>NC_141559.1:5285000-14392500 GCF_036417535.1 Chlamydotis macqueenii | reverse complement strand
TTTATTCCTGAATTGTCTACTCCTTCCCCATTAGTGGTGCAGAGGGACGGGGAATGGGGGTTGTGGTCAGCTCATCCCATGTTGTCTCTGCTGCTCCTTTCTCCTCATACTCTTCCTCTGCTTCAGGGTGGGAGACAGTCCTCCACGAACCGCTCCAGTGTGGGTCACCCACAGGGCAGGGGTCACAAGTCCTGCCAGCATACTTGCTCCAGCACAGGCTACTGTCTCCACAAGGCCACAGGTCCTGCCAGGAGCCTGCTCCAGCACAGGCTTCTCATGGGGTCACAGCCTTCTTTGGGCATCCGCTTGCTCTTTTGGTGTGGGGCCCTCCATGGGCTGCAGGTGGATCTGTGCTCCTCTGTGGGCCTCCATGGACCGCAGGGGGACAACCTGCTTCATCATGGTCATCACCACAGGCTGGGAATCTCTGCTCTGGTGCCTGGAGCACCTTCTCCCCTTCCTTTTTTCATGGACCTTGGTGTCTGCAGGGCTGCTCCTCTCGCATGTTCCCACTCCTCTCTCTTTCAGCTGCTGTTGTGCAGCAGTTCTGCATCAAAAGCAGCACGGCCAGCAGCCTGATCTGGTTGGAGATGTCTCTGCTTCTTGCGGGGGGGTTGGACCAGATGGCCTTTGAAGGTCCCTTCCAACCCAAACCATGCTATGAGTCTATGAGTTTTTTCCTCTTAAGTATGTTATCCCAGAGGTGCTGCCACTGTTGCTGATGGGCGCAGCCTGGGCCAGCAGTGGGTCCATCTTGGAGCCAACTGGCACTGGCTTCATCAGACATGGGGGAAGCTTCTGGCAGCTTCTCACAGAAGCCACCCCTGTAGCCTCCCTGCTACCAAACCTTGACACACAAACCCAGTACAACATGCTACTGTTTTTGAGTGATTTCTAACATTTACAAAAAGAGGTGGGTTTATATCTCTTAAAGTGATCAAAAAATGTACATTTCTCTCATTATGATGATAAAAAATTTGCAACTATATGGCTGGTGCCTAACAGTTACGATACACCTCAGCTCTTGTTCTCTGTCACATGAATCAAATAGTTCTGATTTGTTCTGTGTCCATAGTAAGTGATCATGAAAACTATAATTGCAAATATGGGGGGATGGAGGACACCCAACAAAGACTTCATAAATTTTGTGGTCCATGAGCTGTCAAAACTGTCATCTGTTCTAACGTTATTCCTTCCAAGGACGTAGACTCCTCCACCTTTTTCTCTCCTGGGCCACTCACTAAGTAATAGACTGGTCTGGTTTCCTTATAAATTATGGTTGTGATGATTGTGTGGGGGAAAATATGTTGAGAGGGACTTTAGATTCAGCATGCCTCTCTCTCTAACCATGAGTATTAAATAATACCTGTCTCTTGAACCACCAGTGTTAAATAACTGAAGATAAGATCTTTCCTCTCTGAGTTCATGCTAGGAAAGAGATTAGCTAGGAGAAACATTTAAAGGCACTATATGACTAAGTGATTTTGCTGGCTGACAGCTTTAGTCTGAAATGGAGCCAGAAGGGAAGGGGATTATTAAGCTGAAAAGTCTTTCTGCTTCTTCAAGGACAACCGGTGCTGCAGCTGAAGACAGACACTTCTATCGGGATTTTTTACCTTTAATTTTAGTGTTACGTCAACACTGGCTATGGTCGCCTTTGAATGGTCATCAGGTTTCTAAGTTAAACTGAAGTTGGAATCGCGTGATCTTCTTTATGCCTTTTAGGTCTGAATAATATCCAGACATTGTCAGATTGGTTTAGCCTCTCTGGCAAATTTCCAGTGAACAGGCACCTTGGTTATCGTCACTGTGGAACTCTGCTGGCCCAGCTGCCTTGCATTTCAAGACTGGTACTGGCTTACATGTACTGAAGCATGCTGTCTCAAGGGTTTTAACTGCTATGTACCACTCTTATTGTCACACATGATTTATGTGTTATGGCTCATATGCAGAGCAAATGATGCACAGATGTGATAAAAGGAATTTCTAGACTGTTACCACTTCACTGATAGATGAGTGCAAGAGAGATGCCATCTCCCTTAGGGAAAAAGAAACAGAATCGATATGCACATCTCCTCTTGGAGTTTCTTTAGTCCTTTTAATAGCCTTTCAAGAAACCTAACATGTTGTTCTGTTTACCTGGCTGGAAATCAAAAGCTTTCTTAAATAGCAATTTACAGCTTGTCTTGTCCCCTGATCTTCTGTGTTTTGCAGTGCTATGTGGAGTACAGATGTCCATGTATTACAATAATTACTGCATTTAAGCCTAACTAGAGTTTAGCCAGTAACCTTCATTGCTTTGATAGCATAGGTTTTCAATAACTTATCCATCTGGGACTAGACTTACAGAGTCTGACTTCCTCCATGCTACTTGAAAAGACTGAAGCAATCTAAAGTAACAGTCTGTAGCTGAAGATGCTGTTTAGGATAGATTTATAAGGTGTTTATAAAATAGACTGGAATGGATTAGTTCACAAACCAGTAACTAGGTAGGTTGCAGTTGAATTTCTAGAACTATGTTCTCTGAAACAAGAAGGCTACCAGTGAGCTATGTGAAAGGTGTGCAAGATCATAGAACAGTTTGGGTTGGAAGGGACCTTTAAAGGTCATCTAGTCCAACCCCCCTGCAAGGAGCAAGGACATCTCCAACCAGATCAGGTTGCTCAGAGCCCCCTCCAACCTGGCCTTGAATGTTTCCAGGGATGGGGCACCCACCACCTCTCTGGGCAACCTGTTCCAGTGTTCCACCACCCTCATTTTAAAAAACCTCCTCCTTCTATCTAGTCTAGATCTGCCCTCACAATAGGCCTTGGTAAAAAGTTTGTCCCCATCTTTCTTATAAGTGCCCTTTACGTATTAAAAGGCTGCAGTAAGGTCTCCCTGCAGCCTTCTCTTCTCCATTCTGAAGGGAACAGGCCTATAACAAAACAGTGCACAGTTGGTGATCACAATAATTATTTACCTTGCTGAGCTTATATTTGCTTTTAAAACCAGACAGGTTTATTACAAACACTGTGTGCTCTGTTGTTAAAAATACAATCTGTGGCTGTAAAACAAAACCAGCAATTAATTCCACTGGGCTTACAGAGGTTTTAGGAATAGACACATTGCCATTTCCAAAGGCCCTATAGACTATGCCCTAGTGATCCTGTTGCAAGGGTCATCGTGGCTGGGTTTCGTGTGTTGAAGCCGGCATCTTCCCCTACCCCGCCAATGGATTTGGTCTTCAGTGCTGAATACGCTTGCAGTGTTAGATTACCGTGTGTGATAAATACCCCTTTTGTAAGTGCTGCATGACTCATCTTTCCACAGTTATAGTCTATCAATTTAGAAAGCATAGGCAACCAGCAGCACCTCCATAGATCCTCTGCTTGGAGTCAGTTGCTCATTTTGGGCACAGCAGCGTGCTTGTATGTTTTAAATTGAAGGTCAGGTTCTGTGGTCACTGTAAGGTTATGGGGTTATAGTTTCAACAAAATTATGAAATGGAGTAAAATGCATGAATATGTGCTAAAAAAAAATAAGTATACCTGCTGATGCTAAAGGGAAAACAAGAAAGAAAATGTGTATGTGGATGAATGGAAAAGTTGAAGCTGCAACTTTCCGCTTAGATACACATTGTGACTGCTTGCATGTATTCTGTTTCTGTATTTAATAACGAAAGGGAAACATAAAAGAGCTTTTAGCTTTATGGCAGTTCTCCATAGAATTGTAGGATCTTCATAGGAGCAAAAAATTACTTGGAGATTTGTCTTCTCAACATGGTATTTATGGCTCGTGCATATTTCATGTGTACAAAATAGTAGTTAAGCTTGATCTGTTTCAGCTCTTGTAGTGCTGTTGGAATTGGCTGTAGTTTGGCAAATGGAAGTTAAAGGACACAGAAGTCATTGAGGGATAAACTTGGGCAAAGAAAGTGAATGTGAAGGGAAAAGCAGGAACAAAAAGGCCTACAGAAAGATACAGTGCAGAAGATGGAACTTGTCCTTCAGCTCAACAGTTGAGAGGAACTTGATCATGAGTTGTTGGGAGCTGTAGTTCTCCATCAGATGAAGATGTCAGTGCTGTCCTCTGAAGAGCAAAGGCTTCCGATTTAGAGACAGAAAGTGGCATCTGAAGCCCATGCACTGAGGATTGGGCGTTTGGGTGGGTTTTTTGTTTGTGGGGTTTTTTATTTATTTTTAATTAAAGTGTATGGGAGTATTAAAAGCCATCTGACAAAATTCTGTTACTTGATGGTATAAGGGTGATACCAAGAGTTCTTTTTTTGAGAAAGGCCTTTGCAGAAGGGCTGGATATTAAGAACATAGAATATTTTGGGGATTAAAGAGAAGATCTACTTAAAACTACTTTTCTGGCCTTATTTTCTCCTCCTTGCAGCAGTGTGAAATGGTGGTGTGTTAATTGCAATTTGGACAAAAATATTTGTTTCCAAACTTCTATTGGTCAAAACTAGAGCAACTGAATCTAATCTTAAAATAATTTCATATAAATGGAGAAAGGGCTCTGAGAGAAACGAAGATCTCTTATTTATGTCAAGTATGATTTTTTTTTTTCCACTAAGTTCAGTAGATGTAGTACTGATAAATGAAAATTGTTTCTTTTGCAGGGGACAACTAGTTTTCTGAAAACACAAATGAAAACATTGTGAAAGAGTTGGAAACTGTTAGGATATACCATGAACAAAAGAGAAGCACTCAGTGTACTAACCAGTGTCAGTATAGCAAAACATGGATACTTGAATATGTGGTGAAATTTTATAGTTAACACTATTTTATTAGTTACTGTTCCTGTGAAGGAGATGAAAGTACAAGGCAATCTTCCCCTCCCCCTGCCCCATGAATGCATATTTGAGCTTTCTGGTTATTTATATGCGTATAGCAAAACTATTTTTACCAGTATGGATAAACTGTGGGAATATTGCATAAAATTGCAGCTTCTACATGAGATTATAGAGATACAGGAAAGCTAAACTACACTTTCTCTTTCTAAAAAGTGTGTGGGGAGAAGATGTCACCCAATGTAACCTGGGTTTTTTTTTCCCCCTATTACTCGCACTGCTCCCGTAGTATGAAAGAAAGTACAGTGTTTGGAGTGTGTAACAGTGGAAATCACAATAAACAGCAGCATCTCTTGTTTTATTTTTGTTTTGTTTTTAATATTTCAGTTGACCTTCATATATGCTGTCTAGACTTTACTCGGCCTCAACGAACTAACTAGCATCATCACTGTCCTCCTCCATCTCTTTCGTCCTCTTCCCTGGCAACCCCATGAGATTCAATGCTAAAGATCTGGCTTTGCTGGCCAGGCAGCCATCAGGTTATTTTGACAAGGAAGGAAAGCTGAAGATTTGCAGAGTGGTTGGGAATGAAAAATTAGTAGGTAAAAATGACTTGTGCTGAAAATTACACCTATGCTTGATGCACATGTTTGCAGTTATTGGCTTACTGTTTCACTAATCACATAGATCTTGCAGTTTTCAGTTTTGTTACTGATGCTTAAGTGGTGCTAAGTACCTTTCTAAACAAGTCAGTTTAAAGCCAGCTCTTCAGTTTGCTCAAGTTTTCAAGTTTCTTTTGTCATGTACCTGAGAAACAGTATTCAGTCCTTAACATTATTATTATTTTTTTTTTCTGTGAAGAAAGATTGTTTTTTACTACTGGTGACTGCTAGTCACCAGTCACTGGTTGCTATGTTTAAAGTTTAGATACCTAGTTCCTCAGCACCTGCCCTTCTCACCCCTCAAAGCTGTATCTTTTTATCATTACAGATTTTCTATGGCTCACTTCTCACCTCCTTTGCAGGTTTCTTCAGGCTTTTATGATCATATTTTAAATGTCTTTCAATTTCCAGTAAGCTTGAATAAATGTCTGTTCCCTTGATAGCTGTTAGAAAATAGCTTCTGTTTAGCTGTAAAATCAGCTCCAATACAATAATTTCAGCAACAGCAAATAGTTTATGTTCACTTGTCTCAATTGATCTTCATTGTGATTATAGTTACTTTTCTTTTATTGAAACAAAATAATAATAAAAAAAAAAGAACCCAGCACAGACTCAATTACAATAAAGGACTGAAAAAATTTAGTGCTGCATTTTCAGAATATTTTATACATTTTCTAATGACAAATAACCAGAGTTTATTGTGGAGGATGCAGCAGACTTTCTGGACAGAGTACTAGGGAGCATCCACTTCTAGCTGCTTTAAGGTTCATCAACAGGATTCTGTCCCTGTTTTCTCATTGTGGCAGCATATCTATCCCTGTCCAATGAATATCTGATATGATTGGGGATTTTTGGATTTTTTTCTTCATTGACAAACACGTTGAGGGCTAACATTGCTGCTAAAAGCTTTAGGTTGACCAGAGACAGACCAAACATTCATCTAGCCCACAATACTGGGCTATCTCTGGCATGGTCAGCGGTGGTGGATTCTAGAAAAGTGTTTAAGAAACTATGCGTGTGCAGGATGTTCTTATTGCCCAGTAAATCCTTCTGGCTCCTAGCAACCACTTATGACCCGTTGAGAGAAGGGTCATTTCTCTGAAGACATTTTGGTCACTGTATATACTATCCTCTGATAGACTTGTCGTCATTAATTTGACTAATCTTTGGACTTGCTTACTTTTCACACTTATAAGGTAGTGGCTTTCCCAATCCTATATAAAACTACCTTTTATCGAAAAAACTGCAGCGTGAATGTGATAGAATTTCTTCCTTCTGATGCTTGCATGCTTCTGCAGGATAGAATTTAGTCTCAGCAGAGCCCTGTACTTAGACTGTAAAACGCCGTGCTCGGATCTGGTAACTGTGTTTAGGCTTTAGTTGGTGGATGTGCATCAACTTATATAACATCCTTTTTTGTATTGTTCTTACACTTTAGCAGGTCTGGAAAGAGCCAAGAACTTCAATTACTTTTCTAAAAAAAAAAAACCTAGCTTGTAACTGAAATCAGTTATTGCAAGTGCCAGTGCCAGTGCCTGTGCCTGTAAGCCTTACACTTTTTCTTGTGGGGGAAGAGCTGTTCTGATTTTCAAATGTGTTGCTTATTGAAACATCTGAATTGAAATTATGAAGAGGAAAAGAGAAATTTATTTATTTACTGTAATAAGACATCCTGCTGGTCAATATTGTCTGGTGATGGCCAACTTTGAGGGAAGTACAAGAGTTCCACAGAGGCAGCTGTGGAATAACATGGCCTTAGGGTACAGCTGTTCTTCCAGCTCCCTAGCGATTCGAGGTTGGCTGCTGTCTTGAGACATAAGGATTCATGTGTCCTCCCAGAAATAAAAAAGAATACGTCTTGTGTAAGAATGTTCCTTGTTCTTCTAAGAAATGGTAGAGGGTTTGTCTAAAGAGATCATATTAGTATGTAAGACATATCTATTATAGATACACACATATATAATATATGTATCTATCTGTACCTACAGATATATATAGAAGTGAGTTTTTTTAAAATAAAAATGATGCAATTTTTAAAATAGCTAGTTTAGGAAGCGTAACTTTGTTTTTTGACCCACTTACAGATAGGGAAGTTCTGAAACATTCCCTGTTCTTAAAAGTTTGATTATATGCCTGCATGTGTGTATAAACACAAATATGTTGTTATTCCCATTGGTTAAGTAGTTCTTAAAAGTGTAGTAAAATAGTAATAGCAAAGTGACTGTAAATATCTGGGTCTCATTTGCTCACTTTTTATTTTTGGAAAATTGTAAATTCAGATTAGCATGTTCTAATCTAAGTGTAACAGTAAACGTTTTTGTGTCTTAACAAGGATTATATTTCATCTCTTGAAATATGGAAGCAAAAGCCATTTCTTGCTAAAGTGGCTCTTTCTGCTCCCGCGTGAGGAAAGGGAGAAAAGCAGAGAAAACACAGTTGAGTGTATGCTGCAGTCACCAATTCTCTCAGTGGCAGAGTAGAAGAAACCTTTTGGGAAGTTATTTGTCATTTAACAGCATGTTGTACATAGGCAGCTGCTGAGTGAAGCTGACTTTTTTTGGTTAATGAATTTCTTTTCTGACCTTTATAACTAATGCATCTTATTTAAGAAGCATTTAATATGTGAAGACAAATGATTGTTTTTATTCATCTCTTACTTCTTTGCATACAGAACCAAGAGAGAGATGGTGCCGACTGAGAGGAAATCTGCTTTTTCTAATGAAAAATAAGGTAATTAATTTTCCTACTCCTTTTCTTGATGTGTTAGTCTAATCTGTAAGAACCTGAGTAATCCTTTTTCATGATAGCTATTGGCATTGTGCTTTTAGGGCCAAAAAAAATATAAATCACTGTTATTAGAATAATGGAGATGAAAAAAAATCCATTGTTTGTCTTCTGTAACACTAGGTATTCTTCATGATATCAACATCCTTTAGCTGAATTATAAATAGTCTATGGCCAGGTTCTGCTCATAACGTACCCGGATCTACATCTAGAATTACCGCACCAAATCCACTGGAATAATGAAAGCAAAATCTCACAGCTAAATAAGGTATTGTGGCAATGTTCAAGATGCAATTTCAGACCCTTGATGCAATTTTTTAGTCTGGTTTTGTAACTAAATTTCTTATGAAGAGTAGTGTTTTCTCTTCCTTTGTTGTAAAAAGCAATTACATGCCTAGAATGAAGGGCCTATCAAAATAGGATCTGACCCTGACACTTAATGCAAGTCTTGCAGGAGCTGCTGCTGCGCCCTGCTTTGCCATTGGCTTTATTAGGAACTAAATCCTCCCATCCTCTGAAAAGGAGAAGCATTAAGTGTGCAATTGCTCTTTTTCTGATCCTTTCGGTCTGATACTATGAACACTGCTTCTGTGATTGTCTGAAAATAGCACTGGATTGTAAAGAACAGAGTAGTATGAAGCTTGAGATGCTTGCCTGTTAACAGTAAGTATTTTATAGTTGGCCCCTTGAAATTTTTACACTATGTGGACCAGCAGTTGAACAGAAATGATAGAACTGCCTGACAGATTGTATATTCTGTTTGAAAGGTTTTTTCAATATGGCATAGTGGTTTATTTTAATATAGTGATGAGTGTGCACATATGGTATACTTTTAAAGCAATATTTGCTTTCAAAGCACTGTTGAGGAGCATGTGATTTCTGTATGTATGCAAACAAAATGACAGTATGACATAAAGGTTTCTCTCGTTTGAGTTTCATATGGCTGTATTCCCTGGAGTGTTAAAAGGACCAGCAAGTTTTACGTAGGTGAAGGCAAGCTCATGGCCACCCCTTTGTTGCATATATTACCATTCTGCTGTGCGACTTGCAGAGACTATTTTTAGTGAAGGACTTTGAGCTTCAAATGACTCTTTTCTGATCCGTGTTCCTCCAACTGTCCTATTTTCATGGGAGCTGCTGGCACTTTGTAAAACAGTTTCAGGAAATATTGTGATCAACTTTGCAGCTGCGAAGAGAGGAGTAGGAGAGTTTTGCTGAAATAAAATGTAGCTATCGGTTTAGTTCTCTAAATTTCCAGAGCCAGTGTTACTAGACTAGTGGGTTTTGTGTGGATTGCTACTCAGGTTCATATGGTGTATGATGCTTTTTGAGAGGCATGTTTTTTAATGCGTAAATGAATGGAATGAGGAATATGTGGCAATCTCAGTGGGTTGGTTGAGTTGCTGGTCCAACTAGGTCAACTGAGACTGTTCAAATGCAAAGCTGTATTTTGAGAAACTTGGAGGATGAGACATGAATTAGTGGCTTGTTACTGAGATTACTTAGGTTTGCAGTGAACAAATGGGAATTCCAATTGAAATGTTGTGGTTTGATTGAACCAGCTAAATAGTTAGGTGAGTGATTTTTATCTCTGTGTAGGTCTTTGCTAGAAAACTGCATCTCATTCTGGCTTTCTTGTTTAAAGAAGTATTCAAAATTTGCAGAAGTTATGGAGGGCAACCAGGAGATCTGACAAATTTGAGCTTATCAGAAAGAGGACTGACTGGTGACTGACTTGATAATTGTCAAAATGTTCTCAAAAGGTGATTTTATCAGGTACTTTATTTAGGTAGGTCACAATAAAAAAAAAAACTTGGAATCTCAAATTAGATGAAATCAAATGATGATCATATGATAAGTGGCCACTGAAACCAAGGTTAGATATATTGGGTGCTCAGTTTTAAAATGTCACAACTTACTAGGCTCAGTACAGAGACCAGTGAGTGATTAAAGGGCAGTGACTTACAATAGATCAAGTCAAATGATGTAGCACTTCCTAGTCAGCTTATATCCTAGGAATTTGTAAAATGAACATTTTCAGTGGTTTCATCTGTTGGATACAATAAAGGATAACTTCTTTGATGAAGACTTATCTCTCTTGACTCTCAAATCCCTGTTTCAAAGGATGCAGTTTATAGGCATGCTAAGTAAAAACAGAGCAATTTGTGTGCTGTGAGGACAGAAGGGAATGTACCCTGTATTTTTTTTTTCCTTGTGTCATTGTAGAAATCTGAAGCAGATACCTGATATAGGAAGTCATAGTTTGAATTCTGAGAATGTAGTTTGCCAGTGTAATAAACAACAACAAAAAATGCTATAGTAAAAGTTATTAAGCATTTTAAATAAGCATAGTTGCCATTTTTCTGCTTTTTAATATCCTACTGAAACCTCTGCTAATTGAGGAAATGTAGTGTGTGGAAGATGTGCCCAGAACAGTGCTGATGAAGCTGTGTTCCTGTTTTTGTTGCTGGAACCTGACTTGGCATATGACTTGACATGGAAGAAAAGTAACTCTGATGTTTTGGAAGCTCATCTGAATACTGAACAGTTAACTCCCAAAGTCACTGCCATGAAATGAAGACCAACTTGCTGCTATCCATTAATTGCTGTCAGAGGCACATGCATGTCTGCATGTACAAATGCTTACGGTTTAATGACAGACTCATTCTAGTTCAAATGCACATAAATTACACGACTTGTATAAAAAGAATCTTGTCTATGAAATTGCTAAGTATGCTTCTGGACTTATCTGTGCTGTAAATCTTTAGTGTGGCAGTATGTTTTCAGTGTAGGGCGAGAAAAAAGTTATATATTCCTCCACTTAATCATATTTGAATGCAGCAGAATAACCTATTAGGTGTGTTAAAGACATTTCTTTTCCTTGGTCTAGCAGTGGAGTTGGTGATTTTGGACTTCAAGTGGGCTAACAAGTAAACCTACTTGTAGGCCTGAGGCACAATCCAGTATCTGCGAGTGTTAGTGAAACTTTTTTTTTCCTGTGTAGACTTCAGTGTGGTGTCTGTGTGTGGTTTTGTGTGTGTGTGTGGGGGGGAGATGGGTGGGTTTGAAATTTTTTGTTGTTATTCTGGGTTTTTTTGGTTTGGGTTTTTTTTTTTGGTGGTGTTGTTTTTTTTGTGTTTTTTTTTTTTGTTTGGTTTTTTTTGTTTTTTTTTTTGTTTTTTTTTTTTTTTGATTCCCTGCCATGTTGTATTGGTGGCAAAATTACGGTAGTGAGGGGTCTGCAGGAGTGGCCTTGGAGAAAAGGTGAGGGGCTTTGCAACAGACCCACCACAGGACACAGCTGTGCCCATCAGGGAAGCAGGTGCTGCCTCTGGGAGAATGCTGCACAGCGAGTGAGGAAGTGTGAGAAACAGCCCTGAAAGCACTGAGGTCAGAGGAGGAGGAGAGGAAGGATGTCTCCAGGTGCAGGAGCAGGTGTTTTCCTGCAGTCTGTGGAGGAGACCATGCTGGAACAGGTGGATATGCCCTGAATGATCTGCAGCCTATAGCCAGCCCACGCCAGAGCAGGTTCTCTTGGCAGGAACTGTAGCTTGTGGAGAGGAGCCATGCTGGAGCAGGTCTTCAAGTTCTGGAGCCTGTGGGAGGGATTCCATGCTGAAGCAGGGGAAAAGTGTGAGAGGGAAGGAGCAGCAGAGAGGAAGTGTTATGGGCTGACTGCAGCCCCATTCCTTATCCTCCCTGTGCCACTTGCGGGGTAGGAAGGAGGAGGTAGAGGAGTTGAGAACGAAGGAATGAAGTTAAGCCTTAGGAAAAGGAGGGTGAGGGGAAGCTATTTTAGTTTTTTTTGTCTTCATTTCTCATCATCCAACTCTATATTAAATGGCAATAACTAAACTAATTTTCCTCAGATTGAGTTTGTTTTGCATATGATGGTAATTAGTAAGTGAATTTACCGTGATCCATAAGCTTTTAATTTTTATTTTCTCCCCCAGCCCTGTTGTGGAGGGGGACTGAGAGAGCAGCTGTGTAGGTGGCTGCCAGCCTGCCAGCGTCAACCAACTACAGATACAGTCCCCTGTGGGAACTGTAGATTGTTAATACTTTCCTGTGTGAAGTCCTAAAACCTTGAGTTTATGTGTGTGGGCTTTCTGTCCGCTTCCTAGGATGTGGCAGGTGTTTGCACTTGCATCCTATGGAACACAGTCAGTAGACGATGCTTTTGAACACAGTAGTTATGAAACTGTGCTCCCTAAAGCTGTGATTAGCAGTGTGACAGGGCGAGGGCACCTTGTGCATGGCAGTTTTCAGAGAAAAGTTTGACGTTATGGAGCAGTTCTTATCGATCCTAGTCCAAAATTCTTAAATAGTATTATTAGATAATGTTTTCAAAACAGTTATGATTTTGAACTAGAAAACAGTATGTACTTCACCCTAAAGTATGTGGTAGTGCATAATTTACTTGGATTCTACCCAATTCCAGCCTGGGAGGTACCTTCTTCCAAAAATCATGTGAGTGGGAATTGGGGAGGAAGATTGCTGGGTAGCAATTGCTGATGCATATAGTAAGTATTGTACACTTGTGTGCCTTTTTTTCATTGACATAGGAGGGGACTTCGTATTAGACGTTTCAGATCTCTTTGGGGATTGCAGTATTGTGTACTGGGTTTGTTTTTAATTACAGATCAGAATTTATGGTGATGGTTTTCTCATGTATTTTTTTTTTCCTTGAAGAACAGTACATATGTTTATGTCAAATGTCATGCTGTGTCATTTCCTTGTTTTCTTTTTGTAGGTCCTTCAGAATAAGTTTGTGTGGTTTTGTTTTCTTGTTGTTGTTCCCCCCCCCACCTCCCCCAGGCGTGAACAAATTACTTTATTTTTTCTCAATCTCTTTTAATCCTCATGCCAATTCAGGCACTTCAGGGCTGGATTTCTTTTTTGTTTGTTTGTTTTCCCCTCCTACCTCTCACACCTCTGGTTAAAAAACAAACAAACAAACAAACCCTAAATTGTTATTGCTAGGTATGTGTGAATTTGGAGTGATTGCTACTGAAGTAAAGAAAGAAGCTACCTAACCCATCTGTGGTTCATTTTCCTGTATAGTAATATTACCAAATGGAAATGCTGATATTTAGACAATTTTGTAAATTACTTTGCAATCTACACATAAAAGGATACACTAAAAAGTACAATCGTGTTTTTGCACCTCAGTAATAGCTCCAGAGGGCCCCATTATGTTTTATTGAGTAAACATTTTGACATTCCTGCTTATTTTTGAATATGTGTTTAGGAATTTATTTTAAAAAGGATTTTTAATCAATAGTCTGTAGTGGATTCTCGAGGAGAGTCATTAACATCTATTGTGTAAATCTTTCTTAGGTTGTGTTTAATGATCCTGTGAAGGTAACCATTCCAATCTATTAGGTCAGTTTGTCCAAGCACTGGCTCAATAAACTTGTGCTGCTTTTGTGTGTGAAAGGTTGCCTTTTAAGACTTTTATAACGTATTGATTTTTTTAAAAAAACCATCATGTAGAAGGAAAGAAGGTTAGTTGTATGGATGACTGTATTTAAAATAAAAGCTGTTACGAGTGCTGAAAGTATCTTACATTAGCAGTCATATTCCACACATAAAATTATAAAACCTGCGTGTTTTTTTTGTTCCCCGCCCCTAATCTTAAACAGTGTTGTGGTAGCAAACTTGAATGGCATGTTCGTACTATAGTGAATTTATATGATTGTATCCTAACCTCCTAAACCCAAGGGATTTATATTGAAGAAATGACAGACTCTAAACTCCACAGGTGTAAATTGGAGTGCTGTAAGACATGTAATGCCAGAGAGAATTAAGTAAAAGGTGGTGAATATTTTGAGACTTGTCTTGTGATGAATTACCTTTCCTTAAACCAAATGCATTGTTGGGCTTAAGATTTTTGTAGACAAGATTAATGAGAAAATCTAAATGGTTATTCTGTCAATAATCACAAGCTTTCTTGCAATGTTTGTGAAAGCTTAACATAAATTATGTTGTTACAGCATTTATCACAAATGTAATGTATTATTAACTGTTGGCAGAAAAGCCTCAAAGTAAGATTTCAGATTGACTCATAAATCAATAGGTAGAAATAATAGAATAATGACATACTTCTGAGGTTCTGATGTGAATTACATTATAATGCAGCTGAGAAGATGTTATTCAGGTTTTCACGGCATAGTTGTATGTAAGTTCTGCTATAAAAATGTGAGAATGTGTCAGTGAATCTTTTATGCAGTCAGGCAGACATACACAACATATCTTCAGCATTTCAGCATAGCTGTATGGCTTTAGTATTTTCCTTTCCAATTTGATATCTTTTAAATATTCTTCCAGAGTAAGATTGCTTTATATTGAAGCTGTGGAGCCTTTTCTGGTCTGTCAGACAATGGAGCTTCTCTGTGTGTGTGGCTTAGCATTCTGTAAATCAGTGATCTCTCCAGGGCATCTTGAAATAAAAGTGTCTCTTCTGGCTAAGGATGTACTTTTTATAAACCATTTTTCAGCAGTGATTTCAATTTTCGAGAGCATGCTCTGTATCAGTTGAAGTGTTAAGGTCTGAGCAGGCAGAATAAGTGTTGCTGCACTCTGTAGCATTGCTTTGGGATTAAATGTCATTGCTGATGTGTTTTTTCGCTAAATACTACATGTATGATACTGGTTATAACCATGTTTTACAGTGTCTGTAAGCTGAGAAGCAGGTAAGTGAATTTACATCTGCAATATATGTCAGAGAAATCTGTTGTTGCTGTGATGGTAAGATTTTGATTTACAGTAGGAAGTGTGCTAAATGGAGAACAAAGCAGAAAATTACCTGACTGTGACGTAGGCAGATCTGGAAGCCGTATCACCCCTTACATGGCTCAAAAGTCTCTGTGTGTTTCTGAGCTTTTTTTAGCCCCAATGTTGTGTGTACTTCTGCCTGCACCTGAGATGTGGGATGTCTTCTTACTGTTGGAATGAGGTTTTTATATGTATATAACAATACACACGTGCATATACTTAAGTTAAATATCAAGCAGTGTTCCATTAAGAACTCAAATGAATTTGATTGCATTGAGAGAAGGGATGTTGCCTTAGTGTAAGGTATTGTGTCCTGTTACCGTAGTTGTGTGTTTGAGTCGGTGAGATACCTTGTGTATATTTGAAGTCCCTTACTTATGCTGAGCCTATTTTTAAATAACCAGTTGTGTTGCCCCTCATGTTATACTGTAAAGGCATTTTAGAATACATATTTTTTTGCATGCCTTAACTTAAATAGCAGATTTTTTTTTTCAAGACTTGGTGTTTTTAGCCATATTGGATTGGAAGAATGCTATGCAGGGAACTCTACGCTAGTTGAATGCAATAAACTCTAGCTTTAAAATCCCACTAAGCATAATGTACATGCCAATGTAGTGTTAGGATGGAGGAAGCTGCTGTCTTCACACTGCTCATGAAGAGATAATGTGGGGAGCATGACGTTGTCTGGGACGGTTGGGGCAGAACAGTAAGTAGACAAGTGTAACACTTGATTTCCTCAGTAGCTGTTTCTCCAAAGCAGTTGTAGTGCTGACTCAGACCCATATATTTTAGGAGTCCTGCAGACCACTGCAGGCCCAGTGACAGAAGAATGCCGTGTCTCCTTGAGGTGGCAAGGGCACACTGAGCTTTTGTTGCTGAGAGTCTGCGCAGTGCCACTGAGGTACATGTGCTGACAGTTGTCAGCTACTTTCCGATAGTACTTGAAAATGCAATTTATAATCATAGAGTAATGAGAATAATTATTTGCTCCCATTTTTACTATGAACTGACAGACTTTATATCTCTTTTTCTCCTGGCTTAACAGGATCCTGGCAAGCCCTACTGCCTTTTTGCCATCTTTGATTCCCTCATTTATCTTGCTCCTTCTCCTTCCTGCCTCCAGATGTTACTGCCTTGCTCTCCAGATAGTGAAGCCTTCCCTTCTATTCCACTGCTGTCAGACAGACCTTTCTTATAACTTATGCTTGCCTTGATAATTCCATGCTGTCTCCTGGTTTTCTTCTTTCATCTCCTGCTTAACTTGTGCTATAATGTCTTCCGTTCCTTTAGCTTTTTAATGGTATAAGCATGCTTTAATCTTTTTTTTTTTTTTTTTTTGTCTACCCCTCCTTGACCTGCCTGCTTCCCCAGCTGTGCCCGTTCCTGTCTTTGCAATCTGAAGTCTATTACTGCTTTGTTTACAGTGTCACCCATTGCGTCTCCATCCCAGTATCCTCCCTGGTCCTGTTACTGTCCCTTGCACTCTACAGAACAGTCTTCTCCTTTGAATAACCTCATCCAAACGAGAGCTAAGCAGCATTTCTCTTGTTCATGCAACTGTCTATCACTTCCAATGCTAGCTCACCCTCTGACTGTGACTTCATTTTCTCCTGGTCATTCTCAACACCTTCCTTCGACTTTATTCTTTTGGGGCATTCATGATGTGCTGTACCTAGAGTTTAAGCACGTGTGAGAAAAATGTAACTTAAGACTGCATATTCTTCAGTACTGAACTGCATCTACATCTGCGTCAATACCTGTTTGTCCAAACTACGCTTTCATCTTGCCTTTCAGAGACCTCTTCCTGTGCATTTAGCCATGAATTCAATTTCAGCGGGAATCAAACAGCTGCTTAATCTTTCCTGTCAAGTTCTTCGTCCCATTGCTTTTGATGGCTGAAGCACACATCACTTCTCTTCCTGCTACTCATACCATTTTTAGCATTGCTTTCAACAGGAATGTGTTTCTGTATATTCCTGTTCTTGCTATGTCTGTGTTTTGCACTTTTTTTTTTTTTTTTTTTTGATAGGCCACACTTGCCATCTTTCTATTGCCTAAAACTCTGGACAGGGATAATCTTATTCTGTGTTTTCATTTAAGGAAATATCCTTCTCCTGATATTGGGAAAGATGAGATTTGGTTATATCCGTTAGAGCTCTTGCAAAACCAATTTTCCTAGGCTTTTTTTTTTTTTTTTTTGACTGTTAGTCTTTGCATCTGACTCTTGCATCCTTCCTTTTGTAAGCTCTTTGTTTTCACTCTGAAGATTTTTCCCAGTCTCAAGAACAGGTAGGGTACTTTGTTTAAAGTTGTTCTGATTCTGAGCTGTGTCCAGCACACAAAGCCTTCTTTTATAGATCTGTGAAACCAACAAGGAAGTACTAAAACAAGATGCTTACTAAAAAGTGTAATGTCATTTTCTTTCTCTAAGTTCTGCCTTAACAAATCTTCTTTGCTATGATGCTTACAAGAAGTTGACTGATAATGCCATTTCTTAAAATCTTCATTGACTCTCCTGTTGGCTGATGTGAGCTTGCATATGTGTGGTATTTAAACTCTCTGACTTTCTAGTGGTTTAACATCTATGTTCTGTATTTATACTGTGCATAATATCATAGGGTCCTGTGGTCCTTAATCTGTGTTTGTAAATGCTCTGGTGATATGTATAAACATTTAATATCAGCAAATCACTGAATCTGTAAGTGTTATCTAATGGAATTAGCTGGGTTGTGGGTATGTTATAATTGCATAATATATGGAATTGCATATGTTACAACTACATAATTGGCTGTAATCAAGCACCACTTTTGTTTAGAATAGATAATTGTGTAGGTAACTGTATTTAACAAAAGGTTGTAGAGCATCCCTGTGCAGTTCTGTCTTGGCTCTGCAGTGAACCCTGTGGTGGTTCTCAAAGAGTGTGGGGTCTGGCAGATGTTTTTGTTGGACAGCTTCATGCATGGCTGCAGAGAGTCCTGGGGCTGAGTATGCGTTCGCTATTTGACATGTTTGCAAGATAAGGACTCTATTAGCTTCCATAGCTGTTTTGTGAGACTTGGGTGACAATTTTCAGGATACGAGCTACAGTTTTTAGAGACGGCTCTTAGAGCTGTCTGGTTTTGGTGAGAGAAGGCCTGATGGCTATATTGGAAACAAAAAAGCCTTTGAAAATCTGTGCACAACTGCTGAGCAGACTGCAACTAAAATACTTGGCAGTTACATCATTGAATATTAGCTTAACATATGAAAAAAAAGGTAGGGATGGAGGAAGGCTAATAATACCAGTGAATTAACATGCTACACAAAGAGACAACTCCTGCTGCAGTCTGTGAATTTGCACTGAAGGGAGTTGTGGAAATGGTTTGGTTTGGTTTTGAAATTGGTGTTGGCTGTAGCTGGAAATGCTGCTGGGCCTGTGAAGCTGTTTCACTTCAATGCAGTCCAGTGAAGAGCCCTGTAGGAAGATAAAACTATATCAAACCAAGCACAGAACTGGCACTTCTCATTATGTTAATCTGAATGGGGATATTACTCCTCAGAGAAAATGTTGTGAAAGTTAAAGATTGATCTTTGAAAAGGTATACCTACATTTCTGTAGTGTTGGGTTGACTAGTACTCAAAGGAAGAATCCCTCGCCTTTTATTTAAAAAGCAAAACAAACAAACCAACAAAACCCACCCCCAAAAAAAATGGGTTACATTGCTTTTCTTCTGTATAAAGGCATTAAACCAGTTTGTCAGCATACTGTTGTTAAACTCTTCCTTCACTGAAAGGGGTCTGTGTCTGATATGAAGTATTATTCATGCTTCATTATCCTGTTGGATAAATAACGTACCCTGACTGCCAGTGTGTGCATTCTGGGCTTTTCTTTATTGAATCTTACTGAATCTATAGAATTCTTCTTAAGTTGCTTTGTATTTTGCTTATGATGGAAGCTGTCAGTAGATGGCAGCAGCAATCTCTTCAGGTAACAGTTTTAGGTTACCAGCCAAATGAACATCTTATGCTAATATTAACTAATCCTAAGAAAAAACTTTCTACTGAAGTAATTCACTGAGGGCAAAACTGGCTTTTATTTTTGGCCTAAAGCAGGATTTTGAAGCCAGGGGCTGCTGATTAACCTCAGTTCAGACTTTTATGAGCAGAATGATGAGGGAAGAACGGAAGCCAGAGGAGTATATGTACAGGCTAGAGTCATCTTGCAGCTGCTTGCTTGATGCCAGCCAGGCCAAGGAATTTGCAGGTAGAGCCCCTTGTACCATCAAAGAAGATCATCTGACCAGTCTGTGCTTGCCTCACCGTTAGTGAAGGCTGTATTTAGCAGAAGGGAGGAGAGGAGTCACGCATATGCATACATACATCAGGGTGCTGCTCCTTCAATTGCTTCCCAGGTGATCCTAACTTTTTTTCCCTCTCTAGTGCTTGCTACTGCAGTGGCTCTCAAGTTTGAGGGCAGCCTGGTCTATGCTGCACTATCTTTGCTTCTAGGAAGAGAAGCATAAAGGGTTGGTTTTTTTTCTGCTCACATCCTTTCTTTTCTGCCTGTCTGAGCAGGGCTGGCTTAGGAGGATGTGCTATGGCTGCTGAAAACTACTTCAGGGAGGGAGTGTTTTCCTCTTCCTGAGGGCCTAACTGTAGCCCAGCTGCCATGACTTGGTTGTGGTAGGGATCAGGGATGACTTCTAGGGGTCATCTTGATATCAGCATAGGAATGAGCGTAGTGAGGACAAGGTCCCGGTCACACCTTCTGGGACCAGAAGGTGTTTTAGGATGGTTGTGGGATCGGGAGGGAAAGAGGAGGTCAGCTAGATAGCAACCTCCTAGTACTGGAGATCCATAGACAGTGGACCTTCTAGATAAAGAAGGGTAGCCATGCTTCCACAGGCTCCTGGCTGTGCCAACAAGCAAAATGATGGTTTTTTTTATACTTGTCTCTCACTCTGAGATGTAATGAGATTTTACTTTTCCCTGAATAAGTTGAGTGCTTCTAACTTATAAGAAAGGCTGTAGTGCTATTCTAGCCTCTCATTTCGTTTGTCAGCAGCTACTAATGACTGTTGAGGACAAAACAGTGCCTTCTCCTAAGCACTGCTATTTACTGGTGCATTTATTTTTCTCACCAACCCTGAGAACTGAGCTGAATTCTCCACAGTGCCACCAGAACTTATTTACTGAGTGGTGATAGCTAATTTTAAGTCCAATGTTATAAAGGTGGTTATATGTTTTGCTAAATATTTGATAGTTCACACGTACCAGCACTGAATTTTATTTAATATTTTGTTACTTAGTGAGGATACTGAGAGCCTGTAACTTTGCCTTCAGTTTCAGGTTTGAGTCTTCTGTTTGCATTAGCAAATGTTGCCATGTCACTCTGCACATCCTTGTTCCTGCGCATCTATTAATGCAAAACATCTGCTGTTTATGACTTTGCAGTGTAATTTTTCCAAGCAATTGGTCAAGGACCTTGTAAAACTTATTAAAAAAAAAAGTATGCTACAGCAATGCTTCTGATAACACTAATACGTTTGTGACATGTGATTTGTACAAAACCTGTTAACTATTTACCTTCATGTTATTATTTTATTTTTGTAAGTTTCTCTTATTTCATTCAGTGTTATAATTTCTACCAATTTGTCCAGTACAGAGGATTTCTTCAATAGCAAGATTTGAAATCTATTATTATGTACCTGCTTGTAGAAGATTGGTACCACAGGCAAGGATTGGCCAGGTTATTAACCTAACTTTAGTTTTTTAGAGTAAGTTAAACACTTATTTAAAAAAAAAACCTGAAAATATTACGTAAATTAATCAAAAACTTGCACTTGATGATGCTTAGATCTTTATTGTAGCTACCTAACAGAAATTCAGAAGTGAAAGGTGGGGAAACCAATCTGTAGCTGAAGTCATGCATACTCCATTTTCTTTTATAGGAAGAGAGAAACCATGGGAGATCTGATACATTAGAAAGAATTGCTAGCTTTGGGAGAGTTTGGTTGTGTGGTTGTGGGTTGGCTGGGTTTTGGTTTTTTTTTGGTTTTTTTTTGTTGTTTTTTTTTTTCTTAGCTGGAATTTTTACTGAGAGTTAATGCCTTGGTGGTTTTTTGATGGTGTGTTTTTGTTTTGTGTGAGTTTCTTCTTTAATCACATGCATTTGGCCTTTAGTTTGTTCTATGCATACTCAAGTTCTTAGACCTTGTCTTGTCTTGACTATTTGAAAAATCTGTCCGATATTGAATGTATCTGTAGACATTTGCCACTGACCTTTCTTCTAGAGCAATATTTATAAAGAATAGAACAGATACGGAAGACAAAAGCTTGTGAAGCAAAAATAGACATCTATGTACTGTTTCAGAAGGGTATAAAAGCTTTCCTAATATAAGAACATTCTAAGTATTCCCATGAGACAAGATAAGCCTCAGCATTACCAGTGATGTCTCCTTTTTATCACAGCCTAACACACCAGTGCTAATGGATCAGCTCTTTAGAGGATGACAATTAATTCTATTTCTGTTAAATGCATTGCAGATACTACCGCAGCACGGTACCTGAGTGATAAGCTCCAATGTCCTACCAGCTTCAGGTGGTTTGATTTCATTGGAGTAGGGATTACGGATGCAGCTCTACTACTTTGTTGAGCAGATTTACCAATAATTATGAAGAATCTGCAGCTGTTAACTCAGTTTCCTTTGTTGCAGGTGTTATTTTGATGATGATGACTTGTTGATGTGCTACAAATTTGAAGTGGAAGGAAAAAAAAATCAAATTTTCCTTTAAGAAAATTATAAAAATCCCTCCATTTTTCTAAAGTAACTAGGAACACACATTTCAAAATTAGTAGGTGAAACTACATTTAGCTGACAATCTTTGATTTTATGGATATCTCCTGGATACATAGGAAGGTTAAATAAACAGACTTAAACTCTAATGGGACGTGTTTGAGGATTAATGTCAACATTGTCCGAGGACATAATGGGATTCAGTAAGAGGCCAATACATTTGGCATTTTAAAAAGGATTTCAGAAATAAACACAGTGTGCAATCAGTTCTTACTGGTGAGATTTTCTGTGTTTGAGGTGCAAGACTTTTTTTTTTTTTTATCAATGGTCTAGTAAGTAATCAGTGTTACTTGGTATGGCTTTTATCAAAGCTTTGATAGATTCCACTCTGCTCAACATGATTTTAATAGCTATGTATAGCCATCTTGAGCAACTAAAAATTTTATTAAAAAGCAGATTAATTCTGAGATATACGCAGCAGTAAGGAAATGCTTTTTTTATTATATTTTTTTTTTAAAGTGAAAATAGCTGAAGACAGAATAAAATGGGGAGGAAGAAGCATTAGGGTGGTATAGCTTTCCTAGATGTGTCCATCCTCTTTTTATATGTATTGGCTTTGTTGTTTTCTCTTCTTTTGGGAAATTTTATACAAAGTTTAAGGAGTTAGGACTTGTCTGGAATGCTGAACACATGGCAGCTACCAGAAGCCAAGTTATTGTTTAGAATATTCCTGACTTCCTCTGTGTTTCTCTTTAAGGAATATGGCAACTTCTGTCAGGCTCATGGGAAGTACTTCTGTGTTCCCTGAGGTTTTTTGTGTGTGTTTTTGTTTGTTTGGTCTTTTTGTGGTGTGTAGGGTTTTTTTTTGTTGGGGTGTGTTTTTTTGTTTGTGGGTTTTTTCTTTTTTTTCTCCTCCTGCCAGTCATTCTTTTCTGATCCATGATGTTGACATACATGGAGGCAAAGCCTTATAATTGATCCTTCAAATCTTGCTGCACACTTTAAATACCCATCTTACGTTTAAAAATGATTTTTAGGTATTGGTATTTGCTGTGTTTTGAATTGGAATCTTTCTTTTTGCAGCCACCAGTGATCACAGTATGATTGTGTTAAACAGGCAGGGTCTGAGATTTTTCTGGTGCTGATTGGAACAAGCTGTGCTGCACCTCTTTCTCACAGTTTCAGTTAACTTCCATGTGGGAAAAAATAAAGAACTCTGGTTTATATGTTATAATATTATATGTTTTGAATTAATTTTAGAGTTCAGAACTGTGCTGAGAAACTAAGACACAAACAGAAGTCCTGTGGTGAAATAATAGTTAATACTTAAACAATCACTATTAAAACTTGGGTGTTTATCTAATCTATTCAAAAAGATGTGAAACAAAGGAAAAAGCGTATTGTTTTTTTTTATGTGTTAACACTAAACGATTTATCTAGCTTCTCAAATCATTCTTTAATCTAGAGTGGGGAGAATGGCAGGTGGGAATTACATGTGTGTCAACAGAAGCCTGAAGAAGTGTGACCCTCCGTCCGCGCTGCAGTCCAAAGGTATGTACGTAGATTTTGTGAGTGGAAGCGTAGCTGACTGGCTCGACGTGATGGCAGCAGCATTGCTGTAGCAGCCTGGTCTTCAGCTACCAAACGTTCACTCAGGGTCTTGGGCAAGCTTGTGGGCTCTTAGTGGAAAGGCAGCTGAGCCCTCCACCTGGACTGCTGCAGATCTGTGTCCTGTGTGGCACTCTGAGTTAATGCTGTGAAAGGCTATTACATTATAGAAAAGGCACCGTGGGCTAAGTCACAGGCTATTAATAATAATCAGAGGGTTTAAATACCACTGAAGTTTGACCTTTGTGAAGAAGCTTGATAGCCTCTACTAGAAAACTTATGCAGTCTGTGGCCTGGAGAGAAGCAATTTTTAAAATTTATTTTGCTTTTATTTGACATGTTGCGTGGTTCTGAAAAAGAAATTATTTTCTTTAAACTATTCTCTGCAGAGGAAGAAGGATCAGTCTTAGGAAAGGCAATACAAATAAATATGCTAAGTTTTATCTGATGGATTTTAAATGAGGAAGAATATACAGTTTCTTTCCTTATCTCATCTTCCTAATCAAGTATAAAGCTTTTGCTTGATTTTTGGTTTGGTTTTTTTTTTTTTTTTTTTGAGGGGGGGTTCTTTTGGTCTGTCCACCCGCCCTCAACCAGAAATAGTGGATTGGCAAAATCCTACTCATTTTAAAACTGATCATCTTGAAATGACAAGAAATATCCAAATAGCGTCACAGACTCAGAAATGTAAGCCTTGGAAGGAAGTTCAGAATTTCTCGTACTTCCATGTTGGAATGTGTGAAGCCTCAGTCCTTTGCCCTCTCTGCTCTGACCTGAGGTATGTCCGTACAGCTTTCCACTGCTCCTGGGAACTCTGAGACTGGGGAAGGAGCAAAAAAGCATCCAGGCTTGTGTCTCTGGGATTCTGCAGACATACAGGTCTTTGTGTATGGGGAGAGGGCCAGGATTTTTGTTTGTTTTTTCTTCAGTTTTGTAGTTTAGTATTCATGGAGACAAGTGGCACAGCAAAAATCTTCATGCATAGTTGTCCTCTAATTTGCTAGTTGTCTGTCTTAGGCAGGTTCCCTTTGTGGCCTGGACTCCTGTGGCTGCAGCTAAATCTTATGGATTTACCTGGTAGCCTTTGATCCAGTCTGGGCAGCACAATTCGTGTTGCTATTTTCTGATGTAACAAACTTTCCTTTTGAGTTTCAGCCTGATGCTTGTTCACACTTTGCAGACTCATAAATTACTTCACTGTAAATAATTTTACTTAAAGTTGAGCTATGACTCTTCCATTGTTTTTTAAAAATAATGATATTAATCCATTGACTTTTTGGCAAACTGTTCAGATACATATACTAACATTAACAGAATTAATACTTTATTTCCTAGAGTAAAATATGCACACGAGCAGGGCTATGACCTTGTTGGCATCACGGAGACGTGGTGGGACAACTCGTACGACTGGAGTGTCAACATGGAGGGGTATAGGCTTTTTAAGAAGACGAGGAGGGGGTGTTGCTCTCTACGTCAGCTACCGGCTGGAGTGCGTGGAGCTCCGCCTGGGGATGGAGGAGGAGCTGACAGAGAGCTTATGGGTCAAGATTAGAGGATGGGGACGGACAGGGGATGTTACAGTGAGGGTCTGTTACAGGCTGCCTGGCCAGGAGGACAGAGCGGACAAGGCGCTCTATAGCCAGATAGGAGTAGCCTCACGGTCACAAGCCCTGGTCCTCATGGGGGACTTCAACCACCCTGACATCTGTTGGAGAGACAACACGGCAGGGCACAGGCAGTCCACGAGGTTCCTGGAATGCGTGGACGACAACTTCCTCCTGCAGGCGATAGAGGAGCCGACAAGGAGGGGTGCCATGCTCGACCTTGTGCTCACCAACAGGGAGGGGCTGGTGGGGGATGTGAAACTGAAGGACAGCCTTGGCTGCAGTGACCGCGACACAGTGGAGTTCAAGATCCACGGGGCAGCGAGGAAACTACATGGCAAGCTCTCTGCCCTAGACTTCAAGAAGGTGAACTTCGGCCCCTTCATGGACCTGATGGGCCAAGTGCCATGGGAGGCGGCCCTGGAGGGAAGAAGGGCCCAGGAAAGTTGGTCCACATTCGAGGAGCAACTCCTCCAAGCTCAGCAGAGGTGCATCCTGATGAAGAACAAGTCGGGCAAAAAGGCCAGGAGGCCTGTGTGGATGAGCAAGGAGCTCCTGGACCAACTGAAAGTGAAGAATAAAGCCTATAGAGGATGGAAGCAGAGACAGGTAGCCTGGGAGGACTACAAAGAGGCTGTGCGAGTGGCCAGGGATTGGGTGAGGAAGGCTAAAGCCCAGACAGAATTTAATCTGACCAGGGATATAAAAAGCAACAAGAAAGCTTCTATAGGTATGCAGGGGACAAAAGGAGAATGTAGGCCCCCTCCAGAAGGAAACCGATGTCGTGGTTACCCAGGACATAGAGAAGGCTGAGATACTCAATGACTTTTTTTGCCTCGGTCTTCACTGATAAGGGCTCTTGTCTCACCACCCAAGCTGTGGAAGGCACAAGTGGGGACTGCGAGGATGAAGAACTGCCCACTGTACTCAAAGAGCAGGTTCGGGAACATCTGAGAAACTTGAAGATACACAAGTCCATGGGACCTGATGAGATCCATCCACGGGTCCTGAGGGAACTGGCGGATGAAGTTGCCAAGCCACTGGCCATCATATTTGAGAAGTCGTGGCGGTCTCGTGAGGTCCCCGATGACTGGAAGAGAGGGAACATAACCCCAGTTTTTAAAAAAGGGAACAAGGAGGACCCTGGCAATTACAGGGCGGTCAGCCTCACCTCTGTGCCTGGCAAGGTCATGGAGCAGATTCTCCTGGAAAACATGCTAAGGCACATGAGGAGCAAGGATGTGGTTGGTGACAGCCAACATGGCTTCACCAAGGGCAGATCGTGCCTGACCAATTTGGTGGCCTTCTATGATGGGGTAACAGGGTTGGTGGACAAAGGATGAGCAATGGATATCATCTACCTGGACTTGTGCAAAGATTTTGACACTGTCCCCCACGACATCCTTCTCTCTAAACTATGGGCATGGGTTTGATGGATGGACCACTCGGTGGATAAGGAGTTGGCTGGATGGCCGCACTCAGAGAGTGGTGGTCAACGGCTCAGTGTCCATGTGGAGACCGGTCACAAGTGTCATCCCTCAGGGGGTCCGTGTTGGGCCCGGCCCTGTTCAACATCTTTGTCGGCGACATGGACAGTGGGATAGAGTGTACCCTCAGCAAGTTCGCCGATCACACCAAGCTGTGTGGTGCCATTGACATGCTGGAAGGGAGGGATGCCATCCAGAGGGACCTTGACAGGCTGGAGAGGTGGGCCCGTGCCAAACTCATGAAGTTCAACCAGGCAAAGTGTAAGGTCCTGCATGTGGGTCGTGGCAATCCCAGGCACAAATACAGGCTGGGCGGAGAATGGATTGAGAGCAGCCCTGAGCAGAAGGACTTGGGAGTGCTGGTGGATGAGAAGCTCAACATGAGCAGGCAATGTGCTCTTGCGGCCCAGAAGGCCAACAGCATCCTGGGCTACATCAAGAGGAGTGTGACCAGCAGGTCAAGGGAGGTGATTCTCCCCCTCTACTCTGCCCTGGTGAGACCCCACCTGGAGTACTGTGTCCAGTTCTGGAGCCCCCAACACAAGAAGGACATGGACCAGTTGGAGAAGGTCCAGAGGAGGGCCACGAAGATGATGAGAGGGCTGGAGCACCTCTCTTATGAGGACAGGCTGAGAGAGTTGGGGCTGTTCAGCCTGGAGAAGAGGAGTCTCCGGGGAGACCTGATAGCGGTCTTCCAGTACCTGAAGGGGGCCTACAAGAAAGATGGGGAGAGGCTGTTTAGTAGGGCCAGTTGTGATAGGACGAGGGGTAATGGTTTCAAAATAGAGGGAGGTAGATTTAGATTGGAAATTAGGAAAAATTTTTTTACAATGAGGGTTGTAGAACACTGGAACAGGTTGCCCAGAAAGGTGGTGGGTGCCCCATCCCTGGAAACATTCAAGGCCAGGTTGGATGAGGCTCTGAGCAACCTGATCTGGTTGGAGGTGTCCCTGCTTCTTGCAGAGGGGTTGGGCTAGATGACCTTTGAAGGCCCCTTCCCACCCAAACCATTCTATGATTCTAATAAATTTCAGTCCTGGCAGGGGAAAAATTGGCAAAAAAAAATTGTTGAGACATTATTTGTGCATATTTATCATAAAATGAATGCATTACTTTTTTAGGCATTCAGAACACTTTAATAAAAACAATTGATTAGCCAACAGTGCCAGAAATGGCACAAGAAAACATCCAAGATCTTGATCTGAATTTGGATTAAAATGTCTATTTCTTGAAGACAGACAGAAAAGCTTTGTATTTCACCTGAACAAATTTCTCTTGACCTGATGATACGGATAGCTACCAACTTGTTTGCTTGCTCTAGGCTGTTACATATACTGATAAAATGTTAAGCTTTAAGAAGATTGCAGAAATAATGCTAAAAGATCTGCGGAGCTGTTTTCCCACAACTTGTGTTTTATGCGATCTGGCTGCATTTGATCCATGAAGTTGCGTAAAGCTTTCAGGATACAGCAGTGAGCACCCAAACTGACTGTTTATCCTGTAGAGGTGCATTTTAAATTTCCCCTGTTCCCATTCAGGTCCACTGGTGTATTGTATTTCTTTCCTTATTGACAGTTTTAGTCTGACTTCTTTTCCATGATGTGGGGTCACATGCTGGTCTTTAAGTAAATTCATACCTGAAATGTTCTGAATTTCTTTGTTGCGAAAAACAGATCTCTCTACCTTGTAGAAGAATTGATCACATTCTCTTGTGTTTGCACCTCTCCTGCCCCTGAAAAAAATTGCTAGCCCAAGGGTAGGATGAATTTTCATACCTTATTCAATAATGTGTCCTTGTTTATTCAGTGGCACGTTATTTTAGTGTTCAGCCAGGTTGAAGGAACATGAAGACCTCTTACACTAAAAGCAGCATGAGACCAGGAATGCACTATTTGCCTCTTATGTTTATTTTATTCATGGAGGCTCCAATTTTTCAGTGTCTGTGCCCCCACACACCCTCAGTCCATACCAGATGCAAACATCTTTTGTGTAAATCTGTGAACTGTCTATGCTTCTAGCTTCTACATCAATATTTTTTTCATTTGAGTACTTAGTCCAGACTGCTCTTTGAACAGAAACGTCTTCAGGTTCAGAGAAATAAGTTGGATGTGTCTGACCTGCTAGTGCTAACAGTTTTGTCATCTTTCAAAATTTGAAAGAAGCGGGGAATGTTCTTCAGAGTGGGTTCTTTAGCTGTCACCTAAATAACAGGGAATCCAAGTTGTCTTTGCATACAAGCAAGCTAATTTGAATGTTTTCAGCCTCATTCTACGATATTGTACGTAGACTTTTCTGTTGAATAGAGAAATAGTATTCTAATTCTTTTTCAAAAGAGGTTTTGAGTAATGTTATAATTTAAATTAGATAAGTTGAGGGTGAGGTGGAACTATAATTTGTTTATTGATTTCTTAATTTCTTACTCTGTTTTTTGATTATGTGCCTTATTGCCCACCTTCCTTTAGAAGGTGTTTATATTTGAGTGTAAAACTCAAAGTTGTGAGAATTTTTATAGTGATCACTTCACTGCTCAGCTGTATTCCTAAACCAGACATTTGTAATTGTATGTTTTAAAACATTCTTGCTTGCTCACTCTGTAGAAAAACATAACCTTGAAAGTGAAGTCTTACCTCTTATGAAGAAAACAGCATGATTTGTATGTAAACATTACAGAGTAAAGTAAGTTATACACAGAAGTGAGCTTATGTATTCTAGAAATTCTAACTAAGGAAACATGAATTCTGTGATCTTCTAGTACTTTCTGGTCTTTACTTCATCTTTCCCTGCTTATCATGAATCAGGATTGTCTTGGTGACCCTGCTATAACGGGTTTATTGCTTCATGCGCCTCCATTGTCTTCCTGCTTCACAGAAGAGGCCGCTGAAGACAAGGCAGCAGTTTTGCACTGAATTCTGCATTTCACCCCTTTAAGGTTAGTGTTCTTGCCTGTGCCTTTCTTGTCAGCAAGGAGTTCCTATCCCTGAAAGAAGGTTATAGGTAATGTCTAGCACCAGGAAAAAACCTAAGTTGTGAGTGCTGTCTTCTGGGACAACAGTCGTGAAGATACACACTGAAACCTGCCGACAACGTCGAAATACCCTTAGGCGGAATGATGGAATCTTGCTGATGACAGCTTAAGATCTCTAAATTTGACTTTCTACACCTCTTCCCATTTCTGTGGGAAAGCTAAAATACCGCCATCCACTTTTAAAATATATTAAAACTTTGCCTATTTGAAGATTGGAGCATATTCTGTTAAAGTTAGAAATTATTTTCAGAGCTGTGCAGATTAAAAAAAAAAGTCCTGGTATCAAGTCTTGTATGTGATGTTTATTTTTTGCTTAAGGTTTCTCCCAAGGGGAATTGGTAAATATTTATTGATTTTTCAAAAAAAGCAGGGTTTGTTTTTTTCTGCTTAGCACAACCAGGGAAATATGGAACAGTGTGAAATATTTTCTTGATGAAGTATTGTTCTAAAATGTTGCTGGCTCCTTCTCCTTTTTTCCCAGTCATGCAGGAGTTCCAAAACTGTAAATATTCAAATATTCTACAGGAATATATATATTTTCCTATCCAAAGTGAATAGAAGACTGCTGAAGGAAGCCAGCTCTTGCCTATTAAGTAATATTGTTGTGGCTTGTAAAATAGGGAAATGGAATATCTGAAACTGCAGCTCTCATTTTGATGTATTGCTGGCTGTTATGCCTTTCAGAATTATAAAAGACATACTTAAGTATAAATTGGAGAATAACGCCAAGGGAAAAAAATGTTACTTTTTGGCAGTGGTGTAAAATAAATTAAACTTTAGAAATGTTCAGAGTCAGGTATTCCCATTTTGATTCATTCCCTTGCGTTAATAAATCTCCAGCATTTGGTGTTGTGAATGACCTTTTCCATTTCAAATGGAAAAAAAAAAAAAGAGATTAGAGAGCCAAAGCTTTTCCTTTTTCTTTTTTCTCCTACCCTGAAATAGGAACATTTAAAAATGGGGAAGGAGTAGAATATTAGGGTGAGTGTACTCCAGGAAACTGGAGTAAACGCAGAATTTTCAATTAACTGGTAGCGGAAGGAAAAATTCTGATAGATTAGTTGTGTGTGTGTGTTTTGGTGGGTTTTGGTTTTTTTTTTGGTTTTTTTTTTTTTTGTCAGTTTGTTTGGTTTTTGTTTTCCTTGAAAAATTGAGATGTGTGTGTAGGTTGTGTTTGTGATCTGTGCGCGTGTGTTTTGGGGTGGGTTTCTTTGTTTCCTGGGCGGCTCCTTCCATGTTACTACCTTTTTTTTGTGCATTTTGAGACCTGAAGGCTGTAGATGTTGCTGGCCCTAGACCAGGCCACCTTTCAAGACCAACGGAAGCCGTGGACGCTAGGTAGAGCTTGCCAGATGGTCTTCATGAGATGTCCTGCTTTCTCTAGATCAGCAGATTGTATCAAAGCCTTAATTCTGATTAGCTCTGCTGAAGTGTAGCCTGACGCACTTGTACTTCTAGGAGGAGATTAAGGTAAACTACTTTACAACAATTTCCAACTTCCTCACCATACCAGTGTAAAAACTGAGGGGTGTGATGGCCATTCCATTGTGTACTTGGGTGCATCTATGCAAACATACATTAGAAATTGGAAGGAAGGTCGAGACTGTTCTTTCAACTTCTCTTGCAATATGATTTGCCATTGTGGTGAGATTGTCTGCATCTGGATACTTCTATTTAATTAAAAAAAAAATATAAATAAGAAGTCAGACAGGGCAAAGTGTGGTGCTGATACTATATACAGCAGGAATCGGTGGTGGTAATTACCGAATTTTTGAGAAGAGCTTTGTGCATCAGGTAAGTGGTTACAGACCTGATCATCTTTAGTGCAGAAATGCTGTATGGATGTTGGTATCTTTAAAATAACCAGCGGGTCATAAGAGAGTGCTGTTTCTGATTTCGTCGGAAGGAGAGTAGCGCTCGTTCTGCAATGTTTTAGCACTTTAACTCTACATTGCTGCTGAATATCGGTTTGTGATTGTTCAGAGATGCATAGTTAAACTTAGCAAATGTGATGGATATGATTTATTAATTTTGTTTAAAATAGTACCACTAATTAATGTTACTCACTTTATTCTGGTATGACAAAAATAGAAGGGTAGGGATGACTGCTTTTGAAGTCAGTATCAAGTATGTTAATTCCAGAAATGAGTGGAGATTTTTTCTGTGGATTTTTTGTGGATCTTGTACAGGTGAAGGGGATAAGAGAAGAGCAAGTGACAAGGGTGTGAAAAAAGGGAACAGTACTTGCCCCCTCCTTGTGCCATTTCCACCTAACCTCATTCACACTGGAGACTGCTTGACCTACAGCACTCTAAAAAGAATATGGCTTGGCAAGTACTTGCTAGCCATGTAGATTAACTTTCTTATTTTAAATTTAACATTTATTTTGAGTTCCCTATGACAGGACCACAGTTTATGCTCCAGAGCAGACACCTCAGTAAACTTTGTTAATCTCTTTTGAGTCCTCAGCAAAGGAAGGCAATAGCATGTCCCTCCATTCAATGATTCATTTAAGATTTTGTTACTCTCTTGGTCAGCATACTCCTAAAAGCTGTCTGAGAACAGTATTTGGAAACTTCACCAGAATTGGCAAAACCCCTAGATGCTGAGAGTAGGTGGAGTGAGACTCAAAAGTCTGTAGGTGTAAAGAAGAGAGATCTTTCTGTATGTAACTGAATATTCTTTCAAAAACTATCCTTTTATATACTTCACATGAGACTTATCTTTTTTTTTTTTTAAAAAAAAAGCAGATGCATTTTTTAATTATTTAAAGAATGAGTATATTTTTGGAATTCCATAATACTGACTGTTTTGGTAGGCTGTATTATGCAACAGTGTGTATTATATTCTAATTAAAAGTTAATATAGGTTAAGCAAACTTTTGAATTTTTGAAGTTTTTCTGTTTAAATTTCCATTAAGCAGACATTTGTGTTTAGCAGAGCTCTCCGAAGGCATAGTTTAGGCCTCTTTATCTTGCAATCTGTGTCAATACACCTTTTTTCTTCAATAATTTAAAAAGGAATAGTTTATGTTAGTGTTTCGAATTATAGAGCTGAACGATAACCAAGTTCAGCAAATACAGCCCATGAACTTTATGATCTTTGTTTGGAATAGTGCATGGTGACAAAACTAACTTTCCTGCACGTTATTGCAGATGACTGTATCGCATGCTTCAGACTATCTTGTCTTTTTTTGTCCTTTTTGGTGACATTAGGTTTTTGTGGTGGTGATGTATATTAACCTGCAGTTATGGTTGCTTGTGGTCTTACTGAAGATGGAAGTTTGTAGTACAGTTAGCCCTGCTTTATTAGTTAAAATTCTATACCAAAGCAAATCTGTTGATTTTTATTTAATAACTTGATGTCAGCAATATGTCAGCTTACACTTTGTGTGTAATTTCCTATTTGTCTACCAGTAATAGAGGTTACAGTCACTGAGATGCAGGTAAGGTATAAGGGTCTCCAAAGTGTTCCTGGGTGCCATTCATTTAGACTTCACTAAGAATACTGCGGGCTAAAGGTTTTTAGGGTTATGCCCTTAGTATATGAAATATTTGAGATGAGATAATGCAAATTTAGACTCGACATTGCTATGTAAGTGTTACAGTGATTCCTTAGATGAATGAGATTTGTACATACTGTGTGCAAACTAATTCTGTTAAATATTCTCTCCAGTGAAAAATGTCTAAATGTCTAAATAGTACAAAACATGTTAAAATTTCAGAGTTAACTAACTGGATGAAGGACAGTTTTCCACATAATTAAAACACTTGTTTTAAAATATCATAAAATTGATGAAATAACTTGATTGAGGTTATTTCTTCAAGGATAAAACTAAATTATAAAGCAGTGGAAAATGGAAAATAAAGTATATGCTGAATGTATTTATAAAGATTAAAAATATGTACTGAAAAGAAAGATAAAATTCAATGTGCTTTATTACATTGAGTCTATCAACGAGGAAGAAGGCTAATCAAAATAAGCCAAGAACAACATAAATATGGAAATTATTAAAAAGATGCTTTTTTTTTATGTCTTAAGCTGGGAATCTGGTATCTTTGGCTGGGTAAATTAGCAACATCTCAGAGAATTATTTATAAGTTCTCAGGACAAGTTTTTAGGCTTATTAATGACATTAGTGGTAAATTCTGTTGTGCTTTTCAATTTTTTCCCCCCTTTTTTTGACAGGAAAACTTATTTATAAAAGTACTGAAAATTCTACTTTTATGGTCTCACTAGCTTGGAAAAAAGATCTTTCATTGCAATCTCCCAAGAGCAAGGTAGGGTATAATCTCTCAGGAGAAGGAACAAATGTAAAATAGAACAGAGCTACCTCAAAATTGCACGACTGTGATGGTTATAACAATTCTAATGTAAGTAATATTTCCGATACTTTTTTGCACAGGTATCAGTTGCGGATTAATGAAGGATTACCACAGTACAGGAATGTAATACTGTTTTGTAGTAGGTCTTTTGTGTTTTGCAGACCTCAGGAAGGTGGTAACTTGACTGAGCTTTTTCAGGTCCTGAAATCACCTTGTTCTTCCTTGTTCCTAATACTCAGCTGTAGTACGCGTACTTCTAACTTGCTGTTGTAACTGACTGAAAGCGAAGCAACAGAATAGGTTTGTTTTCCAGCTGACGTTTCTCCCTTCTGAATGCTTTTCATAGGATGATACAGAGACAGTATCTGTCACAGTAGAAGCTGTTGATGAGAAAGTGCTCCTTCAGTGGCTGAGATTCCCAAATGGAGAGGAATACACTGCTAAATCATGCTCCTACAATCATGACTGTTGGATGCCTTGGAAAATATTTTGTTTTGTGGGTAGGAACATGAATGGAATGGTGTTGGTTAACGTAAAACATAGGGTAAGAGGATCAGTAAGGTTCAGTGAAGAAAGGCACCTAAAGAAGCGTCAAGTTTAAAGGTGATGAACATTAAAAAAAAATAACCAAATCCTTTGTATGTATTCTTTTCTTGCTGAATTGGAACTGGAATATATGTGGAATTATGTCTCAAAGGGTGCTTTTTCAAAATGTACAGAGTGTGCTTTACCTTTCCTGGTTCTTTTCCCTCACCGGGAGCAGGACAGCCTACAGTTTCTTGTAACAGTATTGCCCTCTGCATACTGACTCTTCTCAGTAGAAGCGAGTGACCTTTCATTCTTAAAGAACTGCAGAAATTGCAGTTGAGTTGGGCCTGATTTGGTGAATGGGTTGTACTCTGCACCAGTTGGATCCTGCTGTCTAGAATTTGATGTCTGGACCTTTAGAGCAATACCGCTGTAATTAATTCTTCATTGTAGCATTCATTTAGGTTGCTCTTATTTAAAAAAAAAAAAAAAAAAAATTGCAATTCTGGCAGATACTGTATATTGTCTCAATTTCTTCCTGATCTCTGTAAGTGAGAGCTTGAAATGCTGTTTGTGATATGTGGGCTCGCTTTCATTAAAAGGACTGAGAGTAAGAGCTGCTTATGAAAGGTCATGGTTTCAGACTCCTGTGTCCAACGCGTGAAGCCTGAAGAGCTCTTAAGGGATTGTGTATTCTGTGTGGTAACCACTTAAAGCACTTGGCCACATATGCAATGTTGGACTCATGGTCCTTTTTTTTTAAATTTTTTTCTTTTTCTTTTTTTTTTTCCCCTCAGATGCTAGGATGATTTGTTTCCTGAATGCTTTGAACTGGATTTTTCTACCTGAATATATCATATATCAGTCATTTAGCCCCTTCCTTGGCTTCATTCTTGCCAAATTGTTGCAGGGATATTATCAGTTTCAGCCATTCTTTTAATCTAGTTGCTTCATCTCGGACTAGATGTAGTTTAGGTTTTTTTGTTTCGTCCATTTTCATTCTTTTCATCTCTCTCGGCTTCTTCCCTGTTTCTTGAGGGAGAGCTGCTTCTTTCTTCCAGTTTTGTGTGAATTCCTCAGTTCTCCATCTGCCTCCTACTTTTATTTTCCCTTACAGCTCCTTTTGTCCTCCCATTTTTTTCCAGTTCCTCCACTTTCATCCCAGCATCCTTTTCTGTGTTGGCTATCTTATTTTCTCATTTTGTACGGATGTTTTTACTTATTTTTCATGCAATCCATGTTTCAGATGCTACATAATTTCAGTGTTAGTAGGCAATCAATATTATGTTGCAATTTTTAAGAAGCCATTAAACTTGACATATTTTGTGACTCTTACTATTGCATGTTATAATAATTATCCCTAACTATTAATCAAGACAGAAAGACTAGTAACTAATGTAATGAACTAATTCTTTGCCACATTATTAAAGTAAATAATTATTTACTTTACGTGAGGAATAAAAGTATGTTAGGGAGGATGGAAAACATTAAAATGGTTCATTTAACAAACTTTGATTTGGTTTTTCCATCTACTGAAGACTCTAGTTGTTCAAGAGGTTGAATGACTTCAACACCCACTGATGGTTCACCATGAAATAAGAAATACTGTGCCTCCTGAATCAAATTTTAACAATCTGCTGTCAATTTAACACCCATTTAACCTTTTGAGCCTAATTATTTTTCAGTAAACCAGCTAAATCAGTAGCCTATCTTATAATGCCAGCCAATTTTCACCTCTGAGTATTTCTTGATGTTTGGAATTGAAGATATATTGGGCTACAGCAGCAAGATTACTGAAGTTTTTCTTGCAACTAAAAGACTGCAAATTTGTCACATATAATTCTGTGTGCATTGACAGTGACCTTAGTGCTAGAACTTGCTGTGACTTGTGTTGACTTACTGACAGCAAGCTCTTGTGTTTCCTTCAGTTTAAATATAGGGTATGGAATGAAATCTGTACTTTTTAATTATAACTGAAAAGCTGATGGACCTCCAATTTAGTGGACTCCTAAATTTAATTTTCAATAAAGGAAACTTTTTAAAAAAAATAAAGCTATTGCTATTTCAAGCCAAATTACAGCACTGTGCTGAAATTGTGCTTGTATTAGCCACAAAATTCAAGGTGCTGAAGTTTCTGTGGCATAAATGCAATTGCGTTATGCTTGTCCTCTGTTGTGCTAATTTGTTTTACTTCTTTGTTTGACTCTACTTCACTTTTACTAGTGAAAATCCTAGGAGAAGGATATAGTTATGCTTTGTTTATGACCAAAGGGCAAGAACTGCAGAGAGAAAGTGTGAGGTTTTTCCTTTCTCCCCTGCCCTGGCTCCCCAAACCAAAAATATAAAGATATATGTAGTATCAGGCTTGCCCATCTTGTTCAATTAGACCCATAATTCAAATTTCGAGAAGCGTCATCCAAAAGGTCTTTTTGGGCCAAGACCAAGCCAAACAGGTGGTGTAGGAGGAGTATTGTTTGGCTTTTGTTGTCTGCGAGAAAGGCAAATGTTTGCTTTGAGATGATCTCACAAGCTGGATCGCGCTGCCGTTGCCTGATGTTTCCCTGGGGTGGGGCAGGGTTGAATGGGTGCAGAAGAGATGGGAGGCCTCTGCCACCCCAGCCCTTCTGAGTGTCTTTGGAAGACCTGCCCTTGTCCTCGCTCTGCAGCCTGGTGCTGTTTCTCTCAAGTAGGAAGCCTATGGAATAGCAATCTCTTAGTTACATGAAGGTCCACGTTGACCTGTTTTTCAAAGATTACATTGAGACTAACTTCTCCTCTCCATTGCTTATGCCTCTGCTGAAGCGTGAGTTTTCTTGTCTTGGTCAGTTCTCTTTTGGTACCCTTTGAAAGAAATACAGTAAATAAGTTTTTTTTTCTTTTCAGCTAAACACAAGAAATACCATGATGCAATCAGCTATCATGTAAATACCTGTCAAAAAATTGGTTACAAAACCCCTTCAACTGCTCACAAAACCAGGAATTGGAGTCATAAATATATCTGGTTTAGGAGCTGGCAGATAGTACGTAGCCATGGATGGCTATAAGTTGCAGAAGAAACTCCAGGAAAAACAAAACCAAAACAATTTCCTCCCGCAGCAATTCTGATACTAGGAATTGTGTACAAATTTAATGAATGAAGAAATACTGATGCATGTCTGTTACCCAACTTCCCCTTCTGTTTGTGGTTGAGTATTTTTGCTTTGTTTTAGTTTTTTTTTAAAAGCCCTTTTCTATATTTTGTCTTTGACCCATCTAGAAAGGAAGCATTAGTTGTTTGCAATACAGAAAATTTGGCAACTGCTTTCAATAATAAGTTCATAGCGTTAGGTCTCTTCAATTGTACTTATTTTTGATTTTGTTAATTTGGGAATTAATTTTTTTTTTTGGTAATTTGATGATCTTCTGTGGAAGCCAAATTAATATTCTATTCTGACCATGAATAATGAGATGTTTGTTATTTATCAGTAACAAAGTTCACATATAAAACAACTTTTAGTCATTAGTATGCAGTTTTTAAACATATGGATGTGAAAGAATAGAAAGATGTGAGGAAAACACAGTAAACAAAACATGCTGCTGTTTGTGAACTCAGGAAAAACTCCTTACTTGTAGAAAAAAAAAAAAAGATTTCAAATGGAAAACGGCATCTACTTAATGTATTCCTTGCAGAAGAATAATAGTGAAAGACTAAAGCAAAAGGTCAACTCCTGGATTGCCAGCAGTATTTTGTACAGTTGCTGTACTGAACAGCAGGTCTGATGCAAACACATGGGTTTTTTCTTGAAGGTCAGCTGCTGTGCCAGGTGGAAATGGCTTGCTCAGCCAGGTGATGCTTTTACTAGTGACAGAGGGTTTTTTTGTTTGTTTGTTTTTTTATTTTGCTACAGAGTCTAAATATCTTGAGCTTTATTAGTTTTGGGTTTAGTTTTATTGTTTTGTCGACTTAGCAGTAATAAAATTATGCTGTCTGTCTTGTTTTAAGCACCATCACCAAAAAGGGTTAAATGCTCAAAAAGTGTCAAGGGACAAAAAGGCAGCTGAACTTTGGTTTTAAGAGTTCAGTTTGACTTCAGGCAGCAGATTTGCACCCATTAATGCCACGTGAGGTTCTGGCATAACGGGCAAAGGCCACTGATGTTGTAACTGTAATATGTTGATTTGTTTTCTTTGATCACTTTTTGAGCTGATAGTCTCAAGGTTTGGTATGCGGTTGTTTTGTGCAGAACAGAGGTGGGAATGAAGATCGCTTTTTCTATTAGCATTTGCGGTACCCACAGTGTCACAAGCAAGTCTAACTTGTAACTAGCAAGCATGAGCAAGTGTAATTGTAACTACCGTACGATTTCGCACAGTCTCTCTTCTGCTGTGTTGTACCTTCTAATTAATAGCCCCCAAGAGTTGCTCTAGATCTATGCTGTCTTTAGACTGGCGTATTGTTCCCCTCTGCTCCATTGCACCGAGCTTTAAATCTGTAGAGGCTGAAAACATGGAAAATCTCTAGATATCTAATTAAGCCACATCTTATGTCTTCATACAAATGAATGTAAGTTTAATCTTCATGGCAACTGGATTTTAGAAGTGGAAAAATGAGTGTTAAATGGCCCCAAAACCTGAAAAATATAATTAGGATTTTTTTTTCTCAGAACTCAGTCATTTTGTTTTGAGAAATCTTTGTTTTAAATTGAAACGGTGATTTGGCTGCATACTAATCTGGATGAGGTTTGTCGGTTCTGCTGCAAGTACCACAGTAAATTTGTGCTCTAAGCAGCATGTTGATTACATTAGAGAGAAACATTATCTTTGCTCTAAGTGAGTTGAGATTATTTTCCCTAGATCAGCTAGTCCATGAGGTTCTGTAAGCATGCAACAGGCTGCTTTCCCTTTATGTGCTAAATGGCTGACTGAAAAAAAAAAAAAGTGGCATCTCAATGAGTTGCCTTTTCAAATCAAATATCTGAATTTGTGTATACATGGAAATGCATGTGTGTGTGTGTGTGTGTACCAATAAGGATGTGAGATGAGGGAAGCAGTGACCTGAGGAATCATCACAAACTGCACATTCAAACTTCTAAAATTATTGTTCTCCTGTAGTAAGATTATTTACTCACAATATATGGTGCACAATGCAGAGCACAGTTTTATTTCTATTCTTCTCTTTAGGTATGTGAGAAATGCCAGAGTTCCCTATTTGCTGTTTTCTGTCTGAGTGACAGAACTGGGATCCAGCATGTAATCTCGAGGGGGTGGCTGAAAAGCATGCTCGCCCAGCATGTATCTTATCCTACGCCAGCCAGGATTTTACTGTTTTTCAAAACGTGTTCTAAAACCTAATTTACTGTTTTTTCTTTACTACAATTTCATAAATGGCTTAAAATAATCCGATTAAGGTGAAGGATGTTAACATGTGCTACAAAGTGTGAGCATTTTTATACTCCAGTATGGATTTTTTTAAAGTTTATTTTATTTCCACATTCCTCAAGGTGCTGTGCGGTTAAACTACCGTCATCACAGTTTTCAGGGCATTGTGAAACAGGAAATTCTGTTGTTCTGCTGAGGCTTCTGAAATGATGATGGCAAGTGCTGCTTAGAGACAGTTTTTCAAACAATCTAGTATTTGTAATTGAGGGCAGAGAAGTGGTTTTCTGTTAACATTTTTTTTTTTTAAAGCATTTTTAGTTTGCTGTATTTCTTGGTGTACCCTCATAACTTACTGGCAAAGTTAATTACTTTAACCCTAATAATTATCCTGCCTCTTTCTCCTTCTTAGTTCTGGCAGTGAACAGAAATTCTCAAATTTATGCTGCGAAGTGTACATTTTGACATGCGTATTTTCCCCTGAGGTATCTGAGGTATTTATTGAAACAAAAAATCTAAATGCTTTGGGTCATGCTGAATACCAGAGGTGTATGCTGTTCAAGTAATCCTTGATTTCTTGAAATAATGAGTAGTCCTATGCTTTGTCTTCTGATTGATGGCACTTGGGTTCTAACTGTGTCACAGCAGTGGTATTTCCCTTGCACTAAAGAAAGTTCTTCTGGATATAAAGAAGTTCACTTGTCCTAAAAAAAACTGTATCAGCCTTTCCTTCTTCAGGTAAATGAGGTGATATACTGGGGGGTGAAGGAGTGATTTATGTCAAGGATAGGGCTTTGCTTGGGTATGTCTCCCACTGGCCCATCGTCCATTTTATCTAACAGGGTTTCACTTTCTGTGGAGCTGAGTAGCTCAGATCACGAAGATGCTACCAGCTCTCTGCTATACAGACCTGATCAATGGAAAGTATAGTCTGCCTAGTGTTCCTCTACACCCTTATTCCCATTTGTCTTCTGGGCTACACTGGCATAGTATCAAAGTAACTTTTATTACTTCAATGAAGCTAATGAGTTCCACTTCAAAATGTATGTATGTGATGGTGGGGTCCTATATTTTTTTTTCAGTGTCATATCCTCTTTCTTACAGTAGAATAGGTGAACAGAAGAGAAGAATGTGTTGAGTGAAGAATCAGCCTGTTTGTGAGGGCTGTGGGAAGGAGTGAGGAGAGGTGGTTAAGGATTCTGCAAATACAGGTGTGTATGTTTTCTGTAATGTTCACTGGACTGTAAAATGGAAAAGTATTAGCCAAGAATTTTATGGTATGTAGGTTATATTGAAGGCTGGTAAATTTTACCTTCAGAGATTTTTTTTTTGTTTGTTTTATTTTATTATTTTTCTTTTTTTCCTGGAAGCAATCTATTTTAGATTTCAAGGAAGATCCTAAAAATGAACAGATGGAAATGGAAAAAATTGCCCAGGTAGCAGTTTCTCAGGCATAGATTAGGTATCCCAATCTGCTCTTGGGTGGATTATTCTCTAAACTTTCAGATAACAGCAGAATATTAAAAGGGGGCTGGGCTACTTTCATTCACTATGGTCGAGCTCTTCGTGTGCAAGCAGGCTTGTTTTCTTCAGAATGCTTTGAAAGGGTATTGAATAATTACATCTGTGGGCTTTGCATGTGAAAAATGGATGGATAATTTTTTTAAAAAGCAATGGAGCAATCCCAGATTTAGCTAGGATGCAATAAGGTATTTTTTCTTTCTAAAGAGGTAATAGAAATAATATAGGTTAGGAATCAGCTCTCCACATGATTTGGCTGTCTGAATTCATAAGAATATTGCTATGTTAATAGACCTACACTGGAGTGAAGAAAGATGGTTTCTAATGGCCTTGACAATAGCTGGGAAATCACCCACGGAAATCTACATATACAAATCAAATAATACACTGGCATATAGAAATGAATTCCTGATCCCAGGGCTATTTCTTTCAGATTTAATAATAAACCATCAAAACCTGGTGCAGTGAAAAGACTTCCGCCTGAATGTGTGCCCCAATGTAATAGCAGTCCCTTGTTCTTTCCTTCCTTCCTTCCTTCCTCCTCCGGCCGTGCTCTCCCTGCAGTGCTCCGCTGAGCTGTGCCCCTTGTCTTCCTTTTGTGGAGAAGTAAGACTGATAATTCTAAACGTAATGAAAATGTGCAGTAGCCCTAACTTTTGTGATAAGTTCCAACCAAGTCACCAGTATGTGCAGTAATTATGAATGTTTTTACTGTCTGTTATCTACTTGACATTTTTAATTAAGTCCCCAAAAACCCCAAATATCCCTTTCGTTTATTCCTCTCATTAAGCCTCTGCTAAAGTGAGAGAATAAATAATTTGAGTAGAACGAAAGCTATATTCTAGTAATTTTGAAATTTTTCTCTCATTTTTCCATGTAAACATAGTATGTGGAGCTGTGAACTTTGAGTAAGACTTTGTCCAAGCTGAAAGAGTAGGGAAACAGCTATTTGAGTAGATCTGAGCTAGACTGAGCAGAGCACGTGGGAGGAATCGGTTGCATCCTCCGACTACGCTAGCAGGCTGGGAGTCTGCAGCTGGAAGATGTCCTTCATTTTTACTCTGAGATTATACACACTGGCCTGTTCTGTAAGGTTCTTCTCTACCAGTGTCATCACCCTCGATGGTTTTATTTGTATGACTGCAATTGTTTGTTAAGTGAGGAACTTGGAGTTTCTCCTAATTAGTGTGAGTAATTTGCCTGAGAGTGCAAACTCTGCAGGCTGTCTTTATATAGTGTGTATTTATAATGTTTTCTTGTAGAATCATTATCAAAATTCATATGCTACTTACTTTATTGAGTCTTATCATTTAGGATAGGGTTGGTCTTGGAACTAGCAAAAGGAAACCTTAATTTATTTGATCAAAGCAATTAATTCAAAATTCAGGTTTATATACCGAAGAAAAACAATTGGAAGAAAATATTCTTCTCTCAGCATATCCAGAGTTGATGCCTCATGAATAAAGATTGTCTCCAGAAGAGGGAAGGTAAGCATGGCTGGAAGACAACCTGCTTCAGACGAGTATATAAAGTGATTTTTTTTTTTAATTTTTTTTTCCTCCTCTGTATGAAAGGGAAATTTAAAAGGTAGTTTTATTACATTCAGCAGCACTGGTCCTTAAGGGGAGTCTGAGTGAAATAAATGAGCTTTGATTCATTTTGTATAACTTCTCTGAATATGAAAAGACTTTTGTGTTGTATGTAGTACTGAAATAGTGTTTCCCTCTTGTCTTTGGGAGCCTTCCAAAATGGGAACCATTATAGTAAGTCTGTTTAATTTTTCTGACCTAGGTCAGAGGAGTGTTCTCATCTGCTTACCAAGAACTGTGAACTACATAGATTTTTCTTTCAGAAATTATGAATTTCTCACAGTTAGTTTACATGTGTACTTACATACTTCCATTTTAAAGAAAGGATTCTCTTATGTATAAAATACTGTGTTTCTTTCTACCTCTCTTAGTGGACAGTTCAAAATAGTAACTCCAGAATAAGGGAGATTTGATTGCTTCCTTATAATCTTTTAAAATTCTGATATATTTATCTGTCATGGTGATAAGAGGTGAAACTGTCCTGTTATCTTAGGTTAGATGTTATTTCACAGACATAGCTCACTGATAGTCTTGGGGCTGAAAAGAACAGACTAGGTGCTGTTTTCAGTGTAGCTCTTCACAAAACTCTTAACGTGAAGAGAAACAGAAGTAGAGGATTTATAACTCACCTTGTAATTGAGCCCTGAAAACTAGTTTGGGACACTGAGGCTTCTCACAAGGCTTATTTGGAAGAAACTGTGTTTAATTTAGGTTTTAACTTTCTGATGTGCATATAGATGAGTTAGAGACTTGAAACAATTTTGAGTCTTGAACAGTCTGTATGTGGCTTGCTACTGAGACCAGGAACCATTGAAACTCTTCTGATCGACTCAGGGGTCTTTAATACAATTTAAACATGGCTAACAGATTATTGTCATAGATTGTCAGGGGTTTTTATTATAGTTATTATTTTAAATTATTTGGTTTTAGATCAGTGTAGCACATGGCAATTTTAGAGTCAGTCAATATATGGAGTAGCTTACTGAAAGTTAGTCTCTTGGCTAAATAAAAATGTGGTTGCCTAATGTATCTTAAGTATTGCTTTTGGGAATCTAGATTTGACTGCCTGTGATCTAAACAGTACGCCCCTGATGCCAGGCACTGGTATTTGTTATTTCAGCTTTTCTGTAATGCAGTTTTGTGCAACATTTGAAAAGCACGGTGGAAATGAAGTAACAGAAATAAAAATTTGAATTGCTGTACAGAAGAGAGCAAAACATAAAGTAGCCGATAATGTCAACTTTCCTGTTACTACGAAACTATAAAAAAAAAAAACCCAAACAAACAAACCAAACCAAAAAAACCAACCAAACAAAAGCTCTTCAAAAACAGGTGCCAGATGACTGAGACTGTTACTGAAGAACATTTTTGTAGTCTACAGAGCTACATTTATGCTATGATTGTGTTACTCCCCAGATCAAAGTTACAAAATAGATGACTAGAAAAGAACTTCAGCTGAGAGCTTTAAAAGACAGACAGGCAGTCATTGCTTTTGAGAAATTTCATTCATTAAACACAGTAGGAATATAATATTCCAAAGGAGATAAGAAATTTAAATTATTTAATCATGGAATAATGCTAAATTGCTCATAGCTTTTTTCTATCATGAGTGGTTTTAAGGATATTACTGATTGAGTGCATTTCAGGTTTTTAACTACAGCAAAACTGCTGTTTCTAATCCTTCTGTTGTCCTGGAGCTCTCATTTTGAAGATCAACATATTCAGTCAGGAGAATTAAAAACTCTGAGCAAGGTTTCTGTTGGCAGAGGCAACTGTTGATTTAGCCCCTCTGTGTGTCCGTGTGCTACATTTTGAGCAAATCGCCTGGCTTCAGCCTGCTGGGATTCCAAAATGTGGTGTAGATTTTGAGGCAGCCGCAGAATAGAATGTGGTGGCAGAGAAAAAGTTTGACTGTACTGCCACATGAACGTGCAAAGTTTGAATTATGGGACATACCAGACACGTCCTTGAATCCATGCCCCACCAACAGCATAGGCGTTAACTAGTACAGTAATTATCTTTGGCTTTTCCCAGGTCGTGAGCTAATGGAAACAGAAGCTTGGGGAGAAATTGTGGCCATTCATTTAGACCAGATCTTCTTCCACTCTCCTCTGTTACCAGGCAGTTCTTAAGGTCAGGCTTGACATGAGCTAATCAAGTGCGAGATTAAATCATTAGAAGCAGTGGCAGAGGCTGTGAGAGAAATGAGTCTTTTCTGTTTCTCTGTAACCTCAAGTTCACTGTGAAATGGTACACAAGGACCTTGCTGATTCGAAAGAGGCGATACTGTTCCATAACCTGTTCATTTGGCATTAACTCCAGTGTTCTGCTTGTCTGCCCTCTGCTTCCACGGAGGCAGAAGCTGCATGACGTTGTCGAGTGCCAATGAGCACCATGACGGCCTTTGAAATCCTGTGCGAGTAGCATCAATGCATGCTTTGGAAATAGCTTTTCTGAAGCTGTTGATTCTGTTTTGATTGCAGATTCTTCTGCACTGTTGGCAACATCCCACATCGAAGTAGTATGCTCTTTGAACTGCATCAGTTTTAAAATCTTTAAATAAAAAAAAAAATACACATTTTCTAGTATTTATTTGCTTAGATATTAAAATGGAGATGCTTAACCTACAGGAGTTCTTAATGTTGCCAGTAACCCTTTACTGATGGATTGTGGGGTTGTTGTTTTTTTTTTTTTTTTTTTTTGTTGACCATAACATGAATAATTAAAGTAAAATGGCCATAGAGTTTGCAATTATGTGAATTAACAATTCCTGTAATGAGGTGATTAAAGTGGTTGTTGCCTGCGTGTGACAGGGTTGGCCAGCTGTTTAGTAGCTAATTTAAACCATTCTTGTTGAAAGGTTCTAAAATACTGTTGTATATGTGAATGAATGAAATAAAATAAAGAGAAATTACTTGGAAAGACAAAAACAGCGGATCAGAGCTGTATTAGCTGAGTTTCCTAATTAAAAAAAATGAAGATATTTGGACTGTGATGGAATGTACAGTATTCTCATGCAAAACAGTGGGAATAGATTTCCAACTTCAAATTAAAATATTGCCTACTAGAAAGAGGGATTTATTTATTTATTTATTTTCCCCCTTTTTGGAAGGTGGGCATAAACTTGTGTCAAAACACGTGAAATTTTGTAAGCTTCAGTTTGTCAAGATGTTTGCCTGTGTTTTTGTATTTTGGAAACTCGGTTCAGTCTACTATTATACCTTTTACATTTAGAGTATGCAAACCCCACAAATCTAAATACAGTTTGTTTTTAAAATGGCAAGTTAGCGCTAAGTGCAACACAGAGATACTTCTTGGTCACCGTTCTTAATTCTGGGCAAGATTGTAAAGCTACGATGGAGCCTTGGAGTTTACAGATGTTTTGAGTCAGCTAAGGTTAGCAATTACCCTCCATGGTTAATCCAAGTTAAACCTCAGTTTTCGTCTGTAATATGTGTGACCTCTTGTGACTGGTCATAGTGATGAAATATTAGTGGTTTGTGAAGGTTTTGGTGGTACTGCTTTTAGTGATGCAGAAGAAGGATGGAGGGCTGGAGTTCTCCGTGTGTGGATAATGAAGTTCTTTACCGTCTGCTGTTTGGCTTCAATGAGGCCTACAAAATGTCTTCTCTTCATTGATGCTGTTCACTCAGATGACATGGAAGCATTGCAAGGAATGAGTATGTATTTTATACATCCTTGTTGCTCTGTTATAGTATTTTTGTTGGTGGCTGTGAGAATTAAAAAGGGACCCCTATGTGCCATTCAGAACTGGACACTGGAAATGTGGCAGCATGGAGACTGAAAACTGCATGCTGAGGTGGGGTTGCTCAGATTCCTTCATTAGCATTGAAGCTTAGATTTTGGGACTGGAAACGTTCTTTTAAGGCACGTCAATAAGATAGCCTTTTAGATTTGGCTACAGGTTTTTAATGAGGTTTGGGAATTTCAGATACATTCTAAGACTTCCAATAAACTACTCTTACTGGAAAACCATGCATTAGTGGAAATCTGGTCTTGAAACCTTATTGGAAGTGACTTGGTTAAATTTTTTTCAAACCAACAACACCCCTCCCCCTACAACAAAAAACCTTCCGTGAAGCTTATTGGTTGCCTAAGATTGTCTTGTTCAACCAGTGGAAGCAGTTATCTTTATTATGGTGCCAGCTTGTACTGTGCTGTATTGTCACATTTCTGAAATGTTCTATTTAGGTTTGAAGTCATAGCCAAAGGGAGCCTAAATAATGTAAATCTTGTCAGAACCACTCTTCAAACCTCTACAGGAATTACTGCTTGGTTCCTGGCCATAAATATAATTTAAATGCAGGGCTTTCTAAAGAACAGAGAGACCGCCTCTATAAGAACTTTTTTTTTTTTTTTACAGTTTTTCTTCTGCATAGACTTAGCTGATATAGAGACAGACATTTTGTTATGCCAAGTCTCAATTTCAACTTTTCAGCTGCTTTATTTCCTCCTTTTCCCCCCAGTTCTTGATACTTCTAAGAAAACGCCTCTTCTCCTGTTTTAATGTTAGAGAGGAATATTACTTTCTTTGGCTATGTAAGGAAAATGAAGGTATTCTGTATAGAATGACTTCATGTGTAAACTAAATTGGATAATGACTTTGTCTTGATGGGCACAGCTAGACATCGGAATGTTCTATGTGAGCCTGCTTTATACCTGCTCTTCATAACCACAGAGGGACAGAAATTGGGTATGTGGGAAATACAAAGCAACAAGATGGACTTCATCTGCACCTGGGTCATGGCAACCCCAGGCACAAATACAGGCTGGGTGGAGAATGGATTGAGAGCAGCCCTGAGCAGAAGGACTTGGGAGTGCTGGTGGATGAGAAGCTTAACATGAGCAGGCAATGTGCCCTTGCAGCCCAGAAGGCCAACAGCATCCTGGGCCGCATCAAAGGAAGCGTGGCCAGCAGGTCGAGGGAGGTGATTCTTCCCCTCTACTCTGCCCTGGTGAGACCCCACCTGGAGTACTGTGTCCAGTTCTGGAGCCCCCAACATAAGAAGGACATGGACCAGTTGGAGAAGGTCCAGAGGAGGGCCACGAAGATGATGAGAGGGCTGGAGCACCTCTCTTATGAGGACAGGCTGAGAGAGTTGGGGCTGTTCAGCCTGCAGAAGAGGAGTCTCCGGGGAGACCTGATAGCGGTCTTCCAGTACCTCAAGGGGGCCTACAAGAAAGATGGGGAAAGGCTGTTTAGTAGGGCCAGTTGTGATAGGACGAGGGGTAATGGTTTCAAAATAGAGGGAGGTAGATTTAGATTGGAAATTAGGAAAAATTTTTTTACGATGCGAGTTGTAGAACACTGGAACAGGTTGTCCAGAAAGGTGGTGGAGGCCCCATCCCTGGAAACATTCAAGGCCAGGTTGGATGAGGCTCTGAGCAACCTGATCTGGTTGGAGATGTCCCTGCTTCTTGCAGAGGGGTTGGGCTAGATGACCTTTGAAGGTCCCTTCCAACTCTAACCATTCTATGATTCTATGATTTTATTCTGACATTATCGAGTTTTGGATATTCAAATTGCTGCCTCCAGAATTGCACAGTTGGAAAGATGCAAACATTGTGCTGGTGTCTTGCTGGATGGGGCGACAGTAACCCTGTCACAAGGGATCTATATTACAGGCAATTTACTGCAGTGGAGTAGTTTATTTTGATAGGTGATGTGCATGGCCTTAAAAAAAGTTAACTGGCTTAGTTTTCAGCACTTAGTGACTTTGACATAAGTCTTCCAGAAATCTTTGTTGGCAAGAAGGGGCTTTGTTAATAGCTATGGTTTTATATCAACTGAAGTTATAAAAGGAATAAAATTGTTTTATGTATTGTAAAGTGTAGACTAGCTAACGGTATTACAAGATTATCTTGTCTTTCTGTCTGCCTCCTAGAAGAATTTTTACAACAAAATAGCAGCCTGTGCTGTAACAGTGATTCGACTGAATGTACAGATTGTAATGTGATCCAAAATTTGAACTCTGAAATTGAATTAATTCTTACTGTTATTCCTGAGTCATTGAAGAATTGCAAGGGATACATTTGACCCACAGATGGTCGTATACTACACACTGGTCTCTTGTGACAGAAGCAAGTATGAAAAAGCTGAAAAATCTGCTAGGTTGAGAAACAAACCATAGCATTTCTCAGTATACCTTAAGATTCTGTACTTCATAATGCACCCTTTTTAAAAGAATTTTCAAGGCTCAATGTCAGTGTAAAATTAGGCACTGTTTATAATTTCATCATTGGCTTTATAAGTAGTATAACTGTATAAATACAGCTATAATGCACAACAGATAACTTATATTCTCAAGCAAATGTAGTCTAAAACCATGTTTTGGAACAAGTCATTGTAGAAGTGTTGAAACAGATTTTCTTCTTTTTATTTCCCTTTTTCTTGTTTCTCTGAATGCAGCCTTCATGGAAGAGATGAAAAATAAAGGTTTGATTTCCTACTTTTGTTGACTGCAGCAGAGTCGTATGGGAGTCCAGCCAATGCATTTGAGTAGAGAAGCTGGCATGCAGATTTTCCAGAGTTAGAGGCATCTGGAAATAACCATTTTGAACTTTCTCTTTTTAGGCTTGTTTCTCAAAGTAGCTTTGAAGCTTTTTAATGGGTATCATTTCAGCCTAGTAAAACCAAAACCTGAGGCCAAAGGCGAGATGATTCCATCCCAAGAAAATTGAAGATTTCAAGATGTTTCATTTATCAGCAGTCACACCTCTTTAGCATTCATAGTTTTCAAAGGTTTTCTGCTCTTTTAAGTGATTTTTTTTTTTTTTTGTTGCAAGGCTGGCTCTTGTATTACGATGTGACAGCAGTGGCATGGCACCAAGAATTTAAAGCTTTTTGGAACCATACTGTACCTGCTGCTGGAACAATTCTCTTCCTCAGTTAGTACTTTCCATGCAGAAATCTTTTTTTTTTTTTTTTTTAATGAGAAAGAATAAAAAAAACCTTAAGTCTTCTAGTCAAATATATTCTTTGCCTTTTAGTTTCTTTTTCTTAATCTTAGAATTCTTTATTATGTGTGCCAATCATGTTTTTTTAGCACAAGTACTTTACCTTTAATGGATTTATTTATTTATTTTAAGTGTCATGCTGTATATTTCAATACGTCTGATTATTTTCCCCTTTTGAAGGGGAAGGGAGGAATCCCACTCAGCCAGAACTTAGGGCTGGTTTTCCAATTATGTCTTCAGCAACCAAAAGGAAATTTTCTTGGTGTGGCAATAAATATTTAATGATATTGTGATGAAAGTGGAGGCTCATGTATCACTAAACCTTGAGTACTGTTCACACTTAAGGTTTTTTCAAGATAAAAAACATCTTCAAAGAGTAGCTTAAAATCCATCATATAATGTGATGGATATATTCTTAATATAACTTAAAAGATTGTATAAAAAAGGATAGAAAATATAGCTAAATAGCTTAAGGATATTTTAAATGTTACTTTCAGATACTTTCCATATGGTTTCTGTAATAATTCAAGGTAAAATACTTGAATATAATTACAAGACCGGTTTTGGTTTTTTTTGTTTTTTTTTTTTTTTTTTTTTTTTTGTAAAGTAAGTTTCTGGTCATAAAGTTCAAACATTTCAGAAATATTGTAACTTCTCTTTCAAATTGCTTGAATTTGGCTTTTCTATCTGATTATACTCCTGTGAGTCACCGGATAATCATCTAAAGATCATTCATGGATGTTCTGTTTACTTCTCCTTTATTGTTGTTTTATTGAAGGTCGTGATGATTTTCAAAGTAATCCCATCTCAGCTCTGATGGGCTGATGATCTTTTAAGAGAAAGTGTATATCCCTTGAAGGAAGGAACCGTATATTTTGGACCAGAAGAAGGGGGAGATAAAGTGAAAATATCCTCTTTAATAGTAGAAGGAGAACAGTAAAATGAATAAAACTGAACATTTTATGAATGGTTGAAAATGATTTCTCCAGGGCAGAGAACTGTTTTAAGGGGCATGAAAAGAAACTGGTACTGTTGTTACAGCCTCAAAGAGTGCTAAATGTCCCATTTACCTATCTCACAAATCATTTGGCTTCCATTACACCACAGTGTATTTAATACTTATATTTGAATTTCTGTCACTTTTCATAACCTGTAAGCAATAGTTTTTAACAAGTACACTCATATCTTGGGCTCTTTTCCCACAGGTGTGTTTCTCGACGTGTATTCAAGCTGGATTTCATTTTATTTCTGGTCCATGCATCTTATTCCTTTCATTTTCACTGAACTTCGGTTCTCAGCCTCTTTCTTCTGTTGGCAGTAGTGCTCCCACTACTGTTCTGCATCAGCTCTCTTATGGGTATGAAGGAAATAAATATTTCTGTAAGGTCTGTTGTAGTTTCTTCCCTTCAGAGCTGAAAACTTTGCAAATCCCATTATTATCTCTGTATCCCAAGGCAAGCTTATCTGCAAAGGTGAGATTTTAACTTTAAATGGTAAAGAAATTTAGGAGTGCTGATGAAGTAAAGGGAGGAGGAGGTGGAACACAATAAAAATGATGAAATGTGATGTCACTGTTAATACTGTGAACACTTCAAGTTATATAGTGGTGTTTTGGGGGACCAGATGCACAAAAGGCCATTTGCAGATGCAGATTTGGTGATGCAGATTTGTGTGTGAGCATATGATTTATCATTCTTAGAGCATTTTGTACGTTATCTTTTCCAGCTCTTTTCACCAAATGGTGCCCACAGAATATTAACAGCTTCTAGGCCAGTATCTTAATGTACAAACAGCAGTCCTTTTTTTAGCAAAACTCTGTGATCTAGCACTGCGTGTGTAATAGAGAACTTAGGCAACGCTTTACGAAGTAGCTTTAGCACTAACATTAGCAACTTAGGTAGAATTGGATTGCCTGTTTCTCTGCCCTGTGTGCAAGGGAATAATCTTCCTGCCTCAGCCCTGGGGGAACAATACAGGCAGAGTTCCACTGTTTTCCTGTTCAAGTTGAATGTGAATTAATTGGTAGGATATATTAATAGCTGCTTGCATAAGGCATGCGTGACTTTGATACGCTTTTAGAATGAATTTGCTAGCTATTTGTTGGATTAAATCTTTAATATTTCATATGTTAATCTGTGACTGCAGTTGAGTACAGCCCTAGATCAGTACAGCTTCTCTGAATTGTAGGTCTATCTGGAGATTATGTATTTCTCAATACTATTGGTAGTATTTTTATGTCTATACTGTTCTTTGTCGCATTCTCCTGCAAGATGAGATTTGGCTAGGTATCACTGAAAAACTTTGTGAATTATGTTACATAAAACTAGTTGAACAGTTCTTTTACAACCGTCTCAAAAAGTACTGTGTTCTTTCACGGTGTCTTCATCTGAAAAAGGATCTGGAAGTAGTCTTTCATAGCAGTTTTTGCAGATGGAAGAGCTGTAGTGGATTTCAGGTTATGATGCCCAAGCAATGTAAACAGCAATACTTAAAATCTTACCTGATGAAGCAGGCAGTGAAGGGAAAAACCACAGGAGTTATGGCAGTATTATGAGAGAACTGGATCTGTTCTTGGTAAGATACAAGGCTAACTTATTTGTGTTCTAGATAAATGGATATACTTATCAATTCCTTTTAATTATAATTAAAACTTTATTAGTAGTTTGAGTCTTGACTACTGTTAATCATAGAATCATAGAATGGATAGAGTTGGAAGGGACCCCTAAAGGTCATCTAGTCCAACCCCCCTGCAAGGAGCAGGGACATCCCCGACCAGATCAGGTTGCTCAGAGACTCGTCCAGTCTGGCCTTGAATGTTTCCAGGGATGGGGCATCCACCACCTCTCTGGGCAACCTGTGCCAGTGCTCTACAACTCTCATTGTAATCAGTTATGTTCGTGAAGAGGAAAAGCAAGTCCTGTCTGGACGGTGGACTGTTGTAACATGAAACAGTGAACCAAGTTGGCTAATCAGTCATGAAAGACTATTAGGCAGATCAGGCCTTAGGACTGAACATCTGAAGGTGTGCTTTCACAGCCAGTTTGTTTTAGGATTAACTTCTTACTTTCTAATTACAGAACTCAACCACATTTGTTATTATTTTTCAAAATGCCACATTCATCTGAGAAACCTTATGCTTCCTGGAAGATTGGCTGGCTTCACGTGTTTTGGTCAGGATTATAGGATATACTTTAGAGAAGCCTCTTAGTTGCTAACTCTGCTGAGCACAGAGTCTGACTAAGTGTCTGACTGAGTTGTTAAGCTGCGACACTGGGAAACATTAGATATTTATTTACAAAAGTAGGTCATAGTTCCTTGTTTTTTCAGGCCCATTTTCAGTGGTAGTTTAACAGTGTTACCGTCAGTTCCCCTATGCTTCATGTTGGCTGTGGTCGCACTGTGAAGCTGGGAAAGGATTTTTCTCTGTTTATTAGACTTAGGGTGTGGGTTTTGGTTTTTGTTTTTGGTTTTTTTTTTTTTTTCCCTGTAGTTCACACAGGTATCAGCCTCAGTCATTTGAAAAGCTGAGCTCAAGTATAAGAAAGAAAAGCAGCAGTGTCTTTCATTCTTTCCCCTCTGTGTTTGCTTATCACAAGGTGAACTCTCATGTGCATTCAGGACTAGAAGTGTCCTTAGTTTTGCCCAATTTCTTGCCTGAGGAGAATGAGAATGTCCACAGTGGAGCTGAACTAAATTTGCAAACTAATGAGACACCTGCAGTTCATTCAGTTATGCTTTCCTGTGCATTTGCTGAGGGACTACTATTGGCTAGTATTGTTCAAATATTCTCTTTTTTGCAGTGCTCTCTTTATAGCTATGCTCTATGAATTTCTAGAAGTGTGCAATATTTGCGAAAATCAATCAGATTTTCAGCCCAAACCTGAATAGATTAAGTGGAACCGATTATAGCTTGTAGAGACGTAAGAGACTTAGTTCTCTTCTGTGAAAAGGACAGCTCAGTTTGTGGGAAGATTGGATCTTGTTGCTTTGGGCTGAAGAGCAGTTGTATCAGGAACTGGAAAGAGTTTATTCTTCTTTTGAAAGCACCAGCTGGATTTTTAAAATAAAACTTTTTGAATTCTAAAAAGAGAGACTGTTTTTCTAAATAGTGCTTTCTGCTGTGAACTTGAGTTGTACATGGAAATTTTTCCCCACTTATGAACTTACCAAAAGAATAACTAAAGAGAGAAAAGAAACAGGTCTGTGTTTCTATGGAGTGGTAGAAGTTTTTCCTGTGTACAGTAGGCCTTTCTGAAGTTTATCTTAGCCTTAGACTATGTCACTTCATTGTGAATTGCTGATTTTTTTCTTTAAGCCTATTTAAAAGGCAAGTTAAGAGTAGTTCTTTTTGGCCTTTGACTCTGTCTGAAAATGTGCCATGCGATTCAGTATCTTTACACATTGTCAAGCAAAGAGAGTGTTATCTTCAGAAAGTTCGTAATGCTCATGTAGCAAAGTAATGGTATCACTTTAAAAAACCCAAAATGTATTGTCAAGTAAGGGGGGAATAGAGGAAAGTAGTCATCAGTATGGTAGGATATGCAGAGAAATTTACAGGAACGCAAAACAGTTCAGTGATGCAAGGCTGATGAGAATGTTACAGGAGGCAAAGCAGGCTTAACTGTAGTACCTGCTTTTCTTGGAATAGTTCTTTCATGTTAATTCTGACTTTTTTTTTTTTTTTTAAAAAAAAGGACTAATCTGATAAAACTTAGTAAATAGAATTGAAGGATACACTGTTTAACCTCAATTTGTGAGTTAATGGAAAATGGCTTGTCAGACTGGTTTGTGTTTTTTGTTTGGCTTTTTTTTTTTTTTTAAGAGGTTAGAGTTCTATTCAATAAAATTGCATAAGGTCTGGGAGTTTGTACTTATGTCCTCTTTTTGTCTTAGAAAATGTAGGACAGTTTCAAAGATTATACTAAAGAAAAAAAGAAAACAACAGATTTGAACATAGGTGGGCTTAAAACAGCTGAATGACACCTCTAAGATCTGGTATCAGTTGAATGATCATAGGATGGAGATTTTATTAATGGGAGTCTGGCGGTTTCAGCAAGAATGAGACTTTATAGAAATCAGTTGTTCTAGAAAAGTTCTTCCCTGCCTGCTCCCTGATTCCTCATCCTTTGATAACAGCAAAAGCATTTAATGTTGTAGAGAGAGCTTTCTTAGGTGGGAGGGAGACAGGTGTTAGCCTAAATGGAAACTTTAATGAGGTTTTAGGGGTACTAGAGGAACACAGATCTGTAATGTGTTTGAGATAATTGGGAGAAGGATTGGTAGTACAACAAATCTGTGTGACTGAAACCTGAATAGTCTCTGATTTGATGACTTTATGGAAACTGATTTGTGAAAGACGCGAAGTGCTTGATGAGCAAGTGGTTGGTGCTACATAATGGCAGCGTGATAGCAGTGTGCTTGTTAGGTGGGAGATAGCACGTGAGAAAGAACTTCGTTGAAAAATACTTGGAGACCTCTGTATTTTCAGACAGAGCTAGATTCTTCTGTCCTTGCAGTCTAATGCGTGGCTGTGACTTCACATCTAGTGAAAAGCTATTTGAATGAGGTCTGAAACCTCATTATAGCAGTTGCTGTGCTGAAACACTGCTGTCACTGGCTACTTAGCTAACCTGAACTGTGGTGACTATATTGCTTGTAGTGATAGCTGGCTCAGGGGCTCAAGTTGTCAAGTATTTCAGAAGGAAGCCTTTAAGTATTGTGAAAATTAGCCAGCATCTCTGACTGGTTGTCTAGTAAAGTGGAGCCTTGTTGCTAAGTAGTTCACTCAGGGCATCTAGTTAACAGCTGCTTGGGCTCTAGAAAAGGTTGTTGATAATCTCAATAGCTGTGCTCATGAAATAATAGGATAACCTGAATTATTATTATTTTTTTTAATCCATTTAGGTAAGGCCTGGTTTCTGTTTGCTGCAATTCTGCTATATTAAGCTGCCTCTTCATTTTTGGCCATCATCAGTTACACGGGCACAGTCCCAGAAAGCAATCTCCAGGCTGAGATGGGGTTATAGTTACCAGCGCGTTCTTTGGGACCGAGCTTTGCATTTGAATGCTGTCTGTTCATTACACCATTCAAAGTGCTGTGGATATTTTCATTTGAAGATACTGGTTTTCTTCTGCCACCTAAAGATTAAATTAAATAAAATATCTTGTTTCTTTTTTTTTTTTTTCTATAAAAGCTGAAGACCTTTGGTCTCTATGGTGGGGAACTTCTAAACAGAAGTAAAGCAGAATTAGCCTTGGAGGATCTGGAGAGTTGTCATTCAAAATATTGCATGTAAAATTATTTTAGACTATTATAAAAATTAAGTGCTTCACTGCTGTAGGTAGCATTTGAATGTACTACCTGGGATTTAGTCCTGCTGCTGTGAATGCCCTGTGATCTTTAATCATATGTGTCTCTTTTCGTGTCTCAGTCTGTCGTACCACTGCAACATAGTGGAACCATATAATTGTCAAGTTTTGCATTGGCATGTGTGTTCTCTTAAAGTTAATTGTTGTTCTATGCAAATGTTTTGGCAACTCGTAATGTTAATATGGTGATTATTTCCTGAAGAAAAACAGGTGAAGCCAAAAGCAGATTGCAAGCTCACATTACCTTGCACCAAAATGAAACTATATCTGTTCAGCTAGCAGTGAGGCAGATGTTCTTTGGATTTACAACAACATCTCACAGCACTGGGGATTAAGAAGTACTGCAGGGCCTCAAATGTCACTGAAGCAGCTGACTGTGTTGTGTATTTGGAAAACTGCTGGCAGCTGGGGTGTAATAGGGGCAGTGGTTCTTCCAGCCAGGAGCACAAGGTGTTGGTCAAGGGTTTATGTCTGTTACTGGGCTTCTGTTTTGTTTGTTGACTCTCATTTAAATTTTTTTTTTTTAATTTTGTTTGTGCAGACAAGTTTGCTGAAACTACTTCAAGGGCATTAGTTAATTGATGGTGGCCTTTTAATAGGGTATTTTGATCTTTTCTGAACTTGAAATGCATAGCTTTAAAGCCTACCATATCTAAGTTGAAAAGACACATTTTACTGGAATGCCAAATTGAAATTTTAGTGGGAAAGAAGTCAGGAAATTAAGAATTAAAGTTTTGGCCTGGGTTAAATTGAGAAACCTATATGCGTTGTGTCTGTACAGTGCTTTTCATTAAGGAATCCACTTGTTTATTCTTTGCTGATGACATTTCTAAGAGAGGTGAGAAAACCATTAACACAAGAACAGAGAGCATACAGATTTATTTCTTTTTTGCTAACCTTACCGTAAGCTTGAAATAATACTGAATAGAATTATCATCAGGTCATTTTAACTAGTGATTTAAATCTGTGGATGAAGCTGTGCAGTATAGGTGAGCGGGTCGACAACGTGTTGCTGTTAAGTAACAACGCTCCTTGGATTCTCCCTTGAGTCCCAGTGGTATGGTTCTGTGCCCATCGCTGTATTTCTTCTGATGATTCTTGAATTGATTCAGTTCACTAAGCCAGTAGAAAAATATTTACATTTATGTCTGGCTGGTTAGTCATCAGGCTAATACTTGATACTGTTTATGGAGAGTCTCATAGAGCAAATACCAGAACAATCACAAGGAGTGTGTGGCAGTGAAGATGGCAATGCAGGTGGATGAGTCCACTATTTGGGAGGAAAAACTAGGTACTGTGATACACCTCACCTGTGTATGGATGGTCATTAGACTAGCTCAGCTATGTTGCTTTCTTCACAATAAATTGCTTGGATTTTGTGGCAGGCTGCTCCAAAATCCCTCATTCCAAGTAAATCTCTGGCTTCCTTAGTTCAAGAGCATGTAGGTTATGTTGGGGCTTCTTTCAGATGTTTTAATAGTAAGAGCTTTGAAGAAATGAAACATGGAAATAGACCACGTAATAGAGAATAGATGGCGTAACAGAGTAACCAAACTTGCTTGTAGTGGTGTTAAACACAGTTTAACTCTTTTTCTGTATTTCTGTCTTGTGTGCGTATGGTATTTTTTGGGATGGGTTAGAGGTGTTTTGTTTCTTTTTCTTTTTTTTTTTTTTTTTTTTTTTTTTTAAATTGGTCCTGGACTACAAGGGATATTGTCAGATGAAGCTGGGAGTTCTGTCATTTTTCCAGGGACAAAACTCCAGCTTATACCTGTAAGAGGTATGTAACAGTTCCTTTTGGTACTGTGGTAAAATAAGTCATAAAAGAAAAGCAAAAATGACTTGGTAGAAAAGTTAACAGCTTTGGGATGAAGATTTCAAGAGTTGTTACCACTTTCTTTCAAAAAGTTGCCCCGTAATATCAGAGAAACAAGCCTGTAGGTAGTATTGTATTTTGCTAAGTGTGTCTGTAAATGTTCATGCCTCATAGAACTTGATGTGCTCTAGCTTGAGTTCTCTTTTTGCATCCTCCCTGTTTCAACAGAATATTTTTTTTTCTCCAAACTTAACATACCTGGCATCAGCCTTCTTGCTTTCTGTACCCTCAGTGTTTTGTAGTCCAGAGAGTTGTGTCTTTGTGAAGACCAAAGCAGTTTCCTCATTTGATGATATTTGTTCCATGTTGGAAGAAATTATGGCTTTTCATTTAAAAAAAAAAAAAAAAACAAAAAAACAAAAAAACAAAAAAAAACAACAAAAAAACCAAAACAAAACAAACAAGTTCCCTGTGCAATAGTTTTCACAGAGAATAATGCAGTAGAAGTTAAAACAGCAAAATAAGCTTCTTGGCTACAGCAAAACTGGTGGGCATTGTAGCGTTTTTTTAAGTCTCAGAAGACTTGTTACCCTTTTCATCCTGTGTTCTGCATGTGGGAGGACTGAGTGCACGGTTTGGAAGACTGACTCCGTATGCTTGGGCTGCATTCCTGATCCGCACAATTTGAGGATCAGGACCTCAGCCTGTACTGGCTGCTCAGTCTGAAGCAGCCTGACAGAGCGAGCAGCTGGTCTAGCATGAGCTTCGATGGAGGCATTGTCAAATTGCCAGTAGTTCAGGCTGGGCTGATCTGGGAAGTGCCCAAGTTTAACCTCCAAATCCTTGAGTAATGTTGCTACTGGATATGTGTTCAACTATTTCTGCATGAAGGAGATATCTCCTACATGTTGAAGGTTGGCCTTCACAGCCTTTTCTTCCTGCTACGGCCCATTTGCCCAACATAAAGGAGCAGGAGTGGGAACAAGAGACTTAACCTACAAACGTGTGTCTGTCACCACGCTGTACTGAAATGTAGCATGGCTGATTTCTTATAATCTGAAAACCAGAGTGAGCTTACTTGTTGATCTTACAGGTGAGAAATTTTTTTTCCACAAAGAAGGATGTTTGGGGATTTGTGTTTAATGAAGCTAGAACTGGGTCAAAATTAACACCTAGAATGGAGGGAGCCTAAAGGCTTAAAAGGAGTTTGTACCTGGTGATGCAGAAGCAGAGTGATGTAAATATGACAGAACTGTATTATACTTGCCAAATCGTATCAGGTTGATTAACCCAGACTGGAAATACCAAGTGGGAGCTTTTACTTATCTTTTAATGTTTTTGGCACAGTTGGTCTTGGATAATTACTTAAGAGCAGCAAACTCTATCATGGATCTTTGATTCAGATGTTTTTATTCCTAATAACTTTTTATTGGTGTATAGAACTTCGAGAAGCTGATAATGCACAATTGTCAGTCAGTTTTCTTACTACCTTCTTGTACTACGGTATTACTTATAATAAGTCAATTTTCAGAATGACACTTGTCTTTTTATGGCCTTTGCAAGTGAGCAAAACCATTTCAGTTAGTATAGCCATGACAGTGATGATAATTTTAGTAACTTAATCTTAAGTCTTTGTTTTGGGCACACTGTTTTTCAGCTTATATACTGAAGAAAAGTGATTTCACAATGCAATTACTCTATAAAACACAGCATTTCTTTTTCCTGGCAAAGTGAAAACATAATAAATCCATGTATCAAGTAACTTAGAGCCATTGCACCAAAGTGTGGGGCTTAAGTAGGCCAGCATAGCTGGCAGAAATTCTGGTACACCCAAAGAATTAGCAATGAATGAGCTCTTGAAGTTTAAATAGTTTGGCAGCACTCTCGGGAGGGGTTATGAACAATGACACTTGTGCAGAGCCAAGGGAGCAGCTGGAAGGAGCCCAGCACAGCTGCCTGCAGTTGCTTGGGCACGACAGCCTGTCTTCAGTCGTGGTGCAAAGTTCTGTCTGCGCGCTCAAATGCAGGGACACCTAAAATATGTAGGCTATTTAAATCAGGGAGAACTGCAGGCGTTTAGTGCTGCTGTGCTGGCTAGTAATTGTAATTAGAAAACAGGAACACACACGCTTACTGTTATATTCAGCTGTCTGTAACGCCACTGTGCTGCTCTGGAGCTTGATGTGAAAGAAGACCTGAACTCAGGGGAAGTACTAAAGCAATTTGTCTCACACTGCATTTCCTGCCCTCTTCTGCCATTAAGGATGCAGCTCCATGTACTTTTTTCTCAGAAGTGGTGCTGCTAGTACAAATTTACTACCTTTTGCTAGTGTTCACTGCCTCATTAGTTGTGCTGTTGGTACTGGTTGTAGGGCTACCCTATGCTTACTGTAAATCTCATTAGCCGTGAAGTTACTGTGGGTTGCTGGAGGGAGTTTGTTCCTTCTCACATAGAATGACTTCAGCTGAGTATCTGGAAGATGTATATTTTCCGTTGTGTTATCATAGAATCATAGAATCATAGAATAGTTAGAGTTGGAAGGGACCTTCAACGGTCTAGGACATGTCCATCATGTGCACCTTCTATGGGACTGTTTGTCCTTGGACTTACCCATGCCCTGTTATCAACTCCCGTCTGACTGTGCTCTAGCATCACTGGTCAGCCACTGCTGCTCGAGACTGCTTTCTGCCGAGCATAACGTGTGCATCACGTGGTGGTGATGCTTTAGCACCGTACTGTGAAGTTGTTGCGACTTTTGCCGTTACTCTTCCAATTTGTATTGTGGTTGCCTGCCATGGAAGATTCTTCAGTGATGTCCAAGGAGTTGCCTGCTTTACTCCTCCATTTAAAACAAAAGTGTCATAAAGCAGCTCGGAAGTAAAACACCTCTCTCCAGCCTTCACTCTTATACTTGCATAAGAGATGTTTTTTCATTTTAATTGTAAAATGTGGATGGGTGCGTGTTTTCATTATGAACTTATTATATAAATTGCATTTTGCAACATCTACTGTACTTTCAGTTATTAAGCTAACTTTTCAAGTAATTTTGATGCCTTCATAAATGACAAGATGGTAAGTTTTACATTCTGCATTAAACACTTTACATCAAAGCCAAATGGGGCATATAGTTACGTAACTGTTACCTATGATTAATAAAGGCAGCTCAAATTAAATATCGTATACATTTTTGTGTGGGGTTTGGGGGTGTTTTTTTCAGCTTGATGGATTGGGAATTTGTCAGGCTCAAATGAAAGTGGCATTGCTACTAAGCTAGGTTGTTAAGAAGCAGCAGCAGTTGGTGGGGAATATGTGAACCATGGGGTTTCTGCTGCTTTCTGGTAGTGCAAGCGAACCTGCATTTGGTAGCAGCCCAGAGAGGGGAGGATGCCACAACCTCTCTGTTTGTGGGAAGGGTTGGGAAGCACTGTCGTGTAGCAAGCTCATTCCCTTCTCTTGTGTTTCCTTTCCCTGTGGCCTTTATGTGCATCTCCTTCATCAGATCATAGGAACTGAAATTGTGATAGGAGTTGTAAATATCTGGGAGACTTCTTGGCCCCTCCGCTGTGCTTTATATACCCCTGATTCCTTACCCCTTTGTGTTACCACCCTAGTCCCTAGCGTGAATCCCTTCCATATAAATGTCTACTACAGTGCACTTGCTGGGATAACTAATTTAGTGACGATTACAGTATAATTTCAATATATTCCCTCATTAATATAGTGTGCTTTTCAGAAGATGAAAATGCAAACAGGAAATTAAATAGAGCAAGACAGCCAAACCTTGAATCTAGCCATTCTATCTTCATAACCTACTATAGTATTGCATTACCGTTACTTGATGTTAGTGATTCACGTTTGTAGAAATACTTACTTGTAAAATTTGTTAGGCTCTTCCGGCAACCTTGAGTTAAAGTCTGAGTTAGATAATCAGTCAGTGTGACAATGTATGGCTGGAGGATCCCGTCGTGCAAAGAGGCTGTTAACGTCATCGGCATTCTGGACTCAGGTTGGCCTTTGGTCTCTGGCAGAGTTCAGCCGTTTTAAGGTCTAAATACATGATAGATGGTAGTGCCTGAAGGTAAGTAAACTATGTGAAACTCTTTTTCAGGGTGCTACATTGTGATAGCAAAACCAAAACTTAAAAAAATTGGATATGTTATTTTGGGCATTCCCTTTAAAAGAAACTAAAAAGCCAAAACAAAAATACCTGGAAAATGGTGAAGCAGAATCAAAATGTAGTATAGAGTTTAATTACAGACTATATATATTGAAAAACTGATGCGAGAAGCTTCAAATTGGTACAAGAAACATGGTAATTCGGGTTTAATTTATTTTGAGCGATTATTATTATGGCATAGCCAGGAAGTACTAGCAAAATGTATTTTAAGTGGTGAGTATGCAAGAAAATTACTGGTTTGGAAAGCCAAATAAAAAAAAAAGACAGTCCGTTACATTAATATGACTATTGAAAAGTTTATTTACGTGTGCTTTTTTTTTAGTTATGGAAAATGAGAAATCTCTTGATGGGAACGTTTCTTGTCTCCTGTAGCGGCACTTTTTGTTTCCTGTTGTGTTGCTTGTAGAGTGGCTGTGCTCAGAGAGAAGAGCTCAACAGCTGTGATGAACACATCGACTTTGAGCATAACAACATCGCATTTTCTTCAAAAAGCAAATTTCAAGTTTTGAGCACTGTGATTAAAAATTGAAAAGAAAGGAAAAAAAAGGCATTTAAGATGTGAATGTTTCTTATAAATCGCACATGGTTCTGATGATTTCCTAGTTCTTTTTCAGTGCTGGGATACCAACACTGTTCTTATTGACAAAAGAGCATTAAAAAGTCAACCTTGAAAGTTTAGATTTATTTTTGTGTGTGTAAAAACTTACGGATGTGATACTGCTGCTTACTATTCCTAGCAACTTGCCTGGATTAAACCCTAGCTGTGTTTAAGAAAGTGCTCAGTGTGTGTCAATTTAGAAGCAGCAAAAGAGGTTAAATGTTAGCTGTAGTTCTCATCTTAATATATTTCATTGGATAATATGTTGTTGCAAGCTGATTCTCTTTTACTTGAGAACTTGTTGCTTCTGTGAGAAATTTAATCTCAATAGAGGTTCTGTAGTAAAGAATTAACAAAGACTGTACATATCGCTGGCTGTAGTGAGAAAGATGAGGTGGAATGAGCCTAAATTAATTCTGTTTTTTTTTCTCAGAAATTAGTGCAGTTATATTGGATCCTTAGAACACAGTAATTATAACTGCAAGCTTAAAAATGCTTTAAGTCCTAAATTTGGTTTCTCTTCTTTGGTTTATTGATATTTTCAGAAAAATGGAAAAAAAAAAAAAAAAGCCTTTCAGAAGTCCTTCATTGTCTCTGGAAATGGCAGTTAGAGCCAGATCTTTTAAGTAATCTTCTGTGTGACTTAGTTCTGCTCATGGGATTCTTTCATTACTCTTAAGGTACATATTTATTGGTGATCAATTCAGATTGTGAAGAGCAAAAAAGTAAGCAGGTAGAATGTTCTTTAATCCCACGTTACTTGATCTTTTTCCATTTTTGTTCATTGTTTTGTTTTTACCAGCTTGAAGGTTTTTTTCTGAAGTACGCAGCCCGATGTGGTTCGTGGTGAACAGGCGTGTACAGACACTCCCTCCCTCTCTCCACCCCTGGCTACAAGTGCACAGCACCAGTGCTCAATTTTGAAATACTTTACTGAGCTTTCACCTTACTGCTTTTATGTCCCTTCCTTCCTCTTCTCCTGGTCTCTTCATGAACATCTATGCCCAGAATCATTGTCTGTGGGTCTTGTATGTTGAGGTGGTCAGAATTTAGTTTAGTTGCATGGTCATGTCATGTCCTCTTTCTGCAACACCGGTACATTGATTTATACTTGCTGTGTGTGTATTTGTCCAGAGCAATGCTAAGCTTGTTTTATGCAAGAAGATAAGATTCGTGTGACTATCAAGTCTTCCTTCTGCTTGTTACAACAAGACTCATGCATGAGGAAGACTATTAAAGATGAGAGCATTTGAATAGGATTACAGATATCTCCTTTTTTATTTTTAGATGTTTTTACCAAATGTCAAATTTCGTTATCGATTTTTTTTTTTTTTTTTTATGCTTTACTTTTGGATTTGAGTCCATGGCAATGTGACAGAGACAAGAATCAGCTTAGTCAAAGTTGTTGCTTCCTACGAAACTTTTTGAGTTGAGGACTTCATTGGCAAGGTCAGTGTTTCTCAGCTTTGTCCACCCTTTTGCCCCAAACTCTGGAAAGATGCAGGTGGCAGAGGGGCCAGGACATGTGGCCTGTGAAGACTTACAGAAACAGGGCTCCAGAGCTAATGTGCTCATTGAGTAGAGAGAGCTGGTGGCTGCAGGCATCCCCCAAAACAGGAATTTGAAAGAGATTTGTAGGAATTCCAGTAAAGGGAGAAAAATATGTGTTTTGGGTGGTTGGGTTTTTGTTTTTTTTTTTTTTTTTTCCCTTCAAAATTTTAAAAGAGAAGGAAATGGTTTTTATTCCCACTCTGAGTAGAGTTCCAGGAAGGGATATCAGACCACAGCTGGGCATCGTATTCCTTTGGTCCCCTGACAATACAGACATGAGAGCATTCATCTCTGGGTTTGATTGGTGGGGATTTGGTGGCATTTGACCAAGAGAACTGAAAATGTGTGTGCGACAATGCTGCTGTGCCTATCATGTTATTTTACCAGGCTGTTTGCAAGCTTATAATGTCCTAAAGGGTAGCTGGGGAGGACGTAACAAAGCAAAGTGGTTTCATTAGTTGGGCATATTCCCTTCTAAATGTTCAACTGCTAAGTTCTCCTCATCAAATGTGATTACAGCATCTTAGTGTGATAAACATGCATATTCTGTAACACTTTGAAAAGTCACTGTTAGCTGCTTTGACATTTAAATTAATAGTAATATGATGGACATATTAGGCACTGAAGTCAATGTTGTAAGTAGTTTCATAGGGTTTCTGTGCAACTGAATATAAATGTTGTACTAATTCTTTAATGTGCTGTTATGTTATTATACCCTGGATTCTTGGTTGCCCTTTATGCTGTGTCATTTTGTCAGTTTCCTGGGGAATATCTCATACTTCACTCAATGTTTAAGGCACAGCCGTTAGAGTGAGACAGTATATGAAGCAATAAATGGCTTTTGAGGTGAATACCAAAGCAGCAATGAGGCTGTTAAACGAGAGAACTGTTTCTAAAAGTTTTTTTTTGGGGAAATATTTTTGTTTTGCTCTAGATGGAAAACAGAACTAGTAAGTGGAAACCAGAGAAATAAGATTAAGCTTATTTTACATTGAGAATGTTTAACTTTGCTCATTAAGTGTCTCTACTTGGCATGTGAACTGCTCGCGAAAGCTTGTCTAGAAGGATTTGGCACCATTGCACTGTCCCACATGACAGTCTCTAAAATGGAAAGACATGGATTTGATGGACCGACCACTTGGTGGATAAGGAATTGACTGAGTGGCTGCACTCAGAGTTGCGGTTAATGGCTTTGTGTTCAAGTGGAGGTCAGTGACAACTGGCATTCGTCAGGGGTCCGTGCTGGGCCCGGCCCTGTTCAACATCTTTGTCGGCAACAGGGACAGTGGGATAGAGTGCACCCTCAGCAGGCTCACTGATGACACCAAGCTGCGTGGTGCTGTTGACACGCTGAAGGGGAGGGATGCCATCCAGAGGGACCTTGACAGGCTGGAGAGGTGGGCCCGTGCCAACCTCATGAAGTTCAACAGGGCCAAGTGCGAGGTCCTGTACGTGGGTCATGGCAATCCCAGGCACAAATACAGGCTGGGGCGGAGAATGGATTGAGAGCAGCCCTGAGGAGAGGAGTGCTGGTGGATGAGAAGCTCTTGCGGCCCAGAAGGCCAACCGCATCCTGGGCTACATCAAAAGAAGGCGTGGCCAGCAGGTCGAGGGAGGTGATTCTCCCCCTCTACTCTGCCCTGGTGAGACCCCACCTGGAGTACTGTGTCCAGTTCTGGAGCCCCCAATGTAAGAAGGACATGGACCAGTTGGAGAGGGTCCAGAGGAGGGCCACGAAGATGATTAGAGGGCTGGAGCACCTCTCCTGTGAGGACAGGCTCAGAGTTGGGGCTGTTAAGCCTGGAGAAGAGAAGGCTCTGGGAAGACCTTATAGTGACCTTCCAGTACCTAAAGGGGGCCTACAGGAAAGCTGGGACAAACTGTATAGCAGGGCCTGTTGTGACAGGACAAGGAGTAATGTTTTTAAACTAGAAGGAGGTAAATTTAGACTACATATAAGGAAAAAACTTTTTTACAATGAGGGTTGTAGAGCACTGGAACAGGTTGCCCAGAGACATGTTTGATGCCCCATCCCTGGAAACATTCAAGGCCAGGTTGGATGGGGCTCTGAGCAACCTGATCTGGTTGGAGATGTCCTTGCTCCTTGCAGGGGGGTTGGACTAGATGACCTTTGAAGGTCCCTTCCCACCCAAACTGTTCTGTGATGCTATTAAAACCACAAAGGGTCAGATGTGCAATGCTGCGTTATCCTGTGCCTGCATCTGCTTGCAGGTGGATACTTTACATCTGTAGCTGTAGTGTTTTGTGGATATATTTCCTTGTGTTTGCATGTAGTTGAAAGCTATACAGAGATTGGAAGCAGCTTTTTGAAATGCAATTACTGCTTATTTTAATGTCTGTAAGGAAAGAAGTATTGTGTGTGGCTTTTGGGGGGGTTGAGGTTTTTTGAGGGGGGAATACGGTGGCTGAAATTGCCATTTATACACGTACATTGACAAGTTTTTGATTTGCTGTTTGAGCCCGGTGCTAAAACTATGACTTCTAGGGATTATTTTTTTTCTCCCGTTTTTGGGACAGGTAATTACAGCTTCAAGTCAGAATGTAAAGCCCAGATGAAGGTTAAACTTGCTTCTGAAAAGTGTTTCTAGGCTGTTATGTTGCAATAAACATTGACATTTCCAGAACATTGTACAGCTTCATCATCTTTCATCCAGTGCTTTCCGCTGCACCTTTCTTTTAATAACAGCCATGAATGTATTTTAATTTTGTTCTTCAAGTACTTTGGGGAAAGTTAATTATTGTTATCTGTAATTGAGTATTTGAAATAACTGTTTCAGAAACTTGAAGCTGTCTTTTTATGACCACAGAAGAAGGAGAATGCAGAACGGCAAGATAAAGGCTGTTATATCCCATGCATACTCAGTGAGCGTGCGGTAAAATCATTGCTGGTTGCCAGTGAGCTTTTAGAATATTTTATGTGAAGACCTGTAAGTGCAATGTGGACAACTGCTTTAAAAAGAAAAAAAAAAAAAAAGAAAAAAATAAGTGGATGCTACGGTGTCAAAATTGTTGCTTTGTTTCTTTTTCCCAGGAAACAAGTGCATTCATGATTTTTCTTGAAAACAATTCTGATTTGTGGCGAGATGTTTAACCTAATTCTGCATAGTATGTCATCAAATTGACAATGAGTGTTTGTATACAGTTTTGTAAGCAAACTGTGACTTCTTATTTAGTCTGTTGAAATGCACAGTTTTTTTTCCTTGAGGGTGAGCTGCTGTAAAGCCTGCTGGAATGGGTCTCTACAATCGAGGTTGCACAGCATTACTTAGCAAATATGTCACAGGTTTAAGACTTTTATTACAAATTAGGATAGGATTCTTGGAATAATTCTATTCATGTTTTGTAGCCAAGCTCACACTTTCAGAGGTAGAAATGAAAGGAATTTCTGTAGTTTCTTTGGTGGAACTCTTTAGTCAGCTGTATTGTCTTTTTGCGTGGATTAAGCGTATCTGTACTGTACGCTTTCTGCACATTTACAGGTGTTTTCAAGCACTGCTTTACTGGGGATTTTATTTTTGTTTTATTTGGTGGTTTTCATGGGAGTACAGGAAACAAAAGAATGACTTTTGTAGAAGGTTATTTAAAATAAAATCAAAGACAATGCTAGGAAAAAAATGAGGAAGCTAATAAATTGTGGAAGAAGTGGACATCTTGACAAATGCAATATGCTGAAGGAATTGATACAAATTCATTGAACATAATTACCCATTTGTTAAGAAAAGTCTGAACAAGGCTAGTAGAAGCTTGGAGGTTTTTAAGAGATGCATGATGATGTGCTTTGCCTTGTTCTTAAAGAATTCTCTATTTATTTGCCTTTGTTCACCATCATAAGTGCATATTGTGCTATGTGGGCCTTTGCACAGATGCAATGATTATTGTATCGTTTGCTTAGTTATTTATGCATTTTTAAAATTTAATTTTCCAAGTTCTGCTGTGATTTAAATTTTGTCTTTTATCTGTCAAAGTAATCTGATTAGGAAATAATCAGTTTGAATTTCAGTAAGATACTGATACAATTGGGATGATAAGCAGTATTGTTTCTCTGGAAGACAGCTAAGATTTAAAAATATTTCTATTCTTGCCTATTTTCTTTCCTAGGCAGCATTTTTGGTATAATATCTATAGAATTTGAACAACTTCAGAAGCAAATGGAGACAATTCTCTCAGTGATGGTAAAATATGACTTTCATTTTGTAATGAGTAGCCAGTGATAGCCTCTTGGCATAGCCTTATTTTTTTCTCAGCTCCTTATGGTGGAAAGTAAAGAGAACGGGTGTCTGGGGTTTTTTCATGTGGCTTTCTAAAAAGCCAAGTCTATCTCGAAAGAGCAAGCTTTTTTTTTTTTTTTTTTTTTTTTGTCTTTTGAATCTACATGTTAACTTTTACCTCCATGACTCCTTTCCATGTTTCTTCTTCCATATACTTTGCTGGGGAAGACTTTCCACCTCTGTCAACTACTTTTATTGAAGAATGTTCAGTAAAAGTGGCTTTTAAACAGACTGATGAAAACAGACCAGAGAGAAGACCGAGTCTCTATTTTAATCTGTGTGCAAGACAGGATATTCAGAATTGTCTTACTAATGTTTGAAGTAAAAATACCCAGGTCAGTTGTCCAACACCTGCTTAGTGTGTGCAAAGTCTCAATATATACTTTATTTTTTTCTTTTCCTTTTCTGTAAAGTGTTTTTAAAATTTTCATTAGTAGCCTTTAAGGAAATCTTCTGAACATCTGAAATGACACTTTATTTTCAGACTACTAGCCTGGAAATAAGTTGATGTGTTTCTAGCTGAAGGTGTGGACTACTCTGAGTTGAACTGGTTGATCTACTGGATTTTCTGCAAGATTTCTCTCCTTTTTTTTTTTTTTTTCCCTTTTTTTTTTTAATCCAGATTTTTTTTTTGTAGGAGTCATGATGTTTTCCCTTAAAACCCTAACTCTGCACGTAATGTTCATTTAGGAAATGCAAGAGTTCTTTGCAACTTGGAACTTGGATTTGTTTGTGTCACTATAAATGTACTACTAAATAACTTTGTTGGAACTGCTTCACTGCCTTGTAATGAAGTCGTTTATAACACCAGAAACTTAAATGCATCTGTTGAAAGTAAAAGTACTAATCGTTTAGCTGTCTTTTCCCAATGAGTGTAAAACCCTGAATTACTTCAATTAGTAGATAGTTCTGAACAAGGCCTCTATGTTTAAAGCAGAATAGAAGATGGAAGTTTGTAATTTAGGGTTTTTTTGTTAATGTTATGAATACCTGTGTGTTGGATCAATGGTTTGAATATTTTAATTATGATTCCATGAAGGATATTTGTTTTAAGGCATGTTAGAACTTGTCAGTTACCATATAATTTTAACAATCAGTTTTATGCTTGCTGTTTATAGCCAGCACGTGGTACTGTAGACCTGTTTCTACACATAGCAAGACACATAAAATGTATTGAAATAGTGTTTAGGTGTAAATAAAGAAATATTTATGCTGTAGTCAACAGTTTCTGATAATTGCATTTGACTAAACTACCCTTGTAATGCCTCTATTTGTTTTTGCTTCTGCTTTGAGTGTAGAACAGGACACTTAAATATTTGAGAATCTGGAAGAATGATAGTAGCTTCTGCAGGTGGAGTGTTTTTCTTTGTGCTCTTGGCTTCAAATAGTGATTGCATTGCTGGAGTTTGCCATCATGGGCTTGGGCTGAATTTTGTGAGCTTTTTTAAAATATGTTTTTATTTTTGTGAGGTGTGGAGAGAAGATTTTATTTGCAGAGAGAAAGCAGATAGCTCTAAGTACAGATTAAAGTAAACTTTTATCTATTTACTGATAATGATTTAAAAAAAAATCTGGTAAACAGGTTAGAAACCCCAGTGGTACTCTTTGATAAGTATCTTTGAAAACTTTTTTTGCGCTGTACACCAAGTCACTAAATTTAGTTTGAGTTTAAATGTGCTGTGATGCTCCCACTCAAGCAAGTACATATGCTTGCTCACACATAGTTACCTATTGATCTTTCTTTCCTAACTATTAAAAATGCCTTTCATAATTATTTTTTCTGTGGGCTCATTACTTCCATTTTCTTTTTATGCATGTTACTCTGAAGCATGACAGTAGTAGTGTATCTGATGATGTGAGAACATAATCAAGATCAGTAGTTAAAGGCAGTAGAGTTTATTAGACCGAGTGGAGAAGTGACAAGCTCTTGATCACAAATGCCTTTGTTGAGGTCTGAAATCAAAACATCAGTATTCAAAGCTAAATAGAAGGTGAAGACCGTTGCTCGGAGTCCAATTAAATGCGGATCAGTTTTACCATCTCGGAAAGGGAAGGTAACTCCTCTGAGGGGAGGCAGGAGAAGAGTAGACAAGGTGCTCTTGGTTGAGGGGAGAGATGAGAATGCAGTTGCTTCCTAAGGGGAAGAGACAGGCTGGTGGAATGTGAGGAACTGGCTGTAGAGGGAGAGATCGTACTGAGGCTGTAGTTTTATGGCCCATTAGTTATATTTGGTATCTAGCAGAGTTACAGATTTGAGCTGTTATGTCAGTTTAGTTGCCCGTAAAACTGCAGCCTCTGTTCCAAAACTCATATTTGAGAAGTGGTGTGTACGTTTCCCTTGAGGGTGGCCTGAGAGATTAGACATAAACCAATTGTTCTGTGAGAAACATCCGTCTGCTATCTGGCTGGTTTTGTCCTGAATCCATTATGCGCATGAATGTACTTTTCTGTTAAACATTTGTTTTAAACATTTGTTCGTGCTTAGTTACTGTTCTTACAAAGATCCTAAAATAGGAATACATAATGTTCTAGTAAAGCAGGAAACATTTTTTAATGCCTGAGGTATTTGTGTTTTCAAAATCTGTAGACAAGATTTGCTTGTTAAGAACAAAGTGAGATGAGCTTAATTTTTGTGGGGTGCCACCATTTCCTTTTGGTATTTAACTGACTAAAAATTGTTCTCATTGCTTGTAATGTTTGTCTTCTAATTCCCAAGCATCAGAGTTCTACAGTTTGTCACATGAATACTTCACTAGATCCTGTTTAGTGAGAGAGTTCCTGAGATGTAATCCCGAAGATCAGAAAGTCAGTACAGTGTCTGAAATAAAATAATGTTAATCAGCAGGGAAGGAAGGGATTTTTCTTTTTTAAACTACAATTGATGAGGTTTAAGTTTTTCCTCATTTCAGAGTTTGATGTAAGCTTTCCAAATTGAGAGCTGATAGCCTAGATGTTTTTTCTCTGGGTGCCCACACATGAATTGCTCACTGCCTCTTCTATCCAGTGACTTATTGGCTGTCAGGTATTAGGAGAAGAAAAGTTTCTCTGGGAGAAAAAAACCCTCATCTTTCTTTCTGTGGCCATGATAGGTTTGAGTTTCTATGTGGACTGGGTTGTTTTTTTTTTTTTTTTTTATTTTTTTACTTTTATTTTTTTCCCTCAGATGTAAAAGATAGCAGATATGTGTATAGAATATCAATACAAAGAACACAGATGTGCCCGGTCCTGGTGTGAATGCCAGGGCAGGTTAGAGGTAGAGCTGTACTCTGGTGTACCTTGTTACGCCACTTGGAGCTTGGGAGTGATCTGGAGGGCTGCCATTCATTTAGCTGAAAAAAAAAAAAAAAAAAAAAAAAGGAAGTTAAAAAGAAAAAGCTTAAAAAAAAGAATGAAACAGCTTGTCTTATTTGGTTCTCTGTTTAGAAGTTGGAATATATGGAAGTTGGGCAAGGGCTATCTGGAGACAATTTGCAGGTGGGGTAGGTATTGTTTTGGTCCTCTTAGGGACTGTAGCTAATCACAGAACACCCATCTCTTACCACACTTGAGTCTCCAGCATCTTGAATAATATTCTGTTTGCTTCTTTCAAAAACACTCTGCAGAAGATTAAACCTCGAGGGGAAAATCATAGCTTGCTTTCAAATAAAAGTGAACCTCACTATGGGCATTCCAAGGAAGAGTGGGAGTTATCTTTACAATACCTACATTGGATACATTTTAGCACTTAGAGTTTATGATTAAAAATATGCAAACCACTTAATTTTTGCCATGATTTTATTCCAATTTTCCATTCAAAGGTTGTGGGAAAAGTTGGTAGCATATACTGGATTTTAGATTTATTTTTTTTCAGTATGGGAAAGCATTCAGGGGAAAACATAAGACTTATATTGAGAAGAAAGGTACTGTGAAGAAGGGTATTTTGTTATGAAGAGGTAAAAGTCCATCCTGAGGCTGTCTCTTTAGAGTTCTGTGGATCGTGAAGCTAAGTATTGAATGAAGGATGATCCTCTACAACAGTAATTTGCACAACCTATTACTTGTGGGAGGCCAACCAGCAGAATGCAACTTGGTCTTGTTTTTTTTTGTACTTGAAATATTTTTTTAAAATCTCATGTTTTTGCTGCAATTTGTGTTTCATTTATGGTGATCATATTCTAAAAGTACTTGAAAACTGCACGGGCAGTTTGTATATTATTTAAATCAATGAATGATCTGTGTGATCCCTGAAAATATCTTTCCCTTCCAAGAGTGCATGCAAAATGATTATATAAGCAGATGTATTTGTTTACTTTATATACGCTTATGTCCTTCATTTCCTTTTCAGTGTAGGTTTTTTTTTCTCTTTCTGGTACAAATAATGCTGATCATTACGTTGTAATAGGAGATAGGAAGTCTAGCAGATAACTAGTGGAATAAAATATAAGGTCTAGAAACTATGACTAGGCCAGTTCCTACAGTGGAGCGCATCAGCAGGTAGTGTGTCGACAATGGTACTGTCATGTGTACATGAACAGGGAGAAGAAGGTAAGCGATGAGGCAAGAAAGTCTGATGATACTAACTTACTGAATAGTCAAGATCGGGGGTCAAGTATGAATAATTGTAGAATGACTGTAGAAATATAAATCATTAGGTGATAAAGCGGGAGATAAAGTTAAACATGGATAAATGTGAAGTTACATATGTGAAGAACAATAACAAAAATTTCCCATCAAAACAATGGACTTTGCACGAATTTCCACACCCCCTCACCTCAGAGTGAGATCTGTAGAGAGTTATGGTTGCATGAAAAGATCAGATGGATGATCAGTTGTGATTAAAAAGTAAATGAAATATAAGGAGTTGTTGGGAAAGGAGAGAACAAAGCAGAGAACTCTCTCTGTAAAGATCCACTGTGCAGTTCAGTTCCCCTCATCTTGCAGGATATAGAGGAGCTGGGGAAGTTTCAGAGAAAGGGCTGTTAGTCATCAGGACAAGGAATGAAGATGATAAAACTCTTCAGCCTGGAAAAGAGAGGTGATGACTGAGGTGGTCTCTGATAGTAATCTGCAAATCTGCTTGAAGGAGAAAGAGATTAATGGTTTGTTGTCTCTTCCAGTGCAAGAACTCAGGATATTAAATGAAACCACTAGGAACAGGATTACAAACAACAAAAGAAGGTCGTTTCTTCTGGAATGGGTAGTGGAAATACTGGAGTTGCTTGCCATAAGATGCTGTAGATGCTAAAAGTAGACATATATTTGAAAAAATACTAGGCGTTCTTAAGAAAAAGGACCATCATTGAGAGTTAGTGAATGGAACAGGCATCTGAGGAAAAACACTGATGTGAAAACGACCAGGGGCTGACAGTACTGCATGTAGTTGCCTTGCTTTTCCTCTTCCTTGGATGCTTATTTTTTGGCACTTTTTGTAGGCAGACTAAAGGGTCTTTGGTCTGATAAAGCTGTTCTCTTGGAAATATTGCATGTTGGTTTTATGTCAAGTAAGCATGAGCTCACACATACCAGAATTCACAGGACTACTGTGATCTATCTGGAGATACATCTGTGGTCAGGACATCTTGACATGGAAATACAGAGGTGATGGGGTTTTGAGGGGTCTCTTCATAGCCAGTAGCGATGTTATAGTCAACATAATGGTAGATTGTACTCACAGTACTGAGTTAGCTGTTAAATGATGACATCATACTATGCTGATTAAAATATTATTTTACTGCTGTTCTAGTTTATTGTATTCTGAAATGTAAGTATTCTACCTTTTTAAAAAAGGAGAAAAAAAAAAAGGAGAAACTATGTGCAGCATTGCTGACAATTCAATCATTTGCAGTACTGAAAGCTACTGAAAACCAAGTACATTAAAATCACAGTAGTCCTGTAAGTCAAGAAGCTATATAAACTATGAAATTGTTACAGTTTAAGAAATGCCCAGTTCTGGGCTTGATGTCCACTTCTGGGCTTCTCAGTACAAGAGATATGGACATACTGGGGAGAGCCCAACTAAGGGTCACAAAGATTAAGGGACTGGAGCATCTCTTGTATGAGGAAAGACTGAAAGAGCTTGAACTGTTCAGCCCGGAGAAGAGAAGGCTCAGGAGGGATCTTAGCAACGTGTGTATGCAACTGGAGGGAGGGTGCAAAGAGGATGGAGCCAGGCCTTTTTCAGTGGTGCCCAATGACAGCAGTGGACACACACTGAAATACTGGAGATTCCCTCCGAACAGCAGGAAACACTTTTTTTTTTTTCTTTTTTTCTTTTTTTCTCTGTGTGAATGACCGAGCTCTGGCACAGGGTTGCCCAGAGAAGCTGTGGAGTCTCTATCTTGGAGATATTCAGAAGCTGTTTGGACATGGTCCTGGGCAACTTGGCTCTAGGTGCTTGAGCATGGAGGTTGGACTGGATAACCTCCAGAGGTCTCTTCCAGCTTCAACTTTTCTGTGATTCTGTGAAAAACTTCAGCCAAACATAGAGCCAAATGCAATTGTTTATAAGTAAAAGTTTTAGACTACATCTAATTGTTTTGATTGAGTGTTTGCAAGTTGATTTTCTGATGGTGAGAGTCACTGTAAAAGAAAATTATGATGTTTTATTTATCTTCAATGAGAAAGAGACAAAGCTGTTACTGATTGCTCTATTCAACACTGGTTTTATGTGCATTGGTAACACATCAGAGCTGCTGATGCTTGTAATGTTATGTCTTCATAAAGTTCTAGATAGCTGGGTTTCTTGAAATTGATGTATTTTAACTATCAGGACTATCAGTCAGAACCTGGCAGAAGAAACAGTCTTGGTCTGTATCTTGAAATGTGAATGTGCCAGTGTTCTTACATAATAAGGCTCATGTTTCACGAAAGCCATCAAGTAACACAGAGGTAAGAAGGTTTGGATGGAGTTCATTGCATGCCTGCCACTTGCGTCACCCAAAATGAAAATAAGGAGCAGGTAATCAAGCTACAAGAAACTGCTTTTTTGAATTAATTAGGGAAATTAATAATTTAATTAAATAATGGCAAATGAAGGATGATTGCTTTACAATGAGGGGGTATAAGTTACCAAATAAAATTACTCCAGGTACATATTTCCCCTCTTCCATTTCCTTTTTCATCATTTTGTCTTATCAATTTGGTTCATCTTATTTAAACGCTTTCTGACAAATATGTAGCCTATTTTGGAATTTTAATTATTAAATTAAATTGGAATTAAACATTTGAACTGTGAAAGATTTCAAGTCTGTGAGGAAAATGTGAGCTAGCTTAGATAAAGGAAACTATGATCTCCAGAACTCACACTGTGCAATGTGTCCCTTTCATGAACTTGTGTGGAGCTGTGATGGTTTAGCCCAAATTACCACACAGTTTCTCACTCACCCTTCCCCTCCTCAGCGGGATGGGGGAGAGAATTGGGAAGCAAGAAAAACTTGTGGGTTGAGGTGAAGACAATTTACTAAAATAACAAAGGAAAACTACAATTATAACAGAACATAAGGATATTAAAGTATGCAAAATGAACAATATATGTTTTCTCACCACCTGGTGTCCCAATGACCGATACAGCCTGTCCCGAGCAGCGATCATGGAAACAAAACCGAGCGGCAAGCAAAGGAGCGAAATGGAGCCAGCAAGGTAGAGAGAACGATGCCAGCAAACAAAGGAGAAAGATGGATGCCAGGAAGGTAGATAAACCGCCCTGGCCAGCTCCCCCCCACAGCGTGACGTTTATGGCATGGAATACTCTCTTTGGCCAGTTTGGGTCAATTATTCTGTCCGTCTTTCTACCAGCTTCCTGCATCTGCAAATTAGCAAGACTTGCAAAGCAGGACGGTGTCCTTGGTCTCATTCACAACAACTCATATCATCAGGGTGTTTTATCAACATTCTTCACACACAAAATCCAAAACACACTGGCTACTGAGAGGAAAATTAACTCTATCCCTGCCAAAACCAGGACAGGAGCATTGTGGAGGGTTTCCTTTAGCTGAAAGTCATCTATTCCCAAGAGAGTGGAGAAGGGATCATAGTGCTCCACAATGTCTGAATTTCTTCACATCAGGATGTGTTGGTGAGGCACACAGTGTAATTCTGTCCCCTTTGTGATATAGTTTAGTGGCAAGCATCTTCTAGCTTTTCAGCAAGCAGTTTCAGAAAAAGAAGACCTTATGCTACCCTAATTTAGCTGGAGCTACTGGGAAGTCGAGGAAGTAGTTGTGGCACTGGGCTAAATGTGTTATACCCAGCACATACTCCTTTTCCTCCTCTCTTCCTTACTTGTGGACTCTCCATATCACTCTTTCATGCCTGTCTTCTGCCAACAGCAACTGTTCCTGCCTGCCAAGGAGTCATTTTTATACATTCTTGTAGCTAAATTAATTTCAGCATAGTTTTAATAGCATGGGACTCAGTGCAACCCAGAAAAGGTGTTTATTTCTCACTTTCTTTATTGTAGGGACTGCGCAGCCCATGCTGAGACCCTGTGTCAGGAAACCATTTTCCCAGTTGTGGACAAAACCCCAGGAGCTGAGTAGACATCCTTCTTACTTGCATACTGAAATTCACTCATATGTATGCCAGTGAATCCAGCCCCTCATTGCAAGCAGGACTTTGTATTGCCTCTTGGACCCATTTCAGTGGTTCCCTGGTGCTCTCATTCCAGTAGTCCTGTGTCACATTCATTCTTCTCAATGCCAAGGAGAATATCATAGCAACAGAGTGCAATGATTGTCGTCACACCCTGATTCTTCAGCCTTTTGGCCATCAGAGCTGGTAAATCTTGCTCAGCAGAGTTTCCCGGAGGAATAGCTGATCGATGTGCATATCCCCTTTCCACCGAGATTGGTTTGGGCCTGGCTACTGGTGCTTGAAAGGCTTCTATTTTTGTACTTTCTCGCGTGCTAAAGTCAAATAGCTGGAACTGTCCTAGCATTAAATATGATGTTCCTTTTAACTGGGTCAGCACAATAGTGTTTTGACTGAAATCAGTACTGAATTGAAATGACCAAATAAAGCTTGTTAATAATTCAGATAGGACTTTTGTTCTTATATAGGAAGTGTAATGATTAAATCCATTTTTAAAAATATTTTTTAATAGCTTACAACTCAAAATTGTTACCTAAAAGGAAATAATATGTTGGCTATCAATGAACTGATTTATGTATTCTAACTATCAAAAGAAAGTGGTCATCTGTTGTTAGTCAGCTGTACCAAAACCAGTAAAACATTTATTTTCTTGAATACTTCTCTGAAATGTCTTTTTTTTCCTCTAGCAGAAAACAAAATTACTCTCTTCTGAAATCTTTCTGTAAGCTAGATTTTACCCTGCAGAGATACGTGTACCTCCCTGCATCAATGAGGTACAATGAACTTGGAAGAGAATTTGTTCCCAAGGAGCGGCTGGTGGTCTTCCCATCATTCTCACTCCTTGGGCTTCCTGAAGGAAGGGGGCAATTTGTATGATCAGTTGTTTCCTCTGAACCTTTTCTAATGTGAGAGATGTAAGCTTCTTGTGACTCAAATTCAATTCAGCAAGGAAATTTTGGTTGTATCACTTTCACAAGATTGGTATTACCACATCAAGATTTAAGAAGTTACAGCCCTGAAAAATTAGGAGGTTGGCTTAAAAGTCATGCACATCTTTTAAAAAGCAACAAAAAGACTCTGGAAACTTTGTGTTTAGTGTGCTTAGGGTGTGGTTTTGTTATGTGTGGTGGTTTTTTGGTTGTATTTTGGTTTGTTTTTGGTTTTTACTACTTTTCCCCTCCTGCAGGAAGCCTGAGATTTAGAATAAAAGCTTATGATATTGTGGCTGCAGAAACTGAGAGTTACTGGCAGTTACACCACGTGTTGCAAGACTTGCAATAAATTTGTAAAAATTGTAAGAATTATTACCAGTGGAAAGAAACTTTTTTCATTGTCCACTTTTAAATATGCAAAGATAATGCATTTTACAATCACGCAATACCTGTAGCAATAATGTTTTTGTATTCTGCCTTCCTTACTTCCCTGGTGCTGCTGAAATGGGTAAAAGCTGTAATTAAGCTGCCATACCTAATTTTAAAATATAGTTAACATTTAATTCTTATTTTAAGCTATTTTTGAAATAAAAAGGTGATATATTGGGAACTGAGCCAGAGATTAATAACATGTTTTTTAAGTGACAGCTAAAAAGCGTAGAACAAAGAGGGAGAATTTTTTTTTTTTTAAAAGAAGCGTATTCTCAGAGGTATGTGTTGTGATAGAGCACTGGAGTCCTGCACCAAAATATTGCTTTGGGTATCTGAACTGTATATAATTAACTTTTTAGGTAGGAAGGGTACTTTGAGATTGTTTCAAGCTGTGTGTAGAACGTAGAAAGTGTTTAATTTTAATTTTTTAATTATGCTCGTGTGTAATAAACTGAGTGAATGTGGGGTGTGAATTAGGTGAATGTGTATTTGTACATTATTATTATTACTACTACTAATGCATTTTGAAACTGAAAAGAAAATTACTATTGGTTAGATATGCACATTTGTTAAAGGTAATAGTCTATTAAAAGTGCTTGTCTGTGCTGCAGGATTTGTTCAATGACGTAAGTCAGAAACATTTTCCAGAGTGGATGCAGATTAGCAGTGTTATAATGTCAGCGTGAAGTTGGTATCTGGTAGCAATGCATGATGGATTAATCACAGGGGGTAAAGCTTGTTTTGTAAAAGATGATTTGTGTATCTTTCAGTGAGCTGCCAGTTTGTAAAGGTGTTGCAATGAGCTCCCAGGTTACAGCCTGTCTGGAATAATGGAAGCACCTCATCAGATGCCTAGGAAGTGTAATTTTCCTTATCATGCAACTTGGGTCGTAGGCTTTGTGATACTTAATAGACACAGAGTGGGAATATTAATATGGCAGAATAATATATAATATTAAAAGAGATTTCAGATTGTTGAATACTACTTGCCAACATTTAAAGGGGTGTTTTTAATTCTGCAAATTATATTCTTGCGTATGTCATGCAGTCATTTGTTAATACCTCAGAATTAGAACAGTGTATTTTGATCTGTTTGGTAATGGACATATTGCTGTAGAAATACGTTGTACCTGCCTACATTTTAAGACCATTAGCTTTTCTATTTGTGAATGAAATTACAAATGCTGTTGCTTTTTTTTTTTTTTTGCTGATATATATAAAAAAGCCGTGCTTTAACTGCAGCGTGATGTGCTAACACTGAAATAGCAAACGTAGGTGGTAATGCTTATAGCACAGTCAAAAGCACGAACTGAGCACATGCGTTCGTTATTGAGCTGGTGTCAATCTGACTAGCTCATCTGCCAGTGCTAGTGAAGTTGTAAAAACTCAGGATCACAGACAAGTTGTACAGTTTGTGTCATTTCTAGCATGTTAGGACTGCGCTGCTATTGGTATCAGAGCTCGTGAGGTTAACAGCAGGCTGTCGTTAATACCATTGTATGGTGCGTATGTGTTAGACCTTTGCACTGTGATGTATTGTCACACCTATTCACTGTCTTCTCACTCTCCTCCTGGAAAGCCAGCCTTCAGCAGGAGTCTAAGGACGCTGAGATTTTCTGAGCCAGGTTTACGCGGTCGGGATGTAGGTACATGGTGGAAGAAGAGTCCCTAATGAAGAGTGGGCACTTCACTTTGCTTTCCTTTCCTGCCAGTTAGGCACTTAACCTGTGCTCACTGAAGGCAGTACCCAAATGCCTGGTCTTTCAGGTTTCCTCAGTCACCAGGTTTTCCTTTATAACTCCCAGTGAAGGCATTAGATATGTCTTCTAATAAGTGGTGGACAGTGATGACTTTGCAGTTTTGAGGAGAGATGGTACGGTATGTGTTCAAACTAATTGGATAAACTTCACCCTCTGCTACCAGTCCCTTCAGGCAAACTGCTCTATTGCAAATATTTTCTTTAATAGCAAGCAAGAACTGAAACCAATTCTCATCATTCATATTTGGAAAATATTATCCTTCTTTTCTAGCATGGTTTTTTTTGTTACCTCTGTGTGACTATAATTTTGTCAATTTTAGTTATGTTTTGTTACCTTTCCCTAAAATTTCTGTCTTTGATTTGTTTTCATTGTAGGAATACTTATAAATGCAAGCAGAAAATAACTGATTTGAAAAGTGTGTTAAGTAGATTGGTGTATGTAGCATCCCTATTCTATAAGGCTTTTGATTTAATTATTCCAAGTTTGCAAAAATAAACTTTTTTAAAAAATAAACTATGAAATTCCCACATATACCGTGCACACACACACAGCCCTGCCCCTCATTGACTGTGGAGGCTTTTTGTAATGTCTTATTAGAAGAGTTTTTATTTTCTGTAGCTTTTTCTTTTTTTCTTTTTTTTTTTTTCTACAATGCTATAGCTTTACTTTTCCACTTACTGTTTTAACACAGGAATTGCTTGGAATGTCACTTCTAATTTTGAACTGGCAGTTTAGTTCTCAACTTGATATTGCCAGCAGTGGATTTCTCCCTCGCCCCAATCCCAGCACAAAAAGCTCCTCTTGCAAAACCCTGTCCTAGAAGACACGCTTTCCACCCCACCCGCCCCCTTCGCCTCCAACAGTGTATCAGGTGGGATCTACAGGAATGCAAAAATAGCTCAAACATACTGCTAACAGTTTGAAAAGTTTCTCATTGCTTTCATATTTTGCAAGCTCTTTTTACTCCCCAGTCCAAAGAGAAATGGCGGAGTGGCATCTGCAATAACTCAGTTACAAATTCCACTTACAATGTGAGTTACAAATGAGGCACGGGAGTTAGAGGCAACTGAAAAAACGTACCAACGTAATTTCAAATACTGTGGGCTTCCCTCACTGCTGTGGAATGTGGTTTTGGTTTTTACACTTTCCAACTACACAAATACTATATTTTACTCTATCAGAAGACTTCTCTAAATGTGTATCTTACACACAATGTATACATCAGATTGATGCTGAATCTGGAGCTAGGTGCTTGAACGATGGTTGCCAGTTTGATATCTTTAAGCTTCCTTTACGTTAAAAGGAGTTGCGTAGGGTTGTGTAGGTATGAATATGCAGTTAGCTGCCACATGCTCATATGTTTTGGTGTGACTATGTTTTATTTCAGTTTTAGGCATAGACCCCACAGAAACAGAGATGTCTTCGCTCCTCTTATTTGAAACTCGTGACAGTTACAGCAGGCAGTAGTGGATTTAGTAGTGCAGTAGTACTTCGGATTTACAACAGCGTACTGATAGCAAAGCTTGGCCAGTCATTTGGCAAAGTCAAGTGAAGGGGTTTCTGCTAATTCTAGGTTTTGGGCACTCTTCTAATTCAGCAGTTTTACTAGGATATTTAGTTAGATTTACGAATCATTTAATTTCATCCTCAAATGACTGTTTTAAAACAATTTCCTGATCTGGGGGGTGGTGGAGTGAGTTCTTCTGCCTGTAGACTTTGTCAGTATTTTAAGAAAGATGTAATAGGTGTAATAGTTCAAAACCTAGTTGCTGCTTGGCATTGGTAGATCCAGTAAGTTTTTTATAACAATTATCGAAAATTACTAAAGGTAGGAGGAAAAAACCCAATATATTGGATTGTAGCACATTACTACAGATCTGATTTTGATCCTGTTTGCCATGCGTAAAGCCCAGATCGTTGGAAGTTACCCTTTTTATCAAAATCAAACCTAGAAAAAGGAAATAACTGGTCCATATAAGCTCATATTATGAACTTAAACTAAGAGAGAAATTTTGTATCTCTTCAGATACTGAAAACCAAAGCTGATCTTTATCAGATAGGTGTAATGGTTTCTTTGATCACAATTTTATAATTTCATTTGCAAATAAATTTCTTGTTAGCTTTTTGTGTGGCAGCATAGCTCACCTAAATGGTGAGAAGTCTACAATAATAGTTATTCTGAAGGTCCTTTCCTTCAGTTTTGTGTCAGGATGTGGGAGATGTTTTGCAGCAACATGTGCTTTCTTTTCTGGTAGCCTTATGCTCTTTCATCTTTTTTTTTTCCTGTTTCTCTTTTTGTTCCCTCTCACATAAAGAAAAAGTAAATGCATATCCTCTGGTCACTGTGCTTGAATTGTGTATCTTGGAAAAGCATTCTGATTCATTTGAAGTTGCAGCATTGCTTCATTCCAGCTTCCACTGGTGCAGGGAGTGGAGTGACTTGTTTCTAAAAAAGTTCTTGTGCTGCAGCATCTGCCGTCTTAAAGTGCAGAAAGCGTGAAATACTCATAGACTCATAGAACAGTTAAGGTCGGAAAGGACCTTCAAAGGCCATCTAGTCCAACCCCCCTGCAAGGAGCAGGGACATCTCCAACCAGATCAGGTCGCTCAGAGCCTCATCCAGCCCGGCCCTGAATGTTTCAGGGACGGGGCATCTACCACCTCTCTGGGCAACCTGTGCCAGTGCTTCACCAGCCTCATAAAAAATGTCTTCCTTATGTCTAGTCTAAATTTACTTTCTTCTAGTTTAAAACCATTGCCCCTTGTTCTATCACTACAAGCCATACTAAAAAATTTCTCCCTATCTTTCTTATAAGCCCCCTTTAGGTACTGGCAGGCCACTATAAGGTCTCCCCAGAGCCTCCTCTTCTCCAAGCTGAACAGCCCCAACTCTCTCAGCCTGTCCTCACAGGAGAGGTGCTCCAACCCTCTTCACATTTCTCTTTGTGGTTACCACTGTATGTCAACTGCATTGTGAGACAAACCTTACGAATATAAGTTGTTGTTAATTATTTGATAGTTATTTTTTGCTAACCACTTGCCAATTTGGTTGTATTATACGTATGCCTTTCGTATACAAATCCAAACATGAAGCCTTTCAATCTTGTCAACTATAGGACACTATACTGAAACTGTGATTCTTCTTTCCTGGCCTTTCTGAATACCTGACTTGTCTGAAAGCCATGCAGCAGGGAGTTGCTTCTCTTTATATACCAGCAGACTTCCACTTACTACAGTTACATGTTTTGGAGGAAATGTTAAGTCTAGCGAGTTGTCACGTTTGCATGTTTCATCTGTGGGGTATGAATATCAGCAGAGGAACCATTTTCTGTAGGGTTGAAAAGGGGAAAAGCTGTTAGGGATGCTTGACTATTTTTTGGACAAAAACTGGGTAGGAATCTTTCATGTACTCACATCTGACTGTTAAATTGTCTCAGACCCTTGTTAACTTCTGAAATAAAAGCCCTTTTGGTTGTATTTTTTTTTTTTTTTCTGAAAGATTGCCAGCTCTTGAAGGAATCAGTCTATATTATCCACTTTTCAAGTGAGAGTTATCTGGGAGACTGTATTGGTGTTGGTATCTTGCTTCAAAATCTAAAGAATTAAAAAAGTTATCAGCATCAATGTAGTGGAGAAGTCTTCCTAATTAGTCTGCTGTTTGTTTTTTGAACTGTTATTGCCTATTTTCCCAAGCTGACTTTAGCTGCTTCTCATGAAGATTTATTGTATTTTACTTTCCCTGGTAGAACCTCAAAGAATGGCTCACTCGATAGCACCTGCAAATTGCCTCTGGGTTACCACGTATGCTTGACTTGCTGGGCTCTATAAATAAGAGTTCCCAATGGAGCACTTGTATTCCGCACAGAACTCACTGCACTATTTCTCTTTCTCCCTTATTTTCTTTGTTTTAAAACAATTAGCTGTTTTTCAGTCTACAGGACAATACATCCCTTTTAGACCAGCCTACCCTGCATAGTATTTCAAAGAAGTCAATGGACAAGTGGTTTATAGATAAATCTGTTTTTTCTTAGTCTATTACACCTTCTCTCTTGACTTCTGGCATATTTCTATATAACATGCAGGTTTGGACTGGATGTAAGGAGGAAATTTTTTTACAATAAGGGTGATGCAACACTGGCACAGGTTGCACAGAGAGGCAGTGGGTGCCCCATCCCTGGAAACATTCAAGGCCAGGTTGGATGGGGCGCTGAGCAACCTGATCTGGTTGGAGATGTTCCTGCTTCTTGCAGGGGGGTTGGACTAGATGGCCTTTAAAGGTCCCTTCCAACCCAAACTATTCTGTGATTAACATCATATGCTTTTACCTGCTCTTCTGTTTTATTTTAACCTTTAGTCACCTTTGGATGTTGATTTGTGCTTTGATAAGTGGGTTTGGAGTATTCATTTAATAAGTGGTAAAAGGTGGGAGGGAGGAAAAGTCTTGTTAGACTTTCTGAAATGTTACCTATTTGTTATTCGTCAGTCGTACTGTAGTCTTATGGTATTAAGTGTTCATATCTTTTGCTCATGAAAGACATTTGTATTACTAAGTAAGTAAAGGGTCTTTTGTGACAAAATGCAGGGTCAAACCTTCCATTTAAAAATGAACATGAAACTCTTGGCAAAAAGTTTGAGTGATTCTGGCAAGCCCAATAACACAGTATAAATGCAGAGGAAGAGGCAGACAAGAAAACTGATATATATTAGGCAGGTGTTATAAATACGAACTTTTTTTATGAAGTCATTCATTAAGTGTCAAACATGCAGAGCTTATTGCATAAGTTCAGACTTTCAGTAAAATTGGTCCACAATATGAGAAAATTTTCATGTTTAGGATCACTTGGAATAAATAAGTACTTGAGGAAGGAATGTAAGAATAAGAATTTATATTAATCCCTGCAGGATCTCACTGAAGTAGAGAATGAGCTCTGCGACATTAATGTTGGGAACCTGCAATGAGGAAGTGTATGGGTGCGTGTTCTAAGGGTTATTTGTTACCAGATGATAGGGATAAAAAATGGATAATGGAAGTTTTAAGGGGAAAAAAAATTAAATCTGAGGGAGTGATTGATAGCTTCACTTTAACTGAAAAATGAATCACACTTACTAAACTAGAAGAGGAGTCTGCATCTCCTCTGCAGAGCACTCACAAAAAATTATAGTGGTAATTTGTATCGTACTGCATTCTGCAATAGGTCCATATCACTTAATGTCATTTGAATTGCATAGCGAGAGACAACATCTGAAGTTTCAAGAGGTGATAAAAAGTCTCTTTAAAATGAAAATTGAAGAGAAATACCTACTGTAAGATTGCATGTTATTTTGTTCACTTGAAAATATCCTACTCTCTTTGAGTAGAATCCGACATTTGATTCAGCCTTATTAGTAAATATGGAAGTTGGAATGAGCTAGGCTTGCCTGATTTCCTTAGAAATGAGGTGGCACCTAAACTTTTGAATATCTACAATATGAAAAAAAAACCCCAAGTACCGAGTTCCTTTTCTCTTAGTTTCCCGCATGGTCTTTTTTAACAGTTTATTCCCATTATAGCTCATTTAGATGAAGTAGGGTGGTACAGATCAGTAATTAAAGAATGCCTGTATCCATCTGTCTAGTGACTGTTATGCTTTATTGTCTTTATATCTACACATTGCATTGGCTGAGAAGAGCCGAACAGAAGGACTTCCCAGTTAGGTTCCGAATCCTAACACTTTGTCATCTTTATGTCTTACAGAGTTCTGAACTCTCTGAAGTGGTAATCCTGGAGCGCTGCTGGATTGTGGAGTTCAGGAGTAAAACAGATGTTTCAATAGTTCTCAGTAAGTAAGACACAGCTCAGAATGTTCAGCGTGATTTTTTTTTTTCTTTTTTTTTTTTTTTTTAGTTTCTGTCAAAAAAAATGACAAGAAAAAAATAACCACCTAGACATTGAAACTTTGCTTAAAAATTAGATAAAATATAGCCTATTGTCTGTTAGGTGCATACACCTAAATACTGCTTGTCTCTGAATTCATGCTTGAAAAGAAAATCCTAAAAGCTATTGTTTTATGTTTTCTAAAATCAAGTGAAAGTCTTATGTCATCTTCTTCCTCTGACAATAAATAGAAGTTTGATGTTCTGGTTTGTTAGATATTGTGTACAATAGGAGTTTTATGTTAATGCATAACCAATTAATCTTTTTCTTGGATGATTAATCATTGTCAACCTCCCTATTAAATGAGGAGTTTACTGTTTTTCTCACCTCCTATCAACTCTTCATTAATAAAATTGTTTAAAATGTTAGAAAAAACAAGTTATTTCACAGAAATCAAATTAATTATTTTAGCGGGAAGATTTTGTTTGGAGAAAATGCTAACATAGAGTTTTCTATGCAGGAACAACTCCAATAGCCATTGTGCTAGAAATTTTTTTATGACATGGATTCTTTCTGATACCACTGCAAAGTTTGGAAGTCCTTAGATCAATATGCCATTTTCTGTTAGCTGTAAAGTTCTAAGAGCACTTTTGATAGACTAGTAAAATCTAGCTACAGCGGAAAAAGGTTATGCTGCATTTGTGAGCTTGATGGCCAGCTTTATGTTCAGTAGAAGGTCCTACCTTTTATATATATATGTACACTCACCAAAATCTCCAGTTCACTTTAAGGAAAACTTTGTGTTAATTGTGCTAACATTTGTCCTCATCTGCTGAAGTGACTCTTAGTGTTTGGTCACATTTGAGAAGGCAGCAATTTAAAATGTATTCATTGTGGGTTTTATCATTTTCTGGGTAGTATTCTGGGGAATAGCTCAAATCCTGCATCTTTAGTAGAGGAATTAAATCTTATGTCTTCTGTCTGGTGTTTAGGCACTGCATCAAAGAGACTTCTTTCTGGTTTGGAAGCATCACTTTGCTGAACTCTAACAGCTGAATGATTACCATTGACTCTCAAATTGAGACTTTTCTAATTATGCCCTTATTGATTCCAGTTCACTGATTGAAATAATGAACTTTATAAGGTGATGGTGTTATAGTTTGGGTATAAATACACTCATGGCAGTTCCCTTCTGGTGCATCTTTACAATGTTTGATCATAATGCTGCTGAGCTGAACCAAGAATACAGTTGTAATTGCTGACAGGATTCTTTCAAATAGCTTTGAAGCCTGCAAATGGGACAGTTTCTGTGGCAGCAAGACTGGCAGATTTTAAGTCCAAAAGCTGGGGAAGTAGACAAAAATGAGTACTGAGTAAGCACTTCAGGCCTGTGGAGAAAAAGAGACTGTGAATACGTGTGGAGGAAGAAATATACTGGCAGGGTTAGGAACAGAAATTGCTACCTGAGAGACAGACTTTCTAAAACAAAGTTTCAGGATCAGTAGTGTGGTTAGCGGCATGGGTGGCATTTTGACCCACCTCTAAAAACGTATTAAAGTGGAAAAGAGGAAACAGTACAGAAAACTCCAGGTACGGAGAGCCAACAAATGATGATGAGTGCCTGGGGCACAACCAAAGGAATACAACAGGAGAGAGAGACAGACAGGTAGAGGAGAAATGGATTCCAAGCTTGGCAATTTTTCTGTGCTAGGGAATGAGGATAAGAGCCTGGCTGATGATTTGTTGGATGGGGAAGGAAAAAGAAAGTCAGACTATTATGAGGTATTAGAACAGAACTGAAGACAAAGGAAGGTGATATACTGTGTATTGAGTGAGGATAAAATACCAAAAGAAGTAAAATAATAATCCATGTACTGTAGGAGAGAAGAAAATTCAGAAGACAAAAGTGCGGAGAAAAGCAAATCTCAGGAACTAAGAAGAGAGATCTTTGTTGATGGGGTCTCCTGGATCCTGCCTTTGTTATGGTAGACTGATGGTCCAGCCAGCGATGCGAGATACTTCCTTTCAGCAAAAGCAGCGTGCTGCTTTGCGAAGGCCACGCTTAGTACTTTTGGTGAATGCTGCAGTATTTCTGTTCAGTGGTCTTGAGATACTGTTGTGGTATTTAAATATTTGTGAGGTCTGCCTTGCTTCCAGCATAGGCGTGGTATTTGTTTAATGAAAGGGGAGAAGCAATGTGGCATGTGTGAAAGCCTGCAGGTATTAAAAGAAATAGTGTTACACGGCAGTAGTCAAGCTGGGGTATCACGCTGTATTCATTTCAGGCATCTCAGGCTCTTTGTGCACTTCTGTAGGGACTTAAATGGAGATTATAATGGTGACTTATATAAGTTTATTCTGGCACAGCAAAATAAAAAGGGAAAAAAAAAAACCCAACGACACTGAAGATAAAATTTTTAATTAAATTCTTTATCTTTGATTGAAAATTTTACTTCCAAAGGAAGATTAACAGAGCATCATGAGTAACCATAGGATGATTGCATCATTACTAATTTGAACATGAAATGCATCAGCATATAGAATTCAGTCAGCTTTGTGAATTAAAAGCCTCTGATGTCTGTATTAGAAATATACTGCGGATATAATTTACGTATCAAAGCTTCCATTCTACTTTTGTTACAGCATATGGTGGTTAGCTGTGCTGGTGCTTTATATTTTAGAGTGGCAGTGGCTCATTGATATTCTCAACCATTTTCCACTGCTGAGGTAGCAACTGAGAGATACTTTTTGCTAGTGTGTGTGAAAAGAGAGAGACAACCTTTAACCTTTTTGAACTCTGTTGGCATAGGGAGTAAAAATAGTGAACCTCTAGAAAAGGAGAGGCTGTCATCCTGGACATTGACCACGTGCTTTGTACTTGTTTTTATTTAAATCCTGCCAGTAATTTCTTTTCTACCCTGTTCAATATGATTTTATGCTTGTAACTCTCATTAATGAAAATAAAGCAAAATATAGTGTGTCGGTCATCTTGTCACTTCTATGTCTTTAGTAAAATAAAACAATATAACCTGCTTAAGAAAAAAATGAAAATGAACGACAAATTAAAATGCTTTAAAACTGAAGTGTTTTCTCCCTACCCTTGAAAATCTGGTGGTTTTATTATTTTATATTTTAAAAGCTTTCCCATTAAACTGTAGTTTTTTGAAAGACAAGGTTCAACTTCCAATAACTGCTTGCACTTGTTTTGGTGACTCAATTCGTTATTTCTGGCTTTGCATAAACCCAGGTTTCTGTGTAAGAGATTGTGATTATAGTTGCAATCAAGTACACTTAAAAAATTAAGAGGGACATCATTAAGACATTTTCAATAATATTTTTTTTTTCATTTTTAAAACACCTGAAATATGAAAGTACTCACAGAGAAAAGAGGTTAATTACTATTGTTAAATCAAAAAACTTAGGAAATTTAAGTATTATTACAAAAACATTGCAACAAAAAAAAAGTTATTTGAGGATGATGGAACTAACACCAAAATACACTTCTGTCTTGAGACAGTGGGGTTAGAGTAGAAAAGGCTTTCCAGTGCCACTGGGGATCTCTTACCGTCTCTTTGTGCTATTTCCCTATTTGACAGCAGTCCTTTTTGAGCAGGAGGATTGAATTCTGCAGAAGTCCTATGGGACCATAACTCTCTATGCTGTTTTCTGTGAGAGAAAATCTTACTGAGATCACGCTTCAGTAAGAGTTGTTGGTGAGCAGAGTGCTGATCAGAAAAGGCTCTATGAGCTGATATGTTTGCTTTCCACTATCTGCTTCCTCAGCTTTTGCCTCCAATTGAGTATCTGATACTGAAATAAGGAAAAGAAAGGTGGACAAGCTGCCGGAAGGGCTGCTAAGCACCTGCTAGTGAGGTATCTCCACTTAAGGAGGTGCCTGATGCAGTGCAGCCACTGCACCACATGAGCTGTGTAAGAGATGGCTATTTCTGCCCGCTTTTTATGTCAATGGACAGGAAGTCAAGGGTTTAAATGAAGTTATACACTGTGGAAGTTGAGCAGTTTCTAGACTACACAACTTTCCTTCAAAATGTGTGTGTAGCAACACTACTGGCCAGGCAGGTGTGAGTTTGTATAGCCCCAAGTGCTACACCCACCTGCTGAAGAGCCAACGTGGAATGCTCTGCTAGAGAATGCGTTCCCACAGATTTCACCAATGATGCCTCAGTGTCAGCTTACTTTTACGGTGTTGTTTAAGGGCCAGTTACATTTAGAGACCACTCCATGCATTAGAACTAGTAGTAGTTAGTCTGTCTTACTCCTCCCCACCTCCTGAGGCTGGTAGCTGTGACCATGAAGTTGTTTTCAACTAGACAGTTCAACACTGAACTACATGTACATCTATGAGAAGAAACATTTTGATAACTGGTTATTTATTGTAATTGCAGACTAGTGTTTAATGGCAAATATGAAGACTATGTCTGACTTTTTACACATTTTTAGATTTGCTGTTGTAGTAATGTAAGTAGACTATTCCAGTCACAGCACTTTAGCTTTTAAGCACTCTGCTAGATTCCAGGAAACAAATGAGATATCTTGGGAAAAGCTGAGGAGAAAGCTTTGTAAAATATTGATTTAGGTAGTGACTTCAATTAGATGTATACAAATCTACTGTCAGGACAAACACTATCAGGTTACTGTAGGTTACATCGATATCCCAGTGTTTGATCGCGGAATCTTTCCCTTTGTTTCTGTTTTTTGAGCTTATGCAAGCTATCAAAAGGTCCTATGTTCTCGTAGCTATGTAGACTATCTTCAGTTCAGGAAGAAAAAAGAGATAAAGATAGAACTAAGCACCATTTTGCTTTTAATTTAGGGCTAGTAAGTTGAATGTTTTGCAAAGAAAACCATTGTGTTTAACCATGTGAAAGTCTACCCTGGGTTTATGCCACTGAACTTGAAAACCACAATGGGGATGTCCAGCACTAAGATGAAAATTACTGTTCTGCTATTGCAGATTCACAAGTAGGCAGAAAATTTTCTTAGTGTTTTATGTTCTTAGATCTTACATGTACTCTTATTAAAAAATTATCTAGAAGTGTGTACCTTTTAAAGAACTGGACTCATTGAAGTCAATAGTAAATACTTGGAAAAGGTCAAGATTTTTTCCCAAAACTAACTCATGGTAACTCGTATCAGCAATAACAGAGCACAACAAAGGATGCTTGTGTACTTATATTTTCTACAGTATAACTCCTTAATTGTAAATATGAAGTGCTTTTGTCCACTCACGAAATACTCCTGTGTTTAGGTTTTTTCAATACAAATGTGATTCTGTGGATATCCTCGCCATTCATTTGAGGCCTTCATTACATTTGTGGGTCAGTTAGTCTTATTTTCAGAAAGATTCATTTCAGCGAAGTTTTGTCTCCCTGCTGAAACTTGGAATTAAGTGTCTGAGCTTGTTAGGGTTTACTGTGTGCAGCTGATGTAAAATAATAGTCAACATAACAATCTGGGAGAGAAGTTATGATGATCGTTAGTATATAAATAAATCCTGTGTGCTGCTTTATTGCCACAGACATTTTTGCCAGTGTGCATTTTGGACATCTGCTTGTCTTCTACTATTCTACTTGAACTCATTCTACTCTTCTACTTGAACTTATTGTATGTAAACATTACATGCACTGAAACAGTGTGGGAAATGGATAACTTGCCAACTTTTGGATCTGCAAAATAAAGCTTTCTACATTTACAGTGATAAATATCTTTCAGGTATTTTCATATGCTTTTCAGAATTTAACTTGACTGTCAGAGTACTCCAAAGATACAAATATAGCAGACTGTAGTGTTTGAAGTGAGAGTTTAGAATGAATTTCCAGATCTCAAAACTGGCACCTGTTAGATCATAATACAGTGAATTATGCCCACTCCTACAGCATTTCACTCTCCATTTCTGGCTCTGTGCATATTAAGAGTGATTCAGTATGCCTTTTGTGCTTGGCAGTCTGATTTCCACAGCTAAGAGGTATATATAAAAGCGTTATTTCAATTGCAAAAAATTTATTTCCTCCCAAAGCAGATGTTTTTTATCTGGCTAGTGGTAGGATATTTCAAGGCAAGAGCATAGTTCTTATTTACATTTAAAAATAGAGCTAAAAGAAAACACCTTGATATATTTATATTTTGGTTGTTAAGTGTTGGTTTGTTTGTCTGACAATCTTTCCTTAGCTAGGATGTGTTGGATGTCCAAACTGCTTCTGTTAAAGCTGTCTATGCTATTAAAGGCTGAATGGTATGAGCAGATGTTTGCATGTCTGTAAATAAATAGATATGTGTGTGTATATTTATATAAAAATTAGAATGTTTGCTGGTTAATTTTGGTCTCAATCCCGATTGACTCCATGCCTTTTTTTCCCTTTCCTTTTTCCATTGCTAGTTCCAAAATACTATGAAATAAAAATAAACTTCTAAATCACTGAGGTCAGTGACGGGAGGGAGTAGACAACTGTGCTGTTGCAGATCTTACTGGAGGAGCAGAAAAGTTATTAGCTCTTCTAATTACCAGTGTTCTGGAAAGGTGACTGACCTTATGGCTCAGAAGCAGTAGCAGATCACACAAGAGCTTAAAGCTGAAACTCCTGTGTCTCTAAATTCATATTTGAGAAACAGTAAAGCTCAGCTTGTTCAGGTTTGTTCACTCAAGACAAGTATGTATTTTGTGTGTAAACAAGGATCTGATGAACATCTGCAGCTCCCTCAGATCTTGCATGTTGTTGTCTCGAGATCTGTGTACCCTGTTTTCTGACTGAGCCAGGGCTAGAGCTAGGAGTTTGAATCCTTATGAGCACTTCTTAAATTGTCTGTGAAACCACAAATATGTTCCCTTGCTTTCTGCTCCTCTTCCCAGTCTTTCCTCATGTGAATTCTACAGTCCAACTGGTGTGTGAAATCTTATCCAGCATTCTCAGCAGCAGCTGCCAGCCACACAGTTACATTTCCTTAGATCCATCCCCAGACAAAAAACTTGTCCCACCTCTATAAGGATTTGTGCCAGTACAGTTGTAAGAGGCTTCCAGACTTGACGTTTACATCTTTTGTTCCCCCCATAAAAATAAAAGCAAAGTTAATTGTAAGTGGCAGATGCTCAGTTTATGAAGTGCAAATGGGTTTAGAATAACATATGTGAGTAAGTGCCCGAGGTTAAATACTCAAGTTAGTAAAAGGGAATTTAAGTTCACTTTGTATTGAAAAAACTTTTCTGTGTTATTTGGATTTTCAAACTAAGTATGAAAATATTTGAATGTTCTGTTTCATCCAGTAATATGATCTATGGTTGATTTAGGTCAAAATGATTTTGATGTACAACCAAATACTTAAGTCCTTATTAATACAATAGCACAGGTGTCTGTAGAGTTTTATATTTCTAAATTGGTTGGTAACTTCTTTTAAAGAAGCATTGATTTTTCTTTCTTTTCCAGTTTGTTCTTTTCTCTGTATGTCACACTGAATGTCACATTGAATTTGTGACTCTGTGAAGCCCTCTATACTGCAGAACTGTAAATGCCTAAGAGGGGTTTTTTCTTCCTGTGCTAATTTTAATCAAATGACTGACCCTTGCTAGTTACCTGGATTCCTTGGGAGCTTTAGCTTTTTTTTTTTCTTTTTTTTCCCCCTCGCCTTCTTTTTTCTTTTGTTCTTAGAAAATTTGGTCATTAAACAATTAAACTTCAGGGAGAACAGCAAATGACATGGATAGTAATGAGGTCAGAAGCTCCTGCATACAACCTGTTGAGTCTTCACGGATAAGCTATGTCATGCTAAATTATCTGCACGTGTTGGTGAGCAGTATTCTGGCAAGGATGAATGAGAGGCTGAGCATGAAGGAGAGCTCTGACAGAAGAAATGACAGACACATTCATTCTGGTGAATCCCTACTATCTGTCAGAACCGTGTCTGCTGCCCCTGCTAAATCAAATTCTTGTTCATGTTAGCAGCTCTGTTAGCTGCCTGGTAGGCTGCAGAATCTGTGCTAAAAAAAAAAAAAAAAAAAGGATTTCCCATTTTAGTTTGATTCTGCCACCTAGTTTAGCAATATGTTAATTGCTTTTGGAACCACTCTGTGGGTAGACCTTAATACTGCACTGAGTATGAAAGAGCTGGGGTTTGATTCATGAGGTGGATGGGGTGCATGGTTCTGTGACCATGAAAGAAATGTGTGCGTGGTGGTTATAATTGGGTGTGACATAAGTATTTTCATGATTCTCCCTTTTGAATCAGAGTTCCAAAAAATTGTTTTTATGTTTTCTGAGCGCAGAGTTTCAGAGCGGAGAACCAGATCTTTACCTTGAAGCTGCGTCAAGGCCAGACTGCGAATCTTGGGCTGTGGCACTGGGAGAGGCAAACTCAGAAGGTTTGCAGAATAAAATTCAGCAGCTGCGGAGGCTGATCATGGAAATCAAAGAGGAGAGATCATCAGATGAAGCACGGCAATTTCTCCCTTCATCCCAAGTAGACAGTTTAGGAGAGCCACAGTTTACAAGTAAGCGCATATGCTCATTTTATGGAGCGGTACAACGAAAACGGCCTACTCCCTGTAGCAGTACAGATAGTGTCACAAACGGGGTACATGATGCTGTTGAACTTGTTTGACAAAGTGCAGTTGTAGAGGAAGTAAACTGATGACGATTATCTTTAAATATCATTACCTGATATGTTTTGATTTATGCAGATAATCTTCAGGGAAACAAATGTGTAATTACTATATTTCTAACTTTTTCTCTCTAATCTATTTTCTTCATAAGACTTAGAAATCGTTTAGTTAGAAATATTCTTTTTCTCTTTTGTGTCCTATGTGAACATACAGACTGCTGTTTAAAATGTAGTCTGATAACTTTGATAAATTTATAAGGCTTTAGTGATACTTAAATGAGTATCACAGACATGTTCTTTGTGATATAAAAGCACTCTGGGGATCTGAAAGCACATAGCTGTATTTTGAGTCACGTTTGGTGCAGTATTTGAGTTGTCCAGCTTCTTGATCAAGTCTGTATCTAATAAATTCATAATAATGTTCCAGACCAATATGCTGTCTCTGCTCGTGGCAGAATTCAACTTGAAATTTGTTATAACTCCATTAAAAAAAAATTGAAAAATCTTATTTGTTATTTCTTACTGACTAAACCCTTTCTAAGCTCTGCAGCTGTAATTTTTCTTGTACAGACTTGAATGATTAGCTGTAGTAATGAGAACAGTGTGAAACTAGGCTTATTTAGCAACATCGAGTTTTAATGGAGCAAGAACAGCTTAAGTCCTGATGGGGATTTTTAGTGGGTTTTAAAAATTACTATTATTGTCTTCAATTTTTAACAGAAATCTTGCATTCTAGTTCATATACCAACATGGTCCTTCCCATCTGACCAATTTCTTCAGTACTGGAAAAAACTTAATAATGCTCCCTGGAAACAATACATAAATGTCAAAAAGAGACAGTTTAATTTCGACAAGGTTCATTGGTGCTGTAGTAGTGATCCAATTACTTCCTGCAGAGGATGAACAATTCAGCATTATTTAACTGTCCTTCCTACGTTTCTCTTGTTGTAGCTCTGTGGCTCACTCTTTTATCCTAGCACAATAAGAAAATATTGTATTTGCAGTAAAATATGCACTAGAACATAATTCCACAATGGAAGGTCTTAATATGTTCTTATTGTCCTTGGTATATGAGAAAATGAATTAATGTGCTATTTTTCCAACAAAAAGAAGTTGGGTTTGTTGCTTTACAATTTATAGGTAGGTCAGTAACATGGTGGTGTATTTTACTCAACCTGATTTACATACTTTCACAGAACATGTTTTTGTTTCCATTTTTAATGTGATGATATGCCTACTTCAAAATGAAATGTTAGATTTCATATTTTTTCCAACAGATACATAGTTGTTGTGATTGAAAAATCTTACAAGTACACATCCACAAAAGGCGGCTGGAGTTTTTTTCGTTTTGTTTTGGTTTTTTTTGTTTTGTTTTGTTTTCTCCTTAGTTTCCTTTCCCAGGAACAGGGAGTTTCTATTAAAAAGAAAGAGGCCTGCTTCAAAAGTAGTGTTTTTTTTCAGGCAAGTATTTCAGGCAAGATCTCTTTCACTGTAAGTTTGTAATGTAAAAAGTTACTTCGGTGACAATGGCAGGTAGGTAGAGGTATGAATTAGACACTTTAAACTTTTACTGTGTATTAAAAAGCTAGACATTGAAATCTAATTGTTTCTAATAGTTTTTTTTTTCCTTAATTTTCAAAGGTATTCAGAGGACTGCAAATGATCCAAAGCTGGAGTTCAGTCTTGGTAAGATAAAATTTTGACTTCTTGGAATTGCAATGGACTGTCTGCATGAAGAGTTTATATATATAGTATTATACAATGTCACATGTTACCTGTTTTAAAAAAAGTAGAACTCTGGTTCCTTTAGGTAGGAGACTTGCCTGTGTGTGTCTTTGAAATGATGACTTTAGATTCTTAATTGGCTGAAATAACTAAAAAACCATTGAGTTCTCTAATGCTATGCTGTTCTATCAAGCTGAAAATCTGTCCGATAGCTTTGTTAATGTTGTTTATGAAATATTACTGATTCTGAACAAGACATATAAGATGGAGTTTTTAAAAAGGTAATTTATTCAGATAAAATTACTGTCCCTTTAGAACAAACTTTTTAAGAAAGCGTTTATTATTATTTTGTAGACAAGCATCAATATAAACATTTACCTGATTTTCTCTTTTTATGCTTAGTATAAATAGTTAGTATGTGAGAACTATATGTTAGCGTAGTAAATTATATGAGAGAACTTTGTTTTGGAAGGTGTTCTATCAGCTCAGACCTCCCTTTCTATTCAGAGGTACAGAACATCATTAAGATTGCCCAGTAAGTCAAGCGAGCTAATGGAATGATCATGTATTTGTAATACAAGATAAAGGTGCACAGTATTTGCAGCCCAAACTGTGCTGTTTAGAAAGAATTGCTGACTTGGTTGTTGCTCTTTCAGTGCAAAAACTTTCAAGCTTTTGAAATAGTAAGTGAAATAATTATTTCCTGTAGAAGAACTAAATACAATAATTCCATATCAGAAATCAGAATAATAGCTAGGTTCAGTTGATTAATAGTGTGACTTGATGATCTTAAGGGTCTTTTCCAACCTAAATGATTCTATGATTATTCCCAGCTCCTGTATATGGTAAAACAACACAGTTGCAAATGATGTATCTTTTGAAATATCTGATGCTATATGCTGCATACTTTCTGAAATGACTAAAACTTGTCTGATTTGTTATGATTTTTGCATTCGTATAGCCTGCTAATACGCATGTAATGTTGTATAGCTGTACACTTAGAAACTTTTACTTGGTGCTTTTCAATGTATGTTATATTTGCTTTGATAGAAACACTTTAAAAATATATAGCAAAAGTATGCATGTGAGAGAGGGAAATAAAGAGATTCATAAGCAGAGTGTTGTATAAAAATCAATCAAACTCCACTATTTGGAGAATTTAAATTATCCGCAAACAAATCTCCCTCAGAAACTCCCCAAGATAGCAAACAAGATGGCGTCAGCAGCATGCCTGCTGGTTCTCACCCTGCTCCTTCCGTCGCGGCAGCCTGTTTTCCTGGCCCTGTCCTTTCAACTGGGTTGCACGTGGCCTGTGTGCTGCTGTAACTATGCTGATTTAAAAGCTGATACCCTAAAGCTGTGCCCTTCGCTGCAGATGCAGTTCTGTCTGATACAATAATTTTTAGATTCCATTAACTATGTCTGGGTAGCTTTACCTGCATGTTTTTTAAAAACTAGACAGTAATAGCATTACAAAAACTTTTTTTCCTGTAGAGAGTATTTCTGCTGAAATTATTAGATGTTGGCATGGAAGAAAGGCCTAGTTCTCTGTTGGGGAATCGCCATTTTACAATTGTAAAGAGCAATTTTACTTTTCTGTGCCTTTCTTATACGCATTTTATAGGTGATGTGACTAGAATTTGGGCTACAGTAATTATTACTATAGTAATTGCTATGCTCCAGTGCTAACAAACTCCTCTATCTTACTCCGTACCACGGTCATTCTGGAAGAAGGTGCTGCAGGCAGTGACTGCAAATTAGATGAGCTGTACTCCAGAAGTCTCTTTGTGATAAATGTGCCCCAGCAGCAGAAACGTAGAAACGATGTAAAGCCATTTTCAGACGTGTTTGGGCTCATGCTGGATGGAGCTCTTTTCGCTCATGGTATCAGGGTTTGTGTTTGGCGTTTCGTTGTTTCCAGTAGGAATTTATGTTCTGTGGTTTGTTCTGCAGTGTTATTGATTGAGTCATTGCAGCTCTGTGAGTGATCTTATACATTGACTTCTGCTGCTGCTGGGGTAATGACTAAGAGTAACAGTGTGAACCTCGTGGTTTTGACTGGTAATCCTGGCCAGTATTGTAAGTCAGGGATATTTGACAGCGTAGGCAACTGTGTAAAGCTGATTCTTCGTCTCTGGGCAAGGTTGGCTGATCTCACCTTTTGAATACTCGGTTTACGTCAAATTAAAGACTTGACATTAGCTTTAGGTAATTAAGGACTTCCAAGACCTCTCTGTGAGGCAAACCAAAGCAAGGTAAGCAGGGAAGAGAGAGAGATTTGGTGCAGGCAGGCACACTGCTGCATTGTGTGCCTAACATAGGTAACCAAAGCTTAGGGCTCTGTGGAGATATTTCAACTTGATTAGACTGGTCTTTGGCATTTAGAATTTGAAAGGCAGATCTAACAGTTAATAACCTATAAAACTGGTCTCTAGCACTGAAAGAGTGGCTTATATCTATATTTTTGTCCATTTGCATTATATAAACAATATTATACTAGTTAAGTAGCATATATATGTATGGAAATAAACATTTCCATAATTTAAAAATTGTCAGTTATCACATAATTGTACTTTGTAACTCTTTTTTCACTAATTGGTCAATAAATAACATTCAGAAATTGAACTATCCAGTAACTAAAAGACAATATATCTTTAAAATAATATTTTGTTAATTTATTAATATTATTATTAATTTTACTTTATTTAGAGACAGTATATCAAAATACTGCTCTTTAACATTTGAAGTTCTGATAGCTAAATTTTGAAATAATGTTATTAAAAAGTCTTGCTAAGGGCTTGTATTCTGTTGTGGTAGCTATCTTGCTGCATTCTATACCCGTAACACTCTGTAAAGTGTTCTATTCATAAAATGCCCAAAATATTGCCTTCTTTTTATTTTAAAGTTCAGTAAAGTCTTTTTTGCTGAGGTTAAAGCAAATGATAAAACTCTCCTGCGTTACAGCTTTCCACTGCAATGCACTCGGCATTCTTGGGGGTGTACCGGGTCTTGTAACATTCCTTATTTTGGAGTCAGAGCCTTCTTTAGACTAAGATTTTTCGGTTTTGTATTCCTGAGAACTCTTTGGAAATATGGCTGGTTTTTGAACCTTGTAACTTTTGGTAAGTTTTACTGTTCAAACTTTATCTTGTCGTTTGGCTTTCCGAGTCATTCTTTTCTGCATGCTGTTTTACAGAGCACGAGGAGGTAGCATGTGTCAGTGCACAAAATGCGGAGTAGAGAGGAGAAACAGAGCAAAACGAATAAAACCAGATCCTGGGCTTAAGTAACAAACCAATCTAGCAAACAGTGAAGCTAATAAGAATATTTCCCATGACTTTGAAGCGCACAGGGTTAGTTCTTTTATAGATGTTTGTTTTGGAGTTTTTGATTGCTTCTTTAAATTATCCCAGCCCCTGAGTCCCAGATCTAACTGCATGTGGGGTAGGTTCCCAACTTCCCATTGATTTCAGAATAGCTACTTTGCAATAATGAAGTTATGGGAAAAATTTATATTATGCCTATTGATGAACACTATTGTGAAATTTTTAAGAGCTTGCACCTCTAAAGGTGCGTTTACTTGATGGTGAACTGACAAAGCAGCACAAGAAACTCCAATAAACAGAAAAATGAGGGAGCAGGGCAGAAGGCGCAGTTCGCAAAGTGCTCAAACATGAATGCAGTTATGGATGACATTAATATGGAGAAATACGTTTGAAAAAAATAGTCTAAAAGGCAAGTTTGTTACTCTATTAATGACCAGTAGAATTTGTTTTGACACATTTCCGTGTTTTTGACTTTGTGTAATTAATTAGAGTTGTGAATAGACAGCAAAGGATATTGCATTTCTGGGTGTATTATAATAATCTTGATAACTGTATAGAAAGGAATATCTCTGTATATGTTGTAGGCATCGTCAGATACTCATTTTGATGAGAGCACCTGTCTGGCATCTCCAGAAGCTTTCATTTTCTTGGGAAGTGTGTTAGGGCAGTGAAGTTTGATGGACTGTCCTATTGTTACATAACCTCTCGGAACTTTTCAAGGTATTGAATAATGTAAATCTCACGGTTACGTCCTTTTACAAAAATATAATTAAATAGCACACAATTCATAGAAAACTTCAAGTGGTTGAAAGAATTAAAATTTAAAATTTTTAGGGTATTTATTTTTTCATTTTACCAAATAGTGGATTGGTACAAGAGCTGTCTGCTTGTAAACAGTAGTTTTTGTTCTTCATTGTCTTACTTTTCCAAGAGTAATATTGTGATGGCATCCCTTGGAAAAGGTCCTGAAGCAGATTTTACTCTTCATACTGAACCTAAATGCTACATCAGTGCTGCTCAAAGACCATGACCAAATGATTTTTCCAATTCTGAAACACAATCGGGAGCTTTTTCAGCAGCAGCTGTTCCTAGAAGAGTGATAAGCAGAAATATTATTTTTATCCGTACCACAAACTTGGAGTCAGAACTCTGATTCCTAGCAGAATTTTCCCATCTAACTGTTGTCCTTCTGCTTCATCACATTATGAGTTGGTGGATAACACATACTTTGTTGCTAGCCAAATTGAAAAAAAAAAAAGTCATCATCACATTTTTGAGTAAATTTAAAAAGAACAGTGATAATTTCTCTGTGAATCAAACTGAAAGTGTTGCTTTATGCTGAGTAGTCGTTATCCTTCAGAAAAAGTTGGCCATGTTGGGAACAATATTAGCAAAAATATAAAAATGAAGGATGGGTTTGTGCTTTAAGTTTTGTTTTATTTTTATATTTCATCCTTTTTTGTTGAAACATTTTGCTGACTTTAACCTGGTTTGTTCTAGTCCCACACAAATTTAATCTTCCATTAAACTAGCTAGTCAGAGTTTTTTTTTTGTAGTTTTACTGATCTATATTAGATGCTGTTTCTTCCCAACTACAACAAAAAAATAGATAAAATACAAGAAAAATTGGACAGAAGACATTAAGGAAGTAGAAAAAGTATCACATGATTGGAAAGAATGCACTTTTTTTTCCTTTGGGAACTACTTACTGGGCTTCTGCCTGTTTTAAGACTTTTGCACTGCAGCGTAAGATGCTGTGAATGCATTTTATTCTTAGAAACTCAGTGTTGCAAGGATGAACTTTTTTTTTTTTGACAGAAAGGACCCTCCCGAAGAGGTAGCAATTTCAAGCCCAGTCTAATAGACTGCGTTCACATATTTTGAGTAGTTTTGACTTAAGGCTTGTCATGTTTTTGAACTAACTCCTGGGGGAGTTTCCTTTCTCTCCCACCTTATGCAGGTGAACTTGAGCTGTCAGTTGGTTTCAGCGCAGTTAAGGCGACAAGTAAAACTGTCATCCAGAAATGTTCTAAGGTAGTGAATACCCATCACCTTTCATGTCATACTGTCATCTTTCTTTTGGCAGCATTTGATGATACACATTGAGCAAACTGATAACTGGGATCACCTAGAGGTGAGTCATGTTGAATTAGTGACTCCTGAGGAAAGTAAGCTCTCCTTACAGTGCTTCTGCATTCTGTGGCACTCATACTAAAGTTCCTTTATTAAATGCAGACATTACGTGAACGCTGCTGAAAAGTGGTTTGAGGATGGATTTGCCAAGACTCCACATCCTTCTTTATCCACCTCTCCATCTGCAGTACTTTGTTAGCTTTTGAGAAGGCTTTTGGGATTGTCATGGCCTTTGCCAAGCTGGAGATAATTTCGGATGAGGCTCTGAGCAACCTGATCTAGTCAGGGATGTCCCTGCTCCTTGCAGGGGGGTTGGACTAGATGACCTTTGAAGGTCCCTTCCAACCCTAACCATTCTATGATTCTATGATTCTGGGGTTTTTTTTTTTTTTTTTGTAGACAGCTTTCTGAAGGTCTGCTCCTTCATCATTGTGCACCTTTGAAAATTAAAGCATCACACCTGAATTCTGCATGCTGCATACCCTGTCAGAGAACAGAACTGTCTTTTTTTTAATGGTATTGCCAAAACTATCCAGATACTACTGTTATGACTTGATAATTTTACGCCATTTTGTTGTAATAAAGTAGTCATTAATGCCACTACTAAAGTAAGTAAAAATAAAAAGGGAATGTATTGACGTGTTTTCTCTTTAAAAGCTTGCCTTCTTTCTGACTTGCGTGACTTTGCTGTTATGAGCATATTTACCCGCCTTATTGCAGAAAATTGTCCCATTCCATTTGACAGTGTCAGCCTGCATTCTCTATTTGTCTTTCCAATTTAATTCATTATATTCCACCTTACTTTTTGCATAATGTTTAGCAAACATCATGGTTTGCTAACCTACAGTGTTCACTATATTAAGTGTGTTGTAAAAAAAATTGAAAAAACAAATCCGGAAAATGGGAGAGGGAAACAACAAAAAGCTCAAAACTAGAGTCTTTTCAAAAACTCACATCCTTATTTGGTTTTTTTTTTTTTCTTCAGATATACTGAGTTTGAGTCCTAGGGAATTAGGCCAGATTTTCAAATCTCTACCTGTAGGCACTACTGTAATTTCAGAAATCTATCCATCGATGCCTTTAGGGTAGGGATTGTCTTATTTTGCATTGCGGCTAGAGAAGCAGCATGCTGTCGTGAGCCTTAAATGTTAATCTGTATCACTGAATATGCAAGGACTCAAAAATGCCCAGTAATAAAACTTTGGAAGATGTTCAGTTAGTGTCCTGCCTGCTTCCCGCAGGTTGAGAGAATCTGAGAAGTTCTCTAATATAGTATTTTTACAGATAAAATATATTTATGTGTATATAGCTGTATATGGAGCTATAGATATCTATTCTGTGTATGTAGTGCATATATATATATATGAAAACTTGTTTCGTTGCTGACAACACGTTTTATCCAGTATAGTGTTACTCATTTCTGTTAACTATGTGGGTTATTTATTTAATTTCTATGTCAGTAAGAAGTAATTCTTGATATAAGTAATCATAGGAATATTTTCAACTTGTTGGCATCCTTTGCTACTTAATGATATTCATTAAACAGCTATGACTTGTGTGAATTCAATTTCTGTGTAGGTTATAGAGATTAAAATTCTACATTACACCGTGCTATGTAGCAGTTAGTCATCACAGTGGGCTTATTAAATGCAGGGATATTTATTTGCTCTGAAGTGGGTCAGAGCACATAGTGAAGCAGCATGAGGGAGTAAATCACTATTGACTGAGTGCATTCCAGTGTGATGGAATAGAGGGATCCACCGACATAGTGATGAAGGCAGTAAGTAGCATGAGAATGTTTTGGGGTATCAGTATTAGTAAACCCAAATGCAGGTTGAGTTTCAGGCAGTTTTCTTCCATTCTTTTCTATGGAATTTAAGTGTCTTATATTTCTGAAAGCTTTTCCTTTTAAGAAAAAAAATTGTATTTGAAATACTGGGAGAAAGTCGATGACAGGCTTGTAAATACAAAGGTATATAAATCAAGGCGGCGATGAAGGGAAACTTTTAAATCTAATTGAATAAAGATTTTTCACAGCGACTCTCAAATGTTTTGATATAAGTACTTATCTAGAGATAAATTTTGAATAGCTGTGGCTAATCTGTTTAGAGAGCAATTTGTATTTACCTGAATTCGAAAAGCTATTCAACATTGAAAGGGTTTTTTTAGAATTTAACCGTTCTTTGAGACAGAGTTATTTCTTGAGTGATGCAGCAGATAATAGGATTAAATTCTGTCAGAAATGTACAAATTCTGAAATCTTGTCAGAGTTACCAAACTGCTGCATTTTCAAGGCCAGGGAAAAAGGAGGATGAGACTATTGAAGGACCTTTCTTTTTCAAATCTTAAGTAAAATTTTTAGTAAAATCAGATTATTCTTGCTATTGAAAATGATACTTCTGTGCCTACTTCACATTTTTCTCATAGACTTCGTAAATGTTGTCTCATGTTTGCAAAATTCCTTCTATCTGAAATGTCAACGACGTAAGGCTGTGACTGTGCTGAAAACTGTGATGTTTTGCTGTGAGGCTGGGTGCTCGTTCATTCCCCCAGTGAGGTTGGCTGCTGGAAGCAGATTCATTACAATGACTCAGTCTTAGCATGGATTCATCTACCTTGTTCCGTACCAATAAGGGTACTCATGCTGCTTTGCCCAAACTAATTCGAGTTGCTGAGGTAAAATACTCAAAGCAATCAGAAATCTTTATGATAACTTGTAAGGCTTATTGCAAGTTACTTAGGAAAAGGGTTCCAGAGTTACTGAAGGATTCATAGATCTAAATAGAGATTTAATGCAATTCTGTCAAAATTGGGCTATCTTATTAATTTTTCTCACATAGATATTAAAAAAAAAACAGCCAAAAACCAACTCAATAGGTACCTTAATTTGTTCTTTAGTAGTTTTACAAGTGTAATGCAGCGCTTCTGAAGTATTAGGTGTTCTGATGGATGTGACATAGACTTCTGAATTATTCTGATGAAACTGAAAACTTGTGTTTCCAGGGTATTTTTAAGCTAGTTCATAGAAGTGTAGGATTAAAGATCATTAAGCTAGAGAGAAGTTATTTTTGGGACATGCTGTTGGTTTCTCTTCCTGCATTTCCCACAAAATACACGCCTTACTGTGCATACTTTCTCCTGTTTCTCTTGCCAAGCTCTGTACTCTTCCCAGTTCAATTTTTGAACCTCATTCTCTCAAATGAGTCTCTTCAGATTCCCTAGCGTGCCTCCCATATAGGCCTTTTCGATCTCACACGATGAGGCTCAGTTTGGGGGGGGCTGTGTGTTTGTCTGTGTACACGTGCGTAGCCTGTTACACCTTTAGTCTTCAGGGTGCCAGAGCACTGGAACAGAGCGAGTGGCACAGGTCTCTGTGAGTCAGTAGCTGAGTTGAGAAGGGGAGAACAATGTTCTCTGCTATGGAAAGAGGTTTTATGGGCAGTATCTTCCTAGATGAGACTGGCACTGAGCCTACTCTCCCATTGCATGACCATTGTGTCCACAGGTACAGCTCTTATATGACCTGATGGCTTTGTGCTTACTGGATACATAATGAGTCTGTGACTGATTTCTCTGTGGATCCAGGGAACTGGTCTGAATAAAGGGGATTATTTAAATTCTTACTGAGAATCTGTTCTATTGCAGACATACACAGAGAGCAACAAGCCAAATAATGATGAGTTACACTTTTATTCTTATAAAAAGCTCTATAAGACTTCCTTACCTAGAGCAGAGATTTGGATGGCTCTCTTGGCACTGTTGCCTTCTTCCGACCTTTCCCTGCCTCCCAGGAAGATGACATTTTAACTGTTCAGGGTGAAATTGATTTTTTAATTTTTTTTTTTTTTTAAATTTCCTTAATCGTGCTGTTGACAGGGAGGCTTAGAAGGCATACAATGTCTGCAGAATGTTTTAAGCAATAGATGTTAGTCTGCTGCACAGCTTCATTACTAAGAATAAACTACATTTTCATAAGTCTTTTAAAGTAACACTGCTTCTCCTGGTAGAAGTGGGTTTTTTAATCAGACCACAATGTCTGGTAGCCAGGGATGTCAAGGGCAACAAGAAAAGCTTCTATAGGTACAGGAGTGATAAAAGGAAGACTAGGGGAAAATGTGAGCTCTCTCTGGAAGGAAACAGGAGACCTATTTACCCAGGACATGGAGAAGGTTGAGGTGTTCAACAACTTTTTTGCCTCAGTCTTCACCGGTGAGGGCTCCTAGCCACGTTGCCCAAGTTGCAGAAGGTAGAAGCAGGGACTGGGAGAATGAAGAATCACCCACTGTAGCAGAAGAGCAAGTTTAGGGCCATCTAAGGAACCTGAAGGGGCACAAGTCCATGGGACCTGGTGAGATGCATCTGTGCTTCCTGAGGGAGCTGGCAGATGAAGTTGCCAAGCCAATAGCCATCATATTTGAGAAGTCATGACAGTCCGGTGAGGTTCCCATTGATTGGAAAAGGGGAAACATAACCTGCATTTTAAAAAAGGGAAACAAGGAAGACCCAGGGAACTACAGACCAGTCAGTCTCACCTCTGTGCCTGGCAAGGTCATGGAGCAGATTCTCCTGGAAACCATGCTAAGGCACATGGAAAATAAGGAGGTGATTGGTCATAGCCAGCATGGTTTCGCTAAGGATTCATTGTGCCTGACTAATTTGGTGGCCTTCTAGGGTGGTGTTACAGCGTTAATGGATAAGGGAAGAGCAAATGATGTCATCTACCTGGACTTGTGCAAAGCATTTGACACTGTCCCACATGACATGTCAATATAAACTGGAGAGACATCAATTTGATGAATGGACCACTCGGTGGATAAGGAATTGGCTGGATGGTTGTACTTGAGGAATTCCGGTCAGTGGCTCAATGTCCAAGCGGAAAACAGTGATGAGTGGTGTTCCTCATGGGGTCAGTATTTGGATGGGTCCTATATAACACCTTTGTTGGTGACATGGACAGTGGGATTGACTTGATAGCAAAATTTCTGTTGCCTTGGTCTGGAAATTCTTCAGGATCTCTAAATAATCCTTCATAATTATGTTTAAATTACACTGTTTAAAACCATTGCCATCTATGTGGATGCAAGCAGTTTTAGGGAACTTCCACTCTTGCATTTTTATTAAATCCCTTATGATGTGTTTAGTGTGCTTCCCATAAGGATGTAACAGCAGCCTGAATTGCCTTGGTTTTGGGGCAAAGAACAAGTTGGAACTCTAGAGAGCTGAGCAAATGTGGAATTAAAGTTTTGTGAATGCTCTTGGCCTGGGATAATATCTTATTAGTGGTCTTTTTATGGTTTTTTTTTTGTGTACATTTGCATGCCAAATTTTGTTTATTTTTTCTGTATATTGTCACAAGGAAGACTTAATAGTGGAAATGCTTGCAAAATGCACACTTAGAATGTTTACTGAATATGCATTTGCAGCAGTAGTGTTGGCCAGGAGTAAAATTGAAATGGACACTTTTATCCTGCGTTGAAACTTTTCTCCCTTTCTCCACAAATAAAAGAACTGGGATCGAAGACAAAATAAGCTGAGGATATCTGTTTAGTGATTAGTGCCCTCTTTCTAGTGGGGTGGACCTCAATTCGGTGGCAATTGAATATAAAATAATATATGTAAAATAGAGATGTTACCTTTCAAACTACCTTTTCTCCCCTCTGCACCTACTGCCAGAAGGTCTTCCTTGTTTTAAATCAAGGTAGGGCAGCTTGAAGAGGAAGACTTGCATGATAATTGGCAACTTTTTGTGGTGTGTAGCTGCTATGTTAGAGGTGGGAGGAATGATAAACCTGTGGATCTGCCCTGTATCTGACTTCTTTCTGGTCCAGTGCTCTATTGAATTAAAAGGGGCACTGGCACCGTTTCTCCTTTAGCCTTCCTGCTGGGTCTGTTGTGAAGGAAATGAGCGGTGATGTTTTTGCAGAGCGTGGACTAGCAGCTGTGCCCTGCCACTGCCTGCCAGCCTGCAACTGTCAGGATAGGTGTGTGGTTTGCAAATCCTAACAGGGCCAGAGATCGGCTGGGAGCTGCTGAGCACTGTCACGGCTGAGGCAATCGGGGCCTGCCCAGAAGCCAACCTGCAGGCGTGTAGGGACCTTTTACAGTTGAAAGCTTAAATACCTGGAGACTTTAAATACCTCCAAAGCTAGGTAGCAGATGTGTAGAGGCTTAGAGTATTCTATTTAAAACCCACTCATGGACATCTCTGTCTTCTTTTTTTAGCTTATGCTCAACTTTTTACTGTCACTTTTTGCAGTTAGTCTTTGCTAACCTTTAGTCCAGTCTGTAAAACACCTTGTGAAGAATTGTCTGGAGAATTCCTCGCATCTCTTTCCTTCTGTGTCTTTCTCCTTGTGGATGAAGTTACCTTATAACTCCAAAAGAATGTAGATCATTTGGGAGACAAAAAGCAAGCACATTATTTACAGATTACAGTACTCACATAGTTCATGCTTCTCATGCAGAATGGTGATGACTAAACGGACATCAAACTTCAGTTTTGTTAGGCCAATAATATATTAAGTGAAACATTTTTAAGCAATTCAAAGGTTGATAGCTCTTTTTTTTTTTTTACTCTGATGGTACTGCACTGCGTTAACTGAACATTTGTCTTTCAAATGGCAGTTGTTAAATACATCTCTAAATACGCCCACAGAAATAATTGCAGTAATACTTTCATATTATAAAACATTTCCCCATTGACCTTTTTTTTTTTTTTTAATTCTCATCTGACAACAGAAGTTCCATAAAAAGAAAAACATTTAATTAATAGGAGACTGAAGTAATCCTCCCCTTTTGAACACGTTAATGATACATTTACGTATTTTTGGAAGTTTTGAAATGCGTGTCCTGTGGTGAGATTTGACTTGAAAAATGAGGTTGCCCCGCAGGCCTTGAAAAAAAACTGAAATTCTCCTAAATGCAGCACCACAAAATCCCCCACAACACTGGGTGCAAAATGATAAGCAGGCTGACCTGACGTGCTTGGAAAGGCTTTGCTGAAAACAAACAAAATGCTTAAGAATGCTTTTCTTCATTATTTTACCCTCACCTCTTGTGGATATTAAAGTTTCTAGTGCAGCTATGGGCACTTTCATTATTGTGATTAACCATATTTTCAGTGTGATTTTTTTTTTTCCCCTGTTATATGTGGAATATGAAACTGAAATGAAATAAATTTAACTAAATTTTAAAAAATACCTGTCTTGTGAAATGTAGTTCAAATGTTCAAAACAAATTAAAGCTGACACTTTAATCTGAAATCCTGTTGCATTTAAGATTGATTTCTGAAGGACTGAATGAATACAGAATTTCATTACGATGAGTTACAAAGAATTTCATCTTAACGTTCTTTGAAGACCAGAATTCTTCACACCTAAGAAGCTGAGGATTGTTGGTTGTAGCATTGTAAATGAAAGGCTTTAAAAACTAAAATGGACTAGCACTGTTTTCAGCTCTGAGATCTGAGTATGCTCCTATTGAGATGAATAGCAGTAATATCTAGGTAATTCTGGATTTAAATCTCAAATCTGGCAGATTTGAGTGTCTCCTTACAGAGACAAATGAAGGATTGTTTTTTTTTCCTTTTAATCCTTAAATAATATTTCTTTGCACAAAGGAGTTGAAGTAATTTAAAATTATTTCTCTGGGAGGAAGTCAGCTAGGTCTTTACATTTGTCAACATGTCAAAACCAAGGCAATTTCAAACACAGTATTTTAACATGTGTGAACAGCACTTTTTCGCCTTCGAAGAAACTCCTGCTGGAAATGAGTCTACTGGTAGTATAGGGATCCGACTTTCTGAGTTAGCATGCAGTGTGCAGGAATCATCAAAGTCTCCCCATTTTAGATCTGTCTGAAAATACAAGCTGTGGACCTTTTGTAAATCTGTAAGTTAAAAATTTAGAGTAACAATTACGGGCCAGTATCTTTGAGGAGAGCTCAGTGTTGATATTCAAGAAAATGGATGTACAAATATATATGCTGCTTTAAAAATGTTACTGTAAAATGACATGTAAGTGTGTCTTGACTGCTACAGTCAGTATGGTATTTGCTGCCCTGTACTTTTTAAAAGGCTATTTGTCTGTACCAACAGTATTCTTGTGGTTGAGACATACATTTTGAAGAAGTTTAGGAGTAAAGGTTATTTCTTCAGGATATGTGAGTAAATGAATCCAAAATGCTCATGGGAGGTGGATTCCTTGAAACTTGTCTTCTGATACAACCCTTGATCTGTGAGCTTGTATTATTTCTAGACTCTGTCATCTATGTGAAAAGATACAAATGTATATTTTTAAATTCATTATGAAGGGGTTATACTTTGGTATCTCATGCAGGTCCCATGCTATTAAAGTAATCAATAAGTTTCAAAGTAAAGGATTGTCTCCTACTTGGATCTCAAATTTAGGTATTCATGCAGAATTGCCACATTTTCAAACAAGTCTCACTTAAATTAGAACGTCTTCTCCTTTTAAATACAGCTTGTATGCAGACTACTTAGCATTTATTATGCATTTTCTGACTGGGAAATGTAATAATTACAGGGCTAAAAGTGATTGTTCTGGATTGCAGAAATCTGTTTTCTCCTTGGCTTAAAAGTGTGTCTTGGTCTTATTTGCCTTGACTTTGGAGTCATTTTAATCTGATTTCCTTTTAGACGTGTCAAAGAGCATGGGTTTTGTTTTGCTAAAAGATGGCCTCTGGCATACTGGAGGGACTGGTGCTTTGCTTTCTAAGTTCTGCAGAGGACTCTCTTTTTAGACAGAGACTCACTAGTTGTTTTTGACATTTGACAGGCACCTGTGCAACAAAAAACAATTGTGAATCAGGCTAGTGTTTAGCATCCCAACGGAAGAATCAGGGGTGTAACAAAAACAAAACAAAAGAATACAGTCATACAGCTCAATAATACTCTGCCTACTTTATTAGGCCAAGTTCTGCCTTGTTTGAGCACCTGAAGTGGAGAGTACTACAGTGCTCCAGCCTTTCTGCCGTGCTCCCTTGGGTGTTGGTGGTTTTAGGAATCTCTGCAAAAGTTGATCAGCACTACATCGCCTCCTCACCTTTTGCTGGAGGCTCCATCCTTGGCGTGTGTAAAGGAAGGAACACACATCTTTTAAGATAAATTAATTTTAAAGGGTGTTCAGTTAGACACTTGAGCAATAGCTTTGCTTGCAAGTCTAACTATTGTCACTTTTTTATTTTCTGAGTAGCTGTTGTTAATATAGCTCCTTGTCCTGGCACCTTCATTGTGGTTGCCTTTACTATCTAACATTTTGACTTCAAGAAGAAATTAATATTCTCTACCACTGTCTCATGGGCAACTAGGCTATGGACACATAGTTGATTACCTTATAATTAATTAGGGAACTGGCTCCAGATAAGTTCATTTGAAAGGGGCGTCCTTATCACAGCCTGTAAAACCGCACTGTTGTTTATATGTACTCAAGTCAATGTTAACATCAGCTAGCTTGGGTGGTAATAGCAACATAGCTGTGGGACCCTGGCCTTGTCTAGGCTACACAACATGCCGAAGAAGCAGGGTGGATCGCTCCGTACTGAGATCTGGGCTCCTGCAGCTGGACTTATACCCAGAATCCACTGTAGCTCATTTACAGCTGCTCGAAGCAGCTGTACTGCTGCGAAGAAGCACCCGAAGAGATTTCAGGTTGGTTAGAGTTCTTTATGAATCTTATTGTCTGCTGTAGTTGCTGGACTCTGTGTTTCTTGATTGTTTTCCTTTATTTTGCAAGGCAAGCTTCTTTCCTCACCAAGCCTGAAAGTATGTTGTAAAGATGTGTATGATAATATGGATTTGGAGAAAGGCTAAGCAACAGCTGCATTTTCTTTACATATTAAAGAAAAAGACTGTCTGTACAGCGTTGTAAAGTAATACTGCACGCTGAGGATCAAAACCACCTAATGCTTCACTTGACAACTGGTATAGCAGTGTGTAAATGCTTGTGCCAGAGAAGGAATGTATGCTGTTATCGTAAAAACAGATGTGGCAGACTGAGAACTTTGAGAGAGGCTTGGCACTTTTGTTTCTTTTCGTCTTCCTGTGGTATTGCTGATATATTTTTGTACATGTATTTTATTTTTGAAGAGATGGAGGAAGTTAGGAGTCGGCAGAATATGTTTTATTTATAAAATCTGAAAGAAATTGATACAAGTTCTAGATGTTTACTATGAAACATAGTTAAAAGAAAAGGGAATTCTGTATACTATTTGCTATTCTTCTAGTTCTTCAGCTGGTACTTAAACTTGTAACCACTCTTCTTGTGATAGCGAGGAATCTCTGAAAGAAATTACCGCAAGTTTACTTCTTCATTAGATACTTGATATGACAATATGGGGAAAGGGTGAAGTGAGAAATGGTATTTAGCTGTGTTTCCAGGAGATTTAAACCCTTTTGTGGTACTCTAAAATAACAACAGTACCAAAATAAATTACAGCCTTGGAATAGCAGTATCAAAACCCATTTTGATATGAATGTATTTTGGAATGTAGCAATGTATAGCAAGTTTTTTTAAACTTCAAGGATTTTTTTAAACTGAAGTCACCTTCAGGTCAGAGCATAAATACCATTAATAGGCAGTGCCATGAGCAGAATATTTTTGGACAGGAGGTGAAGAGGATAATTGTGAAATCTAAAGCAACAGCAAGAGCTGTCACTGTAGCATCTCAAAAAAACAGAGTTCTCTGTGCTGTTGCCGAGCACAGTGTGCTCGGCAAGGAAATGCAGTCTTTTTGGGGAGAATTACATTTTAATAACTAAATATAGCACTACGTGAAAAAGACACATAGAGACGTCTACATTCTCAGATACAGTTTCAAAAATTGAAGGAGTTTTAAAATGTTGATCAAGAGCAGTTCGTTTCATAACTCGAGCCATCTGTTTTAGGCAAAGCTAGGAATTCATTTCCGTGACCTTGTTGCCATTGTGTAACTTAAGCCTAGAGCACAGGAGTGGCAGAAATCAGTTACACACCATTGTAAATAGAGCTGGAGGAGCGTGATCGTTAGCAGTGAATGTGCTGGAACAGATCTTCTGGCGTTAGCAATGGATTAATGCACTCCCAAAATGTAAATTGCACTGAATGGATGGTTAACACATGTAACCATGCGTTCACTTCTGCAGTGGGAATATGGTGCCTGTGAGCTGTATGTTGATCCAGTCAGCCACTTCCCTGAGTCTCTTGCATCTATCACACTTAAACTCTATAAATAACTGGGGTTGTCCAGGCAGAATAGCAAAGCTGCAATGTGAAACAGGCCTGTCCTAACACAGGAATTGAAACCCACACTCAGGATATCACTATTATTGCTGCTGGTAATGGCAATGCAAACTTACAGTCTAATTCTTTGCATTTATTTTACCTTCTTGGAGGAAGCAGAAGGATGCAGTTTGAAAGTGCTCTACTTAGTGCTCTAGTCCAGCATGAGGCTTTCAGTAAAACACAGAAGACATAAACCCTAAAATTTCTTTAGTACTGTAAAACCCGGGGTGGGCAGAACTTATCCTGAAATAGATCAGTTCTGATTTTCATAGTGCTAATTCTAACCAGATTTATCACTTCATGTGCAAATAGGACGATGAATGCAGCTGGCATCGCAACTCCTGGGCGTGATCACTTATCCCTACCCTCCATCAGCATACAGCATTTTCCCTTAGCAGCACTCATATGTATCTTATTTCAATGACTCCTAAATAATTGTGTTCTCTTAGCTACAAATTAAGTGGGTAATGATTGATGTTCTTCTGGACAGCATATAGATGTATTACTTATAGTGAGTACTGCTAATATTGGTGGTGTTGGTGGGGTTCCCCCCCCCCCGTATTTGTAGACATGTCATTGAGGTATCTTTCTTTATGCTTCACCAGATAACACTTCCTTGTCATCTCTTTCTCCTTGGACTGTTCGTAGAAATTTTCTTCCTGTTGTTAATTACAGGCATCCCCCAAAGGATACTAATTGTATTATGTATGCACATTTCCTTGAGATATAACTGGTTACTTTAGCAACCAGCTATACATTCCAGAGAACAGATATGTATTTTATTTTTATACAAGCCTCTCATCCCCAGAGACAGAACAATGATCTTGGACCTTTTCTTATGTAAAAATTACTTGTTCTTTACTTATTTATATGCATGGTCCAAGTGTAGTCTTCTGTTCTGTAGAGGTTCTTTTCATTGCAGTTCTCAGAGTCTGAGCATCTGTTTTAGTCACTACTGTTGATGACCATCCCTCCTAATACGTACCTGTTTTATGACTACGTAACTGTGCCCTCATTTTGCAATAACATGGATATTGTAATTTCTGTGGCTGCATCCTTTGCTATTTAGTATTGCACAGTGAATTTTACTGGGAGTCCACATTGCAAATTGTTGTGCGAGTAACTTCTCTGTTCTTTTGGCCACTAGGTAGAGATGTTCTTTACATGCCAGCAAACCGAAGCATTCCTGCTGACACATGAGTGAGGCAACTAATATTTATGATAAACCAGTTAATAATGTTTATTATGAGGCACTAGCTGGAGGGATGCTCATTGACACCATTCTGTGCTAATAGCAGTCTTCAAACGTTTGTCTTGTTTGCTTTCAGGCATGTTTTGCCACACAGAGAATACATAGCTGTCCTGTTTTCATCCCTTTTGCAATTGCATTTATGCTGCTAATCCAAAAGTATGGCCAAAGCTTTTCTGTACATTTTGAAGTTGGATTATTCCTAAGCCTTTATGTGTGCTGACAGAAGGTATTCTTTTCAGTGAGCTTGGTTAGCGCTGCGTGTTCAGCAGAAGCAGCGGTGATGTGCGCTTTCTTCTCTTAGGCCTCCCTGTCCTCTTCAACATCCCCTCAGGGTGAAGAAAAGAAAACTGTGTACTGTTTAGTGTTCTGCATGTAGCGCAGGTCTGAATATAGTGTTCTCTTACTTAATGTGTCCTTTTGCCCACTAAGGAATAGCTGCACCCCAGTTAATTAGTCTATCAAGACAGACTGTACGTTATTATTTATAAACTCAGTTGCCTTGGGGGAATAATGCTGCTGCAATGCCAATGAAATGAAAAAAAAATTCTGACCATTATGTTCACACATATATATGAGATACACAGGCTTCTCTCATGCCCGTTGTCATCAGATACTACTAATTTTCTGTTCTGTTTTGACAGTGTACAGAATAGTGTACCCTGGAGACTACAGGGCTGTGGTGGTTAATTCCTGTTTCTTACCAGCCCCTTGGAATCTGTTTTGGTATGGAAAATGAGAAGGAATGAAGCTGTGGGAAATAGTTTTTCTGTCACTGGTTAGAGAACAAGCTACCTTGCAAACGGACATGTAGGCTGATACACGCTTCCCATGGCCTGGGAAGACATTCACCAGAGTGCTGTAATTTCCCCCACTAACAAAAATAACCATTGCAATTTCAATGCCATTTCTCAATTTTGGGGCTATTCCTTGGCTTCCTTCCCAAACAACTCTGTGAACTCTGAGCCGAGGATGTCTTTTGGTCCCTCTGCCCGTCCTGCTTGTTCCAGCTGCTGGATCTCTTCCAGTACTGGGAGATGCTGCATCTCCCAGTTTCTCTGCCAGATGAATTTCTTTTGGCTGCAGTGGGCTTACTGCTTGGAGCAGTGCTGAACGCCTGGTTGGAATTGTTATAATTTCAGGGGAGGTACGTGATGAATTTCCAGACTATTACTAGTTCCTTATTTTCCTTTGTTTTGTTTCCCCGCTATTTATTGTTATGTAGTCATTGGGATTTTTATCTTTCCCACTGTGCTCTGTCCCTCTGTATAGGTAACATTTTCAGAAAATTGTCCGTGATCCCATGAGTTGGTCACTGAAACCGTGAATCAAGTTTCTGCTGTGTTTACAGCGTAGAGGAAACAGTACCAGTCTTTCTCTTCTGTTGTCTTTACACGCGCGCACACGTACAGAGAAGGAGGAAGAGCACAGCCAGAGTGTTAGTGCAGCATAGAGAGCGGTGACATACTGAATGTGGCAGGACTCCAGAATCAAACAGCCACTTGTGCGGTTTGTCTTTACAGCACACGTGGTTTGGAACGTACAGGACAGTGTACAGGCATGACTGATAGAGAAGGAGCATTGTTTATGGTGATCCATGTAAGAATAATATTATGGTTTTAATAATAGAACAACTGTAGTAATAGAAACAAAATAACAATATTCTCTTTGCTTTTATTCTTTAGAAAACAAGTGTTGAAGGATAACATTGATTAAATGTTATCTATTTTAAGGCGTTTTAAATAGTAAGACAGTTTTTTATGTAGACCATAGAATTTTGCAAAATACATAAGTGTTTGTAAATACCTTCTAAAGCAATTCTTTTTCCTTGCAGCCTTTCATCATGCGCTACACGTAGTGATTGCTTTGCTGGCTTTCCTTCTTTTTGTTTGCTTAGTATGTAGAGGAGTTGTTTTTTCTGCCATCTTAACTTTTTTTATTTGTTGATATAAAAGCATAAATTATTCTTAATGCAGTTCTTCCTTAAACATTCATTATACACTGGTAGGCTTAGCAGGGATGGGATCACCAGGGGAATGGATGACTCAGGCTTTTACACACTGAGTCAACGGTCACAATGAGCAGATTCATATACTTTTGGCATGTAAGTACAAGCTGTCACTACAGTTCACTGAGTTTTGTTGATGAGTTTTTTCAGAATTAATTCAAGCATAGTGAAGTATTGAAAAGTAATGTGACCTGTGTATGCAGTCTGCTTGGGTATAGGTTGTGATGGAAAATGCATTGATGTTGTTACCTGCTTTCACTGCGCTACGTTTGCAGTTAAGAAAACAGCCTTAACGTGCCTTTCATGTCTGTGTTTTCATCGGTTTCTTTGGGCAATAATGCCCAACAGATATATTTAAATATGTAACGTATAGCTGGTATTTCACTTTCACAGCCTTGTAATGTTTCACTTTGTCCAAAGAGTGTTGACTCTTTCTTTGAGAAGACCTGAGGTTGTCAGAGATACTGCTGGTGAAATAGTTTCCAGTGGGGGGCAGTGGAACTTGCCAGGGCTGTGAACAGGATATAACAGACTTCTCTGGTTCTTCAGTGTCAGCTTAAAAGTAGTCCTTATGTTTTGTTAAACATTTTGGTTGGGCTGTTTTTAAGGGAAGTGATGCACTGTGGCTCAAACTGACAAACTCTGTGTCACACGAAATCTTTAGTTCTCTGCCAGCGACAACCTTATTGAATATCCTGTCTGACTGAAAGGGTAGTCATGAACAACAGTAGCCCAGTGTCACAATAGAGGCAAATAACTCTGTCATCAAAGTAGATGCAGATTTAACTTTATTTTGTTTATCTTTCTGCACTGGGATCTCCCAAAGAGTTCTGATACTTCATGCTGATCCTCCCATTGGAGATATGCAGATGAATGTCAACTCTTTGTGTCAGCTCTTCCCAATGAAACTCAAGATCATGTTGCTAAGCTGCCTTTTCACAGAAAAATGATCTAGTGACTGTATTGCTCTGCTGTCACAGGCAGGGAAGATGAGGAGGGGATGTCACTCTCTATGTTGATGGAGTGCATGGAGTTTTGGCTGGGGAGGGATGAGGAGCCGACTGAGACCTTATGGGTCAGGATTAAAGGAAGGGCAGGGACAGGTGACTTCATAGTGGGAGTCTGCTACAGGCCAGCCTGTCTAGCAGAACCAAGCAGATGAGGCCCTCTATAGACAGATAGGAGCAGCCTCACGGTCACAAGCCCTGGTCCTCATGGTGGACTTCAATCATACCAGTGTTTGTTGGAGGGAGAATACAGCAGGTCATAAGCAATCCAGGAGGTTCCTGGAACGCATGCATGATAACTCTCTTCTTCAAGTGATAAAGGAGCCAGTGAGGAGAGGTGCTATGCTGGAGGTCATTTTCACCCACAAGGAGTGGCTGGTGGGGAATGTGAAAGCTCAAGGGCAGCCTTGGCTGCAGTGACCATGAGATGGAGTTGAAGATCCTTAGGGTAGCGAGGAGGGTGTGCAGCAAGCTCACTACCCTGGACTTCAGGAGAGCAGACTCTGGCCTCTTCAGGGATCTGACTGGCAGAGTCCTGAAGGGAAGAGGAGCCCAAGACAGCAGGTTAATATTCAAGGATCATCTCTAAACTCGGGAACAATGCATCCTAACAAAGAGGAAGTCAGGCAAAAACGCGAGGAGGCCTGCATGGATGAATAAGAAGCTCCTAAACCAACTCAAACACAAAAAGAAATCATACAGAGGGTGAAAGCAAGGACAGGTGGTGTGGAAGGAGCACAGATAAATTGTCTAAGCAGCTAGGGATGAGATTAGGAAAGCTAAAGGCCTGATAGAATTAAACTTGGCCAGGGATGTTGAGGGCAACAAGAAAAGCTTCTTTAGGTACATCCAGGATAAAAGGAAGACTGGGGAAAAACATACACTCTCTATGGAAGACAACAGGAAACCTGGTTGCCCAGGATATGGAGAAGGCTGAGGTACTCAACGACTTTTTTTTGCCTCAGTCTTCACCAGCAAGGGTTTTGACTACACCACCCAAGTTGCAGAAGGCAAAGGAAGGGACTGGGAGAATAAAGTACCACCCACTGTAGCAGAAGAGCAGGTTCGAGAACATCTAAGGAACTTGATGGGGCACAAGTCCATGGGACCTGATGAGATGCATCTTTGGGTCCTGAGGGAACTGGCAGATGGAGTTGCTAAGCCACTAGCCATCATATCTGAGAAGTCATGGCAGTCTGGTGAGATTCCTAATGACTGGAAGAGAAGAAACATAACCCCCATGTTTAAAACAGAAATAAGGAAGACCCAGGGAACTACAGACCAGTCAGTCTCACCTTTGTGCCTGGCAAGATCATGGAGCAGATTCTCCTGGAAATCATGCTAAGGCACATGGAAATAAGGAGGTGATTGGTGACAGCCAACGTGGCTTCACTAAGGACACATTGTGCCTGAACAATTTGGTGGCCTTCTATGATGGCATTACAGCGTTGATGTTATCTACATGGACTTGTGTAAAGCATTTGACACTGTCCCGCATGATGTGTTACTCTCTAAGCTGGAGAGACATGAATTTGATGAATGGACCACTTGGTGGATAAGGAATTGGCTGGATGGTTGCACTCAAGGACTTTCAGTCAACAACTTGATGTCCAAGTGGAAATAACCATTCCTTAGGGGTTGATATTGGAACTAGCCCTGCTCAACATCTTTGGCAACATGGACAGTGAAATTGAGTGCACCCTCAGCAAGTTTGCTGATGACACCAAGCTGTGTGGTGCAGTTGACGCGCTGGAGGGAAGGGGTGCCATCCAGAGGGACCTGGACAGTCTGGAGAGGTGGGCCCGTGCAAACCTCATGAAGTTCAACAAGGCCAAGTGGAAAGTCCTGCATCTGTGTGAGGGGCAACCCCTGGTATCAATACAGGCTGAGGGATAAAGAGATTTTGAGCAGCCCTGAGGAGAAGGACTCAGGGGTACTGGTGGATTAAAAGCTGAACTTGAGCTGTCAATGTGTGCTCGTAGGCCAGAAGGCCAACTGTATCTTGGACTACATTAAAAGAAACATGATCAGCAGGTCGAGGGAGGTGATTCTGCCCCTCTACTCTGCTCTTGTGAGACTCCACCAGGAGTACTGTGTCCAGCTCTGGAGCCCCCAACATAAGGACATAGGCTTTTTGGAGCAAGTCCGGAGGAGGCCATGAACGTGATCAGAGTGCTGGAGCACCTCTCCTATGAAGAGAGGCTGAGAAAAAAGAATGCTTCAAGGAGACCCTATAGCGGCCTTTTAGCATCTAAAGGGGGCCTACAAAAAAAGCTGGAGAGGGACTTTTTACTGGGGCCTGTAGTGTGAGAGTGGTGAGGCACTGGCACAGGTTGCCCAGAGAAGCTGTGGGTGCCCCATCCTTGGAAGTGTTCAAGGCCAGGTTGGACGGGGCTTTCAGTGACCTGGCCTAATAGAAGGTATCCCTCCCTATGGCAGGGGGGTTGGAACTAGATGATCTTTAAGATCTCTTCCAACCCAAACCACTCCGTGATTTGATGAAATTAATGGTCTTCTATGCTTAGGTATCACCAAGGTGATACCTACTCACATAGTTCTTCAGGTCATATTTAGTCATGCTAATATTTAGAGTCGTTTCAATAATGTGATGAGACCTAGAAGCAAGGAATTGCTGGCAACTTGCTATTTGAGTCTGGTGCTGTTATATCAGCTGTTTCATAAAGACCTCATCGTGCACAAACCTTTACACTTAGCCCACTTTTACCACCAAATTATCACAGAGTCAGTTTGAGATGGTCTACCAAGAGATTTCATTGGTGTTTTGGGCTAAAAGAAAAACTTCAAACTATTCCATGAAGATTAGATTTAATTGTTTCCTTGTTCCTTTTTAACTGTTATGGAAGAGTGGTAAAAAAGCTTCAGCCAGTTTTCCTTTTATTTCCTCAAGCAGCAAACCCAAGCCCAAAGGAAAAAAAAATAAGTATAAACCAAGCTGAGCTGGCCTTTTGTATGTATCAGAGCTTTCCCTGCCTTGGCTTCTCATCAGACCAGGTTTGCTTGCTGTGAAGATAATCTGACTCACCTTTTAAAACGTTAAAGGTCAGCTGCACTTGAGGAAGCCCCCACTTGGCAGGGACTCCTGAAATGTGAAAATGTCCTCAGCTCTTTCTTCGCAATTAGCCTCTCTGAAACAGTAGGCTGTGCTTTTCTTCCCTCAGGCTACGAGGATCCCGGTGGGGTTTGATGCACTGCACAAAGCCCTGGGTAGATCCCATCACAGTATTCACCCTTGGGTATTCCCTGTTGGGGGATGTAAGGTGGATGGGTTTTGCTTTTGAGCAAATGCGTGCCCCATTAGTCTATATCTCCTCTGCAGAGCAGCTAATGGTGCATTTGTTTCTTTCCCCCTTCTCTTCTTTTTTTTTTTTTTTTTTTTCCTTTGGTGCTTTCATCCTTTTGGTTAGAAGGCATGAGGTGTGTTAGTCTAAAGAGTGAACTCAGTCACCTGCATGACTGTGAGCCCAGGGTGAAAATGAATTATTAAACAAGAACTGCATTTCTCTATATTTATTAGATAAAATGAGTTTTAATAATATAGCCAGAATACAATTTTTCTTCTCATTTATATGCCAGTCACTGACAAAACAACTGGTTATTTTGCTGTCTGCTTTTAGGTATGTAGATTTTTATTGGATGATTAATTCTACTAAGAAGTTCCTAAGGTAGTATCAGACTGTATAAATGAACCTAGTCACTGATAGCATTTAACTGGTTTAGAATGTCTTTAAAATGGTCATGTACTGTGCAAACTGTCAGACAACAGATGATCAAGTTAGCCTGCTAAGAGATTTTGTGGCAAATTAAATGAGTGCTTATGTAAAATTACCTACTACTGCGGTGCGTGTAAGTGTGTGCGTATATGCGCATGCACATTCATATACCGGAGCTGATGAGCCTCTGGCAGGGAGCTGTGCAGAAGCTGCATGTATTTTTAGTGGAAACGAAATCTCAGCTCAGTTCTGTAGCATGTGACTTCCTATTTCTGTAAGTTACTTCCAAGGGACTTCCTCTGTAAATCGACTTGTCTCTAGAGGTTTAATCTGGAGCCAGAGCGCAGTCTGCTTTGTCCTGCGCTTGTGACAGCGTTTTTCCCACAATTTTCTTTTGAATGCTCTATTTTTATTTTGTACTGTCTCCAGCATGCAAGGATCTAGTGGCTGCTACCCGTGATCGGAAGCTGAATACGTTTGTACAAGTCTCAGTGGTTCACCCAGCAGAGCACATTTTGACGAGGTATTCGAGCACTGAAATCGTGGAGGTGAGAGTCTTTCTTATTCAATTAACATGTTGATTAATGAATTGCTCATTTCTTCCGTAGAAAGTGAATGAGAAATAAAGCAAGTTAGTACATAGTCTTAGGTAAGACAAACACACTCTGGCAGTTGGTAAAGCATACCTAAGAGTGTTCTGTAGTTCTTGGCATTTAACCAGGATAAACAGTTAGAAATGAGCTTGGCTTTTCATGAAAGCTCTGTTGTTCCAAGTGGAGGCATAGAGAATACTCCAGTTCTGCAGATGTAGATCCAGAATGAAACAGGGAATAGTTGCTCTTATGAAAGGACAAAGCAATGCAAAGTAAAACTAATTTAAGAGTACAGTGAGTTTGTAAAGTATTTCTAAGTTACAGAAGAACATGGGTTTATTATATGGTCTGTTATCCTGTTTCTTGTTCTGTTTTTTCCATTGGAAAGTTGATGCTCTTGCAATTTGAAAAATATTAGCCTACTTCTATAATTAGGGAAAAGAGTGTTTGTACGTAATGTCTGTGACTCTATATAAAATATTTAGTAACTTGCATGACGTACTACAGCAAAAGTTGTCTGAGGCGCTTTGCCCTGTCAGCACCAGTGTCAGAAACAGCAAAAATGGTTCACAGAGAAAATGAAGTGTGAGCAGGCAACATACACGTAACTTGCTTAACTCACTGGAGAGACTCATTAAGAACAGGGAAGTCTTATTGTAAACACACACACAATTTTACTAAAGGCTTGTTTTAATAGTTAACTACAATGGTAATACTTCATGAGCTCTTTGCATGATCAGTTTCAAATGACTACTAGTCAAATTGTTATGGTTTCAGCCATCAAACATCCTGAAACTGCTTAATTAAAATATCTTGCATTTGATCAGACTATCTGGAATGATGTTATGCAGTAGATGGAATATATATATATATTTTAGTAGAAGTTGATGCATTTCCTAACACAATGCCCTAGATCTGAATAAATCCCTGAATTTGTTGTGTCAACACTCTCAGCTTCATAGTCAAACTTTGGGGGAGGGGAAGGCAAGGGCACAGAAAAGTTATTTTCTTCAAGAGAAATTACATTTATCATGCAAGATCTTTTATTTTACTTAATAGAAATTGAAAGATACTGGCCTGATAATCTTTGGAAGTTAGGAATAACATTAAGAAATTGTAAACAATATTTTGTTTGATTCATTTAATTGTTTGTATATCTGGACACAGTTACTTCTGTGTGCAGCCTTTAGATATAATCATAATGTTACAAAGCACAGAAATGTTATCTCACTTTACCACTGCCTAAAGAGCGGTAATCCCCTACCCCCAAATCAGTATCCTTAATGTAATGCAGGGAGTCTCTAGAGCATTTTAATAGACATTTTATTGTGACTTAATGAAGATCTCTTTTTGTGTGTGTGTAAGTTATATCTTTAGTTTTATTTAAATTAATATGAAATTGCAGTACTTTCAGGGAGTATTGTGAGAGAAATAAAGGGATTGTTATTACAAGTTGTATTCCAGATACCAATACCTACTGGCTGAGCTGTTTAAAGGCATGTTGCTAGACTCTGTTTCAGAAGCACTTAATATCTTTTCCTCTTAAAAAACTTTCTCTAAAGTTTTTTGAAACTTTCCTGACGAAGTTTTAAAGTTGTCTAGTTTTCTTATTGACTGGATATACTTAGCTGTTCATATCTCTCTGCTGTAGAAAGCTAGCTTGTTTGTAAGAGCCCAGTTTCTGTACATCCATGATGGCATACCACACATAGCACAGCTGACACCTTACTGAATGTTTACTCATGTTACACAGGGTACAAGAGATCCACTGTTTTTGACTGGTGTGACGTTCCCACCGGAATACCCCATCTATGAGGAGACTAAAATAAAACTAACAGTCTATGATGTCAAAGATAAATCTCAAGACACGGTGAGTACTTTGCTTTGTTTCTTGCACAAGTCTTACTGAGGATTCAGTTTCTTGCCATGTTGTTCTCTGTCTCTTTAGCAAGTTTACAAACTAGGGAAACAGATTTACATAAATTGGTTTTGCTCTTCTCTTGTACCTCAAATGTATTTGATTTTTTGTTATGTTAGAGAATAGAGAAGGAGAACCATGCACTTAAGATGTACCCTTTGCTATTGTTTAACTAGTTACATGAATCAGCACAGATATTCCTGGCAAATAAAAGATTACTGTTGTGTGCTTTTTGATAGCCGAGAACATATTGAATAGACTGAGATAACACTACTCTGAAAAATTTTTTGGAAATATGTTTCTGATAGTATTTTCCTTATATGCCTAAACCAGAATCACAATAGAGCCTATAACCTGATGGTTGAGATAGTCATATTTTATTTTGATCTCTTGTGTGATGATACCCACAGCTCTCCTGTGGCTACTGCTGTTATTGATTTGTAAGGGACCAAAGTCTGTGTAACTGCTAGAGGTGAATAATTTTGGATTCTAATGTTGTACATTTTTTGGTTATGCTGTCAGCTTCTTACGCTGGGAAATGGTTACTCAATTGAGATGATATATGGAGGTCAATGTGACTATTTGAGTGATTTAACTGCCAAATATAGACCTTGAGTGCCATTTTATGTACTCCAGGTGATCTAAGACAGCCTTACAGAGCTAGAAGATATCATAGAACCTGTGGGAGATCTGTGGTTTTCTTGTGGCAGCTGGAGTCCAGCTGATAGTTTTCTCTTGGGCATCAAAAATGGCCCTTGACACCTGTATTTAATTAGCTGAATTGCTCTTTACATATCTGCAATTGGCCCCCAGTATGATTACAGATTGTGCGAGCTCATGTCCTGACTGTATATGTGTTCATTATCTGTAAGAAGGAAGTTAAAGGCATAACTTACGGATTGAGACTGTCTTTGAACTGCTTGCATAAGTAAAGCTAGATGTTCAGAGGACTTTGAATTTTTTCTAGGTAGAAAATAGTTGATACATTTGTTTAAATTTTGGACCTTTGTGTATAATAGGAATGTGTATCCAGACTGTAATAAAGCTGCCTTTCTTGTTCCTTAAAAACTCCTACCACAGCTTATGGCCACAACACATAGCCCCACCATTCCTCCAAAAAGACAGGTAACCCACTTGAGGGTGGAGGGTTAGCAAGGCTGTTAGGCATGCTCTGCTCTTCTAGGCTGTGCTTCCAGACCAGTCACCAGCTCATACAAGTGAGCATTCATGACAGAATAAACCTTGGATCTGACCGCAAAATATTTTGCGGAAATGGGGCAAAAAGCTACAGTAATAAGAAATCCCACAACATCAGGGCTATACTGCTCCTGGTTATTTCAGTTAACCAGTTCAAATTAGCTAATATAGCTAACTTAGCTAATATATATATATAATAGGTATATATAGCTATTATTTTCTTATTTCTCTTGTAATAAAAATGAAACTAAAGGAAGTGAATTCTCTGCATTAATTAAACTCAGGAGGATTTTACTGCCACAAATAGAAGACTGTAGAGAAGATGGGGAAAGGGCAGTGGGTACATCACAGGATAAAGCATTTTCTTGGGTTTTGCCTAAGCCTGCCTCTGTCTACGCAAGATGGGGAAAGGGCAGTGGGTACATCACAGGATAAAGCATTTTCTTGGGTTTTGCCTAAGCCTGCCTCTGTCTACGCAAGAGAACTAGATCTCATTTTCAAACCCGCTGGATTTTTACTGTAATACAAAAATAATTAGGTACTGCTCGGTTTGTGCACACAGGTCATAATGCTGAAGTGGAAGGGGATGCTCCCTGGTGAGAGACAACCAGAAATTTTTTTGGCACTGCTGACATGCCACTTACACTGCTCTTTTTAAAAAGATTTAAAAATAACCTTGCAGTGCTTGCATTCCCATGCCAGAAAGCAGATAGTTAACTTCACTCTTGCCTGTTGTTTAACTTATATAAGAAGTGCAGTTTAATTATATTGAAATTCTGTGCAGCTGGTATCACATTCACTGTGCTTGACACACTGAATGTTCTAACTGCACTTTTCACTTTTTATGCGTGTCTGTCTGATGTTGATCATAATTATATCTTGGCTGTGTCAGGCTTTCTGTAATTGAGGCTTTTTACTATAATGAAACACTTTTTTTGTTTTGTTTTGGCTAGTGTTCGTAAGTTAGGGTGATTGGTTACTGTAAGTTTTCATGTAAATAGGAAGTTTTAATAAAGACTATATGCTATCCCTACTTTACTTTGATATAGTTGGAATAAAGAAGTTAATAGAGTGTTTATGAAATATAATTTAAATATATCCAGTGAAGCTGTGCGTACAAATCAGTGGATAAGCCATATTCTGAAAAATGTACAGTGACATCTGTTTCTACATCACACAAAGATTTTCTTCCCATATTGCCATAAGCAAATTTGTGTTTCGCTGGCTTAAGCTGCACTGTCTTTCAGCTTTTCAATCGTTGGGTTTTGTCGTGATGCTGGGGCTGCATCTGTTATTTAAGTCATTGTCCAAGAAAATCAGAATTAGAGACTCATATGCTGTCAGGATATTACCTCTGTACCACTTTTGCCCAGGCATGCTGTTCTTTTTTCCTATATGCATGCAGGTTTGCCCACTTTGATCTAGCAAGTTGAAAAGCTGCAGTTGGATTTGTTCTCTTTGAGAAAAATGCTTAGCATTACTGACTGGTACAAGTCAGGTACCACTGCCACATGACAGACCCATGGAAAAGACAAAATAGGTGAATTTGTGCATTACTGGGAGGAGGGAATGCCTAGTGACTGGTTCGGGAGGCAGCAGTCTTTCTGTTCTGTGTTTAGACTATATGAACTTATGTCCTGCAGCAAGCACTCTGAACTTCATTGGGTAGAGCAGTGTGGCTATATTGTTAGGCAACTACTGTGACATTTAGCTATGGTGAGGCTTTTGTTTGCTTGTTTTCAAAGATCTATTCTTCTATTGCCACATCTACGTCTGACTTGTTCAATGCAGTTGCACCTACAGCTTATGTTTTTGCTACATCAACTTTTCTCTCTATAAACTGGGTTTAAAAATGTTTGTGTCTCGTACGATGGGATTGTATTTGTTTTAATGCAACAAGATCTTGAGGTAAACACTGTTGTAATGTTCTGGCATGACATGTAGTGAGTCAGGCCACCTCCTTTTGATTGACACATGGAGAACTGCTGGAAACAGTGGGCAGGAGAACTTTTTGTGTCTGATGACAACTTTCTGTATCTGTTCTCTATATCACCCCTTCAGATTCCCCTTACCTTTAGGAGGAGATGGAGACTAGGAAGCTTGTGAAGAAGCTTCAACAGCTTCTTGTATACCACCTAGGGTTAGAGACTTAGCAGATGGTTTTGCTGTTTATCTGAGAGACCAGCAGGTAGATGTAATCTCCTTTGGATGGATATAACTACTGGAATTCACATGTGATATTGAAGACCGCTCTAATGCTTGTCTCCTGAGGGCAAGGAGAAACCAGACGTATACAAGGCAGTTGAAATATTGCACATTCTACAGCCTGGTCTTGCATTTGTTACTTCCCAAATTTTATTTTAATCACTGAGAATAAAATTAGATTAATTTGATAATTTTAAGAGTAGTAGGAATAGAATTTAAGTTTTGGATATGGGAACATAGGTTATAAACTGACAATTCTAGATTATTTAGGCTTCAAATTACATGTCTTTTAATTGCTGAAGTTTGAATCTTCTATTAAACTTACTCACTATGGATGAAAATTTGCAAAAGGTTTTTCTTTGTCTGTTTCTTGATATTGCAAGCATCCCTGTTAAAATTGAATCACACTGGTGTCAGTGGGAAATGAAGACTGTCATGAAAGAGGCATTTTGAGTTCAGTTGTGAAGGCAGATCTGAAGTGACAGTGTTCCATGTTCCCTCTTGGGCATCGATCTGTATCACGAAACCACCACACAGTTTAGTGTGGTTTGCCATCTATGCTGAAGAGGCCCAGGGGCTGAATACTGGAAATGCTCCGGAGCAATATGTGAAGTGCATTAGTAGCTTGCATATCGCCTACCTGCACTCTGCCTGCACCAGAGTGCTCTTCGTCCCTCGTTCTTCTGAACACTAAAACTACTGAAGCTTTTTTTTTTTCTTTAAAACTTGAAGCGGTGTTGAAAGTGCTCTACTTTGTTTAAAGAAAAAGCACTTCAGATTCTTCCTTTTTCGCAGTTCTGTTCATTGCCATCTCTGCAGGGTTTGTAGAGAAATACTGCCTTAAATTAGAAACTCTTATTATCTCATTCTTCTTAATAGAGCACTACTGTACTGTACCACAGTCCTACCCACAGAAATAATTGCAATAAAGCTTTAGATATTAATTTTTCTTTGCAAAATCTTGTAATTTTTTCACAAATATATACTTGATGATACATTTAGTTTTGCTTTTGTGTCAAACTCTATATTCTTACTAAACACCATTATTAGAGACGAGAAGGGGATTGGAATGGTTTTTATTCTTCTGGGCATGTGCATGTGCAGTCCACCTAAAGCATTATTGTCAATCTTTCTTGTTTTGTTTTGGGTTTTTTTTGGATATGTAAAGGGAACTTCAAACTGCTGCCTTCCATTTGGGTTTAGATTGAAATAAAATCTTTCTTTGAAGTGGCTGAGGGTATAAGAAGGTTTCATATATCTTAGTGGATCTGTAAAAGAATTGAGGATAAGTGTCAAGACCAGGAAAGTTACAGGTGTGGACTTAAAGTCCATTTGTAGCCTTAACTGCTCTTTGCGCCTAGCCCTTGAAAATTCAATGGGAGGATTTGGCTTTGCAAAAATCCTTCTCCATTTGAAAGCATCCTACTTTTCTTCCTACTTTTTTTCCTACACTTCCCCCCTCCCCACCCTCCCCCACCCCACCCTCCCCCGCCCAAGTGAGGTGAACTGCTCCCTGTTGCTGTATGTTCAGGGAAAGTTGTAATCTACTGTTTGCTAATTTTCCATTTTCTTTTCCTTTTCTACCTACTCTGTCAATCAAATGCTCCTGCTGCCTCACATCACGCAAAGGTTTTCTCTAAGAGCTGACTCTTTGGAAAACTGTTGTAAAACTACATAGTGATGAGACCAATTGTATTCTGTAAAAATGTAAATGGTTGCCTTGGAAATATCTTAGAAAACCAGATGATCAAATGGTAAATGATAACGTTTTTCTGTAGATTTTTTTTTTTTTAACAGCTAAGGATTTCTGTAACATAGACATGATCGTTACAATCTCTGTAGCACTGTCCAAAAAGCTTGCAAATGTATTGTTCTTCCATTGAATGCTTTGTATATGCATATTCATACATATCCTTCGTTGCTCCATCCCTTGCTAGACCAGCACAGAGCACATCAGAACAGTTGAACAAATCCGAGGTGGTTGTTGCACTGCCTAAACGATGACTTCTGGGGTTCAAGGGGCACGTGCCTGGTGTAGAAGGTTGGAATGTTTTCCTCTGAAATGTGCACGCTGCAGTGAATAGAAGAAGAGCAGCATGGCCCGATGTTTCCTTAGTCAGTGCAGAGCAACCTGGCTGTGAAAACATGACCTCAGATTGAGGAGTATGCTCCTGTCCTTTCAACTGGTTGATCTGCTTTCCCTCCCTTTGCCTTTGACCCGGGCATCCCCTGGCCCGGGCGCTGAAGCAGCATCTCATCAGGAGAAGCGGCTGGTGATCCCAGGTGCTGAAGCCCTCATGGGCAGCCCAGGCACTGTGAGCATGAAGAATTCCTGTGCAGGAGCATGGGAATATTTGAATGGCTCAAGGGATAAGATTCATCTGTTCTTATTGCCTATTTCTCTTTTTTTGTCAGGTGGACGATCAGTTAGTCCCACCACACCAGCACAAAATATAAAAAGTGCAAAAGAAGAGCTGGCATTCAATAAAATAATGATGTGTTTGCCTTTAGCTGTAGCTGCTTGCAATGATTATACACATAACCGTTGACATGCTTGCCTATAGTTGATGAGTAGTTTATAAATGCGGGGAACCTCCTGCAGGTGAAAAAAAGCTGAAGACTTAAAATGTGTTTTCTAGTATGGAAAGCTCCATTTTTGCCTGTTTGCCTATTTGTTCATGTTTGGAAGTTTCTTTACCTGCAAAATCATCCCCTAAATGGATGCCGCTCTTGTTGATGTAGAGGTGTTTCTAACTTTAAGTGGATACACTGAACTCCTTGAAAAATCACAACTGTGCACTTCTGTTTAATGTTTAATGTTTTGTGTTGCTTTTGTCAAATAAGGCTTTAGAATACTCCATTACAAGTAATTGTCTTTATGCCGGAGGAAAAAATGTTTATGCCACCTTCCTTACTTGCAGCCAAGTTGTACATTAGTAGAAATGAATTAACTGTAGAAACTGTATTAAATGTTGAAAAAAAAGAAAAATCAATGTTTATAGTGTAGCTTCTGCCTTTTAATCTCCACTAAGGAATTTTTTTTTCTCAAAGCCCGGTTCAGTACTAATTCAGTTACTTCCTGAATTATTTTTATTTTATAATATTTGTTACCTTAATTTTTTAGCATTTTGAAAATCAAACATATCTGTTATCAAGTTCTCAACCATCTCCCTTCATAGAAATGCACTAATAAATATTGATGTGTAGTAGAAGGTATTTAAAATCTAGTCTTTCAGTGGCAAAAATATTTCTGCGTAATATTTAATATATTTAGGTGCCATAAGGTTTGAAAGGATGAAAAGGAATGTATGTGGAACAGCAGTAAGTCTGCTCTTGCTTTTGTGTTATGAAAGCAGGCATTTAAAAACAGTTTGGAAACAGATTTTTCTTTTAAAGTTTTAGAGTGTATGTTCAGGGAAATTGAAAATAGAATAAATTCCATCTATTAGAACAGATTTCTCTCCCTCTACCATGTGTCTCACAGAAGACTTCTTTACAGTTATGGATATGCTTGTACCAGTAAATGTTTGCATTTGAGATTTTGTACTGAGAAAGTAAAGCTGAGCAAATAATTCTATTTAAAAATCAAGTAAGAATCACATGCATTGGATGTAACGTGAGACTTTATCTTCTTGAGCAAGTTTTTGTTAGAAGAGCATACTAAATTGCTCTCAGAGTAAACTAGTTAAATGTTTTGTATTATGCTGTATTTTAAATATTTGATGAATAAACATGAAAGGCTTTTGTAATCATTTAGGAATTCCAGTGCTGTTAGAAATGCATGTATTGCTGAATTTTACAGTAATCAAAGCCTCCTTATGTAATGATTATGCAGTATATTACAGAAACAAATTCCCATGTGGCTGAAATTCTCCATGCTTGGCTTTCTTCATGCCAGAAATGAGGATTTTGTTTTGATCTGTTCTTTGTTTTGTTCTGTTCAGCGTGGATTGCGTGGTCACAAAGGGAGGGGAAAAAACCTACTTTCTAACATGCAGTTTTTTAAGCAACTGCAGCATGCATAGTGATGGCTGGAAAGCCAGGAGAAGGAAGGACAATATGGTCTGTGATGTGGTCAAAATTTCGTGCATTTAGTTCTAAGAAAATCTCAACAGCATAAATGTGAATGAACATCATGAACATCAACAACTGAACTCGAGCTTTCAATGTACAAAGCAGTTACCACATTGAGCAGAGCAGAGTGTTACAGCACTTTGTGGTAAGAGAGAGATTGTCTTGCACTGAGGAGTAAACTGACTTCCCTCACCTTGGATTTATTGCTTATTAATGAGATCATGGATCATTACCAAGGAGTCACTGGCACAGTGACATTAGGTATTTTTAGGTATATTTAGACTTTTCCATGTTTTTTGGTTTTTTTTTTTCAGCATTCTAGGGTGCTGAGAATTTGCTGGATTTCTTTTTTCACTGGAATTCTTTTCATCACAGTCATGGTATTTTAAAAGCAAGGATAGTTGAAGATTTTTATTGTACCATGCAGCTGTTGATGTTTATTCTTGCAGTCTTAGTATTCTTAAATCCTTTGTCATATATGCTGTTTCACTAACATGAGATTAAAAAGGTGTAAGTTACAATTATCCAAAGCACTTTAATAAGATTTCTTTTTTTACACACACACACACACACACACAATTTATAGTAGGGAACACTATGTCATTCTATTTTATTTAGAGTTCCTTCCCCTAGCTTTGTTTTACTTTCTCAGCTTTCTCTGCTGAGTGTATTTCGGTAAGACACTACATTATAAACAAAACTGTTGTAAGGGTTCACAGAGCTATCAAATTAACTTAGTTGGGAGCAAAACCAGAGATACCAATTAGCAAAGACTGTTCTGTCAGTTTTGACTGTAAAACTTACACCTGAGCCTTCTTCAAGTGAAATTCAGTGGGCTCTCACTGGAGAGAAATGAGAGAAATGCATTTTGTCTACCAGTTGATAAGCAGGTGTGTTGTCGTACCCACCAAGGAGTAGTACATTGGCAGCAATTCTACTGTATGTACCCCTGTGAAATAAGATGACAATTTTTTTGAGGTTGTGTGTTACACTGATCTAACTTGATATGTACAATCCTTTCTGGTGGAGGCTGAAGTCGTGTTACTTTGTGTATCTCACTGTTACATACGGTTGTCTACATTGCTCAGGTTTTTGGTAAGGGCCTGTTACTGAATTGGTGTTGGGTGGTACAAAGGAGATTACTGGATCTCTGTGGAGTAGAAGTAAGAGCAGAGTGTACCACCTTCTCTCTCCTGGATCTGTTAGCACAAAATTATGAAGATGTTACTCTCTAGCACGTTTGTTTGTACTACTTCTGCCAAAATTTGGGAGCAGGACCAGAGACAGCATTGGATCACAGCTCCTCAGTTTTATGTTCCCTGCTTTAGCCTTCACAAGTTTTCCTGGGAATGTCAGAAGGAGTCAAGAGTACTAAACTCTTTTCTGTATGCATTGAGAGTTAAAGGCTGAATTCCTTTGACTGCAATAGCATCTGCACCGTGAGCAGTTGTATGGATCTGTTTTGTCTTAAAATGCAGATTTGCAAGTTGGGGTTGGGGGAAACCCATTTCTCTGTTGAGATGATTTCAGACAGGATTGTCTGCTTCCTGACAGAAAGTCTGTGTCAAGTGGGACAAATGTGATTTATTTCCTGTGGAAGGCAGCAGGCAGTATGTCTTTGAGACGCTTGGAAGGCTTGGATTTTGACACACAACTGCCTTAGTGAAATCGAGCATGGAGGTCCTTGATTTGTTATAGCTATAGATTCTCACTGCCTCTGTTCCTGGGGAATAGCTTGGCAGCTTTTCAAAAAGAAGTAATTGCAAGGCTCTCGCTCGAGAAATTGTCTCTGAATGTGGAAGCTCTGGACAGTTATTACCCAATTATTGCTACCCTGTTCTGAAATAACATCACCCCTGTGACAAGGATGTTTCTGAATAATTAACTGTGCCCAGGTGGCTTTCAGGCTTGGGTGTGACAAAAGAAAGACTGTCCTTGCAGTACAAATTAAAGTACAGGTGCATAGACCCTGTACCACTGAGAGGCTTCCTGAAATACTGTTTCTGTGTACGTACAACACTGTGTGACACTTGAGTCCAGAATTTCATTGTCTGTTAAGACAACCTTGGCAGTCCTCTCCTGGTGGATAAATCTGTCTTGATTTAGAATTGTCCCTAGTACGGAGTATGTTGTAGTAGTATGGTGGTGGATTCCTTTTTCCTGCTCCTTTCTTAGAGTGTTCCTCGGGTGTAGTAGCTCATTGGCCTCAAGAACAGGCTCCTGTAGGAAAGACCAGAGGGCTTCAAGTTTTCATGTCTGTTTTCAGATGTGTGGAACATTGTAATCTCCAGTACATTCAGTACAAAGAAGACAAAAAGCCTGTTTGCTCCAGTTGCATTAAACTTCACAGGAATAGGATACTGGCGTTTTTAGCATCTATCCGACATATTGTCCCCCAAAACCCATGAGTTATCTGTTGAAGGAGTTAGCAACAAGAAGTGAAGGGATGCTATCTATCTAGTTTGAAAAAGCAAACTATTATTTGCCTTGATTTTGGTTTGTTTCCCCTCTCCTCCTGCCAGTTCACTTTTTTCCACATTTGCAGTGTGGTTTTCTGTTAGGCATGCCGCCTGTTTTGTGTGCCTGAGGTGGACTGTGCTGTTTTCTTAGTGTTTTGGAAACTCTTAGATGAAGCTCTTTCTAGAGTTACCTGAATTTTTTTTCACCTTTAGTTGGACATACTGGACACATGCATTGAAATACTATTGAATGTGAGTAACAGGTAATTGACACAGGAAAAACTGTAAATTTGTGTTATTTACACAAAATAGTTCATGCCTCTTATCATGTGAACACTTAGTTGAAGTAATATAAGATTCTCAATTGTCAATCTCCTCTTTAAGAGAAATTGTAATGAAATTTGCATTTACTATATTTGCATCTGTGATACAATCATAGTGAATCTTATGAGACTGTGTAACTTAAGACACCTCTTTTGATTAGATTATAATTGTTGATATATTTGAATTATTACAAATGGAAAGGGCAATAAGTTCTTTGCTTCTTTAGAGAGTGGCTGTAATTTTTAGCAGTTTATTGAGATGCTGTAAGTTGACCTGCACAGCATTAGACTTCATACTTGATTAAAATGGAAGTGGTTGGTTCTGACCTGGGGAGTTCAGCACTGCAGGTCTTGCCTGTTTAAGACCAGGTGTTTTGTGTCCTGACTGCTTGGCATTTTCCACAACTGAGGTTGAACTGTCTAAAATCAGATGCGATAGACACTTTAGATAGCAATGGAAACTAGTTTAATATAGGTCTAGGGACTGGGGAAAAGTTCTAGGTTTGAAACCAATTGCGTAGCTTTGTTAGATAAAAGGCAAAGGTTTATTTTATAAAGAAAAGCAAATTTTCAGATAGTTTTAACATTTATTATGAATTCTAGTTGAGAGATGATAAAAGTAAGTGTATGTGGAACGTCTAGATGTCTTTCTCTATTGTTTCTCCCACTAAGTGACCAGAGCACAAGAATTTGACCTGGAAATAAGCTAAGTTTATTTTGAAAATTAGCTTCTGAGGCAGCCTCTGGACTCTGGAGCAGATATGCTTTGCAGTAACAGCTTGTAGTCCTTCTCCCCTGGTATCCAACCATGAAAACCTGGAGGAAGAGATGCGGTGAGTGTCTGGCCAACATCCCAACAGAAAGTGCATATTGGGAGGCAGATGCTAGGAAGACTCTTGAGGTGTCAGTTTTACATGTGTTCTAGAGGACCAGTCTAATAGTGCATAGCGAGGTGGTCCCATCATTGCTATTTTAGATGGCACACCACACTGAAGTCCTTAATTTGGCTGTTCTGTTTCACGGCTGCTGAAATTTGATTTGGGCACGTGATGGGAGGGAGACGGGAAGTAGCTGACCAAGCAAAAAGGTTACTAGGGATGTGATGGAGGAAAGTGTCAGCACAGGGAGAGAGACTCATATGCGGAGGCAGAGAGATTGAAGTAGAAAGTATGATGAAACTTAAATAGCCCACCCCTTTCTGTCTCAGGTTCAGGTTTGCATACAGTTCGAACTGGATTTGTTTGTTTGCGTACATATAGAGCTGGATGTCTGAAGTAGGCTTCAGGATATTAGCTGTTGGAAAGAGCAATGACACGTGTGAGGCCATGGAAGGAGTTATTGGTGAAATAACCATCAATACTGTGGAGCCTCAAGATGGTGCATCTTCGTCTTTGAGTCTGTTGCGCAAAATACAAAATTAGCTAACATAGGAATAATACAACGACTGAAAAGCTGCTTGATAGAAGTATAAAGATCAGGTGAAGTGAAGGAGACCACATTTCCCTACAATTGCTTTGCTGATCCAGAGTCCATGTAGTTACACTGCGCACTCTTATTTTCTGTGCCAAGGGCTTTCAGGTAAAGTGATGGTGTTAGCGTCATTTGCTTCCAGCATCACTAATATAGTAACGTTGTATATAATAAATTGTAATGGTTTTTTTTGTGTGTGATGTTGACTATGAAAGTTGAAGGAGGGGAAACAAATTCAGTTTCAGCCTCTATAAACATGGAACTTAGAGCATTAATAACTAAAACAACTGTAAGCAAAGCATATATTTTATTTTCCTTGAAAAATTCAGCCAATATATTGGTATTACTGGCAAGCATGATATGATGAGTTATGCAGGTGTATTTCTTACTATCTGTAAAAAAAATGATATTCAAAGAATATTGAGTAGTGTGTGGTTTCCTTACCTACACCAAAATAGGAATTTCAAATAACTTTGTTTCATTTTACTTGTGGTTTCTCATTTATGTGATTTATTCATGACTCATTCAGATTTTGTTCTTCAAACTCTGAGAAAAAGCCCGATGATACTTTATTAAAGCCACTTAATTTTTCAATGAAATATTTACATTGCCTTTTTCAAAGAAGGAAACATTTTAATTACTATTGAATTAATATAATAGTAATACATTATTATTAGCACTTATTTTAAGCAGATAAACACTTTCTCCCAGATTAGCCTATGCAAATGCTGTAGGAGCATTCAGCTGTAATACCGGCTCAGCTTCCTGAAGAATGCAGTGGTTTTGAGAGGACATTAGGTTTTGGCTCAATTTTCTAAAGTTAATTTATTTCCTTGTCTTCCATGAAATGAAACCTTTTTTAAAAGGTGATATGAGACAAAGCAGCCTTTAAGTGTTTGAAAAAAAGGCCCAAGAATGTTCACCTTGTTTGTCTGATTTCTCTTGAAGGGGTTTTGGTTTGGTTTATTTTTGCCGGGGGATGCTTTTAAGGGGGAAAGGGACTGCTTCTAGTAAGATCCTTGGCCTTGATGGTATTTCAAACTTGCCAGGTCTAGCTGATGGGATGAGTCAAAATTTCCACATGGCATAATTTCTGGAGTTTGGGCTGGCAGGGAGTCTGAGGGCAGGGTGCTACTTGCAGCCTGGTGTATGGATTGGTGTCTGAGCAATAATAACATTTGCAAGAGAGAGGACTGAAATTCTGGAAGGTGCATGTATTTACATGAAGTTTTTTAAATTCGTTTTTAGAAAAGGACTTAAGTTGTTAATTTTTAATCTCTTCTTCCTCTCGATTTTCAGATCACTGAGAAGATTGCATTTAGTGGTTTATTTTACCAGCTGGGTGAAATTATTGGAGTTTGTCCCCCATGGTCTGAAAGAGCAGTGTGTGCTCTTTAGTGCTCTGACTTTTTTTTCTCAATGTTGTTTGTAGAGCCCATAGTAACAAAATCCTAAGAAAAATGAAAACAGTCTGTACGGAAATTCTGAATAGCGTTGAAGGTCTACTACATGTTAGTAGAACATTTCCTATGTGTACAGGTATTTACAGCCACATAATCTTTTAGAAAAGGTGCTACTTTTCGAGATAGAGTTTCTTCAAGGTATTTAAAGAAAAAGCTGAAATACAGGCTACCATGGCAGGTATCTTTATTTACTTATTAATTTGTTAGTGCCTTTTACTATCTCTAAATCTATATGGTCATTGTAACCACTAAGTTAACTGTCTCTGCTTAACCTTTCCATTTTTAGAGAGGAAAATTGAAGAAGTAGGGCTTTTATTGTTACATTTGGTTAGCTTCATATCCAGAGTTGAAACTTTACCAGTTCTGTTAATCGTTCCTTTTCTCTGATGTCTGTACCTGAAAGTGGAGATGGTGTGTGACTGCAGCATTTCTCTGGTGGTATTAGTTCAAACACAGAGCTGTTTGCAGCGCGTACCGAATGCTCCCACTTGTCTCTTCTGGTGTCCTATGAAAGCGTTACTTTGTTCAAAATATTTTGATACCGAATATTAACTTACAGCAATTTATTGACTAGAAAATATTTGTGCAGGAAAGGGCAGAGACTGCCCTGTTAGTCTGAAGAAATCCACATGCATATGCTCCTATATTTAAAATAAAAGCCTCACGGCAGCAGGTGATTATTTTAAAGTTGAAGATATAGCCGAATGTTGGTTATCTGTAATTGTGGTTTTTCTTATGACGTTGTGTCTTGTGTGTAGCGCCACTGCAAAGTTTTGGCAAGCGTGCAGTCTCTGAGCATGCCTCTGGACGGCAAGCTCTCTGTACTCACTTTTGAGTAGATCCTTATATGTAATGTGTAGGCTGGAAGAGAACGAAGTGTCTTTGGAGTAAGCTGGAGGATGCTGAACCCATGGCCTACATGGCCCTTCAGCTTCTGCCCATGATTACTCAGTTTGGGATGTGTCTGGAGAAAAGGCCAATGCTTTCTTCTTCATGCTTGATCTGTTCAGACAGCTTCAGAGCTTGGACAAGCCTGTCTGTAGTATGGGTTAGTGTGCTTACACCATGGAAAGCAGATGAGTCTGTTGGGATTTCTGTCAGAGACCTAGCCACATCTGTACACGTACCAATAAATTAGATTTATGTGTAGTGCTTCTTGTTTTTAGGAAAACTCTAAGAAGTATTTTGCAAACCGAGACATTGCCTTTGGTATGCTGAAGGTGTGTCTGTGCGACGGTATTGCACCAGTGAAACAGGCCCTCTTGTCATGTGTGAATGTAGCTTCTGTATGGAAAGAGAGAGAGATGTACACTTAAAACTAAGTTAAATATACTCGCCTCCAGAGTAAACAACTGTTTGACTAAGAGATGGCAACACTGCACACTGCTTGAAGATAAGAGCTGGTCATACCTTACTGAAGGCGCTGGGAGGCTTTTGACAGGCAGGTACAGCTGTTTCAATCAAGAGCGTATCCAGAACACAGGGAACTGGACTTCTGCTTCGGGAGTAAATCCTCATGGTGGGCAAGGACGTACTGAAGTAAAATGCTTCCAGAATGAGTAATGACATTCTATTTAACTGAATTCTCCTGGCAATCTTAAAGATAATATTAATTGCAGTAGCTTTTATGATGGAAAATGACATTTGCAGTACGTTAGTACAAGCTGCATTTCCCACCCAGAGCTGTTAGTATTTTTATAGGTTTTGAATTGAACTCTGGATGTAATTTAACTCTGAAAATGTCTTCTTAATGAAAGTTTTCTGTACTATAAGTGTATATGAAAATTTACCTAATTCTGTCTACAGAAATAACACTTGAATCCAGTATTCTCAGAGATAACAACAGGGTACTTAATCAGCAGTCTGTCTTTGTTTGGAACTGAAAGGGAAACTGTTGAAAAAAGCAAAGAGAAAAAGGAAGGATGGGTGGATGGATGCCTCCTCTGATCTTTATGGACAATTCCCTGTGAACTTTTGATATGCTCGTGTTACTTGCTGTTAGAGTTCCTATCTTTCAGTTCCATAAAACTTGGAGAGTTAGTTCACCAGTTGTCGTGGTTTTGTTAGTGAGGGGGGGCCTAAGGTGGTAGCTTCTGTAGGAAAATGCTAGAAGTCGCTCCCCTTTGTTCAGTGGACTCGGCCGGGCCTAGGGCAGATCTGCTGCTGGCCAAGGCCAAGCCAATTGGTAGTAGAATGTTCCGTGATAACGCCTCTGCGATAACGTATTTAAGAAGGGGAAAACAGAAAAAAAGAGAGAAGATGTGGAGAAGCTGAGTGGGGGCAGAGGCGCAGAGGGGGAGGCGTAGGCCTCATGGGCCTTGCAGGCCTCACCCTCTGGCCTCTCGCCAGGCAGCCGACTGGGCCTGACTTGGTCCAGCCCAGCTGCAAGAAGTGGAGAGGAGATGAGAAGTGAATAGGATGTAAAAAAAGATCCTGAGAGACTTCTACCAGCCTGTTGTGAGGAACGGCTGCAGACACCAAGGTCAGTTCAGAAGGAGGGGCAGGAGTAATGCGGCTCCTGGCCAAGATTCCCCTGCAGCCCGTGGTGACGACCGTGGTGGAGCAGGTTGTCCCCCTGCAGCCCATGGAGGTCCACGGAGGAGCACAGATCCACTTGGAGCCCGTGAAGGACCCCGTACCGGGGGAGGTGGATGGCTGAAAGCAGCTGTGGCCCATGGAGGGCCCGCTGGGACAGCTGTTCTAGAGGGATTGCACCTCATGGAAGAGATGACCCACACCGGAGCAGTTCCACGAAGGACTGTGGCATAGGGGTGGGACCCCACGCTGGAGCAGGGGAGGAGTGTGAGGAATTCTTCCCCTGACCATGAAGCAGCGGCGTGAAACAACGTATGATGAACTGACCGCGACCCCCATTCCCTCTTCCCCCCTGTGCCGCTCAGGAGGGGAAAGTGGTAGAGATAATGTTAAGCTTGGGAAGAGGGAGGGGTGGGGGGAGGTTATCTTGTTCTCTGTCTCATTATCCTGCTGTTTGTAGTAATAAATGAATAGTTTTCCCCAAGTCGAGTCTGTTTTGCCCATAATGGTAACTTTAAGGATTTCTCCCTGTCCTTGTCTCAAACCTCGAGCCATTTTTCCTTATATTTTCTCTCCCTGTTCTCCCGGAGGGTGGGGGGAGTGAGAGAGAGACTGCGTAGTCTGGTCCTGATCGGGGCTGAACTACGACACCAGTGAATCAAACCTGTATGGCCATGGGCTCCCCAGCCCCTTCTGGTAATGTAGGGGCCCTGTTTGGCTAGTGCAGCTTGCGCTGGGGCAACCAGTATGGCAGGAAGCTGGTAGTCCAGAAGACAGGGGAGCCAAGAACTTCACAAAAGGATTTTAGTCAGCTTTGTTTCTGTCTTCTGGCAAATGTCTAGATTTCTCAAAAGTGCTATAAAAATGACAGTTTCTTTTCAGTGGCTTTGTAGTTTGTGACAGCCTCTGTTTTATGGTCCAGCCTTGTTAGGTCATCTTTTAAAGCACAACACCTTACCCTTGGAAAAAGTGAACTTTATGGATTTCATTGAATATTTTTTGTTCAGTTGGCAGCTGCAAAGACTGAGAGAGTTGATTTTCTTACATAATTTTGTTCACCTTTAGAGTTAGATTTATATAACTTGTGACAGGCTCTGTTTCATGTTACTTTATCTGTTACTTTTTGTGTTTTAGCATAGATATGCCACATCAGTGAGAGAGAAAAAAAAAAAAGGCGATTTTCCTGATATGACAAAGTTACTCCCTTAAAAGATAAAGAATGCAGCTAACCTACTTAAACTGTTGCTGCTCATTTGCTGTAGTAGTTATTGAGGAAATCAGATTATACTTGGACTGGAAAAAACTGGAGAGGTCTGGAATGGTACTGGATTGTTCAAGATGAATCAAACCTGAATTTTAAATTTTTTTTAGTTTTTTTTTTTTCTCCATATTAGAACTTTCACTGTAGCTGAAGACTATGTTAAGGCTTGTGGGTTGAATTTATAAAGATATTCAGACTGGAGATATTTGTGCACCTAAAGATGCCAATGGGCTGCTGTATGGATTCTAATCAGGCTAGGCATCCAATTTTCCAGTTTTTTTAGCTACTTCAGGTACTTTTAGTCTCCCTTTACCTACTTAGGCACTTTTACACTGCCTGAATTAATCTATTAGGACCTTTTTCAGACTCTACATATATTTGAAAAATTTGACCCTAATGTCTCCAGATTGATGTCCACTATGGCATTTCTGTTAGAGTACAGATGTTCATGTGCCAACACAAAAGTGGTCATCTCCATAGGCTTTTGAGAGGAAGGTCAAGTACCTTTTCAAGAGTTAATTGACCAGTGATCTGGATGGAACACATTCCTGGCTATCAGACCACTCATCAGAACCACTTCTACCAGTTGTCTTTAGTGGGAAAATGGATTTCAGCTCTTCTACAGTCAGGTGGTGGGGTAGGGTAGAGATTGGCCTACATAGTGATATACATTGTCAGGGAATCTTTGGGCAGACTGGGGGAGAGAGGTATCTCAGTGTCCAGTCCTTGCCTTTGTGATTATTTTAAAAAATCAAGCTGAAGAAATTTAGTTATATAGTTGATAGGCACTAAGGAAACAAGAGGAGGAACCCAGGTTTGAATGCAGTTATACCAGGTGCGTGTACAGTGAGACAGAGTGTGAGCATTGAAAGCAGGAGCGGATAGGAGCTCCTTTGGAATATAGAACCTGGAAACCCATGTCTGGTAGGTTTGTAGACAGTCAGCAACATGGCATCAAGATAAACTGTTTTCAGAAAAAAAGCTGCCATAACCGTAATGAAGTAGTAATTCAGTGGAACAGACTGTTTCCATTGACACATTTTTTGACTGAATTCCAAAATATTTCTAATTTGATACGCAACTTCTCTCACATTTCTTTTGGGAAACTGAGTAGGTCTCACTGTGTCTAGTCTCAGTCATCCTAAAATTCTGATTACTTTTCTTTGTAGTTGGACATACAAGTGGTTACTATAACATAATTTTTTCTTATGTGCTTGTAGAGAAGTATATTGTTTAATTTGGTTCTAATTTCACAATTAGAAAATATATAATCTATTCCATATTTCGTAAATGGACTGCTCAGTTTGAAAGCTTTTTTTACTCTATTGTGTAAAATTTGTGTTTTCACATTGTGTCTGGTTTTATTTTCTAGAAGGGATGAAGATTGATGTTGGTTAGTTCAGTTATGATGGTTATGTGGGCTAAAACCATCTTAAAACTGAAGTTGAACTGACTGTTCATAACAGTGAGAGTGGGTAGATTGGATCTGAATGACTTAGAATGAAGATTCTTGTTTTGAAAGAGGTGAAGCAATAGTAAATGTATGACAAAGGGAGATCTTAATAAAAGGGTTACGGACAACTAGTAAATATGGATTCAACCTGTATTTTTTAATTAACAACTTAGGTAAACTTTTGAACTGAGATATAAATAATGTCTTCGTTACTCCTGTTCTTAGAGTCACAGGGAAGTCTGTGAAGGCTGTGATCCTATGCTTCTAAATCTTTGTTATCCCAGACCACTCGAAATGAAATTAAGTGTTTAATACAGCAGTGAGAATACATGTATGACCATTCAGCTCTGTCAGCATGTCCTTTCTAAGTTCCTGTTCTCCGAATTTTGTTGAGCATAAAAAACTAGCTTCAGGCTAAATATATAAAGATTTACGGCTAAACTCTTACAACTATATGGGGATTTTAATGCAGGAATATCTTATTATGACAGTATGAATGTATATCATAATGATTTTTTAAAATGAATTTTAAAAATAGTAATTTTTAAGTACTCATGTGTGATGGTTTGATTTTGTGTGTGGATTTTGGGGGGATTTGGTTGTGATTTGGTTTTAGGTTTTGGTTTTTGTCGTGGTGGTTTTTGTGGGTGGTTGGTTTTTTGTTGTTGGTTTGTGGGGGGGTTTTTTGTTGGTTTTTTGTTTTTTTTTTTTTTTTTTTTTACTTTCCATTTATAGTAACAAGAAAGGGAAAATAGGCTGGTAAGGGAAAATGAGGAAAATTGTATGGGCTCATATGAATGCATGTAATTGGCACAGCAATTCTCCTCTTAACTGTTACAAGCAGGACAATACTCGTAGTCAATCACGAATCTCAGGACCAACCAGGAATTTGGATTTGTCTGAGTCTGTCCCACTGAATATTGGATGTACACAGGCTAGGTGGTTAAAAATGATGCAGGCTTCATAGCAGGATATCTGCTGTGGTCCAGAATAGCAGGGCAACGCAAGCATTAACAGCAGTCAAGCAGTGCCCAAAAGAGTTCCAGAGGAGTAAAGCTCAAAGAGGATTTAGAGTTTTTCAATTACATTCAAAAATATGATCTTTTGGAGGGGAGTGTTCAGTTAAGTTGAAAATTAATCTTTTTCTGAAAGAGAAAGAATTATGCTGAGTCACGAGGTGATGTATTGCTGAATGGTTTCGGTATTACCCAGTGTCCAGACAGGGCCTTTTATCTATTTTATCAGTGTATGCTAAGAATGTCTTTTGTGTCAAATGTAAGTGAGAACATGAAACTGGAAGGTCTTTTGCTCTTCTCTATGTAATTTCTAGCAGCCCCAGTTTTAAAGTCTGGGGAATACTGCCTTATTTTAAATAGCTTTTCTCCTTCCTTTGATGTTAATGGACAGCTGCATTCCTTCAGAATAATCATATTGCCTTTTACCTTTTGTTTTCTGATGCTAAATAAATTTGAACTATTTTAGTCATCTTACCTAAAATTGGTTCTCCGTTCTTACCAGCATCCTTAACTCTGTTTCTTGAGTATGAATGGCAAGTGTACGCAGTATTGCTGATAAAGTGGAAATACCTTTCCTGATAAATATGAAAAACATACTTGCTTTTTTCAAGGTTGTTGGTACTTCATACTCAGCCTTGCTTATTAATGATGTGCGTAAGCCTTTCTGCCGCTGCGTTATCTGAAGTAATGTGCTTCTAGCTTGTAGAGGAAGTGCTAGTTGTTACTAATTGAATGCATCCCCTTGTACTTAATGCAGTTATGTTTCTGTTACTCAGATCTTTCATGTGTAATTCTTTCTGTATCCCATTGCGGTTTCACTTGTTATAGATTCTCCCTTTTAAATTTCATTATAAAGCTTCTACAGTTTTTACCGTAGTGTTAAGTGAAAATCTGAAATAAAATTAGCCCTGTGACTGAGTCTCCAGGAACTCTCATTATTGTTTCAACCCTACCATTTCCTGATTAGCCAGTCTGTTAATCTCTCTAATTTCTTTCCAACTGACTAATAATTTTTGAAAAGGCACTATATCAAATGCTTTATTGAAGTCCAGAAGATAAGAGCATTTCCTTTGTCTAGACAATCAGTTATCTTATTGAAGGGAAAATAAGAGATCAGTCTGCTTGATCTCCATTTAATGAACACGTGTATTTTCCTTATAAGAATATATATATCTATAAATATTGTGGCAACAAGCAGTAATACAGTCACCCAGTCGGTGGGAATGCAAAATTGTGGCTAAATCTTAAACTACTGGAAAGGTCTGGAATACCTTGCCACTTGTAGCAGGATGCCGATGAGACTATCCACTGTCCTTGTCAGCCTTCTGATATTGGAGAACTCTAACGATGAAGTGCATGAAGCTCTGTAAACTGATGGGGCTTGAGGAGAAAGAAGATTTAGGATTGCATTAACAAAGGTTTGAATCATAACTGATGGTGTTCTGGAGTGGTGGGCTGTTGTGATCCCCCCCCCTCCCTTTTCTCCTTTAGCACGTATGAGAGGTTTAACAGCTGTTAAGATCTTTCTGAGATCTAAAATTATATTTTTAATCTTAAGTTTAATGTGCAAGGTTAGCTTCTCATTTCATTATTTTCTATTAATTGATAGTTTATATTCCCAAATACTTTCCAGGTTAAACATGTCACTCATTGTTTTGGTTTTCTTTTTACATTGGGCAGGTAGCTATATTTCCCTTTAGTACCTACCACAGTCTATTTGCAAAATGTCTCTGACAGCAGCTTGAAATCTGTTTGCGTCTCAGCCTGTTGGTGTGTTCCAAGTGGCAGCAGGTGATTCTAGGTGGCTCACAGTTGATCAAAACCATGAGGTGGTCTTACACGCTGCTATGTATCAGTGTTGTTCAATCTTTAGCTTTTTCCCTTTCTCAGTTTTATGATTATTTAGGAAGCTTCAGTGTTAATACTGAGCCAGAGTAACACGTCAGAAAGGAATGCAGATTTCTTTAAAACACAGAATTGCATTCATTTTGCTGGAAGTCTAGTAAAGTGATAGAAAATCTCCTTTAGATAGTCCTAACTTTAAGTTGTCTTCATGAAATAATGAAACTGTTATGGTAAAATTTGGTTTATGTACATTTGAAACACTGTTCTCTCATAAGCATTTTAACTTTGGCAACCACAGACTTTTTAATAAGCTCAGAAGTACCTCAGTGTCTGCAGAAAAATGCATTTTATGGAGTCTCAGTTCATTGCAGAATTTTCTCTTGGTTAACAAGAAATTGTTTTTCTATGGAGAAGATAGGTGTTTCAAGCTTTAGATAGATTTCTGGTGTGAAGTATTTCTCCTTTGCAGTTCTGGAGTTCTCAAAGACTGCTCTTGTATTTAAAGGAAGGAATGGATCAGTTTTGCTTGGAGTTAAACCCATCTGTTAAGAAAAACAAGACTCCTGAATTTTCTTCACAGGTCCTTGGAATACATACTCCCCTTTGCCTGCTTAGTGAGAGAATCTTTTTCATGTAAGAAACAACACTAAAGTAACAAAACTCAAGATGAGGTTGACAACGCAGACCAACAATTAATTGTATTAATTTCTGTCATGATTTGGCATTGTACACTTAATTTGCAGATGATGCACTGAATATTGCAATAAAGTTCAATTCCATTTTTTCCTCACAATTTTCTGAAGCCATTCTAAGCGATGTAAATCCCACTTTTTTTTTCAGCTGTTAAAATAATAATTTACTATTTGGTTTAATTTGAATGAAGTTCCTTTTTTATGCTAAATTCTCTTTTATAGACCCCAAGCCTCGGTTTTGTAGTGGTGTTGCTTCGGTGACCTGGATTAGCTTCTAATTCACATTGACACAGCTAGGAGCTGCCCTTAATGGTTTTAAGCAGTATCTATTTTACAAAAAGCATGAGATATTTATATTCATGTTTGGAAAAATACCTGTTAAACAGCACGTTTTTCATTACACTTATTGACTCTTTCCCTATTAAGAATAATTTTGTTCATACTGTAGTTTCCTTATTAAATCGCTGTCATCCAGCGTTTAGCTCAATCATTTTCCTGTGAGGTATCTTGGTGAAAGGGCTGTTCCTATTAAGTGTATCACAGTTAATTAAAATGATACTTGTAATTTCTTTTTTTTTTTTTTTTAATTTTTTGTTACACTGTAGAAATTCTGATGTTTCAAGATAAATTTCTTGTCTCCTTTTATACTTTCCCCTTGATTTCTAGCTTTGAAGAAAATAGCCATTAGCAGCGTAGACATTGTTAGGGCAGAAACTGTGCCAGTATATTTGTGTTCCTGGAATGGAAACCATTGCAGAAACCACGTGTGTAACCTTAGCAGTAAAATAACTGCAGTTGCACAGTTTATTTCAATGACAGTGATATTAGTGCTTTGTTTGGTATTGACTTTAGGGAAGTGTGAGGTGGAAGTGAAATTAAGAGTTAAGATGCTCATTTTAGTGTGGATATGCCAAAAAGAGGCATTATTATAAAAGAAGCATCAAAAAGAGCCTTGTTAAATACAAGGAGTTAAGCCATTTTTCACTTCTTGAAGTGCTGGCATTGTATTTCCTGCTTCTTTTACTGAAGAACAGAAATGAAGCCTGCAGCTAGTGCAAAAACTTTCGTTGACACCAATAGACATGGGACCCAGCTTTCAAATCCCCAAATTTTGAACTGAGTGCAAAATATTATTTTTATCTTCCTTGAAAACATTTCTGTTGTACAACCTGAACAAAATATTATTTTTATCTTCCTTGAAAACATTTCTGTTGTACAACCTGAACAAAAAATTTTGGAAAAGTGATGTACAAAGGAACAATTTCACTGAATCTAACGTCAATGTCTTCGTTTTCCAAAATAATTTTAAATTTGTCATTAGAAGACCTTGACTGCTAGTTTAGTAGTAAAACCAGTTAAGTAACTAATGTTAGTTTATTAACAAGATCTGAGCTTATAAAGAAAGCTGGTTAAGCAACCGTGGCTGTTTAATTTCATATGTAGTCTAACTTTTGTGCTATGTCAGCACCCAAGTTCAGAAGAAGATGATGCTCAGAGCTCTGAGAGGCCCCTTGCGTTTTGCTAACTGTGTTTCTAAATCCTCTGAGAAGATAAATCACTTGAATAGCGTGCCGGATGAGAGACAGTATGGGAGTTACACATCAGGAGTCTCTGAATAGCCAGGCTTTTAATCTAGCTCTGCCCGGCTGGATTGTATGACCGAGACACGTTTTTTTGGGATGGTTTCAATTAGATCTTGAGCTTTGAAGTGGTTTTAAAATACTACAGTGGTTGGAATACATAAATGTGTTCGTTAGGGGAATATCCCCAACTGCGAACAGAGGAAGGAAGCTGAGTAATCCTGTGGTATGTGGAATGGGAGACAAGAACCTGTGTCTTAGTTTTGCCCCAGGCTTACTGTGTTATCCCAGACAAGTCACAAATATTTTATTTCTGTTCTGCGGAGGCTTTGATTTTTATGGAATTACTCCTGGTGCATGAGATTAAATATGTTTGGGTACATTGCTAGGATCAGTGTGTCAAGAAACCAAGCTTAACATGTGAAGATGCTAAGGACCAATATAGTGGCCGCTATAAGTAAAGAGGAGCTTCTGCCTCAGTGAAATAAGGCAAAATATCTGGGTGTTTTACAGAGAAATGTATGGGATGTTAGGTAGTTAACTTTCCCTTTTTACAGAAGATACTGTAAAAAAATGCCAGGCTTCTTACATCTGTGTACCCTTTTTCATTTTCTGTCAGTATTTGGTTGCAAGGAAGCTCTCCTGTCTAACAAAATTCTGACATTTTTGTTGTCATTGATAATTTTGAACGGGAAAATGCTGAGAAGCTTAGAACATTTTGGAGTCTCTAATACACTGCTCCTTGCCTTGTTTGGTTGTTCCCACGTGCAGCTGTTGCATGAAGTGTGGGATGTTTCAAAAGCTTCAGCTTGAGTCCTTTGTCCTTGGTTCAAGGAAATCTCTGCTTTTGGAGAATGCTGATAGCTACTCTGATCTTAAAGATCTGCATTCTGAGTGGAAAAATAAAGTCTTTCTTCCCTCTTCCGCAGGATGTCAGTGGGCTACCAGTGGCATTAGAAGTGAGTTCTCATGCTGGTGCAACAATGCATTTGCACTTGACTGGGCATACTTTTTTCACCTCTTCCTAAATGCAATGTGCATCCTACTGCCAAAAGGTGACTTTCTGGCTGCTGTGACCAGTGAGGAGTTTTGAAATGGCTGTTCATTTTCCTGGTAAAAGTGTCCGTCACAGAGAGGAATATTTCTAGTTTTCTGTAGCCAGATTTCCTGTAAAGTAATTTGTCATATCTCTGGCAGTCTTTGGATGTGTGAGGAAAGGAAAGTTATAGTTTGGTTTGTTTGGGGGGTTTTTGTTGTTGTTTTTTTTTTTATTTTTTTCTTTTTTTTTTTTTTTTTATTTTTTCCTTCCCCCACCCCTGCTTTGTGCAGTGCTGAGCAGGATGGAGCAAGAGTGCTGCAATTTAAAAACAGTTTCTCAACAGCTAAGCCAAATAACAGGACTGTAACGTGTTTCTTTTTCTTCCTCAAGGTTTAATAGTGCTTAGTAATGAAGGTAGTAGAAGCAGAATTTGTCTTTTAGTGGTTTTGTGGCTAGAGTTCAGCTGTCCACCTGAAATGAGTCGGGATCTGTCACAGAAAATTGGTGTCTAAAGCATAGCTGTAGCTTCTCCATTTATTAACCCCTTGTTGCAGGAAGGCATATATTGGGGTGGGAGTTCCGCAGATTATTACTACTATTGCAATGGATAATGAAGAGGAATGTGATTTGAGCTGGCATTTAATTTACCTACCTAATTGAGCTACCTTTAATTTAAATGCTAATATGTATAACCTTCCCTGAAATATTTTGTGTTGTCCTACTTTGTTGCCAGTTAGCCCATGGGGACTTCACCTTGGTTATTTACTGCAGCTTGTTTTCACTTTTTTTTTTTGAGTGTGGTGGTGTTGCTCATTTTAACATGCAAACAGGTAGAGATAATTTTTCAATTTTTTTTTTTCTTTAGATGTGAAATGTGGGTGTCAGACTCCTCTGATCTCTTGTACAGGAATTCCTGTAATTTGCAGGAGCACAAAGCCATTTGGGAGAATTTTTTTTTTTTTTTTTTTTTTCTCCAGATAGGGAGAGATCAGATCTTATTCTCTGTAAGTAAAAAGCAGGAAAGTGAGAACTAGATTACAGAACAATCACTTAACTCGAACTTGTGTGTGTGTTTTCATGGAAAATGACATATGTAGTATAAGCCCAGCAATTAAATATTTATATAACAAAGAATTTCTGTGGAATCCTGTTATAAATGCCGGCATGTAACACCCAGAAGTATGTTTAGCCACGTGCTGTGGTGAGTATTAAGAGAAAGCTGAAAGGCGTATTTGTGAGCATTTTGAATTTGAAGCACTGCAGATCTGGTTTGCAAAGGCTTTGACAGAAGAAGGCTGAGCACGTGGAAGAAAAGCAGAGAGGACTTTCCTTTGTGACGTGGGCTTGATGACCATGAACTAACTGCTGTAAGTCAATCACAAAGCCTAGTTCAATTTCTGGTTACTAAAAACAAAACAAAACTACATATGCAGAAGGAAGGGAGCAGAGCTCTTTTCTAGGGACGGGTTGAGTGTAGCCACGCTGACTCCTAGTGTCTCAAGAGCCAGTATATGTGCTGTACTGGCCCTGTGCCACAGAGCAACCTTTCGCTGTGCCCTGCACGCAAGGGGAGTTATTTTGCCCGATGATTCATGGGTTGCCAGTGGAGCAGGATTTCTAAAAGAATGTGTTGAGACTGTTTGTTATCAGTAGAGGATGTGGGAAATTTAAGGGAGAAAAAAAGTGAGAGGAAAAAATATTGCTGTTCATACAATTGAACTGCGTAACTGGAAGTGGCTTTTGTTGTTGCTCTGCTATATGGAGGCACTGCTGGAAACAAACTCAGCCTCTGCTCAGGAAGTGTGGTTTTCTTAAGTTATGTTCGTTAGGTACTGGTGCTTGTCTTTACAGATAAACGTTTTTGAGACAAAATGATGGTCAGTCTGCAGATTTTCTTTCTTGGAAAGAATAGCTTCCTGAGATGCCACTGTCTTTATTTCTTAGATGAAATGAAACAAAAATAGTAGCTCTGCTCTCGAGAGATCTTCAGCATCTGTAACACAGTAGGTTAATAAAAGGTTAAAAACATGAGTAATTCTCAGTCGTTTTAAAGAGCACCTTTTACCAGGGAGAAAAAAAAAAGCTGCCAGACTTGACTTTTTGAACCATTTTTTTCCTGGAGTTTATTTTATTTGGCTGTTGATGGTAGCTGTAGTACTGTCAGGAGATCTCTTGAGAGTAGGCACTTGTCAAGTGAAGTGCATGATTCTAAAAGGGTCTTCAGTCCTCACAGGAACAAAGAAGGATTGTTAGGAGGCCTTTGGCCACAGAACCAATGATGCTGAAGGTGGTGCTGACACTTCCAACTGCTACTTCTTAACATTGTTTTTGGAAGAACTAAGTTTGTTTGAATATAAATTATAGAATACTAGTATTTTTAAGTAGAAACTGAAGTTAGAAGTAAAATGGGCTCTGTTATTTGGATAATCCATGGAAGTAACAACCTGATGCACCAAAAAGTAGTCCTGATGCACGTCCTTTGGTAGCAGTAGGTGTCACAGGTGGAGTGAGAGTGATGCACTTCCCTCACAAGAGAGAAGCAGCAATACACTTCATTGATATAAAACAGTGATTTACCAAAGCTTGATAGTAAATGTGACAGTGGTTTAACAAGATTCAATGGCAAGGTACGCTGGATAACTTACTGCATAGAGGACAGTATCAGACAAAATTGTCAGGGAGACCCTTCCATTGAGTCATAAGATTCAGAAAGGACACCCTTGTTTTCTAAATTCCTCCTCAGAGAGGAGTCTAGGTGCGACTGGATTCAATCCTAGTTCTAGACTTGGTCGGCGGTTTACGTCTAAAGGATTATATATGCGTAGTCAATCCTTTATATCACTTAGCTAAGATTTCATAGTCTAGCATGCTATTAGTCACTTACTGAGAATCTGTTGCAGCAAGGAATCTCTCGACCTCGAGGAGCAACCTTGAGAGGCGTCCCTACCCAAGGGGAGATCCTGGCGTGCAGCTCGCTGCTGTGCAGGAGAGCTCTTGGGGTGCTCACCATTTATGGAGTAAGATACTTGACTCAGTCATATTTGCGTACTAACTGCAGGTGTTAGTTTCTGCCCAAGTTGGCTTGAGTCGGATGTTGACCAGCTGTGGTTAGGTGGGCACATCACCATAAATTAGCCCTTGGCTATTGTGTTGTTATCAGTCTCCCCTAAATCCACTTTAAGCCAATGCTGCTGTGGTGACCAGATGCATCCATCACCAGTCCCACTGGTGGTTATCGCTTGAGCAGGGTTACATGAAAAGGTTGGGGGTTGGGGGGGAACACATTGTCACAGTGGGTCTTTTCCAAAGGCTTCTACCAGCTACAAAACTACAAAAAGGGAAATCTGAATATTTTTTAATAAAGGGATTTCTCTTACATACGTTTCTTTTTTATGCCTATAATATAAAATAAGGTAATATGTTTTACTTTTGTTTTACACATCAGTTGTAGAACTGCATAATAAGTTATATGAAAAGAAAACTTCTGTGGCAAACTTCAGTGTTAAATTCTTGGTAGTGAAGAATGGAAAAGAGTGCAAGTTTGGCATACTGGCTCAGGAAACTTTCTGTTTAGGGGAGTGCATAAATTCTGGAAAATTGCTTCTGGTGTGTGATCCCTACTGGTAGTGTCAAGGCTGAGATGTAAATATCAACTTCACTCTGCAGGGGCATGCAGCTCTCTATGTTCGTCTCGCTGTTGAGGGAAGAAAAATCATTCTCTCTTCCAGGAGCAAAAGACCCCATGAAGTAGATACACTGCAGTTGGCGCATCAGTTTTGAAGAAAAGAGAGTCTAGGTCCTTTCTGGGTATGGTGGTATCTGGACTGATTCTGACGGAGGCTGAAAATACCATTCTTTCGTCTTCTTGTGAACGATGTTGAGCTATTAAGCAAAGTGCTGTTTCAGGAACTGCATGTTTCACTGTGGCAGCATTTGCTGTACAGGGTTGTCATGGGAAGAAATGGATATATGCTAAGAGCAAAGATGCTATGTAGGAAAATAAATTAGCAGCTGAATTAAATTTTGATGGTAGAAACAATAATTATCATGACAGAAATGAAATAACATAGGAAGCAGAGTGTTGGCATCTGGGACTTACAGTATGGACTCCAGTAGCCTAGGTCCTCCATTCCAGAAAGCAAAGGTGTTTGGTTTTAAGTGGATATTAGATGGCTTTCCAGAGATAAATGTAGATCAGAAAAGAATTTGCATCAGGTCAGAGATAAAAGACTTGCAGATTTTAAGTACTTGCTATTTCACCCAGTGAGTGGGCTTCCCCTCTCCCTGCAGACGTCTGGAATTTTGTCACTCTTGTGTTTGTCAAACATTCTTAATGAATTTCATTCAGGAGGTCTTGATTTCTTCTCTTATCTGCAAAGAAGAAGGCAGGTATTGTTAGCTCAGAGCAACATTTAGATTTTTTTTATTTTTGAGGGACCTTCATATGCCCTCAAGCTGTCCCTCTCGAGATATACGCTACGCAATTGCGATTGCTCATAGGTCTGTGGAGCAGTGATGGTGTGGAGTGGTGCATAATTCACTGCCTTTTTGTGCCATGATCCCTCTGTAGGAGGATGAGTTTTAAGCTGCAGTGTTTAAATCAGACCTGTCATGCACGTTTTGTTAATCCAAATATTATCTTGAGCTGAAGCCTCACGTGCAGTTTGAATCAAATGCTGGGCTTTCCTTTTGAAAGAATATTCAGCTATTATTTTTAAATGTGGACTTTCAAGTAAGTCCAAGTATGTTTTAGTTTTTGCGGGGAGTGATGTACTAAAGATCATTAATGCTGGTTTTATTCCACTCTGATCTTTTCAAAACCAAGAAATATGGAATTTAATAAAGTGCTTTTTATTAATTGCTCTGTGATGATGCTTATGCTGACAAGTTTGGAGTTAAGGTTCTTTTAACAGTATTAAAGTGGGTATTATTTCAAGATCATTAGTGCTTAAAACTGAGCAGAGTAACCTCGTGAAATCACAGAATGCAATAGAAAAGGAATTAACCTCTTTTAGGATGTGTCCACTGAAAGTGTATAAATATATAAATGTATAAACAACTTGTATGCTTTAGTTTAAGCTCTTGTTTTTATTCTTATACCTCTGAGTAAAGACAGTTTCTTATGATGCTTAAATTTATGTGCAAATAGAAGAAATTTTAGTAAATTTTAGCAAATATGTGTGAGAATATTTTGATTTTGATAAATGTTTTTTGGCATTTAAGTTCTTAACTCATTGGATTTTTAAAATATTTTTTCATTGATGAGGTTTTGTTAGTCAAAATATTGGAAAGCATTTTGACCACTTTTATTATTTCTTTTGAGAAATTAACTGTTTATAAAGGATAGAATAAACCTAGGCATGCTTTATGGGAGATTTTAAGAGGGGGGGAAAAGTTTCAGTATTCACTTTTGCTGTGCAAAATAATCACCAAGTTGGGGAATACATGTGAAGATGGGATTTTTCAATCTTCAGAAAGATGTAATAACCAGTTATTTAGGTTATATATCATGTTTATAAAATGTCAATTTCCCCCTTTAACTTCTACTTTTTCCCCTCTATTATTGTATATTCTCATAAAGTATCATTTATCATTAAGCAAGTTTTTTTTTTCATTCGGATTAATCCATTGCCTGTAAAAGAGAAAAATCCCTTTTTAAGTTCTCCTTTGTTTTCATTTGGGGCAGCAGTGGTGTTTAGAGAGCTGCTGAAATGATACTTCAAAATAGAATGCTTTCCTGAATCAGGACCTTTCTCTGGTCTCCTCCTTACCCCATTTCTCATGTTCCTCAACTGTAGTTTGGAATACAGATAGCTTTTTGTAGCCTATTTCTCTGGCAGTTTTACCGGTCCTATATCCCTATTTCTTTGTGGTCTTCAGTTAAACTCTTTTGGGAATTGTTGGGAAAAAGCCACTGACTAATACAAGGTTTAACACAACTCATAATACAATGCAATTCACTATTTATTCTTGCATTTTATTAGCAGTTTAAAATTACGTGGCATGAGACCAATGAACAAAAGGGAGTGTCACTCAAAAATACTGTATCACTTGGTGAGACTGACTGAATTTGTAGTATCAAAATAAGCTAGTCCCACACATACATTTGCATTTCAAGTAGCTGATGCTAGAAGAGCAAGTATGACACACAAGTCTTATAACTAGTCTAACATGACTTATTTTGAATTTAATTTTCTATATATCCACTTTCTTGTCAACCGTTTTATCCTCTTAGTTGTTCCACTCATAGGTAGAAAAAATTTCAGACGTTAAGCAGAGTTCATCCCCATACCTCAGTATTTGTTGCCCTCATTATATTCTCATATTCTTTTTTTGTCATTTGTAAATGTGGCTGTTATTATTCTAGATAAGCATCCCGACTGCTTCCCTGTAGCACAAGAGAAAAAAAACATAAATGTGGGAGAAGTGTTCATAGTTGATTTTGGTTTGGGTTTTGGGGGTTTTATTTTGGGGGTTTGCTTCTGGATGAAATTGTACAATTCATCTGCTGGATGTGGCCTTTTAATGTTGGAAATGGGCTGGGTTTTATTAGAAAACTAGGCACGTGAGCCTTGACTTTTATGCTAAATTAGTTCATGTCTTGAAATGCTTACTAGAATTAGTTAGATAAAGATTAATGCATTTTATCCAGTGGGGTTTTGTGTCGCTTCTGATTTCTGTTTAAAGGGCCCAACTGCAAGACGGCTGAGTTTGGGAGTTTGGGCGACTCCTATGATGATCACGTTGGATGCAGAGGGTCTGTAATAATTTACAAAGAATTTATTGTGTGAGTTGGAAGATGCTCTATGAATACAACATTATTTCACACATAAGCTGTTCTTTGTTGCATAGATCTCTTTCACTTTTAGATTTGTGTCATGGAAGGGGAAACCTCTAAGCATTAATTTTCTAGAACCACCACCATCCTGTCAGCGTATAGGATGCTGTGCAGTTCAGGGCACTATATCACAACCTGTCCTCAAGCTGAAGAGATTTCCATATTTTTACATGTGTAACCACTATTCATATAATTAATCTTGTATTAAAATGATTTTCTTTTAAAAGTGATTATTCCCTGTGTCAGGGGAAAATATTCTACTGAGTTTTGGAGGAAGGAGTGAGGAGAAATTGTAGGCTGCTCTGTACTGGATAAAGTGAAGATGAACACCACTTCGCTATGCTAAAACCTGTGTTTGCTAAGCTGTGCTGTGTTACTTGTGCTTGAATGTAACTGGTGCCATTCCTGTGAAGGTGGTGAATTAAAATTGTTTTGATACATAAGGCTACTAACACATTTTTGGAAGTATAGCCTGTGTGCTGTTTATTAAGTAGATAGAATCTCCTGCTTGTTTTCAAAAGTCCTTCTAAAGACATAGTAGTATCTGTAGTCAGCCATTAAAAGTTATGCAAATTCGTATTGTCTATGGCAAAATATCTGTTCCTCTGATTTATTTAGTCAGAAATCAGATCTATGTCATCTAATCTATATGACACAATATCATTCGTACTAAAATGTGCGTGTGCTTTTTTAATCCCCTACTCCTGTTGTATGCTCACTTTTTTTTTTTTTTACCTCTCTGAGAACCTTTAATGATTTCAAGCTAGTTTACCTAGACCTGGACCCAAATTAAATAGTCTCGTACACCTCCCCAAAACAACTCGACTTTTGATGAGTTGACTGGTTTTGGAAGCAGACTAGCTAAGGATGTTTACTGATGAGTCTTTTTTAAAACTGGGGTTCCTATTTCTATTCAGTGGCATTGAAATACATGCCTCTGAAATTTCCAATTCCCATTGCTGGTGTCAATTTGCATGTGTCCTGAGATAGGATACTGACTTTAAATCTCTGCTCCCTACTGTATTTGATGTCATTTGCTGAGGAAGTAGCGGGTGAGTCAGCAAGCGCTGTCATCTTATCAGAGCACCACTGGAAGCAACAAGGGATGTGATAGTGAAAAATTATACTGTGCATCAGAAGTGAAAGAGCAGCCTGTAAAATATGAAATGGGGGAAAGCTGTCACCGGAGTCTGTGCTATAACTTTCCTGTCTCCTGGTTGTGGCAACTTGATTTAATAAGCTGTACTGTTGTGGATGACATTTGAATATCTCACGGAAGATCTGTCTGGTGGGCTAGGATGGAGATGGCTTGGCTTTGAAACATCAGAAAAGATCACAGGGAGTGAGCGTCTGTCTTCTTACATAACTTAGGGCAATTTGGGGGTGGTCTAAGGATCTACAGGAGCAGGTAGGCTTTTGTCAGACAAGCAGGTGTGATGGTGGGAACAAACAAGTTTTCAGGAGCACGAGCTCTCCTGAGTTCCTGAAGGAGATTTCATGTGCCAAAAAAAAGTTGTCCATTTCTTTCCCTCTCATATCAGTTCATCTAATAACAGGTACTATCTTTCCCAGAAAACATTATCTTGCTCAATTTTCGAATAAGAAGTTGCAAGATAAAAACAAGTAAGGATCTGTAACTGACTTGTAGAAATAGAAGCACGGTCAAATTTCAGACCTGAACGTCTTTGCTAAGAATATTGTTCCTAATATTTTCTGTTTAGTTGATGATAAAGCATGATTGAAACAATCCTGGAAAATTACCACTTTTCAATTTTAGAAAAAGTTAATCTATTTTAATTTTTAAGTAGTTAAAAATATATAAATATGTTTGGTGTTTACTCTGAGCCTTAGGATCTTTTTCCATCATCAGTATATAAATTCTGAAAGAAACAAGTAATTACTTTAAAATATTTACCTAATGTCTTTATTCACACTTTGTGTTTCATAAGAATCAGAATTTAATTACTTACCACAGACAGCCGTAACTATCAACTTTCCTGACCCTGCTTACCAATCTGAAAGTAGGGTGCTTATAGCTTATTCGGTTTTAACTAAGAGCGCTGCAAGAGCTTGACCACGCTTAAAGAAAAGGATTACCATGTCTTGCAGATTGCAGTTATGCTTAAAAAAAAAAAAAAAAGACAATGTAATGGAGGGGGAAAAAAAAGGATTTATTTTAATGTGGCAGTTAAGCACAGTGATGCATACTCAGGTGAGGAAAACCATTTCTGTAAAATGGTTTTGAGATCAAAACAATGTGCATTTTATAGGGAAGTGACTATGAATATAATTTCACTGATAAAACAATGAAATACTCTTAATATAAACTTGTCTCTTTTACAATGTTGTATTGAGAAGTAAAGGAACTGGGTCATGTCTGCGTTTTGCCTTATCTTGTAAGTACAAAACTGTGTTTAGGTTCTGCAGAGTGAAGCAGGCCCACAGCAATACCTGCTTCCAGTGATACTTACTTCTTGTCTTTAAAGCAGAAACTAATATAGATTGTGAGAGAGATGAGGCATCTATCTTGAAATCACTTCTGAAGCCAGCAGTAAATTTATTCAATAAATAAGTGAATAAAACCCCTTTCAGTTTCTCATCTCAGAAGAGACAGAGGTTGCGCAAAGGTCAGAGCACTATCAAAGATTGTCTGTTTGTTTAAATATGGCTGACCAGTAGGTTATTTGTTGGGAGTATTTATAGACTTAAGAACTTAATTCCAGTTATGCAGGCTGAAGTGTTTTAGTCCAAGACCAAAATTCTTTCTCAAATGAAAAAAAAAAAAGAAGAATTTGTACATCTTTTCTTTGTAGATGGTTTGGAAATGTTTATATTTGGATAGCTGGGAATGTTTATATTTGGATAGTTGGGAATGTTTATTTTCCCAGGAACTTCTGGAGATTCCTGTGAGAAAATTCCTTGCTTCTGTCAAGCGCGGATTGTTAGCAATGCAGGCGAAGCATGTGGGAGCCCTGGACACAATAGTAGTTCTTGTGACAGTACTGGAGTTCTACAACTTGGAAGGGCTGTTATTTAGGGAAGTACAGCTATAAGCTTGCTAGAATAGACTTTTATTAATAGATAGATCCTGTCTACTAAGGGAAAGAAAACAGGGCTCACAGCAAGCCCAAAAAAATTTATGTACTCCCTCTCATCTGTCTACCCAATATTTATGCCTTCTACCACGGTAAATCTCATGAGCACTTTTACCCAGAGTTCCGCAAACCAGAAGAGAATTACCATCCGTTAGCTAACACTGCCAGTAGACCTTAGCCTCCACTATTTTTTAAATGTTATCACAAACTGTCATGAGAACAAAAAAAAAAAAAAAAAAATTCTTTACGGATAAATCTTATTTTCCATGCTTTTCTGGAAATATATGAGAGTCCTTCAAGCTTCCACTTAGTAGAGAAAAATTTGGTATGTGCAGAAAGCTCCCGTTCTCCTAAGGGAAAAGGGGTTGCCAGCTGAGAGTTCTTTACCCTCGGAGCTGCTACAAGGCACTTAGTCTGGAATAATAGAAGCGGGATGAAAAACAGTAGTCTCCAAGTACGTGGCCCTGCATTTTCTACTAATGTGAACTCTTTTTTTGGATGAACTAAGACTTCATGCATCAGAAAGAAATTACATGAAGGACAACGCAGGTAAATTAGTTGATCGAAGTGTGACTGAGCAGCAGATCTAATGCAGTGGAGAGAGACAAGCCAGATCCCCAGATGAAACCAGGGAACTACGTTGAATATACACACGTTAGGCCTTTTCTGGAAAGCTGTCAGTAATGTGTTCATTTGTGTTCAAGGAAGATGCATTAGGACTGGAAGAGAAAAGGTGATCTGGGGAATGGAGAGCCTATTGTGTGACAGTGTATTGAAAAACTTGGCTTATTATCTTAACAAAATGAAGTATGACAGGGCATATGATTCCTTTCTTGTGAATACATCAGGAGACCAGTAAGAAGAAGAGAAAATAATTACTTAGCTAAAAGACCATATTGGCAGAAGAGCAAATGAGTATAAACTCTCCATGAGTAATGCTGGGCTGCAAATTAGAAAATTACTCTGAACTATTATAGCAATCATTTTTTGGAGTGACCTTCCAGTCAGAAGAGTGTGAGAAGAAATTCAAATAATTTCAAGGTGTAGTTCAAAAATGTGTGAAGGGAGTTTTATTATGTGGTGTCTGTGACAGTAAAATATTGAAACAAATGATCTGGAAGTTCTTACAGCCCCATGTTGCTAATACTTCTTTTTATTAAAGTATCAGGCTCTTGATTGCTTTTCAAACTTTTATGATTGCTTTTGAGGGAAGTGAGGTTATGTTGTGCCACAAAATGAGTACTCTACGCATGTTCTTTCATGCAATAGAGCTAAAGTAGCTCTCTGCTTCCCTCAACATCTCCTACAGATGTCCAGGATACTGATGGATGGACACTGCTTGTAAACGTGGCACAGACTTTAGGGAAACGATGTCTCTCATTTTAAGTCTTCACAAAAGTTCTGTCTGGTGGTGATGCTGCTGCAGCTGCTGTGTAGCAACAACTGCAGGGAAGATCCACTGCTGGAATTCCTTGAGGGAGACATCCAGTAGGAAATGAAGAAGGTCCAAGACTGGCTGAGCAGTATTGTTCTAAAATGTTCACTTTAAAATTTAAAAACTCGTGTTAAGAAGTTACCTTAAAACAATGGTGGGCGGAGGGGGATAAAATCTTTAACTTTCTTTTTGGGTAATCTTATGACTAATTTCTGCTGATACTGGGGTTGTTCTATACCTCACATTAAAATAACTCATTCAAAATACTGAATTTAAGCCCCCTGGCAGGCCGTGCGTTCAGGTATTGGCAGCAGGCTAATAGCAGTTTCTAGAGGGAGCTTAGGTGGAGGGTGTGCATGGGGACATGACTGCTCCAGCTGCAGAGAGGTTTAAATTCTGAGTGCTTGTTTTCAGCTGCTCCCATGAGTCAGAAGACTGAGGGATATTTTGTACAGAGTATGGAAAGGTCTGGACTTGTTTAAGGCAGCAAGATTTTTTTTCTGGGTTTAATATGTGAAGAACCTTGTGCCATTTGAATAAATGTTGCAATCAGCTGAGGAACTGGGAGTGTCAGAAATACCTGTACTAGATGCAAATATCAACTTTGATTCCTGTAAGTAACTGGCTCATCAGTGTAAATGGTGTCATGTTTAATTTATAGGAAGATTTATGAAGAACTTAATGTGATTTTTATGGCAATAAATACAAATTATGAAATGCAGATTTTAGCATACTCAAAAGTAGAATGTTTATTCAGTAAAGAAAAAGTGGGAATTTCAGTTCATTTTGTCAAGATATTCAGAGTCTTAGTGCAATTTTTACTCACGCTTTGATGAAGAAGATTGCATTCTGGTGATTTTATGTTGCCGTTGAGCTCATCATCTCATCGGTCCAGCAATTTTTGCCTCGATTTATGTTACGCATCGTGTACTGAAGTGAGACTGTGTTGACTGGCTGTTTATCAGACAGCTGGATGTGCTTTTCACCACCCTTGGCTTGTATCCCCTCAAGTGTTCCCTGAAATAAGCGGTTAGAGTACAAGTTCTTTCCTTGGCTTCTCTAGTGTGGTTTTTTGGCACAAGTCCTCCGATACTCGTATGGAAATGAGATTTCCCCTGCCTCCTCCCCATATCCAGCTGCCTCAGGCCCTGTGAGCAGTGCTGAATACTTTCATTCTAGGAAGGCATTATCCCCTGAAGTTCCAGCTTGAACACTTGGGTTATAGTCTGCTGCTTCAGGGCAGCAAGGTGCCCAAACAGACAGAGTGACAGACTGACGGATCAGTCATGTTTTGCTCAAGCAGTACGCGCAGCTAGACTGCAGGAGGAGAGAAAAAGCGTGAGAGAAAAGCCTCTCTCTGTATTTCTACGTCCTATTTTCTTAATCATTCCGGACTGAGTATTCTTTGGGATGTAATTTCTCAGAACATCTGGGTTTCCCTGGCTGCAGTTAGCTGATGCTTTTTTTTTTTTTTTTCATTGTGGAGTCTGTCTCGGTGATCTTTGGATAGTGGAATTGCAGTAACTTGCCTGCGGTATTCAGATTTGAGCAAGTAACGGCTCCCTCTTGGCTGGCCCATGTAAGTGAATAGCCAAAAAAGCTTAGGAATGCTCGTCAGTAGCTTGCTGACAGAAGCTAGAATTTGCCTTCTGTGACTTTTATTTCACAGTGAAAGCATGCAGGGAAGAGCAGGCATCACAAGCACTTTGAAAGGGATTTTTACTCTTCAGATTTTGTAGATTGTTCCCAATATGCAACAGACTTTAAAGGTGATTCCCAGAAATTATGATGGGGGAGAAAGAGCATCTGGCCTACTGGCTGATCGTAATGACTAAGGATTTAAAATGTGAGGTTATATTATATTATTAAAAAATTGTAATTGAGGAAATGCCAAGAATTTTCAGTACGTATATAAGACTAGAGAACGTTTCTTCAAATGGTTGGACTTATCCCTGGAGGTGTTCAAAGAACGTGTAGATATGGCACTCCAGGACATAGTTTAGTAGGCGTAGTGGTTTTAGGCTGATGGTTTCACTTGATCTTGGAGGTTCTTTCCAACCTTAAATATTCTATGATTCTATGATGCTATGACTTTGTTGAAAAGAATTGAGAGATGGAGGAAAAAGCCTCTATTTCATTGTTTCGCTACGAGTAGTCATTGTAATGATTGCAAAAATTTGACCGTGTCAAAAGGCTGACTAATAATCAACCAACCAACCCGCAATGCAATCCTGCCTCAATCAGTCAGCACTTATCACTGTGGGGGCCTCTGAGTGGGTGGGTGCTGTGTCCCTTCCCTGTCATGGCTAGATGCGTTGCAGCTGAGAACGGGTGGGGTTTCAGACCCTTGCAATCCTTGAACTGTTGTCAGTATTTCTTCATGGGTGCAAACAGTGTTCGCTGAAACCCCAGTGCAAAGGTCATCTTTTGCGACCAGCTGGCCACGGGGGGAGTGATGGTGATCTCATCATGTGAAGCAAGAATGCTTTGTACCATAGGTCTGCATTAACTCTTAGCTGAGAGTTAAGTGGGTGCAGCAATACGTGACTTTTTTTTTCCTCTCTGAAAAGCAGTGTGCTGCAGCAACTGCTAATGGCGGAGTATCTGTACCCCAAGTTTCAATAGAGAGCAAATTAATTACTAGTAGCAGAAGAGCATCTATTTTTAATGATGCTGGGACTCAAATGTTAATTATCCCTAATTTTTTTTAAAAAGACCATTTTTCTTTGTCACTTTTAATACCTCACATAACCTTACAGTTCACAGATCTTTCTCAGTGGAAAAAAAAAAAAACCTGTTTCAAATAGGTTAAAAAAATTGAATCTGGTGCTCATACTGTGTACTACATTAACAAGGTAAATAAACTGTTTCTTCCTTCCATTTTTTCATTGCATACACTGAAAACATAATAAAGATCATTTAGATTTATTTGGATAGATTTAAGAGATTTTTCATGCTTACATAGACTCCAAGAGGTAAATCAAACTTAGGACTTTGCCTTCAAGGATTAGGTATTTATCATATGCATAGCTGTGGAAGAGAATAGACCTAGATAGAAAGGGAGGCTGTTAGAACTGTTTCAAATGTGTGATTTTTCAGCTTTCTATTGTTCAATTTTGGAGCATAATGGGGAAGAAGCTGCATATGTGATCTTAGTGCTTTGTGAGGTGAAGAGCATTAGCAGGAGCTGCCTTTTGTCCTCCTAGCACATCTTCAGTACCGTCAGTTCTTAGTTTTGCTTGGTAACTTGCAGACTGAGCATCAGCAGCCGAAGCTGTGAGCCATGCTGTCGAGCCCTGTATCCAAGCTGTAATCTCCTCTGGGTATCTGAGCTACAGTGGGCCGTTGTATGGATGCGGTCGGTATCGTTTTGCAAGGTAGTACAGCTCCGATATGGCTGGTGATTATGCTGAGTTAATAAGCCTTGGTGGATCTGATCTGACTCTCTAGCATGCCCCAAAGCACTCATAATGAATAGATTTTTCTGTCACTTGGTCTATTCCAGCTTCCATTTGGATGGTGCACAGGTGGCATGGTTTTTGTGATGTGCTTGATACAAAGAGAGTTCTGAAATAATCTGTTATTTCTGAACTGCAGATTTTTGAAGGCAATTCTGATTATATGCTCAAGCTGCAAAATAAACAAAACTGTATCTGTAATAAAACACTCAAGGCTTACTTGTTTTTCTGAATGTTATTCATACACCTAGTTACTGACCTACGTAAACTGTTAAATTCTGTTAACCTCAGTCTTTGCTCAGGGGGATCTCATAATGCTTATATTGTACCATGTGTTGGTACTCTTCTCTAGAAAGCATACAAAGATATAACCTACATAGAGAAGAGTGGATTCAGTGGTAGAGAAATTGGAAAGAAAAGCAGTTAATGATGATTCGTAGAGACTGAGAAATTCATGTTTTCTATTATCCTCACATAATTTCTTGAAAAGTGTGCCTGGAGGTCGTACATAGTCTCATTGCTGCACAAATGAATGATTCTGACTCCACACTCTGCAGGAGAGTCACGATCAAACACTGCCTAGAAAAATTATCCAACCGTATGCAGATATGCCTGCCCTTCTGTTTGACCCTTTCAGATAAATAAAGAGCTGAAACTGTCACTTGCTACACAGCAAATAATAGGGGCATACATAAAGTAGGGAAAGTCCCAGTTTCCCTTCTATAGATAGTGGGGAAATAGATCTCTAATATTTTATAATTTTTTTTTTCTATTTTATTAATATCTTGTATAATAAACATATACATTGTGCCACTGCAAAAGTGTTGCAGTAAAGGTACATAGCTTATGTTCCCTATGTTGTTTTTGTCTTTAATTTAACAGTTAGTGTCTCTGCATAGCAACTTTTCCATTGGAACTGTAAACCCTGCAGTACCACATGCATGCCTGTTGGGAAAAGATTTTCTTTTTGGCTTTATATGGACTCTTAGACATAATTACCCACTAAAGGTTGGAAAATGGATGTATTAGCATTGTTTTCCATCCAGTAAGCAAGTATCCAACAAAATATTGATGAAAGTGTTTTACTTTGCTGGCTACGCTACGTTGATCGACCTATTTAGCAAATTGTTAATCTATATGATGAAAACAAATAGGTGGTAAACGTACAGTGTCTCATCAATATCTTCTTTTAAAAATAAATTTGCTGCGTGTACTGGAATGGGATCTATCCTATAAAAGCTGATCAGTGTTGTTGCAGAATCTCGTAACAATTCCAGCATTTTCAGCTCCTCCAGGACATGAAGCTACAACTTCTTTCACTGAAAAGTTTCACCAAGTAAAGTTCCTCCCCAACTCTGATGGGTGGTGGTGCATGGCTGACAGGCAGGCAGTGGTGAGGAGGATGGGGACCTGCTGTCGGTTGCAGCTGTCGGTGGAGTTGTGGTGGTTGTGTTCGCAGAGTCCAGTGCTTGCTTTCGGTGCAAAAGGGCCTGTGGTGGAGGAAGGAAAGGTGCAGATGGTCACTGTCCCAGAGCACCCCTGGCTAACGTAAAGATAAAATTGTCTGGACATGTTGAGTTCTTATACCACTTCAAGTTACACTGAGGGACTGAAATTGTGAATGCCTTCCTGGAAGGTGCTATGTTGACAGAATATAAGTCAATTTTTCAGTGACTGCTTTCAGCCGTCTCTCTTATCCTCTGCTTTACCTGCTGTGGTGTGTACCTAGTTATTGTGAGATGCCGGGAGCATGTAACAGTGGTGAGAGAATGCTGCATTTGAGCAGCCAACAGCAATAAGTACTGGGAAGTCATTGGAAGACACTAGTGATTTGATGAGGAAAGTCTAGAATAACTGAGAAAAGGATCTGGCATTATTTCTTCGCAAAACTTAAGCGCCTTCCAAACATGGCCTTTGATCGTAAACTGAAATGCAAAGGCTTTAATTAAGGGCAGACAAAAAAGTTTCAGTAATGATAATGATTCAGTCTTCTGAACTTTGACAGTGTGTGTGGATGTGGCATAGGCTGCTGTGAACAACTGAAATAAATGTTCTTTCTAATCATATAAAGCTGCCTTTATACTAAAGGACAGTTAATTAAAGCTGAATTTAGCATTTATGCCTAGAGAAGTTTGACACTTAGATATTCTGTCTGTGGTAAATGCACTAAAAAGTATAAGGATAGCTACTCATTGCATATTGTTCTGTGTGAGACTTAAAGAAAACGAAATGTACCATGAGCATCCACTCCAGCACAGTAGTGTTCTTGATGCCACAAGCTGTGGTCTGTACGAGACAGCTGTATTGGATTGCAGACTAAGTCACTGGAATGAATGCTTGTCATAAACATTTCACATTTGGCCTAGGTTGCAAGCTGTCTTTCTTGCTTACTTCTTCTTCATTCATCTCTTGTATGGAAAGGTAAGGCTGTAATTTGTGTTAATCCAGGGAAGTTCAGTCTTACCCCAGTTTTGAATAAACTCGCCGTTCAGAGGTTTGCATTTTGCTCAGGAAAATCTAGAGCAAAGAATGAGAAAATTGAAATTCTAACAGAATAATGGATGCTTCAGCTTAAAACCTGGCTTTTTGTTTGCATTTATATTCCGTAGCTGTTTCAGAATACTATTGGGGCCATTAGGGAAAAGTTAGTTTATGACAAGGTTTGAAAATGTGCAGTGCTTTGTTTAATCAGGTAATGTACTAGGAGAATATTTTCCCCTTCAAATCCTTTGTATTTCTCTCTCTTTTTTTTTCTTTTTTTTTTCTCTTTCTCTTTCATTTTGTGAATTGAGACTAGAGCTGAGTTTTTTCTTATGTTTTCTATTTGGTTGTGAGCTGTCTGACTTTGTGTTTGTAATGATGCTTGCCTGGGCCTATGTGGACATCTCATAATGGGACTCTGATAATTGCAGTATTCTGAGAGCTGGAGTGTATGTGGGAACTCAACCAATGGACAACTTGAAAGGGACCAGAGCATGGCTCCCACAAATATATTTACATACTGTTGCGGATCCTGATTTGTCACGAATAGGAGAGTAAGAAACTTAAAGAACCACTGTCAAAGGTATTAGCAAAAGTGGTTTTAATATGATATTGTAAAAGTGTGGCTTAACAAAGTTCAATAGCAAGATTCACTCTGGTAAATCCTGTATGGAAGAGCATACAAAGGAAAATTGAGTTACACTTGAGTTAGAATGATTTATAGAAAGCCCGAAGATGCAAAGGTTAGGGAGGGCCCTCTCATTGAGTCAGAGGTGCAGAATGGACCTTCTGCTTTCTAAACTCCTTCTCAGAGAGGAGTCTAGGTGCAGGTAGGTCCAGACTTAGCCTCAGGCTTTGTCAGCTGTTTGTGCCTCGGGATTGTATATGCAGAGTTTGTGTAATGTTTCATTAGCATTCAGCATGCAGTCAAAGTTACCAAGGCAAAATCAAAGTTATCCTACTACAGAGTTATGCGGTGTATCAGTCGCTTCCTGAAGATCTACCATTGGTGAAAGGTCTCTCTGCCTCGAGGAGCAACTTTGAGGGATCTCCCAGATCAAGGGGAGATCACCGCCGTGCAGTCATGCTGCCCAGCAAGAAGAGCTCAAAGAAGGCCCTCTTAGGCTGTCTTATTTATGGAATACAGTAGTTGATTTGTAGTAAAATTACGTGCAATGGGGAAAAGTATGCAGGAGACTCCTGGTACCCACAATTTTTTTGTTCCTTGATAAATAAGTCTTGGAAAAGCCACCATCTAGTCATGTGTCAATTGCATGATTGGTGTTCCAAGCTCATGTGCATCGATTCTTACTGTGTTAGTGTGCTCCTTTGTGAGTTTTCACAGAACAACTTGAAACTAGAGGAGTTCGTGGCCTGGCTGCAGCTCAGACCTTTACCTCTTCTGGAGCCTGCACCAAACCACTGCCAGTCTGGTCAGGGGATCAAGCGCACCTGTCATGCATACACCAAGACATGACTTTTTTTTTTTTTAAAGAATATTTTAAAACGGTTTCTAAAAAAAAAATATTAGCACACACTCTGATCAAAAAATCCATTTTCCTTTCAAACAAAATCTATTTCAGAGGAAAGAGAGGGACAGTCGTAATACCAGTCCCACCAAATGCAGTATTTATGTACACTTGGCTGTATAACTACTGGTTGTAAAGTGGTTAAAACCACATGAATACAAAGAAACAAACAAACAAAAAAAGGAAAGTATTTTAGAACTGAAAACTGAAGTTTGTGGATACTTCTGCTCGTTTCATTGTGACTCTAATGAAATTGAGCAACAGTATTGTTTTCCTTACTTAACTCCGTTTGAAATTACAAAATGTGTTTTTGTTAAATGGAAGGCGTATACTGTAGGTTTGTCAGATTTTGACATCCCTTTCTGCTTCTTTGCCGGGTTAGAAAAACGGAAATAAGTTCTCCTGAACTGAAACTTTATCCAGCAAAAGAAGGAATATTCTATGATTCTAAGTGTGCGTTTGAGTCTGTTGATTTCAATAAGCATAAAAAGATACTCGGGCTTCCTCTTGCTTTAAAGCATGTCTTAGTATCATGCAAAAACAATTACACATGTTTTAAAATACTCACTGACCCTGGGTTGCAAATGCATCTTCCTTTAAATCAATGATGAAGAGGAAGGTTCACTCTTAAATTATTTGTTCATGTTTCTTGAATAAATGTCCATAATAATTAGAAAACACAAACACCTCCCACATTGGGCCAAATGTTACCTGTTTGAGGCTTTTTAATGTCTTAAAATGATACAGAAATTTTGGCCTGGCATCAATACCCCATCTTTCTTTTAAGAAAGATATCTGCTGTAAGCTATTTCCCCAGCCTCCAAAAGGTAAGATAGATTATCACCAACGAGGAAATACCAGTAATTTTATTTTATTTTGGGACTTGAAGTATTTACAGGTAGATTTTAGGTACAAATTTTGTGTTGAAAATTTTGTGCTAGTGTTCGGTAGAAAGCAGAACGCCTCAGTGTTGCTGATGCTATATTAGTGGAAAAAATCCCAATGTAAATTACATCCAAATGAGGACTCCCACAGATTTCTAAAGTATTCTGATCTTCATTAAATTAGTTCTAGCATTTCTTTACTATCTTCAGGCTTTTGTGGAAAAAAAAAACATTGTTCTCACTGTAGAGAACCAAGGGATAAGAGCTGACTGAGAAAAGCTATGGTTCTATTTTGTCATGTCTCTGTGGTAGATTTTTGGTTGGCCCTTTTAACAACATGTTGTGTTTAGGATAACACATGGATGAGACTTTGTCTTAAAGGAGAGTTTTCTTTTTGTGTAGTAAATTGCAGCTAGAATAAAAGAATTGAGGGACACATTCAAGGGCATGGGACAAAATGAGTCTTTTGCTGAGAGTTTTGTAAAATGAGTTTGAGTTTTAATTTGAAATCGAGCCAAAAATTTATCCCTGGGGGGCCATGCTATAAATGAATATCTGTTATTTAGGCTGGGTAATGGAACAGATGTGAATGCTCGGTATGTGCCTCCCTTGTGTGTTGCTGAAGCTGGCATCCTTTTACCAGCATGCTATTCCAATGAGCCATTTTGGCTCAGGCAGACCATGTTAGAGAGGTGTTACAGAAGTTTTCTTATACTTTTTTAATCTCATTTTTACTGTTCAATCAGTTCTCTGTTCTCAACCAACATTCAACAGTAAAATTATATAGATGTTAAATGCACCACCCCAAAATCTATGCTATATTTTGGGAGATACAGAATCATGTAATCTTTAAGGTTGGAAAAGACCTCCAAGATTATCAAGTCCAACCATCAACCTAACACCACCATGCTCACTAAACCATGTCTTGAAGAAGTAGACAGAGATAGGGCCATACATTGTGTGAGACTGGGGATCGGGATGTCTTATTACAGATCAACCTGCAAAGGTAAGTACTTATTTGGAGAAAATACTTTTTAATGTACTGTGTTCTTTCATTTGTGATTGAAAATTTTGGTTCCAGATAACAACTGTAGATGAAGAATTGAAATTAAAGTCAAAGAGTCTGATTTTAGGAAAGGAGCAACTGAGCACAGCCTTTCTCCCTTTAGAGAATCAGGAAAGTTCAGAATGATAAATGGGTAGTGGTGAGAGACTTTATCCACAGGAACCAGCAGATATTGTGCCTAAATTATTAATTAATTATTATGAAATTATGTATAGATGTATACCTCACTTTAAATTTATCTCCAAAATGCAGAAAGTATGAGGAAAAAAATGCATGAGAACTTCTCTTGTTCTTATTGGAAAGTAACAACAAAAAAAGGTAATTTTTTGTTTGCCTTTTTTTTTTTTTTTTTTTTTTCTCCTCTTCTTTTCTCAGGTCCGCACCAGTGTCCTACCTGATCACAAGGAGCCAAGAGCAGATGTTGGAGTAAGCAATTTTTTTTTTTTTAACTAGTCGAATTTTTTTCACCTCATCAGCAGACATGGATACCCAATGAAGAGAAATGGTGTTCTACCTAACTGCTAAACAGAAGCTAGCAAGCTTTTTTAATAGCAGAAGTTGGGTTAAATGAATTAAAAAAAAAAAAAAAATCAAGGCAAGAGTAATGGTCTCAGTGACTCATGTAGTCCCATTCGCATATATCTTGAAAATATTTTTCAAGTGAAGTTATCCTGAGGCAAGCACAACTGTCTAGAATTCCTGCTACTGCCATATAAGCAATCTGGATGAGATTGAGACCTTGCCTCAATGAGCCTGGCCTGTCACCTTCTGGTTTTCGTTGGCAGAGTATAAAAAGTTCCTACTGTAGGAATTGCCTTTGGGTTCACTTGAAGAAATTACACTGGTGACATATGGAGGACTTATTTTCTGTGTAGGTCTTTTGGAAGAGGTATTGGGATGTCATTTCTGGGTCTGAGAAGGCTAGAACCACTTAAACAATATGAACACCTCAAGGGAGTGCGAAATGTTGATCCTGCTAGAGCTGAATAAAAGACCAAACATCATCTGGCAGGTATCAGACTTATGTCTACAAATATTTAAAGTAACTGGATTTTAAAATTTTTAATCTAAGGTGTTGACTTTCCTGCATTAGCAGGGCTTTCTTGGCATAGTTTCCAGGATTTTAGCTGGTGTTTGAAAAATCTGTAGCTTGGCAGCAAGTTCAGTCTTAGTGAAATAATCAATGTGTTTCAACTTTTCATACAGCTATTATGGAGACTTTTCTCTCTGGCTAGCTGTGATTGTTAATCAAAATACTCAAGGCACATATCTTAAGATTTATAATCATAAGTACCCAAGTAGCAAGATTACAGAGAAGCATTACTCTATAATTAGCATTACAGCAGCAGTTTTGTTTAAAGCCTACTTTTCAAGCCTCTCCAAGTCACAGGTACAATGCTAGATTGGTTTGTAGACTGCCAGTTCAGGCCCCAGGGTAGACTATTTGTGTCTACATCAGTATGGAAAAAGTATTCTTCAGCATTGTTTGAAATGAGACACCTTGAGCATTAGCATAACTCTCTTCATTTGGATCATGGGATCATTCACAATTTTATTTAATTTTGCAAATTTGCATTGTCAGGCAAATAAAATTTTGTTCTAAATAAGCATAAAAATATGGAACAGACAAACAAGTAGAATTTTTTTAAGCCCAGAAAATTATTCACCTTTAATTTCATGACCCTGGAGAACGAGGTACGACACTCAGAGATGATTAGTGGGTACAATGACCAAAGCTTCAAGACTGTATAAGAGAGCAGTGTAATTGTTTCTTAGCCCTGATCATATGAGGGCTCCGACTTGGGGTTCTTAAATGGATTTATAGTTCTGTTGCGCTGCAGAAAGAAGCCCCAGGTGACCCAACCTATATGGGTTTCATTCCAAATATCCCTCTCCATCTTTCCAAATGATAAGGTTGCAAATACAAGCTCTCCAGCGCCATGAAATGCCCGAATGAAGGCTACTATATAGGTGTTGTGCTGCAGAATGTATTCTTGCTGTACGAAGAAGGATATGCTCTTGTAAGAAGATAACTAATCTGAGCTAACTGAGCCACCATAGAGTTTTAGTGGAGAAACACTGTCAGGCTGACTGATCTAAAGGAAGACAGAACTATCTGTGTTCACTCTGGCAAGGCTGTGAATCACCGCATTTCACATCTGAAAGAATTTATCGTAAAAGTACATATTTCATTTTGGCAGTGATACCTAACCATGATCTCTGCTTTGTATGACTGTGGTATTTTTCTCTCTGTGTTTCCTGTAGGCCTTTTTTCTTCCTTATGTCCTGTTCAGCACTTCCCAAATCCACTGTTTTCTCAACCTTCCCTAGACTCTCAGCTTGTGTGCTTTTTCCTTTGCTGCTTAAGTGCCAACCAAAGCACAGGAAATCTAAGCCTGTGACATTGATAGGAATGAGCCGTAACTGATGACTTAGCTTAGCAAATTGGAGACCAGTGTTGATGTTCACCTAAATTGAGAATTGTGATTTGAACTGTACATTTTATATGTAAGAAAACCTATCTTAGAATAGAGCTTTATTGTTAGCATTCAAATACTCAATATGCACCCAGCTGGCCTTCCTGAAAGAAGGCAGGCTGCAGGGATCTTTTTACCAGAAGTTACGCTTCTCAGGACCAACAAATTGTTTTCTCTTTTTCCCTGAAGGGGAAAATTGCTCTCTGCATGCAGCCTATGTTGACTCAAAGCAACTTGATTCTTCTTGAATTTGTATATCCAAGGGCGTATATAATTTACCCTGGAATTTTACTTTGCCATTCCAACAGTAGAGTAAAATTAGTATAATGTAATGAAAACAAATTTTGTGTACTTCTTATTGTTTTCTTGCAAAAATCCCACATAATCTTATAATCTCATTATACTTTAATCAGAACAAGTGATATTGAGTTGTGTATTTGAAAGATATATGGATAGAAGATGGCTGTAGACTGTTATTTTCTTTCCCATTGTTCTCAGGGCAAGAATAGTACTGTTGACCAAGTTGACCAAATGAGATTTTGAGCAATGTGCAGCGAGATACGATCAGAGGGTAAAAAATAACCAAAACGTGGAAGATGATGAATTTGTTTTCCTCATTGCACTGTTTTCTTGATGATAAATCAAGGTGATGTTGCTAGAAGGAACAGTTATAGTGATGTAGCTTAATTTAACTTTAGACGTTCTAGTTTGGTTTTCACATTTCTCTGCACTTCCACTACAATGAATAGGTCCACCTTAAAATGAAAATAAAGGAAATAAGTACTTACAAACAGTACCATAAACTAGAGGAATACAATACATCTATTAATAAACATAGGCTGAACTCAATATACCTTCTTAGTAGATACATTCATATTTGGAACATATAGATGGCAGCACCTAAGGCTTGAAGAAAAACCATAGCAAGAACAACTTTGGTAAAACACTGAAAACTTAGAATTTCTTGTAATCTAGAAATTAGAAATATAGAAAGAAGAAGATGCAAAATGCAAACCCTTGTACTGAATGAAAATTTTCCTGTGGCTGTACATTTTACAACCTGTATTTTGTTAGATAGTCAGACTGTTCTTAATGAAAAAGAGAGATTCCTGCCCATAAAACCAGAGTTTAACGATTTACGGGTAATCACGCTATAGATGCATTAGAAATTTCCACCAGATAGTGTGTCAAACTAGTATATTGGAATGTAATATTTTTCTAGGTACCCAAGAAAGATTTCCAAGTGCGAGACAAAAAAAGTTACAGTTAAAACTTAAGAGAACATCTCCATTAATCTTTTTTCTTTCTGCTTCTTCTGTAGCGAAGCTTCCTGGGCTGTACAACTTTTAGAGTAGGAGACTTGGTGAAATCAAAGGAGCAGCAGTTGACCCTTACCCTCAGGTAAGTGTTTTCCTCTATTGTAAAGCCTATTGAGTCAATAACCCATGGCATTTGATGATTGCTGCTTGACTGCGTTTGAAACTCTGTATTACTTCGGGTATATGAGATGTCAGCTTGAAGTGCTTCTTTCTACTATGTACAAAGTCAAAATGAAAAACCAGTTTTCTAAGCTGGAGCTTGCCATGTGTCAGATTAGAAAAGGTTAGTAATTTTTTTTGGTACAATAACCTATGGAAGAATTGCAGGGAACTTGAAGTAGAGGATGGGATGTTCTTTCAAAGTTACCTTCAGAAAGGAGCGTAAGGTTCTCAGTTGCATTTGATGTGTGTGGTTTAACACTGTACAGCCTACTGGTTTGGTTACTAGGTGTAACCAGCTGCAGTCTCCTAAAGTCATTGTTACATGGAGCCAAACTCTAATGGCAGTCGAGGATTGATGTACAACTCTGGTGACACAGGGTACAGAGCTGCAGGAGAGTCAGTGTTCAAAAACTAGGGTTGGGCTGAACAGGTATTTCTTAAAGCCATTGCTATTATAACAATAGTATATTGTTATCTGTGTGTAGTTTATAAGCAAAAGTTAACCAAATGCCTTGATTTTAATTTCTCCCAAACACAGAAAATGCCACGACTAGCAAGCAGATAACTGTTTTCTAACAAACAAAACGGATCAGATAAAATGTGAACTGACTAATCTCTCTGGAAATTTGTGCCGAGATAAACAAATACCAACTTAGTGTTTGTAAGAGTGTTCTTACAGAATTTGTAGTTGTCTCAAGTTCTTTGGGACAAACTTTGCCTCTCTCACTGACAAACTGAAAACTTGATCTGAAAGAATGCCTCTGACAGGTGCTGTAATAATTGAGAGAATGTAAAGTTTCAGGAAACTTTGAAAAGAAGTAGTGTTATCTAACCCTTCTAATTTGTAAACAAAAAGTTTAGATGGATAACTAATAATAGATTCCAGATGGCCAGCTTAGTTTCCGCTGAACCTCATAGTCTTTTCAGTTTTGCTTTTAGTTAATATTTTCAGTCTTGTATGTCCTCTTTGGGGAGCTAACACTAGAAGACAAATAGGGACAAAGAGGGCTGGAGTACCTCTCCTGTGAGGACAGGCTGAGAGAGTTGGGTCTGTTCAGCCTGGAGAAGAGGAGGCTCCGGGGAGACCTGATAGCGGCCTTCCAGTACCTAAAGGGGGCCTACACGAAAGATGGGGAGAAACTCTTCAGTAGGGCCTGTTGTGACAGGACGAGGGGTAATGGTTTCAAAATAGAGGGAGGTAGATTTAGATTAGATATTAGGAAAAAAAAATTTTACAGTGAGGGTGGTGGAACACTGGCACAGGTTGCCCAGAGAGGTGGTGGATGCCCCATCCCTGGAAACGTTCAAGGCCAGGTTGGACGAGGCTTTGAGCAACCTGGTCTAGTCAAAGATGTCCCTGCTCCTTGCAGGGGGTTGGACTAGATGGCCTTTGAAAGTCCCTTTCAACACTAACGATTCTATGATTCTAAATTAACTTGCAGATACATTTAATGGTAGGTTTTAGTTGGTTGGAGTTTTGGTTTTTTTAAGAAAAAAAATCCTAACCTTTTAAATGCAGGATTGTTTCCTGATTATGGCTATTCAGGAGCACAAAATTAGTAGAATTTAACTGCTGTTCTTCAATGGGAGTTTAACCAGAGCAGTCTAGTAATCTAAAAATCTAAACTTGTTTTCCTCTGATTGCCCTGTTATATTAATAGTCCTCAGGAGGATAGGGGATATACCAAGGGCCTTGTCAGAACATGCAGTTCTGTTTAATTCTTGTTGATGTGCTTTAGATGGGAGTTTACCAGGGAGTGCCTGTGATTTAGAGATAGTCCTTTGCTAGATCTGAAGTAGAGATTTAAGCATCCCGCAATAGCTCTGTGGTGTGCCTTGTACTATTGGTGTAATTATAGAATCTGGTTACTTTTTCACTGTGTTTTTTTCAGTTATTATGTCTTGCTATTGTCTTTCTGAGGTACAATGTAATGCTCTAAAAGTGTTTTTAAAGAAATATCCTTGTATTTTTCTCAGTTATTCTGTGGAGAGCTGGCATAGATCTACAGTTCCTTATTGTTGACAAACTGTGCTCTACTTTTCCCCTTTGCCCACCATTGTACCTTAATAGTGATACAAGTTACAAACCTCTGCAAATGTCTCTGCAAAAGACATTTTTATTTTGATTGTCCTTTCTTCTCTAGAAAGGTGCCCTAACCTGATGACTGAGTGTTCACTGTAGATGTGTGCACCTGTATCTAATCATCAAAACCTGAACAGGTCAATTTGTAGAATTGCTTCAATGCTGACAATGTACACAACTGATGTTGGCAGAGGAATTTAGTTACTAGAGACTTGGGACTGCAGTTTCCAATATGAAATTTGTAAAACCAGAAATGCCCTCTATAGATTTGAATGTTTCATTTTGCAATGGTAATGCAATGCCACTTGCTTCCAGCTTTCTCATAGGTTTGTGATGATAAACAGCATAAAATGGGCTATTGAATAAAACAAACACTATTCAGTAGCAGAATATTTCTTAATATTGGCTATATGTTGCAGTGTATCCAATTTTAAAAGAAAAAGCAAAGGCATCCTTTCTTCTTTGTAAATGAGTTAGATATACTGATTGCTATTCCAGTAACTAATACCGATTTTATTCTTTTTTTAATTTTTATTTACATTTTAAGTTCAGTTTAGAGGATCTTTTTGCTATGCCTTTCTTTTAAGATTAGCATAATGTGGGGTTCTTTTTTTTTTTTTGCTTGGTTGAGGTCTATGGCCTTTTGTACAAGCCTAGCAATTAGTACTTCCATTAGCTCCTTCGCCTGTGCTGGTAGTTTGCAGTTTTTCCAGGGAGGTCCTCTTTAGCTTAGGCGATTTTGGTATGCTTTCCAGCAAAGGAAAAAGATAATAGTTCTCTTTTATGCTCTCTGTAAAATAAGGTCCATCTGTCTCAGATGCTGCTCTTAGTAGACAGTACAAAAGTGTAAGTAGGCTGCTTCAATATGAAACTAGAGTACTACCCATACCACCCCGATCCTTTGGCCACTGAAAGCAGGAGCTTTGTAGCAATGGAGCTAACCATACAAAAACAAAAACTAGGATGGAAGTACATGAATTTTACCAGTTGTCTGAGGGAATGTGCCTATGGATGCCTGTCAATCATGTATTTTGTTGGTTTGGTTTTGTAGGGGAGGTGGGCTGTGGTGGCAGCTTCTGCAAGAGGCTGCTAGAAGTTTCCCCTTTGTCCAGTGGACTCAGCCAGGGACGAGCAGATTGGTGGCAGAATGTTCCCTGGTAACACCTCTGTGATAACGTATGTAAGAAGGGGAGAAATTGAAAAAAAAAGACGAGAAGAGGTGAAGAAGTTGGAGCAGGGGCAGAGAGGGGAAGGCACGAGTCTGGTGGGCCCTGTGGCCCTCACCCTCTGGCCTCCTGCCGGGCAGCTGACTGGGCCGGACTCGGCCTGGCCCGGCTGCAAGAAGTGAAGAGGAGATGAGATGTGAAGAGAATCTGAGAGGCGTCTGCCCGAGCTGGTTGTGAAGAATTTTTTGTGAGGAACGGCTGCAGAGGCCAAGGTCAATGAAGGAGAGGGAGAAGCAATGCTACTCCTCGCCAAGATTCCCCTGTAGCCCATGGTGCAGCCCATGGTGGAGCAGGTTGTCCCCCTGCAGCCCATGGAGGCCCACAGAGGAGCAGAGATTCATCTGCAGCCCGTGGAGGACCCCATGCTGGGGCAGGTGGATGCCTGAGGCTGTGGCCCATGGAGAGGCTGTGGCCCATCTGCGCTGGGGCAGATGTTCGGGAGGGACTGCACCCTGTGGAAAAAGGAACTACCCTGGAGCAGTTTCACAAAGGACTGTAGCCCGTGGGTGGGAGCAGGGGAGGAATGTGAGGAGTTCTTCCTTTTGAGGAAGAAGGAGCGACATAAAGCAATGTGCAATGAACTGACCATAACCCCCATTCCCTCTTCACCCCTGTACCGCTTAGAGGGGAAGGAGGTAGAGATAATGTTAATCCCAGGAAGAGGGAGGGGTGGAGGGAGGTTATCTTCTTCTCTGTCTCATTATCCTGCTTTGGTTTTAATGATAAATAAATAGCTTTCCCCAAGTTGAGTCTGTTTTTCCCCTAACAGTAACTTTAAGGATCTCTCCCTGTCCTTATCTCAAACCTTGAGCCTTTTTTTCTTATATTATCTCCCCCTATTCTCTCGGAGGGTGGGGGGAGTGAGAGAGAGACTGCGTAGTCTGGTCCCAGCTGGGGCTAAACTATGACTTGTATTCATAGAATCATGGAATAGTTTGGATTGGAAGGGACCTTTAAAGGCCATCTAGTCCAATTCCCCTGCAAGGAGCAGGGACATCTCCAACCAGATCAGGTTGCTCAGAGCCCCGTCCAACCTGGCCTTGAATGTTTCCAGGGATGGGGCATCCACCACATCTCTGGGCAACCTGTTCCAGTGTTTCACCACCCTCATTGTAAAAAGTTTCTTCCTTATGTCCAGTCTGAATCTACCTCCCTCTATTTTAAAACCATTACCCCTCATCCTATCACAACAGGCCTAAAAAGAGTTTCTTCTGTCTCTCTTACAGGCCCCCTTTAGATATTGGAAGGCTACTATAAGGTCTTTGTGGAGCCTTCTCTTCTCCAGACTGAACAGACCCAATTCTACAGATTTTCTTTAAAGTTGTGGTTGTACTTGACCTCTTGGACAGTATTTCTTTGTCTATCAATCTGCTTCTTTTAGCTGTCTTATTTTTGTTAATCTTGGGCAAGACTGAACCTATTTCCTTTAAATAAAAGGGGTAAACCATAGTTCTTTTTTGAGAGTTCAAAAAAAATGACTCAAAGACTCTATTAAAGAAAGTCCTCCCAACTTCCCTTCCTCCAAACACTGTCTTTCAAGCACCTTGTAGTTCAGTGGGCCAGAAGACATGTAACACATGTAACTGCACTTCAATAGCAGTTACATTCACAATATTTAATTAACTAGAGAGAATTTGAAAGCATCACACTAATTTTTGCAATCATTTATGTACACATAACTTCCTTAGCAAACTATGACTATAAAATAATATATATTTAGCTGTTTTTTCCCTGTTAAAATTCAGTACAAGTCTGCCTGCTACTAGTTTTACTTTGTCTCCATCCTGAAATTGTTTCTTGGCTGCTTCATGTCATGTCATCCTCCCCAGGAAGCAGGTGAGCGATGGCCAGGCAAATCTCCTATAGAGCTGAGGCAAAACTTGTTTTGACGTGAAGCTTAATCAACAGAACATTGAAATAATGAAAACTGAGAAAGAATTGAACAGCAGAAAACTTTGTTTACCTTAGAAGACAATAGAATGTTGTTTATCAGTGAACTTGTTTAAAGACAGTATTGATTGCAGTAGGCTCTGCCGTGAATTCAAAGAATAAACATTTCTGTGCAAGTACAATAGTTTTGTGCTTGCATATTTCAAAATATATTGCATCAGTAGAGAAAATTATTTTATAACAATTTATTTTATAATAATATACATTAGTCTGTACTAATTGCATTTGTTGTGTACTATGCGCTGGAGGAAGGGGCTGCCTGCTAGACTGAAAGACACACAGTTTGGTTTTCAGGCAGTCACTCACTTTGTCATTTATAATGAACACAACTATGCAAATACAGTCTGCTTCTCTTTTTCTTTGTGTTCTTGAGCCATGTTTTTAGGAGAAAGGTATGGCCATGGGAACCAATTAGTGGGCTTAAATTTGCATATTCAACATGCAGCAATTAGACTTGATGAGAACAGCATTGGAGGCAAATAGCTGTTTTTCTCAGTCCATTTAGCTCACCTGCTTTTCCACTGCTAGCTTGTTACCTTTCTGTCTGGATGCCTGGGTCAACCTTTTATCGCCAGAAATATTAAGGTGAGAATGTATTCCTGCTGCTCATGATAGTGCTGACTAGCTCCTTGCCTCACATTTGAGGGAACTGACACTGTCCTGGTAATCTTTAAGGACTTGGGATGGTAAAGAAATCCATGCGTATAACAAACTATAATATTAGAAGCATTAGTAAGTAATTGTGCTTTTAAACCTGAGCAGATTTCACAATGTCTTTGGATTTGGCTTAGCGAGTAGAACAACAGTGTTGCTTTTAACACTGATAGAAGGTGTTTTGTTTGTTTGTTTTTAAATTCAAAACATACTGTTTCATCCAGAATCACCTCCCCAAGGTTCATCAGAGGATGAGTCCTTGGTGATTCCAGCGTAGCTGTGTGCGGACTGTCACAGAGTTATGGGTGTGTTAGGTGGCATGAGCACTGCAGTATGCAGTCTTGTTGGACTGAATGGTTAGAGATAGACCGAAACATTGCCAGCTTCTAAATCTGGTTTAGAAATTGCTCCTCTAACACTTGTGTCCTTTTCATTGGCCATATTCCAAATGCAGATGCTCTGTGGACAGATATCAGACAATTGGTGCTCCTTGTCCCAGGCTGCTTAAAAAAAAAAATCAGCAATTTTCCAACTCCATAAGGCAGTTTGAGCCATATATAGGTTTATTCACATTGCCACTTTAAAAAAAAAAAAATTATTACTGTATTCCGCATCCCCACTGTCCCTATGCAGGTTTGTCAAGGTGCAGTCCCTTGTCCTGTGTGTCTGCAGTGTATCTGGTCTCATGGCTGTAAGCAGTCTGATGCAGGGACAGTCTTCACTGCACCACGTGAGTGCAGAGTGCACTTTTCAGCTTTATTAAACTACAGCAAATAAGCTGATTCTGTCCAAATGCATTATGAAGTGTCCTAAAACCAATTAATTATTGTCCTGATGCTCTGTTGAACAGTGTGTATATGTGAGAGTGTCTCCTCCTGTCTGTCCAGGCAAATGACATGAACTGTACACATACACGTGTGTGCGCACAACACCATTTCTGTCAGTGCAAAGTAAAATAATACAGATTTTTATCTTACTTAAGTGTGATCACTAGACTCTTTTTCCCACTACATCATTTCTTTTGTTTTCTTTCCAGCAAAATTTTAATTTCCTGATGTTGCTTGAAAGTTTTAAATGCGTGACATATCTGTTGTTTGAAGGCTCTCACGCACTGGTGGTATTTCAAATTCAGTGTCTGACGCAGCTAATGACGGTTTCTCCTTGGACATTTATAGAGCTCTTTGTTCATTTTTGTGCCTGTAGCTCTTAAAAGAAACTTTGGGGTTTTTGTATTTTTAAATTCTATTTTCATATTTTCATGTGGCAAGGTAAGAGAAATGGAGGAAGGAGTACAATTGCAATGCAACAGTCCCACTGTTCAGTTTTATTCTACTGCATTACCTTCTCTTACAGATACTGCGTATTTCAGACTTAAATATTACATATGTATTAGACCAGACCAGGAGTGGTTTTGAGAATAAAACAATAGGAAAAAAAGATATAAAGTGAAATTAGATCAATTGTATTTTTTAAACATGTCTGGGGAAAGCTTCCAAACACACGTTGCACACGTGCAAGCAAGCAGTGCAGTACTCTGCTGGACTGAGGCCGAGCCTCTGATAACAGGAACAAGAGGAAATACTTAGTATTCTAAAGAAAGGACAACAAGGACTGAGAAAGGAAACTGGCATTTCTGATTTTATTTCATTTTACTCAAGCAACATGCCTTGTTGGCTTGTACCAATTCATTTGCAAATCCAACTCTTTTTTGCTCAACATTTGTCCATACTCTTAATTTACCCTAATGTAATTTTAAATCAGATCTGGTTAGTGTAGGTCAGTCTCAGAATTGCAGTTCTCTTTGGCCTTAGAAAAATGTGTTCCCTAAAAAAAGAATGGATAGGATTTCACTTCTAGAAGTCAAACGAATGCAACATTTTCCTTTCAGACCAGAATAACAGCAAAGTGCTGTTGCGTATTTAAGGCAGACTGGTGATGAGATCATCCACTTGACGCTTTACTCAGGACACGTTATGCTGTTGAAAAAATTTCATTCTTACAGCCACAGATTTACTCTGATTTTTAATATATATGTGATTTGCTAACATATAATCTGTTGTGTTTCTTCTCTGCTTAGAAATGCTGTGGTTCCTTTGTTGAGATAGCCTGGTTTGACACAGAAAGGAGAAAACAAATGAAATCAAACCACTAAGCTGTAGCAACTCCAGGGAATGTTCTTCATTCAGAAGACATTTAAGTTGTTCTCATGCATTTCAAAATTGTTATGTATTTTTGCTCATAAACACCCTTTGGACATTGAACCTTTCTTCTTCATTACTTTCCTTTTGTATGCTTTGTTAATTAACGTAGGCTTCTCTGGTTGCAAGGCTATATGGAATTGGTTCATTTTTAATTCTTCCTTTATTTTATTGTCAGTAATGAATTTGGCTTAGAGCAAATGAAGTAGTGACACATGTAAAATATGAAGAATTACGTGTATTTTGCCAGGTTTTATATAAGAATGTATTTAATTTGTGTAGTCACAAGAGAAGTGTATTCTACTGAGTTGCATATTAAAGCATAATGGTTTGCAACCAAAATAATTATTTAAATTTGAAGCTTGGGGGTAGCCTTATTTTGAGACTTGACTGTAAAAAATGCAAGTTTTCATTTAGTGTGATAAATAAGTATCCATGCCTGAAAAGACTAATGTATGTGCTTAACTTTAGTCAGTGTACAGAGCTGGCACACTCTGACTTAATTAAGGCCTTATACTGCGTGCAGAAATACAGATTGTGTAAAATTGTGGGAGCTCAACGCAGAGGGAGACCTCCTGCCTGGGGCTTGAGCAAGCACTCTGGGAAAGCCTGCGCGTGGCAGAAGGCAGCATGGCAAAGCTGAGCTGGTCCTGCCCTGCCTGAGAGTGGGAGACCACGCGTGTCGACGCAGTGCTGCTCAGGGGCTCGCAGCGCCCAAGAGCCAGCGGGAATTGGCCGTGCTGGCCAGCTGGGCCTGAGGCGATACGTCCACGTAGTACCGCACAGTGCGTGCAGGCGGGCCAGCGCTCAGACTGCCGTCTTTCTCCTGGTTGGTGAAATGAGGAGAAGGGTGTTTGGGGGATTTTTTCCTTCCTTTACTAATATGATGTGAGGGCTATTTTTTTTAAGTTCTGGAAGAGTGTCTGGGTTGAAGAGGGTTTTGATCTTTTTCTGCAGCAGTGATTGCCCGAGGAATGTGACAGTTTTTAATAGAAAGACTTTTTTCTAATATTACTATTTCTGAAAGTTGTTTTTTCTCTTTTATTACCAGCCCTCTAGTCCCTGTCCTATGTGTTCCTTTGTCCTACTTCATTACTTTTCATCTTCATTTCTGAGATTATACACAGTGTTGTCCCAAACCCATTTGTTTTTATTCTTCTTCCTCTCTGTGGTTTTGCAATTTTGCTAAACTACTTCTCGTCATTTCCTTTTGCCAATTTTTGCTTGGTGGCTGTTGTTATACTTTCCTCATTATTATTAAATGATTTGTTACCTTTCTTTCCTTCCTTTAAAAAATCCAGCTGTTCAGAGTAAGCCAGGGGAGATAGATTGTGCCATTAACCTTGGTGTTTTGGTACCAGTGGAAGCTGAAAAATCATTCAGTATCTTTTTAGAGTTTAAACTCTTCTTTCTTCCAAAAGTTGGTGAGCAGTACTCTTTTTTTGGAGATGTAAATCTGAATTGCTATTTGGTTTTGCTTAATTGGAAGTAAACTGTTTGTGAAGATGATAAAGGAATTCACCTGGAACTTTATTATCTTCTTCTATATAGTTAAAGAAATGGAACTGTGTTCTGGTTTTGTTAGTGAGGGGGGGCCTAAGGTGGCAGCTTCTGTAGGAAGCTGCTAGAAGTCGCTCCCTTTTGTTCAGTGGACTCGGCCGGGCCTAGGGCGGACCCGCTGCTGGCCAAGGCCGAGCCAATTGGTAGCAGAATGTTCCTTGATAACGCCTCTGTGATAACGTATTTAAGAAGGGGATAACAGGAAAAAAAAAAAAAAGATATGATGTGAAGGAGCTGAGCGGGGGCAGAGAGGGGGAGGCACAAGCCTTGGGGCCTTGCAGGCCTCACCCTCTGGCCTTCCGCTGGGCAGCCGACTGGGCCCGACTTGGCTGGGCCTGGCTGCAAGAAGTGGAGAGGAGATGAGAAGTGAATAAGATGTAAAAAGGATCCTGAGAGGCGTCTGCCAGCCTGTTGTGAGGAACGGCTGCAGACGCCAAGGTCAGTGAAGAAGGAGGGGGAGGAGTAATGTGGCTCCTGGCCAAGATTCCCCTGCAGCCAGTGGTGAAGACCATGGTGGAGCAGGTTGTGCTGCTGTCCCCTGCAGCCCATGGAGGTCCACGGAGGAGCACAGATCCACCTGCAGCCCGTGGAGGACCCCACGCTGGAGCAGGTGGAGGCCTGAAGGAGGCTGTGGCCCGTGGAGGGCCCTCTGGGACAGCTGTTCTAGAGGGACTGCACCCCGTGGAAGAGATGACCCACGCCAGAGCAGTTTCACGAAGGACTGTGGCCTGTGGGAGGGACCTCACGCTGGAGCAGGGGAGGAATGTGAGGAGTTCTTCCCCTGACAATGAAGTAGCGGCGTAAAACATCGCGTGATGAACTGACCGTGACTCCCATTCCCTTTTCCCCCCTGTGCCGCTCGGGAGGGGAAGGTAGTAGAGATAATGTTAAGCCCGGAAAGAGGGAGGGGTGGGGGGAGGCTATCTTGTTCCCTGTCTCATTCTCCTGCTAGTTTTAGAAATAAATGAGTATTTTTCCCAAAGTCGAGTCTGTTTTGCCCGGAATGGTAACTTTAAGGATTTCTCCCCATCCTTATCTCAAACCTCGAGCTGTTTTTCCTTATATCATCTCCCCCTATTCTCTCGGAGGGTGGGGGGAGTGAGAGAGAGACTGCGTAGTTTGGTCCCGATCAGGGCTGAACTATGACAGACTGATTCTGAATAATTACTCTGTGGAAGGACTACAAAAAAGTTATATTCGAATTAATTTTATTATTTGGTTTAGTAGGAGGTTTATTAATATACTGAGCATGTCCTTTTTCACAGATTGTGTTAGGAGACAGAGCAGTGTACTGTGCAATGAGATTGCAGGTCGTAAGTGAAGTATAGGTGCAATAAGTTACAGCCCTGTCTCTGACGGTCCACAGACAGAATAATGCCTAGAATGAAAGCTTGGCAACATTTATGGATACTTCCACCATTTATGGGATTCTTGCCTATCCTTAGTTTAATGATGAAAACTTTCATTATTATAAAGATTTTGGAGAATATACAATATGCCTTATTGTTAATGTTTGCTTTATGATTGTAAATAACAAGTTCAATACGAGTGACTGCAGCTATACAGAATGGAGATAGGAATAAATGTTTCCTGATAATGTATGGACTAAAGAAATGCGAGGCTGCGGGTGACCCAAAGTAATGGTTTTTTTTCCAGGACTTCTGATGGTGGAAAGACAGTTGGTACCATTGAAGTCAATCTTGTGAAGATGGGAGAGCTAGAGGATGGAGAAACGGACCACATCACAACAGATGCCCAGGATCAAAAGGTAGAAGCTCAGTTCATTCCACAAAGTTAATGAGAATGATCACCTATACCAAATGCCTAAATTACTAATTCCAAATTGGGTTAAGCACTTAATCAAAAATTTCTGGAATAAAGTACTATGTGCACTTAATCTCCGTAAACTGAAAATAGTTTTTCACAAATATCTATGGAGTAATACTCTATCCTCAGTTTCCTAGTCCCTCTTCTTCTTCAGAAAAAAAAAAGAGCTGATTTTGACCTCAACTGACCATATTTAATCAATCCCTATCAAAAAAAACTGTCCATAGAGACACCATAAATATGACTTCTTTTTCCCTTGGACAGTTCCTCTGTTTTCTGCCCTTGAAGTCCTGTTCACGTGGATTTTTATGTGCAACCTGTGCCCACAATACTGAAAACCTGGAAAGAATGACAAACAGGCAAGCCGAAGAAGAGGTGAATCCCCTTCCAAAGGGGCAGGTTCAGCTGCATTTCACGGGAGCACGCAGTGGTGGGAAAAGTCAACAGGAGGGATGGCACAGCAGTGGTGCCTTTGGAGTGCTAGCGTAGGGCGCAGTGTTGAGCAGAGGGTGTATGAGTTGGAGTACGCATGGTGTGGGGCAAGAGGGAAGGACAGAAGGACTTGGAAAGAGTAAAAATGCTGTTACATAGGCAGGTTGTTGCAGGCAAAAGTGGTGGAGGCTGGAGCTGGAGATGATATGGGGGAAGTGGATTTCAAAGAAATGGAAAACCAAAGAAGGGGGGATGAGACTGGGCTGTCTCTGTGATGACAAGAGGTCTGGGCTTGGGAGAGATTCAGAAATGGCTGCTCAGAACAAGGATATCAGAATTTGAGTGATTTGCAATTAATAAAAAGGTCTCTCTAACTGGGTCCCTGACTGATGGCAACTGACATACCTGTACACAGTTGCCTCCTCCTCTGCCTATGCAGCTTCATTCTCACTGACAGAATTTTTGCAGCCCTAATACTATGGTGTGCTCATGTACACTATGGTGTATTCTGTTCTTCCTGGAAAAAAAAAAAATCAGATAATGCTACAGGGAATGTAAAATTAAGTACTGTGGGGTGGTTTTTTTTGTTTTTTGTTTTGTTTTGTTTTTTGTTTTTTTTTTTTTGCTTTGAATTAACATATAAGAATGTTTTTGTTTGTTTTTTTTTTTTTTTGCGGAAAAGGGAATTGTTCTGGATGTCTTTTCTGCTCAGCCAAAGCAGTCTGCTTTTGGGCCAGACTCTGAGGATAGATTTTACACTTTTTTTTTTTTTTGCCATTGTTCTCAAAGGACTTCAACACCTTTTTAAAACAATGGACCAGTGGGACCAGTTCCAAAGAAGCCAGCAAGCGCTGCGAAATCTTTCTGGTTTTGTACTATAAAGCTTCCATGAGAAATGCAACATGAACTGTTTTTTCAACTTTCTCTTTCGTTTTACTTTTCTTCCATTAGAAAATGTGGAATGAGACTTCTCACAATTATTTAAGGTGTAATTAATGAGCTATGTCTAACTTGGGGAAGCCAGAAGACTTTAATAGCATCTTTCTAGGCGATACTGATACTTGTCAAGAAAGACCAGCCTTGTGACAGCTGTATTTTCTGTGGTCTTTAAAGGAGTCTTTAGTTTTTATGGATTAGTTGCATCATGGAGTCTTAGTTTATATGTTCCTAGTGAGGATGCAATTGTGAGAATGTAGAGTTATTATTTCTTAAAAGAAGTAAGTTCTGAATTAGGTTTGCTAACTCATTAGATAAACTATGTGCAGGGAATTCCTCATGGAAGAGTAAGGTGATAGTTAAAGTCAATCTGAGATACCAGCTCATAGAGAGTACACCATGTGTTGCTCTTTGCTTGAAGCTCTGCAACAGAACATGTAGAAACTGGGGAAGCCCTGTGAACAGAGCTCCCTATCACCTTTAGAGGCTGTCTGATTCTTTTTCTGACTGGTGGAAGGAGGAGCATTAAAAATACACTTCCTAGTACATTTATCATAGGTTTACACCAGTTGATTTTTCCATAAGCTTTTTATGCTTTTATTTTATAAATTAATCTTATCGAAGAAATCTTCCAATTTACTTGTATAAAAGTGACTTTAATCACAAACCATGAGCACATTTTAAAGACTTTTTGTCGTTTCTATTTTTCCCTTGTTTAAAAATTCATGAAGTGTTTTCTGACACAGTGTATGTGAAAACTGCCTTGTCAACAGAAGCCTCTCTGAAAGCACAGAACTTGTCAAAAATTATTTTAACCTTGGCCGTTGTATTAGTAGTACACCTTTCTGTTTTATTATGGAATAGTTGATTATATTTTGCCATTTTTCTCTGCTATAATTCTGAGTTTGTTACAGTATATTGGAACAGAAATATAGAGAAAAATGCAGATTGTTATTAAGGGTTGGGAAGTTATATTAAAAGTGATGTTTTTCAGTCTGCCATTTATAAACTGCTATATATTTCCTTATTAACACCTGAATGTGCTACATTTGTGGTTGCATTTCTTTTGTAGTGTGCATTGGTTCGTGAATGTACAGCCACTGAAGGCATAAGTGGTAAAGACAACTTGCCTTCATTAAATGCAGGTAAGTATTCAAACATCTGTAGAAGAGGACTGTTGCAACATTGTATTAGATCTTGAAGAAAGCATAAAGATCTGAAAAGGCTCTTAAAATGATGCACAGATTTTTAAGCTTAATATTCTAATGTTTTATACATATTTGACAGTATCATTTTTACTGAGGAACATGAGGAAAATTTCCAGAAATGTATGTCAATTATGCTTTCTGAAACACTGCTAAAATCTCCCTCTCCTACATCTTTACTGTTCAATGATTTTCAAGACTGTCAGTGACTTCAGTGGGCGTGGAATTAACCTCATAAGTTTTTGTCATGTCTTTGCATGACATTCTGTTAAAGTAATTATGCATTATGTGTAACTGAGTGCCCTGGAGAATTAATCTCTCTCATAGCTGTTGAAGTGGCAATTTCAGTTTGGTCTGGGAGCTATATGTCCTAAAATGAAGGAAGCTGTTGGCAAGGTGCTCACAATTCTGGGTCAGCTCTGGGCTTGAGTGTACGGTGTTGAACTAGATCTATTTCTCTTTCATTATACTGAGAAATATTACATGCTGATGCACTGCACCATAAAAGTTTTATTAGCCCGAGTTTATGAATCTCTATTACTCTGCAGTTACAATGTCACAAATAAGTTATATGGGTCATCTGAAACCACAGCGCTGTCAAGAATTCTGTGTCTTTGCTGCATACAGTTGAGGAGAAATTACTGAAGTTTTAAAACCTTTTAAAACCTTTACTGAAACTTTGTAATATGGTTTCACTGATAGTGCAGACTTATTAGACTAACTTTGCAGTCTGAAGGAAGCACTAGAAGCCTCAAAAAATAGATTTTCTATGTATGTATGAATGCTGCAAATTTTTTTTAGGTTTGTTGAGACTAGATCAGAAGCGGGGAAAAATTCTTCTTCAGCACTACCATTTCTTTTCACCAGTTCAATGTGAGACTAGATATGTTTGTGGAAAAGATAGTCATTGAGAATTACTAAATGCACAGGAACTACATCTGACGGCAGAAATTCCTGAACAGAAAATAGCTGGAGGCAGTGAGAGTATCTTGCATCTCTAGGTATCTATTTATGGCTCTTCTCAGAGACAAGATACAGAGGCAGTAGAACGACTTGGTTTAACTCGGTGCAGCCATTCTTTGATTCTGATTCTGTATGTCATCCAGATAAGTGGGTCTTAAAAAAATGACATTTCTGCTCAGAGAAAATGTTACTGATTCACAACTGATTTTTTTTTCAATTTTCTGCCTCCGTTGGATGGGATTGATTGGGGTTTTTTGTTGAGTTTTTTTGGATGGAGGAGTGCTGTAGTTTGGGGAATGTTTTTTTTTTTTTTTTTATTGAAACTGTTGGAGCTTTCAAGGTAGATGTCAGTTTTATGAATAATAAAGTCTAGATAACTTTGTCGGGAATATTTGCACAGTATACCGAGAGAGTATATACTACAGTATATCGAGAGCGCTTAACATTTTTATGTTTATTGCTCTCATATACAAATACACAACATAAAACCAAAACCCCAGCCCACCCAACATCGCTAGGATTTATAAAGTCAAACATATCATGGGTTTTTTTTGTCATTTTGTTTTTGAAAGAGTTGAGGAGAAAGAGCAGAGCTGCAGATGCACATGCAAGAAAAGACAGCACGCAGGATATTGGAAAGAGTTTTCAGTCACAGGAAATTTGTTCTAAGAAGTACTTATTCTTCAGTCTGTTTCCTGTAGTTGACTTCCTCTTCTCACCCCAGCATTGCCTTCACTTTCCTGCTGACACCTGGCACCAGTTCCAGGTTTCGTCAGCCCCACTCTTTTTATTGAATTCCCAATTTCTTTTCTTAGAAAATTTTAACTCTCCTTTTATGCCCTCAGCCTCTTTGCCCAGCCAGTCAGACTTCTTCCCCAGCGTGCCTCCGTGGCTGGGCTTCATGTGGATCAAAGCTCTCTGTGTTGCCTGGAGACTGACTTTCTCATATGCATACCAGTGCTGCCCTTAAGTGTATTGTACCACACAATGTCTCTGCACAAAAATGTATTATCCACTGTGTACGAATGACACGTGCATGGTTTTGTTGGTATGAGAAGTTGGGAAAAATGGAAGAATTGTCAATAAAGATAGACCCTTGGTGCACGTATGAGGTGTTAAGTTCAAGTTTTGGCTTTTTACATACTGAGATTTCTTTTCCAAGGCTTATGTTGCTGTCAGATCTGGGCGGATTGCCATGGGTATGGTAAAATGCACATGTCTGTAAAAGATTTGCTGTCAGAATTCAAGTTTATGAAGCACAGAACTTTCTGTTGTGGATTTCTGGCCTTATTCTGTGCATCTGGACTGTCTTAACTGAAAATTTCAAAAAAATAGTCAGTTTAAGCCAGACATGTTTCAATGTGGCAAAATCAGAGATAATCAAAAACAAGGACTGAAGGGAAAGGAACCATATCAGCAATGTGGTAGAAGTATATTCCAGGCAACCTGATAACATCAGCATTGCCTGCGCTACTTTCCCTGCTGTGTACATACAGAACTATCTATAGTACAGTATATCTTCCATGTATCTTTGTATTTAGTACATGTGTATACTCTTGTAAAGATTTCTGGTTCTTTCTGTCTCATGTTGTTTACCAGGCCTTCAAAACTATAAAACTGAAAAAATACCCCTGTGTGAATCTTTATGCCTGTAGGCATAGATGCACATTGGCATTCTTCTCAAATTTAAATCTTAATATAAAGAACTCGCAGCCCTCAAGTGAGTTATGAGGCACTTACTGAGTGAGTGGGAATGAGAATCATATTTCACAGAGGCGTATCACTGTTACATTTATACCCCAAGAGATTCAATTTATATGTCTCAAAATTGAGTTATTTATTTATAACAGTAGAGAGTTTGCCAATTGTTTGCATGTAAACATATTGCACTTCACAATAAAAAAAAAGATAATAAAAGTAATTGAAATTAAGCAAAAATCAAGAAAGTTGAAATTATTCTTCTTGAGACGATTTACATAATACACCTATGCTACAAAGGAAGATATAAATAGAAACATTGTTAGTAAATTAGTATATGGCAGTGGTATGCTTTCTTCTGCGTTCCATAGGGAACAAAAATGAAACCAGAGTATTCAGTCTTTTATTAATGTTTTATTTTACTTACAGGGAAAGCAGTGTGAAGGATATTGCATGGAATAAAAAGCACAGTGGTCTTTAAATTTAAAAATGAGAATGTCCAAAAATATGGATGGTTAAATATATGGTATTGGATTTTAGGTTTCACACTATGAGAAGGACTTTTAAAATAGCTTTTTGTCTTTTTAAACACTGCAGTTCATCTAGTTTGGGTTTGTTTTTTTCTTTTTCCCAGTAGCTTTCATGATCACTGTATAAATACAGGAAGGATTACCTTTATGAAACTTTAATTCATTTTAATGACTACTTTTATTAAAAGACAAATTTAGTCTTGCCATTCTTACTGTTTGGGTGGTTTTACTTACCGTCTGGATTTCTATTTTAGACAACTTGTTGTAATTAGGAAGCAATTATTATTGTAACTGGAAAGGAAAATAGATCTGAGATTTTTATGGAATCACATGACTTCAGTAGTTCTGTTTATAAGAAAAACATATTGTGCAGCTCTTACGGACAAACTCAAGCCTTAGCTGTACTGCAAATGGGAATTATTTGGATTCTATGTGAAAACAAAATTCCTGGGCTTTTTTGTGAGTTGAAAAAGCTAAAACTTGCAAGACACTTGAGATTATCCTCATCTGAAAATTTACTTGGAGGCAGTACCTGAAGAGTAGTTTAGTAATTCTAACAATGATAAGTCACAACTTTGGATCCACATTTTTAAAGGGATTCCTAGTCTCCTTTGCTGTCATTCTGCAGTCGTGTTGGATTTTTTTTGTTTGGTTTTGATTTTCCTCAGTGATGGTGATAGGCGGCAGATGGGAGGAAAGAGATTGTGAATCTATGTGCATTAGGTTCTCCCAGACAAATGTGACTTTTTGAATGCAATAGATTCTGAGTGCAATTTTAAGGACTATTCTTGGAAAAACATCCTTTGATATCTTCTTAGGAAGTAGATATAAAAAGGTAAAATAGAGAAAAGTTGCTTGTGTCTGGGCTGTCATCATCAACCTTCTTCCTAGTGAACAGATGACACTATTAAAAAAAAAAAACAAAAAAACAACCTAACACCTAAATCTATAGTCTGGTTTGAGAGGTTTCTGTTTAAGGGCAGAGCTGATTTAGCAAGTTTCTTGAGCTCCCCTGACTTCTGAAGATTGTCCTTCCCTGTCTTGTTAATGGAAGATGGTCAGTGCCATGTATCTACTTTGTGGATTGACAGAGGCTGCTAATATTATTGGCAAAACTGATTTTGTTAATTAGGAGAATCTCAGCAGAGGATGTGGAAAATAGGAAAGCATTACAGCATATTTTTAATCAAGTAATATAACAAAGCCCAGAAACTGGGCTAGAATAGGACTTGGAGATGCTTTTTTTTAGTAGTGGACAACAGTTAAGTCTTTGTGGCAAGGATTCTCAAACTGTAAAATGTATGTAAAGATGGTTGAACATTGAGATATTTTGGGTGCTAGTAGTAAACAAAAATTGCTGTTATTCATATGCCATAGCTATCAAGCATCTGTTAGGCTTATTTCATAACAGCAAGTCAGAATTTAGTTTTTGTAGATAAAATCACTAATAAATAAAGGCAAAATTATTCTAAAAAGGCTTCCAGTTTCTCATCGAAGTCTAATGATTAAAGAGATCTCAGTAGAGAGATGAGAGTACAATACATCTGCAGTTACTTAAACATAATTATTTACAACATTCCTTTTCTTATGAGAGGCCAACAACTGTTTTATTACAGATATATTTGAATCTGCGGTCTTGTTTTAGGCCTTTCCTAAAGGACTTCTGTTAAAAAACAATTTGATTAGACAGACAAGACAGTTTCTGTATCTTCGGTAGCTTGCTCTGTGTTTTTCATTCTCTATAAATCAGCCTACCTAGGCAATAATGGTGGCAGCGAGTTGTGAAGCTGAAATTTCTATTAGTAGGTGTCGTTTTGACAGCAACAGTTTCTTTGCAGGGCACATGGGAAATGCATTCCTTTGAGTTATAGACCATTCAGTGGCAGATCAATGGGAGCCTGCTCTGAGGCAGCTTTTTCCAGAAGGCTGATAGAAAGGTACTGTTGGAGGATTTGGATGGCTGTCCAAAGTCATTCTGAGTTAGGAAGCAGTGGATGTGTGTGTTAAATGACAATCATTTGTCTCCAAGTAAGCTTATCACTGTAGTCAAACAAAACTTTTCTTTCTCAGCTTTTTCCCCATTTGGTTTTTCTGGAAAGTTAGTTAAGAGTAGGTAGGGGGAAAAAAAAAAAAAAAGGAAAGGAAAGAAAGGAGAGAATAGAACCTTTATTATAAGATCTGAGTGGAAACATAGCCAACATATGAGAGCTTTAAGACAGAAAAGCCATGGTGGATTTTAAGCATAACCTTCCAAGACTCAAGTAATGTGAATTTCCTGTGTCACGTTACAATAGTGATCTGAGAACAGCGTGTGGAGCATTCACAGGATTGTTATGTTTATTTCTATGTAGTAGCAGTCTCTTGACCATGTCAATGATCAAGTTTCCTTTCATGTTGAAGCACACCATCTATTTGTGTTAATGATTTCTGTGTGTGCACATCATGGAGAAGATGCATCAGATATAGCTAAACTCTGAGGCATTTTTCAGTTGTCCCATGCAATTTATTAGTAATGTGAGTGATTCTAGCAGATGGTGATGGCATGACTGTATGCGAGTTCATTGTTTATTTGTGCATTCCGTTTTTCCTAATCGTATCTTAAGTGTAAGAATAGAGAGCATAATTTATGTCCTCACTACACTGAAATGCTAAATTCACAGGATACCTACTGTGCAGGTAAAATGTGATTTATCTACTGTACTAGTAATACTTTGTCCTCCACATGCTGCTATAATAAATTAAATAAAAATTTAGTGTTTTAAATAGAATGTTAATGGTTTTAAAATTAATTCTGGAAGCAAGGGGGGAAATAATGTATTATTTTTGGATGAAATTGTTGTAATAAATTTTCAAAGAGTCATATAACCACAGTAAAGCAATGATATAATTTTTCCTCTCTGCAGTGTTAAAAAATCCGATCTGCAAGTTATATAGATTCCCTACTTCTGACAACAAGTGGATGCGGATCCGGGAACAGATGGCTGAGACCACCCTCTCTTTCCATGTTCCTAAAGAACTGATCAATCTGCACATAAAGGAGGATATGAGAAGGTAAGGAAGAAGTAGCAACAGCAAATACTATATTTTATTTTTCTGAGAAGGAATAATGTAATTGATGAGATAAAATTATTAATTTGTAGTATGAACTAGGCAAAATATAGTTATCTTTTTGGCTGCTAAGAATTTACAGCTGTAACTGAAAAATGGAATTAATTGCTCAGAATTTTTAGGACTCCATTGACTCCATAAGTTCTGAGCAGTGAACTGTGCTAGAGTGTGGTCATGATTTTAAATGTGTAAGCATCAACATTTGGTTAACAACATAAATATTCAGAAAAAATTAACATTTTATAAAGAAAAAAACACATGACAAGGATGTCAACTACATTGTAGTGTGTTTGGCTTTGTGTCTGGGCAATACAAATATCGCAGGCAGACATTATGCATGCAATGGAAAATGACATGGTAATAAAGGAGCAATGAGAGTATAAATCACATTCTTCTAACTAATGTAAATTAGTTGGCATAAGAAAAGGATACCAAAGTAGGGTAAGTTTGAAACCTTTGTTCATGTTTGGTCTTGTTAACCAGGAGAGACAACTGAGGATCATTACAGTATGTATGGGCTGGGAAAAAAAGAGGATAGGGAGCACAAGTGTCCCAAAATCCTTTGTATGTCCAAATTCCTACTGCAGCGACTGAAATGGCAGCCTGTCCTTGAATACTTGTAAGTTGTGCTGATACGACTGCAGAAAAAAGCAATATTCCCTGAAAGCATACCTTCTTTTTGCAATGATAATGGATGGTGCGGAAGATATTGCCTCTTTCCCCATGGAAGTGCTCACACAGAGGTGGGCATTTGGTTTCGTGCGTAAAAGTAACAGTCAGCTAGTGCTGCATCCCAGAGCCATCCTGTGCACTTTAAGGCAACTCACTCCATCAGAGGGGGTTGCCTGTGGTTGTTTGTCCTGCAATAGGAGCTTTTTTTTATTTTATTATTCACCCCATCTGCTGCTTCTCTATGATCTTTTTACGCCAATAGAACAGCATGTGGGAGACCAGAATCTTGCTTTTAATAAAGTCAGTGGACTGATACATACTTACGTATGGTGATGATGGGTTATAAAAAACATGTGAGTTGTTATAATAGTTTATTTTATTTATTTAATGCTGTGTTTAGGCATTTATGGCCTGATCTTGTTTGAGAATACTAATGTGTAAGGTAAGCAATAAGAATTATGCTGACTTGCACAGTTCATCCACTTCCCAGATTTTCATTTACCCCATGGGTAAATGCCTTTTAAATGTTAGAGGATTACTTTAACCATTTTTTACTACTACTGCATTATTCTCTCCAAAGGCGTAATGGAAGTAATAGAGCTTGCTATTATTTCGTATTATAGCATTCACCTCCTTGGATGAAGTCATGGTAAAGAATCACTGTGGGGTTTTTTTTAATGATTATTCAGTACTCACAAAAATAAAGAAAAGCTTTGAGGAAGAAAGAAGTAAAAGTTGCTCAAAGATTGAGGCAAGTAATTCTGATTTTCCTGACTGCCAATCTCGTTAGCTGTTCAAGTCTAGTAGAAAGTGTGGGTGTGAGAGAGAGAGAGAAAGTGATTGTATCAATCTGAGGGAGGAGGTAAGAGCAAGCAAGAGGAGCAACGACTCATGGTAGAGTAGTAGCAGATGATGGGAATAGGGACATCTGTGTCACCTATCATCGTATAAGCATGTAGGTTGGAGCTTCAGCTTTGTATGGGTTTTGCTTTTTGAAATAATTGCAAGATGTGTGCTCTTGTGGACTCCTTATATTTGTAAACTAGGAAAACGATGTTAGGAGGATATTGTTATGTTAGTTCTTGAACGCATACGAAACTTGCACTGTATTATCTTGAGGCTATTCTCTTCAGAATTATTCTTCTCTGCGTCTTTTTTCTGCAGGTAGCATAAAAGAATAAGTATTTTTGTCTCAGAGGCCACTTCTTATCATCCTCAGCCTGTTTCATTTTATTCCTGTTGCGGCTTCAATATAGTCAGGTCTGAAGCATTCACCTATAAAAAATGTCCAAGTGAAGTATTAATCTCATTCAGTATTTATTTTAAATTGTAATTTAAATTCCCTTTTCTCATAGCTCTTACGATTATTTATCTCTTGACAAAACTAATGTTCATTATTTCATTTACTGACATGATACTCTGAAATATGTAACCTCTAAGGATGTTTAGCTTGGTTTTTCAGCATGAAGTAATGTTTTTTAAATATATGCATGCATTAAAGATTATAACCCTCAAACCTCCCTGGAAGAAGTTTTAATAGGAGATATTCGGTCTTTTTTATTGTTCTAATAAGGATCATAGAGTCTGCTTTGCTAGTTTTTATTAAGAAATTATATCTATTTCCTCCTTGAGGTTTTCCAGTGAGTCCTTTCTCTTGTTTTTACTATTCCTTTATACCAATCTTGTCCAGATATTTTGCATCTATCATGCAATATTAGCCAAGTAGTTCTTCGAACTTGATGATTATAAAAAAGTAGTAGTAGTTTATCATAATTGTTCAGAAAGTTGGTTGACACATGTAATCTAAGCTTGCAGTTGTAGATGTAACTTGTGTTGCCCTAGGTCAGCACAGCAAGAGAATTGGGAGACTGGAGTAGAAGCTGCAGTACATGTGTCTGAGATTTGCCAGTAAAGCTCTTTTGAGTCCCTTGAAACCAAACTCATCTCTAGCTGAAAGGAAATTCCACCTACTTATGGCTGAATTTGGCCTATAGCATTTGTGGTCACAAGCCATAAAAAAATTCAAGGATACATTGCTGAACTTTCCTTGAACCCTCTCTCCAGAGTACAAAGCATGCTCAAGCTTTCCTCCTGCATCAGGAATGGCTGTCCTGTCCCAACTCCAGTCGCCTTTTCTTGTGTAAATCTATGCTGTTTGTCTGTTCTCTGATTTCTTTCTTGTAGTGTTACAGAGTGAGGACAAAGTTCAGACTGTCTGAAAGATTTGTGGTTTTTCTACTACCTTTTAATACACAACTTGTATAGAGAAATGGAGACTCAGGCAGAAATGCCATGTGTTGGGGCTAGGCATTGATTTTTCTGGGCCTTTGCATGTTGTTTTCTACATGACTTATTTCTGAGCAATTGCACTGCAGAAACATTTTATTGATAGAGGTAATAGCATAAAAAAAGTTATTCTGAGTCAACTTGCCATGACTTTTGAAGCTGTTTGAACCGACCGTATTTAGATGGGCACTGTTAATATGCTATCCACTTAAAGACTTTTAAAACCTTACTTCAAGTAACTAAAAACCTTACTTCAAGTAACTACCTAACACAAATGTTCACAGAAGTAATTTTTTTCAGCACTTGAGCCATTAATTTATAAATAAAGGATAAAATATATTGTAATGTATGAATACTACATAATTCTCTGTCCTCTTCATTTCACTGTTCATAACTAATTTTGGAAAAGATGACCTCTGAAAGTCGAGGAGTTTTCATTTCAGATTTAGTGAAGTCAGATTTGCTCCGCTTTACTTTGGCTTTGAGTGTTTAAAGTTGTAGTGCATTGGAATGGAGTAACATTGTCTGGTTTGTTTTGTCATAGTTATCTCTGCATAACATTGCCAATTATTAATCAGTGCTGAAAGCTATAAAGTGTTAACTTACATTCCAACTATCCTTTTTTTTGTTGTTTTCTGCAAAAACCACTCTGTACCAATCACCAGCGCTTCTCAGAGACTGACTGCTAAAATTTCCAGATATTTATGCACAGCATGACCCAATCTTAAAGAAGGCCCTACTGAGCAAATGATATAACTTGTAGGTCTTATTAGAGCCTCCTACGTTATAGTGAAGGTCAATACAAAACCAAAGCAAAAAATAGTCTTTTTCTCAAAATTACAATTATTTTAACACACTCAAATTCTGTCATCACAAAAGGTATTTGAATTTCTATGCTGTTAACTAGAAATTTTGCACTTACCGGTACTTACCTGTGGTTCTAATAGCACTAAGTTGGGTATAATTTTGTCAGTTCACATCAGTGGGGGTGCAGAGAACATGAATTAGAGGCATTAAGGTGATTAAAAAGCTTTGTACAGTTTTATTCTCTTGCTTGTGTCAAAGATACTCCCTGATTATTTTAACTGAGGCATTCTGATTAATAAATTGGAGGAAAAAAAACAGAAACGCACAAGACTTAAAATGTTTGAGTAATCATGCAATTAATAATGCGATTAATCTTGCCACACATATGATTCCTAGCTGAAAGAAATAAAGTTATAAACTACGAGAGTAAAATGATTTTGCTTATGTCATAGAGCCGAAGCAACATTGTTTTAAGCTGATACCAGTGTTTCCTGATGAAACAGTAAAATTTAAAAAACAACCAAACAAAAAAAAACACCTACAGCAATTCTATACACCATTGCTAGTTAATAAAATATAATTTAGGATTAAAGTGTAAATTTCACAAATGCTGTTCTGAGTATTATTGAATTTGAGACTCTTTGCAATCATGTGATGCAAGATGCTATTAAATGGAATTAACCTCGAATGATATCCTGTTTGAGGATCTTGAGCCTGTCAGAGAAAAACCCAGGTAATAAAATATCCAAGGAAGGGAAACAGTTTTAGGGCAGGAAGGAAGAAATGGGCTTAATTTAGCTTATGTATTATCTACACTTTTGGAACATAAAAAGAGGGTGGTGGTGGATAGAAATGCAAAAGGAACTTAAAAGCTTCAGCTTTCGGGAACAGTATAAAATAGTCTCAAGTCTTTGCATATCTCAGTCTATTCTCCAGATATACATAGAAGAAATAGGTTTTAAAATATTTTTAATGTGTTTGGTGGCTTGGTTTTTTTTGGAGTTGATTGGTTTGTTTGTTTTTGCTTGGTTGGGTTTTTTTTTTTTTTTTTTTTTTTTTTTTTTTTTTTTTTTTTTTTTTTTAAGCAAATGTTTAAGGCATGCAAAAGGTAGGCACAATCTACATTTTAGTTTTTAGTTATGTGCCAGGTCAGGCTTACTAGAACGTAGAATACTCTTGGGAAATTCTGTAAGAAGAGAAAAATTGCAACTGTTTTCAAGAGGCTCTAAATGAAAACTATTAGGAAAGAAGAAAAAATAACATTTTATTCATTTTTGTGATAGCTTCCCCAGAAGGAATTAAATCTTCCTTGGTAATTATTTGTCTGTTCTAGGAACAATATAGTAAAAAGGCTATGATTCTTTTATTTCTGGAGAGAATGTTACATTGTTTTGGTAGGTTATTGCCTTATACCACGGGACCATAACTTGTGGTAAAGAAAAGTGAGAGTCGTTTTATTTGCTTCTATGCTACAAAAAAAAAAAGATAACATGGTTATCCATAAACATGTGTGCTTTAAAGTAAAATTTGTTAGGAATAATAATTCCTGTGCTCCTTTCCTTAGGAAGAAGATTAGAAGCTTCCTGTACTTATGAGTGATTAAGTCATGCCCCAAAGCTTATGGTTTATATTTACTCCAAAGCTCCTGCTTTGATAAATATTCAGAACTTTGTTGCCTTTATAATATTATAAAATATTCGTAAATACAATCTGCAGAAATGTCTCATCTTGTTTTGAATCCTGCTAAGCTTTCACAAAACATCAGAAGCAGAAAGTGAATTTTAGGAGCTGATTTTGCTTGGTGGAGGCAAAAAGCGCTTCCTTTTTTCAGGTTTAAATTTGTCATGTTTGCTTCACTGGGAATTGCATCACTGAATTTTTAAAACTGAATGAATAAAAAGTTACTACTTTGTCTTCATACAGCATTTGTGGCTTATGTGCTTTTATCATATGTCCTCTTAATTTTCTCTTTATGTAAGTAGACTGATCTTTTCAACTTCATCTCTCAGTTTGTAAAGATTTGTGCTGTGTCCTTAATGATGCAAATGGCTATTCCTGCTGCTCCCTTTTCTGAGATAGACTCATCAGATAAAAAAAAAAAGTTCTTTGAGGGGAATGCCCCCTTCTGACTGATCTTGCTCATCTTGATATCTTCCTGCTGTTTTTTGCTGTATTTTGATTTTATTGTCACTGACCACAGGTTTCACTGTGCTTTGCGCAATGGTGTCTGGACTGTTGAAGCTAGTGGTAGTTCTGCAAAAACAAGTTTGTTGGGACACGATTTCAGCATTAGAACTTCCTTCAAATAATTCTTGAACATGATGCATGCCACTCATTCAAAGTACTCCTTACAGAATTCAGTATTTTGTGTTTTCAGCATTGAATATGTTTCCTTTAGACTTCTGAGCTGTTCCTATATCCTCATAACCAAAGTGAAGAGAAAGAGACTTTTTCTGTCACTATGGTCATTAGAGTGCACGGCACAAAGCAGAGACTGTTTAAGTAGGAATGATCAACACAAATAATACAGGAAATAATTTCTTCCTCTTCCAGGTACTTTTAGTAGTTTACTATCATTGTACACTTAAGGTATTCTTAAAAATTAAAAAAAAAATAAATAAAAGCATGAGGTGGTAAATCAAAAAGCAGAATATTAATCTGAGCCTTAGGTGCTCAACCATTGTTTGATAATGGGCTTCACTGAAGATATTCTTGAAACAAAAGAAGTTGCATGTAATTTTACTTTGAGTCTAATGGCAACAGTATTTAATTGCTAGTAATCTCAAATTTATCCAATCATGTACAATTTACAGATCTCTGGTTGCCCTGATGTAGCTGTAGATAAAGAAAAGCACAGATATTTCAGTCCAAGCGCAGATCCTCCCAAACCATCCTGCATAGCAGTGTAACAGCTGGCGCCGTGGCTGTATTTTCTGTCAGCAGGTGAAGGCTGGGTAAAGCTCAAGTCCCCTGAAGGGCAAAGTACCCATGATTGTAGCTGTGTAAATCAGTAAGTCATTCTGAGTAAAAGTAGTTGTTGGTTTTTTTTAAGTAGGAGCCTGAAATTAAGGTTCACAACATTTCTAGTAGTGCTTGCGGGATCCTGAGGAGTCTCATAACTTATTCTTAGAATTTTTCACTTCTTTAAAGTTGTGTTGTGTTAGCACCAATGATCATTAATGTTTATACTAATGATCAGCATAGCATATAGTGCCTTCAGCAGATCAGGATCCAATATTGAATTTTTCTACCCTGATGGCCGAAAAGAGTATTTAAGAAAGGTAGATTCTTTTTTTTTTTTTCTTTCAATGAGGAACTGCTTCCAACCATAATGGGAAGTGCTCAGTGAAAGCCAGCATAATTATTCTACAAAAGGAAAGAATGGATACGAAAGTACCTGAGAAAGGCTTAAAAATAAGTGATTTAGCTAATGTTTGAGGTAGAGGAGGAGGAATGGGGAAAGACTGTATACATCTACATTCTGGTTAGATACAAATGGGGCAAGGTTATGTCAAAGCCACCAAGGAAGATATTGAAGTAATCAGGGCAGGAGATAATGTAAGTCAAGACACGTTCCTGGTCGGGACATTCCATTGTGCATTGACAGAAAACACTATCCAGGAGGCAGTTTGAGGAGCAGAACAGCAAAATGTAGGCAAAGCTTGGATTTGATTCTGTAAGAAGGGTTGAAATTGATGCTGAGCACAGAATCTGTCATGGTGATGAGTGCAATTACCTCAAAAAGACTTTGAGAGGGGATTTGGAGTGGGAGAAGATGATGATAAATAGCTCTATTTTAACAGTATTGAGTTTGATCTGAGCTTGCTGCTCTGTTGACAAGCTATTCAAAATTCTGTGGCTGCATTGAAAAGGTGAATCAGTAACCAGTTTGCCCTCTGTAGAACCATATATATTATAAATAGTATTATAGTATTAATAATAATAATAGTAGTATAGTATTAATAATAATAATATATAGTATTACTAAAATTAAAGATTTTTTTTAAGATTGTTGTTGTGGGTATTAGTACAAATTATGAACTTCCAAGTTTAAAAAATATTGTATTTCTTCACTCTATCTGTTTACTTTTGGGAGATGCCCTTCATGATAATAATGATAAAGCTTGTTACAATGGAATATTGTTGATGGAGCTTAGATACAGGAAAGATAATTCTTTTTTCAGCTGTAACTTAGAGTTATACCACATCAACAACAGCAGTGACAAATGGTAAGAAATCACAAGACACAAATAGTATCTAAAGCCTATGTCTTATATATTTACATTTGAAAAAAAAAAAGATATAAAATGTGCAAGAAGGCTATTTTTGGAGGAATACTGCCTATGCCATATAATTCTGTTATTTCATGGTTTTGATTTAACTGTATTTGAAAATGCAAATAAATTTAGAAAAGGTGGTATTGAAAGTTTCCATACCGTATATGCTCTAGACTACTGTATTACTGCTCTTGCTTTATTAAAACATTGCAGGTAAGATGTGTCTTTTTATTACATACCTAGTGGCTGTGTTTTGACTTCAATGGTATGTATGTGTTTCTGAGATAAAACAAATACAAGCCTTGTTGGCAATGGTAAGAGCAGGATTTGACATTCCTTGAAAACATGTTAAAGTTAATATGGTGGGATTTGAGGTTTCCTTTCCCATTGCTCTTGATGTCAATGGAGTTAATTCCTACTTAGCTAGTTAAACCCGTGTTGGTTTTTGGTTGAGTGCTTTAGCCTGAGGTAAGGGTTTTTAACTCCTGCTGTTATTTGACTTGAGCATGGGACCAGCAGCTCCAGGAGTGGGCTTAGATAGAGGCAGCAGAGCAGAGCCTCAACAGTGGATTTCCATGGGATAGAGGGCTCTGAATGTGGTGTATTGATGTGCCCACCTCTCACTGTGTAGTAGTTCTTTGCAAAATACTATATTCCTCTACAGCAAAAACAGTAAAATCTTGGAGCTCAGCCAGGTCCAAACATTTTTCCGAAAACATTTAAAAAAGACAGCATAAATATTAGGCGTCAAAATATCTTCACTGCAAATAAATAAAATCATACACCCTGCCAAATCTTACAGACTTTTCTTAGGAGGAAGCCCTGAGATTTTCTCATAGAATTGTAGAATTATAAATAATAGTAAACTCCCAAGGAGTTAATATATTGTAATCTTTGTTTCTATTTTGACACTTTCAAGGACACATATAAACAAAATACCTTAATTCTGCTTCCGGCGGAATCTGATTTTGCTTGTCGTATTAACCAGGAGCAGAATTAGATGCCTAGATAGCTTATTCTAATACTGTTCACTGTAATGCAAAGCTGTTAGTGATAAGGAAAACATCAGTCTGGGGCTTTTCTGTTTAAGAAATAATTTTAAGACTTTTTGGCTAGTGGTCAGAACTGTTGCAGTAAGTGTAGCTCTATGTTCCTGTGCTGCAGTCTCATTGGTGTTTTTCTCCCTCTGTTTTTCCTTTTTTCTTCAGTAATTTTCCTATATGCAAGAGCCGTCCTCTAAGAAGTCTTTTTTGAGACTTCCAAGAATTGCGGTGAAACAATCTGATTAATACTTTGAAGAAAATAAGGAAAACTAGTTGGTTGTGTTGCACACGTTTTCTCCTGAACAATTCCAAGTGTTTGAAGTCTCGAGATATTTCATTTTCAGTTTCTTTAAAAGCAGATCCCCTCCACATAGCTCTGAGATAGATGTAGGATGAACTTGCTTTGCAAGTGGTGAAAACAAAAAGAAACCTTGGTGTACTGTAACTGTGCTTGTTTGTGTAGGAAATTAAAGTGATCTCTATTTCACTCAGGTCAGCTCTCAAGAGTGTACAGGAAAAGTGATAATTTGCAAAAGGATTTCCTTTTGGATTTTCAGTGTCATGTTTTGATTACCATAACACTGCTGTTTTGACCTGATGAACACAGCTGTACGGCTGAAGATTAAGTTTTAGGGGACTGGTGTGTTTTTTGGGGTTTGGTTTGGTTGGGTTTTTTTTGTTTGTTTGTTTGTATTGTTTGTTTTGTTTTGAATACTAAAGAAAAGTGGTGAGTACTGGTGTGTTTAACAGACTTTTGTAGAAATGCTGCTAGAACTGTGTATATGATGTGTATGAAAGTGTACAATAAGTAGAGTGTGTCAAAACAGCTATACTGCAAGCATTGGAAAAAGAGCAAACTTTGTATTCCTTATAATGGTGTTTAGTATTTCTTCACAAAAAGTTACTTGCTGTGAACACAGCTCTCTGGAGCCTGGAAGCCTTCTTATCTCCAGGGAAGAAATAATATTTCAGTTTGCAGGCTATTGCTTCTGTACCAGATGAGTTTTGAACACAAATTACTGTATTATTCACTGATTTGACATCCTTTATTGTGTAGCTGAACAACAGAGCTGAAATCAGCAGATTTTACAAGCGTCATGAAAACAGATTTTATTTCAATTAGGAAGTGCTTTTGATGTTTTTTAACAAACTGGTTTTGGATTAATTAGATTAATTTGGATGAATGTAAATGGATTAATGAGTTAATAAGTGCCTTCTATTTTTGCATTTTGATGCAGGAATCAGGAACTTAAAGACTTGGGAGAACTTGCTCCTCACTGGGACAACATGCGCAAAAGTGTTATTGCTCACTGTGATCAGATGGTGAGCATGTACCAGGATACACTTGCAGAGCTTGGGAAGCATACAGGTATGAATCTGTGATTGTGGGCAAGTAGCCTCTCCTCTTCTGGAGCGGTTAAGAATTAACTAGCTTAATTGTTATTGAATGCTGGCATGTTCAGCAGAAATAAACCGCATAAAAATGAAATAGTTGTAATTGTTTATTTCTGAGGTACTCACTATTTCCTCATCTATTTTTTTTTTCATGCATTCCAGCAGTTTTTCACAGTTAACATGGTACATGGTTACACAGCAGCCAAAAAAAAATGGAGAAGTGGATGTGTGTGTTTTAATTGCATATTCTCTTGAATATATTGCTCTGATACTATTGAATACCATCTACCAATTGAAACCAGCCTTAGAGGTAGTTTTGTCAGTTTTTCTTGAAACCTAAGTTAGGTTACATTTTACACTCTACAGAATAACAGTAACATCTAGTTGTTATTACCCACCTTGTGCCAGAAAAGCACAGAATTAATATGGAATGGACAGTCCGTTCTCAGCCCAGAAATAAGTATGTACTGCGTTGCTTTTTTTTGGTGTGGAGACATTGGTCTTAGATTCTGATGTGCACTGGGTGCTTGTTCAGTTAATACTTGCCAGGGTCTCGTAGTCAGCGACTGTCATGTAGCGTACCATCTGCGTGCCGGTGGAATAAGACAGCATCAGTGACAAATGTGCAGAAAAGGCATCTGGTCTTTTACTCCTGTAGTTGTTCTTACTCATAAAAAGAACAACAAAAAAAAAAAGATTGCAGAACAAATTATTTCTTCTTTTGAATTTCTTTTGATTGTTCACAAATCATTCAAGTCCTCGCAGTTCCCATCTCAAATATGTCGTTTTGGTGACCATGCTGCCATTACTGCTTGCACATGCTGTTTCGCTCTACATTCTCGCCATCAGATGTTCCCACTGCCGCCTTACTCCCACCGCTGTGTGTGTGTGCGCGCGCACAGGTGTAGCAGTGCCTGTCTGAGGTAAACACCAGCCATTGTGTTACATATATACATAAGTAAGTTTGCAACCTAGAATATTTCTGAAAAAGGGATACATTATGGTTATGAATATTTGTAAAAAAGAGAGGTATAAATGATAACATCTTTTGAAATACCTGATATATATTTAGAGAGAATTTGCAGTATTTTTAAAAATATTTCTAGCTTTCTACATAGATCAAACAAAACTTTTTTGTATGTACTGAGTAATGGGGCAATCGGGTTTTAGTTCAAAATACAACTAAAATTCATAGCAGAATAATTTTTTCTTAGAGAACTGGGTGCCTTTACTTTTATTATAATGAATATGCTGCATTTAGTAGGAGAGACACAAATATTTCCCTTCCAAAAGAGGCATTAAAACTGTACCTTTGGTTTTTGTCCATCATCTTCTAATACAGGACTGAGCATGGCATTGCTTGCTGCAGATTGCTCTGGGATAGCTTTCTTAGTCAAAAGACAAGAGAAATCCTAGTTTAGTGTATGAACAAAAACCAGTCTACCTGAAACTGAGAGCAGTTGATCAGCTGCTTAAGTGTGTGGGGGGAAAAAAAGCTCATCTCTTACACTAAATGTTGTATTAAAAATTGCCTTTTGGATGCAAAAGTGTAGTTTCTTGTATTTATGATTGTTTGCCATCATCAGAATATTCCAGTTCTGATTTTGTCAGGCTACTGTCTGAGCCAGTGTGACACTTCCTACATTTCTGTGTTTTAACTAACATATGGTTTTTTTAATGATTTTCTAATTTCATTTTGAAAGCATTCCATCAAGTATCATATACAAAGCAATAAAGACAGATTATGAAGAAATCGATATAATTAATTATCACTTTGCAGAAAAATATTGAAATGACCTTTTGAGATTAAAAAAAAATTAGTGTAATCTATTGAGCATAGATTTTGCAAGGCCTGTATTGTGCCAAGTGAGTTAGAAAAGGGTTGGTGATGTTAAATGACCTGTCTTAACTGGGGTTTGGAAGAACTACAGTGGACCAGGGAACCTGAGATTATTGAGGAGGACAGAACCAGCACATATAAAAAAGAGGAGGAACATTTCTCTGAAAACAAAACAAAGCAGAAAACCAAAGCAACTGAATAACTGTAATGAAGATGAGAAATACCGAGGAGGTGTTAATTTGGAGGCCAGCACTCAGGTACATACCTAAATCTAATTTCTTCAACAACACTTTTTTTCCCCCTTATTAATACGGTGCCAGTAAGATACCTGTTTATACTTGGAAAACCCTTGATTTTACATCTTGTGTGAAAACTTATTAAAAAACTTATTTTGTTCTGATCAGTGGGATATGTGCATGTTCTAAAGCCAAATAATAGCACAGTCCTTCTCATTAAGACAATATTTACTTTTAATCTTGCACTATAATATTTTTATTCTTATTATGTCATAAGTTAAATTAGATTGTAAATCCTCTGAGTAGTAAGTGTCTCTTTAAAGTTGTTCCATAGGGGTCTAGCATTTCAAAATTATAAATACAAGGGCGGGAGTGGAGGACATGTGTATACATATGTAGAGCTAGGCTAAAACCTCAAATCCGTGTTTTGATCATCCATTTGGGATGATTCTTCTCCATAAACAGTATACATTATAGCTTTAAAAAACAGGATTATAATGTTTGATAAGAAAGCAAGACAGACATAGATTTAATTTCATACTGTAGTTGCACAAAAAAATAATATTGAGAGAACATTGTAGAGAGTGGAAATTTAAGTGTTCACATGGTAAAAAATGCTAAGATTATAGATGTGAGTACAACTTTAATTCATACTTTCCAAGTCAGTATATTTCAACACAGTCTTTACTTTCCCGTTGTCAGAGATTCATGCCAAAAAAGATTTGCACAGTTCAGCCTGTGTAGACTTCGTACTTCATCTTTGTCAGCACATTCCCCCAAGTTTGGGTTGAGGCAGCTCTCTCCATTCTGAAAGAGCTTGAAAATGGCGGTGCTCTGGAGTACCTGTGTGCCTGCACTGGAGATCCAGATCTGCTTGGAAATAAACACCCATCCTAGTAGGGGTTGGTTGCAATCAGAAGTACTTCTACTGAAGAACTCTACAAGGTTGCTTTTCTAAGCTAGGTCAGGCTTCTGTTATTTGACCTCAGATGCAAAATTCCTGAGTCAGATTGTTATTTTGGGAAGTCTTATTTTAAGCAAAGGCAAACTGGCTGCATTCCTCTAGGAAAGTCATGGAGTGGTTTTGCCTCTGCTTTTCTACCGTGTTGGCAGCCAGAGATATGTGGAAGCACCAACTCATGGACACTCTTCTCTCTCCTTGATACATCAAAAGCAGGGTTGCTGTTAACATGTTTAGCATTTTTGCTTTGTTACTCACTTAACAATTGCTTTCCCTAAACAAGGAGTTTTTTACATGTATCTTGTCAGAAACAGTTCTGAAGGACCAACTCTGTGCAAGTCATCTAGGTCCACATATCTCCAGTCTCCTTTTGTATCAGCACTAGGGAAGACTGTTTGCTCATAAGCAATGTACAGAAGGAGAGAAAGCATCTCCAAATATTTTTTTTTCCCCAAAATATTCCTTCATTCCTCCTATACAATCACATGTTGGTTGTTCTGAGAGATACCTACTTCACACTCAACTGAGCTATTTGTGGAATTTAATGGAGAAGGCTGTTAGTAGACCACTTACTTTCACTGTAATCTCTCAATTTTAAGAAAAAATTACCAGGAAACTTCATTAGTGCTACACAGCAATTTTGACTTAGCAGCATATTTACTGAAAATTAAGGTGTAAGGAAGTTTAAACTATTTCAAATTTGAGTTGTTTTGGCAAACACTTTTATCCTTAAAAATGGGGAGAATTTTAGAGAATGACAAGTATTTTTGTTTCATGGAAACATAATAACAGGAATCTAAAAGGTTTAGGTAACATCAATACAAATCACTTCAGGTTAATCTAAAACACAAATTTGGTGATTTTGGAAGGGAGTAGAACTTTGAAACTTTGTTTGTTTTAGTTTGACCCAAAATTATTTCCCTCCCCCTGATTGTTTTGGGTTTTTTTTCATTTCAGTCACCAAACTGAAAATTCTATTATTCTTTCAGCCCTAGAAGGAGAAGAAAAGACAATTGAGGTTAAGGCAACTGAATATTGCTCTGGAGAATTGGACACTATCCCTGCCTCTGTCACAAAGTTCCTATGATGCTGTGTGACACCAGGCAAGTCGGGCTTCAGAAGTGGTTAGCGTGTGATGTTCTTTTTGGAAGCCTGGCAACAGACACAAGCTGTTTTGCAGAAGTAGTCAGCACTTACAGATGTAATTCAGCTCGGTGGGAGCTGTGCTTCCAAAATGGAACGTGATGTTGTGTTATAATGGCTACTCTGCAGAATGAGATTCTCTGTATCTCATATTGATGCATTGTTTCTTAAATGCTTCAACCTTCAGTTATTCTCTGCCATTTGGATGGATAAAATAATAACCCTTTTACTCCGCCAGTTAAAATTATTCTGTAAATATTTGTAAAGCCCTTAGAAATCGTAGTGATACCTACAGTAGACGGGTTTGAGGAAACGAATAATCTTGTCTTTGTGGGAGGCTTGAGCAGTATATTTGAATCCAGATACTGAAGTAAAAGTTGCAAATGAAATACTGAATCAGTGCTTCTGAAGTGAGCAGCAAAGACCTTAAACATTCAATGAGCTGGAAAAAGCTAGTATGTAATATGTCACTGAAGTCTAGTTCACAGTTCCTCAGATGAACGTTCTGTCTATATTGCGGTTTTTCCTAACTTTGAAGAGTTTAATCTTGCAACAATAATAACAACTATTTTAATAAAGGGAATGTAGTTTTCTTAAATACAACTTACCAAGTTATTTAAAAATCAAACAAACTATACTGAAAATTAGTTTTATCCTATGGATGACACTGGCAAATGCAGATTGAGATATTAATTCCAGTGCATGGATCTCTCATACCTGACTAAACAGAATAACGGGTAGGAGTGGGTGGTTATTATCCCATATGTTTCTGGCGCTGGATGGGAAGGAATTTTTGCTTCACAGGTTTTCCCTGAAAAGAGGAATAACAAGACTCAGCAAGCTGCATGTGTTCTACTCCAGCTCAGGATAGAAGTGTACTCCAGGGAGAGCAGGCTCTTCTACTCTTTTTTTTTTTGCCTGTCTGTTTTAATCTACTATCTTCTTCTCCTCTTATTCTACCAGTGTTTCCTTGTCTCAGATCCAGTTATCATTCCTTAAGCTTTGATCATGGTCTAGGCTGAATTCTCATTAAAAATCTGCCTTCTCTCTGTTTTCTTTCCTTAGGATTTACATTCTTGTTACCTGCAGTATTCCCATTTGTTTTCTGATAAAGTTTGAGTTTCCTTCACTGCTCCCATAATTTGTCTTTCTGCACTTTCCAGATGCAGGTTTCCCACTGCTATTCTTCGTCATCAATGACTCCTGGTTTCAGCCTGTATCCCCAGGTTTCCTATCAAATCTGAATCTTTGACTCGTGTCAAGTGCTTTTCTTCCATCTTTGCTCTTAATCTTAAATTCTTACTTTAAGTTACTAAGCTTAGGTAGCAGCCTAAGCAGGCTTGGTTGGTCTGGAGCCTCGTTGGTGCTCTCTGGCAGTATGATTTGCATTGGGAGGCTCAGTCCTTAGTCCTCGTAGAATCTATGGCAGTTTCAACAGATAACCTCTAGCAAATGTTGATTGAGCAAGTCAAAAAGAAGAATTTCAAGTAATTCTTTTTTTTTTTTCAATAAAAAGTTGAACTTTTCCTAATATTTTTTTTTTAATTTTTTTTTTTAATCCTATCGGAATCGGAGGAATTTACGCCAAATGATTAATAGTTGGCAAAATGATAGAGTGCTGAAAAAATGGTCTAAGTAAATGTTGGGCTGCCTGAGTGAGAAGATAAGAGTACCTCTTCTTCCTAATAGACACCCTTTTATTTTAGATATATGTGCTGTATCAAATATCTCCATGTAAATTACATTTTTATACTGTCAGACTTGAATTGTATTGGTTTATACCACCATAGAGTTACTCATAATCTCAAACTTTTGAAGTATGCAACCAGATTTTTTTTTTTTCCCCAGAGCATTGTGGTGCTTGTGATTCTGTCTTTTTAGAAAGAAAACTAATTTATAGCTTTTCTTAAGCTAGTGTATATTTCTTTGTTTGAACTTTCTAGGAAGAATGCATAGTCTAGTTAATGTAATACTTCTGTTTCAAGAAAAAGAAATTTTTGCTTGATGAAAATGTAGTACCATCATAGCTCTATACCCCTGTGTTTTTAGCACATAATAAACATGATGCACGTTAACTGTGGCATTGTTTCCAGCAGACTGATTTCAGACAGCAGGAAAAAAAAATGGCTATCACCTAGAGTAAAAACTTAGATTGTTCTGTGAATTAAAAGCTGGTTTGTTGCTTGCAATATGGATACATGCTGAGACTCGGTTAGTGAACCATTCTTCTCCTAATATACAATTACACATTAAAAGTAAATTAAGGACTGCTAACATACAAGCATTGTCCTCACAGTAAAAAGAAGACAAAACATCTGCTGGGTGCTTAAGATAATGATTCTTTAAACTTTTGTTTTTCAGGTTCTTCCTTCAAATCGAGCTGTAGCAAAGGAGAAAAAACATTAGAATTCATCCCAATAAATCTTCATCTGCAAAGAATGCACGTGCATAGTCCCCGATTGAAAGGTAAAGTGTATTCTGCAGAGAAATTCCTTAAGTGTGACGAAGTATGCTTTGAATACAATTAAACTGGCAACTAAGATGTATGGTTTCCGTTTCAGCCCTTTTTGAGATCTAAGTATCTTAATTTTTCTATCAGTCTTGTTAAGCTTTGTAGGTGGGACATAAAGATGCTACAGTTTAAAAGCATGGAAAGTAATATTATTAAATTGATTTAAATTTTTTTTCAGTAAATTTATGTCCAATTTGGGTTTCAATGGATTTGGAAGAATACTGAGGAGAAAAGAATATCATAGGAAGTACCATGACTTTTAAAGAAAATTCTGAGATTCATTTCATGTTGCATGCATTTTGCCCATCAGTGAAGTTTGTACAGTATTAGCCTCTTTGCAAGATTTATACAGTATGGCTTGATACAGAAGGTTTCTTGTATGACTAGATTGTTGCTTGCTTTTTTGGTTTGTTTGGTGGTTAGTTTGGGTTTTTTAAATAAAATCAAAATCAAGCTTCCAAATTCATTATTTAAAAATCTCTACTGCTGTCCAGGCTTGATGTGTTTAATATTTAACTTTGTTTAATGGGCTCTAGAAAATTTCTCTGTGATTATTTCCTGCCTTTGTTTTGTGTTCAAATGTGGAATCTGCCTGTTTTCCTGATGAGTTTGGTTTCATTCTCTCAGGCTTGTGCATCTGCTTTTAAAACCCAAGCTTTCGGGTTTGGATGTTGTTTGGAATATTTCTAGAGCATCTGAGTATGTACTGTCAGTAGAGGACAACACTTTAATAAATTATGAGATCAAAGAAGTGACCAGCTTCTCTACAAATTCTGAAACCTGCACCCAGACATCCTGCCACTGAGATTGATTAGAAGTCCTGATGAATCTATGCTGAAACGTAGGAATTGAGTGCAAAGTTAAAGCTGTGCAAGAGATTCTTCTGCCTCATGCTCTGTAGCATCGTGTTTTGGATACTGACTGCAGATCTCAGAAAACTGAGAAGTGGTTGATTAAATTTCTTTTAGGTTCATTCTTTAAAATAAATTCCAGGAGTATTGTGCTCATTTTGCTTCTATGACACTTCAAACAAATAAGTGAATGCAAAATATGTATTCACTGAAATGTATTGGTAACCTCTGTGTGGTTAAAAATATTCTCTGGTAGCAGTGCAGAACTAATACTGTCATGATTCATACTGACACAATGCACAATGTTCAGTAAGATTCACATCCTTCCAGGGCATCGGCTTAATTTTTCATTGTGATCCATAATGTCAGTGTAGTGTAAAAGCCAATCTTACCTGTCTTGTTTCTAAGGTGGTGGGGGTTTTTTTTGGTGTTTTTTTTGGGGTTTTTTTTTTGTTTTTTTTTTCCTTTCTTTTTTTTCTTTTCCCCACTGTGCCACCAGCGATAGTGATAGATCGGAGTATGTTTCCTCCCAGAGATTGCTGGGATGAACTCGCCAGCCTAGGTGATGTGAGTAGCACAGTTAAGGACAGTGTTACTTCTAAACTTAATATATCCTATTTCTTACAAAGCCTTAACGAGCCCAGTGCTGCCTGTGCCTAAATCAGCTTATTCGGTGCTACCCTGTGCCACGTAAGCATTTGCATAGTGTTAAGTGCAAGTGTCTCACTGATTATGCTAAAAAATACTGTGAATTTCGAATACTTTTTGGAAAGGGAGATAATTTTCTGTTATGTCATCTGTGATTCTGTTTAATACAGAATTCTGTCCCTGCTGCTTGCATATAGTTTTAGCAGCATTCTTTACACATAAAAAATTATATTTATAGATACATATGAGCAAATCATAGTATTGTGAATAATTTTTAATTTGCTGTCACTGTAGAAACATGGAAATTACACTCTGTAAGGTTTTTGCCTTATAAATACACTCTGCATCTAAGCAGATTGTAAAATAGTAAGTACAAATCATAATTATAGGAGTGTTGTACTATGTACTGGTGATGTTCATCCACTTCCAAGTTGGAACTTGGGGACTTCTGATTGTCTGTTAGATACTGTATTGGTTCAATATTTCCTCATTTCTTTTACTAAACAACAGTGCCTCTGAACATTTTAACAAGATGGTAGTTTATAGTGACAGCATATGACAGCACAAATTTTAATTTAGCTGATGTTTTGAAGTTAGTTAATTAGCTCAAAAGTATTTTTAGATTTGTAGTGACTGCAGGTGGCTAGAATCTTAATTTTATGTCTTTTCAATAAAACCTCTCTGGGAACAGGGCATTGTATGTTTATTTGCTAAATAAAAAAGTGTAATGAAATATGCCACTTAATCACCTACAACTTTTACACTACTTGAGTGTCACTTTGGTTTTAATGAATTTTCTCCTTTCTCCTCCAAAACCACTTTGCTTGTAGCATATGACTAATTTGTAATTGAAAAGGATGCAGGAAGAGGTAAATATTAGAATTCTAAATTCAGAACTTTGTTTAAATTATAAAACTCTCCTTTTTTTTTTTTTTTTCTTTAGCTGATGTTCACTCCACTGACATGAGAGTTAGGTAACACTGTTCTTGTTACACTCGAGTTTAGAGATTGCTAAATGTTAATGAAGAAGAGGACTTGTGTGAAAATTGGGGATTTTCTGCCTACACATATTTTTGGAAGAATGACACCTTGGTTATGGGGAGCTCATTTTATTTCTCTCTATATAAAATGAGTTCCTCAATGTGTTTAGAATGTTCTGATAGCACTATAGGGTAAATATAACAAAAAGTAATTGAAGATGGTTGTTGTATTCACCTTTGTTCAGAGAAATTTTTTCTGTATCTATTACATAGCAACTGTCCCATCTGTTTAGTTTACTGAAATAAGTTTCATTTTATGAGCACCAAAGAGCTAAACTTTGAACAGTTTGTAGCAATTACTAATCATTCTGGAGTAAGCAGGACCTTGATGTCGAGTTGGTATTTCTCTTCTCATGCTTTGCTTGGTATATATCAAAGGGCATCTGGAATATAGCCAGAAGATTGCTAGGAAAAAGAAAAGAAAGGGAAAAAAAAACCAAAAAAACCAAAAAAAACCCAAAAGCATGTAAACCTTCACAGAGGTGCTTTTGTCTCTCTTCATGTATTAAGTGTGCTTGATTTAAATGAATTTCATGGACTGAAGAGATTTTTATTTTGCTTCCGGCCAGTGTGAGACACTGACTGCCTCCTGTGAAGGCAAGCAGGTTGCTTTAAATTTGAGATTGACCTGTGCTTGACATAAAAATCCCTCAGCTCTTTAAATTGTTCTGATAAAGCTTAGATTTATGGAACTTCTACTGTGTCACTGTGGTTGTCACCATATTGCAAAAGCTCTATGTTTTATTCGGGAAGGAGCGATGAGCAAGTATTTCTGCAGAGTGAAGGAATTGTGAGTGTGTAACTGGTGTTAGTGTTTTACTTGTATAAGCAGCAGGTGAGTGTGTCTGAGTCAGAATAATTAGTATGAAATGATTGATTTAAAGCTCAATTTCCTTGCACTCTGATCTTTTACATTTTCTTCCTTCAAATTCTGAAGTAATTATTTGAGGAAGGATTGAGGGTTTTTTTGACATCTATTAATTAATAATTTTGAGGGAGCACGCTGACAATATGATACAGCTCCTACGAGACTGCTGCATTTTAAGCTTTATCTCCACTGTAGAGGGTTGTCAGCAATAGTCTGTTCTTGAAGCAGATGATTGTTCTGAGTTACTGGAGCATTCCTGTGCCAGTGCACCCATGCGGACACTGCATGTCCTTCACAAGGAGCTGCGTTGATGCATACATGGAGCACATCACAAGGCATTCCTCCTGAGTCACGCAGCACTTTCCATTGTACTGTGCTCTGGGAAGTGGGAGTGAGACTGCTTTGTGCCCATCACCAGAGTCATAGACATTTTCTTCTTCTTTGCCATCCTCACCCGTGTTCGCTTGCATGGAGTAGGCGCTCAGCTGCTCTGGGTGTGTTTGTGTCTCAAACAGCTGCTCCTTGATCATGCTAAGTAAAAGCTACAGACTGACTGAAAGCTTCTTTCTGGGTAAATCTCTCCCAAAGTAACTATAAGTAGGGTCACTATTTATTTTTAAAAGAGAATTGGAAAAAGCACCAGGCTTTAGTCTTTTAAATGTAGTTTCCTGAGTTATCTGTAAACATATTCAGAAGCCATTATCTAGTTAACCTGGTGACTTCATCTCTTATTTTGATTTCAAGCCACCATTGTTTTAAGCAATAGAACTACTTATTGTCAAGTACTGATGGAGCTCTAATAGCCCGAGATTATGTGTCATGGATAATTCTCTATGAAGACCTGAAGGAATGGGCTATTTAAGAATCTTGAAGCTCACCTGAGGCTAATTAAATTATGTCACTTCTCCTTTTAAGTGGAAATTGAAGAGTCACCAATTCATTAAAGTTCAAATCAAATAGAGTGACTATGCTTTGAGATTCAGCTCTGGAAGTAAAGCATAGTTCATTAACTGTGAATCATTTGTACAGTGTTCTTGCTTCTAGGGATATTTATCATCAGAATGCAAGAAAAGTTCTATTTTAGGAGAGGATTAGATTTTAATTTACATTAAAAGCTTCCTTGATGAGTAAAATAGTTCACAAAAAAAAAAAAATCCTCTGATGTTTCCTTTAGAAATACATTTTAAGAATGAGATATTCTGGCCTGTATTTTTACACCTCCAGTGAGCTTGGGCACAAAAGAGGTACTGCTTAGTGCAAATGTAAATTCTGCAAATGTAAAATTAAACTTTGAAGGAATAATTATTGTGGTTTGAGATGTAATGGAATCTTTATCTCTGCACTGACAGTCAATCACAGGTACAAAATAAGAAGCTGCTTTTAAAAAGATGCTTCATCTCCAGTTCTATAAACATACATCCATAGAAAAAATTCATCACGTATGTCACAAGACATCAAGCACATATAGAGAGTAACAATAGTTCATTGTCTCAGCAAAAGTTTCAATAGTATAGTTTATTTCCCATTCTAGTAGCTTTTCAAGTGAAAACAAGTGACTTACTCTATGCTTATAAGCATATGTAAAATGTAAGTATATGTCATAGAACAGAGCTCTTCAGTGTAGCGTTAAACAGGTAATTATATCTGAAAGTGGAAGCTAAGCAAATTCAAACTAGAAGAGAAATGGAGAATTTTACTAGTCAGACTAATTAATCATTGGAGCAATTTCTCTGGGAATGCAGTGAATTCATTGTCACTTGAAGTCTTTAAATCAAGATCGGGTGTATCTTTTTTTTTTCCCCCCTTCCTAAAAAATAAAAAAGAAAAAGGAAAAAAAAAGAAAAGGAAAAAAAATGCCACCACTCAACCAGAAGACATAGGCTTGATGCAGGAATCATTAGCTGTAATTCTGTAGCCTGTATTATTCAAGTAGTTGGACTATTCCATCATAATGGTCTCTTGACTGTAAAAGGCATGAATCTGTGCATCTCAACATGATTACGAGTTAAATAATGGAAGGAGCACTAAAGGGAAATACACAAAGCTTGGCAGCTATGTAAAGAGCAGAGCTAGAATATTGTTCTACACCGTGGCATGTAATTTAGATGTAGTAATAAATCAGGTAAACTTTCTAAGGTGTGCAGGTGTCTGTGTGGAAAGATTTATTAGTTCTTGGGCCTCCTTGAGGCACAGATTCTTGATTATTTCTTGGAATTAATGCAGGCTTGTTGTCCTTGTGTCTTGTAGAGTAGATACCATAGTGTTACCATACCTTGGGTATAGGCACATGCAAATCTCTGTGCTTGTCTGTTCCTCTTCCAGATGCTCTGTATGATGTCATCACCGTGGGAGCCCCGGCAGCCCATTTCCAAGGTTTTAAGAATGGTGGTCTCCGAAAACTGCTGAGTAAATTTGAGGCAGAAAGACGAAAGTAAGTATTTTTATAAGTAGGTAGGAAAATATAATTAAATTTGTATTAAAATGTTATGAGCTTACTGAGTAACAAAACACTTCACCCTGCTGAATCCGTGGAAGATTAAAATCTAGTAGAACTGGAAAAGGATGCATTCATAAAATATTGCCTTTATCTTCCCTGCTTTTCTGGACTGCAAAATTGAAGCACAGTTTACTTTTAGTGTCAAGCCTTACTCAGAACACAAACAAAAAATTCTTCCCATATTTCAGGAAGCTTGAGGTATATCAGTGCTTGAAAACATGCTGTTCAGAATGAGATACCTCTTTGGTAATTCTTGTTATAAGCAGAAAATAGCTACAGTTAATTTTTCAATAAGGAAAGAGTAGCTTAAGGTAACATCTTCATTTTTGACAGCCCTGGGCATATGTGAACAAAAAGATATTTTTAGCACACCTGTGAAGTAAATAAGAAAATACTGTTTTTCTTTAGAAAGCTAAAATGAAGCTAAGCAAAGATAAAGGCCTTAACTGGGGTTTCAGTTTATTGCTGTACTCAGTTAACCACTGAACATGTACAGCAGTGTTAATTGCACATTTTGCTAACTAAGAATTGGACGTATTTGTGTTTGTTGCTGTGGCTGTTAAGAAGTTTTGAGCAGCCACAGCTGTCACTGGCAGCACCCATAGTTGTGACGGCTCAACACTCAGACTGTGCCAACCCAATGCGGTCAGTGGCACAGCATTCAAAAGGGAGTGCAGGAAGTACTGTATGTATGCTAATCTAAATAATCCTGACTTTCCGTAGAAAATTAATTCCATTATATTCAATGCTCAAAAAAGTTTCGTAGGTACAATATCATAAAGAATAAAAGGAGAAATTATAAAAGTCTATTAGTGACTTCTAGATTGACTAGAAGTTGGCATCAATGAAAGAAAAAAAAGCAGCTGTATTTGCTTTGAAAACTGTATTATTATTCTTTTTCTGTTTGCACTGCATGATATGAAGGCCTCTATTAAATCTTCTAAAATCTCTAATTTCGCTGGCCACCTCCAGTGACAGAACTTGCCAATGAAACACGAATATCAGTGACTACATGAGCCCCGTGAGTGGACTTTGTGTTAACAGTAGGTCAGCAGGCTGGTATAGGCAGCCTTATCCCCATGATAATCGAGGCCTATGAAGTACATGCTTCCAGATCAAGCAAGATATGTCTAAAGAGATTTCTTTAAAGTATCTGCTACTTAACTATCTGATTAGCACAGTTGCAATAGTATTTACTGCAGTTTTTATTATATTTCATAAGAAGAAATTAAAGTTGTAAGTGATGTAAAGAACTTTGCAGTTCCAGCCATCACAGTGGTCAGCTTTCAAAATGAACAGTTTCTCACTTGCGTGATCTTGCAGCATATCCACATTGGCAGAATGTGATTTCCCAAAATGGAGGATAGCTTTGAGGGAAGCTTAAAATTATTTTCTATGATTTCTCTTCATTGGAGAAAAAAGGGAAAATGACTTACAGGGAAGAGACCTAGTCTTTCTTGAGTTCTTCCTGGGAGATGACATATTACAGTATCTCAGAGGAATGAATAGACAATGCCCTTGTTTATTAGTTGCCCATAATAGGGGAGAGGAAAAGATGATGGGCTAGACTCCTTTCTTTGGATCTTGTGCAGTATTACATGTCAAAAGAGTAGGATGGCAAAGGATGCTCAGTGCAGCACAGCCTCTTCTAATTTCCATTCACTCTTATTTCACTGTCTCAACCGTGTAGACCTCTGAGTTGATAGAGAATTGTGTTCAGGAGCACTGGGTGAAGCTTTGTGCAGATTTTACCAACACATTTTATACCTATTTCAAAGTGTCTACACATCACTTTATATTTGCCCTGCTTCTTAGACTTTTCTGCATCCATCAGAAGCACCTGCATTTTGGTGACTTTCAGGGACAGGATACTGGACCTTTACTCTGACAGTGCAGTTTTCTTTGTGTTTCTTTGTTCCCCTGGAAGAGCAGAAGTCTTGTCTTTAGGATGATATAACTAGGGTAACTATGTTACTGTACTGTCAAACTCTTCCTAAAAAAAAGAGCCTGAGTCAGGCTAACAAACCTAAATTTGAGCACTGAAAACAGGACTGCAATTTTTAGCAAATCGCTTACCAGACCTGAAGAAATGATAGCTTAATGTATGAATTCTTATGAAGCAGAAAGAAAGAAACCTCCAAAATTCATCTCCCCTTCTATGTCTGAGATCAGCTCAGAGAAAACTCTACATTTGGCTTTGTGTTTTGTTTGTTGTTTTTTTTTTTCTTCAGCTAGAAGAACTCGTGTGAGTTGAAAGACAGGAGAAAGCAAGCTCTGAATGCGATCTCACTTATTTGAATATTCAAGAGTGGGTCTACTTTAAATAGATACATGAAAGGACCATTCTCATTCGTACCACGGAGTAATTTCTTTCACTGTGGCAATGACAACTTTATTTTGTATGCACCTGTTTGTTTAACTGCATGAGGATGCTTTGAGGGCACATAGCATTTCCAGGGGCAGCTTTTACAATTTAAATTTTCTGTTTTACAATGGGAGCAGCTTTTCTGAAGATTTGGTTGAAGGAAGAAGTGACGTCTTGAGATATCAGTCAGAATATAAAATGAACAGAAAAAAAAATGCAGATTTAGCAGCTGTTTCCTCTAGGCTAACTGAGCTGAAGACCTAGAGGAAGATGTGGGAAGAGATTATTACTCAAGCCAATCCCAGTAGCTTTGAAGACATTGTTAAGGCACGTGACAGAATGCATTGCATGCCTTTAACCTTCAGGCTGATTATTAAAACAGTTATATTCAACAGCATCAGCATATCACAAAATATTTCTTGTTCAAACCTGTAGCTGTGGAATTAACAGACAAGAGGAGAACTGTTAATGGGTAACAAGGTTATATCCTGCTTTGCAAGAACATGATTGCATTTGCAATTGCCAAGCCAAAACAAGAGTGAAACATATGTTTCATGAAAGTTTATCAAACAGAAGAATGTGGGAAATCTGTATCTGAAAATAGGCCTGGCATATTTTCTGTTAGAATATACATTTTTGTGCAGACGAAAGAGAGGAAGGTACTGTATAATAATACTTACTAAAATGCAGTATTTTTGCAATTTCTCTGATTTGTTACCACAAGGCAAGTCATATTAAAAGAAAAAAAAAGATTCAATTTCTAAAAATATGATCCCAAATAAGAGGGAGAAAAGTTGTTATTTCAGGTGAAAAACAAGACTTAGTTGTATGTGATCTGAAGGCAGGTCCACTGCTTTATAACCCATTCGCAGTCTGTACTGTTCTTTATCTGCAACAAAGAGATAGATAAAAAGCATCAGGCATGTCTATACGGCACGACTCTAGTATGTTTGTCCCTTTAGTAGCTAGTAGTGAACTTCATAAGACCAGTAAGAACAATGGATGCTTTTTTTTAATCTTCTTTAGGGATGATAGCATTTATATTCAAATAATTGAAGTGTGATGATTAAGGTATGCTGAATCATTGCAGAATATTCATTACCTATGAATGATATACATGTATTTTAGAAATTTTTTTCATAATGCTCTATTGGTTTGTTCTTTTTATTAAATCTTCCTCATTTCTAGCTAAAAGAGAAAGTTAGTTGTTCAGATTCAGTCTTCTGTTGGCCTGCTAGTATAGATTACTCCTCCTTCCCGCAAATGGAAGGGCTTGTCTTCTCATCAGTCTAGATGGCACAGCAAGTTATTATTTCTAGAGCTCAGCTGTGCAGGAGCATTTAAGGCAGACATTCTGTAAGTGATACACATATAATGCCTCACTGCTCAAAATGTCTATAAATAATTTTCAAGGTACACCAAGGTCTTTTTCTTATTTAAAATCTAATTTGATGATCTGTGCTTTAGCCAAAGCACATAGACTTATGATGACAAGATTTTTAATGCCCCAATACTAACCACCAAGAAAAACAGAGGTGTCCCACAAGCTGCATTACGTGCTGTGATTCACTGTGGTTTTGTACACCACTTCTGATGAGTTCTTTATATCCTTCTTTAAATTAGGACAAGCTTAAATCTGGACTAGTACTGAAAAGGATTTTCTGTTGATTTTTTTTTTAGTTATAATAATTTAATTTGAGTTTGAACTGTCTACAAGGACCCTTTTTTTTTGTTTGACAAGGCCTAGTTTTTTGGCTAAGATGTGAGCTGTGCTCCTTCACTAACATACTTATTACCACAGCATATATTAACACTGAGATCTTCAGGGTTCCTGTGATCTGAGTTTCATAACCTGCAATGCGGTTCCATTCTCTGAGGAACCTGAAATGGTACTGTTGCGCAGAAGATCCCAGAGATGTTGAAATAATAATGACTTGTGTTTGATCTAATTGTAACCTTTATTCTCAAAGGGAAACCATGGCCTATCATGCACAGCACTTCTCAGAGAGATGTTATGCTTTGCTCACTTTCTCCTTTTTCGTGTATGTGTATATATCTGTGTGTGTGTGCTGGTTTTGTGTAGCGGGGGGGGGGGGCTACAGTGGCACCTACTGCAGGAAGCTGCTAGAAGTTTCCCCTTTCTCTGGTGGACCTGGCCAGGTCTAGGGCGGACCCACCACTGGCCAGGGCTGAGCCAATTGGTGATGGAATGTTCAGTGATAACACTTCTGTGATAACATGTTTAAGAAGAGAAAAATTTTAAAAAAAAAAAAAAAGTGGGGGCAGAGAGGGGGAGGTGTGGGCCTTGCAGGCCTCACCCTCTGGCCTCTCGCTGGGCAGATGACTAGGCCCGGTGCAGCTGCAAGAAGTGAAGAGGAGATGAGATGGATGATGTGAAGAGAACCTGAGAGGCATCTGCCAGCCTATTGTGAAGAATTTCTTGTGAGAGGAATGGCTGCAGATGCCAACATCAGTGAAGAAGGAGGGGGAGGAATAAAGTTGCGCCTGACAAAATTCCCCTGCAGCCCATGGTGAGGCCTGCTGTCCCCCTGCAGCCCATGGAGGCCCACGGAGGAGCAGAGATCCACCTGCAGCCCGTGGAGGACCCCATGTTGGGGCAGGCGGATCCCTGAAAAAGGCTGTGGCCTGTGGTGGGCCCACTGGTGCAGCCAGTTCCTGATAGACTGCATCCCTTGGAAAAACGACCCATGTTGGAGCCATTTGTGAAGGGCTGCATCCCTTGGGAGGGATCCCACACTGGAGCAGGGGAGGAACGTGAGGAGTTCTTCCCTCCAGGAGGAAGGAGCGCTAGAAAACAACATGGGATGAACTGACTGTAACCCCTATTCCCTCTGTGCCGCTCCGGGAGCGAAGATGATAGGAATTAAGTTAAGCCCGGGAAGACGGGAGAGGTGGGGGCTTTTTTTTTTTTCCTTCTGTCTCTCATTATCCTGCTTTGGTTTTTTTTTTTTTTTTTTTTTTAAATAATAAATTGAAATTATTTTCCCCGAGTTGAGTCCGTTTTGCCCATAATAGTAACTTGAATGATCTCTCCCTGTCCTTATCTCAAACCTCAAGCTTTTTGTTATATTTTTTCCCCCATTTTCTCAGAGGGTGGGGGGAGTGAAAGAGAGGCTGCGTAGCTTGGTCCCGAGCGGGGCTAAACTATGACAGTGTGTGAGAGAGAGATTAAACTTCATAGAGATGAACATTTTTTCACTGGCCATAAAATCCATGTATTAAGGTTGTTGGAAGTTTTGCTGAGAAACTGCCACAAAGTTTGTGCTATTCATTGAGATACAAAAATCTCATCACAGTATTTTCCAGTTACTAGGCTTTCTGGACAGAATTGCCTGAAGCATTTCCTGAAGCATTTTAAGCAGTCATAAAATAAATGGGTATGGGGTTGGAAAAAGAAGGGGAAAAGGAGCTACTGGGGGAGCTTTGCATGCAAAGGTTAGAAAAGACTACATGTTTTGGAAAGCAAGAAACTCCTCTGTATACATGAACTCTAGGAATGGTAGGAGGAGAGCAGATCCATGACTTTGACATCATTTCTCTTAAGATGCACTTCAGTAGGCTGCTGTGAAAAGGCTTCACTGAAGGGCACCATTTAGCCTCAGACTTGTGAGGCACAGTACTGTTGTCCTTCTTTAAGAAGATCCATGCTCAGTTACCATCCATAAGATTCTCCCCTATGTTAAAGGATACTTGCATCTTTCCACCAATGTAAAGGTATTCTAAAATTAATTTGAAAAACAGTGAAAGGCTTTCCCTAAGCATTCAACCTTCCTGGAGTGAGTCTTCCTAGGAAGATTCATTATGAGATTCACTTAGGCCACTCTGGCATCTTTCCTAGTTAGATGTCTAAAGGGCTGATGAAAGGCATTTTGACCTTTCCTTTCACTGAAACTCGTGTCCCATTACCAGTTGAAGACACTGATGCAGAATTATTCCAAGGGTCAGTTGGGAATGAAGAGGAAATAGAAGAACAGCAAGAGAAGCTCTACGCATACAACCTTAGCTATTGCTTCAAGATAAGGATTTGTGGAGATTTGGACTTTGTAAGTAAAGTTAGATTAGACAGAACTCATAACATTTCCAAGTATGCAAGAGAATCTTAAGGAAGTTAAAAAAAAAAAAAAAAATCGAACTTCTGATCTCTCTCAGGCCTGTTTTCAAAACCTCAGCACTGATCATATAGTTTAGTTTTATTTCCGGAGGCAGTGAATTGTGCTGGGGCTTTTTATGTAATTAATTTATTTTTGATCATGACTTCCCACTTTAGACAGAATACATGTGATGCTTAAATAAGCCACTGAGTTGGTATCTTCAGTAATGTACGTAAGCTTGAGGTTATCTGGGGGTAGATGTTCTTGCTGTGTGTGCTTTAACTGTATTCTTTCTGTTAATGTCTGTAGTTTTGACTGTGAAAAATATGAGGTCAAATGTTCATTGTTGAAAGAACTTAACCCAGTCCCAGATGGTGACAATTTAACTCAGTCACACAAATTACTGTTAACAGCAGGAATGGAGTTACTTGGAGTGTCATTAAAAATTAGACATTTAGCATATTGCAGTATTTATTTTCAGGCAAAAACTTTGTTAATTTAGAGTTTAAATTGCAGATGTAGTCAATGTAATCTTTATTCAAATTACACGACAATGTCATTAAAGCAATTTGAAAACTGAAATGACCACTGATGGTCATGTATACATAGTTAATGATGGTGCCAATATATGGAAGTGATTAACTGTGATTTTATATGCTTAGTGAAAGCTTTGAAACTTAATCCCGAGGACATTATTATAGGCTTTTTAAAAAGGTGCATGACTAATAATATATTTTACATATCAAAGGTAGATTTTCATAGTGCTGCTGGTTTCAAGCACTGGACCTACCCATGTGGCCTCTGCCCTAAAGTTAAAGTTTCTTCATACTCTCAATTCCCTTCATCTAGTTTCTGCATTAGGACACCTATGAAGAGTTTCTCTATCTGTTCTATTGGCAGCTGCTTCTTTTAAGGACTACTACTTATATACCACAGCTATATACGGGCAAGCTCTAAAAACAGTTGTTTCTAAGGAAACTAATTTTAGTTAATTGGAATTAGTAGCATCTTTTCATGAACAGTAAGGCCACAGAACATCTCAGGCTCATCTTATCTACAACGGTGTTGAGACACAACAATTAGAAATTTCAGATACTCCCAAAAATGTCATTTCTCAAAAATAATTATGCACTTTCTTGGTGGGAGGGGAGAAGTAGCTTTCAAATTTTGGAAGAACTGAGTATTTAGAGTCATTTCATGCTTTCTGGGGTTCAGGAAATGTTAAAATTAGCCAAATAATGAGATCTGATAGAACACTTCATTCTGAAGAAAGAGTCATTCTCTTTTCACTATTTCCTTTATTTAAAAGCTATGATAGACTTTATTAGAATGAGAACTACCCACAGGTTTAGCATCTTTCTTTCCTCTTTCTTTTCTTATAGCATTGTCTGGAGCTTTTTTTTGCTGCTTAGAGCTATGGGAGATCAGTGAAAATGATCTGGGAATTAAAGGCTGAGGAATATTACCACAAAGGAATATGGGCATGGTGAGCTTGATAACAGTGTTAGCCAGATTCAGCCTGCAAAAAGGCTGTTTGATAAAGAGAGGGAGAAGCCTGAAGGGGAATTAAGACAAGATTATCCAGCGCTGTGAAGTATCAAGACTTACAAGACTATGTCTTCACTACAATTAACATTGACTATTACTCTTTGTCTCTACCCAATCTACTGACAGCTTGAGAGTTGTAGTGAATGTAGAGGTAGATCAAACTCCAGAAGTTCATTTCACTAACAGTGTTGCCACACTGAAGGCAGAGCTGTGGCCGTTTCCCCATTTCTCAGAGGGATAGGGATTTTTTTTCCCAATTCATTAGGAGAGACGATTTATATGGTTCATTTTGTTGATCTATTCAGAATTCTAACCTCAGCACTCAGCAGTCTAGCAACTCGTAGTGGACTGCGAATTGCAAATGCATGGTAATCTTAGTGGGGCCGGTAGCACGACTGATCATGGCAGAGCTTCACTGACTGAAATGTGGTTCATCCTGACTGCCTCTGCAAAGAATCCTATCTAAAAAATGGAGACATTGGTGAGAGGCAGCAAAATAGCATGGGGTATTGTGGAACAGGGACTGTAAGTCAGCAAAGTATCTAAGCAGGAGGCTTAATTTTAAGACTGCTTCAATCTGTCCTTTAAGAACTTAAGCCTTTTAAGTTTTATGGAAGTGACTTCATTTGGACTTCTCAATGTGTGTATGTAATTTACTGAATTAAATTTAAATTCTAATTTGTAGAAAACTAATGAGGAGGAACTGGAAGGGACAATAGAAGACACAAAGGGGAAATGGGGGAGTAAAGAGATCTGGAAAAATACTGAAATGAAAAGTAATGCATGAAGTTCAAAGGATTGCACGTGTCAAAATTCAGATCTTGATATGTGAAAGGAGAGAAATTTAAATCAGTGGGGAAAGGGTGGAAAAGACTGAAGGATGTATGTTGAAAATACACAAGAGGAAAGAAGGGAGATATATACAGAAGCAACTAGGGATTAAAATGTACATTGCTTTGGCATTGGTAATGTTGCAGGAGTTGCTTGGTTAATTTTTTTCCTGTGTTAACATTACAGATTAATCTGAAACTGCAAAAGATTTTGGTTAGTTTCTCTGAAAGGCTGAACTAGGGCTTTATAAAGGGAAGGATTATGTACATGAGTTTTAGATGGGGAGATGTATATTACAGCAAAGAACCAATAAAGGTGTGTGTGCTGTCTAAAATGGTATTTTGGAATAATGGTATAAAAGGATATTGCATAATTAGTAAGTGTTGGGGAAGAAAACGAGGGATAGGAAGAGAAGTCATGTAAAAGAATCACAGTAGTTTGTGAACAGTTAAAAGGAAAGTAGGACATCTGCAGTATGCGTTTGTGTGGTTTTGTAGTAATTAACTCCCACACCCATTTCTGTGTCTTTTCTTGCAAATTAAGCACATGGTTTTTATTGAAAATAACTCTTGGTTATCACCACTTCCTGGATGTCACCGATGCTAATCAAAACGTAGTGTGGGCCAATGATCGATTAAACACATCAATGAATCATTTTGAAAGTCGTAAGGTAGTTAATAATGTGATGGGGAGTTCTGTTGAAAAAATAAGCAGCCTTATGCTCTTTGTGATTGTTACCTCACTTGATCAAACCTTTCATTTCTCCAGAGTTGCATTTTTTAAAATAAAGAAATAAAAATCTCACATTAAGATCAATCACTCAAAGGCATGATTAGGTTGAACCTAATGTTTGGAGCATTTAGTGGTGAGCAGTCCATTGTCCTTTATTGTTCAAGCAAGGATGTGTTTTTACCCTTAAAGAAAGGAGATTTTTTTTTTTTAAACAAAACTAGTGGTAAGATTTTTAGCACATTTAGCATTGTTATAAATAGCAGAAATTATTTTGACATTATGTGACTCTTTTTCTGTTATTACAGTACTGGATACCAGTGTATTTACTATTCACCTGAAAACACAGCCAAGGCAAAAGAAGTTCTCAGCAACATCAATCATCTACAACCTCTCATATCAAGCCATGCAGACCTGCTGCTTAATTCTGCAAGCCAGCATTCTCCAGACAGCTTGAAGAATTCTTTGAAGATGCTTTCAGAAAAAGTAAGATTCAAATCTTCACAGCAATGGAAAATGGAATAACCAAGCCTCTAACTGCTGGGTTTTCCGCATAAATTGACTTTCATAGCATCAGGAAATGTTAAATAAGCTCTGCTAAAATAAGCTTCAAAATGTTGCTATCAGAAAAAGAATATTATTTAGAATTTCTGTAGGCTTTCTATGTAGGAAATTAATGAAATCTTTAAGGGTTATCTTTATTTGAAAGTATAATTAATTTAATTTCATGTGTCTTTGTTATCCTCTAGTGGCCACATACTGTGGTTTATTAGAAATAGATTATTGTAAATAATTTTGTGGGATGATAAATGATTGTTTTCTTTCTTTTTCTGAGATACTTCAGACTACTGCTTGTGGGAGGTAGTGCAAGCCAGGTTTGTGCATAAGGTTTAGGATAATAGCATGAGCAGAAATGGTAATGCCATCTGGAAGGAGAAGCTAGGAAGTTGGTGCCAGGAGGTCTCAAATTTAAATCCTCTTTCTCTTGTTATATTCCTCTATAGCTGTAGGCTCTTCCTCATCTTAGTTTCTTTAGTTCTAAATTGAGGAAAATAATATTTTCCACCTGTCTCACAGAATGATATTGGAGATTAGCTGATGTCTGAAGTACTTTTAAGCATATGTTATCCTATAAAAATATTAAGCGCTATAGCTATGACCAGAGGGGTTGAAGAAAGTTTCCCATCGCTTCATGGGCCATACCTTCTGTAGTGTGATCTCAATATGGCTTAATAACGCTATCAATAACTGTTTCAATACATCTTCAGCTATTGGGAAGTGGCAACCCCTGTGGTCTGTTAAGCACTATTATCCCAGCAGTACGTCGTTCAATGGGAGAGCTTCGAATCGGAGTATCGAGCTCAGCCACATACTGTGAAGGCATTGCATTGGAGCCACGGGGGAGATAAGCGTTGCTTCCGGTTACAGATGTGTAAATCCACAGTAACTCTTAAAACATTGGAGTCACTGTGAATGGCAGGAATATATAGGAAAGTAGAATTCAGCCTGGAAATGAAAGGGAGGATTTAAGGGGGTTTTGTGGCAATTATAGCATACCTTTCACGTAGTACTGAAGGAGGCCATTTTTAGCTGCACATAGAAAAAGTGGAGCTGCTCCATTAGTGGTTAGTTCAAAGAAGTATGCATGCAGAAGTAAAGCAAATCTAACAAAGAAGTGTTTGTCTGGAAGATTCAAGACCTGGCTGCTAAGGAATTTTTATGTTAGGTATAGCCATTTGCTTTGCCCTTCCCTTCTTTGCTTGTCTGGGCAGGAGGAGTGAATGATTTTGGAGTGGCTGCAGGCAGCTGTGATACTGACCCACTGTTTGAACCATGGCCTATTGGAGAGTCTGACTACAGAAAAGGACCAAAAAAGACTTGGAAAAGTCGCAGATATTTTAAATGTATAGCTAGTGATTTAGTTGTGTGTGTTCATATCAACTTTTCAGGGCTAGGATTAAATTATTGGTTAGTATATGAGCACAGGTTCCCAGAAATGGAAGCAGGAGTCTCACCCAATGTACTCCACCTGGCAGCCCACAGCTTCTGTCTAGCCTACACCTTTTACTTGGAAGAGATTAATCCAGTTGTCTGAACAACTGCTGCATGAACAGTTGAATAGCTTATTCCCTGTGTATTCTCAAATTTACTTTGAGGAGAAGATGATAATTGACAAAAAGAGTGGGACCATTGCTGAGGAAGCTATTGTGGACAGACAGCTGCTTGTAAAGAGAGGAAGAGAGCTGGGGATGAAAGGAAAGACCAAGAAACAACTTCAGGGAAGGGCAATATTAAGTTTCAAAACCCCAAATTGAGTGAATTCACACGGTGCTGCAATTAGATCCCTCATGGCAAATACAAAGCATCATCTCAATATCCTCAGATAAACTGGTACAGTATGGAAGAACGAAGACTAACAGAGTGCCCCTGGTTATATTAAGATAGGTTTGCATGCTCTTCTGAATAGGATTACATGATGCCTACCTGTGTTTTTGAGGCATATGAGGTGCTTCTGTTCTCCCACCTTTTGTATACTTTTTATATGTAAAAAAGAAATGCTCTTACATTTTAACCTGGCAGAAATTTGGAAATTAAACAGATGTTTGAAGAAGTCCTAAAAAATATTTACATGCCGATTAAATTCCTCGAGCTTATTAAAAAGCATATCACTTTTTATTTTAAGATATTAAGCTTGAAATGTAGAATAATTCTTTCTAAAAACATAAGGTAGCAGAGTGTATATCTGAGCGATCAATAATGTGAATTACAGTTAAGTATTTATGTTAGAAATGGAAGGACTGGCTGCATGCATTGGAAGTGGAAAATTAAATCAAGTAATTCCACTGCTGCTTCTTAAATTGAGCTTATTTTCACATATTAAGCATGGTTTTACTTCTACATATATGATTTGCAATTTACTGTAGTTTTCCTGAGACTAACCTTTTATCAACACTTTCTGTTAATTGGTTAAGGAAGCCTTTAGCTGTCGACAAGTGTATCAGCATTTGCAGCTTGCAGAAGGCTTGATAAATTCATTTTCCAGCTATGCCTATCTTTGTTTGCAGAAATATTCTTTAGTCAAGTATCTAAAAGAATTCGCAAAGTTTTCATTTCTTTCTATAGACTTATTTTGTGATTTCAATACAATTTTATAAATAGTGATGTTCTGCAAATTTAGCTGTACTGAGCTGTTAGAAAATGTAGTTAAAATGTAGATTGTTGTTAAACCAACAGAATCTTTGAATGAAATTTAATTATGGAAACATTTCAATCTCTATATGAAGAAATGGAAGTTCACTTCCGTGCCAGTTTGCTTTTTAAAATGAGTTTTCCCTATAAAATATTTATATTTAATTAAATTACTTAAACTTTTCAGATAGTTACCTAATATACATTGCAGTCATAGTGGGCATTCCTTACTTCAAGTTGTCTAATACCTAAAATTTTCTGAAATTTAAAGCTTTTTTTTTGAGTCTACCATACCCGATGCAGAGACCTGAAATGATCTCAAGCAAACTTCAAGGGGGAGGGGCAAAACAATGATTGTGTCATTTCTAAGGACAGACAAGTGAAGTATTTCAGACTCTCTTGATATGGAACTGTAGAACAGTGTTGAAGAGGAGCTGTACTGTTAACGTGCAAGAAAAGACAACTCCGCGAAGACTGGTAGGGTTTGCTAGCAATATTCCCCAAAGGCTACGTGTTCTCTGAGCATGCATCACATGGAGGCTGGGAATGTAGCAAACTGAAATTGTCCTATAGGGCAGTTCAGGACTACCAAGAGGCAGTCCTGAAGGGCTACGTAGAACAAAAGTGTCTCTGATGAAGTACTCTTTCCCTCAGGCACCAAGTTAGTAAGGAGGAGACAGAATGGGTCTGGTAAAATTGCCAGGGAGATGAGTAGTCTTGGCAAGCCTAACCACTAAAGAATCCCAAGTTAAGTCTGAAAGAAGTCCTGATGTTGGTTTAAAAAAAATAACTTAGCTTAGGTATCACATGGGTTCTTATTTTTAAGACTTTTGAGTTTTATTTGCAGCAAATTTTCAGCCTTTCTATGTGCAACCATTAAGGATCAAAAATACCTTTTTCCTGAACATCGTGAAAATGTTAAAAAGCAGAAACTTCTCAAGCAGGTACCTAACCCAGCCCTTGGAGCTTTAAAAAAAACATCAATTATTTAGAGCATTGTGGTCTAAATGTCAGTAAACTTTTGAGGGAGTATTGAGACAGGAAAAGCAAGAAAAATACGTTGAGTAGGAGTAGAGGCATACAGAGGGGGAGCAAGTACTAGCAAAAAGGAATAGGATAAGAATAGAAGTGAAAAGTGCAGAAACTGGGAGAAATAAGTCCAGGAAGATAGATGCTGACGTTTGAAACTTGTTTGATTTGGGCTTTTTTGCTACTTCTCCTCCAGGTTTTGCATAAGAAGCATGTAAGGGCTGAATGAAGCTTGGCTGGGCAACCTTTATTTCTAGCATTTCCTAGCTTTTGTTCAGGCTGGTTGCTCTGACTCTTATCTACATACTTCTCAGCATGCCTATTTAGTTAGGATTGTGTGCACAAAGGCAGTTCTGCGTCTGAACCTGCACATGACAATCCTGTATGTTCTGGGTAAATAGGAAGGCAACTAAATCCCACTGACCTGGGATAAATAAATGCAGGTAATTGTGCTGTGAAAGAAATGTGAAACATTTGTGTTCCGTCATCACCCGTGAACCAGGGCCTCTGGCTGGGGAAAGGAGCTCTGGCAGCCTGGGTGGGATGTGGTGGATGTGGTTCAGAGACAGGGTGTGTGCTGTCCTCACTCGCAGGTGAACCCTGTGGAGTGTTGTTGAAGTACCAAAATTGTGACTCTCCCCAGCTACCTGTCACTATAACTTTGCTAGTCGTTGCTCCCCTGTAGTGAAAGGAAACATGTCCTTGCACCTCACCCTCTCCTGTTCAGTGAGTTGTGTCAGCTGATGGAGCGAATAGGCCAGCCTCCTAAGTAAGAGGAGTAGCGGAGATCTGGCCAGATGTTGTGTGTGACTGTAGGAGATGGACGTGCATGGCAGACTGGTGGCAACAGCAAGTGCTGTTACATGGAAACAGTCCTAAAGATGCTAAAGACCATATGGAAAACATTTTCCTTTTCTTGTTGGGGTGGAAGGGAGATAAACAATGAAGGGAGGCTGGAGGATTTGAAAATACAGTAAGCTTACAGCTGTCACAGTCAACAAGAAGGATTTAGAAAAACGGTACAGTGATTGAATAGCATCTTCAGAGAGCCTGGAAAAACTACTTCAAGGTTTCTTTTCTTTAAAAATAAATAAAATAAAGCTAGAAATCAGATGTCATCAACCTGCCCTGATATCTGGTTTGATACCTACAAATACCAAAATTTATCTCTGGAAACACTGCTTTTGCAGATACTACCATCTCAGCAATGTATTTTTACAGTGATGTATTTTTATTTAAGAAGTTCTTTATATTTGTTAATCATGTTTTATCTGACACTTACTCAGAAATTATTGAGCAGTGGTTGGTTACTTTTGGAACTGGTTCTTGTAGAGGCTCGTCTCTACAGGTAGAATTTGGAACTTGAATAAAATAGGATTGTGTGAAAAGATTATGGTCTCTCTGACAGTGTACTTTTGTGTTAATCCTTAGAACACTGGGATTGTAGAATGTGATGATGTCCCTAAAACCCTTGAATTGTTCCTCATTGTTTGTTGGTCTGCTTTATTTTCTGTTGCTCAGGCCAGTCTGAAACAAATATCCACTGCGCCTAAGGAAAATTCAGTGTTGTAACAGCTTTGTTGCAGTATTGCATTATTTGGTCTAATATTTTATATTTTCATTCTTTTTTTTTTTTTTCCTAGACAGAGTTATTTGTGCATGCATTTAAGGATCAGCTGGTCAGAAGTGCCCTTTTAGCACTGTACACAGCCCGGCCTGGCTGTGTCCTCAAGAAACCGGCTGTGCCTAGAAACAGTGCAGAAGAGGAGAGTGATTTACAGCATCAGGATCATCCTTCTCAGATTAAAAGACAGGACTCTATACCCCATCACTCTGAGTATGATGAGGAAGAGTGGGTAAGTAGTCAGAAACTCTTGGTTGGTATTCAATCCTAAACCCTACAAATTAGCGTAAATACAAGCCCAAAGTGTCCTTGTCACATGTTATTGAGGGGGTGGGCAGGGAGGGAGTGCAAAACAGTGAAATAATATTTTTTTTCAGATGCATTGTATATTTTGAAACTAACTTGAAAGAATTTCCCTAAGTACAGTGTGCTTCTGTGTGACTGCTTGGTTATGCACATAACAGTGAGAAAGATTAGTTTTCTTCTTTCCCAGACAGGAAAATAATCTTTCTTACTTGAGTTCTTTTTATTAGTTAGGCAGATTTAAGGAGACTGGAACAGCATGTGCTATTATGAGAGAAAATGATTTGGGTTTCTGTTTTGTTTTGTTTTTTTTCCCCCCAAAGCTGAATATAAATAGTTTAAATACACATGAATTAATCTTCAGCAAAACAGAGCTGTTTTCCCTTAGATGGATGTCTGAGATTGCATAAAAGAATTAAACATGCCTTTTAGATTTTAACATTCTTAGTGTATCTTTCAAAGATATGTATTTTTTTATATGGCTGAGATTTTGTAAATTAATTATTTTGGTGGATATGTTCATAATAGATCTGCTTCTTTGTTACATACACCCTGGTCTCAACCTATTCAGTTCAGGCTCATATTTTTCAGTTCATCACCGTATTCTCATAAATGTAAAGGATGCCAGCATATTAATCTCTATTGTAAATAATTAATAACTTGCGTGAGCTACAGTACTTACACCTGAACTGTAATTTTTATCCGTACCACAAATAAAGGAAGAATAATATATTTCTTTTAGAGAAAACACAATTGTCTCCAACCCCATGCATTGAGTAGTCATGGGATTTAAACAATAACTCACTCATTCTTTTATTTGTCTTCAGATTTTAGAGCCTTGAATTCACTTTCTCATGTTTACCAACAACGTGAGGGGCTAGAATGATTCTTCTTTCCTTGAAATGACAGCCAAAATATTTGTTTCCAGCTGTTGAAACATTCAGAAAGATAAATATCACAATAGATTTGATAAAAGGGAGACACTTTGCATTAGAAAAATGGTATTTTTCTGCAAGTTTTATTTTAATTTAGTAATTCTGTCTCTTCAGAGAAGCTAGCTTTACTGTATTTTATTATTGATTTTTTTTTTTTTTAAATCTGCCAAGTGCTTGGTCCTCATCTATTAAAACATATAAGCACATTAGTTTAAAATGCATCTGTTTTTTCTGCTGAATTAGTAAGATTGCCTACTTAATTAAAATTAAGTGTATCTTTAAGTATTTTCTGAGATAAACTGAGTCAGAGTCACTGTCAAACTTGAGACAGTATAAATCTTAGAGAAATTTTGGTTTTTTTTCTAAATTTGAAAGATTAGACTTCATTATTTTTCAGTTCCTTCTGTCAATGAAGATAATAATGCAAGTTTTAATGATCAAATTGTCATTAGCATGATGGAAAGAGAGAATAAATGCATATAAAATTTGAAAAAATGCTTAATCTACTCTGGAAGTCAACTATAGAGCAAAAAAACTTTGAGGTACATTGCTTTGCAGATACATTGCAAAAAAACTTTGAGATACATTGCATGCACAGTACTATATCCTGCTTTGTTGTTTTTTTCACCACTGTTATCAAGCACTAGAGTTGCATTTTACAATTGGAATTTCAATTTTAGTTTTGCCTGAAATCTAAATCAGTGACATCCAATGACTCTTCAAGCTGACCCTGTTGCATATACTTCCAATGACTGCATTACCCTACAACCATCAAGAAAATTTATTTAAGGCAGTGTTTAAAAATCCCCAGCATCCAAATTTATCTTTAAGGAATAACTCCCAATTTCTTAACTCTTCATGGTGTCCTTTCACTGAGTGACCAGTGTTCTCAAAAAAAGTCATCTTGAGGAGGGCCACGAAGATGATAAAAGGGCTGGAGCACCTCTCTTATGAGGACAGGCTGAGAGAGTTGGGGCTGTTCAGCCTGGAGAAGAGAAGGCTCTGGGAAGACCTTATAGCAGCCTTCCAGTACCTAAAGGGGGCCTACACGAAAGATGGAGAGAGGCTGTTTAGTAGGGCCTGTTGCAATAGGACAAGGAGTAATGGTTTTAAAATAGAGGGGGTTAGATTTAGATTGGATATTAGGAAAAAATTTTTTACGATGCGAGTTGTAGAACACTGGAACAGGTTGCCAAGAGAGATGGTGGAAGCCCCATCCCTGGAAACGTTCAAGGCCAGGCTGGATGAGGCTCTGAGCAACCTGATCTAGTCGGGGATGTCCCTGCTCCTTGCAGGGGGGTTGGACTAGATGACCTTTGAAGGTCCCTTCCAACCCAAACTGTTCTATGATTCGATGATTCTATGATAATACTCTGTTGCATCTCTCTTCTTTGATACCAAGTACAAATATTCATCCCAGAGTAGCTGGCAGCAGTATGGATTGAGCTGCACTGCACATAGGCAGTAGTAAAGCATTACTGTTGAAGGAAAAATATTTAACTTGAGAGTTTTAGATTGCCTCTGGGTAGATATTCTCTTCTCTTGCCAGCTGCTTCTGCTATCCTAGAATGTCCCTGCAGGAGGGAACAAAGCGTGTTGTCATGTATAATACAAGAAAAGGTGGGCACATTGCCACTTGGAGCTGTTTCCGCTCTATGTTTCTGACTGACTACTTAATGTGGTTGGAGCTACAAAGAACAGATAAAATGGTGTTTCCAGTAAGTTATATACAAGTACTGATGTGGTACTCTGATACAGGTCTGTAATACTAACCTGAGTGCCATATATTCTGTTCCAAAGCACTGTCACGTCACAAGAGGATGTTAATCATGCACATTAGTTAAGATATTTGCTTTGTCTCTTTGCTTTATCTGCATATCTCAGAAAGACCTTAAGATAGTATATGGCTATAAACCCACATGAAGGAGACACAGTATCTTCAGATCACTGGGGAATGCAATTGCTGTGTCATATTTGGCACAAGCAAAGCATGCAACTTCCATATAGCGGTGTGTATGGAAGGACAAGAAATGATTGAGGAGCTCTGTTGTGAATTTAGAAAGCCCAGAGAATCCCTTAAAAACAAGAAGACAGCCTCTGGGACTCTACTGGCTGGCAGCGCTTAGGATGAAGACATCCAGTCAGGTGCAACGACAGCTAAATAGTTTCCACTCTTCTCTGAAATGAGGGAGTTGAAGTGCCTTTTAATCATACTTTCAAAGTGGATGGAGATGCATTATGGTTTTTTTTGAGTGGATGAAACAGAATTATTTTACAGGTTCATTTTTACAAGTCCAAAGAGAAGTTCCCAGCTTTCTGTGATACCAAGGCCTAGCTTTTCATGGAGGTCATTATGAGTATGCGTGCATGCCTACTGGTGTCACAGCAGATGCAGAAAGAGAAGTGCAACCATGGCCATTTCTAACTAGCAACACCTACCCACATGTGCCGGGACTCCTTAATGCCCCAAACGGCTTGTGAAATTTGGAAGAAGTAGATGATGTCAATGTGTCGTTGCCTTGTCCCAGTCTGCCTTGTCCCAACGGGGTCAGATATCCACCTTCCCTGTCATTGGCTTGACTTTTGAGCTTAAAGAAGCAGTAATGGGAGGGAGCTGGAGACCTTATTTCTCATGTTCTTTCATGCCACGTAGTAAACTTACCCAATTAGCTCTACAGCAACTGATGGGAAAACTGGCATCAGGGGAGAAGCATCCTGCTTAGGAATCTAGGGTCTTAGTACTTCAGCGTGTGAAGAAGTAAGACGTATTTTCTTCTGATGCCTCACTTCACACAGAGGGCTTATAAGAATGCTTACTTGAGAGGCTGAGGGTGTATTTTGTCCTTTAACCTGGCCCATGCTGCGAAATGATCACTTGTGAGGTAGTTCTTAGGCAAATTGAAAACAGACCACTTAAGAAGGTGAAAGGTGGGTGGAAAGTGTGCTAGGCTACAGGAAAATGTTATGGGAATAGCAAGGGATGACAAAGAATGTGAAATGGATGGATTTCTTCTCACAGAGAATAACAGAATAAACTGCAGAGTTTCAGCAGCCCTCTTGGAAAAATGTGACCATCTTTAGTGCAGACAGAAAGACATCGCAATGAATGATAGACACATCTCCTTTTTCTGTCTGCCTGTAATGATAGCTTCTAATCCCAGGAACCTCTTACGTGCAGAAAAAGAGCTGTGGAACAGCCCCTTGCTCCCTCTCACTTGCCCATATGTAAAAAAGCCAGATATATGATAAAAAGAATGAGCCTTTCTGTCAACAGATGTTTATGAATTTTGCTTCTAAACCCTCGGGGAATGTTTATGTGAATATTGTATAGACATCATCTCAATGCTGGGTTAATAGTTTGTTTGAAAAGGGAAAAGTTTTCTTTCCAAAATGAAAAGAGGGCTCATATTGTCTTGCTTGTGCAATAACTCCAGATGCTCATTAAGAGCTTAAAACTCTTTGTATTGGGAATAAACTCTCCCAGCAAAGGGAGGAAAGGGAAGTTATATTGCTGGAGCCACGCTGAGCAACTTGAGTTCATATACCTCAGCAACTCCGGTGACTAGAAAGCCTGAAGTTCCCTATTACTCTCTGGCAAAACTTGCAGCTATTTGGGACCAGAATTTTTACTCTTGGCAGTATTTCATTGCTCTTCATGGAATCCTTCTCCCGAAAATAATACTTATGGGTGGTGCAAATCAATCATTTCACCCCTCTTCTAAATATTTTTCAGAAACACTTGAGGTACAAACAAGATGAAAGTTTTGAAGGACTCTATACCTGTCCTCTGTCTTTGGCTTTAAATTGTATCTGCGCATGTGAATATCAGATAGGCATGTGTTTAGTGGTTTGTTTCATGCGTTCAGGTGCAGATATTTCCACTTGCTGCATTGTACGTGCAGTACTTTAAAAAAGTAGTTTGTGGATTAAATGCAGTACTGCATTAGAGTGACCAGCTTCTTGCCTCTTGTAGATCAACAGTACTTTTTCCATAGTGTGGTTAAGGCATGGGTTTATCTTGGAAGAGGATCAAACTATAGTTTCTACATCCGCCTGTGATGCTAGATGCTTCTTAAGGCAACCCTACAAGATCTTTCCAGGAATCAGATTTGGGGAGCTGGAGGAGAGGATCCGTGTTGCTGTACAGATTCAGCAAGTACCTGCTTATGTCTGCCAGCCCATGTCATGTCCCTCAGGAGAGGATGCCTGCTTGTCACAGAGTGTGCCCTCAAGTGGAGGGAACAGGGGAAGATCAGATCCCTTTGATCAGGATAGTGGCCTAAGTGTGGCAAGTAATTAAAAATAAATCTTAAATTAAAGTTTGCCTTCATAGTAGTTCTAACTTTGCTTTCACTCAACTTCCAAGTGTTACTGTTTATATGGAACTATGGTATTTCTCTGAGTTTTCCATTTTCTTTAACCTTCTCTCTTGTTGTCTTTTGCAACTCCATTTCAAGACCTGATGTATACATAATGCTTCTGGCTATTATATCATGAAGTAGAAAGAAGAAGCAGTGATAGCACCTTCCCACTTTTAACCCTCAAGCCAATTCTGGTTGTTCTGCATTAGTTTCAGAATGGCTCAGTATTATATTGTGTACATGGGATTCTTTTGTGAGTTTGTTATGTTTTCTTTTTAGTCCAATTGCTAACCTTGTGTACAGCCTCATTTCTTGTACGGCTTGTTTTTTTTTTCCTTATTTAGCCCTACAAAAGTACATGCAAGAGCTTTGATTTCTGCAGCATCCAGCACCTGAAGGACCCTTCCTATATCTCTGTTCCACAACAGCTCACTCTTTCACTCTACATTCTCTCTTTTGTTCTCTGCTTGTACAGAATTTCTTCTATCACTCTATTACTTCTGTAATTCTCATATTTATTATAAACTCAGTTAAGTGTGATGACTGCAGTTTGTGTGAGTGCTGAAGAACAAAATTGAAATTATTACCTAATAAACATGTCATGACAGCAAGTTTCTAATTCTAGTCCTTTCATTTTACATTTGCTTTAGCGGAGTAACTGATGTGATAAAATAGAGGTTATGTTAAATTACCAAAAAGGTTGTCAAGTACTATGGCAAAACTGGTAGTTGCACGTGAGATTTGATTTGGCAAATCTTACTGTATTATTTCAAACAGACGAACTACTCAGTTCCTTGTGATTGAACCTGAAACTCTGCATGCATTTTCAGGTAGTTTGGAGCACATCTGTTTTCCAGTATCTACAAACCAGTTTCATTTATACTGCAAGAAAAACCTCCATGACTTAGTTGGTAGTAGGCTGAAGAATGAGAATAATTGCAATATGCTGACACCTAATACTTCTAGTAATCTGCACATCTCTGTCTTCACTTTAAGGTGTTAATAAGAAATTAGTGTTGCCTCTTTTTTTTTTTCCTCTTCTGTACTGTGCAGTGATAATTATGCTCTTTTCAGGACAGAGTGTGGGCCAATGTGGGAAAGAGTTTAAACTGTGTTATTGCTATGGTGGACAGACTGCTTGAAAAAGACAACCTCAGCAACATTAAAGAGGGTGAAAATGACTCTTCAGCAGCAGATTGCAAGGTGTTGCATACAGGTGGTAAGCAACCTTTTTTTTTTTTTTTTTTAATCATTGACTATAGTAAACAAAAATGGAAAAAAGTCACAGGAAAATCATATAGAGAAGAGTCAATAGTATCTTTGAGAATGCTGATAGCAAGGTTTCTCACAATTGTAGCCTTAAATGATGGAAGGCTCTTTATCAAATTACAGCTCCATTGTGTGCTCAAACTGCTTGCCATGCTCAATTTTTTGTGCTACAATTAAAACCTTTTGAAACCACAGTATTTTCCTTTGAAGGCTGATTTAGTTTAATTTATTTTAGATTTTACTTGACTATACCATTTTGAGAAAAAAAAAAATTGGATTGTATCTTACCACATAAGAAACTTGCAAGGAAAGGTGAACATCCTGTTTCAGTGTCGTTCTCCTGTAAACCCTTCCACTTTTCTGAAGTGATATACTGATTTTTGTTTTCTGATTTGCTAAAATTACTTTTTCCCTGAATACAGTTGTCTATCTCTGTCAATACTGAAGGCTAAGTAGAGTGATTCCATGAGCTGATGCAAAGAAAACTTTGTCCATGGCAAGTCCTTGTCACTAAATCTTCTGATCATCTTCTATGGCTACATTCCTTGCTGTTTCCTCTAAGCATAGATTAGATCTGCTTTGTAAGTCTGACAAGACTTTCTGATGTGTATTGTAAGAAATGAAACAGCTCCTTAGTGATAATGGTGGCAGTCTAAATATAAGGAAATCAGAACCAATCCTTGTGCCACTCTTTGGTTAAAAAAAAAAAAAACAAAAAAAAAAAAAACCCCCCCCAAAAAAAAAAAACAAAGAAAAACAAAACCAAACTCCGTAAAACAACAAAAACCCCACAACCACTTTATTTTGTGAAGCTTTGTATAATTTTGGCTTTTTAAAAAGTATTTTATCCTATATTTTCCTTTATATGTTCTTTTTCCATCCCAAGATTTTAATTATATAATCTTATATCAATGTTTTTAAAGTTATTAGAACTAATTTGTCATTTTTTTCTTACACAACACAAAATTATTTTTTTCAGCTGTGTATCATTTGTGTAGTACTGGTGAGTTTCATGCAACAGATTTTGGTTGCAATATTGATTTGTAATGCAGCTGCAACATCAACATTTTTACCAGTATGAAAGATTTGTGTTGGCATCTTGGAATTCTTGTTTTCAGTGCCAGATGTGTTGGTCTTGGTTTTGTACGAATAGTCCAGAGACTGGAGTATTTCTTATCTTTTTGCTTCTCTGAGTTTCTGTCTACCAGGCAAGTATCCCTATAATGTTGGAGAGATAGATACTATCGTTGTTCTGTGGTGAAGACTTACAGGTACAAAGTATCAACACAGTTAGCTTTCTACATTTTTCAGACCTCTTTCAGATAAGAAGGTACAACAAATATTCAACAGTGAGGTAGGTGTAGTTGTCAACTTGAAGGAATCTTTAGAAAGTGAATCCAAGCTTACTGATTTTTATTAAAAGAACAAAATTGAATATTTATTCTTGTGTCTCCGTGGCGCTAACAAGCTCTTCTCTTGTTAGCAGAAATCCAGTGTGCTTGTTAGAAATGCTTTGCAGGTAAAGTAGTAGTACACTTTAACCCAAACTTCCCCCAGGTTGCTGTGGTGTGTTAATGTGTGTATAGACAGACATGCACGTAGTGGTTTTATCTGTATTCCATAGTTATGGAACAAAACTCTCACTCCCCAGTCTGAAAAAAAAGTCATTAGTTAGGATAATTCTTTTTGGATACTTTGTGTCATGCTCAGCAACATAAATGTTTACAGATTTTCCTTCACTCTCTTCAACCCCCTGAACGTGTCCTCTGTTATTCTACGTAAGCCATGAAACGTGTTTAACCAGTTCGTTTGAGTCTTTCATTGTAGTTATAGAGAAGTGTGCTCTTATCTTTGATTCAGGCTCACACCCTACACAGGCAAATTAAATACTGGTTAGAGTTTTTAGCTCACAAAGCCAAAACCTTAAAAGTTACTTCCTTTTAAGTTCTATAATAAGCAGTCATCAAATAGAATTAAAAGTACCTGTTGCTATGCAGTAATGCTAATTGTAATGGTTAGAAAATTACAGATGTGTTTCATTCAGCTGAGGAGTTGTCTTCTGGAACTGACAGGAAAAGGACGCAAAAAAAATATCAAGATGTTATGGCACTAGAATAAATTCTTCTCTTTTTGCGTCATTTCAGGGCCTTCCCTATTTCTCTTGAATCAGTAGAAGTGCCCTTCTGTAAGAGCAGAGTCAGTGTTTCTGTTGAGTTGTGCTGAGTGTTCTGCAACACCTCATTGCATGGGAACTGCAGATTTGTGGGGCAGATTGCTTTGTTTTCATGTTCTACTTTTTGAGGAAGACATAATTTCCTAATGATATTGTCATGAGAGTGTCATGCGGTGCCTTTGACAGCTTATAGGACTTTCAAGATCATGTAGAAATGGAGATGTTTTAAAATGGCTTTCTTTTATAGGACTAACTTAAAAGATGGAGCTTTCTGAAGGACCATCCAGGTGTGTGCCAAAGTTGTTTGCTTAATGGTTTTCAAAACCATTGCCTTTGGGGACAGAATTTTTCATGCATGACTTCTCTATGAGAGTGTGATTTTAGATGGTTTTTTTTCCTCTGTATCTCCCTCTCTGAAGTTTGACATGAAGCCTTGAGGATGCACCATGAAGCACCTTTAGAGGTTGAGATTCTAAGTTTAGGGTTATAAATTCTGCCTGAATTATGCTCCATTTTATATCTGAAGCCTAATTGTATGTGTTCATAACTTTCTCCTATACTATGTGTATACCCACAGATACATTTCTAAAATTGCAGAATTTTACACTACATACAATTCAAAACCATTAAAAAACATTAAATAAATTGAAAGTTTGCTGTATCTTGCGATTATGTATTTTACCATAATTGGAGCATAATGTTTTTCATTAACACTGCAAATGTATGGGCACGGATGGATCTTTCAGTCTGAAACTGCTTCAGTGCTGGAGTTGATCCTAAGAAAAGTTGTACTGCTCTGTGTAAGAAAAATGAGAAGTACCCAGGGTTTTGACCAAAACATTGAAAAGTATACCTTAAAATATGGGATGAAATGTTTGCTTATATTCATGAACTTGGCTGTTTTAACACAAGTTTTTTTCTGGCCTATAACAATGAAAAAGATGTCAAAGAATGAATGCATGTTCATCTTAGATGGTAGAAAATATTATGACAATAATTTGATGGTTTTGAGCAATAGCGTATTCCTGTAAGTATAGATGTTGTCGTAACATATATTCAGGGTTTCCTAAGGCAGGTTTATATTTGCAGTCTTAGTGTTGACATTGTGTGATCTTAAATCTTTTTTTCCCCAACATTCTTATATTTATTGTATGGAATCTTTGTAATCAGAAATAGCGATGGCACTTTTTTCTGGTACTTACCTTTCAACGTGAATTATACCTTCCTTAGCCTAACTTGTCATACAGTCTGACCTTTGAGTGTATTCTTAAGACTGTATCTGAGTTATCAGTTACCAAGGTAACATGCTATGGTTTCATCAGTTGCAGGATTATGATTTCTCTGCAAGATAAATCAGGAAGAGAGATGGATTTTAAAGGAGAGATTTTGCTGGGCTTTTTAAATTCTTAACTGTAGGCTGGTTTGCCTTGGAGAACTACTTGACAACATTAAATTCTTTTTATTCTTGCCCTTTCATTTTCCTTGGGAGTCAGAATGTGAAAGCCTGTCCTGCAGCATTAGGGGTGCCAGTGAAACACAGTAGTTTGCTCTTATGCTTACACAGCCCCTGACAAATCTCCGTGTTTAGCTGTGCTGCTAAAATATGCTGTTGTTTCCGTCTGCTCCTTGTACCACACCATCAGAACTGTCACCCAGGCATTCCTCTGCTGGCTCTGTGTGAGTACTGCCTAATTTGCCACATACAAAATCCACCACATTATCTCACACAATTTAAGCTGACAGTGTGGTTGCACCTGGATTTTGCCTGAAGTGAATTACGGATTCATAAACTATGTTGCTGGACAGACGAATTGGCAAATGGTAACCTGCAGCACAGCAAAGAGCACCTGGGGAATGGTGCCGTATTTCCTAGCTGGAATGAAGGAGAACATCTGTTCACAGCCACATTGCTACAGGCGTATCTTGGTTAGTTTTTCTTGAATAATCTGATGGGGACTCTGTAAGTCTAGATTAAAACTTTCTGGTTTTCAGTGCATCCCTCCCAGTGCAATGCTAGTAGAACTGTGAAATAAAACTGTGTTCTGGTTTTGTTTGCATCCTCAGAAGAAGAGCTTTTACTGTAAGTTACCATTTAGTCAGGAAGATGAAAAATTCTCCCTTGGTCTGTGTTCGCTTGAGTAGCAGACATTATTTATTTTGAGGAAAGAAAACCGCTTCTGAAAAACTTTCTCTTCCCTTCCTTTTCCTCATATTTTTCTTTCCTGTTCTCTTAAGCTTGTCTTTGTATCAACCCTGGTTTTGGTGGGTTTTTTTTTTTTTTGGTTTTTTTTCTCTTTTCCTTCTCACTTTTGTATCATCTCTTTCTTTTTGATAGGGTCCTTAACTGGGCTATATGTAGCCCAGCATTTAAGCCAACCCCTTCAGCAGTACTTTGTCTAAGTAGTTTGGCTATTGATGGCAGCTGAAAAATGTGTAATGTTTAACTGAATCAACAAACTATTTTTTAGACAAGACATCAGAATATTTAGTTGTGCACTTCTAGAGCAAGATTCCTCCATTACTCCTATGTTTTGAGCATATTAGTTTTCCTTAGCTTTGTCTGTTATCGTCATCACTTTTTTCTGTTTTCATTGTGACTAAAGCTGCTGAGATGCTTCTATATGTATGATTAGATGATTTCCATTTTCACTATTAATCCATATGACAATATGAAAAATTTTAGGTTACTTCAATGGAATAATAAATCCCCAAGAACTCAAAATTGTTATTCTGGACACCCAAACTGTGCAAAGTAGACTGCTATTACATTAACTGCAAAAATACCGGGAAGACTTAGGCAGGTTTTTGGTGTTCCTGTGAGAAATGCTGCAGAATTATGAGCATAAAACCTCAACCTTTCTTAAAGAGCTTAGCTCTTATACTAGAGTTAAACTGAGCTCCAAGAGCTGAGTGTGGCAAGAAGTAGTAGGAAGCTGACCTTTTTATGGTGCAAAGTTGAATACATTAATTCTATTAAGTCAGTTTTTAAACTACTATTAAAAAAAAAAAAGAAAATCAGAAGAATGTTCGTATCCTGGTGAGTAAATTCAGACTCTGTGGGTTCATTATTTCATGCTGTTTGCACTACTTGTCTTTGAGGAGTTTACTACTATTTTGTGTTGGTTGATTTGTTTTGCTTGCCTTTTTCCTTAAAACAGAATTTGTGTAATGCTCAAGACAACTCATTTACATTTTTTGACCTCTATTATTTCAGTCCTATAATAGATTATTTGTATGTTCAGGCAGTAAGGGAATAAGTGATTAGCTACAGTGAAAAGTTAAGTCATGGGTAGCTGCTCTTGCATTCATTACCATACATCTGTAGGGCGCTTTGTTCCTTTAAGCGTATGATGTTATGCTTTCTTCTGCTTTTAATTCCATGTTTAGTTTTTAACTTCAGACCATTTAATGGTTGAGGTGACTTGAAGCTATTCAAGATTTCCACTGATTTTTAGGTGATGCAGACAGCAGTGACAGAATCGGCTTTTTTTTCTCTGTTACTAGGGCGAAAGGAGATAGGAGTGCATTTCTAAAGCCTTAGGGCTTTTCCTGTTTGATTACCTGCACATTTTAATAAGCACTTCAATGGGCCTGACGTCAAAAAGAGCAGAAGCTTGCTTTTCTGCCAAACTTTATCAAATTAAACATGCAGTTTGACCTATTGCAACTTCAATATTAGCATGTAGAAATTACTGGTTCAGTGCTAAGCAGGTCACTTGCCTGTGGAGGCATGTTGATTAAGAGAACATAAGACTGAAGGGCGTTTTCCAGCAACCAAAGGGCAAATCCTGTCATAAACTGAACTTCCACAACTCTGTTAGCAATGGAAGTTGAGTATTTACTCATTGCTTTGCTGCACATACTCTTTTATTTTAATCTTACACTAACTGCATAGTGGTGATACTACTTCTTTTAATTTCATCCTTCCATTTTCCATTTTAATGTGTTTGGCTTTTATGTCTTTTTTTTAGTTTCCTTTCCAAAGGCTGACTAGCAGAATTTTTTAATTGAGTTTCCTTGTTTCATCAGTAGACTTTGACTCTTTTGTTTGGGTGCTAAATATTCCGAACAGGACAGGCTGCCCATGTCATTTTAGCGACCTGACAGTCATCCTGTAGTCTCCTTGTTGCTTCTGTTCTTGCTCCTAATATCTTTTTTGAGATGTTTACTCATTCAACTAATTCTTCAGACTTTTTCAAAGGATTTTCCACTGTGTTGAGGATGCAAATCTTGCAATTTTAACTTAAAAGAAATTTGACACCTGAAGTGTCAACATGTGTGTATGAATATGTCCTTGAATATGTTAAACGCAAAAGCAGTAATTTGTACTATTCCCTTCTCTAAATGATTCTACAAAGCTATCATCACTCTCTGTAGGAGTCGTGATCCCCAGCTGTGGTTGGCCCCTGCATCTTCTTCACAGCCACAGCTGATTCTGAGCTGACTGCCAGTTTTGTGGTGAAGTTGTAGGGCATCTTGCACCTCTCTCCAAACTATTAGGTTGTAAGCAGTAGCTCATAACCAAGCAGAATCCTCAGGTTTAGGTTATCCTGATCTAACTTGAATTTAGACTAGAATTTTAAAGCTCCCTTTACAAATAATATCTCTTTATGAATTTGATTAATATTCTGTATTTATCCCTTGCATACAAGACAATTTTATTTTCCAAATTCTACTGAATTTACTTGTAAGCTTCAAAATATAATGCTTAATTTGTTTCATAAACTTCAGTTTCACAGTATTACTCAGTTTCAAAGAGCTACTTAAAAGCTGCAGTATTTTCTATAATGATGGATATTTGGAGCTTTGTGCATTGTTAATGAACGACCCTGGTTTATATTCTTGCTGGAGTATTTGCAACAGGGTATCCTGCATAATAAGTGACATGTGACAATTTTAACAAACCAAAACCTGACTAGCTCTGTATTTTCTGGAGCTGTCTTTTCTGAGACTTCAGTCTATGATGTACTTCTTATTTTGATCTTAACACACTGAACTTGCTTTAAAATAAGAGGATAACCATGAGAATATGCTAGTGCGTTCATAAGTATTCTGTTTTCAAGAAACAATGCAAAACCTCTCTTAGATTTGCTAACTAGCTCCACCTTCTGGGGATGGGACATCCTTACCAATTATGAACAAGAATTTTCAGCGTGAGCAAGGAGTAGATGGTTGTTATGGATAACTTAATCACACGAGGGTATAGTTTTATCTTCTTTCCTTTTGACAAGTACAATTCTATTTGTATTGTATAATAAAATAATTTATCTTCAGTTATTAGGGTGAGGTTTCCCACAAACTTAGTTTTTATTGTTTTCTATAAAGCAAAATACATATGTAAATAAAGCTCTGTATTCTTTGGGACATCAAATACTCAGTAGGATTTGTTTTTAATATATTTAGCATGAGTGTCCTTTAATGAAAAAATGGCCTTGAGAATTTCAAGTCTTTGAATTCCTTCTTAATGCAACTATTACCGACAAAAATTACTTGTGTTAGTAAGCTAGTATTCCAAACATGTAGTCTCCCCCAAAAAATCCTTATGAGAAAATGATCTTGAAGCTACTACAAGGTATGTGCAAAATAATTTGCAAAATCATAATAGAAGGTAGTTATCAGTTGTTTACTGTCAACCTGGAAGGCTGCATGAAGTAGAATCCATTTACATTTGTTCTGGGTCCAGTATTATTCAATATATTCATTACTGACTTGACTTATGAAAAATGGATGATGCTTATAAAATTTGCAGATGCTTAAAGCTGGGAGAGGCTTTAAGCACCATGGGAGGAGGATTAGAACGGATCTTGATGAAATGAAGCACTGAAATATTAGGACGCAGTTCAGTAAGGACAAGTACAAAGTTACGTTCCTAAAGAAGCAGAAACACACAGTGCAGATTGACTGGTTAAGTGGCAGCTCAGTAGAAAGAGATCTAAGCGTTATGTGACTTGTGGTCAGTATATGACCCCCTCTTTTATGAAAAAGAGTATCGGTAAAGCTTTTTAGCCCTATCCACGTAACCTGAAACTCTAATAACAGGTTCACAAAGTGTGGCTAGTTCTAGAAATACAGCTTGTCACTGGCTGTCAGTGTACTCGCAAGATCCTTGGCTGTGTCCGTCTGCATCTCTGCTTTCTCATGGGAGTGGGACAGATGTCTATTAGCTGTACCCTCAGTTCTACTTTCAGTGGCCAGGTATGGTCTTTTTCATTATTTGCTCAAGACAGAAGCAGACAACGAACTCTTCTTGTCACATACAGCCCTGTTTGATGGCTCAGTATGCAATGTTGCAGTTGCTTTCCTTGGGATTTGTTTACCGATTAATTTAATACATTACTGTGATTTAAGACTCAAAAGGAGAGTTAAGCTTGTCTAGTCTGACTTCCAGTATGTCACACCTTGTTGTCTACCTTATTTCTAAAGTTGACTGTGTCTCACAGCAGCCTCTGCCCTTTGGTTGTTCTTTTGCTTTTATTCCCTAGAATAAACATCTCCGTTAGTACTTCTTATTTTCTCCTCATGAAGAGGGGAAATCAAATTGCTGCTCAACCTTTTTCATAGGCTTAAGGAGATTAAACTCTAAATCTTGGTCGCTCTCCTCTGCAAGCTCTCCATTTTTTTCAGCAGTCTCTTTAAAGTGTGTACAGCAGCCCTTGGCAGGCGGTACTCTCTTAGTCAATGACATGTATAAAATCACCTCTTTTTGCCGGCGCATGAAACTGGGGATGGCTTGTGTTCCGTTTTGTTCATGATGGCTCATAACTGCTGTTTTCCAGGGAATGGTTTCTCAGTCTGTATTACTCACACTTAAGTGTGTATAGCTGTGTTAAAACACTCATCCTCTGACCCCAAAGACATTATTTGCAAAGGAATTCAAGTTGTTCTCTATGACTGCTCTGTCCTTGTTCCTTTTTCCTCTTTCCTGCGCCTTATTTTTTTTTTTTTTTCAGTTTCTCCTGGCTTTCGAAGTTCTCTCCAATCTTCTTGGCTACGATTTTATTCATTTATATATTTCTCTGGAGCATAGCCAAATTGGCTTTGCAACAGGCAGCTATGTCATCCTGTGCAAATAACTTCTTCAGTACTAATGAGTCGTTCATTGGCCTGGCTCAGAATGTTACCTGAAACAACGTGCTGTTATCTTCCACCTCAATACAACTTAAATGGAACACATTTTAGTTATCATTGATCCTTAATTACACAAACCTACAGAAACGATGAGTCAGTGATGGACTGTATTAAGTCAGTTTTATATAAATTATTCTGGAATGTTTATTGCTCTTTCATTTTGAACTATAACAATGAAACTGATATGTAGATTCTGAAGGAGGATGAAATTGTTGTTGTTGTTATTATCTCAACTTAGAGGGGTAGGCAAAACCATATGCAATTACAATGCAGGTCTGATTTTATTAAATTCTGAAAAATTCAGGAACAGCTTAGGTAATTAGGTGAGTTTGAGTAAGCTGTTCTGATCACTGCGTTTCATTTGTAATTTATTACAGTCCCCCATTTTTCAAGCATTTTACTAGCTGGTGTTTTCTGATATTCCTAGCATATATTCTAACAGCAAAACATATTACGAAATAGTTCTAAATCTCTCTATACGAAGTAGCTAAAAAAAATGAGTTCAATATTTCTTAAATATTTAAAGAAGAAAAAATATAGAGTGAAATTAAAAAGAAAAAACAATGTGATCTGAAGGTTAGTATTTTTCCAGCCTATACACTAAACCAAAAATATCCTTCCAAATATCTATTTGTTCTTCTGGTTTGCCTTCCAGCACCCACTTTTTCTTAAATGTAAGCTCTTCCCTTTTTTTTTTTTTTTTTTTTTTTTTTGATGGTACTTATTTTGTTCATTTGTTTAGATAGCAAGTTGTCAGTGCTGGAAAGAAACAGGAGATCTTAAACTCTGCTGTATTAATCTTGTGCTAAATAAGTTTTCGCATGTATCCCTGTATGCTCTGTTTATAACACTTTAATACAAGTCTTACAGAGAAGTTAGGTCTGTTAAAAAGTCATTGTTTCAAGATATAGTTGGATTCAGGCCAAGGATTTTACCCCAGTGATAAGCTGGTGTCCTGCCTCTAATCCTCTTCTCCAGTGGTGTTTGCTGTACCACAATGGTTAGGATGGAGCTGCAGGATCATTTTAAAGTGTAAGATGATCTACACAGCCACTGGAACCTTCTTTCCATCCTGAAAAGGATTCTCACTGCAAGTTTTACTTTTTGAAATGGATGATCTGTCTTGTTCTAGGTGACTGGTATGAACAGCTTTATCCTCTGGTGATTACGCTGAAGGACTGCATGGGAGAGGTAGTGACCAGAGCAAAGCAATCGATGGCATTTGTTCTGCTCCAGGAACTTGCCTGCGGTTTGCCACAATGTTTGATGCTGACCCTAAGAAGAGACATCGTCTTTAGTCAAGCAGTAGGTTGTCTTGTGTCACTTCTCTCCTACTGTTCCTATAATTAAGCATGCTATTCATGCCGGTGTTTGTGTTTTTCTTTTTTTTTCTTGTTTTTTTTTTTTTTTCTTTTTCCAATTTAACACAACTTTTTAAGACATTCTGCATTACATCCACATTTTATACATCCTTATTCTATAATGTGGTAGAGAAATTAGTAGTAAATGGAAATCCATAGTGCCTGTATCATTGAGTCAGAGACGCAGGTTTGCAATGGACTAGAAAAGGTTACATAATCTCCCTTTTGCACAAAGAAGGATCCGTAAAGCTATTTTCAGTCTTCCTAGATTGTATGCCAGTGTCCTCACCCATAGGTTAAGTTCTCAAATCCAACCTTGAATATTCCTTGCTGCTACCCCAGCTAGGTTTGGGGGTTTTTTTGTTTGTTTGTTTTTTTTTCTTTTCTTTTTTTTTTTTTTTTTTTTTTTCCTCCTGGTCACCTTGGAAATGAAGACCAGATTATTTGTTCTCAGTTTGTAGCAGTATTTATGTGTTTGAACACTATTAGAGTGTCTCTTTCCAGATGTGTATTTTCTAAATAGATTTTTCTCTAAACGATTCATCTAATTTCTCCTTTAAGTTATATATTTTTTCATAACATAATTAAGTTATTAGGTACCTAACTGCTTTCAAATCCATAATGATTTGCAACCTTATGTGTTTATAGCCTTCCAATAGAAGTTCTGGTCTCACTTATGTCACTCTAAATAACACACAGCCCCAGAAAACAAATGAAGCTTATCTAATGTAAAGTAAGGGAATATTTCACTGATTTTTACACACACAAAAAAATCACAATAATATATTAATATGAAATTATTTTTGTAGTCACTAAACAGAAATATCTATGCTATTTTCTCAGATATCTAAATATTACTTCGCTTGTGTATAATGACAGCAAGTCTAATTTTAACTGTGTTATGACAGTACATCTGTTAATTTCACTTTTTTTTTCATTTTCCTTGTAGCTCACTGGATTGGTTTGTGGGTTTATAATCAAATTGCACACAGGTTTACACGATCAAGGATTTTTACAACAACTTCATACTGTTGGATTGCTTGTGCAATATGAAGGACTGCTTAGTACATATAGTAAGTATTGTTCTTGGACAAAGTTCCTTATGCATCCAGGCCAGAAGTTTATCCAGGAGGTTCTTATTTTAACCTCTGTTCTGCTTCCAGTAATTTGACTTACTGAATCAACAAACACTATCCTTAGGAGACAGTAGACTTCCATATAATAGAACAGTTGAAGTATTGGTACTGTGTTGTCAATTCTGCATCAAAAATTACTAATTTATTTTATTTTCAATTTCTCTGAGAACACTAGTTCCTGATTATTTCATGCAGACTGCTGAACTACATTGTCTTAAATACAGGAGACTCCTTCCTCGGTACAGCTAGTGGAACTTTTGATTTTAATAACAACTGTCTCCATTTGTATAGGCATTTCGCCTGACCCAAAATAGCCGGTTTATAAAGCTAACCCAGACAGCAGATTTACACAGTTTCTGGCTCTATCAGCTTCTGCCCTGACAGTGCCAGTACTGGTAATGTGAAGATAGCTTGAAAACTGTTTCATCCTAACTTGTTACAGATGCCAACATTTGATAGGTATTAAAAAGGGCATTTGGAGGGAGAAACTGCCGTATGTTTCAAAGTGCTTCGAACTAGATGTATCAGAATCCTTCCCCAAATAATAGATTTTGACCAAAGTAGAGGGGTTTAGCATTTGTGCAGCTCTTTAATGTACAGGCAATTGCAGATCCTCACTTGGAGATTGCTGTCAGGCTCCCTTTTGCATGATGCTCAGTCTCGTTATTCTCAAAAACTTGTCCTCCATCAGCAGGACGGTCTGTAAAAACACTTTCAGAATAGACAAAAATGGCTTTTCTGAGGTTATTCTATGCACATATAGAGCAGACTGATTTTCAGAGGTGCTTAATACTCATCGTTTAGGCCACAGAGAATTGTCAGCAGTTCTAAAAATCAGTCTGCTTTTATGTAGGTTACTTCAATGTGGATTTAGGGCTCTGATTTTTAGATGCACAGGCTGGAAAATATAATCCCCATATTACTTTACCTATTGAGTCACCTATTCAGTGACTGATCTGTCTGCTTTGTTAATAACCTCTGTAATCTTTCCATAAAGGTGAAGAAGCAGGGATGCTAGAAGACATGGCTGTGGGAATTTCAGATTTGCAGAAAGTAATGTTTAAAGTCATTGAAGCCAAATCAGAAGATTTTTTGCCTATTATAACTGGAAGGCGGTAAGAACTTTGTTTCCTGGATCCCATGGCCTGTAGTTTTAATCTGTAGCATATGAAAACTCAGATAATGTTTTTCTTGTTGCTGAATTCTCTTATATAGAAAATGCAGTAGTTTTACTTTTCATGAGATGAATGGAGATGTAATGAGGTAGTAGTAGTAGTAATATGGACTCCAGGTTACTTTTCTGATGAAAAGCTAGAAGTTCCAATTATTAAGATAAATTAATCAAACCAGTGCTTGGGTGGTATGAGTTTCTGTTGCATTTTCCATACATAGATAGTGAAGTGACAAGGTCAATATTTACAAAAGTGGCCTATAACAGAAGAAACCTTGGTTTTGAAGTGTCCAGAATTTGTATTTCAGTGTGACAAATTAAATTGTATTTCTAAGAGTTAGGCCTTGATTATCTGAAGATGGAAACTGGAAAACTCAGATGCCAAAACGTAGTGACTGCTTTTGAAAAATTAAGTCTGTCTCAGTTGCTGAAATCACACAGGACATAAGCAACCTCAGAAATCCTTGCATAAAGCCACTACTATATTATGCATCTCACATAAGCACTGCTGAATATCAGGACATAAACTGAAATACAAATTGTGGCTATAAGAGGGTTAACAAGATTGTTACACAAAAGGAATGGGGTTTTCATCTCTATTATTTTTCTGCTCTGAAGAACATTCTCCAAATGTTTTTACTTTTGCAAAAATCACTTCCTTAATAGTATCATTATTCTTAAGATGACTGTAAATTAAATTCAGCTAAAAGCAGCAACTTTTAGAAAAGATGTTTCCTCTGAAGGGGGCTTTCACCACTGATTTACTTAATTATTCTGGATGATTCACTCTCATCCTATGGGCCTTCCGAGAAAGGATTGAAATAAATAGCAGGAGGGCTGGAGTATGGTAGGCAACACATCGGGAATAATTAAGAATAATTATAGTGTGTAGATAAAACAGAAGAAATACTTCCTTTGTAAATCACAGCAGTCAAAAATCTTCAAAAATCCAGCAGCTACATTTAGTGTCTTGCTGCCATTACTGCGGTACACTGAACTGTCACACTAGGAGGTCCTGGGTTTGAAAGAGACTCAAGCTTTAAGCTGCCTCAGGCATTCTGGATTGATGGAGTAGTCAGTCTTTAGGAAGATTTACTGCCTATGATTGCTGCACTGTACTTACTGGCAGGTATTCACTGGATGAAATCGATATCAGATAAACAAAAAGAAAAATATCTTTAAGGCTTATGTGGAGGAGTCCCATTCCTGTTAGAGCTGTGATGAGACAGCTCCTATCAGACGGCATTGGAAGTCAACCATAAAAAGAAGACAGTGGAAAATCTAGTTATTTTCTAATTAATGTTTAAAAACCTCACAATTTTTAGATCATTTTTGTTGTTTTATGGTGTGGCTTAATAAAAGGAGACTAAAAGACTGTAGAAATGCAAGACAGAAAATTAAGCTACAAATTCTGATCTTGCAGAGTCAGAGTATTCACTTGCAATTGTCTTTGTAGGGAAGTGCTTAAGGCTGAGATTCTATGTACACAAACATCAATCCAAAGAGGGTGGCATTGACTAGCAGTGCGCTGACCTGCTGATGTGGGTGGCTGACCCCAACCGTCCAGGTGAAGTGAAGTTGTATTGAGGCACTCAGGTTCTTTTATTATAGGGAAAAGCAGTTAACACTTACTTTTATAAAGCTCTGTGACATAATGTATTTGTGCACATGAACTTTGAAGCATCACAGGGTTTGATACCATGCTTTCAATGAAGCCGGCACTTACAGCCACATTGAAATGATCTAAAAAGTTTGTTACTTAGCTGAAAGAAGAGCTGGGTAAAGCACCTCCCAGCTGAGATGTAGTGACTGACCACGTGTGCATTGTTTTCCTGTTACAAATCAAGCAAGAGGTGCGTGGGAATGACTTCTGTGTTTATTGCAATGAACTAAGAGTGTATGATTTCAGCCAACTGCAAGCAGCTGCAGGGTCTGTGGCCCGCAGCTGCTTGAAAGTATATTCTAGAAGCCTGCAAGTGTTTCTCTATCTTCATATGTGATGATAACAAATATTAGAGGATAAGGCAAATAAAGGCAAAGATAGGGACATTCTTAAGCACTCCTGTTGTAGTGAGATCATATACATTTAAATATTTAATACTTAAATGTATACAATTCATTTTGAAAGAGATGATAATTTACTATTTACTTACTTAAATGTGCTGGATTTCTCCACCCTATTTTCCTGAGAGATCCCTGAATGTTAAAAATTAGGTCCTGATTTTTCCTTCTCATTGGAAAATGTAGTAGCTGCCTTATCTATCTTATGCCAAAATTGCCTGGTGTCTCTGCACTGAGTCTAGACATAAGAGAGAAACTACATGGTGGTAAAATTTACTACCGTATTACTGTTTCTTGTTTAAGTAGAAGCATAGAACCTGTAAGATTTTTGGTAAATTAATGTCTTCCAGATTTCAGTACTTTGACTTCTTTCCCCCCCCACCCCCAACCTGACTTCAGCACCATTCCTGAACTTTCTAGACAGCTCTCTGTCACACCTTGATAGCCTTTTCCTTACGTTATCAGATGTGGGTTGTTTTCATTGTGCAGTCGGGTACAGATTTTTAAAAGTTACCAAGGATTTTCTCTGAGACTTCAAAAAATATTTTGAAAAATAAAAAAAACATGGGCAAGGGGAAGCTCTCAAATGGTACTGATGTTAATTTATCACACCTAAAGGTCAGTATTTCTCAATGTTCTTTCACACACTGAAAGATTTGTAGTGATTCTGGGAACGTGAAATGTAGCAATACAGTGATTTGGTGGTATTTTGGTTCAGTAGCTTATGCTCTTTGATTTAGACTAAACTAACATTTCTTCTCAACCTCATGAAAGCACTCCATCACAGACAAATGTTCTGGTAGCACTTGACAGCAGCTATGTGTGCTCACATGCAGGCTGAGAATGAATGCTGCTAGGCAAAGATCATTTGCATGGATTTCTTTACTGTCATCCTTACTATCTCTCTCTTTCATTCACATGGCTGAATTAATTAAACAAAACACAAACCAAATAGACTTATCTGGGGAGTAGAACTATTTCATTTTTTCTTTTTTTTTCTTTTTTTTTTTTTTTTCTTTCCCCTCATCTGAAATATGTATCCTCCATTCAAAACTGATAACCCCCCTCAGTAGGGAGCATCTGACATTTGCTCAAAGAATACACACTGGTTCTAGCCCATGCCAAAGCATATGCTGTTGCCCTCACTGAATGTAATTACATTTCAGTCACAAGTCTGTACTGGATCCATTTTATTTTGTTCTCGGATATATGGGCAGGATAGAGGTTCAGACACAACCCCTAGCTCCTCTAAACTGAAGCTGTTTATCCAAACACCTGCTCTGAGACAGTGCCACACATCCCTCCAGCTTGCCAAGGGTGTCAGAGCTACTGCAAAAACTGTCCTTTTTTTCTTCAAGGTTTTCTGCCTTTTCTCCCCCAAATTCTACATAGGGATCGTGCAGATTGTTTGGGGTTTTTTTTGTTTTTTTTTTGTTTTTTTTTTGCAATGACATGATTGGTTAAAATAAGTGTTGAAGATACTTCCTGATAGATAATTTTAATAGGTGCAAACTGTTTTCCATCTTAAGTTTACATGCAAAAGTTGTGTGACTTCCTCGGCCTGGTTGCTGTAAGTAGGCTACAGATCATCCTTTCCCTCCTGTTGCTGTAGTACTCTTCCTTCATGGTGATATACCAAATGTGCTCTGCAGGAGAGAAAATTTCAGCCTTCGTTATTGATTGTCCCTCTTTGAATTATTAAAATGTCAAATCCTGGAGACAAATGGATTTGTTTCTAGTCTGTTCTTTTTTTTTTTTTTTTTATTAGACTAATTGCTCTAATAACAGAAAGCAAGCTAATAAAAACTAAGTTAACAGCATGTAATTGTTTCTGTGGTGGGGTCAGGCATGAATCCTCAAAGACAGGTGAAATTCAACTTGAGGGTTCCTCATGATCAGAATTTGGACTGAGCCAAAGTAACATGTTTTTCAGGAAGTCAGACCAAACACAAATATAAAACTAGAACTGCTGTATATCATATTCCTTCTCTAAAATAGGATTCATGTTTGTGTAATGAGCCTTCAATTATTATTTTCACAGAGTTGATTTTGTTGGCGGTGATGCTTTCTATCCCCAGGGAGAAAATTCAGCCACTGAGGAAAATGGGAATTTTGCTTCGGGTTTTTATGAAAGGTTTTTTTTCATATTATACATAGAGTGGATACTTCTGAAAGGAAGATGTTTTTGTAACTCAGCAAGATGCATTTTAAGAGTTGAGGTGTTCTGATTGATACTTTGGTAGCAGAAGACTTTTTAACTGCTTTCATCTTTAGTCCTGTTTTCACTTCAGTAAAGAAGTCAGTATCAAGACTGTATAATTATATATACCTGCCTCTTTCCATATATCTCAGTTATGCTCTTAAAACAAGCAAGCTGAATTGCACATTTTATGGTTCAATACAATTAAGGGGAAATGGGGGGAACTGATTTATAGATCTATATGTTCTCTATGATTTAGGAAGGTTATAATTTCAAGCTAACCAATTAATATTTCCATCCTTATTTGTCTTTTTATTTTCCGTAGCGAACATTACATTATAGAGGTCCAGCTTCCAGCAAAGATGTTTGAGTTGCTGCCACAAGAGATTAAAGAAGGAAAGCTACTTCGCATGTATCCAGTACTCTTTAATGTTGGAATCAATGAACAGCAAACACTTGCAGAGAGGTAAGAAAAAATTGTGTTTCATTTTTTGTCCAAGTATGCCATGCTAGTACAGGATATTTTTCAGGATTAAAAATAAATCTTTTTTGTTATTTGCTCTTGGACCATCTTACATTGACTCAATGTGTATTTTAAAAAGTATTAAAAGAAATAAGCGCAAACTATGAAGCAATGCAAAATAATGAAAAAGTCCAAGTGAAGATATGACCCTGTGTAGGACTTTATTTCATACAGTCAGCACCAAGTTTCCTTTGGATACAGATATAAAATGGATTTATATTTCATGGATGTAGATGTTCGTTTGTATACAGTTCTTTGGCCTTCTCAAACATAAGTCTGAAAATTTGAAATTCTTGTTATCTTAAAGGTGGAGTTGAAGATGGTGGAAAAGTCATAAGCTAGAAAGAGATAATTTTGCTCAGCTTTTTAGGGCTTTTTTCCAGGGTTGAGTAGTGGTAGTTAATAATAGGGAATGTGTTAGTAATATGTTTGTAGAAACATGAAGGCTGATGCTAAAGTTTTGACGTGTTAGTATTACTCCTCTGAAAAGATTGCTGGAAACTAATTAGTGCAGTAATATTCAAAGTTTCACCAAGCTATTAATTTCCTCTTCCAAGAAAAGGGTATCTTTCAGTCATGTTAAATTATCAAGTTTGTGCGATGCAAAAACTGCAAGGTAGACATCAACAATGAGACAGCTGCTTTTTTAAAAAATTTTTTTCCTGATTTTGTTAACAGACCATCCAAGAGACGTAATACATATCTTTAGATTGCATTCACTGCAAACTCAAAAGCAAAAGCGTAACTGGGGAAATAGAGGGAGACAGTGAAAAACCATTAATCTGGACAATAGGCAAGATGTTTCACCTCCTGGTTTTGTAGACAACAGAGTAAAAGCAATCTTTTAAGGAAGACTTCTAAGGAATGCCATCAGGTAGCTTTGTGGATGTTTATGGGAGACTTCTCAGAGTTGTAAGTGGTGATGTGTGAGAAAATTTAGGTAGAAAATTGAAATGGGAGACATAGGCTGAATCAGAAAACAGTAAAAACTGGCATTATACCAGTAAAAGAGTAGTTGGTTAGATAATTTGAAATGTTCTTGAAAGTGAAAATAGCTTATTCTTGGTGCCATAAAGAAGGAAAAAGTGATACCATGAGAGGATAGACATGGCTGAAATGATAGCATACAAAACCATCAAGATTGGTTATGACAGTTATGACTAGGACATGTCACCTTTTTCCAAAATCATAGAAAAAGGAGTATGCAGTGACCAAGAAGCAAGTTTATGAGAGCTTACGTGGGTGGGGTAGGCAGGAAGGACGTGTTACAAATGTCCTGAAGAAAGATTTTAGAAGATTTAGAAATAGCCTGGATATATGGGGACTTGTAGAGGAGTCGGTATGAAAAGATTTCTGGCTTGCAGGTGAAGTAACAGGAAGAATGGTAGTGTTGTTCACAGTGATCATTTTCTATTTTGCACAAGGAAAGCCATGAATGAAAAAATAATACATGTATGTCTCTAAATATAAGTATATATTAGTATCTGTATCTGTCAAATAAAGTTGGATTATTCCAGGCAGAAACAGCTTGTCCACGTGCACTTACGGTTGGAAACATTACACAATTAAAAATACTGCTTAACTCCTAAAGCTGCACATTTGTCTTTGGTATTGGAAACACCACACATGCTTTTTGGTTAAAAAAAATATTTTTTTATGGGAAAAGTAATGTGAGAATAGAAATAAGGTTTTGTGATAAACTTCTAGAAAAATGTTACTTTATTAGATGCAAACGTCTCTTCTTTCAATAACGTGTAGTTGAGAATATATCTGGTTTAAAAGAAATATTTTCATGTGACAGTGCAGCAATGGCTTCTGAGAAAGTAGCTGAGTTTCTTCCCTATTTGGCCCATTTAAATATTTGATTCCCTCCTACATGATGTAGCAGTACATTTAGTGTCCCCTTTTGTTTACCTGAATTTCTCACTTAACCTGCCCATACTTCTTTTTCTGTACTCCTTCATTTCCTTTTCTGTCTTCCTTTCCTTCATTTCAAGGCTGTTCTAAAGATAAGTTGCAAATACTTGTCCTTAACTGCCTTAGGGACATTCCTGTCTTTACATTCATTCATATCTCTCATTGGAGAGGTACTAGAGATTGGGGGGAAATTGTTGAAATTTTGGTCTCAGAGAAAAAGATGTTTACCCATATAGTTATAGTTAGTTCATGGAAGTCCTGGTTTTGGCAGGGATGGAGTTAATTTTCCTTTTAGTAGCTTATGTGTTTTGGATTTCATATGTGAAGAATGTTGATAAACACGCTGATGATACCAGTTGTTGCTGAAGAGACAAAGGACGCTGTCCAGCTTCCCAGGTCTTGCTAATGTGCAGGTGAAGGAAGCTGGTAAGGATATAGCCAGAATAATTGACCCAAACTGGCCAAAGAGAGTATTCCATGCCATAAACGTCATGCTCAGTATGTAAGTGGGGGTTGCCTGGGTCAAGGAGGCATCTCTGGCATCTCTCGCTCACCCCCTGTTGCTCCTTTGCTTGCTGCTGAGTTTCATTTCTGTGATTGCTGCTCCGGACAGGCTGTATCGGTCATTGGGACATCAGGTGGTGAGAAATCATGCATTCTTCATTTTGTATATTTTAGTATTCTTATATTTTGTTATTACTGCCATTTTCCTTTGCTATTCTAGCAAACTGCCTTCATCTCAACCCATGAGTTTTCCTTTCTTCCTGATTCTCTCCCCCGTCTCGCTGGGGAGGAGGAGGGTGAGCGAGCAACTGTGTGGTGACCAGGGCTAAACCACAACCATGGATAAGCCTAAGGATGTTGTCTGGGTTTTCTCTGAGATGCAGGATAATGAGGATTTGGGTTATGTATTCCCAGCAGGATTTAACTGCTGCAAGAAACCCCATAACATGCTTCTGACCCCACTGCAGCACTGTAGAACAACCACTGAGGTCTGTGTGCCACAGTAAGCTGAAATGCAGACAGCTGAAGTCAGCTAGCCTGCGGGTAAAAACTGTGTGAAGCTTAGTGGTGAAATCACTGCTCAACAGCAAAGAAATGGTTCTCTCATTAGTTTCAGACAGGAGAAACCAAGATAACTAACAGCTCAGGAGCAGTGTAGGGCAGAAAGGGCCTAGAGGGGTAATCAGTTTGACTATTTATAGCAAATATTCTCAGACCAGAGCAGAAATTGGTTCTTTGAAAGATTTTCCACCTGACACTTGCATCTCTTCCATCTTGTGTGGCTTCAATATTGTCCAGCTCTGGTAGAAATTAATATAGCTAAGCAACAGCAGCAGTCAGAGATGTAGGAGTTGATGTTCTTTGCCTGTGATGCCATTTGAAATTCCCACAAAGAGCTCTTTCATTTATTCTGGATTTGTGAAAGGAAAAAGAATATGTACTTTATTGGATGTTTGTCTGTACACGGATTATTTTATCTATAAGCTTTTGGAAGAACTGTCCACGAGTGATGACTTCGTTCACAAATACTAGTTCCAAAGCACATGAGAGATTAGCAACTGTATATTTGACAAAGTCTAGTGTACACTAGAAAACATTAGGAAAAAAAAAGTTATTTCTGTATGCAAAGAAATAATTCTGAAGGATAATTCAGCTTAGTTTTGATTTTGGTTTGGTTTTTTTCATCATTTTACCATGCTTTTTTTTTTTAGGTTTGGAGATACCACTTTGCAGGAAAACATTAACCAGGAAAACTTAGAACTACTAAAAGAATATTACAAGCTGTTTACAGAAAAAATGCCTCCCGATTGTGAGTACAAAACAATGCAGTATCCATGTGGCTTTGAAAAGCTTTAATAGGTGAAAGATTATAAGAAAGTAATATTAGCACAATATTAGTGTGCAGCTTTTAGATTTAGGCCTTGATTCCATAACTCGTTCCATAAATTTAAACACTTTGTGCCTGTACACAGCCCCGCTGAAGTCAGTAGTGATTGCAGGCCCAAGGCCATAGCACAAACTACAGGGAGAGTGGAACAGAGAGAGTAATGATGAACTAAACAGCTCTTTTAAATGATTAATACAATATGCTTTTTAATATTTTAAGTAGAGAACAGTCTGTACCTGCTATATTTGTACAGAAATACTCAGTGGGAATTTTCATCAGTTTCAGTCATTCCCTCCGTTCTTATTTTGAATATGTATTAAAGAATGGCAAACCACTGAGAAATCTGCAGATGCAAATACAAGCAATGAGCCACATCATAATGTCACTGGTTTCATTAGAATGGGCCCTATATTCCAATTTTGTAGAAATTTGGTATCATAAACATTTCTGTTCTGTTACTTTGATTGTTGAAAGCAAACACTGAAAAGACCATTTGTATCAATCTAATCCTGTTAAATTAGTCTTAATACCTAAAATATATTCTCAAATGTTGTAGATTTTACAGCCTGACTTTAAATAGCTTGGATTTAGGTCTCTGCTCCTTCCCCTTGGGTAAGGGGAGGTGAATCTTTTGAATCTAAACATCTATCATCCTACAGGACGTGTGTGACTCCTCATGAATACTGCTGGTTAAAATCCCGTGCAAAGCTTCTGTTTTCTTACAGAACACCTTGTGTTGATTACTTTTGCAAATTATCCATTACATATATGTACTTTTACTTATAGCTAATGTGTCACTGAGTATGTGTACATACTTGTCTTTTATATCAGGATGTTTTTCATTTGTTAATAGTTTTGACAGAAGTGAAAGCTCTGTTCCTAAATGATGGGCAGTATGCCCATCCATCCACCCACATCTCTAGTATTTCTAGGATTTCTACAGAGAAACTCATACAAGAAGATAGTGATTAATTTAGGAGAAATCCTGCCAAGAAAGCATCCTGAAAATGTAACCTCATTGGGGGTTAGGTCTAAGGTAGATCTACTACCTCATAAATGGATCTGATTATAGAAAAGCAAAAATTTGTATGCAGATAGTATTGGCTGCTTTTCATTAACAGAAACTAACCTTGTACTGTCTTCCTGCAGAAGGGTTATTAGTGAGCCACACAGTCTTCCTGGACTTCTTCCAGATTGTGCAGGCTTTTGAGAACTACGCTTGTCTAATTCATCATGTCTTTTCTGGTTATTATTACCTTCTTGCTTTTTTTCTACCTCTAAGATCTGAGTTTGTTCTTTGTCCAGATTTTTACAGAACACAAAGCGCCTTCTGGTTCCATTGCCCTTCCCAGTAGCTCCCTGCCATTATACAGAATCACTCTTCTGGCTTGGAGGAATGTACTTTTTAAACCAGCTCCCTGGAAAAAAAGCGAAGCTCTCCAAGTTGTTCATCTGGGGGAGGACTTCAATTCCTCCCCTGTTCCCCAACCTCTGTGCTCAAGTTCTTAGGAAGATAAACCTCCATCCAAGATGGCAACAGCCCTGGTGTTGTGGACAAGTGGGAGCTGTTCAGTATTGATGGCTCCTGGATGGTTTTGTCACACCTTTCCAGAGTTTCCTGTAGTGCCAAATCTGTGCTAGAAAATAAATGCAGGACCCATCTCACAAAGCTGTTAGTTACAAATAGTGCTCATAAAGCCAGGCAGAATTTGAGGACTCACAGCCCTGTTGGCCAGGATGATGCATCCACCATCCTTAGGCAGCCTCATTTGCCTGCTGCTTCATTTGTATATTCCGTTTCAAATAATTCAATTTTCCACTCCCATAAAGATATTGTTACCTTTGCTATTAATTTTTCTTTCATCTCTGTAATTCTCATTGCTAATAATATTCTAGTTTTCTCTCTGTGTCCAATTATTAAAAGTCTTCTGCTGCATGTAACTGCATATGCCAAACACTGACTTTCTGTCTTCTTTTAGATGAATATGCTCTCCATCACTCACCTATTTCTTAATCTCTTTAAGTCTATACTAGGAAACTCTGAAAACAATAACAGTGTGCTCCCAGGAAGATTCCTGCCAAAAATGCCTATTTTAGCTTAGACACCAAAATAGTACTGCTTTTATAAAATAGCTAATGATAGTAAGGGTACAAAAATGTATGATTGTTGGCTAGCAGTACGTAATTAATTGAAAAGAATAGTTTAGAACTCAATTTAAACAGCTTGAAAGCTAAAAATGAGAGAAACCTATGTTGCGAGTGATGTTCCATGTTGCTGGTTTAATACCTCCCACCCACAGTGAAATCACTGTTGCAAAGTATTGTCTCACATAAAAACAGAGATGCATGCAAGGTTTAGAAATCCTGCAAGCAAATAAAGATTTTCTTCCATAGCATCATAATGCATGTAGCAGTACGTGCATTTTCAACATAAAGTCTATGAGTCTGTTTTGTCCTTCCAGGCTTCTCCCCTTTATAATCTACGAGGATGATCTGACAGTTTAATCCTGCTTTGTGACATAAGGAATTTAAGTAATCGATCACGTCCAGTCAGGATGCAGCTCGTTTGGCAATATTATAAATTAGGAGAATCTTACTTTACCTGTAGTGAAGTCATCTCTCTGAGATAATGCATTTTCTGCTGTGAACCAAAGGAAAACTGCTTTGAAGCAATAAAGTGTTTACCTAGTGATACATTCTCATAATCTGGAAGTATGTTTTTTAGAGTATTCATTGTATGCTATGTGTTTTAAGGAAACAGATGCAGGATAAGTGTAATAGTCTAGCAGATTGTGATGTATTTTTATATGCTCTGCATTATCAAATTGTATGATCTGGAATCAGAAACAGATTTTGTTTGTTTCTACTTCTTTTCAAAACTAATTAAGATAAATGTAGCATTAGAGCAAAGCCCTCGTATATATACACACAAAAGAGAAGAGCAAATGAAATTGCCTACTCTATAATTCCTTCTAGACATCTGTTAATAAAACTTCAGCTCATTTGCCATACCCAGGGCAAGTAGGTACAATTTTGAATTTTAAGTAAACGTGAAATTACTTTGTATTTCAAAATTAAAGTCCTGTTTAATTTCGGACTGAGAAATAGCCTTTTTTTAGATTTAGGACGAGGGGCATGGGTATTTAGTTTTGACTTAAAAATAAAAAAAAAAATCCCATCAAAGCATGTTTTAATACACTTAGTTATTTCTCTACTTATTTTCATTGAATGTCTATAGTAGTTGATGAACAGAACTACAGCAGAGATTTCAATGTTTTCACCATCCGTATAAAATATAAAACTTGAAGACACTTCAGTTTTCCATGGTGAAAATCTTAGGGAGGACAACCCAATAATTAGAAAGAATTAAGATTTGCTTATTCCCTAAATGTTTAGTTCATGCTTTCTATCCTCTGTTCTGAAATACGGCTGTAAATAATAGACCTGTTCTTTAATATGAGCATTCTTTAGTCAGCACAACTCTGTCATCAATCTCATCATAATGAGCAACCTTATAATGCTTTTTTTTCCAGGTCTACCACATTTTCAAGAACAAAATGATTTAAAGGGGTTGCTAGAAAATCTCCACCAAAATATCCAGGCCAAAAAGAGGAAGAATGTAGAAATCATGTGGCTGGCTGCAACGGTAAGCTCTGCCGTTTCAAATACGTTCACATGATGGACTAATTTTCACATACCTGCTGATATTGTAAGTGCAATGCATTTTAAGAATAAGATTGGAAAACTCAGTGATTAAAGTAGGTAGATACGTTGACATGGCTCTTTAACATTTCCATTCTGATGGTCTCTCATCCTGCGCATGAATATATCTCTTCTTCCTACACTTAAATTACTGATATTTTTTTTTCTCTCACTTTCTTAACTGGTAGAACTGGCTAGAATTCAAAGCAAGAGATGGTCTTGCCTACTTTGTTGTCCCCTACACGCTCCAGGCCCTTTCCTGCAGAGCTGCTCCTAGCCAGGCAGTCCATGGCTGTTGCTTGGGGTTGTTTTGTCCCAGGTGCAGGATTTTTTCATTTATCTCAGTCAGTTGTGTAACAGGGTAAAAGAGGTTTGCTTTTTGTTTGCAGCATGTTTTCTCTATAACTGAGTCTGGTTTTAGGCACAGTATGGGCAGAATCAATTCCTTGAATGATCACACATAGCTGTAAATATATCACTTTATATGAGAGAGACCATACAGTATTCAACTACAGTATCTAACTTCTTTTTGTTTAAAATCATTTCCATTCTTTGAAAATATAAAACTTGGTTATTCAAAATATCTTCCTTTTATTGTTTAGTGTCCATAAGCCTTGAGGTGTGATGCAAGACATGATTACTTCCTCTGGCTTTTGTTTAATACTGCTGCACTGAACTTTTGATTTTGTGTAATTAAGGTACTTATGTTTTAGAAATAAGTGTTTGATTGTATCATTACAACTTTTATTCAACCACATTTTATGGGATTTTTAGCCAGTGTCACCATGAGAGCCACTCCAAGGGCACTGATAGCAACACAAAATAAGCTAGATATGCAAGGGGCAGATGTTCAGACACAGGGAGAACACAAAGAAAAATGTTTATCAAACAATGGATAATACTTACTTTGCTTTATTAACATAATTCCTTTTTGTTTCACAAATCTATGGGTTTTGCAGATACATGTAAAAAAAACCAAAAACAAAACAAAAAAAAAACCAAATAAAAACCAAAAAAACAACACAACAACACTCAGGTGTTTATAAAGAGCTCAAACTTTTCAGGAATGTGAATTTCAACCAGGTGATTGTCTCAGGTTTAGAAAAGTACCTTTGGTGTCTCTGCCCATTTATGCAAGCTGGGACTTGAGTCTTTGGTATCTACTGAAATTGAAGCAAGACCTTGTGTTTTGGGGAACTTTCAAATGTATGTACCCATCAAGGCAAATATTGATACAAAATATTAATAAAATTTTCCATTACTTTTCATTAACACCAAGAACAATGCAATATTAACTATGTCTTTGTACTAAGAACACTGTTGTAATTTTTTATGTTGCTAATAACATTTTGCCTTGTGGTTAATAAATATTATCACATGATATTGCGGTATAAATCTGTTGTGAGTAAAAATATAACCTTTTCTTGCAGTACTCGTTCTGCAATTACTATGAAACATTGCTTTTAAAAGTATAAAAAATAAATCAGTACAGGATAGTGCAAAAATGAGCTCCAAAGAATATGACTGAATTTATTTAATCTTTGGATGTAGAAAGTTGTCTTGTACCATCTATTTACGATTCCCTGAAGATAATTTCATGGGTAAAAAGCATTCTTTGGACATACAAACTGTCAGATTTTTCTTTCACTCTTCACATTACCTTACTGTAACCTTCTGGAATGAGTATTTCTGGACCTGTTGATCTACACACTGTTATACTATGTTACATTTATTTATTGGAAAGACATGATTCCCTGCTGTAAGGATATAACTTTGTTATTGCAGTAGATGTATGAGATTCTACATGGGTATACGTATGGATCTGTACTTGCATGTAATCTCTGTTGTAATGGGACTGTGAGAATACATCTGCATTTTAAGTCAACTTTTGCAAATTGGTATCACAAACATTTCTTATTCTAAAATTTCTTTCCTAAGCTGCACCCTTCATCTTCTGTCTTATATCAGGAGAAATAATCAAAGAATTGATTTATCCTTGTTTTAGTGTTCATGGTTTTAGATGCTTTTATTATCCCCTCCTTAAACTTAATCACAATCCTAATCATTTAAATCTGTGTTTGTAAGAGAGACTTTCTAAAGCTCTAATAAATGTTAAGTCTATTTCTCCTTCTCCTGTATCTTCAATATAATTGGGGAGGAAGTGAGCAAAATTGAGGATAAAATTCATACTGGACACTGATTGTAAGCTGTGTAGTCTGGTGTGATATTACCATATATTTGATATTATCCTTTATTAGATTTCTAGATCATCAGATCATTGTGTTTGCCCATTTTAATTATTAGCTTTGTTCAGCTGCCTCTGGTTAGTGAACCAAGTCGTTCTGATGATTTATTTGGGCCAGCCTATCAGGTTAACCTATATTTCTCCTTTAATCAGAATCTAAGGATTTTTAAAATCTGTTTATTTAAGTTAACAGATTGTTTTCTATTTAATCCACTTTAAAGTGATTGAGATATTTGTACTGAACTTCACTGCAAAATAAGCTTGTGGTTATGGTCATTTGCTTGTTATGCCTAGAATGCTTCCCAGTTCAAAACTTGGCTCTTACTAGCCAGCACTTTTTATGTATGCTGTCAGCCCAGATTGGGGATTTAGTCTCCCCTCCCCACGTCAGAGGCCATCACTCATCCAGAATAATTACCTCTTTTTTTTCTTATGACTCATTCACTTGAAATAGTCACAATGACTCATGTACTTCAAAAGAGACTAGCGTATAGAGAATTAATCTCTTCAGTTAAGTGGTTAGCTTCTTTCACAGCGTTATCAGCCCTGCTTGATACTTTATTTTAAGAAATTGACTTATAGCACTTTATTTAAATCCAATCACAACTTCCCAAATTTTTAAACATATATAAGTTTTAAATTTTTCATTTATAGGAGGAAAGAAACATTCACAGGTTCTCCTTTACTAGCCTATTCTTTTTTTGGGTTCAAAGTTAGATTCAATTAATTCCCTGGATTCAACTTCTGAGGTTGCACTTACCACAATATCACAAAGACCTTGAAGACTCTAAATATTGTCTGGGCCATTGGTTTTAATAGAATTTCCAGGAATGCAATTAATGGATAAAAAAGTGTTTATTTGCCGAAGTGAGATTGTGAAGATTATGTTGCACACTCAACAGCCAAGCTGAAAACTTCCTTAGGATGAGGCCAAACTGCTGGGATTTATTGGCTTGCCCTGTTCTCATAACTATTTCCTTTTTTGATTCTGTTATAGCTTTGATTGTCCAGGGACAGGAACAAGCAAAGCTGAGTAGAGGGTATTACCTTTTCTTAGGACAAGGTACAGCAGGGGAAAGGTAGAACCATACTTGGGTACACCACCTCTCCTTCAAATTTTTGTTTTTCTAGTAAAATACTATTTGAATACTAAGTATAAACTAATGGGCTGGTGCAACCACAGATTGATTCTTAAGGTGAGAAATTATCCTTAAAAATATGTCATGTTTCCCTTATTGCTTTTAATTTTCTCAAAATGTACAGTGAAAGTAGCCATTCCATGGCAGTCATTTCTGTTAAGTTTTAATTGTTCTGTGTCACGCATTGAACAGTTTACCTGTTGAAAATAAGGACTAAATTTACATTCAGATGTGTCTGAATCCATACCCTCAAGAAGAGTTACTCCTCTACGTTCATGAGTCTGAGTTAAGATTTGTCAAAGTTTTTCTTCATTTTTTTTTTCAATGTTCATTAGCTGTTCAGACAATTAAGCTTTAATTGAATAGGGTGTTTGTCACAGAAAGTGAGGAAAAAATGAAGCAACTTTTTTATAGTCTAGGCTAACATAAATATTTTTATTTCAAGTTCAGGAAATTGGATGCAATGTCTTGTAAGCTGTAGTATGTGTAGACATTTTAGTGACTTGCTCAGAATGCTTAGGACTATGAGTAGTAGAGTTGTTTTGGTTTTTTTTTTTTTGTTGGGTCCACCTTCAGTTTCTTGCTTCTCTTTGTGGGGGGTGGTGGTGGCGTGGGCAGAACAGAGACTTGATTGCAACTGCAGTACAAGATTGCGTGCAGCTGTCTCCTAAAATCAATAAGGCCTCCTTTTTCCTCAGTGGACAGGTTGTTTGTAGGCTTGTCCTGCTAATGAAAGATCTGAAGATCTGCTTTTGCAATGTGTCGTTTGGACAAACTCAAAATGGGCAATAGATCAGTAGCTATAATCTTTTGGTGCTATTTTAGTAGAGCGTTAATGCTGCAAGTTTAGAAACAAAAGATAATTTTACAATTCTTTTCAGCACAATGTTTTCACCTTTTGCGGCACTGTGTCAGGCCAGCATGGACGTAATCCTTAGAACATGAAAATCCCCAAGGCAACGCTAATAACTGATTTATCTGTAAAGACACACACGTCAGCAGCCATATGATTTAGGCTGGAGTTCCTACCTTTTAATAGCTGTTTTCTTCTTGAGAAATACTGTAGTTCTCTGTAATCATTGTCTGTGACTGCAAAATTGTGGGAGTTTCACAGTCTGCCTAAAGTGCAGAGAACACAAGGTGTGACAAAGGCAATCCTTTGACGTCTCTCTGTGTTTCAGATTTGCCGTAAGCTGAATGGAGTCCGTTTCACCTGTTGCAAAAGTGCCAAAGACCGGACATCCATGTCAGTGACGCTGGAGCAGTGCTCCATCTTGAGGGACGAGCATCAGCTTCACAAAGACTTCTTTATTCGGGCGCTGGATTGTATGAGAAGGTATGTGGAGATTACTGCATGTCCCTTGCATTTTGAGCTAAGCCAGGAGCTACAGTACAGAACGGTCTAAAGCCGGTTGCAAATGCGCGATAGGCCCCAGTCCTGATTTAGCAGAGAACTGACCAGCAGCATGCCAGCTGGTAAGTCTCTTTTGCATGCAAGGTCTTTGCAACTGTGTCTTTTATCACTAATTAACAGTTTCTGAGATATATATGTGAAACCTTGTAAATGTCACTTCACTGACTGTAGAATTTGACCAAGGTAAAAGCAGTTATTTTAACAATTTCTTAGGTTTTCATAAGGCTTGAAATTTTATCAACATTTTACGACTATATCTAAAAAAAAAGTTATTTTCTGTTTTAAGATTTTTTTTTTAATGTTTCCACACTCATTAAATCATTTGTATAAAATTTAGACAAATATTGTGAAAGGAGAATAAGTGTTTGTTACAGATGGCGATTCTTATTAGGTCATGTTACTAAAAATAAAAGAAACACCCAAGTAGATTTGGACTGATGCTGACTGCCACTAATAGCTGATAAAATTTACTGTACTTAAAAAAAAAAAAAAAAAGTAAGTTTCATTCTAAATTAAAGTATGCAGAAATTGAGACTGATATTATCAGGAATGTGTAATTAAAATATGTAAAGATTTCTCATCTGAATCTTTGAATAAAAAAAAACATTGAGCAAACAACTTTTGATCATAAAATGAATGCAGATGCTATATTCTGTAAAGAAACTTTCATCATTGACTTTAATGAACACTGCATTGTATTTTCTATTAGAGTTTAAAAAATGTTACCACAACATTCAAATAATATATAACAAAGGTCACTGCAAAACTAATAGAAAACATTCTGGTCAGCCTGCAAAGAAGTAACGCAATCATATCTTGCACTTATATGAAACACAAATTGTTTGTGTGTTGGATTTGTAAAGATCATATCTAAGTAAACAATCCTGTTTAAAGTCTGTAATTGATAATTTTTGACCTTAATATTTAGTTTTGGCAGATTAGGTATTTAATATCTAGATTAATACTGTAGGTTTACACGTGTAGGGGGCCTTCTGTCTTTTGGCAGAGATAGATATTGTAAGGAAAAAGGTAATGTTTACAAAGAGTAACTGAGCCAAAGGGCTGAGATGGCTTAGATGTAAAGTTGGTTTGCAAGGTTCTTGTGTAGAGTGATGTATTAAATTGAGGCATATTGTTTTATATGTACCATTAGTTTGCGTAAATCCCTTCGTCTCTGCAGTATTTCAGCGAGTGAATGACTTGTGTGCAGTCTTTCATAACTACATGTTTTATCATTAATGAAAAATCTTTGAATTTTCTGTGTTAAATTTCATTTATGTTGGCATTTCAAATGTTTTTTTTTCTTTTATGTCTCCAATAAATACAAAAATGTATAAGCTACAGTAAATTACCAGCTACAGGCAAACTAATTATATAAAATCATTATTATGTTAGAATAGCACTGATTAGTAGATTGGAAAAGTTTCACAGATATAAACCTGATTTAAAAAAAAAAACAAACAACCAACAAAAATGCTCTGATATTTATACAAACTAATTTATACAAACTAACTTGTTAGTACAAAAGTGTAGTAGGTTTTTGTAGACTAAAATGTAAGCGACTTTTTGAGTCCTTTTATCTCACATAACTGATCTGAAACTTGAGAAGATTAACACATGAGTTATACTTGCAGATAACGATAATTTGGAGTCACAAAAGAATGGTGAAAAGCCCAGAAAATCCAGACAAAAAATAAATGAGCAGATGGGCATATGAGGTTGAAGCACCATCACAAAAATGTTAATTCTATGTTTTTGCTGTAGTTTTAAACAGAGAAAAGTTTTCTCCTGCTAATGTCCTGAAAATGAATTTGAAACAACCTTGAACTGAAGGAGTTGCTATAATTTTGGTTTGGATGGTAGGATTGTCTGTAACTTAAAGCAACAGCCTTGCAAGTAGTGACAGTAACATAAAAAATAACCTGCACCATCAGGATAATAAATAAATAGATCTTTTGCCTATACTAGTTTCTATATGTGTAACACTTTACACAACTGGAGGCTTGAAAAAAAAAATTAGCAGCCAACTCACTTTTTTATTTTTTTTTTTTTTCTCATGGGCTGGTGAATTAAAGCACAAAAATTCAGAAGAATAGAAATGTCAAATGGGGATATATAGTACTTAACCGCATGGTACTCTCATTGAGAGCTGGTTAGACCATTTCAAGAGCTCTCTCTGGGTGCTTTTTTTGGTATTTGGTGCTGCAGACATTTATCAGGGAGTGTTTCTCCCTCCCCGCTGCCCATCTGTTGCTGGATGTGCCTGCGGAGCAGTGCTGGAAACGACGCAGGCTTTCCTGCCTCTCCACCACAGACTGGTAGTGTGGCAAGGACCCTCCAGCTGGGCTCTCTTCTTGTAGGCAGATGGAGAAAGGTGAATTGCGGAGAAAGGCAACTTGAGAGAGCAAACTGGGAAAGAAAGAACAGCCAGGCAAAAGAGAATGGGGGGAAAAAAAGCTATAATTTCCACAGGAAGAGATATAATAGCATTTCAGCTAAATCTCCTGTATTTCACTTGAGGGAAGTTTGGCAGCTACTTTCTTGAGGTTTGTGTGAATGCGGTCAACAGACTTGTTTAGTTGGCACTGTGACACTTGCCCTTTTATCCTTTCTTTTTATTTGATTACTATTGCTGAGTGTTATTTGAAAGATTATGCTGTGCATTTCTAAGCTTTTCATTGACTACTTGTAGAAGTTTTCAGAATTATTTTAATGTCTAAAATAATATATTTTGTTTTAAGAGCAGACAGAGAAAAACTGTTTGCTGTTTAATTTATAATTTTAGGAGTTTTTTCCTGATGAATCTTCTCTGCATCACTTGGTTAAACTCTGTCAATCAAATCCCTTTATGTTGATTGCCACAAAGCACTTTTAAACCTTTCAAAAGAATAAGTAGACAAGAAAAAATCAATTTTAACATCCAGAATCCAAACACACTGGATTGATCTTTGAAAGACTTCTTTCAAGAGTTAGCAGTAGGAGCCAGACAGTACTGTGAAACAAAGTGAGTTATAAAAGTAAATGGCGATTCAAAAGCAGCCTTTATTGGAAATGCCATAATTTTGAGATATGAAAATTATAAAGATGCCTGTGTAGCTGTAAAGCTTTTTCTTTTCCTGCAGTGCTGACACAGCTTTGGTGGCAGTTGTAAAAGGGAAGCATGTGCTTATGGGTTCGTCCTTTCTTGCCACCTGAAGTTTGGAGATGCTGCAGTTCTGCATGCTGCTGCTTTTCGGCGTCTCTGATGTCCCTAGAATTTTGAGTAAACCAGAGGCAATTTCAGATGTTTCCATTTGTCTGCTTTGATGTACATTGCACAGCGCTGTTTTGGAAAACACTGCTAGTAGCTGTTATTTAATTACTTAGTTTGTAAGTGGAATCAGTGTCTTGTAATGATAAACTATATGATGTTTATTCCTTCTCAAAAAAAACCCCAAACAAACAAACAAACAAAAAAAACCCGAACAACCAAAACCTGTGCAAAAGTCCTCCCATTAGTTGTCCCTTTAGCTTATGAAAAACGTGCTGAAACTATTATAGGAACTCCAGCTTTGTCAGTTACAATATGCAATATATGGTTTTGTCTTCTGAGTATAACTCTAGTCATTATGATGCTGCAATTGATGCCTATATGAAGCAACTACTCCATAAATAATTCTACGTATTATAGTTTCCTTGGTGAATGTATGTGACTTCTATTGATCTTAGTGACATGCATAGTGCTGAATGAGGAAAATCTATACATTGTGCCCTCTGTATCAAGTGCTTGCAATTCATATCATACTAAAATCATATTTATAATGTTGCTACCACTTTCAAATCATCCCTTTTTGCAATAATCAATATTCTTTTTGTATTTTTTCCATTCACCAATATGTGACTATTTCCTGTCATTTCACATTAACTGTATTCCAAGAGACAGTAGAGAGACAAAAGTGATTTACGCAAGTTCATTGCAGCATCTGTCACAGGATTCTACTTTTCATCTTTAGAGCTGACCACTGCTTGAGGGAGGTTGGACCTTGGTAGGCAGCACACTATGAATCAGTTCTGTAAAACTAATTTGATTGTTTTCTTTCTTTCTTTCTTTCTTTCTTTTCTGAACCTATTTCATTTTAATGTTTCACTGACAAGGCCCCTTTTGGAGGCCTTGAGTAGTAACTAACCTCAGAATCTCCTGGGTTTGGAGCATGTTTCCAATAAAGCCTCAAAAGCAAAAACAACCCAAAGAATTGACAAATCCACTGTCTGTGGTGAAGCCTCCAGGCTTTTCAGCCTTATCATCCTTCCTGGCAGGGCACAATACCTGTCAGATATTTCAGACATTGAATACAAAATTTGACTCAATGTAGGACACACTGTTTTTACCTGCAACAGCAGTCAAGGATATTTCAGATTATTTTAGATAAATTGTCTATCATAAATCTGATTGAAGCACAAATATAAAGAATGAATGGTCTAGACCTCAAGGTATGGGCTTTTGATGGCCCAATTATGAAGCAAATAGCTCAATTTTAAAGAGTTGCTTGAGGACATCTTTTCTTAAAGCTAATCTTAAAGATGTGTGAGTTGACAAGGTGGGATAGCTGTAATAGCTCTTGAATCAGGGACTTTCAGATGTTCTGGGTGGAATCCATAGGTCCAGGCTGAGATAGACCTTGATTGTAGAAGGGCCTATACCAAACAACGCAGGGTTGTGACTGCTGTGTGGACTAGGAAGGAGGAGCAAAGGGACAGGATGAGAAACTGGGATCCGCATGCAGATCTTCCTCTGTCTTTTTCCTGTCTCCCAGCTTTCACCGTGCCCCTGTGAGCTTGTAGCAATGGATGCAGTGCATGAGGAGTCACACAGAAGAGGAAGCACATGTTCTCCTCTTACCTTTTCTTTTTCCAGCCCATCTGACCTTCTCCATCTTTTTTTTCTGGAGTATTAGTGCAGTGTAAACACAACTTAAAAGGGGGAGTCTAGCTTCCAACATGGATTTTTCCATCATTCTGTGGTTCTTTAGAAACTTAACATTTATATTTTGAGGTACAGACTTTAGATGGAAAGATTTACATTACCTAATGCTTTGAAAGAGGCTTGGCGTTAAGCAACAACAAGGTCCAATTTTGGTGCATTGAACCACCATCAATCTTGTTTTCTAAAACTAAATTACTACTTTTAAAAATAGCAGCAATGTGTGCCAGAAAAGAAATCAAAATTGAGAAAGATGGTCACAAGATGTAATAAGAAGCAATGCAATTTGGCACCTTGATGGACTATTTCAGAATAAAGGTCTATTTCTGAGCATCCTTCTGGAAGGAAGGAGAATTGCAGACAACCATTGCAGACAAAGTATCAAACAGTAGCTTGAAAAGGCTGTGTTAAATCTAGGATTTTCTAATACAAGTAGTCAGTTTCACAAAATTGGTCTTTATAAATTGTTTTTAAAGCAATCTCCGGTTTTCAAGACTTAAAAAAAAAATCAAGGAAATAAAAGAAAGGAAACCCAAACACACTTTATTTGCATCATGTCAGCTCAGGAAGGTCATTGTTGAGCTCCAGGCTTCTAGATGGGCAAATTAAGTAAGTAAAATTGGCAGTTTTTAGTCTCTCACATTTTGTCTGTTTCACTGGGGTCCGATGTTCAAGTCCATGTTTTGCAGGGGAATGTTCTCTAGCTGACTACAGAAGTTTCATTTCTCCTGTACCTTATTCCCAAAGTCTGATTTTGGTCTTCTTTCTGATCAACACCCCAGTCAGAGTCCTGAGAACTCTCTCGTGAGAACTTTATCATCTTCCTCTTTTTCACCAGACTATTGCTCAAGTATTTCCCTCTGGTTGCTCCTTCCTCCTCTGCAATGCATGTCGCTGCCTTTGTCTTTCTTCTTCAGAGCTTGGGCACTGGCCTCAGTAACAGTACAGAGAGAACAGCAGAGACAGTTCCTCTGCCTTGTTGCTTTTGCTTCTTATTGCAGTGGTCATCATCTGCCAGGGAGAAGAACAGCAAGGAAGAATCTTGTCTAACCCCTTGACGTGGCAGACGTTCAGCATAGATTGAATCCTCAAAGCTTGTGCCTGCTGAATTTTAACAAGTCTTTCTTAGGAAGACATGATTTGAGATTCTTGCAGGAGCAGGCTCTTAAAATAGTTACAGCTCTCATACCTTTATTAACTTGCTGCCAAATATAAAATCCTGCTCTTCAGTATGGAGATAGTAGTAATCCTCACAAAGAAAACAAAAAAAAGGCACTGTATTCTTTTCTTCTTTAAATGACATTGTAAGTTTGAATTTTATCCATTCAAAATGAACTAAAAATTGAAAGCAGAATCTTTTTGGAAAGCATTGTGTTACCTTAGTTTCCTTAGTTGCCTTTCTTTTGGAATCTGAAATAATATTCTTGGGCTAATCACTGGGGAGGGAGTGTTGGAGGGAAAACAGTTTAAACCTTTGCCACTCTTTGCAAGGAACATTTAGAGATGTCACCCAGGCTACATCACTGAAACACTTAGCTTTTCAGCAGTAAAACAGAATTTCTGAAGTAAATGCCTAGTTTTCCTGTCAGTCTGTGGGGGGAAGGTAGTGCCATAAGCAATCTGTATTGTCTCTAATTTTTGACACCATCATTAGGTGGGTGAGTCCTTGAAATGCACCTGCTTCTCCTTCATTGGTTACCTAAGTGCCCTTCTGCGTACTTCAAGAAGACTCAGAACTTGACAGTAAATCTTCACCACTGAGTAGTAAAACATACTAATATATCAATTGCAGTGTGTTACAGGAAAACAAAAAAAAATTCCTTATCCGTTGAAAAATAAAATGTTTGCCTATGTTTGGATTTTAGCTTTGTGACAACAAGAAAGAAACTCTGATTCCCTGGGATCTTTTTGCTGAAGGGAGTCCTTGCCCTTTGACTTAGGGATGTATAGGGGACAGTTCCCCAAAAAAGAACCTGATTTAATGGAATTCTGATCACAAACTTGCCCTACTCTGGCTTCTTCTGCTCTGATTTGTACTTTTTATTTCTCACTGAGATATCAACAGGGCAAATGATCTGTTAACTAGCACATGTTAGTATTTGCCATATCTTAACCCAAATGAGAGTATAGGGAATTGAACTATGCCTTCTCTCGCAGTGAATATTTTAATTATTCTGTACAGGCAGTGAGAAAGGTGTGTAATTAATTAGCAGGTACACACTATGATCACTTAGTTTTCAAAATGAGCCAAACGAAAAAACCTTATCCAAGAAATTTGCTTTCCCATTTAGTACTGCAGTCTGTGCTTGGAGCTTTAGTAGTGCAGCAGTGAATTTAATGCATCTTGATTAATTAAAAAAAGGAAAAGGAAAGTGCTTACACTATTTGCACTCCTAAAAAAGCTCTTCTGATGTGAAGTGTTGCTGTTGCTTTTGTCATACATGGATAACAGGACCATAGTTTTCCTGGACTTCACCTGCCATAGTATGCCAAGCAGTCAGATTATCTGAAAATACTGTTTACTGTTCTCTTTTTAGATTCTTCTAGTCATCCATGGAAGACTTCATTAATTGCCTCATTCATTTGGTGCTTTAGGGCTTATGCTATTGCATATTTAGAACTTCCATGAAAGACTAGATCTTACTGAAATCAGAAACTAGATATATTATACTCACCAGAGTGAGTAATGCTTGGTTTCTTCCTATTATATTTCACTTTTACTAAGATTTTCTGAGTGAGTGTGTGGGAGAAGTTCTGTATGCATATTTATGATCTACTAAAACTCCATGTGTCACAGCTGAATTACTGCGGCTTTGACCATGTACAGGTAAATCTCTCAGGAAAAGCAACACTGCTAAGTCTAAAATTTAAATAAGAAAGGAGCAGGAAATTAAAATTGGCAGGTAATAATAGCATATAATAGCTGGTTAAAATTATCACGGATACAGTCTCTTCAAGAACTTACATGCCTCTAAGACTATATTCTTTTCAGAATAATATAACATGGGCAGGGAGAGCTCATAACTTCCTTCCTGCGGCCCTAACCAGATACAGACTGTGGAGAAGTTGGACAGGACACAGCAAAAGAGTAGCAACTAACTGCTATTCCAGAAGGGTTGTTTTGTAATAGAAGATTCTGCATTTCTTCAGGAGAAAGATGATGCTTTCTGTGGCAGCTCTGATTTGGTGAGTGACATTTTGTAAATCTGTCCTCATCATTACAGCAATCACTGGCAGACTTCACTGGCGTACCTAGCGACAACAAGTTTCTCAGTGTTTCCTTGCAGTACAAGTCCTGGCAGCTGTTTGCACTGGAGCAACAAAAGGAGTTTCCATTTGGACTATTATGTACTTACTACATTTCCTACTTCCATGTTATCTGTAGCTGGCTGGAACTACACCCAGTAACGGAGCCAGCAAAATTTTATTGCTATCCTGTTCTCTCAGTCATTCAGAGATAATTTTGGGATATAATTTGGGGAACTTGCACTCTTAATAGCCTAACCCTCTGCTATAATCTGTATGGGCAGGAAGAACATAAGGAAACTAATGGAAAGGAAAGGTTGGAGTCCTCCCAAAATGCACAGCCAACTCACTCCACAGCTGACTCTTACTGTTATAACAGTAAAGTGGTTTCTGCAACCCTGGGACTTAGTGGTGCTGTAGTTGTATTGTGACTCTAAACATACTTGATGCCAAAATCACTGGGCACTGATTTGGTTGTGCATCTGCAGTACTGTTTTTGTACCCTGCCAGCTTATCTCCTCTCCCCAACCTGAATGTTGCCGCATGTGTATTGTCTTCCAGCAGTGGGAATAGCACGTGGGTTATCTCCTCCGTTGGAGATGCTCCTGACTCCCCAGAAAGCTGCCAGAGCAGGGCAGCTCTACCTGTGCAGGGTCCTGGGATTCCAGGCAAGACTTAGCCAAGGTTAAAGTCCTGTAGACCAAGGAGGTTAGAGGGTGGGAAGAGAATCAATGTTCCCTGTAACTTCTGTCATGGGATGAAATATTTTGGGTGTGTGACCCTAACCCTAGTTAGATTACGTGTTAATGAGGCAGGAGATACCTCTGCCTGTGGTACTCAGAAGCTTCACTTACCTTTGTGTGATAGATTTCATAGCATTGTGGTATTAGGAGTATTTGTTGTTCTTTTTTTTTTTATCAGTTGTTTGTAGCCTTTCTCTTTTTTTATTCTTTAAAGGAGAAAATAGCACTTTTGGGCAGTAATTTGGTAACTCTTGAAATATTCCGAACATCTGTAATTTTAATATAAATAATGTAGCTGACAGGACTAAAGCTTACCATACTGACATAATTAGCTCAGTGAAGGAGTATAAGGTCAGGTTTGTTTTTAGGGTGGTTAGAAGTTTTCTGTATCCTCTCATGGCTGAGAGGCTTTCTTGGGGAATGATTGTTTGAGGCCCAACTGAAATTTTTCCACAGTTGGGCATTTATAAGAAATCTCCTTCTCTTTCTATTCTCATTCATCATGCAGGTTTCCTGACGTATAAGCAGCTTCAATTTCATGGTACAGGGTTCCCCTTTGACAGTGTCTCCCTGCAGCTTGACTGTGTATTTCCTTACACTGGTGACAACATAATAATCTTTGAGGTTTCTTATCCCTCGCTTGAATTTAGCTGAATTCACTCAATGTGCCCAAAGGCTGCGAGAATATACAGATGCATCTTCCTTCCCCTCAAACCAAGCACTAAGATGTAACCTCTGCTTCTATAGAAAGGCAGACTAAAAAGACAGCAGCTAATTACTATGAGCAGTAGATCAATGAGCTGCACCTTGCTTTAAAAAAGTATTTTCTTGATAGCCACAGCAAGGTCAACAGTCAGCATTGTCAGATGTGAAGAACTTGTTTAGATTTCTAAAAAAAAAAAATCAAAGGATTAAGGAGCAATCTGATCACATAGTCACATATTTATAAGAAAGCACTTGCTCTACGATCATCTGCTAAGCAGATTGTGTCTTGGGTAAACTGGCAAGTCTGATGAAAATGTATCATTCCTGTCAAAATAATGTTGGTTTTATGTGCATTTTGCAGAAATGACTCCTCACTGCTCCAAAGTTGTTGATTTCTTTATTTAAATAAGTTTATAATTAATTCATAACTGTTGACAGTGGAGCATCTACAGAATACAAAGTAATCAGCAACAAAAAGGTTTGCTGAGCAACTTCCAGCAGACTGCCTTGTGGTGGTGTGATAAGCAGAAGATGGGAGTAGATTGTGGAATGTTTTTCATAATATATTTCAGACAGAAAATAAAAATCAATACCTTTAGTCTGATTTGGTTTGGTTTTTGTTTGGTTTGGGGTTTTGTTTGCGTGTTTTGGTTTTTTTTTTTTTGCTCACTTAGTTTAACTAAGACCGCAATGATCTCTGTCCTAAGTTTATTTCAGTCAATAAAATGGCTGTTACATTGAATGCCTCAGGAAAGCTAATAAAAATGGCTAAACGGGCACTCTGTCAAAGGCATTGTTGGCTGGTTTTGAAATGATCAAAGTAGCATCACAGTGCCTTTAAAAGACAATAATATCTCATTCACAAAGGTCCATTAATTGATTCTGGAATTCTGGAAGTGCATGCTTTGACAACATTAGTTGGAACTGGTTAGAGTATTTATTAATGAGTTTTTAAACTGTCTTTGACATGTTCTGAGTTTGCTCTTTCACCTTTTATTGTCATCAGTGTGCACTTAGAATATGCTCTATGCTCTATCCTACTTATCTGTTGCTACTAGTTTATATTGCGAGATATTTCTAAGATGTCTTCTCTCTCATTTAAGGTCTTAAAAAAAAAAAAGATGTAACGTGAGTTTGTTTCCTGAAGAAAATGTGAAACTTTCTAATACTTTATCACTTCTTATTTGTGTTTTATTCTCCATTTTCTCACCCATGTAGCAATTGCTAATGCGGTAAGCTGCATATGTACTAAATGCCTTTCATTTAATATTTGCTAGTTGAATGTATTGGAAGTAGGTCAAGAGCTGAGATTTGAGCAGATGTGCAAACACTTCTTAATGTCAAATGTTCTTGACTCAAAAAGCTTATAATTGATAAGCTGAGGGTGACATAAAGAAATGCATTTGTATCTTTTTCACTTTTCAATGGGAGAAAGATGGTACAGAGTTGTCAAATCACTTACTCATGGCCGCACAGTCCTTTCCTTTGTTGGAAATTAAATTTGTATCTACTTCTTAAACAGAGATTGTTCTCAGTATCTGGTTTCTTCTATTTAAAAGTTGTGTTGCTGTACTTGAATGTGCAATAGCAATGCTTTGTAAGGTTCATTGCCTTACTGACATTGACTATTCTGCACATTAGTAATTCTCTTTTCCTACTCCTTTTTGCTACTTGGGTTCATGCTGACATCCCGCATGCAGCAGTGCTGGCTGCACAGTTTTAGCCTCTTTCCCTCCTGGCCGTTGCTGAACTGGCGTGTCTGTTGCCCGAGTCCTGGTGGATAGTTCTCCCTCAACGTCATACTGAATAAAGTCCTCTCTTTCTTTCTTACTGTGTTGCTGCCTGGGGGAGAAGATTGCTCCCTATATCCCCTTTCTCTGTAAAAATTCACTGCTACAGTGGTATTATCAGCAAATTTGTAGACAATTGCTTTAGATGTAGTTTGACGTTTCTGTTATACAGATTAACATCATTTGCCACATGAAAATGCTACTTGAAGTCATTGTTCAAGTGAGCTAGTATGCGTAAGACTGCTATGATGCTGGTTATTTTCCCACTTGTGCAGTGGAAGTGGCCCAAGAGGTGCCACCAAGGAGAGAGGTAATCATTTTACCTTTGTAGGTTTGGTTTTGCCCCCATTAACCTGTCTTACTGCATTCTGTAAGATACTTTCTTGTGTTTTCATTGCAACTTACTTCCTTCCACTCTTTCTTGAAGGGAAAATTATGTTTTTTCATGAAGCCCTTAGAGTGGATATGGCCTTATGCTTCATGCTTACTTTGCTCTACAAAAGTATTAGAGTATTTTTTGTGACCAAGGTTATTGTCTGTCTGGCTGTAATTTGTATAATTTTATTGTGGTAGATTAAAAGTCAGTAAAATATTTTTTTTTTGGCTAAAGAGGATTTAAATCACCTTTTGGTGGTGCCTTGACAAGGCAACATTGCACACAACAAAGTTTTGCCCACTAAGTATGTTGGTCTGTATGGTACAGCGCATAATGTGCACACACACATAATTATAGAATCATAGAACAGTGGGAAGGGACCTTTAAAGGCCATCTAGTCCAACCCCCCTGCAAGGAGCAGGAACATCTCCAACCAGATCAGGTTGCTCAGAGCCCCATCCAACCTGGACTTGAATGTTTCCAGGGATGGGGCACCCACCACCTCTCTGGGCAACCTGTGCCAGTGTTCCACCACCCTCAGTGTAAAAAATTTTTTCCTTATATTATGTTTGAATCTACCTCCCTCTACTTTGAAACCATTATAGTAAAAGAAAACATACAAAACAAATTGATGCATTTCGTCACATGTTGCTATTTTATTATGTGACTTAATGAAATTCAATTTTTAAAATTACTTACAAACTTTGCAAATATTTTTACAACACAAGAAACAGTTTTTAGAGTATTTGTGTATCACAGTGGTTTCTGATTGTTTTGCATGCTTTGACTAGCAATTAAAATTTAGTTAAAAGACTTGAGATCTTCATGTTCTGTCTTGCCCCGTAGCTTTACTACCTTCAGGTGAAGATACTTATTTGTAGATGTAGATTTTACTGAAGTAGAAGTGCTGGGAAAATTTGATCACTTCATATGGTGTGATAGAGCTATTGTTCTTGGTGTTTCAGGGAGGACAATGAAACTTGAGTGTACGAGCGTTTTTGAAATCAAACACTTTTTCTCACTTTCAGACAACAAATATTCACTGGTAAGAGGGTGCTGAGCAAACACATAGCACAGTAGTCTAGAAAGGTATTTGTAGTCTTAGCTGAATTTTTAAAAATTATTTAGTGACAGAGGTTTATCCAATTCTATTTTCAGTCCCAAAGGCACTAATTCTTCCTGCCATGAAGAATCTTCCTCCATGCAGCGCGATAGGGATAAAACTCGTTTAAGTATAATTCCGAGGTAAAACTTGAAATGAAGTGGTAATGAACTTGAACTCATGGTTTTGATGATCTCCTGCATGCTTATACAAGCGCTCAGACATGGTACAGGTATTTTCCAGATGTGGTTCTGATCTGAGAGTGTTTGTCTCTTTAGTAGATTTAAAAACTGGCATTTTCTGCTTTGCTTGCTGTTACAGTTAATACAGTAAGAACATTTGGAATTCAGCTCTCAGGTTTGAATCAGATCAACCTAAATACATATCTAAAAGAAGAAAAGATAATGACTGTGACTATCATGATGTGATAAATCTAGGAAATGGCACAGATAAGGTAACAAACCTTTTCAAATGTGGCTTTCTGTAGTGTGGGCTTTACTGATCTCTATGATAATATATAACCAGATGGAATAACGAGCCCACACTGGGCTAGCAGAAGTCAAAAGACCTTTTCCCAGACAAGACCAACACCTGTTATTATGGTGGGCTGCTTTATGCAAATACTAGCGCTTTGTTATTACTGCATTACAAAATGCATTAAGCATCCAATTTCCTTTGTAAATGAAGCAATGTATTACCTCAATAGCTACTTTTGAAGCTATCGGCAACTTAAAGCACAGATGTTAAAACTAATGGATCTAAATTAACCTCTCCGAATTGTAATCCTTGAATAGAGAAGTGGTTTTAGTAGGGTTTCTTAATTATAAAGTTTATTAAATGAAATACATATTACAAGGAAGAGGAAGAAGTCAAATGAGCTTTTATGGCAAAAATAAAAACTTTAAACTTGCTATCCATACTCCATTGGGTATGAAATGCCAAAAGAGACATAAAAAGACATTTAATCTTGTTGCAAAGCTTAATGTTCTGTACTACATTGAAACATAGCCCAAAACAGACAATTGCTTGCTCATAAATCTTTTTTTTTTTTTCTCCTTTTATTCACATTACAGAGAAAAATCAAGACTGTCCTTTAAAAATAGTCTGTAGTCAAGTGAGCTTGAACGTTTATGTTGTTAGCCATCATGTTCAACTGTATTTATGGTGCCGGAAAGAAAATCCGAGGCCGTGTGGTTCATTTTATAAGTGATGCAGTGGTAGTGCAACTATGGGTTGAAGATCATAAAGCTCTGTAAAGATAGCGGGGAAAAAAAACATTGGACAATTAACCATTGGAGATTCTTTTCCCAAAGCTCATTGAATTCAGTGCAACGCTCATAATCAAGCTGTTTCTATCATAAAACTTTAGATATGTATTGTATGAATGTTTAGGTTAAGAATTCATGTTCCCTGCACACCTTGGAGGATGGTTAACTCCGTGATTTAGGGGCTCTGAATCACCCTGTGGATGTTCTGTAGACACATGGGAAGCCTGGGCTGTTAAATTTGGCACCTAGACACTCGCCACTCTGGGTTAGGGAGCATACGGCTTGTTGCCTTTCCAAGGGTTTGGGTCAGATCTTGGAAGTGTGTTTTGTAGTTACCCTGGTAAACAGCTGAAGGGAAAATATAGGTAGGAGGGGAAAACTTAGCATGGGGGAGATCTTGCTGGCATCAGCACACTACCTGTTGTGTTTTAAACATAAATTTGTCACTAGACACCAGTTTATTATTGTGGGGTCAGGGAAGCCAGAAGTTATTTCAAAAAAAAAAAAAAAAAGGGCAAGTAAAAGAAGCTAAAAGTGCACTGTTAAATTGCTGCTAAAACTTCAACCAATACAGTATTTGGGCTGCACCCTTTGTTTATCTGCTTAGTTTGTATGATAAAGTAACTACTGCATGCATTGATATTTTGGGGGTAAAAGTCCGCTTCTGTTAGTTTCCTTGTTCATATAGAGAGCAGTGTCCATTAAGCAATGTACTTAAAGTGCCATAATCCTAAATGACTGTTTATATATATTTTTATAGATAAGCTTTTAAATTTGATAGCTCTTCTGGGCACAAAGTTACTGTAGCTTACATAATTTTGGGAACACTGTGAATACTGCAAATATTCAGCCATTTTTACGTATAGATGTGTAGAAGTTGTTTTTTCAAAACCTTTTTCAGTGTTTCAGTAAATATTGCTCTAATTTTTCTACCATTGTGATTTGATGTATTTATTTTTGAAAAAGAATTTTTTTGAAAGCTAATATTCCTTAGTAAAAATGTGCAGCTAGTCATTTGAATGAACAGGAGGAAAAGGAAGCTTTCTAAACAAAGTCACTCCTCTTTAGAGAAGTAAATGTTCGGTAGATAACTCTTTCCTTGCCCTCATGTTGTCTGTTACTTCTTCAGTTGTTAATTATTCTGAAGTCAGCAGAACATTATTGAGCCAATGTAAAACCGACATTTTTCCACTGAAATTTCTATTAGCTGTGAGTAATTCCAGCTTAGGATGGATCTCATGGTTTAAATTTTCAACAGTGTTCTGCATGTATTTCGTTACGATGTACCGTACCTGCAAAAATGTCATTTATTATTTCATGCCCCAAATATTCTGTCTGCACTGATGTACATACTCATCCGACAAGTGCAGTTGCTGGCCCGCGCTCACGTGCCTTTAGATTTGCTTGAATATCCTATCGGCCATCCTTAAGAATTCATGCAAAGACCAAAACTGAACAAAAGTAGCTTAGAGCATTTCCGCTGCTCGTTGGCTTTAATCGTGTTGTAAGAGAGTAGGAAGGCTATGATTAACCTAGTGCTACGTAAACAGCGCACGCGCCAGCCCTGCCCCCTGCGTATATCAGTGAGACAACAAGAGACGCCTGGAGCTTGGCAGTGATAATTTTTTAAAATTACTTTTGTTGTTTAATTGCAGCTTTTGTGTTTTATTGATCTTATTTAAGCTGTCAGTAGCAGTGTATTAATAGCACATTACAGAATTTATTTTTAACTAACACAGAATTAAATACTAATAAAATGAGACAAGCGTGATTCCAGCATCTTTTCCGTGTGTTGGCTGGGCTCCAGTGAGATGATGTGAGTTTTCAGTAAAGGTTAATTGAGAGTAAAGCTGTGAGAATGGTTGAGATCTTTTAAAAAAGAACATTTCATACCTTTACATATATTTATGTTCATGACAGAAAATAATTTCAGCAGTATAAAAGTCTTGGTCTCTGCTGTGTTCTTACCAGTGCAGTAAAAGTGTGCTAAAAAGGGAAATGGTTTCGTTACGAGAGGCCTGTAAGTGCTGTCCAACAGCCACAGAAACGCAGTATTAACTGGAAGACGAGGAGACCAGCAGCCTGCTCAGACTGGAGTGGGTGGCTGCACTTTTCCATAGTTCACTGGCCATGGGCAAGTGCTGGAGAGGACTGCGAACGCTGACACGTCTCACTGGGCCCAGAAAGGCAGTATTATTCCCAGTGAGGTTAATGTGGGATATGTTAAAAGATAATTGAAGGGCATTAGCATTTATTAGAAATTAAAAGAGAAGTAGAATTCCTTAAGGCTTGCCATTGTAATGGGCATTTGGGGAGGATGAAGTGTTTCTAATTAACAACTTGTGTGCTTTTTGGCTGCACTGTAGACTTTTCTGTTTGACCACCTGGCCTCTAGCTCACAGTTACTCAAGCCAAACAGTTTAAGCATGTGAATAAGTGTTACTCTTTTTCTTAGTGATTAAAGAAAAACATGACCAGAAACATGAGCAATGCCAGGATGAATGTGTCTCAGACTTGACTTGGTTGAGAGCTGCATTCTTATAAAGAGAGGGTAAAATGGGAGTGCCGAAATTGCCCCCAGCACAATCCCATTCAGTGTTGTTTTCTAGGGTCACTGAAGTTATTTCAAAAAACAGAGTTTTTCAGGAAAATTGGTGCAATGTTTATCTAAAGTGGGAGCACCATCAGATGATGTCTTACTGAATTGTTTCTTAAACCATTTTCCTTCCGGCATGCAAAATAACCAACGTACATAATAGAGTATAAAAATGCAGTGTAGACAGGGAGAACTCTCCACCATCTCGGTGAGGGAAGATTTATATCCTTCTGCTACCTTCTGTGTCCCATCCTGGGGAAGAAAGGAAGGAAATAGTCAAACATTGCTACTGAATTGCTGCTTCTTCAGAAGAAAATAATTATAGATTATAGGTGGATTCAGTTTTCCACAAAATCTCGGTTGTTTCCAATTTCATGTTACATATTTTGGAATTTTCATAGTAAAACACCTTCTTTTCCCCAATTATAAGCATTTTTAAAATAGCACACATTCTGCTTACTTGTAAGTGATGGCAGTTGCCACCATAAGTGGAAAGCACCGCTGCTCTACTGCTTTGCACTTCCACGTGCAACTTGTTGCAAATGTACTTGGGGACATTAATTCTTTACAAGTATCTATCCTAGAGACTCTAAAGTTGAAGGAATTGGCAGATTTCTGTAGCTTTTTGCAAGGTGCATTTCACAAGGCATTGTATTTATAGCTCTGATGAGGGTTTCCTCACTGCTGATTGTGTGTGTGAGAGAATACAGTCCGTAATACAGGAAAAAAAAAAAAAAATTTAAAAAATAGTAGTATGTATCTGATAGTTCAATCCTGGTCAAGAAGTAAATTGGCTTTTTTTTTTTTTTTTTTTCTTTTATCTGTCCGTGACTTACCTCATCATTAAGTGATACTGCCAGTGTAGTGAACTCTTCTGTTCAGGGAGTCCTGAACGTAGTTCATGGAGCATATCCTGAGCGCTGCATCTTTCATCTTTGGCCAACTGTGAATTACTATGACTGCACTAAGCCAGACCATGTGCTTTACTTCTTTGTAACAGTGAGGAAAATGTAGCGTTATTACACTGGAGAATATATTTGCCCCTGTGGTGTAATTTAGTAGTTTACTCCTTGCTGCTGGCAAAGGCTTAGGGATGCAGAAGGTAAATACACTCCTTGTAGAATCTTTAGTCTATAGAATCATAGAATGGTTTGGCTTGGAACGGACCTTAAAGATCATCCAGTTCCAATCCCCTGGGCAGCAACACCTTCCAGTGGACCAGGCTGCTCAAAGCCCTGTTCAACCTGGCCTTGAACACTTTCAGGGCAACCTGTTCCACTTCCTCACCACCCACATAGTGAAGAATTCCTTCCTTATATCAAGTCTAAATCTACTCTCTTCCAGTTTAAAGCCATTACTCCTCGTCCTATCACTACATGCCCTTGTCAAAAGTCCCTCTCTAGCTTTGTTGTAGGCCCCCTTTAGGTATTGGAAGGCCCCTAAAGGTCTCCCCGGAGCCTTCTCTTCTCCAGGCTGAACAGCCCCAGCTCTCTGAGCCTGTCCTCAAGGAGAGGTGTACCAGCCCTCTGATCATCTTCATGGCCTCCTCTGGACCTGCTCCAAGAACTGTGTGTCCTTCTTATGATGGGGGCCCCAGAGCGGAACGCAGTACTCCAGGTGGTGTCTCCCCGGAGTGTTCTTCCAAGTCTCTCATATTTCCTATTACTAGAAAGGACAACACACTTTCAAGGCACGTAATGAGAATTTTAGCCCAGCCCTGTCATTTGCTTTGAAGGAAGTGGATGGAAAACACTGCTTTTGGAGTTCAAATAGGATGTTACTCACATTTTATAAAACTCTCTTAAAATCAACCAGATAGATAAAAGAGAAGGTGGTTTATTTATAGGACTGTTGGAGTGCAGTCTCCAGATTGCTACAGTCTGCATCCCAGCCTGTGTGGTTTTGGGTATGTTGTTTTGGTTAGCCACCTACCTAGCCTAAGCAGGGGAGCTTTCTTTGCTGCAGTTAGTGCTCCTGGTTACCAGCACTTGTGCACCAGCTCAAATCAAGTTTAGGTGCATTTTTCATGATCGGGGAATCTGCATGTACACTAACTCTGCTTACATAAACACACCCACAAACTGTGTGTGGTACTGGTGCCAAAAGAATGGCTGGGGCCAGATCAGATCTCAAACTGTTAATGTTTTTAAAAAAACCAACACAGTAGCAGTATGTTGGTTGAAAGTAATTGCTGTTCAGCATCCTCCTCAATTAAAATGACCCAAATTACAAATGCAACATAGATTAAGTAATCCTGTTTACACCAACAGTTCTCTCAGAGCTTAATTTTGTCATCCTGCCTATAGATTTGAACATCTAGAAAATAATATCAGATTTTAAGCATCATTCTTCATGCATGACTGTTCAGTTGTACAGCAAGCCTTTTCTGCCTCTTAAATCAGCTTTGCCACTTGGCCTCACCATGGGGAAAAAAAGACTAAAAAAATCTTTGCCAAAAGAAAAGGGGTGAATCATGGAGATTTTTCATGGTCAACAGAAAGTATTTAAAACATGATTAGACATATGAAAGAGAGAATTTCTCATGGGCTTATATGTGCTATGTGAGCTAAATGTATAATCCTATTCTCGGTAAAAATCCCTTGCTACGACAGAAACAGGCTGGAAACAAGTGTGACTCACAAGCCAATTATGCTCGTGCCATAACATTATGGAAGGGAAACATCTCATATGTTCAGAACGTATATGAAGGATGTGGTCGTCATCATTTCACACACGCTCAGATCGCCAAGAAACCTGAGATTTGGCTTATGGGTTGGTTGTGGATTTTTGTTTGGCTGTTTTCCTGCACGAAGACATAGATCACATTTGTTTTAATAGTGGTTGCATGCTGGATTCCATTTCAAACTTTGCAAGATAAGTTTGTTGGGAAAGCTTTTGCAATTTTGTCCCGAGAATTTCCCATATATGTAATCCTAATACTTTATAGAAGAGTGTCTGGGAAGATTATTAGAACCATATTTTTTGATACAAAGAGAAACTTTTGTAGAATTGATGTGTAATACTGCACAGCAGTATTGGTAAATAGTAGAATGAAACCGCAAATCCTTTACTTGGAGTATAATAGAGGTGAAAATCGTGTTTCAAAAACCACTCAGCTGTCTTGACAGGTAAAGAAGAATCTCTCCTGCAAACCCATCACTTCTCAGTTCTGAAGCTAATCTCTCACACAGTTACCAGAATGACTTGAAGCCTCTACCCATACTTGTAAATTAAAAACCACTGGGGAGTGTTTCTAGGACATGATCTCAGTGATTTTATACAGTGAAATTATTAAATGTTTCCTGGTACAGTTTTGAATGATTTTAGCACTCTTCTAGGTGGTTCCTGGGCAGTTTAGGAGTTGGCACAACCAAGGGACTGTTCCCACGTGGCAGCATCTGGTCAGCAATCTCCTTTGGCAGATAAGGGGACATAGGGACATAACGTGAACTTGGTTTTGCTGTTCTGCTGCAGCGGTGGGGAACTGCTGAGGGTGGGTTTAAACTGCTAAGGTAGGTGTCTTAAAAGCAGCTGTGAGGAAAATGAGTTGTGATTCTAAGTTGAATGTTCTGTTTATTATATTTTCACTCTATGAATTTTGTCAATGTTACTGTTTTACCACATAGTTATTCTTGAATGTCGGGGGGGGGGGGGGAACCATTGTTGCAGGTGTATTAGACACAAAGGAAAATATTAATTCTTCTGCAATGAGCAGATTTCTGAAGTGCTAGGATTAACATTGATGGAGATGTACACTATCAAATAGCACATTTTGTGCATATTAGGTGTAAAGCTTGAAGCTGCCCTTTCATCTGTTCTCCAGGGTTAAAGGTATGTTAAAAGTAGACAAGGACAAACAGTAGGTGTTTTGCTCTTCGGTGAGCCAACTATTTTGGGACAGAATGAACCAAACTGGAAGTTTTTCTAGTTTTCAGTTGTCTGAAATGAAAAATGTTTAGTTCAATTTTTTAAACTAATTTTTAATTTAATATTTCAGCATTTTGAGTTTCTCTAATGTAGGACAATATTGAAACAAAAATTGCATTCATAAACAAGAAGTAAAAATATTTCTCTTAGACCTTCCCCTTCTTGGGCTGAAACTGCCAGATACAGTCTGATGCCATGAATCAGTCTCAGTTAACCTGTACTGTATTTTCAGGAAATGTTTTGTATGCCAAACAATAATCAAGCCCTAGTTATATTCTCTGATTTTGGTAAATAACATAATACCTAACAACTATTTTTGTTGTTGTTAAACTGTAATAATGTGAACAATCAAATGGTGCTTTGCTATTTTATCATTGCACGCTAGTAAACAATAGATGAACACGTGCTTTTGTGCTCTTTTTTTACTTTTTTTTTTTTAAGTGTAGGTATTTTCCTAAATTTTATCTCAGAATTAACTTAATGTCTTACTCTTAATCTAGAGGAAACACATGATAAGTTAAGAAATTGTGAATTCCTGATTCAATCTGTAAGACTCCACATCCTTCAGGAAGGATGCTGCAGGGCAGGGTTACAGGGAGATGTTTCCATAGCCCAAAGCAGGAGTGAGTTGTGCTTTGCTGCCTGTAAGTACAGGGTGTGCCTCTCTTTCACTTGCCCCAGGAAATTCAAAAACAACTAAGCTGATAAAACTTGGTGGGAACTTCGGACATCTATAATTATTTTTACTTTAATGAGAACACGTACACAGCAGAGGGAAAGAGAGCAACTGTAAATTGAATTTTTACTTGACCAACTGTTCCAAAGAATCTGTTTGTCACTGTGATCCCATAAAACAATAGGGTTTTCCAGGATGCGGTTGTGTGCACACAACCCAAATGTCTCCTTCCCTCTTATTAAGTACTACTGCAAGACAGTCTGCTGATTAATATGTTGCTCTTTACTGAACCATTATGGCCTGCCCATAATGGTGTTTAAAATCTGTACCTCTGATGTTTCCCCTCCTATCTCTTCTATTTTGAAACAATGCAGAAACATTTTATTATTTTTTAAAAATTGTTGGAGGATTTAGTGTATTAACTTTATGTTTCAATGTAAAGGGTTGTTGCCCAGTATCCCTTTATATGTTTTATCTGAGTTCTGCTGTGATGCAGCAACTCTTCAGGACTAAGCTGAGATCGATTCTCTTCTAAATCGCATTTTATTCTTCTAGATGTTCCAGTGCAACATCTGCATAGTGGCCAGGAGATGTTCACAAGGATCCCATCTTTCCCCTTTGAAAAAGTTAAGGCTACCTTCTAGAACTGTAGTGCTGCATGTTGAAACAGTTGATTTTTCTCTGAAGCATTTCAGTGAATCACAGTAATATGTATAATGTAGGGATTAAGCTGCTTTCACTCCATAAACTTTTTTAAGGCAAGCAGACATTATTCTGCTTAAAATCTTTGAGAGGGCTGAAAACACTCTTTAGAGAAGCTGCTTCTTAAAAGTCTTGGACTGTAATAGTCTTAAATAAAAAGAAATGTAAGTAAGCAAAATTGTGTAAGATCAAGAACTGTTAGTAATTCCTTCTATTTGAAGAAGCGTCTGTGCCACTATTGTTGGATGGGATTAAAGAGAAGCATCTCACTTTTGCCATTTTTCTGTGTCAGCACTGGAGTTTGACAAGAAAAACCTAACAGGCCCAGAAACTGCTTGCTTGAGTCTATCTGCAAAAAAAGGAAAATTCCCCTAAAGTACACGTGCTATTAGACGTAAATTCAGACTGAAGTCACTGCTAGCACATGGGATCCTTGTGTTGATAGAGAACTGCTTATCTATTCTACCTGAAGCACTGCTTTAGGACAATTTAGCATTTCCAGTATCATTAATAGCTGGAGCTGGAAAAGTTCTAACAAGAGAAGCATATATCCCAAAGTATTAAAATGCGTCTCCTCCAAAAACCTTGCACAGGGATGTCAGTGTGACTGATAATCTAAAGCCAGAATATGCCCTTGTGTGTGTGCTTGGCTTTATAAGGACTCTTGAGAGACTTCTTTTTTCCTCACGCCATTTTCATTGTCTCTGCTCCACTGCTTGGAGGTTCAAGCAATTTATCATCTGGATTTAAAAACAACAGAAAATACCTGCTGGTTTGCCTCTGTCTCATTTGATAGGCATGCAGCATTATCCCAATAGGAGTTTAAGGTGATAAAACACCAAGTGAGATAGAAGGCAGACTGAAATGGTTATATCGTCATTAAACTTACAGCACCCTTGGCTGTTATGATGTATTTGTGCTGTGTTGTGAGCCTCAAATGAACAATTTGAAAGTAAATGAATAAAAATAGTACTATAAGTTAGAGAGGTGTTCCTGACCCCAGATGTTATGGATTTAGAAGCTTTCACTGTTCCTCTTAAAATTGTGTGTGTGTGTGAAATAAAAACATGCTGGATGTTTTGGGAGTCGTCTTCCTTCCCTTTGGTGTGAGTTCAGAGCTGTTAGAGTATGGTTTGTGATGGAGAGAACATCCAAAACTGTGGCTATACCATCACATCTGATTGTGCTGTTAGTCACAAGCCAAATAAATCCAGCTGACATGGCACCAGCTGGATTCGTGCTGTTTGCAGTAGAATTTCTGCAGGTTTTGATGAGCCAGGGGAAGCAGTGTTGTCAGGCTGCTGACAGCCGAGTGCAGGGCCTCGCTTTGTTTAACTACATACACTAGTCACTGCGGAGAACACTTTAAGATGTGTTAGAAGACATTGTCACTGCAGTGCCTTGAAAAGTATTAGCAGAGCTTAACAAGGCATCTGATGGTGATCAAATATTCCTCTTAAATTAAAAGCATGTTTAGGTATTCTGCTCAGCCTGTAAGAACAGGTAGCTAATAATGGAGTTGGATCTTCTTGCTCTATTTTGAGGATGTCTTACTGAATCATGCATAGAATGATGTGTCTAATTTGTGGAACAGAAGTCCCTGTGCATCAGCTGTTCACTGTGGTTTTCCTGGGGGGAAAATAGGAATTTTTTATGTTGAAAGACACTGATCATTCTTTTCAGCATATCAAAGAACAAATGTACTGTAGGCTTTTCTATTGAAAAAAAAAATAATAGAACAAATGGCTTTTATCTGTATAAATCTCACCAATGCTATGGGACTTGTAGCAGCACAGATAAAAGACAGTCACACTGTCAGTGAGATACGGAGCAGAACAGAACACGGCACACGACAGAAGTAGGAGGGTTCATTTCTGTAGGGGCAACCTGCAAACATGTAGCTCAGCCTGCTTAGAATAAACTCCTGGCATCGAAAGCGAAGGCTCTCCAGAATGAAGTACCTAACAGTGGCTAGTGCAGTGGCTGCGCAAACTTACTGAATGCTGAACTTTGTTGCTGCCTAGATGGTGTCTTTTCAGAGAAAAAGAGTTTGCTCTCTGCATCCGCTCCGCCATAGGCGCATATATGAAGTCTCTGATGGAAGGCACTCAGAAGGACAGTCCAAAAGAACCTGGGCTCTGTGACCGGGAAGGAATAGATGGGACTGAGGGTTGGCTACAGTTCTCAGTTGTGAGCATAATGGGGGTAAGCTGAAACCAGCAGGCTCAGCTCAAAGAGTAGTAAAGAGGTGAGGGGACAGTACAAAAGGGTCAAAGAGGCAGACTTGTGGGATCCTGTAGAGATTAAGAAAGGAAAAGGAAGACCAGCAAGCAGCATGTTTTTAAAAGCATGTGGAAATACACGATAAAGGAGAAGATTAGAAAAGAGCAATACATGTAGTCCTCACAACTGATCACAGTTGGTAACGTTATCGCTGTGGCAAGAAGAGGAAAGTAGTTCTGGAGATGGACCCTAGGACAAAGGTGTTAACTGGAGTGGTCTGATACAGAACATAGAAAGTCAGCGTAGTACACAGTTAGCTTTGTTCCTTGACCATTTCTGAGAGGATTTTGTCTAAAATACTGTTTGAGTTCTGCCCAAGTTCTATCCATGGACACTTGAAAACTGTAGACCAAATGCAGCAGACATGCTGACACCAGTAATTGCTTTGACTTAGATTCAAATATTAGAGAGTTTAATTTTTGTATTTTATTTTGCTATTTAAAATCGTATGGGCTGTCCTCTTTATTAGTGTAACATACAGATTGAATGGTCAAAGCAAAGCATGAAATTAAGACTTTATTATGAAAAGCTTCTTTAAAAGGAAAATTGTACAAGTAATAGTATTAATCCGGGCCTTTCCTAGGATCCTACCTGTAAATGCAATTCTTGCACCTCTCTTCTCTAAGCTCAAGAAATTCAACATTGCCTTTTAACATGCGAGTCAGAAAGGTAGGCTTTCTGCAAGATGAAGTGACTGCTGCTGTCTTCAATACAATAAAATAAATACAATAAAATAAAATGTCTTCATTTTACCTGGTGCTGTGTGAGATTACCTTTACCTCTCCTACAGCCTCTTTATGGTTTGCCAGCATTTTCTTTCTTGAAAAAACAGCACACTTGGAACATGTTCTTCTGAAAAAGCACTGTGTTGTAATCTGGTATATTTGGATATTCTCAAGTCATTTGAAAGTATCCCTGCTGCTCTGGTAGGAACATGACCACACAACTTACGGTGAGTCTGCAGAACTTCACTGTAAGCAGATTAGTTCCTAGCTGAGTTATCTGAACAAGGTACACAGTAATTCTCTTACAGGGATGTAGGAGTGAGCCTTTAAATAAAAAGAACTGCTGTTGATTTCAAAACTGAGTCACCAGCACTGATGAATTTTTGAAGAAGTCAATTTACCATCATTTAAAACTATTTTAGAATAGTTGTTAATTCTTTCAAAAAAGAGCATGTACCCTTTCTATTTCTGCCTGTACATGGCCTAATAGATCGTGAAGCAGGACTGACAAACCTGTGAACACCATGGAGACACTATTTTATCAGTGTTCCATTGCGACATATTTGTGATCTTTTTTCTTTGCTTCCTTAACTATTTTTTTAACTTCCTTATTTCATTTCTGTTTGGTGTGTGTGTTTGTTTTTGTGATAGTATGGTTCATCTCATAAGTTACTTCATGTTAACTTGTGAATACTATTCTGAGGCACCTAGCAGGCTTAATAACATATCAGCCACCTAGTCATTGCGCTTCCCATGTCTCCTGTAGAACACAATAAATATACTGGAAGTAGTTAGCATAAATCTACTTCATCAAAATGGCTATATAGTTTCTCTTTGTCAAAATACCTACATGTTGGCTTTCTTTGCTGTTTAAATGCTGTTCTATTTGTTCCTAACTTCCCCTGTTTAACAGCAGACAAACCCAGGGAGCACTGAATGAATCGGATGATCCCGAAACAGGCTGTCTAACTGATAACAAGCCAACTTCTCGACACTTCTATCCTGTCGCCTTGCTGCTTGTCAGCTCACACTTGCTGGTTGTGTGGCTTATTTTAAGTCTTGCTTTGCTATTGGCCAAATATCAATAAACTTCACTTGTGTTCCTTTCTTTTCTACAAACAGCAACAAACTAACTTTAGAAAAAGGAATTATGCTGTAATATTTCTACAATCTCAGACCCCAAGGATTCGTCTTTAAGATACAAATGTCTGAAATGTGCTATGTTTGTTATTTTTTTCTGAACTCTTAAGACGTATACTATGCATTGAGTGAATTTATTTGCTCTTTCTGTTCATGGTAAAGCTTTCCCACTGTAATTAGCTCAAAGAAAGCCCACTTACAATGCTTTCACTGTATACAAGATGATGTGGAATCCTGAATGCTTGAACCCCTCTTTCCAGAGTAATTAGTCTGACAAAAAAAAAAAATATTAAAAATGAATTTGCACAGCACAAACAAACCCCTAGACAAATATTACAGGGTGGTGGTTTGTGAGACTTAACTTTCATTGTGTCATTTTAATTGTTATTAGCTGATGGGATCTTTTCTGTTTAACAAATGATTATTACTTTGCTCCAACTAACCTTTTTCTGTCAAGTAACTAAATGGAATAGAGTAAGTTCTGTTTTGTAATGAAATTAACCTGTTTGTAATTGTTGCTTTAGTTGCTTTTGCTTTCAAGACACTTTTATATTCTTTTTAACAAGTCCTGTTTATGTCTTGATGCACCACTTTGGCACTTGTGACTTTTGTACTGTATGTGAAAAAACATCCTTCCTTTATAAAGCAGAGAGTTGGATCGGGCTGTTTGAAAAGCCATTCTCTCTTTCTTTTTTTTTTTTTTTTTTTTTTTTCATTGCAAAGCTGAACATACGGGAAATGAAGCAGAGATGAAACTTTCCTTCACAAATCTCTAGGGCCAGACTTAATAAAATGCCTTATTCCTAGAATACACATTTTTAGCGCAATGTGTACTCTCACACATACAGTAAACAATTTGAAAAAAGTATGAAAAGATTTAAAAGGCAAATATATTTCTGGAATTAGAACAAAATGTATCATTAAAGTATTTAATTTTTTTAACTAAACTTTAAACCTCAAGGGCAAATATATTGGGGGGGAAAAAATCTTATCACCTTTTACTGAGGGCAATAACTGTACTGGGCCTGGCCTTGGATTTAATTTTGTAAGATGTATCATCACTTGCAGAAAACAAAAATGTAGAGTTGAATCTTTGTTATTTTTACTTCAACTGTTGCTGAAACTCTGCAATGAACAAATAAAGCATATTTATTTATTCTGTGTTTCATGAAGTTGTACTTTTTCCCCCTTTCACTAGAGAAGGATGCCGCATAGAGAATGTACTGAAGAATGTCAAATGCAGAAAGTATGCATTCAACATGATACAGCTGATGGCTTTCCCAAAGTACTACAGACCTCCAGAAGGGACATATGGAAAAGCTGACACCTAAGTTTAACAAAAATGTAATCAGGAACATACATTACGCTAATTAGTGAATATAAAAATTGCTGTTTATGACTTATTAATTGGGAATGTGTAACCAGTTGAGGTGTTATTTTTATCAGGTTTTATCATTTTACATTAAAATAAGTCCAGTTAGTAGTTATGAAATAAAATATCATGAAAAAGCAATGGATTGAATATTCTCAAAACCAATATATTCAACTTTTCTTGTGAAGCTGAAGCTTAGTATGACTCACAAGCCAACTGGAATAGTTTTTTTGGGTCATTCAGTCAAGATTAAAAAGGGAACTGTTGTTTGCTATAGGAACTGAGGTTATCTATCTGGAAGATGGCACTCTGACTCTGAACCAAAACTGGAGATTTTATGTAAAGAATCTCTTCTGCTGGAAATAGTGTTTTCTGGAACCAGCATAGCACCAAGGTCTTGATCACTAATGATTACATCCTTCACAGAAGTCTTTATGAAAGATACTAATTTTAATACCTGGGCTGAATATTATTTTGGTAATTACATTTAGCTTTCTTACATAAGCATGGTAAATTCATAATATGTTTTTAGTAATTACAGTCTGTAATTTCAGTAATTGCATTCTGATTCTTAGCAGTTCATTTGGACGTATCATTCTTGGCTTTCTGTACCACAGCCAAATACCACTTATTTCACTTTCACATAAATCACGTTGAAATCGGGGGGATTAATTCTTCAAGTAAAGTGACCTGAATTTGACCTGTCATGTTCCAGTTTACTGTAAACCCTTAAAACTAAATTTTCTCTAGTGGTAGGGAAAATTAGTTGTATATACAGGAGTTAATGTATCTTTAGGCTATAAAAACATGTATGTTTTTACAGAGCCTAAGATAAATGCTATAATTATGAATAACCTGCTGTATTAGGACTAGTTAGCCACTGCAGCTGATTTATATCAGATTTGCGATGCTGCATATAGACAGTCTAGGATGAAGAACTATCAGCTTTAAAAATGAATGTTAATGCTTCTGCCAGCTTGTGTTAGTCCTGAAATTTGTCTTGCAAAGAACATTTGTGTTTTCTAATTGTATCTATTTATTGCCGCCTTCTGCCTCCAAGAGAGAAATACAATTAAAAAACCCTAAGTGTTCACTGGTTACTGACCTTTATGTAATGCATTCATTCTGAGAAAAAAAATATCTAGAGCAGAAGTGTGAGAATCTTATCCTAATGAAACTGCATTGGGAACTTGAGCATCTGTAGGAAATTGTAATTGCCACGGATAAGGAAAGAAGTTAATGTTTGTTTGCTCCTGTGGAAGTCAAAGAAATCCTGATGCACCATGAGTTAATAATTTGTTCTTTTTAATACATTGGTGCCTGTTACTGCTATAAATCTGTAACTATAGTAGTGAAAAAATACATATTTAAGAGCCTGATTCTGCAAACTCTAATTGGGTGATTACATGGAAATGATATATCATGTGAATAAAATTAAACCCATGTTGTATATTTGCAAGATCAGGCTTTGGGGCTTGTAGGAGAACATCAGGAAGAGATCCTCATTCCAATATTCATCAACTTCAGTGAAGCCAGGGATTCACTTATACAATATATTTATTGAACTAATTGGAACTTTTTTCCAAAGTAAAGTAGGTCATTTAAATCGTGTTTTGATGTATTTGTTGTTTATTTGTATTATATAATATGCTATCATGAGTCACTTCTTTGTTCTTCTGGAATGTATTACTTCAGCAATAGATGCCAGAAGAGTTGGCATTGCATCGCAGATAAGCTCAGGCAGATGATAATATAATGCCTTGATTTTTTCCTGTCATGTACCAGTAGAAGTGGGCACTACTCACTGAGTGGGTGGACACGTGCATAAATTTGTGTTTAGGTCTTTAACTACAACATAGCTGATCTGTACAAAACTATTTTGTGGATTTATGGAACATAAATCTTCTTAGGAAAGTACTGTTTTGTTCTGTCAGACTGCTGCAGTAGCCCTTGCTATCTGCCATGTGTATTATTAGCTTAAAAAACACTACATGTACAGTTTAGAAATAGTGATAAATTCCTCATGCACCTCTGAAATAATCCCACAGATGTACAAGAGAGAATACTGATCTTCCTACAGCAATTCTGAAACAATCCATAAAAGTCTGTGTGGGGATGGTATTCACTGGTGGGTACCATAGGTTCCTATAGTTCTTTATCTTAGTCCCATGGGCATTCTGTCAAGTTTGAAATATGAAATGCTATAGATTTCCATCTTATGAGGAAAATAGGCTTTCAAGATCTCACCTCAGCATTTTAATCCCGCTTGGATTCTAAATGGCCATTGTGACGATCATGTTACCTTTATATTTAAGATGTTTTCCACATTGAAGCTGCATTTTTGGAGAGGAAGGGAAAGAAAAAAAAAAGCATTGCATTACTATCTTTTTTGTTTTAACAGACACTCGATGTATGTTCTTGTGAAATTAAATAATCTGTTATTTATTAAAGATAATTAAGAAAAAAAAAAACCAAAACTCACATCAGTGTGCTGCAGTGAAACTTAATTGGGCTTGGACCATTTATGGAAGAGTAGGCTGGGGTTTGTGCTAAATAATGCTGAACTTTTTCAAGCCAATTTTTTTTATTGGAACATCTTTTTGTTGGTCACAAAACCCTTGTAAAACCTACTGATGCAGTTCCAAGTCACCTAGAAGAGCCTTCTTGCTTCAGTACTGAAAGACTCAGATGTTTCCTTGTGTGGTTGTTGCCTGCTGTGGGCTGTCACAGTCCATACAGGCAAAGGTTGTGTCATCAAAATGGAGCTGTCAACTAAGCGTGGAATCAAAACTAGTGCTTTTTCCAGTTTGTCTTTTATGAAGAAACAAAGGAGGTTTTGCTGCAGGTTGATAGTTAACGTTACCTGGAGTACACTTACTCTTTGTGGAAACTGCTTCAAGCCCTGTGCGTTGTTTGAATGCCTAACAGAGGAGTTAAATCATCCCTGAAGTCTTGCACATGTCCTTGTAGTTCACTGTGAATATCAGAGGAGTAAAATTAAGCAAATGATTTTTTATGAACAAGCTACACCATTTGTTTTGTAAAGTATTAAGGAAAACACACTGATTTTGGTGGTGAATTCACGGAAAATGTTCCATATCTGCTCTCTTAGAACTTTTGTAAGGTATAAAATAATAAGCTTTGAGGAGAGGGCAGTTCTCAAGGGCTAGAAGATGAACACTCAAAAATATATCTGGCACCTAAAGCCAAATCCTGTCTTACTCACGGAAGATATTATTTGTAGAAATAAGGTCATCAGGATCTACCTCGAGGAATCTTGAAATAAGGGCTTCTAGCTTTGAATGTCTGCACAAAGTATTGAACATTTACACGGGGTTTTTGTAATACAGACTAGTGTCTGAATAGAGAGCTGGTATAAATGCCTAACAAAATAAGGAAAGAAAAGTTAAAGTAACTTTTCCTCAGAGATGATTGTAATACTGTTTTAATACATAACATGCAGAAGCCTGACATTATTAAGCAGGCAGGTCTTTTTTTCTGAAGTCTTCTTTTGGGGAATATAGAATATGTTCTTGTTAATGCTTATACTTTGGCTTTTATGAAGCAATTAGGAAACAGAAATTTTTAATTGTTATCTGATTTTTGTCTTTGTGAAGCTCTGTATTTTGATGGAATACTAGCAATGTATGTGTTATAAAGAACAAATAATTTAGCAGGACAGCTGAAACAAAATATTAACTGAGAAAGAGCCTTAATGAAGTCCTTTGTGATGTTAATTTTTGTACTGTCTGAATTTTGGCATTACATAACTGAAATAAGGAAATTAGCAACCATTTCCTGTGCCTAAATCAATCAGTCCTGATGAAAATTAACTTCTTTGCAGTGAAATAAAATGTAATGGTATTATAATTTGCACGAGCAATTTAGGTGTAAAGAAGTGCAACATATCATTTTGAAGCCCACTGTATAATATGTCTATTAGGAGCTTCAGAAAATAAGCTTATTTTTATTTCTAGTTTAAACACAAGTTCCAGGAAATCCTATGGCCCACTTAAAAAAAAAAAAAGTAGAAAATGCATTGAATATCAACTGATGTAATAAAGAAATTGCATTAAAAACTATGCAGCAAAATTACTTGTGTGAATTAATGTATGTAATCAGTTAACAGTCTTAAACGTATATTGTGTCACTTGGCTATGTTGTAAACTTGAAACCATTTATACCTATATTTATGCTTTTTTTTATTGTAAAGAAGTGTGCTGTACAGGCAATGCCATGAGATAGGAATTTGCATCTTGCTTTTCACTTATTTGCAGTTTAAAAGCAAGCATTTACAATCAAAGTGCTTTAAAATAATTTGCTGTTATTCAAAACACGAACTTACCTTGTAAATTGCATGTTTTTTTTAAAAAAAAAAAATCGTACAAATGCTTTCTTAAAGCAAAAAAAAAAAGAAGAAAAAAAAATTCCCAGACTTCAGTCTCTGGAACATTGTTTATTTTCTTTCATCACACAACACATCGACTGTTGTATTGCCAGAGCATTCAGCTTACACTCTGCAGCACTTAGACATTTATTTGCTCCTTCTCTCATAGCATCTGCTGAATAAGTAATATAACAACAACGAATTTCAACATGATACTCATGATCCAAGATTGAAAACTTGCTTTTGCTCAAATAAACATGAAACTTAATACTTCACAATAAATAAAACAGAAGACACTTGTGAACCAATGTTATCCGTATTCCAAAGAGCTGAAACAGAACACATGGGGTTTGCGTGCTGACAGGGAGAAAGAGTTATGGTAGAAATCTGACTGTGATAGCAGAGCACCCTGGGTCTGTGGGCTTTGGAGTGGTGAGATTTGGACCACACTGCTCTTACTTAGATCTCCAACTATTGCCAGTTGTGTTTTGTACTCTTTCCATGCATGCAAAGTACTTTAAAAGTTTTAAGCGCTTCTGTTTTGTTTATGAATGGTCTGACTTTAAAAATATCTAAAATCCCAAGTTACTTTGGTACTTGTTTTCATTTTGTGTAGCTGTTCCTTGTAATGTTCCTGTCTTCCACTCTGGAGCACGAGGGGCTGTGTATAAGTAACATTAATAGGACTTCAGTCCGTAGTGTGTGTTTGTTCACAGAAATGAAGCACAACTATAGCAATTCAACTCTTTTTTTATATTTCAGGATTTAGCGTTTTTGTTTCATTGCTGTCTGTAAGCCATGTCCATTGTACACTGTGTGTATATTTTTATTTAAATAAATGTGATGTCTATTTTTTATGTTTCTGACTTTTTTGTTTGTTATTCATTTCTCATTTTCATTATGGTGGCATCCCCAGAGGGCGGATTGTGCATGATGCCGAGAGCAGGTTCCCTCCTAAAGGAGGCAGTGGAAGCCCACCCACAGGTCTCATCGCTGCTAGAAGCAAGCATTTAAGAAAAGCTCTGATACAACAGTAAAAAGTCTGCAATGACCATAAATTAATTGTTCTTATTGTTCCTAGTCTTACTACAACTTTCATCCCAGAACCAGGTGGGTCCTGCATTTTCTAATTAAAAACAAACAAAACGTTCACATACCCATAAGGAAACGCCTTTCACACAACTGTTGATCTGTAGGGAGTTATTCAGTGTAACAGAGGTGGAATCAGCATCTTTCATAATGAAGACTATTTAAAAGGCGATGTGGCGTGCTTTGGCTAGTATTTTGTCTTCACTGTCTTAATGCTGGATTCTAGAGCTTGGGAAATAAGTAAAGGTTGCTTCTGTGCTTTTTTTGAGCTGTTGTTGATAACTAGATTTATTATACAATCTGTTATGCAATGAAAGGTAAGTTCTCCATGATTGGCTGAAATGTAGCAAATAGACCTTCTTTTGGGGTATATGATAAAATGTGGCTCAACTTTTGTATTATTAGTACTATGATTAGAAGCTTGTTGCATAATTTATGTTCTCTTTTTATGGTAATATGTTTATCTGTTTTACTGTGATATATTCAGTGAGGTGTTAATTACCTGCAGGGTTCTTGATAACCTTTAGAAAGCACTAGGAACTAATGGTTATTATGGTAATAAGTTATAAAGCTGTTAGCATTCAGTCTAGGAATTTTGTCTCTTGCTAATAAAAGTGACAGTCTTTAAAAAATACTTTGTCTCACTTAGCATGCTTATGGATTTTTTCTTTCGTGTCAGCTGGGAACCACTTTTTTCTCGTGACAATGTACGAGATAAAAGGACAAAGAACCTACAGCTGTAATGAGATCATAGAGTAGTATGATAGTAAAAATATATTTTCACCAATTCCCTTTCCAAAGTTACTTTGGGGCATGTCTGAATAGAAGTATGACCTGATGTTTTTGAACCGTAGTCTACAGTGGTTATTGGCACAGAGAATATGTGTACGCAAATGCTGCTTCGGCTAGGCAAGTCAGTGGGACCTCCCCTGTGCACTTGGCACTGAGTCTTCTATGAGCTGCAGCCTCCAGTAGTTCTGTGACAACTCTTGTTAATGGAATGAAGAGCAATAAGCTTCTAGATGCAAACTGGACTGCGCGCTGCTTGCTTTGCCCAAATAAACAAACTCTGCATTTCTGTGTAGGCTGTCCAAGCACAGTCCTAACCCAGTACATAAATGAGCCGTGCACTTGCTCCGCTGCAGGGAAGATTTTTGGCATTGTTAGTGGAGAAGTAGTAAACTGCTTCTAAATAAACTGGGATAAGAAGTTGAATTCTTAGCTAAGAGTAGCTGAGATTTTTTTCATATGTGTGTGTATATATGTGTACACATCCATACTGCATATGCACTTGCATATTTTAATATACTGTAGGATGGGAAAAGGCAGTTGAATAAGATCAATTTTTAAAAATTGAACATATTTCTAGCAGTTGAACACAATTTTGCTATTGGAAGTGTTGCACAAAAGGTTCACATGATTAAAGCTTTAGCAGGGCCTGTAGTATGCCTGGTGGCGTATGTTGACTCTCATGGTAAACGTTACTTCTGGGGAAAAAAACAAAAGGAGAGGGAGAAAAGGGAAAGGGAAGATGTTTTCCAGCAGCTCTCATTGGGAGGTGTTTCCCAGACTGAGTCAGCCATTCCTGCCAGGAGCCCTAAGAGTTCAAGCCTTGGCTGGTTGTTCCTGCTCATCACGCTGTCGGCACTGACCAAAGTGGACCTTGATCGGGGCAGTTCTGCCTGCCGACAGGCTGTGAGGCTTTGTGCATGCGTGTCTTTGGGTGTCTAATGAAAACCAAAGGCCACTACACAGGGCGAAGCAAGGGGTGAATTCTGTGCCAGTGGCAATCGGTTACTCTAAGAGCCTGCCCCAACAATACCAGGCTGCAGGTCCAGAACCGCATCAGGACAAGGGGAAAATACTTCTACGTTCGTTTTATCTTTCCCCAGCAAAGTCCATGTGGATATCCATTCTTCATACAAGAATAATTTGTGACTGCTGTAATTTACAGGACAAAGCAGTTGAAACTGCTGACTTGAACAGAATTAGAACAACTGTGATACATAAGCACTGATTGCCACAGCAGAATTTGCCCCTTGGGTGATCTCACTCCTCAGAGATTTTCTTTCAGTGTAAAGCTTAACATATTTTGAAACAGAGAAAAGTCTTTTACAGTCTGATCCTGGAGTCATTATTCACAAGTGAAGGATCAGAAATGGGGCACTTCAGGTGAGAAATTAACTCCAAGGACCAGATTTTGAGAGAGGATTCAGAAGCATTCTCATTCCTGGACTTTGGTTCAGAACTGTGAATGGCAAAACCACTTTGTAGAAGGCCCCACACAATAACAGCTTATTCATGGTCCTGGTCTGTGAATACTCTTAGTACGCATGAAAGTTGATGGCAGTTTCCTGTAAAGGGTTAAAATAAATGAACTTGCACACAGAAGCAAATATATGCCTTTAACTCAGTCTTTTTAGAAGGGCTATGTGCAGTAAAATATTCAAAAGCATTCTGAATGGGGTCTGGTTTTTGTTAGGAAGACATACGTTTCCAACCTGTTTGGGCACTTTTCAAAGGAAAAGATACATGGCATGAATAACAGCTTAATTCTGTTTTCCCTGGAGCTTCTTAAATCAAGGTAGGATAAATCAAGGTAGATTCTCAACATTTTCCATTTTAATTTAGTTTCTCCCTAGCATGGTGAGTGGTAAGGGAAAGGCTAGAGAAGCCCATAGTAATGAAATGTCATAGCCTAGCTCTTAGTATTTTCTAAACAAGACCAGAATATCAGGAAATAGTGACAAAAGCATGTGTCAGATGATGTTCATAAACTGGGTCATCTGACTTGGTTCTGTTTCCAGATCAGTTGGAAACTCAAAGCCAGAGTCTTTGATGACAAAGATGAGACTGATGTTAATGTGTGATGCACAGGACTCTTTTCCAGCAGTCACATTCTGCTGCCTGCCCTGTAATGTGGCAGCTCTCAGTCAGGCTGAACTGGGGCTCAGTAATCCCAAAAGAAACTTCTCATTAAATCCCAGCCTTCCTTCCACTCAGTTCCATGCACGATTTTTCAGTGTTAGGGAGCAATGGGCAAGCATCCCACCCCAGCAGTGCACCGTGGCACCTGGATTATAGCAACTGTATGGCTAGACGGTTATGTGTTGGAATTCAGAGTTAAGGTTAGGAGATGTACATCAAACCTCTGGCAGATAAACAGACGTAATAAAATCAGGGAGCAAAAAGATCTCCCACCACTCAAGGACAGATAAGGAAGGTCATGTCTTAATCTAAGCTCTGCATTTTAGACTGTATTCAACCTTTGTCTTCCCCTCAAATATACTTGGAATATTTTGTTTCTTCCTGATGACTGTGGTAGCAGCTACAATGGAAAAAGACTACCAGTTCATCAACATATATATGAAAAATGTTCTTGAACAAATGACAGGATTGTTTAAGAGTCATGGCTGCTCTGCCAAGCAGGTGTCATGCACATATATTCTCATACAGGCAACATGATTTTGCAGAAAAATGGCCGTACTACTTCGTACATTCTCACAAAAGCAAGGGGCCCAGACCATGCTTAACTGAGAATGCAGGAAGTGAGTGCAAGAATACATCACAGCAATCTTTTTTTTATAATTAATAACCATTGTGTCTTTGGATTTTAGAGGTTGATTACGAGACCTAATAGAAACAGAAAGTACTTACTTGTTTGGGTAAGTTAAATATTTGGAACTGGAACTTTTGATCCAAACCAAGCTAATTTTCACCTGAAAAAAAACCCAAAACCCAGAAATCAAAAAGTACTACTAAGTAACATTATTTTTAACGGCTATCTTTACCTTCTTATGATGCACCACCTCCAAGCTTTGTTGAAACAGAAGATTATTTTTAAAATTTTTTTTTTTTTAAATCAAGGCTTTTCCTTTTTTAATATCAAATGGGAAAAAGAAGTGAGCATTTCATATGAGTGGAAAGTAGCAGCTGTTAGCAGGTTTTTTGTGTGTTCACAGTTAGTGTGCTTAGCTATAAAATGCTGATAAGAGTTTAAAAAAAAAAGTGAACCCTCCAGTTTATATTTATGTATTCATGGGCGTAGTTAATGGACATCAGCAGGGAAGATGTGTTCCCACACTTTTTAAAAATCAACAGGAAAGCACTGCACACAATGCAATTCCCTTTTGCATTAAACTTACTAAGTCAAATCAATTTTTACGAGCACATAGACCGGAGCTCTGGCACTTAATTCCTTTTGATCTTCCGCCTGCTAAATTCCATTTCCCACTGTGCTACCATGCAGTTTATATTTAGGAGATAATTTGTTTGGACATCATTAAAAAGAAAATACTATAACTTCTAGCAGTACTAAGGCACTAAAATGCTGTCAAATTATTAACTGTCTGCATACACACACCAAAAAGATAGCCGTTTGCACAAAGGGTAATTTTAGAGTTAAGAAAAATGCCCAATTGTTCTGTTTGAGAGCATGAAGCAGACTATGTACCTGATACTCTCGTGCAAAGCCAGCATCACAGATAAGTCTTCCTGATTTCTGTGCTCAAAGTGCAACTTCCAGTTACCGCAGCTGTTAAGTGTCGGGAGAAAGAGACTGCTGTGAAGGGAGGTTTTCAAGAGACACTCCTGTCACCAAGTCAATGGATTTGTCTTGTAATTACAATGATGCTAACTCAAAATTATCCTTTATTATGATTAGTGTCCTGAAAGGCGCATTTCCTAATTATTGATTCTTTTCCAGCTGACTACTACTTAGAGTGTCTTCTATACAAATCATGTACATCTCTGGGACTAAACATTTCATGGTGCTTACATTTTTCTATGATGAAAATCATAATATGTTTTAAATATTTGAATTATTTACCAGGCTGTGATTATACTTTATTAGATCTTTTTAGTTAGAAAACTAGTAGTTCAATGCTATTTAGCGATGTGCCTACAGACAGATCTTTATTCTCATAGGTGCGCTCCACTTGCAGCAGCCAGATCTACGTTTGGATCCTTGCACCAGTTTGGACACCAAGGGTTTAAATACCCTCAAAGGCTGATGGATTGCATAAGGCCCTTGATTACTGATGTCATGGAGCCTCAGTAAACAAGATCTGGTGCTGAAACCCAGATTAAGTAATTGCTCTGCATGCCTTATTCAGGGAGGTATTCACACCTGGGAGAAGGGTGGTGGCATATTAGCTGGGCCTAGAACTGCGTGGATCCAGTAATCTTTGAATATTTTTACAGTTTGTGATTGCCCCTCCATGGATTGTAAAAGCTGTCATAACCCTGTGGTCTGCTAAATATCCTGACCTTTTTGTCTTGTTCTGCCTTCTCTTGGCTTCTTTTTAATTAGTGATTAACGATCTGCTCAAGCAGATAAGAGTTCATGTTCTCAGAAAGGATGTCATTACAAAAGATAACCAGATGCATGAGGAGTGCCTTTTTTTTAATAGATACTCTGGTGAGTCTGAATCTGAATCGTTCATCTTTCAGTAAAACTCAACACTATCAGTGATATGATGTCATTTAAATATTTTTGTAGCTAGTTTTCCTCTGCCAGAATTTTTCATAATCTAGCTTCCTGCTTTTGTTTGTTTGTGTAATAGCTTGGGAACCTGGATGGAGAACTGCGTTAGAAGAGCTGCTGTACAAGCTTTGTCCTTTGAGCACTTGCAGAACTGCTCAATAGAGTCGTCTTTAAAAATTAAGTCAGTGCAGGCTCAGTGTATATTATGTACAAGTCATACTACTAGACGACACCTCCAACTCAGGGGTCAGATTCACCAAGGGAAAGCTCTTCCTCACAGCTTTGCTTTTGACATGCCTAGCCAATTGCAAATAGAGGGGACTTCAGTAAAATGCAGGCTCTTTGAGTCAGTTCAGATTTTATTACACAGTAGGGATAATATGGCAGATTAGCCTTTTGAGATGTAGGCTGTGTAAAGTAGAACACTTGCTCCTCCAAGGCCTGAAAAATTTATGTTTTAAAATGAGTTTTCATGAAACTTTGTTAAGAAGGCAAAGTTATGATGTAGATTCCAGCGACAGAACCAAAGCCTGGAACCCATAACAAAATTATTCTAAACATGAGCCAAAAAGATCAGAAACTATCCACCTAATCTTCTGCAGGATAATCAAATGCAGTTCAGGAAATGTCAGGTATAATTGCCACTTACCTTCTTCAAAATGCGCATTTGTTTTATCTATCAGGTGTAGAGCACATATTGTTTTGACTTTTCTGTTCCATTTCTTTAACTCGGGCTTACGTCTTGCATCCAAGGCAGGATGAACACAGATAAACTTCAAATTTGTGGGTGCACACTTCATTTACCCTTTAGCAGAAAATTACTGGGTCCTCCAATAAAGTTTTGAAGTAACACCTGCTGTAAGAATAAAGTGTGCACCCACAAATATGAAGTTCATCTATGCTTATGGAGCGCAAATAGAACAATAAATATGACAACAGGAAAGCAAAAAATGTGCTTTGTAAATAACATTGTTACAATGTTATTTGTAACACAACACAACCCTGGATTTTGGTGAAGTTTTAATATAAATTTTAAAATAATTTAATCAAGCAAATAATTTATTAATTGGAACACAAGTTATGTCATTCTTCAGTTTTCTTTTTTTGTCCTAAATTTCATTTTGAAAGGTATGGCTTGTTTGGGGGGAGGTTGCGGGTGGAGGATGACTGTTATGATTTTTCTGGTAGATTCCTTACTTTCAATTTGTTATAGGGCCATAGGTCAGTGGAAAAATTATACCTAATGTACTTCTTATTTGGGAAGAAAACACTTCTCGTTCCATAAGAAATTGGATATTAAACAAATGAAAAAAGTTAGGAAAATTAGCCAAATCCATCAGGAAAACTTTAAGTATCCTGGGTGCTGGCATTTTTGATCAGCACATTTAAAACTTGAAAACTAGAATAGCAAGCTCAGCCCTCTTACATGGTAGTAAAGACTTTTTTTTTCCACTTCAACAGTTTCCTCAATCCCTTTCTCCCAGTGCAGTGCTCAATACAAGACTGACAAGGAAATATGTCATAATATCTGCTATTAATGTAATGGATTATTGAAACACCAAAATGAATATGAATAGTTATTAAGGCAACTTAAATTCTAGTTCAGCACGCAAGGTAGATAGAAGCGTGTTATATCTAGTCCTATTTTAAGCAGCTGGATGTTAATACTTACACACCTTTACTTTCCCAAAGCAGTCCACGTCACAGGAACTTGGAATGCCGGCAGTATGTTAAACTGCTTTTACGTTGTCTGGTATTTGCTACAGATTTTATTGGCTGATAGTTTTCATCCTTTTCCACTGTCTAGAAAAGGACATAAAGCAAAAGGGCAAAAAATTTAAGGGAATCAGTGTAGTGCACAGTAATTTATATTTTTCTTCATAACTATGTGCGTATATATATTCTGTACCAGTGGGAATACAGAGACATCACACATTTTTCTCTGTGCCTTATTCTACAGCAAATTACCATCATTGCGATGATATATTTTTGAGATTGAGACATAAACTTCGCTAGTGAAAATACAGTTTTCCAAGTTCCTAACTGTACTGAGATTTTGGAAATGATGCAAGATCTAATAAATTGCCATCACAGTTCTGAGACTGCAATCTAAATCTAATGCTACTTTATTTAGTTTCATCAGCTGAAGGAATTGTAATTAATTCCACTCATCAATATATGTTTTCCAAAAGAAAATTAGATGTTTGCATTTCTTTCATTGATAAATTAGGTATCATTAAGACTATCAAATTTTAAATTTATGTGATTTGTTAAGATGGATCTTTTATTATACTTCCATATTTTATTGGTTATATTTGTAGGTAGTTGATAACTCATTCACTGTTTATTTTCCCACAGAGATATTTTTAACAAATTATTTCTATCTGAACTTATCACAATACAGAGAAGACGACAAACAATAGTCTAAATAGATGGATATTGGAAAAATAGCATAGCTCAGATCAAGTTCATGTGAGGTAATCCTTAGTTTTAGGATAGGCAATTCAAAACCAGCAAGTTGAAATACATAGTCAGGGTTTTTATGTTAAAGTGGAGACTGAGGCATGGATTTATGTCACCTAACTTTTGTTGTCTAATTTTAGTCCAGGAGAGAAATGGCCACAGCCAGAGATATCTTAAATCCAACTGTTTGAGGAATTGTCCTCTAAAGATGCTGATCTCTCTCTAGTTGGGAGGACAAGATGGGAGTTCTGAAAAATTGACACCCACAGTCAAAGTTCGAGTGTCTGAATCCTAGCCACAGCAGCTATAGGGGAAAAAAAGAAAAAAAAAAAAAAGCTGCTATTAAAAGCGCAAGAAGAAGCTAAGATTTTTTAGAACAGCTATTTCCAAGAATCCTCAAGGTATGGAAAAGCAAGATAAAAACCGTTTTAAGGAAATGAACAGGGTGTTGTCTGGATAAGTCTGCAGTATGTTGCCAGTCTGCAAAAATTCAGTACCAAAAGTCCTTTTTAATCATCAGGAAGCACTTTTTGCATTTAGCCAGTAACAACATTCACTCTGGAGTTATGTTAAAAATAAGTAAGTTAATTTATGACTGTAGACCTTAATCCATTTGCAGACAAGACAGTAATATTGAAAGCTGGCTATTGGTTAAACTGCTTATCTACTTAAAATTTTTATTCAGTGAAAGGAAGTTTCAAAACGAAAGGTAAATAAAGTATGCACTTTTCAATTTCGTGTAGAGACTCTATTGGCTCCTTCTCCGTGTGCTAATTCAATACCAAAGCATGCGCTGAACTGTAATGCCAAGCTTTTTAACCTGTAAAGGCTGATAACTCATTTAATTGTAAAGGTTAAAAATCATTGTTATTGAAAGCTATGGGGACAGCACAGCAGGTACGGCCATCAGTCGGACTCCTGCCAGCCCCGTGACCCCGAGAGGCAGTGGGAGGGAATGCAAGGCCACCATTTTAAGAGAAAGAAAGAACAGCCACATTGCTTTAAACATCCTGATTGCGAGATTAAACTGTCAAATACAGCAGCAGCACAAATACCATATTACTGAATTCCTCTCCTCAGGGACCTACTTCTCAGAGTCTTGAGGAAGTGGAAGAAGTTACCTAGACTTGCACTGAAATTCCAGAACATTTACAACAATGCTGACAATAAATTTGTTGGCAGTTGTCACATCTGCATGGCCATAAAAAGCAATGGCATTCAAATATACAGCAGGAGGTTGGCTGCCCCAAATCTCCCCTGGCCTGCGCCCTGCCAAAATGGCTTCCTTTCTTGTTGAACGAAGAAAAATAAATGAGGAGATTCACTCTTCGGAGGTTGCTGCCTGTCAGTGAAATAGTGAATATTCAGCATTTCTGATAAACCTCTTGTAATGACCTCTACTTCTCCATCATTTAAATGCTAAGAACTGCAAAAGCAGTGGCATAGCTATTTAAACAGTGTTTTAACAACCATCCCAAACAAAATCAGTTCCTTCTAGGAATATTAAACATCTTGGGATTGAACACTGAAGGGTTGGGTTTTTTTGTTGGGGTGGGGTTGTTTGGGTTTTTTTGTTTGTTTGTTTCTCAGCCCTTCCAGACATATTTTAAATCTACTCACCGGTGAAAGCAGCCTTGAGTTTAATCCCTCTGATGGCAAGCGGAGCAGAGCATGTTGGGTCCAGTGCCAGAGGAAGCCGCACAGAGGAGGAAAACCATCCATCCAGGCGCTTTCCTCAGTGCCTCCCGGAGAGCCCCTTCATCAGACAGCATATGTAGGCAGGCAGGAACACGTTAATACCTAGAGAACTGGTGTCTTTCGGATATACCTTTGTAAATTAATTTGTAGCTTCAGAGGTAGTCAGATGGGCGGAAAGACAAAGCTCCCAGCGAAAACAGACCTCTTGCCTTCCTCTGCACCGCCACCACTCTGCATGCAGCTGCCATCATGGAGGGAGCTCTCTGACCCACCTTCCTCAAGGACAGACTCGCCCTGTGTTATTAGGGATGGACTGAGAGAGTTTTCCCAATCTCAGTGTTACTGTTTTTTGCTGGGGGCGGGCCACTGCGTGGTTATGGCTGGCTGTGTCCCTGCTGCTGAAGCTTCTCGGGGCTGCTTCCCTACGGGGGGAGGAGAAGCTTCTGGGAGGCGTGAGGAGGTGCCAGGAGCCTTTGGGAAGGCAGGCAAGGGGAGTGGGGTAAGGAAGCTCTCTATTGTGTGTCGTGTGTGTGGAAGGCAGCTCCTCCAAACGACGTTGGAGGCTTGCAGGAGGCCTGGGGACGAACAACCGGAGCTTTTGAAGCCACGACAGAAACAAGGCTTGTCCCTGGAGGGGCCGGGAGGGCGGTGTGGTGTTCCTGCCTGAAAAGAACCCTGAAGGAGAGGCGCCATCTTGTCCGAACGGAGTTGGCGGGAATGGGAGGCCCATTTTCCACATTGTTTCCTCCTTTTGTCTTTAAAATCAGAGTGCTAAGTGCTACTTAAGAAAAAAAAAAAAGCAAATCAGCTTTTTCTATAAGACTTGTGGCACAAGGTCTTTCTGCTGTTGCTGTGGTGTGTTTGTTTTGCGGGAAGGTGCAGGCGACTACCCTTCAGAGCCATGGCGGGGTCGGGGGGCTGGCTCTGGGGTGGGGTGCACAGGGGCAGCTCTCCCCGGAGAGGACCAGGCCCTCCCCACGTCCCATTTTAGCAGGCAGTTAGCTTTTCCAAGGGGAACAGCATCAAACCTGTTTGTGCAGAAGTATCACAGATGGCAACGCTGGAAGGAAAACAGGAGCCTCACAATTTCGGAGTCCTTCGTTTTGTAACCTAATCGCATGTAAAAGTAAGTAACTACAATTTTCTTTCCTTTTTTTAAAATCCTCTTACAGGATGATAAAAGATCAATGGAGACCAAGCTGCCTGCAGTAGATTTAAGGATATATATAGGTGGATAGGTCTTTTGGCTAGAAATCCAGCCGCATTTAAGTTCCCTGAACTGTTGAAATACTGCCCGTGCAGGGTTGCAGGCTTTGCTGGCTCTTGCAGCAGAACCTGTTGGCTTGTTCTTGTGGGATCCTTGGGCTCTTTTCCTACAAATAGGCTAGATCAGGAAGGAAAAACTGAAAATGTTGTATCCTTGGCATTGTCTGCACCCTGATTTTAAATATTTGCCTTACCAAACTGATATTAGATACAAAATAGTGAAAGAAACTGTTGTTAATGCCTGGCAAGGTATGTGGATTTTGAAAGCGGTTATGCTGTTTTTTCACATTTCCTGGAGATGCTGCCTCAGGTGAATACACGTGTGACGTATCAAATGTAAAATTTCTATAAAATATTTGTTCAGGCACTGAGTTGAGTAAACATTTACCACTATGTAGCATGTACAGTCTATTAAGTCAGTGTATGACATACAAGCTGTAACAGCCTGACATATATGCGATCTAAAACAAACACTTAAGGGTTTATTTTTGTTTTCTTGAAATGAGATGAACTTTTGCCAGGGCTGGAGGCCAGCGTTTATATTGCGTGCACTGTATAGCAGTGCGTTGAAAGTTTCTTACGCTGACTATTGATTCTTGTTATTCAAAGGCCATGAGTTATGACTGCATAAGAGCAAATAATTCACTGTCATTAGACAGCAGTTACCATACAAGTTAGGCACCGTCACAAGTTAAGATTCTTGTGTTTCAGCTCAGTGTTGGGCTATGTGCTAAACATGGATTTGCCATGTGATGGTATATTCAACAGAATGGTGCTATCTATCGTTTTCGTCTCCTTTGAAATGGCTGTAAACCCTGGCTGACCTGGAAGCTATCTTGTCTCAGTTTTGTTCCGAGGACTTTGATGCAGTGAAGACTTTGGCTACTCCTTTGTGGTAGCAGTTGAGGAATTTGAGGCCACGGAAACGAACAGTAGTGCTTGAAAACCTCCTGTTCTGCAGTTAGCTAGGACCAATTGATGTGTGACAGTACTTGTGGGCTAAGATTATGAAATGGCTTTTAGTGTATGGACTCCCGGGGCTCTGGCAATGTCACCAGAGTTCACCAGAGAATGAGAGGAAGAAAGCCGGTGACACACTGTCTGTGCCTGTGGTTACGTAGTGAAGGCGTGTTGTGGACATGCGGGTCCTTAAAGTGTGGAAAGCTCTTGACGCTGTGTCCGACGTTAATAGACACATGCACAATTACTGTACAGCACTGGCACTGCAGTGTCAGGATTTTTGGTTGAGGACAGAGCAGTCTCAGGTCCGGAGATGCAAACCAAACGCAGAAATTTACGATAGGCAGTATTTTCAAGTGTAAATACACACATGCTGGGAAAAGGGGAAGTGCATTTAACGTTGCCTGTGCACTGGATTCCAGAAGTGGCCTCTGTATCATTGCTTAAAAAAAAATACATTGTACTTCTTGTTGCAGCCTCGGTTTTGTGCACTCTCCATGCAGAGAATAGCTTGAGACTACATAGCTAGAAATTCTTGGAGCCTGTGCAGAAATCAGTTAAAACATCCTGTTGAGTCTAGCAGTGCAAGAGTATTTTCTGAAGCTGCAATGTGTCCTGAGGGGCCACTTCAACTCATTTTCTCATAGCGTTTAAAAATCTTTTCTGCTTTTCTCAGAAGACTTCTCAGTTCTACTTACCTGTACTAACAAAGCAAAATTGACTCTAATTTAATTCAATTATGGATCAATATGTATCACTGTACTTACGGTAGTGTGGAGATGCTTGTTTCAATTATCAAGTGTAAGTAATGAAGAATTTGCTCTTAGCCATGGAGGAGAGAGAAGTTAGGAAGCAGTCACCTGAGCTATGAAATTCAATTATTACATTGTATAAAAAGGCAGTGAAAAACAGGGAAAAATGCATTGTGAGTGTAGACAGGTCTGCTTGCTGAGGAAAACAACTGGCAAAAATTGTTTGCAACCCTTTAAAAAGTGTAGTAGTGACACATATAGGACAATTAAGCAGGTAATTGACACATTTGGTAGTTACAATCATATTTTTTGCTCCCACTAGCTTCAAGTTTTCTATCACCTGGTGCTATAGAGCTTATATCCTCAATCAGTGCATATAAGAGACAATTAATTTTGTCTAGGACTTTTACTTTCTCCTTTGTTCCATGGCTGCAGTCTAGCAGCTAATTTCACACCAAGGACCTAATTACCTTTCCTGGCATTTTTCCTCTGCTTAAAGCATTCATAAAGACTATATAGCTGTTTCTGAAGTCCTCATTAGAGTTGAGAAAAACTTGCCTGGCAAGGAAATACTTTAAAAAAGAGATGGGAGTGTGTGTGTATTTTAAATGCTATTGAGCTCTTTAGCCTATTGAAATTGTGTAGTGCTATTTTAAAACAGCAAAACTGTTGCCAGTGTTCTGTCACCCACTTCTCTAGCGCTGAAGCAGAAGTGGGCATAATTACTAATGACAGACCAATAGTGAGCTCCACAGAGCTGTCTCTTTCTTAGCTGAGATTTCTTTACATTGGGAAAAAAAAATTAGATGGAGATGTAAATTTTTGTATATTCCAGTCTTTCCAACTGTTTCAACCAATAACAAATTCTAGAGTCTTCTAAAGTCTGATTTTGGCATCTTAACTGCAGTAGAGTAAGGAATTTCATGTCTGTCGGCCCATGTCAGTGAAGATTCCAGTGTTGTATAAACAAAGTAAATTTCTTCTGGGAAACCAGTGGAGTGTGGCAGCATTGATATTCTGCCACTACATACAGTGCTGCGGCTCTGAATGTCTAAGCAATATGCAGTGGCGCTTGCAGCCAGTGTTACCAGAACATCCATTTCTTGTCTCCCTTTTTACTGCCTGTCTCATCTCTTGCCTCTTCCTTGACCGCTTCCTTCTCAGAGGAGGGCCGTGCTGCTTATGTGTCTTCTCTGCTTCAACAGAGGATTTGTAAGGGGGCTTCTGGTGGGTTGTGCTCCATCTTTGCTCTTCTGCCATCTGAAAGCACACCCCACTCTTCCCACCAAGTGCTCGAGCGGGACAGAGGTGCAGAGTGGGTCTGCGTGTTGCGGAGAGGGAGTGAGTGGGTGAAAGATTTTTCCTATGACTGATTCCCGTATGACCTTATGCTGCTGTCTCCGGCAGGGGAAGTTTTAGGGGGAGTGCAGTTCCAGCCTTCCAGTAAGATCAGATCATCTGGGGAACACACAGTAGCGGGAGGAGGTAAATATCAACTTCCTCTCGCTTTTCCCAGCCAGCTGGCTGAAATGACCCTAAACCCCTTGTCCAGTGTCTTAATAATAGCAAAGTACTTGGTGACACTCTGATACTTTGGGAAGTATCGTTGTTGTGAAAGATTCAAGTGGCACTGCTCAGCACAAGACTGCAAATGAGCATTCAAGTATAATACAAACACAGGAAAGTTTAATTTAAGTGTTAAAATATGTGTTAAAACTTTCAAAGGATGGAAGAGGAGAACATATTACTATGTAATTTTTTCTCCCTTTCTCCTGCTCATAATCAGATCTCAGCTAGCTTGGCATACCCAAATTGAGTCAAACTCTTCCATCTTTCAGTTGCAAATGATTTTATATCAAAAGGTAAATAAGAATCTTTTCAAGAAAACTCACAATCTAAAGCATGTCAAAATAGCTTACTTCTTCACATGTTTGTAATTCTGTCACCTGAAAAATTGCAACACTTATTTCTTCATAGATTTTGCAGGTAGAGTGGCTAGACTATGTAGGTTCCTGCAGCTTCTCTGTCTTTTAGAATTACACATAATGTGAACAAAAATAAGGCTTTTCAGTCAGATTTTTTACTCCCATCAAAACAAAGTGGCGGTTACCAATCTGACTACATCAGTGGCATATTTCTTCATCTGACATAAAAGCAAGACAGAAGAGAGAAGGGAAATGAGAAAGTCTTCAACAAGAGATGTCTATTAATGCCAAAATACACTGACAGTGAGTTTCAGAACAGTTTCAGCCTTGCTTACTTGCTGTAAGTAGGAACCTAGCTGGGTGATTTTGTTTTGGCATTAAAGTGAGTTCTGTACAACTCAAAATTCAGCACCGAATGCTGAGTCGATGTAGTCTGAGACAAAATTGATTTGGAATGTCAGGTGCTTTCTGATGAAACCATAATCTGATCTGTCTCCCAAATATGATAAAGTTCAAATCCAAAAAGTTTGACTGTCCGTCAAAACAGATACTACAGAAACACATATGTTATTTATTTATCTTTAGGTTACTAAGCTTTAGGTTACCAACTTTAGGTTGCTAATGATAAATACACTATTAACGTGTACTCATTATTAAGGTACTTGCAGTTAAACTATGTTGCCTCATATGTGCTTATTTTTTTTTAAATTTAAAGAAAATTCAGCTTGTGGATATGCAGGGTATTCTGGACCCATGATTTTGTTTAAAAATCTCTTATTTCCCTTGCAATCAAATAGGTTTTACGTTTCCTCATCCTAACATGATCACTGAAAGATTTGGAACCTGCTGTTGTGCTAGCTGATTGCTAATAAATCTTTATTAAAAACTATAACAGTGAGATAATTAAAGTTTATTCTTCTCTTAGTGATAGTGCTTAGAATTAGTTTTATACTCCCCAACAGTTTTCCTTTCAGTGAAGGGTATGACTTTAAAGAACCATATTTTGCACTGATTTTCTGCATTCTGGGTATGTTAAATTAATCAGCTGGTTTTACAGGCAAAGTAGTAGCTGAAATATAAAAGGAGTTATTGCTTAATTATCTCAGTGTGATGAATAAACCAGCACAGATTTTGTAGCCTTGTTAGAACAGAGCCCTCATCATCCTTTACTGTGTTTCATAGTCCACTGGAGTAACTAAGCTTGGGATAGAGTTTACAGATGCCATCTTCTTGCTCTCGCACCGTGTTCACCTCCTGCAGATTTCCAGCTCTCATGTACTTTGAGCTTCCTTTCACATTGTAATGGCAGAAATCCAGCAAGAATGGACCTTGTCCAGTTCTAGATGTGAATTTTTCCATTTTGACTCTTGCATTAAGTTGCTTGGACTTAGCAACAATTGAAGGCCCCTAGGTGGTAGCACAGTTTATCCACACATCTTCAGCCTCTTTGTCAGCAGCATTCAGATGTTCTGCTTGGCACTGCCTTGGAGCCCACCAGTGTGAGTACACAACATTATATTTGTCAAAACTGTTACGGAGGAAACATTATTGAAAAACATTTTGTCATATAGATTGTGTTTTCTTGCATCTAAATTACTATTTTGTGCACTTAGCGGGGAAGGAGGCAGAAGTATTACAATAAAATTGCTGCCTCTGTTGGATCAGGTTTCACTTACAGAGCCTCTGTGAGGCCAGTTAAGACGTGGCTGTACTTGAATTTTTGCCAAACAAGGTGATTTATGGGCTTCCCCACATAGAGGACGTCTGCCTAACATTTTTCCTGAGGCATAGTTCCCATATGAAGAGATTATGTAGCACAATAAGGAAATGCATCAGTTCTAGTCCCTTGAAATAATATTCCTGGAAAAGTGAGAGAGAATCCAGTACTTCTGAAGGTGTGTATTTAAAGCCTCTGCCAACAAGATCATCTTAAAAATTAGACACAGATTTACTTAGTCATTTTGCATTCAGTGCCGCTGGCTTTCCTAAGCAAGAAGCTGATAATAAACTAATTTAGGAATGGGTTCATGTCTGCAGGCAAATGCCTGTGGTGCAGAAATAAGAACCATGTGTGGCAAATCTGCTTTGCCTGGAGTGGCTGCAAAGAGAAGTTGCAGCATTCTGGCAAGAAGACTGCTTATAGTTAAAAAGGCTGAGTTTTGGGCATAGGTTTTCCTCAAGTGGACAGTAGTGACATGTCTCAGGAACAGCCCACGAACGCCGAGGGGCTGATGAAGGCGCTGCATCCCACCGTCTGCCCTGTCCGTGGCCTGAGCTCACTGTGACCCGCCTGTCTTGATTGTCTGTGCAGCTGAACCTCTGCAGTTTGTCGCTCAGTGTGTTAAAGGTAAAATTAAAATAGCAGTAGTATTAGGCTACTTCAGCATTTTTAATTAAACTTCTTCATACCACAGACACTGTAGTCTTCACAGAAAAATAAAAAAAGACAGTGCAGAGGACAGGGTGTGCCAGGCTGTAATACTCCTTTGCTTGTGAGTCAACATTCTTATGCCAGCGATATTTTAGATTTCCTGTTGTAAAGAACCTTTTAACTTCAACAGAGATCAGATGCTTTTTTTTCTTCATCTTTTTCTCAATCCCGAGTTGTGAAAAGCCCTTGTAGAAATAAAAAATTCCGTCTGGTTCTGCAGATGAATGCCTGACTTTTAATTAACCCAGTGAACGCATATAGATCAAATCTGCTGTATCCATTCATCTGCACTTGAATTAAGAGATGTGTTCAGTGCTGTAATGTAGTAAAGTTTATTTTTAATTAACCTGATTTGCACTTGTAAGTTAAAGCTAATTGGTACAGCTCATTCATCGTTATATCTACGGCCACTGGGAACATTTTGATTTTCTACCTTCTTGGTTCTAGGCCATAAAAATATGTCCATTACCTGCAACTTTAAGGTTTTTCGTTGAATTGATACTACTATTTGTAGGACTTTAATGTTATAAAACAACAAACTTTTCTTAGAGCTGGGTCCCTGAATCCAGGTTTCTGAATCTTTGTCCACTTTAGCTTTTGCAGTGTGTAAATTATGGATCTGAGTTTTACAGATTTGACCTATTTTTACTTTTCCTAAGCAGCTGTGAATCATCCTTGAGTAACTTCTCATGTTGATGGGAGGGCATACTGAATGATAGAAAACTGGGCCTTACAGAACCCATCTCCCTCCCTGTTTCACTCCAGAGTAATGTTTAACTTGCCAGCATACTGTTGAGATTACAGAATGAAGAAAAAACAGTGCTCCCTCCCAAAAAAATCCAGGCAAATTTATCCTAATGACTTCTTATCTTTAATCTTGGAAGGATTTTCCTAATGTTCACCTGAGTCTTTCTGGAGTGCTGCGAGTAGTGAATCTTTCAGGAAACAAATGAGCTGCAGCAGGAATGGCCTGGGAAGGATGTCTGGAGGGAAAGTGTAGCAAGGAGGTCATGTTCCATGTTGCTACTCAGCTGCCACAACCTAAAAGAAGTATGTTGCTGGAAAGTTCACTCTAGTTTCAGGGCTGCTAAAAGGAGAGAAGACCGGGACAGCGTGCATTCTGAGTTTACTGGTTCTGTTAAAGCAATAAATAATGGCAACAAAAATATCCCTGGTATTCTGTACCTGCTGTCAACTGGAGCTGCTTAAAAGATATTTGCTTATGGTGTATAGTATTTTCTTTCCTGCCAGTCTTTCCTGAATAAACAATTTAAGTTTATTTCTTTGCACTAACTAAACTGCTCTGAATGGGGTCCAGCATTATTCTATGTATATGTTTTATTACTTCTCAATTCATAAGCCCTAATAACCAGCTAATGGTAATGCGTCCTTGTAATATAAAAAGATAACTTTTTGTATGGGAGCACCTGATTCCCTCTCCCTGCTAACCTGCGCTAAGGGAGATCAATGCGCAAGCTTCCTAATGGCGTAAAGCAATCAAGTCATTTTTAGGACCTGAGCAGGTGAGAGATAAAAATCAGATTCCAGGATAGAACAAAATAGGAGCCTACCAGGAATTCAGAGAGAGTGGTAAGTAGTTGGTGGAACTAAACCTCCTTCCTGACTTATGTTGTTGTCAGTGTGGGCTGAAATGGGCTCACAGGTGGAACCAGGCAGGTTCTTGATATTACTGAAATTGTGTAGCCAATGCCTTCTTTTCCTCAGGTGCTACGTTCACTTTCAAATAGGACGTTTCCCAAACAGGCTACAGGCCTTCATTAGCATTTATTCCTGCACAGATTTTGTTGCTCAACATGAGCTGTGCTTTAACCAGTACAGATAAACCTTTGTAAAAGGCTGTATGGACTCTCTCTCATTTTAAGCTACACTTACTTTAGTTTCAGATCAGTAAGTAAAAGCAGGTAGGGGAAAAATTAGAACAGTTTTCAATGAAGTGGGAGTTTCTATGAAGTGATTCCTCTGTTTTATTTAATCCTTGTTTCGGATTTTTTCTTCTGCACATACGTTGTGCTGGTTCTGGCTAGGATGGAGTTAATTTTCATCTGAGCTGGGAGAGGAGCTGGAGGCACCTGTGTCTGGGGATCTTTACTGGCACAGCTGGGATATTTTACTAATTAGCTAACAGCTGGGGTCGTTTACCCAAATTAGGCAAAGGGCTATTCTCCATACCCTGTGATATCATGCCCAGTATATAAAGTGGGGATGGTGTTAAGGGTCAGGTTTTGTTACTGGGGAGTGAGCTGAGTATGAGGAGCTAAGGTGAGCTATTGTGTTGTAAATTACATGCTTAAGTATATTGGTTTTTTTGTTTTGTTTTCCATCTCTATTTTCTCTTCCTCTGTAGTTCTCTTAAACTGTTTCTATCTCAGCCCACAAGTTTTGCCTTTCGTGATTCTCCTCCCCGTCCTACTCGGGGGGGGGGGGGGGGGGGGGCGGGGGAGCGGTGAGGGGGGAGAGTGAGAGAGCAACTGTGTGGTATTTTGGCTGCTGAGTGGGGCTAAACTACAACATATGTATAAGTGTCTTTCTTGGATAAAGTCTGAATAAAAATTTACTAAGGGCATCAGGATTTGACAATTTACTTTTAAAGCTTAAATGTAAGTTTATCATGGCTTTTAATGAGTTATCTTGTGAGTAAGGATGTACAGATTTGACTAGCAGAAATAGAACCGCGCAATATGCTAAGCTGTTAAACATTATTTTTAGTTAAGAACAAACACTATATTTGAAGGTTCTCTGTGCTTTGACAATCAAGAGTTTTAATGGTCTGTAGGAGATGGATAGTATTAGCAAATACTGTGGAGATCTGTAAGCAGCCAGCCTTTTAGAACGGGAATACATCACACTGTGTTTGATCAAGTAGAACCATTGTATACTTTTATTGCAGTGTTGCCATTGTTGGAACAAAGAGAAACTTTCTTTTACATCAATACTCTCCAAGGATAAAAAAGAAAGTTAAGAACACATACAAATGATATATTCTCTTCACTGTTTTATTCCTGCTTCCCCACCCCCTTGATGATTTAGCAGAGCTCTAGTAAGAGGGGAGGGGGAGACTGAAGGTAAAAAAGGAGACTGGAAGAGAAAGCTGTCCTTTTGAGATGCTAACGTGTTCTTCAGGAAGTCGCCTGTCAACAGAGAAGGTTATTCACTTTAGCAACTACTGTCTTTGTGCAGTGAAGCTGCCACGTTTTGACAGTTTGTAATGTTAATACTATCTTTGGGTCCTTTTACTCCGCTTTGTTTCCCAGACACTCTAGTATTCTGTATCAATTGCTGCTCTCCTTCAGGGTAGCATTTTCTGATAGTCAGACTATTCTTAACTGTAAAACCTGGCTCTTCATTTCCCATATAGAATTTCATCTTTCATTTATTTTTTGGGACTATGATTTTTTTTTTACAGTATGGTGTAGTTTCTCAGGTGTCAGATATGTAAATTCAGAATTCCCAGAATGTGTGGGCATAGAGTTTCTGCTAATATAAGCTATAGCCATGTAAAACCTCTAGAGCTGCATGGATGTTAAACTGGCTAAAGCCAGCAAAGTCTGATATAAGTGTCTATTGAATCCACATAAGGGGACTATAAAAAAAAAGCCCTCTATTTGTAGCCATGTCCAAGCAGGATCCATTTGAAAATTCTCTGATTCTGAGTTTCAGAATTAAATAAAACATAACCAAATCATCAAGGGAACTCCAGAGGAATATGTCACCGTTCTTCCCCCAAGATAATTTAGCTGCTTTTATTTGTATTGTGATAACTCCTACGGACCCTGCTCAGAACTTAAGATCATTCTTTGCTTATCTCTTTAAGCTTATGTATAAAGAAGAGAGAGCCCTTGTACCAAAAAGCCTGCAGAAAATTATGCTAAACCAAACTGGATTGCAAAGCCAGGTTCTTAGTGACTTGAGTGGTCATAGTGTCCACCACTGGGTGAAGTTTTCCTCTTGTTCAGTCTGATGTTTTATGATAGAAGGAAATATTGTAATTCATTTATAAATTTTTTTTGTTCTGAAGCATTTGTTTTGAAACAGATACATAACAATTTTAATCTCAAAAAACTACCTCCCTAGCTCTGAGTTAAGGCATTTGTTCTTTATAACCATACACTTGATAATGAATAATACGAAGACCCATCACCGTGCCTGTGTATGACTGTTTAGCCACAAACCAAGCTAAGTGGCAGTGGTTTGACAGGCACTTTTTTGGTGTTATACTACTCTCCACTCCTTTTTTAAGCATTTGTAGGATGGATTTCTAAATTCAAGACTCCTTTCATCAAAGTGCTATGATGACTTTTATGTTCCTTGTAGGGAAGGGTGTTTGTAGGATGATTTGAGACACTACATCAAAGAGCATGAAACTGCATAGAGCAGGTAGGGTCTGTGGGCGCAGTTCTGCTAATCTGCCTTCTATATTTAAGGTGTCCTTTTTTTAGAGACCAAGTGTAATGAGTTCTTGCAATTTAGCATGAGTTGTGTTGTAGTTAGTGCTTTTCTGTATAGAGCATTCAAAGGTTACATAGAAGAATTAACATGGAAAATATGTTGTGCTAAAATTGATATACTCATTTAAAAGTTTGGAGAATGAGGGGTGAAAAGTTCATGTCGCTGTCGGCTTTTACAGTATGTCTTGTAGGGTTGTCCAGAAGCTTGACTGAGAATTTACAGTTTCCATATGGGATTATTGATTAATAAATATACATCATGCCGAATTTGCAAACCTTGGAGTACTTTTTCGGTACTTGAATGTAAGGGGGATGAGGGTAGTATTAGAATTTTACGGATAGGGTGTTTTTTTCATGAGTCCTGAATTTTAACAGGAAGAGGGAAGAGAGTAACCTGTAAATCTCATGAAATGGATCCGTCTTACAAACTTTGGTTTCATAAGATCATTTTCTCATTTCAGACTACCTAGATATGTTTCATAACCAAGTTTGTACTGTGCCTAGTGGTGGAAGGCAGGAAATGGGACTGTGTTTGTCCTCACCAGTAAATCTGTAGCTGTCACATGTAACTTGCACCACTGTACTTATAAATTAACCCTATATTTAATAGTTTCCCTGGTGCTAATGCATGTTGGAGAGTCTAGAAAAAAATCTCAGAATTTAATTGTTGTTAGTATCATGCTGGTTTGTGTTCTGACATAAACCAAATCTGTATCATGTACTCCCAATAGTATATGGATTTACTATTATTGTGTTATTTGTTTATTGTGATATTCTCTGGACCTTTGAGATGGAGACTTAGTAAAAATAATTTAATAGTGCTGTCCATAGCAGCAAAAATAGTAATAAAGAATCGGACTAATCCACAAACAGAAGCTCAGGGTACTGAAAAGGAAGATTATCTAAGGAGTAATCACAATGTTAATACTAATACAAAGTTAATCCTCTTGAAATAATAAGCTTACTCAAAACCCCAGCACTGAGCATGAAAACTCAGTGCCTGAGTGCAGCTTGAGATGTGCAGGGGTTACATGTTTTGAGAGTGTCAGAGGGCAAATTTCACAGGGCTGGACATTGCCCCATGTCTGCCTGACAGAAAGTGGTGTCAGAGCTGACCTACGCTTGAGTGACGCTGCCCTTCCCTGCAGGTTATGAAATAATGATTGCTTTTCCTCTGCATGAATGATGCCAGAGGAAAGGGCTCAGTGGTTTATCAAAATATCATTCTAAACTTCCAGCTCAGGTTATTTCTGCATTTGAAACAGGTTCAAAGGTGAATGTGCATTTAAGAATCTTATAAAACAGCTGAATGCTTGCATAGACTTCTTAATTAACCCCTCTCAATTGCTCTCTGGAGTCAGTTGTACTTTAAAAGGTAGGAGGATTAAGAGACCTCCTGAAAAAATCACTTGCAAGCCAATAATGTATGAGAGACAAAGCAGTGAATTAATCCACGGGTCCTTTATTACTGGTTATTATTGCTGGTGTAAACTGGCAGGTGTTTCCCTGATGTCTGGTATTTGGAAATGCTGAGCAACTTGAATCTAGCTCTGCCTTCATAGATTGAACATTTTCTGAGAAGAAAGAAGTCATGCCTGTGATGCAGGACAAGGAAAATATTGTGCTTTCAGAATGACAATGCCGGGACTGGATCTGTCCCAAACTTGCATTGAGCTATTTGGAATTCTCCCCTTATTTTGTATGCTTTGTTTCCTCATTGGAAGCTGTTCTGTAATGCATAACTCTACTGTTTCACCTCTTGCTGTCATGGCATTTGAAAAATATATTCTAAAAAGCTGCTCAGGTAAATGAAGATTCCTGAGATGATGTGTTCCATCTTCTTGGACGAAGTGGGACTGGCAGATTAATGGCTGTAAAGTAGTGGCATTTTCTACCCAGTCATAGTGTTGTAAAAGTGGCAGTCTTATCTTCTTTCCAGTACTGGAAAAAGCAACAGTCCATCCTCTTTCCAGCAGTGGGAATTATTTTTCGAGTGAGTTAAATGGGCAGAAGGCTTTCAAGGACTTGCTCTGCACTTTGGAAACTCTTCAGTACCATAATGCTCTTTTTGACACGCAGATGTTCTGCCTCTTAACAAGAGCTAGCTGAGAAGCTGTCTCCTTGAAGATCTGCATAACCATCTTGAAAGCGCAGCTGTGAAGCTCCTCATGTTGTTTCCTCCATCTCTACCCAGGCTATCTAAACTGAAAGCAGAGCTTCAAGGGGTAGGGATAGGAAAGGTGGATTTTTCCTCATGAGAAATGTAGTTCTTTGGACTCCCTGTCTGGCACTTCTGTGTAAAATAATAAGCCGAGGCTAATACTATAAGCGAGTGTTTTCTCTTAAGTGAAATACCTGGAGGGATTCAGTGTTGGTCAGGCTGTATTTAAGTCTAGACATTTTATATTCCTTTTGACTTCCTGACAGTGTCATTCCCTTGGGCAAACTGATTTTGTTGGCAGTGTCCACTCAACAGCTTATCCTTTTCACAACGGGTAGTTGGTTCATAGGAAAGCTCTTGTTCTTTGTTGGACCCCTATGATGAGAAACAACATAACAGTAGGTACAGTTATTTCTGTTTTCCTTCACTTGGTTTGATGAAAAATCTGTAGAGAGAGTGATAGGGATGGAGACTGGAACCTCTGAGAAGCAGATGTCCATTGCAGGTAATGAATGCTTGTAACTGGCATACCCGAGAGCTTTGTAAGGGATCTGGTACGTGTCAGGATACAGCTGACTGCTTTCCCTGAAGCTCCTTTTCTGTCAAGCACACTTACCTTTTGACGTATCTGTAACTACCGCTGGGTACAGAGGTCTCAAAGTAGGAGTCAGCTAACTCTTTCCTTGATTTATGGCGAGAGGGATAAGAAAGGATATAATGTTCTTCAGGTGAACAGTTTGCCTTTTCCTCCCATTTATGCCTGCGCATGGTTTGATCCAAATGACATCCCCAAAATAAGCGGGAATCTTTCAGGTTTCAGTCACTGTTAACTTCCTTACAGAATTCACAACAGATTAATCAGGACATTTGTTTGCAAGTATCCCTGGAGATGTTGCTGGAGAAAGCAATGATGCTTGTGTTTGTAGTAGGCTTTCTGCACAGCAGGTCTTGAACAAACTCTTAAGCTGTTTTCTGATTGGAGTAACGCTTCTGTGTCTTAAATATAAAACAGGAAATCCCTTACCAATTATGCAAATTTAAATGTCTTCAAAGTAGTGTCTACAAATGACCTTACCAGATTATTTTCAGAGCTCGTCTACCAGATCAGCTGAACACTGAAGGAGAAAACAACCTTTCTCAATACAGACTGGAGTACTTGGGCATGCAACATCACTGGTCATTGATAGTCTGATCCTGCTGCTTTTTTTTCCCCCTTTTTTCCAAGAAACCTGCTATCCAGTTGTTTAACATAGGATCATCTTTCTGAGTGCCTGCCTGTCAATTTACAGATGTATTTCATATAGTAGACTACTGGTTTTGATCTCAGAAATCTATCCTGGAATATGACCAGCTGCCAAAATTATCATTCTAGAAATCCTCAAGCTGGCCAAATAACAACTAGCTCTGGTTTTCCAGTCTGCAGCACAGACACATGCAGCCAAGAATAGCAGGATCTATATGGTATTTTCTGTTGTGTACGCTACTTCTGCCTGCTAAGTCTTTGCTCACAAATGACCAATTTTTGTCAAGTACTGTGTGAGAATATTTGACTTTGTAACATTACAAAATTCTGATTGATTTGGTCTCACTTTCAGGATTTTCTTTTATTTGGGAAGCAGGTGTTCAGCAAGTAACATCGTACTTTTAAGACTAATTATTTTCTTTCTTTTATTTTTTTTAACATTGTAGTTTTTAATTAAATGAAGCAATTGCCTAGTAAATGCCTTTCAATTTAAAAAATGACAGCCTAATTATGTGTCCATTTTGCATTACTGAGAGACAAAACTTTGGCTGTGAAATGGTATTACTATATTTCTAGTGTAAACTATGTTTGCTGGTTTCAGTTAGAAGTTATTGTACTGGCAGCATATATTCTGGAAAGATCAAAATGACTTTAAGAACCTTCCTTTTCAGATTAGCTTTTGAGTTTGTTGTTTGTTTTTTTTTTTTTTTCTTGTCTGGGGATGTGAGGTGCTCTGAGAGCCCTAACTCCACACTCCCCTTTCTCTTTTAGTGGATAGCATGGGAAGAGATCTTTCTCTACCTCCTTCCTGGAAACTTGCTAACGTGTGCGTTGATGCTGATAGGGAATGCCGTACTGGAAGATTTGGCGTCTGAGGGTAATTGGCCCATGGTTGCTTCAACTGTAGACAATTTAACAATGCCATTCAGTCTCCCTAGAATAATCCAGTATAGCTGGAAAGCACCGTGGCTTGTGAGAGCAAGCAGGCAGCTGGCAGCCAGGAGGTTCCAAATTCTCATTATGCTTCCACTATCCGCTCTGTGTAGGATCAGTCTCATCACCTTCCAGCCTTAGTTTGACACCTGCACTGCCTCCCTGCACAATGAGGATAATGTCTTTTAACCACCAGCATCACACAGCCATTTTGAGTACCAACTTGTTAAAATGTCACTCGTTGCCCTCAACGCATGCATTGTTATAAAAACATGCAGCCCAAACCAAAATACAGCAGAAGCAGCAATTGGGGAAGAAAGCACACAAATAATGAGTAAAGAGCATTCCTGAGGAAGTGAAAATTCCTCAAACGTTGCACAAAGCTGCAAAGAATCAAAAGAGTTTGGTCCACCAAAGCAGATGCTGGGAAGCTGGTGCTCAACAGCCTAGAGGAGATGGAAAAGAAATAAAAACCTTGAAACATTATACAAAAAGACTGTATATAAACATTTGTTAGTCAGTGATGCAAATAGTCAAGAAAGATTTCCTATGAATGCTGAAGTACTTGCTATTTTGACAAAAAGCGAGATTCGATTCAATTACTGCTGTGCAGCTAGGTGAACAGAGCAGTCTGTGCACAGAACAGCTGCCAGTAGTGCTCCACTGTGAGAAGAAACAATGGAAAGAGCAAGGGAGAAGTTAAAAACCCGGCAAGAATACAATAGCTGAATTGTTAAAAGCCAATTAGATGAACATTAGCAAAGCATTGGGTCATATGTTCCTGCTCGTGTATTTGGTTTTAATCCTTCTCAAAATCCACCGCTTCCTGTGATGAAACCAGAAGCCAAAATTATCTCTGCCTGACAGAGGTTGATGAGTCTTTTAATGCAGGAATGGAACCTTACCACTAGATTATAGGGAACATAACACTTTTGGGAAAAAAAGTATGAAGGATTCAGGCAATGGAAAAAGGGAAAGATCAGGAAGTAGTGGTGACTAGAAAAAGGCAACATTTGTACTAACTCTGTGGAAAGTGTTTCGGCTGATGCAAGTTACAGTTCAGTATTAATATTGTAAAAAAAAAAGTTCTGAAAGTTATTATAAAGGATTTATGATTTGTTTTATACAGAGGGACAGGTGTGGAGACAATGTAGCTTCATGATTTAAGTGGGATTAAAAGTGAAAATGAAGATTAAGGTCTTTGCTATCTTCAGTGTTTCTGTTATAGAAATAACAAGGGAATAGGATATTTTCTGCATAAGATCACTACTGTAAAAAAACTGTAAGAAATAACTGCAGGGGGCTAGAACCACAAAGGTGAAAATGAAGTAACAGCTGAAAAGTTTTTCGCTGTACTCTTCAAGTGTCCAGAGACAAATGTGAGTGAGTTAGAGAGTGCAACGCTGGGTAAGCTAATACAGAAACCTTAAACTCAGTTTACATAGATATTCTTTTCACTGGCAACAGCTGCTGTTTCTTCTAGTTATTGGACATGCGTACGCCCTCATTTTCTAAAACAAAATATTTAAATCTGTATTGTACCACATTCTCACACCTTCACTGCATGAAATCCCTCCACCAGCTAGGAACTTGGCTTGTACTCTCTGCTCTTTGTAGCCTTCTGTTCCAATTATCAAAGCTGGACAATCCCTGAGTATAAGTGGAAGACACATTTAATTGATTGTGATAATTCTTAGGAAACTGGATTCAACTTGGACAGTAAATCCATGTCGTTTGATTACTATACTTACTATAAGTGTCGAGAAGATCAAGTGGTTGCAACTAGGAAAAAATACAGGATATTGAAATGCCTCAGCCAAGAAATAACAGAATAAGAAAGACCCATGGAGGCACCCACGGGGTTTAAGAAGCTCTGATGGTTCAGCCAACACTGAGATTAAAAAGAGATACCTCTTAAGTGTTAAGTGCTGCAGAGAAATTGACAAAATTACAGTATAATAAAACATTGCATTTGATATCAAACTGAGCTTTATCCAGACATTGCACTAATAGTATTGCTCTCTGGAGTGGAAGGTTGAGGCATGAAATAAAACAGACATGAGAAGGCTGTAGGCAGTGCAGGTGAGAATTCTTCAAAAGATGGCAAGTGGAGCATTTTAAAATCGAATGTGGATGTTAGAAAAAGATTAAGGTCTGAAATCATGGGACAGGAATAGCTACAGAGAGATTAAGAACAGGTCTAGAAAAAAATAAGGGCATGCCAGCCCTGGAGTAATCCCTGACAGGAAGGCAGGACGCTGTATGAGAAACATGCTCACGATGCTTTGAACAGTGCAGTAAGCCCTAGCCAAGCGCAAATGGAATTGCTGTACTGACACATTGAGACAGAAAAGTTGAGAGATCAGCACAGCACGCTTCCCATGTGACGACCCTCATAGTCAGCAGAGTGCAAGAAGACATTCCTGTGCCCTTGAGTCCATTAACCTCTGCTTGACAAGTTGTGGCAGTGACTGACTACTTACCTGGCTCAGACCTCCCTTTGCTAGGAGGAAGGTTAAACAAGATGACTTTCATGTCCTCTAAAATATAAGGCATCAGATATGATAGGTTTATACAGAAGTTATAAGTACTCATTATAACTATTCCTTTTACACCACAGCAGTTGTCATTTAATAGTATGCTGTCAAACTGAGATGTCACAAAAGATATACAACAAATACTTTAGTATAAAACTGCACTTGCATCAATTACATCTGACAAAGAATGGAATGAGCAATGTATTTTTGGCAGGCAAGTAATTAGTGAAAAGTGGTTTTGACAAAAGGACTGTTTTACAGCTCAGACAATTAAGCTGTTCAGTATTTCTCTAACTGAGCTGAAAGGAACGATCCTTTCCCATGTCTTGCCTCCAAAGCTATAAGAAATCAGCTGCAGAACAGTATTACCCTCCCTACACAACTCCTCAGCTCACGCACCCGGAGAGCTGCTGTACAGACTGTGCCTTGAGTTTCTTGTTGTCTTTCCTCTGTTACTATGTCCTGCCCCGGTGGTCCCACCTTGTGTGTTAGGTTCAAGTTCTTTGTTCCTATTTGCAAGCTTGTGCCAAGTAGCCTTTTCTGTGCCAGCGTTCCCATTGGCATGACTCTTCTCTTACTCTCAGAGGGATTTTAAGATGAAAGCTCTTGGGGTGGAGAACTCTCAGATGCCGACATAATGAATGGTATATAAGCAGTTGGGGTAGGTTCCAAACCAGAGGAATGCGAGTTAGGAAAATATTAAAAACTTTTTGGGTATAAATATGAAATGTTTAAACCATTTTCCCCTTTCACCACTAAATGCCAACACAAAGTACTTAACATCATCTCCACTCATTTCAGTTCAATACATTGTCTTCTTGAAAGCACGCATCCTAGAAACAAACTGATTTCAGTATAACACATAGCAGAATAACGTTCAGATTCTCTAATGCAGTGCAACTTTGACTCTGGTAAGTGCTGTAAAGATGATAGTATTCCATAACTAAAAATCAGGTATGTTGGCTTGGTGGGGCATCTGGTGACAATGAATGGATTGATGCTGGTAGGCATGCTTTGTGCAGGTTTGAAACTCACTTCAGTTTGTTATTTGCTCATTGTGATGGGTATTGTTCTGAAGTCATGGACTTGAGAAGGGTTCGTCTGAACAAGAATGTGCTACATGAGTTACTTGAATCAGCTTATAAACCTGCAGTGTTAAACTGTTCAAAAAGGTGTGTGGAAACACTTGTTTTGGCTTTTGGTTTTGCTTTGGGTTTGTTTGTTTGTTTGTTTGTTTTAACACATAGTAGGTAATCACCTCAACATTAGCTTTCAGTGCAATGTTCTGGGAAACGATCAGTTGCCATCCTGGAATGAATACATAAGAAATTTTTAGGTAGGAACAATGGAAGTGCATTGCTTGTATGCACAGCATACACTTGCCACTAGAATACAGTGCTCAGTGCTGGTGTCTGTATAAAATGGTAATTAATAGATAGGAGGGTTCAAACAACAGGCTAATCGATTAAAAGACAAGTGATGCGAATCTTATAGAATTCAATGTGCTTTTTTTCTCAATAGGTCTGTCGGTAAGGCTGAAGAGAGTTTTATTATATGTAGATGTTTTTGAATATGGAGGTACAAGATATGTTACAGTAGGGCAAGGGTGAAGGATTGGCTTTTTGGTCTCAACAGGAGCCTAGCAGTATCCTGGGGCTGCAGAGGGATGTGATGATCTTGCTGGCTATTGGAATCTCTTAGACAAGTTTATTCCTTATATTGGAAAGAGGATAGGACGATTCTGCTTGCATTGGTATATATGGAGGATCTGAGCAGTTATGTTCATTCCTTTTCTTCACTAGGTCCTGAGTATGGATGAAAATCTTCTGTCTCACATTGAACTAATAACTACAATTAATTATCATGTGTCAGGACTTCAGTCAGGTGCCTGAAGCAATCCTTCTTCCTCTCACAGTTAATTTGGTTACTGGCATTTTTTTGTTTTCTTTCTCAGAAATATCCAAGATAGAGTGGTAGATAGCATACTGACCAGGGCAAGCAAGCTGGGCGATGACACAGAGGCCCCTCTCAAATGCCTTGCCAATATGCACTACTAATATGTTCACAGTGATCTTAAATGCCTGAGCTAATTTTTTTTTTCCACGTCTGACTGCCAGACAACCTTTAGAAATATTTTAATCCACTTTCCTACAAAAACAAGGTTTATGTAGTCATGTCTGGGTTTGGCCTCCAGTAGGCTCAGAAGTTGTTTGCTAATTGTCATGAAATAACAGGAAAATCAGAGTGTCAGGGACAGTAAGCCTTCACAGGTTTTGGGCAACTGGGTTAATGCAGTAGTAGAAGTTGTGTTCACCAGTGAGAACTTTCTCTGTGGCAGACACCAGGGAATCTATCCAAGAGATACACGTCTCTGAAAATATTAAAAGCTGTGATCCATGGAGCTAGTCATTTGCTCTTGGTTTTTTTATATGGTATCTTTTCTGGGATTATCTTGATATATCTCAAATAAGCTTCTAATCTTGCAAGGCTTTCAGGTCTCATCTTTCCTGTTCTCTACCAACAGCATGGCCAGTCCTTCTTTTTATGGACTAACATTCCTGCTTTAACTGGAAGCTTTAAACATGTTACAGATTGTTTCTGTAATATGTCATTCTTGGGCATGTGAAGGGGTTGAGTCTGATGATCTGGCATTGTCCTCAGGCTTTATTTAATTTGAAGCAAGAGCTCTCCTATGCCATTTACCCTGGCTCTGCACCATTGGTTCTACAATGAAACTTTCTCGTGTAGTTAGCAAAGCCTGTTCTTAGAGTAATATCCGTCTTGTGGTCCTGAAGTACAATAATCATAAAGCTCTATTTTCACAATGAAAAAGGAGGTCTAGATTTATCAGGATTTGTTTTTTCAAATGGAAATTTCTCTATCATATCTAAAAGGTTGCAGCACTTAACAGAAGAGTGTACTGTTCTAGAAAGCTTTGGATATATCAAGGCAAATTCCCTAATGGTAACAAAAAACATCGCTTAATACCATGACTGCAACTGAGGGGACAAAAGAACTGTGATAGTCATACAAGGTGCTGCTTTTGATCATAAACTGAAAATTAATCAGCTGTGAAGCTATGATTTTTATGTGTAAAACCAAAAAAAAAAGGCAGCTTCCTATAAAACCTCTTTGTCCTATTCACTGACTGTAAGTGTTTCACTAGCATTTCAATCCAGTTTACAAATTTACTCTCTGATCTTGTTTTATCTAAAATACAATAGTTTTACTCATTCATCTATTTTTTCTGCAGCAGACTCTATGATGACAATTTCAGATATTTGAATGACTATTAAAATATATATATTATGTTAATTACTATGTGAATGCTACCGTTTATCTTCCTTGATTAAATTAATCCATTTGGTTATTGTGACTTACTAGATTCATAATTTTTTAGTCTCATGGCAAAAATGTCTGTTTTCACAAAACATGCTAAGCTGATACAGAGCATCTAGTTTTCACTGTTAAGGTAATATTATTTTATTTTTAGAAAATAATAAGGGTGAGAAAATGTCAGTAAATGTGCTCGAGAAAAGCACCACCTAACACGTTGCATCAGACCTTCTCTGGATTCTAGATCATAGAATGGTTTGGGTTGGAAGGGACCTTTAAAGGCCATCTGGTCCAACCCCCCTGCAAGGAGCAGGGACATCCCTGACTAGATCGGGTTGCTCAGAGCCTCATCCAGCCTGGCCTTGAACGTTTCCAGGGATGGGGCATCCACCACCTCTCTGGGCCACCTGTTCCAGTGTTCTACCACCCTCACTGTAAAAAATTTCATCCCAATATCTAGTCCGAATCTACCGTCTTTTAGTTGAAAACCATTACCCTTCATCCTATTACAACAGTCCCTGCTGAAGAGTTTTTCCTCATCTTTCTCATAGGCCCCCTTTAGGTATTGGAAGGCCACTATAAAGTCTCCCCAGAGTCTTCTCTTCTCCAGGCTGAACAGCCCCAACTCAGCCTGTCCTCACAGGAGAGATGCTCCAGCCCTCTGATCATCTTCGTGGCCTCCTCTGGGCTTGCTCCAACAGGTCCGCTTCCTCCTTATGTTGGGGGCTCCAGAACTGGACGCAATACTGCAGGTGCAGTCTCACCAGAGCAGAGTAGAGGGGGAGAATCAGACTAGTATGTTGTTCAGCCATGGTTCACTGACAAAACAAATCATTGTCCATTTATTTACTCATTATCTTCAAAATCAGTGCCATGAAATGTCATAGCAAACCTACCATATATATTCTCAGGAGAAAAATCAATATACACGAGCTACAGAAGCTATTAATGTAATAGAAAAAAGGGCATGTGATCCTGTCACTACAGAAATCTTGGTAACAATTTGTAATGGCAGATTTCTGAAAAATGCTGTATTTCTCCTTACTAATTAATAAGGACTCAAAGTGGAGTAACAGTCAGAAAAAAAAAGTGTTTTCATCTTTTCTCAACTTTCTAGCCCTGGATCTCCATTTTGATATTAAATCTGTGCAACTAAATCTGTGTGTTTCTCCAACACCTCACTGATTTTAGAAAGGATTCTGTGTATATAGTGTAAAAATCTATCTTCATTTACCTGTGGTAATACATAAAAGATTTTTAATTTTTGAGTAGTCTCTTTCCCTGCCTCATTTCACCAAAGATTTCCAAGAGTAGGTATGACTGACCAGTGCACAAAAATTTCTGCTGATGGCTGCTCAGAGGAAAATGAGAGCTGTCTAAAGTGAGTTAATAAATACATTAGGCTATCAGTAAAGGTATAGTAAAACATTTTTCTTTCAATTTGTAATATGCGTTTCAGGGTTTAGCATGTGTTTTTTGGAGTTTTAGTTTTTTCAATTTCATGTAACATTTTTGTATAGAAACTAGGATTAGAGAGAAAAGCAATAGTTCATACAAACACCTTGTTGAAGGCACTGACAAATAGTTTTGGAGTTTCCCTAAGTCCAATGACTATTCTAAAAAGAAATACACATTCTCTAACAGCATTAAAGCAAAGAGGGCTGCCCGTGCTTCCTCTGTATACAGTACTGCCTCTGACACATGAGAAGCTGACAACTGGAAAAGGAGTGTCACACAAATAACTTCATCAGAAAGAATAGCCGGCACTAGCACTCCTTTCTAGTTGTGTGCCTGTCGAAAAGTGAAAAGAAAAGGTTCATCGAAGATTCATTTTAGGTTTTTGTAACTGTCAACGGAGACCTGCTCTTCCCTATGATCTTAACTATACCTGATTCTGAAAAGGGATGACTGAATGAAGTCTTACCCTATATTCTATTTCTGTGTAGGTGCTAGCAGGTCACTGAGCAAGGATTTTCAGTTAAGGTAAGCAAATGTGAATAATAATTCACCACAGAGATTGTTCGCAGGTCTGCATGATGTGTGCACCTTTGCTTCTGTGAAACACTAACTCCATGTGAAGTGGTAACTCCAAGAATTCCTTTACAAGAACTGACACGGGCATCTCAAAGCATTCAGCTGTGCCTTTGTGCTGGCTCCGCAGGTTTTCTATGTAGGTCACCATGTAATGTTTTACTGGGTCCACAGACCACTTTATGTCAGAAAGTGACAATGACTGCTCCCATTAGAATTTTAAATGGGGAGATAGGAAGTTAGAAGTTGAGACCACCCCAAAGAGAAGAGACTTCCCACAAGTTATAGGAAAATGGTAGTAGGCTTGTAGCCATGTGTTGGAGGTGAATTTTTTTTCTTCTAACTGGCCAACAGGATGGGATGGAATGTTGTCAGATTGCATGTTGCAGCTCTACTAGCATTTGTGTAATTTGTAAATAAAAAGAGTGGAAAAAAAACCCCACAAAGTGTAGTCTTTTTTGGAAGCTTAACATAGCCAGCTGTAATATAAATTAATTAGCATGTGATTCTTATTGAGTATTTTTTTGTAATGAAAAAATGTCACAGTGACAATTTCGCTTTTATATGATTGGGGCTTCTGATACATGACAGGTCGTTAACTTTTTAAATTCTTAGATCCCTCTGCCATTAAGGTAGGAAAGGAATCCCATAGTGCTTCCATCAGGGTCTTTAGGAGGCTTGAATTATAGCTCATACTGCTGTAATTAAGACTTGAAGCTGGGAGTTTGCCTTTTACCTGATTCTACCTTTAGCTGGCAGATTAAGCTGCTGTTAAATTTCTTTCCTAGGTTCTAAAGCTCAGAAGAATTTTGAGTGCAATGAAGGGATCTCTGGTGTAGGTTCAGACTTAACCAGCTCCCCACTGTTGGCCACACAGCTCCTGAAACTGTAAGAAGTTTTGAAAAAATCCCACCACCTGGGGACAAGACAGGAACAGATACCAGGTATCTTTTAGATAGGCTGCTCCTTGCCTTCTGAAATTTTAAGGTCTAAATGAAAATACTTTCTTCCAAGGAGAACTGGCCGAGACGTTTCCAAGTCTTCCTCCTAGGTGGAATATGGGCAGCCATCTTTGCTTCAATGCTCTTCACAGTGTGTCTGTTTTTAAAATCTTCATCAGACCTGGGGACTACCCCAAGAAAGCATCATTAGATCAAGCAGGTTGGGGAACAGACAGAAAAGAGTGAAATAATCCCAAGCTGGGTGAGTGGTGGGGAAGCAGGAAGGTAAGTACTTTTGAAATATTTTCCCTTTGCATTCCCAGCTGAGTATTTTGGAGGTGAGGTGACTGATGTTAACTGGCTGTGTGGGTCGCAGTACTGAGACAGTATCTAGCAGCTGAGCATGACAAGGACAAAACACACTTAGCATAAGTTCCTCTTGTTTCCTGTATAGAAAGGTCACAGCTCAGGTTAGAAGAGCCATTATTGCACTTGGCAGAATAAATTGAAGGGGGGAAAAGAAAAAAAAAAAAACCCAGGATTCCGTTTAAGAAGTGTAGCATCTGTTCCTTCCAGTGAGGGAGGAAAAAAAAAAATCTCTCTAGAGATCAAAACAAATTGATCAACACAACAATTATTATTTTTGTCGTGGCTCCACATGGGAGACTGCATGTTAAAATCAAAAAGAAAACCACCCTGGTTAGCATTTATGATATCTGTACAATGGTTATGTTAGGAAAGGATCTGACCAGTGTAGATAAAAATTGAGCTCCTTTAAAGAATTACTTGAAGCAGGGCTTATGCTATTCTGCTTGAGGGCTTCTGGAAGTGAAACTCACAGAGCTGTCATGTCCTCAAGGTATGACAGTTTTTACTTTTTTTGAAAAGTCAAGCAAAAGATAATTTGCAAAGCATTATATATTTCTGAAGGACAGTTCTGGTACAGTATCGGTCTTACTGAGATCTGTGTACTTGTTATCTTGATTCTAATAATTGAGCTTTGAAAATATGCTTATCTATTTGAAGCAAATGCTGTGACACAGAATTTTGTGGGGAAAAAAAAGGATATTGTAGAAGATAAAACACAATGGGACTCTGAAACTCACAGGAAGGAGTAATTCTGAGAAGAGGGAATGGAGAGGGAAGTGTAAGAATCTCATGACCTGCACTAAGATGGTAAAAAATAATACTGTTCCAGAGTATAACACGATGCCCTTTTAACCTTCCTTTTTAAAAAACCCCTTCACTTTCATGACAGTAGTCTTTTTTTCCAGAAGGCAACTTAAACTTTCATCATTAAATGATTTCTCTATAATATTCTACAGAAATAGAGTTCAAAGCTGATAGTGTTGTGTTCAGTAGACTGTGTCAGAGAGCATTACATCTGTGTGTAAAACAGAAATGAAGAGAAACTGATGTTATTCAAGAAATGTTCCCTATTTTCCTCAGCTATTATGTTTGATGTGTATTAATTTTTAGAACACTGCTCCAGGAGAACTATTTTCTTAAAAATAAAATCAATGCATAAACTTGTGACCCTTGACTTTACTACTGTCTAAACTCCTCTGAGGTTCTCGCCAGATGGAACAGATATTTTGCTTTTAGCAAGAACTCATTTGAACAAGGAAGGAAAAAAAAATCCATGCCCAAAAAAGCATCTCTTCATAGGAAAATACATTAAGCAGTGAAATAATGAAGAAAATTATAGCTAATTTAGACTGACAGTGTTTTCCAACTAGGCAGAATGAAGTGAACTTTTAAGACAAGATGTTGAGCTAGACTCTTAAAGGATGTAAATAAGTATAACCATTTTCTTCTTTATGAGATAGTCAATAATGTTATTTTTAAAGGCAGTTAGAAGAGACAGAGCTTCAGATTCTCAGAAGCGTGGAAGATCAATGTAAGCAGGATAGAGTGTTTGAAGCTGGATAGATCTAATTCCTACTATCTTTATCTTGGAAGGCTGCAAAGGATAAAACTGGCCTGCAAATAATTCAAATCACCTTGATTTTTCTGAGGCTTTTGGTTTCTATAAGGGCTTTTATGATTTATCCAGGGACCATGAAAGTACATTATTTCTGGAATGTCAGCATTCTTCTTGAAAGGTGGAACAGAATCAGTACAGTCGTCATGAGAAGCAGGGAATATATTTACAGAGTTGTTCTATGACCTGTAACAGTCTGCCGTACAACATCAAACTTGTCTGTAATGTGATATGCTATTCAACTTCTGGACAAGGAAGAGTTGAAGGTATCACTATGAGTTTGAGAACCTTAACATAGAACACACTGTGATCTTCAAGACAGAGCATAAAGAGCAGCAACTTCTAGGAGCAAACTGGAGAGTCCTCTAGACCCTATATTCTGCTTTCTCCTTACCCAAAGAGAACAGGCATTTCAATGAATATTTTAAGAGTAGGATGTTTGAATGAATATTAGCCATCTGCCTGAAGACCGATTTCTTGCTTCGGGGGTAAGAAAGTAAGGGATTGATTTGCTGGAAACCTTGATCCTCTCTGGTACAGTTTGTATAGGTGGCACCAGGTTTCAAAGGGTTTTCTTTCTTCAGGTGATTTAATGTAAACTGCTTTCTCTGAATACAGACGTGACTGAACCAACTATATTTCTTCTATAATCATGAAAACCTGTCACCTTTGACAACATAGCTAAGGCAACACATATTTACAGAGAGTAGGAACATAGAGCAGTAATGCTGTTCACAGAGTGTCACTTGCCAGGATGTCTGAGCATGTATACACTGTTGTTTCAGTAGAGTGTTGTGTGTGAACTGACATCTCTAGTGTCAGTTTGCCAGTGCTCAGGTGCAAGGTGATGTGGACCCTAAGTGTAGCTACAGGTTAATCATAAGACGTTGCAGCATTCACGTGCACTCCACCTGACCCCTTCACATGTCTGTGTGAAGGTCTCCTCTGGATAATTTGCGGCCAGCAGATGTTAGGAAGCTGTTTCCTATTGCTTCTCGACTACTAGACACTGCTTCCTGACAGAGATCTGTTGTCTGAAGGTCTTCATACCAAGGGGTCGTATAAGAGGATTCATGTTCAGCTAACTTCTTTGAATTTGCCCTAAAGGGAGCTATGACATCCTTCTCCATAATAGCAGAAGATTAGTTTCACTACCTCTCTAGTGAGAGGTATTGCTTCTCCTCTTAGATTTGATACCTGACTGAAAATAGGGCTGGACTTATCATTCACTAACCTCTCGGCTGTGGGTGCAAAATTTACATTTTAGCAGGCATCCAGTGAATGGACTTGATCAAGGTCTCAGTCAGAGAGGCACATAGATCCCACATTTTTGGAAACTTCAGAGATCAGATAGCCAGTCTGTTTCCTGCAGCATTTTGCAATAGCTCAGAGAAGCAATTACTGTATCCTAAAAGAATGCAAGATAAATACTTTTCTCTAATGTATTGTCATGGTTTAGCCCCACTCGGGACCAAACTACACAGTCTCTTTCTTACTCCTCCCACCCTCCAAGGGAATAGGGAGAGGTAACGTAAGAAGAAAAAAAAAAAGCTCGAGGTTTGAGGTAAGGGCAGGGAGAGATCCTTAAAGTTACTGTTAGGGGCAAAACAGACTCAACTTGGGGAAAACTATTAGTTTATTATTAAAACCAAACCTGGATAATGAGACAGAGAACAAGATAACTTCCCCCCACCCCTCCCTCTTCCCAGGCTTAACATTATCCCTACCACCTTCCCCCACTACAAGTGGCACAGAGGGGAAGAGGGAATGGGGGTTATGGTCAGTTCATCACACATTGCTTTGCGCTGCTCCTTCCTCCTCGAAAGGAAGAACTCCTCACGTTCCTCCCCTGCTCCAGAGTGGAGTCCCACCCACGGGCTACAGTCCTTTGTGAAACTGCTCCAGCGCGAGTTGTTTTTCCATGGGGTGCAGTTCCTCAGGAACAGGCTGCCCCAGCGTGGGCCCTCTCTGCCTGCCCCAGCGTGGCGTCCTCCATGGGCTGCAGGTGGATCTCTGTTCCTCCGTGGACCTCCATGGGCTGCAGAGGGACAACCTGCTCCAGCATGGTCATCACGACAGGCTGCAGGGGAATCTTGGCCACGAGTAGCATTACTCCTCCCCCTCCTGAACTGACCTTGGCGTCTGCAGTCATTCCTCTCACAATAAATTCTTCACAACAGGCTCAGGCAAACGCCTCTCGGGTTCTCTGCACTTCTCATCTCCTCTCCACTTCTTGCAGCCAGTCTGGGCTCAGTTAGGCCCAGTCGGCGACCCGGTGGGAGGCCAGAGGGTGAGGCCTGCAAGGCCCACCAGGCTCGCGCCTCCCCCTCTCTGCTGCCGCTCAGCTGCTTCACATCTTCTCTTCTTTTTCTTCTGTTTTCCTCTTCTTAATTGTGTTATCAGGGAACATTCTGCTACCAATTGGCTTGGCCTTGGCCAGCAGCGGGTCCACCCTAGGCCTGGCCGAGTCCACTGGACAAAGGGGAAAACAACTTTTAGCAGCTTCTACCACTAAATAAAACCAGGACATGTATAATATGTTCTTTTGTAATTTCCTTGGAGATGAAAGGCTGCTTCTTACTACTTGTTTAGTTTCAATAAAAATAAGAGGAAATACAGAATTAATGTAGTTTATAGCTCCCTTTTCAGACTACAGATGTCTTGATATGCAGTTGCAGCCAGGTAAGGACCATTATCACAAGAGAAACTGCCAGTTCAGGGATAATGGGAACTGATTCAGCACCCTCCTGCTCATATATTGATGCTTTTATATATATATATATATATATATATTTTTTTTTTTTTTTAAGCAGGGCATTTGTGAAAATCAGATTTGTTCTAGAAACAGGAATTTGAATAATAACAAAGTGTTAGGGGGAGGAAAAAAAGTTAAGTTTTTTAATATTAAAAAATCATCAGTTGTCTCCATAGCATATAAATGCAATGCAGAAACTTCTGTTATTATTTTATAAATGTCAGTAAGAATGAGTCAATGAATTTATAATTGTAGCTGTAAGGACTCTGCTTATAAAGTGTACAATATATAAAGAACAAAATGAAGACTTCTATTCAGTCAAGGAACAATTGAAATTAGCCTATGCTTTGATTTGTCCATGGCAGAAAATTAATCCTTCCTTCCATTTCAGAAAGAAAAACTTCAGGTTTTTTTATGTTTGAGCTACTAAAGCATGACATAATTCCACAGTATATGAGAACTGGTGGGAGCCTCACTGAAATAGATTGGCATAGATCCACTACTTTCAGCGAGTCTTGAAGCGGAGTGTCACGTTAAAGATTTGAGCAACCAAAAAATTGTTTTGAGTTAGATGACAAAATACTAAATACCAATCTGTTTCATTTAATAAATTCCAGGGATGTGTGGTCCTGACGTGTGTGTGTGTGTATGTGTGTTCAGGTTTTCACTTAAAGCATTTGAAGTTCAGCTGCATAATGTGATTTCATACATTGAAAGATTGCAAACAAGTTGAAAAAAAAACAACTCACAGAAACATTTTTCCCAAAGATAAAATATATCTTTGGGAAAAATATCAGCGTTAAATATATTTTTTTTACAAAATCAGTTTTGTTTGGCAATTGGAACCAGACCTAAAGCTTCAAATGTCAGCTTAAAAAAATTCTCAAACTAAGAGTAGTGTGTGAGCCTTTAGTTTGTTCTTGCTCAGTTTATGACAAGAATGCTAAAAGAAGGCAAGGGACACAAACATCCTTTCACATTCATTTCTTTGTCTGTGGTCATGTTTTTAATGTTCTAAACCATGACCGGTGTCTATGACCTGTCTGCTCTTTCTGTTACAAATAATTGCAGTAGCTTCTGCTTTGAATCATGTCCTGGGCTCTGAAGAAAGAAGGAAACAACATCTGTGCTTGCAGCTGATGCTGCCCATCAGCTCAAGATCCTAAGCATCTGGAGGCCAGGCCGAAGCCAACTTTTAACATATACCTTCTGCTGAAGCTGGGTTCTTTAGGTTCTCTCCTTAGGAAAGCTGGAACTGATTCAAGTCACTGCTTGCTCACTTATCTCTGCTTTTGCACTTGCTTACTTGATTGACCAATGACACAATTTTTAATAATTTTTTTTTTCCATGATAAAAGTTAATGGCAAAATTCACAAGAAGGTACTATGCTGGTCCTTCAACTTCATTCAAAGAGCTGCTTTTCCCCTTCAAAATACTTTGCCTCTTTCCCCAACAGACAGGACACACAATAAAAGGGCATTGACATATACTGCTGAGTAGAAAATATCCGTTTACCTCCAATATGAGCCTTCTCATTTTCGTAATTAGGTCCATCCACATTAATATTTTTCACTCCTGTTTTGTACCTCCCCTTTAGGAGTAGGACTCCAAGAAAACCAAAGGTAAATTTATGCTCTAGAAGAAGCTGTCAGGCTACATTCAGAGCTGACCTAACCTAACAAACTGTCTAGTTAGCTGTGGATGTGAGTCCCAAAGGGGTTTTTTTACAAGGTTAAGGATGCTACTAGGGCTGAGATTGGTGTTGATGCTAGTAGCTACTGGTAAACTCTGACTGGAGACAGAGAGAGGCCAGAAGAATCAACAGGTTCTGCCTAAACCTGGTGGTGTTTTGATATACTTTTCCAAGTCTGGGTCTGATAAGATGCTCTGGACAGATAGAGTTATGATTAAAGTTAGGCCCTGCAAGGGTCAGTAAGCTGAATTTATGAAAATTAGGAATATTTTTTGTTACATTAAGTGATTTAAGGGTTACAAAGAATAGCTCTTTCACATTGGTTCGGTGACTTAAGATTTCTAAAATAATGGTGGACTGCTAACTATGCTTTCTTTGAGCACATTAATTTTTGTAATTCCATTTTTTACTATTTTTAGGTATGTTTTTAGAACTATGTGAGTTTTGGGGGGATGTTTGAAGAAACAAGAGTCATAATGGAATAAGTATTCTAATTTTTATGTGTTCTTGCTATGCAACTCATATGCAGATCTTTTTGCGTTTTTTAGATTTTTACCTGTGATTTTGTGTTTTTAAAAGAGATTAATTTTAGAAGAAACAACTGCTCACATTTTTTGCTTTTTGTTCATGAGGAAAACGCTGAGATACGAGACAAGGAAAAAAAGTTTCATTGGGGTAATTGGGATTTTCAAGAAGTCTAACAACATTATAATGTGCCCTGCTAGCTGTTTTTCTTTATACAAGACATTGATTAAACTCAATATAGAAAAAATATCTGACCTTTCTCTGCACTCCAAACAAAACATGGCCTTTGCCGTACTAGCAGTGCTGCTTGTAATACTAGGAGTAATAGAAAAAAGATAAAAAGCTTTATATAGATGTAAGTAGGTTGATGAGACTAGCCACGGTGCTTTTGGCTTGATTTTTTTCTCTCTTTAGGACAGGGATGTGTGAAATGGGCTCTTAGCTTTTTCATGTTGGGCCTCTTCTAGTCTGCTAAACATGGAGAATGCGATATGTAACTGATTGTGTTAAACAAGTTATTTTAGGCCCAGCTACCATGTATTCACCACTGAGAAGAAGCTGGAAGGGATAGTAGCTGCTCTGTATAAGAAACAGCATTCTTCCTAATAGGTGTTGAGTGAGGCTTGAAGTTTAGGCTTTGTAGGATTACCAAAAATTCCTTCCTTTGCATTAGTGATTTGAAGTATTTTTTCATCAATTAAAATAAGTTAGGTGAAATATACAGTCATCTTGTATCAATAAATCCAGAGAGAGTTGTAGTACTCAATATCAATTACTCACCAGTCCTTGTAAATTACTGAGACTGTAATCTCTTCAGGGCAGTCATTGTCTACTACGTTGTGTTTGTACGATCCATAGCGCAATGTGCCTCTACTTCTGATTGCCTTTCCAGTGCTATCTCAGTACAAAATAAGCATTGTCATTATAATTCCATCGTATTTCCTTATTCTTGTAATCTGTTTTGTCACAATTCACAAAATAATACCACCAAGACTCAGAATTATCACTGCCTTAGCCGTAATATGGGACCTGACAGCAAGAAGAAGCACTATTCTTTCTTCTGAGAGGGAATCCCCTGATAAAAGTAAAATTTAAGACCTTTGAAAGGCCATTTACTATTTATAATTGATGTGCCTCTGTGGCAGATATGCAGTCTTAAAATAGAGGAGAGATATAAATATCACTTCAGTGAGTAAAATGAGTGGTGGGCATTAGCAGACCAGGTAATGAACGATGAGTTCTACTGATACTGAAGTTTAGAAGGTTATTGTGGAATCCTTTACACTGATATGTTTGAGATAAGCCTACTAGCACAAAATAGGTATATCATTACTATAAAGAGTGAATTCTAAATTCATGAACATGCTTGCATAATTACAGCAGTAAAAGCAGCAATAATAGCAATAAACAAGATGTAATCATTATTAAATAGGAGTACATTTCCCTTTTCAAGTAGTCTTGTTGGTACTGTGGTGAGGAAGCTCACAGGAGAATGAGCACGCTTGCCTTCAAGGTCTGAAGCGTGATACAGCTGCTATCAAATTTCCATGCACTACTGCTTTTCAACAGTCAGCCTCTTCCAAGACAAAATGAGGACAGTTGAAAGCATCTCAGGATGAGAACGGTATCTTGTATATATGTACAGCTTGCCCGAGCAAGGATATATCATCATTTTTCTACAATGTGAGCCTGTAGCGTGCTGCAAACTGCCTGTTTAGCTGGTGCCTGAGGTGGCAAAGATGGACTGCTATAGTCTGAGCAATCCGTCCTTACCCCATCTGCTGCTGCTTAGAGAGGGTCAGCTTGTGTGAGAATGAGGAAGAGAACGGCAGCCCATGTACATAGCCCCAGTCCAAAGCAGACATTGTCCCTACCACCACATCTACCTCAGGCCTGCCAGGGAAGGGTCAGAAAGCTTCACTCTCTGGGATCCCCAGATCCTTTGGGTTCTATTTCTGGACCTGTCTTATTTTCAACCCATATTATCAAGAGTCTGCCTTTCCTTTGTTAGGAAAGCTGCTGGGAAGGAAAACTAGTTTATCTGAGGTAGGGGAATGGGAGGTGTATGCTGAAGGTGAGAAGATGCCTTTGGAGGTGGGGAGGAGGGAGGAGTTCTGTGTCTTGGATGGGTTGAGGGGTATAGAGTGAGGTGGAATGAAGAGAGAACATGCCAGAAGAGGGGCGGGCTGAAGAAGGGGGAAAGGAAAGATCTCTGTCCCTCTCTGCACCTTTCCAGATGTTTGTTAGGCACGAGACCTAAGCCTACATTTTTGCATATGGTCTTTCCCCATATCTGATTGCTTGCTCCCAGGCCTACTCAGTTAAATCTGAGTACCCCCCTAATACTCTTCTGACTTCTCTCAGCCTTTTGTCTCCCTCAGCTCCCCATGCCATCTCTTTCACCCCTGAAAAATACAATCCTTTTTCTGCCTAAGGACAGCAACATTCAATTTTGCTTTGGGAGCTATGTAGCTTTGAGTCTTCTCTGCTATAAGGTAGTCCAGTAGTTTCCCCAAAGTGGGGAATCATCATGTTGTTAATATGTACGATACTTAAAACACTCTGCAAACTTCTTTCCTACTATAAGAAATATTCTGATAGGAGAAAAGGAGTTACAAAATGACTTCAGGCTAGAAAATAATTATAGTGAAAGTAACAAACTGACATTCCTTTAATGCTGAAATTCTAAGTAGGGATCTTCAAAAAATACTTTAATGTTGCACAGAGCTGCCCATTCCATCAGCATTCTTTAAATCAAACTTCAGGGAAATAGGGTGGTAGCAAAGGGTAAGGGCTTTTCTTGTTTGCTCAGTGAATGTTTGCTGAACAATAAATATTTTTTTGAATTGAAGTGTGACTGGAAAGTAATCTTATGATGAAATGTGCTCAAGTGTTTCCAAGTACAGCTTGTTCAAAGGAAAGTACTTAAAAAAAGGGAGTTGTCTTAAGTGTGATCCCAAAGGAAACTCTTTGCGGTACCTAGCTAAAGCAGCATATTGCTAATGTGAAATATTCCATTATCAGATATAAAGTATTGATTGATGGTTGGTTACATTCTGGTAATGAACCATCTTGAAAATACAGATCAATCTGTCTTTGATTCCTAAGCTGTGTTCTAATGCACAGTGAGCTTTTCCTCTGTACTATTCCGTTTTGCTTAATTGACTATCTTATTGTTAAGTACCTGAGAGAGTCAAGGGGTTTTAGCTGAATCTGGAAAGAGTACACTAAGCTATTAAATGCAGAATTTCTAATTTAGTCTTAGATTTAAAATGTTAGTCTTTTATCAAAATGTTAATCCAGGTGTGACCATTAAAATCTGGAGTTCTTTATACGAACTTTTATTGACCATCAAGCAGATGTGCAGTGTAGTTAAAATGCATAGAATATGATATGAAAAAAAAATCAGTTATCTTTAAAACCATTCCTTAAGATTAAGAACCCGTATCATGTCCCAAGCACAAATACAGGCTGGGCGGAGAATGGATTGAGAGCAGCCCCAAGGAGAAGGACTTGGGAGTGCTGGTGGATGAGAAGCTCAACATGAGCTGTCAATAACAGTTGGACTTGATGATATTAGAGGTCTTTTCCAACCATAATGGTTCTATGATTCTGTGAATGTGCACTTGCAGCCCAGAAGGCCAGTGGTATCTTGGGCTGCATCAAAAGCAGCACGGCCAGCAGCCTGATCTGGTTGGAGATGTCTCTGCTTCTTGCGGGGGGGTTGGACCAGATGGCCTTTGAAGGTCCCTTCCAACCCAAACCATGCTATGAGTCTATATATACACACACGCAGGCATATACTATCATGTCTGCAGTCACAATAATTGGCATATTTTTCTTCACAGACTAAGGTAAAATACTACAATGATTCAGAATGGTGTTTCCATGATGCTGTAGGATTTGGGACAAATTTTATACAAAGTATAACTAACTGTGTTTTCCTGTCCTGCATGAAGAGAATCATTTCTTGGTGATCACCACAGAACAAGACTAGGACATCATCCACTAGCAGCTCTAATTCTTTCGTAGCCTCATTTAAAAAAACCTTGATATTCAAAAGCTGACTGGGCATGGTTATAGGAAACCTCCTCTAGTTCACTCTGCTTGAGTAGTGGAGTTGGACCAGATGACCTGCAGAGGCCCCTTCAATCTCAACCATTCTGTAATTCTGAAAATTGAGTTTCTAAAGATGAGGCCTTTACCTAAATGGAATTCAAAGACAAATGTTTGTTAAGCTTGAAGACTAATAGACAAACATTTCATGGCATTTTCAAACTCTTTACTGAAGATGTAAATCTTCCCTGTCCAATTCCATGATAGTTATCTTCTTCCTTTGTGTACTTTATTAGGTAGACAATATCTTTGTATGCTTCTCTACAAACAAAAAAAAAAGTCTTAACTCTGGTACTTAGTTATAGCTACAGACCTAGGAGGATTGTATGTTGCTAAAGGACTATTGCAACTAAATTGCCTGCACAATACAACTGAAAACAAAGTATATTTTTATTAACTTTAATTAAAATTTACTAGAAAAATATAGGTATTAAGTTCTTTATTATGTTAAGTGAGTTTTCATTAGAACTTTGATCCAGCAGAAATCCAGTATAGTAATGAAACCTCTTAGGTACAGCACTACATAAGCCTTTGGGAATTCATCACCCATAGCAGATTATCTGAAGCATATGGTAAAAACGGGATAGTAGGAAACAATCAAGTGTGGGAACACTGAAAGACAAGGGTTGTTTTCAGTCTTTGACTTATAGCTGTAAGTTCAAGGAGAATTTTGATCCCTTTGTTGAAATCCAAAGCAAATGCTAAGACAGTTTACTCATCCAGTATAGATTCTGTGGGAAGATCCAAGACACAGTTCTAGTCCAGAAAATGACAGTTCTTGTTTGGGATCCCTATCCTAGGTCTAGCTGTTGTTGGAAAAAGTTTAGTCTGATAGTCTGTCGGGGACAGAGCAGATATTTTTGAGATAATCATATTAAAGAAAATGCAACTTCGTGCTGGAAAAGCTCTGATTTTCTTCTGCTAACTAATTGAATTATTGCTGTATGTATGTAAAATGGGTTTTTGAGTGTATGTTACTACGGAACTGCAAATGTCATCTCTGGGATAAGACAGACTTATTGGTGATGAATGTGCCTGTAAGTTTCCCCTTTCTCTTTTCAGAAATTTCTTCAGAGGCATATGTATCTTACAAGTGGTGATGTGGTTTGCAGAACATCTGCTTTGTTACAGACTGTTGAGGAAATATATATTGAAGATCACTTCACTGTCAAAATCCTTTGCTCTAGAATTATTCATGGACTGTTGTAGTAAGTCTGTAGCTAAGTGCAACAGAGAAGGTACAACTGTAGCATATTTCTGAATAGAGGATTGGGCAATAAACAGGACTAATTATATATCATATAAATGTCATGAGACAGCAAAGTAGAGAATTTAAAAGAAAAATGGCTATTGCTGCTGACTGTTAATTTATCTTTTAATCTAATTTTCTGTGAGCAAATACACCAATATCTCTGAAAATGACTCACCGCAATGTTTGGTGCTTACCACTCTGGCAGAAGTTCTAAGCATTACTTTGGCACTTAATTTCAGTTATGCTGTTGTACCACCTCTGCTTAATAATATGTGTTCTTCTGCAGTGCCTGCCCTGTAGATTTTCTATCTCTAGGAAGCTATATCCCATAAAGATCCCAATACTACATATTTTTCCAAGAAAACTGATGATTCCAGACTGGCGGGATTAAGAGCAGAGTGATTTTCCTTTGGTAAATGCTGATTTCTTTGTTTGATCTCTTTTTGTGGAAGAGAAGCCTAACAAATTCCTCTGTTTAGCTTGGGCTTAGGGTATGAAATTATCCTAAGCACATGGATTGTGAGCACTTTCATCTCTGTCCTGTGATCTGGTAAAAATGTCCTGTCTTCTCTGGCAGACATTCTTAAACTCTCCCTTTTGATGAAATTTTTAACGTAACATGGGTGCAGTGTTTGCTGATGATACTTTTTTTTTTTTTCCTAGTTTGCTGCACACCCGTGAGAGAGAAGCAAGAGGGGAGGTCTTGCAATCTTGAACTACCCTAGATTTAAACCTGTGTTTGAGGTGGGCCATTTGTCAAAAGACACTAAGCATATTGGGTAAAAATAGTGCACCTTCCAGCTATTTTTCATCATGTGTTACAGTACGTCTAACATTAAATTTAAATTTGTTTGACATGCGCTAACATTGATTTTAAGTTGTAAATAAATTTTCATATAATATTCTCTTCAACGTAAAATGGGCCTTTATTCTTGACTGATAAGTTACTGAGCTGAACTTTGGTCCTGACTGTTTGGCTGTAAATGCCTATCAGTGAGATGCTAATGGAATGTGACCCTTTTGCACAGGAAAGAGGACTCGGTAGGTCTGCGTGTGAAGAGTTCTTGTTATAGAATACAATATTCCAGGAAAGTATTGTTCACCATTTACAACTGTGTTTACAATGGGACTGATATTGCTCCTGTTTTCTATGTGGCTAAAATTTATTCCTAGTGAATTTTTTTCCAAGACTTTTAAATCCTAAAAAATATTTTTTCAATCAAATACAGAGATAATTTTAATACAATTTGTGTGTTTGGCTTCTGTGGTCATAATGTAGATATTTAATCATGGGATGCTTCATGGTCTCAACACGTAGGAATTTTTTTTATTTCCCTTTAGTATTTGTCCACTTGCAAGAATCTGTTTTCTTACACAAGCATGGTATATGCTCTGATAAGCAAAGAGAGTATCTTAAAGACTAAGGATTGTTATTGCAATTTTTTTTTTCAAGTTTATGCTCTTGAGGTTTAGCCAAATTTAGATAGCAGCTTTTTAAGATTTGAAAGCAAGAAGCTGCAAGACTAAACCATTTTATCTTTATTTATACATAACAGTTTCATAGAGATTTTTGCATGTGCTTGTCTGTTTCCCCACTTCTGACCAACAATACACCTCCCTCCAAATCAGCTTGGCACTTATGAGCTGGATATTTTGCAAGCTCACTAGAAACAATACTTTTGAAAGATAGGTTTTTATTACTTCTTTCTTCAGTCCATCCTATTCTTAGATCAGGAACCCACTCATGCCTTCTTGTTTTTTGTTAGTGCCACTTAATTTTATTTTTTTTTTAATACAGTTAATAATTTTCTTATGGATGCCTCAGGTTTAAAGAGAGATACTGTTGCGATTTAGGCTAATATTTATAATTTATGACCTGCTGCCTGTTCCATGGAAGATCTCACGCAACTGCATGTGTTGCAAAAAGTTTTCGTTAATAAACTTGGTGTCAGTTGAACACTTACAAGGAGAGTGAGCTAGACTGTAATTCTATTTACTGCTGCTGTTAATTTGCCCTATCCCCTTTGATGTCCTAGAAGTTATCTGTGAAATCCTCCACAATATGGCACAGTATTTCACTGTTTGTTTTTTTTCTTTTTTAAACTGTTCTAGTAAAATATTAAACTCAAACATGCAGCTTCTTAAGCCTCAAATACTGTTGAGAGCTGGAAGAGACTGATCTTTCAGAGTAGGTATTATTTTGATAGTCCGAGGATATTCACAGCCAGAACTAATTTGTGTTTTCTCCTGTGGTAGTGTGATAGGTCTGTAGGGAGGAAAGGTCTGCACACATTTGTTCGTTAGCCATGGTTCTCTGGCTATGGTAAGAAACCCTCTTTGGGACTCTGTGCACACACAAATAGGGGCACAGGGGAATCCTCATTCAGTTTGTTAACTTAGTAGTAGAGCCTACAAGTGACTTCTAGCCATGTAGGTTGGATTTGAATGCCTGCTTTGTCTGCATGGAACTGCAGCATTGCTTAATTGGTATTTTCCCCTTGGTTACTTGGTTGAAAAGTTCAGTTTGTCACAGCTAATCTTGAATCCACAGCAGCTCCCAAATGTATTTAGTGCGCTGAATATATTGAGTAGTACATGTCGAGGCTGGAATAATAAATTGAAAGGTCATTTGTGTGCAGTGAAGTATGCTTACAGATCTCTGTAATTTGCACGCCTCTGAGCTCAGATACCTACTGGCAACAGTTCTAATCTGAAAGTGCATAACATAGTGGGTTAGCTTCAGCTAAGGGCCAGACTCCCCCGTCTTCTCACTCACTCTCCTTCCTAAGCAGAGCAGGGACAGAAAATAGGACGAGAAGGCTTGTGGGTCAAGATAAAGATGGGCAGATTGCTTACCAGTTACTGTAGAGGGCAAAACCAACTAAAATTGGGAAAAAGTAATTTGATTTGTTGCCAGTTAAAATAGATCTGAATATTAGAAACAAATCCAAACTTTAAAACACCTTTCCTCCCCCTTTTACCATGCTTCTCTTCATTTTGTCACTCCAGACAGACTCCTCTATACCCACCTCTGAGTGGCAGCAGGGAAGGTACCAGGGGTAGGACTGTCAGTGCATAGGGGTTTCTCTCTGCCATTCCTTCCCGTTCACACTGTTCCCCTGCTCTATGGACTCTCTCCATGGGCTGCAGTCCTTCAGGAACAGTCTGCTCCAGCGTAGGCTCTCCATTAGCCACCATTCTTCCTTCAGGAACCATCCAGCTGCTCTAGCGTGGGATCCTCCATGAACTGCAGGGGATATCTGCTCCAGTGCTATAGAGCACCTTCTCCTCCTTCTCTGACCTTGGTCTTCCCTCTGCTGTTTCTCATTCTTTTTGTTCTTACCTCACCTCTCCCTGTCTGATTTTGTTGTGGTTTTGGTTTTTTTTCCCCCCCACTTTCTTACGTCTGTTTTTAGAGGCATCACACACTTGGCTGATGGAGTCAGCCTGTGGTGGGTCTGCTGTAGAGAGGCAGAGAAGAATGTCTGTAAATTGGGTGCTTGCGGTACTGGTGTAACCAAAGTTGCATGCAGTTTGCATACCTAGTGTGCCTGGCCGTTTTTAGGAGCTTGGGAAGGGATAGCAAATGGAGGCAGCTCTTTAGCTGGCCTGCAGTTGCCATAAGCACATAACCCACTTAGGCTCATCATGTAATCTGCAGAGAGAGAACTTGTGGGGAAAAAAGCAAAGAAGTTGCAAAGGTGAGAAGGAATAAGATGAAATTTAGGTGCAGTTTCCTTGGGTTTTTCCATGCCCTCCCAAGATGCAAGCTGCAGCAGAGCAGCTGTGTCCTGCCTGAGAACCATACAGATGGGCTCGGAAAGAATGCACAGAAGATACTCTGTAGGTTATCTACTCAGTTCTTACCATGGAAGTATTGCCCTGTATGATGAGACATCTGATCCAGAAGCAAGTCCTAAGCTTAAAAAATGGGAAAGTCCCTCCACCCACTAATTGAAATTTCAATTTGTAACACTACTGGGTCAGAAATGCTAGCTTTTAAATTTGGTGATAGTATAAAATGGATTTTAGTACCATTTTTTTAATAACTAAAGTCTGAGTTTGCATATAAGTTTTAAAAGTGTTTACGTGAAAGGTAGGTTCTTATTTAGCTGGATGGCTGGAGAGCTATCTAGGTATTTTCAGTAGTAAGGAATTAAAGATACGCAGTGGTTCTTTGTTAGTTAATTACAGTTAGTATACTGCTGGCAAGAACTTCTAGTATTTGATTAATTTGTTATCTGTCATTTAACATCAGCTCTCATGTATGTTTACATGGGTGCCTAAGAAAGAATGTTACACATCTGTCAATTCCATGTGGCAAAGAAGGGCTATTAGAATAAGTAGGGAAATTACATACTCATTCCATTAGAGATACGAGGAAGTTGAGTGATTTTGTCTAGTGAAGTTAAAGTGTAAAGGTCGTATCTTTGAGATTAAACAGAAAAAAAAAAATCATTTTCATTAAAGAAAATTAATTTTCTTTTAGCGATCTGTTCTTTTGATCCCAGGATCAAGAGACTAGCCATGAGTGAGCTTCACGCTTTTCTGTAGCTGGGAACATAGTTTTCCTGAGAGTTGCATCTCAGGCTGCAATGTAACCTTACAGCATAAGAGTTGCTAACAGTGCCTCGTTTCAGTTCTCTTGTCTCATTCTCTTTTCTTCTTGCTTTCATAAAGCTCTTTCACATACCTGCAAAGAAGAGATCGAAGCAATGGATCAGTGATAGCAAACTGTCTTAATTTAAGCTGTCCACAGCAGTTGAAGGCTGGTGATGACAGCAAAAGAGCAGAGATGCACCGCCTTCTGTAAATTCTGCTTTTCAACCCAAGGAGCTGTCACCTCACTGCTCTGTCTTGCTTGTTATGCTAAGCAGGATGCAGCCATTCTCTACAACCCAAATTAAAGTCTGTCCTGGAGACACAGTCTAACCCTGAAGGTGCAACCTCCCATTTTAAGAGATCACTTTAAAAGCCTGAGTCTTAACTGAAAGAAATGCAGGAAAGGGAGAGTGCAAAGGAGGTGACAGATAAAAAAAAAGTAATATGCAAAATGCTAGATAATAAAATTAAGTTATAGTCATCTGATTTATGTTCAAATTGAGGTATGATTCATGCACTTTTCTAAAAAATTTTTATTTACTTTATTTTTTATTTAACTTTCTGCCTTCAGCCAGGATGTTGTAGGGTTTCTTCCTACAAATGCATTTAATTGCTAAGAGTTGGGTTGAGTGAGCTTATAGAAATTCTGACCTAAGATTTACAGTAACGTTCTCTGTTAGGATATATTTTGAGTAAGTTGTCAGTATTTTTAAATGGGGTGAACATGGGATTGAAAGCTCCGTCAATTCTCAGATCACTTGTATGTATTTTGGACAACTGAACTCTCTGACTTTAAGTAAAAGACGCTTTCAGGTCTTTTCACCAAGGAAAAATAGTAACAATCTTAAGCATGAAGTGAGTTTTGCCATTGTATTTGCAGAGCAAGAATGAGTTCGTACAATTAATTGTAGACGTATTGCCAAAGGCACATATCAGGTAGTATCTGAGCAATCTTGGAAAAAGCTACAGAGAAACACTTCCTTGTATTTAAGAGAGTCCGTAGTTTTACCTTTACGCAAGAAATGTCTTTTGGGAAATTCTTAATCACTTTAGATGTAGCCAATATTTTTACTGTTGAGCTGATCTTGATGGATTAACTGAGAGCCATTCCAGACTAACTTTAATTTGGTGGTTTCTTGTTAGATTGTGGAAGTTGAAAGTTCCAGTAATTCTTTTTGGAATACAGAACAAAACCACTGTAAATGTCCCTGAAGCCCTGAGAAAGTTTGAGAATGAAATCTATAAACTGCTTATATGTGCTGGCATCTCCACGCAGTGTTCTCCTAGGGCATGAGAAAAATGCAAACTACTTCAATATACATTTTTGACACACATTTGTTATCCTCTTTTTACAATGACATCAGTAGTTTTATAATAAAGCTGTTATTTACGATGTTGTTTAAAAGACTCTTTCTGAAGATGTAATAACTTTCTCTGTTAGAAAATATTTTCAAGTAAAAAAATAATCTGACTTGCAACTCTGCTTACAACCAGAAAATAGCTAATAAGAATCTTTAGTGTGAGTAAATTTCTGAGTAATCTTGATATGCTTTTGTCATAGCAACAGCTGTGAGTGGATATTGTTTGAAGTAAACATCTTTTCCTTGCAGAAATGTTGTCCAGCTGTTCAAGCTTCAACATATGTTCCAGTGTCATAGCTATTATGCAAAAACTGGTCTGGAAGAATTTCTGGCAGCATCTGAGGAGTTAAAACAACTTATTGGGTGAGCATTGTTTTGCCTTTTTGGAGGATAAAAGACATTGTAAGGCTTTTTGTTTTGTTCTGCTAGGTAATTCTAAGATCCGTTTGCTATAACTGTATTTGTAGCTGCTCTATTTGATACAGAGTTAGGGTTGCCTGGAAGTATAATCATACCCTTCTGGAACAGCTGGTTCAACAAAACTCACACTCAGATGACCAAGAATGCGCAGACAACCTTAAGCACTACACCTTTCATAGCCAAAGGAAATTTGCTAGCACTGAATCTTGTCTTGTATTCGCTGTCTTAGGCGTAGCTACTGTGAATATTGGAGGGCTTAATTACAGCAGTTTGGCAGTGAGAGAATGATGCAGTCTGGAAGGACTTCACTGTAGTAGAATTGAGCGCACCTCTCTTCTTGCATGGGGATGCACATGGCACGAAGAAAGGAGTGGATATGCATCTCAAGAGATTTATTATGTCTCTTGCTCAGTACTGCTTCAGCTGCAGAACTTAGAGTGTCCTTGCTATTGACGGCAGTTAGGTTGGAGGTGAGTGTAGTCTTGATGTTTAATGAGAGGGAAATAAAAATGTAACACCCTTAAGGAGCAGAAGGCTGTAAAATGAAGCACATACAGCATTTTTTACCATGAAACATGAAAGTATTTTACTGTGCAAAGGGTAAAGGCAGATCTTGTTTTACATTGTTCATAAACAAAGGTATTTATGGCATGGGTTGCTGTTGAAAACAGTATCTGAATGCATATGCTACTTAATTCTTACTCCCTACTCCTCAGAACCTTGAGATTTGTGAATCTCAACATTCATGGACGTGATATTCAGCCAAGGAAATAACTGTATGTTATTTTCCTATCTCTCAGTTTCCCAAGGTTTTCTTGATTGTAGTGGTTACAGAATACCTTTAGGTGTTAGATCACTGTTACCCAGATGGTTTGCACTTGAAATGCTACTTGTAGCTGGGCAAGGAGAAAGGAGGCTCTGGTTTCAACATACAGTACACCTTGTTATAGTGGAATGGGCATTTTGGTCATGATTTGCAGGCTTGGAAGGATGTCGGTGACAGCTTTGTGAGAGGAGTCACAGATGTCTGTGTGTCTAAATTCCAAATCTTGTCAGCTTTACTATTTAGTGGTTACAATAACTTGAAGGACCAGAGAAATAAAAATAATTATTTTCTTTACCTTCACCCCTTTCTTTTGACTCCTTAGAGCACATTTGTCAGCAGTGCTGTTATTTTTGTCCTGTCGCCTTATGTCACTGCAGCTTAAAAATATTCCTTGTTTTCTGGCACTAGATGCAGATTCATTCATTCCTGTGAATGAATCCTCAAATAAGCTGTGCCGTCCAGCTGGCCTTGGGGCCAAGGAATAATTCTTCATCCTTTCTTTTTATTTTTACAGACATAGAAGTCTTTGATAATGTTGTGAGAGCAGGACATAGGAATTGTTGTTTTAAAGCAGATTGCCTAGAAAAAACAATTATCTGCCCAAAACCCATGTTCTATGATAGCCTGGTTATTAAGACTTTCAAAGAACTGTTTCAGGTGCCATTGACTGTTGGTGATTGTGTCCTTTCCTTGTGCATTGAGGAGGGCAAGGCATCATTTCCATAGCTTGGTCACCGGACAATGGAGATCCTGTACAAGCATGTACATGGAAAAGCTTATGTCCCACCTGCAGGCACAAGTGGTGCCTGCTTTGTGGAAGTTTATCTCCTTGAGATTTCGTCACCAAAGCTGAAACAAAACATGGACTATCGAGTGTTATCAGTGCTTTCAGAAGATCCCAAGACATCATGAGGGATAAAAAAAGGGGACGTGAAACTGACAAAAATCCCTTTAGGTCTTTAAGGCAGTAGTTAACATCTGCACTTTGTATGTCTGTTCTGGTTTTGTTTAGTGAGGGGGGGCCTAAGGTGGTAGCTTCTGTAGGAAACTGCTAGAAGTCGCTCCCCTTTGTTCAGTGCACTTGGCCTGCTGCTGGCCAGGGCCGAGCCAACTGGTAGCAGAATGTTCTGTGGTAACGCCTCTGCGATAACGTATTTAAGAAGGGGAAAAGAGAAAAAAAAAGAAGAGAAGAGAAGATGTGAAGAAGCTGAGTGGGGGGCAGAGAGGGGGAGGCGCAAGCCTTGTGGGCCTTGCAGACCTCACCCTCTGGCCTCCCACTGCGCAGCCGACTGGGCCCAACTTGGCCTGGCTCGGCTGCAAGAAGTGGAGAGGAGATGAAATGTGAATGAGATGTAAAAAGATTCTGAGAGGCGTCTGCCAGCCTGTTGTGAAGAATTTTTCTTCTGAGAGGAACGGCTGCAGATACCAAGGTCAGTGAAGAAGGAGGGGGAGGAGTAATGCTGCTCCTGGCCAAGATTCCCCTGCAGCCTGTGGTGATGATCATGATGGAGCAGGTTGTCCCCCTGCGGCCCTTGGAGATCCATGGAGAAGCAGAGATCCACCTGCAGCCCGTGAAGGACCCCACACCCGGGCAGGTGGATGCCTGAAGGAGGCTGTGGCCTGTGGAAGGCCCGCTGGGACAGCCGTTCTGGAGAGATTGCACCCCCTGGAAGAGATGACCCACGCCAGAGCAGTTTCATGAAGGACTGTGGCCCATGGGAGCAACCCTATGAAGGAGCAGAGGAGGAATGCGAGGAGTTCTTCCCCCGACCATGAAGCAGCAGCGTGAAACAACGCGTGATGAACTGACCACAACCCCCATTCCCTCTTCCCCCTAGTACCACTTGGGAGGGGAAGGTGGTAGAGATAATGTTAAGCCCAGGAAGAGGGAAGGGTGGGGGTGAGGTTGTCTTGTTCCCGGTCTCATTCTCCTGTTAGTTTTAGAAATAAATGAATAGTTTTCCCCAAGTTGAGTCTGTTTTGCCCATGACGGTAACTTTAAGGATTTCTCACTGTCCTTATCTCAAACCTCGAGCCGTTTTTCTTATATTGTCTCCCCCTATTCTCTTGGAGGGTGGGGGGGAGTGAGAGAGAGACTGCATAGTCTGGTCCTGATCAGGGCTGAACTACAACAATGTCACAGCTGGAGAACTTAAAGCTTACAAACTACTTAAGAAATTCAATGAATTCTGTCTAAGTTGTCCCAGTTAGATTTTTGCAATTTATTAGTGGTATAAAATACTAGAGGCTGAGGTCCTAAAAAAGAATTATGTCAAGTGATAAAAATACAGTACAGCCAAGGGATTTTGGATGCTACCTTATCCAAATATGCCTGATACCTACCGCTAGGAAGATTGTTTAGGGTGAAATGAAGCCCAGTCACTGTCCTGCAGTGGGCAGTGTTTAAGAAAGAAATGTTGTCTGAAGATGTCAGTAAAAAATTTCAAATGTCGAATGATGCATGAAAGCAAGATGCTTGTTACATAAAAAAAAGTTATATAAATTATGCATAATGACCTAATTTTCTTTGAATTACTTGTAGTAGGCTTGCCAGAGGAGCAAGCAAAGGAAATATAGATTAATCTCTCATTTGGTATCTTGTAAGTAAAATAAGAAAAAAAAAAAACAACATTCTTTCAAAATGCGATGTAAAAAGACACAGTTAAGGTTAACGAGGAGAAGAAATTCCCAGCTGTCATAATTGATGACAACAAACACCTGCTATTCAGTATTGCTGGCTTAGAGAACTGGGGTGTTCAATGTACTGCTAACTGCATAAATATTAAGTGACTTGAATGCTTTGAGGTAGACCAAAAGCATTATTTAGCGTCTCAGAATTCCATTCATAAACAGTAGACTCTATCAATTAGAAGAAATACTAGGCTGTGGTGTTGTTGTTGAAAGAGAAAATTTTGGCCAGTTTGGCTCAAAAGATCCCAAGCTGGGATTGCTACAATGTCCTCTATTACTGAAGACTACAGATTTCAAGCTTACTGAAGGAAGTATATGAGTCTTAGAAGCGCTAGGAAAGGTGACTTTAGAACAGGATAGGACACTGCTAAATACAGTATTATAATTGTTTGTGCTGTATTAGAAGCTTTCTAATGACATAAGTGTATTTTAAACTTCTCTAAAATTCTCTTTAGTCACTTTAATGAGACCTGCCATTTGTGGTAGAACAGATACTAAGTTAGTGTAATCATTATTGACATGCAGTATTTCATTTTGAAAAGCCCACTACAGTTCGTTCTTGAAAGGCATTGAATAAACAAAGCTGCAAGCTGATGGCTGCTGTTCGTCTCACAACAGGAATACTGTACTTGGGACTAATGCAAGTTCCTTTAGCAATACTGTCACTGTATTTTAAAATTTGATTTTGAGAAAGCAACTTGACATATAAAAAGTCAGTTGCAGTTCTTTGTTTTCCTCAACTACAACTTGTGGAAAAAAAGTGCACTAGAAACCAGTCTCAGAGTGCTTAAAATGTTTTTATTTTTACTGGAGGCAGTCCTTAGAACTATGGAGTTTTTCATGCTTTTTTTATTCTACTGACCATTTAACATTTTCTGATGGATACTAGGCTTGTTTTTCTTGGTTACTTTCTGCCTGCATGTCCTATAGATCACAAGCTGAAAAAAATCTCTGGATTAAGGCATATGGTGATTGACCCTGTACACACACACAAACAAATAAAATATGAGTAAGCTCATCTGGTAGATGTAGGAAAGTGGATAAGCTCTAAGCTCTTCCAGTTAGAAGTAGGTGAGATCTGATTATTCCTGAAGACTCCAATGAACATTATAAAAATAATGCCCTTACCTTAAAGTGTTTGGAATGCAAGATACGAATAAGTAAATACAGCAAATATGCTGGGTAGAAATAGGTGTATTTGGGCCTGTAGATGTCAGTGGTAAATCTGCATGTTCTAGAAGTCTAGAATACTCAGTGCAAATAATTTACAGTGGTTTGAAAATGAAACCAAACCATCTTTTAATTTTCCCTGTTTAACTTTTCGGAGTCAGTCCTTCATCCACAAAGCAACATCTAAGTTTTATGAAATGCAGGTATAACTTAAAATGTGTCTCTATCACAAGTTGTAGATGGAACATTCTACCTTCTTGTACCACAAAAATTATGACTTCTGGATTTTTTTTTTTATATGCCTGGTGTTCATACTGTGTAACTGCCAACATAAATAAAGTGTGCAGTGCAAACAACAAAAAAAAATTAGTTGACTAAGCTAGGAATTTTATTGATAATAAACAGTATGGGAGTTAACACATAAAGCAATGTGATTACATTATATTAAAGCAACATTATTTTATTATTAGATTATAGTTATATTACATATCATAAACAATATGTTTGTATATTATTATATATTCTAACGTAACCACAGTGCTCATAATTTAATATTTTCTGGCATAAAGCTTGTCTCATACTAGAGTTTGACCACTGTGTATTCAAAAGCAACACAATGTATAATCATGTAAAACAGCTGAGCATATTTGTTCATAAATAGAACTTAGATAACATACTTCTTAAAAAAAATACTTTTACTAGGAAAAAAAAAATCAATTCAGGGTAAATTAACCATCTGGATAGAGTAAACAAAACACCAGAAATTACAGATTCATAGGAAGACTGAGTAATCAAAACATAAAATAAAGCATATATATATATATATGTTTTTTAATATATATAAATATTTTTATTTTTATATATATGCTGCATGTTGATCCTCTGAGCATGAGATAATTTTCCATATCACATATTGTGCACATTTGTTTAATTTGAAAATCACAACCACTTACAGAAAGATACAGAAAGTTTTGATACTGCATGAATTTTGGCTAATTCTCAGCTCTGTTTCATCAGGTTTAAAGAAAGCAGTATTTTGTATAAAACTGTAATCACAAAGTAGGAAATCAGAACTGAACCTCTTTTTATGGTGAAGAATCTAATGGCACAGGGAGAAGTGATGTAAAGCAGAAGAGTTTGTCAGCTGTAAACTTTGTTAAAGCCCATAACTTTGACAAATACTCTGCTGCTCAACCGAAAGTGCAGATAATCCTTTTTATGCTGTAAAAGCGGTTGATGTGAGATGTATGAAAAGCAAGTGAGGTTACTGGAGGATATATTAAGCCACGTAGCAGGCTGGTTTATCCGGGTGACTACAGAGTTTCGGTAATTGTACACAGAGGTTGAACTCTGACCTGCATATATTGAAGTGGAACACCCAGAGGAATGTGGAGTCTCACTAGGAAAAGAAACAAAGGGGCAAAGTTTCTGTAGTTCAGGACTTTGTGGAATTAGAGTCCACAGGTGAAACAGTGTTGTTACTTTTTCTTGCCTGAAGAATTTGAATATGATGAGAGAGTAGCTCTAGATAAATCTTAAGTCTATACCTGGTTTTAGAAATTTGAAGGAACTGTGGAGACATCCTATTGGAATATAAACCCATTTATGTTCCTCAGGGAAATTACATTTTGAAGGAATAGGATGAAGGATTCAGCTCTTTTCTTGGGTGACATAACATTAGAGTCACAGTTGGTAGGAACTCTGTTATGATCCATTTCTGTTGGACACATGTTTTTACAAATGGGCTCTAATAAATTAGTTGAGAATGAAAGCATTTGTATTAGTTTGTTTCTTTGTCCACAAAGACATATTCTGAAGATTATGCCTCACACCTCAGATAATTCCTGACATTTCTTCAATGCTTCCCTCCCCATTCACCATCTGGCTAAGACTTTAAAGCTTTTACCCTATAGTCATCATCCATCTCTGAAAAATCTGATTCAGACTCAGAAGAAAGAGAACCAGGATAAGATATTAATTTGCATGCTAAAGTTAAAATAAGCTGCTTTAGCCTTAGGTATTTCTCAATAAATTTCCCAGAAATCCCCCTGATTTCTGTTAATGTTCTAACTTCGTTCATTTTTTCCCGCCATACATTTTTCACTTTCAGAGGTAGTGATCTGCCTATGACATGGTACAGGTAACTCAGTCATTTAAACAGATGTTTCGTTCTTAACTGTATTTGCCCATTTTCTCCCCAGTTTTTACAAATCCAACTGATTCCTGATCAGCTTGATTTGACCAAGAAAATATTCTCTGTAAAAAGTATTCAGAAGAGGGTGAAGTTTTGCCAGACTTTTATTTCTTTATGTCTTTATTTAAGGTGTTGATCATTTGCCTAATTAAGCCTTTTGATAAGGAGATGAGAATTTTCCAACATTTCCAGGTTTTGGAGGAAAATAGTTGTGAGGAAACAGTTTAAAGATGCTGATTTGATCTTATTGTTGCAAAATACTTAACTTACTGATTCATGGCTTTCTTTTCCTCCTTAAGTGCAGGTGCATAATATTCCATAGACAGCATAGTAGCAAAGTTTTTCTTCTATGCCTTTAAAGAAAGGATAGCTATTTGCAGACTACAGTATGGCTCAGTGTCATGTTGGTCAGTCTCCTGATGCTGTACAGAAATTCTGGTATGGAATATTTAGTGTCTGTTGCTAGAAGGTGCACCTTCATACGGATGAGCTGCAAGTGAAGGCCACTTTGGATAAAAATGTATACTATTTCTGTTCTCAAGAACACCAGTACTGACGTAAAGATACAGTGAAGCATGTGTCTCTTGCTTTGGCTTCGTCCACTAGTTCTGAGCAGCTAGTTTGTTCTCACATTCTTAATCCTCTTGCCAAGACCATCATGACCTTGGCTTAGGGACTCCAGATGGGAATTTCCAAAGTCTTCCAAAAGCGCCCTTTGATGCCTGTTGGAGGGAAGACATGAATGATGTGACTGCAGTTGTGGGAAGTACTCTTTGAAATCTACTGTTTAACTTTGAAATTGCAGACATATCTGTACTTCCATCCAGCCCCTTGCCAAATTCTGCTACTCAAAAAGAACTGATGCCGTAGATTAACAGTGAGTTGGATTAATTTTACTTTCATCCTTATCATTTAAGGTGGCTCTTACTTCTAATTTCCTTTCTTCTGTTTGCTTTCATTCCCATAGTGGATGTTTCATTTTTTCCTGACTTTCCAATACTGGAAGGAAGAGGTATGGCAGCTTAGTCACCTTTGAGTACAATTGTGAGAAAAGTCAAATGAGGAGTCAGTCGCCTGTTTCTTCCCGGGCAAAACAGAGACCGTAAGCTGTAGACTTGCAATACTCTATTAGCCTGCCTCTTGTTCTCTCTTAAGATTCCCATGTGTTCTGGTTTTGTTAGTGAGGGGGGGCCTAAGGTGGTAGCTTCTGTAGGAAACTGCTAGAAGTCGCTCCCCTTTGTTCAGGGGACTTGGCCAGGCCTAGGGCGGACTCGCTGCTGGCCAAGGCCGAGCCAATTGGTAGCAGAATGTCCCGTGATAACGCCTCTGCGATAACGTATTTAAGTAGGGGAAAACAGGAAAAAGAGGAAGAGAAGATGTGACGCAGCTGAGCGGGGGGCAGAGAGGGGGAGGCGCGAGCCTCATGGGCCTTGCAGGCCTCACCCTCTGGCCTCCCGCCGGGCAGCCGACTGGGCCCAACTCAGCCCGGCCCGGCTGCAAGAAGTGGAGAGGAGATGAGAAGTGAATAAGATGTAAAAAGGATCCTGAGAGGTGTCTGCCAGCCTGTTGTGAGGAACGGCTGCAGACGCCAAGGTCAGTGAAGAAGGAGGGGGAGGAGTAATGTGGCTCCTGGCCAAGATTCCTCTGCAACTCGTGGTGAAGACCATGGTGGAGCGGGTTGTCCCCCTGCAGCCCATGGAGGTCCACGGAGGGGCAGAGATCCACCTGCAGCCCGTGGAGGACCCCACGCCAGAGCAGGTGGAGGCCTGAAGGAGGCTGTGGCCCGTGGAGGGCCCGCTGGGACAGCTGTTCTAGAGGGACTGCACCCCGTGGAAGAGATGACCCACGCCGGAGCAGTTTCACGAAGGACTGTGGCCCGTGGGAGGGACCCCACGCTGGAGCAGAGGAGGAATGCGAGGAGTTCTTCCCCCGACAATGATACAGCGGCGTAAAACAACGCGTGATGAACTGACCGCGACCCCCATTCCCTTTTCCCCCCCCGTGCCGCTCGGGAGGGGAAGGTAGTAGAGATAATGTTAAGCCCGGGAAGAGGGAGGGGTGGGGGGGGAGGTTATCTTGTTCCCTGTCTCATTCTCCTGCTAATTTTAGAAATAAATGAATAGTTTTCCCCAAGTCGAGTCTGTTTTGCCCGTGACGGTAACTTTAAGGATTTCTCCCCGTCCTTACCTCAAACCTTGAGCCATTTTTCTTATATCATCTCCCCCTGTTCTCTCGGAGGGTGGGGGGAGCGGGAGAGAGACTGCGTAGTCTGGTCCTGATCAGGGCTGAACTACGACACCATGGCTGCTGGCTACTCAGTGAAGGCAACTTGCTGACTAAAGTAGCATCTCCTTGGTTAAAGAGGGGACAAATGGACCAGTACTTCTAGGCAGTAATTAACTCCTACAGACTTATGCATCCACATAGGTAAATACCTAAGAAGGGCCAGTCAGGGTGGAAAACTTGCCTTGGGTATCAGAGGAGAATACTCCCTCAGTGTACTCAACAGTGATAATGCCATATTACTAGCTTAATTAAATCACTGTGTAAACTCAGTCAGAAATTAAACTGACTTAAAAAATTATGGTGAAACTATCAGATGCTAGTTTTAAAGATCCAAGTGTTTACTAGGGAAATGAAACTGGTATGACATACTGTGCCCTGTAATTGTGAAAGACAGTTGGACATTGCAGAAACTGAAATCTATTGATCAGGCAGTGTAGATAAATTGTTTAAAAGAAAATCTGGACTGCAGAAATTATTGGTTGAATTATCTTATGTGTTTTAAGAGGGAGGTATTATAGATAATAGTCTTTCTATAAATATACTGATGCTGATCCAGAACCAACTTTAAACTCTGGGGACTTTCAAACTTCTCCTGTGTAATAATCTGCACAGTACCTGATCAACAAGTGCTCAAATATTCGGAGCCAATGGACGCAACGTTGTATTGATGAACAACCAATATTTATCTTCAGGGTGCAATAAAACAACAAGAAGGCAGAGGATGTCCGACATCATCTGCACTAGTGCTACTTGTATTATCCTGTTAAAATATAGACAGAAATATAGATATTGAATACCAGGAAAGGAAAGGAAAAATAGATGTTAAATTATTGCAAAGTCAGGAACACAGAATTATGTAGTCCATAAGTCCTGCGGAAAAGCATTATTCTTCTCTTCTGGTATCAAAGGGTAGAGTTATTTTTCATTCTGAACAAATGTAGAAACGCTCTGCTATGAGCCAACTTAGTTACAAACTGCCTGGATTAGTTGGAGAAAACACAGTATTCATCTTTTTCTTAACATTTATCAACAGTAGTTGGAAAAGATTAGATAGTAAATGTCACACACATGACTAGACTTTGTTTAGAATAAGTACCTTCCTCAACCTACAGATGTTTACTTCAAAAGAAGGCACCCTGAATTAGTTTTTACTGCTCTGCCTGCAGTACTAACGAGTCAGATCAAGATTCATGCATATCTTAGTCATATTGAATCTTTTCCTCAGAGATATGTATGTATTCCCTCACCAAAAAAAAAAAAAAAAAAAAAAATCCAAAAATCAACATGGCCTTAATTTAGTCAATCCTTTATGCTGATCAGATAATTTCTTATAACCATGGGATTCAGGATGTAGTACAGCTTTCAATTGGCAGCTTAGCTCTCAGGAAAACCTCAGGAGAAATACTGGAGAACTAGATTAGCAAATGGCCTTTTCTTGGTTCTAGAATATCCATCTGGAATAAGTGAAGGTGAAAAGAAATAAGAGAGATAGAAGCCAATAGAAAGTGGCTAACAGGGTGGTAAGCTGAGTGGTCACAGACAGCAATGTTCTTCTGGAAAGACAAATTCACAGTATTTAACATACTTGTCCCTGGCAAATGATTTAATGAAACACAGAATAAAATTAATTGTGTAACTGATTTTCACAATGGCCAAGATAAAGAAAACTATCTGAGCAAAGGAGCTGTTTGTTTCTCCCATTGTGAATACTGCTGGACTGTGTCTCAGATTCCCTCAAATCTAGAAATAAGGAAAATCTCTTTGATTAAAGACCACAGTTGTTACCTGGTATTACCTTGCCTATGCATGCGACATCAGGTAAGACAAAAACATATTCAATGCATACCATTGTTTTCAGGAAAAATTTAAAACATAGGGCTAGTTTACTTCATCCAAACTATGTGATAAACACTTCTTTAAGTGATGTTTTGTAGTGGCAAATAATTTGATTATTTCTTCTGTGATACATCTGCCAGTGTTTAATCCTGATATCAATGTGTGTATGAATTTACCGTTCGGTTAGTCTATAAGTCATCCGGAGGATGACATCCACTGCACTCGCATTTATGTTCATTCTCTTGTAGTTTACTGGAGATTCAGCACCTCAGAGTGCTGAAGATTGACTGTGGGGAGTAACCCAACAATAAGGGAGTACCGGGCAGTGTATTTGTTGCCATAATGAGATTGAGACTTCTTTCCTGGTAAATAGACAGCAGAAGGACTCAGTCATTTATCAAATGAAGATGGGGAAGTGGAGGTGCCTGGAGGAGAGAATTACTTATTATGGATAGCTGTTGGTATGACATGGTTATGAATCATAAAGAAAGCAGTTACTTTAGAAAGCGTTGAAAGAAGACTATGCGACATTTCGGAACTATCAGGGGACAGGAGACTTTGCATTGAGTCTTACAAATATAGTATCATGACTTCCAACAACTGGTCAAAAGTGATTCCTGCCTTCAAAGTTCTTATCCCAAAAGAAGACCAAAGTTACAAACTCTGCTACATAGGAAAGATTTCTACCACATAGAAATATTTTTTTTCTTAAGTGTGTGAGAGACTTGGTCACCTCCTTTATTCAGAGGATGAAACTTACACTACGTTTCTTTGGTTTAAATTTAGATTGAAATCTTTCATAATTGCTAAACTAACTGTAGTAATTACCATAATGACTAAGGTAGTGTCTCTGTCAGAGGTAACAAATCAACTAACAAAGTGTGTTCTGTTGTTGAACAGTGGAACCAAGCACCAGCATTAGAAACGTAGAATGGTTTGGGTTGGAAGGGACCTTCAAATGTCATCCAGTCCAACCCCCCCTGCAAGAAGCAGGGACATCTCCAACCAGATCAGGTTGCTCAGAGCCTCATCCAGCCTGGCCTTGAATGTTTCCAGGGATGGGACATCTACCACCTCTCTGGGCAACCGGTTCCAGTGTTCTACAACTCTAATTGTAAAAAATTCTTTCCTCATGTCTAATCTAAATTAGATTTAGATTATTTAAAATATATTTTAAATATATTTTAAAACCATTACTCCTAGTCCTGTCACAACAGGCCCTACTGAAGAGTCTCTCCCAATCTTTCCTGTAGGCCCCCTTTGAGGTACTGGAAGACCGCTATAAGGTCTCTGTGGAGCCTTCTCTTCTCTAGGCTGAACAGCCCCAACTCTCTCAGCCTGTCCTCATAGGAGAGTTGCTCCAGCCCTTTTATCATCTTCGTGGCCCTCCTCTGGACCTTCTCCAACTGGTCCATGTCCTTCTTATGCTGGGGTCTCCAGAGCTGGACACAGTACTCCCGGTGGGGTCTCACCAGAGCAGAGTAGGGGGGGAGAATGACCTTCCTCAACCTGCTGGCCACGCTTCTCTTGATGCGGCCCAGGATGCGGTTGGCCTTCTGGGCTGCAAGGGCGCATTGCCTGCTCATGTTGAGCTTCTCATCCACCATCACTCCCCAGTCCTTCTCCTGAGGGCTGCTCTCGACTTCCTGTTGAGAAGACTGGAGATAACTTTTAATACCCTTATGCTACTGTTGTACGAGAGGGAAAAAGGACAAGGAAGACTCTTTAAATAAATATTCTGATTTTTTACTTTGAATTCTTAGGCAAAACAAGTAATTGGGTTTATCTGAAAACCACAGTAGAAATAATTATGTTAAGAGAGAGCCAACAGACTTCTAAGACAACCTTTAGGACAAATAGGCCTCAGCTTGTGTTTTGACACCAGTTCATTGAAGCAACGTTAATGAGAAAAACTGTCAGACATGACCAACAACAGAAGTGAGAGATGAGTTAGGATTTTCTAGGAGCACAGATAGCGTTTAACAGGGTGTGATAGTTTTATATTAAAAATAATTTAAAAGCAGCTTTTTTTCTGAAACCCCATACATTTAGCCCTGAACTGATGTTCATGAGGAGCTTTCCATTGCATATATCCTGAGATGATCTTAGAGAATTTTGTTGAAAGGTTTGTAAATTAGGCAGGATTTATTTTCTGGTGGACGTACCAAAAAATAAAGGCACTTTAAGTCAATAAGAAGCTTTAAACCTCGTTAAGTTCCTTTCATTTGTATTTCATAATTAACACAATTTGTATGCATTCAGTTATGAATACATTCTGAATTACAGGGATTTTATTTTTGTTTGTTTACTTGTTATGCTATGTAAGTAGCATTGTAAGTGAAGTGCTTTCCAGCTTATTGTTGGTGATAATCTAATTTCTCTCAGGCATATTTGTGGAAGAATCTTGATTCCCAGCTTGTGTCTTTTGGTCAGTGCTTGCATTCCTTTTGTAAAACCTTTACAAAGCTGTGTATAAATTCTGTAAAATTTTTTTCTTCATATTCTTCACATTCTTTGCATTTTGCTGATGATGTGGAATTCAACTGAAAAAGAAAATGCAACAGTAAAGCAGGATACTGATCTATTTGTTCTGGTAGGGAACTAACCCTTGTTTGTCCTATCCTGTGAATAATTCCAATGTAGTCAGTGGCTACAGAAAGCACTACTGGAGGCTTCCGTGGTACTAATGTTTTGTGCAGCTGCTGGCTTGCCTTCTGAGTAGGATCAGCTTTCAAAGACACAGCACTTCAGTGAGAGATGCAAGTTGCTGTCCCTTTGAAAATTAGGATGCTTTCCTGTATTTGTCTGAGCATACCTGACTTTAGATACTGAAGTTACAAACTTCATTTGTACATACACATTCAAACACCCTGCATAGGTATGCATGCACAGTCAAAATTATTTGCTGTTATGGGAATCCTGAAAGTGTTTTTCTAAATATCACTGAATTCTGCTTTTTCATCATTGTATGTGTAGCTTTTTTATTGTTATATGTACAGATTACTGGATCCCATTTGCTTTCATCTGTACTATCCTACCTTCTATATAACAAAAGGGGTATTTCTGCTACTGAAGAAACACTTTTGATTTGCCTTTTTTTTTCCACAGACTGTTGGTGTTACTTACCTTGTTATTTTGTAAGCTTGCGTTTCCATTTTTCCATATGTTCAATACATCCTGTGTTCTACTACATTTTTTAATATGACATTCTTGAACAACCACTTTCATCTCTAAGAAAAAGCATCTCATTATAGGTTCTTGGCATTCTTTCTGAAAAATATGAAGTTGTAATAGGAACAAGTGAATGTAAGATATAATTTACCACAGAGCGGCTGATTTTTATTTACTGGATATCTCTTCTTACTATTCAAATAGTTTTAAATGTTTGCAGGGTTGGCTATGAGGGCTAACAACAAAAAGGCCAGCCAACTTGCTAAGATGAGGTGAAACTTAGTGTCTTGGAGAAGAACATAGGAAAATACTTAATTAGAATACGAATTTGGGATATAATTAAACATAGTGAAATTAAAGTAGCATTATTCTTAGTAGTTCTAGCACTTTCATTCAGAGATCTGAATTCAGCATAGGTAGGGGAGAAGAAAAAGTAAATATTACTTGTATTTCACAATTTAAAGAAAAAGAAGCAGAGGCACTAATTTCTCAATCAAGCCAACAATAAAGCCAAGAATAAGTCTCAGGTTGTCTGATTTTCATATCAGACTGTCCCACTTTAAGAAAATCTTCCTGACATTATCAGGCATTAAGACATCCATTACAATGGATTAATGTCTCTGGCTCAGTTCAGTTCAGGGAATATGTGTGTGCATGTGGACGTCCATGTTTTGCAACCTTTTTTCAGTCATGCACAGGGCTAACTGTACAGACACATTGGACTGTCCTTTCTCAGGCTTGCTAGATCCACTGGACGCATCAGTGTTACTGTGTTCTGCACGCACACCGAGACTATTCCGCACTGAGATGGTCAGCACATCATTTCTAGGAAATCTTTCATTAACTCTTTGTGCACGAGGTTAAGGTATTGTTTGTGGCACAGTCCTTCTGAGAATGTTTATGTTGTCAGGAAAGCAGTGTCGCTGAAGGAGGCTGAAGTACGCTGGATTCATTACTTACTACAGCAGTGAATCCAGTCAGTTCCACCAGGGCTTATACCAAAGGTGACTGCTAGGAGTTGGGTACTGGCTGAATTCATTTTCTTGGTGGGATGCAAGTGTTCCATGGAATGCAGACTGAGCTCCAAGGCAACAGATTATGAAAAAGCCTCTTCAGGAATTAATTGATCAAAACTGCATTTAAGATGATTTTACATAGGTTTCTATGACCATATTAAGAATTATATTGACAAATTAACATAATTCATCCTTTGCAGGATAAATTATAACCTCCAACTATTGGATATCAAAATCCTTGAGAGTACCTAGGCATTTGCTGCTAAGCTAAGGAGTGGCAAAAGCAGAGAAATGCACAGGTAGATGCTGAGAGTTACTCTCCATATTCCACTTCTCCATTATTTTATTCTATTAAGTAGTCCGTGGTGTTAAATAATCATCTTTGGAACTATTTTCTTTGTCACTTTTTCACTCCCTCAAATTACAAATGACTGCCAACATTATTTTAGCAGTGTTTGCTTTGATAAGATCATTTTGGATCATCCTTTTTAATTGATGAATTTTAATAGCAGGTGATTCAAGAAAAATAATTAATAATTAATTTGTCATAAGTACTTTAACTAGTAGAACTGTTCCCTCTAAGGCAAATGATTTGATTTCTGAAACTTTTCTCAAATTAGACAAAGACTGCCTTAGGAGAAAGTTGCTAGTAAAGAAATGAAGCTACCATATTAGACCAGTTGTGGTCAAATTTTAAGTTTACTTACACCCACATCTGCGTTTGCAGTATATAAACTGACATCAATGTCCTAAAAGAAAACAAGAGTTAGAATTATGAAGATTAACTAACAAATTTAGAGATAACAAAGCTAACTCTACAAGACATGGCTAAGCTCCAAGTTCAAGGGCAGAATCCATCCAGGTGCTGGGAGGCAGCAACTCAGAGGATCTTAAAGTCACCTAGTAACCTGCAGGGCTTCGCTGTGAAGAGAACTCATCAGAACTGAGTCCCACAATACTTTTTCTGAAGGAGCTAACTCCCAAGCCCACTGCCCCTTTTCTTAGGAAAAGTGAGAAGAAAATACTATTTAATTCTAGAGTCCGCAGTATTTGGTCAACTCCAATTGCCTTTAACCTTTTATTTCTTTGCTTCCACCCATGAAACAGTATTATACAAACACCATCCCTTTTCCTGTTCCCGGTCACTGACACTTCTTAGCTGAGTGCAGTGCTAAATAATTTACTATGTCTGCTTCTGTGATTATATGAAATGCTGACTTTTTTATGAACTTACTTTGGCTGTCCTGATCTGCTCCAAATCTTTCAGAACTTCTGCCCACTTGCAGTGACCTGCTACTGTCTTTGGTACATAAGCACTAGAACAGAAGAAAAACGGTGGCCTTTAAGCTAACCAGTAGGTATACACATCATTTATACTGAAAAAAAGTCAGAGATTATTTAGATACTATAGATATATTGTTTACACACACATATATATGTATAAATGGTAACTGTATGAGGCAAGTATGTTTGGCAAACATAAAATCATATAGCTATATAAAAACTATATCTTAGAGTCACACGCTATATAAACAGTCAATGTGCAGGAAAAACATTCAACTACAAAACCCCACAAATTTCAAAGTCCCTTATACTGAAAATTTCCCACCCTGCTACTATGGGATTTCTACTGTAAGCACTGTAGAAATATTATTTGCCATTTTAGGTGTAATTTTTGTGCACAGGAAAGCTTACTCCTACTGTGGATTAGATTTGGCTCTAAGTGAAACACTGAAGGGTGGAAGGAAGATTTCTTTCTCCTTTGGAAGATTTTTGGAACGTGCATTGTGGTTTTAATATGACTCCACTTGGATCCTTAATTTGTATGCCTTTCAGTACTGCTATGCTATAACTAATATATGACAATGTAGGGAGAGACAGACCAGGTGTTTTGGGAAGCTGGTTTAAAATAAGCAGTTGTTAAACATTTAAGCCTTAACCAAAGGCTCAAAAATTACCATATTATTGGGAAAGGAAGAAAAAGGAGGTTTATAGCAAGAATCAGAGGACACTTACCATGTTTCTGCCAGGAGGAGAGAGACAGAAAAGAAATGTCAGACCTTAGCAAAGAGATTTGACTGAAGGGGCACAAGGAGAGAACAACTAGGGCATGTAGGCCCTAGAAGCAGGGCCAGTTTTCTAAGACAGGAAACTGGAGTGCAAATGGAAGGAGGGATCTCATATACATAATTCAGCATAAGTATTAAAACACGTTCACACGTAGTGGTTTTTTTTCATTTCAAAGACACATGGCAATTTTTATTGAGGTCTAAATCCAACATTTTCAGTAACTTCAGGGTTATCACAGAGAATACCTAAAGGGGGCCTCCAGGAAAGATGGGGAGAAACTCTTCAGTAGGGGCTGTTGTGACAGGACGAGGGGTAATGGTTTTAAATTAGACAGATTTAGATTAGATATTAGGAAGATTTTTTTTACAATGAGAGTGGTTAGAACACTGGCACAGGTTGCCCAGAGAGGTGGTGGATGCTCCAGCCCTGGAAGCATTCAAGGCCAGGTTGGACGGGGCTCTGAGCAACCTGATCTGGTTGGCAATGTCCTTGCTTCTTGGAGGGGGGTTGGACTTGGGTGACCTTTGAAGGTCCCTTCCAACCCAAACCATTCTGTGATTCTATCAGGGCCAAGATCCTTTCTTGATCAGACTGAACCTACGCAGCAAACAACAGAATAAAGTAAGGGACCGTGGCTTATGAAGCAATGGGTGACTGTATATCATAGCAGGAGGGAATCCACTCTCTAAAGCAAGCGGAGGCAAGTAACAGCTGTAGTAGCAAAAATAAATAATCTGTATTTACTGTCTAGTCAACATTGACTTTGTAGTTACCATAGGAAGAAGATGATTAGTCCCATCTCATTCTTTGAAAGGCAAAAGAAATGGCTGTTCAGAGGAAGACACAGCTGATATTGCAGACAAATACTTTTCAGGTGTGTTTTCTGAAAGACACAACCAAGATGATAGCTTGTCACAATCCAATTTCACGTAATTTTGCTTTAGTACTGACTTAATTAACCAATTTGCTAAGACATCCAATCAAGACAAGGCAACCTGTTGTGTGTAGCTTAAAAGACAAACCGATTTGTAGCTTGCAGATTTATATAATCACTTTACAAAACAGTTGGTAGAAAATCAGATTCTGAAGACACACTGCAAAAATCTGAACTCCTCCTGGGCTCCCTATTAATTTATCTGTTCATATGGTAGACTGCAATTTAATGCAGGGACAATATTAACGAGCTTTTGATTTGTTTTCCATCCTGGAGATCTTTCCCCTGGCTGCCTATTGCCACCCAAATTCTATGAATTACCTACAACTATAACATTCCCTACAGTATTGTGGTTGTATATATATGAAACTTTGCATTGAATACATAAAATGCTGTAGTTATTTGTGTAGATCTTAAATATAATATTCAGATATTGTATATAGTTCTTTACATAGTCTATGTACATCTAATACTGGGAAGTGATGCATTTAAGAATTCTGTCAGTGGAGTCTGACAACTGGAAATGAGGAGGTGTGAGCCGTGTGTGGACCATCAGCGCAGGTTTCCCTGCGTGCAGCCTGGGAACCTTTGTTCCAAAGTCACAAGCCCTTTGATTTAAGCTGGTAGAGTTGCTTCACAGAACTAGGTTAATTCATTGCAGCGGTGTCTTTGGTCCAAGGTTTTATTTCTTGTAATATGTGCAGCACTTTTATATTAACTGAATGAAACAATGTTTCTTTAACGGTGGTTTATTTACATACATACTTGCAAGGGAATATTTTAAAATGGACCAGAGAACATAATAAAACAAGAGCTAGCCCTGTGCAGTGGTAAAAATATCAAAATGGGAGGTCAATCCATACATTGTCAGGTTTGCGGCTAACTTGCTGAAAACCACCTACCTGTTACTAAAGCATCTACTGTCAAAGCCAGGAGAGTAATACTTACATCTGTCACAGGGGACTCCTGAAGAGTGTTTGTAAAAAATACTTGTTACTCTCATAAATAGAAAATATTTTACATACATTGCAATTATTTTGTTTCCAAAACCCAAAGATATAGCTGAAATAGCCTAGTAACCAGATCACTAAAAAAATTCCTACATTCAGTAACCAAAAGCAGTTCCAGACCCTGTGTGTATGTCCAAAACCTGTTAAATAAGAAGTACGTAATGACATATTGATAAACTAAATTAAAGTAAGGTCAGAGCAAGTAATAGCTCACCCATCTTCTGAATTATTTCAGTATGGAACATGCCGTGTTATTGTTACCCAAAGTATGCTTAAAAACAAGGCTCAACCTGTTACTGTTTCCACAACAAATGGAAATCTAAAATATGTGAGTATTAAAACCAAAATATTAAGTATATTTCAATATAATACATATTTTCCAAACATTTAAAAATGAAATAGGAAAGAAATATTAACCGCTTGGCTATGGTCAAAAGACCTAAATGATTTTGTTATAGTATGACAGAAAGGCTGTAACCTTTCCACAGTTCATATTGTTTCATCTGAAATTTGTCATGTTTTTGGTGTTTTTGTGTTGTTTTGTTTTTGTTTTTTTTTTTTTTTTTTAAATCTGCATACTAACTGCTTTGATTTTATTTGAAAATCTTTTAAAATATCCTGGTTTGTTTTGGAGCTTTTTTTTTTTTTTCTCATTTAGTTGAAGTTCGAAAATAGCCTTATGGGGAAACTCAAAGTACATTTAAAGAAATTCAAAATCTGATTTGTTGGCTACAGCTGAAGAAAACATGTTTTTATCCCATGTTTTAATTTTTAAAAGCATGTTTTAAGAAAATATTTAAAATTTATTAGAAGCATTTTACAATAGGTAAACATTTTGATCATTTTACAAGCCAATTTTTATCAAATGAGAAGAGGTAGCTACAAATTAAAATATAAAAGACTTCTTTTCGCTCCATAAGCACTTACCAGCTTTGTATTTCATAATTAGTATTATGGGGGCTTAAAAAGCTGATTTGAGTCCAAATGCATTGTCAAATTTATGCTGTAGAATAAAGTCTTCAAGGTGGGGGAAATGAATAATGGGCCAGGGTTATCATTAATTTATCATTTGTTTCCTTTTTTTAATAATTGTTCACTGTGGTGACAGTGAACACTGTTCTTAGTGATTACCATAGTTGTCTTGATCTTTGGTTTTCTTAAAATACAGTAGGTAACTATTTTATTGTAATGAAATAATCATTGCTAATTTGAAATAAGGGCTTAGTTTTTAGAAGTAATAGAGAACTTCTACTGATTGTAAAATGTATAAAAAATATGCTATATGCATACTCTAAAGGGTATTCCATTTGTTTATAGAGAAAGAGGTTCTTAACATCCAGTAGATCACCTAACACATTCCTTTCAACAATTCAGGGACATTTTCTGCTTAGATTTCTTAATTATTTCATTCAAAATACTGTTCAACAACATACATGCTTACTTACATGCTTTGATAAATTATTCTCCTGCTTTGAACGCACATTCTTGTAATTTAAAAATTTCCTTTTGCTAATGTTAGTTTTTCATTTCTGACTCTGTTAATCATTAACCAATTCCTCTCTGATGTTATTATGTCTCTGATACTTACCCTTATTTTATGGAAGCTTGAACTTTACAGGGGACCAACTCATATTCAATTAAGTAACATATTTTTATCTGTAGCTTGTGTCACGATAACCTGCAACTCTAGGTTAAGGATTAAAGCCTTTGTAAGTGAACGTATGTTATTCCACAATGCAATTGAGAGTTATGATATGCACAATAATCTGTTTGGAAAAGGAATGTTGTTTTCTTATAATTAAGTTAAAATTAAGCACTTTAAGAGCATTTACCACTGAGTAAAATCCGAGGCATAGTAGTAGTGTTTTCTCTTTAAAGAAGTAATCGTATAAGCAAATGACAGAACTTTTCTTTAACAAGGCAGAAACAGTTGCTGATTTTGCTGTTTTGGCTGTCATAGAAGCTATAATCTAAGAAATTATTCATAATTCTTTACAATATTTAATTTACATCCAAAGGAAAGTACTGAAAGCTAAAATTACATGTCTTTGCCTACATACCATATACCTAAATTTCTTTATTAAGATTTGCTTATAAATTTCTCAGTGAATCCTTGAGATGTGATATTTATAGCTAAGAAAGTTTAGTTGCTGTGCAAGTTGGTTTTATGTACAAAGGTCCACTAATTTTTTTTTTGCTTATTTTGAACTGTATTTTTGTTCTTAGTTAGAATATTCAGATCCTGAACCTACAAGTTCTCGACCACCTCTTGTTTATGTGTGTGTATGCTTTCAGTACTGTTCTTCAGTCTACAACAACTCTTTCCTTCATTGAGATCCCTCTTTGATAAGTAGACAGCAGTCTTCTCTCAGCCAACATTTTGCTAGACTATTGCATGAAGTCTGGGTGGGATGGAGTTTATTTTCTGGTTTATTTCTGGAGCTGGTATTAGTGCTATATTTTAGATTTGTGATCAAAACAATGTTGACAACTCTCTAATACTTCAGCTAATGCTGAACAGCGCTTGCAAGGGCTTCTCTTTTTCTCGCTCTGCTCTCCCCTGCCACTCTCAGTGAGTAGGCTGGGGGTGCACAAAAGGTTGAGAGGTGACATGGCCAGGACAGCTGACCCAAACTGAGCAAAGAGATATTCCATACTTTATAACATCATACTCAGCATTAAAAGGTGGTGGGAGGGGAGTTTCTCAAAGGTAACCATTGCTCAGAGACTGCTTGGACATCGGTCTGCTGGTGGGAGGTGGAGAGTGATTGCTTTTGCATTACTTGGTGGGGTTCTTTTCCTTTTTTCTTGACTTATTAAACTGTTTTAAGCTCAGTCCCTGAGTTCTTCTCACTTTTACCCTTCCAGTTCTCTCTTGTGTCTGGCTGGGGTGGGGAGTGAACACGCAACTGCGTGGCAGCTTAGCTGCCAGCTGGGGTCAACTCAGTACAACTACACAATGCCATCTCTTGAAGACATTTGCCTCTATTTTCATGATCTTCCTAGCAGTCCTTATCTGCTTTGTTGTTCTTGAAAACAAGTGACCAGAAGGATACAACGTACTGAGATCTCATGAAGGATTTAGAAGCTAGTGCTAGTATTTTCACCTTCCATGGGAAAGAGGGAACTAGCTAGTGCCGGTGTTTTCTTCATGACCGTGTCACACTGGTGGCTTGTCCTTCAATAATATGGTCCTCTGCCAGAACTTTGTGTGTAGTTCTTTCAGAATCCTGGAATGTCTGAAGAGTCTTTCACTATTAGCAAAAACACTCTCCCTCCCCAAAACCAGTCTAACCTGTTTTGATTACTCTAAATTTATCCTTAACTTTTTGACCTCTAGCATGCAGCTTTATTGATGAATCCTTTCTGCCTTTGCCTCTGGGCTTTCTGGTTAGTCTCAACACTGCTGATAGGCATCGCTAGTCCTTCTATTCATTACTACTGTAAGCAAATCATCCTTCTCAGACTGATCTGTCTTGTGACACCGTGTATTCCATTTTTGTTCATCCCTGGCTTCTTGAGTTCCCTCTCTTTTTTGCGTCTGTGACATATGATGTGTTGCTCTTGTCTTATTTGTTGCCAGGTATTCTTTTGTTTCTGCCCATTTCTCATCTTAATTCTCCACTGCAATAGTCCTCTTCTTGCACATTATTTATCCGACTTTATTCAGTCTGTACTTCTGCCCTATTCTACAGATATGTGTCCTCAACTGTTTCTCTTTGACCTCCTGTGCAACAAAGGGCTGCAAATCTTCTGTTCTTTTCTCTACTACTGCTGCAAATTTCCCTCTAAAATCATACCATCCCTCCAGCTCTCTCTAGTCCTTGGAAGTTTTATTGAGCAACATCTCAAAAAGTATTTTTTTCAGATCCATATTCAAGTGCTTTCTGTATCATGCAGAGCTGAGCTCTACGCCCGTTCATTTGCATTGTTTCTGCAACTCTTCTCCTTCAATGTCTCCTTTGCCACAATAATTACAGCCTCCTTTGGAGAGCTCTGTCTCCTCCTCCTCCAACAAAATCTCATCCTGTGGCTCTTGTTCTGCTCTTCTCTGGTGGCTCCACTAATTAATTGTTCTGTCCTCTTGTGCTAGGGCAGTCCCTTTCAAGGGGACAAATTGCCGAGTAGCTGCACGACTAGAGTGCTGTATCTATTTAAGGTTGCTTATTGTGCATAATATTTGAGCTCATTGTCCATGCTTAAAGCATAGAGAACATTTTAAATGTCAGAATCCATAGGATTGGGAAGAAAATCAGGTGGTTTTCCCTTTTATATCTTACTCTTGTGAAAAAAAAACGAAGTGTTTGAATTCTTTTTTAAAAAGATTTTTTTTTCAGAAGAGAAGCTATGTAGAGTAAGGATTTCATAAACTAATGGAAGTGACTAAAAAAGGAATGAAGCCCATAAAGAAAGCAATACTTCTGAACCAGATAGATGTTTCAGTATTTAGCCCTTAAATAAGTAATTTTGAAATCAAATTTTCATGGATCATGAGTGAGTTTTAGAGGAAAGACATGTTCTTAGTGCCTTATTATGGAGTAAATGCTGGAAAACATTGCAAGTCAAAGGAGCAGACTCACTGAAGGATCTCTCTGCTCTTTCATTCCTGAACTCCTCTAGACAGCTTAAAGGGAACAACCAAAGGGAAACAAACAAAAACACCCCTCTGAATATGAACTTGTGTCAGGATTTATTTATTCTGATGGGGATAGAATTCAGAGATTAAAAAAAGAGAACCACATTAATGTCCTCTGAGAGAATAAGAAACTCTGTAACAGATGCTATCTACAGGTGCAGCCCTATAAACACACCTGGAGAGTAACTTCATTTGTGTGTTACCAGTATCAACAGAAAGTAATAGTTTACTATGATGGCATCTAGTACCAGTGCCTTAAATCCTTTCCCAATTTCTACAGACTGTTCCCGTCTACCTGAGAAACGTATTTTACAGCTTTGGTAAGTTCTATTCTGAACACTGATGCAGGAACTGTTAAAAAGTTGCTTCTCTGCTATCGTGGTGCCTGAATCCTTTATGATTCCACAGCCATTTTGGTTTCTCTTCCCCTTCCTACACATCTTTGCATAGAAGCCTAGGAAATCAGAGCTCGGGGTTCACCAGGTGTTACCAGCAGCTCTTCTCCTCAAGGTCTGAAGGCAAAGAGTGAGCTTTCCATGTTTCTGTCTACCTTGTACTTGGTGATCTAGAAAGGAAGTCAGTGGAATTACTGAGTGTTGAACTGAATCATACGCCTGAATGCTTGTCTGGATGAGAGCCAAAACATGCCTTAGATTGTTGTCTTCACGCTTTTATTCCACAAAGCTAAAGTGCTTTCTGAGAAGTTTTGTCTTTAGCTAGAATTAGGCAGGCTAAAGCATTTTTGCAGCTGCCATTCTTAAATTGGTTATGCTTTAAGTATCATTGCTATTTGATTACTCTCTCTTCACCTCCCTCCCCCCAAGAACTACAGCTTTCCTTGTTTTTATTTTATAGTGGAGACTCCCCTGTGGAGTACTATTCTATCTAGCTTTTTCTGCTTGTATGTGAGTAGTGTTGACCTTCAAAATAGTATTCTCAGTAATCAGTATGGCAGGAAACTTTTTCAGTTTAATCATTTATGCATTTATATGTTCTTGGTGTGCTTAAGTCTTTTTTCATGTGGTTCTGACAGTCATCCAGTAGGACTTCCTTCTATACGCTCTTGCTAACTGGCATTTATGCCAGAAAGTAAAGTTTGCAATGCCTGTTTGAAAACTTTGCCGAAAGGTCACAGAGTCATTGCCATTCCACTCAATACCTTAAACATCAGAATTTGAAATGTAAAAAGTTAAATATTTCCTTTGACCTTTTTTTTTGCAAAAAAAAAAAAATGTCACAGTAGCAGTGAAACTCAACAGTAGTGCTGCAGTATTTAGGGATAAATATTACTAGTTGAATGTAAGTATGAATATTATAAATTAAGAGCTTTCCTTTGTCTGCTTTCACTAGTTTGTCAGTCACAGTCTGAGAACAATGCATGCTCCATGACCACAGGCCTCTTACAATAATAGCTCTGCTTGAAATGTGAGTGCCAGGTCCCTGTTTACATGATTGAGAGACCAGAACATCAAACAAGTTGGTTACTCCATACGTTAGATGTCCCCCTTGCCTGTCAATTCTGGATCTCTCTTGAACATTTTTTGCCAGCTGGCAAAATCCAGTCAGAAAAGAAAGCTGATACGTATTTTTTTTTTTCACATCCTTCCATGTAATGTCAGTCTTTTCAAGATACTAATCACGTATTAAATTATGAAAGATTTATTGTTGTCTTGGTGCAAGCATATCTGATATTAATGCTAGATTTCCTTGACAAATCACACAAAGTGTGATTAATAAATAGAGAAGGCCCAAGTTTTGGTAGGGGCAAATTTAGTGAGTTAAAGGCACAGTAAGTAAAGCAAAGAGGAAGTACACAGCAAAAAAGCTCATTTGTAGGATACAGATGGCTAGCTTTGACCATTTATCCCCAAACCTCCCTCAGGATGCATTATGCAATAAAGTGAAAAGGCCTTTCAGAATATAAGCTCCTGGATAAGTAAGCAGTTGAATTATAGGAGATTCAAAATGTAAAGGACATGAATAAAACACCAAAAAAACAAGAGCCAGCAGAACTAGTCAGCACTGGAGTTTGTTTCGCAAAATGTGTCCTGATTTATATATGCTGTTAGGCAATCTCTGAATATTATTTGTGATATTTTTGTGCCATGGCAACAAGTATCCAACAGGGAACTAAAATACAATTAGGGATAAAATATTTGTGCATTTAGGGGTAGGATGTTAACATCTAAAACTGTGTCAAACACATAAACAGTAAAAAAATACTGTTGTCATACTGATGCATAGAAGTTGGAGATCCTGAGACCATAGAATAGTTATCACAGGAGCAACTGCTGGACAAACAATATCGGAGACTTAGCAAAAGACTTAGCTTAGTATACTAATAGGTCTGTAACATACTTCTAACAGATAGAAGACTAAAAACAGCAAATGCAGTTGTCAAAATGGTAAAGTATGGCAGTATTTTCAGGCCCTTTTTGAAAAAGGAAAATAATAATTGACAAATCTCTCTTACAGCAATACTTTTACTGGAATTTACTGGACCCTGAGGTAAAAAGGCAGGATGTAGTTTAAAATACTCTACTTTTTCTTGTGCTTTTATTCTTCCTTAAAGAGCAGATTGAATCCTAATGTGTGTCAATTACTATAGCCTTACTGAAACCAATGAAGCTTTTTCCATTTCCACAGTTGTTGAGAATTTGGCCAAAATATTAACCTAGGAAAAACAGATTTAATGAACAACTGAAGAAAGCAGCACATAAACTTCCAAAAGAAATACAGAAAAAAATTAGTAACAGGATTCAAAGAAAGAAAAAAATATCTCTATTCTAGATTTGTTTCATATTTCTGCACAGGAAAGGCAAACAAATTTGGAAAGGAAATTATTTTTCTTTTATGTTATTCTAAATCACTTATGAATAACAATGCAGTAAGAAAGACTTACAGCAACTGAGCAATCATCCTTAGGTTCTCACCTTAGGATACAGGAAAACTGATTACTGGAAAAGCTCTCGTGTGTGCTACAGAAGCCTCCCCCTTTCATGTAAATTTTGAATGTATTTTGTGGAATATAACAAATTATGAGATTGCACACTGAACCACATTTTTCTACATGTATGTAAGTGGTGAGTGCACCACAGTAGTTGTCATTTTTTGAGGTTTCTTTAATTTGTATGTGTGATGGTTTTCCTTCATTTCTTGGCAGCCAAACCCAGAACATAGAGAGGAAAGGAAAAGATTTTGTGTGTGCAAGCTAATGAGAGCTGAAGCAACACTATATTATATTAAGCTGGTTTCTGTATCATAGCTCTTAAAAAAAAATAAAGATAGTCATAGTTCTTAACAGTGCAGCACAGCAGTCATCCAGAAAATTTAAAATTTTCTTTCAGACAGGTTAGGATGAGTCTACTAACCAGCACATCATTTAGACAAAACTGTTTTTAAAAAGATTGAAAAAATACTTCATAGGGACGTTAAAAGCAATTGTATATGAAATGATTGGCAATACCACAAAGCACAAGTAAATCCCTGAGTGCCTTTATAATACAAAGCTGTGTGGAACAATATGATTGAAAAGGACTAAATTCTTGGATAATATTACAGGTCTGCATGCTGGGATTGCTTACTTCGTTAATTTAGCGTACAAGAGGTTAAGCCAAAAGCAACTCAAGTTGTTAACAGTAACTAACTGATAATAAGTGTTTCCGATATGCTCATATAAGAAGCAAGATAAACCGTAAGAGATTAAATACACATTGTAAGTTAACCCATGACCACATTGCAAAAAGTCAATCTGTTCTATCAAATTAATATATATGTGTATCTATATTTACAGAATTGTGATTAGTCTTGCTAAGTAAAAGAAACGGTTTGGGAGTTAATGCACTCTGCCGCAAAAATTAATACTTCTTACAAATTGGAAAGTGCACATCTTCAAATCAATATCAATTAATTAAAAAATAAGTAGTCTCATTTTCAAAACTGACTCCTTTCAGCAGCTCTCACTGAAATAAATGTGGAGATGACTGGTCTAGTAAATGTGCCACATCCACCTTGTGGGAAGGCATAAGAGGTGGATAAGCTAAAGATAGTATTTCCCTGTAGTCATTTTTTCCAAGCAAATTTTTTTTCCTGACTTTTGAATGGTAAAGCTAGAAATTAATTCTATGTCATTCTAAGCAAGGACTGATGCAGTGTTTGGTCTGCGTCACAATCATAGCCTCTCTTTCTTACAAAGACAAAAAAAAACCCGAACGAACAAAAAAAAACCCCACCAAAACCCAGACCCCAAAGTTATTAATAACTGTGTGCCATACCATTTGCCTGAACAATACTTGATTTGCTGAAGGCAATATACCCCTGCTGTTTCACATAGGCTTTTCTTTGCTCTCCCACCAAGACTGCTTAGTGCTTGCTTGCCCCCAAAGGAAGGTACGTGTTTGTCCTGAATGGAAGAGCAGCATTGCAAACTGATGTACTTTGTTGTCTTTGTAAGAACAGCTAACGAAGCTTGAGTCTGGCAGATATTCACCCAAATGCCCTGTAAGGTCCATGTGGTTGGTAAAGCTAGAATAAAATTTAGAAGTCACTAAAGATATGGCCATTCACATGCAGCCTGGCACCGTCAAGTCTTAAAGCCAAAAGAGACATCATGCATACTGCACAGAGACACACATGGCAGAATGCACATGGAATGAAAGCAGTAAGGAAAATTCACGTTAATTCTCACAGATAAGTCCCAAGCTGCCACCTGGCTTTTGAAATGTCCCTAACTAAATGTTTGAAGACCTTAAGACTTAGCTTTATACCAAAGTCTTATGATTGCATTCTGTATGATCCATGCTATTAATAAATCTCTGGGCATTTCTGTGTGGGACCTCAGGAAGCCAAGGAACCAGCTGACTCAGTCCATGTAAGCATTCCTGTTTGTTTTGACTTTAAAAAAAAAAACAAACAAAAACTTAACTGATAACATTGGGTGCCAATAGGTACATGTCCCTGATACAAATTAGAGAAACACCTCAAATTTAGGAATAGCAGAGCTGACTGAGGAAAAGTCCTCTAGGCCTGATGTCTCCAACTGCAGCCAGCTGTGAATGGCAAGGGAAGTGTATACTGATACCTCTCTGATACAGGCTTTGTTCTCCAGCAGTGGAGAATGCAGATAAAGCTTGTCAGATCTGAGGCTAGTGTCATCAAGTTTATAACTTCTCAAGCCTTTTTTTTCCCTGCTGCTTATCAGTATAGATAAATATTTGCCTTTTAATGGATTTTTAGAATTTTATGCAGCAGTTTCTTCTATGTAGCTGGTTTTTTTCAGCTCACATTTCAAATTTTGACAAGCAGTGTTAAGTTAAACTTAAAATACAATGGTTAGTAATTTAAAAATGCAATGAAGCCTCTTCATACCGTAATAGTTTTACATACATCTATAACCTAAGGGAACATATCTTTCTTTTTTTAGGAGAGCTTGAGCTTTTGAAAAGTCACAATGTCACTACCTTGAATAAACATACATATTATTTTCAGATATTACAATGGAACAAATACTGGTATTTACCCTTTTCCCGAAGCGAGTATTTCATTTATTTGTGGGTTTGATCTAATTTATTTTTGTTTCAGTTCACCAGACACTGTGAGAACGTTTTCATCATTTGGAATAGCTATTTCAAAACTGAGCAACTTAGTTGGAAAAAAAACCCAAACTTTCTTCTGCCTTAGTTGCAAACTATGAATAAAAAAAAAAAAAAAGCGTGGAATGGCTATCATTTGCTAATTCTAAACACCTGAGACAATGTATCATGCTTTCAAGATTGTTTTTGGCTCCAAGGCAGGCACCTGTAGAATTCCTCAGAGCACATAGCAAAGTTGAATCCCACAGACAGAAGCTTGTAGTCAACTGAAGGGATGATAAATATCAGTTTATACTATTGGTTTTGGTAAGTGAAGCATTTATACTACAGAAATGCCTAGCATATTTTTTCAAAAGGTGCTTCCATGTCCTTCAGAAAATCTGAGGGATACTGGGCAAAAAGCATAACCTATCACTTTGAGAATACTCCTTTCTTCTTTTGTATCAAAAATAGTTTAGTTACTCATATTTAACTCATACAAGACAAGATTCAAATATTCTTTAAGCATGTTACTTCCATTCCCATTTCTTTGGAATGGAGACTGACAAAAATTTAAGCAAAATATAAAACAAACTAGAAAGCAAAAAAGGGCATAATTCCTGATCTTCTAGGTTAAAAACTCTGTAACAGTTAAGAATTTGAGTGTATAACTTACAAAATTTCTTAAGAAATATGGCATGTTAAGTTTTTTTCTGGTTAGAAATACAACGTAGTAAGTTTAAAGTAAAGGTTTCTCTCATTTGCAAAAATTTTTAGTGGTTTTGTGAGCTAGAGAAAATGACCTTTTCTTTAGAAAACAACTGAAGTGTAAACAGAAATCAAAACTAAGATCCATGGTTTAAATGAAGGGGGTTTTGTGTGCTGATATTTAAGTCAGGATAAAACAGGAGTCTTTCATTTCTTTGAGATAACTCAGTCTGCCCCAGTTCTCGGGTGCTCCCATACTTTCGATATGGTATGTGCACTGAAGCTGTTAGGAAGGGTACTGGCAAAAGCCTTCAGATTCTAGAAAGCACAGAGGATCACCGCTAGCCCTCCGTCTTGTTGGATGACCTTATTGTTGAAAAGTCTGTTTTACTAAGTGTAATACAGAGCTTGAGTTGGCCTTCTCAACATTTATATATCAGTTCACTTTCAACGGTGTATCTTGCTCAGAGTGGTAGTCAAATTGTCTACTAGTTTCTTGTCAAAAATTGTCACATATGCACTGCACATATATTTGCATTACTGTTCAGTCATTTATCTTTAGCTGGATGAAAACTACTTGAAAACGACTTTGTCCTCGCTACGACCCATGTGTCTTGAAATCGCACACAGTTTAAAATGAGACCTGAAATATTCATGTATAATTTAAATTATGCAAAGTAATCTACAGGCATCTATAAAATCTTAGGAATCCAAGAGATATTTTCAGTTGCATGAGGGCAGGAAATGAGTGGGGTTTTGTCCTTCAAAAAAAAAAAAAAAGGAAGACAGAAAAGTTTCACAAAGATTCCCTTGGAAAAAAATCTATCATAGATACTGGAAGAGTGAATGTATCAATAGTGTACATGCTCCTGGCATTTCTGTTGTATCACCATATATTTATAATATGTTCAGGTACTGTTAGATAACCCCTAAGCAAGATAACAAATGTTAGCAGCATAGAGTTTTTTCAGTACAATGCACAAGTCAAGCGTTTTGAGTATGGAATAATAGAAGGCAGAGTAGGAAAGTCAGTAAAGCTGCCTGGATTATATATCCTTGGAGTATCCAACTGCTGCAGATTATTTTCTCAAAGCTCAAGATAAATTTGAATACTAGAAAGGAGAGCTACACTTTGTGTTCTGATCAGCCACACGGAGTGCAAATGGTAACAGCAGTACCCATAACAGAATTTTCAACTGGGTGTATGCCTATGGGGAATTCAAAGCCAGTGCATCACAGCTCTTCACTACAGTTTCCCTAGATTCTCTCTAGTTTCCAGTTCCTTCCTTCTAACTGGTAAAGAAATGAAAGCAAACAGATTGATTTTAAACTACAGGCTCCTACAGGGAGAAATGATGGCATAAGCTGAGGAATGTGTGTGAAATCAATGTCTGTAGTGACGGCATGACTTTTATATTCCCAAAATACTTTTTACTAATTAGAGTAGGTGTCCATTCAGTTACAGAATAGATGTGGTAGAAATCACATTCACACCAGAATATGGGGTAAGTTCAGCCTGTGAAGATCACCTTCCAGCTCCTGGTGCTGTTTTCACATTTTCCAGCGCTGAAGTCTTGGTGCTCTAGAAGGACATCTAGAAGGTCCCCTTCATCCCCGTACGTAATCAGACGTATTCTGTACTGAATTATATCATAGTAACTTCTAGAGATGACATAAATGTTTCAAGAGTCCTCCACTTCAAGCTGAGACAAAAATCATGTAAATGCAACAACTTGACATATGTTTTTCTTCAAAAATAACAAATTCCTCTCCTGATCCAATGTGCCTTGCTCCACAACTGAGCTCTGAGGCAGCTTCTTATACAGAACTCTCTGTTGAGAACAGTCCACAATTATCCTCCTTCCCTCTCTCATCTTTGTCAGCTCTAACTTGCACATCACTCTTCCTCCAGCATATATGCATACATTGTATTTCTGGCCAGAGGAATAAGCCAATGCCCCTCCTAAATCAGGATTGGAAGGGCAGAGACTTGCCACATTTCTCTCATTCATTCAGGAGTGTTAGACTCTAAATGCTTCATCACATCTTGAAAAACGTTACATTGAAAAATTCCAGCCTTTATGAAAGGGTGGGTGTATTCCTGAGATAAAGTAGTCAATGAAAATGTCTCCCAAAATCAGGCCAAATTTCATATCTTCACTGCCTTTTCTTCAAGTTTTACTGTAGAAATTAAATAAGGGTATATTCTGTGATAAACTTTTGTTTCAACTTTAAAAGAAAATAAATGCTGGACTGACTCACTAAAGTCTTTTTTTAATCTCAAAGTTAACCTACAATCTTCATAAAGGTACGTCTCTCTTACTCTGGAATGCAGTCTTTCCATATGATATTGATAACTCTTGTATATTCAAACTCTATTTTTAGAAAGGGTGAATGTAGTACAAAACAACATTTTAACTATGTAATTTAGCAGAAACAGGACCAAGCACCTTGGCAGTAGAATTCATGCAAAGTAGAACAGCTTAATGCATCCATTTAATAAGCTAAAGCCTTACAGTTTTTATAGAAGTATGGGATCTGTTCAGATGCTTTCTAGCAATGGGTCTGATATAAATTTTCTTCAATAGTTATATTCTGACATGAAAGCAGCATACTGTATATCAGAATCAGTACATGAATGTTTTTGAAGATTTTTGGAAAAAAAGGAATTTGCCTGTTCCTCCTAACCATCCCTGATTTGATGTGGTAGATGTAATTTCTTCTGAATTTCTTACCTGTTTTTCATTGTCCTACGTGGGTCTGCAGAAGCTAAGCAGAACCAAGGACAGGAGATCAAAATGAATGGAAAAAAAATACTGGGAAGCTTCAGCAGTTTTCCCGAAGCTGTGTGGCTTCCTTTATTTCTAATGATCTCCTAATGGTGTGAATTTCTTGATTCACAGTATATTCATATTCATTTTGGTTTACAGTTGCAGAGGATACTGATTAACCTTCAGCCAAAAGATAAGCTCAGTTGCAGGATACTTATTGAGTCATTTCCAAATTGTGGTTAAAGTTTCACTAACACACAGCCAACTGTGTGTCTGATTTTTGTCTTTTTTTAAGTAGAGTAAATAATAGTAATTACATTCAATAATCTTATATGCTACTTAGTTACTTGAATATCAGCGTGATTACTATCAAAAAAGATAATAGCTTGGCTGAAACAAAATGATTGTGTTTGCCTCTCTGTTAACTCATTTGTTAGAAAAAAAAAAGTGGAGATAATTGCCTGCATTTTTGAAAGACTCACATTTTTTTGAGAACTCATACTTTATGTTAATGCTATACTACTTTTTGTCTCACGGTAGCAACTGAAAACATCTGTTAATATGGAAACTGGTGTACTATACTCTAACCTATGTAAACCTGCAATTAAGATTAATGTTTTCCAAAAGAAATTACAAAGCACCTCAACAATTCAGACAAAATGCAAAAAGGAAGGGGTTGTTATTTTATTGTTATTGTCTCAGAACTGAGACACAGTAATATTGCTTTACTGGCCCCTGGTCATGCATAGAGTTTGTGGAGATTTCAGAAAGTGAACTGAATTCTCCTGAATGCTAGTGTGGATTTTAAGGTGAACAAGCATCCTGCTCCTTAGAAATTATGTTAGTTTCTCCTCTGGGCTCACACAGTGGGGTTGTTCTTGAAAGACTGGCTACTAAACCAAACACTGCAGTGACACCTAGGCTCCAATGGTCTTGAGACACTGCACTGATTTATTTTGCAGCATCACAGCATGAATTTCACAGACTAGAAGAGGCTTTTGGAAGTCCAGTTCCTACTTCCAAGACAATCCAAACATTGATCTCTTTTTTACTTTTCTCTTTTTTTTTTTTTTCTTTCCCCCCGAGATCTTTGCCTAGTACTTAATTCTTCTACAGAAGACTCTTCAACATTCTTAGGGAGATACTTACATCCCATATGACAACTGCATATTGCAGCTTAATCTCTTGTAATAACAGCATGTGGAATTTCACTTCTTAAAATGGAAAAGGATATGAAAAAGAAGATAAAAAATCAAGAATCACAGAGTGGATTGGGTTGGAAGGGACATTTTAAAGGCCATCTAGTCCACCCCCCCTGGCAAGGAGCAGGGACATCTCCAACCAGATCAGGTTGCTCAGAGCCCTGTCCAGCCTGGCCTTGAACGTTTCCAGGGATAGGGCATCCACCACCTCTCTGGGCAACCTGTTCCAGTGTTTCAGAACCCTCATTGTAAAAGATGTTTTCCTTATATCAAGTCTAAGTCTACCCTCTTAGTTTAAAACTATTAGCCCTCGTCCTATTGCAATAGGCTCTGCTGAAAAGTTTGTCCCTATCTTTCTTTCTAAGCCGCAATGAAAGGTTTCCCTGGAGCCTTCTCTTCTCCAGGCTGAACAGCCCCAACTCTCCCAGCCTGTCCCCATAGGATAGGTGCTCCAGCACCTCTTCATGGCCCTCCACTGGACCTACTCCAACAGGTCCACGTCCTTCTTATGCTGGGGGCTGCAGAGCTGGGAGCAGTACTCCAGGTGGGGTCTCACCGGAGCAGAGTGGGCTGCAAGTGCACATTGACAGCTCATGTCCAGCTGTTTATCCACTAGTACCCCCGAGTCGTTCTCCTCAGGGCTGCTCTTGATCCATTCTCCACTCAGCCTGTATTGAAACCAGCCCCAACCCATGTGCAGGACCTTGCAGTTGGCCTTGTTGAACTTCATGAGGTTGGCACGGGCCCACCTCTCCAGCCTGTCAAGGTCCCTCTGGATGGCATCCCTCCCCTCCAGCGTGTCGACCACGCCACACAGCTTGGTGTCGTTGGCAAACTTGCTGAGGGTGCACTCTATCCCACTGTCCGTGTCGCCAACAAAGATGTTAAACAGCACCAGTCCCAATACTGACCCCTGAGGAACGTGACTTGAAAGAAAACTTTTGAGGGCATGTAACCGTGACCTGTTGCCAGCATATTCACAGGAACCTCTGAAAGGAGAGCTGTTGGGCAGAATGGGTAAGTAAAAGACACCACTGCATTTCGATGATGCCTGACATCGTTACTGCTTGAATCAATTGGTTTCTGCTGACTAAACAAAAATGTAGTCTTAATTTATTTGGCACTTAGAGGATTTTGTTGTTGTTGAGGACTGGTAGATAAAATGGCCAAACTCAACCTTTTACAACCCAGAGAATGTATTATTTTCTCCTGCTTCTTTCTGTGTCTGCCATTGCTGCAGGCATCGCCTGTAATTCCTAGACCCTATTGGTTACTTCCCTTGATGTTCCCAGGTGGCAGTGTGAATGGGATTTGAAGAGCAGGGCAGAGGAAAAAAACATACGTTGTGGCTCATAAAATATGAGGAAGATAATGTACTATTTGCTGATACGGCATATAGGATTTAAGGCCAACAAACAGGCTGTCCTGTGTGGCAGGATTACCTGTTGACTATTCTAACAAGGGGACATGGGTGAAAAATAGAGTAATGGATTATTTACTAGGGGAAGAACCTCACATCCCAGATCTTTGTGTTTTAAAGAAGAATGATAGCTGGAAGGGGGAAGCACATATTATTTCAAATTAATTGACTAAAGATATTAAGTGAAGTGAAAGGCACATTCTGTCATAAGGCAAGTAAAGACCGTTTCTTTACAGGAAGAAATTGCTTAGTTTGAAAATGCCATCGCATACCTCTCAAATTACATTGACAAATTTATCTGCAAATCAACAGCAGATGAAATGAGAGTTATTGTGGATGATTAATATGATTCAGGATCTTAATTTTGACATATTATTTGGTCATCTCTCCTTTGAACTGATATCATGATGCAAAATAAAATTCACAATATTTTTTACAAAGAACTTTAAAATCAGACCTCTTTAGTAGCACAGAGAGGTGTATCTTGGAAAGAGTAAGTCCACCAAAATACGCTGAGAATGTCTAAAATCAGCCAAATTATGGCACAACCCTTCAGAATTCTGAATAGAAGCAAAAGAGCAGAACAAGAGCATTCTATCTAAGTGGAATGTGGTAATGAGGTGTGGAACATCTTTGTAACAAAATGGGCATAACTGCAGGCTCAAAGCTGTAGTCCATTAAATAATACTGTGTTTTTCTGGACATGTTTTGTTTTGATTTGGTTGTTTGTTTTGGTTTGGTTTTTTTTTTGAGTAAAATCATGTAGTTATTCACATAGCTTCTGGAGGAAATTGGAAGTCGGATTCATCTCTCTATTTTTATACGTGTAGAAAGCATACAAATCAAGGTTCTCTGTCTTTACTGTAAAGTTTGCTTGAGGGTATGACAAGGAGACATGAAGAAATACATACCTGGGATTCGAGAGAGAGGACAGGTACTTACTCACATAAGAATTTAGCCAAGACATAAAGGCTACCAATTTTACTTTTGCAAAGAGTGTCATGAGACAAATGATCTGGTACATTGTGTTATGTTGCTGTAGGAACAATTAATTTCATAGCAGCCTGTGCTTTATGAGTTTAGTTGGAAATTGTCTGATAGCATAGACGAGAAGTAACTGTTAATAGCTGTACAGAGAATGTCTTTATAATACATACCTCGATTTTTTTTTTCTAAATAGCAGAATTAATTTGAAATAACTGTATCTCCATAGCTGTTTTTCTTTAAATCAGTATATTCAAATGTCACTGAGAGGTCTTTTCCTCCTCTCCCCAGCACCCACTGCAGGACGTGTGTTAGAAACCAAGGAGGGGTTTTGTGATTGAAGTTAGCTGAACAAAATACCGTGTTGCCTCCAAAAGGGCTTCATGAGTTACCTGTGAAGTTGAAGTGAAACTTCTAGATTGCATTTAGGCAGGGAGCGTTGTTTTCTTCAAAAAATAATGCTGGTACACTTCCACTTGAAGCTGCTTTGGTTTGCCAGTAAGTTGCCATGCTGATATTTTCCTCTCTTTCCTCCAGCTAAAAAGCTGTGAGTAAACTTTTCCTGCAGCATCTTCATTCGGGAGATTGTTATTTCTTGACTCAGGGAACTACTAGTGAACATTGGGAAAGAACTGTGGTTCACAGCAAGGCTATGCTGGATAGTGATACAATAGTGAAATGACTATGTGGCATGGAAATGAAGCTTATTATCATAAAAATCTGCTCAGAGAAAATCGAGACATTAAAACAGTATATCAAGGAGATAGTAGTACACTATGCTCTGAGGTGGAACTGACTAATCCCTAGCTCACCAGTTTGCTGTGGACAGATCAAACACCAAGGCTGTGGATGAGTAGATGACATCAGTCAAGTGGATATTCAAATCTTGGCTTACAAAATTTTGCAATGCATGGATAACAGCTGGATTTGCACACTTGGGTTTGTCAAGCTCCATCAGGACAGTCAGGACTCCTTGAGGTCTCGCAGTCCGTTTGCATAGTATTCCATGACTCAAGCGTTTACTATACCCCACTACCATGCGCCTGATCCAGTCACCGGACAAAATTGATAGTAAGGAGGATCTCAAGAAGTTGTAGAATGACTAAAAGGTTTTCTGCTGGGAGGTAGAAAAGGAGTTTGCAATGGTTAATGCTGAGGCTAATAGAAGCATATAGATGGTGTCTGCCGGAAGTGCCTGCCTCAAGTGCTTGAAAAACTTTTCCTATTTGACAAAATAGTGGCAAAAACAAGAGGGGTGACTTCCACAGTGGCTGGGAAGCAGAACTATTGAGACTATTGTTTATGCAATTTAATCCTTCCTGCCAGCTGAATATAGCATCAACGTTGTCTGCAAGGAAGCTGGAAGTTGAAGCTTTTTATGCAGCTGTTCCTTTAAATAGCTTTGTTATATGTGCCACATACATATTACAATGCTGCATTAAGTCTTTGTCAGATATGATTTTTTTTTACCAGAACATAAAGCCCACCAACAATGCAAACCTTACACCATAAATTTCAGCCTATAAGAATAAATATTTCAAACTTCATTGAACGTAGCAACGCAAATGTAGCACGCATGCCTGTGAGTACTGAGGCCACAGGTTTGACTGAATGTGTGCCACTACAAACATCCTATTTCTGCCTGCTGCTCTTGACATAGGAGCAGAAAGGCAAGTAACAGAAAAAGAGGTGGGGTTGTTAGTGACTCACCATCTTGCAGCCTCAGTGGGGGAGAAGTGCATGGTTGTTCTCAGCATGTAATTAATTTTAGGCTGTAGGGCTTTTCTGGACTGGAGTTTTAATTGGAATATTCTCCAGCAGGGCCAACCATTTCTGCAGTTACTCCAGCAGTGTTTCTGCATGTGCCTGTGTTTCTAAGTACTGTCTTCTGACAATTTTCTAAGTTTCTCCATTTTTTCATAGAGGCTTCTCTCTTCTTTCTGTTGTCTGATCCCTCTTCAGGATACGGTAACTGAATTGACACCTCTAATTGAAAACACCAATGGATTGGTGTTTGTCTCAAAAATAACATTGAGGAGGAATAAGATGACTGAATATGCCTGGAGCTTTTTTGGAGGCTTTCATTTACCCAGCAACCTTGGTAAGCTAACAGTACAGTAGAATAAATTCAGTTTACAACTGGCTAGATGATTACAGAGGTGTAACAAAATACTGTATATGAAACTTCATTCAAACGAGAGCATGAATTAGCTAATAAAAGCATCGAAACTGTGTTCCAGTTACAGACTTAAAGTTGACTGTGTTAAAAAAAAAAAGGTGCTTAAGGTATTGATGATGGAAAAGGAGACAGGAGACAATAGTGGAAGCTGATAGGGCTGCATGCTCAATGGCATTGTGTTGTCCTTCACAGAACTGCGTATCCTGAATGGCAGAAGTCAAGGGTTGTGTGCAGTGAGTTTTATTTCTTCAGTAGATAAATAGACCTAACACTTGCTTTAAACTGGCACAGAGTTTCATTGTCTCAGTTGAGTAAGGAACAGGCATTTTAATGTCTTTCAGAGAAAAGAAAAGAAATTAACAACCGAGATCAGGGCTACTTTATTTCATTTTCATGAATAAGTGAATGACTTATATGTGCTGGTGCCGTTTCAGTGGTCTTTTTAAAAGTAAATTTTTAACTTTCCTATTCAGCCAGAGAACCTAAAATTAGGAATAATGGATCAGATAATGTGTAATTTAATCTCAACTTGTAGTTTCAAATAATATGGTAAACTATTGCAGAAACTTCTAAGATATTGAAAAATTCTGCTTGTATTAGGAGCTGTTAGAATCAGTGGATCAAGACACTGGGTTACTTCACCCCTTTAGTTACTTTGTTCTTGTTTTTATGTTAATGTAACTGTTTATATTAAAGATTAATGTCAGGAATAACCTCTTATTCAGTAATCTCCTTAAGAATGACCTTCTTCAACACCACTTAAGATCATCACACAGTCCATAGGCTAGCACTGCAGAGGAGCTAGTTCAGTACATGCAGAAGCACCCTTGAGGACACTAAGGATAAGTAATTACCTGTGAGTCTGTAGATTAATATCTTCTTCGACTGTTTCCCTGTCAAATTCCAAAGGACCAGCTACTCTATTCTAACTTTTTGTTTATGGCATCTTTCCTTCTAGCATATAGAGATAACTCATAGCAAAGTGGTCAACAGACAGATACAATTACTCAAAGTCAATTTGGTAATGGAAGTTTGATCTGATTTCTGGAAAACAGACCGGGAACCCTGGTTCCTAAATTTCTGGTAATGTTGTAACTACCTGTCTGTTCTGCAGTGAGTGATACCTCTCCCACCTGATCTCTGGAAACTGTTCTGAAACTTCTAACATTATCAGAACACTCTTAGTTAGCTTTTGTGTAGTCGTTTCTGAGATACTATTTTATATAAATAATATCTGTAAAAATAGCGAGACTATAGCTGAACAACAAATGCATTATCCAGTTCAAATCTTTATCGATCTCTAAAGATTTAAAGTCAAAAAACTCTTTATGAAACTAGTGCACAACAATATATTCTCAGTGGATGGAATCTACTCAGCTTTTTTCCTCATAGTAGACTATTCTGCTACCATGATTTACTATTTTTAGTTTATCGGCATGTTTGTGTTTTTTCTTTTAACAGGCACGACATAGATGTTAATAGCAATGTGTTACTTTTGGGTTTAGATAGGAAGCTCTGTTGGAAGGATGTAATCTTTTTGTTTGTACCTTCACAGCTACATCATTCACTGTGTATAAATATGAGAAATAGCATAAAATTATTAATTTAAGAGAGCATAAAGTAACAGCATAAATGCCAGATGAACAAATTCACACATACCTTTAAAACTGGTAGTGGTACAGTTGTATTTAAAAATGTTGACTGGCTTTGGAAGCAAACAGAGTTGCTTCCAGAAGCCATGAGACTTCTTTTAAGTTACCATGAAGGAGATTAAATAGGTAGGCTACAACATTACTATGACCAAATGGCAAAATAAGCTTGCTTACTGAGACAGTCACACAATTCTTTGTCTGCATCTTGCTGCATGAGTAATGGCTTTTTATGTTCTTTAAGAGGAGTAAGGGAGATACTATAGTCAAAACAACACTGGCTGTATTTTTATTTTAAATGCTCAGCATAGATAGAAGCTTACTTGTTTGTGATGCGTTTCATTTTTTTACAGACTTAGAAAAATAAATAACGTTAACTTGACTCACACGTGCCACAGGTGATCATTGTGGAACAGCTAGGATGTGGTAACTTGTACCTCCTCTAGACAAGTCACTCATGACCTGCTCTGTCATTATCGTAGATCATAACTTCAGCACTAAGTGAGAAGTGCCAGGACCTGCATTTTTCTATGAGAACATGGACGGGAGACTGAAAATGCAGGGGCAAAGACTCAGGGAGTTATAGTCTGGTGTGGAGAGATGGAATGTGATGCAGGAGGTGGTAGAAGTGTAGACCAGAAAGAAAGAGGTGTAGAAGTGGAGGCACTTTGATGAGGTGTAATTTTGAAAGGCCTGTGACAAGGAGGTCCCTGCAGTAGTTTAGCTCCCAGTAATAGGAGACACCTAAAGCCAGCCAACAAGCAGAATGTACTATTTTTTACTATAGTATATATAGTAATATATATTTTTTTTTTTTACTATTTTACTATGCTACTTTTACCCCAGCCTCCCAGCAGAACACAAATAGCTTAATTGTAACGAATTAGATAAACACAAGAAACAAACCTTATAATGAGTGACTCTCTCAGTATGTGAGAGAGATTTAGGTGTGTGACTTAGCTATGCTATATTCTTCACCTGCTACATAAACTGCTGCCATCTGCTCTAATCCTCCCAGCTTTCCATAGGCTACATTGGTGGGAGCCCAGTTCCAAATTTTTCTCCATCATCAGGGAGGCTGTATTTTTCCTGCTTTTAGTGCAAGCCAAGATTCTAATGTAATCACTCTGGCACTTTGCATCAAGTCATATGAAGCTATTGGGTAATCAATTATGAACTTGGGTTTGAGCTGATTAGTTGTTTCTCTGACTTCTGCAGAAAAGCAACTGGTAAGCCAGTGGAAAAGATGAGCTATAGTTTCAATTATGAGCAATTACACATTTAGAATTGAAGAAGCTAAAGAAGCTTTGCGATAAACCCCAAAATGATCAAAATCCATTGTAAAATATCCACCCTGTCCTAAGTAACAACTTCACTACCATAACTAGACCATTCAGACAACTCCTCTCCCCGCATATTTAGGCAGACTGGCTTTGCACAGGGACCTGCTTTTCCCGCAGTGCAGCACATGGGCAGGGAAGGCCGGCTGGGATGGGGCTGCGGAGGCGTCGTGGAGGTGCCGTGGTGGCTGGGTTATGCGTGGTACCTACCTCGGAGCCCAACCGCAGCCCTGGCATGAGTGAGGGCCCACAGCTGGGGACACTCTGTTTTTCCCTCTATGGCAAGGTACCATGCAGGCTGCTCTCTGCTCTGCTTGTTGCCATGGGAAGGTCAAGTGAAAGTGGGAGAATCCCACCTCAGGCTGCCAGTTTCTTCAGGAAGGGAGCCTACCTGGAGGAATGGAAGGACTGGCCCACCAGTGTGGAGCTGCGTGCAAGCCTTGGAGGGTACTAAGTGCCATATGCTTTTGGGTTATAATGAGGTCACATGGCCACACTGCATGCTGGAAATGGAACTGGTACAGACTCATCCAGAAAGCGTGTTGGGCAGCTCTGAAGAGTGCTACAGAGGCTGGCCGCTTGCAAGCATTTTCCTCCTGTATTAAAGACCCTTGATGGTCAGGGGTTATGGCCTGGCATGTTGTGAAAGGTCAGCTAGACATAGGCATTAAGTCCAAGTAAGAGGGAAAGTTTGCTAGAATTTGCTATGCAACGAATAAACTGTGAAAAACACAAATGTGAAAAAATCCAGACCTATTTACTATGTAATTCTGGTACAAGCAAACAACAAGGAGTGGAAAAAACAAAGCAGAAAATTATAGAGTGCTAGTGATCTCATCTAAAATACTGGAAATGTTTCCAAGCCTTCGGTTTTCTGTATTACCTGGTTTTCTTGTTAGGCTGTAAAAATAACTTTTAAAGCTTTGCTGAAATTTCCTAAAATGTCATATTGTTTAAATGACACTTACCTGACTCTCCAGCCTGCTCAGTGCTCCAGCGGAGTTTCGTGTTGGCCGCACCGTCCCCAGCATCCTGCCTGCTGGAACATTACTCAGAATGGAAGCACAGGATCTGGATCAGGAAAGCACATTGTGGGACCTAGAGGTGGAAAAGGCAGTGTATATCATGTTGCAATAGAGTTCTGAGTGGCTCTCAGCTCATCTGTTAAGAGCATGCAAAACAGGAAGTTGCTGAAATTTCGCAAGTGACTTTGGCAAGTCCCCTTTGAATCTTCTAAATGAATGGAAGACACAAGAGACAGACTTTGTAAAAGGGTTATTTTTATCTAGATAGTAGAGACCCCTCTTACACTGTCATCTTTGAATGCTACAATATAAGGGGAGTTTCCCCTGGAAAATGTATATTGTCATCAAAGGATAATTTTTTGTGACTTCTGGTGACAATCAGAAGAGTTAGCTAGTATTAACATGTCATTAACATCAGTATAAATCTGCATTTTATAAAGGGCTGGAAGAGTTCCTCTAATTCCTACAACAAGGTATGACAATTGCTTTTAATAGTTGCCTTTTAGGTAGACATGGTACAGTTCAGCTATGCAATTTTACTTTTGTTCTTCCCTATTTTAGAAAATAAATTAGAATGTATGAGGCAAACGGTGTGGAACCAAGGTCAGGTCAGCAGCAATCCACTATACCACCTCCATCTAAGCAGCGTCTTCATAGTAAGGATCGTGGCAGTTGTCTAACCAGCTCATTCCCCTTTTTATTACCTTTCTACAGATGACAAAATAAAACCTGATTGGAATGTTTCTCTTCTCTTTCAGAAACCTTTTTTTCCCCAGATTCACTTTCCAATCTTGCAAGTGTTGGGGTTGTTGGAGAAACAAGCAATTTTTTTTTGTTCAAACAACTTTTTTGTATTCACAGCAAGACCTTGAAGAGATACAGCAGAAAAGATGAAGACATATTCACAGAACACTTCACTTGGACATTAATATTAGTATTTTTTATAAAAGCAATCTCAAGACAATCAACAAGAAAATAAGTTTGTGAAGGAGGCCACCTAGAGAAGTTGTGGAAGCTCCATACTCAGAGGTATTAAAAAAATCAACCAAGACTGGAGCAACCTGCTCTAATGTTGATGTTAGCCCTGCTTTAGGTAGGAGATTGGAAGAGATGACCTGTAGATGCCTTCTTCCACTATAAATTATTCAATGAAATTAGACCTTGAATTAAAAAATAATGTGATGGACGAGGGAGGCAGAAATGTGCAAACAGGCACAGATGTGTGATTGCATAAGCATTATTTTCTTAGGAAATTAAATTAAACACTGATAATTTCGAAGGTATGGGCTGGGAACACAGTCTTATTTCTATATATGTAAAGGGGCTATTGCCTAGAGTTTTCTTAGAGCCTTCTGCAGCTGCATCTCGAACAATAAGACTCAGTTTCAGATGCTTTTAGGTTGGTCAAGCTGAAATTGTTTGAGCTGAAGTTTCCTACACTGAATGACTTATTTAGGCTACTGATTTTCTTTTAAGTCCCATCAAGAGTAGCTTAGTAATTTCCAAAACCAAATTAGCAGAAATACGCATTTCTTTCATGTAAAGAAAATGTTTATAACCATTTAATTAAAGCTGTGCTTTTTAGTAATGTGTTCAAGTCTGGCAGCCTAGGAAATCTGCACAGACTTGGCCAAGTCGTGAATGGCTCAGTTTACATAATTGCAGAAGAGATTTGTTGGCACTGTGTAGTTCGTTTCCAGCAGTCTCTTTATAATGAACATACTCCATCTCAGAGCTTCAGAGGTGAACAGAACTCATTGTATTAAAAAAAAAAAAAAGCTTTCCTGGAGGAACAAAGTGGTGAAGGCAGAGGAACAGAAATCAGTGATGCTGCTGGTACACAGTGGTGGAATCTGGGTAGCATGACTGCATGGAAAGCACAGCGAAGAATTAAGATAGGGTGGAGGTGAAGGGAAAGAGGAAAGGTTGGGTGTAACGAAAGTGGTTTAAAGCATATTTTTCTTAAGACCTTGATAGTCCATTCCATGCTCACTGCCTTCCATGAATTCACAATTTTAAAAAGGTATTAAATCTTTAATCACAGTATGAGGTAACAATTTCCTTTTTCTCTCACAGGATTTAGGAACAAAATTGATTCTGTTCACCAAATGGACCAAGCTCCTGAAAAAAAAACAAACCTGTATGAGTGTCCTTATTTGAAAAGGGAAGATGTATAGAAAAGGAGGCAGAAGATCACAGAAAAAAAAGCTTGAGTTCGATGACAAAGGCAGCTGAATGCAGCCCTGAGGAAAACAGTCCTGTCCCTGCATTCATCTCACCATCCTCCCTGTGATTTGAGCAAGTTCCTTAACCCAGAGTTTTCACAAGTGTCAATCATTTTCTGAGTTTCGTCCTACAAGAAATCTTGACTTTAAGTTGCTTTGTATATCTGCCCTTAGGATGAGATGCCTAATACTCCCTGAGCATATATTTCTAGTCATTATAGTCAGCTAGTTCAGATGCAGGTTTCTCCAGTGCAGATACTCTAGTTTGAAGAAATGAGTGCCCTCTACAGAGCTAAGTTCAAAAAAGTGTTGAGTTCTCACAGCTGCAATAGAACACACTGGGGGCTATATGTGAGCACAGACAATCCTAGGGAATGCTAAACAGTCTCTTAAAAAAAAAAATCCATCTTCATGTATCACATACTGGACCCAAAATCATTAGGTTCTTCCAGTCTTCTTCCATTTATAAAGTAAAATTCCCATCCTTCAGGACTTTTGAGAAAAATGGACTAATTCATGTTCAAGACGCAATTGTATACTATACTGATAAGTGCTATAAAGGGAGAACAAAAAATAAAAGATAAAATTAATGGTTCTGGATTTACAACATGGTGCAAGGAATGTGCAGCAAATCAGACATGGGGCCATATAAAAGAAGAATATATCAAGTACAGAATAACTGCTTTTCCTGGTTTTCCTGTTTTGTTTTGTTTATATACATAATATGTATTCTAGCCAGTGTAAAATCACATTTCTTGTGTCCATGTAACTAATTACTGTTAGATACAGGTAGCTAAGGTTGTAGACCTTTTTTATTAAATAAAGAAGATTTTAAATTAAATAAAATTACTGAGAGAAAGCTGAAAGCAACAAGGCAGCATGCAAACCCCAGTCTGATTACTTTTGCCATCACCAGCATCTGGTGTTGGTCATCACAGGGCAGGCTGACACTTGGAATTCCCAGACTGAGAACCGGGACCAGTGCAATCCCAGGCAGGCTCCTGGTGCCACCCTGCTTCCCATCCCCTCTTCCCCCTTGGCAGTGATTTACGCTGCATGTGGTACGTGCCCTGAGTACAACTACTCCTGTTAACTCCAGTATCAGAACTAATCTAGCCTCAGGAATGTGAAGCACTATTTGATCTATTTACCCTGCCAGGAGGCAGCACAAAGGAAAACTCCATGTAGCGAGTATACCATTGCCAAAGTGCACTACCAGGGAAACAAACGATACTTTTTGGTTTTCCGCCGCAGGCTGCCAGAGATGAGCCTGCAATAGTTACTGTGACTGCCATTCCTGTGTTCTTAAAAGCACGCTACATGCACTTGCTTTAATAGATAGGTCTATATCTGTTATTTTAAAATACTTTGACATAGCTTAATATGGCATTCAAACTGAGGCTGTGTGACTCAAGAGGGAGCCAGGATGGCTTATACAAACAGATATAATTAATTATTTTTGCCTAAGTGTGCTTATGTTGATACCTCTTACTCTTACAAGCAGGTGCGTGACAGTAACCAGCTGAAGCTTTCAGATGCCAGACGCATAGATTTCCATGTTCCTGCAATACTTCTCCTTAGTCCTGGAAGGACAGGTAAGGTTCCTGCTTCTCCTTGCAGGAAGGCAGATAGTGACACTTTGTCACTTGCCAGAGATACAGGCAGGCCCTTCTGGTACAGGTGCCATAATTCTTAGTTAGCCCATGCAGCATCAAAAGAGGCCACAGAGTTCATCCCTGATCTTCCATCATGTTGGTTACAGAATTGGCATTGTGTTAACAGGAGTTAACAACATATTAACAGTTAATATGGTATTTAAGACATGTGGAGTGAAACCTTGTCAGTGTTGCTATTCCTTTGTGTAAAATGGGTCTTCTACTGCACTAGTTGTTCACGTGATCATTAGCTCAACAACTGCGTCGTCATATTTTGTATCTGCATAAACAGGATCTGTGGCATCTGTGATGATGACCTGATGTTGTTGATGAGCTCAAGTCCTTTCTCCAGCAGAGACAATAAACTTCTCCACACTGTCCTTATTTATATCTTAAACTCCAGGGAAAAAAATTACAAAAAACTTGACATTCACAGCCTTCTGGCAGAGACTGCAGCCAGGGAAAGGTGCAGTGGGAGCCATTTTTGGCTAGCAGTTTAGAATATGGTCATCCCTCTACTCAAAAATAAATTACAGCCAATAAATTTGCTTCACTTGCTTCTTTTTTTCTTTATAAAAAGGCACCCTACAACATTTGATAAATTCTACTCATGAATGAGCTCATTTAGCAGCTTTGATACAATATTTTTAAACTGTCACAGTGTCAACCTTTCAACCTTTCTAATCTTACAGGTATTTTTATAAAGCATACTTTTAAAAACAGTTCTTCCATGGGTGAAAAAATCAGCTATTTTTTGGTAAAGAATTTTTAAGCATTGGCACTAAAGCTAATTGATAAACTATTAAACTGTTAAGCTGTAATTTATAGCAGCTATAATGGCAGCCATGGCTGAGTGATCATCCTATGCTGCCACTAAAGACGTACCTCGTCTGTTATAGCATGAAATACTGCAAGATGGTTTGTAACAATGCATATATCTTGTTACCTGCTGATAATAACCTATCAGCAAGGACAACAGTTTGATTATATAGTACATCTCCTGCTGGCTTCCAAATATTTCTCCTGCTCTTCACTAATTTCTTAGCTATAAAAGAATCAGTCTTCTTATTTTACACTCGTACATTAATTTATGGATGGGAGACAGAAAGCTTTTATTAGCTGTTGAGGTGCCTGAATTCTTTCTGTTGTCACCAAGATATAAAAATCGAGCCCCGGCTGCCCGTGAATCCTGATGGATGGTGGAGAACAGGCTCCAGATGAGCTAAAGGATATGGAGGAAATCCCAGACTAGAACTCTCTGAGATGTGCTGAATGTTACCTCAAAGGTGGCACTCGACCTTGTCCAAGTGGAATCTCTGGTTACACTGATACAGTACAGACAGTTTGGATGAAATGACCTCTTTCTCTTACAGTCCTTCCTTCAGGTTCATTCTGAGCATAGGATAATAGCACTCATCTTGGGAATGGCACTGGCCCAGCAAGACCAGAAGAGCCTTCAGCAGATAGGAACTTTTGAGGTGGGCACCAGCGGCTAAGTTTCAGTGTTTGGTATGGAAGCAGTGAGAAGGTAAGTTGATCTGGGATTAATGATATGGAATCAGAACTCATTTTTGTCTGTGAAAGAATAATCTGTGTGTCTAGGTACTGGGGACCTCCAACTTCTATCCCTTAGAACTCCTGCTCAGAAAGGAGTTTTGAGCATATATTCCTGTTAATACTGCTTTCTGCCAGAAACAAATGTATCAGCTTGTTTGCAAATTCATCAGCATTTATTCCTGGAGTGAACTCCTGTCCTATCAAAGCCTGTAAAACGGGAATCTGGAATCTGGGTTGAATGAGAAGAGTGTCTGTCTTTAAATTTGGGAACTACTTATAAAAAAATTAAGATGTTGCTCCATATACATTTCTCTGAGTAATAAGTACCCAATAATAAATAACTGACAGTACGGATTTCCCACCTCCATTTCTGAGCAATTACTTTTGAAATATTTTTGAAAATTAGAAATATGTTAGCATGTATGCACAGCAGATGGACATGTTTCAGATGTTCTTGCTTTGCCTAACGCACTGTAATTTGGTGTAGAGACGTAGTAATGTATTATAATAATTAAAATTGCAGTGCATTATAGTCATGTAGTTAAAATAACCTTTAAAGTCACTATCCTCCATTATGAGTTTTTAAGTGCACAGAAAGACCTTGTGAAAAACATGAATGTAAAAGTATTTACTCTCCTGGGTTTTAGCTGCTGATGGTACAGTGATGACATAGAGGATGTAGCAACAAGACCATATAACATAAAAAACCCAGCAGAAATATAGTATGTCCTTTTGTGCAGACTAGCAAGTTTGTTCCAACAACTAAGGTGGGGCTGCTGTGCTTTACTGATCCCTGCAGCATTAACACTATGCTGACCTGCAGAACAGTCATCTACTTTATACCACAAAACAGATTATTTTGAGAGAACAGTGTGTCTCAGAGAGGGGCTGTCCAGATTGTCCTCCCTGCTGTGCTGGCTGCAGCAAGCTGAACACCTTGAGCACAGAGTAGGGGGACATTTGGCTGACAGAACCCTGCACCTGGCATTGGAAGGTTTGTGTCAAATGTATTACTGGCTACAGCCTGGAAGATGTTTATCTTCTTGCAAAGCCAAGAGACTGCCAGCTGAAGTAAGAAGGGACTTTTCATCCATATTACTCAATTACTCCACATCAGCCTGTCCCCTGTGATTCGTCTCTTTTTTTCGGTTAAGACCTAGAAAGCCTCAGAATGGATCTGACCATAATATTTCTTCCCAGAGAATCCAAACATTCTTAAAGACAGCAGGGTATAATGTTACACTCTAAAGAGCTGGCAAAGCTGACCTTTACTGTTTGAGTTTGCAGAGCTAAAATGATTGTGACAGGCTATAAAGTCATACTCCATGTTCTTAGAGTTTAGAACAGCCCAGTAGGCTCCCAAAGAATGAATTTGATACCCCTGTTGATCTAGAAAGATCATTTGTTTATACCAAGTTGATCTATAATTATGTATCTCCTTTTAAGATAAAATACCCACGTGATGCCTTTCCATTTATCTAGTATATGTCAAATAAGTTGGTAACTGTAAATAGAAATTAAAACATTCATAACAGGCAAAAGAAATGCTGTCCTATTGACTATTTGGAAAGTATAGCAAAACGTATTGTAGTCATTAGAATCAGGACTTTGTTCTGCAATGTCAGACTATCTTAAAAGTAAGCAGTACAAACATACCTGCTGTATACAGAAGGAATCACAAGGCAGTGGTTGTGCACATTAAGGAGAACTTCCTATTACTGGCTTTTACAGAGGTCATTTCTCAGGTCTTAACAATACAATCCTTCACAAGTTTCTGCTCCACACATCCTCTTCCTCCTACCTTTTGGTTTCATTAGGTGGAAAGGGGCATTTTTAACAGCAGACTCATAAATGCATTTGCTTACTCAGGTTTACTACCAGCTGATACCTTCCTTTTATACTGCTATCAGCTGCAGTATTTCTGTATCGCTGTTTCCACTAGAATTTCACTTGACTGCAGATTTTCAGTTCCTTGCCTGCATTTAATGCTCTTGCAAAGTATACACTAAGATGGTAAAGAACCTTTCTCCCAACTTGTAATCTCTGTCCTTGTTGTGTTAACTAGGCTCACAGCAGTATCTTTGTTTTCTCCTCATTTTTGCTTTGTGAATTTGTTAGAAAACAATACAGATTTTCACTGGCTAGCACCAGTTCTCCGTACTTGTTGATGTCTCTCTCTCAGCAGAAACAGAGGCACAGGTGGCAGGTACAAGGTTAAATACAATACTTAAACTGTGTCTTTAATATTTATAACAAATCTTACAAGACAATTTTTAAAATCATTAAATAATTGGAAGCTAAGCAGTATGAGTTCTCTCATGTTTTAATACAAGAAAGAAAAGCAAGAGGATGTTAAAAGTTGTAAAATACTCACAAGTCTCGGAGAAGCTATGCAGCAAGTTTGCCCAGAAGTTAGGCTAAAGTTTGCACTGGTGACAGCAGCAAATGCTCCACCCCCTCCTCCATTCTGTTTTACTTTCAGTTGTTATATAATAATGTAGGATTACGCTTGTACCTAATGCGATGTGGAAATTGTTTTCACTACAAACAGCAGATAGTAGGGATTTCCCACTGCCATTCCTGAGCAATTATCAAACTTGGAAAAAAAATAAAAATAACATGGGGAAAGACACATGCCTGTGATTCAGCAGGCAGGCAAGTGACTGACAAACACAGAAGGCAGCTGCTTGCTGCAATCTTTATGCATGATACTTCTTATCCTTCAATAAAGGGAAGGAAACCTACAGTTTGTGCCCTTGTTTCTTGAAAGGACTGTGTAATTACATACTTTGTAGTGTATCTTCCCAGCCAGAGCTCCAAAGAGTTGCTTACCTTCAAAGCGGACACTGTAGCTTTATGCTATAACTCCTCCTCTCTGAACAATATTTTACTGGGGCAGCCACCACAGGAGGGAAAGAGAAGTTGCCTCTCAGGGCAGCACCAGGAAAGAAAGGCACAGCCATGAAAAAGGATTGGCAAGATGGAAAGGAGTTCTCCAAAAGACACAGTATCTGGCTTGCTATGGGACAAGAGAACAGGGAGGAGGCATAGGCACAGGGGGCATCAAAAAAGGATCCTCATAAAGGAGCTGAAAAAATACTCTGTGAATTGCACAGAACTCAAAGTTGTGGGTTTTAGCTGTTATGTGTGAGTTTAGTGGCTATGATAATAACAGGGCAGGGCAGCTATAATCCTAAAATCCTGCTTAGTCACCTCGCAATGAAAAAAGTTTTTACCTTGAGCTAAACTTTAATGTCCTGAAGATGAGGCTCAGCAGCTCTCTAGGAGTACTCTCAGCTTTCCAGGAACCACCACTTACCTATGTAAAGCTCACGCACTCCAGAGGAAAGAGTGAAAATGGTACTTCCTCTCTGTGCAATTTTGTTTTTCTTCTCTTATATGTTATTTAGGTGGTGGTTGTTATTCTGTGCACATCACACACTGTGAGGTGGTAAAAATATTCTGCTGCTAAAAGAGAGCGTTTTAGAAATGGCTCTGTCTGCTCACTGAAGAGGAGATGAGTTTCTAGACTTGGGCATTTCCTTCTTGTTTCTCAGTGAAATAACATTTTTTCAGGAACGCTATTTATAAAACCTGGTGAACAATACCAGTTAGTTTCCTGTGCTGGGATACTCTGATACAGCCAGATTCAGAAAATCTACTTAAGGACCTAAATAAGACTTCTGTATCTTGAACAGCTGTCATACAAGAGAGAGAAACAAGGACTGTAACTGAGTGTTCCCAGAGAATAGTTCTAGATGACTGCATGACAAATTCACTATGTGAGGCAGCTTGCTGCCATTTCTCAGCATCCCTGTGAACCGTATCCTGTGGTCCAACGCTTGGATCCATTCTGCAGAGAAGGCACCAAAGTGAAATGCAGCCGCGCTGTTTAGCTCCTGTACAGGATCTGGTTTGGAGTCACTACCGCTGCAGAGAACCTTCCAGAAATTTGACACAAGACAAAAAAGCAGAACTCACAATTTCATGCTCTCCAGGGACTCTTGGCTCTCTCACATGACACTGTATCTGTGTCTCCAGAAAAGCAGCTACTCACGCCCCATGTACTCTTGTCTCAGTTTAGAGTGTTAATAGCACTTCATAAGCAGTTGTGCAGACATGGGAGGTGAAATCTGTCTCAAGTGGCAGCTGTTAGAAACCTGGGCAGTATTTGAAAGACTAAAGGAAAGTACAGACTTGGCTGGAATTCTTGCTGTGACAGAACACAAAAATGCAAATAAAAAGGAGGTACCAGCAATGCAGGAAAAAACACCAGCCTAAGATAAATATTTAAACCAAAGGAACGTACTCATTTATTAACTGTCTTGTGGTAAGGGTACTTCTTCTAAGATGTAAGTGGTCACAAGCACCTCTGTTTTGTCAGTTTACTCCTCCAGCTGTTTCAAAGAATGAGAGTAAATAATTTCAAGTACACATGTGAGTATATGTATTTGGACTTGGGATCCCAAAGTCTCTCATATTTGTTGCTGTTTAAAACTGAAAGAAAATACATTGCTTTCCATTTGTCTTTGCTTTTTGATGTGAAACCTTTGCTGTAATATAATATGAGAGAATTTTCTCAACTAGGAAAAATTTATAAGCAAACAGTCAAAACCAAGCACAAAAAGCTTTAGATATTCATAAATTATATTCTGTGGGAAAGGAGGAAGAATCACTCATTTATTATTTTTTTTTAAATCACTTTCCAAACAGTTTCCTTTGAAGACTGCAAAATGGAAACACTGCATATAGGATGGATTTTTATTTTTTTTGTAAACTACGTCTCCAGGTTGGTTCTTTTTTTTTTTTTTTTTTAGAACTGTGTTTTGCTGGCATTTCTGAAGTTAAAATATGTCATTTTCCAGCTTAATATAAAAACTGTTCCTAAACGTTACAGTAGTTGTATATACAAATAATGCAACTGTCAGTATGTGTTTTGTTACAATAGGGTGGCAATACCACCTGCACTCCCTCAACATTTAATTCTTGTTCATTTTCTTAATTACACAAAAATGTGCTTCCTAATTATGCAACTAGCCACACCAAGGTGTTTATATATAGCATAAATTATTTTCATACTCTCCTATGAGCAGAATATCCCTTCCTAATTTATGCAAGTTTCATTTATAGTGGACACAGGCTGTTTGGCAAGATATTGGCAATTACTCTCACTAATGACCTGCTAAATTGTTATTTAGTGTTGTAAGTGCATTGAAAAAGAACTTGAATAACTTACATTTTGCAAATATCAAAGTGAAAATAGATGCATGAATGTCATGCTGAAAGTAAAACAGGATAACTGAAAATTCAAACGTGGTCATCCTGATTTGAAGCAGCACCATGCAAACATTTTGTATGGCTGCACAACAGCCACAAGACGTTTGGGACTGTTGTCCTCTTAAATTTGCCCCTAGTAGGGTGAAATTAATTCCTTTGGAACTGGTGTTATTTCTGTCACTGAACACCAGGGGAGGAAATACTGCTACAGGAGCAGGAGTGAAGAAGTGGGAGGGAAGAAGGCTTTTCCAGAGTAATGTGATTTGGGTGGTTATACAAAAATGATAGATTTTCTGTAGTCTGGAAAAAAAAAATTGCAGTTCTTGGAAAGCCAGATGGCTCGCAACTGACCCAGCTCAGACTCAACTTTCTTTGCTAAATTACTGGATGCTTAAAGATGGGACTGCGCTACTCTCTTCTCACCTACTATCTCAGTATCAGGTTTTTTAAAAACACAGTCTTTAAATGGAGGCCTTCTCTGATATGTGCTTTGATAAGACATTATGCTCTGATAAGCATAATGATTTGTTTTTAACAGAATTCCAAAATTTTTAGAAAACCTGAACCCAATGTACAGGCAGATGCAGAGGACAGTATTTGCAATTTGGATAGTGTCTTTTCCTGAGTATTTTTTTTATTATAGTGCTCCTGCTGTGTTTGTATTTTTGCTGCAGGGCTGAACTACTGCACCCTCAATTATCAGTCTCCTTAATTTCTGCATGGAAAATGAAAGAGCTGTTATTTTCTTCCTCTAGGTGACAGAGTGGATGCAAAGAGCTGATAAGCAGGTCCAACTTCGGCTGCCCCCACTCCAGTGTGGCAGCCAGAGGAGCTGACTCAGGGGGAAGAAGCCTTCTGCCTCTGAGGAGTCACATCTCGGTCATCCCAACAGCTTTCACCGTTACTGCATGCCGAGAGCAGGGGTATCTGAGCTAAGGTGAGCCCTGATTCTGGTGACAGTGGTCAGCAGCAGAGTGCCTTGCTCCTGAGCAGGAGAGGACGGGTGGGGGGAAATTGTATGATGAGGGACTTACGTAATTCTGTCTTTGATAAACACTAGGAATGTGCATTTCTGGAAATTACAATCTTCAACAAATCATACACATAACTGAATTTGGGAACTATCCTGCACCGGTGCCAAGACAACACATCAACCAACATTCCAGTCTGAAATGATTCTTTGGCTTAGTTATTGCTGTAATAGAACATGTAATATACTAAACACGTTACTAGGTGGGAATGTGCGCCTTCTGAAGATCAAGCCAGCTTCTGTTTCATGGCTGTTATAGGGCTGTAGCTGATCTGTCTCTTTTTTTTTTTTTTTATACTAAATTATAATGTGTCCTAAATTATAGCCTCTTCAGAAGGGTTATTAAAAAATTGTAGCATCTCAAAAATGCTATTTAATTTCTAGACACATCTGGAGAGACATTAATATTCTACCTTTCAGAAGGATGCACACTATTTCTGGCATGTTCTAATTTATCAACTGTTGCCACTCTGCATGAACTATTCCTATTTAAAGAGACAGTGTTTCCAAGCAAAACCATATCAATTGCTAAGTTAGCAAAAACAAAACAAAAATAAAGTGATTTAATGCTTAAAATTAGTAAGAATATGTTTCTGAATCTGTGAAAAAACCTATCACAGAGAAATGTGCAGCTCTTAGTTGGATTAATGTGGGGAATCTATAATCAAAGTGTTTTGTTTAGTGCCCTGTGAACAAGCACTATCCTATTTAGACAAAGTATTTCCAGTACTGCAGCCTAAAAGTTTTCCAAGATTAAGAGCTGCTCCTTAAATTTTATGATAGAGCCAGAAAATCTACACAAAAATTAAAAAATATGTTTAAAAAAAAAGCTGGCTGACATCCCAAAAGTCACGTCTTCACTATAGCGATTCTCTCAAGCTATACTTGTGTTATTTCTCTCTGTGTTAATTAACCCTGAGTGGACTGGCCAGACCGTAAAACTCTTGCAGTCCACACTATCTCAGTGGTCTCTGATGTAGGGAACTACATGCCAAATCCACAAAACTTAGTGAATCTAATCCTTATTTAAGTTCCTAGCTAGTTCCAGTAGAAAGAATTCTCTACTCAAATGCTTTTTCGAAGTTAGATACTGACTTGCGATAACTGGGCATTTTCTTAACTGGGTAGCTGGAGCCTAATGCAGTGCCTTGGAAGTCAAGCACATTTAGCAGTTAGATTTCAAGTACTGAGCAGGGCACTGTCCAAATTAACCAATTAGCAGGGCTGGGAAAAGTCTTATGAGCATTTATGTGCCCTCAGCTACACTGACCATACCTCCAACCAGGATCCATGGCTCAGGATCCTCCCCTGAAAGCAGTACCTTTCTTCAGTTTAAAGCACAGCATCCAAAACATGTGTCAGTCCATTACTATTTTTTTTTACTAGACAAGCATTTTAGAAGTGTTTCTCAATAGAAATTCCAGAACAGTTAATTGGAGAATCAAAATATTACATTATAATAATGAAACGTAATCCCTTGGAGGGGGAGGGGACGGATTCTTTTCCTCAGAGCTAACTATCTGTCAAAATAGTTTGTCGAGATCTGTCAGCCTTAGTCCATGTATAGAATCATAGAATAGTTTGGGTTGGAAGGGACCTTTAAAGGTCGTCTAGTCAAACTCCCCTGCAAGGAGCAGGGACATCTCCAACCAGATCAGGTTGCTCAGAGCATCATCCAACCTGGCCTTGAATGTTTCCAGGGATGAGGCATCCACCACCTCTCCGGGCAACCCGTTCCAGTGTTCCTCACCCTCAGTGTAAAAATTTTTTTCTTTTACAGCAAGTCTGAATCTACCTCCCTCTATTTTAAAACCATTACCCCTTGTCCTATCGCAACAGGCCCTGCTAAAGAATTCTCCCCATCTTTCTTGTAGGCCCCCTTGAGGTACTGGAAGACTCCTGTAAGGTCTCCCTGGAGCCTTCTCTTCTCCAGGCTGAGCAGCCCCAACTCTCCCAGCCTGTCCTCACAGGAGAGGTGCTCTAGCCCTCTGATCATCTTTGTGGCCTCCTCTGGACTCTCCCCAAGAGGTCCACGTCCTTATGCTGGGGTCTCCAGGGCTGGATGCAGTACTCCAGATATGGTCTCACAAGAGTGGAGTAGAGGGGCAGAATCACCTCCCTCGACCTGCTGGCCATGCTTCTTTTGATGCAGCCCAGGATGCGGTTGGGTTTCTGGGCTGCAAGTGCACATTGCCAGCTCACATTGAGCTTCTTGTCCACCAGCACTCCAAAGTCCTTCTCCTAAGGGTGCTTACAATCTATTCTCTGCCCAGCCTGTGTTTGTGCTTGGGATTGCCCCGACCCATATGCAGGACCTTGCAGTTGGCCTTGTTGAACTTTGTGAGGTTTGCACGGGCCCACCTCTCCAGCCTAAACACCCTCTCTGAGGTTAACAGCCTGCTTTGCGGCTCACTTTGCCATTTGTACTTGCAGTTTTCAGGGATGCAAAAGAGTTAGATCCTAATGCATATGATGATGCGAATAAGTTAAGTCCTACTAAAAAAAGACATTAGATACAAAAGAGGACTGAAAGAGGAAGGAATGCAACTGAGCAATGGTATGCATTCCATCACAATTATTTCCCATTTTTTCTCTTTAATACTAAAATACAATAACCATGACGTATGTATAATATTTCTCATTTGATAATACTGTTTTATAGTTTCATTATACTGTAATACAGCTGGTTTCTAATGCTCAAAGCTTTTGTGACGAAGATAGAAATCACTCAATGGAAAGTAATTTCTGTATAAATAGAGAAAACAAGATATTTAGCTACCATGTGGACAGAATGTGTTCTAAATACTTAAAATTTAAGAGACTCTGCACAACATACTGTATTTAACCAAAAGGAAGGAAGGGGTTTTCTCCAAGTAGTTTAACTTTAAATTAGGAGTCATACTAAATTCAACATTATCTTTAGTTTTGTCACATTTCTTTCAGGTTACTGAGGTGTATAAAGAGCCTTTTCATATATCATGACACACTTGTGCAACATAAAACCCCCACATCACCCCACAATATATTGCTCACTCCTTTACATGAAAAAATCAATGTGCTTTCTGTAGGGAATCATAATACGTGGCATACTATGTACAGAAGGGGTGAATGCACTGGGAGTTATGAAACCTTTAACTAGTTGATGAAAAGACAGTGTTTTGCAATTTACTGTCAATAATTGTTCGTTTGTCATTTCAGTCCTGGGGTTTTTTGATAGCTTATTGTCCTCAGACCAGCAATTTTTCCCATCTGTTAGTTTGTACCTTTCCCCAGAGCACCTGTTATTGAGAACAACAGCTTCCTCTGCATGGTAGGCCATTGCTTTTGCTGGCACGGCGTGGGACACAGAAACGTTCAGTATGCATAAGAATAGAGATGCCACATTTTTAACCTCCAGTGCTCACTCTGAGTTCTTCGATCCTCTGCCTTGTCTAGCCTAAGTCAGTGAAATTTATTGTAGGAAATTGTACAATGGCATGTAATAGCAGAAACATGCAGGGCGTTCCCAGTCCTCTCCACTTCCCTGATTATTTATGTGTGTACTTCACATATCCCGAAAACAGCCCAAGATAATAAGTTTATGGACAGGATATCCACTGTCTGGCGCTGAACTCTATTTGTCTAGCAGTTCAGATGAATTGTCTATACCAAGGTCCAAAATGGGGTTGGCTTGCAGATGTAAACAGCAGCCCACAGAAGCAGAGACTGCTGAGGGTGACTTTGCAGCTGCTCAGACTCAAGGCCAGGCCCATCCAAAATGAGAAGGTCCTTCCATTCCAGAGGTACAAGCCGTATGAAGTGCCATTTCAGTGTTTCCTAATATCAGCATATCTAGCTACCCTTGATCTATGACTTGCAGTTCTTCTTACTGTTCAAGGGGATTCTTCGCCATCTGCTCGAGATTGCTCAAAACAGAGAAAGGCCAAAGGCCGACTTCTGGGCCGTGTCCTAGCATGGAGCATAAAGCAGCAGCAGTAGCCCCCTAAATTGCCACTGCAATGATGTCCAAACTTGGGAAACAGACAATAAGCCCAAAACTTTTGTCAGTATGATTGTATCAAAGTTTCTGCGCATTAAAATAAAAGAGGAAAGGTGCTCAACAGATTATTGTATTCTCTGCAGAGTTGAAAATGTGAAACATAAAAAAGAAGTTTTTTGTAAAAAAAAAAAATTATTGAAGAGACGAGACTCAAAGCACCCATTATTGCTAACTACCTAATTTTTTGCGTCTCCCTTGTACAGTACTTTGTCAAATATAACCAACAGTAGCATCCAGAAATATCTGAAATATAAATAAAAATTATATATACGGAATTTTAATCAATATAGGTTAAAATGTTTTTTCACTGGAACAAAGTTGAAACTTCACTCCTATGAAAGGGAGTTAAAGAGACTGTAGAGGACATTGCAATTAAGAATGCAAGTACTGATAATATGGCAAATAGGCTTTATGTACATATTTAATAAACAAATCAAGGTTAAACTCAGGAAAATACATTGCCTCAAAAAGCTTTCAGTTTGTGAGAGTGCAACTACGCGTAGTAATGCTAGTTCATAAATCCTATGTAATGAAGATACTAAGTAGTGAACTTGCAAGACATGGACAAGTACTCAGTGTAGGCATACTCCAGAAGAACGGTGGACTTGATATCACCTGAGAAAGGCTAACAAAATCTCTCGAAAATCTTAAATATGAAAAACTATGACATTTCTTGTCACTTCTCAGGTATCTAAATTACCAACAACATCTTGACATTTGCTTTTTTTTAGCAGAGGATTCCTTCTGAACTGACTCCAACTGAATTTACCAAAAAATATCTATTTTTGTGCAGGTCCCAATATCACTGATTTCCTGTCTTTAAAATTAATGCTGTGTAGCTTAGAGGAGGGAAAGAATTGGGTTCCTACTGATATTACACTTTCTTGCAAACCCTTCCATGTATTTATAGCAGAGGAGACTCTGTGATTTTCCAGATTTGCATTACATGCAGATGGTACATAAAATAATTGCATGCTTTACTTGTTTCATTCCTGGGTGACTGTATGAAATAAATTTTAATCTGTTCTCAAACTCATCAATAAAGCTTAGACTTAAGAATCTGATAAACATAGTTGTCTTCTGGCACCCCAGAGGAGCAAGAGATCCATTTAATCTTTGTCAAGGAGGAAAGACTAAGTCTTTGCACTGAATGTATGAAAAAGTGATTTGAAATTTTTATGATGGTACAAGTTCATAATACCTAAAACCACTAGGTCTTGGAGGCCTTTTTCATTGCCAGTCACTCCAATTAGCAATAGCTATATTCAGCAACTTTTAATAAAATCTTGTATGCTTTACTTTGCCTGAAATGGGAGGTTTAGCTTAAAAAGGTGGGTTTTGCTAATTTGTACTTTTCTCAGAAGCAGAGTGAATATATGAAACTTGTGACCTTCTCCAGGCTGAGGGACAGGTAGTGTAACTTTAGGGTTTAAAAGTACTAGAAATATTAATGTATTTCACTTGATAATTTAAAAATAACTATTTCCTCACCTGAGAAGGAGAAGAGCTGGTTTCCTGTGGTCACTCACATTGTGATTTCTATTTGGGGATTTCCCTTTCACTCTCCCAACCCCAGTGGTTGCTGAAGACCTGCTCACATGAAATAGGAAGCTCGGCTCATATAGCACTAGTCTCCACCTATCCTTTTTCCCTTTCAAAGCAAAATGACGTGACAGCTACTGCATCTCCTCTATCATTTAGACTTGTTATTTTGTCATAAAAGGAAGAATAATTCATCGTAATTTGCCCATAACAAAATGTGCGGGCTGCTTCTTCCTTCAGTTCCCATTTTCTCCAAGTGTTTCTTCTGGTAAGTTTCCAAGAACAGGAGATTACCTGTCTGGGCTGTAGTGCCCTCCAGGAGAATGCTGTGGGAAATGGTGTCAAAGGCTTTACTAAAATCCAGGCAGACAACATCCACAGCCTCATCTGCTAAGCAGGTCACCTTGTCACAGAAGGAGATCAGTTTAGTCAAGCAGGACCTGCCTTTCATAAACCCATGCTGACTGGGCCTGATCCCCTGGTTGTCCTGCGCGTGCCATGTGATGGCACTCAAGATGATCTGCTCCATAACCTTCCTCGGCACCGAAGTCAGACTGACAGGCCTGTAGTTCCTTGAATCCTCCTTCCAGTCCTTCTTGTAGATGGACATCACGTTTGCTAACCTCCAGTCAACTGAGACCTCCCCAGTGAGCCAGGACTGCTGATAAATTATTGAAAGTGTCTTGGTGAGCACTTGTGCCAGCTCCCTCAGTTCCCTTGGGTGGATCCCATATGGCCCATAGACTTGTGTGTGTCTAAGTGGTGCAGCAGGTCATTAACCATTTCCCATTGGATTATGGGGGCTTCATTCTGCTCCCTGTCCCTGTCTTCCAGCTCAGGGGGCTGGATACCCGAAGAACAACTGGTCTTACTATTAAAGACTGAGGCACAGAAGGCATTAAGTACCTCAGCCTTTTCCTTATCCTTTGTTACCGGTTCCCCTCACAGCCAGTAAAGGACGGAGATTCTCCTTAGCCCTCCTTTGTTGCTAATGTATTCATAGAAACATTTTTAATTGTTTTTTATGGCAGTAGCCAGATCAAGTTCTTGTTGGGCTTTGGCCGTCTAATTTTCTCCCTGCATAACCTCACAATATCCTTGTAGTCCTCCTGCCCCTTCATCCAAGGGTCATAAACTCTCATTTTTTTCCTAAGTTCCAGCCAAAGCTCTCTGTTCAACCAGGCTGGTCTTCTTCCCTGCTGGTCTTTCAGCATGGGGATGGCCTGCTCCAGTGCCTTTAAGATTTCCTTCTTGAAGAATGTCCAGCCTTCCTGGACTCCTTTGCCCTTCAGGACTGCCTCCCAGGGGACTCTGCCAACCAGGCTCCTAAACAAGCTGAAGTCCAAGGTAACAGTTCTGCTGACTCCTTTCTTTACTTCTCCAAGAATTGAAAACAATCATTTCGTGGTCACTATGCCCAAGATGGCCTCCAACCATCACATCACCCACAAGTCCTTCTCTGCTCACAAACAACAGGTCCAGCGGAGCACCTTCCCTAGTTGGCTCACTCACCAGCTGTGCCAGGAAGTTATCCTCCACACACCCCAGGAACTTCCTAGACTGCTTCCTCTCTTCTGTATTATATTTCCACAAGAAAAAAAAAGGCTAGCAATCATGAGACTTCTCCCAGCTGCTTATAGACTATTTCATCTGCCCTTCATCTTGATTGGGTGGTCTATAACAGACTCCCACCATGGTATCTGCCTCGTTGGCCTTTCCCCCGATTCTTACCCATAAACACTCAACCCTATCATCACCATCATCAAGCTCTAGACAGTCAAAACACTCCCTAGCATACAGGGCTAGCCCACCGCCTCTCCTTCCTTGCCCATCCCTTCTGAAAAATGTATAGCCATCCATTGCAGCACTCCAGTTGCGCAAGTCGTCCCACTATGTTTCTGTCACGTTAACTGTATCACAGTTTTCCTGCTGCACAATGGCTTCCAGCTCCTCCTGTTTGTTGCCCATGCTGTGTGCATTGGTGTAGAAGCACTTCAGTTGGGCTGTTGATCCCACCACCTTTTTGCGGGGAGGAGCTCTAATTTATACGAGACCATTCTGTGGTTTCTAACACGTCAATGACCCCTGCGTCTTTGCTGCCACATGAATCTCCATCGCCCACTCCTACTGAGATGGCAGACTGAAGGACCTTACTAGCACACCATCCCTCAAGCATTGATGTGCCACCTCCAGGCTTATCTTATCTGTTTATGTATTTATCTGAGTGGGTACTGGATTCTGTTGAGTTACAACTACTGCAGCTTCAGTAGATTATTTTTTTAATTAAGCTTTCAGAAAATTTCAGTACCTTTTTATTCTTCTGGCAGTTAAGCTCTCTTATATGGCTTATAGTTTTATAGCAACTCTTAATTTACTTTTCCAACCATTATTTAGATGTTTACAGTGGAAAGTATCCCACAAAATATTTGAAAAGAACAAAAAAAAATTTTTTTTACTTTACTGGAATATTTCACTATTGACATGTTTTCACAGCAAGCTGATGATCTGGTTTGCTGCTACATGATCTTTATCTACCAATCTAGAGGATTTTGAAATTTTCCCTTCTAGGAAGACTACATTTCTACCTGAAACAAAATATTATATGACTTCCTTCTCTATTGCTATAATGGCTCATGGTGTTAGAACAAATAAGCAATAGGATGGTAGTTAGCATATATAAAATATATATTTATAGGAAAGGATCCATTTTCTAAGATAATTTTTCACTTGGAAAAAGTTCACTTTTGCGTTACTGTCATGTAGGAAGATAAAGGTGCTTTTAAAGAGTGAGTCTCAAGATTAGATATTATGATCCTGTGGGTAAAACTATTAACATGGACTTCTTGAGGAGGATTTGTGAAAGATCTTCACATCTAGGAATCAAAAGGACAGGAGAAAGCGCTGACTTGAAAGAGCAGACAATTCCATACAGTATATTAGCAAGGAGAGTTAGCAGATATGCAGATGATATCTTTGAAGCTTTAAAAGATTTGTGTTCCCAAAGCCACAACCAACTTAATTGGTTTCTAGAACCTTTGACTCTATTCAGTGTGGGACAGTGTGAAATAATAGACCATTCTAGTAAAATATAGCGGCATTGTTGCAAAAAGGAAGGGAGGTCAAAAAGACGTGTTGAAAGAAAATGGAAACAGATTATTTCCAATATAGTGCTTATAACCTCCTGTAGCCTTAAATTTGCTTGAAAAGTGTCTTGTCTGCCAGAAAGCTAGCTGGACTGAATGGCAGCAGCTGCTGTAGCTACAATGTGTGCATGTGCTCTCTGGACTGTACAGAAGTCAACCTCTTACAGACAACTGAAGCAATCTGCAGTGAACAGAAACAGGATTGATTACTTGAAATCAAACCATATCTTGTTTCTGTCAATAGCATGATTAAGCTGGTGCTTTACTTTGAGGTGAAGATGAGGCGTATTCATTTTATAGTTTGTTGAAACAAGTAGTGTTTTTTTCCCGGCTGGTTTTGAGGAGCATCAGGACTCGATCACAAAACATAGTTGTTTAAATTACAAGTTCTGCTTTTGCTGCCAATTTTAGGAAGATTCCTTTAGGCCATACTTCATGCTAGCATCAATGTGGGGGTTTTTTAATATTTCCATCAACAACCAATAGGTGGTTAGGTAAGTCTGAACATGTTGTAACAACTTAATGTTTTAACAACTTTAATGTTTAATGTTAACCCACGAGCTTCTCTACACAGAGAGATTCAGAAAACTAAGGCAGAGCAATTAGAGTGACATGCACAAATGTAGAGTTTTAACACCTGTGTTCTGTTGCCTTCATTTGGGAATAAAGTGACTGTAGCTCAGATCACTTCAGTAGCAACCTAAAAGTGAACGTGTACCTTTCCCTTTCAAGAGATTACAGGTGAGAAGTGTATACACCAGCCAAAGATTTGCATCTTTAGAATGGATGTCATTTTGGGAACTGCCAAAATAATCTAATTCTTATCTTCTAAGATGCAATCTCTTTCAGGGTTCAATATGATCAGTTTTGTTGATGTTTTAAGAATTTCATTCTGTCCACGTAACTGAGTATGGCTCTGAGCTTACTGGCTCCGCCAAATACTGTGAAGCAAGGATTACATAAAGACATTTTTATTTTAAGGATGACAATGTTTTCAGTCTTGGCAAAAGAGTAGTTGAGGAAACATGTTCTTTGGGTCACAATTGTTTCTGTGAAGAAAAGAATCTTTACTATGAAGCAATTACAATTTTTTTGTCAAGTGATACGAGATAAAGTTCAGGTTTATTTAAACCATCCTTTCCTACAAATTGCTATTGTCTTTGTTTCTCTCCTTGTCTCCGCCAGATGTTTCTGTTTTTCTTGTTTTCCACTAAATATATTTGGGTTGAAGATATGTTTTGATAATTTGTTCGATACACTTCAGTTTGTTTGGATGGATCGATTATATGTTTATCTAGAAATGCTTATTTGTAGAGGCAGAGGAAATTGTGTAATTTTTAATGTGTATATTCAGTAGTTTCCCTGTTGTTTGTCATACTGTTTTGTATTCTAGCTTAGAAGTCTGAATCTTCAGATCTAACCACTCAAAGTTCTTTTTCTTTATGGAAGTTTAACCTTTCTGACCTGCAACAATGCTTATAAACTGGAGTTATTTGCCAGATCTTCTAAGAAAATCCATCTGGTACAATTGCAGGAAAGTGCTTATTATTATTTTCTTCCTTCCTTCTTGTAATCAGACCTTTACTCTTGTATCACATTTTCTCATCTAGTATTTGCCAGTTAAGTAAAAATTTTCTTTAAAGTTCTAGTTGTAAGTTTTCAATCAGCACTTCACTTTTTCCCTCTCAGATTTCTTTAGTTGCCTCCGTAATCCAATTCCAGCAATTTTGGTTGTTCTGTGGCATACTTTATGTTCCTTTCAGGCCTATATGTTTGTCCGTTTGCAGCCTCTGGGAAAACATCAACTTATTTGAATATTCTAAGACCTTTGAGAATATATTTGTCTGTCTTTTCTGAAAGACAGGTCTTTTTACTCAGTCCTTCATCTTCAGGGAGTTTACACGCTAAAAAAATGGTGACGTGTTCTTCAGCAGAATGAAACATAAACCATGCCCAGTGAGAAAGGCATGCTATATCTAATAGTTGTTCAACACTAGTATCTTCTAGTAAGACTGTCTCAAGCCAGCAAGAATATGAGGTTCCTTACGTTCGCTGTGAACACATCCAAGCTATTCTGGAGCAAGAAGTCTTAAATCGTCATCAGGCCCTCCTGTAATTGATAGATTTTACCACCTTTTATGCTGTTCAATATGGTTTACTCCTCATTGAGAACTCTCGTCCTTCCTGCCCTGTCCTTGAATTTTCACTTCACGCACTGAAATAGTGACAAACTGCCGCACAAAGGACGGTCTGCTAGGTCTGAGCCAGCACTGTTCCATCTGCTGTTTAGCAGGGGTTCATGGAAAAGTAGCCAGGCTAAATACTCCTATTAAAAGTGGAAATAATTTCATTTATGCATAAAACTACATTGGCCTAATTTAGCAGGACCTCTTTTGTTCAACTGCGTGGAGTATTTGTTTAGTGCTGAACCCCAAAGGTGGCTTGTTTTTGGCCGCAGGGCCCAGGCTGCGTGCAGTCCTTGGCCTTCCTCCAACTTTGATCACGGCCTTATCAAACAATCTTACTTTAGAGAGCTCTATGCGGAATTTTAGAATGGCAGGATTTCTCAAAGTACACATTTTATAGCTAATCTGTGATAATTAGCACTTTATTTGATAGAAGAGGAGGGTGAGAGGGTAAAAGATTTAATAACTGCTACGTGGTTGGAGCATTGTATCGTTATCAGATAAAGTGCTGTATGATTTGTTTGTAGAGTTTTACCTTGTAATATCTCTAATGGTGTGATATCCCTAACTAGTTTTCCATGTATGTTTGCAGATTTCATTGTTAATAACAATCCTAATATGGTATTCATTAGCCTGTTAATTACATTGTCATTTAGAAACCCTTGCTTCCAATTAGCTTTAATGACAACATCAAAGTAATTTTTCTATGCTGCCATTTTTGTGCAACACTTTCCCATTTAAACTGCCTGCTGTTCTATCTTAATTAAATTTAATAACAGTAGTGGTAGTTTATAGGGGACTTTTTAACCTCCTTTAATGTCAGACCATTTATACTAGTTTGAAGTAGGCACTGAAAACATTTGCTCTAATCCCATTACTTTGAGAAGGAGCAAACTTCACTTGTTTCAGATTATTTTAATTAAGGCAAAATCCCCATGAAAAGTCAACCTCCCTACCTGTGCAAATATGTAGAAATATTAGGGGGTTTTTTCTAGGTATACTTAAGACACAGTGAAAAATCAACAATACAAAGGAGGAGGCCATAACTCTTTTTTTTTTTTTTTTTAATAACAGCAGGTGAAAACCTGTCAGTGTCATTAGTGACTCAATACTGCCGTTCAGACAGAACTTCAGGTAGGGAAAGGTTGCAGTATTTTTTAACTTGGGAAAGGTACACAGGACCTCAATAATATTTAGCTTTACACAGCACCCTTGAAGTCGCACAGTGAGACTAGAATTCTGGCTCTCATTAAATTTGTGTGGGCTAAAAAGATAGTTATTTTTAAAGCCTTTTGAGGAATCTCTCAGTGAGATTGTAGAAAATCATAGAAAAGTAAGATTGAAAGAGATGCTAGAGGTCACCTAGTCCCTCCTCCTCAAGCACGCTATCTAAACCAATACCATTTCTGAAGAAAACTTTGTTAGACCTTACAGTCCTATTTTAATAAGGATTTCACAGCTTCTTTGGTGGGCTCCAAATGATAGGTCAAATTGCTGTGATGAAGATTGCTCCAATACTGACTGTCTCTCTCTGAATTCAGAGATGACTGTAGACACCTTTATCCTAGACTATTTATTTGATTCTAGAGAGGCAGTAAGCTTGTCTGTGCTCTGGAAAATCCTATGGCTCTCCTGGGGTGTTGCCTGGAGCTCTGATATGGTTTTGTATGCAGAGGCTGATGAAGGAGAAATTGGAGGTATTCCAGTGACCTGACAAAGCAGGTAGCTGCCAGGATGGCATGGCGTGCCGAACCTGGGAGATGCAGCAAAGTAAAGGAGGGAAGCAGTTTCACAGCTGGAACTGAGAGGGAAAAGCCAGCTCTAGGTACAAGACAAGCTGCAGGCAGCAATGGTGGGCTGTGCTGATAAAAATCTGTGATTGTGAAGCAGAAGCGGGAGCTGAAGGAGCAAAATCCTTGACAACCTCACAGGGTCATGGTCCCATGACCAGCAAGTAAAGTAAGATAACTCCAAAGTGGTAAAGAGACTGAGGCAGCAAACTATCTCTAAGGGCTTCCTTATCTGCAGCAGATTCAAATCTTGGACATTCAGGGGAAGGAGACGGAAGACAGGTCTTTCCTTCAGATGGATCTTGCTTGGATCTTGCACTGCTTGGATCTTGCTTATCTGTCTTTATTACACACCACAAAGGTCTAAGAGGCAGCTTTCTGCTCAGCTTCGTGAGTTCTATAAATCTTGCTATTAGGCTCATAAGTCACCCTTGGATCTGGTCAACAGTTTCATAGAATCACAGACTCGTTTAGGTTGGAAAAGACCTTTAAGATCATGAAGTCCAACTGTTAACTTAGCACTGCCAAGTCCATCACTAAACGATGTCCCTAAGCACCACATCTTCATGTCTACATGTCTTTCAAATACCTCCAGGGATGGTGACTCAACTACTTCTCCAGGCAGCCTGTTTCAATGCTTGACAACCCTTTTGGTGAAGAATTTTTTCCTGATGTCCAATCTGAACCTCCCCTGCCACAACTTGAGGCCATTTCCTCTCCGCCTATCACTTGTTGCTTGTGAGAAGAGACCAACACCCACCTTGCTACCACCTCCTTTCAGGTTGTTGTAGAGGGCAATAAGGTCTTTCCTCAGCCTCCTCTTCTCCACAGTAAACAACCCCAGTTCCCTCAGCCACTTCTCATATGACTTGTTCTCTAGACCCTTCAGCAGCTTCGTTGCTCTTCTTTGGACATGCTCCAGGACCTCAATGTCTTTCTTGGCCCAAAACTGAACACAGTATTCAAGGTGCAGCCTCACCAGTACCAAGTACAGGGCACTCACTTCGCTAGTCCAGCTGGCCACACTATTTCTGATACAAGCCAGGGTGCTTTTTTCAAGGATATTGAGGTCCTGACTGGGTCTCCTTGGTACCAGATACAAATAACACATGGGTAGTACAGGCTCTAATGTTTTTAGAAGTAATTTAGATTAACTTCAGTGGGTTACATACAAGATTAATTACTTGTTTCCCTTTGACGTAAGTGCTTAATATTTATGACCTCTTATGACTGCTTCTGAGATGACAGCTGTCGACACAAGGGTAGGCTTTACCTGGACATACTCGTGTTAGATAAACCAATTTACATAAAAGTCCTATTTCTCTGAACATGCGCAACAACTTCTCTTCCTTTCCTGATACGCCATGCCACAAACCCTCTGTCTTACAAGTATTGCCACATGTCTGATTGCTTCTCAGCTTCACGCATTTAATTAATTTCCTGCTTGGTTGAAAACCAATAGCTCGCCCCTGTGTTTGCAGCTTGTGTATCATAGCTGTGAGGGGTTAAGTACCTTGCACCTGTGTTCCTTTATTTACAACTGCGTCTGTTACTGAAAGGACCTTGCTGTTTACAGTCACTGAATTGGAAAGAGTGCCTTGTGCTACTCTGGTTTCAGCTAAAGCTATGTTTCTCTTCAAGAATGTGAAGCACTCCTACCAATAGTAGAAGCAACTTAGTGGAGGTAACAAAAAATTTTCACCATGTAGGTCTAAATGTGGAATGTATCCTTTCTCTTCAGCTGAAATTCTCCCACGTGATTTTTTGTAACTGCTGAAAACAGGAAAATAGATTACTCATTTTTGTTTTCTGTAAAATTGAAACTGCAGGAATAATGTGTCTGTGCAAATATAGTATTCTGCACTGTGCAGGGTCAGTTGGTATGCAGGAGATTTCCAGAGAGGCTTCTTTACCCTGAGGTAGCAGAGCCTTGTTAGAGCCATGGTTCTTTCTGGTCCAAGCTACAGCATCACACAGAGAAGGAGCAGGATGTAAGACAGGAGATGCTGTTACAGTACCGGGTTACACAGGAGTGACCAGATGCAAAGAGACCATCCTGCATCACCCAACAGGACATTTTGTGTGTTTGCTCCACCCCTAGTTTCAGTAGATATTTCAGTGCACACTGTTCCATCTGTTTGGTCACCAGCTCTTCATCTAATGCTGATAGACAGTGATCCCATTATTAGATCACAACATTTTTAAAGTAGGAGTCACATCTCTGCTCTTTATAGAGTAAATATAACAACTGAGAACATTTGAATGACCACCACAAAAAAAACCAATGACTAATATTTTAGCTATTGAGGGAATAGGAATAACTTAAATTCTATTAGTTGGAAGTAAAAGGGAATGGGTAGAGCATCTCGTAAGTTTGACACCTTGTGGTCCTAGTATGAAATTATTATGCCTTCGTTTTTATCTGCCTGAAAACAGGCAAAGGGGAAAAGGGCTGAAAGAGGAGAGGCGTCCTAAGCGCTCGTGTTACTGGCTGTTATACAAAGGAGGCTTTCTATTAACTTTGGCAGTTAGGCAGACAAGACTCAAGAATTTGGGTGTGTGGTGGAAATGTGGGTCCCTGCATGGGTCCCTGCACGAAGTTAACTCATGTACCAGACACAATTATTCTGTAGCTCTCCCTGGGCTCATTTTATCTGGCTGAGAAGCCAGCAGAGCTGTATCACTCCTGTTAGCTTGTGGTGGTGAGCTGAAGTATCATCACTCCAAATCCTTTTCTGCAAAGAGTTGTCCTCATCAATTCTGTCTACTCAAAACCAAGCTGAGCATTCATCTGTGTCCTTGTCTGTCTGCAGTGACTATGCAGGGATCTGAGAGGGTGAAAATTAGGAGTCAGAGTTACACCTAACCCAGGTGTCAATATGCTTTCTGTGCTTGCCTGTGCATCTGCAGCAGGACTACAGTATGAAAAACCGGATATATTTCTCCCTTGCACTTCCAGTCCTGTCCTGTAACAGGCTTTTCTGTGACTTTGTTTCTTCTACTTGTTCTGGGTTTTCTGTTAGTTCTATGTCAGTTTCCATTTTGGTAGATTTTTCTTCCCAGACTCTTTACTTACTCATTTTTGATCTAATATTTATTTAAAATATTAATTGTAATTTTATGTTTTCTTCACTGAAATATTCATCTTACTCCAGTGCCTCTTTCCAGTAGGTCTTTCACATTACAGCACTGAGGGTTTTTTTCTTAATTTCAGGTATTGTAATAAAGAAAAGGTGTATTTGCAGTAGATCTGGTGAGTAATCATAGAATCATCTAGGTTGGAAAAGACCTTTAAGATCATCAAGTCCAACTGTAACCTGACACTACCAAGTGCACCACTAAGTCCTGTCCCTAAGCACCACACCTACATGTCTTTCAAATACCTCCAGGAATGTGACTCAACTACTTCTCCAGCCAGCCTGTTCCAATGCTTGACAACCTTTTGGTGAAGAATTATTTCCTAATAACAGATCTGAACCTCCCCTGGCACAGCTTGAGGCCATTTCCTCCCGTCCTATCGCTTGTTACTTGTGAGAAGAGACCAACACCCACCTCACTACAGCTTCCATTCAAGTCATTGTAGAGGGCGACAAGGTCTCCCCTAAGCCTCCTTTTATCCAGACTAAACAGTCTAGCAAATGACCAGCCTAGCAAAGAAGCTCCACATCATCTCAGAGGGCTGTGTGGAAAAAGTATCCTAAATGACTCTCTGTGCCTTGTCCCTGTTTACCACATCAACTGGGATGTGTACATTGCCAAAGAAAGGGGGGTAATTTTAAGACACAGGGAAGAGTTACCCCCTGCATTCCCCAGCAAAGGCTGATGAGGAGTAGCTTTGTGTTTGCAGCCTTTTCTCTGTGTACTTGTAGGTGTGTTGGTATCTTGCAAACTTGAGTGCCTAGAGGTGGGATTGCAGAAGTCTTTCCTGGGATCAGGAGACAAGAATGTGCTTTTAAGCTCATTTAATGAAGAGTAGCTGTGAAAGTTAAAGGCAGATAGGAACTAGGATGATATTTAAATAATAAAAACAATAAAAATAGTCCTCAGTGCAGCTCCAAAGCAAATAAAACAACATTTCAGGATTACAAATGACAGGGAGGAAGAAAGGTGGATTGAGGATTGGTTAAAAGGCAAGCAGGGAAGAAACTCCTGCAGTACTATGTCGGTTTGATATATAAGAATCTGTTAAGTTTGCCTGAATTCAATAGCACGAAATAGAGTAGTTAGAACCACAGTAGTTTTACAAACAAGTTTTATTGCTCAAAACTTCAAAAACAAAATGTGAAGATGGATCACTAACATGTCTGGTGACACTAACTCTATCTTGTATATATTGTAAGATTTTTTTTTGTCCAGCTTTAGGAATCCTCTAGCATTCGTTGCCCAGCTTTCAGAATAACTTTTCAGATAGATTTTTTATGTTGTTGTTGTTATTTTGTTATCAAAAAGAAACAAGAGTATGCATGAAGCATAGCTTGACAGTGAACAGAGTTAGAGAAGTTGTCACAGTTTGCAGCAGAAACTTGAACGTTATCTAGTTGGGGTTCAGTCCACAGAGCACTGGAGTGTAAAACAGCCACAGTCAGGGGAGGCTAGCAGGCAGAGGACTGGACAGTAAATGTTTAATGTGGGAAATCCTTCCTGGACAATATGTCTTTGTGAAATTTATTGTAGTGCCCCTTCCCTTCCTGTTCCTTAATGTGAAGTGTGCCCAGAAGAAGCATTATTTAATACATCATTTAAATGAGTATTTAGAGTGTAATTTGGAGGTGACATAGATTATATGCTGTCTTTCGGGCAGACTCTCGCTACAGGAATTGACACTTTGAAAAACAGATATTTTGAGGTGTTAAGTAAGTACCCTAAATTCCAATTAATGGTGTGATAGCCAAGGACAGTGAGGACCATGCAATGCAGCATCTATTTTCCTCCCTTAATGATGCAGTGCACTGCAGAGACGTTCTAAGTAACTACGATTCTCTGCATCTCTGCCTTTCTCACAGAGAACTTCCTTGGTTACCAAAAGGAATAGTGAGGACAAGGAAATGGCTTAAATCTAGGATTTAGAAATGAACATAACTAAATACAGGCCTGCATCAGCCCTTCAGCTTGTATGTAGCCCTCTCCTATTCTCTCTTCCAAATGAATATTGACATAGAGAAGTGCCACTGACCATGAACATGTGTTCTGTATAAGAGTTCTCATTGTTGCTACCACAAAGGCAGCTCTTCCAGTACAAGCTAGAGGAGAAGGTTTTTTTGGCTCCTTTTGACTTTTTTTAAGCATCAATAGCAGAACAAATGGTCAGAAAAGTTCCTATCCAAAATTCTACTAGGTGCTACAAGACCTTTCTAACTTGCAACTGAATCATACACATTTTAGATGCTGAAGGCAATTAATTGGGAAACTTAATGGATCAAACAAATTAGGAAAGTGTGAAAACATCTAGTCACCTTGTGACTAACACATCATTTCTTCTAAATGTTTCCTATGTTGGGAGTGCATTGCAAGGTTGTCCTCAAAGTTCTAGTGCTGGTTTGGGGGGAATGAGTGTACCTAAATTCCTGTTGGCATGCTCTGCAGATATCTACGATTATTCAGCTTTCAATGAATAACTTCTCTTTGTTTCTTTAAGTATAAATGTACATGTTATGTAAGCTCTGAAAATGAGAGTTTACTTGTGTGTATGTAATTCACTTTTTCTATCATTTGGGTATGAATATATGTTGAGTTGGTAACTGGGGATTTTAAGCTTCTGGACTTTTTGGCAATTTGGATTCCTTTTCTCAGCACCTTTTTCTTCTCAAATCCACAGCCTTGAGCCCTCCAGAGTTTGGTTAATTACAGCCCTCCTTTCAATAAAAACCACACTATCACTCTCTCCTTTAAAAGGTATGTTATCTGGCATCCTTGTTAATACTGTAGCTCCAGAAGTAGTGTCCAGTGTGGGGCTTCCGTTGAGTTTCTAGGCCTGCATTGTACTGTGCCTAATGCCTTGGCTTTGGACTGTTTTGAGATCAAGGTGACACTTTTACTTCTGAGGCTGTTCTGCATCACTGTATCGTTTCTAGATCATAGAATCACAGAATGGTTAGGGTTGGAAGGGACCTTCAAAGGCCATCTAGTCCAACCCCCCTGCAAGGAGCAGGGACATCTCCAACCAGATCAGGTTGCTCAGAGCCCCATCCAACCTGGCCTTGAATGTTTCCAGGGACGAGGCATCCACCACCTCTCTGGGCAACGTGTGCCAGTGTTCCACCACCCTCAGTGTAAAAAAATTTTTCCTTTATAGCAAGTCTGTATCTACCTCCCTCTCTTTTAAAACCGTTACCCCTTGTCCTATCGCAACAGGCCCTGCTAAAGAGTTTCTCCCCATCTTTCTTATAAGTCCCCTTTAGATACTGGAAGGCTGCTGTAAGGTCTCCCCAAGCCTTCTCTTCTCCAGGCTGAACAGCCCCAACTCTCTCAGCCTGTCTTCATAGGAGAGGTGCTCCCACCCTCTGAAAATCTTCACGGCCTCGTATGGTCTTGGTCCAACAGGTCCACGTCCTTCTTATGTTGGGGGCTCCAGAGCTGGACACAGTACTGCAGGTGGGGTCTCACGAGAGCGGAGTAGAGTGGTATGTATAACCAGAGACAAGCATAATAATCCTAATAAAATGTTTTATCTCTTACCTGAAGAAGGAAAATAAAGTCTATCTGAAATACAATGGGCTGCTCCCGATTCTGTGCCTGCGCTGCCTGTAGCTCTTGGCAGAGACTGAATAAGGGGAGCATGCTTAAATAAGCCATTTGCTACTGGCCAGAGGAATAGCAGCAAAGAAAATCTGAGCTTCTTGGAGGCTTGAGTTTGAGCTCAAATGTCCAATTTAAAAAGAATTAGGTTAACATACTGTCTCGCAGAGACCTGAGTTTTGCGGTATGTGAATGTGCTGTGAGAACATCTACTGGATGGAGATTTTCCGTGTTGTTTGTGAAATCCAGCTAGGCTCAGATAGTGAATTAGGAATGGCAATTTGGTGTATGTCCAAAAATCTAATTGCAAATGCCTGGAGAAATGTAAGGTCAAGTCTAGTTAAGAAAAGAGTGACATATGGAGTTCACTGTTTTCAGTATTGAGTAGCAACAACAGACCAGAAATGGGAAAGAATTGGGAGATGTATTAATTACAGATTTTGCCGTAGACGCTTACATTGCAGCATCGTTTTTGTTCTTATTAGTCCTTTCTTGGATCTGGCTTCATAAATACAAGAGCAGTACAGAGAAAATTAAGTCAGATTGTTTAGGACAATATTGTATTGACAACAAAGCTCAGGGAAAGGTGCTAGCAATTTATAGTTTAGAGGAAAAACTTAGAGGCAAGAGTAGAGATACAACAAAAATCCTAAGGCTCATAGACTCTTTTAAAATCTCAATCATACTTTTTTGTGTTTCAGGGGGAGTTTCTCTCTCAACTTCCATGGAAGTAAAATTTTTTCCTTGATATATGCAAACTGCTGAATTAATGCAGGTGTTTGCTCCTGTAGTGTCCTAAGAAGGCTGAACCTGGGAGCTGTAACCTTCTTTAAAATACAGAAGGTAACTTGATGATGAATGCAATTGTGGATGTTGCCTATCCATCTCTGGTAGTCTGCTTCCATTGACTTGCTGAGTTGTTGATTTGGGTTTTTTTTTTTTGTTTAATTGTGCTGTGTTTTATATCTCCGATCTTTACGTTTCTTTCAGTCCTGAAGCTATTTGCTAGAGATTCCAATGGGCTCATTTAGACTTAAAAAAAATGACAGTTCAAATTCAGTAATTCTGGAACTTTCCAGTAGAGATATAGTAACTATTTTTTTTTAATTCAGCAGGGAAGGCTGTCCAGTGACATAGACTGCAGTACTTCTGTCACTGCACTTACTGCTATTGTTCTTCGATGTGTTGTGAGAATTTTAAAAATTAATTTGCTTTCCTGTTCGTTTACTTATCTGAGGTTGTTCACAACCTTTGGAACTGCTACCTTTGAAACTGCTGTATAACTGTATGCTACAGAGCTGGATCAATAAGACATATGGAGACAACTTTGAGCAATATGCAGGCAGCTGGCTGAAAAGATTTTAGGAAATATATCTTCTTGCTTAAAAAATAAAGAAAAAAGGCAGGAAAAAAAAGTAAAAGCTTAATGGCAAGTATTTGAAACCATTTAAAACATCCTTGCATATTAAAAATAAAATTATTGCTTAGACCACTCTTTGTGATTCCCAGCTCAGAGCTTGATTCCAAATACCCCATTTTAATACTAACCAAATGTAGGTATTCTGTGAATCATCTTCAGGTTACGGAAGTTAACAGATCTTCCCCCCACTCCGTCCTCAATGACCTTGATATGAAGTCCCATTTTCTGTATTGCTTAATATTCCTTATTTTCTTGGACATCCTAGGAGAATTTTCTCCTTGTAGAATATTTACTGAATGCAGCTGTAAGAGATGGGTTGTTTTGTTTTTGTAAGATAAAGTATTTTTTTAGTGCTCCTAGATCCTTTTTTAGGTTTATAGCAATATCTTAATGTACTTTTTGATAACATGTAAAATTAGAACTCTTCTGTCTAAATGCAGGCACAGAAAGTGTCTGTCACTGATAAGCTGCTTATTATCTTCTAGCTACAACAAATGCTGGCTTTATTTTTTTTCCTGTAGTGTTTCCCACTGATGGGTTCTAAACTTCTGTGCAATGACACTCCATGATCACTTGCCAGACTGATGGTTTGAGACAGGATAATAGTAGCACAGGTTTCTCAGCAAGTTTTGACTTCCTTTCCTGTTGTCATCCATCTCTAGCTTAGTAACTTCTGTGCTTTCTGATATTTATATTCTTTAGCAAGCACAGAACTGCTACTATTGCAGTTTAGTGCCCCAAACAGTTCTTTGCAATGCAGCCTTCATCTAGGAGTCTCTGAATGGGGTTTTAACAATGTGAACAAAATGTATTTCTTATTCTGAATAAGCTGCTCATACGAAATGCTCCATCTTCTTTCTCAAAGTGCGTGCTAATTTTATGGTTCTGACAAGAATTCACCAAAATCTTGACAATCAATATTATTCTCTTTCATGATTTCTGTGCAGTTCCAGCCTGCCTTATGCTGTCACTTTATATAGGGTTATTGTTCTACAGGTTTTTCAGAAAATCAAGTTGGTTTGGTTTGGTTTTGTTTTTTTCTTCTCTAAGCAACCCTCTGGAATACTTTTTGCAATCTGCGCTGTTTCACAGGAAATATCTAGTCATTTGAAAACTTTTCTTCTGTATTTGCATCTTAAAAGAAAGAAGAAGAAGAAAAAGCTGTGGGTGTAAATGAAAATAAATTGAACAATTTCACTACTCTTGGAAATGCTGAAATTGCTACAAAAACATGAACGTACTAACATGGTTAACTAACGTCAACCAGTTTTAAAGAAGATCTATTCTTAACATGTTTGTCCAGGCCACTGGGCCCGGACCACAATACCACTTTCTTAGTATTTAGAAAGATTTTTTTTAATTTACTTTGATTAGATCAAAACTAGTTGCCCATCTGATTCATGGTCTGTTACAACAGACTGTAATTAGAAACTACATAACGGGCTTGCTTGTTTAATTGACTAATAGTAGTAATTTTATTTTATTGCATAACTGTTGCCAAAACACTTAAAGTTTCTTTTTAAGTTTGCATGTATAAATCAATAATGTTAAATATTCAATCTAATTATAATAACTTGCTGAGGATATTGAAGAACATGCCTTGTCTTAGTGTTTTCCCTCTCTGTTTGAGACTTATCACAGAATAAAAGAAGCAAGGTTTGCATGGAGAAGCAGTATCTCCTCTTAGATCAGCTGATACAGGCAAAAGGATTGGCCTTCCAGGCACTCATTTCTGAAGCAGAGGCAGCAAACTGCAGTCTAGCAGAAATTAGGAGCTGTCCTGAGTTGAACAGCTGTCCTGGGTTTCTGAAGAGGAATCCATTTCTCATTTATGAGAGAAGTGTACTTTGCACCTGCAGAGAACGGAGGGGCAGTAGAAAGAGGAAAAGGAATATAGTGTTAGACCACCTGGCTGAAACAACTCTACTGTTGCCACCTTTCTTGAGCAGAGTCTTGATCCTAAAACACTTCCATTACATTCCCAGAAACAATGAGAGCCAGCACTGGAACAGGTGAATTACTGGACTAGAAATAGCATCTAAATGCTGCTCTTAGCATCAGATTTTCTTTGTGCACCTAGACACCATCCATCGTCTCATCTTTATTGCACTGAATACATTTCTAGAAATTGTCTGCTGGCCAGAAGCAGCTTTTCAGGAAGACTGTGTCACCAAAGTACCTCACAGAAAGAAAGCACAGCAGTGTATGGCATGACAGCTCTGTGATGATACATTACAGTTATGCATCATGAGAATGAGACTTTCTGATGATACATTACTCAAAAGACCTTGTAGGCCAAAAGCAGATTAATTTTAATCACGCAGTCTCGCTGGCAAAGGCACAAATGGTAGAAGTGGATGATATAAGGCTATTAAAAAAGAAACAAAACAGGATCATAATTATTCTCCCTCTGTACTCTGTCTTCTTCTAGTGTTTGTACTTCATTTACTTCGTCCTGCTGATGGATTTTCATGAATGCATTAAGTTTACCAAGATTTGACAAAGCTGAACAGTGCCTTGCAATCAAGTGGCAATGTTTCTGGGAATAGCCTTTGGAAGGACTAACATGACGCAATAGAGTTCTGGCTCTTTCCAGTCAAAAAATATATTTGAATCCTTTTTGGAAATTATTTCACTCTTTTGCTGTTTTACTGCTCATATATATCTTAAAGAAATCTAAGAGGTACAGCCTTAGATGGAATTCAGTTGACAAAATTTGAGAAGATATGTGCTAGAAATGCTGAGCTGGTGCAGCCTGTATAGCATCACTGATCACAAAGTCTGAGTCTCAGAATTTAAACTTAGCAATAATCCAAGTGTCAGGGAGATTGCAGATGGAAATGTTTAGTTAACTGTTTTTCAGTCAATGTTGAGCAATTTCATAGAATCATAGAATCACAGAATGGTTAGGGTTGGAAGGGACCTTCAAAGGTCATCTAGTCCAACCCCCCTGCAAGGAGCAGGGACATCCCCAACCAGATCAGGTTGCTCAGAGCCTCGTCCAACCTGGCCTTGAATGTTTCCAGGGATGGGGCATCCACCACCTCCCTGGGCAACGTGTGCCAGTGTTCTACCACTCTCATTGTAAAAAAATTTTTCCTAATATCTAATCTAAGTCTACCTCCCTCTATTTTTCATCATGCATTGTTTCACGCTGCTGCTTCATGGTCGGGGGAAGAACTCCTCACATTCCTCTCCTGCTCTGTTGTCAGGTCCCACCGATACACCACAGTCCTTCATGAAACTGCTCCGGCGTGGGTCATCTCTTCCACAGGGTGCAGTCCCTCCAGAACAGCTGCCCCAGCAGACCCTCCACAGGCCACAGCCTCCTTCAGGCCTCCACCTGCTCTGGCGTGGGGTCCTTCACGGGCTCCAGGTGGATCTCTGCTCCTCCATGGACCTCGATGGGCTGCAGGAGGACAACGTGCTTCACCATGGTCATCACCACAGGCTGCAGGGGAATCTTGGCCAGGAGCCACATTACTCCTCCCCCTCCTTCTTCATTGACCTTGGCATCTGCAGCCGTTCCTCTCACAAGAAAAATTCTTCACAACAGGCTGGCAGCCTTCAGCAGCAAATGACCTAAAGGAAATTTGCTGTTGGTGATCAGGTCAGCCAAGTTTCTGAGCTTTATTTATAGGCTAGGAGAGAGGTTTATAGACACGGTTCTTGCACAACAGGATGTTTTTCTAGCATAGATTGTAGTTCTTTAAGAATTGTTTATTAAAGTGTCAGTTTAGGGTAGAATAGGGCAATCAGAGCTACATATTTAGTGCCAGTTTATCCTTTTGCCTCATAGTAAGTTTCTCTGTAGTACTCAAATGACATGTTCAAAGGCTCGCTCATCCTTCAGAGCAGAGTTCTTATTAAGCTCTCTTTAGATGGGTGAGGTGAGCTCTGTGAATTTTTCTCTCAATACATATGACAAAAATGGTGACTTCAGATACCTGGTGGTCCTTCCTAGATATTTTTATGCACTTTGGATGTAAAATGGTGTTACGGAGCTAGGTGGATTGTTCCGTAGATTTCCTCTTCAAGGGTGGCATCTTTAACTTTCCTTTAGATTTCCAGTTGTTCCTTATGCTCTGAGGTGTCACAGCCATTGCAGTACAACAGCACCATTACTGTGTTGTTTTATTTGCTGCAATTGCCAGCATATTTTCCTGCATGCAGTGGAATTCAGTCAGCATGTGTTTTCACTTCACTTAAGTCACTGTTATTAGCAGCTATTTGCCTAACAGTATGTGTTACATTTCATGCTGTTTAGTGACAATATAAGCAGGTCCCAAGATAGCAGGTAATGGACAAATCTAATGGATTACATTAATGCCTGTTGTAGTCTGAATAGCTTCAGCTAGAACGATCTCAGAAGTTAACTTGACCCAATATGTGAACAGAACTGTTATTATCAAGAGTACTAGTGAAATCTTCTCCTTTACTTCTGTTATTAGAACTATGATACAAACTTTAGTCCTTGTGAGAGTGGTCGAGGAGAGATCTGCCCTCACTAAAATCAGATGTATTCTTCATAGATACAGCCAGGTCTTTGGCTGGTGTTATCAGCCCAGCTGATTTCAATGCATCTGTAGAATCAAACGCCATTCTCTAATGTCCTCCAATAAACTAATATTACAGTAGTTTTGTGCAATGCTCTTGTCACATAATTACACAATTTAATTTGTAATCTGTTGGTTTATGCTGTACAGAATGGAAGATCAGTGTCGAGGCTGCCTTGCAGATGGTATGAGGCTGTGACTAGTCATGATAATACGCATCTGAAATCAGTAAAAGTAGCAAAATTGCTTGACAACTGGTTAATAGTTAGATGCATGTCACTCCACCTGGTTGATTAAATGCCCGCCTTTCCACTCTGCTCCCCTCTTCCTTTCTTTTTTTTCTTTCCATTGATTCTCATGAGTTGAGGCAAATTCGGTTTAGTACTGAGGAACATACTGTCATGATATGAAAGCTTGTCTCTTAACAATCAAATGCCTCAACTGGTTTACTGCCACCAGACTCTTAAAAAAACCCAAAGACTTTCTGGCGATCTGAAGCATCTTCCTGATTTTTTCCTGAACTATGAATTGCTATCTTGCAACTGTTACTATGGAATTGCATGTTGTTGATAAACTCTGCCACAATATGAAGTTTGAGGAGTTTAAGTAACAACACCTTCTTTTGGCTTACATTTTTTTTTCAAGGTGCAGACGTGGAATGTTTGGATTGCTTTTTTTTCCACTTAGTGCAGTGTAGCTTTTTTGCTTGCTGTCTGAAGAAAAATTTTGATATTATGGGAGAAAAATGTAATTTCTACAGGAAATTTACTTAGATGAGGAACAATCTTTTAAAGTTTTTCAAAGACTGAGAAAGTGAGCACTAAGGCAATCTCATAGAGAGTGGAAACAGTTTACGAAGATTTTCTTACAGATTTTTCTTGCTTAGCTCCTCCACTTCCATAGTCAATCTACCACATCCTTAATCATCTTTACAGTTTGGCAATAATGCAGGTGTCAAAACTGGTTCAATGTCTCAGTGAGAAGTCATCCCTAAAAGGGAAAACCATCAAATGACAAACAATAGACAAAACATTCATTAACATTCATTAACATTCATTAACTCGTAACAACAGGAGTCCTAGTTTTTGAGCCCTATACATTTTATTCTCCTTAATCTCATTGCAGGTAAAAATTGGCAGGGGATCTGGCTTTCAAAACTGGGATGTTAAAAACTATTCTACATTAGGACAGCATTTATCTTGCTATTCAGTGGAAAAAGGCTGATGAACTATATGGTCTATCATCTTCTTGAACTGAGTCGTTCTACATCTACTGTGTTGTGTATTCAGTATTTTAATAAGCTCCTTTCTAATTGCATATCTGCTTTCCATTAGCAGTGTCCATTCCAAGGGAGGCCCTGCAATGTGTTTGCTTAAAGCTCTGAAGTATTTGAATGTTTTCCCCGAAAAGGGGTCTTCGTTTTAAGATAACCTTCAAAAACCAACAGCAGTCTAAGGTGTATAAGAGGAACAGAGATACTGAAGATAACAGATGCTAGTAGTCTCTGAGTCTCTTTTGTGCCCTTCGAAAATTTAAGAATTCCAGAAAGGGAGCTTCTTCCCAAGGCATTTCAGTAATGTTTTCCAAATATTGCTTCATCAAAATCAAATGGTCAGAGCTGCCTAGGAATCCTATTACAGATTTTTTTGTGGTTCATTTCCAGCCTATTTAGCTGCGTTCCTGAAGCTGTAACTGAGATAGCGTGTGTAAAAGCTTTGCTTATAGACTTCTCCACAGCTGAACCTCAAACAATTTTCCTTCAAAATGCATTAGAAACAAAATGTTCCCAAGTGTTACTGATGCTGGTTGCTTTGTGTTTTACAGAGTTAATCTGGTCCATGCGAAACATTCCTTAATCAGCAAGGAAGCATGCTTTCTGCATACCCTTGCACAAAATTCAGCAGGAGTTCAACAAATTACAATTCAGCTGCTGAAGCATAGCCAACTTAGACTGCTTTGGATATCTGTATTTCACTCATTCCACTATCCATTTTATTATCGTCTACACTCAGGTAAAGCTAAAAAGAAAATAGGGAAAAAGGAAGGAAGGAAGAAGTCAGCGGTTCTGTAAGACTAAAAGTGGAAGCCAGGAACGGGTATGATAAAAATTAAAATTGTATATAATTACACCAAAATAAATCCCATCTGTGTGTTATACGTATGCTAAGCTTTCCACTTCAGAGTCTCAATCATTTATCCAAATGAGCTGAGTGAAAGCATGAGTTCATGGTGTGCTACATGCCTATTTACAAAGGTGCTTTAGGTATAATTTTTAGGCATGAGTAAGTAGTGTGTAATTTCTTGATGTTTCTTCTGTACCCTTCCCTTTCATATCTCCAAGTTCTATTGCTCCTGCCTTTGTAGCCTCTTTGTTGAGAAGTTTGCCTGGATTTTTGCTTGAAGCATTTATGCCTGTCTTTGCTGGGATGCACATTTTAGGAATGAATTCTCTACAGGATCCCGACTGTTGTTGCCAGACCGTTGAAGCCTGCATAGTGGTAGTGTTACACTTCTATTCTTATTTCCAATGGTATGGGTAAGAAAAACTGTTCTGTGACTAGACTGGCAGTAACAGGGACCAGTGGCAAATTTAAATGGGCCATTACTGAAACACTGCTTGAGAAATACAGAAAGCTTAATCTAAGCTTTCTGGTCATAACGATCTGATTTTCTTCTTTTGTAAATACAAATTGGTTGGTAGTAGCAAATGATACCATATCAAAGGAAGAAGAGAGAAAAATGAGCTGAAACCTCTCCACCTATAAGCTTTGTAATATTAAACCAAATTTCCTTGTGTGCAATGGGTTTATGTTTCCAGCATGCAAACATGAGTCAGTTGGCTTCAGTAACATTGTGGTAAGGAAAAAAGAAAACCACCAACAAAGTAGATAACCAGGAAAACACATAATGGTTAATTCATGAAATGTAGCTATTTCAAAAATATTTTCACTTTTAAGGAAACCCATGAAGGCAACTCCCCTCTCTAAGCCTGTTGTACACATAGTTACTGATCCACATGATAGCTAATCCAGGTGTATGCCTTTGTACGTAACTGATGAATGTGTGCATAGTCAATGAATAATTAATCAATGTACAAGTAGTGAGTGCGTATTTAATCATAAGAGTATGCAGAGTGTATTGTCTTGCCCACTTGAAGTATTATATGCACCCGGTCAGAAACTTCAGCTTTGTTAAAGAGATAATAATATTAGAGCACATTGTCCAAGGGACTCTTCAAAGCTAAGCCCCCATCCCAAGCTTTGTCACTGTCAGAATACTGCTGAACATCACCGCGGGTGGAATAGGCATGCCCTGAGCAGAGGTCTCCTTGGTAATGTCTCAAATCAGGGTTCCTACCATCAGGAGGGACGTCAGATTTAGTAATGTGCTAGCAACTTCTCTGAGCTGCACCTTTCTTACTGGGATCTGGAAAGAGCCAACACCTCCCCAGGGCAAAACACCAACCTTGGCCCCACAGCAACAGCTGCCAAGTTTGGCATTGCTAGGCTGAGCTGGAAGGCCAGGTTCATTGGGGCCTGACAGTGACTGGCACAAGCATCAGTAGCTGGTCCCCGCACTTTCTAGGGACCTCCATCTCTGTTTTTTTGTTCTATACCACAAATCCTTCTTTCTTTGCTCTGTGGTGTTGCTAAAGTGGCTTTTTTTTTTTTTAGGTCATAATAAGAAAGGCTGTCATGGTCTTCTTGCACATTTGGGAGACTCCTAAATGGATTCTTGTCTCTTGGTTCTCAGAAGGCATCAAAAGCTTTTCACAGTAGATAGTTAAAAGAGACATTTTAACAGAATCTCTTACTTTTCTCTTTCCTTTTCTAGGCTACTTTTGCACCCTAACCCTGGAAATTTTAAAGTAAAGGCTCTTACCTCTATGTCCAGTTTGAGCATGGTTTAAACTGCAGGACCACCCGAACTATGTAAGCAAAAAATGTGTCTCCTTACCATTTCATTAATCAATTTCATTCATCTCTCCTCGCCATCACTGCAAAACATTCCAGAGATGGTGGGGGAGGCTCCACTCCAGATGTCTCAGGGGTAAAGAGCTTTCCTTTCCTTTTTGGCCTCAGGCACTGAGCTTAAACAAGGCTAGTAATGAAAGACAGTGTCAGAGATTGATATCAAACATAAAAGTTCCCAGAGAGACTGTTAAATCAGTGTTGACCTGATTTTAATAGCACATAACATTTCCGCGAATTGCAAGCAAGTAAACAAGCTTTGACAAATACCTTGCATAAATGGACTTTCAAACAGAAAAGACCGATAAAGAGTCAGAAAGTATGCAGAGGCTATTTTCTGGAGGAAAAAAAAAAAAAAGGAGCATTTTGTAGAACAGCATTTTACCAAGTTAGAAGCTTTTTGCATCACTAATGTACTGTTTCTTGTCTTGGACAGCTCTGCTATAAAATGCTATTGGGAAAGCTTTTTAAAAACCTTAGTGTCATACCTTGTCGGGATCAACTGGGAAAAAAATGTACTTCAGGAATCACGTCAGTGACCTGAAAGGACAGTAGGAAGTTTGTCTTGGGTTTAGTCCTCTTTCAGATGAGATATGTGCCAACAGTTGCTAAAACTGAGATACTCTTTTACAGATTCTTCATGATAAACAAAGGAGGGAAATGGCAGTGCCTCTTCTAATAAATTGTATTTGTGTTAACACTGTGAACTTTGAAACAACAAAGTTCAAGAACTGGCAGTAAGGCAGTACTATGTAAATACCTTGCTCCTTTAAGAAAAATTACTAGTTAGTCTGGAGCCCAGTATTGTTGGTGACTTGCCTAAAAGTGGTTGATTGTTGACACAAGTGGGAATTAACTGACCCATTGTTTTCTGGATTACACTTTATCCCTTTTAAGGAAATCTTCTCTTACTTAGACAGCTATTTACTCCTTAGGGAGCAGTTTCTGTGACACTTACTCCTGACAGCATGGCCAGCCGGGTGTTCCGGCTCAGTGAAAGCCCAACGGAGAGAAACTGTTGTATGTTGACAGAGCGCTGCAGTTCTACAGGGCCTTTAGAAGTGCATCTGGGTGTAGTGCTTGACCCTGGCAACAGTGCCTGCTATGCACGTCTGCCACAGTTAGCGAACAGCCCAGTCGTCGTCGTGCTTGTGCTGTATCCGGCGCCACAACATGTGCTGTGTCTGCTTGATGCACTTGCCATGTTTTGTTGTGAGCAGACCATGTCTCCGCTTTATGTTGCAAAAGAATTGCTCCGTGCCCAAGAGCACTGATTTTATCTGCTTTCCCACCTGTTCCCACCCATGCACGTTTGTGTGTCTGTCTGTTCATATATGCCAGAGACCATTGGTTTTACATCAGTGCTGCTGTTCCTCAGACTCCTGTTGTGGCACAGAACTGCTACTGTAATTGTTATAAAGGATGTGATACTTCAAAGCAGGTGTCTCATTCACAGCTTTTTTTTTTTCACTTTATTTAACAAATTCCAGTTCTTGAGTCTATTCTTACCTTACAGCATTCATTGTAAATGAATTTTTAAAAAAGCTCCACAAGTTTTGAGAGTCTTATGCAATAGTTGAAGTCTTATGAGTATATCCTTTATGGCTCTTAGGTGTAAGATGTCTCAAAGGACATCTAATGCTTAGGGGATTTCATTTCTGCTCAGCTGCAATCTGTAAATATTCAGTCCAATATTCCATTCCCAGCACATTTAATAGTTGTCACACCTTGGCACCTTCTTTCTTGACCTCTCCTCTTTTCAGGTGGGAGTGTTGTGATGTTTAAGACACTGAGTCTCTCTGCATCTGTTTCAGTTGGTATGGGGTCCCTTGGCAGGCAGCTGAGGTCCTGTCTTCCATTAATAATTGTACCTACTGATGTGGCAAAGGCTTAAATGGCTGTTTGCTATCTTTTTCACAGTAGAAACTCCACCTGACATTGCAGATGCCCCAGGTATATCAAGTAGAAAGGCTTATTTGGTCAGGTCAAGTGACCTCAGTTATTTATGGTACCCTGCTCAGTGGCTTTGAGTTGACACCAGTTTTGAAGAAGAGGTTATGAGGCATTTGCTGCTAGTTTCAGTGGCTCTTCTTTGCACTTCTGCCTGGGCTTGACCAACTTCCATGTTGTGAATCCTGTGCTTAGCAGGTTCGGATGAACTGACTGATAGACATGGAGGGGTCTGCTTCTAAATGCAGTCTGCTGTCCTGGAGACTCTCTCCTGAAAATTATAGATGCTTTTCAGAGAGGGACTTCCTGACTACTGTTCTCTTCCATCTCATCTTTCAAATTAAATCTGGTACCTAATTCAATAATGACGCCTGCAGTTTGCCCTGCCCTGCTGGCCAGGTACGATTGGTGTTCTGTACACCAGCCATAATGTGTTTTAAACGATGGCATGACTTGCTTCTGTGAGTTTTCTTATTGGCAACTGCATTTGCTGTTTAGCCTCAAAATGAGACTAATTCTTCCATCTAATTATCGAGTCTAATATCACTGCTTTATCCTTGTTCCTGAGATTGCATGTCAGCTGCAATCAGCTGCCCATTGTTTATACACCCCGGTTGCAAGAATGGCAGCCAGCTTCTGTAGCCTGTGCACATGTGAACTAAGTATCTTTGCAAGCCTTAGTCACACCATGAGCGACCTCCCTTTCATTACCATTGCTTCATGACATGAATTACTGTTTTCTTTTCCTGAGGCAGCTGTGGTAACGGGTCCCAGAACTGCTGTTTCCCGTAACTCTCACATCATTGCCTCTCAGCTGCATATTTATCTTCCTATGAGGCATGATCTTTCTACAGAATATTTCCTGGCCCTTGACACATGCATCCTCAGTTTGTGTCTCTCTTTTCCACTGGATCTCTTTTAGCTTTAGCCTGTGCACATATTCCATCTCAGCAGTCCTTGCTGGGGAAAAAAAGAGAGGGTGCACCACAAGTTGCATTTAAACAAGCCCAGGGATAGAAGTTAAGTGCTATCAGAGTGTCAGTAATGGGTTTAGCCATATGCTCATCCTTTTTCACCCTCCTGGGATTCTGTCTACTGCTGAAGCAAGAGGGAAAGGGGCTAGGGAAATTCCAGCTGTCATTGAAACACACTTCTCTACTGACATAGTTAGTAGCAGTGTACCAGGTGGCGTGCAGTGCATTGAGCACATCCATTTTAAAGAGTTCAGCTGAGGCCATCTATTCATTATATAGTAAATCCAAGTTTAGAACTTCTGAGTTGGGATCGGAGAGGTTCTGGCCACATGGCACACAGCAGTGATCCAGTGTAAACTCATGCTGCCAACTCAGATTTGTTTAAAAGCAGTAGGTTCAACAGTTTAATGTTGTACCAGCATGCTTTATGGCAGATCGTATATTGCTCATTCTCACAATACCAGCCTGAAAAACACTGTGATGTGTACTCTGGCTAATCTGCCAAAAATACCATGGCCTGATTCAGATTGAATTACTACTGTCAGGTGATCATGTGCAGCCCTGACACTATTGGCTGGGGACCTGCAGTGACAAATACGTAATAGCAAACGCTCTTCAGCTCTTGGCAGAGCTCATGCTGTACATGTTTGCTATTCAGTCCACTTGAGCCATGGCTAATGCCATGTAGGGAAGCTGGAGAACCGCAAAAATCTTTGGGGACACAAAATTAGCATCTTTCTTCTTCAGACTTAGCCAGCAGACTCTTTTGGCTCCAGCCTCTCTGGGAAATGGTTCCCATTTGTTCCTTACTGTTTCTGTAGCTTTAACTGCTTCAGTATTTGAAGACCAGGACTCCACCCCAAGAAGTGAGAATGTCTCCCGTTCCCAAGCTTTTCCCCTGCAGCACTTACAAACGTGTGAGGAGCAGACCAAAGTTCAGATGAGATTCTTACACCATCCATGAGTGCTGTGTAGGGTGATGCATACCTCAAGATGAGATAAAGGAGGTAACATTGCTTAAGCATTTCCATTTCTCACCTCCACATTACGGAGTTGCCTTTTGACAGACTGCGTGCTCCTGGATCTGTTACCAAAAAAAGAACTGTATTTTCCCATGGTAAATGTGCCTTGATTATATCCTTTGAGGAAAAGGGTTTTTTTTTGTCTGACAAATTGCCAGCTTGGCTAGGGCTAACCCTCAGAGTAGCTCAGTATTCTGAGAAAATGTTAGTCATCCAAAATAAAAAAAAAGAAAGGCAAAGAAAAACAAACCCCTACAACCTGTTCTGTGTTCGAAATTCCGGTTTGCATGGGATGGCAGTCATTATTGGCTGTTAGTGACAGGAGCTGTAATTTGAGTGGCATTGCGGAATGAAAATGTAGGCACCGTCCCTTCTCTGCCTGCTCCTGTTTACCAGGCACTGATTGTTGGGAAAAGATACTTGAATCCACAGGATATAGCCACTCTGTTCTGTTAATCTTTTAGAACACGTAGTTTAGCCTATGTGTTATTAAGTATTGTCTGTATTGTTGTGGGCATTTGAATTGGTTCAGAGTATTTCCTAAGCCAAGATAGTTACTTGATTGCTCTCATGCAGTTCAAATGCAGTGGGGCAGTGTCAGAGTGGGTCTGCTGGGTGAGTCCCACTCTCCCTCTGGGAAAGGGAATGACTAAAGGTCAGTATTGGAAAGCTGCCTTAGATCCCAGCTGCATGTTCAGCTGAGGTCTGTCTTACAGAACCATGTCCTTCTCTTTCTCTAGGCACTCCAAGGAACAGAGGTCTGTCCAGTGGCTCTCTGAGTACACGACTCGGAGGTTCAGTAAGGACAGCCACTGAATTTGAAAGCTGTTCTTTCAGTAAGAGAACAATTGCATGAGCAGTGGATATGATTAATCTCATTTTATTTGGAGTGGCCCTGTTTCAAGTTCTTCCCAGCTCTTTCTTTGCCTTTGCTTTGGATCCATGATAGAGCTCTGTCTGCTGTGAAGCATGGTGACTTTCTGTGTTGGATCTCCCAATGAAAACGCTTACGGAGAATCTGGCTGGGACACAGTTGCCTTGTCTGCCACTAAAGCCTTGAATCCCTGTAAGACGGGTGAAACCTATATCCCAGGCAAAGTGAAGAGACTGTGTAATTGTCCCCTGAGCGATTTGCTGGTGCCTCGTCCCTGGTGCATCCAGTGCTGCAGAGAGCCGTGCAGGCCTGGAGCACTCAGGTTTCTTCTGGCAACGTCTAAGCCAGAGCGTATTTCTGGGCTTTGCTTCAGCTACTGAATTCCTACTTGTGTGTATAAAAGAGTCACCTGGTTTGTTTATCAGGTCTGGCCTACTGTCAAGGTGGTGAGTAAGAAGTTGGGTAGAAGTGATTCAACTGAAGAGACCAAAATAAGGAAGGGGCTTATCTGAGGTACTCTTTAGTTTCATTTCTCCACTCACCTGCTGTTGTGCTTTTTGGGTCAGAGAAGGCACTCAGGTAGTCCCCAGGTCTTCATATTCCCCAATGCTCTGTCTTGTATGAGGCTGTCACTCTCTTTTAATGATCATATCGCTTAACAGCCTCCTGGATCGCTCCAGGGGACAATTTGGAGTACATGGATTATACCATATTAAAGTGAGTCTGTACTATTAAGGTGTCAGAAAGCATGAGAAAAATATTGGTCAGAAGGGCCCCACTTCAGCAACTTGTGTCACTACTGGTTTTGTGCAGCTGATGGTTTTTTTTACTGCCGTCTGCCTCTTGGCCATTCAGAGAATTAAACAATACACAGTGGTACAGTGCAGGGGTATATTGTATCCTCCTGCACTGAAACACCACCGTAAGGGTAGCTATATTTTAAAATGGAGCCCTCTCTCCAGTTCAGTTGGGTTAAAAAAAAAAAAAAAAAAAGGGAAAAAAATCTCTAATTATGAGAAAGAAATGCGAAGAAATGTCAGGGTTGGTGTAGCCTTTAAAGGTACCAGATAAAAGCAGGATTAACCATCACTAATGCTGGAATCCTCAGGCTGGGTCATGCAGCAGAGGGAATTCTGGAGGTCTTCTCTAGCTGACTGAGAAGATGACAAAAGGTGATCTTCACCTCAGTGACTCCTGGATTTTGCCCCGTGTATGGTGCCTTATTTTATGTGGAACACTTCAGCAGCACGGCTACGAACCCTGCTCTCTGTGGAACAATAGAGGAGTAAATCTACTTGCTGAGCAGAGCCCAACACATGAAACCTGCCTGGGAACTGAGGCGTGCACCCAAGCACTGCCCCTCGACCAGCCCTGGCCATGGGTCTCGGGCTGCACCTCGGGCAGCTCTGCATGAGCCCGCAGGCTGCTGTCAGTTGCCCCTTGGACTGCAGTACAAAGCATATGTGGATGCTTTCCGTGCTGGATGCTGACCTCAGAGGATCGTAATCGTAACGTGTTCAGAAAACGTAAGTGATTGCGCTGACTGTGCCCGAGGTGTTCAGCCATGCACTCTGCTTTTAAGGGCCTGAAGATAAGTGTGCGCTTTTCCCTAAAAAAATGGCCTGAAATATCATCTGCTAAGGCCTTTGGAAAATTTACATGCAATATTTCCTTGTTTATTTTGACAGTGAGAGAAAGAGGGATCTTCAGAAATTCTAACTAAACATGAAAGGTAAAAGTGAATGAAAAAAGATGTAGGAAAGGAGATTTTCATAACAAAATCCTTTTCCAAATACTCCCTATTTGTGGCACTTGGGCCAATTTAATGAAGTACCGAGTGTTGTGTTTTGTTTACTATTTAGATACTGGCCCAGATGTTTTGGAAAGAGGGAAACTCCTTATAATGGGTTAATAGAGATGTTACCAAATTCACTTCTATAGAGATATGCTTAGAATCCTTATTTTCTGAGCATGTCACATCATAAAGTCTTTGTTCTTCCTCAGTATTTATACATATAACCTCATATTTTTTCCCTTATCAGCTTTCTCATAGTTACTTTCAGCAATCTCCGTGTGTGTGACTGTTTTCTATTAAACTTGTATTATTTACAGATACCTCTGTATTATTCCCAAGAAGTTTTTCATGTTGACTCCTTTATTTGTTGTAGTTTATATTTTTCTTTCATGGGTGGCTGTAGGTTTTCCTGGAACGACATTCCAATTTTAACATTGCAATATAATGTCAGTGTTAAAATGTCCGTAAGCAAGAAATGCACTGTAATAATTTAGGCTTCCGAAAAATGAAGAGGAGGCTATTGTAAATGAAGTAGCTCCTCTGAGGTCAGGCAGGATTCAGCGCTGCGAGGACTTGCTTCTGCCACCTTCACTTGCCCTGAGCAGCCCGTGATTTCTGAGGGGCCACGCTCTTTCAGATGACTCGGGCTACTCACCCAGTAAAAGACTGTTCAGCAGGGACAAGGGGAGACAAATCTAAAAGTCCGCTGCCTAGAAGCTTTCTGAAAAGATTAATCACTCTGTGAAAGAGCCCAGTAATGAGAAAATATGTTGCTTTTGTTGTAGGCCACTGGGTCCTGGATGGTCGTTCCCATTTTCGAGGGATAATCTCTAAAGTAAATAGTTTTCTTTTTGTTGGCTGTCAGCAGTGTCTCACTGTGGAGCGATGTGGATGTGCAAGTGCTGTGGACTAGAGATCTTGTGGCCCCTGCCAGATCTGTGTTTCCAGCTCCCCAGTGCCTCCCTGCCATCCATTCATTTCAGTCTGAAAGGAAGGAGATGGAGCAATTTGTCACCGCTTGTTGAGAAGCAATATTTGCTGCTTGACGGCCAAGTCCTTTCTCACTGGCCTCCCTTTTCTTACTTCTGAACCTCTTTTTCATTTCAGCAGTGATCCTTTGCTCCACTCCTCCTCCTGCCTTTTTTTTTTTGGTTTTTTTTTTTTGCCTTTTGTCTGCTTAACTAACTCCTTCTTTTTTTACAGGACATGGCCTTACATATGTGTGCATGCACACGCACACACACAGAGAATCGAAGTAAACTGTAAAATCTACTTCCAATAGATACCTACAGACCTTGACATTTACCCAGTTTTTTCCTCCATGATTTCATAGCGTTTTGTAATCTTCTGCCAGTCCCTGGCTAATCAGAGTGGTCATGACACCAAAGCAGCATGCATGCACTCTTCCTAGTATTTTTGTCTTTAGTTGCATGTACTTGTTATTTCCTTTCTAAGAAATATGAGAGCATCTTCCAAGGCACTGTTTCTTTGAAAAGTACTGATATCAATGAACGATGTATGGGTAGTGATTTGCCGTGCAGCTGCATTGAGTCTTCCACAAATAATTATGAGAATGCTTAAATTAAAAATCTTGAATTTTATTAGAAAACTTGCCTTGGTCACACGAGAACTTTCACCTGGTGACGAATTTGCCTATATATTTACAGCCAGCCTTTAATATGTGGCCCAAAAGTTCGAAAACACTGCAAAGGGAGGAGCTGAGGCTACGCAGAAAAAGCCATTCTTTGTTCTTGCTGTCTCACTCCGCAGGATGGCCATCTCCCTTGGTGATAGGATTGGTGATTGCAGTTTGGCTCTGGGAAGAAAGCTAGGTGTAGAAACTCCAGTCTCTCTACAGCCACACAACTGTTTTATTTTTTGAGTGGTTGCCCTGTGACAATTCTTAAGGAATAAAAAGGTGCCGTGAGGAGATTCTCATTGTGGTGAGTGCTGCAGCACTTCAGCAGTGCCTCCACAGCTGATGACTGGAGGCAGTCGGAGGAAAGCAAACCACAGAGTCCTTTAAGGACTCGCTTTCTTTCTCGTAGAATGAAACAAAAGGGTATCAGCAGGTGACTGCACGCAGAGCTTTTTCTAACATAGGGTATCGCAGTGATCCGTTCCCACCTCCCTGAGCCAGCTGGTGGGGAAGCGTACCGCTTTATCCCAGCAGAAGGGAAAAGCCAGGGATGTTTTCAAAACTCAACACAGGCTCAGCAGTCTCTGGGGCATATGAGGAAGCTGGCTTTCAGCCACATATGTCCTGGCCTTTACGTGAGCTGAGATGTTGTGCGCGCACCTCTGAAAAGCTTGACCTCTCACTGCGTAACGGAGGGTTTCTCAAGCAGTCATGTGTTGTAGGAATCAAAGCCCAGCCCTCACCTCACAGAACTTGTAACCCAGGTACCTGATAAGAAAATGGGCAGGTATAAAACCAAAGGCAGCATCCAGCTAAACCTGGGAGTCTGGAATAAGTATAAAGGGAGTAACTGCGGCACAGGGGCAGTGAGTCACTGCTGAGTGGTGTGTGCACAGGAAGGCACCAGCAAGTCTTCAGCAGAAGTTGGAAGTGACTTTGTAGATTGTCTTTACAGGAAGCTTTTCATTTGCAAAAGGAACATGATAAAAGAGGAAGGAGCAGTACTGGAGAGCACCAGCGGCTGGAGAGCCATCTCTTGCAAGGTCTGAGCAGCGTGGGCTTTGAGAGCAGTGGGGAATAGCGAGGTACAGAGCTTGTTTGATGCACTAGGGGAAGAAAGAGGTAGATGGGGGATGCAGAGTACGTGAAAATACATTAGAGGTGGTAAGTCAGCAAGATAGTTTTTACTGCAATATGTTAAATGGTTCTGCAGGGAGAGAAAGTAGATTTGCTGAAAGCAGGAAGAGGAAGCTTCAATTGTGGACATGTAAGACAATGAAAACCTGAACTGTAGCTTTACCAAAAAAAAAGGGGCTGGATTTTTAAGGTGGTTTGCAGGAAGAATGAACATGATTTGTGTCAAACAGGTTGCCTCTTCTCTTGCCAGCTGTGCACGTTAAAGAGAACGCTGCTTTTTGCCATTCACATCTTACAAAATTGCTGAACATTTCTATGCCTGTCGTTGTTTAGAAATGGTTACAATTAAGCTCATCTAATTATTTCAGTTCCCTCTGCTTTGGTTCCTCTTATTGTTGAAATTAGTTCCTTTGCTAGAATCTGCAGGCTTTTGCAACTTTTGTTTCTCTTGTTATTCCCGGTATAACCATTATGTCAGCATAAAAGTCCTACCAGCTTGCACAGTATTTTTCTATAGTTCTGTCCTAGGCCATATAAGCTGAAATCCTGTGAGAAGAATTTTGTTCAGGAACCTAAAACTTTAAGGCTACCCAAACTGTGTTCCTCAATTTTTATCCTCTTGTTTATTTCAGTACTAAAGGAAAAAGCTCATACAAGTGTTGGGCTTTTTTTAATTAACCCTGATCTAGCTCCCACTAGTGTTCACAGAAATGCATCCTTTCAGGTCAATGAGCCTGATCTGGGTAAAGTTAAAGCCTTGATAATACCAACCTTATTTCAAGAATCCTGAAGACTGGCGTAATATGAGCAAAGACCAATGCTTGTTGTGAGCCATAATGATATTTTTGGTAAGGGATACTCTTTTAAACAATTAAATAAAAATAAAAATCAGAATCTGTTATGTACCTAGAGCTAATATCCAGGTTTACTAGAAAAAATGTTCTCTCTGGAACCAAGAGAAATTGCTTAAACTCGCAACTATAGAATCCCTATTTTACTATACTGTACAGGAGAAATGTTTTCCAGCACAGCGGACGTTACCGAGGATTTACCAAGTGTCATTTTTACAGTCTCTATTTAGAGAGATAATTGTAGTTGTGTTGGATTCATCCTTATTATATGTAATCTACAGTGAAAAAAATAACTCCTGTGGTTTGAAAGCACAAGGGAGGTAATGGGACGGGCCAGGCCAGAGGGAGATGACTGGCCAGAGGAACTGTAAGCACCTGGAGCCAGATGTGTCTCTCCTGGAGGACGTCAGAGCTTAGAGAGGTCAACATCCACGTTGTCCTAGGGAAGAAAGTTATGATGCCTTTGGCTTTTGTTTAGTTTAGCGGTTTGTTTCCTTAACAAGATGAGAACAGAAGTCAACTTTGGGCCAGGAATGAACAAAAAAGGAATATTTTGTATTGCTTTTCGTTCTCAGACAGAAAGGAAGTTCTACAGGTTGTGCAGATGTTCTTGTTGGCAAAAAGCATAGATGTGGAAACCGAGTGACTACAGGGGAAAAAAGGAGTAATCTGGGGAAGGTACAAGATAGTATAAAACAGCCTTGCTCCTCTTCCTGTTACAGGGCCTGAGATTGAGGGTCCAGATTACAATATTCTGACGCTATTCATAAAAGTATTCAATAGGACTGACCCACGAGGCTGTGGAAGTGGCGGTAACATATAAGTGCATGCCTTCAAGCCATGGTCTGAATTTTCTCTTTTGTCTTCGTGAGACAATACAAGTCTGGGAAGATACATAAAGCTGAGGCTGTGATTCTGCAGTCACTCCGTGCTGATGCAAGTGCAGGCTGATGCCAAAGAGACAGAACCACACATTTTGACAATAGTCTGCCCTTTGTATTTGCTCAGTGTAACCAGGGAGTTATGTCCTCAGTTACCTCAGGCTTAGTTGTTGGTAGAAAATGGGGTGTTGCTCTGGTTGGCACATAAAAAGAAGCAGAAGCCACAAAGGTAGTGTTTTAGAAGTCCCTAAGTACTTAGGTAAGATTTCTCTTCTAGGTTTAATTGTTTCAAAAGGAAAAACGACCAGCGGGTTCAATTAGCCATGGGAGCCTCCTGCCTGATGGGCACTGTGCTCACTGTGCCCACGAGGAGAGCAGGTTGTCTGTCCCCTGAGAGGGTGTGCTGGAGCACACCGGGTGCCTGGACGTGCCTCTGTCCCTGCTGTGCTCTGGCAGTAGGATCCAGCTGGGTGGTGAGCTCCACCCTTTCTCACTTTCTTGGTACTGACACTCTCTCCGCAGGAAGCAGGGCTGCAGAACCTCAGCTCCACACACTGCTGCGGGTTCCCAAGATGCCATCCTGTCACTGTGCTGAGTCGAAAGGTCCCAGCTTCGTGGGCATGCGCCAACAGCTCAAACAGATGCACAGACCTCAGCAGAAGTACACAAATGAATTAGTCTGTATTTAGCGGGACAGGATACAAATCCAGAGAAACCAGGCAAAACCACTCCAGATTACTTGTATATATTCCCTTACATGTTTTTCATCCAGTTGTAGGGCACTCAGTAAATTTAAATCGAAATGAGGAAAGTATTTGTTCTCCTGAGCCCTCCATGCACAGTTTCTTTTCTTTCTTGAAATACGGTCTCTTTCTCCAGTACAACCAGTTTCCTTCTTCCCCACTAATCATCCACACACCCCACACCAGCTCGCTCTTTTTTTTTCTTTTTGATAGTGTCCAGTCTTCTTTGATGGTTTCCCCTTGACAGCTTCTTCAGGCAAATGCCTGAAGGGATGCCTGCAGCTGATGTGCTCTTTTGGTAACAGCCTCTCAACATACAAAACATTCAAACAGTGTAAAGGACAGATGAAGGTGTACACGCTATTGTTAACTATCCAAAACATGCACAATCTGTGGTTTGTTGGGCTTTTTTTTGTTACCCCTCCTCCTGCCATTCCATCTTATATATGTCTGTATTTATCCATGTTAGATACTTCTCTTTCTTATCTGCCCTTGTACAAGTGCGTGTAGACAGAACGCAGCACTATTCTGATAGAAGCCAGTGCACTAAGTGGACTTGAGAAAGGAGTATGGGCAAAACAGAACTAAAACAAGTGCGAGATTAATTCTGAGTACAAGGCTGAAAGAGAGAGAGCCTAAAGGGTGTTTAATTCTGCAGGATAATATCTATCCTAAAACAGAACCTTCCTAGTGTTTCTCTTTTCCTGAGAGACAGGTAGAGCTTGAAATAGTGGAACACTATCATTAGGCACAACGCCATAAATGCAGGCTAAATGGGTCACCACAAAGGAGTTCAGGTCACTGGCTTTGAAGTTTGCAAATCCAGTATGTGGGAGGACCATAGGCACTTGGGTGTTCCCTGTTTGTGGTGGCTGACTCAGTGAGGTTTCAAACAAAAGGGAATGCATCAATATTCTGGCTCTTCAGCTCTACTCACTACATATTTCAGTACACAAAGTGATTGTGGTTATTTCACCTACAAAGGAGAACAGAAGGTTTTTGTCCCCCTTTAAAATTTTCTTTTGTGTTGGTGCCTGAAAAAGCACTGATAGCAGGCCATGTACCAGGGAACTGCCTGCCTTACTGATCTCTGCTGGTTTTTGTTCTCACCGTCTGTTAATTGTGTTTTACGGAAGGTGTGAAGTAGAGATTATCTGTGTACAACACCCAGCAGAGTACGGCTTTGGTCTGCGACCAGCTCTTATTCTCAGACTCATTAATAATAACGTGGAGTTCTTTGAGCACAGTTTTTTTTGGAATACTCTCCCCAGAATTAGCTTATAATTTTCCCAGTGTCTGAAGAAGGCTGTCACTCAACAGGTGCCCAAATAACATTCCTCTTTTCTTCCTGACTATCTACTTTCTACTTCCATGAAACATGCTGGAAGATAACATACAAGAGACTTTTCCATCTGTGTCAAGTTGACTTGCAGCTGGCCAAAGGTTCAGAATTATGACAGTGGGAACTGCGAAGTGCCAGAGCAATGATGTATATTTTACCTTCAGATCCGCTAAGCTAAAAATGGGCTGCTTTATTGCCAATTAAGGAAGAACAAAACTGAGATAACACCACAGCAAGCAGTGTGCAGAGTTAGTGTAAAACAGGCCACGGAGCAAAAGTAAGGCTCTGCCTTACTAGGCTGTAGTTTTAATGCTGTCCTGGGGTGTGGAACTCTTGTTTTGTTTGGAGGTTTTTGTGCTGTTTTTTTTTAAGCTCTGTGAGCATGACTGTCTGGAAATTTTTTTGTCCTAGGATGTAGGCACCTCTTCAGCTTTCCTGCACAGTGTGATGCATTGCCAGTAATGCATCTTTCTGCTATCAGAGGGCAATATAGAAAAGCAAACACACACATAAGAAGCATACACTCTTGTAAGTGTGAATTCAAGCCATTTTTCCTTTGCTTCTTCAGGTTAAGTCAGATTAATGTTTCTGGAATTCTTGTGCTTCATATAAAATCTTAAAGTATCTGTAGCCAAATCTGTGACGAGAATACTGCAAATCACAGTCCTCATGAAAACCTGCTTCAGTTGCTGTCTTTATACCAGGATCTCTTGGAAGAAAAATGTAGAGGAAGTAAAATGGGATTTCACTATCTCCACTTTTTTCCCAGCTTCTCAGAAATGGTTCTATTAGAAGACAATAATTCCAGCAATTTAAAACCTGGTTTTCGCAGTCGTTGAAGGATTTGCTTTGCTTCACAGGAATGTGCTTCATGTTCCTCATGCAGAGATAGGAGAAAAAAGTCAGGCTGCCTTGTAGTCTGCAATGCTGATGGAGCAAATGCTGGGGAGACTGACCAGCATTTTGTGGTTTCTGGCTGGTTAACCAGCAATGGGACAAACAATCAAGTAAATAAATAATAATAGTCTTTTTTTAATCTTTGTTAGATACATTTGGATTTGGTAGGGATTAAATAGGAAACATCTGAGCATAGTCTTTCCTTAAGTGCACAGCAGCCACTGGTATTCACATTCTGTGCCCTGGGTGAGGGAAGATTTCCCATTTGTTGCTACTGCTGCAGTGCTGCTCTCGGCAGAGCGGCTGCATCTCTTGTTCCTCTACAGCAGTTGCAGTGTATGCAAGAGCAGCAGCACTGTAACGTAAATATGTCCTAAATCCTACTTCAATTTAATTACCTACAACACTTATTCTATAAAAGAGGGGGAAATAATCCATTATTGCTTTCCTTAAATAGATCAAAGTTCAGTAATAATCCTGAAAGTTCCCTTACCTTTGGTTTAAAGAATGCAGGAAAGGCCTGGATGGTTGCTAAATCAGCTGTCCACTGCTAGAGGGAGCTTGGTACTGCAGCAGAGATTCAACGCTCTAATTAAAAAGTCTCAAGCTATTAGCATTTTCCATTATGAAAACAAAAATGTCTGTTTGCTTCATAATTATGATGTTATCTTGACTTGTCTCATGTATCACGGACATATGGAAATTAATTTGGAGAAGGGAAATATAAAATGTGTTGGTTTGTGCCATTCTCTTTTGAAAAGGTGGGGAAAAAAAGAGCACTGACCCTTTAAAGGTCCTAAAATTGGTTTCCAGTGCTTTTGTATTGCATCCTGGTACCTGACTTCCTTTTTTCCCCCATCAGAAAAAAAAATAATGCATCTGGATTTCTTATCTTCCTTAAGAGATGCAATCCTGTAGGAGTTATAAAGGTCTTAAAATCTCTACTTATACTACAAGTTCTTCCAATTTACTGGGTGTAGGGCTTTGTACCACAGCCTGCATTTTTCTCTGAGCAACCTATTCCAGGTTGGTTTCCATTTCAAAATATCGTCTTCCATTTGAAAGCACCATGTCTTTTGTTCCTTTCTAAATATTTCTTGGAGGTGGTATTTCTAAATTATGTAGGCAAATCTCCACAAAAAAAAAAAAAGGCAGACCCTATCAGGAGTCAAAGTAATGGAAACAGTATTCTCTGCTCAGTGGTATCTGGGCATATTACTGCTTAATAGAAAGGCGAGAAGGTAACACAGTCCCAAGTACTTAGGACGTCCTGTTGAGAAGAGTGGCAGAACTGAAGAATAGAGAAGCCATTTGAGACGATTGTGTTTTCAGCTGCAATCTGCAGTACAAAATTCTCTTGCTGCGTATCTTCTTTTCAAGGTCTGTTATAGATATGTGCATATATAGTGTGTCTATAGGTATATAGAGATTTGTAAGGTATTTGTAAGGCTGGGTAGTAATTGGTAGATGGTGACTTGGCAATAATGAATACTGAGATTCAGTAAATGAGCGTGTACGAAGGTATTTTCACTCCTTTGTGAGCAAACTTTCCTCTCTTAATTAGCAGAGGGCATTTTGTAAAGAGGAATAGAAACCACCGAGGTTAGACTCCTCTTCTGAATTACCTTTCAGAGGAGCCCTTTTCTTCCTACTCTGAGCCCAGCCTCCTGATTTTGACATCACAATTAAGTCTCCAAAATTGGAATACACTAGGATAAACATCTGTATAAACAGACACTTAGGTGTGTAAGCCTATGCATGTTGAAAGTAATTCTGAAAACTAACTCTCCTGAAGCAGACGTTGCTTTTTGTGAAGCTTATTTCATACTTCACAGATCACTTCACCTGAAACCACCTTTTTCACATCTTCTGTGTGGTTGTTATTCACAGAAGATTGTTACAGAACTAGGCTATACCTGAATGGCAGAACTTGGGCATGGTCCCGCACTCAAAGACTTAAGTGCACATTCAGACACTTTCCAACTTGTATCAACCTAGAGAATGTGGATTTACAGTTTAGTTTGTGATGCAGAATTTTTGGCAAGTTTATGATTTGAGAATAAATTTGCTAATATTTTTGGTCTGAAATAACTTGATCGACATTTGTAACATCTCAAAGGAAATTGTAAATATCTTTGTTGTTAAATGCTGAGATACTAGACTGTTAATTTTTCCCTGCATTGATTTCTTTTTTTTTAAATATATGCCTTTTTTTTATCGTATCTGAATTTTCTGTTTGGAAGAAAGAATCTCCACTTGCCTGCTACTGAATTGTCATGGAGCCCATTACCTCCTGTAAGACGAGCAGTGGTGTGGGATAATTAAACTTACTTCCTGCTGGTGAGTGGGAAATCTTTCCTCCTCATTCCTTTTGACTTTACCTTTGACTAAACACATTTCTTTGCTACATGGATGGTATTTCATCCCTTGGATGAAGCATGTTGCTGCATTGTTTTTAAAACTATGTTTGCAAGAAAGAAAATGTGATCTCTTATATTGTCAAATGAAGAAAAAAAAATTGCCTGTGCAAATCCTTGCAATAAAATCTGACTTTTCTGCCTATGTGAATTAATTTCCATAATGGAATTTCATTATTAATACATTTTGATGAAGTTGTGTTGCTTTGTTTATACAACATAGTGTTTAATCATATATGAATGTAAATCAGAGCTTTCTGGTGTAACCCACGAGGTAAAGATAGCTCTTGGGAGGCTTCACGTGGACTCAGGAGTTAATTCATACTGAAATGAAGGGAATAACACCTCTATTGTAAGTTTTCCCTTAGTTACCAGTAAAAAAAACCATCCAATATCTTAAAAAAAAAAAAATCAAAAACCCAAAGTGAAAAATAAAAAGGCTGCCTGTCGGTGAAATGTAGCCTAGTTACAATATGACATGAGTTTGAGTATGACATGAGTTTGATTTAGTGGTATTTAGTCATTGCCTGTGGGTAACTGGCGTTTTCCTACGGCAATTTTTCCTTCTTTTATTTTTAGGTCATTCGAATGCTTATGAATAGGGGCAGCATATAGACCTAAATGTGTGAGAAACACTGCATGGGAACATGTTTAGTCACACCATCCTTATAAATATAAATATAAATATAAATATAAATATAAATATAAATATAAATATAAATAAAGGCAATGTCATTCCTCAGCCTGCTAGAAGCCGATCTCTGTGGACCTCTGGTTCTTCCCTGCTCTGTTTTTGTAATTATGTATTAGTAAAAACAGTCATAGTGTTGTATCTCCCCATCCCTAGGCAAGAAAGTCATTATTTCCCTTTCTTGATTTCTCATGCTGACCCTATTTTTTTTTTCTTGTTTTTCAGTGCAGAAACTTGCCTGCCAGTGATGACAGAGGAGAACACGTGGGCTCGAGTCCCTCTGTAGCAGAGAAGGGAGAATTAAACAAGGGTCTCCCTGGTCCTGAGGGCGTTAGCTCAGCCAGCACTGATGGGTACGCAGTACTGCTTGCCATTCTCCACCACAACTGAAAAATATTTGTTTGCTGCTCAGTTTGTGAAAGAAAGATACCGGCACCTTTCCCCTCTGGAAAATGAATGGAGGTATGTCCCTGAAAATCCCAAGGAAAATCTTACCTCTCCATGCCTGCTTTGCTTTCTCATGCCCATAGGCATTTTCCTGGGGAGCATGGGGTACCCCACAGACCCTGCTCAAAGCTAACACCTTCCGCTGGGGCTGCCTCCCGACGTGCCCCAGAGGCACCTGCCGGTGTAGGGTCACCTCCCTGTCACTTGGGAGCGTAAAGGCTGCGGAGCCAAGCGCTTCAAGCTGAGTCCCTGGTCTGCTCAGCACTGCTTACCCAGCATGGCTCAAACAGACTTGGGGGGCATCTGTGGCACCAGGCTGGGGGAGCAGGTCTGGTATCAGTGTGCTGTGCAGAGCAGGTGAGCTGTTTCTGTCTGAGACGTTCCTTCTGTCAGGACAAATTTTGTCATTTGTTATTTTTAAGTGTTGACAACGCTGAACTGTGGAAAATCTGACAGCCACTAATGTACATACGTAACATTGACCTGAAGGAATATTTTTGTACACAAATAAAGTTCCTCACTTCCTAAAAATGTGTTCTAAATCATATTAAAAGGTATAACTTTGAAATTGAAGCTGACTCTTAGGCAACAGAGCTGAGGTAGAGTTGAGTAGTGGTATATCAGTACAAGACACTAAACAAACCTGGTAAATAGGACAGTAATGAATAACAGAATTCTGAGGAAATTTAAAGATTAAATGTCCAACTTGCTAACCTCTCCACAAAAAAAAAAAAGGAAAAAAAAAACCAACAAAAAACCTCCCTTATTTGCAATCCTGCTACAGCTAGCTACTATTTACAAAACAATTCTAGATGTTCTTTTTGTTGTGCTATGGGTGGGTTTTTTAATTAAAATTACTGTAAATTGAAAATCAGTAAGCCTTGTTTCAATATAAAAGAAGTAAGATAAAATGATAATTAAATTTACTTTTAAATAATGTAGTCCTAAGCTAGAGTGGCTTTTTAATGGAAAACAAAAGGGAGCTCCAAAGATCAGGAGTTAAAAATGTAAGAGAAAATAATCTTATGAGGAACACAAAGCACATAATTGACCTCTGACATACGTTCAGTATTCAAAAAGGTAGGGATTACCTTAATTTACAAAACACTTAAAAGGGATATAAATTCTCGTGCTTCAGCGTTAACCTCAATTTCTAATGAATGGAACAAAGAAAAGAAACTTTCACTGTATGTACCTGTCATTTCTTCACTGCCCATACAGTAAGTTCTTGGGATTTTTCTCCCGTACTAACTTCTGTCAGGAGCAGACTGCTGGGGCTGATTCTGGCTGGCAATTCCAGTTACGCTTCTGCTGGGCAAGTAGTTGCAAGGTGAAGCAGATATGGTGCAGAAACAGAAAAGACAGGAAAAGGACACAGGAATCTTTCCCCCTTTGAGAAACTGGTTCCAGCATTGGCATGCCTTTAAGGAAATCTTTGTGTCCCTGCTGTCCTCCTAAGATGCCCTAGTTCAGCCACGGGAAAGAAGACACATCCCCAGTGACCCATTAGCAAAGAGAGGAATTGGGAAGCGCACACAGAAGAAAATAGGATCCCACAGGCCCTTTTATATTTTTTTTTTATTTTGTGCAGGATTCACATCAAAGGGAATTTTGCTTTAAAAATATGTTTCTTGTTTCTATAAAACTTTCTTTGTGAGAATGCTAATATTCTTTCTTAGCACAGAAACTTTTTTTTTTTTTAACTTTGGCCAATGATCCAATTTTTTCCAGCTCTTTTCAAATAAAGTTAGTCTTCTGAAGTCCCCAAGTGCACAAACAAGATAGATTGTAGTAAACTCTCTAACAGCAGACTCTCATTTCACCGGAGTCACAAGCAATATATTTTTATCCATATATCCATCACCAAAAGACTCTGATATGGTAATTTTTCCCTCCTTTACTTCCTTTTCTCCTCCTTCCTTTGTATTCATCTCAGTGTATTTAAAGCAAGAGACACACGGCTGTGTATCTGGAGAGCTGAAAAGCACATGTGCTACACCCACCAGAGAAAACCAGAGACTAGGGCTGCCTTAGGATATATTCAGGCTGGTCTATTTTATCAGGCACAGCAGCTGCAAAGAGAACTGGTCTAGACGGTTCGTGGCAGGATGGTTTGCTGGATCGAGTTTGCTGTTACCATCTTTTTTTTTTCAATTGCCTGCTTGCCTTATAAAAGACACCCACAGCTATCATGGACCCCTTGTAGTCAGTTGAAAAAGCACAACTTCTAGTTTTTAATGTGATTCCTTTCACAGCTTTCGATTTTCCTGTCAACTCAGAATTAATATTTTGGTAATATTTTCACATACTGTCTTCCAAGGGTTCATACCCATTTAATTTTTCAAAAGCTGCTAAGCCAAATTAAAATTCTAACAGATCTTTGGTTCCCTGTTACCTAAGTTGCTCTTGAAAAGTTTAAGCTGTAATTTGTTACATTTTTTAAAATGCAAATTTTATATGTGCAGTTTTTAACAACAAAAAATGCTATTGAAGTTGCAAATTTTGACATTCATCCTGCTCAAAGAAGTAGGATTAAAACACAAATGGGCCTAAGGTCTATGTAAGCATTGCAATCAGAACAGGCAACTCTTTGTAATTCTATCACAGCTGTGGTGCAGAAGATTTCATTTCAAGTAAGACTTGGAATATTGAAGAAAGTATTTTAATTTTCTAATACCTCATATAACACAGAAGCAGCCCTGGGATGCACATCTGAGACTGCATAATCCGGGAATTAGCTAAGGAGACAATGGCACTAAGGATTCTTTAGTTCAAAAATCTGAGTGCTCAAACCACAGAAAAACCTTTAAGCAAGTGCTACAAAAGATGAAGTGAATGAACTGCTGGCCATGTAATTATTCTCCCAGCAGGCTCATCAAACAGTTCCCAGCATGCCCTCCTGCCTTTTCTGAGGATGTTTTGACTAAATCTAGCAAAATATTAGCTGCAGTCACCTCCTTTTACAGTCACTTGCGATACAAATTGGATGCAATGTCAAGTCCTTGAACGAATTGATGGTTCTCATCAGCAGTATTTGACTGTCAGATGCAAACCACCTGGCAGACATGCAAACTTTTTGAAGGCAATTGGAAAAAACATCAATTTTTTTCTAGACCGAGAAATCCTCAGGGTGAAGCATGCTAAATATGCACTTTTGATATGTTTCTTTTTAGGAGGATAGGGATTTTTTAATACCATTTTATGTTATTGTAGGCAATGGTATCAATGCTTTTGGAAACTTCTCAAGCAAATCACTCATTTCACTCTCCTTTAGCCTAGGCATCATCTTTGCCCGTATTAGTAATAAGCAAGTTGAGCAAAACTAACTTCAGAAGCTGCTTCAAGGCACTTGCCCATTCATTACACTTTTTGTTCCTAGCCATAAATAGTTATTGTTTAAGAATTTGCTTCCAAAAATTGAACTCAAAGCTTAATTACCACAGTTCTTTAACATGAAAATGATTCTGGGCTTCAACACACCTTGGTGAGACTTAAACTGCTAATATAAATGTTGCCTTCATCTTCTCTGTGACAAACCCAGAGGTAACCTAGACCCAGGGCTTCACAGTTAGTTAGGTCTTTTGCACCCATTGGCCTGAGCGCACAGTTTTGGTAACTACAGACGTGTTTTATGTTTGAGTAGCATACAGCAATGGCAGCAATTTTAGCACCTTGTAGGTTTTAACTGTAGAAAGAGCTGTAACATTTCCCAGAAGAATAACAGTATGATGAAGTTGCAAGGTGAGATGTGATTTCTCAGTGTCTTTTTGTAGACTATCAGACATAAACATAAAGCAGTCTACCAACTCCTTTAGGAAGTCTGCCTTCTAGGTAGTCCTAGGTAGGGAGGGAGATATGCTTGTAGAAATAGTTACTTGTGAAAAGATTATGAAGTGTAAGATGTTATCTAACAAGCTCTTTAGATCACTGAATCCTCGTAAAACAGAACATTTTAGTTTTGTTCTTTATTTTTTTCCTTGACTCTACATTGTTTACAAGCTTAGGATAGCTGAAAAATCTAACTTGTCCTTGGAAGGAGCTGTTTTCACTGGTGACAATTCAAAATGTTAGACTTATTCAAAAGACGACATTTGCATGTCTAAGTGGATAGATCAGTTTCAGTGTGTGAGTTAGAAAGCCTGCTCTCATCTGTCATTGAATTTATGGAAGTGCATGTTCTTGGAACAGGCTTCTCTTTTTTTTTTTTAAGGTCCTTACCCAGAAACTTCAGCATCTCGAGTTACAGAAATCAGTACTGTGTTGACACAGTTTACCAAGATTTTTACAGTCTTTAGAGTAGTATGTTGGGTAATGGATTATTTGCTCCAGATTTCATTGTAAAATCAAGTTAACAACAGGGTCATCCCAAATATTCCTCATTTCCACTACTTCAGGGATTGCAAATATTATTTCTATACTAACATGCAAATAGAAACATGATCCCTAGCCTTTGCGAAGCTAAACTCCATGTGAGATAACTGGCAGTTTCCTGTGCCTTCCAGAAAGATTCCTTATCTTCTTGAGTCCTCAAGAGATCTGTTTCTCTTTCATCTGGCCTGCTCTGCCACCTTTTCCTGGTCACATCTGGTATGTAGGGGTTGCTCCTGTCTCCACTGTCGCCTCTCGTTCTGGATCTAACAGAGCCAGCCCTGAGACCAAATTAATTAACTTGAGCATATGGCTGCAGCGCTTCCTGGATCTCCTGCTTCCTGCTTGCAGGAGCGCAGATCCTGCAGGACTTGCCTGCGTGTTGTCGTCAGAGCTAGCACAGCTGCATCACAGTCCCAGGCTTTTTCCTGTCCCCCCAAAAAAGGACATTTTACTGTTCCCACTGAATTCAGTAGAGCTGGGATTTGGCAGCTGCTCCTTCTGCTCAGTCCCCAGAAACTGGTGGCTGTGGGTATAGACATCATGGGTTCAGGCTGGACAATTTCTTCTGTCAGGATGGCCAGGAGTGCAGGTTGCAGTGGCAACGAAGAGTGGGAGAAGACAAGTCCTTGCCACCTTCCTCGCACTCGCAGGGACCCAGCCTCGCTCCATCTCTGCCTGCCACAGCAATGGCGGAGCCAATCCCTCCGTCTTTCCAGCTGTACTGTTGTTCTCCTCGGGTCCCAAAAGCACTGACCCACTGTTTTATCTATTTTAAGATGTGGTCTAAGAAAAAAGAGCATTCCTTTTCTTTGGGGTATATATTTCCCCTTGCACATCTCATTACAGCTTGGTCTGTTTAAACATCAAAAGTGCTTGTGTAAATATATACAATGAGGCTAAGCGATTAGAATAATCTAATGCAAATTTCAAAGACTCTAAGCAGATCTGAGAAATCAACACTGTCATAAGTTTTATTTCCACAGCCTGAATGGAAATAATATAACTAAAATACAGGGTTTACTTCAAAGAAAAGCAGTGTTGAAATTCTAATAAAAGGATTGCTCGAAGGTTGGGACGGGAATATGGCAGGTGGGGAGAATATTCTTTCCCCAGTTGTAAATACATTTTATTTGTTCATAAACATTAAAATGGAATGCCTTAAACATGTAATAATGTCTCTGTGAGCAATGAAGCATGCTTTTCCGTTACTGTTTTCACACATCATCATTTGTCCCCTGAGCCTGACTTCAACTTCGCAGGCAGTCCCTTCACCCTGGCCTCTCTCCATAGCACCGGCTGCGGCCAACATGACCGCTGAGGGAGAGAGGTCAAAAGGCGTCCCAGGGAAGGGAAGCGTGCCTGCCTCCGCACAGTACCCTGGCTGCAGCCACCGGATTCCCAGAGGCAAGGATCCCTGTTCGGCAAAAGGAAACCTAGCAGAAAAGCAAAATATGGTGCATGGATTACCTGGAGGCAAGAAAGGGCAGCGACGGCTAAGCCCTGACAGGATGCCACAAATCTGATACCTGTTCTTGAACTGTTTGTGGGCTGAGCGTCTGTCCTGTCCGCCTCACCTCCTCGATGTGGCAGCGTGTGTCACTGCTGACAGGGACAGTGGAGAAGGGAGTTAAGGTGTAGAGGCACCACATCTCCCATCTGATGGGGATGTGAGGGAGCATTGTTAAAACATCCACTTCAGATTCAAACTTTCTCAAGGCTGCACAGCTTTGCCTGTCAGCTGTGAGCAGCAGTTTGAAAAAAAACAGCTCCTGGGCTCCGTAGTCACCAGAGCGGAAGCAGCTGCTTTCCTGTGAGGGAAGTGTGGTGCAGAGCAGATGGCGCATCTGGTCCCTGAGCTGGGGCTGAGTCTCTCACCTCCTTTCCCTCCACGTTATCCCCTGCGGCCCAGGGCAGCCCCGTAGCCCAAAGTGCTCATTTCCTCCATCATCTTCACTTCCACCCAAAGCGAGGTGGGCACTTCATCAGGGAGCTAAATGGAGAGGTTGGCACAAGGCTAGGAGCATGTCTTTTTTTAATTCTGAGGACAAGCATTTTCAAGAGAAAAAAGGTACATTTGCAGGTCAGTGATAGGTGAACAGTTGAGAAATAAAAGCCTTTCATCTGCAAATCGTCTGGACTGCTCTAACGTCTTCAGGGCTCTGATGATCTTAAAGCACTGCCTTTTTGCTGTCTGCAATGCAACCGTAGCTTGACCTGTGAAGGACAATTTCATTTCAAGTGACCTGGGGAAGCAATAAAAATGTGAAGACAAAATGGAAAGAACTATTTATTTGAACACTCATGGTAATATTGTTATTTGCATCACAGAGATCATCGACTAGTTCTGTTATGATCTTTCCACTCCCTAGAAATGGCAATGTTCCACTGTAGCAAATGCACAGAGTTTAAGGTCAATGTCGAATCATAAAACAGCTACAAGTGCAATTGAAGCATTTGCAATTATGGGCAAAACAAGAAAAAAAGGTACATTTTACTCCATCTGGAATTCTCCTCACTCTGTACACAGCGTTAATAAAATACAGATACAACTCAGGCCAGTGGTAATCGAAAGTCATTAACATCAGAAGCTGTTCAGTACCCTGGGTGAATTGTCATTTGTTGGTCGTAGCCCAGTGCCCATTAGACAGACATCTGCATTACAGCCAGAGCCTTTGTGTCATTGGCAAGGACCAAGGGCTGTAATGTGTTTTCTCACTTAATTCCCATTTTGGAAGTAGAGCTAATCACTTTTGGACACCATAGGGTCCCTCTGCCCCAGCACTGCTTGTGCTCATAACATTTGTGGTCTCTGAGGGCAGAGCGTCCATTTGCAGGGCTGCTGGGTAAAAAATAAAATGCAAATATGCATGCGCCAACCGAGAAAGCCGTGTCTGGTGTAAGTGCAGCAAGTAAAACCTGTCAGACTGTGTTTTACAGGGGGAGGGGTGGTACCTCTTCACCACCCACCCATCCAGAATCCATCCCATGTGCTGACTGCAGGCAAAGGCATTGCTGTGGGCAGAAGACACAGTGTGCCTGCAAAGCAGCTCTCTGGGTGCACGACATCCAGCGTGGTCAGGGCTTTGCTATCTAACAGAACTCTAATCAATTAGAAGAAAAAGATTTGTAAGCACACTTCTCTTCCCTGCCATGCAACTTCTCCCTAACGCGCCTGTGATTTTTCTCCATGGGACGCTGCCAAATTTAGAGCTTAGTATTGAGGTAGCATCTCCCATACCACTCTCTCTGGTTTGTCCTGCTTTCTGTAAACTGGCCTTTACTTGCATGTGGCATGAGGGAGACATCAGTTTCCAGTCCGCATTTTGCAGGCTCACCCTTTCTGAGAACACACAGTCACTCACCACTAGCGAAGCCTTCCACTCAGCCTGGCTTTCAAGCCTCGTTGGATCCATATGCTTCAAATGATCAGGGTGATTTTTCTCCTAGTTTCTGCACGGGTATGACTTGTGGCGATCTCGTCCATGCAACGATGGCCATATGCTCTTTGGTGCCAGCAGAAGCGTGAGCGAAAAGATTATGGTCTTCAGAGAACCGTGGCTGTCATTAGCACAGCTGCCACTGTAACGGTACAGGGCCGATGAGCTTCAAGTTTTCCTGTTAAGACTCGCTGTTCTTCTGTGATGTGACCTTTTGTGCTCAGATTTGTCGTGCACCTCACAGATTGGAAATCGTATCCTGAGCCATTAAATCCCCTGGTCCTATCTCAAATAATATGCTTTGTAGAAAGATTTCTGGAAGGCATTTCTGTGAAAATACAAGTAAATTCGGTTTTTAAGGCTGTAAGGATCTGGAAATATGTATTAATTCACTGAGATGCTTTAAAAAGAGTACAAGGCTTAGCCAGTGAAAATAAAATAGGTCTGATTTATACAGTCATACAGCAAAAAGGCTGTGCGGGAAAAATGCAAACGATCATTTTATGTATGTTTATGCACATTAACTCTCTAAGTGATTATACAGTCTCTAACAGCTAGATTTTCACAGAGTTTTGTAATGCTTCAAAGGAATATAGCTGCAAAAAGACAAGTATAGGTTTCATTTCTTTCATTTCAGTACCAGCAGACTCATATTTTTGCTTTCAGAAGCTGCCTCTTCTGTCAGTTTTACTTACATTTTTGTCTGCTTTTATGCTGATAAAATTCCACTGATGTCAGCTGTAGCTAACCTTCAAGCTTGATAAATGTGTGAGCCAGAAGAGAATCAGGGTCATACTAAACAAACAAATGTCAATCATCAAGGAGTAAGTGGGGTTTTCAGCCTGCTCAGAGGAAAGGTAAGTGGAAGGGCCTTTGTGTAACTCTTCCTCTGTGCTCAAAGGTAATGTGTGGATGGCTTTAGCTAAATAAGAGCTTATTTTTTGACTTATTTTTTTCCTTGTGTGCTCTCGGAGGAATAAGTATTGAAAAGGCTAAAGCCACTGACATTTTGGTGTTGTGAAAGAGAGAGAATGTAATGTAGAAATTAATGGAAATGCTCCCCAAAGTATATGATCCATTAAGTTGTTTTGCAACGCTGAGAAATGAAGCATAGAGTATTTTGTTAAAGTCAATATCCCATGGGGGTGAAAGCAAGATTAGGATCTTTTCACTGCAACAGGCCAAGCCCTGCCGGCAAGCACGCCCCATAAATCCAGAACGCGTCCAGTTTAGCTAAAGGAACCGCCCTGAGTTCGCACCGATGCAGGTGAGGACCAACCCAGGGCCCCTATCCCCCATTTGGGTGCCTCTGGACTGGTGTGCCCAACGCTGTGAACCAGCTGGTGGCAGCTCGCTGGCCTGCGTGCAGAGAACTTCAGCCAGATGTGTTGATACTGGAGCAATGTCGGACATCGTGGGCTCCTCCTGCCTGCTCCCAAGTGAGGGATACCTTCTTCAGTGCTAGGGTTTACTGTAGTTTTCCAAGTGATTTTTGTTTTATTCTGACTGCACGGAGTTTCTTACCCTTTCAAGAAAATGAGAGATCCATTCAGTGGAGAGAGGAGGTTGCAATCTTATTCTGCAAACAGCATTTATAAAATTCAGTCATTAACGCTTTGCCCACAGCTGGAGCACCGAAGGACGGCGTTTTGCTCTGTCCTGGCAGAACAGGCCAGTTTCCACTCACTGGTATCTATCTTAATGTGCCGCTGCCTTTTTCCTACAAGTCCTGACTCCCTCAGCGCTGTTGCATCGCTCAGCAGTGTCTGCTCGCTCTGCCAGGGGTTTAGCTATTCAGCTGGTGTTCCAGCATATTTTCTTCTGCTTTCCCGAAAGACCTGAAGGGCAGGAAGAGGACCTCCCAGGCTTGGCCTGAGATGGATCTGAACTGATATTTTCAGGGGTGCTCAGCTGCAGCAGGTTTTCTTTTCAAACTACTCAAAAGGATTAAATAAAGAAAAATAACTCTCGGGGATGAGGAGAGGGGTCTTTATATTGGATACCTGAAACCTGAATAAAAAGAGAAACCAGACATTAAAGAAGTGCTAGCTTCAAAAAATTGTTGGCACTGACGGAATGTGGCTGGTGAATGGCGTTTTGTTGCGAAAAGAGGGGCTTTACCTGAAGCTGTTTCCCCTTGGTCTGCTGCCAGAGACAAAGCAGAGGTCTCTGAGGAGCTCAGGAGGGAAGGCAGAGGAGCCTGGAGGAATTCCCCTGTGGCAGTGAGTACAGACCAAGAGAAACCTCTCAGCCCCGTACATTTTTTACAGCCAAAAGTTTAGTAAACATTAAAAGCAGGCAGTACACTGTTGAAAAGAAAGGCACCTCAGTCCTCAAATACCTTTTTCATAGTGTTCTGTCTTCAGGTTTTGTGAAATGGCAGGGGAGATGAAACACACCTGAAGGCAATCAGGTACCTCTCCATCTTTCCCTCTGCATTTGGCATACTGGGATCTAAAAAGCAGCAGAATTATGAAGCCGTGGTTGCCCGCAGTAAGGGCTCTCTCCCCGTTGTCTGTTCAAGAAAAGGTAAGACCTCAGCAGGAGTTTTGCCCTAGTGAGGAGTCTTACCCAAGCACAGCAAGAAGTTTGTTTGTGAAGGTTAGCGTGCCTCAACCTGGGATTTCCCAAATGAACCTTACGCTAGAGGTGCAGCAAGTCTGATGCTTCCAAAAAACTGCCATGTCCAGTGCACTCCTGAAACAAAACGTATGGGTCCTGCACAGAGAGATCGACGCTCCCAGGGCACAGCAAACTTGCTTGCTCTGCTCTCACCCTGGGACCAAGCAGTGCGTGCACAGCGAGTGCAGGCCTTGCCTGCGCTTTGTTAGGGGTGGCTGTGAAAAGGTCAGGAAGCCATAGCGTCAGACTTGCAGCATCAGGCCAGATGTTGAGAGGTCATGATGCACTTACCGCACACAACATGGCTTTAGGGCACCCCGCACCCGTGACCCAGAACTGCGCCGTCCCGTACAGACGTACCTGAAGGAGCTTTGACCCACCCGGCTGAGGTGCTGCGCGCTGCTGAGGCACTCTGGGCTCAGGAGGCTGGGGGCTCAGCCACGGGTTTTAGGCTGGGTTTGTATCACTTCACAGCTAGACCAGGTTGGTTTGCACGAGCTGAATGCACCCACATGAATCGCGCAGCTGGCACACTCCGGTCGGTGCCTCTCAAGGGGCAGTAAAGGAGTTACGCTGCAGTTAGCAGAACTGCTGATGAGACCGACCGTCACGTTTAGAGTCAGGAGCCCCGCCATCTCACAGGCTTAAAGTGACTCTCTTCTCGCTTCTGTCGCACACTTTTGGAAGCAATGATTTTTTAATTTTTCTTCCGGAAATGAAACATGCTTTTAATAAACAAGCAGAGCCCGTGGGTGCTGCATCTTTTCAACCCGATGATAGTGTGGCTATAAACCATCTCTCAATATGATAACTTGTGCCTTATCTCTAAAGTAACACATTTGCCTGATCAATCAAATACAGAAATACGATTTAAAACAGCTACATTTTGGTTTTCTGAAATTCACTACATTTTTAGACTGTTACTCTTCTCCTCTAAGCTGCAATGTAACTTTAGTCAATAACCTTCTCCTTCACCTTACAGCATAGTCCTATCAAAACTTTCCTTTAAAAGAAACTGATTTCATTTTTTGGCTGCTGCAGGGTGAGGAGAAGGAAAAACTGAGTTTGGAGAGGAAGCAGAATTGCTTTCATGTTTTGTTTTTCTTTCTGTAGATATAAAATTTGGACAGTGAGTGAATCTTTCACATCTGTGACTATGCAGAAGTAGGTTACATTGCCTAGAGCACCAGCAGTAACTCACTTGCCACTTTTATAGAACTCTCTGCTTTATTAGTTTTGTGCTGATAACTTTATCGTTACTTTCCAGGCAAATAAGAAGTCGGTAATTGAAACCACAAAGGCAGCTTAATACCTGGTTATCAGGTAATGGCCTGGATGCGTCTGAAACATGCATCTGATACAGTTTATGTATCAAGTAACTGGTTTTGGTGTAAATTGGACAAGTGACAGAAGGACCTCTTTTCCTGACAGTGCAAGTTCTGTAATATTTAGGAGCACAAATTTAAGACCATCTGGTCAGAAGCCACTCTTCTGCTGGTAAAGGAGCAGTGGGATAAACCTGTTTGGAGTAGTGGCATTAGTAAAAGCAGAAAATTCTATGAATCTGCTGGATCTTCAAAGCATTAAAGAGCTCGAGTTTATTTATATCAAAAGCTAGTGCTTTCATGGCTTACAGGCACAGATGGAGAAACAGCTTTCACCATTTCGGCCACCATGAAACGTTTCACGGTGGCTAACAGCATGCATGAGTGAAATTAAAGACTTCTCTTTCCATGGCAGAAATAAGAATGAAGACCATGGATTAGTGGTGCAGACAGATCTCAGGATTAATCTGAACTAAAGAAGGCATGCAATTCCAACACCTCAAAATATATTGCAGTGTACAATAGACCTGGGAATTCCTTCTCCTGGCTCCTCTACTTAATCTTGCACGTCTTCAAAACATATTCCTTCAGTCAAGCATCGTATCAGTTTCCTCTTCCCTGCAGAGTGTGGCTGCGACAGCAAACAGTTCAGCCAGGGCGTCATAAATTCCCAGTTAAGATAGCGATGGAGGTCTCGCAGTGTGTGAAAGATGAGTTTGGAAAAAATGTTTTCAGATTGGGCCCTCACAAGCAATGTAAGGTATTTTGTTGTTCGTATGGTAACAACTGGAAGTGGATACTTGGTATCTCATCACATTTCTAACGTTCCCAGGATGAGTTGCACAGCTTCCTTAATTTAAATGTCAGGAATTTATCATTGGCTTATTTTCTGTGCTAAACACAGAGGCAGTCTGACCTGAGTCTTAAGAGGGGGTTTTAAACCACAGCCGCTAGTTCTGCGTTTACATATATTCCTTCATTTTGAGTCCCAAAAGATGGAAAGTCCTGTTGTTAGAAGAAAACCAAAGCATGCCGACAGCTTTTTGTGCTGCTCTTTCTGTTCAGCTTCGGACAGAAATGTTGTGTGCTGTTAGCTTCTGTTCGCAAGGCTCAGCGCAGAGGCATTGCTCGAGGGAGCGCGGGTTCTGCAAGCAGCTGGAGCTTGCGCTCTTTACCTTGGTCCTTGATTAGACTCGATTCTTTAGGCAGAAACGGCTCCCTGGAAACCAGCGACTGGTGCCGGGCTGAGATTGCCTTCTGCTGTTCCCAGCTGCCAGCTCTGGGTAAGTACAAATGAGTTGTGCTTGGGCTCTCCGTCACGTACTGTACTGCAAAAGCAACTTACATGTTTGCATGATCAAACTTCAAATGTTTGATCTCGCTTACTAAATGGCCAATATTAGTGCCAGAAGGAACAGTAATGTTGGAAAAAGGGCAACACAAAGGTGCAGCCCCTGCCATGGGTTAGAGACCTGTGTCTGAGTCCAGCTGGGAGTGAGCAGCCGACCCCCACCAGGTCCTGTGGGCTCAGACAGAGGAGGAGGTTTGTCCAAAGACCACATTTGCCCACCCTGCAGGCCATGCTTCACTGGCACCCAGCTCATCCTAACACAGTCATGGCTTGCCAGGTGCTAGACATCACTCCAGTTCAGTTGAACCTAACGGCGCATGGGCAGCAGTGGAGTCTTTGGCAAGAGGGAAAAGCGCGGAGATTGAGATGAGCAAAGGACCACAGCCCACAGAGCACTGTACAGCACACGGGGCTGCAATAGACAGGTTCAGGAAAACCATCCCTTAAGTTCATTAATAATGTGGTTTGACAATATTCCATACGTTAGAACAAAAAGCTTTAATGGACGACTTAGTCCATTAAAGAACATGACAGCTCATTTGGCTTTTGTTCTCACCTTGGGATATTTCACCAAAGGACTTGAGCTTAGTTGGAAGCAAGCTACCGTGTCCTGCAGCTTCACTGGTTAGATCACTGCTTGGGCTGAACAGTGCTCCTCCGTCAGCTCCAGCGATGTCTGTCACCCCAGGGCATGCTCTCCTGCTGCTGCAGCTTGTGAGACCAGCAATGAAGCAAGCAGGAAGACCTCTTAACTGCCTCGGTGAAGCAAGTTGATTATCTGAGAACCAAACATCTCCAGCAGGACACAGGCTTTCAGATACGTTTAATTGGCACTGTAGGGGCTGTGGTTCATTATTGCTGTTAATAATCAGATACAGCTATGATTTTTTGTTAGTATCCAAAGACAAATTACAGCATATAAAAAACCATGAGGTTATATTTTAGTTTTCTAGAAGCTGAGATAGTCATATTAATATATTACGAAGGCGTTGAAACAAGAGCACTAGTATTTTAATGATAAAACATCCAGGCTCAGTAGAAAATATATATCACCTGCAAATTCATTTTAGATATAATAAAATAGCATAGCATAGGAGATCTGTCACATTTTAAATAGGATAAATGTTATTTATACTTCATCTTTTGAAGCAGCAGGAAGGTGCAGCAGGACTTGGTACTTGATCACGCAGCATCTGCAAATGAGCAGAGGGGCCATGGCAGCTCGTCTGACAGCAACAGGCAAAGGCTGCAGCAATCATCGGGGATGCTGAAGGCCACCTGCAGAGAGAGGCCACGCTCAGCTGTCCCATCAGGGAGGGGCCAACGGGGCCGGGCGGATGGGGTGCAGGTGGGGAGGAAGGTTATAAACAGGGGAGCAAGCAGTGAGCGAGCTGTGAGCTTCCAGTGTTTGGAGGAGCATCAGCTGGCAGCCTGGTCTGGAGTCATCGTGCCGATGGGTGAGTGATAGTTTAGCTTTCTCTACAAGGGGAGTGTGATGGTCAGATGCAGCTGGTGGCAAGGAGAGGAGGGGGAAAGCTTGTGGTGATGAGTGGTTTCCCAGCGAGTGAGCTCTGGTGGCTATGCGGGGCCATGGGAAAGTGCTGTGTCTGTGTTTTTGCATCCCAGGGCTGAGCTTGGAGCAGGGTTTGAGCATCCTGTGGTGCAGCAGCCCTGACAGAGCCCGGGGAATGGTGGGCGTACATCAGCACTCCAGTGCCAGCAGTATGTTGGGTGCAGGTCCACCCTCAGTTGACTAAAACTTCCTGACTTAATGCAAGGTTAGAAATGTTGCTTGCTCAAAAAAGCTTCTTAAGTTGCTAATTTGCTGATGGCTTTGTGAAGTGTTGGACAAAAGGAGAGTAGGGTTCTTGTGAAGGTGTCATAAATCTAGGTGGTACCTGCTATGTTTTATGTTGGTGCTGTCTGCTTAGAAATGATTTCTGATGGTAGACCAGAGGAGTGTGCTTGTGCGGTATTAGCGTGTAAATGCCACCATGAGGTCTTTGAAATACGTGTAACACCAAGGAAGTGGGGAGAATGTGCAAGGAGTGCAGTTTATCATCTAACTGCTAAATTATTCTTAACATTCCAAACCTGGTCACAGTGGCTGTGTGCACTAAATGCCTGGTAAGGAATTGTATGGTGCTCCCTCTGAAGCTCCTTGGAGCTGTTAATGTTTTGGTAAACAAAAACTATGAGGTTAAGCTCTGCATAATGCATTCTTGGCCTGTACTTCCAGACTTAAGGATGTTGAAAAAGCCAATTGTGAGCACATGGTATTGTCTCTGCATCCCTCTCTTCCAGAGCAATCGGCTTTGTTGTTCAGCTGTTGATAGGGCAATGTCTTTATTTATCTTTCTGTTGCTGTCTTTCTCGCTTAAATCCATGCTCAATAGAATTTTTCTTTTAAATAAGGAAAAGAACAGTAATAATGACTTCTGTATAAGCTCGTGCACACATTCTGTTATCCCTGAGGAAGTAGAGAGAAAATATTTTGTTCATAGTATTCAGCTTTGTAGTTGTTTTTCCAGCCAGTGCGCATTTAAAGAGAGGTAGAGGCTGCGGCATTTGGGTTTCTGCAGGCTCCCAAAGTAATCCAGCAAAAGGTCGCGTTTAAGCTGTTACCACCTTGAACTGGCAGGAGAGCACACCACTCAGAATTGATGCTGACGTGAAGGGTGAAGTCCTTGCGCATCTCTCCTTCTGGTGGGGAAAATCTCAAAGGGGCTCATCCTTGTCTCTGCCGTCAAAACAAGGTGCTGGATTTAAATCAGACTGGAGGCAGCCCAAGGGTTTATGTGCCTGACTAGCAGTGATTTGCTTTCAAAAGAATCAACCTCTTTCTCTATGCTAAAAATAAAACAGTAGGAAGAGCAACGGGCAACTATAGCAGTAAAATATTTGTATTATCTGCTAAAGAAATTGTGGGTCTTTGACATTCTAACTTTCTAATAAAAAATTAAAGAAAAACTTACTCCGTGGTTTTGTAATGTGATAATCTACAACAGATGTCATGTAACATCACAATGAAATCAAAATGTTACTCGGGCCCTGTAGGCAACTCAGTGCTTCTCATTTCAGAAGGAAACAAAAGTGAATTTCCAATTACAGTTAAGTTTGGGGAATATTGTGGAAGAATCACTAGCTTCAGAACTGGGGTTAAAAAGAATCATAGAACCGTAGAATGGTTATAGAGTTGGAAGGGACCTTCAAAGGTCATCTAGTCCAACCCCCTGCAAGGAGCAGGGACATTCCCCGCTAGATCAGGTTGCCCAGAGAACGCAGCAAACGTTTTAGTATACTTTAGTGTTAGAAAACAGCAGGAGTAGAGGTAGCTACAAAAGGCTTTCTCATGCTTTGCAGTTGTTTCTCTTTTCAATAAACATTGTTCAGTGCTTGAAAATGGGATGGCTGTAAATTAACAGCGAAGCTGCGTGCTTAGGAGTAGTAGGTTAGTTTGGGGAGAGACTGAAATGTGTTTTTTTTTCTTTTTTTTTCTTTTTTTTTTTCTTTCCTTCTCCATATTGCATGAGTATCTCATGAAGTAAATAGCTGCAGAAGACAAAGCACAGGCTTGTGAGCCTATCCTTTGTTTAGCAAAGGGAAACCAGTGGCTTTTCCATGGAATAATCCTCATGTCTGCGACATTGTCTTGCTGATTTTTTTTTTCTATCCTGGCTATGGAAGTTGAAAACTAGGCCCTGCTTCAAATTTCAGATGTGTAATAGCTAATTACAGTACATATAATCTTAATAAAGAAGTGTCATTAGTTATAAAACATGTTTACTCTAGAGTTTTGTGGGTAGGATATGGAGAGTCCAAGCTGCAGAAGGCTGTTGCCAATTGGATGGCTCAGGCTGTGGTTTTGTCAATTCCTGTGTTTTCTGTTCATGCACCTACAAAGTGGAGATGATAAAATGTCTGTCCTAATTGCCTTGAGCTTTTAGCAAATATTTATGGACTACATGCAGACTTTGAGGAGATAGGTAATTAAATTTCTACATCTTGTTACATGTGTTTTGTAGCATCTTCCCTCCTCCTGCTTTAAACAGCTTTCTCTTTCAGTCTTGAAAGCACTTTGCAGGAGAATTGCTGAAATGTAGAACAAATATTTTTATCCTCATGGTAGCAAGTTAACCTCATGTTAAGCTTTGCTCCGTCTACCTCACTACAGCTTATCATCATGTTTTGTTCCATAACACCTCTTGACATTTTAAGATGAACTGTAGATGCTGAAGATTATTAAATTGTTAAATTGCTCCCACTTGGCTAACCGGGAGCTTTGCCATTGGTTCTGCTGGAAATAGGATCAGGACCTGGATAGGTGCATGTAATGTCTTGTAAGACACGCTAATATGCTTTTGGCCTGAACAAAAAAGACTCCAAGCACTTCTGAAGCTTGTCCTCTAGTTCTCAGAGACATGCGAGCTACTACTTGATCAACCAGCAATTGAAACCATTCCGTACATTACAACAATCTTCACATTAATTTGCTGGAAACAAAACTGGCAACTCTGCAACACCTAAAGACCTAAAGACTCCCAGTCACAGGTGCTAAACCACACCAGAATGAAAATGCATTAAATCCACAAAAGTACCCAATGAATTAATGAGCTGGTGCTGTCACCTTAAACTAATGCCAGAAAAGAGCTTACAGAGGTGGCCAGAGGTCCTGTTTTTTAGCATCTACAGGCACAATAAATATTACTGTGATTTGGATTCAAATTCTATTTAAGCTTTGTTTAAATGGTCATCACAGAGGTGGAAAAAAAACCTAAAGTAAGACTTTATGAAGATCTTTGTTTTCTGGAGTCCTATGTGTAACGCTGAAGTATTCCGCATTACATGTTAAAACTATTATTCACTCAGCTCAGAATTTCCTTTAATCAGGGACAGGATTTTCCAAGGAAAAATCAATGTCATGTACAATCTCAGGATTTTATTTATCTGACTCTTGTCCCACCAGGAAGCGCACTCTACAGTACTGCAGTTTTAAAAGCATGGATTTGTGCATATGGGGTTTTTTGTGTGTCCCGGCACTGAGTCCTGGACTCCAGTGACTTGAAAAACCATCTCTGACGGAAACAGCTCAGCAGTCACCTGGAAGTACTTGGTGGATTGTGGCGGTGTCTGAATGAGCTTGAGATCCTGTGAGTTGTAAAACGTAAGTCATCAGTACCACAGCACCCTCACCTTCAGATTAGCAACAGCTAAATCAGCTGCTGAATTCAGAATAATAAGTAGATGGAGCACTAATTTGCATTTTTAAGTGTAGAGATGGCATCCTGCCCTACTAACATTCCTCCAAGACACTACAAAGTAGACTAATAGCAATGAAGAAAAATAGAGCCAACAAGATACCAGTTTGTCCCAGACCTGTTTTTTCAAGAACACGAAGATACATGTTCATTGTGGGTTTCATCCTGTTATTGCAATTACCTTAAGACAGCCAAAATTATGCACTTCCTATGAAAGTCAGCTTTGAGGACCTATCCCCAGTGACCATATGCTTTTCACTTTACTAAATAAGCAGAGAAGGATGAGAAAGCGCAACCTGTAGTATGTATCCTGCCTGTCCTGTCACAAATTGACCAACTCCATTAGTAGAAAATGCAGTTATGTTTGTCTGTTCTAGCTTGAATCCCCTGGATTACTTTAAAGCAGCTTAAACTTGCTTGTTTTGACCCCTCGAAAGCCAGATGCCGCAGGTCTAATACCTGGGCTCTATTTCCAGCCAGGCTCATAGCTCGGGCATTTTCAGTGGTATGAACAGCAGTACAAAGAAAAAGCAAATAAATGCTTCTGTCTGCTGAGTGGTGACCTTGCTAAATTAGAGCAGGTATCCTGAGCATCTGTGGCAGGCAGTGCTGTGGCCTTCTTTTACAACGGTGTCATAGCAACAGGCGTTAGCTCTGGAGGACGGATCTTGCAAGGATCAGTGCAAGGACGTTTCAATGAGAAAATTAATAATTCCTTACTCTGATTATGATGATTAATTCTGTTACGTCAGCAGCCTTTGGCACAGCCAGTGACAGCAGCAGATTTCATATGGGGAAAAACCTAATTCAAGAGCCAAGAACCTTAAAGGGGAATTTTCTGCGGTTAAGTAATATTAGCAAGTGACACACAAGCAGCTATAATTTTGCGTATATGCAGAAATGCACAAACTTTCCTCAGCACTGTGTACAGATGTATAAATGTTTTGTATCCGAAACATCAGCCAAGATAAAAAAAAAACAACTGGCATTGTTGCTGGAATTGACCACCCACAGATGGACTCAACTGTGGAAGCTTTTGGACCACATGAAGTTGAGCAGAAATTCTATCACAGGTGCCAACTGAACAAATAAGTAATCACTACTGGACTGGCAGGCATCCTACTTCCCTCACCTTGAGTTTGGTTATGCAAAAGACTAATTGAGGCATCTATCAGGTATGTAATTTAAGATGGGTAGGTCTTTGCTAGCACATGAAACTGGATGGCCCTAGAGTTTCCGTTTTTTTAAGGGGATTTGGCTTTCAGACAGTGCATTAACTGGTTTCCTGTCCAGTTTTGAAGGCAGGCACTTGACATGCACTGATCAGGTCATGTCCCTCTCTCCAGTACCGTTTGTTTCCTCAGCTGCCACAACCAAGTTGTGCTCTTTGTCAGTTTGGTTTTGTCTTTGATGCGCTCCAGCTCAATCTTTTATGCATTTGGTATGAGAGGCATTTAGGAGCATCAAGGAAGCATCAAGGCCGGGTTCCTCAATCCTGTTTTGTTAGAAAATGCTCATTTGGCAATCCTAACATCATTAAAAACTTATTCTCAATAGGGTACGCTCTGCCAGCGAATGACCTTTAGCTGTTAAGAAACAGTAGAGACAGCACCACAAAAGTAGGTAATCAGCTCAGATATTTGACAGATAACAAGACATCGCTCTCTTGAGTTTAAGCATGGCATTTAGAAAGCTGGAGTGATGCTTTAGGTGGCTGCCCTCGTATCTTGATTTGTCTGCTGTTAAATTTGCTCAACCTTCCCCTACAGGAAGAAACTAAATCCTATCACTTAGATGTGTAGATTGGTAATGAACATGTTGATTTTCAAGTCAGAATCACGGCAAACACTTCTGCAAGTGTCACCTCCTCAGCTCAGATGTGCTGGTCACTTGTCTTGTACCAGCACATTTGCACAGAACAGCATTTGAACCCAGCATTTTGAATCCCCCTATGTCTTCCCACCTTATCAATTCATATACAAGGGGTTGTTTCCTATCAAATTGGTTTTGTGTATCATGTGCAAGGAAAAGAGTTGAAGGCTAGGCACAGAAGAAACCAGTCTCTTTTTGACCTAATGAGAAAGTCTTAGAGATTTTAGTGGCAGAGAAGATAGACCAACATTTTTATTGCAATATTTTTTTTTTATTATCTAGGGTGCACTTGTAATGACTGCATATAGCCCTATTGATTATTATCTAATCCTAAAAATGCTGGAAAGGTAATGTTCAAGTACACAGAGAACTACATTGATCTGCCTTGCCTACATAAACAAGGAAGTTATTTTGGCGTCAATTTACACTTTGTATAGAACCAGCCTTCCAGCTATTCAAGGGAGATCAATATTTATGACAATTTGTTAAAGAATGCAGTTGACTTTTATTGTGCAGACAAAAAAAATGCAGTCACCAACCCACCACTACATTAATTTTATGAAATCAGTTAACAAAATTATTGTAAAAAATAACTTAATTTCTGATGAGCAATTTGAAACAAGTTGTACAGCTCTCCCACATTCCTGTATTGATAGGAGAAAATGCCATTGAACCATTATACTCAAGGACAAAACCACTTCTAGTGCTTAGGGCAATAAAAATATTCCCATTTTCTCCCCTAGTCCCAAACCCAATACTGGTTTATACAAAAAAAAAAAGTCTCACTTGGAGTTACTGCAGAAGCCTCACACTCTTTACTCTCTAGCTTTGATATGTAAGTACCTGATAGAGCTATTCTACTGGCATGTACGCAAGTGAAGCACTGCTTGGCTCCTTCCAAGTGTTTTTAGCTTGCCAGAATACTAAGCTTAATCTTCCGGTTCCTCGTAATGTGCATACCCACTAGCATAGGTCCTTCCTAAATTCAAATTGCTAAATATGTCTGTGGTCTCAGTATCAGAATCCTTCCCTTCCGCATCATTGTAATCTTCATCATCGTCCTCTGCTTCATCATATTCATCCTCACGGTCAGCTGCTTCTCCAGCCTTGCTGGAGGAGAGGCTCTTCCAGTAGGCATCATAGCCAGAAGCTCCATCTGCATCTTCACCTCCAGTCTGTCGGCCAAACTTCACAGAGCGTGCTGCAGGCAGAGAAAAATCATCATGTTCCCACCCCTCAACAGCAGCTTGAGCCGAGCATCCGACATTTATTTTCTGTCCTTTTTCACTACTCAGCAAAGAGCATACGATGTTAGCCTTTTTCTAAATCTGACGTTTTCAGATTTAATCCTTACTCTGACAGAACCTTTCTGCTACACGCGGTCTGTCCCCCTGCAGCCAAGTTTGTATAAAAAAAAACTGCCCCCAAAGTATGACTTAAGTTTTAGGAGAAACCTTTGGTACTCTAGCCAAGAAAACTTGTCATTAGATGTGCTTTGCAGGCACAACACATATTGTGATTTATTCAAGAGTGGTTGAGGTAGATTGTATGCATGTCATCAAAGTGCACTTCGAAGTTCATTAGCTAACTTCTTGTTGATGAAATAAAGGCTTAAGGGGTGAATTTCTGCAATTTTTCCATAACTAAAATCTCAAACTAAACAAAAGCTTCCACTGTATTGGAATCAATTAATGATTAAGAATGAGAGACTGCTCAATTCTGGAACTAAGAAACACAAAGCTTTTTCCCAAAACAAATGCAGCAAAGCTTTGCAAAACAGTTGAAAGTAATTGGACTTTACTCAGTGTTCCTATGTAGAAAAGTTGTCACTAATGGTACTTGTATTGCTTGTTAGCTAGAGAAGCAGGCTTACTTGACATGCTCAGATCCTTTGTCTGCTGAGTTTCATGGCCACATTTAGGGCAGGGAGGCTCTTTTCCTTTTTCCTGCTTGAAAACCTTACTTCGCACATGATCGTCACAAAAACAAGCCTGTGGGGTGAAAGCAGCATAAAACAGCTAAATGTTTTAATCATAGAAGCATATTCTTCAGCAAGAAGCAAGCAAAAAAGCGTCTAACAGCAGTAGGATTTTTCTGGTAGGGATTAAAATTTAATGAGGTCTATCTGCAGTGGAACTGGAGTCTGTGCACAGAGCAACCACTTCTGTGTTGGATGTAGTTTCATGGCTTCCTGGGGAAGAGGCTGGATAAAAGCGCTAATAAACAAGCAGAGAAAGTAACAGACTCCAGGACTGCATTACAGTGCTGCCCACAAGGAGCCTGGCAAACTTCGGTTTACGTTGACAAGTGTAAATACAATACAGCCAGAGACATATGCCAGAACATAACTATGCCGTGACCTGAAGGCAAGAATTAGAGATGGAAATTTCACATGTTGAGCACCAGGGTGCCAGTGAAGGTATCTGGAGAAAGGAGCGATTTGGAATGTGAAATCGATGCCATGGGAGACTGCAGGAAAACATGGAGGGTAAGAAGAGTAAGAGCAGGCAATAAACCAGCACCTGTAGAAATTTGGACAATGTTGATCATGAAGCAGGTGGAACTCTTTATACAAAATTACTTCTGAGTGTGTAAAACCAAAAGGCTGACATTAACAGATTAGCCTGTGCATGTGTAGAACTGGATTAGCTGTGGAGATCATGTCTATTGTACCTAGGCTGCAGTGTTTTCTGGTCAGATCATCACTTGACTGTTTTTAAAAAAACAAACAAACAAACAAAAAAAAAACCCACACAACTTTTTGAATTGTTTTAGGTCTATGCTGGATCAAAACATATTCCAAAGCCTTGAATTCTGTTCAAGACCAAGGGGTTTTTTTGTTGTTGTTGTGTTTTTGATTGTTTTTTAAAGGCCCAAATACGGTACAGTGCCAATTTAAACACAGAGGTCTGGACAAAGTGAAGATCACCTCACCTGGCATAAGGATACACAACGCTGGCTTGTGGCTAACAGGCAAGCACAGATAAAAGCCCTTTTGTCCCCCATAAATCTGCCTTCAGGATTCAGAAACTAATAAAAAAAGTATGAATATTTTTTAATAATGTAGAGGAAGATGTGACGAGGCTTGATACCAGCCCTGGAGGCTAAGGAGAACAGATCTAAAGTCACAGCCACTTGCAATGTCTTTACTCTTTACCTTACAACGGAGGCAGGAATGCTGCCCAAGCCTGTTACAGGAGACACCTGTTGGAGAAAATCAATAGGTAAAATTCAGCACTTGGAAACTGCAGATCTGCCGTATTAATAATGTAATGGAGGCATTTATTTTTAACTCCCTGACACGACTGCGCTTTGGCAACACAAACCAGTCACTTTTACCATGCAGTACCATTTTACCAGATTTTTTTTTCAAGTCTAAGACTCACTGCAATAGTGTAATTTGACATAAAAAGTGGAATTTGAAGAGGGGGAAAAGTTTAACTATTTATTGAGTTTCCAAACTTTTAAAAACAGAAGTTTCACAACCAAACTGGTATTAAGTGATCATCTTGCTTTTCCTTTTTGCACAATGTCAAAAGGAGTGCTGGCACTTTACAGTCACTTTAAACAATGCCACGGCAGCCTTTAATACCTTTAGCTCATTTAAATGGGATGTGAGAACACTTAAAGCTTGTGAATTTCCAAACCCAGAACAGTTGTTCTGTTCTCTATTTCCTGTCATGTCCTCTGGAAATGTACTTTATTGCACACAACTTCCTATGAAAATCTATCTATCTCTGTTAAAGAATTGTAGCTGGCGCATGAGCTGTAAAGAGCAGCATACATGCTCAAAATCTAACTTGTCTTGAAGCTTCAAATTGGTTTCTTTACTCCACTAGAGGGAGCATAGAAAAGGCAACCACACAGGAATTAGCAGCACCAGGAAGCTGGGTGAATGAATAGTTACTCCTCAAGAAGCAGTAAGACTTATTTTATCAGTCCTTGTGCCCATTCCTTTCGACTTTGCCTTACTCCTGTGACAACAAATTTTTGAATCTGAAGTAATAAATATCATGACTTCTCCATGCGAGCAGGACAGCCACAGGATTTAGCACTCTATCATATGTTTAAAGATGGAATTGGAAGTGCTAATGTTTATCTATTCAAACATTTCTGGAGTATCTGCACTTTAAAAAACTTCTCTCAGATAGTGATGGGAAAGTAACACCACCTTTTTCACAGCTAGAATGGATTTAGACTACAATTGCATGACTGCATTTGAAGTTTGTGTATTCTGTAAAAGCTCGGGCTTTATAATCTTGTTACAACACACACTGACAAAAATCCTGCCTCTCTACCAAGGCTGTGCTGTGCCACAAAATGTTGAACACAGTGAAAACTCTCAAAAAAGCAATTTCTCTATTCAGGGTGTGACATCACATCTGTGAATTAAAAGCTTCCAACAATCACTGAAAAAACATTCTTGTGGAACAGCTGTTGCTTCAATGTTGCTATGCAGGAAGATATTCTGGCAGAATACATCAAGGGAAGCTAATCAAGGATTAGAAAATAGCTGGCTGGGAAAAAAAGGATGGGAGATGAAAAGGAGATAAGCGATTTCTAAAGATACAGACTAACATTGAAATCAACAAATATTCTGAATTGGGAGAAATCGATTAGGACAAGATTTTTTTTCTGAAGAAAATGGTCTTATAGATGATAAAGAGCTCCTTGAATTTCTATAATAAGGATTGAAAATGTTTTATATAGTCAAAATACACACATACAAGTTTTGTAAGGGACAAAAGTTTGTCTTATGAGATAAACCAAATAGTAGTTAATAGTGCATAGAAAAGAAATACTTCTACAAAAGATTAGTTATTTCAAACATTGGTTTGGTTTTGGTTTGTTTTGGTTTTTTTTTTTAACTTCCCTTGAAGTTTCCCCTGTTTCAACCTGAGATAAGCAGTGGACTAGCAAAGTCAGGCATGGCCACCATGTCCTCTAACCAGTTTGTTTGTCCACACAAAGTTCAAAAGGACATAGTCTTCTGCTACCTGTTCTTTGCTCAGTAAAAGGGGACGTGTATCAACGTTAAATACATCGACTGACACACATGTCCACAGGTCAGTGAAGAAACTATAGCAGAGTTCTTGCTCTGGATGAACACTATTTCTGTTACTTCCCTGCTTACCCTGTCTCACTAAACCAGACAATGGCTGCCTCCTGAGTCACGGCCTTAGGACTTGCTGCTTTTGCAAAATCACCAGATGCTAACCCTTCACCAACACACAGGTGGTATACAATGTGGGAAAGTTCAGCCAGACTAGATACAGGTGGTAATATTCAGGGCAGCTGTTTTCCATGAGGGACAGGTATCTACAAATAGGTCAGACAGCTGCTGCTTGCCTGCAAAGCTTTGTGGAGAGAAAAAGCAGGATCAGCAGTTCCAGCAGATTTGCTGCAGTCCTGGCCACTGCCAACACTGCAACTTCAGAGACTGCTGGCTCCTGCAAAGGCAGACTTCCCATGGGAGACCTGTAAGAGCCAGGCAGGGAAACAACTGCCATGTAAAATCTGGCATGGAGGAAGGTCAGAGACAAAAGCTCTTGTCTAGATAACTGGGTATCAAGAGCAAGCACAAAGCAAATAGGCCCTTTCCTCCAGTGGTGGTAAAAGCTATTTGGAAATGGTGATGGAGAACATTCTGGAGCACAGAGGAAGCAACTGGAGAGTCTGCTTAGCTCTGGTGAAAGGAACTATGAATAACTAACTTACATTTAAATGTCTCCGCTTCCAGAACTTGGCAGCTGGCTTGATGTTCAAACTGATCGTCTTCACAGAGGAAATTGTGGCAAAAAGAGCAGGCGAATATTCTGCCTCCTAAAAGATTTAGCAAGGCAAAATAATCAGAATCGGCACAGGCATCAAGTTCTCCTCTGCAAACAACTCAGGCGTAGTTTTGACTGAAGACCAGTTCTCTATTCTGTCACAAATGCATCAACAGAGTCCTAAATTAGACACTGCCATCCATTATTACACTGAAAAATGCAATGTATCCTACAAGACAAGACAGCACGAATATAAAGCAAATACTACTTCTGGTCCTTTTTCATTGGACTAGGGCATTAAGTATTTTTCTTGAATCAGATCACATTCTGTCTCATCCAGTCTCCTTCCCTCCCACCCCCTCATCTCTGATGCACACTGCAATACACACTTCAAACGATTCCACAAATGGAGATCAGTATGGTTTGCCAAGAAACTGGGAATCCAAATACCTGTATTAGCACAGATGAATGGAGTGGGAATGGCAGAAAATTGTGTGTTAAGTCTGATGTGGTGCTTAATTACGTGAAGCACTCAGCTGATAGGACAGTTAATATTTCAGATTACACAAACACCCCTGAGTTGAGCACTGTGTGTTCCTGGGCAGGTCGCCACTGCGTAAGATCTATTTTTAAAACGGGGAGGAGAATGCCTTGCTTTGAACAAACATACTGCAAGGACTGATCAGTAAAGTTTAAAAATGCTAAGAATATAGGTACAATAACTTAAGCAATCTCAGGGGAAAAGTATCATTTAGATTTTCTTATTTTTAAGGATGAGCAACCTACCGTGGTCCCAGACGCTTCTTTCGCATTCAATACATTCAGCATCTGCGAGAGGGCAGATACACGCATGTGTGCTGAGACACTTCCTGCCGTGACACACCCAAGCTTCACAGAAGTCACATATTGCACCCTGCAATTACAGAAATATATCATCTTGGGACTTCTGGAATACTTAGGGAGAGACTCTTACTTCATAACCCTGAATGTATCCAAGTACCCATTCTCAATGGATTCATTCCAGCTGAGCAAGAGAGTATGAACTGTATCTGTATTCCTATCAAGCCACTCCACAGTTCATCTTGTTTGTTTGATACCCGTTTCTGCAGGATTAAACATAAGGCAAAATAACTTGGTCTTCTCCTTTTTGGTTTGTTTTTTTTTTTTAACATTTCATATCTTAAATCTTATGCAAGAAAACTGTGACCTCTGGCTGAAACCTGAGATCCATAAATGACAACAATGTTCTGGCAAAAATGCAGTTTCAAAAAAGACCTGAAAAATGCCACTAGATTCTTACAGCTGAAATCACTCATTTGGATATTAAACTATGCTATATTAGAACACAAGCTCTGCAGACAGCAAAGATGAAATTACTCATTAGAAACAAGTCAGACTCTTTAATTTTAATTAAACTAAAAGATCTACACATCAACTATTCCTTAATTGTAGCATTTAAGAAGCCTCCTTAGCCCATATGTAACAACTACAGTGTGCACGTAATGCATGCAAAAGTAAGAAAACAGTGGAGAATACAAATTAATTGCTGATAAAAATATTCTGTCAGCGAACGCATAGAATGCGTTCAGGAACTTCAGACTGGAAAGGCCAGGTGTGTTACTGAGAGAAGCCAACTGCCAACTGGAGGCAGAAACAGGGCAGAGGTTTAATCCACACAGCATTTAATCCAGAGGCTATGACGCGTCGTACTTTGCTTCCCAGAACTGAGTAACTAACTCATCCTTCTAAGAACAAAAATTCAAAGGCCAGGAGCTATGACTATATCTGCTATGACTATAAATATGATTTATTTTTAAAATAAAATTCCCCCATAATGGCATGGAACAGATCCCTTTCTGTGATACTGATGGGTCTCTGTAATACTGAGAAGACAGCAACAAAAGTCCACTGGTTTCTACCAGAACAATCCCAGATTTTACTGGAGACTGGGAATTGTCTGTGGGGCACGTAAGCTCCAGTGCTGTTAATGCATGTGCTTAGGGCCTGCCACCAATACAGATCTGTTGGCATCCAGGACATGTGTCAGAGTTTGCAGGAGCTGAATCTAGAAATGCAAAATATAGGCTTTCAGTACATGGGAAAAATCAGTTTGTGACAGTAAGACAAGAAAAAAAAAAAAATCTTGGCATGGTACACGCTATCATTCTGTAAATGTTTTATCTTTTTCAGACAGATTTGCATATAATAACCTCATAGTGCAAAACAAGCTGTAATTTTGTATACATACCACCATTGCTAGTCCAGTACTGTACACACCAGCATGTTTTATAACACAGTCTGAAGACTTCATCATGCATTTGGTTTTTCCTGTTAAAAAAAAGACAAGCAACCAGAAGAAAATTATTTAAAAATAAACAAAAAAACCCAGAATTAATGTTCATATAAGAGCAGCACTTCAATCAAATGCCTGTACTTAATTGTATATCTAGGTAAAAAATAATGCAAACAAATGTCTGCAACCTGCAACCCACCCTCACACCTCTCTCAGATTAAATTATTGTCTGTTTTCAGCTAAAATATCTTGCCTGAGTGCTGAGATAATGAGGCAGTGTGTTGGTCTTGCTATATGTTTTGAGGCATTGGCAAGAACTTCAAATGTCAAAGCAAACCAAAGAGCAAAATAAGGTGAAAGTCAAGTAATGACATCTTCAAAAGTTGCATTTTAAACTGCTGCTAGTTCTGCCCCACCAAAAAAGCAGCATGTGCTGTGAGCAAGGCTGAGGCCCTCTGAAAACACACATGTGCACCTGATGATTTACTTACTTACAGGTACTTGGCTTTTTGGTGGTGGTTGTTGTTTTGTTTTCTTTTTTAAAACCATGTAAAAGATTACTTCCTAGACAGACTAATTCCCTTTAAATGCAGGGGATGAGTGAGAGAAAAAAAAACCCACAGTCTGCACTCAAAAGTCATTCTGACACAGACAAGCAGTTAGGGTGACAATTGTCCCTTACTCCTTGCCTCTGATGTAAATAGCTCTAGGAGAAATATCCACACTCTGTATGCAGATATACAAGCAAAAAACTCTTGTAGCTAGCCCAGGTTACTGCAATGGGGTTTAGCACCGATTTAAGCTGCCCTGCTACAGAGCCCTTTGGCATCTGTTAGTGCCTGCTTAGAGAAACCAACAAAAGGGTGCTCCCTGCAAACCCACTCAAGAGCTGACAAAACCAAATCCTACTCTGAAAATGTAATTAAATCCCAGCATGCAGCATCAGCAGTTTTGTATTAAATCACATCTCAGTTATGAAATGGCACTTGGAGGGTGAGGAAGGAGCTGGGCAGTGTGAGGTGATGGGGGTATTACTGGGTATGGAGCACTGCAGTACAGCTGCTTTGCTCCCACCCCTCAGAGACCTCTCTAGGAAAGATGGTGTTGCTTTACAGGGGCTGTCACCAACGCCTGACTAAGCACCAAACAGCTCCAACGGTCTTTGTCTTGGAAAACCCTGGGACTCAATATAATTTTGTGGCTGTTATTAGCAATGCTTTTCATCCAGAAATATACTGCAGATCACAGTAAATTCAACACACAGGGGTCAACTTCAGATGTATCATATACCGTAAGTTAGATAACATGTTTTTAATACTTCACTACATGATGACAGGAGGAAGACTTACGGAGGATGACACACTGCCATTGCACACTAACAGCCTGCCTGCTGGAAATGCTCAGTATCTGTTCCACTGTTCCAGTGCATCAAAGGCACTGGAAGCCGCAGATGTCAGCAGCTCTGAGAGTTAAACTACAAAACAGCCACACTGCTTAACGACAAATTGAAAATCTGCAAGGATGTGCTGAAATAGTAAAACAACAAAATTAACTTGAAAGTATGAAATTATTATCAACATCCCCTGCAAGCAAGCAGTTGTTTTAAGAAAGGGCATTTTAGCCTGATCCAGAGCCCAGTTCTGCCACAAAGAGTCCTCCCCTTCTGATTTCAAAACATCAGCCCTCTACCACATATAAATGACATGAGCAGCATATTACATTACAAAACCATGCAAGATGAATAATGTACTGTTGCTTTAATTGATATTAAAGTGATCAGAAATTATATCACCCCACAAAAGCAGTACTTATTGGTGCCTTGCTAGCAGTTAGAGCCTTTTTAACTCTGCTGTTGTTATGAAACAATATCCCACATTTCCCATTTAGGGAAATGGTCAGTCAGATGTTCTCAATCCTGAAAGGTAGCAAGACAAATTCTCCAAAGATGAAATGCTGAAGACAAGCCCATGACCCAGACCTGCAGACCTCTGGGGGTCAGAGGCATATGCATTACTGCATGATCAAGCAACATCTCTCCTCAAGGAGGATATTCACAGCAGGTTTAAGAGAACCTGCTCCAAAAATGACAAAGGTACTCTAATTGCTGAGAGTTTAACACCACAAATGGGACTGAGGATAGCATGTTTTCCTTCGTTATTTCTACTTACCACATTGTGCACAAATGGGTAATTTCTGAACAGAGTTACAGAAGTAGCAAAAAGCTCTATTCTTCTGTCGCCTAGGCACATAGAAAGGGGGGGGGTGGGAGAAAGCAAGCATTAAAAAAGACCTGTAAAATGTTTGAAACTAATTAGTATTAAATTACTGGTTTTAGAGGGAAAAAAATTACTTACCTTTGGCACTTATCACATTCCTAGAGAAAAGAAATAAAATACTGGTAATTACTTTTATTCTAGGTAAAAATATATAAAATTTACAGACCCCCACAGGGACCCTGAATTAAGTTCTGATTAGGAACCAAACTTTTTACCCAAGTATTATACTTCTGATGCAAATGTAACCTTAAATATAAAGGAAGAATAGTAGGAAGAATGGCATTCTAGTAGCATTAAATACAGTCAATGTGTTATCACTGGTTTTACATGATTTAAAATCAAGTATTTGTAATATGAAGTACTTTAGGGTATTTTACCATTGAAGCATTACAGGGATGTTTGGCTAAATCTATGTTGGCTCTTGAAGCCCTTATCTGCTTTTCACGTTCACGACGGTTCTCAGCTTTCTTACGAGCACCAGTCTTCTTTTTAGGCATTTTTCACTATCTGTGGGGAGGGAAAATAGCAAAACTATGTATGTAAATACATGGATACACATGACATGTGCAGCATTAAAACTGGATCTTGGAGTTCCCACGTTAACTGTGTTTCATCTCCATCCATTTCCGTTTCTGAAAGTTTATTTTCAAACATAGAATAAGGGGCCAGTCCCATAAGAAGAACCATGTGATGAACCATGAAGAATCTTATGATCTGGAAAAGACTTTGCTGTCTTAAACTTCGTGCTTCACTATCTTTGAAGTGTTTGGCCTTAAAAAAACCCACCCACTATGCTTTGTATGGTTTTTTTGTGATGGGCCTTTGTTTTTTGTTTGCCTTGTTTACTTAATAAGGATAATATTCAGCTCATTTTCTCTTTCATTTCTGTCTCATGCTTACTAACCACTTCAACCAGTTAAAAAGCACTATTTGGGTACGCGAGAGGCGGTGTACTGCAAAAATGTAAATTTCACACTTCCTGAAGGCTTAGAAAACAAAATGTCATTATTGTAGGCTTAAGAGCTAAGACAAAGGGATGTTTGTACTGCTTATTATCATTCTAGCACGTTAGCAATAATGAAGAGATGAGCATGCGTTGCTTTGAAGATGCCACTGTTTCCCAAGAAGGGTTTACACTAACTTCACTCCACCTGGTTCAACAGTGTCTCTATTTAAACATTCTAGGAGAGAACTAATGCAATACAGCGGTAAGAACAGGTAATCAATCAGACCACTGCTCTCTTGTTATCTCCACAATGAGCTGTGCAGTATTCACACATGCTTAATTTACCCTGCGTTTATAATAAATTAGGCAAGTATTATCCTGACTTCATGAAATGGAAAACTGAGAGATTAAAGGCATGGTCTGATGTTAGAATTTCTCTTGTTAATATAGGTGCTCATGATAGACACCCTTCCTTATGCTCCATCTTTATCATTCCCTCATTTCTGCTGATGTGAGTGGTGTTGGTGTCACATTCTAAACCAGATATCAGTTAAAAACAAACAAACAAAAAAAACACAAAAAAAACCCAAATCGACCTCCAGGACATGACCTGATGGGGGAAGGCAGTTAAAGGAGCAACAGGGGTATTTGCTTAGCAAGCATGGGAACAAGAAAGTACCTGAGGAAGAGGCAAAGACCTTTCAACTGACCAAAAAATGCCTTGTTGAACACAGTTCTAAAAAAAAAACAAAAACAAAAACAAAACAACAACAACAAAAAAACCCCACAAATAAACAAACAAGAAACATTTCCAAGTCTATGGTCCAGGTGGATACTCTTCTTCATTCTGTAGCTACCAAACCATACTTCCTTGCAGATTACAAGATGTGTGAATTTTTGAAGTGTTTAGCTCTTATTTTGGTACCTCACAACAGTGCTTCTCTTTTGAAACTTGGCTTCTCTAGCAAGGCGCTCCAACATATATTGCGCTGTACAATCCACAGTTCTTTTAGCTACAAGTACACCTAACCATGCTCCTTGCTCTGCCTCTGATTTCCAAAACTGCAGAAATATACTTCCAAACAATTGACAGCTGAGACTCAAGCATCATCTGAAAACCTCAATCTCCACTTATGGCATTTGAAGAAAATCACTGCAGACTTGGGGCTTGGTAGAAATTGGTCCACGTGACGGGACAGCTCTGCACGTGGAAAGTGCAGTAGGTCTCTGGGTTGCTCTCAGAGGCCACTGGTGTGAGGAAATGGGAGGTAGTTGCTCTCCCCGGCCTCATCGCTAGCTCCAAGCAGACATGTAGGCATGCATGCTAGCATCTGTAAGAAGCTGCAGCATGAACTGGCAGTGAATTGTAGCAGCTTAAGCTTGGAAGAAAAATTTGTATCTTTGTTTAAAAGGTCTTATAAAATAAACCCAACAGTCCTAACTTTCCCAAACAAAGAAATATATTGTCCTGACCAAATATTAAGATTCGTTTTTGATAGCACACATAAATCAGTTTGCTCGCCCTGTAGCATTCTGCACCATTTTAAAATCGTATTAGTGTCATATTTTATAGTCAAAATCATATTGCTGTGCTGCCTGCTGGCAACTGTCATTATTCTAGAGTATGACATTTATGACACCAGGAGTCCAATATGAGCTTGCACACTTATTTTCAAACTGCTTGAATGTTGATGTAACAACAGAATCTAATGGTTAGAATTTACACCTTGACTTCCTCACATCATAATCAAAAGCACCAAAATGACAAACTGTTTTCAAGAAAAATACTGTATCAATGACTACTGAGGACACAGATTATAAGAAATCTTTACGACGGCAGAAGTTGCGCTAAACTAAATAACAACAGAGCTGCAATGTCAGGTCCTTTTAACAGAGCCATCAAGTCAATCCAGGCTTTCAAACACCAACCTATAGATCAATATTCTATCACTCTTTCCCTCTGAGCTTCCACTTAAGTTTGTTGTCTTTGCCCTGAATTCTAAACTTTTAGAGAATTTACCATCTTTTAATTTTCTGCCTAGAGCTTGCTAGTGCTATGATGACCGTGATTATGATAGTAAAAACTTTGTTTACCTGCAATTCCTTTCAAATCAGAGTATCACACTTTACAAAAGCACTAATTAGTACTTAAAATGCCTCTGCAGTATGTTCTACCTCCACTTTTGGCAACGCTTCTGTAATCCAAGGCTGGTGGATGACCCAAAAATGTATTTAGGCACCACAGCACTGCTACCAAATGCCCAGACAGGAAAGACCCAGTGGAATCTGTCTGCAGTCCAGCTCCCCTGCAGGGTGCATGGGAGAGAAAAGCGCCTCAGGAGGACCTGAAACAACAGGTCCAGTTGTCAAGGAAATGCCTACAGTGAGCTACTCACTTAACATTTACCTACCGGAAAGATCACATGAACCTTTTTCTTAAACTGAGTCTTTTTTTGCTGAAGGCAGAGACTTACAGCCATGCTAGCACTCTCCTCTTCATCCATGATGCTGTTGTAAAAAGAAATTGCCCAGGACACAGTAGGTCCATGCTCACTTCCAGAAAGTATCACCCTGTTGCCTTACAGAGCACCTGAGCTCCCAAGCTGGGAGTGGTTCTGCGTGAGCGGTTTTTCTCCATCTGAAGTTTTCTACTCTGGAGCAAAAGGCTCCAGAGTGAGTGGGTCAGAGCAGCAGGAACGAGCGTGACTCTCCAGCTTATTAGCTGATGCCGTGGCACAGAAAGCACAGAGTTCAGATACTGAGAGGCTGTGTAAAGGTGAGCAGTACTTCAAAGGAAAAGTTCTAAAATGTGTTGTGTGCCTACTGGGTCTCCAGCACAGTTCTGTAAAACTCACCCGCTGTTCTTCACGTGCTGCATTATTTGCTAAGCTAAATGCAGGCAAAGACAGCAGAGTTCCCACCCCAGCTCCAAAGACTGCGTGTGTATTTTACCAGATGGTATTGCTATGTAAAATACATAGACAATGTCTGGCATCTACATTCTGTTGAGGTTGTACAATGCCTATGCCATTTTTTCCCCTCTTGAAGACTGTCCTTGATAAGTTCCCAAAGACACACACTAAGTTTGCAGCAGGCGTGAAAGCAGATTGCACCAGCAGATTTCTGGATCTTCTGTGCTGAGCACGACGTTCCCTCGCGTCATATTATCTCGTCTTATGTGATACACTAACCACCCTGCTGTCACAAAAATAATGAACAGCTGTAACAAGCTATTCATTTAGGGGGCAGGGGAGCTGTCGGGTTACTCCTGGCACGCCACACAAACACTAACACCCAAAAGAGGCTTTCTGTACTTCAAGACTTCTTGTGCTTGACCATCAAACAGCTTCTACGTTATGCATATTCATCAAAAGAGGAATCACGCTAATTTTGCTGGGTTGCATCTGATTCCATTCAGAAGTCGAGAAAATCTTGTTTAGCGCTTTGCAAGCACTGTACAAGATTACAATTAAAAAAAAAAAATATTTGTATTTCCTACTTCTGTCTTTCCAGTCCATGATTCCTCCTAACAATGAATCCGCTTTCAAGGCGCTGTGAATTCCATGACCGTTTACTCCACCTTTCAGTGAGAAGGTGACCTGTGCTCGGCCACCGCAGCCTCTGCGGGCTGCTGCGCTGCTCAGGGCCCAGATGCGCGGAGGTTTCCTCTCCGACCGCTTCCCTCCCCTGGAAACGCACCTCGTCCCGGCCGGTAACGGCTGAACGCGCCCGTAACGGCCGCCGGCAACGGCTGAACCCGCCCGTAACGGCCGCCGGCAACGGCTGAACCCGCCGGTAACGGCTGCCGAACAGGACGCCGACGCGCTCTCACGACCCGACTAAGGCTGTTGCGTGACAGCCAGCTTTTGGGAAAACACAGACGTATGGCGATTTGTCAGCGTTTTACCTTATTTTTAGTATTTTTACCTAGGCCCCCCACACACACACACACACCGTGCCGCAACACGTTCCCAACCTGGACCGCCGCGCTCCGTATTTCTCGGCGCTTATTCCTGGAGAAGCCAGCGATCACTTCGCTCGCTCAACCGGGGAAGCCACGGGGGTGGGGGTGGGACGGGTGGGGGGTGTCGGGGCCGCCGCCCCCTCAGCGCCCACCTGGCTGGCGCGGAAGCCGGAAGCGGGGCGCTACGCGCTGTGCGGTACGGCGCGGTGCGGTGCCCGGCCGGCTCCGCGCGGCGCGGCGGGAAGGTTCCGAGGGCGGCCGTTAAGGGCGGTGGGGGCGGCCCGGCCCGCTTAGGCGCCTCTCCCCGGCGGGGCGTGCAGCCGGCCTCTGCGTCGCCTTCTCCCGGCCTTCTCCTCATGGTGGAAGATGTTGCATGGCCAGGGGACGAGGGGGCGGCCTGGGTTGGGGAGGCTGAGGGGGTGCACCGGGAAGTAAGCACAGATGGGGACTCGGGGGGCCGGGGCGGCCTGGGGCTCTGTCTGACGGGGTTATGGAGAAAAATGCCAAAATAGCCAGTCTGTGCTTTCTCCTCACAGAACTGTGGTGTCCACGGGTTGGACGTTGAATGGTTGGGAACCAAGAAAGGGCTTCGTTTCCACACTGCAGGGAAAGGTGTTCCCAGGGTTTGGGAAGGAGATGTCATTTAAAAAATGGTAAATATATGGATACCAAAGACAGCACTCTTAAGCAGGAGTAGTTAGCACCTGCATCTTGTGTACTACTGAGCACTTGGTGTTACAATTCAACCTGCCTCTTCTTGGATGGGGGGGGGGGGGGGGGAAACAACCAAAACTGTTCTCTCCACATGAATGTCTATGTCCTGAAGAGAATTAGGAAATAAAAAATCTCTTTTGGTGTTGTTTTTGAGGGTCCTAATTAACAAAATATTTCTCCTCACTGAAAATCTGCTGTTAGTTTCACTCTTGTTGGAAAATCATTGGAAAAGTTTTTATAAGCCATTTGCATGGATGTTACTGTTCAATAGCTGTTCCATCATAGAATGGTTAGGGTTGGAAGGGACCTTTAAAGGCCATCTAGTCCAACCTCCCTCCAAGGAGCAGGGACATCTCCAACCAGATCAGGTTGCTCAGAGCCCCGTCCAACCTGGCCTTGAACGTTTCCAGGAATGGGGCACCCACCACCTCTCTGGGCAACCTGTTCCAGTGCTTCACCACTCTCATTGTAAAAAAAAATATCTATCTGTCCTCAAATTTTGTTTGCTTTTGTGGCGGTTGCCCCGCAACTTTCACTTGTCAGAGACCAAATGTTAGGACATGGTAATTGCAACAATTGGCTGTGATTGTAGTTGATTAGGGTTGGCACCTGAAGTGTTGTCTCTGAAATCTTTCATCAGTGGCTCCATCTCTTTTCAAAATAAAGTATCGTTTAATCTTAATGGTAGAAGTACAGTGTAGCTTAGAAAGGGAAAGAATATTTGTACCATGAAAAAACCTGTACACAGCTCTGTCTCGCCTGAGGTTATGCAAGTCATACTTTCTCAAGGATTGACTTGCCTTTCAGAAGGAGAGTTCAGTCTGTTTCTTAGCAATTTGCTGTGCATTTCCCTGGAGGTCTGTAACCTAGTGATGCTTGCTTGAGTTCTGCAAGAGCTGTGAGCTCTGGAGCTTGGTTTGGTTGGCACGCGTGAAAGATAGTATGTGAGGTGTGAAGGGGTATGAAGCATGCAGTGAAGACAGCTGTATGGGCTTGCTGTCCCTTTTCTTTGTGTGTATGATGAGCCCTTGCTTAACTCCTCCTCATAAATGACCCACAACACAAGTAGAAACATAAGAATGTCTTTGATTTGTTTTAATATCAAAAGTTCTTCCTACAAGCATATTTATTGCTCTTATGCATATTGCCTAGAAAACCCTTTAAGAAAATCATTAGATGATGTATGATATAGATATTTAAATGAAAATGAGCGCAAGGATCATGGAGCAGTTACAATCCAGTGTGTTTCATAGTCTTTTGCCTAGGAAGAGTTTGATACATATTTCATATAAATAAGTGCTAGGGCACTGTTTTATTTCTTGTGTGCTTTGACCGCTCATTCCCTCAGGTGGAGCAGTTGTATTGCTTCATGTTGTACTTGGTCAGGTACTTCTTACTGGAAGTTGGCTGCTAGTTATGGAAAGTGACTTTGGCTTAACGAGAGAGACAGATACTTGCTGGCCACCACTGCCTTTCCAGGAAGACTATTTTAACTTTTCTGAGGCCAGGGTTGTATCTCCCACAACGAACTGGTTGCTTGTCATGCTTTTCCTTCAAAGTATAATCTTCACACCAAGTTAGTGGAGCACACAGAAAACAGCATTATTGTTTACAACAAAATTTCATTATGATCGCTTAATTGGACATTTCTCGTTTGTAAGAAAGCATATGGAGAAGTAATTTTTAACTATTGTCAGTAGCCATGGCTACATGCTATTTAACTAACAACCTAAGCCAAAAATCCAATCTTTTGTGAGACCTCAGAGCTTTTTTGTGTCATTCTCACTTTTCATAATGAATGCCATTAATCATTAATATTCTTTTATTCTGCTTGTGACCGTTCTAATTTGTTTTAGGCAGCCGTGAATGCAAGAATGCAATGAGAATAAATGATATAGCATTGGAAAAAAATGCAAACAGAAAGTTTTAATCTATTTTAGAATAATTATCCTAGTCACCTAATCTGCTTTCATGAATGAATGGAGCTGTTGAAGAAAGAATTCATATACATCCACAGACGTGACGATTGTCCTCTCATTTGAATTGCGTATTTTTACGTAAACCAACACATGAGTGAAAAAGAGGGAGAAATGTAGAAAAAACCCCAAGGATACAGGCAGACACTCAGATTTTTAACTTAGTTTCACTTAAACGGCTTTTAAGTAGTTGTTTTATTTTACCCTGTGAAATTGTATCTGCCTCGATTATGTTCCAGAAACCACCCTCTAGATGGCAGGAGTTAGTCACTTCACTCATCAATGGTGAAATACCTTATTTTCAGAACTGGTAACGTGGCTTAGAGCTGTAATAGAAGTGAATAAGAAGAAATTAGATGAGAATAGCCAATTTAGAGCTTACAGAATTTCCATTAGCAATACTGGACTACTCTCTGGGGAACCATTGCAGACTATTGTTGTTTCAAAGATGCATGCCAGAAAGTAGTGCAAGTCACTCTCATTTTTAACGGTGTTTTCAGTGACTTTTGTAAGAGAAGCCATGGGAGGACAGTGTGCGTGTCTCTGACGTATCATCATTCCAAATTACCTTACAGAGAATCGGAACTGTCATGTTGTCGCTTAATAACCGCTGTCCGTCTAGCTCAGAAAACAGGACAAGACTCTGTGAGGGCCTCCCTACATTCCCTGACAAAGGTATTTGTCTAGTCAAGAGCTTGCATGACAGCACAAATAGTGGTGACTGTCTTAACCCTGAGCTGTGCTACCTGCAGAGCAAAAGCTGTATGCTAGAGAGAACTGGCAGTGAAAGTCACTCTTCTAAACTAAGTGATGCAAGGACAGCGCAGCCGTCTTGGTTGGTATTTACACGTTAAAGGCACAGCCTGCAGCATGCATTGTTTTTCACTCCTGTTTTGCTCTGCTACACCGCTATGCATCTCATAAAGTTAGTTTCACCTATGCAAAGGGCCACAGGATGCTAATAAATCAGAATCCCTCCAAAATAAATTGCTGTCCAGAGTGCAGAACAACAGAATTTGGGGCAATTTCTTTCCACCTTGCTCCCTTTTTTGTTCACATTTTAGGATCACGTGGCAGGGCAGAGCAGTAGCACAATGGATTACGCACTGACTATGGATTACGTATCTGGTGAGATACACATTTTTAAGGCAGTAAATTCACAAATATTTTAAACAGGAGTAATTCAGTGAAAAGTAGTGTTGGGAACAGTTGTCTGAGGGAAGGTGGGGCTTGCTTTTTCCAGTAACAAAGCTGAGTAGTACTGTTGCACAGTGTACCATCTCATGTGGTCACTAACCATCTTTGGAATTGCCCTGCTCACTCCTTTGTTTACTCATCTCCTAGAAATTCTTCCTTTCCAGTGAGGACACTTTTTGGGGATGGACACTTATTTATTCCTTAAGCTACTCAAGTCATGACAAAGGATTTGTGCCATCTCACTTCTAATATTGAAAATTATTGGGATCAGAAAGGAAAATCACGAAATTAAGTATGTGTACAACCTGTCTCAGCATGGCAGTATTCTGGGAGAGACAGGACCTTCATATGCAGTGATGCTGGACTGTGCTGGATGGCAATGAAACATTTTTCCTGCCTTTTGCTGTAATATCTCAGTCCCTTTAAAGATACAATAAAGCGTGTTAACTGTCAACTTGAAATAAAGAGTAACCTGAGTTGTTGTAATTTAATTTTAATTTAATACACTGCGATTTCTTTTTCTCTAAATAACATACTTCTTCTGATCTGATTAAGCCCCTATTACCTACATACCTATTACTGTAATTATCTTCATTATTGCAGTGTCTCCTTGCAGCATTCAATATGTTTGCCTCCCTGGGGGTTGCATTGTAAAATGGGTGTAGCATATACCTTTCTAACTGACCTTTCAAATGGCATACATCAAATTTAATTTGTTTTTAAATCCTGGCCTTGCAGCAACTGACCTTAAAAGTCATGTCAATATTTGTTTGATGTAAGATAATTTTGTCTGTAGACATTTATCCTTGCTGATTTAACTACATAAAGAAAAGGGAAACAAAGAAAAGAACTTGAGGCAAAAATCTTTACTGATGTCTATTGAATTGGCATGTTCAAATATAATATTTTAAAATAGGCCTTCTTGAATTAGGTGTTGCAAAGATTTTTTATGTGTGTATTTTCTTCCCCCCCTGCTGTTATAACTGATGCTTACAATCATTAATCTTAGCCCAGGAAAATTCCTAAATGGTTATTTTGTCTGGTCAATGTTTGTGAAATGTATCAATAGGGAGAAGAAAAAAAAAGAAAATATAAAAGAAAAAGAGAGAATTTGCTGTTGAGTGATTAGAGTCCTGATTCAGGGAGCCCACTCAGTTGTCAACTTCTTTATTAAAATCTATTAATCTTTCTTATGATATTCAAGTTGTGTATTTTCACATTTCTTCCATGACTTCAACAAAGAACTGAGCAGCATTTTATTGTGGTAGGTTTTTTGGGCTTTTTTATTTTGTTTTTTAAGATGAAAGACATGCAGTAAAGATAATGCTGGGATTTCTGTAAAGCAGTTTATGTGGTACCATATGTTAATTATCATATGTTAATTATCATATGTTAAGTAAGATTGCTGAGGTGAAGGGATAGTGCAAGATTAATCAGTTACTCATTTCCTAACAAAAGGGGTAAGCAATAATTATTTGTGATGGAAAAAGAACTTGTTGGCTGGTAGCAAGTTATTAGCATTGTTTTTCCATAATGAGATTGTAATGTCATAAATTATCTTGTTTCTCTTCCGTCTGACCCCATCAAAAGGCTGGCACATGGTGATAAATTTGCTGCATATGTGACACTGGGAGGCTTTGTGTGTGAAGAAGAGGAGGGATATACCTGATAGAAATAAACAGGAGTACCTGTGTGACAGAGAAGGAAAAAGTTTAAAAAAAAAAAAAAAAATCAAGGTCAGACAGCAGATGACTGATGACAAGAATTTATCTCGCAGTGCTGGAGGCTTGTCAGGTGGAAGTGACAGAGGAGAATGAAAAATGTGAATGTTTTAATTGGTCAGAGGATGTGAGATTAGTTCACCTAACTTCAGTTGTGTTATGATGAGTTTGTGGGTCGGAGCTGCTTGTCTGGCTTCTCCCTCTAATCGACAGACACATCTCTCAGGACAGGATGATCAATTTTTTCAGACAGCTAAAGCTCAGTGCCATGAAACCTGCCCAGGGTGTCTACCAGCAGTCCGTGCCAAAGAAAGTAAGGTTCTAGGGTTTACTCACCACATGAGTTGAGATCTGTGACACTGGAGGATGCTAAAGCAGAGAGGAAGGAGAAAGAGGGGCTGAAGTTCCTGTAGACTTACTGCAAGTCCTGCTATAAGCATGGAGTGGTTAATATCCATTTATCTTTGGTTGAGGTAAAGAATTCATACAGCCAGGTGGAAGGAAATTTTGCCAAGGTGATAAGGAAACTAAGAAGCCTGTTGCATAGGAGGAGGCTAAAAAGATGTGCAGTATCTTGCAAAATGAATGGTCAAAATGGGGTAGGGGGGGGTTTCCATCAGTGTGCCAAGTAAGGGGGGGGGGGGTGTGAGCAAAAAGCTAATTCTGCCACAAGTGCAAATGGGTATGAAACTTTACAGCCTGGGGCTGCGTGGTGTGAGAGAGAGAAAACAGTGCGAGAATCAAGGTCCACGGGCTGTAGTTGTGTGATGGATGAAGAGAGCTAAGGGTGTTTAATCTGGAGAAGGGGAGGCTGAAAAGATCTAATTGCTGTCTTCAAGGACCCAAAGGGAATTTATAGAGAAGAGGGAGCCAGACTTTTCTTAAAAGTACACAGTAAAAGCATGAGAGGCAGCAGTCATACGCTGCAGCAAGGGGAATTATGACTGGTATGCGGAAAAAAATTGTTTGGAGTGAGAGTGGTTAAGCAATGGAAGAGCTGTGCTGGAGCCTCATACATTGACAAGAAACTCTCTTGTAATTTAGAATAGATATTACTAAAATAACACAATTAATTAGATTGGAAGGGACCTCTGGAGGTCACATAGCCAAGTCTCCTGCTGAAAATTTCCACATCAAATAAGGTTGGCCAGGGCCTTGTCTAGCTAAATCTTTAATGTTGCCAAGGATGGGGATTGCACAACTGCTGCAGGCAACCTTTTCCCAGGCTTAACAACTCTCCCTGCAAAGATCCTGAACAGGAGGATCCTATTGACTTCAAAGGCAGCTGGATTAATGCCTAGATGAGGCAGAGTATTTGTTGGCCATCTTTTTCTGAGATATCTGTGCTAACAAATTCAACATTTCAGCTGTTTCATGTTTTTTCCCAGTTATCGAGCTGTGTGACATGTTCCTCTTTTGTGTCACTTCTTATCTAGATAGCAATTTTTCTCCTTTAATTATGGCTTTTCCTTGTTCAGTAGAATTCGGTTGTAGAAATTTTACACAAATGTGAACTGAATGGTTTTCCTGTCTAATTATAGCTCCATTTAGATGAGACTAATATCAGTGGTACTGAGTGCTGGCTGAGTTAAATACTGAATTTATTCAGCTAATGAAAGCTGAAGGACAGATCGTTTGCTTTACAGCATGCAACATGGGGGGTTTAGCTGTTGGTTCAGAAGACTGAAAGAGAATGTTTGCATCACCAGTTCACTTGCCTGATATTGCAGGAAGCCCTCTCTTATAATCTCTTTCATAAATTTAACAAGCTCCCATCTTATTTGCCCTCACTGTGTTTTTTAAAAGCATTGTGGTTGAAGAACAGAGTTACACTCCATGTTTGAATAGCATCATGCAACAATTCATCACATACTGAACTTCATATTGTATGTATTGTACATATGATCTTTGAATGCTTGTAATCAAGTGTCAAATCATATACTTACAATATGTGTGTGCTATGAATAACAAGACTTGAAACCTAGTTCTAGGTTTCTAGGCATGGGCATCAGTCCTCAATATTCTGATTGATTTATAAAACCCATCTGATTACGTTCCACTGCTGTTAGTTGAAATTCTGATAATGGTTTCCATTAATTCTCATTTTTATTTTATTTGTTAGATTTCATTTATAGTGCAAAGATGTAATAAGAGTTCTATTGCTTCTCAAGTACCTGTACATTTAGAGTTATTGAAGTGTCACTATAAAGTCATGTGCACACAGTGTTCACTAAGCTACTTATTTATATTTATTGTGGAGTAATGAATCTGTAGTCCTCCTCTGAGCTAGAACTTATCAACGGGTGATGTATTGTGAAATACATTTTCATTTTATAATGTGTTCCAAGTGTGGTGGTGTTAAAAAGCAGAGCAAAAGCCTTTTTGATGGAGTATAAGAGGGCATTGAAGAGTTTGTTTCAATTATTTTATTGTATTTTTGTATTATTTAAAGCACTGCTGGAAAACTACAACGCTGATGTACCTAAGGTAAAACTCCAAAAGAAGGATAAGAGAAAAGCAAGCAGTTTCTGAAAACAGCATCTTGGACTGGCATCTGGTTTCTTTACTAATTTTTAATCGGTTTTAGTTCTTTTTTACAAGATGGAGGTCTCTATAGTTAGTTGTAGATGCGCAGTCTCCACATTGAGTGCACTGGAAGTATCATCAAGGTTTCTGAGGAGTTATTTGTTTGATTGTATTCCTTGCTGCTGTCTTGTCACTGGATAGTCTGATGCCATCCGCAACTAGGACGTGGCTATGTATTTTATATGAATATTAAATATTTGTCTACAAGGAATAGGGCCTTGAGGCTATGAATTTCCTACTTACATGATGATGAGTGAAGTTAGATAGCAGTAACTTTTGGTCACTGCCAGCTTCTCTTGATCTGACCCACTCTGAGCTTGAAGACCTTCCAGGCATCCTACAGAAGCTCCTTGTGTAGCACATTTGGGCTGGAAGATGGATGGGATGCCGCTGGCAGCCAGTATGTTTCTGGAGCATTGCCATTTGTATCATGACCCAGCTGAAGTAAAATGTTAGTTCCATTTGTTTTTTTCAAGTGGCTGCTTGGTGGAGTTGATTTGCATAGTGGTATTTTTGTCACTGGTCAGTTCGTTTTAAATCTGATTTGTTTCAGAGAGCTCAGGCCTTTTAAATGAGCACGCTTTTTTCCAATGTTAAATCCAGCTAAAACAGCCTGGAATGAATTGGAGCACTGGCCTAGAAAGGAAAGGCTTCACAGCCCATCACCGATCCCCTGAGCCATCTCATCCCCTTGGCTGTCATGTAATGTTTGTTTAATGTAAAATTTCCATATAAAACAAAATAAAACCCGAAAAGCAGAACAGCAGCTCTTTGGCATTAAGATATTAAAATGTGAAGGTAGTGAAAATGAGATTTCCTTCCATAAGTGCATTAGTGACCTTAGGGGAACCCTCAGCAGGGAAATGCCACAGTGGTGAGAAAAGGCTCGACTCGGAGAAGGAGGTGGATGAGCGTGTTTGGCAGCGTGGGCTAGAGTCGCTGGGGAGTTTTGTTTTCAGCTTCAAGGGAAAGGGGGGCCCTTGTGGGAGCCTGCGAGGATTTCTAAAATAAGTGCTCTGGGCCAGTCTGTCACTGTGCATGTTACCAAGCATGTCTGGGCAGGATTGTGTCAGCGTGTGAGTTACTGAGGATTGCCATGCATAAGTAAGCACGTCATTTCGTGAGTCACTGAGGATTTCTATGCATGAGTGACTTTCTGTGCTCAGATATGAATAAGTAACATCCAGAGCCTCCAGTCATTCTAAAAAAGGTTTAATCAACGCTATCAAATAACTGGATTGTCAAAAAAATACAGCTTACTGAATTTATTCATGAGGTTCAGGGACTAAAGTAAATTCAGCATCTCAGCAGTTTCTCCCAGGTCTTTTAAAGTTCCCAGGAAGATAAAAAACCGACCCCTAACTAAGATCCTTAAAAATGTAAAACCAAAATGCGATCACTTGTGTGAAAGGTGGAAGTGATGTGTTCAGAGTCCTGTGTGCATATCACCTGTTGTGGGATGCTCTCAAGCTCAACAAGTGTCTCTGCGGTCACTGGTGGATCTGTCTAGCTTTGCACGGTATCAGGTATTGACTGGAACATTCATCTCTTGGTGGGCTGGGGCTTGGAGGTACTTGGCAATGAGAAGAGTACATGTAAAATGTGAGTGACAGCCTGCAAATACTGGTTGAAGGTACTGGGAGAATGCAAGGGAGAGAATTTCAGAGCTCGCTCGCCGAGCATATGTTAACATCATGCTTTACCTAGCTGCATTTTCACACAGGCCTGCCGAGTCTGGCGACTGTGTCCCACTGCCCCCGCTGTCATCCTGGCCTTGCCTTACCTCTGCGTCACACGGGGACCCGGGTGCACATTTGTGTCACAGCCTCCTCCACTTGCAGGTCCGTCATTTTATCTTAATCTCTCAGATGCCAGCGCTCTCACCTCTGCTTGTTGTGGCACAAATGAAGTTAAATGAGCTGAGTAGGCCATTCTCTAGATTAATACGAAGACATTCCAGGAATGAATACAATACAAAGAATTAAGATACGTGAAGGCTATCTACAGAGGTCAAGTTAGGAAGACATGAATGACTGAAAGGTTTATACAATGGTCTTCAAATGCAAGTGTCCTTGTTTCAGCTGAGAGTTAATTTTCTTCCCAGTAGGTGCTGTGTTTTGGATTCAGTATGGGATTTGGTTTGTGAAGGATGTTGATCATAGTAATACTGATGTTGTTAGTTGTTGCAAAGAAATCAAGGACTTTTTCAGCTTCCTGGGTTTTGCCAATGTGCAGGAGCAAGAAGCTGGGAGGTAACTGGGTGTAGCCAGTACAGCTGACCCAAACTGGCCAAAAGAAGTATTCCATACCATAGACATTGTGCTCACTATATAAGTGGAGGTTGGCCAGTGGACAGAAAATCTGGAAATCACTGTTCCAAAATCGCTGCTTGGGATTGTTGCAAGATTGCTCTTGGTTCTGCTCTGTCATCACTGCTGTGATCACCGCTCAGGACAGGCTGTATCAGTCATCGGGCGGTGAGAAATTAATTTTGTATTATTATTATTGTTACTATTTCTTCCTTTGCTCTCCTAGTAAACTGTCTTTATCTCAACCTATGAGTTTTTCTTTCTTTTCAGTTCTCTCCCACACCCCACCGATGAAGGGGGAGAGTGAACGAGTGGCTCTGTGGTATTTAGTTGGTGAGTGAGTCCAAGTTTGACCCCAAGAAGGCAGGATGCAGGTTTTGAAGCAGTACTCGTTAGAGAATGGTGTCATTTTTTTCATTTCATAATTGGGTAGGCACAAAAGTAAAGAGTCTCAGTGAATATCTGGGCCGTGCATCTCTTAAAGAGCATTGAGAGGGTGTCCTGAAAGAAAGCAGTAGAAATGATACCTTTTTTCCTCCCAGTAACCCAATCTGCCGTTACATCAGACTTCCTTGGAGTCAACTCCAACAGTTGCTCTTTGGGCTGGCGCTGATCTCATCCAAATGTTTGGCTAGCTGGCAGATGGCATTGTTTGCATCTGAGGTGAAGCTGATGTAAAGTTTGGAGAGGTTTTCTTATTGCTGATACTTTATCCTTGCTAAGTAGCAATGTACCTAGAGGCTTCCAGAGAACTGTGTGACAGCCCACCTAAGAACAAAGCTGGAAATGAGGTGCTAAAATAAAAGCAGTTATTGAAAGCTAGTCAAATATTATCTGCAGAGAGTTTGCTGCCCTATCTCTGCTGTGCAGCTACATCTCTTGTGGAGCAGTTGGAGCTAATAAATAGAGGGCGGGAATACTACGGACATCCTTGGGAAAGAAGGACGCAGAGATAAATGCCGATGAACATGAAATACAATTATCCAGCTTGGAAATCGGTTGCCACACAGTTCTCATTGCCTTTCCTTTGGGGAATTTTACAGACACAGACCTTCCACTTTCATTGTCTGATAGAAGATGGCACCTTCCCTAGCCTAATATACAGCAGCAGCCCTCAAAAGCTGCTGTTCATTATTGACTGAAAGAAAACATCCTCACTGCCTACCGAATCACCGATTGACAGGGCGGCGAGGTTTTCCCTAGCTGAGGCTTGTTGGCAGTTAACTGATGAGCAGAACCTCTCGACCAGCCCCTGGGTGATCCCAGGGGTGTCCTTGCTGTGGCTGGCAGCTGGGGTGTTCTGCTTTTACAGGGCAGGTGACAGAGGTCCCCTGGCTGGGCAGCAGCTGGAGCTTGTGGTGGCTGTGCCATGTCTGGTGGCTCACATCCTGGTTTCTCATCTGAGCTCGTGGGACTTGGCTATTATCTCTGTTTCTGGATGGGGGGGTCCTTGGCAATATAACCTTGCTCCAGCCCTTGGCCCTAACAAGTGGGCAAGATTGGTTGCATCGCCTAAGGTGGGCACTTCAATCCCCTCTCTGCCCACATAGTTGTAGGGTTGTAGTGGTAAATCCCTGCTCGCTTGCTGGTCTGCACGCAAAATCCTTTTTCTCCATTTTCAGCTCCTAGCTGTGTTTGCCTTTCCTGTTGCAGCTTTTGATGCCTTTCATGCTCATTTCAGAGCTGATTCCTACAAACTGGAGGAAAAGTAAAATTGCAGTTCTCACACAATAAATTTAAATTGCTAAATATCTCGTGCTATTTTTTTTTTCTTTGAAATAGTAACTCATTCAACCAAACTGAGCAAAGTAAAATGGGAAGAGAGAGAGAGAAGAAAATCCCCAGAATATGCTAGGGCATGATATGCAATCCCTTATCACCTCGAGCTGTAAAGATCTCAGCTGTGGAAACTCATCACACAGAAAGGAAGAAAGCGGGAGACTTCTTTTCCCTTTGTTTTGAAACCAGGGTATGCTGTAGTCTCTATAGCATCTCTTTCCCTTGTCACTCAGGATTCTTTGCCACCTTCCCTGGTGTAGTTATGTCTGTAAAATTTTATAATGCAGGGAAAGCTTGTGTGGCTTTAAGAAATAAACCCAGCTCCACCTTTTGACTCCTTATCTAGCCATCTGCAGGGAATCAGCAGACAGAACAGATAAACTCAGAGAAGATGTGACAAAGGATTAATAGATACAGCTCCAAGAAAGGCAGGTACTTTGGGTAGGAGATGTTTGGGGTAAAATGCTGGATTGAATCCATGAGCAGATACATTTCAGGGAGGAGGTTCCCTTGAACACAGAAGGAATCAAGGTTTTGTATAGGATTTCTGAATAAAAATGAGTTAAAACTCTGTCATCAATTTTTCCTCGTTTCATGAAATGTGTGGGGGATATTGAACACTGTACCACCTAAAAGGGCCTGGATTCACTCCTGATTCCAGAGCTGTGCTGGATTCATCTGTCTGGCTATAAAATAACTGATTAGCAGAATAATGAAAGCTTAGGCGCTAATTAACAGAATATCTCTGCATGTGCATAATATGATTTAGCAGACAGTGTTGAATTGATGGAAGGTGGAAGATATGAAATCTTAGGTTAAAGCTAATTTTTGTTATAAGTAGTAAAGGAACTTTTCCTGCCTAAAGTCTGTTGCAGTTTTCATGGGAAATACAATAGAGATATAAAACAATTGGAGTTGGTTTTGGTAGGCTACAGGAAGTAGCCATAATAAGTTAGAAAATTTTAGATGATATATTTTTAATCACATTCTTCTTGATGTAACATAAAAATGTAATTTGTCAGGTCTAGTAATCTAGTTAGCGTGTTCAGAGTAGTTGAACATTAGACTATGATTCATATAGTGTAAAAAAAACCCAACTCCTACATGAGGAGAAAGTAATCTACTTGATAGAGCTAGTCAGTACATTACAGCTTTCAAATGTAAGCCTCAATACCGTGCTTTTCTTATACATTAGTTGTATGCAATTATTCAGAATATCTAAGACACTTTGTGTGTACTGCAAGTTGAATGTACATCAGCAGTACATTTATTTGCCCAACATAATTATTTTCAGTTTGAATCTCTGCTTCTCTAATGTTAGTTAACAGCAATGCTGGTTAGAAAAAGTGAGATGAGGATAGTCATGGATAAAATATGAAATAAATATTAATTGTGGAATTATTTATTTAAAAATAATTTTAAGTACAATGAAAAATATACTCTCTAGCTAGAAAATTTGCCTACTTTAATATATCCAGGAAATTAATGAATTGATTTTTTCCTTTTGCAGTATCTATCCTGCAAGCTTTTAGTATTTCAGTAAGTCGTAGCTGCTCATGAGATTAGCCTGACACTGGTGCTAATTGAAAGCTACTGGATTGTTAGCTTTGATCTGTGATGAGGTTTCCATGGTGATATCACCAGATGAGACTATGACCACCACAACAATTTCTTTGTGCTGATGTGATTCTGAACTGCATACCTAGCTGAGGATGAAAGCCCAGCTTTGCTGAAAATCAATGGGAGTTTGCTGTTGATTTCAGTGAATTTGATGTTGTGTCTATCATGACTGGATTTCGAAACATGCTCTGGAGTCATATAGGTCCCAAATGAAGACAGTCTGCAGTCAAGATAATACTTTTGTTTTAAACTGATCACTGTCTTACTCGAAACCAGATGGAATTTGCTGACATTCAAACCTATTCCCAGACTGACCATGTCTCCACGTTAAATAAGTTATGCAAGCCATTTCCCTCATAACTTAAACCCTTAATCTGTGCTTATTCGATTTCATTGCATAGAAGCCTTAGAATGGAGTGGGATGATATTGCATAAGGGATCATAAAAATACCCAAGATGGTTCCCCTTCAAAGAGCTTACAGCTGGATATAGATGAGCTTATGAGAAAGACTAAGAAAGACTGAGGTAAGGAGAATTGGCCATGATCAAAGCAAATTGGTTGCCTGACTGCATTGGGTTTGATATTTTCCCATTTGAATAATTGATATTGGTTTTAAGGAGGCTTTTGAAGGAAAGTAAAGTGATTTGCTCTTCTGTGTGAGGCAGGTGGATGAAAGCGTGGCGGTGCTTTTTGGAAACTGAGTGGGCAGCAGACTGGCAGCATGGGCAGAGGGATGGCAAGATGGGTGAGGGTGCAGCAGTGGCAGACCCAAGAGAGATTGCGATGCACATCAAAGTGAAGTTGGTAGCAAAAATTTGGTGTGACCAGGAAGGAAGAACTAGTAGAGGAATATAAAGAAAGAAGGGGAAAGGGCCAAGATAAGATGATTACTTTATTTTAACAGTACTCTGAATTGGCCTAAATATGGCAAGATTGCATTTGCCAGCACGAGGCAAAAGGAAGCTCCTATAAATACATGAGAAGAGTGACGCTCCTCTTAGGACATGAGATGAGTTCCTAGATAAGAATTTTTAGGTGCAAGTGTGGTTAAGAAAATCTTTACTTTTCAAGAGAGTATGTGAAAAGAAATTGGCAAGCTTTAGATGCAACCAGGGTAAGAGAATCTCTGGAGGGCTCTGAGTATGAAACAGTTTTCAAACTTTTCTACCTCCTTGTGCAGTGAAATAGCCTTATATCAGATAACAAAGTAGAGAGAGAAGCATTTCTGTAACATTTCAGCTGTGTTTTAAAGTTGAGAGTGGGACAGGGGACAGGGTTGATTGTAGAAGGTCAAAAGACCTCTTAAGGAAGGACGTGAGCAGTTATTTTACCATGCATTCTTTTGGACTGATAAGTAGCTATTTCTTCTAGCAAGAAAAATATCCTAAATAATATTCCCTTTCTTTATCGTTGTGTTAAAGGTGAACTATGAGTGTATGGAAAGGTTCCAGAAAGAAATTTAAGGAAAATGAGAAAAGATGTCTTAAAGGTACATATTTTAAGAAATCACTTTGAATTTATTGCAGAAACGTCTTTGTTTTGCCTTCTTCATTAAAAAAAAAAAAAATCTGAGTTGTACCAGTTTTATGTTCAGTTCCTTAGCTTGTGTAAATATTGAGTAAATCCAGTCAATACACTTGAGAAGACATCAGTGATTTTCTTACCAGACTGCAGAGAAATTGTTCTCATGGAGCAATGATGGCCTCTTGTGGTCTTCTGGTAAAGCTTCAGATTTGTCCCACGTATAAAGGAGTTCTAATTTTTATTAAATTTGGGAGAGTCACAACACTGGCTGCAATGCAAACTATTCCTATATGAGTCCTTTATTTAAGTGGGGAGTACGAGCTTACTCTCAGAGAGTATGATTTTGCCTCTTGCAAGAATTTCACTCATGTTGAGGTTAATGTTCTAGGCTGAAATGGGATTTTTTTTTTAAATCTATAAAAATGAAACAAAAAAAAGCAAATAAACTTTGTGCAATTAAAGCCTTCTAGGTAAATGTTCCTATCAATCTAAACGTGTGCAACCCAAAAGTTGCTGCACTGTGCTCGTATCCAGGAAAGTACCATGTTTTCAGTGTTTATTCTAACTGAAGTACAGAGACTAAACATTCTACATTCTACATTCTACAAGGCCAGGCTGGATGAGGCTCTGAGCAACCTGATCTAGTCAGGGATGTCCCTGCTCCTTGCAGGGGGGTTGGACTAGATGACCTTTGAAGGTCCCTTCCAACCCTAACCATTCTATGATTCTATGATTCTACATCAGCTGGTGAAAAATCTATTTCTAAAATTACTTTCTTATAAATAATCTAACATTCATATTGGCTAGTGTTTTTAATGATACTTCATGCTCAGAATGTACCCTTAGATTTACAAAATTACCTTTAATCATATAAAAAACTTGTGTTACTTGAGTTGAAATTGTTTATGTGTAACCATGATCTGAAAGTTTAAAATCTTTTGACTGACTTGAAATGTGGTTTAAACTGTCAGTGGGTTTGCAGAAGGAAACTCTCTCTTTTGTATGGTATGAAAATAATTGCTGGACTTTCTTTCTGCCTGTGCTAGGTAGTGCAGAATGCTGTGAAATGGGATGTGTAAGGAGCCCTCAGTGGCTGTGTACAGACCTAGGGTGTCGTTCTTCTTTTGTTATGTGTTGCCAATGCTAATGTAAAATCTGTAGCTTAAAGACTGGGAAGTCAAAATACACAATTTCTAATCTCATTGTATCAGTGAAGGAGCACATCCAAACTTCTCAATAACCTTGGGAAGAAAGGCTCAATTAGAAACATGCAGACAGACTTAATTACCATGGGATATCACGGTAACTGAGAGCATTTGAAAACTCATAGGCTGGACTGTGAGGTATTTTGGAGTGCACCTTTCTGATAATTGATGCTAGCACAAAGCAAAGATCTTGTGCTTCAAGATTTAAGACCTTCTGGAAGGCAATATAATGTGAGCTGGAGGCAACAATGAGAGGACAAATCACCTCACATCAGCTTATCACAGGGCTTTTTGTACCTTCCAGTGTCTTTCCTTGTTTTTTTTGCCACTCTTGAGGTGGGGTGCTGATTCACATACATTGTATGTCTGCTAAAATACATCCATTTCCAACACCCTATGAATAAATCACCAGGTTGAGTATCAGAAAAAAATAGACTGCCAGAAGAAAGCAGTTTTCTTTCTGCACAAATCACCTTGATATGCATGAAGGCAACACAGATTTTTCCTGAATAGTGTGGAAATGTTGCCACTGTCTGTGTATTGCCACACACCAAGCATGTGATATGTTTATTTTCCACCTACACTTGTTGCTATATCTCCATGGTTAGTGGGCACAATATTCTAGCAGTATTACCTGGCCTGTTGTCCAGGACTAATGAGTGTCCACAGGACATCAGAAGGTCTTCAAGAAAACCAAATTTAGAAACCACCACATGTGCACATTACTACACAGTCAATCAAGTGAGAAGCAGTGCCTCCATGCAAGCATTGTCATGGTCTGCTCCTAACCCGTGTCATGACAGACACCTGCTCCTTGTCCCTACTCTCAGGTGGCCAACAAGCACAGGACACAAATGATGTATTATCTTCTTTTGGTTTGGTTTTGTTTATTTTTTTCCAGGAGTCAGTAGCCTTCCAGTTCTGAAAGGCAGAGAAATGTTGCACTGCGGCTACTGCTTGTAAGCTCCCATCTTGATTTAAAATACTATGAGGGAACATTGGTCAAATCTCTGGGGTCAGCACTAAAAACAGAAGAGCAGCCTGAAGTAACTTGTATGAGCAGTCAGTTCCTCAGGGAACTGAGCCACAGATTAGCTCTGAGGATGTCTATCGAGCGCTTCCTTGTACTGAGGGATTAGCTAGCTACCAGGTGCCACGTAACTGCCCTAAAAGTTTCAAATATATTTACAGAGGAAGTGGAGCATTTTCATTTTGGTGCGCTTTTCCTTCTGCTTGAAAATAGAGAAGGAAGATACAGATGATTCCTGCTCAAAGAGAGGACACTCATCCAGAAGACCTTTTAGCAACTTAAAAGGTGCCACATGAATCCCTTGATCCTAAAAGATAATAATAATAAATAATAATATTTTTTTAAAGCAGGACATTGGCAGAAAACTCACAAGTTACAGCTGTCTGTAAAAATTGCACACACACACACACACATCACTAATGATATGATCTTCCAGCACTTTTAAGAGTGTCAAGTAATGTTTCTCAGTCCCAGCCTTCCTCCCCTTCCTTTGCCCGTGCCCTAACTTGCCCTAACTTGCCATTGCATGGTGAGGGGAGGAGGCTGGAAGGCTTCTCCTGCCTCAAGGTGGAGAGAAAGTCCCTATTTGCTTTCTCTGACCACTTTGGAAGTCCTGACAGACTAAAGAGTTGAGGGCTTCCTGACAAATCATTTCAGCCTCTTGTCTTTCAAAAACTTGCCTAAAGGCTGATTTTCTAAAAGCTGGACTGTGGAAGGCTTGATATTTGATAAATATAATAAAATATTTATCTTAGACCTCTCCGGGCTATTTGGAAGTAAGGAAGCACTTGGAGAGAAAACTTCATGTTAGCTTACATGTGCCAGAACAGGTAGTTGCATTCAATTACTAAACCAAGCACTTTGTTTAGGACCAAAGTATTCAAGAAAAAGAAACCATAACAAGAAGAACCTTAGTTCTTCTCTAAATGCATATTTTACGTTTATATGTACTTTTTGTCATCTACAACATGAGCAGAGCAGACTTACCACCTATTGAAACATTTTGCTGGTTTTTATTGACAGTTTGGATAGTAATAGGGAAATTATTTCTAGTGCAGGTAACTTTTGTCTATTTTCATGGGTAGCTTAGGAGTCCACTAAAGCATTTCTACAAACTTAGTTTGAAGATCAAAAATTAATTTGTAAAGTTTGAGAAGTATAATGGAATATAAAACCCTATATAAATCCTTGAAATGCTAACAAGTTGGAAAATTGCTTTTTTCTTCTTTTTTCAGCATCTCATAAAACATGGACCTAGGAATGATATCTGACATTAAAAACAATATTAACAATTTAAATGTTAATAACATAATTAGTGTTGTAGGAAATCAGAATAGGTGATCATAATGGACCCTCTTACAGGAATCCTAATTAGTCTTTGCAATCTGTAACAAAAACAAACAAACTCATACTGACTCCAGAAAGGCCTTTTCTTCTCCCAAGACAATGTTATAATGAACCATTTCATTGACTTGTACGACAACAAAACTTTTAGTCTCTTCACAAAAATAAGCTTTTAGACGAAATATTGACCAAGGCATATGCCAAATCAAGATGCAATGTAATAAAGGGATTTGAGCAATTTGCGTTTAACTCTGTCTGACAAACAGCAGTGTTACTGCAAATTGCTGTGCTCAGTTCTATATGAGGAAAAAAAAAGCCCACATCAGAGATTAGAACTAGAACTTGATGAGCAAACTTCCTTGAATGACTTTTTTTTTTGCTAAAAGTACTTATAAATTATTCATCAGTTCTTACTCTGCATGGACCATTTCTCTGTTGCTCTAGGATGGACCGTTTCTCTGTCGTTCTAATTGCAGTGGTAAACAGTCTCTAAATGTATGAGAGAAGAGGGCACAATACGAAGGATAGGGCTATTATCTAAACTCTAAATGCAATGTCTGAAGTATTTGAGTGATGAGTTCAGAACATTCACTTTTAAAGACTAGCCTTATAGGAGGACAGAGATCTACAGCACAAAGAGGATGAGAAGTGGTAATAGCCCAAAATTATTAAAACCCATCTGAGCTCTATCAGATTTTTAAGTAACAACTATGGGTACTTTTTCCTTTAACTATGTCTTCAAAGTCTTCATAGGCTGTACTCTTAGTCAGAGTAAGGGTGACAAATATCCTTCCGCTTAATTTAAAAAAAGATCCAATGAAGGAAATAAGAAAATGAGACAGCAAAATCCTGGGCCTTCCTCTTTTTCATGTGCTGGGCATCCCTAGGATTCAGTGCAATTTTCATTTAAAGCAGTCATAAAAATGCCATTTGAAGAGGAATTTTAATATCTCCCTATGAAAATTCTTCCTTTGAACAGAAGCACTGCTTCTAAGAACCTGTTCAGTCACAGATTTGAGCAGCAAACAAACTTTAATAGCATATTAGAATCATAATGTATGCTTCATGTGACACAGCTACACAGTGTTTTGGCCATAACCTGTAAAAATGGAAGTCTGGACGTACTGAACTTATAAAATTACCTGCGACCGCACCATCTGGTGTCTTCCAATAGTACTATTTATGCTATTTTTATGGGAGGGAAAGGAAAGAAATATCCTGTCAACTTTTAAAGCAAATTTTGGATATAGACAAAGGGGATTTCCTGGATCATCTGGTCCAAACCTTGCTATTGCATGCAACCATTTAATAATTCCTTCACACCAGTTTATCATGTCTTCTTTAATTCCAGTTGGGTAATTAGAAAATTTCACAGTTCTCTTAATTAAAAACTTTCTTCTATCTTTCTTCTTTTTTTTTTTTTGTGTTTTCATTTGTATGTGATCAACTTCCAGTCTTTCTTAAGTGTCAAATCCTAAATTGTTATTTTCCTTCCACTGCATTTAGCCTTCCTGATATACCAACAGAGAGCAATCATATCCCCTTCAGCCTTCCCCTTGTTGTCAAACTTTTAACTTTTTCATAAATAGCAGGGCCTGTTGTGATAGGACAAGGGGTAGTGGTTTTAAACTAGAAGGAGGTAGATTTAGACTAGACATAAAGAAGAAATTTTTTACACCGAGGGTTGTAGAACACTGGCACAGGTTGCCCAGAGAGGTGGTGGATGCCCCATCCCTGGAAACATTCAAGGCCAGGTTGGACGAAGTTCTGAGCAACCTGATCTGGTTGGAGATGTCCCTGCTCCTTGCAGAGGGGCTGGACTAGATGACCTTTGAAGGTCCCTTCCAACCCTAACTGTTCTATAATTCTTGAAATAATTCTGCATTCCCTCACTCTCTTAGCTGTCCTTTTCTGCATCTTCTACAAGTGCAGTTCCTCTTACATAGGGCACTAAGTGCGCTTTCTTGAGGCCTGTGTGAGAAGATTTGCATGCCCCCCCCTGCCCTGCCATTGCTGCTAATGCATTTTAAGGCCACATTTGAAGGGAGGGGAGGTTAATGGGATCTTTGTGACATTGGCATCCTCATGAACCAGTATCCCAACCAATGAGCTTCCAGTTCAGAGCAGAAATAGGGGGTTTTTTTTGTTTGTAAACTCATGACCTGGCATTTATGTAGTATTGAATTTTATCACGTCTCTCTCTCAGTCAGATCAATAAGGTTATGCTGTATTCCATACATGCCTTTCTGTTGTCAATGGCACCTCATTTTATGTTGTCAATGAGCTTCCCATTTTGTTCGTTCACACCATGGTTGTCAATGATCGTATTAAATACGATCAATCCCAGGAATCATCCTTGGAAAACCTCCATTAGTAACCCCACACATCTGTTTTCAGCAGGACGTATTGCTATATTCCATTTAGCCAAGCCTCTGTATTTGCTGCCTGAGCGGCACTGTATAAATGCTGTACTGAGGTTCAGCAGCAAGGAGTATTAGTGTAGGAAAACACCCAGTTAATTCCGGCACATGCTTCCTGTCTGTCAAGCAAGACCAGGAATCTCTGCATAGGTCTGACCTGGGCCATATAAACATTCCCACCATTACTCTGGATATATCTGTTTTTCATTATTACATTCAGAGGCTTGTTGGTGGAAGTCTGGACAAACATTAGCATCTCAGTGTCACTTGGGTACACTCAACTTTTGATCTGAGTGTGGTAGCTTCATGGAAGTGCAGCACTGCAAAGGAAACGTCACGTGTAAGCACAGTCTCTGAATCACAGCGAGGATGTGCGCGTGTAGGTAGATAGAGGGAGGTAGATTTAGATATTATGAAATAATTTTTTACACCGCGAGTTGTAGAACACTGGCACAGGTTTCCCAGAGAGGTGGTGGACGCCCCATCCCTGGAAACATTCAAGGCCAGGTTGGATGAGGCTCTGAGCAACCTGATCTAGTCAAAGATGTCCCTGCTTTCTTGCAGGGGGGTTGGACTAGATGACCTTTGACGGTCCCTTCCAACCCGAACGGTTCTATGATTCTGTGTAGCTTGTTCCCTCTCACACACCTACCGTGCTGGCAATTAATAACTTCATTTCAGTAACAGTGGAAGAATTTTAGGAGTGTCCTTTCAAAAGCTGAGCCTCCCACTAGAAAATCTTTCAGTGTGACTGTGCCACTCGGAACTTGTGGTGTAGCCTTGGCGAGTTGAACAATGTATTTTGTAGCTCTGCACCCTCTTCCGCTGGCGATTGCTTAAGGAGCAAGACGCAGGATGTCTGTTGAGCAAGCAGCTTTGTCCGTGTGAATACTACCTGTTCTGCAGCATATTCACTGATATGTTTCAACCAAAATAGTGTGAAGCAGGATTCTGCAACTAATTTGAAAACTGCATTAATATTTAATGTATGCTGTCCACATTAGACAGTGTGTTTTTCTGCACAGAGACTGAACTCTGTATTTCTTTTAGGCATTAGAGAACAGCTTGTAGCTGGCAACCTGTACTTCCAAGATTTATCATTATACCACAGAAGTTATGAGCCCCCTAACTAGTACTTGGCATGACTCTCTTCATTCCAGATCACATGAACTTCCAGCATGAGGCACAGATGATCTCTAATCACACATTTCTATGCAGCTTCTGCAGCAATTTCCACTCTTCACACAGTCTTGGCTAATACATTTCCAATTTGGCTGTTTTTTGGAAAGAATTTCTGTTATAAGTTACAACTTCTTTTAGGTTCTTCACAATATTTCCCCTGGAAGACGATTAAAACACTGGGAACTGGCACGATTTTGGAGCTTGAATTCTTGTGTGTTAAGAAATTCTGCTTCAGCAGGACGACGCTTCACTCTGTGTGTGTCTGTCAGCACTGGAGCAGCTAGCACAGATGCAGAGATACAGATTTGAGCCCTATCCCACACTTTAGCTAAAGGCTGTCTCCAGTCAGACTGGCTGACTGTTCGAGAAAGAAGATGAAGGTACCTGGGTCTGATGCTCATCACAGTAGTTCCCTCCCTTCTCCACACGCTGTAGGCTATGGAAGACGGTAAGCTTAATAACCGTAGCTTATTAGGTCCTGGCAAACCATGGATATATTTGGTTACACGTGCTCTGCCTTAGAAGGAGACAGGTAGAAAAAGGAGCAGTAAGGTGAGCACTTGTAATCGAGTTACTGGTGTACTGCAGGAGAAACTGCCCGGTCGGGATGGCAGGAAACGCTGGTCCAGCGCCGACACCTTGGCTGCCCTGCAGAGCTCCGACTGGATTTTGTCAGTTCACTTTTTCTCTGAGTAAGACGTTTAAATAACTCCCTTTATAGTGAGGAAAATAACCTACTAACAGCAGAAAACTAACTTTTTGATATTCTTATGTTGCAAAGGAAAAGCCAGTATTTTGACTGAGGATTAGTAAGCCTCTACATGCAAATAATGAGATATGTGGAAAATGCTGAAACTTTAAATGAGCTGAGTGAGCTATTACAGAAGAGAAAGATGTTGCAGAAAGGAGATGTTTCTTTCAAATGTTCTTTGTTTTTAAGAAGCTATAATACAAGAAGGAACAGGCAGAAAGATGTTCATCAGCAGCAATCTGCTGGGTTCTTGTAGTTTACAGAAAAAAAATCTCTGTAACAAAAGTAGATGCTAAACAAACATTGTAAGACATGTCAATTTTTGCCTATGGGACACAGGGAGCCCCATCTCACTATGAAAACTTCATAAGGATCAAACAAGATAAAGTTCCTTTCAACTCTTTTCATAATTTTAAAATGAAAACGTCACCTTCCCTATAAATTCTGTTGAATCTTTCCTATAGCTCCTGTGAGGAGTTTATCTTGGCTGGAACACTGGTTGTTTTTTTTTTTTTTTTCTGGAACTTTACTCTGAAGATTCCTTTACAGCATCAGAGTATTATCAAGGATATTAAATTGACCTAAGTAAATGAAACCAGAACAATATTAGCAACTATAGTAATTCAAACAATGTTACAGAAGAAAGGAGCAGTATTCCAATCTAAGGCAGGATTCTGTAATAAAATGACAGGCAATTTAGCTATTAGCATATGAATAGGAAGATGGATGGAGTATTAACAATGTCAGCTCAGTCAAGAGAAGATGTATTGCTCAATTAACTCTCTAAATGAACAAACCTGCTGGGTTTTTTTTTTTAACTCAAAGCAGAGTATTGGTAGCAAATGGATGAGGCGATGGTATTGCTTTATCCTTTGTGTGGTCTCCTGGTGTTAACATTTCTTCTGTTCTTCTCCAGCTGTAAACAAGAATCCATTCAGTCTCATAGCGAGGGAAGGAAAATGAACTCCTTTTCCTGAGCACCTGCAGAGACATCATATTTCAGTCAATTTTCCATGCTGTCCATCAGCATCAAGAAACCTTTAGGCTACAGCCTTCCGGTACCTGAAGGGGGCTTATAAGAAAGCTGGAGAGGGACTTTTGGCAAGGCCGTGTAGTGATAGGGCCTTGTACGATAACCATATCGCTTCTTTTCTTGAAAAGCTGAATAGATTTGGCCCCTGAAATCTCTCCCCAGAGAGGTTACTTCAAATAATTTTTAGGGTTCCTTTCCTAGCTTTCTCTCGTATTTCAATATCCTTTTTTAAAATGCAGATATCAAAATGGGACAGCTTCTAGTATCTGCCTCTCTGATGCTTCATGCATAGAGAAAATTGCTTCCCTACTCCTCTCCTACTTCCTACTCCTCTCAAACATCTGTGGATAGCTGCATCCTCTTTAGCCCCTTTTCACTAGGAGTATAGCACAATTCCTTCCTACTGTGCACCCCACATCCTTCCCTGTGTGCAGAATAAACCACATGCTCCCCAGTTCCGCTCCAGTTTTGGTCACCTGCAGTCATATTTTTGCACTGAGCTCTATTAAAACATGTTCTGTTTTGGCTAAGCTCATTTTATCTGGTCCTTCATAGGTTACACCTGCAATGAGGATGTCATGTATCACTGAATAACACACCTTTCAAAAACCTCTTATGGCCATGGTTGTGTGGCTTTACCAACCACACTGATAATTTCCTTGCAAAAACATGAATCGTGTTTGCTTGGCAGGCCACTTCTCATAAAAACGAACTTTGTCCCTACCTTGGATTTTTTTCTCTCTTGTTTTTCTTAGGGTTCATTAACGTTAGGCTAACCAGCCTGTAACTACGTGGTCACCATAATTAGTTTTTCAGGATCTTATCAGGAAATTGAGCACTCAATCTTTCAAGATTTTCCTGTTATGCCAAGATTTACTTGAAGTAGTGTCAGAGAGCTGATTATTCTCTCCACCCTCCCGCCCACTCTTTTGGGATTCATGTGTGCCATTTTTCCGGGTCTGCTGGTTTTTGTAAATTCTTAGGAGGTGCTTCTTAATCTCTCTTTTATGAATCCATAATCTGGCAAAAACGTCGTCCCGTTCTGAAATATTTATTGATCATTTATACCTTTTCTGCCTTATCTTCTAATAATACATCTTACTCTTCCAAATATACAAATGCTTTGTTGCCATAGCCCTTCCAGGCATGGATGTTCCCCTTATGAAATCTCAATACTTTCTAATTAACGTTGATTGACAGCTACTTTCATCTCTCAATTTAAGTTACTGCGTGGCAAGTTTTTCTTCTTCGTTGCTGACTTCGCTTCTCCAGGAATGGGCTTTCAAGGAAAGTTGTTCTCTTACTTGATGGTAGTTTTTTTTGGCAACCCACCATATTTCCCTGGAAACATCTCTATTTTATTGCCCTATTTGCCTATACATTTTTCTCCCAAATTCCCTTTTTTCAACTTTGGGGAAATAACTTTTTGAAAGCAGTGTGTGTGAGTGTGTAAAATACGGTTAAGTCTGTCGTCTGTTTGCTTAGATCAGTGGCAGCTATGAACATAATCTGGAAGCAGGCAAACACTGACACTAGTGGGTTACTCAGGTGTCTCATCTAAATGAAAGGGAATGGTATTTCTAGCAGCAGATTTTAATAACGATGGGTGGGGCTAAAATAGGCAATATCTATGAATTTTGTGAGACATCTTTCGGTTACTGAACATGGTTAAGGAGAAGCATAATTTTTGTTACTCACTTTCACTAGGATAGAAAAACATAGAGTCAATTGTGTTTTGGCCCTTTTGAAAGGCATTTGAGTCTTGGCTAAAATTCTTTTGGGGTGATTTATACATTAAAAATCCCCAAATCTGGCCTTTCACTGAGCCAAAATCAAACTCTTCTATCCCTGTCTGTGGAGTTTGAATGTTTCCAGAAAGTTGGCTTTGTCGTTGTAGTGATAGGACAAGAGGGAATGGTTTTAAACTGGAAGAGGGTAGGTTTAGATTGGATGTAAGAAAGAAATTCTTCACTGTGATGGTGGTGAGGCACTGGAACAGGCTCCCAGAGAGGCTGTAGATGCCCCATCCCTGGAAGTGTTCCAGGCCAGGTTGGATGGGGCTTTGAGCGATTGGGTCCAGTGGAAGGTGTCCCTGCCCAGGGCATGGGAGTTGGAACTGGATGATTTTTAAGGTCCCTTCCAACCCAAACCATTCTATGGTTCTTTGAAGTTTCACTTTCAAGATTCCCTGTGTTCCTGCCCATTGCGCACCTGATTTTGGTAAATGTGCCTGTCAGCATCCTTCAGAAAAGCAGAGTGAGACATTTATGCGGTTTGTATTTTAAAACCTGATATACAAGCGATTATCCTTCTAAGCTGTGTGACATCATTACATTATAAAACTCGCATTTTCAATTTTTTGTAACTTCTCCCCGGGACACAGACGGCCGCGCCGCGGGGCTGGAAGCGCGGGCCCCGGCGGCTCCCCCGCCGCGCTGCTGCCTCTCCACCGGCAGGTGGCGCCGTCGCGCCGCCCGCTCCTCCCGCACACAGCGGCGGCGCCTCCACCCCCCCCCTCCCGCCCCCCGCACCGCCCCGCAGCCCGGGGATCGCGGCCTCTCCAGCGGTGTGTGCGGGGAAATCTCCCCGCCTCGGGCAGCTGTGCAGGGAGGGGAGAGAGGGGCAGGAAGAAGCGAGGGAGAGGGGAAGGCGGTAGACGGGATCGGCCGGAGGAAATCAAAAGGCCCCGCCATGAATTAGGCAGCTGGCTGCAGAGGGGAGGGACGGCCCCCCTCCCTCCCTCCCCGCACGGCGGGAGCAGCGCCTCCCCGCACGGCGCCGGCCGCTCCGGGCACGCCACAGGCGCGCGCACACAGCCCAGACAGACAGACAGGCGGGCGGGGGCGGGAGGGCCGGCCGGGGCGGGAGGGGGGGGGGGCCGGCAGATGAAGATGGCAATGTCTGTGATCCAAGCGTGCCGCAGCCTGGCTCTCTCAACATGGCTGCTGTCCTTTTGTTTCGTGCATCTGCTGTGCCTGGACTTCACCGTGGCCGAGAAGGAGGAGTGGTACACGGCCTTCGTCAACATCACTTACGCCGACCCGGCGGCCGGCAGCGCCGAGCTCCGCAGCGAGAAGAGCGAGTGCGGCCGTTACGGCGAGCAGTCGCCCAAGCAGGACGCCCGCGGGCAGGTGGCCCTCTCCGCTTCGCCCACCGACCGTTACGCCTGCGACCCCGGCACCCGCTTCAATGCCCCGGCGCCCGGGAAGAGCTGGGTGGCCCTCATCCCGCGGGGCAACTGCACCTACAAGGACAAGATCCGCCACGCCGCCGCCCAGAACGCCTCCGCCGTGGTCATCTACAACGTGGGCTCCAGCAACGCCAACGAGACCATCACCATGCCCCACGCAGGTGAGCCTCCAGGTCTGCGCTGGGTGGGCAGACGGGCCTCGCTCAGCCGTCCCGCATCCACGGGGTGGGAGCTGCTGGGGAGGGAAGGTGTCCTCACACCTCCTGGAAGGGAGCAGGATGGGCTGTGGGCCTCGCCGGGCGGTGGGTGCCCATCCCGGGGGACCGTGGAGCACCTCCATTGCTACACATCCATCCTTTGCCGTGGACACTGGTGCTCCAGGGGTGAAAAGTTTGGGAGAGGTAAAGTTTCAGTCCAGTCGGAGGAATGGATGAAACCCTGAGCCCACTGCGGGGCAGCTGTGTTTTGTGGTGTCCTGAGGATCCTCCAGCAGGTGCCGTGTGGGAGCGGGTGTGATTGAGACCTTCTGAGGAGAAGTGGAGTGTTTATGGTGCAGGCTTATCAGGAGGTGCAATAAAGTAGGGAACACGGCGTCCACTATCTTGCCTATGATAGCGTGAAAGCTGTGAGACTGAGTAGGAATGCCGAGTATCTGATTTGGTGAGAACGTGAGATACTGTGTCCAGGACTGGGCTTGGCAGCGGGTTCTGCTCTCCCAGGTGAAAGCTCTGATGGAGCTGATGTGCTCACAGCTTCTGCACGCGGGTGCTTGGGTCCCAGCATGTGCTCGTCAACTAGAACTGAGCAGAAATCCAGTCATCGGAAACAACCCAAACCTTGGGTTATGTCCGCAAAAAAGGCTGGGTTTGTAACAACTCTTGATCTGAAATAATGTTGTTTTAAAAACAGATCACCAGATTTATATTTAGGGACGGTGTTTTCTGCCAGAGGTCACTGGTGTCTTACACTAGCAGCCTGTGCCATGGAGACTAAAATGCCACCTATTGTGAAATCTCAGTTCGGTTTGCATCCAGTAACTAATCGTGCCCAGCTGTTTTATGCCAGTTGAATTTTAGCAGAGTTAGGAGTAAACTGAAACACAGGCTGCAAAACAGGATGTTACTCTAATGACATTTTAAATTTCCACAGTAAACTAGCTAGCATGGATGTGCTGAAAAACAATTTGTTGCCTAACTATAATGCCATAATACCGCTGATGCAAAAGTAGTGTTTTTGGAAGCTCTTGTGTGCAGGCTCTTTAAGAGATTAACTGTTTATTTGGGCAAACTCATGTTTCTTTGGTAGGACTGGTGGAAGATGAGGTTTTTTTAGTTGTTTCGATTGGTTTTGTGAAACAAGCAACTCATAACCTCTTGAGCTTCTTAAAAATATGCTTTATAACCTGCACATGGTTTAGTAGCTGTTCAGATTATACTTCTTGGTACTTTAAGTATCACAGATTATACACTAAGCAGTATAAAGTAGTAGGAGCTTGGCATACTTATGCACCCTTGAAGTAAAGCTCAGGCTGTTTCAAAACTTAAGATGCATCCCTTGTTCTTGTCTAGTGAGTTTCTCTAAAACTGCCGACATGTTGGATCAATTAATGGTTTGCCTTTTTTAAAGTATGCACTGAGCTGGTTTCCCACACAAATGGTGTTTTATTAAGAAACAGTGGGAGTAAAAAATGTGTCTAACCTTTTAAAATGTTAGAGCTTTTGTTTGTTTTAAAGTCTAAAATGAAGTAAGCAGGGACTCTTTCTTACTGAAAGTGGCCTCAGCTTTCAAAAATACCAACACTTATCTTGGGGGCAGCTTCTTTTATGTCATATGACTCCTTACAGTTCATCTGAGAATCCTTTTTGAGTGCTGAGTTGATACCCAGCAGTGTGATTGTGTGGTATCGGAGGCTGAAGTGAAAGGAAACTTGCAGAAAATAATCTGGACTTGTTGAACATGGTCAGTGAGACTGAAGGGCTTCGCTGGTTGATTGTATGAGATTGTCTTTGTTTTAAGGATTTTTTTTGTTCTGTGAAGTTGAAAAATGGTTGTTGGTCTTACCTTAGGGAAGACACATCCTCTGCATACGGTTAGAACTCAGAGGAGTTTTAGAGCATAAAGCTGCTGGAACAGGAGGAAAAATAATTATTCTTAGACAAATATTTTACAAACTAGCGGAGATTCAGAACTAGATTTACCTTTGCTCTTCCTCTTGTGCTGCCGTTGCGCTGGGACAAAGGGAATGTACAGGCTGTGTAAAATTGCAGCCTTTGACGTTTGCTTGGTCCCAGCCTAAATGATAGCTCAAGATTCAAGGGAAGAATGAATCAGGTTCTTGGTTTCTGAATTCAGCAGCATCTGTGGTGCTCTGCCCACGCCAAATCCTGGAGTGGGAAGAAGAAAATTCCATCCTGGAAAATACATGGGGGAGTGGGAGAGAAGGGTGAAATATGACCTAAAAAGCAATTTAAAAGTCGAAAGAAATATGATATTACTCTCCTTTTTTTTTTTTTCTTTTTTCCTCCCACAGCTTTTTTTTGAGGTTTCATATAAGCTTAAATAAACTCTTGCTATACAGAAAACAGTCTATCCTGTTGCATAACAATGTGGCTCCTGCCCTTAATAAAGAACTATTACTCTGAAGAGAAATGTTTTTCCTTATGTACATTCTTCTCTTCTGTTTGCCTTCTTTCTTTTACTGTTATTTTATCACTTCGTGCTTCTTTTTCTACTCCTCTCAACCCTACTCCCATTTCTTCATCTCTACCCCTATGCTTCATTCCCCCTCTTGACCACGTTACTATGCTATTTCATAGTGCTTTGCCCTTGCCGCTTTCTTCTCAGAGCTCTATTTCTCCTGCCAAAGATCTTACATCACAGCTGTATGTGTAATTATATTTCCTGTTTTCTGCTAGAATGCTTGCCAATGACCTTTTGCTAACACGGTGCCTACTGATTTTAAAATCTATAGGCATGTGTAGCAAGATACCGTTCCTGAATCTGAAGGAGGGTTGGTAGACATCCCTACCACCATCAAATCAAAACCAGGGTCATATTATATCAAAGCTTGTTGTGGAAGCCTTCAAATACAACTTCACAGGATTTATTTATAGTGCACCAGACAGAGCAGACGAAGTGTGCGATTTGAACTAGTTCAGTCACCGTATTGGAAGCCTTTGCTTTCAGGGAGCTTGTACTTAGGTCACTGCTTGCGCATCCAGAAATGTGAGGTAGAGCTGTGACATCTGTGTTCATGGGGAATGCAGAGCTCCGTGGTTCTTGTGCTAGGACACAGCTTTTGCATCATCTGCTACAGCCCTTGCCAACCGCCATCTTTGTTTTTATTGGCTTGAGGTATGGTATAGGAGCTGTCAGTCCAACTTCGTTTGCTTTTGGACTAAGTAGATTTTAACCAGAAAAGGAACAAAAGCATCTAGAATTTCTGTTTCAGATGCTTTTTATTTCTCCTAAATCAACTTTTCTAGTAGAAAAGTACTCTAATAATATAGAGGATGTTCTTTTTCATCCAGAAGAATAATCCGTGGTGTTGGCTAGGGTTTCTGATTGGCATTTTTTCTTCTTCAGAACAAATTAGCTGTAACTTAGGTTTGAAAAGGCTCCAGCCACTGTGTGTGCATTTAATAACTTAGTATTCATTGGAAGTATTCTTGCTACCTGTTGTAGTATGCATCCTAACACTTCCTCTGAGCTCTTGATAGGTGAAGTAAGGGAGCCTTCCAGAAGATGATTCAAGGTGAGAACTTCCCTCTCTCCAGCTCTTATTTGAGAGAACCTAGGCTGAGCACTTCTAACTTGGGCACCCATCAGGTGCGTGGGGCTTGGAAGGGATCTTAACTGCAACTGTACGTGATTAATATGTGGGTAAAAATAAAATCTTTAGTATTCAATGCAGCTTGTAACGTTCAGTTTGAATTCTGGGGTGCATCATAATATCTCACTGAATGGATATGGTTATTATGTGAAGTACACTGCATCCTGAGTATTTTGTACCAGAAGCACATGTGAGTCAGGCAGTTTCGCATTCTCTGAATTCTGCTTTTCCAGTGCATGCCGCCACAAATTTTAAGTCATGTGCTGTGCATATGACAGCCCATTTTCAATGAGAGGCAGATGCCTCTTTATTTTGTAATGGCTCGTACACACTGGCAGCAACTGTCAGCTCTGTCTTTGAGACACGATTCTCATCTGTGGTCTAAGACAACTCTGACTTCTGCCCTCTCTCTGGCGCTCAAGTGCACCATGTGTGCGCTAGATTGCATGAGGAGGGCATGGCTCTCCCTCTGCAAAACCAGCTGTGTCCCTCCACGCATCCTGTGAAGGTTGCCAGCCTTGATCTGTGCATGTTCAGTTCAGTAACAGTTTCTTCCCTTGTACTCAGATTTTTGTTCTGAAATCAATGACTAGTGTTACCTTTTACATATTTTAAGATGTGTTGGTAGTAGTTTTGGCTTTGGGCTCCCTTGTAGATTTGTACTGATGTGCAAATTAAACACTGAAGTTGAAGATTTCTCTTTACAGACTTAATTCAGTACTGTAGCTCCATTTGCTCCTTTACTAAAACGATTGTTTTCCTAAACTTTTGTTGAATTGTAATGAGGAAAATGTGCTGACTGCATTCACACTGAATTTACATATGGATAAGTGTGAATTAATTGAAGGCTGGTGATCTCAGGCTTCCAGGGCCTGCCGTAATTATTTTCTGTTTCAGGCACCCAGGATTCATTCCTAATAGAAACCAGCTCAGTGGGGGAGGGAGATGGAGATTAGTGCATCTCTGAGTCTTATCCGTCACGAAACTGAGGCATGGCTGCAGTGTGCTGCCATCCTTAGGAACTCAGAGGAGCTCCTGGATCCATCATGTAGGCTTAACTTTCAGTAGTTTTTGAAAATCTGATTCTCTGTATTTGTCAAAATCAAGGATTTATAACATTGGCTAGAGCCAGCAGTAGTGTCCCACTGCCTGCCTCCCAGTTCTGCTGTGGTTCAGCGCTGGACTTCTTTGCTGTGGATGCGTTCAGTTATGTATGCCAAGTGGTGAGGGGACTTTGTGATGTTAGGTAACTGGTTCCGCTTTAACTGGATTAGATGGGATGAATTTGACCTACAAGGACTAGAGCAACAAAATAATTTTAGTCTCCGGTACTGCTTGTGACAGCCACTTCAGCGCTGGGGCACTGAGTTTTGTCACTACATGAGAGGCTTTTTGAATCTGGCATCTTCTTTCAGCCTCGCGACTGGCTTGTATACCTCCTTCAGCGCCCGTTGCAGTCAGTGGAAATATAGTGAGTCCAGGGAGCTTTGGATCAAGTCGTAAGGTACGGCTTTCCCTACAAAGTGGCAAAGTATTGATTCGTTGAAGATTGCATTGATTCTGCAAGCTTACTGATTGCAAAAGCAGTTAGATTTCTTCATGCCCTTTGGTTATCTGCAGCATTTGTTTGCAATACATGTGCTGCCTTCAGATCTCTGCAGTAAGAAGTGACACAGCAAGAAGAAAATCTTCCTTAGAAACAGATCAGTATCATCATTTGTTCTAGCTGCTGCCTGTTGATCTGGAGTACCTCCTTTTGGTATACTGTCCTTAGGAGAATGGCTTGCTTTTGATAAACTGATGGTTTGTTCTAGTCCCGCTGGTATTTTGGCTTTAAAATGGTATATGTTAGCTTGGGTTAGTAGAATACTGTGGCACTCTGTGAGTAGTGTGTTAACTCCATTGTAGCTCACCAGTTCATGCAGATATGTTTCTGTGCTGCCCCCCTTCATGGTACGTCACAGTACATTTTCAGCAAAAGGGGAGAGAAACCTACAGTTAGTTCAGTGTTGGGTCTTTAAGAGTCTCTTTTTGTAGTAAGAGAAGAGGACACTTTCTACTTTTCTTGTGTGAGTGAAGGACTAAAAGAATCTATTATTTTGTCACACTTGTTTGATGGGGCTCATAGTGCATTGTCTTGTGAGATGACTGAGTTTCAAGCGGCCTCAGCCTCCTTACACCATGGGCCAGGCTGATGAAGAGTTAGATCTTCTGCACTTCCCAATAACTTCTGCATAGCTAACCTGCCCAGAAACAGCATTCGTTTCAAAACAAGGCCCACTTCTGCCCTTTCAGTTGCATTTGAGCACTAATCACTTGATGACTTCCTTGGTACTGAAGGGAGCAAACAATACAATCTTTGACTTGTAGAAATCAGATATGGAAAAGACTGAGTAGTCCATGTAATCCATCACCTTACTAATGCAGGACTGCTTCCTGCAGTGTTACCATCTACTACTGTCACACTGCTTTTTGCTTAGCATCTTGCAAAGGAAAGAATCTTGGAATGCTTCAGAATCAAATACAGTTTATATAAGCAGCAGAATGGTACTGAGGCAAGAGATATAAAATGTAAGATGATATTAAATAGTAATACTATATCTTGCATTTCATTCTTATAACTTCCACAAAGTCATCTTGTCAAAGACATAACTGCTGAAGGATAAGGTTTAAAACTGACTATATCCATTGTACCACACAGTTAAGGGGAGTATATGGCAGTTGCAAGAAGAAAGAGGAAGCAGAATGGTTTGTAACTGGTTATGTCCAAAGAGGTTTACTCTGCTGTGTCTTGATTTTGTAGTGGGATGTGACCCAGGACTTCATTTGTGCCCAGCTCTCTCATTTCACTCCATATTGTTTTGGTTTCTCTGAAAAAGAAATCTAGATGGATAGGGCGCAGGTCAGCCACTGCACAGTTTGAGCAGGTCCCAGATGTGGATGAGTGGGGTTCAGGGACCCCTGAGGGTGTCCTGCTTGTTCGTGAGTGCATTTAGATGCAGTATCTCAGAAGGTAATTCTATTAAGGACTACAATTTCTGTTACCTGGAGGAGAAAACCCAAATCGCTTAGGTGAAATATCAGCTTTTAAAATGTACTGTATTAAATCTACCAGCTTTCTATCTACTGTCTGACCCACTGCCCGTATTGGTGGATGCCAAGCTCCATAAAACTTCAAGTTTGCTAACGAATTTTCTGTGAATTGCAGCTCATCAATAATAGGCTTACTGTTTTTCAGTGCATTTTGTGGGCCCCTTAGAAGTAATTCTCCGGCCAGGATACGTTGAAAATTACTGATTTAGGAGCTTACCACCCTGGTGGAAACAACGTTTTATAGTTCAAAAATGAGTGGGTGGGAAACACCTCTTCTTTCACCAGTTCTAGTAGCTGGAGAAAGGTTGTAAAGATTGGTCTGCTTATGAAACAAAACTCTGCAGCTGTCTTTTACAAGAGAGGCTTAACAAGGAAATTATTTGCTTTTTGGCTCCTGTTCAATAAATTATTTGAGATAAACCTTAGAAAACTGAACTGAGGAGAACTGAAGGAGATGATGAAAAGATTAACCTCTTTGTTTTATTGCTATTCTCCATTGAAATGTGAAAAGCAAGCATCTTTGATTCTTTGCTACTTAAAGATATAATAGCTTTTTCAAATAATTGTTCATTTCTTTTCCCTCTCAAGAGTGACTTCATAAATGTCAATGAAGTGAAGTGCCTGTTCATTTGCTTCTGACAATATAGTCATAGTGGTATCCAATTACACTGCTAAACCTAAGGGTCTGTCAGAGTTTTGATCTCAACTTTGGTGTGTTTAACTGTGTTTGTGTATGTAGTAGTTCCTGCTGTAAATTGGAAAGATAGCCGGTTTATTTTAACCTTATTTTCAGTTTGAGACAAAATTGGAGGAAAAAAATGTTTTCTCTTTTTAGTTCCCAAACCAGAGAAATGTAAATTACAGCCATGTAACTTCATAGAGTGCTGGTTTGAGGATATCTTGTCTACTCCTGAAACACGGATAGAAGCATTACATCTGCATAGGAATGTAGTTCCTCCAGGGATACATGGAACAGGGAGAGTTGGCAAGTACTCCTTTGTGCTACACACTTAATGACATACAGCTTTTTAAAATGAATTTATATTCCATAGTGTGTTGAAGCCTTTATCATAAGAGAGGACCCCTGTCACTGAGGTGCTCCATAACAAAGCAGTTCTCTCTGTACGCTCGTCTACTGTGACAGCCACCTATTACTGACATTTTTATCCATGAACCATCATCGTTTGTCCCTGAACCTCTGCTTAGTTATGTAGGATATTATTCTTCCTCATAATTTGTTGCGTACCTTGGGCTTCCTCCCTTTTTATATGCTCTTTGGTTTGTTTCTCATTGTTCAAATCTCTTCTTACAAGACATCCCTTTTTTTGCAAGTCATTATAAGAATCTCTCACCAGATAATACATGTTTTTTAAAGAGATTTATGCATCATATTAATCTCGAGCTTCCAGCTTTATAAATCACACATCATTAAAGTGTCCTTTTGTATTTACTGCTTGATCTTGCAGTCCTTGTCAAAAAATTCATTTCTAGCACAGTCACTGTTATCTTGTGTTGAATGTGTCTGACATTACACAGCAGGACTAAGAATGGACTCAAGAACCTAGTAGGTAGATTCATCTTTAGTTAACACACATGTCTAATCTTAAGATGACTGTAAAATGTGTCAACATTAGTTGAATACGTGTTGTGGATTAGCTGGGTTCAGACCCTGTACATTAAGCTGAACGGTTTTATGGTTTTGCTTAAATTGATTCGTGGGGCGCTTGAGAAGCTTTTGCACTTAGTTGTTACTGTCATACTAGCAGAGCAATTCTAGTTCCTCATGATCAAAGCTCTGGGTGTCTAACAAGTTTCACTACAAAAGATTTCTTGGATTTCCCAATTATGCAAGATTTCTATATCAGTATCTGATAAAGATCTCTCTGGTTTTACACCCTGTGATGCTAGCTAAAATGTTAGTATTCTTCTTCCTTTTCCATTTCAGCATTTCTTATTAGAAGACAGAAATATATTTCTGCTTTTCCTTTGCACTTTCAGAAGTCTCTGTACTAGAGCATCTTAAATCTTTGTCCATTATTACTGGGGCATGTCTGTGTTTGTACTCTGAAAAAAAAAAAAATCTTTAAAACAGAACAGTCTGATGCTGCAGTCTCATTCATGATTGCTTCTTGTACAGAATACGCTTTTCCCTCTTGTGCCTTTTTAAGCTTTTATTATCCACACACTGTCTCCTCGTTTTACCTGCCAGTGTCGTGTTCCTTGAGTGAGGCAGCTTTTGCAAGATTGTGTAATCTCTGTGCCTTGTCTCTTATCGCTCTTTGTATGTCCATGTGTTTGAAGTACCATCTGGTTGTCCCTAAAATCCATAGCTTTACTAAATACTATATCAAGACTTTTCATGCTGGAAAACGAGGTGCTCTCTCAGTAAAATCCATTATATCTTTTATAATACTGCCTTTGATGTCTTTCTCTTGCCTTATTTTTCCTTCAAACATCTATCCTCTTCATTTTCTACTTGTTTTTTCTCTCCTTTTTTTTTTTTTTTGGCGGGGGGGGCAGGGGGAAGTAGTTTCTTTATTTTCCACACTTCGAATAATCTTTCCATTGGACTTCTCACCCATTTTTTTTCATCTTCCTCACTTCTCTTTTTGTGTGCTCTGCACCTATTTTTCATCTCTTCTAGTTTTTTCCCTTTCTTCCCATCCCTTACCAGGTTGACAAAAATGGCCAAAGGCTATTGCTTGATATACAAAGTTGACCGTAAGGGGAAGGAGGGCAGGATTATGCTCTTTTGGTTGCTTTTCCTCTGCAGCTGATTTAAAGAGCATCTGCTGTCTGCTGCTCAGGATCGCCTTGAAGGAGGGGGACACCAGCAATCGGAAAGTGTGGCAGTGCCGTTTCCGAAGAGAAGACTGCCAATCAGGCACAGCACATTTGCTATGCATAGAATGGCTTTGTGCTGAACACTCCTGAGTTTTTTTCATTAATTCTTAAAAGACTAAGTTATGGTCCCCTCTATGTAAAGGGCCAGATCGTGCTCTTTCATGCTTTTGCAGAAGAAGATTAAGTTTCCTCTGCTGGATGCTGGAAAAACTGACAGGGAATTTTTCCATCAAAGCGGTTTTTCTCTAGTAGTGAAATAGATTTTTAACAAAAGACTGTTTTGGAAATTTTTTTGCTCTGCTGAAAAGATCTTACAGTTCTGAGTTTGAAGAAATATTTTATTTTACTAAATATTTAACGTCTGAGAATTTCAGGTTCAGAAACAGTTTGATTTCCTTTTCCTTTCTGATGATATATTACATTTTAATCATCTTCTACCAGCTTGAAACACTGGATCCCCCTCAGAGCACAGACCTGACTTCCTCCTGACTCAGATGTTGCACTTCTCCAGGAATCGATGCATGCATTTGATTACAAGTATTATTTAAAGAAATTGAACTCAGGTTTGCAATGCTGAATTTCTTTTCCCTGTGATAGGATGCCAACAGCTTTCTATCTTTGCATAGCGCCATCCCTAAGCTATAAGATCTTTGGCCCGTGCTGTGTGTGTATCTATCCTTACCAGCAGGCTAGACATGGCTTTAGCACTGTGTCTAGATACACGCAGGAATGGTACTTAGTGTGAGATGAAGATTGCCTTCATACAAAGTCATAACAAGGATCAGTAGTTGTCAGTGGAAGTGAGACAAATTCAGGCTTGTTGTAAGATGCAATTTTCTAAATGGTTGCCCATAACTTACTGTTATTTGAATGGGCTTGGGTAGCTTTCTAAAAGTTACATCCTGGAAAAATTACTCCATTCTCTGCGAAAATTGTGGTAGTATGTGTACAACGAGGGTTAGAGAAGGTGGCTGTGGAAGTTCTTTATGGTTTTAGGAATTATACCTCTCTGGAACTACCACCCGGCTCTTCTCTACGCTTGGAGACTGTCAGAACAGCTCTGTAGAAGCTCTGCACAGTGGGCACAGGTAAACCACATGGCCTGAAGCATCAGCTTTGCAAGACGGGTTCTCTGCATAGCGTGTCATTTATCACCCGGAAAGAACCTAGCTGGGTGACAGCGATGAACCAGCGTCAGTTCATTATTTCTTTGTGAATGTTGCTTATAGAAGAGGGAGTTGCAAGAAAAGACACTAGCAAGAAAAACATAGTCTGAGCTACTTCTGGTTTTTATGTCTGAAGATAACTATCAAATGCAGAGCTGCCTGTGAGCCTCCACAAAATAGGCATTTGCTGGAGCATGTGTCTCACATGATAAAATAAGTTGAAAGCCTTTCTCTTCCAAAACTTCTGTTTAAATGTTGAATGCCAGCACAGGGAAACGTCATGATTAAGTGTAACCTAGAGCAGCAAAGGTGACACAGGTGGGGATGAAGTACTTCAAAAGCCAATAGTACCATAATTTGCTTTGCTGGAGAAATGGCTAAAATAGCCATTAGATGAAAGTCACGTGAATGAACCTGGGTCCTGGAGAGGTGAATTCATGTTGAGGGGAAAAATAATAGCCATGGAAGTAGCTTGTGACTCCTGTGGCATCATCAGCGGGGAAACATTTTTCCTCTCAGAGACCATGAAACTTCTTTGACTGATCCATAGATCTTAATCCCTGTTTCAGTTCTGCACTGACTCCCGTTTCTCCCTGGTACTCACTGTCATGATCTTTGAAATTTTCTTGTTTGCTGCCTCATTGCTGTTTGTTCCAGTCCTTCCTTGCTGCCTTTATAGGTGGCGGGAATGTTCCCTGAGATGATGAGGATCTTGGTCACCTTGTGCTCAGTTTTGAGCTTGTATGTTTTCTAGTTGCTTTTAGCAGTTTTGCATGTTGCTTGGTGTTTGAGGATGGAGGATTGTACTGCTCACAGAATACTGCCCAATGGTGTCCATGGGCGAGTTAGAGAAAGCTACCAAACAGCATAACTGTATGGGAAAGTAGTGAGCTGTTTCTAAGGCAGTCAGGATCCTCTAGTGCCTATTGATTCTTCAGGGAACTCATCTGTCCTTTTCACTTCCCTGGCCTACTAACCCTTGCTTAAGAAACCACACAGGAAAATTTCTTTTTTCTATGTTGTTTTTTTTTTCTTTTTCTCTAGAGACATTCTCTTTATCCATCTAAGTCCCAGAGTCTTTTTTTTTTCTTTTTTTTTTTTTTTTCGTCCTAGTCTACTAACCAGAACTTAGAGATGCAAGTTATGAGAGTCCGTAGCTTATTTTTAAGAGAAAAATATGACTGTATAACTATTTATTTCTGAATTTATAATTTCTAGTGGTTGGTAGTTCAAGGAAATTTTTGGTAACAGAGCTGGTATTATCTGGTTTCTAAATATGCATGACCTATCACTTCTTTCTCCAATAATTAAGGGCGTAATTCCTGTTAACTAATTTATATAACCATCTTTCAGCTATTAGACTTATGAAAAATAACAAAGCAAGCACTGAATTTTTTAGTATAGAGTATCTTGTATTGATTATCTTGTACATCTCGTACAGGAGCTACTGTGCACATGTAAAGCAGTAGACTGGTAGTAATGATAGCAGGGAGGCAAGTTTAACTTGTGTCTCACCTAGACCAATACAGCAACTCCTAAAATCTCTTACTTGCAAATGAGACTGACACTTAACTTCTCACTCTACTAAGGCAGTGATTTTGTTGTCATAAAACTCACTGGTAGGTATTTCAAAAATTAGGTTAGACATTATTTCTAATGTCTACTTTACATTAAGGTAATTTGGAGAATGCTTCATGTCCCAGTTTGGGATGGTTGCACAAGCGGTTACAGTTAAGCTCATGTTTAGCTCTTGCTAGGAATGGGCCAGAAGTTGAGCACCTTGACTAAATGTGATTGAAAGTGGTTTTATGAGAAAATGTCATCTATGAAAGAGGTAGAAGTGTCTGATATAGCCCAGAGGTTTATTACTAAGAATGTTACTGTGGTAATCTTGGGCGATCTTATGCTCTCCTGTAGCACTGTGAATAGTCAAGGTCCTTACAATATGGTGTTTTTATTTATAATTGTGAATATAAGAGATATACTTTATATATTTCATAAAACAAGTTCTTTATAAAAACCTATTAGAATAGATGCTTTTATTTTACATTTCTCCACATAGACTGGCCTCTGCTTTCTGGGTTATCAGGCAAGTTTGTATCATAGTAAGAAGCAAAGGTGCCTCTCAACTTCCAGTGAACACCGTTCCCCTTCCATCTGAGGAAGAGTTGACCACCCAAACCCTTTAAAACCCAGATGCAATCTCTTCTTAACTGTGTTTTATTTGCTGTCTGTTACCAGTACATGCAGAGAAACAATCGTAGCTGTGAGAAGCGTGGACAGCTGGTTAGTTATTTTCAGATGGCTTAGAGATTTATGTCAACCAGTCAATTGTACTTGCTAGGTGAGCTAGAGGAGTTCATGTAATTTAGAATAGCCACACAGAGTTTCTTGCCAATCAGGGAGCTGCCTAATTTGGAAATACATACGTATCTAAGGCCTGTCAGATACACAGTAGCTCCATACCTTACGCCCATTCTAGTTTGGGAGTAGTTATGGTAATGTTTTGCAGATTTGGTTCCAGTAGATTAAGTTTTGCATCCTCCCTTGTGACCCTGTAAGTCTGTCAGCTTCCTTTTGCTTTGAGAAATCCAGGAGAGGTTTCTGTAATATTCCCCATGGAATGTACCAATCTGGAACAGAACTTTCAGCCACTTGGACAGTTGTTGGGGATATGTTGAGAGAATGTGAAACTGAAAGCAAGGAGGAGGGAAATTTAAAATTAACAGATACTCTGCCATTAGACATTCCTAACAAGTTAACTGCCATATTTAGTTAAAGGGATCTGCCTGGAAATAACGGAATACTTATATTTAATAAGCTTTAAGTATGTAAGGGTGCCCTGTGACAACCGTGTTAACATCACAGAAGGGCTTGTCAGACCAGGCAAATATATAATACGCAAGTGTTAATGAATACCTGAGGTGACTCAGTAGTGTCTTCAGTGCTCTGCAAATCTATTTATCAGCACAAGCCTCAAAGATCCTCCATAATCTCCACGTGAATGGACATCAGTGGGAGTGGAGGTGATCAGTATCCGTTTGTGAGTGCTATGCTTTTCACAGGCCTGGGCCCTGCTTTGCCTTCTCCTGTGTCTCCTTGTTTAGTAAAACAGAATTGGAATCCATCCATCAGAGAATTATTGCGGGTTTGATTAATTTGAAAGTAAGCCTGATGTTCATGCTGTCTCCACCTGTTGGCAACCGTTTCAGGATCTGAAAGTGCATTAAGTCTTTATTCAAGTGCACAATATCAGTTGGCTGCAAAAAAAAAAAATAATTACAATTTCATCTTTGTTTTCCATCTTTAAAATGGCAATGTCCCTGTCACTGAAAGGGATAATATACGCACCATGTAGGCACTCTCAGGCAATAGCACGAAAGAGATTGCACCTTTTTCTTGTGAAAGGATGCAGATTTGGTGTCATGGAAACTGAAAGAATGTATGAAGTTTTAAATAGGCAGATGAATTTTAGATCCACTCTTCTAGCTACTTTGAAGAAGTACACAAATGTCTGCTGGAAAAGTCACAGGAAAAAAAAAATATCTGGCACCAATATGATGGTCTCCATAGTTTTTCCGTGGGGTACTGGGATCAGACTGGGCTTTAAGCTGACTTTTCACAGCTATATTTTCTTTATGCAAACTGCTGCCAGGCCAGCTCAGATACTGATTTCTGAACTTTCAGGTTAGTCACCATTACTTTAAGAGTATCCCACATCCCCATTTCATTTATTTATGGGGTTTTTTTTAATGTTGTGAAGACAAAACCAATAACCATCCTGTAAAATTCCAGCCCCGAAATCTTTCCTTTAGAAAAAGCATTCTACATTTTCTGATTGCCAGCAGTGCACTTACCTGTGCTATTAATTTGTAACCTCTGCTTCTGAAATCCTAACCCTGCTGAAGTCAATGCCAGTTCCTAAGGATTTCATTGTCAAGTAGTTAAAGCAAGAAAATAAATACCTGAACTCATTATTATCTTCTGCTGCCCCCAAGGTATTTAACACATTGTTGTCAAGTACAGAAAAGCCCCATTCATCACAACTCATCAGAAATAATACCAGTCTTTCACCAGCAATCTCAGTGAAGTATTAACAGTCTACACTTCATCTGAATTGCACACATCTATCAAATTCAAGTAACACAACAGACAACAGCAAGGATTAATTAAGGTCATTTTGTAATTGAGTAAAATTATGGGCCAACCAGTGAGTGCCTTGAAGCTGTAAGTATTAACTTGCATGAGTTCTCCAGTGCGTTTAATGAAAGGTCCACCTGGCCTCAAGCGCTTCTATAAATTACGTAGCCACTGTTACGTTTATGATATAGGTAGAAGTTAATTTTCTTACCTTTTGAAGTGCTTGAGAATAGTCATGTCTGAAGTGTAGGCTTCAAAACAAATTTTTCTGGAATCTACTGAGAGCTAAAATTTAGTTCTTGCAAGGCTTACTGCTTTTGTGTGAAATGAAGGGAATCGGGGAGGTGTAGTGGTGTTAGAGGTGTGTTGCTGGAAGAAGCTGAAGAGCTTGGTTTGCAGGATGCGCGTGAGAGCAGTATGGTTTTCACACTTTTCTTCACTAACTGGTATGGTAAGAAGGAACGGCAGTGATGGCAGCCTTATCACGGGGGGAATGCTTCCGTGGTGGCTGTTAGGAGAATCCTCAATATTTGTATTTGCAATTTCCAGTGAAGGAGTGGGATCTATGTTTTATACCATCCATCCATATACCAAATAGATGTGGACAGTTGTCACATAAATAGTTACAGAAACAATGTTTATCCACATTAAGCATAGCCGAGGTCATTGCTTATCTGTTTCCTGTCTGACCAAGTTAGGATGGCGGCTGAATTTATTCCAAACAGAGGATTAGTTATTAGATCTTGGAATATGTTGTTGGTTGGCGATTTTTTTTTTCTTTTTTTTTCTTAATTTTCTTGGAAATACTGTTCAGCTAAGGAGACCGAAATGCAGATAATACTGCACGGTGATTTCAGTGCCTTTGTTCTAACATGCATATTGTGTTTTGAGTGATGCTGATCTGTTTTGAGAGCTTGTGAGATTTTCAAAACCACTGCTATGTTAATCTCATTTGGCTCCTGTAAAATGCTTCAGATCACTAGATCACTCTCTCTTTCCGGGGTCTGCTGACAAGATATTGAATGATGTGATTTGTACGGCAGATAGTTTATATTCAGTTTTCACTACACCTTCATTTTGGAAATCTGTGACTGTTTAACTCCTTTTTAAGTCTTCAGCATGTTACAGTGGAACTCTTGTTACAGTGAAACTCTGCTAATAGAGATGTTTGCTAATGAGAGAATCTCTGTCTCTCACTGTGGGCATTGCTGTATCCTGAAGACACTTTGCCTTTTGATCTCTTTGATCCAAATTAATTGCAACAGGCTAAATGTAGACAGAAATATCAAATGCACAGCTATGCTTAACAGAAGTGTTACAATTACATAAAATTATCAGAAATCAAAGGAGAGATCCAGATAGGTGATTCAGCATAGAAATAACAGGGTAGCTGAAGTTCATGATTTAAGCTGGTAGTTCTGATCTGCTTGTACTTAGGCACTGAGTCATCCAAGGCATAAAAGCTAAATGAAGAGAGAGGACATACGGCTTCATACAGGAGCCCAGATAAATAGAATTACGCTCCTTTCATGTCCTCTCACATTGGGGCAGAATTGGTCTTTGATGCAGTCTGAACATAGACCTATATGAGCAGCAGGAATATTACCAGCAGAGAAAAATTTCTGGTAGTTATGACTAGTATTCCTCCCTGGGAATACTACACGTGTTTTGGTTTTTGTAGGGTTTTCTTGTTGTTTGGAGTTTTTGTTTTTGTTTTTTTTTTAAGGGGAGGGGAAGGGAAACAGGCATGTAACACAGCATGTAAATGTCCAAACCAGCATGATACAGCATCTGAGTTGCACATTCAGAGAATAACTAAAAGTTACCATTAAACTGAAGATTGGCTTAAGACAAACCTTGGAGTCAACTGTGTAACTTAATTACATCCCCTTCACATCCAGCTGTGTCTTGTGTAATGAAAATAGCTAAATTTGGTGCAAGATTTGGTTTCTGAACATCTTAGATCTGAAGTGTTTCATATCAAATTCTTGGTTCAAGTCATTTTAGAGTTATGAAATTCACATTCAATCCAGGGCCCTAATCTGAATTTTCTGGCTCTGGTACACGTACAGATAATCAGATTTCAGTAGGGTAATATATGGCACTTACCTTATCTGTTGCAGACAGATCCAGCACGGAGAACCCTTACAATCAGCAGGTAAGGTACTTCAAAGTACCTTAAAGAGATCTGCACTGGTGTTCGAGTATTAAAAATCAGGGATCTAATTAGCAATGTATTGTGGTATCAGCATTATGTTAAGTGCGTTTGTTTTCATCATCCTCAAAGCTTGCCTGAATCTCACGAAAAGTGGTGGAAGCCGTATAACAAACCGTGTAACAACATCAGTCACAGTTGTACAAAGGGTCGTGTGGGCAAAAATGTGAAGCCTGCAAAAACTGACAGGTAGCTCTGACAAATGCTTTGTTCAAGATATACAAGCACATGCAACATGCTCTGAAGAGATTGTTTCAGTAGAGCATCATGAATTTGCTGGTGAAGTATGTGCTAAGAGGAATTTATTTCTGACTGAATAGTCAAAAGCAAAGTCTGTGTTGCCGTGTTCCTATAAAAGGAACAGCACAAAGGAAGGACTCTGCCTGCTTGAAACAGATTTGGACCATTTATACACGTAACTTCCATCTAGGCATCTATACACCTTTTCTTAGGAGTAGACAGCATGAATCCTTTGCCCATAGATACAAATGTGAGTGTACATCTGTGCACACACGCATCTCTACAAGAATAGTAACTTCCTCCAGGGAGACTGGCTACAGCAGATAACCCGCACCTGGCCTTGAGCTCACAGATGAGCCACATGTGATACAGTGATTTTGCCAATGAATTATCTATGTAGACATAAACAACCCTATTTTGAGTCCCCATAGCGTGGTGGTCATACTCTTGCTGGTTGCTTTGGGGTTCATTTCAACTGCAGTTGTGCAGAATGTGGGAAAAATGGAAAAAAAAAATAGAGCTTTTAAAAAATTTCTAGACTGTTTTAAAGAAACCCTTTTTCTGTGCTCTTTTCTGATTTGAGGGGACTGAGGAGAGAGGGAGGAAGAAAAGTTTGTCTCAGCCAGCTCTGGTCCTTAACTTTGAGGTCTTAGAATTTAAATAAAATGTGTTACACAGTCAAATCATAATGTTATGCTGCAGCTTGTATATGCATAGGTGTAACAGAGTGGGGACGGGAATTGGTCTTCTATTCATTAGCATTTCAGAGTACTAGAAGCAAGAGATTCCATCTGGAGATGAGTTTCTCATAGTTTCTGGGTACAAAAATGAAATAAATGTTGTTCCGATATTGTTCCAACTGCTTGATTAGAAATGAGTCAGAGAGTGGTCTCTGTGTTCTCCATCTGGACATGTATACTCCATGATAAGCTCGCATATGAAATTTAAAAATTCTGTTAAAGTGTTTAGCTCCTCGGCTAAAAAGACAAGGTTGGTTGTAGGAAAACTGTAGAGATTAGTTTTCGGCATGAGGGCCTAAGACTGTAGAATACTCATGCGGGCAAGTACCTCATGCGTGTAATGAACTTGCTTGATCTATTTATATCTTTACTGAGAGTATGTTTGTACCCAGATGGTGCTCCTTAAATTTCACTGGGCTGTGCGTATGAGCAGCAGTTCACAATACAGATCACAATGGAGGACAAGAATCCTGGTAGCAGACAAATAGACTTCATTAAGTAGGTGTTCACAATTAGTTAATGCAATTGTTATGACTGTTTTTACTGATGTCTCTGCAAGAACGATCTGTAAATGACAGAAATTGCAAAATTGCATGTAATTACGTTTTTAAAAATTTTGGATAATTTTCTTTACAAAGATGAATAAATAACATTCAATTTTAAGGATGGAGAGGCTGACAAAAAGGGTGAAGTAGCCAAATCTTGCAGTGTGTCAGGAGCAGATTCCAACCTTCCAGACTCCCCTTCTCTCGGTGGTAATAGATCATTCACGTCCCCACAGCACCTTGCTTCTCCAAGTTTGTTCTTTGCCAGTTTTGGTTCTCTGTTTATTCTTTCCATATGCCTGAACTCCCACCAAGGTTTGTTTGGATTTCTTTTACAAGCAAGACTCTGAAATTGTTGTCCGTGCTTAACTGAAGTCAGCTGGTTTTCACTTCTTCGATAAGCTATTCTTGTAATTCCATTGTTTTTAAGAAATCATTTTAATATATATTCTAAAATTCTACTTCAATCTACCAATATCTTCTAAAATTCTACCTCAATCTACCAATTCATAGTTTTGTAAATCTCAAAAAAGCTGTAACTGCAAAGAGGGAACATAATTCAGGCAATGAATGCTTACGTTAAACTTTTGTGGGAGCAAATGCATTTCCTTTTGCCTCTCCCCTGCTGTTGAAATAATAGAGTTAATGTTAAATAGAAAATTTAAATAATACACTTTTTTTTTTTTGACACCTCCAGCTACTGAATGGTATTTCATCTGCTAACATCCTGACACTTGTGAAAGGTATCCCTTACACACGAACACAGTTTGGGATGGCTAATTTTAACCCTTGCAGGGGCAGTTTTTATGACTATGTGTAAGGGTGCCTGCAGATGTCTTTGAGAGCCTTACAAATGCAAGCTCACTATGAATTAAGGCTAAAAGTATGGGGGAGTTTATTTTGTTTTCTTTTCCTATGCGGCAAGTGTCAGTAGGCTGGCTTCCCTTGTGCAGTTTGTTACTTTTAAAAGCATTTGAAAATGCAAATGTAATGATTTCTTTGGGCGCAATTATTGCAAAGTATTTTCTACGACTTTTAGTAGGATAAATTACTAGATTGGGATTACATCAAAGGAACTGCAGGATTATTAGCATGACAAATCTGCTTCTTGATCAGAAATAGTCAGTACATTGAGTTCAAGGTGGTGAGATTAATTAATATTTCTGTAGCATGAATGAAATCCATCTCAGATTTCAATGCAGCCTCTTGTTCACTGTGTATAACTTCGCTCTGTAAGTAGCCAGATGCTGTGAGGTTCTGATTGCCAGTTTTAAGCTAATGATAACTTACTGGTTCTAACTTAGGAGACATTAAAAGTTACAGGGAAGCAGTGAAGAAGGGAGTACTGCCTCTTTAGTCATAGCATTCACAGCAGTGACTCTGTCTTTATTGTAATTTCTATACATTTGGCATAAAAGCTTTATTTCTTAGAAAACCTTTTTTGTTGCTGTTCTGAGAGGACAACAGTTGAAATGGAAAATGTCACTTGAAAAAAGTCTGCAAGATCATGTTGATTAACTTTTAAATTTTTTTCAAGGTATTCATATATAAGTATAGTTTTTAATAACTGTTAGAAGTTTTGCATTAGGCTACTCTGTCTTTCTTGCTCTTCTGTCCATGGCACAGTCTGTGCTTTCTGGTGTTCAGGAAGACCCCAGGTAGGCAATATGCCGCAGGCTGTCTGCAGAAGGCTTGAGACAACAGGTGAGTTAATGACTCAGTGTATTTCCTTCAGAAGCGTAGATGTCTTAGCAGCCTCTCCCCATTCTCCCTTGCTCTCTTCCTTCCTTGTCTTTCTCCAAGCTACTTGTTTCCCACTCCCATATTGCAGTTTTCTGCACTTGCAGCTGTTCCAAAATGAGCTGGGCTTAAAAAGATTTTTAAAAATTAAAAAAGAAACAGGTCTTGTTTGTTTTTAGATCCTATCAGATTTGGTTTACCCTGCAGTCCCTTCGTACCGTGTTGACCCAGCTGAACGGTAGGTGAGCGGTGGTGCTGTGGCAGGACAAGCAGCTGCTGGTGAGGAGAGCCAGAAACTTTGTTGGGCTTTGTTCCCAAATAAAAGCCATGGTGGAACTGCGTATGGATTTTGTCTTGAATTGAGCATCAAGTGCAGCTGTGTTTATTACACTGTCTGCAAAATAGAGCAGTAGTGTGCAGGCAAAGCTCAAAAGCCCCTTAGTGGCTTCTTAATCTGAGGTCAGTTGAGAAAGGATTCCCCTGTTTCTGGATTCAACTTCCAGCTTAGAGGAAGGCCCTGTACATAAATCTGCTCTATATTCAAATGTCATTTGAAGTGGTTTGGGCTACAGAAAAACAGCTGGTAGCTTTGTTAGAGGACCAAGGGTCTGGAATTGGTGTAAATGTCATATGTGGGTGTAGGACTGTCCATATAATGTGTACACCCCAGCTTCACAGCCTCAGACTGCTGACATAGGCCTTCCGAGCCATACATCCTTAGGCTGTTCGTGTTGGTTTTTTTCTGACAGCACTTCTGTCACACCAGCTGCAGCTTCTCACTCCCCAGATCTTGGCATGCCCGCTGGCTTGATGACATTCCCTGTTCCAGCAGAGCCATCTTTTCCTGTAGAACATCCGTCACATCCTTGATGACCTCCTGTCCAGTTAGCAGTTCATCCTCACTCTGTCTCTTTCCTCTCTGTTCTGACTGTGATTTCAGGTCACGTCACATACCACACTGTTAGAGGGCATGTGTTTGCCCTTTGTTAGCCATGTGCTTGCCTGATCCTGTTTTATCAATGCTTTTCCTAAGAGTGGTCTCTGATCTTCTTGCACAGTTTCAGTAGGTGCAGCTTGTTGAAACAGCTAGAATAGTCTGACATGTAGTAGAAATAAATGTAGAATGTCTGTCTTTCTATCCAAAACATTTTAAGATGCAGGGGGAGATTTTCAAAGAAAGGTGGCTGAGTTCAGGGAAAAGCAGTTACTTCTGCTGGAAAATCTGTGAATACATCTCAGGTAAATCTGCCTGTAGCTTCCGGGGGTGGGGATGGGGCAGAGGGGGGATGTTACTAATTCCCAACAGTGTGTGTAAATGCAGTGTTCGTGCTCATTCTTCACATGATGTGACTGCACAGCTGTTCATCTCCTATCCATACTCCAGTCAGGTGTGGAGGAGCTATAAGTAAGCTGTATAGTAAGTGCACATCTTCCCAAGTAAGCTTTTCTTGGGTTTTTCAAGGATAAAAGTTGCATCTTTCTCTTTATGCATCTTCCTTTTGTCCTTTATGACTTCAATGAAAAATCAGAAACAGTTTTCTTCAACATTTCTTTTGTGTACATAACAACTTCCTCGTTGTAGCTTCAGGGAACCATTATGTTTTTCTTCTCCATTTTCCTGTAGTCACCAGCCTCTGTAGATCATCCAGTGCTCTTCAGACCTATCAGAAGAGCAGAAACCGAACATTAAAAATCATGTTAGGATTGTGAAAATCTGTGTGAAACTGAAAGTCCAGGTTACTCCTGACCTGGAGTTTTTTGCTTTTCTGCATAGACCTGAACTGTTACAGGTATAGCTCAGCCTGTCTTTAAAATCAAGGCAGACCTTATCTTATGGAGGTGTATCTGATCGATCTAGTATGTGGCTACCCAACTGCACATCTCTCACTAATGACAATTAATTAGCTGATCGAGTTTCTGTCTGTATCACACTCTCTAGGCAGTGTACAGTGTCTTCTCCTTATTGTAGAATCATCACAGAACCATAGAATGGTTTGGATTGGAAGGGACCTTAAAGATAAGACCTGAAAGATCGTTCCAACCCCCCTGTCCTGGGCAGGGATGCCTTCCACTAGACCAGGTCGCTCAAAGCCCCATCCACCCTGGCCTTTGAACACTTCCAGGGATGGGGTGTCCACAGCTTCTCTGGGCAACTTGTTCCAATGCCTCACCTTCCTCATAATGGAGAATTTCTTCCTGGCATCCCATCTAAACCTACCCTCTTCCAGTTAAAAGCCATTACCCCTTGTCCTATCACTACATGCCCTTGTCAAAAGTCCCTCTCCAGCTTTCCTGTAGGCCCGCTTTAGGTACTGGAAGGCTGCTATAAGGTCTCCCTGGAGCCTCCTCTTCTCCAGGCTGAACAACCCCAAGTCTCTCAGCCTGTCCTCACAGGAGAGGTGCTCCAGCCCTCTGATCATCTTCGTGGCCCTCCTCTGGACCCTCTCCAACTGGTGCATGTCCTTCTTATTGTTCTTCACATCTTAATTTGTGAGTTTTGTTGTAAGTTAACAGAACTGATAGTAAATCATTGCAAACAAGTAGAAAATCTAATTCTAAAGCAGTTATCCAACTTTGAATAAAACTTTTTTGATTAAGATTCTGGACATTTTAAAATGCATTTTAAATGATTAAAATCCTTTTATAGACTCTATATTTAGTCCTGTGCTGTCTCCCTGTCACAGATGTACTATTAATTAATTAACACTATTTTCTCTGTGACTTTGTTAGCAGGCTTGGCAAAGGTGAAAATTATAGCAATTAAAAAGGGGAGATAAAAAGTGAAGGTATTTACTGACTGCAGTAAAGAATAGGAAAGCATTTTTCTCAGCAAATGAAAAAGTTTTTGTTTAATATGCTTCCCCATCTCATTTGAATAGACATCAAGCAAAGCAGAAGATCTGTATAGCATCAGAGTACTTGGCCTCAATATTGCATAAACATGTATTGTTATTTTTTTTGCCTGTTTTGGTCTCCCATGGAGTCCAGTACATACTTTACATTTAAAATATGTGCTTGCATTGCATTTGAGATGGAGTCTTTGTGTATTAGGAAAACTTACCAAAAGGTCTATGATAGACAGAAGAGAATAGCAGCTACCTTCAGTAAATTGCTTTTAATATATCAAGTGTTACAGAGCAGGTACAGATTAGGAGAGAAATATTTTGCCTATTAGGTCAGTGAGAATGGATGAGGGGTTAAAAATCTTGTACCAGATTCTTATATCGGTATAGGCTTATTGTCAGGCTGTTCATCGCCAGCTGGAAAGCAGTGTTAGTGAAAATATCTAATATCACAAAATCTTGTTAAGAAGCCCATACTCGGGCTGCAGTTATTATATCTTAATACAAGAAGAATGCATTCTTTGGTTTTTGGCTCTGGAAGAAAAAGAATGAGTTACCACATTAAAAGACAAGAAGCAAGCATAATTAAATGGTCTGTGATCTTATTCCCCTTCTGCTTCCAGTATTAGCTTTCCAAGTGCCATATGTACCAAAGGCATTGCGTACAGTGCTAGCAGCACAGGTAGCCGCTTGTAGGAGAGCAGTTTATCGCTCAAGGCAGTTATTTTGTTTGTTTAAACTTAATCACTAGTACTAGTACTAGACTGTCCAGTACAGCTCAGTAAGGCTGCCTGTGGCACCGCAGACTTTCAGCATCGAAATAGTCCTGTCTGAAGTCAAAGACAGCTTGTTTCTAAGCTTGGGCTTAGGGTCAAACACACTGTTGTTTCAGGGCCTGTGGGAAGGAGCCTTCTGAAGGAGGCTAATAACAAGTTTCCAGGTTCCTTTGTTGTGTAGCACATTGTCTCAAAATGACATGTGCTGTGCCATCCTTTCACACGGTTTCATTGACTCATCGGAGGCTTGTTGCCAACACAGCGCTGCATCCGCTACTGCCAGGAGAACAATCTCGTGGAAAGGCAGGCATGCATGTTATGGAGCTATTCAGAGCTCCAAGCAGGGTGAGTGCTGAGGAAGAGAAAATAGAAATAGAAATGACAAAAAGCTACAGATGTTTGGAGAGCCAGGAGACTCAGGAGCTGCCAAAGAAAGAACAGATAGCAGCAAAAATAAGTGGAAGAGAAATACAGGAGTGGGGAATGTGGTAGAAATCCTTATGAAGGAAAAAGGGTTGCAATATTTGTCAAGATAGGAATCATCACCAGACTATGAGTGGATTATGGCATTTCCTAAGGTCTTTTCTGTTTCACCACAGTTTGATGATTTGATTATATTAGATAAGGTGATTTTACTTCTGTTTATACTCATTTTCCCAGCTGAATGCTTGTGAGCGAGCAAAAATATCATAGGTTTATAGCCTTATATAGGATTATCTTACTGTAGTGTTTGATGATGTTCGGTAGAAAGGGAAAGCTGATGGTCTTGCGTATTTGAAATGTAATTTTCTACAAGTATATCAAGCAGGGTTTTTAAGCAGTATTGTGAAAAGAAGTACCTATTCTTCTCTAGACCTGTGGAATTAAGTTCTGCTCTGGAGATGCAGATGTAATGCTAATATAATGAATACGCAATGACAAATTGGGGCCAAGCTTTGCCCCCGCAAGCCAGCCTAAGGTATGCTTACCTAGAAACCAGAGGTGTGTTTATCACCTCTGAGGCCAAGCAGCGTTGCCCTGGATTGATGATCATAGCAGTGAGCGCTCAAGAGTGTCAGTAGTGCCTGCATTGGCAGCAAGAACCACGCGCTCCCGGCCTCTCCCGCTCTGTTTCCTAACGCACGCTAACGCCCACTCCCCATATCATCAGTGTCACTGTTATTTGTGCTAGCTGGAGTAAAGCGTGAGGAGTAGGCAGCTTCATGTCGCTGTACAGACATGCTTCTAGGCAAACCTTGTGGCTTACCCAGCTGGGAGGTGGCAAAAAGAGGCCATTGCAGCAGACAAGGAGCCCAAGAGAGCACAGGTATCGGTTAGCCGTGCTGCTCTTCTCCCCTATCTTCGCGCCCTTGCTTCACGCTGTGAAAGGTGTGACTCAGGCTAGGACTTAACCCTGAGCCAGGCAAAGCGCAAGCAATGCAATGGTCTGCATTGCGGGCATTAGTATTTTTCCATTTGTCCTGTCTCTACTTTCCATCCAGTTAAAGAACCCTCTCCAACACCCCCAGAAGCCGCTGTTGAGAGCTGTAGTGCATGTAGGTCCTCCGCTGCAGAAACCTTTGGAAGGCGTGCATTGTCCTCGGTGAGGAAGAAAATGCTGCAAGTTTTATTTCCATAAAGCTAAAGCAGAATCCTGAAGAGCAGCCTCTTCAGGTTATTTCCTGTCTCTGTGCCAAATAATCTGTGCAGGCCAATCACAAACTCCTCATTCTCTGCATTGCTTGTAAATATAGCATTGTACGTTTGTTAATAAGAAGAAAATGAGTTTGAATTTCCCTGTGAAATATGAAAAGAAGTTAATCACACAATACTTCAGAGATAGAGGGCTGCAAGATGCGTTTCTAATGTTACAGCTGTCAGCCTTTCTGTACATGCAAATGTTGTACTGTCAGAATTTAATAGGGTGAAATAGGTTTTCATTTTAGATGAACAAGAACTCCAATTATAACCTCTTACAATTCCAGTTACTCTACTCTGGGTGAACGTGTTTAACAGCAATTCAGTATATGGCACAAAAAAAGTCCTTTGCATGTTGTCTGGAATTACAGTGCAAGCTACCACATCGTGCTGTACGTACAATAGCATAGACAAGGCACCTCCATTAATCCCCTTGTATTTGTGCCTTTTGTTAAATGGACACTTTTATTTAGCCTGTCTTTAAAGCTTCAAGTTGTCACTCTTATTCTTAGTCCAGAAGTCAATTTCTCTCAGTAATTGGTGAAAGTCCCACCTGGCTAATTTAGAGCTCTCCTGGTTTTTAAAAGTGGAGGTTTATGATTAGCTAAAGAAAAATAATCTTGTTCTGTGTTTTAACATTCCTGTAATATGTGGGATTAGAGCACTTAAGATAATGAAAGAATTGTGATGTCCGTAATTGTAAGCATAAAATTTCAGTTGTCATTTTTATTGTATTTCTGAAAGCAATTGTTTTGCTAAAAAAAAGAAAGATGTAATTGGTAGCAAAGTCAGTAAACTCTTACCAGAGTTGTATATGTAATCCTGAAAAATCTGTTTTGCAAATAGGTCCTTGTAAGAGACTGTTCATGCACTGAAGTTACAAAAATCTCTGCTCAGGTTTTATGTATCTCTTTACATATTGAGGTAAAAATAACAATTCAAATATTTTAAAAAATTACATTTCTAAAAAGAAAGCATTTCTGTTTTAATTCCCTTTTGTGGCAGTTTGGAATCACAATTAAATGTGTTATAAATTTATATTTACAACCTGATGCATTTTCCTCTACTAGTTTTGTAAAACAACATTGCTTTTTAGCAAGATGGGCTAACTTGTTGTATTCAAATCTATGTAATTTGAAGATATTAAGTTTATATCTTGAAATCTATGCCACTTTAAGATACTGTGTTTATATCTCCATTAGTCATAGTTCTGAGTTTTACAAATTGTGGCTCCCTCCTGAAAACACCCAGGTGCCTGGAGAGTGACAGGGTTGATGTCTGACACAAGACAGGAAGAAAAATTACTCCATTTTACTTTTCAAAGGGAGCCTCTATTGTGTGAAGTAGCTTTGATGCGGTGTATTCTTCTGCTAAAGACATCTTCCCTGTATACAGTCACATTAATTCATGCTTATGGTATTTTTCTGTAAGGTTTTGAAAAGTGAATATAGCAGATTGCCTGTCAGTACTAAGTTCACTTGCAGCTGCCTGCATCGTGAAGCCTGGGTCTGTTCCTGTGGTGGTGAACAGTTCTCCTTTGAAGCCCCATATGAAAACTGGAGAGCACTGAAGGTATACCAAGACTTTATAGCTAGAAAAAAGCTCAGCTCATGCCTTTGCTTATTTACTATACATGAGATATAATTTTACTTGTTGATTAGGAACATTTGATATGCAAGTTATTGAAAAGAACTAGTTCAAACTTTGTGTGTCTCTCTTCTCTGAAATTCCTTGCAGAATAGAACTATCTGAAAAAAAATAGTCTGTTACTGCACTCTGAAATGCTAGTATTAGCATTAGCATGTATTTCTGTTGTAACAGCCAAAGAAAGCAATTTGCTTAGAAAACCCATGAACCTGCTGTGAGCTTGTCATTTGGATAGCCTAGCAGCCTTGGTGCATTGGCTTGCAGAGGGATGTTTTGTTTTTTAAAAAATATATAGTGTCAACACTGTTTATTACATATATATCTATTTCATTATCTGCTGACTTTTTAGAAAAAAAAACATGAAATGCAAGACCTATAAAATCATACATAGCTATAATAGATTAAAGAGTATTATTTATCAGACATTTCATTAAATTCAGACCTGAAAAAATAATCCAGATCTGGGCTCTGTGATAAAAATAACAGTGGGATATATTTTGATCACGAACTGAAATGAAATTCAGCAGTCTGTCAACACTGCTGATCTATTTCTGAATGCCATTTAATCTGGTAATGAATGCCACAGTATCTCCCCCCCCACACCACCACCGCCCCCCTGCCTGCTTAACTGGAACAATTTTTTCAGGTGCTAAGCACCTGGGGCTCCAAATCAAACTGTAAGTGCCTCATCTAGCATAAACTGAGAATTCTGCTTCAATCAGAAATGCTCTTCAACAAGTCCTTTTTATGGCAGAGGTGACCGTCTGCCCTTGTGAGCTCTTGGCAGCGCTATTTTAGGATGGTTTCACTAGTTAGCTCCGGAATGATCGGAACACATCTGAACAGCCACAAAAAAACTGATCTAAACCAAGTGCACTTAACTCTAGCTCTGACACACTGGTAGACAATTCAAAATCATATTATATTTGCTTCAGAGGAAAAACCTGTGGAGAAAATAATGTGAATGAACAGTGGAAGTGGCATTTAAGGCACGCTCGCAGACTTTAATTCCAGATTAAGCTTTACTGTCTGAATGCCAGTGCACTCACTTTCTTGCCATAAAAAGATCCTGTCTATCTCTTCGCTTTAGTTGGTTGCTGGAATGTAGAGAAAATGCTCGCTGATGGAGTGAGATACGAAATGAAGTGCTGCGGAGTAATGCAGTCAGAATTTGGAGTGACTGGTGACTTCTGTCTCTGAGAAGTTATCCTTTTAGGCATTTAAGTGGGGCTTGGGGCAGAGGGATTTTGTTTTGGTTTGTTTATTTAATAGCAATATTCATTTTATTGATAAATATGTTTGAGAGCAGGGTATGCTTTTCACAAAATGAATATTTAACTTGTCCCACAGTGATCGATGCCTGGCTTGGCCATGTTGTGCTCACATGCAGTCTAAAATTACCAGGAAAAATGCAAGTGGAGTTGAGAGCAGAACCTTCTGCAGATTTACCCTCCTCCTTACACCTCCAACTGAGGCTCTTGAGTTGAGAAATGAACACACGTGGAGAATTTGAACAAGAAATATTAAAGTAAGAGCCAATCAAATGCAGAATGTGTCACAGAGAGTAACTGAAGCTGTCTTTTAGAACAGCTAAAATATAGCGAGTTATCTCAGCACAGATCTGTTCAAGAGAAAAAAGAATCAAACCTGTATCATATACTTTATGGCATAAATACAAGTGTTTTTTCTAGTTGTGCTGTAGGTTTTGTAGGTGCATGCAGCACAGGCTCTCACCACAAAGGTGACAAAATGGCACATTTTGGGGGCTGAACCTGTTTATGCTAATAATAGGTGCTATTTTTATTCAGTGCTGAACTGAATCATCAGGAATACTTTATTTTGCTGAACTGATCTCTCCTGTGGAACAGAAATCTAGTAACAAGGTATTTGGATTAGTTTGGTTTTGCTGTGGCAAAGTTCAGGTTAAAAGCTTGGTATCTTTCTCTGTGTGGTTTTTTTTCAGTACTGGCTGAAAGAAAAAAAATAAATGCATGGTCTTTTTTGAGTGATGCAGCTCTTCTTGGAGCTTTTCTTTTCCTTTAGTGGAAACAGTGGCTACTCAGGGCCTTTGAAAAGCACGTCACAGGTCTAGTCAAAAATAGCCGTGATCCTCAGAAGCCCACTTCCTGGCATAATTCAGAACTATTAACAAAGTAAAGGTGATTATCTATGTGCAACTGCTCCTGTGTGCCATTAAGGGCATAGTTTTGAGTGTTCAACAATGAGAATTATTTTAACCCTGAAATATGCTATAGCACATCCTAAAGCTGCTTTCTCTCAGAAAGCATCAACTTAAGTTTAATCATATCAGACCCTGAGCAACAGAAGTATTTTAAAGCTGAAGTTTTTCTAGCTAGTCCCTTGTACCATTTGGATTGAATGGCTCCTTTTTCCCCATCCCTGAGCATATTTTCCTTACCACTACTTATCTGTAATGATGTGCTCAGTGATTCGGGCCTATTAAGGAGGTTATTACAGCAATGGAATAATTTTTGTTTGAACTTACTCAGAGGCAAATACAAATGCCTATAAATAAGCAAAATTAACTTTCTTCATCTATCATTGCAGAGGCATCTAAAAGCCAAAAATACAAATTATGTTTTTGTTTACTCAAATTAATGAGGTTCTGCTCTACAGAACACTAAAATAAATTAAAGAAAGGGAGTGCAATTAACAGGAGACCAGAAGTGAGGTGGAAAGTTGGAAAATAAGCTTGACTAGGTGCATGTTGTTCTTGGAAGAGTTTCTGTAAAGCACCCAGTTATGGACTCTTTGCATCTTTGGATCGTCCCTTTTCTTTAACATTTACCAAATAGCCTTTAGCAGATCCAAGGAATGCGCAGTGCTTATTCTTTCTGTGAGAGCTATTATTTAAGATGCAACAAGGCTGGTTAGTATGGAGGACTGGGTACCAAGAACACTTGTAATATCATAGCAGTCATAATGCATTGACCTGTGTTCCCTTTGGGGTGGAGCAAACACCGAGAGCTTCCCAGTACTTAATGATTTGGTTTTGGAGAGTTTCCAGTGCAATAGCTTTTGCCCCATTTTCAGAATAGTTTTTTTGCTTACTGAGGATTTGAGTAACATGTAAAGTGCTTGAGTGATTGTAAGCCCCAGCGGGGTAAGATTAAAAACTTGTAAGACAGCTCCCTCATGAGATATCCCATACTTTGAAATGATAAGGATGAATCTGGAAAAGACTTTGAACAGGACCAGACACAGATGAGACCAGAACTCGGCCAAAGGCTGTACAATGTATTGATGGTCAGGAATAAATGTCTCGGGTGTATTAAGAAGCTGTTTATATAACACCGTTTAAACAGGATTAAAATGGGGAAAAAAGGCAGGTAGAGGTGAAGGATCTGGCCTTCTCTGAAGACATCAAGGACATGCCATCAGGTTTTTACTGGTGGGTAACTGGTCTGGTGATAGTGATGGATCCTCGATACTAATTTGATTTACACTTTGATAATTCCTCTGAGAAGTTTTTGCAGTACAGTAGCTAGTAGTCAGTAGCTCACAAAACTCAGGGAGATGTGGATTCAGGAGAGCCAGTGTTCCCGATTTGGAGTTGTAGTCCACACCCCATTTGCCCGCGGTGAGTGTACAGTTGCCAGATTTCCACGGAGCTTCTGGTGCAATCAAGAGGCTCTTCTAGCAGATTGTAAGGCAGAACAGTATTCCTTTCTCTGAAAGCCTATGTCAGATCGAATTCCTCAGCTCGATGTAGAAGATGACTTGATCAGCTTGTAGCGAGCTGTAGCTGAATTGTACATAATGAGACAGGGAGCTGTGGGATGGAAGCATCTGTATGTGTGTACGAGTGAGAGGGGAAGGAGGGAGGGATTTGAGCTTGTTTAAAAATAAAATGCATCATTAATCTAAATATGACAGTAGCATAAGCTGTGAGAACAATCTTCCAAACAGCATGCCGTGAGCCTGCCTTCTCTGCCGCTCTCTGCCAGCTGCAGACATGTTTTTGCCTAACTGCTGCTTCGGTTCCTGGCGCTTGGATGGGCCAGTCGCTGCCTCTGCTGGGAAAAAGTGTTGTGGGGAAAGACTGTCTGAAAAACATCCACCGAAAGAATAATCTGCTCACATGCAGTTTAGTGGGCACGAAGAGGAAGAGAAGAGAGATGCCAGTTCATCACCATTCCCAGCCAAATCTAAACACCATGGAGATACTTCATGCCCTCTGCCTGGGGTCTTAGAAAGAGATGTGTGTGTTCAGTAGAGATGTAGCAAAGCTGGTGGAAGAAAAGGGTTTTGTAAGAAAAATCTGGCTGCAAAAGCTGGTTTTGTTTTATTTTTATTCTTGTTGGGATTGATCTTTAGAATGATCACCTATTTTGCTTCCCTTCTTCAAAAGCTAGCTACAAAGGTAGTTACAGGACAGAATATGAATACCTAATAATTCCATATATTTGTCACTGCACTGTTTTGCATACATGGCATTTTTCCCCCTTCCCTGAACAGATGTTTTTCCTTTAAACACTTAGCAAGGTTTTTGGGTTTTTTGGGGGGTTTTTTTTGGTTTTTTTTTGTTTTTTTTTTTTTTAAACAGCAAACCAGTCATGGATGAGAGAGTGCAAAAGCTAGCAAACATAAAGCAAACAGCAATTATGCATAAGAAATGCATGGAGAGATATACATAGATGTGCAGGAAGTTTTTAAATAAACTGAATATACATACAGTGGAAGCAGAAGAGGCTGAACTGCTGCCAGGAGGATAATTACGTGATTGATGTCCTTGTCTATGAGACTGTTTGGGGGTTTTTTTTCCCCTTTGGTTTGATATATAGCTCCACTAATGAGGTAGGTCTCAGAATTTGGTCTCCTGTTCCACATATAAGCTTTAGATGTACTTTTCTATGTATAGATATAGATAGATATACTAATTTATATATATACACACACACTGTATATCTACCGTACAGTAGATATACTGAGGAATATACCTGCAGCCTTTTGGAAGTGAAATGCAGCTCTTCTAGGTAACGCTCACTGTGCCTTGCTGGTTTCTCAGCTGTACTATTTGCCACTTCCCATTTGGGAGAAGATGGCAGTGGGAGGTAGAACAATTAGAAAATTAGAGTCTTGTTGTGCACACAGTGATTCTTCTCTCCTTTCTGATAGGAGTCATGTTTATTTACATATATTTTTCTGGTTACTATTGTAACCAAGTTCTTATTGTGCCTCCTTTGCAAATTTGTCATACTCTTCACCTCATGTTTAAGCAGAAACTTATCTGACGGGCAGATTGATGTGCTGATGAAGTCCATGAAGGTCATAAAAAAGGACGAGTTTCATAGGTGTGTAACTGGAAGAATCAGGCTGTTTTGCTGTTACGCCCCACCAAAGTACTGGTGTTTTTAAAAATAATTGAGTCTAAGCTGAATAATGCGTGGAACCAATGAGATAACTCTGGTTGAAAATGGATTTTACTGTTCTGTTTCATTTGAAGATGATCAGATATCTTTTTTTTTTTTTTTCCCCCCTTGCTCTATCTTTTTAGTTTTCTGCTAGCTGATTTCTCATTTTGTCTTTGTGTTTTCCTTGTGACTTTGTTTCCTCCTTGTGCGCGCACATACACACTTCACAGGAGAACGCTGAGAAATTTCCAAGGTCTGGAGCTCCATCATTTTCTTTCAGAGGGGCAGGAAGATGAGAGGTTCCTCAGGATTTCTGTTTCCTCCTTTGCCTGTATTTCCATCTTAACCATTTCTTGTCCCAGACAAGAATCCCACAAAGCCGTATTTCTTCGTTCACAGTTACTATGACCTCAGAAGACACTTTTACTGCAGCAGCCTGCTCATGAGGGAAGCTGTCTCTGACTGTCATTTCAGTGAGCAGTGTGTCTCTGCCACAGTCCCAGGGCTTAACACCAACAGGCAGATTTGATGAGTGTTTTTTCTGTAGTTCTTAAGAGAATGATAATTAGTAACTAATAGCAAAGTTCCAGCATACTCCTGTTTCCCAGGATTCTGTCTCTTGAATCACTGTATACTTGTGTGCTAATTTATGTTCCAGTGACAATTAGGAGGCCTCAGATCTGGAAATGCTGCATTGTAATAGGTAAGTTTAAAAGAATTGAAAGTGTTTTCCAATTGAAAGCAAGGAGACTAGTGTAAAGATACAGACCAGAAGTTCCAGATGTATATCCCAGAGATACAATTGCACCATGATGGTGCAATATGTAGCTGAAAAAGAGAGATCCCAATGAGATGGGACAGCATCTGTTTTTGCTGAACCAAAAGACCCTGGTTTTCTACTCTGCCAGGCTTTGCTTTGCCACTTACACATCAAAGCTGGCATTTAAACCATTACTGGAGATACAGTTTCTTAGTTTTGAAAAGGCACAGATCTTGGAAAACAAAACAGATGACAAACCATTAGAAGGGCATAGTACTGCCAAAAAACATGGGTTATGTGCATACAGCCTCAGATGGGAAGCGTGCTACCAGGGTCACGTAAGTGTTGCCTGACTCTGGAAGCAGGATTCAGTCGCTTAAACAGAGATTTCTAATATCCTTGTAGGCGCTGTAGCATACCCACTGGGCTCCCGGAGGTGCTGTGTCCTACCTGCCGGCCCTGTGCGGGTTTGTCACGTACCCTAAGGAGTGCAGAGCGGCACCTGGCACCTCTCTTCAGGATGGGGAATTTGGTGGTTGGGGGAGCCACTGGAAAAAATGCCAGGAGCTGGGCAGCAATGAAAGCACAGCCAGAGCGCATGATAAGGGGGATGTGAGTGAGGCAAATAAAAACAAGAGTGTAGGTGCTGAGGAGCAGGCAGATAATTAAGGAAACTTAAAAAATAGGAGCTTGATTCTTATACATTGACATGTGTTTCTTGACAGAAAATCACATTAGTGACTTTCCTCTGCAGTAACAGAAAAGTAGTTCAGGCTGAAATTGTCTTTTCGTAGATCTTTTCCTGTGTGTAGTATGTTGCTGTTCTGTGGGTTAGGTTTGTTGACAAAATTCCTCTCCAAAGGGTTTGCAGTCTGCAAACTCACTTATTTGTCAATACTGTACATGACTAATACGAACCAGATCGATGGTTCAGAATTGTTTTGAAGTAGATTGGGCTTGGCATCGAGAGATATTTTCAAGGAAGTATAAAACTGAAAATAGAGGTAAAGAAAATATACACAGCAGAGCCATAACTGGAGAGTCATTAGCAATGAAGTCACTAACTAGGCCATGCTTACAAAAAAAAAAAAAAAAAAATTAAAATTGGAAGAAATCTAGCATATGTGTGCTGCAGCAGGAAGCAATATCTGGATAAGCTACTGAGAAACAACTGCCAGGTTTATGAATGTAAACAAAAAGTTCATGCATTTAAAAAATCTGGCTGTAGACAGAGTAGCTTGAGAGCAAGTCGGCTTTGCGGCCAGAAGCTGAACGCGAGCGTTGCTGAGGATGGAGCCAAGCCAAGTCAGTGCGGCTCAGTGTGGCGGGCAGAAATGTGCTTTGCGGCAGCCCAGCCTGGACAAGAGCCCCCAAAAAGGAAGAGGCAAGGAGGGAGTGGGTGAAAACTAAGGGACGAGGACCCCGGAGGGAGGCTTCTGCAGGCCTGTAGCTGTAGGCCAGTGCTCGTGCAGTGCTTGGCTACACCTCCACAGTGGCTGCTGAGCCGCGTGCTCTGAGCTCTGCCGCAGCACCGGCGGTGGGCCTGGCTCTGCCCTTCGCTGACCTAACGCTATCTCGGGCATCTGTGTGGTTTTTCTAAGCCTAGAGCTGGCTCCAAGTTACCCAGTTAATTACTTGCTGTTACTCTTAATGAGCTGTCAAGGGCTAGGTTAGCTCAGATCTTAGCCAGCAATATGTGGTCAGTGCGTTTGAATTGTTATTTTTAACTTTATAAAAAAAGAAGACTGTTGAATATATTGCTTAGTTGTGTTTCTTCTGGCAGTAAAAATAAATTTCCTTTTTAGCACTGCTATATCCTTTAATACCCTCTTTTACCTCTTTGATATTTTTTATTTAGCGTCCATTACAAAGTAATGTCTTAAAGTTTTGCAGCTTTTTGTGCAATGATATGATGGTGATATCTTTCACCAAGGGAGGCCAATGCACTTGGAACCGACGACTCCTTCTCCAGCATCTGGAAGTGAAAAAGAAAACAGGCACATTTTATTTTGTGAGTGGCTGCTGGTGTTAAGTTGCTGTGGGATATGCCCAGGACCAGGCATCTCACTGCCTGGAGAGGTGTCAAATCTGGTACAAGTGTGTGCCGTGGGTTGGTGGGCCAACACAGTGAGTGGGCTCAGGGCAGCTGGAGGAGAGGTGTGAGTGACTGGGAGCACCAGTACTCAGAAGTCTCTCCAAATCTGCGTTTAGGTCCAAACCTTTGCAGCCAGTGTCTTTGGTAGCTCTTGTCAAAATTATCTGTCATTTTGGCTGAAGGCAGTGCAGTATATGCTTGTACAAGGCCCCAGGGTTGTCTGTTTTACTTTTCCTAGCTCTGAATGGCAAGGTATATGGGGCATGCTTATATAATTGCAACAGGTGTTACAAAGGCCAGTATTAGCAAGATATCATGGCCAAAGAATAATTGTTAAGGCTTTGCCATGAGGAAGAAAGGTGGATTAAAACTTTTGCAATTAATCAGATTAGTTACTAGGCACATTAAATCAACATCCAATCAAGATCCAGAAATAAGTATGTCACAAAACTTATGCTTACTATAGGTTGCAGGAAAAAAATATTGTTGGGAATACTGCTTGGGAATATAAAGGCACTATGACTGAGTTTTAACTCTGCTTTGCAAGGGTAGTTTTGATATTGTTGAGTGCTATTGCTCCTTGACAAAAAAGGTTTATTAGACTAATGTTTGTGTATCAGTGTGTCTAATATTTGTGTATCAGTGGCATTACTAACCTTGTGATACCATTAAAATTAGTTTTGCTTAATGTAAACACTTTTGGAAAACAAAACCACCTGTGTTTCTTTAAATTTGTCATGCTGTTATTCTTTTGTCTTTTCTTAGTACATTCCATATACCTCTTGTCCTAAACTTGCAGAGGATCAGTATGAAGCTGACTATACAATATTTTATCCTTTCTAAGTAATCATTTTAATTTACTTGACTTTGTTAATTTTTATACTTATCTCTGTATCGTTTGTTACTTTCTGCCTCTTATTTAAGCATTTTGTTTGCTCCAGGTATATATCCTTAGATGGCCATGGATGTTTGATTACATTCTCTGGTCCAGTTTTCCATTTTTCATGCCGTTAAACACAAACATTGTATTTGTGCATATTCTTTCTGGTGGTTACCCTTACTTCCTTGCTTTGAGAAACTCTTGCAGAAGAGCTCATTGCTGCAGCCACTGCCTCTCTGACAAGCCATTTGTGAAGTTCAGGTTCTTTAGGGTTTTTTTGGCTAATGCAGTCGTGGACAAATATCCCTTACGAATTCTGCTCCTGTCCTTGACAAGGTGAAGTTACTAAGACTCATTTACAGCCTGTAAGAGGAGATGTCTGGAGATGAAGTCTAGTGCTACTAAAGCATTAGTCTAGCTGTCTGCTTGTTACTGATCACTGCTGTCGGGTGAGAAGACCTGCGATACATGTTCCTATCTCATCATCTAAGAATTTATTCACATGAGTCTTAACCAACCTTAGTCTGGACTGGAAAGAGGAGGGAGATACACACCTGCCAGAATAAAGACATGCATGGGAAGTTCATGTTGCAATTCAACATAGAAAAGAAAAAAACCCAAACCATGAATACAAGTGGTGGACATGTATGAAGACAGGTTAACTTAACATTGAGCTTTCTGGTTTCCAGTAGAAAAAAACGTAAGTGATTGCACAGAGGATGTTTTGCTTTTGTTGTTCTTTTGGGTTTTTTTTTAGCTGTTGTTTATTTAAAAGAAGCTGCTTTCTTGTTCTATTTGCACTAGTTTTGAACTTTCCATTTCAGTGCTTTACAGAAGCCTTTTTTTCACCCTCAGCACTGCTTAGGGAAGCTGCTATAATGTGATCTTTTTAGAAACTAGCATCCATGTTGCAGAGGACAGAAATGTTGCAATAGTCCTCTGAATTTAGAAAGTTGAATAATCTCCCCAAATGGAAGAAGTAGTAATGCTAATTAATCTTCCTTACAATACATTGAGCTCCAATTCCGCGATAGTTCAGTTACTTTTAATAAAGGAAAAAAGTGAAGAGATACTATTTTAATTAAACATGAGTAAGATTCTTGTTCTTATTGGTCTATACATTGATCTTTTTGCATAGCATTGGTTGTGCCTGGAGAAATGCAGGAATGTCAGAAAGTAAAAAGAGAAGTTGAAAACGAATCTTTTTTTTTTTTCATATTCCTCTCCCTTTCTTACCCACTGTGAGTATTTCAGTCCCCTGCTATGAATTTTATTGTAAATATCCATTTCAAAGTATTCTTTTACCTGCACTGATACAATCCATCCTCACATATTTCATTTCAGGCCTCCAGCCCTTTGAAAATGCATTGTTTTCAGCCCTCAGCATTCAAATTTGCATCGGTTAAATTCCCCTTTCCAACCTCCAAACTGAGACAAAAAAAGTGCTGTAGGTTTTTTCTTTGTCACTTTCTTGTGCAGGACTTGAAAGTGTAGTCAGTTTAAGCGTTCGCTTTCTTTTTTCTTAAGGCCTTTTTGTTTCTTTTTTTCCCCAGAAAAAGCTCTGAGATCCAGAAATATTTTGTGAGGAGAGTTGAGGTTCATACATAATTACTTAGTTTTTCCTTCCTCCACAGTATCCTCTGAGCTCCTTAGCACTCCTGTCTCGCTGCTTGACATTCAGATCATCTTTTATTTGAGGACTTCTTTTCAGAGAAAAGATGGATGGCTTCCCCTCAGCCTCGTTACAGTCTTTGGATGAGCCCAGCACCCTCACAGTTTTAAGAGGTTGCTGGAGCATCCCATACTGGGAGCGTCCTGTTATCAGTGAGTGCTTTGTCATCCCTTCCACAGGCACTACCCAGAATTTCAACAAGGTGTGAGGATGTACAGCTTCTGAGGCAGGATACTAAACAGGTGAGGTTTTGTTTCAGGAAAAACTTCCAGAGCTGCGTATCCTCCAGTCTACTTTGTAGAGATGTTTGCAGGTAGGAGGAATGGGCTTACATCAAGTCAAGAGGGAGAAAGCAAAACCACCAACTTGCTAAATACTTCCGTGAGTTTTCCAACCACAATCAGACCTTCCATCACAGTCAGGTTTTCCAGTTATGTTTATGAGAAGTTAATCGAGTCCAGTATGTGGAATTTCTGGATATATGCAAGATTCTTGTTACTGTTCCACAATATGATTCCAGGTCATAAGGTTAACTATGCTTGTTACAGAATCCCAACAGAAATTTAAGACACTAACTGTACTGTGTTGTCAGCCTTGTCTTTTCCCTCTCAGTCATTTCATGTGTTTCTTTGAAGCTTTTCTTTTTTAAACCATGTTTTACATTGAGGAAATGAAACTTCCAAATTAAGTGTGAAATAGTCCCTTTGTCAACAAGTAACTTATTACAGTTCCACTGTGTTATGGATTTAAGTGTTCTTTGAAAGCTGAGCTGTTGTTTTTGCTTGGAAAACTCACTCTTTCACACTTTGTACATGCTAGGAAAAAGCTCTTGTACCTTTTCCCTTTCTTCTTTTTCTCCCCCAGTGGACTATTAATGAATTATTAATCCAAAACTCTCCAAAGAGAAGGCATAAAAAGGAAGAATACCTGAATTCCCCAAGACTGTAATTTTGCACTTCTTTTCACAAAAAAAAAAAAAAATCCTGCAGTGATACATACATCCAGGTCTGCGAACAAGCGCTATGGAATATACCATATGTGATCCTGGGAAGATCTATATGTGTGCTTTCAGTGCAGGAGCCACTGACTTCAAAACCACAGCTACTGGTAATAAGCATTCTATATTAAGCTTTATATGTTGAATATTAAAGAGCCAATTCTGAAGAAAGAAGCTGAGCTCTTTTATTTTGCCAGCCTGTAGTTGTCTTTTCTCTTTATTAATCCCCTTATTTGTCTTAGTTTTTTCTTTATTTCCTGCTTTGTGGTGCTTGCATGTAGAAACTTGAGGTATTTAATGGTGGTAATAAAGGGAAAGCCAATAACTGTGCGTACTTGAAATTTCTGTTGTTCTTCTGGGACCAACATTACCAATACAGCATTAATTTCCAAAGAGCTTGCTTGGTGAAGGAGAATTCTTTTAGAATATTTAATTTGAGACTGTATGCTTGGTTTTGTCACATATGATCCCTGATGTTTTAAATACTTTGTTAAAACAGGAAAATTAGGAGATCTTAATTTAAAAAAAAAAAAAAAGGAATTTAAAGATTTTTCTCATCTTGATTTTAAAATATCCTTTCTGGTGGCAACCTGACTTCTGTTAGCTTAAAGAAATATTGTGGAAGAAAAATCATAACTGAATATAAAATAAATTGTGACTTTTTGTCTTGGTACAAATTTTTTTTTGCTTTTACATATAAATTACTCTCCAGGTTCAAATATAATGCTTTAGAGAGTTGTCACCATTTGTACTACCCTGCTTTTTTTTTTTTTCAGTGTGCTTCAGAAATTAAAGGTATGGAGATTTTTTTCTTTTTTCTCATAACCCAAAAACCTGAAATCCTCATAGCTCATAAATGATATGTGTGGCCTTTTCTGTTTTATGGCCCTTAACTATTATTCAAGGTGATTGTGAAGAAAATTTCTAGTATCTGAGAGGAAGTCCTGTTACTATTGAATCCTACTGCAAGTTACATTGCCTTCCTTTTCTATTTTCTTTTTTTTTTTTTCCTCCCACTCCTGAAAAAGTGCCCTGTGGTAGATGTAAAAATATTGATAGAGGACTTGGTCTAGACAGTGCAGAAAATTATTTTCCTTCTTAGTGTAATTTTACAATAAATTATTTTTTCTTTTCAAGTATCTCATGAATTTTGTTGGCTCAATGTTTTCAAAGTACTTCGGTTACAAGACTCAAGATTCAGGAGAGATCTGCCATTAGAGTGTAGTATGACAAACCATTGTAATATCAATTTGTATATTTAATATAGTTCATAATATGTCTGTTGTGAGTAGTGATTTTTGTAATTACAATTATAGACAGTTCTAATAATTGCTTTCTTTGTCTGGATCCACTCCTTGTTTGTTTGTCCTCTACTCTGAAAAGCCTCATCTAAGCTGGTGTTAAAAGGGCAAGTTTTGCTGCATCCAATTTTAAAAGCGAAATGATTTAGGAAAGATAGACTAGTGTTCTCTTAATCTAGAATATGGAAAACATTTTGTTTCGGATTTTTTTTTTTTTAAGTAAAAAAACAGTATACGTCAGATGTGGCTTGATTTGGATGAGAAAGTGCATGGGAATGGCAGAACATTTCATAGAAATTTCTGCAGAAAATTTAGTTTTTCATTCTCCAGTAATATTTTATTAATATTTTTAATAGAAATTAAAATACAGTTTTTTCAATCTGTATTGGCACAGATGAACAAATTTTTAGTTGTGTGATCTGTCACTGGGTCCATGAATCCTCATACAAGTTGTTTCTGCTCCTAGATTTTAGCCACTTTTTGGTTAGAGAAGAATGAAGAGTACTATTCTGAGCAAAAAACCTGTATTCATGATAATACAAGTTCTAACCAGTTTTCTGAGATGGACTGTAACGAAGTTATTCATGCCTAAATGCAGCATGAGAATAGACATCAAAGAGAAGTAAATATACTAATACTTGAAATCTGCTTGGGAGGAAAAAAAAATTTTTCACTTAATATATCTGTATTTTCCATTAATATGGAATGTGATTCTACTGTAGCCTAAGCTAACATAATCTACTAATAGGGGATCAGTATTAGGACCAGCCCTGTTTAACATCTTTGTCGGCGACATGAACGATGGGATTGAGTGCACTCTCAGCAAGTTCGCTGACAACACCGAGCTGTGTGGTGCCGTCATATCTAATGCAATACATCTCTTTAGCTTAGAACAGAGGAGGATGGCAGTTTTTCTACCTGTGGTGGTCCCAACTTCATTGTTGTGAGTGTTTTGGATGGTTAATCACGTCGTAAACTGAAAAACCCCAGCTAAAATTTTGGGGGTCTACAGACGTGTCTGAAGTGACATAAGACTTCAGAAGACATTTGATCATAAGAAAGACTGTTTTGGACTAGCTTTTAAAATCTCTTTGGAGGATCACTGGGAATTTGGCCCTGTAGGTAGTATCTATCTTTTCTACTTGGATAAGGACTTAATCCTCAGAGGCTGATTGTGTTCGTGTCCAAAGATTTGGCTCAGAACTGGTTTTGAATGTTAATGACGCAGAAGTGCAGGAACTTTGCAGGTCCTTTGCAGCCAGAAACAACCGAACTATATACTTACAGAGAAATCAGCCAGGCTCCCGCTAGTTAAACTGCGGTGGAAGAAAAGTTGCAGACGTGGAACTTGACTCTGTTTCCATGGAAGTCAATGCATTTTCATTCCAAGGAGAATAGTATCTGTTTTGGTTTTCCTTTCAACGTTGGAAATGAGTGTCTCGGATTTTGAACTCTGTGAAGTGTTGTTAGAGATTTTTTTTTTCCATTTAGTATAATCTCAGCTTCCACTTGCTGAATCTGTTTGTTTGTTTGTTCAAAATGATTATTGGCATCGTTAGAAAAAATGTATATGCTGCATTGGGTGAGGTGGTGGTGAATTTTTAAAGAGCTATTGCAATTATGTGAGGGCAACTAAAGAGTACATTTCGGTATCACTACAGGCATCAGACAAAAAATGGTTTACGCAGCTTTAGCTAGAACTAAAGAGAATGTTTTTGTGGTTTCAGACCTGGTTTTGTGACAGTATAAATTCATGGCTCCACTACAAAAAAAACTCTGAAACCATATTGTTTCATTGAGTGCTGCCTGTAATTTTTGTGTGGCAAAGAACCAAAACATCCCTAGGAAGCTGTATGTTTGTTTGTCTTTTTATTAACAAGCTGTTGGCTAAATAAATTTCCATTGTTGAATGACTAAGATAGTCAAATATTTACGATGCAGACATAGGGCAGTTCCTTTCAAAGGCTGTGTAAGAAACATCTGGCCAAATGACTGAACATCTCTTGTAACAGGGAATTTTTGAGATTAACAGTCAAGGGTTCTGACTTATTGCAGGTGCTAACTCTTAATGAGTGCCAAATGTGCACCTGTTCACCTCTCTCTCTCTCTAGTCCCTCCATAACTGCGTCGCATGGATGATGTTCCGATGGGCGGTTGTTTTGTACTGTGGCTTGAGGATCATCTTTCCTGCAGCTCCATTTTATTTTGCACATCTGGGCACATCATGCACACAACAGGATGTCAGCGCTGTTACTCAGCTGTAATGTAGTGACCCTACATATGCACTAAATCATGCCTTAAGCTGTGCTTAGAAATTCCTCTTGTACTTATTGCTCTATTAGACAACGTGGTCAACTGCGTTGTCAGCATTCGTAAGTTTTTCAGAATTTGTCATTCTGTTCCAAGATGCCTTGCATGCCCTCTAGCACGTAACAGTACAGCCTAGGCAAAGGCAAAAGTGTTTGCTCTGACGGTTTAGGATCTGGATCACTGCTTTTCTAGTTTTAGATGGATTTAATGCCACTGCAGGGAAGCGAGCTCGGGGAGGAGGTGCTCTACAAGTCGCAATCTGTGACTGTGCTGTGTCTGGCAATGAAATTTGCAGAGATGAGGCCTGAAGTACCCTTTCCAAGCCCAGTCAGTGCAGGTCTCGCCCCTCTAACCTGCACTGGTTGCTGAGGTACCTGGGCTAAGCTGTGCCTTCACCCTCAAGATGCTAAACAGGCTTGCAGAGCGAAATTCCCTCATCTGCGGAGTCCCTGTGGATGAGTTTAGGCCAGGGCCTTTTCCCTAGGTGTTTGGGAGGCTTCCAGCCTGTGTGCAGATTTGTTGCATGGAGAACCTACAGCACATCTGCAGTGAGTGTCACCCTGCACAATATGTCTGTCCTGGCTGTACGATGTTCTAAAGCTGGAGCCCCAGGAGATAGGGTTGTGAAGACATCACTGCTTGAGTCCTCAGCACAGAGATAAGGTAGGGCAGGAGCTCTCACTGACAGCGTTCTTCAGGTGCAAAGTAGCAGGAAGGCAGTCTTGTGAAAATCTTTGGCTTTAATATCATAATGCAGATATTCCAGACAGTTAAAAGTGAAACAAAACAGTCTAGGAAGGAAAGCCTAGGAGTGAGTCTCTTGCGCATAAGGAAACTGATAAATGGGATGTTTTGAGAGCTAAAAGTAGTGGCCCTTATCCTCAGTTTAGGAATACCATAAGTTAGTTGTTGAAATAAAAGTCAATGGGGTGAAACTTTCACTTCAATAACTCTATAATGACTGCTTAAATCCATGAAAACTTCCTCTCTCGTGAATTGTGGTCTTGGGATGGTTTGGTGTGTGACTTTCACAATCAGGTACTTTACAGTACCTTTGTGCACATCTCCCTTCCCTTTTGCACTTAGGAATGTAGACCTTACTGTGCTTTACACTACTTAAAAACACTTCAGTCAGGCAGAATAATGGTTTGTTTCTGAAGCCCAGACAAAACAAGTCAAGATTCCTAGCACCTATGTAAATGTGATAAATTACGAGAAGCAAACTCGGGTCCTGATTTTGAAAAGCCCAATGTATTGCTGTGAGGTTTTCAGCTTGTTGCTGTCCAGCCGCTCTGGAGAAGCAGCAGCTGCTGTGCTTCATTGCCTGCTTCTTTCCGGAAAGGTGCTTTAGGATTTGAATCACTTATTTGGGTGGAGAAAAGCAGATCTCTCTACTTCAGCAACAGTCGTTCCCATTGACTTGACACCAGGAAATAAAACCAATTGAAAAGGATCACTGCAAGGATAGAGAAGAATAGGCTTAACTAATAAAAAGCTGCTGAAAGCAAAATTTAAAAAGGAAGACATGCTACCGCGTTTAACTCTGTACTTCAGAACATAAAATCCATACATGCAGTTTTATGCATTGAAAAAGAAAGAAAAGTGTTGTTTGTTTTGTTTATTTAAGGCAGGATTTTATAATATGTATTTCCTGTAGGTCTGGAATAATCTCTTAAATCAGAGAGCAGCATCCACGTGCTGTGTGGGGGTTTTAAGCACAGAGCTGACTGTTGCCACATGAAGTCCTTTTGCCATTTTTGGCTGGAGAAGAAATGCTTCCAAACTTGGTGCAAAGGCAAGAGGAGAACCAGGCTGTACAGCCTTATATGCGTGACGCTTTATGCCATGTGCTTTTAGCTGAGTGCGGCATGGCTAGTGGGTAGCTCCCCCCTCCCCCCAAATCCGATTATCTAACAGTTAATCTGTTTTGTTGATGTGCTGAGTGACAGCAGCTCATTCAGGAACAGAGCTGGGGCGGGAGGGGGGAGCGCTTCTGAGAGCAAGCTGTTTCCACCAAACATTTTCCTTTTAGTGATTTGTAGGATTAAATTTCAGGCTGTTGCCTGCGGAACTTGGCATTAACAGCCAACACGTTCATCACGTTAGCTTTTCTCCTCAGCTTCTTTTACGGAAAAAAATAAAGCCATAGTTTCTATCGATCTCCCTTGACCGGCTTATAAGGCTGTGGGTACCCTTTTTCATCACGTTTTAATACTGACCAAAACCTAGGTGGTTAAATTCACAGTCGCATCACCATTTTTATTTGTACCTGTGTGTGTTTCTTTTCAGCGTATACAGAATAGTTCTGAAATGACTGGGAATTGATCTACGCTACTCATAACCTTCTTGCTTTCTAGACAGATAATTGTTATTTCTCAACCTATGTGTGTATTTAACCATCCACATTCAAGCTGTGCAGCAAGCCTATTTCATCCTCACCTAGGGGAAAGATGGGCATACATGTCTTGTTTTGTCAACATGTACTGCACTGTCTTTCTCTTGTTTCTTTTAAGTTCATTAGTCTGTAGATCTTGATATGGCTGCTGAGTACTAGCTTATACAGCGTTTGGTAGTTTGTATAACGTCGGAATGGTGAAGCCTCTTGTAGTCGCCTTTCTCTCTTTTCATGACATAGAGGGAGGCAGGGAAGACCTAAGTCTAATTAGAGTGAATGAATCTGTGCCTTGTACGTGCCGCTCAGAGGCTTTGCTGTCTCTTATCCATATTACTGTCGCAGCTGAGGAGCACATCACAAGGGCACCCTGGTGCGGACCCCGAGTGCTTTATCTGTATAGATTACTGCAGCATGTTCGTGCAGGCTGAATCCAGACTCTGCGGCTTCAGCTTTCACAAAGCCTCTTCACAAAGGGAAGACAAATTATGTCAGCTAACATAGATAGCAACTGTCAGGAGGTAAAAGCTTAATGAAATTAAGACAATGTGCAGTTCTTACAGGTTGCAGCAAGTGCTGTGGGGAAGCTGAGAGATAATTAGAGCCTGGTAATAGGTGTTAAAACTACAGATACCTTGCCTTCTCAGGAGCTGCATTTTGCTTTAGTCTGTGTATAAATGGTGTAAGAACATATTTTGACATCACAGAGATGAGATTTCAGCCAGTACAGACAGGGCTGAACTAATAACAGTGTAGGGGACAAGCCAAGAACTAGACAGTCTTGCCAGGATAACAGGAAACCTCAGCGTGGAGTCATGGGGTCATTGTGTGTGTATTTTGTTTGGAAATGCTGTGTTTGCTTAGCTGGACCTCTTAAACTTGTCCTAACCACTGTAGGGAAGTGTCCTGTCACATTATATACCTATGTTATTTGTATCTGGATATTTCTGTCCCTGGAGAGTGTGTAAACTGCATGATACTTCTCACCATGGTGTTTAGAAGATCTGGAAGGCAATAGATTGAGAGGTGCCAAGTGGCACAAAGTGCTGGGAGAAGCTCTGATTCTGGTGGTGAAAGAGAGGACATAGTGTCCATGTATGAATGTGATGGCTTCAGGGATCATCCGGGACTGTAAGTAATCTGGGAGCTGCCATAGTCAGGAACGAGTCCCTGTGGGCTACTGGATTGATACAGGTGGGTTTTTAGCTTCTAGACAAATAGCTAGAAGGGTCACGAATAAACCTTCTCTATGCTCAAAGGTGGTGGTGTGCCATCTCTTCTCCATTCCATTTCCAAAGGATGGCAAACAGCAGTGGCTGGAGCAGGCCAGGTTGTTGAATCTTCTATTTGTCCTCTCTGAGCCTACTTTTTGCCTGTATTGTTTTTCAGGTCTGCCCTAGGTATGACTCTTGACTCCTGCCCAAACTCTTAGCCCTGTTGTAAATGTAACCCTTTCACTCTTCTTTTGTGATCAGAGTCAGTCAGTCTGTTCCTAAGTCAGCATCTGTCATTCTGAAGGGTTTGGTGCGGAGAGTCACCTTGTACAGTGCCACGTGGTATCCAGCCCCAGCCCTCATTCCCCCCGATTCAGCGAGCTGCTCTGAAAACCCCACTGAAACAAAGCACCCATTTGGCCCTGTCTGCTTCAGGCACCAGTTTTGTTTCATTTTGAAGCCCAGTGTCAGTCTACCTTGGCCCAAGATACAGGGCTACAAAAGTCTTTTGTCTTTACAGTTCCAGATTTCTGCCTCTTTTGGGTCCGTTTCTCCAGTTCCTTCTAGTTAGACTTGTGCAACCAATAAAACTGGAAAGGTTTTGCCATCAGAGCATTTGGCTAATATTGTTTGCCAAACATAGACATTTTGAAGATTAACTATATGCATGTCATGAGGATGCAAATACTTATTATTTGCTTATGTAACAGGTTTTTTGTAAGTGGTGGCTTTTGACAGCTACAGTTTGGTTTTCCCAACTGCTTCTTTCTAAACATGAAGAAAAGACAGCAAGAACAGAAATTATACTTTTTAATGTAAACAAGTTGGTTTTAGGGAGTTAATGAAGCAGCCACTGGAAGATGTAAAAGCATTGTATTAGTGACTAGAAATGTGAAGAGTCATGTATAATTCAAAACCGAATCCCCCAGGAAGAGTTCACATAATGTACATGAACTGCTGAGCCATTTAATAAAGAAGGAAACTGAAAAGGGCAGCATTTGCTGCAATCCTGACATCTTGGTAATGCACACAGGTATTTGCAGCCAAGCGAAGAACACTGTGTTTAACTCTAAAGTGTATCTGAGTGAGAAACAAGACAGGGAATTGATAATACCACGGTGGTTAAGTACATTGGAGTAATACAGCAATCCTCTATTCCTAAAATGCAAAAAGTTTTATCAAACCTATGAAACTTTTTAGGATTCACTTTCCCAATCAGGAGTAGGGATACAAGAATTTCTAAACCGAACATCTGAACTCACTACATTCTGGCACTGTTACGTGTTAGTAACTACAGAAAGCCATTACCGGTATACAACCTGGCAGTATTCGTCTTGTTTCCAACCAGCATCGTAGGTATCACGTAACAGTGATAGAGAGTTTCAGTTCCTTCTGCAGTAACTTCGTCCCAGGATCTTGACAAAATGGAGACCTCTAAAAACTTCATGTTGTAGTCAAAGCTCCAGTGAACCAAACTTTGCTCCAACTTGGAGAGTAATGTCGTTGACACATGGAAGTCGCTGCATCATTTGGCCCAGATGTTGTTTTTTTCACAGCTAAATGTGAAATCGGAATCACCAGCAAAAGCCACTGATGTAGATCTTCAATGTGATAGCTGAACTGCCTTCTTTTTTGGAGGATCCTACTGTCCTTTAGCATTTTTGGTAGCACTTTCAGTCAAGCTTTATGTAGCAGCTGTCACCAAATTGTGTAGTCAACAGCTTCCAGTCCAAAGTGGGACTCCTTGCCTTGGGATGACTGTTCTGCCTGGTTTCTCTAGGGCTAGGTGAAAGTCTGCTTTTCTTTGGTTTTTTTTTCTTGTGTTCTGCTTTGTGCTATCTAATCTGCCTGACGTAGGAGAAATTATTTAAGAGCTGCCCAAAATGTTTCTGACTAGAATGAAGTCTGAAGAAATCAGGTGGAAGAGAACCTTAAATTTTTGCATGGTGTTTTTGTGTGTGTGTGTATTTCTGGATGGCTGTGTACCTGCACACAGGAGGCAGCCTTGGGTGTGTGGAATTGAGTTCCTTGGTTTCCCACAGATTTTGTTTAATGACAGGGGGTGGATTGCTTTGGAGGACATTAGTGCTTTTTTTTTTTTTTTTTTTAACCAAAGTTATCTAAAAGTGAGGCCTCTAGTCTGAGTAAGTCTGGTGGGCTCCATTTATCATTGACGAGGAGAGCAGGCATCTGCAGAGGGTAAATATCTCAATTTTTTTGACTCTAGGAAGAGCCTCAGGGTAGTTAACTTGTTACCAACTGAGTTGAGGTGACATTAATTCTATGTTATGGTTTTAAATCAGACCACTCATTGATTTTGATGGGAGTACACCTGGGCACCCTTTTGTTTCTTCTTCTGGGCACTGACTCATCCAACCTGAGGCATCCTGTGTTTAGAGTATTAGGTTTAACTTTTCTGTGTTTTTCTTATCTTTCTTCTAACATATAGATTGCCATATTCAGGTTTTGAGATGAAACTCATAAATAACTGATCCACAGAAGCATCTCAAGCAGAATGCATCGTTTCTATGGTTTTTTCCTCTACTTTTTTTTTTTTTTTTTTTTTTTTTTTTTTTTTTTTTGTGGCAAGTACATTTCCACTAAATATTTTTAGGAACTACCATGCTGCCTGTAAGTACCACAAACTAGAAACTGAGAGAATCATGTAACAATAGTGTTGGAAGGGACTTCAAGAAGTCATTTAGGCGGTCTCTCTATACTTCAAGGCAGAATCTCCTGTTCTTATGGGGTCACAAAGGTTTGGTTTGCATCCTTATTAACCTGAATGCTCTTACTTACCAGTGCCCTTTCTGTACTGGCTTAAATGTTTTTCACAAAGCACCAGGATTTTTAAAAAGGCACATCTTGTATTAAGCTACCTGCATTTTGCTTCATTTTGTTTGTAGATGGGATAGACATCATCTGAAATGGCTGTGCCGTATGTGTGGGTCTCCGTCTTACGTTGTTAGTAACCTGACAGTGCTTCATAGAGCAAAGCAGTAGTCCGTCTGCAGGGAGGAAAGAAAGTCTAAAATAATTCACTAACAAACCTGAAATCTTTGTCGATACTCTGTTTGTTTGTATGTCAGTGCTGTGTTGAAAGAACATTTAAAAATTACCATCTGGCTAAGAGAAGGACTTCATTCAATTTTGGGTCTTTTTTATTCTTTCTCGTTTAACTTCTGGAAGTGGCTGTCCAGGTTTAAGTGTCTGGAGTATATTTTTGGCACAGAAGGCTTGCATGTGCTGACTTTTGATGTACCAATCTTTAAAACTGCCAAGCACACCTTCTGGGGAAATTTTATATAATTGGAGGGTCACGTAGTGTGTTGCTTTCTGACTAAATTCCTTTAAAGTCTTTGTTATTTCCCTCTTTTATTTCTGAAGTTCCTTCATTTCATGTCATAAATAACACTGAACTTGCTGAATCGCTGCTCATGAATTGCTTCAAGACTGGGTGAACAGAAACAAAGAGGGAAGTGAAAGAGGATTTATTCAAATTTGACATTAACGTGAGCAAGTGGCACTTTGAGGCACAGCCCTAAGTACTAAGAACCTGGAAACATTTACAAGAATTGCAGAACTGATGTGCTACTTTAAAGCCATCCTGAACCTAAGCAGTATCAGAAGAAATATCAGGAAAGACCGAAAGTTAATAGCGCTGCTGTCTCATGACAGAGATTTAAACATCCAAGCACACAGACCAGCAGCATTATCGTTGTTAAATGTGTATATAATACAGTAACTTTGTATTTTTAAAAAGCCATATCCTTGTATTCTCAGTATTAGCATCCTTTAGGAACGTGGGCCCTCAGGAAATCAGTTTTGCTTTCCATGAGCTTTGTCACATCACACAGACACAGCTTTGATGGAAAGTGACCACACGCTCCTTGGTTTCTGCTGTCTTTGCCTTGCGTCACTGCTTGCACCAGGGGTACCCAATCGGTTCTGCCTACATCTGCCTTGTGTGGGCACAGAATGTTGCCATAAAAGCCACAAAACTATATTTTTGAGCCTTTTACGTTAACTGTCAGTATAATGCCAAGGTTTTTGCAGAGGATTATTGCAAACTTTATTTCACATTTCCAAATGAAGTATGGAAAAAACATCTATATTCTCTGAGAATCTGGTATCTCTTCAAGTATGTGAGGACTAGGTGTTTCCTCCACGTGGTGGTGACTCTTCTCACGAAACCGGGCTAATCCCCGGGCAGTAGAGAGGAGTGATACAGTAGTTGCTTGATTAGTCCAGAGTACCTCCCCATGGGGCAGGAAATGCTGCTTTGTTTCTTGATTTCGTTTCCAGACTTTGCTTAGTAAATATCTTGACTCTCTCTGAATAAAGGTAATTCCAGGAGAAATGTACTAAAAGTGTTTGCAAAGATAAATGCCTGAAATAAAATTATTGGCTGATATTTTCACCGAAGGAGATCACTCTTAGCTGCCCTGGTGTTATAAATAGAGGTTGTAAGAAACACAAGATTTTCTTTGCCCAATGTAGCATATACCAACGAGAATATGGAGTGGTGTGTACATCCTGCATATGCTCGTTTCATTGGTAATACCTCAACTTTATTTGCATCGTGTTTTCTTAAGTCTGCGTTTCCAGTGAGAATGCTTGAAAGGCTAAGCAGCATTGCATGTGAGAATAAAGATTAGTTTCTCTGGATCATTCAATTATGAAGCATAAAGCTCTATAGGATTTGATAATGGTGACATAAAAATAATGGTATCTTTAAAGAAATATAGGGATCTTATATCTGAAAGGCACACCAGAGCTGTAACTCTTTTATCATCCTCACATGCTTCTGACAGTGGAGAAAGGATGCACTGAGCAGATGAAGAGGGATTTCTTTGTCCTCAGGGGGAACGTTCTTCAATAATTATGACTCCTTTTAAGTAACTCTTTGGAAATAACATCTCTGAAATGAGATTGTGGAGTTGTTTTAGCCAGGCCATGTAACTGGCAGTGATTCATTCGGATGCTGTTTAAAATGGCATTTCACGAAGTCTGCGGTTCTACTTGGTTGACAATGACAACCGGTAAATGCCGGGACGTACTGTAGGATTTTAAGAAAATGTTTTGCTTTTATACCTGCCAGGACATTTGAGGCCCTGCTCCCTTTCTCCAGGTTGTCTGTAACTTCCATATATAATCAATAGGAATTGCTCATATCCTGTGCTAGGAAAATAAGGCATGTGAGCCAGTCGGTTAAAACCTGTTGTCTAAAGAGCAGTTTGTGAATAAAAATATCCAGGGTTTTCAGTGGTAGTAGCTGTTTTTCCTTCTCTTCAGTAGCCCTTCTGTAGCTGGTTTACGTACTAAAGGTCCAGTTCCACATCGTTTTAAACCAGCTGGGGCTTTAACTTTCATTTCATTGTGGGGAGAACTGGCCCTATGGAGAAAAGGTGTGTGACTTCTGAATGGAAGCACATACATTTCCTCCCTGGTTGTAAGGTGACAAAATAAGATTTGTAAGACATTTACTTTTCATATATTATAAATGTGCTTTTGAGGTGTTTATATTACTGTCACAGCAAGGTGTGCATTATAAAGATTCTTAAAAGAAGCTGCCTATCCAAGCTCCACATAGATTTAATAATCATAAGGTCCCAGAGCATAATTGTATCTCTGTGTTGCATTAGAAAGCATTCCAGTGACTTTCTCCATGTGAAATAGAGAGAGATAAACATTGTGCCTCTATAGAAGTGTAAATATTTTTCTCCAAGACATTTAGACTTTCGCATGCTGTTGAGGGTTGTTTTTATTTTTTTCTGCTGTGAGAAGGCCTGCATATTCAAAACATTTTCAGGCTGGATCTGTAGTTTTAGCTAAGGGTGGCTATGTCTTGCAGAGCTTGAGGTTTGGTTACCACTGCCAACTGTGTCTGGGTTCACACGGTTCATTCCTCTAGTTGAAGCCTGAAAAAACACTTCGGCTGTGTTTCATTTGTGGAGTTTTTCCTTTTTTCGGTTTGTTTTTGTTTATTCTCTTTCTTGTTTTAAATTAGGATTTCTGCTCTGTGCTCTAGCTGGAACATCACCTTATGAAAGACTGTGTATTTTGTAATGTGCAGCCTTTAGTGCCTCTCCAGTATCATTCCTGGAGCCAGGGATGACAGGCTCTGTAGTAAATATTACACAACTCTTCAGTGAGACTGTCGCATGTGAACAGCAACATCTGGCCATCTTGAACTTCCCATCAAATAATGTCATTTCAGCACTCGGGTTACTTGAAGCCCAAAGGCAAACGGGAGTTACAGTTGCCATGGCAGGTATATACTTGAAATATATATACTGAATATACTTGAAATTAGATTATGTAAGTTTACCATCTCTGAATTTCAAAGCTTCTGAGAAGCTGCGTGCACATCTAAGAAATCACAGAGTGACTTTTACATTTTTCTAATCTGATCTGTTTACTACAGATAATCAAGTTTCAGTCAGTTTCTGCGGTATTGCCTAAATAGGTTATTCTGCTCAAATGTCATGCTCCCCCCCGCCAAAAAAAAAGGTTTTTTCCCCGGTCTAGTCACCCTCACAGTTTAAAAAATTGTGATTTCTTTGTGATTTATTTCTGATTTGAAAAGACTTCCTTAAGACTCTAGCTAATTTATTCTAACTGTGCTTTTTTTCTAGGTAGAAAAAGGCCCTCTTATTAACCATTATTTTCTCTTATTCAGAGCATGTGTACATCTCTCTCTCTCTCATACAGATATGTACATGTATACATGTAATCAAGTCGCTTCCTCGTCCTGTTTCCAATAAACCAAGCTGTCAGCATTCTCTGGTTCTCCCCGAGATGCATTCTCTGCAGCCACGAGCAGTTGTGTTATTCTGCTGTTCCTTTCAGTTGCTTTTTGCTTCTGCTCGCTGTTTCCTGTTTATAAATCCCAGGATCATATTTTTTTTGCCCCAAGGTTACCCTTGAACTCCATCCTGATGTGGCACTCCTTTGTTTGATTGGCTGTCCTGTCAGAATAACTACTTTCCAGTTTTCAGTCTCTGTTTTTCTGGGGTTGTTCTTTTTTTTTCTACCCCTCTATTCTTTTTTCCCCCCTTACTTGTCTACCCAGTGGTTCCTAGAAACACCACCTTGCTTGTAGGCGTGCAGTAAGAAATGTGTATTGCCGCAGGGAGCCAAATGATCCCTGGCAGCCCTCCCCTGCCATTCATTCCACTTTGTTTAGGCTATTTTGTGTAAGAAACAGACTATTGTGGTATAGATTTTGTGTTTTCTGTATTGTGGTTGGGCTGGGTTTTCCTCAGGAACATTACTAGGTTGTGCTGGGAGTAATACAAAGTAAATGTAAGAACTAATGTGTCAGATGATGTTCCCTACTCTGCCTTGAGATTGCTCCCTCCTGTGCTTTAGTGGAGCCAGAAAGTGGCACTTGCAGACTAGAGCACAGGTGAGTTGGGAAAACCAGAGCTGCGTTCCCGGCTCTGCTGTTGGTTTTCTCTGTGACTGGGACACCTTGCCCTGCTCTAAGCTGATAATATTTAACCCACTACATTACAGCCACTGGAGAGAGATGATGGTGGTGGTACAGCTGCAGAGAATAACATCCAGCCTTTTGGTGGGATCGGAAGCAATCATTTCTAGACAGTCAAATGCAGAAAAGCAGAATCCATGGTGCTAGCCAGGTTAGTTCAACTCCCTCATGCTGCTAAAGATGGGTATAGAGAGAGTTCAGTGGCTGGGATGGTAAAGGGAGAATTTTAGCTGCTTCCAGAGATTCTTTCACTATCTGAGTCAGGGCTCAGGTTGGTTATTAGACTGAACAGAAGCAGACAAGGTTAAATCATCCCTACCCTAGACTACAGAGCTGACAGTTGAATCAGTCAGAGGAATATTAGCTAACACCAAGATAGCTCACTTGAGCAAAAAAAAAAAAACCCAAACAAAACAAAAATCTAGAAGTCTATTAAAGCAAACCCCCTGCTGCTCCAAAACAGCAGTTTTAGGTGGCTTGTTTGCAATTTTCTCTCAATTGTTCCTAATTATGTCTCTATTACCGTTATTCTGTCTTTTTTTTTGACATATAAATGAAACTGTGACTGAATTTTGTCTTTAGAAAACCCTGATACCACAGTTAAAAATGGAGTTTCTTGCCTGCCAGACCTTTTCTGTGAGTTTTACCCTAAAAGCTGTTGCATTCTCTGAAGTTGATGTTCTTAAAAATTATTTTAACCTTATTTGCATTGGTGTAGGTAATTTAACTATATCAGTTTGAAATCCAATTTTAGTTAAGTTTATGTCTGTCCATAATGTGGGAAAGACTTAACATTTATCTTGTGCTTGATTTTTTTAGGTTTTTTTTTTTTTTTATTGGACATTTTAAGTGTTGTTTACGCTAAGGGATTGTAGGGACAGCTGGAGAGTTGCAAAACTAACAGTGTTAGAGACGAAATAAAACTTGATTTCTTGAGAAAGGAGGTCTGAATAATATGTTTTTGCCCTGATTTTTGTCTGATCTGTACTAGTTTTAACTTTTTTTATTTCAGTATGTGGAATAGGTCCCCAGTTTTAAGTGGTTTTTAACCATACTACCTGAAAACGAAGGCCAGAGATTCAGTAGCTCTGCCCTGTCCTCAGAATGGAAGGTCTTCCTGACAAGGTTCTTGAGCAAAGAAGATCTCTCCAGCAAAAACAAGAGAGACTTTATTATTCCTGTTTGTCTGAGGTAAAACGAAGTGAGACATGTCCCTCTCTATTTTGAGGTGTTTGCTTGATTTTTGGTTCTTTATTTGATTCAGGTTTTCACTGGCATTTGGGTTTTTAATAGCTAATAGAAAAAGGCAACAGATGTTCCTGGCTGCTTGGTGTATGGCCTTGACCAGGCTGCGGGCAGTGAAGAGCCCTTCTGCAGTTGCGTTGAGTGACATTTTGAGGGAAGCAACTGGCTCTGCGCTGCACGTTTCTCCTCCTTTCCTTCCTCTGCTCCTTTTGCCTCAGCACGCAGAGGGCGATTTCTTTCCCATTTTCCCCAGACCTGGAAGACGTGTAGTGCTGGGTTGCTGGTGTGTAGGAAGGTTGCTTTGCAGCCGAGATGTGAGGCTGTTGCTGGACCCTTAGGAGTCTGTGTTTCACCAAAGGGTTGGGAAGGCAGAAGGTACCAAGACAGTGTGGCATCCGTCATCTGTGTGACGCTGATGTGAGGTGATGAAGAAGCTTCAGGCTTGTGGCTACAACTTACGCTGAGTGTAATGACTGAAGCTTTTTTTTTTTTTTTCCTTCCTGGGAGAGTCTTTAAGATGGCAGCAACTTAAAAGTGTTGGCAAACATTCAACTGTTAATCAAATCTATTCATCCCCTATATGGAAAAGTATGTTCAAAGGTATGGAATGGCTTCCATATGAGGAGTGGCTGAGTAAGAGAGGGATCATTCAACTTGAAAACAGACTACTAAGGGTGCATATTGTAGAGGTCTACAAAACTCCCATAAAAATCTAATAGCATTGAGGGATGTTCAGCAATTTTTGAATGCTTTGGCAATCTCTGCCTCAGATTTGGCTTGTTTCATTCTGCTGATGTGTTCCTGGCCCTCTGCCCACGATTTGGCTTATTTGTCCTTTCATTTTGTTTTTACCATTTGTTTTCACTGTTTTTTTCCTTTTGCTCCGTTCTAATTCATTGTTATCAGGTAGTTTTAATTACATCCACCTGCACGGAGTAATAAAAACAGTCAATGTTTTTGCACCTCTAGGGAAGTTTTATCTGAGTGAGGAAAGAGGAAATCCCCTCAAGTAGTTTTACGAAGTTCCCAGATTGCTACTCCAAACCTGTTTCTTGCCCAGCTAATTTGAGGTCACTTGAACTGGAATGTGCCCAGCAGCATTGTTTAAAACCACATCAGATGTGCTGTGCTGTTTTCTAGCTCTTTACTCTTTCAGTCGCCTGTGCTTTTTAAACTGCAAACTGCTCCAGCCCATGCGGAGCCACCGGGGTTGTAGTATGTGGCTTCAACCAGAGTTGTCTCAGACTCTTGGTCTGGGGATTTTCTGTGTTGGATTTGTAGGTAAGGGTGTCTGAGGGCTGCTTCTGTGAAGCTTCATCTTCTCTGGAGGAAAAATGAGTGCCCTGAATGGCTGCTCTGACCAGGAGGTTTGATGGTGCAGGAGGAGGATGTGCACAGTGGACCCTCCAAGCAGCAAACAGTGTCACTGTGTCCGCTTTCCTCCAGCCTGCAGCCCGTGGTGCCCAGTCCATGGGTCAGCATGAAAGGGGGGTAGAGGGGGTTGCAGGGAGCTTAAGGCAGCCTCGAGCTGTTGTTGCGTAATAATTTGGGTGCCGAGGTGGAAGACCTTCAGTGAGAGCTCTGCTAACTGGTGGGGTGACCTGCTGCACCTAGGAGGTGCTGGAGGAGTTGGGGAGGGTGCAGGAGAAGTTGAGGGTCAGAGCAGTACTGTGGTGGGGGCTCTGCAGGGCCTTTGAAGCTGCTCGAACTTGGGCTGGGAACTGATGTAGTCCCAGTCATGGGGACTGGTGATGAGAACCAGTGATTAAGAAACCCTCATCTGGTCCCCATCTATTTCCCTTAATGAACGGTTTTCAGCCAGAGTTGTAGATGAACCCTCATGGGTTTAAGAAGTGTTTTCAGCTGTGTTAAAAGTGTTTGAAACATCTTTTTAGAACTCGGGCATTTCAGTTGAAATGAGATTTTTGAATACGTGTCTTTCTCTCCCTCTCTTTTTTCCCTTTTTTTAGTGGCTTAGTTCTTAATGATACTTTACTCTCCAGGGTCAAATGTTGTTTATTTTACATATGGCGCTAATACTCTTTTAATACCTTCTCTGACATTATGAGTAAATGGGCAGAATTTGTCACTACATCAAAAAAAGTCACTCATTCTTCTCTAAATATAGATGAAAAGCTGTAATGAAGCTGCATAATAATGGCTAAATTTTTTTTCTGTGTATAGATTCTTGCTTATTTCCTACTTTTCTGTTTTTTTTCGCTATTATTTGTTCATGAAGTTTGCAAAACACAAACAGTACATAACTCTATTAGCAGGACATAATTCCATACAGGTTATTTAATTATGCAAACAGCAGCTCCAGTTACTTCCAGTGTCGTTGATTTGTTTCCCTCATTTTATCTTAGAGTATTCCATGCATCTTTGCACACCTGTTAAGTCACATTTCTGCGGAACGTGGTCGTGTATTGTCAAGGTGTGGGGTTAAGGTTTGGAAGGAGGAATTGCAGGTCCCTGCAGCAGTTAGCTGTGCTGGAGGCAGCTGGCCTGCTGTTTGCAGCAGGAAGCTGTGTTTCTTGCCAGGGTTCACCAACTCACGCTGGCACTTCGCTGTGCGGTCAGAAGCAGCGAGGGGTACTGCCTTCCCAAACCATTCGAGTACAATCAGCCAACTGTTTTTATGCCATATTCTGCGCAAGCATCCTGATTTCACCCAAGCACAGGCTTACCTGGGGAGAGATCCACACTTTGAAGGGAGGAGGGTTTAAAGCAGGGGTACAGTGACAAACTCAGCATGTGTGTATCCATGGAGGAGTGGACAAATGACGGCATCTACCAGCTCTTGCCAAATTGCCCTGCTAGCAGAGAGAAGGGCACTTTGCTGTGCCCCTGTTCCCACAGAACATGTGAGCAGCTCCAGCCGTTCTGCTTATTCATCCTGCCTTTTTGGAGGAGTATCGGTGCTGCTTTCCTGTCAGGGATTATGCTGGAATTTAGATGCTCTGCCCTTAACTTTCAAGAACCTTTATAGAGTCGTTCAATGCACTTAGACTGGTTTCCCCATTCGTAAATGAAAATATATTTATACCTGTTCAAAGAGCGCCAGGCACAGTAACTAGGCTGTGTTTGTGCTCTACCCTTACTGTGTAAGATGCTATTTAAGACATATTTTCTTTTGGCACAATTCCACTGAAGATAGCAAAGCAGCTTCTGCTTTAAACAGTGGGTGTATTTTGCCACAGCTCTGAAAAGGTTGTATTTTACTAATAAATTATCCTCGTAGCATATTTTGTGATGAGCTGGAGCATATCCTAGCTGTAAGGCCTGCATGGAGGAGTGTGTTTGCCTACCTTGTGCATGAAAAAAATCAAAAAGCATTGCAGAAGAGAGAACTTAAAAGAAGTGGCAGATGCCATTAGCAGTATATGTTGTTTAGAAACCAAGGGAGATTTCTAGAGAGGTCTTCAGTACAGATGATCAGCAGTTATAATGGTGTGCTATCCTGGTTAAGATAACAGTCTCAAAAACTTGTGCCTTGGGTTGGGCTGGGGTCTTGGAGGAAAACTTTCAGAGAACGCTCGTTTTCTGTAATTAAGTGTGAATAAGTAACACCATGCTGGTTCATTAGCATTGGTTAGTTCAGCAGACTGATGAGCTGACACTGTGGGAACCAAGCATCTATTGTGCTGAATTAGATTTTGTGAGTTTTGTAGCTTTATACTTCTTTTTTCTTTGCTGCAGTTTCTGCATAAAATCAGAGGAAGTCAATATATTCTGAGCTCCTACAGCCTTGGCAAGATCAGCATTGATTACAAAAACATGAACAGAAATTTCTTTGTCCCTAAACAGTAATAAAGGGTGGCTGAGACTGCTTTTCACAGGGAAGATCACAGCCAGAAGCATCTTGCCTCTCCTGGTTTTAGCATGGAAAGAAATGAACCGAGAACAGCTCTGCTGGAGGTTATTGTTGTTCACTTCGGGAAGGAATAGAAGACTTTTGTATCCATTACTTAAATACTGTAGCCAGTCATTAACATCAGTACATCTTTTTTCTTTACAGGTCATTTAATTATACTGCTAGATATTTGTGCTTCAAGAATGAGAAGTGTTTCATGACAATAGGGTTGTCTAAGGGAAAAAAAAATTAGTTTGCATAAAAGTGTTTTTCCTTCTTTTACAAATAGGAAAAGTGCTGTAGGGAAAAGGTGTCGCTCCTCTCTCTGCGGTTGCTGCATTTGCCTTTTATGGAAACCTGATTTACAGTTAAATGTTTTGGAAGATGGGCAAAGGACCAAGGCGAGTGCTAACAGTGCCAAGGAGAAGCGGGAAATGAGGGAGAGGATAAGTTGAAGGAAATATATCTCTGCTTTTAAACAGAGAAGGAAAACAAACTGGAAATGTGGGCAGGGGAGATGAAAGCGCCTACGTAATTGCAAAGCAGGGGCTCTAGAGTAAAAAAGAAAAAATATTATATGGTGAAGACTCATGTTCTGATAACTTCAGCAGCTTGATATCCACAAAAACAGGGCTACGTGCTGCTATGCTTTCTTTGCTTCTGGCCTTCCCCTGCATTTGTATTTTTCCTCTCGGGCTGGACACCCTAGAAGGGGGTTAGCTCTGCTTGCCTGGTGTGGCTCAGTTTCAGCAGCTGGAACAGAGAATGGTCACGCTCCTGCTTTCCTTTCCCAGCTGGCAGGGTGTGAGTGCAGAGTGGGGTTGCTGCCTGGGGGGCACAGAGGGCCAGGCAGTGCCTGTGGGCCTCACAAGTGGGTGGGCAGAGACTCCGGCATCCCACTCAGCACCCTTCCCTCACTGTAGGGTGAAATCCTTCCCAGAACCTCGCCGATCCCTTTCCCTTGGTGACAGTGGTACCCTTCTGGGATGGGCACTGAGAGAAGAGGTGGGCAGGCCCATCTGCAGGACCCAGATGCAATGTTCAGCATAGGGGGTGACGTGTCAGCAGTTGCATCTCCCATCTTGCTGCTGCTTTCCTCTGCTTTGCCCCTGTGTTCAGCTCCCATGGTGGGAGCTGAACACTTGATGCTCACCTATGTGGTGCACAGCTCTGAGCCACCAACCCATCCTCCTGCGTCCACATTGGAAACAGAGCCTTCTGCCTTGGGTTGAGCTCTGGCTGCAGCTTTGAGAAGCAAGAGGCACTAATTGTCTCAGCCCCAGTCTTTGCTTGTTCATCATTGGTCACAGAAACAGGTATGGTTTCCCCACTCCAGCTTAGAGAGGGACTTTTTGGCGTAGTCAGACCTCTAACTTCGTCCCTGTTGTTTCGCTGTCATGACTTGTCTTAATCTTTCTTCCCTCCAGGGGAGATAGAACTTTCAGTTCCCAGTTAACATAAAAGCAAGTCTATGGTTTGAGACCAAAGGTCCATCTATCCTAGCATCATGTTTCTCATTATGGCAAACAGCAGCTGCTTGGGGAAGAGTATAAGTATGGGGTGAACATTTAGTCCTGCCTCCCCAGAATCACTCTCCCAGCCTCCAGCAGTTTGTGGTCCCTAGGTGTCTTGTACTTGGTGGATCTCTGATGTTTTGAACACCAAGATGCTGTCTTTTAACCCCTTATTTTTTTTTCAAGTGAGGCCCTTCCTATTTCATTCAGAACCATTTTTTTTTTTTTTTTTTTTTTTTTTTGCTTAAGAGTCTTTGGTGAGGAACCTCACTGAATAACTTTGGGCAACCTGATCTGTAGTTGCTCGTATCTGTTATGAAACCTCATTAGAAATTGGTGTCCTTTCTAGTCCTCTGGCATTGTGACAGTTTATGCAAGAGATTATAAATGACAGGTTGTAGTAATTTCACCAGTGATATATGATGTATTGGCTCTGTATTACTGTTACTTGCTCTTCGTTTTGCCAATTTGTTCTATAGTCTCATTTACTGATACTTCAATTTGAGACCAATGCCGTGAATGCCCCGTAAAGAATTTCTGCAGGGAACAGTCCTTTTGCCCAGTTTAATTTCTTACTGGTAATGCTTCCCAGTTGGCCTTTGTAAGAGTCTAGGATGTTGTTTAAACAGTATTACACTGCTGCTTCTCTGAAGTGGATGAAGCTCAGAAATCAGTTTTTCTGAAGCATTGCTTTGTTTTCCAAAAGTAATGTAATAATCGGAACAACCATACAGAACAGAATGAAGACTGAAATCTCATTTGATGGTCTTAAAAACTTGGAACCCACATTGCAACTGTGAAAATATTAGAAAAAAAATTACATGGAATTAAAATTCTATTGAAATACCATCTGATTAACCTATACACCATTTCCCATGTAATTTAATTGTAAAGAAACCAAACATGGTTATAAAGCAATGGTATTTTCAAAGAGAACAAGGTCTGTAGCAAAAGGTGTGTTCTAATAGCCCAACAGACCATTCTTGGTTGTAGCTTAAGCAATCACCACTGCAGTGCCATCACCATGGATTCCTTTTCATTCTCTTCAGTACTAATTCAGTACTCAGTTGAGCTGTTTTTCTGGAGGAAAAAAAAAAGTAGTACTCTTTAAAAGATAATATCTGTTCTTTCCTCCAAACTTGCTTTAAAATGTTACACATCATCCAGATTGTATCGTAAAATCTATTGCAGGCAGCAGCAGGAGCTACGGCAGGAAAGCCCTCGCAGGGCTGGCAGCACAGTAAGTCCTTGTGCGGAGTGAGCGCTGCTGAGCTCGCAGGAATCGCCACCGCCAAATTGGCTCACGCTGTGTGGGGCTGGCAGGACCCACAGAGCACAGGCTGAGCCCAGGGAGGGTGCTCCAGAGCTGGGCATGGGCAGCCTGTTGAATTGTTTAGATCTGCGTTTGTTTTGTTTTGTTTTGTTTTTTTCCAATAGCTGCTAATTACTGAAATTGATTCCTGAAAGTGAAATTATTTCTTCACGAAATGAAGGAAGAGTTGCTTAAGTTCTTGCACCCTCCTGCAAGGATTCTGTTCCTGGGCTCTGAGCAGGACTGAACACTGTTTTATCAGGGCAGTTTCTGGACTCTAAAATAGTGTTTGATTTTTCAGTTACAAAATCTGTAAAAGGAAATACTTTAGTACTTGGTTTTGATGTATACCATAAGAGAAATCCTTATTTATGTCTTGGTAGGATATCTTGGGGAAGACTATATGTCTCCTAAATTGGAATTCTACTCAAATAATTCAATTAATTATTTCTCTAACTGACTTCTGGCAGTTGCCAGGCATAAAGAGTTAACTTGTCTCTTCTAAGATGTGTAAGAAACATGCCGCATTTTAGAGACTCAATCAAAACTTGACAAAGTATTAAAGCAGCAGCCTGCCACAGCGAGGCCTGACTGCTGGTGAGGAGAATAGAGAACCGTTTTTGATGTCACCCCAGAAGCTCCCAGGGCAGAATCAAGAAATATCACAGGTTTATCAGCCTGTGGTCAAGGTGGAGAGTTTACAGGCATCTTCTGGCCATAAAATCGGTTAATTTCTTCTACAAAAGCCACTGTTACAGAACTGAAGTCTTTCTTTTCTCCTGTCACCAGTGAGTAGATTGTTATGCTTGGAAAAGTTTGCAATTTTGTGTAAAAGCATCCCAACTGAAATGTATTTCTATAGCCAAGTACTGTGGGGAGGAGGAAGGTTTGGAGAGGGTCTTCCAGGTCTCTTTCCAAAGTGCGCATCTTGCTGTTGAAAGCACTCTCCAGCTTCATCATTGCTTTGCAAGTCTGTCATCCACCGCCATGTGTCGGTGTCGGAGGGCGGCTGCTGCCTGCTGCAGACTCGCTCTCCGTCTCCCCTCGCTCTGCAGTTCCTCCTGCTGTTAGCGGTTTGTGAGGAGATGGGACGACTACTGCTGCAGGCTGGGGCGAGGAAGAGCCCAGGATAACTCACACAGGAGGGTGTAGTGCTTGGGAGACTCAAGATATCAAGAGCTATTAATTCTAGAGCAGCTCTTTTTGAGTGAATGAAGCAGCCACAGCTTGGTGTGTCTCTTGTGCCATCGATGGATTGGCCACAGGGCCACACGTTTGGCCCAGTGACTGGGAAAAAGCTGAGCCAGTCCACAGCTCCCGGGCACAACGCTGCTGGAGCCAGCAATGCTGGGGCCAGTCCAACGCCCACCGATAACCTTCCCCTGGCCCTCCTGCGTAATGCAGAGCCCAGAAGCAGAATAGCTGCCTGAAAACCATTTTCTCCACCCAGAAATATTTGATTAGGCAACTACACTTCAGCAAGTTAAAGTGACTTAAATCATCCCAAATGCCTATACATTCTACCTTACTTGTTTTGTTGTTGGCTCATGAGGAGAGAGCGCTGATACGTTAAGTGTTTCTTAAGCCAAAAAGGAAGACAATAAATCCATTCACTGCAGCTGAGCACCTTTGATTTATGAATCTCTGATTTATCCTGACAGCTACTTAAAAATTCATGTCAAACTCTGCACTAATCTTGGCCAGAAAAAGAAATGAAATGTGTTAGGTAACAAGAGTGCCACAAAAGGCAGTTACCACTGTGGGTGTGTTTAATGAGAGGCATCGTTAGCGTTTAGCTCGCCAGAGAAGCATCCGTATGTATTACCAGATAGTTTCCTTGTTTTGAGTTCTGTTGAACACGTATGTACCTGGGTGTAGAAACGCATCTCGAACACTGATGGCTATTTCTCCTCTTTAATGTCTGTAGTTTTCGTGTATGTTGGAGCTTCCCATGTGTCATTAGATACTGAAACTGAGGTCATACAAGCATTTTGTTGTATAAGGAGGAATTTTTTAAAAATGCCTATTTATTATTTTGGTTAATTTGGTTTGTTTTTTTCCAATAATGCTTCATTACAAATGATAATGTGTTCCAGGAAAATAACCAGATAGCCTGCAATTTGAATATATTAAGAGTTTGAATAAATGAAAGCAGCTGCTTTCCTCTTGCAATAGCTGTGTCTTCTACTTTGCATTTATAAATGCAGATTTACTTAGCATATATCCATGGCAATTTACTTACTATCTTGTGCTTTTTAATGTATCTTAAAAGGCCCTAGGCCCAAGGTGGGAGTAGACCGTCCTGGCAGAGAGATGTGAGGAGAGGAGAGCAGAGAAGGGAGGCGTGTGAATGCACTCCTGTTCCAAACCAGTCATGTTTCCGCTGTGAACTGAAGCCAGAAAGCAGCAATGTAGCTTAATCAGAAAGGGCAGGTGATGAAAAACAGGAAGGAGGTTAAATTTATGCAGGAGATCAAAATTTTGTCTCCCTGTTTTTCATTACTTTACTATTAAAGAAAGATAACTTCTATGGGGTGCTTGTTTTATTATTACAAAAATACTACTTTTATGATTGAATAATTGAATGTGATTCTTTACTTGCAACATGTCTTATCTGGCCTGTGCCCATTATTTACAGTTCTCCAGAAATATACTAAGCGCTATTCAGTTGAATTAAACATGTTGTTAAAGTTTTTAAATAAATTTAAGATTCAGGATAATTTAGCAGTTAAGAGACTACCTGTATTTTCTACTGAAAATGGTTTTGTCTGCATCTCCCATTTTTATAGGCTTTCAGGTGACGTCATTCATACAATGTCCCAGATTGTACGGAAGGTGATGTCAGAGGTCTGTACTGGACAAGTGAGTGGGCCAGAATGGTGGCTTTTGAGAGGAGTTGATGAAATTCATTTCAGTATTTTTGACTGTGGGATTTTTCACGGTGGATTCTTTTTGGCTACGTGTGAAGTGGTTGCTTTGGTTTTCTTGTAGATTGATTGCAAAATTTTTATTTTCTTTAAAGAAAGGGAAGAGAACAAAAGAAAGCATGTGGAAAGCTAAGCATTGCTCCAGACAATTTGTCTTATTGACTGCAGGAAAATTACTGGCATGGCACTGGTGCCCTTCTCAGCCACTTTGAGACTTGGCAAATTCTCCCTAGGCTGTTAGGGTAATGTTTGCATTAGCCTTTTGTAATAAGCAGGTTTCAGAAGAGTTGCAAAGGTGGATTTATCTTCGCTGCCAAAGGTGGGCTCTAGACAAATAAAGGGAAACAGCTGAAAATTATTAAAGCTTTGTGGAAGAGTATCAGCAGAAAGGTTAAGTTTCCTATCATGGATGTCTAAAACTCTTGACTCAACCAAACTATTAATTTCCCCTTTTTCATTGACTGGCCTGTTCATAGTCAGGAAAGTGTTATGATGGAAAGCCTCACGAGAGGATGAGTGGTGGTGTTTGCACTTCTGTTCCAAGACTTGTGAGAGGAGAGTTCAGTTCCCAGCTTTTTAGCAGATTTTGTGTGTGAGTAGCAACAGTCTGTCCCGGCTATTTCAGTACCTCCAATTGGTCCAAGCACCCAGCAGAGTTTGAGTTTTCACCAAGCGTTTTCCGTTGAATGCTGCCCACCTATCTGCTTTAGTATATCCAAAATCCTACTAGACACCTCCTGGTCTTTAGCATCTAAATACTTTTGAAAAACTAGTTTATACCTCCAAGGGGTTTTCAGTGGAGAAACGTCTGAGCTGGACCACGAGGACCAGGGCACAGTGCTGCACTGTTGAAGCTCGGGTTGTATATCAGCTTGGAGAGGGACACTTTTGGAAACGCAAGTCACCCTCTCACATCTCCATTCGCAGCCGAGCGAACCCTCCCCACCTCCAAGAATGTCCCAAAGGCAAGCAGCACTTTATCCTCCTGCCACAGTCATAATACAGGTAGCCACAGGGATAACAACGTGCTGGCTGATTTCCTGGGCCTTCAGCTGAAATTCTGAAACCTCACCCTAGCATTGTCTCTCTAACTTCAAACTTCCCCTAGTTTGTACCTTTCTTTCTAAATGCCAGTTTGTGATCATTTTGTATGCTGTTGTTTTTAGCACATTTCTACATTAAAATGCATTGCTGTTCATCCCGAGCTGCTTAGCACAACTCAGGATTTGACTATTGCAAAACATAGCTTAGGTGTAAAAATTGCCTACGTACTTGTTCTGTGAAGTGTAAGAACAGAATATTTGTAATACTAAACTGTAAAGGAGTGATAGTTTGTTCATGAAGTCAGAAAAGTCGTTTAACAAGCTGCCCAGTCCCAGATAGCTTCAGACTGTATTTGTCATGTACATAGGGGACATAAAATTATGAAAGGAAAATAGTTTCAGCAGCGTGTGATGCAAGTAAAATGAAACAGCACTGTACAGAAAGGAAAGCTGGTGCAGAGTCAAAGCTTGATGGATCAATGGAGAGCCCGTTTCACAGGACCGTGGCTTCAGAAAGGTGGACAGGACTGTAGGGAGTCCCTGCCCTGTCCCATGAGCGGACGCCCCTTTGCTGCCTCGACTGTGCTGACTCGTGTCCTTGTGGGGCCTTGCCATAGACTACATCAGGGGCTGATATGGGCTGCAGTAGCACTTTTTGTGGAATAAAAGAGAGCTCTTGACTTCAAACTTGCATCAGTTGGCAAGTCCAGCTCCCAGCATGAGCTTGGGCTGTGGGGAGCCTCCAGTTCTGGTGGCATGGGGCAGCAGGTGAGCTGGGAACATGTTGAGTTGCTCTTGTCCCTGCAGGCTTCTGCTGCCAGCCCCAGGTGAGGGCAGCGATACTTTGACGTGTTCAGGTTGTGAAGCCATGTGGGGAATCTGTGACTGAAAGTATTTCTGTTCTCAATGCGGAGTTTGGAGGGGCTTCCCTGACAGACTCATGACCCTGCAAAATGTGCTATGATAAGTGTATGTGAAGTGTTGGATGGAGGGATGCTGACTGCAGCACATCTCCCTTTCTGCAGTGCTTATAGCAGTATTGTCTGGATGCCCCTCAGCAGTGCTGGAAATCTGTGTTTATGTCAACCCATGAAACACATTTTACGTATCGCACAGAGATCTGTTTCTAGAAACACGGTGTGTAACTGATTCCAGTTGAAACCTTCACCGGATCCATCTGACTTACCTCTTGGTGAGCAGGAGAAAAGGGAGCCTTGTTGTTACTATTTTGCATTTAGGTGATCGCCAGTGTCACTTAAGGTTTCTTTTCTCTCTCTCTTGTCTGATAGGCCTAGAAGATGTTGTAGCAATAATGATTCCTGAACCCAAAGGAAAAGAGATAGTGAGCCTCCTGGAGAGGAACATTACTGTGATGATGTACATAACCATCGGGACACGCAACTTGCAGAAGTACGTCAGCCGGACCTCTGTGGTGTTCGTCTCCATCTCCTTCATTGTGCTGATGATCATCTCGCTGGCATGGCTGGTCTTCTATTACATCCAGCGATTCCGCTACGCAAATGCCAGAGACAGAAATCAGGTGAGCAGTGCTGGAATGGCTGTTCGTGTTTCCAAAAAATCACCATGGAGTTCAGCTTGAAAGTAAATGTTGAGGAAATTGTGAATGTGTTGTAAAAAAGACAAAACTAAAAACAAGAAAGTGAAAAGAATAGGGATATAAAAATGCCTGTGTTTGGGAAAAGCTAAGACTTCTGTCAGTATAGTTGGGATTCAGGAAGAAAAGAAATTAATAAATATAGTGTATGTATATTATGAGGTTTTTTCTCCTGTGCAAAACACACAAGAAAGTTGATAATGTCTATTAGTGAAAAGAATGCCTTGGTGTATATAGCCAAGTGGCATAGAAATGTGTATAGCTAATGACCCTTTATCAAAATGATGACTGAAATAGTGAGGTATGTGAATGTCTGTGTGTGAAACAAGGGTTCATGATAAGTGAAGAAAAAAAAAAAGAACAGAAAACGTTTTCATTTTAATACTTCTTTAGAAGGGTCTTGGGCTTGAAGGGCAAACATGGCCCTGTTCATTTGACAATGATGACTGAACATGTAAGAGCTGTAGCCATAGCCACCGATGTTATTAAACCATTGTTTTAGGTTTTGGCATCTCTTCCAAACCCCCTGAAAGAGAGACAAAACCTGTAGAGCTGGAGGGAGGTCAAGAGCGGTGGGAATGAGCCATAGGTCCTCAAGCCCTCTGAATTTATAAAGCACAGTGCGTCTTTATGGTAGTTCAGCAATGAATAATAATAGCAATGATAATAATAAATTTAATCTTTTCTCATCTGGATGCAACTATCTCGGCATCAGCAGAACTGTGAAGCTGAGGCTTCTACATTTCATTCTAATGGTACTATAGAAAATGTTATCAATGTGTGAAATCTGAGGAGATAATGATTTTGCTGCAGGGAAAAAAATGCGCTGTAATTCAGAGATGTTTCTGGACCCTTAATAAATTACTGTCAGGGCAGGGGGAGGGTTGCCTTGCTTGCTCTGTAGAAAAAGTAAAACCGAGAGTGTTAGTCATCATGGTGTAGAGAAAAGTACTGCCACACACTCTGTAATGTGTACTTCATGTATAGGGATCCCTCACCCTTCCCCCTTGAAATTCAGACATTCCCTGAGATAGAGAGCAGCTGCTCTGTATTTACAGACAGAAAGAATGTATTTTCCTTTTAAACATACAGTATGAAATTTTGGATAGCAAGAATGAGACTATCCCAGCTGGAATTTGAACATCACTGGCAGCGGATTTGCTGTGACTGTAACGGCTGTGGTAATTTTTAGATGCTTTGGCTGCGAAGCACATGTGTACCTAATTTATGTATGTGAGTACCGTAAGTGTGCTTTCAATCAAGTAATTATACAGGCAGATTAGCGGCATAATTAGACATACATAAACATGAAACCCAGCAAAATGAGAAGCTCATTCAGGTACTGTGATATAGTTTGATTTATATGTTCACGCAGATTTCCTGTTTAGCATTTTCTTTCCTAGGTTTGAATGAGACTTAATGAGTGCACAAGCAGTTGTCCTGTGCAGAGGTTTTAATACTTTTGTTGTTATACTAGTTTTATTCTTCAGAAGAATAAGAAAGCATGCCTCCTAAGCAATTAATTATTATTAAATTTTTGCTGAAGCTGTAATAATGATACTTTCTTCATCCAGTTTTGCCTGGCATCTCCTCTAATCTCTTTATTAGCTCTTTTCATATGAAAAATGGTAGTGATACACAGACAAAGCTCGACCGCTTATGTTAATGAGTTGCTGTGATTTCATTTTTTTCTTTTAGTCCTGGCTATGGAACATGATGATGTAGGTAGTTCAGAAGAGCTCATCTTGCTCTTGCCCTTTCCATGAGGGTTCTTCTCTGTTTTCCCTGAAGTTCTGCTTGTTTGTTTGTTTGTTTTTTAACTTTGACGCGTTTTCTTGTAGCACAAGGATGGGATCAAAGTTCTATTTAACATCTTGGATATTCAGATGTATACAAGAAAAACTGTTTGTGTTGCTTTGCTGGAATGAGATGCTTTTGTCATTGGGCTCAAAAGCTTTTGCCATGTATCTGTTTGTATGAAGTTATTGTGCTTACTTGTTGGAAAACCTTACATGTGTTGTAAGCACCTTCATTCCTAGCCAACTTTAGAAAAGATGTTTCCTTCTATTTGTATTTGATGTACTCAGGCTAAAGTTTAGCCAAAGGTTGAAATGTTTGGCTAAACAGAGCATGAGATGAAGGGGGAGCTAGCTGGACTGTTCAGAGAGTTGTGCTATCCGTTCCTACCCTGCAATATGGTAAAGTCTAACTGTGCAGACTGACTGCCCTGTTCTGAACGGGTGAAAAACTGCGACCCATTTAAAATTAAAAATAAAAAAATAAAAAAAAAAGAGAATTTAAAATCTTAGATTCATTTTGACATTGAAACGGTTTAAAATCCCACAGTTTTAAAACAAGGGCTTGTGAGGGCCTATGTTTTCTGTGTCAGATAAGAACCTACGCCTACCTCTTTGTTAACCTCTGTCATGTATGCCCTTCCTAGGTTTGGCTGATACTGGAGTTGCTACTAGGAGCAGTTCAGCCTCCTCTGGACTGGTAGTCTGGGCCGTGTGCTGAGGGAATGGGACAATGTGGTTGACTGCAAAATATGATTGGCAGAAAAAAAAGCCATTATCTCCAAGTAGGAGGGGTGTTGCACTGCTACCAAGATTTGTGAACATCTTTCCTTCGTCACTCCAAGTTTCTCTAAGTCACCTTCCGTATCGTCTCTTCCAAGCTGACCCATTGCAACTATGTCTTCCTTTCATGAAAAACATTGTGTGCCCTTTGGTCAAGCCTCATAACCACCTTTGCCTCCTTGTCCTCTTTTATACAGGGACCCTCCTTTTCAGGTCCACTTCCCTTCTTGCACATGGCATAAGTTGCTGATCAAGCAGTAAACCCAAAAGGAATTTATTTAATTATCCATCAAGAAAGCAACGAATCCAGCTAGTGAGAGAGGCAGCTAGAAAGACTGAAGAATCTCCTGGAATAATTTCCTGTGACTTCCCAGTGAGATGAAACCTGGACATACAGCATGTACATCTTCAGCCACTACTCTTTGTGTGCAAAATCAAGGTTCACGTGCCAGAAGGAGGACACAGTTCACTCCAGTTAGGTGCCTGATTTTAGTGAGTGGAGAATCAGGACTTCAGGGATTCTTGCTGAACGGCCTCGCCTGTTTGTCCCAACTTGACTGGGAATTAATGCAGTGGAGCGCAAAACTGTCTTCCGTTACGCATAGATTTATGCACCTGCAGCTACAGATATGGTTAGATTTCAATTTTTATTTTAATAAATGTAATTTTTAAGGGTATCTCTAGCACAAACAACTGTAGGGTACATGTGGAAGTAGAAGATAGGTAGCAATATTCACAAGAATAAAAATCCAAGGCCTCCTCTTTTTTTCCCACCCTACAAGATGTCCAGGAAGCGGTTGCTCTGATGATACGCCCTTTGATATGAAGAAGATAAATTTGTGTAAGGAAAGCGTAGGCAGTCTCCTTCCTCAGCAACTTGTTCTCAGAGCCCTCCTAAAGATGAGAGTGTTTATCTGTGAAAGATTGTGGGAATTGTTTGCATTAAGAGACGTCAGGTTGCAGAGCTAATTGAAGGCAGTTTGGAATTACATGACAAGTTAAGTCCTGGAGATAATTCAGCAAAATGTGACTTGCTGTCTCAGCCGTGTAACAGCCAGGACACAGGCCTAAAAAGAAAAAAAAAAAAAAAAAAAAAAAACCCGACCCTTTCAGTGTGTCAGATTTCATATTTCACCAGTAATAGTGAATCATCTTTTTGTCATCTGTGAGACATGAGATGGGAAGGTGGCGAAGGGATGGTGTTTAAGTGCCAGACCAGTTGACCATATTTCTTTTATGTCATTTCTTCCCATTGGTTTCTTGTTAAGAAGTTGTTTTCTGTTAAGTCATTTTGAAACCAGCTGGGCTCCCTGTGTTTTGCAAGACAGTGAAAGCCAAAGCAGGCTGGGGCTAAGAAGGGTCCTGTGTGTCCTGAGTTAATCTTTAGTGAAGGATCTACTTTAGTATGTGGCTGGCAGGATGTAGAGGGGCAAGCAATTATCTGAGAAGGAAGACTGCTTTGAATGAGAGGTTTGGGCCATTGAATAGAGACATTAATCTTTGAAGGAGTCTTGGGAAGATGCTTCCCATGATGGAGTATGCAAACTTTATCTGTGTTGCAGGAGATGTGTCTGATACCTTGTCTTGATGGTGCACTTCATTCTGCGCAAGGCACAAGGCAGTCTCTTCCCTGCAAAGATGTTATTTTAGTAAGGCCACTGAGAGAGAAGCACTTACTGTAATTTCTCTTCCACGACATCTACAGTCGTTTACTTCTTCAGAAGCAGACAAGCAATGCTTTCCACGCTACTGTCCTTTCTTTTTAACCAGTGTCACCATCTCCACAAGACCACTGCATACTTAACTCCTTCTAGTCCAGTACTGAACATTGCAGCGTTGCTAATGAGATTATGAGATTTATGACTGTAAATCTCTAAGCCTCACTTTAAACCCTTAAACTATTGTAATGCCTCTTATCTTTTAGGGGAAATAATTGTGATAGCATGCCTTTCATTCAAATGGAAGAATCCTTTGAAAGTACTACTTTATTCCAAGATATTCCTGTTCCTTCAAAAACTAGATTATTCTCATTTGCATGTAAGCCATGAACTTGTCTATTTAAGATAGAGAAGAGAAAGCAAACATGAAAACAGGCAGATCAAAGATGTACATGAATCTTTAATCTTGTCCTTTCCCCTTGAAGAACGTGCGAAAAAGAACGAAGACATTTCATTAGTTTAAGTAATAATAATGATAAAAAGGAATCACAAGCAATTCATGTAGCAGGACATAATGGCTCTTGTCTTGCTGTATGTTATCACTCTGTCTTTGATTTACATTAAAGAAACAAATAGCTGGCAAGAAATGTTTTCAAATGTCATCTCATCCCTTTATTTAAGGGAGACTGAGAAAAATGTACCACAGAAAAGGTGTTGCATAACTACAAGATGCACCCTCACGTGTAATAATTAGTTGTGCTGGAAAGCTCATACGTAAATCTCATATGATAGCCAAGATTGTTTTCACCTCTTTAGCCAGATCTGAAATTGCTCTCTGCTTTCAGTATTGCATGCTTTTTGTCAGTCTTCCATGTCTTTCCAATTCAATAAGCTTACTCTCGAAATTTAATTCAGTGATTTTAATTGAATCTGAAGAACAAAGTGGTAATTTATTAATTGTATCTGTCTGGTGATTAGGTCTCAGTTTACAAACTACATCCAGCTTCCTTCCATTTTTGGTGTCATGCTCTCGCCCCCTCTAGCTGGAAACCCTCCCCACTGAGAGGCCCTTCTGGACTCCCGCACAGGGAGTGTTCCCAGCCCAAAGAGTTGAATGTCTTCTGAGTCACCAAAGCTCCTAAGTCTCCCTCCTATCTAACAACACATGGCTGGAAATATGGATGGGGAGGGGAGGTGAAAGAAGAGTTTAAGTCATTTATTGGTGGCAAATTGGGATGCACTGTATCATGAACTCCTAAAAAACTGATGAGAAGGCATCGGAGTAGGTGTTGCTGCATCAAACTGTACAAGAGACACATGGGAAAAAACTGGAGGGGGCCCAGAGGAGGGTCCCCAGTATGATCTGGGGACAGGAGCACACAACATCTGAGCAGAGGCGGAGGGAGCTTGGCTTGCTAAGCCGGGAGTAGAGCAGAGAAGGAGGAGGAGGAAGGGCTCTGCTTGCAGCCTTCAGCTGTGTAATGGGTGGTTGGAGAGGAGGCAGAGTCAGGCTTTTCTCGGAGGTGCAGAGAGAAAGAATAAGGGCAATGGTCACAAATAACAATAAGGGAAATTCCATTTGTATCTTTAAAAAAAAAATAAACTTGAGAGTCACTGAGCGCTGGAACAAATTATCTACAGAGGTTGTGAAATCTCCTTTCCTGGAGATATTAAAAACTTGACTGGACACAGCTCTGACTTTGAAGTTGACCCAGCCTTGAGCAAGGGGTGAGAGTATATGACCTCTCAAAGACTTTTCCAGCCTGTGAGTCTGTCTTCAGATCTCATTGTTAGGTTAGCAGGAGTGAGTAGCCAAATGCTTGGAGCACTGATACAGTCGCAACCTCAATAGCACAGGGTGCAGAAGTACCTCTGCCCTGAGCAGTGATTGTATAAACTGCCCCATGACGTTACCAGTCTCTTGCAAGAGGCAGACATCTCCACCTTCAGCGCTTGAGAACAGGGTGTTTTGCGTTAGGCTGTTACTGCATACTTCAGTCCTGAGTGGCTGTGGCCCTGGCAGCACAGGAACAGCGTTTTGGAAGTAATGGCAAAACAGTCAGAAACATGGCGTGGTAGGCAATTCACGGCCCGCTGAAGGGAAAGATAGAAAGGCAAAGAACAAGCGAGTGGTTATGTATGGATAGGATCTTACTGCAGGACCATATTCTGTGTTACCTGTAAGAAACTGCAGATGCTTTCACCTTGTTTTTATGCCTTCCATTATGCTTCTATAAACTAGGCAGCTCTGTATTGCAGGAAGAGAGAACAGCGGAGACAGTTATTCATGGGTTTTGTGGTTAACAAATTAACAGCTCACTTTCAGCGCTTACATCTTGCTGAAGATCATGAGGTAGTTCTGGAACAACATAAGAATAAAGACCTTCTGAATGTTAGTTCCAGTGTTCATTCTGCTTACTACCCCAGGCCTCATTTAATAATCTGGTTTTTTTTACAACTGTCATTAAAAAAAGTGAGAGAAGAAGTAGGATACACAAACAGTGGACTTGTTACATACACTGCTACTCACTGGAATAGTAAAGGTGCTGTAGGGTAGCATCATGATGGGCTGTCCTGGAACTCCATTAGAGTAGCTCTGCCTCATTGGCCGCGGGTTAACAGCATGCCTGGAATACCTACTGTGCCCTTATTCTGAATAATAGCATGACTGACCTCATCTGTTTATATTTATACAGCACTGTCCTGCTTCATGTACAGTCATTTCAGATTATTAAGAAGCCTAGGGAGAAAAAAGGTGATGATTTTTGCATGAAGAGGTACTCTTTGCTTAAGAGCAAATTTTGTCTTACAGCGCCGGCTTGGAGATGCTGCAAAGAAAGCAATCAGCAAGCTGCAAGTCAGGACAATCAGGAAAGGTGATAAGGTAATTTTTCAAATTGCTCATTACCAAATGAAACTCTGTGCTGGGGATTCCTTCAGACCACTGGGACAATGAGGCAGAGCAGAAATGGTAATTGCTTATTTAGCTGCTATGTGTCCTTCAGGCAGGGGAGGAATACTGGTAAGCAATTTACAGATGGAATGGAGTAGAGAGAGAAGGTGATTCTGTGAAGGTGCAGAAAATCTTGAAAGTTAAAACATGCTGACTGAATCTGCATGCTTCCCAGGGCAGGTTTCCAACTGAAACGTGTTGGAAAATCTGACTTGCTTGTCTTGAAATGCATTGCTGGATTTGCGGCATGCATCAGTGACCATTTTAGTTTGTCACTCAGGCTCTTGTATGAAGAGATTAGCTGACAAAGTAAAAAAATGGAAATGATGAATGTTCTCTTTCCTGTAGGAAACTGAGCCAGACTTTGATAACTGCGCTGTTTGTATTGAAGGCTACAAGCCCAATGATGTTGTCAGAATTTTGCCTTGCAGGTAAGTTGAAGGTGCTTTTAGCTCTGATAGTCTCTCTACTTCTAGACAAGCTCTGTTGTCACAGTATCATGCTGATGAGATTGCCAGAGAGCTTTGAGAGGGAAGGATGAGTTTATCAATTTGATTTATTCAAAATCTGTTGTGTAAAGATATCTGAAATGCCTCTTTATTCAACTTGATGTGAAAGTAGTATTAATGGTGGTGAGAACCTGAGTTTAGCATGACAGTCAGAAATTTTGTCTGGTCTGGACCTATAAAAGTCTTCAGTAGAATTTTTAAACTAAAAGTTTTGATTCCTGTATGTTGTTCACTGGTTGTGTATAAGTCCAGGATAACTCCCTTAGAAGAACTTGACCCTGACTTCAAGGTGTGCCCTGTGCACAGGAGCCAGGGATAGAGCAGGCTCCTGTTCCCCATGGAGCCACTACTGTTGCTTGTCCTGGGCCGTGTCCAGGCACTGAGAAAGGCATGACTTCTATAAGAAAGAAAAACCCATCCATAAAAAGAGATATGGACTTGTTCTTCCTCTTTTCTTCCCCTTACGTGAACATGCCCTGTGCAGCACATACACTTGCAGTGATGTCACACAGGAGTGCAGCCTCTTGCCGCCCGTAACAGCTGTATTCATCAATCTGTGCCATTGTATTGTCATCTGTGAAGTGTTAGCTAACGAAGGATTTCTCTGAGGAAATAAATTTCTTCGGAACTTTCGTAGGAACAGCGGTTCCCCTAGGAGAGCAAGAGCAAGTGTTTAATTTCCCTCAAAATAGAAATTTCAAGTGCTGCACATAGAGAGCAGAGATTTTTTTTTTTTTTTTTTAAATAAGAGTTTCTTTTCCTGCAGAGATGTTCACTGGCTTGAGAAACTGAAATATTTGTTTCTTCTCCTGCTATGTTGTAGATAGCAGGAAAGTTCCTAGTAGATACTTGACTGCTACAAGCTGTCCATTTCTGTTTTTTCATGTGACTCACTGAATCTGTTTACTGCCATCACTAAATGGCAAACAAAAACCAACAGATTAATCATAAATTTGACCTACTGTAAATCCCCCACAATGACAAATTGCATGTGAACTCTTTTTTTCTGTGAACAGGCACAAACGCATCACTGCATAAAGCAGAAATATAGAAAAATTAGAAATTACCAGAAAATGTGGACCTTGGTTTGATTTCAACCCTGTTTTCATAGAAGCATAACAAAGCTTGGAAATTTTGCATGATAGTGACAGTTAGTTTTTGGAGGTAGTTACACAACAGCAAAAAGTGTGTCTAAGCTCTAGCTTTCACTTGTGTCTCGCCTCATAATTCAGTGAGGCTCCAGTCAGACTTTGTCATCCACAGTGTTGAGCTAAGCAGAGTGAATAGGAAACACATAGTTAACAGGTGATGTTCAGTTCTTGGCTGACTTAAAAGGTTGCCTAAAAAATGACTCATGTTCAAAGGTTAGCAGCAGCAGAACTGTCTTGTAAAATACTCACAGTTTGAGCCTCAGCAGTTTTGAATTATAAAAACTCAAAGATCTTTCTCAAGCTGCTTCACAAACCCTGGCTTTCCTGCTACACAAGTTGTGAGGGCAGTGTTTTACACATTGGCATGGGTTTGGACTTCCAAAACAGGAAATGGTACTCATGATTCTTTCTGCTGTTGTCAGTCTCATCTCCTCATCAAAAAAAAAAAAAATTATTTTTTTTCTCTGTTAAGTAAGTAGGAGAGCGTTACTTCTTGGTAAAGACCTACAGACTCTCTAAGTTTCTTCCTCCAGCATCCTCAGTTAAACTGTGTGCAGTTTCTAGTATGGGAACCTCATTAGACTACTGTTTAGTAAGAGGCTGGCATTTCACCAAGCCTTACAGAAGCCAGCACCGTGTAACACCAGTGCTGGCTGACCTTAGTGTTTCTATCCAGGAGGTGCTCAAGATGTAGAACTTTTTACCTGCAAAGACAAATACGGTCCCAGAGCTGCATGTGAAAGATGCTGCTTTGTCCTGCAGGCATGACTGGGAAAACCACTGCTAGCAGGCACACTCTCTATAAAGCCCTGTATGTCTTGAAATTTCTTTTTAAGGCTGGTGGAGCCTGAATCTCCTCAGAAATTGGTGCCAAAAGTGGATGAGCTTTGAAGTAATGGATACGTATTTACTTACACTGTTTCCCCAAATGTCCTCTGGTTTCTGTTGGCAGAGAGCAGGCACTGGGATAGGCTATTGTCACGTATCCCAGTCTGGAAAGCTAGGAGGAGAATTCCAGTTAACTTGTGCTTCTCCCTCTCTGTCCTCTCTAGCCAGCTCCCACAACTGACTGTATTAATAAACTGCACTCTACAGAATGTATTAAATAAATAAGGACTGACACTTGGTTAAAAAAAATGTTGACTTGCAGCTGGTTTTATGTTTAATGGTAGCAAGCATCACTGAAGTTGTCTTTGAGGGCACTGACACATCATCAAATATAACCAAGTTCCTTGTTCCCAGAATGACATATCTTGTCATAGCCCTAGTTCCTTCTGCTTGTCCTCCATCTCTAGCTTCAAAATGCCTTCGTCTTTTCTACTCTGTCTTTAGAAAAGTTACTGGCACTGCTGCTCCCATTGCCTGCCTTTTACTAAACTTTTACTAACTTTACTAAACAGAGCGGCAAGACAATTCTTTCAACCTCATCTCTGCTGAGTTCTTCATAAGCTCTTTTTTTGGTTGTTTCGTTTCTTCCGCCAATAAATGCTCTTTCTGACCCCATTCCAAGTACATTCCCTCCCGCTGAACCTTCACTCCATGAACAACTGTAATTTTAGAGACAGCTTCACTCCTCCTTTTTATTAGCTTCCTGTGAAAATTATTTAGTCACATGCATTCTTCTCTTTGATTCCTTCCTCGCACTTACCCTCATCATCATTTTCTTTTGTCCTTCCTTTTTCCTCAAAAATAAACAAATAATACCATACCCTCAAAAGGTATGGTGCACCCTCAAAAATCCCAGACTTTCTCGTTTGGATGCTACAGTGCTGCTCAGTCTCTCACCAAAACCCTTCTCAATCCTCTGCTCCAGCCCTGTGTCTCATCCAGGCAACTGATGCTCTTACTCAGGGTCCTTCCCTGCTTTTGCCTCCTTTTCTCTTAGCTCACGGTTTTCTTCTGAGAAAAATTACGTGGCTGCTAGGTTTGTTTGCATGCTGCTTGGAAAGTTGGGACTAGGAGTAGAAGGTGGGAGGAGAACGGTTTCCCTTAACCTAGAAAAAAAGCTTCTCAAAATTGTTGGCAAGCTGAAAGCTTTACAATAGTTTTACAACAATCAAATTATTATTATAATTTTGGGCTGAGCCCGAAATGAAGTATTTTTTTTTCTTGTATGATTAAAATTGCAGCTTTAAAGAAAACTTAAATACATTCCAAACAAAAGTAATCTCCAATTAATAAATAGGAAGTGCTATTTAGATAATAGTAAATTAATGTTTTGGGGTTTTGAGGTTCTTTTCTTTCTTTGTGCTCTGTGCGCTTTACACAGCCACATGCAGTCACAGAGTCGCAGAAGAGTGCAGGAGGGATCCCAGGAGGCCAGCACCTTTGGAACGGCACAGCGGCACTGGCCGTACACGTGTCATTCTTGGGAGTTTTTTCCAACACACTCTACAATCTCCTGGGATGAAGACTGCAAATTCCCCTGATAATTTCTTGCAGTACTTTGCTACCCTGATTGTGGTGAAGCCTTTTCCTGTTGTGTAACCTGGATCTCACTTGCTGCAGTTTAAACACATCATTGTGTCTCTTGTCCCTAGGAGAGGTGAAGAGCAGTTGTTTCCTTTCTCCATATGGAAGCCTTTGTTTTGCATCGGGGTTGTTACAACATCTCCTCTCCTCTCACCATCCTCTCTCTCAACTAATGAATTACAGTTCTTTTGAGAAACTTTTCAACCTTTTTCAACTTTTCAAATCAAAATAGTTTTGCAATGCATGTGGTTGCACACAACAGGAAAAAAAAAAAAGAAAAACATATTTTTTTCGAACTCTGACTTTCATTGTCAAAGCCACATCCCAAGCCTGGGCTTGAAACATCTCTCTTACTGTCTCGCTGCATGGGTCATTATTTCTGAACTCATCCACAATGCCTCTGTCCTCTCCTTCCTTTTAAAGCTTGCATCAGTCAAGAGGGAGAGGGGTTTTTGTGGCAGTTGATGTTTTTACATCTTTGTCTTACCATGCTTCAGTGAAATATTGCAGATGCTCTCTATTCTTACTTTGTGCTGACTCTTATTTTGCCTGAATTTGGGTGATAAACTTATCAGGACATCAAACAATTCACAGTTTGTTGAAAGCTATAAGCATGTATATCATGCTGTAGCTAATAATGAATAAAATAAACTTTAAAATCCAAATCTGCCACCTCACTTCTCTGCACAAATGTTTACATGTTCGAAAACAGATATTATGATACATTTATAACACAATATATTTAATTGTATGATGTGGTGCAAAAAATTAAAAATGCAACTCTTCATCTGATTTTCAGTAACATTCCATTTTTCTGTAGATTTCTGTCAAGCAGACAGATTCTTTCTGTTGTACATTCTAAATCAGAAATTAATAGAGCCATAATACACTGTGTTAATTTAGTATTGAGAAGTGCAAAGTGACATGATCTGTCATGTATTTGAATTACTCAGCATTGGTAGGATTTCTTTTAGAATATTGGTTTTTGAAGCCAATTTTAGAAACACTGAATTTCAATTTTTAAAGTTTTTAAGCCATGAAAATGCCAAGTTTTCGGTGATTAACAAATATTATGAAATGCAGTAATATGAACCACAGCTTGACTGAGGCTTGCGAAGCTTGAACTTGAAAACAAAAGGAGACTTTCTAGTCTGTGGTAAAATGGCTTGATAGAAGTTAAGTGTTTTTAATCTGAAACAGATTTTGGAACTCTGTTTTTTTTCAAGAGAATAATAAATATCTCAGATTTTTTAAATGCAATGATTCTTTTGGCACAAATGTGCTTCAGATGTTTGCAGTTCAACATACTCGTTTATGAATTTGAGTACGTAATTAAAGAAAACCAATCACTACCAAGAATTTTATAACTATGTCTTGCTTTTCAGCTATTTGAAATTGACTTTCAGTACCCTCTGTGAATTAACACACCCAAGGAATTCTGTTGGTTAGACTTCTAAATGTAAAATTACACATGCCTGAGGGTTGTATCTGTATGCTTTCACCTGTTCAGAGCGCAGGCCTGAGGATGTGCTGAGTATGTCCCTCCTGAGGTAAAAGGAAGGAGTTACATAGGACAGAGACTGAAATTTGGTGCATTGTGTTTTTACCTAGTAAAGCGAGTCTTGTTTTGAAGGAGAGCTGTGAACTTTAGTAGCTTCAGTCAAGCAGTGGTTTAAACTTCAGGTATCGTGCTACTTCATTTGTGTTAATCATGTTGACGTACAGGATCAGATGAGGTTTGACAAAGTTTGGTGTTGCAGCTAGCTGGTATAATTAGACTAGGTCAAACTTCCAAGAACAGATTTGCCCTTTCCCATAGTTGTGTGAAGTCAGACCAAGCACAGGAATGTGATAATTTGCCATGTAGCTTTATTTCACAAAGGACGTGTTTCTTCTAGTAGTGAGAAAAAAAAATGTTGTGGTGAAAAGAATAAGATTCTGATATTTCGCACCGTTTTGGCTTTGAATTTCTAGTGTTATTCAGGACTGAAGCTGGCTAATAAGCCAGACAGCTAATATGTGGGCCGATACCGTGTTAGTAAGAGCCAGAGTTGCAAATCAATCCTGGTGCAAGTGCACCTCAGTATCTTCCATCAAGTTGAAAGGCTGTGTGTATCTTGTGTGAGAGAGGCCACCACTCAGCACAGCAGCTGATCCATTCAGCTGGACACGTACCACTTAAATACTTAAAATTATTTTAGTGTGTTAAGTGATTCTAGCTTTCTTACAGATTTGTGTTTCCTCGTGGAGGCTGGTATGTGCCCTGCTCCAGGCACAGCCCTGGGCGCCTGTGAGCTGTGTCCACCTGCAGTTAGGTGGTGGGTTTGCATGGCTGCGCTGTACGAGCGATGCACATGGGGCAGCGAGAGCGCAGGGACTCGCGGGCTGGGGACTGCGCAAATGTGAAAGTTCAAGCAGACTGAAACGTGACTTTCAGGGTCTGCCAAGTAAAATGCGAGACACCTGTTGCAAGCCTTAGAAAGGAAATTTAGAGTTGATCTATATCATATTTCAAAACAAGCAAATTATTCTTAGTTTGCACCTCTTGGAGCAAGACTGTGGATGTATATCGAGCCTCATATTTCAGAGTAAAATGCCCTTTTTCAATTTTGCTGAAGTTATTGAGTTAGATTAAGCATTTGAACTAAGATCTCTTCCAACTGAACTGTTCTGTTCTATTCAGTTAATTAATTTTAAAAGATTTTTAGGAAGGCACGTCAATTTTCAGTTTCCTACATGCCAGTGTAATTTCTGAGGCCATGTGCATGCTAGGAGACTTTCCTCTTTTTCTTCAGGAGGAGTGGGGCTGAACAAACCTCACTGCCTTGGGCTGAGCCCCAACTCCTCTACTTGGCCAACTCAACAGCTTTTCTTAAATCCCAAGCCCCACATTCCTGCGTTTTGTAACATTTGTTCACTGTCACCACAGGGTAACAGGATGTGCTCGCAAGAGAAAATGCAATCTGTCAGGTATATGCACTAAATATCTCTATATCCAATCTCAGTTTGTGTCAGGCAAAGCTAGACAAGCTCTCAGTTCCTCCACCTGGATAATGTTTAGGAAAAGTGGCTCCATCAGCCACAGGGCTCAGGTAGTTGCTTTGTGGTCACTTCAGATCGAGCACAGGATTAGCAACAACCGCTTCAGGGCAGGAATTGTTTAGGAGCTCACTCTGATGGGCAACTTCTAAAGAGCAAGAACGTCAGGGAGGATGTTTGAAAAAGCATCATCCTATTTTTTTTTTGTTTAAATCAAAGTAGGAATTTTTAAAATTCACTTTATTTCCTCGTGCCTGAATCATAAAAAAATACCAAACTGATGGCTTCACATTTAAATTATACGTAATCAGGTTTGTCTGTAGAACCATCAGGAAACACTAATGTGATTTTTACCTCTACCAGCAAGCAGGTTTTGTTTACTGACAGCCTTTAACATTTAAATAATATGGGTTTTGCTGATGCATTTTCTGTAGTTTTCCTAATTCTCTAATTACATACATGTCTCCTTTTCCAAACTCAGTTGAGTGACACTGCACATGTGCATGAGATGCTGGAGAAATAATTTTAGTCTTGTGCACACAGGATGTAGTTTTGCAGTCCTTGCAGAGGTCACAAACCACACCATTTGAAATACTCTCACTTTATTCACAAGAAGCATCTGGTACTAAGTGGTAAATTGTGCTGTGGTGGATTTGAATTACAATATCCTGGTTTTCATTGCAGGCATCTTTTCCACAAGTCCTGTGTAGACCCCTGGCTGCTAGACCATCGTACCTGTCCGATGTGTAAAATGAATATTCTAAAAGCTCTAGGGATCCCGGTAAGCACGTCGCAGAGCAGCCGGTCGGGGCAGAAGGGAAACACCAGCTACTTGGGTATATCCCTAGCCTTTTGCCTGTCTGTTCCCATCCTACTCTTCTTGCATGTTATTGATTTATTAATTGATTTATTATGGGGAGTACAAGCTGAAGTGCCTGATTCTACCTCTCTCCTGCACCCCACTTTTATTAGCAAGGAAGAGTGTGTGTATGGGGGTTGGTTGGGTGTTGGGGTTTGTGTGTCTGTGGTTGCCTGCTTTGTGGAGGAGAGAATTGTGTACTGGTGTTTTGGTGGATTTACACATTTCTTTCACAGGGATTTTTTTTGTGTTCTAACGCAAGACTGAATTTATCTTTAATCATGCTCTCAGTTTAAATGTCAAAGCAGAAGGTCTGCAAATAAAATTTTTCCTGCTGTACTAGTTGAGGACAACTAATTGCTCATTCTGGGGAGCAAAATCTTTCTTGTGTCAGATTTCTCTTAAAGTCTATCTATCACAAGCCCTGTACTCCTAATTCCAATGAGAGAGTATTTCTCCCAGTGTGGTGGACCGCATGACATACAAGAAATTGTTAAGCCCTTTGTTTTGGGGACATTCAGATGTGGCTAGAAGCTGCCAAAGGAATTGGTCTTTTTAGGTTGCATGTTTACATTCAGATAATGCATATCTTGTCTGCTGTACAGTTTCCTAACCACAGCTATGGGAGAGATCAGGGGCTTCACCAGGAAGAAGTGAGTCACTTTCTCACGCTGTGCGAGGCTTGCCACGTGGTAGTGAAGTTCAGTGCTGAAACACCACTGGTTGATGGGTTAACAGGTGCTGTAAATACCCTCCTCAGTTACAGATGGTGACATGCCAGCACACATATGAAAGAGCTATATAAAGTGAAACAGCTCATGTGAACATATTAGGGGAGCTGATGTAGCCATTCCCCAGGCATTCATTTTCATGGAGACTAGGAAGCCAAGCAGGTTGCTGCAGAAGATTGATGTTTTGGCTGAAGGAGGCAGATATTTTGATCAACCTAATACAATGCAAGCTAAAAACATGCAATGAGAAAAATGAAGTAGAGTATTGTAGTTACAGTAATGTGTCATTACAGTTGGGCTACTTTTTTCTGCTAAGTATGTATATTATCTTTAGAATATTAAAATATTATAGAACTATTAAATCAAGTATTTGAGATGTCAGGAAAGACCAGAATGAAGGCTTGCTATGCCATTCTCTGTACCTAGGCTTAAGTAGAGAAATGTTTCCCCAGGTTCCGTATCTCAGTTCACAGGCCTGCCAATGAGCAGTTACCTGGAATTTTGACACCTCTTTTCCATACCCAATGTATTGTTCCATGGATTTCTTCTGCATCATGCAGAACCACACGCTTTCTGCTCTCACACTGGTCCATTCACGTTTTTGCCCAAGCATTTCATTAACACACTCTTCATCCAGCTTCACAATCAGGGGATACAGACAAATCAGACCTCTGCTTTTTGGAGGCTTGCAGTTAGATGCTAGGGTCTTTCCAGAAAGTTTAGTAGCATTAGTATTTGCATCCAGAATACAGCTCTCACTGACTTCGCTGGCAGCTGCTGAAGGCTAAGCGTGTCCGCAGGCTGTCTGAGGCAGGGTGCATTCAGGGAAAGGGAAAACATGCCCCAGGGTCATGTGTGAAGGTTTTGGTTTACATGACTGGCTTTTACTACTTATGACCAGCTCTGTGGTGGCAGGTATAGAATCTAATTGCCAGAAAAAATTAGAAGTGCCATTCAGTTTCCTCAGCCATCATTTCTCTTCTCCCAGCTCCCTGTCTCATTCTCTCAGCACTGTGTAGCAGAAGGGGGGTCCATCCTGCTCCCCTCACTGAGAGTTTTCTGTGGAAATAATTGTACTGGGCATGTCATTAAAGGTGCTACTGTAACCAACATAAACAACTGGGTCAAATTAAGATTTCAGAATCAGCCTTAGTGCTAGTCTGGCTTAACACTAAAAATCAAGAGCTTGAATGTAAAGTTCCACTAGCCAAGTTTGTTTAGAGGATTTTATTGTATGAATTTCTGTAAAAAATTTCCTGAGGTCGTTTTAAGACAACGAAGTGAAAACGGCTCGCTCCATCATTTGGAGGAAGCATACTGGCTCCACCCGCATGGGTCATCGGTTAGATTCATGGAGGGAGAGCTGCATGCTAGAGCCTTGCCCCTCGAGGTGACCTACAGTAGGAGCTGTTGTCCATGGGAACAGGGAGCAGATGGTAGCCTTCCCATCAGGCGTTTCCTTTAGCTGACAGCAAAGGAAGTGGGAGTCTTAAGAGCATCTAGTAGCTTGGGGGTTCCTATACCGCTATCAGTTGCTCCTCTTCCTCTTTTTTTTTTTCTGCCTTCTCTTTCTAAAATATGCCTCTACTCCTGCTTCTCCCACTCCTACCTCGTGCCTTTTTCTGCTTCTCCTCTGCATAATCCCTCCTTCCCAGACGTTGTCCTTTTGAGCTGCTGTGGCTGCTCGTGTTCCCTGCTCAGCTCGCAGGACCTGTTCTCTACCCGCACAGAAATTGTGCGTCCTCACCCTTCTCGCTGCCTGGCACCAGCTGAGGGCAGCCCGGGATGGGCATTGGTCCTGTGGGGATATTGATATTTTCAGAGGCTCGTAGCTTAGCCAGATGTCAGTAGGCTGTTGTGGGAAAGGACATTTCCCTGGAAGAAGCTGTAAAGCTCTAGGGCTTCTCAGTGAGAGGTGGCAAACATTTCTCTAGAGTGGATAAAGCAAAATGCCATTCCCTAACCACATTTTGAGTCTTGCTGAGCCATCTTAGCTGAAATTTCCACGCACAGAAAAGCAGCCTTAGGCAGGCAACAGTCTCTGATGAGTGACTTGAGCACAGATTTGCCAAAGTCCTTTTGCAGGCTTTTACAATGGGAGGAATGAGGAAATCTTACCATAGACAAGGCTAATATGTTTCTTTTTTCCTGCCAGCTGCATCTTTGTCCTGTGGTTGTTATTAAAGAGCTGGCTTGTGTGACTGTGGATATATTCTGCTTCATTTAGCAGGAAGACTCAAGATTTTCCAGGAAATGATTGGTTAAAACCCAGACATCTAAACGCTTCAATTCTATTCACATCTAAACTCTCCATTTACTTTGTAACAGAGACTTCAAATGTTATCTGCCCTAAAACCAGATTTCCCAGGCTGCCGTGAGGCACCAAAATGACTGCACTCGTTTTCACGGTGGCTGAGCACCCTAGCATCTCCACTGTTCACTGTGGCTCTCTGCAGCTCCAGAGGGTTATTAGCTAACTATCTATCAGCAAACGGTTGGAGTAACCTTTTCGTCTGTCTCTTTGCTGGTCTCTTTGCTCGGACTCTACCTCTTTTGGCTGTAATACTTTAAGTGAATTATTGTGAAAGTTTCTTTCACTTTCAAAGTGCTACATTGCTATGGGGATGATCATATCACATAAAATAATTTCCCTCTGCTTCTCCCTCTTTTCTACAAATATCTGCTGGATATGCAGACAGCTGCATTTTTGGCAGCAGATTGGATGACTTGAAGCTATTCACTAAGAGCCTTAGCCAAGCCCTCAGAAGTCAATACAAAGCCTTCCCTTGACTTTAGTGGAATCGTGCCCTCAAAGCACTTACATGCAAGGAATGAGTGAAACCAATGAAATTAAACTTAGCAAATGTATCTGGGTCACTCTAACAGCAGAAGCCATAATGTATTTTTTTTTTTATCAGTATTTCATATCATTAGTTTTATAGTATGCTGCTTAGTTTGGGGTATTTTTTCCAACTAAAATGATTCAGGAATAAAGGGATTAATTATATCAAGTAATGCTATTTTTGCATCTTTAATGTTTTACTTTCAATTATAATCCCCCATTTTTTAAAGGTTTAAAAGTTAGTGATAAAACCTCATTCTAGGAATAACTGGAATCAGAAAAGGTCAGACAACTGATCCCCTGAAGAAAAACTTGAAATAGCTTTTCCTAGAGCAGAAAGGAAAAAAACAGTTTTGTTTTTTTTCCTTTAAGATACACTGCCATCACAGCCAAATTTAAGTTAAAAATGAAAATCTGAAAGCATTTGTTATAGCAGCTAAGGGTGAGGGAAAGAGTGATAGATCTCAGGAATTATTCTGGATCCAAGTCCTGCCGATAAATGATTGGTATGTCACTTAGGAAAGTACAAGTTCAATGAGTTTCATTAAAACCTGGTATAGCTGAGCGTGCCTTTATCCCAGTTCTGAGGAGCTCTCGCCGGTTGTGCATTAGACTGGAGCCAGACAACAACAACTCTAATTTTTATCCCAAACTTCAGTTTGTGTATACAAGTCACCTGAGGATTGTTTAAAATGCCTGCCTTTTTCATTAGGACCATTTGTGAGGAAATATTTATGAGGTGGCAATAATCAGGCAGGGAACATATGGAAAAAGAGAAAACATGCTAAGTTCCTGATTCTGCAAAAAATGTAAGCATATGGTAACCTTCCATGCCTGAGTCCAAAGCAATTATTCTTGTGCTTAAAGCTAAGTCTCTGTTTAAGTCCGTGCTGTATCATATTTTGTTTAGTTTCTAGGTGCCTGCTGTTGGAGATAGGCAGGTAGTGAGATTTTCAAAAATGCCTTAGTAAGTGAGACAACTAAGCATGGCAAGAATCAGATCCACAGAGCAGAGTACAGCTCCTCTGACAGTAGCCATCCAGATGCTGGATTTCCAGTCTAGCAGCTTAAGCCTCATCTCTGCTTAGTGCTGAGCAGTGGGAAGGCAGAGGGGACAATTCATACCACTTAGTTTAAGGTGGGATGAATCACACAGCGAAACTGTCTCAAACTGTTGAAGGTTTGAGAAACTGAATGATCCAGATTAGCTGTCTGACTCCTGGACAATAAAGATAAATGGGAACAACTTAAATTTACATTTTCTAACTTAACACGGTATCTGTGTAATTGCAGCTCAACCTTGCTGTGTCCCTCTGTCATTGTGGAAGCTTTGCAACCTGACACAGCATCCTCATTTCTGAATTAGCTTTAATTTTGTTACAATATGTAAAAACTTCAAACCTCAGTTCTTGAAATAGTTACGCAAACAATTTTTATCCATGCTTTGCGGAGGACTAGACCTTGTTCCATGGGCAAATGGCGCAAGAACCTGTTTTTTCCTAGAGGAAAAAGAGCTTTTTTTAATCATATATTATTCACCAACATTTATGGGGAGCTCCGTAGAAATCACTGCTGTATGATTGGGAGAATCAAGCTTATAACAGGCCCAAAGAAATCCAGGGTAGAAACTAGTCTTGGGTACAGTGCTTCTGAACAAATGATCCTCTTGGCTGCCCAGTGCCCACTGGAAGTGTCGTCGCTCTTCATGGACAGGCGCTCAATGCTAAGGCTGCTGTGCAAAAGGTGGGCACCACAACTCCCTCTCGTTGCTCCCCTGTAAGGTCAATGGAAAGGCAGACATTTGACTTGAAGAGCTTAGCTCATTCTGGAGGTGTTGCGTTCATTGCGTAACTGCAAGAGAGAAGTGTTTAAATTCTCCAGAACTGGGTTCCATTTTTGATCTCTCTGAATCAGAAAGCAGGAAAGATTATGGGTCAAATAATACTCTTCAAATACCCATTATTGCTTGTTTGCTTCTTTTCTCAAAATTTTATTTTGTAGGAAGTACAGCATTAGCAAAGTAAAAGGTCTTTTGATGTTAAAAACTTGTCTTATAAACAGCTTTAGCTTCTATTTTTGCACTCCACACATAAATGCGCCCACGGGCAGTTCCCTTGAATTCCTATTCCTGAAAGCTCTAATATCAGCTCTGTAAAATGTATATTTAGGGAGAAGATAATCATTCCCTTTCAGCTACTATCTCTGTTTACATTTGTAATCTGACTCAGCAATCTGCCAGTGTTGAGCAGACTGTATCACTGAGTAACTTTTTCAATGTGCACTCTCCCAAACCCTTTAAAAAGTATAAAAAAGAATATTTAGAGATTGTAGATGACACAGTTTAATACTGAATATTTCCAATGCATACTTTGCATCTCTCTTGCAATAGATTGTATTAAGAAGTTTTAAGTACATGAAAATAAACAAATTACAAGTTTATTCATCATATGTTGCCATTTTCAGTACTGAAAGAAAATGAAAAACCTTAAAGTAATGCGAACAGGTAAATCAAATCTTTTTGTTAGGTAAAAGCTCAATTTTTTTTTTTTTTTTTTCCCCATTAGCCAAATGCAGATTGCATGGATGATATACCTCCAGACTTGGAAGCATCCATAGGAGGACCGCCGACCAACCAGATAACGGGAGCCAGCGATATAACAGTGAACGAGAGCTCTGTAGCCCTGGATCCCCCGGTGCGGACTGTGGGAGTACTACAAGTCATCCAAGATGTAGACTCCTTTCCCCAGGCTGGGGAGGGTAACTTCACAACAAGCAGTAAGTTCCTCTTTCTGGCAGAATTTGCAGTGAAATAAATGTTTAGAAACCCAAATCACAAACTGATCTCTAGTGTGGGAAAAATGGCCTTTGAAGGCTTTTTCACTGGAGCAATGGCCTTACTTTAAGCCCAGCGGAAATCTATAGGGTAAGTAAATGTAAATATCATGTCATTCTGCTGTACTGCAAACACTTCCAGCCTGCGTGTAAATCAGTGTGTTGAATAGCAAACTCTAGTTGGAGTCTCCTGCATGGATAGGACAAGCTATTTCAGTCATCACCAAACAATATAAACTTATGATCAGATGTTACAGTAAGTGATTCCATTCACCACGATAACCCACCACGTATCACCGATCTTTGTGAAGCAGATTGGTGCATGTCCTCTGGCCTGCCTTTCCTCCCTGGGCTACGTGTTACTATGCGGAAGTTATTCTTACCTGTGTATCATAAATAGTGAACGCAGCAATTGCTTTTACTGCGTTCAGTTGAGAAAAAGGTTCTTCCTTTCCTTTATCTTCTTACATCAACTAAAGTTTGTCTGGTTATTTGTTCATATTTGAACTTCTCATTTGAGAAGGATTGATGGTCAGAGTTCCTGTGGTTGAAAACCTAAGTATAGTGAAGTAACGCTGCCAATTTGGTAAAAAAAACCCGAATTTTTTATGTTTTCAGTGCATTTTAGTTTTTACACTCATTTGAACCAGTAACTTCAAAATGTTTGCATGTCTCTCTGTTCTAAAAATGATGTTCTTTGTTGAAAATCTACTTCTGACAGTTTAAGAAGAAAGTTGTCAGTTGTTTTGAGTGAGAATTGTACTAGTCTAAAATTCTCATTTTTAGGTAAAATAGCAGATCAGTAGAAAATACATATCTGTTTGATACTAGTTGGTGTATTAGTATTCACAAGACTATTGTAGAAAATCATCAGATATACTTGAAGGGAAGTGAAGGAATGCGATAAAATACAGGTTTGTGTATGGAGCCAGCATAGGTCCTGGAGAAAATTATACATTTTCAACCATTTCTACTCTGGGCCTGGGCGTGAAAAAGAAGGCGAGTAATATTATGACGTGTAAAAGGTAGGAGAGAGATGAGGGGACTAGGCTGAATTGATTTTATATTAGTTTCCTTACTCTGTGGAGAGACTTGATAATCACATTTTCCCCGTATTGCAACCAGTGCCATGGCAGTGAAAATAACTTCTGGAAATGCTGGACCTGCAACATTAGCCACAAGTGACCCAGTAGTGGATTTTTAAGCTCTCCCTTTGAGATACTGGTTTCAGGTTTGCTCCTTTTGTGGTGTAAGTCCTGGATCCAGCAAGGGATGAGCAGCAAGTTTATAGGTCCAGCTGTCATCCATGGCCAGCCTGCCAACTGGTGGCATACAACTTTCTCAAGCCTCCTTGACTGCTGAAAAGAGCTGTATAAAAGATGTTATTTTGTTCCTTCCAGTAATTGTTTTTAAATGCATTTGAGACTGATTTAAACCGTGAAGGAAAGATTTTTACTTCATGGCACCACAGTGGAACTAAAGTCTGGGCTAGATGCTGGTCTCAGCTGTACCCTCTTAACACTCCTGGAGTCAGTAGCTCCTCTGGCAGATAATTAGCCTTGTCCCACTGTTCTTTACAAGGTCTACTATTGAAGTTGGGAACAAAGGTGGTGGTGTGCCCTTTACACCAACAGCTGCATGGCACATGCTGAGAAGAGCCGGCAGCCTGGTTCAAAGCCCCTGTGTTTCATCCCAGGATCTTGGCACACCGAGAAGCAGTTTTTCTGGTTTGTCATCAGCAGTAACAATAGTTTTGAGGCAGCCAGGGAGCACAAGAGCTCAGTAACTCTCCAGCGACTCTCTTCCCCTCCAGTTTTATTTCCAAAGTCTATGGAAGGATCAGTGTCAGTCCAAACACATTTGTTCTTCATTTTCCAAGTTGCCAGCTAAGTAACCAGGTGAAAAACTTGCTCTGAGCCAGCAGAATGCTGCACCGCCTGGAGAGATGCTTTAGTTTGCCTTTATGCCCTCTGTTTTTCCCCTTATCTTTAATAACATTGGGCAGTAGGCAGTAACACTGGCCAATCCTGAGGGCTGACAGCAGAGCCCACATACAAGGTACTTACACGAAGACCAGTGGTCTCTCCAGGCACACGGGTGATGAGGGAGCAAACCATGGAGCTTCAGGAGAAGGAGCTTCAGGCCAGCTTCATTGCCTGAAGAAGCTGGCCATGTGGTCTGGGGAAGGACTGTGAAAAAAAATTTTCCCTGGTTATTTGAGAGAGAGGGAGAGAAGAGACCAGGGAGGGGAAGCTGGTAGATGGCAGGAGCTCTGTGAAGGTTGTGAGCCTGATGCCACCATAGATGTGACTGGGAACCCACTACTAAAAACAGACCTTTGCAGTTGGTTTATGAGGAAAGAGGAGTCCTGAGAAATGCTCAGAGGACCTTGGGAGCTTCCAAACCCTGGTGTGCGCCTGCATACGCTGCGCCTGTCACACACGGTCACTCAGGGGACGGTGAGAGGAATTTGTCCCTCCAGCTGCCTTGTGTGGATTTGGGGCGATCAGGCACTCTGAAAGGTAGAACTTAGCATCCTAGACAGCCTGAACTCTTAAGCCAGTGAAAGGGGAACATCCAGGACCACTGTATGGTTACCAAATGGTAACTAAATTAGAGGGCAAATGTAGGCTAAATAACTGGGTCATAGCTGTCATCTAGATGGGGCTTCATAGACATTGTGTCTGTTTATTGTATTCAGGCATTGTAGGTCTCATTTCCAGAATCTTCATAGTTACACAACTGCAGAGCTTGCTGAGTGTGCCCTTTCTGTGAACTAGCCTGCCTGGGAATTTGTAAGCGATGACACTGATTGCTCCTAGGAATCTTTGCTGAAGTTGCTAGGTTCTAGCCTCTTTATATAGCATTAGTGATGGGAGCATACTCCAAGGCTGAACCTGTGCTAGAAGTTTTTCTTCCTCTTATTATTGAACCTGAGCAGACTGCTTCCAATGCAGTCTTGATGTGGCACCCAGTACCCAGCACCACGAGTCCCCACATCCCGCCTTATTCCAGGTGAAGTTCAGTGGTCCAGGAGGTGAAGAGCTTGCTGACTTCTTACCACCCACTTTTGCAATTCTTTTTGCTTAATTGTTGTGGCATCCTTTTTAATTAATCATTCTGGTATTATTGTCTTGGTTTGGGTTTCGTTTCCCTTTCTGTGTTTCCCGTGAGGATTCAGAGCCAGAAGAGCTCCCACAGTCTGTCTGGAGGGCGATATTTCCAGAGTGCTGTTCACATCGGATGAAATTCTGTCTCCATTGAAATCTGGTGGCAAAGTTCCCACCTACTGCAGTGGGGCCAGATTTTAACTTCTGGAATTCAGCCAGTGCTTTTCTTTTTCTTTCTGTGTGTGTGTTCAGCAGACATTTCCTCTTCTCTCCCTCCCTTTTTCTCCCCATGCTCCTGAATAGATAATATCCTCCATGGGACCCTGGGCGATGTAGTGTACTATGAACATCTGGATGGGACTTAGTTTGAGGGCCTGTCCCTAGGGTTCCTTGCTAAACCAAGCATCTCCTGTGTAGTTGCATTGAGCACTTAGAAATGGACCAGCAGTTTCTCTTAGCTGGCTTGTACCAAGATCCAAGCCTTCATCAAGTCCCTTGGGCTTATCTACAGCCCAAAGACTGTCCAGTATTTAGTCTTAGTGACTGTTTACTCTCTGTGGTGGGATTTTATGCAGGATCCTGGGATAATATCTCTTAATGTGGTATTTCTGTAATCAGTTGCTGAAAATGGATGGATGGAAAAATTGGAAAACTGGAGTTCAGGGGAAAAAACCCAAGGGGCTGGGAAGAGGGTGAAAAAATTGTGTGAAATACGTAAGAATTCATCTCAGCTGAGTTTCCTGCTTTGACCCTATTACTTTTCAGCTCTCCAGAGAGTATGAAAGAAGATAAGCTAAGGATCTTTTTCCACAATAATGCATCATAGCAATTTGTGTTGCCTGATTTTTTTTAGTAGTGAGTTATGCAAAATGCGAACATCTTTGGAAATTTTAGCGCAGGTAGAATTTCCTGCTCTACAGATGATATGAGTGTGAACTAGACTCGGCTAAGATCTGAACTTGAAGAAGCTCTGAGCTACACCAGCATTGGAGGAGTGAAGGTGGGTTTGGGGTTTGAGGAGGACATTGCAATATTCTTTGGGTCAGGCTCAGCTGTGATTGAATGATATGGTTAAAAAAGGTAGTTCACTGTGAAAGTAGCATCTAAATATTTTAAAGGTTGTATGGTGACACTTGTAGGGGAAAAAGTAGGGGTTGGGGTTTTTTGTCTTTTATAGCATCCATGGTCATTCATCTCACTCATCCTATGTGGTACTTGCTAATTTCTGCAGGAGGTATTGTGCACTACTTGAATCTTGACTCTCTGTTGGTAAATACCTCAAGTTTTTCAATTTTGACAGGCTTTTTTATTCTCTTCAGTGGGATGTCTTGTCACACTCCATAAGGCCTCAGAAATCGCACCAACACTGCGTCTGTAGTTGGAGGAAGATCCATAAATAATTCTACTGCAAACATGGGCAGGAGTTTTAGTAAGAAAAAGTGCAAACTCTCCCCCAAGGTGTCATATCATCTGCAAAGTCCACTGAGTTCAGTGGGCTGTACAGTAGTGTGGGCAGTCTAGAGAACATCGGTAGTTTCTTTCCTGCCTCTCGTTTTGTTCTTTCCATAAAACCCTGCCAATGTATAGCTCATCGTGACTGTTAGGACACTTTCAAGTCTCTTTGATAGCTCTTCATTAAATCTATTAATATAACTTCTCAAGTAATTATTTTGATCTGTATATGTCTAAAATGTCTTTGTGAAGAACAATCAGCCTTTGGAAGTGGATGAAAGTGCATGGTAAGAATCTGATCCACTGTTGTCTTGCAGCCCTTGACTGTTCCTCCTTGCTATTAATAGGGGTTTTTTTAGGCAGAACATTAAGGGGGAGGAAAAGGTAGAAAAACTCCCTAGACAGTAGTTAACACGGAAAGTTATTAACACTTGCGTTAGCACCTAACGCTATCCTGGAGACAGAATACTGATGGGACCTAGTTAAAGACTGAGCAGATTGGGTCCCATGTGCCTGGAGTATGACGTAAGTCCTGGGGGCTCTGTTAAAACTCTCTGCGGATGTTGCACTAAATAGTTATCATGGACTGAAAATTCCAGTGAGCTGAGGTCCTAGATTCGTTTTGAGACTCTCACTGGTGCCAACATAACATTGGTGGTTTGAAAGGCCAGCAGTGGTTTGGAAGAGTCACTAAATGAAACCTAACTGGCACTAAAAATGTGCTCTGGATTATTACATACACCTACAAGATTCCTGCCAGGCTCTGTGAATGGACAGTGAAGTTTCCCTGTTACAAAACTGCTCTTGCTTTCCATATGTTAAGCTGTGAAATACAGACAAAGTGTTTCTGTACAGCGAATTGCAAAAAGGGATGTACAAAAATGCTGTGAAACAAGGAGCAAATTTAAAGTGTAATGTTTTGTTTGGTTGGTTTCACATGTGCTATGTACACTGACATGGTGTACGGAGCAAGGACGAAACCATTGGTTTCCCAGTCTCCCTTCTTCCCTGCAGACGTACTGAGCTGTGTCTATGGCCCGGTCAGGGTGGCGTGGTAGGTACGTGCAGTAGTCTGGCCCAACCTAGGATTCCAAAAAGGCTGCAGGTCTTAAGAAACTTGCTTAATAATTTACTCTAGCGAGAGACTTAGAAGAAAATGCTCTCCTTCAGTAGTGGAAGCTCCATTTATAAGTCCGTCTCTACATAGAAATGCTGCGGCAGTTACCAGCTTGCCTCTCTCTGTCCCAGATTACCTGTTCCTGCCTCCATGTAGGCCTTCTGTTGTGCAGCTACCTTGTGAGCCCAGTCCAGAAGTTAACCAGTTTCTTCCTGTTCTTTTTTTTTCAAACTCCTTTGGATCAGTTCCCTGATGCAGAAGTAGTTGTGCCAATACAACAGGAGGAAAGAAATGTGGAGCACAAGAGAAGAGAGGGACACACAAGCCAGCTTTCACAACACTGTTGTCAAAAGCAAGCACGCTGTCTCAAGCATAACTAGACCCTACACAGCTGTCTGTTTTGCCCAGAAATCAGGATAAACAAATAGGCAAAGTAAGCATGCAGTTTCAAATCTTATCTGAATGCTCATATCTGAGTATACAGGCATTTTTAATGGTCAGTGAATATGAGAGACATAAGGGATTTATTATCTATGATGATGAAACTCAGTAAGAAAAAGTGCCATGGTAAAAAATGTGATGGCACACAGGCGTATCCTTAGATATATCATCCCCAGTTGCTCTGAGTGTGTGTGGCATGCGTGCAGGGAAAAAGAGAATCTGAGGACTAGGATCAGTGATAACATAGCTTATATCTTTCTTTATACTTCGCTGTCTTAAGCAGACAGCTAGATAAAACATTGAACAAGAAAGCTTTTAAAGCAAAATGGACAATGTAGAGTAAAATACAAATCTGAGCTGCAGAGAGACCGGATGATTTAATACTAGCTGATCTCTTTGATTTATACTAGAGAATGCAAGCCTCGCCTCACAGGAGAAGTTTGGCATCTTGCATGCAATCTGCTTGATTATGTAGGACTCATTCTCACATCTCCAATGTCTGTGGAGTTTTTATTCTCATCAGTTTTTACACAAAAGCCTCCACTGAAATAATCAGAAAGTGCTGTTTAAGATACAATGTGCTACTGTGATTCTGAATCTTTTTCTGACCAATTCAGGAACAAAGGCAGTATGGGTGATGCAAGGAACCAACTTCCATCAGCACCTGAAAGTAAGAATTAAGAACAAAGACAGAGCAACAGTTCTCTAGCTGGGCAGGCAGATGAAAGGCAGAATTCCAGGGTCAGTTCTGCTGGTTGCTGCCATTATTTCAGATAGATAAGCAATGCAGAAGTAATGCTTGCCTGTACTCTGCAGACCCTAGAGACCCCTACCACAGTCAGGCTCTACTGTACCAGTCATTATACGCACTAAGAGAAACAGATGGACCCATTTCTGAAAAATTCACAGGTAAGGGCAGATTATAGCAAGCAAACAAATCCAATAAAAAAAGAAAGAAAGACAGTGAAAAGGCAGCTGTGCCTATGAGTGGGTAAAAACACAAGGCTGAGATACAGGAGGCAGTCACAGACAGTAGTGCCATTTCTGCAGCAGTCACCTTTGATTCTGCTTGCATGTATTTTGTTCTGGTTGCATTGCTTCATAATGGAGTGTACATTTGCCTTAGTGCTCCTGTCGTGTCCTAACCACTTGGAAGGTAACTCAAATGAAAGAAGTAAGCCAGGCAAAAGCTCTACTGATGTGCTGTTTCCAGTCATTGCTTTTCTCCTTATTCATCTGGGCTTTGAGTCTGTGAACATGCAAGAGAGTCATTGCACGTGGAAACCGTCTGATTTCTCACAAGTATTTAAAAGATCACATGCATGCTTACACCTGCACTTCTTTGTGTTGTAACCAGCAGTTTTGATTTCTCAGAAAATGAGAGTTGCATTTAGAAGCAGATTAAGTGAAAGAGGTGTGTGCGCGCATACCTGTGTGATGGTTTTTGTATGATAGATAAATAGTCTTGCAGGAGATGTCTGGCCTGTGAGAAGCATCCAAAACTGCTCTGCTTTAAGTTTTCTCCAGATTCTTGTAGGGGCAACAGCACAGATTTCCACAGTGTCTAGTACTTTCGATTTCAGCTTGGACAAAAAAAAAAGGTATTTGCTTATTAAATTCCAGTCAAGTCCTAGTGTGTTTTTGGCACAGCTCTTTCTTTTGTTACTTGCCTCCAGCTCCAGCAGAAATTGGGGTGCTTCAGGGATCCTTTAGGGTTACCACAGTAACCAGGTCACATCACCTAGAAGTGAGAGTTCTCACTAACTCTTTAGTAATTGGACTTTAATCTTTATTGTTCTGGGTGTGGACAGTTTTAAGTGAAGATAGTGCCTGAAACTGATGCTTTGAAACTGATAGGCCAGATGGAGAAACTGTTTTATGAGTGTTTATAGAAAACATGAATGATCAGAAGAAAAGTAGGTGAGGGGTCAAGCCCAGCATCTGAGAGGAAATGTCCAACACCTGGCATGAGTGTTAGGAGAGGATTTTCTCCTGCCTCAGAGCCTGTGGGGAACAAGAGGGATGGGTAAGCCCTCACATTTAGGGATGCTGAAAATAGGACCTACATGGCTATATTCTAGCCCAATTAGATGCCATCTTTGCCACTCCAGCAGCAAGGCTGGTATCCTAAGGAATATACTCAGGCTGTACTCAGCACAGTGCACAGGACCATCAAAGCTGCATTAGTGAATATCTGGGCTTCCAGAGCAGCCAGGGGATATATGATGGAGTATCCACCCAACTTGACTTTTTATTGTGACTGTCCTTTGCAGGTGCCAATACCTTTGACACTTCTTATCCTTTTTGCTCATGTTAACATATCTGAGGCACTCAGAGTGTAGGCAAGAACATATGCTCAGTTGTGGCAATAATTAAACGCTATGTTAATACACATATTAATGTGCAAAACAACTCACCTGGAGATCTCTGTGGTGAATTTCTGCTCTATTTGCCACTGTCTAGGTAGCATAGTGCTGTAAGACAATGAAAAAACATACTTCTACAGGAAAAAATGCATAGAAAATGTATAGAACAAGGATACCACTCGTGAAGTCAGAATATGAAAAGCACTTAGCTAAAATAGCTTTATTAAACCGTAGCATCTCAGTGGGGAGAAAAGAGTAAATCACACAGAGGAGGCTTAAAGTTTGCCAGTTCCTTATGCAGGTGGTTAAATAACACAGTGTTTTCAGCTGCTAATGTTTCTTTGGGAGACAGCCACGAAATGTGGTATGTCAGGTACTTATGGCAGACCTTGCTTCAGATTTTGCCCCCATGTGCATGGGATATTGAGTTTAACTGAGATGTTGCTAAACTTCATTACTACTTTATAATTAGTTTTGGAAAAATTAGTGGCATGAGCAAATTGTCTGTCTGTGCATGAAAATGTATCGGTCTGTAAGACCAAAGTAGTCTGAGTAGGGGATTTTAGAAAAATTACCCTCTGTCAGCCTGCTCCTGGAGATGTAACGTGTTCTCCAAGGTGCTGAGTAACCTGCAGCCTGAAGACACACTTCAAAGGAAACAGTTTTGAAGAAAAGCTATGATAGATTATCTTTTCAGTTGTTCACCCTCAAAAGTGCCTTGTTAAACTACTGTAATGCTGCATATTCCACAGGGTGGAAACAACTACATTTGTTTGCAATAATTCATTCCTTCTGTCTCTCTTTTTAAATTAGTCCTTCAGTTTTTGCCTGATGATGACTGAAAAATGCAAGTCCACTTCCCTTGTAAAAAATGAAAATTTACTGTAAATTTGTATTCAGCTTCTAAAAGGCCTCTTTCCAGACTAGATAAATAATGTAACAATATGTTAATCTTAAATTTTTCCAGAAGCTCCTGAGGTCTAAGTATTCTTCGGGAACTGCCTGGTAACTTTCTGGAAACTACCACTTTTCAATGAGAGGAGTTGAAAGTGAAGAACTTGAGTGGAAAAGGAAAGGCAGAAGGGGTTAAAACCAAACAATGTCACAGACTTTTGACTCTGACTTTACAGTAGTGTTCACAAGGGAAATAATAATGAACCAGTGCAAAGGCATATACATTTTTTGGAAGTTATGTGCTTGATTTCCAGGTTTTCAGAGAGCTTTTGTTATGTTTACTTTTCCAGGTACATATTGATGCATAGGATAATGTCTCTTCTGCCTCTCTGGAGAATGTGAATGCTCAGAACTCAAAAGAAGATGAGACTGGGAGTATATATTGACTGAAAAAAAAACTGAAATAGAGACAAAATGTTTTAATGCAGAGAGACAGTGTTTTCAAATTACTCTGTTCCAATTTGAGTTTCACTTGTAGAGTCTTATGGAGGTCTTTCTGGTAGTGGTGGTGTCCAAGTGACCTCGTAAAATTCCAGCTGCAATTAGTTGAAACTTAAATTGACCTTTACCCTCCACTGGTCCAAGAAGAAACACTGAAAATGGATGTCTTAGTCTTGGCCTTTGTCATGTTCTCATGAGCATTTCAGCAAGAGTCTCTGATAAAAGCAGTGGCTTGGAGGGAATTTTCTGATGACAGAAGTTGTTCACTTGAAACTAGATTGTGACTGCAAGTTTATTTGAAAGGAAATGGTAAATGGCCTTAGATTTATATAGCCTAAGACCAGTTTCTGTTGATGTCCCTACTGGGTTTCTTCCCAGCCAGACCCAGGTCTTCAAGGGCACGTGGCCAGTGAGAAATTATCCTGGGTGCTAGGACTGAGGTGCCCTTTAGGCACCTTTAGTGGCCTTTAGGTGACACTGAGTTCCTCCTTTAGTGTTAGCCTTGTTGCTTATTGTCCTGGTTGCCCCCCTCTGGGTTTTAATTGTCACATCTGGGATTTTGTAAGCAAGTAAATGGAGCTTAACTTTTTTGTGATGTTTCTTGTGTGCACCAGGAGCAAGGAAAACAAAAGGAACTGGTTAAATAAGGAAGGAGAATGCCAGCGCTCTTGCTTCAGGCTGATGAGACAAAACCATTGGTTTCATATCTCAGGTCAAGGAGTCGGGTCAAGTGAAACTGTGCTGTGTTCTTTTTCATAAAGGCTCATTTTGGGCAGAAAGGGAGACAGGCAGGAAGGAGACAGAGGATCAGAGGGAGAGTCACATTAATTTAAAATCTTTGACTCAAAATGCTTGTTAGTTTGGTTTCAGTTTTTGTAAAGGCTGATTTATTTTTTTTTCTTCTTTACATAAGCCATTTTTACAAATGTCTTTTGAGACGAGTTGTAGCCTGGCAGATTAAAGATTTATTTATTAATAGGAAAACACCAACAATGTTGAGCTATTGCAGCATTGTCAAAAAATGTTCTGATTAAAAGGAGATTGGCATCAACTGATTTAAAATTTCTCAGATGAATGTAACAAGATAAAATATTGACCTTTTTCTTTATGAATGCTTTTCTGGATTGTTGTTCTGTACTCTTGTGTTTCTCTGTGAATATGCATTACTATACACAGCCTAGCTTGTCAGAGTTTTGTCAGATGCACTAGCCCTGCTGCAAGAAACAATAAAATTTTGGACATTTCAGTTCCAAATAGACAGTGGTTCTGTAACCTCCTAGTCATGTTTTAATCCTCATTGCCTGTGGTTGTGATGAGATTTAAATGTGCTTATTTTTCTTTCCTATAGTTAGGTTTTTTATAGTCAGTTTCCTATAGTTATAGTTGGTTACATCAAAAATACTGCTAAAGCCTTTAAGCAAACTGTGAAAGCAACCTAAAGGAGATACAAAGGACGTTTAAGAGGTTTTACTTTTCCAAAAAGAACAGGTTTAATACAGTCTCTGTTTGGGTTAAGTGGTTTGGGGGTTTTTTTTCTGATTTCTAAACTGATGAAAAGAGCCACGTTTCTCATAAAAACGACTATGCATAGACAGATTAAATCATACTTTTTGCTTAAGTTTGCAGGAAGTCTTGGGAAATATATTCCTGATGGAAACTATGGGCTGTTTCTGGCTGCATAGATTTACTTTACTCTTCCTGCAAGTGCTCAGTCACAGTTATACAGGATTTCTAGATTGTACCAGCACTGACAATGTCATATCCCCCTGCCAATCCATTAATGTCAACAGCAGTTTGAGTCATTTTGCACCCCATGAAAATGCCAACCCACAGCCTGGCACAAAGCACGTTCTGCTTACAACTGCCCTGTGGCAACACGAGGACCTTCCTGGTACATAGACCATCCAAATAGTGGGAAGCTCTAATATTAGGAAGTTTTGAGCACAAAAGTTCACATTTTGATAGGAAGATTTCTGTTTGCGCCGTGGTCAGATTTGGTTCTCAGTCGGAGGACTGGACACAACCGTAGATGGAAAATCTTACAGAGAGCGAACCTGTTGAGTAGACTCTAGGGAAGATCAGAGCTGGAATGATTTCTGTTCAAAAACTGCCTAATTACACTGGAATGTAAAACATGTTGCAAGGTTTGATAGGTTTAAGAGAAAGGAGTATTGGCTGCAGAACTCATCTGTCATCATAGGATGTAAAAAAAAAAAAAAAAAAAAAAACCCCAAAAAAAGATGATCTCTGTGGGTTGGTGTTGTATGAAGGGTTCAAGGGTTCTTTTGTGCCTCCTGAGCGGCACAGGGGGAAGAGGGGATGGGGGTCGCAGTCAGTTCATCATACGTTGTTTCACGCCGCTGCTTCATGGTCGGGGGAAGAACTCCTCACATTCCTCCATCGTGGGGTCCCTCCCACGGGCCACAGTCCTTCGTGGAACTGCTCCAGCGTGGGTCATCTCTTCCACGGGTGCAGTCCCTCTAGAACAGCTGTCCCAGCGGGCCCTCCACGGGCCACAGCTGCTTTCAGGCATCCACCTCCCCCGGTATGGGGTCCTTCACGGGCTGCAGGTGGATCTCTGCCTCTCCGTGGACCTCCATGGGCTGCAGGGAGACAACCTGCTCCACCATGGTCTTCACCACAGGCTGCAGGGGAATCTTGGCCAGGAGCCACATTACTCCTCCCCCTCCTTCTTCACTGACCTTGGCGTCTGCAGCCGTTCCTCACAACAGGCTGGTAGATGTCTCTCAGGATCTTTTTTACATCTTATTCACTTCTCATCTCCTTTCCACTTCTTGCAGCCGGGCCGGGCCGAGTCGGGCCCAGTCGGCCGCCTGGCAAGAGGCCAGAGAGTGAGGCCTGCAAGGCCCATGAGGCCTGTGCCTCCCCCTCTGCGCCTCTGCCCCCAGTCAGCTTCTTCACGTCTTCTCTTCTCTCTTTTTTTTTTTTTTTCTGTTTTCCCCTTCTTAAATACGTTATCGCAGAGGCGTTATCACGGGACATTCTACTACCAATCGGCTTGGCCTTGGCCAGCAGTGGGTCCGCCCTAGGCCCGGCCGAGTCCACTGAACAAAGGGGAGCGACTTCTAGCAGTTTCCTACAGAAGCTACCACCTTAGGCCCCCCCCCACTAAACAAAACCACGACATCAAGTATTACAGCTTTTAACTGACATCTGGCTGCAGTTTGCACTGGCGAAGAGAACTAAGTGGCTGGGGAGCTTGTACAGTGAATGATGCTAATTGGTAGCAAACCTGAAAGGGATTCTATTGTGTGCCCACTACAATAGTGGAGAGTAGACTCAGCTACCGAGGACATCCCTTCCAGTGCAAGTCTCCTAAGGCTTCCTCTTTAAGTTAATAGCAAAACTCCATGTGTTGAAGAAATTGTTCTACGGAAGCTATTGTGAAGCGTGGTTTCTGCTCTATCCGCCCTTTCTTGCTATTGTTTTAGAAGCACATTATCACTTAGACTCCAGGGAAGATGAAAAATCGGAGAACAGTGAAGCATTTCAGGTTACTTATTTAAAAGGAGACATTTACGGTAGCTCCAGCAGTTGCTAGTGACTCATTTTAAGTGTTTGTCAGTGCTCAGTGAAGGTCAGGGCTGTCCCTTCTGTGTGTGTATGAGGAAGGAGCAGACACAAGTACCTACCAGGAACGTATCTGAACCTAGGGCACTAGGAATGAAGGGTGCGCTGTTTTCAATCGGGATAAGATTTCCTAATGTAAAGATTCTGCAAAACTGGATAGTAAAGAAAGCTTCCTTGCAGAATTTTTGCATTATCCTGGGGGCCTCAAAAGAGAAGTGCATGAGTGCTGTCAAAAGCCTGTAGGAAGAAGATTCAAATTAGTAGAATATGTTACTTTGAAAGCATCTAGAATTTATTTTTAAAAACGACTCCAATTCTAATGAAACTAAGAGGTGGCACGTCAGCTTGTCACGTTGCTTTTCTTCATTGCTAATGCACATATCAATGGTTGAAATAGTTTCTTCTGGATGTTCTTATTTTATTTAATTGATTATTCTATTAATTCTTAAATGTTTTGCGTAGACATAAAAAATGCCAGGCTAATAAATTGAACCATCCCCTCCATGTATTCAGACAAATGTCTGTTTACCTACGTGCCCATCTTAGCACAGCAGAAATAGTATAGCTATGGGGGATGGCTGAAGTTATCTGTTCAGGTCCGTACTTTGTTCCAATACATGCATCAGACCTGTCTGCAGAATATTGTACTGTTGCTGATGCCACACCATCAAGAACAACTACATCTTCCAGTATCTGGTGGAGTCTGTGAGACTGAAAAACATGAGCTTTGTTTTTAAACTGCAGATTTCTTAGAGTCACTGGGAAACAGTACAGTTGGTTCTCCTTTTTTGTTGTTGTTGTTACAAGAGATTTTTTTACAGCTGAATTGCAGTTAAATAAATCTTTATCTTTTGAACTACAGTAAGTAGATAAGCCATGGCCTATGACAAAGTATATAATTTAGCTGTCCAATTCAAATCAGGTTAGACAGTCCTGTAAAGTTCAAGAACATATTTGCTCTGGGTTATTGTGCTGTTTCTGTCATGTATTCTCTGTTTTTATGGACTTCTGACAATTGATCTTTAACCTAAGCGGTGCACTTTGGTCAAATATCTCACAATTTTTTGAGCATGAGCATGTGACAGGAGACGAGAAATGATCAAATCCTGAAAGTCCATGTGTGGCTGGTGCCAGGCAAGACACTGATTTCGCTACGAGGTGTCAGAGGAGGCAGGGTGGGAGCGGGGGAAGTGTGACATACAAACAATGTTATCGTCTCTGCACATGTCTGTTGTTTGTGGGCAGCCCTCGGGTGCGGAGGATGCTGAAGCTGTGTGGATGGATGACCACTGAATGCTGCACTAATCTGCCTAGACTTGGCAGGCATGGTGGTCCCGCAGCTGTGCCCTGCTTCAGGCATTGGAGCTGTTGCTGCAACAGAGCCAGGCTCATTCTCAGGCATGTTGTTTCCTTGTACTGAACAAAGAGGAAGACTGTTTTCCCCTTAAGGTAAAAGTTACACTTTGAGAAGTTGTATTTTGCTAGCAACAGCAGTAAAAATGACATACATGGGTTCCTTGAGCACCGCTGCGGGATTTTTCTCTTTTAGTTTCAGTACTATGTGCTTTTTTTTTTTTCATATCTAATCAGAAGACATCCCTGGGTAAAATTTTTATTACAGATATTTCTAATGGAATTAAATTTCAGCTATGCATCACTATCACCAGCGTACATGGTGAGAAGGGGTTCCTAGCAACATGCACAAAATTCAAAAGCCTGGGAAGTGCTGGGCGAATGACTTGCCCCTTTATCCTGGAAATATCCTGGAGATCTCGGGTGGAGCCCCGTGTTAGCAGCACTGGAAGGGAAGGCGAGACCCTATGTGAGAGAAAGGAAAAGAAGATACAGATGCACTTTATTCAAGTAATTCCACCACTGTTGAGCTTTTCAGCCACCTCCTTATGTGTTTTCTTATTAAATCCTCTAATGTGTACACAGGCATTTTTGTGACGTCTTTGCACAAAGATGTTCATTGTAACTGCTCCTGAAATTTCAGTGTATGATTCCTCAATAATGTGCTTTGCTAGTGACCCAGGTTTTTTGAGAGCTTATGCAGTAAAAGGTATTTAAAGAGATAGGTTTGAAAATCATGCACATGCTGCCATGACAGATAAACTCAGACAGACCTACATGAGCTTTTCCAAACCCCTCATTCAAAAATTGACAGTTTTCTTAAAGCAAGTTGTTGTTTTCTGTTGCAGCTGTGTGCATACGTGTAATTGACGAAGCAGTTCATAGTGATTAGGCAGAATTTTTTTTTTCTGCTTGTCACACTGGTGTACATTTCACATGAAGTTCTCAGAATTAATTGCCGCAAGTAGATTTTTGCTGGCTAGTAGCCACCTTGTACATGAGCTGAAGTAGGAGTGAGAAGCTTCTAACATCCTTGAGGAAAAGCTGGAGATCTCTTAAAACAGCCTAGCCAGGCCTTGCTCTGCAGGTCCGCTTTCATGTCCTCGTCTCATTGTGTGCCCTTGGTGGGTTGCTCTTCCAAGGACCAAACACCCGTTCTTGCATTCCCCTGGGTGCCAGACATGGCATTCCCACTTCCCAGGGGGACCACAGTCCCAAGTGCCTTCGCAGGATCCAACAGTGCTGAAGCTGTTAAGCAGAGATCATCATGGTGGGTTGCCATTTCCCCCAGGTCCTGTTGTGTGCCAGCAAACCCTGCTGAGCCTCGGCCACCACCTAGCCACTGGTGCTTTGGGATGGGCTCTTTGATTGCCGCAGTGGGGAGGAGGGTGCCTGTGGGCTGAGCATCTCTTTTCCCATTCCTTCCGTCTGGGAGCAGGGTGCAAAGCAGCAGGGCAAAGCAGAGCTGCTGTGCGTGCAGGTGGGGTCAGCAGGGATGTGCTATCCTGAGGAGGAGCAATCTCAGGTGGCTTTGTGCAGCTGCTTCTGCTGTGAAGTCCCTCCAGGAGAGGTCACAGCTCTGCGGTGTGGTCAGACCAGAGAAAAAGGTTTTTGGAAACCATGAGCTTGCATTGAGTCTTCTGGTTTAATATTGTATCACACCTGGGGGTATTGCAATACCTCTCTGGTGTGACTGCTCTGAGGGATTTGTGTGGTGTTGGCCAGTACATCTCTAAATCACCCCGTGAAAGGGTGTTTCTTCCTTATATCCCTTAAGAACAGAACAGAACTGAAATTTCTCTTACCATTACACTCTTTGCTCGGTCAATGCAGCCCATTGTGTATCTGAGCCAGGCTATAATTTCCTTCTCCTTTCAGGCTTGCAGGAAGGAGAGCACACTGCTGACACAGATTTTTAAAATATAAATAAGAAAGTTCAGTCACAATAGCAGTGACCAGTATAGCCCATGGAAACTGAGATGCACACGTTTGCATTGTGTGCATTACTTCTTGGATGTAAAAGTCTGTTATGACAGCCTGCCAACAGGCCATTTAGCGTGTAACGCATGCCAGTACGTACAGCATTTAACTCTCTTTGTCACACACCTGCTATCCTGATTTTTAAATGGCTGGCAGTGTGATTAAAGATGTTTGCTCACTGCTCAAAGGGTGTTACATCTCTCCACACTTCTCACCTTGGCTACTGGACGAATCCTTGCAGTATCCTTTACACACCATTAACATGGCCAAGCATTATTATTTTTAAGTTTATCACTTAATGCTGTTTGTTTTGCAGTAACACCAAGGAGCCCTGGCCTTTTAGCAGCTGCTAAGAAAACCAAGTAAAAAAGCAGTCCCCGTGCCACACCTGAGATTTCAGACTTACACCGTCGTGGTACCGCAGGGACAGCTTGCAGATGTTGGATGTAAGCGGGGGGTCCCTTTGTATGCTACTTTCCAAAGTTGGCTGCGGTACTTGCCTTGTGACTGAGCCAGCCTGTTCAGCTGCTAGCCTAGCAAAAAGTGTTTCCAAGGCAATTTGCAGACATTTTTTAACATGAAGTCAACTCCCCGGCCAGTGAGAGGAAAAGCAGAGCTGACGCAGGATAGGTGGCAGGAGGGTGAGCTGGGGCAGGGGAGTTGGACTGCCACTTCTTGGCTCTGTCACGCTGCTGCTGGTACATGGAACTGTACTTCAGCTAAGCCAGAAACTTGGTCTGTATAAGAGAAATTAAATGGAAGAATAATAGAAATGATCAGAAAATAATACCTGCACATGAAGTGTTTGTAGCAGTGCTTGGGAGACTGCATGATAACAGTGATTTTATTTCAGTCTAGACCTAATAGACTTTTTTGTGAGTGAATTTTGTGAAGAGTTGAAGTAGAATTTTTGTTTAACATTAAATTGAAAACTTAATGTTTCTTAGGATTCTTAGAGTGGTGTAGGAAATGGCAGGATGTTACCAAAAGTAGCTAAATTATTTCAGAATTAAAGATCTTAGCTTATTTAATATATTACCAAAGGTAGCTAAGATACTTGAAAAATTGTCATATACTTACAGGCCTGCACTTCAGTGTTTTTTAATCTTTTCCCTTTTTATGAGAGATCTCATTTTCTGATTTCAATCAAATACATGAATAGTTTTGCATGTTCTAAATAATGATAATTTCCAACAGGCTGTACATTGAATGAAGTGCATTCAGATTGATTTCTGAAACTTACTGTGGGCATCAGAAGAACATGGTCTGCTGACCAGAGGTGCATCTGGTGCAGTATTTGGGCACTGAGGATGGCCAGTGGTGAAGAGTAAGGAGGTTGTGCAGCGGCATTGCACTGTCACTCTCCCCTTCCAGACAGCAGGAAGGCTTGGAGGGAGAAAGACCTTTGCCAAGCTGCTTTTTCTAAGAGGCTGGATGCCCTTTTGTGAACGAAGTGGATGGTTCTTTTCTGGCAATCAAACAAGGGGAGAGTATGGGACTGAAGAATGGGGTCAGTCAAAGATGGAAGAACATACTTTGTAGTGAATAAGACCAGACGTGCCGATAAACTGTGAAGAACCTTGAATATGGGGATTAGCTCGTGTGAAAGCATGGAGGTCAGTGCCAGAGACCTTAGTGTGATGACTCCGTTGATTGTTCAAGTAATCTTTCTGATCATATTCTGACTGAGTTTCCAATAGGAAAGAGGAAAGACTAGTCGTGGAAAGAGAAAATGATATTGCAGGCTCTAGGCCACAGAAGGAGTTTCCCTGCTGGTCCCAGGGCAGGAACACGATGAGCACGACCTGTAAGAGTAAGGAGAAAGAGGAAAGTGTATTGAAAGCAAAAATACTAGATTTTCTTGTGCCATGCTTGGCGGAGGCATGTTCATTGTATCACAGAGAGGGTTGGCAGCTCCCTGCTAAGACAGCTGATCAAGAGTTCCCAATCATCAGCCAGCCTCTTGGAGAGAGAAGACAGATCTCCAGAGTGTTGACTCCTAAAATAATCTTAATACATGCTGTGAATTTCGAAGACTTCATGTTCTGATTTGTGGACAAAATCTCAGGAAGCTAGTTTATGTTCACTAAAGACAGATACAGATAGGTGTTTTTCCCCTTTTGCTCAGCTTTCTCCGAAAGTGTTTGTTATCTACTCTGTGTGGTTTATAACTTATTTCCTTATTTGGATGGATTTTTTTCCTTTTTTTTTTTTTTTTGAGAGAGAGAGAGAGCATTTGGGTGCTGATACTTTCTACACTGTTTATGACAATGAGTTCATTGGTCTTGCCAAAACATAAAATGTCTTCTCAGGTAACTGGTGTTAAAAGTTTATTGCTTAAGTGCAACATGTTCCAAATTTAGACTTCATAAAAATGGTTATTGATAATAATTTCCCCTTTGTTTTTTGATGGTTGACTTGAGATTCTGGGATATGATTTCCAGCAGTGCTGAGTACTTACAGCTGTATCTGAAGTTAGTAGAAGATGTGCTTGGGGCATACAATGTGCAGGTTAATGCTGTAACTGAAAAATCAGATTTATAATGTCTTAACTGGGCACACAGAATCGAATCAGTGAATGCCTTGAAGAGTCATGACTCTCCATCTTAGTAGCTCATGTCCAGAACGACGATGATGATGATGATGTTACCCCTTTGCACTGCAGGATGCTTGAAGACAGGGAACTGGGTCTTTTGCTGTTTTCCATTCAGAGATGCTGTATGTTCTCCCAAAACATATATCCTAGAGAAAGATTAAGGGAAGAAAGTTTGTTGCCTTTTCACTCAATAAGAAGAAAAAAAAAGTTTGCTTTGGGAGGGACTCTAGTGTCTTGTGTCGTATCCAGGCCCATCTATCAAGTCAACTGCTTAGGGATTCAATCCAGTTAAACAAATTTTTGAAATGTGGTCTTGAATGAATCTTGCCAGGTCATGGCATTTGGTTCTTCCTGGTGTGCTGATGTTTGTGTATTCTTTGCAAAGTGTTTCAGACTTTATCCTCTGGATGAAGCCCTGTTGCCATTAGAACGTTCATAAAGCTCTGGCTCGTTATTTGTGGAAAAGACTCTAACCTTTTCTTCCAAAAGCAGTTACTGTGCTCAAGTACTTTTTCCCCTTGGTGCTCAGATGCTAGGAAACAGCAGTAAAGTATTTCCCCAGTACTTTGTTCTCAGTTGTAACCAGCCAGACTTCTTCATCCGTTTTATTAGCCTCTGTGTACAAAAGCACTGTGTTAGTAACAGGTTTTTTATAACCCTTTCTCCTCAAACATATTCCCACTGCTTCTTTTGCGTTAGAGATTTTATAGGCATTTTTTTCCGTGTGTTTTATTTAAGTGGTATTGTTATTGCAGTTATAGCCTGTTGTAAAGCGTTATGATTATCAAGATGACGTGGAAGGAATATGAGACTGACTTATAAAATGATGCAGTAAGAAGTATTGGATGATTAGTTTGAGAATAATTTTAAGAATCAGTAGGGTTTTTAAAGAAGAGAGTCTTTGTGATAAAATAAATTTGACTGGTACTGTTGTGGAAGGAGTTGCCGTTTGAGGTCCTAGCGTCGTAGGACCGTGCTCCTTCTCTCAGACTAAAAGCAGCAAAGCGGTGCTGTGGCAGGGCTGCAATAGGAGGGAGCAGTAAACTCTGTGATGGTAAAGTGCATTCTTGGGCTGACAAAGAAAAATAGAGGGCTCTAGAAAGGTCTCTCTCTCCATCATCGATCAAATGTGATGGATAGTATTCTGGTTGTTCTGATACTAGAAACAAAATCTGAATAACACTGCTTGCATTGGCAGTTCGCTGTGGCTTCATGCTGAATAGAATCCATTTTTATAAAGGTCCCACATCAGTGCCTCTAATGACCCTGAATATATTTTCTTCTCAGGTCCTTAGAGCTCCAGGAGATGGTCACACTTCTGGTTTCTTCTGGAGCAGAATGCTTCTAGACGCATCTGACTGGGGGCAATGGTTGTAGAGTAGAAGTGAGCCCCAGACTGGAATAAGGTTCATCCTAACATAAATTTTAGATATTTGTCTAGGTCTTAGAGCATACCTGTCACCAAGGATTTAATGTTTTGGCTTAGTTCTATCTCCAGAAAATCAAGAGTTCTGAAATAAGGTATATTTCGGTGATGAGAATGTGAAATGAATAGTGAAATCAAGTCTGAGTTTTGCTGTATATTTATTGTCAAAACAAGGTTTTAGACAGAGTCCCATTGTCTACTGTATTCTGGCAGCTAAGGATAGGATAATAACTGATACATTTTTCACAGCATTTCATTAGATGAAGGAATCAATAATTATTCATTTCTCCTCCAAGCTGGGCATCTACCATCAAGAATGGAAGATCTGCGCAAAACAAAACTTGTTTCTTGTGCTAAATGCTCAACTTTATAACTAGGCAAATAGGTTACACCTAAGTTAGCAGCTTTTTCTTACCCTCTGATGCCTCTGACTGTCATAAGATGAAGAAAATCATTAGCAGCTGCACAGCTCTGTGCAGCGGTTTAATTGTGTGTGGAGCAGGACCGAGTATGCCGAATTAGTTCACAGAGATCTGATAATAAATGAGAGAAGGGAGACTGACTCCCAGCTGAATAGTTTAGCGGTAGCCCGTGTTTTTAATCCATGAGAATAGGAGATTGCTGGCTTTAGTTACACTTTCAGTAGATGAATTACACAGTTGGTGGCAGCTCTCGTTTGACACGTAATAATCGATACTTCTCGGCTTGCTCACAAATGGGTGTAATAGCAGAGCACTACCTGAATGTCCGAAGAAGGAAAAAAGTCTGTCATCTTAGACAAACCTTATACACATGCAATCCTGAGAAGCTTTTGCTGTATAGCATTTTAGTATGTTCTTATTTTTCTACTGATTTCTTGGATGCAAATTGCTTGTGGACCTTTTAGCCCAATCATGGGCTTCTGCAGCTTTTCCAGCTCCGTGAGCTTGGGGGAAATCTCAACCTCTGGGGCAAGCAGGAGCAATTTTAGGAGAGCCCCATGGCACTGCCCATTTCCTAGGGACATCAGAGCACGGTGTCAGATGAGGAACACAGTGGGGAGCAGGAGTGAGGCCTCCATCAGTGCAAAACCCACTGCAGTTCCATCAGTTTGTTCCTCATCCTTGGGTGGGTTATTACAAGTATATCTCGATTTGTGTCCATGCCTGGATGCTTACCTACATGTGGCAGATGAGCGTTTTTGTAAATGCACTTTTCACTCACTCTTGAATTCTTAGGTCTCTCCCACGTCTCTTGCAAACATTGTCAAATTCTTAGAAACCCATCATCTGACCTTTTTCTTTTGGAATATTTATAAGTGTACAACAGCTACAGACTTACTCAAAGCATTACGAGTAGCAGCAGCAAACTACTACTAGTGTGCAGTCTTACTGTTTTTAAAGCACCAGAGTAATTAGCTCTTTTCATCCTTGTTTGATTGCAATTACACTCAAATATAAATATCACTTAATGAACTTTGCAACAACTAAGGGCTGTACTGCTGTTACATAGGGCAGTTCCGTATCTACATGGTGATATTCTTCCTGCATTGGCATGATTAAATTTAAAGTAATATTGGCTAGAGAAGGAGTTTATTTTGTTGCACCCTCAAATGTGTGTCAGGGAGTACAAGCAAGTGGAAAAAGTCTGTCTGGAAGCAGGCAGGGTGCTGTGGTGTATTGCGTTTCGCTGACATGGGAGAAATGTGGCAGTGAGGTCTACAGTTGCCTGCTGTAAGCGCTAGCACTCAGGCTGAAAAGCAGCTTGGGATGCACCTTTTGCTTCATTAAGCAAAAGGCTTTATGCTTGGGGCATGAAATGCTATAAAACCTGGTGAAGTATTACAGTGTGTACAGTATGTACAGTTGTTAGACAGTATTGCCACTCACAAACATCTAAAATAACAAGTTAGATATTCCAACATAAAATCTGTCAGAAATTAGGGATATGGTTTTTTAAACTCTTTATTTTCTTTTTACATCTTAAGATTCATTTATTTTTAAGTGAAAGCTGAGATCTTCACTGAAAGTTGAGATCCTCACCTGACTTCAGGGCTTTAAAAAAAAATACCAACTTTCAAAAAACTTGCAAAGATGTCATAAAAGTTCTTAACAGTGAGCCAGGCATCTTCTGTAGAAGCTGTGTGATTGTATAAGCTTTGTCATTGTAAAAAGCATCTAAAAATCAGGGATGCAAAATGCAGGCTAAGCTCCCGGCACTTGCAGTTTAGCTGGGGTTTGCTTACCTTTAACAAATGTCACTAACTCTGCTGGCTCACGTTATTGAGGAGCCGGCCAAAAAAAAAAAATAAAAACCCAACACAAACACCACAGTCTAGAAAGCCTGCGTTGTGTGTGGGAGCCACGGTGAGGCAGTTTGTAGACCTTGCAGCCAGAGTTACCTACAGCTGATCTGTATCTTCCTGAACGTCTGCAGCCTCCCAGTTTCATCCTGTGTGTGCTGGGGTCAGTAGTAGGGCTCGTGTTTACAAGAGCAAGCACATCATGGTGAGGGATGCATTAATTTCCTTGTGCTGTTTGCGTCTTCCAGAGAAATGTCAGTGCTGACCCCTTCTCTGAAAGGGAAGGTGGAATGGGTGGTGATGTCCAAATTTTTCTGCCCGCTGTGCTGAAGTGGCAGGCTGTAGCTTTAGAATTTTGAAGCGCTGCGTTGTTAGCAAGGAAGGAAGGTGGAGCTTTCATGTTTTTAGGTACTTTTGCAGCACTAGAAAAGCAATACCAGGGCATAGGCATGGGCATTTTCAGAATGCTTTGTTCATTGTTCCTACTGACCTGCACTTCAGTCCCAAAGAAGACAAACTATAAAGCCCCTACCTTAGAAAGACTAAGATCCAAGAATTTGAATACTGGTATAGGATTTTTAATGTGAAACTCAACTTTGCTGGTTTGGAAAGCAGGTGCTCCTGTACATAGGTTAGATAGTTGGTAGGTGAGCTGTAAATCTGCTTCTGTTCTATCTGCCTGTGTTGAACTCAGTTGAGATCTTTCTCTGCTGTGCAACCCTAGAAGAAACAATTCTTGAAATAACATTTCAGCACCACAAACACTTCTCATTTGACGCTGTGACATTTTGTGTTGGCGGCTCAGCCTGCCTCTTCAGCCTGTGTGCGGCTGTCACTGTTCAGCCAGTCCTTCTTTCCTGCACAGCTAGTTCAGATGAAAATCACCTTTCTCTTAAAAGTGTTCCCAGCGGCTGTTTAACGTGGCTAAGCCTCAGGACCTGTGTCATGCAAATATAAACTTGCTCTTAGGTCAACATCTGAAGCATCATTTCCATTGGTTTTGAGAATCCTATTAGTTACAGAGCAATGATAAATACTGAAGTGGTGTGGAACCACATTGTTGTGGCTCAGGGGGCTACAGGTGATGCTTTAGGTCTTGAGGTGTCCGTGATGCACGTTGGTACTCTTGGATCTCGCAGTTCACCTAATGGTTCAGTGCAACTGAAGTCCGCTGGAGTCTGCAGGAGATGTCATTCAGTTCATAAGTACTTCCTCCACATCCAGTGGAAACAAATTTTATAATCAGAAGCAATGCCTTGAAATGTTTTACTCCTGTCATATTGGTAGGGAAAAAAAAATATACTGATATAAAGAGGTTGTGCACATTAATTATTTATCTCGCAATCAAGAAAGTGTAAAAATAATCCAGGGTGAAAATTCAGAAGGGATGTAAAGGAAAGCACTGGCTCTTTCAGTTTGAATAATGCAGGCCCTACTCAAGCTTTTTCTTCAGAACATGAGGTCTAATCACAGCACAAGTAAATAGATGTTTTTTCTCTAAAACAGATTTAAAAATCATGCAGCTCTTGAGAGGAGACTAATTGTGCTCACTTAGCTTCAAGTGAATAATTAAACTTTGATAAGTTATTATTTTCCTGGCTCCTCTGTAATGTTTCTTATTAATTCTTTGATATTCAACTTCTAGACTTTTTAGCATCAATCCAGCTCCGCTTCTATTGTCTGAAAAATAAAATATGTAAAGGAAAAACTGCCACAGATTTAAATACATTGTATTGTTACATATAAACATCATCATTGTAATTAAACCACTTGAAAATATGAACCGTCAACTTTTTCTCTCAGGGACTCAACCACCTATGGGATTTTTGTGCCTTTGAAAATCTCTCTGGAGATCCAGTGTGCTTTGCTTCTCCTGATTGTTCTTGAAGTAAAATTACCTTTTAGTCCTTCAAAATCTGTTGGCTTTATCTGCTACTAAATACACACATAGTAAGTGCTGCGGGATCAAAAAAAGAAGTTGCTCCTCCTGCACTTGTAGTTTTGATGGGATTTGCAATTTGGCAAAAGTCAGTAATCTGACTCTTACTATATTTGAGATCATGGTGGATTACAGTAGATCCCTTTGGCCTGGATGAAGAACCTGCAAGGTATCTTCAAATCAGAGGGAAGGGCGAATAGAAAAGAGACTGGAAAAGGATGAGAGAAGGCACCTGAGGAGCAGGTTGCCTGGTCCTGAGTCCTGGGGCAAAACTAACGACACCCATGTTCCTCCTTCCAGACATTAACCTGGCGCCCTCTTAAATGTCTCCACTGACAGAGATTTTGTCACCTCATGCAGGTTTGGGCAGACTTTTTTCCTGTTAGAAATGTTTTCCTGGTGGCCAGCTGGTTCCACAAGGTGCCTGTGGGGAGAGTGGGATGATGCTAGGTTGAGGAGGTGAAAGGGGATGAGAGGGAAGCGCTGAGGCGGTAGGAGCAAGGTCATGGAGATGAAGGGCCTGGATGGAGAGCCCTGGGAGGATTAGAAGAAAGTGTTACCCAACTAGGCTCCTTGTCATCATGTTTCTCACTACTGATGGCTTGAACTTTCTGATGTTTTTGAAGTGCTGTAAACAGATATTGAATAATAGCAAAGCTTGGAATCTAAGCTCAACCTCAGTGGTGGAGAAATGTTTGAGTCCCACATGCAGAACTAAAAAATAGTAATATGCAGAACTAAAAAATAGAAAGACGTGACCATAATGCCCTTTTCCTCTCTTTTCTACCCTTACAGATGAACAGGAGCCAGCAGTCAGCAGTGATTCAGATATTTCATTGATTATGGCAATGGAAGTTGGACTGTCCGATGTGGAGCTTTCCACCGATCAAGACTGCGAAGAGGTGAAGTCTTGAAAGACAAACAGAGATCCGACACTAAACTACAGGGGAGGGTCACAGGGAGGGACCGAGTCAGCTTTCTAGGATTTGGACCAGTCATGCACATGCCTCCAGAGCACTGTCACTCCTGCACACTCCATTCTGAGATGGTCACGAAAAGCAATAGCAACAGTTGTGTCTGCCTGGATGCGGTTTCATCATCTACATACGTTCATTTTGTCCACATGGGAGATGAACGCTTCCAGTTCACCCACGTGCTTGAGAGCAGTCATGTAACTCTTCAGTGGCTCTTAAATACGCGACTGAAATGACAGCTTGAGTGTTTTCTACACTTGTTCGATCGGGTTTTTGTTTCTTTTTTTTGAAAAGACATATGTTTGTTATGTTTGTTTGTTTGTTTATAGTTTGTAATGGATGGACACTCTGGTTTTGTTAACTGACCCCAGCTTTTTCAAGAGTTCAATCCAGAAAACTGAATTCCCACTTCATGATCTCTGACTCCAGGATTTATCATTGCCTTGTTGTTTCTGCGTGAGGTACACATGGCTTCAGAAGGATGGGGCACCAGCACCCTGCATTAATGTGAAGCCTGCTTTCATTAAGCGGGAGCCTTGGAAATAGCATATTCTGAAGGGCTTTATTTGTAAGAGAGCTTGGAATTAACAGATTGCTGAGATTTGGGTTAAAACTGCATTAGGTTGGCTTTTACTTAGGGCTCTGTTCTAGACAAGTATCCTACAGTGTGAAGGAGAGAAAGAAAAGCTTAAAGCTTCACTCCATCCTTGTAGTCCTTTGCCGTATTTTACACTACTAGCAGTTCTCAGTACATTAATGGCCTTCCTTCAAGCCACAATTCAGTAGCTGGAGAAGAAAATCTCGCGTAACATCGTGTCTTTTCTGAGTTTTACAGACCAAAGTCTGACTGATAGGCTAAAGGAGTGTCTGAGAAGTTTCCGGAGGCTGCTTCTGAACAGCTGTGCATTACACAAATGGCAAGAATTTCATTTCTTAGAAAGAATTCCATTTCATTTCTTCAGACACCTTTTCTTAGAAAGGGTCTGGAGATGGCCGATATCAGAGTCAGAAATTGCTATTGAAGCAGGATGCAGCTGGTTGGAATGTTTACTTCCTGGCTTGTTTTCTTAGAGCATTTCACTTCTTACATTTTGATAGCAGTTTTTGCCTGCTTGTTATCGAACACAAGAGTTCAGGTGGTTCGTTGCCCTCCAGAGTCCCTCTCAACATTGTAGCAAGCATAATGGAATACTTGCGATTTGTATATAGATATCCATACCAAAATATTTTAGGTAGCAGGGAGGGAATTTGAAAATAAACAGACCTAACATAAATCAAAACACCTAAGTAATAATGGCCTGTGATGATTTAGTTCATCCTGAGCTCGGCTTTCCAGGGAAAAGCTTGTCGTTATTTGTTCAGTGTACGATTTCATTTTTTAGTCAAAATACTTAACTGTGAAGAAGCATTTTTAGCTTACTGTTATACAAGAGTAAATGGTTTCTGTTGACAGTCAGATGATTTGAATCGCATTACTGCCTCCTGAGTAAGTCCATAGAATCAACAATTCATCTTACATCGGAATTCCATAGAGAGGTCAAACATTTTGACTTGATGGTGTCATGGCAGCATCTCAAAATGCAACTGTTAGGGTTCTTGCTGCATTTAGTCTCCTTGTGAATTTACTTGTTAGATGTGGAAACCAACTTCCAGCCAAAATTCAGTTTGTCAGATCTTATTCAGGAACAAATGGGCTTAGAATTATCCCTAAAATTTTGGCCAACTTGCTGTTTTAGTACAGGAAGAAGGAAAAATTATACTCCTTGCTTTTCGGTCCAGTTAGAACTCAGTTCATTGTATAGCTTATTTTTTTTTTTTAATGTTCTTAGTCTCTAAATTGCAGGATAACTTTGAGACAAAGGAGCACAGCCCTAATCATCCTTCAAAATTGTGATCCGGAAATATGCCGTTACATTTTTATAAGCCATTTGAAAGGATATCTCTTCTTAATTAAAGACGTACAGGCAGCTGGAAATCTGCTTGGTTTAAAAAGAAAGTTAGGCGTGCAGCTAGGTCAGTCTTGCCAGTATTTGTGGTTCTGTAATTGTATTTTCCTTATTCGTCAATGTATTTTCTATTCCTTGATGCTGTCGGAAAGGCCTGCAGCATTAGGGGAACCGATGCTAAAGTTCACCCCTACACAAGAGAGTTTGCACGAGGTACCAGATCCACTCCACTTCAGCTCTGGAAATAATGCTGAAATGGGATTCAAGTGGTGCTTACACCAAATACTGGCCCTTCACACAGGAAAAAAAATCATCTCAAATGACTGCAGGGGAAGGAGTGAAGCTGGTTACACACAGTCAGGTTTCCCTACAGAAGATACACCAACTGGTACCATTTCTTCTCTGGCACTGGACTTGGGCGCTATGTGTCACAGGAACATCACAAACACAGTGTCCGAGTTGTCAGTGATCCTTTAACATCCGCCCACGGCAGCCCAGCACACAGACAAAAGAACTCCTGGCTGAACTGTTTGGGTTTCAGAGGAGCTGTCGCAAAGTCTTCATTTTATTTCACAAACTTAATTAAGTTAATCTCAATGGATAGATTGACTAATTGTCTGTTGCCCTAGCGGAGTCAACCACAGTACAGGAGAGCCAGTGAGGTCTGTGGAAAAGCAAGGCAGGAGGTGAAACTCCCAGCTGATACTGAATTGGGTCTTTTGCCCAGCAAAATCAGTGAAGGGAGCTGTGCTCAAAGGGGCATCTTACAGACAGTAACTGAGACCCTGCCCCTATTGCCAGCAGCTGGGGAAGGATCATGAAGAGAGATTGCACTGTTCATGCTCTTTTCCTAAGTATCCCATAGCAGATGTGGTCTCTCTGGGTCCACAGGTGGCTGCTGGCAAAGGCAGAGTGCCAGGCTGGGTGAGGCCTTTTTACATATCGCCATACTGGGGTCTTTCAAAAGAGGCATCCTAGCAAATCTGGGTCAGAAATCTTTCTGCTTTTGTTTTCCCAGTCCTACCTGCAGTTTCACTCAGGAAAGATGTTTTTCCGTCCCTTTCCTCAGGTGTTCTACAGCTCTGAGCGCTGTTAAGCGATAACAAGTATGAAGCCAGGTTACACAGCACTGAAGCCAGAACTTAGGAAGGCACTTAAGTAAATGTTTTATTCCGTCCGTCTTCAGAAAAGCACTAAAAGCACTTCAGAAAAGCAACTAATTTTGGACTTGTACCAAAATCATGTTATTTTAACAGGTCTTTTATGAGCCTAATTAAGCCCCTGTGTCAAATGGAAATGTTTTCCTAAAGCAGGACCTGGCTGACAATATTCTTTGTGTATATAAGCTGTGAAATGCCTCGGGAATTTGAGGTGCTTCATAAATATTAAGACCCCCAGAGGTATGTTTGTAACATGTGTGTAACACGTATGAAAGCCTTAATTCTGCACATCTACATGCCCATGGACGTTTTTGCTTACACGAGCCTCTCCACTGAGATTTCTCACCGGGTGAACGGAAGCCTCCCGATTTGCAGCTTTGGGCAAGATTAGTCCCATCCTGAGCATTGCGTGAGTCCTCAGTACCGCTGCCCACGAAGCCTGGGCTCTGGCATTAAATATGTGAGATTCAGATACAGCACAGCCTGTTCAGAAGGGAAAGCAGCCTTTAGCATGCAGCCAGGGGAAAAAAAAAAAACAAAACCAAAATCCTCTGGTGCCCTCTGATGAACAAGCGCTCATGCACATAATTCTGCAGGCTCGCCTGGTGATGGCAGGGCAGAGGGGCACCTCCTGAGAATGAAACTTGGGCAGACAGAGACTGTGCTCTGAGTATCCTTTGATTTTTCATGAGTGTCACTAAACTGCCTTCCCAAAGGTCTGTTCAATAGATAGGACACTTAAAAAGTTACCTGCACAGAATTTTGCAGTCACAACCAACCTCGTGTGTGCATGCAGATGTGCAAGGTACCAGCTCTGCATCCCTTCCGCGAGGCTGACCCATTCTGCTGGGGATACAGATCTGGCATTTGCTGAGGGTTTGGGTTTATTTTTTGTTTTCTGACTGCTTTAGAGCCTCAAAACCAGGATCAGGACAATCGTAGCACTGCAGCTCATTCTGTAAGCATTTCTGTAGAATTAAATTGCCATGTATGCATATAAAAGTACATTGATACGACTATGGAAACTGTATTGTGAAAACAGAAGCAGCTCCTATTTTTAGACTTTTTATATGAGGGAGATTGTGGCACTAAAGAAAAAGGCTTTATAGAGACAATTTGAAAAAAAAAAAATTCTTGAAATCACATGTGATAAGAGGTCCCTCGGATCTCACTGCTTTAATGACCCCTGGATCAGATCCAGAGGAAGTCATTGCAAGAAGTGCAGTACTTTGTCTCTTCTTGAACGACTCGTTTGGGATACATTCTTATTTTGTTAACAAAATGAACCCAAGCACCAGAGATGGATCCAGCTCTGAATTTAATCGTTCTCAAAGAATATGTATTTTGTGATCCAGAGTTTTTGTCGTCAAACCTGTTAACCCACCATCTTTTCCCCCTTGCTAAATAAAAATAAATGTTTGTCCAATTTGAAGGTCTAGCTCAGAAGACCTTTGCATATGGATGGGTTGCCCTGGCAGGTCGCTTGATACTCCAATGTACTTCTAGTCATCAGTACAACACAGTTACAGATTTTCCATAAAGTGTGGTTTATTTGCCGTTCTTGTTAAACCTGGAGTGTAGTCATCGTATAGATTTTCCGGAGTTTTGCCTTGCAAACTTTTTCCTTTGAATATAGGAAAAATATTTTCCATGATTAAAAGGCAAAGATCAGGGCAGAAGTCATTATATATAAACCTCTGGACTGCAAGTCCTTGTTGTGACAATTGGTCTGTACTGAAGTGAGGATACAGGTTACACATCACAGCACGAAATTGCCGTTCAGCCCAGGCAGCTGGGAATCTCCCAGGCTTTGTTTGCAAGAGGCTCGTTCCTTCTGGTCTCTGTCCGTAGACAAGCTCGTGAGTAAGCACATAGTTTGAAATAACCTGAGAATAGGAATTTATAATCTGTGCAAACCAAGAAAACCAATAGTCATTTATTGATTTGTATTCGTTAGCAATAACGGATTTTTTTAAACCATATGTTGTTCTTGTAGATCCCTGCTGTAGGCCTGAAGTTACCAGTCTGCTAGGAATATGGGCCAGGACAAGCTGCCTCTCTGAAGAGAAAAGGGGGAGGGCTTGGTTTGCTGTTGGGCTGCATCCATTTCGCAGAACTGAACCTGGTAGAGAAATCCAGTCTGCTCCTCCCCAGCCCCTCTCACAAATGTTTGCTCTATGGGAGCCTTTGGTGCAGGGGAAGGAAACAGTGGGATAAAACTAACGCTGTGCTGCTGCCTCTCTCGCGTTTTGCGCTGCCTGTGTATCTTGCAGCACTGGCTCAGCACGGGGGAGAGGAGCCAGCCTGAGGTCAGCTTGAGAGCTTCATGAGAGATCGGCCCAGGGGCTTTGGCACATTCAGGGCGGCCGAGCTCCTTCGTAACCAGTCCTGAGCAGGATTGCTCCTGCGCTGAAGAACACCGAGCATTGACTCATTTGTTTTATAGATGCAAAATGTGTAAGCGTATATGGGGCAACCTGCGTGACAGAAACGAATCGGCTTGGTTAATGCAAGCTGTGGAAAACAATATCATGAAGTATTTTAGGGGCGAGGGTGGAGGTGGTGTTTCAGCAGACTTTTTAAATAGGGACAATTGATCCAACACAAGCACTTCTTTTATTTTACCAAGCTGTTACCTGAACTAATTGATAGTTTCGCAGCTGAAAGAGGAACGCCAGATGGACTTTTTAGTCTGGGTTTGTTTGTGTAGCAGATGGCAGCTGCGGCCTGGGACGGCGAGCGAGGGAGAAGCTTCCCCCGCTGGGCTGGAAACCCACTCCACTCCCGTTCTCTTCTTTGGCACTTCTTTTTCTTGAAAAAAAACCTTCTGAGCAGGGGCTATATTTCAAAGGGAGAAACAGAGAAGAAAGATGAATGAAAGATGTTGTGGGTTTTGAATGAAAAGCCAATGGATGAATTTTCCATCTGAAATTAATCTTGTCTCTCTCAACTATTTTAATTGTGAATTGGTGGAAGTTATTTCTTTCTGGAGTGAGTGCAAAAAAAAAAAAAGAGAAAAAAAAGGCAACAGCATTTTCCAGGTTTTGGTTCTTTTCCTGATTCTTCAGTCCTGTGTAGCATTAAAAACAATAGCAAGAGGAAGATGCTTGTTTGCTCTGAATGTATACAGTTATTTCAGATGTCAAATATCTAAATGTTTTGTACGTGTATGTAATACCGTCCTTACTTCTCGTTTCATGTTAGGAACCTGAAATGACTGTACCATTTTATAATTAGAAATGTAAAGAGGGGAGAGTGGGTGGGAGGGCCTGTTATTTTTATAGCAAGATGTTCCTTGTATTTAGTGAACATTTAAAATGGTTTTGTACATGTCAAAATATACATTCCATCAATTTCCAGAAGAGAATTATTTTTATTTAGAGTAGTTTATAAGCAAACCAAAAAAATGTGGTGTCCTGTTTGTACATAGTTCATGAACAGAGCAGAAGTATCCTGGTTTCCAGTGATGGCTCCAAAGCTTTTTCCAGCCGTGTCTCTTCTCACACGCTGCAGAGCCATACCAGCAAATGCCAATGTTAAAAAGGGAAGAAAAATCCCAAATGAAATAAATACCATATGGATCAGTGCACAGCTTACCGAAATAACTTCCAGTTTGGAGACAACGGTCTCTCCCAGTGAAATTCTCCAAGGTAATCAGTCCTGCTGGGGACAGGAGGAGTGGGTTTCGTGGAAGGCCTCCAGCCCTGCCTCTCCCCCTGCCCCTGCCCGGCTGGGCTGCCAGCTCCAGCAAGCTGGGGGTGCCGGGGTTGTCAGACTCACGCACCGTGTCTCTGGTTGCCCTGCGGCTCCCTCAGGGTGGGAGACTATTTTTGACTGAAGTTGTTTTGCTCATAAAGCAGCTGGTTTCTGCAGGCTGACCACCTTGTGTTTCTTTTGACTGTGGAAACAACTCTTCATCTCCACTGAAAAAAAAAAAAAAATCCTTCCTGCAGACAGCTGCACTTTGGTTTGTGAAACACCTAGTGAAAGACCATGGCAAAATCACACAGTGGCATTTGCATAGGCACTTCTTTTTCTTGTAGTTTGGTTTTTGGGTTTTTTTGTTGGTTTTTTTTTTTTCCCCTGCTGTCTGTGACTTGCTGCCAAAGCAGTGCAGTAGCAGTTTGTGAAGTGAGCCTTTTTCCTAGCATTACTTTCTGTACAGTATTGCAAATATACTTTTAACTCTTTGCTGACATTTTATAATGTATACATCTTCCCCTCCAATGCACTTTATCTCTCTTGAAAAATGTGGGAGTCAGAGAACCACCATCTTAAAGGGATTTGCCTGAAGTTGTGAGGCACACACTTTTTTTTTTTTTTCCCCTTCTTGCTTTGTTATATACTGTGAATGCTAAAGAGCATGGACAGTGACTCAGCTGGGGGAAAGTACCGGAATGTTGAGGCTAATATTTGGAAGCATTATTCAGTAGTACAACACGGCTATTTTTGTTATATAGAGGATTATAATGTAAATATGTGAGACTGTGTTATTATGTACTAGTAAGATATTGCAACTCTCAAAAGTTAAGATGGTGAATTCCAAGGAATTTTATTGCAAGTTTTTTAATAAAACGAATCTGATTACTGTGTCGTACGTATTTTCTAACAGACTGTGTGGAACTGGCGTTTCCTGATGTGTGAAACTTGTGGATTGCTTCTTCCTGAACTTGGCCACTGCAGACTTTTGCATTCACAGGAGGCAGAAGCTGTAGCAGGAAGGGACCCGAGTGACAGCCTGGCCTCCGTGCCACCACTCCAGCCCCAGTCACTTCTCTGGTTCCCCCTGTCCTTCAGCTTCTGGTCAGGAAGCAGCGCTGTGTGGGAGGTAAATGCCTCCATTTCCCTGAGGGAGAGCTGCAGCCTCACCCCAGATGCTGGGTGTGATGTGTTAAAATAGCTTTAAAAGGCTCTGCCATGCCTCAGGAGGAATTGCACCGCCATTGTGAGGGGTCTGAGGGGTCGTCCGACTGCTCATCCCTCATCCGATCAGTCGCCGCTGCATGTCCCTGGGAGCAGGGTCCGTGGGAGAGCGCCGGGGGCTGTCATGCCATCCAGCATGGGTGTGCTGCTTACAAGAGGTTCGAGGCACAGTGAAAATCCTGCCTGAAAGAAATTTAAGAGACTTAAAGTTTTCCAGTAGATGCAGAAGAAAGCTGACAGAAATCCCTGAAGGAGGGCCAAATCCTGGTTCAAGCCGCAGCCCCGCCACAGGGGCCTGGCCTACCTCCATCCTGGCCCATGTTTTGTGCTTGTTGGCCAGTGCCACCAGCGCGGATGCCTCTCCCAGCCGCGGTCTGAGGCATCAACATGCCAGATCAGTTGGGGCCCGAACTCGGATTTCACCTGGGAGCAAGGAAGGCGGCAGCCACAGGCTGGATCACACCCAGCTTGCCCAAACCCCTGTGCCTCCTTGCTCCCCTGCCCCCACCCTCCCACTGGGCTTTGCTCTTGCTGTTCATGACGGAGGGGCAGGAAGCTGGATAAGAGCAGGAAAAGCGCCTGTGATTTAACGTGGCTTTATCAGCTACGCCGGGAATTATTTTTCCCCTCCCAACTCCTGTCAGCCAGTCAGTGACACAGCCTGGAGTTCCCCATCCCACCAGCCCAGCTCCAAGGACAGAAGCCTGCTGCGCTGAAACAAACCCTGGGCTGCCTTCGGAGGGAGAATTTTTGGCATCGCTAGCCAAGGAATCTGGCCTTGCTCTTCCCCGTGCAGCTCCCTCCCTGCCCGCTGCTTTGTTCTCTGCCTTCATTTAATAACTGGCCAGGGGAGCGAGCGGGGCCGGTTCTCCGTGGCAGGCAGCTGTGCGCAGTCGCTATGTGATCTGCACACACAACACAGCTGCCGCCAGTGCTGCAGATCTGGCAGGAGGCAGCGCGCTCGGGTAGCGCAGCAGAAGTAACGCAGCGTGGAGCTGCTGGGAATGGCATCAGGGCTATAAATAACCAGGAGCGTAAGGCAATTAATTCCAGGATGCAAGCACATACTTCGGGCTTGGGTTACATCACTCTCTACTCTATAAGGGGTTCATTTCTGGTCAAAATATACAAATCTGCCGCTCTACATTCTGGTGTTTGGGGTTTTTTTTTCTCCAGAAGCCATAAGGCAAATTGTACTCACTCCTGTGATTCAAGGAGGTGACCCTCAGACCCATCACAGAGGACTCAGGGTTCAGAGGGTATTTATCCAGATTTGCACTGTGCAATGATTTGCACGACCCAAGGTCCCTTTTGTCCCGTGATACCCAAACCGCGCTAGGAGAGAAAGCAAGCTTTGTGCTGCACGTTTGAGGGTGCCTGAAGGGGAGCTGTGCTGGTCATCTGTGCTGGGTCTTGGGGAGCCACTCTGGAAAAATCACTCTGAGAAGGCAGTTCTGTAACATGGGGAGATCGGGTCTGGGAGCATCCCAGAGGGAGTAAAAGGACTTCACATCCCAAAAGAAATCTCATGGGTTGGTGCATTTATCATAGGTAAGCCATAGGAAATCAGTGCTCAGTAAGTGAGGGTGTAATTTGGCAACACGCTCATTCCTCAGCCTTCGATCCCCACGCAAACAAGCTGCCATCAAGTCCTGGCAGCAGCAGAAGCGGGCAAAGTGTCACCGCCTTCATGTGCCTGGGCCACTCTCTGCTGCAGGCTATCACATTGCTCCTCTGGACATCGTCCTGGACTTCTGAGCAGCTTGGCTTCACGGTCCATCCTCTCACCTGTGAGCAAAGATGGGCCTGCACAGGGAGGCCAGCAGCAACTTGTGGTGGATGAAGACCAGGCAGATGTCCCTCCTCCTGCTCCAGCTAGGAAGCATGGTAGCTCCTGGCAGAGGGACAGAGCAGCCATCTCGGAGTGGTAACGCTGTAGATGCGTTGGCAGAGCCCCAGAGCTCATCCATTAGAGCCCATAGCTCAGATGAAGGTGTTCTCCTGTCCCTGTTTGGGGCAGCCACGCTGGCACAGACCAGTGGCCCACTTAGCCCACATCTGGCTCAGCCAAGGCCAGGAGCAGTGACACCAGGGCAGTCGACCCCTCCATGTCACCCCTGGTTTTGTCTAGTGTACCCCTGGGGTTTCAACGCTTCCCAGCTGCAGGTGCCCAGCTCGCTCAGCCGTATTTTGTGGGACGCTGCTCTGTGGGACACTGCTCTGTGCCGAGCCTCAGCTCCTGGAGGCAGAGAGGGAGGGTCAGAGGGCAGGGAGGGCGAGGCGGGGTTGCAGCCTCGATGGCTGAGAAGAAAGTATTTCTACTAAAAAAAAACCAAAAAAAAAAAACAAAAAAAAACAAGTGGAAAAGGGCTTGCCTGCAGCCCTCGCCGTGTCTCTCCAGCAGGGGGCGCCCCCGCCTCGCAAATGCAAGGCCCAGCCTCAGGCGGGCACGCGTGGGCCTGCACCGACACCCGTGGGCCTATGGGCACCCGTGGGCCTGCGTTGATACCTGTGAGCCTGCAGCAGACCCTCCTGCACCCTGCCTGGGGCCACCAGCCGATAGCACTCACCTGGCAGTGGTTGTGTCCCTGGCTGGTGGGATTTTCTTTATTTATTGCATTAAATTAGTGAATATTTATTGTGTTAAATTAGTGAAAGGCACCACTGGTGGGTTTTCCCCTGCTCTCCCTTGAGTGTTCCCCCTTGCACGCAGGCCAAGGCCGTTGCCGTCTTCCCCAGCCGATGAAGCAGACAGAGCCAGGTTGGGCTTCCTCCTGTGGCTGTCATGTCGGTGGGGAGAAGCTCTCTGCCCTTCTCAGCAGGCGTGAGGAAGCACAGGGGGTCCCCCCCAAACAAACCCTTCCAGGTCTGGGGGCATGAGTCAGCACGTGCTGGAGTAGCACAGCGCATCACAGGACGGGGACCGAGGCTGGAGGTCACTTAACTGAAGGGCTGCAATGAGCCCTTGACAGCCATTAGGAGAGGCCTGCCCGGCCACCCAGGGTGTATTTGCTGGTAAGGCCAGGAAAGCTGTAAGTGCAACTGGCATTGTGTTTGCTGGTGCATCCGTCTGGCTCAGTAGCCAGCAGGTTTGGCAGAGGGGAGCAGGACTGTTACCCCAGTTCGTAGACAGGAAAAACGAAGCGAAACCCAGCCAGGACATCTGCTGATAGTGGCTTTAGCAGCAGGACAGGGACCAGAGAGGGGCTGGAGACCTTTGCTGCAGGCCACGCCACAGCCCAACTGAAGGAGATGGTGCGTTTTAGCCACACTTTACCTAAAGGAGTGTTTTTAAATTAAATCAGTTGAACTTCTGTTTGTGCACTTACACCATTTACAAGTGGGTTATTTTGGCATGGCTTTGGCTATGGATCGGTCAGTAGAGAAACATAGCTAGGCCTGAATTGCCAGAGTCATCCTGCATGGGGAATTGCATTTGAACTGGAGCAGCACTTTGGGTGGGGAAAAAAACCCCAAATCAAAGCATGACACCCGTTGTAGGGTGCTGTATCTCACGTCCTATTCCAGCCCAACCATGAGAAACCCTTGTTTGTACACAAACACCTTTAACTGGACACAGTTCAACCAAAATCCAGGTCTGCTTCAGTACTGTTCATCACTTCAGCCAATGTCCTCACCCAGGCTGAGTTTTCATGCCTGCGAGGTACAACAGGGGCTGGCCATACAGCTTGAAGGTGTGAGTTACTTCATCCCCAAAACCCCAGTGTGCATTCACCCACAGAGGATGCTTGGCAGCAGCTCTCGTCTCCCAGCAGTGCTGCCCAGGAGCAGGGGAGGTTTTTTCACACCCAGGTGGCTCCGGAGACATTTTGGGAAGGCAGGAGATAACTTTTGCTTTCAACCTGGCTTGGATGTGAGAGTCAGAAAATACCAAAAAGTGGATGAGAATCACACAAAGGTGTGTTACTTACAGTGCCATTTTTGTGAGGGTGGTGTTTTTCAAGTAACTATCTGAATGGAAAATAAAGAAAGGGATTTTCTTACAGAAAATTGGCCCTGACTGACTTTCAGCTGCGAAGCTGCTCTGAAAAGGCTCATTAGTGCCGAGGAAAAAAAAAAAAACTTCTCTATCTGCTTATGCTTAGTGAAGTCCTAAATACAAGCAGCTGCCAAAATTCCACTGCTAATGATGACTCGTTAGCAGTGACCAGCCTAGGTCATTCCTGCTGAGCTAGGGGTGTGGGAGGGAGGATGCCTGGTAGGCTGAGAAGGCCATTGCAGTCCCTGTGAGGCTGGTGCTGTAAAGCAAACACACTGAGGTTCTGGAATGAAAATTCCTTTTCCCTAGAAAAGGCCTCAGAGCAATGCTGGGGAGCTGTTCTTTGGAGTGTGAAGAAAGGACTCACCTGTGCTTCAACTGTAGAAAGCAGGTAGAAAAATGTTTTTTCTCTGAAGCTAGTTGTCCCTTGCTGGAGTGTTCTGCCCAGGTTGTGGTCTAAAACACTCCTTGAGTGTGCCTGGTGCATCCTTGAGCGTGCCTGAGTTTGTCATGCACCCCTTATTAAAAAACAAATTTTTTTTTCCCCAAAAAATAACTTCAGTTGGGGGACTCCTTGGTGGCTGGTTCCTTGTCAGGGGGAGGAGGGAGTGTTATTCTAAGCTGGGGTCCTGCTTAGAGGGGGTCCAGACCTCCCTTGCAGAGGGGGCCAGCAGCCAGTAAGGAGGTGAGTGGGTTTCACTCCCACTTCTGCTAAGCTTGACAATTTCCCCCAAGCCCTCCTGCTCACCGAGAGGCAGGCATCCGCCACTGGAGGTGGTTGGGTTGATGCAGTCCACAGCAGAAACGTCCACTCAAGAGCGGTGATGTCTTAAATGTCTTTGGGAGTGTTGCTCCCAAGACAGGTGGGTGATGCAGGAGGGTGGTAGGGATGAGAGCTACAACATTGCTTTTCACAGGCAGATTGGTGTTAAAAGGCGCTGAGGACATTAAACCCATCTCAGTTTGGGGTCTGTAGGACCTCTGGCAATCCTCACATAGCATGGGCGTACTGATGGAGTGTTGAGTGAACCAGCTGAGTGCATCCTCAGATGAAGGGCATAGAAATGGCCAATGGCCTTGGAGGGGTGATGGTTATTGCTTGAGTGCCGTATGCGCGTGTTGTCAGCAGCCAAGCTCCGTCAATGGCGAAGGAGCTTCACTCTGACCATGAGAGTTTTTCTCCCCTGCACTGAAGATGATAATCTTATGCAGCGATGAGATCATCTCCCTTGAGATGAAATCTCGCCAGCCAAGGAGCGAATCCACGCTACTGACTCTCGCTCCTCATACGCCGGAGATGTTAAATGGAGCCATTCAGAAACGTGTTCGACCGTCTCAGAGACGTGAAATTTGATTCCACACAAGCACCACATTAAATACAAACAGTGCGTGGAGAGCAAATACTATTTTGCTTTTCTAGCAGAAGAGTGTCAGCTTGCTTTTGTTTGCCCTTGACTGTAATGCTAGAAACCTTCCTAAATACCATTACTGGTGTGAAAAAAACATTATCTGCCTCGTTTATTATCTAATTTGAATAGAAACAGAGATCACTCCTGCTTCTTTGTTTATGTAATGCCTGCTGGTAGCCAGAGACTCAAATGCTTTTCTTTTGCTTTAAATACTTTACTGTAAAGGTGGTGATAGTTGCTGCTCCTATCTCATAACTTTGTTACCTCCTTTCAAAGGACTGTGGTCCTCTGACCCCAAATAGCGGGTGCAGAAACTGCAGATACTCCAAAGACCTGATTGGGAGCTTGCATTAAAGTGTTTAAAGCTCAAACAGCATCCATGTTTCCATTTTCTCCCCTTCAGAAGGAGGTGACACTTCTTAAAAAAAAAAAAAATAAGAAGAAGAAGGAAAAAAAAAAAAAAAAACCAAACCCACAAACTTTTGAAAGCAACATATATATTTTTAATAAAAATATCAGGGGTTGAGCTGGCTGGAGGGAGGATTCAGTGTTGTGCTGTGTGTGTGTGTGTGTTAAGGGGGAGTGTTTGTTTTAGGAAATCAGGAAAGGAGCTTAGGAAAATGTAAATGATGGCTGTAGCTTTATGGTGCCTGCAAGTGCTGCATCCCAGGAAGCTGCCCAGCTTCTGCCCTGCGCTACAGAGGAGCGGCACTGCTGGGCCTGGGGCTGGCATGGGGGATCCAGCTCCAGCCTGACCCAGGAGCTGGAGTCGGTGCGCAGGAAGAGCTGGGTGGCAGTAAGCAACAGCCGTGAAAGCCAGGAGGCTCAACCGATGGCCGCAGCTCTACCCTGGGGTGTCAATGACCCCCTACAGCACTGGGGGAAGGCAAGCCCCTTTTCCCATGCACCCCAGAGCAAGGAGGCAGGGACAGACAGCTCTTGCCAAAGAGCCCAGCTGCACCAGCTGGGACATGGCCTCTGCAGTTCGGGGAAACCCCTCTCCCTCTGTGGCAGTGCTGATGGGTACAGCAGACACCAGTCATCCAGGACAGGGCGCGTAAATGTGGCCTCCCTCCGTCTCTGCTGCTGATCCTTCTTCAGCATCCGTACATACATGCCACCATACAAGATGGCACAGCCTCCTCATTTCTTTACACTCAGCAATATTTAGGTGTGCACAATGGCTTCAGCAGGGAGTAGGTCCTGGCTGAGCCCTGAATGGCTGCTGTAGGTGACTCACTCACCCTTTGGGATACTCAAAGCCTGCGCTGCCATGGTTCATGTTCCTCCCCACGTCCCTCACCAGTAAGGCCTCCTACTGAGGAGGCCCACGTCTAGGAAACCAGATAAATATGTGCATCATCCAGACTGGTCCAACAAGGCCTGTCAGGCACTGTAGGGGCCTCCCAATGCTTTTCCCACTCCATTTTTCTTTGCAGGGAGCAATCCCTTCAAAGCATTCTAGGCGGTACGTGGAGAGTGAGAGCAGTCCTCTCTGCGGTGTCCATGGGAGGAATCCTGGCCAGGAGCTAGCAGCAAATTGCCAGTAAAAGGCAGTGAGGTTACTTAGATGTATTCTGCAGTGCATTTTTCTTTTTTCTTCTATCCTCTCAGTGCAAGTTTTCAGGTGTTCATATTCTGGTCACACAGCAGGAGCTGTTTTCTGCAGCAATGCCTTTCTGTGTCAGCTGTGCTCATGAAACTCTGGCCCAGTCTCTGCTCATCACAAAAAAAAAGGCAGAGGAGAAGGTACTTCTCTGATTTGGAGTGCGTACAAAGGAGCTTGAAGTGGGTGTTTTTTGGTTTGAGACTATTTTTTTTCAAGAGAGAACACTTGCTCTGTGGCTATGGGGAGTCTATAATCTCTCTACAGTTTGCACCTACAGAAATTCAGGCCCAGCAGCCACCTGCCTCTCATGGTGATAGTTGTCATCCACCTTCACTTATCTGCTTGCCTGCACATCCAGAGCACCACACGCCCGGGTTCCTGGGCAACGAGATGGCGGAGGAGTTTGCCCTACAGGGATGCAATACAAAACCCATGCTGGTGATGTAGGTTAGCAAAGGGAAGTGGCTCGCTGTATGCCGAGGGCTGTGCCTCTTGCAGCCTGGTTTTGGGAACTGCCGCGGGCAGGGGGGCCACAGCTGCCTGCCGAGGTGGCTGCTCGGGGGGCTGGAAATCACACCGGGGTTCGCATTAGCTGGTGTTCTGTCCTGTGTCTGCAGGGCTTTGGGCACCTTTAGTCAGTCCTCAGAAAACTGATACCTGCCATAAGAAGCACCCAGAGAGCAGTAAATTCTGCAGGATACAAAGCCCTTTCTCCCCTCCCTAAAGATGGGGATCAAAATGTGTGTTACTGGGTTTGTACAGGAAGCTTATGGGATGTGTAAAATATCACTGCAGAAAATAACCATGCAGTTATTTACTCCTGCCTGAGATAAAAGCATGAAAGATATGAAACCTAAAAGCGATGAAAGGAAATGCCATAATGCAACGTTCTATTGATCTGTGGGCTTCGCTGCTGCTGAAGACGATGATGCCACAAGTAACATTTGTAGTTCCACTAACCGGAATTAAAATAATTATAGGATGGAAACAAATCAAAACACAAGCCCCTTAGGCTTAAAGCTTTCTACTGCTCACTTGTTAGCTGGTGGGGCCCGGAAGAAAGGCTTTCTGCCATCCATGCATGTTACTGCAGTGCCCGGTTACACACGCTATGAATGTTTTATGTCTCACTCTAGAGTCGCTCATAACATCTCCTCGGGAAGGCTGAATGCCAGGCTCTCGGCTGACAGAAATTGATGTAGCACTGCTGACTTTGGAGGCAGGCTGCCCGTGCTATGGGCTCAGCACTGGTAGGGGCCTCATGCGTGCAATAAAATAGAAAGATGCCCAAGAAACCGAGCAAGAAATTAAGAACCCTGCTTCTGCTAAGGGGGAAAACAACCGACTGGCATCTCCAAGCAAGCAGGGGAGCAGGCACTAGAGACCTGGCTAGCACAAGGCAGTGGGGAAGGTGCAGTGCCTGGCCAGGCAGGCTGGGAAGGCAGTAGGAGGGATGGTGTTTTTATTTCTTCCTTTTTTCAGAGTACAGAGAGGGTCAGGCTCTTCAGGAGCCGGGATGTGGGCTCCTGGCCTCACCACCCCTGTGTAACTTCTTGGCTACCCACATCCAGACTGGGTACGGAGAGACCTTGCTGCCTGCTTGCACTCGGGTCACATACATACTCGAGGGCATTCATGCCAAGCAATAGGTAACTCCAGAGATTATTTCTTTCCAATATGCAGAGTTTCCATTGCTCTTCAGATCAAATATACTTTCTGCTATAAGAAAGAGGAGAAAAAAAAAATAAACTAAAACCTAGAGACTGCAGGAACCAGGGATTTGATTCTTGGAAAGTTTTGCCTACTTTTGATTTGCATTAAAGCTGATCAATGTGGGCTCACCTTGCATCGTCCTTGGTAAGAGAAACCCAGCTCACAGGAATAGCTGCTTCTCCAGTGATGTGCTGCTTCAACGGGCAGGTCTCGGAGACCACACAGGGATTTAAACACGTGCAAAGTGTAGCCTCCAAGGATATTCCCGTCAGCCCTCTCTGAAGTGATGTGTAACAAAGTCTATGCATGAGAACAAAGCAGTTCACAAATATTGGTGAACCCCCACCCTCAATAGCTCCTGTATCCTCATAGAGAGACCAGGTGAGAGCTGAGACTCAGGGAATGGACTTTCATACAGGCAGGGAAGCAGTGGCTTCAATTACCTATGGGACTGGCTGTGGGGGGCGGGGGGGAAAAACCCTCCAAATTTCTCGTCTGGGTTGTCAGCCACACATCTGGGAGCAGGCACCCACAAGGCTCCGGTTTCGTTTCCACCAGCTCAGTGATGGAAATGTTCCTGCGAGAGCCAGGCGATAGGATTTCCCTTCTAGTTCCTAATATCCCACTATGTTGCTGTAACACCTGGTTTCCCACATTTACTTGCTTTTCTAAATTGAGCCCTGAAGGTGGATGAACAAAAGCCTTTGCCTGCTTTGACTTCCTTTCCCTCTCGCGCGATGCTTCAGCACAGCTTTGAACGAGGCTCCGGTATCAGCCCACAGGGAGTCTGCAGGCTCCATAGTGCAGTGTCTGAGTCATACTCTAAAAATAGCCGGGAAAATGTCAGCCCAGCTAAAGTCATTGGCTGATTAACAATGGAGCTTCATGATGCCAGCTATTTCCAGGTACGCTGCTGATCTTAACTATGTATCTGAGCTTAAAAAAAAAATAGAATTATGAGTAGAGACTTTATATTCCAAGAAAAAAAACCAAACATGTTAGTGGTAATGCAGAAACAGCTTTCCCTATCCACACCAGGAAGGGATGTGATTAACACAGTGATTAGGTAGCAAAGGGCTAGAGGGACTGGTCAGCTGGAAGTGCAGCACATCCCTTCTAGACAGAAGAATGAGAAAGAAATCAAAAACTAGACGGGACTGAAGATGAAGCAAATCTTTGGTCCTTGGAGGCAATGTGGTACTGTGGCTGTGGTCTCCCATGGCAGTAGGAGATGGTCAGAGTTGGTCTGTGGGCAACCAGAGGCCAGGCCCCGATCCAGTGAAAGTCTCCCTGCAGCACTGGTGTGTGGTGCCATCGTGGTGCCTGTGGGCGAGCAGCCGGTCTCTGAGCTGTGGTCAGATGCGGGGCTTTGGCCAGAGGTGCTGATGGAGGCAGGAGAGAACAGCCCAGCGCCAGAAACGTCTGTCTGCCTTCAAGGGCTGAGGGCATACCTGAAAGAGCACCTGGCAACAGCTCCTTCAAGAGCCTTGGGAAATAAATCAGATTAAACTAATAGCTCTAAAAGATAATGTGGTGCAACAGTGCAGCAGCACCTTGTGACGGCCATGTGTCCCTTGGGCCAGGAGTTCCGAATGGCTCGTAGTCCAGACCTGGTACGGATGGAGACCCTGGGGCAAGGAACTGAAATACCTCATCTGGAGAAACAAGGGAATGAATCAACAGCGAGCAGATTGGGCACTGGTGCCTGACAGCTGTTGCCAGATAGCAAAATGCTTTGCTGGCTGAGTTACCTGTTCCTGTATTAATTCTGGAAAACTCTTTGCTCCTGGTTGCTGATTTCTTAAAGGGGAGCTCAACCAAAGGCTGCTGCCTGCACGGTCAAGGGGAGAAGAGGAGGGATGCTCGGACATAACCAAGCCGTTGGAAACGGCAAGGACAGGGTGGTGACAGTGACACCCTGCCCAGTAACCGATCTGCTTTGTGTACCAGGGAGGGAGTGTTATTTTACTGCAGCTTTGGCAGTTCCATCGTATCCCCTCTGTGAGCTCATCACCAGCACAGTGCCTGGGCCAGTTATACTGGGAGTCAGGACTGTAACAACAAAGGTATGAATGGGCACACACTGCCCCTGCCTACAGTCCTTAGGTCATCCTGTCCAGTAAGGGAGCGTTTCCACAGCTTACTTTCAGGCAGTGAGTATGTAAAGTTACATGAAAACACGCCTACCTAGGGTGAACAGCTAAACAAAATTGCCGTTAATGGTAAGGAAGGAAGGGAGGGGGAAAGATTTTAACCTGATATTTCTGTGGAGCTTTCCTTCAAAAGAGGAAGGAGATGTGACTCCCCGCCAGAACTCATCATGCTTGATGCGGCACAGCAGGATGCTTTCCGCAGGCACGCGCTGCAAATAGCTTTTCTACCTGAGAAGTCATCACCTTCCCCCCACGCATCACAGCTCTGGCAGGGCCATGAGGGTGAAACCACGTAAAAGAAACAGTGCTGGAGTGGGGTCACCCTGTGAGAGACCCTGGCATCTCCATGGCGTGGATGAGCCTCTGCATCCAGCCAAGCACATGCTGGTGGGAGAGCCGCTGATGCCCGTGGCATTGCTCCCAGTGCTCGCCCTTTAAAGGTGGACCCGGGGCTCTGCCTGTCCTGGGTGGGGAGGGGGTCACATTTGTCACCCCAAGGTGCTGCAGGGGTGTCCCAGCAAGGCCACAATGGCTGAGTTGCAAGTGCCAGTCCATCCCTTTTGCTGATGGCTCTGCAGGGACATCCTCTGCCCCCACCGCGGGACTCCTGAGCCCACTGCCTCACTCCTTTTAAATTTAAGGTCACTGACATGTGGAGGCTCTACTTTCTTGTCAGCTTGCCGAGCCTCATGGACGAACCAGCACAGCTTCCAAGGCCGATGCTCAGCTGCTTGGGGTGCGAAATGGTGAGGATGTGCAACTCGCTCGCCTGGGCCCCTCCCTGGCCAGGTAAAGGTTTCCATTTCTTGCAGAGGAAGCCTCACTCCACTCCAAAAGCACCTCCCTCCCAGTGCACTGCAAAAAGCTTCATGTACTCCAGTGAGGGAAGGTGGCAGAGCTTGCTTGATCCTGTTCTGGGATTTAAATTCTGTACCCCTTGTTCACAGTGCCATAGAAAGGTACATTTTCGTAAGTGGAGTGCCCCCCTTTTCCCAGCCCCTATCCAGGCCTAGCTGCCATTGGAGAATAAAGGCAGGTGAGAGAGCAGCTGTGTGCTGCACAAAGAGGATGCAGAGACGGGAGTGGCTGGATTGCTTGATGTGCTCCAAAATCCAGATCCGCTGGAGCAAGGGCAAGGGTGGGGATCTGGATCAAGCAGTACAGGCAAGTCTGTGGAAGAGACCCAGCTGGTATCAGAACTAATGTAATTCTCAAAGAGGTTTAAATGTTCAAAAGGATGAAATGTTTAAATCTTTCACTGATGCTGCTTGTCACTGAAATACATGCTAAGAAAAAGAAAATATTTCTGCCAAGGGACTTTTAAACAAGTATTCTCCCATGACTTCTGAGCTCTGGTAGATGCATTTTTATAAGCTGAATAAACGTAAATTAGCAATCATGTTTCCCTGATTTGGCAATTCTTCCTCTTGCACTGAGGACAACGGAGGTGCAGCAGATAATGGGGTGTGTTTATCTACGCTAGGAGAGGCCTCTTCCTTCCCAATAATCAAAGAATGTTGGGTTTTTTTTGGTTTTTTTTTGTTTTTTATGCTGTCTTGGTGTGGTAATGTGCTCTCACCATCTATCAGTCTTCCCCTGCACTGTAACCCTGTCTGCCATCCCTCATAAATAAGTTTGAAAGATATGATTGGTTAAGCAGGCAGTGCAGCTTTATCAAATAAATATTTCAGGGGAAAGAAAATCCCCTCCATCATGGGCCTCGTTATTCTGGCTGTTCCCAGACCATCTTCCAGGTGAACACCTGGAAACAAACATCTGGGGACCCCTTGCTGCCCAGGCCGACAGCTTAAAGGGAGGCTGGCGAAGTTGAGATGCATGGAAACAAAATACCAAGTCATTAAATATAGATCCCCGTAGTCTGGAGGCACATCTGAAATGCATCGGTGTAACTCTGCTGGCACATTGATTTGCAGCAGGTGAAAGCTGCTGTTGTCTTCCCCGTGGCGTCACTCCAGTTTCACCCTGGTCTGGGTCTGTTGAAATAAGCAACAACTGGCAATCAATGGAAAATCCCCAAGCCTATAAATTATCCCTGCTGTTGTGTCCATTAACTAAGATGCAGCCACTAAAGTATCATTTGAAAATATGGATAATTGCAATATTTTTAATTTTGTCCTTCTGCAAAGCACAGGTCTACACAAGAAAATTAAGGTAGGCTATGGGAGATTGTGGATTTATACTGCAATATTTGCATCTGGATGATTCCTTGGAGTATAATCTTATTCTAGGGAAAAGAAGGAGTCCCTTAATCCAGATCCATATAATCCACTTTCAATTTTATGCTTGATGAAAGCAAAATTATTCTTAAATAAATGTGTCTGAACATGGGAGTTATTTTTGAATGATTACACAGGTTATTCATTTCATTGGAGTTTTGTTCTTTGAACAGATTACCCAGATCCCATTGATTTTTCTTGTTTTCCTCCACTTATTTTTCTCCTCCTCCAATTACTTTGCTACTCAGCTACTAAAGAGCACGAGGAAATGCTGATAGACTGACTTACAGCTGGCAGCCAGCCCATGAAAACTTCACCAGGTCAGAACAATCTTCCTTTAGCACTGTTTTTTTTCCTGCTTTTTGAAACTAGTACTGGCACTTTATTATCAAGACTATCTGAGGGTAAATGCCTCTCTATAAATCAGCTGGGTTTGATTTTTTTTTTCTTTTGTTTTTTTTTTTTTTCACAGGAAAGCTAGGGGAAACAGGTGTGTAACTATTCTGCACATTCTCCACCTGTGACTGGATCTCCTGTTTCTTGTGGATGTTAATTGTGGACTATGTTACCCTCTTGTTATCCTGACGAAGGCCTGCACAGAAGAGCGTTCTTAGAAAGGCACATTTCTGCATCTTCCGAGCCAGGTGAGAGCCAACTCTAAGTTTAAACAGAATTTACCTTGTAGATGATCACCTATAACAGGAAATTACCAACGAGGGTGGTGGTAAATCATGGATCCTTTCTGTGCTCTTCTTGCCTCGGTATGTGTTTTGATGTCTGAAGATGTGGAAAGTTCCCTTTATATTTTCAGGGACACTTAATGCTCGCGTAGACTTGAGCCAAGGGTGTCAGATATTTTTGTAGGCACAATCAGAGGGTTGGGACCTAAAGCAAGTGGCAAAGCCATGTTCAACATATAATGCACTTAATGTTACAGACAGCTAAACTGTTGAAATTTGCAGGGTAGACTCCAAAAGGCATTTTCAACTACATCATCGGTTTTTACAAAAATAATCAGAATTAGAAGAAAACACTATAAAAATTTAGATGTGCAAGAAAGCCTGTGGCTGTTTTGCTGAAACACGCATGCAACAACAGGACCTTCGGTTACCCAGAATTTGTGTGTGTGTTTGTGTGAGCCTGTCTTCATCTTCTATAGCAATTTCCTTCTGTCTCAAGAGTTTGCTTCCCTTTTTTTTTCTGTCCCCCAACCCCTCCCCACCCCATTGCTTTTTTCAGGGTGGGGGGAAAAAAGTCAGTGTCTGATTAAGACACACATGACTTTCCAGTCTCTGAAAAGCTCTGTGTCTGATCTTGCTTTGAGAGCAGTTACACTTAATCTTTTCAGAGCAAACCACAAATAAAATAAGTCATGAAGCTATACTGATATACGGAGAACTACAAGTATTCCTGGCTGCTTCTCTCTCAGATTTCAAGAAATTGACTTCTGAGATTTTTCCATATATACACACACACACACACACACATTTTTGAAGTATGTTAGGTCTGTAACTACTTTAATGACTGTTTTACATAAAATTGAATAAATTCTTTATTTTCTGTAGTTGATGTAACCAGATTACCTTCAATACTTCTCAACCCAAAGTTGCCTGGCTACCTTCCTTGATTTCCCACAACTGGTTTTCATGGCTACAGAAATATCACTTCTGTGCATAGATAACCTGTTGGAAAAACTGAGTTCTGAGATTAAAAGTAAACATTTATGCTAAATTACTTGTAAAATTTTGGAGATTAAATGCTTGAGCCTTGATCCCACACCAAAAAAAACTGATATATGCAATGACACAGGCTTTGATGTTTATGCACAAGCTGTCTGTGCTTCCATGGGGGGGAAGGTACAATATTTTACGGTCATTATTTTCAATCCAAATTTTCTGTTCCCTGCAGTTGCTGAGTTGTAAAGAGCTATGAGCTGTGGACTTTTGAGACAGTTGCTGCACATCAGTGCTTCTGAGTGGAGAGGAGAGGTGGTGTCCTCTTCCCTGCCCACACAAACAGCAGGCTCATTGCACAGGCTGAGATATAAGCAGCACCACCACCATCTCTGAGGATCGGAGTCACAGACAGGTAAAGATGCTTTAAAAACAAAACTGAATGTAAGGGTTGTGCCTTAGTCAGGTAGTAGTAGTAGTTTTGTTTTTTGTTTTGTTTTTTTTTTTTAATTTTAAAGCATGCAACTGACTGATGCCTTCTTCTTTATCACAGGGGAATAGACTGAGCCAGCCACGCAAGTCCCTGTAACTGGGGGTGCAGAGGCCAACCTTCCATCCCTGTGTGCAAAGGGCAGTGTGCTGTGGCCTCCTGGGCCTCCTGTGGGCTCCGGGGATCATCAGCATGAGGCATCTGTCACCCTCCTGGTGAAACCATCTGCCCTTTCACTCCCAGCACATAGAAGATGGGGACAGGAGCTCCTCCAAGTCATCCACCGCTTCTGGCTAAAGGATCGCATAGGCTCTTTGGAAGGGGAAAAGAAATCCACAGGTCATCAGGTATTTAATCGGCGTCTGGCAGCTTCTGGAATGGGACAATACCAAAGTCACTAGCACAGGTTTACAAAGCTGTTAATAATGCATACACATACAATAAACACAATAATACATAATAAATTAATTCTACAGAGAAACTAACGGAGTTTACAGGTGGGACACCTTTAGAATAGCAGAGTGTGTTATTTCAGAGTTTCTAACTGGTGAAAATGTTCAGTCATTAAAAGGCCATGGGTTGTTGTTAATAGAAAACTTTAATGTTTTGCACCTAAACTTATTTCAGCCTTGGAATTGGCTTAAGATAGGTTCTGAGTTACTTAGAAAGGAGTTTTATCTTTACGTATGGTGGTATGTTTATGGACTGCTCTGTATAACCCATAGCTGATATTTTATGGGCTAGTGTTTCCAAAAAACATGTTTTATTTTGAAAAATACACTTAACTTCTCAGCGTAGCTGAAGACTAATGCCTCTAGTGCTCTACCTGTTGTGAAACAGTTTCATAATTAGTCATACCTAGAAAAATTAGTGAAAGTGGTGAAAGTGGTTTCCTGTTGTGGTTATGTGCCACTAACAACTCTGCTTCCAGGATTCTGCGTAGAAAAAAAAAAAAACAACCCACAGAAGCAGCCTTTTCGGTGTTTTAATGGAGAATATAATACTAGTTTAAATATTTATTTCTTGACAGAATATTTTGAAAGATTCATTCAATACATTTTTTTTTCTTTACATGACAAGATAGAGATTTCAATAATAATTATTTTTGGTAAGACAGCCATGATGTGTACATTGTCATACTTACTAGCTGTGAGATCATGACTTCTCTCCATGAGTCTGTTAAGTAAATTCTTCCACTATCAATCTTAGGTACTGGCATATTTTACTCTCTTCGTTTTTCATTGTTGTTGTTGTCTTTCATTTACTCTCTGTCATCTTTGGTCTGTTAACTGTTTTCCTCTTTCCAGCAATACTTTTGTCCTCCTGATATGAAACCCTTTCCGTACTGGTTCCTTAAATTCTTTGTTCTTTCGGTGCCTCATCACCACATTCAGTCATACTTAAGCCCTCATTCATTCTATTTTTGTGTCCCACTTTAATTGAAATACTTCTCCTTCAACTCCTGAATTATTTATGTTCTCCAGAACACATTAGTTTTAGCCTTCTTGGTGGGTTAGTTTGTTTTTCCCTTAACCAGTAGCATGTCTCTTATTCTCTTCTCTGTAATGGGCACATGACTGTGCTGCTCAAGTTGGGCTGATGCTAAGCAGCAGGATTAATGGGGATAAGGCTTTCTTTGTGTGAAGCAGAGTGGGGTTTTTTTACCTTGTAATTGTGCACTGGAAGAAGGCAATTTACTTCTGCTGTGACAGAGTGAGCCTGACCCTGCTTAACAGGCAGCTGGGCACCCAGCTTTGATCAGAGGCTGTTCCCCCGATATCAGAGGCTGTTCCCCCGATTTCAGCGGCCCTCCCAGGACAGTACAGGATTTGGATACCTCACTGGTATAAGCCCAGGAAATTCATCCCCCATACTTACCTAGAACTGGTTTGTGGCTTGTACAGGCACAAACCAAAGTTGGGTGATCCACAGCTGTACTGGCAACATTGGTTTATGATTTTCCTATGATAAATTACCATTTTTCTTATTACTTAAAATTCCTCTCCACATAACCTGCAGCTCCTATATGAAAAGGTGATTTACAGGTGAAGTTTGTCGCATCTGTGTCTCCACAGGCAATTTTCAGAATCCACATTCATCCCCTAAAATAACCACAAGCAAAAGTTGTCTCTGGGGATGCAGTTCAGCAATATGGTACTGGGAACTTAGAGCTTTGTACCGGATAAGATCCTTTGGAACAACTGATTCTTCAAATCTTGTCCAAAACCTGTGACAGGCTTGGGGCTGGAGCAAATATTTTGTCCTTTTGGAGCCAGCACAGGGCTGGCATTATTACTGTGCTCAGACTAATTTGATGGCAATAAGATCCTGTGTGGATCAGATCGATACCGCTGGGTGGGCTGGTAGTGCCAGACCTAGAGTTATTGATGTGTGGAGCACGGCTCCTGGGTTGGGCTCACGTTACTCACAAGCTGCAAACAGCCTCAGATTTCCACAAGGTACAGCCCCACAGTCTGCCACTCACATGAAGAAACAGCTTCTGAACTGGGCAAAGGATTTTTGACACTTCTGAGTGCTGCTTCAACATCTTCTAGATGTACAGGAAGGCAAAGCGAGGTCAGGCTATGCAGCACATACTGATGTGGGAGCAAGAGGAAATTGGCCCAGAAAACTGAGAAAATATCTCAATTTGCATGCCTTTAATTTTGTGTGCAGAAATCTTGTTCAAGATGCTGTGGTTTGCTTCTGTGCCTTCATTAGAGGGATAAGTGGTACATGTATTGCAAATTAAAATACAAGTTAATGAGTTAAATGAAGAGCTTTAGTTCCTTTCTGTTGCGTGCACATCCAGTCATGATGGAGAAGATGGAAAACAATGCAGTGATAGAGAAGACAGTGGCACTGCTAGGATGCTGTGGGCCTAGGCAATCACTAGCCAAATTACCCAGAGATTTGCCTTCAGCCGAGGTTGAAAGCCACAGCCAGAAAGAAACCACCCCTGACAGAAGGGAACTGCCTAGAAGAGCTAGCAAGGATGGTTTGAGCAGAGAGCGAGGCACTGGCACTGCAAAGCACAGGGCCCATCGCTGTGGTAGCACCTGCTGGGATCTGGCCGAGTTGGCTTTGCATGCACCTTGGCATGAATTATCACGATGTTTTTGTTGACTGAATTCTTCTGTGATGTGAGAAAGCAGGTACCAAGGCACTGAAAGAATCTGGCAATGTTAAAACACTGTGATAGTTCAACATGCTGCTTCAGTCCTTACTTTTATTTCTTCCTTTTTTAGGTTCTTCTCCATCTCTTCTTCCATACACTTCTATTAGTTGCTTTTTCTCTTTCTCTGCTTTTTATTTCTATATTTCCTTATCTTTTTCTATTTTCTTCAACATTAAACCATTTTCTTCTGCATTCTTCTTCTTCTACTTCTCTCATTCCTTTCTTTCACTTTCCTTAGTCAATCGCCAAGAGTGGGCTGAAGAATCATCTTCCTCCTCTTGGCTCCTGGCAGAGATCACCGGAATGGCCCAAAGGCACGGTTTTGCCCTGAGCTCTGATGTTATCAAGCAGTGACTTAGGAGGATCAGTGACTTATGAGGGTATATTTTATGAGGGTATATTTTGCATATTTGCAGCCAGACAAGCCTCCATCAAGCATATTTTTGTTGGATTTTACATGCTTTTGCTGTTTCTGCACATGCGTATGGGAGTAGGTACCCTGCTGCTTTATACCAATATGTTTTGATCCAGTGCTATAAATAAGGGAAAGCCTGTCTTTGCCTCGAGGGGAACTGTGGGAAGACATTTATGGATACTTGGAAAGCGGGCAAGTATTGAGCTGAACTAACCTGGAGCCTAGGTTGCCGTGCATCTTACGGCCACTTAGGCTAGTAGCTCTAGCTCAAACACCTCTTGCAGCAGAGGCTGGCTGTGTGATGGTAAGGAGACTGGTGGAGAAGCTGGCCAAGCGCCTGGGCCAGCACTGCAGCCAGTAAAAGTAGGCATTTTGTGTGAAGACAGGAATCTGGATCTCAGATTCTCAGCAGCTGCTTGGTAGGCAGGCAGGAGGAGTTGGATAGAGGGGAGAGCAGCAGCCAGGAGCCTGCCGAAGAGCTGCTTTTGTCTGCACTGTGAAAATTGGGTGTGACTTACTGGGGCTTAACTAACAAAGAAACCCAAATAAAGACACGCTCCTTGTAGCTTTTACCATGCAGCAGCTGGACTGTGTCAGCAGGCCTTATCCGGCATGAGAAACATCATTGGGGGCTGTTTTCTCCTGGGGGGGCAGGGTAAGGTAGCAGAGACTACAGCTGTGCTGATTATAAGCAGAACAAAATGACAGATATTGGCCTTTTAATTGAGTATTACCTTAAAACGAGAGCTTTAATTTTACTTTGGAGGCACCTCAGTTACATCAGTAGCATACACGGCTCAGAAGTCTCCCAGTTCTTTCTTTCTTTCTTTCTTTCTTGCATCTGAATGTTGGCCTTCCTTTTGTCTCAGTTTTCTGAGAGATCTAAACCAGCAAGTTTCTCCAAAGTGTTGCAATGCAGCACTGTTGGAAATTCTGCCATGGGAATGTGACTACAGTACGTACACTGATGACTTCCTATAAAATTAGCAAATGGTTCACTAGATATTGACTGTCACCCTTTATTCCCGGCAAATGTCTCATACATTATATATAAATACATGCATATAGATTAATAAAACATATCTATATATTTACAAATGTTCACATTATTTCTGTGTTATTTTTTCTTTTCCAGAAGTTATTACCATTCTCATGGACCCAGAATCCTTACCATAAGCAGGGCTGTTTGTGGGATTTCCTACAAACTACACATGCTGTTGTCAAGACCATCTTGGACATAACAGTCCATGTGAATTGCAAATCAAATGAACAGCAAAGTAAAATATTCATTGTGCTGAAAGCTCTTGCCGTAGTCCATGTTGTAGTTCAGGTTGTAATACAATTGCCACAGCTCTGCACATTTGTGACTCGTCGGGCGTGTGACATTCTCAACAGGTTCCTTTTAGAGCTGATATTTTCCACGACTGCTGTCAGTGGCTGTTTCCAAGCAAAAGAGGAAAATTTGAAGAAATTCCACTTCTTGGTTATTGAGGTCTGCACTGCTGGGAATATTCACCTGAAAATGATCTAAACCATACTTTTCTACAGAAAGCTCCTGCTAATAACACACAGTCACCTGCAACATTTGAGTTAGTGTAGATAGGTTTTCCTAGGCAGTAGGATGGAAGGGAAATTGTTATAAATGACTGAAGAATCATTGTATTTTTGAGGGGCAGCTTATTCTTACCAGCACCTACTTCCCATACAGCTCCATCAGTACAGGGAGAACAGAGCAGCTCCTTCCACAGGAGACATAGTTACGAGCAAACACGTGAAGTAATTGCCCAGCCCATTGCAGCAATTTCTTCTGGGGGGATTGACACATGGCTGTGAGTTGTATTCTGGAATATACCACTAGTTTTACATTTTTATATTCAAACAATCACCTTCTGTATTTTCCTATAACTCGCACAATGACATGTGCATGCTGGTAACACGTTCCTTGGCCAGCAGGGAGCCGTGCAGAAACTGCATCTACTGTCTTGGTTTCAACATTCATTTGGGTAGACACCCTTATCGGAGCTGTTCGCTATGGATGTATTGTAATACTAAAATAGACTGCCGCTCTCTTCTGCCTATGAGGAGAAGAGGTGGTTGGAAGAAAGTAAAGAGGATCCTAACAAAGAAATACTAAATTTTACCAGCTGGGGCTAGAGAGGTGAGAATGACCAGATTAAACAAAAAGTCTGAGGGGTGAGTTGTGACTCGATCCCCTCCCTAACGCTTACTGAAGCATGGTAACAGCCTCCTGTAGTGACCTCTGCAACCCCAGATAGTTCAGGAGCCGGCCGCAGGTGCGAAGTTGAGGATGCAGCGTGCCTTTGGCCAGGCACTTTCCAACTCATTTCCCCTCAGCTGCCGCCTTGGAGGGAGGTAGGTTAAATCCAGTCACTGAATGGAGACGAGGTAGGTCTGAACTTCGAGCAAGTGACAAGGAGCAGTTGGGTTTTGTTTGTTCTGAGAGGAAGCAGAGTGGGCCTTCCATGCTTCTTCACAGAATTGTTTCATACCTGTTCTTTTCTTGTGGTAATCAAAGACTTTATCTCCCTCCACCTAAACATCCTCTTCCAAATGCCCTAAGAATTAAAGATTTATTAAGAGTCCAGTTGGCATCACATTGTCTTACAGTGAGTACCATCTCATCCCAAAGTTATAGGCACACTTGTCAAAGCCTCCTTTGGCCACACCTTTTTGGTGAACACTGAAATGTATCTTTTCTTTTTAAATCTACAAAGCCAATAATAATAACAACAATAAAAACTTGCATGCTTTCTTCTTTTAGAGCTAAACACATAACAAAGTCTTGTAAGCCTGTGATTACATGTAGGCAACAGTGCTCTAAGAAACTGAAAAATATCTCAACGTTATCCAATTTCCGTATCTTAACTCATCTTGGTGTTGTCTATGTTATTTGCAATAAGTAGGCAAGTAACCGGTAAACAGTTTACTATCCATCATTTAGATGTCAAATCAAGACTATTTTATCAGCATTTCAGGAGTTCCTTTAAGAACATATTACAGAAATTTTTAAGTACCAATTCAGATACCAGCTGCCACATATTAAATTTTTAAACATTTAATCACACAAAGCAAGATTCTTCACTGATTGCACTGGAGTTGTATTAGGAATTTATTTGGTGTATGCCACATATTCTTATATTTTGTAAGTAAGTAGAGGACATCTCAGAGACACTTAAAAAGAAAGACCAAAATAAAAAAGCTAAAATAACAAAGAAATACACTGTACAATAATTTGCTAAATACTTAAGGTAGTGATTATTTAACTATACCCTATTTTCCCCAACTGTTTTTTTAAAAAGAGCTCTGGTAAGATCACCAACGAGTTTAATCTAAAAATGATGCCCCCAGTTTGACCCATATTCAAAAGACCATCACACATGTGGCACTGCATCAGAAATAATACCAAAGATAACTGGTTTTCTGAAGAGCCTATTCAACAAAAGAATATTTTAATATTTAATATTATTAAATATTATATTAATATTTAATAATACATTAACTTTTTCTTTATTAAAAAAAAAACACTAACAAAATCTCACCACCCTTCACAAACGCTCTTCAAACAGACACATCCACACTCACAAATTATGTTACTATCTCTATGTCAGCACTTGCCAAATCAACATCTTCATTTACTCCTTCCACAATCACGTCAAATTATTTGGTAAAAGGTAAGGGACATCACAATTAAACAGAAGAATTGCAATTATTATAATACATTACTGTGACTCTTATTTATTAACCAAGTTTGTAAGCCAAACCAGGGGGGGAAATTCTATGTTCTACTTCATGGTGTCTCCCTGCCCAGTTGTGCTTTGGAGATTTGAGGCAGTTTTCTGGTCTCAGCAAAAAGAAATGTTGTGGAAACCTCAGACAAACAGTGAGGAAAGCACTAGAGTAAACTAACTGCAAATTAAGATAACTCTGTAAATCACTCAATACACAAATGAGTAAATGGACAGATGAGTACTCGGCTTTTATTTGTGTTTCCATAGGTCCAATGTAGGTTCAGTCCCCATCTCCAATAGAATGCTGCTTCCCTAAGTAATTTCCAATTAGAAGTGCACTCTATTTTAGTGTAACACAGATAACAAAAACACTGCATAGAAAAGCAAGGAATATAATCGGAGGGTAAACAAAATTTATTCTGAATTTAAAGATAAACAAACCTAACCAGTTTATGAACGGGCAAAGTTAATTAAGTCTTATGACACATAATAAAGTATTTAAATTCAAATAGTTAGCGTAAGTAATTAATCAAGAGGTTCTGGGGTAAGTAACTACTGAGTATTAACACTCTTAAAGACAACTGAAGTGCAGCGTTTCTCGATGTCCAACATAACTTACGTTGTACCTCAAGAAATCTATCGTCTCCAGCTGGTTCAAGTTATTAATTGCAAGAGCATGTAATGAACCCATCAATATCTTTAAAAGAAACCTCATTCCTTGCCAGTGTTTTTCCTCCAACTTTCTCACTCCTGTCATGCTGAAGAAGCAGCGCCAAGGAAGCTGCTTGCTGAACTGGTTCAGTGACTTCTCATCCGTCTGACTGCTGGTAGCTCCTGAAGGTGCCAACAGGAAGGTGCAAGATGAAGTTGGAACGCTGAATCTGAGAGAGAGGGGCAGATCATGCTGCTACCAAGATGTATACTTCCCCTTTTCTTTTTTCCTAGTGTCTCACTGAAGTATGGTAACAGTGCCTTTGTCAGGGGACTGTTGCATTTAAAATATCAGCTGCCGTGAACCGTTGGTTGCCTCTCCACTTACGACAGCAACATTAGCTCAGCGGTGTGCAACCTCCTAAGGCATATTCAAAAGGACTGTTGTTTTTCTTCTCAATTTTATGATTATGATAGCTTTGGTTTGTTGCAGGGAATTTTAATAACTTCCTTGGAGTTTTAATTCTTAAGCTTTTTCTCTTTTCATTCCACCGGAAAATAACAGATGTTGAAATTTTTATACGTTCATCCTTATGCTGATGTAGTTTCCACATTTAAAAACAACAAGCTTTGTTAATTAGTTAGTTAAAGGTAACAAACTATGGACTAGTTAGTCTATCACAGAACTGTGATAGATGAATGACGAATGATGAATCTGCCACAATGTTAACAAATAGTTCCAGGATGAGAATATGATGGTATTTTATTTTGAACAGTCGCTATATTGTCTCATTTTAATTGTAGAGATGGTTTATATATGGAATTAACTTAATCATAACAGCTGGATATAAAAAGAACCCACAGAGCGATTTCAGAACAAGGGGATAATAGCGAGTGGGATGGTTTGTAGCAGCTCATACGTAATTTTAGTATTCCACATGATCAATCCTGTGCTAAAGGATCTTTAATGGCAATGTTTCCAAATCACATAGGGATTGACAAGGTAATAAATACTGATGTAAGGTCACAGCTACATCAGGACCCAGGTCATTCTACTACAGCCCACTGCTTATGTCCATAAACCAGATGTAAGGCAAAGAGCGCCAATTATATCCAAATTATGGGTGGCTGCTTTGGAAAGCTCTTCCTGTGTGAAGATTTTGGATAAAGTGCTCAATGTGTTCCCAGTGCAGCGCTGTGTCAAAAAAGGATGATTCAGACAGAAGTAGCAAGGCCTCTGCTTCTACTAAAAGAAAGAAAACAAAATGGTAAAGCTCTGTTAAAATACTCTCTGCAACTCTGATACCTACACTTTTGGGAATTATCAGAGTTCAAAGGATAGTATAGACATGAGAGGAGAGCTGGAAACTGTGAGCCTTATCTGACACACCTCACAAAGCAAGGTAGGCCACAAACAGGCGTGTGGGTTGTGGGCAGGTGGCTGCCTTACCTGCAGAGAGCCCGGAACGCCAACAGCGCTTTATAAAGAGTAAAGTAGCTATTATGACACCTAAGGGTAGTTAAATATCACATCTTGCTGGAAAGTAGGGAACTGCTTTTTATCAAGCTGCAATGACTTGTCCCTTTGCCATGGCAGAACCTCACAAAAGACTGGCCTAAAATAGCTGTCATTCACAAAGAGAGAAAAAGTAGTAAGTGTCATATTCAAGAAGAGCTGTCATAATTATAGGGAAGTACAAAAAATGCATCGCAGAATATTAAACTGTTTTATTTAACCTTCCTTGGAAATATAGGTTCCTCATCCAGACTGAAAGCCTTGCAGTCAGTTTGTGTGTCCTGAATAGGACAGTCTTCCTAGGCAAGGAAAATGTTCTGGGAAGAGAAAGAGACAACTGGATATTATCCTTAAAGTTGATGTTTCCTGTCAGATACGCAAACATAAAAGAATTCAGCTGTAACAGACCTCCTGGTGGGTAGGCAGCTTTAGTAAAAGCCTCTTGCTGAGTAAGGGTAAATTAGAGAGTCACTGTGGAAAGCTCCTGCCAGAGGTCAGGTGCTCTCCCTGCTGCCTTGCCGCACGCCTGAGATCACTCAGACACTGCTCTTCTGTTCCATTTCTGGTGTGCCAAGCTCCAAACGAGCTGCTAGAGCTCAGTGAGGATCCACCCTGATGCTCTGTAGGTACCTGGAAGAAACGATGAACATTTCCCTTCTAAGAATCACCACACTGATAAGAACAGAATGTCCTGCTGCTAGCCTGCTATTTCAAAATCACCTTTAACTTGAGTTAAACTAATGCAGAAGCCAATAAATGTTTTCATTTATGGCATACAAGGCAGGCAAGAAAGGTTATAGAAAGGAAAATAGTAAAAAAAAAAAAAAAAAGGTAAGGTTTGCTCTCCTGCAAAGCAGAAAACTAGAGAAATCTTCTGTCAACATCCTTTTAATGGGGCTCAGATGCTTATCTAGCCTAAGCAGTTAGGGCACACTTTGTCCTCGCAAACGGTTTTGATGCTGGGGCTTGTTTGGGATGATTTCTGATCCCCTCTCTCTCCTTGACCTGTTTCCAGATCCCCTTGGGAGACATTTTGGCATTGTCTTTCTGGATAGTAAATGGTATTTCTGGTGGCCTGGTACTGAACAGCTGCCTCAGTCCTACGGAAATTAACTCCTTCCTATCAGGCAGGTCGTGTTCCACCTTCGAGTAAAGACCTGAGACATGTTGAATCTTAATTTCATACAAAACGTACATCTTGCAGCAGGCACTCAACACAAATGAGACTCATGTACGCAACCAATTCATTAACGGCTTTTGAGATGAGGCACAAAGAGTATAAAATTACTCTGGGGTGATAAAGGCCTTGAGCGTGTCTAACCCTGGTCCTGCCTTTGAAGAATACTGTGACCATAGCTGGGAAGCAGGGAATCACGGTAGAGGATGCTGCGATTTGATTACTTTTACTTGCAGACTTGCTGGATGACCCAAAGCAAGAAATACTGTGTATAATTCAGTTTGCTCACCTGTAAAAGTGCTCATAATTACGTACTTGCAGGAGCATGATAAAAGTGGCATTATTTTTGAATGCTTTGAGTTTCTTCAATACAGAGTGTTATGGGCATACAAACACTAAGGTTTGTGGCGTTTGAGTTGCCCACGCACTAAGAAATCTCAGATACATTTTTTTCCCCGCTTTCTGTTTCATCCTACATCACACCTAACGCAAAGTCCTCCAGTCTTTTAAAGCTTTAGTACTATTTATAAAATAAAACTCTTCTCACCAAAATCTAAACACCCACCTCTGCGTGTACAAATAAGGTACTGATTTAGAGCAGTTGACAGCCTCTAAGCTTCTACATAACGACTAGGTGCTTCTCCATGCTCAGGTAAGTCCTCGTGTAGGACCTACACGGCTATTGTTCCAACCGAAACAGTGTCTGCATTCTCAAAGTTTATCTCTGCTCCTAGCCAACTGAGTGGCTGTCCTGAACCACTAGCAAATGCCAGTTGGCTGCGTCTAAAAAAAAGAGGTCCATTGTAAGAAGGTCTTCCGGGGAATAAAATGTTTGCTTTATTCCATGTTTTTCCTACTTGAGTACTGTTATTGTCCATTAGTCTGATGACATTGCACAGCATGGCTGTCCTACAATCATGTTTATTTCCTTCCCTGAGAGGTTTATAATACAGCACTATAAGAAATAACTCCTTAGTGTGTATTGGTATCTGTTCCTGATTTCTTTAATTCATTTTTCCAAACTGAATGGCATATGTGGAAGTTTTAAATCTAATGGCATAGAGATCTTTAAACAGTCCCATTCACTGCTGAAACCACACTGAGGTTCCAACCTCAGTTTTTTCCAAGTTATTTCAACAAAATATTACCAAAAAACCCACAGAAATTATTCCTTTATTTCCATTTCAGGTTTTTTTTTAACTTCCTGTTCACAGGACTGGCCAGAAGTTCTGTATTTAGTTCCCAAACTACATGATGAAAAAGAAACATTAGAAACTTTATAATGAAGCATTAAGATCTGAAAAAAAAAAACATACATAGGTAAGTATTTTACATGAGGGATAAAAATATGTGACGAGCATGCAGGAGAAAGTATTTGTGTTGGCTTCAACAAAAATGATAGCACACCACCTATTTTTCATTACTGTGAAAGCAGACCAGGTTTCCATGTAAAAATGCCTTGATACCATCTACAACACAGCAGTGAAAAGACACAATATAACCTCATTTTAAATGCCATTTGCCTGAGTGATGGCACTTTACTTCTTTCCAGTTTTATTCAAATGTTCTAGAACCTCTTAATGGAAAATAAATAGTAAGGATGTTAGAAATTATGCTCCTGGTGTTCTTTATGCCATTAATAGATGTCACCCTAACTCGCATCTAAAACTGACTAATTGGCACTAATAGGGCCTGGCAGCTGTTTTCAGTGCTTACAGTTTTGTGTGCATAACCGTCTGTGCTCGCTGTTGAAAACCAAGTTAGGAATGGGAAGCAAGAATTCCCGGCCTCTGATAATGCTCTTTTCCTTCGTGAGGTCAATCACACTGTTCGCAAAGAAAATGAACTTCATCACCAGCTCTGACTGCAGCACGGTACCATTTGGTTATTCTTTCCTAAAATGTCAGTATGGTTTCAGTAGTTCTATAGCAGGTTGTTGGCAGTGATGGCATCATTAGTACTCCTGTGACAACACAGGAGCTTTGGCCACCCTTGTGCGTGTGACATCCTGCCTTTACTAAAGGAAGTTACTAGGAATTTTTGCCACTACTTTTAGCCAGGCTAGACTTTAACTTTCAAGATACTTGGCATGCAGATTTTAACTAGAGCTGGTTTAAAAAAAAAAAAAATAAAAAAAAATTCCTGAAATTTCTTCTCAAAGCAATAAGATTGCTTGTTCAGAATTTTTCTTTAAAAACACCCATCCAGTAAAAAGGTTGAGGTCATTTTAACAACACTAAAACTCAAAATAACCTGATTCTGTGATAAATTTGAAAAGGGTGAAGAAGCTCTTCTGCATTCCCATTCAGATCGCAGTCTCGCGCCTTAGTGACCATGACGAATATTCCCCACGGTGCAGCAGGACTGACACCAGTACTGTCAATTTTTAAGCTTTCATCAGAGGTGGTCACTTCCCTCTCCTGAAATTTCTACCCACACAGTAACAGCCGCATGACCACTGCCTCAGAGGAAGGCTCATTTCGCCCGTGACCACATGTCCATCTCTCCGTGATGAGCACCGGGTATCCAGCTCCACGCCAGCACCAGCTGAACTCTACTGTAAAGCTACAGCCTGCGTACGAAGTTTGTGCCTGGAACATGGTTTTCTTATTTTCTTTGGGGGTTAATTTACTCAACATCTTTAACAAACCAAAGATAAGTAGCTGACTGGATCGTAAGAGTTTTCTGATTGAAGGGAGGCCGGCAAGTCCAGTTCTTTCCTGTCAACTTGGAAATCAAATAGCATTCAGAGCTGTGGGGGTACAAAACATATGTCATCTATACATACTGCTATACCCTTTGAGTGTGTTCCAAGTACCTGCCAAATATACCGGTTTATTTTAGGGCTTTTCAAGCCCTCAGAAATTCCCCCCGACTGCAGGCAGCAGGCACCACGGCCTTCAGCAGCAGAGGTGAACTTCAAACATGGCGCTGGGCCCATGGCAGGTGGGACTGGTCGCGGCAACAGCCGCTCTGGGGCAACGGCGGCCGCAGCCCCGCCCCCTCTCCTCTCCGCCGTGCGCGCAGGTGCGGGGCGCGCGCCCTCGCCCCTTTCCCCCCCGCCCCCCCCCCCCCCCCAGCTTCAGGCGGAGCGAACGGCGACGCGCAGCGCGCGGGTGCCCGGCGGCTGCCGCGGGCTTTGTGCGGGGAGGCGAGCGCGCGGCGGGCTGCGGGGCGCCACTCCCGGCCGCTGATGTCAGCGCTGCGGCGGCTGCTGCCGGGGCCGCCTCAGCCCCTGGCCGCTGCGGCCGCCCCTCCGCGCCCGGCGGTGGGCGGGTAAGGCGGCGGGAGCCGCGGGGACGATGCGGCTGCCGCCCCTCCGCCGTGCGCCCGTCGGTGCCCGTGGGGTTGCGCCGTCCGCCGCCGCCGCCGCCACCACCACGGCGGCGACCGGGCATGGTGGCGTCTGATGCGGAGGGTGCGTGCGTGAGTCACCGCGCCCCGCAGGCGGCCGGCCGGCCGGGCCGGCCATTGTCTGCGCTGGGAGCATGTGGGTGAACCCCGAGGAGGTGCTGCTGGCGAACGCCCTGTGGGTGACGGAGCGGGCCAACCCCTACTTCATCCTCCAGAGGAGGAAGGGGCACGGAGGCGATGGCGGCGGCGGGGGACTGGCCGGTAAGGGCGGCGGCGGCCGCGGGGATCCCGGGGCGGGCGGAGCGGGGCCGCGTCTCCGTCAGCGACCCCCCCAGACGCCGGGGTGGCGGTGAGTCCCGGCCGGGCGGGTAACGGTCCCGCGGGGCTGGGGCTGCGGGGGGCCCTCCCCGCTCCTCGCCGCCTTCCCGGGCGGTGCCGGGGGGTTGGGGGACCCCGGGCCTCCCTGCCGCGGCCCCGGGCGGCGGCCGGAGCCCCGCACAGCGCGGTGAGGCGGCGGGAGCCTTGGGCGCCGCGGCGGCGTTCAGGTCTGGGAGGCGCGGAGGTGTCCCTGGGGATTTAGGGACGGTGAAGCTTCGTGCGGGTGATCACCTGCAGCCGCTGCCTTCGCGCATCGGGGTGTGACTTGCCCAGGTGCTCGGAGGATTTCTATTTTTTGCCCTCCAACATAAATAAAACCAAGCTGTAGTTCTCAGAGGCGTGCTGTGAGAACAGATATGCTTCGGCCTCTCCGTATTCTTCGGGATGTCCTTGTAACCAGTGTTCCCTGACTGCTTTGGTTTTGACCGCTGGCAACTGGAGACACTTTTCATGGATGTGTGGATCATATGCGTCTCGGTCTGTACTGTGCATATACATTTGTCAAGACCTTTCATCATTTCCATGAAACCGGAGATACACCGGTCCTTCTTGAATTGGCAGTAAATAGTCAAACTCGTTCTCTGAAAAGCTGTGGTTTCTACCTTACCCACTTGCATTGCAACTAGTTCTTCAGGCTAATCAAAATAAACATTGTGGAGCACATCTGTGGTTTGGTTCAAGGTCCTGTGCATATTTACCAGGAGATTTAAGTGTTTCTTCAGCCTTTGAATGCTCTATGGACTTGTAAACAATTTGTAATCTAAACTAAGGCACCACTGTAAAGTGTTTTTTTTTCTCTAGGCTCTTGAGACCTCCAGTCTTCTTCAGTGTTGTAACCACCTCATTCTCATGTGGAAAGTGACCAGCAGCCACTCCACATTGGCTGTAGATTTTTGTAATTTTTTTTTTTAATCTTTTGAATTGTGGACAGTGTTGGCAAATCCATAAAAAGCATGTCTTGCCTCAAAGTTCACCCTTGCTGTACTTACGGAGAAATTCTTTGCAGACTCCCCTGTCAAGGATTACCCCCGATCTCTTAAGGATTTCTTCCTTTTTCTTACTGTAGGTGGTCTGACCACCATTTTTGTACATTTCTGGCCTTGCTGTCTTTGAATGAGAGAGCGTTTGAGATAGCCAGTCCATTTTCCAAACGTTTCTCAGCTATTGGGGAAGCATTTGAAGAATTTGTGATTTTTCTCTTCAGCCTGCTTGCACAGTGCATGTATATCTAAGCCCTCTTGCAGTTGTATGTGTAACAGTTTTGTTGATGATACCGCTGTACAGATGGAGAGATCGCTTTTGAAGATTTTGTCCTTGAGTAGGATTCATAAATATCCACTCCTTTTTATTGTGGAGGTCAGATAAGCTGGCAGCATTTGGTAGGGGTTCAGAATACAGAAATAGTTGTCTCTGTTTCTGCATTTTCTTCTCCCTTGCAATTTAAGTGTTTGTGCACAGTATCCATTATTTTAGTATGTGAATGCAGTCTGTATAGTGAATATGATTTAGAATGCAGGAGTGCCATGTGTATTTGGAAAACTGCTTTCCATGTACCTTTTATTAGTGTCTGTGCTTTGCCTGGAATTGCAGCTGCTGTGGTATTGAGATAGTAGCAACAAGCAGCTAAACAGTTTCTAGGGGTTTTATTTGTATGGGGAAGGGCTGGAAAAAAGTTATAGCTCTCTCTTTTTTTTTGGTGTGTTGCCAGAACCCTAACAGAACAAACACCCATTATTGGCGTGCAGAAAGTTATTAGTGCTGGCAGTATTTAAAGGGCTGTATGGGAACTTGTCAGACCTTGCCATTTTAGCACATGGGGTTTTTGCATAGTGGTGAAGAAAAGGTGGGAGAGGAAGAAAGAAAGGGATGTAGAGTGTCCAGGCCACTTCCAGCTTGGTAGGCACAGTAATAAGTGGAACTTACGATTATTTGTTTTTCATGGAACTACTGGAATTTTAGACCAGTTTTTCTTACAGCTCATTGAGGGCCAAGGCAGGTGAAGGAAGCCAATGGATTGTTCTTGGTAGAGGAGACTGGTTAAGAGAAAGATATTGAGTGACCTAGCTGATCCCGAGGGTTCAGAATTTATAAACCTGAACCCTCAAATGGTCAACAGGGTATGTAATTTGCAATAACGATAGCATTTAGGATGACCCTCTGGAAGTTCTGCAGATGATAATGGTACAGCTCTCGTGACAGAGGTGGAGATGGTGGAGGTTATCTGGTTGAAAGTAAAGAAACGGGGAAAAAAAGCTTTTGTATTTTTGGGGGGTTTCATTCGTTTTGTTTTGTATTTTTTTTTCCTTAATTGCCCTTTCTGTAGTGACGTAATGCTGAGATTTGCTCAGATATAATAAAAAAAGTTATCCACCCATGAATGTGGTATAAAATTTAGCCTGGTTGCTCTGTGGGAAGCTAGATTGTATGTCCTTGACGTTGACTAGAAGTATTGTGTGCAAGATTTTTCACTGTGGTGGGAGTGGTCTGGATGTATAGATGCAAGAGAGGGTGTAAATACAGCTCTAACTTCTGCTGACTTGTACTCCCTTATTATTGTCTCTTGAAGTAATTTGTCTTAAATTGTAGAATGACAGTTGACTTTCAAATCGATGAGATTATGGGCTTGATGACATGAGATGGCTTTAGTACGTAACGTAAGCAGTGGTTGGACCATGAGAAGCATTGATTCTCTGGCATTGCCCTCGAATCTAGCTTTGCTGTGAACTAACCAGTCAGCAAACTGCTCGGGGTTAAGTAATGCCCTCCGCTCCATCTGTGAACATGTCAGATTTTGAAGAACTTCAGTTGGGGCTGCACTAATGCAGCTGTGTTGGCATGGCGGAAAAAAGAGAGAGTGCTTCCCCGTGGGTGAATGGGAATGAGGAGGGGAAGGCTGGGGACAGACCTCTTCACAAAATGCTGTGCTTGGATGCTGTGACTGTGGAAAACGTGGCTGAAGGCTGATAATCACCCTCGAAGTGGCTGCCAGGGTCTCTGTCTTACCTGACCTCCATCACTTACTGCCCTCCTGTGGATGGAGGTTACCATCACCAGAGCAAAGCCCAGAAGACTGGATCTTTTAGGTCTTCTGAAACATCTCTGTCTAAAAACAAGTAGCTTATATCGCCTTGGGAGTGGGTGAAAGTAGTTCTTGGTGGCTTTATGTTGAAGCAGAAGAGCAGTGCTTGTGTTACCTGTTCTCCTGGGTCTTCTCTGAGTGCAGCAACCCTTGGCAGGAAAAGGAGTGCCAGTCACTTTGGGGGAAGGGGTGAAAAATCAGCCCTTTCTGCACCGATTTACTCCCCTTGGTCTTGACTTAAGTAGCTTAGTTGAACAGAGAAAGCTGTCTTATTTAAATACTCATCTGAACACTGGAAACATTTTCTGCACTTATTTTAATATTGGATTGTAACAAGTCAGAAGCATTAGGATCTTGTTATGTGTTAGGGCAGTGTCTAGTTAGTGACCCCCTAGAAGTCATCTTTGCTAACAAAATGTATCGGATTAATAGTTTACTTGAGAGGTACAGCCGTTCTACTAATCAGTGTGGATCCATTTTTTACACTGAATTAAGGCCTAGAGTCTTTTGAAAATGATTGTGTCTATGTCAGTACCGGTCACATCAATGTGACTTTCCTTTGTAAGCATGACTTAGTTGAAGGGTTGTTTGGGTTTTATTTTCCTTTTTAACAAAAGAAAAATGGGAAAGACTTATAAATGGGATTTTTAAATTGGATTTTCATAGCTATTCTGCAAACGCACATTCTCTTGCATCACTGCATTAATCTTCCACGGCAAGACCAAAAAATGTACTTTTCTGCTTTAGAAGTATTTGATGGTTGATGAGCTTTTTCCATGATGAAGTTGTTTCATGCCTTGCACATAATGCCATGCCTGAATTTTGCTTCTGTGTGACCCTCACTCAAGTTTAATCTTGCTTTTGTTTACCAACAGGGGAAAAAGTATTTTCTTTCCTCTTTTGAGCATTCTCAAAGGTGTTTTAAACTCCCCCTCCTTCATACCTATTCTGCTTCCTGCTTGTCAGCTCCCTTACCTGGGCAGCCTGGTATTTTGGCCTGTGTGAAATACTTCCCTCTCCAGAGAGATCCGTGTGTGTTACATAGCAAGAAGCAGAGGCATTTGGAGAGAACGCGAGCCCAAGACCTCTCTCATCGTTTGGGCCCTGTGTGACCATAATACTTTCATGGATGTAAAGACTTTGAACATGGCGTAAAGTTTACAAATGACTAAAAGGCTCATGCTTTTGTGTTATTAAGCGTATCTTCAGTTCTGATGCAGCAAATAACTTTTTAAAAGTCTCTCACTGCTTTCTGTTATACTGTGGTAATGCTTGCCAAACTCTTACTTGGAAACGATATTGCAAGGAATGAGTGGAACTAATAGTTGATGGCGGAGTAATGTGTGCACTTTAGAGCTTAGGGGAAGAGAGATTGAGGATGTGGAGCAATTAGCTGGTGGCTGCTGTGCTCCTTTTGCATGTGTACATTTGTGTGTGAAGTGGGGATGAAATTCTAAGTTTGTTGGTTTTTGGTTTTTTTTTTAAATGTTATTGTAAGATCCCTTTGAATCTCAAGGCAAATAAATTGTTCTTAGTTTGCAGTAGCTGTTTTTAGGGGTGAGTTGTTTTGCAGATAGGGTATTTATGCTTAAAACTTGTACAGAGCGCATGCGTGAGGGATTCAGTACAAGTTTGTAAATCCATGAGATGTTACCAAAGATGATTCAAATGCTTAAGCAGGGGAGAGCAGGTGGAATTTTGCTGACTTCTGATGATAAGCAAAGTTGATGAAGTACTATCTTTCTCCCCAGATATTTTTGCAGAAGGAGTTATCATGTAATCTCCACATTGGAAGGGCAGAAGGGAGAGGTTTTGAGCTCGATTGCCTGATGCAATCCTTCAATGCCAAATATTATATAATTTTTAATAGTGTGACAGTGTTCTAACTCGGAACACTTTTCTGCAGCCTTGCTGGACAACACAGTTAGTAGCTCAGATTTGGAGATTAGATTCTATCTTACTCTCAACCTCTCAATTCAGAGGACTGTAGAAGAGGTTGCTTGAAAACCTGTTTATACTTAAGATTTATAAAAGCTTTTGGCCAGTATATCATCTGCCTGATGAAATGATGGTACATGCTTTGGCAAACTTGATGTTATCTGACCTTGTTGGCTCAAGCAGTTAGGATTTTGCGTGTCAAACTTGGTACACTTGAGTAGAAAGCATGTGCTTTCTGATACTGGAAATACAGCATTTATCAAAACACATGCCATTAGCATAACTGACATGAGCAGTCAGCCTGTCCATCAGCTTTCCATGTTCGTTTTGGCTCCTGGGGTGGGAACTAGTCTCTTCTGCTCCACTTTGTCATTTGGTGTTACGCCAAGTCTGTTCTGCTGCTGCTGAGCCTCTCGTTAGGATCTGCTGTGGGTGCGTTTCCTGCTTCACACTAGTGCATTTCCACTTCAAGAGGATGTACAGATGCCTAGGGTTGGCTGCTGTTTGATTCTCTGGATTTACTCACCAGTCTTTCTGTTGAATTCCCAGATGCTTTTCACGGGTGTTTAATTGGAAGGTGTCTCATTTCCTGCATAACACTTCTGTTGATCGCTGGTTCTTACAGGCAGTACAGTGGCTGCGCAGATGCAGTGCCAGAGATGATGCTTGGTGTAGCTCTGGTTTCTGTACTGTAAAGCTTCTTAGTCAAAGACTTTTTGATGCTACTTCATCTTTTACACTTTGAGTAGGGCCTCTGTTGTTTGCCGTTTTTGCTTTCCGACATAGTGTAATTGCTTGGCTCGTGGAGTTCAAGGGTGACCTGCTGTTTTTCCTGAGATCTCTGCGTGAAACTCTGTTGGAAGTGCTACGCAGGATCACAATAGAGTAAGCGATAGGTATCTAGGCCTCTTAGTAATTTTCTACATTATACCCGAGTTTGTATTGCTTACTGGGTTTTTGGTGTTACTGTCTGGTGCCCCACTGAAAGGTGTGGAGAAAGTAGCAGTTCTTCACATCAATTTCTGTATTTCCATCACCCCATTGTCCAGTTATGCATCCTTGTAAGAATATACCGTATTTCAGAGTTTTGGGCCCTTGACAGTTTTAGAGTTCTGTAGAATTAAAAACAATTCCACAAGGTATGCCGGTATACAGTCTTAAATGCTTTTAAAAGTTAATTAAAACATATATCCTCATATGATTGTTGTTCTTGTAAATATTTGGCATAGGCAGAATCCATTCCACTTTCTCTGTTTTTCCATAAGAAACCTCTACTTTTTTTTTTCCTTCATAGTATCACACTGTGTATGGCTTTTTCCTATAATAGACAGGAGTTGTTGCTGCCACTGACTTTGCTAAAGTATGATGATACAAGGTCTGTAAAAGATTAAGCATTTGACTGAAATCTTACTCTTCTTTAGCTCTTTGATTGCTAATCCTACTTCTGATGTATGATCAATGCTGATATTCAGTTATCTACATTTGCGTTTTGCCTTTAAATCTGGTGCTGAGGTGGGCTTAGGTTCTGGAGGATTTCTTCAGAGACACTTGTTTTATTCTCAAAAGAAAGGTTGTAAGTATTTTCTAGGCCTGGTTTCTGATTGTTCTTTTTTTTTTCCTTTTTTTTTTTTTCCTGAAGTTTTCAGATAGGGGTATATGAATTCCTACTACAGCAGCAGTCTTAGTTTCACCTAGTAAGTTCTTAGTGTATTTTTGGTTCTTTTCTCACAGTCCTGTCCTGTGCTTCCTCTCTGTATTTACCAGTATTTTATTAGCCAAAGTTCTTGGGATTCTGTTCAGCATCTTTCCTTTCCCTGCTAAAGTGCCTCCTCTGATAGTTTATTGAAGTCTGATCTGTTCGCAGGTATTCAGTCAGAACAGTTAGAAACTGAGTAATTTTTTTTTTTTTGAAACTATTGCTTCTCTTCAGATTTAGCTTCTATTTGACCACGCTGTGCTTCGGGGCTGTTCTTTAGTTCAAGCTGAATTTACTGTGCGCACTTCAGTCCTCAGTTTTAAGAACTGAAGTGAGAACTCATTGATTTTGTTGGTTAGATTCAGTCTGCAATTGTTTTTCTTACTTTAGTGGTGGTTCTTGACTTTTTCTTTCCCCTTCAATTGATCATACTTTCTTGATTTGTTCTTTCATCTTACATAGTTTATCTGAATCTTATGTTGGTGCAGATAGTAGTTGATGGTAGTTGATTTAAATTTTGCTTTTCGATGAAATCCGTTTAATTTGATGATGCTACTCTGGGAGAATGGGATACTTAAAAATAATTAGTTTTGAGTGAAATTCGGTGACTTCCTTGCTGTTTTGGTACTTGATTGAACTTCTCCTAGGGGTAATTTTTTTTTTTTTAAACTTATGAGTAAATGTTTATATCATATCTTGAAGGCATTTGTTAACTCAGTGTATATTCTTTTCGCTTTCTCCATAATTTGATGTAGTCTGGTGTGAATGACATGTAGTATAAAATTTATTTTCTTCAGATGTGTGAGATTATTTGTTTGGGGTTTTGTCCAAATATCGATTTCCTCTTCACGTACCTGTAACTATCTAGCATGTCCTGTCAGTGCTCATCTCTCTACTCAGCCTTTTCCTACTTCTGCTTGGGTTTGGTTGCATATCAAGTCTAGTGGGTTTGTTTCTGCGACCTTATTGCTTGGGTGTATTATTGTGTGAGTTTCTGCGCCTGGACGTTTCACCATCTACAACTGGGCCTCAGTGGAAATAAAGGCAATTATTTTACTGCGTGTGTATGTATCTATGTGTAGTGATAGATATAGATTGTACTGCGCACTATGGTTTTCCTCTCTGTTGAAGATAAAAACAGCAAAGTTTTACAACCTTAAAATACTTTAAATGTTACTTAGTAGATAACATTGACAAATGTGGTTACACCTTACAATGATAGGGTCCTTCAGCTTAGCAGATGAAGTTACAGAAAGTTCTAAAAGCTGAGAGTCTAAACCCAGTCAGATTTAGGTTCGAGTTAAGATACAGATTTTTACAGGGATGGTCGTGAGTTGCTTGGACACTTTGACAAGTACTGTGGTAGATGTTCAATTGCTGAGTGCTTTTGAATTAAGGTGTTTGGAAGATAATCTAATTCGGTCACAACTGTTAAACTTTAAGGGGGAATGACAACTTTTTCCTTTGTTACTGTTTTATCCTGCAGTAACCCCCCTGCATTGGGGAAGACTTAACAAATCTTAGGCCTTCGTTTCAGAGAAGAATCTATTTTTCTTGATACCATATTACTTGTCTGTATAAGCCAATGCTGTGTAACCCACACGGGAAGACAGTTATCAAATAAGTATTTAGAGGTTATTTTGCTTTTGTTTGTATGAATGAACAACTGTAAAACAGAACCTTATAACCTTTCATAAAGTTCCAAGGATCATGCTCACAATGAAGAGGTTCTTTTCATACTTTTGTGGATACAGTTACCAGGATTGGAAGTTTAACATTGTGATTACTTTTAAGTGGTGTATAATATTTGCAATGCATTTAGGCTCTCCCATGAAATGAAGTCAAATAGAATTAACCCTCCCCTTTAAAAGGATTTGTCTGCAGTGTTACCCGTGGAGTTCAGATTGTTGCTCTAGGTTGAATTTTGACAGACAAGTGGTGGGATGACCTCATCCGGTAATAACAAATGAGAGTGCTAATCACATAAACACGTGGACTGTGTTGAGAAAGAATGGAAGAGTAATGATTCATTATAGTTACTAGGAAAAACAATAGCTTGTACTGTATGTTTTAGCTATGTGTTGTTATGAGTTATTGTTTTTATAGTCCAGGAAGTAACACTTAAACTTTAGGAAAGGTTTGTTCATTGTCCATGAAATCAATATAAGACTGAATGCTCAGGGTGCAAACATGACTTCAGATGACCCTATTGATTGCTGGAGTGTCACGATGCTTGTTTTGAAAAATTCTTACTAATGACACATGTGACACTGCAATTTTTCATAATTGCATAATTACACAAATAGGCTGCTGACATCCGTGGAACTATTTGAGTGACAGCTCATGAGCATGACTGCAAGAGTCACAGTCTGACCTGTATTAAATCTTAGGTCTTCTGGAGGGTGTACTACTGTATTTGCTCTACACGCTAAAAAGATGGATGCTCTTTGTTTAGGCATTTAAAAAATAAAATTCTCTTACCAGAAGGTGTCTTAAGAGACTGTCAGGCTGTAGATTGTGTTAGTGTATAGCTGGGAGAAGGATGTGGCGGGGCAGGGCTTGGCTCTCCGGAGCCGTGTGAATACCACATCCTTGTCTGGCAAACTGGAGGAGGGGAGGGTGTCCCTGGGTGGTGGTACCAGGCACAACAGTGGCAACAACTGCGAGGTGACTTCCTTCTAGCTCTAGGCAAGTTGCCTGTGACACTGAAGAATGGATGTATCACAGGTCACCGGTGTGTGCTGAAAGCACCTTGAGTCTGAGGACTGCGTGGTTGAAGCTGAATGGGAAGCGTCACTGTCTGATATTGTCCTGAGCTTTTTGATAGTGTTTGCTGTGCAACAAAGCCGTGGCTGCTGGTAATTTTTAAGATCTGAAGTGTCATTATTTATGATCATTCATAAGCAGTAAATAAATTTGCTTTGGTGTTTTAATGAGGTGTGCTAAAGGAATGTATAATCTAGATATTCATTCTTAAATGTGTAATCCAATTTAGTTTATGAACCCTGTGTATTTTAGCAAGTAAAACACCACAGGCTCACAAACATAATCATAGGATTGCTGTCAGGGGGAATGCAGAAAGGTGATAAAGACTACTTGATCTTTGTGTATGTTTTATTTAAATCAAGACGTGACTTTTTGTGAAAGAGAGTTTACTGTTTGTCAGTAAGAAAATCCTTTAGTAATAGAAAAGGTTGTTCATGAGTAAGACATATAAACTTGCTTTTCCTGTAAAAACACCTGTAATTGGTGTTTTGCAAAAAAATCCTTACAAATTCCTATGAAAGATAAAAAAATAACTTGTTATATTTTAAAGGAAAGAAAAGAGGGATAAATATTTCTGCAACAAAGATCCATGCCACAGATATCCAAACAGCTGAAAACATTGCGGCCTGTTATAGTTGTTTGAGTCCATATACTATAGTATGTGTTTTCCATGGTAGTAACTTCCAGTGCAACAAGTTGATTCTGCTGGAGGCCATCCCTTGATTTCAATACCATTTGTTGGCAATTTGTAATTAATTGGGACTTTAAGCCATCTGGAATGCTGGTCTCCACAGAGCAGAGGGTGCAGTGGTACTTGGAAGGGTCTTAACTGGCTGAATCAATTTGGTGTAGTTTTCAAACCAAGATGACCTTTCTGGAAAATGTCCTTTGGTCAGATAGAAATCATTTGGCTTGAATGGGGTCTGTGTTACACAGGAGGTCAAGCTTCATGTGGTAATAATCCCTTCTAGCAAAAAAGAGTTTGAAAATTGGTTGCTAGTGTAAGGATACAAGTACAGCACGTCATAGTTTAATGTGTGAATACAGACTACTAATCTGTATGCTTTGTGCAATGGCTGTAGGCTTGCTCTCCAGTTTACAACTAAATCTGAGGCACAGTGATCAGATAAATAAAAATGTAGTATAATTTCTTCCTTCAGCATAAATTGCATCAGGTAACGGAACCCATTTCCAGTAATACCCTCTAATACATTGTATGTCCTTCCAGTAACAACATGCAAGAGCAATTGCCTGGCTCCCCTAGCCAGTTGTGGCTTTGTATTCCTTTGTTTCAGATATTATGTTTCACTACTTTTCCTCTGCTAATACCTGTATTTTACAGAAAAGAGGTAAAACACGGGACAATTTTCTGGACCTTTGCTTTAGAATTCAAGTTTGCAAAAGAGGAAGCTGACTTTATTCAAAAAGTTGTATCGAACAAAATGAAGGCGTTATCCCTCCCTTTTCCCCTCCTGCCCTGTATTTAGGTTTGGCGCGTGTGTCTGATGGTACTGTTCCTCAATATAAGGTTGCTTGTGCTTGAGTGCTGTCAGGATCTGGGCTATCATCAGTTAGCCAGATGCTAATCCCACAAACTTTAACACATGCCTTAAACTTAGCTCATGAAAACTGCTTGCTTGAACAAGGGCTTGCAGATTTAGTATTCTTATATTTGGAATTCCTTCTCTTTTTTTCACGATGTAGTCAGAAACTTGATGAAATAATGGGAAAAAAATTTGTAATCAGTGTAGTTACGTGATTTGGTGCCTGGATAATTCACTGGCTCTTGCCCAAGGACCAGTCTAATCTAAGGAATATGATTCTTTGTTGTTTGTTCTGTTCTATAGAAACTTTCAGTTACTTATTTCTTAATCCTGTCTCAAAAGGTACTTGCTATATTAATGAACACTATTAAAATATTTTAAAAAAAATATCATCACTTAATGTAGAAATTCCTCAGGGAGATTATCAGTTTGAACTGCTGTGATTTCATTCTGATTGCATCACATGTCTGCATTACAAAAAAAACCCACACAACCAAACCCAGAAAACCAACACTGACCTACAATCCAAAATGGAATAGTTACTGAAGGACAGCAGTCAGGGATAGTTCCATGATTGCAAGAGTAGATATTAATTGGCTTTAAGGTATATAAAAACACATACGTTATTTTTTTTAAATATCGCATGTATCATCTATCAAAACAGCTATTTCATATATAAGTAAAATTTTACTGATAAACTGTCTGTTGCAATTATCTTGGTAAGCTAGACTTTGAATTTCCACGGAGTTCTGTGAATTTTCTTCCTTTAACCTCACTGTGTGGATATTTCAACAACCTATTTCCATTGCTGAAAAGGCACTGGGCAACTCGTACTTACTGCACAAGTGGAAAGTATTTTCTTTTCTCTTCCTTACCTACCTCCCATCTGTTTTAATGCTGGTGAGGTTTTTTTGTTTGGTTGGTTTTGTGTGGTTTTGGTTTTTTTTTTCTTTAATAGCACTCTTCACATTTCTTGAATACACTACTCTGTCTTGCATTATTTCTGTTTGGAGGGACAGGGGGATGTTCCTTGCCTATCTCTCACATCTCAGGGAGAAGGAGGTAGGATGAGCAGCTCCTCTTAGCTTGATGTTGCAGAAGTCAGTAGGTTTGTTCTCGTCCCTGACCTTACCTGTGTATCCCAGCTGCAGTGCCCTGCTAGAACTAGTGGCAGAAGTGGTTGGCAGGGCCACCCACACACCAAGATTTGGAAATACAGCAGGAGAAAAGAAACAAGCATATTTGTAAAGATTACAGGGACCTGACAGTGTATCTGTACCTCAGAGATTACGTTTGGCCAGCATGCAACTTTATTTAGATATTATGTCACGGCTGTTGCATATTTAGTACTGTCAGTGAACATGTGAAGCTGCAAAGCATGAGGAGCCTTGGTGGAAGCCCTGCATCGTGTTTGCAGCAAACCCAGGTGATTAACGCAGCGTAGTGTCTGGCTTGGTCTGCACTCCAGTTGAGCAATACTGGTGAGCTCGCTAGCAGCTTTAAGCATTTTGAGGATCTTTGCCCGTGGCTGAAGCACACATGTATGTGCTTTCTGGACCAGGGCCGTACTGGCTTTGTGAAGCTAGAGTGGAGATTTTATTTAACAGGGGGAAAAAAAAGTTTAAGGGAACATTATAACCTACTCCAATCTCCTGAGTTTGAAAGGAATCAAGGTGTATCTAAGGAGAGCTGGTGGGGGATTGATCAAAGGCAGCCTGTCAGTGTACGGCAGTAATCAAAATGCGTGAGAGAAGAGAGTTTAAGATGGCAATAAGAATAACTAAAGCTAGTTAAGCTAATGAACATTGGGATATTTTACAGTAATATTTTGTATTCATATCCTATAATCAGCAGATAGCTCTCTAACACTGCTTAATGATCACCTGATGCTGTGTTCAGACTTGTTTCTCGTGTATTTCAGAATTCTTGGATTAAGAAGTGGTGGATATTGATGCATCAGGCAGGAAGGGATTACATTTGATCTGACCTGTATAAAACAAAATACAAATGAAAAAAAAAATAGAATGGAGGAAATGCAAAATCATTTATAGGTGGGGTATTTCCAAATATCAGTTTCAGTTCAGATTTAAAGGATCTACTAAGATGGAAAATGAGTGGTGGTTTTATGTTTTTGTTATGCATAAAGCAAATCTGAAAGAACGACAGCAAGGGAAGCAGTCTTCTGTACCAATTATGACAGTGCAGAATGAGGAACTAAGAAATTATGACAGTAAATATGAAAACAGCCACTTGAAAGGAGACAATGGTTTTAACAGGAGTGGTTTAGAATGTTTGGGGTTTTTTTTTTGTGCATGCCATTTATTTTGCTGTTTAAAAACATGTAATTTCTACTCCAATCGGTATTTGCAGAAAAAAAATCTTTGAAAGTTCATCCCTTTGTTTTCAATATGTGAATTTGCTGAGAACTTCAACATGAGAATTTAAATCTGACATCTCTACAGGGGAAATTAAAATTCTTTTTGGAGGTGAAAAGGGGGAAAACTTTTACATCTTTTTAAAAATAAATAGGGCTTCTTGTGGGAAAGGGTTTAGGGCGTTAGAGTTTTTTGTTTTGTGTGTGATTTCCTATTAAAATAGGGTCTAGAATTTGTGAAATTACAGTTAGGAATCATTGGTAGCATTTGGTATGCAACTGTTGATGGTCCTCTCAGTAGCAAAGAATTTTCAAAGCCACTTCAGAAAATAGTATGGCTTTGTCTTTTGTCGGTATTCTTCCAGCTGAAAAAACAGCTTGACTGTTAGGCATCTTGATCCTTTCTACCCTAAAGAATTATATTATTAAGTAGCATAATTATTTTTGCTGGAAATCTTAGTTTTTCCTGGCTGACATCTGAGTTTTGACCCTTCTAGGGTGTATTGTCTGGGTTTTTTTTGTTGTTTTGTTTTGTTTTGGTTTTTTTTCCCCCCAGGACTCCAACAGTGTATGAAAAACAGGAAAGAATGAAATCACTTTTAAGCATGGCTTTGTAAAACAACTACCTTCTGCTTTGCTTCAATTTGTCTGCCTTTATGCTAGAATCGATGTATATTTAAGAGATGAAGTCTTGTTGAAGCTGAAGATTTCTGCCTGTTGAGTCACTGTTGAGTCACTTTCCCTCTATATAACATGAGGCAACAAGTGTGAGGATGAATACATAAGTCTATGTTTTGCTGTAGGGGGGGAAATAGGAGGGATCTTGGATGATCCATCACTGTGTATTCATCAGAATTTCCTGTTCCATAGGTCTCCTTGTGGGTACTCTTGATGTCGTGTTGGACTCCAGTGCCAGAGTGGCACCATATCGAATCCTCTACCAAGCACCAGACTCCTTGGTCTATTGGACTATCGCCTGTGGTAAGAAGAAACATACTGACGTGGAGTTTTATTTTTCCTGGATACTGTGCCATATAACTAATAGAGCATCCTGCCTGCTGGGCGCAGTCGTTTCAGGACAAATAAATGGGTCAAGATGAAAACCAGCTCTAGTGGTTAAATGAAGAAGCTCCAGAGCTTCTAATATTCGGACTTTGAGTGCCAGCATGGGTGTATGTTTTACGCACAATAACTGACTGAAACCAGAAATAGCCATGGAGCAGGGACAGAAGCCTCTGTTTTTGCCCACCCTTCATCTCCCAAAGATGTTCCCAGACAAGCAGTCTAGTATCCATCCCTCCTCCTTGCATATTCTTCTCCATCCCCATGGCTCACTCTTACAGCATTTCTGAAGTGCAGCGTTCCTGGGTGATGGGATATCTCTAAAGAGTATGGTAAGAGGAGTACCTGAGTTATAGCCCAAAAATTACCCAATTAGAAACTGGGAAGATAGTGCAACCCCAGCTGTCACCTGAGTACTGAATATCGGTGCGGTATTTCCTGGTTACTGAGCTCGGTCTCCTCCGGGATAAATGCTGTCTAGATCCCAGGGATATACACCTCCTGGGGGGTTATTTCCGTGTGTGTTGTCCCTCTAAATATGATGCACTTAGAAATTCAGCAAGATGGTACCTAGGTTAGAGTTCAATACAGAAGCATATATTCTCATGCAGATGCAACAACTCTTAAGAGTTTTGGTCTTTAAAACTCAAACTTTGACAGATCTAACTGTAAGACTGTTTCTTGTGTCATTATAGTAGTTGGTTAAATCAATGAAGTTGATATTTTGGTACATTAAGTAGGATTTTTGTATGCATCAGATCCTGTAAATCCTAAATGCTCATTTCTGTGGTCAGGTACCTATTGGAAGTAGCCTACAGCAGTATGTAAATCAACCTGTGGTTCTGCTTGCCGTCTCTGAAAATAATGTTGGAAGCTGAATGCAGGTCAAGGTTATTTAGCCTTGATTGGCCAAATTGTTCGTTTGAAAGCAAATTGAGAAAGAGAATGAATGAGAAGTGAATACCTGCCTGTCATCTCTTAAATAGACTGGTAACTTCCAGCACCCCAATGCTGCCTGACATTAAAAAAAAACTGGTTAGTGAAGCTGTAGACTTCTTCTGGCCTAACAGTGCCCTCCCATCCGTGCCCATTCACCCAGTAAAATTTGGCGGTTAGATTATTTCAGTCACTTTTCCTCCAGACAAATCCTGTCTCTTGGAAAAGGGAAGAGGAGGAGGAGTGGATGAAAGCTTGCCATGGATCTAGTAAATCTAGCAGTTTAAAGCAGGCTCCATGCTTACGAGCATATGATTTGTATGTCTAACAAAGGTGATATCAAAGCTATGTCATGTTCTGAATCCAATAGGAAGTTTTTTAATAGCTCATCTTAGCACAAGTATTTCTTGCTACTTGTGATTGTATCGGACCTGAAAGAAGACATCAATTTAAGCAACTGTGTTTCACTCACACCTATGAGTACCAACTCACTGAAGATTTTAAAATTTGTGTAACGTAATTTTCTTTTAATGACAGCTAATAGTAAAAACAGGTGTTTATGAAATTGTCAATATTATGAAGATTATTTCCAAATCTTCATATAACTGCTTGCCTTGCACTGTGAGCTACTCTGCTGTGACCGTAAGTAATGGGACTTTGCATATCAGCTTTCCATGGTTCTCAGTCATGAGAAAGAATGGTAAAAGTACTTGCCAATATGTTTGTTTACACTATTTGTGCACAAGCAGAGGTAGTTGCAAGTGCACATACAATCCCTTCTTCCTTTCATCTAAATGTCAGTGCCCAGCAATTAGGAAGCACCTCTGTCCCATAAAATTGAAAGAGAGCAACTGAGGGCACAAATTTTCTTGTTGTTTGCAGTCTCCCTTCCAGAGAAAATAACATATCATAAAACTGTCAACAAAATAGTTTTTCTTCAAAGATGCTTGTACTGTGCACATATTCAGAAATGAATTTTTAAGACTTCGGGAATATGCCATGTGACTTTTCTTTAAGTGTATTTGCAGGTTTTTTGCATGACATCTGTAGATAATTACTATAATTTTATACTTACAATAGATGTCCTTGGATAACCAGGGGCATAGACTTGAAGGCAGGTTAATTATGGCCCTAGAATAAGGAAATGTACCATATGCATGGAAATCTGCTGCTGCTGCACTGAGGGTTTATTCTCTTCTATGACAGATATTGCAGTCTTATGTATAAATATGGTACTCTGTTTACATTTAAGCTAGTTTTATAAACATACTGTTTGATTATAAACCTTAACCCTAATTGAAATTGCTAAAGTAGTTAATGTATATATCTGTGCTTCCATTTTGTGGAGTGTTTCTCGAATTTTTAGTCTCCTAGTGTCTAGCTGGTTGATTGACTTAGTTATTTTTGTTAAACTGTAAGACTGCACTAGCTTAGTCTTGTTGCCTGAGGGGAATACTGTGGCTCTTACAGGGAGGTAAAACTTTGCAGAGAGCAAATTATTTATCTAAGCAGCCTTGAAGTTGAGCAGCCCAGTGTTGCCTAAGGCTCTGCGTTGTGCTTATTTTGTGAATTTGCAACTAAAGCAATTCCTTCTGAACTGATCAAGGGTTGTTACCATTATACAGGTTACTAAGGGATTTGGCTGCATTTTGCTGTGCAGCTCTCATTTGTTCTACATTGTGCAGCAGTCCCTCCCTGTTGCTTAGGGGTAGATTGTTGGTCATTCAGTACTTGTAATCTCTTAATTTTTAGAGAAATTTGTCATATTCTCCTCTGCCTTCCATAAAACAATAATCTCCCTCTTCAGTAAGTAGTGATTAGTAACCTACTGTATGTGTTGTAGCTATTTTTCCTTTTATTTCCTGCTAGCCTTGAGGGCTCAGTATCCCAAGTGCAGTGGTTTAACTGTTAAATGTTTTTTTTCCATTCCCTGAGAGTTAGAAATATTGCTTAATTACCTAAAAGATCAATGATGAATGGTGAATGCTTCTAATATGCTAAGACTGGCAAAGACTTGCCAATAGCCAGCTTAAAATAGACCTGTAGTTTAAAACATCGCAGCAAAAGTGTGGGGTTTTTGTAATCCTGAGTGAGCAAAGCAAAGAGAAAGATCTAGACTGTGATGATAAATTGATGAGAATGTGGGTTTTGGCCTGACGAATTCCATGATCTGCTGCAGATGAAACTGGGAGAGTAAACAGTAAGACAGTGGAGACAAAAACCAGTGGAAACAATGATAGGTTGTTACAGATAGAGCATAATCAACCAAAGCCGTTTTATAAAAAGTGATGAAAAATAATTGATGAACCACAGACAAGAAATAGACAGCTTTAAGAAATAGTTCATCGTGATAGTGTATCTGCACTGCTTGTTGCTGCTCTTCAAGAGATGAGTGATTTTTCTGATGACAGTCTAGTTTTGTATACATACCTCATGTATTTAATTACTGCTTTTAACAGCAGTGTAAAAGCCAAGAAGAAATAAATTAGTCTTCAGACCACCTCCTGACTTCCAGAAAGGTCTGGTTGCATCCAGTAGTTTTAAGAAGCAGCAGCTGTGGCAATCGCGTGCGGTTCTGAAATATTGATTACATGTGCAGGCTGTTCTGCGACATGATTTATGTATCCGTACTACAACTAGAATTGTGAACTTCCCCTGGAAGGTGCACAGAATGCTGTGTCCTGTTGCTTTCATTGGAGCTGTGTAAAGCTCTGATTGTATACTGTAGAAAGGATTTTTTTTTTTTTTTTCCCATCATTTGTTGCTGAACAACAAGAAAAATTATTGTTTGGTATGTATACAAGATGATTGCATTGAGTTCTTCTACAAACGATGGAAACACTTATGTGCAGATGTGATAATTTGTGCCTGTAGTGAAGCTGAAGAAGTTATTAGCAACAGGTTGTTGTAATTTAACCTTTTCCTAATGGTTACTTCACATGTGCCCCATCACTTCATCGGGTTCTGTAGGCATTAGTTAACAGGTAGGCACATTTACTTGCTAGTTCTGAGTAAATGAACCAAATCTGTTATTTGAACAAAAAGGTGGTATCATATTGATACTATTTCCTGCCTGGATTAAGATACTTTCAATCAGGCTTCGGGTACAGATGTTCCTATATGAACATGTAATCTTTGTTTTCTGAAAATGCTTACTTAAAATTCCCAGTTTTGACATAATTACCTCAACATCCTTTTTTTGGGGGGAGCAGGTTTCTTGTGAGTGCTTGAATTTGTTCTTCCTTCCAGGTGAGCGTAGAGAGGTCCTGAAGAACACCAACAACTTCACTTTGCAAGATGTTGAGAGTGGAATCAGAATGGAATTTATATTTATTGCAATCCATGTCAAGTAAAATGGAAGCAAAAATTTGCATAAATAAACTCTGGTTCATACCAGAAGCTTTTTCACCCCTGTTCTGTACTGCTTCACAGACTACATACATGTATGCCGATTCTTCAGTATCAGAGATATTTCACTTGACCCCTTTTGGTCTCCTAAGCAAAGCAGGGTCATTGAAGTTTGGTTTATTTTTTCATCGTTGGAGGTGAAACAACCTCTGACAACCCTCTTCTCATAAAAAGATACAGCTTGCTTAGAGGTCTTTCAGCACTGTTCCTTTGAGAAAGAGACATTGTAATAGACTTGTCAGGAAAATGATCCTTTTCAGCTTTTACTCTTGAAATTTTATCACTTTCATAATTTATAGAAGTATATAATGGTGAAGCACTAGGGACTAATGTTAAAATATGCAACTGTTGGGATTTTTTCAGTTCCTAACAGATGCAGGTGATACCTTTCCTAACTCTAATGTGACGTTGGGCGGCTCGGTGTCGTTTTTGTGGTTAGAATTTTAAATGTAGCAGGATTTTGCTCATGATAGCAGTAAGTAGCTTGTGCTTCCTTACAGAATAAACTTGAAGATTGCTGCCTATTTATGGTGAATTTAAAGACTATGGGAGAAAATTTTGGAATTTCCAGGGACAGAGCATCTGGTGAAATATTGCATCTTCAGTTACTGGCGAGTTTTATTTGAGCCTTTTGTTTGTGATTGTGAGGACATTAACATTGGCGAATTACTTATTTTGTGACTTTTGGGTGTTTTTTAATATACAGGTTGCTCAAGGAAGGAAATCACTGAACACTGGGAATGGCTTGAACAGAATTTGTTGCAGACTCTCTCAATCTTTGAAAATGAGAATGACATAAATACATTTGTCAGAGGAAAAATACAGGTAGTTAAATCTATTATTATAAATGCTGTTAATGATAAATGTGACTGTGGAAGGAAAACTGATGTGAGTTCTAAACAAATTTGACCTGGTAGTCCCCAGGCTGCTCTACCTTTTTGAGGAAAAACTAGGTTTGAAGTAGCAACAGGTCTGTAAAAAATTGGGGAAATTGGGATTAGCATATATAACTACAGCATAACAATATATGTATACAGATACATAGGCAGGACTTCAAACATTGTGTTCTAAAATTAATTGCGCTGTTGCTTTTGTCTTAAACTTTGACAGTTTTCTATGTAACTGCTTTTTCCAGTGCAAAGCTTTAATTTTTGTGTGTGTGTGTGTGTGCACTCATCATATAATGTCTCCTTACCCTCTTCTGTGTAGTTAAATCCTGTAGTGTTGACATCTATGCTTCACATAGGTGTTAGCGGTTACTGGTTGATTGATTTTTGTTTGTTTGTTTGATTGGGTTTTGATTTTTTTATATATTTTACCAGAATTTCTTTTCTCCTTATAGGAGAGATAGTAGCTATACTGGTAAAAAGTACTTTATGTACACTGAGAATTATCTAAAAACAAATATTTTGGTAAAAGATTGTTTGTAAATTGAATTACTGTATGAACTTGGCATGTGTTCTAAGCTTTGGCTTTGTCTCATTCCTCTATTAATATTCCATGTACTAAGTTAATTATCTTAAGAATCCCGTAGTTGTTTGTGTTTTCCCAAGTGAATCAGGTATGGGGGCTATAGATGATCATGGAAGACACCTTATGCAAGATGATGTCTGTCTGGTGAAATATAATCTTTTAAGGAATTTGTTAGTTTTTAGAGTTGGACAAATATCAAATATGAATGATGGTTCACCGTCTTATTCTCTGCTTTCTATGTAAATATGAAGGAATTTGAAGGCAAGAAGTCCCTTTGCTTTTTGTAACTTTAATAAAGAAGTTAATAGAGAAGATTTATAAAGAGATTGGGAAAATAAGTGAATGAACTTCAGTATAGAACAGAAGGAAGTGTAGTCTTTAAGGTATCAAAAAGCAGTTTTTCACCAGGCTACTGCCACTTCAAATTTGGTGAAGGTCTTCTGCACCTGAAACTGTGAATGGTTTTTCCATCCTGACAGTTAATCTTACAGGAGATATATATATATATATATATATATATATATATATATATATATATATATATTTTTTTTTTTTTTTAATTATTTTTTTTTTTCCCCCCTCTTGCTCTTCTCTTTTCCTCAAGGTCCACTAAAAGGGGTCGTAAAAGTTGTTTGATATTTTCCCTAATGCATAACAGATTCGGAGCATATTTACGTGGAAGGGGAAAATATGACAAATCATAGGTGCTTTACAGAGTTGCTAGGAGTATTTGAGATAGGCTGGTTAATTTAAAACAGGTTACTGGCAAGTGGTTGGGGTTTGGTTGCTTTTGACATAGGCATGGTAAGGAGCAAGGTCATCAGAAAGACAGCCTTGAGTAAAGTAAATAACTATATAAAGCAAAAGAATGAGCAGAAGGATAAGAGATAAGCAAAAGACTTTCTTGACATTGCTGTAACCGTTGTGGCCTCTGGCCCAGATGCCTGATACCCCATGGCAACTAACATGTTATGTACTTTTTTCACTCCCTGCTAGGGCATCATTGCTGAGTACAACAAAATCAATGGCATCAAGGAGGATGATGATACAGAAAAATTTAAGGAAGCCATAGTGAAATTTCACAAGCTATTTGGGATGCCGGAAGAAGAGAAATTAGTGAACTACTACTCCTGCAGTTACTGGAAGGGGAAGGTTCCTCGTCAGGGCTGGGTGTATCTCAGCATTAATCACCTTTGTTTTTACTCTTTCCTCATGGGCAGGGAAGGTATGTTTTACAGTGGAACGGTGGTTTGTGCATCTAAGAATTGTTAGGAAGTCTTCTGTAGTTTGTTACTGTTCACCTGGTGAACCACTGGGTGTGCAAAGAGACGGCTGAGGAAAAGAGGAGCAGGGAGCAATTCCCTGATGGTCACGCCACTTAATTGTGTGCTTGTTCCCTTGTTTTGTATTTCTCAAAGCAGTTCTCTGTAAAACCATACCTAGGCATTGTTCAGAGGCACGGTTCGCTTCAGGGACTGTGCTTAAAAGGGAATAGGGATGAGATCACACCAGTTCTGGCTCCTTCTACTCTTATAGAATCTTCCAGTACTACTCTGGCAGACTTTGCAACCTCAAATGCCACATTTACTCTTGTACAACACCAGAGCATCACAAAGGGCTCAGAGGAGACCCAGGACCAAGAGCTACATAATGTGGATGCAAGCAGTCTGCTCTAGAGGGAGTTCATTCTCTTAGAGGGAGTTAATTCTAAGCAGTGTGGAGGTGAGCAGGTCTGCAGTACTTGGTTATGGGCGATGGATCAGTCTCATTTCTATTTAGCTGTGTAGACATACCCTACTGAATGACTGATTTTTATTTTTTTAATTTTTTTAAAATAAAAATAAATGTAGATTTAGTCCCTGTTTTAAGGGACAGTAATCACAGTATCTTAACCTGTGATTGTGTTGCAAGAAAAGCCGAAGATCTATCATTACTGTAATATTTGAAACTTGTTAATATATAAAAATAACACAAGCCTTTCTGATGTGTTTAGACTGTGTTTCTTTGCTTCCATAGGAAAAGAGGACATCAGAGTCTGAGCAAGTGCTGTGGCAATGATAAATTATGTTAGCCAAGCTAGCTTTGTAATGCTTCTGTGTGATGTTCTGTACAGAAGTAAATTATATTTAAACTCCTTTATCTGCTGTTTGTCAGGTGATCATAGGTTGTTTGTACAAGATAGGTCTATTTATGCTGTCCTTCCAACTTTTCAAGTTGCAAGAAAATTTCAACTGAATACATTTTGTAGGAAGAGGAAGATAAATACTTTTGAGTAAGCAATTTTTGTACTCAATCTTTTTTTTTTTGTTTGCTTCTCTTCAGCAAAGCTAGTTATCCGCTGGGTTGATATCACTCAACTTGAGAAGAATGCTACACTACTCTTCCCTGATATGATCAAAGTGAGCACAAGGTCAAGTGAACATTTCTTCTCAGTATTCCTTAATATCAGTGAGACATTTAAACTAATGGAACAGCTTGCCAATATAGCTATGCGACAGCTTTTGGACAATGAAGGATTTGAACAAGACAGGTCATTACCCAAACTGAAAAAGAAATCCCCCAAAAAAGTATCTGCACTAAAACGGTAGGTAGCACTGGCTCTTAGTCATGTTGTCACGTTTCTCCTCAATTGTTTTACTTGCAGTGTTTTCTCCAGAAGTTTTCTAATGTTGCTGCCATTTACTGTGCTCCAAAAGGAGTTGTTTTTTTCCAGCAGTCGCAAAATATAATTATTTAACTATAATTAATGGGTCTCCTGTTGAAATAGGAAAGGGAAAACATTTGAATGTGATCATATTGCAAAAATAAAAGAAACACATTTGAGTCAAATTCTCATTTGTTCAGTAGGTCTTAAACATGTCTCTTGACAGTGGCTGCCTTGGGTGTCTGTTGTAAGGTCCTTTTGTGTTGCCAGGGGAAGGTAATAAAACAATTTAAGTGTTATTAAGAAATGTGCCTGACATTCATACTTGGTCCTGTAACTGACATTGAAAAATTACTCTACATGATGAATTATATCTAGAACTTATTTTAGGTAACAGAGATACAAAAAATGACAAACTTCAAAGGGATGAAAAATAATCTGGAAAATATTTCAGCTTTTTTATGTACATGATACTGTAATTTGATAGTTTCTTGTTACTTTTTAAATTGCTTTATATGTTGATCCATAGTGAACCATACAGAATTGTAACCAGTGCTTGTTTATATTTCTCCATTACTTAGTGACATCTGACATGCGTTGTGTCACTTGAGTTTGTGTTTCTAACTGCACTGAATGCATTGTCAAGACTAAGTCTTGAAGTTATTAACAAACTGTAGCCCTAAGGATTCCATCATGTTAATAAATAAGCCTCAAAGAAGCATTTTTGATGTAATATTACATGGCATCATGTGGTTTTTAATAATAGGTTCACTGTATGTATCAGCAGAAAGTAGGGATGAATGTGAAAGGATCACCCAGCCTGTTCCCTCTGAGAAGTCAGGATCAATGTATTTAAGTAATTCATGGCAGAAATGTTTTTTTTCCATGTAGCTTTAGAATCTTCCAGCAGTGGAGACTATACATCCTCATATGCAAACTATTTCAGCTGTTTTGCTGTACGCTTAGTGCTTAACTCTGTTGTATGTTGCAGGCAACTTGCAAAGATTTGTGTAAAATATATCTTAAAATAAGAAAAGCATTCTGTGGATTTCTTTAGGGATCTTGATGCCAGAGCAAAGAGTGAGAGATACCGTGCATTGTTCCGACTTCCCAAGGATGAGAAATTGGATGGACACACAGACTGTACTCTCTGGACTCCATTCAACAAAATGCATATTTTGGGTCAGATGTTTGTTTCTACAAACTACATTTGCTTTACTAGTAAAGAAGAGAACTTATGCAGCCTTATTATCCCTCTTCGAGAGGTAAATATTTGTATTTGTACATTTATAGGGCAAATAATAAAGCAATATCCTGTTGGAAATTGCATCCTAGCTTTATTTTTTTCATTTTTGGAGAAAAACTTATTTTCATGCCTTTAATCTCTTGTAAGCATACAATTCTGATGTGTTCGAAGTAATATTTAATGATTGTGTGTTTTAGTTCAAAGTTCCTACTACTAAAATTCACAGGGAGTTTTCTCTGTCAGTTTTTACAACCTTTCTGAGCCCTTCTCTTATACTTTGATTTACAGCCCCACGGTACACTTTTTTTTTTTGTGCCTCATAGGGTGGGACAGACAATAAAACTTCCTAGATTGATGAGTGGAACTTCTACTAAAGAATTTGTCAGATAAGATTTGCTTTTGTCAAATGTAAAAAGATTCATAATCCTAAGGTTCACACAGTCTTGCATATGTGGAAAATATTTGTCACCATTTTACAAATTGGTGTGCTTCCCATTTAAAACTGGCTGCTTAAAGCAGATGTTCAGTAAAAGTAATTTGTTTGATCTAATTTAAAAAAAAATTACATTGAGGAGGTTTTCTATAATTGATTTGTGAGTTAATGGAAAAATGTGTAAAGTAAGTCTTGGAAATAGTAGCGAAGCTGATGTAACCAAGGACAGTTTGGCTTGACTGAAGAAGCATGGAATATTTCAAGACTCTATTTTCCCCCACAAATCATTAAAAGTAAAAACAAGTGGTGTTTGTTTGTAAACTTTGAAGTACAACTTCTCCACAATGTGTTGCAATGACTTTGTTTATTTGAGAAGAGATGTTTGGTTGTGGCTGCACTGTTTATCTGGAACTCCAAGGCAACAATGGTCCTCCAGGTAAAGTGGTGGTGTAGGAGAACAAAATCTGCATTTAACAAGACTTTTTTTCCTGGATGCAGATTCAGCAGCTGCCTTTAATAACCACAGCTTGCAGCAGCACGGGATTCAAAGCAGCTCTTAAGTTTTAAGAGAAAGAAATAGCTGGAGGAGTAAGTGCTTTTGTGTGGACAAGTCTCAGCACCAGCAAGGAGAACAGTAACACACTTGGGTAGTGCCAGTCCTCAGAACAACTGATCAGTACCCTTAATAATCAAAGGGAAGCTTTCTGTTTAATTAAAGCTTCAGATACATGTGTGTGTGTACTTCAGTAGGAACTAAGTGGATATTGGCTCTCATTATAGCAGAGCGTGCTTGCTGTAATGTCTGTCCTGTGTCTCTAGAACTTGTCTGTCTTTTGTGCTGATTACACTCATTTTTAAGTGGAACAGAAAAGTGACGTAGAAACAGTTTTTAGCTAATTTCAGTATGCTATTAGTGAAGATCCGTTAAGTTAATGAATAACTAATAGATTTGTAGTTACAAACAGAAGGAACTTGTAAGGATAAAGAAGTTAGTTAGCACCTGAGCCGTGCATTGCAGTCTTTAAATACAACTTCAAATAAAATGTTATGTTAAAAATCGTTATCCAATCCTTTTAGCTAGAGAGCTACTAATATTATAGCACTAATGTCTTACTATTGATCTCTATTTTTAAAAGGGTTAAAAAAGCAACAGTAAAGGTCCTAGTAAACTGAAATGTGCCCTCATCTATTCTGGAGGCAGTTAAGAGGCAGTTTTCATTACCTAGGAAATTGTTTAAAGTCACAAAAGCAGTGGTTAAAAGTACTTAGAATTGTGATTTGTGTTTTGCTCAATGTATGAACTGCACAGACTTGATTGGTTTCTTTGTTTTTAAGGCAATAATTGGTAATGTTTAGAACACACAGCTGTTAAATAATTCATCCACAGTGTATGACTTATTCCTGAGATTTCTTTGTGTTAGTGTGCTTTACCAAAAGCTCAGCGAACTAGTGCCCTGTACTCAGTAGACGGGGGTGTGAGTACTGTTTACAGGTTGGAGTTCAGTTGGATTAGTGACTATTTCACTGACAGTTGAAGGCCAAACAGAAACCTCCACCTCACTGGGTTAGACGTTTTCCTTTATATGGAAAGACATGGGGTTAGTTTCCCTTTGTTGCAGGTTTCTATGTACCATGAAAATACAGTTTTACTAACAGTTGCTATCACAGTATACAACTATAATATAGTAGAACAGGAGTGTTATCTCAAAAATGGCTTATTCAAGTATATTGGCAATAAAAGGTAAGCAAAATTCTCTGTTGATTCACCCTGCTCTGGGGAGCAGGAGAGGGATTGAAAAATGATGAAAAAAAAGCCCATAGATCTGCATCCCATAGAAGAAATTTTGTTCTACTGATTGTTTTAAAATAAACCCTGAGGAAAATAAACTAAGCAGTGCAAAGGAGTTTTGCTGGAGAATGTACTGAAGCCAGTTGTTTGAGGGTTGGCATTCTTCATCTTTCAGACTTCTATGTCCTTGTGTCCAAATCCTGTTTTCTCACAGAGGAGTGCTCATAGTGATTTGATTTAAGGGGGGAAGGGGCGTGGGTTTATTGTGTTAAGATGATATTTTAGACCAAGCAACTTGATTAATTGAAGAACTTGAGCTGTAGCTACTGTTTCTTCCTAGGTAACAATAGTGGAAAAGGCAGACAGCTCCAGTGTGTTGCCCAGCCCGTTATCAATCAGCACGAAAAACAGAATGACGTTCCTCTTTGCCAACTTGAAAGATAGAGACTTTCTTGTACAGAGGATCTCAGACTTTCTGCAGCAAACCACTTCAAAAATATACTTGGAAAAAAATATTTCTGGAAGCTATATCAGCTCAGATGATGAGGTATGTGGAGGAGCATGAATCATTTACTAGAAGGAGACTTTAACTGGTGTGGGGAGAGAGAAGCCAGGAAAAACTTTCTAAGTTTTTGTAAAGCTAAACCTTCATACACAGAAATATTACCTCTTTTGTGTTAATGTCTTTAATGTCTTTAGCTTCCTTAAGCTTAACAGTTAAAATGTTATGATTAGGGTGTCTATTTTTTCACGTTAGACCTAAGAGAAATCACCACTGCTGTGAAAAAACTACTGTAATTCCTGCTGCCACATCCTGAAGTTAGTGTCATAGTTAACTAACTGATTAATTGAATAATATTGTTTAGTATCTATCAACTTGTCCAAGTCAAAGTGTAATTGTGGAATTTTAATAATTTGGAGAAATTATCAGTTGATATGGAACTCTTCTTATTCAAGACTTTAGCTGCCAAATCTCATCCTTTTATTCTTCAGAAAATTATGTCTGAACTGAGCAAGTTTGCATGTGCACTGCTAGCAAACTTTGGAATGTTTGAACTAACAAGAAACCCTTCCTGTCCTGGACATCAGATGGCCCTATTCTGAACCACCTCCCTATTTACCTACGCAAAGTAATTGGTTCTTAAAAGATATGATTAGGTAAACATTTCTCAGGCACTTTAAATATCAAAGCTTCTGCTAAATTCCTAGGTTTTATGTATGAAATTTAGGTGCTTCATATCAGAACCTCATCAGATCTGTTAAACCCAACAAAGTTTAGCAGTTCAGATCTCAAAGCACAAAAGACTTTTGTGGTGTAGCATTTTGGTTTTATGTAGATAGATCTCATGTTCCAAGCCAGATCTCATGTACTAAGCCATACCTTAGTATTACGCAGAGTAGGCCTACCCTGTTTGCCATGTGGATCTTAAAAGTCTGGTTTTTACTTGTTTTGTTGATGATGAGGTATAACTAGTGTGTTTTTATAGTTTGTATACCAGAGCACATATATACATATGTATAATGCAGAATTTTGTCTTGCCTTTTGCCCTAAATGGGTCTATGTATTCTACCTACTGAATTATAAACACAAATTAGTAATTGCAAGCATTATTATTACATTTAGTAATATGACTACATATGTAGACATGCATGACTACTAATCTCAATTTCAGGCATTTGATATGAACTACTATATGAGATCTTACCATGATAAATTTTCAAAGCTTTTGAGAAGTCAGAAAATCCTTTTTCTTCAAAATATTTTTCTTCTAAATCACAATCTGGTGTTGAATTTTCTGTAGAATATTATTTCAAGTGAGGGGAACAAAATAATTTATTTTATATATGTTTGTACAAATATATATATTTATATATATACAGATATATGTTATATATAAATCTTATATTCTGGATAGTCAAGGAGCAACCTGGGGAGTCAACAGTCCTACGAAGTTGACAGGAGACCAAGAGAGCTGTTGTAATTGCCCAGGGCTACTTAAAGTTAAGACTACCTTAGCAATTCTAATTACAGGATTTGATTACTTTTTGGGCCAGGCGATCTATTGAGAAACTGGAAACAATTTCGTTGTTCTGTACTGGTTTAATTTCTCCTGTCATATGCTCAACCTGTGGATGTACCTGGGTGATGTAATTTGGTCAGTTTGTGTTAGCTGTTAGCGTGTATCAATTCTGAAGTAAAAAGTCCAGGCTCTGTCTCAGCTCAGTGTCTGTATTTTTTGTGACTGCTTTCTACAGGTGTTTACAAGATCAAGTAGTTTAATTTCTGCCAGCCCTCATAAAAGCCTCAGCTCTGAGTCGGAGGGAGAGCGACAGTTCAATCTCAATGACAATGGCATTCCAACAGCAACTCAAGCTTTAATGACAATGTATCGGCGGAGGTCGCCTGAGGAGTTCAATCCCAAGCTGGTAAAATACACCTCAGAGTGCTGTACTTCACTGAAAAAGTTGTTAAATGATGTTTTCGTTAAAATCCCTATTTCTGACCCAGCAGTTTCATTCTGCCACAGACAGTTAAGAGGCAATATTTTTCACAGAAATAAAGTGTTGCTGTCATTTTACCAATACAAACGACTTCACTACATAAAAAAGCAAAGTTGGATGTAAATCAAGGAGACATCATGTACCTGCTCTTAACTACAACTACTTCAACAACACTCTTTTAACAGCAAAGTCTACTGGCATAGTAGAAACTAAGAAATGGGAGGAGGCAGCCCATTAAGAGGAGAATTAGACTGTGGCCATGTAATTTCTTGCTCACTTGGAAAGTTAGGACATTGTCGGCTTTTTAGCCTTTAGCAGTTCAGTGGGGCAGAGTGTTAGAAAAAGAAGCTGCATCTTTATGCCTGCCTTTTTTTTTGCTTTTAGGCTAAAGAGTTTTTGAAAGAACAGGCCTGGAAGATTCACTTTGCTGAATATGGCCAAGGAGTCTGTATGTATCGTACAGAGAAAACCAGAGACCTTGTACTCAAGGGCATTCCAGAAAGCATGAGAGGGGAACTCTGGCTACTATTTTCAGGTAGGTATTTGTTTGAATGTGACTGTGGGATATAAGCAAAAGCATGAAGGAAGAAAGTATTTCAAGATGTTTAAAGTTGCAGATAATAAGCATGTAAAAATATTTGGAGCAAGTAAGGCTGTGATTGTTAGCAGGCATCAGGCTGGTTTAAACAAGAGTTCTGTTTAGGCTAGTAAATACCCTTTCACAGACAGGCTCAAATAATTAGAGAAGAGCATAAAAATGTATGCTCTGTTACCAGAAGCCAGCAGTCTAGGAGCTTCTAAATGTTCAAAAACCACCAGCAGGCCTACTTACCATTTAGAATCACAGAACAGTTTGGGTTGGAAGGGACCTTCAAAGGTCATCTAGTCCAACCCCCCTGCAAGGAGCAGGGACATCCCCAACTAGATCAGGTTGCTCAGAGCCCCATCGAACCTGGCCTTGAATGTTTCCAGGGATGAGGCATCCACCACCTTTCTGGGCAACCTGTTCATCTTTCACCACTCTCACTGTAAAAAACTTCTTCGTTATGTCCAGTTCGAATCTACCTCCTTCCGTTTTAAAACCGTTACTTCTTGTCCTATCAATTTGTTCAGTCATTTCTGAATCCAGTTAAGCTTTTGGCCTTCACAGCAAATTGTTGCAAGGAATTCCAATGTTTAAGCATGTTGCATGGAATTACTATCTCTTTTAATAATAATTTTTAAAAATTACTTTATCATTTTATTAAGCGCCCCCAGTTTGTGAAAAATAGCGAGAAAATATTTTTGTCCATCTGTGCCATCAAGGATTTTCTAGATATGTGTCTCCTTAAGGTTTTTTCAAAGTTGAAGAATTTTATTCATTTTATTGCTAGTTATATGGAAATCAGTTCATACCTCAGGCATCTTCATAACCTTTCGCTTGCTGTATGCCTTCTCTAGCTCTGCCCCTTCCCAAGACAGAGCAGCTACCCACACCATTTAGGATATGAGCACACCAGGGACTTTATATGATGGCCTAATGCTTTCTGATTTGTTTTCTATTTCTTCCCTAATAATACTTAATCTTGTGTATCTTCTGTTTGCTGCTAACCATTAAACAAATGTTTTCAGAAAATATACACAGGAATACACAGATCTGTCCTGTGTCTGACTGATAGTTAGTTTCAGCCCATTTTAATGGTGTGTGTATAATTAGTATTTTCCATGTGCATTACTTTGTGCTACTGACACTTGATTTCCTTTGCTGCTGAGATTTTCATTTCAATAGAAGTTTTGAATTCAGCAGTGAAATCTCATAGCAACTCTGAGCGTGCGATAGAATCTCTAAGACAGGCTAAGTGCCCTGCCCAAGATTACAGAGTCATTTTCAGAAGCAGGAATAGAGCTCAGGAGTCCCTGTCTCTTGCTTTTGGCTGGGATATCATACTTTCTGCAGCCAAGCATTATCTACTCCCTCCTCAGGGCAAGTAGCTTTCTCAAAGGCATGTGTTGAGTTATTTAGGACAATCAAGAGCTCATGATACCATGTGACCGCACAGCTGGTTTGTTCTTCATGCCTCCTGTTTTGTTCTGACTGAAAGCAAGAGAGGCTTTATCCTCTTCCTTTTTTTCCTTTTTTTTTTTTTTTTTTTCCTTAACCTCATTATAAAATGTCATTAGAGAAGAAGACAAGAAGGGATGATACCTCAGTCATCTAAGCCCATCCCTTTTTTTCTAATCACTTTTACAAAAATAATATTTCATATTTGCTTTCAACATGCTTGTTGGTGACAGTCAAGATGAAAGGGAGCAGAAGATTATCGTGTTGGGGTGCTGTATCTGCTAACCCTTGCCTTTTTCTTCTGATTTTAATACTGTTCTCCCACTACTAGGAGCCATTAATGAAATGGCCACTCATCCTGGTTATTACGAGGACCTAGTGGAGAAATCAATGGGGAAGTATAATCTTGCTACAGAAGAGATAGAGAGGGATCTGCACCGCTCCCTTCCAGAACACCCTGCGTTCCAGAATGAGATGGGGATTGCTGCTCTAAGGAGAGTCTTGACAGCTTACGCTTTTAGAAATCCAAACATAGGATATTGTCAGGTAATTGAAATACCTTGGCACACCTTCAGTTTCTGGAATTTCAGTTCTTTCCTTAAACTCCTGTTTCTTCAGTCATGTACACAAGTGTTTGGCTGCCTAAAGTACACATGTTTACTGCTGTGAGGTAAAGCTTCAGTGCTACAGAATTACAGTGATGCTGAGGTCAGAGGGATTTGACACAAGGACCTAGTCTAACAGAAGTATTAGCAGTGCGTGCTGAGAGATGTGCATAGTTTTCCGTAAGTGTATTTTCTGCCTGTAAATCCAGAGACTGGACAGAGGGTAACACAACTGTCCTGAAGTTCATCTACAGAAAATGACAAGTGGACGCTGAAGAAAGGTTCTTTTCTTTAAGCAGGAAGAAAACGTTACTTTATTGTTCAGCCTTAAGTTTTTACCTACTTATTCAATGTATTAGTTGTAATAACCCTCCAAAACCTCCTTTACTTTTTTCAACGATGACATTCAATCATTCAAGACAAAACAAAAAAAAACCCCACAAAACATAAAGCACCCTAGAAGATATCCCTGTGCATCGCAGCCATATATTGGTGGAGTTAGTGCTGACCAGTGCATGGTTTTGGAGTTCTCATGCCTGTGATTCAGATCACTTTAGTTTCTCAACTCATTCTCTCTTGCTGTGTAACTTTCACTTATCACCTGGGCCCCTTTTTTGCCTTCCTACCTATTTTTGCAAAAAGGAAACTTGAATTCATGAGTATTAAGAAGCCTGATAAATGTCTGACTGTTAAGACTTCTAGATACAACACAAGAAAGTGAACGTGCAAACAATTCTAACAGATACCATCATCAATTATTTAATAACAAATATAACACTTAGTAATAGCTGCAGTAACTTTTTGTAAAGATGGTTTGGCAGAGGAACAGTAGAAAGACACTGTGATTCTTGTTCCTAAAGCTATCCCAGTAATTGTAATAGCCTCGGGACTTGGTCCATGGTATTCAGAATGCTGATTCACAGTTACAGTGGGAATTGAGGCACTGAAGTGTTTCGTACATGGTAGACAAGATAAAAAGGAATTGCACAGAGTTTGACAGAGTTGGAATGTTGTTTTGATTCAGTGGAAATCTTAGTTGCTCTTTCAACCAGGTAATGATCAAGCTGGAGTCTTAAAATGTTGCAGGATCTGAAATGAGCAGCTTATTCCGTAGGAGGCAAACTGAGAAGATAATAGTGCCAAAATACTTCATTTCTTCAGACTAACAGAGGTCTAGCCAAAGGCTATAAGCAAGCAATTCAGAGTACAATGCAGTGATATTTGAAATTGATTGAAACAGGCCTTAAAAAGCTGTCGCGTACACAGTCAAACAGAGAGAGTGAGCAACAGCAAGAAACTATTTTTTTTTTCACTATTCTCTGGTTGTTCATGACTGACACTGCTGCAAGTATTTGTCTCAGCTCACAGATGCTGTCTGGACCTTTTAGTAGGAGCAGAAAGTAAGAGCATAGAAGTTCTGGACCTTTTCATAGGGGCAGACTGCCTCTGCAAGGAGTGGAACAGCAGCAGCCATCGTTAGTGCTGTAGGAGGCGTTTTGTCTGCGTCAGACCCAGATTCCATCAGAGCACCGATTGGCAGAATGTCCGCAGCAGTGTAACTGAATGCTTGCACACCTGAGTAGGCCCTTGACTATGATAAGAAATTTTGATTTATTTTTTTTTTCTTTTAAAAAAATATGGTGGTTTGTTTGAGGCTTTTAAGCCTTACTTTTTTTGAGCACCGGAAAAACACTGCCTGCTGTTTTTGCAGGAAAATAGTTGGACAGTTTGGGGTCTGCAGGGGGAGATGTAGCTGATATCCTAACCATAGTAACCACTTATCTGCCCAGTTACTGTGCTAGATATTGAATAAATGGGTCTAGCAATTTATGTTTGCCTTTTTTAGGCTATGAATATTGTCACTTCAGTACTCCTACTGTACGCAAAAGAGGAGGAAGCTTTCTGGCTGCTGGTGGCTCTGTGTGAACGTATGCTACCTGACTACTACAACACAAGAGTTGTTGGTATGTTACGGGGAAATTTTCAAAAATGACAGTAAAAAAAAATTAACCAAATTAATTGGTATTATTTGTATTGAAATAAGTGTATGTGTAGATATATGTGTGGCTTAGATACAACTGTGAATGCTAGTGGCAAGACAGCTTGCTTAGGAGCATAGAAGCAATTCCCTGAACTGATACTGTGATAGTCGATAGTTCTTCACTTACTTAGGATTAGATAGCATTTTAAAGTGGGCATAAACAAAGTAAATAAATAAAAGATAGGAGGCTAAGACTTAAATTTTAGATGATCCAGTTATCTAATTAAGGTAAGATGGAAACAGGAGCTTTGGCAATTTGCAGTAGAAGTCTTTGTGCCTGTTTATCACTGATTTGAGAGGGCACAAGTATCTGAAAGCTGCTGTTGTCAGATGACAGTTTCCTTGTGTATGTGGAAGTGAATGGCTCTGCAATTTATCGTGGAAACTGTCTTTACTGTAGCTGACAAATGCTTGAGATGCTCATTCAGCCTTAGAAATTATTCTTCTTGGCGTGCTTAAGACACTGATGTTATGGCATAGATATGTATAATGCAGGGTTCTCTTAAAATAAATCCAGACCCTCACAGACAGTCACACTGGCCTCCTTCAACAGGTGATGCTAGGAAGTCTTATTCTAATTAGTAATGGTAAATACTAAGCCATCATATAACTTCTGTAGGTGCTAGACTAAACTGATTCTTTTTTTAGCTCTTATGAAGTGTAAAATTAAAACAACAAAAAAACTTTACTGCAGTTCAATTTGTATGTACAGCTCAGTAGTGGAATAGAATCTGCTATTTATCTGAAAGTGAGAAAATGTGTGTAAGCATCATGTAGAATATTCTTAGGTTTTGTGTTTATGTGTATAGAATATATGTGTGTATATTTTTCTCCCCTAAATAGTGATGTGCTTATTTGCTACCAAATTAATGGACATCTAACTGTATTTATTTTCACCAGGAGCATTGGTGGATCAGGGTGTCTTTGAAGAGTTGGCTCGTGACTATGTTCCACAGCTTTATGACTGCATGCAAGACTTGGGTGTAATATCCACCATTTCCCTGTCCTGGTTCCTCACTCTTTTCCTCAGTGTAATGCCGTTTGAAAGTGCAGTGGTGGTTGTGGATTGTTTCTTCTGTGAAGGAATAAAGGTGATATTTCAATTAGCGCTGGCTGTCCTCGATGCTAATGTAGACAAGCTGCTTAACTGTAAAGATGATGGAGAAGCAATGACAGTCTTGGGAAGGTATTTATTACAGAAAGTAGTCTCTTCATTTTATTTTGCTTTTTGCTTACTTTTCTGATTTGTGTTCCTCTACGTTGAAATACTCTAAACCGGTACAATATATGTAAATCTCTTACACACTTATAGTCCCCTTTCATCCATGTAAGGTACTCTTCATATTATCTTCATAATGTTAAGTGACCAACAAGATACAAATTCTTATATGAAGACGTTCAAATAAACTTCCTTCATCTTTTGCCTGCTACCTTTTAAATACCACTAAGAAAAAGCCTTGATCTCAAGGGAAATTATTTTGGGAATGGACTAAACAGAGCTCGGAGGAATTAGGTAGGCTTGTGGCGTAGTAGATTTCAGTGAAACAGGAGGCTGATAAATAGACTGGATTGAGTTATTTAATACTGCTGAGTATAACCTCTGATTGCCTCATGTTTGGTAGTAGTGTTTAGTTTTCAAGATGCTGCTGAAACTTTGGATTTTTTTTTCCTAATAAGTTTCATTAGTATAGCCTTACTGAATTCTGGTTTTAATTTTTTGGGGATTAAAGATGACTGGTTGTGTTTTCTCTGAAATAAGCCCCAGTGCTTGCTGAGGACTTGTGTTTTGCAGCTGCAGAGTAGAATACAGATGATCTACAGCAGCTGTACCGGTGGGAGGAACAAGCCCTTAAAGCCCCTTGTAGCAAGGTTGGGCAGTAGTAGGACAGAGGGGTATGTAGACTGAAATACGCTGACTCTTGTTCCCGTGGTGTCATAATTCCCTTCTCATATTTAAATGGCCAGAAGCAACAAACCTGTTCAGTAAGCCACTCATTTGTGGCTAGCTATATTTGAGCTGTTTCTTGACAAGGATAATGAATTCCCGGAGTTACTTTAGCATTCTTTGAGAAAAAGCAGTGTTAGGATTTGTCAAATTACTGATGTCAAAAATCATATAGTTCATTAATAGAGAGTGGCTTGATCATTTTTACATTTACTAATCTGTATGTAACTCTATTAACCTGCAGAAGGGAGGGGGTACAAATGCATCTTGGGTTTCACATTTCTTTTTTTTTCCCCCACCAGATATTTGGACAGCGTAACTAATAAGGACAGCACCCTTCCACCCATTCCTCATCTTCACTCACTGCTCAGTGATGATGTAGAGCCTTATCCTGAGGTGGATATCTTCAGACTAATCAGGTCTTCCTATGAGGTAAGGTAGGATTTCTTAACAGGAACTTGCCGATGCGCACTAGTTCTGCTTTACAGAGGAATTTGATACTCTACGGTTTAGCTTTGCTTAGAACTGAAAGAACATAAAAGAAAACCGGACTCATCTCAAACATCTGAAATGGGGCAGGGGAGAGGGCTTAGTCTTTCTTTTAACCAAAACTTTTAATTGGAGCTGTTTTGTGTAGAAGCCCACAGCATCAAAGGAGAGCAACCCACAACCAAAAAGTGGTTTACAAGCAAAAGGCTGAACTTCAAAAAGGTTAATTTTCATCTAAGCTTTTTCATGCTTTTCCAAACTGAAATATTAGTGAAATCTGTATGATTTCAGAAGGTTTGATACAGTTTTGACATAGAACAAGTGACATGCTTCCAACAATTCCTTGTATTATTTGCAAGTTAACACGGGCAAGGGACCATTCCCAGAAGGTAATTGCATGCAACGTTCCTTTTCTGTAGGCTGCATGAGTTTTAGTTGTGTGGATGTGAACAGACCATCTCATTTGGCCTCTGGACCAGAGAATAAGCTCTGATTGCTGGAGTAGATGTGACCTCAGAGCCACAAAAGACCTCTCTTTTCAAGGTTTTGTGACTTCTGTGATGCTTGATATTCATGGATGTTTATTTAGATTTCCTCTTTTTTAGAGTCATACAATAGAATCATAGAATGGTTTGGATGGGAAGGGACCTTTAAAGGCCATCTAGTCCAACTCCCCCTGCAAGGAGCAGGGACATCTTTGACTAGATCAGATTGCTCGGAGCCCCATCCAACTTGGCCTTGAATTTTCACAAGACTTCTTTATTTGCAAAATGCTCCAAGTGCATGAAACAACATTTTATTCCTGAGGATCATAATAAAGGTGGACAACTTTACAGATGAACACAGCTTTAGTGTTAATTTGCTCACACAAGAATGTGCTAGCAAATTATGACTTGCTTATGTAGATGCACTTGCACTGGAAACATAAATCCATCCTATATGAAAGTCTTATCTTGCCACCTCCTTTTACTTTTACATGTGACATACTTGATGTCTGGCGTCATTGTTCCTGCTGGTCATCTATGCGTTTCTCAGTATGTTACAAGTGTTTTTTTGATGGGGAAAAAAACCCTTCTGTTTATAGTTCATAAAGATATATCTTGGGGATTGGGCATTCCTTTACATGTGAAAACATGGAATATTATTCCTAATAGGTTTTCCCCTAGGTTGCTTCTGTAGTATATGCAGGAGCTCCCTGAGACTGTTATGTGCATTATGAAAAAAAACTTCTGAACTTGGGTACTTCAGAGAATCTTCTCCTTAAAGAAAGTTGCGTTCTTGATGCTCGTTTCAGATCCTCATGAATGTAAGGACTGTTTTACTGTCTCAGCCGTTAAGAGATCAAGTTAGTCTAAATGTCTTCTCTCTCTGTAGCAATTAAGATCTATTCCAGGACAAGCTGAAATAAAACCCTGTGGAAGGGTTATAAAACAATCTATTCATAGAGATTTGCCAAGCAAGAAATTTCTAACTACCGAGATTATGGTTTGAAATGTGAGGATTTGTGACTTAATAAAGACCTTTAAATGAAAAATCTAATCTAGTGATACATTCCTACAGTCTTCATAACTTTGTCATGTGTTAGAGAAACGCCTTAACAGCAGTTTTTAAAATATTCCGCTTGTGGTATATCCCATAATTAAATTAATTTCTCAAATACATTAAAGACAAGCTAGGTATTCCAAATATTAATACACAGACTATCCTGTACTTCTTTTTTAAGAAATTTGGAAGTATCCGAGCAGATTTAATTGAACAAATGAGATTCAAACAGAGGCTGAAAGTTATCCAAACCCTTGAAGATACTACAAAGCGCAACGTGGTAAGTACTGAAATAATGTTCTTTGAAAAGATTACGGTCAGTCAGTTTCTGAAATTTAAATTAGCTTTTGGATGAGACATGGATTTCAAATCTGTAACTGTTAATGTTATGTTTCAAAAGGTACGAACTATTGTGACAGAGACTTCTTTTACTATCGATGAGCTGGAGGAACTGTATGCTCTTTTCAAGGTAAAGCTAAGTGAAGATAAGATCATATGACTGCAGAAAATGCAAATATTTACTTTTGATATGGGACTGTGTCTTTTAGAAAAGACCAGGTTGAGTATCTGAGTGAGTTACTATGAGGTATCTTAATAAAAACTTGAATTAACTGCTGTATTATTGAATGTATACAAAAAGACCCCAACCAGTTTTTAAAAGCTCATGAAATAAGTAATTTACTAAATGATTTGTCCATGGAAAAACTGAATATACCAATGAAAGCTATTATAATGAGAAAATGAATAGTTGAGGCTTTTGAGCAGTCTTTAGAAACTTACCTTTCTCTCTACATGACCCAAGTTTTGGAATTTAGCACAGAAACACCTTTATTCTATTGTTTCAGACAGTTAATACTTCCATATCATAATAGCTGATTTCTGCCATTGTTAGGGCTTTAATGCACTAGATTACGTGGAAATCTTGTGTCACAAAGTGATGTGTCTTTGTAAGTTGATTGCACAGCAATACCATTAGATCGCAAACGTAAAGGTGATCAGTTAAAATGCTTTAATTTCACCTTCATGCACAGTGCCTTAATATAAGGTACTTTCTTCCTCTGCTTTTTTTATAACAGAGATTTTTTTTTTTTTTGGTATAATATGAAGAATTTCTTTCCTTTCAGGTTCGTGTCTGTAATGGTGGGTCTTACAATTATACAAATCCTGCAGGGCCTTCTTTCAGTTTTCCATGGAGTGAGATGGTGAAACAGTCCACCCTGGTTGATCACAGTGCAGTGCTAGGATCTCTTTCTCTAAGCTTCTGAATAGTTTTTAATTAGATTCCACCAAAATCAGCTCTCACTGACTTCAGTAAGGCTGAAAGAGTAGGACTTTGGTATTTTTGAGAGTATACAGTTCAAGAATAAATATTTCAAGTAAACACTTTTCATATGCATATAAAGATTTATTGGGAGTCCACTTTCTGAACTTGACTGTGGTGAGGTTGAAGGGAGTGACTAAGCACAACAAGCCTGTGTATATATGCAAGTCACAGCTGCTTACTGCTCTGTTAAAAAATGATACTTCATGTTTCGTCCGCCTGGGAGGCAGAAAAAGTTTTGCTTTATCATCTTTTTTTGGAGAGGGATTTTGTGCTGGTCGGAAGAAAGACCTCTTGCAGAAGTGCGAGGGCTAGGTAGATGGAAGTACACCTGCTAGTCTCGTTTTATTTTAAGAATGTGTGTGTATAAGTCGTTTGGATTTTTTTTTTTTAATCATTGATAGCAATGAGTTGTTTACAGCAGTGATGACAATCTCACAGCATTTGCCTTCTGTTCAGGCAGAACATCTGACTAGCTGCTACTGGGGAGGAAACAGCAATGCTATTGACCGGCACGATCCCAGCCTGCCTTACCTGGAGCAGTACCGTATTGACTTTGAGCAGTTCAAGGGGATGTTTGCTCTCCTCTTTCCTTGGGCATGTGGAACTCATTCAGATGTATTAGCTGCACGTTTATTCAGGCTTCTTGATGAAAACGGAGACTTGCTCATCAACTTCCGTGAATTCGTCTCTGGGCTAAGTAAGGAGAATTCACAGCACGCTCAAAATAATCTAACCGAAACCTTTTGTTTCTAAAGGCAATCCAGTCCTTCAGAAGCACAGATGTTATATTACCCATCAGATAATGAATTTGTTTGATGTATGACAATTTGCGTAAGTCATCTTTGTTTTAAGAGCTGTTTGTGCTATCATTAGTTAATTTTTTCAGGCCTGTGACAGTGGTTCCCACTGGGGTTTAGGCTGGGCTCAGTAGGTGCCTGTACATGAGCCAGTGGTGTATCACAGAGGGAAAAGGATCACACATGAACTACACATCCATGTAGTAGGGGCTGAGGATTTCCCCGACCGCTGACTCTCAACATGAAAATGACCTGCAACTTGTGTGCTTAATGGTGTGATTACTTCTAATCAAAGTATTTTCTTTGGGAAGGTCTTTTGTATGTTCTTCTGTAGTGTTCCTCTCTCAGTGCATTTTGTTGTCTGCTCCTTAAACTCCCTCTGAAAGTTGGGAATTTATACCTTTCGTCAGTGCTACCAGCTCTGGAAAGAGGAGAGAAGCAGCATTTACTCCCTTGGTTGTTCAGGAACGAGACTTTTGAGAAATTTATATAAGGGGCAGGGGAAGGATAGAGTGAGGATGCTAGTGAGGATGCTGTGTGTGAGGGGAAGCACTTCTCACAGTGTATGCAGTGAGAAGTGCTACCTGTGTTATTTCTGAAATCAGTAACCACAACTGCAAACTGAGAGAAGAGCAGGATGGAAGTCGCCTGGAAAGGAGAAAGTGGAGGTGCGGGTCAGTTAGGGAGGCTGAGTGTTGTTAATAGAGATCTTGAAGAAGCAAGATTTCAAGACATGAGAGCCAGTATCTCAACAAAGGGAATGTGCAAGCCCCAGGATTACTATGAAGAACTAAAGATGGGGCAGGAGCTGGCCACTCCTTTTTTGAATATAGCAGAAATTATTCCCTGTAAGTGACCAACATCTCGCCATCTATCATGTGTTACTTCGTGGCAACCTGATATTTCCTCCAGCTTTACATTTTGATCCTTTTTGAGAAAGAAAAGCTTTCCCAATCTGGCTTTCAGCAACTCTTTGTAACAGTATTTTTAAGTATTAGGGCTCTGTACAGCTATGGTGCTACCTGTTCTCTTGCAGGTGCAAAACAGCTATGTGGCAATAAAACTGATTGCATACCTCCTGTTCGCACCACCCAAAAAAGCAGTGCTTCCTGTGATGCAGTTCTGAATGGTATTTGAGGGTCTGTTGCCAGGTAACACTTAGTGGCCTTTTGAGATGTGACCCATGGATTAACTATTCCTGCTGCTTACAGGATGCTGTTAGTAACAACAAACCAGTTATTGGTTGAGACAGCATTTTTAGAACGAATAATAAGAACAAGGAACAGTGTGAGCACTGTGAACAGAAATGAACGTAAAATGCACCAATGTGGCTATAAACCAACATGACTGAACTAAAATATCCAATGGGCTGAACAAGCAAAACTGCTCATTCTGCAAAACCACATTTTTTTTTCAGAAACTGAGCCTGATGTGGCATAGCTTGAAAACTTTTTTTTTTTTTAAGTCAACCCCGCAACTCCTTTTTGTATTTAAGAAGCACATAAATAGTAGCAAGGACAACACAGTTGTCAAAAACAACGTGGGATTTGTTTGAGCATATTTTACCATTCCTCAGGACTTTTAAAAATTCCACGAACATCAGCTGCCCCTCGGCCCCACCAGCCCAATATGCCTTGGCTAGGAAAATCTCCTAAATAAGGAGTATCTTGTGCTGGAGCAAGACACATCTGCTCAACAGGGGATTGTCTCGCCTCTTCATTGTGGCTGTCTTGGAAGGCATGATCAGAGGGTCCTTCTCTACTTTCACTGTGTGATGTTGCTGCAAGTTCAAATAAAAGGAGTGATCGTGATTAGTTTACTCTAGGAGTTGTGCTGCTCAGAGAAGTGGTCACCCTTGGTTATGAGCTGTTTGGGGAACTCACTCATGGAGAAGCTCACCTGCACCCCCATACCACACTGGGCTATAATAGCATGTCTGTTATTGGCTCAGGATCCCACTAAGCTAGAGAGATTTCCACACAGACTCACAGTGGCCCCCTTGCCTCCCATCATGTTTTTATAATACTCCCTTCTCAGAGCATGCAGCTCTTCCACCTCTCCAGTGACTGCACCACAGCCTTGTGCAAAAGTCAGCACTGTGATAACTGTGTTTCAAGGAGTACCTGAGTGTATGGAGGGGTTTTTTTGTTTTTTTGTTTTTTTTCTGAAAGCAGCTTTTCTCCAACCGTAGGTTGCAGGAGGATGTTCAGAGAGTGGAGTGTTAATCTCACTACTCCTGCCATCCTTTCAGGGAGCTAAATGCTGTACAAACACTCCACACTCCTCCACCTGTGTTCAAGAGAGGGGTGACTGAAGCCAACACTTCTTGCTACTGAATTTTATATTAACAGAATAAAGTTCTAACCTGTTTCATTACTTGGTCAATGACTTCAAAGAAGACAAGGGGGAAACTGCACATATGACATTATGCCCAGAAAAGACTGGACACTTACATAGTATTGACAGAAGGAGAGCAATCAGAAAGGGGGCTTGGTGAAGCTCGTTCCTAGTTGTGCCATGAAAAGGGCTGTGATAGTAAAGCCCTGAGAGGGGTAACAGCAGGTGTGTGTGAGGACACTGGTTTTAGTGTGAAGGTGACAGCTTTCACTGTTGCTGTTTCAAGTAGAAAGGTACAAAGGGTGTAGTCATCCTCTCTTCCAAGCGCAGTTTCTTCTCTCACCACAAAGTAAATTTAAAACTTCTGGATAAAACTGGTGATGCATCATCTGAGACTCATACTGCAACAAGACAAGAGTTGTTGAAAGTTGTTGAAGGTTTTAAGACTTGTGACTCCAGAATGCCAGGAAGGAAGTGTTTCTAGTTGGGACTAAGAATGGTCTTGCCACCTTCCTGATGCTGTTCCCAGTCCCTCGGCAGGGTCATCTGCTTTGCTGGTCTGGGATGCAGAGGCCATACAGGAGGCCACTGAATTTTCTGGGGTCTCCTATGAAATTTTGCCTATACCCCAGGATGCAGGTCAAAATGGTGGCCTGAGCTTGAGGTATCCACCCATACAAAGGTTTTCCCTAGCATTCCATAGTAGGGGCACATCTATCAGAGGTCTGTTATTCTTCTATTATCTTTCTGAATGTATCCTTTTTTTTTTTTTTTTTTTTTTTTTTTTTTTTTAATTGTTTAATACAGCGTTAGTCCTCAGATCTTGGGTAGCTCACTGCAGCTAACTGTCAGGCAGTTCCTGCAAATTACCAGTAGGTTGTTCTTCCCTTTGTAAAACTTTCTGACCTCTCCCGGAGGAGACCCAGAGGGTTGTCTCTGAGAGAGTCCAGGTAACATCTTTGGTAGACTTGTCCCGTATTGTATTGTCTTCATTCACCTACATTTTGAGGGGGAAAAGGGCTTGGCGTTAGGAAGCACGCACAGATTCAACTCAGGCAAAAAGTGAAAAGCAGTAGCAGTTGAGCTTTTTCGGTGCTCTTCACTCCTGGGGACAACGAGAGGAACAAGCCCACATGTGACACCAGATATCCTGTGCTCTGAATCCTGTTTTGGTGAGTGCATCCCTAGCTGTTGCTGGAGGACGCAGAACTGCAGCCCTTTCTGTGCATTGGTTATTTCATGTTGCCGTTAGCAGCGGGGCGTTTCACGTGGTACCTGGGTGCATAGCCTAAGACGTAGTTTCACCAGAAAAGAAAGCGTTGTCTGCATGGTGTTGTACACCAGATAGGAACATAAGGAGGTTTTGTGCTTAAAAAGAACCAAGTTTAAAGCAAAATGGCTTATCTAGATGTACTTAATTCTTTGGCCTAACATCTGTTTTTATCATAGTCTTGAGCTTTGCAGTAGACTGTGATTGTTCGTATTTGCCAAACCACACTTTGTAGTTTGCATAGCAGAGGTAAGTTGGCACAGTAGTTTGTAAGGTAAAATAAATATCTGTCTAACCTAATTAATGAAGGTTAATTCATTTGTTTATTAATTACATGTCCTAACAAGTAAGTTTTATGAAGAAGTCTGATTATTGGTTATTTCAATACTTTAAAATTAACTAAAATCTACTTAATTAATTGGAAGGAGAGACTACAATAGACCGCTTGGATTTCATGCAGCTCATTGTAGTGTAGAGCAAAAAGGAATAGGGGTTGAGGTGGATAAATCACTAGAAAGTATTGCCTGAACATGAGTTTAGCCTGTGGCTAAGCTGTGATAAATGCTGTTTACTTGAATTTCTCTCTTATTTTTGGTAAATACCTTATTGTTCTAAACTATGTGATGTTATTATTGGATCCTCAGATCACAAAGTTTGAAGTCCACACAAAAAGGTTGTCTTAACTTTCAGCTGGAGGCCTCTCTGAGTGGTAATGTGATGACCATAGATTGGTTTTGAGCATTATAAAATAGACATTTAATGAAGACCCAAGTTTGAAGTACAAAATTCAGGGTAAGGTGGTCTGTGTTCTCTTACTGTTTCTACTGCAGATCGTATGATCTTAGAAGTCAAGTGACTGCCTTATGATCTCAGGCTGTAAAGCAAGTACAGTGCTTGCCAGAATGAATGCAGCAGCTTCTAAACCAAAATATTGTAGCAGTAATAAATAGAATGGCATTGAATGCTGAGTATTAACGTACTGTATGTAATGCTGTTTAGGTGCAGCATGCCATGGAGATCTTGCAGAGAAGCTGAAGCTGCTGTATAAAATGCATGTTTTGCCTGGTAAGTGAATGATGTTAAAGTTAAAAGACCTGTTGTCTTGTTGAGAACGGAAATTTGGAGCAGAGTTGTTTATGACTAACTTTCCCAATTAAAAATTAATTTTTGGGGACTATTGTAGCAGTCTGTGCAGCAGTAAAATAAGAGAGCTTCTACCATAACAAGATTTGGAAGGTCTGAAAGCACTCATGCAGCCCTGTATTGCTCCAGCCACAAACAGGCCATTTCTATGTGTCTCTTGCCTGGTTAGCTGGGGTTGGTGTCATCCCCCATGCCTAACAAATGCAGTGTTCTTCAGCGTTTGTTACCATAATGCACTTTGTTTTACAGTGAAGCTAGCTTAAAACGTTTCTGCATGCCCTGGCTACTGCTTTCTGTCCCCAGGCTTTCTTCTTGGTTTCCGTTCTGGGCTGGTACAACTGTTTGCAGAGGGAAGCTCCAGATTGTTTCATAGATGTGTTTTCCAGGGAGCTGTACAAACTGTTGGACTCAGCTAAGTGAGAATGGCAGTTTAGGGTGGGAAGCGGATGGCAACATCTCAAAACAGTTTTTCCACTGAAGGACATGGTGTCCTGGAACTACATCTTCCCTGGCTTGTCACACGTGTGTGTCGTAGTTCAGCCCCGATCGGGACCAGCCTACGCAGTCTCTCTCTCGCTCCCCCCACCCTCCGAGAGAATAGGAGGAGATGATATAAGAAAAACAGCTCAAGGTTTGAGATAAGGACAGGGAGAAATCCTTAAAGTTACCGTTATGGGCAAAATAGACTCGACTTGGGGAAAAAACACTCATTTATTTCTAAAATTAGCAGGAGAATGAGAAAAGGGAACAAGATAGCCTCCCCCCACCCCTCCCTCTGCCCAGGCTTAACATTATCTCTACTACCTCCCCTCCTGAGCGGCACAGGGTGGGGGAAAAGGGAATGGGGGTCACGGTCAGTTCATCACGCGTTGTTTTATGCCGCTGTATCATGGTCGAGGGAAGAACTCCTCGCATTCCTCCTCTGCTCCAGCGTGGGGTCCCTCCCACGGGCCACAGTCCTTTGTGAAACTGCTCCGGCGTGGGTCATCTCCTCCATGGGGTGCAGTCTCTCCAGAAAAGCTGTCCCAGAGGGCCCTCCACGGGCCACAGCCTCCTTCAGGCCTCCACCTGCTCCAGCGTGGGGTCCTCCACGGGCTGCAGGTGGATCTCTGCTCCTCCGTGGGCCTCCGTGGCCTGCAGGGGGACAACCTGCTCCACCATGGGCTGCACCACAGGCTGCAGGGGAATCTTGGCCAGGAGCCGCATTACTCCTCCCCCTCCTTCTGAACTGACCTTGGCGTCTGCAGCCGTTTCTCACAACAGGCTGGTAGATGCCTCTCAGGATCCTTTTTACATCTTATTCACTTCTCATCTCCTCTCCACTCCTTGCAGCCAGGCTGGGCTGAGTTAGGCCCAGTCAGCTGCCTGGCGAGAGGCCAGAGGGTGAGGCCTGCAAGGCTTGCGCCTCCCCCTCTCTGCCCCCTGCTCAGCTGCTTCACATCTTCTCTCCTTCTCTTTTTTTTTTTTTTTTCCGGTTTTCCCCTACTTAAATACATTATCACAGAGGTGTTATCAGGCCCGGACGAAGTCCCCACTAAACAGAGGGGAGCGACTTCTAGCAGCTTCCTACGGAAGCTACCACCTTAGGCCCCCCCTCACTAACAAAACCAGAACAGTGTGCTATAAAGAACCTGTCCTCACTGAATCTGCAATTTAAGTATGTTGCAGCTGTTTGGGTAGTTTAATTCTTGTGCACGTTTGCATCCTCTGGTAAAGATACCTAAAAGCTTTGAGAGGACGTTCACCTCATGTGCTTTGAACATGTGTCTCTGATTGCTCCCAGCTGGCTTTGCTGAAGGTAGGCTTGAGTGATTCACTAGTTTAACTGGAAAAAGAGTTAATTTTATTGAATTGTAACAGAAGAGATCATACCTGCTTAGGACATGCTGAGCTGCACAGAGTAAAGTAAGGGAAGTAGACATGGGAAGATGGGCAGGGCAGCCTCGGAAGGCAAACAGCGACTTGTTAATGAAATAATTTTATTATATTGCTTAGATCCATCCCCTGAGCAAGAAGAGCCAGACTCTGCTTTTGAAGCTACTCAGTACTTTTTTGAAGACATCACACCAGAGTGTACACACGGTAGGCATCTTTTGTCTTGGGCATGAAAAGATGAGGTAATGCATTTCAAACAACATGTAGGAAGCTACTTTTTTATTGGATTAAACTTTGTAAGTGAAGTATTCTCTGTAAAAAGAGGTATGTAGTCTTTGTAGATATTTTAATATCCTTAGAGGTGCAGATGTATGTACACTGAGAACTCCCCTGGGTTGTGCATTGCAGAAGTACTTTCAGAATGATGCCATCAGTGTGTTGCAGTATAAGTAATTTTGTGATAAGTGCAGAATATATACTTTGATGGAGAGTGAAAATAAATATATTGGCTTTCAAGATGTTTGGATCAAAACTTAAAAGATTCTAAAAAAACTGAAGCCAAAATGTATATTAAAATGTAGTTCAGCGGTTGGAAATCTTTTTCGTGCCCTAATGAGAACGTGGGTCTCATCGCTGTTGTCTTAAATGGCGTTAAATATCTTTCTTGAGATATTTGATGTTTCTCTCCCATTTGTGAAAAATATTGTCTGCCCTTCAGATTACAGGGGGAAGGAAGGTTCTTTGAGAATACAGATGAGAACTAATAGACTAGAGATGGCAATTTTAAGCCCTGATAGACAAAAGAAGGTGCGCTGATATAATCACCAAACATATATCATGCTAGAAGATGTTTGTGTTGTGGTAACACAGGCTAAGCATCGTACTACACAAACAAAACCTAAGATGGTCCCTGTCTTAGTATTTACATTATTAATTATATGGAATTTGTCATTAGATTTAAGAATAAGCAAAAATCGTCATTTAGTCCTGTCCTTTTTACTCTGCATTTTCTGCAGTGTAAGCATTTTCTTTATTTTGCACTGTACACATCAAAAGTATGTATGTATCTAAAACCACACTGATCTCTCTCTCCCCCTGCCCCTCCACTTCCTAGTTGTTGGCCTAGACAGCAGGAACAAACAAGGAGTAGATGATGGGTTTGTTACAGTGAGTCTGAAAACAGACAAAGGTATGCATAGTGTCTCCATTTCAATTACATCTTTCATGTCTTGTAAAGATGCTCCTTTTGAAAATGGAAAAAAAAAAAGTATTAATTTAAGGTTGCTTCATGGACTTTTCCTGCATCTCTGGGTAATTTGTTGACAGTAGGCAAGAAGAGCTCACAAGAGAATCGAAATTATCTGAGAATGTGGAGCCAAGAGAGTAAATCCAAAGCAAAAAACGCAAAGGAGTTGCCCAAACTGAATCAGGTACTTCTACTGATGCTTTTTTTTCATTAACTTTCTTCACATACCTATAAATATTCAATTCATTAACACTGAATAAAGGTTTTATTTTGAGGCAGATACTTTTTTTTACTACGATTACAGAAGTTAGTTGTTTTCAACATACTGTAACTGGCATTCAGCTCTTGAAACACCCTAAAAATGGCATACGCACATATAGGAGTGATGACGTATTGTTTTGATCTCTAGAAAAAGGGTGATACGATACTGAATATCACCAGCTAGTTCATAATGTCCAATACACATTACCTGGAAGAAGCATTTTACGATTTGTGATTTGTACTGTCTGTCTCATTCCCCTTCGATCCATAGCCACTAAGGAGGAGGAGACCCATTGGGACAGCTGTTTCCTCCAGAGCATGTAGGAAAGGTTTATTCCCTGTAGAACAATGCTTCTTACTTAAGCTAGCCCTAAGCAAATCTCCTTCCTATTTAGTTCGTGAGTGTTGAGTTGCAGAAGGCTGGCATCCAACTAAGTTCCCCCTGTTAACTGAGAGAGTGCTGCAGCTCTCTTATTTCATTTTTCATTACTTCTCATTAGTTTTGTCAGACCCCTAGTTATACTTGGCATTACTCCTACAAGAAAGTCCACCAAAATGAATGTTAAGTGTCTCACTGTGCACCCTCTGTTGCCCTCCTGTGGCTGCAGAGAAATAAAGTCGTCATATGTTGGAAGAAACATCCAACAGTTTATTCTGAATAGCTTTGAGAGAGGCAACACATCTGGGTGCCCAGTCACAGACAATGCTTTCTAGACTGCACCTCGATTATTTCCAATTTCAGTTTAATCACATAAACTATTGTGTCATACCTCCATTCCAGACTTTTAAAACTGATTTAGTAGATCTCAGCCTGATCTGTTTCCTGCTCTCTCAGTAACGTTTCCTCCCTTGGTGTTTAGGGACAGTTCATTGAACTGTGCAAGACAATGTACAATATGTTCAGTGAAGACCCCAATGAACAAGATCTGTACCACGCCACCGCTGCTGTGACAAGCTTGCTTTTGGAGATAGGTGAAGTTGGTAAGCTCTTCAGTGTGCAGCCCATGAAAGAGACAGACAGCAGCAGTAACAATTGCAGCAAAGCTATTCAGAGTGAGCTGTTTCAGAAGAAGGAGCACCAGCAGTACCCCCTCGAACAGCACAAGCCGTTCCAAAGCAGCCTCGTCACCAACGATGAGGAGGCCGTTTGCACCGACAGCACCCTGGGCATGCAGATGGAAGACATTAAGCTGGAAGACTCTTCTCCCAGGGACAACGGAGCCTGTTCTTCCATGCTCATATCTGATGATGACACAAAAGATGATAGTTCGATGTCCTCCTACTCAGTACTGAGTGCGGGTTCGCATGAGGAAGAAAAGCTCCACTGCGAGGACATCGGTGAAGACACCGTTTTGGTACGGAGCAACCACGCCACTTCTCTTTGTAGAAGCACTAGCATTGACAGAGACTGGGCCATTACCTTTGAACAATTTCTAGCCTCCCTTTTGACTGAGCCAGCGCTGGTTAGGTACTTCGACAAGCCTGTGTCCATGATGGCTAGGATTACCAATGCTAAAAACGTAAGGATGATGGGTAAACCGATAACCTCGGCCAGTGACTATGAAATCTCTACTATGTCGGGATAAAAGGCAGTTGGTTTTTTTATTTATTTTTTTTATTCTGTATTTATTAGTACCTGGCACAGGCCCTGGTATTTTCAAAATATGATTGTTTTCACTAACATGAAAATGTTGGGGCTGCAAACTTAACTATATTGAAGTATAATCACTCTTTCTGTGGGAAATGTTACACAAATGCAAATTTTATTCAAAATGCAGAAAAAAAAAATAACAGTTGTCAGTGAAGTGTGTGTATTATTAACCTTGCTGTCAATATAAGATGGTAAAGATTAGTTCTTAATTTCTAAATGTAAATTTAATGCCAATATTTATGTGCATTTTTAAAATAGACATATATGGAGATCTGCTTCTTGGGGAAAAAATTGAACAAAACAGGAAGCAGCTAAAATGTAAAAGGACACTGTCAACCTGAATAGGACCTCAGGTGAAATTAAGTTCCAGGCAACATTCCTGAAGGATAATTTTATTTCATATAACTTTTTTTCAAAGAGGATAATGCAACTTAATATATGCTGCCTTTTTTTTTTTTTAATCTATGAAAGATCACTTCAGTGACACTTGCCTGGCTCCTAACTTCCTCTGCTTGAGACTGGTATGCTCAAATAAAATTGAGAAGTCCATCCCAAACCTAGCTGGCACATCAGGCGAATGCAGTTAAATGTGACGATTTCTGCTCCGACAGAAGGCAGAGCTCATTTCCCTTTCCCTCCGTTCAGCGGCTTCTCTCTGCCCCACACCCAGCAGAGAGAAAGCTCCCAGCTGTGGCCACCAAGGAAAGATCTCCAGCATGACCGTGCCTGCGGACTTGGAAGCTTTGCTGGTGTGCTCCAGCAAAAGACAGTGTGTGCAGGTCCCAGAACAGATTGGCAGAGTCTCTTTTTAAAAATTGAAAGCTGTTTTTAAAAGCTAAAAAAATACATATATACTTCTAAGGCTGGATCTACAGCATATATAGCTTAGCTCTTAAAACTAACCTTTACCACCAACCTATTATATCCTTGTTAGATTAAGAAAATAAAAACCTGTATTGCGTAAGTCTTCATTTACAGCAGTGTAAAGTAGCAGTAATGAAAAAAATCTGCAAGATAATGTAACTGAATATTTAAGTCTTACTGAGAACACTGTCACTTTATATAAAATGAATAGTATCCTGTATCAACTTACTGAATAATATGTTAAAATGAAAACTGGAGCACCTGCACTTTGAATCCTTGCTTCTTTTATACAGATATTCAGGACTTTTTTTTTAAATTTTGTTAGCTGGTTTTTAACTTTTATTTGTTCTGTTCAGGATCATACCTACATGCCTAATCTTTATTTGCTGTTTTGAGAATATTTTCTGTAGAATACTGTTGGTTTTTTTATACTCCTGTATATTCCATCCATGTAACTTGCAGATTTTTTAGCAGAAGCTATGTTTAATTCTTTTCTTTTAAAAGAATGCTTTTAAACTGTCAGATGAAGTGGTTTTTAACCACAAATAGGTAATGTGAACAAATAAAGTACACTCTGCACAGATTTGATTTTTAACTATTAAAGTCATGCTAGAGGGAAAAGTACGTGGTTGTGTTTTATTACACAGACAGATGACTTTGGATCCTCAACACCAGGTTTCCGAACAAAACCATTTGCTGTTTCCATACCTGTTTTTTTTTTTTTAACACTTGAAGGTGTTTAATTCCATCTGCAACCAGCAACCCATGCAGGCTTCTCTCACGGTCCCCAGTTTCATTAAAGTTTTCCCTACTTTGCTCATGTTTGGTGACAAGAGTTGTCACTACTTTTTAAGACTCCCAGATATTTTATGCCCCATCTATGCTTTGCCATAGCTCACTAGGCGTGCTTTTAAGGCACTGGTGTTGCCAGCCAGCCAAGAGACAAACAGCAGATTATAGAGGAGTGGGAGGTTATTTTACAGAGCTTTCTATTTTAAAAAAAAAAAAAAAAAAGAAAGAAAGACTTAAAGAAATATTCTTTTCAAGTTTTCTTCCAATTTGTCTTTCAGCTGCTGATAGCACGTAAAAGTTCAATGGTACTTGTTTTCTTCATTGTAGCATCTTTCAGCTCCTGAATTCTAGGTGTTAGACCTGAGGGTTGTGTTTGACACTTGTAAATATTTGTCTTGCATTAATTTTGGGCAAGCAGATAGAAAGCTCATTATGGGATTTATTAAACCTACTGAAAATTTGACATCGAAACTGTTGTAAAGAGAAGAGCACCTTAGGGGTTCTTACACAGCGGTGCTGGAGGTTGTTTTATAGTAGATGTCACGTATCAGGTGTTGTGTCATAAATTAAGGTGGCAGAGGCTGGTATGGTATATATGGTGTGGTATGTAGGGGGTCTGTGGGAGAGAAAGGGAATAGCCTGAAAGCAGTTGGTCAAGCAAAGAGATAGTGCCTTCGCTTGGAAAGCTGTGGAGCTGGGTCTGGTTCCTCAGCTGGGTGCTTTCCAAGCTTCTGGGTCCCTCCTGTCACAGGGTGTTCGTTGCTAATCTTTAATCTTGCAGCAGCATTTTGAAACTGTGGTAACTGGGTATCAACAGTAGGTGTGAGAGAGAAACCAACAAGAACTGTTGTGAAGAGTTCTAATTCCATCGGGATGCTTAGAGAAACAAAAGGAAGCTGGTGCGTAAGCACCATCAGCCTGCAGTGTGACTAAGTGAAAAAGCCACAGGTCAGAGAAGGCACCTGTGGCTGTACCAGTGCGTTCCAGGTAGGGAGCACGGCTCACCAGGTCTCCACCGGTTTGGGTCGTAGGCATGTTGAGGAGATCTGGTGCTGCTACTCTGCAAGCTTCTGGCAACCTTGTGAGTGACTTAAATGTAATCTCTTGTCTCTTCCTGGTAATTTGGTAATAATGAGGTACACCATATCTAGAAGATGCCTTTTATGAGAAATGAGGTATGGACTGTAAACCATACTTGATGCTGTTGTATTCTCTTTTTGTAAGAAAAATGGACTAGTTGGGCTTAGACTAAAACGTCTGGAAAAAATGAGAAAATACTGAGGAATAGTGTATGGGTCAGTAGATTAGCTCAGCCTATGGTGGAGCGTACTTTAGATCCTGGCCTTTTGCTTAGCTGCAGCACAAGGTTCCAGCATCCAGCAGCTTCTGTCACAGCCTGGCATCAACGCCCAATGCTGTGGGAGAGGGCTGGTCCGTGCCTAGAGCTCACCAGTCTAGATACACGGCCAGGGGTAACGTTACAGCAAGAATGAAAGTGAAGCAGTCGCGTCTGTTGCTGAGCCTTGTCCTCTGGCTGGAAGAAAACATTTCTTTTTCTATTTCTATTTTTTACACTGGAGTCTTGAGTCAAATGTTATGTACTTCAAGAGGCAACTGTGACTTTTAGTACTTATTTAAAATGCTGATTTATTCAATAGTGAAAATATAAATTAGTCCAACAGCAAATAATTAAAACAAATCTGTGGCAGTGAAGGTTACATAGGAATATGGCTAATAATAGGAACGTGTGACACGTGGTGGTACTGGCGGCGGCGCTGTGTAAGACAGTTTCAGTGCTGGGAATACAAGAGATGAAATACAGGTTGTTGGCCTTAACTGCAGGGCAAGATGCTCCCAATAAATGCTGGCAGGTAACGCCTCAAAGCATGTCACATCAGAATGGAACTCCGGTTCTCTTTTCTGCAGTACTCAATATCTCAATTTAAATTTGCTGAGGAGTAGCTACTTCTTTATCCCATTTTCTAAATAACTGGTATTTGCATAACTGACCAGCGTGGGGTTTGGAGGAGTGAGATGCTTCTGTAGTGCGGGGCTTGTTCTATGCTTCTGAATAAAAATTGCTACCACTGAGATCTTGTAGTTTACGTGTAGTGGCACTTTGGTACATTAATAGAAGTGTTTGGTCTCCAAAACTCAGGAACAGAAATAAAGACTACCTGAGAAATACAAATAGAATTGAAAAAACAAGTGAATTATTTATCATTGCTTCTATGGAGATGAAGGCATGGTGGAAGATGGAGGTAAAAATATTTTCTTGGTTTAAAAAAAAAAATGAAAACACATCAGAATTCTTTTCTTTCTTCAGAAGAGTTCTACGGTGTTCTCCAGCTCTCAATTTTGTTCCTGGAGTTTTGCCCTCCCAAACTGGGAGAACTTTGCACTTTGAGTTAACTCCAAGAGTTCATGTTCAGGTCCTAGAAACAAAATTCTTGGTTTTTTGGGTTTGGTTGGTTTTTTTGTGTTGGCTGTGTGTGTGGTTGGGGCTTTTTTTGTTTTGATTTTAAAGCTTAAAACAGAGCTTCTTTTAAAGGGAGGACTTCAAGAGCAACTGAAATAAAGCAGTGAGAAATCTCTACCATTTGCAGCAGAGTATGGTAGCCTACCTGTGTAATATTTTACATTCCATAACCAAAATTCTAGTCCATTGCTGAAGAGAGTGATGCAGCGCTCTAGCTAAAGAAACTCGGCAAAACTACTGTCTGCCCCCTTCCAGCCCAACATGTGTTTTGTATATGTTATATATCGAGGAAGTGATGTCTGCTTCCTGTGGTTTGGACCAAAGGAATTTGAAAAAAGGGATGCTGCGACCTTTCATGTCAGGTGTAGAACAAAGGGAGCTGACAGCCAGAGAAGCCCCTTGGCTCATAAAGCAGGAAGCCTTTCCTCTGGCTTCGCCTTCGGTCTGTGCGATACACGGTAGCTGTGACTTCAGTCCGGAGCGACAGGCTGACGGAGGTCAGGGGAGTGAGAGAGCGTTAAAGGCCATAATACACACAAACTCCTAATGTGTGTTGAACTGTCCCTCTGCGCGATATCCTGTTACAACAGACGAAAGATTTCGAGTGGACTTGCGTGGTATCAGACTACTCTTAGAGTTAAAAACCACACTTTTTGTATGGATCTCAGCATCAGATTTAAATCGTATTCCTTTCTTCTGGTGTTTGTATCAAGGCACATCTCTTGGATGATGATTTAAAAACTAGAAAATGTGAGCCAGCCAGCCTTTGTTCCAGCTGTCATGTTTTCCGGTTCAGCTTCCATACACACGGATGTTCTGCAGTTTGTGCTATAGTGTTGTTTCCCACTATGCCTTTCCTAGGCACAAACGCAAGCCCAGTACAAGAACCACAGAGAAGGCTAAACAAATTCTCAGAACTGGAGAGGAAGGAGAACCAAAAAAAAAAAAAAAAAAAAAAAAAGCTAGGATAAAGGTTTCTTTTACATCACAGTGCACGTGCATGAATTTGAAAGCCCAGCTAACTGGAAATGGCTACATTTTCTAGCAGGCCACAACACACTAATGTTAACAATATTTTGGAATAATTCGTTCTTTATTTGCTACAACTGTAAACATCTTTCTATTACACAGACATCACAGTTTACGTTATTGCTTTTGTACTGTGGTAAACGGAAATGTCTATTAGTATGCAGCTATCTAAGCACAGTGTGATAAGAAGAAACTGCCCACAAGCTGTCTTGGGCTGTTTTTTTTTTTCCTTCCCTAGAGAAAGACAAATACAGACCAGCACAAGAAACATCAGTCCAAAGATTGATCACCATCATACTACAGCAACACAAAACAAGTATGACAGAAAGAAAGAACAGGTTACATCTTTACCGCGCATTCACTAGCAGTATTTTTCAAGAATACTGACTGCTGAACTCCCACTTAACTAAATACAAACTGTTTCATCACAATAATTCTTAAAACAAGGCTAACCAATTTTTTTTTTTACAGTATTTGTTATTTAAGCTAGGATGGAAAATCTGGAAAACGAATGCTTGGGGCTTTGTGTGTATGTGTTTAATTTTTTGTTTGCATTTTTTTGTTTTGTTTTTCAAAGAGTGAAAATCCCAAACTATTGATCTGAGGTGCTTGAATTGGCCCCTTTTCCTTTTGTCCTTTAGGACAAAATGCCCTGTGCTTTACACTGCTGTATCAGATGACAGAAACACAACCAGTTTAAAAACATTCTCAGTTTCTTCCTAAGTAGCACCGTCTTCAAATCATTTTCCAGTCAAGTTGGTTACTTAGGAAGCAATGTCTTTACTTACTGAAAGACTAGATTTTACTTTTGCTTGTGGTAAACTTCTACTTATCTTCAGGTTAATTTGCTCATGCAGTGGCACCATGTTTCAAGCATACACTAAACAACAAAAGTGGAGGTAGTTTGTTAAACAGTTGCTACAGGAAAAACAACGAAAATTTAGAGAACCACCTTGTTGTCTTCAGTTTTAGATTTTTTTTTTTTCTAAAATTACTGTTGCATATGAGCTTTCACATAGTGAATGCTTTAAAGAGGCAGCAAGTTAGAAAACTAACAGTACTTGCAAATTCTAGTAGATAATCCATACTTTAAAACATGACAGTTAATAAATAACAAGAGAATTTACCAAGGTTTTAAGACTCTCAGAACAAACCATGAACAACAAATTCCAATGTTAAACAAATTGATTATATCAACTTGCAGAAAGGTGGCCTACCTCCATTTGGAATCTTCCATAACCTTAAGATTGTCGCCCTACAACAGAGTTAGTATAAAATACCGCTGACTAGTAAAACACTGCTCTTCCCTTCCCTAAACACACGTCTACCTTTCCCCACGTATTTTCTAGCTACCACCGTAATACAACTAGCCTACCACTGGTGTAAAACACAGATACTCAGTACTAGTCTACATATAGTCAGTGACTCCTGGACAGAAGGACTGAGCTACTTGATTGTACAAAACTACAAGCAAATTCTAACTGTTTTCTGGGAAGGTGTATTGGAGCCTAACGTAAGCACTCACCCGAATTACTACATGCAAACTAATGCATTCCCATACATCTCACTCAGCTGATGATGGTTGGGTTTCCTTTTTTTTTCCTTGTACTGCCATAGTTTATTCCTAGCAGACACTTTGATTAGAGAAAAAAGAAAAAAAAAAAAGCTAATGCATCTCGCATCAGGCTCAATCTACATGCTACACTAAAATGTCATAAGTGTGTGATAGGAAATCTGAAACTTGAGGCTTTAAAAACCTCAGCGGTAGGTAAAATGTCAGTCTCGTGGTGAACAAGGAGCTGAGTTGAAGTTTCAAAGCTGGAAAGATGGGGGGTAATTATTTTTGCAACTGTTGCCAAAAAAAAAAAGGTTGCAGACTGTAGTGCTGTAGTGCAGGGGAATGTTTTGGAGAGACGGATCAAGCAATTTTGTTACTTGCTAGCAAGCAGTAGATAGAACCAACCAATGGATCTTCTTTCCTGCTGCTGCTAAACATACTGGGGTCACTTCTGAAATTCAGAAAGTCAGTCTCATGTTGCTTGCAAAGGGGATCTACAAGCAATAGCAAAAGTTATCAATGAAGGAAGACAAAGATGACAAAAGCTGAGGCTAGAATGTAACAAACAACTAATCTCTCAGGCACCGGGAAAGAGCCTGCTTTCCAGTTCCTCATTGTTTTAGGAATGTCCAGTATCTATAAGGGTCAGAGAAACAGAACTCCAGCGCAGGACCTGAACCCCAGAACACTTCCCATGGGATCTCAGCTTTTTCCGTGGTGAGAATTACAGGATCTGAGTACCTGGGAGCAGCAAAAGAACTAGGCTTCCCGTCATCAGTTCTGTATCTGAGCTGGTCAGTTCAGCTGTTCAGCTTACCAAGCCATGGCATAACGGTAAACACTCTCCCTACAAGCATCTTCACATTCCTATTTTATAGTAGAATAGCATCAACCCAACACAGATGAGATGAACCCTTCTCCACCCTGCACATGTTAAGAATGTTTAACTCCTGTCTACACCTAAGGTATCATAAAAAGAAAACTGCATTACCTCCTACACCTGTACTGCCTACCCCGATGAGGAGCTTTCCCACAGATCACTAACATTTGAGGGATTAAGAGCAATTGGGTGGATGCAGTGCAAGAAGTCACTAGTTACGCAACACAGACACACAGAACTACCGAAGTGGGAAGGCACCTCTGGAGATGACCTAGTCCAAGCCCCTGCCCAAAGCCGAGTCACTTAAAGCAGGCTGCTTAGGACCATGTCCGGTTGGGTTTTGATGATCTCCAAGGAGATGTAGTGTCACATAGTACAATAATACATTTGATACTTATGTAGTGTAACATTACCCATTAGAAATAGGGGGTTGTGTTCAGTATTTGTATTCTTCAGGAATCTCTTTATGATTAGTCATTGACTAGAAGTTAACTAATTTACCTGAGATAATTAAAAAAAGAAAAAAAAATCATGATAGCTTCTGTTAGCATACAACTTTTGTGCCACTGTGTGCTATTTAAGTATATACTGAAAGAGCCTTTCCCAAATAAGTCAAGCTTCTAAGGCTATGATCTGGTTACAGAAGCAAAATAAAACACTGATTGAACAAAGCAGAAGGCACTTATTTAATAGTAGGTTTTAGAAAAAGAAGTGGTGGTCATACCAAATCTGTTTGAAGTTGCTTTAAGCAATAATTAATCTCAATATAAAGTCCTACTGACTAGATTGTCTGAAGATTAAGGAACATGTTGCAGCTGCATCCCTTCCATGGGAAATACATCTTTGTTAGAGACTGTTACTCAGGTGTGAATTTATTTTTACAAAATAGGGACTGCAGCTGCAATAAGTTTTTAATGAGTGAGCTTTATAAACTCTCTTGTACTTCCCACTGAGAATACTCCGTTAGCTGCTAAAAGAAAGGGCTGACAACAGAAACAAAATCAAGCAGCCTGAGCAGCTCAAGTCAGATTAGAAAGAACTGAAAAATTTTACAGTAGGAATATTTTTAGGAGTAGCTTTACTCTGAGGATCTGATCCTCACACTGATGATTTGTGGTTCTTTTTGTTTGTTTGCAAACTCAGCTTTTTCCAAGCAAAGGAATTTGCTGGTACAAATCCAAAGATTAAAACAATTCCCCTAGCCAAAAGTAACTTCTAGTAAGTATGTCAGTATGTTGATGGATTGAGCCTCTTCTCCAAAATCATAAGCGACTAATACATTCCCTTCATGGACCTCTTCATTACAGAGAAACTTAACATTGATGAGTGAACGATCAAGTACACATACAGCATAAGAACACAGAATGTCTAAAACCAGAGTAATTTCAGCTAAAAAAAAGTTTTTAAAAGAAAGACAACTAACAGTCAAACCTATTAATGGAAAACATGATGCGGCATAAATACCTGCTTCATGTTCCTGCACCAAGAAGTATAAAAGAAATCGTGAAAGCAAACAATCCGGAGGCTCTTGAGATTTGAGGGTCGATTTTTGTGTTGGTTTGTTTTTGTTTTTTTTTTTTTTTTAAAAAAAAAGCTGTCCTTTGGAGAATAGCATATAAAGACCTGTAAACAGAGGTTGATTGTCCAAGCTTTCTTAACTGAATTTTGATTATTTTTTTATGTAAAAAAAAAAAAAAAGAGTTCTATTGTTAAACAGTTTTTGGTGAAACGTAAAATGCATAACTCCATTTTTGATGCAGAACTCGTAGACTGCAGAGGAGTTAAGGTTTCTTTGTATTTTGTAAGGTTAGTACCACATTGTAATCCAGTAGAAGTCCCTTAATTTTTTCATGGAATTTCTCTCTGTACTGGTTGAAGTGCATAATGCTTTCTGGTTCTTCTTCAAACCAGAACTTGTCAAACTCATAAACCAGATAGCCTGTGAAGAAAATAAAATACAGATCTGCAAAAATGACCTCCACAATTTTCTGCCTTGATCTAGCTAGACTTAGAGTGATATTTTAGACTCTAATCAATCCTTTAAAATAGGGAATGTCTCATCCCGGTCAATAGCAAGCTTTTGGACCCTGTAATAACAAATGAAAAAAAAAAAAAAAAAATCTGCAAATGCTGAGTTTTCAGACTGCAATCTCTACAGAAAGCAACCCAAATTTAACCCTTAAATGTACATTTCTGTAGCACAATGTTTAAGTATCAAGTGCACCTCCAATACCAGAAAACCTAAACTCTATGTTGTAGGCCTCCCCCCAGGCAGTCTGTACTCAAGAAGCTACAGATACTTACAGTAAAACTGATGGAAGTGCTCCATCTGTGGCAACCCAGAGACTACGTTGTACAGATGAGACTTCAAAGCACCATTCTTAAGCAAGCTGTACGCCATTTCTGTCAGATTGATTCCAACTATTGCATAAGAATATCTGCAATGCCAATCACAGGTCACGTTTTACCTTATGGATCGAAGGACTCAAAAGCTTCCATGAAACAGTTCTGCATTACGATAACTCTAAGAGTCAATTTTTCTTATCATACTTGTTGACAAGCTGACTTCAGCCTAGAGAATACCCTCTCCACACCCTGGTGCATGCAACTAGACAATTGTAAGATGGTAGAGCTAATCAACACTGGAACTGCTGGAATATTAGAAATTGGACATCAAAAACATTGTTACAGTAAAATGGAAGGGCCACCTCAACCTGTTCTTCAAGTTGAAAAAAAAAAAATCTGTTTTTTCTCTTGCATAGTATAGAAAGCATCACAATAGAAATTCTTAAAGGATTGTTGAAACAAGTGTTTCTGGGGGAAGGAAAGAAAAATGGATTAATTTGTGTCAATGATACGAGTATTTAATTGATCTAAATGTCAGGTATCCTATCAATGACCTAGATGCACAGGGTAATACTATTTACAATTTACAAGTCCTGAAAGCCTCCCATTCATGGAAGGTGACCAAGTTAACTGAGGACTAGATGGATCAGAGGATATACACAGGTTTACCAGCTTTCCTCTGTATCTGACTGGTTTTAGAGTATATTTCCCTGTAAAATGAGCTAAATGTTTTAATATGCAAAGTTTTCAAAAATGAAATTAAAGCTGAGCAACCACAAAACATCTATTTGTACACTTACTACAGAACAGAAACCTAGCAAAAAAAGAGACCTTCAGAGAGAATCAATACCATCCCAACACAGGATCAGCAAGAAGGCAAAAAGTAAGCATTCATTTCTATTACAGATAAAGCTAACTACGATGGTAAAGGTGTTCGCTGTGTTAACTAAAGCCGATATTTTGCAACACTTTTGTCCCAGCAAGTCTATTCTGAAAAAAAAAGCTGCACATAATTTCCAGCCTGAAATTGATTTCTGTGTTTGGTTTCTCATGTATCTCTACTTTGGCCCTTTTTTCATTCTTTAATGGAAAAAAACACAAATATTTTCCTTTTTCTTTTCAGGACACATACTTGACACAGAACAAGCCAGAAAAGGTCACACAGTGACTTACCCCAGCTTTGGGTGATTTGAACGAGAAAGGATCTGACGAGCTTCATCGGTGTAATGCTTACTAAAATACCTGTCAATGTAAAACAGAATCTTACATTATTTTTTTGCAATTCATATAAAAAAAAAATGTGTTCAACATCAAAATGTATAGCTTTAAACTAAAGCTGAATACTAAGCTGTACCACTGAAAAATGGCACAAAATGAAAAGCAAGGAAAAAGTAGCAAATTAAATTATATTCAGCATGAACTAATATAGTAAAAAAAAGAATCACTGTGCTCTGAATATCAAATATGAAGTTCACCCAAGTCCATAAATTAGCTTAGCTAAGTTATGCAAACTTGGCTTTTTTTCATTACAGTAATTAATTCAGGAATTTTAAAAGCTTTTGACAAGATACTTTCTAAGTTATAACCTATAAAATCTATATTACAGTAACAAAAAATGAAGTGTCTTGGGCAACTTTCTGTTCCTCCCCTCACTTGTTGGCCTCTACCCAACCACATATTCACAGATGTGCAGCTGCTAGAAACTGACTTTTTTAGAAAATCCTGTTTTTCACTGTACAGAAGGCACCAATTTTATTCGCTTCTATTCAGTCTTTATTAGAAATAGCACTAACTAGAGAAAATGCATAGATATTGAAAATTAGTTACAACAGAAATTAAATGCTTCTTTTCACTTACACCAGATTCACTAAGCCCAGCAGGCCCATTCCTCTGAAGTCTGTTTTGGGATCATCACCTTGGAAGCCAATGTCACACCACTGCTTGGTGATTCTGGCCTTCAGATTCTCATGGGGCATCAGCAAATTCCAAAGCTGCACAAATATGCTTCCATGTTACACACAGCTACTAAAGTATTCCAGGTTACATAATTCAGAACAGTTGCTGCTGCACGTTAGAAACCATTCACCAAAGAACAGGGTATTAGCGGCATGCTGTTCTTTTCTGTTAGGGGCAATCTGGAGTCATACTGCAATGGCTTATTTCAGCAATTGTGAAAATCATTACATTTAACATTAAATGTGATATTTTGCCTTCGCAGACAAAGCCACTGTATCAGTACTAAAGAAATAAAGACTTCTTTCACTTCAGAAATTATTTTATGCATCATTTTCTGACAGGACAGCTATGAACTGAAATACTAATTCTCAATGACTGCTTACTTAACACACCAATATTGTGCAGAGCAAGTTGAGATAATTAGGAAATGTGAAGAAAAGGACATGCTAATATATTTGCACAGTAAAAGTACTTCAAAAAGCCTCAAGCAGTTTTATATTATTTGCTTGCTATTATTTATTGTTATCTAAAATACATTACTGATAGTTTTTGTCTTCCAGCATTAAACTATCCTCTTTGTCATTGACTGGGGTGCAGTAATAAGAAAACACTGTAAACCAATAATTACTAAATAAAATTCAAAGTTAGACATGTGCATAAGGTTAAATATCTTTTTAGTTATGATCCTTCAGTGACCCACAAAATTATTTTGCTACTGATGTGTTGTTACGTCCAATTTCACACAAAATAATCCCAGTGCAAGTAACTCTAGTTTACCAATTTGTTTTGCTTTGATGTTGTATTTTAACATGTCACTTCTATAATGGGTTAACAGTTCACAGGCAGAAAAGAGGCCAGCTGGTAAAAATAGGAATACTACCAGTAAATTAAGCTCATTCAAGCTGTTGAACTTGGAGGGCGAAAAAAAACCAAGCAAACAGCTTTTTGTATTTAAAAGATTATTTTCACCTCAATTAACTGTTCCTCATGTTCTTCATTATCCGAATCATATGGGACCTTCCTCAGATTTTCCACGTCCAAATACAGTTTTTTATAACCTGATATCTGCAGTAAGGATATATGCAGATTTGTCTTAAACCTGAAATAATAACAAAACACCAGACAGAAGGTTTTAAAGAGGTATAGTTAGCCTTAAATTCTTGCTTGACCTACCAGATGAGGCCTTCCTTATGTTAATGCAATGTAAACACTAGAACTAGGACATACTTTATGTTTATCTTTCAAACTCCAGCATATTGGTTAGGTATACTGCTATACGAATCTTATTTCTACTTAAAAACCAAAACTCTAGCTGATTCCAGTGTTGCACAGTCAGGCCCTATTCACTTAAATTATGGAAGAAAAAAAACCAACTTAGCTAAAATCTGTGATGGCACAAGAAAACCCCATATGCCATCCTGGCCCCTGCACCTTCACCTAACCCCAACCTTTTTGTAAGTCTTAAAGTGAAACTTTGTCAGAAATACTTACAGCTTCAAAGACTCATTTCATTAAACTTTAAAATTTTGGCTATTGACAATTTTTCCTCTCAATTGTTCATCAATACTTGTGCAGATGAATGCAAACATTAATCAGGTATCACTATACTCTCTCAAATACATCTAGGCGATTCAGTTCATGTAACCCACCTATGCAATAATCATATTACTTAGAAATAAGAAGTAACAGAAGGGACTGGCAAGATACAGATGCAGTTATCCTAAATCCACATCAATTAAAACTTGGCAATTGATTTTCTAGAACTGAGGAGGATATAACCATACCTTATTTTCTAATTTGATTCTAAAGATTTGTGCTGAATGGCCTAAATATTGTATCAAAATCAGCAACTGCAAGAATCTGCCAGGAAGTTAGAATTATCTGCCATGAAGAACTTATGTTCGGGTTCCAAACGTACCTTGTATCCTTCTGTTCAATTTTCTTTTCTTGCATTATGTCTCTGACACACTTCTCCACTTCAGCTTCCTCAACACGTACAGCATTTCTTAAAACCTAGGAAGTTAGCACAGTAAAAGACTTAATGAGGAACGCAGAAATCTATCATCTACTTTATTCTTATTTCTCAGCTTCTGCATACCTGCCATGTGTGTATTCTTTACTGTAAAAGAAGAACAGGCAATTTATTGCAAATGTCTACAGAACATGGGCTCAAACTGCATATAAAAGATCTGCCATAACTGCCTAAAAGCATGCTTTGTAACTTTGTCAGACTGTAAACAATGTTTACATGTGAGTCCCATAAAGAATAAACAAAGCTCCGGAGTTGTTTAGTATAGGTTTTCGTTTGCTTTCAAATGCTGAACTGAAACACGTTCTTCCTAATCCCATTGAAACAAACAAAGCTATCCAGGAGCAAAAGTGACAAAACTTCAATAAGGAAAAAATGCTTCAGAACTGGGAGACAGTGAGCTAACAAAGCTAAGGTTTCAATACTGCGGCAAAACAAAAGAAGTTAATGTAAGATACTGCTATTTTGTAGTCTTCTAGAGTAAAGGGCAAATAATAGTAATAACAGCTACACGCTGTCCGCCTAAAATCACTTCAGAACAATTTAACTTCGTCTTCTAAACTTTTTATGGTCACAATGAATTCTTTAATACAATTCATGGTAACACCAAAGCAGCTTTATTTCTGTAAAGCAACAGATTAACCCTTTTAAAATCAAACATTAATATATTCGATGTAATGATTTAATTAAGATATGCTAAAAGACCCACCCATACTGCGCTCTACTGCAAGAAAGATGCTTGTGGCAGTTACTAATTCTCTCTCAACATCACACTGCAGTGATCAGCTAGAAAAAGGGAGGATGTAGTCACCTCACTGTCTGAGAAGTTTTATTCAAGAAAAAAAACTGTGTTGTAGGCTTATATCTAACTGCTACACAACAATTGGAATGAGCCTGCCAGTTAAATGTCTACCTGCCAACTTGCATTACACTTTTTTCAACAATTTAAGACAGTATTGTATCCACTGCATTTACCTGCTTTATCGGTGTCATTTATCTGTATCACACTTCTGGGTTCTACAAAACAGCAGAGACTGCGACAGGGAGAAGTGACCCTCTCTGAGAACAGAAGCTGTGTTTAACGGCTTGTCTGAGTTGCTGCTAAAGAGCAGGTCATTTTTCAGAGAGATGGAAACAAATATTTGAAGGGACATGGGGTTATTTTTGAGAAACCTTGACTAACCGTAGCATACGAAACCCCAAATACTGTTCTCTCCTCTCTGCCTTTTATTCCTCTGTCCTCAAAAAGGAAATGCACATGTTCTTTTTCTGGGATCTGTCTCTGAAAGAAGGTTTTATTACAGTTTAATTTCTAATATCTTTTACCTTATTCTTTGATAATTCCAGTGAATGTTCTGCAATACAAAAAAAAAGTAAATTGTTTTAAATAATTGACAATAGGTGTTCTTGTGGCATGTAAGTATTATAAAATGTTGCATCCCTTTTATACATGTAATAAATCAAAAACTACTCAGTCTTAAAATCAACAGGTATCAGGTAACTGAAAGTCTCAATTTATAGGGTTTTTTTTAATGACCCTCCAGTACAACGCTGAAAACATAGTCAGATTTTTTAAAACATTGATCAGTTACACACGCAAACACAAAACAAATTGGAAAAGGTGTCAAGACAATATGTTTCTTGATATTTTGTCCATTCTTAGAAATGTTTTTGTGCTTATTACTGAAGAATAAGGAAGCAAAGTTACTTCCTCAAGCTACAGTTAAAATGGCAAAAACTATAAGTAGTTTCTTAAATTACTATTTTAGATCAAAATTCTGCATCAAGCAGAATTGTGCATTTAATCACTCTTCCTCTCTCCTCCTGAAAGATGCATTCATGTCTGTTCCACGTGACTTTTTTAATAACAAGAATGTGAAAGCAAACACAAAGTGATGGGAAGACTCTAGGGAAAAACCTAAGATTTCCCGTTCATTTTTTGCATTAACTGGAATTGCCTTAGCAAGCAGGCAAGAAAACTAGACCTGTTGTTCAGATTTAAAATTCTCACAGGAGAGACAGGAAAAAGGGAATGGTGAGAACAGAACCCAGGGGACAAACACTGCTCGCAGGGCAGGTCCCTGTTTCCACTGATTGCTTTTCATAAATCATAGAATGGTTTGGGTTGGAAGGGACCTTTCAAAGGTCATCTAGTTCAACCCCCCTGCGAGGAGCAGGGACATCTCCAACCAGATCAGATTGCTCAGAGCCCCATCCAACCTGCCCTTGAATGTTTCCAGGGATGGGGCATCCACCACCTCTCTGGGCAACCTGTTCCAGTGTTCCATCACCCTCATTGTAAAAAAAAATTCTTATCTCTAGTCTAGATCTACCCTATTTTGGTTTAAAATCATTACCCCTTGTCCTATCGCAACAGGCCCTGTTAAAAAGTTTGTCCCCATTTTTCCTGTAGGCCCCTTTTAGGTACTGGCAGGCCGCTATCAGGTCTCCCTGGAGCCTCCTCTTCTCCAGGCTGAACAGCCCCAACTCTCTCAGCCTGGCCTCACAGGAGAGATGCTCCAGCCCTCTGATCATCTTCATGGCCTCCTCTGGACTCACTCCAACAGGTCCACATCCTCCTTATGTTGGGGGCTCCAGAACTGAACGCAGTACTGCAGGTGGGGTCTCATCAGAGCGGACATCTCTAGAGATCGAAGTGGTTCCCCGGTTCGGCACCCTTCGTTACCTATGCCCAGCGTCCGCTGCGCGCCCGCCTTCGTGCCCTCGAAGATCCGCTGCAGTTCACACTTCCCAGTCAGCAGCCTCAAGACCCACTTCAGCCAGAACCGAAAGTAGTTGCCGTACAGGAACCCCCAGAAGGACATCAACATCTTCTGCGCGAAGAAAACCTCGCGTTAGCGGGAGGGTCGCGGCGGCGGCAGCCCCCCAACCCCCGCCCCAGCACCACCGCCACCGCCCAGCCCAGGCCGCCCTCGCGAGCCGTTAACGGTCGGCGCCCCGCTGGGCGGCCACCGGTACCGGCCGTCTCGCCCCGCGGCGAAGGGAGCGGGCACCTGGCCCCGGCAGCGCCGAGCGCGGCCGCCCCGCGCCCACCGTGGCGGCGACCTAGCGGCGCTCTGCCGCCCCCCGCATCCTCCCGCCGGAAGCCGCCTTCCCCGACCTGGAAGTGATGGCGGCGAGAGGGAACGGAAGTGCCGGTTGCGAGGGTGCGGGGCTCCTCACGGCGCGGCCGCCTGCCCCGGAGGGAGGCGCTGGCGTTCCCTCTGCAGGCACCTTTCTGTTCCAGGGGCGCTTGGCTCCGGGAAAAGGGCAGCCGGAGGGCTGGCGAGTGGGTGGCCTGGCTCGCGTGAAGCCGCCTCCTGCCCCAGGAGCCCAAAGGCTTTGGCTCCTGGTCCGGTCCGGGAGACACGTTAGTCCGTGGGTCCTGCCCCGGGCCGGCCTGCCAGGCGGGACACACCGCTCCCGCCTCAGGGCTGACCGCGGGGCTCACCGGGGAAGTGGCCCAGCTCGTACCTGGGCCAAGAATCAGTGTACCCTCTCGCTAGTTAACGCCTTCAGCTTGTTCGTGAGGCCTTAGAAAATACAGCCGGGGATGGCTTACGCTTGTTTCAGTGTTTGCAAAACGGGGCTTGAAGAGTCGTTGCTTGCATCCGTTATAGCTGAAGGCCACGCGTGTCTGAAAGATGTTACAAATTTAGTTGGACTAGATGCTTTTGGAGGAGCAGGGCTTCCCCTTGGATCCTGCTTTGCCACTGCTGAACGGAGGTTCAGCCTCTGTTTCATTTAGTTCCGGCCAGTACTCCCATTGTATTATGATTAAGGATTATTTCAGTCAGCGTGGGTTGGGCAGTTCCTTTGAGGACAGTGGAAGGAATTCCTATTCCTCTAAATCGTATGCAAAATTTGGAGAGTTGAAAGGGAGTTGACAGACTTGCTTGACCACATTCTGATACATTTTTTAATGCGAGCAAATTGAAGTACCTTTTACACAGAATCAAAAGCCACACAGCAGGTCTGGTGGCCTGTGTCCCACAGAGGATTTCAGAGGGTGGACCAATACATCTGGCATCCTCCCTTTGGATTTTTACACTCGTAGGGGGCAGAGTTTCATATGGGGCAATCACTGATATGTCAACTTCAATTGTTTGCAGATTTGATTCCTACCTCTTAAAAACTATGAGGAGAGGCATGTTAAGGGGCAGCAGGTGGTCATTTCTGTCTGTGTCACTTCTTAAGTGAGTAATCTGACTTTTGAAGCATTGGACTGCTAGCGGATGAAAATAAACTAAAAGATATTTCTGTTAAAAAGTATTCTTACTTGGAGACAGGCTGTCATGATGGTTCTATCACGTCATGTACATGTAAGTTTGTCCAAGTTAGCCAAAAAACTAGAAAATATCTTGAAAAAAATATCAAAGATCCAGTGCCTAAGAAGTGATACAAGAAATTGGAAGATAGAAATTTTTCTGCGTTGCAGGACCTGGGCAAACTACAGCTCCCACCTACCTTGTATGGGAAACAACTCTGAGCAAATAATCCAGATCAGGAAAAAAAAAGTTTGCGCTACACCTCCCATCTGATGGTTTGGCAGACAGCTGCTGCTGTGGTATTTAAACACAGCTAGGCTGAAGGGCTGTCATCAGGAGAATCCTGGCTTCAGCAGCAGCGAGGTGTTACGGTTTGACATTGGGAAGGTGGAGGAGTTGTAACATGGAGAAATGGAAAGGGGGTCAGGTCCTTAGTGCCAGTCTTTATGCCCACGTGTAGATTGCTCTGAGCCAGTTCATTAGGAGTGTGAGCTACCGGAATTCCTTAGTCCAGCAGGTGCATCCTTAAAGTGTGGGTCTGCGCAAACGACACAGGGAGATGATGAGAATTTTGTTGATGTATACCAAAATAAAACTTTCCTACTGCTTCAAGAGTTTCACTTTCTGTTGCATCTTTTAATTAATTAAATAACTTCCTATCAATATGATTAATTTTTTCCTATTATTTATACTTAAAGAGAAAATAATTTTTGTATGGATTGCCAAGAACCAAAGTGACTTCTTCTGCTACAGGTTTTGGAATTTGTTCCACTTCCTATTTTGATCTATGACAGCCTGAAACTTTACTGTAACAATAAATACACACAGTAAAGATCGTTGTTTTCTCCGTCATTTCTTTCTCCTTCCAGTCTCCGGGACTGATGTGTAGAGTATCCGGTGTGGACAATACATTGCAAAAGACTTCTGTGAGTTATAATTAGACTGGTTGAGGTAAGCTTGAAAATTGTTAAGGTCCTGTTTTAAAGCACTTCTGAAATGTGAGAGTTTAAAAGATGCAAGTTTTCAGCTAGCTTGTACTTTTTTTTTTGCTCATACAATGTTTTCTTAAATCTCTATTTTAAAGTAAAATCTGTAATCAATTATATCTAAAAATATTTAAGTGTGTACTTTTGACCTTTTTTCACAGCTTTTTATAAAGATATTAAAAAGATATAGAGCTTATTTACTCTAAATAAGGCAGGAGATATAAGTGATTATTCCAAACGTGGTAATGTGAGGTGCATTAATTTCTCTTTAGGTTTCAGACTTGATCATCTTTTTCAGTGTATAACAAGCAAGTCTAAACCCTTGACTTAAAGCTTCATTGGCTCCTTTACTGAACTGAGTGATCCAGCAGCAGGCGTGTTTGATTTTACACAAGTGTCAGTACCCGAATCATGCAAGGTGCTTCTGATATCATCATGTTCAGTCAATTCATAAATTAGATTAGGACAGTCAAAAAATTTAAAGCAGTAGCTTAAGAAAAAAAAAGTCCTAGCTTCCTCTTTTGTGTTTTTGTCCTCTTTTTTTGTGTTTACTGCCTTCCAGCATTACCTTCACAGAGACTTCGGTTGAAGGAAAGATAATGACCTACTGTTTGCCTTTTAAAATCATTTCTTAGGTGACAGCAAGGCAAATAAAAGGGGACTTTAACCAGCAATATCAGTTGGATCTCTGTGCAGTCAGAAAACTTTCCATTGCAGTGACTATTTATTACCTATTGTTACTGGGAGTTATTCTTTGGTCGTGTACCCTTGTGGCTGAAGGACAGCTGCAACCCACATGCAAAATAATATATTACTTGTTTCACCCATGACCCCTGTATTTTGTCAAATATTTATTTTATTCTTTCTTATCTCTACTCTTGCTTGCACACAGATGTGTGAAAACGGTATCGAAAAGGTGAGACAATCGTCTTAGCAAGAAAAGACATTCGGTTGCAAAGCATGAGGACAAGCCTAGAAACTCTTTCTTGCAGGTGAGCTGCCTCGACGGAACTCATCATTGAATTACTTGCTTAGTGTAAGTATTAAAGGTTTCTCAGCAGCATGTTCTAGACAGTATTTTTAAAGATGATTAGTTTGCCAAAAATGCAGAAAGTCTGCTGCTGGGAGGTAGAATGGGTCTGAAATATTTAACCCCCTAAAAAACCCTGTGCATCGTGTTCCAGTTGTACGTAGTACTTGAACATGTGAAATAACATGTGAAGAGAGCACTGGGAGGAAGATACTGGGAAAGCATGAAGCAAGAGAGAGGGCCTGTTTGCAAGCAGGTCCCAAGGTAGTGGAAGTTCATAACATTTTCAGTGATTAGGTATTTTGGTTGGTTTTTGTTTGGTTTTTTTGTGTGTTTGGTTTTTTTTGTTTGGTGGTTTTTTTTTTTGGGAACAGTTAATGCACTACCTCATTGCAAGTTAATGTGCCAGTCTAAGAAGTCAGCATTAAGTAAATGATCACCACAACTCAGCATGGCTGAGTAGCTGCATCTACTTTAGATTCAGCCTTCATAAATAACATGTAGTGCGTTCAGTGGGAGTCTCCACAGATGTTCCCTAGACAGTGTGTAGCTTTTCTGTTAGTTTCTGGCAATATGTGATTTCATTTGTTTTCTTACTAGTTCTGAAAATAAGCTAAAATTAAATGTGTGTTAGATTTCTGCTGTTCTTATCTTCGGTAGCCCTTCTGCTTGACCACATCACTTACATGTTCACTTTGGCTTTGTAACAGATGAAACAGAACAGATAAAAGAAGTAGAAGGCATTTTAGTCGTTACATGTGACATATATAATGTTTATTTGTTCCTCTTCATTCTAAATCTCTATTTTACTGCAAATGTGACAAAATATACATTGATCCTCCATTAAAAGTAGTGCCTTGAGCTTTTAGTTCATTAACTTGGAGAGGGAAATGGTGATGAGGAGGCAGCAGCGTAAGAGGATTGAGTTGTAATCACATTGGTTAATATGAACAATTACAAATAGATATTAAAAATGTAGCGTAAAGAAGATTTTTCAGTAAAAATATCAAAGATACAGTCAGAAACAGAAGGAAGAGGGAAGTTTAAAGTGAATGAGTACAGATCAGGAATAATGAGGTCTAACTCGAGGTTTCACGGTGATTTATGGAGCTATACTCAGATTTTTTGTTCTCCATTTGTATACTGATGCAGGCTACTAGCAACCTCCTGCCTTATTAATGAAGAATAACATTTATAATTCAAAGTAATTAGTAAACAGAGACATAAACCCATCCATATCATCGTTCAAGCACAGGAAGGTTACACTAACCTTGCAAGAGCAGCAACGTACAATTTGGGGAGTCCAAGATTAACTTTAACAAAAGGACATAGTGGTACTGTCAGTAGTGTAAGGAGCGGCACATAAAGGCAGCACGCTTGTGTCTGGACACCAGTGTTGCAGGTTTTGGTTTGCTTTACACAATGCTATTCCAAATAATGTAAGATTTTCAGTATACGATGAGAGGCAGTTGTTAAGTAGACAAATACAGAAAAGGAGGGAAGAAATTTGTATTAATAAAAATTTGTGTAATTTTTAGTAATTTGTATTAAAATTATAAAACAAATTATAGAAAATACTATATTCTTTGGGCAAATAAGGTAATAAGTTATATATGCTAGTAATACGTTAAGGAAATAGGTAACAGATTAGATACCAAACAGCTTTCTGCTTTTATCAGCTGCCCAAGCCCAGTATGATTTCTGAAGTTGGTCTTTTAGATCTTTGCAACACAGAATGGGAAACTGTATTTTCATTATCACAGGTGTGGAATGGGGAGCAGGGGGGTAAGATTTGTGAGCAGGTAGTGAACATGTCAAAGTGAAAGCCACCGACTACCTGCTGATCAGGTGTGACAAGCAGGGCCTTTTTTTCTGATAAAACATAGGTGGTTCTGTTAAAACTATGCCCCTGTAACAGATTCTGGGAGGCTCTGTAAATAAGATTTCCCTTCCCTTTATAAATTATGTTATAGAGAACATGTTCTACGCAGTGACTAATTTTTCGTTTGCTTATGGATTGCTGAGGACCTGAAAAGGCAAAGAGGTGTGCCTGCCGTAACGGGAAGGCACACGGGTGAAGCAGGGCACGGCGGCAGAAGTAAAATACATTTACCAGTGTCCACAAGAATGTCATCAGGTTGGATCCTGCAGCTGCTTTCCCTGCTTTTTCTTTAAAGATGAACCGAAAAGCTTTGTTTCTTCATCTGACTGCGCTAAACGCGTGTATTAATTGTACACTGCAGCGTGGCTCCCTGATACGATCTCATCAGCAATATGCAAACAAAATGCACCATTGGCTTTAAATTTAAGAAAATACTCCTAACCACTATGATGTGACTTGGGCTAAACGGTGCCTGCCCAAGTGCTGAGCCGAGACGGTTTGGGTTTTTTTTGGGTGGTTTTTTTTTTTTGGTTTTGGTTTTTTTTTTTTTTTTCTTCTGTAAAAACAGAACCTGACCTTGCCGCAGCCCAGAGGTTTCTCTGTGGGCTTCGCAGCTGGAACCGGCGTGGCCGCCCGCCCGCAGCACCGCTGTCTCCCGTGGGGAGGCCCGCCGGCGGGAAGGCGCAGGTGCCACCGCCGCTCCCTCCCGACGGCCACCCGCTCCCCCGCCGCAGACGAGGCGGGAGGGCGCAACGGCCCTGCCCGGCGAGGTGCGGGGAGCCGGGGCATGCCCTCCCCCGCTGCTCCGGCCCTTTCGGGAGCAGGGGGGCGGGCGGGTTAGCGCGGCGCAGGACACGCCCGGCCGAGCAGTTCCCCGCGTGGAGTCGGCGGTAGAGGAGCGGGGCCGGGCTCGGGAGATGCGGGTCCGGCTGGGCCCGCTCCTGGCCGTGCTGTGCCTCGCGGCCGCCTTCCCGCTGCTGTGGTACGCGGCGTCGGAGGGCAGCGCAGGTGAGAGAGACCGGAGGCGGGCGAGGGCCGCCCCGTCCCGTCCCGTCCCGTCCCTTCCAGCCCGGGATGGCCCCATTCCCCGCCGTCGGGCGGCCGTTACAGCCGCCCGCGACAGCGGGGAGGGGACCATCTCGGTGATCGGTACCGAGTCAGGGCAGGGGCGTCGGGGCGCCCCGTCCCCTCCCGGAGCTCCAGACGCCGCGGAAGGAGGGGACGGTAAGGCAGAGCCGGTGCCCGCGCTCGGAGGGGCAGCCTCCCGGGTCGGGGTGTCGGTGTGGGGCAGGAGGGGGGCAGCCCCACAGCCCACCCCGCAGCTCGACGACCAGGGCGCCAGGGCGCTTGGCCCCGAGGGGGTTCGGGGTGCGGGTCTCATCTTGTGTACAGGATTGGGTCTTTGGGTCAAACCTGTCCAGCTAAAAAAAATCTCCAAATTTAAGAAATTTTAATAACAGTTACTAACAAGAATCCTGCATGAGGATGGAAAGAGCAAGTCTAAAGGTGATTGCTATGGTTGTTGCTTTTTAAGTGTTCTCGTTTTGAATATTACTTGAGGAGGACGAAGTAGCATTATCCATTCTGCAGTGGTATTTGTGCCTCGTGTACCGTCTCTTTTCCATGAGTATGTTTCCAGCAGCAGAATGCAATGCTCAATCCAGAGAAAAAACACCTGACTTTTTCTATTTTCATTTACAAACTTCAACATTACATAATATCTTTTTAATAGGTTATGTAGGTGGCACATGTTGGATAGATCTACAGAAGGCCATGTCTAAGATTCTCTGAGCCTACACAGATAAGATAAAACTGATGCTGTTTTCTGAAAATAAATCAGAAGGTCTCTCCAAATAGCACCTGGAGATGTGGCTTGTTATTTGACAGTTTCTTTGGGGCAACGGTGGATCTTTAAGCGCTTTCTATATACACCTTCACAAAAGGTCTGGTTTTATTGCTGTAGAAGAATTAAAATAAGACAATTAGTAACTTTTGGGATGAACACACAACTCTGACTGGCTGTTAATGTATTTATACTAATTGTTTCTGTAAGAAATACAAGTGGCAGTGGAGATCTTGGCCCCACAACGGAATACTGAATTGAGTTGAGACGGTGCTGATCCTCCTGCCTTTATAATTTCTTGTCAACTGTACGGTTGTTTATCTTGCAACCCTTGACACTTCTCTCAGTGGCAATCCTGCTAGGAGTGGGGAAGGAGAAATAGAGGTAAAAACAGGGTGTGTCTTAAGAAACTAAGATCCAAGAGATGATAGCATGAAAGCATTTGTCCCATTTACAGTTACCACCCCTATCACCATCTTAGCTTGAGATTCATGTTTTGTGTCTCCTCCTTACTGAAATTCCATTTTCATTCTGCTTTCTTGTTGGTCTTTCTCTCCTGCCGTTCCATGCTGGGGTGTTTTGCTTTGGGTTTGTTTTTTTTTTCTGTTGTTGTTCCTTTTGTGGGGGAAGGGTAATATGTGTTGTGGTGTATATGTATATGTGGTGTTTTAACTTTTCTCTTTCCACAGTTGTCTCCTCCTCCACAGTAAACAGAGTAACTAATTCCGCTCAGATGGTATCATTTTCCTAATTACTATTATTAGCACCTGTTTTCTTAACAAACTTTTAACCATTACAAATGTAAATATGTAGTGTTCAGAGACACATTCTCGCTTAAGCTTGGTAAAGCTCACAAATATGTAAATAAAAAGTTGATACTAGTAATTAAAGGGGGAGGTAACAGCACGTGGTGTATTAAGTTGTATTTTGTATTAAGTTTATTTTGCTGGAAAGATAGTCCTTGCTCCTGAGTGATGTTAGAAGATGGAAGTCCTCTGCCCATCCAGAAACAACACGAGAACAGTCATACGTTGTTACCTTTTTCCACAGAGACAGAAGCATTGTGACCAAACCAACTAATGGGCTATTGTTGTCACAGAGCATCTATTCAAGAAAGTGGTCTGAAGTTAGTCTTTTTCTCTGAAAACAGGCAGATCCCTCTTAGATATTGTTAAACTTCTCTTCTTCCCTTCTGTGCTGCTGAACTTGCCTCTCCACTGCCTACCGCACTACAGGAGTTGCCACTTTTCTCGCATCTCAAACGGCGACATTTGTTTTGTTTTCTTACGTCCTTTTCACCTGTTACTGAGAGGTCAAGTACTATCTCAGCTTGTCAGCCTCCATCTCTTTCACTCATTTGTCAAGTGTTCTCTGGCTCATTTTCTTTTCCACATTTGTGAAATCTCCTCTTTCTTTAATTCCCTTCTCTGCTTTGCCCATTAAAATATTTAGGCTGCTGTTGATCTTTGACTACAGCATATTCCGCTAAGCAGCAGTAGTCTGTAGTTTGGTTTCTATCCAGTTATTGTTTCTTGGATGGTAGTGATGTTGGGATAGCAAATAATATTTTCTGTTTGTTGTGCCATTAGGATAGGGCATCCTAGCCCTGTAAAATATTGTTCAGTTTGTCTGCAGTCTCAGAGCCTTTTAGCCCTTGAAGTGTAAATTGGCTATTGGCTCTGTCCCCAGTTTGTGTGCAAATAAAAATCAGCAGCTTAAGCCAGCGACCTTTAAACACCTTATACTAAGGGGCTAGTTAGCTTGAGAGATTTGAGTTGAAATGTGTTTTCTGTCTATGACAGCAGTAAATAATTGGCTGTCTGGTATTGCTTCTGACTACTGAGTGCAGCCTGAGCGTTGACTTGCAGTTGTGAGACTTGACTCGAGTACGGGTGACTTGAACTGGCACAGCAGGGAAGATGCGCCTGCATGGCTCAGGCACTTAAAAATGAAAGTTCAGAATCTACCAAAGTCACTAGACTTCAGCTATTGTGGGTAATACTGTACACATTTTAACCATCCTTACAAAGATGTTTCTGTAGTCACTTTTTCCATTGCTTTATAAATATAAGCAGAGGTTTCATTTTAAATAGGCTGCAATTTTTGTGGCCCCAAAATAAAAAAAAAGAGATAAAAGTAGTTACGGAGACAATTGGTGATCACGAGATCTTCAGCAAGGCTTGATATTTGTCTGCGCTCGCATGGCGATTCCTTCAACATCCTCTTGAGCACTTGCGAACACAGGCTGCTATTAGCAAGTAACCAGCTGGACTGCTGCCGCAATACCTGCTCCATATCCTGCGTGGTTTTGCTGTGAGCTTTCTGGTCCCTCCCCAGGCCTCAAGCAAAACCCGTCCGAAGCAAACAGTTTGCATCTAGGGATAGGAAAGGCTGTTGTCAGGATGATGCAGATGTTCCTGCTGTTGTGCAACTGGGTTACAATCCACTCGTTAATTCACTTGGCCAAAAGTATTTGCTCTCTTATAAATACTCTTCATATGGATTTGTAGCTATGGAAAGTAGTATAGAATTTATATTATATGTAGTGATTTTCTCACACAGTTTTAGCTACTGTTTTCTATGTAAATATTAATCAACAAGAGATATCACAGGTATACAAAAATACAAAAGTAAATGTAAGGAGGCAGGAAATAAAAACAGTAAAGGAGAAGGCAAGAGTGCATTATAAACTCATTATGAACTTTACATAAATTTTTTTCAGAGAAAAGACTATTCCTGAACAAAAAGAAACTTTGGTGTCTTGGCTGAATAACAGTGAATTTTTTAGAAGTCACAGCAATGAGGTGAATCAGATCATCTCACATGGCAGCGCTTCTCCATGTTGCTTGTAAGGGTTACAAGATTAGTTTGTGACATGGTGCTGCCCTCTTCACCTGAATTTGTGGGATGCTTTTTCCAGTAAATAAAAACTAAGCTTTGTCTGGAAGTTAGGAGAGAGTGATGCTAAAATATGATGTCACAAGGACCTAAGCATGTTAATATAAACATGTTGAGCCAAACATTGTAAAGCCTGGATTTCTTTAGTTACTCCCTTGAGGTGGGGTGAAGAAGAGAGAAACTGTTTGACTTAACTGCATTCACAGAAGTGTACTTGAGGTTTATCAAATTGTTAAACATATTGCATTTTTCATTATTTCAGAAAACCTTTCGTCAGGAAAAGGGGTACAAAGGGTTAAAAAGATATTTCTGATTAAAGTTATTTTTTTGCAGTTGAAATACAGTAATGTATATCCTAGCCGAAACAGCTGCTTACACGTTTATTTTATTTCCAATAATCTGCCCATGGTGTGATGCTTTCCTTTGGCTGGCCAACCCCTGCTCCTGCTGTGCACCCCCATGCGCAGACCCCCAGAAGATCCTGTCATTTGTGATGCAGTTCTTTGCAGGTTTCCTGTCCAGACCCAACTGGCATGCTCTGGCTCGAAGCTTCAATTAAATAGTAGCAAATTGACAGATTTGATAAGGAGTCTTGACTTACACCGTTCTCATTTCAGCCAATACAGCTTATCCAGATTTATGAACCTGCAGAAACCAATTTTCCTGCCTTCTCTAGGCCTGTTAGGCTGTATTTAACCACCATTTTCCCCAGTTGTCCCAGCTGACTGGTAGGCTACATCTTCTCTCCTCGTCTTCATGCATATGTTTCCTTCCAGTGGAACTGCGAGCGTACAGAGGTTATTGCACATCCAGGTTTTGCCCCAACACGCAATCAGGATGTGGCCGAAATGCACAGTGTGGTAAGGAAAGAGTTTCTCCTGTCCACTCATTGCTTACTCAGTTTCTTTGTGTAATGCCTGCATTTAGGCATTAAAAAAAAAACAACCCATACAACAACCTCAAATGGGACTTTAGACTTAGTATTTACTGATCGCAAATTTTATATCAAAATTCATATCCAAGACTTACAAAAGCTGTATAGTTTTACTGGCTTCTAATTTACTGAACTAAGAGTCTGTTCCTTCTTGCGGTTACTTCAGGTGGAATAGTGGCTGCCTTGTCCTCGGAAGCAGAGCAACTGAGTCATAAATCCTATAAAGACTCAGGTACAAAATGAGACTAGTTACTGTTGGGTTTTGTAGAGAAAGCGACAGGGAACATTTCAGACCTCTCTTTGTTGGCTGTGCAGTGTCTCATCACAACCTGTACTTAAACAAGCGTAAACATATGACCTTCACGCTTGCCTAATGTTGCACGCTGAGTCTTGAGGAACACAGTTTTACCCAGAAATACTTTCGTTAGTGGCTAGGCATTTAATTAAATGTGTGTATAAATGAGTGATTGTTGCTACATCAGGCAGAACAGTAAAAATATTTAAAATACTAACCAGAATGAAGCAATAACCATTGCTTGAAGTGAATGAGTGCTTTTTATTTATCTGATAATGGCCATATTCAAATCAGAATTTTCCACTGCCATTAAGAACCTATATCCTGTTACTGACATTACTGTGTTAAAACCGAAGTATACCAATTATGGTCAAACACCGTGCAATAGCCGTTCAAATTATACATTTTTCCACTTATTGTAATGCTATTGCTTTCCTTACAATGGTGTTCTGACTGAATGTTTTAAGATTGCTTTTCACTACATTCTAATATAGGAAAAGACTCAGATCTAAAATGAGGATTGTTTGCCAGTATTTAAGAAAGTATTATTAGAACTTCTGTTGTATTTTCTTCAAAAGAAGTTTGCATATCTATTTTCAGCTAGATACAGTATGCAAATAATTTGTTAGCAAGTATTCTATGCCACATACAATAGCTCGTCCGTGTTCTTTATACAATTGAATGTGTTTTTAAAATTCAGTTATTAACTTTGATTTGCAATTAACTTTGCAAGGTGTTCATTCCAGTACTGAAAAGTGACTCTGATTCTTTTCCATGTATACCCTCTGTATGAGCACAGAGGAACCCTAACTCCCCCCACAAATTGCTGGCACACGACTTTTCTTTGATGTCGCTGGGTTAATGCAGTGTCCCTCCACTGTCTGGAAGCTCCTGATGTGGATGCTGTCCAAGACGAGTGGATGCACTGGCAGAGCGATTCCTCTGCTTGTATAGGCGCCTACAAAGGAAGCTATAAAAACACGGTGAGAGAGTCCTCGCTGCACGTTAAGCCCCGTGCTTTGGCTTTCCAAGCCTGCTGCCCGTCTGATACTGCTGTGTCACAGCCAGGCAAAGGTTTGAGCCAGCCGGCTCAGAATTGTCCCTGGCTGAAATTAATCTTTCTCCTCCTACTTGTAGCCTTCGCCGTAGCAATGGGCGCTGCAGCCCAGTTGCCGTCAGAGCACGGGCAGGACAGATGAGTGGAAACCATTAGAAGCTTCTTAACCTGCCGCTTAACCTTCCCTTTTCAGCTGTGTAAAATAAACCAACCCGAGCACTGACTGACTTCAGAGGCTTCTGAAGATTTAAGATATGCATTAGGACATGCTGTGTCCTGTGCTCAGAGCTCAACCATTGAAGCTACCACAGTTCTGACGGATATCAAACAGTGGGTGAATGTACCCAGGGCAAGTGAAGCGGCTCCTGACTTTATGGTAGTTTATCTTGGCTGTCTTTAACCTGTTGGGAGAGACAAATAATTCTGTGCTGTAATGCTATGAACAAAATATTTGAAGATCACGCACAAATTCAGGAAGGTGTCTTTACCTGGAAAGGTGCTTAAATACCCTTAGACTTTAGCACATTGTTGAATTTAAGTGTTTGCCTAAGAACTGGCTGTTCTGAACTAAGACAGAGGCATTGTTTGGTGGATTTTTTTTTTTCCTCCTTACTCTGAGAGAACAAAACTCAAGCTTGCAAAGCATGTAACAAGATTTAGAAAGGTCTCTCTATTTTAGATCAGTTACAGGAAGATAACAAACCGCCAGAGTTATTAATGCAATACATGCCTCAATGGTTTAATGTGCTTCATTAACCTGAACAGTGAGCAGTGTTTCCAACGTGGAGTATGATGAGATCCATTGCAGTTAGTGTGCTTATATAGTTTTCTTTTAAGGAGGGCATTAACCAAAATTCAGTTTCTAAAAGAATGTGTCTTTAGGTACAATAAACAGTGTAGCCTGTAATCAAGAAATAGGAACAGGAGTCACTGCTAGACTTTGGGGTGGTTTCTTCCCTCCTTTCTGCCACTCCCTATTTTCCTTTTATTTTCTTTTTTTTTTCTCTGAATGCTAGGAGGAGATAGTGATGAATTGTTCCACAGCTCTTAGATATTGCCATAAATGAACTGTTAATGAAACTGGAAGCATTTATGGTAATAGAAAGCATACATGCATGGAGCTAAAAGAAATAATCGTTTGACTTTCAGGATGAGTACTTGCTTCAGAGATTAGTATTTTTTCTAAACAGTTTCAGTTTCTGGTGCAGAACATTATATATGTGTGTCTATTAGGAGATAACACAAGATTGCATTTAAAACCATTTTAAGTATTGCCATCTTAGATTTACAGTACCTGTAAGTATATGTGACAATGTATAGTGAACAGTCAGAGGAGTAGAGTTCAAAATGCATTGCAAAAGCTTTGAGTGCTGTCACTGAGTCTGGTTGGTGGTTTTTCGTTTTCTCCTCCCACGGCTTATAGCCAGTGTAACCCCACTGAAATTTCCCAGTAGGGTTTCCTTAGCCCAGCGGAGTAATTAATCTACAGCTCACCAATGGGAAAAGAAGCCTTTACGTTTATTTACTTTTTGTAGTTTTGCCATAGGTCCTCATCTTGCTGTTTTCCAGTTTTATCCTGACACTCCCCACTGCTGATAGAACCACGAGGTGTTGCCAAGCCAGGCTATCACTGGGGACAGACGGTGTTTCGTGATAACAGCCGAAGCTCCTTTCTCCTGGCCCTCCTTGTCAGAGCAAGCTATGAAAAACACCCCGTTTGCTTCTTTCCAAGCCAGCTATTGCAAGCAGCTGGTTTAGTTCTGTGTAGATCTGTCGATACTTAGAGCAACACTTTTCACATGTGCACTAAAATCCATTTAAATGGATTTAAATGTTTCCATTTTATTCGTATACATTCTAAAGCAAAAAGCCAAAGGTTGGATTAAGGCATTGGAAACACAACATAAAAGAAAAGCAGAAAACAAGAAAGTGTATTTCTACGTAGTAGTTGATGAAAGGGTCCTTAGGTGCTCCAATAATTTAGCTCGTTTGGGGTTCCAGCTCTTTACCCTGATGCCTCATGACAGATTTGTACTGGAAATCTATTTTATAACCTTTCCCCTGCAACTGTGAAAAGAAGGACTCTCCATCTGTTTCCTCATTTTCCTCATTTATTACCTGATAATTTTTTAAGGAAGCCTACTTCAGTAAAGTAGAACATTCTTATTGCATGCAGCTGAAATAATCCAGTTTTCCACTCCCTTCAACAACACTAAATTTACATTCATAGCTGCATAGTACAGAACGTTCCTAGATATGAACGCCTTTCTTGCAAGTCAAAAAGTTTTTAAGACTGTCATAAAATCTTAGGAAGCATTAATTTCATGGGCATTTTACTAAACATACTTTAAATTTTTAATGAGGCCAACAACAACAACAACAACAATAATAATACAGATCACATGTTTACTTCTTTCTTCTAACTACTTTCTTCCTAGATGTTTTAAACTTTGGCATCTTCCAATCATACATTTATTGATTAAATGAAGGACTTATGTTTAGTGCAAATAGAACCCCCTGTTTATCCAAAATTCAAATTAGTTCCAGTTTGAAATGCCTCTGCAAATCCTCACAAATTTGTATTGCCTCTGCATTTTGCTCTTAGTCTCTTTTACAGGCTAGAATCCCCATGAATTCCCTTTTGGTGAGAGACAATGGTGGGTCCTAGAAAATGAGTTCTGCCAAGGGTGGGAATCAGCCCAGTCCACAAATAGAATGGGAGAAGTGTCTAAATAACAGCATTTAATTAAAAAAAAAAACCAACCCACCACAATAAAAAAGCAGCATTATAAAACATTTTTAAATGAAGTAGAAGTGCGCTTCTACCCTCTACTACTTTACTTCCTATTGCAAAATGAGTGGCATTATTGAAGTGTTGCCTTGTATTAATTTTAGTAAGTCTAACAATCTTTATTCACGTGGCGATGAGGCAGTGGAGGTACTAACAGGTATGAGTCTTGTATACCATCTGTGGTAACTGAGAAGTTCTGACAGTACTTCCTTCCTAGGAAGGTGTATCTTTTGTAAACAGAATGTTGACATTACCTGAGAATCCAATGTAGAACACCAGAGGTGTCTGATAACCACAACTGGGAGTCCAGTGTTTCCAGTATCGATATGATTGTAGAGCATTTCATCAAAGGTGGGCTATATAATATGAAAGTATCCTTCAATCCTGAGCACAGTTTCAGTTGTTATCTAATTACATCTCCCCAGGAGTTCAAATAACCATCTTTACTAATAGTTCTCAATATACTCCAGGCACTTTTTAACTCATTGATGAAGTGTGAATACCTTAATATCTGTATTTTAATCTTAAAAGTGCTTTATACAAAAGACAAGCCGTTACGTAATTACACTCTTCAATGTGACAGGGGTCATCAAGATTTGGCACTTAGTGAAAGATGTTGTTGACTCTACTGGATAGCACCTTCCGCTGCAACACACAGTTTTTTCACTGACTTTTTCCTTATTATGGATGTCATATTCTTGTTCCTGGTCTCAAATTGCAAGCTTTTACCCAGCTGTGCTGCCAAAACTCTCCTCTTTAATACTCTTCCAGATTTCTTCAGTCCATGAATAAACTGAGTGGCCTCTTTTATTATTATTTATACACTTCTGGTCATGTCGTCTTCTAGTCTGTCTCCTATTCATAAACTTTCTCTTTATTCCATCATATAATTCACCTCTTTGAAAAGAAATTACGTTCTCATTGCAGGAAATGACTTTAACGTGTACCAAAGCCAGTTTCTGGAACTTCGGGAAAGACTATTGTATGCTGAAAAGGAAAATAAAAAAAGATCACAAGAACTCAGCAATGCCCTAGATGAAATTAAACGTGTAGTTGCAAAAAGAATGAACTTGACAGCTAATTATACAGGTTTGTATGTGTAAAAATGTACTGTCTTAACGCTTCAAAGTTTTGTGTGCTCATGTTCCTTTGTCACTGGTGCGGGGGAAAAATAATTGATTTCATTATATTAGCATTAGATGGAAGTTTCTACTTTACAAAAAGGGTGGGGAAGTAATCTGTAGGCCTTCTTTAAAAAGGATCGGTTAGTAACTAAACAAATAAGGAGAGAAAAAAAAGGGGACATAGTAGACTGCAGTGGTGTCGTAGTGGCACAGCTGTATATATCGCTAACAGAGTTTCGTACAGCGCTTATCTCCCTCTTCCTGCCAACTACAGAGCACTGAATAAGCTGTTTTTACCAGCTTTTACTATGCCACTACACCCTAATAAGTCCGAGGGCTGTGTCTAACTGGGAAGGCAGGTATGCCTCTTCTGATGTTCCACAGTCTTGGTCCCCCTGCTGTCCAGGTGGGGTGACTTTTGGGAGGGATTTTTTGGCCACGAGTGCTCTGCCGTCCCGCAGGCAGACCCTAGGCACTGAGATGTGTGTGGTGGGTGTGCCGTCTCATCTCAGCAGGCCGACCACGTACAGCTGGGTCCTTGCCTGAACCCAGGAGTTAAGCAGCCCCATGAGGTCTTGCTGGCTAGATACAGCCTAAGAATATTCCCTCTAGAATTTATTTTTATCTTGCAAGTAGTTTGTTAATAATCTGAAGGAAATATGAATGCTTGTAAGTGATGCCAATTAAAAGAAAACCTTTGAGGGAGCTTTCTCTGCCTTTTTTTCTTTTTCTTTTTTTTTTTTTTTTTAAGAGGGACACCAACATGCTATGAAGTTTACTCTAGTGATCTGGCTTCTTCCCATTGTTTAATTAAACTTCTTATTTATTTAAAAATATATTACATCCTTGCCTTACAGACTGTTGTACATCCCCATCTATTTGCACACTGTAGTTGCATACAATAGATGAGACAATTTTATTTTATTCCCTAAAAGAAATGACGTAGTAGTGCAGGATCTGCATGCCTCCCTGTTCAGACTGGAAGAGCTCCTTCCCTGGGGAGAGAAGGAAAACTAGAAGGGGCATCTCTGCACTGCAAGCATTCCACAACACACTCCCACTTCAAAAAGAGTCTGGATGCTACTGAAAACTACTTTACATTCAGTACAGGAGGCTGGTATGCGATTAAAATATGGAATTAAGCAGGACTGTTACAAGGGAGGAAGGAACAAGGTGCATTCCCACTTTGTGTGGTCAGCTTCGTTTCTTATCCTGTTCTTCCCTGCCTCTTTTTGCCTGTTTACTCAATTCAGTGGGGCTGTTCAGATGTGTATAAAGAAATGCTTGAGTGCTGACAGAACAATTAGAATAGAGGCCATGTTGTCAGCTACCGGTAGCCCCACGTACTGTGGACAGAGTTATTGCCCAATGCACAGAACAGCAGTAGAGGAGAGTGCAAGTTCCCCTTCCCTCTGCTCTTCATTCTTATTAGAACCAGCCAAATACCAGAAAGTGTTAAAGCTGTCAATTCACAAGATTCAAAGCAGAAACTTCTTAAAATCACAGAATAGTTTTCCTTTTATTTTTACTTATTTTTCTGCATCTCATTCCAGACAAGTTTTATTGTACAACAAAAGTGAAAAGGTTTATTGTACGCAATAAAACTGAAGTCCTTTGCCCAACCCTTGATAGGTTCTGCTTTCAAATAAAAATGGAAAGTCCTTGAAAAGTTATTATGGTGGTTTAAAAAAAAAAGTTTATATATAGCAAAATTCCAGTATATTTCATGGCAAAGTAGAGTGGGAGGAGTTGTGTGTATCTCTTTCATACACAAATATCTGGCCATATATATGTTTGTTGGGTTTTTTGTGTTTGTTTTTTTTTTTTTTTAACTGTTTTCTGTAGAGTGGGGAATCTCTGTCAAGTCCTAGTTTTCAGGTAGAATGTCTTTTGAAAATTGAAAAACTTGAAACAAATATTGCCCATTCAGGAAACCTCTGTCTTCATTGATCTAAGCTGAGTGAATAAAGCTGCTGATGGTCATTCATAAGACTTAAGTAAGGAGGAAAATTTGGGAAGTTATCTTAGATCCATTTTTTATGAAAAATAACTTTTCATCTAAGTCAATAAACCTTCTGTTGCTTTGCTAACTGTAAAACTGTGAGTTTTCAAGTCTTCTGCAGCTTGGAAAGCTCTTAACATGATTTTGTCGGCAAAACTAATTGAGGTAGTCTGATATCACAAAGTGCCCTGGCACCAGCCTCTTTGCAGATCCGATAAAGTGTCTGGAGGACGCACCCAGTGAAGTATAAATTACCTTAGATAAATTCATAGGAGCTTTATTTTTCTTTCAGTGCAAAAAGCCATACACATTGTAGGCAGCTAGTAAGGTACAGAAAAATTCATCAACAGAATGACAGACAGAATTCTGGTATGACACCTCTATGCTGTCTGTGTCAGGAAAGCAAGATTTAAGCCTTTAGAGAACTGGTAAATAAAGTCTGGAGTGATCTTCAGTTTTGTTTCCAAGCAGTTTTCTTAAATATTAGAAAGACCATTTGCTATTCTTCATAAATATAGTCTTCATTTTAATCAATTCAAATACCTTTTTAAAAACTGCATGATGTGATGCGTATCATCTCTGCCCCCATGGCTACCTTAAATTAAGCACAATTTTTTTTTTTTTTTGCAAGCTTATAATTGATTTTATAATTATTCTAGAATTTAGTTGTTCAAGTTTTTATTTAATTTAATTTTAAGAAATTTTACCACCACTAGAACATTAAGGAATGTTTGTGTTAAGGAAGACTAGAGACCTGTTTTTTATATGGCTTATTTTTTTTTTAAAAATAGGATTATTTTTATAAGGCCACACCTGAGTGAAGAAGAAGAAAAATTCTCTACTTTTCTCTTAACTACTATGGTCTTTTATTTCTCACATAGTTTCTAAAGGCCTGGATCTGGTTGTCCTTTTTGCCATAGGACTTTTAATAACCTGAGAACTTAAGTTTGAGCTCTGAAAACCACTATGGGTTATGTTCTGGCGAAAGCATTTAAGTTTGTGAAGTAATTAAGAAAGTTATTCATCAGAATCTGTGTTTCTTTTCATTTAAAAAGTTGCTTGCTAACTGTGCAAAAAACAAACCATTTTTTTCCCCTGCTGCTTTTGAAATAACAGGGAAATGCAGGTGGAGTTCCCAGGATGTTCAGGCCTGGAGCTCTGCACCATTGCCTGGGTAGGAGGGAGTTGTACAGGGCAATTCTCGGTTTATTACCTCAGGAGGGTAATATATATGAGATATAATCACTTCTGAGGAATAATTGTGATTGAATAACCTTGTGTGTGGTAATCTGCCAGTATTCAGTTGAGGAAAACAGCTGAAATAATAGGCTTCACTGCTGTTTTTTTTTTCTTTTATGTGTATGTGTGGGTTTGTTGTTTCTTTAAGATGATACGAAGCCGAAAGTGTTAAACCTCCCTGGAAAACTCCCCGTGCATCTTACAAACATGTACTACTATCTACCTCACCTTCGAGAATATGAAGATGCCATTTTCCCAAATGTTATATTTGGGCAACAGAGAACTGGAGGTAGGAAATAAAGTTTGATGCTTATTATCTATATGTTTATATTTTATATTAAGTTCTAGCAGCGAAGCACAAAGTTCAGAGAGGGTTTTCTCCCTAAACTTTATAATGTTGTCAAACTGATTGTATTTTATTTGGGATGGCAAAAGCACTTTTACCACATCCATCCCAATTTCAAGTCTTCCCCAGAGTATTCTTATAAACTTTTTCAAGTGTCAACCAAAATTTGTTGTAACTGAAAGGCAGTATTATTTTTGCTCTTAGTCATGGCTTCATGAGGCAAAGATACATTAGCTGACATTTTTCCCCTACAAAACTACTAGGAGTAAGGAAGCCAGGGAGAATTTACAGTTCACACAGTTTGCTAAAGTTAGAAGCAAATGGAAAGGTGATGTGATAATTTGAAGGATATTAATAAATCTTCAGTGTAACTTTTTCATCCACGTGAGAAATCAGCTGACACCTGCACAAATCATAATGAATTCCAGTCAACTATAATACAAATAATTGTTACATCTTCTCCTAATTGTCATGTGATAGGTAAAAATAATATTCAAAAGCAATAAGCAAACAAGGAACTAGTCAACTATTTTGCTGAGTTTTGTATTTTATTGAAATTTTGACTTTTCTCTAGGGTGATTTTACATAAAGAAACATTGGCAGCACTTTTGATTTAACTGAAAAAAATAACTTCGCTGCGCCCATGACATGGGCTAGTGGTTCTATTGGAGTAGTGCTGTGCTTCTCACTGGAGTGAGATCTATGAGCCCGTAAATGAGTGTGGCAATGAGTAAGACCACCGGTAGTCAGCAAAATTATTTGCAAAGAAACCTGAGGAAACCAGATACATTCACAAGCAAGCAAAAAAAAAAAAAAGGAAGAAAAGTAGTCAGTAGTAAAAGAATGCTGCATGTTTAATTTTCATTTATTTGTACATGAAAATCACAATAGCAAGACTACACTTTAACAAGTACAGGCTGACCTTCAGTGTCTAAACCAAACAAAACTTCAGTGGTTTAGCAGGTTATGTGGTGGGAAGGAACATTGGAATTTTGGCATTTTTGAGCTGATGCTGGCACAAATGATGAAGTCTGGAGCAAGTCACTAACTGCAACTACTCCTTCAAAATCTGCAGCTTCCTTACCAGCTTCTCAAGGTTTTGGTGAATAGGAATCTTCTGCAACGACTAAGAATTCTACAGGTTTACTGAGCCGTATTAGGTCACTTACTTCAGTAATGCCCTCACTAATTAAAAAAGAAAGGTCCTGCTCAAAATCTAATGATGTAATATAGCACAGGTTTGCTACTAGTGGAGTCTTTGCCAGACTATTTCTGTTCCTTTCTTCTTAATAACAACATCTAAGTTCCTTTGTTCTTATTATTGATTATGTCAAAGCCATGGATTCATATAACTTAAACTGCTCAAAAAGATTTTTGAGATTTTGATTTTTGGATTCCTTTCTGAGATACACAGCGCTTACCTCCTGTGACAACTTGCTCAGTAAAGCAGCGTTGGTTTAACTCTTACTACTCAAATCTCCAACTCCACGCCATGAGCTAGCACTTATTTCACGATACCCACTTTTGAAACTCAATAGCTGATACCTATGTGTTTGCCAGAGGTAGCAATATCTCCAAGTTCCCAAATGTTGACAGTCTACACAGTGTAGACGTGATGCTTATACCACAGACACAGGTGTCTCTGGCCTAAACTTAGCTGGAGGTATCTCTCCTTCCAGGCAGTAAAGTAAATGCTGTCACAGCGCTATGGGAATACTCACTGTCACCAAGTTTCATGGTCATATCAAATAAAAATTAAAATGTCGTTTCAGTTTCCCTAACTTAAAATTACATGGCTTGCGGACTTCTTTCTTTGCAGTCTCACTGGTGATGGGTATTCCTACTGTGAAAAGGGAAAAAGAGCGTTATCTGATTAATACACTGCACTCCCTACTGTATGAACTCTCTGAGGAGCAAAAGAACGACTGCTTAATAATCATCTTTGTAGCAGAGGTAAGTTTGCATGTAATGGTGTGGTATGCTGATAGAGAGACAATATGGACATTTATGTCTTAGTGTAATAGTGTAGGAGAGGCTGCAAAATACTGTTAGCTAGGCCTTTGGGAGGGATTTCTTCAGGGCTGGAGCACATAGTGAGCAGTTAGTGCCTCAGTGTTCATATGTGGAAAAAAACCTGTAACTCAGACGATCGAAGGGTAAAAAGTCGTATTACATGTACAAGCACAGTTGTTACAGTCAGATTTCCAAATAAAACCATGTAAACTCATTATTTATCTCTGAAAGTAAAGTATTCTGCTTCAAGAATGAAATGTAAATTTTTTACAGAAAAGTTCCATAAAACCTGGAAAAAGTAAACTTACTCAGTCTAACCAAAGTTCAGATTACTTATCTGCTGCTTTGATATCATGTATCTTGCAACGTACCTTGGCATGCTGGAGCCTTGCCTTCTGCATGTGTATTGGCATTTCTTGTGGAAAAAGAAAACTGTTCAGAGACTTGAACAATTCCATGTTTGGGAGAGTAAACAGTGCTCAAGGTAAAATATTAGGGGTAAATTAATTTTTTTCTCAATCCAAAATGTCTTAACCACATTAGAAAAAAGCTACAGAAAAGAATTAGCTAATGATAGTTACCTGCAGGTAGAAAGACTGTGCATTTTTTCAGACTTCCTATTTATTCTTCATATTTCTTTGTCCTTCCATAAACAACATTAAATTTCATACCTGTATTCATTAACAGTTAAAGTTTGCTTTTTTAGCTCAGTCATTGCTTAGAGCAGCTTTGGCAACTGTAATACTGTCAAACAGAATGTAGTTCACTTTATTAAATATTTCCACTTTTCTGTTTGGATCACAACGATAAGTAGATAGGCCCAATTGTACTGGCTGTAGTTCTTCTTCAGCATCATTTTCAGGAGCTGAACTTATTTTACAGTTGCCACTGTGGACAGTCCTAATGGGGCACTTTTAACAAACAGTAGCTTTGGTTGTAGTAACAGTCCATTTCAGCCAATTTAGGATTAAATTGCTGTTGTAAGAATGGGTCTCACCCCTTTCTCCCGTACCCAAAGTCACCTTCTTGCAGCTTCCATTTCTGAGCCGTGCAGTAAAGTAGAGCAGGTTGATTGTGCTGATATGAGAGGTGATAAGAACATTTAATTATGAGAAGGAGGCAGGTGTGTTCACTGATCCTGAATCCACACCTTCCTCTTTCTCAGAAAGTTTCAGAAGATCAAGTTAAATGTTTACATCGTGGGTTAAGTCAGAGTAACTTATTGACTGAAAGTGAGTTTCAAAGTTGTTGGTATTTTTTTCTTACTGCAGTTCTTTACTCACCGCATTACATCTTTTAACTTAATACAAATTAAATATATATCTGGTAACGATTATATGTGTATTTAGAAAAAAATCTGAACTGCTAAGACAAGTATTTTATTGCTTTTGAAATCCATAAAACGTAGCACTGTTTAATATCGTTAATGGATATTTTCCACACTAAAACTGTTATTTTTATGAAACAGCAGCAATGACTAAGTATGTCCTCAAAACTTCCAGACTAAGAGCCATAAGTTTGTAATATTAGGAAGAAACTCTATTCAAAGATTTTAAGTGTTGCTAGCCTTAGAAAATTTTGTTTAAGTGACTTTTCTCAACGGCCTCAGACCTCTTTTGTGATTTTTGGATGATTAACCTGAAATGGCACTTTTTACTGACTGTTATATGACTCTGCTTTTTTGGCCTAAGTGAAAGCTGTAGAAAAGAATTTTATGCAGAAAATGGCTTGGCTTCCTGCTGAAGCAGTGAAAAAAACAAAATGCAGAATCCATCACTGGAGATAATTCAGTTCTACTTTCAATTACCTTGAAAGTTCAGTTGGCTTGAAAACCCCATACTGTCCTTTAGTAGAAATGCTGCTATAACATACTGCTTTTTTGGGGTTTTTTTTTTTGTTTTTTTTTTTTTTTTCTGAATGAAAAGAACTGGAGAATAAAATGAAGTTTTTGCGCAAAAATATTCCCTACAAAATTTTGCTTAATACAAAAATGAGTGACTTGAAATGACACCCCTCCCCCTTTTTTTTTTTCCTTTAGATGAATGCAGAATATGTTAACAGTGTTGCAGAAAGTGTTAAAAGCAGGTAAGTCCCATAGAGTGTAACACTGAACAGCGAGTAAACGCATTTTGAGCTTTTATGGAAAGAATTAGAGCATTTCAGCAATAAGTCACAACTCTGCCATAGTGAAATGGAACTGCTAAGAATTGAGGCAAAGGCGCGCTCTTACTATGTGTATCGTAACACACTATGGAATTCGGAACAGAAGGATGTATATCAGTTTATTTTCCTTTTCTCATTTCATAAATATGCTTTCACTAATCAGGCAAGGTCTCAGCTTAAGCCTCTGATAAATGTTTACCTGAACCTCAGTCTTTTCCCCATGAAATTAATGATGCAATTCGAGGCACTTGAGGCTACATGTATTAGGTCCCCACTGACTTCACGGCCCTGCAGCGTATTCTCATGTCTGTCATGTTTTCTGGGTGTTATTGTTTCCTCATTTGCCTCTTTTTCATGAAGGCAATGGATTTTGGACAGCAGTCTGATTCTATTTATAACATTAAATACTATTATATGATGGGTAACATGAGATGGATATTCTTTGCCGTGCCAAATTAATATGAGTTATCAAATGAAGGTTTGAGTCCCACTGCAGTTTTGCTTGCTCTTATCATTCTTTCCCACAGACATTTATGGCATCACGTGCATGTGAAAACCCTAGAGCAGCTTGAGAAGAACAACTACTAAATTAAAATGTTTGGGCAAAAAAAAAAAACCAATATTCATTGGTAGATTTCTTTGTCTTAAAAAAGCTGCTCTGTAAGAAATGGTATAGCGTAGCTAACAGTCACAAAAGAGGTAAGGCTAAAGGCCCTGAAGCACAGCTGAGTGAAAGAAATAAGAGATGAAATCTGCGTTGCACTGCCTTACTGGCGTTGCTGGTTTCTTTGGTGCGCGAGCTCATTCATGAATCAGTTACCCTGACAGAGCCCCACTTTGGCCAGTATTTAAAGTGAAACAGCCTTTCCCTTCTATCCTTCTTTAAAATGATTACAGGAGAGCTCTCAATCTTTGTATCAACGTTTTTTAGAATATTAATAAAACCAACAAAAAAAGTTGAACAAGGTCCCCAGAGAGGCTGCCCTTTTCCTTCACTGTTGAGGCTCTGCTGCACGTCCTACCCTACTCAAGGGTTTCTCCCACTGTGAGCTGAGCTGGGAGAACTGCAGCTAGGACAAGGTGAAGAGGCAGTCCTCCTCACTACCATTCAGCATCACAAGGTACAATACACATAGCAACTTAAGCACTTAGATAATTTTTATTATTTCATTATGGTTTTTGAAAATATGACTGCAGAGTAGTCATATTTTGTCAGTGTTACACAGTAAGATTGAGGTTCTTTTTCATAAGCATGCTTGTACTGCCATGTGCTTAATTTTTAGTGTTAGCTTTTTTTCATTAATCATAGGAAATGGAGAACTCAGTTCTGAAATCACCTTGTTTCAATGATCCTATACCTATTAAAAGCGAAGGGTTTGGTTGTGGTGTTGTTTTTTTTTTTTAACATATTCTGGAGAAAGGGGGAGATTTGACTTTCAGGTTTGGCTCCCAAAGTTGATTTTTCTGGAGGAAGGGGGAGATTTGACTTTCAGGTTTGGCTCCCAAAGTTGATTACATATTTTTTCAATGGATTAAATGTAAAATTTAATCCTTGGAGCAGAGACTAGGCCTAGACTCTGCATACCAAACCCCCATTCCAGGACAGAATCATTTTGGCTAGAATGCAGAATTAGAGTTAGAGCATGTGTAAGGAAGCCAGGAGCCCTCACGTGAGGGGGAACAGTTGTTTGTGGTTCTAGCTAGTGGATTTGGTTGTGAATTACTGCTGCGTTTTGGCAACCACCTCAGCATTATGGGTAAGCATCTCCAGATGCAGGACGGGTGGGATTTCTTCAGTGTTTCTTCAGGGCACTTCTCTTCAGTGTTTTCTGTGACTTTGAGGAGTTACAGTCCTGCCTGTTCTGATGGTTGTCAAAGATCCCTTCTTGGTTCCTAATTTACAATCTATGTGACTTAGTTTCTGTGCTAGAATTGTGAATCCCACTTATGGAGGAGCAGAACTAATCCTGGGGAGCTGCTGTCCGTAGTTGCTCTTTTTGAGGAATGAGGACTCACTAAGCTTATCTTCACAGCTTCCCCAAAGAAATCCAGTCTGGAGTCCTAGAAGTTATTTCTCCTCCTGCTTCTTACTATCCAGATCTTTTCAACCTGAAGAAAACACTTGGGGATTCGGAGGACAGAGTAAGGTAAGATAGCTGTATAAAACCCATGAACTTATTGCTAAGAGTATAAAATGGAAAATTCTGCAAAAGTCAGCATTCTTTGAGCTGATAATGTTTTTGTATATTGGAGGTAATGGACCTCAAGTAGACTTAAAAAAAAAAAATTATTACACGTATCTGGCAGGTTAACTCGTGGCTCAGGGAGTGGTGCTACAGCCAGGGCTTTGGGTATCTAGACCACGGGGCGTGCTTTGAAAAGCCCGGGCTGCTAGGGGCGGATGGCGTGCACCTAACCAAGACGGGGAAGAGTGTGCTTGGACAAAGACTTGCCAGGCTCGTCCAGAGGGCTTTAAACTAGTGTTGCTGGGGAGGGGGAGCACAGTTCAGCCCACTGCTGTCAGCATGGCGCCAGTGCCAGCACCGAGGGTCCAGAAGCTGAGGAAGGATCACAGATAAGTGCAAATGAACCTAAACTGCGGTCCAATAGCACCCCTGTCGCTCCAGCCAGCAAGTCGGCTTTGTCGGGGGCCCAGCTGAAGTGTCTCTATACCAATGCACGCAGCATGGGGAATAAACAGGAAGAGCTGGAGATGCTTGCACACGAGCAGGGCTATGACCTCATTGGCATCACGGAGACGTGGTGGGATGACACATATGACTGCAGTGTCAACATGGAGGGGTATAGGCTTTTTAGAAAAGACAGGGAGGGGAGACGAGGAGGGGGTGTCGCTCTCTACGTCAGCAACCGGCTGGAGTGTGTGGAGCTCCACCTGGGGATGGAGGAGGAGCTGACAGAGAGCTTATGGGTCAAGATTAGAGGATGGGGATGGACAGGAGACGTTACGGTAGGGGTCTGTTACAGGCCGCCTGGCCAGGAGGACAGAGCAGATGAAGTGTTCTATAGGCAGATAGGAGCAGCCTCACGGTCACAGGCCCTGGTCCTCATGGGGGACTTCAACCACCTTGACATCTGTTGGAGAGACAACATGGCAGGGCACAGACAGTCCAGGAGGTTCCTGGAATGCGTGGATGACAACTTCCTCCTGCAGGCGATAGAGGAGCTGACAAGGAGGGGTGCCATGCTCGACCTTGTGCTCACCAACAGGGAGGGGCTGGTGGGGGATGTGAAACTAAAGGACAGCCTTGGCTGCAGCGACCATGACATGGTGGAGTTCAAGATCCACGGGGCGGCAAGGAAACTACATGGCAAGCTCTCTGCCCTAGACTTCAGGAAGGCGGACTTTGGCCTCTTCAGGGACCTGATGGGCCAAGTGCCATGGGAGGCGGCCCTGGAGGGAAGAGGGGCCCAGGAAAGTTGGTCCATATTCAAGGAGCACCTCCTCCAAGCTCAGCAGAGGTGCATCCCAATGAAAAACAAGTCGGGCAAAAAGGCCAGGAGGCCGGCGTGGATGAGCAAGGAGCTCCTGGACCAACTGAAAGTGAAAAAGGAAGCCTATAAGAGGGCGGAAGTGGGGACAGGTAGCCTGGGAGGACTACAAAGAGGCTGCGCGAGTGGCCAGGGATAAGGTAAGGAAGGCCAAAGCCCTGGCAGAACTGAATCTGGCCAGGGATATAAAATGCAACAAGAAGAGCTTTTATAGGTACGTAGGGGACAAAAGAAAGTCCAGGGAAAATGTAGGCCCCCGCCAGAAGGGAACTGGTGTCCTGGTTACCCAGGACATGGAGAAGGCTGAGGTTCTCAATGACTTTTTTGCCTCAGTCTTCACCGACAAGAGTTCCTGTCCCACCGCCCAAGCTGTAGAAGGTGCAAGCAGGGACTGCGAGAATGAAGAACTGCCCATTGTACTCAAAGAGCAGGTTCGGGATCATCGAAGGAACCTGAAGGTGCACAAGTCCATGGGTCCTGATGAGATCCATCCGCGGGACCTGAGGGAACTGGCGGATGAAGTTGCCAAGCCACTGGCTATCATATTTGAGAAGTCGTGGCGGTCTGGTGAGGTCCCCGATGACTGGAAGAGAGGGAACATAACCCCAATTTTTAAAAAGGGGAATAAGGAAGACCCAGGTAACTACAGGCCGGTCAGCCTCACCTCTGTGCCTGGCAAGGTCATGGAGCAGATTCTCCTGGAAACCATGCTAAGGCACATGGAGAGCAAGGAGGTGGTTGGTGACAGCCAACATGGCTTCACCAAGGGCAGATCGTGCCTGACCAATTTGGTGGCCTTCTATGACGGGGTGACGGCATCGGTGGACAAGGAACGAGCAACTGACATCATCTACCTGGACTCGTGCAAAGCTTTTGACACTGTCCCGCATGACATCCTTCTCTCTAAACTAGAGAGACATGGGTTTGATGGACGGACCACTCGGTGGATAAAGAGTTGGCTGGATGGCCTCACTCAGAAAGTGGTGGTCAACGGCTCAATGTCCATGTGGAGACCGGTCAAGAGTGGCGTCCCTCAGGGGTCCGTGCTGGGCCCGGCCTTGTTCAACATCTTTGTCGGCGATAAGGACAGTGGGATAGAGTGCACCCTCAGCAAGTTTGCCGACGACACCAAGTTGTGTGGTGCCGTCGACATGCTGGAAGGGAGGGATGCCATCCAGAGGGACCTTGACAGGCTGGAGAGGTGGGCCCGTGCCAAACTCATGAAGTTCAACCAGGCCAAGTGCAAGGTCCTGCACCTGGGTCATGGCAATCCCAGGCACAAATACAGGCTGGGCGGGGAATGGATTGAGAGCAGCCCTGTGGAGAAGGACTTGGGAGTGCTGGTGGATGAGAAGCTCAACATGAGCAGGCAATGCGCCCTTGCGGCCCAGAAGGCCAACTGCATCCTGGGCTGCATCAAGAGGAGCGTGGCCAGCAGGTCGAGGGAGGTGATTCTCCCCCTCTACTCTGCCCTGGTGAGACCCCACCTGCAGTACTGTGTCCAGTTCTGGAGCCCCCAGCACAAGAAGGACATGGACCAGTTGGAGAAGGTCCAGAGGAGGGCCACGAAGATGATAAAAGGGGTGGGGCACCTCTCCTATGAGGACAGGCTGAGAGAGTTGGGGCTGTTCAGCCTGCAGAAGAGAAGGCTCCGGGGAGACCTGATAGCGGTCTTCCAGTACCTCAAGGGGGCCTACAAGAAAGATGGGGAAAGGCTGTTTAGTAGGGCCTGTTGCGATAGGACGAGGGGTAATGGTTTTAAAATAGAGGGGGGTAGAAATTAGGAAAAAATTTTTTACGATGCGAGTTATAGAACACTGGAACAGGTTGCCCAGAAAGGTGGTGGAGGCCCCATCTCTGGAAACGTTCAAGGCCAGGCTGGATGAGGCTCTGAGCAACCTGCTCTAGTCAGGGATGTCCCTGCTCCTTGCAGGGGGGTTGGACTAGATGACCTTTGAAGGTCCCTTCCAACCCTAACCATTCTATGATTCTATGATTCTATAAGGAGATCTTGAGAAAAGCTATGCAGGACATCAGCTCCAGGGTGAGAGCCAAGGCCTCTCCTTTGGGCCTTGAGTCCAGGCATCCCACAGGTTTTAAACCAGATGGATAATGCCAAGAGGCGACAGGCTAGATGTTCTGGTCATAAAGGAAAAAATAGGAAAATGTTTTGTGACAGATAAGGGAGAGGCTCTGTGAACGCACAAAGGAAATCCCATGTGGCCCTTTAGCTAAGTAGTAACAGCTACTGAGGGTTTAATTAATCACTTAACTTCTGGTGATCATGGACTTAGACTACAGTTAATAATAGATCCTAACGGGTGACTTCATTTGCTCATGTGCCCCAAATTCACTGAGACGAAGATTATAACCTAACAAAATTGATTTATTGGAGGAAAGTAATTTTCTTTTGATCAACAATAACTGATTTATCAGAAGCTACCTCAACAATGCAGCAAGACAGCTGCAGTACTGAGAGTTCAGGTTGAAGAAAATCAGCATGTGTATGTATGCATGTGTATTGGGTTTGTAGATAAAACTTACATCTTTCAGAACTATACATGTTCACATACTTATACTTAAGTTTCAGATATGATTAGATTTGAATCAGATACACTGTTATGTTAAATAAATACTGATAAATTACTCTTTAGTTTTGTAACATTGATTATCAAACAACAGCTTCATCCTCTGGTAAAATGAGAGACTGTACTTTGTAGAAAAAAATCTGTGTTTATATTTAAACCTGAAAATGAAGTTGATCAACTTGTTTTCTGTGCTGTTCATCAGTAAAAGCATTTAACTTCAGATCTTTAAATAATCATTGTGTGTTGATCTCTATTGTTCACAATATAATGAGTAGAATCTTTACGTCATTTGACATGAGTATACTTGTTAGACTTTTTGTTTCAGGCTGCATTGATACAGATCAAAATTTGTTGCTTAGTTAATGTTAACTTTTATAGGAAAGTCAAATTATTTACCGATGTTTACACTGATTATAGAGGAATTTTTATTTACTTAACAATGAGCTAGAATACTCAACCTTACAATTTTACTGTAGAGAAAAAACTGCAAGCGTTAGAAATGCTTTTATTATAGAAATAACTCCTGCAACGCCCCCAAAAAAGCTTATCAGAATTTGCTGCTTATGTTTAGGTGGAGAACTAAACAGAATTTGGATTATAGCTTTTTAATGCTATATGCCCAACCTAAGGGAACATTTTATTTACAGGTATGTTCACATTATTGTTAAGTAGCCGCAATACATCTGTACTGATTATTAGCTTTGGCAATTTTAATTTGTTTTGAAGACCTCCATAAAACCAGCAATCTATTGTCATTTTCTGTGTATTTTGCCTGTGCTCTTTACAAGCATCCACATATTTCTGGTTTTATATATATCTTGCAGCCAGGTACTATTTGATTAAATCCATCTGTACCTTCCTGTCTTTTGTGAGGTTGAATAACAAGGTAACTGAAGCATGAAACTCTTATTTGATTAGGTTAGGAAAGTCAGAGTTTAATGAGTTTTCACTTGGTGCAGCAAGACAGAATAGCAGTGGTAGGTCCAGGTTATAGCCCAGATCACTGTGAACCAAAAAACCCTTACACATAGGGCAACATACCAGTATAGTGATACTGGAGACAAGGTGAAACTGAAGTTGGTACAGATCCTAAATTCTCCAGAAGATGTAGAGTGTTAGACTTTAAGAAGATCCCCAGGCTTAGGTTTAGCTATCGTTCTAAATTTATGCCAGTTTGCACTCCATAAAGATGATAATTACCACCAGAGATTCCAAAATTTATTGTGACTGTTCAATAACGAAATAGATCCATAAAATCGCATGTAGCTCATAAACGTCAACAGTTTTTTAAAAATCTGGGAACGTTATTTTGCTTAGTTCTTAGTTTTCCTGGGTCTTCTCCTGCTTGAACAGGCCTCAAACTCTGTATCACATCAGTGCATCACAAGGTTCCGAGAAGCAGAAGAGAAGATAGCAAGGGCAGGCATCTCGTAAGATTCTTGTCAGCATTTAATGCAAATACATTTGAGCTGGGCTACTCAAGAGTCTGTGCTCAGTTCTCAAGTTTGGCATAGGCACTCAGAAGATAGGTGGACAAAGAAAAATGTTGTCTTTTGAACAGTAAAGGTTGACTGGAAAATGAAGTATTTTCTTGTGACTTTTGTATATTTTAAGAACGCTACCTAGGTTTACTAAGTGCACTAGAGCATTAAGGCATGAGAAACACGGTGAAGCATGCTGCCAAACACTTAATGTCCCATTCTGTTATAAACTTCTGCAAGCATTCATGTTTGGATGGAAATTACGTATTTTTATTTTTAAAGTAATTTGAGAATATGTGTTTTCTTATCTGGGACATTATATAAGGACTGAACTGTGTTATTCCAAGCAAAGCCTGGATTGTAATGGTCTGGTGGTAGTTATGGTTGCATTCAGAATTTTCTTAGAAAGAAACTACACTTTCCTCATACCGTTAGCTGCTATATCCACTTCTTCATTTGTGTGTCCAATCTGCAGCTGCTTCTGTAGCACAGATGCTGGTCCACCCAGAAAATACTCTGTAGAGTACAGGTGAAAAGGAGGAACACATACTGCTATAAAGTTAGTTATGATCTTCTTCCATTTGGAAGCCTTGTATTAATGGAAAGCATATAACTTTTAAAATCCCTTTCCTCAGCATGGTACAAAGATTTACTTCAGTAATCTTAGGGAAAACTTGAACTAGCTTAGATTTTATTTACTGTTTTGTCAGGAATAGTACCATTTGGGTGACTGATACTAACTTCTGAATTTTGAAAGAAGATAAGCATATGTAATTACTCTTGATGTCTACATGATATCATGAGCCAGGCAAGATCTTAGCTGAATGAAGCTGAATAAACACGTACATGCTCATTCTAGGATACTGCTGAATCAGCATTTAAGCAGGTAGCTTTGTGAAGCCCATTGAAGCTACCGGGATTACACTGTGGATGTACCTTCCTACTGATCAAACATAATCTTTGAAAAAAGACAATAAATCCCATCAGTCATCTAATCTTTTCTGCTTGAAGTATCTCTTCTACTTTGCCTTTTTTTTTTTTTAATCCCTGAACCAGCTACTGCTCCTTGCAGACTTTTTTTTTTGTTAAGTTTGCTTAATCAATAAAAAACTAAGAGAACTCTGAAGTACTTATTTCCACTTTCACTATACTCCTGGAGTCCCCCAGAGCCCCTCGAGACACGTGTAATAATGCCAGAGACAAGATAATGGGATCTTAACGTAGCCATAAAAGCAGGCATTTGAATCCCAAGCTAGTAGTGAGGAGATGCATTTGTTCTTTCTGTCAGTGTAGACTTACTTCATTCTGAAGTGACTAAACATTTCAAATCTGAAAGCATCTTTGAGAACTCAGCAGTTTTTGGGAAGTGTTTTCTATTAGCACTCAGGTGAACCAGAAAAAAAAAAACAACATTAAATAAATCTTTTAGTATCTTCAGTTAAAATCTGTTATAAATGTCAAACTTGGTTAACTGAACTATTGCTATGCTTTTTTCACCTCATTATTTCTTTTTCCTTGTGGAGGCTGAGGGAGCTTTGTGTATTTATATAAACCATCTATGTATATACCGGTAATATGTATTGTACTTATCTGTGCACCACTATTGTAATTTCTCTAGTGTGTTCTCTAATGGTTTTAAGGCCTGAGCAATAGCTCACTGAAGTAATTAGAAGTCTTTGTATAGATTTTTATTTTTTTTCTTCTTCCCCCCTACTAGACTCTAGGTCAAGCCTGTTATTTGGTAGAGTTCCTAAAAAGAATAACTTTAATGAAAGTGCATTATTAGCTGACATTTTCTGTATGCTTGTAGAAAAAAAATATCTTTATAGAATGAACTATTGGATGTTTGTTTTCTGTGGAAAATGAGAGAATAAGATTTTTCAGCTTAACAGTCTTCACATATTCATTGAACGGTGATCCAAAATACAAAATACCCTGGTATGATTTGGAAAGGAAGATGCTTTCCTGTCTGATGCCTACAATTCCATTGTACGCTACCACTTTTTTATTGCACCTTCATTTTTACTTCTCTTAGACAGATAACCTACATAAGAAAAATGAATGGAAACCCATTTATTGTCTGTCATTTAGGAAATTTACATAGCCTTGCTATTGTGCACGTATCTTTTTTCATCCCAATGTGCTGATGAGTGAAGGGAAATTAGCTGCGATCATGTGTTCTGCTGGCCTTCTCATGGGCAGACAGTTCCTCTCTCAAACTTCCTGACCCAGCTGTGTACAGCCACTGCGCAATCTCCCTTGGTAGATAAGAGCATATGAAAAACAAGTGGCTATAAGCTGATGTCAGAAAAATTCAAATTATAATTTGAGTACCACATAGTAAACGTTCAGGATAATAACACATAGTGTATGACTTACTGAAAACGAACCAATACTGAAATCTAAGCAATGGCAGGTCCTCTTCAAGAAGATGTGCTTTAGTTGAACACAAACTACACAGCTCAGTACAGGGTTAAATAAACAACTTTTAATGGCTTGCGCTACACAGGATATCAAACTATGTTCTCTAATATTCACTTTTAACTGTCAGCTTTGGAAAAGACTGTTTCAGACTTCTCACTATGCAAAACTACTTTCGGTCCATAACCACGTTCACACCCACTTTGCATAACCGCCTCTAAATTTTTAATCTGTACTGCTTTTGTATGCTTTCTTCTAGTGTTTCTTGATATGGTGGTCTCACTAGGTTTTTGAGATCCTCCTTTCTCTGCCTTTTGTCCTTTTTTGGGTGCCCCACGATTTCTCTTTAAGGATTCTCTGAAACTCTTTGATTCCTTGCTCTTCTCTCTTTTCATGTAGGTACTGGATAATCCTCTTAGCTTGTTTAATTTTATGCAAGATTTCTTGTAAGTTGATGTCTGGGTTTTTTTTGCTGCTCTCGCCTGCATAACTGTCACCTCAACTCAGTCCCCAGATCTCAGAATCTGTTAATAAGCATTCATCTTGATCAGTTCATCTCCATCTGTCTATTTTTTTGTTATCTTACCGTCAGCAAAAGCTGACAGGGTCAAACTAGATCTCTTAATCTTGTCTTTCAAACTTCATTCTACTTCCTCCTTAGTTCACTGTTTCTCCCCTGCCAGCCCCGCGCTGGTAGTAATGGCCAAATTCAGCTAAAAGCTGTGGGCCTGCTCGCTCCAGCTCTTGCTGCTGACTCTGCGCTGAGTTCCTGCAAAACCAGCAGGAAACAATGCACTTTTTTTTTTTTTTCTCATAGCATTAATTTTCTCCCTGTTTAGCTTTCTGAACCAGATCCCAGCACTGCCAGACAAGCCCCAGGGTCAGTGAAGTACAGCAGTTAGATCAAATTAACAGTATCATTACACTGCACCCCAACAACATTTTCCTGAAGGCTCAGCCTCCTTTTCCTGTGTTTTTCACATCCATACTGAATTCAAACCTTGAATTACTTGCTCCTTAGTTATTTCTGGAATTCATTTATTTCCTTTGTGTCATTACCTCTAAACTCCTTGTTTGGACTCATTATCCTCAGCTTCTGGCTTTTCAGATCCCCCATTCTGCTCTGAAAGCCATGCAAAAATGCAGACAAGGCCTTTCCCATTTCCTTGATGATGTCAGTCTCCTTTTCCACATATCCTTCAGCTGCCTCTACGGCTGTATTCAGTGGCAGCCTGCACAACACCTCAGAAGCTCGATGTATTCCTGTCCTTCAGTGTGCTTTGTCAGAATGTTTCTTTTCTCATGACTAGTATTCCAGAAACAACTTGCTTTCTTCTTGTGTCTCGGTGACCATGTACAGTTCTTCTCCATCACCTTACAGGTGCGACAAAGTCTGCCCAGGCTGCTCTACAGAGCTTTTAACCATCTGCTTTAGACACCTCTCTTTTCAAACAACCTGCTCCCACTGCTTATCGATGATCATACAACTTCAGTACAAACTGCCTACTGTCTTCTTCCTTAACCTTTATCTTTTTGCTTAATGTTTTCTTCTAAGTGACATCCCTTTACAGTCGGGAGTCCTCCTTTCTCAAAAAAGTGATAGGCACTCATGGTGTTATAGTCACTCCTGTAAATAAATATTTAATGAATGATACTGAAGCAGAGATATATGTAGAAGCTAAATAGCAATCCACTGTATTTTGGCACAGCTTCAGTACACACTGTACGGCAGTCATCGCTTACATGTGGCAACATCACCACCTTCTCTGCAAGAAATAAAACCACCACTTGCCTTCTCTTTGTTTTGTTGCCCTTTTTTTTTTTTTCCTCCCAGCTGGAAGATGATATTATAGCCAAACCTGATTATATTCAAAGTATAAAAAACTTTGCTGCTAAACAGTCCCAAGAGTGGATGATTCTTGAGTTCTCCCAGCTTGGATTTATCGGTAAGTATTAAGACCTCAGCAGGGTCAATTGGATTTGGAGCTGTGTAGGTCAAGTAGGTCTCACTTGGAACTGTACTTTGAAGCGTGGAAGGACTCACATATCAAAACTTCCTTGTACTTCAGGAAAGCTCCAACTGAAAGTCTTTTACTTTTTGTGCTCTTTAAAACTGTCGTCTTAACGCAGAGTCTCCTCAGGATAGGATCTAGTAGTTGCATTCCCGTAAGAAGCAAATTGTTCCACCTCAGGGCACTACGTCCCCCTGTAGCATGTAGTCTTTTCAAGAATGAAATCAGAACAATTTATAAAAAACATCTCCTTCCTTTCCTTTGTGGAGCAGAACATGCATCCCATATCATAGGGAAGATTTTTTTCATTATTTTTAGCAGCAAGTTTCTTTTTATATTTTTTCTTTGGTTCTAATATAATTTACTTGAGATAACACCTTGTAAGTATTAGGCCAAACAAAGAAATCTAATGAAATCTGCTTCTAAAAATAGCAACACTTCTGTGTTAATAACACTATGTCTTAATTTAACTATATTCGGTATACTATTGCCAGTAGAATTGCCTGTCTAGCTTTTTGAGGAATTACTCAGGCTTCATTTCATCTGACACACTGATACAGGTGACTGGCAGATTTGGTTTTGGAACTAAGATATAACTGCATGCTTTACTAGTCAACTGGTTGACTATGTGAGAATATCTCTGAGCATGGGATGGAAATCTTTGCAAAACCCCGAAAAGCTGGAGGTTAAGTAACTCTCCAAAGCTGGAGTCTGTGTGAAATCTCCACTAAGTATCAGAATTACATCCATGTGTTTAAGGCTGGAGTAAACATAAAGCTGGTGATTTTTGTACAGCAATAAAAATAACTGAACATGTAACTTCTTGTCTTGCTTTCAGGAAAATTGTTTAAATCAGAAGACTTGCCATTCATAGTGGAATTTTTTCTCATGTTCTATAAAGATAAGCCCATAGACTGGCTTATAGACCACCTGCTCTGGGTTAAAGTGTGCAATCCAGAAAAGGATGCAGTAAGTATGTCTGTGAATTTATAAAGATAAATAATATTCATACAGTCTCAGTGGCAAAATAATTTCTTTTTAAAAAACAGAATAGAAATCTCTCAAACCTGACTGACTTTGGAATTTGTAGGGAAAGATCTGCTGCCAGTCTGCATAGTGTGGCACTGTGTTTGAGCCCCTTAGGGTGTACGGAGAGGGCTGACTCACAGAAATTCAGATTTACGGACCAGAGCTGTCTTGCCTTGCAGAACGCGGACAGGGCATGCTCACATCTATCTGCATCTACTCACGTAGGCAATCCTGCAGCACAAAAGAAAATTTTGAATATGTAAACCTACATGGACTGTCACTTCTTGTAACCTTCTGCTGACCTTCTAATACGAAAGTCAGTAAAGCATAACAATCACGGTTGTTCTGAATTTTGTATACCAATGCCTGCCTTTCAGGAAAGTGTTTTGCTTTAAATTTTTTACTACCTGGGGAAAAAAAAATTACTGCCTGAAAAAAAAAAAGGCAGGGAAACATGTAGATCAAACAAACTAAATTATACTTTTCACTGAAAATGAAAGAAACAGTTGTGTTGAATTGCAAAAGGTGCCATTTCTAGCACTACAGGTGAGCTCAATATTATGTGAAGTATTTATGTCCGTTTGCATTCTTCCTCTCACCAGGATTTGGTGCAGGTCACTACTCACATTCTTCTTGTATAACAGATTGTGCCATGCAGGACTGTCCAGAGTTCCTGCACCTTCTAGGTTTTTAAGTTTCAAGAGTTTTATTTGATTAGTGTGGCCAGTCCCCACTCCAAGTGTTCGCATGTGTTCTTTCCATGTTGGTGAAGAAGGAAGAGACAGACAGGAGCTGTGCAGAGCAGGAGATTGAGGGGAGTGGAACAACCAGGCTCTAAGTTTTGCTGTGTGCCCGAGGTGACTCTCTGCGATAGTGGAAGGTCCCTGGCTTTACACTTAGTGATGCCACTGAGGAGTCTCAGTTCCCACTTCACACAGATAGGAGTAAGCTTTGAAATTCTACTCCATGGGTTAGGCCAGCTCATAGGAGTTAGTGAGCCTCAAATACCTCTAGTTTAGGTTCTTGCCTGCCTGTGATAACAGAATAAAAAAAAAAAGATATTGTTATGTTAACATCACCCATTCCAGATTTAACATGTGCCAACTTCAGTCCAATAGATGAAACATTTTACTTTTATTTTTCAAATGACTGTTCTAGCTTCTAAGACCTGATTCATACCTAAAACGTGTTCCTGAAAGGCAGGCAGGTGGCTGGTGCTCTGGCCAACCCAAAGCAGAGTGGTGTCAGCACGTTTCTAGTGATTTTCACTTCTGCAATTGCAATTTCAATTGCTCTGGGTACCACAAACCTATTGAGAGAAGTCAGTCTCATGCTGCCCTTGGGTGGGCATGACTGGTGGCATGACCTACAGGGTCTATTCATGAGAACGTAAAAAATGGAGGCAAGAAGAAGGACAGAGATCCCACCTGCTCCTCCTCTGCTTGACAGATTAAAGCAGTGGAATTTCCTACAGGCTCCAGAGGAGGCAAGCTGCCAGAAATCCTCATGCTTTCCCCTTTCCAAGCAATGAAAAGTGTCACTAAGTGATCACACGCTATGCCTCACAGGAGCGTCAGCAGGTTCATGGCTTCTATGTGCCATCCTGTGGTGATGGGTGTTTGGCACATGTTTTCAGCCTGGGCTGAGTATTATACCAAGATTCAGCTGCATCTGCTTGCTGAGTTGGAAAAGACAGTTTGTGATGACCAGAGCCATCAGATCTCTGCATGGTTCAGAAACTTCATCACATTTACCTGCTGTGAACCACCATCCAGTTCTGGGGTCCCCAGTACAAGACAGACATGGACCAGTTGGACCGAGTCCAGAGGAGGCCATGCAGATAATCAGAGGGGTGGAGCATCTCTACTATAAGGGCAGGCTGAGAGAGTTGGAGTTATTCAGCCTGGAGAAGAGGCAGCTCTGGGGAGACCTTATAGCAGCCTTCCGCTACCTCAAATGGGCCTACCAGAAAGCTGGGATGGAGAAAGCCCTTTTATCAGGGCCTGTCTTGACAGGACAAGGGGAAACAGTCTTAAACTGGAAGAGGATATATTTAGATTGGATGTAAGGAAGAAATTCTTCACTGTGAGGGTGGTGAGGTACTGGAACAGGTTGCCCAGCGAAGCTGTGGCTGCCTCATCCCTGGAAGTGTTCCAGGCCAGGTTGGATGGGGCTTTGAGTGACCTGGTCCAGTGGAAGGTGTCCCTGCCCAGGACAGGGGAGCTGGAATGGGATGGTCTTTAAGGTCCCTTCCAGTCCAAACCATTCTATGATTCTGTGATCATAAGCAGTGGCATGCACCTGTGAAGGGTAGTAGGGACTAGCAGGCTGCAAAGACTTGAGGAGGAACCTTCTCTCAGTTTCTGCACAGCCAACCCTGCCAGTCCTGTGCAGCTGAATTATTCTCCGCTGCTACCATAAGTAGTTCTTTTGGTAGTGCTGCCATAGCATAAAAGGAGACATGCTAGAGACTGCATCGTTATAGGGGATGAACTGCAAACCCTGGCGGTAGACAGATCACAAATTTATTTTCTTATAATGATTTTTTTTCTAGAAAAAAATACAGTGTGCTTTTAAATGAAACAACTGCCAATAAATCAGTTTGCCTGTATTGTGGTTTTACATTGTTTTGCTGAACATCTGTTATGGACAAACATGAAAATATTTAGTTCTTTTTATAGCATTCCAGGTGGTTTTGAACTTTTAATTAGTACTTATGTGAAAACAATAAATCCCCCATGAGTTTTGTTGTTTAAGCCAGCTGAGTGAAGACTTTATCACGTCTGGCTTTAGAAGGCATTGATATCGTTTATGTAACGTTTCTCTTTGATAGAACTGAAAGCACTTGATTGAAGAGGTAAACACATTATCCTCTCAAATCTAAAGATGTGAGACCTGGGATACAGAGAAGTTAAATGATCTTCCAAACTCAAACAATAATTCTCTGGCAGAACCAAGAGTAGAACCCAGGGAGTCTCATTTTAGCTCTTTGTTCTGTTCTATGCCGTTATGCTTCATTGTGTCTCGTTCATTATTGTAGCATGTTTGCTTTGTTTTATCAAGCTATGATGCTCTATAGATACAGAGCAAAAACTACTTTGAAGAAGTAATTTGCTCTCCTTCAAAAATCAAGAAACTCAGAAATTAGTACCAATTACAGTTACTGAATTCCCTGGTATATGTCATGTCACAAAGTGTACTAAACTGGAAAATCAGGATTGAAATACAGTATCTAAGGGCTTTATGTAATTATAAAATAAAATACATAACTTACAGTATAATATAGTACATTATAAGCCTGTCAAACATAGAAGAAAGAGACAAAATGATAATGATTGAAATGTAACCAGACTCTATCTCAGTAAGGTCATCTGGGTCAAAATAGTTTAATTAGAATAGCATGGCAAAGCCAAGAGTTGAAATGAAATTTGCCAGGAACAGTTTAAAAAATCAATCTGTTTCAGATTTGAGGTCCGCTTTTGTCACTCTGAGGTGTGACTGATGGTATACAGTGCAGAAATCCCTATATTATTGGTGGCTGGGCCTTCAAATCTACATAGCACCACAAGTGGAATTACAAGTTTAGATCTAGAAAGAGTGTATTTAAAATAAGGTGACTGTTAATCTACGGATTACTCATTTAAATATAGATTAAAAACCTGGATCCATACCCTCAACTGCATAGTAAAATTGCCTTATGGAACTTAGTTTGTCTCCCCTTTATTTAAATATAACTTCACTCTCTTTTACTTTCTTGCCAGACACACTGTGATAAGGAAAAGGCGAAGTTACGTATCCGTGCTAAGCCATCTCTCTTTCAGCATATGGGAACTTATTCATCCTTGGCTGGGAAGATACAGAATTTGAAAGTAAGGATAAGAAATTATTGCCATACTTCTAAATTATATGCTTGTGTTTCGACTTGTTTCTCAAATCAGTTTCAAGCATTGCATCTTTGGCATTAGATGGCATTTCCATGTCCAGGGAAATGGTTTACAGATTTGGGGGGAGAATACTGATCTGGCATCTAAGCTGCAGGTGGAGCACACTGCTTCTCCACAAACATCTCTGACTCTCTAATCTAAACTCTTGTACCAGTCATAGTAACATTTCATGGCACACAGGAACCCTCTTCACAGCACAAGGTTTCATGTGCTCTGCACCACATAAACACGAATGGCTATGATGTTTTGTTTTGGCTGAAGAGTCCACGATCCCAATATGAGGCACTATTCAGAAGAAGTAGGACAAAGATGTGGCTATCGTGACGGCCATAGATTTTTAGGGAGATTTTGGAGGCCAAACAGTGGGTCTACCACGTATCTGATAAGGACTAGAGCAATGAAGCACCAGACTTCAAAGACGTCCTGACGGCGATATTTAGACTAGTCGTGAGGTCCAATGACCTCACATCATTGGACATGAGGAATTGCTGTGTTGCATCAGACTGGAGGTTCGTGTAGCCTTTAGCAGAGACCAATATCAGATGTTCCGGCAAAAGGCGTAGTAGACAACTATGAAACAGCCTCCTGTGGAGAAGTTTGGTTTGAAATCTAGGCAACTGACAAATAATCAGTACAGCTTTGTCTGCAAACTGTAACATTGGGTCTCAGTGATTACACTGAAATGAATATTCTATTTCTATTAGATTGTATATTTTTGACACTGAGGTAATTATTTTCTGGAGTAGCTTCCTACAGTAATTCAATATATTGGAGCACTTGTTTTTCACTGTAGGAGAGAAATTACATTTCTTTATATCCAACAGGATAAAGATTTTGGAAAAAATGTGCTACATAAAGCACATAAGAATCCACCTGCAAAAGTGTATACAAGCCTAAGAATATACCAGCAATATACCTTGGAAAAAGTTTATAAAGGAGTAGACTACTTTTGGGCTTCGGCTCCAGTGGCAGGAGACTACATCAACTTCACCTTTTTTAATCCACTGAAAGTTGAAAAGTAAGTATTATATTATTTGGAATATGGAAGCCTACATGTATCCAGTTTGGAAATGACTGAGTCTATTCAAAATCACTAGTGCTCAACTGTGCGCATAAACCATAGCCTCGTTACTGACAAAAAAATCCATTATTTGCTATTTATCTGCTCCCCTTCTTGAATTCCCTTCCTGAAATACATTTCTTCCTTGGTAATTAAAGAGCTTCTTCAATTTGTTTCCTTTTATTTCTTCAATTAAATATTTTAGATTCTCTTGTGGTAATTATCAAAGGAATTTGTTGAGTTTGGCACCAAAAGAAGCAGTCCTGCCTGGTTCATCAAAGCTGCTTCTTCTCTCTCTGTCAGATTGGAGAATAGATCTGAGTTAAAACTAACCTAGCAAGAAATATGGTTCCAGGAGAGTGTCTCTGACACAAATTACTATAATTACCGTATCTCTGTAAAGATATTCAGAGAGAAAGCCCCTTCACACTTTCTCCCAAAACTGGTCACAAAGCTAAGAGACTTCCATTTCTGCAAAAACTGTAGATTTCTCATTTATTTAAAAAAAGAAAAAAATCTAAGAAACCAAGTCTGTATCTCCATCTAGTGAGCTGCACTAAGTGACAGTTGTCATAATAAACACTGGTGTTCTGTGATCAACACTGTTAATTAATTGCTTTATGCTTTGGGAAACTGGGGTAGCCTATATTTTTGCATTTTCCTGTTACTGAGAAGCTGTACTGGATGAAGCAACTTACATATGGTATTGCCTAAAGGCTGGTCCCAGCCCCATCACACTGCTAATGTGTAAAAATGTAGAGTTTAATCCTATAATATCTGGTGGTCTTCTTAGGTCTTAATTGTTTGGTATCAGAGGAGGGAGGCCAATGCTTTAAATTTCCCTACCTCTTTTTGAATCTAAAAACCTAAGAACTTTAATGCCAGAAATGTAAAACCAAAGGAGGATTCTCTTGGCACGAAGCGTATGGTCTAGGAGAAACAGGGAGTTTTGCTGCCATTGCATTCCCGAAGCCCATCTCGCCTCAGACTTAGGAGGATAGGAACAGAGCAGAGGGCAGCTCTTCCTTTGCCATTTACACCTGGAAAGTTAATTTATTTGAAACTTGAGCACTGAAAAGGCAGAACACTTGCATTCGTGGTTCCAGAGAAAGATGGTTTTAATGTTTGTTCTGTTTAAAATAAAAAGCCTCTAGTATGGTTTGGTCAGACATTGGGAAGTTTCACTGCCTATTTCTGTTCTCTATAGCCCACAACTGATTAAAGAAAAGGTATTTGAAACTTCCCTTCAAAACTGGAAAGAATTACTTCCCTAGAACTTTTCTGAAGTATAAAATACCTGGAAATAATATCCTTTTATCATCAGGTACTTCTTCAGAAGTGGAAACGTGGAGCACCCTGGTGATAAACTCTTTAACACTACTGTGGAAGTGTTGCCAGCTGATGTAAGTCTCTCATTTCCAACTCTAATTCACAGTGCTATTTCATCTTCATAATGATGTTCAGCATAACATGTCATGCCCTAGAAAATATTTCTGGAGATTTTATTATTTTATTTTTTACAGGAAATGCTAAGAAAAGAACTGATTGACAATGGAAGTAAATTTAACTACCCAGCAACCAAAGACGGATATTTAAAAATAGGTAAATTGTTTATTGTCACTTCAAAACCAAAAATTTTGTTCTTACATATAAAATGTTTCTGCATTTGAGAATTTCATTAACTCTGTAATAAATACAACATTCCAAGGTGAACTAGTAAGGAAAAAGAAACCCTTTGCACTGATGCATATTATAATATATATGATGTTTGACTGATGAATATCCCGTTTTGTTTTAAATAATGAAGAACCCTACCAGCAGTGGCAGCATTATGGCAGCATTAACCTGTGCTCCAACCTGAAATGAAGAGGTAGCATAACGCAATGCACCATCCCCTTTTTTCCCCCACACCTGCTTCCCCTTCTTCCTTCCTCAGGGTGATGTGTGACGTCTCTTCTATGAGAACAAAAAATGGACAATGGGGAGATCGGCTTTGCTTGCTACTTTCTTCTGTCCCTTCCACCACATAATTGCTCTTTTCTCACAGTGAACCACTTTCACCTCACCAAGGCTTCTTGTTTGCTTTGATTTGCACCTCTCTCCCACCTCCTTGTGGCTGTTTTGCTCTAATTAAAGATCCAAACCAAAACGCTGTCAGCTCACAGTTGCGCATGCAAGTTGATGGGAAATGCGTATCATACATGGGATGAGTGTTTTTCCTTTATCACAGTCACTTTATGCCAGTTTAACAAGGTCCATTAAAAAGCATGAACTAGTGAAGAAATTGGTCCTTGATTCCTGATACATCTTTTAAAAAATAATCATACTTCTCAGAAAAGCTCTTTTAGATTATTTAACATAACAGTTCGTGTCATGTGTATATGGTCACTACTAACATATTTAAATTTTGGTTTTTGGCATTTGTAGCTATAGGTTCTTTATTTTCTTGAATTGTTCTCCAGCTTCTAGTTGCTGTAACTGAAGGAATGAGTCCTTCTTCTTGTTTATAGCTTTATCTTTCGGTTGTTACTATTTGACCTTTCCCAAAAGGTTTTTTCCCTGATGTTGTATCACTGGAGTTAATTTATAATTTGTAATTTAGAGCTTTTGAGTAAGTTCACTTGGAAACACACTTCATTGTAATATATGTTGGTACAGGTCTTGTTTTATTTTCTATTTAGGGGCTTTTGAAAATGGAATTGCAGAAGGCAGTATCAATCAGTCAATAGGAAAAATACAGGCTGTTCGTTTATCAGTCAATTCTGATTCTCCTGTATGGGCAATACTTAGCGAGGTAAGCATGTTAACAAAAGCATTTTAATTAAAGCTTTATTAAATGAGGTTCAGTTCCTCCTACCATATAGTATTGATGATCGTTAATTTTTATTTAATTTTGAATGGGTTCTTTGTGGGAAAACTCACACAAGTGGAGAATTATGTTAATTATTCAGCAGAGGAGTTACATTTACTTCATACAAAAAGTGCTGGAAATGGTCAAATGGGATGGTTCTCCAGTTCTGCAGCACTGTAAGTATAGCCACTAGAATTTGGGTCATGATAAACAAACCAACCAAAGGAGACAGGGAGAGTTTTCTAGCTTTTTTTCAGTCACCATCTTGGATATAAATCATAACAGGCAAATATTTTCAGATGAACATGTGATTTTTTTTATTCTTCAAGTTCCTCCCAAGTGTCTGAATGTGTATGAACCCATAAATAGAAAATATTCAGCATAAGGCACTGAAGAGAATTACTATAGCCTTAAACTATAGCCATAGTTGGAAGAAGGGAAAAGCTAATGTCTTAGGCAATGCTTCTGCAGATTTTAGAAAATAGTATTTTTTTTTGTTTTTTTTCAGGTACTTATCAAGACATCTGAAAACTGAAAAAAACCCCACATTTTTGACATGCGGCTTGTTACAGATTGTTTGAAAACTCATCTAACAGCAACAAAAAAACTGGCTGGGTGAAAAAAAAAAAAATCCAAACCCATTTAATTCTTAATACTGTGTATTAGGAACAAGTTGAGATAACTATTAAATCTCTATTTAAAGAATATTAAAAGCTATAAAGAACCTGATTATGTTAGTAATTTTGATAAAGTGTTTTCGAGCAAGGTGTCATAAATAAAAACCTCACCTTAGCTTGGCAACATTCAATATATATTACTATAAAAAACTGATAAGGCATTACAGGCTGTCTCAGGGACTAAAGCATTAAAATACAGTAAGTTTCACCAGAATTAAAAATATGGACATTTTTGAAAAATACTAAGGACACCGTTTTCAGCTCCGCTAAGAATACTGGTCAATTTTGGAGGGAAAGTAGAATGGAAGGAAAAGTTGTCAATATTAATTGCAGGTGTTTAGAGCAGTCCACAGAGGTAGGAACAACGTAACAATATGAAAAGGGATCTCAAACTTAACAGAAGAAGTGCATTTGAGCCTTAATGTAGCATAAGTTATGCTTAATATTTTTTTAAATGGGAACTTCCTACAAGTTACCATTGGAATAACTTGAAACTTAAACAGATATTGTTTGGAGGACTGTAAAACTTTTCAGTGAATTGTGCATTGAATTAACTACAGGCAATAATAAGGATATTATGTGAAACTATATTTTTGTAGAAAGAAAACCTATTTAAATAAAGTTTTTGATCCTATAATTTGATAATTAGTTTGTACTGATACTTAAATCCTGGTCACAAGGCAACATTCAATATAAATTTGAAAATAAAAGGAAAACCAAAGTAGTCTCATTTGAAATGTTTTTGGGAAATGATAATCCACGTTGGACATCTACCAGTTAATGTGCAAATTCCTGTATCGTTTCCTTAGCACTTGAAGCACAACTGCGCCCTCATTCTCCTGCACTTTCATTGCATCCTAACAGCAGACGGCGAGAAGTAAGCTGCACTGTACACTTTTGCTTGGATTTGTACTAAATGGGTTAAAGTAATGTAGAATTGCATTCTTATTTTTATTTAGAATACGATTAATTTTCTTGCAATAAGACAGTTCAGAGGGGTGTTTTTTTAAAGACCGCCTCTAATAATATTTTGATAATTTACAGTATTGTTTATATACTGTGGTGCTATATATATGTGCATGTAAATATAGATGTGTACATATGTGTGCATGTATTTCTTGGACCAAATATTGCAGCCTTCATTAGGTTAAGAGTTTAATGCAGGTTAAGAATTAATGCAATAATGCAGAGTGCTTAGAGATACACAGAGGGACACCTTTATCCATTGGCACTTACAGTAAAAAGAAGGGCTGAGTGAAACAGAGAGCAGTGGATTGTTAAAAAGCAGTGGCTAAAACTGCAACTAGGGAAAGAAGGGAAAGAAAGTGGCTCTGCGTGGAACTACCTGGCACAAGAAGGGCAGAGCTGCCTCCCTCTGCCCCTGCTCAGAATCACCTTTCAGATCTTCTCTGCTGATACAGGAGTCTGAAGGACATTTAGTCACAAAAACTTGTACTAGGGAATGAAACACAACTTAGATTACATTAAGGGAAGACAAAATTGTATTCTCTGAAGTTGTTCTCTCTCTTAACCTGAAATGCTTTAGCATCTTTGGGGAAAAACAAATGCAAGTGAATAGGGCCCTCTACCCAAAAAAGGCAGAGTAACAGAACCTACAGAACACTGGGGTTTTTTTCTGCAGAGCTTTTAAAACTTGTATGGGTATGAAAATGATTAAAGTGTAGGTCTTCCCCTGACACCTTAGTTCAGTTCGTAGCATATCGTAGCTTTTAGAACTCTCGTTGAAAGCGCATCGTGTCATGGGGATTATCTTCATCTTCAGGATCTTGTCAAATGCTTCAGAATGGAAACTTCTTGTAAAAATACTGTAACCCTGTAGTTTGAATTGCTGTCTCACAAGGCCTGTTTCACCTGCCATCAAAAAATGAGAGAAGTAGAAATCAAAGTAGAAAGATCATTTCTTGTAGAACATTTTACTAATTAAGTGTGTAACCTAGTAAAAACTTAAAATCTTCTTTTGTCATTGCTTTCACTGCAAAAGAGTCACAAGCTGGGAGCAGTATCTGCATTCAGGCTGCCTTACACTTGTTACAGGGAAGTGTTGGTGTAAGGAGGAAATCTCAGAGCAGTTATTAATCAGTGAAAACACGGAAAATAATAAAGTAGTAGATATTGTACCAAAACCTCTTATTTTCACAGTGAAATGAGATTTCACTCTAACTGTTGAAGCATAATTTCAAAAAGCTCATCAGAGTACCTGAGATTATATTAGGAAGTGACTGGACTTCTTGTAAATATTTTGTAAATATCATTTTTTCATTCTGTGCTTTGTGTGAAGCTTTGTGCTTCATTCATTCTGTTTCTATTTTTATGTATTTTACATAACCACTGCAATCACAGAATACACTTCCCATTACTTTGATGTCAATGAGGTTTTAAGTGTTGACATAGTAAATAAGGAATGTTTGCACATGCACCATTACAGTAAAATTTTGCTTAGTCCCGATTCTTCCCTGTGCTTTGTGGAGTGCAGAGGTTCCTTGCGCAGTCTGCAGAACCACAGCTCCACTATAAAACTGAAGGAACCTCATGAGAGAAACTGGATTTTCACTGAAGAAGTGATAGCTGAGTAGTAAGCATTACAGCCCCAGGAAGTTTAGGACCATGGAGAGTAATGGAAGTACACTTACGTACTTTTGCATGTTAATAGCAACAACCACCACTGGTGAGTGAATTAGTTCATAACAGCCTCTCTTAGGCAAGGTGCAGCTTCCTTTCCACCCTGCAAGCAAGTTCCTACCTGTGGTTTTCCATTTTCCATTTTCCATTGAACCTGCACGCACCTTTGCACACTGCGGCTCTGAGGCCAGTTTAAAGGCTGCAAAGAGGACTCCTCTTGGGAAGCTTCGGTTCAGGTAACGGATCCAGAGGATAAGGAACGTCCTCTAACTTTACAAGTGACTGGTTTTTGCAGTGTAGGCATAGTGATTGTAACTTACAAAAAACAAAGGCAGTAAGCCTAAGTCAAAAAACAACTATGAAAGGAATTTCAGATTCCATACCATTAAGGCAGAACAGATCTTTCTGATCAGTATTAGAATCATAGAAATTTGATTGAGATTGAAGTTTCTGTAGGACTATGGTACCATTTCTCAATCATATGATCCTATGATTGTAATACTGATCTGTTGCCTTAATTCAAATCCTTGTTTAATGTACTTTTCAGAAATGGTACCATAGCCCTATAGAAACTTCAGTCCTTGGACATCTCTAGCTAAGCCTTAACAAGAGAAGAAATTGTGCCACTTTTCTATGATACAAATATGCACTGCATTTAAGTTATGAAGTTTACATTGTTCTTTGGATCTTGTAATTGTAATAATCTATGCCAATCTTAAGTTTTGATGACACTATCAAAAGAGAAATACAATCAATTTAAGTTTTAAGCCTGTGCATTAGTTTACAATTACCTTCTAATACTTGAAAGGCAGAGTATCACAAAAATAAATATGAGCGTTTGGAGTTACAATTCAAATTACACATTCTAATGGTAACCCCCAACAGTTATGAGTCAATAAAGTAATATGAGGTAGACATAAACCAAATGGAGAAATCTATTAAAATAATCTGATGTTATAAATTATTTTAGGAGGGAAGCTTGGCTTAATAGTGTATAGGCCATAATTGTTACGTCTAAAAGACAGTTTCTTCAATATGGTAAGAATGAAATAACATAAAACAGATTCTTGTGGCCTGAGAGCTGGCTGAGTGGCTTAGAGTTAGGAGAAAAAAAGTACCATTTTTTCTTACAGCTGGCAACATTTCTGGTATTTCCTTCCTTTTCTTTCACAGACCCACAGTTTCATAGGCAACAGAAAGAAAAGTTTTGCATCTGCGACTTAAGAATAATTTATTGGGCAGTGAAATCTGCCTGCATTTGAGGGGATGGCTCATACTGCAATAACCCATGCCCTTGGCTGCATAGGAGTGTGCTTTTCAAAAGCAATCTTCAGGGAGGAGTTGCAGATGCACCCTTCAAAGAGATTCAACAGTAAGATGAAAGACAGTGGCTATAGTTACATGGTTCATCTGACAAATTCTGGTGTGATGGCTGGTGTCCAGAACGAACGCTGAGCTTGCAATGAGGACGGCAACCCCTACAGCCTATGGCTAGGCAGAAGGCTTTGATGCTGTGAGCCGTCAAGAGACGCAGCGTCACACGCAAACGCACCAAACCCTGACCCAGTTTGTCAGCAGCTGGGCAGCTACAACTTATACATTCCTCGTGATCCCTGAGGAATCACTTTCGTCTCAGCCCTCTCCTACACATTTCACGTATCGGCGCCATGGGTAACGTTTTAAATGCTCATGAATTGCACACTGCCAAGAGCGTAAAGGTGCTTGAGACAGGCCAGAAAGATCCTCCGAGTGGCAACTCTGTACCTGCTGTGTTCAGCAGGCCTGGGTGAGGCTTTAAAAAAAAAAATCAGTCAGGAATTAATGCAATAGCTGCTCTGCTTAGCGATCCCTCAAATGTTGATTGGATCGCTAGGCTGAGTCTCCAGCTGTAATAAAGGGCTTTACTAATTTGAGCTAAATTGCTCCAGTTCGCGATGGAGAAGCTGTCATGTCAATCTGCCCCGATCACCCACCGCAGGCACGTGGAGCACGATACCGGCACGCATGAATGTACGCTCCCACTGACTGCGGCCACGGCGGCAGAGTCTATCTAAAAAACTGCAATGTAATTGAATTTGCCGTCTCTCCTGGCAGCTTTTCCTCAATAGAGGCCGATTCTGGCGGGGAAAGGCTGCCCTACCTCCTCCAGGTCGAGCCTGGCCGCCAAATGGCGTCGCAGCGGCGAAGCCGAGGGGCAGCCTGGGAAGGCGCTGCCCGCCGATTGGCTCGGGCACCACGTGCGGGGAGGCGGGCACCCGCGCGCCGAGACGCCATTGGCGTAGAGGGCACGGAGGGCGCTCTCGATTGGCGGAGTTACCTGCCCGCCGTCCTCGCCTACACACCCGCACAGCGGCGGCCGGGTGAGGGCGTGTTTCGCGCGCGGATTGGGCAGGGCCGAGCCTGCTGCGCCTTCATTGGCTTGGGCGGAGCGGCGGCACCTGCTGCTGGGCGCCCGCGTCCCCGCGCATGCGCAGCCGGCGATGCCCTGGGAAAAGCGGCCGCGTTCGCTCAGCGGGGAGCGGAGGGGATTTTACCGCCGGTAATCGGCCTGCCGCGGGGAGGGGGTGTGCGGGGCTTGCCGCTGCCTCTCGCCCCGCTTCGGGGCTGGGTAGGTGCTCTCTGCGTCGCGGTGTTTGATAACCAAGGCGGGGAGGAGCGGCGGCGGGAGGGTGCGTGTCGGCCCCCTGCAGCGGCGGCCGTTACCGGCCGTTGTGCTGCCCGCGGCGGGCTGGGGGGTCTGGGGGGAGACTGGGAGCGGCAGCCTGAGCTGTAGGGGGTCGGGGCTCGGCCCCACGCCAGAGCAGAGCGGTCGAGCAGGGGGAGCGCGGCCGTCCTCCCGTCGCGGTCCTCCGACAGCCGGTCTCGGTGTGAAATGTGGGAGGAGGGTTGGTTTGGGGCACTGCCTGAACAGTGAGGGGCCGCTTGACCCAGGGTTTTTTGGTTGGTTTTTTTTTTTTTTTTTTTTACTTGAAAAGTAACCTCTTCCTAGAGGTCTTACCCAGGCACGAGTACAGCACTGTGGCTTGAGTGATTGCTAAATGACACTTGTAGTGTTTGTTTCAGTGCTATGTCTTCAACACCTCAGCAAAAGAGGGGAAAGTAGAATTTTCACACAAAATAAAGGAAGAACAAAGAACTGTCTAAAACTCCTGGGTGCTTTTAATTGAGCAGTTTCAGCTGGGTGCTGTCTTGGGTCAGGTTGATGCCGATGCAGCTAAAATGATGAGAGGGCTGGAGCACCTCTGGTGTGAGGACAGGCTGGGAGAGCTGGGGCTGTTCAGCCTGGAGAAGAGGAGGCTCCAGGGTGACTTTATAGCGGCCTGCCAGTACCTAAAGGGCCCCTGTAGGAAAGATGGGGACAAGCTTTTAACAGGGCTTGTTGTGATAGGATGAGGTGTAATGCTTTTAAACTAAAAGAGGATAGACTTAGAGTAGAGATAAGAGATTTTTTACAATGAGAGTGGTGAAACACTGGCACAGGTTGCCCATAGAAGCACAGTGCCATTATCTGTAGAAATCAAATCATTCAGGTGGGAAGGGACCCCAGGACGTCTCTACTCCAACCTGCTGCTCAGGGCAGAGTCAGCTCTGAGGCTGGTTTAGATTGCTTGGAACTTTATCCAGTTGATCTTGGAAAACCTCAAAGACAGAGACTAGGCAGCCTGTACCACTGCTGGCCTGCCCACATGGAGGGAAAAAAAAAATCCAATATCCAGTCAGAATATTCTTTCAGTTTATGCTAATTGCCTTTCCTAAATCCTAGTATGTGTCTCAGAAACAGTGGCTTGTTACTTCAGGTGCAATATTATGCTGATGTTGCAGCACTGTTGCTGGTCCCAAGAGCATGCTTTGCAATAGAACTGCTGGCTCAAATGTCACTACTGATGTGTAGATGTGCTGTAGTTACTCACGTTCGAATGGTAAAGAGTGGCCAAGCTATGCAGAAATTAAATTTAAAATTACAGGTCTGAAGTTCTAGATATTGACAGAATTGTCAATATGTTTATCTAGAGAAAGTTGAATATAAGCTGCCCATCCTCAAAGGAACTATTGGGAATCATGTTTTGGAGATGTAATTATTATTGGGTAGATTTCTGTGACTCAACTTCTATGATTATGGCTTTTCAGAGTGAAGGAGGGCTATCCAGTTCTCTCATGGGTCATACTATAGCTATATCACATTCCTAATGGAAACTATGGTCAAGATGTATGGTTTTGGAGTTACCTGTTTGCTGTAGCTCCTTGAAAGATGGTTTGGAAGTCACTGGTCTTTGGTGTTTAGGCCAAGACTGCTAGTAAACATGCTCAGAATTTGTCTGAGCACTGTAGACTGGACTAATTTGTTTTGTTCTGCTGAAGAACTTTTACCAGTGGGGACCCTTTTGTTTTTATGTTTTTATGATCCCCTTGAGGAAAGAATAAGAAAAGTTTTTCGTAGATCTTAATGTGTTAATTGGGAAGATTCAATAGATTTTTAAGGGCAGTTAAATGTGTAGTGTGAAGTTCAGTTTTGAGACTGGAAGCTCTGGCTTAGTTGAAAGATTTTAAATTCTAAGACTAGTGCTGGTAGAGTTCACAAAGTAAAAGACGTAATGGTCTTGTTTGAAACAGTCTTTGCCTGTCAATTGAGTGATAACTATAGCTGTTCTTAATAATGCATTTCAGTGTTTCTGGGACTATTTTAAGATGAGATTGGTCAAAAAAAGTATGCCTCCCCTTCTGGAAGGGAAAAGTAAGAGGTGTTATTGAAGACTGAAGGAAGTTAGGAGTGTCCTAGACTAGAATCACGGAGTAGTGATAAGACAACATGAATGAAGTGAAAAAGCTTAAAAGAGTCAGGAGTTTTGGAAGGGAACCGTGTGGAAAGGTGAGTACTAGTGTGGTTTCTTGGATGCCCTTGCTAGTCTGTGTATGGAACGAAAGTGGATGGGGCTAATTACAGTAAATTACAGCTACGTAAGTGAAAGGCATACACAAAATACACCTGAAATGTATTGACGAAGGATGTAACTCTTCATCTGCTTTAGGAGAAGAGGAGGAGACCACCTGCGTGACAAACTAGCTAAAGTAAGGCAGGCAAGATTTAGACTAAAAAAGCAAGTCCGATACCTGATTAATATATGCCATTTCAGCTAAGAGTTAAGGAGTCCTGGAAGGTATTGATGTGAAATTCTTCAACTGTTTGTGCTAATATGATGATCAAGAACAAGAAAATGGGGGTGGTAAAACTGAGTGTGATACCCTTCAGACAAAGGTATTCAAAAGTACACAATAAGATTGAATGTTCACGTATGATAAACTGAAAGACTTTAAATCTTCAGGCCAGGATTATTTTTGAATTCTAGAATTGCCAGGGAGGTCTATGAATTAACAGTATCTGTAATACTTAACTAAAATTAAAAATAAAAAATAAAAAAAAACAAAACCAAACCCAACAAAAAAAACAAACAAAAAAACCCCAAAGCACCAAAAAAACTCAACCCACTTAGTAAAATTTGCACATAACTTTTGAGATGTATCACTCACTGTGTTAATAAACTGAAAAAAAGAGGGAACCATGGACTTGCCACCCTCAAGCAAAATAGACAGCAGGGTGAAAAGTCCCGATTTCTTAATATTGACGTAGTACTAGTGTGTGAAACACTTCTTTATGATACTTTTGGGTTTTGGCTCTAAACCTAATCAATGCAGTCAGTATTAAATTAATAGATCTTAAAAGAAATAGGAAAAAAAATTAGTTCTCTATTTGGACACTTGTAGTACAGTCATACTGAGATGTGGCGGTTTTTAGCCCTGATACTGTTTGATCCCTGTATGTGTTGCTTGATAGAACTTGACAGGTGTTATGAATTGATTGACAAATAATTATTGGTGCAGTTCTAATGTTTGAGTGACAAATAATTACTGGTGCAATTCTAATATTTGAGTTGCTTAGCTAATCTGATAAAACTGAGAAGAAAAGAGTTGTAGTGGTAAACAATTTAATCTCTAAAGAGCGATGATGCAACTAAGAGTGACTGCTTTCTCAGGAGTGGAAAGCACCTCAGTAGCAGAATATTTAGTGTGATTAGTAGTGGCTAAAAATAATGCAAGGTTTGAAAATGTGTTACAATAGCAAACTAGATACCAGTATTTCTTTCTTTTTAAACTCACTGTGGATAGAAGTGGGTAAGAGGGAAAGGATAAATATACCTGTGCAGTGGTAGCTAGAATCTATCTTCCTTCTATTTCCGAATCCAGACAAGAACAAATTCAGAAAGAAGCATTTTCGGCAAGTCCATTGATGAAACTTGCATAGGCAGGTGCTTGATGCTACACTGCTCCAAACCACTGGGTACTCTAATATAAAACTGGATTTGTATGTGTTACAGATGTGACGCAAAAAATACTGGGCAAGAATCTTTTCTCTTTTTTTCAGCAGATTAGATTGAGAGGATGGGGTACTTATCTGCTATTGCCATTCGTACTTACACAGATAAAAGATTTACAGGTTTCCCTGAAATTAGAAAGATACTTGCACTTAAGCTTCAACTTTTACACTTACTGGATAATTTTGAAACAGGAAATGTTTTCTGAAACAACCTTATGTTCTTTTGAAACTTAAGCTGGAGTTGGTATAACTCTGCACTCATCTAAGCATAGACAGTGGAAGAAGAGCTGAATACATATAAGTAATTCTGACAGTGGATAACAATACATCCTAAGTCTATCAATTTTATTTTCCCTAACAAAAAGGATGTTACTTTCTGTTACACTGTAGAGACTGATTCAATTTGATTACTTGTTCAGATTGTTAACGAATGAGAAAAATAAAAGCAGTCTGTCTTAGTTATTAAAAATGCAGATGTACTGCAGTCAAATTCTTGCTAGATAAAGGAATAGGCTACGAGTGCTTCCATAGGGAGAACAGGAAGGGAAAAAAGTCTGAGTCAGGGCTGTGTAGCAAGTAATTTTTCAAATTAAGATATAGCACTTTACTACAATACTATAGTGACAATACTTTATTTCTCATTATTTTAGTGTGATTTTTTTTTTCCCTTTTGTAGATAAAGTCTGGGGTAAAATTGAAATAGATAATATCCTTCCAATAATATTTAAAAATTCAAACTTTCAGTTCTTCAGATAACCAGGATGCACTTCCAGTGGGACTGGCTGTGCTTGGGTGTCCTGATAATTAGCTCAGTGACTGCAGAAGTTGAAAATGAAGAAACCCTGGATGCAGATGTTGAAGTGGAAGATTTTGACAAGCAGTCTCAAGACGCTGATGTTGACAGAGATAAATCTTCCTTAGAGGTAAGATTGCAGATGCCTTTAGTTAAAGCTTGTTTAATTACAAGATGCAGAGTTATAACTAGTAGAGAAATTGGTGGACAAATGCATTTAAAAAAAAAAGAGCAAGTTAAAATGCGGTTGACAACTGAGTGGGTATCAAACCCAGCAGTCTGAGTTTTTTGGCTGCTGTATGTGACAGGTAGGACAGGCTTAGTGAATGATTCTGCTATGCCGAAGTGTAAAATCAGATCTCCTGTCTGTGGTGGATAGTCATGAAGAAGGTTTTGCTAGTCTGTGTGTCCATCTAGACAACCTTTTGTTGTAAGTCCTAACATATCATTTCTAGAGAAGAAAGCATCTTGGTCTTACTGACATTTTTACTTTTGACCGGTTTCTTGATTTTGTCAGTCGCAGCTGCATTTTGACACTGTCTTTATTCCCAGAAAATCTTTCTGTGTTTGTTATGCTATACTTCATAATAGATGTGGGCAATATTAGTAGAATATTTTTCAACTTTTTACTGTGTAGTCCAATTGTAATGTACCAGGTAGGAAAAAAGAAGAATGTACAGAAAGAGATAGGGAGGAAGCAGAGTACTGGTGCAAGTTCAGTAAATTTTCTGGGATTTTGTTACCCGTAGGATGTGTAACATTACTTTAGTTATGAGTTTTAAACACAGGAAGCAAGTTTTAAAATTCACAGATGTGAAATTGCTCACTATTAGAGGAATGTGCCCAAACTGTAGAAATGAGGGGCATGGTGGGGGGTGGGGAAAGGTGTTTTATGCTGCTACATGTTTCTAATGAATAAAATCTGATGGTCTGTCTGGGTGGACTACTTCTGGAGGTGTAATAGTGTATTTCACATGAAAAATTGTAGTTTGTTACAACCCATCTGTGCATGTCTTTTTAGGTTGTGTACCAGACCCCAAAGCCAACTGGAGAAGTGTATTTTACAGAAACCTTTGATGGTGTGTTTTCTGGGTAAGTTTATGCCTTAAAATTATAAAGTTTCACTTTTAGCAGTTTAACTTAAGGTGGCAGGACTTATTTTGTATTCATTTTTCTGCTAGTATCTTTATAAAAATTAATTTTTACAGGGGTTAGAATTGGGAAGGCTGGTAAAGCTTGCTCCAAATACATCAAAATGTTAAGCTGGACAGTTAACATTTCAGGTATGTAGCTATTTTTTGTGTTTTAAGGAAGCTTTTAATAAACTCTGGGTTTATGGACATTAGGAAAAATATTACAATTTAAAAATTTAGCCAGTGGAGTTTAACTAGCTGCAAGGTGAAGTGGGTAGCCGTCACATTGCAGTAGCAAGCTTTCTTCCTGTTCGTGTGTGCTTAGGTATGTGTAAGAAGGCAGTGCCTTCAGCATTATAGATAAAACCTCTATTGGGGAAGACTTTTTTAATCAGATTTTTATTGTATTACTGCCCATACTCAATAAGAATTAGATATTTATGAGACTACTGAAGTGTTCCTAAGTAGGAATAATCTTCATGTTTATCTCAACAATACTTAAGCCAGAAATTCTTGTCTTGTCTGTGACTTAAGTTTCTTCTGACAGTATGGCAATGTAAGGTGTAACTGCTGCTGGGTGACTTGTGTTGCTTGATGAAAAGCTGTGTATTGTGAGCTGTAGTCAGTTGCCACCAATGCACTGTCAATAAGTGAATATAATACACTGCTTTCAATTTCTGGAATAGACTTACTACTTACAGTTGGAAAACAACTTGGCTTTCAGTCTGCTTTCTAGCTCAGATGTACATGATGTAGACTACCAAGGAAAACCAGATGAGCACCATGTAAATGTGATCTGTATAATCATTGACTTTTCTTTTTTGAATCAAGCCAGGTTAGCATACTGTCACTGGCTCAAGTTAAGTAAGCGTGCATCCAGGTAGAATCTGTGAATGCAGTAGAAATGTCTTTAGTAAGAGCTGGTGTGATGAGTTGTTAGAGTACTTTCTTGCTAGGAGCAAAGCTTTTAAATTGTGAAGGTAAGTCTCTGGTAAGTCTCTTGTCATTTTAGTGGCAAATCAGGTCTTGTTACTGGTATTTTTTTTCCATATATTTTGATGCTGTTGAAAAAAAGCGCTGTCTCTTGATTTGTGAAAAAAATGTGTTCGTATTTTATAAAACTGATGGAACAAAAACTAACTCTCCTCTGGAAAGCCAGACAGAGAGGTGAAAGGAGATGCAATATGATACATTCATTATGGTAGAACTTAAAGCTGCCTGTGTGCTACTTCCTGTGAGAAGGCTGAGATCCAATTGCTGTAAGACACATATGTCTGAGGATGCACAACTGTAAACAAAAATGTAAACAAAATAGCATGGTAGCAGGCACCAGTAATTTTTGTAAGACTGAGTCTTTTACTTCCTTTTTCCAATTTTTCTAAGCTATTCTCTTCTGTAGAGTTGCAGGGAGCATTAGGCCACTGAACATTAGTCTGTCATTACTCACATTATGTTCTTTCCTATTTTCTTATGTTTCTTTCATATTTAGACCAAATGTAGAAGGAAAACAAGTTAACAAGCTCTTATCTTCAGTCTATCAATTGTCTTAATGATATGTCATTTCTAAATGTTAAGTGCAATACAAAAGTAGTACCAATGATAATAGGAAAAATTAGGTAGTAGAAGTGATAATGGTTGCTTAAAAAAAAACCTCAAACAACTGAAAACAGTGATGAACAAATGCAAAAAATTAACTTGGATGCTTGAATGATACCATTCATCTCAATTTCTAGCTTTGTGAGATCTGTTCAAAGATTAGTTTGTACTAAATCTAATATTTAAAGCTTTAGCTACAATGCTTCAGATTTTTTGATCCAGTTGTACATAGTTTACATAAGAATAACAAATATAGAACTAAGATGTATGAGAAAGTAAGTAGCATGTTGCCTTTCTTCTCTAAGACTGGAGAAAAGAGTACATATAAATTGACTGGGTGAATCACCAGAATAGAGTAGCTTTTTTGAAAATGGGCCTTGAAAATCTTGTGCCTGACTTCAGAGATGTGTTATCTCCTCGTTGGTCTTTCTCCTGGTAGACCAAGGATCTAGTTTGCCGTTTGTACTCTGAAGCTTTTCCAGCATCTGTGTTAAGAGTGGACGAATCTGGCTGAAGGTCAAGCAGAAAAGATAAAGTATTCATCCCTGAAATACTCTGAAGGGGAAAGTTCAAAATGAATGAGAATAGTTCTTTACAGAACTAATCGTGAGAATGTACTATTGTAGTTAATACAATGAAGAGTTCAGCAACACTGTTGGCTTAAGATGTTCCTGTGCATGGCTCAGGGTAGAACCACTGTATAACTAGATGAGAGGTTTTTTCCTTTTTTTTTTTTTTCTTTTCTCCTCCAAATGAACACTGTGTATGTAGGATACGTGCATATCTTTTTGGTAACCTCAATTTGGTAGGCTGAGTTTACCTTGTTCATAGTATCAAGGAGATCAGGAGTTTGTTTGCCCTGTTGGGATCCTTTATGTGCAATACGTTTGGAATCTGTTCAGTGTTAACTGCATTTGTCGTTTGGGCACTCTTACCTTTTCTTTTGCCCTCTGCTATGCATGTGTACTGTTACTGTCAGATAGTGGTAAGGTTTCCTGGGTGATCTTTTTTTTTTTCCCCTTTCCTTATAATTTTGAAGGTTTTACACTTGAACCTTGCTATTCTCCACATATTTTTTTGACATTATGTGCTTACATAATATTCTTACAGCCTGCCAAACTCTGCTTGTATATAAAACTGCAGTTTATTCAGAGTATTTGAATTACTTTAGATTTCTAATTGTATATTGGTTCACATTCTTAGGAAATATTTTGATGTGCTATATTAGACTAACCTATTTTAATTTTTCAGTTCATGCTCTTTGAACTACACAAAGTTCCATGGTGCTGACTGTCAGTCATTACCACAGGTTCACAACCTAGAAGGGAAAGCTGGTTTTCCTGTGCTTATGAAGTAATACAGCACTGCGTAGAAAGTTAAATGACCAGTGCACGTCTTGTTTTAGGTGGGTGTTGTCTAAAACCAAGAAAGAAGACACAGATGATAACATTGCTAAATATGATGGTAAGCAGTTTTAATGTTTACTTCCACTACATAGTTTCTGATGTTCTATTACTCTGAAAAATAAGTACCCCTTAAAGTGAACTTGTCTTTGAAAAGCTAGGTGACATAGGTCAAAAATATATTAGTTTGTGTAATGACTGTTGTCCTGAAACTGAGATGTGAAGTGTTGCTCATTGGATTACTTAGTGTGAAGATGGTCTTTTTTATCATCTCAACAATCTATTGCAATGAACGATACTAGAATACCCTTTGGCATCTGAATATTCAATATTCATTGTTTATGAGTAGTGCTGCTTGAGAGCTACCTTCTCTGAAACCGTGTCAGAGAGATTTACTGCTTCCATTTCAGTTGTTAAAGACATTTCTAAAGCAGCATGTTAGCTGTTGTTGCATCTGTCCTACAGATTCATGAGTTGATTTCCCAGTCTAGCCTCTGAAACAAAAAGTTAAACTGAACGAAGTTTTTCTTTAAAATACTTTTTCAGATTGTCTGTGTCTGAATGTAAGGTTCCCCAGTGGTTCTTGTACAGTTTATTCTACAGTAGTCTAAGAAAAAGGAAAGTAATAATGAAAAAGTTGTTTTGATCATTGAGGTTTGCACTTGACTTATAAATTCCTAGGCTAGAATTGCCTGCTTGAATGTATATTTGAACAGTTTGACAGATATGTGATCTGTGGGAATAATTTTGCAGTCTGAATTTATTTAATTCAGGAGGAAGTGGTGAGAACAGAAAGTTTTTGCTGCAAAAGAAAATTATTTGCTACTGCTCTTATGTCAAAGGAAATAAATTATTGTTAATTGAAAGTGGTAAGCAAATGTAACTTATAGGACTTTGGTGTGCAGAACAGTATGGAACAGATGTTTTTAGGTTGAAAAGTTACCAGAAATAACTGGTAAAAAAAAAAAGTTGCAGGGGAGATATCCATACAGATGAGATGCTTAGAAGAGCTGATGTCTCTCTGATTACTTGGCCTCATATTAGGTAGAAATTCTCTGTTGTCAAAACAGTCATATTTGCTTAAAGACAGCTAGGCAATTCAACATTCAGGAAGTCTGTGGTGAAAAGACTTTTTTTGGACTATTTTCCAGGTTTTTTGGGGTTTTTTGTTGTTGTTGTTGTCTTCTGCCTGGCATAATTGCTTAGTCTTAGTTTCCAGGAAGGAGCCCTGTTGAAGGGGAGGGAATTTTCCTCCCTCCTGTTTAGCAAACTAGAATAAACTAGGGATTTGTTGTTGACACACACATCTGCTGTTCCTTAATGACCTTTCACAAATTGCACTTCAGTTGAAGAAAAGTAAATAGCTATTTCATTCAGATTTTACGGTTTATGAGTCTTCTCTAAAACACATGCTGAAGAACTCATTATGTTTTCTTCCTTTTGTTCACATTGACACATACTTTTTTTTTTTCAAGATTACAGTAAATTGTAAAAGTAGTCTTTCTTTTGTGCTGTGTTCATTCCTGGAAAAATAAATCAGGGTATCTTGTGCTACTAATCTTTTAGAAAATGTAACCCCCCTTTTAGAAATCTTGTTATTTGGATATTGCTCACATGTGTAATCAATTGTATTTTTCCCAAACTTGGAGAATTTGTAATTGTATAATTTTTTTTTTTTAAATCTGTAGGATTGCTTGTTTGTCTTTTAAGATCAAATCTGATAATTCCTGGAAAGATATTTGGGAAGGGAAGCTTTATCTCCCATGTGATTAGATTTGACCTGAAAGATTTTCATTCCGTGTAAGCTGGAGGGGAAGAACAATGCAGATATGTAGCTTACACGGTGCCTTGTGACTAACGCTTTTATACGATGGTGGTGGGATCAAATCTAAAATGTGGAGAAATATTTTATGTTCCTCGAGGCATTGTGGGATACCACAATCAAAAGATACAGATCTACAATATTGAAGTTTTCTTGTAGATCTCTGTAAATTGGAGAAGAGCAAGGAATAATGTGTACTTTACACATGTGCTAGCTTTCAAATATTGAAAGCTAATGTTATCTTAATTGGTTAGAATGAATACCTTTTTGGTGAAACAGGAGAGTGGGCTTTTCTCTGAGGAGCTATGCATACTCAACGTGTAGGTATTTTTTTTAATTATCTGCCAATTTCTTAAGGCTGAAATAGATTTTTACAGTAAAACTCATTAAATATGAACCAGAGCTTTGAAACAGTCTCTATTAGCAATGCAAGCATTAGGCTTGACTAAAATGACATATCTAAAATGTATTACTCTTTCATATTGCAATATTGCAATTCAACAGAAGTCCAGTGGATATTCACACATGCTACAGGTTTGTGCAGTAAGCTTAATTAAAATTTGTCATGTAAAACTGTTTTATGTTGACTGCGTATGTTTTTCTATTCAATTTCATTGTTTAGGGTGACTTATGGTAAGGATGTGGTTCTCTCCTGCTTTGGAGTACATGGGTGGCTTTTTTTCAGTTGGAAAATTCTGGTTTACACATAAAACGGAGATTTTTATAATTCTCTTTCTTTTGGCTATAACAGTTATGAAACTGGGATTTTTACTGCTGTAGAAACAGCTACTTGGGGAAAGAAAAAAGAGAGCGCTTGTCACTTCTTGTTGTTACAGCTACTTGCACTCTTTTTCTCTGAGCTTTCTTTCCTTCTTGCTGTCTGAGCCGGAACATTGGGTTAAGTGGGTCTTTGGCATGACACAGTTTTTATCATGTAACTTCGGAGCTGGGATTTTAATGGTTTCTAATTCTTGAAAAGTGATGGTTAAAACATTCTGTCACTGATTTGATAGATGTGAGCAGCAAATTTCTGTACCATAAATATTTTTTGTATTCCAGTGTTTAGAGCAGCTAGTTTGGGCAAGTGTAGGCTGGACTTGTGTAATGTTTTTTTAAATCTAGGGTAGAATTACTGCTAATGAATTGCATGATTATTGTTTAACTTCTTTGACATCAGATGTCAGGATTTCTTCCCTACTTTGGCAACTAGCCTTTGTTTACTGTTAACTCTGTTTTGAACAAGTCTATGATTTCTTTACTTCAGCCTAGATTTTTTTTCAAAGACTCTTGTGTTTGTGTTTTAGGAAGATGGGAAGTAGAAGAGCTGAAAGAAAACACAGTGCCTGGAGACAGAGGATTAGTGTTAAAATCTGTGGCAAAGCATCATGCAATATCAACTATGCTAACAAAGGCATTTATTTTTGATAATAAACCTTTGATTGTTCAGTAAGTAATCCCTTGGGTTTTTTACTTTATTATTGTTATTAAAATCTTTAAGTCAAAGTTACCTGAATCTCTGTAGAAAAATACTGACTTCATAGGGCATTGACTTATCATATCCAGAGCTGTCAGAACTGTAACTATGAATGATTTAACAATCAAGTAAGATTGTAGTACAAGTGTTAAGTGATACTTCAACTCTTTTGAAATATTTTTAAAAATAAATCTAATATTTTACAAGGTTACTGAGAGAGCTAATTAATTTTCAGTCTTACTCTAAAAGATCTAAATCACAGAATTCTGTGTAGCTCCATAAAAGCAACTTGAATTTTAAACACATTATAGCAATATTAGTGATGATGAGCACCATGGCAATATAACTACTCTTTTTTCTGATATTCAGACTTGCTTTTTGTACTTATCGACACACCCAGATAACTCCTCTGGCTAAATTCAGTGTCTCGTATGGGCGGTTTCAAAGATGGCACAAACTTTCTAGAACTCTTGCCCATTTCTACTTTACTGTAATATCTGCATGTTGGTTGATACCACCTTGAAGCTTTTCTTATTGGTGATATCAACTGTAGCGATTGCTACTGTGGCATTTTTTTGACTGACATCACTGCTGTATTAGCTTGTGTGGCAGTTAAAACCTTTTTGTCATGTAGAAGTGTTTTGACAGTAGTGACTAGTACACAGTCTTAATATATTCATAATTAGAACTGCAGATTAGGAGTTAATTTGTATTTATCTGATACTTTGGTTTTTTAACTTGCTCTTTGTCCAGATACGAAGTGAATTTCCAGGAAGGCATTGACTGTGGTGGTGCATATATTAAACTTCTCTCCAGTAGTGATGACTTGAATCTGGTATGTCCTCTAACTTAACGATTACTATCAGTTGTTCATTTGAGGAATGCATAATTGTTCTGGTGAAATGTGAATAAGAAATTAATTCCTAATGCATCCTGAATTCTTAAAGCTTTCCAAATGCTTAAGCAGAAGATAAAATTGATCATATATACACAAAACCTTTGGAGTTGTGTATTTTGTACTGGTGGAATATTTGATAACTTTATTCTTCTTCTAATTTCCATTTATTTTACTTAAAATTTTAGATTTTCATTAAGCTATTAAGGCCTATATTCATGGAAGAAATCTCAAAATGTGAATTTCAGAAGATCAGAAGGAGCAGTTTGCTGTGCTTAACATACTCCTCTTAGTTCTGCATGAGTGATATGCAGTATCCAGGACAAAGGACTTTTACATCTCTTTAGTCTGACTTTCTGCAATAATAGAAGCCATAGAATCTCAGCTCATAACTTGTGAGGTTTTGTTTACTGCATGGCAGTAACACGGCATATTGGAAAGGGCCATTACTTGGATTTAGAAACTGGAAGTGGTGGAGAATCTCTGTTCCCATGAAAAAGTCTGAATGATCAGGTGTGAAAAGTTAATGTCACTTAGTATGTTGGACCGTTTTGTAGATTGCTTATCGATATATTGGTGTGAACTTGCCTGCCCTTTCCAAACCTGTCTGCAGAACTCTTTTATTACTATGCCGATGCAATCAAGTATTTCTGGCTTAAAATGCTGCCTGTTCTAGGCAAGTCTGAGTTCTGGCACATGCAAACTGTTTCTACTTTTAATATTTCTGCCACTACACTGGGGTGTAGAGATAGGCTGTCTAGCCTCTGATAGAGGATATTTTAGCGACTTTTTTGTTTTCACATTCAGAAGCGGCAGTGATTTGTGGCCTAGGATCTTGTGCAATGCAAATGTGTTAATAAAGTAGGTATGGCTGATATATACAAGAGTTGCTGCAGCTGCTGTGATGGGAGCTGGTTCTTTTGGTACAGAGCAGCAGTTACTGAATAGGGTTACATGTTTGGACAGATTTGGGATGACTAGTGTGAATTAAAAATGTTACGTTGTGAGCCAGGAGGAACTTAAATTGACTTGGCAGTACAAACATGAAGTGATAAGGGTACTTCCAATCCTGAAGCAGGTTGCTGTGGCCACTTAAAAGCTGACTACCCTAACTGCTACAGGTTTGTGGCTCACTGGTGTTGTCGAGCCAGCATTCAGTAGTATAGTAACAGAAGTTTGTGGAGCAATCACAGTTATGACCTGTATAGGCTATAGAAGTTGCTGAGTTTGAGGTGCATCAGGCTATACCATTTGCTCACCAAGATTCAGTAAGCTAGAAAGGCAAGCTCATGGAAAAAAAAACTATAAGGAATAGTCTGGGAAAAACATGTAGTAGGAGTGCAGGCAGAATTCATATTTCCTCTCTGGGTAAGATTTTTTCGTCTGTGCTTTTATCCGCGAGATGTCTATGCCTGTTGCTGCTGCCTTGACCCACGAGGCCATAACCTTGACTTTCAAGTGCTGGGGAGAACAGGAGTGAAGCCCTGTGTATCTGTAAAATGAAGAGGAGATTGCTCAGGACAGGCTCAAAACATTGCTTGGCCTGACCTGCAAACCAGCAGTGAAGAAAAGCCACTTAACAGTAGTACGTAAAGTGAAAATGTTTTACTTAGCATTCAAAAAATTTAAAAATACAGACTCATTTCAAACAATACACTTACGTAAGAATATATCTTTCAAGAAGAAAACTTATCAGAATGAAGTGCTCTTCTTCCTTCAAGCGATTGCTTAAGAATATAAGGTAGCATGTTACTGTGTATTCCAAATACAAAAATCAGATAAGGAGTTGCAAAATACTGACATATCTAAACAGCTTCGTTTAACATACTCTGAAGGGGAATAACTATATCTGATATTTTCAGGCTTGGTGGTTGTTGTTGTTTACTGTGGAATAAGAAGACATAAAATACTGGATAATAATATCCTGGCTTTTGTCTTTACCGAAAAATAAAATTGTGAAGAACAGTAACTAGTTCCCTTCCATCTTTTAGTGTAGTGTTTGTAGAAGGCTGTAGATATTTGAGTGTTTTGATTTGTGACAAGCATTTCTGCTTAACATAAGGGTATGGTCTAAATAGGCGTATCTTTGAAGAGGCTTAAGTGATCTCTGTGGTTAGTCCATTCCCTGAGAACAGAGAGCACCCAGCAACTCAAGAGGACTGTTCAATTCTTTTCATGGTTTACCTTACCAGTTTTCAGCTGCCTTTTAGAAAAGGGTAACTATGCTGTATGCCACAGCATCAATGAAAAGTACCCAAATTTGCTTCATAAAATGTACAGTATAACACATACTCAGCTTTCTTGCTTCTACAGGAATACTTTTTTGACAAAACACCTTATACTATTATGTTTGGACCAGATAAATGTGGAGAAGATTACAAACTACACTTTATCTTCAGACATAAGAATCCTAAAACTGGAGAATATGATGAAAAGCACGCAAAACGTCCTGACGTAGACCTAAAAAAATTCTATATGGACAAGAAGACGCATCTATATACTCTTGGTATTGTTTAATTCTTTTAAGTTTAAATTGGAAAAGAGAAATTAAAAATGTGTTTCCGTCCACTGAAGTGGATGGAAGTGAGTATTTAAGTATTTGAGTCTGCTTATTTATTTGTAATAGTCTCTTAATTCTGAGAGGTGGTTGCTTAACTATTTGGGCTTAAATGATTTAATGAGCTTAACTGCAGGACATAAAAGTGGCTTTGAAATGCTGCTGTTTAACATTCAGTTACAGGAAAAAAATATTAGCCATGGCCAGCCTTTAGTGTGAACAATTGAAATACTTTCAGTACTTAGCATTATCAAAATATTTTGAAGAAATATATTAGTGGACACAACTATCCAATATTCTAGGAAGGTGTCAGAGTTCACAGGAATTCAGTTAAATCTGCAGCATGCCACACACCGCTCTCCTCTGCATGGTAAGAGAGCTCAGTAACACCTGCATCTGCAGCAGTGTGCATGAACAGATGTTACCCCACTCTCTGAAGATGAATGGATATGGGCTGGTTTTAATTGGTGTGACATCTCTTTCTGTACCAATGAACAGTGTAGCAGAGATTGAAGTTTAATTTCGTAGTTCCTTTTTCCTCCTTTTTCTAATTTCTGAGGAAGAATAAACAATCAGAGAAGAATGGGCTAATCTGTGGCAACTGCAAATCCAGCAAAATTGACTGTGCTTTTGAACTTCCATTGAATAATAATGGGAAAACTTACTCTTTTTAAAAAATAGGTTACTGTAGTGTGCCGTAGCAAACTTTCACTTCTAAATAGTAGGAGTAAGTGAAGCAAAACACTGTTCTTGTGGTAAAGGAATGCATGCATTCCTTTAATTTGGACTGTTCATTAAAAATTATGATTAAAGATATTTAACTTTGGATTGCATTTATTTTGTTACAGTTGTTCAAATAGGCTCTGTAGAGCTATGTGATTCTAATGCATTATGTGACTGATAACAGAAATTTAAAAATCAATTTTGTATTGTATCTAAAGTGATATGGGGGTTTAATTTTTGCATTTATGGATATTTTAATACTGTTGAAAACTTTTAGGCTGCAGGAGCATTAGATGTTATCAGACTGTCATTGTAAAACTGTTACTCTGGTTTTCATCACCTGTCTTTATAAAACTGTCATAAAAGTGGAATAATCTTTGTGTTGAATGGACATTTGAATATACTTTCTAAGCACTTATAAATGTGCTCAGTGGTTATTAGAAATGGATCTGGATACAATATCTGTTACTGAGTCTGAGACTCCTCAGTTCTATGACCCTGGCTTCTCAGTTACTCACACTTGCTAAAATACTTAAACATTTGAAGAGAATTTTCTGTATTCACAGTCTGGCTTTTGAGGGAAATGGCTGTCAGATTTGAATCTGAGAGCAAATACTGCTTTGGTGATCCTTCAGCTGTGTTACTGATGCAGCTCATGTGTTTCCATGCTTTCAAGTGTGAAATTGTAATTTGGTAGCAGAGATGCCTTTTGGGGCAGAGGTTAGTCTTTCATTGTCCAAGTTTTTAAATAAATAAAGCAGAATTTTGGCCAAGTAGTAGATTTTTGAAAAATCTCTTAGAATGTGCTTGGATATGTTTCATCTTTTCATTTTGCTAGAGGTTTCATTCCGGGGGCCTGACGCTGGTCGTACATCCCCATAGTAGCACCGTTAATGTTTTGTGTCGAGATCCAGTACCTGAGTGGGCAGTCTGTCTCCTGCTCTCCTAGTGACTATCCTGTTTGCTGTTATTTGTCTAAGTCTATGCTTACTATATAGGTTTTGGTTAAATATATTTGTAAAATGAGTGCTTCCCTTATTTCTTTAATACAAATTTCTTCAATTTAGTGCTAAAACCAGATGATACGTTTGAAGTGTTAATCGACCAAACGGTTGTCAGCAAAGGAAGTCTTCTTGAGGATATGGTTCCTCCAATAAACCCTCCCAAAGAAATAGAGGATCCTAGTGATAAGAAGCCTGATGATTGGGATGAGAGACCAAAAATACCTGATCCAAATGCTGTCAAGCCAGATGACTGGTAAGGAGAATGTTTTTATCTGTACAATACCTTTTACATGCAGGTTATTCATTTGAAAGATTTGACTGTTTTTATTTTGGTTTTTTCGCTAATGACAATTGGGATATGTTTCACGGCTAAAAGCACTAGAGTTTGAGAACATAATTGGGGTGAGTACAGGGATCTGGTTATCTTCTAAAGAGATAAATAAAAACTGCTTTTTGCTGATTTTGTACACTCCATGGTTGCAATTAATAACTAAGATTACTATACCTGAAAGATTAGGAGGAGAGTTTTTTCACCATATAGTCTTATTTTACATTCAATGATTTCTACTTCCTTCTGTGTGAACTACTGTTCATACAGCATCTCAGGAAGAGGAGTGAAAAACTTAATGTGAAGTCCTGACTGACACCTGCCAGTTGATGGCAGCAGTTTCTGGGCTAACTAGTACATTGAAACAATGTAGGTATAATACAAATATTTATAAACAGATAATTGGATGTCTAAATCTCATGATCAGTGTGTCTAATTCTGCTGTGCCTTTGCAAATCATCCCTTTCATGTCCTCTGAATAGAGCGTTCATTCCATGTCAGGCTGCTGTCTTTTCTAACATAAGTCTATAATTGAAGGGATGAAGATGAGCCTTCCAAAATAGAAGATCCTGATGCTGTTAAGCCTGAGGGGTGGCTTGATGATGAACCACAGTATGTTCCAGACCCTAATGCAGTAAAACCGAAGGACTGGTAAGGACTTGATCAGTAAGTGTAGGTTGTTAATGTGTCTTGTAGATAAACCTGCCTATTCTGTGTGGCAGATTATGAGTTGTGGGTCAGAAGTCAATCAAAAGGCAATGAGATTTGGAAGGTAGTAAGTTGGAATGTGTAAGGTATAGCTGATTATTTTTTATTTTCAGAGGCTGCTTTTAGAAAAAGATGAACATGCCAACTGCCTTTTATTTTCTGAAGATGTATAAACAAAGAATATTAAAGACCCCTTTGGAAGAATTTGCTACAATGTTAAACCATGAAACAGTTTAAGTTGATAACTTGAAATCATCATATATTCTCAAAGGGATTTCTAAGCATCTTATGGAGAAGTGTTTCAGGCTGCCTGCAGATGAAGGAATAGAATTGCATTCAGTCATGCTGTGGTAGTTATAAACACGTGACCTTTAAAAAAAAAAAAAAAAAGGGGTGTACCACTCCTTAAAAAAAAGTGTCTCAACTGTTGGATAAAGATCTATAAGCCGGTCAAAATTCTGAGGTTGTTAAAGCAAAATGTGTGTGGACCCCCTAACTTCAGGCTGACTGCTAGTGTTCAGACCAGTCTGATCTCAAAACAGCTGTTTGTAATTTTTTTTTTTCTTTAATGTAGGGATGAAGAAATGGATGGGGAGTGGGAAGCCCCTCAGATTCCAAATCCTAAGTGTGAGACTGCACCTGGTTGTGGACACTGGGTGCGTCCCATGAAGAATAATCCAAACTATAAAGGAAAATGGAAAGCACCCATGATAGATAATCCTAACTATCAGGTAATAGCAATATTGTAGGTCATTTTTAAAAGGTACAGAGTTCAACAGAGCAGGCAAGTAATAGTAGTATGTTTATCTAGGTTTTTATACAGTATGTTTATATTTTAGAATGAGTCTAAACACTCTCACTAAACATTTTCAGCTTTCTATTTAACTTGCTTTTTTTTTTTCTTTAAGTGTACTGGAAAATAGAAATGCTTCCTGTATTAGAACAATTTCTCCGTTAAAAGTTACTTTTGCAACAATTTGCACTGGTACCATTTATTTAATATGCTCTGTAGAATTGTATTCTGAATTATGTTAGTATTTAGTGATATACTTATCTTTTTTGTTGGGGTTTTAAGAGTGAGTCTTTTAAAGGAACGCTATTTTTTAAAAAAAAATGAAACCTTTCACTAAGCAGATTGACTTATGAGTTCAATTTTAGTGGAAGCATCAATTCTGGACGATTAAATTCCCCTCCTCCCCTCCAGATATGAGATACAGTCGGATATTAAAGAGAATTACTTTGTATTAATTATGTTTGGGGAGTACTTGAATCTGATTTCTTTGAGCTTAAGATCCTGGAGCACATTTGTAAACAAAATTTGCCTCTAATTTGCACAGGTAATGTAAGGCTGACTTTTTTCTTCCCTAAAATTTTCCTTAACACTTCTGGTTACAGTAGCTGTCTGTTTATATATATATATATATATATGGGGAAAGGGACCGTGTGGATCACGGGACATAGTTCCCCTACAGTCTTAGGCCACCGGACAGTAGATGCTTACCTCAGAAGATCCTATCATTGGCTGCAAAATATTGACCAGTTCCCTTTAGAAAAATCTATATACTATATTGATGAACAAAAGCCAAAATTATATATTACACAAGGAGACACTAGAGGAAGAAGTAATACAAATGTCTTGTTTTCCTGCAGTCTTAGGAAAATTGTTTCCTAGACTTATTCTAGGAAGCTTGCAAAGACTATGCTTGGAATCACCATTACCAGGAAGAACAGAGATACTTTGTACAGTCACTAATTATTGTAACCGTATATGGACAAAAATAAAAACATAATGTTAAGAGGTCTGCCCTGAGCCAGAATATTGGCACCCATCTGCCAAAATTCTATAGGCTATTTCCAGTTCTGTTTTTATGTAGGTTAAACTCTACTCCTTATCTTTTAAATAATGTATTTAAATACTATTTAAATAGTCAGGAAGTTCTAATTATTTTAAAATTTGTTTCACTGTTTTTAGTGAGATATAGGTAATGTGATTACGTTTGTTTTTTGGGGTTTTTTTGGTTTTTTTTCCTCAAAAGGGAATCTGGAGCCCTCGGAAAATACCTAACCCAGACTATTTTGAAGATCTTCACCCATTCCGGATGACCACCGTTAGTGCTATTGGTTTAGAACTCTGGTCTATGACATCTGATATCTACTTTGATAACTTCATTATATGTTCAGAAAAAGAAGTTGCAGATCGTTGGGCAGCAGATGGCTGGGGCTTGAAGAAGTTAGTCGCAAGTGCTAATGAGGTATAAACTTTACTCTGTTCTTGGTAGCTGAAAGTCGTGAGGAAGATGTACTGTTGGAAGAATTTTCTATGAATGCTGATGGGATATTAATTTCTTAGAAATTCATAGTCTTGCTGAGTAAATATGATAGGTTTTCTCATCATAGTTTTGGCTTTTTACCTTTCCCAGATCAAGATCCTCTTGAAGTTAAGTTTCACTTAAACACCTAGTGAGAAATTGGCTTCCTTATAGTTAATGAGCCTTCTGCTGTTCATGGTGATGCTAGAAATACAGTACCTGTCAGCACATGTTACACTGAAAGACCTTGAGTTTTTTTTCTTTTTTTTTTCTCTTGTGGTTAACTCCATTATATATATTCTTTAGATGTTTCCCTCCCATGAGAAATGGATAAATAGTCGTGTGTTTTTTCTGTTTAATCATTTTAGGCCTTTGGCTGTGTAGATGTGTATATTATGCAGCTCTGAAAGTAGCGCACGTATGTTTACGGGACTGCATCTGTTCTTCTCTTCCTATGTGTGCATCCCCATTTTGTTTGTATACTGCACATGGCCCGCCGCTGCAGTTCTAGATCCCTTTCCTGTGCTGTAGGATGAACTTGTCCTGACATACGGGACTGTGAGCCCCTCTAGTGGCTGCCTGTCCTGACTACAGTTTCTTTCTAACAGTCTGGTATTTTCTTTGATTGAGTGGCAAGAGCAGGCCTGCAGTTGTTGGAAAGAAATGACAAGCTGGTGGCAAACGTGGCCAATTCCTGACAGCTGCTGTTTGTCACAGGATGAGCACATGGCAACAGCGTATCTGCCCATGCAATTAGGAAAGCTACCTCCTCCCACAGCCTTGCCCTGTTCTGAAATGTTTGGGTTTATGTTTGGACCTGCGTCTATACCTGTACAATAGCAAAAAATATTCCTTGAGCCCCTCACTCCACTGTGCTTCTCAAACTTCCAGACGCTTGCCTGCCTACCTCTACTGTGTAAGTCAGAACTGGGCTGGGAGGACAATTCACTCCCTGAATAATTGGCTGTCAAAGCAGAGAATGTGGTAGTAGAGATGGAGCAAGACATTGCTCTTCACGAGGCTGGCTGCTGCTCTGATGTTCTTGATGCTTTGGGAGCTTTCAGCTGGGTTAGCACAGTGTGGTGAAAAAATAGAGTAGCTGGGAAGGGTGTAAAGTGTGAGGTTGCCGGGACTCCAAATGTCACTCTACAAACTTGAGTAGTGGCCAGTCTAGTATGTTTGGAATACCAGGTTTGCTCCTTCTTACTTAGCACCTGCTATTTATTTGCAATCTGTCGAGTTCTTACTTTACTGGTATTGAAATCCAATATTGTTTTAGTCCATAAAAAACAAAGGTAAAGAAGAGTTTTCTTTGGGTAACATAAAGCTTAAAATATATACAGTACATTTTATAAACTTATTGAAGTGTTGGGAGGGATGTAAACACTTTTTTTTTTTTTCATAGCCCAGTATGTTTAGTCAACTGGTGACGGCTGCAGAAGACCACCCGTGGCTCTGGGTTCTTTACATCTTGACTTTAGCTCTCCCCGTTGGTCTAGGTGTGTTGTTCTGCTGGCCAGCAAAGGTTAGAGAAATTTACTGTATTTTTGTTTGCTTTTGTTCTTAATACTTTATTTGAAAACTCTTCATATCTGTGCAACAATATGCACTTTTAATGTGCCATTGATATTACTTACCTTATAGTGGCTGTGGTGTTTAATCCTTTCTTTGAGTTTAAGTGTAAATTGATTTTTAATTTGTTGTAGAAAACAGATGAAGATGCTGACTTCAAAAAAAATGATATATCCAAACCAATTACAAAGGGAGAACTAAAACAGAGAGAGGAGTTAGAAGATGATGAAATAGAATTAGAAGAAAAAGAAAACGAAGATTTTGCTGAAGATGGTAAGATGAGCAAGCCAGCTTGCAGTTTGATTAAATATAAAGACACAAATAGGACTAGTTCATGGATTGCACTGGAATAGTTACAACCAGTTATTTTAGAATATGCAAAACCTGCCTTGTTCTGAGTAGTCTTTTTCTCTTTGACAACCTCCAGCAAGTGGCATTCCATGGCTAATAGCTCTTTGATAAATACAAGCAGAAAGTAAGGCTCTCCTCAGTATTTTTTCACTTACAAGAAATTAACGTGCTTTTAGCAGTCTTTTTATGTTTGTAGACAGTGATGCATTGTTTTCCCCCTTCTAAATGTTTCATATATTGAATGCATTTGAATAACCACTTCAGGTACACATATCTGAATCAAAGTCACATTGTTATCTTTAAAATGTGTCTGGAATAGCTTTAAGTCTTTAAGATATGTCTGTCTGCTTACTCCTCTCTTGGGAGGGTTGTACCCTGAACTATTCTGATGGTCACTGATTTTTAGTAACTCTTGTTAAAGCCTGAAAATACAGTAGACCTGAAATACTGAAGTCTGCTGCTTCCTTTGTGGTGCTTTCCAGCAACACATTGCATGTCTGTCCTGCTGCCCCAAGGGAGAAATCCATGATTCAGTAGGTTGAGCTGTACTTTGCGTCCAAGGGTAAAATCATCCTGTGTTACTGTACCAAAGATTACTGGTAGTATTCAGCTATGGCTTTGATGTTCTGTTCACCTTTCCCTGAGTCTATAGTAATGAATAAAAAGCAAATCACCTAGCTCAGAGTGCATTATCTTGACTTCCACGAGACAATCCTTAGCCTCAGAGCTCTGCAAGATTCTGCCTCTTACTTCCGTCTTCCTTGGTAGGAACAAAAAATGAAAAGGGAAGTGCATGGAAAGTTAAAAACCTAGCAGACATTCATGGTTTGTTGTTTTTGTTCTGGTTTTTTGGTTTTTTTTTTCTTTTTTTTTTCTTGGTACTGACATCACTTTGTATTACAGACTGAAACTTTGTGGTTTTTGTCTGTCCCTGCACTATGTTCCATGAGTGTTGATGGCTTCTGCCTGTATGACTTACAAGTTTACTCAGCATCAGATCTTCCCATGCCAGTACTTGCAGAATTGAGGATGTTGTTGGTACAATGCTTGCCACACCAAACTTAGTCCATCTGCCTTACGATTTGAGAGCTTTACCTAGACATTTAATTATTTCAGTTATGCTACATATATTTTTTTACATTAGCATAAATTGTAGGTACAGCATTTCAGCATTGTATCTTCCTACAATTTCCTTTTCAACTTACTCTACCTTACCTGCTCTTTGCTCCTGGATCACAAAATCTGTTTTCTTTTACCCACTCTTGATGCAGATCATGGATATGTTTTGTACCTAATATGCTACTGCTGCAAGGCTGTCTGAGATACCTGAATTCCAGTGTTCTTCTGTTAAACCAGTCAGTTAATGTAGTTAATTACAACACATCATTTAATAAATATGTTAAAGTGTGTGTTTGAATGTTAGAAATAATGTCTGGGCAATTGCAGAGGAATGCTGTTTAGCTCCCAAAACTTTTTTTGAAGAATTCCACTTGGAACAGCTGTTCATGAGCTTTCAAAAGTAGGTTACATTTTAGACCTTTACTTTTAGTTACTAAGCTGAACACAGAGTAAAACTAACATAGCTAGCTTTTGTGTGACTATTGCAAGGTTTTCAAGTAAATTTTAAGTTTCAGAAGGAACGATTACACTTGCTGCCATATGACTTCCTGGCTTCTCTTTCTTTAAGAAGCTTCCCTTAGCTTCCTGCCACCTTTTACATTTGCTTTTTTGCTATCACTCTTTTGCCTCTTCGAATCTGAAAGCATTAGAGAATTTGTCTTCTGCTGCCTTCTGTTGATTTTTTGCTACAGAGAGAAGAGAAATGGAGGAGACAAAAAGAGAGCTTATAAAGGATACAAAGAAGATGGGAAGGGAAGCTCCTCCTTCAGGTACTGGGAAAGGGAAGTAATTTGGGCCACGACTTGAAAATGGTCATTTTTTTCCCTTCTGCTTCCTTGTTAATGGTAGAACTTCAATCTGGTGAATGCCAGCTTTCATCACATACGGATGCAGTTTCCTCTGATGTTTCTCAGTATGGTATCTGTAGTCCTAAATATTTTCTGCTAGTCTCTTTTTGGATCCTAATAATCTTTACAATTCACTTATAGTTGGCATCTGCTTCTTTGTTTTCTGGAGTTGAAGCTAACAGGGTTTGAGCTGTGGAGTACTGAATGGCTTGAGACCTAATTTTTTTCTTAAAAAAAAAAAAAGGAAGAAAAGTGTGGCACAACTGCAAAGTTCAGAAACACTTGTAGATTTCTTTGGCTCCAGTGACAACGAGTTGCTGGCAGAGTGCTTCTTGAAGGGCATTGTCTGTGGCATTTACTGTTTTATTTTGTGCTATGTTAATTTTTGTGGCATTGCTAAAGGATGATGTGTTCTTCAGTTGTCCACTTATCTGCTTTGTCTCCTTGCTTTCCCTAATATCTAGAAAAATATTCCAGGAAGTACGACTGTTGCCAAGAAATTTAATTTCAGGGCACAGTCTGAACCTTATTTGTGAAGTTATAAATTTATGTAAAATACTGTTTAATATTACACTAAATCAAAATCAATAATTTTAAATAGTGTAGTTGTCCAGTTCTGGCTTTTACTACTTCTGATCTGTGAAGTTTTTTGATTTGTTTTCTTTTTTCCTTTCTATTGAAATTAGTACTTATGGGAGGTGCTGGATTTGCATAATTAAATTTTTTTTATATCTTCATTAGAAGATGAGCAAAGGCTTTGAGAATTTTTGCTGGGCTCTTCTGTTAAGGGCTTATTTTTAGAACAGAAATCTTTGTCTACATCTTTCTTAAACTATGATCTCCATGTTTCTTGTCTCATTTCTTTTTTTGATAACAATAGTGGAGACATATTAGTGTAGACATGTATCAGGTGTATTTACAGATGAGAACTAATTTCTTAGAGCTTCACTGATTGTTATGAACTAGTTGGCTCAATTTGTAACTATACTGTAGGCAAAGTTTTTTGGTACTTCTACAGAACTCTTAAGTATTTTAATGAACTAGTTTTCTAGATTTCAGTCACCAAGAATTAGGAGAGTCACATCTTACATGTGACTACCCTCTGAATTTATATGGTGGTTTTTTTGTTTCAGTTTTACTGAGCTGAAACAGTAAAAACGGGGCGGGGGAGGGGCAGAGGTGGGTGTTGGCTTTTTGGTGTGGGGTTTTTGTTTTGTTTTTAACACTAGTGCATGACCTGAAAAGCATTGAATTGAACACCGCTGCATTAATGTTTTTAACTGAGCCACTGGCAGGCTTTTAAGTTATAAAATGCCATCTTATATGCTTTCTATCAGATTTAAATATGATTTCTTGTTTACTCTTGATAGAACGTATTGCAAAAAGTACTCGATTTCTAGAAATTCTCACTTCAAGATCTCAGTTTGAAGTAAGGGAAGAAACTTGCCAAACCCCAGTAACTTTTTGAATCATGTGTGGTTGCTGAGGTTTAATTGTTATAGTGAGCATAGATACCCAAAATAATGCAGCCACGAGACTCCCATCTTTTAAGTACTGAAGCCCAAAGCAGAAATCAAAACGGTTGAGTGCCTGGCCTCCTTAAAAAAATACGTAGCATATAGAGAGATGGTTACCCTAGAAGGGCAGTCTACATGCTGATCGGTGAGCAGCCTAGAATTCACAATATTTGGTCATTCACTGCTCTCTTTAGTGCAATAACACAGCCTCAGTAAAAAAAGCAGAAACTGCCTTTGTGTTACTTAGCCTGTAGTTTGTCCAGGACATTCTGGAGAGTAAAAAAAGGTATGGGTTTTCTTGTTTTGTTTCAGCTTTTTGTTTGTTTTTCTCCCCTCTCCAGTCCCCTTCAGTTCAAAGGTCTAACTGACACCAGGTCTCACAGAAAACTTACTGGGCTTTGTGAATAGCTTTACCCTAGAGTGCAAGCTGGACATAGTTTGAGTGAGCTGAGGGGAGTACAGTGCTTTTCTAGCTAGTTTCTGCATTGCAATAGTGCATAAGAAAGGGGCTAAGCACAGGGCTGCTTATCTTTCAACCAAAATAATATGCCAGAAGATATCCCTGCTGAAAAGGGGTGTCCCCTATGGTGAATGACTGATATCTGCAATATTGTACTTTGCTGTCTAAGTCGGAATTTAGTTGGATTTGGAATGCCTGACTTGTCCTCTTTTGGACTCAAGTCTTGAAATTGTCTAATACAATACTTGAATTTAAGGACTTCCCTGAAGGAAACCAAGTTAAGGTCATCATTTTAGTCAGTCACAAGTCTGAAGAGAGCGTGTGCTGTTGTGAAAAGAGGCTTGGCTGAAGCTGTTAAAATTGATTATTAAATCAAACAGTGATCAATTTCTACTAATTCATGAGAATTCTACTCTTGTATCACAGAGATGATTTTACGGGTTATTGTAAACAAGCAGTTAATTCTAAAACTGAAATTGGCTTCTATTACTTACTAGTGTGTCTGCATGTAGTGCATTTTTAATACAGTTCTGTTTACAAAGTAAAATTAATTTCTTCTGCAGAAGATGAGGGTGAAGGTGGTGAAGATATTGATGATGAAGAAGAAAATGAAGTTGCAGATGGAAGTCAAGAAGAAGGTGATAAGTCAAATAAGTCTGGTTCAGAAGATGAGGTAAGTTTTTGGTGGGGCTCTTTTCCCCTATTTTGTCCTTGCCCAACATTGCACTTCTTGTGGTAGGTAACTGAGCTTAAGAGTTTTTTCTTCTGCTGAGTCATAAAACAAATTGTGAGGTGGGGATGTGTTTTTGAATTTGACACCTCAGATGCTCTGTATAAATTTTTGAAACATGTCTCTTCCCATTTAATTTTGTGTGGGAAGTGATATTTAATGTAAAATTACAAGTATAGTATAAAAGTGATCACGCAGGTCTCTAAACATGAAATATTTTTACAGGGCTATGGTTTTTAACAGGTTATTAAATGAATTGCAAGTCTTGAAAGTTTAGATGCTGCAATAGGTGTCAGTCTTTTTATCGTGCTTCTAACAGAATAGCCTTTCAGTGAGACCTAGAAAAACCTTAGGCTTTCAGTGACTTTTTTTTTTTTTTAATTCCAAAATAAGGTTTTAAGCAAAATGACCATATTGGTTTTGAATTCAGCACCTGCAGTTTCTTTTTTTTTTTTGTGCAGATTAATCCAGTCACTAGATAATCTATAAAGTGTTCTTCAGAAAGTAACCTTGTAGTATGGAATTTGTGTGTGCTTTTCTTGCTTGTCAACTACTTGTTATCCTTTCATTGAGAAACTCTGGCATGTCTGAAATGCTTTAGATGCACCCACGGTATTTCTGTTGGTCATCTTGTGCTTGTCACTTCCTCAATGAGTCCCTTCCCAGATTAGTGGAGTTGTTTAATGTAATGTTAACTCCTTTTCATATAAGACTCCTCTAGGAAACTGTACCTTGGATGATGTATAGTTTCAGAACTGAAATTCTTCATTAATTACCCCTTATTCAGGACTACTTCTTGTTCCTGTAAGATTTTTTTTATTCCCCTTGTACATTTACCTAGGAATACAGTATCTGAAGAACCCCATTACGATTACATAGTATCACAAGGAGGTTATGGCTTGCTCTTCTCTGGGTATTTTCAGGGTGTACAAGTTTCTGCCGTGAGTTAGCTGGTGACCTACTTGGGAGATCTCATGCACACCATGTCCTCACTCGGGCGGTGCCCCATTCCATAAGCTGTTCCTTCCGAATGAGGGGCTTGCCATTAGGTGATGCGGGGAAGCGAGGAAGCAGTGCGCTGTCTGAGAACGGAGTTTGTGTTGGGATGGCTTTTCATGTGCCTCTGTGTGCTAATTGCTTTTAAACTGAGAAGAACACATCTCATTTAAGAACAGGTTTTTTTCTATTTGTAGCTCTCCAAAGGCAGTAGTTAGAATGTTTTAAATGCTTCTTGCTTAAGAAGTGGAAATAAAAAAATTAGCATAAGATGCACTTGAAGGAAAGTTGCTAAATTCCTTAAGAAGTCACTGCTTTTAAACCAGGGAGTAAATAGGCAAAACCAAATTTCTGACATCACTGTAGATGTACTATTCTTTTCCTTCTGAATATAGAAAGGAAAAGTCTTCTGCCCACTTTATCAGTAGATTAGTATTGTAGGAAAAAGGTCCTGTCACTTACATGTTGCATTTGGTGATAATATGACTGTGGGGGTTAGGACGAGGAATAAAGTGACATGCCAGTTTCAATAATTAAATTAAAATGTATATAAAATTTTAATGCATGCTTTTTTTTTTCAGATGAAAGAAGCTGATGAGGGCATAGCTTTTGGAGATGGTCAACTGAAATCAGTGCGCAAAAGAAGAGTACGAAAGGACTGAGTCACTTCCAGCTAGTATTTGTAGGTCTAGATAATAGAAACTTTTGGCATGCCACTTCAGTGGGCCTGAAGCATGCAAGTTCCTGAGTTTTGAAAGAAAAAGTGGGACTCATTAAAACTTCCTGTTTTAATTCTCTGACCTCTTTTAACCTTCCCAAACTTCCTTGATTCCCTTTCTTCAGGAGAAATCCTATCTGTGAGGAGTTAGCTGATGTTTTGAATTCAGAATAAAAGTGAAATTACAAGTTGGCCAACTGATTTTCAAGGTGAAGATTCTTAAGACTTGAAGATTCCTAGAAGTTAGTATCAGTTGGAGAGAAACTTACTCTAAATATTTTTTAAAAACATGAGTAAAATATAATATTTTTGCAGCTCTAGCACAAAATCAGCTGTTTACACTTGTCAGCTAAAAGAGGATGATAGTACGGATGTAGCATCTGTAGTAGTTCACATTGCTATGAGAAAAGGTATTTTTTTTTTTTTTTTGTGCAGAGCCAAATGCAATAATTGTTTTTGTATGACGATTTAGTGCTAGCAACAATTTCTATTGTAAATTATTTATTTTAGTTGATCTTGTTACATGAGTGGTCACCTGTTCACTTTAGACATTGGTTACAATAATTTATTTTTTAGAGCTATTTAAAATTGAATACTTGTAGAACAATTGGTAATTGATGTGACTTGTTTTATTTTTCAATGCAGACATCAAATCTGCAGAAGTGATATACAGATGATTTTTTCAAACTTTTATAGTTCTCATATTCCAAGCCAGAGTGTTATAACCTCTGTTTATAGAATATTTGCTAAGTGTACATTGCCTCCTAAAAATATTTAATAATTCTTGCTTAACATGAAATTTATTAATATAGATAAGAATTTTTGATGGATTAATTTTTTACAGATGTAAGTAACTGTGCATTCTCAAATATAGTTTAAATAAACTGCATATTGTAAAAGAAACTTTGTTTTGTTAAAGTTCAGCTGTATATTAAAACAAACAATAAAACTGCAGTCACCAGAAACCTCTTGCTGTTTGGCAGCTGCCTATATTAGTAGGATGTAAAATGCTAGCAAAAGCAGTCATACACTTAAAACAAGTAGAAATGTATTAATTCATAAGGAACCCAACAGATTTCCTTGTGCATGGCAAGAAGTTAGTTCACTTAAAATATTTTGACAGCAAATCAAGTCAGTAAAGATTCCATGGAAGTCTCTAACAAGTGAACGGTTCATTAACCCTCATGAAGAAGCCAGTGTTGTCTTTTTGTTTGGTTGGTTGGTTTGGGGGTTTTTGTGTTTTTGTTTTGTTTTGTTTAAATGCAAGTTCCCCCCTTTATTTAGGGTCTACATGCAAAGGGTAAGAAGTGAAGACTCCCAGATTCCTCCTCCTGCCTGGGACTTTTCAGCAATAGGTAGAAGTTGCTACCAATGCGGTACCCCGCTGCTAACAGCTGCTGTGAGCTGTCAGGGAGCATTTCAGTGCTCCTTTTGAATGAATCTTGTCTGAGCCTGGTGAGAGTCCTTGGGAATTGTTACAGCATTTGGGTGTGGTTTTAGGGTTGGGTTTTGTTTACTTGTTTGGGTTTTTTTATGTTTGATACAGTTACTTTAGGGACTGGTCACCTCACAGAGGGTGCTAGTCTTCCCTTAGGGTTCTCATCAACATCTTTGCTTGTACCCCACTTCAGTAAATAAGGAGCCATTTATTACAGGTAAAATTGTCTTGTGAGGCCATGATTCAAGGGTGCTGTTTGCAGTAATACTGACTCTGTAAGGCCTGTCTCACTGTAATACTGACTGAATGACTATGATTACTTGGAGCCTGCAGATAAAGACACCCTTGTGCAGATCAGCTTACTTGGATCTAGTCCTATGGTAGTAATTAGGGGACAAATATCAGAGCTTTGAGGATTTGAGGCTTGAGATCTAGAAAGCCCGACAAAAGTGGAACCCCCTTCCTCTGACACTTGTAACATTGAGGTTTCACCCACAGCTACCATGTGTATCCATTTACATTTGAACAGGTGTTTCAGGGAAAAAAAAACCTGATCTTGCTATCATGGCTGCTTGAAGGTGCTTTGAAATTAACAAACTAATGATGATCCAGTTCCAGAATGTCTTGATATTAAAACTATCAGTCATCTTTGTAACTGAGTGTCAGACCTGTGTGCTCCTGCTGGCTACATTGTAGCTTAGTAAAAGTGGCCTTACTGAGAACGCCAAATCCGAGACTGAGAATTTTCTATATTCAGGGAAGGCTAAGTAGAACTGAGGCCTTTTTATGTAATTAGAACAGAAGCTACTCCTCAGTTAGCTTCGACCTTCATGAAAGTACGATGAAGTAATAATTCTGGTTTGTCTAATGTAGAGCTCATTACCTGTGTAGGAAATGATAATATCTCTCCTAATTTGGCTTAAAGTTCTCCCATGTGGAGAGGTGAGAGTTTTAAACACTGGATGCAGTCTACCAATCCTTTTCCTTTTTCCCTTAGGAGGACAGAAAAGTATACAGACATTTAAGATTCATGGGTGAAAAGACCAGGTGAGTCAGGAACTGGAAGATTGCTGAAAACAGATTAACCCAGGTTTAATCTGAACACTAGCTAATTACACTTAGTCTTTCAGACACTTCAACTATGTAGAAACAGTTAAGATGATGGCAAACCCTACTGCCCTTCCACCTTTTGACTACAGAGAGTTATGAGAAGTTTCAGGGTTTACAAATGTTAAACCAGACTAATTGAGACAAATAAGTTTTTTATTTAGTGTAAAGTCAGAAATACAACATCTTTAAAATGTTCATAATAAGTTAAATGAAGGCCACAGTAGTGGGATGTAAGATGGTGTATAGATGAAATGACTACTATATACACACCGAGGGGTAAAATATCACTATCCAGTCCTACAATACAAACCCAGGATTTTAAGGTTACTTGATCTTGGGAAATTGCTGAAGTCTAACAAGCGCATGCTCTGTTATCACTTTATCTCCTACAGTGCAGATGGAGATGTGCAATGATGTGGCTTTAAAGCTAGGATGGCTGTAATGCGATGCAATCTTTAGAAGTAAGTGCTTGGTGTGATTGTTCTTTTAATGCTCAAACCCTGGACTAACCATGTGATCTACCTGCTAGCAATTTGTGGATGAATTTTGAGTTCCAGATAGGCAGTAACGTGAGAGAGTAGTCCATAGAAGGTTAAAAATAATTTTTGATGGTTACAGGACCCCATGATACAAATGGTATCAGCCATTCCTGCCTTGGTGGGTAAAACTTTTTTCATCATCAGGTTTCTTAGACTTGTAAACAGCCCTTGAGACTGAACTATTAGTGCTTTGTCTGCAATCATTTGACTTTGCTGGCACTCCAGTGAGTGTTCTACAGTCATTTCAAATGGGGAGAAATGGGAGACCTCCCCTTTGGGAGCGGGGAACCTCACAATGTCAGCTTACACTTGAGGCACAGCAGTGCTTAGCTGCCAAGAAACTTGGGGTTTCAGAGGGATTTCTTCTACTATTACATCTGCTCATTTAGTTCCTGCAGCTTTATTTTACAGAATTCATCACAGTAAGATTGAAAGAGACCCTTGAACCAGGGATTTCCTTTTGTTAAAAGGTAAAGTACAATGGCTTCATTACTGAAGCAACAGGCCTCTGGTCTAGGTAACATCCGTAAATAAGTCCGCAGTGCTGCTGTATGGCAGGATGGAACATGCAACTGAGTACTGCTAAAACTTACATTGTTGTTTGCATTTCAGCCTTTGCTCTCCCTTAACACTGGTTATGCTAGACACGCTGCCTCTAGAGGAAGTGCTCAGACCCATAATCTGGGCTGAGCTCCTTCACACAACCTGCTAACAAACAGCCAAGCCAGTAACAAACAGGGCACCTTGACACTAGGCATTGCTCAGAGCAACACAGATTTAAGAGGCAAAAGCCACCTCTGTTCCACTGCAGTCTCCTGCCTTAGATGTTTCGTGCAGTGCCTCAAGAGGCACTTCACAAGCTCAGGCTCTGGGGCAGGAAAATAGTTGCTCTAAGGCCTGAAGCAAAGACAAGTTTGGCACTTCAGGAGGAAAGTAAAAGGTGGTAAGAAAAGACTTGTTCTCAGTTCCTCACTGCAGATTGTTCACAATGAGCACGAGGAACATTGTTCACCTTCTGTTTCTGTAAAGCTTATTACTCAGGTTGGTTTTTAACTCTTTATCAGACAACTGAAAAACTTCAAGATCATACATCATGATGCTGTGCCCAATCATTCTTTGAGGAAATGGGAAAGTGAGAATGGTTTGAAGTGTACATCTTACACACACTGATACTGCATCAGTTTGGCATTTCCCTGATATAAGTTGCTTATCCTTGTTCCTCTTCCCTTAGTCTCCCCCTTCCCAAAAAATCTTAAGTGTTCTTCTGTACATGAGCCCTGCAACTAATGTCATACTATTATTACTTCACATAAATTCTTAACTGGTTTGTAGGTTTTTGTTTAAAGTTGCTTTGCAGAGCTATGAACAGTACTAAACAGTAATCTAAATACATCTGAGGTGAAAGAGGTGATGCAATTAGACTGAGTATTTTTTTATCAGATGATGTTTCAACACAATATTATAACTATTATTCTGCTAGTCAAGAACACTACCCTAAGACCTCAAAGAGTGCCACCAGACTTTTGTTTAACCTGATGAATCCAATTTTAAGCAAGATAAGCTCATTTTTAAAACAAATATGGAAGTTTAGTAAGTCTCTACACTACATTTGCACATTGCTTAGTCTTAACAATACACAAACTTATGTCTCCTGTTCATAATAATCTTCTTAATTCTGTTTATCATCAAAGTTTATAATCTTCAGGTATCCGGTCAAGCCACAAACTAAGGTATTTCAGCTCATGTAGCCTATGTCAATTAAAACAAAAAAAGACAGCAGCAATACAATGACATCATCTGTGAGTCAACCGTTACTTCCTTTTGCTTTTTGTGTCAGTTGTTTGGAAAACACTAGACGCTGACATCAGATTTTCTATATACTGTCCAAGAACTTGGTTTTCTGATTTCAGTTTCAAGTTTTCTTCCTTAACAGCATCTACTCGTGCTGAGAGATCTGTGAAGGTGATATTATAAGAAAAATATTAGACACTATTGCATACAATAATTAATATGTTCTATGTGCCTACATCAAACTATTCACACTTTCAATGCAGGAAACACTGCCATAAGGTATTACCTTATAAAATACTCTGCTACTCACAAGTTCTACCTAAAGCTCATTTTTCCTCTACTATTTTGTAGTACAGTATTTTGACAAACTTGTTACAGACTAACAGTAAGTTTGTGTATCTCTAGTCTTGTCTTGAATTTTTGAATTAAGCTATTGCAAACTAAACTATTTGGAAACAAAAGTTCAGTGACGAGTGGACTCAAACATGTATGTCAACTAACGAGCGTGGTAAAGTTAACGGTATCACCCTTTGTGCTTGATGTGTAGTGCGAGAGTCGAGCAAACATTATGTTGCATAAAGAGGAGAAAAAAATAGTTCTGAGGCCTTGCTTATGTACCTTTAACTGCACAAGTGACCTACTCCTGGACATTTTGACTACAGTAGGGCAGAACAGTAAGGTTCTCTTCTTCTGCTTATTACTGTGTGCTTGTAAAAAATCTGATGTGTCAAACTGCTAACCTTCAAGTGTGTGCTGCAGTTCCAAAACTTGATTAATAAGCCGTGTTTTCTCTTCTAATTCCACCTGATTCTCAGCCTCAACAGCTGCAATAAATCATACGAGTTTTAATGCAACCTCTGTAACAGCTGGAAATGATATCATGTAGAACAAATAACAATAAAGAACAAGCACATTAAGAACTTATACCATCCATGTCGGCATTCATCATTGTAGAATGGGCTCTTTCCACTTTTGAAGGGAGTATTCCTGAGCGATGCTCTGCTTAAAGAAAAAAAAAACAACACTGAGGCAACTGTCAATGTAACTGCCTTCATCTTTAGATTGTAGATGTATTTTTCTAATTGATGTTGAAAAGGCAGCACTTATGCCTAAGGCACAACAACCTTTTTTAATATTCTTCAATTATTTTTCCTAGAGCTTTATGGGGTGTGTAAATATGATTCTTCAAGTAATTATGCTTCAGTTTACAGAAATAACTGATCTCGATTACTCTCCAACGCATCACTGTGCTTCAGTGATGCCGCTGCCGCCTCCCCAGCACGGATCTTTCTGGAATTTAGAGGCTGTTAAAGACAAGCCGAAGCCGCTGCCTCCCCCCTTTGTCCGCCCCGTTTCGCCGTTATCACGGGGAGCCCCGTCACGGACGTGGGGCCCGCGGGACGCGGGGACGCGCCTGTTTGCTTCGGCTCTCTCGCACCGCAGGGCGCATCCCCCGCAGCCCTGCCCTTGGCTGCGGGACGGAACACGAACGGTTAACGGCAGCGCTGGAGCGCCGGACCCGCTGGCGGGGATGGCGGCAGAGGGCTTCCGCGCCGGACCCCTCCGGCAGCTCCGCGGCCTGCAGCTCCCTCCCGACAGCCGCCCGGGCCGCCCGGCCGCCCGCGTCCCCGCCTCCTCACCTGCCGCCAACCGCCACCTCCCCACCGGCTGCGACCCGGCCCGGCCGCAGCTCTGCCTGCGCCTCCCCACCGCGCCTGCGCCGCCGGCCCTGCGCGCGCGCGCACGGCGGTGAGGGCCAATGGGGCGGGGCGGAGGGGCGGGGTCTCGTTGACAGGCGGGTGGGGCCCCGCTTCCCGCGCAGGGCCCGGCCGGGCCTCCCGCACAGCAGCGTCCGGAGGAAGGGGGCTGTGGTTTGCCTCCTTGCTTTCTGCATCTTACAGCGTTAGAGATCGCATGACGCGGGAAACCTGGGTTAGTCCCGCGTAGTTGCTCTCAGCTGGGAGCTCAGTAGCTCCAAACCAGCCCTCCGGTTTGGGGGGTTCTGTCCCTGGTTCCCTGGGGGACAGAGGCCTCACGGAGCGTCCTGAGCGGGTGCTCCCTCCGGGCCAAAGGCAGCGCGCAGGACCCGAGCTGGTGTTAGGGGCTTCGCTAATGTGAGGAAGAAATTCTTCCCTGTCAGGGTGGTGAGGGCCTGGCATAGGTTGCCCAGAGGTGCCCCATCCCTGGAAGTGTTCCAGGCCAGGCTGGACGGGGCTTTGAGCGACTGGGTCCAGTGGAAGGTGTCCCTGGGGGGGGTTGGAACGGGATGGTCTTTAAAGTCCCTTCCAACCCAAACCTGGCTATGATTATCTGAAGTGACTGCATTGCATAACGAGTAGTACCTTTACTGTGCAGCTTGAACCATACGTTGCAGTGAAATATCTCCATATCATATCCTTACGTTGCAAGAATGTACCCAGTTATACTTAAATAATTTGATGCTGCGTAGATACTTGGGAAGATCTGGGAAGTGTGCTCTCTTCTGTATTTTCTAAATGCACTTCAGGCAGTATGTCTAATATCTACACCTTCTGGGTGCCTCCACAATATTATTAACACTGTGTTAATAACTTTTTTAAACCTCACAATCAGATAAAATCAGATTAGACTGAATGCTGCTCAAGTTACGAAAACATATTTTAATTAGAGTCCTGCCATCTGTTTGTACTGGAAAATCAGTCTGTTGGTTTCCGTTCTATTAGCTGGTTTACTTAAAACTACATCACCTTCTCTACAGAAGGCATTTTTAACCCAGTAATCCTCCTTAATCCCTGCAAGCAGTCCTCTCAGGTGATGGCTGGGCTTGAGGAGATTGTTAGTAATTCTCCTTGATTGCTGTTTTTAAAATGACAGGTGCTTCTCACACTGTTACTATCTTGCTTGCTGCTCTCATGAGGTGGCAAACCTGGCAATCAACAGGTTCTCATTATTCTTTCTAGCAAGATACTCTCCAGCACTTTGATTAACAGAGAGAAAATATGGCCAAAGCCTGCAGGTGGATATAGATGGATGGAGAGCTTGCTTACCTGGTGAAGAACTTGCTGTGTTTTATACTACAAGAGGGGGGAAAAAATTGCAGGCTAATCTTGGGGAAATGCATCTCTCTGCTGCAGAAATTCTACTTTACTTGCTGCGTTGCATTTGCAGTTTATTGTCTAAGCTGTCTCCAAATGAGCAAAGTGGGAACATCCTTGACAATAAATCATGGGACAGAATGGAAACCAGACATATTGGCTCCTGAGCTGTTGTAGCCGAAACAGAGTAGTAACTCCAGGAGTTGCTGGTTACATACTGTTTCTGTTTTGGTACGTATACTGGTGAGGGTTCATTCTGCTTTGCATGGTTGTGGTTTCTGACTGTAGTATTTTCTTTTGATTCTTAACTCTGATGTTTGAGCTTGAGCACCAGGTTGAAACTCCTTCTCAGAACTTAATCTATGTGAGAGGGTGGGGTTTTTTTTGTTTTCCTTTAAAGAAAATTGCCTTTATCTGAGCCTCCACTGTTAGCATTGCAGAGGGGCTGTCAGCAGAGAACAGGTGGCGTCTTTAGTGTCATAGCGCTGTATGTTACTAGGTTGGTGTTAAACAGTTGCACAGATGCTTCCTTAGGTTTGTACTGCAGGATACTCAGATATACTGGATCTCACACGATGCATCTTCGTACTCTGAGTGCTTAACAGGAATCCCTTTACCCAGCTATCTGAGATTGTGCAGCTGTCCTCTGCTCCCAGGCCCCAGCGTTTAGAAGCTGTTTGTGTGTGGCCTGGCTATGTCTGAACTCCCTATCATTTCAAGATCTGTGCATGTTACTTTTTTTTCTTTCCCTGCCCTTCATCCCCTGATTTCCAAGGGCAGTATACCTAAGTGCTGGGCCAGCAGGGAGCAATCGTGCTGTGGACAGCCCTGCTCTGCACAGTCCAGGGACCAAGACTGTTGGGTTGATGCTGCTGGGTGCAGATTCCACGGAGAGAACGCCTAGCTCATCTTGCTTTCCCTTAAAAAAGGTTTGCCTTCCTAACCCTCGCTCTATTTTCCAGCACAAAGAAGTCAACCCCAGGATTCTAGATAGCTGATGCATTACCAGCTTTAAACAAACAAAAAACCAAAGCCAACGCACCACAGACAAAAAGCCCACAGCCCAAAGTATTTTTTTATGAGAAATCAACCAAAACAACAGAAGCTTAGCATCTCACATGACTTACCTATTGGTTTTTCAAATTCCTTACCTCACTTGTCTTGCATTAGACAAGTTTCATATCATCAATGAAATTTGTTGTGCACTTTAAATTTGAAGCTTTAGTGATTTAGAATATGTCCCAAACAATAAAATTCCTTTTATAATGCGGAATGTGTCCCAGGGCAGGCACACCTGCGCATGTGTGTAGGGTAACCAAATAGTACTTTGCATTTTAGGGGTGTGCTTGGTGTCCCCTTTGGCTGGAGGACGCCAATTCAAGCCCTTGTATAACGAATCTTGCTTTTATCAGCCTGTAGTATTTTGTTAACGGTTGTGTTAGGAACTGTAATTTCTTTGTTCTGTAAGTTGTTAGCAAGGCAAGTCTTGTCTGGGGACTATTCCCAGGAGAACCTGAAACAATCCTTCTGAAGACTGGTTTCTGTTTGACACGGATCTGGCAGCACTTGCTTCTCTGTGGTTTCCTCACTCGCTGGGAGGGGCAAAAACTAATGAGGTAAATACTAATTACATGTAAATGTGAGCAAATTGGTCAACTTGCCTATGTGGCTGTTTACTTTGAGTCTTTAGAATATGCAGCACAAGGCTGAGAGACTGGGCACAACCTGTATTCACAGAGCTTTGGGGTTTTTTAGTTTTGTTTACAAACTTACTGCTCTCTGCTTTAGAGAACATATACCTTATCAAGAAAACTAAATAATATTCACAAATGCTGGAATTTAATTGTTTTCTTCTGTGGAGCAGCATAACAACATACTAATAGCCACTCTGCAGTCTAAAGGAAGAAATAAGAGGATTCTCTTTATTACTGGCAATACCTCAACACTGCCCTAAGGAATATTCCACTGTTTGGTTTATTAAACTGGTTTTGCCCTACACACTACATCACCCACTTCAGGTAAGTGGATTTTCTGACTGAAGAGTTACAACGAGAGCTTGTAATTTTTAGCAACGTGTCAGAGCTCCTGAAGTTAAAACTTACTTGGATGTAACTAAGAACGGGTGGTAACCCCTTTCTTTCTTACTAACTCATTTTATATTTTCTAAGGCATTTGGTTAAAGCAGAGGAGGCATTCATAATATCGTTTTCTATATTAAATTTACAGGAACAACAAGTTTCTCTTTACAAATGTAATTATCTATACTTAATTGTATCCTAAGTTCCAGTTAGGCTTTCCTAAAACTAGCTGACATTGCTGGCAAGAGGAATTAATTTATTCAGTTTTACTGAAAGAGCATTTTTTCCTTAAAATAGCAAGAATCTCCCTAGGATACAAAGCATCATTAATAGTTTACCTGAATGCATGTATTGTGTACAGTTACAAAAATACCGGAGGGAATTTTATTGCTCTGGACTGAGATCCTAAGTCATTGCTGCTAATGACAAACATTTTTCAGATGTCTTATTTCTAAAACTCTGGTGTACATCCTGTTTTTTCCATGGTACACAGTGCAAACCAACAAGACACTCACTTCCTCTTTGGCAACGTTACAGGCGCTGGAGACGCCTGCGTAAGCTGCCTGATGACAGAGGCTTCACTGTTCACCACTAGAATAGAAATGCTTTCTCCTTTTCATTAACAGAGGAGGGTACTGTACAGATTTCTGAGATGAGTTTGCTATTTGTACTGTTTTCTCTTTTAACAAAGAAAAAAGACAGAAAGGAATTAAAAAGGCTTAACTCTTTTTCCTTGCAATACCAACTCGCAAGACCCTTTACATCAAATCTTCATTGTTTTGTTTCTCTGTGGAAATGACAGACTGAGAAGTTTTTTTTCAAGTAATGTTGCTTTACACCAGAATTCTTTGCAATTCTTGTTACTCTTTCCAAGTAGCCTTAAAAGGCTTTTGTAGCCTTGTGCACATCCTTGTGCAAATTTACAATTACAGACTTCTATCAAATGCAGAATTTGAGTGGATCTGGGTTTGCACTTTTCCCAAGCAAATAAAGTTATACAAAATGAGCAGCTATTTTGGCTGACATTGGTCTAACTGTTGGCTGTGTCCTTACTTATTGTGCGTGTTTTAGTAGTGCCTTAGGTCCTGAGTGAGAATGGCACCTCCTGAGATTATGTAAGCATAGAGTTGGGGAAAAAAAATCTAGTCTCTGTAGAAAGTGTACAAAAAGAAAGCCTTAGAATGTCATATTTTCTCTTCAGCCCTGAAGAGGCCTGTCTTCAAACGTAACTGCCTCCTATCTTTTGCAAGATTGTGCAGGAGTGCAAATGTTCTCATTTCTGCTCTGACTCCACAAAAAAGCATTTTAAAATAGACTGAGCAACTGAACCCTCTGCAGCTTTAGGCTGTGAATACCGACATACGTGACATAATCTTGGCCTGGTAACAGTTTGATCCTCGTAATCATCAGCTGTAAGTTTGCCACCAAATTTTGTAGAAGGACTTTTTAGCGAGGTTCCATAAAGCTTTTACTGGTAACTTAATTAGCCAAAAAACTCTTTTGCCTTCCTGTAAGTTAGGCAAAGTTTAGGGGGTTGTATGTGCTTTTTGGAAGGAGAGGTTTACATGAGAAACGTAGTCCTTAATGTTGCCTTTCTGTAAAGCACATTTGAAAAAAAAAGAGTAAGAGAATTTCTAGGTTCTTCACAGTGAAGAAAGAAACCCTTGATTTACTTATACAGCATTGATCAGAGGAACAGTAAAGAAATTTTTGCAGCTCTTGGGCATCGTCTCACTGTTTTGTTTTATTTTCGGTTTAATTTCCTCTGTGCTTTCCTTTGAGTAGATAATTTTGAAGGGAACTTTATCCAATGCTATGAGTTTCTAAATGAAAAGATATTTCTTTCATTAAAGGTGAAAATATTTTCACAAATACTGTTAATGAATGCTTTCATTGGTTTCGTGCGCTTTTGATGTTGCTATTAAAATACTTATTGAGAAGTTTCTATCTTGCTACCATTTTGTGTTCATCTTGATTTACATGGAAGTGATTTATTTTTAATATCTGTGTACTTAACAAATAGAGAAATGCTGCTGTTTTGAAAGAGCAGTAGCTATTAAGTATTCATGCATTGCACTCAGTTAATCAGGCTCAGTAACCCCTGTTGCTTTGCCACAATGGCTTTTCACGGTACTAACCAAACTTTTATATGAATACTGTATTCTGATTATGCTTCAGATTGTACATCCATAGCATGTTGTTCTACTTGTCTGTTTAGTATCTTTTCCAGTATGCTTTAAGAATTTAGGGGGGAGCCTTATGCAATTATAAACGTACTAGAGTTCATCTTTGTGATCCTACTTAATATTTAATTATGGAACACTTGCTTCTGAAACATCAGGTCATCCTGAAACATCAGGGCCATCCATTTATGGTCTTCATATTGCAAGTCTAATTTCTTTATTCCTTGCTTGAACTTGCTGTTGTCCATCCTAAGTTAGTCTTAACTTCAAGTGGGAGGGATAAGGAAGAATGATTCCTACAAAGTGTATGCTAGTCTCTTTCTGTTATAGGTTAGGATTTTTCTGATACCCTTCTCTCTAGCGTCCAGGTGTTGCCCTCTGGCAGAAGAAATGGACCAGGCTTACCATGTTCACCATGAATCTTACTGTATTTTCCCTCTATGCCTTCAAGATAAAAGCTTGCCTGAAAATGTCACTTTTTTCACTTACTCTGAATTTCTTTCTCTGCTTTTAGGTGACTGTCCCCACATCTTCACTGCTAAGGGAAAAGCTCTGATATTGGTAGCAGATCTTGCATAAAGAAGCCCTGTTTATGGTCCTGTTCATGCCATGAACATGAGCTTTCCCTGACCTTGGACGTGTTACTGCAATCAAGAGTCTAGGAAATTTGAAGTGCTGTTTCTGAGGTGCAGTAGAGTCTTATTTGCACTGTTGCTGGGCAGCTACTTCTATATTAGTGACATCTGCCAGGGCTTGGCATTGGTGAGTACAGTTTGGGATCTAGGGTCAGCTGGTGCTTGAATGAGTGAGGTTTTAACTTTGTGCCTCTGTTTTCTCACATGTATTAACATATTCCAAGCTGCAAGGGTGCTGAGGTAGAGCAGAGGAGCCTAGTGGGAGTTTGCCTTCTAAAGAAAGCAACTTGACATCTTCCAAAAGGCTAAGCAAGCAATATGGCAAAAACACCCATCAGTATTGTGGAGTCATCCCTAACTCAGCTACTCCTGGATGCCTTGCAAAGACTCAACGGTCTTGCTACTGCGTGCTGCCCCTCATCTGTTCTTGCCATGTTATCAGCTATGCTGCAAGTCATGAAACGGGGTCATAGGATACCTTTTCCATACTCTTCTACACCTTCCTACAGAGAAAGAGTCAGGTTCGGTGCCAGGAGAACCCTCCGTTACTGCACAACTTGGAACAAGGTCTGCCAGTTTATCTTATTGTGAATAGCTCCGGTCAACTCCATCTTGATGTCATTAGGCTAGATGTTGTATAAACTAATTGCATCCAAACATCCAGTCCAGCACCATCACACTAATATGAAATTGCTAGAAAATTGTGTCCTAAAAATAAGATCAACACCATGGGGGTGTTTTTTATATAGGAGGTAAAGATAGCATGTACAATAACATTCTTTAAGCTAAAAAAAAAAAAAAAGGAAAAAAAAGAAAGAAAATAGGGCTTGTATTATTCATTAATAAGCAATCCAGGTTTCTAGCTAGTGTAAATTGTCACATCTCTACGGCAGCCATGCTGACGTGATCAACTTGATACCCTAGCCACACCTTTCTAAATAATTTATTATCAATTCGTATTAACTCACTTAATTGTTTCAGTGTATAGAACTATCCTAATGCCCATCCAAAATAAACTAGAATGGCTGGGGAAGGGGGGGAGGCAGTCTTTGCTTTCGTAGTTTCTTTTAGAACCATTAAATGCTTAATAGTGGGAATTTAAATGGATCAGTTCATTTCCATTCCCAATTAATTTGCATCACTTCTTGTGACCTCTCACTAAAGTGTGCCAAAGAGATTATTGTTCCATATTCAAGAGGAAAGGCCAGCGTTATCTGTATTTTCTTTGATAGTAGTAACTACTGAGTTAAAATTTCTGTAACTTTTTCTTTCTAAACAGTGAAAGGCTATACACGCTCAGATGATGAATGTATATTACCATGTGCTATTATGTGAAAACTATGGTAGCTTCCATACCCCCAAAACCTCAGTTCTTAACTAATCGCAAAGCTTATTCAACTACACAACTAGAAAAGTTTACTTGAAGGCATTTGCCAAAAAAACATTGCACCTGGTAATTAGGAGCCACAGATTGGTGTGCTCACCTGGCACTATTATTCAGCCCATGAAATTTGTATGGTATCAGTAGATAACTGTAGTTTCTTACCTGAATCATCTGCCAAAGAAATGTTGGTGAAAGTGCCATCCTCCTCGTCCAAAGGTAACTCCATTTTCCTTCCTTTTTTCAAAGTTTCGGAGACGTGCATGCAGCATGGCACTCGTCAGCCATTTTTCAGTGCGCACGTGACTGCTCTGGTTAAATCTTTAATGAGTCCAGCACACAGGTGTTACTGCACGCTCTTGGCAGCTACACACATCTTACGCTGCGTGGTATCTCATCTGAACCTTGAGCTGTTTTCCGGAAATTGTTCAGAACTCAGGCTTCTGAGTTCTAACTGCTTTGGCAGATACACGCTGAGCAAACGCTGTTATTGCCGGCTCTTTCTGTGAAAGAACTGTATATTCACCCTAGTTGGTGGTTTTTCTTGTTCTTGATTTTCTCTAGGGCTGTGTGTGTTTATTTGTTAGAGGGCTTTTTAATAAAGAGGGAAAGTAACTTAAAGTGTTAAAAAAAAAAGTTAGTTACAGTGCAAGCAAACGCTATGGACAGATTTGGGAGCAGCAAATTGAAAATGTAATCTTCAGCTTTTAAGAATGTGAGTAATTTTACTTACGCGAACAGTTTTATCAAAACCAGTCAGGTACAGTAAACAAGTGAAGTTGTATCAGTGAGGGTGTGACGTTCTGTGATAGTAGACAGGAGGAAGGAAGAGAAATCGAGTTCAAAGAAAACCCCACTTTAGTCTTCTTGTTTTACTTCTTAAAGAAAATTGGATGTAGTTGGAACATATAAACTAAAAATTCACCTCAAACTACTTACCTCTTTAGAAACGGCTTTCTTTTGTACTCCTGGAATAGAATGTCTTGTTGCAATTATTTTAAAAGTATAAATGGCCCTGGTCTTGATTAAAGACAGTATAGTGAATAGTGGAACCACTTCATTTTCAGGAGGTTGCATGTTCAGAATCCACCTGTCTTTTAATTTTTTTATTTGCATTCAGAAAAAGACAAAGTTTAGGACGCTGACAAATAATGTTTTCTTAGGAAAACATTCTTAGGATTAGGAACCTCTCTGAAGTCTCACTAAAAATCAAATCTTAGTTTTGTGAAGTCCAACTATAGAATGAGAGAGTTCTCAGAATTTACAGTTTGCCTTTCATGCTTTTAGCCATAATCTTGATTTGGACTCCTGAGACAGCTTCTGTGTACAAAGGTAAGTGCACGTAACTTTGCAGGACAAAGGGCCTAAGACACTAAGCATCGGAATTGGTGCAGCTTACACAAATGAGAAATGTGATGCTGCTATTTAGTGTTATGATCCTTTAACTGCTTCGTTTTATTTAAGCTTTTCTGTTGGTGTCAGTGAAGTTACTGACAGCTGTCTTCAGAGATTACTGAAAACCAAGCACATCTTGCATTTCCCAAATTGTGTTGAGAGTTACTAATTTTTGCTTCACATTCATCAGAACCAGTTAAAAATTTACCTGATTGGTCTTGAGTCATCTGTGTAGAGAGACCTGCTCGTTTCATTCCAAATCCTTGAGTATCACAAAAAGAGTCTGGATCTGTTTTGGTTTTTGTTCTTCTTTCAGTGATGCAACGGCATGCTTCAAAGCTCTAATGATGATAATACTAAAGCTAGAAAACATTGTGATCTTTTGTCTTTGTTATGTCTTTTATTATTCTCCGAGGTGTTATGTACAGTAGAAGCATTTCAACCACTCAGTTTGGAAGGGCAGATGCTAAAAACACATGCAATTACATCATCTGTTACCTCTGAATTTTGTAAAATCATACACCTGTGGAACTAAGAGTTTTATCTTGTCTGAACTGTGTAGCCCTCATCTAAAAGGTTTAATTAACTTTTCTTGCTTGTGTCAATATGGTCCTATCATACTGGCCGTGCGGGCTCCATCTGGTAGATACAATTTCCATGTAAATTATTAGCTGGCTTTAGACAGACTCCCACAGCAGCCTAGTGAATATGGATGTTGTGCAGTTGTTATTCCTGTCTAGATCAAAGCCATTAGTGAAAGTGATGCAGAGTAAAAGCTGTATTTTAATAAGATGCAGTAAGAAAGACTCCTTGGGGTGAAGGACAAATATGATTCGGGAGGAGTTTGGCTGTCTCACGTGAGGTGGACTGATCCCTGCAACTTCTGGAGTCAGGCTCCTGCCTTGTGTCAAGTGCATCCCACTCCATGCGGCACCAAAGAGCCAGTTACCCCAGGAGTTATGCTTCTTCCAACAGAAGGCCTTTGCCTTTTAGGAGGAGCTGGGAATCAATTAGGCTTGTGGGAGACCTACCCAGCTTTTTCCTCAAAATGGAGACCCATTTACCAACAGAGAGAGGGATAGGGTTTAACTAAGAGGACTCCACAGGCGCGATCTCGTTTCTTTCTTCCCCGAAAGATTTTTCATATTTAAACATACACCTGTGTGTTACAATTTCAAAGGCACTGTAGAATTTTATCTGTAGCTTGTTTGGTTTTGCAAGTGCTGTGGTGAGAAACATTTTCTTTAGTGGTAGCCTGATATTTTGTTAGTGAAATAAGGTTTTTGGATAAGAGATGCCATGTAAATGTGAAGTCGAAGTACCATTTCTTGCTGTCATCATGTTGTTTTTATAAGGAAGAACAGAAAGCAGACAGAGGAACTTTGACCAGCTTAAAAGAAATCCTGGTAACAGAATTAACTGTCAGAGCATGATGAGTTCAGCTATTTCCACGTGTGAATTATTTTCACTGGAGTAATGGACATTAATGTAAAAGTTAATTTGGTTATAAAATATCAGTTCATCTTTCTGAAGGTTTCATTACTAAGTTGAGCAGAGGTTGTGGAGTACCTAGCAGCTGTCTGGCTGCCTTTTAACATAGGGGGGATAAACTGTCGGAGGAGGTTGAGGGTAGGGGAAGCGTGGGGACCGTCTCTCCTACAGCCGCTGCTGTCAGCCTTCTGTTGTAGAGCAATAGCATCAGTTGACGGAGCCGTGTGCTAGCCCGGTTTTGATGAGCACTGATAACAAGCACATTAGCAGATCCCTGTCCGGATACAACGGTCATGAAAGCAGTAGATAAATACCCCAAAATGTCTTCAGGTTTGGTACTGAAACGATTCTCTAAGCTCAGGATTTTGTAGTTGGTCAGGGAACTTTGTGTCAAGTGAACAATTACAGGAGGGTTTAGGTCCTTAGACTTAAAGCACCGTAGCTAAACCTGCCTGGTAGTAGGTTCACATTTTTATTACTGTAAGTACCGTGTAACTGTTTCCTAATTAAAATGATTTAATAGTGACCTGAAAAGGAAGTTGGTTCAGAGTTAAGTACAGATGGATGGAAGGTTGCAGCTAAACCACAGCATGTGCTGTGACTCCTGTTTCTACTGACGGTGTCACAGTGCTGCTAGCGTGGTTGAGGCAGGCTTCAACACCGCTCCGTTTTTGTAGGGTTCAGCCTTGCACTTACGAGCTGAGCGACAACATCAAAGCATTCAACAGCCCTTTTCACCTGCTTCCCTCGTTTCCTCTTACAGTGCTGATTTATCTCTGGGACTCCATGGCTGCGGTGCCTTTTGGAAACGCTTTTCAGTGGCTCCATTTCACATATTTTTCTACCTTGGAAAGGCAAGAGGGAAGAGTGGGGTCAGAGACAAGAGGTTAGTCCGTTGGGAGACATTCTTGCTGTTTGCATCACTTGGCAAAACCTCACTGGCTCCTTGTTCCAAAGTGTAATTGTATAGAGATGCCTGCTGTTGCTCTGGTACTTTCCAAATATCAATAATATAAAAGGGTTGTTGTTTGGGTTTTGTTTTTGTTTTTGTTTTTAAATCAGAAAAACACTAAAATAAAAGGAGGTTTCTGTTGATTTCAGTGAATACCAGGACAGAGTACTCTGGGTAGGTTAGATCCTTATTGCAACACAAATGTAATGGCTGATCTTCCATCAGGTTACACTGTCCACTCTTCTTAATGCACTCATCTGCTTTTGTTATACAGGGGTTTGATCAAGAGTCCGATTTGAAGACAAGCTTTGCAAACGTGAATGTAGATGAAGTAAGCAATGCAGTATATTAAGTAAGCCACTAAAGGATTCTGAAATAGGAAAACTGTGTTTTGAATTCTTAGGAGATACTGTATCCTTCTGTTTTTAGTTAGCACATTTAACAGTAAAACAAAAAATATTCCTTTCTATTTGTTAGGTGCTTAGGTTTTATTTTGTTGTTTTTTTTTTTTTTTTTCAAGTAAGACAATAAGCTCTGAGTAAAGAGTAGAATCAGGCTCTCACTGTACAATTGGGTAATATACATTTGTATAAATTTACCTGTACTTTCTAGCATACAACAAAGTGTTTGGAATTATTTTTCTTACACAAAACATTATTAAAAAGCATCCAATGTATGGATGGAACCACAGCATTTTAAATATATGTGCCTTCTTAGGAAATGACAGCTGCCAGTGCATTTCTGTTTTAATGAACTTTGACAGAAAGGAGCTCTGGCACGTGTTTAGTGCATGCTAATAAAGCAGTAATTGTACCAGTAAATTCACAGGGTGTTCACAGCTCGTCTGACTGACACTATGACAGTAACCTACTTGCAGAACAGCAGTTTACTAAGGTGGTGACAGAAGTGTATTAAATGTGTCATTTGCAGCTTTAACCTGTAAACTGAGGTATATTTATTCTGGTCAGTAAGTGTCCTAGGTGTGTATTCTCTTTCCTCCTCTCTTCCTTCCTCACTCACCACTTACTAGTTTAAGATACAAGCCATGTTGTGGCTGAGAGAGCCTGGCAAATTTTGAGATACGCTTCGAGGGCATATTATGCAAATGAGCGTCATTATTTGCAAATGCTGCTTCTGAGGCTCCACCAGAATTGGCCACCTGGAAACCGTCCACAACAACTGCCCGCTTGCACTCATATCCACTCACTTATTACATTTAATTTTTATAAATGCATACATGTTATTATTTTCTGCATGAGTAATTTTTTAAAAATTTGGATCTGAACCTCTGCTGTCTGCAAATGAGTGACTTGTTCATAACATCTGGTACGTATGTCTTAAAATAGACCCACTTGCTTTCACACTTGTCCATTCTACTCTCAGATTTCCTGTCATGCGTCAAAAAAAAAAAAATCTACTGCTTCAGACACTCCTTAAAGTTTAATTCTGTTATGATTCCTGCTAAACCAGACAGTGACCGGGCAATGAGTGAGCCTGTCTGTATTTTACTAGTGTGTCCTCTTCCATTTTCCGCTCCTTTGTCTTTCATCTGATATATCTTCTCATAATTCTTAACCAGGTGACTCGGCATCTGCAGTGTGCAGCAGAACAGGGCTCTTCAGTGGACTTCGCAATGATCAATCTGCTTTTCCCTTTAAATGGAAGCCTATTCTGCTTCACTCCATTGATCTATAATTCTAGAGACAGCAGTTATTCAGGAACAGTGGTGGCTGAAGTAATTTCTACATCTCTAATAATTATTCATTGTGTTCATTAAAGATACTAGGAAATTATTGGTTAGCTCACTGGAGAGCACCAAGTAACAAGGCTCCGTTTTTTTTTCTTTCATCCCTCTATAGTCATACTGCATGTTTCCTCCACCTCTTTGTATTACAGAGATGCAGATTTTGGCAGTGCACACCCTTTCCCAGGGTGCGTTCCTTATGCCTTTTGACAGCGTTCTCTAATGTGTCTGAGCACCAGCATCCTTCTAAAGCCAGTGTGACTAGTCAGAACATAGACTCCTTCTTCTTGGTCCTTCCTAGAACACCCCAGGTCTGTAACCGGCGCTAACGTGTGTGTTTCTTCTGTTCCACAGTACAGTTAAATGCAAACCAGTTCAGATTTTTAATGCGTGGTTGTTAAAACTGTCATTGTTAAATGGATGGGGGAGATTTAGCCCAATCAAAATTTGTTGATTCACCACCAATTAAATTCATACAATACTGATAGATTTTACTTTGCAAGAGAATTACGAAAATGGTGGATCTCAATGCAGACATAGAAAATCCAGGTGCTGAGATAGCTAGTTTGAGTACTTAAGCAGTCTAGCTCTAGCAGCACAGATTTCAGTGCTGGCTTCGGAATTACTGTTGGCTCCAGGGGCACCGTAATTTGGCTTTCATGAGCCCTGTGCTGCAGCGGCAAGGCAGATACTGGTATGCAGTCCAACAGTGTGTCAGCCCACTGACTCTTCGTATCTTCTCTCTGAATCTTAGCACTTAACAGGAAAAAAAAATAGGGGAGATATTTTAAAGTATTTTGCCATTTCAAACCTTTTTTGAAAAATCAAATGTGATCTCTTCGTGGCTTGAATTCTGCCTACCTTGGGCTTGACCAGCATCATTGCAGGTACTCTGACTGGGATGCCTGCTGTTGCTGCAGGCTGTGAAGGAGGTCATGTGGGACTGCATACGCTCGTCTTGCACCAAGGGAGTTTTTATTTCACAAGATATTTTGGCTTGTTCATAGTTCTGTAATGTGCAACTGGTGAAGAGGGCTGGGTCCAGATCAGCAGGCAGAATTCCCAAACCCCGATGATTTATTAACTAAAACAAATTTTATGTTTGTCAGTCTCTCTGCTGCTGCCTGCCTCGCAGTCTGTCATGTAGCTGAAACACTCGCCAAAGCCAGTAAACAGGCTGCTGCGCTTCACCTGCTGAGCTGCCAGCGCAGCGCTCTGCAGAGTAAGGTGTCCATCAGTCAGCAGTCAGATCCTAAAGGGCTGACGATGAGAAGGACACAGTCTATGCATGTATATATATATATTTTTTGAAAGTCCCATACTTTAACAAATATTATTGCCATTTGCATATGGATGCCCCATTTGAAGATCACGCGTTTCCTGTCATCACATGCCTGGTTTCTAGAACTCTGAGGTTATTCTATGCTCTTCACAGAAATCCTCAGTGGAATGTCATCGTCTGACACATTTGCTCAATCATTTTTGTCTTGCTCATTCTTGGACGTTGGCTATTTACGCTGCAGCTATGCTGGTGTTTCTTTAGTACAAGTCTCCTGGAAGGTTATTGCTGATGGCATCTGTGGCCAAAGCTAGTCTGGAGAGATGAATTATTTAAGGTGACTAATGCTTTTAATGGACTTGATGATCAATAATGCTTATAATGATACAATAGCAGAGAAATCTCCATTGAGAGAGATCTCATGTTTGGAAAAAATACTTTCTGGAGGAGAAAGGGATCTTTGGGCACATTTTTGCCCCTAGAAGATAGGCTGTTTCCCAGTGACTTTAATAGAATTATGCCCAGACCTTAGTTTTATCATGAGTCTTTACAATAGTTGGTATTTCCTTAAAAAAAAGAAAAATCTGAAATTATTTGAGAATCTTTTTATTTTTTATCAATTTTTAAAACACAAGGCTTGCAATAAGGAATGAAAGTTTAAAAGAAGGATACTTGAGAATTCTGGCAGAAGCTGAACACAAAAGAGAATTATCTGAATGTATTAAGGAAAAATTCTGTTACTTTAAATGTAATTCCTTGAGTCACAACACTTAAATGATGGAGGAGTTACTTTTTTTTCCCCATATATCATGTTCTAAAAATGTTTTATCAAGGTGGAGTTTTTTTATTTAGGAGTTAAAAAAAATTTTGAGACTGTGGAAATGGTTGTTACCAGGTACTATCTCTTACATTTGTGTTTGAGGAACTTCCCTTGCCAGCGTCTCTGAGTGGGAACTGTGTCACTCTGGAGTGAAGGTTTCCAGTTCTGATTTGGGAAAGTTGAAAGTAGAAGGGGAAAAGATAAAACAGTACGTGTGTAGTGAACAAACTCAAATTCCAAGCCAAGTAAAATATATAAGAAGGAAAGAATGAAGCTGTGACAGTAATGCCAAACCCAAAGATTAAAAAATGCTACTCTGTAAATGGTTCAGCCTCAAAAAATAATAAATATTGGGATTGTTTTATTAGCTTTTGCATTCTTTAGCCATGAGCATTAATGCTTCTAACATCTCTTCAGGCCCAAGCTAATTTTTTAAAATTTTTTTTTTTTCACAGTGTCAAAGCTAAGATGTAATGAAAGTGTATCAGTTCAAGAGCTTAGACGGGAAGAAATACACTATTGTGTTAATGCAACCCAGGGTAAAATTGCAATTGTAACCATATCTCGTTCAGTGAGAGCCGCCTGCATGCCCATGCAGCGGTAACAGTACATATTGTATGTGAATGTCTTATCAAAAAATTAACCAAAAGCCAAGAAACAGAAAAGTTGCTCTTGTGATAGAATTGTCTGGCGTGGGACCAAAAATGGGCCAGGTGAAGCAGCAGGAAGAAGTCTTCCTCCGTTTGTGCCACAGCTGAAGTTTCTGTATAACGTGGGGGGGACCTGAAAGCTGTTCTCTCCGAGTGAGAAGGCAGGAACAAAGGCAGTAACACATTTGTTAGCCTCCCATGGTGTCGGGTCTGCTCTGTTTCACTTGAGGAGATGCAGTTTTAGCCAGTGACAACAATCTGACCTTTAATGCAGTTTTGCAGGATTAATCACAGAAGGGCTTTGTACCTACCCAAATACAAGGCAGCCCTGAATGCGCCTGGTCTTATGTGGCTTAGGGAAGAATATTTCTGTAGACTAAAGCAAAGCTGTGACATCTGTTTCTACCCTCCTTGCCTCATTCTACTGGACGCTTTTCTCAAGATCCCAGCTTCATGCTTGCTCCCCAACCCTGCTCCATCCCTCTTTCTGTGTACCTTTACCTGTTCTTGCCTTCCCAGCCCTCTTTACTTGACCCTGTTTCTGTCATAAGCCACTTAGTGCAAGTCCTGACTCTTGCCACGTTTTGGCAGGCCCAGTATGGGGGCAAATTATTGTCATTTGATGTGCAGTAGCTCACCTCTGTGCTGTGGTTCGCAGCTCCCTACTCTTCAGTCATAAACATAAGGCAAAACTCTAGTACCTGCTCCAGGGGGGGGAGGGATGAGTAGGAAATCTGGCCTTATTTTTAGGAAAATTATACTGAACAACGTAACATGAAATGGTGCCTTCATAGTGGAAAATGAAGAATCTGTTTATAATTACGTTATCTGAGTTTTGTCCTTTGGGAATGAAATGCAGTAACTTAGGGGTGGCATCCAGCAGAACCATTCCAGACAGAAAGTGAAGATTGAGTCTGCATGTACAAGACAGTAGTGGATAAACAGCTTTCCTAAGTTCCATGGATTCTTTGTAAATAAGGATTATTAGTTCGCTACATCCAACTACTGTATGAAGAGCCAGATCCTAAGATGCCTACTCAATTTTTTCTCTGACAAACTCTGAGGAAGAATTGTGGTTAAAAAAAATTACAAAACAAACAAGGAAAGCCCCAGACCACCTGAGTCACATTCTGAGAGGTTGCTTTTAACAGTACTTTTTTCTCATTATTCAGGTCACACTGTCAGAGGGTGTATTTGCCTTACAAAGGGAAAAAGAAACATGTTTCTATCTCAATACTCTTTCCACAAAGGTCCCCTTCATCTTTGACTTTCCCAATAGACTTCAGTCCCTTCCTTGTATTAGTTCCCAGTGGAGTGGTAGTTCCACACTCCAGCAGCGCTCTGAATCAACAGCCCGTCTTCTGTGATGAGTTCGACATTCATTAATGCTAATTATTCCTGCTCCGCATGTTGTACATTTTGCATGCGTATGGAAACCAGATCTCTACAGCCATCTTGTTTGATTAGCTGGGAGTGCTACCTACAGGTTTCCTAAACGCCATTGCTTTGTGTGCAAGTTATTCTCTCTACTGAAAACAGGGAAGACATTGCCAAGCCATTTTGTCATGTCCCTAAATAAGTGTGTAGAAGTGTGCCCATTGGCGTGCAGATCGGGGCTGGTTCCAGGGCCTACTGCATAAAGTGTTAAATTTAATAAATATTCCCATCTCCAGGTCCACAGCAAACACGGCATGGGATGTGTGGATTTTGAGGGTGATATCTTTTAGATAAGATTTTAAACCTTTTTTTTTTTTTTCCCCCACTAAATTTTGATCACTGATAGTTGCTCTGATTTCTAATTTGGTTAACTATGGTTTATCTAGCTTCTGTCTTTCACCCCATTTTTACTGAGCTTACATCAGATGTATTTATTTACATCTAGAAATAGCAGGCAAAAATTCCATTTTGCTATGCCACTTACTTTTCTCTTCAGGTATGTCTACAACTTCGTAAAAATTGTTAAAATGGTTCTCGGTCTCTTACAAAAACAAACCAGCAAGTTCTCTCCTCTTGCTTTACCTACTACAGCGCAGTTGTACTCTTGTGTTTTAGAACAAAATGTTGCCAATGGTTTGCAAGGTCTCTTCCAAGATGGACCTTGCTAAAGGATGCGACACCGCACTGCCAGACTTCACTCCTCCAGAAGAGGAGGTTTTTCTGCTTTTTTTCTGCTGTATTCAGAACTGAAGAGTGTTGATGTCTAATCCAAAGGAGGGCAGTGTTTTCTTTTTTTTAAAGGGAAGCCTTTCTTTCGGTTTGTTTGGAAAAGATGTCTGACTGAGAGACTTTTCAACTGGTTTTTTTTTATTGAAATTGTTGTGGAAGTTGTTGTGCGGGTCAGCAGAGAGCATGGTCAGCCTCCACTTACCAGCAGCTAATGGAGAAATACATTTTACCAAATAATTGCCCTGATATAGTGTATAGATTCAAAATTATGGATGAGGCCATAAGTATTTTCATATGCTCACAGAGCAGTTCCCAAAGGAGAGTTAAGCTAACACATTCGGCAACGTAGTTGTGGCGTACTGGAAATGCATGCATCATCAGTTACTACAGACTAGTTTGGAAAGTCCAAGGGTAGTTCAATACATTTCATTTTGCTAAGTATACCTACTATTTATTTAAAGTTTTTGTAAGTATTATTAAAAATATATTTTAATTTTTTTTTACAGAACGTATTTCTGAGTAGAATAGAAAGTGGAACTAAACAAATCTATAAATCTCCTGGGTTTGGAGGGAATGTTTGCTCGATTCTAGGAGTGCCAGAGCAATAAAACTCAGCAACGGACTCTTACACACGCAGACCGAGGAAGTCAGACCTCAGCATTTCTAGTTCTGCTTTTTGCTGTTGTTCACCCCTCATTTTAGCACTTTTATGCTGTGAATCTAATATCCACAGCACACATCCCTAATTTAAATTAATTTTGTGTGATGAGGCTTACGTAAGCAATGCTATTGTCATCTGTGCACATAGATTTGAAAAGTTAGGCCCTGGGCTAGAGGAATAAATAGGAATTCAGGCTCTTCTGGTGGCTGAGCAATAAGCATAGCAACTGAGAAGGTATTACTGTAATGATGGTAGGACACAAAAAGCCAAATTTCTGTGTAAAGCCATGATAACTTACTTGAAGTGCACTAGTGTCACTGAGGCACATCAAGAGTATAGATTGCTCGCAAGAGGTAGTTTCGTGGAGATGCACACACTTGCCTTCTTCCTCTTTCTGTCTCTGTATATTGAGGCAAAACATTAAACAACTCATTGTCTTTATATCCATGCTCACCGTAAGATTGTACGGTTGTTACGGATCTCCCATACCTCAACTTCTACTGGTTTTACTCATATTTCATCGTTTTGTATGAGGTGCTTTACAAAACAAGCTGATACTGCGATCCTCATTTAACAAAAAGGGATATAGAGAATGCCTCCTTAAGCTGAAGTCTGGCAGCAGAACTGGGAACTTATCGTGAGTTTCCCATGTCCTAGTCAGTACTAGATCCATTATGAAACACATCCTCAAAAGAGATATTATTTATGAGGAGCAACTCAGCAACTCTGAGAACCAGGCTGTATAAAATGATAGGAAATGTGGTTTTTGGGAGAGATGGACTGGGTTTTGTAACTGGGTGTATTAAATTCATTCATATGGAACAAAGAATAAAGAAAAGCTCTGCAGTTGGACAGGTGAGATGCTTGCCTCAAATACTTGAATTCACAAGAAACGGTAGAAAAAAAAGAGTTTGTAATGCTGAGTTTCCCTGTACTGTAGTTGCCTTCGTAGTAAAACTTACCTCTGGATTTAATCTATAGTGCAGTAATTTATGAGGTTCTTACTTAAAATGGTGCCAACAGCCCTGACAAAATGATTTTTCCTAATTTTTTAACACTAAAATATTTTTAGTTTCTGACCAAAAAAAAAATTTTTTTAAATAACATTTTGCCAGAAGCGCTACCTAGAAATATTATTATGTCCTTTAGAAATGAGAAAGTGTGCCAGCAGGATTTACATAAGCGTAGTCCTCCTTACAAATATGACTCGAGCTTACTGGCAGCTCCTCAGGCTCTGCCCTGCAGTATTTTCTCAAAGAAACTGTGAGCCTCGTTAGCGTCAGTATTTTTTTATATTAATGGTGCATACCTGATCCTTAGCCGTAGGTAGGGATTTCACTGTGTTTGATGCTGTACAAATACAGAACAAAAAGATCACTGCTCCAAAGAGGTTGCAATTAAGGCAAACTAAAAAGAGGAGGAAGCGTGAGGGAGCAGTGGGATGGTGTTGGCAATAGACCAGGCAGTATTTTCGGCACACCGACAGTCTGACTATTGCCGAAGCTTTTCTTCAGGGCGCCAAGGGAAAGAGGGTTCTGAAGGGAATTGTGGAGAAAGAAAGGGCAATATTGCTGATACGTTGCAACTGTCTTTAGGGGTCTCCTGATCACTGGGGGAAGCATGGCAGAAAGCTCAGGAATGTAAGGATTAGGCATGCAAGCTTACACCACGCTGTGACCAGAATGGAGCATCTCCATTCTGCACAAGAAGATGAGGGAGGAAGAGAACTGGGAAGCCTTAGGAATCAAAATGAGCGAGTTGAGTTTGTAGTAGAGAAGCAACTGGTATTGAAAACTACAAGGAGAGAGATGGCCCAGTCAAAGGAATGAGCTAAGAGGAATCATCTTTGCAGTAGTATTTTTAATGAAATAAGACAGAGAAGATTGCATCTGTCAAGGCCAAAGAGAAGGATGTTGTGGTAATCAAGATGAGAACTAGTGTTTCAGCTGTGTGGATGGATAAGAAAAGTCATGGCTTAGATGTGTTGTACAGAAAGAATGTACCAGAGACATAGGCAGTCTGCTTGGGCTGAAGAAATTCACTTCTAATGGCAAGTACAGGTCATCTGTCTCAAGCAGGTGTTTATTAAAACAGTTATCAAACTGTTCATTTGAGAGGAAGTGGGAGGCAGGGTGACAAGACAGATGAAAGAGGTTTACAGTAAACTGCAGCAAGGTTTTTCAAAGCACTGCTTTCATATGGCAGCATACTGCAGCCAGAGTCGGTCTGCATAAATCTGATTGTAAGGTCAAAGTGGGTCTTTGCTGCTTCAGTGCTGCTCAAAACAGCAGCCTTGGTACTGCAGCCTTGCACAAGCAGAGCAGCTGACTGGGCTTAAATCACAAACCGAGCCCTGTTTACTGATTTATGGGTTTTCACCAGCCCTGTGTTGCACTGACAATGGCCACTGACTGGTCAAGTTTGACTTGATTCTCTTTCCTTACTCGATAGCAACATTTGGGCCTGTGAGTGTTATTTGCTGAAAGCTGCCATTAGCTGGAGTACCAAGTTCATGGTTTTCTCCCTGTTCATGTACCAGTAAACCAGTTTGTTCGTTAGAGTTAAGACTACAGACAAAATCTGGCAAACAGGTGACCACAGAATTCGCTACTCTCTGGAAATTCTAAGGGTGATAACCGAACCTTTTCTTCTTCTGATGTTCAGTCCCTGGAACAAAGCTTTATTGTAAATTAGTTTTAAAAAAAGATATATAATTCTGTCTCAGTATTATACTTCACAGATTAAAAAATTGAATCCTAGCTGAGTCATTACCATGTTCTGTTTTCAGAGATCCTTCTCAGATGTTGCCCAAAAATTATTTTCTATGGAATAAAATGTCAGTTCATGTGAAGGCTGCCTTGTAGCTCAGAGAACTATCTTGGAATACTTCCCCATGAAATATTGTTGAGAGTTAATGTGAGGGAAGGATGCTGGCTGCTCCAAACAAGATGATGTTTTGGTAGCTACTCCTTTTACTTGGTTGGGTGCTGAAAAGAAATCCATAATTCACAAAAGTTGCAGTTGTGGGTAGTGAGGTTTTATGAATACAGACAACAATACCAAGACCTGGAACCTTTTGGGTAGAGTGACTTAGCTACTTTAAAAAAAAAAAAAAACACAAAAAAAACCAACAAAGGCAGGGAATCAAGACTTATAGTTCTGAAGAAATGTGTGACTCCTCCTGTTCTTGAAGAGCACTAGGTGATGCAAGGAGAGGAAGGAGTGCAGAGAGATGCATGGTGAGACATGGAGAAGTTAGGGGTAGGAAACAGTGGTGTCAGTTGTGTTCTGCTGTGAGTTATTTCTGTCTGGATCAGCCACTTCAGGACAGTCTTTCAGCTACGTTTTCCTAACAGTGAGGTACCTGCTGTCACTTCTGACTTCCGTGGCACACTGGCATCGCACCTGGTATCCTACAATCCTTTTCCCAGGAAACAGTTTGACAACTAGACCTATTGCAGAAACTAGTAGTTCTGTGTCCTTTCACAGGAAATTTCCAGTTTTCCCACGACATATTCAATTTTTTTTTCTGGCTGTTATCATTTTTAACATCTGCTGCCAAAATAAATTAGCTTAGGGAACTACAGAGTACAGGTCTTGAAAATTAACCCTAATAAATGCCCATGACTGCTTCAGGAAACTTAAAGGCATTTTCTCACTCTTGTGCTAGTTTCATGAGGAGTCCTGTGTATACACGCTGCTCCCCAAATGTAGATGGTTAATCTTCAAAGGAGATCGATGGGACTCATTTGGGCTGACTAAATAAAGTATAATAATGGTGTTTGATTCTCTTGTTCCAACAGCTGTGCGGACAAACAGCCTTTTGCATCATGTTATTTTTTCTGTTGTTTGTGGCAGTCAGGGAAAGCCATAACCCTTGTGATTTCATGTGAGGAAAGACTCTGCCCTGGAAGGTCTACTCAGTCCCTGTCAGTAGAACGCTTCTTGGCTTTCAAAATTCATATGTGCTGCAATAACATGGTGTCCTGCTTAAAGGTTTATAACTTTTTCTTTCTTTAGGATGCTCAAAAATCATCTCACTTGCCATGCAAGGTTATAGATGACATGATGCCTCTTTTCTGTTAACGCTATCTGGATTTTGCAATCCAAGGAGGCAGACAAGGTCTTCGGCAATCATTAGAGACATTAAAGTTCCTTTCTTGTCAATTGTGTTACAGCAGAAGAATGTGCTGTTCTGAATTATCTCCAAGAATCTCAGGATCCTCTACTTTGCCTACGTAGCTTATGGAAGAAAAAAAATCAATCATTCATCAGGTGAAATAATGTTTGTTTGGTTAACATAATCCATTGCTTCTTGAGCGGCACATTAATTTCACGCATAGTTCCAGCACTACTTGGGAGACTTGAATAACATTTAACTCCTATGTTATCTTAGGGTCATTTTTATATCTTGGTCTCTTATTTCAATAACAATTTTGATAGGAATAGCAATTACAGATGTACAGCTTCCCCTCTGTAAAGTTACTGCAATAGGCATCTACCTCAGGAACAAGGATTTGCCATTTGTTCTTCATTCCCAGAGAGAAGTTCCTCCTTTACCTAAGGAAATTCAAAACTTTCCCACACATATATTGCAAATAGGTGTCGGTTTACTGCCAGTTAAAATACTTAGTGTATATTGTTACAGCACAACTATTTTCCTACAGAAATACAGTACAAAAATGTGATTGTGGTTACTGACTACATAGTAAGGTCTGTGTGTCAAAACATAGGTGGGACCGATGTTGGGCACTTTTCCAAGTGTTTGACAGTATTGACAGTGTTTCATGGTACTTGTTTCTTTTGCCAGGAATTGTCAAAATAGGTTCAACAGTCTCCCTTCCGCTGCCTGATCTATGGTCTAAAAATACAATTTGATTACAAAATAACTCCTTTCCCCTCCCTGACAGGACAGGCCAGCTCAAAGTCTGTTTCCAGAGAATGACAATCTCTTGCACTGAATAACATTTAACCCATTGAAAAATGACCTTTTTTATGGTCAATATTGACTTGTGATTAAAAAACAATAACAAAAAATTAGAAGTGCATCCGTTGTTGTTCTGTTTTGGTTTTTTTCCAGTACTAATCACAGGATAGGGTAACGATTTTCACAAAATGATGATTTGGGTGCAGCTTTTCAGTAGGTACACACAATATGGATCTCTGGATTTGTTATATACATCTTATTTTGGTGTCATGGCCGGAAAGATGGAACATTTTACACGCACTGGACAGCGCGTGGTCAAGTTCTTCAGAGCTAGTGCAAATAAGAAACAAACATATCAGTATGCTTGCTTGTTGAAATGTTCCCGAAGTTTTTTAAGTGTTCCTGAGTTCAGGGGGACAGTGTCACAGCTGATAACCTTCTGCAAACATGAGTATGCCAGATGAATTATTTTTATTGATGTCTTGCTCTCTTTGGCGTAACAGTAATAAGGCTAATTATGTAATAATATAATGAATTTCTTTATGACCTGTTTTGGGCAGGGAGGAACACCAAGGGGGAACGCTTAGGACATCCTCTGCTTCCCTTCAAAGTCTGTGTATTTAAGCCTGCCTTTAAGGCGGTTAGTTCCAATTAGTTCTGTTAATTTCAGAAGGACGTGGTGAGGTGACCCAGTCTGTCCCACCTTCTGTGGCGAAGTTTTGGGAGAGGAGCAGCACCCATTCTCCTCTCAGGTGGTGAATGGTCACTTGTTAACAATAGTTCTTGTTCACATAGCGGTATGTGGAGTTATTCCTTCCTCTTCGGTTTTCATGCTTTAATTTATGTAGGTGACAGAATAAAAGGAGCTTGAAGACCATGCTGTTGAGTGGAGACAAATGAACAGAGAAGAAAGATCTGGATCCTGGGCAAGTAGCAAACTTCCTGAGGGATCGATTCTTCTTCCCTTGTCTTTCAATTGTATCCCATTAGGAGCAGTATTTGTGCCAGAAAATACAGAGTACACCCCGAAGCCTCAGCTTTATTTCTTTTGCTGTCAAGCTGGTCAAAACAAGAACAGTTGTTCTTTAGTCTGAGTGTGATTCCACATCAAATTAGAAAAGTAGTTTCTAATTTTTGCTTCCTGCTTCCATCCTGGCAGATAGAGAATAGCCCAAGATTTTTTTTTCCCCTGTGTGGTCTGCCAGCTCCTTGGGTGCTCTTATAAACCCACCCCAAAGTCATTACTTCATTAGATCAAAGCTGGTGAGATCAGCAAATGGCTTGTAGAAGGAGAAGTTTGACTCCATGCAAAGAGGTCTGGTGCCTATGTTAGCAGCAGTACCTCTGCTGCTGTAAAGTGTAGCATTAGCCGTCTGCTGAGTGTGTTACAGGTCTTTGCTTCTTGCTGTATCAGAGTCCTGATGGCAAATGGTTTTGTTTCTTTCCTTTTAATCTGTGCTGCTGTGGAATCAGGAAAAGAGTAACGCTTCCTAGAGATTGAAAGATTAGGAAATCAGAAATTCAAATTGTATCCCTGAGAAAAATGTCTAGTGCAAGTTTGGGCAAGGTCAGTAATGGGTCTTGTGCTCTTTCCCTTTTCCTAGTTGGAGGCTATCTTTTCTCTGATCTGGCTCCTCTGTTTAGACTCTTAGTCCTCCTCTGAAGAACTGTTTGTTTTTGCATATTTGTACAATACCAGTTTTAGTTGGGGTTAATCTATCCCATTACTCATCTCTATTCTCATTTAATGTTTGGTTGCTTTTTCTGTTTCAGTGCTGCTCAAATACTCACTTGCATTTATTTAAAAAAAAATCCCCAAAACTTTAAATTTTCAAGAGAATATCTAAGTTTTGATTATCAAAGTTTGAGCATGCTTTTCTTCAGCATCTGATTACCTTGACAATAGATAGCAGACTGTTTTAAAAGACATGTTTCTATTATAATTTTGAAGGCTATAGCACAATACTATAAATCGGACTTTACCTGAAAAGGACCTGTCCATTATTGTGTGACTGTCAGAATTCTCAGATCTTCAGATTTTCAGGACATGTAGAAAAAGCCACCTGCTAGCCCTTATTTTCCATTTGTTTATCTTTACGTTATAACATTTTTGGTGCTTTAAAATTAAATTTAACAGTGTAGGGGTTTTTTTTAGGGGGAATAGATTGTAAATTTTCACGCCCCTGATCTTTTGATTTAATATTTCAAAGTACAAAATATAAACCCATCTAGCTGCTTTTCCCAAGATGGGGGCCAGCTGCCTTCATCCTGAATCTAATGTTGCCAATGACTTTCCTAATTATTGTCCTGTCCCCTCCTTAGTAAGATACAATGCTCATCAGCATGTTTGCTTGTGTTCTTCTGCATTCTGTCATACAGCCTTTTTTCTTTCTCGGTATGATCTCTTTTAGAATGGATGTTTCTCTGTTTTACAGGATCCTAATCTCCTTGCAGCCCAGCTACCTCCATTGTTCAAGATACAGTGATCCTAATTTGATTTCAGCCCACCTCTGGAGACTAATTTGGAAGATAAGTAATGGTATCTTGATTTCTTTTCACTAGTCGTCTTCTAAGCAGAAGAATTTAGGAATTTTACCTCAAGGTGAAGGTGAAAGGTTACAGATCAATGTAAGTGGATTATTGTGTGTACTAATCTAACAGAATATTTGAAGTAGTTATATTGAAGCTGGTACTATTATGGCTTAGTATTACAAAGAACAGGAGGAGGATGTGTCTCTTGTCAGCTGCTGGATTTTAATAGGTTATGGTTACTTCTGTTTTTTGTTGAACTACGTCAATTAGGTCTTCATCACTGAGGAGCATCCAGAAAGTTCTTAAGTATAATTGCTTACCTTTCAAAAAAAAAAGTACATTCTGTGGAGGCAGACAAGCAGTGCAGAAGTTTCTGCCAAAGAAACTGTCCATTTGAGTGCCTGCTGAGGAGAAAAGCCATTTAAACTACAGAATTTTGTTGATGCAGAAGAAATGGATGAATATTGTGAATGAAGAAGTTACTGTTAGCTTGAGCAGAGAGTTTTGGTTTGACAGCATTTTTGTGCTCGCTTGCCTGAAGAGAAACCTGATGTAGAGGGTACAAGGCAAAGGAAGAGCATCTGAGTGCTTTATAGAAAATATTGGCTTTATAGAAAACTTCTCTTAGGTTATATGGCTCTTTTCCTGCCTCCTCTTCTTCCAGAGACAAATGCATATGACCTTTGCTCCAGATTTGTTAATTTACCAATTATTACTGCTTCAGTAGTCCATAGCCTTGGTACTAACTGTTGATCAGTGCACTTTTGGCCACTGGAGAGCATGACAGCTCAAGCCAAAGAAGTGAGCTCATTCTGATCACCGTATGCTACGACATGGAAATACTTTGGCTTATTTTGTCAGAATAATATTCCTCTTCTTTCCTTGGAAATAATGACAGGTGGGGTACATAATCTGCTACCCTCTTTGATTAAACAAACAACTTTCTTTTCAAACATATTATGCCTATGAGAATCGTTTAAACGTGTATGGAACATGCGTTACTTTATTTTTATTCTTAATGTCTACTCAAATCTATTCTGATTAGACTGAAGTTATTTATACTTACATAAGTAACAGAAGAAAACTTGCACATTTACAAATGAAGTGTGGTAACTTGGTAACTTTACAATTTGCTTTTGTTATTTTATTTCCCCCCTGCCTGTGACTTTCACATGAGCAGCATGCTTCTAAAAGGCTTATTTGCAGATGTCACTTTAAATATTATTTTCCAAGAGTTTATTTTTCTTAGAAAACAGATGTCTGTAATTATCTTCTTTGACCTTCGAGACTTATCAAAGTCAAATAGGTAATCATCCAATCAGACGGGCTATCATTATCAGAAGAAAAGTAATTATAATCTGAATATGTTTGAACATGATTATTACAAGCCTTAAACAGTTACACTTCTGATTGGGGCAGAACTAAAGACATTATCACTTCATAATTCACATGATGTAACTTCACTTATCCTTGTAATTTTGGCATATGAAGAGCTAAATTTACTGAACAGTGTAGTTCTTTAAACTTGAAAAAAAAAATGTAATACCCTCTCTAAAGCCAGAAGGATACTCAGCATCTTTATACTGAAATTAAGGAGAACTGTGTTTAAGAACGAGAGCTAAACCACAATATTAGAGCAGTCTCTGAAAGGGCTGAAGAGTGCAGCATGTATTTGTGTATGCAAATGCACTTGGAATGAGATGTTTTACTACTCTGGATCCCCTTTAACAAAGCACTGAGAGCCTCCTTGGCACTAAACATTGGTATGATCAGCTCTGTGTCTCCTGGGATCAGGCCCAAAGCTAGGCTGTCTCCTTCAGGGCCTATCTTCTCATAATCAGGGCAGCTGGAGTTGAAGTATCCTTTGCTGAGCACAACTTGAAAGGCACAGCACTTGAGGTGTCCTTGGCTGAGGTCAGTGACCATGGCCATGCCGCTCCGGAGGGGCTGGCAGTTCACCAGTTTTGAAAATTCTGCAGATAGGGAAATTTGTTCTTTAAAAATGGGAAATTGCAGCAATGTGGAAAAACGCAGCGAAGCAGGAAAAAAAAAGTTACTAATTGGAGGATGGAGGAAAGAGGGGAGAAGTATATTCTTAAATATCCAGAGTTGCCCATGGTAGATGTTTTGATTGCTAGGGTGGGATGCTTTTGCCTGATCTGACAAGTAAAAGCTCAAAGCTCAGAAGTTACGCTAACTTCATAGTGAAAGAAAGATTTATTTTAAAAGAAAAATCCTGAAGGCATTGTAACTGCTGAGGTTTGCGTGGGTCTGAGCAACAATGTGATCATGTTCAGTTGCTGAATATTCCTGCCCTGCGATGGTTGACTTCACAAAGCGTGAGCTATCAGAGCTCGTGCCAGCTGATAGGAAAATGCTCACCAGGGGACAGTCAAGATTCCCTTTGGTGTATTTCATCGCTGTGCTGTGGATTCAAGTGAAGTGGAACAGAACGGTCTGAGACCTTCTTAGGAACCGGAATGTTTTTCCCCACCATAACAAAGACACAAATTCTGTTATACTGGTCCTGCACAAAACGGGTGTGTGGAGTAGGGGCTGGCTAATTAAGCGGTTTCAAAGAGGGCAGAGATCACTGGGAAAACCTGTCAGAATAATCTAGCTGCACTGTTGGCCATTTCTTGGGTCTTGCACATACTTGGGAAAAATTATCAGCGTGAGATTCTCTGTGGACCATTTGAAAATCAAATCATTTTAAAAGATGAGGAAATAGATTCTTTCCCAGCAGCATATGGCCTGTGGCAATGTGAATAGGTTTTGGTTTTTTGCTTGGGACATGCTTCCTGGCTTCACAGAGACTCGGAAGGAGTCTTTACACTTAGAAAAGACGTCTTGGTGCTTACCACACCTCTGGGAGAGGAATCAATACTCTCACAGGTGATTCAGACTAACCTGAAGGCTACCCATCTGTAACTAAAGCAAAAGAATGGCAGTTTTTCTGTAAAGAGAGAAACTACCTTAGGCATAACCAGCGAGACAAGAGTTTGCTTGGAGGAAGGGGAGTGGTCAGGAGGGTGGAAATTCTGCAGAAACATCTAACTTTCCCAAAACTCACAGGTCTGCAGATTTTTAAAGGGCTCTATTCCCATTACAGAAGGTTTATCTGTAAGTTTACCCATATTTCAAAACTGCTGCATAGTGTAGATGGAAAAGGGAAACCATTCCAGGAGTCAACAGCATGATTTAACCTTTTTCAGAACTGAAAAGGGAGTTTGTGGCTTTTTCAGCTCACCATGTTTCAGAGTCTTTTTGATGCTGGACTCCACTTTTAGAACTTACTGGCTGACACAGGACACAAATGATGTTGCTGCCTTGCTACAGGAGAGATCTAAACTCTCCATGGAGAAATCACCTGCACTCTCTGAAATTTACAGCAGCGATTAAACCTGCAGAACTTTTCCATCAGCAGCTGCATGAAAGCAAGTTTGTAGGCAGGAGATGAAGCGCATCACTGTGATGGGGACTTTGGATTCAGGAGTTCTTGGGACATGCTGTCTCATGACTGGAAAGAATAGTTTAGTGACTTTGCTGCGGTGCTTAAGTCTAGGTCTAAGCAAAATCATGCCTCTGGTGTCTGCAGGCAGTGTTGCGAGTGGTTTGTTATCTTCCCACGCAGGAGAGCAGGGAAGTGGCTGTGCAGTGAAAAATGTGGCTGCTGATAAAAGCGTGGTTGTCATTTTTCCTCCTTGCTTGTCAGAAGTGGAAACATCCTGGGCCCCTGCAAGGAGGAACACAGAGACCAGAATTAGTCTCTAGTGCAGTTAAAATATTCCATGATACTAGAATAATGTATGATTTGCAATTTTAGTTTCTAGTAATGAATTAGAACAAAATGTTCATATTCCAGTCCAGCTGGTCCACATCAGGGATGGACTAGAAACACCCTCTCCTGATTTGCTAAAAGAAAATTAGGAGAGGAGAAAAAAAAAAAAAGCTCTAGAATGACTTGGACAAGACAAAAATAATATATATTTTTTTTAATAAAAAAGTTCTGATAAAAATTAGGTAAATTATTCCTTAAGTCAGTTGTTGAATTGCTTAATTCTTTTCTTGCTGGGCGAAGTCACTCTCAGAATTGACATTTGGGGACCTAGCCAGGGAGTGTGTCTGACATCCCAGCCAGTCACAGATTAAATTATCTGGCATGCAAAACCATGTTTCTCGTGAGCCTTATGGAATTAGTTCCTTTCAGCAGTAAGAAAAGTTTGACACTGGAAACTGTTACCGGTGCTGGCATGGGCTTCATGGCGAAGAACTGTGGAAAAGCCGAGACAGGAGATGCTATCAGCAACAGGGAACGCTCTTTAATGTAGGGTCTAAGGCATTGAACCAGAGATGTGAGCGACTGTATTTCAGAAGCAGAAGGGAAGAAAACCAACGAAGCATAGGTTATTTGAGAGGCAAGAGAGCTCATCAGAGCACAGGATTCATTAAAAGGCAGAGTAGGATTTCTGAATGACTGCTTTTTGTTCCTAGTACATTCAGAGAATTGCAATTTTATATCTATATTTGTAGCAGAGAAATCTGACTTGCCAAATAAATATTCAACTTGTATCATCGTGTTTCTCTTGCCGTGGCCTTATGAAGCAATATCTTGCCCTTTGGCCCAAGGTAAAGGGGCAACAATGTCTTTAGTCAACCAGCTTCCTCCGGTTTATTTTGCTGAATTTGTAGTAATCTTGAATTAGTTTTACTAATGCCATCACTTAACAAGTGCAACCTGGTATAAGCTCAGAGAGTGAGTATAGAATCATAGAATCACAGAATGGTTTGGGTTGGAAGGGACCTTCAAAGGTCGCCTCGTCCAACCCCCCTGCAAGGAGCAGGGACATCTCCAACCAGATCAGGTTGCTCAGAGCCTCATCCAGCCTGGCCTTGAATGTTCCCAGGGATGGGGCATCCACCACCTCTCCATCCCAGTACTGCTAAAAGATTCAATCAATAAAGTTTGTCTGTTCCCTCTAACTTCTTCCCTGTCTATACATCAGTTTACTTTAAAGAGAGTCTGTAAAATTATTGGGTGAAAAGGAGGTCTCCCCAGACATTTCAGTTTATTATATAATGAAGAATTTCCTGTGCACTATCCATTTTCCAGCCACTTAACTCCTTGATCAGGATAGAAAGATGGGACATCTCCCTTCAAAAACATATTCATAAATTCTTCTTACATCATCTTTACAGAGTTTCTTGAGCTAAAAAAAAAATTCTGTTTTACAGTTGTGTTACCCTTCAACAATTAAAGCAATGCTGTATATATGAAAAACTTTACTGATTATTTCATTTCTGTCTTATATGGAGCTTCTTCATATTTCTTTCAAGACCATGAATATTTAGAATAATGAAGAAAATATTTGGGTTATGATTGAGTGGACAGAAATTATTTTACTGACAGTTCTTTAAATATTTTTTTCTTAACAAGCTCAATACCCGTTCCTACCTTTCAAGCATTTTAAATTTCCTTCATGTGCGATTTCTTCCCTTCCTTCTCACTTTTAATTTATCAAATTAAATCACAAAAGTCTTTTTACAAAGACTCACCTTGGTAACTCACTACAGCCTGGGGCTTTTCTTACTGTTGTGCCTGAAAACTTGTTTACCTGAACTGAGCTTCATCTTGGTAGAGGAATCAGTCTTTCCTTTCCTTTCCTTCCATTTCATTGTCTTACACGATGGGTTACAGCTGCTTACCAAGGATTTTTTCCATAAAAATATACTTATTCTGGTTTGAAAATATTCCACCATTTTTATCATGTTCCCTGCTCCTCCTTGCCCCTGGAGCTACCTGGGGCCACACACTTCCTTTCTGAAGAGAAAATCCTTCTGGCATATCAGGAAAGTAACTTCAGAGATTTCCTGGAAATAGTACTATAATTAGAAGTGACTCCTCTTTTGAATATATCATACCACAAGCAGCTGTTGAACTTCTCTATATGGCCCATTCTCCAAACTACTTACATTACAGGTTATGCAAATTAAATAACTGATATCCTCTCTTTGTGGTGTGTTTTGGTTTTGTTTGTTTGTTTTTTTTTTTAATGTTAACAGTTTGGAGCTCTGAGCTGTGACAGCACATTACTGTTTGTAGACAGCCACTTGTGTTCATGGAACTCAGTTAATTGAATTACAAAATTAGTATGTGTCTCCCAGTTCAAAAGCATTCATACTTTGGAGCCAGTGGCATCTGCCTCAGAGAGCCAACCCCTACATGCAGTGGTAGGGCTTGAAATGTCTGGCGTAGTGCGCATGCTGTCCTTTAACTTAGAATAATGCAACGTCTTTAACTTAAAATAATCAAAAGTTCCAACTGAAATATGGATTCAGCAACAATGAGATTCCTAATTACTTAATCGCTAAGAGAATAGTATTCCAGGCTCAAAGCTTTCAGCAGCTAAAAGCAGCAGAAATTTGTGAGCTAACTTCTCTAGAAAAAAATTTCCTAGTGAACATTCAGGAGACAGGTTTCCAGAGAATGAGTAAATCTTACACCCTTCAGATGCTGGGAACCCCGTGTTTGTGCATCTGGAGGGACCCTGGATGCATTTTTCCTATGGCACGCTGCACGGATTCCTCTGTGGAGACGTTCTTCTTCCCACCCATGCCAGGCTGCCTTTTGTGGACCAAGCAGAATCAGGCATCTTCTCCTGACAGGCTGGCATGTTACCTCTGTTAAAACATCCACTGGCACGCAGCATAGGTCGGCGTGCCACCATTACTGAGGCTCCTCATGCTAATGTACAGGCTTCTCAAGCCTAAAGTACAAGGCCCAAAAGAGCAGACATGGCTTGCTCGAGATCACTGACTCTTTGAACAGAATGCTTTCTGTGAGGCTCCCAGCACAGCTACTGCAAGGCAGAAGTGCTCTGAAATGCATACAAGGTAGCTGTCAGATTCTTAGTGCCAAGTCTTTAATTTTACAACTATGTTTCTATCAGGCCATGCTACTAGATAACGTAGGCAATAGCCTTGATTTATTAAAAAGGAACTATAGTTCTTATTTCTGGTTTTGCATAGAGACGCGCATCCTAAAAATTTCCTTTGTCTCATCTAAAACCAGTAACTTGTCTTGGGGTGAGCAGCAGGGATTACAGCAGTTGTATCTACATTGGATGCCTTTAGCTTTCTCAGAAGTGAGCGAGCTGATTTTGCAGATTTTTTTAAATTGGCTTTCTGTAGAAAGTTATTGACCTTTCTGTCATTTGTTGAAATTAATCATAATTTACTAATTCTGGATGAGTTTTTCTGTTATCATAGGAGAGAGATTCTTTTTTCGCCTTTGCTTCTAATTCTAGTGTTGACTTGACACTGTGCATCTCTACTTCTTCTATTACAGGATTCTTTACTCAGTTTTAAACAACCCCAGCAGCTTTCCTAAGGAATCTGAACTTGCTTAATTAAGCAGCTTATCTAATTTTGCTTCAAAAGTTCATCTGTTCTGCATCACAGCTAATCTTGAAACTTGGCATGAAACTCTGCACAATTTATTTTGCATTATCATGCTGTATTCTTCAGAAAGTATGACAGGAAGGTTAGCCCTCATATAAAAGTGGCTGGACGTGTTTTCAAAGCACAAAAGACTGAGAACTGTTAAGCCTCTGACTTTGGCTGAAGGAAGCCCCTGAGCTACAAACAGTTTACGAGCACAGCAAGTATTGCGTTCTCTCTTGGTTGCTGTTGAAGATGCAGCACACTGGGCTGGATGGACTTTTTGTTAGCTTCTCTGTAGCTGTTCTAATGTATTTTATATAAAAACCTGCATCCCAATTTGAAAAGAAACTATTCATAGCATGCTATAAATAGCATAACTTTTACTGCCATTGAAGTTATAGCAAGTAGATGAAAAGACTGTTAATTTTTTTAAATGATGATATCTGGGTCTGTTGGAACAACAGCTTCTGCTAGTTCATTAGATAGCCCGTAGCTCCCATCAGTTCTCTTTACCTTCATTGGATCTGAATGTTTCTAGCATTGTAAGCACAGACAGCATTTCAAAAGAGGAATTCAGTTAAATCAGGATTGATACATGGGTGTCTTGGCTGAAATCCCACAGTCTCTCTTGAAATGTGGGCCCTGTTTTTAACTGTGCTTCTATCGTTACATCCTCGTGCTTCCAGACATCTTCATTTTTCACTAATTGAACAGAGCGTCTTCTCTTGTGACCAAGTTTGGGACAACAAGATTTGAACCTCCATTACATATTCTAACATCAATAGCCTTGTCTTTGGCATTATATTTACTGACAGCTCTTCAGCTTAACGAGGATTAAGAATCTGTTTCAAGGAGGCTCTTGTTGCCCTAATATGTGTAGCTGACAAATCAAACAGTCAGTTGCTTTAGAGTAATTTTCAGCTTTGAGAATGATGAATATTTAGTAAATAGCATTAATAAATCCAACACTTAGTTGTTCAAAATAAAAGTATTTTTTCATTGTAAAATATAAAGATGTAAGGATACTGACTAATTAAATTAATTTATTGTTTAAAGATATTCTTTAAAATCAGCTCTGTAGCTGATTCAAGAAACTGTTCTATGTAACTCCAGTTCGTATGTTTGTCATTTGAGGACTTTAATTAGGTACAACTTAGAAGTTTTGGCAGAACTGACAAATTTGCTTTATCATTGAAGTGTACAGAAAGTATCACAGTCTCTGACTGCGACCCATGACGAACTGTTGATGCAAATGGCTTTGCACACCAAAAGAAAATTATTGAACAGTAAGCTCACAGAAGTCAAGGAGAACTGACTCTCACAAATTTTCCCTTGAAAGGTTCTGAAGAAGGTTGAAGCATTTCCCCAGGTACAGAGATGGCAGTGATATCGCTACCACTTGAAATCTTAGAGAGTTGCAGAAAATAAAGGTTGAAAATAATGTACAGTGCTAAATATTGAGCTGCCTCATTAATAATATATTTGAGCATCTCTCCCTTCTCAACTTCCACTCATCAGTGTGATTTTATTTATTTTTTTTAATAGCAAAGGCCATATATGATACATCTTGCAGAGGAGGCTTTGGATAAGCACAAGCGAGGGTTAAGTGTCTGACTTTCCTTGACTTCCTATGTTGTGTGAGCATTTGATTGCTGATCACATCTTTGCGAAACTTTTCCCTGCGTCTTCAAATATACCAGTATAGAGTGAAGTAATCCAACTCCTGCGTAGAACTCTAGTTGTTAAAATAATACAAATAGGCTTTCAAATGTAGTTTGTAATACTTGTCTTCAGTTTTAATAAATGAGAAGTAACCAGTTTAAAAGCAGTACCATAAAAAAAAAAAGAGCAATGGAATGTGGCAGCAGTTTGGATGTGATGTCTTTGTAATAATAATTTTTTTAAGGAGTTAGTTGATTGCAATGGGTTTTGACTTCAGCTACATAGGAATTAGGGATTTCGCACTTCTACAAATAATACCAAATCTGAGAGGTCTCTTGAGAGCTGGAGAACTTACAAAGTATCAGTGACTTAATAATCTCAGCAGCTGGTACGCCAAAAGGAAGTGATTTTTCAAATTATTTTTCCAGGATTGTGTTCTTAGATGTTTAAATGTAGATACACACATGAGGAACAAGGTGTGTAAATAATCCCAGTCACTTTAGTAAGTGATACATGTATACATGTGCTCAGAAAAAAAAAAGTACGTCGGGACTGGACTTGAAAATACTGTCTTATAGTGCAGGAGTGAGGATTAAGTTCCTGCTGAGGGCCAAGGAGAGATTTCCAACATTTTTTGATAGGCCTTGCACTGATGTGTGCCGTAGCCATATTTCTGTCTCCAGCACCATCCCTCTTGCTTTCCCCATGCACAGTTTGTGTCCTAGACACTGCAACTGCACCGTCATAGCCACCATCCTGGTACCATGGAGAAACTGGGCTCTGGGAACCTGCATTGGTTACTGAGGAATGGCTGCCAAGCTGACAGGAGAGCAGGACACTGGCATGGCAAGAAGGGGCAGGGTTTCTTCTGGATATCGTTGCAGAAATCTGCAGAAACAAAGTGTTTGTAATAAGATGATTAGAAAGAAGTGTCTGAATAAGGCGTTTACGTTATTTGAGATCGATGTTTTTAGTGGATCTGAACTGCAGTTATCTCTCTGGATTATACAGAATGCCATGTTTACCTGAATTGTTTTTCTTGAAATATAACCCATATTAACAACAAAGAATGTTTTAAAGTTCTAGTGAGTGTAAACTATTACTGCATTTTGGAAGGGAAGTAATAATGAGGTACTTCAGTTCTGCTTTAGTTGGACAGGTCTTCTAAACATTCACTGCTAGTCTTGGCTGTATGTGTTCACTAATTGTTTTGGGAAGGTAGATTTTTTTTTTTTTTTTTTTTCAGGAGACCTTTCAACATGCATAAGCGAGCAGAAAGGATCGCTGTTTCTGAATTAGAAATTTCTTCTGGTGAAATTTACATAATAAAATAAACTTGTAGTAGTAGGAAAGGTAATGGTTAGGGTTTGGGATTTTTTTTTAAAACCTAAAGGCATTTGTCAGCTCTAGTGTTCTATTAAACTAAATGAACTCTGGGTTTTTTTTCCTCTTTGGGAAGAGCTGTACTTCTGTTACTAGTAGCGATCACAGTGTACTCAGCGTATAAACGCCTTGAGAAGAAAGGAAAACAAATTACAGTATTAAAGCAGTGCAAGTATGAAAAAGAAACTGAGGGTCTGGAAATAGTTTACATTTGTACACCACCTTTTTTTCCCAGCATCCATATCTCATAAAATAATAGCAAAAAATGGAAGGGATCTCTGGCTGTTGTAAAGGTTATCCCCATTAAGAGTTCCACTCTGTTTATGTCAGTCTTGTAATATGTTTATTTAACTTGTTCTCTAGTGACAAATATACCGCAGCCTCTCCAGGCCATATGTTTCAACATCTCGCTCTGCTTATCACTAAAAAAAAGTTTTCTGCAATTTAAATCTATGACTTCTTGTTCATGATGGGCATAGAGAACAGATTACTCCTTTCCTTTGCAAATTGTGACCATACTCCTCACTCTTCCCGTCTGGAGATTAAACAATTGCAGTTCTTTTGATCTTTCATCGTAGGCTGTGTTTTCTAACCCTCTGATCATTCTCATCCCTCTGCTGCTCTCTCCGGTTATCGACATCATTCCTGAAATGTGGTGCCAAAATCAAGGCACTGCACTCACGACTGATGCCTTAACAGTACTGAATAAAGCAGAAGGATTATTTAGCTCATCTCACAGAGCAATTTCCTGCTACATACGAAATATGATGTTTGTCTTTTCCCCTCCAGAATGACACTGCTGATTCACATTGCTCCTCCTGTGTTGGAGGTCTGGTTTCCTGCAGAACGGCTACCCTGCCCCTTGGAGCCCAGCCTCTGTGCCCACCTTGCGTTTGTCATATGTGTGAGTAGGGGCTCTCCCCATCCTATTTTTGCATTGTGCCTCTCCCAGAGAGCACTCAAAAGACATTTTGTTTGCTGTTCTAGAACTGGCCTATCTCGTCCTTCCTAGAACTGATATGTAGAGATAACAAGAATGTAAAACTCAGAGGCCATCTGAACCCTTGCTACTGCAGACAACACCATAAAATAGTTACTTTTATAAATTCTTCAAATGTTAAATTATCCTTCTTGCCTACACTGTGTTGATTGGAAGATCATTCCAGGACCTCAGTCACCACCCGGGGGTTTGAATATTTGCTCTCCTGTCCAGTTTGACTGTATTCACTCATTCTCACATCAGAACGTTCTCTGTGGTGTCGGTACCCGTGCAAAGAGCAGCCCTGTCCTCTCTTTCCTTTCGCGAGGCCAAGATGTTTCAATCTCCTCTGGCATGACAAGTGCTGGGGTTGTCAGGGTCCTCTCCAGCAGCACTGCACGTTTGACCTCTGATTTCCTGGACTGGGGTGACGGCAAGAGAGAGAAAAGGACAATCTACAGCATCTGGCGGGCGACAAACAGGTGTTGCATTTTAACTGATTTTCTACTTATCTCCATCGTTTTCATGGGTTCTCTTCAAAGCATTTTTAATGAAATTTGACTCAAACGGGAGCTGATCCTCTTCTACTGTACGGTTTATGATGTAGAGTACACCGTCCCGGTTTCCACGGGAGAGGTTTGTCACCCCTCCGCCCGTTTGTCCTGGTCGCTCCCCGCTCGGCGGCCGGGGCTCCGCTCTCCTCCGGGGCAGCAGGCAGGCGGCACGGCGCGGCCCGGACCTCCCCTCCCCTGCCCTCCCTTCGCCGGCGGGCCCGGCGCAGTGCCGCCGCCCGGCCCCGAGGTGGCGGTGTGCCCGCAGCAGGCCGTGGCGGGCGGGAGGAGGGGCCGGATCGCCCTGGGCCTGCCCCCCGCCGGCGCTGGGCCGCCGGGCGGGTGATGGAGCCGGGGGAGGAGGAGGCCGGCAACTCCGGCGTGGCGGGAAGGGCTTGACCCGCTCCTCCTCCGGCTGCGTCTCGGCCCGAGTTGGGCCGGCTTCGGTGCTGCCGGGAGCGGACCCCGGATCCCGTGGGCCCCACTCCTCGGATTCGGCGTGGCTCTTGGCCTGCTCGAGTTTAATTTCTGGGTGTTTTTGAGGGAGTTCGTGACCCGCGGCCCTTCCCGCCCCGGCGCGGCGGCTCCGGCCTCAGGACTGGAGCCAAGGCAGGTGCTGGAGCGGTCAAAGGAACCTGGCTTCGGAAGGGGACAGAAATCGTCACTGATGAGCCAGACCTAGTGTGTGGCATTGCTCCAGGTTCTCCTTTAATTTCCCAACAGTCCTGTTAATCAGACCCATCAGTTTTGGGAAGGGGGCTGTTAGAGGGGTTATGGCTACGTCTGCCTTGGCAAGCAGCGCGATGCAGTGGGAGTGGATCCGTACAGTGGATCTGGTGCTGAGGGCCATGCTGCGTGCCTTTCAGGGTGCTTTGCTTGGTACTAGCTCTGGCCTGGAGCAGCGGACTGTGTGTCTGGTAATGGCTGGAAGACATCTTCCAGTTGAGCTTCATTTGAAAGTAACCCAGCTCCAGATTGCTCCATGGCACAAACCACAAACAGGGCGAAACAATCCGGAAAAATCTTTGAAAGCCCACGCCTCATACAAACTGAAATGGTAGTGCTCTCTGTGTGTGTTTTTTGTTAATACAGCTTCCTCCAGTCCTACAACCCTTGCTCGCTTTTAGTACCATTTATGTAATCCATGTGTTCCATGAAGTTTAGAGGGACTGCTGGCCCAATCCTTGCTACTTGCCTGTGATCAACTGTGGTAGAGCAAATGCTTTCAAAGAACAGCATGTGTCTCTGTGGATTTCAGAAGGGCAGACAACTGCAGCTCTTTCCAAACCTGAGATCAAGACCAGGTAGTGGATATTTTAAGTGAAAAGAGTAAGATTTTCAAAGGACTTAAATATACCAGGTGTAAGCCTGCCTTTGAAAGTTCACAGAATCTCACTCTATCACTCTTCCTTGTGCTGAGCAGCATTATAACCTACAGAATCTACCTCAATTAAAAAATTTCCATTCAAAATTGGGAGATTTTAATGTGAGTACCCAGGTTGAGCACATCTGATCCCTACGATAAGTACAAACACAATGACTTTTTCACATTTTTAATGTATTTTCTTCTCATCATAATTTAGGCATATTCCAATAAAGGCACTTCAAACATGGGATGTGTTTTCATTTCTGAAGAACATTTGCAATGTGGAGGTAAGTTATTCTACAGCATTTGCTTTGCTTACAGTTGTTATTGGATTTTTGTGTTTGAAACTAGAATTGGGCAGTGGAATTACCACTGAATCACAGAAAGCAGAGATGGAAAAGCCAAGTTAGATCATCTAGCCTTTCTGCTTCCTGGTGTAAGATTATTGTGTACCAGTGCTTTTTCCAGTGTAGTTTTAAAAGTCTCTGAGGATATGTCTTGTGTCTCTTCCTTCAGGCAAATATTCCATAACCTTCTGTACTTCACCGTTAGAAATCTTTTCCTGAGATTTGACCTAAATTTCTCCTCTCTTAAGTACATTCCATTTGCTGAAGATTTATTACATTGAACCATTCTAAGTAATTCCAGTCACTCTTTGATATTGACATCTCTAACAAACTGTGTTCTTTGTTAATGCTTCGTCCCTTAATCAGAGCAGCTATCCATGCCTAGCCTGTGTTTTTACAGCCTTACACCACCTCTACTTTGGCCTGTAGGCTGATAAGGATTTTTGCTGTATTCGTTGCACTTCCATCTTATGGTCATTTTCTTGAGAATGACTTTTATGAGTGTGACTTTTTCGTGATTAACATGCCTGAAATTGCAGTTTTTCTCTGAAGGAAAATTGTAAAAATGCTGTCATTGGGGCACTATGGTTATTATCTTTCAAAGATGTACAGATAGAAATAAAAGATTATCTCTAATTACCAGGCCTGCAAATTTAGCCAGAAACTGTCTCACACACCACACTGATACATTCTGATTTCAGGGCACATTAATAACAGCTAATGATGGGGAAAAAAAAAAAATCTTTCCTACTCTTCTGTGCCAAAACTGCAATAGTTGTTTTACTTTGTTAAGAGCAAAACCTAACAGAGGAAAACAGTTAGCCAAGACCAAATTTTCAGTGACTGTATCATGAACAGTTCTGTAGAATCTGAAGATAAAAAAGAAAATCATGCTTTCAAGCAGAAATCCTTGTTATGATCACCCCTGGGACATTCTCCCCAGAAATTACTCGAGGGAAGGGAATGTTGGGGGCATGGGAGATGAGGTGTGTTTTGAAAGCTGCAAACTTTTGATTTTAAAACTCCATCAGGTTTTATAAGCTTTTAACTGTCAGCTTTCTGGGGGAAAGGGTAAGAGGCCCCGAAACTGCAACTGCTTTTCCCTTTCATGAAGGTTGGATTTAGTGATCACATCGCGTTTGTTGAAATTAGATACTCGTTATTTTTCTGAAGCCTGACAACACTGTTGACAATTTTTCCTAGACTGTCTGGAAAGACTTGCTGGTACGTGTATAAATCTTGACAGAAATTTACCTTTTGTTCCTTTGCTAAAAACGAGAAACTTCCTGGTTTGTATCACACTTAAAAAAAATAAGATTAAAGGATTTTGTTGCTTTCACCAAGTGCTTGAAATACAGTTTACTGACTGATAGGTTGCTGACTGGTCAGAGTTTTGCAGCTGGACTCTTGTTTCATGCACACGAATAAAACAGGAGAATTGTTTAACTGGAACCGAGTTGGTATGTTTGTAAATATGAAGTAACTTAGTTGCTGTTAAATAATCCCAGTGATTACTGAGCTGGCAGAGGAACATAGAGAATATACAAGTAAAGCAGATAAACAGAATCCTTGCTGAAACAACTAGATGATGAATTTACAACTCTAATTATATCAAGATGGGAATAAGGCATGTTTTTTGTGTCAAGACTGAAGTGAAGACCTTTTGTGTTTTAGGCTTGTGTTTGTAGACCTTGTCCTATACCGTGGTTTCTCCTGCATAAAGTATCTAAACATCTGGTGGAAGGATGTAAGGAAGGTGGAGCCAGACTCTTGTCAGTAGTATCCAGTGACAGGATCAGAGGCAATGGGCTCAGATTGAAATACAAGAAATTCCATTTAAACATAAATGGAATTAGAGTGACCAAGCACTGGCACAGGTTGCCCAGAGATGTTGTGGAGTCTCCATCCCTGGAGGTGTTCAAAACCCAGCTGAACACACCTCTGAGCAGTCGGCTTGGAGGTGGGAACTTGGAGTGGATAATCTCCAGAGGTTTCTCCTGACCTCAGCTGTTCTGTAATAGGATTGGAAAAGTGCTGATCTGGCACCAACAAAATGGTAATTACATGACAATGTCCTCTGAGTTTGCATGCTCAATCGTTAGTGCTTTATAATGTTAGGTGTATGAGAGTGTAAACATTTTTGTTCATATATTAAGCTTGTTCGTAGTTAGGAGCCTAAAAGTTTTCCTTTCGCAAATCCTATAGCGAAGTCACTGGGAGCTGCAAGTGGCCCAAAATGAGAAGGTCAGCTGAGCTCACTCTTGATCAAGAAACATTCAGGATGAAAAGTCAAGATTAGAATTTTGAAGTGTGTGAGTCCATCGTTGAAGGTGGAAAAGTGGAAATTTCGATTAGTCTTAAAGAAGACTAATAAGGAATTAAGTTTCAGGAGGTTATGAGACATTGAAAAGGCAGAACCAAGAAGTAGGCACTCCGGCTGTGTATGTTTGTGCCTGTATGGCCCCTCCTGCTACTTCACCGCTTCATTTACTCATCATTGACACCAGGTTGCAATGAGTACAAAGTGGCATTGTTCGTGTGTGCACTTTTCCCTGTGCTACCTGCGCAACTTTCATAAGTTACAACCACCTGTACAGCAGTCAGAATTGGGCTCTTGTGCTGGGCAGAGCATGTCTTCCTCCACTTCTCTTCCAAGTGTGTTTCTTTGTGTACACCTCTGTGTACTTCAAGCACCTCGGTTTGTATTTTTTTTTCCATTGCTACAGAACGTACGTGCACCCTTCCTATCTTTGTGCTCTACTGTGGTGTGCCCATGCCTCCGTTGTTCTTTCCTCTCCCACTTGCCTTAGCTTAAAGTGGAACTTAGGCAGTCTCTTTAAGGTTCCGGGATCCAATTCCAGGCGTTCTGGTTGCCACTTTGAAATCATGCAAAGTGGAATATTTGTCATAGAGAGAAGCATTCAAAGTAGTAAAGTTGATTTACCAATAACCAAGCTCTTTGAGAACATTTTTTTTCCCCTATACATTCTCCAACAGCAAAGATGGTTTAATGTTTACCAATTTCCTCCATCCATCTGCTCATTGCTCATTCATCCCTCTTTTTACCACAATTTACCACCCCTTGCTTCCCTCTTTTGCTAGTGTTAATGGGATCAGCTGGAATGGGATCAGTGAAATGAGTCAGGATAAACAGAGTGGGCAAGGCAAACAGGGGAGGGCAATTTCTTAAGCCTATTTTAGTGCCAGAGCACAATTGTAGCCTGAGATGTGAGGATGATGCAGTGCCCCGCTGGTGGTGCAATAAGAGGCAGAGAAAGACCAATGTGTGTGTTGTACAGACAATGCTAGTGCAAAAGAAGAAGACAGCCTGAAAGCTGGAGTGTTTGAGGCATGTTTACACCCGTGGGAAAAGTGCAAACAGTGAACCTGACAGGATTTCCATAAAGCTACATACTACGGCACAAAAAAACATCATGACTTTGGAATGACGATTTCGCTTGCTGTTCTGACTGTGCTCCTCCACCCTGGAAGAAAGAAAGAAAGGGAAAAAAAGAGACAGAAGTGCCAAACCCTATTACTGAATTTTTATATTCCCAGAATGTGAAATCCGTCCTGATAATGTACTGTGCTCCTAGATCACTTGGGCTCTTCTGATACTTTTATTTACTGTTATTAGCCATTGCTCATGGATGCAGCCAATACTGATGCTCTACCCAAGAATCTCAATTGCATATGCTGTGGGTTTATTGGGGCACTTTGTGTTCTCCTCCTTTTGCAAAAATTTCTCTTTATGAAGCCTCATGAGAGCTCCCTCCCGTACCCCTGTGAAGCTCAGCATCCTATAAAAGAAAACTCAGGGTGATTTCTTTTGGCATAGGATCTTTCACATGAGCTGTATCTGCCTGTCTATAAGGTTGAGTCTACAGTTTTACTGCCTAAATGCTATAATTCTGTAATCCTAACACGACGTAATGGTAAGAATGCAAGTTCTGTGGTGCCCATGTCACAGACTTTTCTGTTGTTTTGAGCAAAATGTTCAATGCGTCTGGTATTGCTTGCTTTAGATATAAATTAAGGCTTAGCCTCATTTTGAAGCTAAGAGAGAGAGTTCATCAGCACGTAAGTGTCCTGTGATCTCAGTGCTATGTAGCTGCAAAACATTGTTTGGCAATTTGCACCGCCTGTATATACCTGATATCCCAGAGTCTCAGACACTTCAGGTTACTGTTTGGGTTTACCATGGAGTTTGATGACTGGCAGCAAGAATTCTGCCTTTTAAAAGATAAAATCCTACACTGCAGGTAAAGCTCACAGGAGCTAGCAAGTACGAGTTAAAAATAGTCTTAATCTCAGGTTGCTGTCACTATGGGTTCCACAGCTTCATAATGCAGCTTGCTGCGGCGTGCGCCAGTGCCTTCTGTCAGCCCGGGAGCAAGAGCAGCATACGTGTCCGGAGGCCTCAGAGCAGCACAGCAGTGGGTCACAGAGAGCAGCAGCGGGGGCCGTAGCAGGAGGCTTTATTCCCTTTTAACAAATGGATTTGGGGGAGGGAGGCTGAAATACCCTGTCCTCTTAGTATCTCTGTTGGTACAGGGAAAGGGGAGGGATTGTGCTCACTCTTAACTTTTACTACAAGAGCGCGGGAGCCTCCTTGGGGGTGTCCACATAGCAAAGCCTGGGGGTTGCTGTCTGGGCAGGAAAGTGCGGCTTGCCCTGCTCTCGGCAGCCCTTGGCAGCTGGTTGTAATTACGCGCTGCAGCTTCAGAGGAAGTTGCTGGCTGTGGGGAGCGTGCAATGCTTGGCTGCAGATCCGCTGCTTTTAAGGATACAATGGAGATGGAGAGAGTAAAAACAGTGGCACGGAGTGAAGGGGAGGGTGAAAGCCTAATTATCCCCCACTTGAACTAGCTGCCGTGTTAAATCATTACATATTTCTGAAAGTCCCTTGATAGATGTATATCCTAAATGAAGGCAGATGAGGAAAAGGCCATATTCAGATGCCAGGAACTCCTGCCACAAAGGACTAAAACTTTGGTAACAAAAACCACTCGAAAAACTATCTGGAAAACTATTTATTATTTATTTTACTACCCTCTACCACCAAAAAAAAAAAATTAGACTGATTTAGATCTTTTTGGAAAGACAAATTACATTGAGCTGACATATTGCAATGACTATTTTTGGTCTTACCATTTAAAATCATAGAGTTATAAATAGAGCAGTGAAAAATGCAGCTATTTTGATTCTCACTGGGGTTCACACAAACATTTTCTTTGGTTTCAATCATTGGATTCAGCCCTTCACTCAATGCCGATTCTGCTTTGAATGCAGAGGATTCCTTATTTTTTATCTTTAAACATCCAAATCAATGTAGAGTGTAGTTTTTGCTGACTCTTGGCCTTAAGCTATGTATTGTTCTAACATCACCTAGTAATTGTCTCAAGCTCACCAAAAGAATAGTAAAAATTTTTTGTGAAGGTCGCTGTAGTCCTGGTTTTGCAATGAAACCCAGAATGAGTCAAGTTTTGTCTGGCACTGGACATTGTAACAAAAGCTCTGGTTATGAATCTCAGGAAAAAGAACAGTTGTAATGGAAGTGGCCAGTGAATCCTAAATAGCAACAGAATGTGTTGCTATGAAATGTGTATACCTAGAGGGGGAAAAAAATGATCCTACTCTTGATAGAAAAGCAGCAGCTTACTCAGAGCTATTCTCAGATGTCAGAGTCAGTCATCAACTCCCTGGTCTGTGGTTGCATCCTTCCACATTCTGGCCCCTGCAGGCAACGGTGATTTATGTCTTTATCAGATAGAGCAGCCAAGGTACATAGCAGAGAAAAGATGTAAAGGTGGGCAAGATTGTCTGCTGTGCCAGATTATATTTGGGGGTACAGCAGAACTGTGACTTGGGTGTCATTTTTTTTCCCTTTTACTCTGTTTCTCAGATGTAGACACTTCTTGTGGCCATCCAGATGAGTTGTCTTGTGTCATGAAGTGTCTGATTAATTCAGGTGTTGCCTAATCACATCAGCAGTTCTTTCAAACTATTTCTGTACTTCATACCTCATACTTTAGTGCTGTACATGGATACTACACTTAGCTAGACAGCTACAACTGACTTGAGTCTCAGGGACAACTCAAGGTTTTTATGGCTGCTTTACTACCAGTAGAGGATATTAAAACTAGGATGCATTGGACAAGTTTCTCAAATATGCTTTCCTGTTTAAAACAGGAGGTTTCTGCATTCAACAGTATCTAACACCATGGAAGAGTATCAGAATTCATAGTATGAATTAGAGTGTGCCTCAGTGGCAGTTGTGGCTTTTGAGTAGCTTTTATTTTTTATTCCCTAATTTACTTATAAATTCTCACTGATATTTTTCCCCAAGCAGAATAAGGAGGATAAAGAAAACAGTTTTCATTTCCTTTAAAATTTCTTGCCAGTTTTTGAAGAACTTGAAATTCTAACATAAGTAATAGTTGCTATGAAATGAAGACTATTTTTCTGAAGCCAGATGTTCTAGTAGCTTGACTAATACTGATGACGGTGGTGTAGTTAGTTATGATGCTGAGCTGGTGACCCTTCACCCACAAAGCTAAGGTGCTGCTGGTGTGGAAGTACCTGTATCTATACAGGCTTCCTAGAGAGGTGGTCGATGCCTCATGCTTGTCAATGTTTAAGAGGCATTTGGACAAATACCCTTCGTACCATGCTTTAACTTTTGGTCGGCTCTGAAGCGGTCAGGCAGTTGGACCAGATGATCGTTGTAGGTCCCTTCCAACTGAAATATTCTGTTCTGTGAAACAAACTCAATTGCTCCAGTTCACCCCGCAGCCCTTAACGATTGCCTTAAACTGTTCTTTTCAATGGCTATAAAAGTGCCTGCTGCTGGAAGAAGTTAGGACACTGAAGGTATTGTGAACACCTCTGTAAAGATTGCACAGCAAACAGTGACCGGCCTTCTGAAGCACCTGTCTTACGTGAGCCATTCACGCGGCACTTGAGATGAGATTCGTAGAGCCATGATGCTCTTCAAATCTAGTGGAAGTGTCTTCAGACCTTTAAGGCAAAGTACTAAGAATTTCTGGATGTGCTTTCAGGCATCTTTTTGTATTCCAGCATCAAGGAAATACACAAAACTATGCATCAATGATATTTCTAGTTCAAAGTCATTGCAAGCCTCAGTGTTTAATGCATTTAGCCTTACAGGTCTCTTGTTGAGATATGTATAGAGTTATGAGTTGAGCATTTAGAGGTCTGTGATGGGCAGGTGGATTTAACCAAAGTAGTGCCTAACTATTACACCGTTGTTTCTCTCTTTCTCTCACTCATACGGTAAATGTGTAAGAAAGAATATCATGCAATGCTGATGGACCAAAGTCTACTTAATTTACTCAGTTTAAAAAGATGTGTTTTTAAATAGAAAAAAAAAAGTAAGAATAATTCACTGCTTTCAGTAGAATTATCCCAGAGAATCCTAAGTCCAAAGCCCATTGTATCTCTGGTTGTTTCTTAAGATTGTCCTAGATCCTGTCGTCTACTTATCCAGACCAAGAACTTGCACTATTCCCATATGACCTTGGATGAAGTTTCCATGGAAATCAGGCTGTAGAGGGAGAAGGCTGACATCAATATGAAGACAAGATTTGGTCAAGACCTAGGAACTCAGGAGCACTCAGACATCTCCCAGTTTATATATAGTCAGGTTCCCTGTGCGGATGGGAGGGAAAGAGAGGAGATCTGTAGCTCATAAATCCGTATTTACCTAGGTGAATAAATAGCCTAATTGTTGGAGATAAAGAACGGTGTGTTCACAGAGCAACAAGGCTTATTTTATGGCAGGAGCGTCAGTGTGACTTCAGGTGCTTATCTTAGGCATGTAGTAGTGGTGACAGTTTGACCCAGACACATCACCTTTGGTGGGATTTTTGCCGTGAAAAAATGATTTTTATTTAATAATATTTCCCAAACAGTAAAAAAAAATGCAAAGGCACATCTTTATTGGCTGATAGGTTGCAAGAAATTAACTCAGAACTGACATTATTTTTTGAGTTTTGAACGCTCATAAAAATACCTGACACTGCAAAACCTCTTTGGGTCTCAAGAGCTTAAAAAGAAAGGCAGATTATGGGCTGAAACTTTTCTACTAGAACACATCCTTAAGGCCAGCTCTTAAACCTGTAAAAATAGAGGGTTATTGAAATGGAAGCAGTGGCAGTTTTTTAAATATAGGAATAGTATGGATGCTGGCAGAGGTTTATAGTGTCTGGAGATGAGGTTTTGTTTGTTTGCGTTAAGCATAAGTGTAATAATTTGAAGATACAGGAGAAATTCCGCTCCTAATGGTGGGAGTAAGTAATACTGAAGAAATGGTCTGAATTTATTTTATGTAATACTTTTTTTTTTAATAACAATGTCTATTAAAGACATCTGCTGAAAGTCTGTAATGCTGATTTAATAGGGAGAAAAAATAACAAAGTTATTCAGCAATCCTGTCTTCAGTTTAATATTATGGGCTGTTAAAGGAGGGTTTATGCATGCAACATTATTAACTGAAATTCTGCTCAAATTGAAATCAGGCCCACAAAACTTGCTTTTCTTCAGTACATGCTATGTTTTTAAAACAATTTTTTAAAACAATACAAGAGAATGAATCTATTTTTCCTTTCTGTAGGATTTTTAAAGGCAATCAGGCCAGGTAGACAAATATTTCAAAACACCTGTACTCTCGCTTACAGTATATGACCTCTCTAGCAATGTTTACGTACAACAAAAAATTATCAGCTTCCTATCCAAGTCATTACTGTAACTAGAGAAAGAAAATCCACCTCCAAAGTAAGTGAATTACCATTTGTAATAAAACACACAGTATTTTCTACTGGCTTCGTCAGTAGAAAGATATATGTTTAGTTACGAGAGAGACTGGGGGCAGAGGGAGGTGGGAACAGGATCCTGAAGATCATGGTCTGGAAGAAAGCTTCCTTACAGGAATTAAATTCTGAGTTTAAATTAATTACTTTGTTGCCTAACTATGGTTGATGTTGTCATTTTTTTCAAAACTGAAATTATAAAGATTAGAGTAAAGTAATAAAACACATTGTATTTTTATAACTCAAATTTGGAGAGACCTCATGTTTTCCATGCCTGTAGCCTTGATGATTCTTTTGGCAGCTCTGCCAGTGATAAAAGGAATAACTCACCCCTGTCAGGGAGTTTGGCTGTTTCATCACTGACATGAGAGGCCAGCGTAACTCCATGGTGATTGCTGTCTAAATGACTTACGTATTTTCTTCATATACTTTTTGATTGAAGAGTGATAACTCAGGCAATGAGTTATTTGGCATAAGCCTCTGAGGCAATCTGTTTTCTTTTTATAAATCCTATGGCACCTTTCAGCCACCCATTTTTAAATAAGACTGTGGTGGATTAGGTTCTAATGTGCCTGGTGGATCTAGCCGAAGGATGGTTAAATTAGATTTTGCTGTCATTTTCTTGCTTTGTTTATTTTTTTGTTGTTAAATGATAGTTCTTGGAGTAGTCTTGAGAAATTGAAAGGTGGGCTGAAAGACTGTCTTTATGTAACAACATAGGAGTATGACAGGGCATTTCACTCTTGGTGGCAGTGTCTCTTCCCAAAAGCAGACCGCATTGTCAGAGAACTCAGAGAGGAAAAAATACACTAATGCCAGCCTGACTCTAGAATCTTGGATGAGGAAGACACCTCCTCTTGGAGGGGAAAGAATAATGAAAAAATTTCTACAACTGAAGTGTTTTCTACAACAAATCACAGCTCAGAATATCTTTATTGGAGATTTAAATATAGACTACCGTTGTGCAAGGTAGAAAGTTGTTGTATACTAAAGTCAGTATACAACAGGTTGGATTATGCTGTGAATCTGACAGGATTTCATGCAAGGTTTTGGATGGAAACCGAGGCAGTTTCCTTGCTGAGTAACAAAGATGGTTATATTTGCTTAGAGTTTTATTGCAGGGTTCCCCACATAACACGATGACTGTGGAGTGCTAAATATAATCTGAAGAGCTGCAGAGGTGATGGGTGCTTAGACATCCCCTTTGTTAATGTCTGCTGTCCGCATGCTGTTACTGGTTTTGTCAAAGTAAATCAGTTAAATCTTACAGAAAGAGTTGCAGCTAATATTTGTGTTAAGCCAATCAACCTTTTGTGTTCCTCTATCTTTTTGTGGCTCCTTGGCTCTTTTTTTTTTTTTTCTTAGACAGAGCTGTGAGTGAAAGCTATAGGGGACTTTTGCAGTATTTATGCTACAGTAATGTACAGGGCTTCAGTAAGAATCCATGTCTTTTTGAGGCAGATGTTGTGTAAACAAATAGAAGGATGTGAAGTTCAGCAAGGCCAAGTGCAAGGCCCTGCATGTGGGTCCTACTCACAGTGCTGTTTCAGTGACTGCTGATGCCATGATGACTGCTACGTTGTGCTTACAGTAGATCCTGCCTTCTGTTCTGTTTTTTGTCCTGTCCATGTGAGGGTTGCACGAAGGTCGAAGCTTTCAGATCTGAATTTGCTCTCTGTTACTCAGATATTCAGATTTATTGATCTTTGATTTTTCAACCTGACAAAACCTCACTTTTTTTCCTTTTTTTTTTTTTTTTCTAATTCATATTCTCTCTCCACAGCAAAGTCTGCCAATCATGGCAAATTACATGAATGATTCTGTGGAGGCTAAACCAAGATTACTGAACTCATTTTCATGCGTGGCTAAACACAGAATTGAACCTCGTGCTCCAGAAGTGAAAGGTTAGTGATTTTAGATAATTTTAAAACGATTGTATAGGAGTTGATACAGCTACTGTCAGTCGACCCTAATCCCATTCTTTGTTGACTCTGCCCTTGCAGAGACACTGTTTTCTGTCAGTGATTAAGGGGAGACATCGCTTCCAGTGATGCTGATTCAGCAGAGCTAAGAATCAGTAAATTAGCAATGACTGTAAGGGAATTTTAAATATTGGTAGAGTACCGAACTGCTAGTGTTATTGTGTCTTGGTGATGAAATTCCAATCAAGTTACTGTTCCAGGCAACGTGGGAGAGATGACAGTCCTCTTTCTGAGTCACAAGACAGAAAAATGGGGAAACTGTATCCAGTTTTTGGCTTCTCAGCGTCACTGCTATAAAATTATATCAAAGAAGCATGTACTAATAAAAAAGTCTATAGAGCTAGTATACATTCTGATGGACTGTTCATTTAGTAACAAAATTATGTGGACAGATGAAGAATAATTAACTCTGCCATTTCAGTATCTTTGCTATTTATGGAATGATACTCTATGCTCTTCAGGTCTCGTCTTGGTTTTTTTTTTTTCCTGTGGCCACAAAGTTAGATGCTTTCATAAATACAATATTCAACTTGATTAATTTTCATGGATCATGAGATGTCCTTATGCACATGAAGGTACCTAATCTGTATAGCAACTGAATGGTGTGACACTGACATAGAAATTGAAGAAGCAGCATGTTATTAAACACCAAATAAACCTCACCAAAGAAAGCCTTTTTTTTTTTTTTTTGCAGCTGGCAACATGCATAGCTACACCTGGGACAAGAGTGGTAAGATGGGGTTAAAGAGAGTAACTTCTGGGTGTTGCAGCTTGAGATGATATGTGACACAGAGCTTGACTTGGCATGAAAGCATTACAAAATAAAACTACATCTAGTGTGTGAGAGTACTGGAAGGGCTGTGATAAATATTACCCACTGGGTAGTATACAGTTTGGCTTTTTCTTCTCTATGGAAATAAAGTCCGTGACCGTGCTTTAACTGATAACTAACAATGGCTGATAGCAGTCAACTCAGAGGAAAAAAAGCATCGAGCTTCTGGTGCCATACTAGCTGAGGCAGCATGTGTTTCCTTTTTCAGACAGGAAATGTAGATTCAAAAAACCTCCAACAAACCTGTAATGAAAAGGTATGCTTTCCTATATTCTATAATTTGCAGGCCTTGACAAGAAAAATTGCTTGGCTAGTGAAGCAAGTAACTCTACCCCCAAAATTAAACTGTGGTTGGTGTATGGACCTAGAACTTAAAATACCAATATGCAAGTTACTGTGAAAAAATGGGTGGAGAGCCTAGATCAGTAGAGACCAATATGCAAAGTTACTGTGCTGACAAGCTATCTCCCTGTGAATGAGACATGCAAAATGAAGGCACTCTTACTGAGTTCTGGATGAGTAACATAGATTAGTAGAAGACATGGGAGTCAGAAAGTTGAAGAGGAAAAGGAATGACTGTACATCTCGCAGGACAAGAATTAGGAAAAAAAAATATCTGTACACGTAGGTTTTGATGGTACACCGTGGAAAACTTAAAAATGCTGTTATTTATTTCCTATTTTATGGGGTATTGTTTATAGACTGTGCACTTGTGCAAAGATGGTGCTTTGGTATTCTTGGTCTGTAGTGCTGGATTTCTTTAGGATATGTACCACGTGAATCATGGGAACATCCATGAGCTCAAAGCCCCAACAGCATGGGGTTTGTGTCTGTATCGCCTTATTCCACCAGAATGCCTTGTTGAGCTATGAAATGCTAAACAAGCTTAAGAAACCAACAAGTTACCTTAAAGTATCTATTGCATGAAAATCATGCTATGTTATATTGTTACAACACAAATATTTGTTATATGCAGACAACAGAGGGACTGAAAATAACAATGTAAACACCTCCTCTGGGCACGTTTACTACATAAAATCAACCATAATTATAATAGTGTCATTTGCAAACAATGTCCCCAGTAGTCTGTAAAGTTAGTGGTTCCTTGTAAAAAAAGATGTGCCAATATAGGTGGTAGAGTGAAGTGAAAGATCACAGGTATTGTCTTTTGTCACTTTGTTGTTCCGTGGGTCATAATTGCCCTGCAAAGAGGGATAATGATGCTTAGAAGGGTTTGAGAGCTACATGCAATAAATGCTAATTATTACCAGTATATGTTTCAGGCAAACTCAGAAATTAGATCAGATCCAAATGAACCCTCGCTTATGTCTGGTTATATGCGGGAAGAAGCAGAAATCCTTTCACTGTTTCTTCCAGGTTTACCAGCCACATCTGCCCTACATTGCAATTTGCACAATTATCTATAATGGATACATATACATACCCACACAGACACGTACATATGTGTGTATATCCATATATGCATATATATCTTGCTGAACATGAAGGCTGCTCTTTAATAATGACATAACACTCCAGTTATCTTTGGAGATTCATTATCTTTGGGGAGCAATATAGGCCAACATTCCCACCACTGTTGTGTTCCTTTCAACATGAGGAACTATGTAAAAATGAGAAAGTTTACCAGGAATAAACAATGAGCGGCACCCAAGACAATTAAATCCATAAAGAGGGCATGAAGGCTGCAGAAGGACATCAAACAAGAAGCATAATGCCAATGCACACAATTCACTAGACGTGCCTGAGAAAGTGAAAAGTGGTAATGGCCAAACAGCAAAGAGAGGCTGTTAGAAAGAAGACGGTGTCCTTCCAAAAGCTGAAGAAAGATCTAAATGAAAAAAAAAACCAAAAGCATCATAAACACTGACAGATATACTGTTAAAATTATTATTAGGCAGACCAAATATGCGTCTGAGACCTAAGTAGCTAAGAGAATAAAAAATAGTTCAATATCCTTCTTCCAGAGCATCAGGAGGGAAAAGTCATTGTCAGTGAGTCTGACTATGACAAGGGTATAAAATGAACTTTCAGGGAGGACAGTCACTGGAGAGAAGCTGAACCATTGGCATCCTTGTTCATTGTGAAAGAAATCAGGGAAATTGTCCTTTCAGAGCCCTTTTGGGGCATTCAGGGAACTCAGCAGAGAATGTATCTGAAATTGAAGTATCTGTGTGCTGGTTTTGGCTGGGATGGAGTTAATTTTCTTCATAGTAGCTGGTATGGGGCTGTGTTTTGGATTTGTGCTGAAAACAGTGTTGATAACACAGGGATGTTTTAGTTACTGCTGAGCAGGGCTTGCACAGAGTCAAGGCCTTTTCTGCCTCTCACCCCACCCCACCAGTGAGCTGGCTGGGGGTGCACAAGGAGTTGGGAGCGGACACAGCTGGGACAGCTGAGCCCAACTGACCAAAGGGAGATCCCACACCAGATGGTGTCAGGCTCAGCGTATGAAGCTGGGGGAAGAAGAAGGAAGGGAGTGGACGTTCGGAGCTCTGGCATTTGGTGTAACCCAAGTAACCATTATGCGTGATGGAGCCCGGCTTTCCTGGAGATGACTAAACACCTGCCTGCTGATGGGAAGTGGTAAATGAATTCCTTCTTTTGCTTTGCTCGCATGCACAGCTTTTGCTTTACCTGTGAAACTGCCTTTATCTCAACTGATGAGTTTTCTCAATTTTACTTTTTTCTCCCCATCCCACTCCCATCCCAGGCAGTGAGCGAGTGGCTGTGTGGTGCTTAGTTGCCAGCTGGGGTTAAACCGTGACAATCTGGAAGAGGTAATGGCACAAAAGGCAGATGAATCTCCAGGATCTGAAGGACTTGCCCAAGAATTCTAAGAAAATCAGGGATGAAATATCTACTAATAGCAGCATGTAACCTGTCTCTTCAATGTTCCTCAGTATGTGAAAATCAGGTGGTGTCAAATGTGATGTCAGTCCTTAAGGAAGGTTCCAAGGGTATCAGCAAACTAAAATTTGACATCTCTTCTAGGTAAATGAGTAGTTATTGTAATAAAAAGAGAATTAGTATCTACCTGAATAAATGTCTAATCAGTGAGAGTTAACAAAGCTCTCAGAGTTGTTTGAAGGGGTTAGTGATATGTAGATGAGGATCATCTGACTGATACAGTCAGCTTGGATTTCCAAAAGACTTTTGACAGTACTTTTCATCAAAGTGTTTTAGAAAAACCAAGCAACACAGGAATGTAGCTGGCATAAGAAGGAAGGTGCTGGAATGGATGAGAATATGATTTAAAAGATGTAAGCAGAGGGTAGACCATCACTGGATGGAAGTAAATGGTCAGTTTTGCACAGGAGAGAGATCACTGGTGAAATTTGTAGGGTGTCTATCCTGGGACCTGTACCATTATATTCTTAAATGGCCTGGAGAAGGGAAGTGATTAGTGAGGTGACAAAGCTTTGCTGATGATAAGAGGTTATGCAAGGTAGTAAGGACAATGAAGACCCCATAGCTTGCAGAAATATTGACTGTACAATAAAATGACAGGTGCAATTCAGTGTAGGTAATTATAAAGTGATACATTTGAGGAAGAATAATCCTATCTTCACGTCTTGTACCATTTCTAAGATAGCCCAAAGGTCTTCAGAAACAAGACCTTTGGTTTATAGTAGACAGTTCCCTGAAAATACCACTTATTAGTAGTTGAAGAAAAAAAATAGGTTAGGAATTATTAAGGAGCAAACAGAGGACAAAACAGAAAGGATCATTATGCTTACTGTTGAAATCCATATGCTACTGTAAAAATCCAAGGTTTACACACTTGAATACTGCATGCAGTTCTGGTCCATTTAACTCAGACAAGACATAGTAGAACTGAAAAGTATTCAGAGATAACAAGGATGGTCAGAGGTATACTGGGACTTCCACTACAATATGCAAGGAGCTCCATACATTGAATAGCCAAGAATCTTCATTTGGAAAAAAACCCATGACATTTGGGGAATGTAAGAAGAGGTCTGGAGAACTGAGAGGTCTGGAGAACAGTGGAGTGGGCTTGGTTTTTCACTGTCTCTTCTAATACAAGTATGAGGGATATCAGAAGAAGTTAGTAAGAGCTTCATTGAGAACAAACCAGAGGAACCGGTTCTTCAGACAACCTATGTAGACCTGTGGTATTCTCCTTCAAATGACCTTCTGGATCGAGGAGTTTATAGAGATGCAAGAAGAGACTGGCAAAAACTTTGGAAGAGATGCTGTAGAGTCTACTAACCAGACAAATCACATAACCTAACTTGAAAATATTTGAAGGCTGGGAGGCAGTATATGCTTACCCGGTTCTTATTTTTCCTGAGTGTCTCCTCCTGCGGTTACTTTCAGAGATAGAGCTCTGTGCTAGATGGACCTGTGGTCTGAACCCACGCGTAAGTTCATATGTAGCCTTCTCATTTTACACCAAAGTCAGAATTTAATAAATGAAGTTATTAACAGCTTAAATATATGTGTAAGTTTCAAGCTCCCTAAATAATTGTAATGTTACGAAAAGTTAGGACCAGAAGGAGCCTTAAGAAGTTGCCTAATCCATCGCCCTGTTCCATGGCAAAATCAATTACATTTGTCTCCTTACTGATAAATTTGTAAAACCTGTTCCTAAAGCTTTCCGTGATGGAGACTCAATAGCCTCCATAAGTAATCTATTTAAAGTCTCACTATTCATACTATGAGAAGGATTTTTTTTCCTGTCTAACTGGAATCTAATCAGCTGTTGTTTGCTGTAAACCATTAGTTAACTGCCAGCCTGAGCTAAGATGGGAGGCGTCCTAGGCTTCTGATGAATGTTGTCTAGTAAGTTTAGTGACTCTGGAAATAGCCTGAACGCAGGCTTAGCTTTTCATGTAGCTAGTAGTTACTAGGGCTTGTATTTTGGTTAATATGACCAAGCATGAACAGGGATCTTTTCTATATCCTTTTAGGGATTTTCATGTTATTTTAATGCCTCATCTCTTTAGTATTTTCTAGCTTCAGGTAAACTTCCCCTGAGCAGTGCTTTCTAAACCCAGCATGTTTTGACTTTGCTTCAGCAAAGGCTATTTGGAAGGTGTGTCTACATAAAAAGTGGAACAAAAAGGTTTCTTTTAAAATATTACTGAAAAACAGTAGGTAATAGTTTCATTTCTGGTTTTGCCTGTAATTTACTGAACTATATGTGTTTGAGATGAAATGTTTGAGCTGTCTTAAGTGATGCTACTCGGTTCCTGTAAACTCTGCTTCTTGCAGATGATCACTAATTGCGTTCCTCATTTTCCAGGTACCTGACTTGAAAAGGGGGTTCTCCCTAGCAGAAATGCTAAGCACCTACAGATTCAACGGAAGGTGATGTGGGCTGCTTTTGTAAAACACAGTGTACTTTAAGTTGTTTAAGTCTTTAAAAAAAAAATCAGCTCAAATGAGGCATTTTAGCAAAACCTTTTAAGCTTAATTTCTTTGTTTCAGTTTCCAGTCTCTTAAGAGGAGTAAGAGCGCTGTCCTCTCACTTGCAATCAATTGTGAAAATCAGTTTACTGGTATATGTGAAACACTCAGGGGCAGTAGTGGTGGCCGTTCCGAGGAAATGAGTGTCTGTGAACAGGGTTTGAATTAGTAAAGAGGCATGAGGTGATACGTGGAATGAAAAGGAAAAAATGTATTAAATAGCTGGTCGTTGGCACTGACAATTCTGTGTACAGAATGAAGCAAACATCCTGTGGAAAAATAGTGTGTAAGGGTGCATTCGAAGACTTCATCATACTGTGGATTGCGCAAGGAAGCCAAACAAAGATTGCACAAGCGCTTTGATTTTGGTGGTTTTAAACTCACTGACTGCAAGCCTGCAACCTCAGTGATGTACTTTTAATATGGGTTCTTAAATGTGTGCTGTATTCATGTATATTTGTAGATGGTAAACTCTAGCAGTTTCAATTAAATAATGGTCGTGTCAGTCAGCACATTGGCACAGGAAGGAAAACACAGTGTTTCTCTGTCTTGAAGATTGAACTTACATGTATTTTACAAAAAATTACCACTGTGGAAAATTACCCTTTATTTCTGTTTCCCTATAATTTAAGAACTTACAAAAACATTCTTGTTTGATTATTAAACTTGATTGGTTATGCCAAGGATCGCAGAACAATCATCAGCCTCCCATATAAAGGAGGATGAACAATAGTTTTCCATAGGTTCAGGCTCTCCTCTGGCTCAGAAAATATGAAGTGATCATCTTCACTCTAGAATTCTTAGAAATGGCAGCATCTAAGCAGCAATTGCTTTAGAGATGGAAAAAAAAACCAAACCTCCCCTAGCTGCTTCCTCATCACCAAAGTTGACATTCGATGTTATTGATGAGGGATTTTCTGTTTGTTGCCCTCTTAATTCAATCTAAATGGAAATGGGGCAGTCTTTACTGAGAAGCAGTAGGCTACTCAGTATAAGAATGGCTAAAGAGATTTAAGTTCCTTCAGGTCTGTTTTTACTGTAAGCTGCAAGGAACCCCCAGAAGCATCTCTCTGGGATTTTTCCTGGTGTCCTTTCTTCTTTCTCTCCCCCCTCCTCCACTCCCCTGGCTCCTCCATTCCAACCCTGTTATTCTCCTGAGATCAATGTGACAGATCAAAGGCTTAGATGTGGGGCCTGTGCCTGAAATTTTCCTTTCCCCTCTTCAAGCTCACTGGTAGCTCTCTCCATGGATATCTCCTACAGCTGTTAGCTCCAGAACCAGATTTTCAAAATAACAGAAAGACCTACTGTGGTATATCAGGACTAGTTATCTTAATTCTGCTTCCTAAACTAGGATGTGTTTCAGTAACATTAATCTGACGGGATAGTGCTTGGGTAACAATGCCAATTCATGGCATGCTGGGGTTTTTGGTTTGTTTGTTTGTTTGTTTTTAATGTTCTTGCTCTGACCTATCTGTAATCAGGACAGGAGAGAACGAGTACACATTTTGCTTTCCTTCCCCATGTTTTTCCAACCCTGATTCAGCAGAATACCTAGGTATGTGTGCGTCTCAATCCATGCGCCTGTCCTGCTATAATACCTGGCTGAACTGGAGACTTCAGTGTTGTTCAGAACTGGGAAGATTTTGTAAAAATTGTGGCTTGGATTCCTCATGTTCCTCGACTTGAAATGTACAGGCTGGAGAGTGCATCGTTTCAAGGGTGTTTTGTTTTGTTTGTATTTACACATAGTGATCTCTCCACTTCCTGCAATGCCTTAAAGCTCTTGACTTTGGCAATTTGAACTCACTTTCTGATTTTCTTTGTTGCTTCCCCTTCCTGTCTTCATTGTCTTGTTCCTCTGTTCCTTTGCAGCACTGCAGACTTTTTCCTTAACTATTCAGAGCAACTTTGTTTCCTCCAGACTCGGGTTGTCCCTTGAAGAATTCCTGCAGCACTGGATGTTCTCACAGCCGTAGCTTGTGGCCACCTCAGCTGTCATGAGAATTTTTGCCATGCTGTAGTTGGATTTCACATACACATTCATGGAGGTTGTGGGTTTTGTTTTTTTTTTTCAGTCAACCCTCAGCTATATGGCTTTGCTTTAACTACTCTCCATATTCTTTTTTTTTTTACTACGGATGTATTAGGCAACATGCACTTAAATAGCTTGTGGTAGTAACTGCAGTACGTCTGATTTGCTCAGTCAGACAGCACTGTATGCAGGAGAACCTTTGGCAGAAATACTCTGAAACCCTTTTCGCTGTGTGAGGAAGCTGCTTCTTGCAGACCCAAAAAGTGTCTGTTAGCTGGTTTTCAAAGTCATATTCAGTGAACACACTGCGTGGCTGACTCTAGGTTTGCCTTCCAGCAGATGCCTGTGTCACCGTGTCATCCATCGATTTAGACATAAACCATTTAATTATAGCAGGAGCTTTCAGAAAGGTTTCTACCCAGGCGGCCGCTCAGAAGGTTAATCTGTTGCCCGAGATGGTTTGAAACTGGCTGCCACAACGCCTGCAGTTTCCAACCTGACTGGCAGCACCAGGAACTGAAGTGTGGTTTCTAATCGACTGGGATGCTTATTTATCCTCATGGTGATATTTTTAATGTTGTCCATCTACCAGATAACCCCTAGCTCAGCTGACAAAAGTTGTTTCAGTATGTTGCTCTGCAAAGGCGTATTTTCTATATAATTTGTGGAGCTCCTCCCACTGATATGACTAGCTAGATTATCTGTAAGGCTGTACTTGTTCTGAAACCACTATTGATTAAATGCTGAGATGAATTTTTTTTTTTTAGAAGCTGTCATTGGAACATGCTTAGGCTGCACTTGCTGTCAGCTTAACAGTCATGTTTCTGTGTCTTCCTCTAAATTCCTCTCCCAGCTGGGCTCTTTCATATCTTAGCATTAAAATAGATTCTTCCTAATTAGACAGATCTCTGTCATGATAATCATCTTGAGAACGTATGCTGTATTTTCATACTGCGTCTCTTTTCACAGATCAGGCCTGTGCTTTATAATTTTTCAAAATCGTAACTCACTGAATAGATCCTTTACCAAGCAATCATCGCCTGTAACTAGTAATTAGTGTCCTGTCAGCTGATATCGGTAGGCATTAGTGTTCAACTGCTGCATCAGCAAGTTCATCTTACATCACTTCCAATTCTGATATATTTGATTCTTTTGAAATTCCGGTCGTGAATATAGTTTTCTAAAGCTGATGCGCAAGGTTGGGGGGGGGGGGGAGAGAAGGTATAGAGCAAATATACACATCTGTGCACGCAAAGTAAATTACTACATAAATTACTACATAAGAGGTAAGTGTGTGTAAGTCCGTGGTCATAAACGTAAGTGCACACATCTATCACGAGTGAGTCTGAGCTTGTGTCTGGATACAGAACAGAGTTGTTTGGTCAACGTTATGAAGAACACCTGTTTTAATGACAATAACCAGTAGCAGAACAGCGCTGAGATCTCTCTATTTCTTGCATTGCCCAGGCTACAGTCTGAGGGTTTTTTTCCCCCATTTTTATTTATTCAGACTCGGTGGCTTAGCAGAAGTGTCGTCCTTCACAAATATTCAGTTTAAGTAGTTCCCTAAGTAGCTCGTTTTGGCCTTAGTTTTTCAGAAGCTAGCAATTGTTTAAGTATGCTTACAATAAAAGCAACGCAGAAATGAACGGTGAAATCTTACCTCTATTAGGCTGGTTTGCAATTGTCATTCAATACTTGGTTTTAAAAGAAAAGTCTCCTGTCGGGTTAAAAATTTTAGTTGGCTTTTAGGTGCCGGATGACAGCTGTAAAATCCATAGAAAGACTGATATTTTTTATGAAATGCTGATTCTATTGCTTGTTTTTAGATCTAGGGGATAGCGCTTTCTTATACAAGGTTGTGCTATAGAATCATGGAAGTATCACCACTGTTGCTGTTAAAATGACGGGGAAATACATGGATACATATTTGCTCAGCTTTGTTTTAACCTCAGCCAACTAAAAAATCTTTTTATCCAAATCAACTGTTTTTAGAATGTATTCAGATGTTTGTTTGTTGGTTTGTTTTTGTTTTTTTTTTTTACAAAACTGGTGATTAATTTGTTTGCAAAACTTCTAACACCGAGCACCAGTTACTAAAAAACGTTGTCACTCTGATCATCACATCACCCCTGCAGCCTGGCAGAACCAAGGTATGGAGCTGAGAGATGAAAAATTCCTAAATTTTTCACAGGCTGGAATTTAATTCTGTAACAAACCAGCATGCACTTAAAAAAGACCATGTTTGTGTGACTCCGTATAGATTTTAAAATGGTATTTATCCTACTCGTAGAAAAAGAAGACAACTTCTGTAAAATGCACCAGAAAGCAGTCTGGGGGAAAAAAAACAAAACAAAACAAAACAAAAAACCCCGAAACAAACAAACAAACCGCTGTTTTTACGTGTATTTCTGACCCTACGGGTAGAAGAAGCGTTTCTGTCTTGGTGCGGACTTGGTGCTCTGGGGGTCTGCACACCCTTCGCAGCGCGGCTGTCGGCTCGCAAGCCGGCGGGCTGCAGGGGGCACTGCGGAGGAACCCAAAAAGTACTTTTTCCAAAAGTTAAACCCGATTCACAGCTGTCTGCGTTTCTGGCCTGCTGACACTTTCCATTTCAGTTAAAAAAAAAAAAACCCACAAACAATATAAAAAAACCCAAACAAACAAGAAAGCCCCCTCTTCCCGATTTCCCCCTCTCAGTTCTTGCAGTCAATCTTTTCATCGCTATTCCCACAGAGCCAAATACCCCTGTTGTCCTGCGGAGTTGGTGGGAGAGGAAGAGTTACTGAAGAGCCCCTCGGCTCCAAATTAACAGACGCCAGTCTTTGTAAATAACGCAGGATTTGCAGTTTCCCCTCACTCCTGGGCTGCTTCTGAGCGGGGCTGTGATTTTTCCCCGTTTGTTTTGTGATAAGGTAGTAACTGGTGATCACGATGAACAGTACACCGCTTCACTTTGCTGCTCAAATGGACACTTAAATAAAAGGTTTTTTTGGGGCGGGGGGAGACATGCTCATTAGTCCCGACGCAGGGAAGGTACTAATTACTAATTTTATTTGTCCAGTTATTTGCCATCTCAGCATAGTCAGGGATTGTAGCAATAGGAATGAAATTTAAACCAAATTTCGTATTGCTGAGCACTTAAGGAAGACAAAGACAGCTCTTTACCGCCGTCAGTAGCTTAGAAATAGTGTCCTATGCTAATCTGCCGTGGCAGAAACGAAGATGGCTTAAATCAGATCTCATGACTAATGCATGAGTTCCCAATTTTCTTTATTTCCAGCTGCATGGTGGAGAACAAGGGTGCCTCTCCGAGATAATTCTGGTTTATATAGGTGTATTTTTAAAAGTGCGATCGCTGGTTAGAAAATAACAATCCATTAAGAACACCGAGCGTAACAACAGCTTTGCCTGTGAAACCCTTTAAAAGCGGGTTCCCGGGATGTTATTCCCGATGCATTAACGGGAAAAATGTTCCTGCCCGACGTGCGGTGTTTAAAATAGAAAGTTCAGCCCGGCGCTCCGGTTGCCTTCATTACGCAACAGTTTACACCACCGCTCCGCCGCCCGGGATCCCGACAGCGGCCGGGGAGAGGCAGAGGGGGCGGCCGCGGCACCGGCAGCCCCGGAGGAGGAAGAGGAGGAGGAGGGGGAGGCAGCGGGGGACGCCCCCCCCCCCCCCCGGCGCCTGCGGGAACCCCGCGCCGCCGGTCCCGAGCGCAGCGGCGGGCGCGCTGTGTGTCTGTGCGTGGGGAAGCGCCATGTCCGCTCCTGCTGGGCGACGTCCGTGCCGGGTTTTGCACCTTGTCCCCGGGTCTGCCTCCCGGCCGGGAGCCGCCGCCGCCGCTGCTGCTGCCGGTGCTGGCGGTGGCGGTGCTGCTGCTGCTGCTGCGGTGTTTACTGAGCGCTCCTGTCCTGATATCACTCCGCTGGCATGGAGGAGGAGGAGGTGGAGGAGGAGAGCAGTTGATCATTGTGATGGTGGCAGCGAGCAGAGCACAGCAAAGCGTTAGGCTGTATCAGCGCGGCGTTTTGCAAAGACTTCAGAGCTCTACTTTTTTTTTTTTTTCCTTCTTCTTTTTTTTTTTTTTTTCCTCCAGCTCGGCCCGGATTGTTCATGTGTTTACTTCCCCCCGCCCGAGGATTTGCTATTTAGGTTCCTGTTGAAATGCGACCGAGCGGCCAAAGTACTTTGCGAACGCGGTGCGGCATAAACACCCCAAACTTTTTTTCTAGAAGGAAAATACAATAAGAAAGCGGCTTGGCCTGTCTTTTGATGCCGGGGAGCGCGAGTGAGTGTGCCGCGTGTGCCCGGCGTGGGCTTGTGCTCGGATGCGTGTGCGCGAACGCGCGTGTGTGCGTGTGTGTGCGGAGGGGCGCGCGTGTTTCCCTTTCTACATGGGGAGAGAAGGCTTTTGGCAAAATCTCCGGAAATCTCGTGGAATCTGTTTTGAAATAATGGATTATGAAAAAGAAAAAGGAGGAGAGGAACTGGCCTGATACCTCCCGGAGTTTGCCACCCGAATCGCTGCTGCTTAGTTTTGTTGTGCTCCTTATTTTTGTGTGTGTTTGCTGGTCGTGCTGTGGCGATAACCTTTTAGCACCTTCTCTCTTTATTTCCCTCTCCACCCCCCCACCGCCCTCCTTCTCTTTTTAATGTTTTGGAGCTTCTCGAGAGGGATTGGCTGGGGGGAAAGAGAAACATTTGCTTGGGATCGCTGTTTCCCTGATACATGGTGGTGCCCCCTCCCCCCCCCCTCCCTTACCCCCCCCTCCCCGGGTTGTCTAAAAAGTATCCCATCAGGACCCCGGAGGAGGCTGCGTGTGTGTGCAGGGTAGGATAAAAAGTTCTTCCAAAATAGTGTGCCCGGGGAAGAGGATGGGGGATTTCGCAGCCCCCGCTGCCGCCGCCAACGGCAGCAGCATCTGCATCAACAATAACCTGAGCGGCAGCCTCGGCGGGGCCGGTGTCGGGGTTAACAGCGCTCCCCACGCCGCGGCCCCCGGTAACAATAACGCGAGTGGCGGTGGCGGCGTCCCCAAGCACAGCACGGTGGTGGAGCGGCTGCGGCAGCGCATCGAGGGCTGCCGGCGGCACCACGTCCACTGCGAGAGCCGGTACCAGCAAGCCCAGGCGGAGCAGCTGGAGCTGGAGCGCAGGGACACGGTCAGCCTCTACCAGCGGACCCTGGAGCAGAGGGCCAAGAAATCCGGTACCGGCACCAGCAGCAAGCAGCAGCAGCAGAAACAGCAGCAAGATGCCGAGCCCGCCGCGGCCGAGCAGAGGAACCACACGCTGATCATGGTAAGGGGATGGGGTCGGGGGGGGGGGGGGGGGGTCGTGGGGGGCACTGTCCGCTCACAGCCTCTCGCCGGGATGGGCTGGTGGTCGCTCCCCCACACCCGCGTTGTGTTCCGGAGTGAGGGGGAGGCGGGGTTCGGCTCAACTTTAACGGGGGGCAACTTCTGACGGGCAGGGGGTGGACAAACTTTTTTTTATCTCCCCCCCTCCTCTTTCAGAAGAGCTGCCCCGGTGGATGAGGGAAAGGAGGGGTGCCGGGCGTGCGCCGTGGGCTGCCGAAAACCAGTGGTGGGGGGGGGTTGTGTGTGTGTGCGTGCATGGATCGCCACGGCTTTTCCGCGCGTGGGGCTGTGCGCCTTTTGCTGCCTGGTTTTTTGTTTTTTGGTTTTTTTTTTTTTAATCCCGCTGCGGAGGAAGGTGGACGTTGGCTCCGCAGGCTGGGGTGACGGCAGGAGGAAAAAAAAGTTGGGCAGGTTTCTCGCGTGGGCTGCCCCGGCGTGCAGGAGACCGGGCTCCCCACGCCCGCAGCTGCTAGAGCTGAATCGCTTCCTAAACTTTCCTCGGGTTTTAAGGAGGTCGGCGGTGGGGGGGGGGAAGGAGGCGGGGGCTGAGGCGGTAGGAGCGTAGCGGCGAGTAGGAAGCGGAGTTTCCCCACTCGCGGGCTCCGCCGGTCATGAATAATAATAAAAGGAGGTGCGGGGGGAGCCGGGCCCCGCGCTCCCTCTGAGCCGTATTTAGAAAGGGTCGCGGCCGGCGGTCGTTCTGGTGGGCTGTCGGCGGGGAACACGCGTGTCCCTGTGTGTGTGTGTCCCCGCCCCGCGCCGTGGGTGCCCGGCCCACGGGGGTCTGCGCCGTCTGCCGGGCGCACAATGGGCGGCGGGGCGGGGAGGGGAGGTGCGACGGCAGCGTGCGGTGTCAGGAGCCTCGCAGGTCCCTCCCCCCGCGGTGCGGGAGGGTCGGGGGGGTCTCCGTGACAAAGCGAGGAGCTCAGCGTTGATCGTGGGCCACGCCGGGCCCGTGTGTGTCGTGTCGTGTCCGCCCCGGCCCCGGTGCCCCCTCCGCCCCTCGCTGTCCTGCCGGGGGCTTTGTCTGCCCCGCGGCCTCGCTTCGCCACGGGTTGGTGCGGAGGGGGGCGGGCAGTGGTGATCGCTGCGCCAGCGGCGAACAAAAGCTCAGCGCCGACGGCTGCCCCCCACCCCCCGATCCGGGGAGGGACCCCGGGACATCTCCCGGGGGAGTGGGACCCCTCCCTCGGCGGAGGGAGCCACACAAAGCGGCGGGGGGGGGGAGCAATGGGGGGGGGGGGGGTGCTGCTTCGCAAACAGGAAGCAGAAAAAGCTCCCTGACATCTCGCAGCTTTTCTGGCGTTACCGGCCCTGCTCCTCTTCCTTCTGGCCCCTCGGAGCCGCTGCTCAGGCTCCGGGAGCAGGGACCGCCCTCCATTCCCTTCTCTCATCCCGTGTCATTCCCACCAGGTAGAGGGAAAGGGGTTGGAGGCTCGGGAGAGCTGGGAATTCCCGGGCTGCGGGGCAGGGCTCTGGTCGCATCCATCTCCAGAGTAGCTCCTGCGCTTCCAGGGCCCTGGCTGCTGCCGGGATGTCCGTTCTCCTCCTTCCCAAAGCAGTAAAGACCGGGTTTTTTTTTAGTCAACCAGCTCGTGGTTTTGCCTTCCCTTGAAGATCTAGGACCGAGACACAAAGCCGTGCTAGGGTGTGAAAGTTGTGGGAAGAAAGTAACAAAAGGAGGAAATGCAGTTGCAGCTCTCACTGTCGTTAATTTGCTTCAGGTTGGGACATTTGAAGAGCTAAGCGTAGCCTAATTAAAGGGCAGTTTGCTGTGAAATTCATCGTAACTGAATTTGTGTGCCACGGTCTTCGTGCTGTTTAAATGCACTCGATGTGCACTTCACTTTGCGCCTTAAAAAGAGAAATTCTAATACTTCATCAAAAAATGACCCATTTCAATCAACTTTTTGTTTTCTTTTAAGAATGCGTATACAAGTGTTGCCCAAAAATTTAGAAACATCATCTGATTTGTTTCACTTGTAATTATTATTTTTGTCTAATGTCTTAAGAACATTAGGGAACAGTCGTGGGTACGTGAAAGTAATACTTAAAACCTGAGAAACTGCTCCTTTTAAAGCAATTTAAAATTGTTTTCTTTGAGACATTTATGCTTTTCGTAGTTGTACAAAAAACCCTAAACTTCTTCATTTCTAGCAATTGTAACAGTTTGGTAAGTTTCACTGTTTATGTGCATCATGATTTTTATTTACCAAAGCAGCTCAACTTTTATTTAACATTTTCTTTTGGCACGAGAAAACAGTAAACTACATTTTGGAGTTTTGTCCCTTTCTTTTTTTCTCTGGTAAACTCCAGCTGAGAGGTTTACTGTGGAACAGTGATAGGGATCTGCTACTGCTTTTCTTGTCACGCAAAATCATTATTAAATTCGTCCCTCAGATTATTGAATGTTTGGAAATGAAGCAGTCAGGATTAAATGACAACAAAGACAATGAGGATAGCAAGAAATACTGTTCCTAATTCTTTTTTATCAGGGCAAATCAAAGCAAAGTAGTATCAGAGAGAGAGCGTGTGTCCCCCTCCCCAAATTGAGAGATGCTGAGAAGGGAGGGGAGGTGTGTGCTGGGTCAGGGCAGCAGCCACCCAGAAAACCCTCCCAGAAGCTGGTGCTGACACACATGCTGAGGTGCCCTTCAGCAAGCTGGGTAAAAACCCTCTTTAGATGACGATGATCATGTGAAGACGTGCACTCTGATTTTCTGCGTTTGATGGAGTACGAACTCCCTGGTCTGTACAGTGCTCCTTGTTGTCACCCCCACAGTTTACGCCCTCGCTCCCTGAGTTCGTGAAGGGGATTGTGCAGTTTCCACTGTTTAGGACTCTGTGTCAACTGACAAGCAGATATCAATGGGGGCATTTTTGCAAGAAGGGATGTAGGAGCGTAGGCTTGGCTGTATTTCATGAATTGCTGATCCAATCTGAATTTGTGTCTCGTTATAGACCAAGTTCTCACTTGCTGAATTATGAAATATCTGGATTTATCACTATTTCAACCTCTTCTGCTTGAGGAGAACAGTGGGTTTCAGAACTAGTTTGCTCCCATACAGGCACTGATTGGGACGTGCGCAAAAGTTAAAATTGTTTTTAAATGTCTGGGAGGACCTTTCCACCCCGCTTCCCCTCCCAGTTCAACCTGGCAAAAGCCAAAGTTTTTTCCGTGCCTTTGAGCGGGATTATTAGAATACTGTACCAGCTTGGTTTTCAAAGGAAGTATTGGGAAAATTTGTGGTCCGTCCAAAACTCTGCTGCTCATCTTCGGACGGGTTCCAGGAAATATCAACACATTATTTCAGTTCTTTAGTTCTTTGTGAGCTGATCTGCCTCCTTGTTTCCTCCTTTAAGTGCAAGAGTCTTCTGGCTCCGCATCCACGTTACTGTGTGTGGTTCAGAGATATTGTGTATATGTGTGCGTATCTGTAAAATAAATAACAAATTGTGTGTATTTAATATATAATAAATAGCTAAGTAGATAATAAGTAGCCAAATACACAATAAATGCTGCAAGTTGTATCACCTCTGTTTCTTATCCCTGACACTGCTGTTCTTATTGTGCTTTTTTTTTGTCATTTTTTTTGTCCAAGGAAACGCTACATCTGTAATTACCATATTGACCTTCCATTGCAGATTTATTTGCATCTGAGCTCTAGTGCGAAGTATAAAGGGGCTGGAGCTATTTTTCCTATTTTTAAAAGCTCTTCAAGACTTCTGTTATTCTATTTTCTCCATCATTACGGGTTTGATAGCTACTGTCACACTGACCATTTCTAACCCTAAAACCAATCCTTAGGAAATTGAGTTTTAAATGCCATAAACATAAAATGTTATTTAGATCACAGAAATTAGTGACGGAAGTGAAATGACCTATTAGATCATCTTTTCTGTTGCTTGGCCAAAGCATATGATGCCAATTCAGAATTACTTTCAAGTTAGAGAAAACACGCCTGGCAAATACAGTATTTTCCAGTACCGCTTTTTACCCGTTCTGGGCTGCCTCTTGGAAGTTAATGGTCACGTTGCCCTTCTACCTGAGGGAAGGGAGATGGGCGGGCCAGTCCTTACAGCTTGCTTTGCGCAGGGACAGAATGACACGTTCAGAATTACAGAAATCTAGTTGTATCTCATCCTTGTTGGCAGATAGCCCACCCCAGAAAAGTAGTTCCCCCCTAGTCTCTCTGCTTTTTGTCAAAAAAGGTATCGGAAGTGAAAAGTGTAACTTTTTAATTTGTCTTAGTGATTCATGGGTAATGTCATTAATGAAGTTGAGTGCTGAAGAATGCTGTCAGTCTTGTGCGTAGTTTTTTAAAGCTGACACGTGCTGTATTTAATAGGTACCTGTGCACGTTTCTTGTGTTCTTTCTCCTGTAATATTGCTGTTTAACTTACTTTACAGGTGCTCAGGAGTTCATCAGTCACACTATAGGAAACATCTGTGTCTCTAGCATTGCACAGATGAAGGAGAAAGATGATTTTTCAGATGTTTTCTCTTTTCCACGAGAGGTCAAATACTGTAGCCCTTACTCATGCCTGATGACTAAGTAGGATTAAGCATCTCTTCAGTTAATAAGCTATGTCTGATCTTGCTCACACTGGGGTAAAGTCAGTAGTAAATGCAAAACTGGGATGATACCAGAATTCAATCCCAGGCCAGCAATGCCCCTTCTCTTTCATATGCATCATAGAAGGAGTCATCATGTAACCCTTTTTTTTTGCTCTTCCTATAAGGGTGGATCTCTCTGTCTTTCTTATTCCACAGCCTCTCCCATTTTTCTTCTCCTTTTCATACCAACACACACTTGATGCTCTTCTATGTGATTACTGTCCTTTAGGATAAGGAGTTTTTGTGTTGACCTCCTTTTGCGGCTAGTCAGCACAATAGGCTTCAGCTTAGCAAACTGAATAAATGGAGAGACTCTTCACTTGAAGCACTGCTCGCCTCTGGTGACCTTTATATGCTCTGGTAGAAAGTGTGTCCCTTTAAAAGATAGTGGGTTGGGTTATTATGAGCCATAGCTGGAGCAGGGCCAGTCGTATTTTGACACAGGGTAGCCAGTCCTAGTGAAACCTAAGCTTCGGCTTGACCACGTAGCACATGTTGAAAGTCCTGCAGTGAAGTTCTAGGCATTGTCAAGTTCAGGAAGAACAACTTTGGCTGGAACATGTCCAAATCTCGCTCTGCTAACGCAGAGCCAAAAGTATTAACATGTGACTGTGTTAGGCCATGGTTAGGTTGCATTTAGGTTAACCTGAATTTACAGTAACTTGACCTAAAGCTTAAGGCTTCACAAGTGGCTTAAGCTGGTGTAAACCTGAGCTGCTGCCACCGAGGAAGTCTCATCTTTCATGCTTTTGCTGGTGGCCGTGTTTTCTTGCCCCCTCCTTTTGCTCATGCTGGCCCTCGCTCACGACGTGCCTCCGCTGTCAGTGGGTTCGCTGAGGAGGTAGGGAGGACAGATACATTTCTTCCTTTTCTTCTGGGTTGCTTTTCAGCTGGATTAGATCCATGGTTTGCTTGACTGTCCCTCCCGTGGGCAGCATGGTCTTACGACACCTTAATCCTCTTGCGAAACTTCACGCTTATCCCAGGATAAACATCTGGGACCTATTAGTTAAAATGTGCTCACCTGGTCGCCTACATTTTACCTGAGCTAAATACCCCCTGGTGTCGGTGCACAGGATTCTGTTCCTGAATACTGGCACTGAAACGGGAAATGCTGTGAGCAGCAAAGGAGTCAGAGTTCACTTTGACTGGAGCGCTTGCGTGTGTATGACATTTGGTTGCACATTACTCCAGCATGTATAATTCATGTCAGAGGTGTGCTTGCATTAGCAGAGGTTTAAGGACAGGTCTGACGGCCAGGAACTGCTGACTGGAATCCTTCAAGTGTGTTGTTTTGGGAAATGAAACGTGAGGTACAATCTCTGAGTGAACTTACGAACCTATAATCCGTTTTCCAGTCGGAGGTCTCACAGGCTGTTCAGATAAGCAGCGTACTTGTACGTTCAGTGGGAATTTGGGAGTCTTAGCAGTTTGGAGTATTTATTTTCCTAGTTTGTCCGAGATGGTGAATCACAAAATCATAAAACTTTGATTACTCTTTTGCTTCCCCCTCACACACTTCAGTTTCACAATGTTTGTAGCTCAAAAGTCATCGTAGACTGCTCCTGTTTGCTTTCTGAATACTGGAAACCCAGTTTCACGGGGGTTAAGAGAAAATGTCTTTTAAAACTTGCAGCAGTTAATAAGATAGTGGCTGCTGAAATTTTATGCTTACAGGAAGGGGGAGAGCTGCCTTCTTTCAAGACTTCCCTCTTTCGTATTGATTTTGATTGCCACCACACACAGTTAAAATTGGCAAGGAGATGAGAATACTTCAATCTTTGGCTGACCTGGGAGAGGAGAGACATGTGTCCGCCTGTAGGAACTTTGCATTTTCTGTACGTTTGTGTAGCTGCCAGGGCTAATGCTGCAGTGCTGCTGGTAGCACGGGTGACCTGTCGCTGTTTGCCTGCTGTCAGTTCTGCGCGGCCACGGCATACATGGAGTAGAAGAGAGGTTTGGATTGATGACTTTAGGAATAACTGAGCTGATAAACAGAAAAACCAACAGCTGAAGGATTTTCTTTCCCATATTTGTTCTTTGTCAAGGATGCTTTCTGTAAGATTTTCATGTTGGGCACCGTAGCGTTCTGTCAGGTTCTCAACAAGCGAAGCTTGGTGGAGCAGTGTTTAACTGATGGAAGGTGGGGCTGTGCCTCTTCCCCTCCTTCACACTTCAGTCTCCTCCCTGCGTTGCTTTGACTACGTGCCGTACAGGAGCATTTCAAGTTTAATAAAACAATTCAACTTCACTTTCCTCTGGTCCTTAGATGCAGACAAGCAGCTGGTCAGGGCTGCAGCGAAGGTGTAGCTTTTCTGTGTCGTCTTTATGCCGCTTGTGAAAAACCTCAGAAAGTCCTTGGATATTGTGTGCCTGAGTAAAGGGCAGAGAATTGGTCCTTGGCCTTGCTCTGACCCTGGACATTACCACAACAAGTATCCGATATGCCTCTGTATGTGTGTTTGTACAAACCAGTACCTGCGCATGTGCACTGGTTTTTAAACTGCACTGCAAGAAAAGTGGAAGGATGTATGATCAGTTTTGATGGTGAAAGGGAATGTACTAGTCTGACAAGTTTAAGAATCACTGATACACACCTGTTTTCTGTGTTTTCAGCCTCTTTCTCTTTCCTTTAGCTTACATCTAATCTGCTGTGATGTTTTGGCACTTCTTCATTGTGTCCAATCTAAAGGAGGAAGGGAGATGGTTATGGCAGATGAGATGCTGGAAGAGTTCTGAAAAGTACTGGAGTTTTTTAACTGTTTAAGATATTTCCATACATTAGGGAGGATAGACCAGCACTTAGCCAAAAGATAAATTGTAGCGTTTCCTAATGCTCCTGTTTATGCAGTATCTTGTGGCCACAGTCTCTCTAGTGTTTGAGAAAAGGACTTTAAAATACAGCTGGCAGTAGTTGTCTTTAGACTGCTAAAAGGATCGTTACATTTCAGCTGTGATTTTTGCTGCTGTTCTTTTTTGTCTCTGAAGTTGGTGGCTGTTGTTCTGATTTCCCTGGGTTGCATTCCAGCACATAACTGAGGCAGCGTAGGGAAAACTGCTACTGACATTAAATAACTGTTTTTTAATGATGTTTTTGGCAGGCAGTATCTCTGTTCATTGAACATATTTTTAGTTGTCATTGAAGCAGGTAATGCAGCCTTGAAGACTTCAGCGGGCTCATACAGAGGACTATAGGCTTCTGTAACTGAACGGCAGCCACATTGTTTGAGCTTTCCAAATTGGCTGAAGCGTTCTGGCATGTAATCCGTGGCTGGATGCGAAGTAATGGTTCAAAATAATCTGTAGGTCCTTCTGTGACCGCACGTTTCTGAGCTGAGCTTGCAGTCCTTGCATTCCAGAAAAGTGGAGATGCCGTGCTGAGGTTGCAGTGCTATCTTTTTTTTTTCTGATTTGTGCGAACTGGTTTGTAGACGGAAAGATTATTTAAAGGCTGAACTGCTGCAATTTTCAAAACTCACCTGAGAGAATTTGGCTTTAAATTTTTTCACCCCACGGGAGCTGACTGGGGCTTAATTTCTCTAACCCCTTTTAATATATATTCTATGTCATGCGAAACAAACAAAATAAAGGGATTTTTTTTTATCTCCTTCATTTCATTTACAACAAAACAAATCAAAAAACTTGTATGTTCGCACTAGGGTTTACTGCCCTTCTCAGTAACGTTTTTGTTGTGGGAAATGCCAACAGTGGGTAGGGATGATGGAGATTTGTGAATGTAGCCTAGCAAAACCAAAATTGATTTTGACTAGTGGCGTTAAAAGCTTCACCTCTCCCTCACCTATTACTGTGATAAAGCGTGCGGCGGTCTGCCTCCAGCCAGAGAGGGCTTCTGGGAAGTTGGCATGGACTGTCTTTCTTTACAGTTGCTATGGATGCTTGAATAGAGGAAACACGGTATTTTGTGGTTTTCATTTTATGTCAAAATACCAAGTATCTTGAAAAAGTGATTCCTCAGGAACGGCAAACTTGTCTCTTACTCTCTTTTTACTGTAAAATGTCACGCTACTTAAAGTCAGTGGTAAGAACATATTATCTTATAAGTATCTATCTTTAAAGTAGTTTATCCAAATGAAATATCTGCATTCTCATGGCACACTGCACACCAGAACTTTATTATGCAGGTACTGAAAACATCACAGTCTCCAGAAAACCTAGCTGATTAACCTCTTTGTGGTCTCTTCATGTGTTACTGCCTTAGGGTGAGTTAGATGGGCCAGCTGAAGTGAGTTAGCAGTTTGCTACCATTAAGTAGGGTGGTCTCTTCCTCTCCCCTCTCTGCTGCAGCCCTGTACCTGTGCTGGTGCTGGGCTGGTGAGCCCCTCTGTGGTACTGAGCCAGTGGGAAAATTCCCTGTATAGGAGAAAAGCAGTGTTTGCCTTTTTGGTGGAAGGTGAAACCACACCATGTGGTACTGGGGACCAGAGGAAAGAGGAGGCAGAAGGTACCATGTCAGCAAAGCTGTGCGATAAGTTCTGCCTGTCCCCTGTGACTCTGCCCTCGTCCTCTGCCAGTTCTCCATACAGCTCCCAGTTGGAAGCCTGGCAGTTGTGATGCATTGCTGTGGTTAGTTTGGGAGCAGAATACTTAAGCAGCTTATGGAACATCAGACAGAGCATTATTGGAAGTGTCTTTGGGAGTACCGATGCAGTTATGTGTAAGGATGAGGTGATGATCCAAAGCATGAAGGCAGCTGAGGAGAATGTATTTTTCACTTTGATCTAGTCCAAAGAAGACATCATGCTGCCCACAGTGTGGACCTGTGTCGGGTAGGTGACCACTGTCGTTCCTGTGAGGCAAAAAAAAGTGCTTGTGTTCATATTTCTTTTGTTTCCTAACTTCCTTCTGAAAATTGATAAACTTTGGTTATGCCTCTCTGATAAAACAAGGAAAAACATTATTTTGCTTGATCTTTGCAGTATGGTAATTGCGGGTTTTTTTAGGCTACTTGCATGTGTTTATGCTCATTTTAATTTAATGTAGAATAATAAGCTAGATAAAATAATTATGAAAGGCCCACGTAAAAGGTGTTGGCATTCATGGAATGTGATACCTTGACTTCCGTATGGGACTTGAGGTAATACTCCAGCGAGCTGCTGTGCCAAAGGTAAAGACACTTGCATGTAGTTTTATTTTCCTTCTATCTGAATCAACTCTAGGCAATAGAATAAGGAAAAAAAAAGTCACAGAGCAACTTCTGCCAAGTTTGCTTTGTAATGTGAGAGTTGGTGAAGATGATGTAAGGTATGACTTCCTGAATTGATTTTTCATGCAATTGTACTTTGAATGCTGATTAGGGTAGGTGATTTAATTAATGTTTAAATAACTTAGTGATGGGGGGTTCAGTGGGGGGGGTGTTTGTTTTTTTGTTTTTCCTCCTTTCTCAGATGTTTCATATCAGAATTTGCTCATTTGTTGGAATCCAACCTGTTAGCACAACAGGTAAACAACGGTATTGGCAATATTGGTATTCCTAGCGAGCGTGTTCCATATGTCGAGTTTTGTTCGTGGTTGCTTGAGAAAACATTGTTTCTGGTTTCAAAATTATTTACTTCCCAAATAGTAAGTGTGGCTTATCCGTTGTGGATAGTGAACACATGGTGAACATATGTCGTAAAGTCACATCAAGGGTTTACCGCAACAGATTTGGACTGGCTAGCTTGCCCCCAAAGGTAATGGCAGGAGCAAGTTATGCTGCTCGTCTCAAATAATAGTAGATTATGCAACAAATTTTAACCTAAGTATTTCACCTCCTATTTTTTCCTCAATTTTAGAATGTCCACTTTTTTTTTTTCTTTTTTCTTTTTTTTTTTTTCTGGTAAGAGAAGCTTTTCTGAGGTCTTCAAGCCACAAGCTTAGATGTTTGTAAATGTAGGAAGATAAGTGAGGCCAGTAAGTGAAAAACAATCCTAGAATGACAGAACGGTTTGGGTTGGAAGGGACCTTTAAAGGTCATGTAGACCAACCCCCCATGCAAGGAACAGGGACATCTCCGACCAGAAAAACAATGATTAAAACAGTAATTAAAAACAATTATTGTCATATACATTGGGGCTCTGTAGAGGAATGTAGCATAAACAAATTCATAAAATATTTTGTATTATTCAGAGGTGCATTTTTTAACAAATATACAGTTCTTACATGTTTTAAGAGTCAATATTTAAGCTGAGAATCAAATGTCTTTCATGTTCTGAAGGGAGGAAACTAAATGCCTACAGTTGTGTAAAACTTCTATTGGTGCGGTATCAAATAGAATATTTTTTTTTTTAACTTGACAAGCTTTATATACTATTAATTTTAGAATGCACATTGACAGATTTTTTTGCAAGAAGTCGCTCTGAGCAGGATCTTTTTCTTGCTTTTGTCCTTGGTTTAATTGGTGGGGGGGGTTTGTGGGGTGGGTTTTTTTTGATTGGCTGGTTTTGCCTGTTTCTGCTTAAAAAGGTAGAACGCCCAGCATAGTTGTCTCTACACTTCTTGTGGAGATGGATTAGGATTGTGTAGCCTGCGTGCAGACGGGAAAGTCAAATGTGTATGTTGTTGCAGTTTATCGCAGAGTTTTGTCACTGACTGGCTGGATACTGCCCTCGGAGGTTGTGTGTTGCAGCACAGCAAAATCCTGATTTTGGTTGCTTATATTTTCAAAGCTATTTTTTCTTAGTTGGAAGCTTGGGGGGAAATTTGCCTAAAGTGGTTTTACTTGAAAGTACACTGTTTTCCTTGTTCTTTTAGGAAGTTCTTGAAACCATTACAATGAGAAACTGTAGTACCTCTGAATTATACATCATAGTCTGCTGTGTGCGGTCCCCCTAGCAGCAGTGGGAATGGAGGGAGAGTAGCTACTTTATTACCTGGGGGGGTCGGGGGGGAGAAAATACTTTTGATGTGCTTAAGCATTTGCTTGCTGACATGCTGGAGATTCAGTCTGCCTCTTTGTAGCCCTGATAGACCGACTGGAAGGTGTTCGTGTGGGCCCAGAGCGTGTTCCCACCTATGCTAGCAGGAGCTTGGTAGGTCGTTCCCCCAATATCTCCTTCCTGCTTTCAAGGATTGCTGTCTCATTGGTCCTAGGAGTGGTAGGTAAGAAAGTTTGCTTTCTGCACTGTCAGCTCCTTCCAGTTTGGAAGAAGAAATGCGAAGGTGCTGCATCAGAAATGCAGAGACTCAAGGAAGTGGATGGGAGGATGGGAAGAAAACGTGGGTCAGGAGATGGGCAGAACCCAGACTGGGGTAAACGGAGTGGAGCAAAGCGGACATTGGCTGTAATAGAAGGACAGAAGTACAAAAGAGGGTGTTGGACTTGTTGAACCAGGCTGGAGGGTAGAACTTAGCTCCTGCCCGTGTACTCAGGCTTCACCAAGCGTGGCCCACAGCAAGTCAATGAGAGCACACATGCTTGTAATGAACTCAGCCTTTGCTACCTTGAGTAGCTAGAGCTTAATGCTGGGGCTTTTAACAGGGCCATACTCACAGTTGGCCACAAATATCGGGCAGATCAGTTATTTTGGAGTTGGGTTTTCTTGCTTTTCCAGATCTTGTGTCCATCAAAGCATTACGCTTTGTTATGCTATCTAATTTTCTGCACTGTTGTTAAATTAAGTGGTGACCTTTTTTTTGTTAGTTTGTTATGTTCAGATTTGAGGAATTCTAAACACTTTCCAGTGGCATGGATAATGAATTTATATGACAATCGTTCAGCAAATGTAAGCCTGCAGGCTGGCTTTTCTTAAGTCACCTGCTGCGTATTCTTTGGAAGTCGTCCACAGACTGCAGTGGTTCACATGAAGGCCATTGCCTAGGTGACCTCTTAGACGTTAGTAACAGACACGTGTGTATTTTAAGTCCTTTATGTCCAAATCCTATTTACACATTTCTAAAGTTGGCTAAGTAAGTGGTGTGGGTTTTTCTTCTGATGGATTAACTTTGTTTTGCTAAAACAAGCTATATCTCAATACTTCCCCCCCCATGTATACATTTGCTAATAATATAAACCAGTTTACAAACTTGATTCTCGTGGCAGGTGGAAGGCAATGTGTATTTCTCAAAGCGGTGGAACAAGTGGAAAGTATTTTAGGTACAGTGGTTTAGCAGCTGGTTGTATTCCTGTTTTCTGATGGATACAGAGAGAAACGCTGAGGAGAGCACCACAGGCCTTCTGTTACGGAACAGCTATGAGAGATTTCCGTTCCCTTGGGTGCTAATGTCTCGTATTTTTGGAAGGGAGGGAATGAGCTTCTGTCGCTGAGGTCGAATTATGCCACCAAACAGCCAGGACTTTCAGAAAGATTTACAGACTTGATAGTGCAATAAGCCGTTGTTGTAATCGTGTCCTCTTGCTGGCCGAGCGATCCTGTCTGTGCCGTAGGGTGTGAAGCGGGTGGTCAGCGCTGCGGACGGTTGGGCTGGTTAATTGAGTTGCATACTGCTGAACAGGTGAGCTTGAAAATTAACGCCCTGTTTCACCATACCTGCTTGGACCTTCACAACTTGGGCTGTTACTGTCTCAGGCAAAATAACGGAGTTTTTTTTCCATAAGAATGTCTTAAAAACTCTCCAGAGTGCTTTGTAACAGGATTAGTATGATCGAAAACTATGCCTTTTGCAGACTTTGGTTCTTTGGGTAGTTAGCAGAACTAAATTTTGTCTGCAGTATTTCATATTTTAGTCATAATACTGAGATGGCAACATTCCTCAATTAGTAAATGTTCATAATACTGAAAACCCAGTAAGGGACCTTATGTCACAGAGCTGTCCTCTTTCATCCGAGGCGGGTGGCAGAAGGACATATGAAGCTGACTCTCTATTTTCAGCACAGTATTTTACCTGTCCAACAAGTACCTGTACTCAGTTTAGGTAATTTAACTCGCCTTCATCACAAGAAGTTTGAGTTTGGCCTTCAGGTAAAGACAGAGTACGATACGGAGACACAGTGCAAAAGCACGGGAAAATCCATTGAGTTTCACACCTAGGATGTAGGATGCACCTGACCGTGAGAGAGCCCCTTTTCCTTCTCCTAGGACTGTGGAATGGAATTGAAGTCTCATGTATTTTGATAATATTAAGTAATACTCTGCTTATTTTGCTCTCTTGTTATTGCCAGCTGTTTTTGTGTATTGCTTCTGTTCCTTTTGTTGTTCTGTGTAAATACCAATATAAATCAATCTCTTATTCTTTATTACGTTGCAAAGAGATTGTATAATGAGGTATTAAAGATGTAATTTAACTTCATTTGGCTCATCTTTGAGACACAGAACATAGAAGAAACAAAGTAAAAGATACCCATGGAGAAAGGAGTGGAAGCTTTGTAGCAATATTTAGAACATGGGGGGATGTCTTGGAAAGTAACTACTGACAGGCAGAACTCAATACTTGCATGAAGAACTACAGTAATTCTTGTAATAAACTGAGTTTTGGCAAACTGCACCCCCTCAAAAAAAGTACAAGTTCATTGCTTATATTATGAATACTGTTTTATGCATAACTTTTTTTGCTGTCGGATGTCAGTGCTTCCTAGCTCTGTTTTCCAGAACTTCCTGTGTATGTTTTTCATTTCTAAACTCTAGAATTTAGAAATCCTGAGCTGTCATTTCTCACACAGAGCCTGCACGCTTGTGGGATCACGCAGCACTCTGTGAGTGGCAGTTAAGAAAAGCAGTTTGAGCATGGGAAATTTCGGAAAGTTACCTGCATCTCTGCTGGGAAACCCTCGCTCACTCCCTGAAAGCTAAGGATCCACAAATTGTAAGCTATTAAAAACTAATACAGGCATTAAAAGCCACACGTCAAATGCAAGATAATATTGCAAGTTTAGGAGAGATTAGGCTCAGATGACTGTTGAGGTGTGTGGGCTGGGCTCTGACTGAAAGCGCAAGGATAAAGGATTTATAAGTGTGAACCAGGCCACATCATTTACTTCCAGTGTCAGAGGCCTGTGGCTGCCCTTGTAGGGGAAGAGACCCAAATCTTCAGGCTTCTCAGTGTCTGTGTGTGAATATTATTTCTCTGGGTGGTTTAACTGATGTAAGAGCACACAAATACTGTATTTCTAATTGCTCACAGTAAACCTGTGCATACATTTTGTGTATGTGTTTGTATTTATGAGCAGTCACTGTTTGATTGGTTTCATTCAGCAGAGGTGATGTCCGCTGGTGGTCCAGTTTTTATTAAGAAAACACACTTTCACAAGTGCTTCATAATAATAAATATGTCACGTTGCTCTAAGGCTATCGTTCTTTGTAGCAGAGGATGTTGCATTAGTTTTTTAAGTATTGGGGAAGAGATGTACAGCTAGTCTTTACAGTTCAGTAGCCTCACGCTGAAATTGTTCGCAAGACAGTATAATTCATATAGAGAGAACCTTGCAGTGACTACTAGATTTATTTATGGTAAATGTGTGTTTTGACAACTGGGACCATACTTTTAATTTCCGTTTGTAAGGTGGGAGTTTGAAGAATTGGAGGGCTCTGACACTTTAAGAAAATTATGTGATTGGAAAAAGTCTTCATTTCCTCCAAAATCATTTTTTTCTGCAAAGGCTTTTCATCCTGGCGCTGCTAAGTTAGTTTAATTCCTCCAAGGAAGTGAGGGAGGGGGGGAAACCCCACAACACAACTCTCTGTTTCTGCAACAGGGTTTTACTGGCTGCTCCAATTTGGTACCCCTTTACTGGCATATGGATTTATCTCAGTAATGGCTCAGTCACACAGGGGAGATGAAGATTCAGAACTAGGCTATATTTAAAAATGTGTTTAGTGTTGGCTTTATTCTTTCTGGCTGAAACTTCTGTGAGGTAGACCATTGCTTTTGTGAAAACTGTATTGTAATCTCGTCATCTCATTGAGCAGAAGGTGTGGGAATGGAGAAGCAGCAATCTCTTTCCCAGCGGTGGTACGTGAAGCTATTTTCATTTGGTGTGATGTTAGAATAAATATATTCTGACCCACACAGTAATGAAGGCTGCAGGTTTTCTCCAGGACAACCAAAACCCATATAAGTCTTGAATTTTTTTGTAGCAAATAGCTGCTGACTCGGAAGGGCTAATTCCGCACGGCCTGTCGTGGCGTGGGAGACCCTGATGGGCAAAAATAGCAGACTCTCTTGTTTGACTGCCTTTCCTCCAGGCGATGCCAGCTCTGTATTTCTGGAGCAGTAACACCTGTCTGTGTTAGTCTGGCAAACAAGGAAGCACTGGGGAAAGGGCATTAATCTGTCCCTCGGTGCTGTTGGCAGCAGGAGGTAAGCAGGAATCAGGAGGCTGTGTTGTTGGCTTGTTGTTCCCCGTCGTCACATCAGATCCATCCGAGCACTCCAGTTTGCTGGTCGAGCTCGAGCATGATAAAGTGCAGGGACAGAATCCCACTGGTTCCAAGTCAGGATGTGCTGAGCTCTAGGTTGACCCACTCACTTGTGTGATTTCAGGGTTTTTGTGGGTTTTTTTAATTTTGTTTGGTTTTCTGGAGGACAAATAACAGCATTAAAAATAGCTATTTTCTTCCATATTTTAATGTTAAAAGCATTTACTAGTTCAGTACATTCATAGGACCAAGTACATTAGGCACTTTAAAGAATTAACCAAAACAATTATAAATGCTGAAATGAAGTCTGTTCTTAAAATACAAGTCAAGGGAAGAAAATAAGTTACTTAAATCTCTCTCGATTGTGAGATGTTATAGTTGTATAATATCTGGAGCCTGTTCCCACAATTAAAAAAAAAAAAAAATCCTTGGAATTACTACTGTAAGGGGAAAACCTTGGTAATGAGCCCTGAGCTCACGCTCCATCCTGGATGTAAAAATAGCATGGCAGGGCTGTGAGGAGGCTTGGGCGGCCGAGGAGATGCACGCTCGCTTTGCTGGTCACTGCTTGATGTGCTGGTCAGCAGCCCACGAGTGAGAGATGGGTTTTACGTAAAAGGAAGTAACTGCAATTTGAAGGAAGGTTTTATATTACATCTTTTTGTTCTTTAGTTTGGATATTTATTTAATCTTTACCCAGTGCTGGAAATTGTACTTTTTTCTCTTGTCTGACTCAAACTTCTCTGGAAGCTGAAGGAAGCAGAGAACAACCGGCAGGTCATCCCAGCTCCCTTCCAGCTCGCGGGGAGTCCCATGAAGCTGCTGCAGCGTGCGCGGCCACGTAAGCGCCCATTCCAATGGCCGCTGGGCACATCTCTTTGGCTTTAGCCTGGGCTGCTTCTCTTCGTGCCTGGTCGCTGATGCAGTTGTGTGAGGGAAGTACGGCACGGCACGTGGGGTTGCTGTCGCTCTGTCCCGCTGGCGTGGTGCTCTGAAGGGTCCTGGTGCTCAGCCCTGAAGCAGCTTCTGAATTCACTTTCACACTCAGAGCGTGATGATTTTAATTTGAATTGCCTTCCTTTTGTGTGCTTCTAGAGAGCCTTTCTCAGATGGTTGGAAATGCATAACTTTTTTTTAACTGGAGGTTAATGTTTGAAATGTCTCCTTTTAAAAAAAAAATAAATTATTGTTTTGTAAAATAATACATGCTGTTGGTGACCATCCAACTGAGATCTGCTCCAGATGTTAAAATGTAATTTATTATATCAAAGTAATGGCCAAAGTACTAGCGTTTCCTTCTGGGGCTGAAATTCAACTGTTCAGTGAACTGTTTTGAGGTAGGGGAGCAAATGCTTTAAAGAAGATACTGTCTAAAATGTGTGTCCCTTCCATATTCCACCAGGCATATTCTGATTTTTATTTTATTTTTTTCATATCGTAACTTTCTGCAGTGGCTTCTTTCAGTGCACTTCGTGCAATCTCTCTTGCTCACTTTGTGCAGTGGGAGAAAGATTTGACAGCAGCTTTAAAGCAAACATCATATAGTATTTCTGCATTTGTTTTTCTGATGTTGGTGTGGACTGATACGTGAGAGAGGCTTGCAGATTGACTGTATGCTTTAGCCTTTGAATTTTTTTTTTTTTATACGATGTGTTCCTCACCCCACGGTATTGTGCTCTCCTCACCCAGCTTCTGCCCCGGAAAGCAGGCAGGCACAGGCAGTGAGTGAAGAATTTGCAAAGACAGAAAACAGACCCACGAGGTGGATTATGCTGGTAATAGTAGCAATTAGTCTGTGTCTTTTTCTGAGGAACTGCTACCATACTTAGGAAAACAGATTAGACTAGATAGAGGAAAAATCTGCCGCTTTTTTTTCTGCAGACATGAGTGAGCCTGTTCCTTGCGAGCTGACGAAGGATACGGGGAGGCTAAAATTAAGCTGTATCTGTTGATCACTAGAGTTGTCTGAAGGGTTTCTTTCACATCTCCAGTAGCGTAGTCCCCGTCACAGTGAAGAAACACTAATAGCAGAATCGCTACCCTGATGCATGCACTTTCTGTCTGGATTTTCATGGAACCCACCTACTTAGAAGGAGTTAGAATAGTAAGACAAGAAATTTTGAAACAAGAGCTTGAGATTTAGAATATCTTATCCTAAATCTCCTTTTCTTCGGGTTCGTAAGCACTCTTTCTCCCTCAGTTTTTGAGGTTATGCCGTTGTCCCTCTGGTTACTTGCAGTCTGCGTTCCAAAAAGATAATTCAAAACTGACCAGAATCGACTGATGGATGAGGGGGTTTTGTTTTGTATGTTGGCTGCAGTTATTCTTTCATGAGGAGTTTGTCACAGGGGTTCATTTCCATTTTTCTGCTCAGGCCCTCATTTGGCATGTGGTTTTTTTGTTGTGTTTGGGTTTTTTTTTGGTTTTTTTTTTTAGTTTTTTTTTTTTAACCCTCCAAGTGAGGGTCAGTAAAAATCACTAGTCTGAAACACTTTTTTTTTTTTTTTTACCCAATTCTTAATAATTCAGACTTGTCAGCTCAATCAGTAAACTTAATTTTAACTTTTTGAACACAATTTAGATGTGAAAGTAGGATAGCTTATTCCTCAATTTACTGTCACCTGTTAAAATAATCCAGCCATAAAAAAGCAACTGAGTGCCACATTTATACTGCAGTTTTATAGGGAATTGAACTGGCAGAGGTTGACATTTAGGAAATAATCTGGAACAAGGGGGTCCTAAAATTCTAACCAAGACAAGGGGAACCTTCTGTGCTGATACTGACGTGGTATCTTCATCAGTTTACTTATTTGAGGCTGAAAGCTGGTTATTGAGAGAGCAGGGGGAGATTTCAGCTTCCCATAGGGCAAAAGACAAGGTATCTACTAACTTTTAAATCTTCTTAAATGCAGAGAAAACCCAATTTGATAAACTTCTATTCTTCCATAACAAGTATGCTGAAGGTATATTTAAGAATTAATTTAAAATAGCGTTTTGCTGTGCTTTATTAGAATTTCAGTTTGCATCTAAATGTGGCTTTGTAGCAATCACAAACTTAGAAATTGTCTTGCAAGAAATACAGCCTTTGTACAATGGTATCGTCCTTCCACATATCAAGAAAAAGTATCAGATTTAATGCAGAGGACCTACAGAGTTGCCAAGTAACGTGTGTTAATAGTTATCAGCCAGTAAGAATTGACCCTTTCCTAGAAAAACAATTACAAAACCAAAAATGCCCCAAAAGTGATTTATTCAGATCAGGGTTTCCTGCCTGACAATTTAAACCCAGATTAAAATCAGCAATTTAGATCACTTTGATTTATATCAGCCATTCTGCTTTCAAACTGAGTGGGAACGGGCTGAGGCTTTAGACCTTCTACCGTTTAGCTCTACACTTATTCCATCCTCTTTTATTTGAAGTCATTTACACGGTTTGTCTGATATCTATCTGCACTTCCTTTGCTGTGCTCATCAGTTGAAACATCTTCCTTTGTGTGGTTTTTTTTTTTTTTTCATGAATCTTGTATCAGAGTACGGAAGGGGTTGAGCTGTTTAACAGTATAATTTAGATGATAATGCAGCACCAGTGTGTAACTTCTACATGTTTCTGACCAGTAAATATTTCATATCGTAATGAAACTTGTTTATATACAATGAGTTTATTTTAAGTTTTTACCATTTCCAGTTCTATTCTTTTCATCTTTTCTGGGCTAAAACTCAGTGAGGCCTTGATGAGATTTTTTTTTTTTTTTTTTTTTCTTCTTAAGTAAGGACGTCAAGCTCTGGCCCGTGCTGTCCCTTCTCCTTTAGCTTGAAATCGTAGGAGAAAATGGTGCTTTTTCCACTCCAGCCTCCAATGAGATGAGCTTTGTCCGTGCTCAGCTGCCAGGTGGTGAAGGTGTGTGTTGTGGTCTTTAGGGCAAACAGACCTAACGAGTGCCCTGTTCTGCTAAGCAGGGTGGATTGATGGCTTTGAGTTATCTAAGCTAACTGTGTTTTATGAGATACCATAATGGGAAGTTTTCTTGCTTGCCAACTGCAATTTCAGAATCATTTGTCATTTTAAGTGTCAAAAACAATGAAGAAAGACAAAATGTTTAAGTAAAACACAGAAGTTGTTTTTGTAGAAATTGAATTGTGAACTGGTGGTCTGCTGTTCTAGTAGGTGTTAGAAATGCAGAGTTGCTTTGGTGGAGGATTCTGAAAAGAGCTTCCCCCCTCCCGTTGAATAACTAGTGTGCAGACCTCGTGACAAAAGAAATATTTGTGTTTAAATTCAAGAGTAATGCCCCAGATTTCATTCCACAATGTTTAGCTTAGAGTTAATTAGCAGATGGGCTTGAGGGTTGTGAAACACTGATATCACCTCCAGAGTTGTAGTTTCAGTGCCTAGATTGTTAAATGGCTAGTTTTTGTGTTCTGAAAGGGGTAAAAAAACCAAATGTAATCAAGAAGGTTTCAAGTACCTAGTAGAGGTGAGTTGAAGTGTCCAAGTTACGTTATTCAGTATCTGTTTCCCTGTCTTTGGAATCATCTTTTTATCTTGTCTCCTCGTGGTCATTGTTTAGTTGTACAGGTCACACTAAAATCAGTACATGTTGAGACGTGTCCATCAGCCCTGAGTTTTAAGTCTGCGTTGGCCTTGCTGGAAACCCGATTTTGGTAGGTCTTTATCCTCCAAAGGACATGAGTGGGAAATATGAAGGTGCTTGATAGTAAAATTCCTTGAGGAAATGGGTGTATGCGGGGATTAAAAGAAAAAAAAAATTGTTTGGCAGGGATTTTACATTTCTGCTTGTACAGATCTTGCTGCAGGGAAAGTTACAGGCTTTTAACCTTTCCTAGTAATTCCTGGAAAAAGGAGTCTGTGAGTACGTTTGGGAAGCACCTTGCACCCCAGAGATGCAGCACTGATGAGAGTGAATGAGAAGCATGGTTCCGTTCAGAAGTTTGCTTTGTCACAGTGCACGGAGACAAGGACAAGAAACCAAATTTGAGGTTGTGTTTATTAGAAGTGACTGAAATGAACAGTTAGTTTAAAGATTATGTAATAATACGTAGCACAGCATGCAGTTTTGCCAAAAATGCTAATATAAGTCTATATTTACCTAATGAAAATATACTTGATGCTGTTGCCAATTCAGCAGTCCATAGAGATCTTCCAGCTAAGGCAGTAAATGCTGCTGTCTGTAGGAAAAGAGACAGCCTTTGTGTCTTGGGAATAACTTAGGCATCGTTTGCGAGCTGTAACCTGGTGGGCCATGTTGGAAAGTGCTTAGCTGGAGATTGCTCGAATGTCATGATCCTCTTTAATTGGTAGATACGTATGTAAGAGAGAACTCTTCTCTCTTTTACTCTTTCGAGTTAGATATTGAGTGCAGAGTAACAAAATATGCTTGCATACATCCCCCCCTCTCCCCTCAGATTCTGCGATTAGGAAAACATTAGCAAATCTCGGCTGTGACCAACTTTTCCTTTCTGACCATGGAAAAAGATCGAATTCTGATAGACCAAAAATAGAATTGCTAAAATTGGACTGTGGGAAAAATGGGAAAACTATGACATGCAACAGATTAATGTAGAAAAAATTATGTGGCTTGATCTCCTTTTCCTCTTTACGTTTGTGTTAGAATGTAGACGGATACATCTAGGTCACTTCTTTGCAGACCCACATGGCAGAAAAATTCTGTATCTAATGAAGGCTCAAAAAAATGAGTCATTGCTGGTTATTTTGTCGGAATAAAAACGAATACCTAATGGAGTAGCACAAGAGTAGAAATGGTCTGCCGTGCATCACAGTTGTTAATAAATACCTGTAGAGTTTTTCTGTATTTAGTGATATCTGGCATGCTGGGCCCAAATCTGACCGGTGTTCACACTTTGTTCAAAGATCTTGCGTTTCTATGAAATTCAGACCCGATTTCCCTCCCTCTCCACCCCTCAGTTAGGCTGTAGTAAATAATCCATACTTTAATCTTATTTATTTTTCCTTAATTGCTGTAACTGGAAAAAAGCCCCCATTCCACCCCTCCCTCCCATGAGAAATTATTGCAATATTTGCTAGAAAGCACTTTTCCTGCAGTTTGAAACTCCAGTTACGGAACACTTTCTCCAGATACTGCTAGGCACAGTAACTCCCAGATAATCTGGTCCAAGGACCTGATCCAGCGAGGGCCTGGAACAGCCTGTACGGATAGCCACGGTGCATTCCAGACAGAGATTAGATTCAGTGCTCTCGCACCCGTAGGCGGGTTTAGGGTTTAATATAATAAATGTTAATGAGAAATACGAAAACTCACTAAGAGGGCAATCTATTATGAGAAGGGAAGGAGAAGAAGGTGGTAATGGCTCCAATGTCAATACTGTCTAACTGTTCATTAAGCCAGGGTGGGAAGAGAAATTAAACAGATTTATTTACGAAAATTTACGGTCATAGCTTTACAAATTGTGGCTCACTAAGAGTAAAAATACAGCGTGTATTTCTAGATGAGTTTGGAGTGTTACTGAGTGATAAGAGTTCTGTTCTGCTGGTTTTCTCCATCGTTAGCAGTTTGTTGCGTAAGTCTTCACCTTCCCTAAAAGCTGGGCTTTTTCAGGGAGGTGTCTGTGGCAGCCTGTAATTTAATACCTCTCATTACTCATTAGCAAAGGCATCCAGGTTCACATTGTAGGTGTTTCCCTTTAGTCAGGCTTCGCTTTAGGAGATGCGGTTGATTGTGTGGCTTGCGTTACAACTAATATTAGTTTACTTGTTGACATACAGGAATGGTCACTGCTGAGAATTTTTGATCATGACATAGTTTCTGTTTTCGTCTGGCAAATCTGTTAATTGCTGTATCTTGGAAAAGTAAATTTTTTTTATTAGTCCTTCTCTGCTGCATATATTCTTTGGGATGAGTCTGATGCCTGCTGTAGGGAGACAGGGAAGGAATGCGAAGGAAGGAATGCTGTGGCTTGCCTTTCAGGAAGGTGAGGGTCTGTTAGGGGATTTCTTGCGTTTATTCCTGAGGAAAGACTGAATACTGATGTAAAGTTACGTGGGTTGGATCCTCACCAGACTGTGTTCAAGTACTAGTTCTACAAAACAGTAGTTTAACGAATACACTTTTTTTTTTTTAATTTTCCTTTTACTATTGCCAGAACCATCATTCTTACACGTTTGAGAAAGTAGTCAAAGGGAATTCTGCTCCTGGAAGTCCGCATCTACTAGTCAACTACAAATGAAGCTGTATTACAGTAGTTCTCATGGAAGTAGCTAAGTTCTTGGTTTCAGCAGGTCAGCTCTGCGAAAAGCACGTGCTTGTTGTAAAATAAACTAGGAAAGTATTGGTGGGATTAGTCCCAGCTGCTGTAAAGCTTCTGCTCTACACACTGCATCCAACTGGCAGCAAGCCTGCACTACCCTCAGACTTCAGGTGAGATTTTGAAACATGAAGGAACCTGGAGGATAATAGTTTAAACTTAGTTAGGATTTTTTATTTTTTAAAATAAACAATAGCTCTTGGACAACACAAGTTAGGCATGCCTTTGGTTTGATGTAAAGCCTAGCAGACAAGTGCTGTTATGAGCACAGGATCCTGCATCTGTATGAAAATAAATCTGAATAAATTAAGCCTCAGAGGATAAGTAAATACTGGAACAAAAAAAGCAGTTAAATAGTTACTAGCACGTGCAGTAACAATGAATCTGGAGATGTCTGACATGTCCAGTTGAGTGTGAATGTCCGGTTGAACATATCACTTGCTGTTTGTGAACATGATGGCTGCTTTGTGTAGAAGCAGTCACTGTATGCAAGCACTAAACATGCAGATGCATCCGTATCTGGTGTGGCTGTCTGAAAACACCGCATTTGCCAAAGCAGGTGTCGCGTATTGTACCTCTCCACTTCAGCGTACTGCCAGCTACAGCCATGGCCTTCAGCTATGTTGAACTCCCTGCTGAAGATACCAGTAGTTATGGAGGAAATGCATGATAAGCATGGAAACATGTGATGCATAGGTACACATGTCTCTTGGGTCTCTGTTTTTGGTGTTTCTCTGATGCTTCCCCTCACTTTTGAGTGTGATTCACGTTTCTGATTTTTTTTTTTCCTGCCTGCTGCGCTCATTGCATTTTGGCGTCCAGTAGTCTTTATTTAGATATAAATAGCTATAAATATAGATAAATATTTTTTTATATATCCAGATAGATGGGACGTTATCTAAGATTTTCTGACCCATGTCACTTTCAGTGGTAGGATTTTGTTCTTCTGAGGGCTGAAGACTCATTGGATCATAGTGGTTTCCACGTAGGTTTAAAGTCTTTGATGGCTGTTAGCCACAGGAGTGGTTAACAGTGTATTAACACGACCGAACGCCTCGGAACAGGGTGAGAGGAGCAGAGTTCTGATACTGGGCATTTGTGTTTCTGCCCTCTGGTTTCTGCTGTCGGGCCACCAGACTTGCTTCTCCAGCTGGCCCTTTCTGGCTGGCTCCTTGCCAGTAAGCTGTGGCATAAAGTCATCAGTGATCCCATGCACGCAGGAGATCCCAGCTAAAGCAGTGCGTCCGGCTGTCCTCCCCGTCACCCCGTGCCATGCCTGATGAGGAGTTAGATCCTTGCAGCAACCGTAGATCTTGAGTAAGGCTTGGGGAGCGAAAGGTACACCGCCACGTGGAAGCCCAGTGTTGGGTCAGTGGGTATGCGGAGGACAGGGGAGCTGGTGAAGGAGCTTCCCAGCTGCTCTTCCTCCCAGTAGCTGAACTGCACTGGATGCACAGAGCACCGAAACAGCTGGATTAGTGCAAGGGTAGACTTGTGACCTTTCCCTGACCGGTTTCCAGTGTGATTTTACACTCTGGACTTGTCGTACAGAGTGCTGGCAGAGACCTGGTGTGGTGGTGGTCGGTGGCTGATCCCCCTGCAGCTGCTTTCTAGCCTGTCCCCAGGCCTCTAAACATGGGGACGTGCTGCCCGGTGCATTGGCAGCGGATTTCACCTCATGGCATCCAGAATTTGCTAGACAAGATGCTTTCTGAGCGCCTCAGGCTTCAGTGAAGCATGCTGTTGTGGCCCTTGGCTCACTGGGGTCATTCCTAAATTCACCCTGAGCAGGGAGAACACTCAGGCAGTTATGAATGAAACAGTCTGTCCTTTAGAGCTGTTAAACAGTTATTAATTCTGATTTTTCCTGTTCTATAGAGTCTCAACAGTGTGACCAGAGCTTGCTTTTTATTGCAAATTACTAATAATTAGAAAAATTCTTGCATAGTAAAAACCACAGCATGAAGAAAAGAGAACCTAATCCTCATATTTAGCTGAACTGTTATTCTTGTTTACTGGTTTATGCTTTTAGTTTTTGCAGTGGCTATGGATACCGATTCATTTACCAACCATTTCATCAACAATAGCAGGTGGGTTCTGTCAGATTAATTCAACTTCTTTTGTCTTCCTTCTGGACGGTGTGTGTCATGTATTCCGCACAAGGATATTTATCTCAGATGAGCGTTGATGGATAGAGCCGGCGTGCTTCCCTAAGAGCGAGAATTGGTTTTCAGACTCTACCTATTGGTTACGCGTCTCCTGTATGAATTAATAGTGGCTTAGTAAGATTAAAACCAGGAAGTGGTGCATCCCTTCTAATACCTTTTCAGAGGTCAGATGTTGCATACGCAGGAACTCCAAAAGATGTGGCTCATACAAGAGTGAAAATATGTTGAATTGATCTTTCCCATGGAAAAGAGAGAAAAAGGAATTAAGGGCATAAGTGTGAGAGGCAGGGACTGAATCTGCTCTGAAGAAGTTCTGAAGTAAAGCATGTTTGACATTCTGAGATAACTTCTACTGCAGTGATTTTGATAGTACTGACATGCAAGTGGAGTAGGAGAGGAAATACACAGCAACAGTAAGACACCAAGGCAATAAAGGCAAAGAAGCTATTTGAGAGACTGTACCTCTGCATTTGTAAAGTAAAAAAAAAAAAAAAACAAACCCAGAAAACCAACAGTTTGAGGATGTTGTCTACCTCGGTCATGGAGGAATCGCCAAGCTTCTATTTCAGATAGCTGGACCCGATTAATTCTTCACTGGAGCTGCCCAAGAGGAGCCATGGTGCTGGGGAAGCGCCGTTCGCAGTGCTGTAGGTGGCACCCTTCCCTTTGAGATGCTGCTGAACCGGTGCCAGAAGGAAGGGGCAGGGAGCACGCAGCAGACAGGAGCCCTGGACCAGGTGCTGGGCTGGTGTAAATCCACACAGGTGCCTGGTTAATGCCAGCTGAGGGAAAAGTTATTAAAAAAAAAAAAATTGTCCTTCCATTTTAAAAATGCCTGGTGAAAGCGGAGCTTTGCCTACTTGTCATCAGTGGAGATCCCATGGCCCGTCCTCCATGAGCCCTGCACCAGGCCACGCGTGCTGTCGCTCTGAAGGTGCCCCCGCAGCTTCATCAGGCAGTGTTGGCTGTTGCCCGTCCTCTGCCACCTTTTCGGTGGTAGGAAGCCTCCTGCGTGCAGGCGCCGAGTCTGTACCGTGCTTTGCGAGGGAGGCGCAGCTCTGCAGAAGCTTAAGAAACTGTTACCTCCATTGGCTATAACATTTGATTTGGCTGATCTGTTAAAAAGATAATCATTAAATCACAGCATCGCTTCTCTTTGAAGTAATTTTTGCCATGAATGCTGGAGGTGACACAAGTATTCAGATGCCTGCTTGAACTGCTCCAGGGCTGAGGGTCCTCAGACCTATTTGTGTTCCTGTAAGTACAGACCAAAAAAAGCTGGACTTCTTATTTACCTTGTGGTTTGGGAGTTGAGAGTGAGGACTTTGGGGCCCAAGTGCACAGTCGAGTTACTGTGTGTCAGCTGATCCATGGTAACGGCGTATGGCAAACGCAAGTAATGTGCTGTGAATGAAGCATTCAGTTCCCGGTGCGGACACTGTGGCCTAAAGCATCCAACTAAAAATACGTCTCTAAAATGGGCAGTCATCTGACGCTTTTGTTTACTAGTGTGGTCTGGACATGGGTGGATGAAACATTCTAATAAATTACTGTATCTTTTTGTCTGTCTGTTTCTGATTGATCATATTTGACTAATTCAAGAGGCATTACATGCCTGATGAATTGGAGCTTTGACGTTCTGAGCGATTTGCACGAGGGTCCTTGGAGGAGGAGGAAGGGTTGGGGCAGGGAGTACCGAGCAGAAAGGGAACCTTCTCCCATTGATTGTGGCTGTGACCTGGTCCTCCAGTGCTCAGTTCTGTGCCAGAAGGTATCGCACTCGTATCTCCTGCAGGATGAGGGGTCCAGAGCACTTGCTGTCCAGCATTTGCCGTAGTTCAAAGTAGGTGCCGCTGGTCTCTGCCATTGTTTTATTCTTCTCTTTAGCATGGCTGTCCCCTCACTTCCCTGTAAGGCAGGGAAGTCATGTTCCTGTTCTACAGGTGCGAACTGAGTCTAATTTTCCCCTGACCTCCCGTGCTGGGGCAAAGGGCTCAGTCAGTCCATCCTAATTATGGCTGTGGCCATAGGCAAAGGAATAACGTTTTGGCATTTTCTGAGAGAACACAGTGGTCCTTTAGGGACAGTGATCAGAAAGGATACCGTTCTGAAGCTGTTTCCTGCTCCTCTGCTTTAAAAATGAGAAACAAAGGGATAGCCTGGAACTTTAAGAGGGTGAAATGGAGAGGAGGAGCTGCTACTGGGCTGTCTTGGGCACAGGGTTCCCTCTCTGTTTGTAGCGACGCGATCATCGGAAGAGCTGTGCGGCTCGGTGAAGCTGTTGCTGCTGCACAGTGCAGTATGGTGCTTGTTCATGTCGATAGGAAGAAGTTTTCCGGGAAGGGGAGGGGAAAAGAGGGCAGCTGGTATCCTCTCTTCACCTTCGGTGCAAAGCCGAAAGGATCTTGAGTGATGCTCTACTACAAATAGAAGAGAAATGTTCATTTATCCTTCTCGTGGTGGTACATTCCACTGTTTCTGATTAGCCCTTTAACACTGCAAAAAGACAGTTTGCTCACACTGCTGTGTTTTTGTGTCGGTCACAGCCTTGCTTTTCCCTGTCTCTCCCTCCCAAACCCACTTAAGGTTTCTTTCGGGTTTTTTTTGTGTTTTTCGTGGTTTTTTTTTTTTCTTTGCAAAGCAGCCATGTGAGAGGAATAAAATAATTTTGAAGAGCATTATATGGTGAGAATTTTGACAATGAGTGGAAGATTGTAATTACTCTCTTCCATTAGACTCGGTGGCTTTGGACAGATAAGCTGTATTGAAACGTGTGACCAGGGCATGGGATCATGGATTGTCTTTCACTGTTGTCATGGCGACAGTGATGCAGGTGGCCTATAACTGCCTGGCTGTCAGATCTTATACATCAAACTGGTGCTAAGTGAAAATATGTTAGAGGCATGGGGGAAAAATTGCCAGCAGTGTTTATAGGATCAGGTGGAAGAGAGCTAGGCAGCTTTGAAAGCAGCTTTTTGTGAAAGCTGTAGATGACTCCGGGATGGCTCTTCAGAGTGTTTATGCCCTCATATGAGCAAAAACAGTTTTAAGGGGGGGAAATATGTACAAATATACGTATTTAGTATGTCTTCGGCACTTTCTCAGAGTCAGGGTGATGAAGGTGTTGGGCTGAGCTGGAAAAGAAATGGGAAGAAAGGCAAAGACTTCTAGCTGACAGCTGGAGCAGACCCTAGAACTTCAGTACTGAGGAAAACAGGATGTATTCGCTATGGCATCTCGGGATGTAATAGCTAATAGGAAGCTGACCCGATGTAGAGATGTTAAAGGCATATCAAAACTTAAACTCTGAACTAGCATCAAGATGTCTTACAGAAAATGTCATTAGACTTGCTACAAAGCAATTTATTTTTCAGAGCAGCTATCTTTCTAACAGGTTTGTAGGCTATGTTCCGTGAAGTTCCAAATAGATTGACTCTCATCCCCTTCCCTTTCCAGCTGACAGCAGCTTTCAGACTGTTGGGACTTACAGCAGTTCCTGACACTAAAATTAGTTAATCTGTGTAATTTTGCTAAGTATCACTGCCTTGTGCTAGCTATTGACCTACCTTCATTCTCTAATGGAGACAAACTCTTTGCAAAGAGAATAATTAAAATGATGGCAAAAAAACCCCTTTTAGTCTAGTCAAATGTTAAGTATTTGTTCTGTGCAATACTTTATCCATGGGAATTTGTTTGGGTGGCTTTGAGGTGATTTTGATCTTACTCTGATCTGAAGTGGAAGTACTACTTTGTCTACTAATGGGAGATCCTGTGGAAGATTTGCCTACCTCTTTCCGTTGTTTTTTGGAATATGTGATCTGTTATTTCAGATATGCTATTGATGGTTGTCGTGGTTTTGTTAGTGAGGGGGGGCCTAAGGTGGTAGCTTCTGTAGGAAACTGCTAGAAGTCGCTCCCCTTTGTTCAGTGGACTCGGCCGGGCCTAGGGTGGACCCACTGCTGGCCAAGGCCGAGCCGATTGGTAGCAGAACGCCTCTGCGATAACGTTTTTAAGAAGGGGAAAACAGAAAAAAAAAAGAGAGAGAAGAGAAGATGTGAAGAAGCTGAGCAGGGGCAGAGGCGCAGAGGGGGAGGCGCAGGCCTCATGGGCCTTGCAGGCCTCACCCTCTGGCCTCTCGCCAGGCGGCCGACTGGGCCCGACTCGGTCCAGCCCAGCTGCAAGAAGTGGAGAGGAGATGAGAAGTGAATAAGATGTAAAAAAGATCCTGAGAGACATCTACCAGCCTGTTGTGAGGAACGGCTGCAGACGCCAAGGTCAGTTCAGAAGGAGGGGGAGGAGTAATGCGGCTCCTGGCCAAGATTCCCCTGCAGCCTGTGGTGACGACCGTGGTGGAGCAGGTTGTCCCCCTGCAGCCCATGGAGGTCCACGGAGGGGCAGAGATCCACTTGGAGCCCGTGAAGGACCCCGTACCGGGGGAGGTGGATGCCTGAAGGCAGCTGTGGCCCGTGGAGGGCCCGCTGGGACAGCTGTTCTGGAAGGACTGCACCCGTGGAAGAGATGACCCACGCCGGAGCAGTTCCACGAAGGACTGTGGCGTAGGGGTGGGACCCCACAACGGAGCAGGGGAGAAATGCGAGGAGTTCTTCTCCCGACCATGAAGCAGCGGCGTAAAACAACGTATGATGAACTGACCGCGACCCCCATTCCCTCTTCCCCCCCTATGCCGCTCGGGAGGGGAAGGTAGTAGAGATAATGTTAAGCTTGGGAAGAGGGAGGGGTGGGGGGAGGTTATCTTGTTCTCTGTCTCATTATCCTGCTGTTTGTAGTAATAAATGAATAGTTTTCCCCAAGTTGAGTCTGTTTTGCTCGTGACGGTAACTTTAAGGATTTCTCCCTGTCCTTATCTCAAACCTTGAGCCGTTTTTCCTTATATTTTCTCTCCCTATTCTCTTGGAGTGTGGGGGGAGTGAGAGAGAGACTGCGTAGTCTGGTCCGATCGGGGCTGAACTACGACAATGGTCTGTCCACAGCACAAATTCTTGTCCTCCATGCTCTTTTGGCTAAATTGTACGTAGAAAAATCAACATTGCTTCAGAGTGCACACAGAATAATTTGGTTTGCAACTTTCTGTCCTGCATTTCATTTGCTCTGTTAGACTGCTAGTCAGCAACCAATAACATGGGGAGGAGGAAAGCAACTTCATCTCACAGGGATAGCCAGCGTTTGGCAAGTCCCACTCTCATCTACTTATCCTGCCTCAGCAAGGTAGGTCTCACCATTTCAAATGCAGAGGCACGCATGGGAAACATTTGTGAGGAGAAAACCCCAAACTTCTCCGATACTCACAGTATCGAAGACTAAAAGTGCTAGAAAAAGTAGAGTTGAAAGTAAGGCAGGCATTTGAAAGAATTATTCTGATCTTGCCCTTGGCTAGGCACTGTGGGGTTTTGTCGTTGCCTTTGGAATGACGGCACCTTTTGCAAGACCATAAGCAGAAAAGCACTAAAACCAAAGTGTAATCTAGAAGAACAGATCTTCGTGTAAGCCTAGCAGTCAACAGTGAAGCTGGAATTACTTGGAATTGTTAATTGCATGGAATTGTGAATTGGAAAACATCAGCCAAGCAATGTAAACGTTTTGCTGTATCAGCTGAAAAGTATGATCAATCCGATGTGGCTACAGTTTTCATATGGGGGGGTGGGGTGGAGTTGTCATTTTTTAGCTTGATGGTTTGATGTATCTCTGGGTTTTTAGATGATACCAATATTTTTATTGATAGGAGGAGGAACTTTTGTTTTTCACCAAAGGTCCCTATGGAGACTTTAGAGTCAAATACTGACTTAGGAATCTATCAAGGGTACTATTGATATAGGGAGTTATTTAGTATTAATAATGAATTAGCAAAAAAAAAATAAAAACAAGATCTGGCAAAGACATGTTGTATAAAGGAACGTTCTGATCTGAGTGAGAGTGGAGGGCCTTCTGGGTTCTTTGATTTTTTGGTAACTGATTATTTTTTGGTAACTGATTTTTTGCCACACGCTTAGTTAGGTCTTTGCCCCTGTTCTAAATGTTTCAGTGTTGTAGACAGAAGTGAAGGGTGAGGTGGGAAAGGGAGGTCCTGCAGTTTAACAGTTGGGTCTGGGAAAGCAATCTGTTCTTCCTTCTCTCTAATGACCTGTATGCATACAAGAATTTGAGGCATTTTGCCTACTTTTTTTTTTTTCCTTAATGGGTAGAAGGTGTCAGGTAGGTTAAACGTTGCACACAAATACAAGATCACAGTAAAAAGGTTTGAGACAGTATTGACAGTATCGGATGGTTTGAGCACATGAAAAGGAACTGGACGCTAAGGTTTCTGTTTCAGGCTTTTCTGTTGGTGAGCAGCGCAACGATGAGAAGGAAATCAGCCCTTCCAGCTTTGGTTTCCTATGCTTCAAAACAGATAAAACAAGAACTGTAAGAATGAGTTAGTGTTACTAAAAAACTTGAGATCCTTGGCTGAGAAGTGTTGTGAAAGTGCATCCTTGCCACTGCTGAAGTACCTCATGGACTGAAAGCGCATATAAAGCAGAGATGTTCTTCACCAAGTGCCAAATGTTAGGTAATGGTACCTGAGTAACTCAATAGGCATCCCAGTAATCCATGAGATTGCCATCAGTGTGCGTTTACCCATACAAAAAAAAAAAAAAAAAATCTTAACTGAGATTTTGGCTTCATCTGTGGTTCTCTTCAAAAGTCCTGTGGTGTCTTTAGCTTTCATTCAGACCCAAAATGCATTAGATTGTCTTGCATAAAGACTTGCATCTTTAATGTAGCTTTGAGATCATCCAGAGGAAAAAAAAAAGACCCAGATGTATATATAAGGGTTTTCTAGCTGAAGATGAAAAGAGCGTGTTTTAAGATGATGCCTTAATTCATGTGCTTGAGGTGCTTCATTGTTTTTTTAATCATAGGTTGTTGGTACCAAATTAGCATTTGTAATAGTTTTAGCATTAGTATTCAGGAAAAGTCTGGGTAGGAGGGGGTTGTTTTTGTTTTTTTCAGTTTTTTTTTTTTTTCTTGTTGTTCTTTTTCTCTTGAAGCTGGAACATAGAGGTGTTTTGATGTGCATGTTTACAGTAGCCCTACGCAACTCTAAAGAGCGAAAATGGAGCGCAGAAACAGTAGCTGCTACAACCATTTCCTGACGAACAAGATGGTCTGGCTGGTGAACTCGCCTCTTCTTTCTGGTGTCGTGAATCTGATCATGCAGTTGGGATGTTAATTTGGAAGTAACCACTGGGGCTGTAGGCTGAGCAGAGTTATTACCTCATTATCCATGGCTCAGGGTTAGCTGGAAGGTTTTGACCATCTGTGCGCACGCGGAGAGGAGGACGGACACGGACAGCCCAGATCCCGTATTTCAAACCGGTACGGGTCCGGATGAAGTTTGCAAGTCGTTGCAGCAGGACAGATTGCTCTGGTTTTCTCTCGTGTTTTCAGCTCAGAGTAGTGACTGCAGCTATTGCTTGGGATAAACTCGTGCCTTTTACAAGGTATTTTATTAGGTTGCCAGTGTAGCACTTTCTGTTCCGATAGTAAGCGGTGTTTGCACACCCCAGTTTTTCTAAAACACTGTGCTCCTGGCTCTCAAACAGTTTAATCATACTCTAAATCACATATAACTAAATAAAAATACTACTGTCCCATCCTCAGCTTTTTAGATACAACGCTAGATCTGATTAATTAATAGGAAACTACTTTAGTCCCAGCACGAGCAAGCTGTCCCAGTGCTGTGGCGGTTGCAGTTACAGCAGTACATGTTGTTTTACATTATTAGTAAAAACGCAGAAGCCATATGGTGGCGTATCCTAAGTTTTGTACTAGACTGGTTGCTGTGTTAACCCACAGGAAACTTTTTTTTTTTTTTTTTTGGAAGCTCTTGTTCCCTGCCAGTCCTTTGAATTAAAGAAGGTATTTGTTCAGCAAGTTGAAAGATGCTGCATCCCTGAGATGTTTCTGGTGTCGGCTGCTCGGCGGCGTGTCCCGGCAGCTACGCGCCCAGAGCTCCTGCGAGGGAAGTGGAACAGCAAAACACGGGTGGGTGCCCCAGACAATCCCGTGCTGCGGAGCGGGTGGGGGGGAGTTTCCTGTTGGAACAACAAAGCCAACAATCATCAGGATGCTTGTCTGCCACGGAGGAGTGTCTCTGTTTGGGTGTGAGCTGTGTTTCCTGCCTCACTGTGAATCAAGAATCATTTATTTTGGATCTCTGAGGGTTTCTTTTCCCCCTTCTGTTTAAAGCCTCCCTCCCCCTCCTTCCTGTCCCTCCCACCCTCAACATATTTCTCGGTGGGCAGGCTTTAAGTAATGAAATCCTATGTCTGAGAACAATGGCATTTGCAAAAGCCACTTGCCACGGTGTCAGTGCAGCTGATGAAGACGTCTCTTGCTGTACTAATACTCAAATAAATGCAGCAATGTACTTCTTTTAATTGTGTAGATGGAAGTAAGTTTTGGCCCTGATGCTGTGCAAAGGGAGAAGCTGAAGGGGTGCATCGGTCCTCTCTGCGTATTCTTAATTTGTGAGCTGCTTGGGATGGAGATGCAGCCTTTTGTCTCCCTGGAAATGCCCCTTGCGTGTTAGAGAGTACTGGAAATCAGTGCAACTCAGGGTGCGTTTGAAGGTGATGCTGTACAAAGGGCATTCTGGGCACTCTTGAGATGGGGATGGGGCGGAAGAAGATCAGATTTAATTCCCCAATATGCATTATTAGCCTCTGAGACCATTTAGTACGTTGCTATATTGGAGCATACGCAATTTCCTGCACTGAACTCTGTGCCGAGTGTGGCGTGCCTGCCACGTACATTTGCCACTGCTTAGCGTGAGCCTTAGTGTTAAGACACGTGCCACTTAAACCAAGTGACTGTGTCTAGTGCCAAGAGCCTTAAATCCACTCATGGTTAGTGTACTTTCCTCTGCACTTAGCCCAGCCTAGTTTAGCTTGTTTACAAAGAGATAAAGCAATACTTGCGTTGCTGGGGCTGTACTGCCGTAGGAAATGAGCCACTGGATCTGTCTCTGCTCATCAAATCCTTGCTCTCTTGCACAAATCTGGAAGGAAAGATTGGGTTGTATGAAAGGTGAGCCCTCAGTTTCACAGATGCCAGATGGGCAGAGCCTCTGCTTTTAAAAACTGCTCCTGGTCCAGGTGCATCCTTTCCTAAAGTCTGATTACAAAAAAAAAAGTAATGTTGCTGCTTCAGGAGCCCAAGCAAGTCTCCCTCTCCTTTGTCAGCCTTTGTCTCCTTTGTTCTGCCAGTGATGCCAACGCTGACACACTGTCAGTTTGAGTGCAGCTGTGCCACAAAACAAAGGGGATCGGAGCGTGTGCTTTTATGTGTGCGGGATCCTGCGTGTGCCCTGGACCAGCCAGAGGAAAGCCAAAACTGTTCACACGTTAACAAGAAGCTGTAGTTGTGGTATAGGCTAGCACAGGTGAAGACTGTGGTGAAGATGGAGTACTTGTACAGTCCATTCCCAGGACTGACAGACGTTCTGTGTCTCTGAGTTTCTGTGCCCTTCAAAAGCAGGTACCAAAGCTTGGGCTTCAGTAGGCCATCGCTCTTGTGCTAGCTTCATGGGTCCTCCGTGTGCTTTTGGATTATTATCTGCTGGGGAGAGCGACTCTTCCTTTCGATCTGTTTGGAAATACCCTTGCATAGTAGAGGAAATAACAAATACGCTGAAGAAGAAAACACACCTTCCCTCAGGGACCAGGGTAAAGAATTGCGGCAGCAGAGTTTTTTCCTTTCCTTCTAGCGGTAATGGAAGAAAGGTAAAAAGGCCACTACCCAAGTGGTAGAGGAGGTGATGCTGGTAGTGATGTTTCTGAAGCTTTTGTGCAACTATTTTTGATGAAGGCCAGCACAGGTAATGGGACTGGTATGTGCTCCGACAGGTTAGCATTGTAAGTGTTCAAATCCATTAAACCTTTCTGCAGTTTCCCTGTTACTGCTGCTTTTAACTTTCTTGTATTACCAAAGTATGGAGAGCTTAGCCGAGGCTCGCTTATGTTAGGTGCTGTACGAAAAAGACAGTTGTGTTCCAGGTATAGAAAGAGACAACAGATGGATAGCGGGCAGAAAGCAAAGTGGCAGTGACAGGATACTGAACAACGTGATAGCAGTGGTCTCGGTCCGCTCTCCATCCCAACACTGGAGGGACTTGAGGAATTACGAGAGTTACGGAGAGATGTTGACAGGCATGAAGGAGAGCATGTGAAAGAGGTTGAAGAGATTTGTTTGACAGTATTGTGAGTGGAGAGGGGTCAGTGTCTGCCGTGGGTTCATTAGAGGTGAAAGTCTAAATGTTATTTAGGAGGAAGAGATAGGGGATGAAGAGCCTTAAATGTGAAGAGAAGTAGCTTCCAGGAGAAGGGGGTGCTTGAGAAGAGTGAACGTGGTCTGTGATGCAGTGGGGGGAAAAAAAAACCAAACAAAACAAAACCCAAACAAACAAAAAAAACTAATCCTGAACCTAATAAAACCCTTTTGCAGTGCATTTGGGATGAGTGTAGTGAGGCTGGACTGTTTGTCAAGGTAGGAGAAAAGAATGCTGCACTTTGTTACCTCTCCCTGCTCCAACAGTGCAGGATACTTTTTCCAGGCAAATAATTTTCTTTAAGTGCCTAAGCACACTTCTGGGAACTTCTGTAAGCCTAACTTCAGGCACTCAGGTTTGAAAATTACTGGTTTAAATATTTCATAGTAGAATATCAGTGCTGGAATTGTTCTTCCGTAATAAAAGCAAGTTGGTGTACCACATATGGTTGATTTGGAAATTCTTACAGACTTCTGTTTGCCTGGAAAAACTAATTTTCCTGAATTCCCTTGAGACAGGGAATTAGATGATGAAAAGCAGGAATGTTCTCTGCCAAACTGTACACTTGGGGGAAACAACAACAACAAAAAGACGCTTTAAAAAAGTATACTTGGTGCACTTGCTGCTTCACAGGTTTGGTAGCAGTATTGTATGTGCAGGTGAAAAATCACGTTTTTCCAAAGCCTTTCCCAGGGTTTGACTTTACATCCTTAATTTTATTTTAATAGAGTTTACAGTGTACAGTATAGTGCTTCTTTGCTTATGGGATTTGGAGTTATTAAGGCATCTCTTCATTTATGAGTATGCATTAACTATTGGGATTGAAGGAACGTTTCAGCTGCTGCGTGTAATAAGTATTGCTTGAGCTAACACATCGGCAGTGAGGAAGTTGAAGCATGTAGCAGAGAACTGTGTTTAGTGCCTCTTTGGCCTCTACACCCTCCGTATTCTCCGTAAGCATCAACATTTTCCACCTCCATCTAATCCTGTTTCTGCAGAACTGGAATAACATGTGAAGGAAGGGTTTAATTACGGAGATCAATGCTCAAACTGTGTCTTTGCTGTGGTGGAGGTCACGATACCTGTATTCTGAGTTGCTAACTCCAAGGGTGGCCTAGTTCTTGCCAGTGCTACATGGTAGAATATTATTCGCCAGTTGAAGTGTTTGCAGGAATAGCACTGAATAGGTAGATCTTCATAGCGTGTTCAGTCAGTGTTTGTAACAGACACGCTGTAGCCTGCAACTTTGATCCAGATAGCTTGGCTAAAGACAACAGTTAGCTCAAGCTAGAGTCATAGAATTGTAGAATAGTTTGGGTTGGAAGGGACCTTCAAAGGTCATCCAGTCCAACCCCCCTGCAAGGAGCAGGGACATCTCCAACCAGATCAGGTTGCTCAGAGCCTCATCCAGCCTGGCCTTGAATGTTTCCAGGGATGGGGCATCCACCACCTCTCTGGGCAACCTGTGCCAGTGTTCTACAACCCTCGGTGTAAAAAATTTTAAGCTATATGAGTTACAGCTTGAGCTACTCTACGTTGAAGATAAGCTGTAAGGTTTTCAACGGTAGATGTAGGGAGGGGAAGATGAACCGTAGATGTGGAATAGCAGAAAATGGCAGGGGGGAACTTCAAGCAAAAGAAGCAGCTGATGGCCCACAAAATATGAGACTGATGTGATGCAGGGAGGTGGGAAATCCTGGAGAACAGGCCAAGTCTGAGATAGAAATATAACCCAGTAGGTGTCAAGCAGCCGAACTTCCATCGAGTTCCAAGATCGGTAAGTGCTGTCTGCCTCTGGAAATCTGGCTGATTGTTTACTGTCAAGATGTAAATTATAGTCAGGTTACTTCTGCCTGCTGTAGCAATTAATGATTGCTGTTAATTAAATGGATTGACCAGAAGGAGGGAAACTGAAATGTATATGTTCTCAGCTGTTTCAGATGATAGGTGCACACGGATGGATGAGAAGGAGCTCTGTTCTGATGGAATGCTAAATCACAGTCCCAGAAGAGCAGTGTTTTGTTCTGTGTGGGTTAAAAAAAAAAAAGTGGTTTTTGTTGCGATCCTGCCTGTGCTTTTCTTATTAGAGACTTCTAGATGACTATATGCAGTATTAATCTGAGAGCTGGGTTTTTCATTCCGTCTGACTCATTGTATTTGTTTGGGGGTGTGGGGCAGGCGGAAAGGAAACTGACTGTATTGTGCATCTTACTTCAAAGTGGTCCAGGATTTCAGTGGAATTTGTCTTGCTTTTTATAGTTTCACATTCAAATAATTACTGCCACTCAGCCAAGGCCATGGTCTGTCTCAGCTGGGAGGACCCCATATACAGCTCTCACAACCTAACTGGTGAAGCTATTGTTCTGTCTGTTGTTTCTGCTATCTGGTGTTCAGATAGCGTAACTATCTGAGAATTCAGTATGAAGGGGTATTGTGCATGTGAAGGTGGTGGTGATGGATACAAAAACAATGAACTAAGCTGATTTGGAGAAGATCTATCATCCTTCTAGAAAACTACATGTGGAGAGTGTTTCGTACCAGCTGGTATGTGGAGGGTCGATACTGTCTGTTCTTAAGGGGAGCGGTCATATCTGGGTAGGATGGGAGTGCATACATCCCTCAGTTTGTCTGGTAAGGACACCAAAACGGGGAAAAAACAGGTTTTGGTCAAAGCTCCATAAGAGGTGACAGAGGTTACCACAAATGTGTACTGATTCAGCTGCTGAGCTGGTGGGAAGCTGAACCCTCCATCACAGAGATCTTTTAGCTACCCGAGAGCTGGCCGGGCCGGTTGCTAAAGGCAGGGTTAACAGGGCGAGACTGCAGTGGAGCGTTTGGGCCAGGTCATCTGGAGCCAGCCTTAGTCTTTAGCTACTGCCCAGACCGTCTTGCCGTCACTTTGAAAAGCAGTGGCAGTCGGTGAATTCATCCCAGGTGATCCCAGCAGACTCTTCTTCACGAGCTGTCATTCAGCTTGTCTTAAGAAATTCCCTCTGTGGAGCTCCTCCTCCACCGCACAGATTTGATGCCTGGATCAGACCACCGTTGCCCTCTTAAAAATGCAGGGAAGATGCCTGCTTGGCAAACACAGATTTTGAGTTTGGCACAATTGGTAAATGAGGAAACAAAAGGCTGTATTACAGTTTGTAGCGGAATAAACCGTACTTCAATAATACAGAATTGCGGGAGAACACAAGGTCAATAGGAAGCGGAACCGAAGGATCGCGCTGTCGGTGCGGCGGCGTTCGGAGGCAGAATGCCTGAGTCGGGAGCTGTGCGGACTGTGGCGGTGGGAGTTCTTCCAGAGACCCCGTTTCAAACCCTTATTTGCTGTCTGGCTTTAGCATTTTTGTTCCTGGTGATCAATGGAAGGTTTCCAAATCACCATTGTGTTGTGACTCAGTGCAGGGGGAGGGGGAGAACTTATTCCCCATAACATTTCTTTTGGCTTGGAGACAAAAGAGAAAAGAGCAGTTTGTTGGCTCAGTTTAGCAGACAAGGAGCCAGTAACTGATCAGCTTATTAATACAGAGGGCTTCACATATACAGTCAGCCAAAAACAAAAAAAAAAAAGCATTTAAAAACACTTAGAAAGGAAGAAAAGAAAGGGCAAATTAGTTTTGTGTTAGCCTTTAATTAACCATAGTTCTTGCTCTGACTACTTACTTTTTAGAAGCTGCTTGGGCTTATTTATTTAAATAACCTTTCCTTTTTCTCCAAGGAGAAAGGCCGTGATGGCAGGGGGGAAAAAACCTTTACACACACGTGCTTTTCTTAATTGGGAGCAGCAATCTAGGTGTCACAGCAAATCTCTGCTTTCTGTTGCTTTTCTGGTGGCTAGTTAAGATAAAAAAAGACATGCGGTGTATTTTTGTTTAGGTTTGATTTTTGTTTCTGATTTCCTTTGGTTGGCATGGAGCAAAATGCTTCTCAGATATGCTATGGATAGTTTACAGCCCTGTGATTGCAGCTTATCGGTGACAACCAACCTTTCCTTAACATGCTCTCAAGTAGGAGGTAGCGTTTGTTCTGCACTCGCTGGCTGTTTGTATCCCACTCCATTTGTGCCGTGGGTGGACAGTCTGATTTGCTTGCTGAATTTTTTTAAATTTTTTTTTTTTTTTTAATTCTCTCACTCATGGGGGAAACCCATGGAAATGCATCTTGTCAGCAAATAAAACCGATGGTTCTGTACATCTGATTCTTTTTGGCTGCAGGAATCAGAAGAAATTCTGTGTCGGTTATAGAGGCCACGCTGAATTGGATCCAGCTAGAGCGGTTCTTCCCTCTCCGCGGGGCTATCTGCTGCACCCCCAGCAGTGATGAGATGTCACAGAGCAGGCTGACAAACGGAGGCAGCGCTGACTTTTCTGTCAGCGAGGAAGACTGATCCCTGAGCTCCGAGTCCTATTAAGTACCTGGATTGTTTGAAGAGCTGAAACTGCGTGCTAAATTTCAGTTGTGATAATTTGCAAATAGGCAGGCTTCAACCTTTAGGGAAGGGAATCCATTAAGTATTGATGAACTTAGGTGAGATTGTCTTAAGCTGCACTGTCTAGGAGGCAAAGCAACAGGTGTGAACAGCTGCAAGGGCTGTCTTTCGGTCTCTCCACTGAGTATGCAGACAGCAGTTGCCCTCTGGATTTCCAGCCTCCTCGGTCTCATCCTAGACCCTCTTGCATCCACTCCCAGCTCTGTGCAGTCAACTAATAGCACACCACCAATGTGTATCATGACCATTCCCTGCTGAGAAGCTGGGAACCCTTGTTCCGTCCTCATTCCTCTTTTACCAATCCAGAACCTTCAACCTGCTCAAGTACGATTTCCATTCTGTGGTAGGGATTCCTATGTCTGCCATGACTCTATCTGCTCCTTGTTCTTCCCCTCTCTGTGATTGCTTTTTTGAATTTGTACTTTAGAGAAACTTCTTCATTCTACTTAAGCTTTCTGTGCAGGCATCTCCTATCTCCTTCTGTACCTTCTGTGTTAAAGCCATTACCCCTCATCCTATCACAACAGGCCCTGCTAAAGAGTTTCTCCCTGTCTTTCCTGTAGACCCCCTTTAGGTACTGGCAGGCCTCCTGGACCAACAGGTCCACGTCCTTCTTATGCTGGGGGCTCCAGAGCTGGCCGCAGTACTGCAGCTGGGGTCTCAAGAGAGCAGAGCAGAGGGGCAGAATCCCTTCCTTCAACTTGCTGGCCACGCTTCTGGGAGACACATAAGAAACAAGACTTGCACAGTTTTACCCAGCATGTGTCTTTCATGGGGGAACTCCTCCTGAAAACTTCCTTTGTGACCTCTTGCAGAGGTGTCTTCCTAGTCTCCAGTGATGCCCGTAGTGGGCACAGGGATGGCAGCAGCAGCTTTGCCAGTTCCCTGAGCCCACCTTCCAGCAGAGCACGCTGCCAGGAGGTCCTACACCTGAATAACGTGGCGTGGCATCTGCACGCCCCCAGAAATGTCTGGCTTTGCCGTGTTCTCCCTGGCTGGTGCCTCTGCCCTGGCTGCCCATGGCACAGAGTGAAACGCAGATGTCAGCGGTAATTGGGAGGGAGCCTGAGTGACAATTACCGCTCCGCATCCTGCAGCATCCTGAGCAGCAGCCCCCTTTGGTCTCAGCTTTAAAGGCGCTGTAACTCGTTAATTGGAGTGCTGCCCTGTTAACGTGCCTCAGTTAGTTTCTTCTCTGATTCTGCTTTAGTCAGGAGGTGGGGGAAGGCTGCTCTTTGTTGAGATGGCTGTTTATTCTTAAATCCTATTGAAATGTGTGGCATTTGTCATGTCCTCTCCTAAGAGTGACTAGCTAGCTGCCTTCTTTCTTTTTTCTTTTTTTTTTCTTTAAGGTAGGAGCTGTTAGGAGAGAAATAATACAGGGGAGATGTATGAGCTTCAAGTTAGAAATAGGTTTTAATATTCCTGATAAGCAGTAGATCTTGATGCTTAGAAATTAAAAATCTACATTTCACATTGACCAGTTTAGGGGATGACATATTTCCTTCACATCTGAAGAAAAACCCTGGCAGCATTAGCTTCAGTGGATTGATGATACACATGTTTAATTTACCAAGCAGTTTATTTTCCAGCGTATATATAATTTATTCTTAATTTAGAAATTATTTTTTATAGCTTGAGATTCAACACTAGTCATAGTGTGGAAGACTGACTGGGCTTCCTCGGTGTGTTTCCATCCTGCCTTGCAGTATAAACAGCTGAAAATGGTTTGTTCACCGATGTTCGTAAGTGACAACCAAAACTTCCTTTGTTACTAGATTTTAAAGACCGAGCAGAAGAGAATCCAGGAGCAAGAGGCTCTGATGCTGTCACAGAACAGACTGGACTGGCATGTCTGAGACACGTTGTGGGCAGTGAATATAGCAATACCAGCACACAACAAATTCTATAGAAAACACAGGTTGTTTTTACCAGTGAAAAAGTAACACATTGCATAAAAGATTGCAGGAGCTCCCTTGCAGGAGTGTTTCAGCATGAAGGACTATAAAGTAGAGAAATGGCAGGGATAAAAATTCCAGGACAGACAGTAAAGCCGCAGCAGTAAGTAGTGTGCTGTCAGTCTCTGGATCAAAGCAGTGATAGCAAGTGCAGCATCTCAAGAAGAGTTTAAAGAGCTGGCAAAACCAGCCAGAAGGGCAATAATGGCTCTGTCTGCCCACTAGTGTAAACAGGTTGTAAATGATAAAGGACGTAGCTTGTAGGAGTGGGTAAAGGGGGTCTTTGGGGTCAGGACCCCAAAGAATAATATTTTGGAATGGGGTTGGCTTTAGTTTTCTAAAGTACTCAAGAGAAAGGCTGTCTTTAGTTTTAAGGCAAGATTTCATTCTAGAAGGAAGTAGGGCTGGCCTATTTTGATTGCTTGGTTTATGTCTTCCAGTAGCTATCTTCAGAAGGGGGTGTGGCTATAGTGTACTGTGAAATGCTGTCTCATCTCGTCTTTAAATTGTTAGGCTGGGCAGGTCAGTGTTTGGTGGGAGACACTAATGAGACTATTTGTAGGGGGAGAAGGAAAAGTGGTAATTTTACTGAAAAATGTGACACTTACAAAGCATAACACGCGGGTGCCTACAGCTTGAATGCCTTGAGTCCATGTCCGGATGTTGTAGTGTTAGCTGCATGATGAAGAATAAAGGGAAAGGGTAGCTTACATGGGATGTCTGTTTTTAAGAAAGGTACAGGATGGAGCAGAATAATACTCCTCTTGCGTGCTCCTGGATCTTGGGCTGATCTGCAGCCTGAAGCAACTTCAGCATTACTTACCCAGGCTGGTGGTCTGACGCATAAGTAGAGATGACTTACATTAGGATAACTGGTCAAGATGTCACACTCAGCTATTTGCAGCACTTCTGCTGTATGGGTGGCAGAGCTGCTCACGGTAGCTTTTGAATCTGTGGTTTACAGCCTGATGTTTTAGGTACGCTGAATCTGGTGCCTACCTGCCTAAAAATGAGGTGGTTATTACAAGTCAGGACTGACTAGAAGACACATAGCCATTCATGTAGTAAGTTACTTGATTGACCTTCCAAGTAAGCCACCGTATCCTCATGAGTGCGTGCATGCCCTGGGATGCTTCACACTGGCCACGGGACCACAGCAGTACCAGAAGATCTGCAGTCCCCTATGGTAGGGGCCCACTGAAATGCGTTCCTGGACGTGCTTGTTTTGTATCACAGCTTGAAAACTCCTCCAAGGAGGACCACAAAGTGAGGTGTAGAGCTGGCTTTTACTGTTGCCGCGTCATGGGAGCTTTCATGAAGGAGAGCTTCCCTTCACTTTTCCCCTGGTACGCAAGCACTGGAGCAAGAGCTGAAATTTCACCTTGTGTATTTTGGATGAGACACTTACTCAAGAATTTGAAAAATGTTATTAAGTAGTAGATATCCCATGACACTTTTCCTAGAAAAAGTGTGTTAACAGTAATGTCCCACCCAATTCCAGGTGCAATAATTGTATTTTCTTCACCTAACTTCTCACTCCATTGTCAATTTGCAGCTCCCATCCATGTGCCGATAAACAGCTGCTCTATGTCGTCCTCCTGCTCCTGGATGAGTCACTTCAGTGAAAGAAACTGTCTAGAGTTTCCAAAGCTCTTTGGGATCCTTCTAGATAAAAGATGCTATGTACGCTGAAGTTATTAATGTTAATGTGATGCCTAGCCTTAAGAAGGGTTTTTTCAGGCAAGAGAAATGAAAGAAATCAGGTTGCCATTACCAGAATAGAAGACTGAGGGAACTAATTGAAAAGAGCCTAGAACAAGGTGGAGTAATCCGTTGACTTAACATGAGGAAGACCAACTTCTCTCTTAGTCTTTGACTGCACTGAACAGCTCTGTTTTAGCCCATTTTGAGGATCCGGCCCAGAAAAAAAAAAAGCCTAATTTCTTACTCCATGGAACTGATGGCTGCAGGGTATCTCTGCATCCATCAGCTTGGTACTACTGAATGTGCTTAGATGTTTATGTGAATAAAAGCGTCACACAGAATGATGACAATTCTCTTTGTAGCAAAATGGGAGAGAAAGGAGCAGAAAGAGGGAAAACTAGAAAATATGCCTGAATGAGAAGGGACAAATATTTATGCAGGCTAGGGAAATAAACTCAGCACGAGTCATGCAAGTAGAGTGAAGTCTATGCTTTTGTAGGAAAGCTAGAGACCAAGAGGAATGAAAGGAAGTTAAAAGAACAAATATATTTTAAAAAAATTAATTTCTTTCAGAATTATATTAGAAATCCACTGGAGAGCTGATGAGCCTCAATAGCTCAGGAGGCCCAAGGGACAATTAAGACGAGCAAACTAGAATGTAAAGTACTTCTTACACTGGTCTTCCATACAGAGGGATACCTCTTGAGCTCAGCTTTACTTTTGGTAAAAGGTAAAGAGTTGACAGGAGTAGAAACTACTTTTATTGTTAATAAGACCGCACTGAATCACACGATTTAGCAGACAGTGATACAAGTGTGAGACTTGGACTCCGCTTGTAGCTTTGACCCATAATGCCTTGGCCTATGCTTAATTTTCTGTGTCCTCAAACTGGAGAGAGAGAGATTTGCTTTGTTTTTAAAGCAGTTTGAGAGTCATGTGTGTATGTAAATGCATAACATATTAATATTTTTAATATTTGGACTACATTAATCTATGAAGTCAGTAGTTGATTTCTTTAGTATTAGCTGAATTGCCTCCCAGGACAAAAACAACCCCAAAATAAATGTGATTTAATTTATCATTACAGCTATAATAAGAAGGATCTGGAATATTGCCAGTGTTTTTACTGAGGTGGGAAAGATGATAAGGGTGATCCAGGGAATTATAAAATCATGACCCTCATTTAAGTACATAAGAGAATTGTTAAGAAAGTCATTACAGCTGTCATGATAAAGTAACTCAGGCACAAACCAGCATAGCTTTCCGTAAGTGTAAACTTTGTCTAATATATTAGAATTCTTTGGAAAAGTTGAAGTAGTGAATAATAGGAGAAATGTTGGATATCCTCCTAAAGGTTTTTGTTGAAGTTTCACAGAAGAGGCTATGGGGAAAGCTGGTAATCGTGGGGCGAGTCTTATAGTCATACTACAGGTTTAAAAACTCTTTTAGATAGGAAGCCAAGAAATTGGAAATTCTTACCAGGGGAAAAGGCTGGTTTGTCATCCTGGGAAAATGGTAACAGCAGAGCACCTTGGGCGTCATGCTACTGTACTCAACGGTAATAGTACTAATGATCTGGGAGAGGGGCTAAGCAGCCTGCTTACCAGCACTTAAGAGATACAACATTGGGTTTGTCAAACAAACCTGTGTAGAAGAACTGGGAAACCTTCCAAGAGGAGTTTCCAAAGCGCTTAGTCTGGCTGGACCCTCGATGTGGGGAAACATCCACTGAAGCGTAAGGACTTTGACGGTGGTGACTAAAGATAAAGCAAAACCCGGCATATAATAAATATTTGACAATATGTTCAAGTGTTTGTGGGGTAGTCATGTGAAAGCCTTTTCAAGAGGCTCAGTGGTGAAACAGTCACCTTTGCGTGAAGAAGTCAGCAGTGGTTACGTCTAGCTCTGGTCTGTGCTTGGCAAATAGCCGCCTTCTGGAAACAGCTTCAGCTAGCTAATGCAGGACTGCTGGCCTTTCTGGGTGGGACACAGCTACTTCAAATCGGTGTCTTTGAGGGTGTTTTTGTGCCAAGTTGTATTTGGCCTTCTGATTTTGGTAGTGACTGTTAGCTGATCCCAAGGCGGGCAGAGTGATCCTCCTTGTATCCGGCCTTACTTCCTTCTGGTTTCTGGTTATCGGTGGTCGAGGGATTTCCTCAACCAAAGTCCTTCTTGTTTAGAAACAACTGATGCATCCACAGGCTATTAACTTGTTTTAATCCCTGGTTGATCCCATTCCTAGTTTTGGTCTGCACCTACCATTGCCTGGTTTTCTACAGCTGCACAGCAAGCAGCTTTTTTCTGTTGGTTTCAAACCTTCTCTGAGTGGCTCGAAGATGGCTTGCTGAAAAACCTGGCAAGAAGAGAAATCCTTTTTCTGTGTGTGGGTTTCTCTCCCCACCATTTCCAACTTCTCCTGGTCTCTACTTCCTCACCTTTTTGTCAACTGTTAGACCATCTCAGGAGATGTTGTTTGGGGTTTTTTGCGGGTTTTTGTTTTGTTTTGTTTTTAACTCTGTAAATCACTGGAAATCTATGTAGCTCTCCCTCCCCTCCCCAGCTTTCTGTTCTTTCAACAAGTTAAAATGGCTCATGGACAGGTATGACAAGAATCAGTGCAACACAGAGTAAGCTTTACGAGCTAAGGCTGGCAGGAGCGAGAGACAGGAGATGGCAAGAGAATGTGGGAGCTCCTTTCTTCAGTAGCTGCGAGCTGGTAAGGGGTTTTGTGCCCGAGGTGTGACTTTAAATCCCCTACATATTCATCCATACTTCTCTATGGTTCTCTGTTCTCACAGTCAAACGAGTTGTTCCAAAAAGTAGAAGGTTTTTACAGCTTGTGTGCAGTTCACAAGAAAACATGAGAGATGCTGAAAACCTGTAACAAGACTCCAAACAGATTGAAGTTAAGGTTCGTCCTTTTCCCTGACTGTTGCTGTGGGTTTCCTCTGGATACCTGCTCATCTATGGATACGTTTTGTTTTGTTTTAGGGAAGAAACAGAGACGTGTAGGCTAATACACAGTTGAACCTGCGTCTCCAGATGTGAAAAGCTAATGCATTCAGAAACTGTTCTAGTGAACGCTCTTGGATATAAAGGAGACGCACTGGGGGAAACACAGCAGGAATTCTTTATATTCTGCTGCTTCCCAGCCTGTTCTTTAAGCTCACGCAGCAAACCTCATTGGACAGCTACTCTCAGGCTATTTTTTTCTTTTTTTTTTTTTTTTTTTTCCTATGGAAGCAGTCACTTCAGTTTATCCCTTTGTTGCCATGGCTTAAGCTTTAACTTTACTGCCCCTCCACATCTCTTAGAGCGGGCCTTCAAAGCAAAGCTTCCCGTTCCGCAGAAAGGCACCTGGCAATAAACTAGGCGAAAGTGAGTGTGGGAAGTGTAAATCTGATAGAAGGAGCGATAGTTTAAACAACTTCAGCCCCGTTCTTTGATGATGGTATGCTCTGTTTATTAAGGTGGGAAGGGCACACGCTGCCTGTCTCTGGGCCTACAGAGTATAGTTTCTGTATTTTAGGCTTCTGTCTAGGAGAAATGGCAAATATAGGCTCAGTTTACTGGAGCAGTGATGAAATTGGATCTGCCAGAATTTGGTGTGTACTTCTACGAAGCAAAGGCATTACAGACGTAATCCCCTTCCCGCTCTCTGCCGCGCTGCGGGTTTCCCCTCCCGGGGGATGCGTGCTGGTGTGGAGCTGGTTCCTCTCCGCCATCCCTGCGTGTGATAGCACCAGCAGAAGCCTGCATACGCGTGGGGCTTTGTCGGCTTCAGCCCAAATAACCAACTGTGGCCTCAGGGTGAGGAGCCACCTGTTTGGGCTGTAGAAAAGGGCAATCTTTTTTTTTTTCTTTTTTCTTTTTCTTTTTTTTTTTTTTCAGTGGGAGGAAAAAATATTACATAGCGCTAAAAAGAAACTTAAATGACTTGGAAAAAAGTTTTCAGAAGTTTTTTTAAAGTTTTGTTTTGTTTTACCATCATTCCCTAAAAATTTAATAGCTGTCCTAGGTATTTCAAATTCATTCATTATGTGTCTATACATTAGCCAGAAGTGGGGGAAAAAAAAAGTTAAAAGTGGTAGTGCGGCACCTTTCAGTTCTCAGTTGAACAGTTCTTTTGAAGTCTGTAAAAAACTTTTAATGAGTGGTTTTAGTTTTTGTTTCATTTTGCTTTTGTTTGCTTGTTTTGTGTTTGTTTGGGTTGTTTGTTTTTTGGGTGGGTTTTCTTTTTGGGTTTTTATTTGTTTTTTTTTTTTTTTTGCCAGATGCCTGTCACTAGCATATCCTCACACAACTGTGAAGAAAATTCAGTTCTAATGCTAAAAGCCTTTTAAGTTTTTGCAGTTCTGGTGACATAGTAAACTCCTGCTACATAAGTGGTCATTATAGAAGACGTGGAGCCAGAGCATGTAAAATAAATAAGACAAAAGGAGAAGACAAACAAGCTGACAACCCTGGTCTTTAAGAGGATGTCGTTGACGTGAAATCTTGTGAATTGTATTTTGAAAAAGAAAGAGTAATAATAAGTAGTAAAAGTTGTTTTGGAGACAGTATTTGCCTGCTAGTTAGTGTTTTGTAACCACGGTGTCACAGTGTCACAGCTGGCTGTTGCTGTGCGAGGAGCCTGTGGTTATAGTAGAAGTTGACTGTAGTACTGCAGCGAAGCTGACAATTCGCAATCAGCCAAAAAGGCATTCTGAAAAAGATGTTTTTTAAAATCTTTAATGTATTTCCATTATAAAGCTTATAAATGTTAATTGTAAGAATAGCAACTGTGAAACAGAGAAAAGATACAGGTAATGTGGGTCTTAAAAAGGGAAGAAAATCCCTGCCTCTAATTAGGTACAATTTGTGTTGGAGTTTTGCCTGATTAAAGCCAGAAAGACGAGATACATTGTTTTTTAAATTACTTAGCTCTGCTCTGTCTTATTCTTCAGTTTCATAACTTATATTCAGATTTGCCTGAGAAAGAAATGAAGCATCATTTTGAAGCAGTAGGCTAAGTTGATCCTGATGTAATTGATCCAAGTGGAATTATGCTGAGGAAGTATTTGGCCCAGGTCTTTCTAAACTTATTGAGAGAGAAATTGCAATTTAGCCTGGAAGGGAACCATGGAAAAAAAAAATCTTTGTCTGAAGTAGCACACCATCACCAACAGCCTTTCTAAAGCATTTTCATTTGTCTTCTCTTCCCATCATTTTATGCTGATTACATTTGTGCTAATTACACATGTTCACTTCTTTCCTGCAGATTAACCATTGCAGGATAAATTTATTTGCACACAAATACACTTACAATATAAAAATTTTTATTATAGTCCCATTTAATGAAAAAGCTGCTTACAACTACAGAAATATACTATGTAACCAGATCTTCAACACTTGTAAATTGAAATAAATTAGAATTACTAGATTTGCTTTCCAGATTAGGAAGAACTAAAATAATAAAAATAATTTGGTAGGTTTGTTTGGCTTTTTTATATGGAATATGTGTAGAACTGACAGCGTAGAGTTCAGACAACTTCTCTTGTCTTATATAAGAGCCTCTTGTATTCCTCACCACCTCTCTACTGGCTTTTGTAGGTTTGGGCATGTCATTTAGATTCTTGGTGCATCAGGTCGTATCGTCAATGGGATCTGTAGAATGAATACTAATTTATCTTCCTGCAGGGTGTTTTAAACATCTGGACTGAGTTGAAACTCATTAGTACCAGTGTAAGTCCGTATCTGCAGGGGCCTGTTGTACAGGGATGCTTCAGAGTTTCTCTGGTGCGACTGAGAGGAAAAGCCATTCGCTGGGGCTCCATCCGAGAACTGCTGGATTTGATTCGCGTTGCACTTTTCTCTCTTTGATAACGATGTTGCTCCTGTGGAAGTTAGTCCAACGGCAGTATAAAAGTAGGAGCTCCATGCCATAAAACACTGCTTGTTAGCAGTGTGTATGTTCACTTTGGGCTGGCTGAGGTGAGCTGTTCCAGAACAGAGCCGTGGGTGTCAGCTGTTGTCCTCACGCAGTGGTCCTGGCCCTGACCAAACTCAGCAACAACTGCATCTTCTCAGCAGCTCAAACTGCCCTCGCAAGCCTGGGCAGTTCTTTAGCCAAAAAAACCCCACCACACACACAAAAAACACCTCAGCAAAGTAAATCTGGACTTCTACAGTGGAATGTTAAAGTAGTAAAATATCTTCTTTTTTTTTTTTTTTTTCTCTTTTAATTTTTTTTTTTTAAATTTTATGACTTCAAAAGAAAAAAACTCAAATCCCACTTCACTAACTGTGCATAGTAGAAATCTGTTAATAAGGATTTAGCCATGCCGGAACTGATGGTTTCGGGGACCCCTCAGATGTGTGACTTACACCGTCATCCCGTTTAGCTAAGCTAAACCAAACTGGATCAAGATATTCTTGTTCCACAGGGAGATACCCACAGTTGCAGTACTTCAGGATCAACAGTTGTGCTTTAGTTTCAAGTTCGGGCAAGTACTTTCGTTGGAGGAAACAGACTCTGTTAAAGTAGACAGAAAACCAGCTATTTGCTGTGTGTGATTAAACTTAAGTTAATTTTGACATAAATACACCCACACACTGATCTTCCTGCTATACAAAGTTCATAAGACTTATCATTAGAAAGTGGAAACGTTGCTATCCTGGCCCTGCTTATTGAGGGACGCAGCTTCATGTCTCAGCCTGATCCTAGCCCTACCCAAGCTGCTTCGTGACCGCAGCCAAGCCTTGGCAACGAACGTGGCTCCAGCGCGTGCGAGAACACAGCAGTGACAGAACCGAGCGCCGGCCGTTCTGCTCTCTGCGGCTGACCTCCCTTTCTGCTGTGGGCTCCGCCGGGATTCGGGAATTCGCGCTGTGCCTTGGCTGTTGCTGGGGGTTGCAAGTGCCGGCCCCGCAGCAGCTGCATGCCTCTGTAGCTGAAACTCTCCCTCCCTCTCTCCCCCTCCGAAATGGCGTCGGAGCAAGCTGCAACACTGCCCGGAACTTGTTCTATCCAGTTTACGCAGCCAGCCTGTTCCTAGAGATACATTCCTGTGGCTGCCTGAAGCTTCACAGGAGGAAAAACCTTCCTTAGCTCCCCCCCGGCCCTCCCAAGCTGTTTATAGGCAAAGGTCAGATCATCTTTTCTTCTGTTGCCTGTTCCCCTGTCTTATGCTGTCTCTTGTGGCACGGCTCAAGAAAAAAAAAAGAACACAACACTAAAATCCCTTTTATTTAAGTATGTGTTTGTAGGGGAAGCTGTAGAGTGAGAAAGGGCAGAATTCGTCTTCCTAATTTAAAAAAGTTTTCTTTCCTCTCTCTCTTCCCCTGATTAAACACTTCTGCATAACAAAAACAAATGGTCACAGGAATGAAAGGAGAGGTGAGCTGAAGTTGCTACAGCTCTGTCTGTAACTTTATTTCAGAATGCAGAATTTCTTTGGAGTTCTGTGCTGCAGGGAACTTTAACTGAGGTTGCTGACGAAGGCAAAAGTGTATTTATAGGGACCCAGTCCAGGATAAGCAGGTGACAGCTCCAGTAACGAGCAGCACAAATGGCCCGGGACACCACTAACCAACAAGGGATCGTCTTCCCCGTTAGCTCTTCTGGAGGAGAGAGAGCTGGAGGCAGCAGTAAGGCTGACCAGATCGGGCAGGGTTGGGGGAAGATGGGTCTTGTCCTCAAACCCTCCTTGTATTTTTTTTTTTTTTAGGCATTCAGGCCATGGTGATAAAGCACCCCTCCTTCCTTCATGTTAAGGCTTTTCTGTTGGTCTGTGCTGCTATGGAGCTGTTAACGCTGTGCTGGTGAGCTGTGAAAATTTATGCCTCAGAGAAAAATTAAGGTAGTGACTCAGCAGGTCTTACTCAGCACAGATTATTGGGAAGATGACGTATTGTGTTCACAGCTCCATGTGAATAAAACGGTTAGAGAGGTATCTGTGTCCCAGAATTAGGCTGCTGAGTGTTTGGAGTCCACCACAGACAGGTAGCTGGAAATACTTGCTCGGAGAGCTGGCGAATGAAGGTCAGTCAGGGTTGATGAACGAGTATTGTTGAAGTGGCGATGGCCATGTTCTCAAGTAGGAAAGCTGCTGTGAATCGTAACTGGAAATTATGTACAGATGCCCAACGCTGGGCTGTAATTCTGCTCCGAAGCCAGCAGAATTCAGGTTCTGCCCCCCGGGTGTGCTCCTGCCGGTGTCTAATTTTCTCTGTAACAAGTCCCTCATGGAGGGACCAGATCCTGTCCCCTCTCACTAGCTGACCTGGCAGGATCACTGCGGTGAGGGAAGCTGGAGGGAAGGCTCTGGGAGTCGCTGTGGTGTAGGGAGGAGAGCTGGAAGTGTGGGGCTCAGAGGTGATGCAGCTCAGGTGGCAGTTCACTCTTCCCAGGTGTGGAAGAGTTAGGGCTCCAGGCCAGTGTTCTCGGGGCCGAATAGGCCCTGCTCTGCAGCGCAGGGAGAGAGGGGCTGTGTGAGCACCCCTGAACCCCTTTGCCCAGCTGTCCTGGGTTGTGTTTTGCTCACTACTGCGAGGGAACAGAGGGAGATGTCAAGGTGTGGTCTTGCTTGAGGCCGCTCTGGTAGCGTGCACCTTCCCACGTACCCCATCCCTTTCCAAATCATCCGTGGGAGTTTCAGTACCGCAAGAGGGGTTATTTGGTAACTAACTGTGAATGCTTGCCCATTCAGACATAAGCTTGGCAGCATTTGGCTTGGAAACCTTAATTGTGAAGTGAGTTTAATCTTTTTGGGGAAAGAGGGTAAATTTGGGAGTGTAAGAGGTGTTCTCTTTCTGTGTGATCACCACCTTGCTGTCTGGGTGTGGATGCCTCCCCTACAAGAGAGAGGACACTCAACTCTGTCAAAAAGACACCGATAAGGTGTGTTGGCCACTAGCTCCTGCCTCAGCAAGATGTTAGTCCACGTTTTGTTTAACAGCTCTTCCAAAATGACTGCACCCCTGAGTCACAGCAAGCAGGGTACTGGAAAGCAAACTGATGCCCTGCTATTTGGAAACAAAGCCTGCCTAGCAACCCGGCTCCTCGCAGCAAGGGAAGACACGCGGTGTTGTGCGAGCGCCCGGCCCCTGCTCTTTCAAGGAACGAAAGCAAGATGTCAGAGGAAGTTACCCTTTCAGCATCAATCACGTAGCTAGGGTCTCACCTTTACGGAGGCCTTGCAGTCAGCAGAGCAGCGTAACGTACCACTCAGTTGCACCTTCGCCCTTTTGCAGCATGCGTGCCGTCCTGCCCGGAGCAGTCACGGGGTAAAACCGGGTCAAGCTCTGTCCCGAGGCTGAGCCGTACCAGCCCTGGAAAGCAGCTCAACCACCGTGACTAAAAGTTTCCTTGGGAAACAGATTGGATCCTTAACAAGCAGATGTTTTATGAGCTGATAAAAATGATCTCAAAGGCCAAGAATCAACCTCACAAGTGGAGAGAACAGAAATGATCGGTGGCTGTTTCTCCTGCTGTTGTGAGTCAGAAATCAAACGGAGGGTTTAACGCAAAGAGGGTTAAAACACTAGTAATTCAGTGCCTACCAGCTGGGAAGAATAATAAAGCCTGCATTTCTGTGTTGGTACAGGGCGAGTGCTGCAGAAACAGGAATTTTATTACATAATGATGCCTCCTACATAAAGCTTTAGAAGGGAAAGCAGGGCCATGCGTCATTAAAATGACACAAAACATGCCGCTGCGACCAGAGTCCTGTGTGTGCCGAAGACTGTACCGTACGCACAGATTCTTCGTGGCCCTGCCGCATTCATGAATTTCAGTTCGCTTGGTTCACAGCTGGGAGGGAGGCTGCCACCTCGAAACCTGTGCTGTACTGTGGAAATGGAAGATGGGAGGGCAGGGGTGTTTTCTTGTTTGTTATTGTTTTACCATAGATTTAATTAAATGATGGAAAGGAAAGGGAGGGGAAATGCAATTCCAAACTCAAAAACTGCTGACTTGAGCACACCCCCTTTTAAGGGCAGCGAGGCTCAGGAGCGCTGCTGGGTCCAGGAAGCCCTTCTTGTATCCATGAATCCCTTCGGGATCATCTGTGGCCGCTTTGCGGTTGCCCCTTTGCCTTCTGGAGGAGCGCTGCTCACAGGCACTGGTGGAAGTTGCACTCAGCTGTAGTCAGGAGGTGGTCATCCACCCATGGTAGGAGGCCATGAATAGCACTTGGCGAGTCAGGAAAAAAAGAGATTCTGGTCATTTTGTTATTGGCATAAAGAGGACTCTATCTCAAAGCACCGGGCATATTAATGTCTTTCAGGATGGATTGAGCAGCACTTTTCCCGTTGTACAAGTGAAGACTCTGACAATGAATGATTACAATCCTGTTCCAGAAATGGCAGCTCTGTGGATTTTCTCAGAGCACATGCTTAGTGGTCTGTCTGATGAGATTTGTAAAGGTTTTCTGTTGTCTGCTCCTTCCTTAACATCCAAAGCACAAAGTTGAGAGGAAGTGAGTAGATATTTCCTTTTGTGTGTGTGCTGTCACCAAGCCACTGATGCAGGCATGAAGAGCATTCTTCTGTCTGATTTTTCAAGTCTGTGTAAGCCAAAACTAAAGCATTCTTGCTGTCTTGAAGAGCTTATAGTTAAAGGGTTTCATTCAGAAAAGTATTTAAACCATCTGTATTAATGACAGCATTTAAGTAGGCATTTAAGTCCTTGTTTGGATTGTGGCCTAATAAGGGTGCTTTGTTGAATGGGGCTGAAACGGAAAAACTGAAGGCAAGGTATGGAGTGTATTAGCGAAACACCTGGTGGTGCCTGGCAAGCATTTTGCTGCTTCCATTTACCTTCATCTTTTTTTGTTTTAATTGATTCCATTTTTATTGTTTAGTGGGTTGGAAGGAGGCATGCAGACATAGCGCCAGTGGCACAGCAAAAGGGTGGCGCAGGTGACGTACCCAGGGCCATTCCGCAGGGGAGTGGCAGAGGTGTGAATGAAAACCTGGCATCATTTTTTTTGACCTACAACATAAAGATGACAACTGTGTTAGTTCCCGTATAGATGGGAGGCATGAAAAGCTGGGTCTCCTTTAATGTTCCTTTGGGTGATAACTTGGCTGTTGGTACCCTGTGGGATAATCGTGTGTGACTTCCGGCAGCACTGGAAAAAGAAAGCCACCTCTGAAATACTGGGTTAAATTCTGACCGTCATCAGTCTGAGCAAAGTTAATAGGCTTGCATCAGTCTAATGAGGAATGCAAAGGTTTAGAGGTTGGGTAGTTACTGGGCCTGCAGAGATTTCAGACAGCATGATGTAACTTGTGTGTCCCCAGATATATTTTTATCACCACAGTCACGATAACATGATATGTCATGCTGCCAGCCTGCCACCGTAGATGAAACATTTCCGCTGGTGGTCTGCGCGTTGCACCCGTAGCGTGCTTCTGTGCGGCCTCCCACTGTTTCCAGAGGATGTGGGAGCACCTCCTCCTGTTATCAGCTGTGTTAAAAGCCAGTTGTTGTTGTGCCATCTCTATGTTTAAAGATTTCTTTCTTCTCCTGTGTATCTGCAAGGCCCCACAGACGAATACATCAGAGCATCAGTACAACATGCATTATTTCCAGACTGGAATACAGCTGCTCCCAAGGTGAAACCAGGTAGTCGATTCCCTCTGCTGCAGTAGATCTCTTCCCAGCACATCCAGCAAGCCATAACTATTAATTTCAATGACACAACCACGACTTTACTCCTATTAGGGTTGCTCTTGGTGGCGCAGCAACGTTGGGTCTCTCTTGTCTGAACAGAATTGTCAGATGGGTCTAGCACCGCGAAGTCCTTGGTAGCGGCTGTAACGTAAGAGGCAGAGGAAAGCAAACTTCACAGTGGATGTATGCTGAGCTGACAGTAACAGAGGTTGGAATCGATTGAAAATCATTGAGAGAGAACAGAAAGGCTGACTTAGTTTTAACCCTGTTCTTCAAGTGCGCTCTCTGCCCCGACTCAAGATGCAAAATCCCAACAGCCCAATGAAGGTCGGGGAACGGGAGTGAATACAGCTGTTTTATCTGCCTTACCCACAGAAAACGCTTCATGCCTGACTGATTTAGGTGAGCCATGAACAAGTTATTCGATTATAAACTGAACATATTAGAAACAGCGGTGTTCTACAAATCTCCCTGTGAGTCTGCAGTTAACTTCAACAAGAGGTCAGCGAAATTTCCTTAGAGCTGAAGAGTTTGTGCAGCCTGGCCAAGTGTAAGCTGCCTTTAGAGTCTCTGCCTACGCAAGGCAGGCACAGTAGGCATGTTCTGTGTTCATAACGTTCACTGAGCCTTTCTAATGTAGTGTTAAATATTAAAACTAGCATGGCTGGTCTGATGCAAGTGCCTGGATAAAGCCGAGATAACACGCGCACAGGTGAAATCCTGGTGCTCCTGAAGAGAGTGGCAGGCCTTGTGGTGACTGCAGTGAAATGCAGTTCAACCTGAAATGTTCAGCAAGTTGAGAGTCAGGCGTGGACCTTTCATTGTTTCCCATTTCCCATCGCATTCATTGTGAGGAGATAGATGCGACTTTATTTTTCTTGCAGTTCCTGTGAGCCGAGAGGAACAACAGAAGGCTGAGGGTACGTGAAAAGAGTCTCTAAATAGTCTGTGCAGTTACGTGTAGAAATTTAACATGCAAAATACCCGTGACAGACACATGGTTTACACATTAAACTGCAAACTATGATGGGTTAGCGACTGTTGGAAAATACGTAGCTATGTATAACAAACATCTTGGATTAGTGTTTGCTAAAGCTTATAATGCAGAACACAGATTTTTCCCTGAAGATCCTTACAGAAGAAAGGCTAGAGGGGAAAAAAAAAAAAAAAGGCGATGAAGATGGAGCTGAATAAGCCCCAAGCCACAATGTGTTTGCCATCAAGGTTTACACAGTTCCAGTCAAGTGCAGCTTCGTTGCAGCCAGACCATGTCCTGTGCTGTGACGCTGCCACGCTGGGACACACGACGCAGCGCTCCGGGGTACAGCCCAGCAGCGTCTGACCTGTTCTCAAGCGTTTCCTTCCCTTTCAGCAAGTAATAAACTTTGAGTCACTAGTCTTTTAAGTGACTGACTCTCCCAATAGTGAACTTCTTCCCTTCCCCTGAAGTATCAAATGAGAACAAAATTTATGCCAGAGGTATAAAACAGTGGGGGAGGCTGGGCAGTTCCGTGTTTTGGAAGGCATCCTCAGCTCTCAGGCCATGTCCCAGTATTTCCAGCAGTCATAGTAGAGTTCAGAGATTTTCATTCGCTGTGCAGCAAGGTAACTTTGAACGCCATGCCCAGCACTGCCTGCTTTCTGTTGCTTTTTTACTTCTATGAGAACACAAAGTGTGAAGGAGTCCGTTTCCATTCCTCCTCCTGCAATTTTCTGATGGCCAGAATGCAGCCAAGCTCCTGAAGTGCAATTGAAGGGATAGGTGGGATAAGAAATCCCTAAGGTAGGGTTATGTTAGATCATTCCAAGAATGCTACTGGGCAGAAAAAGGGGATTCAAGGTCACGGGTTTCACAGACCAGACATGCCAGCGAAGTTGAAAAGTGAATTCTGTTTTGCATTATCACCACCCACTTTTCCCAAAGATGTTCTACTTTTCTCAGCGGCCTCCCTATTGCTGTAGCTATAAATAAGTACGTATCTTTATGCGGGTGAGAGATTCAGGTTTAAACTTATATTTAAGCTGCAAGGTTATATATAACAGGACTGTATTAAAGATGACAAAATCCTCATTGTTCTTTTCGTGTTGTATCTCAGTGTAATGTGAATTTTCATGGGTATGAGTGTGTGTACAGACATACAGTAACATATGTAGACAGGCGTAGAACAAAAAACCAATCCAGATTCTCTGCTGCATTTCTGTAGTTTGGGTGTTGGTGTGATTGACTTTCATGATGTAAAGGGAATAATTCTGTTACAAGGCTGGAGCAACAGCATGGTAAAGCCGTATCTGTTTGCACACAAAGACTAGGATTTAGATATGCACGTTGTGTGATAAAATGTGTAATTGCTAAATTTGGTCATTCCAGATTCAGTATAAGACTCTAGAGCTTGCCAAAGCATTTCTGAAGCTAGTTTCCTTTTGGTGTTTGGAAACTAACCGTATTTTACTGGTTATAAAGAGCTCAACACACAGCTTTGGTGTGTAGTTTCTTCATTGCTCTTGTTCTCTGCAGACTGTTGAGGGAGCAAGCTAAACCAGCTAGAAACTGGACATTCACCCCTGAAATTCTTGGAGGACATCTCCCCCCACAGTGTTAACTCGGTCTCTGTGCAAGACTCCTCCAACCAACTTGGCTGTCAAGGGTTCAGAGGAACAAGGGGAGATTCAAATGCCCGTAACAAAGTTGGCTGGCATGGAGCTGTGCGTTCGCTCCCATGCCATGCTGCACAGCGGTGGCTGCCCCTGAGGGATTTTCACATGCAGGATGCTTTTGCCTGCGAACATGGGGGGTGGTTATTAGCACTCGGCTCAGGGGTCCTGTGCCTGGGGGAAATTCACGGCTTTGCAAGCTGCCCGACCTCAGCTGAACAGTTAAATGACTATGTGCAAGCTCTTAGAAAATACCAGGTACAATGTGTTAGTTTATACCTCAGTGGGAAAGTAGTAAGTTAATGAGCCTTTACCTCGTATTTGCTATGATCTAGGAATGCATAAACAATTACTTGCTGTGGCTCATCTAAGTCTTGGCAATTTGTTATGCTTGTAAACTTGGTTACTTCTGTGAACTCACGGACACTAGTGAAACCCACAGCCTGCTTTATTCTGTGTATTTTTTAGTTTTACCTGATCTGACATCTGTCTGTTAGTCAAATGCATGTGTTTTTTTAGGTTAGTAAGGATGCTTTACGGTTAGGGTCAGCCTTTTTCAAAGCAAATTATGATTTTTCTTAGATTCTCAGTGAACCCTATTTGTGGGGAGTAGTGGTGTTTCTGGAGTCTGAACGGCAAAGAGAGAGGTCTTAGTCCCTGTGTATTTGCACAGCACTGGATTTCCAAGGATGCTTCTTTTTGTTAGTACTGTTTGCTTGCTCTTTTCAAATGAACAAGAATGGAAGCAAATGAAATCCAGCACGGAATTCACCAACAGCCACTTGATAGCGTGAGGCCGAGGAGCCGTAAGGAAGTTTCCTCGCAAGCATGCCGGGGGGATCTGCTGACGGGTGACAGGCTTTCAATATTCTGCCAGAGTGTCAAGACTGCAAATGGGATTACAAACCAGTGACAACTGTGATGGCTGGTATTATGTGGACACCTGTTCACCCAGTGCTGGATGCAGGCTAGCGTCCGCATAGGATGCTGAACAGTCACCAGATGGTAATGGCTTTCAGTTACTATGCATTTTTCCTGGATTTGGTCCAGCAATTTAGACGAGATGCTCTTTGCTAGCAAAACGGCCCTAGAAGGGACATGTAGCTCTCAAAGGGGTTTGGATAAAAAGATTTGTAAATGAACTACAAAACTCCCCATGTGGAATGAGCTTAGATTATTGTCACTGAAGTTTAACCAAGTGCTAGTGTCTGAAGTAGCCACTTAATAACAAATGATTCCACCATCCAGTCATTAATGAGAGCTGCTGCGTAACACAGAAGCTTAGGTCGGAAAAGGTAGGACCGAAATGTTACTAATGCCTGAACACCTTAAAACCCACCGGTATGTCTGCTCTGGTGGAAAGTCTCAGTGTGGGTGTGAAGGTGTGCTGTGGGGGGGTGCCCTGCGTGTTGTGGAGCGTGTCTCGTCCATGCTTTTGGTTAAACTGGGTAAGAGCATGCGTCCTCGTGTTACTGCTACACTGGTGTGTTTTACAAGCTGTTTCTTTCAAGTCTGACAGGAATATTTTATTTTTTTAAAAAATTTTTTTTTTTTTTTTGCTGGAAGCCTGTGTTTATTTCACTGGACAAAATTTGGACCCTGATGGGGACCCAACCAGGCAGGGAGGGTGGAGATCAGTTTGAGTATGAAAAAACGAGTCTGTTGACTTTCTTCTTCCAGTAATTAGTCTGTTTGTACGGCCTCCTGCTACATGCTGAGCTGCTCGGTGTTCAGGACATCCCAGAGTCCAAACCCCCAAACTAAATGGGGAGGTTGGAGAGGGGAGAGGGCTCCTCAAGTGACCCAGACCTAACAGACCTCCTCCAGAGCTGGCATAAACTTCTCTCACTTCATCAGCATCATATACCATTATCCTCAGAGATGTAAATCGACGTAGCTCCCTCTGGCCCTACGAGTGTTTCAGATCACTGTGAAATCCGGAATGTTTTTTAAATGGTGAAGAGGTAGTGATTTATAATAGCCAAAACATGCTCCTACTGATCTCTTGGCTGCCCATAAATTTCTACTTCTTAGGTACAATGGTAACACTTCTGTTATACCTCTCTGTTCTTTCAGTTGTTCCATTTGGCACTCAGCTCACAATAATTCTCTTGAACACACTACTCTTTCTTGTGGCACCATAAATCTTCTTTTAATTTTGACCATTTATTGCCCTCTCAGTCCCGTTTTGGGTTTTCTTTCACATTTCTCATGGTTTTATCATAGATTTGCTACTGCGATGTCTCTGTTTCTTGGCAGGATGTGATTAGCACATCAAGGTGGACAGGATATCTGTCATGATTCATTTCCAAACTTTACTATGTTCCTGCTTTCAAACATTTTACAAGCTTTCTTCTATTTATTTTATGGGCTTTTTTTCCTTAATGACTACATTTTTTTCTTCATTTGGACTTTCTTGCATGTAGATGACATCTCAAAACTCTTACATTACATCATCTGCTCGATGCAGAAGGACCAGTCAAACTTGATAAGAAAATGTTGGACTTCTGGAACGTCACGCACAGGATCCACACTGCAGTTACACTTATCCTTTATCTCAGTGTTTTATCCCTGGTTTAGAGAAAGGGTTAACAGCTGTACTTGTGTGGCTAAAGAAAATTACTGTCCTAGCTGCTAATTAGCTTCTCTGGAGGGTCAATCTTTCCAAGAATCAGGTTATTAAAATGAGAACTGACTGTGTCTCTCATCTGTCTCTCCCTCCTCCTTTTCTCTCTCTCTCCCTTGTTTTTTTCCCTTAGAAAAAAAAATGCACAAGACATGACAAACCTGATATATTGTTTGAAGTAGAGGACTAATTTTTTAATTATAGGTTAAAGAAAAATATATATATATATATAAATCTGTTAATTTCTCTTTGGAGTTTATTAACAGAAGATTTTACCAATATAGCTAAAATGGAATATGTGAGATTGTTATCTGGATGGTTGTTCCTCTTGCTTGATTGTATTTCTTCTGGAAAGTGAAGTCCTCCCCCCTTCATACCTGGGGTAGGTTTCAGCTAACGATACATACGTGAGGTCCTTGAGCATTGCTGGTTCCTGTGTCCCTAGTCCGTGAGGATTTCTTGTTTGTGCCTCTGTGTTATCTCAATTTCACAGGAAATGCTGGAGAGGAAGTTTTCTTCTTCAGCCACTGTGATATTGTTTGGTAGCAGGGGCGGAGGTGATTAAAGTGCAGTTCTGTCTGGTTTTTTTTGTTTGGTTGGTTGTTGTTTTGTTTTTTTTTTTTTAAATCATATAGAATATGGATGTTCCTGCATACTTTGCCATCTATCAGTTGTTGTAGATTTTCCAGTTTCAATTACTGCTCAGTAATGTTAGATTTAGACTAGTGAAATGTGTAATTGTAAATGCTATTTGGGTGCCCCGTCACTTCTTACCTTCCCAAACTTAAAAGGTCAACTATTGAACTGTTGCAGTTGTCACTGGAATCACATCTTGGGCTTCCAGGAAGATATACCATGTTTGTCTCCTTACAAGAAATTAAATTTTTAGCAGTTGTTTGCAGGTGTCGCTTTGCTCCATTTGAAGTTGATTTCAGGGATGCTCCTTTCGTCTGCCTGTTGCCGCTGTGGATGTCAGGATCCCAGGCTTGGGGTACCTGCGTCCGTGGCCAGATCTTCCCCCTTGGTTTCTCACCAGGTGTAGGACCCTGGCAGTGAGGTCCAACCTCAGGTGGGCAAACTTGTCTGTCAGGTAGTAGAGGACGTCACACTTGTCTAGCGCCCTGATTTATTGTTTTGGTTCCCCTGCAGTACTTAGGCTGTTTCACATCCTGACTTTTATTGCCTGAGGAATATTATCAGCAAGAGATAATTTCCCTCAGTCATGGAGAGAGATTTTAATTCATGCTTTCCTGAGTTGGAGACCGGGTTATTTGATTCTATCTGCTTCCACTCTTTAACTCTTGTAAGCAAAATCTAAAAGCTGCAGGAAGGCTGATGCCAAAAATCAGCTTTTCAGATCAGGGGAAGTCTTTAGTGTTCTGTGTTCAATGGTGTGTCAGTTGTAAACTCTTCATACTGATTTATAAAGCTTTGCATGGCCTTCAACTGTCTGATGAATCTGTCTTGATAACCACCTCCTGTTGCTGCCTTCCCCAGTGTCTGCAGGACTGGATTTCACTCTGCCAGTCACAGAGCATTTCACCATTATTCTTCTGCCTCATGAAATTCTCTTTCCATGATAAGAGCCATCATTCCACCGAGGCTTTGAAAAAGAAGTCTGGTTTTTGGTGGATCCGCTTGACACCGGCAGCGAGATTCTCAGCTGGCGTTCTGTTACCAGTGATGCGAGTGACATAAAGCAGCAGTTTTACCAAGTGGTTCACGACTGCTTGTAAATGTGGGGGTTTTTTTTATGATCATTTTGGAAGATACTTTTTTAATAGAGTTAATTAATGATGTAATCAGAATAAGTTTAAGGCCTGGAGTTGATTAGTTGTGCTTTTCACTGTCATGCTGCTATTTACACGTTGTGGTCTGATTTAGCAGGGGTAGCTGCTTCAGTTCTCATCTGTAGGAGAAAAAGGAATATCTGTCTAGATCCTCTGGCTCTACATGTGCCATAAATGTGCTGTGAGAGTTGGTCAAACAATAAAACGCTTTGGACTGTGTTGGGTCTGGTGATCCCCCTGTGAGAGAAGGGTGGGACCCCACAGACGTGCCTAGAGTTGCTCTGATAAAATGAGGTGGAGGAAAGGCCCCCTGTGAAGAAGGAAGGGAGTCCATTAGAAAAGCAGAAAGCACAGTGGTTTAGTACCAGGTCATGTTTACAGAGAAATCCTTGGTGATAGTGTATAGGGTGTGCCAGTTAGCAAGATCAGATCATGTTGTGTTGCTTGCCAGCTGGCTGGCTGGCAGCAAGACACCATCATTCTGTGTATTGGCTTATTTTCTGTTACCAAAACCAGTATGGACATTTTAAAAGCAGGCTGTTGCTTAAGGAGAATCTATATGAAATACAGGTAAACCTCAGTTTTAGAAGCGACAGGGGATTCCTTTGACTACTAGCAATTCCAGGATTGTTCACACTAACAAAACCTTTCTGCTTAGTTTACAAAAACAGTCACACTGAAATGAGCGGCGTGGAAAGGTGGGAGCCTAGAGCTAGCCCTCACATTCATCACAGACAGAAAGATTGTATTGGCAACGTGGTACGGGCGTGAACGGGACTAGGGTGATACTCCCACCCCCCAAAACCCTTCCCAAAACAGGACAGAAGTTGAATCCCATGCAAAGAGGCAGGATGTGTACTTTGGTGGTTGCTTTCTTGTGGTGTCCTTGTTAGCCTGAGCTGTTCCTCCGTGACCGCTCAGGAAGGACAGATAATAGCTGGGTTTTGAGAGAGAAATTCAGGCCATTTCTAAAATGTTTTTGTCCTGTAGGCTTTTTCTTGTTCTCAGCACACGTTTGCTTTTCCTTCAATGTGTTGAAAGGAGCAAGTTTGTTTATGAAAATCTTGTCTGTAAAGAAAAACCCTTCCCTCTCATGTGCTTAATTTTTTATCAAGAAAACAGAAACGAGACAAAAGGAAGGGGTTGTTTTTCTGCTAAAGCAGCATATATTGTTTTCGTTAAGGCAAATCCCCTCTTCTCCCATACTAAATGAGAATCTTTAACTCCAAAGAGAAGAGTATTGATTTATCTCCTACAGTGAAATTGCTGAAGCATATAGGAAATGTGATGTTTGTGTTGGTTTGTTTTTTGTTTTTTGTTTTTTTTTTTTTTAAATCGCTTAATGACTCCCTTCCCCCCTGCTTATTCTGGTAGCTTAAAGTACAAATTAAAAGCTGGGCTCTTACCCAGGCACAGTTCTTCCTCAGGTCATGCCAATTCAGAGCTGAGCATGCAACTTGGTCCCTGAAGTGCAAGTTCTTAAACGGCGTATGCGTAATGTGGAAATGGTGGGACAGCCCTGAGCCCACATGGACACGGCAGGTATCTCTGCCGCTTCCTTTGCAGGTGAGCACACATCGTCCCAAGGTCCAGTAAACGAGCTCTGCCTCTCCTTGGGGCTTGGTGCCTCTCTGAGGACAGCTGCCTGAGTTTGGTCAATTCAGAGAGGGAACAAAATCCACAGGTTGTTCAGCCAGACCGTTGCGGGATGCTGGAATGCTGGGAAGGGTTGGGGTCGTGCTGCTCACAGGGGGTACAAACAAATGAAACCACTCCTCAGGGTGTGAGCAAGGTGGGTGAATGTCGTGGTCTGGTCCTTCTGGCGTTGCTCCACGTGTGGGCACAAGGCTCTGTCCTGGGAAAAGCAATTTGAGGGGTAAAACAGAAGATACCTCAGTATGCAGTGATTCACCCTGATATACTAGGCCACATCCTTTTTATTTTTGAAAATTGGAGCGCTGCCACTGTCAGGGGATGAGGAAGAGGCTAGAGGCCAGTAAGAGAATGACCCACTACGTTTGAAATACCTTTGGTGCCGTAATTCCTGGAAGCACTGTGCAGCAGGCTGCCTTGAGAGATGCTGCATCTTGCAAGGCAGGATGCTGCTCTTGGCTCGCAGCTCTTCCCGAGCTCAGAGCTCAGCCAGCACGTAGGAGCTGATGCCTTCAGCAGGACAGAGTGGTTCCCTTCTGCAGGGCTGCTGCTGTCGGGCTCCCAGGACCTCAGCGCTCCACGTGAGGTGGGCACTGGGTCTCTGACAGAAGAAAGGGTTTCTTCCAACTCCTTGCTGCTGCAAAGAGATGAGGAAAAGTTCTCAAACATACTGATGATGGGCAGAGGGTCCCAGTGCTGCTGAGCCTGGAGCCCCAATATCACAGCTCTTTCTGTTTTCTTGTCCGCTTAAAGCACCATGTGCAGACAGCTGAAAATGGGGTGTTGGAAGCCTAACGGTATTATTTGGTCTGGGCTTTCATCTTGGCTAACTGCGTTGATATTGCGAACAGATTTCACATTCATGAGATGATGACAATGACCATGACTTCATTTAAAGTTAGGAATGTATCCCGTTAGCAATCCTCGAAGCTGTCTGATATCTAAGTTTACATTTTCAGTCAGTTCTTTAGGTACTAGTAGAAGGTGACTGCAAATTCAAATGCCTTAAGAAACCTCCCTGCCAAAAAGTGTCAAAAGGCCCCTTCTAAAAAGTCCATCTAGCTCCCAGATAGGCTTTTTGCAGCCCTAACATCCCTGCTCCTTTCCCTGGATGTCAGCAGCTTTGCCCTTGTGCGTTCCCAGAGCAGCTCTGCAGAAGGCAAGCCAGGCAAACCCCTGGGGAAGCCACCGGCTACCAGGGTGGCTGGCGAGATGATGGCAGGCTGCAGCCCGAGCTGTAGGTGGTGTTGCGGAACTGAGGCCCCGGAGAGTTGAGGAAATGGGATACCCCTCTTGGTGCGCCCCTTGAATGCGGGTGATTGTGTGACAGCAGACCACCAGAACCCAAATTTTAGATGCACGGAGCATCTTCTGGTTAGTATCCAAACTACTTACAATGTGTTGTGTATTTTCCTGTATTTCATCTGTGTCCAGGGTTAGCATTAATGTGACTAACTTCCACATTATGCCTTTCGTATTACTGATGAGGAAGATCAGTATTTATTTTCTTCCAACTACAAAATCAGTTTTTGGTAAGGGAGCACACGCATTCCCACTGGCTCTGGTAAGAGTTTGACTGAGGCGTGGGAAGAGTGACCGCACCGGGGCCTCGTTTCTGTTAGGCTTTTTCAGTCATAAAGAGCTGTGAGGAGAAGGATTGATCTAATGTAAGCAAATGTGTAAATTAGGAACTACAGGAAGCAAAGTGAGAGGATCATTGATGTTTGCATCTTCAGGACAAATGTTCGTACCTCTTCCTGGAGTGCCTTTAATTTATTACTGTATATTAGCAATGATTCAAAAACTAATAAAGGTTAAAAGCCATCATTAGTGCAAGAATAAGATGCAGTGAAAAAGCAAAAGAATGATAGGAATGAAGAAAATTCAAATATAAAGCAGAAGTAGTGAGCAAAAATATATCTGAATTGAAAGAAGAGGTTAAGAGATTTTTAAAAGAAAAGGAACAAAACCCAAAAACCAAACGAGCAGCCGGTGAGTCCGACTGGGAATGCTGTAAAGCTTAGAGGGGTATCTGCAGCAGCCTTGGTTGGGACCCCAGTGACCCCGCAGGTCGGCTGCATCCCTGCTCGCCCTGGTCCGGGAGCGGGGTGAGGCCGGCAGAGCCAGGCCTGGCGGAGCCAAACCTGGCTGGCATCAGCCCTTGGCTCAGCTCTTCTGCCAGAACCGAAACTGTGAATTGGTTGCAGAGGTTGCTCTGCGCGGGAATGGGTTGCGCAGCGAGGTAGGCAGCTTCCTCCCACGCAGCTTTGTTTCATAACTCAAGCTGTTGCGGAGGAGAGGAGCGAGGTGGGAAGGCCCCCGTGCCTGCTGGGCATCCTGAAAATCAACCGTTTTCCTGCTCACTCGCATTTAGGGGAGGCGTAGAAAGGAGAGCGGGCGTTTCGCAGGCCTGGCCAGGGATCTCCTCGAGGTGCCCAGGGTGGCCGTGCTCCCTGCTGCTGCTGCTTGGCCCCGGAGGTGCCGCGTGTGCCCCACACTGGTCATCTAGGTGGGGGTATGGGGTGGTGTCTTTGAGGTGACATTCGTAGGCACTCATTTTCACTGGAGACCTTCTCTAATACACTTTTTTTTCCTCTATTTCTTCAGACTAAAGCACAGCAGACTTCAGTTTTTGTACTGCGTTGTGCAGCCGTGATTCCTAGCGGTTGTTTGGATTCTTTTTCACCTTTGATTTGTTGGATTTTTACAGGGCTCATTGGTCCTGCTCAGGCAGATAAACCTCTCAGTCTTTCTTTTTCTATTTCTCCCTTTCTTTTTATTTATTTTATTTACACCAGGCTGCTTCTCATAGCACCAATGGGCTGCTCTTGATAGGCAACTTGTTCCACCCCTGCCCAGTTCCCGTTAGCTGTAGGTTTTGCTGGCAAGGTGATGTCCTCCTGCAGAGGAAATAATAGGAGAACGAGGCTTGCAACTCGTGCTGTACTTCTGTTCCTTGAAAAATATAGGTTCCTTTTAACAATTACATATACATTTTGGGTATATTGAATTTAAGGAAGTACCATTTCCTTTCCTTTATTACATATCCATTGTATTGTTGAATATAAGGAAAATGTAATAGAATTGTCACACAAAAGAGGTGAAAAGGATAAAACAACACCCTTGGTTGCTTTTATGCCCCCCATTCTAAATAGCGAGAGGATCCTGGCTGGTGGGGTTTTTTCCTCCATCTGCTTAGAGCTGTGAAGAACTGAAGTAGTTGTTCAGCTACGGTATTTCAGTAGGCTTTGGCGGTTTGCAGAGTGGGTTTGATTTGAGAGTTGAGGTGTTCGAAGTTGGAAAGGCTAGCAGTGATACACTCCACAGGCAGAGGAAGTTACGTCTAGTTTTAAAATTAAAGTTGAACAGAAGTGTAGAGCAGTTGGGGGAAAAAGAATAGGGTCAGTTATATTGGCTCCACAACTAATTTATTTGGGGATGGGGTGGGGAGGAGGGAGACAGGCCTTATGTATAAGAAAATGATGCTCTCTCTGATGTGTGCTCAGAGCTCTGCCTTAGTGGCAGGAAGGAAAATAATCTGATGCCAGTTGCATGGAAGGGTTGCCAGCTGTATGTTCCCCGTGGAATGATCTGCGTGAAATCTCTTATGTCGCCCTGAATGGCAGCATGAAATAATCTCTGTACTTGGTGATCTCTCAACACAAGTCTCTTGTGTTTCATAAAGGAACTGAGATCTGTGAAATATGTATTTTTCCTGTCTTACACCTTCCTCTGCTATTTCTTCCCATTCTTAGTAAGAAACTGTTGTTTAGAAGAGCTGGGATACAAGCTCATCCTTCTGGAGGCTGAATAACGCTGCTAAAATTGGTTAAGTTTTGATTTTTTTTTTTTCCTTAATAGTGGGAGAAAAGGCAGATGAAAGTAAACAACTCATTTGTCTTTTCAGCGTAACCTTAGCTATGGCTCCATTCCTTTCTCATCTTTTTTTCATCTAACACATGACATTTTATGTCCTTATTGTTTCAGGCACAGAAGACACTCTTTACAACTTGTGTTAAATACAGGCTTTATTGAGATTGTCTGTTGTTAGTAGGCTCTAATTAAGCTCCTATATTAAAAATGCAATACACTGGCCACTCAGGCTCCTTTCTGTGGATGGGCGCTGGTGGGATGCAGAGCACCGGCACCTGTTGCCGCCATCCCTGGAGGCGCGCAGTGCTTCTGACGAGGGGACCCTCCGCGTGCAGCGGCGCAGTACATCATCTAAGCCATTCTCTCTCTCCTCCTCTCTCCCACAGGCACGCACATGTAGCTAGATAGCTCTGCTGTCTGCCGCTTCTGCTTTCTGTTGCTAAGTGAACAGCGCTGGCTCGCACACGGAGCAGAGCCAATAGCATCCTGACCTCTGAAGGCTGGTAAAAGCTGAAGAAAGGGAATCCAACGGTGCTGTCTTTTCTTTGCTCTCCTCCCACCCACCTTTCACAGGGAGGTGGGGAGGGGAGGGAGAGAACACAGGATGGTGGAGATAATTCATAATAGCCGTTCATGTTCTGGAGATAAACGCAGTAATACCTGGGGAGAGAAAGAGAATATGATGCTCCTTTGTATTTATACGTGCACACAGGCAAAAATGTTTTTCCTTGTGCTGTGAGCTCCAAGCTGTGATTAGAAAATGAGTAACACTGTGAAGTTGTTTTGCTGTGATCCTCATAGCTGTTAATCTCCTACTAATCACTGATACTGGAGTATATTGTGAGGCTCAGCTTTCCCTCAGAAAACCAGAGAAACACTGAGTGGGGCTTCAGCCTTCCCCTTGCTGATTATGACACATTTATCACCTTTCAACTGTTGTTTCCCTGCTCTCCTTCATGAGTATTTGGGGAGGGGAGGTTCTTGTGTGATTTTTGCAGTTCCAAGGAGCAAACTGCCACACTGACATAGCTATAGGAACTGGCCATCTTGTGGTTGTATTTTTGTAAAAAGAAATAGGTTATGGCTCAGTTCTCACTAACAGAACGCAGGATTTTTGCGATTCAAGTGGTAAGTTAAAGCTTGTGCTTGGTAGTTTAATGTTCAGTGTTAACCCGCTGTGAAGTCTTCCTGTAGGTTATTTTTCTTGCATTTGAAGTTCTCCCTGTTTAAATATGTGTGCATCTTGATCAAAGTTTTCTAAGCACAGCAAAGAAGTGAGTAATTTTTTTCTGTGAACTGTCAGTGCCAGCGACAAAGTGCAAGTGTAACATACTTGTGTTTGCCCTGTGGCTGGCTTGAGTCTGCTGTTGTACGTGGGGAATACAGGAGTCTCCTTGCCTCTGAGCAGCAATGGGGATGACTGCAAGTTTGTTCTGGATCTGGAAGGAAAAGATGTAAGCTTCTTGTAAGTGTGAATGAGAGGAGCGTGTTCAGCAATTGTTGATTGGGTGCTACAGCATCCAAGTCTCTCCAGCTGCAGATCTCAAGAGAAGGAGTGGGCAGATAAATGATACCTGCGGAGGGACCGTCCTTGGGTGGGGTGAATCCCCCCCTCAGAACTGGTGTTTGAACCTGATGAGCAAACTAAGCCTGTGAAACTCAAATATACCATTTAAGAAATGAGATTTTTTTTTTTTTTTTTACAAAGACTGTTCCCATAAATGACAATTGATCCACTTAAGCCACATCATGATGGTTAACAGACAGTTAATTGATGACTCTGAGGAGTAGCAGTGAAGGCTTTCCTGATAATCTAAAAGGACCAGCATAGATCTCTCTCTTCTGCAGCAGTCAGCAGAAGATGATGAGCAAACAGTGAAGTGGAATACATCACAGTGCACGGTATAACCTACAGGTTGCAGGTGATGCTGTAAAACCTGCAGACTGGACCGAAGGAGAGTTGGGCTTTCCCCATGGTGCTGGAGCGGCTCTGCTTTGGCATCTCTGCCTGCAGTGCAAAACCCAAGGCAGGGTGGTGTTTGGTGAGGGTGTTGATGACAAGGCAAGGATTGCTAAGGGAGAGAAGCCAGAAATTTTAACGAATCCATGTGGTGCAGTAGTTTAACATAGGGTCAGCAGTGCTTTGCTGGGCGTTCCTCTCAACCAAAGATTGCTCTCCTTACAGTCAGGTACCTCGTGAATCACTTGTGTCTTTGGCCTTGGCATGTCACAGCTGCCACTGTGCCACCGAGCATGGATGTGACACTAGCCCTTTCAAGCCAACAGAAACTGTCTGTTAGTAAATATCTGGCAAATTCGTTCAGTGCTTTGCAGAACTAATACCGTGCTCGCCTCTTTAACCCTGCTGACTACTGTAAAAGAGTGATAAAACTTGGAAGAGCTTGCCATAGTCAATAATTTTTCATTGTACAATGAAATACAATGCTACAGCTGTCACCTTTAATTAACAGATGACACGCTGTCAATCCGCAATTGTCAATCCAATTTTAATTTCCAGTTTTGAGCAACTCCCTCTGCAATATTACCAGATTAACTGCCCTTACATAAAAAATTAATTTACATAGCAGCACAAAAGTGTACTTGATTAAAAAAAATTTAGTTCTGATCCGCAGGTTTCAACAAAACAAACAAAACAACTTGGGGTAAAGTCTCATTTGTGTCTCTGCTCTCAGTGTCTTTCTTCCCTCATGCAAAGCCGCAGCAAATTGTGAAGGGTGCCACAGGTACCCGAGCCCGTGGCCGAGGCTGGGGGAGCGTTGTTGGATGAAGGTGCGAGTTTGTGTGCTAGACCTGTTAGTTTTACTGCCTTTGTAAAATCCCCGTGAAGACTGGGGGTTCCCCCCCCATTTTGCAGATTTATTTTAATTCTCTTGTACAAAAGTCACTGTGTGCAAACCCATTTGTCTGTCTCAGCTGTCGCGTTGTGTGGTGTTCCCAATGTGCCTGTCACCATGGCATCTAAGCACTTTTTAATACCTTCCATCTGAAATTTGCTGCATGCTTCGAGCTTAACAAAGCTTTGATAAGAGGAAGGACTAAGGAAGAAATAACAATTTGAAAGAGTAGTTAGAGAAGAAAAATAGGTTCAGGTCATCCTAGTAGTTACGTTACTCCTTCCTTCTCCACGGAGGATTTATACAAATGAAATTTTGGTGTGCAAACTAAGGCTGACTTTGTCAGTTCAATTCACCCTCTGAACCCGGAGTTTATTGATTGCCCTGTCACTTCCCATAACTGCACCATTCGCTAATCTCTTCTGCCTTTTTCCCTCTTTTTCTGCCCCAGCACAGCTCGCTCAGGCTTTGTTTGTGTTAGGCAGGTCTGCAGTGTAAATAAATTGATGTATCAATAGCTGCCCCTCTGTAGACTTTTCTTACAAGCGCCCTTCTGACACGACAGGAAACTCCAATTGTTGGAGTTGGTTTGGCAATTAACTCCAGTTAGGCTAATCTGGAACACAGCCTCGCAGCGTGCCGCTTGGAAGATTTTTCACTGGTGTAACTAAATCAATTGGGGTGCCGGCGTTTTTTCTTTTGTAGCAGCAATGGAGAGACGCGAGGTTTGAAAACTTAGCATTGAATGGTTTGGTCTGTCAGCTCGGGGCGCTGGCGTTCGTAGTGCCCTCCCGGTGTGTTAAAGACTCCGACAGGTCAGCGGTCCTGTGGCTGGTGGGTCGGCTACGGTGGTCCTCGAATCCCCTCCTCACTGGCGCTGTGGTCCGGCTGGTCTGAGGGTATGCAGTTCCCCTTGCTTTACGGTTGATGCGAAGGACTTCGGGGTGCGATCCCGTTGAGATCGGAGCGCGCTGGACTACAGCTTTGCACGTGTGTTCACACAGAAAGTACTCTCTGTCCCAAAAAGTCTTTCTGGGAAAAACAAATATTGACTTCCCCTTGCCTTGCACGTTACCCAAGTGGTTGTTTCTGACCTGCCAGGTTGGAAATTGAGCCACTTTCTGTAAAGACAAAAGAACATAGCTAAGGTGAAAGCGGAGAAACAGGCTGGCTTCAGTTTTGCCCTCCTAGCATTCAAACCTCCAATGTGTAAAGAGGAATCTGTCGTTCTGTAACCGCTGCCCCTGATTACTTTGAATTTACACAATTCCTGTTGTCTGGAGAACTCCAAATGCCTTAAAGACTATTCTTGGTGCAGGAGAGTTAATTTCAAGACACGAAATAAGTGTATGGATTAGAATGTAATATAAAATCATCTGTGGCTCTTAAAATATTTAACAGCATAAAGTGGATCATTCCTCCCTGGTTTTACACAACTGTGTAGAATTCCTATAGTGTCATACGCTCGCTATTAATCACACAGATAGAACTGTCATCTTCGTGGGCTCCGCTGGAATTGCTAAGGTGCCCTCTGCAGAAGATACTGTGGCTAATGTTCTCATTACCAGCTAATTGGCTAAAGAGACTTCTCTCACATTGCATTTAGTCTGATTGATAGTTTTCTATCACCTGATGGGTGGAATGGACAGCCAAACCAATTATCACAGCAAAGAGTGCTGGATAGCCAGAGAGTTCAGGCAGAGACAAAAGACCCTTGTAAGATTATGTCTCGTCAGTGCCAGCTGAGATTTTGTTAACCTATTAAATGGTTTGAGGTTTGGGTTTTTGTTTTTTGTGTGGTTTTTTTTTTTCTTGTGTTTTGTAAAAGCACAATTCAGAATGCCTTGAAACTTCTGCAAGTCGGGCAACCCCTGACCTGATTTGGGGTTGTGGTGTTAGCGCTCTGACATCAAGTGACCTTAAGTGGGTGTGGAGGGTTAAAAACAAATGGAGGCATGGTGAGGCGTTAACAGACAGTCTTCTGGAGAGATTTATATCTGAATGAGCCTTGTGATTCATAAGTGCCGGGGTATGTGCTATTTAGATAGTAACCCTTAGACACCAGCATTATTCAAATTCTTTTTGTGCTTATTTTCCTTTCATGTAGCTCTAACAGTTTTGAAGGAATGTTTGTGCAGTAATTGAGATGGAAAGGTTTATTTTCTTCTTTGTAGTGAGTGCTTTAATTTTTGCAATCTTTGCTTGCGATGAAAAGGCAGTTTCTTGGAGAAAGGGAGAGTGTCTTGTACAGTTCTCTCACAGGCCTCGTTTCCAGCACTTTGAGAACTTTCCCTTTTCCAAGCATCAGTGGCAAAGCTAAAATTCCTCTTCTCTCTGCCCAGGAAGCCAGGATGGGCTCTGGAGTGTGGGCTCTGCTCCGTGGCTGACCCATGGGCTGCTGCCGCTGTCACCCCACGAAGCGTGGTGTGGCCATGCCTCCAGCCTGCCGTGGACAGAGCCACGCCAGGAGCAGCCCAGCTCTTTTCCTGGGAATCGTGTTAATGGCAACGTCCTGAACGGGTGCATCAGACACTTCTATTTTGACCCCCTCTGTAGGAATTTTGATGAAGAAGGCTTGAAGAGAGCATAAGGGCTGGTAAGAATCCATGTCTCCTGGAAGCTGAGATCTGCCTCCCTGGTACGCTGCTCCCCATGGATTCTGTACAAACATGGTCTTGGAGAATTGGCTGGGAAGCTCACCTCTAGTAATGCATTACTTTCTTTTTTTTAAAGTCAGTTCATTTGTAGCAGAATGATTTTAAATAAGCTTTCCTTGCTTCATTAAAACTATAATGAGAACCAGACGAAAAGAAATTTCTCAAATAAGGGCAGGTGACCCAGGAGGATGTGGATTCCTTTTCATATACAACATGGAAAGCATGTGCATGCTGTATTCCTTTTTTTTCCCCTTTACTGTATGTTCTTACTCCTTCACAGTGGGGACAGCAGGGAATGTCAGGTAGAGAGTTTGGGCTCTGTCCCAGGGAGTCTGTAATCTGAATGGATGGGGAGAAATGGGAGCAGAGGCAGAGGAAGAGAAAGGAGAGGGTTACTGTGAGAAAATCACGTGGCTGTGTGCACGCAAGTGCATGGATGGTGGTTTCTTTAGGTGTGTAGTTATTGAGAGCGCATAACGCAGTGCTTAAAGGGCTCTCCGAGAAGGCTGAGTGGAGCTAAGGGAAAATGGTGTTGGAGCGTTGAATCGTCTTTAAATCTTGCCATGTACTTTGGCTCTGCATGGCTGGCCCACAAATTATATCTTTGGGCTGTCGCAGTCGTGAAGCAAAAGAAGCACCGGGCACTGCTGATCTCCAGCTATTTTGAGAAAGACAAGTTTTAAGCTAAGCACTTCTTTCATCCCTGGTTGTTATCGACTGACAAGGACGATGGGAGCTGGAAGCATTCTCGCCCCGGTTTTTGGGTAGCAGTAGCTTTGTAGAGAGTCTGCAGCCTCCCACACACTGGGAAAAGCCAGGGAACATGTAACTCAACGTGACACGGGGCTTGTTTGTAGTGCAGAATGTGTCCTCTTGCATTAGTACGTGGATTAATCGAGAGCCAGCCTCGGAAACGTCACGAGCGTGCACGCTAAGTGTCGATGCTGTGTTATGTAGTGAATATACCAGCTAAAGTGGACCGAAGGGGTAAGTGCAGTTAGAGCCCCTAGAACACCAAAATACTGCTGTGTTACAGTGACAAACCACTTAGAAATGCAGTGAGCCTCGTCTCATAATTCCTTATGCAGTTCACTCCCTTGCATAGACAGGCTTTGTTTCTTGCTTCAAAGTTCATTTCAGTTCATTCTTGAACATAATGCAGCTCCTCTTAGGCTACTCAATAATAAATACATCAGAATAAAACTTTAATGAAAAAATAGACAGTATTCTGATCGAAATTAGACCGAAGCATTTGCTTTCAAGCTCAAATGGGGGAAATTCGGTGTTAAACTTTATTGTTCTATTAGCATTTTAATGAAAAGACTTCCCAGGCATTCCCTAAAGGTAAAGAAATGAGCTGTCTCTTAGAAGCGATATTTTATTAAGAGATGCAACCCAAGATGCAATAATTGCACTCCTGGGTAAGGAAAAGGAGGGTTTAGGCCAAGGCTGAAATTACAGTCAGCAAAGAAGTACACATTTGCTTCTTTCACCCGCTAATAATGTGTGATCTTCCACATGCTAGCCATAGCCAGCTCAAGTGGGGCTTTCTTCAGCGTGAACATCTGCTGCTCATTGTTCTCTGTGAGCCATCCCAACTTTTTTCTTTATTTTGAATTTTATTTTCAAAGTTGCATTGTAAGTTTCTGTCCAGCCTGCCTTCATTCTAGTGTATGCAGCCCTTCATTGTAGACAGGATTATGCTGCGTGTGAAGAATTATTCAAGGTTTCACGACATAAATCTTCCAGGAGATCTTGAAGTGCCAACCGCCCTGATGCTCCCTTCAGACAAAACATCATGCCTCTTCAGCCCCAGTGCAGCGCTGGCACTCTGGCTTGTGGAGCGGCCCCAGACTGCGGCTGCAGCATCCCAGCGAACATCCCACCTGCCAGGCACGGAGGGAGCTGGTGCCTGACGGTTCCCGAGGTTGAATCCAGAGGGGTAATGCTGAGGGCAGGTTACCTTTCACTACGTACTCTCTGCTTGCCTTGAGGCGAATATAATCATTTTCATTTTGTGTGTGTGTGTCTTGTAATTGTTAATTGTGTGTATTTTCTGTCACAATTAATTAAAAATTAGTGGAACAGATAATGATGTCCTCTTTGAGACATTTGGACTCTGATTCAGACCTATGAACTCTATCATTCATTTCACTCCAGCTTGTACTGGGTCAAGTTTTGATATTTTAAAATAAGTTTGGCAATGGCTTGATTTTTTTTTTTTTTTTTTTTTTGTGTAGTTACATAAACTGAAGATCTATAGAACCTGCCAGTGCCCATAGGCTGGGGTTCTGTGCTCTTGGTACATCTGCCATGTACTGAGCATTCGTGGAATAGTGTGAAAATGCCTGTCCTTGGGATGCTCAGCTCCCGTCTTCAGTAATCTCAGAATGAGCAAATATTGTTCTTGATTTTCTTTTTTAATCAAATCAGGTGAAAATAGACCCAGCAGAAGTAGGCATGCGGAGAGCTAGAACATACTAGCACTGAAAATGACTTTAAAATAATTATATCTTTCAAAATATTTATGTAAGAATTAGGTTATCCTCCCTTCATGTTTGTGATCAGACTTTGCTGTCCTCTTCTTCAGTACAGATTTACAACAGTGTCCTTAACTACAAGGCAAGTTCCTTGGGCTTTTGGCTGCAGTCGCTGTTCTGCTTTCATCTTGTACCCATCTGCACTGCTGTCACTAGTGGAGGTCCCACTTTTGGACACTTGTTTCTGCTGCCTTCTCATGCCAGCACCAAATCTCCTGCAGCCACATGGTAAGCTGGCTGCTGGGGCTGATCCAGCAGAAAATAAACTGAGAAAAACAAAATCCAGACTTGTACCGTACTTGTAACAACATGATCTCGTGATGGGTTACAACAGTTGTATGATGGCACCTGTACACAGTGAAACACTGTGAAAATCTATATCTGGGTCCTAGTCTCTGCGTTTGATAACTTAATAGTAACTCAAGGATTGGCATCACATTCTCAAAGTAAACCCCAAATGGCAAGGTCCCTTCCTCAGAAAGCTGGCGCTCTGAATTACAAAGCCAGTCAAAAAGTGTGGGTGGCTGGATATTGTCAAAGACCATGCGAGTACATAGATAACGCTTGTGTAAACACAGGACAATTCTCCTTTTGCTTTCTCTTTAATTTTAATAACACCTTGTTTTGAGTTGTTGTATATATTTCCTTGTAGGCAAGAGGTAAGAGAATGGATAGCTGTGGAAGACTAATCAAGAGAGCAGAGTATTAGCATGGCTTCAAAGGCAGGGAAAGGGTGAGCAGGTATCTTAACTTGCTGGCTTTTCCAGTCATAAGACACCAAGTGAAATGTTGTGCTGTCATCAGTTGAAGAAGGATGTCTTATTGAACAGGCAGAGATGGCAGCGGGTAAATACGAAATGAGGACAGAGCTGCAGGACAGGCACCCCTCTAGCAATACAGCCTGCTAGCTCAGCTGCTCAAAGTGGGTGCAAGAGGGGCATTAAAAGTGTCTGTGGTTGCAGTGAGCCAAACCTGAGAACCCACACAAGGTCCTGAAGGTCAGGGCAGGGTGAGAAGGATCCAAGCACGATCTTGGCAATAGGACAAAAGCACTGGTAGATCTTCAGAACTGGTTTTGAAGTAGAAGGCAAGGAATGGAAGTGGAAAGGAAGGCAGGACTTGGGCTGTAACCAAATATATAACTCTGTGGGGTGGGAAGATGGAGCATTTATCAATTGATGGATTAAATTGTAATTTTTCAGTAGCAGGCAACTCCTGTTCTTGGCAGATGTGGACAGTTTCGTACTTTTGTGTTCAAATGTTTAGTTTTCGATAGCTGCTCTACCTCGAATGTTGCCCACGTTTGGTTACCAGGGTACATCCCTTCTAGAGGAATCCTGGGATCAGGAACTGGTTAATTCTCTGTTGAGAATGAAATATTGCTTGGTGATTGCTAAACGTGAGCTCAAATCCCCCTCTGGGGGAAGATGGGGGATTTAAGCAGGAGGCTCCTGCCAGAAATCTGGCTAGTTGAGCAGGCGGATGCCACCGGAGTGGGACTCCTCTCTCCTTGCCTCTGTGCTTTGTGGTGCCTAATCCACGGCAGCGGAACAAAAAGCTCAGGTGGTGGCTGGGACGTGGCTTGCCAGTGCTTTGTAGGGTTGAGTGTTGTGAGGGGGTTCGGGGGAGCTGGGGCTCCTGGCTGATTTGAGGGAAGGCGAGAGAAGCAGCAGAACAGCACATCTCCTCTGAGCTTATTCAAAAGCCTCTGGGGCTCGCTGCTTTGCTCATCAGACTTTTTCAAGAAGGTTGTGGTAAGCTGTGAGAGAGGAGCCACCTGGAAAGCTGCTCTTTGTTTTCTTGTCTCCAGGTAGTGCACGTCCAGGACAAGGGCTGGGTAAGCTGACAGGCTGGCCGTGGGCTGCTGGGTGACTGGCAGGCTGTGGGCAGTGGTGAAAGCTTGCGGTAGCCTTACCGTGGGATAGTTACACATTTTTCCACACTTCTCTGTGACTTAAGCCAATGCTGTGTATTAAACAAGTGAATTACAGTGGTGTTGCAGCTCTGATACAGGTTTAGTTTTTATTTTGGCTGTTTAAAACTTAATCAGCTTTCATAATCAGTTTGAATACAGTTTTTGGTTAAAAGTCATCATCTGACACAGGGATTTGTTGCTGCTGTTTGTGTGGAGAGTGATGCTAAAGAAGTGTTTGGTAGCGGGGATGGTCTGTGAGGGCTCCTGCACAACTATTTCAACTTCTGTTGCTGTAACAGCTTCATTTGGGGGAAAAAAAAAAGTTTGCCTCATAATAGATTATACTTTGCATGTGGCTTAAACCTGTCAAAGAACAGGCAGGGAAATTATATGTGGTGAGAGCGAGTATTTAGACCACAGCTACATCTCTAGCAAACTAAAATACAGCAAATCAGCACCTCTGAGGATCTGTGTTCAGGCCTGCTCAGCATCGTCTGCTTCACTTTGGAAAGGGTATCTCACCTCTTCCTGCCTTGGTTTCCTTCTCCATGAAGTCTGAAGACCAAGTCTGTGGTTTGCAAGGCTCCCTGGGGCTTTAATGGGAATGGAAAAGTGTTTCTAGCAGTGAGGAGATAGAGAAGGCGGCTAGAAAGAAAGCTGGTCTTGCCAGCAAGGGAGGGAAAGAACGAGCAGGATAGCAAATACCTGGGCGTAAGGGATGCGCCTGTGGGGGGAACAGGTGGGACACAAGAGGACGATATGTGTAGTCCCCAAACCATGGTATGCACTGACTCAGGGTGAGCCTGAAAATGTAGAGCACGGCCTGGTTCAGCTCCAGGGCTGCCGAGGAGCAGGGACTGGCTCACCTCTGTTCCTGCTCTCCCCAGGTGATGGAATCACATCCCTGGGCTGCACGCATCACCTCCCGTGTTTCTCACAGCTAAGGAAGTGAGAGGCAAAGGGCGATGTGACAGAAAGGAGAATGGAGCAGATGGCATTAAGGGGCTGTAAGAAAGAGCTTCGCAAAAGGACAAACGAAAGAGACGGGGGGCGGGGGGGAAGAGGAGTAAAGAATAACACAATCTTATCAAGCAAGTTAAACAAGGCTTTTTAATGTCACTTCTCCCTCTGAGCATCCTTAGACTAAACAGAACGGGGAGGAAAACCTCTCTGAAAGAGGAGATAGAAGGGAAATGGATGCTTTCTGCAGCTTGCGCTGTTTAAAGGAAATAGGAAATTCTGGCTTAAAAATCAAATCTATTGCAAAAGAGGGATTTAGATTGATTTATCTGTAATTTACAGAAAATAATAAATTGGTGGTTTGCTTATTGCGTTTTGTGAGGAACGCGCACAACTGTTGGGCTAATGTAAAAATGGCATTTCAGTAATAATTATGGATATCTTGCTTCAGCCTCATTTAGAAACATGTAATTGAAGTGATAGATAGATAGATGTAGTGCATATAAATAGTTTGGGTTTGCTAATGTAATAATAAGCAGTTCTCTCTCTCTCTTTTTCTCTAGTTTTCCCTTTTCCTGCATGTTTTTGCTTCTGAAGCTTCCCCCCTCCCCTCATTTACCCTTCTCTGCTGCTGACCAGGAGCATTCCCAGAGCATGCTCCACCACACTTTTATGGTTTTATGCCCCGGGAGCACAGTCCGTCGCTGCTGGGTGGGTGTCATGAGTGCGTAGCAGCTGAATGGCACAGATGTACCACAACAATACAGAGCTGTAACGGGCTGGGGAGGACGTGCCTGGCCGGTGGATGGCTGGAAGTGCAGCTGGGTGAGGGGCTCCACACTGGTGGTGAACTGGTGGGAGGGGATGAAGGCCACAGAGAAAGAGGGGTGGAGGAGGCAATGCCGTGTGTCCCAGATTGGTAAAATCGGTGTAGTGTATCTCGATGATGAAGAGAGTAGTGACAAATGGCGCAAGTGATGAGGAGTAAAAGGATAACGTGCGCCATGTACGCTTAAGTACTAACAAAGTACAGGGAAGGAGGAGGAACTAGGAATGGGTAACTCTGGGTTTCCCAAACCCATAGTTTTTCCCAAACTGTGTACTCCCCTGCAAACAAACCTCTTCAGACAGATGACTTTCCATGTGTAAGTTCTACCATTGAGATCTCCCCAGACATTAGAACAGTCCAAGTTCACAAGTTTTTGCACTTGCAAAGTAAGGGTAGATGACTACAGACCTGCCAGCTTTGTGTACCAAGAGAGCGTGTTGAGGCCAGCTGAAGGCAGAAGGCACGATAGGGGCTGGGGAGCTGCCAAAAAAGACTGGTTTGTAGGCTGTCTGCGGCATTGCCTGAAAGGCTGTCTGTGCCTGTAACATCTGCAGACCTTGTCAGTGTGTTCCTGGTGGTTTAGGGGTAGCTGATGTCTTTTTTTTTTTTTTTTTTTTTTTTTTTTTTTTTTTTTTTTTCTCCCCTGATCTATCAGGGAAACTCTTAGCTTCTAGCTTCCTCCTACTTTTAACATCTGTCAGGCAATGACCAGTAGTCAGATAGCCACAGCCTGTAGCACTGATACTGCATAAACATTCCTGAAAATTTTCTAGTGACTTCTGTCCAAAAGAAAAGCTGCTTTGCTCTCTCGTAAAGTTCTGATGAAGTGTGTTGCCACTTAGTGGTTTTCTGTTTTATAAAAATCCACCCCCCTCAGCATCTTTCATTTTGTTTTGTTGTGCGTGGGCAGGTTAAGGTCCACTGGGGTTGTTATGTGATTTTGTTGTAACTGAACAAATGTAAACAGTGTCCAAATATTAAACTGAAGGATGGAATGGACCTGAACAAGTTTAATGGCTGGAAACTAACACTTGTCTCCATCTATGAGCAGTGAAATGGTTGCAGGTGAAATCTGTGTGTGACAACATGCTCTGTATAGCAATGCCTTCCCCCATTACGTCTGCAAGGAGGATGAAAAGTCTTCTTCAAAAGTTGGGACAAGGTACAAGCAACGTAACAGCACAGCACTTTCATTCTTGCTGTTTTCAAACATTGCCAGTGTCTTCAGTGCTTTATTTTGAACTGCAAAACTAGTAACCTGTTGGACCTGCCAACGTGTCAAGCACTAGCTTAGAGGCCTGCTAGGGAAATATTGACCGTGGACTAACACAGAGCGTGAGGCAGTGTCAGGGCAGTGTTTCATGTGTAGTAGATCTTGTGAGGGGAAAAAAAAGGAAGTTCTAAAATATTTATTCTTCTTAATTACAAAATTGCTAAGGGAAAAACTTGGTCAAAAGGATTTGTGTTGTTTTCTGTGATGCCTTGTTTTGTTTTTATTAGTTTCACCTACAGGCTTGTTGTTTAGTAACTCTAGGTAGACAAGCCAGATGAGGCCTCTGGTGCAACCTCTTTCTACTCTCACTGAAGTCAATGGCAAAGATATGATTTCCACTGGCTTCACTGAAAGCGTGATTGAACCCCAATTGCCTTTTGAAAGTAATGGCCAAAAAGATGTGGTGGAAAGAGAGGTGACTGTAGATTTTCTGAGTGGGCAGGTAGGTCATTTATGTGGAGTGGAACAAATAAAATTGGGAGGCGGGTCAGCATTTGAGATCCAAGTAATCGGGTACGGTAAGTGTGGAAAGGGTGACTTACCTTCCTCAAGCTGTGAAGAACATCCCCTTCTCTCTTGGCTTCAGAGCAGGCTGAATAGTTTTCCTAATGCATCAATTCCCCAGACCAAAATTATCAATGAGAGGTTATAGATGGGGAAGGAGGGTAAAACAGAGCATTTAAAATGGGAGGAGACTGAAAATGGACATTCCAGGGGCAGATGTCTGTCCGTAAGGATATTGTAGTGTGGTGGGTGGGAAGCTTAATGCTGCTATGTGACTTGCCAGCTTGTAACCGTAGCACCTTTGGAGACCCCTGATGAGGTACACGTGCACGAAAATGATGGCTCCGTGATGTGTGTGGCTTGGGGTTTTTGGTTTGTTTTTGGTTTGTTTTGTTTTTTTTTGTGGTGGTGATTTTTGGGAGGTTTGTGTGTGTGTTGGGTTTTTTTTGTTTGTTTGGTTTTGTTGTTTGTTTTTTTTTTTTTCATTAAAAAAATACCCAAGAAGGAGAATAGCTGTACATCGCACCCCTCTTGCCAGGTCCAAGCCACTCGGTAACAAAATGACAGCCCTTTTATGTACAGTGTCACAGTTTCTTTCATTCTGTGAGCAGAGCTGGTTATTCAATTTCAGTGTCCACTAAAGCAATCTCCAAAAGCAGTTAAAATAAAACTCATTACAGTGTGCATGTGATACGGTATGTTTAGAATCCCGAGAATGTGCTGCAATAAACTTTCACTGGCTCTCCCTCTCCACAGCAGCAGATAACAAAATTTACATTTCCACCGTGTATAAGGAACTGAAAAGATGAATCCCTGCAGACTGGAGTCTGAGGACCATTGTTTCTTTGTCTCCTGAGAAGTAGTTATTATTTATTTGTGAGAGAAATTGAGAAGTCGCTTCCAAACGTGAACTCTTCTGTATTTCTTGAAGATGGAAATAAGCATTCTGTGACTGACAAACAGCTGAGTTTTCTAACAACAGATTCTCCCCCCACCCCCCGGCTTTATTATACTGCTCAATTCTTCTAAGCAGCATGAAAATACCTTTGGCCTCTTTTCCCTGTTCCTGGGATGCGTTATCCTTCCCAGAGGCTGGGCTGGTGTTTGTATAAAGCCACTTATGCAGGCAGATCTTGCCTAGTGAAATACGGCCGTGGCTGAGATAGCACAGCCCTCGTTAATACTTAACGTTGAGTAAACACGGCAGGTCATAGCCATCGTTATTACTTACGTCCAAATGTAGTGCAGCATCTTCAGCTGACAGAGGTCAGGTGAAAAACAGGTCTGCTCTCTGTGAGAGGGAATCTTATTTTTTTTTTTTTAATTATTTTTTTTTCCCTCTGTAAAAGACACAGCACCACTGGATTCCCAAACACTTTGCCTAAGCAGACTGTACTGCCTGGGTGTTCTAATTACCGGTGAAAGTCAGAACCCTTGGTGCCCCAGTTCATTCTGGAGGCTGGCAACCAGAGCTGTTTGGAAGGGGCAGAAGAGGTAAGAGGATGGCCTGGTTTGATTTGGCTGGAATCTTGTTTGGTTTATTTGTACAGTGCAGTTGCTCCTTTGTGCGCCATCTCTTCTCCCAGTGCATGATAATCTCCTCCTTTGTTTTGTTACCTCGTGGATAAGACGTGCTGCACTTTGACATCACTTGCCTCCTAGAAATGTCAGCTTTTGTTGTCACATTTGCAGAGTTTGTGACAGCTGTTTAAAAGAGAACTTTGCAGAATAAATTAACAGCCACAGGAACTTAAAGTATCTGTAGTGAAGTGCCTTGGGTTGGTGGTTTTTTTTTTTTTTTTAATACTTGTTTCAGCACACTGAAAAACACAGGTCTCTGGTGTGGTATGTATGTTGGCTTTCCATTAAAATCCAGTCTTGCTCGGTAGAAACCATTAAAAATACAAAGCTGCTGTTCCTCCTTCCACGCCTAACTATCTCAAAAGAAACCAAGTGCCAACCTCACAACAGAGATTTTTGTCCTGGCTATGGGGCAGACCAGCGAGAGAAGAAACAAGAGCGCCATCCCCAAGGGCCCTTGCAGACGTTACTCTTCTGTTGCAAACTTCCACCTTCATAGAGTAGAAGTTTGATGCATGCAGAAATATGTTGCTAGCTGCTAGCGACATATCAGAGGTGGAAAAAATAATTCGGGGTGTGTTTAGGACCTACTTCTGCAGGCATGTGGCTTCTTCCAACTTGTAGGCCTGTCAAGGGAGAGTGTGCCTAGAGCTAGGCCTCGGCCTAGCAGCGCTTCAGGACCCTTTCAGATAAAGGTTTACGTGTGATTATTACAAATTTGTTTGAGTTCTGCATAAATACAGCTAATCGAGAAGGGGATCCGGGCTGCTGGCTTGCAGGTTGTCAGCGAGCTGCCTTCTGTGTTTTCCGGCCTCGTTTAAAAAGTCTTCTCCAGCTCGCGGTTATGAGCATAATCTTCCAAATGTGAATGGAATCTAAATTGGCGCAGAGCAACTTGTCAGAGTCAGCACCCGGTCTGCAGCAGGAGCTCGGGGAGGGATGTGAACCGCCTTTGTTCTTTGCAGTGGAGGTGTGAATGCTGAAGTTTATGATAATGCACTGCCAGCATTGTTAATTATTCCACTGGAAGGAAGGAGCTGGAGAGTCTGCATAGTTTGCTCTCAGTAAGGGTCTTGTTTCGGCGTTCCAGCTTGGCATCTCAAATAGGCGGTGTCTGGGAGAGCCCTGCTTTCTTGGGGGTGGGGGGTATGCGAGGGTGCCGGTGAGGGGCTTTTCTCAGTCCCTGGTTTGTGTCATTCTCATTCTTCTTTGATACAAATAGGATTCTTCAGGAAACCTGGACGAGCAAGCTCTCTCAATCCTTAGGATGTTAAATAGTTTTTTTTTTTTTTTTTTTTTCCAGTGGATCCTCACAATTGTGGCGCTCATTAACCTGAATGGCTCAATTAGCCAAATGCTGCCAATGCTGCTGCTGCTATCACTGCCACTTCAAAAATGTTGTGTTTCACACATATGCTTTAAAATGTGCCACTTCTGTTTATCTCTGAGGAGAGAGATCAGCCATATACATAAAAGGTATAAATTTACATCCTTGCAGTAGTGACTGAGATAATACTGACTAGCACCTGCCGTAACACAAACTGTCAATAGCTTGAACAACGATGTGTGCCTGAGGTATTTGGAGGAAGAAACTTTGACTTAGGGTGAGAGGGTTACCGTAATTAGCAGAATGAAATTCATGTGCTTCTTTTTGTCATGATGTTAATGAATATTTTAATTTTATTTGAATATTTTAAAGCCCATTGTGAAATGGCTGTATAGAGGTCTGTATTCAAACTTGTCGGTTTCATGCATTTTATCTGTCATGTGTTCCCGTTCAGATCCTCGGCTGAGATGTTCCATCTTGTTTGCATTGTGATGCCTGTGCTCAGGACAGTGTAGTTGCCTCTTGGTTCAGGGGAAAGGGCAGTGATAAAGAAAGCCTAGAGCTTGGGCATAGGGCATGACTTTGCAGGCTGATTGTGAGGATTACTTTTATGTGGGGTCTGATCAAAATTGGGCTTGCTTTCATCCAGTTTCACAACATGATCTTAGTTCTGGGGGTCTTGGCAATTATCATTGTTGGGTAACTGCCTGCAGCATTAATTTCTTTAGTTTATCCAGTGAAGCTGTAAAATTAGCATATTCAAAGTAGCTTGTGTTTCGGGTTTCAGAAGACATGCTGTATAATTTGTGTGTTTATTATGTGATTTCTCCATATCTGACCAAGAAGGCAGAATGCATATGGTTTGTTGGGGTTAGCTTTTTCTCTCTCTTTCTTAGAAGAATAAATAAAGCCACCTCTTTTTGTACCTCGGGACTGTTCTGTATCACCAGCCTCTCCCAAAGTGATCCAGGATCTCTCTCAATCTGAGCTTTTATTTTAGAAAGTAAAATAAAAATAGGAAAAAAGTTTGTATTCCTTTGGTTATGAAAATAAGAATCCAAATGTCAGTTGGCACACTAACTGATTTTCCCAAATATTCAGCATGTGCCTTCACAAGTAGTAGAAGTTGTATTGTGTACAACACCGTATTTTTATAAAAAGAAGTTTTTCAGGACAGAAAGATGGATTACCGTAAAAGTTGTGGTCTGTTCACATTCATCTGCTTCTGGACAATGGGGGTGGTGGATGAGTCTCTGCTTACCTCTACTTTGTTGAAGTTTCACCAACTCTTCTGAAGCCTGATGCTGCTTCCATCGTTTTCTGTGGGGAAAGACAAAGCCTAATGGCATCTGATGTGGCCAACAAGCTTACTCTTGTTTTTTTTTTTTTTTTTTCAGACAGGCAAAGCTGAGTATTGGAGAGACTTACCCAAGGAGTGTACTGTCAGTTAGTTAGAGAAGCAATCAGAATTGAGACAGTTTTGGTCTGTGAAGTTGTACTGACACAGAAAAAATAAACTTAAAAAATCAAGGAAGAAAGCGATGTTCCCTGCACGTGACAGACCAAGCTTTTAGCTGGTGGAAGCCCAAGAGAAGAAAGCCTTTGCCCTTTGCTCTGGGGAGGACGGAGGCAATGTTGGTAATACCTTAGTGGGCTTAGTTCTGTCTCCTGTCCTCTGTAAGCCAACAAGCCATGTCAAGTAATCCAGGGACTTTGAAAGGGAAACGTCTCACTCCTTGCCCACGAAGCCTGGGCACTGCTTGCGGCGGCGGAGCCAGCAGCTGTGTGTGCCAGGCAGCCAGGGACATCAGCCCAGAGCGAGAATCCAAAGGATGCAGTGTTTGTCTTGATACCAGCTGAGTAGGTAGGCAAACCCCGTGGGCTGGGAAGATTTGTGTGTGTGAAACCCACTGCAGTGTATGATGGGCTGCAGTCAGATAGAGGTGTTATGTGGTACCAGCTGCAAATGGAAGGGCATGACCCTGCAAGTCGAAGCTAAGTAGGGAGGGAAAGGCAAAGCTGCCTCTGTCCTTTGGATTTCCAAGTCTGCAGTATTAGCACTGGTCTCAGCTGTGAGAAATATTTTAACTTTTGAGCTGTCCCCCTCTCTCTTGACCTTACTCTCTTGATGTGCGCTCTTGCTCACCATTCAATTGGAAGTGGATTGGGGAAACAGCAGCACGTTAGGGGTTAAGGCTTTCCGTTCGTTCCTCGCTCCAGCCATGCCCCCGTACAGTACAGGTGGAACAGCCTGTCGGCTGCTAATTTCCGTTTGTTCTTTTCTACAAGGCATGTCATTTAAATTCACCTCCATCCCACACAAACCAGGTCCTAGTATTATTGCACTGCATTATTATTGAAAATTATTTGCATTAGCAATGCTTTCTCTTAAACAAAGGGTAAAAAAGACTTCTATGATGTGTCAAAGCGTGGCACTTCATGTCAGCCTTCCTTGTCTACTTCTTTTACAAGGGATCTCTTGCTTGGGTTCTTTATCGCATGTGTAAAGGGCAGCAGCAGCGGGATGGACTCCCCTGTGCTCAGCAGGGACTCAGACCTTTGTGTGAGCTGGTGCAGTCACAGCGGCTGCAGTGAGACCTTGCTTGTCTGACTCGACTTGGTCCTGTGTTTTGTTTTCCCGTCTCAAGGGATCTGTTTTGTGGGGCAGTATGGAATGTAACAGTTAATTACAGTGAAACTGTTGTCTCACCTTCCCTTCAACTCTGCTTGTAGTTGTTATAGGACACAGGTCTCATTTATTTTTTTCCATATTTATAAGTTGAAAGAATGGAGATGGGGATTTCTTGTTATGCACATATCTTGAAATTGCTGGCTTGATGTCCGGAGGACACACTGACCTCTGAAATCTCGTCGTGTATTGCGTGTCTCCAGAGAACGGGTGGACAGAGCTGGCAGCGCTTGGATGTGGCGCTGCCCTCTGCATAGGGCGTAGATCCCGTTATCTTTTGGAACTGCTGCGAAAGGCCACTGGCTACGAGCTCGGATGCAAGGAGCCACTCAGGGCAGGTAGTCATCTCTCCCCCTAGGGCAGCTCCACAAGGACGAGCATTAGCCGAAATCTTGAAAAGGTTATCCACGATGTTTTGCACAGATTCCTGCCCCACACCAATCCCCTTTGTGACGTGCTGCTTCTGAAATGATCCCATTCCGTGCCGGAGCTCTACCCCGTTCCTCAGTGGGTGCCCTTGGCGCTGGGCACAGCTCGGGTCTTGCGGTGAGTTTCGGTGAAGAGAGCCGGGGTGCTGGTTAGCTACAGGATCCCTGGCTGAGTCAGTCAAACGTAGTTCACTTCCGTGTGCCTTCCGTGTACATCCCCGCTCGTTCACACCCCGCCTTCCCTTGCACTTTATCTCCCCTCGTCCTGGTGGAGTTATCTAACCAGTTTAAAAATGAGTAGAGAAGATACACTGCTTTGTATTTTCTGAAGGAAGACAGAGAGAGATGTCTATAGCAGAGCTCTGAACATTGCATAGAGCAAAGTAAAATAAAGGAAGGCAAATGTCCACCTCTCCTCTCAAACTTCCGATTATAAATTGAGCTAAAGAAAATGAGTTAATTCCTTGTCTGGTGGATGGCTCTGATTTGTAAGGTTGTGCACAGAAACATTGCAGCTAAGAGCGTGCCAGGCTTTATTTGCTGGTTGGCTGGATATTTATGTCAGGTTGCCAGGCAAATTCATATACTGCTGTGCTGCAGGCAAGGTCTTGGGGGTGGGGGAGATGGGTAAACATCTTGGGAAGATCTAAAGGTGTAGGAAGAGGTTTGGAGGAAAAGAATGAGGAGCTGGGTTTGCAAGTTGTAAAACTTGCATCTATTTTTGTCCTCTGTCGCTGAAGCAGAGGCATGCAGGGCTGAACTGTTCTGCAGCACTGCCAGGTGAGCATCTGTGCAGTTCTGTACCCTTCTGCCGCAAGCAGGCAACATCCCATGGAAAACTTCACAAACTGGTTGGTCCCTGCGCTGCGATTCGAGTTTGGGTCGCTGCTTGGACATTTGCATGTTTATGGAGCCCTGCCTACTCAAAACCTGTAATAATTTCTGTTGATGTCTCTTCTGCCAGTGCAAACCACAAAAAGTAATTAAATAGACAATAAATCTATCTGCACTCTATGCAACAGTTCCCCTTCTCGCCCTCAGCCGCCTTCTTTCTACGGCCTGCGTGTCACTCGTCAGGTCCAGACCTGCAGTTTGTGATACAGGATGATTTTCTGATCACCGTGTGAGTGCCTGGGAAAAGCTGGAGGCTCCCTCCGTGTCTGTAAGTGCACATTGTGATTTACTGGAAGACAAAGCGTGTAAGCCAAAGCAGTAATGTTCTGAAACAAAAGTTAAATCAGGAAACAGAAATAAAGGCCAATATCAATCTTTTATGTATTTAGTTACCAAACAGCATCTCCTTTGTCAGCAGCACATGAAACAACCACAAAATAGAGCTGTCCCTCGCTTTTAGTTACTGTATATACCAGGGCAGTCTGTCCTTGTATACGCTCTCAGAAATAGCCAAAATGATTATAAATGTCTTTCAGCAAACAGCAGCTTTTTTTGGTAGCAAATGTAACTGCTAGATAAACTAGGGGGTTGCAAAATGCTGAGGTTTAGCATTTCACCGGACAGGCTGTGCGCATTTTTGAGACAACCAGTGTATGGGAGGCTGTCAGCAAACCACTGTCAAAGACATGTGTGACTCACGGGAGTGGAGAGTTTTGAAAGGGAAATCGTCTTAGGTAATCACAGCCTTAGCACATCAGGGAAAGCGTGCTTTGCAGTTACTGCTCTTTTGTCCTTTCTCGGACTTGATTGGAAATCAGTTTAGTTTTATTCTCTTTTGATTAAGAAATTTGTATTTTGGATCTGTCATTACTTTTATTTCTCTTTTGGAGGAAGGCAATAGGAGTTTATTTGAAAGGGGAGTTACGAAAGATTCATGTTTCTCTAAGTGTGTGAGAAACAATCTTTATATTTCGTTTAAGGTTGTGAAATGCAAGGAAGTTGAATCTCTGTAGCTTCTGAGCAGATCCTGACAGCAGGTAGGGGAGGTACATAGAGTTCGTTTGCTTTCAACAGAAACAAAGCAGTTGTTTCTTGTGTGGGAAGATTAGAAGGGCAGGAATTTTTACTGAAACAAATTATAGAAATAGCCAGCCCAGGAGAGAGGTTGCTCCCAGTTTATTTATGGAAGCTCATAATGAAATGGTAGATAACAAGCTAGCATGATGTACAATCTGGAGGGATGAACCTGTACTTGAGATTTGACAACACTACTCTTAAAAATATTTACTGCTGCAATTTAAGTAGAGAGTTCCAAGAGAAGCAATGTTTTATTTCTGTCAGTTGGCCTTCACCATAACATACAAACAAGTAATTTAAATAGTAAAGATTCCAGTAACTATCATGCGCATTAATATTCAACTTAGTGCAGCCCAGACAGTGCCCAAGCATTCTTCCTCTGCCTGGAGTGGGAGGCTGGGCACAGGTAGCCCCTGCATTGCCGCTGTATTTTCCTTTCCTGCAACCCCAAGCAGTAACCAGAGTACCCACTGGATGTCTGAGGACAGTGTCACTGCTTGTGTTCACTAACAAACCAGGTAGGTTAGAAGCAGGGTGGTTCTGTACCGTCTGAAACCATCTGGACAAGATGGTTTCATTTATGTTCGTTCTGAATTATATGCAAATACTCAGATGTATTTCTGAGAAGGAGCAGATCTGTCCTGGGGCAGTAATTGAATTGCAATTACTCAAAATAACCATTACATGCCTTTCTTCATATGGAAGGCAAAGTTTATACGCGAGAAAGACAGTATGAACAACGCCTCAGACTCTGGTACTTGAAGCATCCACTGAGACCTGAAGGTCTTGATGTAATTTGTACCCAAGTGTTGTTCAGCTCAAAATTCCATCACTACAATAACAGGTCTGGATGTTAAAGGGTGAAACTTGTTTTGTGAAGGCCTATTGAATTTTTTTTCTTTCCTTTTTTTTTTTTCCACTTTTTTCAAGATAGTGGTAAGATTCTTCATTGGAAATGGTGTCTCCTTCATTTTAAGCTGCTGATAAAATAAAATGGTATTTTTCTTGTGACCTGGAAGTGGGCATTGGCAAAATTCTGCGTCTTAGTTGCTTTTGAGGACTCTTAATGCTTTCTGACATTCTTTCCATTTCCTCATGTTTCCTTATTACTAAGGGCTAAACAAAATAGTCCGCTTTACTGATGGAGCTTCTGATCCTGCAGTTTTTCTTTGGCAAGGAGATTTGCTTTGTAGCTGCTTGGCTTAAGGTTGCACTAGTTAATCACAAATAAGTTTGCTTCACTTAGGTCTGTGTTTGAGCCCAGAACAAAAAGCAAGCAGTGTGGGCCAAGATCAAGAACTGGAGAAACCAAAGGTGCACCATTCCCCGGGTCCAGGTGGAAGCATGGTCAGAGACCAAGCAGAAGCTGCCAGCAACACCATGGTCTGAGCGCTGCCTCGCAGAGGCTAAAAGACTAGAAAGTAACCTTCTGGTGTGTAACCTCCGTTTTGAAACCGTGATGTACATGGCAAAACTCAGAGTATGCTATAGTCTTAGATCGTATAGATCTACAAGGAGAGTTTGGGGTTGCTTCCTAAAATTATCTGAGATTTAATTTTTTGTTTACTATTATTTTTTAAAATACTTTTCAGGAAGAGACATCAGAAACCAATAGCTCACTACTTAAATTTTAGAATATGAAGCTGTGTGGTTTCCCAGCAGTAGTCAGGTAACCTACCAGGTCTAATTTCTAAGCTGCTCGCTCAGTCGTACATGCTAAGAGCAGTGTGCTCTCACCCTCCCACCTCCCAGATCAGCAAAGAATTTATTAAAACTGCAGCTACCTCTTTGGCTTCTGCGTCTGTCTTCTTGTCACAGTTCTGCTTAATATGTTGGTGTTGTTAAAAATCTAATCAAGCTTGGTACTCAGTGTGACTGTGGATACCTCAGTCTGGTTTACAGCTTTTGCTCTCTGTCCTCTCTCGCAAGTGTGAGCTTAGCAATCGTAAAGAACAACACTCTCACAGGAGAGCGTACTGGAAAAAAGCCATCAGATGAAAATGCCTTGCAGTTTCAGCAAGGGAGTGCCTCTGCAGCTTCAGAAAAAAGGCCATGGTGAACCCATCTTGATTTATTAGGAGAGGAAAGATCAAATCTTTCCTGAATACTCTTTTCTTTTCAAGTCAATAAGGTGTTTTGTCAAATTGCATCCCTTTGTTTCTACTTACATAAGCAAAGATATTCCTAGGAATCTCCTGGAATGAAACGCTGCATCTTCTGAAAGCACTGATCTTCGAGAAGGATGCCTGGTATTTATTTAATTAAAATTGAGGTTAGAGCAAATTCCACTGTAGTTTAGGTGAAGGAACAGATCCATCATGTCTGGAGGAGGAAACCTAGCAAAACATTCCAAAACAAATAACCCTGCAGTCACACTTAGTTATGGGCCTCGCTTTTGGATCCCCTCTCCTATTCCTTCGTTCCCTTTCCAAGGGACAGAGACAGAAGGATCTTCCCACCACAGTACCAAAGGGACTGCCAGGCAGCTGTATAAAGTTCCTAAAAATCCATTGCAGAAACAAATTTATATTTATTAAAAAAAAAAAAAGGCGATAAAGGCACGTGGCCCATGTAACTTTACAGCTCGAGTGTCAGGAGGTGCAGGTTTATGTTCAGAGGTCGGTGCAGGACAAACAGAAGCGATCTTGAGGGCGAAGCCCCCTTTAGGCAGATGTATCTGGGGAGTTACATAAAAGGCCTTGGTTAAGCATGGAGTTCAGATTGCTTAAAATACCTGTGAAGAACAATGGCTGAAGTTTAGGTGTGAATTCAGCATTAAGGCAGGCAGATGTACTGCATTTTGCATTTGTCTCCATCTCAGGACTCCTGTGATGCCTGTTCCCTCATCCTGTCACGCGACAGGAACGCTACCTGTGCTTGGTGCTTCCGTTTGAGGTTTAAGGTGCATTTAATGGCGACCTTGTGCCACCCAGAGAAAGCAGTGTGATAGATCTGTCTGATTTGCCTTGGTTATCGTTGGTAATTGAATTTAGCTAGAGCAACGCTGCATCGCTGCTGCGAAGTTAAGCAATAGCTTCTGTTCTAATCCCATTGTACCAGCATTCGTCTCTCAGCCATCGTCGTTCCCTTGTGAGTACCGGGTGTTCTTTGTCTGCAGTTGCTTTCTTGTCTCGCAGGCCTACTATTTTCATTCACTTTCTGATTTCTTTCTCTCCCTTTCTTCTGTCTGTCTCCCTCCAAATCCGCGTTAGGTGATGCATATGTGCAGAAGGGGCTGTTTCTAATGAGCTCCTAGGCAGGGAGAAGGCAAGATAGATCACTTCTAAAATTGAAAGAGAAGGGTGGGGGTGGGAGTTTACGCTGAGGGGCACTGTATTTTTTAATAGATTCTTATTTAATTAAGAACACTTCTGGAGGGATGAGGGATGATGGTGTCTTTAGTAACACATTAGAGAACAGCAGAACAGTTGTTTAGATTTTTTTTTTTTTCCCAAAGCATTCTGGGATTTTTCTCTTTGAGAACTGCCTTTGTGCCTTCACTTTACGTGCGATGGTTAATAAAGAAAAGAACACAACCATAAACCCATTGTGAAGTACCTGTGTTGTCTGAAATGCATTGAAATGAGCTCTTTTTGACGCACATGTGAAGTCTGATGCCTGTCTGAATAGGCGCTAAAAACGGGGAGGAGGTTCCAGGCTGGTACTGACCTTGATTGGATCAGATTGACTGCCTTTAATAAAGAAAAAGTATCTTTAATTAAAAATTCACAAATAGAAAAGAACTGTCACCTGAAATTAGGGAGAATTGTTGCTGTAATAGATGCAACCAAAATACCAGTTTCACATATTAGGTCTTTTAGTACAGGTCGTAATTTATGAAAGAAAGAAACAAACTGATCAAACTCGGGGGAAACTCTGATCCCACCTAAGTTAGTTATGGGACTGGTTTAACTTCCTTAGTGTCAGGGCTTCATCCTCAGTGTCTAGCATGATTTTGCAGGGTGGGTAGTTAGAAAAGGTCCCTTTATCTGTGCGCCACCCAGAAGTGAATAAGATGAAGCGAGACTTTCCTGTACCCATCTAGAAAGTGGGTAAAATAGTGCCTGCAACTTCATGTGCATTGCATAGCCTTAGTGACAGAGGCAAGGTTATTGAAAGAGTAAAGTCTCCGCAAAGGCCTGAAAAGGAGTTGCTTAAATTTCTGGAAGAAGTAGCTAAACACTCTTGTCTTATGTCATGGGTGTGCGATATACTGAGATGGACCAAGCAGGCTGGTTTTATACTATCTCATACTTCATACAGACAGTTCTGGATATCTCTAGTGTCAATTTGGGAATGAGGAAGGGTTGGCTTATGGTTCGTGGTGTCTTTATCCAAAATACCACATTCCCAAGCGCTTTCCAATTCATGTGACAGCAGAATGAACGACTTCTTCCTCCAGCCTTTGAAAAAGCAGGAAATTCTGAGCCATATTCAGAGCCAGCATATGCAAACTCAATGTTGTAATGTGATTCAGAGGGTTGTCATGAGTTTTAAGGAGTTTGACCCTCAGCTCTTGCAAACCCTTGCAGGAAATGAGTGCCCCCACCAGTCTGTGTTGGCACTGCTCATGTGAGTGCTCCTTTGTCTGCTTCAGTCAAAAATCAGCTGCCTTCAGTTAACTGAGTTAAGCGTTCGATATTCACTATGCACAAGTGGTTTTAGCTGAAAAAAAAGGGTTAGGGAGCACCCAAACGGGGTAGTTTGCAGATCTGGTGGTGCCAGGGGGCATGTCAGCCAGCTGGTACCCTGCTGAGCCCGGCCACGCTTGGGTGCCAGAATTTCCAGGACTGAGCAATGAAGCTTGAGGCTGAGAGTTTCTGTGGCATCAGATCAGTTTGGGAAGCTAGGCACAGTGGTTAAATCTGCTTCTTTTTATCTGCCCTGCGTCCTCGCCATCAGTTATGATTTTGCTATCTACACTACCTTGTTTTCTCTTGTTAAAAATAAGAAAATCTTCCCACTCTCCATCGCTGCTATGTTAAATGTCACTGCAAACCAAGAAAGAGCGTTTGAGAGCGGCAGCGAGAACGCCTGCTGCAAGATACTGTCTGATCCCTTCCCGCTGTAACGACAGAAAACGGGCCAGTTACTTGTGGTGTCCCCTCAGAACAGGACGGTGAAGCAGGTGCAGTTCATATAAAATATATGGGAGTTCCTCATCGTCACTCTAGAAAAACAGTAGTTTGTTTATTTTTTTTGAGGCAGTGTTATTAGCTGCAGGTCCCACTGTATCCTAGCAATTTAGCTGTGTTAAAGATATGATTAAGCTGCAGCTATGGGACTCAAGTAAAACTGCCAGATCACATTAGAGATATAATTGGTGTTTGTGCAGCCACCATTTCCAGGTCTTTCTACGTAAGGACCTTCTGCAGGTTGGGTTTTAATTCCTCCCTTCTTTTCATTGGAGGCACACGGGGGATTATAAATGGGTAGTTAAAATTCGTATTAATTGGAATTTAGACATGAAGCAGTGATTTTGACTCTTTGCGGTAGCGTTTGGACTATGGTTGATGGCAAACCTGAGCTGGGGCCAGGTGTGCTCTGGTTTCCTATGTGCCTCAGTTTTCAGGGCTCTGGCTGTGTGTGCAACTGAATTGGCATATATCGTATCCACGCTCTGCATAAACCCCGTCTTTTAAAGATGTGGTCTCCACTGAATGTGTTTATATGTAGTTCACAGGAAGATTTTTCAGAAGCACATTAAGGTAGGAGAGGCCTCCTTCCCTCTTTTTTTCTGTTTTGTTTTTTTTTTTTCCTTCAGTGGAACTGAGGTCCTAACCAGTGTGTATTCCCAGATCTCTCAAAAGGATCCTAGTCCTGTCTGGGACCAAAATGTTCTCTATATCTAACATTTAAGCAACTTCTTAATTTTTACTATTTTTGTTTTAAAATTTTCTATGGGTTCCACCTTGTTTAAATACACCAGTCCTGATCCACTAAGCACAGCAGCAACTAGATTCAAGGATGAGAGCAGTCCATTTAGATAACTTTTCTAGAACAAGTAATATTTTCTTTTTTTCACCATATCCCTTTAATCCTCCCAGCCTTATGCTTGCTGCCTTATCAAGAAGCTGTTTTTATGATTTGCATTCTTGATCATGAAGAATCGTGTGTTTTTTACTTAGTAGATTGAGAGATGTCATAAAGAAAAAAAATGTGAGCAGGCATCACTTAGCCACATGTTTCATTTCCTTCAATCCCTCAAGTGCTAAATTCATTATTTCATTATTGAAATTACGGGACCTTGTAAAGATCTGGCTGTATCCCAAAACAGCCTCTTAAAAAATACTTCTAAGTTGCAGTTGTGCCAGGTAACCTACTGCAGACAAAGGTCTGGAGGTATCACCGGTAGCAAACAGTAATTGCTCGTTTGTAAGGACAGCTTGGTGTATCTCTCGCGGATTCCTTGGGAAACGTGGACAGGCATGTATGTGCCACTGGCCACGCTCTCGTGGCCAGCCCTGCTGCAGAGCGTCCAGTCAGACCCTCGACTGGGGCAGCACTTCTGACAGACTGAGTCTGGAACCTGCTTGGATCTCGTCTGGTCCCACCTTAATAATGGCACATGCAGATGTTGCGTGACGAACTGGCCATTTTGGCCACCTGCACGGATTGAGGCGGCACAGGGCTTGCCCTGGTGTGTGCCCTGGTTGCTGTGGCGTTCCTGAGGCTTGGAGCAGCTAGAGACCAGACTGAGCAGGGCAACTTGTGCTTCAGGAATGCTGGACTTATCTAAAACGTGCTTCAAAGCACTCCTGGACCTGTAAGAAGAGAAATAGCTTCTTAATTTAGGTTTTTTGATTGCTTTGGTGATTCTGCTTGTTGGGTATGGGAGAAGGCTGTGTTTTCTGGCAGGGTGTACGTCACTGCGGGTAGCATACTACTCCATTTGAGATGAACGTCAGCAAAGGCTGTAAATTTTAAATGTGGGAAGTTTTAATCTTCAGTTCAGAAGTGCCACCCGGTGATGCCAAAACTGCAGGCACATTGACAGCAACAGCTCACAAGTGTTCACGTGAACACTTTTGGTACAAATGTGTAGTAAAATCACAGTTAAAATGTAAGGTGGAGGCCTTGGTGACGCAAATACTGCTGCCTGAAGATTTCCATTGATGGAATACTGTGAAGAGCTGAGCCTTGTTTAGCTGTAAGAGTAAGCTGAAGAGGTGCGAGAGCTGTGCTAAAATTGCAAATGGGTGCAAAAGGCAAATGTGGAAACTGTGGGAATCCTAGGTAGTCAATGCAAACGAGAGAAGCGGGGCAGGTAATCAAGCTGAGAAGCTTCACCATAGGCTGCAATAATGGGTGAAGGTCTACGTCGGATCAGAAGTTGGGCGTGTTCTTGGAAGGGGATGACCATGTCAAGCCAGGATGGCCTGGATGCCTTTTTCAGGCCCAAGGGGGCCTGAGGCACTGGCTGATTGTGGGAAGCTGGGTAGGGTGTACTGGGGTAGGCATCCTCTGCACTTGCCGTCTTTAAGCAGCCGTTGCTGGACACTGTCAAAGAAAGGCTGCCAGGCTAAGTGCCTCTGTGATCTAGTATAATGGGGCAGATCTTGTAAAAAGCCTAAGAAAAGGTATTTTGAATATTTTGAATTTTGTTTAATTCTTTTAAAAAAAGGTCGGTGAGACAGTGTCTCGGGAGAACACACAAGCTAAATGCACTGCTGTCAGGCAGGATGCCGTGCACAATAGCTCAGGTTTGATGTGAGCATTGTGTTTATCCTCACTGGAAAGGAGGCACTGGATAATTCTCAAGTGTCGTAGCCACTTGATCTTCTCACTTGTGAAGAGAAAATGCTGTACCAAGGCTTAGCTACTCTGCATTGTGTGTGCGCACGCGTGTGCGTACACACAGAGTTTGGTGGCTGGTACGAGCTAAACAGCCCACACCGATCTGTGTAAACTCTGACCCAAAGCGCCATCCTTCTTTTATGGATGTAACAAACTTAAATAAATTGGCTTACATTTTTACCAGACTCTGCTCATCTGGGCAGCACACCCAGGTATGGTACGCTGCCTGCCGTTGCACATCTTGCTTGCTGTCAGCTCATGCTGCCCGGCTGAGAGCCTGACATCAAACCACGATGGTCAATAAGCTTCAAGTCTGGAGCATCAGCGAAGGAAGTGCTTCCTAGAGAGCTCGCTGTCAAGCTGTGCTGTTTCTCTCAGACGCTTGTAGTAGCCTGGATTGAGAAGAACCATCTTCCTTTCTGTAAGAGCCCTTTTGAAGTTAAAACATGATGCTGTCATCATTGCCTGGAAGCAGTTAGCTCCTCTGCTCCCTTGTGTCCTATTGGAAGACCTGAGAGGCGAGTCTGAAGCCGAGGTGCTGCCCTGAAAGCTTCCTGACAGCGGGAATGTGTGGATTAATGGGTGCAGCCGCTGATGGGGAGGAGAAGGTTGGTCTGGGTATGGAGCATCCCGAAGGCAGTCGCTGTCTCTCCATGGCACAGGTGGAGGGAAGGGGAGAAGAGCCGGCCTTCTGCTGCTGTGTGCCCTCACTGGCTGGGAGGATGCACGCTGTACCTGTTGGCACTCGTGGGGTCAGTCTAGTTTCCTCTGCTAATCCTTCTCAGCTAGTGCTGCCTTTTGCTTTCAAAAATGAACATCAGCTTCCAGAGCCTGATTTGGACGCCAGCAAAAGCAGTCACTACAGAAGCCCCAAACCATTACAGGATTCTGGTTTAAGTTTAAACTAACTTCCTTGAGTTTGTTTCCTTTGTGCTTCAAAAAGTTTCTAGACATGAGTGCCTGCAGGATTGTGAGAGAAAAAGCAATCTCGCTTTCAGAAACACTGAAGTCATATCACCACTTCTTCCTAATTTGCTTTTCAAATGAATAATTCCCATGGCGACCAGGAGAAATGAAAAGGCAAGAAGCGATTGGGTGCTAGTGGTGAAGTGGACCTACCCAAAGCTACCATGTACCAATTGCATTTTCAAAACTATCAATTGTAATTTTCAGATCCCTCAGACCATGTGAGTTATTTTTGACAGATGCTGCCGACCGCATCCTTTGACATCTGAGAATGAAGGCAGTCTGGCAGGAGGTTTTGAAAGAACATTTATCCTCATCAGTAAGATAAAGCTGTCAAAGGAACCCAGAGACATCCCTGGAAATAAATAATGATTCAATATGCAAAACTAGTTTTCTAGTCCCAGAGAAAGGTAAGAGAGGCAGGTGTCTGAGAGCAGCATTTGAGCACTCCGATGAATGAGGGAAGGGAGAATTGGAATGACATGGTGAATTAAATATTCTGGAGGACTTAAACGATAGAAATTATTTTATTTCTGAAATGTTTGCTCAAAATACCAATTTATCAAGGATAATCTCTTTGTGGCATTTCAGGCACTTATGTATGCATCTTAAGTATCCAGTACCTGGCGCTGTGGATAAAACACTGATGTTTCTGATATTGTGTTTTAGCTGAGTATGCGGAGTAGCCAGGAGAATGAGTAGACTGAGTGTGTTACAGGAAAAAAATTACTTTATTGCATTTTTTTGGGACTTGGATTGTATAACAGAATGCAATAACAAGTTACTAGTAAAGCAGCCCTTAGATGGGTTGGGCGGTAAGAACAAGGATAATTTAATGCATGGCATTAGCAAGTTGTGTAAAAGCAGCGACCTGTCCGGTGGGCTCTGAGGTTTGTGGCCAGCGGGCTCGCTGGGAAATCGTTCCAGCTTGCTGAATACAAACCTGGGTGGTTTAATGTCTGCTCACAAGGAGGATAGGATTTGCTTCCCTGTTTTCTGCCTCTTAATGTACTTTAATTGAGCAGAGGGTGTTTTGGTTGGTGGTGTGTTTTTGATTTTGGGTTGTTTTTTGGTTTTGTTTTGTTTTTTTTTTTTTTTTTTTTCCCCCTTGAAAGTGTGTTTTTGACAGCATATGTTGGAGTGCATTCCATGCTAGTAAAGAGCGCCTGACTAACAGTTCTTCAAGCTGGCAACAAGCTTGTGCTTGTTGTGGAAGTGCTTGTAAGCCCTAACTACGTATCGGAATCCACTGTCACAGCTGAAGGTATCCACACCTGGGCAGCACAGATATAGCAGAAAGAAGATAACCTTGTGCCCACAACTGAAATAATTAATTGAATATCAGTGATGAGAGTGCCCATTTCTACATTCTCACCTTCCAGTCCTCTTCTATTCTCCTGTATTCCAGGGCTAAACAGCAGGAGGGGAGAAGACATCCCCCAGAGCTATGTAGATCTCTTCCTAAAACTGGCATTGTGGAGTAAGGATAATGAAGTTGACGCTTTGGAGGTCATCCAGCCCAGCCCCTGCTCAAAGCAGGGCCAGCTGCATCAGGTCGCTGAGGACAGTGTTCAGCTGGGCTTTGAATATCTCCAGGCGTGGAGAACCCACAGTTTCTTGGGGCAGCCTGCTCCAGTGTTTGACTCCACTGACACTGAAAATCTTTTTCCTGGTCTGTCATTGCAGTTTCCTGTGTTTAAGTCTGTGTCTACCACTATGCAGACCACTAAGAGACTGGCTACATCTTCCTGTTTATTGAAGACAGTAAAAAAAAGTCTCCTTTGCCTGCCATTTTTAGGGTTTAACGAATCCAGTTCGCTGCTGTTCTTGTAGGCAGTAATGGGGAGGGAGGATGTAACAGTTTGAGTTGTAGGCACCTGTGTTGGACCTGATGCCGCACAAGGTCATTTTGTGCAGATCAAGTTGTGTTTGCCCTCAGCAGCCTTGCTTTATGGGATGAACTTGTCAGCCTCAGTCAGCACTGACTGGAGAGCTAGTACATCTGGAGATACGGGAAGCGGTTGTCCTTCTGGGGTATCTCGAGCCCTAGAACTGGAATTTTGAAAACCAGCAGTCGTAAAGGATTCCTGTGGCACTTTCTGCAGGAACAAATGAGGGAAAGAAGGGATTAACCATCATTGCTGGCACCCTTAGAGCTGGCTTTTTTCAGTAATGAATAATTATAACTAAGCAGGGCTCTTAGTACAAGCTGCTTTCTTAACAGTTTAATGAATCCTCACTGCGCATTGTGGTGAGGATTCTTCTTTTCATTCTACACAACGAGCAAATTTTAGGTAAAAATCCCAATAGTTACTGCATTCTGCCTGTTGAAACTCCCCTCTGCTGCTCAAGCAGGTATGGTGTACGTTGGCTCGTGTCCTAGGCGGATGCTTGCTGATGAGGTAACCCCAGAACAGATGAGCGGTAATCTTGGCACACGGTTTGCAAAAACAACTTGGTGTGGTACAGATCTTCAGTATGTTCATTTGCTGGTTTGTTATTATTTGAAACGTTAGACATTTTCTGCAGCAGAAAGGGCTGCCAGGGAACATACAGTTATCTGCAGGGCTGACAAATTCTCCTCAGACAGTTCTCTTCGGTAATTTCTTCAAACTTTATTTTTCTTGTGGTGATTAAATGCAGTGTACTTGTAAAGACATTTCTGAGTAAGTTCCATCTTGCCGACTGATCCCTGTGGTCAGTGAAAGCGTTGCTGTGGGACTGTCTGCCGTGCAGCAGAAGGAAGGGTGATTCCCAAGGGATGGAAAGCTGGCTTCAGATGCCTAGAATCCCAGTTCAGGCAGCTGAGAGCAAAAGATCCAGTCAGAACATTAGGTCTGGTCTAACTTACTGCTTTTCTTACTTATTACAGAAGTTTTGTCTGTCAGTTAGTAATTTTTTTTTTTTTTTTTTTTAAACCCCTTGAAGGACAGGTATAATCCCCTAAAACGAAGGGTGTAATCTCAGTTTTGTATAACTCTGCCTTATATCACTGTGCAATGAATCCTTTTTCTGTATAGGAATAGGGAATAAATAACTACACAGTTAAAGCAGTGGAATTTTTTCTGCATGAACAAGGCCTTAGTTATTAAAAAAAAAAAAATTAGAAAAACCAAACCACCACCCCAGTCCCAATCCTTGAAAGAGGGAGTTATGGTTTAGGATGTCTGAGACGAGCTAAGAAATGTTTTACCCTGGTCTTGCACTCCCTGAAACCAGTGGCAATTTTTTTTTTTACTTTCCCTGGTTTGTAAAATTGTAAAAGCTGTAAAAAGATCAGTGTCTTGAGCTGATGATAATGGCAAGGAAGTCAAATCACCCTGGATCATAGGTCAAGTCTGGGAAGTAATGTCGGGAGCCAGGTGGCCTGTTACACAGACCTCTGGAAGCCAATATGCATGGTAGTAATAGTTTTTGTTTCAAAAAATGTAACAAGCCATTCTTTAGGCAGTGGTGAGATCCCTCCCTGGGCACTGCTGGCCCCAGCCTTTCACAGATGGCCATAGTATCTCTAAATTATATTGTCTTATGGGAAAGATGGTGCTTACTCCTAAGCAAATATTTTTTAAAATAATTTCAGGCGGGGCAGGCAAAGAAGGAAGAAGCTGTTTTGCTTGTTGATTTTGAGGATTTTGCTGGTCCCAGCCTCTTATTTCATCTTGCCTGTGGGTAGCTCGTGTATTTCCCGAGCGTCAGGCCGGTAGCCCCCGAGCTGCAGAGTGCTAAGTGCATTTGATCAGTATCATTAGCAGCCCCAAGTAATTGATTATCCTCTGTTGCTGAGGATTCGGAGCGAGCAGGCAGCCAATGGCAGTTACTCAATCTGTCGTGCCTGCGTGTTCTTGTCCTCCCAAGATCTATCAGCTGTGGAGCATCTGACCCCATCAGGAAAATCACTGATGGCTGCTGCGTATTTACCGTGTACCCATGACGCTGCCTGTGTGAACTGGCTGCGGTGTACCTGGGAGAAGGATGTATAGTGGGGATGGCAGTCTGTAGATCTTATTTTTTTATCTTCCTTTTCATGCAAAACTAAGCCTGGATTTTTGTGAGAAGAGGGGATGATCTTTAAATGTACACTACTCAATTATTTTTTTTTCCCTGGTGTTAGTATTAATTGCAAGACTCAAAATAGGTTGATTAGAATAAGACCTCACAGAGGTGTTTATAATTCAGATTTTAGAGATGTGACTAATGAATAACAACCACAGCTAATCAGTTCTCAAAACTGATGGTAATGAGCAGAAAAGGGGGAGGAAGCCAACCTATATCTCTGCTAATGCATTTTTTTCAGCGCTGCAGTGGAGGGTGGCAAGATCTCTTAACAAGTGTTTGACTCGGATGGAGTTCTTGCTTTTCACAGGAAAAGCCATTTTTGTTAAAGCAGTGCTTAAAGAGAGATTTTAAGTAACCAGTTGCCAATTACAGCCTTTAAAGTTATGGTAGTATTTAATTGTTGGAACTGTTTGGAGACTCCAGGCTTGTTATGGCATCTTGGGGCTTTTTATTTATAAGTTGGGTTTTTCTGCATTCCTAACAGCTACAAAAATGACAGCAGTGAGCCTGGAGTCCTTTATTCGCAGATCTGGCATTGGCAGTGCATTTTTTTTCCTCTGCGTTTCCAATATTTTTGACCTTGATCAAGGTCATTTCTTAAAGCTGAGAGGATGTAGTAACTTTTGCTATAATCTGGGCAGTCCTCTGCCTCTGTGCATGTGTTTGTTTAACCATGTGGTGAATTTGCTGTCCCGAACAGGAAAGAACCTGAAACACAGCAGGTGCTCCTGAACTGGCACCTCAGTCAGGAATGATCCTGATCCACACGGGAATCGGGGTAGTGTTAGCCTTGGAAAATGCCTCTCAAATCGGAGGCAAACATCTTTGTGTCAACTCTGTGTTTCTACTGTGTGCCAGAGCCTTGTAAGGAGAGAAAGTATTTCCTACCACCCCTTCAGGTCGTGCATTTTAGTTTGGGAGGGTTTGTTGGTTTTTTTTTTGACACTGAAGGATGCATTTGTTATCAAAGTGTGTTCCCTGCAGTTGAACAACAAATAATTCCACTGACACCAGCAAGACTGCTTGTGGAAAGAAGGCAAGAAAAGAAACTGGCCCGGACTGGTGAGGTGCTTACATTTCAGTGCACTCAGAGAGGCTCTGTGGATGCTTACTGCCTATTTAAAAAAAAAAAAAAAAAATTCCGGAACCCAGTTTTGTCATTTGACATACAGCTGAGCTGCCAGTTTGTACATTTTGTTTTTAAATAATACCACAGAACAAAACTCGGAGTGGGCATGAGGATGAGGTTCCTCTTTCAGCAGTGAGCAGTGTGGTTTCTAAATAAAGCTAATGGTGGAAATTAGTTGTGTTGAATGCTTCCAGTACTGGTGCAAAGAGTACCCTAAGGCCAAGGTTATTCCAGTCACTTACGTCCGGCGTGAGGCGAGACAGACAGCTCTACATGTCCCTTGCCCTTTGCTCCGTGTTCCCACTGCTTATTGTGTGCTGGCAGCGGCGTTCGTGAGAGGTGGCTGCGGAGCAGTTCAGCTGAAAACATACCTGTTTTAGGGTACAGCAAGTTCAAATCGGGGAGCGCTCTGGGGCAGCCCGTTATCCAACTACATGAACGTTACTGTTGACACGGGGAAAGGAAGTGGAGAGCACGCGTAAAGTGGCCAGGGAACCCTCACCTGAGAAGCAGTTCTAGTATGTTGGTGTATGGACGTATGGGTGTTCATGCTTCTGCCAAGCAGAGCAGTCATCTTGGGAAATGTTATAGCAGCAATGTTTTCCACTTCTTAAATGTTTTAATGAATAGTTTGTTTTCTGCAGAAAGTTGAGCCTTTTGTTGAACAAACAATATTTGGCAACTTTCTGTAAAGTTTCTCTGAAACATTTCATGTGCGCAAGCACGCGTATATTATCTGTCAATATAGAGTAGAGATGCAGAATATTCTTCAGTCATGAGCAGCCTACAGTTTCTTTATGGTTTCCTGAACTTAATAAAAACTACAGTTTGGATGATAGTAGCCACTGCAACATCTCAGGTTTTGTCCAGTGTGAATGAGTTGATGTGAGTTTTGAGTCCTGCAGGATGGTTCATGACATCTGATGGAAATTGTATTGGTCTTAGAGGACTTCTGAGTAACTTTTCCAGAGTTCTTTCAGTCTTCTGTGTTATTACACCTCACAAGGGTTCAGAGGCCCTACTACCAAGTTGCTGCATGGGTCCCAGTGCAACTTAACTTCTTTGGGTGGGGACCGCACAGGCGTAATCCTTCCATGGCCTCAGCTTTAGACTTTGCAGTGGCAGCTACGTGAGCGTAGATCCAGCAGCGCTGTCTTCCTCACTGGCTGAAATTTTTAATGAGCAACAGGCTTTTCGCTCAAAAGGCTGTTGTGGGTGCACGTCACCTTTAAGTCCGTATCGGTTCCTGGGCCAGTGCTTGCTATGAAGACGTGCGTGTGACCTCTGTAACTGGAACATCACGTATTGTGCGTTGTAGAGAAGGGGAGGTAGATTTTGGGAGAGAGAAGGAAAAAGGGAGCCTTAAGCAGTTTTTCTTCCTTTCCTTCAACTGCAGGCCTCTGAGGGAGAGAAGGCCTTTTTTCATTCTTTCAGCCTCTCTTTTAATTTATTTGCTGCCAGCCTTGGCAGAGTAATCCTGCTGAACAGTTAAAAATCATATATTGCAGCTGTGATCTCCATGAGAACAGAGATTGGAGGGACAGAGGAAATCTGTGCAGGGAGCACCTTTATAAACGCCAAGGGTTTACATTTCTTAGTGTGGTGTGGATGTGTGAACACTGTCTGAAAAGGGAGCAGGAGCAGGGCAGCCAGCATTGCCCTGCGTGCAGGAGGAGGAGGGAGCAGAGACAGGGATGGAGATCATTAGTCATTTACCTTCTTGGCGAGTTTCTTCCTCTTCCCCAGGCAGGCAGCTGGTACTGGCTGGGGAAGAGTCCCAGCGCCCCATCATTAGTGGAAGCAATCCCGGCGGGCCCACAGACAGCCCTCTCCGCAGCCTTTTGGAGATGGGACAGCTTGGTGACAGAGCTCCCAGGTCCACAGCCCTCTCCAGTATCCCTGGCGCCTCCTTGCTCCCCATGCCTCCTCTTCCTCCAGCGCCCTGGGTTGTGCACCTGCCTTCGCTGGGCTGGCTGCACCACTGAGCCTGCCCTCCAGCCTGCCTGCTTCAGCCACGACCGAGCCCCTCCGTAGCTTTGAAAGCACTTTGACATGTATGTTTTACTTGGCTTTTTCTTCCCAGGAGTAATGCCTGTTCAGTTTAGCTTTATGACTGCTGATTTTTTTTTTTTTTTTCCCCTAAAGTTGTGTGTTGTCAAGTGTCCAAGTCCATCGTATAAACCAGAGGTCCTCCAAGAAAAAACAGTTTAATAAAGGCAAAGTAGATACTGGTTGACTTTGTCCAAAGCAGTTACAGTTAACGCTGTAGGAAATTAAAGTGATGCGGAATTTTGCATAGAATGTCTTGATATGTAAAGCAAATTAATATGATCTTTGGGCATATGTTTGAATCCTCACAATCACCACCACCTTTTAAACCAAGAGAAGATGGGGCAGGAAAGAGGAGGACATTTTTAACGTTTTTAACACGCCCGCAGTTAAGCATTGAAGTGTGTATCTTAGCACCCACGTAAGAGGCTGGATGCTTGTACGATACATGTAAATGAGCAATAAATGGTGACATTAAAGACAGTTTATGTGCCTACAAATAGCTTTCAGCTTGAGTCTAGTAACAAAACAGAGCTCCTTTTATCTCAGGCTCATTCGAGGGGCCCACACAGTACAGCCATGCTGGCAACAGCCTGTCCGCCTGTAACATTTACTTGGCCTGCTGCTGTTGTGTGAGAGGGACTAAAATGCATCTATATTGGCACTAAAGTGGGATAATCAATCGAGTTAAGGCAGTTCACTGGAAACAGCATTTTTTTTCCCCTTGTCTGAACTGTCTCAGGGGAGTTTTTCTGAAGTTCAGTGTCTGATGCTACGCTCTCGAAATGGAGGCAGCACAATCCTCTCTTATTTTTGCTCCTTTTTCCAGCACGCAGTGAAAGTAGGTTAAATTTGGCCATGCAAGCTGGCCAAGTGAACTGGCTACAAATACAGCCGGGGTGCGGAGGGCTTCCCGGCGGCCGGGGCCATCTTTGCCGAGCAATGCTGGGGTGGAAGGTGATGGCAGGGCACCCGGCGCGGGCACCCTGGGGTTCATGGACGGCTGAAATGGCAGCCCCGCAGAGACAGAGGCCACACTCCCGCTGGCGTTGTCGCTTCATTCGGGGACATCGCTCTGGGCAGCGCTGTTAAACCAGCGGAAGGCCAATGCGGATTTGTAGTTGTGCCAGCCAGGAAGCCCTTTTCCGGGTTGTGTGTCTTGGTTTGAGGAAATGCTCTGGGAGCTGCTCTTTTAAAATAGTCCTGGGCTGGTGCCTGCTGCTGGCAGATGCTTTTGTGTGAGTGTGCAGATCTGGTTATAGGGAATCTATTACATGTCGTGTTTAGGCGGTAGCTTCGCTGTCTGCATTCTCTTTCCTCTGCCACTAGCAACAGAAAGACTCTGCTTGTTCTGTGCTTAAATCCTCTTTATATTCTTTATTCTCTGAAGAAGCTGGCTAAAACAATCTTTCGATGATCATTAGCCACTGAAGCAGATTTTTTTGTCTATTTCTGTTTAGGTAGCAGGATAGGTACTCAGATGACAGGAGTGTAGAAATCCCTAAATTGAACAGATGGATTTTCTTTTTAAATGAAAAACTCCGTTTCAGATTCTAAAAGCATGTAGGCTTTTGGAATTTGACTACACCTGGATTACAGTCGGTATTACCTGCATAACTGGGGGCAGAAGAAAGTCACAGGTCTCTGAAGCAGTAATTTACTGTGCTTCAGCTCTGAAAGAGTTTTGTCTGTCTATAAACAGAAAGGCACAAAAAGCTGAGGAGCCTTTCAGAAATATTTTTGTTCTACAGCATGACCAGGAAAGAAATTCTATCGTTAGGACAGATTTTGCTGGAAACGACAAATTCATTGATGTAAATTGTGAACTCACCTTTTAAAGTTCCTGTTGAAATACAGTGGTGCCCATGAATTCCAAATGCACCCAGAAACCAGAGAAGCGAGAACTTAGTCTCTTGTTTTTCTTTGGTGGTGGTTTCCTTTTTTTTTTCTTTTGTTTTATTTCCAGCAGAAACACAGACGAAATCAAGTTTACTGAGAAATGTTAGTGGGCTGTCTGATACTATCCCATTCAATGTCCTTGGAATAAACTTGCTCTTCCTAAATAGAAAACATCAATAGATTTTAGTTGGGATTTACAACAGTATGGCTGGGACAAAAACTAGGACTTTCATTGTTATGCAAAAAGGCAATTCTATATGAATATGGACAAATGGCATTTAAATACCTGTTGTATATTTCCAGCATTCAGAGCACCAAAACTACTATGGAAGGCAATACCATGGTGGGAAGATTTATTTCTCAGCCTTTTAGTAGGACACTTAACAATGAAAAATCTATTTATTTTGCTTGTCCATCAAAACATGACTGGCCTTGAGTGGATGAGTAAAATTTTGCAACTCTGCATTAAAGTAATTCAATTCCCAACGCAGCTGCAGCATCAGTCAGTTCCTGTCTCGACGTACCTCGTGCTGGAGGAGGTGCCTTGCTTCTGATTTGGCCTGTTGCTTTTAGCTGGCGTGCGTAGCAAAAAGACACCTGCAGTATTGTGATTTACGCAGTATTGCTCGTGTTAATCCCGTTACTTTGCCAGGTATTTTTCACACATCTCTTCACCTCCCTATCCCTTGAAACTGCAGCTTGTTTTTGCTGTGAGTCACACTGGAGTGCAGCGTAACGAGCAGATGTGGCTGGCAGTGCAGATGTGATCCCGGAGCGTGGTGTGGGATAGGCGTTAAGGAGGAGAGGATGGCTGCGCCGTCTGTGCACATGCAAGTGGGAGGGAGGGGAGGAAAGAGAAGGGCGCACATCATTTTCTGGCGTGTAAATGCCTGAGAACAGTGAGCACTGGGGTCTGCTCTCGCTCCCAGCACAAAGGGAGAAGAATACAGTGACCGCAGTTACACAGGGCAGAATATCATCAAGGTAGAGGAGCGGAGCTTCTGCTTTGTGCCACCACCTGTGCCCAGATGAACAGAAGCTTCTGTCCCCGTAGTGTGCTCTTGGGCTTCAAAGGGAATTTGGGATGCGCTGGTCAGCAGCGTCACCCTTCCTTCTCCTCAGAGAACCTGCACTGATCCTTTCAGGCTTCCCTTTGGCCTGTAGTTGTAACCTTGCCCCTGCGTGCTTCCGAAATGCCCTCAGCGTGCATGGGGACGGCAGCGCTCCGGGCAGCCTGGGCGCTCAGCGTGAGGCAGATGTCACACAAAGGGATAGGAGATGAGTTTCCCTTCCTTGGACATGCTTGGGCACCGGAAGCCGAGAGCCCAGTTCTGTTATCCTTTCTACAGGGCTGGTTGCCTTTCTGCGCAACGGGGAGGATAAGTTGGCTTCTTTCCACAGAGATTTGCATTTTGACTGCCATCTTTCCAGAATCCTTTATAAGATGAAGAGGGAGGGGGGTATTGGTTAACTGCAATGTGCTTGGCTTGGCTGCAGCAGCCCAGAGTGCTGGAGAAGGGTCGCTGTGAACCCTGGATTCCGGCTGCGCCCGGCACTTTGCAGGATGAGGCCCTCCTGCGGTGCTGTGACCAGCTCAGGCCTGGAAGTGCTGAGGTCAGGCAGAGGGGAACTGGGAAACTGTGCCAGTGGGTAACCAGGCAAAGGATGGAAAGGATTTGTGGTGGGAAGCAGTCAGTAATGTTAAAGCAAACAAACAAGCAAGTATCATAGTGTTTTGGATTGCTTTGTGTTACGAGACATTCCTTAGGCCAAGCAGCTCCATTTATACATTCTTCTTGTAATTGCGCAGACCACGAGACTGTAATTTAAAAAACAAAAACAAAACAAAAAGCCAGCGGGGGGGGGGGGGGGGGTGTGTTCCTTTACTTGTCTGGAAAGAGGAGTAAATTCTGAACTTTTGTTCCTTTGCAACAATACATAGGGCTCTGCAGTGCTGAGCCGCCTCGCCTGAATGCTAAATTATGGCACTTGTTTTACTCTTTATTTCTGTGTCTTGCGTGATGAGGTTTGTACCAGCAACATCTGAATGCTTTGGCTTACTTTGAAAGACGAGGAGAGTTAAGGGTCTTTCATGAAATAAAAGAAAATCCCTAAAATAGCCGTCTGTAATTTCTGAATTGTATTCTTAGCTGCATTAGCATATAGCTGGAGTTAATTCATTTGCATTAGCGAAAAAGTCAAAGTGAGAGTAGATTTAGGCCTGTTTGAAAATCGAGCCAGGAATATATCTGATGCAACTCGATCTCAGCTTTGAATCAGAAGCCTGTCACGTTGCTTGTGAACCTGGAGACGTGAATGTTTCAGACTCATCCCGAACAGTGCCTGTGTGACATACCAAAGGAGCGGGGTTGTCCTCAGTGCTGGACTGGGGCCTCTGGTTTTCCACCACCCGAGCAGCGGCCAGAACCAGGGCACAGGATTTGCTGGGATGATCCAGGCAAGTCTGTGCTGTACCCTCCACGCTCAGCTGGGACCTCCTGCTTCCCAAGCTTGTCTGGTCCCACCCAGGCTCGGGTGTTGCTTGCCTGTGCCCCCACATAGGCGTAGCTTTAGATGTTTGAAGATGAAGGTTTTTGTCTTTTGGGGGACAAAGGGGTGGTCAACAGCTCTCTGGGATCCAGGCACCTAACTCAAAAGGAGCCTAATTTCAGGAGCCAGGTGCTCAGTTTGCATAGGTGCTTTGGAAGTCCTGAGATGATATAGTGAGGTCTCCAAGGAGGAAATTTTTTCCCCTACTTGGTTATCCCAGTTATCTTTTGGCTGAAGCAGGAGAGCTGATAACCCATACAAACTTACGGTGAAACTATAAATCCCTTCAGCTATGAACATGAATTATTTCTTTAAATCTTTTTGGCACCTTTGTCTCAACAAGGCATTGAGCATTATTTTTAGACATACTGCCCTTTAAATATATTTCCCATGAAATAATTGACTCCTCATTTTCTTCTGTTTTTTAAAAAAAAAAAAAAGTGGGAATAGACACATTTCAGGGACCTTTCTTAAAGCATGTATTATTTGACATACTTTATATCATGTCAGTCCTGACCTGAGTTCTCTCTAAACTTAATAGTTATAATCTTTTAAATCCTTCCTCAGATGGGAACTTCTCTGTGGCTGTAATAAGTTTTATTCTGCTGTATCCTTTTTGAAATGAGGTAGCAAGTACTTGAGCTTGAGTGCGCATGAAGGCTTTACACATGGCTTTACTTTTTTTTTTTTCTCTCCTCGTATTAACACATTCTCCCACCCTGTTGTCTTGTTTCTTTGCCACTTCTTTGTCCTTCTGTACAGAGCAGGTGTTTTCACTCAACTGCCTACAGCAACGCTGAAGAATTTTCCAGAGCAGTTGGAGTTAAGATACCATCCATCAGCCTGTATGAGGAAACTGCCGCTTTTTATGTGCATTGCCTTGCATTTGTCTACACTAAATTTCAGCTGATCAGGGAATATTTCCTCAACATCTTTGGAAACTATATAGTCATTGACTGAGGGGGAGAGAGAGGATGGAAGAGATGGAGAGTCACAACATTTGCTGGATATTTACTGGTGGAGAGGGAGGGCTCCTTTGAAATTAGACCAGTTTCTCACAATCTCATTTCTCTGTGCTGTTCACTCGCCCTCCGTATCAAGCAACAGGATTAGGGAAGGCATGAAAGAAATTTCCTTTAGTTCTCTTCATTTTGGGAAGACGGGGCAGTGTGAAGTTGGTGTTGCAGGAGTTGTACACGGTGTCGTGGTTTTGTTAGTGAGGGGGGGCCTAAGGTGGTAGCTTCTGTAGGAAACTGCTAGAAGTTGCTCCCCTTTGTTCAGGGGACTTGGCCAGGCCTAGGGCGGACCCACTGCTGGCCAAGGCCGAGCCAATTGGTAGCAGAATGTCTCGTGATGACGCCTCTGCGATAACGTATTTAAGAATGGGAAAACAGGAAAAAAAAGAGAGAGAGAAGAGAAGATGTGAAGAAGCTGAGCGGGGGCAGAGGCGCAGAGGGGGAGGCGCAGGCCTCATGGGCCTTGCAGGCCTCACCCTCTGGCCTCTCGCCAGGCAGCCGACTAGGCCCGACTCGGTCCAGCCCGGCTGCAAGAAGTGGAGAGGAGATGAGAAGTGAATAAGATGTTAAAAAAGATCCTGAGAGACATCTACCAGCCTGTTGTGAGGAACGGCTGCAGACGCCAAGGTCAGTGAAGAAGGAGGGGGAGGAGTAATGCGGCTCCTGGCCAAGATTCCCCTGCAGCCTGTGGTGACGACCATGGTGGAGCAGGTTGTCGCCCTGCAGCCCATGGAGGTCCACGGAGGGGCAGAGATCCACTTGGAGCCCGTGAAGGACCCCGTACCGGGGGAGGTGGATGCCTGAAGGCAGCTGTGGCCCGTGGAGGGCCCGCTGGGACAGCTGTTCTGGAGAGACTGCACCCGTGGAAGAGATTACCCACGCCAGAGCAGTTCCACAAAGGACTGTGGCCCGTGGGAGGGACCCCACGCTGGAGCAGGGGAGGAATGTGAGGAGTTCTTCCCCCGACCATGAAGCAGCGGCTTAAAACAACATATGATGAACTGACTGCAACCCCCATTCCCTCTTCCCCCCTGTGCCGCTCGGGGCGGGGGAAGGTAGTAGAGATAATGTTAAGCTTGGGAAGAGGGGAGGGGTGGATGGAGGTCATCTTGTTCTCTGTCTCATTATCCTGCTGTTTGTAGTAATAAATGAATAGTTTTCCCCAAGTCGAGTCTGTTTTGCCCGTGACGGTAACTTTAAGGATTTCTCCCTGTCCTTATCTCAAACCTCGAGCCGTTTTTCCTTATATTTTCTCTCCCTGTTTTTCTCGGAGTGTGGGGGGAGTGAGAGAGAGACTGCGTAGTCTGGTCCGACGGGGCTGAACTACGACACACGGCGACCGTTTCAGGGCTTCCATTTGCTCCGGGAAGGGAAGGTGGATCCGGGTGCCTGGTCAGGGATGGGGTGGGGAAGGAGGAGGGAGCTGGTGGGATGCACTTGCCCCAAAAGTTGTCAGAGCTCACAGCAGGCTTTTCAGCACGCGAGAAGGCTTCTGGTGTCGGGAGGCTGCCTCGTATTCCTCATGCTTATGGACTGATTTCTCACCAAGACAAGATTTTGGGAAAAACCTTTTCTTCCTTGAAAGAAAAGCAGATAAAAATAATACAGAAGTTGTTAGTTCTAATGCAGAAAAAAATAATATATATATTGTTTCCTTCTGCAGACATGTGTTTGCCATATATTTGTGTTAGGAGAGGCACTGCTCTATCACTCAATAGAAAAGTGGTCAGTGCAGGGGCACCCATTGGGGCAGAGGCACCCATTGGGGCAGAGGCTGCATTTGCTACCGCATGTTAAATAAAGAGAAGGGGAACTGTAACCCCTGTTGGGTTTGCTTGCCTCTAGTTGTGCCAAAATTCAGATCTATCTTCTTCCCCCCCCTCCCCGCCCCCTTCCAAGCATCAGGAGCTTCACAGTTGTCACTGCTGTTTCCTCTCTATACTGTTGTAGACTTTGTTGAAATATTGACCAGGAAACTCTAGGGCACATGAAAGTTGATTTTTCTAAGATTTATACATAGCCTTGTTGAAACTTCATTGATACTGTGGATTGATGTAAGTCAGTACATATGTATTTAGGATATGTGTCTGTAAACTTTCCAGGCAGCCTGTGGCAAATGAAAACAGAATGTTTCACATGTGTTTCTGTCTTTAAAGACCAAACACACCAGCTGAGCCATCTACAGCTCCCGTTGCCATCCAAGCCCTAAACTCTGCATGCTAAAGTAGTTGGGGTGAACCGGTTCTGAGCACCACCTTTAGCTGAAGATCTGCCATATGAAATATAATTTATGTTGTGTGGGCTACTTTTAAGCAAAACTCTAAGCATTCTTCAAAGAAAGTTTCTCTTATTTCACACCGACTGTTCTTGTGTTTGATACGACACCAGAAGGTAGCAAGGCACACTTTCAGAAGCATCTTTCTCTCTCGAATGTGCGGTTTTGTTCACGCTCGTGCCTCTCCCTGTGCTCCCATCTGCTTTGGGGCCGGTAAATGGCACACATCACTTCGCAGGCAAGTAGCAACTGTGGAAAAGCACCTGTGGCTGCTGGCGAGATCAGGGCTTGATCCTGGCCTCTCTCCACAGAGAAGACCAGCTTGTCGGAGACCCATGGATTTCAGCTGTGGCCTTGACTCTGCCACTGAGCTTCTGAGGCTTGGGGGGAAACTTGAACACCTTTGATAGCTTTGTGTGCGTTTGCCAGAGCAGCTGCTACCTCACCATTTCACTGTGGCGTATACTGGGCTGAGTGAGTTTTGGAAAGCAGAGTAGTGATGGAAAGGGTGCAGTGTAATGTTTTCATTAAGTGCCTAATCTGCTTTTCCTTTTTCCTTTCTGATTTAATATTTCTTCTTCAAGAGCCCCCGCTCCCCCCATGATGCACGACTGTGTTTTCTTGTTATTTTTCTAAAATGCTCTCTGAGCATATAGGTGCAGGGACCTCTCTGCGTGGTGTGAAAATAGTTTGCTGCTGATAGTTACACCATCGAAGTTCCTGCCTATGGCCTGTTGCAGAATGGATGTTCAGAATGCAGTATCTTTTCGTCAGGGAAGGACGAAACATGTTCACTGCTAGGTGGCTATTTAAGGAGAAATCTCTCGGGTGCTATAATTGGAATACCCAGATCATGGGCTGAGTTCCTCCTCCTGAGGTCCTGGTGCAACTTTGAAATACAGACTTTGTCAAAAGGTTTTGAAGGCAGAAAGCCTGCCAGGAAGAACAGTAGCAGAAAGAGGGGGAAGATCGAGGTATCAAAGGGGATGGTACTGACGGAGGAGAAGTCTGCAGTGATGAAGCTCCCGTGGATCTTTTCCGTTCTCCTTCCCAGGATTCAAGAGCTCTCTCCCTCCAGCAGAAATCCAAAGGGGAAGCAGTGGGCATTGATACTTCCAGCTCATCAACATGTGAGCAGCCCACCAAGCCCAGGGAAGAGGGAGGGAGGTGTAATTTACTTCTCTTCTTGCTGGCTTCAGTGAACTTGGCTCACCACGGGTCCCCCTCTTGCTTTGTAAAATACGTCGGAATTCGGTAGCAGTATAAATGTGATGAGTTTCTGGTCTGTGGTGAAGGGCACGGAGCGGTGCTGTCTTGCTCTTGGGCTCGCTCAGATACACGTTTTATGTATCGCTTACCTACCACGTAGGGTGGTTATGAGGATTAATTAGTTAATGTTCGTACAGCACTTTGAAGATGTAATGCTCTATTAGGCGCAAGGCTCTGCCTGATGCATGAGCAGAACACCCATTAATGCTAATGGCGGTTGCATGCATTTCTCAAGCAGGGAATACATAAATGTTAAATGTAATTGTAATTATTATTGCATTTCACAATATTACTCGATCAGGCTTTTGTAATTTAGCTTATTTTTTTAAAATATGTAACTTGCAGAAATAAAACATGTTCTTAATTTTAAATCTTGCTTTCAAGAACTCCTTCAGCCTGAAATAAGCAATCATCTTTCGTTCCTCATGTTTCATTGTTTTCTCCTCCTCTTTGTATCTCATGTATCTCTGACCAGAGGTAGATTTCTGTGTTCTGCAGTTGGCAGAGGTATCTTGCTAGCTAAGGAAGCAAACTCGCAACACCTAGCACAAATAGTATTTGATTACTGCTAATTACAGTGCTGTCACATAGACAGGGGGAAAGAACGACGGCTGGCTTTGTCAAATAGCAATGAAATAACCTGCTGTCTGTCTACTGACTTAATGGCTTTAATTGCCCGCGCATAATCAAGATCTGGTGAATTTGTTTGAACATATCAGCAGGCACCAAATATTTCAATTAACATCAAGTTGTATAACTAGTCTTGCTCTAGCTAGAGCAGAATTCTGGTAAATTCAGATTTTTTTGAGGCTCACGAAAGGGTACCCGTTGACAAGAGCCAGCAAGCAGACTGACAGCTGGGGTGGTTGTGGTTTTGTTTGGGTTTGTTTGTTTGTTTTTGCCAGACTTTGAGTAACCTTCTCCTCCTTTGATGCTACTGGACCCTTGTAGGTGACTCCCTTTTATTTTCTTTCAGTCTGGTTTCTTTCTCAGGGTCATGTCCTGCAGCAGAATCCACACACTGTGGGCTTTCTGCTGTGAATCCTTCTGCCCAGTCCACCCCAGGTGCGAGGCATGAGTGGGGCCTGGGCTGTGGTGTGCCACTGAGACACCTGCTTTGTCCTGGAGGAACCAAGCCTGTCCCAACTCCAGGAGGAGCCTCCCAGCTGCAGTGTGAAGTGCAAAGCAGTCTGATTGTCCTCCCAGAAGAGCTGTGGCCTAGTATACCAAAGGTGGTCTTTCTTCCTTGTGAATGATAGAGCTTTTTTGTTTGTTTGTTTGGGGGGTTTTTTGTTTTTTTTTTTTGTTTTGTTGTTGTTGTTGTTTTTTTTTTTTTACTTTTGTCCCTCATCCTTGCCAGAACAGTCTTTTCCAAGAAATCAGCTCCTTTCTATAGCCAGTGGATGTTACAAGAGTTTGGGATGAATACTTGAATTATGTTCAGCGTTGAGAGCTGACTTTGTCCCAAACTATCTGAAGCCACTTTATTTAATTCAAAGCCTCAAAGATTTTTGCTCTATCTTTGAAGGATCCTTCCTTCAGGGATTCACGCCCATTCAACCAGATCATTAGCAGCTTCTTAGGCACAGAAGAACAGGTCCTTGTGATGAAATCTGCAAGGCCTTCACCTGGACTTGCCTTTGCTCTTTCATTACCCGCTGAAACAGGAATCTCGCACTTCTCTGAGGCTGCTTTGAGCACTGGATCCTAGAGACTACCCCTCACTGTCCTTTCATATTTAGTCATGACATTTCAAAAGACCCACCTGTACCAAGTTGTGCCTATTTACCTTATCAGTTTTCATTATCTACTATCTGAATTTTCTGCTTTGTTTGTCTGGTTCCTATAGATTGTTGTGTGGCAGGCATTCATCTGGATTGGTGGATGGACTTCTCTGCACTGAGGACTCTGTCGCTTAAATTGATCTTCTTAGCTTTGGTGGTTATCGTTCTCGCTGTGACACCAGGAGAAGTGACCTACACTTGTCTGTATGCTGTTATCTTATCTGTGATCCTCCTCTGGCTTCATCCACATACCGTTCAGTGCAGCTTCGCTTGACCCCAAGATGTAGTTATGACCCATCTTCTCCCTGCTCTCACGAGCCCTGTAATTTTAGAGATCATGCTGAGCAGGCATGAGTTCGAAAGCTGGCATGCAGAAAATCACAAGTTCTTTCTGTTCTGAAGGACCTTTGGAAAGTTGTACCCGCCCCCTGCTTAGTTCTGGCAAAGCTGGAGTCATTTGTGTGTGTGTTTAGTGGGAGCTGTCAGCGCTCTACAACTCTCTCCATCAGACCTGGAGTCTGAGAGCTAAAAACAACCCTAAAATGCAGAGATGATGTATTGTAGACAGATTTACAGTTGCAGAAAGGCAGAAAACTAAGCCAGAGTTTTCCTCCCAATTCTTTTTTTTTTTTTTTTTTTTTTTTAAGGTCGAAGAGGAGAAGCCTAGACCACTAAACACTCTGGTGTTTTGCTGCTTTTGGATGTGTGTGTACATGTTTCAAGGAGTTTTCCATCTTCTAATGGCTTCTATAGATGGATATTGTAAAGATACGGATAAGCTGGTATTGTAATTATAGGGTAAAGCAGAGCTGCTGGGCAAGGTCAGTGGGCTTGCATGTTGGTGAAGCCAAAGAGTGGGAGGAATGAGCAAGGCTCATGAGAGTGCATTCTTTGTTCTTTGTGCTTGCTACCTCTGAATCTAAATTTAGCTGAATTCAGGAAACATGAATCACAAAGGGAACCTACACTTTTTTAAAAGAAAATCAGGTGTTCCTTAAATTTCTTCTTTTTTTTTTCTTTCTTTCTTTCCCAGCTACTTGATTTTATTGTCCAACTGAAATAACTCAGGTATCAGTCACACAGTTCTATTGCTCTCAACTGTATCCCACAGAACTAAATTGCATACTGTGGTTATGGACTCTGCATCTCTACCAATGCAGAAGATACTGGGACAGCAGCTGCCAAACCATTACACGTAAGAGCTGCCACTTCGATGGACAGGGACAGTCAGTGTTCCCTGTCTCTTAAGGGGAAAAATAACAGAAGAAAACAGAGGTTTTACACTTTGTTCTTCTGCTATTGTGCTTTTCATTTTCTATGTCTTACTAGTTCTGTCACATACAGGGAGCCAGATAAGAGCTTCATGTTACAAAGTTCATCTCCATTCTGTACTAGATAAATATCCACCCTTTGGAGGATGCTGTTTCTGTTGGTTCTCCGTTTCCCTGAATGACTGTGGGCATGGGTGTTCTTAAAAAGTACAAGCCAGATGCTTGGAAAGGGTAAATCAGCATAGCAAAGCAGCTGCTTCCACTTACGCCACCTGAGGACCCCCTTTCTATCTTCTTTTATCTACCCTTTGTGCATTTGTAGCTCCAAGCAAACTTTGCTAATGTCATTATTGGCAATTATATCTTCATTAGTTTCTGTCTTGCCTATCATTTTTCCAGCACTCCCGTCTTGTTTGCTTCTGCTCGAGAGCTGTGAGCTTTGGTAATTTTCCAAGTTGTCATCTCACACTTCCAAAATCACCAGATTTGTTTCATTAACGAAAGTGCAGTCTTTGAAGTGTCTTGTACTTCCTGGCACAGAGGTTACATCCATTTTTTAAAAAACCTGGAACTGCTGTTTCCTTCCAACTCTTTTCCGCAGTAAGAATTACTGCACGGTGTGTGTCTTCAGGAGCTCTGCTAGGTAGAGGTGCAGTTGAAAGTTCTGCTCTCAGTCTGTCCTCTTTAATATTAATGAGGTGTAGGGGTTTCTTGGATAGCAGATGTGTGAAATCCTGCAGGTTTTTACGTTGCCTTTAAAATTCAGTCCAAGATAGTACTCCTGAAATACTCCTACCATAAAGAATTGTTGGGGATGTGTGTGGAGAGATTGTGAGGTAGCAGAGAGCTTGCAACAAGTGATGCTGCTCGCAGCAGTGATAGGCACTCATGAGGCCAGATTCTTCACTGTTTGCTCCAGCATTTTGGTTATTTTCATAATTCTCATTTTGTTTTTGCTGATAAAACTTCTTGTTGGATGCCCTTCCATAGAAAAATTAGTAATTTTCCTACGCAGTTAATAATCAGATATATATAAAAAAACTATTACAGTTTAAATGATGAATAGATGCTAATTTATACATATATACTTATACTCAGAATGCGTAATTAATGATCTTCAGTGTCAGTCACGGATATGCAAATGATTATATTTTGCAACTCTTATCATAATTGTGTTGCCCCGTCTGGCTTCAGTTTGGGGGAATGATTTTACTGCAGTTTAGGAAGGGGATGTGAAAGAGACTGAGCAACAAAACAACCCCCGGTTAGTTAATGTCTCACCGCTGCAGCTGTTGTGGCATTTTGATGATGCTTTTAGTTTTAGAAGTTGAAATGGAAACGACAGCAGTAAAGAACATAACTTTCTAGCTATGCTAATCAATCAAAACCAGGTAGATCCTGGTTGTTTTTACGTGTGCCACTGGCAGGCATGCACAGGAAAGCAGATCTCTGGTGAAAGGACCTCAGGTTTAGCGTTATGAGCTGCATTTCACAGATGAGACAACGTCCACCCCGTGGCAGGGTACGTGCCGTACTAGCCTGCACTGACAGCTACTGGGACCTCTGTCAAGCAAGTGCCAGGTTGTCCCTGTTTCTCTGCTAGAGCTTTACAAGCTCCTTATCTTCATGGTGGGTGAACTCCGTTCCCTTGAAGACCAGCTGCAAGCCTCTTCTGTTGGGCAGAGGCAAATCTGCAGTTCTGTAAAGAAGGGTGGATATTTGCACCACGTCGGAGGTGTCAAAGGTAGGAGGTTCCTCCAGAGGCACGTTTGGAGGAGGAACCAAGTTAGAGGATCCGAGTAGCTCTCTGGAGGGCTCACCTATCTATATGGGGAGCTATATTCGCTATACCGTGCTGCACCAGTGCCTAAAGTTAAGTGGTGTTCGGATCTCATCGCGAAGCTGTGATTTCTCATCTTTCTTTCTCTTTAAAAAAATATCTGCATCCATGGCAAAGAAAATATTCGTGATGTATTTTTATTAGGACTTGTGGGTACGTTTTGCTACATAAATAATTCCTCCTTCCATAATTACAGAGAACATTAATAAAAATTATTATTTTCAGCTGAGATATGTACTTGCATTGAAGTTGGTCCAAATTTACAATTCTTGGGATTTGGACAAAGGAAAATGGACAGGGTCAGTTATTTTTGTGGCTGTCTTCCTGGTAGCTGGGACTGAAAACAGCTGGGAGGGGGAGAAAAAAAATCTAAACCTGATGAATTTCATGCAGTTACTGGCCTTGAAAAACTCCTGTGAATAAATTAATTAATGGAAGCTTGTTCCTAACCCTCCAGCACTTCTACCAGGGTGCTGCATGGGCTTGAGGGTTTTCTGGGGCTGGGGGCAGCGGGGGCTCCCAATGGGGGTCTGTTGGGGTAAGGCTGGGCAGCTGGGCCCATCCCGGTCAGGAGCAGGGGGGCTGCAGCCCAGAGCATCGGGCACCTCCCTGGGGACAGGGTGAGGCTGGGCTGGGACATGGGCTCACGGGTGGCTGGACAGTGCTGTGGGGAGCTGGGGACCAGCCCTGCTGTGGCATCGCTGGGGCTGATAAAGGGTCCTAGGGGCACGGGCTGGGGGGCTGGCGTGTGGTCCTAGGCCATGAGGCCCAGATAGGGCTGGTCAGGGTTGCTGAAGCCCATTAGTGTCCATCACACCCTGAGAATTACTTCTGTATTAGACTAAAAGAAGACTCCTGTTAATATTTTCAACTGGTCATGTAAGGAAATTCTTAAGAAATCGGAAATTCATATTGCGGGAGATGGTCTGTATTTTATTTGGGTTACAAAGAGAAAAGTGCCTATAGGATAAGCTTGATTGTTCTCCCTTCAAACATTTTTTCTGCTGCCTGTTTTATCAGGTCCTGGGTACGTTTTAAAGCCCAGCTGCTTCTGTCCAGTCCAGATAGAGTGGCAACACTTGTCTTCACTCCGAGTCTGGCATTTATAAGCAGAGGGTGGTGGTTGTGTGCAGCCCAGGAAAAGACTTGGCCTGAATGTCACTCCGGGAAACTCAGATCTTGCCTCCAAGTCAGGAGAGTTCACGGCTCTGCTCTTAGCACAGCTCTTAAATCACTGCTGGGATTTGCGAGGAGTTCACAGCAGCATAACCATCAAATCACGCATCCGAATTGATCCTGTAGGCTGGAACGTCGGACCCTGGCCGGGGAAACTATTGATTCTCTGCAAAACAGCTTCACAGGACAGGGAGGCGGTGTGATCTATACCGTTGTGCTCTTCCCTTGCTTGGACAAGTGACAGCCATCAGGACACAGGCATCCAGCAGCTCCGTGACATCAAACGCTTCCTGGTAGCTGGATGTGTTGTTCAGGTCTCTGCACAGGGAGGCACACGGAGTGGTGAACTTTGGATGAGGAGAACCCGGTCGGTAAACACGGGAGAGAGTGAGCGCTCTCTGTGACAGCACCAGTGTACAGAGGAATGCACCTCCCTTGTTGTCCTCTTCCTTGCTCTTTTCTTCTGCAAGGGGCTGGATCTCTCTTGCAAAAATGCTGATGCTTAAGTGTTCATTGCCATTATTTATAGATTACAGCTGTAATTGGTTCAAGCTCTTTAGAGGCATGTTCAGGTGCCAATGCTTTTTCAGTGCTTGTTATTCAGATGCTCGGTGGTTATGTACACTAATCTTGGATATAGTGACCCCAGGACTTTTTGTTCTAAGGTATAGATACCTATTAGCATTGGAAATACTATACAAATAAGGAAAATCAGGGAAGTTTGTTTCATTCCGAGCAAGAGTATAATCAACAGCTTGTTTCCTAGATTTTCTTTGAATTTGTGGTACTTAGCATCTGTTACCTGTATTATAACTGAAATGCAAAAATAGAGAAATATTAAACTTAAGGAGAAATGGAAACTTCTGCTACGTGGGCAGCTTTTCATGTGTATTGTTACAAGTTACTATAGTAAAGCTTTTCCACAGAGATAGGCTTTTTCCAGTGGAGTGGTAAGAAAATCTTCATTTGTTTTTTTCCATTTTCTGAAAAATGGCTCTGCATCAGCTTGGGAAACAACAGCCTGCGTGGCTTTGTTCTGCTTGTTCCAGCTGCTGCTTCCAGACAGAAGGGCGACCCAGAGAGGAGAGCTTGGCTAGTTTTGCTTGTGAAACTCAGAACAAGTTGTTACTGCGTCATCTCAGGTGAAGAGGTGCTTTTCATGCCTGTCTCGTTTCATTAATATTTTTGCTTTTGCACAGTGTTTTAAAATTCAAGTATAGATATATAAAATCTGCACATTTAGTTTACATTCCTGTACCTTAATTAAAGACATGGCAAGCTGGGGACCTAAATATTGTGGTGATGTTTCTAAAGTCTCTAATAATCGTTCCCAGGATGGTTTTGGGCACTGCATTGTTCATCTGGCTTTCAACTGCTGCTCAGAAATAAGCAAATACAACCCAAAAATTGCTCTTGGAGTTAAACTGTGGAGGAGAAGTCCGTGAAGCTGCTGGAAAAACAGCCCAGCCACCCTGAATGAGCCAATAGCAGGGAAAGAAATATAACACTTGTAGTGTGAAAGGCGCTCTCCTTCGCTCTTCGCATGCGTCAGCCACAAAAATAGCAACATTGGGAACAAAGCTCTGTTGGTTAATGAAAGAAGAGGAAAAAGGTGAGGCTGCTCCAAGTTGTGCTAATCGCCTTCTTTCCCGTGATAGCCAGGTTACCTTGGCAGTTATTGCTGCAGAAGTGCGAAGTTTGAGTCTGCACCTCCTGACATTTCTCCTTCTGTTTCTCTTCTTTGCCTGCTTGCATTGGCTTTGTGGTCACTTTTAGCTGTGTCAGCACGTTGAAAATTGCTGACAGTAAACACCGAAGGCATGCATGCATGCTGCTGAAAAAAAACCGCAAGGAAAACGGCCTTGGGTAAATGGTGGATTTGCTCACTGTTACATGTGCACAGCTTCCGGGCACAGTCTGGAGCCTCTTGCAAAATACAGGGTTTGGGATTTTGCTTTTAAAGGGAATTGATATGGGCTACAACATTGCTCGCTTTTCCATATGAGTTTGGGTATGTGCAGTAGGAGGGAGATTCGTGGTGCACCGTACTGTACACAACAGGAGAAATACTAAGACTTCCAAGCAAAGCAGCAGCCATAGTCATGCAGGATCCTGGGGTTTGAGTCGGATAATTCGTCTGTCCCTGAGACAGCCTGGGGGTCAAAGAAGGACTCCGAGGTCTGATGTTCTGTGTCATCACTGCCATGCCCACCCTCAGGAAGGTGAACGTTGTAGAAACTGCACAGTGTGATGATCGGTACTAAATACTGTGTGCTGCAGCAGGCTTGTGTTTTACAGGGATTAAATGCTGGGTAGGAGAGGGCAGAAAAAGGTACCGTGTTGTGCTCATCTGGGGCACTGTAGACTGGGGAAGAAGGCTTCTCTTCTAAGTACCGGAGTGTGTCGGCACGTGCTAGTGTGGTGTCGGCACACCACACCAGGGGTGTCCCTGTGCTCCTGCCCCTTTCCCGTAGGTTCAGTGTGACCTGGTGAGACAGCAGGCGTGGAGCTGAGGAGCTGGGTTCTGCTTCTCCCAAACTTTGCGTAGGTGCTGCACCAGTCAATGAAATTGTACACAAACCCCAGAGCCCAGTGTTGAGCTGCGTGTTGCCAGCGGCTGGGCTCAGTTTGCAGCATCCAGGTAGGCTGGACTCAATCAAAAATGGATTTTGCTGACAGCCTGTTGCTATTTTTATAGGAGTTTACCCTGCTGCTTTGGAGCCGTTGCAGCTTTCTGAAGCAGTTGTAGTGCAGACCTTGTTGGAAGAGCTTGTCCTGCCTGGTGTCGTGCTACCTCAGAGCCATGTCCACCTCTCCAGAGGCTCTCACTGGGAGCCAGGCCACCTGCCCACCCAAGAGAAGCTCCTGCAGTGTGGGCACTGCCACAGAGGGTGACCCAGGGGCTTCCTTCCTCTTCCCTTCCTTCTGCAGGGGTGGTGCAGGATGCAGATGAAGCTTCCAACGTGAATCAGAAACACAAAGAGTAAAACACAGGCCAGAACCTAATTTCTCTGGAGTTACAGGACAGTTTCTTTGTGGACATTATTAATTATTCTGCCTTCCACTGATGCAGTTGGGATCAGGATTTGGACCTGATCTATTTTAAGAATATGTATTTAAGAACACGGTTTCCAAACTCAGTTTAAACTTGGTGTGGTCTCCTGCCAGCCAGCTAGCCAAGGTGCATTTTAGTATGAGCTCACCTGAGCTGGCTTAAATCTCTGCTTTAGACCAAATTAAACAAAGACGACCCAAAGCCGATGGAGTCTTTACTGCCTTGCCAGCTCAAGGTAAAATGCCTTGAGAAAAGAGGTGTTGAAAGCTGTCGAAAAAGAAGAGATCGATGTTAGGGGAAAAGTCAAGGGATTTGACTGCCCTTGGTGTTCTGCATGTGCTGCTGCCTGCTCAAACTGTCGGGCTTGGCAGGGGCTGCGTCTCCCTGCCTGCATATGGTGCCTGCCCCGCTCCAAGCGCTGTGTAGGCAATGAGTAAACACACCAGAATTATTTGTTTTCTTGACACTTGAGATTACATTGAATCCCTGCATTAGAACCTAAAATATTTTTTAAAGAATTCCTAGGAGGGTGCTGGCATTTAATGACTAATTTTGTAAATCTTGCATTAAAAAGGGGGGGTGTACATTGGAGAGACTTCTGCTATATTTAGAATAAAACTTCATGCTCCCGCTGTCAGGATGTGAGCTTAATTACAGCATGCTGCAAACTTTGCTTTTGTGAAGGATATTTTTCTGCACTGCTTGCTTCAAAAAGCACAGTTTTGCTGCTATTTTTACGATGCTTTTGTAACAGCAGCGGGAGTTGAAATGGGTTCGGTGAAACTTGAGAAGGATTCTCTGACAAAACCAGTGATAGTAGTCGTGCAGTTCCCAGCTTGTAGCTCCTCGCCAGCTGAAATGAATCAATGTCAGGAGGAAGGCATAGCTGGTTGCTGTTCCTTTTTTTTTTTCCCTCTTTTTTTTTCCTCTCCTGTAACTTGCAATTCACTTTTCTGTTATACCCCAAATTATCTGTTAAGATTTTAATATGGATCTGCTTTTGCTGCTGTGCTTATGATTGGGTAACTGCTAGAGGATTGCAATAGAAAAATAAAACTGTTAAGTTAGCAAGTTTTGCATCCAAAACCAATGTAAAAAGTACACATGATTCAGCCTCCCTGCCTTAAGAGATAACTGCTGGCTCCGTACAATAATTGGCGAGCTGTAAGGAGACTTTTGTCCTTATCCTGGAATCAGGACGTGGTTTGCAGAGGCTGGCACGCTCTGCTCCAGGGAGCAGAAGAGCTGTTGCACCCGGGGATGTGATGGTAGAGAGCTTGTGGGGTGTGTGTGTGTGTTGTACCTGAATGGCAAAGGATCTTAGGGCTGCATAGGAAAATGTTTAGAAATCGGGAAACGTGGAAGATTTGGGGGAGTGAGGGCTGAGTGGTGGGTGTTTGTCCTTTCTTGAGGTCTCTTCCCTTCATTCAGCAGAACTGCTGTCTCTCTCCTTGCACTGTGTGTGCATACAGGGTGACTTGTGGTGGGAATCACACGTAGGGAAAGAGTTTTAGTTTAAGCAGCATAAAAAAACTTGACCTCTCCCCAAACTGTGCCGTCTGGAGGGATACACGTTTCTCATTCAGGTGGCCCGACTTCCATATCCTGAATGTTGCTGAGGATGAGGACTGCAGTCTAAATGACATCCATAGCTGCGAAGGACAGCTGGCACCTCTCAGAAACTTCTCAAATGCAGTGCGGGGCTGAGTTCCCATTAAAGTTACTGTGAGAAAACAGCGTTGCTGTAAACACTCTGCTGCAGGAGAGGGTTTCAGTGCTTTGCACCAGCCAGATGTTGAGGTGCTTCTCTTGGTCACTAAGCCCTGAAGACCTGAGCCCTTGGTACCTACCTCTGTGTAGTTAGCTCTCTGTGAAGTCCTCAAGCCTGGAGCACCTAGAGATACACAAGATGGAAGTGTTACCTCCTGAAAGCTTCTCACTTGATTTCAAAGGTCATTTCATACTGAAGCAGCAAGACATGAGGAAGCCAAGCATGTGAACCTTGTAGGAACCGTGTGGGGAGGCATGTGGCTGTGCTTGGAAGGTCAAGAGATATTTCTTTGAAACTAAAGAAAAGTGCACACGTTTCTCCTGCTAGCATGCTGGGATGGCGTTGGAGGCAGTAAGGGGGAAATGCCCGGGCAGTACTGCAGCAGAGGGTGCTGCAAGGAGCATTTCGTTGCACAGAGGTGCGGTTGCATGGGGAACCGGGAGAGTATCTGTGCTGGGGGAAAATAAAGTAGAGCCAATAAAGGAATCTGAAATCCCAGATTCAGTCTGGGAAAGTCTAGGAAAAGATTCCTTAAAGAAACAAAGTAATTCAAAGTGAGCAGCATCTGCTTTTTTTTTTTTTTTTTTTAATATTGATTGGAGCTGTCATAAAGAGGGGAAAAAAACCCAACATTTTTTAATGGTAGTGGAGAAGTTTTCTGCAAAATATTTAATTTGTCAACATGTTACACTAAAAAGTAAATATGACGTAATTTGGTGGAAAAAACATTATTTTCACTTTTGCAAATAGTAATGTAAATGTTAGATTTGCTTTTATTTCCCCTCCTTGGTTTTTAAAAGGAAAATAAAATAATTGGCCAGATGTCTTTAAGATTTGATGATAGATTACGCAGCAGAGAAGCTTGACACTTGGCAGAAATTCTCTTTGCTGCAAAGCTTTTATATTGTAACAATATAAATTCACGTATCTAAGGTAAACTGTTTTCCTGCCCCCGTGGGACTCTCACCAATTTCTCCTATTAGCATCGTGCAAAGATTCTATTGAGACTGCTCACCTGATAAGCAGAAGTGTACACAAGTGGCATTTGCAAAATCCCAACAGAGAGAGACTCCAGTTGGAGCTAATAATAATTGAAAACATTTTTAATTTAGACAGGACTGTGCTTAAAGACATTCCAGCATCTTACTAGGAAGTTACTGCTACGATGATAAACAACCCCGATGGCTGGGGGTGGGTAAAATAATTCAAGATCATGAGGTGGTGTTTTGCCTATGTGCTGTGTTTCTTGGCTTTGTTTTAGCAGTATCATGGCAGCCCTCCCCTGAGAAGGGTGCTCATTTCCTACATAAAGGATGAAAAGCTCCCTCACTTTCTGAAACGCTGCAGGGTCCCTGTTTCTCTCAGTTTCCAGAAGCTTGCTTGAGTAGCACTGCTATCTGAGAGTTGAACAAATAAACCTCACTTGTCCCCGCGTTCCCTGGGATTTTGGACTGTTGGCTCAAACAATACTTCTCACAGCAAAGGAAAGAATTTGTTGAGCTGAATTTATTAATTATGGGCAAAATATTGACGTTCTGGTTCTGCACTTACCTATTCTAAGACAATGTAAAAACAAAGTCGAGACCTTTATAATTCTGTTTTTAATTTATTGACAGTGTGCGAGAACAAAAGTGCCATCATCTGGGAGAGTATAATGAATAATTTGCCTGGAACAACTTTGGTGTGTTTATGTTTCTTTAAACATAATCTAAGACATTAAAAAAACCCTTTCTGTCAGTGAGATGTAAGCATTAGTCTCTAGACAATTCTTGGTGCAATTAAGAATTACATAACAATCTGATTGTTATGAGTCAAAATAATAAACCAGTAAGGATTAATAGAATATTTGGCTAGGAATAAAGGAGACGGAGTGTCTTGTCTTTGTGTGCTGTGTAGACAAAAGCTCTTCCACAGAGGACCAAAGCTTTTGGAGGAGAAGGAACTGAAATGGATGATTTAATATACCTCCACAGAACAAATGTTTTCACTAATACCTTGCCCAGGACATTAAGTAAATGGCAAAGCAGAGAATTTCTTTGCTAAATGCTATTCTATTTGCAAGAAGGTACTTCCTTTATGAATTGGGCTTGTTGATGCTGAGCAGTATTGACTTACTGAGGCAGACTGGGCAGAGGGATTCATAAACAGAACATTTTAACCTCCTGGTGGTCTCTCTCCCTCTCTCCATCCCTCCTCTGCTCTTTGAAGGCTTCTCTAGCATCTCTGCAGAAGAGGTAGTTTTAAGTGAGAATGCTGTGATTTTAGCTCCTCCGGTCCGGGACACAGCCCCAGCTGCAGAAGAGCCCGTATGCAAGGGGAGAGCCGGGCTGGGCAGGGGGCTGGCCTTGCAGACTGAAGCGGGGAGAGAAGAAACGGACGTTCTCCTTTCTCTCCCTTCTTAAAATCAATGCTGGGTGATGTTTCTGTGATTTCTGACACGTTTTGGAAATAAACATCAATAGGAGCTTGAGAAGCAGAGCTAGCACCAGCAGAGTCTTTGTGTACTTTTGCTCCGCGGGGTTTCCTCTTCCCTCCTGTCACCACTTCTTCTGAGACTTTTCTGACTAAGACAATAGCAACCTCCTTTGCTACTGGCTCTCTTTGTGTCAGCCCACCAGCATGGGATGCGTTGTAAGCCAGAATGAAGATAAAGTCCCAGAAGACCAAGTAATCCAAATTAGGCAGGGGGGCTTACCCACAAAAGTACAGCTCAAGTTTTCTCTTAATTTTGTGGCATTCACAGCTGGGTTGTGGTCACGGCTGACACGAGACAACTGGTTCCTGGTGGATCTGAGTCTTCACCACTGCGTGTTGCTTGCAAAATCTGCCAGTTTCCTGAGGTTGTTCTGGCCAGCGAGGAGTTGGTAGGAAGGAGCTGCCACAGGAATTAGTTGCCAAAATCAGGCAAAAGGCTGCCTGCTTGGCCTACCCCTGATATCTGTATTGGTTTTGATTTGCAGCCGTTACCCAGGTACGGGATTTATGTGAAGTGTAGATCAGAATCTTGAATTATATTCAGCACAGGAATATTTCAGTTCTGGGAGTTCTGGTTCAGAGTGATCACTTGTTCAAATTGCAAAAACATAATCCCTCAACTTTTATTGGAAGGGCTTCCAGGGCAGGCCTTGAGCAGATTTATACTGTTTATTTCAGTCTGTATGCCATTGCTGCTGCTAGAGTCTGTGTGCCTGCTTCTGAAGGAGAATGGCAGACTACACAACACTTACATACAGTGCAAAACTTGTCACTTCCATAGGCAGGACTATCAACATGGCTACTGACATGGAGGTGCCAAGAGGAGCATTGTATTTGTTTGGAAATTATTTTTTTTTTCTTTCTTGAGACTTTCTCTATCTCCTTGTGCAGAACAGATGCATAGCTGAACCGATGCAAATCAGCTAACTAGCCAGAGATCTGAAATGTGTTGTGGACTTTCTCCCACATCCATATGCTTCACTGTGCATTAAGAGACAGGGAGGAGGCTGTTGGGAGCAAAGGGGTATGTGTTGATGTTTCCTATATAAAAAGAGCATCCCTGCAGCGTGCCTGAAGAAGAAGAAGCTGGAGTTCTCTGGGCCACGGTGAGGCTTGAGTGACCTGGAGGGAGGTGGGTGCCTGTATCAAAGCTGGGTGAGGTTTCTTGTGAGCATCAGTGATAGCTGTCTGTGAAGAGCATGGCCTCTGAAAAGTGGCTTTGAGATCTGACTGCCAGGTTGGTATCTGAGTTTTGATCCCAAAGAAGCTACCGTTGCCAGTTACCGGAACTGCGTTACTCTGAGCAGTTCAGCACTGTTGATACCATGTCCAACATTAATCATAGAATCATAGAATGGTTAGGGTTGGAAGGGACCTTCAAAGGTCATCTAGTCCAACCCCCCTGCAAGGAGCAGGGACATCCCTGACTAGATCAGGTTGCTCAGAGCCTCATCCAGCCTGGTCTTGAACGTTTCCAGGGATGGGGCCTCCACCACCTTTCTGGGCAACCTGTTCCAGTGTTCTATAACTCGCATCGTAAAAATTTTTTTCCTAATTTCTAATCTAAATCTACCTCCCTCTATTTTAAAACCATTACCCCTCGTCCTATCGCAACAGGCCCTACTAAACAGTCTTTCCCCATCTTTCTTGTAGGCCCCCTTTAGGTACTGGAAGGCCGCTATCAGGTCTCCCTGGAGCCTCCTCTTCTCCAGGCTGAACAGCCCCAACTCTCTCAGCCTGTCCTCATAAGAGAGGTGCTCCAGCCCTTTTATCATCTTCGTGGCCCTCCTCTGGACCTTCTCCAACTGGTCCATGTCCTTCTTGTGTTGGGGGCTCCAGAACTGGACACAGTACTCCAGGTGGGGTCTCACCAGGGCAGAGTAGAGGGGGAGAATCACCTCTCTCGACCTGCTGGCCACGCTCCTCTTGATGCAGCCCAGGATGCGGTTGGCCTTCTGGGCTGCAAGGGCGCATTGCCTGCTCATGTTAAGCTTCTCATCCACCAGCACTCCCAAGTCCTTCTCCTCAGGGCTGCTCTCAATCCATTCCCCGCCCAGCCTGTATTTGTGCCTGGGATTGCCATGACCCAGGTGCAGGACCTTGCACTTGGCCTGGTTGAATAACCATTTCTCTGATCGTCTAAACATGCAATAGAGAAAAGAGAAAGCATGTGCTACCAGATGACCTTGAATCTACATTGTAGGATTGATAAATCCTGGTGTCCCAGGCCAAAGAGGACAGTTTAGTTGCTAGGCAAATGCCTGGTACCCTGATCAACATCAGTCCTTTCCATAACTGTCCATCATTTCAATTGACTGTCAGGAGTGTGCTGAAAATTGTAATTTGTTTGCCCTGCTGACATGGGCACCAAGAAAAACTGCTTTGCAGGCCAGAACCAGTCCTTATGCCACAGACTGCCCACCCACGGTGCTTAGCATGGCTGTGAGTGAAACAACTTTGGCTCTGTCACCCATGCTTTATTTGGGGAAGTACCAGGGTCGATTTTGGAAACGGGGCTGAGGACTGTGCTGGAGAAGCAAAGGCCTCTTGGTTTGAAACGGCTGATGGAGCTGTCTCAGCGTCACCGATAGCCTTGTCAGTCGGGCCCTGAACTGACTTAGGGCATTTTCAGGGAAACCTAGCAGAGTTTTCAGTTTAAGTGCTGTACTCTGAGTTGCAGGGATCTTAGGAGATGGTTGAGGTACAACACCAAAGGTTCCAGTGTGTGATGTGGCAGATGACCAAAAGTGGGGATGTTTTCAGCTGTCTGAAACCCAACTAGCCTCCCTTGTGTGTCAGTGTCCCAAGGCCCTTCAATTTCTAATGCGCTTTCCAAATTCTGCCCTTTGGGCCACTGTCGGGGTGTTCTGCTAAGTGCTTTCTGATATGGACAGTATCCAATTTGCTTCCATTTTTCAGGCCTCTTAAAGAGCCCAACTGAAAACAAATGTAGTCAGCAGCTTCTGATGTAAGTTTATTAATGTCTGTGCATATAACAACATTCCCATTAGTTACCTGCTTTGAAGTAAAGCACAACAGATGACTGTTTTACCATTTTTGTGCACCATTATGTGGTGAATTTGTGTGGTTAGTGATGGTAAATGCCAGTCTAAGATTGCCGATTTCAGGGCAGTGACTATTGATGTGAACTGGCAGAAATGGAGAACGTTTCCTAAAATGTCTTTCAGTTTTGGGGTACAGTTTGTTTCTGTAACTGACAACCTAAAATTCTGCCCCCACCCCAGCCAGTAACCTTGTCTTTTGTAGTGGAACTTGTACTTGCCCTACTCAGGGCTTAGAAACCAAGACTGGAGGTGACAACCACCACTCCTTGCTCCTCATATCACCACTTTTTCTTGCTCCTCTTCCACTTTTTGCGGCTCCTTCATGGAGGCAGAGCTAGCCCACTGCCGCCTGTAGCAGGGTGCTTCCCTTGGAGGCCTGGAACTGCAAACAGAACGTTTAGTCTAGATGTGGTTGTTTGGATTTCTAATCTGATGAAACCTCGCTCCAGATTCTCCCGGGAGGAAATGAAGCAGGAAATGGCATTTTCTCCATTTCCTTTACCTCAGCATCACCCTCTGCATCATCTGATGAGATGATACTATGCCTGAGAAACACATAGGGCATTTTTTTTTTCCCCTGTAGGTTTTTCTCCTGACAAATGTAGGCTCTGTCAATCCTTCCGCTTATTTCCCTTGAAAGTGTGAATTATAAGAACGTTTAGGTTTTTTATCTAAGCAGATTACAGACATTGGATGTACAGACATAAATTTATTACACTTTTCTTCCACAATATTGATTAATAGGAAACTATCTCCATTGTGTAGGCCTAGATTCTGGAAAAGGCTGTTTTATTCTCAGGAATGATCCACTCAAACTGTAAACGTATAGCTATGCTATCGTGGTGCATTTTATTCAAAGGGGCTGGGAAGGAGGAAATTCTTGCTGCTTTAAACCTTACGGTGTTTTTTTGTGTATCTCCTTGAGTCGGATCTCAAAGATGAAAAACAATTAGTCCCTTCAGAGGTACAACTTTAAATCAAGTAGTGAAACACGTTTTAATCAAGTAACAAGTGTGCAATGTATGCTTTCACATAACTGAATCTTAAAAATTAATAATAATTTTATCCTGAAATGTAAGAGTTCATCTTCAGTGGCCCTGTCTACACATCTGTCTTGTTGCTTTTGCTGGTCCATGTCAGAGACCACACCTGGTGGGGCCCAGGGCCAGCTTTGTGGCCAAGGAGATTCTTGTCTGAGGGGAACAAGCAGAAACTGGAAATCCCTGAAGTGGGAAGAGAGCTGGGGGCAGGCAGACCTTGAAGAACCTGAAGGGACCACTGGATCCCTTGCTTGAGTCCCAAAATATCTCCTTAGTGGTTTGCCACCAACGGGTCAGAAGACAACGGGGGGCAGATCCTCTAGTTGCTGTGCCAGAGTTGAGAGTGAAAATAACATCTAGCACATCTTGCGTTATTTAAAAAAAAAATAAAATCTGTCTTTCATGGTACAGCTCCCCGTGCACCTGAAAGCCAAGGGTATGGCTTGTGTCTGGACTTGAGGCTTATCAGCTCAGCAGCTTGGGTGGGGTGAGGAGACAGGAAAGCCTGTTGCAGTGTTCAGGAGCGAGCAGTATATCAGGATGTGAAAGAAGAAAGAGAAGAGCCTCATCCCACGTGATTGTGAGGGTGCAGAGGCCTTTTCTGACTGCAGCAAAGGCTGATGCTCCTTGTGGGATGCTGTAGCTGGACCTTCCCACAGGACTCTGCCTGCAACTTCCTCTCACTGGTGAATGCAAGTGGGAAATCTGCCTTTCCTGTCAATCAGAGCTTCCCCGAGTAACAGCGGAAGGACAGAATTGGCAGCATTCTTGTCAGTTTTGCTGCTGCCCATAGGGTACTGATTATCATTAATGAGTCTTATTGATTTCGCTGTGCGGCTTCTTGGGAACAACAGGGGAAGCCTGTCTGCAGACTCAGAAACACGGCACGGCAGTGGGTCATATTTGGAAAGTTATCTGTGCAATCACAAGGGTTGGAATTTTTTTTTTTTTTTTTTTTTTTGTTCAAATTAAAGGCTAGATTCTGCAGAAGCTGATGATTTTGAGAGCCACATCCTTCCCCAGTCTCATCAGGAAATCATTCCACTTACCACTGGTGAGTAGGTGAGTGGATTCCTCAAGCCCTCAGGGAAGCTGTACACTCGGCTTCAAGAGAGGGACGGAGTTGTAATGTGACAAGGGTCTCTCGGGATCTCTGGGTCTGATGCTTTCAAGACGGCCTGGGTTTTGTTGGTTTTGGTATTGGTTGGCTCTGGCCACTGCATTGCTCCACCCGCAAGGCTGGTCCTCTTTGCCCTGTCTTCTTAGTAGCGATCCTTGTTGTAAGATGTGGAAATTAAATCTCCGGATTCAAAGCCCTCACTGAAGGGCAGTATGTGACAGGATTCGCCCTTTACCTAGACATTATGTCTCCAGTTCATCCTCCCCCTGTCCCCCAGCCCTGGCAAGGAACGCCAGCACAAACAAGTGCTGTTTGTTTGTTTGCATTTTGCTATAAAGCTGAAAATAGCAAGGTTACTGTGCTTTTTAATTTTTTTTTTTTCTCTTAACAAAACAGATGTTTCCCAACAATTTTTCCCTCTTGGTTGAAAACCCCTAATTTCTGTCAAAACGCCCATCAGGCAGTGACTCTTTCAGGAGCTGTACTCGGGCCGGCAGTGCCGTCCTGTTGCCTGCATCGAGTTTTGAGTCCGTAGGGGTTTGGCAGCTCACAGAGTAACTCCGGAGTGCGGAAGGCGAGACCTTGGGATTAACTCCATCCTCTCCTATAAGTTGTTCTCTTAAATTGTAAAAAAACAAATGAGGAAACAGTTTCCCCTGCAGATAGTGCTTTTTAACACTAGGCAGTGCTTCCTCTCCCTGCCCTCCTCGTTCCAGCATTGCAAACGGCAGCGTCTCCAGACGGGAGCGACGGCAGCCCAGTGCCGTTTATCCTTTGGTAATCGGTTAATTGGCGCAGCCCTCTAGTTTTCAGCCTGTGCCTCTTAGGATCACAGCAGATTTCTGACCTGTGATAATTTTGCTTTGAAAGGACAGCTCGATCCTTAAGTCCATTAGCCAGATGCCAGCCCTTGCTGAGGCGATGACGGGTGGCTCTGGGCACGGGCAGGTGCCAGTTATGTGCTGCCAACCGTATCCCTCCACGGGATGAACCTGACCCACAGGACTGGGGGACTGGGCTCTGAGGAGGGCAGGTTCTCCCTCAAAGATCTCTCCCCAAATTCCCAGCTGTACACACAGTCCCTCCCCCGAACTGTGGAAGGGGGAGGACAATTTTAGCCCCATCGGCCACCCGAGGCGCGGGACACAGCTAAGGGCACGATGCCAAGCCTGCCAGCTCGCTGGCCTCATCTGGTATGGCAAATCCCCTTTTCCTAGGTTCCTGAGGGTAGCTGTGGCCATGGCAAGTGCTTGGAAAATTTTCCACATTGTTTGCAAAGCTACCCTCAGAGTGAGGCCATTTTATAGACTCTGTCTAAAATAAAAAAAAAAAAAAAGGAAAAAGGAAAAAAAAGGTGTAAAATGGAAACATTCCCTCACTCCCCCATCTCCTTATCTCTCACTTAAAAGTAAAGGAAGTAGAACATTTTAAAGCAGCTTTGTTTCTATGGATTAAATGAAATACAGCTTCTTCCTCCCTTGATTTTCTGCCCTCGGCCGGCTAAAGAGCTGGTCCATTGAAATATTGACTCTCATTAGTCTGAGATTTGGATTTTTTTCATCTCTTGATGAAGCACAGATCTTTTTTTGGTAACCACCAGCCCTCTATCCTAGCTGTTCCTGCATCACGCTTCCCCTTTGATATGACAATGACTTTGTACAGGGGAAGGACCTTTACCAGAAGAAGAATTGTTTCAAGAATTGATGAAGGGTGCGAAGAAATTGGCAGCATTACCACTTAAAAAAAAAGAAAGGGAAGAGAGCACACCTTGTCACACATGAAGGGGGATGGAGGCAGGAGAGAGCGTTGCTAACAGGCCGGCTGAAAGCCCTCCGGACAACCTGCCGTTGCTCTCCCCGGCTCCTCCATTGATTTCCCCCTGCCCTCCATGGGCCTGGCTGCAGTTAAACCTCGTGTCCTCCACGTGATGCTGAACCGAATCAGGTTGTTTTTTTTTTTTGCTTTTAGTTGTTCGATCAAATTTTCCTTCCTTGAGCTTAGGAAGGCACACTTGGGACTTGATAGTAATTGCCTCCCCACGCTGAACTGCTGATACCTTTATTGGATTGGCGTAGGGTTTCAGAGGACTGTGTTTAACATGCAGCGAGCTGCAGCAATGCAAACAGCTTCGGTGTTTAAACAAGCATCCATTAGGCCAGGAAACAAGACAGTGCCAGCCCATTTGGTGCTCTCCGGAGCTGGCAGCTTACGGGGAACGGTGCGGCGGGGCTCGCTTGGGGGGAGACACAAATGCGGTGTCAGGAAAACAAGCAAAGCATCTCTGTAGGTTTGTGAGAAATGAGCCGGGGGTGTAAGGGGGGGGGGAAACTGTTGCGACTGGGGACATGTGCAAAGCTCATTAATATCTCATTATGTTCGAATCGCAGTCTCCCGGCAGATTGGCATTAACATGTGATGTGCTGGAGGAAGGGCCTACAGGAGAGCGGCAGGGATATTTTAAGCAAGCTACTTTTTGTTTTCTTTTTTTCCTTTATACCGAAGAAGCGGAAGAAATAGCGCGCGCAGGGCGAGGTGCCAGCCAACCGTGATGTTTTGTGCATCAGCCCAGTACAGTACACTTCATCAAACAAGAACAGTGCTCAGTTGGGCTTATCGTAGTACCCACTAGCATCTTTCAGTATTTCTGATAAACCTCCTTTATTTTCAGGAGTGCTTAACTCAGCTGTAAATTTTGGCTGAGTGTGAAACTTCCAACATTCAGGATCTCAGCCCAGGATTAATTCCCCCACCCCCAACCGGCTGGATTGAGGATTGCGGGGGGGTGCTTCGACATTTTGCTCCCTTCTGTAAGTCTGTTGATAGAATGATGTCTGAAATACTTTTTTTTCTCATGCTCCTATACTGAAATAGCTTTTGTTTTACCCTTAACTGAAGCGTTGCAGTCATTAGCTTATCAGCTGATAAGCTGCAGTCATTAGCTTATCAGCTGACATCAGTGCCCATACTCGCTTCTGCAGGACCACATATGTTTTTCTGATAAAATCTCAGCTGCCATGTTACTGGGAAAATAGCCATTAGTTTTAGGGCCAGTTACTCCTTGACTTTCTACACCTGAAGATTTAAATCCTCTTAGAAAATAAAAGGTGACTCCCAACAATGGCTTATCCGAAGAAGAACTGTAGCAGGCTCTCCTCCCTGTGCTCCCAGTTCCTGAGCTGCGTGATTTATCTTGGCAAACTTTCACTGAGAAGACTTGGAGCCACGAGAGGGACAGAGAATGTACTTCTGTTGTACTCTGCAGCAGCAGGCTTTCGTGCAGAAGCGTTGCACCGACAATGTACCAAGGAAATCTACGGGTTTTGCTTTTCTGCAGACACCTTGTCATTCTGCTACGGCATACAAAAAATCATTTTAATAGGTGCAGTATTTGAGGAGGCGTTTATAGCCAAACGGTAACAAAACCATTCTTCTTCAACTCCTTTTGTGCTATGAGAGCAAAACAACAGTTAAATTAGCTCTGACTCTTACGAAATGCTTGCAAGCCCATAGATCTTGGTTCAGACTGCATATTATGTTTGAACTGTATTGCCCAGGCTATTTGTTATGTGTTTATCCTTCCTAGTAAACTTTGTTTTGCTTTTATGGAACAATATGGGAGCCCTCCAGTGGCCGAACTAATCATTTTGAGGAATGGAGTTCAAGTTCTGCCAAGGAGGTTGATTTTTTTTTTTCTTCCCTATTAAAAAAAAATTAATGTTGTGATCTTTTTATAGTCAGAATTTATGTAGAGTTTATTTGAGTCACAGCATCATATGTGAATAGTAAGGAAAGCCAGGAAAAAGAATAAATAGTCTCTTTGCATACCTAGGATCTCCATGTAGTTATTTTACGTTTTCAAGAATGTAATGGGTTGATTGTTTAAATAAATGCAATTAGATTACATTTTCTGAGAGGATGCCATTATGTGTACGAAGCAGAGAAAATACATTTCGAGTATCATGACAATTCAGATTTCCTGAAGTGTCTCTCTGTGTCGTGACTTTATGACCGGCTGGTCTGTTCTCCAGCAAAGCCCGTTGTTTGTACGCGACATTGTCATTCGTATCAGGGGCCTCAGCAGGTTGGAGATTTTGGCCTCAAGGCTCCCTTGTCTGCTGCTCCCACTCGTGTCTTTTACTTTCCATGCCCTTTCACTGTGATACCCACTCTGTGTATGAAATAATTTTATTTTTATTTTTATTTTATATTGTATGCCCTAGATATTAGGATGAGGAGCTCTCCTTATAAAGAATGTTGAGATCCTCAAGATCACTTACCTGTGCCCCCTCATGTTTGGTGTCATGGTTATCACAGTTCTTCTTTTTCGATACTGAACTGCGATAATAGTCTTTAGGAACCCAAAATCAGTTAGGTGTGTCACAGTTACATTGGAGCTGGGAGTTTTGGGAGGAGGTGGGGCATGACCAGGGGAAGAGGGGAAAGTATGGTCGTTTTTTAATCTTTTAATAGGATGATTGCACCCTGGTATTTGGTCTGTGTTCAAAAAGCAGTTAAGCAAGAGCTTAAGGTTGTTATTCCTGGGTGGACTCCTCTTTGTTGTGCCACTTTGCATTGTATAGCTGCAGCTTTGTAAAATCATGTATGAACATCCAAATGCTTCAGAACTGGAACATTCAAAACCTGGTGGAGGGAGGGCTCTGTTTGTTTCACTTCAGTAAAAAGCTTCTAAGTAGCTTTTCTTCTGCAGGCACTGTGGGCATAAGAACAATTGTACTGGGTCATCTCAAAAGTGCATTTAGCTCAGTGTCCTCTCCGCAACACAAGTCAGTAAGCAGAGGGTAAGAAACAGAGCAGGCACAGAGCCGGCTTTCCCTGGCACATCTTCCCACCTTCCGGCCATCGCAGGTGTAAGGACCACTTGCTGAGCCCATCTGCAGGCAGGTTCCATTTGCAGCCCCCTGCATATGTGAAGAAGGTTGGTTTGCTTGTTCTTGCAAAGTGGAGTGAAAATGAGGAAAGCCAGGAAACAGTTGCAGCAGAAACTTGTTGCTTGCACTGCAGATGGGGGCAAGTTATGCAAATTCCTCTCATCGGCAGAAGCTGGAATTCCTGGAACAACCCTGGGCATTGTTTCCTTTCATGTTTTTTATGTGAGTTTGAGAATTGCTGGGGGAGATGGACACCCAGCTCCAACTGACTTTTTGAGGAAATGGCTAATGAGGTCAGTTTTTCTCATGACGACTTCTAAGACCTGTAAGCACCGGCAGAGCTGGGAGGAAAGCAGTCAGATAGATGAGGAGAGTCTGATCGGAGAATATGAATGTGCACTGCAAGTGGGAGCAAGAAGAGGCCTTGTAACTGTCAGAAGGAAGGCTAATGCTCCAGAATGACTTTGCCTTCTGCAGCCACAGAACTTATGTGTGAGGCTGTGAGATCTGAACTGTGAAAATATGGGGAAAAAGTGACAGGAGAGGAAAAAAGGTGGGACTATGCAATGGGGGAGCCAAACGTTCCCCGCCTGCCTGATGCACACTTCATAGCCAGCTCCCCGAAGCCTCCCATCACTGTGTAGAGCTGCTGCCACCGTTTCTAGCTTGCTGCTTGTTTGTCATAGCCTGCTCTGACGGTTGCTGCCGCTCGGATGAGACCTTCAGGGGTCTGGCAGAGCTCTGGGAAAGCGGAGGAAGCAAGGACCAGTTGTAGCTCTTATCCCCTCACAGGGCAGCAGCATGAGAGCAGCTGTATCCCCAGGGGCTCCTGCCCGCAAGCCTTTACGAAGAGACGCTGGAGCGTAAGCTGGGAATGCCAGAGCGCGCAGGCCGTCTGCAGCCCTGCTGTGCTGGGGCCGAGAGGCGAATCTGCATGGTTCTGTGGTTTAGCCTGAATCCTTGTGGTTTGAACCTCTGCTAGACAGTGGCTGCGTGGAGAGACGGCGTTCCCAAGAAGGGCGCTGTGCCCTGCTGCGTTCCCCCCACAGCTCCTTAGGGAGCTTTCACTCGGTACCCATTTAATAGCTCACTGTCTGATACCATTTCCAGGCCCTATACGGAGAGAACATCCTTGGGTACTTTATGCTGCTGTACAGAGACGCAGGGAACGCTTGAGGGGAAAAATATCTGTTCTGCTTTCAGGCATTGCAGTCCTTTCTCATTAGCAGGGAGAGAAGGCTGGCACGACTTCACTGATGAGTCAGGAGAATCCTCTGTTTTCACAGTGTCAAATGCATCTAATATGATTATTGTGGTTCTGAACCCGGAGTTTGGCAATACCAGACAGCTTTGGTTTCGGAAAAAAAAAAAACCAAAAAAACTAGTGACTTATATCCCTAGACATGCTGAGACCCCGTTCTCCTGCAAATCCTACAGCCACCAGGACCCGCGGTATTCAAGGTCGGTTCTTGGCCTCCTGTCTTCCACCTGGCATTGAAAAAAGTCACTGTGGGGCAGCTGTGTGTTTTTAAGCTGGGCCCTTAATGTAATTCTGAAATATGCTAATTGCCAGGCTTTTGTTTTCATTTGACAGTTTTGAAAAGCTTAGAAGAAAGGAGGAAAAATAAGAGTATTGTAAATAGCCCTAGGAAAAACCTCAACCTGCTGCCCCTTAATTTCCTTTAAAAACAAACTTTCATACGGTGGGAAGATTTATCACGCAGCAGATTTGCACACAACCCTATATGCCCAATATCTACATGATTTTCCATCATTTCTTCGGCATACTTGTTCATTGTTAAAGTTGTTACTAAAGTTGCTACAGCTGTTATTTAAGAAGGAAGAAGTGCTTGCTTATCCCAAAGCTTGTTTATATTTCCCTGCTATCTGTGCATCTAATTAAAAATACACTTTTTTTTTTTTTTCTTGTCTCTACAGACTTTGCTTAGACCATCATGTTTATAACACTACTATTTATCTGGAATTTAAACTCGCAGCCCCTCCTGCTACCTCTCCCCTTATCCTTGCGTCTTTTAAATAATCCAGAAGTGATTAGGCGTATAAGTAACTAAGCAAGAACTTGGAGCTGCACAACCTTCTTTCCCTTGGCGCTACGAGAAAGTAAGAGTCTTTCCAAGAGCAAATGTAATATCATAATTACAGGCCAAACGATGAAGATTTTCAGCTTTTTTCTTAGAGTTTAGTGGGACGAAACTGAAGCCTCTGGAAATAAAACTAGGGGAAGGACCTGACCCACGCAGACAGAAATCTTTATTAAACGCAGATGTCAAGAGCAGTAGCATGTAATTAGTGCCATAATTGTGACTGGGCAAATAATGTTGGTGGCTTGGGCAGGGTCCAGATGCAAGCATCTGACTGTAGATGCCTCTCTGTAAGCTAGTTACTAAGGCTCCCTTTAAGGTCAGTGTAAAGAAAAAGATGCTTCTAGAGCATGATTTATCTCATTCCTATCTCAGCCTGGTGTAGGGGATATGAATCGCATCCTTAAGACTGGAATGAATTGACTTGTTCTTGCCTGCAACTTTCTTATGGTGCATACAGGAGTTCCCAGGCTCTTTCTGTACTATTCATAGCTTTCCCCCCTTCTTTCTTTTTCCTGAGTAAGGAGAGAAAGAGGAGCAAAAGCACTATTGATCTGAGAAGATATATTTTATATTCCCATTGGCTGGGCACAGGATTTGGGAGATTTTAGTCCAATTCTAACCCTTCCACTGACTTAATACACAGCTTTAAGCAAGCTTCCTGCTCTGTTTTCTTGAATTAAATGCGGAGGTTTAATATACGTTTGCATCTAAATGACAGACACCATTTAAGTGCTGAGTGATGGTTTGGTTTGGGTTTTTTTTCACACACAAATAGGGATTTTTTTTTTTTCTTTTTAGACTCAGCCCGCCTCTGTTTTTCTCCTAGACCAAAATCCACATAATCCTACTCCTGGTAGTAGCCCAAGTGTACTTTAGCACCAGACTAACAAATTAAAAGTGCCTTAGTACTAGGTGGCTCATCGCTCCTAGAACAGGAGAAAAAGGTGGGAATGAGAAGTCTTTTAGGAAGGAAAATAAGATTAGAGGAAGCCTGTTATATGAATACACAGCTGGCTTACGGTGCATATCTATGGCTTATCTAGCAACAAACTGTAATGTCTTGTGCTTCATACCTCCTAAGGGTTTAGTAAGGCACGGTAGTGTTCTCAGTGACTCAGTCTTACCTGCAGCATCTAACAATAGCAAATACCCTTTTGTCTTCCTGTGTTTATTTGATGCTCTTAAAGCCACAAACTCTCAGTGGTGAGTGGGACTTGAAGTCTAAACTTAATTTGGATTAGTTGGTGCTATATACTTACTATGCATAGATTGATGAGATGAAAATCCACCTGAGTATCACAGACAGCAACTACGCGTGCATGTGTGCACATGTGTGAAAAATGCAGGGAATTTTATTTTTTGCCAGCAGAAGAAAAAGTAAAAATACCTGTGCTGTGCACAATGGATGTGCGCAGACATACGTAGCGTTATGAGTTGCAGTTCCTTCCTTTGGAGGCCTTTTTTCAAAATACACAAATACATAAAAGTACATGATAGTCGTGACCACACACCAGAATACTAACTGGGAATTTGACCTGTATAGCAGAGCGCTGACCACCTTTCTCCTGGGCATCTTTTTGGCTTGAATGGACGCATCTCAAAGCCGTACACACCTTTGGGATTTTGGCAAACTTTTCCTGCTAGTACTACAATGAGTTCAACCCCCCGACAGCTGGCAGCTTGTGGAATTTGCCTGCAGACAGGCTGCTGTTGCTGCTGTACTCTGGGACACTGTGTTGCTTTAGACGAGCTCTGGTAGAACTGAGCACCTGTACAAAAAGATGGCTTAAGAAGGCAGAGATGTGCTTTCCTCCTAACAGCAGCTAGCACTTTCCCAAAAGCATTCAATGATAAGATACTCTGGTGAGAAGGTGTCTGCAAACTTCACGTAACAGCCTTAGGAGGAGGGCAGAGGAGGCGAGCATGGAACGTCTGTTCACAAGGCTGGTTACTGCTGAGGTGGGCTCTTCCCCACCTGTCAGTGTAGTTCATTTAGATTGAGCTTGGGCACCTTTTTTTTGTTGTTGATGTCACTCTCATCAACAGAAGGAAGGCTCTAGGCCAGATGATTTTACAGTTACTGCTGGCATTTGCTCCTGGCAACCATTTTTTCTAGGTTGAGGATGGATCTGGGGATACTGGGAGAAACGATCCACGCTGCCCACCAGAAGGGCATGAAAGCCAAGAGCAAACAGTATGAATTGCTTGGGCAGATTTCCCATGGCTGCTGTCTTTCCTAGGTACTCCAGGTATGTGCAGGGAGTGAAGAGATTTGGCAGGTTGTAACAAAGTGCATCCTTTTTAGGCTCTGTCCTTTGGGGAAGCATGAAGCCAGTGCACATGCACAAATTAACTACACTGTGTGTATCTATTCAGACTAGCGATGGAGAGAGGAAGAGGTTTATCCTGGGTTGGAGACAGCTGCTGTAGATGAAATAAGGAAGGTAAGACCTGAGCAAAGGTCTTGGTCTGATGTTGCTGTTCGTTGCGTAAGTCATTCTTTGTATTTTAGGTTGCGTAGGGTACTCAAGGTGAAGCATGTGCTTAAATATTGTGCTGAATCAGGGCCTTGATTTGCTTAAAATCTCTTTTCTTCTTCTTTACACTTCATCAGTAGTCTTAAATAGCACATTTGTAGTTCACCCCGCCGAGCAGGTCCAGCCTTGGGGCTCTGTGACTCTGATAATTGCTGGGATCAGGGAGAGCAGAGACGTACTTTTCCATTAGTTGTTGCGCGCCTTTGTGGGACCCAAGGTCAGCTTGAGGTGAAGGTACTGAGGCAACAAAGAAGTAAAGTTTGTATGGTTTGCTTGGCCATTTTTAGGGCAAAACTGCCATTCAGTGCTGTCTGGCCTTTAGCCCGTGGCAAATAGCTCTCAAACTGTGCTCAGAATAATTCAGAACATGTCTGGGGCATCCTGTACAATCCTTTGACTCCTTGAGTCTTCACGTATCTTCAAGGATCCTGCACTTAATTTTTTTTTTTTTTTACAATCCTGTAATTTGTATTAAAAGCAAAAGAAAAGAAAGGTAAAGAAGAGTTGTTCCATCAGATTTAGTGTCCATCTCTGAAGAAATTTTGGTGTAGAAGTAGTCTTATCAATGCACCCCTAACTCTTGGTGAACTTGAAGGGAGCTGAGGGCTTCAGCACCTCTCACGATTGGGCCGTGGGTTTTGTGCAGGAATTGTACAAAACTGCCGCTGTGTGCGTTGTTTAAATAGCTATGCAAAGGCAAGGTGAACAAGCAGTTCTAGCGTGGCTCTTCTTTCCTAGAGATGGATCAAGCTGATTGCGCTGATCACGCAGGGAACAGTTTGGATGAAGGAAAAAGCCAGATCCATTCTGGATGTTTCTGAGAATTTTTCTATTTTAGAATTTTCAGTTAGTTGTTTGGTTTTTTTTATTATCTATAGCCCAGCACAATTCTACTTCCAAACTCATCTGTTCCTTCTTTTTTTTTTTTTTTTTTTTTTTTTACTTCTTTTCTTCAAAAGACATGACTCAGGAGCATGAGAATTAGGACTTCGAAAAAACATGAGTATTAATTCATTAGCATGCAGAAGATTAATTCCCCTTCCCCTTATGCTTGGGTCTCCTCTGCAATGCCTACTGCACTGTTAATTATTTAACCTGTACTTAGATAACCTACACTCTTTTAAAAGTATTTGTCCTTGCAAAGAAATCTTCAGGTCACCTACGTCCTCAGAGGAGCTGCAGAATCGGGCACGGGACAGCAGGGGAAGAGGCAGCAGGCTCACGGAGACAAGCTCTGGGATAAATTCACCATTTTGTTTGCAGCACAGTATAACCTATCCTGTTGTTGATTCCCAAGATTTTTTTTTTTTTTTTTTTTAATCTGTTAGTTGTGGAAATCTGTGAATTATGATCTTTAAATTATTTTCAGTTGTAAGTTTTGTTTATGATGATGTTACCCCATGAGGATGACTAAAATGTGTGGGCTTGAAACAGGTACAGTGCACAGACAATCTGGCTCCCATTTCCTTCCTTTTCTGATTTTGCTTCGAAAAGCATGAACTTGAACTTAGTCGTGTGGAAAAATCCCTGAAATGACTCACCCCACATTGATTTGAGCATCTTCCAGTAGCATCTGTGGAATAAGTAGCCACGTTGACACGAGGTGGTGTTTGTTGGGAGCTAACACTGGTGAAAGGAATGGGAGATAACCATGCCATTTCTGAGTTCACCTTTCTGACAGCTTCCTATCGATCCTCTAGAGATCATACAGCAGACAAGCCTTGGTAACAAAAGAGGCTGAATAGTAGCTCAGTCCACAGAAACAAATGGTATCCTCAGGGGAGTGTCGTCATGCCTCCAGCATCCCATGTCTTTCCGGCTTCTTCTTCAGAATTTCTCCAAGAGTATTCTGAAGTATTTTATTACTTGTGTAGATTGTGCCATGGCGGTACTTCGCATGCAACTGGGAGATAATTTGCTTGCTCTAAGCGTAGGAAGGGCTTTTCCCTTACAGTAATTAGACAAGATGTTAGTCTGTCGGTTCTGAAGTCATAAACAGAGCTCATCTCCTACCAGTGCCTTAATGATGAAGTAAAGCAGAGACTGTCGGTGAGCTGCTGCTGTTTTGCAGAGCATAAGAACGCTTTCCCGTCCCAAAAACCCCTGCACTAGGCAGGCAGGGTGCCACGAGTGTGCTTCACTAGCTTACTATGACTTGTGCCCATCCAAGGATGAATCAGGGCAAGATTTTCCCCAGGAGACCTTTTCTAGTTTTGCATGTGCAGTTTAAAGAGCTAGTGAGTAGTGAATGAGTAGCTATGATGCATGTGTTACAACACTGGGTATGTTGCTTTGCTACTTCTTAGCGTAAAACACGAGGTTCCTGCATTTCTTTTCTACCCTGTTTTGCAGGAGTTCTTCAGAAGGTACAGCTTTAATAATCTGCAGTGTCTGCTTTTTATCATTAGCTTCTCTCCTGTCCAGATACAAAGCAGATTGGGAATGTTTTCAAAGGGAGAAGATTTATCAGCACAACTCCCAGACAAGTCAATTAGAGGCCGCCTGACTAAACCCTCATAACGCGCTTTGGAAATGTAGCTCCTGCCGTCTGCGAGGACACTTGCAGGGAGAGTGTAGCTCGGCTGTTCGGTGTGAGAGACAGGAGTAGGCACTGCCGGTGAAGTAGTTCAGCTCTCAGGCTCTTAGCACCCTCATTAAGACTTTTGCACAAATAGAAAAATGCTGGCGCTCTGTTAAGTGATGAGGTTACTGCTTTGCCAGTGTTTACCCCATTGGGCTAAAGTGGGATTAAATTGGATGGACCTGAGGAGGAGGAAGCCATGTAGATCACACTTGGGCAGGAAGGCTGTTTGATGATGATGACAGCGTTTCATCCATTAAATAATTCGTGCTCTAACGTCCAGTTAAACTTGCCAATAATTTTGTACTGAGAAAATTAATTGCATCCATTGCCTGTGTTTTACTCAACAGCTTCCCCAGGGACCCTGTATGCCGAATCTCCTCAGAAGTGTGTAATTTAATGTCTTTACATTCAAATTTAAGTTGGAGTTTTATAGAGGGAGAGGCAGAAATTATGAAAGAAAAATATTTTAAAGGCAAACTGGAATTGATATCCGATATATGCACTTATGCTTCAGAAGGATCACTTTTCCCCCCAGCCTGTTACAGAAACATACAATTTAAGTAGCATACTTGGTATTTTTTGCCCTCTAATTTTTGTACAGATTTCTTTACTCCTGCATCCCTCAGCAGCTAGGCATTCTTCACAGTGTTCGTTTCTACAGTAGAAAATATCTCTCTGGCAGCAATGTAATGGGGTGGTTTAAAGGGCTGCAATAAACATCAGGAAAGCTGTACACGCTTATCTCTTTCATTTTCATGAAATTAATACACAGAGAGCTGGAAGCCCTCTGATCACACGACCTGAGCAATGGAAGTACAAAACTTCTTCGGTCTGCGATGAAAATATATGTGATCAGGCAGAGTCAAGCCATGGGAGAGGCTCTCTCACTTTCGTTCTTAATTTCTACAGAAATGTGTCTCCATCCCTCTCTCAAAGCGGTGATGAAAGCTCCTGCCAGTTCTTGCTTTTCTCCAGCTGTTTAAGCACACATCAGCATCCCTGCCTGGCTGACTGAGGGCAGGTGGAGTCACGGCATTTGCCTGGTTTGACTTGGCCAGTGCTGTCACTGTTTTGCTGTTATCCGGTGCCTCTTTTGTTACAGCTCTTCCCTGTCCTCTGCTTGACCTCCCAGCATGATCCAGTTCCCACTGGTGGCTGGGAGCCTGACAGCTGGCCGGGGCAGGCAGCTCTAGTGAGGGACCTGCACATCCCTGCGTTGCCTGCTTTGCATCCAGCCAACCTTGAGAGAGCAACCCTTCCTGTCCCACCAGCCCGGCTGAAACGCGAAGAAGTGGATCGTTTTCCTCGCTGTTAGTTCTTCCAGGTTTAACTGATACCCTGAGCATCTTTTAGTTCTTATAATTAACAAGAGTGAGTTTGTTCTTCTGATGGCTGTTTGCGAAAACAAGGGCGATGACAGCGTCCCCCACAGCCCTTAGCAGCCTGGGTAAGAGGCAAAGGTTTGACCCCTGTCCTGAGGCAGGGGTTACTCTGTGAGCCTGCAGCGTTGAGCAGGTTACTGATTTAGGTTGGCAGACCAAGATTTTACCAACTTCAAACAGATTTCACAATGTGAAGTTCCTGCGTATTTGAAACATTGCCCTGGCCAGCAAGAGCTGGGCAGGCAGGCCCAGCATGGAAGAGCACAGCATGTGCTTTAAGTGAGCAGTTGTGATCCAAAATCAATTTGCTACGTCAGGCTTCATCCTGTGAGTTAGCAGGCGTCGGTGGCATGCTTTCAGCAGCGTAAGGAAATTTGAGTAGTAGAGGAGTGGTCTGATTCACGAAATACTTTCATTTGTTGGAAGCAGTGGTATGTAGCCCTCCTCCACTTCGCCTGGCTGCTTCTCAGAGTTCAGCTCCGACTCTGCTTTTGAAAAGCTGTCCTGCGCTCCCCACCATCTCTGTGTGACACCTGCAGCAAGCGTCATTAAGAGGTTGCTGTGGAGCTGATGGACCTCAGACACTGGTCACAAGATGTGCTTGTTCCTCAGGCTGTGGTGCCCTTTGGCACTGTTGACTTTTTAATGGCAGTCTCGGAGGTGGTACAGCAAGGAAGGATGTGCAAGAAATAAGGAATCTTTTCAGATGTTGAAGCTGAATTACTGGCATGCAAATGGCAATACTGATTATTCCTTATTGACCTCAGATGAGGTGGTTATGGTCATTACATCTTTGCTTAGGGAAGCTGTCACATCAAATCCAGTCGCTTAGTGTCACTTCACAGCAACCGCTGGGACACTTGCTAAGTTGTTGATGGGATTTGAGTGCAGCACAAAAAGTTAAAGATTGACTTGACAAAGTAAGGACAGACTTGAGTCAGTCTTCAGGGTGCAGGCTGGAGGTGGCTGAATTGGGGTGGTGTTTGGCAGAGCTCGTGGTGAGCGCTCCCTGTCAGAGGTGAGGGAGTCAATGAGTCTATCTGGAGAAGTTCTGGAAGAAGAAAGGTGAGGCTAGCTCAGGAACACCTGGAAGAAAAGGTGCTGAGCCAGACAGACTGATGGGAAGGAGAGAAGTCCGGCAGGAAGGGCTGAGACTGAGTCATGACCGTGGAAGGGAACTGAAGACCATTTGAGCATGGGTGGCTGGTGGTGATTCAATGTGAGGAATGGAAAAGACCAATTTTTATTCGTAGCAGAAAGAGTCATAGAAGAGCAGTGTGGAGAATATGATAACTCCTGGGTTTTGTAAACGTGCGTGTTCTCTGAGGAAGATGGACTTTGGGCTTTGGCTGCTTTCTTTGCTTTCCCACGGGGAGCAGATAGCTGTGGAGCAAGGCGCATCCCAGCGCAGCTGGGGAACGAGCATGCCAGGAATCTTGCATTTGTTGCCCTTGCCTTGTATTGAAGTGGCTGCAGCTGCCTTAACAGGAGGAAAGTCAACGACAACATGTCCACTATCTAGCTGGTGCATGAAATAATCTGTAAAAGTGACCACAGCCTCCTTGTCTGTGGGCTCACAGATCGTCTGGCCACCCAGTGGAAGTGGACCTGTTAGACCCCATGAAGTATGCTCAGCCTCTACAGGCAAAAAGAGAATTTAGCCTCTTGGCTTTCCCCCCTGCCTTCTTTTTTTCCCTTTCTCTTTGTGTGTGGTTTTGTTTTTGTTTTTGTTTTTCTTTTCCAAAAGAGCAATGAAAGGACTAAGCTGCCACCGCAGCCCTGGTCACTCCCCGTGGATGACTGAAACAGCCGCCCACCGAAGGCAGCACTACGATGGAGGATGGGCCAGCGAGTGGCTCTGCTGTTGCTATAACAACAGCACCTCGGTCTCATTTCTTTTGAAAAAGGAATTGCTGCTGGTGGGATGAAGCAGAGCAGCTTCTCCCCGCAGATGAAAGCTCTGCCGACAGCCTGAGCGCTCTCTTGTTTATGTGTTGGGTCTGTCGTGGCATGTCCGAGCAGCTCTATCAAAAATTTCAGGATGGGATGGATTAGACCATTGGGGTCCGTGTGTGTCTGCATCTTTGCGTGCACAGCCTCTGTCCCCGCTGCCTCTCCCCCAGTCAAGAGTCATTTACAAAAAGTCAACCCACCAAAGTTTGACCTTTCTTGCTCTCCAACTAGGGTTTCTCCAAAGGCATATAAAGAGTAGTGAGTCCTGCTTCACTCTTCTGCTTTGGGCAGAAGTCTGCTGTGAGATGCAGGTCCATCGGCTAAATATTTTGTGTGAATAAAGCTAAAGGCCTATGAAACTGGCAAGGTTTTTTTTTTATTTTATTTTAATATTTTGGTTTGTTTTAATATTTTCCTTTTGTGTTTTTTTTATTTTATGTAACAAGAGTCTTCTGCTCCTAGACAAAAATCTCAAAGCTGCTGCAAGTATCTTCATGATGCATACTGTAAATCACATGCACAAGCTATATACTACTTCTCAGAAGGAGAGGGAAGACACTTTACAAGAGAATATTTTGCTTCAGACATTGTTTTTACAGAGGGAAGTGCTGGGATTTTAGTCTAAGACACTGTGGAGTCCTGGTGCTGGGAAGCTGTATGACAGGATATGGTCAGTGTATGATACTCAAGCCATCCAATAGTTGACGTGGTGGTTGGGAATGAAATCAAGATATGAAAATGAATGTTTGCACTGAAATACTTTGATGAGACTATTTCAGTGTTGTACCCCAAAAAGAAGAGAGACATGCATTTTTACGGCTCCCAGCCCCTCCAAGGTGCTTCCCCACCTGCAAAGGTTGTATCCAGCCTGTTGCCTTCAAATAAGCCTTTCATGTTATATTTCTGTTTTTCAATGCGCAAACAAAGAAAATAAAAAGATTAGGTTTTTTTTTCTAGTGCCTTTTAAAGCCCCCCAATCCTAAAACCTCTGAAGGAGAATGAAGTGGAGTTACAAACTTAGAATAGGCCTCATTTTGTTTTCATTTGCAACAAGGCACAATGTCAGTATGTTTGGTATTTGATGGAAAATAGTTTCCATGTTGCTGCTTTTTGTTGTAATACGTGATAAACACAGTTATTAATATTTATATACTGGGCCTGCTTTTACTTTCACTAAAGTCACTGTATATTTGTACAGGGGGACATCCAAGTTTCAGGACATTACGAAACTTTAGGAGCTGATATTTTTAGGGCTGGTTATTTGTTGCTAGATAGTTTTTGATTCTTTTGGTAAACATTCCTGTACAAATAAGGTGATGGATTCGGGATAAATTAGTAAACTAGCTGAAACCTGAAAGGTGAAATGATGTGAAAGTGGATTACTCTTACTGATGTTCTATAAGGGATACCTTCAAACTGTTGTGAAATGTATGGAGTTGGTTCTCTTGTGTTTCTCAGGAGATAATCACTCTCACTAATCCCTGACTTATCATTAAGACAAATTAAGTTTTGGGGTTTTTTTTCCATATCTGTCTTATATGAACTTTCTGTCACGACAAGAAGCCTGTCAGCAGATCCTTTGGTACGACTGTTCTTTCTTTAGGCCAGCATTTGGCCAGTGTGAACTCGGGGCAAAGGGCCACCACAAGTTTTGGACGTTTCTTTGAACTCTGTTTTTGCATGTGTGTGCCCATTGAACTTAATCTTGAGTCTCTTGCTGTTCGGTGACTGTTTTTCTGATGGGAAGGCAAAGAGGGGATGGTGACTTTGCAGTGAGACAGCTTGGGAGCTGAAACAGAGATAAGGCAATGCTGTAAGTTGTTTGAGTGGCCCATTAGGGACAACATTTAAATATGCTGTTTTAAGCCATTGTGTGAGCTGCGTTACTGACCAGCTGCACTTGAGGCCAGCTTTTGCTCCTTCTTTTCCTGCTCTGAAGAAAGGAAACTTGGCAGCGAGTGCGCTGCTGTACTTGTGAAGTGGTGCTGTTACCACATCTGTATTGTCCTTTCCTCGTCTCCGGGGTCTGAAGCAGGGTTACATAAAGATCAGTAAAACACGCTGAGTGGCTCAGCTGTAGGCTTCTGCCACACGCCAGTTACACCAGTCAAAAAGCAGCAGGGAGCTGTAATGTCGTACGGTGGCATTCAGCTTAACGTAGGGCTTTAGGGGAGGGAAGCGGTGAAGGTGAGAGCCATATCATAAGCCTCCTTGTGGGATCTGATTTTTTTTTTTTTTGTCTTCACGCCAGTGCTGGGTGTTTGCTTTCCTTCAGTGTTGCTGTTAACTGGTACAGATGAGGCAATTACCACCCCTGGGCCAGTGCCTCTTGCTAGAGCTCACTGCTGCTGTGGGCAGATGAAGAGATGGAAAGGTGGTGCCCACTGGGCTCCTGCAGCCCATGGCGGCTTAATGTGACTGCGCAGGCCTTTAATCGAGAGAGCGCCTGCGCGGTGCGCGCTCTCATCTGCATCTGCTGACACGTGCAGGACCCCATCCCTGAGCACCCACGGAGCTCATGGCGGCAAAGACTGCCGTGGTCAGGCAAAGGGAGAGGATGGGGACTCCACACACGCAGTGGGGAGGCCCAAAACGTGCTCACAGCCTTCCTGACCCCCACCTTGCCGCAGGTGGGTTCCCCATTGTGGCCTGCGGCACAGGGAGGGGAACTTCTCAGTGCAAACCACTGGCCTTGCTGATCCCTGACTACCAGAAACCAGGAGTGGGGAAAGACTCAGGGTAAGGATGGCTCCTGTGGAGCTGCACCAGCATCCAGAGCCCGGCCAAGCGGCGGTCTGCATGGCTGAGGCTGTGGTCACAGAGCAGTTGGTCTCTGTGTGGGACCACAGAAGCCAAGAGGAGAAGGAATTTCAGCCTGTGGGAGGCTTGGCACGCGCTGGCTTTGTGCAGAACAAACAGGCAGCAAAGTTTCACCAGTAGGCCAACAGGGACCCACTGGTGACTTAGGCACGTGTTAATCATTTTCACCTCATAAAAAAGCTCTTATGCTCCAGTACAGATCAAGGAGTTGATGGTCTACTTAAGGACTCACAGACTTGTCTTTCTGCTTTGTTATGAAGGTCACACCTCTGCAGAGGACCAGCATGTAACTCAGTGTCCCATGTGAATCCAGCTGGGACTGCAGCAACGCATGCATGGGCCATGTCCTCCTGCGTTGCGTGCTGAAGAGGCCAAACAGGCCCAAAGGGCGCGAGAAGGGCACCGCCTTCTCGGAACCGCTCCCTCTAAAATGGGGATGAGATAGGGATTTGCTTGCCTGTCTTACACACGGGATGGAAGGGGAACTAGCCCTCTGGGATGGGAGAAATAAATGAGGTCGGGACTGTGGGAAGAAAGAGAAGGTTGAGGACCTCTAGGTTAGGGAAGGGGTGGGAGCTGCATGTCTGGGACTTTCATACCAGTAAAAATACTTTAAAAATTGATAAAATCTTTCAGTATTTTGTCTTCTATTGTTCTAGTATCAAAGATGCAAGTGTGTCCTGAAGGCGTTCGCTAGAGCTGTGACCTCTGCTTCCTCCCCTCCCCACTATTGTTTTTTGCCTTAGCTGAAGAGGGATGCTTTTTTTAGCCTGGTACTTAATATTTGGTGTGATAAAAGAGGACCGTAGGTTGTTACGGTGCTTTGCTATGCTTCTCTTAACCTGAATTAAAACTTACATTAATACACTATTTTTTTATAACATTCTTATATTCTAACTTAATTGCTTTCCTGGAAGACTCATCTTGCTATCATTTCTGTTATTTATCTTTTACGTTAGCTCCTGGCACACAGGTTACTTCCTTTTCTTTTTGTTATTTGATTGAGTTAACATCATGCAAAGTGCCTTCTGGTTTTTTAGGGTGGCTATATTTTTTTCCTCACTTAAAACTGATTCTCAATATGTTTTGTAGCCAAGAACAGAGTGCTAATCAAATGAAACTATGGTAATGAATTTTTCTTAAAAAAAAATTTAGCATCAACAACATGTTTCAAGACAAGTAGGCAATCAATTCTATTGCAGGTATTTTTCAAGGAGCTTCTAGAAACTTCCAACAAAAAGGTTTTCAGAGTAAACAGTAAACTTTAATTATTCTGGGTTTTTTTTTGGTCCAGTTTTAGACTTCTCACTGTGAGAAGGCACTATTTAAGTCTCATTGCTGTGTTAGGCACCAAAAAGTTGAATTAGTCAACTTGTTACAAAAAATTCTGGTAGCTTGGAGAGTGCAGATGTATTTTACAGTCCTACTCTCCTACTCAGGGGCAGGTGGTTTTTTTTGTGGTTTTGGGGTTTTGTTTGTTTTGTTTTAGACCATCTTCTCAAACTGATCAAGGCATAAGAATAAAATCAGAGAAACTTCCTAATTAGAGTTTTGAAAACATACTGTCACTAGTAGGTTTGATGAGAAGTATCTGTCACTGAGCTCGTCAGCACTTTTTTTTTTTTTTTTTTTGTATCTGCAACTGGTTAATTTTTTTTTTCTCTTGTTTTTCTTTAAGCTTCAAGAGACGGTCAAAAGGAAGTTAGAAGGCGCACGTTCACCTCTCAATGGAGAACAGCAGAATGGAGTTTGTGATGGGAGCTTTTCTCCGACCAGCAAGCGCATACGGAAGGATGTACCAGGCATTGAGGCAATCAACAGCTTGCCCAATAATTTGCCTTTGCCCGCTGTTTCTCCTCTTCACCAGCTTGACATGAAAGCTCCCCTGCCCCTGCAGAACAGTGGAACTCACGGTAGTGGTCTAGAAGATTTGGGTAAAAACGGTGGGCTTTCTGAGATAAAGCTCCCTGTTAATGGTTGCAATGAGCTAGACGATAGCTTTAACATCCTGCAGAACAAGGAGCTAAAGCAGGAGCCTTTGGATGACCCCAGCTGCATAGACACTTCTGAAACATCTCTTTCAAATCAGAACAAGCTCTTCTCGGACATTAACCTGAACGATCAGGAGTGGCAGGAGCTAATAGACGAACTAGCGAACACTGTTCCAGAAGATGATATACAAGATTTGTTCAACGAAGACTTTGAAGAGAAGAAGGAGCCGGAATTTCCCAGGCCTGCCACAGAGACTCAAGAGAGTGCAAGCGTGAAAAGCGATCCATCTCATTCTCCATTTGCTCATGTCCCATTAGGTTCTCCTCAGGTGAGGCCTTCTTCTTCCGGTCCTCCGTTTTCAAACGTCTCCACAGCCTCTAGCATAGCTTCTGTGTCCAGCGCCCCGCCAGCCCCCATCGCTGCCGGCTCACCAGCAAACTGTGTTGTTCAGTCGCCTCAAACTCCCAGCCAGGCGCACACCCCAGGCCAGACGCAGACGCGGTCTGGAAATGGCTATCTCATGAACCCAGCAGCAGCGACTGTGGCAGGATCAGGGCCTGGGCCTGTGAATATGCCAAGCGCTGACTTGTCCCCGGCTGAACAGCTCAAGCAAATGGCAGCCCAGCAGCAGCAAAGAGCTAAGCTCATGCAGCAGAAGCAGCAGCAGCAACAGCAGCATCCAAATCAACCCTCAAGCTGGTCACCTGTGGGCCCTCCATCTAGTCCGTACGGAGGACCCTTCAGTGCAGACAAACCAAATAGTCCAATGATGTATCCCCAAGCCTTTAACAACCAAAACCCAATAGTGCCTCCTATGGCAAACAATCCACAGAAGACCACGATTAATAACTACCTCCCTCAGAATCACATGAATATGATCAGTCAGCAGCCAAATAACCTGGGCACAAACTCCTTAAGCAAACAGCCCAATATGCTTTCCTACGGCAACACCAAACCTCTGACCCACTTCAATGCTGAGCTGAGTCAGAGGATGACCCCACCAATGGCAAACCCCAGCAAGAACCCCATGATGCCATACATCCAGCAGCAGCAGTCCCAGCAGCCGCAGATGCAAGCTCAGATGGCGCACCTGAGTGAGGAACAGAAACGCATGCTCATCATGAAGCAGAAAGGAATGATGAACCAGCCCATGGCATACGCAGCACTTCCTTCCCTTGGTCAGGTAAGCGTGAGTGCACGACACGCGGGCTACCAAAAAGAGACACAATCAAAGGCTTAGTGTCTCTTCCTCCCTCCTCCTCTTTCTCCTGGAAAGTATGGAATGTCATTGCAGATGCTTCTTGGATTTTTCATGTGGTGTTGGCGCTTGATCGTTTTAGGAGATGACTGAAATGACTTTGCGTTATGTTTTAGAAATGTTGTTAAGTGACTGTTTTTTCTGAACTAGCGCTCTTTCCCTGTGCGTCTGCTGATGAGCGCATAGGGCTGCTCTGTGAAGTTCTGGCTGGGAAGTCACTCCTCCTTGGAGGCTTTGTTTCCTTTTTTCCTATAATGTAAGTCTTGATGGTTTTGGATCCCAAACCACTGCATGGCTTAGTTTCCATAGTGCAGGTAGCATTGTAACAAAAAAGTGGAGTGGCTGGCCTCTTCTTCTTGGGGCAGAAATTGAGCCAACATTATACAGCATATTTGGCATTTTGGTTCAGGGAACAAAGGAAGGGCATTTTGGGTGCTGGGTGCCTTTGGTTTCCGCTGGAAGAAGTAAGTACAACTGAATGCTTTTAGCAGTGCTTGAACCACCCATGAAATGAGATGGTTGATTCTGGGACTTTCAAGCAGTCTTTAGCAACCTCAAGTATTTTACTGTTGTGAATCTGTAGAGTCTTCCAGCCAGAGGCTCAAGCCATGTTGACCTGGGTGACTTGGCATCACTATTTCACGTTTATTCCATGCTAACCTTTGCAGCAGCTGCCAGGCTTTGGGAATGCTTTGGAATGAATTAAGAACCGTTGTGAATAGTGGTTATAGTAATGCCCTGTTGCCTCCTAGGTCAGCTGGGTACTCTTAGCTGTGCAACCCCTGTAAAGATCTGCACAGTGGTGCCATGGAAAGGCTCAAGAATAAACTTTCTGGATGTTAAGGGGTTTAAAAAGAATTAAAATTCATAATCAGCTCACAAAGTAGGTGATGCCTTCACAGAAGTTATGTGCCACCAAAATATGTCAGGCATTCTGATATAATACTGCATTAATAGAATTGTTGGTTGATAGTTTTAGCCTAACAGCTTTTTACCAAATTAGCTGTTTCCTCACCACCTACAAGGAGTACTTCCATCTGAGCATGGTTTAATTGTGACTCACACTGTAATGCACATAGAAATATAGCAAAATTTGTCATTTCTTCAGCTTGTGGAGTTTGGGGATCTACTAATAGGAAGAGCAGGAGCTTTAACAGGTCAGAGCCCATCACATATTATTTAAAATTAATTGCAAAACGAAAAGAAATGTTCATCTGTCTCCCGTTTTTGGTTCAGGATGTATGGTGACAGCTCAAAGGTTTGTATCTTTACTTTAATTCTGCTTGTCTATTGCATTAGAAATAGCTGGTCTAAAGCCTCTTCTTTTTGTGAAGACTGATCTAGAAGAATATTGCGATAATGACATAAAACTCAGACTGTAATCTGAGCCACAGATTTGTCAGGTTGTAACTGAGAGGCAGAGGATGCTTGGTCACGCCTCTAATGCTTTATCATTTCTTTTCTTTGTTTTTTTTTGTGAAATCTGTTGAACTCAAAGACCCATCAAACAGTTGAGAGAATGGACTGCCTATGTGAAAGAGTTAATGTAATCTCCATTTCAGAAGTTAGTATTTCTCTGCAGTTCTCCAGTGTGAATGGGAAGCCAAGGTTTCATGTATCTAATCTCGCTCAGTTTCTTCATTTTAATGCAGGAAAAACTAGATATTTGGATACAACCAGACATTCTTTCACACCAAGTCCAGATATTAAGTAATTTCTGTGTTCATATAAAGAAGAAACTTGAGACAAAGCCAGACTTAATTATATAATATGTGCAGTTCACATTTGTTGACCCAGTCAGGATGAGGTACTTTTTGCTTGCGTGAAGACGCAGACAGGTCCCTTCACTTCTTGTGAAACCCACTTGCCTATGCTGAGGGGATTTTGTTTGGTAAGGAAGGTTGAAATAATAGATTTCTAACTGTAATGTATTTCTTCATTCCTTTGCTTCCCTGAAAAGCATCTTTCTGTGGAAAATTGGAAAGATTATTATTGTGAGGTGTGCTTGATGGAAACTGATTGTTTTTGCGAAGGTGGTAAAAATGATATGTTGATATTCTTGAGTTAAATCTAGGCTGATGCAGATTATCTGAGTCTATTGCTTAGCACAGGATGCGGACAGTCAGACTTGCCAGATCGTATGTGGAAAGGAGATTGCACTTTTCCGTTTGAAAAAAAAAATTCTGAATGTAGGATGAATGTATCTTTCAGTCAGTTCATAGTTTCTACTTTCATTGTAGTTTGGGTTTTCTGATACAGAATTGTGAAAGTGTGCTTGTGTTTAATAATCATGAGGATGTAACAAATGGCATTTAAGGAGAAAAAAAAAATCTAGCTGTTGTCTCTCATGGTTAGCACTGACCATATTTCTGTTGGGTGACTATTACAAGGGCATATTCAAAAACTAAAAGATGATTTAGGGAACATCAGACATGTACAAAAAAGCCTTGTCTTATTTTCTGTGTACTGCTGAAAAAGTAAAGTATGGCTAGCTGTGTGCATATATGCGCTACATACACGAATTAAACCTATGCCCATGTGGGCCTGAGGTCCTTCTGTTGTTAATAAGCAGAATTTTTACATGTGCTCATTGCTTCAGTCGTTGAGCGTAGAGAGAGACACAATTTTTTCAGTCCAGCTGGGGCCTTGCAGATGCTCTGTGGAGGTCAGTTGCCCGTGACTGTCCTATTAACATGTCCACACCGGTGTCCTGGGCTTGCTGAGCATCACTGTGTACTCTTGTAAAGAGAGGTGAGCAGCGAGAGAGTTCTCCACTTGTTGAACTTGAAACCAGCTGTTGGTTTGTGAGTACGTGGCAGGTATTGCCTTTTAGCCTCCTGCGTTTCCTGGGTATCTCTTTTGTTCTTGCTTATCCGTGGTTATGGGCTAAACCAGCAAGTACGGATTTTCACTGGGGCTGGTAACTTGTTAGGTGTTTGAGGGGTAGAGGTCCTCTGCTATTCTGGTTCCCATGTGATAAAAGAAATTGGTTTCACACCAAGGTGCAACAGGGGCTTTGTTTAGGCTTTTAATATGATTTAAGAAATAAAAGTAAGCATGCCTAAAGCAACCTTCTTTCTCAGAAATTAGAGCTTTATTTAACCTAAAATATTCCATTTAGTTTTTGAGGTGTATGTAAGGTTTTATAGGAGGCACTTTTTTTTTTTTCTTGAAACCAAAAAGTAATTTCAAATTGGGGAAAAGTGAAAGCATTTTCTCTGGAAAATGTCAGAATCATTAATTGTGCCTTTTCTTGGTTCCAGCTGTTCAAAATGTATGCGTAATGGTAAGAGAAAAAAAGCAGCCCAACGGAATAGATGTTGAATGGCTGGGGCAGAATTTGATGTTTGGAGCCAAGTGAGTGAGGGAGAGTAATGAGAGGTCGAAACAAAACAGAATTCTCCGTGGGTGTAGAAAAATAAAACTAAACTGCAGCTCTCTGCCTGCATGGGACTGTGAGGATGCTGCAATTATGGTTCCTATTGAAACCACTAGTTATGTTGTTTGAAATTGGAGGGATGTGAATGAAGAGGAGAAATGACACCATACTGGAATAATATCTTCAAATTCTCTTTTCTGTCTTTTGTTTTAATCTTACAAATTCAAGATGCATCATGTGCTCAGCCTGGTTTTGCATGTGAAGGATAAAGGGGAGATCTGTGTCCAGAGAACATTTCCAAAATATAATTGTCCTTTCTAAGTGAAAAGGTCTGTTTTTCACTGGAATTGTAAAAGAGATTTTATACTTTTTTGAAGGTTATCTTTGGGATAGTGAGGCAAAGAGATGGTTGATGTTCAGGGATTTGGCCTTTTAAAAAAGTCTACCTGAAAGTAAAGAAGAAAGTCTACAGATTTGTATTCATGTGCCTGTTTGCCCTGGAATTCAGATGCAGTGCCTGCCTCTCACAGATGCTGAAATTTGCTCCCCAGAAGTCAGTCTCCCATGGATTCTTGAGGACAAATGGGTCATCAGAATGTACTCGGGTGGATTCTGACCATCTCACCAGGCAGTTTGTAAACAGTAGCCTGGCCTTCGTACCATTCCTGCTATCATCTGCCCATTTTGTTGGGAAGGAGGTCATATAACATAAATCACTAGGAACAAACGGCAGACAGAACTTGGCTAAGATCTCCACGGCATAATCCTGAAAACCAAATTTGGGCTTGTTGGTGTTTCCTCATTTTGCAACCTGTGGGTGTGTATGTTTTAAGCTCATACATACTTTGTTCGTTCCGTATGGTAAATGTTTTTCTGCAATACTAAGTTTTTTTCTCTAGTCTATGCCTTGCAAAATCAAAGAAAACTATGGAAATGTGAAATATGGTTTCACTATATGGTGAAACCTGCTTTCCTGAAACCACGCTGACCGATATTCCTGTTTTATTCTCTGAGTCACTGCTGGTAGAGAACTGAAACCAATTGTTCCATTGTTTTGCTGGAGAACGTGTCAGAACAACCAGTCTTTTCCTTGTTTTAAATAGCACAGTTGTAGTAGTAAGCCTTCAGTTCTTGGAAACTCCTCCGCTTGTTCAAGATTTGTTAAAATACATTCTCATGCAATTTGCTTCTTGTCCAGTTTATTGAAGACTCGGAGTGTGAGTGATTCTCATCTGTAAAGAAGTTGTCCTACGTTACTTTTAGAAGATTTGTATTACGGACTGCACAGAGTGTATATGAAATGTTCCCTATTTTGAAGTCGCCGTGATAGCGTACTTTTTCTTCCTACGTGATCTAGATTGCTACGTAAAGAGCAGTTTGTCCTGTTATTTAGCGAGGCCTGTTAGTCTGATGATATACCGTGTGCCATCTAACTCTCCTTTAGTTTTATTAGTTATGTCTGCAATCACAAGCGCTGTGATTTTGAAAGGTCTATAGCTAGTAGCAGCATATTTTTACATAAAGTGCTACCCTTTCCATTTTCTCCTTAAAGTGCAAGTTATCACCATCCATTTCAGTTTTCCAGTCTCGTGACCCATTCCACCTGCTTTCAGCACTACCAGCCATAATCCACTTCTTACTGTTCAAGAGCCTCTCTCATGTTTCTTATTTATTGTGTATGCTCTTAATGTTAATATGTGTAAAACTGTGTTCTTTCCAGCTGTTTTTGTGGTTGGATCTGGCGACATAGCACCAGTGAACATACTGGGATGTTCATACCATGCCCTCCCCAATACTGTGCTCTTCCACAGGCTGTTTGCTGCCCTCTGAGCATCAGCGTAACTAATTTAGCACAAAAAGGACAACGCTTTCAGTGCTGGATGGTGACTGAAAGATCCACGTAGCCTTTTCTTTGTGTAACAGTGTTCTCTGGAAAATCAAAAGCCCTCCTTCACATCCTACTTCCTCCACCTGAGTGGTTGCCTCCAAGAGTCAGCGTATTCCCTGCGGCAGAGCTACAGGGATAGACCCGGCCATCCACTGACAGCTTTACTCTTTGTGGGTCAGGAGTAGTGTTCATCGCAAAACGGTACCTGTCGTGTTTCGGTGTCCACAGTCGGCTCAGCTCATAAGTTAGATTCTGGTATTGTCTGTTTTTATTTTGAGAGAAGACTTAATCCAGAGACTAAGACTGAGGTTCCCATCCCTTGCAGCGCACTTTCTCTATTTACTGTTGTAGTGCTTCACAGCTGCTGCCAAAGTTCACAGAGCACCTCTCTGAGCACTTTGCATGATGTGATCTGATCCCTTTCTCTCCAGTCTGTGATCTTGCATGGCCCAACCAGGGTGTAGATTTGATCACAGCTTGCAGTTAGATAATATTCGGGAGTTTTCAATTTGTCCTTGTGTCATTTCTCTAAGACCATGGCTGACTGTCCTTAACTTTACCTTTTCCTGGAGGTACTTCTTGCCCCTGTATTTTCATTTTCCTTCCATAATTCCTAAGTTTGCCAGTTTACTTCTCAACATCACAATAATTATCAATTAGACCTTAATTTTAGAGGAATCTATAATCCTATATTTAAATTAGTGATTATATAAGTCTGAATGTCTCAAAAAAGTCACCTTGTGCTCCATAACATTGCTGTCCATACATATTCAGAAATTCTGAAATTGTAAAATCATGAACTCATATAAACAATATATATATTGGGGATGGTGGTGGTAGTTGTCTTCCTGTTTTCTGAACTGCTAGAATTCTTGTTTCCAGCTCTTCTTTTTCCATCTGAGATAGAAATTTACTTTTTTGAAGTAAAGCTTTGATTCTCCCTTACCCCTTTAACTCTGGAATATGAAAGTGAAAGGAAAACATATCAAATTTATAAATCTTACAGTAGCATTACAAGATAATGTAATACTGGGGATTTTCCTTACCCCCATTTCAGTGACATCTGTTTTTGCGCTGCTGAGCTGGACAATTAATGTTACGGTGCAACTCCAAACCTCTTTCTTGGAAGCTTCTCTTTGGTCATGTTTGTATTTCTGATGTGTGATGTCGTCCTTTTAAAAAAGACACCTCACTGAAACAAACGTCATTGTTTCCAAGTTGCTGTCTGTACTGAGGACACAGGTGAAGTAATAGGTCAGTGTGCACCGAAATTGCTTCATGTGCTGCCAACAAGGAGGCTGCGTGTGCATTTTCTGAGTGGAGTGGATTTTCTAGACCTTGCAGCTAACAGCAGCAATAAAATCATCAGCAGTTCCTGACCAGATTTAACAGTACAGATCCAGGGCAGGGGAGATCTCTGTTCCGGAGGCACGAGGAAGATCTCCTCTTCCTTCTCTGCTCGACCTTCCAGGTCTCACACTAACCAACGCCGAGGTCAGTGGTTGGCTTTCCCTTGCCGTTAAAGGGAGTCAGGCAAGCCTTATATCTTATTTTAGAAGAGAAGAGGCTTTGCTGGGAAGGCTTTGCAGCTCTCCGCCCGTTTCCTGCGCTCCGGGCAGTTCTACAGGGGACACCTTCCAAGTCACGCAGCCGCAAGACACAGGAGTTGTCTTGTACAGTGCGTGCCTCTGCTGTGAGCAAGTTGGGGGGCCGCCTGCTAGCCCTAGTGAGGGTGTTTTGCATCCGAAGATGCTCGGACCTGCCATGTTTCCACAGAAGAACCATTTGAAATGTCTTTTTTTTTTTTCCTATCGTTTTTAAAGATCACATTTTATAAATAAATAAGGGATTAGTCTTCATCAGACGTTTAACAATGCACTTTGCTTTAATGAGAGCTGGACCCGTACAGCTTGCTGTACCGACTGTAAGAAACGACCAGGCTGCCTCCTTTCAGGCTGCATCTCCACCCTTAGCAGCGTTTCTAAGCCTGAGTGTCATTTTGTGCACTGCTGCTGACGTTACATTTAAAATTGCCTTTTCACTACTCTGTTTGGCGGGGAACAAACTGTTAGCAAATCCCTTTGCTAGGAAAACCTCTTCCAGGTAGTCTGGGAGTTAATTTTCCAATTTCAGTATATTATCATTGTCTTTCCCAACCTTTAGAAAGAAAGCTGGAGACTGGATTAGAAATCCACTCTCTTTCCATCTCTTTTTCCATCTCCCTCTCATAGTGTAGGGGCTTATAAAAACTAAGATTTAATTCCAAGCAAAGTTGTAAATTTTTTTTATTAGTATTTGAAGAAAAGATTCATTTTTACATATAGAAATATTCTTGAAACAAGGATTACTCTTGAATAAGCACTGCCCTTCCCCGTGCTCCCTTTGCCAGGGGAGGGATGGCGTCACTCTGCTGCGTAACTGGGTTAAGCACCTTTCGCGCAGTTTCTGCTCCCGCTACAGGCTTATGGTGATCGCCCAGTCTGTTCTGACAAGGACAGGACCCCCTTTCCTTTCCTGCGTTCTCACTCCGCTCAGATTTCTGTCTATTAAGGAGCTTGCAGCAAGCAAAACAGCTTATCAAATAATCAGTCGATAAGGGTAAAGGTTATAGGGTATGCTGTAATTAAAAAGTGTATTTTGAACTATTAACAGGTTGTGGTTATTTTAAAAGCAAACTCCATCCTGTTCTTTTTTTCCCCCTAAGTCTTCCCCCCCGCCGTGACATGTAGGTGGCTCCTTCCCTGCCCATAGCTTTGCACTCAGGTAACCAGAAGAAGAGATGCCGTCGGGGTGTAAATTACAGAAAGTCAGCGTGAGGGCTGTTGGCTGCGGGCCGGGGGAGTGGGCAGCGCCCCGTGCTGTGCGCATCCTCCTCTGCGGTCTCTTGCACCAGCTCCTCTTTCCTGTTTGCGGGCTGACTGGGAAAGGTGCTGGCTGTTAGGGGGATATAGGCCAGAAGGAAGCTAAGCTGTTTCCAAAGCTGAGCTTTGGCATGTGTAGAGAGCCTCCCTGGGGAGCTGGGCAAACTGTTGGGTTCCTCTCCCACTGTACCCATCACCAGAGTTACCAGTGACATGGGGAAATGGGTTCCTCTGTGAGTGAGAGGGGAGGTGGGGGAGTAAGTGCCAGTCCTTTCCAACTGCTCCTGAAGGCAGTCATATGCATCTGGTCAAGCTGACCAAAAAAAAAAAAAAAAAGTTGTGAGGGGAAAAAATCTTAGTATTTCTGCTCTGGTGCTGCTCAGTCTGGGCCTTTGTGCAAGGTGTGGGAGCCACGCGTCAGAAGAGGTAGTGCCCACCTTGGAGATCTTGCAGCTGATTGAATGTTACCGTGCTAACGGTTTCGTTTTGGGTAGTGCTGGGAAGAGTTAAAAAAATCAGAAGTGCCACAATTGAAGTTTTCCACAGCTATCTGTGCTACTCTGCAAGGTGCAAGAAATCTGTGTGTACATACTCCTTGGTGGCTAACATACGTTACCAGGAGCTTTTCCATCCCTTCTCTAAAGCAATGTGACTTACAGCCTGCTCCTGAGCCATTGGCGATGGCAGAGCTGGTGTCGGCATGCGTTCAAAGCCTCGAGCTCAACTTCTGCTCCGTATCTCTGCCTGATCGGTGTCTGTGTTGAAGGAGTCTATGCGACCCAGCTGGCTATGATATTCCAGCTCAACAGTGAGGTGTACCTTGCACTTCTGAATTCCTGTTTTGTTTTTTTATTTTATCTACGTAGATCCTCTCGTGCTTTCTCACAGCATTTTTGGATATTCAAGCCCAGTGCTACCCTGAAGTGTTATGCTATGAGCACATGCGTTCCTTCCGGGAAGATTTCCTAATGTCTGCGATGTGCATGTGTCCGTACTAGGGATGCTTAATGCCTCTTGAAAGGCTGTCCCGGTGAGTGCAGATTTGGAGTCCTGCATTCAGAAGGTTCTGCCAAATCCCAGCTGATGCATCTAATTTGCTAAAGAATGTGGTTTCTGCTCTCTCAGCAAAGATTTCATTCCTCATGGGCAGTGGGAAACTTGCCCTTTTTCTGTTTTTGTTCAGCAGCTTAGTATTAAACTCTGAGACAGCCAACTCTGTTACTAAGGAGAGAAACCAGTCTGTTGCTCCCTTCGTTCTCATGTAGCACATGCGTATATGCATTCCTGAGTCCTCCCGCCCTTATTTATCCCCTTTTCATGTCTGTGAGGAATGTTTTGCATGCATTAGCCTGCAAGCGTTATCCTACAGATTGGGAGGAAACCACCCATTCTGTGTCAGCACATCTTCCAAACCGGTGGCTTCCTCATTTACACCTGGTGGGAGCTTGTTAGCAGTTCTTGCTCTGCAGTAAGAGTGGGAGCCGTCTAGACAGGGTCAAGCATCTCTTAAGAAAGGAAGCCCAAGTCCAGCAGCGGTGTCACAAAATCGTGCTTTAATGTTTTCCCTTTTTCACTTCTGTTTCACACTTGTGCAATATTAAAGTCTGTTCCCCGCTCGGGAAGTCCAGTCTTGGGCTGAGCGTGCTAGCATTCTTCTGTAGAATCTGTTCTGCCAGGTTCCTCGCTGACAGCCAAAACCTCCTTTTTTGAAAAACAGATATAGCTGTAAGCTGTCTTTTGTTTCCTTATGCTATTTGGATCAACTGAAGGAAAGACAATGTATTTTAAAAAACAGAAGGAAAAATACTTTGAAAGGCTCAGCCTAGATAGAAGGAGTTTAAGGTCTGTTGTGAGAAGATGACTCCTCCTTTTCTGACGTGATGTCCCTTACAGGCTTGAGACGCAACAACAGTTTTAGTACATAGTATTGCCTAGAGAAAGCAAAATTCCTGAGATTGCCCAACATGCAGTTTCCAGGGAATTATTTTTTGTGTGTGTGTACTGGAACCAGCAGGTTAAGTTTTTTATTTTCTTTAAATCCACCCTGTATTATTTGTCTGTTCCTTTTCTCTCCTCCCTACTCCGAGAGCCATTTTTCTTTCTCTCTCTCTAAACTCCCTGTTCAAGTTTACGCTCTGTTTCCCCTCATCCAACTCTTGTTTCTCTTCCTCCCCTTCTTACTTGTTTAATAGCACAGGACTGCTTTTTTAGTATTGTCACAGGTCAGGACGCCACATCTTTCTGTGGTCAGTACATCATGGCAGATGGAAATAGTATGAAATATTTTTTGTCATATTAAATGTGGTTTTTAACCAGTCATGAGACAGATGAAGGACTGGGGGAATCTTAGCTATAATGTGACTAGTGGGATGGCACCATCCATGTGATGAATTTGCCCATTCCACCCTCAGCCTGCCCACTAATCCATCTCAGCCAGGACTTTAATGTTCTGAACTATGGAGCAGCTTCACTGGATCGTGGTTGTTTGTAACGTACCCTTATCAGAGATGGCTAAAACGAATGTAGGAGTTTTCTATTGTTAAATTGCCAGTGACATATAGTTTCCCACACCTTGAGGATTTGTCTCTGGTAGAAGAAGGCAGTGACTTAGTCTTACAAGCCCTTGCGTTCTTATAGGTGGAAAAGCAATTTTAAGTAATTTTTAGGGGTGACTTTTAAGCTGTATTAATGATAGTTTCTCATGCCCTTCACTTGTGTGAAACTGGTCCCATTATTTGAAGATGTCTTTACTTGTTCCCATGGAGAGATGCATAGAACAAAAATACTCAAAGCCTTTAAAGACTTTTCTGGAATAATTACTACATACATCACAAACTACACAATGCACACGGGTATATAGTAAAATTTAATGTATGTGATTGCTCTGAGGCAGTATTTACCTCATTCAGCTTAGCCCGTGGGGGTTGCCAGTCTGAGATAAAGAGGAAACATTTCTGTGTTTCTGGGCAGTTCCAGGGGCTTCACCAAGCACCTGCTTGCATCCACCAACCTTACTCTGTGCGGTAAGAGAGATCATGGTGGGACAAATGTATGGGACGGCATCAAAAAGCTTGTGTGTCTGAAGTGGACGAAGTTGGACACCAGGTGCACTGCCAGCCCATGAGGTGAATCCTAATGGAACTGTGGAAAAGGCTCCAGTTAGTCCCAATACAGCGGTGGCAATGACTGGGGTTCGGGGAGGGGTAAAAACAAGGGTACCTCTGCTCTAGTTACAGTGTATTGTGCAAAAACCCCCAGAACATTAATAGAGGTAAATGAGCTGTTTTACTCGTCCTCCTGAGAAGCACATTGCTTTGGAAAAAGCATGGACTTTGGGAAAATCCTCGTAAGTAAGTCTGAAATCCATGTACTGCTGAGGACGCTGAACGGCAGGGCACTGTTTTGGTTTTAAGGTGGTCTTTCATCACCTCTCAGATTTTTCAGAGGAAAAAGAAGTAGGCTATTGTGATTGATTTTCCATTAATTGAGAATCGCGTGGTGTCTCTCTCCTCCATCTTCCTTACCTATCCCACCACCTTTATTTTCCTGTTAATAGTCTGTGCTTTGCCTTTTCAGCTTAGGGAGTGCTTACGTAAGGATTGCACAGTCTGCCCCCTGTGCCTCTCAGTGAAATTGGAGAAATGTTTTTTTTTTTTTCTAGTCCTTTGGGATTAGGTTCTTTTTACTCAAAGGCTTTTTTTTGGCCTAACAAAATTAGATTACTGCTACGCAAAAAACAACCCACTGTGATCACAGCTTCATGGCACAATGCCTGCGTTTTCTTGAGTGTTGTTCCTATCTCTTCAAGGTTAAGAGAGATCCAGTGGGTTGGACCTTTGATCTGCATAATAAAGGACAAGGAGGTGGTTTGTAAATCCTTTCTTTCCATCTTTATTCTTTGCAGTTTGGGACCTGAAGGCTTGAGATAATTTTTTACTTGCTAAGAGGAAACTTTATGTAGTAGATGTGGAGATGCCATTATGCTAATTAGTGTTGTTAGGAAAAATCAATGTATGTATGTCATCCAACAGCACGCAATGATCTTCTCACAATCAGCAATTTATCATGCATTGCCAATGCGGTGGGGCTAGGACTATTTTATTCAGATAAATTTCTCATTCATTTAGTCAGTAAATCATGGCACACTTCATGACAGTCATTTTTAATGTGATTGCATTTTGTTAAGTTTTAATCACGCATAATGGATTTTATCTGGCAATGAGGTCAACCTGTAGTCTCTTCCTCTGTCGTTTGTATCTTACCATCCCAGAGCGGACAAACTCACGGCCGTACCCGGATGCCCCGGACTGGGAGGGGATAGGGAAATACAGGAGATGCAGGAAGAGGAGCTGTTAAGATTGGTTTCAAGCGTCTGATGCGTAGCTGAAGATTTAGCCTAGGTAGGATTATACTTGCTGTATCTTTGCCTCTGAGTGTAACTGAATTTACTTGAAAACTGTGTTTGCACAAGCTCTCCAACGACACTTTTCAGCTGACCAGTTCGACGCAGCGCTGCGGGAGCACCTTTATTCCACCGGACGCCCTGGTAGGGATGCAGCCCGTGCTGCTCTTTTATCTGCAGGCTGTGCTGAACTTTTTCATGGGTAAAGCAGTGGAAGGTGAGGTGTGGAAGTAAGACAGGGAACCATGGTGGTTTTCAATGAGAGACAGGCTCTTTTCTTTGGTGTCTTCATCTCCAGTTGAAACTCTGCTGTGACTCGCTCATTCTTAATTTGGTAGAAAAAGTCCTGTTGTCTTCATCTACAACAGGAATGCACCCTGTATCTCCCTTGCAACTTCAGCACAATTCTACCCTTCTTGGTTATATTTCTGAATGGCTGTGGAGTGTTTCCATTGCTTCTTATATATGTGGTTTGACTTCACTGTCTTTTCTCTTTCATTTTCTGGTGATTTTCCTATGTTTTGGCCATCTCCTTCCTCCCTGCACACCCTTGCAATCTTTGTCCGTTCTCCTTTCACTCTTGCCTTCACAGTTTTTCCCTTTCTTTCTTTTTGTCAACCAAAAAGATTCACTCTCTTCATTTACCTCTCCCTATAAAGCATATTAAGAACTCTCAGCATTACGTCCAGTGAAAGGGGAAATGGGAATACAGGGATCTGTGTTACAGAGATGCTGTTCCGCTTCAGGTTCTAGTGCTATGCCCTTGACGTGGGGGTCAAGCAGCCTCTGATGAGCTGCTTGGATTGGATGGCTTGTCCAGGCATGAGGAGGAACACTACGGTCCTCTGCTTCAGCAGTCCTCTGTCACAGAGAAGAGATGTCACATCTCTCTTTTCCTGGGATTCACAAGTCTGTGGTTACACAGTTGGGCCCAGGCTTGTTAAACCCCTGGGAGAGTGTCGTAGTTCAGCCCTGATCGGGATCAGACTACGCAGTCTCTCTCTCACTCCCCCCACCCTCCAAGAGAATAGGGGGAGAAATTATAAGAAAAACGGCTCGAGGTTTGAGATAAGGATGGGGATAAATCCTTAAAGTTACCATTATGGGCAAAACACACTTGACTTGGAGAAAAATATTTATTTCTAAAACTAGCAGGAGAATGAGACAGGGAGCAAGATAACCTCCCCCCACCCCTCCCTCTTCCTGGGCTTAACATTATCTCTACTGCCTTCTCCCCCCTCCCCGAGTGGCACAGGGGGGAAGAGGGAATGGGGATTATGGTCAGTTCATCACGTGTTATTTTATGCCGCTGCTTCATTGTCAGGGGAAGAACTCCTCGCATTCCTCCTCTGCTCCAGCGTGGGGTCCCTCCCACAGGCCACAGTCCTTCATGAAACTGCTCTGACGTGGGTCACCTCTTCCACGGGGTGCAGTCCCTCCAGAACAGCTGTCCCAGCAGGCCCTCCATGGGCCACAGCCTCCTTCAGGCCTCCACCTGCTCCAGCGTGGGGTCCTCCACGGGCTGCAGGTGAATCTCTGCCCCTCCGTGGGCCTCCATGGGCTGCAGGGGGACAACCTGCTCCACTATGGTTGTCACCACAGGCTGCTGGGGAATCTTGGCCAGGAGCTGCATTACTCCTCCCCCTCCTTCTTCACTGACCTTGGCGTCTGCAGCTGTTCCTCACAACAGGCTGGCAGACGCCTCTCAGGATCCTTTTTACATCTTATTCACTTCTCATCTCCTCTCCAATTCTTGCAGCCAGGCCAGGCCAAGTTGGGCCCAGTCGGCTGCCTGGCAGAAGGACAGAGGGTGAGGCCTGCAAGGCCCACAAGGCTTGTGCCTCCCCCTCTCTGCCCCCGCTCAGCTCCTTCACATCTTTTCTTCTTTTTTTTTCTGTTTTCCCCTTCTTAAGTACGTTATTGCAGAGGCGTTATCATGGGACATTCTGCTACCATTTGGCTTGGCCTTGGTCAGCAGCGGGTCTGCCCTAGGCCCAGCCGAGTCCACTGAACAAAGGGGAGCGACTTCTAGCAGCTTCCTACAGAAGCTGCCACCTTAGGCCCCCCCTCACTAAACAAAACTAGAACAGAGAGAGACCCAAATCTCCTGTAAGTGCTCTTCCGCGCTCCTTGCAGCACTGTGCCTGCCCCTTGCCATCACCTGCGTGGACGTGGGTTTCTCTGCTTCCTTTCAATGCGAGATCAGTATATCATTTAGAAAGATACTTGGCTTCCTTTGGGATGAAAGGTACTATATGAGTATAAAATCCTCTTAATGTCCCAGAAGGCTGCCATTGATCTGGGAACAGCCATTTTACTTCTCCCTCCAGATCCCCTGATTTCTTTCTTTTGTTGTTCTGCTCAGAGACTGACAATCTGGAGACTGATGACCCTTTCTCTTAGCACAGTACCGGAGGGGGGAAAGGGAGAACTAATTGTCCATGAATTTTACGGGAGGTTTCTCCTGCTGTATCAAATAATCAGGATACCTTGTGTGTACTGATGCCGTGACTGCCCACCCTGATATGACTTCCATACGGAGCCTGACCTGCTCTTTCTAGGTTGGACTCTCTAGTTACACTGGTGCAAGTCAGGAGTATTCATTGATGTTAACGAAGTTATGCAGAAGTCATTTTAGAAAAGAACTAGGTCTTTTGTTTGGTAAATGGAAATGGAGTAAACCTTCTCTGGTTTTTTTTTTGTTAATATTTAAGAGAAGAGCGCCCTGAAGACATTTTGTGTCTTAACTGGTTTTTAGTATCTCCCTCTCTGTCTTTCTCTGTCTCTCTAATGCAACTTTGCCTACAGCCCCATGCATTAGCAATGCAAAGCAGATTTTGAAAGCCAAGGGAATCCAGGCTCTTCCAGATGAACACTGTGATTTAAAAAAAAAAAAATCTAGAAAGAATAAAGGTTGTCCAAGTGGCATATGGCATGACAGTGACCCTGCTGTAAGGACAGACGTACAGAGCTAACGGTAATCCTATACTGGAGCCAGATAACATCCTGAGGTTAGGAAATCAAAGCCCCATGGTTTGGCTTAGCAGAGAATTGTCATGGGGAGCTTGCGTTGGCTCTGGAAACAGGGTAGCTCAGTCCTTAGTCATGTTGCACTTGGGTCTTGCAGCCTTGGTAGCAGCAAGATCCTACCCCATCCTGTGCAGGAATATCAGACCCACCTAGTTTGACCAGGGAACAGAGTATGTTTAGTAAATGTTCGGTGTTTAGATGGATTTGTGGAGAAGGTGTACACTATTTCTGATAATTAGGTTAGAGAAGTTAATGTCTACTACTGCAGAAACAAGTTACAAGCTGCTTGGTCATATGCTGCTTAAAAGCTGTGTGAAGTTGGGGAATAAGTGCCGATAGAGCAGAGTGACTGAGGCAGAGGTTGCAACAGTTGGTACCCAAGGGATGTTTTCAGGGCTTTTTCACGTGGAGACCCCAGGAAGCAAAAGGCGTTAAACTCCCGTGTACAGAGCCATTTAATGATGTACGTGAGTCCCAACGCTTGTCAGTGGAGACATAGTTCCTGCGAGTCTCAGCCCAGGTGATGCTCCAGCCAGCTGAGCTGCGTTCCTTGCACCAGCAGCCCCTGGTTCCTGGCCAACCCCTCTGTTGAGGAGTTTTGTGGGGAGATTTCAGGTGGTCAAGCACTGTGCAAAGGCACATTTTTCTTCTGGAGAGAAAGGAGAGTACATGTGATATAATTATTTCAAGGCACGGCTTGGCATTGAATGAGTGAATCCCTTATTGCATAAATGCTGTGCCCTTGTTAAAAAAAGTTGTGGTCAGACAGTAATGAAAACCAATAATTTTTACATTCTCTAGCAAACTGCCTATATCTCACCCACGCCCACCTCTCTCTGCCCTGCTGCCTTGTGATTTTCCCCCTCTTTCGTATGGTTTTTATATTTAGCAATGAGATCTTCCTTAAGGTTATTTTCTGAAAGAAAGTAGACTATGTCTTCCAATACACAATACTCATTACGATAGCAATTCTTGCAAAACAGAAATATAAAATAGTGGGGTAGGACCATCATTTTTTGATGCAGTTTTGGATGTACCAGTGGCATTCAGTTAGGCTTGATTTTTGAAATGTCAGAATGATCCCTGTTATAACCAGTGTCAATGAAAGCCATGATCAACACTGAGACATTTTGAGCATACTCATAACATTTATTTTTATATTTACTTTTATTTTTCCACACAGGAAGAACTTGGGTATAGGAGAAGAGCACAAATCTTGGTCTGAAAGCAACATATGATTTTTTTTAAAACTATGTTTTCAGGCTTATTTTGGATGGAAATCTCCTGGCTCAGTTGCCGAAGGTAGACAAAGATTTGAAGAATTTGTCATTATTGTTCTTAAAAGTGCATGCATGTGTTTTGTGTGGGATGATTATTGGTCAGGAATGGGGATGTGTCCTATTTTTTTCCTATTTCATATGAAATTATTTCTAATAAGCTTGTCGTCATAGTGTCTTGATCCAAGTACAAAATTAAGGTTATGACAAAGTTAAAGTACCTCAGTCACTCCAAAGTTGAACTGCTTTATCTATTTAAATGGCACGTATCTATTTTTTTTAATACTAGCTCTTTGAAGGAATTTGGGGCTTATTTCTTCTTTTAGAAACAAGCTTGGGTATTTATTGTTGTTTCTCTTTGCATTTGGCATTCGAATGGTGGCGTTATTAAAAAATATAATTTTTTTTTAATTGGCCTCTGTGCGTCTTTGTCTCTGCTTTCCTGTCACATCATCTGCTGCCTTTTTCCCCCCCTCCTGCAAGCAGAGTTATATTCTTTTCCTTAGAATAATGCGTGATGAGGGGGAAAGATGAAACTCATTAAAATACTTAACCAGGAAATAGTCCACTTGTACAATCCCCGCTTGGTTTTGACGGTGTCCCTGGAAGCCGAAGCGCGGCATTAGTCATTTCTGCACACACAGGCAAACAGCCGCCGTGAATATTTAAAATCTGGTCTGTTAACAGAGCAGCTACGTTGGTTTTTGTTGCAAGTGACGGATCACTAATAGTTTAAAACTCGGAGATTGGGAACTTCTTTTGTAAATTGAAGAGGATTATTTCGTGCTGTTGAGCGTCCCCGTCAGAATATAAAAGTCTGTTAGCAGAGACGGGATTGCACACCCAGGGGTTGCTTGCAATATGTAATTTACTAAACATGCACACACGGAGCAAAAAGCAGACCCAACAGGCAAGCAGCAGCAGCTCTCTGCTGCTACTTTCAGATCAAGCACACAGACAGAAAACACTATGTAATACTCTCCTGCAACTGTAGTCTCTGATCAGGTTTTTGCCTTGTGAAATACGGTTTGGCTCAGCACCTGATGAAGTTGTTTGCAATATGATTGACTTGCTCAGTAGCGGCACTGGGAAAACTCTTTTAATTATTATATGTAATTGTTTATGCATGTTCATAGAATCACAGAATGGTTTGGGTTGGAAGGGACCTTCAAAGGTCATCTTGTCCAACCTCCCTCCAAGGAGCGGGGATATCTCCAACCAGATCAGGTTGCTCAGAGCCTCATCCAGCCTGGCCTTGAATGTTTCCAGGGATGAGGCATCCACCACCTCTCTGGGCAACCTGTGCCAGTGTTCATGTCACAGATGATCTTCCTCAAACTTTATGGTATTTCTGCTAGGAGTGCTAAAAATTAATTTAATAGAGTCACAGGAATTGAGCCAGTACATCTGTTCTTGTCCATACTCTTGACTGTAGGTGTGGTTCGCATGACTGTGTTCTTCATGTGCAAAGGGAAGTTTTCAAAAGGGCAGCGATGCCCTCAAATCCCACAGAAAGCGTGTGCAGGTTGGATCTATATTTCTTCTTTTAAAAATCTTCCCAGAGTTCATCAATCTCATCAGAAACACTAACAGATAAGTGTAATCCCTGCTATCCTTCCCATGTTCCTGGTTTCATAGACATTGGCTGTTAGCCTCTAAGATTATCAGACCCAAATTCAGATTATGAAAAGAAAGCATCACAAAACTTTGATTTCTCCTGTTATCACCTTGTTTCTATCAGAGTTGAGCTAAAGGGGCTTTTGCTCCCCATGCCACCTCTCCGAAGCCTGTGTCAGGACTTGATGAAGCACTAGCATATTGGGAAATCCCTGTAGTTCTGGGGACTTAAAGACGGGGCCTAGGAATCCTAGCACTTTTGCTTAAACCGTAGCAAAATTTGCTTAAATTTTGCTATATACTCTTGGAAATGAGGATGCAATTCTTTAGAGGAATATGGGCAGCCAGCTGTGGAACACCGTTTTTTCCCTAGAACAGATGAGCACTTCTTAGTCATCAGAATAGAGGAAGAAGGCTCCTGAGTGGCAGTGCTGTCTTGGCAGGTGTGTTGTCTGTCACAGATCAGGACTGCTCAGGATCCCTCCAAAACAGGTCAAGTGTTTGTCAGCAACTCAGTCTGACATACTCAAATCTTATCCTACTTTTGTGCATATGCACTCCTCTTTCTTTAATCATCCAACTGTTTCTTTGAAACCTTGAGAAGATGAAGGAACCTACCGCTAAACATGACTTTTCTGATGAATTATGCCCTTGAACATCCTGTGAGGGAGAGAGTAAGCATGTTTCTCGGGCATTAATGCCTTTTTCGTTTGGAAGGCCCCCTTGTTCCCTTCTAGGTTAGTCAGGGGAGGTATGAATGTCCTTGGGCATCTTGCTTCTCAGCCCAGGATAAGCCTGGGCTCTGTTCCATCCTCTCAGCCCAGGATAAGCTCTGTTCCTTGGTCTGGCAAAAGCACGGTGAATGGAGGGGAGACGGAGGCGTGCACAGCTGACGTAGAAACCTTATGAAATATTGAAGCTTCCTTGAATATGGAGTTGCTGGATTCTCCGCAGTTCTCACACTGGTGACAGATGGGAGTCAGTTCCCCTCTTGTTGAGCAGGTAGAATGGTTACTGAGAAGTGTGCCTTGCTACAGTCGCTCTTGGGTTCCTCAGACCTCTCTCCCAATACAGCTGCTTTGGACCATTCATAAACCAGAGAGAGACTTCTTTCCCTCCACACACTATGTAATTTTTGCCAAAAAAAAATTAAAAAAAAAAGATGAGGTAGATAAATGATCTTCCAAGGTGACGAATATTGCAGTACTCATCAAACCCTAGCAGAGAAAGAAAGATGCCTTTTCCTGCTTCATCTGTGGATGTCCAAGGCCTGATGCCTCCAATGTCCTTGACCTTACCTGTGATGACTGCACATCTCTTTCATTGCCAGAACCATCTTGCTTTAGAAAAGAGGAGACTTCGTCCTGGCTAGCTGGGAGACTGGCAAATAGCAGAGAGCATCTATGGGACACAAACACAGGGAACTTCTGAGCTTTCTTGTTTGTGAACTAGAATAATGTGTAGTATTATTGACAACTTAATATCAAAATATATTAAAATACAGAGCTTCCTATTGAGCTTGCATTGATCCCCACACACTCCCCAAAACCAACCATCCCCAAAGCACCAACAGCTTCAGCTGGACACTTTTAAATTTAGCAAAAAGCTTTTGAGACAACTTCCAGGAGAGTGTACGTTTTCCTGGACACATGGATTCCACTTTTCTGTGTAAGGAGGAGAGGCTGCTCTGTTCAGCCTGAACAGGAGCGTGGAGCAGCAACAGGAATTAGAGTGAATGTTCCTCCTCAGCTGAGAGATCGCTTTAGTGTTCCACCTTGTTAAATAGCTGGCTGAAATTGTGCATGATTAATGGACAAAATGAAAATTAGATTATGTGTCTTTACTCTTCCTGCGACCTCTACTTTCTCCTGTATCAATTGCAGTCTGGAGGGGGAAAAAAAGAAAAAAAAAAACTTAAATCCTGTATAAATACCCAGAAGAGAAAGGGAAAGGAGAAGAAAGGTGCAGAGCCCTGCTATAAATTGTATGCTGTCCCCACCACTCATGACATCTGAGGTCTGAATCCTCCAGTACTGAAATTTGAGGAATTAAAATGTGGAACCAAAGTTTCAGGCTGCCTGTCAATAGTCGCCACGCATGTCAATCACCCATGTGGAACTGCATCCTATGGGGGATTTGGTTTCCCTGCTGCAGCTGCACACAGGAGGTGACCTGTGGTTCAGAAACAGTCAGGCTCTTGGAACAAGTGCTTTCCTCCTCCCGGAGGGAGGTGTTTGTGTGTTGCCCATCTCTGGACTCCTGTTTGGCCGATAAATTTGAAGATACAAGTCTTAAAGGCAGATTGCTGCTTGCCTGCAGGTGTGGGATTCTTTGGTAGTTTTGACATCCTTCAGTGCTGCCTTGTGACCAGAGCGTGGATCTCCGCACCCACTCAGGGGCACCTGCATGTGTGGAGACACCAAGAGCCTGTCCTCCTTTCAGCCTGCAACATGCTTCAGCTTATAATGTCAGAAAGCAATGGTTTTCTGTTCCTGTTACAGACCACTTTGACAGAACAAAATGTATCCTCCTATGCCCTCTACATCTTATTTCTTGGAGGGAAAAATGCATATATAAATCCTATATTCACTTAAGATGAGTAAAAATCACCGTTAGTGAATTGCTACCCCGATAACCTTAACAGGAAGGACTAGAGGGGGCTGTGTATGACCTTGCTACCAACACAGTAAAATTAAGAGCATAATACCAGATTGTAGGAAATTGTTAATTTATCTTTATTCTGAGTGTGGCCATTGGCCTTGGGAACACGAGCAACATGGTTTAATTTGAAGAGACCTAGGTACAAAACTCCCACATGGCTTCTGCCTATTCCTGAGGCTCAAGAGTTGATGGGTGTTATGGTTTGACCTCAGCTGGCAACTAAGCACCACACAGCTGCTCGCTCACTCCCCCCTCAGTGGGATGGGGGAGAGAATCAGAAGAGTAAAAGTGAGAAAACTCCTGGGTTAAGGTAAAGACAGTTTCAAAGGTAAAGCAAAAGCTGTGCATGCCAGCAAAGCAAACGAAGGAATTCATTCACTGCTTCCCATCGGCAGGCAGGTGTTCAGCCATCTCCAGGAAAGCCGGGCTCCATCATGCATAACGGTTACTTGGGAAGACAAAATGCCAGAGCTCCAAATGTCTCCCCCTTCCTTCTTCTTCCCCCAGCTTCATACGCTGAGCCTGACACCATCTGGTGTGGGATCTCCCTTTGGTCAGCTGGGCTCAGCTGTCCCAGCTGTGTCCCCTCCCAACTCCTTGTGCACCCCCAGCCAGCTCGCTGGTGGGGTGGTGTGAGAGGCAGAAAAGGCCTTGACTCTGTGCAAGCTCTGCTCAGCAGTAACTAAAACATCCCTGTGTTACCAACACTGTTTTCAGCACAAATCCAAAACACAGCCCCATACCAGCTACTATGAAGAAAATTAACTCTATCCCAGCCAAAACCAGCACAACGCGTGAGCACTGTGCTTTGAGCTACAGGGGACAGCCCATGTTTTCCAGCTCACATCTTAACATGGAGTTGATATCTGGTGTCGTCTTTGGGAGGCCTCAGATACCAGGGCCCCAGCTTATGCAAGAGTCTTATTTTTTGTGTTTTGAAAAAAGCATCGTCTGGCCAAGGAAAGCTTGAACCAATAGAGAAAAACACAAAACTTAATGATACTAAGAAGAGATCTGAAGCCCACTGCCATGATTTTAGGGATTTGCTTCCTGATTTTTAAACACTCAGGGTTGACTGCTTTTAATAATCTTTTCGTCTCCCTAGCATAAGAGTAAGAAAAATGCTATCAGAGACCTCAGGGTTTCCCATGGGAAACGATAACTAGGTCATGGGTATGCTTGCTGCGGAGGTACGTGCAGTTTCTTTTAAATTGATCTGCAAATCAGCGGCATAAAGGAAGAGGAGGTGGTTCTGAGCAGAAGCTCTTTTTCAGGATGGGTACGTTTTTCCTTGCTTTAATCAAGTTGTTTGTCCAGTCTTAGGAGAAGTGAACCGTTTGTGCTGATCCTGTTCCTTTTTTGTTGCCGCTTGGCACTGACCCGAAGTTGGCCAGTGTGAAACCAGGGCGCGTAATGATGCCCTTAATGAGGACCTTACCTGACCTCCTTACCCCTCACATTACGCCAGTCTCAACAGGTTGGTTTGGCCACCTTCTGCCTAGTTAATAAATACCAGACCTGCTGCAGCACTGCTCAGCCGTCACTCCCAAGGCTTCCACTTCGGTCGCGTCAGCTGCGGCAGGAGGTCCCCTCTCCATGGCACTGCGCTGCAGGGGCATGCTGAGGGACTGAGGACACGGTGCGCGCTTGTTCTTTGTCTTGTTCATGCCATTTTTTGTCCTTGACTTCCACATCAGAGTTTTCTGTGCATATCTTGTCATCTTCTAATGTAAAGGCAGGGAGCCCTCAGAGTATGTTGTCTCTGCTAGGGCTGAGGGACGTAACTGAAGTGACCCACCTCTGCAAAATCACAGTGGGAAACCAAGCACCGTAGCTTTTATCTTGACCGTGCTCGTCAAGGTTAGCCTGATCCCTGAGAAAACTGCCTGTCTCCTGTTTCTGCTACAGTTTTACAGTGAGCTTACAATCTCTACTTCAGTTTCCTTTGTGTAAAAAACATCCTCTTGTTTAGAGGGGGAAGGTGGAGCCTTGGAGAATTGCAGAAAGCAGTGGCCCACATTCTAAACGATATTTTTGAAGCCACTTTGCAAAGGCTGCCATTTTCTTATGAAACCGGTTGACTCGAATGCTTTAAAGGGCAAGTTGAGCACCATGCTCTTTGTAGAGATGTAGGTGGTCTTGATAAGTGAATAAGAGTTGAATACACATGCAACTGGGCATACATTTCTACACAGATCTTTTGGCCAGACAGTCAGCTAATAGCTCCGAATAAGATACGCTGCCCTCTTATATCAGTTCATCTGCCACTCAGACATGCTTAGCAAGACAGATGCTGCTTTTTATGCATATAGCTCTTGTTAATGCCCAGGATCGTTAGGAGTGTGTGTGGAGAGGTGTCCTTGCCACATCCTTTCAGGGTATTGTCTCTGAGGAGAAGGAGTTACTGTTCGTACGACATGCCTGTCTAGAAATGCTTAAAAATCAAATGCTTTCATTTGCTTTTTATGCAGGGAGGAGGAGGAGGGGGGAGGCTGCGCACCTTAAAAAATTCTCTCGCCCAGCATCTCGCTTTAAAGAACGAAGTCCTTTTAGATTTGCAGGAGCTCAAAAAGGCATTCAATCATATCGACTTTGAATAATTTGGTATGAACCTGTCTTGTCAGTTAGACATCTGTCTGCAAAGTCTATTTTTTAAAAAAATTGTTTTGGTTTGACGCTATCTCCTGTCTAAAAAGGGAGGGGGTGTCAGGAAACCCTAAGTTTGTTTCCAGCCTCTATCGCAGCTGGCTGCATGACATACAGTGAGTCACTTAACTTCTCTCTTTCTTCTTCCCTTACTAGTAGAACACTTTCCCAGTGTATCTTGTCTTTTATGTTGCCCATCTGTTCAGTTCTGTGCTTTTCTGGAGAAGGATTTCCATTATTCCTCCAGCAAGGCATGTAGTCGGGGCATAAGGCATAGCAAGCGGTGGTTGCCTGTTCAACGTATAGCAAATGCAGGCGAGGAAAAGCAGAGCTTTATTTACACAACAGTTCCATGGCACGCCATTAAATGCGCAGGAGGCTAGCCGCGACGCCACTACACATGTTCTGTAATATGCGTACTCCATGTGTTGTTTTTCAGCCTCCTGGGAGAGCTTGCCTGCTGAAGTTCTGCAATCTGGATCTGCTGTGCATTCAGTGTTATTTTGGTACCAGCTGATAGCATAAAGGCTGAATAAATTTCCTTCATGTTAGACGTGGCCCTCTGCAAATAAACGTGCGTGTGAAGAAACCCCTCCATGACATAATTAGTGGTCTGCAAGCCACGGTGTCATTGTGCGGAGTAATTAGTCCTGTTTATTTAAAGGAGCCCTGGAAAGCTATTAGCAGTTGCCAGTGGACCAACAACGAGAAAAAGAAAAGATAAAAACCCATGTGTGGTGGTTATTAGTCTCTTCATCATACTAATGGACAGCTTGTAAGAAATTGGACTTGCTGTCGGCGGCACCGAGTAACAGCAGTCGTGCGGGGGCATTGTTTCTTCTCGCTGGCGATAAGGACGGCTTGTGGCAGGCTTTGATAGGATGCTCATTTTTATCTGCTAAGTGCACGATGCTTGTAAAAACAGCAGTGGCCTTGTTACCACTTGACATGACACTAGTTTTAGCTCTTTACGTTGACACGCCACTCCACTCTCTTAAAGCTTCAGCCTGGGGTCGGGTTCATTAGAGTACTTCAGATGCGATGCTGATACGGCATCTGGCCTGATTTCTTTACGCTCCCAGCTCCAAGCAGGAGGGAGAGAGTCAATGTAACCCAGTGGACCGTCTTCACTTGCTTGTCAAGATTTACTTTCTGTGTCCAAGGCTTTTGAAAAAGCGAATGAGGTACTTCATTTGTCTGGAGGTGGGCTTAGGTGAGGAGAGGGAAGGGAACCCTGTCTGTAATCCCTGAGGGAGGAGGAGGAAGCCGGCTCCAGCGTGGGTTGTGTGGCCCCAGCTCTCAGCAGGGATGTTGCAGAGAGGAGAGCTGCGGTGGTGGCTAGGCTCAAATAGATCTTGCACAGATCTAAGCCTGCTGAACTTGATAGGGTTAAAAAGAGCGGCAACTACAGCATTTACTTCTGAAACCTGTGGCATTTAATATATGAGAGTTCTTTCCTACAAGATTGCTAAACCACCTTATAGAGGCTATTAGTGAATTATTTCCCTATTCTGTAATTCTCTAACTTGGCTTATAAATTTTACAGAGAGGTTATTAGCTATAAAGAGTTGTGACAAATGACCTGGGAGAAGGAGGGAAACTTGGTTAAACTTTTCTTCTCTGCCTCACCCTTAGATTTAGCAGCTGTGCTAAGTCTAGGCATGCTCTCAGTCTCTGTAAAGATGGTACCTGTGAGGAGATCAGTGGGTGATGCCAGACTTCAAGGGAAAGGGTCTCTTCGATGAGGGGGAGAAAATCTTCTGGAGTTCCCCACTGATGTGATGAGCTGCCCCAGTCAGCTGAAATAGAGACTGCAGGCGATAGCAGGAGCCCTGGCCTGAGCCTCTGTGCTGAGAATGTGTCCGTCTGCTACCCTAAGCCCACACCAAGTTGGGATGGCTTTGGTGGAAGCAAAGCTGCATCTCCCGAAGCCTGTCAGCTTTTGCAGGAGGACATTGCTGCCTGCAAAAAGGGACAGTCTTCAGAAAGTGTTAGGAAACCTCTGGCAGTGGTGCGTGACTATAATCCATCTAATATCTGTCAGGGCTCCTTTGTCTGAGCTTCTGCAGAAGCTCATTTTCAAATCTCTGCTGTTCAAGGTGTTCTGGGTGATTTCTGTGTATTAACCAAACCATCAAATAAATAAGTAAATCCCATCTTCCCAGCACCCCCAGATTTGGGTAATAGGTCACATTATGTATTAGGGGCTGTCCCTTAGATTTTCTTTTACTTCTGCATGCTATCACTTCTGCATATAGCATGGTATAAATAATATTGCTAGGAATTGGAAAGCTGCAGCTTTTTATGGCCAAATTGCTGTATTATTCTCTGAATTCATGCTGCTGATTTTGCTGCTGGTGGCTCGTGTTCTACCCGCCTTTACGTGTGACCATCCTGTCCTGTTCCCCAGTCAGCCCTGCTCTGGGATGGCTGCGTGTGTAGTGCATCTGTAATCACTCACCCTGAAGGTGTGGGGGAAGGTAGCCAGCAAAATGTATGAGTAAGATTTTTTGCAAGCGTATTTCAGTCATTTGTCGTGAGTTGCTTGTTTCCATGGGAATTAGCAAGTGAGAGAAGACATAAGTGAATCTTATTCCTCGCTTTAGCCTCCTCTTGCCTCCAGTCTGGCTACATCAACCTGCAGGACCTATAATTTAGAGCCAGAGGCGACTGAAAGAGCTCGTGTTCCTTTTTAATTATTATTGCAGTGATGGTGACCTATCAAGAGAGGAGAGGAATTGCTTGCCTACTTGTTAGAATAGCCCAGCAGTGCAGCCCAAACTTCCTCGCGTGGCTGTAAATATGCCAGACCTGCCTTTGTGGTGAACCGCAAATGCTCTCAGACTTTTGAGGAGCCTGGGGAGACGGTTCCAGATCCTAAGGAAGAACAATTCATCTCTTTCCCCATCCCCCTATACACACATACACCATCCCCTTGTCTCTTTTTAGGTCATTTATAATCAGCAGTCATGGAGCACTGGCCTCATTAGTGATATAGCCATTCCTTCAGTGCTTCAGAAATAATCATTTAGAAAAAATGCGCGGTTTTCTTCCCTTGAGAGCCTGTGAGTGATGAATTTATTTCAGTCTGGCTGTCTTGACTGTCTTACTCAGCCTTATTTCCATATTTATTTCAACAAATAATGTACTATGGGAACAACAAAACACACTCTGTGAGGCAGGCGGCATAGCCTGGGCAGGGAGAGGTTAACCGGAGAGATGGTGTCCAAAAGCTGGGGCTCAGCGGGAGATGTTTTTATTCCAAATAATTTCTTAATGTATATACTTTCTGAGTGTTTGTGTTTGTAGAGGTTTAGAAGCCCTGTGATTTGGACGTTGATTTATTCATAGGGCACTATTTGGAGAACAGACATTGTCCCCTGAGTGGTCTCAGCCACCGACCTTTCTCCTGAAGGGACCATCCCTTTTGTAATGGCAGACAGGTGATTAACTTTCTATGCCAGCTAATGACTCGGGTCTCTTGCAAGCAAGCACTGCTAATTGTGACTGGCCATGAAGGGCCGGTGTACTGGGACCAATGTACTGGTGTACTGGGACCAATGCACTCACCGAACGAGGCGGTGAGCAGCCCTGGCACACTCAGGGTCCAGCTGCGTATTTGCTCCATCCCCGGGACACAGCACTTGCAGCTCACGGAGGGACTTATTCTCATGATTTTTATTCTGCCGGCGACCGTTTCAGTAGTTGAGTGTTACGCTCTGGAAGCCTAAGCTCCAAGGTCAGTGGTCAAGGACTGGGAGGCAGAGCTCCCATCTCTTCATCCCAGTGCTTCTTCAGACATCCTGGGCAGCCCAGCTGTGCCACTGCTTCCCAGTGTGCACATCTGGAACAAACATAGCCCTTCCCTCCAAGCTACCACGGTCATGCTAGGTTTATTGGAATAACACTAGACGCTGTGAATTCCTTGGAATATGCTTTCTAAGGACTGACCTGCCCAATGGGTAAGCTCCCATAAATCTAAGTACGTGGCATTGCTTCGTGCCATGCGGTTGCAGGCACAAGTCAGCTGTGCATGCCATGTGGTACATTTGCAGTTTAGTTTTATGGGTACTTACGAAAAGCAATGCTGAGGCTGTCCTCTGTCAAAATATAGCCCCTCTGCTTTCCTCCTCCCCTCTCCCCCGGCTCAGGCCACGCAGGCTCACGTGTGAGGTGGTGTTTCTGCTGTGGCTTGTGTCTGCATTTCATTTGTTTTCTGGGATGGCTTCTCTGAAACATCTGGAACCTGTCACTTTTGCACGCATCTGTAAAGTGCTTGTCATCTGCCCTGCTCTACATTTTCAAAAGCAGTTCCTATTCAGATTTACTTACAGGTAGCATTTGTGCACAGAAGACCTAGCATGTGATTGCAGAGATCCCAGCAGTTAGGCATGTAGCAGCCCTGTGTATTTCGTGTACGTGCACATATATTCCTAATGCCTCTTCCAGGTTTTGTTTTCCTTAGCATGGCTTTCATTTACCTCTTCCCTTTCAACCTGTTCCCCTGTTGGCTTGTTAATTAATAGATATTCCTGAAGTTTTATTTTCTTCTCTGTCCCTTTTAACCTGGCCTTTAATGGCCCAAGCTAACCAGTTCTCTACTGGCATAACATCTGACAGGTGAGGGGCTGATATTTTTAAGCCAGTTCAAATGCAGCCTGTGTTAGCCTTCAAATTTAGAGACAAATATCCCTGTCCAGTCTTTTCCATTAAAGTAAAACGACTGTTCCCTTCTTTTCATCTCGTTTCTTAATGCACTGCTGTCTAATCACCTTGGTAGCAAGACTGTAACCAAGTAATGGGGGAATAAGTAGCAGTTGGCTTGCTTGCTTCTCCCCTAAGAAAAATCAGTGCGTGCGTCTGCCCTACTTTAGGGATAAGCGTCATCAGCTCGGGAAATCTGGAGGGAGTATAGCCAGGAAGGCTTGTAACGGTGGCATCTTGCTGTGCGCAGGGAAGGTTCTCCAGGGAGGAATTTCAGCACTTCGCTCCTTCCAGCTGCTGGCTGGGAATGCTTTCAGCTTTTGCAAAGTCATACCTTCCTTGCCTTTGAAGAATTTACCTCAGGGGCAGCACACAGCCATATCTTTGAAACCCTGTCCTGATCACCTTTATTTTACAGTTGGGGAAAATGGTTTAAAAAGGCTTTTACATTGGGCAACAATAGAGGGAGAAGGGACATATTCTGAAAGAGAGCAGGGAGCTTTCACTTCGCCATACAGGCCTCAAGGATATCCCTGCTTTCTGACAGAGAAACTCCTGAAAGTCTCAAAGACATTTTTTTCATCTTTATTGAAGAGCTGGAAGCTTTGCATTTACAAGAACAGATGTCCTTTGTTACAAATTTTTCATTCCTTATTGAAATAGATACGAGCAAGAATTCACACCACACAAACTCAGGGGGAAGCAGCATTTTAAATGGAATGATTAAAAACCCTGCCTTCTCCCCTTGCTTCATTTTTCACTTCTAACTCCTGTGATGTCACCCATTTGCTCTTCTGCAGTTGTCATAGCTTTTCCTGAAGAAGAGAGGATAAACTCACCTTGGGTGTCCATGTACAGTGTGAAAGGCAAGTGAAAAAATAAAATAGAGGAGGGGGGAATGTATCTTTTAATCTTTTCAGACCAGAAGGAACTCAGGATTAACCCTGGGCCTGCACCTCATATGCTTTCTTGATTCTCATTAAGTGGGACTTGTGACAGCCTACTGTAAAACATTCAGGCGTCAGACGCGAGAGCAGGCTAAGGCGCTGTGCCGACCATCACGCCCAGATGAATGATCAGAAGTGATGGGTCAATACGTACAACAAAAACATGGCTGAAACTAAGTTCATTAAGGCAGTGTGGGGAGGAGGTCCCTCTGCACAGGCAGGGAATGAAGAGCATAATTGAGGTTGCTGGATCTTACACCTAACGTGTTAGCCATCTAAATCACAATTTACACCAAAAGGTTGTGAGCTTCTGTGAACTATATGGTTGCTGGTGATATTAATTTACTACAAATCCTTCCTGTAAGCTCTTTGTAGAGTTACACACTGTGAGCTTCTTTTTCTGTTAATCTTTTCTTTTGTGAGGTTGAGTTTAGTGCTGGTGAGGAAAGGCAGCCCGATGTCCATGGAAAATGAAATCCTGTATTTATCCATAGACTAAGCGCCAGCTGTTCCAGCAGAGGAACCCACTGCAAGATTGAATTCAGCTCACTCAGCCCTCTCCTTCCCCTTGGTTTGCCTTCTCCAATTGCCTTTTGTGCAGTGAAATCAGTAAAATGGATGTATCGTCCATTCTGAGTTAGACTGACACTGTTCAGATGCCCAGTTGCCTTTCAATAGCTTTTCAGGTTTTGTCAAGTACAGTGATACTGAGCCCCTTGCTTTAAATCTGTCAGTCAAAGCAGGTGCTTCGGAAGAATTGTGCTTTACCTCTGAGTTTCGCAAACTGTGGTAGCAGAGCTCAAAGGGTTTCTGCATTCCGCCATGGAGAAACTCTTCAAAACCCTGGCCTTTTAGGAAGACACCTCTCTACTCTACACAGAGCTAAGGCACTGTGAGGTGAGTTGGACCTGGAGACACGGCTCCTCCATCATCCTCGTGTCCCAGCAGAAGGGCCACAGCTGGAGCTGCCCCAAGTGAAGCACGGGGCTCTCTGCAAGGCTGAGCTGGAGGATCCCTGCTTTACCACTTTGCCAGACGTTACAAGTTTCGTGCATAGGTTACTGCCAGAGAGCGTGTGACCTGCATTTCATAAGCGAGGTGACTGTAAATATTCTTTCTGGCCCTAAGAAGTGTTGAAGCCTTTGTCAAGAAAGGAGGATTAAAACAGAAACCACAGAATGCAGACCAAAATTTGGAGGAAGTGGTGAACATTTTAATGAAAAATCCATTAAATTTTCCAGTTATTATTGCTCCCAACCTGGCAGGAACATTAGCTCTTGATCCTTTTCTCCCTGTTATATTGGTTTGCCAACAACTACAGAGGCCAGTTTCAAGCTGGAGCAAAAACACCACGCTCGCGCTACTTTTCCTGATGCTTCAGCCTCAGGTGGTTTTGCTTTAAGCTGTGACCACAAACCAGCTGCCTACAGTGCTTCCCTTTATCTGCATCTGTTTGTGTCTCATGTAAGTGAACGTAGATTAATTGTATTTTTCTTCCCCTCTTGAATGGCCGTAACACCTGCAGGATATGGTATGGTCAGGGATTCAGATGGATTAATGTCCCTTTAGCCTGTTGCCAAATGCAAGAAGAAATCCCATCCAAAGCATCCCAGCTTTCTTTAGTTTGGCTGTTGCAGTACTGGTTTTAGACCTCATCACGTTGCTGCAGCTTCGGCTTGTATGAGCAATCCTCCTTACCCTCCTTCCTTATGCACTTAATTTTGCTTAATTTGGGGAGTGAGCAGTTCATCGCACTGAGTAAATTCTGTCCAAATCCATGAGGTGCGATTGCATTAATGGAAAAGTGATGCTTTCAGTCAGAGATCCTGGAAAAAAGGCAGCGCCACCCCAGCGCTCTGTCTGCCAGGGTCACCCAAACATGGAATTTTGCGGAAGTCTGTGCGGCAGGGATTGTGGCTGGACGCTGGATTAGAGGTCACCAGCCGATAGCTGCTGGTAGAGCTGCTGCCGTGAGAGCTGTGCGCTAGCATCAAGCAAAGCCGCAATTCCCCCAACAAAAGTGACTTTCACACTTTTGCAGCCTTTGGCTCATTTGGTGATTAACCCAGCTCTACTGAAAAGTTTGCAGTTTTCTTGGCAGACTTACTGGGATCGGGATTTAACCCTTGTTAGTGGGTGCGGTGCTAAATGCCATACTTTAGCTTGCATTCCCTAGGTCTGGAAATATGATTTGCCTTGTGTTGTCTGACTCAGCGGCTTGCAATCACGCTTGAATGCAAGGCCCGTTTTGTTAGGTAGAAAAGTTGAGGTGAAAATCGTTTTCGTGCAGCTTCCTTCAGATTTCTAAAATGCTGTGGGAGGTGATGGGAGATGAGAAGTCCTTGGTTTTAATCTGTCTAAGTCTAAAATTAAACTGATGTATAGGAGAATAGCCTCTAACAAAGCTGTAAGACCAGCAGGTAAGGAAGATCTAAACACCAATGGCAGAAACGCTGTAGAAATCTGCCAGTAAAGCACAGGGATGCGGGTCTGGTGTAATTTCTGCTGCGAAGGCAAAGCTTTGGGTTAGAGCAGGCATTGCAGCCCTGCATCAAAATGGCAGTGCTTTGTTAGGACCTTTCTTCCAGAGAGGCTTGCTTTCTCTTGCCTTTCCCTGACTGACACCAGCCTGGTAGGAGAGGCGGCACGTTTTCCTGATGCTTCGTTCTCCCATTCTCCCCTCTCCATCTTCCCCCCTCCCCTGCACGCCTCTTCCTCCCCGCTGCCCACATCGAACATGTACAGATTTTACGGTTCACTGGAGAATAAGTGGCTGTCATTTCACAGACGGGCCAGGATGTAATTAGCCACAATGCATCGAAGTAATGGAACAGATGTCTCTTTGTAAACTGAGTTTGCTGTTGCACACTCTGTGTGTGTGACCTGCCGACTGCTCCGGGCGATTCCTCCCGGCGCCCTCGGCTCCCTCCCCTCGCTCTGTTGCCGAGCCAAGGGCTTAGCTGACATCAAGTGTTTGTGTGTTTGCGGGTTTGGTTTTTTCTCTCTCGTTTTTCTCTCTTTCTCGTACACTCGTCTCTCCTGCTGTAAGGCCACTGATTATGCGACGGGAGTGTTAGCAAGCAGAACCTGCATTTATCGATGGAGTCATTCAAAATAGAAAAGGTGATACCCCTCTTATGAGATAATTGGCAGTTTCAAGTTGCTCTTATTAACCGATGATAATGCACCACTAAAATAATAAATTACTGTTATGACGCCAGGCCTCCTCCTCTCTTGTATTTTTTTTTTCTTTTAACTGAAAATAAAATAGCTGTGTTCTTCCCGAGCCCTCAAATTAGTATTTACATTTTAGATAAGAGATGGGCTATTGGAGTGATTACAATGTGATAATGCACGCAAGCTGACAACAAACGCGGCGCGCTCAGAAAGATGTCGGTCTGACTCGGCTAGGAACTGCAATCCAAACGCCAGTCCAAACTTAAAAGGGGCAAAACCAGGACCTGACTTTCAGGTTCTCATTTTGTAGAGCAACCTCGTTTCTGTTGGGTACAGAAACTGGATAGCTATTAATTCATGGAATTTTTTCCCCCCTTAATATTCTTGTGACATGTTTTTAGACTATATCTATGAAGGTTTTCCATTCCTTTAGTTCATTCTGCCATGCAGCTCCTGAATCTGCACATCTTGGCACTGTGCTGCTTCAGCCGCTCCTGCTGAGGGTTCCTGCCAGCACCCCGCGCCACGGCTGGGAGCAAAGGGAGCACTGGGCAGGCTGGCTCTTGGCCTTCAGCCCCCAGTTTGGCTCTGCTTGCAGCTCAGCCGGGCCATGGAGGAGCTAAACACCACGACCAGGCAGCGGCTACTAGAAGCAGAAACCTCATGGTGGCACAAACAGGGAGGGTATTTAAAAACAAGACGTGCTTGTGTTCTTGGTGCCTCTGGGTGTTTCCACGGTACAAATAAGTTTGTGTGTCGGGGCACTCAGTCAAACGGTGTATGCAGTCCCTCCGTGTGTGTGTGTTTGCATGCTTGTGTGCATTTATGGTTTATTTTCACACAAATTTCCCGAAGAACTGTGTTGTTTCCCCAGGGCAGTTTTGATGACAGGGTTCCCATTAGTTCCTCTGGTTTTGACCCAGCAAGCTTAACTTCAGATTGCACATCTGAGTGTTAACAGTGGTGAGATACATTAAATAATGATGGTAAAAAGCAGGTCTTTTCTGTAGGGAGGAGTAAGTTTTTACCTCAAGCTAAAATGATAAACAGACTAAGCAGCATGATAACGGAGAGCGGAGTGTAAATATGCTGGGTATGTTAAACCTCAGGGAACGGTATTGTAACTCAGAATAATCCTCTGCAATGTTTAACACTGTGGACAAGACACCAGCCTGGTGCCATCTTTGACTCTTCAGCCCACAGGGTGGTTGATTAAAGATTTCAAAGGACACAGGCACTTGGGGTTGGTCTGCAGCTTCACATATACTCCTCAGAACGAAGAGCCATAGCGAAAAACGAGAGAGAAATAGCAGTTCGGTTGGTACCAGCCCTCAGATGCAAATCCTTCATGCAGTGGGTTTCTCTACCCTACCACGTGCTCGTAAAGCGTTTTTCACTTGCGTGGACATGTGCGCTGAGCAACTCCCATGCTGGCTTGGAAGTTGGGAAGCACAGAACCTATCAGCCCTGCTAGCGCCCATCATGGAGGGCACCAGAGCTTTTTTAGTAGTCTTTACATTCACGTCAGCTGGGTACGTGCACAGCATTGAGTACTAGAGGAGTCTTCTGAGGCAGCAGATTTTACAAATATGTACTGTGTGGATTCCTCTGTGTGAAAGACCACGTTATGAAGCCTGAGAAGTCACCTGTACTGCAAGAATATCTGTGCATTTCCTTCCCAACAGGAGACACCTATGTCTGCGTTTGGCATGGGGCCCTCAGAAGGAGTTCTGGGGTTTTTTGGATGAAATGAGACCAGGGTAAGGCATTGGCTTCAGTTTCACTTGTGGCACAAACCCACGTTTGAATTGATCTCCCAAGGAGAAAGACTTCTGCAGTTACCACGGGTGACCTGCCATCTGACGCCACGTTGGTTTTGTTGTGCTGCTATTTTTGGTCACCGCTTATTTCTGCGCAGCAAATAGACAGTCAAGAGAGGAAGGCATGGGAGTGCAGCCCAGGCCTGCGACCTCGCTAAACCGACTGACCCGGAGATCTGCAAACAGGATTGCGCGTGCGGGTGTCACTCTTCGGTGCAGCCGTTGATGTCTGCAGGCAGATTTCCATTAAGTGGTGTCGGGGCTGGTTCCCTGCAGATCTCACATCAGCTAGGGAGGACTTCCCTGAGCCATCTGCTTCTAGCTTCTTTTGGGGGGGGTTGTTTTTTTTTTTTCCTTTTGACACTCAAATCCACATGTTGATCTCGCCGGCATTGATGGAAATTACTCTTAACCCATGTTAATGGGAGAGAAAAAATTGACATTTGTTATGATTTTTCAAACTTGTCTAAAAAAAGGATCCTGTGGGTTCCTTGGGTTTCAGTCAACGTTGTAGTCTGCATGGTTGGTCTGTGATGAGGGTGATACGTGCATGGTATTTTTGGCTGGTTTTATCTGGTCCCTGCCTTTCAAGAGACAAAACTTAGGGTTTGTTAAGTCTTTGCAATACAGTAAGATTTCAAAGCAGGTACAGTAGATCGATTGAGTTTTTCCTTTGCCTGGTCTCAGAAGAACCAAGCGTAGTGCTGCAAATGCGGATGGTCTAGTGTTAGGGAGCAAGAGGGAGTTTCTCTTTGGGTCTAAATGAAGGCAGGTCTCTAGCAGCTTAAATTCAAAGTGGTTTGTCAGTCCCACAGCAGCAGGCAATTGCACAACACTTGGGAAGATACTGTACAGCAGCAAGTGCTTATGACAATGAGGTATACCTACTATACTCTTTTTAAAAGAATATCCGATTTATTTGACAAAAATAATTTTTTTTTTACTATGTAAACAATAGCTTTCTTGCTCCCAAGTCCTTTCTCAGAAGAAACTCCAGCAGCATGAAGACTGAATTGAAACTGTGACGGCAGCTGTAACTCATAGCACATAGTATTTAAGTGTGTGTTACTTGATCTGAAACGAACAGCAGGGTATCACCAGTGTGAGCAGATGTCTTCGCAAACCCCTGCGACTTAGTTCACACACCATCCCCAGACGGTAGTTTTTCTTTATATGCTGCGGATGTACCATTTATGTGCAGGGGTAAACTGAGGCAGGGGGCAGTTAAGTGCCTAATTCTGTCCCCAGTGCCTACCAGTGAGGATCATAAACTGTGATTCTGTGGTTCTGAATGGTAGGACATGCATTAAACGTGGAGAACTGCGACTTGTAACCGATAATTAATGTTTGGGTGGTGTTAGTGGGAAGAGCTTGCCTGCACATCCCAGTGCTGCTGGGTTGGCGGTGCGTGTGTGTTTATACCAGGACCCTCTAGCTTGGTAGGTAGCAGTGGGGTCCCTGGTGCTGCAGTGTTGGGGTCTGCTGCTGTGAACCAGCGTGGGTACTGTGAGCAAAACCACTGACTCTTGACAAGAGGAGTACAACCTTCCGTTGGTGCGAGGGTGACCCAGGAGAAGATCAGTTCAAGTGCACTTAGTTGGGTTGGTGCTCAAGTGCTACTGAAGGTTGGCACAATTCGGGATCCTGTGTGGCTCTGACCCGTTTAAAAGCGTGGCGGTGGGTCCAAGGGCAGCTTTGTGTCCCTTTGGCCTGACCGTTTAGGGCAGTGGAGTGGCCTGGCTGAAGTGAGGTTGATGTGAATCTGAGCTCTGGAGGCTTTACCCCAAAGCAAAGGTGCTGGTAGGACTTGGTGCACTGGCAGCAGGAGACGGGCGCGGGTGCCAGGAGAAGGCAGCCCAGGAGCCAGCCGGGCACAGAGGAGGCCAGTGTCGGCCGGAGGGATGAATGCTGGATAATGACATCAGGACAATCATTTGAGAACATGCATTTCTCTCTCTCTTTCTTCACATCTGACTGGTTTTCTATTGCTCCTCTTTACTGCAGTCTGCTTGTAGGGCTTCATAGCTTTTGAAGGTATAAGAATAGGGCTTTTTTTTTTCCCCTCTTTTTTTTTTTTTCACTTGCCTTGAAGTACTCATCTATATTTAGGTCAGTGACATGATGAAAGATGTTTATGTGTTTTTACCTAAAGCTGGAAATTGCCTTTCCGGATATCACTGAATGGAAAAAAGCTAATGGAGCCTTGTTGTGCTTTCATTGCTTTTGCAGCGGCGTTCTTCTTTTAGGAGCATGGCACGCGAAGCATCCTTCCCCACCGCATGGCTCTTGGCTTTCGGCTGCCTCTGCACCCTCCGCCGGCTCCCCTGCGCGGAGTGGACTCGGAGAAGGGCGAGGGGAAGGTCAGAAGAAGTCATTTTTATTCTCTGACTACCTGGAGCAGGCATCGCCAGCTCTGCCCTATCAAGTAGAAAACGTGGCACTGATAAATCCTGTCCGCTAAGGAGCCGAGCCTTTTTAATATGCAAGTGCTCAGTCAAAGAAAGTAAACAGACATCTCCTTCTGCAGGGAATTACTAGACAAACGTCTCCCTCCCCTTACCCTCCTTCCTTCCTCCTCCCTTCCATTTAAGTGTAGGAAATGCTGCTTGCTTTATTTGCTAAAGAGGAGGAGGGGAAAGGACATGTACTGAATCATGGTTAAGCTGCTGTCTTCTACCCCAAGACCTTTCAGTCTAGATGTGCTTCATTAGTTTGATAAGCAGACACCAAAAAGGGGGAGGGGGGCGTGGGGTTTGCGTGAGGGGATCTGCCTAGGGGCTGCCCGGAGGTTTAAGAAGATGAACTGCTAATGATGTTGAAGCTGTACCTTTTTGGGACCTCGGCTCCTGGAGGGAAAAATGGGCCCTTTTCACTAATTGTGTTGTGTTCAGTAGTGTGATGGAAAGGGGCTCACAGGGGAGTGAAGCAGAATGAATATCGGCTGGGCTCTTCCCCTGAGCAGCCCCCTCTCCGCTCCTCCCCCAAGCCAACTCTCGTCTCTTTAGCAGGGTATCTGGCATGAAGTCATCCTAAATATTGGGAGATAACATTAGGAAAAGAGATTAATTCAGTGGGTCATTTATTTGGGCAGTCTGGCTCGTGAGCTTTGCAAACTAAACATGGATTTTGACAAATGTGGTCCAAATTGGCAATGCAAATGTTTTGATGAATAGCTACCAGAAAGGCTGTGAACCTTGGATCTGGCCCCATGCATGTGCAAACACAGGATCTAAGGACCTTCGAATGCTGCTCGCTCTAATCCTGTGCCAGTCCTTTTCCTCTCCGGCAGATCCGTGCCTCAGAAGCAGATAGCTGTATCCCCACCGTGCAGCGGGTTACGCAGTTTTTCACCCGAAGTGCTGCCGCGTGTTTCCAGGTGTAGTAATTTTCCTTTCAGCAGCTCCCTTTCACTCAGACGCCGCCTCGGTTGAGAAGATAAAGTGCAGTTCCCAGGTGCGCTTGTGGAGTGCCCAGACTCCCAGTAAATCGGCATTTCCTTTCTCCTGCACCAGCATCTAGCCCAGCTCAGCTGAGTCTGGTGTTGAGCTGTCAGCATTTCAGCTCGTAAAGCCTGTCGTGCTTGGCTTTATGAGCTAAATTTTAATAATTTGCCACTTAGGACAGGCTGTGCCCCATGCTAGGCATGGGAGCCTCTTTCCAAACTCCTGCCAAATGCCACCCCAATCAGTCCCACGTTGGGTGGGCACCTCCTCCCCTGGGTGAAGGAGCCAAAGGCAGCTGGAGGTGCTGCTTGGCACTTTGCTTTCTCAAACATGGTGGGCACAGGAAGCCCAAACCATGCTAATTAATGGGCCTTTAGGCTCAAAAAGGACCTTTTTAACTCAAGTGTAGCATCGTCTTGAAATTATATATCCCTGCCACAATCAATGGCTAGCTAGTAAGCTACAGACAGATGGGAGTCACTTGAAAAGCCATTCAGCAAAGGAGACATGGATGGAACTTCAGGAGGCAACCAGGTACCCAGGGAACTGCCCCAAATGTGAGGTCTCCTCACTTTCAAGGAAAAAGAGCACGAGATTTGTAGGGTTTCTGGAGCACAACAGCAGGTTTAAAGCAAAAGGATGTTTTGGTTTTGTTTTGTTTTGTTTTCTGCACAACATCTACTTAATGTGCAGAATTCCCTGCTGCATGCTGTTGCAAAGACTGCATGTAAAAGGAATTGGATAAATGCGCGAAGGAGAGGTTTGCAGTTGAGAATGAGAGTGTGCTAGATCAACACGCTCTCCAGCACAGGATGCTCTTAATCTTCTGATTGCTGGAAGCTGGGAGGGATCCCAGGGGAGGGCTCACTGTGTATTCGTCCTTGTTTCTTCTGCGCTTTCCCTAAGCATTCGTGGCTGGCTGCTGTTAGAGACAGGATACTGGGCTAAGAACACCTTTACGTGTAAGGCCATTATGTTACGCTGACAGGACAAGGGTGGGGTGAACGCCTGTGTCGAGACACGGTGGGATAAACCTGGGCAGCTGCGGCTGCGGAGCGGAGCTTTATGGAACTGCTGCTGCTGGTCGTAGGCGGTCCCATACGTGACTTCCTCAGCATCCCTTTGATGGGGATGGTCAAAGGAGGAGTGCTGACAGACAGTGCAATAAATGCTGATGTTATGCACGTTGTAAACCACTTCACAGAGAGAGGTGAACATTTCCCAGGGTGTGGTGTGGCAAGGCCAAGAAACAGACTGTTTGAAGTTGTGACCAACTGCTTTTCTTCCTTTCTTTTTGGAGACGACTTTACATAGTGGGCGACGCAGACAACCACAACAGTAATTTCTTAGTCCAAGGGTTACTTGACAGTTTTTTGCCTGCCTTCCATCCCGCTGCCTCCTGCCTCAGCCCCGTGGCCCTCCTCTGCAACTGAGAGCTGCAGAGGGGCCGATCGGGGCAGCTGGTGGCTGCACCCACCCAACTGCGGTGCCCTCCCATGGAAACCTCTCCTCCCCATCACTCAGCACATACTGCATTTGCACCTCTGCCTTGACCAAAATCCCTGCTCTGTCCTCACTCCCAGCAGCAGCGATGGTGTGGGGAGGGAGCGGGATGACCCCCACTCATGGGGGGCGCAGGGCAGTCTATTCCTGTGGAGAAAACGTGCATCGCGCGGGGTAGTGGAGAGGGGACTGTGCCTTGGTCCCTGTAATTATACCCATCTGTTACTTCCCCGTCTCCTCTGCCGCCAAAGCAACACACAAAGCACGGCAAGTGTGATTTAAGCCCCTGGAGAATACAATGGCTTCATTTGAACAAGCCGAGCTGGCCTCTCCTGCCCCGCTTTTACTGCCCCGCTGCTGCATGCTGGGCTGTTGAGGGCCGCTCTTTCACAGAGCCGTCAGCTCTGCCTGCTCGGTCATTATTAGCTCTGTGCCTTTTTGTTGTTTCTGCTGCTGTTGTCAGACTTAGGCGGAGGGGACAATGTCAGAGCTGTTCCTCCTTTCCCTATCAAAGTGACTGGTTTGGGAATTTAGGGCCTTGCGCATTAATGGGACTGGTAAACTGGTTTTGCATTGCAGTCGCTCTTGTTTTCTGTGCCCTCTTGTCATTGCTGTTGACTCATCAGGCTGAAGTGTCTGAGCTTAATTGAAGCAGTAACAATGCAATCAACATTTCTCTCTATTTTTATCTGCATCTCCCCCTCCCCTCTGGTTTTTCTGCTGCCTGACATGATATTTCTGGGGCTGAGAGCTTGGCAGCCTTGCAGGGGGTTGCACTGGGAGGGGACTGAGTCACAAGCAGAGCGAAGCCCACCGAAGGTAACCGGGGTTCGTTCTTTTCTCTCGGTGATGCTGGACTCCCCACATGATGCTCATCATCATCCCTGTGCTCCCCTTATCACCTCCCCCTGTCATCCTTCCTGCAGCATGGAGAAGGCCTGGGCAGAGGGAAGTAATTCTATGGCAGAGCTGTATGGATGCATCCAATTAGCATAAAATTAACATAACCCTCTTTGTTTAACAGAGAGCATCCAGCTCTCCTCCTCTGTCTGAGTGGTGTGACCAGAGGCAGCGAGGAGTGACTGGTCTCGGTGAGATCTTGAAGAGATCGGTGGGGATGGTAGCTTGGTCTTTGAATGCCAGAGGAGAACCGAGTGCCCCTGCCAGCTGCACGCTGAGTGGCAACCGTTCTGCAGCAGGTGACTGATGCTCACATTTTCAAACACAGGTCTCCAACGCTAGATAGCCGTCTGTATGTACGTAGCCTAATTTGTCAGGGGTGCGAGTCCTGGGAGCAGCAGTGCATTTACCAGTGAGAGATGTTAAGAGCTTGGAAAAATCCACTGCTTTTCCTCAGGTGCTTAATTGCAGGCTCTGAGGTGTGACTGCTTGTGTGTTAGCTTTGAGAGAAGGGCTGGCATTTGGGCGCCGCTGCTGAGTGTTCTGCTTTGACCAGGATAACGGCACTCCCAGCATCTCCTGCGGCCAACCAAAGGGCCTGGCGTGGCAAACGTGGTTACTGATAGTGCGATAAGGGACAGATCCAAAGCAGTCACCTTCCACTGCCTTCCCACATTGATTTTATTTTCCTCTTCCCTCTACAAGTGCAAAGAACATCCTGCCTGTGTCAGCCTTTATTTTCCCCCAGCAACAGCCGAAGAAGATGCATCTGCACGTCATCCAGCGTACCGTACAGCTGTAGCTGCGCCATTCGTTGCCGTACCATTGAGGAGCCAGAGCAGCCAGCGCAGCTGAGTTCAGGGGCTTGACAAAGCTGTGTTGCCACTTTGCAGAGGGGCTGCGTTCTCTTTTGCTTTCTCGGTCCTTTTTCCATATTGCTTCTCCAGCGCCACATTTGCCTGGGAACAGGCAGAAAGCCTGTAGCTGGGAGAGCAAAGCCAGGGCACGGGAGCTGGAAGCTCTGAAGCTTCTGTAAACATGCCCACTTAGGGGAAAAGGAGTAAGTAAGAAAATGTGGCCATTTTCTAACACATGAAGTAGCAACACAAAGTGCAACTTTTTTTTTGATTCAGTGTGAAGTGCTGTGATTCTTCCTGAGCCCACCATGGAGAACTTCTGATCCATGGCCACTTTCTTTGCATGTAAAGACATTCGTGGGAGTTCTAACCTGCTTTGCTGTACGAGCATCAAAACAGAAAATCAGTTTTGCTGGGTGTTCCTGAGTGTCCCTAAACAGGCAGGCTCCCAGGCAAGCAATTTGCAGTGCAGTGTGTGGCTATCGCCGTCTGGTCATCTCTGGTAGAACCTGAAGAGCAAAAAAGGTCTCTGAAAGGAAGGATGGTCACTTGGACCAGTCTGGCCCTACCTGTCAAGGCCAAGTTTCTGACCCCTGTGCCCAGATGGTGTGCAGCAGTTTGGGTGGGCAGAGTAGCAAGAAACAAATGGATCTCAAAGGTTTTGCATCTCAGAGGGATGCCAACTGGCTTTAACGTGTCTTTTCTTCTGAAATCCATTAGGGTAACTATTGTTGATGGCAAAACCTAAGGTGTCAAGAGGATAAAGTATGAGGGAAAACAGTGATTTTTCTTTTTCTCTTGTCTAATATCTTGGTGCACTTAGCAGTACACTTGTGTAGTTGGTGCCTTGGTGTCTGCGTTTTTTGTATGTGGTCAGTTTGGTCCCCAAATGCATATTTAGCTCTTCCATGAAGTGATGGCAGGCAGAGAATCATCTGAAAGTATGAAAATGTCAGTAGAAAAACCCAGAAGCTAGAGCAGGCATCTGGGTAGGTGAATTTGTTGAAAATTCTTTAAACTTGTGCCTGGGAAATGCCTGGATTTCAGGTTGAGAGTCCTTTGCAGTGAGACACGCCTCTCCTTTGTGTGAACTGTACTGCCCTGCATCCTCTTTCTGTCACCTTTTTAGCGTTGTTATTGGGCTGCTCATCTCTGTTTTTGTAATCTCTTTCACTTTTTTAAAATACAAAATTAACATAATCTTCTTCTTCTTCCCCCTCCCACCCTGCAGTACAGAGAAAGACTGCTGCTTTGTGTCAAAACCAGGAGCTGTTTTTAAGGCAATACATGCAGATCCAGACCCCTCCGCACTGATGCTGTAATCTCTGCTGGCATCTTCAATAGTTTTACAGCCTCGTGTTAGACTTTGGCTCACAAATGGATATACAAAACCCAAATTGTGTTATCTAGGGAACAAATGCTTTCAAATATGTTTGAAGGGTGTGCAAGACCCAGCCGCTATAAGCGAAGGAAGGCCGGAGGCAGCTGATTTTGTTAAATACTCCTTAATACCTCTTGCTCTTGGCAGAGCCTGAAATTTTCATCAGCTCTGTCTGTGTGTCTGTCTCTGCCTTCTGCGCTGGCATTTGCCTCTATCGGCACATTTTCGTGCCGCGCAATTTTGTCTGTGGCTGCCTGCCTGTTGGCGTGCGTCTCGCCTGCGCTCCTCGCTTCAGCTTGTGTCTGCCTGCCTGCTCCGTACGGGCTCTGCTCCGGTGCGTCCCAGCGCGTCTGCCTGCGCCTTGCTGGCTGCGCGGGTGGCTCTGAGTCAGCCGACGTGCCGGCATCTGCCTCCCCGCGCAGTCCTGACTTTTGGGATGGGCATCTCCCAGCGCGTCTGCCTGCCCGCGCGCATCCATCCTCGTGCATCTGCGTGCCTCAGTGCAGGATGGTACGCGGGAGGCTTTGTACGTGGTGAGGCTGGCAGCGTTTTAAACTGAATTTGGTGACCGTGCTGTTGTTGAGATGGAGACCCCATCGTTTCCCTCTGTCAGCCTAACGGACACTTGTATCTGGGAGGAAAAGCTGTTGCCTTGGTGGCTTCAGTGAAGTGAAATAAAAAGCTGTTTCGAGTCGGTGGGAGTGGGGATCATTCTCAGATGTCAGCTCCTTGAAAACAGCCTCTCTTAAAATGTATACGGAGAGAAGAAAATGGATTTTTCTCTTACAGGAGGGGCTTGTACCCTTTGCACGGTGTTGGATTCCCCCCCCGCCCCAAGATCCAGGCAGAATGCTGCGCTCTGAAGGGAAGGTCTTTAAAAACAAAACAAAAGGCAGCTGTCAATTTAATCCAAGCTCCCTGATAAAATTCCAGCAGAGTTCCTTTTTTTTCAGAGATGAAATAAGAACCCTGGCAGGCCCTCTTGACTGGCCACATAAATCATTCGCGGTAATTGCTCTGAGAAGGACGAGTGCCTCTTAGGTGCAGGGGTGGGGGAAGGCGCCCGCTGTAACCACGCCGCACCCCAGGTACCCATCGCCCCCCGGACCTGGGGGGCTGCTGCCTGCAGCAGGAGTGGGTGCTGCAAGCCCAAGGGGAGAATGTGCTGCAGAGGATAAATAAAAGGGTTTCCTCTCGCCTTCCCTTTGTTTTCGGTCCTGTTTTCATCGCCCTGGAGGGATTAGGAGTCAGACTGGGGGGATTTTGAGTAAGGGGGGGGAGCTGAGGAGAGGGGGAGGGAAGGATGGATGGAGGCGCGGGGAAGGAGGAGAGAATGAGATGGAGGTGAGAGGAAGAAGCAAGAGATTGATTTAAGTGACTAGCGTTTAGTGCGCTGGTGGCACAATTTCAATTAGCTAATATCTCCTTGGGCTGACGCGTGACTCTGCACGCTCCTCGTCGCTCCGATGAGAAGCGGAACAGCCATAAAAAGCGTAGCGCCGGGATCTGGTGTCGGCTCGCTGGCTGCAGCGGTGCAGGAGGACAGCTACTCCAGGAAGCTGCTGCAAAGCTGCGATTGCTCTCTCCCTCGGCAGTTGTAAAGATGGTGATAATAAAACAACAGGGCTCCAAAGCAGCGCTAGAGGAGCAGCCACCAGCGGCAAGCCGAACAAAGAGGGCGCTTCTTGATTCACCCCTTCGCTTTTGCGGTAGAAGCAGTGGGGTGTAGTTGTTATCGTATTTAATACGTATCTGTAACTGCTGCCATCAAAATGATCTCCTCCTCACCGTTTGTTGAACCTCGGTGATCTGGGGGCATAGCTGCAACTAAGAATAAATACTTAAATTATACATAAAGTAAACTCATGTACGTATGAACAAGGGTGCTAAAGGCGAGGGGCGCGGAGGAGCAGAGCGGGAGCCTGGAGGTCCGGTTGTGTTCTTGCTCTGCCACTGGGCCATGATGGGCCTGGCTCCTCTCTCCCGAGCCCACCATCCCGCAGAGCCTGGCCGGAGCAGTCTCTGCAACCTGGGTTTTGTGTGGGGGGGGGATATGTGAGCCATGGTGGCGTGAGTCGCTGTTGTGGGAACTAGCAACATGCTGGCTCGCAGCGAGCGTCTCACAGGGGTGCTGCTGGCTCTCTGGATGAGCCTGTGCCCACTGCCTTGGGGGTGAGTCACGTGTCGCTGTTAAGCGCCGTTTAGTAGTCATACCTGTTAGTTGTGAAATACAGCCTGCACCATTTGATTCTGTGGCACGCGCTTATTTTGCTGGTCTCCACAGAGGAAGCCCACTTCCATTTCCAGTGCAGCACCAGAGCTGACATTGCCTCTTTTCCTTGCTACAAACAAGCTTCTCTGCCAGTATTTCAGGTGTCTCCTTCCCTTCTTTCTTTGCGGGCACAGAGCTCAGCTGCTGAGCACATGCTTCAGCCTCCCTCTGTGCAGGGCTCGAAGAGGAAAGCCTGAGAAACAAAGAAGTGCAGCCAGCGTGGCTGACTGGCAGCTGCAGCCTCCCGGACAAGTTGCTTGCGCCGTTTAGAGCAGAGTCTCTGAGCTGAGAAGAAAGGATAAACATGTGCCCAGTGCGCGCCTGGGCACGGCACTCAGAGCCAGCAGCATCTTTCCCTCTTCGCGTTGCCCTTTCTGTGCTCCACAGACGCTCCTCCCTCTCTCTAAGAAGTTCCGGTGAACGCACAAGCATTTGTGACAGTGAGAAAAAAACATTTTATGGGCAACAAGCGCTGTATGTGGGTGGGAGCGGGATAAGGTGTGTGGCAGCAAAACAGCAAAGAGATGGCACACGGCTGTACGCATGTATGTGCCATACACGTGTATGTACCTGGCGGGGTCTGTGTCGAAACAGAGCGTGACCTGTGGAGTCTCTCAGTCACCCTCCTTCCTCCTCAGAGCCTTGGCCTGCAGATGTTTGTGAGTTAACCTGCAGCAGTGGAGGAGGGTGCTGTGCCCAGCCGTCATCCGCCCCGGATCCCGAAGTAGCTCCCCTTGCAGCGGGAGCGGCTTAATCATTTGTGAGTCAGCTCCTGAGCGGCCACGGCTCGCAGCCCAGCACGTTCAGGTGAACTGGCGCAGATTGCCGTTTGCCTTAATGGACTGCAGCCCTGCCAGGGAGGCTTTTCCAGCAGCACAGCTCTCCCTACCACAAAGGTCGCCCGCTGGGGAAGTGCAGTGGGATGGACGCAGCCCCAGCTTCATCCGCCAGTGCTTGAGAGCTCGCTGTCAGACTGGAGAGGAGCGAGTTGGCGTGCTGTGGGGAAGTGCGAGGATTTCGGCGTGCTTTCTGCACAGCAGGGCCAAGCTCGGGGAGCCCTCCTGGCCCAGATCCCCCACTGCGGGCAGTGGTAGGTGCGCTGACAGCACCAGTTAGTGACGAGGGGTTGTCCTCCTAATTATCAGGAAGGAAGCAGTCATGATTTCCCTTTTAGGACACAAAGACGTAAAAGGCCAAGGGTCAGGAAGAAGGGATGTGAAGTGCTAGGGGAAAAGACCTTTGTGTTAGCTGCTCTTTCTAGTACCGTACTTCTTGCTTTCTTAAACCCTTTGGTTTGTGCTAATCAGCTCTGCATTAAAAGTACATACTGTTTTGCAGATACAACATTCAGTTTCCGTTCCATTTATTCTCCCAGTTGCCTATATTTTTCCCTTTTCTGTTCTTACCACTTTTGAAAAACATGCGAAACATACATTTCCTGCTGCTTAAAAATGAACCAGAGTTAAAAAGCACCTTGCCTTTGAGGTGGAGATGTTAAGAATCATAAAATGGAATTAAAATGTCCGCATCCGCACCTTATTTCACGGCAGGTCTTAGTTCTAAGGAAGCTGCTGACTTGGTGGAAAAAAATGGCAGTTCCTGTGTGGAGTGATAGGGGAGGGATGATTTCCTGCACTGAAGCACTTGCAGAGGAGGCGATGAAGCCCTTGCGTCGTTCAGCAAGGACTTTCGTCTCACGACCTGCGCTCCCACACTGCCAAGTGGCTCATTGATCTTGTGGGCTAGCATGGGCAAGCAGCCCCCAAGGAAGGTGAGCTGTCCCCTCAGATGGCCTCACCAAGTGCCGTATTGCGCTGTTCAGTCACTGGCATCCCTCGCCGGCTCTGACTGATGGCACGGGAGTGGTTCTGATTTCCCAGGAGGGAAAGTTGGAGGGTGAGGGACCGCAGGAGTCCCCAGTCAGAGGGGAAAGGAAGGATGGCCTGGAGAAAGGGCCCAGCTCTTTCTCCTGGCAGTTCCAAACCGCAACTCTAGGGCCAGCTGCTGGGTGTCTCTTTTTTTTCATTCGTTTCATCTGTTGAATACAGGGATGCTGCTTTGTAGGTAGCCATCCAGAAAATTGGACCAGATTCCTGCTCGAGACCCTGGTTGCTCAAGTCAGTGTTCCTGGCACCTCCCAGAGTGCTTGAAAGTATAGAAGGATCTACCTCTTTTTTTGCAGAAAAATATGTGGTCATCTTGTTGTTAACTGAATGATTGTGGCCCCTTAAAGCGCTTCTGAATCATGGTAAAGTTGCTTCATTAACTGCTTGATTTTAAAATAACCTTCATACCTTCCTGTAGAATTTTCTGGGGCTCGAATTTGCGCATAAACATTTCTGTGAGAGATGCAGTAGGAAATGTACAGGTAGAGGGATTTCACCAAAATGATAATAGATAACAGCAGTGTGGTAGGTGTGATAGATGGGTCGACGTCAAGGTTCGGATGGTTCGGTCTAGCTGAATCCTGCTGCCTTGGGTCAGAGCTCAGGCTGCCGATGACTGTGCTGTGATTACTGGAAGAGTTCCTTGCTGCTCTTTTCAAGCGTGCCGGCATCACTGCTCTTGTGAATATTCCCCGACCTGCTTCAGCTAAAAGGAGCAGGTTAGGAAAGACTCGGTGTTTGTACTGTTTAACCCTTTTCATTTGGGCTGCAGTGGAGGAGAAAGCACTTACACAAGTTTCTGCACTGGATGGTTTGAGCAAGTTGTCACTTCTTCTTAGAAGGCACTGGAAAACAGTACAGGGACCACGTCGGGGAGAGGGAGCTTTTCAGTCAGAGCAGCTGGATTTGGAGGAAGGTGCCCGCTTGCTGGCAGAGAGGGCAGGATGCGCCTCAAGCTCAGAAGTGAGCAAAACCCGCAGGGATGCCAGCCGCGTTTCAGTAGCTCCTTGCCCATTTCTAGGGCCAGAGCAGAAGTGGGCACAGCTCTTTAAGCTCCCCTGGGAAGTTGGGTCTTCGGTGTGCTAAGAGCAGCCTTCCTTATCCATTACCCGCTCAGAGGTCTGTCACCAGTCAGCTGTTGGTGTTGCAGGCATTTTGGGATGGCCCAGCTGGGGCTTGTTTGAGAAACACATTTGTTTCTACATAGCTAGCTGAGATGTCGACCTTACTGCCATCTTTTCAGGTGAAACCTGTCGAGATGCTTTCAAAACCTGAAGCCTAGAGGTGAAGATTCACAAAATCCCATGGGATGCTTAGATACCTGTGTAGGCATCAATAGCAGTTGTCAACGTGCAAGCTAATGTAATGACAGAAAGGTGAGCAAGTGTATGCTTCCAGGCCGAAGCTGGAAGCTGCCCACAGAGAAGAGGAGAGGATTTTTGGTAGTAGAAGCTGACTCCTTTTGGATCTAGGAGCTGTGCCGGTGAGTCCCAGTTGCAGTGGGGGCCCTCCCTTATTTTTCCTGGAAAGCACAGAAGGTGGAACTGAGAGGAAACATTACTAAAGGCAACGTTGTGTGTGCTCAGGGTCAGACAGAAACATTGTGCTGGCATTAACCCAAACCCCACTCTCGTTTTTAACCTCTGCTGTGTGAAATGCATAATCCAGGGTTATCTTTTACTTAAATGTAAGCAGTTGCTAAGTTTCCAGCTGTGAATACAGCTTACCTTGTGACTGCCACGCTTGGATGCTACCAGCTGGCAGTTGGAGAGCGGGATTGATTGGCTCAAATAGGAATTCAGAGATTTATTTGAAGGGTCATGTAGGTTCTTCGGAGCGTCTCCTCCATTCAGGCTGTCAGTTCTGCCTTACAAGCACGTCTGAAAGGTGGCTGTACGGGTGCTGTTTAGATGCAACATGGCAGAGTTACAGTTTGTCTCTAATTTTTCTTTATGGATGTATTAAAATAAAGTTTAAGTTTGTTCCAGTTCATGATATAAGGTCATCTGCAAGCTACAGATCTGAGAACAGCTTGGTGAGTTCTCGGTGATATGCTGGCACTTCTAGCCCCTCCTCTGAGGCTGTGTGAGGTATTAAAGCAGAAAGCCTCAGGATCTAAATCGTATTTTAGCACAATGTATTTCATTCTGTTTTCACTGGAATGTCTTTTTAATGACAGTAGAGAAATCTCTGAAAGGTGTACTTCCACCTGTATCTCCGTACTCAGGTCTCATACATCTGTACTCACGAGGTACATCCACTTTGTTCTTTTACCTTAGATCAAGCAGATTTCATATGAGCACATCTCTGGCTGTGTTATGCCTTATACCTGAATAATCATGAACTGAATTCCCAATTAGCTTGACTTTTGCAACTAAAATCCTGTTGATTTCACCAGTATAGTCTGGTTTAAAATACACAGTGAAACTGCTCTCCTGGTGCATCCCAGGGGGACCTTATAATCTTATTAGACGCACCTGCTGCCATTTTATTTTAACCTCTCAGTTTTTCCCTGCCGTATAATGAATCCAATATTCCTCTGCCACAGAAAGCCATCCTGAATGAGCTGTACTGTCACTGTTAGGAGGAACGGCCCTGCTTCCAAGGAGCCGGCGGCAGCATCTCCATGCTCCGCTGCCCGGCCTGGAGCAGCCAGTGATCACCTCCATCTTCTGCAGCTGCCGGCAGACCCCGTGCACATGGGTGCTCACAGGAACATCCTGAGCATCTGCCCCAGCCCGGGACACCAGTGACAAAGCCACCCTCGGCCAGGGCTGGGCAGCTGGCAATGCAGGTGGTTACGCAGAGCGGCGTGGCCCTCGCAGGCTGCAGAAACTTGGCTCTAAATCTTTTCCTCTGGCTGTTAAATCAGTAATGAAGCAGGATATAAAGTGGTTTTGCAGCTTCTGGGATATCAGGCCTCTTCACTGCCGGCTTCGCAGCTGTTACTTCTGATCAGCTGGGCAGGCACCATAGAAATGTCAATTTTAATAAACAGTCCTTCATTTCAAAGGTTTTACTGGTGGAGAGGGGGGACTGCTGACCTTGCGATCTCCGGCGTCAGGGCGGCTCACTGAGCACATGTCACTTCCTCCCTTGCCGCCGTCCCACGCGCGCTGCTGGAAGTGGTGTGAGGGGGACATGAAGGACCCGACGGTGACCAGCCAGAGTCCATGGACCTGGCGTCCCGTCCTGAATGGTGGGTGTGAGCCGATGCCTCGGGAGGAGCGTGAGGGCGGGAGAGGGCTGTGGTGCTTTCCCCCAGGATAGACTCTCCCAGCATTCAGCAGTCTGCAGCTCCAGGACTTCCAGAACTACTGGCCATGTCTCTGTGTTTAATTAGAGGTGTTTAATTTGCAGTGGCTCCATTTAGATCACATTCTGTTCTGAGCTTGGACTGTGCCACGCTTTATGAGGCTCAGTACTGTAGTGCAGGCTCTTTAAAGTCTGGGAATAAATAAATGGTCGTGTCATGTGAGACATCTTGTCTCGAATCCCTGCCAGGAGCCTGACACAGTGGGACTGAGGTGGGCTGAGACCTGGCGTCTTGCTTTCAGGGCTCGGGTGCTTCTCTGCAGCTCCAGGTCTGTGCCAGGCCATGAGATTTCAAAGAGGAGGCCTGCCCCCAGCACCGCTCCGCTGCCACGAGGCCTCACTGCCCACCTCCCTCCCTGCCGTCTCTGGCACCAATGTCCCCCACCTTAACCATCTCCAGCCAGGTCCCCCCACTCCTGCTCTGTTAGCAAGAAAACCACAAGCATCCCTGTAGCGTTTTTGTTGGTCTTGTTAGGTCCAGGAAAAGTCATTTTTATTGCTCTCTATTGGTCTTGTTAGGTCCAGGAAAAGTCCCAGGTGTTACCCAAGGCTTGGGGAAGAGTAGCTTCTTGCAGGTGCCGTTTTTTATCGCAGCTATGTGTGTTAAGGGAAGAAAAAGAAGAGGAAGAATACTGATTTTTACATTCTTCAGTCGCTGCTGTGGAGTTACAGGCATGGGCATGAATCCATTCCCAGGAAGCCACCAGCAGAATTTGTTAAAGGGCACGAGATGAAGTATTCGCAGCGAGTGGAAGTAAATCACGCCGGGAAGGAGACAGAGAGAGAGGGAAGGCCCCCCTGAGCCTCATTGCAGATGCTGCCTGCTCAGCCCGGGAGCGGCCAGCAGCATCCCGGAGTGGGCACTGATGTGGTTTGCCTCGCGGGCAGCTCGTGAGGCCGCATGGGATCCGGGTGCCATGCCTCCTAACACCATTTCAGACACGGGAACAGCGTGCCTCTCTCAGTGCGCTGTCAGAAGCGGCTGCGCGAGAGACCCCGCGTGTCTGCGTGCATGTTCGTGCGCACGCACCTCCGCGCGGAGGGAGAGCAGGGAGCTTTTCATGCCGATCCTGGGGAATTTGGCTCCCTTTTAACCAAGGATCTTTGCTGAAGTGCATTTTTTTTTCCCCTAGCAATCCCTCATTGTCAGGACTTCAATATTTTCTGGAAACATGTAATATGTCTGGCCGTTTCTGTCTGTTGAGGAGAATCGACGTGTGGGTTGTAATATATATTAATTCCCCGGAGGGACATTGAACTGTTTCCTCTGCCCAGGTGGAAGGGGATAAACACAGCCACTGACATGCTGTTTAGTCTGAAAATAGCCCGCTGAATGCATAATGAAGAGCCTCCCGAGGAGTTACTCTGCATGTTAAAATGGTGTTCAGCAGCCTGCGCTGTCACACAACATAATTTGAAGATGAATGTGCATCCAATCAGCCTACCAATAGCTGACTGTCACCGTCTGGCCATTAGTATTACCTGTCTGTTCAACGGCAGCTGCGTCTCCAGGAAGCAAGAAGTTCCTCGGTCCCAAAATACGTCTCGTGTGAACGAGACAAATGAGGAACCCTGTCTTGGCTTTGTGCTCAGCGCCCATTTCATGCTGAACAGCCACTTGGCTTTAGCTGGCGAGGACAAAGGAAAATGAACATTTTTCTTCAGCGGGAGGATTTCTGAACGATCAGGGGAGAGAGCACCCCGCGTCCTTTGTAAGCCTAATGGAAGCAGAGCGGCTGAGGGTCCTTCAGCGAAAGATGCCGCGTCTTCTGGTGCACACCGGCCCTGCCTGCACCGAAATAAAAATTGTCAAGCTTGATCCTTTATAAATGCGAGCCGGCGTTTGAGCAAAACGGCTCAAGTTGGAGTCAATTGACAAGTGGCTTCTGCTGTTTAATTCACACCCTGGTAACAACACTTGCATGAATGATGTGTAGGCACCACTTTTGTCTCTGAACGTTTGACAGCAATTAGGGCTTCACTCCAGGGGCAGAACATCAGAGTAACACTGGAGTGCTGGAGGAGGAGGCTAGGGTAAAGAAATTAGCCATCTGTCTGGTGGAAACTGTATCCTCCAGGAGGCAGTTAGATGTCAACAACAGGCAAAATGTTTCCATTTTCATTGTCCTGCACTTCACTTGGACACAATGGCATGAAAGGCGCACAGAAGCCCCATTCACTTCCAGTTATATAGAGGTCTGCCACCAGCCACCCTGACAAACACTCCCTGGCTATTGTGGCCAGTGGCAGCTGAGAGCTGCTCCCCTCTGCGCCGCTGGCAGACGCCTGTCTATTTTGGATGTCCCGTCGTGGAAAGCCGGGAGGCAGGGACGTAGGTGTTTAGCAGTAGAAAGCAGAGCCTGACTGCAAATGAGGAGGCAAGGCGATTTTTACAGCCCTTTTGCTTCAGGCAGGGGGAAGCCAGTGCTGGTACGGGCTTAGGCCCTGCAGCGTGTTCCTGGGCTGCGAACCTTGAACGCGACGCTGCGTCCCGAGAGGGAGAGGAGCGGGTAGATCTAATCGGCGCCGCGTGGCTGTTCATCAGCTCGCCTAGTGTGGCCGTGCTCCGCACCGCTTAGAGCAGCGCATCCATCAAGCTTCTGCTCAGAACTTTGGTTTAAGAAACTCCCCGTCGCCAGAGACGGTTCCTGCGAGATTAGGCTGGGCGGGGGCTTAGGGAGTGTGTGTTGACATTTGGTCGTGTTAGTCACACTGAGCGAACACAGCCAGAGAGAACTGCCAGCTCTCTCACTGTCTGCTCTGAAGGACTGTCTTTATAATTTCTACTGCTTAGGCAGGTTACTTTTTTCTTTTTTTTTTTTTTTCTTTTAAATAAAAACCAAAGAGCTACAGCATTTTCCTGTCAGGAATTTAGATCTGATAAACAAGCTGCCCTTGGACCAGTTCCCTAGCTTGATGGTGAAAAAATTCAAGTTTAGGAGCATTTTTGTTGCTTTATTTTTACACGTGTGTGTGTCTATAGAGAAAAGGGCTTGTGGGAGAGCAAGGGGCAGTGTAACATGTTTTCATTGTCTGCATTGGTTGGCTTCAAAAGGTAAATTACAGAAGCACAGAATGCTTTGGGTTGCAAGGGACCTTTAAAGGTCATCTAGTCCAACCCCCCTGCAAGGAGCAGGGACATCTCCAACCAGATCAGGTTGCTCAGAACCGCATCCAAGCTGGCCTTGAATGTTTCCAGGTATGTGGCATCCACCACCATAACCTGATTCCAGACTACTGTCACTGTAAAAAATACAGTTCACAAATAATGCTGTTCTGTGTCTACAAAAGAAACCACCTCTATGAGCCTTCCTAATCTGCAAAGAAAGCCACATGTGATGTCAAAGGTCGGACTCTGGACCTTTGATTAGCCCCAGAAGGCAACTGGTGTCTCCCTTCCTCCAGGTCGTTCAGACTAATTCTGTATGTTTGTTAAGTGGAAGACTGTAATGAGATTCAACTCTTTGAATCTTCCAAATCTCGAGTGTGAGCTGGCGCAGTGACAGAGTCAGTATCTCCTCTATTCCCTTCCTGGACTCTCTCAAGTCTGTCTTGCAAGCTTGAGCATCAAGGTTTTACCTTTCCCAAGACTCATGTCTGACACACTCCTACTCTGACACTGGCTGTAGGCTATATACTATCTTCTGGTCAACTAGACTGAACTGAGTTTGGACAAATCTGTTTCTTCCTCGTAGGAGCACGTGGCCGGTGGCAAACAAAGTTTTCTTTATTTTAACAGTAGGGAGAGACCATATGGATAAAAGATATTTTAAATCAGTGATGCACATGCACACCTACCTGCCCAGCAGATGGTACCTTAGGTAGACTTTTCAGGACATCCCAGCAGATGTCCTTCCCAGTCATCTTCCCCTAGCAAGTCCTTTTCTCTTTCATAGACTACTTTTCTGAACTTCCTTAGTTTTTGTTCTTGTTCTCACCTGATTTATATGAAGTCCTTTACAAACCATTTGTTAGCTGGCTAGAGGTAGGCAGTAGGATCTTCAGTGCTAATAGTGCAAGTTTTGTCTCTCAGCAGACCCACGATTACTAACAGATGGTTTGTCAGGACTACTTGTTTCCTTCCTGGTTTCTTTTTTTTTTTTTGGTAGCCTTTAATTAAATGAAATAAGTACGTTTATATAGTAAGCATTACAATAACCAGGTCAAACAAGGTCAATTACAGTAACCAGGGTCCTGCACTTGGGTCACAACAAGCCCATGCAAAGCTACAGGCTTGGGGAAGAGTGGCTGGAAAGCTGCCTGGTGGAAAAGGACATGAATATGAGCCAGCAGTGTGCCCAGGTGGCCAAGAAGGCCAACAGCATCCTGGCTTGTATCAGAAATAGCGTGACCAGCCGGACTAGGGAAGTGATCGTCCCCCTGTACTTGGCATGGTGAGGCTGCATCTCAAATACTGTGTTCAGTTTTGGGCCCCTCACTACAAGGTGAGGTGTTGGAGCACGTCCAAAGAAAAGCAACGAAGCTGGTGAGGTGTCCGGAGCCCAAGTCTTACGAGGAGTGGCTGAGGGAACTGGGATTGTTTAGCCTGGAGAAGAGGAGGCTGAGGGGAGACCTCATCGCTCTCTGCAACGACCTGAAAGGAGGCTGGAGTGAGGTGGGTGTTGGTCTCTTCTCCCAAGTAACAAGTGATAGAATCAGAGGAAATGGCCTCAAGTTGTACCAGGGGAGGTTTAGATTGGATATTAGGAAAAAATTATTCACTGAAAGGATTGTCAAGCATTGTAGCAGGCTGCCCAGAGAAGTGATTGAGTCACCATCCCTGAAGGTATTTAAAAGACGTGTAGATGTGGTGCTTAGGGACATGGCTTAGTGGTGAACTTGGCAGTGCTAGGTTGGACTTGATGATCTTAAAAGTCTTTTCCAACCGAAATGATTCTGTAATTCTGTGATTCTATGAACTTTTGCAAAGGAGCTGTACCTTCTAGATGTGATCAGCACATGCTGTTTAGTTCGCACAGGGGTATTTTGGTTGGTTTTGTATACAGTGATCCATCAAGTTAAATGGCAAGCCCTCAACAAAGCCATCCATCTAACTCTGGTCAGAAGGTTGCCTTTAAGGGAGTGTCACTGGACAAAAATTGGTGTTGAGTACTGCTAGACTGACTGTAGTTTTTTTCTTCTGTAGAAACTAGTGACTCTTCTTGAAAAATGTGAAAGTGTTTTGCTGAAAATTTGAAGATTTGCCTGAAGTGTTCTGTTTTCTAAGCACTTTTTTCCCCAGTATTTGGCAAAACTTTTAAATTTTCCTCCTGAAAACAGGAACCTGTTGTGATGACTGTTACACAGTTGAAATGGTAATTTTCCAGGGAAAAGAAGTCTCAAAAGAAACTTTTCACCCAGTCCCAGTACTTAAGTAAAACTGCTGTGTTCAAGTTCTGCCCATCTGTGAAAGCACTTTGTGAGGCCACGGTTTAGAAATAATGTCACTGCTTTCCCAGCCAACAAGATTGCGCATTGCCTTTTTAGTGCCACGAGCGGTGTCCATTTAGTGGTCAGCGCTGGTCAGAATGAATCACTTCCCATTTTCCTCCAAGATACGAGCTTTGCAGTGCTCCTTACCGTGGCTGGTTTAGGGAACAAAGATCTGGTAATCAGCCTGGCGTACAGATCACACAGGACTGTTTCTGCATCTTGTATGAAAGTCTCAGATTTCGTATTTCAGTCCCTAAAAGCCCCTGCTGAGCCATTCTCTTGAAACTCAACTTTTTAAGTCAAATTTGGAGGGGATGGGCAAGCAGAGAGATGGCTGTTTTTCAGGGCTGGAGCAGCCTCTGATCACAGATAGATAGATCTTTTTTTTACGCTTCAGACCTGTTAAGTATTGTGCCTTGCCTCCTCAGGCTGTAATTCGCTCTCGGAGCTCGAACGTGTGCATACGGGGGGTTTTTTATTAGCTTGGTAGGAGCCATTCGGTCCTGTTGTGGCACGAGGGATGAGTCAGCCCAAAGAGACCACAACGCAACCTTGGTGGTTTCCTGTGTGACGCGCCAAGGAAAAGCGACTTGTCAGCAGAGCAGGCGCTTTGGAGAACAGAGACTCAGCGCTCATGGGGAGGAGGAATCGGATGCCGTTGTGCATGTTCATCCTTCAGGCACGGTTTTACTTCTGCTTTCCAGTTCAGCAGTGTCCAAGGTGACAGAGGGAAGAATAATAAACTAGATTGGTGTTCAGTGGGGTAGGTATGCTGACTAACATTTATCTGATGGGCATTTATCATCCCTATCCAGGGTGGGCCCAAAATGTGTAAGATCTGTGGAAAAGTAAAAGCAAAGGTTGGTAGGGGCACCCAGTTGTTAGGATTTAATTGTGTATTCCAGTAACAGTCAGTACCTAAAATAAGCAGAGGGCTGATGTTGTGAAATCCTCTGACCTCCTAGAGACCTCCCCATTCCTTGCTAGAAAGAAGCAGGGGAAGCAAAAGATAATGTGGACAATAATGACAGCAGAATCCATGGTAAAAAATGGGAAAAGAAATCAAAAGAGAAGGAGAGAAGTAGATACGACTTGTTTCCTTTTGTAGTATGGACTGGGTTTGGATGTCTCTCTGCAGCTGCTGCTGCTGCCACTATTATTTATTATTCATTATTTTAGCACAGGGAAGCAGCAGTAGCTGAAATAAGCTGAAGAGCATGACATTTGGTAACAAATGATTTTGAAGACTGTCCCCCAAAACAAAGTTACAGATTTGTATTTCAAAGGCTGTATGGATGGAAGATCCCACTGTGGACGAAAATAACATCAAACCTGTGGGTATGTGGATCTGTAAATAAATGCTGGTGCTTGTTTTTCGTAACCGCTCTGGCTGCTGGACCTTTCGGTAACCTGGGCCTGACCACAGTGCTGCACAGGTCCGTCTCCTGACACGGGTACTTGTGTAAAGGCTGGCACACTGTACCCAGTGATTAAGGATGTGCACAAGCATGAATAATGAGTGAGACTTTTATTTCAGGACGGGCAGGTCAGAGATGACCCCAGCACTACAACAGGACTTTGAGCTGTCCTGTGCTTCCCAGCATCTCAAGTGCTGAAATGGCCTCTTCTGGGAAACTGCATTTTCTACAGTAAAATATGTTGGTTGTTGGAATAGAAGATTTTAAAATGCTGAGCAACAGAAACCTACTGTAAGTAGTAAGAAATTTCCATGGTGTATCAAAATGACATGAGTAGAGATTTTCTGAGAGGTCATCTTGGTAAAAGTCAAGACTTCTTGGTGACAGCCATAGTTGTGTGTTATTGGGTCATTTGCCATTTTCATCTGGTTGAGACCTCCAGTGTCTAAAATTCTTGACTTTTGTCTGGACTGGTTTGTACAGGACAGATTTCAGTTGGGTCGGTTGACAAGATACCAGTTCAGAACTGGCGTGAAGGAGAGGGCTATGTGGGTGCCTGCATGTTGAGTCCCTGGAAACAGATGTTTCTGTGGAAAAAAGGAATGTGTTGCAGCTGAGAATCCTGGAGCACTTTATGCAGAAAGTAGGAGAGGGTAAGGATGGGCCATGCCTTAAAACAGGGAGCTGTTGAGAGCGGTGGAAAGTAGTCAGTATAAAGAAGCATCTTGTAGAAGATTTGAACAGAAGGTTACTGTGGCTTTGCTGCCCCAGAAGGTATAAATTTGTTCTTCCCTCCTCCTTCAGTCGGCTGCCCCTTCCCTTCCGTTGCATTGGAAGTGGACACAGCAGCAAAATTCCTTGCAAGCACCATTTTTTTGTGGAGCGTTACTGCTTACTGCCGCATCCCCTAGGGTCCCACACCAGCCTGAGAAGTCTGGGATTTGCTGTGTGAACCGAGGGAGCCAAGTGAACCTCACAAGCAGAGATTCCTGCGGACAGCAGTTAAAGCTATGCTACGTGTGCCGTGGCCTAGAGGAGAGGCAGCTCATTTAACAATGAGAAACATGAGAAAAAGAAGTAAAACCTTGCTGCCGGAGCTTTGGTGCGGTCCCTCCTTGCTTTCCCAAATTAATCCTGCTAAGTTTGCACAGAGCGCGTGTGTGGTTAAGGGAAACACTCGTCATTTGTTGTTTTGCAGAAGGGTGGTTCCCTGTGCCCTTGGAAAGAGGCCTCTGCTGCAAACCAAACAACAACAAAAACTTTCCCTTCAGGAAGCCAAAGCCTGTTTTTTGAAAGTGTACGTGCACGTCCATGGCTTTTGGCATTTGTCTTCGTGTCAGTGTCCAAGAACAGATTTTGCTCTGAAAGTCATGCAATGTATGTGGAAGAAGTAATCGTACTTTGCACACTGCAAATGTTGTCCCCGCTGTATCGATACGTTCAGATCTGATAGTGGATTCTGGGCAAGCGAAGGGCTGCTTCTTGGATTTCTTGACTTCTCATGCTCCAGATAACTACTGAAACATTGGGGTAAAAAAAAGAATCTTAAGAAATGGTATTAAACAAACCGCAAAACCTGTCTTCCCTTTCTAAACATAACTAAATGCCATCATAGCATTTATTACATTGGCAACGCTAGAAATAAATTTAATAGCTTTCTACATCATTTTGCTTTAGGTTCCTGCTTTTCTAGGCTTCTTCACGGAAAACTGTCTCTTCTGTTTATCCCTTGCTGTACCCGGCAATGCATGAGCAGAGCAGTACTGTTGCACCTCGGGATTTTGTCCATTGATTTTTTGTTCCCAAGACTTTGATTCCTGGAGCCAGGTAACTGATGTCTCACCTCAGCTCTTGTATTTTTTAAGCAAGTTTCCGTACTCCACACATGTAAAGTGTTAAGTCTGGAGCAGAATGAACTGCAAGTGTATTATTTTATCTCCTTAACTGTCTGGTGGAGAAAGGAGAGACCAGCTCCTGATTTTGAGACATGAGAGCGCTGCAGCACTCCAGAAACCAGGAGCATCCTGTCCTTTCGTGAGTTTCTTGCAGATGCTGTGTCTTCCAGTGATGCCTGTAGCTTGGTGTTGGTTGGTACGTTACAAGTTATTACAAGGCTGACTACTTTCTTAGCCTCTTCGATAGTGTAAGAAGGGCATTTCACTCCCAGGCTGTGGAGGCTTTCAGACAACTTTCTTACGTACCTGCCATGCCTCAACAGCAATTTAGAGCTGAATGAAACTCAGAGGCATTTTCATGCCAAGTGGCAGCTGCAGGGAGCACATCAAGGGAGGATGGTAGAGCATGGGATGTGATTTCAGGGATGGCGACACTGCCTGTACCCACTGGCGTGGGTTGTCCTTAGGCATGGAGCCGGCAGGCTTTGGGGTGGCATGATGACAGCTCTGCTGGAAGCTCACTTGGGCAACTTCTGATGGAGCTTATCAGGAGGAGGCTTGTGGGGAAGGCACTGTTCCCGCTTTGTCAAATGGTGGTTTTATGCCAGAGAGCCTCCGAGTAGGCTCCTCTCGCAGCAGCCATGCGAATGACAGACCACAGGTAAAGGCTGCTGTGAAAAACACCCACCACGTTTTTCCTTTGTAACTACTTCGACTTACTTCTTTCAGATGTGAAAGAAAGAGCTGACAGAGAATGCCTTCCCTTCTCATAAATGAGATTTCAATACCCGAGGAAGTTGACAGTGTCCCTCTCTGTCTTATATTCTGACGCTGTGGAAGGCTTCAACGTAACCCTGGTAGTTAAGCTGTAATTGTCTCAACTGAGCCGAGGGAAGCCGGTGAAAAGTGACACATGTAGCTTTTTTTTTTTAAATGTCACTCATCCAATTGGCTTTTAACAAGAACACTCTCCAGGCCGTCTCTAGAAGGACCTGTCTGCTTACGGGCATATATCACAAAGTTCTTGATCACCTCCTCTTCTCAAGCGTTTCATTGTTTGTTAGGGAGCATTGATGTGCTGTGAGATTCTCTCGTTACAGTAATTCCTGTGTGTTGGACTAAAAAGTCCTCATGGGAGCAGCCCCATGCAGGCTGAGACAGGCTAGGTGATCTTCTCCATCTCTGCCTTGTGTGATTCTGTCACTCGTAGGTGACACGTCTCCAAACAGTGCCCCTAGAGAGCACTCCTGGCAGTGCTTTGAGCCTTTTCAAAGTACATCACATAATAGAAAGTGTAGACAGCTTAACCAAAGCAGCGGTTTTGCAGTCTAAACATCTGGTGCGTACTCAGGGCACTGTAGCTTGACTCCCATCGTCTGCCAATCAGGTCATGACTTGGCACAGCCAGTTTTTGGGATGGTGGCGCGTTGCTCTGGAGAGCCATCACCATCCTGAAGAGCCACCCCAGGAGAGCGGGCTGCTGAGCAGCCTCGTACCCCAGCGTGCGCTCAGGCAGCCGGACCAGTGCCTGGGCGCAGAAGGGCTCTGCAGCTTCTCGAATTCTTCCACTCATGGGAAATCTGCAGTCTCCTGTTTACTGATGAACTTTGCTTCCTTTAGTAGGTTCAGCAAGTGCTGGTAGGGTAACACACCAACGCGGCTCGAGGGGCACCGCACCTCCTCCGGCAAGGAGCCCTGCTGCTGGAGCAGACGGCCATAGCCAGCCTCGCTCCTCATCCCAGCCTCTGTCCTCATCTCAGCCTCGGTCCTCGTCTCAGCGTCGTCCCTTAAACCTTCCGATGGCGACCCAGCCTTGCTGTGGCGAGGGGCCGAGTGTGTGCCTGGTGGTGTGTAGCGCTCCAATTACACCTGACACAGAGGAAGCAGCTTGCTGGAGGGGGGAGCGCGCAGCTGTCAGCTCCCGACAGCCATGACAGATTCACGGGGCTCTGCTGATCCGTCTCACCCAGCTCTGTAAATAAGGAGAGACTTGTCTCCAGATCCAGAAAAGCTGGCACTGTCTGGGCAACAGTAAATCACTCATTTTTAGCCAAGAAGCCTGCTCTCCTCCTGCCTGCTCCTTAACCTCTGCTTTCAGTAACATTGCTCAAAGGAAGTGGGAATCAAATAGGATGGAGAAATTTCTTTTATGTTCTGTTCTCAGTAAGATTTTTGCTGGTTGGTTTGTTCAGGCATATGCAGACAAGGAATACAATTCTGGGCTTTTTTGGAGAAAAATGTATTCTCTGAGGATGTAACTAGAGCATGCTGGCACTGTAGCTCCCTGCACCCCGGCTGCCGTGCTGGGGTGAGGGCAATCTGGTGAAATCAGGGGAGCTGTCGTCATTCTGGCCGTATGGGTGGGGACTCTGAGGCACGAGGCAGGGGAGAGATTTGTCCAAAAAATCTGGATTGTGAATGCATGGGGCTGCCAAACCCCATCCTTACAAGTAGTCTTCTCCCATGGAAGGTTAATAAAAACAAATTCTGCACTCTTCCTAAGACTACATCCACCTACCTGCACCCTCTCCACCAGTTAATTACCTGTTTGGGGGCAAAGAAATTAGCCTGTTCTTGTGAGACTGGGCAGCTGTAGGCAGGGTGGCACTGACGGCTTTTTGCTTGAAAGAAAACAGGTTTATCTTATTGAGATTAACAAGTTGCTGATTTTGGTATCAACAGCATGCAAGACTCTAAGGCCGCAGTCCTTCCTTACACAGCTGTTGACAGAACACTTTGTATCCCAAGGAGCTCTTCAAAGAGGGTTGGCTTGTTTAGATTTACTTCTTTTTGATTTTGCTTCCTAAACATACATAGCTGTCCTGTCACGGGTTACTTGGACCGTACAAAGCGTTCCCGAAGCTGAGATGAAATGCAAATGGTCAGCTAGCCATCACTCGAGAAAAAATTATAAGACAGAGAAAGAAAGCACTTGTTAACAGAAAACAAGAGCTGTTTTTGCATCCTGCTGATGCTGTGGGCCATTCACCAGGATATTACCACCAACTTGGTAAGAGAGACCTCAGAGGTGTGAGTTCCCATCCTCAGGTTAATTTTTAACCATTCCAACTCTTAGCACAAAAGTCACGTCAGTACATTCTAGCATATTTTTCAGAGACCGAGGCATTAGGTGGGGCTGCAGCCAAGGTGCCCCGTGCTTGCCTGGCGCTGGAGAGGTGTGCTCGGGAGCTGCGAGAGCGTCCGGCAAAACGGCACTCGGAAATATCCAGGACAGGCACAACTGACAGAAAAGGATTCTCTGTCTGTTCACTTGCCCTGGAACTGGTGCCACAACTCGCGTCTAGATTTTTTTTAATGGAAAAGAAAACCTGTGTTGGATGCATGTTCTCCTTTATGATTGATCTCTTTTGAAATGGATCCGACAACTGTTAAAATTTCCAAAAGCTTCAGAGGAGGAGGAGATCTCTGTGCTCTTTCAGCAGCTCTTCTCGTGCACGCGGTCCCCGGCTCTCCCTCCTCTGATTTCTCCCCCTCCCGCCTACTCGTGAGCACAGGCTTGCGAATGAGAACGGGATGTATCCATTCACTGTTATCCCAGCAAGAGCAGAGCCTCCTCTGTTGCTGTTTTTAGCTCGGCGGGTGCACCCTGCCTGCCCTGAACTCAGTACAGTGAAGTGTTTAATTCAGCCTCCTCGCTCATTTAAAAGAAGGCCGTTGAGCGCTCTGACCACCCCAGCTCCACTTTTTACAGCTGGCCATAAATTTCTGAGCGTGCAGTGATATCTTTAGCTTTGACTCCAGAGATTTCCTGTTGAGCTGCAAGATGCGATCCTGCGAGCGCGCTGGAGCTAAATATACCCTCTCGGGCTGACACACAGCCAAACAAACAAGGGCAGTGTCAACAGGAGGTTTTTTTTTTTCCCCAGTGCTGAACGGGTCGAGTTATTCTGGAGGAGGTGGAGCCTGGTTCAATTAATAAGGCAATTAAGTTTGTTTTGGCATGTAAATCATCTTTGGACCTCTTTCTGTGCTGATCTTGTTTGTATTCCCCTAGAAAAGACCGTATGGGCTATGTTGCAGCACCGCGCTCAGCTCTGACGTTGTGGACGAAGGTTTTCATCCTGTGGGCAATGGCTTTGGCTTCAGAAGAACGTCGTAGCTTTTCGCTTGTACTCGTCAGCGTGGCCACAGCCTTCAAGAAAGAAGAGAAAAGTAATTTTGAAGCAGTGTAAGATTAGTGAGGGCAAATAACAGTGAAAACATGCAGATGAGACACAGGACACTGGTTTGTGTCTCTTACTAGTGCCAGTGCCAAACTGGTACCACACACAGAGGTACAAGCTTGGGAACAGGAATATCTTTGCTTCCTGAATTTTTAGAGGTGATTTTATTGTGATGTGCCTGTTAAAAGTCAGTGCGCCTCTCTTCATCTCATATAAGAGACAGGGTGTATTTTTAGGCCATAAGACAATGTTTTGCAGGGAGGGAAGGAGCTAATTAGTCTTTCAGGTGGTATATCTTGCTTTTCACCATTGTAAATCTTCAGCCGTTTCCTCTTGCAAGCAGGCGCGTCCATGCCTGGCACCTGCTGAAGACGCTGCAGGCCTTCCTCTTCTGCAGCTGCACTTGGCTCTTGGTCTGTGTGAGCTTGCTGTTTGGTTTTCAGGAGGAAGGTTGCACCGGGTGATCCGTGACCGAGGCTGTCACTGTAAGTGACAGAGGTTCCCACTCTGCTGTCAGGAGGAACAACAGGAAGGCAGGGGGGCTCGGGGAGCTCCCCGCGTCCCCACGCCACTTCCCCCAGCAGCTTCTGAAGCTTGGGGCTCTGCCTTGGCTCACATCTTCACCGATTTTAGTGGCTAGCCAAAGGAGCTGGAGTGTGCTGCAGGATTGTTACTCAAGAGTCAGGGAGAGGAAGAATGGGGTTTATTTACGGTTGTCTTTCTTCCTGGGCGTCGTCACTACACCATTCTTCAGGTGGTGGCGTGTTTATGCTTCTTAAGAGAGAAATGTCTCATCACAAGCAGTGAGAACGCGTACTACTACCTCAGCTCAGAGGGAACAGATTATTTTGGAAGGAAGCCAGCAAGGAAAACATGCCACTTAAACAAAGATAATAATGCTAATTGATGAGTATAGGGCAACAATACACAAATACACGTTGCTAATGTGTTGTGCTCATTAAAGAGCTGATTTTTTTTCAGTGACAAGCTGAATGCTGAAATCTGCCTATTCTGTTACAATTTGGAGTTGTCTGACAAAGCTCGGCACATATGACTGTGCTGGCTAAGAGTCACAAACCTTGTTATAAAGCTGAACTGTCTTACTAGGGCACACGGAAGTGCGAGCGCTGCGTTAAGTTGCCGGAGATGCCCGTGAGGTGTAAGCAGCACTCGGGATCCTGACGCTTCTGCCGGTGGTGTGGCCTGCCTGCCTTGCTGCTGGGTGTTCCCCAGATCACGCTCTGACTGGTGGCCATCTCTAGCAGTCCCTCAGCTCTCTTGGAGAAGAGGTCTGAGAATTTTGGAAAGAACTGGAGTTAGCCCACTGAAAGCACAGTAACTCACTGAATATTAGCTTGTCGTTTTTCTAAAGGCAAAACCTCCGCTGCCTTTGGAGCAAGTCCAGAGGAGGCCACGAAGATGATCAGAGGGCTGCAGCACCTCTCCTGTGAGGACAGGCTGAGAGAGTTGGGGCTGTTCAGCCTGGAGAAGAGGAGGCTCCAGGGAGACCTGATAGCAGCCTGCCAGTACCTAAAAGGGGCCTACAAGAAAGATGAAGAGAAACTTTTTAGCAAGGCTTCTTGTGATAGGACAAGGGGTAATGGCTTTAAACTAGAAGGAGGTAGATTTAGGGTAAACATAAGGATGACATTTTTAATGATGAGGGTGGTAGAACACTGGCACAGGTTGCCCAGAGAGGTGGTGGATGCCCCATCCCTGGAAACATTCAAGGCCAGGCTGGATGCGGCTCTGAGCAACCTGATCTGGTTGGGGATGTTCCTGCTCCTTGCAGGGGGGTTGGACTAGATGACCTTTGAAGGTCCCTTCCAACCCTAACCATTCTGTGATTCTATTATTTCATTCACAGGCAAATGGCTGTTGGGTAAAGTCTTTCTATCTTTGTGCCCATCTGTGATACCATTTTCTTAGCAGCATCTTCTGCTACCTGTTTCCCAGAACTCGTTGGCAGCTGGTCCCTTTTGGTGAAGCCCAAGAAGATGCCAGCACTGGGAGGGACAGTAAATCTGGGGGACACCACAGTTGCCAGTCTGTGTTGCAGATGGTATTTCAGTGTTACATGTGTGTTTTCAGGCATAATATCTCGGAAGTCAGGTTTGGGATCTGATGAAAATTCAACAAAATATTTCCACACAAAGGATACAGCTCAGCATTTTCAGTGGGCTGCCATGGAGGTGCCTGAATGCTTTGATTTTTGGACACTGAGAAGCAGACGCAGGTCTGCAGAGACTCACAAAGATTGTGACACTCTGAGTAGGCATGAATGCGTCTTTTATTTGAAACAGTATGGACCTAGCTTACCAACTGGAATATAGCACAGGAATCTCACTTCACCTGGGTTTTAGGGGAATATTTGATTACTGATTTGGCTAACTAAGCAACAGTGCTGCTGAAAACAGTGACCCAGACCTGTTAAACCTGTCTTAAGTAAGGATCATGATTCATGTAGGCGCTTCTTAGCATGTTCCCAGCTTATTGCAGTGGTGTAGGTCGTTTCGGAGGAAAAGATTTTTAAGATGCTAATAACAGAGTTACAGCTACAACCGAAGGGGAGGGGGAGCTAAACAAAAGGAGGATTCATTAGAGAACAAAAGAAACACTGGAGGCTTTGAACCTAGGAGTCTCCCACACATTAACTAGGTGTACTGCCAATGTGCTACAGAGCTGCGTTACATGAACACATGAGGTAATGATACGTCTACAAAGGGCTGAATGCGTCTGTTTGATGTTTTGTAGTGAATTACATTTAAGCAGGTGGGAAGCTGCACACTCCCCAGTCCCTCCATATGTCAGAAATCAGATATTAAGAGGTCCAAAGATATCTTCTGCAGTTTTTGTAGCATCACAGCTGACGGCCACACCATGTGTTGGCAAATTGCAGCCCTGCTCTACCGTTGGGAGGTACAGCTTGTGGTTTCACAGAGGCACCGTTTGCTTTTCTTTGTGAAGGGTTTGAGGTATCAGCTCTCTGGTTTTTGAATACAGGCAGAGGATAAAGTAGCTGGAAGGAAGGAGGCAACCCACATCCCTGGAGATTTCAGGGGTTCTCTTTTTTCATGCCTCACGAGGTGAATACTGGAGGGATGCTCAGACGGGGACTGAGAGAGAAGAGCTCCGAGCCAGCCCCTGCTTCCCTGAATACAACTGAATCAGGCTGGGGAGTGGGGAGTGTACACAGCACCAATTTCCATGCAGACTGCACAGTCATACTCAAAATAATTGGGCCTGGAAATCAGCATTTAGTCACTGACCTGTGACTGCTGTGCCTGTAACCCAGGGTGTGGCAGAAGGAAGCCCAAGCTGAGTTATTTACACCACAAAGATGTGTTACAGGAGTTTGCCCAACATTCTGCTTCGTGCTTCACTGCAGAAAATTAAATGACAGCCATATCCAGGATTTGGACCCGCTCGTGATCGTGATTACATTGGCTTAACTGTAGTTTTGCTTGTTCTTTCCGAGGAGAGCACAGCTGGGAGCCACGGATAAGATGTGGCTTCTGCTGCTGGCTTCTACAGCGGTGAGGCTGGACTGTCCCGAGGATCGGGCCAAAGGAAGCGAGAAAGGGGATGAGATTCTTGCAGCTGTGGAAAGATTAGGGTCAGAATTAAAGTACATTACAGATACTTCTTTTTAGAGATGCAACCAAAATACTCCATTAAAAATACACTTCTTGAGATGTAGATTTATTTAGATCTAGGCGCATGTGTATATTTTTTTTCATGGTGTTCCATCTTTAGCTATTGTGCATCGGTCTCTCATTGAGCATTTGAATATAAAAGGTATGGAGGCTAGCTAGGAAGATCTTTAATTGTAGGTTATTCCCTTTTTCACTGTACATTAAGAAAAAAATGTAGTAAGGAAATGTGAACACTGGGCTAGAGGAGGTCACGAATAATCTAGGCACCTGCCAATCCCATTAGCTCCTTTGGATTTTGCACTGTACAGGCCTAAAGGAAACACAGCCTAAAAATAGCTATCCAACTTTCTGAAAAGGAGTCAGCCAAACCTTACTTCGGCTGAGCCGCAGCTGCCTGAGCGTTTTGAGCAGCGGTAATAGAAAGCTGCAGTATGGAAGCTCTTTCCTTTTCTCAGGAGACTGGATTTTACAAAGGATAAAGAATGATGGATGAGAGGTCTGCCCTGTTTTCAGTTAAATAACTTCTAATACCACCTAAGAGGAAGCAGAGAGATTGTGTCATCCCATCTGCATTGTAGATATGTGCACAGCACAGCCTTGGTTTGGTGTTTGGGATTTTCAGAGTCACCGGCACTCTGCCACGCACTGTTATTTTTTCAGCTCAAATTTTGTAGCTTTGCATTGGCATTCTGGGACACGGTCAAATTCATGGTGATGGTAGGACTAACGGTTATACTAATGAAAAGTGTCATTCTTTGCAAACAGATTTTTTTTTTTTTCTTAATAACTTCAACAGGACTTTTCTGAGGTTTGCATTTTTCTATTACAGGTCCTTTTTAAGGTATTGAGACAATGAAATTATAAGAATGAAAGTGGGGGCAGGGGGAACCCAACTCAAAGTCTGCAAAATAATTGCCGCATTTTTTTGAAAAACAAAACAAAACTGTAGTCGTCTTTCACATCAGTGATAGCTCAAACACGGCACCGCAGTTGAGTGGCAACCGCACCAATTAGCCGTGCTGCTGTTGGTTTGTGAATCGCATGTGAAATGTAGAATTTGTCCAGAAGTGCTAATGCAAATTGCTCAACAAAAATGTGCCCTCTGTGTCAAGTCTTTTCACTTGTTCTGACACACTGATGTCTTCTCAGATTTCTCTGATCGGCAGATCCCTCTCTCAGTTGACAGCTACCAGAGCTCATGAAGTAATGGAAATATTTCTTGTTGCCATTAGCTGTGTCTGCAAAGAGGACTACAAGCTACTGTTGGGACCGGTTACTTGCTATACAACATAATTTTGACTTTTATTTATAAGGTGTTGGACTTCACATTTCTAGAATTAAATGCTAAAAGCCCAGTAAATGTCTAAGATTTTACCTGCCCAGGAGTTCAGAGACCTGCCACGACGGTAATTTGGTCACTTTGCATGTGTTCAGCATCCTCTGCTATTGGATATGGTGATAACCTTTGTTCCTTACCGTATGAGGCTGAGTTACAATTGCCGTGGGAACTGTAACTTAGCATTTCCTGGCTTTTTTAGCACACAATATCTCATCCGAATGCTGTGTCCTTTAAAAGAAGAAGTGGAGCAAGGACAGATTGAAATGTTGGTGTTGTCACATCTACGGAGTATAAAATAGCGTATTTACCTGTATGCAGATTTAAGTTGTGTTTGTAACTGCTTGTGCTGCGGTGGAAGCGCCTGAGTCGTAGTCACAGTTTAGGAGTCCCATTGTGCTAGGCTCCCTGCAGATGCAGGATGTAAATATATTTCCTTCCCCCCAAAATACTTCCAACCTAAGTGTAAGATAAGAGATAACACAAGGAGACAAACACACCAGGGAGTGCAAGGAAACAGAAGAGACTGCTGGACATCATGGAGACAGGAATTCCTACAAACTTTTGCAAATGTAACTATACTGGGGGCAGAGTTCAGGGTCAGATTTGAAGGATTTTGAGAATCTCCTCCCCAAAATGAAATCCAGCAGGGAGGGAAGCATGGCACAGTCAAGATGACAGGCAAAGAAAATGAGCTGAGCAGCAGCACTCAGCTGTCTGCAAGCAGGGTAAGATCGCAACCGTCAGGGTGCGAGGCGACGAGAGCCTGGCTGTGGGGCTCTGCAGGGAGGGTTGAGGTGAAGATGACAACCAGGTTATGGGCTGAGTGACAGGCAAGTGATGGTGTTGTCTGCAGGGACTGAAGAAACAGGAAGGAGAGGAGACCTAGGGAGTAGAATGAGAGCCTACTCTGAGCTTGAGCTGACAGATATCCACAAGATGATCCCAGAGGCAGGGCATGAATTTAGTCGGAACGGACGGGAACTGGCTGGGGACAGAGAGGTAGGTCTGTGAGTCGCTGGTGTAGAGAAGGTCCTTGGATGTGTACGGAGAGTGAGCTCGCTGCGAGATACGAGTGAGAGGGAAAGGAGACGAGGGACGAGGAAGCAGGCCCACAGAATGGCGGCAGGTAGGAGGGTGAGTAGTGACGAACTAGTCCGAGTAACACCGAGCAAACAGCTGAAGGTGTTGGAGTCAAGTAGGATCACTGGGAAAGGAGGACCAGATTTCCAGTGGAGTGTGGTTAGCGGCGCCGGAAGGAGCTGACAGGCTATGGCAGCACGCCTGGTGTGATAGTGCAGAGCTGCAGCCAGACAAAGGGTATTAGAGACTCCGTGATACTGGTTTCTGCGACAGGCGAGAAGTGAAAGCCTTTTGGAAAAGAATCTGTGTTGGAGACGGAGACTAAATTCAGTCTAAATCATATAAATCATAGGCAGCACGCTTGATAAGCTCAGAGATGGCAGTGAGAAGTGAGAGAGAGAGCTGGAAAGTCACTTGGAGTCAAGCGTTGCTTGGATTTTGTTGTGAGGTTTTTTTTTTTTAAAGCATGAAGGTAAAGTATGCTTGTGCTGAGAAGGCAAGGAGCGAGAGGACAGTGAAATATAAAGGAGAGGGCAGATGGGGGCAAGAGAAATGAGGAGGCAGAACGCAGCGAGGTTGCCAGGACAAGCAGAAGGGCTGGGGACCACCGATGAGGCCACTGCCTCTGTGGCCAGGAGAGGAGAGCCGGGCAGGACACGGAGGAAAGCAAGCGGGGGGAGAGGGAGATCATGTCTTGCTTTGTTCATTCTCTCATGGGAGAGATCAACACAATCCTGTGCAAAGACCTGTCTCCAGCGAAGGCAGGGAGAGTCGAAGGCTGCAAAAAGGCAGCTGGGATTGCAGCTGTGAGGGCGAGTTAAGCTGGTGAACATGAGAATGCATTAGGAAGATGGCAGAATAGAAGGAGGCAAAAAAGCATTTGTGGTGTGGAGGAAGTAAAAAAAAAAAAAGAAAAAGAGGACATTTAAAGCTTAAGAGATAAGTAATTTTCTCAGAAGAGGTATCAAGGACATCCAGGAAGCCTCAGACAGGTGAGTAAGGGCTTGATCAGCAAAGGAAGCTGTGCCTTAGAGACCTGGAAGTATGGGGATAAAGTCAGTGCTGCGAAAAGCCGAGCTGAGTTAGGCCTTGCAAAAGAAATCAATTCAATAGTGGAGTTTTCCTTAGCCATATAAATAAAGGAGATCTCAGAGAGAAGGGAGGAACTGTGCAGTGAAGAGCATGTCAAGGTTAAAGATAACATAGGCACAGCTCAAGTCAGAATACCTTGTCTCAGATTTCACTAGGGCTAATAAGACTGAGTGTCAAAACAAAGGCCAGGTGGCTAACGGAAACACAAAGACCATGTCCAAGGTGGAAGGAAAATCAAAAGTTTCAAGTCCTGGAAGTACGTGATCTGGGTACCCTGGTTTCAAGGATGTTAAAAGAAGTAGCTTGTGCAGTCACAGACCTGGTGTGCCATCCCAGCCACCTCAGCTTATCAGCCACTAGTTACTTGAAACCACAGCAAGGATAATGTGACTTTGCTGGGCAGCTGCAGTAGAAGACCGCTTCCCTTGGTCTTGCTAGCTACCCATTGGAAACAGTGGGCTCTCACTTTTAGACTGAAATACCACCTTGCAGGGAGGCTTCTTGGAGAAGAGCCTGCAACCAAAGACAAGGGAGTTATTCCAACTCTTTGAAGTTGGTGTCAGACAGGGGAAGATAATGGAATTTCACAGAATCATAGAATGGTTTGGGTTGGAAGGGACCTTTAAAGGCCATCCAGTCCAACCCCCCTGCAAGGAGCAGGGACATCCCCAACTAGATCAGGTTGCTCAGAGCCTCATCCAGCCTGGCCTTGAATGTTTCCAGGGATGGGGCATCCACCACCTCTCTGGGCAACCTGTGCCAGTGTTCTACAACCCTCAGTGTAAAAAAATTCTTCTCCCAGCAAAAACTGAGGTACTGCACATATGTGGCACATGCTTCCTCTGTGTTTCTTGTGGGCACGGAGCAGAATGAAGTCCTTACTTCTCCCAAGTCATTCTGATGTGTGATCTCCTCCCGTGAGGGCACGATGTGAATGAGCTAGGAAAGAGTGGTATTAAAGAACCAGTTGTGCTCTGCAGATCGTTCATTTGCAAAGCAAGTTGTGCCAGGAAATACTGGTAGAAATAATGCAGCTCTACTGTGAGCACCGGAGACGTGGCATACGCGCATCCTGACCCCTCACTGCATTTGTGCCAGGCCAGAAGCCCGTGACAGTCAGTGACAGTGCAGGGGATGTCCCTGGAGGCATGCAGAAAGAGGGATACTTTGTGGACAGCCCCAAACCTTTGCTCTAAATTTTTTTTGTGCATTTTTCTTCACCTTTGCAGAAGCAACGACATGGGGCAATTGTAGCCTCTTCCCAGTTTTTGAGGTAAAGTGACTTCTGCATATGGGAAGGCAAGCATATGGCCCACTGTGTTTATTTCTCAGCCAGGATTCTTTCAGGGTTGGCAAATTACATGCTGCTTGCTGAGGAGCAACACGAGTGCCAAGTTTGAGTTTCTAAAAATGAAAGGGATTTCATTTATCACAGCACAGAGAAAAGGATCTGAAAAATGCCCTTAAGTGTGAAAAATACTTTTTGTTTATGCTCAAACAAAACAACCAGGGGGAAATTTAACAAAATTTCACCTAAGGTAAAAAAAACAAAAACAAAAAACCCCACAATTCTGCAATTGTCTGCAGGAGACTTCAGGCAGCTTCTGCCAGGCATGAGCGAGAGCCAGGCTCAGTGAAATACCTCAACAACCGGTGAGCTCCATGGGGTGCAAGGTGATACTGCGGTACAGGCTCGGGCCGTTAGAAGGAGAGGGGCTGCCTGGTAGTGGGTTCATGTTTGCTGCTAGAGAGTTCTGTTAGAGCATCTTTTCCCCACACTTTTGTTTTTTCCAGGCCCCACGTTTTTTTCCCTGTGTGTGCTAGAAGCTTTTCTTTCTCATACAGCATTTATTTTTATTGTGTCATTTTCCCTCTGTTCCCCTTTTTCATTGGCCCTGTGCGACTGTTTCTTTAAACCATTTGCCTGTTTTCATCTTCCATTTTTCTTCTCTCCCCCTTCCCAGTGGCCGTGATTATCCTTACGCTTCACACTGGCTTTCCTCCCTTCTGCTCCAGGATGGACTCGAAAGGGGCATTGATGACAGCTAAAACCTCGAGCAGGATAATTTTTAACAGGCACCGGCTTCGGAGTCGAGCTGCCTCCATGAGCTCAGTTCTCGCTCCACTTTCCTCCCGCATCAGCTTCCGAAGCCACGGGAGATGTGACAGGACAGGGCCAAGCTGGCAGCGAGAGAGCAGTCACAGCTCCTCCGGAGCGACCTGATTTGTACCTTTGAAAGTCCTCAGCTATGCCTGCGGTAGAAGGTGGCAGGGACACGGTGTGGAAAAGCTGTTGCGCAGGCTGGCTTTTCAACTCTCTCCCCTCCTTTCAGGGAAAGGAGGGCTTCCCCAAACTCCTGCGAGAGGGGAGCCATACGTGTGAGGAACCTCTGAGTAACTGTCAAACCGCACCCCGGCTTGCCTCATGGAAACTTATCTGCACAGCCATTCCCTCTGTGGGTCAAATTAATGGCTTGATTAACCTCATTAGCTCACTCCTGCAAGGAAATTATGTAAAATATCATTTCGCTGGACCATGAACGCTGGTGCAAACGGCTCAAGAGCAGGTGAGGTGGCAGAGCGAGAGGATTCATTCCCCTGGCAGGGGCTGGGTGGGAGCATCAGAAGCTGCCCCGGGTGCCTCACAGACCTGCCAGAGTCTCAAGGGCTCTGCGCCTCCTCAGGTCAGCTGCTCTGGGCAGATGGCAGCACGGGCACGAGCCACTGCCATACACAGCGTGTGTGGGGTGTATCCGTGGGGACTTGCCCAGGGCTGCGAGGTTCATGTCCCACTGGTGACCGAGCGGGTACTAGGTGATAACCATAGCCTTGCGAGAGGCTCTACTTGACCCAGGTAAAGCAAATAAGAAGAGCTTGTCTTAATTTTACCCGTCACAAATATTTTTATATTTGTATACTTATTTCTCCTCTTTTTTAAGAGATGTATGTAAAGAGGCTATTTTGGGTTTAAATTGGGCGGATCCTTTTTTTTTCTCCTGAAAAGAATAAGACCAATAAAAATTTGCAATTACAAGGAAACTAGTTATTTGAGATAAATGAGCACTTCTCTCTCAGCGCACAAACCCAACCATTATATTGTTCCGCTCTGTACCTTGAAACTGAGGATAAACAAAACTGAAAAGCAGGAGTGACTTCCCCTGCAAGGGTTTCTTTCTTGGGGGAGGGGAGAAAATGCCAGAGCTGTTATTTGTAAAAGAGGAAATGAGCCTGGTTTAATTACGCCAGTTGAAGTTCAGTAGCGTGCTGTTGAAAACGCTGCATTTCTGAATCCCACCAGCGGTGCTGAGGATTTGTGGAGTCAAACCACTCTGCTTGAAGCAGGAGTGGGTGCATGGGGAGGCAGGGCTTCTGGTGGCACCCGGTAAAATGACGAGCCCTTCTGCCTCGCAGTCTTTGAGATGGACTTTCGATGGTCTTTAGCTCCTAAACGGTATTAGAGAAATAGTTGCTCATTTTAGACCCCTTTGTTACCTACTTTGTCACCAGAAATTAAGAAATTAGTCCCTCTGATGAACAAAACAAAAATACACAGAAGTAATGGTCTGACAGATCCTGTTTGTTCTGTGGAAAGAATAAACTGCGTCGAAAACACAGGGAGGAGAGATGCAGGCAAAAGGAGGTGAAAGGAAGACGAATTGGCTGCATGCAGAGGTCTGGTGTCAAACGTCAGAGGGATCTTGTTTGCTCAGATACTATATGAAAGACCATGGCAACCGGGGGCCCGGGGAGAGCGGAGAGGTTTGTAGCCCCTCCTTGAGACTGGATGACAGAGGAAATAGGTGAAGCAATCCGCTCTGCAGAGCCTGCTGCCGGAGTTGTAAACCGGCATATTCCATCCCTTCGTCCTGTACGTTGGCTCTTCAAAGCAAAAAAAAAAAAAAAAAAAAAAAAAGTCTGAAATGAATGGATTTGTAATTCCCGTAGTCTGTCAGATGGTACCATTCTGCAAAAGGTGGCTTTGCTTTGGGCAGCCTCATTTAGAGAGAGGGGTTAAGATCTCTGCCAGACACAGTAAGTAACACTATAACAAGGAATTTAATATAAATATTTCTGGGGGAATACAGGAATGTGCTTTCAGGCTGCTCTGAAGACACTGGGCAGAGACGATGTTTACTGTATGTGGAAGTGTATGGAAGTGGAGTAATATTTTTGATCCCGGCAATAGGTTGGATACCCCCTTTTTTAACTTATAGACATACACACACGGAGTACCCCAGAGCCCCACGATAAAGGAGCAGTGCCTGTCAGCACGGCACCAGCCCGGTGCAGGAGGGCCAGCTGCCTCTGCGGGTGCGAGGGAGCAGCAGCAGCTCAGAGCCGCGCAGAGGTAAGGGCAGACAGCGCTGTTCTCTATCTTGTACATCGCAGGCCGTTCAATCGCACCACTAAGTTGTGTTTATCCAGAAAGGCTCTCATCCTTGAAGACATCAAAACGTGGACATCTGCCATTTCTGATGGGTAATGAAATCATAGTGTAAAAACTGGATTCTTCTTTCTGATCTGAATCTGTCTTTGGCTTCCAGCCCTTGTATCTGGTTTTGCCTTCTTCGCTGGATAAAAGAACTCTTTAAAGGATTTCTTCCCTCGTGAAGGTATTTTTGTACGCTATGGTCAAAGCGTCTCTCAGTTTTCTTTGTGGTAAGCTAAATGGATTGAGCTTTAAGTCACTCACTGGCAGACACTTCCTGCCTCAAATCATTTTTGTCTTCTTTTTCTGCTCTGACTCTAAAATGTAGACAGCTGATTGTATACATTTTTCTAGTATCGTTCTTCTAATGCAGTATGCAGGATAAGCCACCTCCTGGCTTCTGTTTGCTCTTCCGCTCTTGTATGTTCAAGGATTGCATTAGTTCAGACACCACAGAACAGCACAGCGAGCTCATGTCTGATTGTCCATTTTGCCCATTAAGACCCTGCTTTCAAGTCTCTGCTTCCCTGAGCTTTTTGGGAAACACTTTGTTCCCAGTCATGCAATACCCATCCTCTGTGCATTTCTTTCTGCCAGCGGTTGCCTGAAACAGCCCCCTTTTCCATGGGATCCCGCTCTGCCGCCCTGGCCTTCAGCAGGAGCAGAGCTGGCTCACCATTCTCTGAGGGCTCTGACCATCAGGCTGTACGCAGTGGGCCGATGAGTAGGCTTGGCTGGTCCCTGCCTCTGCCTACCCACACCCGGCTGCCCGGCTCTTGGGACATCAGTTGGTGGTCATTCTGCTTGTTCTGAAAGAAAATTGTGTGATTGCTTTTAGCTGCAGGTGGGAGATTGAATGACATACAGAAGGAAGAGGCATATAAGATTTGAGACAAAGGACAATACTTTTTCTGCTCCCCTTTGTTCTCTTTTTAAAGTCACTTATGTTTACTGTGCATAACTGTACGAACATGCACAGCCATCACCCCTGAACTCCTGCAGAGGATCCCCTCCCTCCAGTAGATCCCTGGAAATACACTGGGAGGACACAAAATTTATCCTCCTGTCGCTTAACTAAGGATCAGATTATCAACAGAGGGCAACTCCCATATAGGCGTTAACTAAGCAGCCAGATCTCTACACAAGTTCATCTTACTGGGTGCTCTGCAACAATACAGACCTGTCCAGACATGTTATGCTGACCGCTTTGAAATTGTGGCTCTTTTTTGGCTCTGCAAACGGCAGCTTGGCTCTTCCAATACCTGGTTTTGCTCCCAGGGGCCGAGCACTTGATTCTATCCCTGAGCTGCTTTGAAAGCAGGTGGCTGGGGCTGCAGGGGCAGGATGCGTCCCGGCAGGGTCCCTGGGAGGCTTAGCCAGGGCCAGCACCTCACGGAGCTGTAGCTTCCCCGTTCCCAGCTGGAGTCTGTATAACTCTGCACGAGCCACCGTTACCAGGAGAGAGCTGTTTGCAGCCTGCGAGTAGCACCCAGTGGCTTTGGGTGTTGTTGAAAATAGCCAGAGTGAAAAATCACAAGTCACGCTGAACCATACTCTCATATGTAACGGGCTGATGAGAGACAGGCTGAGAATACAGCGCGTGTTTCCCACTCCAGGACATCTTGTCACTCTTCTCAGGGACGGCATGCCTCCACCCACGCAGGGCACCCCTGTATGCACGTGCCCACACGAGCACGGGGCCCTGGGGAAGGAGCTGGGCTGTCCCCTTGCTGCTGCGTATCCCTGGGGATCCCTCCGGAGCGGTGGCAGCCCGAGTCGTGCGGTGAGTCAGGCTGTGGGTACCAGCGCTGTCAGCTGCGGAGGTGATGTGTGGCCAGGAGCTGGGTGGCCAGGGTGCTGATGAGGCTGACTGGAGAGTGAAGAGGCAGCAGTGCTGGTTGGTGGAGAAAACAAAACGCAGAGGCAGGGCAGACGGTGTAGGAAGGAGAAAAGTACATCAGGGAATGAGGAGGAGCAGGAGGTCTAGGGGCAGGAAGGTTCAGGGTGCTTTCAGAGGATGAAGGAGCTGACAGGCAGCGCAGAAGGAGAGCGTTGTCGGTGAAGCTTGGATTAGTTTGGTGTGGAAGGTCTGTAACTGTGTAAGCGCTGCACGTAGCTCGAGTCGCTTGACTGTTCGGCTCCTGCGGTGCGTCTGGGCCTGGAGCAGGCATGTTTTGTAAGAGGGAGCAGTGGAGAGCCCAGCGTTGCTTCTTTCATCGCCAGCTCCCAGCCACACACGTGTACCCCCCAGCTCACTTCCAGGTTTCATCTCTGTGCCAGACTTCTGGAGGGAACGGTGGAAGGAAGGTGGGTGTGCACACCTGTGGCCAGAAGCCCATGTGGCCCCACGCCGCTGCCAGGGCTGGGCAGGGGCTGTACACTCCCCCCTCAGAAGTTAACAGCAGCAGTGTCGGGCTGCAGAGGTGATCCTGGTAAAGCGCTCTGCTCACAGGCACTGGGGAGCATTTTCCTGCCTGCGGAGACGTTTTGCCTGGGCTGTGCTCCTGTTTTTGGGACACACAACCCAGGGCTGCTCCCGGTGATGTCAACAGAGGCTTTCCTCATTGGTTGGGAAGAGCTTTGGCAAAGAAAAAATGGAAAGGAGAAGAAATACTGCAGGCAGGAGGATGGTTTTCTCGCTTGATGAAGAAGCCCCGGCTTTAAACCTTTTTTTTAACCTGTTATTAAAACTGGAAACAGAAATTTTCACTATGAGTAAGTAAACTCTCGTACCTTGAAATGACTAAACACACAACACTGGAAGTAACACCTTTGTGCTAATCTTTGTATTTCCTCCAGCTGTTGCACAGTGCACGCGGCTCATGTCAGCTGGTGGGGCTCCTTTCAAAGCTTTCTTCCTTTTTAAACCCTGGAATTAACTTATAGCGTAATACGATAGGGAACGGAGTGCGGCATTACCGTGGGGTGAACGCGTCCCTCAGCCGTACCCGTGCGTGCGTAAGAGCCAGGACGGTAGTTCTGGTAGTTCTGGTAACAAGATTGTTTTGAAGGCGGTTCAGGGAGGACTTGGGCTGCAGCCCCAAAGGCAGCTGTGCACTGAGGCTCAGCGGAGGAAGCTCCCAGTGATGTCACTTCGCAGCGTGCCCTCTGGCTCCTGGGTTTTTTCCCTCCCCTCTTTTCTTTTTCCTTGTAGTGGATGCAGCAAAGGCTCCATTATTTGGCAGCGTGGCGTTGCTTTTGTCTATAAATGGAAGCAGTTGGCCCGTCTCCCAGTATAACACAAGATAGTCCTGTGCATCGGTTATGCAATCTGAAACTTGATGACTTCATCAGAAGTAGGAAAAAGCCTTTACCCTCAGTGCTGGGGGAGACAACTGATGGCTGTGTCCCACCCCCCAAAGCAAAGAAGGCTCAGCGATGGGGTGGGTGAAAGGGCTCGGCGCAAGAGCAGCTGAGAGATCCTCAGCGGGTGCGTTTCCCTGACCCCGGCTTGGGGAACCCCCAGCAGCTGCCGCAGCCGTGGCAGGGACCACGCTTGACCAGGTTGCACAGTGTAGCATGAGACAGGACCAGAGGAGAAGTGGAAAGAGGAGCGGGAAGGGAACTTTCAGACCAGACCAGATGTTAAAAAGAGAAAGAATCTAAATATCAGAGAGCTGCCCTTCAGCAGAGAGCCCTTCAGGGAATATCTGTGCAAAGCAGAGATGTGGACAAATTGTATTTTCTTGTTATTTCCTCAGAAGGGTCCTTGAAAACCTGACCTTCATGCAGAAAGGCTGATCCTAATTTCCCAAGCTACACTCAAGCATTGATTTTAACCCTTTCATTGACTGGGTTGGAGTGGATGTCGTAAGATTACTTTCCGATCACACAGGAATCAACATAACTCAAACCATCAGTGGAGCAGATGAATTTAAACCTCACCCTGGAATGCTTTTGCACAAGGGATCCTGAAGTGATACAGGTCCTTTCCATCAAGTCAGTGTTTTTGAACGAGTACGTATCTCTGTAATACAATTAAAGAGGTTCTAACGAGGAAATGTTAAGGCTGGTCCTGCCAAGCCGGCAGCACCCTGCAGTGTTCGCTCTGGCTCTGTAGCCCAGCAGAGGTGAAGAGCGCTGGTGTCACCGCAAGCCGGTACGTGCTAGTGGCTCTCCCAGTACTTGATAAAAGGTGGTCCTGCCCTGCGGAGCAACTCTTGCACAGTATTTTTTTTGGTCTTACCGGAAGCCAGCCTGAGCTAACCACAACATTACTGCTCTCTCCCTCACCGGGCCATCGCCATGTGCCCCAGGCCGCGGTGTGGAGAGCTGGGCACCCACGAAGGGCTGGCTGCGGGATGGTGAGGGCCAGCTGTCCGGCAGTGGGTGTAAGCGGTGGCAGCCCCACGGTGAGGACTGCCAGCTTTGGGGCTCTCACGCTGGCCGAGCGCAGGCTGCGAGCCTGACCCAGGTTCCTTCCCCGGGACACAGAGCAGGGGAAGCGTGTGCGTGGGGGGCTGCCAGGTCCTCAGGCCCTGTCCTGTGGGAGGCAGGTGCTACACCTGCCGCTTTGTGCTTAAACCCCCAAATTGTTGTGTTTTTTTTTTAAAAAAAAAAACACGGCCCTAGCTGGCCATCTGTTTTTGGGCAAGGCCCACTCCGTAGCGCTGAAGGGAGGCACGGGGTGGCTGTAAGCCTGGTGTTTCCCTGGCAGCGGGACGGCCTCCTGCTGCAGCCATGCCGAACGGGCCAGAGAGGGGGTCGGAGAGACCCCCCGGGTACGGCAGCAACCCCCCATGCCCGGTCCGTTGCTGCCCGCGGAGGCGGAGGGGCGGGTGCCGCCGTTCCCCGGACCCTCCCTCGCCCGCACCGGGGAGAGGCCGGTCCCGCCCCGCGCCGGACGCCGGGCCGCGGGCGGGCAGCGACACCTGTCGGCGGTGGCCGCGGCCTCCCCGGGCCGGCAGCGGGGGGAAGCGGGCTGGGCTCGGGTGTCGGGTAAAAAAATCCCCGGCCCTCCACCGGGAGAGCGGCTCAGGGGGCTCCCCGGGGCTTCTGCCGCTTCGTATCGCCGGCAGCGAAAGGCAGGGAATTGGATTAGAGACGTAAAGAGAGAGCAGGGCGGGTTTAGGAGAAGGTGTCCATGGCCTCGCGTGCCCTGCGACACGCTTTTGGGCCATTGCTGCAGGACGGAGACCTTAAATAAACACGTTGTGTGGTTACATCCAGAAATTCTGGTGCAATACAGGGGGAATTACCGCTGCCAGCTCCCGCTGTTCGTTGTGTGCCCCTAAAACCTTGGCTCCTCCATCCAGAGGATTGTGTGAAGCTGCTGATACGGAGAAAGGGAAATGGAGAGAAAATGTATTTCTTGTCTCTGTGATGAGGGAGGAAAAGTTTGGAAAAGCATGACTCTAAAGTTACATATCCTGAATGAAGATAAACCTAGTACACAACTTTATTATTATTTTATTATTAATGAATTGTAAAGTGTTCTTGCTTTGTCTATGGGGGCTTTGAACTCCAGGAGAGAAGAGGAGGCAGCCACCTGCTCTCTGCGGCGAGCAGCCCATGGCTTGGTTACAAGCCACAAGCGTCTTTCTGAGGACTCTTACTTTCTTCAACCTCCAGTCTTCACCCACAGACTCAATGCTTCGTGTTAATGAGCTGTAATTTCCCTTGCCTATGGAGCACCCCAAGTAACCAGACCTGTCTCTCTCTCTGCACAGGAGCAGCATCAAGTGGGATTGTCTCGGACCACGGGGCCTATGCAGCCTTCTGTCCCCCCAGGCTCCAGCAGCGTGGTTACAGGCACGAGCTCTGGGGGTCCTTTCCTGGGAAACCAGCCTCAAGCGGCCATCATGAAGCAGATGCTGATTGAGCAGAGAGCCCAGCTCCACGTGATAGAGCAGCAGAAACAACAGTTTCTAAGAGAGCAAAGGCAGCAGCAGCAGCAGCAACAGCAGATCCTAGCAGAGCAGGTACGGTGTCTGTTTGTCTCAGGTGCTGCAGCGCCTGCTGCAATTAGAGCACAAACGCTAATGACAGTGCAACACCAGCCCTTCCTTCTGTATTTGGTAATTTTCTCTCTGTGGCTCACATCTGGTATTTCAGCCATGGTTATCAAAGAAGAGGCATCTGTCTTAGTCCTACCATTAGCTTGGCAAATATTACCCATGTTCACAGCGATGGGCTTCATAGTCTCATGGGATAGTCACGCTGTAGAAGTCAGCTCTTAGCCTGGTATCTGATGGTGCATTTGCTCTGGCAGAAGCAGACTCTGCTCCAGTTACAGCTGCTGGTCCTCTCCCATGCCTCTGACTATTGTCTTGCACTGGCAAAAGCCATGTACAGCTGTGCAGTGATCTGGGACAAAGAATTGTGGGTTAAAAGTAACCTCACAAACAAAAAAAAAAGTTGGTATTTACCCAGATCAGTTCCTTACTCTGGTTTAGCACATACCACTGTGAGCAATTATGTTGGCACAAGGGAGAGGCAGCACCAAGGAAGGAACCAGAAGCTGAAGTGGGAGAACGGTAAATCCACCTCTCGTGGTGGCAGTGTGGAACTGCTGCACTGGAGCTTGTCACCTGGCTGCTGGGGCTCTCGAGCTTTGCACTAGGGATGTTAAATCACGCAGTCCGGATGGTGGTGTTTTATGTGCGTTTCAGTCAGCTGTAGTTTAAAAGCATCCCAGGAGAAGGTCAGTGAAAGTCACACTGTTCAATTCCTGTAAGCTCATACCTGAGTTTAAACTTGCAGTCCCCTAATGCTACCCAGAAAATGTTCTGATAGGTCAGTAGTTGATTTAAGCTTGGCTTCGCCTCTCTTGCTGGGGAAATAACAGTTTAAGACCTGGGATCTACTTTAATTTGAGTTAGCACTAGCGCATGTTGTATAACCACGGAAAAACTGATAGCCTTCCCCTCTTCTCATGGTCTTCTTGAGAAGCAGAAAAATTCACCCTCAATGAGCAGGAAGGATGCTCCTAGAAACCTTCAGGGTAAGGATGGATGAATGGGTTCAGAGGTGAGCCAGTTTAGGAGGGTGAGGATGCAGTAGTGTTCCCCCATCGTGGATCAGGCTGATTGAAGTGCATAAACCCAAGAGCCAGTCACTGACCTGGCTGCTGAAGGCAAGCCTGAAAGTGTTGAAAACCCACAAGCTTGTGGCCATCAAGTGTGCTGGCATAGATGAAAAGTGACAAGTCACAGTCCTCAGGCTCCTAGCTTTGGGGCGTTTGGTGCTTAACAAGGTTCCCTTTATCTTTTTGATAGTTTGTAACGCATACGTATGAACACAGGGATTACTACTTGCTTCTTTCCCATTTTTGCCATTTTCTTACCATTGTTACACATCCTTGGTTTTGGACACAGCATTTGGGGCTCCAGGTGAAGCACCAAGATATCTGCTTTTAGTAATTGCTTAGTCAAGTGCACCCCAGGCTTTGAGAGCTCTGGTAAACACACTCTTTGTTTTTATAGTCAGCCCTTGATTCCATTTCAGATGCGTGAGTATTCCTAGCACATAACCACAGAGGAGCTGGGCTGGTGGGCTGGATCAAGGGAGGGAGGCATTTTGCAATCACCTGCTCCCCAAATATCATTCACTGAAGCACAAGAGGAGATATGCCTTAGCAGCTCTTTCTGTTTTGGCTAGAGCATGGTCCCGGGCCGCAGTGCTCTGGGCAGCTGAGCGCTTTGAGTGCAGACGCAGAGGGAAGTTTTGTGCCGGGAACACAAACTTCTACTCATTGGCAGGGCTGGGGGAAGGGAAGGGTGTGTGGCTACATTGCTGTTAGATCTAGATGAGCCAAGGTATCTCGTATCCCTCCCTCTGCTTTCAGCCTGCAGCTGGTTAGGTTCGCCCTGTAGAGGTCGAGGTGAAGTGGCTGTAGGCAAGGAGAGGTGATGTTAGCCTCAGTGCTTGTTCCTTTTTGAACCAAAGGGAGCCCGTGTGCTGAGTAGCCCAAGTGCTCTCAGGGGAACTCTTCAAATGACTCTGCTTGTCTCTCCAGAACAGCTTGCTAGATAAGAAACGCTGCAGTTCTGCCACGGTACTTTTGCCACCAGCCCCTTTCTCAGCTCACTAATTAATTAATCATCTTTTTTCTCTTCTGTTTTCTTTCCCTCATTCATTTGCAGCAGTTGCAGCAGCAGTCACATTTGCCTCGGCAGCATCTGCAACAACAGCGGAGCCCATATCCGGTGCAACAGGTCAATCAGTTCCAAGGTAAAAGTCACATTTTTTTTCCTGTATTGAGTCAACGTGTGCCCCTGTAGTGAGGACGTGAAAGATCACAGGTTTTAAGACCAGTTTTTAAGCAGTGTGCCAGAATAGGAAGTCAGGCTGTTGCACATCCCGCATATTTTACCAAAGGAGAATGCCCAGGTTTGTGTATTTAGTCCAGTTTCTAATTTCCTTTCTGCTCCCCTCAGCAAAAGCTGCATTTTTTATTTGACATTTGTTTTGCCTCTTTGACATCTGGATTCTATGGATTTATCTTGTTTGCCTTCACTCATTATGCCTTTTTTTTCAGCTAGTTTCTCTCACTGTATCTTGATTTTACTCCTCATCATTCCCCGCTTTATCTAATTTGATGCGCAGGGAATTTCAGAGAGGTCATCTTTATCTGGAGAAGTGTCTGATAAATGTCAGGTGTGGGAAGCACAGTGAAATCTCCGAGATTAAAATGGAGATTTTTTTAATGTTCTCAAAAAAAAAAAAGCAAGTATTATTTCAGTGCACTTGCAGATAACTGAAAAATGTAAGGACAATTTTGTCTTAGGAAAATAAGTTAATTCCGAGCTTTTTAGATGCAAAGCATCAGCTGAATGTCTTCACTAACCAGGGATTCTAAACAGACATGAAACGAACATGCGCTTGTGCTGTACATTCATGGCAGTGTCATGTAGCTGCAACAGAAAACAAGGGAGGCAAGCATCTTGCAGTTCCCGTACCCAGGAAGTGAACAGCCAGATCTCCTGCTGGCTCCTTCGATAATCGCCTGCTCATTCTTACCTTTGGCAGCATAAATTCTGTACAAAATGAAATGTTTCCCAATAATTCATTTGTAAAATCAAAATATCTGTGCGCACCGCCATGAGACGCACATGTAAAGTCTTTCTACATTAATGCTGTTTTGAAACCTTGCCTTCAGATGTATTATTTAGAAGAAATGCGGAAGAGAGTTTAGGCTAATCTGACAGAGCAAGGAATTAATTTTCATAAATGAGCTCATTTAAATATCAATATTTCACGATTTTTCCTATTTAGTCACAAGAATGTAATCGAGTGCAGTAGGTTATGTGTAAGTGAGACCAGAAGGTGGCCCAAAATCTTAAAATCTGTTGCATCTCTCTTTTAACTACTTCTTGTCTGAACTCTTGCCTCTTATGCCAGGCATGGTAGTTCGCAAAAGTAGGAGGTGAACCACTTGCTGCTAGTGACGCATTTGGAGGTTTTCAACTGCCATTTTCAATTAAAAAATAGCTAAAGATGCATTGAGTTTTATCATTATCTATACACTTAAGCACTCGCTGGAATCATAGCAAAAAGAGACAGCTTCTAATCATGGAAGAAGGAGGTGATCTAAATTAAGAAAATTTGAGGAGACCCTAGTGCCAGTCATTAAGAAAACAGTTTAATTGGTAGCATAGATAAAGCAGAAGCTGCCACTGCATTTGCTTTATGCAAGTGAGGTCCAGATGGTCTCTCTTCATGCTACAAAATGTTTCATGTACCTGCACGTTGGAGAGTTGAGCTAAAAGCATCCTCCAGCAGCTTATCCTGCTGCAGCAAAAAGGAGACCTGGCCATCCTCTGCATCGTGTGTACAAAACTACAGGGATGACACTTCCTTTATTCACACCCATCATGGAAACCAAGCCAACGTCAAAAACAGGGGCACGGTATTTTTTATTCTCTTTGTGGGTGTTCAGGTATATTTTCTGCCACTGAGTTACAACATGTAGGGGCTGATCTAAGAACATTCAGATTTTGCCCGACAGTTTATGACTCTTAAAGCAACCATTTTATATTTACGTCTTGCATTTAATGATGTTTGAGCTGAGAGTGATTGCATGCCTCCTACTCTCGGAGCTCCACCTGCAGAGTATTTTATTTAGTTTGGTATGGTAGTGACTCAAAACCACAATGAACCCGTGGCATAATCAGAGCTGCGGTAATTCTTTTTAAATAAAGATAGTAAATACAGAAGCATATTAGCTTCCCAGAAATCGGTAGCTCCCCCCACCCCTGAAAGGAAGACATAAGCACGGTTCAGTTATCTGCCACGGTGTGGAACTTAACAAGGTTAGGATTTTCTGGTTTCCCATCATTGGCCTAAGGTGGAGTAAAATGTGCTTATAATATTGATTCACTAATATACTCTCCCTGCTTTAAATGTCCACAAAAACCAATTTTTCTTCTTTCCACAGACTTAATCAGTAACAATGATATAGAAAATCCATTCATTTATGCCTCCTGAGCTATTAAAAAATTGATTGGCCTTCTGAGCCTGACATTTCCATTTTCAAGGCTTATTTTTGAAAGACAATGGAGATATTTAAAGGAGAGCTTCAAATGGTAAACTGAAGTTCAGCCGCCATTGAAGAAGGCCAGTGGAAGCTTTCTCATTTGCTTGCTAGAAGCTGAATTAGACTTACATGAAGGAGATGAGTGCTACTGAATCACACTGCATATGCAACTTTGGAGTCTCAGGGACTAATTTTTTTCATGGAGGAGAGTGCCCATTGTCATTGATCCTGGGGAAGAGAAAAATACACACAAAAAGAAAGACTCACATTTACTTTTGAAAGGGTACTGAGAATTACTTAGTGAGTAAATCGTTGACCTTTTAACTTGCCAGCCTCATTTTAGGCCTTAAGAGAAGTTAGGCTGCTTGTCTGTATCAACGGTACTCTCTGCTGAACAGTGTCCCGCTTCACAAATGGAACCCATAACACGATCAGCGATTCCTCTTTGGGGTAGCGCTGGAGCTCTGCTGACTCTCACCTTGAAGGAGAGAGGGGACTTGGCAGGTCAGGACAGAGGCTGCCACTAGAGTGAGGGGGACGCACACATAATCTCTGAAATGCAGCTAACACGAGGCAGCAAGCACATCTTCCAAGGATGGGTAGCCTTCCACCTCTCTGCTAACCTTCACGTGAAACAATGATTTATTTGCTCAGGAAGCACAGGAATCTGAAATCCTGCTGTGATGCAGAAGACTCCTACAGATTCTCTCTTATGTAAAGATGTTAAGATTTACGGGGTTGTGGTTTTTTCTTACCTTCCTCCTTTTTTGGTGTAGGTTCTCCCCAGGATATAGCAGCTGTGAGAAACCAAGCAGCACTCCAGAGCATGCGGACATCCCGAATGATGGCCCAGAACGCGAGCATGATGGCAATGGGTCCCTCCCAGAACCCGAGCACGCTGCCCACGACTGCAGGCCAGTCAGACATGGGCATGGCTCCTTACAGCAACGCCTCTTCCAGCCAGCCGGGAATGTACAGTATGAGCACAGGGATGAGCCAAATGTTGCAGCACCCAAACCAAAGTGGCATGAACATGGCACATAACGCAGGCCAGGGAACGAGGCAGCCTGCCTCTGGACAAGCGGTGGGAATGGTCGGCAATTTTGGTCAGAACATGCTAGTAAACTCTGCTCTTCCCCAGCATCAGCAGCAGATGAAAGGACCTGTGGGCCAGGTCTTACCCAGGCCACAAACACCGCGACTTCAAAACCTGATGGGGACTGTCCCGCAAGGAACACAAAACTGGCCGCAGCGAGGCTTGCAGGGTATACCTGGAAGGACTAGCAGTGACATGGGGCCCTTCAATAACGGCACAACGTACCCAATGCCATCTGGGCAGCCGCGGCTGTCCAAGCAGCATTTCCCACAGGGGCTTAATCAGACAGTTGTGGACACGAGTGGAACAGTAAGAGCCCTGAACCCAGCCATGGGAAGACAGTTGCTGCAGCCACTGCCTGGGCAACAAGGAGCCGGCCAGGCCCGGCCGATGGTAATGCCTGCAATAAGCCAAGGGGTCCCCACGATGCCTGGCTTCAGTCAGCCTCCGACGCAGCAGATGCCAGGTGGTAACTTTGCTCCGAGCAGCCAAGGCCAGGCCTACGAGAGGAATCCCACTCAGGACATATCTTACAACTACAGTAGTGACGGAGCAGGGGGGTCGTTCTCCAGTTTAGCAGAGGGTGCAGACCTTGTGGACTCCATCATTAAGAGCGGACCAGGGGATGAGTGGATACAAGAACTTGATGAGTTGTTTGGAAACCCCCAGTGAAATGGTCTTGTCTAGTCTGGAGCTTTGGTTGTTACGTTTGAAAAAAGAGAGCTGGATGTTCTCCCCATCCTTGGATTGTTGGGGTTTTGTTTGATTGGTTTGGTTTGGGGTTATTTTGTTTTCTTTTATTTTCAATCATGCAAACTGAGCTGATCTGTAGCCAACTTTGGAAGATCTGAGAGACGATGAAAACATCGCTATCCCAAGACTTCCACCAAGCGATTTCCGTTGCGTGGCAGCACCCGCTCTGTGTGTGTGTGGGACAGGATGGGGAAACTGGAAAAGCCAGGTGATGCCTCTCGTTGGGAAAATTTGGTCTTTCCCCATGGAAATGAGGCTTCATTGCACAGTGGTATGGGGTGGTCCTGATTATCTCCCACCTCATGTAACTCTAGACACTGCAACTTTCAGGGGAGCAGAGGAAAACAGCTGGGAGCAAAGCCTAAAGATGCTCACGGGCGATTGCACAGGCCCCTGGTTGGAAGGGGGCTTAGCCCTGGGGGTAAGCAGGTCTCAGTGAGCCACGGCCAGGCCCACAGGGCTGTCACAAGGGAACGTGCAGCACACATCTGACAAACCTAAACAGTTACAGGGAGGTCACCATTTTCACTGCAGAATCATAAAAATCCAATAGAATTGTAGGAGACCATAAATTTGACAGTGTGGTGAGGACAGTTTGGTTATGGGACTGCTGCTGGCGACAGCCTAGGCGGGAGGGTTAACTTAACGAGCTATTTAGTCCCCTTGGGTCTGGCAATAGCGCTTCCCTGGCAGAGCACTTTGGCCTCTGTCAGCTGCCCGGGGGCGCAGAGCAGCAGCTGTGAGTGGTGTTGAAGGGCTGAGAGGTACCAACAGACATCAGCGTAGGTCCTGAGCGGGTCCTTCTCTCTCCTTCCACCCCAGCACGCTTTCAGTTCATTCCTTCCCCTCCCATCCTTCAGTGTGAGGCAAGGTGAGCTGGCTGCACTTCTTCTCAGGTGAGCAACAACCGCCACAAAGAGGAGGAGAAAACAGGCAGGAGAAAATGCACAGGGAGGGTTTGGCAGGCAGAATGGCTTTCTCCTCTCCTCTGCAAAAGTGCAAGATCGGCAGATAGCATTACCTTGGAGCGTCTGGGCTCTTGAAGTGATGTCATATGCAACCTGATCTTCAGTTTCAAACAGATATTTGGTCTGATCTCTGGTTTGCTGGAATAAAATTCACTGCAGTATTTGAAGAACAGGAACCAGTGAAGGACTACTGTAAAGATCATTGATGAATGGGTAAATAATTGATGGAGTTACTGCAAATAAGCTTTTAGGTAGCAGTGACGTATCACTGTCTCCACTGTGTGGACCAGCACTGCGATAAAGTTGTGGTGTGTCCTGCACGATACTGAGACGCCAGCCGTTCTGAATGTCTAAGGCAGCGGTTCCCAAGCTGCAAGCTGAGGTAAGCTGTCCTCCGAAACCCATCACCTTTTCAGTGTTTTCAGCTGAGAGCTGTTTCTCAGGGTGTGTAGTGCTGCATAAAAAATGTTAGCGTGATCCACAGGCCAAAAAGTGTTGGGAGCCTCTGGCCTAACGCTGGCCTGTGTGAGCCGTAAGATGTGCTCTGTAGCAGAAGCGTCTCTAGTGTACAACTGCCAGCACCAGCTCTCCAGCCACCGATTACCTCCTTGTGCGCCGCTCTCCTTGGGACCGGCAATGTGAGGTGCTCAGCTGCTGAAACCCACGGGAGCTGAGGGGCTTGGCACCCTGCATGTTTAAGTCCCGCCTTTCCCTGTGGAGCACAGATGTGCATCACCTTAAGGAGTGGGAGCAAAAGGCGCCTGGAACCATCTCGGCACCCTTGCAGGGCTTACCTAGACGAGGGGAAGTATCTGTTTTAAATGCTGTGATGCGAGCAGGACAGGCTGCATTTTTAACATGGTCTAGCTGCTCAAGGTGAGCTGTCAGTCCAGCTTGCCCTAACTGTTAAATTTTTAAGACATGCTTTAGTTACACCTGTTTTAGCTAACCCCTTTTAAAAATACAGCGCAAGGACCTATTCCGGTTCCTACCGAAGATGATAGGGGTTTGCTTTCAGCAGGAGCCAGGTTGTTTGTGGCCTAATTCAGTGCAAGAGAGCACCAGCCAAAGTTCTCAGTCCACCCTGTGGGTAAGCAGCTCTTAGTCAAACTAGCCTGAACGGAAGGGATGGGCAAACCTGCGAAATGGCACCCCGAAGGGACGAGGGCGTCGTGTGTACCTGTGTGTCTGTGTGAGCGCGTGGGTGAGGGAGCGACGAGCTGGTGCAGCACGTACCCCTGTCCTGTCCTGCACACCGAAGGACGTGGGGGACGGCACAGCGTCCCTTTTTCAGGTGTGAGTGACTGGGGGTCACCTGCCAACGCAGGTGGGGAAACGAGGGTCTAAAAACACACAACCACCACGCGGCAGCCAAGGGCAAGCCCGTGTGCACGAGGGAGATACGGGCTTTGGTGAATAAATGGTGACGAAGGCCGAGTCTCTGTTGTCTTTGTGGAGCTTCCTCAAAATACTCCGTACTGGGACCAATTACTAGAGATTTTAATAGATCTGGGGTGGTTTTTTTTTTCTTTCTTACTATGGTGCTGATGTATATGTAATGTTAAAAAAAAAGTTATTTGTAAATATGTTTTTACAATTCTACAGATATCACTGGGTCTACTATCTGTAAAATATATACATATAAAATATATATATATACTGTTTGTTTAAAATAGAGTATTTTTATTTCATTCCTTAACTCATCCTTACTGCAGTGGTATTGCACTTCAGATGACGTCTATTTACTAATTTGTACTGTATCCCTGACAGCAACTTGCTCCATTTTATTCAGATTTTTCTAGTTTTCTGTTTTTACTTTGTACATTAAGCATTGCTTATTTCCTTTTAAGACCTGTACAGAGCTCTGAAAATGTAGAAAAAGACCTGATGTTAACATACCACTTTTAAAGAAAAAACAAAACAAAACAAAAACAAAAACAAAACCCAAATAAAAGATGGTTATCTGAGTCATACACGAGGCTGGTTTATAGGATCATCTCTCACCCCACTCCTGCACCTCGGTGAGTGATCTTCCCCGGGGAGGAGGGAAGTCGGCTTCAGGCGAGCCTTGTTTTGGCCCCGGGGTTTCTGCGTGGCTGCCTCGTCGCACCCTGCGGAGCTGCCCTTGCCGGAGTCGGGGCGTTACAGGCGGGATGTAGCCCATACCAGGCTGCCCCTCTTGCCCCCGCGTTTGTTCAGCGGCCGGTAAAGCCCCCGCGCATCCCGGTGAGCCCCACTGGGCACACCCGAGCATCTTCCCTTGGTGGCAGCAGACTCCTAGGCTGCTGTGACGAGCGGCCGGGCGCAAGGGCTTCATCAGGTGTCTGCCTTGCTTTGGGGTGACGGTGCCCCTGTCTCAGAGCAAGGTGAGCTGTCAAAACTGCTGGTGCTCTGAGGTGAGGTCTGCGCTCAGGCAGCTGCTATGGGGGAGGTTGGTCCATAACTGGGCCCGTTAGAGGTGGCAGCTCCAAGCTTTAGCGTTTATTCCGTGTAGGGAGCAAAAGCGGGGAGCGGGGAGGTGCTTTCAGGGGAGGTCACAAGGTGGAGAACCCAGGATGTAGGGGTCCTGTGGCTGGGGTCTGAGGAGGTGAGGTAGGGTGGAAGAAGGGAGATGCAAGGTTGGATGTAGGAGTTGGAAAGAAGAGAGGGAAGCTGGGGAAGCTAACTACTACACTTAGAGTAGTTCCCTGTCACTGACTACTGCCACGGTGTGAGAATTGTGTCATCAGAAGCCTTTTGGAAAGCACGTAGACTTGTTGAGTTTATATGACCTGTTCAAGACAAACATGCAATGTAGCTTCCAGGCTCCACTCCGATTTCTGTTTCCACCCTACCAGGGAGCCGTGGAGGATCAGACACCGGAGCGTGCTGTTTGGGATGTCAGTGCAGCTTGGCTTCACGTACAACCTTTAAGGTGAGGTTCCCCTTCTCTCCTTAACGCCAGTCCTTTACCGTTCTAACTGTGGATAATGGGGCGCAAGGAAGGAGGCTGGCCCAGAGCAGAGCAGCTTGCCAGGGTTACTCGTCAGCTTGTGCTGGCAGAGGGCTTGCTGAGAACGGATGCTTTCAGCACGAGGCCCCTCGGTACTGACTGGCTTTGGAGCTGCAGCGGGGACCAATGTCCTTCCTGATCGTGACCAACAGGTGGAGGTTTGCATCACCTCACAGCGTGTGCTGAACGTGCAGCCTGACGCCGACGCCTCGATCAGCAGGCAGGACATGGTATGGTTCTCACTAAACTAAACACTGACACTGACAGCATCCATCTGTTCTAGGTGTGTTTGGTTTTAATTATACATGAGTCAGTCTTTAATGCTTTTCCATCACAGGCATTCTGTCCTGGCTCACTGGGGAAAAAGCAGTGACTCAGAAGACAGGTGGTATCCCCAGCTCCAGGTCTCCTCCTGCACTCTCATTAGCTGGTGCAGCTCCTAAAATGTTAGGTTCATTTTTATCCCCTAGCACTCTGGCTTTGTGCTGCTGGATGATGCTTTGCAGCCTCACACCTGCATTTTTTGGCATCTGAAATTGTCCCTGGGTGATAGCAGTTCATTCCTTTCTGTGAACGGAATAAGATGCAATAGAATAGAAAATGGAGAAGCAATCTATAAACATGCCAGACCACTGCAACAGGTAAGCTTGGAAAGGGATATTTTTAGAGGCAAAGACCTTTTTGAGCACAGTGACCTTTGGGCCTCCTCTAGCGTGTATTTCAAGCCTGTTGGACCTTTGTCTTGGTTTTGATTCTGGCAGCAACACTTCCTGCTGCCTGTGACTGTCTGAAGGCATCACTGGCAGGAGGGTAGGTGGATTTTCTGTCTTTCAGCCCACAGAAGGAAAGTTAGTGGAAGAATTCCCAGTGATTTCTGTGGCTGTTAAATCTGGCCCTGTTGTACTTTCTCCCTGGAGGCAAGTGCGGAGAGTTGCCCTTTCTGCAGCTGGGTCAGCTCCGGCCTGTTAACCTTAGAATCATGGAATGGTTTGGTTGGAAGGGACCTTTAAAGGCCATCCAGTCCAACCCCCCTGCAAGGCGCAGGGACATTTCCAACCAGATCAGGTTGCTCAGAGCCCCGTCCACCTGGCCTTGAACGTTTCCAGGGATGGGGCATCCACCACCTCTCTGGGCAACCTGTGCCAGTGTTCCACCACCCTCAGTGTAAAAAAAAATTATTCCTTGTATCTAGTCTAGATCTACCCTATTTTGGTTTAAAACCGCTACCCCTTGTCCTATCACAACAGGCCCTGCTAAAGAGTTTCTCCCCATCTTTATAATCCTCCTTCAAGTACTGAAAGGGGGCAATAAGGTCTCCCTGAAGCCTTCTCTTCTCCAGGCTGAACAACCCCAACTAATAAAAAAGAAAGACTAAACAGACCAGGATCATTACTTCAGAAAAAAAAAAAAAAGGGACATCTGAGGTTAAGCAAAGACCAACAGGAAATAAATTGTTCTCACCACATGAAACCTGGAAGACATGCTCTAAAATCTGCACAGGTGTTAATTTTCTTCATAGCAGCTGGTATGGGGCTGTGTTTTGGATTTGTGCTGAAAACAGTGTTGGTAACACAGGGATGTTTTAGTTACTGCTGAGCAGGGCTTGCACAGAGTCAAGGCCTTTTCTGCCTCTCACACCACCCCACCAGTGAGCTGGCTGGGGGTGCACAAGGAGTTGGGAGGGGACACAGCTGGGACAGCTGAGCCCAGCTGACCAAAGGGAGATCCCACACCAGATGGTGTCAGGCTCAGCGTATGAAGCTGGGGGAAGAAGAAGGAAGGGGGAGACATTTGGAGCTCTGGAACTTTGTCTTCCCAAGCGATGGTTACATGTGATGGAGCCTGGTTTTCCTGGAAATGGCTGAACACCTGCCTGCCGATGGGAAGTGGTGAATGAATTCCTTCTTTTGCTTTGCTTGTGAAGCTTTTGCTTTACCTGTGAAACTGCCTTTACCTTAACCCAGGAGTTTTCTCACTTCTACTCTTCCAATTCTCTCCCCCATCCCACCACGGGGGAGTGATCGAGCGGCTGTGCAGGGCTTAGTTGCTGGCCAAGGTCAAACCATCACATATATGAAGCAGCTGAGGGAGGAGGAGAGTGGTTTGGTATCTAAAAATCCTAATTTTGCTTTAATCCTAAAGCTAATCTATCCTTATATGCTTTAATCCTAAAAGGAGGATCCTTTTATGAAGAGGATCCTTATAGCATTTCAATATTAAAGCAAATAGATCCTTTTAATCCTAAAGCAAGTAGACCCTTCTATCCTTTGGTATATAAAAATCCTAATTTTGCTTTAATTCTCAACCTTTGCTCTGTAAGAAGAGCTGAGAGAGGAGGAGAGTGGTTTGGTTTTGGTATATAAAAAGAAAGGAAGGGGAGGGAGAAAGCACAGTTCCCCCAATGACTTTTTCAGGACAATCAGGAGAAGATGGGCACATACGATCATAGACTCATAGAGTGGCTTGGCTTGGAAAGGACCTTTAAAGATCACCCACCTCCCTGCCCTGGGCTGGAGCACCTTCCACTGGACCAGGTTGCTCAAAGCCCCGTCCAACTTGTCCTTGAACACTTCCAGGGATGGGGCATCCACAGCTTCTCTGGGAGCCTGTTGCAGTGCCCCACCACCCTCACGACCAGAGGGACATCCCTTGGCCTGCCCTCGTGTGCCCCACACCCGTGGCTTTCTTGGGCTGTAGAGACCAGGAGGGGACAGAGGAGTTCAGATGCAGTTGCCAAAGTACTAAATAAGAGAGTGAGAAAGCATTTTTACTGTTACTTTCTTGTTTTATTGTGTTTTAATTTTTTTTTTTTTGCTCAGCCTCTAAAGGACCTAAGGAAGCAGCTAGAAGGGACCTTAATGCTGAAGGCCAGCACTTCTCCAGGGCAAACCTGTGGTCTTCTGCTTCTCCAGAGGAGGGGCTGCCCCTCTGATGTCTCCTCTTGATCTGTTGCTGTCCTTCCTGCACCGCTGCAGAGGGTCTGGCTTCGTCTCCAACCTTCCATCAGGCAGCCTTGTCATCCTTAGGCCAAAGACACCGCACCTCCAGGCCCCAGGGACCTTGCTGGCTCCCTGAGGCTGGGCTGACTGTACAGCGCTGGCTGGGTGCTCCTACGGCTCCTACGGCACCACATCAATGGTGGCCTGGAGGGGAGGCCTGGCATCGTGTAGTGGTGCCAGGGGAGTGATCCTGGAGGTGGATCCACCTCCATCAACGACTCCTCATCTTCAAGTGTCTCCACCTCCATGGGCTCCACACCACCAGCGATGGGTAGAAGGTCTTGTTCCCTCTGCTGAACCCAAAGCCCTGCACAAACGCAGGCGAGCAGCTGAGTCGCCCAGCCAAGTCACACCGTGTTCTCTGCAGCTGACAGGTGAAGCCCTTTGCAGAGCACGAAGCCATACTTCCACCTTTCCCTTCTCTCTTGGTTCTGCAGGAAACGCCCTTCCTGTCCCGTGGTTCCACATAGACCTCTGCCTGCTCCTGCCTCCCTCCTTCACGCTGACATTGAGCAAGCAGCAGGGGAATATTCGGCTCTCTCTGCTCCAAGGGCAGCAGCCCACGGTACCTACGGAGCACTGGCACTCAGCATTGATAGGTAGCCCCGTGCCTGAGGCCAAGCAGGTATGGAACAGAACTGCTGTTCCGGTTTCTGTGCAACTGCTCTCCACCAGTTCAGCCTCCTAAGCAATGTATTTCCAGTTACTGAGTCTGCAGTGATACAGGAGAACAGCTCCAGATTTAATAAGCAAATAAGGGAGGCACGCTAAAAGGATTGGGCGGAGAGGAAAGATCTAAGCTCTGATTCTAAACCTGCCGAAATTGGTGTGTGATATTGGGCAAGTTGTTGGCTTTGTTCCCTGTCTGTGTAACAGTGGTAATGATACCGATCCGCCTGTCTGGCTCTGGTTCGATACGAGTGGGAGACCCTCAGACAGAATTGCGCAGAGCGTTAGTCTGCAAACTTTAGTCAACAGAGAAAGAGGGTATAAAATCACAACCTGTCCTTTTCCCCTCCGCAGCCGTTGTTGGACCCAAGCCTTGCACCTTTGTCCTTGTTCCATTTTATGGTTTCAGCCTTTGTCCCCTGCAGGCACTAAGGTGTGCCTTTAGTCACAGGCCAACTTCCACACATCTCCCCCTTCTTCACACGGAAGGTTATTATGAACCTGATCCAGCACTCAAACTGTTTCCTGGGCAGGTTATCGACCTCAGTACACTTTTAGAAAGACCATACACAGGTTAATTACACAGACCTGACTGAGCACCACTATAAGCGTGCAGTATTTTTTGCCAAATCTTGTCTTCAAAGGCACAACAAGGAAAATTTCTGCCTGCTGGCTCTAGCATGAGTATGTTCAGCATTGCCTAAATAATTTGAATTATCAGGAGCTACCAAAATAGTCATGGCCTGGCTTTTCTGTTCTTCTACATCATTTAAATTGACCATCAGCATACTTTGAGCTCCTGATGGTAAGCCATGACTTTTCCCCCTGTTTAGCAGAAAACTGTTTTCATAGTCAGTTTTCATTGTCATTTTATGATTCCCAGAGCTGTGGCCGTGCTGGGACATTTGTCTGGTCTTTCCCACACCCCAGCCATCTGTGCCTTGGTGGGAGACAATGCAGTAGACCCAATTGTTAGAGGAGCATCTGTGCCACCTTTTTGTCTGGGCTGGCTCCCTCTCATGAGTGCCGTGTCGTGGGTACAGCCTGTCTTCAGGAGGCGTCGTGTGAGGGCTGGGATCTGCCTGCAGGAGGGCCCCGCTTCTGCGAGAAGAGTGTTGGAGCATGTGTTGAGCTGGAAACGCGCGTATAAAATCAAAAGGTCTTCACAGAAACCTTTAAACGTTTTCCTGAAGAAAGCTGTGTTTCCATAGATGCTTAAAGAGCCTCCCGCAGTGGGATTGGATATATGTGGAAAACGGGGCCCTCTCAGCAGCTCGTTGCGTCGAAATGTGTTTTTACATTTGTGCAGAAGGGATGGCGCTGCTGGGGGAAACGGAGAGGAGCGAAGGAAGGCTGCAGAGACGCTAGCGAAGCTGAAGGACATTGGGTAAGATGGCTGATGCTTGCAGTGTCAGTTGCAACTAAACAGCTAAATCAGTGAATTAATGGCTCTAGGTTTATGTAATTTGTTAGGGTTTGCAGTACTGTACGGGCAAACAGAACACTTAATTGCAAATGCAGATGTGACATGACGTTCTGTCTTACTGACTCTTTTTCAACAGCGCCGGGAAAGGAGAAAGCATGAACAGCTCAGGAGAAGCATGCATTTTACATTGCAACAGGCTGTTAGCAAAGAGCTCTGGTGCTTTATTCACAGGCAGCTTATCATCTTTTTGGTGTTCAGGGAAAGCATCTGCATTCTTTATTTATTTGTTTATTTTAAAAACTGTCTTCAGAACAATTTACGTAGTTTCTTCATAATGCTGAAGTCCAGGTATTCATCCAGAAAGCTGTTAATAACCCCAACTGCGCCCAGGGTCATCAAGCAAGTTAGAATTATCAAATTCAAGTAAAAACCTGTCAACCTAGAAGTGAAAAGCAAAAAAATACTGTTAGGAGCTGTACAGGGTGTGTTTACAGTGAAACTGCTTCTCCACACCAGGTAAGAAAAAGTGCTTAGAACCAGAAAGGGTCACTGCTGCAATGCTACCTTGGGGTGTTTTGGTAAAAAAACCATTTGTGACTGTGGCTAGGGAGAAGAGAGATTCCTAATATCCTCCCTATGGGAAAACTCTCCCCCAGTGTTTCTAAATATTCCTGTGGAAGTTAGGCACTTGCTTCAGGATGAAGCTACTTCATCCCGTGACATGAAGGCCTGTAGATAAAGCCACAGGCAAGCTTCAGCCCCTCACTGCAACTCGAGGTGTAGGAGCGTGGGAGAGAAGCCTTAGGGACTGCGGGAGGGGTGTGCGTGTCTCTGACATCCACATCTGTTGGTCAGGTACTCTCCACGGAGCTGGGAGATCCATTGGAGTCTGAGGAGCATGTTGGCCTTCGATTCGTAGCTCGCTGTCCTCATACCCACAGAGGCTGAAGAGGTTAAGTGCTCGGGCACCGCTGGGGGTTTGGGGAGCCTGAGAATCTCACCAGTGCCTAAAGGCTTGATGTAAGTAGCCTTTCTGCACGTGCCACATCTAGACGCAGATTTGAAAATGAAGTGTGAGATCTCCTCAGTTTCAGGAGAGTGTGAAAAAAGCCTTTAGCTTTGCCCTCTAAGTACCTGCCAGAGCCAGCTGGAGGGAAGGGCAGAGGATACGGCTCACTTGTAAAAGCCTCTCCAGCACAGAAAGCAAGTAGAAGGTGCATGTTCCTGTTGTGTTCTTGAAAAATCCAGCCTTGCCACATCTGAACTGCAATGCATGTAGTCGAGTGCAGTAGCATGTGTTGTAACCAGCTCTTGGAGCACGCGGACCAGGTTTGCCTTTATACGTAGCACGGCTGCAGTCACTGAGTACGGCTGAGAATCAACGTGAAGGCTAAATACCTTCTTGCTACTAGGGCTTCTGGAGGCTCGCTGTATGGTTTGAGGCTGGGTTCTGCGTGCCTGACTTGTGCTGCCCTGTTGCTAGTGCCCGCTGGAAGTGAGCACCAGCCAGCCCGCAGAAGCAGGCCTGGTGAGCAAAGCCGTTCTCTAGGGCTGCCAGGCTGACTCTCGGCACCCTCTGTGTGATGCAAAGAAATTAGAGCCTCAGCAGAGGGTAAAGCCCTGTCTAATCGTGAAGCCAGCCACTGTTCTTAGGCTTCCTTGAGAGGCTGAATCTATTGGTATAAGAGTACTGAAGTAAAGTATGGGAAGGAATTCTTGAACAAAGGACTTTTTAAGTTGTTGATTAAAGAAAAGTTCATTATGCTCTACTTGTTCATTTACTTAGACTGGTTTGCTCCCCAAACTTCCTTAATAGTTGCCAGTCTTCTGATTAGCATTCATTGCATCATCGAATTATTGCATCTCTTATTGGGAAATAAAAAATTATCTCAATATGTTTGCTCTGGAATACGTAGCCTCTCCCTTCTCTTAAGCAACAGATCTTCCAAAGGGGCTAAAGGATTAGTGGGGACTGTAGTGCGAAGGAGCATGGCAATATCTGTATACAAGCTATGGAAAATAGCCCTGAAGTACAGTCTTTTGCTGCTGCAGGATCATTCACTACAAAATAGTCTGATTGTTTCCTGTCTTCCTCTAGAAATACACATCCCAAGTCTTTTAATTTTATGACAAGCATATATCGTGCTATTTTCTTTTTATGGCTGATACCTGGAAGAGGAGCCTTAGGTCAGGGCACAGAAGATAGCGCAGTGGCTTCAGAGAAACAAGACATAAACTGTGTGTTTATGTGCAGGAGGGTGCTTTGCCAGCGTGCACGTTTGTTGAAGCAAAATGCACGGTACGAGATGCTGTGCACTTAACATTCATTAACGTATGCTTATCTGCGGCTGTGTTCTCTTATCTGTTTGGTGAAAGTTCATCAGCCGACAAGGCCAGATTTGCTTGCCTCCTTCAGTGCATTTTGTACGGCTAGAGTAAAGGTCTTAATGTGACAAACTGAAGAAAAATGAAAACAGCAGACAGGCAGGCGCTGCGCAAGCCTTGCCCGAGCAGTCTGCCATCCTCCAGCACCTGCACAACTGTGCCTCTGCTTTCAGACCTCTCCGAGTCTGCTTGCCAATGTGCTCAGTACGAAGCAGGCACCCACAAGTTGAGCATCAGACCTCTTCTCTCTCGTGACCCATAGCACATCCTCATCCTAGGCTTCTACTGCAGCAACCAGCCCTCTGCCCCGAGGGTTTCCGCTCCGGACCTCTTGCTGACATTTTACACGTGTTGCGTTCAATTACAGTCTCTTTTCCCTGCCAGTCCTTGGCTCTCAGCCCAGCTTCAGGCCCCAGCCTGGAGCTTTTAACCTGTGTTCAGCTGGTAACTCCTTACCTTCCTTTCGCAGACTGTACGTAGCCATGGAAGTACTTGTAGCGGGCAAACACGTACAACACACCCAGAAGGGCAGCTAATTCTAAGGAAGAAAAGATTAATGGGGAAAAAAACACAGTAAGAAAACTGAAAAATGAAGATCATGGACAGTTAGACGCTTTAGTAGTGTTTCCTAGCTGTATAGCTCTGGGGATTTGCATAGCTACACATACGCTGGGAAGTTATCTTGGGAAAGTAATTCAACAGAGATACGTGTACTCTTAAACATTCACTGCAGGAGGGTCTTGATAGGTGTTTACAGAGAGGGATGGGCATAGGACAGTTCAAAAAATAATCTACAAGCCTCCTCTGAAAAGGAGATTTCAAGAACTGAGAGGAATCTGCAGCCTCCCCCAGTTTGGTGGCTATCCCAGGGACAGGATAGTGGGTTGGAGCACTGTGGCCTGACCCAGCGCTGTCATTTTGTATTGTTATGGCAGTTCATGCTAAACGGGAGTGTTTGTTTTGGAAAGAGAATCTTATTTATGTTGTTAATAACCTGCTTTGCATTTATATAGCAGCTTTTCTCCAAGGACATGAGAGGAAGCTGTAGTGGAGTTAGCTTTCTGACCTCCCCGTGGGAAGAGTATAAAGTCACCTCTGCTTGATGGATGGAGCAGGGGGTGTAGGTCAGGCGTGTTAGCCAGGACTAAGCTGGATAATTTTGTGTTCTTTCAGACTGGGCGAGTGAGTATTACAGAGGACAGGTTTTACTGTGTTCTGGATTAACTCCTGTAAACATACCCATGGGAGATGCTCTGTTGAAAAAAAAATGACTTAAAGAGGAGGCTAACGTAATCCTTCTCTTCTTACGTATGACAGCGCGTCTGCGTTGCTGGTGAGCAACTGTGATTTTCCTCGATTCAAGCGCCTGCCTGTAAGCACATGTACTATCGTATCCAATTTGTTGACTTTAGCGGTGCTACTTTGGATTTACATTGGATTTGCAGTGGAGATGGGACTCTGGCTATAAGAGAGCCCCAAAACAAAATTACTGTTTTGGAGCAAAGATAGAAAATGGAGAAGTGAGCTGGTTGTTCAGGAAGGAGAGGTATAGTGGGCATGAGCTAGTTATCCTTTCTCCAGCCCACAGGCTTCATGCTTCTCAAACATCGGCTGGGGAAGTGTTAGTAAAGCAGAATGCAAAAATTAAGCTCTGTCACAAGTTCTAGCTCTACGAGAGTCCACCCCGTCACTGTTAGGAGACATCACGGACCCACCTTGGAAAGTCCAACAGAGCGAGAGATATGAAAGCTCTGTGGCATCTGAGTTCAGAACGTTTGGCCAAGAAATGCCTCCCTGCTTGGTGGCTGAGAAAACGTAATAGCTTTTCCCCGAGTCCCCGCTGCACACTTGAAGTACAATGTCTATGGCTGGAGATGCCACTGTTATTTTATGACTGTGCTTCAGTGCTCAGTGCTGTGTCCCAAAACAAAGTCAGAGCCCAGTGGTGGTGTCGCTCATCTGGGATGTAAAAACCCAAAGGTTTGCTGGCTTGAGCTTCGTCTCCATCAGCCAGAGGTCCAGCCACAGGCGCAAGTGCTCTGACCTGAGCCTTTTCAGGCTGCCTCCTCCCTGGTGACGATAGCTATGCTTGATGTCCCGTGAGAATTGTCCCGTAATGTGCAAATAATTGTTAGCGGGAAGCATCTGGGAGCTGCTCTTCTGAATGGTTCACCCTACAAATCCACAGAGTATATGATAAATGTGCCACGTAATGGCTCCCTGGTTTGCAGAGAGAAGCGAAAGCTGCTGGGGCTATGCGAAGTACCATGACTAAGTGGGGATTTTGGTGTCACTGAGCATTCTTCTAGGCAGGCTATGCTAAGGTAATGCAATTAAAAGAAGGGGAAAAGATGTCTACAGTCATTTACCTCCTGATTAAACTGAAGGGGTTTAAAAAGTTATGTAAAACTTCTCAGTCCAAGATTAAAAAAAAAAAAAAGGGTTTACCTTGATTAAAAAACCATCCTGCAGTCCAGAGGACAGTCAGGAATAATGGGTAAAACTCCACACAGTTTTGTCTGCAGAATAAATTTGAAAGAACATTAGCCTGGAAAGGAAAAGAACTATGGGTGGGATTTTCAAGGAGAATTGGCTTTGGCCTCATTTAGTTGCCACTGAAAGTAATGCAATGCAGTCCAGTGGGAGCACAGTCAAGCCAGCATTAGATGCTCTTAAAAACTGTCCTTCTAATCTCAAATACAAACTATTTCAATGATTTGCCTGGTATTTAAACTCAGGCAAGGATCTGGATCCCAACTCCATGGAAATAAGTAGGACAAATAATCCCAAATCAAATGCCCGTGCAGCAGAGAGAGGCAGGAATTCCAGCACATGGATGTGATATTAATCACTTATCTCCAAACTTGGTATGATGGTTTTGTGGGTCAGCATTCCTGGGACTGCAAGAGGAAGCATAAGGCTGTGCGTAGGCAACTTGGATTGCTCTGGTGCGGCCAACTGCCTTTATGAAGTGCTATCAGGCACAGGCAGCACACGATAGACCTTCTTATGGTGAGGACCGTAACATCTTTATTTGTTGACATCATCTGTTTTCCCACCAGTATTTTGCTGGGATATCTTTTCTTGGTTGCTCTGAATGAATTTCTTTTTAACGAATTAGGCAACCTTCTGTATCTAACATATCCTGCTATCTAATATGTTGTCTAATGTGTTCTATGTCTTGTTATTGTTATCCACTACAACCACAGTTCCAGCAGATGGGATTGCTTGAAATAAGTACACACGCTTTTGCATAGGGTCGTTAGCTAATCACAGACCGAAGCCCTTTAGGAAAATGCTGTTGTCTTAGATGGGCTATTCCACCGTTACCCACTGCGAAGACAGAGGTTTTCTGGGCTCCTCTTCCATGTGTTTGGTGTTAGCCACACTCCAAGAGCAGACAGCAAGGCTTGCTAGATCCAGAACATCAGAATTCTTTAAGTTACAGTCAATTGGATCTCAGCTCCTACTTAGGTTTGGGTACTCTGATTGCCTAGCTGAACAGTGACTGTTTTAAATAAGCTAAACTTACCCCATTATCATTAAAATAAGAGCTGAACCATTGGAAAAGTGATCTGATCATTGTTTTTCTTTTCTTTTTTTTTTTTTTTTTAGCAAAGAGTGCAAAGAAAAAGGTACTGTTTTGAGATAATGTTTTTGCTTCTCTTCTGGACTGAATTGTTATTCACTGCCACCATCTTAATGATCTCCAGCCTTACTGTGCACGAAATGTTCTGTCAAATTCTGGAGCTCCAGTGACAGCTGGAGGCATGACCTTGTGCTTCATTCTTGATTTCCCCACCAGCCACACAAAATGACCTGTAAGCAAAAATAAGGGCTCACGAATTATGCAGTTCCTCATCTCAGTGCTGTCCCTAAGACGTCAGTAATTTTTTTATGGATAATATTGTTCTTCAGCTCTGTCCATTTCGTTTGACAGAAAGAGACCAATATTAGTTGTTCCCTACAAAAGTTTAATCTTATCTTCAAGAGTAACTTACTCATGAGGAAGGGGGGAAATTGCTGTTTCAGAAATATATTCATTCTCTTTTTGCATCTGCTACACTAGTTATGACTTAAATATCCTCCCGCCTCATCTGAACCCTAGAAGTGCTCAGCCTGGGAGCACCTATGGAGGACCTATGCTGTTTCCACCTCCACTGATATGGAACTGATAGTACTTACCTGTCTTGTAAAAAGCATTTTTTCAGAACTGACGCAGTGCCATGAAAAAGATAAGATTACTTACTGTACAATGACTAAATATCAATTACTTACCAAAAAAACCCCAAACCAATCAAACACTGTCTCTCCAATTCTGACCTGTATTTCTAGGATCGCTTCTGATGTGTATATGTAAACCTCACTGGAGAAGTCTCCCCCCAAAAGCTGAACAGAGGCTTGCAAGGACAAAGGCAATACACAGATTGCGATTTTTTGTATGCAGCAGGGCTACTGGGCATCACCTTGTTTGACTTTAAAACTCTCTGGGTACTTGGAGTTATGTTTCTGGCTGTGTCATAGCCACTCCGTATGAGAAGCTCGCTATCTACCTTGTACCTAAACTTCGCCTGGACCCAGAAACCAGGCACCCACCTGAGTTTCCTAAAAAGACTTCTCTAAGCGGCACACCTAGAGCATACCTTCTGTCCTCCCTTCTGGGAGCAGGGGCATGAAAATACAGCTAGAGATATTAGTGGTGCTGCTGCATGCACCTCTTATGTCTTATCCTTGTGGCCAGAGCCTTTTCCCAAAAAAAAGCATTTTCCCTTCTCTCTTCTCCCCATATAAGTAATTACGGGCTGCGTTGAAGTGACTTCTTAACCCTTTTCTCCAGGAACTAGTCAGAGCACCTCCGATACCTCTCCTTAAGGCAGGTTCACAGGACCTTTAATTGTATGTGCATCCAGCAAGACCTCCTCCACTCCCACCCACACATCTCTTGTCATGCCTGGTGATTCATCCATTATTTGCCACCTTGCAGCCCTTTCAGAAGGGAAGAATGGTAGCAGGGAGGGTTTAGGGAACACACTTCAGGGAGACTGAAACTTGTGGAAGCGTAAGAATTACCTCTGAGAAATATTTTCCTGGAAAACATCACTAAAAAGTTGCTCTTTAACTTCTGTCACCCTCAAAATGATCTGATTTTATGAGAAATGCTATGTGCTGGCAAATCCTGCCTGGCTTATCAGTCAAAATGGTAGGTGAGCCATAGTGTTCTGTGCAATGGTGTTTTTAGCCAGCAATGTGTTCCTTGTTTTCTAGCCGCACTGAGCCAGGCAATGCTTACAACCAGCCTGGGACCAGGTTATTTTCTATTGAGGAACTGAGGCAAGCCAAGGTAGCTCATTGCATTCAAATTGGCTGAAAAAAAAGCCTTGAACGGATGCTGGACAAAATAAACTCACTGGGGGAAATAAGATTAAGGCACTGTAGGGGTCAAATCGTTCTTGTTTGTTCAGTACAATTAACCAAAGCAAATCATCAAGGCCATGGTATAACCCTGGCCTCAGCTGTCATGCGACTTGCCCTTGGTCTTGCTTGGCCAGCAAGGCTCTAGTCTGAGGGGCAGAGATTTGCACGTGGGAGACTCTGGTTCACCATACGCAGAAACAGGTTGTGATACTACGACAACGCAGCTGACCATCATCAGATCCTGGCTCCCACTGTGACTGACAGAACTCTGCTTCAGGTAGGGACAAGTGGGCTTTTATATGCCAACAAAAACCAAGCTGTGGCACTGCGTAACAGGAGAACTGGAGTGATGTCTGCCACCTTGAGAGAAAAGGTGAGCCCCATGCGCAGAACAGGACAGGTGCCCACCAGGGACTCAAAAAGAGCTCAGGAGGGGAATAATTACTGTATTTCTTGTTAACTGCATAGGATTCACCTTTCAGTTCCTTTCTGGCGAATGGAAAGTAGCAATGTAGCTCCAAGTTGACGTTTCGTGACTATGGTTTAACAAGGGCTCAGGTAAATAATAAAGCAATGGGAGGGCTCTTCGGTCCCACCCTCTGGAGGTGCTGCCATGAGGACTCCAGAAAGCCTTGCAGCAGGAGTACGGAGAGCTTTTCACAGCCTTTTCTTCCCCCTCTATCAAGTTGTTCGATTTTAGCAGGCTAAATTACATGACTGAGGTAGTTACAAAGTAGGCTTGACTTGCCTTTGCTTTTTTTTTTTTTTTTTTTTTTTTTTTTTTTCTTTCATCTTCAGGTGGCATTTATGGTCACTGAGTTAATATCTTTACTCTGAAAATATGGGACAAAGCAGGCTTTAAAGAAACATTGCTCTCACATATTTTATATGCATTTAAAAGCCTGTAGAGAAGCTGCTGCCTGTATTGCAGTGTATGATAGCGCAATGTTAATTTGCATGGCCTGGCCTAAAAACTTAAAAAAAAAAAAAAAAATCAAATACTTCTTAATAATGTCTTGCTGGGTTCTGGACTTACTACTAGTGATTTTGAAAGGTGCTGTTTCAGAGAGATGTGACAAAATAGAGGGACTCCTGTCCTGCCTGCTCTCTCCTATATCAATGGCTGGGATTCATTCTGTCCTTTCACTGGATTCCCTTCTTTTCCCATCAGCCTACAAATCGCTAACCTCTCAAGCAAATCTCGGCTGCTTAAAGCTGGATTCATGACTGGAAACCTCTTCCTGCATTGTTTCTGCTCTTTCTTTCTACCCTAGAGCATTTCTTGCACAGCTGAGTCTTCGACTGACCTGATTCTTTTAATAACTCATGGTTCTGAGTAAAACTTGTACCTCTGATGGCTGCTAAGCGAAACCTGACTTCCAGCTCTGCTTCAGGGAGGTCGTGTATCGCATTAGCACCTTCCTAACTCGGGACGGGAGGCTCAGCAGGATAAACAGACGAGCAAACAGAGCAGGCAGTGCTGTGTATGTTGTGCGTATTTTGTTCACACACTCTAGGCTGCTCCCCTTGCGTGAACTGCTTGTAACGCACGCTTACGGTGCCGGTTTCACAACGCTCGCTGGAACTCCCATACGTTAATCTGTGTTGGTTTCCCCGTGCTAGAAAGCACGCTGAAAGTACGCCAAGCTGTGATGATTTAAACCAGATCAGCAGATCAGATTCTTACACAGGTTTCTCTTTGGGCTCTATTTCAGACTGCCAGTGTAAATCAAAACAAGATTATCTTGTATTTGCTGTGATGTTAACTCAGATTAACTCATATGGATTACCATCATAAGGAAGAACGTAGGCATTTTCCCCCTCCCTTTGCAGTTTCATTATCTGTACAATTCCTTGAGTTTTCAAACTGCAGTACTTTTCTGGATAATGTTTTGTTTGTTTGTTTTTAATCCTTCACACTTTTATGTTAAAAATCAAGGCAGGCAAGCTGAACTTTCACAGAAGTTGATGGTAAATATTGTCACCAGATAGAAATGTTCTGTGAAGATCACAAGGGTATGTTGTAGCTCATCTGATGACAGAAAAAGAGAACGTAAAATTTTTTGGTGCTTTTTCTTTGCCTTCTGTTGTGTTGGGCTTTTTTTTTAACCTGGGAGGGCCACATTCTCAAGCATTTTTTTCTGCCAGGTACAAATGTTATTTCAGTAGTTGAGGCTTTGAGAACAAAATAAATTAAGCCACATAGATATGTTGCTAGATAAGTTGGTAATCCTATAGATTTTTTTTTTAAAAAAGAGCAGAATAATTAGTTTTAAATTACTCTTAATCTCATACTAGTATAGCGCACTAGTATAGCCTTCAAAATGTATCTAGTTTCCTGGTGTAAACGCAACGATATGAATCAGCATATTTCAAAGAAAATAATGACAAGTATTAAAAATGCTACTCCAGTTTTAGACTGAGCATCTCAGACTTGCCCACCTAGTCCTTGATTCTCAGAGGCATACCAGCAGTGGATAAAAGAAATACATTTAGCTCTTAAAGAAAGGTGATGCTAAGGACGTGAGATGGAATATCTCATATTATTCTTGCCCAGTGTAAAGATACACTTTCTTCTTTCATTTCAGATCCTTAGTATATATCTCTATTTCAGGAAATGTTTTTTACAGCACTTTCAGCCCAGCATTAGTGTATTAGATTTTACAAATTTACTCTCACTTTTGAGGTTTTCAATGGTATAGGTGCCTAAATAAGAACTGAAACCAAGACACGATGTGGCTGTGGAGTAACTTTACAGCCAGTTACAAGCTCTCACAATAGTATGATCCCAAAAAGTCAGCAAACAAAATAGAACTGAAAACAAATTTGTTTCTCCCACAGGGAAAAGTAGTCTGTCCCACTGAGCCAGCTCCCTCACAGGCTACAGAGAGGGTAAACAATGCTGTAGCGAGAACAATCTTAGGAGTTCTCAGAAATTAAAGTTACAGAGCAGCCAGTTTATCAAAAAATAATTTCCATTACTTCAGAACTGGTGGAAACCTCCCCGAGCCCCAGCCACGCAAGCCCGCAGATCTTACATTGCTGGAAGACGGAAAGAAGAGAGACAGCAGCGAGCAAAATTAAATCACCAGCCATGTTCCCAGCAGCTTCCGCGTGCGAGCAGGATGTGTGTATAGGAGAGAGGGCTGGAGTGAGCAATAAGGAAAAAGAACCGGTGGGAGAATTATAGTGCTGTTCAGCATTGCAACAAAGGGCTGCCCTGGAAATAGAACAGCCTAACTTTTTAAAACTAGAGTGCAAAATTATGGCCGTTTTTCATTCCTGAAAATGTTCGAATGCAGTCAGCCAGCCCTGCCTGCTTCTTGCCTGCGTGAAAGCGCAGCGAGAACAAAAGCAGCCTTTCCCGCCTCTGTGGATTCAGCTGTTCTTTTATGTCTTAGATTTCTGTTGCAATCTCTTGGAGGGCGAAGCCTTTTTGTTCTGTGTTTGCACAGGGTCCAGCGCAGCGAGATCTGTGTCTGTCACTCGTAATGCCACTGCAAAGCAGCAGGTGCAGGAGATGCGAGGCGGGAGCAGAGCTTTGTCCTGGCCCTACACTTGATTTACGGGTTTTGCTGAACATGTGTAACATGGGCTCTGACGGGTGACACGACCACCACTTTACAAGTAGTCAGCACGCAGAAAGGAATTGTTCGGGATAGTTCAAAGGGTAAAACGACTGAGAAAAAAATAAATATCTCCCCTCTTTTTACTGCTTGGAGTATACTTCCTATAGCTTGTGCTTAGTCCTGAAACTGCTGGGAGAGATTCTCTGAAGGCACGTGTTTTCATCAGCTAGCCCTGTCTAACAGGAAGCTTCATGTCATTAGCCTTTATGATCCCATAAGACCACTGGAGCAAAACCAGTGTAATGTTTGTGTGACTCCAGGGTTATCTAGCCACTTTGCCTCCAGCTGATGTTAAAGTGGAATACTTATTGACTTTAGTCAAACTTGCTAATTTTAAAGGCTAGTGTAAAAAGGACTTTAAATCAGGTATTTTTACCTTGCCAAAATTTGAAAGGTTATTTCTCAGGTATTAATTCAGTATATTGTTCTTTCTAAAGACTGGAAGAGTAGACATTCTGTAATAACAGTAGTTGGAAGTTTGTGCTTAGTAACTCTTTAATTGCTGATTTATGCCCCTTAATTGCAGTTCTTGTTGTAGTATGGGTTGGCTTTCTGACCACACAGTCTCTCTGTGTTTCTAGGGGCTGACCAGGTGTGTTCAAAGCATTATCACCCTGCTGATACAGGGAAGTGAAGGAAAACTCTGATAGAGCCAGACATTTGAAAAGTTAAAACTACAAGGGCTAAACATTTTAAGGCCAGCTGACAGTGAAGTTATGGGGTATTTCTGACTTTATTTGAAGGATGTGAATTTCAAAATGGGAATGGACATGCAAAATCCAGCAAAGATTGGCCTAAATGTAGGCAGGAACACAATTTAGGGCAGGTTAAATCCACAGAAATATTGTAAATTACATGTCCATTACAGCTGAGCTAGGGTCTGCTTAAAAACTCTGTTCGCTTTCCACTGGTAGCAGAGAGTTTGTAGTTGCCTATAGATTTATAATGCTTTTAGTCATAGTCCACAGCCAATGTTATGCTTCCTCCCTGTGTAAGCCAGAATAGAAAGCTGGATCATATACAAAACAAGGTTGGGTTTATTTATGATTGTGGAAGTACAGTAGTACCTCAAGTGCCCAGAGTTTTATGATGTGTATAAGCCCAATATATGAAGAGATGCCAGGATCAACCAAGAGATTTCTCCAGTTATGTCAGGACATTTTGACAGCTTGTCTGTGGCTGACTTCTCAGCTTGCTCCTGATGAATGTAATTGGATTTCGCATTTCCTTCACTTGCATGCATTTCATATGTGCTTTGCTTATCTCTGCTGTTGTAAATGCACGTGTTTCCTGCAGCTGTCCAGAGCTGCTTGCAAAGCAAGGACAGAGGCTCTGAGCAGTGAAATGTATTGTGATGTCAGAGATACTAGGGGTATCTTACCAGACTTCGGTCTTTCCCATTTGGAAACAGTGGTGTCTTATTGCTGCACCATACTTTGTACGTGTGCTTTACAGGCAAAACAAGTTTCTCTAACTGTAATTTACAGCAGTGGAAACTGAGGCATTGGGTAGGGATGGGACTTGCTGGAGTCACGCAGCGGCTGTGTGTCAGAGCTGGGTGGCTGCGTAGCCCCAGGATTTAAGGCAAATGAGTGGTCCTGCCTCTTGCTGACCTATGCGTCCCTGGCAGACTTTCCCAAAGAGGCTGGCTCGTCTCTCTGTGGAGAAGCTCCTGTTGGCCAGCAGCGAAGGCAAATCCCAGCAGGGTGGCAGAACTGCTGTCAGGAGAGAGCAGATGGCTGGGGTAGTGAGACCAAAAGTGTGTTAAGTGTGAAACCAGACTGATCAAATAAGCTCTTTTAATGGAGTTACACTATCAAAGCTGCTCATTTTTTGTCTCTGGAAGAGCTGAGAAGAGCTTTGCAAAGGGCGGCGTTCAGTCTACACTGGGGCGTGACTTGTTAAGTCACAAGTGGCAGTGCAGCATCTTTTATTTTTAAACACCTTCTAGAAGACAGGCTCTGCAGAATAGAGAGGCTCCTCTGGCTGGAAGGGAAAACATATCTGAACTCTTATATATCTCACTGGAAATGTTTATAGGGTAAATCAAGACTATTACAATGTATGAGGCTAGCTCCTGTGGTTTATTAATTCATACTGCTTTTCAACAATATATTACCAAGAATATGGGCCTGTGTGGCACTGGGTCATACTCAGGCTTTAAATTTATCAGAACTATGAAACAGGTGGAAGAGGAAGAAAATACATTTATTCCTTCAAATATTCCTATTTCTACCTCCTAAATACCAGTTGTAACCCGTCGGCTGTTGTTTCATACATACTTTGCACGGGGCCTCAGAAGAAGGATGAACAGTCCATTTTATTCAGTTCATTTTAAGGTCTGGTTGTTCAGAGTTTTCTGCTTTGTGGCAGCATTACCAAATGATAAAACAGATCCTCATTTTCTGTCTCCATCCACTGGACATTGGTAGCATGAGATCAGGCTATTTTTGGTGGTGGTGACAGAGCAGATCTTAAAGGATTAAACAGAGTAGTAGCCAGAGGTTCGAATTCTTCCCCGATTTGCACCTTCTGGAGACTTAGGTCACCTCCATCAATACTGGATATAAGTCAGGAAAGAATTGGTTCATGGTGTTCTCATCTGACTGTACAAAAGATTGATGTGCTTTAACTCCCATCAGTGTTAATGTGCGTTGCTATATGCACATAAATTCCCACATATCCACAGGCCTCTTGGATTTCCTTATGGCCTTTGGGTATCATTGCAGTTTTTCACTTTGGACGTTGCAGGAACATATCTGGGATGCAATTCTGGATTGCGACAGAGAATAATATACTTTTACATATGTTTATAAAACATAAACTTGCCAGTCTTGCGTAATATCCCATTGTAATAATAGTAGGCTTTCGAAGTAGCAGCAAAAAGAGGAGTCTAGATTGTTATAAGAAGTACCTTAATGTAATTACAGTGTGGGGTTGTTTTTTGTTAAAATGGTGCTTTTCTGTTTAAAAAATATGGTTTTTTTCTTAAAGTATCTTCACCTGTTCTTATGTCTGAGGAGCTGAGAAGTGCAATGGCTTGGGAGAGATTATCAGAACCCACTCGGGAAAATGGTGCACACACAACCACATCTGCGCTGCTGTGTAAAAAAGCTGTGTGTTTATGGTGAGCAGGGAATACCTGGGCCATCCAGCTAGGTAGAGGCTGAATATTCCTCACCTCCCATGTCTCAGATCCCCTCCTCCTCCTAACCTGAATGTTTCTGGAACAAGTAGTGAACCTCCAGAGAAGAGGTACAGACTAACACAGCCGGGAATTCTGCAAACCCTGCCTCTCCCATTCAGCAGAAGAGGAGGAAATGCTCTATACAAAGCCATTCTTTCCTTTGACTCTCCTTGTGAGAGATTTAATGTGTGCTGCAAACGCTAGCAGCCTGGAGACGGGATGTGGTGGGCCTTGCAGACATATCACATCTGAGGAAAAAGTCAGGCAAAGTCACATTTCTTTTGCCAGGGCACGTGATAATGCCTGAAGATTAGGAGCAACTCTCCCACATTCTTCACTCGATGGAAATCAGTGTGGCTTACGCTCCGTGCCTCACTCACAGGCGAAAGCTGCTGCGGATCAGTATGATCGTCCTGCCTGTACAATACAAATTGGCAGCGCTTCAGCAATGAAGAACAACTCATTAATAAGTGATGGGAGCTGGGAGTCAGCGGTGCTTCCAGACATTCGAATACTTCCTGCATCGCGCAGTCCCTCCGGCTCTGCGTACGGTATCTGCGGTTTGCAGCAGGTGGCCTTGGGAGAACTGAGGGCTGGTCTGTGAGATGCAGATCTGTCTGGATCAAAAGGAGGTTTAAAGATTTTCCTGTCACTATTGACCAACTGGAAGCAGATCCCCAGGCCAGCGTGACTGCTCTGATATCTGGAATGCAGGGGATTAATGGAGATTCAGCAAGAGATTTGAAGACATGTTGGTTGTTCATCTCGTGTCTCCCTTCACACCACCTAGTAGATTTGTGACAACATAGCACTTGCTATTTTTTAACTTGCTAACCTTGGACAAAGAGCTATTTTAATTAGTGAACCACTTCAGCTTGAGGGAGTCTTTTCATCCATACAGAAGGAAGTTTAATTTCATCTTTGTGGAAATCAGCTATGCTGAGGAAGTAGGAGGCAAATGATGCTCATGTTCATCCTTATCCGATGCCTTTAGGCAAAACAGCAGATCTTAGCATTTGCTCAGGGAGCTGGCGAGCCGGGCCCTGCAGCTTGGCTAGCTCTTCAGCGTGGCTTGTGCTACAGTCCCAGCTGTGTGCTGTTACTTACTGCCTGCATCTTCAGCTTTTCAGAGACGTTATTGGTAAATGCTGGCTCTTGGTGTCAGAGTGATGCTTGCTTCACCCCAGCTAGCAGGGGAAGGTAGCAGCCCCAGTCATTGTTATAATTGAAAAAGTGACAGTTTTCCAAGGTGCCTGCTGTAGCTACGCATTCAGCTGCTCCCACATTTCTATCAGGTGGGATGCTCAGTTCCCTGAGATTCACTTGGAAGCCTTGTCTGACTTGGCTGTGCTAACAGAGGAGGTCAATGGCAGATACAGGAACCAGAGTGGGTACCTGGCTGATGCCTTTGAGCTTCAAATTCCAGAGTCTGCACCTGCCTCCCATCTGGCAGGTCGCAGAGCATGCAGGGACGTAGACACCAGCTCCCTCAAGAATAATAATGTAAGCAGCTGATATTGTGAATGCCGTATTTACAAAGGCATGTTTTGAAAAGAAAAAAAAAGCTCCTGGAGAATATCTTCCTTCTGCCATGCTTCTCCATCTCTCTCTTTGGCCAGGGCAGCCCCAGTCAGGTCCAGCCCTTCCATGCTGAAGTGGGGTTTGATCCAAGCGCTGTCAGATCAGCCACACTCCCAGGTTGGCCGCTCCATCCTAGCTTGGCTTCTGTCTATCCCATCAGCTCCTTTCTGTATCCCTCCCCGCCACAATTGCCGTTTCTTCTCTTGGTTTCCGCAGCCTCTCCTCGCCAATTAGGCGCCCTGCTCTCATCTCCTCTCCTGCTTGCTCACTCCGCCCATGTCCGCTCTCCCCTGATGGATGCTGGCTTTGCTTTCCATGTGGTTGTACATTAAAGCCAGGAGGCCTGGGAAGCTTTGTCTGCTCCCGGGCAAGGGAGGGGGACCCCGGCCGGGGTCTTGTGTTGCTTGGCAACATATTTCTCTCTCCTCCGACAGTCATTTCCCCTCGCAGCACTGGCTGATGCACACACAACAAATGACAGCAATATTGCAGCAGCAGTTGCTCCTGTCGCTGCTTACTTCTTATTTACGGCTATCGCCGTGAAAGGATTTGTAAACATTTCCTCACATCCTTCCTTGGTCAAAACAGATATTCTTACATGCTTTTGTGGCACGCCAGCATCATTAACAAGTGGTGACTGCATTTGAGTGCATGTGACATACAACCTTATCGGCCTTTTTTTTAAAGTGGTTGCTGGTTCTGGATGTTTCTATTTTTCAGGCCCAAATTGAGATGTCCAAGATTTTATACTCAGAAGTGCAAAAATCCAAAAATTAACTGCCTCTATTTGTGGCTCTCATTTTTAAGTACGCCATACATTTAAAAAATTCTGCTCTGAATCACTTTCTGTCCCTTTTGAAAGGACAGTAATGCAAACGTCTCCATGCAGAGATAAAGCAGCCAGGGTTTTCCCTGATGTCCAAGTCTCCACCTGATCTGTTTGCCCTGTCCTCCTCCACACTAACCGCTTCCAGCTCAGTCTTCCCGGTTTGCATTTGTGGATGTGCCAAAGAAGAAATATAGCTTCAGTTATCTTGTTTCTCTAAAAGAGCACAGCAAGAACACTAGGCCACAATGAAAATCCTGCTGAGGCCTTTCCCTACTCCATAGACTCTTGTCTGGAAAGCTTTGCTGGTGCTGCTGGCTACTCGTGTGCTGCCAGATCTTCTGTTGGGCCTTGATTCCACCCTAGAGAGGTTTTATTCCATTTGTTAGCACGGACTGACTCTCTAGCCGGAGACAAGGTCTGACAGATTGGAGAACTTTGGTTTTGTGTCGCTGGGGCGCTGTGCAGTGACAGACGCCATTGCCCTCTGCTGGGGTAGGCCTGCACAACCGCTCTGCGCCCTCCGCCATCTCAGCCGGAGGAGCCCTTCTCGTTTCCCTGCTATTTAGATTGTATATTTAGTTATTGTTCCTACAATTCTGACCTGTCGAATCGTACATTTATGACCTGAGCTGAATGCAGAGATGCTTTCCGACTGCAGCTCTGAGGCACACTGCTTGCTCTACATCTGCTCACCTTCACACCGAGTAGAGACAAATGAAAGTCTCAGTCTAAAAGCTCTTAGATGGAGACTTTCTAAAGTGGATTTCTGAATCCACTTTAAAATCCAGTTTTCCCACAGAAGGGGTTACTAAGGACAGCCTTTTTGAAAGGGCTTTTTAGAATTAAGACCTTTATAAAAATGAAGGCCCAGTGCTAAGGCGCTGTGACAGAGAGGGATACCTGCAAGGAGGGGACAGCTTGCATCACATTTCTATGGGATTGCAGCAGTAGAGAAGGAAGAGGACACTATGGCCCGGCTGTTCCTCAGAGAAAGAAACCAAGCTCCAAGTCGGGCTCGCCTAGCCTAGGTGGGTCCGACGCTTAGAAAGGAGTACTCTGAAATCAAACCAGGACAGAGATGATCTCCAGTAATGACCCACTGTCAGCCGTTTCTTTCCTGAATCTACAGCGACTAGGAGGAAAGGTATATTGCATATGGTTTTGGGGCTTTTCTTGTTGTTTATTTTTTTTTCCACACCCCTTCTAAACACAGACCGCTCCATGGTCAGAGAGATCTGAAAGAGTTTCCCAGCTCCACCTACTCAGCAGTGGCTCTGCACTCCAGGTGGGTGCAATAGCTTACAAAACAGGAGTTTTGTGAAACTCCGCAAAGTCACTTGGAGAGTGCTTTGAAATTCTTGAATGAGCACAGCCCAATCAGGGGTAGGCTTCAGTTTGCAAACCCCTCTGGGTTTTCTGGTGGAAACAAAAGTGGGGAAGGAGTGTCAGCTCAAAGCATCAACTGGTGATGCTCATCCAGAGGCTTGCAGTAGTTAAACTAAGTAACGTGGGAGTGCAATTAATACGTACTTTCATTGGTCACCTTACCCTGTCTGGATCAGCTAACATCCTTGTGCTGACTGAATGGCCTCTCTCAACTCAGTGAGAGATGATATTGCAGAGTACAGAAAACTGCTGATAAATTAGCAGAGTTTGAGCATAAAAGCCATTCCAATTCCAGAATGGCCTTATTACTCTTTGAACAACCCAAATGTTTCTCAACATAGTTCATTTAGCCAGCTCTGAAACAGGGAATGTAGAAATAGGTGGCATTGACTTGGGACGTTTATTTTTAGGTGCCGCTTTTTGTTCCCTTTCTCAGCATAGGAACTACTTTCATCTTCTTCAGAGGCAGAGTTATAAATATCTTCCATTGAGATCCAGGGCCTCTGACATGAGTGTGTAGCACCTCTCCCTTCTGCACATGGCAATCATCTTTCCTTCCATTCCACAGCACTTCTGTACCCCTCTGGCAGAACCCCCCCCTACCCCCCACCCTCCCCTCCCCCCCCCCGCTCCTAAAATCCAATAGCTATTTTCCTGAGGAGGAAGGGGATGCTTGTGGAAAACTGCACGTTATGTGTTGTATCGATATGAAATTTATCTCCTCCCATTTCTGCCTATTCCTAATCACTTCACTTCCTTACAGTTCAGCAGCCTGGTTCTTCTTTGTGTGATCAATAGCATGTGCAAACTGCTTCTGTCCTTGCTCTCTTTTGCTTACTGGTGCCTTACACAATGCAGTCTTTGCCTGTGACACAGGCACGGTGACAACTTCAGAGCGACACCACTTTATTTGTCAACACATGTGATAGAAAGGACCAAGCAAGAAAGAATCGAAAATCTGTCAATGGCAAATTTACTTCCTGGTCTCAGAATTTGTCACAAACCCCAGACAGATTTGTTGCCCCTAGCCTGTTTGACAACATTCTCCTCTACAATCCTGGCTGTTCCACTTGCCAGAAAAAATGGTATCTCCTCTGGGGACTGGTGGGAGACGCACACAAGTGCTTCACGCATTAGCTGCTATTTCTGACCAGGAACGGCTCAAGTGGTCAAGCCACATCAAGTGACCCATCTCACAAGACTGGTTTACTGCTTCCACAAATTATTGAAGTGCCTACAGAAGCAATGGAAGCGCACAGAGGTTTTCCTTGCTGATTGCAAGGAGAATGTTGGAATTTGCCTCACCTGCATCTCAAACTGAGAAGGGAGCAAAGAGGAGATGAGAGGCTGAGGGTCCTTTGCTGCAGCTGTGGAAAAGCACCAGTGTGCAGGTGCCTCTTGTAAGCACTGAGGAGTTGAGGGAAGCAGGCAGCATTGCCCCCGAGGAGAATCAAGAGGCAAGTTTTGGTCCATTTCTACTGACTGGTACTGTTCTTTAGGAGGCCTTGCTCAGGTAATCTAAAAGAAAAATGACTGGGGAAAATAAATAGAGCAGTAAATAAAATGGTAGGGATATGCCTACCTGCCAAAATCTGGAGGTGCAGGGAGGGAAGCAGCAATTCCGCTGTCTTAACTTTCAAGTGCATCAACATATAAATTGTGCTGCGTTTCCCTTGTGGTTAGAGCTACGTGCGCACTACCACGCGTGGGCATGATTGTGTAAGCAGTGTTCTCCTATAAAATACTCCTAGCCTGAAATAAGCATAGTGTGACCGCAGGCAGAGAATATTGGAATATACTTCACGTTGTGTTGTTTCAGTATCATTCTTGATTTATGCTAATTCAAAAGTAAACAAAAGCATTTTAGGTAATTTTGGACATCTATCCCTTTTTAGTTTCCTATGGGCATTATTGTGGTTTTATTTCTTAATCAAAATTTCATTTTTGGTATTTGTCAACTTAGTATTATTTTAAGATTTTGATTCTGTTTTTACCTGTCACTTTAAATCCCACATTTCCCCAAAGGGGATGGGAAGAATGTCAACACTTTAATGGACAAAAAAATTAATATTCCAAGCATTTTTCCATTTTGAAATTAAAACACTACTTCTAAGTTGAAAGAGAAATTTATTTTTATTTTGTTTAAAGGCAAAAGTTAGGTTTCAAAATAAATTAAAATTTGGTCTTTCTTGAAATGTTTTCCTGCTAAAAGTGTGTTAGTGAAAGTGTTCAGATCCCTGCAAAAAAAAAAACCAAACCCCAGGTACCCCAACAGATACACTGCTGTGTTTAATCCCTGATTTTTGTAATTTTGAGCCTGTTCTATTGATTATATAAAAAATGTAAGGATGTAGTACTCATGAGAAATTGTGTCTTTTCAGATTATAAACTTTGAGAAGAATAAGGGAACTTATACAGGATAGCAGATGGGATGCATTTTCATAGAATCATAGAATCATAGAATGGTTAGGGTTGGAAGGGACCTTCAAAGGTCATCTAGTCCAACCCCCCTGCAAGGAGCAGGGACATCCCTGACTAGGTCAGGTTGCTCAGAGCCTCATCCAGCCTGGCCTTGAACGTTTCCAGGGATGGGGCCTCCACCACCTTTCTGGGCAACCTGTTCCAGTGTTCTATAACTCGCATCGTAAAAAAATTTTTCCTAATTTCTAATCTAAATCTACCCCCCTCTATTTTAAAACCATTACCTCTCGTCCTATCGCAACAGGCCCTACTAAACAGCCTTTCCCCATCTTTCCTGTAGGCCCCCTTGAGGTACTGGAAGGCCGCTATCAGGTCTCCCTGGAGCCTCCTCTTCTCCAGGCTGAACAGCCCCAACTCTCTCAGCCTGTCCTCATAAGAGAGGTGCTCCAGCCCTTTTATCATCTTCGTGGCCCTCCTCTGGACCTTCTCCAACTGGTCCATGTCCTTCTTGTGCTGGGGTTCCAGAACTGGACGCAGTACTCCAGGTGGGGTCTCACCAGGGCAGAGTAGAGGGGGGGAATCACCTCCCTCGACCTGCTGGCCACGCTTCTCTTGATGCAGCCCAGGATGTGGTTGGCCTTCTGGGCCGCAAGGGCGCATTGCCTGCTCATGTTAAGCTTCTCATCCACCAGCACTCCCAAGTCCTTCTCCTCAGGGCTGCTCTCAATCCATTCCCCGCCCAGCCTGTATTTGTGCCTGGGATTGCCATGACCCAGGTGCAGGACCTTGCACTTGGCCTGGTTGAACTTCATGAGTTTGGCACGGGCCCACCTCTCCAGCCTGTCAAGGTTCCTCTGGATGGCATCCCTCCCTTCCAGCGTGTCAACGGCACCACACAACTTGGTGTCGTCAGCGAACTTGCTGAGGGTGCACTCTATCCCACTGTCCATGTCGCCGACAAAGATGTTGAACAGGGCCGGGCCCAGCACGGACCCCTGAGGGACGCCACTCGTGACCGGTCTCCACATGGACATTGAGCCGTTGACCACCACTCTCTGAGTGCGGCCATCCAGCCAACTCCTTATCCACCGAGTGGTCCGTCCATCAAACCCATGTCTCTCTAGTTTAGAGAGAAGGATGTCGTGCGGGACAGTGTCAAAAGCTTTGCACAAGTCCAGGTAGATGATGTCAGTTGCTCGTCCCTTGTCCACCGATGCTGTCACCCCGTCATAGAAGGCCACCAAATTGGTCAGGCACGATCTGCCCTTGGTGAAGCCATGTTGGCTGTCACCAACCACCTCCTTGCTCTCCATGTGCCTTAGCATGGTTTCCAGGAGAATCTGCTCCATGACCTTGCCAGGCACAGAGGTGAGGCTGACCGGCCTGTAGTTACCTGGGTCTTCCTTATTCCACTTTTTAAAAATTTTGCTTTGAGGCATGTCCCAGTATCAACACAAGTCATGAATTCATGTCAGATCCCTTGTATTTTAAACTTCATGGACAACTTGGAAGCATTCTTTATAAGGACTTTACAGCAGTTCCTTTTCTTTCCCATGATCCACAACAATGTCAGTGTGACAACTTTCGGTTCTCATTTTTTGTAGACCACCTGGCTTATGAATGAGTTAGCTTTTTTGGCAATGTATACATGCTACCTTTGGAATATGGGATGTGCTGGAAAGGTCTGTACATCAATTACTGTATTTTGTATAATTGACAAGTCTTTACATCTAAACCAGCAGATAAATTAACACACCCCATTGCTTTCCCTCTTTCGCTTGACCGCTGTAGTTGCCTAGCATATAGCAAGGATGAAGTGAAGTGAGAACTGGAATTAAAAAAATACACATCTAAAGGGAAAACAAGGTAGTAGAATATGAACCAAATTAAACCATTGCCTGATATAACCTGGAACATTATTATTAGGGTGACCCTGATTAGCAGCTGACCCTGCTTGAAAAGCGCAAGAACCCCTGCCTTATACTTAAAGGCCTTTGACTGTTACACAGCAGTATTCACTCTCTAATTGAAGTCAATGATCTCATAGCCTTGGGGATCTGACATGGGGCATAAATTTGCCACAGTCGTAGTTTATAAATGAGCATCGCTATTTTACGGTGATAAGAGACCGGGGCCACTTCGCCTGCTCCCTCCCATTTAAAAGCCAAGTGTTCATAATGCATAGAAAGCCTCGTTGTTTGATTGTAATGGACAGTATCTCTTTCTGCTAACTGAAATATATTTGCCATTTTGGCACCAAAGTGAGCACTTCTCACGCTGCTTCCAGGCTCAGATTGATTTTATTCCCTTGCTAATCTGAAGAGGTACCCTTCAGTCAAGTGAGGCAGTCTAAGCAAATCCTCTCCTGCTGTAAACCTCTGAGCCTTATTTAACATAGAAATGAATTTCATGAATCTGACTAGGAATTAGAAGGAAACTGCTGGAGCCTACAAGAACCTCGTAGTCTCCATATACGCCGTAGGTATGGGAGAGCCATGGGCTGATAGCTCAGATTTGTGTCCCAGCCTCTTGCTCAGCTCCTTCCAGGAGGGAGGTCACCAGGTGCTTTGTTTGCCTCCTTTGTACCCCGTCCTCTGAAATAACAATAACCCACTGCGCCGCACCTGGGGACCCAAAAGGCTGATCTCCAAGTATTGGCATCTTTTTGTGGGTGAGTGGTTGGCACCTCAAAAGCTTGTGACTTGGCTGCATGGCAAGCTCTGACGCACCGTTTAGTCACGTTCCTGACCTGTGCTCGAGCTTGTCCTCAGAAGCATGCGTAGCTGCAGGAGGAACAAGTGAGGAGATGCCACTTAGCTTGCAGCTCTGCATGGGGCAAACCCAGGGCCCCGTTCTGTGTTTGCTTGTGCCAGCGTTGCTTGTTTTGTATCAACGAGAGGGAAGTCTCAGGCCCACTGGCTTCATTAATGTTTACTCCTTTAACTAAGGGATAGGGCCTCTGCTTTCTAAAAATCAGCTTGTCCTCCAATGCCCTCTGGTGACGGGAACTAATTAGATGCCACTGCTATTATTGAATCCAGTTGCAAAACACTAATGTTATTTTATTCCTATTAAATATTTTTGGCAAATACTGAGATTTAGCACAAATTGAAGTCTTTGTTTACTAGTTTAAATACAAACTTCTCTCTGTCATTGCTACAGCACTTCCTAGGAGTGGAAAAACAACCATGTTCTAGAGACACCATAACTTCAGGAATCTCCAAAGCTTATTAGGTTGATCCTTTAAATACTTTAGTCCTGATCCTTACTGCAGAGAAGTGCGTGTGTGGGTCTGCATGGCTGCAGAAATGCCTTGTGTCACCTTCCATGCTTAATCTCTCGGGATGGAAAAGCAGTGGCCCTAAATGACTGTTAGGAAAACAGGTTGCTGAAATAATCGTAACCATTTGCAAAGGTTGGTGCACAACTTCTGTCCTCTGCCTGCCAGGGCTCGTGTGAGTGAAGGCCCAAAACAGCCAGGAAGCAAGAGGGAGGCCAGGGGGGAAGATGGGTCACCTTTCTTGGTATTTGAAAGTCAAACTGTCTAATAATGTGTAGACACTTTTCAAAACTAGACTCGATAGAAACAGCAACATGTGATATCTTACCCGTTCACTCTTTTGTTCTTAGTCTGACTTTACTGTCAGGCCATCCTGACAACAGGGAAGCAGGTAACAACACTGAAATACACAGCGACCGGTCGGTGAATGATAAATAACCTTTTTAAATTAAAAATGAAAAAAATACTGAAATAACTTTCATAAAGCAGGTCCAATTTCCATTTTATTGGCCTAGTGAGCTTTTGAGTGTACCACGGTTTTTTTTTTTTTTCATTGTTTCTCTTAGTATTTGCACTCTCTGTTCTTCAAAAAAACCCCCAGAGAAGTAACACATGCTTTAAGAACAAAATGCTCCAAGACTTTGCTGCCACAGTGTGCTGCTGTGGACTGAGTGCTTGCAGCTTAGTTATTAACCTATAATAAAGAGCGTTTGTAATTGGAACTGCCAGCAGAGCCTTGATGACTGAGGGGGATGTAGGCCCAAGTATAATTTTATAAGCTTCTTGGGCATGCAGATCTGCAGCCATTAGTAACTGCCTCCAGCAGCACCGAACACCCGCGCATTACATCTACAGCCTCTCTGCGCCTGTAGCTGGGCACTGGGTGCTTCTCACTCCTGCCCTTTCCCCCGCAGCAAAACAGCTGTGGATGCCAGGTAGGATTGCAAAAGCACACCAAGAGTTGTGCTCCAGCCTCTGCTCTGTGGGACGCTGGAGGAGAGGCAGTAGTGGGGTTGTGAACGCGTGGTAGCTGCTGGCTTTCAGCACCATCATAAGGAGATCAGGAGCTCCAGAAGTTAACCAGCCTTCCTGGTTTATGTTAGCAGAAGGTCATGCTCATGATGGATGTATCAAAGAACATTTGTCCCTACATGTATTGGGGCAGTGCTCAGCAGGAAGGATGGCCAGAACAAGCTAGAGTGTGCATTAATTTATCCCTCCTGCATGGTCAGGATTTGCAGTTCTCTCATATTTGTGCAGTGGCCCTTCTGATGGTACATGGGACTCTTACCTCTACCCCTCAGAACAGCTTCCTTCCTTGCCAACAGAGCCCCCTCCCTGCTCTGAGGGCCATCAAGCCTGTTGCTTTACATTTTATACATGAAATAAGCTTTTGCTGTAGCCATGCATCTGTCTAACAAAACCACTGGGGCTTTAGAAATAAAGACAAGAACTAGGCATTTTATGAGCTTTATTGAGGAAGGAAATCCATCTTAAAATTGAGCTGGGCATAAGCAGGGAGTATGATATAAGCCTGTGCAGATTACCTCACCCCTGTGCACTGGAAGTTAGTCTTTTGGAAAAGATGGGGGCCTGTTCATTACAAGCAATTACCATTGGTCATAATCCTTCTAGGAAGTACATGGAGAATGACTCAGTTCATTTGATGAGTTATGCTGCCAGTTTTCTCCAAAGCACTGGCCGGCAGAATTACCAAGGCTGGCCCAAAGCTTTCTGAATGGTAGGGTATATATCAGTGCAGCACTGGGCTTAGCTCGCTGTAACGGGCAACTAATGGAACAGGAGTGACCAAGATAAAAGAGGCAACGGGTGACAGCTCAGCAGAGGTACGCATCTCCCTGAGCGTGCATCTGCCCACCTCATCTTTCTGCACTCTTTTGATAGGTCTGCAGCCAAAGGAGCTCCGAGCTACTAGAAATACTTCAGATTTATCTAACTGAGGATCTTAATGCTTCACAAACATGAATTTAGCTTCAAAACAGGTACGTGGATGGGATCCCACACCTTCACATCTATGGCATGTGTGAGGTATGGAGAGTAGCTTTACAGTCAGTGAGAAGCCTGTCAAGCTCAAGGCTTCAGTCAGGCTTGCAGGAGGGTTAAGCGTAGGCTTTTCAGAAGGAGCTGGAAGTTTACTCCTGCACAAGCAGAAGTCAGTGACAGTAAGCAGACCTGAGCCAGGGCAAAATGTTATGGCAAGTGTTGCCTGAAATTATTTGTAGCAGGGTCCCTGGGAGGGGCTCTGTCACACAGACAAGAATTGATCCTTCATCAAAGGAGCATTTTGTCTGCCCCCAGGTCCAGCAATATTGCTAACCTGGCATTTCAGAGGAAGAAAGAGACTGAACATCTACATTTTTAACAGAGAGTTAGCCCAAATTTTTAGTTACCCAGAGCACTGTCTCTGTGCAGGTGGAAGTGTGGATGTCCTTGCTAACAAGATATGGGCACTGTGAGCAGAGAGCTTATTTTGACGGCTTTACTGACAGAATTGCATGCCTCTCTGTGCAAACTGATCAGAATGCAGCCCTTCTGTCAGCACTAGATGGGTGCATAAAACCTTCACTACTACACTGGCAACATACAGTTGGAAGCATCGCTATGAAGAAAAAAGTAGCAAGTGCTCTCAGCAATGTCTGAAAGCGAGTAGTGTGTACAGCTGTTCCACAGCAGTAGCTATAATATTCTGCCGTTGCAGGGCATAGCTGATCTAACATTAACTGAGGGTTTGCACAATGTCAGAACAGCCCTGAGAATTTCAAAACAAGGGTTGCGTATGTTGAAGGAAAAAAAACTGGCAGGGAAAACTCTGCCCAAGACCGGTTGATGTGAAGTAGGTGGCTCAAAGACCTTGCCTACCTCGGAGTGTGAGCAACACCAGTCCTCACTAACATATGATGCCAAATAAGTTGTGTGTTGTTGAGGCACATTTTCAACAGGAGCATGGAGAGTTTAAGTTACCAAAAGTGGCATTCCACATGATTGACCTGCTGGTGACTAGAACAAATCCAACTTTTCACATGGACTCCATGCACACAGCTGAGGACTGTGCAGTCACGGCTGCGTTTTGCCAACACACCTATCGCAGTACTTATGTATACATTAGACCAAAGATTACATAAAAACATACAGGTTCTTAGTTTCTTCTGGCAACACCATTCTAAACGCTAGCCATGCCTCTAGAAACATCTGGAAGAAATTATTTTTGCTTTCTTGAGGTCTGCCTAGCTGTGTGAGGGATTTCAGTGATGGTCCGAGTAGGGCCACCGTGGGAAATTACAAGCTGCACACAGCTGTGGGAACGTGACCTTGGAAGGGGGAGCTAGGAGGGTTGTTATCTCAGAGAGGGGAGCTAGGAGGGTTGTTATTGAGCAGGATGTTGTTGCAATCCGGGAACCGCTGTTAGCCAGCAGGGCACATACTTGCCAGGCCTTGCGGCATGCACTGGCCACACGTGCATCAACACCTGGTCAGTACTCTTCCTCTGAATCTGCTGAGGGTATAAACTGAGGCGGCTCGGAGGAGAGAGAGAGAAAGGACGCAGAGCACACTCTACAAACAACAGGGGATGCCCTGAAGGTGCTGCGCCTGCCTCCCTTCTCTGCTCTGACCCCACTGATCATCATCCTCCTGCTTGGTGGTGTCTCCGGCTTAGCTGGGTTGGTAGGACTCTCATAAAGGGAAAACAATACTCTGGTAACTGCTTGTGCTAGGAACTGTAACTGCTTATGCTGGTAACTGCTTATGCAAGGCTATAATAGAGCAATAAATACTGCTGTGCTTTTAATTATCATCTGCTGGGTGCATAGGAATGCATAGGAATCCTACAAACCAGGTACACTAGCCTCTGTTTCAGTGAACTGAAAGGATGTGATTAGAGAGCGAGTGTTGCACTATAACCTTGCCTTTCTTTCTCTTTTGTTAGCAGGTCAGACTATTTTCTGTAAAGAATGGTCCTGTTGAAAATCAGTGAAAAGTGAGGGACATATGTAGAGATAGAAAGTTTAAGACTGTACACCTGCATTCTATGAAACTTTGATAAAACTGGCGCAACTGAGTATACAACTTTTATCATTAGCTGTCTTTAAAAAGGTGGGGGTATAAAAATCTGATTGCTGTAGAAATAGATGTTTGGGATGTTTCAGGCACACACTTATGGCGTGTTACTTCTATCAATAGAAAATGCAAGTGCTGAGCATCCCCACTTGCTTCTCAATTGAGGCAGAATGGATTATTAAAAATCACTGTGGTAGAGATAAGAGCTTAGAAGAGCAGTATCCAGATGCATGTGCACATGTACACATTAACCATGTCAGTTATTCATCCTGTGTGACATCACAGTGCCATTCTGTTGCTTGCTGCATGGTCTGTTGACAGCTATGATTCCTTCCATCTTGGAGCTTGAGGTCCCACGCCATGGCCGTGCGCATACACAGCAGTTGTTTGTATAGTGCGGTCTTGCTGTGCAAACCAAACAGTCAACTGGGTCTCAAGAGGGCAAACGGTATTCGGTGAATGTGTTAATGATGTAGTCAGACAAGATTTTGTCCTACCCCATCCGATCTTTACTGATTTTTCCTTTATACATCATATATACATTCTTAGGAAGAAGTCTTTTTCTCTCTCCTTTCCCCCACTGCCCTTTTAAACACTGGTGCATCGCCTTGTTTATTTTTACAACTGGTCCATGCCGCAACAGGCCAAGGAAGAGCCTACTCACTGCAGTCTTGTGGTCACTGCATTGTGAGACAGAGCTTACCAGAAAGAGCAGGACATTTGGTGCAAGAAGAGAGTTTGTCTATTTTGAAATCTGAAGACTCAGCAGCTGGAGTTGCATGTGTTGGCACCTTCAAAGGAGCATCGGAGTCCCCAGTCTCACTGGCTGGTTCCAGAAGCACATACAGTTCCCAGAAATTATGATTGGTACCAGTCATTGAATCATGTTTTAATGGAAAGCTACACGTTAACCCCGCATATGCCAGAGAGAGAAGAGAGAGCAAAATTGGAAGCAGATGGGAACCCATCTTGTTGTTAACAAGTGTCAGAAAGTGTCTGATTGGAGTTTAGTCATGCTTTTTCCAGTATAGAAGTCCAGCATTATTTGTGTGTGTCAGCTTGGCTTCCTCTCAAGCTGGCACAGATGCTTACACAACTGAAATCAAAGCCTCTGAGTAATACAGAGGGTCATAGCTTAACGAAGTGATACAAAATCACACAGCTGTGCACAGCACACACAAAGTCTTTACAGTAACACATCTCATTCACCACAACTTCTTCTGAAATGAGATCGTTTTAGCAGACTAGAAAAAGGGTCACCTGCAAAGCTGGAAGCTGGAAATAAAAGCCAGTACATGCCTTTTCCTTCTTCATTTAGTTCTCTGCTGTAAAAATGGCTCATTTTTTGAAGATGAGTTGAATGAGGGGATAGGTTGGCGTCTGAAAGATGTTCCACAGGAATATCTTTAGCACTGTAGCACCTAAAAGGCCAGTTTAACGGCTGCATCTCATTTGCATGTATGCTATCTTTGACACACACAGAAACGCTTGATATAATGGGTCATGCTTGCAGGACTGAAGGAGCATGAGGGGTAAGTTTGTATGTCTCAGATCACTGCTAAATAGCTGAGAGTTGAGGAAAATAAGACAGCTTCAGCAGATAAGAGGTTTTTAAACTTTTGTGAGATTTTTCCTACCAGGAAGAAGGCTCCAGAGGAGGAAATGAAGCAGGAGCTCTGACTGGCAGAGTACTTTTCCATAACCATGTGTCAAAAGCTTATCTGCCATAAGACCTCAAAGCTGAGGTCGTGGGATGTGCTTGTTTATTTCTTAAGTGCCAGATTCTGACTTGGGTTGATATAATATTTCCATACATTTAGCTCTCTGCCAATTTTTTTTTTGTAAGAAATCTAAGTGCACCCTTAAGGTAATAGAGGGCAAACTCACCCACTGATATGCCATCACTATCTCTGCAGACACCTGATATCACACTCAGTGATATGCATGAGAACACAACCACCTTTGTAATCCCTAATCTCTCCAGCCACAAATGGGACTGGCAGTGGTCAGGACTCCAGCCAGCTTCAACTGTTCTGCTGTTCAGAGACTTGCAAAGGCTGCAAGACTAATCAGGCTTGCAAATGGCATCTCACTGGAAAACTAATACAATGCTATTTTGGGAGAGAAAATACCAAATATGAAACCCCTATGCCATGGAATTACATGAGAAACCACTATGTGGAGCCAGCCACTAATTATTTGGCTGATGAGGAAACAGGATTCAAACAAACTTGTTATCCAAATTTCAGGTGCATGTGCTTCCCTATTGCCTTTACCTCTCTCAAAAGTCCAGACATGGGACAATTTGCTGCAGCGTAAATCAGATGCACAAGCCAACTTAGTAATGTGATTCTGTGGAGACACAGAGACGCATCCCTTCCCTGGTTTTGGAAGAGAGCTCTCCACCAAGTTTCCCCAGTCTGTGTGTGTAGTTTCTTCCTGCGCTTCCATTCTACCTTATTCCTTGTCTGAACTCTTACGGCCTCAGAAAGAGTGCTACAAGTTTCCCAGACTAAACAAGGGAACAGAATATAGCTTGAATGTCATTACTGACAACATGCTGTGGTTTGTGTACATCATCTGGCGGATGCAGAGCCTCTTCAGCCACTCGATTAGGATGGAATTTGATTTAGGAAACAGAATACCTTCTAGATAATGCGTGTATTCAAAAGGCTGGGAAATATGATAAACTTCTCCAGTCTTAGGCATGAGAGGTAATTTCAAATGTTAGGGAAGAGGACAGTAAGAAATGCACACACCAAGGAAACCTTATCTGTTACACAGAACTTCTACTGATGAGCCATAATGAGAATTTATGGACTAAAACTTCAAACTCACCTTTGCACTGGAAACTTTCCTCACTGTTTACTCCATTACTTAATGTGAACGCTTCTCTGTGGTTCCAATACTGAGTTCAGAGGGTTTGTTACAGGCAGGTAAATGACTGGGATATAGCAAGATGTACGCATTTTTTGTTGGAAAAAAAAAGTCAAGGAAAGAAGGATCTCAAGAGTAACTCAGGCTTTTTTTTGTAGTAATGTGAGAGTAATCTGCCTTATTCCTCCACTATTTCCAAGAAAAGAGAGAACTGAAATACAGAAGAGAAACATTCTGACAGTCTCAATAACCATCTCAGATGAATTTAGTATTTGACACATGCAGCAAGAAACTGTAGAGAAAAGATAAATATTGTTGGTACTAGGAACCATAGGCCATCTGCTCAGGAGTGTCACTTAAACACAGTAATCTTCTGTAGAGCCCTCAATTGCAGAGGGAAGTCTTCTGTCCATACTGATGAGCTGCTAGGAAGAACAGCATTTGGCTCTACAAGTAGTATGAGGCACAGAGTCTCTATCCCGCAGGATATTCATCTATATAGTCCAAGCCTTAAGCGTAGCTTGTGCATGCTATGATATCATGATGAAAGAATTTGAGAATGTATATCTTTTTCTTCCCATAGCATCCATTCTCTGGATTTCTCCATCCATGGGAAGCAATACAGCCTATTGACAGGCAATCACCCACATAAATCCTTCAAGTGAGGGAGCTCAGGCTGCTCATACAATTCAGGCTGCAAATGGCATTCACTGAACCTGGCAAACTACCTGAAGTAGCCAGTAAGGCAGGGGGGAGGCAAGAGCTGTAAATTATCCCCAGCGAGCCTCAGGCTTCAGGAATAAACAGCCCAGCCTCCATTGACCTAGCTGTAAAGAAGTGTCTTGAAAATTGCGCATTCAGAATGACGCTTTGTCAGTCTCTCCTATCAAGTGGAACATTCCCAAGGATATTCAATATTCATTTCAGGATAAACAACTTGAACACAAACTTGTCTCTTCCACATCTGAGTGCATCTCAATATTGCTAGGCTGCAGAGCTCATCTTCTACTTTTCCTTAGGCTCAGTGATTCTTCCCCCTCACCTTGAATGCAAAAGGGGAGCCTTGGGAGTATAAATTGAAAGAAATCCACCTGCAAGTGGACTTGGTGATGAGGCTGGACACAACACCAGGCTGTACACGTTTTTTTGCTGCCCAGCTTCTCAGTCAGTGTCCTGTGGGCAGAGTCCACAGCTTGCAGTTTGAACCATTCAGGCTTTCCTACATCAGCAAGGTCTGCCTTGGACTAGACAAAAAAAAATTAGGTGTACTTTCGTCTTAGTTGGAGGCCTGGGTCTCCCTGGATTTGATAAGATATTTCCCTCACCCTATCCGGGCTTTGGGATTTTAAAAGCCCAGTTTTTGTGGCCTTAGTTGGGGTGGCTCTGACCCTCCCACTGCAGACAGACTGGAGAAAACTTCTGTGCGGCCATCCAGTAGAACCCATTGTCCCAAGGTGTTCACAGCAGACAGCCCCAAGGGCCTGACCATCCACAGCAGCCTCGAGTTTGGGAGCCTCCCACAAGAACTGGACACAAATGGCTGTCTCTCCATGTGCTGATATTGGAACTTCAGCAGATTCATAATGCTGGAGCCCCACAGCAGATACCCAAGCTGTTACAGCCCTGGCCGGAAATATCAACCACAGCTGCTCTGTCTCGTCTGACAAAGGAGCCGTGATAACCAACTCCAGCAGTACACATCAAATGACAGTGTAATTGACAGAATGTAAATTGGATTAAGGAATCATATTGCTGCTTTGTTATAGAAACAGGTGACAACGTCCTGATGCTACCAGCTCCTACGTTAATTCTGTGACCTTAGGGGCATAGCTAAGAGTCACTGTGATATTTTTTGTTGCTATTGTTTTAAGTAGGAGTCTATGAACTTATGTCAAAAAAAATGTTGCTGCTCTTCCAAACTGAAAGGCAAAGGAAGTAAAGGAACAAAGGAACAGCAATTGCGCATCTAATCTCACCACATTATTCTGTGTGTTTTGCTGCTGTCTTTCATTATATGATCACATGCTTGTTTTCAAAGGATCCTTACCACAGTCACACAGTGCAGGGAGATTTGGGCTTTTTTTTAACTCCCAGAGGCTGGCATTAAATAATAGGTAAGGCAAGGGATTGCATAAGCAATAATAAGATTAGACTTGTCGGATGCAGAGTTAACATTCAAGGAAAGCAAGGCAGCATCAGGTCCCTGCTTAGAAGAAAATAAAAGAGGCAAGCAGTTCCTAGCAGCTGGAACAAACTTGAACAGTGCTTAATGATGTGAAGACATAGTGTGAGTCCCAACATGTTTGCTTGTTTAGACAGTTAAGAAAGCTGAACACCAGCCTAGAGGTGCCTCTGCAGTCTGCCAAAGCAAGTGAAGAAATCTAAACTGATGAGACCCATAAACACTGCGGTCTGCCAAGCATTTGCTTGGGATTGCTCCTGTGGTGGGCACACTGGCTGAACCAAACTGTTCGCAGCTGACTGCTGCTTGTTTTCGGCTCTGCAAGGGACACTTGGGAATAGCTCAGCAGATGGCTGAGCTCTTACCCAGCAACCTGGCTGTGGGCACCGGGTGCGAGTTGAGTTTTTTCTAGTTTGATGTTAATTTTTTTCCCCACTTCTTAATATCCACCATGAAATGCCAGAACAGTGTGTTTACCATCCTCTTCATTTAGTGTTGCTATGCTGTGCTTACAGCTGTATTTGAAGTTAATGGAAATGATGCTTTGAACATGTGAAATGCTGTGCAATGCTAAGAACTGACAACAATCCAGTACTTGATATTTACCAGACACTCTAATAGTTTTAGCCCAAGTCTCTTAGTTCTCCTACTGTAGAAATAATAATGTGCCTGGTGCCATCACTGTGCTGCAAAAATAAGCTAATTAATGTGTGAGGAAGCTAGGTACGACGGAAGGAGAAGAGCAGAAGCTCTCCAAAGTGTTACACTTGCATGTAGTGGAGGATAGTAACTAGAATAAGCAAGGCCTGAGGCTGTATGTGGAATGAACAGGGGAAAAGGCAGCACTGTAATCACACAGGAAAGCATGGGCTCAATGGAAAAAGTCTGTGGTTTTGCAGTTAAAGGCAGGAGAAGAGCTTGTACACAGGGCAGGGCACACTGCAGTTGGAGGAGTATTTCTTATATTCAGAGAACGTGTAACTTCAGCATTTTTACTGTGTGATTTTGGGCAAAACATAGAGGAAGAAGGTGCGCTTTTAGCGCAAATGCTGCTAATCCACATCTTGATGAGCTTCTGCAGGTGCACACACACCACACTACCATGTTTAAGGGTCCTGTTGATTTGCACTTTCCTATTTGTGTGTTTAAGTCACAGCACTGCTCATTTCCTTGCTTTCTATTGTACTTCCTGAACACTTGCTATCTCTTTGTGAAAAGGGGGGGGGGGGGGGAGTGTGTGTTTGTGTCCCAGCTCCCAGCCCATAGCCTCATCCCCTTTCTGCTTGCCAGATATGTTAACAGCTTAAGCACATCACCTTTTATAACTCAACACTGAGTGTCAATTAACCAGCAAAACTGATTGTCCTTTAAAATTAACTACCTGTTGTACAGAAGCAAGCCTTTCTGTATGTCTCAAATCCTCTCCAAAGCTCTTGAGACTAATATTTCATAAGTTCTCATGTCAATTAGGTCAAATACTGACCTCATTATTCTCCTGTTTAAAGATTTCCAAACTCTCTTTCTGCAGACATACCTAATGATTCGGTTTTGCTAAGCAGTAGCTGTCCTGTTTTCCTGGTGCGATGTTGCCCCTGACTTCAGCAGCACGTGGCTGACTCAGTACAGACTCACGGAGTCCTTCAGGTGGGAAGGGACTCCTGGAGGTCTCTACTCCAACTCCTGCTGCTCAGGGCAGGGTCAGCTCTCAGATCAGGCTGCTCGGGGCTTTATCTGGTCGGTCTTTAAATGCTCCCAAGGATGCACAACCTCTGCATTGCTTGGTTGTCCTCACAGAGTGCAGATTTCTCCTCATGTCACATCCGAACCTCTCTTGTTTTCAGTAATGCCTGTTCCCTCTTGTCCTCCCACCACTGCGAAGAGCCTGTTTTCTAAGTAGTGCTGCTGTAAGTGCCGGTGGGCTGCTGCTGGGTGCCCCCGAAGCCATCTCCTCTCCTGGATGAACAAGCCCTGTCCCCTCAGCTTTGCCTCACAGAGCACACGCTCCAGCCCCCGACTGTCTGGGTCATCTCCAGTGGGATGAAGGAGACACCTCCTGCGCTCCCAAAAGACAGCTGTCTGGAAGGCCTAGAAACACTCTGACTTTCCTTTAAGGTGATTCCTGTGTATGGTTAAGCAGTGGTCCTCGCAGTACACCAAGGCACACGGTCCTCATGTCCCCTGGGCAGGAGCTCACCGCTTGGGGTTGTCACCTGGTGACCTGCAGAAAAGCCAGTGTGGAGCAGCAGCCCGAGGGTGCTGTGCCAGCCCTGTGCGAGTGCCCCGGGAGCCCAGTGCTGGACGGGCTGGGGATTTCCTAATTCCTGAGCTATTTTAGGGACTTTTTTCAGCAGCGATTAAGGCGTTTCTCGCGCATTCGCCTCAGCACCCGTCAGTGTGGGTCTCTCACGCGTGTGCCGGGGGGATCCGCGCTCCCCGCGGTGACTCTGACCGGCGGACACCCGCTCGCACTCCCTGCCCTCACCGCTCCCCCTCGCCCCAGCCGCCATTTTGGTGCGGGGGCGCGGCCCCTCCTCCTCATCCCCTTCCCATCCTCTGGCCGCCGCGCGCCTCGGCCACGCCCCCGCCACGCTCCTTCCCGGCCCGGTGGGGGCGTGGCTACAGGACGAGCCCCTCCCTCGGGGCGGAGGCAGGGAGAGGCGGGGCGGTGCGCGCGCGCGCCCGCCCGGGTTCCCGCGGCTGCGCCCCGCCCGCCGCCGGTGCCGCCGCCGCCATGGACAGCGACGAGGAGACGCTGGAGGAGACCGTGGAAGGTACCTGCCCCCGTAGCGGGTAGAGGCGCCGAGCGGCGGGAGAGGCAGCCCCGCGGTACCGGGATGGAGTGGGACGGGAAGGGGGTCGCGGACCGGAGGCCGGAGAGGGGCTCCCGGTGCCGGCGGCAGCGCATGACATCAGCGGGCTTATGCAACGGCCGGGCCGCCGCGCACGTGGCGGTGTGTGACCGGTGGCGGCGGGGGGCGGGGTGGTACCGGAGCGGGGGGCAGCGGCTCGGCAGCCGGACGCTCTCCGGGTGTGAGGCTCCGGCCCCTCAGCGGTGGTGACGTTTATTCTGCTCTTCGTCTGAAAAAAATAAAAAAAATAACGATCGTGTTTTGCCGTTGCCGCTGTGCGGGCGGTGGCCGGCCCTGTGTTTGGGGCCGCCGCCTCTGCCGCCGGACGGTACCGGGGCCGTGCTGCCCCTTCCCCTCCCCGCCCGCTGCCGGCCCCTGCGGGCCCCGGAGAGCCGCGGGCTGGCGAGGGAGGAGGGCGTCCTCCGGGGGCTCCGGTGTACCTGTTCCTGGGAAATGTCCTGGGGGCGAGGGGCTGCCACTCTGGGAAGATGAAAAAGGAAAGAAAAGGGAATGGCAGCTGGAGGAGGTGGCTGTGGTCATGTTGGACCAGCTGGAGCAAGTCCAGAGGAGGCCACGAAGATGATCGGAGGGCTGCAGCACCTCTCCTGTGAGGACAGGCTGAGAGAGTTGGGGCTGTTCAGCCTGGAGAAAAGGAGGCTCCGGGGAGACCTGATAGCTGCCCCCAAATACTTAAAGGGGGCCTACAGGAAAGACAGGGAGAAACTCTTCAGTAGGACCTCTTGCAATAGGACAGGGGGTAATGGTTTTTAAACAGAGGGGTGTAGATTCAGACTTGATAAAAGGAAAACATTTTTTAAACTGAGGGTGGTAGAACACTGGCACAGGTCGCCCAGAGAGGTGGTGGATGCTCCATTCCTGGAAACGTTCAAGGCCAGGTTGGATGAGCCTCTGAGCAACCTGATCTGGTTGGGGATGTCTCTGCTCCTTGCAGGGGGCTGGACTAGGTGACCTTTAAAGGTCCCTTCCAACCCAAACTATTCTGTGATTTTATACGCATGGGCAGCAGAGCTGGAGCCGAGTTGCCAGCGTTGGAGCGGGAAGGCCCGTTTCATAGGCAGTGTATCCCCCGGGTTGTGCTGGCCCTTTCTGAGTGGAGAGCTAACCCTGCAAGAGTTTTAAACCAGACGCAGCCGCCTCCGTAAGGTATTGCTAATGGAAACCTTGACAGGCAGCGATGCAGCTCAGCAGCACGCCGTCATCCGGTGAGGAGGCATCTAGGAGCGCGGTCCGGCTTTGCCCCACGCAGCTTTTGCAGAAAGCACGCCAGCTCTGTGTGAAAATGCATGCTTCCACAAAGGTTCCTCGCAGGGCACAGTCCTGCCAGAAGGAGTGATCCTGGATTTTCAGCTGTTGGGATTAAGCACACAGAGTAGGGAGCTGCCTGTGACAAGATGCCGGTAATTCTCATCGTTTGGCAGTGGGCTGTTTGTATCTCGTGGCAGGAGGATTAGGCCTCAAAGCACATTTCTCCGAAGACGGCATCGGGCGCGGCGGCTTAGCCTAACAACAAATGCGAGCTAAGCAGCTGCTGCTAGGGTCTGGATTTATTGTCTAGGTGTGTGGTGACAGAGCCCAAGAGAAGCTTTGTTGTGTAAAACATGGTTGTGAGGGGACTGAGGTGCTTCAAATGCATGGTGCTAGCGCTAAGGAAACGAGTTTTTAAAGAGTGTCTTGTTCAGCAGTGTTTTTCTGTCTGAGTGGCGCAGAAGCGGGGCGCTGTTTGGGGGACAGTAGGCTGGCCGGGTGTTTTTGCACTGACCCAAGGAAGTCAGAAACATGAGATAAATCAGGACTTTTTTTTTTTTTTTCTTCTTTTTTTTTTGTGTGTAGGGGGAAGGGATGTTGGGTTATTGTTGTCATTCCTAAAACATCCACCTGGCATTTTTGTGGCCAGAATAATTTCTTGATGATGCACACTGTGTGTCTTCTGTTAAGTGATAGTAATACTGACAGTAAAGGGCTTTTATCTTCGGTTTGTATACATCAGTGTTTTTATAAGTTGCCCCATCATGCTGCATAGTGAACTGTAGTGTAGCTCCTGTTAGTGTAATTCCTTTTCTTGAAAAGTTCATGGTCTGAGCCTGAGAGGAAATCTTGAGAGACCATTAAAGAAGTACCAAAAGTGATATTTTTTTATTTAATTTAAGAATATGTTTAGACACTTTGAGTTTGTTTTCAGAAATGGAGGAGGGAGGCAAGAAAGGGAAGTGGAACACTCTGCTTTGCTCCCACTGAAATAATCAGAATTTATTCCATTGACTTAAACTGAAACAGAATTAGAGCCTAAGGCCTCAGCCGTACAGGAAAAATTGCATCTATGTAATTAAACTTGAAATTGCTTTTTTCCCCCTATTGACTAAGAGAGACTGAATGTCTCTTGTTTTGTTAGGGTGAGGGATATTATTTTTTTATTTCAGTAGGGGAAAATCTCTAGCCTGTTAGAAGAATTGGATTCTTTGTACTATGGCTGAGATTAAGACTCTGTATAGAGGCCATGAGATCAAAGCTGACCATTTAAATCTCTGGGATAGCCTGTGTCCTGCCCTGCAAAAGTCCTGACGTGCGTGCTGTGTACAAGCATGGCAGCTTTTGTGTTGGGCTTTGCGTTCCAGCAAAATCTTGACAAAACTGAATAGTGACAGAGAACAAAGTAGCAAGTTTTTTGTGGTTTTTTTTTTTTTTAAATAGTGTAATGCACTGATACTGTCAGTATTTTTTTTTTTTTAAATACAAGCGTTTTACAAAAGTGTTACTGCTATAATGAGGGGAAAACTGGTACTGTATCGTTTAGGGTTTATTAACTCACACCGATATACCCTTCCCATATTGATAAAACTGAGGCCTTAATTAAAACCATAAATGTTGACATAGTTGGTTTTGTTCCAAAAGAGATGTTCACATCAGGAATTTCACTGACCTTTTAGTTAAATTGATATAACTGCTAAAACTTTTCCCTGCTACAAAAAGGAGTGTCCCCACTGAACGCGAGGGGGAAAAAAGCCTTTCTTCTGTTTGGAGAGAGCAGCACGCTGCCCCTTCTGTTTTAAAGGGTTCCTCTTCAACGTTATTACGAGCCTTTGGTGACGTAGCTTTCCCTCCCCTCCTGCTCTTGCTCTCTTTTTAGTCTGTCACTTCTCTCAGCTTGGACAGTAGGCAGTGTCTGATTGGTTTTATTAACTTTTTAAACTTTTAACTGTTTTCAGTCTAGCTTGGACTGGGAACTTAATGTAAGAGGGCAGTGGTGTTTCGTGAGGTGGCTGAACTGGAAAGCGAGGTGGGTTGCTACCCCGAGCGGGGCAGATGGGCTCCCAGCTGCCCAGCTCTGCTGTGGCAGTGGGGTGCAGGGTCAGCCTCCCAAACCAGCAACAAAACAACAAATTTTGTGCCAAGTTAATGACTTGCACTACTTTGCAGAGGGTGCTAGGGAGCTACGAGAGAAAATTTGGGGAACGTACAGGGGAGGGGTGAAGGAGGGAATCTTGGATGTGTGCAGATATCTCACCATTATTTTCTCCTGGACACCTTTCTAGGAGCATTTCCATACTCAGTGTAACACGGGTAGGAGATGGCTAATAAACCTGCACAGCCTTACATGCTTGCTTTCAGAGCATTCACTTAGTGCTTTTTTTTTTTTTTTTCCTCTGTGTCTCTCTCTTTTTGTTTTGCTTTGTTTTTTAATGAAATTTTACTTTGAGCTAGAGAAAAGTTTGGAAATATATCCTGACAAAATATCCTGTGTTGTATGGCATTTTTCTGTCAATCATTCTGGTATTAAAACACTAGGGCAGGTCATGCGCCTCATAGGAGAGGACTTCTTACCCAGATGCTGCCCCGCATCCTTACCGTACACTGTCTGTGATGTCCCCGCGGGGCTGTGAAGCATCCCAAGGAAGCAGTAGCTGGGAGAAGAACACGTGGGCATGCGTGTGCCCTCTGGGTACCCTTGTCCCTGCAGAACCCTGTGGACCTGTTGCCATCAGAGCACGAATAGATGGACTTCTGAAGTCACATGCGTGGTTGGTTGGCTTTGCCCACTGCTGTCTGCACAGCTTGTTTTCTCTCTGGGCGTAGGACTCGAGGTTTGGCAATACTGAAGTGCCTCTTCTTGCATGCATCAGCCTGGGCTGGAATCGCTCCCCCTCACACTGGAGTTTGTTTTTGCCTTTCCATAGGGGTGTTGAACCTTTTCAGTTCAGGGCAAATTTGGTCAGGGAAGAGCTTGACCCAAAGCCTGCAGAAGTGGATGCGTGAGCTGTCTCTCATCTCTAGTAGGCTTTGTATGCCTCACCAAGAGATTTGGGGGATCAGAGGCCAGTTTTTGTTTAGAAATGTGGAAGACCGTAAATCTTCGCTAGCTTTTATGTAGTTGTCAGTTTTCATGCAAAATTTATACCTGATAAAATGTCACGAGGGGAGCTTGTTACACCCGTGCCTGGTGTATCGCTGTGCGGAAGGCAGCCCTGCTGAGCTTGAGCATCTGCATTCTGCAGTCGGAGCAATGTTCTGCTAGCACAGTGCTAAGGACACGAGTTCACACAGGTAAACTAGACGTTAACAATCGTTTAAAACGCTATTCTGCCGTTTTCTTTTGGCTTTGAAGAGGCAGACAGAGATGCAATAGGAGCCTTATTATGCTTTGACTTAATCAGAGTTGGCCAGTTGTATTCTGTAAAATACAGACCCGTGCAGGTGTGTTGCCCCTCCGCTTTCCCCTTGTGCAACAGCTGTAGTGGGGAAAACTGATACGGCTAGGAAAGGGGACGGGATAGGGGGATGTAATGTGCACACATCAGAAAGGCCCTGGAGAGCAGCATTTAAAATATAGAATAGCAAATTGACTGACACAAGGGCATAATATTAGAGATCTTACATGCTTTTATTTCTTTAAGTTCCTGTGGATATAGCTACAAGGTGGCACACCCACCCACGTTGTTGTAAGACGTGTATTTATCAACATTAAAAACCAAACCTTTTCTTACTCGGTGGACTGAAATCTAAATCTGTTCTCTTCTCACCAGGAAATACATATTTTAGATAAATAATTATTATATTTTTGAAGACTTATATTAACACAAGTTAGAGTCGTATAAACCTTTTTATGTTAGAAACATGTCTTTTTGCTTATTCTTCACTTCCCTTTCCTGTCTCCCATCCCTTTTCTTTTATCCTGACCCTTTTTATTTTTTATTTTCAGCTAAGTGCATTACACAAGTACAGGCTTCAGTTGTACTGAATCTCTGATCACAGTTCCTAGCAGAAATGTTTTGATGCAGATTGCTGTTTTGTACTAGGGAGCTACTGCATTTCAAGAGTCTACATAATCGGAACAATTCGGTTTACAATTCTATATGATGTTTAATGCGTTCTTTTGCTCTTTGTCTGGATTTTATTTCAGGGCATCTAGATGATGATGGGTTGCCACATGGATTCTGTACAGTCACCTATTCATCGACAGACAGATTTGAGGGAAACTTTGTGCATGGAGAAAAGAATGGCCGTGGCAAATTCTTCTTTTTTGATGGAAGGTAGACACTGACTCTTCAGTTTTTCCTCTATATTCTGGCTCCTGCTTGCAGCAATACAAAACTAATCTACATTGATCATATGCTGCTGAGTTTCCGGATAAGCTTTCTCATTAAAAACTGTAGCTGGAAAGTTTTCTCTACTGCTGCTGTAGCCATACCTTTGTGGGCTTGGGGGCTTTGTATGTAACGTGATTGCCTGGAGTTGTTTCCTGCTGGGAGAACGCAGCGGTGTGAGCTCTTTTAGCACTGTAAAGTTGTGAACTAATTAGAAACCCTAAGAACTGGGAGGTGGTCAGAGCTATTGGAAACCATGCTGACAAGGACTTGGACTGCAAAGTTTGGGTCCATTTAACTGCAGGTGGAATTCTTTCTTTGCCTTATAGCTCTGTACAGAGAGGGCAGCTGGACTGGGAGCTCCCTGTGCCAGACCTCACGCCCAGACATAGGACCTTGGCAGAGAGGCTTACCCTCTGCTTGGTCTTGGAAATGGGTTAGTGGTTAAAGGGCTGAGTTAAGTACGCGTTTGTTCTCAGATCTGCCTAATCCTCTGCAAGTCGCCTATGGCCTGATTTGTTTTCACAAAAGCCCCTGTAGTTTCCCCTCTCTTCACTGGGAGCTGCGACAGTGAAGTTGGGCCAGTCTGTGCCTATGCATGTGTTTTCTTCTCAGGTCTTCATTATGAAGACTTTGTACGTCTTCCCCCAACTGCAGCATTTCTCTCTGCAGTTGCTCAGAACTTCCTCCAAAGGAGCAGCAGATGTATAAAATGACAGGATTCTTCATGGTTTTGCAGCTGTTGGTAGCACTATGAATAGTAGCTGTTAAACTGACAGTCGTGCCGGGTCTACTCTCCTCCCGCTCAGAGAACTTCTGAGCAGGAGCGGAGGTATTGTGCTGCCTCAGTGAGTCAGCTCCCTGTCTGTACTTGCCTTTGCAATTGCTTCATACTGGGGATTGTGTTTTTTTTTCATGAGAAAGATAATATATTTATTCAGTTATGCAGAAACTGATCAGGCCTCCAAGCTTGAATGAAGAAAAATCCCCACTGTTGTTGGTAATGGGCTTATTAAATCTTCTGTAAGTGAAAATCAGTACTGCCCAGCAGCTGACCTCTCTAAAATAGCTTTTTTCTTAAAAAAAAAAAAAAGTTGGCAGATAGCGTCTCTGTGGACGCATGTACATAATGCTTCTGTGCTTGCTGATGATCTCAGCAGGGCCGTTGCTGATTGTACAGTCAGAGAAAGTGACCCACTATTTTGTTGATAGGGCTGCTCCTCCAAGTAATCCAGGGTACAGACAGTGCTCTGTGGGAAAACTCAGGTTGCTGCTGAGTCTTTTCTGTACTGCTTTGGTGTTGCCAACTCTTCTTTTTTTTCTCTTTTTTTTTTTTTTTTTTTTTTTTTTAATTTTCATAACTCTTAAGAAAATGGAACAGTTGGCTACTGTGTGACTTGAGGAACTAGCAGAATGAAAATACACAAAAATAGTCTGTAATGTGATTTTGGAAAATGGGATATTTTTATAAACTTCCGTAAGCTTATTTTAATTTAGCTAAAGCAGCCTTAACCAAGCAGTGACTAGTTACTAAAGATGCTGCAATTTACTTAGCTAACTCCTGCACCCCTGCTAGCCAGAGTAAGTTGCTCGCTGAAGTGAAGGGTTCAGGTGGCAGGACGTGTTGCAGGAAGAATGACCTAGTATAAAACAGGACGTGCTGTTTCCAAAATGCCTCTCCCCTTACAGCGTTGTGTGCTTCAGCGCAGTCAGTTAGCTGGTTTCAGCATTCCTGGATCTGTTTCCCTCACAGGCTGCTGGTAAAGGCTGGCAACTGCGCTGCTGTAGGTCTGTTGTTTGGGAAGAGTTGACTCCTGTTAGATGCTGGACTGGCAGCAATGTAAGCATTCTCATTTTTTGAGTGTTGGGAAATAGGCTTGGCTGCCTGGCTGCCTTGTTTGCCTCAGTGAAAACTTTTTCCTTTATTGGAATAGCTGCCCCCTTCCTGTTGATTGTTTAAGGGAATGGAAACCTGGAATTAAATACCCATTGTTTTTTCCTCCCCCTTCAAAAATGCAACCAAACCCAACATATTCTTTCAGAGAGAGAAGTTTCACCTCTGGCACACTCCCTGTTTTGGATCTTGTACTTGAGCTTTCGTTGGTCCTAAGGTTTGCTGGAGTGCCCTTTATAAAACACTTTGTGCAGTAACCGTGAGCATGAGCGCCGTGTTTGGCACTGAGCTGTGCTGGCTGCTCTCCCTTAACTAGAAACTCTTGTAAACCGACATTTCCCAGGACACGGTACAGAACGGTATGATTTTTAAGAGAAAGTTTTCTATCTTTCTGTAATAGAGGTAAGTTCAGGGAGTGGGGGATTAATGGATCAGGGTCCGTCAATATAACTTAATAGCTGCAAGCACGTTGCAGGAAGCATTGCCCCCTCCCCCCCCAGCTCTTATCGCTGGTTTATTCTCTAGGTAGAGAGAATCTCCTCTAGGCCTGGTACGTAATGGGGAGACAGTACACCTGACAGATCTAACTTCACATTATCCCCAATATGATAATCTGAGAAGCAAACAGAAGAAGTATGGGCTAACTCAGGGTTTGTGTTAACAAGACTTTGTTTATGCAAAACACAGGAGCTGTTTGTTCCTCTTTGTGCTGATCAGGTCTTGGTTGCAAGTATTGTGTCTGGCTGCAGACACCATACTATGAGATCTTAAAAAATAAAAAAGTGAGAGAGAAGGGGGGAAAAAATAGAACTCCAAAAACTGTGAGAAGTGTAGTTTTAGAGACCCTGACTTTTTAGGCAAGGTTTAAATACATGGAATTCTTTCTTTAGGTATCTTTCTGTTGATTTCCTTAGATGAATTGAGAGTAGAAAGAGGTGGATCTTTTGGACATTTTTGGAGCTTAATACAAAGAAAGAACACCTATAAACTTGAGTTACGGTAGAAGGAAAAAATGTTTTTTCCAGTGCTGAAGCACTGTTGTAATTTATCAACTTGTTAACTTCAGCTAATACCATTAAAGGTAACAAGGTTTTTTGGTCTGTTTCATTACATAAGCTGGGGGTGGCTGCCTCTTTTAACAAGTAGTCCTACATGTAGACTCTCTGTGTGGTGCCAGCTACAATGAAATTCAAATCTGGTGATCTGTGATAAGCTAGAGGAGAAAGTGGTGTCATCTATAGTCACAGATTTCTGGTGCTTCCCTCATCTGCTCTGCTCCTTCCCTGAGCTGTGGTGCTGTAGCTCTCTGTTCTGTAGCTCTGTAGCAACCTGGATCAAGAAATTCATCCGACTGAAAACAGCTTTCCAGCCCCTTCCTGCTCTGCATCTGGTTTGCACTGAGGCTGTGAGAGCATTGCTGTGGGACAATCCACAACGTGAGGAAAGGAGCTGTTTAAAACAGCCTTGCTGTGAAGAGAGCTGTGAAAAACCAAAGCTGAAGTCTTGTTTCTAAACACACTGTCTGTCATGGATAATGTACCTTCTTCTACTGTAGTGTATTTTCCCATGGAAACCTCAGCCAACTTGCCAAAGTTATGTAAAAACAGAGAGTGGAGCTTTAGAAACCAGAAAGTTAATTCTGAGAAAAATATTCCTTCCACAGCTCTTGAAAATGTGTTTTGTAGAACATGTAGAGTCATGTGCTCCCAGACACTGTTTGGGCTTGTACCTCGGAAGTCTGCATCAGAAAAAGAATTATGCAGTGAAAGTATGCGTACTGCAGCTGGCTGTTAGCTACATACGCTGGGGTAAAAGCTAAACAGTTTCTATTTTTTTTAATGCTAATTCTAACCTGAGAAAGAATAACTGAGTAGGTCCTCTTTTACAGGTACGCTTTCGGTCTTTGTAGTTTCTCTCCACAGCATTTTTTAAGACAAAAAGCAAAGCAGATTGCAAGATATTATTGTGCCCCTTCTAAAGGGTTTACAAGACAAAACTGAAGTGCAATGTTTATTTGTTCAAACCCAAGTGCAGCCATAGTTCTGTTTGACAGGCTGTGTTCCATTTTAATAGAAATACATGAAAAATGACAGTGCTTTTAGCAAATCCAGTACAGATTGCTGCTAAGTGTATCGCTAGGGAGCTAACACTGAGTTGGTAGCAGGTTGCAGTTTGTGCCCTGTTGCGGTCCATCTGTATGGCAGTTCAGTTTCATCTCACCAGAGAGATGTCAGTAAAGATACAAATGTAGGAGGTAGAAAATCCTACCTGAGCAATAACTTCTTTGACTGTGAGTGTCCGTTCACTGTTGTAGTTTGCTACCCCAGCCTATAAAAAAAAAAAAACCCAGCAATGCAATTTAGATGAATAGTGCTGTGCCCGTGCAGTGCGCCCTGGTGAAAGGACAGCGTAAGTTGTTCTCTGCCTTTGGAGGTCTGTAGAGAAAAGTTTCTGGTTTTTATCTTGGCTTTTCCAGAGAAGTCAGGTTTACCTTCCTACTTCCTATCCCCTCTCCCCCTTTCAGATTTGGTTGAAACTAGCAGACGCATCAGAGTTTCAGACATGGGGGATGGTGATGCCTGGTGGGGGATGGAGGAGAGAAGCTGGAAGTGGTGTCCCAGCGAGGGAGCCCCAGCAGCTGCCGCCAAGCCTTTCAGCACACTTTTCAGTCTGCCTGTGCATAGCTCTGCCCCACGACAGCCTAGGCTCTTAGAGAGAGGCCACCGAGAGAATTAAGAAAAAAAACGTGATTGCGGTGATGTGCGTTTCTGGGAGAGTTGTAGGGTACCCAACAATTGCAAACCAGGTGTCAACAGCTGCCTGCTCCTAGGACCTGACTTTCTTGAACATTTCCCCACAGCCTTTCTGGACCAATAATAAGTAGAATGATGAGCAGGGTTGTGCTGTGCCTCGTGCCGGGGGGTTGGGCTCACCTTTTAGAGAGGTGAATAGTCTTCCACTGTTGTTTTCTTTCTCTCTTTACAGCACCTTGGAAGGGTACTATGTTGATGATGCCCTGCAAGGCCAGGGAATCTACACTTACGAGGACGGAGTGGTCCTTCATGGCACATACGTGGATGGAGAGCTAAATGGCCCAGCCCAGGAGTATGACAGTGACGGGCGGCTGATATTCAAAGGGCAGTATAAAGACAACATTCGACATGGAGTTTGCTGGATTTATTACCCGGTAAGCCTGACCACCTGCTTGCTTTATTGCAGAATAGTACCATTATGTATCTTTCTTTTCTTCCCAGCTGAAACAAATATCCACCATGACCCAGCTATCCAAAAGTCAACACACAAAAACTTGGGTGGAAGTTTTGTGCATTCTGACTTTGGGTAATCCAACATATGGTGTTGAATGTTTGCCCAGTAGACAGGATTCAGCAAGGCTACAAGATACCTCCGCTATTTTAATCTTCCAGGGGACTCGACCCATTTGAAGTGCATTTATGTGTCTCTCCCTGGGAGAGACACATAAATACACTTTTTTTTTTTTTTTTTTTTTTTTAAATTTCTATTCAGCCTTACACAACACTCCAGACTCGAACCTTTGAATCTTTACCTTGTGCTGAGGTTGGGGAATCATCTGCATGTTATTAAGCTGCTGGTCAAAACCCGTTCTATTTCTGTGCTACATGTTGCACATACTTTAGTTTAAGATTTGTTTCAAATGCTCACCATTGTCTGTTCATTTTATTTACTGGTTTTTTTTGCTATTGCCATTAAGCATGTGTTAGAATTAACAAATGCTTGGTGTACGCTGTCAAAGTCAAGCAGCAGTTTTTCAGTACTGTTGTATAAAATGCACAGCTGACCCTTCAGATCATATGTCTCCTGTTTCATCTTCCAGCTGACAAAGTGTTGCTGTACCTTCTGGAAATGTGGATATTTAGAAGTTGTTTATCATTATCATCTTGCCAGACTAAAGGATACAAGGTGTTTCAAAAAAAACCTTTGCCATGGAAGCAATTGTTTATGCATGGTTCTGTGCATGATGCTATGTGCACAAAGTTTTACCCAAACTTAAGGTTTGCTGTTCCTCACTATGGTATCTTTGAAGCTCTTTCATCCTTGGAGTTGAACAAAACGGTGCCACTCGGAAACAGAGTCTGTGCACAGCGATCTTGAGCTAAACCAGTCTGTTTCCACACCAGACCTCCTGGTTTTGCTCCAGGGCATTATTTGAAGATGTTTCCGTGTCCTTTTTGAAATCAACACCTGAAGTTGTTAGACCTGTGCTGATCTGTGCATCTCATTCTGCAATTCTGTAAATAGACCTAACCAGAGTTGCAGGCAAATCACAGATGGCAAAGCCCAGGGCTAAAATGTGTGACGCTTACAGAGGAAAATTGTTGCTGATGATGGCTTTCATCAAGTACCACCTGACATCATATGGTGCTGGTGACAGAGAAACTCTCCAGTTGACAGCAAATCTTCTTCTTTTCTTTTTTTTTTTAATAGACTCAAGTCTTTTGATATACCATGAATTAGCAGTGAGCAACGCAGCATTTTAAATTTTCTTTTCTCCAGCACAGTATCATACTAAGAAAAACTCTAACAAACCTTGTATATGGCTTTGGGCCTTGGTTCACAGACTGTTCACATAAAAAAAAAAATTGTGAATTGAAGCTCAGTATTTGTGTCATATGGAAGGAAAGACCTTGGGTTTTGCCTATTTCAAACAACACAGAAAACCCCTTTAATTTATTGTATCCGTTTTATCCTGACTGGAATGACTTCACCCAGCTTCTTCATTTGTCTGTTTCTCACTCATTTTCATGATCTCACATCTGAACTTACTGTAGCTTAGATTGGTGCTTTAAAAAGTTGGGAAAAATCTTTTTCACTTAATGAAGATAGTAAAGTATAACTAAGCTGGCCACCTGTTCTTTCTTGCCCCTGCTTTCAGGATGGAGGCAGCCTTGTGGGAGAAGTGAATGAAGAAGGAGAGATGACTGGAGAGAAAATAGCCTATGTGTACCCTGATGGAAAGACTGCATATTCTGGAAGGTTCATAGATGGAGAAATGATAGAAGCAAAACTGGCCACTCTGACATCTGTCGAGGATGGGAAACCTCAGTTTGAAGTAGTACCAGGCAGTAAGTTCAGCTGACACAGAAACTTGTGTTCTCGCTACCGGCTTTTCGATGCAAACAGCTTGGTTTCTATAATGTTCCCCAGAGATTCTAAAGGCTGGCTGCCATGAGATAATAAGTCTATTAGTGAGAAGTTCTTTTTCTGAATTATAAAGTTGGACAGAAAGGCACGTGGAGCAATTCCTTTGCCCTGGGAACAAGCGGGAAGTGACCCGTGTGGTGGTGCTGCTGAACTGTGTTTCATAACCCTTCTCCTGCGTGCTCATGGGCACAGTCCTGCTCCTCTCACACACACCATTGCCGTCTGTGCCAGCATGAAAACCTGCTAAACCGTGTTAATGCTGGCCCAGTTACAGGCTTTGTTTTGTTAGTAAAATAACTGGAAGTGGAGAGGGAGGCCATGGTTTGGTTGTAGCTCTGTCAGCTGGGTTTGTGCAAGTGAATGTTAGCACTGTGAATATTCTGGCATCTGCATTATGGGGCTGAAAGGGCACAGAGACTGGAATTAGTGAAGTAGATTCAGTTGTTGTGTAGCAGTCTGGTTCACCAGGACCTTTCAGACTGTTCAGTCCTGCTGACAGAAACTGGCTATGAAATGGTTAGGGTCAGGCTGGTGCCTTTGACCCACGTAGCCAGTGCTCCTTCTCCAGGGCCGTGGTGGCTTGGGCCTGTAGTTCTGGAGAGGTTTTGTTGCTTTGAGGTGTATGTGATGTTTTGAAGGTGAGTGGATTAAGCTGCAAGCAGGCCCATGAGTAATAAACAGGGACTATGCTAAAACATTCACTGTTTTGCCAGCAAAGATTGTCTCGCTCGATACAAAATAAGAAGCAGCAAATGCATGGGACTTTTTATTTTTTAAATCTCTCAGTTGCGGTAGCAAGTCAAAATGTAACTTAAAACATATCTTCTGAGAGGGTACAGTTGTGCTTTGTAAGGAGGATTGAATTACACTCCAGAGGAAGCTGCCTTCAGCCAGAACCAGATCTTGGCCACCAGGGACAATGGCCTTTTATCAGACTTCTTAATATTGTGGTTTGGGGTTGTTTTTTTCCCCATCTTATTTCCACCTGCATCTTGACCTGTCTCCCGGATAGTCCTCCGATAGTTGGTTGGAGAGGGTTGTAAGGATATAATTAGAGCTGTACCACTTAACAGTTGCTTATTAATAACAGGAAATAAAGGACTCTAGCAAGTGTACTCTGTGATTACTGAACATTATCTTCTGGCTGAAGTCTCTTCAGGATTTGGACTAGAAAACGTTTCATGTTTGAAGTAGTCCAAGATTGTTTACAATTAATGTGTTATTGAATATACCCTTTCAAATTTTGCTTTACAATTTTCATTAGAGACTCTGGGAGGGTCACTTTTGAAGGACTGTCCAGTCGTCCTTTAAAAGTTGGTAGTTTGAAGAATGTATATATATCACCTTTTTGTGATAATACAGCTACTGTAGTATGTTGAGGGGAAAAAATAACCAAGAAACAGTATCTGATGACTGAAGACCTTTTAAAGGTGCAGTTCTGTTTAATACCTGTTTTTGGAAGCATAACATTTATTTCTTGCGGTCATTAAAATTTAATTTTTGAATGTCTTGATTAAGTTAAGGGTTGCATGCTTTCAGTACTGCCAATTAGTTTATTTCCTTTGTTGATTTCTGTTTTTTTTAGGCCCAGTATACAGTTTTGACAAATCTACTTCATCCTGCATTTCTACAAATGCACTTCTTCCTGATCCTTACGAGTCAGAGAGGTAGGCTTTTTTTTCTTCTCTCCCCTTTCAATACTATCCATATTTCTTTGCCGATACGTATTTAGGGTCTAATTTTGCAAACTTTTTCTCATTTAAAATTAAAAAGAAAAGCATGTAAGCGTTTGTGAAATGGAACCTGTTACTGCACATCAGTCAGCGTTCAATTTGATTGGATTTCTTTCTGATTTGCACAATAAAGTTTCATTCTAGTGGATAGAACGCAGCAATACTTTTAAAGAGATTAAACTAGGATAATTTCTTATCGTTTCAAAGCCATCTTCAGTGAAGTCCTGGACTCCACTAACAGCCCACATCTACAACAATCTGAGCAAAAAAGTACGCTGTTCCCTATTTTCCAGGTGTGGAACTAGCTTCAGGTTGCAGTGTGCTGCATTCGGCGTGTCTTACTGGATGGCACGCCTTGCACAAAGTTTTCTCCCCTCCCTACAGATGTCACAAAGTGGCCAGAGTAAATCATCAAGCTGGAGGAAAGTGAGATACTGTTTGTGACAACCCTGTAATGTCCAAACGTGTTCCTCAGCAATTGTCTCATTGTAGTCAGTCAGTAATACCTCTTCCATGGCTATCCACTGTCACAGTTTTTACCTAGACTTTTGAGAGACCTTGCTCTATAAATACCTTGATTGTAGTCCTTTTCTGTTACTCTGAAATATCTAAATAAGTGATTAGAGAAATGCTGGCATTAATTTGCATGAAGGGCTTCAAAATCTAGAGCCCTTGAAAACTTGAAAACGCTAGCTCATCTGTGCATGTGCTCACCAGTAACCTCAGCTTAGTGGGGATCTCTGGGGTTGTGGTATGTTACTAAGGGTGTTCCTGAGCTGAAGCCATCATTGAGGAGTAACAATAGATCAGCACTTCATTAGTTTGAAGTTTTTTTTTTTTTTTTTTTATAAAGTCAGCCCCTGCTTCCCACCAAATCTCCACTTTGCCAAAATAGAGAGAATGTATGGAAGAGAGGAAGGAGAAGGAGTTTGAGGTTTTGAATTATTATTATTAGTTTTATTATTATATTGAAGTATTAGTTTTTATGCTAGTAGTGTTCTGATGAGAATTCTTGAAAATGAAAACTGTAGCCAGTCACTAATTCCGCACCCTTTTCCCCCTGCAGGGTGTATGTTGATGTCTCTCTCATTTCCAGCGCTGGAGAAGGATTATTTTCCAAAATAGCAGCAGAAGCCAGTACGGTTATGTCCTTCTACAACGGAGTGCGAATTACACACCAGGAGGTAAAGGAGAGAAAAAAGTCAGTCTGAATTTTCATCGCTCCTTCTGAAATCTTATAATAGGATTTTACACCCACCCCCTTTACTCCCTTAAGATTGAATATGATTGAGTTTAATTGAAAGAAAGTGCATGTTCACCTGTGTATGTATTTAAAAAGTGGTGGCTGGTTTGTTTGGTGTTTTTTAAATTGCTTAGATGCAGAAATAGCTTTAGCTGCATGTTTTGAATGTTTGCTTTCAAACTGCTGACTAAGCTGACCCTTCCATGCACACACTGGATTTTTGCCTCGCAAACTAGGTAGACAGCAGAGACTGGACCCTCAACGGAAATACAATATCCCTGGATGACGAAACAGTCATAGACGTGCCAGAGCCCTACAACCATGCCGCCAAGTACTGTGCCTCACTGGGGCATAAGGCCAACCATTCTTTCACTCCTAACTGCATCTACGACCCGTAAGTAGTCCTGTGCTTCGGACAGGAAGCTGCAGCCCAGCAGTCCAGGCTCACAGGGTATTTCTGGGCAGCTGAATGAGAAGTTGTGGGGGCTGGGGGTAAACTGGTCCAGGCACTGAAGGAGTTCCTGCTCGCTTGGGCTGAGCTGGAAACTGGCTGGCATCGCGAGTGCTTGATGTCTCTGGGGCTTAGACCATGGAGTACCTTGCAACTGTGTTGATTTTGTCGTGAACTTTAGGAGCTGCCTCTTGACTCCAAAATGCATAAGCACAGCTCTGTAAATCCTAGCTTGGTTAGGACTGAACCCTATTTGCTGAACGACAGGTGCCTGACCAGCACCGTCAAATGTGCTGTCATTTCTGAAACCCCAAAAATAAGCATCTTGCTGCTCTGCAGTTGATGCAGAGCACTAGGAACCTTTTGATGTGTACATATGCTCAGGGATGTAAGTATTTTCATACCAATGTATAAATGAACAAACCTGTAGAGATACATACGTAGAAAATAGTTTTCCTTCATTAAATAAGCCAGTTCCTTGTACTGGGGGACCCGGGGAGAAGATGTGCAGAAGTATGTTATGTGATGTATGCATGATTATGTGATGTCACTCTGAAGTGTGAGTGACTTCTGAAGGTATAAAAGGGACTAACAGAGTCTGTGAATTGACAGCTAAGCCTAGCAAAGGTGTTTTATTCTTGTCTAGGTTTGTTCATCCTCGTTTTGGGCCTATCAAGTGTATCCGTACCATCAGGGCTGTGGAGAAGGATGAAGAATTGACGGTGGCTTACGGATACGATCACAACCCCGTTGGGCAAAACGGGCCGGAAGCACCAGAGTGGTACCAGCTGGAACTGAAAGCTTTCCAGGCTGCCCAGCAAAAGTGAAATGGGAGCTCCTTCTCCGTTCAGCAAACTGAAATAGAAACTTGGATCTATGCACTACCTTTATACTGAAAACTGGACAGCCAGGGATTGTTCATGCTGTTGCATCATAACTTTGCATTCTGTGTTAAGAGATAAGTTTCTTGCATACTAACTAGGTTTGACTGTGTTACTCATAGCAGATTTAAAATTAGCTAGTGTTGCACCAGTCTTATCTGGAGAAATTATTTAATATTCTATACGAGACGTGATATTCTTTGGTAGCTTCTGCTTTTGCACCATATGCAAAGATGCCAAAAGACTAGACAGAAAACTAAACTGGGTATATCGTTCACTTTTAGTCGGCAGACTTAGTGTTGCGCTCGATCTGCCTAGGCATTATTGTGCAACTGCATTTTGCATATATGCCACTTGTGCTGATAACAGTAATATTTTGATATTCTCTAATAGTAGCATAATTTTGCCTTTTTAAACCTTTGATCTGAATCTTGCAATAGAGCAGTTTATTTATTAGCATATAGGAGGCTGGGTTTTAACTCCCCTTTCCTCTTGTCTGAACGTTGTTCTTTCTACAAATCCTCTTTTGCAGGAGAAAATCCTTTCTAACTAGTGGAAAGGCTTGTGTGTGTATGTGAGAGTGCTGTGTGTTGGTCTCTGTGGCTCTTTAAATAGTATAGCAACATGTCCAAACCTAATATTTATCTAGCCTTTCCGGCTGGCTTATTTTATTTAATTTATGATTATGACACGCAAATGAAGCTGTTCTTTGCATGAAGATTTTCTGAAAGGAGAAAACGGATACGCTTTTTGAAGGACTTTCAGAAGCAGGTGTTCTGGCAGGCTAGCACATTACTTGCATTAGTGTCCATGAGTTGGTTTCTGTCTTTCACCTGTTACAGCGACCAGTTCTCAAGACAGAAATTCTAGCGATGAAGATGCGTGCATCTCGCAGGAATTCTCGTAAAGGAGGTGTATGTATCTGAGGGCAGGCTGTAGTACTTGGTTAAGGAGAGCTGTATCTTTTGTATGTGTTCAGTTGACAGAGAATATAGCCTTGTAGCCGACTTTTAGTAGTACTGGTTTAAGACACAGTAAATTAATATAGTGTGAGATACCAAAATAAGATTTTAAAAAAGAAAAAAAAAAGATATGAAAAGATTGTTTTTGAAAGACAAACAATGAATGTAAAAACATCACTCACTGTTCATATTTAGAAACAGCAGTCAATCCATAGCTTTGTTGCAGCCAACAGTGGGGGCTTGTGAATATTCATCTGCAGGGCTGTGTTCTGGGGTTTTTCAGGGACAAGGAAATTGTTGTGCATTTTTTTCAGATACTGTACTGGTCTTGCCTAATGCTGTATAAGAGAGAAATAATGTATCATGTTGGTCTGGATACCGGAGCCCTTCTGGGACTCTGATGCTCTCTTTCAGGTTTAGCAGCTTAGGAAAAACTCAAATGCATTTGCAATGCTTTCTTTAAATGTTTGTAGTTTTAAAAAGTTTGTATATATGTAACATAAATGGGAGATCAGACCTACCTTTCTATCACAACACGTTTTGGTTGGTTGCTTGAACGGTTGGAGGTGTCTGGCTGGCTGGGGAGCTAGACACGGAGAGTGCGTTGAGTTGGTACCTGCAAGTGGAAGGATGAGGTTGCTGTTTAGTGCAGTCGGAGAATCCTTGCTTTGGTACCTCTGCAAAGTTAGCAATTATTAATAAGAACCTCTCTGCCTTGAGGCTCCGTTTAGTTCCTGTGACTGATCACAAACCTTTTCCAGCACCTCACCATTTAAGCCTGCACAAAAGCTACTCTGTGCATATTCTGAGGGGGGACAAGTAGGCTCAGGGCTTTTTGACACTCTTCCAGCAGTGATCTGAATGTGAGCTTTGACACTACCCATCTCCTCGCGCTGAGGACTCAGGCCACAGCTCCGCTTCTCGTCCAACGCAGGTGGCTGGCAGAGGTGACAGCTCAGGGACTCAGCTGAGCGTGCAGAGACTGAACTGAGCCTCACAGGTGAGGGAGAGTTGTCAAACACCGACTGGCAGCATGGCTTCAGCAAGTGAACCTCAAAAAGAAATACACATCTTGATCTTTCCCTACCTGCCTACAGGTCATTATTTTAGAACGTTGCTGTTCCAGCCATTTGCAGGAAAGCGTGCCTCTCTGGTAGGAAGCTGTTGTGTGCATCTTGTGGATTATTCTGCCAGGACCATGAAGTTTGCAAAGTTGAGGCTTGTGTTTAAGTGCAAGGAAGAGGAGAAGGAAGATACGTGACTGAACTCTGCTGTGAATGGATGGTAACTCCTTCCACAGTCTTGATAACCTGCTTTGCACTGCTGGCCCACTAGAGAATCGTGCTTAAAGTGTTCTGATCTCTAGAGCTCCTTTGGCTTCATTCTTGATCAGTCTCTGATTCCTCTGCTATCTCCTTTTCGTGTGGAGCTGCTTATGTTTTAATAGATTTGTCAGTCTTCATATTGGCTGATTTTTTGAGATAAATACAAGAAGATAGGTGCTCTTTGCGCGTCAGGTTTGAAGGTTGCATCCTAAAGTAGGGAAATCCTAGAAGAAAAAGACATTGAGGTATGCTCTGTGTTTTCTCAAAAGCCATTAATTTGGTGACAGTCAAGCAGATTCTCTTGCTCTTGTGTATGCTTGTAGCCTAGTAGTGTGCCACAGCTGTGGCTATCGTCTCTGTTAGCTCTGCTGTCCTTTTTCTCTCTGCTTTGTTAAAATCTATTGGTCCTCCTGTAGGTCTCTTCTTTGGTGACCAACCTTCTATAAAAGTTGTGATTATAAAGCTGCTTTGGCTTGATTCAGGACCAAGCCTTTTAATTCTTCTTTGTTTTCTTTTTCTTTGTGGTCTGTCAGAGTGGAGATGGTTGGGATGGTTTTTACTACTGGGTAGCAAAAGGGCTCAGTGTGTCCTTCAGAGGTTTTTGAGAGGTGTGCGTTGGCAACCACAGGTTCAAACACAGGTTAGTTACAGAACTCCAAATAATGCCTTAACTTGGTCAACGTATTGCAGCTCAGCTTCTGGGGCTCACTGGATAGCGAGAACAGCTTAGCAAAACGATTTATCAGTAGTAACACAGGACTCACACCAAAACATGGTTTTAGTTTGGAGCAGAGGAAGCAGTCATTTTGCAGAGCAATCTGTCTGAGTCTGTTGAATGCAGCTGACTATTTGTGAATATGCAATAAGTAAAGAAGCTCCACTTCTCAGAGTCTGGCCAAAGACCTGTCCTGTCAGCACAGAAACTGGAAGAAGAGCTGATGCCCGTCAGCTGAGCCTCGGTGAGCAGCTGGCTGTCGGCATACCTGTTGTGATTAAAGAATGGCATAAAAGAACCTGGAATTGCTGCTTTTTTCAGGTACGGATCAATTCCCAACATCTGCCTTTGGTCTGCAGTGCTGCAGGTGGCTCCTCTGTGATGGGAGGGTTGTTACCTGAGCTCCTTTACGAGAAGGAGCCTCTAGCAGCCTGTATTAGAAGCTGCTGATTGTCTCTTTAAAATAAATAAATAAATAAATAAATCTGAAATGGATCTTCCTGCCACGGCAGCACTATGTTTTGTCACCAAGAATACAGAAGCTTAGTTTTCTGGAGAAGGGGTTCATCTTGGAGACAAGAGAGCATGAGAAGTTACATCTGAGAGCTACCTGCTGCTGGGTCACCCCTCTGGATAAGAGGGAGAAGGGCTTAGGCCTAGGGGGGAGTGTCTCAAGTTGAGTCTCATGCTATAATTTTACTTTTTGGGGATCTGCTAAAATACCTGATTTTCCTCCACAAATCTGAAAAGGCTTTTATGCCTTTCTTTTTTTTGGTAGCAATTTAAAAAACCTCAACCTATATAAATAAAAATAAATCTTAACTGTTGAAAAAGTCAAAGGAAATGCATGGATGTGGCTCTTCAGCAATCAGAGTGCGAGCTGTGATGGCTTTGTGACTTTTTCCACAGTTGCACCAATACCCACCAGGATGGCCCGTGCTTTTCCCCAGGTGCAGCTCCTGGGCGACTGGTGCAGGTTTCGAGACCTTAGGGAGGCCGGTTGCTCGGCCTTGCGAGGAGCTGCGTGTTTCAGGAGTGACTAGGTCGCCTTAGCGCAGCCTTTTCGGATGCGGAGCTTTCAGTGTCGCACACAGTTGGCAGCGGCTGTGGTTTCTTTCCCAAGGCTATTGTAGTACGTCGCTGGCGTGGAAGGGAGAGCGCCATCGGGGATTTCTCGCCCTCTGCCAGGCGCTGGAGGAGCAGAGTAGCCAATGTATCCCGTCTGGTATGAGAAACTGAGAAGTGGTGGAAATTGTCAGTTTTGGCCGCAAGCCCTGGGGGGAGTCCCAACTGCGGATGAGTTTTCCCCATCGCTGTTTGTGGGTGCCCTTGTCCTTCAGCCGAAACCGGTGCTCACCACTTTGGTTATGCCAGGAACTGTGCAGTATCGCTTCTGTTCCAGAGACCTCTAGGATTTCTATCCTTTCACTCAATTTGATACTCTTTTTGAAAATGCTGCCGTTGCGATGAGGTAACGAGTTGTACAGAGCCGGTTATCTGCTGCTTTGTTTTCCTCTGGCACAGCAGAATTGCTGGAGCTGTGGGTGCCTGAGGAATTAACCTCCAAGCACTTAAAAAAAAAAAAAAAAATTGCTTTCAAAATAATGTTGCTGAAGTGTCTCCTTATATGCTGGGGTGCTGCATTAGACGCCTCTTCCTCACGTACACCGCGCTGTCGTATGCTGAGAGCATTTGGGCGAGGAACGCAGGCGTGGGAGCAGCTTTACCAGTGGGTGTAGGTGGGCTTCGTGCTCACCTGCAGCCCTGGGGAGAGCTTGTTCCTTTTGCTTTGTGTACTGGAAACACGAGAACTGTATTTTTGGACAAAGCATTTCTAAGCGGTCTTATAAGGGATTTTATTATTTTTTTTTAAAAAAAAGGTGCAAGATTGAGTGCATGTTTACTTGCCCCAGATCAAAGGTTTTGAACACTAAGGTCACTATCTGTTGAATGGACCCTCCTCTTGGCGCTCTTCTGTCTTCAGGCAATTGAAGCTCCTGCCCTCTTTCTCTACCAGTTTGACTGTAACTACTACTTTTTTTTTTTTTTTTTTTCCAGGAGAAATATATATACAAAAATTCTAAGCAATTAAATGTTCAAGCCATAAAATCATGAGTGTGGGAAGACCCTCTTCACAAGTTTTAACATATTTGTATGTAAAATGATGTTTGTATGAAATATTTTCATGGTAGAATGAATATTTAAAAAAAAAAAGTTCCAGTAAGATCTAAACCAAATTTAAAAGGATGTCTTTTTGTAACATGCAAGTGTAATTGATTACCAGTAAGTACATCAATTTTTTTTTTTTTTTTTTTTTTTTAAGGGGAGATGCAACAAGTTATCTTTACAGTTACAAATGGTCGTTTCTGCTATTTGGGAAAGTATTTATGCAGCATCACACACGGCTGTCATAAGTAATTGCAATAGCAAGGCCAGTCACACCTTCAGGACATACCTCTCAGCTTGTCCCTCCGTGATACTGTACAAACGGACCCATCCCTCCTTTCTGCAGATTTCCTCCTAGAAAACCTTTCCTACTGTACTGAATTTAACTCTTGAGCTCAGATCCAGACTAAAATTGTGTATTACTTAACAGTTTCTGCTGGGCCTTCTGCTATTTTAATACTCTTTAGCCCATAATTACTGGGTGTCTCTGTTCTGAAGAACTAAGTGCTAAAGAATAATCCTTGGGGTAAGCTTATACGTGTGTTAAACAGTTAACCCCGGAGTATTTAACTTGTATACAGTACTTGATAGGTGTTTTATGACATTTGTACTCGAACTATGAGCCTTACTGAACATCTGTAGGTTTATTCATGACTTTTAAAAATGGATAACTCTAAGAAAGATGTTTACATGAATGATGATTGCCCTTCCTTTGACGTTATGAATGAGGTTTTTATAGTGTGCTTGGGTGTATGTGCAAGGAAGTAAGAAAAATGTTTCTGGGGAAAAATAGACTTGACAAACATTTGTAATAAGTGAATTTTAAAGATTGCTTTAATTGCGCTACGAAGGCAATGCAGATATTAAAATATTCAACAGAACTGTCGTCTCTCCTTGTTATTTGTGTGTCATGTGTTTTGGGCATCCTCTGGTCTCTCGCCCTTGCTTGTATACTGTGTGGTTGCTTCGCAGCCAGGGTTATTGCTGATGCCTGGGAGCAGGATTTGGCGGACAGTTTGCACACTTTCAGACTACATTATATTAATAGTGAACGAGCAGCAGAACGCTCCTGACACCACTGCCATGGTTTTGTTATTCACTGCTGCTTTTGTTATTCACTCCTCTCTTCTCAACACACATAACATAGGCTTTAGTTGTGCTGTGGTATGGAAGAACATTCTGCCTGTGTGTGACAAAGTGTCTTTAACAGCTGTATTTTAAAGCGTGTGAGCATGCACTGGTGTGTTTTTTCACTTGCAGTAGGAAGGCATGGCAGCAAGCAGCAGCGGTGCTTTCCAGGCAGGTAACCTATTGCTTTCACTCCTAATTTTCTGTACGCATCCTGCGGGGTGAGTGGTGAGGAAAGGGGCAGCATTTTGGTGCCTGCCTTGCCCTCCTCAGTGCTTTGGTGATCTTACCTTCCTCTGTGATCTCTGCAATGGCTGTGGTACCTCACAGCTTGTTGTGCCTGTGTGCGGGTGTCGATGTGTGAGGGCTCTGCTGTCCCCTCTCTGCGAGGTCGGAGAAGGGACTTGTTTGGCCTTGGCATTGCCCATTGACCCTCCACCATCCTGAAGCTGAAAGGATAAGTGCTGTGTGGAAGATGACACTTGGGTTGTGGGTGCTGCCTGTGTTCCCGTCCTAGCTGGGCGTTACAGTCCTTTCCTTGCGCTGTGAGGAGCTGTGAACTTATTTCAGAGAACCAGAGACTGGTTTGGGTTGGAAGGGACCTTTAAAGGCCATCTAGTCCAACTCCCCCTGCGAGGAGCAGAGACATCTCCAACCAGATCAGGTTGCTCAGAGCCTCATCCAGCCTGGCCTTGAACGTTTCCAGGGATGGGGCATCCACAGCTTCTCTGGGAGCCTGTTCCAGGGCCTCCCCTCCCTCACAGGGAACAATTTCTTCCGTGTGTCCAATCTAAACCAACTCTCGTCCAGTTTAAAGCCATTCCCCTTTGTCCTACCCCTACACTGAGAGCTAGCTAACCCATGGCTTGATTCCTTGGCAGCGGTGACCGGGCAGCCAGGCTCTAACGCAGTGCGCGTTGGGGCCGGCGCCCACCTCTCGCCGCACCGGAGGGGCCGGGCCGGGCCGCGGGCGGCGGCTCCCGTCACGGCAGAGCCTTTCCCAACCCCTTCGGTTTCTTTTCGCACGGGCTCGCAACATTTTTTTTTTTTTTTCCACAACCCCCGGAGGCGGAACCAGAGCTTTCCCCGTACCTGCCCCGCAGCCGGGCTGGGCTCCGCCGGGCGGGGCCCTGAGCAGCGCCGGTGAGTGCGGGCCGGGCTGGGCCTGGTGCCGGAGCCGGCGGGGGCTCCGGGCGGGGCGGGAGAGGGGGCGGACGGGGCCCGGTAAAGGGCAGCAGCGCTGGGGGAGAGTCGGCGGTGTGCGAGGTGCCGGCGGGGTGCGAGGTGCGAGGTGCCGGCGGGATCAGTAGCCTCGGGCAGCCGGCCCCAGCCCTCCGCGCCCCGGAAGGTAGCGGCGGCGTGCCCGCCCTACCGCGGAGGGAAGCGGGTGCTTCCCGGTGGGGTGTGGAGGTCTTCTCAAAGGAACACCCTTTCTGGGTGGGAAAAAAAATCCAAAAAACCCGAAGGAGAAAGGTTATAGCGGTGGGGGCCGAAGCGAAGATGACGCGTCTCCATCCAGAAACTCCAGAAATGGTGCCCCGGGCACCGGCCTGGCAGCAGCGCCAGGAATTCCTCAAAGGATCGCTCACCTTTGCTCGCTCTGTCCGCCGCCGATGAGGAGGCGATGAACTCTGTACTGCCCGGGCCAGCCCTGCTCCCGCACACCCACCTGCGCTCGCCGGCTGCTGATGCTCCCGTCTCTTCTTTCTCCCGCCTAGGAAGAGCGGTGCTCCCCGTCGCTCTGAGGGACACGGCGACGCTGGCCCCTCTCCGCCACCAGTTGACGCAGGATGGATCGCTATCGCTACTTCGTCTTCAACCAGAGGAACATGGTCGTGCTGGGCCTGTTCCAGATAGCCTTCAGCACGGTGTGCGTTGTCAGCGGGTTCGTGGATGGCATTTTCAGAGCAGAGTCTGAGCTGGGCAAAACCAGAGCTCCGATTTGGGCTGGGATGGTAAAGTTGCACCGTATTTTTCTGTGCTTTGTTTTGCGGTTTTGTGGTGTTGGGTTTTTTTTCCCCCACTGCTACCTACTGGTACTCAGCTTGGGGGTGGGAGGGTGGCTGAGGGCTCCTTGCCAGCTCTTCCCCAGCTTCCTGCTCTGAACCTAGATAATAAAAGTTTCCTTGTTGTGTAGGCAGGAGAATACAAGCAGGCTTCCCTCTAAAGGAGCTAAGTAAAATACATTTCTACTTGATAATGTAGAAAATGGGGCATAGTGGCAATTGACAGAGTTTTTTTCAGAAACACAGCGACCAAAGAGAGGCCGCCGAAGATGAGGAGGGGGACACTTTATCCTCATGTCAGGTAGATGAACATCTAGGGGATGATCTGTGTCCCGCAGCACAATGCCACTAATTCTCTGTACTGCAAGGAGGAGTGGGCAGTGGGCATCCCTGCTCCTTAGCGTTCAGTACCCTGATGTTACTGTTCCTACCCTGGTGAGCTGCGCCGCAAGGACACTGTACTGACGTGCTGTCTTCCATCCAGAGGCTGCCTGTCTCCACTCAGTAGTAACTTCTTTCTCTCTACAAGATGCATAAGGACTTGGGAAAGCAGTGCATGTTTTTAGCACTTTACTTGGACTTATTTAATCAGTTTTATTATTTGGCCAGCGCTGTAAAGCCAGTCATAGGATTGCTGCCGTGAAGGCAGCGAGTGGGCAAGATGCATTTCACACAGTGTCCTGTCCCCAGGAGATGCTGCAGAGGAAAACAGAAGAAATCGGCAATTCTCTTTCCTTTTCTGACCCAAGTTACTCTGATCCAAGCCTTGAAAACGATTGCCTTTCATCTGCACTGTATTCGTTTATCTTCTAAATCCGATACTTGTCCCAGTTACCAACTCCTTTTGTTCTCTGCAGGTGATGGGAGTCCCAGGTGTCCTGGCTTTGTTTTCCTCTCAGAGGAAGAATCCAGTTCTTGTAAGCTTGGAGCGGGGCAGATTGTGTGTGTATGGGATGGGGGCAAAATGTTGTCCAGGCAATCAAAAATTATTTTGGTAGGGAGTGAGCTGGCTGGTCCTTCTGCAGGATTGAGAGCGTATTTCCTTCAGTTACTTTCATAAAAGCTGCTACGTTCCTAAGCAAAAGGAGGATGCAGCGTTACCCCGCTTTCTGCTGCAGCAGACGAGCGCTGGCTTTAATAACAAGCAAAAGTCTGTAAAAATACTTGCTTTTGAATGCATTTCTTTTGGTGCTTCTTTCTGTTATTAAGAACTGTGTACACTAAAAAAGGAAACAAGTTAATTGACTTGCATTTCCTTGGCAGGTCTCTCCAGCCAGGGGGGGGATATTGTTTATAACTGAGAGATATCTAAGAACAAAGTCTTTTGGTCCAGCTAGAACCCATGGTTAAGATTTGGGACTCAGTTATATCTCAGAAATTCACATTTTAGAAACCTTTACTGCTCTGTGTTTGGCTTCCAAGTGACTGTTGCTATTGGGTACTTCTCAGTGTTATGGGAGGTCAAAGGCTTGTACCTGCAATGCTTGTCAGTACATTTTGTCTGTATTAATTGCGTTGATTCGTCAGAGGATAGTTTTAATTCCTGCTCCTCTTCTTTTTCTCCTTTAATTTCTCTGTATAGGTGAATGTGCTGATAGCTGTTTCCATTATCTCTTGTGTTGCCATCCTCATTGTGATAGTTTACAGCTGCCTCACACTGAACTATGGTGAAGAGGAGGAGCTGAGTTCTGCCCCAGTCCATGTTATCCATACAGTAAGTGTCAATATCGTGCTTCTTACTGGGAAACATGGCTGTCTTAATCTGCAAACATTACTAGGTGCTACTTGGAAATAGAATCAGACTTACAGCGTGCCTAAATTAGAGTTGGAATTGGTGCCTTGTTTAAAAAAATTTAGTGAGTCTACAGTTAAGTATCAAGTTAGGTAGTGAACACCACGAAACCCACGCAGGGCTAGATAAACATTTTACAGCTGGCTGCTGCCGCTGGCTGCTGCAGCATGGCTAGCGTCGGTGGCTGCGTGAGCTGACGCCCCGCTCGCCTGGGTGCCCGTCTGAGCTGTGACGAGGTCTGAGAAGTGGCTGCTTGCGAGCGACTGCTCGTCCCTGGAGGTGTGTGCACTGGGTGCAGAATGAGTTAGCCCTTTTGTACCCCAGACCTGGTGCAAGCAATGGCTCCCTGTGAGGGTGAAGACATTCCAGATAAAGCTGTTCATTTATCACAGGACAAATTGAAATGGCAGGCTGCTAAGGTGCGGTATAGCAAGAAGACATTTCTCGTATTCTGTGTGAAGATGAGCAGCCATTCCTTGGATTTCTACTCATTGTTAAAGCTATTTCCAAACCTGACATCATTGCACAATGTCTTAAATTTAATCAGAAGCCTTAAATACTGCTCTTTTCCTACTTGAGGTTCACAGGAAGAAAAGCCTGACTCTGAATCAGTGTGATTCTGAATCAGTCTGCTATAATGCAATCACAGCGTTCTTGCTGTAATTAGAACACTTTCGGTGGAGAACTTCACTGTTTGAATGTGGTTTTAACATTTCCTTTTCTGCTTGCAGAGGTTTGTACTTAATAAAGTAGTCAAAGGTGCTAGCGTGGCCATGTTAGCTGCATCTCTCTGCAGCGCTTTTGTTGTGCTGGCGATGGCTTACTTGGGATGCCGGAGTCTTCCACGCTGCTCGTGCTACGACAGCGTAACCGGGATGGTGAGTGAAGAGTCCAGGGTACCCGATTGTTTGTACTGTGTGTGCGTGGGAGGGGAAGAAACTGAGGGGAAATGTATTCTTCTTCTGCAAACCTAGCCTCAGCTCTGCCCTAGTCATCCAGGGCTTATTCTAAGAAATCAAGAGGATGTTAGAAGCGTTTTATACTTTTTGTATTTTTTCCTTTTACTGCCTCACTCTTATTTACAGTTGTGTGTAAGGCCAAGCATAAGTTACCTTCATTTTCCAAACCATTAGTGGTGGAGCTACTGTCGTTCCATTTCCTAAGAATTCCTGTTCTCCTTCTCAAAAATGCTCCTTCTCTCCCCCGTAAATAAAGGATTGATCCTGTACAAAGGCTTACTGGTTCTTACACACCAAGATACCTAGAACTACAAATTCAGTAATAAAAAATATCCCCTGTGCTGTGTGTGAAGTGTAGGGGAGATGACACACCACATTTTAACATTTTACTTTTAATTTGTGAGGACTCTGCCTCAAGTGGTGGGGCACATGCTGCGTCTCTTCTAAGTGAGCTCAGTAAATACCAGCTACTTCTCTACTAGAGTAACTCTGATGCATCCAACCATCTCATTTGGTAAGGCATTAATGGGTACAGTTACAAGGCAGCTGTTCTTGACTAAAGATACTCTGAGTGTGTAATGCGAGGCTGCTTTAAACTTTCAAACTACAACTTGTTAGGAGGAGTGAACTACACAGACTTCGAAACTCAGTTCAGATATATCTTCGTAGACAAAATCACAGATGAGGTTTTTGATGGCATTGTTTCACTCGTAGGAATGGTTGCAACCTAGTGAGGACCAGAATCAGGCTGTGGAAATGGTTTGCGCTGTACAAAGTGAGTAACGCTTTCCATCTGTGTATTTGGATATTCACCAGGGATGTGGAAGGCACATCCTGAATAAGCTTTACGTCCCAAACCAAAATCCCGATAACCAAATACTCCGAGGCAAAAGGAACTCAGGATTTTGTGCAAGTTTAATTGTTTCCTCTTTCCTTTCCCACATAGGTCCTGGGGACAGAATTTTTAACTTCCCAGATCGATTTCCAGCCCAGGACTTAGATGCAGAGGAAGACACATCCAGACCTCCACCATATATCAGAATGGCTTGAAAAAGTGGTGGAACATTTTAAAGCTACTAGTCTAAAAATGTGGCAAGACAGATGCAAGAAGTTCCTCATCACTAAGGCACTTGTCCTTGGCCTTTTGAAAAACACATGCAGAAAGAGAGAGCTGTTGAATGCCCAAGATTCAGCAAAGACGGCAGTGCAAAGGGAAGATCTGCAGATCTGTCTTCTTTTGGACATTCAGACTGTGCAGTTAAAATACCTCATTGCCTCTGGAAAGTGTGAGCATTTTTTTTCCTTCAACTTTTGTACTTAAATAGTGTTTTATTCCACTGGAATTCATAATGCAATTTGTCTAGCAGTGCTAGCCTTAGGCATTCACATATTAAATACAATTAATTTTTAAAAGAACCTGGTTGTGGAGTATTTCCCCCTGCCAACTGCTCTCTCACTTTCTCTCCCTCACTCACTAAATTATTTGGATGATATGATTTAGGATGATATGAAGGATAATGAAGGACCCACTTCATTACTGGGCTTCAGAGTGCTTTTCTTTTGACTCTGTCAAGATGTGGATTCTGTGGGGTGTACTTGTGTCGGCACAGGTTTAGTGCTGAAATGTAATGCTGGAGTGTAGTAGGAACTGGAGTTGCAGTAGCTCCTCTTCCAGAGTAACCTAGATACTCTGAATTCAGTTCAGGTTTTTCTATTTTGACTCTGAAGACTGAAAGTTTTTTAAAAATGCTTATTCTGCTAAAATTCCTTACAGATCTAGACCAAGGTCCTCTGTTGGAGATTGTCTAGAGGACCTCTTGGACCTCTAGACCAAGGAACTACAGCTTCCATCTCCCCCTGAGGTGCATAAAGTTCCCCTGTGTACTTTATGATTGACGTGCAGGCTTAGAGGTGCCTGTTGAGTGAATGTCTTGACTGCAGGCCTTGAGCGTGAAGTAGCAGATTATTTGTCTCACTGTGTAAATTAACACAGCACGTTCATTTGAACAGGGCTTGGAAAGTGAGTTCCCATCTTGAGGAAGTGCTGTGAGTAGTAGGGTAAGTCATGCCCACCATGAGGCATGTAACCCAGGAACGATCTCAGATAAGATTTATCTTATTGCAGCATATAAGGTGCCTCTCCCATTCCCAAGGGGAGAGGGAATTCAATTATTCTTGATTTTTTTTTTTTCTAGAGACAAAATTCTTTTTCATAACACTAGTAAAGGGACTCCGACACCTAAATGAAGGTGTTCACCTCATGAGACTGCACAGACAAAACATCAAGCAGTCCTCTGGGTTTGTGCTTATCACACGTGGTGCTTGGTTCCGGAACAGCTTGCCACAGGTACATCATCAAAAATTAGCATTACGGTATGGAATTAATTCTGGCATGTGCAAGTTAGCAGATCTTGTCCAACTTCATAGTCTCTTGGGGTTGGTGAGGTGCAGAGAGGGACAGTTTCTATTATTTGTAAAAAATCCTGGGACTAAACATCTTCAAATTTTGAAGGGCTTGTGTTTGAAGATGTTTTACACTTTTTGTTGTAATCACAAACAGAAAAATACCCTAAGCTGCATGCTGAGGAAGTTCTAGTGGACTCTGGCACCCCGTTGTAGGTAAGGTGCTTGCTTACCAGGTGTCTCCATTACTGACTTTAACCATTGTGATTGTTCATGGCTGGGATTATAAAGAAAGGTGCTCAGATCAAGAGAGCAGCCCTAAGCACCGGCCTCCCTCCACAGCCCTTTGCTGGTCACACGTCGCTTCCTCTGCTGCCCACCTTCTGCCGGGGGAACGGCTCCCATCCCTCGGTGCTCAGGCCGGCAGCTTAACTCAGGGCTGCAGGTCCTGCTCTGGCAACTGGAAGTTTGACTACACGCCACAGTAGCCAAAGTCTTTCTGGCTTTGACTCTAAGTACGCCAAAAACCCCACAGTCGGTGTCATTGTGGATGTCCATTGGAAGGTATCAATGTTTGAATTACTGCATTAAAGTAATTCAAAGAGTGTAACTCAAAAAGTGATGCTGCGCCTTTTTCTCTGGTATGGTGCCTGTCAGCAAGCATCAAAGCAGCGAGCGTGACTGCACTCCCCACCCTCAGATGCTTCTGGCGTCCCTCCAAACAGTCTGCGATGAAATGTTGGGGCTTTTCTCCTTGATTAACATAAACTGCTGTTCTACATTAAAAGAAAGAGGACTCCCTGGGAGGTTATTGTGATTGCTAATAGCTAAAAGCAGCGTGGCTTTGATTCTCCTTTAGTCTAAAACAGATTTTGCCTTTGAAAGGAGAAACTTGCTAGAAGTAGCTTGTTGTTACAGTGCACTGCTCAGCCACTGCGTCGTTTCTGGGTGTTTCTGCAGTCCCATCCAGAAATACTCTTCGGTAACTGGTCACTACAGTATAGGGTGGTGCATACCAAGCATAATTTAACAGCGTTCAACTGCTGGTTGAGCAGAGCAATGAGATTTCATTGCAAGCACGCAGAGAACACATCTCACTAGTCCTTCTTCAAATGCAGCACGAATTCCATCACCTCAGAAGGATAACTCCCAAAATGAGGAGTTACTGGGGAGGGTATGAAATCAGCGGCTGTCCTGCGCGGGGCCGATGCAACTGCAGCTGGTGCAGGTCGGGCTCAACCCGCATACCCGGCCCCTGCCTCCTGACCAGCTTTGAAAGCGTTCCATCAGCAGCGTTGAGCGACAGGCAGACCTCTGCCCACGTGGCAGGCGCTCCTTTGGCTGTGGAATAACCTTAATAGCATATATTGAAGCATGAGCATGTAAAAGAGAAGCATGCTCTATGCTATTGCTAAATAAAATTGTATGTAATTGATTCACTCGCAGCTAGAAAACCCTTGATGGCCGTATTTTTTTTTTTTTTTCAGATCAGCTTTTTTGTGGTCCTCCCAGTGGTGCAACGGCAGCATTGCTATCCCAATCCCAGCACCTCGGAGCACTTACAGACACACAATTTCAACAATTCTTTCTACAAAAGGAGAGTTTTCTAGAAAAGAGAGAGCTGCAATATGGAAATTGGTGGCAATTGTATACCAGTTCAATGTCACTCCCTCTAATTGGTTGGCATGGCAGAAAATGTACTCCTGATTGCAGCTTTCAGTGCTATATTTAGTAGCCTGTTCCACATGCTGGTTACAGTGCCTTCCCAGAGCCTGCTGGTTTCTCCAGGGACATTTCATGGTTTGCACCTCCCCCAGCTTTCGCTGATGGAAGTCAGATAGATTTTTTTTTATTATGTAAACACAAATCCATGGCACCACCAGTAGAAATGACCTCGTCATTTGTTCCCCACACACCATTCTTTTTCGTTGGCGAGATCCCAGGAACTGAGCCAACTTCCCTGGTCCTTTCCTGCAAGATTTCCCCTTTGGGTGCTGGAGGGAAGTACCGTTACACATGACAGGGCGGTATTTTGTGTCGAGGTGTGGGTGCAGCAGCAGATACACCTCAGCACAGTGCCTGCAGAACAATGCAAGCAAAACCTGTGGGGGGGGGAATTCCAGGTTCCACCTGGGCTCAGAGCTTGTTCTGCACTGAAACACCCTGCTCACACGGATGCTGCACCGTGTTTATAAGCACCTTATGCTTCCACAGCTAAGAAATACAAATATCTTGGCATTCTGAAGAGGATCAATAGATGCAAGTGTGCCGCAGAGCTTTTTGAGGCCAAACATCCAGCTCTTCTCTTGGGTGTGTTAGAAACGTCTTCCTCTGCAGATCTAAGCTGAGCAGTCTGCGGGCAGGACGGCGGCACCTCGCTTTTGGCCTGGGTTACAGACCCGGGTTACGTGCTCCTGCACAGCAAAACTATACGGACACCATGTGCTTCATCCTCGCCTTCTGCTAGCGTTATTTGTCAATGACAAGGCATTTATGTCCAAAAACATTTTTCTATCTTGAGTAAGCTTAGCCTAAATGTTACCCTATTCCCTGATGCATCAGAAGGAGAGGCACAAAATCCCCGGACTGTGAAACTGAAGGCTGTCAGCCTCCCCATTAGCAGTGCTGGGGTTAATCGGAGGGCGTAATCAGAAGGTTAATCAGGGAAGCTGGTTCTGTGAGTTAACGTTCAACTAAGGGCAAAGTATTTGCTGAAGCCGTTTCCTCCACAGAAAGGGCCAGAAGGAGCCAGGGGGTGGGGGAGGTCTTCATCACGGTGAAGATAGAGGAGAGTTTCTGGAATGTTTTTGACAACTAACATGTTTGGATATATTTTTTTTTTTAATTTATTTAGTTGGTTTTTTTTGTAACTTCATTTCCAATCTTGTAACCCAACACTGCACATCACACTGTCTGACAGGAACGATGTTGATATACCTTTTTTTTCTCAACCATGTTGAGTAATACAAATGGTTTCGGACTGGTGTGACACACACTGGCCAGTGTTTGCTACCAGCACGTGGGTTTAGTCTCACCACCCCTCACCCCTGTGACACTTTGCAAGCTCTGGATATGTGTGCCTGGCACAGTTCATGAAAGAAATATGTGATATATATATATATATATATATATATGAGCCATTTACTACACAAGGGTACTAGTTTATAGAAGAATTTCTTGGCTTGCTAACTCAAGGGTTTCCCCCCAAAAGCTTTGCTGGTAGAGCAGTTTCTTGCATCAGCTTCCCTGGCTGCTTCCTTTTCACCGGGCACCCTGCGGTACGGGCAAATGTCCTGCTCAGGAAAAGAGGGCAGCAGGCGAGGGCCCCACAAGAGCGAGGAAACAACAGTAGGAGTAATCAGTCAAAATACAGATATGTTCCAGAGCATGGCATACACTTTTTGGAGTCAGTCTGTATTATCTCTCGATCCTTATGAGTCACTTCTGACTTGAGATCTATGATTCTCCAGGGCTAACAGTGTATAAGGACGGGGAAAGTCCTTGGACTTAACTCTCACTAGAGGAGGGAAAGCCCGTCAAGGCAATGAGCGGTTCCCAGCCTTCCCTAGCAGCTTTTCTGTAAAGACAGCAGCTGCTGTGTCCTGCACCTCTTCAGATCAGCTAACTGAAACACACCATGAAACCACACAACGGGGTGTTTGTTTGTTTGTTTGGGTTTTTTTTTTCCTAGTTACAGCTTCGGTACTACCAGAAACACGTGCGTTTTCTGTAATTGGCATGACATTTATATGTCATCTTCATTAATTAAAAAAAAAAATTACTTTGGTTTTTATATTTGATATTTCATCTTCTGACTGCTGTCCACTACAGAAATCACTACAGAAATCAGGTTCAGGCAGTCACTACTGCCTGAGTTTTTAAATACAGTCATCACATTTTTTTTTTTAAATAATATATATATGTGTGTGTGTATATATATATATATTTTAAGTAATATATATATATAAAGTTATTTATATGTATATAACTTATATGTTATTTATATGTATATAGTGTCTGTATGGAAACAGTAGATGCAAATACAGTCAAGCCCTTGCCCCCCGCCCACTAACCATGAGGCTGATTTAGGATTACAGTGGGTGGTCTCACTTGCCACATTCTTTGCCTTAACTGTATCTCACAGACATCGCTTCTGTGTCTCTTATTTTGCCTTGGGCAGGCAGCCAAGCAACCCTGATTGACCCAAATCGTTACATCAAAAAGCCCTTTGCCCATACAGCCCAAGACCTGGAGCTTTAAAGCAGATGCTAGAGCTGGACTCCCACTTGTGCCATGTACCAGCCACCTCACTACCATAGAAAAAAAAATTGTAATTATGTGTACACACCCCCCCACAGCTGAACACAGTGTAGGCATTGCCAAAGTATGCACGCTTATGATGAAAAAAAGAGAAAAAAGTGAATATGCTTATTTTCTGCTCATCATTTTTAATATATATAACATATATATTTATTAATCATCATTTATCACCATGCATAAAAATGGAATATACCAATTTAATGAAAGCTGAAACTTTTGAATTTAATTATTTCTCTTCAGATGCGAGTTGAGAAAAGCACAACGGCTGCAAGCCTGAGCCGCCCGTCACAAGGACTGCCAGCGTTGTGCTTTTTACCGGCAGCATCACAGTGACTCAGATATTTGCTCGGTGTGGAAGTCAGTGCTTCGTGGTAGTCATGAGGATGAATAATCACATGCAGGAACTTGAAAACCCCCTCTGATTAGCAAACGTTTTTTTGTGTTTTTTTTTTAATCTGCAGCTGAATCTTTGGTTGCTGAAGCCAGGAGCCCTTCACTGCCTCTGATTTATAGTGGGTTAAAAATAGCTTGAAGTAAAGGGAAAAGCTGTTGCATGTTTTTTCGGGTCACTTTAGTCTTTTTCTCATTGTGTGCCCTCCCTGGCCTAAGCAAGGCACCAGGGGATGGAGGACAACAAAGGACAAGAGGAACAGCAGCACCTCAACGCTCCTGAGCACTTTGTGTTTTCCTGCAGAGGGGTGGGTGTGAGGGGCGGGGGGGGTGACCAGGCTTTTCCTGAAGAGCAGCCAAGAACTCCAACCCGTCCCTCCACCCTTCAGCAACAGCCCCAAAGCCGAGCCTGCCTGCCCCAAAAAACAAAACCCCCAGATCCTTAGGAACGAGTGTAAGGGCAGGGCTGGCACATAGCACATGTTCTCCTACTCTGCCACCAGCTACTTGAAGCTTGGAGCCCATCTGCTTAGTCACAGGAAAAAAGACTTTATCTTCCATTAACCTGTATGGTTTTTTCGTTAAACCTTTATAAAATCCTAGCGGTCCCACCATCCCACGGTGAGGACCTCCAGTTTAACCACAGCGCATAAATACAGCATGGTTTTGCTTGAATTTGTCTTCTGCCAGCTTCATTCAGCAGCACTACGTTTCGGTTGATTTTTTTTATTTTCCCCCTTGATGAAGGCTGAAGATGAGGTATTAGAATGTGTGCAGCAGCCTGCACGACCAACATCCCGATGTTAAATCAGCAGCAGCACAGGGAGGGGGGGGAAAAAAAAACGGAAGAGCTGAGTGAAAGTCTCCGCAGCTCCAGGGGCCTGCGCTGCAAACGGCAGCCGTGACTCAGAGAGGCTGCTTGGCCACGGGAGAGGAAAAATGGTCTTCAAACACGGCCTCTGCTCCACGATGCGTGGTTTAGATGCACAGTATGGTGTTTTTATAAAGGTAAATAACTAAAAATATTCCTTAAGAGGCAGTTTACAGTATTGCCTCACAACAGAGCTTTTTTTTTTTTTTTCCTGCCTGTGACCTTCTCAAAGGGGCAATGCAAACAGTAAAAAATAATTTTTAAAAAAGGAAGTACTGAGCGAAGACTGCGGTCTTATGACTCTTGCTTTTCGTACACTCACACTCATACTTGTTGTCTTGTCCCTTCTATGCCTCTGTGTGCACACAGGCACGCATATGCGTGCATGCACAAATGTGTATTAAAAAAATATATATCTAGTAATCACACAGGCTCTACATTATTGTGATTTACCATTGTGATTTTGTGTGCTTGTGGCTATATCTATGCAACACTTCTGTTTTTCATGGGTTTGACAGCATCTGAAACAGAAAGTCTATTTTAAAAGGAGCTTACATTGTTAGAAAGACAATGCTTATCTTTTTATTATTTGATGCTCTGTATACCTCCTACAGAAAAATATTAGTATTAAATAGAAAGAAAAAAAAAACCCTCATCATTATCTTCCAAAATGAAGCTCTGACTGTCTAATACACTGCTTTTACACCGAATCACAGAGGCAGGGCTGCTGCTGTTGGCTTGCAGCGCGAGCTCTTTGCAGTGCTGTGAAGAGGGTTACCTGTTCCAACCCTGACGACAACTGGCTGGACAGACAGATGGGGTACAGTGGGCAGATAAAAGGAGAGGGAGGCCCCTTGAGCACTTCGATGACGTCAGACGTAGTTGCTTTTCCTTGATTGTCTGGAAGAAAATAACTACATGAAGATTCTGGTATGGGTTGGTTTTTTGTTTGTTTTTTTTTTTTTAAAGCAAAGTCTGTTTTCAATCTCCATCTCTCAATGGAAACACAGATTGTGAGACCCAAGTGCACCCTACAGGTTTCAAAATAAGATGCAAGCAGACAGGAGTCCAAAATATGTGCCCTCTCTTTTTTTTTTTAAGATGGCTCTTATTTCAAAGCCAATCTGATTCTAATTACTTTCAGGGAAGAGAGAACAGGCTGCTTTCTTTTGAATGTTTGATACTGGCAATACAAGCTCTCATACAGCTGATTGATAGTAAAATGAGTTGCAAGTTTTGCTACCCAGATCCAGAAAAACCACCACCACCACCAGAGCGAGGGAGGAGCACAGCACCTTTGTTAAATGCCGCGTGCCTGGCTGCTGGGTTGCTTTTGGAGCTGAGGGCAGGGGAAGCTGCAGTTGCTGCAGGCGCGAGTGGCACCATTCAGCCTTTTCCACTGCGGTGAGCACAGCCCATCCGACATTCTCGCTCTTCCTTGTGACCACAAGCAATGCCTACGGTCGTTGATCTCCAATATGGGGTCAATGATCACCACTACACCTTGGTCCCCAGGCCTCAGTCACCTTACGTCATTTCCAGGTTGTTTTTCAGGGGTGAGAAGAGCAGGACGGGGAGAGGCTTATGAGTTTCTTGAAATGATCATTGGTATTGCTGGGAAATTTGCTTTTCATTCATTTTAAAGCATTAGCTAAGTATTCTATCACTAAAGATCCTCATTAATCAGAGGTGATTCAGCAAAGGCAGATGACAACACACGTAGAGAATACCTGGACAGAGCAGGATGGCCACCAGCTTTTACACGCCTTCCTTTCGGCTCTGGAAATACCTTCCTGAACAACAAGGAGCTGCCTTCACCATCAGCCTCTGCGGCACAGATTTTGCAGCTGAGGAGCTGCACAGAGCCCAGCCAGTCCCAGGAGGTCACTGGAAACCAGCAGCAATTCTTTCCCTCTCAATGTCACTTCACAGCCTGTGCCGGTGACGCCGTTCAGCCAGATGAATGAGAGGCCTCCTTCAGGCAAGCACTGTCAACAGGGAAAGAAAAAAAAAAAAAGAAAAAGAAAAAGAATCTCCTCAAACTCAGAACAGCATTTTTTTTTTTTTGTGAGTGCATTACAGAGAAATAAGACTTTGGGACTTGTTTTTCCTTACAGGTCTTTTTTTTAAGAGACTTCAGTGCAAATATGAAACAGACGCAGCGTTTTGGTTTTTCTGTAGAACGATGCCAATTTCTAGTGGTATCTACAACTTTAGAATTAAGGTCACATGTCAGATTTTGCATATAAAACCAGACTGACAGTTCTAAAGTAACATTGCTATTACTTTCAGATGACATGTGACTCTACCTGCTATCTGGAATTTGAGATGTTGTGACACACTGGTCAATGGCCTTGAAACCAGGATGCTGGGGGAAAAAAAAAAAAAAAAAGACCATGAGAATTCTGTATTCCAGTGGAAGTGAAAGTATTCACCAAGAGGGAACAAGAAATATGACTGCCAATGAATTTATGAAAGCAGCAAGTTAGTAGATGACCAGTCAGGGAAAATATTAGTGCAGGGTTACGATTCAAAGGTGACAATTGAGTTCTGTCATCCAGGACAAACCAGGTAACAAGAGTTTACAACCAGCTGCAAAATACAGGAGCTGCCCTTCCAACGCATGGTCAACAGTTATGGGAGACAAATCCAGGAATTTTTGGTCCAAGAGTGATCAAAGCCACAGGGAAGCAATACAGTGATCAGATTTGTCTTTATGGAAAGCTGTGGTTTTTGAGGGAAAACAGTTACTGATGGTTTTTCTGCTGTCCAGCTTTGCTGATTCCAGGTGGGAAAGCCCCTGCCAGTCACAGAAGATGGCAAAGGTCCAAGAGGGAGTAGGAGGCAGGGCTGCCTCTACCTTAATTCTTGTGTGGACATTACTCTCTTCCCTCAGCCAGAGCCTAACTAGTATTTAGATCATTAAGCCATATTTTAGAGATTAAATAAGATTACAATGAAAGATATTAGCTTCATTAGAGGTCCTCATCTATTCTTACACCTCTGGAAAGCCATCTGTTACAATTATTGCTTTATAAAGCTGCAAAAAGTGACAAGGGTGGAGCTCTTCCAACTTTCAAATTCTTTGAAAGATGCACGACTATGTACTTTAGACCCTCCATTGGATCAGTATTTTTTTTTTTTTGCTTTGGGGAGATTACAGTATACATCAAAACAAAACAAAACAAAACCAAACCCCAACATGTATTTTGACACTTCTTAGCTGTAGCTAAGTATACACGAGTACCAAGACACATTTACAGTCTGTATGCCGGCCTCTTACCTCCCTAAGTTGAAAGCCGCTTCCTTCCTGGGCAGTTGGATGAAAATGCCTAGGACAAGGGCTCACAACTCACAACTCACTGTTGGTAGGCTACCAAGGTCCAAAAGCATGAGGTATACACATTCACTAAACACAGTCTTGTAATCATTCAGCAGAACTAACAGCCTGCAAAACATCTCTAACAGGTGTTTTACCTTTTTGTTTTTAATGTATGCAACTAGAAGAGGAGTATAAACAGGACAGCAGTGAAATAGCATGTAGCACAAATGATTTGAGAACTCCTTTGTGGAGAAAGGGCTGTGGTATTTACCAAACAGCCAGCTCAACTGGAACTGAAGCCTTGCTCCGTGCATCTATGTGCACGCACACACAGAGGGAAACCTGCAACACCATCTTCTGAGATAACAAACAAGTCCCACCTGCACGAGAAGAGGCTTTATTTCTGAACATGAGGTGAGACTCGGAGGAGAGTAATGGAGAAGACTCCTTCAGGATCCTGACATACATTCAAGGGTCAGCAATTCCTAGTTTTATAACTGTTGTGTCACTTCCCATTCTTCTGGAATCCGAAATGTGTCCCGAAGGTGCTCTGAAGCATCAGGTGGGTGCTTCACAGGCTCCAAAACAACTCGGAGCCATCACAAGAAAGCACTGACAGTAGTCCAAGTATTGTGACAGCCTTCCACAAAACTGTCAGCCACACATACAGAAACCATGAACTCTTTTTCCTCCCTTACAGTTCTTTATGGATTTTACCGTAGACAATCATGTAATAATTCCTAGGATAATTACTGAAAACAAGTGACAACAGCTTGTGGCAAAGCCAGTTTATTAGGTCTCTGGGACTGTGTCTTGCCCTTCCCCAACACATACAAAAGACCCCCACTCTACAGTTTGCTGAAGTGAAAATACATACACAAAGTATTCGTATACACTTTTGACATCGACTTTGTGGGCAGAACACCACCACGGAGTGCCAGGAAGCACACTGAATCCTGCGTTAACGACCACATTGCCTTTATGGCAGAACCACTGAAACATGCTTTGTGCTGCAGACAAAATTACACACTTCAACATTGTTTCCACACAGTTTTAATGACATGAGGGCCCTTATTTACAGGTTGTGAATAACTCAAAGCTTTGCAGATTTGCAGATGCTTGATATCAAATTCAACAGTAACACAATTCCAGCTACACAATTTCCTTATATCACCCCCCAACGTGACTGATTGACTTTGGGATTCTTCATTCTGTTTTTTTTTCTTAATAACAAAAAAAAAAACAAACAACAAAAAAAACCCAAACAAAAACACCCAAAGCAAAACAAAATTAGAACATTTCCTGACATACTTATTATACTAATAGTTAAGATGGATCCTTTTGAGAAAAAGGATTAACGAGATGAGTGAAAAAACAATTGTCCAAGATGACTGTAAACCATATTTATTTACAATAGTATACACATAAATTTAAGATCAATCCTTTTCTTAAAAAATCATTAAGGACACTAGTGTTAAAAAGCTGATTGTTTCTGACAGGACTGTAAACCAAATTCTAGTAATGTAAGGTTCAGAGTGAATACAAAAGTTCCCTTTTATAAATGTTTCATGAACAAAATTACTGTCACAGTAGTAGCAGCTTTATACAGGAAAAAAAGCATTATCTTTTGTTTAGATTCTTTTAAAACATCTTCATCATATTAGACCTAATTGAATGCTCTTTCTAAAGCTAGAAAAAAAGTGAACGCACTTTTCTTTTTACAGTATAACTTGCAATAGAATGACATCTTATTAACTGCAATATTTTAAATAATATTAGTTATTTCGTTTCCATAATTTGTTTCTAATGTGATCACTAGGGTGGCAGCATCTGAAGTGGCCCTTCCATTTAGTTTCCACTCAGCATCACACACTACATATTGCAAATCAAACCCCTTCATTTTTACTTCAATTCCTTTAAAAACTGAGTGACAAAACATTCTTTGACATGGCATGTGAATGAAGTCATAGACTGCATTCTACGGCTTACATTTCACTTCCTGTAATTAAGTGCAACCTAGCACCATTTGTATTATGAAACCTGACCTTCAGACACAACTGAAATAACACGGTTGCAATTAGGAGAACACAGGAGAAGATGGCTCTAGAGGAGTAATTTCCCTCATCTGACCCTCCACGTTACCAGCTCGCATTAGTAATGCCAAGGATGCCCGACCTACAGCCATGACATTACCCAAGCAGGTTTTAGCTCAAAAATCTGTAGCAGATTATGTATTTGGCAGATTTTCTCCACATTTCAAGATCTCATTTATTTTGTATTCAGAAGTATTTTAAGGAATTCCCATATTCCTAACATTTTGTCCTAAGCATTTCCATCCCTAAAATATGTTATCACGTTGGTTGTAAAAAGCTTTTTCAAGATACTTGAAAAGCATTTATCATCACTAAAATCCTCTGAAACCTCTGTCTTTCAAAACCAGTATGCTTCTGCCAGCTTCACTCAATCTTTTACTTACTTAAGTGTTTTTACATACCTTGGACACTCAACTCAAATACAGCATCTTTAGAAGTCAGTCCTCAGTGAATACTGACATTCGAGTAAGGTCAGAGAAGCTACGGACAGTTATAGTCCCAAATTTACCCCAAATCCTGTGCTACAGTACTTTCCGTAAGAAGGAATGCATAGTTTAGTTTTACGTGCTAATTATGAAAAAAAATAATGAAGTTGTAAGCATCAAATAATTATCTAGAGGTAGGGACAAGTTTGTCAATACTCTTACCATTGCCATAAACAAGCAGACGAAGTTTACAGTGGAACGACAGGCCAAAAGCTAGTGGTTTGCACCCACACTGACAGCCCAAGCTTTATCTGACAGTCCTGGGTTTTGCTTTTACAATAAAAAGGTACTTGCTTAGCAATTTGCTAGCAGTCACCAAATATTCCTTCATATACCAAAAATCTCCCCACTCGCTGACCCAAAAACCGAGCTATCCAGCTGTCACAAACCACTTTTTCTCCTACATTATTCCAATGCAAGTAGCAACGAAAAATGTGAGTAAACTGGCTTACTATTTATAACCTTACAACGAGTGATAAAAACAACCTCAGGCAGCAAGAGCTCAAGTAGAATTGCTTTGTCAAAACTTCACTTGAAAGTTTACTTTCCCGTATATTTATAGTGAAAGTTCAGTAATTCAGAAAGTACCATTACAAAGTGCAAGAACATGAGATGGGCACATGTACACCAGAAAAAAAAAAAGAAAAAAAACCCAACCAAACAAACAAAAAACCCACATTAAAGTGCCAAAGAGATTCGCTATAATCGCTACCAAAACCTGGAACTTTGCCAAGATCATAATTTTGAAGCATTTGCAAACAAGACAAGGTGACAGCTGATAATAGCATGATTTAACACCAGCAGGTCATGGCAGGTTTTGGTTCAGGCTTTATCTGTATTTCACTGCGATCTGGGGGTTGACTAAGCATTAATGGCTTGTGACTTTTAAGCTTGTGAGCCAGTGTCATAAATATGGCCTCCACATGGTCATTGTCATTGGGGTTTTTGGCAGAGGTTTCGAATAACGGCATACTGTGCGTATCAGCAAACTTCTGGGCCAAGTCCGTAGGTACCTGAATAGCATTCCTCAGGTCACACTTATTTCCAACAAGAATCCGTGGTATATCATTGGCAAGAAGGTGCTGTTTGCACTCCTCTATCCAGGACGGCAGACTGTGAAAACTGGCAATGTTTGTCATATCATACACAAACACAACAGCATGTACGTTCCTGTAATAGTGCTGCACCATGCTCTTTCTGAAGCGCTCCTGGCCTGCCGTATCCCATAGCTGGATCTGAAAAGGCAAAGACAACGAGAAGAAAAGAAGTGTTTTATCACCCATGTTGGAAACCAGTACAAATTACCTGTAGCTAGGGAAGTCACATCATCACAGAAACACACTCTTTGAATTAACGATACTGAAAAGTTAGTGCTGAAGAAAACTGTTGCTTTTACACAATTTCATAAAATTTTGCTATCAAAACGGATCACAATGAAGCCAGGAAGAAATTATGATGCAACTTGATCACAAATACGAATTTCTGAAAGTTTATTTGGGCATGTGTTTTGTTAGATTTTTACAAAAACAAATACTGAAGTCTCAGCAATAGTGCTTTTATTTGATAAAAACCCCATATTTCACAGCACAACTCCCAGCTGACATGATTTTTTGTTGCCAAAAATGTCATTTTCCCCAAAGTTTTCTTCTTAGTATGACGTTAACTGCCTATTGTGTTACTACATAGAAGTAGGAAGAAATCAAATAACACATGAATAACAACAACATCAACAAAAACAGGACAAAGAAATCTTACTCTGCAGTGTATCTATTGGAATCAAGCCCTCCTCTGATGAACCTCTAATTTATGTTTATTTAACACTTAAATTAGGACCATACTGTGGTCTGTAGTATCAAAGCAGGCACGAAAGGGAGGGAGGGAAAAAAAACCCAAACCAAAACAAACCATAAGCCTCCTGTTAGCTTAACCTAATAACTACCGTTTCCAGATACGCATCATTCTATCCCAGACTGAAGATACTTGTTTGAAGCTTAGTCAGCGTAATGGACCAAAAAAAAACATTCAGAAGGACTGAAATGCTTTCCAACTTCTCAGGTCCAGATTAAAACAAAACAAAACAAGCCTTGAACCACTAGGAGATGTAAGCAACAACTAATAAAAATTTTAAATGCATCAATCATCCTGCTATAATGGAAGCTTGGAGTCCTCAGATGCGTAGAGTACGCTATGGAGTTGTGCACTTAGTGCACACAGTGAGTATTTTAATAAACTTGCTCACCAGGAGACACGGGACTGCAATATACAGCAGTCAGAGCCAATTCGCCCACAATGCTAGATTAGCTGTGCACTGTAAGAAATAAACACAAGCTTTAGTGATGGTGTTAACACTGAAAGACAACATTTGCTTTCTTGGGTCAAAGCTGAGTCCCAGCTTCCTGTCTGTCCTGTACAGCTGATCCCTGATGGCCGAGGCAGTTTGATGAGAACTTTAGCTTTTAACCTTTCAGCAGGAAATGTCAGAAAGAAATGTTTCCTCCCTGGGAATGAAAGGAGAGAGTTTATTTTCAGATCCAGAATTCAAGGAATATTAAACGTTCTGTAAATGATGAAGGTAAATTTAAAATTCGGTCTGTTCTCACGAAAGGTACAGCCGATATCTTCCCTTGATGAAATTCTTCTCCCATTACCATAGATCTGCATTCCTTTCATCCAAACATTTCAGTAAAATTTATTTAGAAATTGCAAGTGTCTTGAAAGTTGCCTTGTTTACTACTTTCACCAGTGACTTGGATATCAAAAAAAACAGGAAACCCAAGTGGCAGGTAAATTTGCTGATGACAAGAACCTAAGGTGCATCACTGATAAAGAAGAGCATTACAGTATCACGTAAAATTTCTTTTGAAAGCTGGAACAGTAAAAAAGGGGTGAAACTGAATAGAAGCCAATGCAAAGTCTTGATAACAGTGATTAATAATGAAGAATTTTCCTATAAGTGCAGGATTCATCATTTTGGAAATTATTAAAATGGATGACGATCCAGATGCATGAGTCAGTCACGGGACATTATGAATCACTAGTGTGACAGAGTGAAGGGAAAAAGAGCAAGTGGTGTTTCAGGACAGCGTGACATTTTCTGCGACATTATGTTCAACCCTCCTCAAAAAAACCTCTGACTGGAGCAGGTGGAAATGGCAGTTACTGGACTGATCATGGGAACTAAGGATTTACCTGAGAACATCAGAACAGCCTGGCTTCTGTAGTCTACTGCAGTTATCTGCAGCTTCTCATCCACAGACTTCTAAAGATCCATGCACTGCTTCTAAAAGGGTCATTAAGATTAGTAAGAAAAGCAAGGCCAGTTACCCTCGCCTCTCATCACAGAAAACGATGGCCAGTTGCAATCCATCTCATTTCAGAGCAAATACCTGCTTTTTGCAAATGGCTTTACACTCTAAACACAACTGACTGCATCTCCATGGTCTGTTAAGGGAGTCTAGACAAGCAGATTAAATATAGGCACCTAAGTTTGAGTAAGATTCATTCACCCACCCAGATGAGAGATACTTCTAGTTCTGTGCACTTATAAAACACTGTAAAGTCAGAAGACTCGTGGAAAAAATTCATTAATTTGGAATTTGACAAACTAAAGAGAAAAGAAAGCAGCACAGACTGAAGTAATCCTTGTTTTCAGACAACATAATGTTAAGGAATCACTATAGATAATCTTAGAAAATGCTACATTAAATTCGTTTAAAGAGGAAGCTCATTTTCACAGGTAGCTGCGAGCTTACACTTCTCTGCCCAGCTCATTCACAGAGCAGAATTCAGTCACGCTTCAGTCAAGCACAGATCCTCAAGTGTATTGCCAGCTTTGCGTAGAGAAGGAGAAATTAACTTAAGATTTACATATTAAGCTTAAACTATAGTTCCTCCTAACGTTTATTTGCATGCAGCTTTCAAGCTTGAAGGGTACTATCTCAAATTTAAAATGCTAATATCCTTGCAGGGAATCATTTGCACTGAGAGGCAAATCCTTCTGCAAGATTGAAAATTTCACACTTTAGAATTTTCTTTTTTCCTTTTACCAGGAAGAGACCACTCCATTTCTGGCCCTCCAAAATATCTGCTCTGCTGAAAAACAACACAGAAAATCTTCCTGTTAATAAATGTGCATTGATGAATTAACATTAAGATTACGGTTTCATTATTATTTCAATACCATCCATCTTCAAGGGAGCACATTTTTTACAACAGCCCTGTAAAATGTGCGATTTGAAAATCTGCTTTAACAGTATAATTCAGCTAATAAAACTGTGGACAGAATCACTTTGTCACACTCCCTAGGAAAGACAAATGGTACTTAAATATATCGACTCAGCTATCACGTCCCACCTTCTGGCTCCTTCTTGTGGATCCAGAAAGGCTATCTTCTGAACAAGGACTCCTTTAACATGCCTGGTTTATAACACGCTGGTAAAAGCATAACTGGCCTTTAATAAAGATGAAACAACAAAATATGTCTCCTTTTACAAGATGTGGGGAAAAAAAAATATCTGAAGAGCTCAAACGTGTAGAACATGATGCTTCCATCTTTGATTTTCATTGGCATCCTTTGCTCTTTTCATGTAGGTCAATAAAGAGTGACATCATTGCTTTCTTCGATTTTCAATGCTTAGATCAATTTAGGAAGATGACAATTCAGAATGCAAAAAAAAATAATTTGTTGAAAATCTTAATGTATTCATCGCATCTGGGCATCAGTGTTTCATACAAAGTTGTTAGCCTACTGTCCAAGCCACAAAAGAATACACTACGTCTTGGAATTCTACACAATCCCTGTATGGGAGATGCTCGGCAAGAAGAACTGTGCTTGTGTTCCTGCCAGTGACACAGCATTTTTCCAGCTGCGAGGGAATCGCTCGGTACTGTAGCAGCACAAGAACCACCATCCAGCTGGCTGGGGGAAGGGAGAAGAGAGAAAGAGAAGACACTATTTTATAATCTCCTTCAGCTCAAGGGGCTGCCCAGCAAGCCCTTCAGCGCACAGCAAGAACAGCAGTAATTCAGTTCATCCGAGCTTCTCTCTTTCCTGGTTCAACAGGCATTGCTGGAGCTCACTGACACAAGGAAGAAAGCTGAAGATGAGTGAGGGGAGGTGGCAAAACCCAAAAACTGGTGCACGCTTGAGGACATGCAGCATCCCTCTAAGAGGTGGAGTCCTGGCTATAATGATAAAGTTTATTCCTTTTAAAGCAAAACAGAACTTCCCAGAAAGCAATGTGTCTCAAAAGATCCTCCTTCAGTTCTCCGCTTCCCTCAACCAGAGCCAGTACACTCAACAGGTAATATTCTCAAGAGGGCAGGAAAAAAACCTACCACAACATACCTAACAAAACAGCACAACAACCCACGTGAAGCATCTCAGAACTGTGAATTAGGCTGTATTCTTCTTCACTCCTCTCCAACAAAGGCCAGGCGTAATCCAGAGGTGGTGACAATGCCAGTAACTAAGATGGTGCTGACAAGAAGATATCCCTCGGGAGGTTCTCTCCTCCGTCACGGACAGCAACAGACCAGGGAGTACAGAATTTCAGTGCTATTCAGTGGTTTTATAAAGAAAAAGGGTAACAAAGACTCTTACTCATTTTTCTTTTTCAGTTAAAAAGAACGATATGAGGTGAAAAAAAACACAAGAGAAGGAAAGCAAACCAACTTATACGCTCTCTGCAATTTCTTTACCCAGTAAGGAAGGGAGAAAAAACCACAGCTTTCAGCTGCCTGACTGTGAGCTGTATTTACAAAGGCTGGTGACAATAAACGCAAAAGTACAATTCCACGGATCCCGTTACTTCGTTTCGCTACACATTTTTCAACTTTGCTTGTAGAAACGAACTGCAATACCGAAGTAGAAGGGGATTCTGTTTAAAACCACGTTACTCCTAGCAAACGAACTGCCTTCGTAAGCAGCTTGTACTGTAATCTGCAAATGACTGTTAGGATCACCACTAGCATTTATGTACCCACTGGGCTGACAAGGTCTACTTCATACACTTTTAAAATTTGCTTGACAGTGCAAAGAAGGCAAAAGAGCATTTTTTTCTTCTCATCCAATGTTTCACTAAATTTAGGTTTATAAGACTAAGCTTTAGCTAAATCTATAATCAGAAAAAAAAAAAAAACGACAGTCAAATACGAGCTACGTATCCAACTCGTCACTGTCCGGTTCTGTACCACATGTGCCTGAACACACAGCAAAAAAAAAGGGTTGCAACACACTGCTATCACTGATGCAGACTTCACTCCTGAATTACGTTCAATTTCTTCATGGGATATCACTTATTATTTTCAATAGCTTCACTCTAAATTTTTGCATTACAAAGATCTGAATTTTGAAACTGACTGTAATCCCTGAAAAAAAAATGGGTCTTTTTCTTCCACCCTCACTCTTCTGTCGTTGTTTCTGTGTTTTGTTTTTGTACGAGAAGTGTCATTTTTTTCAAAAGCATTTTTGATTTTTCTAACAGTAATTCTTTCCAACATTTTAAAAGCAAAACGCTCCTAACATGGGCATCTGCACAGCTTTGTGGACGTGAAGGTTCGGCCAAAAAAGCATGATCCTTGATGAACACAGAAGCAGCATTTATGGGAGGCAACCAGCCACCGATACCAGGGGTAGCCGACTCCAAAATCCTAGCGAGACCCAGCTAGAGATCCATTTTAAGGAGAAATTATTGACTAACACCTGCCAAAAGCTGCCCAAACGTTTGGCCTGGGGTGATATGTTTTTCACCACCACGGAAACCTAGACAGTAATTACATTTCCAAACGGCGCAAGGCCAGGTAGCTGTAAACAGGGCTGCAGAGCTGACACAGCCCAGGCTACCGGCTACGCAACACAGCGGCTCCGAACGGCCGGGGGACGGCGTGTGACAGCAGAGCCGACGGGGCCCGTACCGGCCGCGGGCTGCTCCCTCCCGCCAGCGGCTGGGCCGGGGCCTACGCGGGGCGAGGCCCAAAAGCGGCCTGGGCCGGGGGCTGGCGGCGGGGCCGAGCACGGGGGCGCGCACCTCCACCCTCGCCCCGCTACCGGTCGCGGCGGTACCTTGATGCGCTCGCCGTCGATGGTGACGGCGCGCTCGCGGAAGTCCACGCCGATGGTGGCCTCGGTGCGCTGGGGGAAGCGGCCGGCGCAGAAGCGGTAGGTGAGGCAGGTCTTCCCCACGTTGGAGTCGCCGATGACGATGATCTTGAAGATGCGGGAGCGGGCGGGGGGCAACCCGCCGGGGAGGGCCCCGCTGCTCGTTAGGCTCAGCTCCAGCGAGGATTCCAGGTCGGCCGCCGCGGACATCATCGCTCCGGGGCACCGGGCGGGAGGGGGACGACGCCTCCCCGCTGTCTTCTTCTTCTTCTTCTTCTTCCTCCTCCTCCTCTCTCCGGTGCGGCGGGCGGGGGCGCGCGCCCCGCGGCCCGCTAACGAAACGACGGCCGGCCGCGCGCGCCGCGCCGCCGAACCACACGTCACCTCCCCGCCCGGCCCCGCCCGGCCCGGCCCGGTGGGGATCTCGCGAGAGCGCGGGGGCTTGCGGGGGTCCCTCCGCCCAACGGGGAGCGGGCAGGGGGGGCGAGGGGCTGGCCCGGCCTCGGGGCCTGCGGGGGTGGGACAGGGGGCTGGGCGTGGCGGAGGGGCGGGGAGAGGGATGGGCGTCATGGCCGCCCGAAGCCGCAACCTTCTGCGGGGGTCTGCGGGAAGGGGGAGACAGCAGCGAGCCGGAAGGACCGAAAGGGTTTGGGGTGCCTCACAGGGAGAGGGGAAACATGGCGCTGCCTCAAGAATCTGTTCATAAACTCCTCAAGGGTGCCAGGCTCAGAGAAGGGTAGGATGTGGACATGGAATTTAAGCACTGCCCACCAGCAAATAAATTTTTAAAAGCGTTTAACACGTACACTGGAAAGCAGGCTGCGGTAATTGAGGGAACGGTTGCCCTAAGGGTGGCTCTCTGGCCTGCTGAGCCAGGATTCCCAAGGTTGTGATCTCATACTGGCCGTTGGGAGTCCTCTTCTTCATCCCAGCGTGCAGGCTTCCCAGCAAACAAATCATCCTTGGGTCGTTGAGAACTGTGGTGACTTCCATGGGTGGCTTTCAAAACATAGGCTAATCAGTCAAGCGTATTCAAGATAATGTCCAAATTTTCCAAAACTGAGGCACCTGGAGAAAAATTTTAGTTATGAATATGAGAGCAAGAACTGAGGAGACAGGGGGTAGAGCAGCAACAGAGTAACTGTGATGTGGCTGAAGGATAGTGCTTTGAGCAGCCTGCCGCTGCTCATATAGAAAAACAATAGGCTACATTCAATTAAAAAATAAAGTGCCTTGCGTTCAGAGCAAACTCCTGTTACAGTGCCCACTTCAGTTCTTGTTATTCCCTTTCCCCCTCCCTTGGCCCAAGCTAATGGAAGATTGTAGAGAAGTGTGTCCGCCCTGTCATCCTCTTCTGAGACAAGATGCCTTCATTTAAGCTGCCGAATTCGCTCAGAGTAGTAATTTTGTTCCAGCGTGAAAGTGGAAGGCAAGGAGGTTGTGCCACACTTGAGTTTTTACTGTCCTTTCTAGATTGCTCCTTTTTGCAGCCAGAATGTGAAATGCATTTGGCTGAGGAGAGTTATGATTAGATCTGAGCTCATCAGCAGCTCTGAACATTTATTTCAAGGACTGAGACTCCTTAGATGCCAGACTCGACACACCATCTAGTGGCTGGTGGCATTCTGAGTCATTAGATTTTCATCGCTAATTTTACACTGACAGCCCCAACGCCTTGCCTGTGAATTTCCCTCTCAATACTATCAACAGCCACCCCAGTTTCTGTTTTGTTAGCCCTAAGACAGGCAGGACCACCTTCGCGGGGATGTTCTGGAAGACAGCTGGCCCCTGAAAGAAGGGACTTGAAGTAAATACCTTCTGAGAGTCAACACCTGCTAACGCTTTCCGTTGGAGGGGAATCCAGCTTCTGAAAGCCCTTCGCTGGCGAGGGCTGGGCAGTGTTTAAATATTGTCCCAGATGTGGATGATGAGTAAAGATTTTGCTCACGGGTCTGGGTACAGAAAGTAAAGTGCTCTTTACTTAGAGAGTAGAGTACACTTTACTTAAAAGAATGCACAGTTGTTCCAGGGGTCAAAATAAGGTCCTAAGTGCGGTTAATGAAGCTTCTCATTTGCTTAAGGTTTCTTGGTGGTACTCAGTGTTTGCCTGCTTCTCTTGCAGCGGCTTGCTTTAGCTTGAGCTAGTAAAAGCGTGTGTGGGAGTTTTAACTGTCCTTTTTCAACTTCCCTGTTACTCTGATCAGGAGACTTCTTGACCAGCCTTAACAAATCCCTAAGAAATCAGTGATCTGGCACAAGCCGACTTCACCCATCCCACCCACTCTGCCTTTCTGCAGTAAAGCTGTCCTTCCAGAGCAGGAGTTTTGGGGGAAGGTGGCTTCCCATCGAGAGGACAGCAGTCACCGCCTCTGTTCTGCATTTGGTGGCCAGATGCCACCGCCCCTCCGAATTGTGGTAAGACAGAGATGGAAAGGTCAGTTAATTTATATGGGCAGACATGTGTGAACTTCATCGTTTCAACCAGAATTCCAAAGCTGTGTAGAGATTGCTTAAATCTCTAAATTGTGTACAGTTTGTCAAAACTGATTTTTTTCATGGGAATGTATTTCCAGTGACTAAAATTTTCACAGGAGAGTGTTCTGTGATTCAAAATGTCATGTCTGGTCAGACCCAGCGCAAGAAAGTAAGAATAGGTGATGGCTAAAATTCATCAGATCTGGAAAATCTAGTTTCAGTTTTCAGTCCCATCACAGAGACTTGACGCAGGGTCTCACACACTGGGTGAATGTCCCAGTGACAGAGCAGCTGGCTCCCTCTGTCTCCTCATGGAAACACTCTGTTCCACACAGTCTGCCACCTGGACCAGAGCTCCCAAGATCCCATTCCGTGGAACCGCAAGCAGCACACGCACCATTTCAAATCCAGTTGAGGCTGATACCTGTCACACAGTGATCAACAGTAAGTTGCTTAAAGTATATCACAACACTACGGAGTTCTCTTTTTGAATTATTGTTATTTTGCAATGCCTACATAAGAGCAGCTTACACATACGCTTAATAGCTTGAAGGGTTTTTAGATCAATCCATGCAGCTCTTACACAGAAATTCTCACTATGGTTAAGTCAGAAGCGCACCGAACTAGGTGACTCTTGCTTTTTAAGCATCAAAAAAAAATTAACTTGTATGACCTTGAGCTCAATAAACAGTGAAAGTTATCAGTACTTGTTAAAATTGTATTCCAGCTTTCTTTGTAGGGAACATCCACTCTAGTATTTGAATGGGATTTGTGCATCTTTTGTTATGGCTTCTCCCTGTGAAGGGTCCTTATTTTTGATCAACAGGTGTACAGGAGTTATTCTGAAGTAAAAAAAAAAAAAAAAAAAAAAATCATCACTAAAGCCTTGTCTTTTAATTCTACAGCAAGGTGAAGTGTCCAAAATGCTATCCTGTAACTGATGCCCCAGCAGCTCTGATCCACAGTAACTGAGGTATTCTCTCTTCACTGTGTTTTTCTGCCTCAGGATATTTCATGCCACTTGGTTGCCCTGGGGTGAAGTACATGGCCCTTTTCCAGCAGAGAATGCCAGTCCTGAACAAAATGTGCCAGGTTACGATGTTTTCCCGTATATAATAATATAAGCTGGAATAGCACTTTCCAAAATTCTGAGAGATATTTTCAGTCCTACTGGAAAGAGGCCATGGCAGGGTGGATGCAGCTACCTGGTTAGCCCTGCAGCAGGTGGAACCCTGGAAATCCCCACAAACCAAAGTCCTCCTCACTCTGGCAAATACAGGGCCAAAGAAAGATGGAGGTACAGCATTTCTTTGCAAATTATCTATAAAGAGAAGGAGGATCATACAATTCCTTGGAAGTCCTCCGCCGTGAAACAGTAGGATACAAGGCCTCTTAATTAGGGATGGGTTAAAAAATTATGGCTGACGCAGTAACTCCTATGCAGGGCAATCTCAGGAGAATTTTGGGGACTTAAGTCACCTCTATGTGAGCTACTGGAGTGTAGTACTGGAAATTCCATCACTTCTGATATCTCTGTAGGGTTAAAGGTGTTGGTTAGAACATTACGTTTCATCCATCAACAGACTGCTTCTGGATGTCCCTTTCTAATATATTTGGAGACTAGCAAATCTAGTTGAATTTATTTATAGTAACAGAATAGACTAAAAATACTTCTTGCTACATAAGCATTTGAAAAATCTTTTGGTTTTCTTCTTTTGCAAGGACAAGTGCTTTTAATATGCTATTCTGATGTGTTCAGTGAATGAATGTACAAAAGCCTACATTCACAGTTATTTTTATTTAGCAGATGTAGAAGTTTCTAAGGAAGGGGATTCTGCAAATAGTTGCAAGTCTCAGGACTTGCTCAGCATTTCAAGAATAGTTATTTCCGTCTTCCCTTAAAGACCTATTTTAACTTGTCAGTCTCATGAAAATGCAAACTGTGCAATATCTAAAAATTATGTCTACTGGGTTTTAAATTAAGGAAAAAAAATTTAGGAAAAAAGTGTAAGTCTGTCTCCTGTTTCTTGTTATTTTCTGAAGGGATCGAACAGTTTCGAGGTGTGTCCTTTTGATCCTGGTAGTTTAATGACAGGCAGTTTAAAAATGCTTTTAATGTTTCTGCAGAGATACCGTACCTCTGACTTTTGAATTCCTCTGGGGGCTTTGTCCTTTCGTGCAAGGCCTGGTGTCCTTCATTTTTGCAGGAAAAGTCCTGTGGTTTTACAAGAAAAAGTTCTGCTATTACAAGACTTGACTCTGCAAGTCTAAGAAGAGTTTAACCTCTCATTAACATGTTCCTTTATGGTAAAATAGACGGCAGAAATATTGCCACAACAAAGGGCAGGTTTTAGGAGACAGGATTTAAGGACCTTGTATATCAGGTTCTTAAAGCAGACTGAAAAAGCGAGTATTAACATATGCCGTTGAAATGACAAAGCCAAATGTCTCATCTGTCTTTGCACGGAAATAAAATTTTGACACAGCTGCTTTTACTGCCAGAATGTGACTTTCTCATTCACTTCCGTGCCCTTAATCTTGTCAAAACTATAAAATTAAAAGCTTTAAGGAAGATAAAAGAATTTGTCTTGTGCTTGGATTTTATTCTCATTGTGGACCTGATGAGAAACAAGGGCTTTAATGTTCAGATCAGTGTCTGTTTCAGGTTGTCTGGATGATAATAACAGGCCTTGTCCACTGGACGTAACATTATAGTCATTTTTTCTGACAGAAACCTTACATCCCCTACTGTGAGAATCCCCTGCCAAACATGGGCAGAGAAAAACTGGACCTTTAGTGCTAAAGGCAGCATCTGCAGCCCTGTGTGTGATAGTTCGGTAGGAGCACCCGCTTGACATCCGTGCTTGTAGGAACTGGAATGGCTGCAGGATTGTGTCTTCAGTGCTTCAAACACTGCCTGGCCGTTTGGGTCTGTACAGACACCTAATGTGCAGCTCCTGGATGACAGTGACTGAAATCACAAGCCATTTGGCCTATCTATGTAGTTGAGGTGAGTCATTTCTGTGTCAAGAGCTTATCGCTGAAACACAGGCCCTCCGCACGTCCCAAACCTGTACCACCGCTGCCTGTGCATTCCCGCTCCAGTGCTGGGCATGCCCTCTGCCTCCTTGGGCTGACTCACCCAAGGGGGATTAGAAAACCTCACGGGGTGCGTCTTGACAGCAGAGATGCACACAGCACCAGCGGACAGCAAAGCTATTCTGAAGCATTTTGATCTTGCAAGTGTATATTAAAGCAAAAGCCGTGTCCCCGCTTTCTCTCTCCCTGCAATTGTACGCACTGTGCTCCAGGGCTTTCTGCATGTCCCAAAGCAGCACTGCCGAAGGGTTCAGCAAATGTCACAAAGCTTCTATATTTACCTGCCTGCACCATGGCCTTCAATAAATCGTTCCTGGGCAGCAAATGAAACCAATTGTACTGTGCTCTGCCAATGATTTGCCCACGGGTAAAAGCTCCAGATTTAGGACCTTGAGGCCCATGACTTTGACATGAGGATGTATTGTGCTTTTTTTTTTTTTTGTTTTGGCAACAGGTTTTTCTTCAAATAGTATGATGTCAGAGTGGGGTTTTGTTACTTATTTCTGCAAGAATACGCTTTCCTCCTCCTTTTCCCAGTGTCTCATTTGCTATCGAGGGCATAGTCCTACTCCCGTTTTAATGAAAACATTAAATAAAAAATTCCCATTTATGAATCAAACTTGGAACTGTTTCCACTTCAGTTGCTTTTGGTAAATCCCACTTACATCAGCAACATCAGTTTTGTTTTCAGCAAGAATAAGATTGGAGATTCCAATAATATCAGCATTACCTTTATAAATAGCAAACCTTCCTCTACTGTCCTCCTGTTCCCCAAAACCTTGCAATTAGCCTTGGTCGTTGGTTTCTGTGCAGAGGCTGAAAAGACCCAACAGGCTGTGATGAATACCTTGGTTCTTTACCAGTTCCATGGTTCCACAGCTGTGCTGAAATACCGCTCCAAGGACCTCTCTCCTCCGAAAGAACATCAGTCTTCATGGTGCTAGCCACACAAATCTGCTTTTTAAGAGGGCTGCGTATGAAAGGATGTTACAAAGCAAATGCTATGATGTATTTGTGCTATTTTAAAAACTATGATCTCACAAGGAAGAGTAACTTATATATAGAAAAAGAAAAAAAAAAAAAAAACCAAACCAGAATGAAATGGAGGGAGCCCATGCATCTGATCGTATTGTTAACATAGGAATGAAGCAAAAGCTGTATTTTCCCAGTGGTTTGCTAAGACCTCCCTTCTGCTATCAGATTTTTAAGTTTCTTACTCAGCTCAGAGTTCCTACTTGTATTTATTCCAGTGGCACCTGTCTTCCTTTTGCCCTTTCTTCAAATTTAGCAACAGCCTGTGCCTCCAGACATAAGACTCACAGCCCTGCACTCAGATTGCTTTGCTTCTTTGGTTTTAACCTAGCTGCGGCGCAAGGATTTTGCTTCATGCCCTTCTTTTTCAGGGTTTTATGTAAGGGTAAATTTAGGCCACCATACATTATTCATGTAGTATGCATGCAATTTTTGTACCTGTCAATAATTTATAAAAGGCAGGATGGCTTCACTCTTAGCTGTCATTTTCAATGCAACCAAGCCTGAAGATTTGGTATGCTCTGAAGTTGTTCATTCACATTTTTCTCTGAAAATCAGTGTTTCGCATCCTGTTATGCTTTCTGCTAGTGGAGATTTTCCCTTACCCACACATACTGCCTTGTGCAGTGATTCTAGCTCACCTCTGTCAAGGGCATCACCCCCGGGAGGCAGATCTCCAGCAACTCGAGAGGCAGAGGCAGCTGGAGGAAGAAGAGATCAGCTGCTCAACAGTCCCGGTCACCTAAACTCTTCGCTGGTCTGCGTGGCATTCCGGGCACCCTCTCCGTCTGTAGCTGTGGAAAACACAGAATAAAACCATGAGAAAAGACAGGGGGAATCAGAGAGCTGAACAAGACTTGCTCTCCCCCACCTCCCCATGATTCACGCTAACCTCACCGGCTAGCGTGGGCTTTTGAAACACAGTCATGTATTGGGACTGGCAAAAAAGGGAGAAGGGTACACAGGGGCTTTACCCAGTTTGAAAGTGCTTCGAGGTCACCTAGTCAGGGAGAAAAAGCTAAGCAAAGCCAGACTGCCTGAAAAAGAGAATTTATTTCCCTGAGAGCAAGAGGAGCTAAAAATTGTGTTTTCTTTATCCCCATTTACTTTCTGTATTTTAGTTCGGAGCATCAGGGAATTTGGGGAAGAGGTGATAGGGTAGGGGTCAGGCCCGCTGTGTTTGAACTATTGCAGGGGGAGGATTTCAGAGAGGTGAGGTGGCTCACAGGACAACCCGTGGTGCCGCTGGACATAACACATGGCGGTATAAAGAAGTCTCTGCCCAGTTTTGCCAAACAGTATAAAAATCTAGTTGAAGAGGTGTAACCGTCCTCCACAATGAGGGTACTGCAATATCAAACAAGATAAAGGACACGTGGTGGAAAGGTGCTCATCAGGGGACAAAATAGGAGTTCAAAAGCACAAACAAGTTGAGTCTGCAGTAAAGATTGTTTTCACAGCTCAAACACAAAAAATATTTTCCAGTTACATTTCATTAAGATCTTTATTGATATTGCAAGTAAAGTGAGATGCAGAGTTATGAACATTTGGTGATTCCTCTGAGGAAAAAAAAAAATGCTTGAAATGCAAACAGCTAGAAGCAAACATTTTCCTAAAACTTTGGAAAAATGCTTGTAGATGAAAAAGAAAACTGCAAGAAAAAAATAGTAGATAATTAATAAAAGCAACTTAATATGTTATGAGGAGTATCTGATTTTAAGTTTCATATTTTTGTCATAAAATCATACAAAGCATTCCCAGTGAAGCAGAGCTGTTCCTGCTCTCAGGCGGATAGGACATCTCTCTGCTGCTCTTAGAAGAATGGAGCGATGGCTCTTGGTTTTGAGAAGTTCAGAAGAAAATGCCAAACAGTGCAAGGTCCTGAAAAAACCCTCACAAACCACGACTTGTACCCACTTTCCATGAAGTGCCAGTCTTACTGCACAAATCACTCAACAGCCCCATCTTTGGTCACCCTTCACTTCCCCCTAAACACAGAGCGTTTGCACATCCCTTGGGTTACCTGCTTGAAGGCAAGGTGGGAATAAAGCAGCAGCCGTGTCCAGTCTTGGGGTACCGCTGACTGCTTCATCTACAGCACAGCTAAGTTGTGGACCAAGTGGGATTCCTCCTTCCCCTGCTTCACAAGAGCTTAGGTGTTGCAGAAGTCATGCAATCTAAAAAGAACATTACATTATTAAAAAAAAAAAAAAAAAAAAGGCAAGCAGAACCCTGACACTGCTTTGCCCACTGTACAATGACTCGACCGGTTGTTTATTCTTTGTTTTTAGAACAGTGTTTATTCACCTCCAGCAGCACCTGCTGAGGTTTGATAGCTGCAGGAAGGGGACTCGATAGGCAGTGATTGTGCATCCCTGCAGTGTTTTGAGGGACAGTGACTGCAGAGAGGTGTTGTCTTCTGCTGCTGCATATGGGACCTTCAGAAGCATTTCCAGAAGCGTAATGACAAGGTAGGAAGATCATTTATACCTGATGGAGAGGTACTGATGAAAAGTTGGTCCTGACAGATTTATGCAGACAAAATAACATAGGGACTGCCAGGCTACCTTGGCTCCTCATAAATCTGCGCTGTAAGTCCTCTTGTAGATAACCATGATGCGCTGTTCCCAGAAATGGAAGGGCGAAGTTTAAAAGTATTAGAAGTTCAAGGCAGGCAGTTATCCAGTGTGAATGACCCTCCTCTCTCACAGAAGAAAAATGAACTTACTGAGGACATTGATAAGGAAGGGAGGCTGTTTTTTAGGGCGTGCTGGTTTTTAATAGGACACACTCTGCACAAAGCAACCTTTACTGCAACAAGCTCCCCTTTCACATCCAAGGGGGAGTGAATACGAGGATATTGCTGTCATCACTGCAGCATCTCACCCTCATCACTCCCCCAGGCACGTATAACAAAATACAGACCCTGCAAATTGCCAGAGCCCTTTGTACTCACTGTAGACAGTACTAATCATAACTGTTACTCGTTACACTGTAGATAATATTTTTTTTTTTCCCCAGGTAATCTTAACTGTCAAATTCACAACACACTATAGGTTGTTATAATGCTGTCAGCTGCTAGCTAGTTACTTTTGCTCCAGTTTGTCAGCATTACTGTATTATTTTGTCTGCTGACTGACTAAAACCACAAAACATCTGGGGATGCTGGGTCAGGAAAGCTTTGTGGGCTTATGGGTGGGGAAGAGAAGGCTACTGAGATTTATTATTTTTCCCCTCAAAACCAGATCTGAGGAAAATAGCAAATGCTTCTTCATTCAGCTTGCCTCTCAAATCCTTTTTATTCAATCCTTCAATAAGAGCATTTCCCAAACCCCCATATTGGGTCTTTGTAGCCTGAAAGAGCAAAGGATCTTTTTATATGTACGTACAATTAGCTTGCAGGGTAGGAAAGACAGCTCCCTGCCAAGGTGGTTCTTTTCCAGCTCGACTCCAAGGGGAGTCACAGCCTTTCCCTACGGATCTTTCTCCCTTTTGCAAGACCCACACTCCAATTGACAACCCATCAGTGTGGAAGGAGGTGATCAGGAATTAAGGGGACCAGTCAAGGGATCATTTACTACAGAGCTGGTAAGCATCTAAGGAGGATGCTGAACCCTACAAGGAAACACTAGCACTCATTTACAAACAGAACTCAGCATTTTTATTCATTGATTGACTTCTGGCCAGTTTTGATATTTGCTACCACCAGAGAAGAGCGTAAAAACACAGTACAACATTGTTAACCAGTTAGGAAGGCTGGGAGGGAAAGCAAATCCCAGTACAATTGCAAGTAACTTGGTGGAATTAATCATTAAGTTTTGTTTTTTGTTTTTTTTTTTTTTGAATGGATCAGCAATGAAGCAATAAATAACGCTGCTGCACTGAACCAACAGGACTTTCACTAAGTTTGTGGTTTATTGCATTACAGTTTAAAACTAAACGTTATCCATCATCATACATTTGTTCACCAACCAGGTAAATGACACTTTTTTCTATGTTATATGCTAAATGGCTAAAATTGTGTAGTAGCTGACCTAGACTAGGACTAGTAGAGGTAGATATTGAATGGGCAGTGCCAGGCAGAAATATTTTGTAAAAGTACTTTCTGTCTTTTGTTATGAACAGTTAGCAGATGTAACATTTTCAATTAAAACAACAAACATCTTAGGAAAGCTATTCTAAGATGCTTTGGATTTTCTAGTAATATTTCTTTTGTAATATTCTTACAAACCCTTTGATACGGTCCCTTGTAAACTGGACAATCTTTGTCCTCCAAGTTTTCTGCCACAATTTACTTGAAGACCAACATACAAAGCTAGAATCTTTGTGAACACACTACTTGTTCCACTTGTACCACTCCAGAAGTAATACACATTTACAGCTTCCTTGGCATGGGAAGACTGCATTTATAGTATTTACAGCCTCAGTAATCTTTCTAGTAATAAAAAAGCTATTTTATACTTAATTAAAATGGAATTTCTACTATGCCACCTCCTTATAACTCACTTCAGCCTCCTTTTGCCAAGCTGCTCTATCAATTGCTCCTTGCCATTCTCACTGCTGGCTGTATTCTCCTGGGAAGAAGAGTCTCTGCCCAAAGAGGCATTAAAACTGGTGTTTGTAGACTGCAATTTTAATTTCTAGGAAATATAATCATGACAACATGACTGAGTTTTGTAGAAGTGTCTGCCCTTTGTTCCTTACAACATCCAAGAACAGTTCATAACCAGAATGCTCCTGGAAACAAGTGTCTTACCCCAAGCTCAACCACCATTTTCCCCCACCTGGAACTTGAGCCTACAGACTGCTCTATTCCTCACTGATATAACTGTATAATTATGCTACATTTGCATTGTTTTCCTCCAGAATCCCAAAGCAGTATGTTATCGGACAAGCTAACTCTTAACTCCCACATAGTTTGAGCTATTTTACATTACCACTTAGGTACGAACTACATCTTTAGAGCAAATTTTCTTAAGGGGAAAGATCTCAAAGCTAGCTAGCTATCCAGTACAGAACACTTACAAAAACATTTTAAGCGATCATAAAAAGGGCAAAATAATATCATTTTAATTCAGGTATATTGAGCTGGATTATTATATCAAGTGGTTTTGCTAGCATTAGTGGCACATGTTCAAAGCACAACTGTGGCGTATGGGTTGCTAGCACTACAGGAACGATGGCACCGTTGTTCAAACCCTCAAAGGCATAATGTTAGACAAAGATCTTAAGTTTTCTTATTTGAACTTGCTCACGTGATACTGAAGTTGTATTTGCACCTCTAGTTTCTCAGGCCTGATCTCACCCTACTCTCATCAGTGTCTTCTTTCTATAAAGACAATGACAATTCAATCTGGCTGAAGAGTTAAGGTGCTACACCAGGTGCTACACCCCCAGACCTGCAAAAACAAACCAAAGCAAACACTAAAGGAAGATTTAATAGGCTAATTATACGTACCTCACCTAGCCCTAGAGAGCTCCCTGGGAAACTTGGAATTTTCTCCCCATGCGAGGAGAAAAACTGAACAACAAACTTCATTCTGTGTTCTGGCTGACACACTACACATCAGGACACAGTTCCTCCACTATGAACATGGAAGTCTTAAGACCTCTACTGAAAAAAAAAACCAACCCATAACTGTAGAAGAATATAGAGGCTTTTAAGGCATTTAAGATGCAAAAAATAAAATCAGTTACTGAATAGATAATTTCCAGACTATTTTACCTGTTTGTTCACACATACCCCGTGTCTGAATGCTCTGGTCTCCGAAAGGAAAAAGTGAATACCTCGCCTATCATCTTAGGGCAAAGAGCCGCTTTCAGTTACTTACAATTTCAGTCCACTTCTGACTCTGGCATTGCTTCATGCAATGTGCATTTGCACCATCTACAGTCTCTATCCAGGGAAATTTGTTGTTTGAACATTTTTTCCCCCTAAGATAGATATCCATGGCATAGGTCATCACCAGTGACTCCACTGATGGTGAAAACATCTTTCTGCAGTGAAAATCATGAAGAATCAAACCAAAACATGTCACTAGTAAGCCAATGTTCTAGGTCAGTCTGACCATGACTGCAATCCCTGCTCACGTGCTTTGGCAGCTGAGCACCAATTATTAGTTTTGGATCTCAGCACGCAAAGGAAAGTTTTCACTGTAGCATGGCACTCTGTGCTACTACTTCACAAGACTCATTAGACTGAATTGCAACTTCATTTCCAGGTCTTAAAAAAAGCTGTTCCTCAGAAGTTAGCATTACATCTAACAAGAGAGATGCAAAGATGATGGAATAACAATTCATTTGCCAATTAAAGAATCATCTTCTTCAGGTAATCTCTTGACTTAGTTTCATTTCCTGGGACTGCAGTCTTCTGGAAGGGACTGAGGAACCTCTTTAATCCAAAAGCATCGTCTCTGAAGCACTATGGATGCCTTTCCGGAAGGTTATGAAGAAACGTCTTTGGGGAAAACACAACAGATGTGTAGAGGCTTCTGGAAGGCCCACAGAAATATCCTTTCCCACTTGCATAATGAAAGATAACAAGTAACTTCCTGCTTTTGGTTCATCTATTTCAACACAAAAATAGGCAGTGAAAAAGTAAAGGAAATAATCCCATTTATAGGCAGCACCCAAAAACCAGAATTTGGGGAAAAAAAATTGCTTGATGCAATTCACAATTGTTAAAAAGAGTGAGCACTCATCTGCCTCCAGCTAAGCATCAGAAGCCAAGAAAACGGCAGCAATACTCGGGGGCAAGGCCAAAAGCTCATAGCTTGTGTAGGCAAGATTGAACCATCTTCAGTAGTTGCAGAAGACATGCAGTCCAAGTATCTCAGGCTGCTGAAGAGACTGAGAACTAGGCATAAATACCAGAGTCAATTAAAGGCTCTATGGGTATTCTAGTCCCTAAAAGCCCAGCAGATTAAATATACAAATATAGCAATACAACTTACATTTCTGACATGAACTACACTGCAAACATACACAACGATATAACCATGAAAAGAAAGTGGTGTTGAATATACAAGAAACCAAAACCTGTTCTTCTGACAGCTAGAAAACTACAAACCCCAATAAGTCTTCCTGGATTTCTTAATGGTACATGTCAATCACTGAATTCCATGATGTGGAAGAGGAAGGCTGTGTATCCATGCGACAGATACTCTGTAACTGAACTCCTGCAGCAAAGAAGGCACTCACTTTATAAGCTGTAGTTTATTTTCTGCTCTGTTTTATACGATGAGCCTATAAAAAAAAAAACATTTGAGCACTTATCTATATTATTAACACAGTAGACTTGTAGACTGAAGCTTGACTTGGTAAATAAAATTCAACATAACATTGATGGAACTTAAAAGCCAAGTAGTAAAGCATTCTGTGTTATAGGACTTCCCAGACATTCAGTATTTACATATAATGCATTTGCACTTTATACTCAACAACCACCCATCAGCAGTGACATTATTAGCGTAACTGGACAGCACAGTAAGCCAACCCTGAGCTGCGCTCTAGTGAACCCATTCATTTTCGAAGTACAACAGAGATTGGTTTAAATATTCACACAATTGTTTTTCAAAACATTTTATTGCATTATATTTGGTACCTTATGTTTGACAAAGGAAATTACATCTGTAACTGCAGGAATAAGAAGCTGGTCTGTTATTGAAAAAAAATCTTGGGCCCCTTAAAAGTTACAAAGTCTTGGGCTTGCCTGAAACAACTGAGCAAGAAATATATTCTTAGAAATGTAGGGCTTCAAGTATTACAAACCTGTGACACTGTGGAAAAGTTCCAGAGGTATCTAAACTGCAGCACTTTTTTTTTTTTTTTTCTGCATAACGTGAACAAGGCCTGCTGAGGTTTTAAACTATTAGTCTCTTGATCAGTCAAAATGGTAGTCAGGAGTTCTCCTCTTTGCAACTTCAAGCCATAGTATGTTCTCATTTTGTTTTCACTCTACGTGAAAAATGCATGCTATCTTTCTAATTAGTTGGTGCCACATCACAGTGCATAATTTTATTTGGTTCTTGCATTACAGTTTTAAAAAGTTTGGCCAACCTATGGCGACAGGTTCATCTCAAGAACAGTAATGTTGATTCTCCCCACCCCACCCCCCAAGTTTAATTCAAAGAGAGATAGTTTCAACTGGTTCCTTCGGTTAAAAACTGTGGTGCAAGAACACCAAACTGATCGTGTACAGTGAATTTCAGAGACACAACAAGCTTATTGAACACACTATGTTTCTTAATTCTGCTTGATATCCGTATGTCCGAGCATCCACAACGCAACAACGTATGTTGCAGGTTTCTCTGTATATTCTGATTCACATTGCATACTTCCTATGGACAGAACCATCCCCGTATCAAAATCAGTCAGATGCTAAAGCCCCATCAACTCTTTGTGCTCAGTGAAAGAATCCAGTGCTAAAACAGCATTTTTGCTGTCTGAGATAACAGTAATCTCACAAGACAAATTTAAGGTAATATTTCTGCCACACACCTGCTCTGAGGGCTATATGCCTCCAGATTTCATATAAATTAGTTTAAAAACTTGGGTAGGTAGGTACGGAGGAGGAGTTGTTTTTTTTTTCTTCAATTTTAGCAGCTTTTAATTTTTAAGAAACCGAACAACCTATATCCAGTAATATGTTAGATATTTTATATATATACTTTGTCAGCAGGATAAAAAAAAGTAAAACTATTTGAAGGCAACATTTTTTTTTTCCTTCTGTTCTCTGTGTAAGTTAGAACAATTCAGCAGGTGCGTGACAAAAATATTATACACCAGGTATGGTCCAATGTCATTTTTTTCCAATAAAGTTGTTCATATTTCATTGGCCAGTTCTTCAGGTTCTGCAGAACTATCTCCGTTAACTGTGATCTTCATATCCTCTTCATATCCAGGGGGCATGAAAGCCAAAGCATAAGGGAAAAGCTTATGACAATTTGCTCTGTAAGTTTCAGATGCTTCTTTACAGTCTCCAAGGCTACCGTCACATAAAGCTTCTAATACCTCCATACAAGTCTAATTAAAGAGAAAAATAAAGAGGTGTTATGGTTTCTTAAACATTCATTTAAGCGCTCACAAACCAGACATACAATACTACAAAGAAAACAAACTCCAAGTATTGTCTTCAGGTTTCTGTCAGTATTAAACAACAATTTTAAACTAGACACAGCGTGAAATACCAGTTTGGTCTGATTTGAAATAATGCAGTTTAAAAAGGGATTTTAAAACCAGCTAGAAATCTTGACTGAAAAAGAAAATACTAATTTCTCACCTGTTCCTTATTTTCCTAAGAAACTTTGATTCCTACTAGTTGGCAACCAAGAACCAGGCTTACTTGCAACTAAATGTGTTTTTCAGGTTTGTGGCGCCCTGCCCCCTAATCTTAGGATACACTGAACATTTCAGGAATACATAACACGCACTTAAATTTTAGAGCTTACAAATAAAAACAATTAATCTAGAATATATACTATACTTTCCTAATAGTGACTTTTGTGAATGTGCTTTCAGATAGAATTGGAGGAATTGTGGAATATAATTAAAATGTAAAAATAGCATCAGCTGAATAACCATAATTAGATGTGAAAACATTTCTGGTAGGAGGGGACAAACCAACCAACCAATTTTATATTTAAGGATACATGACTTACTGAAGTGTCTCTAACTAGTGAATCAAACCAAATTACTCAGATATTATCACATCCTTCAGACATATCTGCAGTTTCATATGGATTTGTGTTCACGATTTAGAAAAGAAAAAGGAGATTTCCTGGTTTTTTTTTTTAAACTTGCTTTCCAAACACAAGAAACCAACCTACTAAGCTTCACTAAAGCCTGGCAGCATTTAAGATCCGTCCATGTCCTGCACGCTAGCATTAGCATAGGAAGCTAGTCTTTTTCCACTCCTCTGACATTTACTATAGCTTTTATTTGTTCTGTGTATTGAGATTAACTGCTCTGTCCTCCTGCTGTGGGGTTATGAAGTTCTCTTCAACAATCCCTTTCCCTCACATTAGCTCTTTGTGACACCAGCATCCACAGAAGGCCAAATATATCTAGATTTATGCCTGCAACGTGCCACGAGACAGCTGGTCTTTACTAAAATGAAATACAATGAATTCGATCTCTTCACACACAAGAATGCCTTTCAGTGAATGTCCAGACTCCTTCAGATTCTCTTTTTTTTTTTTTAGGGTACTTTGAATTTCCCCATCTAGAATTTCAGTAGAACTCCGAGAATGCTGAAATCGAACTTTTCCAGTTTTATCACAATGCTGCATATATCATCTTTATGCACTGCTGAATCAGAAAACGCTTCTTGTAGTCCTACCGAAATACCTCTACAGCAACCAAACATTTTTTGTTACATTTTAGTCTTTCCCTAGTCCAATTCCCAGAATCTCACTCTCAGGAAAAATCCACAGCTATGAGGCAAAAAGAATGCTGTTGAAAGCAATTTAATTTTTGTTTTCTAAATCTACTCATAACCTATCTTAAGCACTGTTTGAGCAGTCCCAAAGTAACACACACAAAACACTCAAACAAGAAAACAGTTTATGAAAACTGCTAAAAATGTACTTGTTATACATAAGCACATGAGTTAGTGCCACATAACCAGATCAGCTAGAGAAAGGATCCGAATCTTTAACATTCTGAGCAAGTTTATAAATCATGGCAAGTTGTCTTTTCTTGTCTTTCCCCTCTCTGTCAAAAAAAATTGTGAACTTAAAATCCTGCCCAGTTACAGTTCTGCTGAACCCAGTATATTTCCAAAGGGATGTTTTTTGGAAAATGCTAATTTTTGCCCACAAAAGAATAATTTTACTAGAAAGTCCACCAATTTTACTAGCAACAGATCTAAAAAGTTATTGAGTCCCAAGACATAAAGAGTACAAGAAAGAAAGAAAGTGCTAGAGGAACTGAGAGGAATGAAATGTCCTGAAGTTTCCACAGCCTGCCAAGGAATCTCTCTAATAATTAAATGTGCTAGACACTCTCACATGGATGCCAAAGGAAACAGCCTGACCAGGATACAGAAACAGTTTAGAAAAGACTAGAAAAAAGAAAGGACATTTTATTCCTCCTCTGCTTTGTCAGGTAATGGTCTGTCAGCATGCAGTCATAGGAGAAAAAAAAAGGTTTATTAATTCTTTAGAAGAAACATATAGAAGATATACCTAGAAGATACTAGAAAAAAATTACCTTCTCTCAAATAGTCTGAATCGCAAGTCAGAACTGATAGCCTTCCCAGATGAAGGGGGGAAGCTGGGAAAGGGGCATGGTGACAGTGGCACAGGGAGACTATTCTATGACCATCAGAATGGAGCAGAGTTTCAAAACTTGATAAGCTTTTTACTTAACTACGTACTAAGGCCAAAACATGCATCTGCACCTTTTATTAAAACTAAGATAATTCAGACAATTTGCAGGGGGATGAATATGGAAAGTCTTCAGAGTCTGAGCCACTTTTAAGGCAATCTTTTTGTTGTGAACTGTCGCCTGTGTAACAGCTAAAGCTTGGACAGACTACAATCTTTTATTATTGGGGAGCTTTGGCACCTTTTGCCACGTGAATGCTTGTGTGTTTAATAAGCTTAATAAGCTGTGGCAATAACACCGTTTCTGCTGCCAGCTATTTTCATATGTCAAAACTAAATAAAGCTAAACACGTGAAAAGGACATTAAATATTTCAGTTCAGATGAACTTGATACCCCTCTTCTCTCACATGACAACCTAACTTCCTTACCATAAGACATGGCAATCGTTTCAGCTTCCTCTTACCTCCATAATTTGCATAAAGCTTCCATAGATATACCAGAAGTTGTTTACAATTTATAAATATCTGTTACCTGAAGATTTCTGTTAGTAAGGGATTCATCCAGGGTCATGGCCAGCTCCACTGCCCTTTTCTGACTGGAAGGATCTAAATAGTACATCATTTTGGCAGCTATGGGAGGAAAAATAAGCTTCATCACCCAGTGGATGACCAAAACCATCTTATATACAAACATAAAATAGAGATAAAATGACTAAGAGGGGATACTGAACTCTACGGTAGTAGTTCAAAATGGAACCACTTGGAACATTAAAGCTTGACACCTGAGCAAGCAGAAGGGTAGCTTAGCTTCAACTTTACCCTTCAAGGCTAGGAAAAGCATTAAAACAAACAGGCATCAGGTATACTGCAGGGTAGGGGCATTTTGCAGTGTACTATGGAATCCCAGGCAGCAAACATAACAAATCAGACCTGCTGCAACACACTGCGTTCCCTCCAGCACCGCCGCTAACATCTCCTTCATACAGAAATCAGGGCACAGAAGAGGTATGCACACAGGGCTCTTGTTACAGTATGGCGTCACGACACAGTTCTGAGTCCCACGGCACAGGTGTGGTGGAAGGGACTTGATGCCAGAAAAGGTGCAAGGGCAAACTCATTGCTTTCTGTGGCCAGGTCTGAGCCCAGACCAAGTCACAACAGTCATGCTGCTCTCCTGGGTGGTTTACATCCTGTAATATGTGGTCACTAACCAATAGCTTTGGGTGTTACCTAGCCCGCTGAGCACGCAGCGCATTTCTCTTGGCAGTCAGCCTCTTCAAATACATGTATCAAAAAAACCTTCGCAATTCAAAAATACTACTTCATATACCATGGCTCATACAAACTATTTCACAGATGCATTAAATACAGTTGCAGTCTTACGATACAATCAGCATGCATCAAACAAAAACAGGGCAGAGTGGTCAAAAAAGTTTGTCTTTTCGCAGTATATAGAAGAAATTAAAGAAAACCACAGACAGCTTGGTAGTCATGTCACAAAAACTGAGAGAAGAAAAGCATTCCTGATAGAAAAAGGGATTTTTTTTTTTTTTTTTTTTTTTACATCACTGGGGCTGATACTGAGATGCCACTGCTAGATAAGCACAGAAAATATAGAAGCAGGGCAGAAAAAGGATAAAGGCAAAATACCTGATAACCTATGTGGTAGTGAGTCATAGTTCTTTTTAAGGAAAGCTTCATTGAAGTTCTTTGGATTAGTTGCTCCAAAAAGTCGATTCATTTCTTGGTTTAACACTGTTCTAACTACATCAGGCAGATCCTTACTTTCAGACACTATTGAATTGGGGAAAAAAAAAAAAAGGTTAGAGTTAAGCACATGTAGCCACAGTAAAATCTACTTTAATATTTGTTATGTTTACATTATTAATACAAGTTTTAAAACCCCCATATCTCAAAGAGGCATGAAATTCAGAACGCCAAATAACTGCACCTGGTTAGAAAAAGCTTAACTGTGACAGTTTTCTGACACTTAAAAAAACCAAAAGCCTTTTTACTCCAACACATTCTCCTCCTTACTGATGAAAGCCTGTTAGGCTGAAAGATTGAGGTCACAGAAGTCTTCTTGAATGCATCTAGTCTGTAACCATCAACAGGAAGGGTGACCCTTGGGGCAAGGGAAAGGAGAGAATCCTTCCAACCTTCTAAAAAGGCCATTATTCTAAGCCTTCTGCTGGCACACCAACACAGTCTACCAGCAGAAAAGCCAGATTGTCATTTTGCAGTTTCCACTTCTTCACTCACTCTTTTTCAGGGGTTCACTATACAACTCACAGTCTTAAAGAGAATTACTAATACTTGTCAGAATAATGACTAAATCCAGTTGGATAATAAACACACTTAATTTTGCATGAATCAGTTATTTAAAAAGATAATACATGTATTAAGTATTTGTAATTAATTATGCTAAGTCTATAAACTAAAAATCAATGACTGTATGTAGGTTAGGTATCATCTGGAAGCACATATAGATCCATACCACTGCTGAAGAGATGAATCATACACTCATGAAGCCAAGGATGACTAGAATCAATAGCAAAGGCTCTCTTCACAGACTGAAGCATCAGAAGGAACTTTTCTGGAAAAGAAAGCGTTGGCAAGTGGTCAAAAACCTGTGGCTGGAACTCACTGCATTATGTTGCAAGAGTACTTAGTGTTTGAAATTAGAATTGTCAGAAGAAATGAAAACTGAGGGTACTGCAGCAGCCATTTTTTTCTAACGTGTTTATTTCACCACTGAATTACGCCTGTTAAAAACTAGTAAGCAAATCTGAACATAGCAAGTTCTTAAAGCATAATATTTAACTGACAGAAGAATTCACAAGTGTTTCAAAAGACCAATTCTCATTAGCAACTGTACACCACTTCTTTACAGTGTGTAGTTCTGCGAACTATAGATACAAACAAATAACTAGGGCAAATGCAAGCTGGGAGAATTAACTACAGTCTCATTGCTTATAGATTTAAACACAGCAAAGAAAGTGGATAATTACCAAATGTTCAAACTATGGTTCTTCACAGGCTGCTCATGGCTGGGCTGTTGGTCCAATGACAAGTTGTATGTCTCGACAGGGACTGACTTCTCATATCTCATCAATAATTTTTGCTTAAATGCAAATATAAATCTTTATGAACCGCAAATTGCTTTCCTTCATTAGTTTTCTCACCTACCTTTTCGAAAATAAATCTCGAAGGCAAAAAGATGTGTCTCTATTTTATTCTTCACTAAATTCTTCAGGGGTGTTAAAAATTTAATGGCTTCTTCCAAAGGTGCTTCAACCTACAGATTCAAGGAAGTGTCACACAACTAAGTCAAAGTTTAAACCTTGTAATTCTACAACAACAGAATTAGCTATTTCTGAGTCACATCAGAGAGTTACTCTCAAAAGGCAATGCATAAGATGCTTACAAATTTTGCATCTTTCACTCAATATTAGTATTTAAACATAGACTGCCAAGTCTAAAAAATTGCTTTGTGATGGTTACAAACCACATTTTCCTGCACAGATACAAGTCTTTGCCTTCTATCATGCATCAGTAGTAAACACAGCTGCAGCTGAACCTGCATTGTAATGGGCAGTATGGTTCCTCATGCCAATCTGCACACACGGGCCGGAGACGCTGGTAAACGATGACTATTTTATGGCAGTGACAAAGTCTGTTCATGTGAGCTTCAGACAGCTTTCTGAAAGCTGCCAGGTCATGGCAACATTCCCAGCCAAGATACTAACAGCAAGCTTGAAGTAAACTAGATATTGGCCATGGTCTCCAGGTCCTAGCTAGCATAATCCAGTAAACAGGCAGCTTTAACAAAAACTAATTCTGTGCAAAGATTCTTTACAGACAGATCTTTTGCTTCCAGAGGTGAGGGATAATTTGAACAAGAACTGTCTGCTGTCCTTCAGATTTAAGTTTTTATGAACACACGCTACTCTCTTATGAATCAGATACAAAATTTAATGGTTGGTTGTCTGTCAATAGCGATTTAGTAATGTTGAAGCAATATACTTCATTGCAAATAATTAAGTCAAAGACAATGATGGACACCTTATGGAGTTGTACTAACTGTATACTACAGCAGCTGTCATTAAAAAAAATGCATCTTTTATACATGCTGTTATGAGTTTGCATGCATCAGTCAATGCATTTGGAACCTATAATAAAACGGATTTCAAAGCTATGCCTTTAATGCCAAAGCTACATATCCACCTAAGTATAGTGGCGTTTCAGGAAAACCGTTAGCAAGTGACATCAGCTACGTCAGAAATGGCCTTCTGGCACTGGGAACCAGCTGAATTTACAAGTATCTACATAATGATTTTGAGATTAAATTTGGAATATAATTAGGGAAGATTTGCCAAACAGTCTCAGTACATGCCATTGTGACCAGTTCAGTCTTAACTAGCACTGCAGTTAGAGTGCTGCTTCTTGCAACCAGTGAGCGAAACACTGAGAAAACCCACAATATTCTTAAATGACTAGTTTTTGAAGTTACTTGCTTCCTGCTTACAGAGCGCAGTTCACTGTCTCAGCTTTCAAATATTATGTCCCCAAGAGTCAACAGTATTCATTCTACGTGTAATGTGAAAAACACCAAATATCATATTGATCATTACTTTGATACTATACTACTATTACTAGAAATTATTTTTTCCAGTCTATTTTTTTTTTTTTCATTCTTTCCCCACATTTATAAAGTGTTTTCCTGCTCCTTACAGGTACAACTTTTAGCACAAGTATAGTCTTCTGGGTCACCTCCCCTTTAGGTATATCTACAGTTCTTTATCTAGATCTCAAAAGCCATCTCAGTCTAGTCTACTGCTATTTCCAAACAGCTGCTTTATCCTTTCCCCCCTGCCACTCATTCAAAACAAACACAAATAAATACTGTTAAAGCATTCACTGTTTCAATGTCTCCTCTTTCACAGGTTGTCTACACTTAATAAATAAAAAATTATTATGGGACATAAAGAGCAAATGATAATCACCTTACATACAGAATAGAAAGATTTCCATCCGATCAACTAGGAATAGGGTATAATCAACATGTTAGTGCAATACACACATGAAGATAATTCCACCTGTAGCAAATGTCTATGACTTCAATCACTGCCTTTGAGAACTAGGCACAAAAGCTGCGACTTCATCACATTGCTGACTGTACATCGAAAAAACTATCCCTAGAACTCTTTAAATAAAATGATGCTGTCTGTGAAGAGAAGCCATAAAAAAACCCAAACAAGTTATCTGAATGGCTTTCAAATTGTACATGTCCTCACTGTAACTTTTCTAGAAATTTCATTAGTAAGCACCTTTGCCAATTTCTCAGGGATAAGTTCTTCTTTCGGTCCTCCTATTTCTTCATCATCATCATCTTTCTTCTTTTTCTGATTCCTCTGTTGCTTCTCTTTCTCAGCATTCTTCTTCTCCTCCTCTAGCTGGGCTTTCTTCTGCGCTCTTCTCTGCTTATTTCGTAGCTTCTTTAGCTCCTTGTCAGACATATTTGCTGTACGCATGCAAAGGGCAAAGACAGACAATGTTGATGTGTAATATTAACATTTTCAATCAGTTGTCAGATACCATCATCTTTTTTAAACTGTATCTACTAACTAGTAATGCTGCCGTTGCATTTGAAAAAGTTTATTTACTATCAATAGATTATTTTACAATCTACGCTGCTGCTTCATAATTCACAAATTCCTTTGTGAAATCAGGGCAAGAAGAATTAGAACAATGGCATAACACAGTAAAGGTGGGACAAAATAATTACTGCATGATTCCACAAATCCAGTGCCAGGAGTAGAAGTGCACACCATTACACACTGATTTACTCCTTAGGCTTTACACAACACAAGTTATGTTTAACGCAGTCATTAAGTGGTCTAACAAAAATAAGGTGAAACAGTTGCACTTTGGCACAGACAGTTCCAGCTTTGCTTTTAAAGCCCTACAAACATCTTACATGTGATTCACATTCAGATCCTCTCCTCTCTCCAATTAAAGCATGGAGAATTAATTAAAAGCACATTAGAACATGGCTACAAGAAATTCTATTACACTTCTACTTGTCTTAATTTGAACCTGAAGTCACACAAATGAACTGTGATAAGAGATATTAAGAACTTGACAAATTCCTCCTGAAGGATTCAACAGCCTCTGTTCACACCATTTGAGGTGGCCCAAGCCACAATCACTTAAGCTGCTCTCCCAATTAGAGATAAGAGGGAAAAAAATACATTGATGAATTTAAACATTATTTTTACATCTGAAGCAAGAGATGATAAAATTTAAGTTGCTACATAATCAAATTTTTGCACACTAATAAAATGCTTAGAAAGAGCTACCACTACGCACATCTGCTTCAATCTGTTATTTCATGGACCAACAACAAGAATTCCATGTTTCCTCAGCCATTTAATAACACAAACATGTTTTTACTTAAGAATTACAATTGTCACTATAAAACTCGACATTTTTCTATAATAATCAAAATAAAAACAAGTATTAGTAGAACATCTACTTTTACATGCAGGCCAAGTTACAATTTGCTTACTTTGAGTTGTGACAAAACTCTTATTTTTGGCTACACAGTTGTCAACTAGCTGGATCTTCATAAAATATCTGCTAATTAGCAAAACTGCATATTTAATAAATCCTGAAGGTTGAATACCTGTATCAGCCTCGTGTTCTTTATTTTCATCTGTTAAGGGATTATCGTGAAGTTTCAAATATATCTCTATGGCAATTCGTGCTGCTTTGAAGTAAAACGGATGTTGTCGAAGTACATCTTCTAGTTTTAACAAGTCCACATAAGACCTAAGGGTAATCTTCCTCATACAGTAAGTGTGAAAGTCAAACTGGTCATCCGTGATTTCTACAAAATGCTAACACAACATAACACATAACATTATTTAGCAAGTATTAACAATCAGATACCAATGTTAACTTTTTAAATACATTCTCCCCAAAGAAAAAAAAGCAGCCTGCTGTTTGAGAAATACATCCTAACCTTTAAAAATGTGGGTTAACAAAACCCTCCAAAAACAGTGTGGTGAAAAGAAGAGAAAGCATCTGAGCTCAGAACTAAACTTCACCTACTTCACAATCTCTTAGCAGTAGCTACCCTCTGACAATTTGCAGTTTAAGGGACAAAGGTTCTACATTCATTGTATTTAAACACTTGAATTTATCTTCTAGGAATTCCTCTACGTTTTTCAGTCAGAAGTGTAACTTTGACTTCCATCAAATACTGTGGCAATGAATTGCACATGATCACATACAGTGTGAGACAGTATTTCCTTTTGTTCAAGATCTGCTTCCCTCATTGTCACCTGATGTCCCCTTGTTTTTGTTTGAGAAGCAGTGAAAAGTCATTCCCCTCTTCAACTTCTCCATGTACTTATGATCTCATACAACTTTATTCTAAACTCTGTTGTGGCTTGTCAAAGCTGAGAACAAAATAGTAACCATGACAAGCTAATTGTAATCTCTTCATGGCACTTACATTACTAACACATTTTTAAGGAGGTGTGATACTCGGACGTAAACAGTACAACAGATTTATATAATGGAAAAAAAAGTACTACTTCTCTAGTCACTTAATTCCCAGCACTGTCCTTTTAACTGCTGCCTCACACCAAGGAAGTTTTTGCAGGACTGTCTACAATGGTTCCTGGATTTCTTTCCTGAGCAGCAGTAATTTATTAAAGACTTTTTACTACTTAAGCATAGGCAAATAATTCTTCTTGTCCCTCTTTCATCAAGTATACTGTTGACCATTACGTTTCATGTGTTATTTTATCATTTTGTATTGAGACAGCGCAAGTGGCGTCCTTGCACTACTCACTCCCTTTCTGTGATCATTTATTAATGTATCAAACAATGGAGACCCTAGAGAGATGCCTTAATAACCTCCATGATAAACTCATTTTCTTGTAAAAGCTGATTATTTGCTCCTACTCTGTTTTTTCCAGCCATGAACCAGCTATTAAATCCACGAGATCAACTTCCCTCCTTTTTTCTGAGATAGTTTAGATCCCTTACAGTGTGAAGTATGACATGAAAAGTGTTTCTGAAATTCAGAACACATTTTATCAACTAGACTGTCTTAAGCATAACTAGCACCTCTAAAAGATTTAAGAGGCACTGCTTTTTCTTACAAAATCTTTGTTGATGGTTTCTGAATACAACATTTTTTTTTTACTGAGCTTTACTACACCTTCACTTAATTATTCCAATAAAAAATTAAACATAGTGACTTACTTCCTTAGAAATGTTTTTTTAGGGTGGCCTAACTCAGCTCTTCATTTGCTGACCTCTGCTGGTACCCAAGACACTTTACAAGACCAGTAGTTTCTTACACAAATTCTTTTAAGAGGATTTTACACAAATTTATTTAAAGCATTTGTGTGAACACAATATGGTCCCGATGAATTACTTTGTTGATTTGTTCTAATCTGAGAATATTCCACAGACTACTCCCCTCTGCAGAAAAGCATCAGTGCTGAAATCTCCTTAAGCCTCTCTACTTGCAAAGAGGCAGAGCTTCCTACTAGGTTCTCCTCTCTGAGCACTTCATTTACACCCTCAGCTCTCTGGCCTTTTTTCTAGACCCTAAAGTGCTTTAAAAAACCCCAACCTATACCTTTTTTTTTTTAATGAAGTTATGCATCCAAATTTTTTTGTTTACCTTATTATGGACCTGCATTTAATGTGAAGTATCCCCGCTTTTTGGATACAATTTCTACTTTAAGAAGTCTTTATATTTCTAATAACTTATTTTTTTAAAGGAGAATATATTTAATATTTTTGATAGTTTTTTTTATGTTTATTCTCTCTCTCTAAAATACAGTGGCTTAACAATTACCTAGGCAACATCTTTCCTTTACTTTAAGGCTCGGCTTGTCAGCTCAGTCATGTTCTTTCTGGACTTGAAGTACACACACCCAAATATATATTTTTATGTACCCTGCCACAAATAAGATTATTTCTGAGGGTCTTCTGCTCTTTCCTGGATCTTCAAATGACTTTACGAAATTTCTTTACAATAGACAGCTTACAATGGCATTTTTAGGAGGGAATGTAATTTAATCAACTTGCCAGTAGCCAACAAGAAACAAAATCTCTCCTGAAGCTACATGAAGTATACTCTTACTGCTCAGTAAACTTAAGCTAGTGTTTTCTAACCTAGGAAGTTTAACTAGATACTTACTCTCTCAATTTCATGGCATTTCTTAAGTGCTTCTCCAAATTTGTTCATTGCTTTGTAAGCTTGTGCACATTCTGTCTGAAACCACATGCACTGCATTTCATTCAAGTTCTCTACTGCCGAGGTTCCTTCCTAAAAGAAAAAACAGCATTATTAAAAAAAAGTCTAATGCATTTTGTTAACTGTCATTTCTTTAATCCTTTTCTAATTAAAAGTACAAAGAGGCTATCGAAAGAACGCTAAATTTCAAATCTAGAGTCCCGCAAATCAGAAATGCTACAGTTAAGGTGGACTTGCTGTATTCATTAATAAAAAAAAAAAAATTCCTCTATGTTCCACTTATCGCAAGAGTGAGAAATACACAATGAATAGCCAGGTAGTGACCATTTAACTGTTGACAGTTCCTCATCTTTAGGATAGGAGAGACTTCATTCTGACTTCACTCTGATCTTGCAAAAACCAGGCTATTCAAGAATCTGCCAAGAGCCAAAACTGAAAAAATGACAGATAATATTCATATGGAAAGGTAAGGAGAATGGCCCAAATCAGACAGAAAGGCAGTCTTCAAATCAGTCTGATTTAGGCAGCTAAAAATCAGAAAAACTGTTAGTTCCATTTTCATTATGGTCGTCTTTAATTATTGTTTTTTAACTAAGAAGCTTGTATTTAAGCACTAGACATAAGATCAAAAGGAGATTAAAAAGATTACATAGAGCAACACTATCAAATTATATTTTTAAAGCTCAGTTTTGGGCAACTGGTATGCTTGCTTTTTTGACATAATCTTAAAACTGCTTAAGTCATTGAGAGAGGTCAATTAACCCAGATTCATAACAGTTTTGCATCAAAAACTCCACATAAAACTACTGAGCTTATATAAAACAGAACTTCTCCTACTTTCGTGTTTGCCTGCACACAACCTCCATTTCACAAAAATCCTTCAACTTTCCCCCTACAAATACCCTTCTATTCAACCTACTTTACTCCAGGTTTTGCCTGCTCTTCACGAGGGAAGAGAAAAACAGGACAACAAACAAAATAGGATTACTTCTGTGGGTAGGTCCTAATAGCTCGTTGCCTGCCTCCCACTGACAACACAGAAGTGATATTGCCAGTATTCCTAAACTATCATTTGCCAAATATTCTGTAAACACTACATTGAGCTGTTTTGACTTTCAGTTATGAAAGAATAACAGCAAAATAAGTCAATCTTACAAGTAATTAACCTGTGAGATCATCAACATATCAGAATGGGTCACTGCAGGGACAGAAAACTGATGCATGGAATTAAACGATTTGCACAGTGCAAATTTTTAATGCCAGCTAATTGGTCATGGGTAAGTAGCCACAAAACAAAGCGAAACAAAACAAAACAGAAAAAAAAGGAGACATACAACATGCAGCTTCCCTTCATCACTGTTAAACGTGGCCTTAGGGATGAAACCTTGTTCACAAAAGGAAGACACCTCAGAAAGACTCACCCAGTAGCCACGCAGAAATTTTATTACAAGAGAAGTCTGAATTCTCTAACTTAGTATCATTAAGAGGAAAAAAAAAAGGAAACAAACAAACAAGACATTATCAGATCTTTCAAGGATCTTACAGAATCAACATTAAACCAAAAGACTTCTCATAAAATTATTTTTTCAAGTAGTTACCTCTAAAATGGGCATGCTATATTTTTCCTATCTGATAAAAACAATCAAATACGAGTTTAAAGTTTTCACTTAACACTAGGGAATCATGCTTATCCAAGATTAATTCAAAGCCTCATGTTGACTACTATTAGTGAAACAAGCAATCTGAAGCAGAACTTAAAGATGATAGTAAAGGTGAGTGGAAAGTTAACACAAAAAGTTATTTCACAAGGGATTAGGTCCACATTATTCAGAAGAGTTATAGTTAAATGCAACAAACCCTCGTAAATTTAGAACACATTTCTTCTGCTTCTTTAATGGAGTTTGCTTTCAACATATATTTTGCACATTTGGAGTTGATAAATCTGTCTGCTGTGTCCAAAGCCTGAGCCTCATCCATCCACCTTGCAGCTTCTTTAATATTTCCAGCATGCTTAAAGAGATAGAAATTCAAGTTAGATTCAATAATTATAAACCATGCATGTTTTACCCACTCACTGTTTAACAGAATTAGTTATTTTTTAGATACTTTTTAATAGTTTTCTTCAGGAAAACAGATGTTTAAAGAAAAAAACGCAGAAAAATTACTTTTCCTCATTATGGAATTACAGGTCCTTTGGCACTAGACGTTTTTCCTGAAAATGCTTAGAAGGCACTTTGGATAATCCCACTCTGATGCAACACCATAGTGTAGTTCAGAAATTGTTTTCAAGTAGTTAAAAAAAGTGGAGAGTGGGGTAGGAACAGGTGGAAGACATTTAAAACATTAACTAAATTTATTAGTGTGATTTTTAATATGAAAAACATAATTGTAGACTGAGAATTCACATTTTGTAGTATTTGCCCTTTACTGACTTAAAAATCTTCATGGAGCTTATTCATAGGCACTAAAAAACCCAAGTAGCCGAACAACAGCCTTATCTAGAAGCTCACTAAAATTAACTAAGTTATTTTCTATGCATTAGCCATGCGTCTTGCTTTATAAAAGCTTCACACTTCAAAGTTCACATCAAAACCATTACATGAAAGTATAAGCATATGTAAAAGTCTTCCATCATAACAAATGATCAACCTCTGGTCGCTAACAACAAGCCAAACTTACCTTATAGATTTTTGCCTTCACAAGGAAGAGTTCTATCAAAGTGGGAGTACTTTCTATAGCAGCATTTATATATTCTAGAGCCAAGGATGGCTGTCCAATTTTATCATAATGCTGAGCCAAATAATATTGGACCCAGAGTAAAGTGGTTGGAGGTTCCTCTTTACCATCATCTGGAGGAATAAAAATGGAAGGAGTTATTTTGTTCAGTTCATTAAAACAGCATGCCAGAAGCAGAGGGCTATAAATATAGCCACCGAAGTTAATTCTGTCTCTGTATCAGGCTGCCAAAACAGAGCTGGGAGTGTTTTCAAACAACTGGGTCCAGGTAAGTCCACTAACTTTTAAGTCTATGTTTTGACAAGACCTGAGCATATACTGTTCCCTTCTCATACTGTGGTTTTAAGGGAAAGGAAAAGGGAGTTAGTGGGTCAAAAGGGAGCTGCATTTTGTTCCAACTAGTCCCTTAATGCAGCTTAGTGCACAGTGCAGGGTTCTTATTTACAACTGCTTTAGAAGAAGGGTATAGAAAAGAGATGACCACATTTGCAAACCAGCAAAACTTTTAGAACAAGTTACTAGATTTTGAGTACAGACTTTATATTTGACAGGTTAAATCCATTCTAAGAATGGTTATGGTTCAGTTCTGTGTTAGTAGCGGGGGGAAGGAAAAAACCCATCATCTCAATTTCTTCACTCCTCACTGATTCCCTGCCTCTGAATGGTCACATAAAGCTTACCCCAGGCACTACTTCCATGAAGTATGCCAATCTTAGCACTCACCATTTGGGTTAAATAACCTGCAGCTTCTTAGAGAGGTTTCATAACCTATCACAAGCTCTTCTATGATTGCCACCTACACATGCAAGACAAGAAAAAAAAAAAAAATCTGTGGGCAAGATGGTATTTTACTTTAACTTGAACTATTTGGAGTTAGCCAAACTGATTATTTTTGGTAACAGAATTCTGCAATATCCTGAATTACAACATGTAGGAGAACGCACTCCATCTCATGGCTCTTTTTAACAAATTAAGACCAAGTCTCTCTCAGTTAACACTTATGCAGCTTATCATTAAGTAAATCTTAAGTGTTTTACATCTACCAACTTGGCACAAGGCTCTAGATGCTTGTACTTGCCTTCTTCTAGATATAGTAGGCCATAATATACAACAGTGCAGATGGAGCGAGCACTGAAGAAAATTTTTTCTTCACCTCTAACACATCACAGCTATGACACAGATCATGTAAAAAGTGGGAGAAAAACCTACCTTCTCCTTGTCTTTATATAATGACCTCAAAGTATTGAAGACTGGTGGGCAACCTTTGCTGAAATTCATCCTTAGAAACTTGTCCAGACATTCCTTAAACTTTTCACCTTGAGAGGAAAAAGACCTGTTGATTTTGTTTTACCACACATTACTTGTCAATTGCACACTGTTTATGTTGTTAAAACATTAGTATCTAAGAAACACCAGCATTGATCACTATCTGCTCAGTAAAAATGCACTTACCCGACAAAAAATTTAATGGTAATCTTCTTGGAACTAGTCCTCTTGGGTACTTAGTCCAGGCCTCTTCATAGATCTTTAGCCTCTCCATCATATTAGCTGCAACAGAATTTTACAGTTTACTTATTCCTTCTTTTTTTGGCAAGGATGGAAGAGGGGGAGGGGAGTGATTTATATCTGGTTAAGAAAAGAGTCAGAATATACAGCAACTAATGGCTCTATACTTCCTAAAGAACACCAATTTCCATTTTATTCTCTTTAAAACTGCTGCACTAAATGATCTCGGGTATTCAGCATCTGTAAATTTCTCTTCCAGCACTGGAAGACTAACTGCTTATCTCTCATCTTAAAAAGAGTTCCTGTCTTATCGCTGTGCTAAAATCCCGAACAAAGAAAACCATTCAGCAGAATCATGCCCAGTTTTCCAAAACCGTTATTACCTACAACATAAAGTAACAGAGACAGTAAAAGAAAAATTCTAAATCAAAACTGTCTTCTAAAAAGTAATTCTCTTCTTTCAACCACACACAAAGATTACTGTATTTTTTGTTGTTTTGGTTTTAGATAAGTCACAGTAACAAAAATACAATAAATACTTCCAGCCTTTCTTAAAAAAAATATTATGACAATACTTACACACTGACTAAAAAGCAAAACTTAAATGGGGATGTTTTTAAACAATAGTTTTATCATTTGAAGTAATAAAAGGTTTTGATAAATATATAAATTCAAAACGTGCAGGAACAGCTTATTTACTACAACATATCAAATCATTACCTGGTTTAAGTGCCTTTTCTAGGCCTTTGTAGTAGGCCCAGTTTTCAGGATTTCTTTCTTGCAGTCCTTTGTAGACCTCAACCGCTTCTTCAAGTCTGCCAAGCTGAAGCATGAGTTCTCCTGTGTGAAATCCAAGAAGTTTTAAATTAAGGTAACAAGATACTGAAGCAGTGTAATGTTAATCACTCTACAGCAAAAGATTAGATAATCCTTAACTCCATGTAGATTCTCACTTCTTAGAAAAAATTATCACAGTGGCATCACAAACTAGCTGGCAGATATGCTTTTACTTTGACAATAGGTGCAATTACAATAAGGTTCTACAACTCAGCCAGTAACTCTTGAAACTCACTTCAAAATTTAATGTTAAAAGCAAGATGCACATAGTTTTTTTCTCACTTACTGAAGTGACTGGTTACTTTAAGCGCAGTTTTTACTACAGAAGGCAATTAAAAGCAGTACACGGTATTTCATGTATATAGCATCTTGAATACCAAATTGAAATTGCAGAGCTGCAAATAAAAGAATGGTTCTTCAGTCTGGTATTTCATAAAACTAACTTCAATATTTTAAATCAAGCTGTTGATCTGATTAATGAATTTTCAAGATTCTGGAAGCAAGTTTCCTTTTAATTACACTTCATTACAAGATACAATTGTTAAAAGTAAAGTCTAGATCTAACAACTGTAGAGAGCATCTTTGCTGATGCTACAGTTGGAACAAAAGTCAATTTCCCATTTCACAATGGGAAACCACATTTTACAAAGCTTTGCTATTGGCAAGTGTTAGGCACTAAATGATTACACACCAGACATGATATAGTGTCATTCTAGATCAAGGTAAGATTTTCTCATCCAGTTTCAAGAGGAAAATGCGAGTCAGCATTACCTCTCTTCTTCCCTATGTCATGCAACCAACACAATTTTGTCAAGAGATGCTGCTTTCCACAGATAGGATAACTTGAAGACTACATGCAGTATCTAATGCCAGAGAAAACATCAATAGTTCACTTGCTGAAAATGACAGAATCTGGAAAACAAACCTGAATTCTCTGAGGTGAAAGCTACAATTTTTATCTAATGGTTGCAAATGTCAATACTATTTTCAGTGTTTCTCAGTTGTACTTCATCCACCACGGCTTTTGCATACACACTTAAAATTTGTAGACAACACTCATTTATCAGTAGGCTTTTCTGCAGCATGCACAGCATCTAAGCTAGACATACCAACACAATAGCAGCTGTGCCCAAAAAAATTAATCAGTTGTACCCTACTGAAAGCGCACAGACTGCAAAGAGTATTTGCATGTATTTTTCTGGTAACTAGAAGGTTTTTGTGTTGTGTTCTGTTGTGGGGTTTTTGGTTCGGTTTTTTTTGTGGGTTTTTTTTTTTGGTGAAGTCTTATTTGAAAATCCTATTTCAGTACCAGCCTCGGACCTTCATCAAAACCAAAAAAATACTACATTGCTCTGTTATAATATTATACACTAGAATGATAGTAATACAATAACAGAAGCCTACGTTGGGTTGCCCAGCTAAAAGGTCTATTTCCATACACTGTAAAAGTGACCAAGTATAATAAAAACCCTTCTACTTTGCCAAAGATGACTCTGCCCTTTCTGCCTGCCTCCCTGTCAGGACCACTACCAAAGCTATAACAGCACAGGTCTGGGTACTCTGCCCAAACAGAACCTCAGGATGTCAATTCAAGACTTTGTCCGAAACACTCATCAGCTCACGTTTCAGAACAGTATCTCTGTACTCTACTGATGTCTTATCAGCCTGGAAGAAGAGTATGAGAGGCACCAAATAGCTGCAAGACAAGCAGTTCTTCACCACAGCAGAATTAAATAAACTAATCTAAAACCAAATCAAAGATGAAGTTCCAAAAGATGGGAAAAAGCTGACAGTACAGGCATTCCATTGTATACTAAGTGTTTAAATGTACCTTCAAAAAGTAATTACCTTTTGTTTCTTCAACAGCCAGTTTATCACAAATCTGCTTTTCGTAGGTACAAAGATGCTCCAAGGCTTCTTTATAAAGTCCTGCCTCCCGGAGAACTTGATTTTGATAAAGCAGCAGTTCGCTGTACTCATAGTCCACTTTATCGGGTGACGTCTACATAGGAAAGCAAGACACATGAGAAAGTTCAGTCTTCTAGAATGGATTTGTGATTTATTTCATTTGATTAAAGAAACTGCATAAGGTTTTCACATCATGAAATGAAGCAGTGTTTTATTTTTGGCTTCAGCAGCAATCCATACAGGAATTTCATGTTTTCCTCTTACCTGCTGTGTCTTCCTAAATTCCTCTAAGATTTTTGCTGCCATTTCATAATCCTCCAGTAGATGATACGCAATAGCATAACCAATCCATGAGGCTCGCTGTGCAGGTCGGAGTTGGAGCAACAGGTATCTTGTTTCCTGTAAAAAAGTAGCTACTAATTTTCCTGACCTTATTCTGATGCTCTATAGAATCCATTATGCAATACTTTGTCTTCAGTATCTAATATTTAAAGAATGCCACTGAAAATCAGTTTTCTATATACAAACGTATTTTTTTAACCAAAAGAAAGAATAAACTTTAAAACACTACAATGTTCTTGACTGAATGAAAAAAAAAAAAAAACCACCCCAAACCAAATCCACAAAATAACATACCACATCCAATTGAATACTGATGAGTCAGACTAACTTTGCTAACGTATGACACACGTGTTTTTCCTGTCTTACTGCTTACGGACAGAATGCAACTAAGGACACTTCGGTTTGAATTGCAGGAACATTTACTATATACTGATGTTTCAAATTCACCTTGAAATACATATGTATTAAATCATTACAAGTGTTGTTAAGCAAAATAGGTCATGGAAGTGCATCCCTATTCTTTGCCAAGAAGATAATTACAGCTAGGAGATGCAATAGATTTGGCTTGGTATCGTGCTGTTTTAATCTGAGGGAAAAGTTGTACTTGCTTTGTTACTGGAAAATGCCTTTCAGGGATCTGTAATTTAAAATAAAGTTAAAAAGTTACTACCTACTGAAAAAGCCCAGTCAGAAGTAGGGGTTAACAAAGAAGTAAAACTAGTTACAGCAGTTTGATTAGAATCAGGATCACCTTATAAAGTAGGAGAGGGTGGAAGTTGAAGAGAAGGGAAAAAAACCTCACAATCTTATTTCCAGTTTTGAGAGCAAATTCAGAGTCTTTAGAAATTAGCATATGAACAGTCATGAACACTAGCTTCTAAACAGGCTAACATTTAATGCTTAATGCATTCTATAAACATGTGTTATTCACATGTTTAGTGATTATGCATTTGTATTCACATTTATCCAGAGGCCAAGAAAACATACACTTGCAAATTAATGTTGGCACCTATGCTAAGTTTTGGCTATCTTGTCTCAGCAAGAGGGGAGTCAAATTTCTAAGTTACTAATATGAAAAAACCCAGTGATTAAGAAATGTCCTAACTCAGCAATAAGTTCACTGAGGACCTACGTTAACTGATGGTTCCACACGACTCCAAGAACAAAACTTGTTCTTGGCATACTAACATTACCCTAATTTGAAAATGAAATAATCCATGAAGAGAACAACTATAATGTGTTTTAACAACCACTACTTCAAAGGTGCAAAGAAAACCCGAGAAGATGAAAACCTGACACAAAATATTATCCAAGGTCTCTTGGGTAAAAATATCAAAGATTTTTTTTTTTTTTTTTTTCCAGAGAAAAGGAAATACCTTGTTACATCAGTGTACTTCAGCTGAAAACCAGACAAGTTTCCAGGCACAACAATGTAATTTAGGAGGAAATAAGGGGTTTTTAAAATATTAATTAATTAATGTTTGAATTGTAAATACTTAGAGTGACCATTGCCATCTTTCCCTAGATGGCACAGTAAGAAACAAATAAATCTCCTATAGTCACTGTTCTGTTTGATCTTAAGTGAGCCATACACTGATCATGGGCAGCAACTACAACTCAGCCTGAACCACATAAACATCTCTGCAATAGGCATAGTAAACAGAAGCTGCTCCTTTTTAAGAAATAAAGATATTGGCAAGCTTGACATCAGATTGCAATTCAAGAAGACAGAAAAAAAATCTAACTACATTAGGAGTAGCAGTCGTAGAGAAGACAATACAAAGCTTGTATTCTTCTTCATGGAAGTATCACAGCAGCGACACTACCATGTCGTAATGGCTGGTTAGCATGAATCATCTCACAAATACAGACAACTGATGCAAGGCAACAAGTGACTGAGTGCTGCGGTAACAGGCAGAAAGAGGGTTCCAGTTTAAATTACCAAACTGCAATCAGCTTTACTACAAAATAAACAGAGGAAAAGAAGATAGTAATCTAAACATTTTGAGTCTTAAATCAAGAAAGAGGAAGAATATTCAAGAGTTTTGATCCCAAATCCTACAGCTCACAGGAAATGTAAGGAAATATTTGGAACCAAAGAAGCTGTCACTTCCAAGAAGCTTCCCAGGTTGGCTGGGAAGCAAAAGATGATGTTTCACACAGCATACTGTTTGCTTTGTATCGTTACTCACTGCCAAGGGAAAACTGGTGGCCACTGATTTAAAGGAGGAGGGATATATGGTAAAAAGTTATTAAAAAATAAACTCCCTTGCCTGAATAGCAGTCATCTTCTGAACACACTGCCTCTTACCTGCAGGAATGCTTCAAAGAAAACTACGAAGACTGGGGATTATCTACAGCTGGATCAATACAGCATTAAAAAAAAAAAAAAGAGCAAACAATTCTGCACTGAGTTGAAAAAGAATTATTTAATATGCCACTTTACAGAAATTGCTCAGTAGCATGTCTGCTTTTACTTTCATGAAGTATTGAGCACCATATAGTTTTAACAGTCTGGATCTAACTTTGTATCTTTTTTTAAGTGTCATTACACAATTTGCCACCTTTGCTGCAGTTCCCTAGAAGCTGATAGTAAATGCAGTGTGTATACTTACCCTGTAACCTTCAAGATCTCTCATTTGAATCTGTAGCAGAGAAAGATCTCTCAAGATTTGAAGATTGTCTTTGTCCCATTTCAGTGCATTTCTATAGCATTTTATAGCTTCGTCATACTTCTTGTCTGACCTCTGAAGAAGGCCATAAACATGCCAACCTGGAAAACTCTGTTAAGGATTCTGCTGAATTTGGGCAGGGAGAAAACAGATCTAACATGGCAGTGACAGAATAGTTGGTAAAAAGCTCTTAAGCCATTTTATAAACAGACAGTAACATTATTACGATCATTACAATCCTTTTCCTCAGCTGTAAAAAGAAACTGCTTTGCCAGTTATACGTACAGGATGCACATAATATGCTATAAACGGTACTTTTTCGCATACTAGGGGAGGAAACCAAGTAATAGGATCTCTGAAAAGACTAGCAGGCTGACTTGAACACATTTGTAAGTAAGGGCTTGTATTAGACAACTGAAGTGCTTGCACTTGCTGCATTCTAAGTATATGACAAGTCCTTATCAATGTAATGGCAACTACTACTGTTTTTAAAGCAAATCACATGCTCAAATGCCTGGTTCAGCCCACCACAAGTTTAGAGTTGCAGCTTAAGGATAAAAACACCCCAACAATGCAAGCCAGAATAATATTTGAGATAACTTTGACTGCAAGGATTGCTGCAAAGGATCTGCCCTTTGGACAGCTTAGACAAAACATTCTTAGGTATTGGAAACAAAATTTAAAGTTCTGAACTTCCAGTTTGAAGTCTAATGGTACTGTTTTTTGTTACAATCAGGTAGTTGTAGAAATGAAGTTACAAAAAAAAAAAAAGCTTTTCCATTCATAACCAAAAGCCCTATTTAAAAAAGGATACAGACATGACTTTTCAAGTCATTCCTTAGGCCTCTACGCACAAGTTCATAAGCTTCCTCTTTCTTCCCTAGACAGTTTAATGTTAGTCCTTTCATTGCCAAGGTTTCTTAAAAAAAGAAGATTAAATAAGTATCAGTTATTAATTATCATAGGTTTTTAAGCTTAATGCAAATTTAGACTCAGCAGCATCAAGATTTTGCATTCTTTTTTCACATGGAAAACTACACTGGTAGATTATTCACTTGAGTATATCATACATGACCATAAACTGCATGCATTACTTCCACCAAAAAGTGAAGCAGTGTTTTACTTCAAAAGCACTAAAAACTCTACAAACATTTCAAAAAGAGGAGGTTTTTTTTTTACTACAAAGCAGCATTATAAGTACTCAAGTATTTATTCACAGCACTGAGACTTCCACACATTCATCCATGCCAAACTAGTTGGCAAAGAAAAAAGCCACCTTTCTGGACAGTGGAAAACTCTCAACTCAATATTAAGAATTGATTGAAAATACAGAAAGGGGCACAAACATCACCTTATTCTTCTACAGACTATTCCTTCAGAAGAAGTAGCAGACCACAGAGCTGACAGACATACAGTGCTGAACAATACTCAATCTCTTCCTTTTGTCTTTCACTTCTACATGAGTGAATAACTATTTCCCCAGGAAAGTGATTTAAGCAATACTTGTATTAAGAAACCTGCACCATGCTATAGTGAATATTAGACTTGCGGCATAAAGAATGCCAAGCTATGACTACTAACTACTGGTAAGACCAGTCTTTAAAAATTACAAACCTTACCGACAATAACGTCTTAACATGGTGCAGGTTTCTGGATGCTCCTACTGCTTTATGGGCAAACAGTTAACAACAAAATGCTATAAATATTTATAAAACTTACAAATTATTACTCTCCTGAAGTACAGGGAAAAAAAAGAGCATGTATCATTTGAGAACTTACCTCCATGTTCTGCAAACTTCGGGTTAGAAAGGATCTGTTTACAGAACTTCAGCCCATTTCTATACTGCTTATGTTCATAACACCTCTGTTGAAGAAGAATAGAGTAAATTTATTAAAAAAATTTAGAGTGAAAGTATTTCTGCACCCCTGAAATTGAGCATCAGTGCAGGTAGGCCTTCTAAAAAATGTACTAATATTTTAATGAACCATGTTGAATGAGCTTCCTGTGATTAAAAGTTCTTTCTGTGATGAGAAAAAAAATAGCATATGTTAGTAAGAACAAGAATTTAAATGTATAACTGAAGACACATTATCATACAGCAATTTCTCAGATAAGATACCACAGGAAGCATAAGTGCCTACAGAGATACAACTTCCCTTCAAGATAAAAGCGCACCTTATGTCATCACGTATCTTGGTAAGCATTCAACTTACTTTGCCTCAATTACCTTTCACAGAAACACCACGAGACAACCTCCAACAATCATACAGGCAGGAAAGAAAACGAAATCATTGGAATTTGGTTGTGTTGTCCCTGAAAGTAACGTCTTATGATCAATTTGAATACTACATATATCTCACATACACACAAACTTTGAAAACTGGTATATACTAACATTATCTTGCTACACTGGAAATTAAAACATTCCTCTACAGTTTTACTAAATCCAACTCGAACAATTTGCTTGTGTATGAGTCTCATTTCATTATGCAAGGCGACTGCCATGCAAAATGGCACACGGCAGGAACTTTTAAAACCAGTTTTAGTATTTTACTTCTGTCAATCCACTCCCTGTGCTAATCTTTAAATAGAAGCCAAAGGAGGAAGAAGTAATGTTATAAACACCAATTCATACACTTTAAGTCACTTAAGCAAAAGCTAAGAATTTCTTAGCTTTCATTTTACTGTAATACCAATGCCTCGACCAGAGTATAAAAGAAACAGACGTTGCTTGAGCACAGACCCAAATCCTATAGTAACTAGGAAGTTATTCATACCAGGATCTCACTGACTCTAGTTGACCAGTTGTAGCGGAAGGATGGGCGACAGGAGTGTAAAGCTGGGTAACAGCTGACCAGCTGAGAGTTTTCAAGTCACCCTAAGTTGTTTTTCAGGATTCCACCTTTCCTCCATCTGCTCCAAACAAACTATGCAAGAGCATTCATAAGCATGTATGGACATAATTTGTCCTCTAAGCACTCTGATAAAAAGAAAAAGTTAGGAGAGGCAGACCCAACAGGTCCTCCCATCAAGCAGAAAGTTCTAAAAATAAACTTTAAAAAAAATTCCCGAATGTTATGGAAATGCTTAAAAAAAAATAAATTAGGTGTATCTCTGCTTTATGTTGCTTTTGCCTCAAGAAAGGTGCCGTTTAGTGTCCAGTTTTCTCTTCCAAAGCACAGATGGAAACACCAACAACAAACTTAAAAGGTATAAAAAAAATGGGTATATGACTAAGTGGCTGTATTGAAAGCCACACAGCTGAAACATCAAAGCTGAAGACCAAAAGGCATCACAAACCAAGGATCTTGCTCCCCCTAACCTGTTTTCGTCCTTTGGAGGAAGGAAATCATGGGACAGAAACGAGGAGGAAGAGGAGAAGATGCTCAGAGAGAGCAAGATGGTCTCAAAGAGGAACATATCAAGAAAAGAATGATAGAATGGTTTGGATTGAAGGGATCTTCAAAGGTCATCTAGCACAATGCCTTTGCGATGGGCAGGGACATCTTTCACTACACCAGGCTGCTCAAATCCCTGTCCAACCTTGACTTTGAACACTTCCAAGAGACAACTTCCTCTATGACCAAAGACAGAAAAAGTTAGCAGAGCAACCACCTAGCAAAGCAAGATTAAGTGTTAGGTAAGAGGAATCTGTATAGGCAGCATCTTTTTTCTTTTATTATTAAACTTGACTGGTTATTATTTACACCTTTTAGACATTACCTGCTTTCAAGTAGCTGGCTGAGTCACTTTAATCAGCCACTGCTGAGAGCTGACAGAGAGCTTACAGGTGACAACACAACATGATCAAGGCTTCCTTTTTTTTTTAAATTGAAATCATCAGTTATAAAAGTTACCGCCCAGGTAAAGTTACTCCTCCCTGAAAGTAGAATCATCATTTGCTCCCACCTAGGTAGGTGTGAAAGCAGCAAAACCTGTCACAAAAGTGGTGCAGCCAACAGGAACTTAAGAACACATCTCCAGTGTAATTAAGGCACTGTCAGAAGCAGAAGGGGTACTTTAGGGTTTTGCAATTTGCCTGTAAGTACAGCTGCTCAGATGCTGGCTATGAACACGGTATCTCATCTCTAAACAGTTCCATTTTTACATACTCTAACAACCCATCTTTTACCTTGAAGTTTAAGGAAAGTCAGCCAAGATGCTATGTGTGTTAGAGACAGGATATATTTGTATGTACATTTTTCTCAGAGTGATACAGAACACACGACGCAAGGTACTTTAGAACACAGTAAACTCACTGAGAATTGTAAAAATTCTTTCTTTAGGCTGTAGAGAGGAAAAATTTACGAGTGGTGTGTATCCACTTATATCTAGGGAAAGGTTCCATCAACCCAGAGAACACTGGGCAGGACCAATAAATTATCACAAACTGATCGTGTACTTGTATCACCTGAAGGACCAAATGAAGAACTAGCCATAGCTGGGTATATCCCCCAAAGAAGTACCATAGTTCTCCATTTGCAGGTGTTTCTAGATCAAGACAAGTTTGATTAATTTACTATATACAATTTTTCGAACCTTTCAGGTTAATAGTTTGAGCCTATTTCATTCTGTTAATGGAAACATTTAAAATTGTATCATTTTATAAGTTTCCTTATTTTAAGTACATGTTCTATGTACAAATTGTATGTTTTCAACAGTGGAAGGAAGGGAACAAATGAAATTGAGCTTATGTTTCGTCCTTCTTCAGAAACAGATTGTTTCATCACTGAGACTCCACTACTTGAAGCCATGCATCTACTTATCTCCTTCTCTGAAGAGGTTATGGAGAAACAAGCTTAAAGGTGCAAATGAGAGAAAGGAAGTTGGCAATACAGCATATGCCACCATGGCTGGTATTAACCTTGGTGAATCTGTGGCTTGAAGCAACAGAAAAATGAGAGAAAAATCTTTTAAGAAAAAATAGGTAGTAAACATTGAAAAGGGGAAAGGAATAACAAAAAGATAACACAAAGAAAGATCAGCAGGAGTAATACACAGCCTGGTAGAGAAAATCCTTAAGGGAGTCAGTGTTTTCTAAGTAAGAGGAGAAAAAAGAATGTGTAATTAAAAAAAAATTTAAAAATGACAGAAGCAGGAAGGGTGCTATCTCAAGTATTCTTGGGATAGAAAGATACAGGCTTGCTGGAAGCAGAAATGGGTCTTCATCTGGGTACTTTGCTTCCTCCCAGATGGAAAACTTGTAGTAGCCATTCCTAGGCCCCTGACCCTTACACTTTGGGACAGCTGTTCTGCAGAAGTAACATATTTCTCTGTTCCACCTGCTGCTAAAAGACCACAGTTGCCTCTTCTAAGCTAAACTCCTGCACATGTACACTTCCAAAGCCAGAAGTCAGAGCCTGCTTGTGATGCTTGACAGCTGCAGCTTGTGACATCATGCAATGAGAAAACATAAAACTTAAACTTCTAAAAAGTAAGGTTAAGACTAATGCTTTAAAAGAAAAGAATCTGACTCTCCATCACTGAATCTCTGTTATACATTGTTGCTCTTCAAAGCCTTTCCTTTAATAAGTTACCAGATGTTTTAAGATACCTAACAAGCTCTTCTGTACATGCTGCGGCCAGAATTACAGCCTTCCCCAAACACATCAAGATTATTTTTATACCCTTTAGCTCATTTTCTATATTTAGAGCAAGGAAATAGCACCCGCTTTAATACAATTCTAGAAAGAACTAATGAGGCAGACAGTATGACTCCTTCAAAATCATGCAAGACCATAGCAGGTAGGAGAGAATTTGCATTTGCATCGCTTTCCCACTACCAAGTATTTATTCAGTGGATTTGAATGCATGGTGATTACAAGACAGAGACCAACAGTGAAATTATAAGGAAGAGAGTTCGCTCATATTCTCTAGAATCCCAGGTCTGAGGTGGAGGGAGGGCTCATGCTCTGGTATTTGGATCCCTGAACTGGATTAAGGCACCTGTGCAGAATTGGTCTTCGATGAGCTGGTGTCTTACACATACACATGGCTCAGCATGCCACCAGTGAAGGAATTCCTCTGCATTTCTTCTTTGATGGCCGCCACAACGAAAGGTGAAAAGACTTCACTATTTACAGCTTACCTACCTCCAGACAGCTAGCTGCTAGATGGAATTCGTTCCCTCCTCAACCCAGTTTTCCAGTTTTGAATCTTCCCTCTCCAGAGTATTTACTTTCTAAACCTTTTTATCAAATCTACCACTAGCAAGTAAGACTGACAGATTCTTAAGCAACTGCTCCGGTGACCCACAAGGCTATACACAAGGGCCATGCTACTGATCATAGCTGCACTCTTAAGGGCTGCTACCAATAGCACAGAGATTACTTTTATCCAAAATTAGTTCAGCTTTTCTTTATATAGTGTATAAATAAATACATTTTCACAAGTGCATTTTAGAGCGGTAAGTCTGAAATGTACAGAAGTAAGCTCTTTAATTGTTTGCTATCTGTAAGCAGGCAGCACATTTTACCTCTGAGATATTCCTTCCCTCTCAAAATAGATATTTTTAATGGTCAGGTATCTAAGTTTTCAACTAAAAAGCAAGGAGAATAGTCAAGCACAGCATTTTGACATGCTGGTATCTCAGCATCAAATACACAGCACATGCCAGACCAGATTCTGCATTACACATGAAATATTTCGCACATATTCACTCCCATAAGTGCAAATCCTCTTTGTCACAAAGCAGTTTTCATGTCCTGCAAACATTTAATAACTAAATAATTTAACAGCTATCCCAACTTAAGTTTGCTGTTTTTAAGACATTTCACAATCACTACACCGCAGCTTAAAGTGTCCCGTGTGTTCAGTAACACCAATAGTTAACAGCAGCTCTAACTCAGTATAGCGCCAGGAGTTGCCATCAGTTGTACTAGAAGCTTCATAGCACAGTGAATCCATGCTGCCACCAGATGTGGCTCAACCCAAGCAAAGAATCACCCAGATCAACACACAGGAAGCACAAAACCACCTTTCTAGCAGGGGCCCTTGAGAAGATGCATATGTCCAACCTAGCTCATTCAAGAGTGTTTTAGAACGACTTTGCAGTAGTAAAAAGTCTCGTAAGAGTCCACCTGGATTGGATTTTGCACCCGATTTAACAGGTGAGAAGCAAACCCAAAAGCATCTCATGAGCAAACTGAAGATAGTCATAGAACAACGTAAAGTAGAAGCCACCTTTTGTCTTCTTACCTAGAAGCATGCAAAACTAGATGTTCTTCCTCAATAATAAGTACCAAAGCAAAGAAGGTACCGTTTGCTCCCCAAGCTCACTAATGGAAGCACTGGGGTGTTATTGACTGCTTTCTTTTTGTTCTTACTTAGACCAGCATGGGTGGTTATAAGAAACAGTGGGGTGAGAGTAAAAAGGATACAGCAAACTCAAGCTTGTGGGACAGGATCACATTCCCAATTGTTATGCCCTTTGAACTGGAGCAGTTACAAAACAATACTGTGCAATTTCTATTAAAAACAACAGAATTTTGAAAAAAGAAACCAGTATGAAGAACTTATAGCTATTTGTTTTCTAAGATTACGTATTTTCCCAGGTCACACTTTTAGCTCCAACTTAACATCATTCTTTTTAAACTCCAGTATCTGCAAATTAATTGGATTAAAATGAATGCAAACTCAAGTATTTAAAACCAAACAAACAAAAAACCACACCAAAACCCAACCAAACAAAAAAATAAACAAAAACCACCACCAAATACCCTACAGGAAAATCACTTCTCACTGATGGCAACTCTGCTAAAGTAAGCATCCTAATTTAGTCAATGCTATGACAGACTAGTCAAAGAATATGATTTTCTTCACTGAATGAGTACCAAAATTGGTATTTAATTCAGCCCCAAGAGAAGGTGGAGATGCAAGCTTAACTTCTCATCACTAGTCCACTGTACTCAGCCTCTCATCCCCAGCAGGTGACATAGCCTGCATCACCATAATAGGCAATATATTGCAGTCTATTCCCCGTTATATACCAGAGTTACCAGATAGGACAACTGAACGACACATGGGCACAGGTAAGTTTTTTTTACTTGCATCTGAAAGTCCCCAAGAGAAAGTATGATGAAGAACAGGCTGTTCTGCCAGAACAATACAGGGATTCGACACTCTGCTATCCTCTTTCCTGAGGGTTTGTGAGGCTTGAACAGAACCAAGGTGGACAAATCCTTTCAACTACAGCAATGTGCTGCTTAAGGGACTCCGCAGTTTCTCCTAGTAGCAGTCGTGAACACGTACACTCGTGGCATCAAATAGCAACGTTGGCAACTACCATGCCGCAAGACCTTTGGCAGCAGGAAGCGTTAGCGTACTTGGCCTTAGCGTTAGCTGAGGTGTGCACTTACAATGCATGATATGCACGTCTGCCACTCAGATGCTATCTATTCCTTCTAGCACAGTTCAAATGCAGCAACTTAAAAGCTAGTAAGACCAGGCACTGTGCAGCTCAAGGCTGTTTTCCAGCACAGTTACTCTCCCTACAGCTAGACTAGATCAGGTCAAGTCACTAAGGTGCACTAATTCAAGCTAAATGTAGTAAAGAAGATTCTAAAAGCTGGAAGCATTAGGAGCAACTACTCACCATGAATTAGTAGGTCTTTTGAGCGCTAACCATATTGAACAGCTCAACCTCTCTAGGCAAAAGCTTCCACCACACCAATTCAGTTTCACGACAAATAAAAGACATGTAAACCCAAAGACTGAAAAAAGCCACACAAACCTTACATATACGTTAATGCTGAAAAACTCTGGGGCAAACTTGCATAATATTTTGCTGTTAAATCAAAACCAACCATCCTCTTCCACTGCTCTGCAGTGTTAATGAATGCAACTGTTCTGTGTAAGAAACAGCTTCAGCAGTTGCCTAGTTTAAGGGACTAAGAAACCCTCCTCCTGCACAGCTTGCCTTACTTTTTGGAAGTGACCGACACCTTAATAAATAGTACTGCTTCGCAGAACATAATCATAGCAACAGAACAAGTTGAAACTGAAATTACTTAGGAAGAAGATAAGAAATATGTGTACCTTTTCATTTAATATTGAGGCAGGAAAAAAAAAATCTACGCTATGTCTATGCTTTTGAATTGGCCTCATTCCTGCATTTGACAAAATCCAGCTGGAAACAGCTGCTGACAAATAGTACAGCTCTTCCAGAAGTAAAACTAGAAATTCTCACTCACTGAAGCAAGACTCTTGCTGAAAAATCCATTATTCAACATCAGGTCTGCTGGCCACTACTTGCTTGCTTTAATCTCTCCTTCTTAGGGAAAATTACCATGAATTTAGCCATGTCAACTAAGATCAGCTGACTTCTGTCCTTTACCCTGGAACTCCTATGTTCAGGCTTCACCTCTGAATTTAGCATGAAACTGGCTCTACCTCACAAAAGATCCAGAATGCATAGGATATATTTGCTTTTTAACAATCATCTGAAACAACTAAGTAAACAAAATAAAATTCCAAGATACGGCATAAAAAGGGCTAAACAACCCCACACAATAGGTTGTTCTGCTCTAACACAGACATTCCATTTCAGCTGCATCTTGCAACACAGCCCAAGACGTGGTGAGGCTACCAACATTTTCTATCCACGTATTATGTCCAGAGTACTCTTCACCCTTCGCTGAGGTACGTGAGATGTTGTCTTGTAGCACTGAGCCACTGCAAAATAGTTAAATGTGGCTAGTAAGATAAGCAAGGTTGTTCTTCAACACTACTAGGTTTGCTAACTTGATTGTGTGGTATCACAGAAGCAAATGGAAATCCTTGTAACAAGTCTCGTTGACCTCAATTTTAAAGGCAGCAATGAATAATTGTTCATTTTCTCTAAATCCCCTATCAGCAAAATCAGAAGAGACGTAACTTCTTATCACCACTCCTGTTGCATTGACACAGTGCTGCTGTGGACAAGAGATTTAAACTTGAGATGCCCAGAAAGTGGAATCAGCAAAAACTCATCAGGAAAACCTTTGAAAAGCAGGAATAAACATAACTTGACTAAATTCTATGGGGAAAAAAAAAAAGGGTTAGTGCCATATAAGCTGGATTTAAAGTCCATTGCCCCAAGTAAGATTAGTTTCAGATCACTACAAAAACCACTTTGGGTTCAGCTAAGAGTATTTATAGCCATAACAACCTAAGACTGCCTATGATCTTACAACCATGAATAAATTAGGATGCATTTCTATTTCTTAGTCTTTTATTTTCATAACTGAAACAGGTAAGGGACAAAATTACGCTGCTCCTCAGAAATTTACAGCAGGGAATCCTGTTCCTACAATTTCTGACAGCCCCAGTGACAACAAATAGCCTAACTTGGTGAACAGGCTTTAGTAAGAGAAGTATCGCACAAGCGATTCCTTAACAGTATCCTAGACTCTCAAACAGTAATTAATTTCTTTAGCAAGTTTGAAGAATATTTCTGAAAAACAAGAATATTGACTCTGCTTAAAGCAGCAGGTCTGTTGTTTACTTCCTTTCCAATGTTTCAACCAAGACACAATTTTTCCTACTACTTTTGGCAAAGCCAAGCGGGGTCTTTTGGCAAAGGCAAAACAAGCAATGGACATCTCAACAATCAAGATATTGGAAAAGTCTTGGTAACAATTCCATGTTTCAGATGAGATAGTATGCAGTGAAACTCCAGTGGTGAAGCTACTTGATTACTGTACAGTCATGCAAATGCAACAATGACTGCATACAAAATGTGCTAATTTATTTGGTTGCTCATAAAAGTGACATTCAGGAAATCAATCTTTAATCTTGAATCAAGATCCTTTAAGAGGAGATTTCAAAGTCTGACACCTCAGCAACCTTAAAGTCAGCACCTGAACTGTGAGACAGAACATTATTTTTAAAGGATTAAAGCATAATTGAAGGAGAAGCACAAGCCTATCTAGTTTGAAAGCAGAGGGACAGGGAGCAGATTCCAGAATGACGAAACAGGAAGATGGCCCAGCAGGAGGGACCTGGCATGTTTACAGCAGAGCCACTGAAGAGACATGTTCAACAGGCTTTTTTATCATTACGAAGTTCCTGTGTCTTTTAGTAGGACACTTGTCAAAGCCAGCATGGAAAGGGAGAAGATCAGCTCAAAGATAATACCCCCAAGCACAGAAGCATTACCATAGAAATGACCAACGGAAGGTGAACTTCAAACCTCCCTCTCTTGCAGCAGACGCTGTGGTTATCACATAAGGTAACTGACACAAAGATGAAAGATGTATAGCTCTCCAGACATCACAAACACCACAGATAATCACTGGTCCTGAACAAACTGAGAAACTCCTGATCTGCATACAACGTAACACACACAAGCCCCGACCAGCACGGCATCTTGTTTCTTCAGTATGCTACTTCCACAGCATGTACTAGAGTTATAAATCAGTATAGTAAAACTATATAAAAGAGGCCTCAACACACTTAGGTCCTCACTTGAATTGTTTGCTTGCGTCATAAAATACAACGATGTTTCACTTCTTAAATACTTGGATTATTTTTCTCCCTGCTCAAACCATATTCAACTAGAGGCTAAGCCCACCAGCTATAGTGAGAAGTTCTGGCAGAGTAAGATGTTGCAAACACCTTACTCTGACAGAACTTCACGACTCCAAGAATTTTACCTTCTGCTGCTTAAAGGAACTGAAAAACTCTTCCTCATAATACATGGCACCTCCAATAGCTTTGTATTTAATATTTCTGCAATACATTTTTAACATATTTAACTTCTACATCCAAACAGAAGTTAATTGAATATTGTCTTTGGGATTTGTGAAATAAAACTGAACATATTTGATGAGCCGTATCTGATCAGATACAGTGGCTGCATACTTTGGCAAAATGCCAGGAACGTTCATCAGTTATACTTAATAAAAACATCAGCCAATCCTACTTCCTACAACTACTAGTTTTATATTTGCTAGTAAGAAGGTGGGGAAAATGGAATAATCTGCTTTTTTTTTTTTTTTTTTACTACTTTATAGTGCACCCAGCCTTCTGGGAACAAAAAAGTCAACTTCTCCATTCCCATTCTCCACTCCTGTGTTTGCTATTTTACTCTTTCCTCTGCCTCCACCTGAGTTCTTCCTGAGTAATCTCTGGACTGCCTAGAGATAACATGCGTCCAAAAGAATGACATGGACTCAATTCATTTTAAACATTCAAATGGATCAAAAATAAAAGTGGAAAAATTGAGAGATTCACTTTTCTTCTAAATTCCACAGAATCTTTGAGCAGAAGAACAGGAATATCTACCTGCAGGCTTAACAGCAGTTAAAACTGTAAGAACAATATAAGCTAGAAACTTTATTTTTAATGGAAGTGCAAACTTAAGCAGAATGGTGATCAATAATCCTGTGGGGTTTTTTTTTTTTTAATTCCAACTAATCATGCAGATCCCTCTTCCTTTGTTCTACAGGGACACTACCCTGTAAAATTCCTTTCAAATGGGAAAATGTTTCTATAAGAACCTCCACATACCTGTAAAGTGACTAGAAGAGGTTAGTCTAGTTAGTGTGTTGCAACACACAAAGGCAAAGTGCACACTGTTCTGAACTCAGAATTTGTCAGTAAAGTGGAAACGCTGGCTTGAAAGCAAATCCCTACGCAAAATAAATACACTGATCATGTAAGATGTTTACTACAAAACAAACAAAACCATAAACTCCGAAAGCTAATTATTGCCTTTCGCTATGGAAAGATGGTGTAGTCTTTGCAAGACCTTAATGTTTGTGCTACAGGTATACTCCTTAAAAAAATCGCAAAGAAATTAGGCCTCCGGAATTTAAAACACAAACAAAATCAGTTTGCTTTCTTTCGTTTTATGCTTCACTTCCAAAAATAGAAGGCTGTTACCTATCTAACTCCTGTGTTTACTACCTCAATGAAAATCAGAATGAATTATTTTATATTTCTGTAAACAGCCTGTGTACTAGTAATTATCTATTTGCAGGGTAATACATCCTTTCAATTCCACTCGGGCTGGTTCCCACAGCATCTGCTGCAAAAACATCTCATCCAGGCATGCTCATCAGAACAACTCTGTGGTCTGGCAGGACCAGGAGACAGCATGTGCCAGGGCCAGACAATCAGACCACCTTGTTAGCTGCCCGAGGGTTCAGAGGTCCTGTTGGGGAACCAGCTGCCCAGGCAGACTCAAGCTCCTCTTGCTGCTGCTCAGCCACCCGTGAGTCAAAGGAAGAGGCGGCAGAGGATATGGCATAATGAAGGGTTACAGTCTCCTGAACAGAAGGCGTAGACCTAGGAGAGGCTACAGGAAGAGAGAGGTGGAGTGAAGGAACAGGATTAGGAAAGTAATGTTCCTTTGGACTTGCACCGATAAATGGGATTTCCTAAAAGACATTTCACTAATTCAAGTCAAACACGTAATCAAAACTTCACAAAGTAGGGTCATTATCTATAACAAGGCAGACAAGTAGTTCATTAGGTAATTTTTCAGTGTGATGAAAACCAGCTTCAAGCCTTTTCTATTCACCATGTGTTACAAAGGCACTTAATCATAGGGCAGCCTTAGTAGTAGACTACACATCACAGGCTCATCTCTGCAAGATACAGGAAAACCTCAAAATGCCAGAGTAACTTTTAGTCTACCCAGCACCTGAAACTCTTTTTATTTTTATTAAAGTTTTCAGTTTAAAAAAAGGACAAAATTAAAATTGCTTCAGTCTACAGAGATCTGCTTGGACTGGAGCACATCTTTCTCTTCTGACTTGAACCAAATCACACAGCTTCATCTGACTCACATGCACTGAGCCCGCATTTTCTCCAAAGAAACTCTTATTCTTCCCTTGCTCCTGCCCTCCACACAAATACTCAGCCAGCCATGCACCAAGCCCAGGAAAAAAAAAAAAAATCCAAAACCAAACAAAAAACCAAACCCGTCAATTTTAAACGCAGTCAGCCTCCTTGATTCAGTTTGTCTTGTAACCACACAAGCCATCCTCAATGCAAAGGAAGATGAGTGAGTGAGCAACAAGGCTACTACTTTCCCAGCTCCAAACACATAAAAAAAATCACAAACTGAGAACAAGGCCACACCAGCTCCCACGCAGGACTGAATTTTTCAAAGTAAAAATAAGCTTTACAGTTCATTGTAACCACTCTTTAACCCTAACTGAAGCTGAATGTTTCCTGATGAGATGCCTGCACATAGGCATTTCTAGTTCTGCAGATTTATTTCACTTTCACTAAATATTTTGAAAAAAGTATGACAGAAGACTACACACATCACCCCCCCACACTTAAGTGGCAGAAGTTTACAGAGTCATAAAAGTGCTGTTACTCCAAGAGGACTGCAGTAACTCATCTTCTGACCTCTGGAAGGATCCAAAATAGTAGTGTAAGGCTCTTTGAAAGAAGATGTAACTTTTGTTTTAAAAAACCTGACTTTTTTGAGAGAAAACAATATCGTGCTTGACCCAATAACAGAATCTTCTAAATAAATCCACTGAAGTTGCTCCCTAACGTAATTCTGTCACTTTCAATTCACCCCAAGTCCTTAGAAACACAAGGTTCCTGCATCACCGCATGAAAGTTGAAACAAGTTCCTTAAGATGTAACTGAATTGTGCATGTTTTGCTGATATTTAGACTGCATGCTATCTTAATCTCATTCTAAAAACCAAGTTTATTGCCTAAATTCCACTGCAGTTTCTTTCGTCCTACTGCTGGCTGCCATTCACAAAAATCAATGCCAAACTTTAACAAGAGTTAGCTGCAAGTTAAACTTCGGAGAGACTTCAAAACCTTCACCCTTCTGCACTTCCTCCTTTGAAAGCCATCTTCCCCATCGATCAACAAATCTGGTTACTGTCTACGGCAAAAAAATCAGAGTTATCAAAAAAAAAAGATAAAAAAGAAAAGCAAGGCAGGGCAGTTCAGCAGTGCAGCTGCAGACAGCAAGCCGATGAATGTGGCGGCCGCGGGGGTATTTTCAAGGAATGCCTCGCCGCGGCCAGACCCTCGGGCCTGGGCACGGCCCCGCAGCTCTGTCCGGCGGCGGGCACCGGCCGGGGCGGGCGAGCGGGGAGAGATGGCTGATCCCCTCGTCCCGGCGCTCCTCCGGCCCCGCGGGGCCGCGCCCGGGCGGGACGGAGCGCGGGTGACAGGCGCCCCTCGGCCCGGCCTGCCCCGACAGGAAGGAACCGGCGGCCGGGACGCCGCAAGGGCCGGGGCGGCGGCGCAGGGGCCCGCGGGACGGTGCCGGGGCTCCGCTTCCCGCCAGCCCGGGGAACGAACCGGAGCAGGGCCCGTCGCGGCCGAGCCCGGGCCTCCCGCCCCGCCACTCACCAGGATGCGCTTGAAGAGCGCGTTCTCCTTGGGCGGCAGGCTCACCGACGGCATCCTCCCCGCCGCTGGCTCCGGCGCCACCGCCGAGGGGCTCCGGGGAGGTGGGTAGGCGGGCGGGCTGCCTCCCGTCCCCGCTGCTCGGTCGCCGCTACCGGGAGCCTCCCCGCCGGAGTCTGGCTACGACCACCGCCGCCTCTCCACCCCAACCCCCCCCCTGCCCGCCCTCAAACCGTCGCGCTCTCGCCGGCCGCGGGCCCGGGCCCTTCCCGGCCGCCGTCTGCGCGCCGGGCTGCCCCCGCGCCGCGCCGAGCCCCGGGCGGCGGCTCACGTGGTAACTGAGCAGGCCGGAGAGAGGCGCCGCCAAAATGGCCACCGCCGTCGGCTTCCCCAGCCGGGTCACGGCGGCCTCCGCGCATGCGCCGCGACCCCGCGCTGGCCACGCCCCCCAGCCAGGTGTGCCGGGCTGGGCCGGGCTGGGCTGGGCCGGGCTGGGCTGGGCTGGGCTGGGCTGGGCTGGGCTGGGGCGGGGCTCCCCGGGCCCGCCCGCTGAGTCAGGGCCCGGCCCCGCAGGGAGAAGCCGGCCTGTGTCGGGCGAGGGAGAGCGCCCGCTGGCGGCGCCCGGGGAGCGCGGGTACCGGCGAGCGGCGGGCAGGAGGCCCCGCCCCCTGAGGGCGGAGCCGGGCCCAGATGACAAGATGGCGGCGGCGCTAAGGGCAGGGGAGTGGTTGCGGCTGGCGGCGGGGACGCCGGGCCTCGGTGAGCGGCGGCGGCGGAGGAGGAGGAGGAGGAGGAGCAGCAGCAGTAGCAGCAGCAGCAGCTGTGGGGTCTCGCTCGCTGTGATTTGGGGTGATGGGGAGCCCACTTTGGTTTTAGGGGAGAGGCTGGGGGCGTCGTCCCCGTTAGCTGGGGTGCGAAGTAGATGCTGCTTCGCGCCGTTCCTCGCCGGGGCTGTGGTGTGGGCCCTCTGCTGGGGGATGCCCTCGGAGGGGCGGGTGGGGAAGGCTTGGGAATGGGAGCGGGAGCTTTCTGCAGGGAACGGTGAGAGGCGGCGCAAGCAAATAGATGCCGTACTGTCTGGGATTTTTTGGCAGGGGAAAGGGGAGAAAGTGCGCTGCAGTGAGCAGGCCCCCAGCCTGTCCCTCGGATCAGAGGGTGTGTGCTGCAGTATATCTGCAAGTGGGTGAGCTGTAACGATGTTACGGGGGCCGTTTATACACAATAATTGAAATTGTTTGGGGGTTTTGTTGTTGTGGTTTGTTTGGGTATTTTTCGCCTGATGTAGGAGTGTCTGTAGTTGAGTTGGTAGTCTAAACCCAATGAACTTAAATGCACTTGTAATCTTCTGCCTTTTTAGCTTTTACTCGATCTGCATTTGTTGCAAGAAGACCTAATTATGACCAACCAAACTGGTTAGGAGTTGGCTTGGCCTTTAGCACCAGTGCTGCCTTGTGGGTTCTTGTAAGTGTTTTCTTTTGGTTTTGTTGAACTTAATTATTCCCAAACTATAGTGATCTGAAGGCAGTGACTGCCACCTAGTTTATTGATTGGGGTAATGGATGGTCACAGCAGTATCAAGATTGATGTGTGGTATGTTGATTAGTTATGCTTTCTCAAATCTGTTTTGCACTTTTCTTTATAAAAATGAACAACATATTAAGCTTGTCTCTGTTGCAAACAGCCATAACAGAAGAATTAATTCTTCAAGCCTGTTAGTTTAAGGCTTTAGCATTACTTTCCCTAATGGATCTTAAAAAAAAAAAAAAAAAACCAAAAAACCTAGGGATGTGCCTAAACAATATTGTGTTTTTCAGACTACTAATGCGTTTGCTTCTCATTTTTCACCTGTAGTCAATTAAGACCCCACACACACCTTTTCCTGAGCAAAATGCAGATGTAAGATGTTCCTTATTTCAGAGCACTCACAGACTTGACATTGATAAAGCAAGCAGGGTGTAGTAGCTCTCACAAAGAAATATGCAGGATAAGCAGTACTCCTGTGATGACAACACTTTTCAGGGTGGAGTGGCTGCCTGTTGGGATTTTCCCCATTTTTGGGGTGTTTGTGGATTGGATGACAATAGGAATCTCTCCCCGCAATTAGCCAGTAGAAAATGTTTGAGAAAGGTATGAAAAAAAATGCCTCCCTGGGCAAGATAATTTGCTCTGTATGGTGCCGGTTACGTATTGGTTTGCATTCCAATAATTGGAATTTTATATTTTGTAGAAGTACTTGTGTTCTCTGGTACCAGCTGTGCATTGTGTAGCTGTTTATCATATACTGGTGTTTTATAGCTTTTCAAGCAGCATAAAGATGATGTAATGGAATATGAAAGAAGAAAAGAAGAGAGAGAGCGCAAGTGTACAGGATGTTCCTAGTAAGTATTTACGCAGAGATGCTTTTGATGTAGCTGAACACAAGTTCTGCAGATCTTTGACTTCTATTAGCAATCAAGATATTGGACTGACTTGTCTTCTTCCCTTGTTATTTTCCTTAATACTTTACATCTTGGCTTTTGCTATTCTTCTAACTTGTTCCCAGTTTTAAAGCGATAAAGTGACTGATTTATGTTTTCATATGTTCATTTGTGTGCATATTCACTGCCAGCTTTCTTGGACATGCAAACTTTTGGAAAATAACACCTCTCTTATAGTGTCTGTAATAAATTCAGGCTGCAAAGAGAATACCTTACAAGTGCTTTAGTGGCAAGGAGATCAAGGTCACTAAAAATAGATTATCTTTGATTTTCTTTCTTTCTTTTTTTTTTTTTTTTTTAGATTTTAACAGGTCTACAGTGGGAAACATTTTTCTGTTTCACTTGTATATTACACATAAGAATGATGTCAAGTCAATGCCCATAGGCTTGCAGTATAGTGCAGATTTTATGTGATCGTTGTCCTTTTCAATGTAAAAAAAAAAAAAAACCAAAACATAATAGTGTTTCTAAAAATTCTATTGGGGATTATGGCCTCAGAGCAATCAATATCCCACCTGAAAGAGTTGCCTAAACCAGGTATAGGAAAAACTTGCAGGGCTGTGGTTAATCTTCCCATAGATATTCCTCTCCAGCTAAAAATACAGTATGTGGCAAGGTGTTTGTAATCATACTCATTGTATCTGTTTTCCTTGTTGCTGAGACTGTTTTTTCTCTTTTTCTTAGGTTGACGGTATACTTGGTAAGGAGTAACATGATCACCAGTTGACCTACAAATAAATGCGCACAACAGAAGTATCTAAATACTTGTATGTTCATACATTTCATGTGCAGAATTGTGAAATAAATTACAAAGTCTGGAAGAAACTCATGAAGATTTTTCTTGCTGTTTATATTTCATTCTACTGGTCTTGAAATTGTATTATGTGGCATTTCTGTTTCATAGTTTATCAGTGTTATTTTCAAAACTTTCTTTATTTGGAAAGGTGTATTACAGAGTTAGACATTAGTTCAGGAAATGTTCCAGAAGTTAAATGTACTATGGCCCTGCCATCATTTTCATTGCTAAATAAGCGATAAGCAAATATAAGAATGGGATTTCTGAGAAACATAATAAAACTAATCCGTACAACTGCTGCAATGTGCATTTGCTACTTCACACATCAAAGCAGCAGCTTTCAACTCAGTCTTGCCCAGGCAGGCTTTCAGAGCTTGGCCTAGTGACTTAGAGATTCTGTAACTAAAGTTACACATCTGTTTTGCAGCTTGATCTAGTTCCTGTAGTGCTGCTGTTCTTCAGTCCTTTGTGGTCTGGATTGATTTCCCCCCTGGAGCAGAAATTAAGCTTTGTCAGAGACAACAAAAACAGAGACGGCCAACCTTTAAATTCTGTGGAGGTCTTTATTTTTTCCTTGCCAGGAAGTTTGTTTTGCTTTTGCTACTGCAAATATACTGAAAATATATTCTCTATTTTCAGAACATGAGGACAAAAGCTTGGTCTTGAATTTTGGAGACTAAGTGACCTGCAGCTCGTTAGTCTGTCCCTAGTACCTAGGTTCTCCTGGGCACAGCTTCTTTTCTAGCGTACAGCTCTCTGGTACTGGTCATAGATGGAGCTGTACCCTGGTGTTCCCCAGGGATCTGTTTCTTGGAAGTACAGTAGTTGGCAGCTGAGGGGATAGTGCCAGTTCTGTGGTGTTTGTTCAGGCAGGAGAAGGGGGAGTGTGTGTAGTGCTTTGCCCAGGGCTCGTGTGTGTCTTATGGAGGAGAGGCTGGCCTTGTCCTTTCTGCTTTTTTTTTTTTTTTTTTGAGTTGTTTGCTGTCTGAACAGTGCCCACAGCCTCAGTGGTGGCAGTGCACAGCTAATGTCGGTCTCTGCTGTGAGTGTGCTGCCTTCTGAATGCTTACGCTGTCACCACCTCTTCATGCATCAAGGTCAGTCAAGGACAAATAACTGAAAAAGGAGATACTGACAATCAGTAGAATATGGCTTTAAATAATCATTGAGGGAACATCAAAGCTGTATATAGAGGAGGGACAAGTAGTAGGGGGCAACCGTCTAACGATGTGGGGAGGAGGACAGCCACACAGCTCGATGCTGAGACGCCCGTGACGGTAACGGCTAATGTGATCCCGCAGCAGCGACTGACCTCGGGAGTTTTACTGCCAGCACCGAACTCCTTTGTCCTCGACTTTAACTGAGTGCCCTTTGCTGTGATTTTACTCGATTTCTCCAGTTCTTTTGTCCAGGAATTGTTGGCAAAGCAACACAGAGAGCTTTCTATTTTAGATATATCACTATGTTTTTCCCCACCCATCCTTGGTAGATGCAATCCCTTGTACCTTTCCCCATCTTCTGGGTCTTTTGAGCTTCCCGCGATCCCTGCTGCGGCAGCCAGCGCCGTGGCTGTGTTTCGTTTCCCAGCGAACGTTTCAGCGGCGGTACCCGCTATGGCTGCCCGTTCCGGGACGGGCCCCCCGACCGCTCCGCTTTGCGGGGCGGGCCCTGCTCCCGGCGAAGCCTCGGGACGGCCCCGGCCGCTGCCGGGGGCGGTGCTCAGGTGCGCGGAGGCGGGGCTGGCGCCGGCCCCGCCGCGCAGAGGCGGGTGGATCGGTGTCCTCTGCTGCCGCAGCACCGCGCTGTCAGGCAGCCCCCGCCGTGCCCGCTCCGCTCCTCGGCTCCCACCGCCGCCGCCGCCATGTATCTGTGCCGGGCCGCCTCGCAGGCGCTGGCCGCTCGCCTGAGCAGGGCTCCCTCCGCTGCCAACCGCCTCAAGCAGCGTGGTACGCGGGGGCCGCCGCCGAGCTCGACCTGGGGCCGGGTAGAGGTCAACGGGACAGCGGGGCGGGGGGGGGGGGGGGAGGACGGCGGGACGCGCGGGGCGGGACGGGACAGGGACGGGTGGCGGGGACGGGGACGCGCAGCCGCCTCTTATCTGCGGCGCGGAGGGCGCGCGGAGCGGCCGTTGGCGCGGCCGGTGGCTGCGGCTGCTGGCGGTGTGAGGTGGGGCGGGCGGGAGCCGGGCGCGGCTGCTGGGTCATCCCCGCCGGCGGCTGCGGCGGCGGGAACCGGCTGTCTCGAAACCTCCGGTGCGAACCGGGGACATGGTTTCTCCCCTCGCCTCCACCTTCCCGCTCTCACGGGAGCGGGCAGGTGTCACCACCCACCTCCCGCCGCCACGGGGCCGCGGTCGTCTTCGCTTCCACCCCTCAACAGAAAAAAAAAAAAAAAAAAAAGGGGGTAAACCTCCCCCTCTCCTTAGGTGGATTCCGTGGTTTCCCCCGCGGTCTGTGAGTACCGGGCGGGAGCGTGAATCAGCTGCAGCCATGGCTTTTTGCGCATCGGGAATTGTGTAACCAGTAGCAAAAAAAAAAAAAAAAAAAAAAAAATTATTTTCAGCCGTGCTGGGTAATTGCAGGCTCTCTGGTCACTCTCCTACCTATAACGTGCAGCCTTTGGGAGGAAGATGTTCAGGAGAAACTGCTGCAGAACGTACTTGTAAATGCAAAATCCGTTAGGATGCCTGAGCGCTGAAGAGGAGTCTGAAAAGTGTGTCACGAGACAGATGATGCTAAGCGTAATCTGGCGCAGGATGGCAATATTTTCAGACCGAGACTATTTTTGCAACACTCAGAACTCTTTTGTGTTTAATGAGTGCCCTTCCAGTGAGGCGTTTCTCATCTGTGCTGCTCATCTGGGGTGAAGTCACGAAATTCATCCGAAAGCTTTGGTGACGAACAGAATTACGTGTGTTCTTCATGGGTCTCTTTCTGAGATGTACGGAAGAATCCAAGGCTACGGGCAAGCATTAAAACTACAGAGACGGCGAACAAAAACAAATGGCTAGCACTGCTGTTGCGGTGAATATGTACTCGATCAGGGATAAAATTGTGTAATCCTGCCTGTCAGCCCTGTTGGCCAATACTTGAGGTTATGGGTTATGGGCACGTATCTAATGCAAGCAGTCTATTTGAGGATGAACGAATGTGAAGTCAAAGGAAAAGGCTTTTTCTTGAAGTGCTCTGTTATTAAACTGAAGAGGATTTGCTACCTCTCCTAGTGATGACTCCAGCAAGACTGAATAAGGACAGGTTAATTCTTTTAAATACCTTAGGCAGGAACTTTTTTGAGATTTTTTTTTAATACTTTCTTTAGGTGGTTCCTTAGTCTGCATCCAGTATTTGTAAGCTGATAGGCAGACAGCATAGCTCACAGAAAATCTTGACTCTTGGGAAGAGCTCGGCCACGTATCCAGTTCAGTTGGGCACCATGCCCTGTTTTAGTCAGTTGTACTAAACATGGCCAAGCTGTACCTCTCCGGTTTGTTACAGCTTTTAAAATCGTCCCTTCCCATACCACGTTCAGATTCCGTCATGCTATTTTGTGATCATATTTTGGCAGCGCTTTACATCAATTTCAATAATGGTTTTTGTAGCACTTCTTCGCCAGATGTCATCTGGGAGCGTTCCCGGCTCTTCTGGAGAGAACATGATCTACTATCTCCTTGCTGGTGTTGCTGCTTTTGGTGGTTTATTTTATGTAAGTGTTTGGGAACGGAGTTGTTTGTGCTTTCTGAGTTGGCATGGTATAAGGTGTGTTCTGAGTTAGAGAACATGCTCGAGATGCAAACCGTCAATAGAATGTGGGTGTAATACCATATGATTAAATGCAGTCTAATTTAAAAATTAGTTCAAGACAACTAGTGAAACTGAATGCCTGTTGCTTCCCTGTTTTACTGATAACTTTAATATCTCGTGCTGCTGTCATTCTCAGTGGAAAACGCATTTAAAACTACGTGAAATGAATGTGTCTAGAGACGGAGTAAGGTAGCTGCCTCTGACCCCTTGCCTCTTGTTGTCAACCACAAACATTAAGAATATATCAGAGCAGGCAAGACAGATGTGAAGTAAGCTGTCTGGAGCCACAAGGGGAAGATTATGAACCTCATTAATTGGAGCAGAAAGAAAGATAAGAATATTAATTACTTACAAAAGCACATTAGAGTTTTGTAAATATCTACTTTCATCAAGCTTTTTGGTAATCATTCTCTTCCCTGCTCCAAATATATCAGACTCTGCTTCACAACCCTAAAGCCTCCACTTCATAGCTTCCTTCCACCCCTCGCAAGATTTGAGATAGTGACTAGCGCATCCCAGAGAGGTACATGTTTCCCTCTCCCACAAAAAAATCCTCTTGAATGGTAAGTAGCTTCTGCTTGTGTGATTGCATATCTGCAGGAAAAACAAATTCTCTTGCTGTCACATTTTTACCATAGTGTTGGTTTTTTGTTGGGTTTTTTTTTTTTTTTGAAGAATCTGACTGTAATTTCTTTTAAAATACTGTGTTCAATTCCTGAAATACTGCAGCACTTTGAAAGCTGCTTGGTATATTGTATATATTGTATTTGCTTTCTAACAATGAGAAATATGAAATGTATAAATATATTAGTATAGCAAAATGGATTTTAATTTTTTTTTAACCTTACGTAGCATGATTTAATATGCCTTTTAAGATGAGCAGTAGCACTTGCTTAAAAATCCTTCTCTCCTTCTCCCTTCTTTTTGTTTGGTAACTTTGTAGGGATGTAGCAGTAAGTTTAGATATAATTTCCTTTCAGGCCTACAGAGTAGTCAGTTCATCCCGCAGCAGATATATTGAACATGTGAATATTCTTCATGAGAGAGCTGAGGAGCGGAAAAACAAACCTTGGCCAAGCAAGGGTGAGTCGAGCTCTTCTCTCTTGTTCCCCGGGTACACAAGAATCTGGAACAGATTTCCAGATTCTCTAATCAGGCCTTAACCCTGTCCAAGTCGTTGTCCAAGCTCTGTGACTGGGAGTAAAGACAAAGGGGGTTGTGCAGTGGTCTGTTACGAAGCTACTTCTGCACAAATTTTGGGAATAGACTTAATGTTTAGGCAGTGAATCTGGCCTGTGATCAACCTGCAGGCGTCTCTTTGGATGGGAAGGGTTGGTGTGTGGATGATTAATTGTATATTGGGTGTTTGCATTTGATTTACCTCAAGCTTAATGAAACTTGACTAAATGCATAATTCTGTCAAAATCAGTTTTGTTCTTTTGTTTGCTGGGGGGGAAGGAGATAATATCTTTTTCTCAGTCAACAGTTTGACTCCAGGCTACATGCCATCAGGGAACACAGTTCAATAGGAAAAAAAAAAACAACTTACGCTTTTTAAAAATATTGTAAATTAGACCCATTTCTTGACTCACAATTTTGGTTTTGTCCTGTTTAATTTAGGATTAAGTGAAAAGCAGACATCACCTAAATATATGGCAAATCCTCACTTAGCTCTTCATGCTTAAGTAATTAGACCATGTTAGTTCAAATACTTGTAATGGAATGTTGTCTCTGTCGGCATCAATTAGTGTTATGGCAGCACTAATATAAAAGATAGAACTTTGGCAAGCATGGCCTTGCTAGGAAAACAATTAGAAAAAATGGCTTCTTAAGAATATTTATATTTTAATTTAGTTATTATTTTAAAAATAAACTAATGAAGCCATAGCACTTGAAGCTCTTCCGTATTTTTTCTGATGCTGACATCTTGAGAATTGATTTAATATATTTGCATGCACACAAAGAATAGATTTGAATAAAGTATGCTGAGTTTAAATTTTGTTTTCAGTGTGAGAACATGCTTTGAATTCTTTACCTCTAAAATTATTTCTTTTGAAGTTATTAGTCTTGAAGTCCCACAACACATCCTTTAGTTTCAGAACTTTAAAATTTCCAATTTTAAGATTTAAAAGGGCAAAACACCTTAATTTCCTTTCTCTTAAGCAGCTGGAAGCAATACAGTTTTAAAACTTAATTATTTAACTGCTGAGAATTCACCCGCAATATTAATGCAATTCTTCCTTGTTCCTAAAATAAAAAATCTAACTAGGACCAAAGTAGATATTTTCTCCTAGTGACCCAGTCGTGTGCTGTTCAGGGAAGAAATGAGGGTTACACTCGTTATGCTCTGACTAATGTAGCCAGAAGAACATGATAGATGTGAAAGCTTGAAGCAAACCTTCCAGGGCACTCAAAACTATATCAGTATATTCCCTCTCTTCTCTTAAGGTTCACTTCTGCAAGGTACTGAGTTTTAACCCTAGGCTACCAAAATGTTTGAGTGGGATACCCGCAGAGTCAGTGGTGCTGTTGACCCACTGAAGGCTGTAACTGTGTTGCCCAAGACTGGGGTAAGAGTACTCAGTGCTCTGTAACTGACTTAATTCTGAATTCAGGTACGCTACAAACCTCCCATAATCTCATGCCTTGTGCTGCTTAGCAGCTGACATAAATGTCACAAGCAAGGGCAGATCATTACTGCCTCCCTTCTCATTGATAGTAAGAAGTCCAAAACATTTCTAAGGCCATACAGTGAACACAGTTGAAACTTGTTTCTTATATTATTTTCAATATTGGACTTCTGAATAAATGTTCAACCCAGAGTTTTTAATTGGACTTCTGAGTACCTAATTCCACTTCACAATACAAAACTAGTGTTGAATCAGCTCTTTTTAAAAATCCTTCTTCATTCCCAGCTGTATCCTCCCCAAAGAGGTTTCTGTTCTTATTTTTCCTGTGGAATCCTCTGTGTGCTTTCTCAAAAGAACTAACGTCTCTCTTCCTCCCCTTTTTTCCCCTGTTCCCTGCATAGGCATATTTTTGTGTGTGTTTTGTCACAGAATGTTACTATAGTATTGCTTTTCCCAGAAGTGCCACTGCAGCTTCTTTCCCCACGCGTTCTTTAGATTCAGTTAGTCCTTACACTTTTTTCACTGTAAACATTGTTGATACAAGCGATTAAAAAAATCTATTCTCAAAGTAATCTAGTATTTTTTAGAGTCACATAAAATCAAGCTTAAAATAAGCTGTAAACCAGCGCTAGTAACAATATGAAGTGGTGGATAAAAAAGCAGCGTGCCAAACAGCACATTCATGACATATTTGCTACATGTCCTACGGGAAGAGAAGAACTTTCTAGCTGGAAGAACTAAATACTAGGGAGCAGATGATCAGAGAGAGGCTCTCTTGATCTGAATGTTTTTCATGGTTTTTCATCCCGAGGAAAATTCTCCCCTTGTGCCCAAACCCAAAATGTCTGTTATAAAGAACTGCATGTAGCAAACAGGGCTGTCAAAACAAGAGAAACAATCCAATGGTATTCTAAGCTTGTGTGTTTATTAGAGGGTTGAAATGATGTTTAATGGTATTTTAATTCATTATATCAGACATTTAGAAAAAGATCTAATAGCAAATTTTCTGTAGCTCTTCTTAACTGAAAGCTACTCTAAAATGTAGGGAGGGATTTTAAAAAAGCCCCTGGCAGAAGCCTGACTCGAAGTAGCAGTAGGAAATCTGGGACATCATTTGAACTGTAAAATGATGTTTGCCTTGCAGAACGTTCTGCTTGCTTATTTAGCAAATACTGAGTTTTGTCTTCCATTTGCATGTGTCTCCTTTAAACTTGTTCCTGATTTCCTTCTTTTTTAGCAATTTTCTTTTTCACTTGATGCAAGCTGATTCAATCTTTCTAATCTATACTCTGCTTTTACACTTTCCAGACTAAAATACAAAGGAAATCTCTTTCCAAACCTGAGGAAGTTAAATACAAACAAAGGACAGTCGTTCACCATTGCGTACCTTGCAGCCTACCTTGGGATGACTTTATACCTTCTATTGTAAAACTCCGTCCTTGTGAGACTTTAAAAGCACTACCTATGTTTGCAAGGCCAAACCATATCGAGCTTATTACTGAATCTGCTTTGTAGAAGGCAGTTCTGAGATTGAGAAGCTGGCTGTTCGGAATGAATGCACTCTATATCTGACTGTCCAATAAAGTGTACTGAATGCTGAGCTTGGCTGTTAGTCTGTTCTTTGTGGAATCAATTTAGGTTTTTTGAAATATAGTGTTTGCTTAAAGAGACGTGATCAGGTTGCATAATACAAAGCTTTGATTTTTACTGAGCAATGAAAAGACTTGTGTTTAAATCCGAACACAAAAACATATGCTTGTGCTAGCGTAAGAAAACCAAGTTTTAAAATTGATTTGATATAAAAGAATAAAATAAATTCTGACTATGTCTCTTTAAGCTCTTTCCTTTCTCTTCTCACTTTGTATACACTGTATTACACACTTTATTTCCAGTTCTGTTTTTCACATGGTGAGGTGGTTCTAGTGGTAAACTTGCAATGCACACTTGCTATATAACTTGCTTTTGTTAACCTGATCTTAGTGCACGTTTGCATGGTGATTGTGCATCTCTGTTGCTTTGTGCTGTTAGTTTTTAGTGACTTGTCTCAGCTGAGTTTGGAGTAATGCATGATTGGGAAATACTGGTCTTTTTCAGGTTCTAAAGAGTCCGACCCACAGCAGTGTAGAGAAGTCTTTAAAAGACAGCTGGGACTTGTAAAAAGAAAATGGTCAGTCATAAGTGGTCATATCTCCAGTGAAGTGAACACTGACCACTTAAAATTAGCAAGTTATTTTCTTACTTACCTACACCTAGTTTCAGTAAGGGGCCCCTGTTTTACTCTGCCTCACAGATCTAACCTTTCTAACTTGACCGCTATGGCTCTTGCAGCGGTCACAGTGCATTCAATACAGCTTTAAAGAAAGCAGGGTGAGTAGGGATAACTGAGTACCTGTGGCAGTGTAGAGCTAAGAGATGGCACAAAACCCATCTGAAAAGTGATCACTCGTTGGGCTTGGCATTGTTCTAGCAGTTGCCAGCCACGTTGGCCACCTGGAAAATAGCCCTGCACAAACTGAAGAGAGATCTTGGCTTGCAGTGCTCCTAAGCCATGAGCCTGATGGAGAATAAACTCCCTAAGAGCTTCTCAGTATGGTAGCAAATGTCTTATTCCCAGTGCAGTAACTCCACTGCTGGGTGTGAACTGGACAAGGATCTTGCTCCCTGTGATGCCTAGGAGTGCATCACCACTAGCCCTTTCAGCAGAGTGCGTTTGGAGCCACAGGAGGTAGGGTCCTTTTTTACACTTCCTTGCACTCCCACCTCTTGCGGTCACTTGCTTTAAGCCACGATTTCCTTTCTTACTGCACCAAAGCAGTTATGAAACTCGGTAATTAAGAATATGGTTTCCTCATCTTGTAAACATCTTTTTTTTGGTGCCACATTAGGCAATATGGGGGGGATTAATTATTGATTTCTTAACTTTGTAAATTCTGATCCCAAAGCTTAGCTTCCCATTTTAAATTTAAATGAGGATGATGGTAAAAAGTAGTTGGTGAATTTGTGTTGCGTGCATGCACTTTACTCTCTTTATTGTATTAAATAAATCCTTAAAAGGTGATGAAGAAGAGACGGCTGAAGTCACTGAAGCAGAGACAGCCACAGAAGAGGCTGATACGGTAGCTGCTGCTGGACCTGCAGTGCAGGATGAGAGTGCTGGGGTATCCCCAGAAACTGGAGGGGAGAATGACTTACCGGCTCCAGATGCATCCCCTGCTGTGGAGGAAGCACAGCAGGAAGCTGCTGCCAATTTGGAAGTTACTGCTAACTCAGAAGCTGCTGCAGTGCAAGGTTAACTTACAAATGCGGTTTTTGCGTGTGTGTGTGTGTTGTGGGTTCTAAAACGCTGCCTCTTACCACAGAACATTACGAACAAACGTCAGTATTCCTAATGGTGTTTGTCCTGCAGAGAGAAATAATTCAGGTGTTACCTTGATATATCATGAGCGTAAGGTAATTAAGTTTATTAAATCAGCGTCTCAAAAGCATGCTGCCTGAGGCACCAGAGTTACTGTCTAAAACCAGAAGAGTGTGAAGTTTATTTTACTCCCCCATTCTATTTCTCTTCTTTAAGATCTTGTATTAAAATGAGCATGTAATATGATCAGTTAAACAGTTGTTTCATTGACCTGGTTCTTAAGGGTTTGTTAAGGAATCTAAATGGTACATTTACATTAGACATAAGGAAGAAATTTTTTACAGCGAGAGTGGTGAGGCACTGGCACAGGTTGCCCAGAGAGGTGATGGGTGCCCCATCCCTGGAAACGTTCAAGGCCAGGTTGGATGGGGCTCTGAGCAACCTGATCTGGTTGGAGATGTCCCTGCTCCTTGCAGGGGGGTTGGACTAGATGGCCTTTGAAGGTCCCTTCCAACTCAAACCATCCTGTGATTCTGTGATTTCACTGGCCATCCCTAAGATAGTCGCATGAAATAATTACAGCTGGTCTGTCAATGTAACTGTAACAGAATCTTGCATAGCAACCAAAACGTTGTCATGATCCCAGTGTTAAGGATATACTAAGGTAAAAATTTTAAAATTCTCTAAAACATCAAATTGGTATTAAACACTTAAATCAATTAGTGGCTACATATGCAGTGTTTTGAACTGTTAAGGTGTTTGAAATATTTTGGTACATTTAAAAAATCACAGTAATACAAATACAAACCTATCGATAAGTTGCACAAAATATAGGATTATAATTTAACTTGATTTTTTGGTTTTTGAGGGTTTTTTTTCCCCTACTAACCGGTAAGGATATAGCAATGGCTTATCATACCTTTTGATTTGTTCAGCTGAAATGGGAAGGAACACAGGCTAAGCAGTTGCAATTTCTCAGTGTATAGAAAAGCAGCAAACATTTGCATCTGGTGTCTTCAGTTAAAAACCAAACAAAACAACAACAAACCTACCAGCCTATCATGAAAGAGAAACCTCACTCTTAATTCTTGCTTTGGAATGGAAGACTGCACTGTGGCTGTAGCAAGTATGAAAACCACTGAAGCGATTTTCAGCTTGACTTAATAATGGAATCTTGACTGCGCACCTATGTTTGACTTCCTTTGAGAAAACAAACATCTGCTTGAGGGGATATATCTAAAGCACAGGTCAAACTGAGATTAAAAGTATTTTGACTGCTGGTCTGTGGGAGGTTATCGTAGTACCTTGAGCAGATATGAGTATGAGCAGATTTTGGAATTATTTTTGCCTTTTTCCTTGCTGACTCTAGTGAGGAATAGCTGCATCTTAATTGCCTTTTTAAGAAATGAGCTTGAGAAATGGTGCAGCATTTCAAATGGCTGACTTTTTTGAAAGGTCTGGGTATGAATGGGATTTTAATTCGTGTGTGAATAACTCCTGTGCTTGTCTGCAAAATAATCCATTACAAATAACATTTTAAACCAATACTTGATCCAACCTCCTGAAGGTAATACAGCTGAGAAAAAGTACAGGTAAGTATATTTGCAGTGGTTATTACATATTTATAAAAGTAGTAGTTAAAATACCTAGAACCTTAAAAATGTACATTTCTGTGGAATATTTAGACCCTTTCATTTAGAAGGGAAGTAGTCTGGTTAAAGTTAGTGAATTAGAGCTGTTAAGAGATAGAAGATGTTTTAAAATTTCTTGCAGTGTTTACCTCAGTTGCTCTACAGAGCAGCTGCAAAGTTTCACTTTAAGGAGTGGGCATTTGCTTGTTTCTGTAAGTGGCTGAATATTTATTTCATGGTGCTTATCTAGGAATATTTGTTAATTGTTGGATAGGGTAGGACCTTCCATATGGAAAATACTCCTGCTGCTCTGTTGAAGAGGAAGCAGCTAGGATCTTCCCTGAGAAACGTTGTGTGTAAGTGGATTAAGTCTGAGAATCTAATTCTAGACACGGTGACTTCATGAAGTTAGTGGTCACTATTTTATAAGAGGATGTATGTCTTGTAATTTGGTTACTGCTGGCATTGACTGGAAGTGGATGTGCTATTTAGAAATTACCGGTTTCTTAGATCTATTTTCTCTGGCAACATACTTAGGGAAGAAAACAGCACTAGAACAACACTTCTGTCATGCTGATAGTTAGAAGGGATTCTGAAGGTCATTTCAGGTGTCCTCTGTCAAATCTTGCTGCAGTGGGTGGTCTTTGCTGTGTGGTCAGGCTGGTGGAAACAAACCTGTGGGATATAAAATTATTGAGAAACTTCTGCATGTTATTTCACCCCTCTTCCTTCCAACCTCTAGTCAGGTTATCATCTATTAGCTGAAGCATTTTATATCACGCAGCAGAAGTTGTATTTCCCCTCAGTAATTACCAGTTTGTAAAGCAAGTGTTCTCCCTGGTGTAGTGTTGCCTGATCTCTTTGGCATTTCTGGGATGTAAAACTTCCTTCTGAGAACAGTCCTCTCATGCCACTGCTCGCCAGTGAAGACTATTGTAAATAACTGTTGGTAACAGGTGCGCCTCAGTCAAGGGTGAACCCTGTGGATATCAAGAGCAGTTCCCGTGAGGTTCCCCACTGGCGCTACATCCGCTGTGCCCGCTGCACACCAGGTCACCTTAGCGTTCGCCTGCCCCTCGCCCCCAGGCCCCGTCTGCAGAACAGCACGACCGCTGAAGCGGTGCTTCCCTCGGATCCCCGAGGAATTGATGGGGGCCTCTGGCTCTTGGCCGCATGAAGGGTTTAACAAGCAGCATGTGGTCTCACACACGCAGCTTAAAGCAGTATCCCTTTCCTTTAAGCTATGTAAAAGCTAGTTTCCATTTTAAAAATAATTTTATAATGAAAATCTTTCCTGAAATACCTATCGGTTTTGTATTTAACCATCTTAATCATTTGTGTTCTCTCCATTTAGAGGAAAAAAAAAAGTGCACCTACATTTTTGCTGAGGTGGAGAATTATTTTTCTTTCAGAACTGCCACAGGAAATGCAGGCTTACTTTGAAAAAGAATACTTACTTAGGTAACTTTTATTAGTTTTGTTGGTAGCTTGATGTTACTTCTGCAGATGAAGGTGCGAGTATTTTTATCATTACCAGTAAACTTCTGCTTTTTCAAATTTCTTTTAATCTATAAGACTTTCTGTAATATGTTTGGAAGTGCAAGGTGCCAATGGATGTTTGTCTCCAGCTCCAGTAGACATACATTTGTCTACTGGATAGACATCTATCATACAGATAACACGAATGTGTGATTATACATAGATGTGGAAAAAAACCCAAAACCAAACCAAACAAAAAAAAAACCCCACAACCTTAGAGGTAGGTACTTAATCAAAGTAATTTTCAATTTTAGAAACTTAATTATAATTGTACCTGGCTGGGATTTTTTTTCCTTGCCTCAAGGAATTTATAACCTGCTGCTGGTATCTGGAATTCTGTTAAATACTGTTGCCAAAAAAGTACTGTGCCATGTAACTCTGTCCCGAAGGTTTTAGCTTCTTCTAAATTTTAGTTTTCTGTACCCTTTTATTACCTGAGCTGTTGTGCTGTCACTCTTGGTTACTGCCTGATGCTGCTAAGTTTCCTGCTCTTCTCCTTCTAGTGGACTCTGTGTCTGGGGACCGTAAATTAAGATCAATTAGTCTTCAGATAGAACAGATGCTATAAAACGCACAGATTGGCAAGCTGCTATTTGGATTAGGCAGTGTTGTTGCATCTGTGATTTTAGTTTTTGGATTGCCGCTCTAAACTCTTCTCCAGCTCTAGCATTGAGGCTTGAGTATTTGGCATTGTCGACTGGAACAGCACAAGCAATTAGCCCAAACTTTCTTGGACTCCTGACTTCTGTAGTGTAGGTTCCCTTCTAATTTTGTATGTACCGAAAGACATGATCTCTTCTCTGTTATTTCAAACACCATTTGAGTGAGTAACTAGGTTTGGGGCGGATTAGTGTGTGAATGTGCCAGTGTTTTCCATGTTAAGCTTCGAATGGCATTACAATGCCAGCTGTCTGCAGCCTAGAGAAACAAATACAGGCTACACTGGACAGGAGTTACTGCTTTTTGGACAGGACTTCTGCTGACCCGACCGCACAATGATGCCAAGCAGACAGAACCACCCAACATGATCCGTGTGCATTGGTTTTGCTTGGTAAGTTACCAAACTCTGGGTGCGTTTTCAAATGTTCTGACACTGGGAGTATTTTGAAGATTGCTGAAAAGTGCTCAAAGTAATTTGCCATCGCTCATACTTTTTCAGAGGCTGTCAGAATGACGTTGCTCAGTAGAACAAACACATCTTTCTAGGCATTTGTTTGAGATGGAGGAAGAAGGAAAGCTGTGCAACCTGCAGCTCTGTACAACCTCAGGTGCTGGGGTAAGATGTGGCGTGGATAGGGCTGGACAAACCTTAGCCCTTACCATTACACCACTTGTTCACACTTGGACCTTGTGAAAATAACGACACTTTTTTTTTTTTTCCCCCTTCTCTCTCAGCCTCACTTGTACAGATCAGAAGTATCTCATAACAGACCTATTATCTGCCATTTTCATCCGTACAATGTCATGGCATGAAATGGGTCTCTAGGTATAGACTGGCATAACAGAAAACAGATAGAATCAGGGAAGGTATTCATATCATCTGACAAAATCTGTGCTTTGTTACCAACTGTAATAAAGGTTTTCTATTCTGAATCTCCTTTTAGAGGATTTTTTTCCTCCTCATTGATTGTAGTAGACTAAGCTAGCTAAATTAGGCTCTAGAAAGTTGAATTATGTGAATATTATCCTCCTAAGTTTCCATATCTGTGGAAGTGCTGTTGGGTATTTCTGCTTCACATTTATCACTGTTTTCGTCTGTCCCTTGGGCTGCTGTGTTTATTTTGCATCTCTCCGATTGCCATATTCTGGCCACTAGTCTCTTTTCTCTCCCTCCTGTTTTTCCTTCGTAAAACTGAGATGAGTCGTCATAGCGTAACTGGAAAAATCTTTGTAGGAAGAATATGAACAATATTTGTAAAAGACTTCTGTAGAAGTTGTGAGCATCTGAAGACACAAATTGATAAATGGAGAGACTGACTGCTTTTGGTCAGCTTAGCTGAAAAGAGAATTTTACAGCATGCTGTAAGGCTGGGCAGAAAGATTCCAGTAAAATGGAAAAAAAAAAACCTAGAACTTCCCAGCAGAGTGTAGCTTCTCAAAAAAAAAAAAGATTAAAGCTGGTAAAAGGCCATAAAGTGAATAATGCCTAAATGATTGTCACTATTAAGGAGAGAATGGACTTACTGCTTTTTACTATTAAAATATTTATAGCTCATTGTCAAAACTTAAAAAGAATCCTAAAATAACTTTGTTTCCTTAAATTAGAAAGCAAGAACTCACTTTGGTGAACAAAAACTGTTGGCATTTACTTTACCTGTAGTATTACCTGTGTTATTTGAAAATTTCCTGTAAATGCAGCATGCAGAGGAATACTGTTATTGTCCTACTTCAGAGAAAATAGCAATAGGTACTCCCTTCTCTTCTCCTGTGGTAGTAGTTCAAATCAGAACGGTACTGATGGGCATTTTTATATAAGTTTTTGAGCAGCATTTCTCATTGCAGAGAGAGAAATTCTGTTTCAAAATACAACATGCTGAACTTGGTTGCTCATTTGAAAACAATATAAGTGGGTAAAACTCGGTGCATTACTTTGTATGAAAATGCCTAACTTTAATTAGAAGTTTTTTTAGAACCTCAGAAGGATTTCGTACATCAAATTATTAGTGCATTTTCTTCTATGCTGTTTATGTTAACTTGCACTACTTTTCCTGGTGATCCGTTCCAGTCAATGGCTAGATGTTTAAAAAAACAGCCAAGCAAACACTGTGTGAACTGTTTCTCATTGCTACAAATCTTTGTTATGAACACCAAATGATATATTTGAAATTATATGAGGTATTATAAACTCTTCTGGATTAATGTGGTATGCACTGTTATGCTTTTATTCTGACCATTACAGGCATCTCTGAATCTTTTTAAAATAATCTGTTGTAGAATAAGCCCTCTTGAAGTGAGTCTTCTGGTCATTAGTACGAACTAAAGAGGCTTTTCTTAGGAACTAGTGACCTACATCAGGCACATCCAACCTGTGAAATGTTTGGTTGAAAGAAGTTGTTTCTTTTCTTGCTGTGTGGAGTGATGATTTTTTTTTCCTTAAAAATATGCTTCATAATGCCATGGATTAGGATCTCAGATGGACCTCATGGATTTTATAATCTGGATTACTTGGCTTGCGAAAAGAAAAAGCTGTTATATTTTTATAGTCGCAGGATTATTAGAAATCCCAGCCTTCCTTTGTTCATCAGTTTCTCAAAGACCTTGGGCTCTGAGCCTCTGGTTGGAGTTTAACTTATGGAATAGCTGGAACGCCAAAGGGAGAAAACTCCCGATGCCCGTGGGCTCCAGCGAGGTATTGCTATGGTAGGGAGGGGCTGAGGCTGCCTTCATGCCATCTCCAGACGCCAGGGTGGTCAGGCCAGGGCCGTTCTGCAAACAATTTATTGAGAGCAATGTGGGCTTTGGTAGTTGCCAGCCACTGTTTCCTGTCCTGTGCATTCAAGGAACTGATCAGACTGAAAAATAATCAGTGTTTTGCTAAATAATTGTTAGTTCCCTGATTCGGTTTAGCACACAAAGTGGAGAGGTTTATTTTTTCCTGTCTGAAGCTCAAGTGCTGAATTCACAGTGTCGGAGAGAGGCATTGGTCTGTGGTTAACCATACAGTAGATTTTTTTTTTCCTTTTTAAGCCTTAATTGCTTTTTTTCCTTTCCAAAGAGATGAATAACTTACTCTAGTTGGTTATAATCTTAAATAGTCACTGAATAAAACGCCAGTGAGCAGAGCGAGCACATTTCAGGCAGTCCTGAGTGATGTTCCTGGTGCTTGGGATGTTCCCGGTGGGAACCTGCAAGCTCCCCGTGCTGAGCTCCCCGTGTCTTCCTGGCCGATGAAACCGTGAAGCACTTGCTCACTTTACAGGGACATATGCACAGTTTTGCCTATTTTGTCCCAAACCAACTCCGTGATTATTATTTCCCCCTCTCCCTATTGCTGATGTGGCTGGTGGTGGTTTGAGCCCCTGTAAGCAGAGGGAGGAGGCGCTGAATCCAAGTCAGCGGTACCTGGGGTGGCAGGTGGCTTCTGATGGAGCGAAGGAAGGGGACCATACCTGTCACCACTAGCTCAGAATGTAGATCAAAAGCCATTGTTGAATGAACAACTTTTCAATTTCCCTTAAAGCTGATGATGGAACCAAAATACATTAAGTTTGTCTTACAGGGAATCGCAGCTTCTTACTGCTGTGTTCTCCCCTGAATTAAATCTGAGGGAGCCAGGTGCCCCCACCTCTTGTGCTCTGTTTTGCACTCTCTCACTAATACATTCTTGAATTGCTTTTCAAACATGGCAGAATTTGACTTTTTAAAAGTGATTTCTACTCCGCTGTCAGTTTTTCATGAGTGGGTTTTTAAATTGTGAAAAAGAATGGGGATTTTTTTTGCTCTGCCTATTCTAACGTTTCAGGGGCCGATCTGGGACCGTCAGTGGACCTTAGTGAGGAGAAGCTTTATGTAAACAAAAACATCACATTCTAGTATGAGTAGTTCTCTAAAAGACTGTGAATGAAATAGTGTTTCTGCTTTCACAATTAAATTTTACTCTTTTTTTTTCCCCCCCCTTTGGAATTAGTGTGTGACATTGGGTATGTTACAGGCAGCTTGAAATATCAAAGCCTTGTTTTGTACTCCAGCTTTGGTTTGTGCGCTCCAGGCAGATTCCGTTTGTATTATGCTGGCTAACTTGTATTGTTTTAGCTTTATAAACCCAAATTCTTCTGCAAAGAATATTTTTTAAAGTAATCGAACCCAAAGTTCTGCATTACAGATACCAGCCTCATCTCGACTGCTTAAAAAAAAATCATGATATGAGGGATACTGTGTAAGTTAAATGTTTTCTCAGAAAAGTGTATTTTTAAATATCTTGAAAAATTGCAGGAAATCAGGGCCTGTTCAGATTTTTAAATTGTTGTTTCTAACTATAAGTATCACTTTTTAAAAATTAAAAGGATTAGGATTAGAATGAAAATACAATAGTTTTAAATACATTAGCAGGGAAATGCAAAACTAGGGGGAAAAATAAAGGCTGTACTCCTGAGAAAGCTGTAGTTATCATGTACGATCTTTTTATGAAACTTCCATCCTGGGGATGGAAAACCCCCCACCTCTCCCTGAGCAAGGAAATGATTGAATATAGCTTTCATTTTAAAATGTAGAACAGCTATGTTCTCCATATGTGTTGTAAGTAAGGGCAACATACTTACAAAGCCACTTAAAAATACAAGGTAAAAGCCTGAAGTCCAGTGAGATTTAAAAATAGAATATACAAGTTAGTTTAATTATTATATAGGCTATTTGTATCAGTCATCTATAAATTGGTATCAATAGATATTAAAAATAATTTAAAAGTTAAAACACAAAAGCACTCTGAACAAGGAGAGCATTTGCAGCAGTGCTGGGTTCACTGGCCAAAGATGGTGAAACTTTTGCTGTCGGAGTAAAATTCTGAATTCTGAGAGTGCCCCCACACTTTTTAAAAAAATTTGACCTTTTCCTTCTTTTAATGCTGCTCTGTGAGAGACAGCTTCCTCCATTTTTACGTGTTAAGAGAAAGATGTATTTCTTCCACGAGGTAAAGTGCTTCACCTACATGAGGAAAGGCAAAAGCAGTTCTTTCCTTTTATAGAATAATTTATTTCTATATGTAAAATAAGTTTTGTTTGTTTGTTTTCTTAACAATTAATTGCTAACTAGCTGCTACTTCAGTGTAAGCATGAAGACCTAACCGTCACATTGACATGGTGGATTTTTTTGAAGGGCTGCTCTGAGCTTTAAAGCAGAAGTTTAAATTAGCACTGAAGAAACGTCAGTGCTGTAACAAAGGGAAGGTACCCGGAGTAGTCCAAGCGTGCTTAGACAGAGGAGCAGAACTTCTCACTCCTGACTTTTCTGCTTACTCCTCTTGGCAACGCTGACGTGATTGTAGATGTGTAGAATAAGTAAAAAGAAGTCAACTATTTGTTTCTTCTTCTTCTCCTTAATCTCATATTGCTATTGCTTTCTTCAGGAATTGTGGTCAATGAAAGCTGACATATGAAATAGTACGTACGTATTAGACAATTAGTAGTTTGCTTTGTTGGCTTTCATACATGGGATGTGGTACGAAACACAGCTTGGAAAGTCCACCGTTATGAACACTGAACGCTAAAGCCTGACAATATATGCCCTGTAGAAATGCTACAAAAATTCTTGCAAGAACCAAGTTCTTGGCAGATTTGAGATTCCACTTGTCACCAGCTCAATTTGCTCCGTACCTCCCTTTCACCTGCCTGCCTCAAGATCGTCCTACAGCATGTTGTGTCCCAGGCGGTAAGAGATGACTGCCAGTCATTAGTTTTGGACTAGAGCTTTGCATGCAAGTCCCTGCTTACCGTGCTTCTCTGTTCTGCTGGGGGAATGCTGAGCTCACTGGTATGCAGGCAATTCAGCTGACCATCATGAGGGTGCAGAAGCGCCCTGGATTTGGACTGGCTTTTGCTCTGCTGTAAATGCACAGAAATGTGGAGTCCTGCGCTGTCAGTGCTGCCACTGTAGCACTTGTAAGAGTACAAATTGTGTCTCTAAAGACTGCAGGAATAACTGCTTTATACAGGAAGCAGCTTCTCCCCCCAATCTGAAATGATAGGGATAGTTTCCTAAAAATTATATTTCTAGGTGGAACTAGATGTTGGCTATCGTGCTAATAAGCTACTGGAGCTTCCTAATGCTACTGCCTTATTTAAAAAAAAAAAAAGTTTAAAAACAAAAATGTAATTTCCTTTTGTCTGTAAAGTCAATTTCCTTTTCTCTATTTACTCAACTCCAAACAGATGTGTTTTCCTAACATAAATGGTTTGGTTTTGTGTTTGGTGCATATGAATGTGCTGCTGGTGCTTGCCCAGTCATGTTCTGTTCCTGCGTGTGCAATTTGAAAGGCTGAATTTCTTCTGAAAGTGGTGGAGCGGAGGAGCCAAATATCACTTGGTGATCACAAAGACCTAGCTACCCTGGGCAGAAGGAGGTGGTATTGTTGTTAGGGTTCAGGGTTAGATGTAAGCAATGGATATTACAAAGATGTTGAGCTATGTAGTGGTGATTGTGTAGTGGAAATAGGTCAAGGGTCTAATTAGCCTGAGGACCTTAGTCCTCAAAATCCTCGATATGTTAAAATCGCTTTGAATGCTTTCAGGACAGCTGTTGATGCAATGTGCAAAGCCTGACCACTTGCCTACAGTTAGCAAACGTGATTAGTTTGATTTCTCTGAGGCTTGAAGTTCTTTTGTATTACCTTTTGTTGAAATCACAAGGAAGTTCAGCTCACAATTCAGATCTGTAAGTGCAGTAGAATATACGAATGCCTAGCAAAACTGAAGAAATCTGTAGCCACTGATACTGGGACTTAGCTGCTTATCCCAGGGGAAAACTTAAAATTGACAAACGCCTGGTCAAGAAACATAAGAAAAATAAATACAAACTTTTCAGAAAAAATAGCTAATATTATACACAAAGGCTGAGATTTTGCTACCAGTATAATATCATGTATGAAACTGTGAAATGTGTAGCTTCTGTAGAGTAATATGTCCTACTAAGAGGGTGGGAGGACATAACACACCAAACACTCAATGAAACAGTGAAATTACAAAACCATTTAAGTCCAGTGCTATTAAGGAATGATGTGGAATTTCCCCCCCCCCCCACCTATAGAATTAAGAAAAAAAACCAAAACAAATAACCCCACTTTTGTAAATATAAGAAGAAACTAAAAAAAAATAAAGAACATTCCCATTTTTGGCAGATTTTAAATTGCATGGATCAGGGTGAATCATCATTTGACTGAGACCAGTTTGACTGGAATGCTGAAAAGTGGAGGTTTTGTTAAAGATGTTAAAGAGCTGAAGTAGGATTGTGTAGTATCGATAAGAAAGCAGCTGGGCATTCAGCGGAAAACAGAATACGAACAGCACTTAAATACCAGGTGTCTTCATTGCAGAGAAGCAGTTGCACAATGCAGATTATTTTGTTCAGTTAAAGCCTGTAGAAATTGTAAGAAAGCTGGCATAAATAGACAAAATGGGTCATAGTCATCACTGCACAAGGAAAGACGGGGGCTTCACAATTTCAAACTGATTATCATTCAGAAAACAACACAGAACCAGTTGAAATGCTGTAACTCTTCTACAATTCTATTTTGAAAAAAATAAAGAAGCTTAATTTTTTTAGTATTTGAATGAGTAAGAGCTAGAAGTGATTTCAATTACATCTCTTAATTGCTGTAGAGTTTCACAACAGGCTTATTAACAACGTTGCAATAATTCAACAGACAGTGAGGTAAAATCCTTCTTCCAAGGATTACAGAAAATGAGTCATCATTGTACAGCCATAGATTAAAATATCTTTTATGAAATACAGTTTATGTAGGATTTTACACGGAACAACTGCAAGAGATTAAGCTGGACTGAAAAAAATATGAAATGCATGCAGATTTAAAAAAAAAAGGGGGGAGAGGGTGGGAAATAGCACTGAGATTAAATTTAACATCCAGGGAAACAAAAAGGAGAAGTTCCTACATTTTGTAATGCTTTGTGCTACCAGCTGATCAACAGGACAGGATGCGAGGGACTCGGGCAATGAGCCTGATCGTCCCCACAGAGAAGGGGCCATGTGGCAGTCCTGATTCTGAAAGAGGCGGGGGACACGTTCTTAGCTTGCCAGGTCATCATTCATCTGGTGTTGCCCTGGGATCGCAGCAATTCCCTAGGACAGAAAAAACATGTTGACCTTGTGAGTGGTTGTTCCAAGATGAAGCTGTGTATAAACCACCAAAAAATACACTGAGATTTGTTTTGGTATGTCAGATTAATGTTCAAAATACCCTTCATGGTTATAGACTGCTTCTTGTTTTCACAATGCTCAAAGCACCAAAAGACACTTGGATAGCTTGCTGTAGTTGCAATAGGCCAAAGAAATGATGCCAAAAATGATCTTCATGGGCCAATCTGAATCTGTGCTGGAGATAATGCCTTAAGGTGTAGATGATGACCTGGTGCAAGCTGCCATGTCTGGCACTGCTGTGAGAAAGCGCGCTTGGACCACCAGCTTTCTCCTCTCAAAAAAAAAAGCATGTCGGCTGTGGCACTGGGAAGGTGGCTCCTGCGGAACCCAAGCCACATGTGCTCAAGGAGCGAATGTGAAAGCCACTTGGATAAAAGTACCAGCTGGAGTTTTCTGCAGTAACCAAGGAAAATTACTTACATCTACAGACATAGGTTTTTAAAAAATGCAATGCCTGTTGCAACAAGGCCCTTTGTATTTTAGGAAGTGACAGCTACTCTGCAGAGACCTGGATGGACACGTTGGGAGGAATCCATATTTTGTTGCAATAGATTGCCTTTCTTATGACCGTAAAGAATACTTCAGACCAGAGACAAATCATTCAGTACAAGTGGTATAAGTGTTAATGTTTGTTTTCAAGGCAGGTATTCCTGTAGATGACAAATAAACACAATTCCCATTCAAAGGAAATGAGATTTCATTAAAAAGCAGGAAAGTCCATGTTTCTCCCTTGACTTGCTTACTGATGTACTCTCTTAGTGTAAAAGAAATTAAAACACTGAAACATCACAAGAAATAGACAAAAATTAGCAAGAATAAATGCTATAAATGAGAAAGCAAGTTTTAGGTAATATAAACGGAATGTTTGATGTTACAAACCCAGCAGCTTGTTATCGTAGCAAATATATTGCATTACAGCAAGTGATGCTAGCTATAAAATATCTAATGTTCCAAATTTTAAATGTACCATTTTTATTGCATAGCTGTTCCCTATAAAGACAAAGGTAGCAACTCCTAGTTTTTTTTTTTCCTGTTGCTTCTTTAAAATTCAATGTTCTGCAAAATAAAATGAAATAGTTGATGTTCAGAATATGCTGTATTTAAATAGCTGCAAGCTGATATTTGGAAAAAGGCATGGGATGCTAGCTCTACAAAACTCCTATTTACTGCATTTATTGAACTTCTAACGAAGCTGTTCAGTTAACCGTATTTAATATACGTGTAGCTTAGCATAGGACACAATTTGGAACAACAAAGTCCCTGCAAACGTTATCCTGCCGAGCAGCTAAGGTATGGTGATGGAGACCTCCAACAGGAAGGTTAGAAGAACATGGTAAGAGAGAAGTTACTCAAGTAAAATTTAACATGTAACTGCTGGATGATGAGTTTGGTCTCCCGCAGAATGTATCTGTATATAGATATACTACCTATTACAGACTTTTTATACAGATAGATTGCTTTATCCTTAAGGATTATTGAAAAATGGCTAGTTGGCAGTCATGCTACGCTGGAATTGGCAGCCTGAACCTTCAGCCTAATACCAGGATATTTCTACATTGAAACTACCTGTGATATCTTTGCAAGGTTATGTGGGGTGTATGCGTAATGTCCTATGGTGTTGATCAGACTAGGATTATTTCTGTGGAAACTTTACCATTAGTATCTTGCACATCATTAATAGTTTTGACAGAAATCAGAAAATAAAATCAGGGTATGTGCAAGAGAATATGCATGTCAGACAATAATTTGTCTAAAAACATGAAAATAGTTCATGTTTATTGTTTTCTGCCCCAGAGTTGGGAAAAGCCAGACTTTCCCTGGAATTCCACTTGCAAACTTTTATTTCCATGATAAAATTTAATCGTCTGATAGATTCTGTTGTCTTGAGTTAATTCAAACATATATGTTAGGTAGGTACTTCGTGCTTTGTGAGCCTTGACTGCTCACCCTCATTATGCCACTGAATGGAAAGACAAGACAATTATTTCTCTAATTTGATTCATAGAAACTGTGAGTGAAGTCTTGGATGTTGCAGCTTCTGCCCATGAAGAAAACTTAGACAGTGTCAAGGAAGGAGAAGCATCAGCACCTCAGGAGATTTCTGACGCATCCTCACGGAGCCAGGACGTTGGTGCTGAGGATTTGGGACAAACTTCAGAAGGTGCAAGAGTACAGCTGGGTCTGAAATGGTTTATCTCTGGAAAGCACGAATGCCTGTTTGCACTGAACTAGCTGCAAGCGCATGCAGAACTCAAGTGATGCAGCGTGGCTCCTAGCGACGGCTGTATTTGGCATCATAGTGTTAGCAGAAAATTTAATTTTGAAATCATATGCCATGCAGCAGAAATGGGTATCGCTAAGTTGGATTGCAGGGGTGTTTTGAGCTCAGTGCCCTGCTCAGCGGCTAGATGTAAACTTCATTAAGAACATCATTCTCACTTGTGCTGCATGTGATGTAATACACTTTTTAAACATCTGACTTCATTTGAAAGACAGAATTTTCTTAAATTACGTGTCTGTAAAGAAAAATATAGAGCATGTGACATTTATAAACCTTACAGTGTTTCAATGAAGCTATAAATGATCTTACATTGCTGTTGAAGTTGAACGATATAATTGAATGCACAGAGAATTGTGGGTTAAAATCATCACTGCGAAGATTTTCAAAGGAGTTGCCTCTAAACTCCTCTGCAATTACAATTAAAAAGCTAAAAGGAAGAATGTCTGTATACCTAATACAACCTTGTAAATTGTATCCCTTTAGTCCGAAGGATTCTTTGGACTAAAGGAAACAACTTACTGGACTGTTTGTCATTGAATGAGTTGTTTCCAATGTTTCTCACTGGTGTTTTGTCTCCATTTTCAGTTTCTGTGGAAGAGGAGGCACCTGAAGAAGTTGCTAAGGAACCCTAAAGGTACACAGTACAATTGCAGCATGTGGTTTGCCGCTCTTCACCTTTCTTTTTTTCTCAGCTAGTGGCAATTGCAGCATGTGGTAAGTCTGCACATGGACTCTGATGATGAATTTGTATTTCTGCTCCAAACAAGTGCACTGGAAAAAAGAACTTAACTGAAGTATTTCTTATTGCTTGGGAACCATTACTGGCATCTTTTAGAGGCTAGGGAGCAAAACTTTTCTATGTCAGTTGTCATTTTGGATATTAATTTATGGCTTTATTTTAGTCCCATGCAAAATGGATAAAGACCCAAGAGTTTTAGCTTTCTTCTAGACAAAAAGTGTTCTTTGGACATCAGTTTAAATTGTATAGATACTGGACTTCTGGATTATTGTTGTATATAAGTGAACTCGTCTCTTGTTATCCTCAGTGTAAACATGAGGATAACATTGTCTTTTTTTTAAGACAATTTTTCACGATTAGTCTCTCTGCACTTTTAGTTTGTGCTAATGAAAAATATTGACTATTATATTCTTACAATCTTGTTAGTATCTTAGTCAGTTGGATTTATTACTTTATAGAATAAAAAACTTTGTCCACAATATTCTTACTATTTTGCTATTCCTGTGACTCCCCTTTCCAAAATGGACTGTAGGATGGTGGTAGAAAACCGAGGGAATAAAAAGTTTGCTTGAAATGTGAACGTGAATCTTGGTAGAAGAGAGATTAACTAGAATAGAAACAATTAAAACTTAAGTAAATAAACCTCCTAGGTCAGGAATTCTCAAAATTATTTGCTGCTAGTTAACAATTTGTACACTAATTCTTGGAGCAGTAGTGCAAGACAAGAACGAAATGGAGCAAAGAAAGTTATTTTTCATTGTATCCTCAAAGCATATGTTCTAAATACACTTATACAACCTTATCATTATGCTCTGAGTCCTTTGCAAATGCATGTTTGCTTATTCCATCCTCCACTGCAACATAATATAAGGTAGTGCCTCCTATCTTCCTGTCATAAAAGGTAAACATTGTTCTTAAACTGCCTGGCCTTCTTCCCTGTTGTTTTAGCATTTGAAACTAAGAAAAAAAAAAAAAAAAGCAAAGCCAATCCCACAATTATAAAATCATTTACAAAATGCTAGTGTAAGGTATGTTCCTCTACCAAATAGAATTTTTGTGTTTTACTGGGAATAACGGTGTGAAGAGGAACAGGACCTTAAGGAATGTGGGTGAGATGTGCAGAAAAGTTGCAAGAGCGTGCCTCTCAAAGCTGTTATTTTTGCTCAAAGTGAAAGCTAAGAGCATCTGAGGATATCACATCAGAAAAATAAGTTACCAATTCTCTCCACTCTGGGACACAGAAATGCAGTGATATAGAGAAAGGAATAGAGTTAGGAATCTCTATTTTTCCCCGTAAACATCTTGCAACCCTGGAAATTGTTGCATTGTTATTCTAGATCTTGATTTAGACAACAAATACCCAATATATCAAATTCAGTTAATGAAGGCAGAGACGGCAACTGAAAGGGGTGGGAGCAGGAGGGAAGGCAAGCCATAGGGAAGCACCTTTGATGGAACAAATTGAAAATAGGTGAAAAAGAGATGAATCTGCTACCAGAATACACATCCAGTGAATTCTGCTTAAACTGCTCGGGCTATTTTTGACAAGAAGCCTTTTTATGAATATGGCATTACAAGGTTAAAAAAAAGTGTCTTTTACTACATTCTGATTCAATCTTGTTGGGGAAAAAAAAATGTTTATCAAACGTTTTACTGCTTAGTGCTGGGAGATTGCCACTGGATTGAAAGCCAGTCTGACTTTTTCCAATTTACAAGTCAAGAGCCACAATGCATTCCCAGTTAAGAAAGAACTAACTTCTTCTCTTTTTTTTTTAGTGTATGTTTTGATTGTAAGCACTTTAGGGTACGGACCTTAACTTTCAGTTTGCCATAAAACAAATTATCCTTTTGGGGGAATTTGAAGTAAAAAAAAACAAAAACAAAAAAAAAAATCAAAAGAATGTTGAGGTGAGAATTAAATTAGCATCCAGTTCACTTTTAAAAAATATACTAACTATTTGGTGAAGGGATAGAAGTAGCAGTAATGGATGAAATCCTCAGATGAAGCCTTGAATTGATGCTGAGAGCATGCCTGAGTAAGAATACACTATTATTCTTTTCTCTTTTCAGAGCACAGCAGTTCTTCTGTGTATGGCTGTTGGCCACAAATTCACACCACTGTGAAGCTACTTATATCAGTAATCTCAGCAAACACAGTTGGGTTACCTCATGCTTACAGTTAAGCAAGTAACTGTAGAAGTACGGTTTAGCAGAGTGTGTCCAGCATGCAGGGGAATTCATTCATACCTGAGCAACACAGCTGAAGATGAGGGGTTCCTTGAAATTGGGCTTTCTTGGTGGTAGCAGAGCAAGTTTTCACAAGCCATCAGATAAGCAGGATTTACCAGCAGTAGTGTTTATATGCTGTAATTCACTTAACTGATAACCTGCAGTCAGATTTACGGTGTGCTTTGAATGTTTGCAAAGATAAACACCTGATGAATCAAGTCTGTTGCTAAACGTCATGTATTGTTGCTTCCTCTAAACCAGATTCTTTTTTCTTTTTTCCCAGTAAGCAGTGCTGAAGCCTTTGACAAGTTTAATGGAAATATTTGTGGCAATCAACCAGCTGATTCCTGTGTGAAACCTCATACTCTTCCTTGGAGACATGAATTGTGCAGTTTGTTACACCACACACTGCTCATTAGGACCAGTATTCATTGCTGCAACAGACAACCTAATACGATTTAAGTTGGTTAGAGAGACGCTTCTGTGATTAACATCTCTGCTTTAGAAAGTAGCACCCAGTAATAACTGTCAAAGCACCACCCAGCATGTAGTAAACACATGTGCTAAGAGAAGCAATAGACTTAACTGAAACCATGTCAGGTGAACTCCTGTGTCTTTGTTGTCTCGTTATGTTTATGGATTTCTTACTTTTGGTCCAAACTGTGGTGCATAATTATACCATTGTAACATTCCATGCTGAAATGTAAGTAAAAGGTTTTAACAAAGTTAAAATCTTATAAAAACTACCTGTTAGTATTTTTAAATTGGGTCACGGGGAAAATAACAACCTTGTTTGCTCCGAAGTTTGGATTTGCAATTGTAAGCATAGGACATGTGGCTGTACAAGACCTAATTTTCCCTCTGCATAAACATTCTAGATGTTACCCTTCCTGGCACAATAATATCCAGGAGTAACCATTTTTAAGGCTCCTGCCTTGAGAACAAAACCCATTTCCAAGTAGTAGCCATAGGTACTTTATAGCATGAAAATTAAAATAACACTGGTTAAAGTTATCGTCATTGATCAAAGCGGTGGCTCCTACCTTGGGGTGCTGGGCCCTGTCCATACCAAATCTTATTCAGCTTGCTGTAGTCTTTCCATGTTGTTCTGTCTTAGCAGTGACGTGCAGGAGTGGCGTAACAACACAGAGGTTTGAGAGAAGTCTTGTACAAATCACGAGCAATTTAGGCTATGGTAAAGCTCCTTGTGGAAGGCTATGCCACAGGTGTTCAAAAGGACAAGGACTGTTAGGGACTAATAAAGAACAGAATAGCTAAATAATCTTGTCATGTTAGTTTTATCTTAATAACGAAAAAATCTATAATGAATAATTGGTTTGCATGACACTGTTCTCCTAACCCTCCATTGTGCTATGTGCATGAGCATGCATCTACTACAAAATTTTTACTGAGACTTCCACCAGCTAAAAAGTATTACAGCCATCACAGAATGGTGGTAACTCTAAACCAGGGCCAAATAAGGTATATTATACGCAATTTATGTAGAAAGTGTGAATTATAAGGTGCATCTGACTGCTTTCTCTTCAAGCAGAACTTTGGAAAAATGTTGAGAGGGAAATTACAGCATTATGGCATTCCTACTCATGGCACAAAGCAACACATGCTTCTTCCGCCATCATAAAGCAAATTATGATAGCATTCCAATAAAAATACAGCCTATTGCCCCTGTACCTGCTTAGGAATAACTGGAATAATGCAGAGGCAAAATCAGGCTCCTGAGCTTTGAGAGACCATACCATAGCCTTCTGCTTAAAGGATAAAGCCACTGTGATTAAAAGCAATTTTTGTAGACAAAGCTACTGGAATAAAAGTCTTAGGCTGATATTTTATTGGATGAGAGTCTATTTTTATTTATCTGTTAGATTAAACATCCTATGATGGATGCATACTCTTAAATGTTCCATTACCTCATTTTCACTAATTCTCAGTGAAAGAAACTGTTCCTAATTTCTGCAGCTGGCAGTAGAGTTTCTGAAGTTGTAGGCTTTGCTGAATGTCCCGTTATCTCTGGAACTGCTCTGGCAAAATATATTAGCCCTTGGGACCAGATGCCTGAAGAAATGGAGCACAATCTGTGGTGTGCTTTCCAAAGCTTTTAATCCTTCTGATTAAAAAAAAAAAAAGTAAGAGTCCCAGGATAGCCTGTACATATGCTTCATGTCAGAGATCCTCTTTTTTTTTTCTTTTTTTTTTTTTTTTTTAAAAAGGACACTACTCTTGAAAGTCAGTGGAACTAGGAATATATTATAAACTCTAGCTGTGATGACATATAGCACAGCATGGTCTGCTTCAGCACTTGATTATCCTAGGTTAACAACAGAGATATTTTGCATTTCACAGAGGGCTGCTCTTCAAAATAAATAGCCAATAACCACATGCAGAATGCCTTGTTGCTTAATCAGAAATTCTTTGTCTTGCTACTTTAGGTGTTCCCTAGCCATTTTTGATCACTTTTATCAGTCATGCTAGTATGGATTCTAATTACCACATAGATGATGATTTTTTTTTCCATCCTTCACCTCCAGAAAAGTGAATTTTTGTGTTGGTACACAAAGGCTGTAATGAACCATAGAAAATGGTAAAAGAGTAGTGGCTCATTAAGGAGAACGAGATCACAGCAAAGAGGAGACAAAAATGCAAGACTAACGGAGACGGGGGAAAAGGTTTGTTCTTGACAATACACTTCAAAGCTCTGAGTAAAGCTTGAGTTTCCCAAATTTGTCCAAACTGCAGATTGCTCCTCTGCAGTCAGCAAATATCTGTAAAACGAGCTGGCAAAGCATTTCACCTCCCTCTAGCACTAGTTCACATGGAGGATGACAGCCTGTGGCTGTTAGCAGCAATTCACTTCTCTGAAATGCTGGGGACAGATGAACTCCATCTGTCAGTTTTACTCGTTGCCCCTGTTGATGCCAACATAGAATTTCAATTTTATTTTCATTTGTGTCTTAAAAGCATAAGACAATTACTTAAAAAGATCATTCAAACTGCAAGTTGGTACTCAAAATTCAGAAAATATGAGAGCAAAATACTTCAACCAAGATTTCTTGTGCCTGTGCAGCAAGCTCTGACAATGTAATAGAATACTATTTTTTATTTGTTTTTCTGGAAGAAAAACAACCCACAAAACCCCAACAAACACAGACCAAGCCAAGAACTGAGGCTGTGCTTTTTTCCCCACCTGTTGGTCTCTCCTTTCCTCTCCCTCATACATTTTGAACAAACTAGCCAACTCCATCGTCTGTTTTACAAGACAGGGGGCAAAGACAAAAAGTTCCTACCAGCTGAACAATAACTGAGGAGATCAATAGTTTATTATGTCGAGTTTGCCAGCAGATGAGCAAATGCAGACATATGATGCAGCTGAGTAGTACTTTGGTGGCCGTAATCAGCTACTTCAGATTCTTCCACTCCACTGATGGTCAGGAGGTGAAAGATTGAGGTAGCAGTGCTGCAGAAGAGCTCAGAGGGTGTGGGCATGTATGGGGTGAGAAGAGGCATGCAGGGACAGAAGGCATTTTGTGTGAAGTGACACTGGAGCTAGTGTCACTTGGTCTGGCACCCGTGGATTAGTTCATTTCCACAGAGTGGTCCCTGTTGCCACACAGACAGTTCTGCTCTTAGGAAAAGTATTTTTTGTTTGTATGCTTTGCTCTTGCCCAGCTCACCTGCTGCAGAAGATGGAAGGTGCACAGGATAATGGAAATAAAGTCTCTCCTGGAGTGACAGGCATCAAATGTCATCATGGGAAACTGGCTTCTCCTGCATTCTGGTCTTTACTCCTTTATTTGGGATGTTATGGGAGATGTTGCCTTCTCCAACTTTATTGGGATGGGAAGAAGGGCTAAAACTGGTGGTTTCTGTGCTGGAGTTGTTCCTACCCTTTGCTTGAGCTACAGGTAATTAAACAGGCTGTTGAAATGGCATGATTTGCATAGTGGTTTAGCTATCTGCAAATGTTCTCCAAACATGTTACCAAACTCAAATGATGGCTTTAGCAAGCTCTGAAATGCTGTTTGCAACTGATGTTCAGCAGCTTTTTTTTTATAACAAACCAATGGGAAGCTTCTGTGGAATAGAAGACTCTTCTTCGTGTAGTCTGTTAATTATTTCTGTCAGCTTCACGTGCAGATTCAGTGTCTCTCAGTTACCTAAAACTCTTGCTTGTTTAGTGATAGTTTTCCTTATTTTAAACCTTCACGACTTAATGATCTTTCAGAAGATACATGCGTGAGCTCTGCTTGTGCCCTAGGAAAACTGTTACACATTGCTATGGTTTCTGTGCTTCGTCTCAGGAAGCTCAGCTGCCTGTACTTCATCTTCTCAGTTCAGCGTTGACAGAAGTATCCAAACCAATTCAATTAGAGAGGAAAATATAGAGAATGAGTGGAAGACGAGAGACAGTAGTATGTATCAAGACAGTATTTCCTCTTTCTCTTTCCCTCTCTGTAATTAAATTAAATTACTCAGGTCTGTAGAGATTCATTTATCACCTTCTCATAATGTGAATTTTTTTTTTCTGATTTCTTTCTTCTTGCATAAGGCTATTTTCCTTCTCAGTAGTTACTAGGAAATGTTATTCTCCAGTGAGGGCTAATCGAGAATAATTAACCATTGGGCAGCATGCACTCACATTATCAAGCAGAAGAGGGCACTAAATCAAAAGCAGTACGGTTACTAAAACAGAGAGCAGAGAAAGAATCTCCCATCCCCAAAACTTGAAGCCGAACAATGCAGGAAGAAATTAATAATGTATGGGTTTTTGGTTGGTTGGTTTTGTTTTTTGTTTGTTTTTTTTTCCACTGGAGAAAATTGGCTTGTTTTTTTTGTTATTGTTGTTGTTGGTTTTTTTTTTTTTTAAGTTTAATTGTGGTTTGGAGAAAATCCAAATCATGCAGATCCTTTCCATTCCACTGTTGTAGTAAGTGACTAATTTCCAATGCAAAGTATTTGGTGCCGAGGCTGTTTATAATACGACAGGAGCCAAACCTGGAGGAGCTGTTCAAGGCTTGACAGTTCCTGCCAATGGGAACACAATGAGGCTGGATGTGAATGTCTTTGTTTCCATTTAAATGATTAATGAAGTTCTATAAAATCAAAATCACTGCGGTCTTGCCCCTTTTCACTTACTGCAAGTATCAGCAGTAGAAGGAGGTTACACAAAGTATTTAGTCCTGATTATAAGCAAAGAGAGAAGGACTTTGAAGTGTTTGAAGTTGTTGCTTTATGAGAAAAACCCTAATGGCTTGATTTCCACCCCCTGCCCGTTTGCTTTCAGCACATCTCTTCTTAGAATCTTGTCTTCTATACCAGTTCTGAGAGATCCTCACTCGGGCACTGTCCATGTGAAGACATTTACTAATTGCAGAGCTTGGATGTTCCTAAATGAAAAGTAGTTTCCAATGCTGAAATAATATGCTATGAATGATAAAGTTGTTGAGGACAACTCTTTTTTAATCTTTCTTTAAAGCAAAACAATTGAAAACAAAACTAGATAATTTCTTCTTGCAAAACACCACAGTTTCCAAATAATTTTCCTGTATGAGAAGGGTCCTTTCTGAGCATTGTTTTCTGTTATGTCTAAATTAAGAAAGCCAACATGCCACATACATCCCAGGTATTTTTTGAGTGAAAACAAGATGAAGTCCTCTTTCACACTTATTCTACCTTAAATTCTTTTTTCCCCCTAAAATATTGCAAATGCTGTATTTTAAAATATGTCTAACATACAGCTGAAACTGCTATGAACTTTCCTCCTTTACATCCGTATAATTCCTTCTTTCTTAACAGCAATGCAAATTTATTCAAGGGCAAAATCCTGCCCCTGACAGGCTTGTTTCAGCATTACATTGCTCCCCTGCTCTAATCACATAACTCCCACGTAATTAGTGGCATTACAACCCCTGCAATGCTAAGGATCAGAAGTTTCTTGTGCATACCTACTATACAAGCAAAGTAGCGTTGTAGTTTTAAGGAAAGGAGAGTGTGTGTTTGGTTTTTTGGTTTGAGGTTTTGTTTTATTTTATTTTCTTCTAACTCATCTGCCATTAAGGGGAAATTATAAAGGAGCTAGAATGAATTCAGACAAGATTAGGATTAGATACGCAATTTGAAGGACTTTACTGTAAAATATAAGCTGCTTTATTAGCCTACAGTGTGAATAAAATCAAGGAGTAGATAGGAAGTTTAAGTAAGTTTAAGTTAAGCTGACACTAGCCACGTGTCTTCATAGCACAAAACTAGATAGTATTTGTATTTGGGGGCAACAAGAATTCTGAAACTTCACCTTAAAGCTGTCAGATCTGGAATTCTTCGCAGACAGAACCTTTATTTATCTGCTCTTTATCTCTGGCAATAGAAATATGCCAATCATCAGATCTATAGGCCTCAAATTAGGTCCCATATCTTTGCGAAAGTAATTCCAAGAGCTGGCGAGCCTTTCTTGTGCATGCCCTGTTAACCTGATCCCCAGTCTGAGCTCAGGAAGGTGTATTCCCCCATGCCCCACAGGCAGGTATGGCTGTGGGAGATGGGCTGCCTGCCCCGTGCAGTGTGAATACCAATCTGCTTTCTAGGATTGACTTCTTGTTTGAGCAGCATCTTGCAGTGGCAGGGCTTGAAAGCACAGGTGCCATCCTCCACTACTTGTTTGTCATATTTTTGTATCTTTTATGCAAAGTACTACAGGACTTGGGGAAACATTTGTCACTTTGTCATATATGAAACAGCCAGTAGCCCTTTCTGGACTCAGCATTTGCGGTGTTGCTACCTGCAGTTGCCTGGGACTGGTACTAAAGATCTGTGTTATCAGTAGCATGTCAAAATAGCCCTCTCCATTTTGGATCTGTCCGACTTGGTCCACTGCAAAAAACTCCCTTGGGAGGATAGATGAGGAACTGGTCTCTGGACTTTTGTGTCTGCTCTGCGCTGGGGTACAGTGACTCAAGGATATGATGCTGTGCACACTACTGCTGCTTTTCACCCATTCTGAGTGATATTTTTCCACCAGTAATAATATTCGAGCTCTCAGCTCACAATGTAGTGGGTTTTTTTTCCTATGAGGGCTTGGTAGTGTCATAGACATCACCTTATAGAAAAGCAAGACCATTCAAATGTTTCAGGGTTGCGTTAGTGAAGTGATCACTTTTGGGACAAATACACACAACAAGACATCCCTGCCAAACAGCCCATCACGAATTTCCTTCCTGCTGGCAAACAGCTTCAGTCATGTGTAACGCAGCAGCAGTAACATCCCTTGTAGCAGGCTGACAATGAATATCCTAGAATCCAACTGTTAGTTTTAGCAATCATAGGGACTGGATTTGGGGGTTGATTTCTGCAGACTACCTTTATTTTGGATAATTTTATGCTTAGAGCTTCCTTGACAATGCTGAGTCTATAGGTTTACAATTAAATGGTAACACAGTATATATCCAAGGCAAAGCAGGCCTTCCTGCATGCCTTTTAAGTATTTTTAATGTATGTCCCACAGCTTCACATTTCCCATAGCTATATACAGAGCAAGCTCTACTGTAACCCTTGGTTTACCGTGGATTTGTGGTCTCTATGGAAGTTCCCTTGTTGTCTTTATCTCTGTAATCCCAGCTGTATCCTCTGTGGTTCGTGCCATCCTTTTGCTGCTGCCCCATCAAGCTTTCCTCATGTCTTCTAATCCCACAGTGCCACCAGTTTTCCACTACATCTCTGTACACCTCAAATGCCTGCTTTTTTAGCTGACTTGTTTTCTCTCCTGCTAAGAAATAGCATTGCTGTAACTATATGCATATCAATACATGAACTGGCTGCTGTGGGTCAGCATAAAAAATAGCTGCTTTCTGGTGTGGACACACACTGGTGTCGGTCTCCTCTGCATTCCTGAAAGCTGTAGGAACTCATCTTTGAGATCTCTACCTTCTTAAAAGATCAAACTGAAATTGGCAAATAATGTCAAAGGGAAAAGAATGATAGAGAGATGGATGGACACACAGATAGCTAGGTCTCAATAAAGCTTGTTTCCTTAGGTTAAAATGTAGCTTAATTCAGTGATGTTGGAATACTGGACAGAAAAAATGGGATGCTTTTCTGTGACTCTATAAGCACAATATGGAGTCCACTAAAAGTTCATGTAAAAACAAAACAAAAACAAAACAAAAAACCCAAATGAACCACCCTCCACTATTGACCTTTTTATTTTAGAAATTATCAATAGTTTTTACCGTTGCTCTGTCTCTAAAGTTTCCACAAAATAGTCTGTATGTTCTGCAAGCCTGCGCTAGGAAGGAAAAAACCCTAACTACACCTGTAGAGTTACTGCCACTTCATTACTAATGATTCACAGAATGGACTGACTGACTGAAGGGTCGTGGGACCCTCACTCCCTTATTTCTTCTGGGTCATTTCTTGGTCATTTCTTCTGGGTCATACTTCTGGGTCTGAATTAGTGTAACTTTCCCTTTTTATCTGAACAACCAAAGGCGATAAACTCAGCATATAGAATTAGGTAGGCTACAGTCTTTTGAGGACCAAGGTTTAAAAAGCAATGTGGACTGCAGCTTTATATATGCAAAAGGCATATGAAGCATCTGTTGCTTCAGAGAAGTTCTCTCAACAGAGAAGCATCTGTTGAACTGCTGACCCCATGTTAGCGCGCAGCAGTATCCCAGCAATAGCAGTTTTAAATTGCCTGCAGGTCTACCTCATGAGTGGGTGAAAAGGGGCACTATTCTTTTTTATTTTTTTCTTTAATAGCTGCACCACTTATATAACTACAAAAATAATTCAGCTGAACTGATCCAAATCCCTTGGTGGCCCTGCTTTTTTTCATTTTGAAGTTTACTATTTTTCAGCATAGCCTTCCAACTAGATTAAGGTAAACCAAAAAAGAGCTGCTCCTAAGAGAAATACAATTTTCCATATGAAGAGTTAATCTAGTTTCATGTATTAAAAAAAAAAACAAAATAAACAAAAAGAAGCAGCAGAAGAGAAAGAAATGAAGATGGCATTGTGATTATTTCAAACCAGTGCAGTTTTTCTCTGTGGAGAAGCACAGGTCTCTGCACTCAGAGAGCACTTGCCACAACTCCCTCCCAGAGAGGTGCTGCCGAACTTCCACTGAAAATGGCTGCACAGCTCAGCTCGCTATAAGAAAATGTGAGAAGTAGGCTAGAAGAAAATGTGAGAAGTGGGAGTCACATCAGTAAACTCCACTAAGGGATGGAGAAACGTTTGTCTGGTGGCATACAAACAGAGAGTGGAGAAAAAGTGAATAAACAGAGGACTGCATGGACCAGGTGGCAGGAGAAGGAACATCAGCATTACAGAAGTGACCACTTAAGAGCACTCCTAAGTGGTGGCCATGTCACCTCATGCCTCCATGAAGGAGCTACTGAGAAGTACAAAGCAGCTTTGGTTTACATGGTTTTTGTTCAGCTGACAGTGGGCCTATGTTCTGTAAGAAGCTGTCTGCTCTTCTCTGCGAAATGGATCACGGCAAGAGATTTTCTTCTTTTTCTGAATTTTAACTTGGTCCCAAGGAAAGAAGAACAGCAACTGAAAGAGTGAGCATGTCAAGTTGGGACTAATTAAGCACTAAAGATGAAGCTGACAGCACTTAGGTCAGCCAGGCTGCAAAATAACTCATATCAAGGGCTAAAACTCCTACCCAGCTGGACTTATTTCCAGTCTATAACAAGGAAATTTTTCCCAGGAACCCTTTAATCTTTTCCTCCCAATATCCTACTCTTTTCCTGACTTGCTCTTTTCTTTAATTTATTTTATGTTGTCAGCTGCTATCTCCCATCTAACCCCTATGAAATGTGACCTTCCATCATCCATTGTCTATGAGATTTTAACTTTACACCTTTGTTGATAAAATTTGCATGCTAGAACATTAAAATAATATCTTCTAATGTGCAAACACTGAACACTTCTGTTATTTCTAGCAGCAACAAGGATGTCAGCTACATTGTTAATAAACTATTTTTTTCCCCATGTAGTTTGATACTTCCTTTTAAAGATAAACAAAAGATCTAAAAGTGAGATGTCTTGTCATTTAAAGAGCAGATAGACAACTGAAATTTTGTGTTGCTTAATGTAAACTAGCAGCAAATTCCACAATTAATGACATCCCGGTGTATGCCTTTTGAAATGTCTGGCAGGCTTAGCGTGTGGTAAGACCGTAATTTTGCTATGATGTGCGCTTTATTATAAAGTGATGGCTAAGTTTAAGTGTACATCTCAGTAGTGGCCACTTAAATAAAAGGCTGCTGTTTGCACCATTTATTATTAGTATTGCCTGACACATTATTGGAAGGAAAGAATCTCCAATGTTTCCATGCTTCAGGGCACAGGCCTGATATTTTTAGGGCTACCTTTATTGTCAAGGAGATGCGTGTGCCATCCCTGGGGAAAGTAACTGCTGATGTTATATATATCCTGGAAAACCATGATTTGTACGTAACCTATAAAAGCCAGCCAGATTCTAGGGCCTAAAGACCCCTGAAAGATCTTATTTCCTTAGGAAAGGAAGCGGCTACCGTGAAGATGCAGAGGAAAGAAATATCCAGTTCAAACGCACAAGGAACAGGAGCCAGACCTGTAGAGCAGTGGGTGGTGATATGCCTAAGGCAGAAACTGAGGATTGGAAATCGGACATGGTGGAGAAGGAGATGAACAGGACTGCCAAGGCAGCAGTCGATGCGGATGGTCAGATGGAAACTGCTATGTAGCAAAGAAATGCTTTTGCACACTGATGAAGGTGAGGAGCGCGCGTGTGTGATTATGTAACCCCGCTCTGTGCTCAGAGAGCTCCTGTGGAAAAGGAGTATGTGAGACTTTTACAACGTACGGGCACAAGGGGGCCCAAATCAGTTTGAACAGAAAACCTTCAGCCTAGAGATCCTTTTGAGCAAGTGGCCTTGCAATGTTAAAAATCTACTTGGCAATGTGGATTTGGTTTTTTTTGTCTGTAATGAAAATGTAATGCCTCCTATTCAGCTAAAGCTCTTTTCTTTATTACTGTGACATGCAAAGAAAGGTATAACAGTTAAAGCCCAATATTTGTAAACCTCTCAGATAAGGCTAGATCAAGAGTCTTACTATGACGGTGGTAAAACACTTAAACAGGTTGCCCAGATGGTGGATGCCCCATCCCTGGAAACATTCAAAGACAGGTTGGACGGGGCTCTGAGCAACCTGATCTGGTTGGAGATGTCCCTGCTCCTTGCAGGGGGAGTTGGACCAGATAACCTTTAAAGGTCCCTTCCAAACCGTACTATTTGATTAATTCTACATACTTGGTTTCTGAGCAGACTCTGACAACAATGTATCTCATATTGACAAGGGAATAACAAATATTGCATTACAAATTTGGCTAATTTCAAAAACCACGTGTTCTAAAAGAGAGGGCTGTGACTGAAGAAAACTTGAAATGCAAGCCACTGGCTGAAATCAATTCTGCATGCCTGAGGCTCCTAGCTGCTCAGACGTATTGACCGCTCATTCTCTTACGCACCAAAATCAACTGCAGAAAATAACTACCCTCTGGGGCGGTATGCAAACGTTGCGAGGGATTTTTGAAAGCAGGCGGCCGTTCACCCCTTGCCAGGGCAGGCTGAGGGTCACCGAGACCCGTGCGTCGCAGGTTTTCCCTTCAGCCTCGCTCTCCGCGCCGTGTACATTGTACTCCTCTCAGCTCCGAAGACGAGGACCCGAACCGCCCCTCGGGGGAAGGAAGGAGGGCGAGAAGCCATGGGGAAGGCTCCCCACCGCCTTCCTCCTCCTCCCCGCCGCGCCCAACGGCCGCTCCCTCAGCGAAGCCTCGCGCCCCAGCCACCGCCAACGGCTCCGCCGGGCCCCTGCGCAGGCGCAGAGCGGCTGCGCATGCCCGCAGCGCCCCCGCGCGCCGGGCAGCGCGAGCATGTGCAGAGGAGGAGGAGCAGCAGGCGGCGGCGCGGAGTTGGGGGGGGGGGGCGGGGGGGGGCAGGTTGCGCTGCTGCGCCCGCCCCTCCCGCCGCGGGGCGGCCTTGACGCTGGCTTTGCCCGGGCGGCGCCCACCGTCGCAAGCTCTTCCTCGTCCTCCTCCTCCTCCTCCTTCTTCTTCTCCTTCTTCTTCTCCTTCTTCTTCTCCTTCTTCTTCTCCTTCTTCTTCTCCTGGCCCGGGCGACGGACGCGGCCTCCGGGCGTACGGGCACGGTAAGGGCGCGGCGCCGATTCGTGCCGCGGCAGCGGGCGGGCCGGGCGCTGACAGCCGGCACTGGGAGGGAAGGGGCGAGCGGGCGGCCGCTCTGCGAGGGGGCCCCGGGACCGGACCAACCCGTCCCGGGGGCGGCCGCTAAGCTGTGTCAGGCGGTCCCGGGCTGGCGGGGCCGAGGGTTGCTCCCCTGGCACCCTCCCCAGCCACAGTTTCGGTTTCGCGTGGGGCTGGGTGCGGCGGAGCGGCCGTTGGGCCGGGGCCGCCCCTCCCTCCCTGGTTCCCCCAACCCCAGCCCCGCGGGGATCTGGGCCCGGCCTTGCCGGCGGCTGTCAGCCTAAACACGGCCCCGGGGCGGCCGCGGCCTGCGGGGCCGGGCCGGGGCAGCGCCTTGTTTACACAGGGCGTCGGGAGAAGATGGCAGCCCGGGCGCGCCGGTCACTGGCTGTCATGCGTGCTCGCCCCGCCCGCGCTGGTAGTGGGGTAACCCCGCCGGGCCTGCAGCCTCCCGCCCCGGCTTCGTCCCCTCACCCTCCCCGCTTCCCTAAAATCGCTGTGCATTCTGCTCTGCTGGCACCCTGGCTAAATAACCAGAGTCTGGCGTTGTTTTTAATTGTACCTTACCGGCCCCTTGCTCTCTCTCTGGTAGTGGACGAGGTCGTTGCTTTAGGAGGGGTTCTGGGAGCAGCTGACTGGGTTAGTTCTGGTATTCATGTTTATCTGTTACCTTTTTTTATATGTTCTCTCATGTCTCTTTTTTTTTTTTTTTTTTCCCCGCTTAAATAATTTAGCTCTTCATTCTGCCTGTCCCCTCCTTTACAGCTAGTCGCTGTCATGTTCTTCTTGACTTTTTTTTTAACCGTTTAACTTCTTTATCAGAGATGGCTAAACCTTACCAACTGTCAGTTTAAAAATCAGTCAATGTGTGAGGAGTGTTCTCCATCCACTGAGTTTATCTCTTGTCATCCTTTCAAGCTGTCTGTCTTCCATGTCCTGATAATTATTCACCTTTGCGGCATTTTAATCGGAAAGCTTTTTGGTGCTTTGTGATTAGAGTACATATGTATCAAACTTTGAGAGCTTCCTAGTTAGTCGAGACAAACAGCATGAAATTAAGTTGAGCCCAGGGCTACAGGAATAGGAATTAGGGAATTCTCAAGACTCGTAAAAAGAACACTCTAACAATAAAAATTCAAAGCAATTCAGATATTACTGGGGCCTAGAGAATGTAGAAGTAGCATGTTTGTGTGTTTTGTGCTATAACTTTAAAATGAGGCAGAAGCGTGAACATTGGTGATTTGGGGAAAGCTCAGAGAATGTGAGACTTTCAGATCACTTTATAGAAATGTCTGTTATTAGGATATGTTGAAAACCCCCTACCATTGTTTGAGGGCGATGTAGTGAAGCCATCTAGTATATGAGTACTGCAGGAGAGATCTGGGTCAGTGACTGTTGCCACAAAACTAACTTTGTTTTAATAATCTTAAAGGAATTAAATATAAGCCTACAAAAGTGTATCTAATGGGTCTGATCCAAGATCCTCTTCCTCACTCTCCCCTCACTCCATCTCTGGTAGCGGACAGGGTCAGTTGCTTTGGGAAAGGTTGTGGGAAGAGGATGGTTATTTTGTATGGTACCTTCAGTGACCTCCATCTCTCAAGTTTCAGTAATACCTGGTTCAGAAGGTCCCTAAACTTCGGACTGTATGTGCATCTTTGTGTTTAGTAGTCACGTAAGCCATTCAGGGGCTTTACCTCCATAAAGCTGCCTAACTTAAATCTTATATGCTAGAGGTTGACAGACTAAGTTATCTTATGAAAATTGATTACGTGGTTTGTGTACACTGCTTCCTTTTGTGTGTGTGGTGTTTGCGGTGTGTGTTTATCTTTTTTTTTTTTTCTTTTTTTTTTTTTTTTAAAACCCGCATCCTCGCTGTTGAATTTCATCGTCTCTGCTCTCTTGTTATGTAAAACGATGAATAATTGCTCCCTACACTGGCTTGTGGGGGAGTGGAGATGGATGGTAGGGACCAACAATTGACACGCTGGAAGGAGAAGTACTGACACAAAGTAGGGGTACGTGTTAGAGACTTCTGTCAGAGGGAAGAGAAGGTTTTAGGGGATCTTTAAATAGAGAGCAGTGGGAGGAGAACCTGCTAATAGGATGAAATACGGGAAGGTCCAGAAGAAGCCTGCTGAAGCCACAAAGCTTTTTGCAGAACGTTAATAGTTTTTAAGTGATTAGAAGCTTACATGTTTTGGGGCTCATCAGCTTTAGCTATTGAGGTTTCAGAGCAAACTTTGGATGGTCAGATTATCAAATTAAATGTGCATGGAAGGAGTTCCTCTAGTTTCTTACTGGATTTGGTACATCATTGGGTTGATCCAACGTAATAATTTCTATGTGTTCAGCAATAAAGTTGTTGTCTTGTTGTTTGGAAACTTCTGAAGTATGATGTGGCCAGGACTATTTGCTTTGGCAATTCCTCATTTTGATTTCCTTTTCTATAGCTTGTAGTGATTGGTGGAATTTATAAAGTACTATAAATTGTATGGATTGTCTGTTTTGTTCCCCTTGACATTGTGAATAGCAGGATATACTTTGTGTTCTCTTTTTGAGCATACTCCCTGATTCTTTAGCTATTTACAAGTTTGGGGTTTTTTTTCGCTCTCAGGTTTTGCAGTAACTTAATTTTTCAGTTTTTAGACTAGTTCTGGGTTTCAAAAAAAAAAAAAGTTAATTCACCATTTCTTCTACAAATGTCAGTGTGAATGAGTTAGCCAGAGCTGTAAAAATTCTCTGGGAGAATGTCTTAAAAAAGAATGTTCAGTCAACATAAAAAAAAAAAAAAATTACGGTGTGTGCTATAGTTTATATGTATTGGAGTGACAGTGACATTTACGGGTATATTTGAGGTGCTGCCTATGAAAGACCACCTTTGTCCGCTTGGAAGCCTTGTTACAGTTAGTGGGGTTCTGCAGAGGTCTTGGCCGATGTATTTCTGTACGTATAACTGATTTCATTTTCAAGCTGACTCCCTTAACTTTTTTTTTTTATTAAACCGAGGGAAGGGCTTTTTGAAAAAAGTTCTGTGTGATGCTACTGATGGCTGCAGTCCTGATCTTGTGGTTGCATCTGTGTAGGTATCCGCATAAATCTCTCCTCAGGGTTTGAGATGCCAGCTGAATAAAAGGGGGACATTGTTCCAAGTACTCTTATGTTTCTTCTGAGTGCTGCGGGAGCAGCTGCCTCTGGTCGCTGCTGCCCGGTCTTCTGCGTGTTTGTCTTGTTTTCATGTGTGGGTGCGAGTGTGTGCATATCTTTTTTTTTTTTTTTTCCCAAGCATTGATTTTTTTTTTTAATTTTAATTTAATAAATTTAATTTATAATTTAAACAGAAGTGTGCTAAAACTATTTGCAGATTTATATTTAAAGTTTTGTTTTGAAGCCAGTCTTAAATAACTTCACTTTGAGTCTGGCCTAGTAGAGGTGACGCTCTGCCATCCTTTCCACACTGGTTTTTCAATTATTATTTTTAATTCTGCTAATCTGTGTGTTTGCTTTGCTATTAACTTGATAGGTGGTTATGCACAGAGGGATCGACTTAAGATTCTGGGATTTGTGGGACTACGTGTTCATCACAGTTGTGATTTGAAATGTTTGTAAGCTCCTCTGAGAGCTGCTGAAAACATAACAGGACCGTTTGGGTTTCTTGTAGGCAGGCATTTGGATACATAATGTAGGCCATATAAATGTGCTATTAAATATGTGAAAAAACTGTTCAGTATTTTGCAGCCTTTATGACAAGTGCCCCGTAGCCCCTGAAGACATACAGGCTTTGCTCTTGACCAGTGAAAACTATCAAAAACTTGAGTCTTTTGTTGTGCATTTTGTGACTATAAACAGTTAGAAGCTTCTTGCTGTTGAGGCAAAGAATGTGGCTTCAAGAGTTGGATTTTTGGTTTTGTTGTTTTTGAGGGTGGGAGCACCTAGACTTATTTTTTGTTTTCCCATGAGATACTTATAAAAATAATGGATGATGCAGCAAAGCTATTTTCCCTGCTTTAAGGGATATTCCAAATGTTTCAGGACTAGTTTCTCTCTGCCTTTTCTATGACCGGGAAGAACAACAGTGGCTGTCAGATCTGTAATAAAATTATTTGGTCATCTCTTTTGGAAATGTTAGATTTCTTCCCCCTTCCCCCCCAACGTCATTCCATATTTTGCCTTGTTGTGAGCACCTGTCCAGAGAGGAATTAAATTTGAAGTCTATGTTTTTGCCTTTTTTTTTTTTTTTTTTAAAAAAAAAAGGTCTTTCTACATGTTGTTCTGTAATTCAAAAATAATCATACTTTTAATGGACTTCTGTGCTGACTGATTGTATCATCGGGGATAACCTGGTTTCTTACAAACCTGAACAATCTCTTACTTTAAGAATCTTACTCTAATTGTTTTTTGGTCTTTTTGTCTCAGTTAGCCTTGGGAAATGTGAATTTTGCAACTGATTTCTGAAAGTGGCTAAACAGTCTTTTCCTTTTACAGAAGTCAGATTAGACTTGCTAGGGAGAAGATGGGAAATAGATTCAATATTCTACTGAAATTCCAGGGAGGGGTGAAAAGGCTTCCGCAAGGACATACTACTTAGGGAAATGGAAGAGGGCAAATGCTTAGCTGGTTCATTCAAAAAAGGGATGCGTCTGCAGGAATCTAGCATACACTTAGGTGTGTGGGGTGTGTTTGTGCATTTGTTTTAGCTTGGAACTTCTAAACCAGACTGAACTGAAACTGTTTTAACTTCCCACTTGCTGACCAGCGAGCTTGCCTTTTTTCCCCCCTATCCTGTCAGGTTTTTGAGAAGGTTGCTGAATAGCAAGACTCTTTGCATGAAGTTCAAATCCTGTTATATAAAGGCTCTGGGTCTTTCATTTGTTCCTTGCCTGGACTGTTCTGTGCCATCAATCTGAAGATAACATCCTTTTAATGAATGCTAAGATTTGGCATCTCACTTGTTCTGTATATTTTCCCCTGTAAGAGTCTTACTATGAATTTCTGCTGAAACTGGAAAATGAGGATTATAATTTGTGTTTCTGCATTGCCCTGTCTTTACTTCTATAGGTAATTGGTAATTCATGTAGAGGTAAATCAGGTCAAAAGTCATCTAAACTTCTGGTAACCTAGGAGACAGAGAAATAGCAGTTTTTTGGCATAATCTCATCTAGTACACGGTATTAAGTGTTTTCAGTTGCTACAATTTGGCAGCTGTTTGGCCACCTGTATGGGATTATAGTACATAAAATATGAATATGCTGTACATGTGGTCTAGTATAGGATTGTTTGTTTGCATTAATGTGCTGCACGAGAAACAAATTAGCTTTGTGACAGGCTTAAGCTATGCAAAGGTACTACATGACGCGCTATACGTTCCTGCATAGATACAAGTCTGTGTTGCAGGAATAGTGCTGATCTGTGAAATTGGTTGGAGGCTGTGCTTCCAAATTAAAATAAAATTTCCATTCTTTGGGCTTCTCTTTTGGGTCATAATTGCTTGGCAGTATTTCTAGTGTGGATGTAGATGGAAAACTGTGGAAGAGGAAAAACTCTTTTTGTAGTGAAAGTGATTAAAAAAAAAATTTCCTCCTGGTAGATTATTTTAGTGTATTCATAAACAGCTGTTTTTCTACTTTACATATTTCTGAATTTAAAGACTTTTGAAATAATGTGATAATTGATAGGCAGGTCAGGAGTAGGCTTTTTGTGCTGAAAGCCTGTAGGATGACAACTGTATGTGGCTTCAATAATGCTTGTTAAAGACTTCCAGCTTGAATCTTGTCTGGGGAGCACAGGGAGGTCTTTGCTTTCTTTTTCATCAAGGAAAATACTGATAATCAAAAAGTGTTACTAGCTTTACAAATGAAACAATGGAAAATAAAGTATTACTGTGTTGGGTTTTTTTTTGTGCTCTTACGAATTAAATATTTTTAGGTATGAATCATGCTTTTTGATGTCAAGCTTGACTGCCTATGGAAGCAAAAAATGCTTTATATTTTTTTTTTCTAAATTGGGTATTTTTTTTCCTTTCTTTTGGAATATATCTTGTGCTTATTCTGCTACTACTATGACAGTGATTTAAGATGATCTTCTGTTCTTCAGTTTTATTTCACGATGATTAATTGCCTAGGAAGCTTCTATCGGAATTTATTCTCCTTTTTGTATGTAAGGGTGAAAAATATGAATACTTTCTTCTGTTGTGTTGCGTTTCTGTTTGGTTTTTTGTTTTATGTGTTGTTTTGTTGTTGTTTGTTTGTTTGGTGTGTTTTTGTAGTATCCTGACATCTGTTGTGTGGCTGCTGACTTTTTGTGCTAAATTGGTATGGCAACATAAAGGATGCCTTTCTGTGCATATTTTTATGGCATGCTGTAGAATCCTTAATACCTGGATAAATGAAACTTTTAAAACATTTTTTTGCATAGTACTTTATTTCTTGCTTAGTTGACATGTGGTTGAGAAAGTCAGTAATAGTAATTTTTGCTTGTGTACCTAAGCTATTGTGCTTACAAAAGTTTCCATGCCCATAGGAAGCTCAGTTACTGTGCATGAATCTGAGCTAGCTTTGCCCTATATGTGCAAGGTTAATTTAGTTTAAGCTGGCTGCCTGCTATTGAAAAGCAGGCTTACTGAGTTTCCTCACTGGAGTATTAATTATAATTTTTTTTCCTTCAGTATATGTTGGAAGATCCTGTTTTCTTGCAGACCTTGGTGATTGTGCTAGCTTTCTGAATGGATGGATTTTATTAAAAATGTTGGGCTAAATTCTGACTTGTGTTATAAAGCATTGATCTCAGTGGAGTTACTCACAAGGGTAATTGATGTCAGATTGGGTTCTTACGTCTCACCTGGAATATGTGCTTTCTTTTGTACAACTAAGAAGCCAAACTTCTTAGTTTGCATCTTGAAGTAGTAAACAGCTCCTCACAGCCCCAGGTTTATGAAGACAGATTATTTGTCTCTTCCAAAGACAGGATATGAGTAATAATATTTATTCAGAGTAAATAAATAACAGTTGTTTAGAAACAAAGCACTGCTGTTAATCTAGTTTTAAAGAAATTCACAAAGGTGGAGGTTATATATCTTTGTAAGTTCAATGAGTCCATGGTGTACCCAAATTAAAGCATTATGATGTGAAACTGTTTTTTTTTGGACTCATAAGAATTTCTTCTATAGGAAAAAAAGAGGAACTGCTACAATACTTTTTATTTCAAAGAAAACTGTAGATTAGAAATTAGCTATGTATTTGTGTGATATGTATTATATATGCATTGCTTTAAAAAGACAGTATGTTTGAAAGCTTTATGAAACTTTATGAAACTATAGCTTTATAAAATGACTATGAAATTAGTAGAACAAAGAAGAAAATGTAGTTTAAAAAATCTCCTACATTAATAGGAAAACAGTAACCTTAGAAAAACCACACTAACTCAAATGTATGTATGTCTCAAAAAACTGATATTTGATATTTGACCTTAGTGAGAAATTTAATGATTTTGGCCCATGGAAAATACCTAAGGATATTATTTGTTTTAAAATCGTGTGAAGTTTCACAAATTGCAAATAACCAGACTGGAATTGTATTATCTTAGTATTAAAAGTTAGTGTGAAACTTGTATTTTATGGCAGTACTCGGTGTTAGCTTTACAAAAGTCAGCACATTTTGTCACATCTGTTGTGTTCACTGATGCCCTCTTTTGTTGTAGAGATGTAGCATGCAATTGCTTTCATAAATGTTGGAAGACTTTTGAATACAAACTATGAAAAAAACTTAAAATTATTTTGTGTTTCAGCCACCTCTTCCTAGCTGTTTCGACAGAAGTGGATTGTGAGTTTAAGCCTTTGATAACCTCAGGCTGTCAGCATTACCATCTTCGAGACAGAGAACAACTCTCAAAGCATCTTCAGGGGATGCACCATGACATCAGCAGTGATTGATACTGGAGGCCCTGGCCTGGAGTTCGACAGCAATGGAATAAAAAATGAAGAGGTTAGAAAAATAAATAACATTTCTTTAACGTTACAACTTTTATCTTAATTTGAAAAGAAAGATTCACTGTAAACTTGCTGTGAAAGCAAGTGAAATGGATTAGAGACTGTTGTGTGAGGAGGAAGAGAGCAGCCCATTTTTCAAATATCTTTTATTAGAACATTTTATTATCACAGAGAAGTGGAAGCAGTCAGTTTTGAAGTCTGCAGTACAACTGTAGACTGGGTTTACAAAATTATATTCTATACTAAGCACCTCTTTAAAGTAAAGATCTCAGATGTGTCTTGTGGTATAGAATGAGGTGAGCAGAACAATACAAGGACCTTTTTCAAAGTTAGCCAATGTGATGTATTTGCTCCTATTTTGCATTCTTATTAACAAATAATAAATATATTCTACTATCCTCTAGCTTGTAGTAAATGGAATCTGGCAGAATTCCACTTCTGCAACACTTGAACAGATTAAATATGCTGTTACAGGTATTTTGATCCTTAAATAAGTAGAGATAGGCATATGGTCTTTGAAGTAGCCAATTCTTTTGTGATAGCTTACATACTTAATCCAAAACATGAGTGTTCATAAGATACAGGTCAGATGTAGGTATGTTGCAGTGCACACGCAAAGCTTTGGTTACAGTTCATGGAGTAGAAGGAGAAGAAACACTTCCCACAGCTGAATGTCTTAATTAGAAAGCTTACTCTTTTCCAATGTCTTAAAGCTGTCTGATGCTTTAAATTTTAAGTGCTTAAAGCTAGGAAAGTATCTTTGGGATTCAGGAAGGTTCATTTGGCAGGCAATAAGCTATCTTTTTTTTTTTTAGTATCTTGCTTTAAAATAAAATTTCCTTTAAAAATCTTTACTATAATTATTCCATAAAATATGTAAGAACATAAGAGGAAAATATGGATGTAGAGTTCAACAGTGCAGTATTTAGAGTGTGAGGTTTTTTTTCTTTCTTCCCTTTTTATAGGAAAATGAGCCAGTCTCTGAATTCCCAGCAGTGATTGTGGAGCCAGTTCCTAGTGCCAGACTAGAGCAGGGTTACGCTGCTCAGGTCTTGGTTTATGATGATGAGACTTACCTGATGCAAGATGTAGCAGAGGAACAAGAAATTGAGACTGAAACTGTGGAAACAGGTAGACTTATTTTAATTTTTTTTTTTTTCTATGAGATTTTGGTGCTTTTAGAAGTCCCTGAGGAATATGACTTTGTGTTTACCCACAGGATGGAGATCCTGACCTGAGTTCCCATCTCTTCCCTCTAAACTTAGTTTTACTTAGCTTCAGTGGTGGCAGGATGGGGGCTTGGCAGGTAAAAACGTCACCTTAGGTTCAGGGCGCTGCATTGTAACACTGTGTACCTCATGAGCAGATGAATCTTCATTTATTTCTTTGTTACCTATTTATGCAGGGAGTTAGCTAGACAACTAAAATTGGAGTTTTTAAAAATCAGCTGAGTCAGGAAGCTGGTTAGAATTTAGTTTTACAATGTGCCTGAGACAACTAACTGCAGGGCAGCTGGCAGTGTGGACTGCAGAGCTCTGTTTACCATGTCTTCCACCTCTTCCCCTTTCCCATGGGCTCTATCCTCTGTCACTTGCTGTCTGCCTTTTTGGTCCAAGACTGGTTTTACTGCTAGTTTAGTGGCTGGGGTGAACGGAGTTGGAGTGTCCTTTCGTGGGCAAAAAGCCTAATAGATTGAAATTAACTCAGCTGTGTGGTAAAATAACGAGTTATGAATGAAGAAAGGAGTAGAGCTTTGGCATTAAAGCAGCCGACCTATTTAGTGATAAGCATGTATCTTTCCATACACCTCTCTCCAAAGCACACAATCAAGAGCTTTAAACTTTCTGAGGGGGACCAAAGTCTGTTTAAACTCTCTGAACAAGCAAAAGTTGTGCTCCTATGGGAGCCTAATTACATCTGACTGCCAGGCTGCTGCTGCTGTGCTGCAGTTCATGTTGTTTCTCCCACTTGCTTTCTTGTGCTACTTCTTATACTTGTTGAATGTTTATTAGCCATTTCAGTATGCTAATTTTGCAAGGAAGCCACCAACTGTTCTGTGTCTTTGTTGGGTTAACTTTCTGCTAGATTGGCGTGCTGAGGTGGCTCAGCCAAGGGTCTGATGAGTGCTGGGGTAGTACTGCAACTAAAGGGAGGACAGGTCCTCCTGGGCATGCCGTACTGAACTGGTGAGACCACTTGACTAGAACATGGGTAGCGTACGTTCTTTTCCTTGGGCTGCCTAATTTAGAGTTGTGCTTTGAATTTGTGATGTCAGGCAAGCAAAACAAAACTGAGAGAGACTTCTCTCAGCTGCTTAGCTTTGCAGCCCAGTAAATATATGTGCGTTCAGATGAGGTAGGTTTCAGTTCAAATTTCTCCCTAAGCAGTGAATGCAATTGCTCACTCATATTTCTAAATCTGGATGTTAGCCCCCTGTAGCATGGCATCAGAAATTACATGCATCAGCCTCATAAGATACACATGAACTAGTGGTTCTGGTTTTGGGAGAATACTTACAATTCCAGTTTACTCAGATATGTTTTGAATTAAATATGTTAATTGCAAGTTCAGCAAATTAATGTAAAGAAAAGATATGAAATATGTAATTTTTTTTTTTTTTTTACTATGGTAATAAAACTTTTGAGATTAAGGTAAGTGAGAAGTGAGGGTGTTCTTTCAACGAAGCTGAGTTTTGTAAATTAAACTTGTATTTGAAAACCTTTAAGAGCTTATACTTTGAAGGCTTTTGCATTCAGAAGTGTTGTTTTTTAAACACTAAATATGCTATTTCTTGTGAAGATTTTGGTAGATTGCTGGTTAACAGAACAGTTCTTTTAGGAGAAAGAGCTACTGCAAATGGACTCTATTTTTAAGTGTCATCTTCCGGCCACAATAAATTGATGGAAATGCCAATTAAAAACTTATAGCTCTTTTGTAGGAAAGAGCTTTTCTAGGAAAGCTCTCTGTTCAGAGAAGGAGACATTTGGCTGCTTCCAAGTCTTGATATATGAAAGTACAGTCTTAAAATTGATAGGGCAGTTGACATGATAATTTAATGAGTTTGCAGCTGGAGATGTTAAGGAGTGTGTCTTTGACAGCAGATAGTTTGGTGTTTTGTTTTGTTTTTTAATATCACAATAACTTTTGACATTAATATGTCCTTAAAAATTTAGTATAATAACATAATATTAAAATCAGTTCAAATATTTAAAACTTTAGTTTGATAGTTTTGATAATGTGCCCTAAAAAGCCAATTTACAGTAGTGTAGAGGAGAAATTGAAATTCAATTAAAATTTAAAAAACTATTAATGAATATTATAATTTGTGATTCCATAAGGTCTTTGGGGAGAGAAGTAGTCTCCCTTTGCACACCCGTTCCCATACTTCAACTTTTCATTCTTATTTGTATTGTATGTGCACCATTAATCCATTGCCGTTTTCATAGTGTAATTACACATGACAGCGAGTGATGGTTCGTGCGCAGAGCTTGTATCTCGTGTTGATGAGAGGAGTGCTTGGTTTAGACTGTTCTGAGGGAGGCAGTTTTGTGGGATGTGTCTTGGCTGACCTTCTTTTGTACAGCTGAGAGTCTTTCTGAATTCATTGCTGTTATGGAAAGGTAAAAGGGGTGGTAAGAAAGTATAAAGGCCCCAGGAAACATTAATTTTGGTAATGTGCCATTATTAGCAATGAGTTGCAGGAGTGTGAATCTGAGCGTGTTTTTTAATTTTTATTTTTGTAGAGGAAGGGAAGAGATACTGAGCTGTGAGTAGGAAACAGTGTGGTGTTGGAGAGGTGGTGAAAGGTGCCATAGTAGATGCTAATGAGGTGTAATAATGTTTATTTAAAGAGCATTTTAAGATGCTAGTTTTCTGAAGTACATACTTTTACTATGCTAATGATCCTAATTTAGATAGGTGCAACTGTTCGATTTCTCTGCATCTTAGAGGAAAAATCCATTGTTGCTAAGTTAGTTTCAATTGATTCTACTTCATAAATGTCAGGAATTAAGTGCTACCAAAAATTCACATTATTTGATAAATGTATAGTTGTTGCATTAAGAATGAGTAGACTTGATACCTTTTGTGGTTCTAGAGTCTACGGACAGCGTGGTAAATACTAACAACCTCTCTTAAAGAAGTCTTGGCAGTATTTTAAATCATACATTTCCACATAACATAATACATGCCCAGTTGTCAGTATCTGCACTGTTGGCCATGGGCCTGTTTTTTTGTGTGTGTGGGTGGTTTGTTGGGTTGGTTTGGGGTTTTTTTTTTTGGTTTTTTTTTTTGTGACAGTCCCTTGGCAACTCCAATGACTACTGATTTACATGCTTTACAATGTTACAACATAGATGGTCCAAGATAGCCTCCAGGTACTTTGCAGTTAGTCTAAAGCTGTGAAATATAGTAAAGTGTAGCATTAGTCTAGCTTCAGAGATAGGGATCTGTACCCTTTGTGATAAATGTAACGGGGTAGCTGATGTGGGAAAATTTACTTAGGACAGTAAAGAGGTGGTTTGTGCTGTGCATTGAAAGATTTTGTTTGTGGTTTGCTATTCTGTGGTTGGATTTGAGACTGTGTGGACTGCAAGGACTGTCAGTATTGATCCGAGGGCAGAATCAGGACCTGTAATGTTGTTTTGTATGAAAAAACTTCTTGCATTTGTGAAACCACAATTCAAATAAAATATGCTGTATAATAATTATAAATAACCATATCTATAAATACTGATGAATTTTTAGTTAATTCTAGTGGAGTATGGCGTTTTTTTGCCTGTCAGACTCCTTTCAGCCTGTTTCCCACTAATCTATCTTCATTCTTTAATCAAGGATTATTAATTATAATTAATCCTTTAACTATAAAATTAATCCATTAACTATAAAAGTAAAACCTAAGAGTCTTTAAACAAACAGGAAAGACTTAATGGTTCAAGTTACCTTTTTTGACCTATTCTGGAAAAAAAACCTGCTCGTCTGCAGTTGGAATAGAAAAAAAACTTGACAAAGGAGTTTTCTAGGATGAACAAAATGTAGGAATTTTGATCTTTTCGGGTGACCTTATGACATTCTCAGTGGAAGTAGTGGGTGCCTTTTGTGATGTTTGAAAGGGAAAGTACAGGCTTTAGACTGACATAGTACTTAAATTTATTTTCCTGTGTGTATGATATCATTCTTAGAAGCGGTACCTTTAGACTACTGGGGACTGAGTTATAGTCATAAAAGTTTGTTTACTGCAACAATGAAAGTGTTTGTGTCATAAACAATATGTCCTGCTTAACAGTTATTTTAATAATATCCAAATTTTGTTGGCTTCCATTTCCTGAGTAGTTATCTGTCCTTAAAGTAATTTTAGGATTTATTCAGCAAAACCTTTGTAGTTTACGTAACAGCAGAAGCTGCTATCTTTGAAGAAGCAGTCAGTCTGAAATGAGCAGTTGCTATAGTTCTTTTTGTCTGCCATGACACAGAACCCATAACATGGACGTGTAGGTGTGTTAATGGGGTAATCTAATCTTTGGATTTACCATATATGTAGTGCTGAAGGTACCACAGTCATGATCTGCAGATCTTAGACATGGATGATGCCTAGTCTTTTAGTCAAATAAGGCATTAGATGAGTATTTAAGTAGGATGGTGCTGTTATAAATGCCAAGTTATGTAGAACATTGCCATTAAAATTGATTAGTACTTTCTGAACTCAATCTTATGCCCACACCAGTACTGTTTTTCTTCCATGTTACCTCAATTATGATGAATTTGCAAAACCAGGGTTGTTTTACGGTTTACAAATCTTGTGGAGCAGTAGGCAGCTATTAAGCAAATGTTTCTGTAAGTACAGTAAAGCTTGATGCCAATGAGAGGTATACCAAAATCATATTGCCAATACAGACCTTGATTTAATTGAGTCAGTGAATCTAACTTCTCGTATCAGTAGTCTTTTTCCCCTTATTTTTTTTATTAATCATCAAAGCGGCATGTACAAATGTGGGATATTTTTTTTTCTCACAACTTCAAAGAGGAAACAAAACTACTGCTTTCGAGAAGTTGAGATATCATTCGGCTTGTGAACTGTCACCACATTTTTAAATTTGATGTTCCATCAGAAATCCTCCCTGTGGTGCAAGTTGAAAGTCTGTTTTAATTCTAAAAATGTTATTACCACAGGGAGGTAGAAGATCTGCTTGAAAAAATAGGGATCTGAAAATGAGCCCCTCCAGGATTACGATCTGATGGAAAAATATTGAGCTACAAAGACAACAATGATGGTATGTTTGTCTATAATATCTTAATTTTTTTTTTTTTTCACGAGGAAGTTCAGTTGAAACTATCATGTAAATTGATAGCCATCCTTAAGGAGGGAGGAGGTTGAATAAACAGTGAGTTTAGGCTTAACTCCTCCCATAATTTAAACAAATGCATGAATAAAATGTATACTTTAAGGCAAATCTTATTTTACAGAGCAAATTTCAAGTTACTGCTTACACTGTTACCACTACCACTGTGGGAACCACTTGGTATATCTATGTAAGGTCTTTAGTTTACCTGTTCTTCTTTCTGCCTCTATATGTCTTCTCTCATTATGATTAAAACTCTTTCCTTCTTACTTCTTACATGAATTTGAGCCTGTGAACTCTTTTGTTTGTCTCAGATAAGTTTTCATCAGTTGTTACATATCGTATACTAAGAGCTCAGTATTAGGTCTGTTTAGAATCTCACCTTTGATTATGGCATATGTATGTAAGGGATAAACCAAACTATGTTATCGATCATTCTGTCCAGATATTATTTGATTAAACTGCCTCTTACAAAAAAGTTAATTTAATTTGTGAGTTAACACAAACATCTGGTGTAGATTTTGGGAGTGCTGACGTATCCTATTGATTGAACTTCATTTCCTCACACTGACAGCTTGGTGAGAATTTTAAAAGTGGAGAGCATTTTGCTTTAGAAGACTATGCTGACTACAAACAAGAGTTTGGACTTTCTAACACCTTGATTAAACTCTCAGCCTAAGTTGGTACCTCCTTCATCAAAGAGCTAAGATGAAGCCCATTAGCTAGATAAAACTTTGTATCCAGTACTTGCTCACTGCAAGAATTAACGTCTCTACCATTTAAGAATTTATCCTTTGAGTGTGAGCTAATTTATTTTTGACACCATGCTGCTGCTACATTGGTGTGAGTTCTCAGTCTGCCAAGAAATCCATTGCATATTTGCTGGTTAAATATTGATGACAATGGAAAAAAGTGAACTTGAAGCACTTACGCAGTTACACCAAGGGTGCACATCCCTCTCTTCTCAGTAAAATTCTTAATTCAGAAACAAAATTCAACTGCAACTTAGATTTTGTCATTTTAGCTGGTGTTTCCTTTTCTGAGAAATTAATGAAAAGAGCTGTGCAGCTGCTGGATGGATTATAATATTTTTACATAACAGTAACAGGCTAGTTGTGGTGTCCAGTTCTTTTTAGATTTCAGATTTCTGCCTCGTTGTGTTCAGTGCTCCATTCATACTGAAAGAACACTGCGAGACTAAGGCTTGCACTTAAGTGCATTCCTGTGTGTCATGAGCATAGTTTTGAATGGTAGCTTTCATGTGTATTAGAACCTGTTGGCTTTTTTTTTTTTCCTGGCAGTTGGTAGATGGAGCGTGTAGGTCTACCTGGCTATCTTGACAGCCAAGCTTATGGTTTAAAAAATTACAATAAAGCTTAGTCTCTGTACACTTTAACAGAAATTATTTTCTTTTTTAAAAAACGATAGTGGGCTAATAAATGTATTTCTCTCTGACTAAGAATGATGCTGTTCAGGGATCTGTTTTTATATACTTTTTTCTACTTTTTTCATGCTGAAGAAACATAAGTTAATCTGCAATTTCATGTGATCCTGTTACAGAAAATATTTCTTGCCTCATTGGGCCACCCACACTCTTTGTGTAGATTTTGTAGCCGTCTTTGTTAGCCTTCTGCCTAGAAAGGAGGCTTTAAAAGAAATTAAAAAGTGAAGTGCATGTTTACTTTTTTCCATATTGACCATCTTTTTTCCCTGAAATAGTAAAGTTTTATTAGCATGACAAATCAATTAGTGTTCAGCATAAAATACTGGAAATGATATAGTTTAAACAGATGGAACTGCAGAACCTTTGGGGAAAATCTCATTCCTCCTTTAGGACAATGTTATGCTTTAATACTGTACTTGTATAAACAAGTTGGGTACAGGTCCAATTGATAACTTCATAGATTTATTGTAGTTGCTTACATTATAATCTTGAAAAGTTCATGTGCTTGGACATTTTCCAACTGACTGGAATCCCTCGGGCATCTAGCGATCCTCTCTATGTACGATCAGAGAGAATGAAGAATCAGAATAATGTGTGCAGCTGTTCAAGTCCATTTCATGTGAATTGGCAAACACTATGCTAAGTCTGTGCTTGCAGTAGTAAATAAATGCCACTTAGAAAACTGGTATTAAACCAAGAGCTTGACGTTTTATACTCTTCTTGTATTCATTCTGAACACATGGTGTTTGTCAAAAATTACACACTCAGGTTACTTGAATGAACTTATTGAAGGAGTCCATGTATCTTAGGCAAAACTTAATTCTGCCCATAGCGGGTAGAGGGAACAACTTGGATATAAGTCACACACGTCAGTTTGTGACTGGAAGTTGCAATTGGTAAATAATCCTCGCTGAGTTACATAGCGAACAGTAAGGCCACAAACTACGAATGCATCTTTTCCCAAGTACGTAAGTGTGAACTCCTGTTGACACGGGTCTGGACCTTCAAAGGCATTTAGTGTCTCGGTGTACCTTTTGATCTGGATCTAAACTGACAAACTGTTTTTAACTGTGTTCTATTGCTGCAGACCTAACTGCTTGAAAAGTGTTACACCAGTAGGTACACAGGACAAAGTGACGAGTATACAGTTATTTCAGTACTCAGTACGTAAACTGAACCTACGGTGTTGCTAAACTACACTACATGAGGTTTACATTTCAATTTGAGGATGTTTTAATGAAGGGCTATGAAGTTTTATTGCACACTTAAGTGTGTGCCTACTTACAATGCCTTTACTTGTCCTTGGGCTTGTCTCTGCTGGAAAAATGTCTGCTGGAGAATACAGCAGAGTCCTCTAGTGGAAATATGCTGACAGAGGGAATTCTTGTTAACACTGCTGTTCCACCTGCCTGAATAACATAAGCTGACAGGATTACTCTGCTGTTGGCAAAGCTGTATCTGCATGAGAGCTTTTTGCCGTCACAGCTGGCTAGAGAGTGCCTTTTTTGTCCATGCTTCTGGCTGGAAAGAGCTCGGCTGGCAAAACTTTAGCACAGACCTGCCCGTAGATATCAAGGCTTGAGTGTGAGAATGAATGATCTTGCTTGCAGGTCTTGCTCGTTATCTGATGAGATGGTGAACTAATTTAATTCCTTACAGCCGGGAACAGCTGAGTGAAGTCTTCAAAATGCCTTAATTTTCATTTATGTATATGAATATGGTCGTCAGATTGTATTCCTAAAAAGCCTTGAAAGTTGTAGTGGGAGTATGATCTGTCAGGAGTTTGAGGTACTGAAGTTACCAGTTGGAGGTGATTTATTCTGGATACCATTTTGTGATTTCTGTGCTGGGGGAAATTGCTTCCAGATTCTTGCTTGTGGTCTAGATCCTAGGACTACTAAAACTTGAGAGGAGGGAAGAGATCCCTTCTTGTCAGATTGATGCAGCTGGTGCCCATCACCTTTTTCTATTGGAGCTGTGAAGCTGTTGTGTACAGGAAAGTCTCTTTGGGCAGTAAGTGGTTGCTTGATCTTTTAATAATGGCCTGACTGCATTGGCCTGCTGAGGTGTGTGTGTGTTGATGGAGGCACTCCTATGGCTGCTCTCTGTGCGTAGCTCCGTGTGGGACATACCTTGCTTTTCTTGGCATACGGCTCTGAAGTTTTACCCTGAGAATAAGCGGTACAGGGACTCAACGGGGAAGCCTGGAGAACATGTTCTTGTGACTGGTGCTTCTGTCCAGCTGCAGCGCGCTGGGGGGCCTGGCAGGGAAGGCTGTGGTGTTACTAAAGCAAGTTCCTCAGATGGGAGAGGACACAACCCTGTGGTGGGTTGTTTGTTTCTTTGTTTGTTTTTTTAATTAAGAAAGCAATGCACCTTTTTTTCTTCCCCGCAAATCTGCTCCAAGGATAGATTTGAGGAAGGATGGAGCCTCTTGCTCACAGGAAAAGGTGTCCAAAGTTCCCGAGGAGGCGAGGTGCATTGGATTCTAGAGACTGAAGTTTTCTGGCAAAATGTTACTGGAGTCAGAAGCCCGGGAATTTGCTAAGGAGAGAACTTGTTGGTGTGTTAGCGGTTGTCTTGGTGAGGACCATCGGGCTTGTCCCGAGAGAAGCCCAGCCCCGCACCGGGGCTGTACTGGCCCGCGGGGTGCCCTGGCTGCGGCGTGCGGAGCGCGTAGGTGCGAGCGGCCGGGGGCAGCGGGGAGATATGGAGGGGGGAAGGCGGCGGTCCCCGCTCAGGGCTGCGGCCGGCTCCGGTGGCGGCGGCGGGGCGGGGAGGCGCTGCCCGCGACCCCTGGGCGCGGGCGAGCGGCCGGGACGGGGCCCCGACGGCTTCCCCCGCCCGCGGGCGGCCCCGTGCTGCGGCGGCGGCGAGTGCCGGCGCGGCACTTCCTGTCTGAGGCCGGCGGCGGAAGGATCGCGTGCGCCGCGCCGCCCTGCAGGAAGCGCTCCCGCTGCCGCCGCCGAGCCGTGGCGGTGCCCGCGCCGCCCGCCCTGCCCCGCGGGAGCGCGCCCCCGCCGCCGGGCCCCGCGCGTGCCCGCCGCGCGCCCGCCAGCCCGCCGGTCAACGTGAAGGCGCTCCCGGCAGCGTAAACATGGCGACGTCCCTGCATGAGGGGCCCACGAACCAGCTCGACCTTCTCATCCGGGCCGGTAAGCCGCGCCGCGCCGGCGGCAGCGCCGGAGCAGGGAGCGGGACGCGGGGTGGCGTGGGTGGGAAGCGGCGGCGCACGCCGCGCCGGGGCGGCGGGCGGGGAAGCAATGGAGGGCGGCAATCAGGAAGTGATCACCTTGGTAGCGGCCGGCCCGGCGTGCGTGCGGCCGGCCCGCGGCACCTGCCCCCGGTGCGGGCGGCCCCGCCACCGCGGCGGAAGTTGCGGCGGGGCGGGCGGAGGAGTTTTGCGGGGTTTGCGCGGCCGGGGCGAGAACCAGGAAGTGTGCGAGGTTGTTGTCCTCCCGCCTCCCCGCCGCCACGCTGTCTGAGCGGGCAGGCCGAGCACCGCACGCAGGGCCGCGGGCCGGCGCTGCGCACCCGTGCGTGTGTCCCCCCCGCGCCGTCTGCTCCCCCCCTCCCCGTGCCCCTTTAAACTCGGCGGAGGCGCCCGCGGGCGGAGGCCGCAGCCCCACGTGTGCGGCATGGAATTGGTGGGGGGGAACGTCGCGGCGGGGACGGGGGACGGGGGGGGCGCCCCCTCCCCCACGGGCGCTGCGTAGCGGAAGCGGCGCGTTCCCCCGGGGCCCCCCGCGGGCGAGGGGCGTGGCGGCCGCAGCGCGCCAATGGGGGGCCGCCGCCGTTGGCGGCCGGAGGGCGGCGGGGCGGGGCGGGGCGCGGCGGCCGCCAATGGGCGCGTGGCGGGCGGTGGAGTGGCGGCTCCCCGCGGCGCTGCCGGGGCGCGCACGGAATTGGAGGGAAGCGGAGTGTAAACACGGAAGTGGGGGCGCCGCCACCGCCGGGCCGCACGTGGCCGCCCCTCCCGGCGGGCTGGGGCGGGGCAGGAACGCCATCCCGCACCGACCCCGCCGGGAGGGGCTGCAGGAGCAGCGGCCGCGCTGCCGGCCGAGGCGGGGAAGGGGCGCCGGCGGGCCCTCGTGGCCGCTCCTCCGCAGGGTCGGGTCTTGAAGCCGCCCGGCCGCTGCCGGAACGAGGGCCCTTTACCCGGGCTCTGGCACCTTGTCGGGTGTGCGTTCAGAACGGGGCACTGTTTGGCCTCTCTTGGTGTTTTGTTAAATCTGCCGCCTCTGACGACAGGATGCTCCGGTGATCCCGGGATTCATCTTTAAGTGTGGTCCCTGGACAACACGCGAGTGAGGTTACACCACTCAAAACCACAAATACAATGTTGAACCGTCAGTTCTCCATGGAAGTCATACTAACTGTGATTTTATTTTTGTCTTTACAACGTGGAGCAGCTCAGCTGTTCAGAGCAATCCTTGGAAATCGTGCACAGCAGTACAGTGTATACAGTACTGTGGGTTACAAATTGTGCGCTTAGTGCCTGCACACGACCTGACTGGGAGTACACCTTCATACGGGTTCTGCATTGACATGGCAGTAGGTTTGTACCAGCATGAACTTGTGCTAAAGGTAGATGCTCTGTCGTTTACCAACGTATTAAGGTATCCAGGGTTTTTTTGAGGGAGTGGGACAAATCCCAGACACACAGAAAAACTCCCCACAGCAAAGCAGCGGGGAGCTGTTCTGCTGCAGAACAGAAAAACTGGAGCATGTCATAAGCACTTACACGCTCTCCTGTGTACCATGGTGAAGATAGCTTCACCTTGCCTGGAGAACACATCTCAGATTTCTGCAGGGTTTGCTACTGCAGATTTCAGTTAGTTGGTTTTTTTTTTTTTTTATTTACTTTTGATTGTAGAGGAATAGGGAACGTTTACGTAGTTGATTATTGTGTCAACAGCTTCTTAAGTCACTGTAGCTAGATTGCTTGTGAGCCAACCCTTGGATAAATAACAAATGACCTTTGTGTTGCTGTTTCTGGTGTCCTTAGCCCAGCCAACTTAATTCTTTTTTTTTTTTTTTTTTTTTTTTTTTTTTTTTTTTTTTTTATATTTGCATTGCAGCAAGGGATACAGATACCTATGCACGGCTAGTATTCCCGTCATCATACTATCAGGATACCTAATCTGTTTACTTATTTATGTATGTAGATGGTATCACGTGGATTTAAGAGAAGAACCCTTTGTCCTAAGGGATTGCGTTAGTTATGCCTTGTCTTTTCCTGTGGCTGCTGGCCTTGGTGTTGACAAAACTTAAGTGTTTGATAACTGTGGGAAGAAAGCTGGACCAAAATTGTTACTGCTTAAGGTTATCTTAATTGCTGGTTGTAAAAGCAACTCCTCAATGACTTTTAAAAGGTATGTTTTGGCTTTGTAGCTAATATTTCTCTCAATATTGGGCTGATGATATACAGCTCACAGGGAAACAAGCATTCTGAGGTGATTGCTCTTGTCTTTGTTATTGATTGCTGTTATGCGGTGGGTTGTGTATCATCCTTAAATTGTATGCAGCTGAAAGTCTTTTGAACCAACGGAGTTGGGCTTAGGGAAATACTAAAAAAACCTAGGAATTGTTTTTCAGTTGCTGAACAAAACATCTGCCATAAAACAAGCAGTAAACTGAAAATGCTTTCTTTTCCAGTCAAGTGTTGCATGCAGAAAGATTTCTGGCTATTGCCTGTACGAGCAGTCCAACTGTTTTTAATTAAAACGTAGCTTAAGCGCTGTTACTGCCTTCCACTGCTGTTTACTGGGGTCCTTTAAATGCTGAGATAAAACAAGCATGTGAACACCGGTAAACTTTAATGAGGTCTGTTAGTGTATGTGTAGTCACTCTTGACTGATTCCATGCTTGGAATTGCGAATTCTTCATTAAAGTATTGCTCTGCTTGCCTGATAGTATTAAAGGATAAGCTATTGTAAATCAGGTGCTACAGTTAAGTGTTGACCTTGTAAATGCAGACATTGATAGCTCTTCAGATAAAGAAGGTCGGGCTCTATCGCAGTTTCAAAAAAGTACCGTTTTGAAAACCTCAGTCCCGTTTTTTTCCTCTCATCACTTGCTTTAATTCATTTTGTTACTTTTGTTTTATGTTAAAACTGGAGACATTGTTACAAAATGGTTATGTTGCCAGTATTCTCTTCTGTAAAACTAAAGTACAGCCCTGACAGACTTAATTACCAAGTTTGGTATTTTGTAACAGCTGTGGGGAGCCTTGAATAATCAGCTGTACACGCTATTTGTTTAGAAAGTGGAGCTAGAAGACATTAGTCAATAGTGAAGATAGACATCACCTAGCCTAGTTAACTGTTTACATCTTAAAAATGGAAATTATTTTATTTTCTAAGAGGATTTTTTTTTAAATTCTGAAAGCAGACTGGAAACTTTTTCAATGAACTATTTTAAAATAAAGTGCTAGGGCATCAGATTTCTTCATAAAAGCAGTAAGATGAGATTTGGTTTAAAAGAATGAAAGATAAGTGGTGGTGTTAGCTCTGATGTGTTCTAGGACGGTAAATGTTAGTTCTCATGTTACTCAGTTACCAGAGTTTGGAGAGTTTACTTCCATCTGTGTAAACTACTTTGCTTCATTTGGGCAAGTGACATTCTTCCTGAAATGAGTGTATAGGGTAACCGAGCTACATCTTAACTTGTTTACTCAAGCAGTACAGACTGTTTTAGCTTTAGGAGTCTTGTATATGCACACAGTGGTACCATAGTTGATAGCATAAATATGACAGAAAATTTGTGAGTCGGGCATTTTTAAAAGAACAGGTCATACATGTCATTCTTTGGTTAGAAGTTTTTCTGCCTGCTGTGGTACTATGCTTGTGCGTCACAACCTTGGATGTGCTGAGAGAAGATTACAGTTGCTGTGATGATGTACGTTTGTGTGGCAAAAGCTATACCAGCCTGAAAGGTAACTGCTAGTGTTTTTCTGTGGTGATCGCTTTTGACTGAAGTTGCCTTTTTTTTTAATTACAGAATTGTAGGCCTTTGGTTTGTTTTTTTTTTTTTTCCCCTCTGTCTTTATTGTGAGAAGAGCTACCAAGTGTTGTGATACAAGCATAGTTTAGTTGGTGACACTTGATCTAGTCATCTGCAAGAAGAGCCGCCCGGTTTTCCCTTGTCCCGTCCCTTCTCTGAGAGAACCTGTTCCCTCACTTCGTCTTTTGCGATATCTTTTCTAGCCAGATTTTTCATCAGTATCATGTCTCCTGACTGAGCACTATGACTTGCTGTCTTCTATTAGACATTTTCTAGCGTGGCAAAATGTCGAATTTGTGTTGAGATACAAATTTGCACTTTTCTCTTCCAAATGCATTGACGCAATAACGTCACCTGAGCACAACTGAAAACTCCCAATGTTGTCTGGGTGGACAAACACTTCTGAGGCTAAAACCATGGACTGGCTAAAGGAGCCATGTAGCTAGCTGAGAAGGCTTCAAACTTGGTAATAGCACTCATTTTAGTAAGCATTTTAATAGATGTCTTTTTGGCAATGTTAGGTTAGTTTGTTAACTGGCATGATAGCGTGTTGTTCCAGCTGAAGCCAGAAGTGTTACTATTTTTTGCTTGATATTTTTTAGGTGGCAATTTTAGTGGAGTCCTGCGTAACTCATGTTGGAAAAACATTTGTGAAGTGTGTATTTTCAAATGTCAGAGGCTTTTGAGGAGCAGATAGTGCTATTCCTATTGGAAATGGAAGGGTTACTTAGGGCAGAGGTGGGGTGGCTCCTTTGCTCTGCTGTTATGGTATTGCAGCCTTAGTCCCTGCTGCTGGGGAGTTTGCCTCTTCTTTCCCTCTGCTCTAGCCCTTCAGCAGAATGCCGTAATACTGGAAAAGTAGAAAGATGGCTCTCAGCTATCTTTTTTGCCTTGTTCCTGCTCTCTGCTAAGTACCTCTTTCTTGTGGTGCAGCATCTATGCTGTTCCCTATAGCAAATACTTTGGATACAAGAGTAGGAAAACTTTGTATGCTTTTAAGCATGTAGGAGTAGATGACTTCAATAAGCTGGTTCAGTACTCTTTTGCAATTGTAATTTGGCAACTGCTGTTTGAATTTCTTATAGAAGTCCTTTAAATACTGAACCACGTATCTGAACCACTAGTTAGCAAGCTAACTAGTTGTCCCAAAAAGGGTAGCCAGCAGGAACAAATGAAAATTGTACAGCTCTTTGCTGCAGGGGAGGCAAAAGGGTTGGTGGAAAAGCTTTGCTGACCTGCTTTAAATCTTTTTTCATGATTTAGAATAATAATAATATATATAATACTGATTTGGACTTTCTTATTTCAGTAGTGGTGTAGAATTGATACATTTATAATTAGTAGTTGAATCTTGTTCTTGTATTGTGATGATCAGTGGAAAGTTTTGTCCGGTGGATGAGGGGAAACTTAGTCACCAATTTCTGTGCAACTGAAGCTTCTCTTTGTTTTAGAACGAAAAACAGTTAGGTAGAGAGTTTCCTGCAGGGCCACTGAGTTTCAGTGCAGGTGTTCAGCCTCTGGCTCAGGACACCCCCAAACTGCTGCTTGGGAAAGAAACAGCAGCTGCCTGGGCATGGGGAGCACCCAAGACCTGCAGCTGGGGCAGCTGCTCGCAGTGCAAAACTCTTGTCAATTGCTACTGTTTATCCAAGGGACAGAGTGTGCAATAGAGACCTCTTCCTTCAGGGTGGTTTTCCTGTGCTCTTAGGTAGGCTTTTATTGTTCCCAGCCTGGGGTGAAGTGGTGGAATGTCAGCTTCATCAGTCATCCACTGTTCCAAAAGATAAAGCCCCCTAAATAGCATCCCTAGAGAGGGCTATGGTGAGAATCCCAGCAGCTAGCCAGCGGGCAGGCAGCCGGGCTGGTTCAGCAAGACCTTTCAGTCACCCAGAATTTTGCGTTTGTGTGTCTTCCAGATTTTATTCACTTTCAGCTTCTGGTTTACATGTTTAGTCTACTAGCTAATAGGTTTTTCAAGTTTTTAATCCTTATGTTTAAATAAACTGCAATATGCTGAAAGTTTTTTTTTTTTTTTTTTTTTTCTCCATGTGTGCCTGCATGAATCTGTTCGTATCTGGTGTTTTCTTAAGTCAGAAGCAACACTAGCAAGTATTTTCCATGCTTTTCACTAAATGAACCTCAAGTTGTTTCTTAGACCTTTTCAGCAACAGGGTAGGTGCCTTGAAGTTCTTGTAGAGAATTATTACCGAATCCTCTTTAGTTCTCTGACGCTGGAGGTAGGTGACCCTGCTTACGCTAAAGATAGATTTCCTGGTCTGCTGGCCGCTTCGCTGGAGCGGTTCAGCTTTGAGCAGATGGCCATAAATGGAAAGAGCAACTGGAGAGAGCCGGCGTACCTTAGCGAGAGTGTGGATGATGTGCAACAGGTGTTTCTGCGGTCACTGCTTTTAAAAACGTTTGCAAGGGTGAGGAATATAGAGTCGGCCGTGAAAAGGATTGTAGTTTTAATTGGTAAATTGTGGGTTTTTTTAGTGTTGCTGCTGTGTTCAAGTTGCTGTAGTCTGCACTGTATCAAACTTAAATGTGCTCTCTTGAAGTTACTTTAAATTATTTTTTTATTAATTACTTAGTTTTCATAAACTTTCGGAACTTGAAGAAGAGGTATTTACTCTACTAAGGGAGATATTCTTCCCTTAGTTATAGCTCAAACTCCTCCCCCCACATACTGTTTCTTACGCTTTGTGTTTTGGTTTTTTAACAACTTAGCCTGATAAACCCAACTCACAGATATTTTTAATGTCAGAAAATGAAACTGGATATATCTGTTTTGGAAACTAATCTAGTATATATATATGTGTGTGTGTGTATACATTTATCCAAATAGACTGAAAATCTGAAGAGAGGTGACCTTTAGATTTTAATGGGATTATAGTTGGAGATGGTACAACTTCCCTGCTCTGCTGTGTTGGTTTGTAACCATCCACATTACAATCTGGTTTGTTCTGGCTAATTTGAAGGCAGAAGACAAATCCCAGAAGTCTGCTTCTGGAACACCTCATAGCAATGAGAAGCTCGGCTGTGAACCAGAAGTCTAATCTAAGAAGTGACAGTGTTGGTTCTGTTTGCCTCCTATCTCCCCATAACATTTCTCTGACAGGAAGGTATAAAAGAAGACACCTGACAGTTTTTGTATTTTTGTATTTAAGATCGAGTAATGCAGTTGTGCAGCGATACACATAGACATTTATAAGTAATCTTTTCTCATTAATTTTTTTTTTATCCTTCTGCAGTGGAGGCATCAGTTCATGGAAGTAATGTGCACTGCACGGATAAGACAATTGAAGCTGCAGAGGCCTTGCTTCGTATGGAGTCTCCTACCTGCCTGAGAGGTGCCAGGAGTCCTGGTATGTCAGCCACAGTTTCTGCTGCCTGAGCTGTTTCTCCCTCTGCTAATTAGTAAAACAAGCAAATTGGGAAACCATGCTTCTGTGGAAAACTGTATGCTGTTTAAAATGTTTTCTTGCTTATTTCAAAACTACTGATTTGTTTGATTTTTTTTTTTTTTTTTTTTTTTTTTTTTTTTAACGTGATTTCTTCACCCTATAACAAGCATTTATCTGAGAGAGGTTGTTGGGTAGGGAGCTTTGAGTAGCTACACATTTAAAATTAAGTTTTCCATCTGAACATCGGGAAATACTTTTCCACTATGTGAGTGACTGAGCACTGGCACAGGGTTGCCCAGAGAGGCTGTGGAGTCTCCACCCCTGGAGATATTCAAAAGCTGTCTGGACATGGTCCTGGGCACCTGCTTCTAGATGGCCCTGCATGAGGAGGGGATTGGACCAGGTGCCCTCCAGAGGTCACTTTTACCTCAATCATGCTGTGATTCTATGAATACGACATTTTAAATTGCTAAAATACAGAGTTATTTTCAGGGAAAAGTATTTTTATCTGTTTTTCTATTTTAGAATAAATGTCTGACTACACTGTGTTGCAAAGTGTTACCAGTTTACAAAACCAAAACTTGCTGTTTACTTTAACTTGATGTTCCTTGTGAAGCTACTTAATATATGCTGAATGAAAGAACGGTGAAACTGAAACCCAAAAGCTACAAAATAGGAAATGGACATGGGAAAAAGAAACAAAGATTAAGCTCTAATTTGTTTCACTTAGACTTGAGTTTAGTTCTGAAGAATATTGGTGTGATACTTGTTTTATGCCTAAGAATACTGGCAAGCGTGCATGTTTTGGGAGTTGGATTGATTTTCTAGGTGACAGGTTGTTGGAGCAGAATCTTGCTATACTGTTGCATATGCTTTGTTTAAAATAATTTCATGTAAGATACATTAGAATAATCAGGTAGAAACTTCATCAGATATTATTTTTTTTCTTCCCTCATAGTGGAAGTTTTTGTCCCTCCTTGTGTGTCAACTCCAGAATTTATCCATGCGGCCATGAGACCTGACGTGATCACAGAAACTGTGGTGGAGGTATCAACAGAGGAATCTGAACCAATGGATGCATCTCCTGTTCCAACTTCCCCTGATACGCATGAACCAATGAAAAAGAAAAAAGGTACGTATGGCTCTTTGTAGGAGAAATCTCAGAATTTATTTCTGATGTGGGCTGCTGCAGATGGTGCAGTTGATAACTGCTGGAGATAGGTTACAAGATCTGATTTTTCTGCTTGTGTAATCAGACTGACTGGGCTCTGAAATGTGAGTTCTTAGAACTCTCAGAGTCTGCAACAAGAAAAAAAGTAGCAAGAGAATAGGCTTCACCAAGCCGTAAAGGAAAAATAATGCATTTGTTGTGTTTTTTAAGCAGAGTTTACAAAGTGGAGGAAGGGTAGAGAAGGATTCAAAGAGGACTTGTGTGTTTAACCATTGGTGTCTGAAATATGGATCTGTTTGGAGAGCGGGTAGATGCAGGGTTCTTCTAGAGAAACGGCAGGGTAAATGCTAACTTAGAAACCCATAAATCAGTTTACAAAGTCAGTATAAAATCTTCCTTGTGAGAGAAGTCTCTTATCTGTCTGATTGGCGTGTCTTGAAGGAGAAACTATTCAGAACAGTGTTTGAGTTCTAAGCATTCAGTTACCAAATGAGAGGTTGGCACCTGGTGAGGTTTCTCTCTGGTCTAGCAGTTTTCTTACAGGCATCAATACAACTCACATAACTATAGGAATATTGTTTTGTTAGAGCTTCCAGACATGCTAAGATAGAATACTTACTTGTAATTTAGAGGGGAAAAAATGCAATATAGTGATAAAGTGATATAAATCTAAGATTTTGAGTTTTAGATTTAATAAAAACACACACATGTAACTGTAACTCTACTGGAAATTACCTAAGCAAGAAAATTATGATTAAAGCTTTCCCATAGCCGTACACTGGATTCAAACTATTTACTGTCTGTTTGAATGGCTGTTACTGGGGAGATTGCTTTACAGGGAAGTTCTGAAATTTTGTGAAAGTTATTTTGTAAACATTTTTTTTACTATTACAGAGTCCAAATCCCTGCTCTTAAGTGTTTAAGGTCATTCAGCCATAGTTACAGAGTCATAACTTTGGTCTCCATAATTAATGCCTTTTAAAATTCAGTGTGTAGTGAAGAACATTGTTCATCAGCAAAAATTAATGCTTTTGTGCCTGAGGTAGGAGAGTTAATTGTTGCTGCTTGCCTTTAACTGAAGGCAGAGGCATAGACTGTTGACAGTCTGCTGCCTTGGGGTGTGACCTCTTCCCTGCTTGGGCCTGTTTACCTTGAATAAAAGGTCGCTGAAGTGTGAAAGGGTGAAGAAGCCGCAGGTCTTGCTGGGCGAGGATTTCCCTGGCACAGGAACATAGGCAGCTCTAAGCCTGCTGCCTGCTGAGTCTTCCCCTGCTAAAGCTCCTCGCAGGGGCAGGCAGAGGCGTGTGGGAGCCCTGCCAGCCCGCAGCGAGCCGGGGCACGGCAGCCCCACGCGTGGGCAGCAGGCAGCTGGGGACTGCGGCACAGGAAGGCTTCCAGCACCTCCCAGAGCTGTTCTGCATCGCTGAGGCTTATCCATACTCTGCTGGATGTGAATGTCATATGGCACCTCTTGCATGCTGAGTGGAAGCTTTTATCTGTAGCTTTTAATGGACAGGTGCAAGATGGAAATAAATGTTTACGATTTCAGTAGTAAAATCTTGTAAGAAAACTGATGCTTTGATCAACGCCCATACCAGAATACCAAAAACAAAGCAGAAGAAGAAATAATACTTTTCAGAATAAAACAGACAGAGCAAACGAATGCACACAAATTGAAGTTTTACTTCATACATTCAGTCTCTACATCACCTACTGTTAACATGTCTGTAATGGAGGTAAATCTGTCTGTGAATTAAGCAACCAAATGATAAATTAAACTGGATGTGCAGATCTAAGAATTTAAGTTTATCCATACCTGTAGCAAGGAAATGGCAGGGGGAAAAAAAGCGATAACTGCTTCTTTCAGCAAAGACAAACTTTAAAATACTTCTATTCTGCATATGATTAATACCTTTTTCTCCCCATGTTTTATGTGCAGCTGGCCGTAAACTGAAGACCCAACAATCAGCTATATCTGATGGGTCTCCAGATCTAGGTATAAAGAAGAAACCTAGAGAAGGCAAAGGTATATTTTTCTTTTATTGAGTCTTTAAAATTATGCAATGTATATTTATTATATCTGTCATAGGAAATACATAGATCTTTAACAGCATGGTGGATGAGTTTGTACTGACTTCATTAGAATTTTAATTTTATTTGATGTCTTCAGATTTGTTTGTACAAGACGTAGCACAAGGATGTGTGGAACTGCTCTAGAAGTGCCCTGTAATACACTCTGCAGTTAATAGGCTGCTTTCTGATTTTTTGTTTGCTTTGCTTTGCGTTTTGTTGACTTGTGCTGTCTTTTGTGTTGTGTGTTAGCTTACTGCTAGACAGATAATCTGTTAAGCTACTGCTTGAAAGGCTTTTTCTCAAGCAGAAGCAATAATGGTTGACGGTTGAAAATAAGTTTTCTTAGTTGATTCACAAACTTCAGTGGGAATATGTTGCTTGACTAATAGATTTGGTGTGGCTTAAGGGGAAAAAATGATTATATGGGTTTTTTTACTGATTGAGTGAGGAATTTTGTGCAGGAGAGTCATACTTCGCTAATGTTTCTCCTGATAAGTAGCGGGCAAGCCCCAGCTATTTACCCAGCAGGGAGACAGACTAGGGCATTTGCTCTCAGGTTCCTGTTGAGTTGGCATACAGTGTGTCAGCTCTTCCCTGGTTAAAGGTGAAAAATGTGGATCTCTTCCTCACTTCCTGCACTGAAAGTTGCTTGGAGATGTTGCTATGGCTAGGAGAAACAGTTTAGTGACTTTCAGTAGCAGCATACTATCTGAAAGACTGCGCAGTGGTCAGCTCCGCTATTATTTTGGGATTTGTTTGAAAGCAAGATCTGCACTGTTTACATAATTCCTTATCTGGGTACAGCTCCTGAGTTGTCACGCTTGTCAATAGAGTAAGGAAGAATGGGACTGATGTTGTGCAGATGTTAGTTCATTAAAACCAGTGCAAACAGTAATTAAACTTCCCTGCGGTGGCCGCTATTGCCATCTTCCAATTTGGGTGTAGCAGTGGACCTCAAAGACGATCACAGATTTTGCGTCTGCTGTACTTAAAAGCACATCTTGTTTAATTTTCTTTTTTTTTTTAATGAGTATTCTTAAAGCCTTCTTAGCTTGCTTTCTAATTCTGATTTCATTATTACAGCTTTCCATTATCTGAATAGCACTCGTAAAGTGTCCCAGTTCCTAGCTTGTTGCACAAATAGCTTTGAGAAAGGAGGCCTGTATTTCTGTCTCTTCTAGTTTTTGTCTGTACTGGTGATTTCACTCATAGCTGTTTGTTTCATGAAGTGGGAGATGGTACTGCTTTGGTTTTGTTTTTGGTTTGGTTTTTTTTTTTTTATTATTTCTGTTGACTCTCATAATCATCTACTTACGTCTCTTGTTCTCACAAGATATCTCATTACATATTTTTCACTACAACTGGCATAAAATACATTTTCTTTCTTAATGTAGGCGAACTTGATGTCCTGGATTTATTTTAGAAAATTACTTGCAAATATAGGCTATTTTACATGCAGCATGTCTTTGGAAAACCAGGAATTATTCCTAGAGCTCAGTACTGTCAGCAGAGTTAAGTCATGGAGGAGGAGGACAGCTGCTTGTGCACATTTGGAAAGGGGATCGCTTGTTGTCCATGTAGGTACTCCTTCCTTTGTGCATTCCTGATCCTTTCTGGTGCAAAGTGAAGCAGCTGTAAATATGATTTAATTGTGCCCTTCAGTTTATTACACAGGAGGAACCAGAGACTTCTTAATATTTTTTCTTACAGTGAGATAGTAGTATTTTTTTGTTGTTACATAGTGGATTGGCAGTTTGGGCATGGTTTCTCTTTCCACATTGCGTTTTTCATTTGCATAGATACTCATTTTAAAGTGTAGGCAGTTGGAGGGAGCAAAACTGGGTTGAGCCTCTTCACATAGATGTTGTTACCAATGCAACAATTTGTTAATGCACACGATGCTTTTTATCATTCACTTCCTTTCTGGCCATTAGTCCTTGTATTTTGAGACAAGAGCTAACATTCTTATGTAGCCAGCAGCTGCAATAATTGGCTAGCCGCAAAAATTTATTTAATTGTGCAAAATCTACTCTGTATTGAAGTTAAGACAGATAATAATAATGTCTATCTCAGTGGCCGCTTACGCAGTACTGGTTAGTGTGAGGCATTTCAGGAATGGAGATGAGAGCTGTATGCTATTAAATAAGGTTTGTGTCTTCCTAGCAAGGTGCAGTACGTGTTGGTCTACCAGGCTGGACTTACGGATGCATAAGGGTGGTGTGAATGTAAACGTCTTCGGATAACGTTTTTCATTCATGTCTGTCTCATCCTCAGGAGTATGTAAGCTTGGATCTTAGTATTAGGAAAGTCTGGTTCTAAGGAGAAAGAGTTTAAAAATGGTTCAAAATTGTATTAAACATTTCTAAAATAAGCTTTTTGTGTTAAATGCATAGCAGCTGTAGCTGACACAGCAGCCCACCAGAAGTATCACTGGGTCTTACTGGCAATAGTAGATGGGTTCTGAGTAGCATAGGTATTGCATAGTCCTGTGGAAAAAAAAGTTGTTATTCAGGTTAATATAGAATAGGAGGGAAAAGAAGAAAACTGCTGATTCAGCAGCACTGTTCCTGTAGAGAAATTAGGCTCTTCCAGGAATGATTCCTCTTGAAGATCCTGTTGACTTCCTAATACTGAAGCCCACTTATATTTTTTTGCAGAGAGTCTGTTGCAGACCTATGAGATTTGGCGCTGGACCCAGAAATTCTCTTTCTGAGGAACTAAGGGGAAAAAAGGGGATTAATTCCCTAAAATCTAGGATAATTTCAGGATTCATGAGTTCTCTTGTTGACTCTTTCCTTACATAGAGGAAAGGACTTTTTCCTCCTATTCAAATGTCTCTGAAATCCAGTGGAAGCTGGATTTTGATAGCTCTTGAGTCAGTACTTGCTGTTTATTGGAGCACATGGTAAAATACATTTGTTGTTTGTCTATGAGGTGGTATTCCAGAAGGTGAAAGCTATAATTTTTTTTTTTTTTTACCCTTTGAGGTTTTTCAAAGATGGCTAACTTCTTGGAGTCTGCAACAGTGGTCTTTAACCTGCCTTAATGCATTTTGATTATCTTCAGCATGGCATGACAAGTGCTGTGCTGGGCCACTAAATCTCAGGAATTAATGACCTTTTTTCACACACACACAAAAACAAACAAAAAACCAACAACAAAAAACAAACCCACCTATTTTTATTTGGCCCACATCACCCCTAGAAGCATGATCAAGTGAAGAATTTGGATTAATGTTCTGAGGTTGTTATTCTTGTACCCCTGTCTTAGTTCTCCCTTCTCAGATGAGTCTTCTCCAGCTCAGCAAATTGGAATGTGGTCTTTTTTTTTTTCCTTCTACTTCTCTTCCCCTTTTCCTAGATGCAAATGGTATAGTCAAAGTGCAGACAACGCCCATGTTATGTTTTGTGGCATCCTGATAGTCACTGTCATAAACCCCATCTTGGGGCTTCTCCAGTGGAACTGGTACATATCTTAAATATTACATTAAATTCTTCTTCCATAGGCTGACTTCATTTTATATCCCCCTAATTTTGGAAAAGTACATGGGATTTCTGCCCTGTGAATGTTTGTAGCAAGAAGTTGGACTGGCTTTGCACCTAGAAGGATGTTGTCACTCTGCAATATGTATTTGGGAAGGGTCAGAACATGGGTCTGTCACCAGTTGGTGTGAGAGCCCCAGATCCTGGACAGGAGGTCATGTTACAAACTTACCACTGTTGAGACAGTTTGATATTGAAGGTTGTCTGCCTGTTAAAAATTACTTATTTATATCCTCCTGTCCTTCAGTGTCATAAAATTCACTGGCATTTCCATTCCCTGTTTAAGCAAATATGAGAAGAGAACTCTGAGCTTTCGTCCTGCCTCTGCTGAACAGATGTAGGTTGTAGTGACTTGGAACGCCCTCCCACATTTCTTTTCAAGAACTGAGAATGGGCACTGGATTGAACAGGCTCATGTGCTGCGTAGCAGATCACTTGGATTAGCTTCTTCCAGAATTTAAATATTTGTGGAATCTTTACTAAACTTAACAGAATGAATGAATATGTGCATTACATACCATCCTCTGTGTAACATCTGCTTGTAATGCACGCCATTCAGTTACCTATATATGGAGAACTTTGTTATCTTTAAAAGTGGATTTCTAATATTTAAATGCTTTCTGATTATAGGAAATACAACATACTTATGGGAGTTTCTTCTGGACCTTCTCCAGGACAAAAATACTTGTCCTCGATATATTAAATGGACTCAGCGGGAGAAGGGAATCTTTAAACTTGTGGACTCAAAAGCTGTCTCCAAACTATGGGGAAAACACAAAAACAAACCTGACATGAACTATGAGACTATGGGAAGAGCTCTGAGGTAAAAACTCTTATATTCTTAAATTATCTACTATGATTTTAAGTCTGATTCTTAATTTTGCCTATAGAACTGTAACAGTTCTGAAATTTTAAAAGCTTTGCCCTCTTGCTGACTTAGCTGTTTAAAAACCGTCAGAGTCTGGCAGTTCCTATTGCTTTTTGTGTTACCAGTTAATTTGCAATTTAATTGCTAAAGTATATATTTAAAAGGTCATATTTTTTGTCAGGTAAATCCTTCAGATACTTTACCAGTGTACTCTGCTAGCTTCTTTCCATACCTTCTCACTTTGTAGGTCTTACTGTGGTTACTTCAGATTTTCTTGTTAGCATAGAATGAGATTTTCTTTAAAATCTGTCACTATGTTGGTTACTACTGAATTGTACTTTTCTTGCAGATATTACTATCAAAGAGGAATCCTTGCGAAAGTTGAGGGACAGAGGCTTGTATATCAGTTTAAGGAGATGCCAAAAAATATAGTTGTCATAGATGATGACAAAAGTGAGTCCTGCAATGAAGATTTGTCAATGCCTACAGATGAGAAGTCATTGGAAAGAGTGTCTTTATCTGCAGAAAACCTTTTAAAAGCAGCAACCTCTGCACGCGGAGGAAAAAATTCCTCTCAGTTAAGCTGTACCAGAACAGAAAAAGCAGTCACCAGAGTTGTGAATATTGCCTCACCAGCACATGATTCATCATCATCTCATCCCTCAACTACCACCACTACTGTCCCAGCAACAACAGCTCCCAGGTTTGTATTAACGTGGCTTGGGCTTGTCATTTGCCAATGACAAGCGATTTTGTGGTTAGGAAGCTGTCTTTTAGTATTTTGTTTTATGTTTTAAATGTTGGAAATAGTTTCTGATTTGCAAGCAACAGTGTAACATGATAGAACACTATGAAAGTCTAGTTTATGAGATCAGAGCCAACTGTCAGTATGCTTGACCTTGTGCATATTTTAAAATTACGTAGAGAGAGGGAGGGGAAAAAAGACTGTGAATGCTGCTGCATTTCCGAAGCCCTATGCTAGATGTGCAAAGTGTTGAGAGGGGTTTTTTTTGTGTAGTTTGGTGGGGTTTTTTTGTTGGTTTTTTTTTTTTTTTTAAAGAGCCAGTTAAGAATCAGTAAATCCTAGGTTTGTCTGTCGCTGTTGTCATCTCTAATGGTGCTCTGTGTTTTGGCTTAAACACACCCATCTTTCTGTATTTTGCAGGACTGTACGTGTGGCAATGCAAGTGCCTGTTGTAATGACCTCGCTGGGACAGAAAATCTCAACCGTGGCAGTGCAGTCAGTAAATGCAGGGTCACCGTTAATAACCAACACAAGTCCGACAACAGCAACAGCTCCAAAGGTAGTAATCCAGACAATCCCTACTGTGATGCCAACCTCTGCTGAGAACGGAGACAAAATCACAATGCAGCCTGCCAAAATCATTACGATCCCTGCCACGCAACTCACACAGTGTCAGTTACAAACAAAAACAGGCCTGTCTGGGTCAGGAAGTATTAACATCGTGGGAACCCCGTTGGCTGTTAGAGCACTAACCCCAGTGTCTATAGCTCATGGGACACCAGTAATGAGACTATCGGTGCCTGCTCAGCAGGTGTCTAGCCAGACTCCTCCCAGGGTGATTAGTGCCGTTATAAAAAGTCCAGAAGTTAAATCAGACACGGCGGCTTTAAAACAGGAATGTGAAGTGAAAACACTGCAGCTGGTAAAAGAAGAGAAGCCGGCGGATGGAAGCAAGACTGTGACCCACGTAGTGGTAGTTAGCACACCGTCAGCTATTGCCCTTCCTGTAACAGTGAAAACAGAAGGAATTATAACGTGCGAGAAATGAAGAATGGGTTGCTTTCCAGCATGGACTTCTAGACTGTTACAGTTTTGAATATGCTGACATAATTGGGGGAGGGAAGTGGATGTGATCACCAAGTCGAACAGGAGAGTTTTGAAATGTTAATAAACATGCATATGTTGAAGACTTACTGGAAAAAAAAATTATTTTCCCGTGTTTCAGTGGGAATTGAACCACATTGATATGCTGACAAAAACTGCCTCTTCCAGTTGAGAAACAGCTGAACCTGTGGAGAAGGAAAGAGAGAGGGACTGAAAAGGGACCAAACAGTTCACTACGTTGCCCGTTACCAATTTACACTAAGGCCTGGAACACTAAAAGAGAGTTGTGTGAGAGGTTTGCCTTGGTTTTTAGTTTTCAGGGGGAGAGGAAAGTCTCGTTGTTATAAATGGCAAATTTGATGCATTTTATATGCATACCAGCAATTACTACTGTGTGCCCACAGTACTCAACTGGTGCTATGTGAAAAACTCTGCTACTAGGTATTGTAGAATGTGAAATAATGGAGAAGATTAAAGAGCTTCTAAAAGAAGACAGAGACCTAGAGGGATTTTTGTATCATACAGCTTAAGCAGATTCAAAATGAAAGCCTTAGACTGATTTTCAGTTATCTTTCTTGAAATAAGCTAATGGCTTGTTTGTGTAAAGCTTTTTTATTAAAACAAATTTTTTAAAAATCTTGTACCTAGCACAGTATTGTTATAGAATTACATGTAACATATTTTGTATGGTAGTTAAAAGTCTGTCTAAATTTCTTAATTATGGACAAAATAGCAGCAGGCTTTCCGCCTTCTGCTGTAACATGCCTGTGTCTCTCACTTAGCCTTGACATCTGTGCATACATTTCAGTTTCAGCTCTACTCTGTCACTTGAAAGGTCACGCCCAGCATGAGCTTTTGTCAGGTAGTTCTAAACCTGTAAATTTTTTTTTTTTTTTTTAGTTGAAGTTAAGAGGGAAGTACCAGTGTTCAGAATGAACTATAATAGTTTGTATATTCAACATTTGAAGTATATTCTATTTTGTTGTACTCTTGTTTCAAAGTGTATTCAAGTAGGTTTTACTGAAATACAGAAACAAAATTTAATGGTGTTTGGTCTGCTTTTTATTTTTTACTTTTTCCTTTCAACCTATTAATCTTTTTTTTCTGCTTATTTAGAATCTTCCAGGCATTCAGCCTAAGACAGCTGATACAGTGTGGAAGTTTGGAACTCCTCACTACTCTGGTACTCCGAACAGCTGACCAACTCTCTCACACAGTACACTGAAATATTTTTCATTGAAATATCTGTGAAGCTTGCGGTAGTTGGTGAGGTAACTTCTGACAGGGGTCTAGTTCTCTTCTGCTTTTTCAGGACAGTGTGCATGTGCAGTGTTCTTGCATTGTGGCTAACCACATGAGTGCTTGTGGAATAACTTGAGTAGCCTAAGAAGTCACTGCCCTCCAGCTGACAGATGGTGACTTTGTGTGGGCTCCCAGTTGTTTTAATGCAAAGGAGATAGGGTTTGCTTTAAATGACTCTGAGAATCAATAACTTCTAGAGCTCTGTGAACTACCTGAGTATTCCTCCAACTACAAGTTAATTTCCGAAGGCTGCACTGCAAAGGAAAGGTAGAAATGGGCAGTCTTGGCAACTACAGTATACAAATCCCTGTGATGATCTCATAGAGGCAAGCTGTAAGTTCCGGTAGATAGAAGCTGTGAAAAAAGATAAATACTAAGTTACACTGCAGGTCCTTCTGGTGTTGTTGCCATTGGCATTTCCAACTGTTAATGTTTTGGGTTCAATCGGCACAAATACATCACTTTAGGTAGGGTTTGTTTTGTTTTGTTTTTTTTTTTCCTGAAAGAAGTATCTAAATAGGCTTTCCATTTATAATGGCACTGAACTCACGGGTATCATGATACATTACCACAGGGTAAAGCTCGGGTGAGAACACACAGTACACAAATTACTCCATAGTTGCAGTCCACGTGCAAGAGTTTGGCTTAAAATAGATGCAGGGTAGCTTACCCTATTTTCATGGGGACCACACTGGCACAGCTATTAGAGAAGCAGCACATTAGCTTGTGGGTAGCCAGGTGCCCAGTGGCACCCCCAGTTCCTAGTGGAAAGTGTTCAGAGCAGAAACTCCAGTAATCTTGAAATAATTTAAGTGTAAATGACTGTCTCGGTATTTCATGCCTAGAGGAGCAATTTTAACAGAAACCTGTGACTGAGGTCTTCAGTAATGATAAAAGAGACCAGAATTAAATGTTTATATTGGAGTTCATTTTTTCCCTTTAACTTTTAATACTAAAAAACAAATTACCTGTAGTGTCCTAGCAGTAGGCTCCATTCTTCCTTTCGACTGCTAAGAAATGTGGGAATAGCTCCATACAGCCAGGCCAGCATGTGGGGAACTTTGCAAGTCTTCTGAAAAAGGGATTATTTTTCACACTTTGAGCAGGAAAGCAGAGATAAGAACAAACAAATGAACAAGCCAAAGCAGGTAAAAAAGTGGTGTAGAAGAATCCCTTCCACCAGCAGTTAACCCAAAGAAGCAAAGGTTCTTAAAGATGAGCTGTGTTTCTGGCCTGGCGTAGAGGACAAAGACTCCTTCACAGGAGGAAATGTGGAAAGGAAGAGGATTTATGTTGCCAAGAAAGAGATCGGACAGAAAGGGAAGTAGGGGGAAGCTGGGCAATGGGTTGACTAATTTGGTAGTCTGGAAGGCACTAATATTCTGAGTTAAGGGAAATGGAGCAGTGTGAAGAGAGCCAGGTAGAACAAATTAGAGCTAGATGGCAAGAAGAAAGAAGTAATAGCATTTTTAAAACTACATTTTTAAGTCTTTTCTGTAAGGAACTGTTTTCTAAATGGCCATTATTTGATTGTATATGAAAGAGAGATGCTGTATCTCAGAGCATGAAATGTATATCTCTGGAGTGTTTGTAGTTAAGACCTTTCCAACACCTAATTTAGATACACTGGAAGTCAAATGGGGACAAACTATCTTCCTGGAAATAGATAAAGATCTCCAGCTCGTTCTCTTAAGTTAGAGCCAAGACTTCATGGTGTAATGGCAAAAATGGAAGGAATGAAGGTGCACATCTCCACTGCTGGTGAGACAGGCAGCTCACAGCCATGCTATGAGACGCTACTGTTACTGTCGGTGCTGCGTCTTGCCGCAGAACGGGTAATGGTCCTTTGGCTCTCTCCCCTGGCCACTCAGCGAGCGGCGCACATGCTGCCGGCTGCCAGAGGACATTTATCAGAAGTTCGTTAAGTGCTGCAAGAATCTTAGTCAATATGAGGATGCACTGTAACTGAAATGGAAAGAATACTTAACCTGGCTGTGAACAGGGAAGCCTCTTTTTGTTAACCTGTCCTTGTATGTCTTTGTACTTCTCACTTTTTTTTTTCCTGATTTAGCTGCTAGCTGTAAGTACAGACAGGCTTATCACAGTCAGGTAGTGATTTCAGAAGCAGAGCTCTTCAGCCTTGCTTTGTGTGTGAATTGTTCTGAGATCCAGTTGTTCTTCAGAAGTGGTGTGTGATGCAGGTAACAAGCCATGCTTCTTACAAGAGAGCCTCTTGCTGGGGATTTCTACCGCCAAATATCAGAGGGGCAAGATTCCCACTTCTAACTGTGAGTCTCACATCATTTTCTAGGTCTGTGCAAGCTTGCTCTTCAACGTGCTGCTTTATGCCAGCATAATTAATCACTAAAAAATGTTTCTGCTGTTGGTGCTGGAGGACATGACTTCAGGATGATCAGGTTTGTAACATCTGAAATAGACAAAGGGATTCTAAAATATTGAAGAAGTTAGTATCTAGGTATACTCCTAAACTTTTGCAATGCCATTGAAAAACCTGTTACTTTACATGTGAAAGCAGGACTAGCTTTTACATCTGAAGCTGGTGGCTGATGTAGGAGAGTCCAAGCTTAATTTGTCCTTGGCAAGTAGTAACTAGATGTGCGAGTGGAGTGTAACTAGCATGAAGCGAGCAGGCTTTATAGATAAGACATTGAGACATACGCAGTCATGGTATCACTGATAGGACAAGGGGTAATGGTTTTAAAATTGAGGTAGATTTAGATTGGATATTAGGAAAAAAATTTTTACAATGAGAGTTGTAGAACACTGGAACAGGTTGCGCAGAGAGGTGGTGGATGCCCCATCCCTGGAAACACTCAAGGCCAGGCTGGGTGAGACTGAGCAACCTGATCCAGTCAAACATGTCCCTGCTCCTTGCAGGGGGGTTGGACTAGATGACCTTTGAAGGTCCCTTCCAACCCTAACCATTCTGTGATTCTGTGATTTTACATATATAGCTACAAACATTTTTATTTTTCAAATAACTACTATTGTAAGTTATAGGAGGGGCAGGGTAATGTGGTGTAATCCACGGGAAGGGGAAAATATCAGTGAGTTGCAACTCAGAAGAAAGATCTGAATATCAGATCTTCTGGGTTGTGGCAAGAGAAGTTGAAAGGGGAATCCCGTCCTGGAGACCACTGTTTTTGTTACTCTCTCTTGGACAAAGACCCTCTTACTTCGCATTGAAGTGAAGTGTCCTGTGTTTCGACACCACTGGAGTGATTTGGGTAAAGCGTGCTGCAGGGAAGGCTGAACTCTAGGGATCCTCTGCTAGTTGATTTTGTCAACTTTAGGACTTCAGAGAGTTACATCTAAGCTGATCAAGGATCAGTGAGCCAAGGGCAGTGAAGAGTTGATGAGAATGTGGAGAGGTGCCAGAAGCTTCAGTTCTTACTCACCGTGACACGTACAGCAGGGATCTCATCAAGACTGTCACAGCCAGAACAAGCTAAATTCAATTTCTGCCTCATAGAGACAGTTCAAATAACAGGTATTAAGCTTATTAAGTGAAGAAGAGCCAAGCAACACTATCTACTTCTGAACTAATTGTTCTCCAAGAGAGATAGTATTTTAATAAGCTTGCAACAGCTTCTGCCTTTCAGCAAATTAAATAAGTGGGTCATTTCTTCCTTTGGCTAGCGTGAGGGTGAGGGAAAACTGTCACTGCTAAAGCTAATGCAGCTTTTACTCAAGATTAGAGCAAGGGATCTGTTGAGATCTTTTTTAGTCTTGGTGTGCTTATAAGGCAGACAGCCACAAGAAGAGTTTTGAAGACATTTTTACTGTAAGAGTCATACTGCTACAAAGGAAAAAAACCCCAACCTTCCTGCTTCTTCGTATGAAAAATATTTACTGTATTGTTATTTATAGCAGGCAAAAGCATTTCAGTGCTGCAGGCCTGCCTCTTGCTGACTAAAACAAAGCACGACAAGTGATATTTCACTTAAGTTTTCCAAAAGAATCTGTCTGCAAAATGTATTTTATAGTAAGTACTGGAATAAAAGGGTGAAGCTGAGTGGGAAGTTACCAGTTAATTTCTGCATCTTGTCTACCTTCTAGTAAAATACAGCAGAAAGAGTTCACTGTTGTGCTATAGCAGGGCTGTGTGATTTTCTGAGCATGAAGAATTGCCTTGTGATGGGGAGAGTCCCCAGCCTTTTCACAGTTATTCCACCCTCCCCTTGCCTTCAAAACTGCCCTTTAAGGACACGAAGCAGTGAACATCTACTGTCACGTGTCCAGGGTGAAATAAGAACCCCAGCCCTCTCCACTTAAGAGGAGCTCTGCAGTGATGGCAATGTCATACAAATCATGCTGTTTCTCCACAGTTTGGTTTCTTTTGTAGGAGAGTTAGTGTTGGAAGCAAAGGTCTGAGTAAAATGGCATAAGAATCATCCCGATACCAAATACTCTGAGGGCGATGGTGGGAGTTTTGTAGCTGCGGTAGTTTAGCTCCTGCTGGTAAACAAAGCCTGCTGTAATCAGTGCTATGGCTCTGTGCCCTGGCAGTGGTGAAACAGCACCACGTTGATGGACACCCTTGGCTGGCCTTCAGAACATGGAGCTGCTTATCCAAACCTGAAATGGAAATTAAGGGCTTCTTGGTTTGGAGCGGGGGGGCAGGGGGTAGATGTTTTCAGGATTTTTTTTGTTTGGTTTGGGGTTTTTTTGACGTGTTGGGGTTGTTTTTTTTTTTTTTTTTTCAAATACTGATCAGAGTACAGTATTACCCTTGCTCTCAATTGATAACTTTCTACCACAAGTGTAGTTTCTTCTAGAAACTGACAAAAGGGTCTGAATGGAAACTCCAGCTTTTCGTGTGACTTCTTGTGGTACATGAGCAAGGAGTTGACTTTTTAAAGGTACTGTCTTGTAGGTCTACATTGTGGTGTTGCTTTTAGAAGTGTTTAGCCACAGATAACTCCATTAATGGGCAACTGTATTCTCTCTCCTCCTTGCAAAGATTATTTGAGGGAAGATCCTAAGAGAAGATAACCCTAAAGGAGAAGCACTGCATCTCAGCCCCTCAGAGAGCAGCTGAGGGCAGCCAGCACCATGAAGAGGAAGCTGTCTCAGTCTAGTGGGTATGAAATGTTTATGGCAGAGATGCTCAAAGGTCTGCCTTTCTATGGGGTGTTAGGAACATCTCATCTTTGGTCCAAAATCTCTTCCAAAGGAGCCACCCCTTCTGGCTTCCAGGGACACAAGAAAAGACTTGCTCTTTCTGAAATTTCAGCTGATGGAGGCCCTGGCTGGTAGTTGTCAACAGGTCACAGCTGCCTGGTAAGAGTATTCACCAAAGAAGTCAGGCTTCTTGGTTGTAAAATCCTGTCTGGAATTTCAGATCTACACTTGCTAGAGGAGTGCTGCATCCCAGGCTGGTTAGAGGGGCCTCAGCTCCCCTGCTTGGAAGCAGATCATTGCTCTCATCCTGCAAGGGTCAGGAACACACGCACAGCACGTTAACGACTGTGCAACACAGCACTTCATTCGTCTGCCTGAAAGGGAGTGTGTTTGTGTGGGAATTTGGGGTTACCAGACTCTGTATTTCACTTAAAGCAACACGAGTACAGTAATTTGTGGGCTGTGTAAAACACATACCTGTGGCATTTCTTGCTCTTCAAATGACCTTTTAGAAAAAAGTGACAAATACAGCTGCCTGTTGTGAGGAGCCAGCTCTGCTAGGCATGCTTAGCAGCCCTCAGGGAGGAATACTTGCACCCTGCTTTGCAGCACTGGCCAGGTTTGTAGCTCCACACAACTGTCAGAGTAATACAGAGTCTAGGCTTCATCTTTAGCTAAGGCAGAGGGCAGCTTAACATCACTAAAGGGAACTCCCTTCCCTACAGACTTGCTGTGGGATTTCAGCATTTCAAGTTTGAGAAAGAGCACTTGCTGTGAAAGCAAAGCAGCTGTGCCAACTTGTAAGATTAGGACTGCAGGACTGGGGGGAAAAAGGTCTGGAACGGTTAACACCACCACTAACTCGAAGTTCAAACAGTCACTACTTGAGACAGATCACCCACTTAGCGATAGGGAAAGGGAAAAGATGGCAGCAGAGACATTACTTCTTTTTTTTTTTTTTTTCCAAATACTTTTATTAATAATAAACACCTGGAACATTTCAGAGTTACTATGGGCCTTACTTTACATGGAAGTACTGCTTTCTTTGCTCTGCCTCATCCTTCCCAACTACCTAAATGTCAGCCCAACTCCAGCTGTTGTCTCTCTTTCCTCCTCTCTCCCTACCTCATTTTCTGTCATAGTGGCATGTTCACAGTCCATATATGTAGTATCTATGTCATACCAATGAGCACCACTCCGTGCACTGGAGTTACTATGCTAACACAGCTCTGCAGGAGCCTAGGTGCTTAGCCAGAGTTCCCCTGGGCCAGGGAAAGAGGCTCCTCAACTGTTGCTGTATGATTTCAAGTCAGATGTAGGATCAACCAGGTTGTCTCAATAAATAAATTTTGTCTTTTAACAGGTTCCAGGGTAGCTTTAGATTCTGAAGATAAATAACAAAGTATCTCAACATGAAGACTGGCCCTTTACTGAAACAGCAAGATTGACAAGTCTACAAATTTAAACCATTTAGAAAAGTAATACTTAAAGCAGAGAAGAAAATACTCCCTGGTTAAGTGTGTCCTCTGGAGGGAAGCACTGAAGAAACAAAGGTAACAGTCACTGTGTACACATACCTATGGGCTGTACGTGTGTAACGGACACATGCACATTCATCTGGAAAAGTGAGGATATTACTATATGATGTAGAGTAGCTAGCCTCTATTTCCTCACCTGCTCTTACTGGAGGGGACCTTCCACCCACTGCGCTATTATCCATTCACTTTTAATGAAACTGTCCTCTCAAGTCATGTAAAAATGAGAAGAGAACACTAGTATAAGCTTAGATTTATTCATGTCTAATCTGCATTAAACTTCCTTTGTATTACAACAGAAAAAGATTTAAGACTATCTCACTGAGTAGTCAAGCCTCATTCCCTTTGGTACTTGCACAAGCTTAACATGAAATAAATAAAATTAGCATGCTGTCAGGGCAAGTTGTTTTACAAACACAAGTGTTTTGATTTAAATACCAAGAGCTCCACATTCATTAGAGGATTAAATTCTTAAAGACAGGGGTTAGTGAAAGGATAAAGCTCATTTAGCTGTCTTGTTTTCAAACCCTGACATGGCAAGATCACCATGATGAGAACACTGACTCCTTTCTTCCTCCCTTGGAGGCTCCAGATTAAACAAGTGCTGAACGGCAAGTTAACGCCAAACAAGTGCCCAAAATAATGTTTAGTCAACAGTATCTCCTCATCCTTCAATAGCTTCCAACTGCAAAAGTTTTCTCTAAAATAAAACAGTGGTGAGTTAAGACACTGCAATACCAGGTGGCATTCCAACACATTACAGCAGTCTGTCAGGGTCCTGATTAAAACTGAAGTCACACACCAGAGAGAGGTGATCGGAAGGGTAATTGAATGATGGCAGCCTGTTGGGCCCTATTTGCTCTTCAGTCAGCAAGCCCAGGGCTGAGTTCACATTCAAGGCATGCTGGGAATACCAGATATAATCCAGCGTGTGCCGGCACTCTCCCGAGGGCCGGATCTTCCAGGTGGTGTAGGGGGGCTCCGACTGCCCGTCGGGACTCAGCAACTTGTACGCGCTGTTTAAGTTGAGGCTAGAGTTGGAAAATTCTCTGTAGACCTCCTCAGTTGGCTCCGCGTTGAAGTCTCCGCAGATGATCAGAGGGATCTTCGCACCTTGGGTAATACTCTTCAGGTTCTGGAGAAGATCACAGCCTTGCGCGGACCGAAACCTCTCCCAGCCAGTACGGGCTTTCAGGTGAGTGACGGCAATGCAGAACAGTCTTCCAGTTTCATGGCACTTCAGCGTCTGAGCGATGGCCACTTGGTTGGTTTTCAGCTTCATGGCGGTTAGCCGGATGTTAGCACTGTTGATGAGCTCAAAGCGATCTTTGAGGAAAAACAAGGCGCAGCCATCCGGCCCGTTGTTCTGCTCCACATCTAGGCACGGGGACCAGGGCTTCGGGAAGAAAGTACACTGGTAGCCGAGTCGGCTGAGGAGTGGCTCAAAGGTGTCAAAGTAATGGTCGACTTCCTGCAGGCACAAGATGTCAGGCTTGTACGCAAGGATTTCCTCCAGAATGAGGCATTTCCTCTCTTCCCATTTCAGAGCTTCCATGGGACACTGAACAAAGTTGTCTTTGCCTTCTCCAAGAGCTGAAATTAGCAGGAACGGGGAGAGGAAAAAAAGAAGTTACCGATAGCTAAAACAGGCTGTTTTCCTCCGGGTTTTGCAGAGGCCAGAGGCAAGGCTCTGCTCTTGGGAGCCAGCAGCCAGTGGCTGCCTGCAGCCCCGCACAACAGCAGGCGGTCTGTCACAGCGCAAGAGGTTGTAACAGGAAGTGACATGAGGCTTTTGCAACCCTTTGCTTTCTCTGTAAAATGCGTGTACGCCAGTTTACACGGAGGTGATGGGTTTTCTGGGCATAGCTGCTGACTTTAAGGGTACCAGGCTTGCCAATGGTTGTGAGAACCCCTTCTCAAAACACTGAAGTCTCTCCAAAAAAGCTAAATTCCCTTTACAGATAGAAGTTAAAGACTTCTTCCCCACCCTTCCTAAAAGTCACTATACTGTGGCAAGTGCTTCCACATGTGGCTGTGATAGCTTAAGCCTAAGAAAAAAATGGAGCAGTAGAAGAGTGACTCAACTGCACAACATTAAGGCAGTCCCCGCATGGGGATTTACCCACCCTAAAAGATTTTAAGATGAGGCTGTTGCATAAGTCAACTTATAGCCTTGACTTGAGGGGTCTGCGAAAAAAAAATCAGTTAAAATGATTTTGAAGAATTAAGAATTCCTGAAACAGATGTGAATCCCTAAGTAGTACAAATAAACTAAAGAGAAAATGGCAGAGAAGCTGAGCAGCTTTGCAAAGAACAAAACTTACAAAAGGATAAGTCTTTTCTGGGGGCTAACAACTACCTAAAAGTGATGGGTCACAGCTTTTTTAATATACAGTGTTCAGTTAAGACAGGCATTCAGAGCTACCTTTGGCAGCTGCAAGGAGAGACCTTTTCCCCTTTCCTACAGAATGGAAGGCAAGCCAGTGTTTCAAGTGCTGAAAATCTCCCCCTGGCCTTCAGTCAGTTGTGCCTCACGTAACCCACCTCTCTCCCTTTGCTCTGTCAGTCCCAGGCTGCCTAACTACATAGACACATCTGCATTTGAAAGTTTCCGTTGCTGCGTTTGATCTCAAGGTCACACCTTGAGCTTAGAGGCAGCTCCTACCTTGGGCAAGGATGTTCCACTGCATGACCCGAATGGGGCGGTGGTTACTGGCAGCGTTTTTCTTCAGGTCCACAAAGTCCCTCTGAAACCTGGGTGGCCGTTTCTGCAGAACAATCTGACATTCCTCCAGCAAATCCTTGGGGTCTATAGGATCCAGCTGTGCCGAGTCCAGCTGCTCCAGGCAGTCCTGGTGCTGGGACACGGCATTGCTGCTCAGCGTCTTGGCGAGCGCGCTGTAGAGCCGGCTGGTGCTGTTTCCCATGGAACACACTGGAAAGGAAAAAAATGGTGTTAGAGATGTCCACCATGACTCTTCCCAGCACTTAGGTGCCTTACAGATAACCTTGCTACAGCGCCAGCAATTTGTGAGGAGCCTGTTCCTGAATCTGAGATAAAATAAGAAGGATGCAGAGACAGAGTTAGTTAAGTCCACAGTCATCATGTTTTGCTTATAGTCAGGGGGTGCAAACCTCTGCAGGATGTGAACCATCTTGTTTAAGACATCATGCAGGTGTCTTCTAAGGGGAGAAAAGAGTCTCTCATCCAGATTAACTTCTGCACATATTGTAGGAAACAGGATAGCGTACTTTTTCCCTTCTCACAAAGGCGAGAGCCCAGCAGGTAGACAAATAGTGCCTGCTCCTTATTTCATGTGCAGCCTCTGTCTCTGTTGGAGATGGCACTCTGCATGGCCCGGTACTCTGTGCCTATCTGGGATGCCACCGGGCTGCAAGCAGGGGGACTCATTCTAATATTGGATAGGAATTTCTCACCAGAGCTTCATTTGCCCCAAAAGCAGCAACGTTTTCAAGCCAGATGCTTCTGCTGGCTTAAACCTCGGGATGGGGAGTGGAGAAGGGGGTCTCTCCAGCTCCCCTTCACACCCTCTGCTCATTCCCCTGACTCTCTTTCCCCCTTCGTCTCCTCGCTCCTCGGCGCTGCCCCAGCTCAGCAGCCTCCAGCACACCCTGCAGTGCACCCCAGGCCTCCTGCTCCTTTGGCCGTCTTAAGCACACGTCCTGCAAATAAGCAGCTGTCCCCCAGCTCTCCGTGTTCATGCCTGCTAGCAGTTAGCCCCCCGTGTCTCCTGCAGGGAGGTCCACCCATCCCACACAGGGTCAGAGCTGCCAGAGGGGGGTGGTGTGTGTGTCCCCACTCTGTTTTGCCCTTTGGCATAGGCGCGGGAGGTGGCTGCAGCCCTCTTCCCTTAGCGGAGGTCAAGCAGCAGAGCCATGCTGTCAGACAGCAGCCCTCGTGACTGTTGTGCTATAAATCACCTCCTCCTCCCATTTCAGAAGAGCACAACCAGTGCCACTGCGCAGCTGGACACACCCTGAGGCTGGCTTACTGCAGGTACACAGGAGACCGTTACTGTCGAGGGCTGGGCTTCAGGGTAGCGGCGGCAGAGTTTGCACAGAGTTCATGATATGACTACACATCTCTGCAGCGAGTCCTCAGCACGGCCGTGCACGCCCCACGATCTCTTCCAGCACTTCCTCAGGGGAAGGTTTCGCTCTGAAGTGCCACCCTTGCCCCAACACATGAGGAGTACTTGAAAGGAGGCTGTGTTTGCACTGTCTCACAGTTGCCGCTCTGTGGGAGCAACATGCCTGGGCACTTGGCTTCCCTGCAACCACGGGCAGGAAGAACAGCACTTGCACAAGAGGCAATGCTGACAGAGTCTTGCTGTTGTCTCAACTTATTGACTCCAAATGCATTTTGCAAAGGTTATCTTCAACAAAAGAACTCCAGTGTTGCATTGTTGTTGGCCCGCAGAAGTTTTAAAATAAGTTTATTTGTACCTTTGAGTTATTTAAAAATGGAGGAGACTTGTCATCTCACACTCACATCTTGGGGCAGATTTGGGGTGCTACCCAACAGACTTGCATGTTCAGCCTTTGCTAGCCTGAACGACAGCATTACCAATCGTAAGAGCTGGTGACAGACATAGGACAGTGACAGACCTGGCTAGAGGGGAAGGTAGGAAGATGGAAGCAGTAACAGTTCAATGAACATATTTAGAAGGAGTAAAAGGGAAAAGAAAGGCCCTGCAGCAGAAGCCTCATGTCCTCATCTTTAGAAAAATGGGTACTTTTGAAGACACTAAAGAATATTTGCTTTAATGTATCTTTTGCATGTGTAAGCCAGTGGAATAGTGCCTCTGAACAGTTCTAGAAGTTGTAAATGGGTAATTTAAATTGGATGTAGGATGTCTCTCCCCATGTCCATCCTTTTAGCTAAAGTCTAAGGTACCAGGAGTTCCCTGAACTGAGATGTGAGCTTGGGCTCACAAGCATGAATGTCTTTCTAGGGGAACTGTGTTTAAAACACTTGAGTTTCTGCAGTCTTTCTTGGTTTACAATTCTTGTCATGAAGCCAAGTACTGCTGAAGTAGAAGAAATGTCATTTCATAGCAAGGGAAGCAGGCCCAAATGTGAAATCCCCAAGCAGGACCCTGATACAGCTGTGAGGGGATGGGCAGCAGGAATGAAAATGTGCTTGGTACTGGTTACTGAAGGGTCTGGCTTACACACTACCAGAGCTGCCGGGCAGCCATGCAGAAACCCAAATAAATCAACAGAGCTTTTAATGAAAGCTCCACAGGGAGCTCCCTGCCTATTTTTGGGGTAGGTACAACCCACAGTTAAGCGCTGCAACTGGGGAGAAGTACACAGTGCTTTCTGCTACCTCAGGGATGCCATCAGCAGCTGAGCATGGCTGTGAGCCCTTCTCCTGGCACAGCACCAGCCAGGCGGTGGGAAGCCCACGTGGAGGCAATGCCTTCTTACACAGCGTCTCCCACACCATGGGTGAGTGTGACTCACACAGGGCTCTCTGAAGGAATAACAGCGAGTCATTCTGCTCCAAGAAGTCATTAGCAAGAGCCAAGGCTGCTCATCACTTGATCCGGATCAGAGGGGAAAAGCTAGGACCAGGAAGAAGCGAGGTGCAATGCATCTGGAGCCAAAGTTCTACCCTAAAGCTCTGAGCAACCCACATCTGTTACAGCAGGACAAAGTCCAAGTTCAGCCGTGCAGCACCTGCCATGCTGCCAGCAAAGCCAGACTATCATCTAGATCTCCTCATCCCTGGGGTATCCAGCTCTTCATGGGGAGACAGGCATAGTCTAATAGCATGGGATGTGCTACGGCACAGCTGCAGCACAGATCTGACAGCTTTTAAAAGTCAGTAACATCTGAGGAAGGAAAAAGAGCTCCTGTCTTCTTTTGAGAGCCCAGGGAAGGCTGGGTGAAAGAGGGCCTGGCGTATAAATCAGATGCTTTCAGGCTGGTGGTAGGTGGCTTGTGAGTCCTTGGCTGGGAAGACTCCAGCTTAAGATGACTGATGAACTGCACAAGTTCTTTGTCCCCAAAGTGCAGAAATCATCATGGCACAGACTAAATTGTTCTGACCAACAGGGGCCAGACCAGCAACCTGACCGCTGAAACTCCAAACACAAAATCCATTTGTGACTATTGCAGCGCTTAACACGTCCACGGCAGCGAGGCAAGTACAAGGTCACCGTTCATGAGATCCTTACAGTCCAAAGTTAAGTGACCCGTAACTCGCTGTGATAACATCTGCTGCCGGCGCTGTGACACCGTGGTGCTGGTGCACGCAGAGGAACAAGTGGACTCCTGAGCTTGCACTTTAGCAGCGGGTGGCGAACACGGACGCAATTCTCTTGGCACGATGTTGCAATAGGGAACACCAGCTCAGCAATTACTATTCAAGGTGCTTACAATAAAAAAAAAAAAAGCCCTCCTCTCAGCAAGAGTGGTGTCTCAGCACAGTAAGGGCAGGGAAAGAATTTAAACTGTTCATTAACCTTCAGAAGAACAGGGTGCAGAGTTCAAGGTTTCTTGTGTCATCCAGCAATAGCACAGAGGAGATGAACTTCTAGGATCTCTGGCAACGAGCAGTCAGGGACTTTATTTTAAGGACTTTGCTTCAGAGGTGAGGGCTGCAGCACGCAGGCAGAGCAGGGGGCTGCAGAGGGGTAGCAGGGCTGAGGCCCTTGCCTTTTGGCTACGGCAAACAGCATTCTGGTTTCCCTTCTTTTGATCTCCTACCTCCCAGCACTGCTTTTGGCTGGGAGCCCCCATCTCACTCACGGCAGGGATTTCACCACTGGGTGGAACGGCTCCACTGCACCTGCAGCCCGGTCTCGGCCTCCGCGGCTGAGGAGGCCGGCAGCAGCAGGAGATGCCCTCCCTGCACCCCTGGTTCTAGGGGAAACTTGGCAGAGGCCACCCCCACATGACAAATCCTACACTACAGGGTGTCATACTACATGTGCAGCTTCATTTGGGCCAGCAATAGGATTACAGCCCCGGGCCATCTGCATTCAAAGCAGCAGTGCCTGCCACTTGGAGTCTGAGTCCCACTTTTGGCACCCAGGCCAGTCATACGCACCAGGGAGTCAGGACCCTCACAGGATTCAGAGAGCTCGTCACACCAAGGGAGGTGCTGCCCCGTCAACAGGCAACGCCACAAAGAGGAAGGAGCCTTAAACCCTGCCCCAAATAACGCACAGAATCGGTACTCGGTACGAGTCCTGGAAAGCCTTTTGCTCATGAGCGCTCTCATCACGAGCTCGACCCTGCCAGCAGCCAGCTCGCAGGCACATATGCTCCTCTTCCCTGTAGCTCCGCAAAGCTTCCATCCTGCCGTATGGCATCCTGGCCCGGCTTCAGCAGGAGGAACGGGAGCACCCTGCCCCAGCCTGGCCTGTGGACCCCTGCTGTAACAGCACCCACAGGGAACAAACGCACTTCACTTTCCGAGTCTCATTTTGGGAATGAATCGGTGATACCACCCGTGAGCCTCGCCGTGGGAGAGGAGCGTGGCACGTGCCAAGGTGCCGTCCTCACACGGACTCTGCACAGAGCGTGCGGCCAAGGACATGTAGGACCCTGAACGCTTTCCAGGACTCATTTTGGGAATGATCGGCGATACCTGACGGCTCAGCATCACCGCCTTCACCTGCCCGAGCAGAGCCGGGAATTTCCCCACGCGTGGCCTCGAGTAGGAAGAAAACGCCCACACCAGCGTGAGGCCAGCGCAGCGCTGGGCGAGAAGCGAGCAGCTCGGCTCGCTGGCAGGACCCTTCTGATGGCGGGGCGGAGACCCCGACCCACTCAGGCTCAGGAAGCATTAACCCACCCGCATTTTGGGTTCATCCCAAGCAGCCAGCCCGCATGCGGGCGCAGAAACCCACCCCCCGAAAACCTCCCGGCAGCCCCCGTCCCTTTGTCGCCGGATGTCACCCGTGCAGCGAGCGAAACCTACAGCCTTAAAAAAAAATCAAAGGGGTCAGGGCGATTTTGGGAAGGGGCAGGGAGAGGCGGCTGGCCAGAGGCACGTGCCCGCAGGGGGTGACCCGGGGACACCAACCCGGGTGTTTCAGCTCCACCGGCCCCGTTAACCGGAGCAACCCCGCCCGGCACCCCGCCCCCCCCCGGGGACCCGGTACCCACCTGTGCGGGGCGGCGGCCCCGGGGCGGGCGGGCCGCCCACTGCTGCTGTTGCCCGAGGGGCGGCGGGGCCGGGGGATGGCGGCGGCGGCGGGGCGCGGGGCCGCGGCAGGAGAGCGGCCGATGCGGAGCAGAGAGCGGGCAGCGCCGAGCAGAGGCAGCGCGCGGGGCTGTGGTACATGCTCCCGGCAGAGGTGGGGGGGGGGGCGGAACGGAGCGGAGCGGGACCGGTCGAGCGGCGGCTCCTGCCCCGCGGCGGCGCTTATAGAGGCGGCGGCGGCGGCTGCCGGCGCGGCCGGGACATCCGGCACCTACCACTCGTACCCGGAGGGGGGGGGGGGACGTGATGAAGAGGACGGGTCGGGAAGGACACAACGCGGGGGCTGCCGCCCCCCGCCCCCCGGCGCACCCGCAAGAATCAGCGGGGCGGTGTCTGCCGCGGCTGCTCCGCTCCTCCCGCTGCGCCGAGGGGAGCCGCGCATCCCTTCCTCCCCCCTCGGCGTGGAGTGGTCTCGCCCGATGGAGGTTTTCCGCTGTTGACGTCAAAGAGAGGAGCGTCCTGTTCCCACGGACGTCACAGTGTGGGGGTTGGTTGTCCTGTGACCTCCCTTCCCCCCACCCGGCTTCGCTCGGGATGGTTCAGCCGTGAGGGGAGGGGCAGGGAGCGGCGTTCCCCGCGTGGGGCTGTGGGGGAGGGCGAGGAGCGCGGTTCCCCCACGCGTGGAGCGGCGCGGCCCCCCCCCCCCCGCACCCCTCCCCTCTCCCACGCTGGGGAACGCGGCCGTGGCCCTGGAACCGCGGGCAGGGAAGGGCGTTCCCCACACGTGGCGCCCCGCGTGTCTGTTCCACGCGAGCCGCTGGGACTCGAGGAGGGGTGGCTCTCCCGAAGCGAGGGGCTGAGGATCCCTCAGCTGGGTCCCCGCTCCCCCTCCCCACCCCGTGCCAGGGGCCCTGCGTGGGGCGGGGGGAGCCAGGCCGCTCCAGCCCAAATTCAGGCTGGGACCACGGCTGGTTGGAACAGGCCCAGTGCCCGCTCTCGTTGTGAAAACGTGGCTTTTGTTTTTTAGTTTTTTTTTTTTCTGAATTGTTGCGTGTTTTATGTATTTGACAACATAACGGCGGTCGCTGGTGGGAGATGCGGCTACGGGAGCCAGGCTGGCAGCACCGCGTTAGGCCCCGGTTTGCTGACATCCTGCCCCACTCACCCCCGTTGACCCCGGGCCTTCCCTCCCTGGGAGGAGCAGGAGGGGTGCCCAACGGCCGCTCCCTGCGTTTTGGTGTTTCAGTCCCGCTGCCGGCGTTGGGTTTTTTCCAGCTCGCAGCCTCCGGTCAGCCCAGCTCTGGAGAAACGCGGGCCAGGCCCCACCGCCGAGCAGAAGTCAGGTTTTGGCGAGGTTCTTAAACTTTGTTCTTTTTCTTTGCACCATCAGGACGAATGACTTGCAGGCTGGCTCTGCGGGTGATGTGCAGCCTCTTTCTAAGCTGCCAGGGAAGGAGATTTTGCCGCCCCTCGGTGCTCACAGAAAGCTTTTGTTGTTGGGTAGGCCTGTGGGCCTGCCTCGGGGCACGCGGGAAAGGGAGTCTTGGCTCTGGGAGATACGAGGAGCAGTTGATCACTGCCCTTCTAGAAGCTTTTTAATCCACTTCAAGACTGTTTGTCATGGGCCTTTTGGTCTTTCTTTTTTTAAAAGTTACTTCCTTCAGATCATGTCTTCTGATCTGTTTTTCTCATTTCTCTCTCCTCCAGTCTCTCCTTGCCTGCCCCAGCCCAGAAGTGAGGTGCTGCGCTTCCCCGCTGCGTCCTGCACGCAGCCCTCCCGGCTCTCAGCTCACCACAAATTTGCCCTTGTCTCTTCTGTGGCCACACCGCCAGTCCATGCTGCTTCCCGTTCCAGTCACAGACCTTTGTATTTGCCAGGTCCTTCTCTACAGGTAGTGCAAGGGTCTCCACAGTAACTCTTTCCTCCCCTTTTTTGTCCTCCTTCCATCACCCAGGACCACTCTTCTTGCCTGGATTTTGGAAGGTACTTGCTAGGGCTTCAGAGATGGCTTGGGAGAACTTCTAGAGCTTTCTGGGATGCTGGAGGTATCCGTTAGCTTTCTTTCTGCCCACCCTCTACTTGCTTTTCTTCCCTGCTTCAGACTTTTCTGTGTCTCCCTCTCATTTCTAGAGCTTTTTTGGTGCCTTGTACCATTTTGATGCTTTGAACTTGCTTTGTTCTGACTGATTTCACTTGCCAGCCATCCCAATTTAATCCCTGAAGGCCTGTTCTAATCGATTATTCTCATCTGTAATTTTATATATCTATATAAATATATATCTGTCTTTGTTCCTCATTTCCTTTCTGATTGTCAAAGCACAGGTGGTGGTAGTCTCACAAGCCCTCTACTGACAGTGCTTTTCTCTCTATGCTGCTTTTTTATTAAAAAAAAAAGAGTAAATTGGAACATATGTAGAGCTGCTGTGGTTTCAAAGGTAGATCCTGGAGCTTAGGTGCTTAAAATTGCGCCTGGCTGTGGGTAGGCTCATCTGCCCCTTGCTAAGCAAAATATTGCATACTTTAATGATTAAATAATTTAAAATCCAGATAATTAAAGAACAAGAAAGATAATTAAACAATATTTCAAGGTAGGTAATTAGTACCCTGCTAACTTCTTCAATTTTTTTTTTTTTTTTTTTCTGTAAAATGAAGCAGCCATGCTGCTTGCCCTTGACAGAGATCTGGGAGCTGTGGAGGGAAGGGCTGGAGCTCAGCTTTCTCCACTTTCAGATGCACTGACCACACCTGCAGATCTCTCAGCTCTGATTCATATCCTCTCTGCTTTAAACCTGCATGGTAGAGATGGAGGCTTGATTGCCGCACAAAACCGCAAGCCCTGGTTGCTAACTAACTAACCAGACTTGGTGCCTGGCTGGGCTTGTCTGCTTGCAAGTCTGGGCACCCTTATCAAAAGGGCAAACTGGTGACTAAGAGGTTTTTTCCATGCCTGTTATGCGTGATGATCTGTAACCAGCTTTTTTTTTTTTTTTTTTTTTCCCTTTCCCACTTCTAGAAGGCCACAGACACTTCTGTAAGGAAAGACTGGTTGGTGATCCAAGTAATCCAGGAGGTAGCCTGGTGGCCCCACCGTTTCTGGTGAGATTTGACAAAGAAAATGTGTAACAGCATGGCCTTAGGGATAGGTAACCCTTTTTTTTTTTTTTTTTGCATTTTCTGCCACAACGCTACTGACAGATGTGAGAATTACGAGCTTGGTGACAGGGAAGCCGCTGGCTGACTTTGCGGTCTTGCTGTGGAGACGAGGCAGCTGGGCCCGTCTCTGAGATTCGTGTCCTCAGCTGACCTCCAGGTGCATCTTAGCCTGATGCCTCTTCCTTCTGCTTCTCCTGCCCCGTGGAAAAACCCTTTGCCCTCCAGGCTGGCTGCTTCTCCTCCCTGCCAACCGGTTTCACGGAGCAGCTCACTGCCCAGAGTCTTTAAGTAACTAATGACTGGGAGGTACAATATGTTTGTTTTTCAGTTTATTACTCTGATGACTCCAGTAGCTGGGTTTAGGCCAAACCACCTCCTCATGTGATCTGCAAGGAGGAGGAAGGAGAGAAGGTTTTCCTGCTCCCCTCTGTACTGAACGTGCTTTGCTTGGCTGTTTTGGGTGTTGGCTTTCCTCAGCCCTGTGTGACCAAGCCAGCGTGACAATAACAAAGGTATTTTTGAAAGAAACAAAAGTTACCGATGATGCATGAAGGTGTTTTCCACACTTAGCGCTTTGTTCCTGGGATTTGGGAAGAGTGGTGATTTAGCTCCAAAATATGAATCAGTGTTTAGTTGGCGTCTCTAGGAATGATTCAAAAGTCCTAACAGCCTGCCATGGAAAAGAAAATCCTTCTCAAAATATACAAAAGATACAACTAATTTTAGGTACATGTGACTCAGAGGAAAGAAAGAAGTAAGTTTCTTTGGAAAGCGATCTCGGCTATCCCATGCACATCTGGCTGATGTTTACACTAGCTGGGAGCAGTGGGCATGGGGAGAGAAGGGACCCAGGCCAGAGTCTGCGTAGACTGAGAAATGCTTTTTTCTTAACTTTTGACCTGTTCTTACCCTGGAGATGCTGATGCTTTAAACATCCTGGTTAGTGGACAGACTGTTAATCCCGTTCCAATGCTGTGGAAATCCCAGGCCCAGCGGAACTATGTTACTTATTAAAAATAGGCATATGACTTAACGTTTTTCCAGCATGCAGTAAAACCAGTGATTTCCACAAACTTTGCTTTCTTGAGATTAATACTGAGCTGATGATAATAATCCTTCCACCTCCTTGATCAGGCAGCTGCTCCCAACCAGTCATCCCTATGTCAGGAAAGTGCTTGTGCTGCACTTGGGGTGGTGTACGCATGCCCCAGCACCTTCTTTTTTTCTCCCGCAAGCGAAGCCGTCACCTGGGGTGGTGGCTGCTGGCTGCTTTTCCGTGGGATGCCTTGCACCCCAGGGATGCCCCTTTGCCCTGTGCATACCCAGAAGCCCTTCACCTCCCCACCATCGTCTTGCTGTGGGGCATCTCCCCCTTCCCTCTGTGCTTCACCTCGGTTTTGGGCACCTGGGAAGAAGCTGGGAGCCAGGACTTGGTGGCAGACATCTGGATCTTGGTGGGCTGGAGGGAGGCTGTCCCAAAACAGGTTCACCTGAGGTGGCAGCAGAGCAGAGGATGGATATTTGAAACAGGCAGTATTGCCATAGATAGCTGAGATAGCTCTTCCATGCACCCAGCTCTGATTTCTCAAGCATTTTGGTGACTAAAGCATCTCAGAAAGTGGAGCTTTGCCACTTTAACCCAGTATCTGTCTCCCAGAGAAGTGAGTAGCAGTAAGTCTGGGCAGCAGATGGTGAAGCCTTCCGTGCAGCTAGGGAGGAGAGTGGGAACGGTAGTGACACTTCTGATAGCTCGTTAAATAAACACGCACGTCACTTCATCTCAGATATGAATATACACTGCAGTGCGGATGATTAAATGGAGTACTGCCTATTTAGAATAGGTGTCTGCCTAAGAGGTGTTTGCCTGTTGAATCAAAATTTCCAAGACTTACACACATGGCAGCCAGCCTTTGGCTTAACTTGCTCAGTAACTCTCTGAATCTACTTTCTGACATGTAATAATTTTTGGAATCATTATTTATGCCCCCAAGACCTGCTACCCCTTGTGGCAAAGCCATTTTAATTTCATGATGCTAGTGATGTTGAAGGGAAATTGTGCGTAGACAGCTCTCCTGAGAGCCACTGCAGCCACACCACCAGCAGTGATGTGCTCCTGGCGCACAGGCATTTAGAGGCAGGAGGAGTGGGGCTGGGACTGCCTGTTAGCACCATTGGTTGCAGCCGGTGCCGTCCTGGCTCCCTGTTGAGAGGTGCTTTGCAAGCGCTGCTCCATGGGGCAGAAGATTCCGCTTCCTTTGCAGTGCCTGATTTGAGGGTGAGGGTATCTTAGACCAAGATAAGAAGAGTCATCTTGGTGTAAGCATCATTTTTCCTTCCTTCCCCCCACCTGTCTCTCCTTCAAAGGGCAAATAAATTTCTCTTGGGAGAAGCGTGACCCCAGATTGGTTTAGCCCTTTTCTGTTGCATTGGAGGAAGCAGAGTTTTTGGGGACAGGCTGCGTAGAGGGCTTTCTTCCTGCCCTCTCACATTCCCTGTCTCAGGAAGGTCTGGCTCGGATCTGCTCTTCCCCTGCTTTCAGCAGACTGCAAAGTGATGTATTCTTGCACCAGGAAAACAACCTTGAAGCAGGGACTGAAATTCCAGCTTGCTGGGAGGAGAGGGAAAGAGCGAGCAGGGCCACGCCAGAGAGCTTTAACTCTGGTTTTGTTCAGTTTTGAGTTATTTTGTTATAGAACCTCACCCACTGGGCAGCTGTGGTCTGGGCTGGAGAATATCTGCCTGGCTTCAAAGGTGAGCGTCTCTGCCTGCTGACTGTGGTGTGGCCTGGAACAAACCCAGGTACTGGTATCTCAGCACTGGGGTTCCTTGTGTGGATTATGTTGCTCATTTGCAGGCCTGAGACTGAGAGGTAACAGGGACCACCTGAGGACCTGACCATCTTGCTACCTGACTGCCGAAGCCCTTGAGGCCATCCAGGGTCCTATTTCCAGTCCCATTTTGGGCAGGCTCAGCTGTTTTTCCAGTGGTAGGGGTGCAATGGCTGTACCCTGCCTGATTTAAACAGTTATAAATCAGAGTCCCAGAGTTTTCCTGTCTGAGTAACTGTGTTTTGGAAGCTGCTCTGCAAATCACACACGGGATATTTGTGTCCTAAGCTACCTTCCTGCTATCTGGGCTCCTTTTGAAAAGCAAAGAGTGTTTACTGAAGGAGAATTGTTGTCTTTGATGTGGAGATGCAGAGGATCCTTGGCTGGGCACCATGCTGCTCAGGTACAATGGTATTAATGTTCATCTTAGGAAATAAATGCAACTTCTGTTTTTCACACTTTACTAGCCTGGTTTCACTGCACCTGGGCATTTCGGTGAATAAACTTGCCAGTCATCAGTTTCCAGCTGGTAAATTTGTAATTCAAGAGGAGCTGGAGCGGTGAAGCCGGCAGCCAAGCCCAGGGCTGGACTTTCCCCTCCGGGGGTGTGCTCGGCCGCGGCACGGTGGTTGGGCTGCGCTGGAGGCAGCGCTAGAGGCATCTCCCACCACCCGGCCGGCGTCCAGCCCTGGCTGGCATCCAGCCCTGCCTCGCGTCACCGGCCCCGCTGCTTGTGCAAGAGGCCCTGTACCGGCGTGCCCCCTCGATGGCTTTCGTAACCTGGCTGCTGGGACTCTGGGGGTGCTTTGCCCTCTGCCCCACCAAGCACCCTGGGTCTCACCAGCATGGAGACTTTGCTCAGCTCTAGCTGGCCTCAGTAGGAGTTGGGGAGCCCAAAACTGGGGCTTGGAAGCTCTTGGTGCTCCTGGCCACACTAAATTGGAGGCTCCCTTTGGGGCATCTGACGGGGTTTTGGGCTTCGCGCTCTTTCTGCAGCTGCCCCGGGCACTGCGTTGCACGTAGCTGAGCGGCACCGGGCTGGCCAGGTGAGCTGGCAAAGCCCGAGGTTTTGCTGATCCCCAGCCGCGAAGCTGGCAGCTTGCTGAGCAGCCGGCCGGGCTGTCTCCTCTCAGCAGCTGTGCGCCAGAGGGGTTGCTCTGCCGAGGTAATGCAAGCGAGTCATGGCAAATGCCACCTGGGCTGTGCCTAGAACAAATTTTGCACCCTGCAAAAACGTTCTACTTATTCAATAGCAAATTTCTTGGTGAATTGCCTACTTGTAATGCATCAAACACAGGTTTAATTACAAATAGATTTTGTCCTTTCAGGGCAGCTTTACGAGACGTAGAAAGGTACTCTGCCCTCTGCGGGTGCACGCTGGAGTTTGGGTGAAACTGCTGTTGTTTTCCTCAGAAAGCAGCTGGGCTTTCTGAATTCATTATATTTTAGTTTATATCTTTGAAAGAAATTCTAATTTTACCTCTGTGTTAGTTTATGTGGGCTTTCAGTGACAGACTTTCAGTAGCTGTAAGTCCACAAGACAATTTACAGAGAAAGGTGTGGTTGGACGCTGGTCCCTGCAGCATGAAAGCATCGCTCTGCCTGGCACGGTTGGCTTCAGGGAAAATACTGAATCCCTCCATTGCCCTACATCTGTCTCCACTGACCTCTCTTCAGCCTGCGTGTTTCGGTGCTTTAATGCCCTGCAGTTTGGTGTGTCGCTGCAGCTCAGACTGGGCTTCCAGAGCTGATGGCACCTCCATCCCCTCTTACTGGGGGTAAGACACAGAGCGGGCAGCGTGGGGCTTACGGAGCTGGCTGAAGCCAGAGAGCTGCTTTGAGGCAGCAAATAGAAGTGATACTGGTTTTATTGTCTCTTGACTGCTTGGTGGAAGTGTTGGTGAGTTGCCTGGGACCCTCCTGAGCTCCTGCTGAAGGTGTGTGTTGGTGACACTTCAGCCTTGGCTTCTCAGTATGAAGTAGTGATGCATTCAGTGGCTGACAAGGTGAGGGCAGGGAAAGAGTCATGCAATAGATCCAAGAATGTGGTATTAAAACAAAAAAAAGACAAGACTTCTGGGGTAATTTCAGATTTTCTGTATGTTGGACAGGCAAGGGGCAGTTTTGAACAACTTGTCCTTTGCATGGGAGCAAAGAGTGCCCTGTGGAAACCCCTTCACTTGAGAAGATAGGACCTTGTTCACAGCTAAGTCCATTTCCCCTCCACTGAGCTGGGTCCAGGACAGCAGCAGATTCCCCCTGAAGTGGACAACAAGCTCTGGGCACTGAAGCTTGTGGTGGGGAGGACCGGAGGGCGACTTGGAGGCAGCCTGGTGACTTGGTCCTGCAGTAGAGTGGCAGAGAGCAAACCTGCGGACCGAAAAACGTGCTTGTGAGTGCAGCGAAGCTGGGGTGGTTGATCATTAGGGACTCTGCCGAGGCTTGAATGTGTATCTTGGAGGGGAAAAGCCAGCTGTTTCGTGGCCCGTGACCAAATTGAGCATCCCTCCTGCTGTGCCGTTCCAGATCCAAAGTCTAGCGAAGTAAAGGTCTGATTTTTGTTCCAGCTCGGGAGTTTTGGGGCAATGTCGAAGGGCAGCATCCTGGCCTGAGGTCAGGATTTAGCAATCCTGGCAGCACTTATTCTTTGTACAGTATGAGGGAGACTTACGCAGGAAGAAAAACCCACACACCACCGCCAACCGAAACCCCATCCAGCTGCTGGTGGTAGGCACAGCCAACTTCATGTCGTCCCCAAACCTTCCGCAATTGCAATACTGACTTTTCTGGTAAGCGTAGGAAATCACCATTTGATTGTGCTCACAAAATTGTGTGGTTGCACCACTCTAAGTTGCAGTAGCCTCTCTCCTCTTGAAGGAAACCTCACCACCTGTGCTATCAGTTGGTGTGCTGTCCGCACCCTGGCCCTTCTCTCCTGGACCTTTGCCGCTGCACGAGGGTGACCTACAGCAGAGATGGGATCTGTTTCTCGTTTCTGTCACTAACTCATCAGGCTCAGGGGGAAAATCCTGGCGGAGGAGGTAGGGCAGAGCTGTTCTCAATGTGCAGGCTCATTGCAATGAATGCTTGGACTCCCGACCGCATCCCTCCGAGCACCACTGCCTGTTACCCAGCTCACAGCTGAACCGCTCTGCTTAGTCCCAAATTTCTCTGATGCCTCTGCTGTCAGACAATTACTTCTTCTGACAGGAGAAAAGATCCGGGGCTCGTTAAGAGCTGGTTGCACGCTGGGGTTCAAGCTGGGTGCTCAGGAAGACTCGTGTGACTGTGGGGCGGAGAGGGACCTGGCTTTTTAGTAGCAATGAGGAACATTCAGGTTCTCGTCACTCCGCAGGAGCCGATTAAGTTATCCCAGGCTCCTTCCCCCACAAAATCAGCTCCAATAATTACCGTCACGTGGACGGAGGTTTCATTTTGTGATCCGGGATGTGACAGCCGGGGTTGCCACCAAGCGTTTTGGCACCGCAGTACCTGTCACAGGTATAATTACAAGGACGGGATCTACCATCGCCTCCTTCCATGCATTGGTGGGCTTCAGCCAGTGCTTGGCAGCCCCTCTGGCAATCGGAAATGTGCTGTGAACTCAGCCTTGCTTTCATTTTTTTTTTTTTTCCCCAGGCAAGTGAAATGCCTCGTGCCTTGCAAGCACTCAATTTTTTGTTGCTAGGTGAATAAATGAGTTTCTGCCGGGTTGTAATTCAGCCTTGTTTGCAAGTGACCCTCGGCGATCTCCGTTCCAGCATTTCCAAATTCCCGTTTCGGCTCTCACAGGTGCAGCCCTGCATCTGCATAAGTTCAGTTTTCCTTCACTAGATGTCACTGTCTATACAGAGAATTTCAGAAGCTGTTGGAATGGATGATTAAATTAGGAGGGGGGGAAAAAAAAAAGTGAGCTATCTGGAGAGGGTAAGTGACTGAAAAACGTATTTTCAATTACATCCGAAATAAGGTGGTTTTCCTCTTCTTTATCCCCCTGCAGTTCACTGGAGACTTTTGGTGCTGCTTGGGGAAATGAGGTCCCTGAGAGCCCTGTCTAAGCAAAGCGTGGGAGGCTGGTGGCCATCTCGCCTTCGTCTGTCCTCGCCTTCGCAAAGCGCAGGTGGCAGGATGGAGCGTGCTTTAATCTTTCTCTCGGGATGCAGACTGAAAGTAATAGTAAATAAGAAAAAGTCCACTGACTGCAATGAAAGAACAATTTTAATCTAGTTTCTGGAGTTTATTTAAAAAAAAACCATTCTTTCTGGGTTGCGGAGTGTTTTAATTAGCCCTTTAATTAAACTGACAGGATGAATAGACTACAAAGAAATAGGAGTGCGTGCAATGGTCAGTTTTTGTTGGCTACGTTAGCCTCCATGTTTGTGTTGTCTTAGCTGGGAAGAATAAACATTTCTTGTTTGGTGTAATGCCATTCTTCCTCCTCCTTTTCCTCCAGGTTTTTAGTCAATTCTAAGGATGCCTCAGCCAGCTAGTTATGGCACTAATTAATAGTGCTTTAGGCAGAGCTGATAACAAGGCAAATCTGGCTTTTGCTACTTTTTATTTACATTCTGGTGTGGGTTTAGCAATGCAGATGTCCTTGAAATCAAAGAATTTGCTTTCTTAAAGATTTTAACTTGGAAGAGAGCATTGAGAGCTGGGATTTTCTAATATTGTTTCTTTTTGGGTTGGCAGGCAATGGAGCGTATATGCACGCTGGGTGCCAGAGCTGCCTTTATTTTACTGTGTGGGCTTTTTTTTTCCCCCCAAAGGGATGACATGGATGCACGCTTGTGCATTACACTGATATCCTCATGCAAAGGTAAAACCCAGGTGTCCTCAAGGAGGACGACTCAACTTGCCTGGCGGGTGAGGGTGCCGCAGCGATGACTTCCTGGGATGCAGGACACTCTGCAACAGGGAGAGATGCTGGTGGTGGAGAGGTGAGTGGGCTCCTTGAGCCCTCTTCTCATCTCTTATCTAGGTGTTGCATCTCCCCTTGCCTGACCGTGGACTGTTTCTGCCACCCTCCCGCTGTGGTGGGCATCAGCCTGGGGTGCAGAGCCGAGCAGAGTGCATTTGCGGTGTGGTGTTCATTGTTTTCTTGTGACTTTGGACCTGGCCGATATACATAGGAAGGGGGTGAGCTAGTCTCATCGAGCTCCCTTTGATCTGACACTTGAATACTGTGAAATTTGGAAGTAGTCAACACTGCCACCTGGATGCAAGTCTAGTAAGCAGTGCTACCCATTCAGTAAGGCCTTGGGTGGGACTTGGATGTGCTGGAATTAACATCCCCTTGCATGTCTGATGTAATTGATTTCTTCAGCAGCTCTGTTCCCCTCCTTGGTTTAGCAAGGGACAGGTACTGAGTCCCTCAGCATGACACTTGCAGACCTAGCGATGAAGTGTGGAGGCTCTGTTATATTTTTTATTTACTAGAATGTAAGCTAAATCCTTGATCTAATGCAAACTTTGTGGCTATTTTTGAGGTGCCATAGGGCACAAAGGGACACAAAGCATTCGTATTGTGTTTTACGATGATTTGTCTCTGTTCTCATATCAGCTACTTAGCAAATTTTTCCTATTTCACTTTTATCAGGGCGGAAAAGCTGCAGGGGGACTTTCCGCAGTAGTGCAATGAGCTGTGCGAGCTCTGAACTTGCCTCTTCTCTCCTCTTTAATCTTGGTAAGGGTACAACAGAGCCCCAGATATCAGCCGCGGCCTGGAAGGATGTGCCCTGTGAAGGGGGCTTCTTTCCATAACGGAATTCCCTTGCACAGAAAAAAGAGACTGAGGGTACACAAAACAGCGTGATGGCTCAAAATCATCCTCGCCGCGGTCCGTAGTGTTCTGTTAAACCAAAAGAGAAATGAAAAGAGTAGCTCCGTGTCAGATGAATATCATTAATGCTTTTACGAAACGTGCCTGCGAAGGCCTGGAGTGAAAATAATGTGTAGGGAGGAAGCCAGCAGATGCAAGTGAAAAATGGCAATTGCTTTGTGTAAAACATTCAAAGAAAATGGAACAATGTTAATTTTATTTGGAATTTATAATCAAAGGGAAAGTTGCCATTTTGACTGGAGATGGAAAATTGCCTGATTATCTTCACTTTTTCTGTGCCTGCATAGGGAAGTGTTTCTCTGCTGCTGAAGCGAAGGAAAATCATAGAATAGTTTGAATTGGAAGGGACCTTAAAGATCATCTTGTACAAACCTCCCTGCCATGGGCTGGGACACCTTCCGCTAGACCAGGTCACTCAAAGCCCCATCCAACCTGGCCTCGAATACTCCTAGAGATGGGGCATCTACAGCCTTTCTGGGAAACCTGTTCCAGTGCCTCATCACCCTCATATGAAGAATTTGATTTTCTTCTTTATATCTAATCTACACCTGCCCTCTTTCAGTTTAAAGCCATTACCCCTTGTCCTATCACTACATGCCCTTGTCAAAAGTCCCTCACTAGCTTTCTTGTGGGCCCCCTTTAGGTACTGGAAGACCACTATAAGGTCTCCGTGGAGCCTCCTCTTCTCCAGGCTGAACATCCCCAACTCTCTCAGCCTGTCCTCATAGGAGAGGTGCTCCAGCCCTCTCATCATCTTCATGGCCCTCCTCTGGACCCTCTCCAACTGGTCCATGTTCTTCTTATGTTGTGGGCTCCAGAACTGGACGCAGTACTCCAGGTGGGGTCTCACCAGAGCAGAGTAGAGGGGGAGAACCACCTCCCTCGACCTCCTGGCCATGCTTCTTTTGACGCAGCCCAGGATGTGGTTGGCTTTCTGGGTTGCAAGCACATGATGTCAGCTCATGTTAAGCTTCTCATCTACCAGCACTCCTAAGTCCTCCTCAGGGCTGCTCTTGATCCATTCTCCACCCAGCCTGTATTTGTGCCTGGGATTGCCCCGACTCATGTGCAGGACCTTGCCCTTCATGAGGTTTGCATGGGCCCACCTCTTCAGCCTGTCAAGGTCCCTCTGGATGGCATCCCTTCCCTCCCGCATGTCAACTGCACCACACAGCTTGGTGTCGTCAGTGAACTTGCTGAGGGTGCACTCTATGCCACTGTCCATGTCACTGACAAAGATGTTGAACAGCACTGGTCCCAATACCAATCCCTGAGGAATACCACTCATCACCAGTCTCCATCTGGTCATTGAGCTGTTGACCACAACTTTGTGAGTGTGGCCATCCAGCCAATTCCTTATCCATCAAGTGGTCCATCTATCAAATCCATGTCTCTCCAGTTTAGAAAGAAGGATGCCGTGCAGGGCAGTGTCAAATGCTTTGCACAAGTCCAGGTGGATGACATCAGTTGCTCTTCCCTTATCCATGTAATGCTGTTGTAGAAGTGCACCAAATTTATCAGGCACAATTTGCCCTTGGTGAAGCCATGTTGGCTGTCACCAATTGCCTCCTTATTTTCCATGTGCCTGTATAAAAATGATATTAAAAATATAAAAATATAGTAAGGACTGGACAGAGAGGGGAAGAAAAATGCTGGTTTTGTTTTTGCTCTATATTCTGCTACCGACATTAGCAAACAATACCCTTGCTTTTCAAAACTGTTCTCTCGCATGTGTGAGGCCTCCCTGGAGAATGACAGCAAGGTGCAGGCTTTGGCAGCTGCAAATCTGGATGATTTCCTTGCTTTTCCACAACTTCGTCAATTCTATCTGGCTCCAATCTGTTTGCTGTTTTTTCAGCCTCCTTATCTGTGAAATGGGACAATTCTTACTTGTTTTGTGGAGGGTGTGGGAAGGTTGAGGATTTTTCTCTTTGTGACATCTCCAAAATCAAAAGCATCTCAAGGGTTTTCACTTGTTCAGTTTGGAGAAGGAGGGATGAAAGGCACAAGCATCAGGGGTGGTGCAAAATGCTACATCTGGGTGAGGAGCTGGCTGGCTCAGCTGGCTTCTAGAGATCTGTCTGGCAATCCAGTCAATGAAAAGAAAATGAGGGGAAAACCCCAACCCCACAGCTTGACCATTTGTGGTATATATATTTTATTTATTTCTTGTGGCTTTCTAATGGCAATATTCTACCAGCTCCTGTGCCAGCAGCTTGAGGTGTTTTGGAAGGAGCCTGTAGATGTCATGCAACTGGCTGTGAGCAAGAGGAGAGGGGAAGGGTGCAGAGGGACAAACAGCGTTAGCCAGTCAGCATTGGCATGCCCTGCCACGCGAGGCTGCCTGCTCCTCTCTCTGCTGAGCAGGGGTGAGAGACCCCACCAGCACCGTGCTCCTGGCAGCATTCCTGTCCTGGCTTTTCCTCCATTTCTTTGTACTCTTAAAGCTCCCCCACAGGCTCAGCTGGGCTTTGGTAGCCAAAATGTGAGCAAACGTCCAGCTCCCCAGTCCCTCGAAGGCAGAATAAATGCCTGTGAAGTGAGAAGCTTTAAGTTTTTCACCAAACTCCCTGGCACTGGGTTGCCTGGAAGGTGAAGGGGTGCAATCACCATGTTTCCAGTCTTGCTGGTCACATTGTAAATCGTGGAGGTGACTTTTCCCACCAGCCCATGTCTGTGTGTAAGGATGGCCCAGCATGGGTGTCACCCCTTCCCTGATGTGTGGAAGACTGATAAAAGCCATTATTTTTTTTTTTTAATTCCCTCATCACTGGACTTTCAGGGGCTGTCATGGTCTGCGTGAGGCTGGCAGAGCATTGCGCAAATAACCCGTAGTCCTCACAAACCACTGGAGGCTGACTGAATAGCGCGGAGGAGGAGAGAAGGTGTTTCTTTTTGCAGCCAAGGTACGTGAGCAGAGAACTGCTGAAGCCGCGGGGCGGCCGGAGTAGCCTTGCTCTGACCCCCGCGCAGGCACTGAGAGAAGAGCTGGTGGTGATGCTTTTGCTGTTGGCTCAAAATGCTGTCTCCTGGGCGCAGGGTGCTGAAAACCCCTAGGGTAAATAAGAGAAATGGCCAGTAAATAATGCATATTGGGCACAGCCTTGCTTGAAGCAGCTCTTCTTGTACTTGCTGAGCTGTGGCCCAATATTTGAGCATCTGCGTCTCACCTGGGCGGTGGCTGGGGGGAGCAGGAGATGCCTGGGCTGCGCTGGGCAGGGAGCACTCCAGCGGCACCCGGAGATGATGGCTCAGCAGGCAGAATGGGGAGGGAGATAAAGACAAGCCAGATTTCTCCCAGGCTGTTCATTTTTCGGTACGCAGCCTTTTAAACTGCCCTGATTTTGTTTTTTCTGAATGCTGTGGCATGCCTGATTAGAGCTGATGAGCACAAACTGCTAGATGTTTGAAACTAGAAGGGTTTGCTTTTGTCTCAGTGTCATCTGGAGGATTTGGGAAGCTTTTTAGGGCTTGCTCCCTCTCAGGAGCAAGGACGAGGCTTCTGTGGCTGCCTCCCTCCCTCAACTCCCCTCTAACAGCGAGTCACTGAATTTTTAGCATGTCCTTCATGAAAATAGCTCCTTAATATCAGTCGAGCTTTTTGCAGATCTCTCAGTCTCTTGGTGTTTCTCTGTTCCCTTATCTTGTTTACGAAACTGTATTATGTGAGACAAAACTCATTTGTTGGCGAGGAAGGGACATTGTACTCAATGGGATATTTACTGTGTACCTGAGGTATAATCTATCCTCTGCAGTAATACAGACTCCAAAATGAATGGGTATTTATTTATAATACAGCAGACAGTCCACAGGGAGGTGTCATCTTGTTTGTAATCAATCCCGGCACGATGCTCTGGTTGCAGCACAATAACGCTTTGCATTAAGTGATGAATTGGTTTAGTCTTCTTATTCTGACCGTCATTTTTCTTTGCTGAAGATGCATTGCCTCCATTATGCGACCCTTGTAGCTGAGCATCAAATATCCCCAGGCACTTAAAAGGGAATGGGTGAGATCACGCGTATTCCCCTGTAGAGAGGGAACAGAGCAGCCCCCCGAACAGGCGCACTGCTCATTATAGGGAGTAATGGGTTCCAAATAGGTGACTCGGTGCAGCGCGAGCTGCGCTTGCGGTGAGGTAAGCAATGATTTATTCTGCTGAAGTGGGTCATTATTGAACTAACATTGTATTTCTGGATTGATTTCAACTCAGAACCTGATGACAGAGTGGATATTTTACTGCTGGAGAAATAGACCATCCGTGATACCAAACACGCTAGATATATTTTAAAAGAGACATTCTTGGTTTGCTGGGGAAAACAACAACAAAACCTCTATTAAAAGAACTGAATTTGGGTACTACAGAGATGGAACAGCCTGTGTTGTAAATGTAGGGCTGTTACCATCAAAGAGGAGGACGTGCCTATTGCTCAGTAGCTCATGAGTGAGTTGCCAGAAAAATAATAACCTGCTTTTTGAAAGATACTGTAGAAAATGTAGTCATATAGTCAGATTTGAAGGCTGTCTTGGCTGTGATCTGGATGTTTCCGCAGGCGATGCTGTCTGGAGAGAGAGGGCTGGGCTCTGTATTCCAGCAGGGCTGTGGGATGGGGAGAGAAAGTGGGGCTGTTTTTTTTGGTCCTATGTCCTTCCCTCCCACGCTTGTCCAAAGCCCAGGACACCTCCTGAGCTGTCACTGTCAGGTCATTTGCCCGAATCACTCATCCAGTGGGCCCGTAGCTCCAAGATGTCCTTTAATGCATGGACTTGTTGGAGCGAATCCAAAGGAGGCCACGAAGATGATCAGAGGGCTGGAGCACCTCTCCTGTGAGCACAGGCTGGGAGAGTTGGGGTTCAGTCTGGAGAAGACAAGGCTCCGAGGAGACCTTGTAGTGGCCTTCCAGTACCTAAAGGGGGCTTATAAGGCAGATGGGGAGAAAGTTTTTAACAGGGCCTGTTGTGATAGGACAGCGGATAATGATTTTAATCTAGGAGGTAGATTCAGACCAGAGATAAGGAAGACATTTTTTACAATGAAGTACAATGAAGTACAATGAAACACTGGCACAGGTTGCCCAGAGAGGTGGTGGATGTCCCGTCCCTGGAAATGTTCAGGCCTGATCAGGCTCTGAGCAACCTGGTCTGGTTGGAGATGTCCCTGCTCCTTGCAGGGGGGTTGGACTAGATGACCTTTAGGGGTCCCTTCCCACCCAAACCATTCTATGATTCTATGAGTGGCAGGTTGGACTGCTCCTGTGTGCCTTAGCTTGTCCTGCACATAAATTGTTTTGAGGTCTGAGAGACACTTAAAAGTAACAGAGGGTAACAGGTCCATGTTTTTAGTCCTTTCTGCTCCCTTGTGATACATGAGAAAAGCTTGCAAATGTCCTTCTGTCTTGTAAAATCAGAAATACCAGGGGTATGAAGTCTGCTCTTCGCTGTATTTCCCTGGAGGCAACAGGTATGTCTCAGCTCTCAAAGGAGCAGCTGGGGTGTGCAGAGACAGCTCTTCTCCTTGTCTCTGGGAGCTAGGGAACGGGTGAGGAAAATACACAAAACACCCTCTGCCACTTTTCCATAAAGCCTTCTACGAAAACTAGGGTAGGTGAAAATACATTGAAACACTGAGGAGAAAGTGACAGCTTTGAAAGAGGCTCGAGAACATCCTTGGCACCCTTTTATGTAGCACAAAGAAACGCAACTGGAAAATTGCTTTTCCTTCCTAGGCTGCCTTTGCAGAGCGTTAGAGTTGGAAAAGCCACTTAACCCTCCCAGGCTACATGGTTTTACTGCTGCCCTCCTTCCCACCACCCCTTGCGTGCTGCCTCATCCCCGCCACGGGCACCCCGACCCATGGCGGTGGCACCCCTGTACGGCTGGAGGAGGCAGGCACCGGGGCAGCCTGCTTTTCCTGCTGCCCTCTCTGCAGCTGCAGGAACCAGTTACTGAGCTAACATGAGAAAAGGCCTCAAAATCAGTTATTCTTCTGAAGTGGGAGCTCCCACTGGGACCTGAGGTCGCAGTGAGCTGGAGGGGGGATCAGTGGGCTGACAGTGCCAGTCGGCTGTGGAACTGCCTGGCAGAACTCAGCCTCCATCGCCACTTCCCTGCGTTTGAGATGAAATACAGGCAGGTGGGTATCTGATGAGTGCAGGTACAGTGCCTGCTGCAGCCTTCCTCTTGGTCCTCAGGTTGCTCCAAGACGCAGACGCCCGTCACTGGGGTCTGGGAGGAGGCTTTTGCAGTCCCTCCAGGCTCAGCAGCGCAGGCACTGGGCAGTGCAAGTACGGCGATGCTGAGCTTGGGGAGGACTTGACCCCTTGAGGGCTTCCCCGCTCCTTGGGCACGCTGCAACGGCACGCTTGGCCTGCTTGTTGTCTGCTGTCTTTGCCTGTGCCTGACTTAACTGATGGCTTCTTGATGGCGATGGCTGGAGTGGCGGATACCCAGGCAGAGGTCTCTGCTGGCAGCACCATCCTATGGTCTTGACAAAGGCACATTTTCCTCCTGCTCTTGATGAGTCCTGGGGAGAAAATGGAGGTCTTTGCAAGGCACTTAGGCTTTAGACAAGTGGAAAACCACCATAAAATGGATATGTAGGGGAACTGCAGATGCTCTGGGGCCAAGAGCTCCATGTAACATTAAAATACCCGTCGTGAGTGCTGCCCTCCAATCTACTTGACACAGTTAAAGTCACTTTCCAAACTGTCAGTTTGGAGCATCCTCTAGGTATGGACTGTAACTCATTTGATCTTGTCCAGAGTGCATTTAGCTTTCACTGTAATGCCCTGTTTTATACAGCCACCTTGGATAAGGGCTGTTAAATCTTCGCTCCCACCACGGTGTACTAGGCTCCATTACATGCAGCCTTGACATAAAGATTTTGCTATGGCGTACCAAATTCTTATCTCTCAAATTTAATATTTTCAAAAGAAGGAGCTTTCAACTATATGGCCATCTTGAGTCTTCCCTCCTTTTTTTTGGAAAGCAAAAAGTAAAGCTCAGTGTGGATTTGCGAGGTTAGTTATCTGCTGCAGAGCATCTCCCTGAGAGTCTGGGAGGCAGTGTGGCTCCTTGCTGGCATGTGCTGCTGACTGAAATCTCTTGGGTCCGATTTCAGCTTGGTTACTGACCTGAGAAGTGGCACAGGACAAATCAATCACTCCTTTCCTCAAATTTTCCATTAATAAATTGGAATAAATACTGTTATTTCCATTGTCTGGCACTGTGATAGTGCCATCATGAGAAAGACTGTACGAGACAAGTGTTACTTTTTAATTTTCATTTTGAATCCATTTGGTTTTGAACCGAACTGTTGCCTTTATAATGGGTTTTAGTTTAGATCTGAGGTCACATGTGAGCTTTCCTCTGAGGATGTCTTTACTGAGTTAGATGTCTGATGTAAACTAGCTGCCTGGCCTTCCATTACAGTCAGTGTAGCAAGTGTCCCCTACAGGCAGGTGGTTAAATTCCAAATCAACTGTGGTTGGTCGTGCCTTAACCTTCCTACGTGTAATAAAAGATCCAAGTTGTCTTGCATAGCTCTGTTCTCTTGTGAATCCTGGGCACTTGCACGTGACGATGGCATTTCCAAATGAAGTCTCTTTCCAAGTGTAGCTGTGATGCTTTGAAGGTGTCTACTGTATTTTATTTGGAAAATTTTTTTGGAAAATACTTGCAAGATGTGTGGAGTTACCATTGCCAGAAGTTTACAAAGTCACCCTTCTTTAAGGGAAAACCCTGTGCTCTAAGGTGAGGTAATAACATGGAGGACTTGAAAATTATTCCCTTCTCTTGTTCACTCATTGGTGCAGCAATTCTGCTTTTCCCAAGGTGAACTTTGCTTTAATGAGTCTTAATGCTGCTGTACTGCATATATATACTACGCACTCAGCCTTGGGCTCATCCTTGCAATGTCTTGTACTTTGGTGTGTAAACCATCTTTCACTATGTTGGCATTTTGCTTCCACCTCTCTCTGAGCCCTGCCTGAGTCCTAACTGCATGTCTGGACGGCTTCTCGCCTGGGTGAGAGACCTTGAGTTGCCTACTTCCCTTCTATCTCTTCTTTAGAATCATAGAATGGTTTGGGTTGGAAGGGACCTTTAAAGGTCATCTAGTCCAACCCCCATGCAAGAAGCAGGGACATCTCCAACCAGATCAGGTTGCTCAGAGCCCCGTCCAACCTGGCCTTGAGTGGTTCCAGGGATGGGACATCTACTTTTGATCTTGAAGCAGTCAAGCATCTTTAGTTCTGATGACTGATTTTCCTTTGTGTCTAGCTCTCTCAATCTATTAAAACTGTGATCACAATCTTATTTCTTTTCTTTACTGGCTTTTTTTTTCCTCAGTACAACTGCTTGCAAACTTAACTTCACTCGAATGTGTTTTCCAGCTCTGTTGCTCAGCCGCCTTGCATCCTCTACTAGCAATTGCATCGAGTCAGCAAAATCACCCTAATTCACAACTTTTAATCAGTCATTCCTGCCTAAATCTAATCTGTGGCTACAGAAACAGTAGCGAGTCACTATTCTGGCTGCTTCTATTTTGAGAAAGGGGAAAGGTGTGGAAGAGAAGCAGAGAGGAGGTGCCGCCTGCGTGCAGAACTAGAAGCTAAGGTCCGATCTTTTTCCTGCATGACATAAATTGCTATTAAAGTAAACGAGATTTATATCCTGCAGTGAAGAGACAGACTTCAGGAGCTTTTCCTTGTCCTTCTGATTACCGTAGCACTAAGGAGGTCATTAAGGCCTCTGTTTCACTTCTAACTGAGCACCTTTGACTTTTCAGAAGGGCTGAGGGCTTCTACCACTTGCTGACCTTAGTAGGAGCTAGGAGTATCCGGCATGTCCTGATGTGCAGGTGTGAATATCTGAGCCTTTGTGTCTGTGTTTGCTCTCTTTCTCCCAGACTCACTCTGTATTAGCTCATTCATCTACAAAATTGAGGGAGCAGTAATTACCTGCTGACCAGGGGAGTTGTGAGGGTTAATGGCCACGCTACAAAGTGCTTCAACGATCATGAGCCTTGTAAGACCTGCTTGGTAGGTCTTCAAGTGAGGCTAAACTCACAGCTCCCTTTAAAACCACCTTGCCTTGGGCTGAGCTCTGGTTGTGCCTCTGTGCTGGGCTGGGATAGCCCAGTTTAGGTGCAAGGAGAGGGGCTGCATGCACCCTTTTCATGTGTTGGGTTCATACTGGTGGGACAGAACCCTGTGGACACAGGGATACTCTGGCTCCTTACCAGGAAAAATGTTATGGTAATGTATCCATAAAGATGCATACACAAGGATTTTTTTTTTTTCTAGCATAACTCTTGCCCTGTGTGGGTTCATGTGGGGAACAGGTGGGGTTTGCTTCTCTTCCCAGGCATCTGCAAATGGCCATGGTGCATACGCAATTTGACTGTGTAGCATATACATTGTGTTGGATGTGTTTTCCATGCGGCAGGCTTGCATAGCACAAAACAACGCGTGTCATATTTTTGTTTGGGAAACGCGAGACAGAGACACAAGAGACATTGCACAGGCTGTTTCTGTATCCACCAAGCACTAAATCCCTCCACCCTGGCCAAATCCCTGTCCAGTCAGAAGTCTGTGGTGTGGGTACAGTCAACTCTTTTGTCGCTCTGTGATAGGACTGTCAGTTCAGGGTCAAGAAATGTGTACTTGGCAGTGGTAAAACAGCTCCTTTTCACATGTCATAGCGGCGTGGGATGGTTGATAGGCGTCTTTTGATGGCTGAGGGATAACACGTTTGTGAGAGCTCTTTAAGACCAAAAGTTTGGGCTAATGCAAGATGGTCAAGGGCAGGTTTAAAAAATGAATTAGACACTGGAAAGCCATTGCAACTCAATACCACGAGTGCAGCGACTTTGCAGAGCTTTATTTGCAACCATCAGATCTCCAGAACAGCTGAATATCCGCCAGATTGAAAGTAACCTGACCTAAAAGCGAACAAGCAGAATACGTGAGAGACAAGCATGTAAGTGATGGAGGCCAGCACCAGAGAAACAAGGATGTGATTATGTTTAAAGTGGAAGCTAAACACCCAGCATTAGAGCCAAGTGTAAGAGCGGAGGAAGGCAAGCGAGAGATGGAATAAACAATCTTTAAGGGTGCTGCAGACAGTATGTACACAAATACGCTGGTTGCAGGAGTCACTGGCTCTTATTCATAGCTCTCAGCACTGGAGAAGATGACTGCTTGCAGGACTGGCTTTTGCTACTGGGATTTTCTGTTCTGGATGTTTGTTTTATGGTTGAGAGGCAGCCTTATACCTGCAGAATAGGCAAGTCCTTCTCTGTGACACTTTGTTGGGCTGTTCTGGGAATTGCTAATGGCCAGGCTGTATTTTGAACAGAGATTTATGATCACCTTCCCATTCAATTAAAATTCTAGATATTGCTAAGGCAGAATTCAATTAAGGTTAATTGGAGCTTCTGAAAACTGCTTTTCCAAAGGGAAACAATGGTGGGATTGCAGTTCCTAGAGGGTTTCTAGCACTTTTAAATAACTTTCAGTTCTCTTTTTGTCTGACGCTGCTCTAATCTTCCCTCAAGCCCCACACTCGCTATTATCAGGCAATTCAAATGTTGATTTTTTTTCTGTCATAATTTATCATTTTGACTTATTTGTTCTTTTTACGTCTTCTTCTAAAGGCGAGGAAAAAAAAAAAACACCCAAACCCTGCAGAAGCCTGGAAATGTTTTTGTATCAGTCCCAGTGGCCTGACATGAAAGATATATAGCCACTTCTAAGAATTTGACAACACTTCAGTAACAATTATCCAGACAGGTACAATAACAACTCCCTTTTCTTTTGCTGTTGAGAGGGATGATAAGGCTTTAATGAATTGTCAATAAAGATTAAAAAAGAATAAAATAAACAAAGAATACAGAAAACAGGTGCAAACGAAATACCATTAAAATGCAACTCAGGTTTCCCATTCTACCCTAAATTTTATTTTCTTGGCATCAAGGACTATTGTGACAGTTCTTCGCACACTTGATTGAACTGGGAAAACACATGGGACTGTATCTTAGTCACAGAATGCAGAACATGTAGCTCTCGGCTCACAGAGCAATCTCGCGGAGGGATGAATAATCCTTTCAGCAGTTCATTTTGTCAGAATTTGCAACCCGTTGTTTACTGTGTGGGGACTAATAACAAAATGCCAATGAGGAATTAAAAAAGCGAGAGAAGGCATGATATAGAGAGACAGAACAGCAACGGCTTGAGGGTCCCACTCCTTCTCGCCCCCGTAGCACGTGGTTGTCACTTGCCGACTGGAAGATTTTTTGGTTGAGTTTTACTTTCCGTGGTTTTGGGAGTAGATTAACATTTCCCTCTGCACATGCTCTGTGTTTTGCTATTTAAAGGAGACCAGAGCAGCCCTTGACACAAGTGTTTTTTAGCGTTTCGCTCTCTTCATGGGAGATAAAGGGAGGCAAAGCCATGGGCAATTATTGTGTAGAAGTTAAAGGGAAAAGTTTCTTTGATAAGAGATGATTGTGTAATTATACAATTGCCAAAGGAGAGGAGCATGTAGGTGGATGCACTTTCTGATGTGTGATTACTAATGAATTTTCCGTATTCCTTGTGGAAAAGAGCCACAACTGTAAAATTAAATAGTCAATGCCTCTTTGATGAAAGGGTTTGCAGCCACTGATGTCCTTTATCAAAATACAGTGAGCTTTGAAGGAACAGCAAGAATAACAAACCTCAGCTTCAAGTAAAGCAATCGGAGTGGAGAAACTTTACAGAAGTCTCTTTCTCTAGGAAATTTGTTTATAGCATTTTCTAGAAACAGAATCATTTTGCTTGAGAAAATGATGGGTAGGCTATTACCAGGAGGCACGCAGCTGCTGAAGTCATGGCCAGCACCATACAGCAGATGGGCAGAAGGCACTAGATTCAGTGTCACGTTTGGGTGCATGAGTTAGCAAGGACTGACAGATATAGAGGCTTTAAAAGCATACTTGCTTAGAAAGGTGAAGAGTGCCATATGACTACTTAGTGAAGCATGCATCCTACTTGACAGTCCAGGGAGTGCTGGTGTGCATCTCTCTCTCCTTCCCTTCCCTTCACTTCCCTTCCTTCAGCTCTCCACATAAGCTCACGCTTAAACTTTTGAAATAAAGCTTCTTTTCATGAAGCTTTGGGTTTTTTTCTGTCTTGCAGTTCACACTGTACTCCTAGCATAAGAATTTAATTGTTAAAATGTAGCACTCACCAGGAAAAGAAACATTTGTCTTTGGAATAAAATATAACAAAATCAGTTTTGACCTGGGATTTTGGACGTGGAGCCAGGCGGGATGATGAAATTTGGCAATTAGATGCTGTCTGCTACAACTAAGGGGAAGGGATGCTGTAAGCACCGAGTTATTCTCTGGAAAACAGAAAGAGGAAAATGGCATTAAGGCAGCGGGTACCAGTCCCTGGGCTGCCCAGTGGCACAGGCTGTTTCGAGTCGTAGGGAGATTGAGGGTGGACAGGAATCTGCACATGGGCCTCCTGCCCTGGTGCGGTCAGGTGGACTTTCTCAGGCAGCGTCACTGATGATATTAGCACTGGCTGAGTTATGTAAATGATAGTTTATAACATCCCTCGCACGTTCCTCCAGTGCGGAGGACTCTGAGATTCCCTGGAGGAGAAAAGTGGTGAGTAGCTGAATATTTTTGTTTGCTAAAAAATAGCTGAAAAGGCCTCTTAATATGGTGCTCCAGCCATAAAATCAGAAATTATTCTCCCTACTCTTATCTTCTCAGGAAACAAATTCTACTGCAAAGCTTTTCCTAAGCCATTTTAAAGCAATATTGTTAAGTACATTAAAGACCACTTATTTTGAATTCAGATACAGCTGAGAGACTTGTTACGACTCTCTAACTAAATGGAAGACCTAGTTAAAAAACCACATTTTTTTTCTCAGACTGAGTACAGCTATTGCTGCCTAGGTAGAGTATTCTAAAGAAAGGATCCCTGAGCTGAAAATACTCCATTGCTGTCCATTGGGATGTTGTGAAGAAGATTTAAGAGTATCTAGGTGATCCCAGCATCTCTGGAAAAATAATGACAGCAAGGTTATCTGGCTCAAGGCTATCTATAACAATCTCCTCAAACATTAAAAAAAGTGCAAAAGGTTATACAACAACCCTCATAGCTGATACTGTGAAATGAGAGGGAAAGGCATGCTGAAGTAATACTTGAATAAAGAATTGGATTAGATGTATGACTAAGTGGATGTATTTCCCTATAGATACAATATAGGGAATATGCAGAGCTGAAGGAAAGTGTTATACTGCAGTCTTTGAAGAGGAAAAACCACAGGCTGGAGCCTGAGATTAGCTACTGCAAGAGCTGGGATCAGGAATCTTGAACTCTTTCTTTCTCTGCCTTTTGTTTTTCAGACTGGAAATGCTTTTTCATGGAGGCTTGTACTAGAGAGGCTCAGCAATGCTTCTGTCATTACAGCACATTTGTCTTGGATCATGCAGGATGTATTCGTGTGTAGCTCAAATTCCGGCTAGGTACTGAAAATGCAGAGAGATTATTTTATTATCCCTTTACTGCATGGTATATTAAAGGTTTCAAGAAAATCCAGCCAATTGATCACAGAGCGTGCTGTCCTTGAAAGGTGTGCTAGTCTTTCCAGTACATTTATCAACGAGGCAACTCAAGGCAATTCCATGTTGGCATCAGATTTCACATCCGCAGGTTCATAGCCAGCGTTTATATTCACACTTATTTATGTTCATCTCAGCTCTTGTGCTGAGAATTCAGGATGTGTGTGTGCATGCATGCATGTTTCTGTAGATATGTTTACAGCCAGAAATGACAGAATCATTATAGGTGGTTGTAGTAACGCCCTTTGTGTTTGTTAGGCTCACCTGCTCCCTCCAAAAAATAGGGCAACTCTTTCTTGAAAACTGGGAAAGTGCTATCGGCGTTAACAATGTGGTTCAATGTTTGATACACTATGTGGTGTATCATAAAGGTTCCATATTCTTCCTCACCCTAAGCCTTTATGTTTTTTTTTTCCTTACTCTGATTTTGTTTCTTCAAAGACGATGTAATATGTTTTTTTCTGCAGCTGCCTATGACCATCAGTAAGGGAAGCACCCAGAAGAACCTATGTGTAAGTTTGAAATTAAAACAAATTAACTTTTATTTGTGCAACTTAACTGTAGACTTCCTTTTCTTATCATTTGGCCTGAAAAATATGGGTATTTGGGGTTTTGTTGGTAGTTATCTCTATAATGTTACAAGATATCCTAACAAGAGCTGCTGCACCTTTCATCTGATGGGCCTTAAGAATTCACCTGGTTGCTGAACACAAATTGCCCTGGAAGTATTTTAATGAGGAGACAAAACATATTCCAGCGACAAGCACAAAGTGAAATTTCCATGAAAATTTGTTCAAACATAGCTTCTCTTGCAGAGGTCTTTGTCAGGGCTGAGTTGCCAGAGAGATGTAAATACATTAAAGAGAAATTCTCATGATTTGCCGGCACATTCAGTGATAATATAGGTCACCTATAACTTCTGAACTGAGAAAACGACCATAAGAAGTTGCAATGCGAATGGAAATTTGGGTTCTGTACTGTGCTACGTTGAGGTGCCTGCTCTCCAAGAACAGCAGAAGGTCTGAAAAATGCTTTGAGATTCTTAGGAGACGCCATGGATGTGCACCTTACAGAAACATCTTAATTATATACTAATGAACACCCCAATAGCAGACATATAAGAGAAGGACAAAATGTTGTACCCATATCTGTCCTAGAAATCGATACAAGCTGGGGGCTGATTTTTGAGTATCTTCCTTCCATTAGTGATTTTTATTTTCAAAGTGAAATAGTTTGAATTTCTCTGTTTCTTTCTTATTTTTTGTGATGTATTTATATGATTATACTGTTCTAGGCTACATCCTTTGCTCCATTGTATCTGTGAATCTCCGAATTGATGGGATTTTACCTGAGGTTGGGGGATTGGTTAGGTCATTCATTTCAGATCTTGAAAATGGAAAGAAAACAGTTGTGAGCACAACTTAGCGTCATGTTCTATACATCTTTTTTTTGGAGCATTTTCTTGCTCATTCATGGCCCTTGGGTTCAGTTGTGCTCCTCACAATCTTGCCAGCCTCACAGAATTTTCCTAGCTAACTGATGGTTTTTGGTAAGCACTCTTCTCTACTGCTGTTTGCATTTTGAGCTTTCATGCAGCTTACTGGAGAAACTTCTTGTTATTTTTTTTTTTTTTTTTTGGAAACATGTATTGAGATGATGGTTGCTTCAAGGCATTGTTACACCAATTTTTCAGTGTAGCCACCCTGAAATTACTGTTAATCCAGGTGAGGTTAAACAAAAAGTGGAGAAGAGTGAAAAATCCAAACCAGAAGGCTGTGGCAGAGTGTGGGGACAGCCAAGCAGGAATGAAGGGGATGTCTTTGCCTAGAGCTGGTTTTAGCGTGGAGGGCTTCCCTCCCTGGGTGGAGGAGCCACCAAGCTAGCACAGGCTGAGCAGCATCCCTCCCTACAGCCTGCTTCTATAGAATCATAGAATCTTTAAGGTTGGAAAAGACCTCCAAGATCATCAAATCCAACCATCAACCTGACACCACCATGTCCACCAAATCATGTCCCAAAATGCCACATCTACATGTTTTTTTTTTTTAACACCTCCAGGGATGGTGACTTCACCACTTCCTTTGTCAGCCTGCTCCAGTGCCTGACCACTCTTTCAGTAAAGAAATTTTTCTTAATATCCAATCTAAACCTCCCCTGCTGCAACTTGCAGCCGTTTCCTCTTGTCCTATCACAAGTTATTTGGGAAAAGAGACCAACATCCACCTCCCCACAACCTCCTTTCAGGTAGTTGTAGAGAGCAATGAGGTCTCCCCTCAGCCTCCTCTTCTCTAGACTGAACAATCCCAGTTGCCTCAGCCACTCCTCATAAGACTTGTTCTCCAGACCCTTCACCAGCTTTGTTGCCGTTCTCTTGTACGTGCTCCAGCACCTCAATGTCCTTCTTGTGCTGAGAGGCCCAAAACTGCACACAGTATTTGAGGTGTGGCCTCACCAGGGCTGAGTAGAGGGGCACAATCACTTCCCTGTCTTGCTGGCCACACTGTAGTGACACAAGTGCCTTTGGGCAGCGCTTGTGGGAGGTGATCCTGACCTGTGTTCCTTCATAGTTCAGTCCATCTTCACAGCCACTTTTTTTTCTCCATCGTTTGCTAGATGCTTAATCAGAGCTGGTCCCTTGCTTCCTGTCACTGTAGGGGCGTCCCACTTAGGAGGTCCTGCTCCATGCCAGCGTGGCCCAGTGTTGGCCGGTGCTCAGTTGGGCAGCTGGTGCCTCCTGCGAGTTTAGCGAGAGGCACAGCTATCCTATCTGCTGCTCATGAGGGTTTGCTCTCGGGACAAAGCCCTTTCAGGTATAAATCTATGGTTTGCGCTTTTTTTTTTTTTGAAGCGTTGCAAAGCCGGGATTAATGCACAGAGTGTATTAAAGAGCAAGGATGAAGGTAGTTAATCACCTTGCAGCAGCTGTGCGTTGAGCTCTGCTTCTGAAGGACACTGGGGCAGTGTGCTAGGAGGGTGCTGTGAATGCCTGATGAGGCTGTGGCTCTTCCCAAAGCCTGGCTGAAGAGCAGAGCTGTGCTGGCTTTCTGGAGAAGTGCCATTAGATGGCAGTAAAGGCTTTTGCAAAAGGCAGTGCGAGAGAATTGCTTTTAACGGCTTGTTTGTCGCTTAGGTAGGGGTCCTTGTAGGAGACCTTGATCATAAATCCCGCATGCAATAAGGGGTTCGCAATGCATCCTACAGAGTACACGTTGTATTCTTCCCCGAGATATAGAGTTGCATTTTCAACAGAGAAGGCCCTTTTCTTTCCTCTTTTCTGTTTCTTTTCACGTCTAGCGTATTCCTACTGCCTAATTTTCTTTGAAAGAAGTGGTTGAGCGAAGTCTTTAGTATGTGCTGACCAAGACGTCTGTGTGATGGTGGCAGGGAAATGCAGGGTCGCTAGACAAGGGGGTGAAAATGGATAAGCCACAGTTTTGGCAGACTGGATGTAGAGGGTTATTCCTTGCCTAAAAATGAGCATTACCCTTGTCAAAAATGTATTCCTGCTGATCCACGGAGACAGAGCGGCCAGACGCAGAAAAGCATTTTGCAGAGATTTGCTTCGTTATGAGAAAATAGTTAAGGAGGAAATTGAAACCTGATTTTGCCTTATTTTTTTTCATCACCAGTAGCTATCAGGTAGGAATTTGGATGTAAAAAACAGGTGGGAAGAGAAACAGACATTCTTTTCTGCCACACGGTGACATTATATGCTCCCTTGATAATAATGTGATACGGAAAGAATTACTGATGTTCATAAAAGTGAAGAAAAGCAGACTTATACCTGCCACACACCCACACTTCAACCTGTTCTTGTCACTGATATTACTTTTAGCACATTCTTCTCAGCAACAGTAATGAAAAATAGGTGAAAAGCCATTAGAGAGATTTCCTCCTTTCATCTTACGGGGAATGGTGCTAAAGACAACGTTATACATGATTGGCTTGAAAACAGCCTTTCTAAAAGCATTGGTTGTAATTTGGGATTTGGGAGCTGCAGTGCAGGAGGCAATTTTGGATTCTTTAAGCTGGTTCTGCGAGATGCTGTTGATGTAGTGGGTGAGGGCGTATATGCAAAGGCAGTCACCGTTTGAATCATATTAATGGGCAACCGGGATGACAGAAAACTAGAAGAGCCTTGGCTTGCACAGCCACCCAGAAGCGTTCCTGGTTATCAGCATGTGCTGCCTTAGATCTGAAACACAAAGATGAGGATCTCATCAGAACAAGCGGTTTCACGGTGTTCGTCACACCTTCTGCTTTTAATTAGCCCAGAATTGCCAAGTGGCTGGCATTATGGACTCTGTGGGTGGCTATGCTTTAGTCCAATGCAAGCCAACGCTTTTCCTGCGGAGTTTGGGTAAGGACAGAAGGTACAGAAGGTTATTGTGGAAGGTGGATTTGTGATGTGGGAATCTCCCCGACAGTGGGAGCTTGGGAGATATTCTGGGACTTACTAGCCTGCTGTCTTTCAACACTGAGAGAAAGCTGAGTATCTGCAGAAGGCTCCAGGAGTGACTATTGCTCCTCTAACACATTGGTCTTGTGACTCAGCTTCTGCCTGAGATAAGCTTCTGAGAAGCTGTGGTAAGAACTTCTCAGTTGTCTCTGACCTTTGTGGGCATGCTCAGGTCCCATGTGGCATGGAGCCACAAGTGGCCCTGGGTGCAGCTCCGCAAGACAACTGTTTGACCATGGACCAAGGCCAAAATTATCTTCCTGACGGTACTGACTTGGTAGAACTGTTGACTTTGACTGGAGTAGGGCCATTGGTTTTCCCAGCAGAAATCAGATGGCGACTTCAAGAGTATTAAGATTTTATCCCGTCTGGTACTGTCAGTCACTTTTTTTTTTTTGTCAGCTATAAACCAACTGTGTTCAAAAACTCACTACCTAGAGGTTCATTTTTTTTTTTTTTTCTGTGGAGGCCTCTAATTGGCTGTCTTCACTTGGATTGCTGTGGGTTAATGCAAGCCTCTTATTTTCAGATAGGTTGAAAGTATAACTGCATTGCCAGGATTTTGGAGTGTTTTGAAGTCTAAAGTTTATAAGTAGGAATGTTGAGGCTGGGATAATTTTAATTTTATTTCCTTTTCTCCACTTTGTGGGAGTACTTGATCTTCCCTATCTTACAGTTTTATATATATTCTGAGTTTCTCCAGCTTTATATAACCCTTGGTGGTTTCTTTTCTGTGAAAGAGTTGTGTGGATGAAAGATGTATGGAGCAAGACCTCTCCATCATCTTTTTTTTTTTTTTTTACTAAGAAAATTTGCTCAAAATGCAGACATTTTAAGGTTAAGTATTATTAGGAAAAGGTTCAAGGGAGATTTATGTGTGAGCAATTCTTGTTTTATTGATGTATCTTTCCTGAAGGTCTTCTCAAGATCTAATGCCATTTTTAAAGCTGACTTTGGCTAATGATAAGCTCTGGGGTAGGAACTGTCTTATGGCCCAGAGAGGTTCTAGTTATCTGGTTTTGAAATTCTGTGTGTATCTTATTAGGGTTTCTGTATTGTAACAGCACATGTTCAGAATCTCAGGCTGAGTCCAACTCTCAGTTGCTCCCAAACAATGCCGTATCTTGAAGATACTGATATGACTTGATTTGCCTTTAGAATTGTAATCTTGGAAGCCTTAGCCTTAACTTTATACTGTTGTATTCACAGATAGAAAGGGAGAGAAATTAAACTTTATATCCTCTTTTCTCTTTTTTTCTCCCATCCTGCCCCTCTTTATCCTTTCTGTGATGCTACTGCAGGGCCCAGGTAGTTCCTCAGGCCACCTTTTTTGTTACATTGACGGGGGCAGGTTCCCCTCAAAGACTTCCATGCAGGAATTTTTTTAGGTTTCTTTTGTCATCCTGGCTCAGTCCTTGGCCTGGTCCAGAGCAGCACCTCCCTCAGGAGCCGTGTGTTTTGGTGGATGGGTAGGAGCAGGGCTGGCAGCGGACGTGCATGGGGATGGTGGTGCCACCGGAGGTGGTCTCACTGTAGCCTGGGCTTCCAGCTTGCCAGGAGCCCGGGGCTGGCTCAGCCTTTCCTGCAGCCTCGTGTAAGAACATAAGCCTGAAGTAGTGTGTCAGCCTCAGAGTGCTTCAGATTTCACCTTCTTTTCCCTCTGTTCCTAGCATGTCTTTTTACCCCTTCCTATAATTGGAGATACCATAGTCTGCAGATAACACCTACCCACTCTGCCTGCAGGCCAGTAGGTATTGTATAACATTGCTTTCCTGCTACCTGACTTTATGATTGACAGGGGCTTTCACAATTATTTTTTTTTTCTTTTTGAGCTTGACATGCAATTTGTCCCCAAACCATTTGTGATGTTCTGGAAAATAATTTATCTTCTTTTTAGACACTTTGAAAATCCTTCAATGTGCTGGAATTGAGAGGGAAGCAAGGAGTGCAGGAACACTCCTTTTCAGAAGCCCACAGTCAGGTCTTTGACCTTGTAGCAGAATGTGGTTGGGAAAGGATACATCATGAAAAATTCAGCTGGTAATATTTCAGGGTGCTCTTCACACGAGCAAAAGTGAGATGGGCACAGCTTCTGTGAATAGCTACTGCTCCCCAAGGTATATGCTATGGAGCATTATTGGTTGCCCAAGATTTGCATTATTCTTGTATGTTGGTGTCTTTCTTGATCCCCATTTCACTGATTTCGTACTTAGGTAAGCAATTCCAGTGCTGTTACTCAGTAAACAGTACACACAGATAACACAAAGCACTTCACAGCCCTCCGACTCCCAAGAAAAGAAAACCTTCATGGTTCCATTTGACTGAGAGACATTTTAGTGTTCACAATACTTTATACTGTTGGTGACTTTTTTTTTGTATCCAGGGAGACTAAGGAATATAGAAAATACAAGTTTCATTGGATGGCAGGTTTCACCATGAACAGGTGTCCTAATTTTTATTAGAAGTCAAATATCTGAGATAGATTAGAAATGTATTTTGCAATTTGAAATTTAATTGGATTTGTGCTCAGAAGAGGAATCTAAGTGAGTGAAAGGGATCTCAAGATGTTCTTTTTCAAGCTCAAAAATAATTGTTTTGATCAAATGCAAATCCTTGAATATTATCATTTTTTTTTTCTTGGTGAATATTTGCCGTAGCCCTGCTCAGAACTGAGGCAAATCCTGTCAACCCTTTCAGTCCTTTCAGCATTTACAGTTACCTTTAATCCCACTTAGGGATCTGAACCTAGTTAGTACTTAGTGAAAGTCAGTGACTTTGACTGTATTTACAGAATGCATTTGCAACTGCTGAGGAATGGCAATGTTACCATCAGTACATGTGCTTCTATCTACCTCCTCTTGTGCACAGAGCTGGGTTTTCTCTGTGGTGCCAGGTGGTACTGACCTGTCAAAATGGGGCTGGAGGAAGTCATTCATTGCATCTGTGGTGATAAATGAATCATTTGGTTCCCACCTTGGAGAGCTGTTTCATCTTCAGTTATGCAAAACAGAAGGAAAATACTGAAGTTATCTGGAAATGAGCCTTGCAATTTTTTCTCTGCTCCCAGCGCGTGAGCTTATCTCTGGGGGTCTTGGTCCTGCAAATTCACGCTGAAGCTGCTCGGACTGTAGTTTGGGGGCAGCATCAGCAAATAAAATCCCCGCTTCTGCTTTGCGCCTTCTGTTGTGTGGCAGAGCTGCTTTTGCAGCTGCACAGTGAACTGGATTCAGGAAGCTGAAAAACTCCTTGGGTTTGTTGGTTTTTTTTGTTTTTTTTTTTCCTTCCCTCCTGGGTTTTTCAGCTGAACCTGTACCCAGCTTCGGTTCACCATGGAATTGCACCAAATATAAGGGCCACACTTGGGTGTATCATCTAGAGGGGAAGGGCAGACAGGGACTGGAAGATTTCAGCTGGTTTAAGGACTGCAGCTTCTGAGTGTCTAAGGCCAGACAGATATAGGCTACTTTTCTAGTTCTTACCCTCTAGAGACTCTCTTTTGTAGGCCATCCAATATTCTGTCCTCTGTTCTGCAAAGTTTGTAGGCACTTGCTTGACATCTCAGTAATCCCAACGGTGACAACTCCCTGCGCTGTGCAGAACCAAGCCTTGCACCTCTGGGTACAGGCTTGTAGTGTGTCCTTGGGCAAAGCTAAAGCATACAGCTGTGGCGCAGAGATATGCACAAGAAGCAATATCATTATTTACACAGTAAATGCTTGGTTCCCTTTGTGTTATTTCTAATATTCCCAACATACCTTGCCGGTTCCCCTTGTAATACAAGAAATAACACGGCAGTTATAGCGAACTCCTTCCATGAATGGCACATAGCTTCACTGAAGTATTTCTTTTTCTTGCCTTCATCTAAAACCTAAAACTGAGCAAACAATGTTTCTGTGACACAGTAAGAGAGCTGGTACGAGAGAATTTGTCTCTAGAGACCGCAGTGCATTCTCAGCTATCAACCTGAGGCATTTTGTGCTCTGTGGAAGCTGTTTTTGCAATTCATCTCCTGTCCATTCCTTGGCTTTTATGTTGTAGGGCCTGATCCTGCGAACAGTGATGTGGGAGGTGGATTAGCTCATGAACGGGCTCACGACTGAGCTGGGAGTGGAAATTATACACCTAATCAGACATGCATCTATAGCTGCTGGGTCGGGTCTCTCCCCGCTGAATTACATACTCAGTCTTCATAAATTGACGTAGGGAGGTAAACCTCCTGACTTGCACTTCTGTAACACAGACCTGTAACAAAACCTGTGTTTTTTCCCCTAAAGGTTTGCATTGGCTAGGATGGAAACCCCCTCACAGCTGAAGCAATCTATATTTTAAACATTTTCCCTTCATGTGCCTCCCAGTTAAAATGTCATCTAAAGTACAGCTGGAAAATCTCTCGTAGAAAGAACAATTCCTTTTCCTTTCTACTTTCTGTATGTTTTACCTCAGATCCACCTGTCCTCAGGCCCAGACAATGCTCGTGTAATTTATGGATGCCCTTTGCCTGTGTCAGCTGCACTGGAGTCTGCAGAGCTTCTCCTGCCTCCAGAAATGTTCAGAAATGTTTGATGGTATCCTCAAACCCAGACTGCACTGTGATTCCTGCCTGCAGAGGGAAAGGGATGGGAGCAGTGATGGGGCTCCATGGACAGTGCGATTAAAAGAAAGCTGGAGTGAGAAGAGGGGATTGACGGGGCGATAATGAGAAACAAGCTTACAGCCTTGGAGTTCTTCATTTTACACTTGATTTCTTCTCTTAATGTCTGTGTCATGTCTTATTTTTGCCATAGCCATTTCACACACATGAAGATGGAGGCATGAATAAAATGGCCAGGAAGCTTCTCCGTGCTGTAAGCACTCCAGGACCAGCAGGTCACGTCGGGCTTGCAGGCTGTGTTCCTGTTTAATTACCAAAGGATTGACAGGAACTCGCAGGCTTTGCCTGGGACTCTACTGTCTCACCCCATCGTTTCCCCATGTGCGTGCGATCTCAGCTGTACTACCCAGCAAAACCCTGTATCAGGTGAGTGCGTGTTGGTGACAGGCTGGCTGCAGCCTAGCCAGAAGGCTGGTTTTTATGCAAGAAAGTCAGGATTTGATCTAAGGAGAAGAAGGAGGTGCGAGGGGACTCATGAATTTTCCTTTTCCCAGGAGCACACAAAACTACAGTTGATCTTAGCAGGCACTGCAGGGAATGAAGTAATCAAAAGTATGACTGCAAGCGAGTGTAGACAGACTCTGGGCTGTCTGTAAACTGAATACTAGCCTGGGTGCTGCTAGCTATGCAGCCATGGCGGTGTAGAGCTTCACTTGCACAGCTGAAGTGTTTATCCAGCTTGTCAGGAGGTTTTTTTTTTTGCAGCTGTGCTAAGTTTGGTGGTGCTGCAGCACTGCAGGAGGCTATTCAGCCCCAGACAGGCATGTCCCTTCAGTGCTCTTCCAGCCCCAAGCATCACCATGGGTAAGGTGTGGGATGCAATGCCCTGTTGGTATTACTGGTGTATCTTAAGCGTCTCTAAAATGAAATTTAAAATTCAAGCATTTTTATTGCTGTCCCATCGGTAAACTGACCTAGTAGGTAGCTAACGCAGAGGCTGGGCAGAGGGTGGCATTTGGGATCACCTCTGCCAGCTCTCAGAAGAGTTTGCCATGTGCTAGCAGAGCCAGAGCTCAGGATTCTGACCGGTGAGGAGGGTTCACTTCCAGTACAATAGGAAGATAATCAATCATGCTCCTAGCTTTTGTCTTGGCAAAGGTATTGAGCTATCAGCCAGCTGGTTAGCTGCCTCAAGGCCACCTGCTTGACTGAAAAATAGAGAATCGGTTTCTTTCCCTTGCAAAGGGAAGTAGGGAATATTGACTTGTGTGATAATTTTAGGTGGATGATTAAATTTGGCCTCTTAGGCCCCAGTTGAAAATTCAATTCAGATGACTAGTTTTCTTTTCATACACCGCTGAGCAATCTTGTGTTCTGCCACCACTAATGTTCCTGATGTTGATTGTCCTTTCACTTTAACAAAGCGCAGAAATGCCCAGCCTGCTTTCTATTTCCCGTGGCTTTGGGCTATCGAAACGTAATGAGAAGACCGCTTTTGGCTTAAGTTAGGGATACAGAATCTACCCTGAGACAGACTGTCTACCCCTATAAAGTCACATATTGACGTTGTAATGGGTGCAATGAGTAGTCAGGTCAGAAGGATCATTCATAACTTTTCTATTGGCATAGGTTGTTTTCAAATATTCCAATTAAAGCTGCCCAGGCCTTGAATACATATTTGGTGGGGGGGTGGGGGGAAGTCCAAAACCAAACTGGCATGAAGTCAGGGCTAGAACAACTGACATGAATTGTAGGAGGATAAAACCCTCTGTAAATAGGTGTGAGTGAGGCAGGGAAGACAAGGGTGAGAAAGGGAGAAAAGGAGAACAGTATTCTATTCTGTGGTGTGCTCCTATGGGTATACATGTGCCGAGGAGTCCAAATATCAAAGTCAGAGCAATGCTCCTGAAATACAGCGAAACTGAATGCTGATGGAGGCAGCTGATTGCCTTAGAGCTAGTTTTACCATGTGACACGTGCTTTCCTTGTTGCTTGATGCTGCTGCATAGGCTAATAATACGTGTTTGATATCTGGAGGAAAATCAAATTGCAACTTTAATGGGTAGTGCTATTATGCATATTATTTACAGTGTGACTCTGTTTTCCCTGGGATCACCAGACTGTTGCCTTAACTAATGTTAAGTAAATCATTAGTGGAGAGTGTATACTTTAGCTGCACCAGATCTTATCTTTTCAAGAAGTCTGTCCTTTCAAAAAAAAACCCCTAGGGATTCACTTAAGAAGGCTCCGCGGTTGCAAGCACAACTTGTTTCCCTCAGTTAATGAATGCAGGCACTCAGGAAGTGCTTTTGGGTGACAGATTCAAAGAAGAGCGCTCATATTGTAAAGGGATCCTGAGCAGCAGCAAAGGCTTCTGAAGAAAAGAAGTACATAAAGGGCAGTCTGGAGTGCGTTACCCGAAAAGTAGCATTAGGAAGTGAGCTTCTGATTGCTGAAGATACACTGCTCGATATTTGTAATGGAGCTAGAATACAGCTGAGTTTGGGTTTAACAGATAAAGCGGATATAGATAATAGGATTAGGAAATAAGAGAAAGATAAATTCGAATGCTGTAAAGCAAAGGCCTTTGCCCTTAGCAATGCTTTCTTGTTCGGAAAGCAAGAAGTGGATGACATTTCAAATATTGTCTCAAAAGAAGGCAAGTATCTTTGAGCTGAGCAAGGGTGGGGAAGAGGCAATCTGCATTGCCTCAAAAAAGTCAGATTTACTGCCTTTAAATAGGCACATTTGAAGGGTATATTTATGCAGCAAGCAAAGGTGTGATTACAGTACAGATCGGTGTAACGTAGATTTAATTCTGCCAGCCGTACCCTCTCTAATGAAATGGTGCAGAGCAGGCTTTAGCATGCAGTGTGCAACTGGAGGATAAGCCCTGCAGCAACCTTGTACACAGGCTCCAGTTTGCTAGGTGGTGCCACTGCATCTTCATTAGCATTCTTATCTAATGACAGCCAATACCTGGAGCAATCACTTTGCTTGTATCCAACCAGTATTTCGCACTGGCGTAAACTGTACAAGGAATGGGAAGATATAGACTGCATCGCTGTATCACTAATGAAAGCTGAAAACACTTAATTTCCCTCTTCCAGCCTTTGAACTTAGCTGAAAATAAATCTATGTTTGAAAGAAAAAAATGCACAGGTGAATAAAATTAACTGTGGGTTATAGTGAAGAGGACAGATTATTATAATACATTATCTAGATGCCTTTTATGTTACTGGTGCTGCCAGAAGGTTGCATTTAGTATTTTGCCTGATGCATTGCATGATATATCGGAATCGTCTGACACGCAATGTATGACTTCAGTCATTAGGAGTGAAAACTAATGGATAACAACATACAAGAGGAGACGGCTAGCTGAGTTGTTACCAATTTGTGTAGAAGATTTTGCAGCTGCAATAAATACTTTGATAGGAGTATTTATGACTACTTGTTACGGAATGTGAGCTTACTGTAAGTGTAAGTGCAGTTTGTAAGATTTGTAGGTGGTCAGCCAGCCCTCTTCTGTGTAATGCTGGAGAGCAGTCGTGAGGGGGAGGCTATGATTATCGTGTTTTTGTAGTGCACAAGCACCTAATGGAAATGAGCAGAAATCTGGTCATATAGTCTGTCAAACCAGTCTTATTTCCCAGGGAAATAACTAAGCCGCTGTTATAGGAACAAATAATAAACCACAAACAGGCAAAGCAATACAATGATATGACTGCACAGCAGAGCTGGAAATGCAAGCCTGGCCTCCTCAGTACTGGTACACAAATTTTACCCACTTCCAGTCTAGTTCCAGTCTATGTTATCAGCCGTTAGGATGACTCTACATGGGATTATCTTTACGAGTTAAGAACACCTTTCTGACAGCCTTAGTCTGAGCCTCCCCTTTGGTGCTGTTACAGTGCCTTTTCCCCTGTCAGTGTGTGGAGCTGACGAGTAGCTCTCTGCCACCGGCTGATGCTGGAGAATGTCGGCAACTCCTCACAGCCCTTCTGAAAGGCACCATAGATTTTATAACATTTGGGTGGAATGGGGAGATTTGGTAATCAACTTTCTTGGTATTCTCTGAATCATATATAGGATTTTCAGCTCTGCCTGAAAGATCCAGCTGTCCTAATGAAAGTGGTGAGATGATAGGGATGGGAATGATGCTTTTGATTTGGTTAGTTAAGGGTAAGCAGAGAAGCTGTCACAGGAAAGCCTGCATATCTAAGCTAAGGGCACAAGAATGTATTTGCAGTAGCTAAAGTTGTCAGGTTATGATTCTACATGTAGCTTTTTGCTGGCTGCCATTTTACCATCTTAACTTTTGTTGGTTTTTGTATAAGGGCCAGTTGATTTACTCTCCTTTTTCCCCTCCTTTTTTCGGATGCATAAATAAATAATAAACATATTCATCATTTACTTGCAGTGAGTGTTTCTCCCCAGCTCAGATTGTAACCAAGGCTGACACTGGGGCTTACCAGGACTGCAAGAGAAAGCAAAGTCAAAGCATTTTGAATCTTCATAAGGGCTGGTCACAGCCAGTAGCCATGAAGACGCGCAGTCCCTATCAAAACACACTTGCTGGCAGGGCACATGGGGGAAGGCAAGGCAGAGCCCTTTCTGCCACGGCTGAGACAGTTGTGCATTGCCATCAGGTACAGCTACAGAGAAGGGAGACAAGCATCACTGATGACATAGCAGAGCTTAGAAACTCAAGATCGGGGAAACCAAAATCTATTAGGGATACTTACTATTTCCCAATTGAAGTTCCTCTAGAAGAAACTCAAGCAGATGAACAAGCCAAAGACCCACAAGCTAAGAAAAATATACTCATGCGTACTCACTTCACATATATCATTAACCACTTGAAAGAAAATCTACTGAGTTTCCTTATAGCAAAAAAGCTTGTGTCTGGGGCTCAGCGAACTGAAGCCACAGTTCATGTAACAGGATAACAGGATTGGACAGTAACAAATTTTGGTCAGCAGGGCATTCTTTCTTTCTGAGATAGTTTTTAAAACAAATGGATTTTGTTTAATATTTTAGGTAAGAAAGCAATATTTGGGGATTTGTAACCAGCAGCCAGTTGTATTTTATTTTTACTGTCGTATGTGCTGGGAGCACAGAACAACCATTTTCTCTCTGCTGCCCAATAGGTGTTGCTGGGGTGAGAATGATGGATGCTGCAGTGCCCAGGTCTGAGGAAGACCGTACAATTCCAATCTCGAGATTGTCATGACGAGACAGGATTAATTCCCTGCCCTCTTCTCGTTACAATTTGTGACACTAGAACGAATCTGTTTCATACCACGAGGTGCTCTTGTTGCAATCTTCATCGCAGGCTCTGCAATAAGAAAGGAGAGCAAAAGGAAGACAAAATAGTGGCAAATGCTGCGAGGAGTCAGCCAGTCCTTATGACCGATATGATAACGTGAGGAAGAAAAGGGCTGGCTTCTATGTGGGAAGTTCGTGTAGAGCTGGAAGTGACACATGAACCTAATTACTACGGTAAGAGGCATGTCTAAAGTGGTAGATTGGAAATGTAAAGATTCTGACGAGGCTGACTGCCAGGGAATCCTCTCGGAATATCAGCTATTTTTGCTTATCTGAGGGAAATCCAAAATAATGCTACTGGTTTAACAAAGAACAGAATAAAGACCAAGATCTTGGTGTGTCAAAAAGGAACTTTTGGGTACAGGAGAGAAATACATGTCCTCTGTCCCCTGAATATTTTCAGCATGCCTCCTCTCTCAGCCTAGCTCAGTCGCCTGGTGTGGAAGCAATGATGAGAGTTTAATTTTATCCAAACAAGGACTTGGAGTGAAACTGTGGGGATAGAAGAGGAGGGAGATGAGAACCATGCGGATGGAAATTGAAGGAAAAATGTTTGCGCAGCATCCTCTGAAGCACCAATGTTGCATTTGCACAACTCTGATGGAAACTTCACCGAATCACTTAGGTACCACGTTTGGGAAGCAGCTTATGCCAGTCCTAGGTACAGACTGAGACAGTGAAGCAAGATAAGACAGCTTAGTCTAGGTGGAGGATAATCCTTTTTCTATTTATGCTGACCTGGAGCTGAATAATTGTCCATCAATATGGAGTTTCATTGAGTTGGCATTTTGAACTCCCTTTGTATGCTTTTTTGCTTCAAGAAATATTAAAGTCTAGATAAAATTGGAATCACTGCCTGGTAATGAGATCATTATATATAAATACTGAATGGCTCACAGGGACTATAATGATTCCTCAGCCCAGGTATCCAGCACATAACTTCTAACTGCGAAGCACAGCCTGCATTAGAGATATGTTTCCAGTGCTAACACACATAAACCCCTTCAGCATAAAGTTCAAGTCACAGAATATGAATGACTGGGAATATGTTATTTACAGCTTGCGTTAGGAGGCAGAATGAGCTGGGGCTTGTTATTTACTGTTCATGTGGAGTTTTAAAGAATTCTGATTGACTGAAAAGACAAAGAAGCAAGAGAGGGAGGTGGTAAAGGACAAAAAGCATATCAACTTGCTGTGTGAAGTCAGCTTCTTTTCAACAGCCATCCCCTTTGCACAGCATCAGGCGTGCTGCAGGGAATTAACAATTAATAACAGTACTGCCTGAGATGGATCTGTGGTGAAATGTGCTGCGAAGCCTGAGTCCCTTCTGCCTCCGAGCAGCAGCAATGCTCAGCACTCAGTGCTTGTGCGTGGCCATGGGCTGGGGCAGAAGCTGCCCCTCCTTCGATGGGGTTTGCACATGGAGCCGGGGGACACCCCTGGCTGCTGTGCTAGGCTGGGAAGTGAGTTTGATTCCCTGATCTCCTACAGGTCTCTGAAGCAATTTTGTCTCTAGCTAACAAATGAGGAACTTGAGGTAAAGAAAGAGGGAGAGACCAAGCCTGTGTGCATCCCTCGCATCCCTCTCCTTGAGTTCTCACCTCTGGGATAAAACCATCAGAATTGCCTCAGAGAGCGTGAGGGCAAGTGCATTGAAGATTATGAGGTGTTGAGGTATGAGGAGCAGGGCGGATGAGGAAATAGTGATGACAGATTCATTACTTCTTATGTCTAGGCGGAGAGGATAGGGCCAATAAAAGTAACAGGCAGCTCTGGACTTGTTACCCAGGCTTATGTGCTCTGTCTGCATTGAAATCACCGGAGCTACAGCTACTGTACAAGTAACAGATAGTCCTGTGGCTGTTCATAATAATGGGACAAAACATGTCCTATAAAAAAAGCATATGTCAACTGTGTGCAGAAAAGCTGCAGGAGAGGCATTTTCTGTTGAGACGCTTGCTTTAGATAGGTCCATATGTTGAAGCTGAAATCCAAATAGGCCTCTGAGCTTCAGAATTTCTGGTTATCATTTCACTGCACCAAAAGACGAACTTGGGATGTAGTGTTTGCTCTCTACCACACAGGCTCTGTAGGATGTCCTGTGTGTATTTTCCTTAATGTCTAGGATTTTTTTTTTCCTGATTTGATACAATAAACTGTCTTTGTATGTGTTAGAACAAAACCAGTCCTGGATAAAATGGGTAGAATATGCATCTAAGTTACTTGACTTATGCGAGCCTTGTCATACCAGTAAAACAGACAGCTGCCTAGAATAACAAACCAGCAGAGGTACTTGGATGACTAAAGGTGGGGAAGGGGGAAGACATCTGTCTGACTGTCTTGAGCTGCCAAACTCCTACACTCAGCCCTAGGGACTAAGATCCTGCTGTCACTGTCAATATAAAACTCTTTAGCCTGGCATTTAATGTGCCTTAACCTGGAAAGCTATATTTAAGCTAATAATCCAAATTTTTTTTGTATGTGTGAACTAAGTGGATTTTAGGATCACTTGCAGCTGCCTGGCATTATGGATGCAGAATGAATTTATGTCAGCAAACTCAAAGAGTTCATAGGACTCTGCTTCTCGAAGGGAGCTGCTGTCAGTCCACAGAAAGAAATATATAAAAAAGAAGAATTGCAGTGGCCTGTTTCAGGTGGTGTGTCCCACTACAGTGGTGACACAGGTACAGCCACCCTGAGCTGCATGAAGGGAGGGACTGAAGAACATTAAGGGATGCTTTGTAACTTCAGAGAAATCAAAAAGGCTGTACTTTTCCTTAACAGAATCTTGAAGGATTTTCTTCTCTTTTAATTTCTTTTTTGTTCCTTTTCATGCTATCTCAGACCACTTCAAAGTCTGAAAAATGAACTTGACCCCTTCTGGCAAAGGCTGGGCTGGGCCAACAACAAAGCTTCTTCTCTCCTTCAGTCTGCATGCCTAAAGCTCTGTTAAAATATACACCCACATCAATGGGTTAATGGGTCATTAAAGCATTCTGCTTTTCTTCTTCTGTCTATTCTGGAAAGTTTTGCTGAGTTAATTAGGCTACTGTAAGGATTAGAAAATGACATTTTGTAGCACTCCCCTGGTAAAGTGGCATCTGAGGCCACGGCAGCACATCCTATACCCTCTTGCCAAGCCACTACACCCTATACCTTTTCCTCAGCTGCCATCCTCTTCACCCATCTCGGAGCAGGGGAAAGCTGCCCTGACTCTGAAGAGCTAACACACCCCGTTACGCTTCTGCACCAGTGCTCCAGACTTGCTTTTGCAATGCAAGAAACTCTACATTGTGCACTCCATTATCAGTTTCTCCTTTCCTTCTTGTGGCTTTATATAATCTTCATAGGCAATTTACTAAGAAATTAGGGTCGCTTACTTTGTTAATCTCTTAATAGCCCTTCCCTTTCTTTCTCCTTTCTTTTGGAGAGAGGTTTGCATTGCCACAGAACAGCTGCAGTGGTGCCTGCTTTGTTTTTGTTTGTATGTTTATTTGCCTGACATTGTCCCAACATTAATTGTAAGGGAGGTGAATGGTGTGAGGGGAGTTCACTGGGATTAAACTGTGAAGAGGTTTCAGAGTCATGTATTTAGCTTCTCTTGCCTGGTGGAGGAACTGAGGTCTTAACATGCAAATAACTCTGTTCCAAGTAAATTAAAAGCCACTATCTGACCTATGCTCATTATAGAGTTAAAATGTGGCCTATTATCACCACAGCACTTTCTGGTCTTCTCTGCAGCCACAGTCTTTTAATGTGTCTATTTGGCTATATAATTTATTATCCTCAGGGCTTCTCAAAAACAATCCATTTGGCTGAGACAGGGTCATGAGACCTAGACCAGTTTTGTGCTATTGCTCTCCTAGTTGGTCAATAACTTTTGAACTGTTGACCATCTAGCAATTGGCAAGGAAAGGTCTCCTGACCTTGTGAACTAAAAATAGCTCAAGCTCTCTAGAAGGTACATCTAAAGCCTGAAGGACATTTAGAGGAAAAGTGCTTTTAAAATTGAGATATTTAGCTATTATTCCAGACTTTGTAGCTTCTAGGCCTTGCTTCTTTGCTCTCAGCCAGATTACAGAAAAGAGAACTTGTAAAAAAAAAAAAAAAATTGAATCATCATGGAAATAAGAATAAATAAAAATATTTGCAGATACTTCCAGGGAAGTCCAGTAGCATTTTCAAGGCTGTCCTGAATAAAACGAGATTTTAAAGTTGATATGACTGACAGTAGTTATTTAAAAATAGTTGAGGAAAAATGTCACTTGTCCTAATCCAAGATGGAGGCAGGGGCCCTTTCCATTGGTGTTTCAATTGTACATGACAGGGAGAGAGCAGAAAATGCCGACATGAAGTATAAACTTATTTTTATAAAGTGGCAGATAAAAATGTCTTCAGCCTGGACTTTAAATTTCCCAGAGGAAGGTTGTCTCCTTTATCACGGTGGGGATACTAGATGCCAGTGCTGGTCCCTGCTATTAAAATTGGTCTCCCTTTTCTGATTTTGCTGTCTTTTTTTTCTGGAAGTGAGGCAAAGTTCTTCTGCCCCAGATGTTCTTGTGTGGTTTTTGCTTGGGTACAGACAGGACTATCTATCACAGCTGACACTTCCCTTTTTTTTCCCTCATTTATTATTTCTTTAGGATGGATGAGACCCAGCCAATAAGAGAAAATTTTTGCCTTACTGTTTGAATAAGTCTGGCTAAAACAGCATTGCCTCACTTCCTGATGGGAAGGGAGCTTGTGCTGCATTTGCTACTCCTGTGTGGCCTGGTGGGAAGAGTATGGGCTGTTCGGGGCTCATTTCTGTTCTCCATTTGGGTAATATTCCCCCTTCAGCAAATTCGAGTGTGGCTAGGTTCAAATTAAGAACGTGTTTTTTCTTAACAGCAGGATTGCTGGTGAGGCACAGGGATTCTGCTACAAAAAATACATGCTTGGAGAGTAAGAGTTCCCCAGGCTATTTCCAGCAAGATCTTTCTTTTATTTAAGGCTTTCAGAAATGCATTGTTTAGCTGGAATAGTGCTCAGACTGTCAGGACCCTTCTTAGCAGAAAACCCAATGAAACCTCTGCCACTGACAGCTGAAAATGCCTGTTGTTTTTTTTTTTTTTTTTTTTTCTCTCTGGTAAGCATGGCTGATGAGTTGCAAAAGCAATCCCCCAAATATTCACCTGATGCATCACTGTAGGACTCATTGGGATGAGTAGAAGCTCTCTTTTCCCCTATTCCCAAATGAAAACCCTTGCTGCCTCTGTGATGGTGAAGAAGTCAGGGCAGGATTTGATCCCCCCCACAGCTGAGTGGGCAGCAGCAGCAGCGACCAAGGATGGGACCCCTGTGTGACAGGCACCCATTGGAATCTGCAGCTCTTTCTTTCTTCTCCCCATGGGCTGCCGTCGGATGACTGCTGCATCCTAGGCAGTGGGCTGCATGTGAGGATTTCTCTGAATTCATTTCAGTTTTTATCTCCTGCCTTTGAAATGCCTTTTGCTTGAGAAGGACTAGGTAGCAGTGCTCCCGTCCCTGCTGTAGGGATTGAGTGGAAATGGCTGATCTGTGTGCTCAGTATGATTCCCTCCTCCCTCTCCCACACAGCTCTGTTTTGTCTGCTTTGTATTAGGATCTGAATGTCCTTATTTTCTCCTAAAGCATCCTAGCAGAGTCGCAGGATGCGTTTTGGCAAATGAAAAAGCCAGTAGTCATTGAGCCCCCGATAATCTCCTCTGCTCTGCAGAAGTATGCTTTCACTCATCTGCTTCTCCATGAGGTAAGAAATGAAGCTATTACTTTCTAGGCATAAATTAGCATTTGTTACAGTGCACTACTAAAGATATAATGTAAGTGGCACCGATAATAATGTTGATAGGGCACCCAAGAACCCCCAAACCATGGCTGATCGGGTAATGATCTGGACAAACTATTTGTTTTAGTGGTTCCGTCTTTGGTCACAGATTGCCAAATGCACACGGTGACTGTTTGTTAATGATGCACTTCTCACTCAGTAATTGTCCCATTTAAATACCTATCACCATCTTGTACACGAGGGCACATCAGACAGCATATTTTTTTTTTCTTTTTAAAAGGAGGCAGCCAGGATAGGTAGCTACCCGTAGGCCTGTGAAGCACCATTTCTTGCACCTGCACACGTATTGCTAGAGCCAGGCTGCAATGTTTTACGGCCTGCCCTGGACAGGCCAGCTCCACCTGGGGCTGCCCTTGCCTTGGGCCCCATTTCAGCCAAAACTGGGGGCCTGAGGCCCTGGGGATGCTGGGCCTTGCCTGGCAGGGACAGGATGGAGCTGAGGCGTGGGCCCCTCGCCGAGGGTGGCTTCCCGGCCTGTGATGGTGTCTGGTGCATAGATAAAAAGTGGACTTTTCCTCTGAAAAGATGGGGTCTGTGGGCAGGGGTCTTGCGACAGGGCTGGAGGAGCAGCTAGGCCTGGCCTTCCAGCTCCGGCAGCATGTGGAGGGACGCCTCTTGCTGGCAACAAAAAATACAAGGCTGGGGTACGCCAAGGGTGTTTCCAGGTGCTTTTCTGTCAAAATGAATTTCAGACAATGAGCTATCACTAAAATATTCCTAGCCACAGCCGTTCTTGAGCAGGGGAGGCTGCAGTGCAAGCTGGGGTGTTCGGCTGGTGGAAGGCAGCAGGGCTTAGCTCGGCGTTGCAGGCAGATACGCTCACACTTGTCTCAGAAACGGGGCAGGAAAGGCCATGTCTCCGTAAGAGACTAAATAGGACTGACTTTTAATTATGAACATCTGAATACTAGACCCGAGCAACATCAGTTGCCCCCTGAATTTTAAATGCCAGCTTAGCTGTTTGTTTGACCATCTTTAACTGAAAAACATCCTGCAAGTTGTTAATGTTGAATAAAATGAATTTACTTTTACTGATTTTTTTTTTTTTTGACATTGCTCTGCAAGATCGATTCCCTTGTATCGCATTGGGTTTGTGCCTCGGTTTCCCGATGGTTTCAAAGGCCGTGCTTGTTGCTGCAGGTTGCCGGGGGGCGGTAATCATGGGGGTGAGCCTTGCTGGAGACGGGCGCTTACGTGTGGGCTTACTGAGACATGGAAAAGTCAGTTTTATTCCACTGTGCAGGGCAATGGCTTTCAAATACATCCTGGGGAATGCGTGGAAGACCATACAGTCCCTCCCCACTTGAAGAAGTAGTAACATGCTGGACTTGGGAGGAAGGTATCTACTACTACTGTTATGTAGTATTAGGACAAAGGAATACTGAACAAAGAGGTATTATAACCTTGGCAATTTTGAAGCCATTAGTGTATATATAGAGCAATTAGTAGAAATGTGTATGAACTATAACTTACAGGTCTTGTTCTGTCTGTGCTACTCTGTACAGACCAGTACTTGTCCCTGCTGTTACTGAACTGAAGCAGATGTGAGACAGCAGTGGGTAACTCCAGTCTGCAGGAACCTCTGGTCCCAAGACACTCCACGAGTGCCTGGGTTTCTTCAGGTGTCATCTGTGATACCCAGATATATGTCTTCGAATAGCAGGTATGTTGTATGATTAATATGTGCCACTGATGTCCTGGGTATTAATGTTTGTAAAGTAGTCTGTATACTCTGGGTTATGTTCAAAAGTTTAATACGTTAAACCAAAGCTAAATGGAGGCACAGCCTGTACATCCCTACAGTAATCCACAGTGTTGGTTTCTTTTTACAACTACTCATCACTATGGGGAGAAACTTTCTAGCAGGGTCTATTGTGACAGGACAAGGGGTAATGGTTTTAAACTACAAGGAGGTAGATTTAGATTAGACATAAGGAAGACATTTTTTACAATGTGGGTGGTAGAACACTGGCACAGGTTGCCCAGAGATGTGGTGGATGCCCCATCCCTGGAAATAATCAAGGCCAGGTTGGACGGGGCTCTGAGCAACCTGATTTGTTTGGAGATGTCCCTGCTCCTTGCAGGGGCGTTGGACTAGATGGCCTTTAAAGGTCCCTTCCAACCTTAACTCTTCTACGATTCTACCACAATGAAAAGGATTATTCATTGTTCCAAAGTGTGTGTTTTCTGTCACAAAAAGGCAAGAAGTAGAGAAACGTAATATTCATTCCTCCACACTCCCGTATAGTCAGAGCTTTATTTTAGGAGTGAAAACTTGCAAATATATGAACAAAGACAATCAAGGATACTTATCTATTCAAATGGCTTAATTGGCCAAACACTTTTTTTTTTTTTTTTTTTTTTTGCATCTGGAGTAGGAAGAACATCTTTATGCAGAGCAACTTAACTAATAACAAACTGTATCAGTTAAATTAAGTGTCATAAACAAAGTGATGAGGTACTTTAATGATGATGACATATCATGTGTTGTTAAAAGATTTTCTCTAACTTACAAGCCTACTGGAGCTATAGGTACATATATAATACTGAAACCATTGATACCAGACCATGTCTGGCATTCCTTGATGTGGCATATTAAATATCATGACTTTGGGGTGGAAAAGGGTCTTTTTATTAAATAAAAGGAAATCTTACAATGTATAGTAATCAGCATAGGTACCATTTGCATTAAGTGCAACTGAGAGCAGCTAGTGTAAGCAGCATAAAATGTTCCCGTTTTACAGCAGTGAGAAGAGGCCGGCTATTCACATGGCTCTTCAATCAAAGCAGTGAGGACTTGACTTCTCAGCATTAATGGTGCAGCTAGTATGTTTTTCTGCAATGAAAGGTCATTTTTCCTCTCAGGAGAAAAACATTACAAGTTTGTTTTTTTTTTTTTCTTAAAGAAAGTGAAGGGGATGGACATAACCTTTAAGGATGACATTATGCCTTGGACCACATACCTGTGGTAGGAAGCAGTCACCATGTGGGACTGATTCAAATAGGCTAGGCATCTTTCTTCTCCAGAGTGGATGGGTGAGAAATGTAAGAGGACACTGGAGTAAAGAGGAGAGTAAAGACACCTTTCCTTACTGGCCACAGAAGGTAGTTTGAGGCAGCAGTAAACTACTATCCCTTACTACAAAGTTGAAGTCAAAGAGAAACTGTGTGCGAGGGCACATCTGAGGGCAAGGTTACTCCTTCATGCGATATAAACACATCACACTTGGGTAGCTTAGATGCTGGAAACAGGCTAGCTGCAGCAGTATGGAGCTCTGAGCAGACTATTTTATTTGCAGAGCTCTGTGCTGCTGTAACTACAGGGGCTTTCAGTTGAATCATTTTTGGCAAAATAGATGACTGCATCTGCTGATTCAGCTTGCTAGCAGGGCTTCCAAAATCCTGGTGTTAGGTTGTGGCAGGTACAGTTGTAGTTCCCCTGTGTATTAGTAAGATAGAGGTGCCTGGTTAGAAGATCAGATTAATCGTTGCTTCTGATGAGAGTTATGAGCAGTTTCCTCTCTCTTTTTTTTTGTAGGTATAAAATAACTTTTTCCATTTTTCTTATACTTGACATATCAGGGTCTCGGAAACACATACAGGCAAGTCCTCAGAAATGGTCTCTAAACCTAGGAGAACAATTGAGGTTGTTCACACAGCTGTGCATATTGTTTGGGTTGTAACATGCACATCTCATCATATGAACTCTTCAGTGAAAACTAATCCTAATGAAAATAAACTCTACGAGCTATTCATTTGAATGAAGAATTACAGCTTGTACGAGCATACGAATCTAAGGATGAGACTATCTCTTTGCGCAAACCAGTATGGCTACACTGAATTGAATCTGCATTCACCAGTTGACCCTAGCTAAGGGACTAGCCCTAGCTTTTTGCAGCGATGTGGGTATGAAACCTTTGGCACATAAATTTGGGACATGTGACTTTAAAGTGGTTGAAATCTTTGAAATGTCTGATCCTGAAGTTCATCACTGATCTCTAGCTTTGAAAGATCAGCCCATGTGTTTCTTCAGTTCCTCTTAATTAAAGCTCCTTTTGTGATTGCCATATATTCTAAAACAAAACGATTTTCTGTTCTAAATTCTTTTGAATAGATTTTAGTCTTTGTTTTGATTTCCTGAAAACCACAGCAGTACCAACAAAGAACAACTTACATTAATCCAAAGAAAGACGCTAAATCAGAAGCAAGAGATTTGTGGTACAGTACATCAAACGCCATGCGAGAGGTTTCCCACAGTGTGTGATCCTGCAGCTGCTCTGTGTAGGCAGAGCTTGTTTTCAGTAACAAGCATGCACAGAGCAGTGTGTTTTAAAAAATAAAACCAACAAACCAACAATGAATCAATAATTAAAATCCCATGCATTAGTTTCCAGTCGGAATGAAAAAGACATGACTTTGTTTCATCATTTAGTATACTTCTGGAAGGCAGCAGATACTTACAGTGATGACGGGGTTATTAAAAATGGGGAGAGAATAAAGTATTGGCTCTGGGGTTTCCAGTGATTTGGTCTACCCTTCTAAAAGAGATGAAGCTGGGAATAGTGCAAGCATAACAGTTGTATTTGTCTGTAAAAGACCTAACTACGAAAAGTAGCAATTAGGGCCAATACAACATTGCTTTCAGTAGAGGATCAAATCGAAATGTACCTCTTGAAGCCAAAGAATGGAAAATGAGTGTGCTGGTGCAAGAGTTTGTTAGTCCCAGGCTCTTATATACATTGTTTGCTTACCCCAGATGGGTGAGGTACAGGGCAAAGAGAGGGCCTCTGGTGCCTCCTGCTCTTGCATAGCTGCATTCCTTTTGCGAAGCAGAAGGCAGCAGTGTGGTCTTTCCATGCCTGGGATTAGCTTTGCTGGGATGCATGGGTATTATTTACATTGAAATGAGAACAAGTCACGGCAGGTGGAGTGTGTACGTGTGTGCATGTGGCTGCTCTGGGTCCCATGCTTATTCCTTTACCTTTAGCTTCCAGGAAGGTGGTGCAGTGTGTGGACCCTGCCGGCTGGTGGAAAGCTTCTGACTTCTTCTTAACCTGTGTGTGCTCTCAGCCTTTGAATTTTGTTTGACACAAACCTCTTGCAGAATTGATGGAGTGCATTAAGCTGTTTCCAGGATGTCAGAGAGGTCTTTGATAGAGCTGATCTTCCTAATTCTCTGGTGACAACACGAATGACAGATGGTACTCAGAGCAGCTCCTTCTTCATCTGCAGCCGCAGTGACCTCCAGTGCAGTCATGCTGTGTGGAGCCGCAAGGCGTGGCGGGGGCAGCTGCGCTCCTAGTGTGGCCCCAGGCACCCGGCAATCCTGCGCAGGCAGGCACGAAGTGGACCGTGATGGGACAAGGGGCAGAGCTGGAGCTGCCCTGCTCCTTCAGTCGCTTTGCAGATCTGTTAAGCTGTCACAGAAAAACAGCAGTGTGTAACCTCAAGGCTGCAGCAGTGATCTGGGAGCTGCTCAGAGTGACCGAGTTTTATAAACGATGCTCCACAAATACACTGCATCTTACACTTGACATCTATTGTTTGGCCTTAAGTATTGGTTAAAATAACAAAGAGATTTAGTAAACGTTCTTTACAAGTTTCACATCCCTTTTTTTTGAAGCTGCTGTGCTTGGGTGGTGGCTTTTCATAATTTGTAGGGTGAGCCACTCCTATTTCAAACGTTGTGCTAAAAGCAGAGGATGTCAGCTGACAGGCAGCTTAAAAGACACTAGAGAGGAAAAAGACAGTGAGGGTGAAAGAGCAAGTGGCTGCAGAGTTGTCATCTGTAGTGCTTCTAGATCCAAAACCCCACTTAGAGGCACTGTGTAACATGACTCTCTACTTGGAGGCTACCACAGCTTCTGGCTGCTGCTTTTTCTGGTTACAGCTCCCCCAGCCTGTGCGAGTCCTGGAGTTTTCTAGGCAGGTGGAGAGGTCAGCAGGCTGCTCTGCTGTTACGCACCAGCTCTACAATTAATGGCTGGGTCAGTATAGTAATGCGGTGCCACGCAGTGCAAATGAATGACATTTAATGAAATGCAAGCTGATGAAAATGAACATCGCAGAAGGATCCTTTCAGGTTTAATTTCTTGTCTATCAGCTTAGGCCTGTGAGTTTGAGTGTGCTTGCAACAGCAATTCAAACTCTGATGCTAGCAGCTCAGCAGAACTGCTCAGATGCTGGAGAAGCCAAAGTTACTCCAGGCCGTTGCAAAGGTCTGGGTGAGGCAACTTGCTCCTCTCCTGTTCCTGTGTTGCCATAGTAGTTCTTTCTGCTTCCCTAAATCATAACCCACTTGATATGGGTGGCACAGAATCAGAGCTGGGGCGCAGCCAGGTCACTGGGGTACCTAAAGCTGCACCTACCCCTCATCCTGGCAAATTCCAGATTCCTGTTCTTGACCTGGCACCAACTCTCAGGTTTCTGGCCAGGAGCCCTCTTTGCAAAGCCCAAACCCCAGACCTTACAGATATTTTGCAGTTGTTTAGCCAGCCTAAGAGAGCAATAATGAATTCTGCCTAAAGCTACTGGAAGAGCTTGTGCCGATGGTGTGGCTGAGCAGATGATGTCAGGAGCACCAGGTTGGTGTTAACATATCAGACCAAATCCTGTTTAATTACTTCAGTGATTGCAGTCTGGCAGGACACATCCAGCTGAGCTAAGGAACATCTGCGGTCCCCCAGCCTGTAACATCTGAACTCTTGACAGTCTGAACATATTTTCCCGAATATAAATATTATGAAGCAAACAAGTGTTATATCTTCAATTTTACAAGTCCAAACTGAAGCAGAGAGACGCTGAAAGCCCTGGTCTTATAAAAATGATTGCAATTTTAGCTTTTGTTCTTATTCTTAGTCCATATTAAGACAGGATAAAAAGCAGTCTAATGTAATCTATAGTTTTGTAGATTTTTTTATTTGCAAATTTTTTTTTGTTTGTTCTGTAGCTAGTATTTTAATTGGAATTAAACTTCAAATTAACACTAGAGTATCTGAGAGACTGACCCATCCATCTCCAGCCTCTGCTGGCTCAGCAACTCATTGTCCTGCCAGCTGTCCTGCATCATTAATTTTGAAGAGGACAAAGATGGAAGTGTTGTGGCACATCCAACATTGAAAATAAAAATTGAAATAATTAAATAATCCTATTGTGTTCAATGGCCTGTTGAGTATAGGCGGAAAGACCAGGAGATAGAAGGCTATAGTTTTTGCATTTAGTGTTTAATAAATATTTTCTGCCTTAATGAATGATAGAGGATATTTTTAGTAATATAACTGGTGCAATCGTGTTTGGGCAGTGTTATTTCCTCCCACTCCCCACCACCAAACATTTCCCACATTTTTTGCTGTCCAGATTGTTAGGTCTGTTTTCTCCCAACATACTTCAAAGCTGCTGCAGTTGCACATCTGCCAGTGACCGGCATGTGAGTTTCTAATTTCTCATCTTTTCAATTGTTGGGTTTTCCTTCCTGAAGACGGGCAGTTTATTTCCTGCAGCCCTTTGAGATGGGGCCTGTTCTCAAAGATTTTTAGGAAGTCATTGCCACTAGATATTCCTTCTACTAGATTTTTAAAAACTGTGGGATCCTTGTAGCACCTGTTTCCTGATTTTACACACTTTATTTTTTTTCTCCTCTCAATCATCTTATCAGTTCTTTGTTTTATGTAAATCATCTTTAGCCTTTAATTTACGGTGCTGTCATTTTTCTTATTTGTGTGTGTGTATGTGTGCATACATGTGTAAGACTGAAAATACTGGCTTTTCACACTCTCTGTTACTTCACTTCCCAGCTTGACTATTTGGGTGCTGGAAATTTCTTGAGAGATGCTGTGCACTGTCAGACCCCATGAGCCCAGCTGCAGCTGAACCCCATTAATGACTGTTGGAGCTGCGATGCACAGCACTTCCCTGGAGACACAGGGTGCCCTAGGTAAGAGCTGCTCAGTTTTCAGTGCTCTACCAGCCCATGTTTTCTTAATAAACCATTCCCCCCCCCTTTGCCTTTTAGCAATATCTGCTTCATTCTCCTTCAATATTTTCCCCTGCTGGATTTTAATGTGAGAATAATAGTACTACAAGCAAGGAGCAACAGGAGAAGTGCCTTTCTCAGCCAGGGCTGCTCATCTGCTTTGGCAGTGCTGTCTGCCTTCAAATTCCTGATTATCTCCCTTCATTAGTCAATATATGGACAAAATTGCCTCACCTCTACCTGTTCTTTCTTCTCAAAGATGAGATAGTGTTCTCAGTCTGACTCAAAATGTATTTGATTTCTATCTTACTGTGGGAATATTCCAGGAAATTTTAGAAAGCAGAATTACCCCAACAGTCTTAGGCATAATGGTCTCTTGTTTTTACTTGTCACCACAGGGTTATGTGCTAGTGCCTTGGCTGTGCTTTGGTAGTTAAATGCCTCTACCATGCAGCTGTGCTCTCCAGAGCCTTCCCTGCAAAGGGGAAGGTCTGATGCACAAAATGTGGAGGAAGCTAATGAAAACAGAGGCAGAATGCAATAATGGGAATATCATAAAGCTGCACGTATTTTAAGGACAACCAGATTCAGGTTTCTCCACAGGAATTTCCAGTTATTGCCCAATTTCTATTGTCGGGCTTTAGCATTGATGACATATTACGCAAAAAAAATAATTTCTGAGTTAATGTCTGAATAAGCCTTGCTCAAATGTAAATATCATACTTAGGCACAGAGTAGTCCCAGAAAAATCCATAGTCTGAAACTTCAGGTGTGCTGAACACAGAAACATGAATGTGGACATGAAAGCAGATACTTAAAGGGCAAATATACTTACTTTTAAGTGGACATCTTGGACTTATTGCTAAGATTATCTCACTCCTTCAAAATGTGTTTACCCATTTGGTGTAACTGTAACCAGTATATAGAAAATGTGGCAAGTATAGTCTATAAAGATATCATTCTTTCAATAAAATGGAGCTTTAGGAAACTTGATGAATGATTAATACAGCTCATTAAGTAAAAACTCCAGCTGAGCCAGATTATTGGTGAAAAATGTTTACTAGCAAGCTAATCATTCAAAAAATTGATTTCTAGGAAGCTAAGTGCTCAACAAAGGAGTAAAAGGTCTAAAAAAATATTTTTTGTCCTTAAGATTTGGTATGTTTGGCCATGAAGCCTTCAAGACTTGGACCATTGAGAAGATACAGCTACATGAAAAGTGACAGTGTCATTGTAAAGCATTTGATATTTTCTGAACTACATTTTCAGAAATAAAAATGAGGCTTTTTTTTCTTTTTTTTTGCGGGGGGGGGGGGCATCCCTAATTGCTCAGAAAGCCTCATTTCGCAGGTTAACTACTGTGAGGGCTTTTTGTGTCGAGGTCATGGAAGAGTAAAATTTAAGGTAAAATTTCCCTTAAAACTCTTCTACTGGTAGCCTCCTTTTTTTTTCTGGTTCTTTCCTCTGGTAGCTTGCTGCCTTTTCCTCAATATTCCTTTTCTCTCTCTGATCCCCTTCTGCCTCTGGTTTTTGTGCAAGTTACCTGAAAGTGCGTATTTCTTGAAAGCATAGTTCAAATATCCTTTCAAAGAGATGTTGCTGAGTTCTGGGCTAGACTTGAAAATGCAGTAGTTGAAACAGCCAAATAGTTCTGTGTTTTGGAATGGAAAACATTTTTTTTTCCTTCCACTAGTGATATTACATGATTTTTTTTTTTTTTTTTTCATTAGCTTGACTACTTAGGGATTTACTTAGAGCTTCATTGTTTTTCATTGTTTATGGTGTGGAGGTAAAGCACAGTTTTAGGAGGATCAGGGGCACACAAGAGGAAATGTGAAGATGGAAAAGAGATGCTGTGAAATGTATGAAGAAAATACTGAAAAAATTAGGAACAGCTGCCTGCAAGACTTCTAAAATGCCTGAGCAAATATGCACAGCTGTTAAATATCAGCTCTCAAATCTAGAACTATAATGGGGACCAGGGTTGAGTGATATAAAAGCAGAAATAAATTGAAAAGAAAAAAAATAATAGTAACAAAAAAGAGAAAACCACATGCTTTAAAAATGGCATTGAGTCAATAAACTAAGTATCCTGGGAAAAAGGGTAGTGAATTTTCAAAAAGTCCAGGCTGTTTACTGAATGTCAGTGGCTAGAATCCATTTTTGATTGTTGGAATTGCTGTAATGAAAGCCCATAGCAAAAAAGTATTTTGTCTTTCCTTCCTACATTCAGAGAGTATTTAATGGATTATGTATAGTTTCAGCATTTGCTGAGTACTGATTAGTGAATTCATGTTCAGTTGGAATTATTTTTTGCTAGAGGACAGTATTATTTAGCTGGTGAGTTCTTACCCTGGGCTTAATATCCAGACACTGACTTCATTCAGGCAAAGGGACCTTTGTATGCCAGATAACTGTAACAGGGACAGGAGCGTACAATCTGGTTTTGTGCTGGCTTTGGTATTGATTTCTGCTGTGGTTTTAGTCAAGCCACTTCCACTGAGGTTGGGTGTCTAATACGAATGGTGATACTTAACTCCAAAGTCTGAACATCTTAGGCAGGGAGCATCCATCTAGGATGGTCCAAAGCAAAGAGCTTCATTCACAAATGGGGACGAAATAAAAGTAGAAACAGAGATTATCTTTTATAGCCCAGTGCCCCTGATCCCTGCAGCAATTATAACTCAGCTGATTGTGGGGCAGCAGCTAATGTACTGCATGGAAAATGGGTATCAGTGCTGATTTCCTTAATTTGTGTTAGTGTGCAATATATTATCCTGATCCATCCTGGTGGCAAGGGTGAGGACCCATGAGCTGAGGAGCAGCAGACACAAGATTCCCTGGAGAAATCCCAGGGACTGAGCTGTGTTTGGAAAAGAATTGGCTTGCCTCTCCTGTATCTTAGTGCACCAACCCGTGAAAAAAGGAGAATAATCTCTGTAGTGTGTGAAGTGCTTTGAAGTCTTTTCTGAGCTAAAGGGTCAGAGTGTTTAGTACCTTCTTCTGTGATGGGTCTCTGATATTTAAACATGCAGCATGAGTCAGAAGAATCAATTTGTTGCTTCTTTGAGAGCCATAATTCATCCTCCCTGATTGAAATGATCAAGGATGCAGAGGTGGCTCTCTTGCTTCTGAGTAAACACTCCTTTTATGTTCCTTTAGCACAAATACCTGACACTAAGTAGGGATGCATAAAAGGAAGCTAAGCTGCAGGCTTTTTCCTGAAGTAGGTGTTTTGTGATGGATTAATGGCAAATCATGATACATTATTTATCAGATAATAAGTGTGATAATTGTTCTTATTTATCATGAGTCTAGCTCAGCTCATTCTCCTGTCATTCCTTCAGTCAAGCTGCCCCTGGGGATTCAGCAGATAAAAAACAGTCCAAAGGTCATTCCAACAATTTTTGCTAATAATGGCGTGCTGATTACCTCCTAATTGAAAAGTGTAAACTGCAGACGCTGTAAGTAATGCAAGTGACCCCTGTCCTCATAGCATAATGTGGAGAGTCCCTGTGTGTCTCACAGCCAATCACAGAGAACAGCATCCCCTTCCAGTGATATTCTAATCTCCAGAATGAATCAGAAAAAAGTTCTGTTATCATTACAGGGGAAAAAGCAAACACTTTCCACATAGTGAGAACATGATGTTGATGCAAAGATAGAACATTACAGAAGCAATAAAGATGTGATTTCGGCTCAATTCTGGGGTGTGTGATAGCACAGCCTTTTGGATATCAGTCAAAAATCTATCTGTTTTTGTTGAGAAGGGGTGAAGATAGTGCTTCCATTTTTTGCTACCTCTGTATTTATACTTCTTGTTGTAAGGCGTTGCAAAAAGAGCCCATGTGCAGAATAAGCTCATAGTTGTAGTAGAAGAAAAAAAGTGAGATCTATGGAAAATATCTTCAAAAATTTGCCAAAAAGCACAGACATTACAATGCAGGAAACTCAGTAGTTTTATTCTCTTATATCTGTAAAGTACTCTGACAGTATCAAGTTGATAGAAAATTCTAAAATACTGCGAATGAACAAATGCAGTATGAACATTACTTGGCTTCACAGTTTCTCCTTAAAGTCCATACTAACTGTGCACCATCGGTTTCTACTAAATCATGTTTTTCCCCAAATCCTTTTAAAGGATTTTACTTCTCACACTTCCCTCCTGTTGTCAGTGCCACAATTCTTTCTTTGGGGTTCTTCTGACTACAGTCTGAAAAAATCAAGTTTTTATGTTGCAGCTGCATAATCTTTGGCATATAGCTCACTTTATTTCCTTTCCCAACCTCCCAAATAAAATTGATATAAAAAGGAGTATAAAATACTTGTCTCGGTCTATATTTTCTATCAGTTTAAAAGGAGGAAAGCTTTTCTGATCAACAGATAGAGCAGCACATCTGTGATTCACCTTCTGCAGTGTTCCCTTTGGAAATACTGTCCAGCTGCTGGCTGACAGTAACCTCACTGAGCTAATAGGTTCACATTCTCACACCAAAATAATTTCTTATGGATTTACTTGGAAGCCTGGGGAATGTTCTGAGCATACTGAGACTCAGAAGTACCAGAAGTCACCCAGTGCCAGAGCATGACCATCCAGAGGGCACCAACCAGCTGCTGTTTTTCTTGAAACAAAGTTCCTGAGATCAGCTGTTAAGACACTGTGTGCCTATTGTCTTCTCCTTGGGTTGTTCCTCTAAGCATCTCCCCTCTTCTAAAATAGAAGAAGAGCTTCCATTTACCCAGACTAGGGAGAACAGACAATTAAATGCATAAAGCAAGGACTCCCATTTCTATTTAGAATAGGCCTGAATAACTGTTGTGGATAAACAGCACAGAACAGCTGTTCCACACTGTGGGCTTTTTTATTACAGTTCATAAACAACACTTTGTACACCACAGATCATATCTGGGTGGAACTAATTTTGCTAGCTTTATGCATGTACAAGAAAATTGTCTACATTTGAGTTAATCAGCTTGCCTTTCCCAAGAGAAATAGGTGTTCTTCACCTAACTTTCTTCAGGTGCCTGCTTTAGTGTGAGATTAATTGCACCCTAGAAGTGTCACATCAATTTTCATTGATTATTAAAGGAGCCTTGACAACCAATACAGATACAGATATTTAAATCTGATCAGATGAATCCCAATTTCTAGTCCAGAGTAAGCATATCCCATAAGGAAATGAGAATGAAATTTAGTTCACTATAAAATTCATACTACTAAAAAATAATTATTTGAATACCAGGAACTCTTATTTTAAGACATGTAGGTTATTCAGGGTAAGCTGCACATCTGCATTAGTAATCCAGTTTAGTCCTTTTAAACTAACAGTTTGACTTTTTTCAAAGCTTTATAGAGATTATAAGATAAAAAAAAAAATGCAAAACTTACTGCAAGGAAAAAAAAGGTGTTGAAGGGAGCCCAATCTGGGTAACAGCTTCCAAGTGTGGTCACAACCATAAAGGATCAGGTCAAGCTGAGCAATCACTTACTCCTGAGAAGCAGCACCTGACCTTGTGTGCTCCCAGTTCATTGCAAAGAGGAGCTAAACCAGGTAAGCCTGAAGGTTGAGGTTCCCAGCATGATTAAAAAAATAATCTTGGAATTAATTTTAGCATTATTTCCTGTATACAATCACGTTGGAAGCTTGCCTGTTATAAATTACTGCCTTTTAGCTGAGACTTGTTGTTTCTAGGGATAACATGGTAATTTCCTTGAGGTTCATTAATTGAAATCCTTGTACTGTACCCTCAGGTTCCTGGGAGTCTAATGAGATACTTTTTTGATAGGGGACACAAACTTGCAACGGTTTGAATTTGCGTATGAGAAGAAGGATGGATGGCATAAACTGAGTCTAGGGTCTGCTGTGTTGGTTTTTTTTGTTTTGTTTTTTTGTTTGTTTGTTTGTTTTTTAATTAGGAGGCAGGCTGTGAAGCAGAAAAGAGGACTTTTGACAAAGTGAGTACAAACTCATTTCTCTTCTGAGCATATCTTCAGCCTGACTAATAAAGAAAAAAGATCCTGCAGGTATTTGAGCTAATGTCTGATTTGTTTTAGCAATGAAGCTCATATTTACAACTTAATCCTTCTGAGAACATGTGGATCTTTGTTGTTGACTCTTAGTTTAGATTAAGATTCGTGAGCATAACACTTGTTAACTTTAATGTGCTTTTTCCTCATTGGTTGTAGCAAAATTACAAAAGAATCTTGCAGGCTTACTTGAGCAGAAATCATGCTGCAAAATCAATCTTTTTTTACTTCAAAAAAGCAAAGTATCTATTTACGTTGTTTATCTTACAACGCGTAGTTGAAGCATATCTTTAGAAATTTCATACTTGGGGAAGATCTGGGGAATTGCAGCTGCTGATGTGTCTCTTAAAACTTGATCTATTTCACATTTCAGTATTTTTTTTTCAAGCATTTATTAAACATGCTGATCAATATGTGTAAAAACCCTTCATTTACTGTACACGTGGCTGTATAATTCAAATCAGCACTTGTTATCTGCATGTGTTATCATTTTAATGTTTTTTATGCTAATACAACTCATTCACCCTTGCTCTTCATTATTATGCAGTAATGGACTTAAAAAAAAAAAAAGGGGTCTGGGACATAACCCTGCAAGAAGCCCCAGGCCTGTGGGCAGAGCTCTCTAATTTGTTATGGCTCCATTTCCTTCAATGGCTAAATGTTAATGCCTCCCACAGCTGAAGGCTGTCTGCCTGCTGTGAGATACACCAAGAGCTTTTTTATTTTTTACAGTGACTTATCCTCTGCAACAAATGTAATAGCAGCTTTAAGGACCACATCCAGCTGACCTAAATTTGCTGGTGCCTATTCAGTCATTGCCTGCCCGAGTTTGGGTGACCCCATCAGTGCCTTCTGGCATGTTTGCGGTTTGTATCGGAAAAAGGGAATCGTACCTCTTGTTGGTGGGTTCAGAGGCAGCAGCTGGTATTGTGAATCCAGGGCACAACTTGGAATTGTGCTTCAGGAGCTCTTGTAAGGTGCCTTCGCTAGCCTGTCTGTGTCTCCCTTGGTAGGCATTACTTTAGTGGTATTGGGTGATGTAATCAAAATTTGTCTGTAACTGGAAAACTGCAATTTATAAAAAGAATGGGACTCGGTGGAGAATCATGCAGAATATGGAAAATGCACATAATAATTTGTTAAGGTGTAAATGTTGCCTGGTATTCTCTGGCACATAATAGCAGTTGTTGGATCCCTTGAGGTTTCAGAAAAACCTGGATTATTACTGGATAATGCCGTATATCGCTGAACGGATCCAAGTTCAAAGGCAGGCCCTTCTATTTTGTGTCTCTTGAAAAGCTAATGATATCTCTCCATGAAAGAACTATGTGAACTGAGCAGGAGAGATGTATTAATGCAAGCTGGAAATACAAGGAACAATGCCCTCTCGGAGGCAGATGTGTTGCTAATGCATTTATTACCCTGCCTGACTTACGTATGGTAGCTCATCTTTAGTCTCACAGAGAGAGAGCACAAGTGTTACACATTACAGACCACGGACAGTTGTAGGCACTCAGAACCTCTGAAACCTTTCTTTTTTCTGTCTTGCAAGCATTAAAGGTAGTAAAAAGGCGACCTTCAAACCTGGGTCTAACAGTGAAATAATTTCTAAGCTGTTTGGTTTTAAAATTGTCTCTAAGACTGATTTGCCCTTTCTGTTGTTTGTCTTTGGAGGAACGAGGTGGAGGAGTTGTGTGGCTGTGCAGAAAAACATCCAGATCATGTGTCCAGTAAAGAGGGTTGTCCTCTCCTATATATGAATGGTCTCGGAGAAGAAGGCAAGAGTGAGCTGGAAAAAGGACTTGAAATGAGCTGATGCATAGACAGGCACAGAGAGCATAAGGGGGTGCACAGCAATGCTGCTGAGAATCAACTACCATACTTGGACCTTTATTTGTAGAGACATATTTTTCTCTAATATTTGTTAAGGGCCAAGCTCAGATTGCAGTTACTTGGGTTTTGTGTGTGTTTTCAGAAATGTATTCTCAAAGTACAATTTAGCATACTTAAACCAGGGCATTCAAACTAGCATAAACGTGTGATGTACGTGCAAGTTACACTATTTATCCTAACTTTTAGAAAACCCATGGACCGGCAAGCATCAAGCAGATCTTTTGGCATTATGAGATCTTGTTTTGGATCTGTGAGAGATCTTTGAGGATCAGGAGGAATTTCTAAACAAAGTTTGTTTTTGATCACATGCAGTTCTGGGTCTTCAGAGTGTCTTTTTAAGCTTCTCTCACTCTCATCTCCAAATGCTGCTTGAAGTCCTTAGAGCTCCCCACCAAAAGGTGGTTGGGATTTCAAGGCAACCTGTTTCATCTCGATGTTAATCAGTCTCACTTCCTCCCAGTGAGTTAGGCAGAGACACATCTTTGTAAAAAATAGGGGTTTGATAACTAACTTCAAACCAAAAAATTAGGTTAAGGCGTAATTTTTCACTTTACATATAAGTATCTGTGGTCAAACTATCCTTTGGTGTCTGTTTGTATAATACTGTGAGGGCTGGGTTGTTGTTCTTCAGCCATTCTCCTGGGTAGGATAATTGCCAGACGCAGATTCCTATAAGGGAGTGGTGGCTGCTTTGCACCCATTGAATGGAAAGGGCTGTCCCTTTCTTAGTGCAGCTTGCACTTCTGTGTGTTTTTTTTTTTTTTTCTTTTTTTTTTCTTTCTGTTTGCTGAGACTGCAGATGATGGGGGCTGACTCTTCTCCGTTCTTCTCTGTGCACTGGTAGGTAGTGCTGCTGACCTGTGCAGAGGTGCACAGGAGGAGCAGCATGGCCAACATATTAGTTAACCTGTACCTGCCCTTCCTCTGTCTGCCTGAGGTGGGGCAAAAAGCCTCGCAGAAGTAATGTGCTAAAAGACAGCAATCTAGTCAGCTGAATGAAGGAAGACTTTGGGAGAGTGAGATTAATGTGATTACTACATAGGCTCTGCTTCTTGCCATGAATACCTTTTGGTGTGCTTCTGAAGTACGCTATGGTGCCTCACAGCGATACTTTACAAGCAGCATCTTTTTATCACAGTGATTTTCCTTAGCAAGTAGAGTAGATCCTGCTGACTCATTTACTGCATCACTGGGTGCTCTCTGTGCTGTACCATGGGCTCCTGCTGTCCCGGATGGATTCTGGTGGGCACACTTTTAGCAGAACCCAGTTCTCCTCATAGCAGCAAGAGGCCAATTTCATTGAAACTGGAGTGAAAGGATTTAACTAAACTTGCTTCTACCAACTTCTGCTACTGAATTCAGCAGTCCCAGAATTGAATTCATGATTGGCACTTGCTGTAAGGTGGTGTTCCATCATGTTTGACGTTGTTGTAGGTGTATCAGACAAGTTGCTAAGAACAGGAAGTTTCTTATATCTGCTTTAATAGTGCAGTAAGCTAGAAGAAAATGTAAATTTACTGTATTCAATGAGAAATATGGCAGTGAGGGAGAACCTTCTGAGATTTCCTCTTGTGCTGTATGGTCTGCTGGTAAGTTGGGACTATAGTTGGTAGACATATGTTGATGGAAACACTGATAGCAAACAACAGGGGGAATGTGTCCTGATTTATCAGTAGAGAGATATTGCCAAATAAAGAGAAGCTAAAACAAATTTCTTATCAGCACTTTTCTGGCAGTCTTGGAGAGGAAGGTTTTCTTCCTTTTTAAACATAAAACCGGCCTCAAATTGCAACAGGGAAGGTTGAGATTGGATATTAGGAAAAATTTATTTTCAGTAAAGAGTGGTCAGGCAGTGGAACAGGCTCCCAAAGGAGGTGGTGGAGTCACCATCCCTGAAGGTGTTCAAAGAACGTGTAGGCATGGCACTCCGGGTCACAGTTTAGTAGGCATGGTGGTGTATGGTTGGACTTGATGATCTTGGAGGTCTTTTCCAACCTTAAAGATTCTATGATTCTATGATAACATTTCACACATATAGGCCAAATAATGAAGAAGACAAGCAGCCCTCAGCTGTACAGGGGAAGAGTTGTCTCATGCTGAGTTGTATGTGAGTGGATTTGTGCTTTTTATTGGCACGCTCTACCAAACTATTAAAGTAGTAAAAACTAATCCAAGTGAAGTTCATATCCCTATAGCCATCCTCATGGAAGCTGAGTCTTCTTGCTTTGTTTTAAGGACCAGTCACTCTAATTGCATTTTTGTTGGTAGAATGGTTGAGTTTGGCTGAAAAGACTACTAATTTCTCAGTGGGATCTGCAGAAGTCACAATAGATCTCTGTGTATAACCTTTTTTTAGAAACAGGTTCCCCTGCTTACCACAGAACTTGGCTTTCTTTTGCAGTGTATTTATGTTGAAAATAATCTCTGCAAATCTAGTGAGAGATCCAGTGGAGTAGGCAGGGTAGAAACGGAATTGATTCTTTTTGGATAAGCGTAGTAATGACTAGTAGTGCAGCAAATGGATCAAATTACCTTCAAATGCCAGATAGCTTTCAGTTTTGATAGTGGTGTAAAGTTTTTTTTCTAGATTCTACATTGTTTAATTTGAGATGCTTTCTTGCTATCTCAGGAAGCTGGTGCATGTGGTGGAAGAGCCTCAAAATTGCTGAAAGCTAGTGTCACAGGTTGCTGTGTCTTTTGGCACAAACCTCCAGCAGCTACTCGCATAAAGCAAAGAGAACGAAGGTAAAGAAGTGTACCTGCCTCTCATGAACAGTATGCTGATCTGTAGTGAGAAAATACAAGAAACATGAAGTTTTTTTTGTGCTTGTGCATGAAATGTACACTGAAAGAGACAACAATTAAAGTCTTGGGGGAGGTATGTGTTAAATACACAAATTCAAACATGTCTGGCTTACAGTATCTAAGTTCCATTATTGCTCTCATAGCCGATGGTGTATGTTTCTCTGCTTTTCTGTACTTCTAAAAGTTTTAAAGACTTTTAACAGTTTGGCCCATGTTCTTAAAGCCATAATTACCTATGTTGGAGGAAACTTTCTTTAATCTCTTATTGCAAAACCGGAAGACACTAGTTTACAAAAGATAACATCGAGGGCTTAAACTCACATAGTTACGTTTACATCCTTTCTTCTCAAGGCTGCTGGCCACTTGAATTGGATTATGGCTATCTGTTGGCTGTAATGGGAACAAATGGCACATAGCAGCTGGTCAGCCACGCTCCCTGGCAGGTGTTTCTAGTCAGAATTCAATTCTATATCATGTAGTTCAGAAAGAAAAAGGTTCCTCCTGTATCCAAACCAGGATGAACACCACGGGAAAAAAAATTCACCTGTCTTGAGATCATGGAAGGAATATATAGGTAGGTAGCATGCAATTGCTTAGCTGGTATTGGGATGAGTCTTGGCTTTGTAGGTACCAGCATCCCATTGACAGTGTAGGCTTTTGTTGTGAGGCATGTTTGCATCCGTGCTCCCAATATAAACTAAGCCTCTTTTGTGCTATGGTCTTTTCTCTGCCCCATACTCCCATACGTTAACTGCCTTGGGCTTTGACACTAACAGTAGCACAAGTTAATAAAAATTAAAAAAGTTTCCCCTTCTGTGTGATGTTTCCCTATAGAGCAAGATTTGGGGTATGAGAGACTCATGTGGCAAGTGCGCAATTTCAGGGAAAGAACGGGGAAAATCGGGACAGACTGATAAGTGATCCAGCTAACCTCTCTCCCTGTACACAACACTTGCTTTTTTTCTTCAATAAAGGCTCTTTCAAAGCAATCTCAATCTTTCATCAAAGAGACTTCCAGTGCATTCCCAATGGGTTTACATAAATCTCGCTGTTCTTGCTCTTTTTTCTTCCGCAACCCCCCAAGTCCTTGTGTTTCCATTTCTTTAAATCTTTTATCCTCGGGTTGGTACCAATGGCAATACAGATTACCTATCAGCGCCTCCAAGTATTCCACAAAGTCCTTGCCTGTTCTCACCCTGCAGTGCTTACAGTCACAAATGTGATGAAAGAAATTTGAAAGGCACAGCTAGGCAATCCTGAACCAGGCTCAGTGCATTCCCCTTTTTACAGCTTATTGCTTTCTGGATGTTTCTTTTGACCGATCATCAATCATTGTGGTGGTAACTCTGAAGTGATTCCTGAAATATCTGTTCCTCTGATAAAAGTTAACAATAGCACGTACAGTATGAGAAAAGAAAGGCACTTTGGGCTTCAAGTTAAACAAGTGCTTTGTTCTGGTTTTCTTTTTCTTTTTTTTTTTTTTGCCTTTTTTTTTTTTTTTTTTTTCCTTCAAGTAAAAGACTTTCCTCAGCAGGGCCCCACTAGTTAGCCAAAGAGAGACCTCTGTGTGCATAAGTGGCAGTCAGAAGCAGCAGAAACAGGATTGGAGACAAATGGAGACTCACAAAGCCTCTGACAGAAGAGCTCCAGGGAATGGGAGAGGAGAGAAATGCAGGACACCAGCTTAGAGTTTCCTTTCAGTCTCCAAATCTTACCTTTCTGAGAAGTTTTTTAAAGAATGCTCAACTTTGTTGCTGAGCTCACTAGGCTTTCAAAGGCAGATCGTTGCCCGGCTGATGAAACAGGCCCTCAAACTCTGGATGTAATCTTTGAAAAGAAGTCTTGGGAGATCTGTGCAGCCCAGGCAGCCAGGCTGTGCTTTCTAGGGGCTCAGCTGCACGGTGCGAGAGCATGCCAGTGTCTCTGCGTTACTGTCTGCCCTTGTATTGAGGGGTGGTGGGATGGCTGGTACTGCAGGACCCTGCAGTAATTTGAGTTACCTTGTGTTTCTCTCAGGAGGCCCTACAAGCCTGGGTCTTTACTTCAACATTTCTCCCTCCGTTTGAGTTGCATTCAATTTTTATGAGGTAGGAGTTAGAAGTCAGTAAAAATAACACTTGTCTTTACTCTGCTTCTGCACTGGTAGGGCTCTTCCAAGAGCTTTGATTTGCTCCTTTCCTTTGCTTGGCTTATTTCCATTTTAAGGCCTTGTACACTTGGAAGCAAATCACCCTTGTAATTGAGTGGCAAGTTGTGAATCTTTCTCTGTTCTTTGATTAATCTGGTCCATTGATCAGAATCATTTTTGGGAAGCTCTGGAAGCTTCTGAGTCAGAGTCTTGGAGTTTAAGATGTTACCTTGCTTTTGATTAACTTGAATAAAAGAGTCCTAGCAGGACTGATAGATTCTTTTGCTTCAGTAGTGACACTGACAGTGCATTCTTGGCCATCAGCTCTACGCTTTACAGAGAACTTGCAAATGAAGAAGTTTATTTGTCACTAGTGGATATAAACATGGTAGAAATGGGTCCAGATTAGTCAGACTTCAGCGGCTATTTTCAGCAAAAAGCAGGAAGTTCAACAACTACCTCTGAGCTGTGAAGTGAGAAATCTGGGGTTTTTTTTTTCTATTCTTTGTTTTTGGATGCTGAAGGAACCAGCCATCCATCCTTAACCTCTAGAGTAAAATTAATTTCTGGTGTAAATCCAGGAGTTATACCAGGGATTGAGTTAGCCACAAGTTTAGGAGAGGTAGCTCTCAGTGGGTTGGGATTGCACAAAAATTTCCCATAGAGCCCAAAATTACTTATCTGTGAAGAAGTTGCCAGGTTTTGTAGTTCTTTAAAAGTTCAGACTATCTCATTTTTTGTTGGAAACCATTTACTTGGCTTCCTCCATTCTGCTTGTCATAGTGGTCCTTCAGACCACATGGATTCTGTTGTGGCAGTGTGAAAATACATGGGTAGAAAGGCTTACTTTGCCAATATTTAAATGTAAGAGAGCTTTTCTTATAACAGATCTGACATTAAAATGAGCAGAAGAGTAGGCTTGATTCTGGTTTTGGTTCAAACCTGAAAGTCGGAACCAGCACTCTCACAGTTACTTGGACTGTCACTGTGCCTTCAGAAAGAGGTCAACCAGGTAAGGCGAGAGGGGTGCCTAGACCCTCCATGGTGCAGGAAGAAGGGCTGAGGTTGGGCTGACTGGGCTTGTTTGGTCTAGAGAGGACTGAGGGCACATAGTGTAAGAACTTCCAAATAGGCAGAGAGGAAGAAAATTGTTTGCTCATCAAAACCAAGGATAAGACAAAAATAGGCTTAAATTGCAATGGGGCAGATTTGAATAAACTGCTTGGAAAGCTTTCCCAAAGGCGATGGTGGCAAACCATTGGAAAATATTGTTTGGGTGTTATGGACTCTTCCTTGCTGAAGGCCTCTAGGAAGAATTTTGAGACACATCCGTGAGGAGTAATACAGGTACAGCAGAGCCCTCCTTGGGGTGAGAGGTTGGAATTGATGACTCTGTGGTCCCTTCCAGCCCTGTGACTCGATGGCGAAGAGAAACCCCTGTAGTGTGAAAGCAGTGAGCCTGCTGCAGGCTTCCTTTGCTGGAGTGGGATAAAGGAGGAGAAGGTGCTGGGGCTTCACTTGTGTTCCTTCTTGTCTGCCCCAAGGTGCTGACAGTGTATATTTCCTGCATGAAGAAGGATGAATGGGAAAGAACCAACACAAGAGAGTCTTAATTCAGAGTTCTTTGTTTTGTTTTCCTGTGAAAAAGGTAATTTGAGCTTAATACATGTACACTACATTTTAACTTTTAACTAAATGTAATGCTCTAGGCTGTGTTATGAAAAGATAATTTAGGATAAAATTTAGATGGTGTATATTTTTGTTTATTTGCACAATCCCAGACACTAACAATTAGACAAGTGTGATTTCTTGCTCAAAAATGATAAGCTGAGGAAGATAACTGCAGGCTTTTCTGGGAACTCTTGAATGGCAGTGCCATATACTGTGCTTATATTGGAGCAGAGAATAAACACATTTTCTTGCCACATTTTGCAGGTTATTTTGGGTGATAAACTGTGGGAGATCGGTTAACTCTACTGAGAGTAGTACAGGAACTATGCTCGCTGCCCTGGGGAGGGAGCACATTGGGTGCCCTTTACAGTCCTGTTTTCTGCTCTTATCTGCTCGTACTGGGTTGTGATGTAGGTCCAGACTTACCAGTACACCCACCCATTGGAGACGGGGTGGAGGGTTGGGCAGGGTGAAGACTTTAATGTCTTCCTCTGCTTCTGTGTGCCACCAGTCTGTGGTGTGTGTAACTTTGTGTCTCCTGATGCAAGTGCAGCTCTCTCCCTATCTGTACATCTGTCAGCATCTGCTAAATAACAGGCTTTTGTTTAGGATCTGGGCAGAAGAGATTGCGAGATGTACGTGCATTTAGCTCTGCTGGGAGACCTCCAAAGAACTATTACTCATTTTCAAGATGTCCAGTGTCAGGACTGGATATGACTTTTGAGGTCGCTAGCACCTAACATATTTATGATTTTAGCTTTTTAAAACCCCTGTATTAGGCAGTTATTTCTCCTGTTTTTTTCTGGTTTTCTGCTGTTTGCTTATTGCTGGCCAGGCAAGTTCAGTAACTGCTTGCAGCATGCTTCCTTCAGTAGTTAAAGATCTAATTTTTAAAAGATGACTCTTTTTACAATGTTCTTTTCCTCTAGTAATGCATCTTGGTAATACAGATATAAATATTAATTGATTGATTACACCTTTAAAGCTGAGGGAACAGAAATATGCTGAATTAATTTGGCTCTCTAAATCGTACCATGGACCTCATACAGTATCTCATCAGCAGGCAAAGCCATTTCTCCTGCATCTTCTAACTTGACATAAGAGTCGGACTTTCTACTATTTACACTCCTTTTGCTTATAGTCTGAGCACCAAATTTACCACTGCCATAACTCAGTAACTCAGGGCTTACTCAGTGTCCTCAGTGGAGTAGTGTCTATCAGAGGTTAATCCAGTGGCAATTATCCTCCGTACTATGTTCTCAGCAGCACAGATCTTGTGGATTTCAGCTTTCTTTGTGGTCCCATAGTTTAAAAGAGAGAGGATTTTTAATCTGTGCAGAAAATAGTCCTTGCTATGGTCACAGGAGTGGATCATGCAACTTGTAGGATAAATCTGTCCCAGGCTTGTACAGCTTGGGAGCTACCTACTGGAAAGATAGCCCTTCCTTACGAAGTGTTCCAACAGTTCTGTCAGCGTGGAGGGCTGAACCTGCAAGTCCCCAGGATTTGTAAAAGCTTGTTTTTCATAAATGTTTAAACACCATTCTATTTGAATAGAAGTTGAGGTGTGGTTTTTTTTTTTGTTTTTTTTTTTTTTTTGTATTAGATCAAGTTTTACTAGGGTCATCAGTTTTTACTGAGTGGTTTGTGGAAGTTCAGCAGAGAGAGGTATTGAGATACACGTGAGCAACCACTGATTTATAGGCTCAGCTTTCTGTGCTTTAGTTCTCTATTTGTGAGATGACTACAGCCAAAGTATATGTTGGTGTATTAAATAGGCAAAATAAAAGAAATGAAATTAAAACTACAACTTTACAGATTATCTTGCCACTGGGTCTTTTGCATTGCCTCTGCAAAAATCTCATCAACTGTACACCTGCATTGTATTTCTTCCACTACATTTGCCTGAAGGACTGTCCTACAACAGGAGAAGCAGAGTGGTTGCTTTCTGTGCAGGAAATATCCACTTTTTTTAATAGAATTTTCAAGAACTGTAGTATCTTTTTTTTTTGTAAATGAAGAAGCAGTTGCTCTGTGAAGTAAAGCATCACTTTTTTTAGTCAGCTCCAGTTTTAGTACCTAGATGCAAGATAACAAAGGAAAGGTCTCTGCAGTATGTTACTTGTTACTATGACATCTCGTTTACTATTAACCAAACTTAGATGTCTAGTCTACAATAGATATCATTGGTCCCTCGATAGTAAATGACAAAAGAGAAGCACCTGAAGGGATTGGTCCATGTAAAGAAAGGTTTCTAAGATGCGGTTTGTTTTTGGAGATGTTTCTTTTCAGTGACTACAGACAGAGCTCAGGTAGCTGATTAAAAGTAAATGCCTGCGTTTAAATGGTTAGTATCAGTTGGATAAATCCAGCGTTATGAAAATTCTCCCCTCTGGGAAAATGAAAATAAACAGAACCATTTCACTTAAAATTCCTGTGAGAATTGTGAGCTCTGAGCAAAATCAAAGTGTAAGTATTTGTTTGAAATGATCTCTGGTCTGGAATTATTTTGCAATGCCTCCTTTTCCAGTGTAATATAAGCTTTCTTTTGAACAGTATCTGAGAGAGCGAGCTTGGGAAATCTGAGTCATAATAAAGACAGGAAATAAGCAGGCCATTTAAGTGGCATATGGGGAGTCATACTTCTATGTTTTGGATTCTATATGTGTTAGTGGTGGAAAATTAAAAGATGCCACAGAATAAGACTTCTGATTTAAAAGCAAAACCCCCTTAATTTTCTTTCACGGTGGTTTAGACAGAAATTTTTCAGCCTGCCTTATAAGTGAGACTCCTGTGTCTCTGGAATACGAGTGCTGTAGTGTGTGTTTTGTTTTAAGGTATTAGTTCAGGCATGTGTGACTGACTTTTAATTTGAGGAAAGAGTGAGGTGAGGCAGCATCCATTTGGGTGAAAGATGACAAGCTCTATGGTAGGTCTGAATGTTTTATCTGTCTCATTTGGTCTGTAGCTTCAGAAGAGCTTGATGGCTCTAGAAGAAGGCAATATACATTCCCTTGCCAGACTTGGTTAATGAAGAAACTTGTTTGTGAGCTCATATGGGTCAGTCCTGATGACACAAGCAGGGCACTGAGTGGATCAGACAACCTGCTGGAGGCAAAATGAGAGATAATATACAGAGGAGCAATTCATATCCAGGAGCCTTTGGTAACCTAGGTTAGGATGATGGAGAAAACAAGGCTACTCTATAATCTGCAATAATTGCAACAAACCATGCTAGTGGTTCTTCCCAGCTTTCATCCTTTTGTGAGGTACTACTTTGGTTAGTAGAGACACTGTGTCTGTGACACATGAAAATAGAGGTATCATCAGGCTGCTCTGTAGCCATTGTGCATGTGACGGACCCATCAGAATGCATGTGAACCACAGACAACTTAATTAAAGAAATAAAAAAGAAATGCCAGCATATGGGCAGTTTAATGCTCAGCCTCAGTGGATGGAGCTGAGGGATGCTGGATCTCCTGCTCCACATAATTGTATAAGCAGAGTTCATCGTCGCCTCCCCAAGCAGGTCCTCTAAAGGTAGTGTAGATGAATGAAGCATTGAAGGGTGGCAAATGTACCTCTTTCCATCTTTTTTTTTCCTTTTTTTTTTTTTTCTTCCCTTTTTGTAATGAATAGGGGTGTTGTCAGCTGCCTGCATTGTGTTCATCACTGTCAGGGCTGGCAGGGTAACAGATAACTGGATGGATTCAAGGCCACCTAGGGAATGGAGCCTGACAGGACCTCATTCATCACATCCATTTCAGAGGTCTCTGTGGAAAAGCTGGCATCAAAGAAGTAATCAAGGCTCACAGAGCCACGTGGGGGTTTGGGAGGAGTGCTCTGCATTGCAAACAAACCGAGCTGTCAAATCTGTTTTGTAAATGAAGTGTTTTTCTGGAGACAGTGTGTTTATAACTGTCACCCTAAGCGTACTCCCCATAGTATACATCTACTGTGGCAGCCTAGGGCCACAACCTGGTCTTTTCCCAGTTTCCAAATAAAAAATTGCAATTGCAGCGAGAAGTTAAAAAGGTGCATGCGTGGAGCATTTTAAAATGTGGTTCATCCTTAATGGTTTGTTTAATCGGATACCCTCTCTATCTTCACTTCTGGTCTGGGTGTTCAAGCTCCATTCATCTCACGTAATTGGCCCGGCAAGTACGATACCCTGCCTTTGTGGTCTAGACACACAGTGCAATTTGCCACTGGCTGTGTGGACTTCATGACAGTAAATGAATCTGCCCTCAAGATAAAAATATCCTGTTAATATGGGACCAAGGGGACAAAGGAGAAGGCATTTGTCAGCGGTGAGAGCCTAGTATTGATAGCCCTCGTAAATGAGATGATGCCAAGAACTTTAGGTTTTTAGAATACGAATAGGTGAACTGTCTCGTCAGACTGGTGCCTACTTGCCTGTCAGTCTCTGCTGACAGTGAAGATACCTAGCTATCTATACAGAAAGAATTCAAGAAAGGAGAAGTTCATGAAAGGAAGTTGGTCTGTACTAAACTTTTAAGGTAACATTTGCCTTGGTAGTTCTTCCCTGATGTTTTCTTTTTCAGTTTTGTTCTTAAAGCCTCATGTGCAATGCCTAGCCAGGCACGCTCTGGCAGCTGAAGCTGTGAAGGGGCACTGCCATCCCCTAACCTGGTTGTCCTACCACTTTGTCCCACAGATATGGGCTGTTCCCTGGAGATAAGCCTACCATGCTGTTGACCTAGTGATGATAACCACTTTGTTCAGGAGAACAAATGTACTTAGGCAGGACAATCTGAGAGTACCCCTGTTATGTGAATCTTTTCTTTTGCACACAAGATCTAGACTAGTCCTTGATCCCTCAGGACATCAGATTTCTATTGAGAACGTGTACAGTTTAATATGAACGTACCTACTTTAAACTGGCTGGGTAGAAACTTCCTATTGGATTACTATTTTTCTTAAGTCCTTTCAAACACCTACTGTGACTTACGCTTCTTAGAAATTACATGTGTGCACTAAGAATAGCTTTACATAATATGCTGAATATTTTCTTCTAAGTTGCCAAGTTTTCTTATGAGCCCTAAGCTCTCTTGAGGCAGCAAGAGCTTAGTAAATCCTGGAAATAATACTGATTAGATGCAGCTTTAGGTGACAGAGTAAAACAGCTGGAGTTTGTGCAAGGCCTTTCTCTGCTTTGGTAGCCTGCGTGACAATAAATGTTGGCTGCCCACACAGTTTTTAAAAGCTATCCCATGGCAAAATGTTTGCCACAGCCTGTGAAGAGTTTCCTGAGATGACAATAATCTTTATTTGTATAGCACCATGCCACAGAAACCACCACTGGAAAACGATCCCCTCCTGCAGTGAACTACCAGCTGCTTAACAGGAGCACCACTGCGAGAATAAAATAATGAAGCCGTTTGGAGAGGAGTTAATGGCTGCCATCGAGGGAGGTCTTTGATCAACAGGCAGTCATAGATGTTCCTGAAGGTGATGGGAGTCCTGAACCCCTTTGTTTTCAGGGGTGTGGAGGAAGTAATGCAATATCCCTTGGAGCAGCGAGCACCGTGGGGAGCAGCAAGCTCTCCCTTGCAGGCTGAGAAACAACCTGACAAGTCTTGCAAAGTGAGCTAGGTTCTCAGGCCAAAGGGTTAACAATGATCTAGCCCAGTAAAGCGGCACAAAGACCGTTTGAGCCGTGGAGTCTGAGCAGGTTAAATTCTTGTTATACCTGTCACAGCTACCTGCAACTTCTTCTTCACGTTTCTCTTAAGAGTGGCACCTCTAGGGACAAGTCACCACCCATTCCTGAGCGGTGAAAGGATGCTTCGGTGCAAGGAGGAGTGCACCGCTGACCAGACTTCCTTCAGAACCTGACCAGTTTCCTAGAGGTAAAGTCATTCACAGTTTTTTAACTTTACTAACACTGATCATACTTAAACTTCAGTAGTCAGCTGGTGAGAACGTAAGGAATTTTTACAACGTGTAGAATGGGAATTTTGATCAACTGAAGAACCACTTGCAAAATTTGTGCGTGTTTGGTCTTAGCTCTAGAAGTAGAGAGTGTGCAGATGCAGTGTTATAATTTAGGACCGTCTTTTGTTTACAGGTGTATTCAATACTGGCATGATAACTTCTTCAAGAATTTCCTATGGCACAGTGGAAGTCTGAGAATCACTACATAAAAGTCATTAAGTGGGGAAAAATTAACATTGGAGAAATTTGTGTACAAATGGGAAGAAAAAATCACAAGTAGATTGAGAAAGAAATTTGGAGAGCAGTATTTGGTCTCACAGTGAAGAACTTGGATTCCTAGTTAGTAGCTTTTGCAATCACTTTGTTAAATGAACAGTTCTGTCTGGACCAGCTGGTCTACAGTGATGAAGCTTTAGACAAGGACACTGACGCCGTTAAGACAAATGATAGGGCCATAATAGGCTGCTGTAATAGACAGATATCCTGTTCAATTAACTGATCAGAAGCAGAGCAAAAAATACTAATTTGCAGTTATGATGCTATAAAAATCTTGTAATGTCTGGGTGCAACATTCTAACTGCAATATATACCCTCAGTTCCGTTTGCCATGAACCGGTCTTTTTTATATGAACAAATGGATTCGTTCCTACAGAACTATTAAGAAATACATGTATTTAATTTTATTCGACATACTTGACCCTGGAGATGTTCACAGAATGTCTCAAGCCATGCAAATCAAGTAAAAAATGAATATAGTAGAATCACGTGGCTGATTTGAAAAAAAAAAAAATTCTCTCAGTGATCTGAATGTATTTGTGGGCCTTGTCTTGTGACTTGAAGATGGGTCTGACTCTGGCTGTATCCTGTTGCTTGGGAGCAAGGTTTGGAATTGAGAGTGCTTCATGGAAAACAGCTATCCCAACCATGCAGGTCCGTGGGGAACATGGAAGCAACATCTAATGCTGAGATGAACTATGCTTAGATAGAATTTAAACCAAGTGAAAGGTGAGGACAAGGAATTGTGAATCGGGGATGGACTGCTCTGAGGTTACAGAGGAAAGGGAGGAAACCAGGATCTTTGCCTCTCTTTATAGCAATAGAGCGTAGAGCTGGGAAAACAGAAGCAGCAAAAGCTGGCAGTTACCAGCAACTTGTTCCTGATTTGGATTTGATGTTTATGGTGTGTGGATTGGAAGGGGGAAAAGGCAGTCTTCTTCTCCTGCTGCAGAAGGTAGAACTGATGGTGTTGAAGGTTATGGAACTTTATACTTTCCTTATGAAGTAAGTAATAAGCAAGCAAGTAAAAAAAGACTATCTTGTTAAGAAAACAAAGTGCAATTTAATTGGTGTACCCTGTTTAATTCATATGTAAGATTGGTTCTGGCAGTGAAAGGGAAGTGAGAAGGCTGGATAAAAGTTTACTGCAGTTCAACTATGGAAAAAATAATTATGATAGGACAGCCCTTAAAACATAAGTAACTAGAAGCAATTCCTTTTGATAAACAGTATACTAAAAATGTACAACATCAGACTAAATGGCATCAGCTGGAACTACCTGTCATCAAAAGGGTAATAATTTGCTTACATTTCCTGGGATCCTTAACTTTTGTCTGTGTGAAGCTGAGGAAACAGCTGTAGATCATAAAAGATAGTTGCAAAGATGATATTTCTACTAGAGTTCATTCTTCTGATTCTGTGGCTGAAACTCACTGCCCCTTAGAAGTATGTCTGATAAAACCAAGCTAAACTGAAGGAAGCAGCTCTTGAGGGTGGTGACCATCTTTGTGGCCTTCATAAGACATCTCCCCCCTCTTACCCTGCTGGTGTTGTGCTTGTGCTTCCTGTAGGTGCTGTTGTGCAGCAAGAGAACAGTAATTTCTGCTATTGTGGCTTTAAAGCCAGCTGAGAAAAGGGTCAGAGAGGGTGATGCTAAATCCCTGCTGCTGTCATTGTTAGTGGTGCCTTGGTGCTATGTCAGGGGAGAATTGGGCTCTGTGACAAAACACTGGAGTCCTGAGAAGGGGTCTGCGAAACGACACTTTTGATATTTGTAACCAGATGTTACACCAAGGTGCAAAGGATTTCAGGTGGGCAAAAATGTGCCCTGTTACAGACTTTGGCCTTTAGGTACATGGTAAAGCTGCTCCGTGAACAAACCCCCACCATGTGACTGTATAGGTTCTGCGTGGGCTTGCATGTTTCTGTCAAGGCATACGTGCCAGCAAAACCTTGGTGTAGAGCAGCCATGCCATGGGTCAAACCTTTTCTTTGTTGCCTTTCTGTCATCCTCCTTTTTAATATTAATGTGCATTGATTCTCCTTCCTCAAATTGACCTTCAACAGACGCATAGAGGTTGGATTAATTTAACCTGTATTTATATGATGGCCCTGGACTCTTAAATGTGGCAGTGGCATCTGGTAATGAAGGGTGATGACCTGAGTATCTGTGACTGAGGACTACACACAAAACCAATACGTAAGTCAGCAGCAGGATCTGTACTAGCTGCCTACTCTGCAAGCTGGGGCTTCTGGACCCCCTGTGCAGCACTTTGGAGTAGTATTTCAGACTGTCCTGGTTCAGTTTTTTGAACAGTTTAATAAGATAAAGCAAAGTATTGCTTGTGGAGAGAATGGCAAAGGAAGAGAGGACAGAATTCTAAAAATACTGATTATTTTTTTAAAAATGCTCTTCATGGTGGTGGGGGGAGCACATTCAGTAGAAGAGAGATGGGGAAGGCTGAGACGTGTTTACAAGGTGGTATCTTCCACTCTTAAGCACCATGCCTCTTCAGTTTTTGTCCCCAAAAGTTGATTATTGTATTATAAAGAGGGAATTGACCCTAAGTTATTGCCTAAATAAAGTCAGTGCAGCTCTCCTGTTTCTGGATACTATGTTCTAAAGTGTCCACAGTTAGTGATCTGGGATGCTGCAAACACGATGGAAATAAAACTGGACGCAGTGGCCAACAACATCAACTGCTCTAACAACAATCACCAGAAAAAGGAAAACAGAAAAACCAAAGAATCTGGGGAACTATAAGCAATTGAAAAGAGGCAAAGCAGGTTAAGGAGGTGCTGTTAAGTTGCAGCCAACTGAGACATTTTGAGGGGTATGGATAGGTCCTGCTCTCTGCAAGGTTTAGTGGGAAATTTAGGACAGAAAAGAAATGAGAAAGGGCGGTCTTAGCCATGTTGGCCTAGGCATCTTGTCCCTTAGGTACTCCAGGGCTAACTATCAAGGGCTTCATATGCTGTCAGCAAGACTTTCTATCCATATACCTTGTATTAGTGTATTGTCAATCCTTTCTGGATAAGGTGGGAGTTGAGGTACACAATTTCTAAGTGCCAGGAGAGACACCTCGATTTCCAAGTTACACTTCTCTGCTAAATAAAACTGTTTTTCCATTAAAATTCATGGTTGCAACCATGTATTATAGAAGCATAAATAAGGGAACGTAGTGAACTGAACTATCAATACATTTCACGGCAACGGTGACATCATATCCCACATGAATTTTGCTCTTGTGTTTTATTATGATAGTTTTGGAACCCTGGGAAGTATTTATGGTCTTCACAATTTGCTGATTATATTTATAATCACTTGAAAGAGTCATTTTTATTTGGTAAGATGATGGGGTTTTTTTGGTGGTTTTTTATTATTCTTTATTGTTTTTATTTCTCCACACTACACTTTGAGTTTACAGCTAAAGTTCAGCAATTACTTTATAACTGTTTTTCTGTCATGCACCCAAATAGGATTCACCTTCCTTTGCAGTGAGCTGTTTGTTAGTATCCTGAGCCGGTCTGAATGTTCTGGCAGTGGCTGTGCCAGGGGGAGGAGTGCTGGCTGGCTTGTTCGATGCAATCAACAGTGTGTGAAAGAAATATTGCATGCTCAAGGTCGCACTTGCATCACCACATAGCATGAGCAGTGTCATTTCAAATCTTCTGTGACAGTTGAAGTTGCCAGAGTTAAAAGAAGAGACTTCAGAATAGAATTGGTTCAATTTTATTCCTCAGTTGTGAGACTTCTGCACTTATGAAGCCCTTCGGGCCTCCCCTACCATGGCTGGCTCCATGTTGATCCCCCAGCAGGCACACTGGGCTGGTGATAAGCTGCTTGCCTTGGAGAGTGCTCATTGAGACATCTTCCGATTTTAATGTAACTTCAAATAATTACAAAAGCGCTCATTTTCCCAAGTAGCCATTTAGGGCCAAATGAGGTCTGTGAGATGTTCTTCATCAACTTCAGTGGGTTTTGCGTGAAGGACCTGTGTAGGCCCACTTTACTCGATTTATTTTCTTTATTGAGAGTACATTCAACTAACCTACCTTTTGTCTTTCTACGGGGTCACTGTCAAAGTTGTCCAATGCTGAACTGAATATGATTATTTCCTGCTGTAGTACATCGTATAGGAGGAAGTGTAGGAAATGAGAGGAAACGTGTTTGTTCTTGGAGAGGAGTCTTCTCACTTGATGCTAGAGTAGTCATTCCTCTACTTATGTTCAGTGTGACTTCTGGGAAAGAAATGAAGCCCTTCAAGGAGATTTCCCCATGAAGTCAACAATAAGGAGTTCCTACATTTGAAGAATACGCTGTAGGAAAGGGTCATAAATCAAGCATAAATCGGTTGTGGGCTCAAGCCTTTAGTTTGAAACCCAGATTAGCAATGGATTCCTGACCAGAGAGGAGATTCCTGGCGATGCAAGAGTGGAATTGCCATTAAAAAAAAAAAATATATATATATATCTAAAAAGACAAAAATCTATATTTTTCTTTCTTTTTTTTTTTTTTTATATGTATAGCTTTGCCGTGTCCTGTTTTCCAGCTGCCCTAGTGCCCACTGTCTCAGAGGACGGCTTTTCAGTTCAGCAGGTGTCCAGGGAAGAGGGGTCGTGCTTTGGTTCTTCTTATATAGGCTTTGTTCATTCTTTCTCATGCTTTGAGCTTCATGACTGGGTTAGTTGTGCTTGTGATTAAAAGAAAAAAAAATATATATATTTGTGTAGGTACAAAAGGTCTTGGCATTGATGAAGCATGTGAGAAGAAAAGTGTTAGCTTTTGTTTTGTGTTGTGGTTTGGTTTTTTTTTTTCCCCTGCTTCTCAAACTGATCTGTTCCTTTGAGCTGCCACGCAAGAAGGAAGGCTGCCCTTCCTAAGTAATAATTAAAAATGATTTTGCTGTGTTGTATTTGCCTAGTAATTTCACCTTTCTTAATTCTAAGAGCAAACCCTCTGCTGGCATTAGTGATCCTGAACATAAGAAGGATTTATACCAAAATCCCACTTCTTAATCTTGTGCAGTCTGAAGTGTTTCATGTTTGATGAGGTTTGTTTTCTGAAGTTTGATATCTGTACCTCTAGGAGTTTAAACAGTGGTGTAGTCCCTTCAAAACCAGAAATTCAGAGAATTAGGTCAAAATACAGTCAGCAAGTTTTGCAGAACTCTTTCTTTTTTTTTTTTCCTCCTTCACCTTGTGCTGTCCTATTTAAATCCACGAAGAGCCTTGTCTTCACCGCTACAGAAAGGATTAGGTTTTTTTTGACTTGTAATATTTAATGTGTGTGAAGAATCCCAGAGTGAAAACACAAGGAAGCTGAGACTTGCTTTATCACAAACTAAGCAAAGAAAATTGACCCATGGCTGGATGAATGGTGCAGATCTCCTCTATTTTTAATGCTTTCGACTTCCTTCTGAGGTAAAACTAATTTACTTTTGTTTTACTCTTCTACATGTTTAGTTATCCAGAAATACCACTTCTATCATAATGAAAAGAAAGTCTTCCATATGGCTGTAACCTCAATTCCCAAAAGACAAAGTTTTCAGCCAAAGTTTTCATAATAAAGATGACTATTGGAATTAAAAACCTTTCTGACATTGGGGACCTGAACTATTGCTGACAGAAGGTGCTGGGAATGGGTCTTCAGGAGGTAGTGTAGCAGGTGGATTAATAATCCACTGAAGGGATTCAACTCTTTTTTTTTTTTTTTTTTTTTTTTAGTCCTCTGTGGAAAGTACGATTAGCAAAGTCTGAGCCAGAGATATGACCTGTAGTGAGTGGATAGTCCTTGCTAGCCACTGTTAAAATAGCATTAGAGATGCAATCTTTGCAAAAAACCCCCCTTGGATCTGACTCTCTTTTGCCCCCTTCATTCTGCATAACAATTTGAAGAAATGTGGTACAAAGCTTGCTGGTCTCACGCTGATCGTTGGTCTGCAGGTGTCCCAGGAGAGCAGAGAACGGGCTCTGTTGTTTCTTTTTGCCTATTCAGGTCTCTCGTTTACTAGTTAGCCCAAGCATTCCCCTCACCTTTTTGCACTCACGCTCTCCATGACTCGTCTGCAGCCCTCCAACCTGAGCCTAGACACTTCTGCACAATGTTTTTTTCCCTTGTAGCTCAGGCTGACTGCTGTTCCTGGCTGACAGGGCTGTTTAGTACGGGTGTGCTTGGGGTTGCCTGGAAGGCATTGCAGTTCAGATCAGAAAAGGTCCCAGAGAGTGCATAAGTGAAGTTTAAGCTAGATGAAACAAACTATTTCCCTTTAGATACAGCAGAAAGTTTTTTGTCATGAAGAGGTTTTTGGCAGCAGCAAATAGATTGGCACAAGCCATCAACAGAAATGAGAGAAAAAGATCTGAGGTGTTACTTCAAGGATTTGTGACTACACAGCTGATGCTCTGAGAGGAGGCATCTGTTTTTCTGCTTATGTTAATTTTTTTCAGAGTTACCACAGCTTTAATGTATCCAGATTGGTACTATCGTGGCTCTGGCTGAGGCTTTTAGCTTAGAAAATTTAGGGTGAAGACCCTGATAGCCCATTTCTTCTGTGCGAGTCATCTTTGAGGGCTGCAGAGCTATGGCTCCTCTGCTCTGAGCCATGATTTAACATCTACCTTTTTTTTTTTTTTTCTTCCTTCCCCCCCCGCCTTTTTTTTTTTTTTCTTCCTTTCCCCCCCCGCCTTTTTTTTCCTTCCTTTCCCCCCCCGCCTTTTTTTTCCTGCCTTTTTCTTCCCCCCCTGCTCCTTCCCCCCCTCCTTCCGCCCCCTTCCCTCCCTTCATTTTTTTTTTTTTTTCTTTTTCCCCCTCTTTTGAGTATTTTACTAAGAAGGAAGCCATACCTTTGTTAGGGTTTAACAGTATTCAACATGCACTACACTGCTCTTTCCTGTCTTGAGTGCCTTGGTAGGTGTCTCTTCTCATGAATAGTTGATCTCGGAGTAGGTGTGCAACAAAATTCACCTTAATTATAGTGACTTTATCTTATGACAGGATGCTATCGGAATATTTCTAACACAAGAATTTAATTTTTTATTCTCTTTGTTATCTTGTGAAGTTTCACCAGAGTCTAAGAGAAGATCACGTATTTCTAATGCTCCATGCTCTTACAGAGAAAGTTTTAAGTATAAATTAGATGAAATATAAGTTTTGAAAGTTTTAATGGTAACTAAATAACGTCAGCTCTTTCCAGAATAATTTGAACAGGTAGCTCATGCTTTCTGATTAGTGAAGTGGCTGGTTAAGTATGTTCAACTAACTGGTTTTGTAACTTGAACCTTAAACGGCCTCTTGCATTCGCCGCCACTTACTGTGCAGTTGTTATATTGGCAATTACAAGCATTTACCTAGTTTTGATATAATGAAGCTGCTATGTGTAATTCTTTCTTTAGATGAAAAATACTTGTAAATCTGTTTTGAAGCTACTTTTAAATGTGTAAGGAGCAAATGAAAGTTTTCATGTTTAAACAAAAAAAAAAGAGGTAATAAAGAACTTCTACAATTTCTACAAGAAATTTCTCTGTGCGAATTATGTTGTTTGATTTCAGAAGAAGGAAACATTTTAGAAGGATTATAAAATAAATTATTTTGAGCAAATTTTATGGGGAATTAAATAAGACTTTCCTGTGAAAAGTGTGGTCACTTTAACTTAATATTTGAATATTGACTCTGATGAAGTATGAATTTCAAGTCAAACACCTCCTTGAAGCATTCTGAGCACAATGCAATGTATTTTAAAAATACAAAGGGCTTTTCTAAAATGTGTTATTAAATTTGTTTTTCAGAAATAAAATTCTGTTTTATACCAAACTTATCGCAAAATGATCTCTCATCGTGCTCTGGTTGCACATAAGATGGTTTTGTTTTTCCTTTCTGTTTTGGACAAAACAGAATTCCTAGAAAATTTATTTATCATTTGCAGTAAAAGAGACCTCTGTGAAACAGACATTATAAAATAAATGTTAACATAGTCTTTCGGAATACACTGGAACAATAGGTAATACAAAATTCTAACATAAACCAGAAGTTATCATATTTTTTAAGAGTTTATCTCTAGGCTGCTTGCTTTGGCTGCTAAGTCTCACGCTCTGATATGTGAGGTGATCTTTAAGAGACAAAGGAGAAATCTCCAGGAGTGCCCTTAATTTGCCTGAGCATTTTGTTAAACAAAATATATAACCACAAGCATCAGCAGAAGATTGCAGCATTTCTCACCATCTGTGTATAACTGTAGATATCCTATTAAGAGTGCAGTGGTGGGTGATTACAGGTGGGACTGGAAGCTTCACTTTTTACTAGGGTTGCTTGACATTTCCCATTATAAGGCTATTTTCTGTTCCGTTTGATAACTTTCCAGGATTTGAGCTCATTTTCCATGCTGGGTGACTGCCTCCAGCTCTTGTGCTGTTCATTTGTTTAGAGGAACTTTCAGTGTTGTGGGTTTTTTTGTTTGTTGTTTTTGATGGGAGGAAAAGCAGAAAAATACTTATTCTTAAGGAAATAATCCTCGGCTCCTTTTCCTGAGTATTTGGCACAGGCTCCAGGAGGCGAGCGGAGGAAAGGGTTATCAAGGTGGTCACCTTTCCCTTGGCTACTGGAGTCTGTGGCATCCTCCTCCTTGTTGGGAGATGCTGCCTGCCCTGTGGGTGCTGGGAAGCCTTCAGGTCAGATGCAAAGGATGCAAGCGGCAGGGTGGTAGTGGTACAGGAGTAGCTGTGAAATGCTAGGATGAAGGCTCCACTTCTAATTTCTCATGACAACAAAATTTCTTTCTGAAAACCTCCGTCATTTATGATGTGCTTGCCACCTTCTCGGCAAATGCAGCAGGGATTTGACAGATAATGATCTCTCTGGCTCTCCTACCTGGCTTTCCTGCAGTGACCATCTATCCCACGCAACGGATGCGCAGTTGACTCCGGTAGCTTTGCCAGCAATGTTCATTTTGTGTTTCTAAATTTGACACTGACCTTTTTTATTTCCCAGCCCATTACAGAGGAATGTTTGGTTTACATCAGTTGCTAGCCTTGCCCATTATGGATAAAGAAGGGACACTCAGCTGCAAGGATGAGAAAAGAGAGAATGAGGAGCACCATAAGGCTACTTAATGTCTCACTGCGAGTCTTCCAATAAAGCAAGGGGTGTACTTGAATTCTGTTTTCTCTGTTTTTAGTACGTGCTGACTTCATGATATGTGTGGCTAGTTGTGGACTGTTCACCTGCCAGTGTAATTCAGTAGCATTGCAAATAACTTAACTTTTTGTGCTTGAAGTTGCAGCACCCAGAAAATGCAAGCCTGGTTAATACTCTTACTGTACCCACCACTTCATATTCCTCCCTGTGAAACAAAACATGCACTTACTAAACCCTATAATTTTATGTTGCTTATTTTCATTGGTAATAGGGAAAACAAATAATTTCAGTGGGATTACAGAATTGAGGATGCAGCATATATTATTCATGCCTCTCTAGTGCTTCCCTCTCTTCTGTCACTGTGCTAATGCGGCCAGTCCATAAGGTGCGTTACTTGGCAAACAATCTGTGTGTACTCTGCTTGGAGCTTTGCCATCTGGGTTATACTCTGTTTAGCATTTGTAACATGGCCAGAAAAAAAACCCCAAAACTAAACACAACAGTTTATCCATATTTAAAGAAGATTTATTAAAGACAACTTGTTTCTCATGGTGTTAGCTGTACCCCAAAAGCATACCCAGCTCAGTTTTTAAGAAGGAACCCTTGGTCTGGTGCTGTACCCAGCTCAGCATCGCATTTTGCCCACTGCTCTGCCATTTGCAGTGTGTAACTGTAGAGATCTGCAATGGGTGTCTTTCCCTTGCATCCCTTGCGTGGCTTCAGTGGGAGCCACAGCAGCTCAGCACCCCACGGGATCGGTCCCAGCAAAAGTGGTTCTGCCCTGAGTTACATCTGCTCCTTGCAGTTCATGGTTTTTCTAGGGGTGAGAAGGGATTACTGAGGAAAGGGCTCAACAGAGGGAGGAGTAAATAATAAAGGCAGCGACTCCCAGGCCTTGTATACTGATGTGTACAATTTAACTTGCATACTGAACGTGTGCCAGTTTAACCAGGTTCCTGTTGAAAGTGATTGATTTAGCTGGTAGCTCGAGTGCGGGCTCTCTCCAAGAGATTAAAGTACAGTTAACACCTTAAATGAAGTAAGTTTGCTAAGGGCCAAGGCTGTAAAATTAGACCCAAATAGGGAGCTCTTTTAGGATGCCAATGTAAGGAAAATACAGGGAAGTTTATTCCTTGTTAGGACACCTTAATTTAAGGCTTTCATGCCGCTGGAGCAAATGGTACACAATGTTTTGAAGTAAAGAAAACAAATAACAACTCTTGGAGGTGATTACTAGCTTTTCATTATCTATTGATTGTTATATTATCTAAGGCTAGTCCCTGATGATTTGATAAATTTATTCATAGTTTATTAATTTATTTATAATATCTGCCTGATATCTAGAGATAATTCAGCAAAAGGAGATAATTTCTTCATTTTTTTCAGGCTGTGCTGTAGCATAGTTTGGTAATGTGGGTACACTGGACTGTGGGAACATATGCTTCTTCTGATTTCTTGTTGGTGCACTGGACTATGGGGAAAACAGTTTTTCCCACCTAATTTCTTGTACAGTTTGGAGTCAGGATGCATAAGCAATATGTCTGGGGATTGTTCTGAATGAGGATAGAGAAGATGTTAGCTCTGAGATGTAGTAATGTAGACATATATTTAAATAGTCAGAAAAGTTAACTGTTTTGCCTTTTGTGGGTACAAAAATAACTGCTAGAACTGAGAAGCTGCTGCACTGTGGCCAGATGGCACGGCATCTTTCCTGCCTGGCGCTGAGTTTTCTTAAGTGGGCAGAGAAGGTGACCAGAGAGGAGACCTTCTTATGGAGCAGCAGCATGGGGTGGCCCTGCTGGCCTCTGCCCTTCCTTCCTCCCAGGCCCCTTTGCTAGCGCCGGTGGCGTGCACCAGCTCACCCTCCTGCTCCGTGCTCTGAGAGCTGCCTCTGCCTGCACCAGCAGCTGCCTTCCCAGCTGTGCTTTTTCACACTGCAGCCTCCACAGACGGGATTTCAACCCTTAACTTCTTGCCTTCAATTTACATGGAAATGCCATGATTTCTGCTTTACCACGTCATTTGCTCATACGTGAAATAAGCGGTGCTTTGCAGCAGGCAGTTTGTCTGTAAGGTTTGTGTTTAATTCTCACGTAGACCTTTTACACTGATGAACTTGCTTGATGACTTTTTTTTAATGTTTTGAATCACAGCTGCTTATTTCTAGACTGTATGGTGGTGAGATGTGTCAGTTTTAGAGAAAGTCAGGGAAGTGTTATTGCAAGTGTTGGGAAACAGAGGCAGTCGCGGCTTTTTAGTTACTTGGAGCACTGTGTTTCCTTCTCTTTGGCTTTCTTCCCTAACAGTAGCAAAGAGTAATCGCTATCTCAGTTAACAGTGCTAATAGCAATCCTGGCTACATATTAAACTTGGATTGCCCAATTCCTTTACAGTGCTATTAAGGTAATAACAGTGAATATGTAAATAGGCTCCTTGCTCAGTACAATTGCTTCCTCACAGAATACTGACTGGCTCGTAGCTGCTTACCTGAGGTTTTCTTTCTCTTTTAAACAGTATTTTGATACTCTGTGAAGCCAGCACAGCTAAGAATGTAGTAGGCTGTCTCTTCAGATTTTCTGAAACCTCAGCCAAATTGCTAACAAGGTTCCACTAACTTTTATTCCTGCTAAGGTCAGAAACAGAAAGAAGGAAATTTGACTTGTGATACCAGTTCTTGATTGAAAAGAACAGCTCACACTTCAGATTTCTAGTCTGTTCCATTTCTGTCTGTCTATTCCATTTGTTTTAACTCAGTTGTGACTTGTCTTGTATATAAAACTGGTTTTGGGGTATGCTATTTGCACGTGGGGTTCAGACTTGACTGAACTACAGGCAAGAAAACTGCTAAAGAAGAAGCAACACTGAATTTGATCCTACTTAGTGGCTTCAGGACTGGCATTTTTTTTTTGTTTTAAAATTACCTTCTGCCATTACCTGCTTTGATCTCCTCAGATATTTGCTGCTAACAAAATCTCTACTCATCAAAAATGTGTTCCTGAAAGTATTTCAGGAGTCATTGAATGACAATGAAAGAAGGGTTAATTTTTTTCCGATGTTTTTGAGAGTCATTTTTTCAGGTGATAGATGCCTTAAAATCAAAATGGATTCATCACCATGGATCACAACCGTTACTTCCCTAAAATAAAAATGATTAAATCACCAGAATAATAACTACTAGACTGACTTGCCTGGTAATTTAACTAGAGCACAGTCATGGAGGTATGGGTTAAGTGGATGGGTTTTCAGAATAATGTTTTTTATTATGTCTTTGTCAGTCAGGGCAATTTATTCTGGAATTGTTGTCAGAGGAGAGAGCATGAATAGGGTCACCCTAGAGTACGAAGCATCACTTATGTCTATCAATCATGGATCCAAGCACATTTAAACTTGCTCAAGAAGTTCATTCTCCTGCTCGGGATTTATCTGATTCTTAATGCAGCAGCACTTTAAATACCAAATTGTATATAGAGCTTCATTCTGTACCTGATTAATCTTTTATGTTCTCCTGTAGCTGCTGTGCAGCTATGTCCAAGACATTGCTCTGCAAGTGGCTTGGGCTGTGTGGAAGAGCTCAGGAATAGGCTCTGTGCTTCCCTCAGAGGAAATGGGAGTAGTTTGCCATTACTGGTACTTGGTAAAAACAAAAAAAAAAAAAATAGGAGGAGGATTTTGGGTGCTTGGGGAAAACAGGAGGAAACATACCAGAGAAAAAAAATGCTGCTTTTGTGTCATGTTGCAAAACTAAATGAGAAAACTTGGGGAATTATGGCATCAGAGATGAGTTGTTGCTGCTCTCAGGGAATTACGGCATCAGAGAGTAGTTGTTGCTACTCTCCCTTGCAGGTGACTTGACATTGTCCAGCCTCCTTTGCCTCAGTTTATGAGGCTGCTGGTGCTGAATGATGGCTTTATTAATGCTGACTGGGATGTCACCTTGGGTTTCAGCAGCGGTCAGCTATGCACAGTAGGCAGAGCCAGCACCTGTGATGGTAACAACGGTCTCCGTCCAGGTATACAAGGGAGTTTAAGATCCCTTAGGAGTTTCTGCAGTGGATGAAGCTAATTGCATCGTTGCTTTGTTAATGGCTGTAGTTGTGTCTTGCAGTAATTCCTATCCCCAGAAAACAGTGAGCTGCAGTGTTTTCTGCTACTGTTGGTTTTCTTCCCTCCTACTTCTCTGCTGAGCATCGTTTGAGTGTTGGTTGCCCTGTGTGGGAAGTGGGGTTGGGTGCAGAGGGGACATGCCGCCCTCCCACAGGGCATGTGCTGATTGCAGGGGACTGGAGGTCGAGCCATCTTTTTATCGTTGAGCTTTTTATGGTCCATTCCTTTCACAAAAACTGCCCTTCATTGTTGCCTCCTGTTGCTGCTTCAGGAACATGGCAGAGACATACAAACGATGTGACGTGGTGCGTGATGCCTGTGATGCCATCACCATTGTAAGCTGTAGATTGTCAGGCAGAAGCATTTTGATCTGTGATGGTCCTTATGTCAGGACAGAGCGTGATGTTTTCCATTCCCTTCTGACATGATTGCTGCTTCAAGCTGAAGACAAAGGATAATAATTTTGTTTGTAACTACACATAACTATGGCTAGCTGCAGGACTACTAGTACTTTAACCATTTAGTGGGAGAGGAGGAGGCAAGCAGGGGAGTAAATGAAATAACAGCTTGATTTTAATGTATTTGGACTATTTGTTTATCCTTGTGCCATTAATATTTTTATCATTTATTAGCTAGGTTATTTCAAGGGGGGATTTGTTTCTGTCTTGTCCCACCGACTCCAGCAGTGTGTGGTCCCTGTTTCCAAGGTGAGGAAGGTCAGCAGCACTGCTGAGTGATGTGGTAATAAATGAGAGAGGAGAAGATGAACTGCCCGGTCCTGCCCACTCACCTCCATCCTTTAGATGGAGATTGACTCTAGGACATGCAAGGGCTGCCAAGTAGTTAACCTGCTGAAAAAAAAGAGTGCAGCTGCAACGAATGAGCTGTCCTTTGGTGAAAACATCTTAATGCTTCCTTAATTACACCCCTGTAGGGTATGCACTTCTTAATAGCCAGCAGTGTCCACATGGAGATGGCAATTCAAACTGAACTCTTGCAAAGTTGCAGAGAGAACAGATAAATAACCCCTTTACCGTAGTTCTGGAAAAGTCATACGGGAGAAGAAATTGAAGTGGATTGGAGAACCAGGGTCTAAAGTGTCAGATGTTACTCTATTACATTTCCTTTCTGCTTCCCTTGAAATAGTAATGTGCGGTATAAAATCATCTCTTTGCTGAACAGATTCTCACAGATTCTGTTTGAACGGGAAACTTCTACAAATTATTCCAGCCTAGTAGTACTAGAAAACTGCTTTTTGTGAACAATCCTATTCTAGCTTAAACACCTCTGCATGAGGAGGCAAATACAAATAAATTTATTAAAATTGCTGATTTTGGCTGTGCTGGTATGCGTTCCTCCTTCAGGCAAGACTGAAGGTATCTGACCAGATTTTCAGCTGAAATGGACATTGTAAGGATAGGGTGATCACTGAAGATGCGTATACTGATTTTTCCTTTCATATCTCATTGTAATTGATAATATAATCTCCTGTTATCTATTCAAGTATGGGAAAATTAAATAGTTTTTCTCTGTTTTTAAACCCTCAAACTGTAGTGTTTGAAAGTGTTCCTGCTTGCAAATTATTTTTAAAAAAATGCTATTGCATAGATCTGTCAAGATTTTGCCTTCAAGTCAGTGGGATGCACCAATCTGAGGTACTGACAGATTGCCTTCTGACAGCTGGCTAAGTGGCTTTTGAACAGAGAACCGCCTGTTTTCTTGCATCTCTGGCAGTTGTATGTTAGGCCTAATATTTAGGGACATCTGAGTCTGTAATTAGGTGACATGTTGAGGATCTCTGCTTTTGTGATGCTTATATGAAAGTAGGAATGATTTAACCTGGAAGCGAGAAGACATGAAGGTACTGGAACGTAACAGCACGCAGATTTTCTGCTTGGACACTTGGCAGGCTGTTTATTTGGGTCCTGTGCCTTGGGACCCGTGTACTCCTCAGTTTCTCTTGCTTGAGGTGCTGCAATACTGGCTAGCTCTTTATTTGGTCTTTTGCCCACTGCCTTCAATGACATGGGACCTAGCTGTTCAGTTGCCTTGGGGCCTGAGGGTTTGTCCCTATCTCCCCTTTCTCATTTTTCCTAATTCTCCCTCAGATTCCCAGGTGGACCAGTGAAAAATTGACTTTTTGCTGAAGAAAATGAAAAGCCGAAAGGGGGAAGATAGTTTTGGATCAAATGTTGTCTTTGGGAAGACTTCAATTTCAGAAATGTTTTTGTTTTTAAGTATCTACACTTCAGTGCATTTTGAAATGAATTGTTTCCAAGCACTTGGATGATGTCAAAATGAAATTTAAAATGGAAAACATACTTTCAGCTAAAATGACTTGCCAAATTTGGTGTTAAAATAATCAGTAGTCTCAGTCGCCTTAAGCCTGCACTTCTCAGGACCACAGTACGCGTGGCTGAAATGTTGTCTGGCAGTGTGCTCCAGTGCCTTCTGCAGAGCCTTCTTGAAGGGTCCAGCCTGGGACAGCCCGCAGACTTCTGGGAACCTTGTCAGAGAAGTACTTCTGCAGCCCGACTAGCTTCAGGCAGCACTGCGTGATCCTTTTCCTTTGAGCAGTTCTTTTCATTATAGTTAGATGTTATAGATAGAACCCTCTTTTTAACAAAATTGTTAGTTCCCCGCCTTTTTTAAAAACAATATAGGCATGCCTCCGGCCCAAGTCAGCAGAGTTTTCACCTCAGAAGGCAGAAAAGCCAGGGACTACATGAATATCATAGGCACTTTGCTAGAAGATACGAGCTTACTAGAGGGGAGTATAAGACCTGAACGTAAGTAGCATGTATGATGCAGTAGTCAGCATCTCTGTTAATATCCTCTGAGAATGAAGAAAAAAGTTCTTCAGTAAGAAGCAGCGAAGATTAGTTGAGGCCAGAGTGGTGAAATTCACAGTCTAAACTGGACTTTTGGGGACTGGAACACAGGTCATGCCTTGGCTCACTTCTGTTAAAGATGATGAGAATAGGTAGGAACAAAGCTCGCATCAGGCTGCAAGTGGCATGCAAGGCTACCTGCTGGTAATGTCTCTTGAAGCATTTCCTAGAGGAAAGCTGTTGGTGTCAAAAGTTTATTTTTTTTTCTTTTTTCTGATCTTCAAAAGAAAAAATTCAGGTAGGTGCAGTCAGCAAATGATAATCACTGCTGAACTGCAAATTAGATTGGAGCGACTCTGAGTGGGCTTTGTAAATTATATAGCTAAAACTGAGAGCTGCAGCAAACCCTTTGAATTTAATCTGAATGTTGGCAGTCATCAGTGGATGAAAGATTTCAGGACATCTGAGCTTTATTTCTTTTTTTTTTTTTTTTTTTTTTTTTTTTCCCTTCTTCTTTAGGGAAATGAGAGAGAGGGAAGCAGAGGCTCCCATCATGACAACATAAAACATTGGCCATTGGTAGGCTGTTCAGAACGGTTGATGCATTAAAATGAATCAATATTATAATCAAGGCGTATAAGCCGCAGAATAGTGGTAGCTCACTTTTTTTTTTCCTTTTGACTCATTATTTATAGACATCTGCACTGCCATTCTGTGGTGCTTACTACAAAAATACTATTTTCCTGTGTAGTGCTGGCTTGCGTTCTTCTGCATGCTAATGCAATGTTCTGTTTCTACCCTGACGGTAACAGATTAGTGAATACGTGAGCCTATCGTTCCTCTGCTAATGTGATTGCAGCCATGCAGAAAACTTGAGGTTTGTCTTAAACAGGCCAGCTTCTGAGCATTCTTCACATAAAATTCAACTTGAATAATTTTTAATTTAACTGTCTGCTTTGTTTTCTGCCTTTCAGCTTTGATGCACCTCTTTCTTTTTTTGGAAAAACTTAATGTTTACTCTTACTGGGGGAGGATGGAAGTTAGTGCTGTTAGCCTTTGTCGGCTAATTGTTTCAACCTTTGTCATCCTCTCCTTGAACAGGAAGTGTATTTTAATTATTGTATGGAAGATTTATCTTGATTAGAATAGAAAGGCTTCCATGCCTTTTCCTGAGAGGGAATGAAGACTACATTTGTTTTTGGCTCTTGTTCTTTCTGGCATGTCTGCACAGGTGGTGGTACATTCCAAAAACCTGACAAAGTACATGCGCCACGCCCCAATTATACTGTGACTCCACTTGTTTCTGAGCACGGAGTTGTGGGTAGCATTGTGAGACTCTACATGAAGAGTCTTCTGGGCTCACTGAGAAAAGGGAAATTGAAAGTAAGAATAAAATCACCTCCAAGTCAAGGAAGGGGGAAGAAAGCCATTGAAAGATCTTTTAAGAGAAAAAATAGACTGTTTTAATGATGTAATCATCACGTCTACACAACTGCCACAGTGTGGGATGTGCACAGGATATTAGTAGTGCCTCCCTCTGGTCCTTAATCCTTGGATGTGAAGAGCTGTGTACCTGACTTTCCTTGCCTGGTGACAGGTACAAAAGTATTCATGTGAGCAAGTGCCACCTGGTGCTTACCTCAGTGAAGAGACTGGAAAAAGGGGAGTTTTTGGAGATGCCTAAGGGTGGGAGATGGCCACAGCACAGTGGGTGCCCCACTGGTGGGGTGGGGAGGGGATGAACTCAGTTGGGTATGCAGGACATCACTAGTACTGGGTGATGCTGGCCTGAGTGATGCCCACTGTCCTGCTTCGTCTCATGGTTGGGGATCTGGATGATCTAGCGGCCCGTGGCAGTACGGTGCTCTGCAGGAACGTGGGGGATGTAGCCTGAGCACAGGAGTTGTGTCTAGGGTGGTCATTAGTTGTCTATACACTGCCTGGTCCCCTGATGCTATGTCTCAAGCTCTGATGTCTTCAGGTTGCTTTGGCAGAATGAGATGGAGATACATTAGGTGGTGTTGGAATTTGGGATAGGCTGGGGATGTCAAGGGGAGAATAGCCCTTCCAAAAAATCTGAATTTTTTGGGCAGAGACTGGGCGCTACAGTTAAAAGTAAGTTATCTAGGGCTGAGTCCTTCCTCACTTTACTTTTTGTAATTTTTAGTCTTTGTGCTTTTATGGTTAATTTATTTTTCAGGGATTGCTTATGTTGAGAAAAAAATTATATTTTTAAAGTGTATATTTGTTTGCTTTGGGTTAATCTCAGGATAAGGTACGATAGCTTAGGGATCTGGGAAATAAGACGTTAGTCAATGCTATCTTTCAGTTCCTTTACATGTTATAAGCAGATTCACTTCACACATAAAATAGCCTTGTACACTTTTATTTTAAAGTCAATTCTCTCTTTGTCTATTTCTATTATTCACAGTGCTTTGATATCTGTGTGTCAAAGCATTCCTGAAAAATATCACCTTGAGGCTGAGAGCAAATGTGGAACATTTTAGCTCAAAAAGAGAATTTTTCATTAAGATATAAATAAATAAGTGTATAGATCATATTTGAAGCAAGTTCTTATTTATTCAGTATCTACAGCTATGGTTGTGTTTAACAGAATAATGTAAAACTTATCCCTTTGTTTTAAAGAACAGTTTCTCTTTGCGTCTGTAGACAGCAGCGATCGGAGTGAATAACATTAATTTAATCCTGTCCCTTTTCACATTCATGGGAGCTTTTCCCCTGACTATGATGAAGCCAGAATCTGTCTAATATGTTTTAACTTGGGTGTCAGACAGAGTTTAAACCTGGGTAAAGCCGTTCCTTGCTAGTGCTGTATCATTTTATTTTTACTTACGTGTGGTTCTCAAGTGTGTAATGGGATATTTATCCAGACTTCCAGGTGCAAGCAGGAGTGTTGCAGAAACAAGAGCTTTTTGATCTTACCTTTCCCCTCTTGAGAGGTTTCTTGCCCTACACAAAACACAGTGAGGAAGTCTTTACTTCCTTATGTCAAACCGTAGTCCTGGTGGGACTCCGTAAAACCACTCCAGACAAAGCCCTGCTGAGGGTCTGCTCCCTGGCTGCCGACCCTGAGCTCCTGGGGAGCACAGCCCACAGCTTTGCCCGTCCTCTCTGAGCTGATGGAGTCTGGCCCAACCACCTTCCCTCAGACCCTGGGCTAGGGTGCAGTTGGAAAAATTTAAAGTCAAGTGCAGAAATCTGTTTCTACACATAACCAAAAGAGGCAAGATGCTGTAGTGAAACTGTGTGGGTCAGTAGGTGCTCAGCTGTAGGTCTCTCTGACATTTGCCGAGCCAGAGAGGAAGAGGGGCAGCACTGCTGGTCATGAACTGGTTTTAGAGTCAAACTGGTGTTTTGGACACCATGCCAGAGGGCACTTTTGTTATTACTGGAAAAAAAAAGGCACATAGTTGTTAGCTGTTGAGGGTAGGGATATGTATGCTCATTTTTAACAGGTGAGCAGAAATCAAGTTGTACAAGTAAGACCGAGCTAGATGACTTATTGCTGTACACTTTTAAAATGAGTAATGGTAGAATGGTATTGCAAGACTAAGAACTATGTTAAATAACTTATTTTCTCATATCTATTAGTTCTGTTAATAAGTTTCTTTAATAGCGTGGATTTTTAACATTAAACTTCAAACTGGGGACTTAATTTCCTAGACTGCCAAACTGTGGTTGTAAAATGGCATTTGAATGCTGCTGTTATGAAGTGTTGTAATAATAAGATTATTTACTGTAATTTGAATTTCAGTACTAGAATTTTTCAGAATGAGATTGTTATGCAGTTCCTTGTCCAGGTTACCGATAGCACTGCGCTGCCAGGGCCAGTCCAGTGGTAACTACTTTTTCTTTTTTCTCTTTTTTTTTTCTTCTTCTTTCTTCTTCTTTTTTTTCTTTTTTTTTTCTTTTTTTTCTTTTTTTTTCTTTTTTTTTCTTTTTTTTCTTTTTTTTTCTTTTTTTTTCTTTTTTTTCTTTTTTTTTCTTTTTTCTTTTCTATTTTTTTCTATTTTTTCTTCTATTTTTTCTATTTTTTCTATTTTTTCTATTTCTTCTTTTTTTTTCTTTCTTTTCTTTTTTTCCCCCTCTTCTCTGAGTGTGGCTGAGTTGTCTTTCTGGTCCAAAGAGCACTACAAAGAACTATGGCTAAACAACTAATGAGCCATGTTGCTCTGTCAACTCTTTGAGTTGTCTCTTTCAGGTGATTTAGAATAGAAAAACACTTCTCTCTCTTTTTTTTTTTTTTTTCTTTTTGTCTGTCCAATACTACATAAAGTACTTTTTCAGTATTTTCAATTTTTTTTTTTATTTTTATTTTCAGAGATTTAGTTTTACAGCTTTGCCCCTTACAAGTTGAAAATTTGGAAAGTTAAAAATGTAATCAATAGAGAAGAAAGGGGAGAGAAACTAAACATTCTTGTTTCTCTTTTCTAAGGGAAATAAAGCAAATGCCAACGGTTCTTAGCTTTTGTTTCTTACATTTCTAACCACATTTAACATTTCGTAACTCCTTCGAATTTGTAGAGATTACACAGTGGAAAAGTTTATTTTTCTTCTGGATAGCTGGCTATTTCCTTCAATATTGAAAGGATTTTGAAAAGCTAGAGTGAAAGCTGAACCAGCAAAAGATGTTATCTCTGTGTTTGTGAAAATAGAAGACATCTTTCAGTTGTATTCTATGCCCTGAGAAAACGGGAATAGTATGAAGATGGTGTATCTATTTCTAGAACATGCTGTTCTTTGGCAACTGGTTCAAGATGAAAATTTCCTTTTAAAATAGCATAAGTGAAGCCTCTCCAAAACCACCATGCCAAAAAAATAGATTTGAATGACCCATGGAAAGTAGTAGTCTAAACATTATCTGGTTTTGTTGTGATTTGTTCAGTGGTAAAAACTCTGACCCACTCAAGGGAGCAACACCTTAATGGCAGCTGCTGCTGTTGGCTGGAAGAGTTACCAAGGGCATATGGCTCTGCATCTAAGACTGACCCAAAAACGTTATTTCGTTATTTGTGGTGGATTTTTTTTGGTTGTGGGGGTGGGGTTTTTTCTTGGTTTTTTTTTTTTGGGGGGGGGGGGGGGTGGGGGGGTTGGGTTTTTTTGTGGTGTGTATTTTTTTTTTTTTTCTTTCTTCTTCTTCTTCAGCTGCTGCCACAGATTGCTTCAGCTGCCCAGAAAAAGAGTGACAAGGAAGCTACTGGTCCTGAGGCTTATGTCCACGGGCTTGACCCACGGCAACTCAACATGCAGCCTAATCCATCTATTGGAGGAATGTGCTTTGCTGCATGAGCTGCTGGGTATGCAGGCAGCCTTAACCGTGACGTGGACAAAGTGGATTTTTGTTGGTCAGGTCTGACATGTACCATGTGCTGTCTGAATGTGCTTGCTAGGGTGCTTCCAAAAACTAGCAGGGTTTCAGCATCCTACCAAAACCAGAACAGCCATGTTGATTTTAAATCTCAACAGCGTATTTCTGCGTTCTAGGCAAGGAATTTAAACTTGAGGCATCTTGGTTACTGAAAGACTTCCAATCTTTAAAATGCTAGAGATTCTGAGAATCAAAATAAACTTCCCTGGAGCGCTGACAGGCCTAAGGTCTCATATCTTGTCTCTCAGATGGAGAAGTGGATTGAGGCTTGACTTGAAATGTTAATATAACAACTGAGAAAGCTGCTATATCATTCAGCCTGACTCCAGAGGGAAAAGACCAATCACTTTAGAGTTAAGATGCATGAGTGAGAAAGTGCACATGGGCCAAGAATGATTGACATTGAGAGATAATTTTTTTGCTCCATTGGATGATACCTGAGAAGCTCCCTGAGCTTAGAATAAATAAGGGTCACTGAAGAACACTTCTCAAGGCTGCTGCTGCCACGTAATCTATGGGTACGATAACGAATTTCCATACTCTGGAGAATGGGATGCTGTATTTAAACTGTTTAAACCATGAACTGGTTTATACAACAGCAGCTTCCTTTTAGCTAGCGGCAGTGTAGGATGTCTTTCATGAGACTCGCTGTAAAGAGTAGGGTAAATCTTTACCAGTTTTACAAAAAATAAGACCAGCAGCCCCCTAATCTCCACAGGCAGCCACCACATAATTCAGGTGATTGAATCTGTCATTCCAGATCCTAATTTGATAGTGCAGTGGGAATCCTACATGGATACAGCCATGCATCCAGGGTACGGTCTGGAGAGTCGGGGTTTATTCTCCGATGGTGTTCGATAAAATGTGTCAGAATGGATTTCTTTTCACAAGATGATATATAAGCCCTAAGTCTGGGTTTCGTAGCCATTCCATGAAATACAGTTGTTCGAAAGTGTCTTAAAAAGTTAATGCAGTTAAGATTTCACTCAGCCAATTTATGGTGCCTCTGAAAATAAATGCAGTTTCAACAGAATGACATCTCATAAAAGCTGAATCTGTCTTTCTTGAAATCCAGTTTTTTAAATGAGAGCTGACAATTGCCTGGCCTGTCAAAAGTATATTTGTGAGTTGAGTCTAAGGACAGTCACTGTGTGACTTTTCATTTTTAGGCTGCAGAAGGCAAAAGGTCACAGGGAGGACAGTACTTCTCTCCCGTATGGGAGCTTGCGTTAGCTCTCATTAGGAAATTCTCTTTGTACTCACATCTTGGCTTTGGCAATGCTGGCTGTAGGCTGTGTAATAAATCTGTAGAGGGGCTACGGGGAGGGGAAGTAGTGTGGAGGGGAAATGAAAGAGAATAGTGTTGAAGCCCAGAAGAGTCACCCAGTGCATGAGTATTACCTGGCTGAATGAAATTTCTTTATCTGGTAATTCTATACCTGAATGGTATTTTAGGCTTCAGTTGTATTGCCAACCATACAGCTATTCAGACATCAAACAAAAATCAGACCTATTGCCTGGCTTTGCTTTGGTGACTTAAATCTCCTTCTTAGGTGAATACTTACTGCTTTTCCACTGTGTACCTTCTAAGAATTTCTCTACTTCATTTTTTTTTTCTTTTTAATTGGAAATGGTCCTATTTACAGGTGTTGATGATCACATAAAAGACAAATTTTAGCTACTGTGCTAAAGTGATTTTTTGAAAAATCTCTGCTCCCAAAGCCTATTTTTCCCAGTGTTTTATTACAGTAATTTGAATCTCAAAAGCTTGAAACTCTGAGGCAACTTCTAGTTTGTAAGAAAAAGCCAGTATCAAAGTTAAAAGTTAATCCGTGCTTGTTTCTCAAGTTCTTCAGGGGTAGTTCCAGAAGAATCCCCTATGACTTCCTATAAAGAGTAATTTTTTTGGAAGGTTTTAATGTTAGGCTTTACAAAATATACAACTTAGAGTACTCTATTTGGTTTATACATTGACATTTAAGAATTTATTTTCAAAAATATGTGCCTGTGAAGGACTAACTAAAAAAGCAAAAAAGGGGAAAGGATTTTAAAAACATTTGTTGTAGTATATATGAAAGTATGAATTAAGGGATTCCTTTAATATTCACGATGTTTGCTTCTTCACTGCCAACTCCTAAGTATCAAAATACATGGATTCTCTTTCATGCCTGGATTTCTGATCCTGCTGAGAAACTATTGTACTCCTTGTGCATCAGAGACAAACACGCATGTGTGCATCCCACAAGACTGGGAAGAAAGGATTTTTGGGTTTTCTTACCCCTCCTGGTGCTGGTAAACCCCCTCACTGCACCATCCTGTAGATAGCAGCAGAGGAGATGGCCAGGTCTTTAGCAGCTACTGATGGGAGGTCTTAATAGCTTGAAATAACCCCAAATTGCATTTGAATTACTTGAAATAACATTTCTTAGTGGTTTTATATATATTGAACTCCAGAAAGAATCTCACTGAGCAAGTATATAAAAACACTTCTAAGATGAACACTCTTGGTCCTCACCTTACTAGGGCAAAAGCGTAGCACCTTCAGTTACAGAAGGCATCTGAAATGCTATTGCAGTGTTGTGATAAATATTAGCATTTCTTATTTTTTTTCCTACATTTCTGAAGAGCAATCATATTTAGGAAAAGAAGGTATAATTCCATGCTTGGTCTACCGTAAACTTCTGTAGTTTTTAATTCAATTCTGGCATGTTAGTGCTTTTTATATCTATCAAACAAAGCATGCCATTTTATTTTATTTTATTTTATTTTTTTCTCAAATGCTGGGGTTGGAAGTAATTTATGCCAGGTGGAAATCAAGCATAAATAGTATGCAGGGTTAATTCTATAGTTCTGCAACTGGAGTGTGGACAGGCTAAGAATAGCAGTATCGAGACCAATCGCTTTTGTGTAACATCCTTTGTTTGTTGAGCATTGCATTACAGTGATATATTCAATATGGTTTTTTTGCCTGGTATTTGAAGCACGGAACCAGGCAGTCCCTGGAAGTGGATTTTCTTTTTTGAGATGACAGCCAATTTACAGTAATTAATGTGATAAGGACAGCAGCTGTAGCAGTCTCTAATTCCTTAATCTTAGAGTAAGAGCTAGAAATGGATTAGTTAGAGATAAATATAGCTTATGGCGTTTTCTCCTGAGAAAAAGTCCTTTAAAAATATTGTGTTCTTGTAACAGGACTGGCCGACACAGCGATGAAAGCAATTTTCCTTTGCTGGAAGGAATTATCCATGCTGGACTGAATGGAAAGAATAAATGTTGGCTTATTTTAAAGACGATGAATAAAATTTTGACTCTAGGTGGTGAAAATAGTTATGTGGACTGATGTGAGAGTGCCTTGGCCCCAGGAAGAAGGGTGTCTATAGGTTCTGTCTAGTGTGGATGAGCTTACTGCAAATGTCAACCAAAAATTAGGAAAATGGAAAACAACAGACTTGGAAAGTGATGCTGTTATTAGTGCTTCTGCTGGGAGGGTTTATTGTCATTCATGATAAGATATAAGAGTGGATTGGGAAGCATTACAAGTGTGTGATGAAATATGTACTTAATTAAATAAATTGCTTGAGAATATACATGCTCTAGTTATTTAAATGTTTGCAAAGTTTGCAAAGAAATTTTTTCTCCATGAAACAAATAGTCACTGAATCCATAACTGAAATTCATTTCTAGAACGTTTATTTATTTAAATGAATTTACTGTGAAAGAAAAGTCCTAAACTGACCGTAACTGAGGTATTTTGCTAGATACATTTGAATTAATCATCTGCAACCCAGGTGCATTTACACATCTAATCTGGACAATGAGCCAATAGCACTTTTCACGTTTTATGGCCTCTGCTGAGACAACCATGAAAGCTGTTGGAAAGTGATTTGACTGTTTCACTGATTTGGATGTTGTCTCCTCGAGATTAGCCTTGGGATTGTTATCTCTGGCAAATTAGATCAGCAGTTTAATTTTTGATTGCCAGGTGAAGGATTAAAGCAGATCCAAAACAAACATTTGTCAATTTTAGTGGTTTAAAAAGAGGCCATGATTTTACTAATTGAAAAGAAAATAGATCCTTAAAAGTACTGTGCAGCCAACATGTTTTATCGTTTTTCCCAGTGAACACAACATTTACTCTGTCACAAAATGGCTAATAATTTAGTATGCATAGACTTCAGCATAGTAAAGCTTTATGTTGTTCTGGGTTGACCCTTCTGCCTGATTTAAAGACCATTGTGAAAGAGCTCCGAAGAGAATCCCAACGTCTTTCACCACAAAGGTGAAAGCTTTGATGTGAATGCTGAAGTTAAAGGCTGCTGCAAGGAGAGAATTGGACAGCTAATTTCTTTGTGAGTTTGGCTTGGAATAAAATTATGACTACCTTGAGCCTGACTCTGTCAAGTGTTTATGGATGCTACATATCTCTTCTTCTTTCTTTTATTTTCTTTTTTTTAAAAATTATATTTGCACTATCTTAGAGAGCTTCTGAGGAAAGTGTGTTGTGCAACACAGGACCTTCCTGCATACTTCAAATTCACTTTCCTGATAAGTGTGTGGGGAGCTTGTCTGTATCCTACCAGAGATGTGCTAAATCTTTGAGGACTCATTATCTTAGCATTTGGAATAATCTCTCATTACATCCATTTGCAAGATTTGTGTCCTGGTGTTTAGCAGGCTCCATATCCCCTGTACACTGCCTGTTTTCAGGCAGACTGGCTTTTTTTTTTTTTTTTTTGTTTTGTTGTTGTTGTTGCAGAGCTGGAGTGGAGAACTCTGCGCAGCCTTTGGGTTGTTGAAGAGCTGGGTGGCCACTGTCCTGTGTGTGCAGCGGTGTGTTGTGCGCCTGTCTGAATCTGGAAGGAGAGGTAGATGATGGCGTTCCAAAAGAGCGGCTCCTCACCACCTGCATTTTGGGTAATCATAGCGTGGATTTTGCAGCAAGTGAAACTGCTCTGCCTAGGCAAGATCTGCATCTTGTGTGTGTGGGTTTATCTCCATGCCTTTTTTTTGCTGTTGTGTCTTTTCTTAGTTGTATTTGGCTAGTTTTTTTTGAATTAAGATATATCAGCATTTTATATCTTAGAAGCAAATTGATTTTCTCTTAATTCCTATTCAGTAGTAACTTTAACAAAACACTCAGAAAGTAGTGCTGTATTCTCCCCACTGTTCCCGGGTGCAAGGAGCCCAGCTATTTCTACCCTGATGATGTTTACGTGCAAAGTTACGAAGCTGCCGCTCTTGCTCATGCGGAGTAATAGCCTCACAGGAATCAGCTGAACTATTATTGAAGCAAAATATCACTCAGCATGAGGAAGATGGGTAGGAGAAGGTGATGTGCAGCTCAAAGCTTTAGCTAGGTCTTATAATAACCGGATTGTTTGTTCTCCACAGCCTAAGTGGAAGCGTCTGTGCTGTGGCAGAACACAGGAGCATCTGTGATTGAAAAATGGTGGCGTGTGGTGATGGGTATGCTGGCAAGCTCTGAGGACACATTTGACATGGTGTGCCTATCCTGTGAAGCAGCAATGAAGCAGTTAAGATAGATGGGAATCATGCAGCTAAAAATCCTGCATGTACTTGGAAAACTCATTCAAGGTACTTACAGACCATTTTTATTGCTGTCCCTCAGGATTTGTGCACAGTTTTTTGGAAAACACAGTGTATGCTGCTGATAGAGATATGTCTCCTTTTTCTGCCATCCAAATGCCAAGGAAACCAAATAGAAGCAGAGTGCTTTTGTTCATGAACTGAAAAACGTATGGCTATTTGTAAAAATGCGGAAGAACTTGGTCTGCTGCTGACAAGCAAAGATAAGAAATAAAACCTGTCACTGCCCAGGGTCAGCGTCCGTCAGGGTGTGTCATTCTCTGGATGCACGTGGTGAGCAGATTCCTGCCTAAACAACAGACCTGAGTTGCTCCTTTTTAACATGTGCGTGGCTCGAAGGAGCTGGTCCTTACTTTGGCCGTTGAAATGAGGGATGGTTCGTGGACTCTCTGCTGAGTGATAAATAACCAGTTCAGGTTCACTGTGACAAAGCTTCCAGACTTGTGATTTTCAAAACAAGTGCTATATATTTTTAGTATCATTTAGTTGTGAATACTTATGCAGAGGCTCAGAGTTACTTAATTTCACTGCAAAAAAAAAAAAAAAAAAAAGGAAAAGATTTTGCTGTATTTGAAACAAATTTTCAACTTCCAAAACCATAGACTTTATTTTTAATTTGTAATTAAAACAAACCTAAAGCTTTCAGACTTTTTTTTTTTTTTTTTTTTTTTTAAGCAAGAGACTGTATTATTTCTGAGTACTGTCCTCAGGAGGTTTTTTTTTAAGGACTTCAGCCATTATTACCTTTGGATCTGAGATGGGGATGTGTTCAGGTGTCACTCCATGCAGAATTTTCCCTACACAGGGATCTACCTCATGGCAGCCATCAGCATAAGCACATCAGGGATTCACTTTAGTGTTCTTCCGGAACAGTCATAGTCATCATTTGCAGGATATACCAGAGAAGGGTCATCTGTTGTGCTCCATAACTTGTAAGTAAGTGCAGCACAGGGTGATCTTAGGGCTTATCTGGCTGTTACCTGTAGTTAGAAGTAGGGAGTCCAATGTATACACGTAGATTTCTTGCTTTTTTTTTTGGTGTTCATAGAGGTATATTGGATATACTGGACTGAATCTGTTTTGTAACCAAAACTGCACTCTTAATATTGCAGGATATTGTAATGCCGAGATGAATGAGTTACTATTGGATGCCCTTAAGTCTGTGTAGTGCCTTTTCTAATCAAGTACATGTAGTGCTGTTGTAGCTGCAGTTGTCTGAAGTGAAGAAAGGCTTGTAGAAAGAAGTGTAGCTTTTTATTAGCTGGAAAAATCAGAGAAGCTTTCAGATACTTGTGGTTGTGGGGTTTTTGTGTTTTGGTTTTTTTCGTTTTCTTTTTCTTTTTTCACTTCCTTCTTCCCCCTCCTACAACATTAGCCATAAATATTGGAACAGGACCTTCCTTGGGAAGTTCATAACGGTAGGCTAAAGCAGTTTTCTGTTGCCGTTATGGTCTGGTCCCACTAACTGGGCAGGACTGTTTTAAGACTCCATATATTGTTTGAGTTACAGCCACAACTACGGCACTCTGGACTGCTCGGGAGTCTTTCATTGCTGCCTTTCTCCACATCCGTTTGCAGTTTCACCATTGCAATGAAAGAGGCCAATGAACACAGAGAAAATGAAAGAAGCCATTGTATTAGAACATGTTACTATTCACAAAATATATTGGACAGTAAAATTGGTTACTTGTTTTCATTACAAAGGCTCTATAGCTAATATTATATTATACAAATTAGGCCATTCTTTTAACAATGACTGTAATGAGGATGATGTACTGAAAACTGTAGTTTGTTCATCTAGCAGCATCAATATTGGAAGTTTATATCCTCTGCTTAATAGCTCTTTTACTAAACAGAAGTTTGCATTTGAAGCACAAAGATTTCTTTAATTTCAATCTGCCAATTAGAAATAACATGTCAGTAGGAGTTTTACAGATGTTGTATCTCTGGGCACAGGAGGGCTACTTGCTGTGTGGCTTCATTTACCTTAGTAATGTGGCAATTCCAGATTATGGTGGATAGAAAAATTATTTTCCTAAATTAAGTATGTCAAAGTGGGACTCTTAGGGGGAAGGCTGATGTTTTGAGGAAAAAGAGCTTAATTATTCTGTTTTAAATAGGTCTAACTGTTTAAGGTGATGATTATTTTTTGAAAGATGCCCAAGAGGATAGGGTAAGAAAATAAGGTTGCCAAGTGAGAAGAGTTAAGAACAAATAAATACTGAAGGTGGGAGCAGGGGGTGCATGTGTAGGATTCCAGTAGTTATAGTTATTAAGAGCATGATGGTTTGGAGATCATTGTTTCAGGAATATCATTCTTTGCTTTGTTTTTGTGATGTGATAGAGTACATCTCATGCAGGAAAAGGTACTCAAAGTTTTTGATTGTTTGGATTGCTACTTGTCATATGGGTAGCTTGGAAAGGATTTTGTTTATTTTAACTGAATGTCACCAGTTAAGTATTTTCTGTTTGGCGACTGATGTGTCTATTATCAGTGTTGATGTCTGATAAATTTCCACTGCACTTGGTGGTCCAAGTGATGAGAGGAGTATTATCACATCTCAGAATTTGTTATACTGATGGTTACATATTTAAAATCGAATCCTCTATATGCTTTTAGATGTAGGTGCATGCATGGGTTTCTGGTAAGAAGCAGGACAAATGTGCATTCTGCTGAAAAGTTAAATGCGTGAGACCTGATTTTTGTTTAATGGAAAAATAGCATGACACCTTAATTCTCTGTTCGAGAAGAGCCTTCAAAGCTGTCCTCTCTGCTCCAGTTACTCAGGATGCAGACCATGCCCAAATATTATGGGAGGCTCTAACAATTGACAAAACCTTTATCTAAACCTCCATATGGCACATCACTGGAGTACCTAGACATGTGCACTTTTGTCTTTGGTCATTTTGTACAGAAAATACAATGAGACTTGGCTGTCAAACAGATGAAATCTGTCATATTCCTCCTGTATGAGCTGAACTTGGTCCAGCCTGATAAACACGAAAAAAATATTCACCCATAAAATTGCAAGCGGAGCCTCCGATTTCTGTGCATGTGGGCTAAGATTCTGTGGGGTCTGGCAGGCACCGCTTTCTGGCTGAACAGCCTGTTTCTGTAATGAGTACCGTTTCCCTGCTCCACCACACAAAAAAACATTGTAATAAAGCAGCAGATGGCTTTGCCACACCTTCCCTAAAAGGGTAGTTTCCTCCAGAAAAACAGGACTTTAGCTTTCTGAGGAAGAATCCTAAAACCAGCATTTGTTCAAATTGCCTTACTAGAATAACTTTGCAAAGTGGTTTGCTTTTTATTGTTCCTTCTTGTACCTTCATACTTTAAATGTGCCCTAACTGTTGTAGGCATGTCAGAGGAGGAAAAGAAATTACTCAATCATAAATTTCATAATGTCTTGTTTTCCTGTTCCTGAGATATCCAGGAACAGCCCATATTTCACAGACTTCATTGTTATTTGTAATAGTTGAAGTTATCTAGGTGATGCTAGACAGGCTTATTGCCCTCAGGCGAGGAGTCGCAGTTAACCCTGTGCTGGGAGCTCTGCGCTAGGTTACGCAGGGGGTCTGGGCAGCGTGGGGTTGTGCTGGTTCCTGGTGGTTACGGCTGGTCTTTCAGGGATGAGGGCAATGGATGCCCGTTACAGACAGAAAAGCTGGGTGTTGGGGGGAAAGCAATTTTGCAGAATAATTATCACCAGTGGTGTAACAGACAGTATATAATTCTTTTCTTTCTGATAATTTCTGACAAAATGCCTTTACATGTGTATGTGACAATTTCATTTTCGAAAGGGTGCAGCATTTTGTCACTGCGTTTCTCAGGGCGGAAGCTTCTGCATTAGAGTGTCTGCTGAGGGATTTTGAGGGATTGCCTATATTTTTCTTGACACAACATTATATTTCATACTGTAAATGTAACAAGTAGGTGTAATTAACTGATCTTCACTTGCATCATGGCTATGTGCCATCAAGTGTGCATCACGCACACTTGATTAGTGCTTGTGGACAAAATCAATTTTGTAAAGTTCTTCTTTAGAATGTTTGTCAACATAACATTAAATGTTCTTTTCTTGTCCTATTCCATACAAATACTGTATGACAGTTGGCAACTACTTGAGTTTACTGGTTTCTGTCTTCCATTTCCATCTCTCCAGTTGTTCTGCTATTGCAGTTACTGTGCTGGCTGGTCCCTGCACTTTCATAACTGTGTGTTCTTTGTTTAAATTGCATGGAGCCTGACTCTAGCTGAAAGAATGGCAGGAGTTGGTAAGTCACTCATGTCTGATATGGAGATATTTGCTACAGATCCATCAAGCACAGTTGACACTGCTCCTCATCTTGTGTTATGGCTGCCAGTGCCAGTCAGGCTCATGTTACACTGTTATGGTGACACATGGGCTCTCTCAGTCATTGTAGGAAGGAGTGTGCTAACAGCTGGTGTCTGTCAGACTTGGGACCATGATAATTGCATCCTGCTGGTCATCACAAGGTGGTGTTTGTGTCTTCCTGTGTGAGAAGGATCTTCAGAAGGTGATGAGTGTCAGACCTTTGTATGGTCTTGGGAGAGCTTGTTCATAGTGCTGCTGGCCCCTGCCTCAGGTTTATTTTATCCTTTGCATCCTGCTCACTTGAATGGTCAGCTGGCCATATTTTTAATTCTAGGGAACTATCTGGGAGGATTTGTTTTTTAAGAACTGCTTTTTAGAGGCTTTCCCAAGCACCAGTTTCACAGCTTGTTTTTGAGTAGGTTAGTGCCTGGACTGCAGGAAATAGCTGCTACCGTTATGGTCAAAGTAGGGAAAATGGCGATGGACTGAATGGAGCTGAAGTTGCTATCGCTGTCCCACCTCTAGGTATTGAGGATGGAAGTTTCGTGGAAAGAGAGGAAGAGGTGAAGCATGACTTCTGTGTGTACGTGTTGTGTATACTCTGTGGAAATAAAGCTTCGTTTTTCAGGCGCTATTAATCTTTTCCTAAAACCATATTCAACAATAAGAATGGGAAAAAAAATAACGTTTTAGAGAACCGCTTGCAACTCAATTCCCTTTTTTAGCATTGTATTCTTATCGCCCAGCATTCACACTCCTGACAGTCCAGTCTTGAATTGTAATAATCTTCATTTGCAATGCTTTGTCTTCAGTATGAGCCATGCCACTTTGACAGGAGGCCATTCAGGACTTGAATATTGCATCAAGAAGCTGAAGTTTAATCTAGAAAGGCATCTAGAATTAATTTAAGTGCAGTACATTGCAGATACTAACATGGTAAAAGTCAAACAATAGCAGGATGCTCAAAGCTGGTGGTACATGCAGGTGTAGCTAATTCACAGGCTTTGGCTCATAGTTTTGTCAGCTTATAACAGAGTGTACTGAAACTGAAAGACAGCTCCTGGCAATTATTTGAAATTTTTGCTACTGTTCAGCAAAACTGAGGGAGTGAGAGAACAGTTCAATAGTAGATTGAACACAGCGTAAACATGAGTGTAGGACTGTAGTGGACTATCTAGGGTGCAGAGTCCTGTACCAAGAATCTTAAGGAACAACATAGTAAACAAAATAAAAATGTTCCTATAAGTCTTTCTCTGATAAGCTGGTAAGTATGCTTTGCATTTTGCCTTGAAGTCTGTTGTCTGTGTGTTTTTGTGTTTCGGGGTGTGTGTTGCCCCTCATCCCCCTCACTCTGAGTTATCTTATTTTTTTTTTTCCTTATTTTTTCTTTTTTAAAACTGTAAGTTTTCTTTTGACTTGCAATGAAATTGAGCTGATGGCTTCTCCCCCATCAGGAAGACACTGCGAACAATTGCTCTCCTGTGCCTTTCTTGCTGCTGGAAACTTTTTTAAAGATTAGTAGTTTACAGTGCCATTTCAAGATTCAGACATTCATTCCATGCACCATTACCCATGGAAGAAGGAAAAATAGACTATTATAACTGTAAGTGCAATACTCTGAGCTAATGGACAGTATAAGAGATGTGTACTTTGCACATATACACTCTTCGTTTAGAGAGAGTGCCTGACTTTGACATGCCTTCCTCTAACGGAAAAGCAGTTAATAACATAGAATATTCTTCTGTAGGGGAGACACAATTGCCACCCACCTATCTTACGTGGGAAGAACTGACTGAATAAGGTTTGTGAGAGAGAAATACCTCTAGGCTCAGTTAAGAGATATTTTAACACTAGAGTCCTAGTAGTAAAGTATAGTAGAACCATTTGTGTTTTATTGCCGAACAATTAAGATGGAAAGTGTGTGAATAAAATGGAATGTCCTTGCAAAACAGCAGCGAGAAAGCATCTCCTGTGTGATAATCATAAGTGGTGAAGTGGTGCTCTTGTGATCTTTCTGCTGTAGTCTCCCTTGCTTTTACATGGTGACTTCTAGGGCAGTAGCATAAACTTCATACATGCATGCATGCACACGTTATATATATAAACTTTGTAGTACTATATGTTCATAGAAATATTTTCTTATTTGAAATGAACAAAAAGAGGGTCAATTGACAAATGACTTGAGTTTGGCATTCATTGGTGTTAGATGAGGCTTGCTTTCATGTTATTAGTCTTTCTTTCCAAAGGTATTTTTATGGTTTTCCCTCTTAATTCACATGAAAGCTACCAGTTCCAACTGTGATATATTATTTTTAGTTTACAAAGATTCAGTCCTACATGGACCTTTCCCCTTTCTATTTCATGGTACAAAGCTAATCTTTTCAACCAGTGCTTAGAAGTGACTGCTTTCAACTAACACAATATATGCCAGGACAGCAAAACTAACAGTTTCAGACTTTAAATGTTTGGGGACCTGTCTGCAGACTTTCTCAGTCTTTGATGATAATGTTTCTTTCCTTTGCTGATTTGCTTATTGACAACCACAGATTGCGCTCGTTCTGTCTCTTTCTGAAGATGTTGGAACTGAATGCAGTTGTCTCCCTGTACCATGTAAAAGGGTATTCGTATAGACATTCAGTCTGGTTTGGATTGGGTCCAAAAGGTATAGGTAACCATATCATCTTTGCAGAAGGGAGATACAAAGGAAACCAGATGCTCAGCTTTAATGTAACCCACAGATTCTCTCTAGTTTCCTTCCTAGGTCAACCTATAGGTAAAATTGTATACCCTTAATTTCCCAAATTTTGTCTGACCTGACTAATGAATGAAAAACTTAAAAAGCCTTTGAATCACAATAACTCTTCTGAGATTAAATGGTGACCTTTCAAAAAGGCCTAGGTGATTTTTGGTGTTTGAATTTTCATATTCTTTTAGAAAACACTCAGAAAATTCTCCTTGGCCTACTTACCAGCTTTTCGTTTTCCTTTAACATTCACAGTCTGCCCAAATCTGTGTCTTTCTCAGTCATCCTCGTTTACTTCAATCCCTTTCTCAGTCTCTTAAGGCACCTCGGTCCTCAGTTCATTTCCTGACCAATTATAAACCCTTTGGTTCATTGCTGTTTCCCTCCTAAAAGGCTTTGGGTTCCTCTCCTTGTCCTGACCAGGTATCTCTGCATGCCTCAATTATTTATTCAACTAATCCTTTACTGCCTTGTGATGTTACATCTCTAGCATAAGGATGTCTTAGTATTTTGCTAGCTTTCTCTGCTGGATTTTCTCTGACTATTAAAGATTTTTGCCTGGTCTTACTTTCTTCTGAGTCAGTGGGCTGTTAGATCTGCAGCTTTCTTAATGCTAGGCACGTTTCAGATCTCTGTTAGTATGAAAAGAGCAGTTGACTTAACTAAGATTGCTGTGCCACGTTGAGATCTTGATAGTTTTTAGCAAAAGCGATGTGGAGATGGGGACTGACTTCTGTAAGGGAGGGTTAGTTTTAGTTCACTGCAGATATAGGAGGACCTAGCTCATGTCTCGGTTGCAGGCAGTGGTTCAATAAACATGATTAATAATGGTATTTTATCGTACAAAACCAAACAGCTTTCCTTTTCCAACACATGATATGAAAAACTGTCTGACTTGTGAAGTTTATCACTGTATTTAATTGATAACTGTGGTAGGAATGCTGATCATAAAACAGCAGGCTGTAGCCTCTGAGGTCCCTGTGAATTATATTAATGAATTATATGACATATGAATGATGATCTCTTTTAAAATTTGTTATACATTATAACTCCAATTATATTTGGACTTTAAAAACAAACACACACACAACAAAACCCCCATATGTATAGTAGTAGATTTTTTTTTTTTCAAGTGCACAAAATTTCATTTCATTTTGCTTCTTTTGAAATCAGTTGGAAAATTCCTATTGATTGGGATAGGAGCAGGGATTTTTCTGGCACTGAATGCATTTGAAAACACCATTACTCATACCTCTTGTTTGAGTGTTGAGGGAAAAGTCTAGGAATTGTAAGAGCTGAGAAGTGGTGGTGTCATCTTCATCTGATGTGGAAGGGCCTTTCTTTTATGTGGACGGAAGATTAAATATATCTTTGTGATCTTGGGTTTACTGCAAATCATCAGGTTATTAATTAAATGGCCAAGGCTTATTAATGATGTGTGCACAGAGAATTACAGCTTCATCAGGCTGTTCTGGGTCTGAATTGTAATACATTTTCACTTTGAGATGGATATTGCCAGCCTAAGCCCGCTTATGCTAGAAAACTTGAAACTTCTATCATTTCTATAGGCCTAATTTTTCTCATAGGGTTATTTTGCTATAGCTGAACAGTTGAAGCAAGGACAAATTGTATTAAATTAGGAGGGCTTTCGTAGAAGGTGAGGAGCGGAAAGCTTTGTGGCATGGCTAATTTGAGCGTTGACCTTTTGTTTGTTGAGATATCAAAATATCAGGACTAGAACACAGGGAACAGTCAGGCTAAGATAAAAACTATTTAAAGAAGTTCTCAGCTTATGCCACGCGTGGGTGGCAGATCAAGCAGTAGAGTTAATGTACCTTCAAGTTCACTCCTAACTCTTAAAACACAGGACTTCACATTATTCCTTCGGCTGTTGCTACTCTAATTCTTGTTTCTGGTTATCAGTTGTTTCCTCCAACTGCGACAGGTCTCCTTTCTCATTCCTGCTCACCTGGAAGGTCTGGGCAGTTACTCTCGTACATGAAGCTATTTTTGATCAGAAGTGTCCCTCAGTACATTTATCCCCACCCCTGTGCCCTGAGTATGTACCAAAGTACTGAACTTTAGATACATGCACGTTTTCCCAGAAACCAGTGTGAGGCATTTCTCTTCCATCCCACCTGGTTCACCCACAGAGATGTTAGCGGAGTAGTAGTGGTATCTTGCTGTAGTGTGTTGCCTATGGCTGTTCCTAGAGAGTCAAGGTCAAGGGTTGAGATGATCTAGCCTAAGTCCTGTGTCTCTGCCAGTTGCTTTGTCTTTCATAGAATCAATTGATCCCCAAGCCCTTTGTAGTGCTCCCTGGCACAGTGTTGCTAACAAATCTTTTGGCTCTTGTAGATTCAGGGCAAGTGGTATCTTCCTTCTTTCTCAGTTTCTGGAAAATTATTTGGCGGAGGCGGTGGTGGAGCTAAGCAGCATTTTTGCTTTAGACCAGGCAACTGCTAATGCAAGTCAGAATTCGGCTTGTTAAGCAATAATACATGAGAGATGGAAAGATAATTTCAATAAGAGAAGTGAAAGAGTGAATAGTGCTCAAATTCATTTGAGAAATATATCTACAAAATACCACTAGGTACAATTCCCTTTGCCTGATATAAATACAACTCTGCCTAAGCCTTTAACAGGTCTGTAGCCATGGCATTTAATTGCCAGCTGCCTTTAAACCTTGAGCAGGTCAGCGGAGACACAATGCCATCAGGGATAATTTGTCATTTATGTATTTCCATGGAGTGATATATAATGTCTTGCTGAGAAGGGTCCTTGTGGGTGTCAAATACTGCTGCTGCCTGTAATGGAAATAAAGGAAAAAAAATAAAAGGCTGGCAAATAGATGTTTCTGTAAATGCAACTTTTAGTTTGCAAGTAACCTTGAGGCTAAAAGATAATTCCACCTCTGCTGGGGGGCAGTAATGAGGTGGCAGGTGAACAATTCAACCTCTGTGTTATTTATTGATTGAAAACAACTCCCAGCATGTGTGCTGCTCCTGAAATTTATTGAAGCCAATTGAACATACAGTGTGTGATATACACAGACTTGCTCTCTTCTTCCCTTTCCTCATTTCAATTTTTAAGTGCTTCCTAGAGACAGATATAGAACCAGTCATCACGTCTGGCATGTGGTGTGCATTTAGGGCTGGAGCCAAAACCTATTGAAGTCATTGGTTGTCTTTCAATTGACTTCAACTAGCTTTGGCTCAAGCCTTCAAGACAAAAAAACCAACCAACCAAACAAACAAACAAAAAAACAAAAAAAAAAAACCAACCCCCGAAAAAGTATGTTGTATATGGTTCTGTCTAAAAGAGCTGGTACAAACCCAGCCTTGCTTAGACTTTCAAAATAACTGGAGATAGGATAGGCGGGTAGTTTTGGTACCACGTAACACAGTCCGATTCTTTACGTGAATCTATACCTGAATCCTAGGCCTCACCTACACAGAATTGGAGCATTGTGGACAGAGATGTGGTTTGTTTCTCTGCGCCTACGCTTCCCCATCTCCTGCCCTTGCAGGGCCAAGCTGGTGGGTAGGGATCCAGCACTTATCTCCATGGTTCTGCTAGGCGGGGCAGACATGTGCCAGGTATATGGAATTAGAGATGTGCAGCCCGTGCGGGTAGATTGGAGAAGGCTTCTTCTCACACGTTATCTATTTATCACACGTGTATTGATTCTGCTGATAGTACTACCTGCCACAAACTCCGTGCTGCACGTAATGGAAATCTCTTACATCTGAGCCAATTACTTAGGTCATAGGCAATTTGTTCTACAGAGGAGGGTGCTTTTAAGGGATTTAGATAAATAATCATCTTTCTGTTATAAGGATCTCCTGCCTGTGGTAAAACAACACTCGCTAATTGAAACTCCTAATGGCTTTCCCTTGGATGACAGGAGTGACAATATATTTTTACATTTTTAAAAAAATGTATTTTCCCTTTGTCTGAAGCTTTTTTTTTTTTCTCCATAACAGGAAGGACTTTGGAAAAAAAAAAAAAAAAAGATGGACTATTTTCTCTTTTAATTAAGAAAAAAGGCTTGTTTTGAGTGCTGCTCTAAACACCTGGCTCTTAAATTGGATTTTATTCAGATTGCACTCGCTCCAGGAGCCCTGCTTAGGTCCCTTCTCTGCCCATTTCCACCCACAGGCTCTGGTGGTGCCAGGGTGGCACTTGTTTCTGCTGAGGAGGTCCCCACTGAAATGCTGCTATGTGTTGCCTGGAGGGACTGACTGGGAATGAGCACCTGTTCCCGGCCTGGCTCTGGGCTCCGGGCGGCTGGATGTGTGATAACGGCTTCTGAAGGGAGACAAGGTGGAAAGGCAGAGGAGCGCAGCACTGTGCAGCGGTGCCAGCTGCGGTGGTGGGGAGTGCAGGGCTGCAGCGAGCGGTTCTACTCTGTTTTTCTGTTGCTATAAACTTCTGACTTCTCTGTGCTGGCCTTCTGTCTCTGGGTTAGCGTTTCTCCTCTTCCACAGAGGCAAGCTGTGCTGATTTTCTGGAGCCCTGGTGTCATACACTCGGCTCAAGCCAGAACAATGATCTGCTAAAACCATTTTTGTTCCAAGGCCAGCAGATTTGGGCTGGCCTCAGGTTACTAATGACCAGTGGGCCTCCAGTATAAGACTCCACCCCCCCCCCCCCCCCATCATGTTCATGAAGAATGCACTTTAATAAAGAGGAAAAAAAAAATAGTAGTAATACCTCCCACTCCCCATTTGGCTTTGCCAACTCATGAGAGATGACTCTGAATGATTTCTTTCTCTTACTCCTAATGGGATTGACACTACTTCATCTACTTATGTTCAGACAGATTCAAGAAATCTATCTCTTCCTGCATTTCAGTGACAGAAAGGATGTGCTGTGCTGATTTTGTACTTGGCAGGTTGTACAGGACATAAGGCTTTTGCATTGCATTATTGCTGCTGGCAAAGCCGAGCCCAAAAGACAGATGATCTGTTTGTAGTATTGCCTCCTATTAATTTTTCTCTCTCTCACCCAACCCTGTTTTCTCCCCTGTGCACATCTTTACAGACTTACTTCAGCTTAAGCATCTCCCATGGTAGACTAGAAGTGTTGCAAACAGAAGTTTCCAGGCTGCGCTAATTCTCAAAAACACTTTGTATTTCTGATCAAAAAGCTGCACTGGGACATTGGTAGGGTTTTATTGGGGACAGGATAAGGCGGTGCCTTTCTAAGCCCCAAGGTGTTTGGTTTTGTTTTGTTTCTCCAGCAGGAAATGCCTGGACAAAAAGGATCCCCTTCGCTGCTGCGTGTCACTCTTGCTCTAGTTGAGGCCATGCTTTGTTTTGGCACTCGCAACCCAGCTTGGCTTCTGGCTCTGTGTGTTGCTGTAATTTATGAATGCTAGGAATGCTAAATCTTGAAACCCTGGCAATACAAAGCTTTATGCTTTGTAACATACACTGATCCCACATCATTTCAGGCTGCCACCTCTGCTCTTTTATATTGTCTTTCTTGTTCTCTGTTTGTCGCGCCTTGCAAAGGCACTGTCACCTGCTCCAGCCACTGCTGGTTTACCAAGGCTTTGAGAAGGAAGGAGAAATTTGTTAATAGTTAACTCCACTCATTACCTCCTACTGCATTCATCACTTTTAATCATTGTGAGGGTGTCTAATTGTCCTTGTGTTGTGCTATTTTAGTCCTTAAAACTTCTCCTCTGTGGTGGTCCTTCAGGTATGTTTACCAACGATATTTCTGGAGGTACCAGTTGTCTGCTGTTGCTGCTCTGCTACAAGAGATGAACATCATAACTCCACATACATGTGAACTATCAGTGTGAAGCTGTTGTCACGGTCTCTTCGGCCTCTATGCTTTTTTTCCGGCTGCAGTATGTGCTTACCATGTGAGCTGGGGTGAGCCGTGGTCCTGGTGCTGCTCCCAGGCTCTGGGACTCAACTGTGCTTGTCCCAAGGCCCTGGAGGGAATAGCACTGTGGTCTGTCACTGCCTGACATGGGGGTTTATGGGCAAGAGGGGGCTAGGCACTCACTCTCTGGGTGCAGCAGATGGACATGAGGCAGTGGTACCTGCTGCAGCAAGAGAGGTTGTGACTGGACATGAGGAAGAAATCTTTGCCTCTGCCAAGGTGGCTCAGCAGTGGGATGGGTTGGTCTGGGAGCCCAGGCAACCTCTATCCTTGGAGATGGTCAGAGCATGGCTGGTCATTGTGCTGAATGACTGGACCTGCTCATAGCAGGGCTTGGACTGGGGACACCCGTCCATGCCTTCCAGCCTGGGATCTTCTGATCTTGTTAGCTATTTCTCACATAGATCTGCAGTTTCATCTGTTTGCTCTTTGTAAATACCCTTTGAAAAATTATCCTTGTGTCTTCCTAGTCATCTATGGCATTCATGCCTGTACGCTCTTGAAATTTCCAAAACTGTGGTGCAACTGTTGATTTTGGAGCTTCAGGCATTTTGCATTTTAAAGAGCTGGGGAGGTTTTCATTTGCCTAAGGACTGCTAAGGGTCACCTGTACCATGCTGCTAAGGAAGAGGAAGCTCTACTGATAGGTGTCTTGCTATTCAGTTGCTGTATCATTCTCCAGATGATTTAGATTTTCTAACTATAGATCCCTGGCTCTTCACCTCATTGTACTTTGATTATATTCTGGGGATCTCACCAAACATCAGCTGAAGGCAACTCAATGTGTTCTTGGAAAACTGGATATGTCTCATAGAAGAGATGTTTATAAAGAGTAGCCACAGCTTTATTTTTCAAATATGAACTTTTCATATACATACACCTTCTCTGGATGGCTTCAGGGTACTATTGAAAGTTTGTATGGAAAAGGGACATTTATTTTATTTAATTTTTAAAAGAAAAAGTCCTTGTATAAAAGAAGGCCAGCAAAATCACTGCTAATATTTTATGTGAAATGAAGAGCCACAAGGAGAACTGGATGAAGCCCAAGCACTGCTAGCAACACATCAGAATCCATTAATGCAGAGAGGGTTACAAGATTGGACTATAATTATCTAACATAATACCAATTTAAATAAACAAGCATTTCTTTTGACTGGATTATTCCTGTTGGAAGCAGTTTATAATTTTACAAATACTAGGGCTTTCTGAAGAAAACCCCTGCAAAACTCTCAGTGAAGGGAATAGGTAAATTGGCTTTAAAATTCCACCATCTGGAGACAATCTGGAAAATTGCTCTTTAAAAGAGATAATAATAATTAAAAAGGCTGTCATCTATTTTTCAACTCCAACTGTTGTTCTCAGTGGAGTCTAGGTTGGAATATGGCAAATAATTTAATTGAATTCTTGTCCCTCTGCACGAAGTATGATACCCTTGGTGTACGTTTGTGATTTGTGGTTTAACAGCAAGCACATTTAGCCACGTAGTATTTCTTTTAAGGTTTTATAGTTAACAGAAATGCCTGAAATGAGGCAAGAGAGAGGTAAAAATATTGCACTAAGTGAGCAAAAAATCTAAATTAAGTAAAAATGGAAAAAAGTGTGATGGGGAAAAAATGGTGGTGTCCAAACTTTAGTGTTAGACGTATAAAAAGATACTCATAGAGCCATGAGCTTTGTGCCACTGCCCAAAGTTGTAGGTAAAATATATTCCTGTAACAGTAATTGCAATCTCTGTATTAAAATTAATTGCATATATTTCTAGATGGTAATCTAAAAAGTATGCAGATAGACAGGATAAAATAATCTAGTCTATGATATGAGGGGTAAGTGGCTGAATGGCATAAGGGAGGTAAATTATGGTGTAGCAAACCCTTAGAGCTTGGCAAATTGGTATATGAATAAAAATTTAGCAGAAACTGTGTTCTTCAATAGATAATCAGCAATCAAGACGCATCCTGCTGTTCTTTCTGTTTGTCTTCCAGGTCTGCTTGCATAATGGTTTTCTTTCAGACATAATTTTGGCACGCTGCAGAGGCTGTATAAGTATTAATAAACGTTTTTCTCAGTTTTTGAAGACTGGAAAATGGAGCTGCAAAGTGCAGAGCAATTAACCCCAGGTCACCAGGTCAGGCAGCAGTTGGAAGGGGACTGCTTCCAGTGCCGTGCTTGGCCCACTGGAGCACTGCTGGGTGGAGGAAGGTCTTTCCTCCTCTTCCTGCGCCTGGTGAGCTGGGGCACTTCCCAAGCTTCTCGCTTGCCCTGCTCGGCATTAAAATTCAGCAGTAGACATGTGAATCATAAAAAGCTAATGCTGAGCTCAGCCTGTAAATCTGGGGTTTGCTTCTAGGGCATCCGCTTCAGGGAAGTTAACATCCCCCTTCAGGGTTTCTGTGCCATGAGACAGGATCCTTGTGTTGGGCCATTTGACCTTGAAGTGAGCTGATCTATACCAACGAGGGTCTGACCCATCGCAGCTTGAGTGCGAAGGAGTTCAGAGCATCTGCACGTTGATGAGAGAACTCAACAACGAGCTCTGGGGTTGGTGGTGTCAGGAGGAGGAAGGCAGCTGTTTTACCCTCTTCAGTCTGAATGAAATATAAATATGAAACAGCGGTATGAAATTTTTAGGGTTTGTTTCTTTTCTTTCCCTGTGCAGTAGCCCTGAACCAGTCTTCCCCTTGCTTTCATTTTCTTCCTGTACTGGAATAGTCCTGTGTTTTGCAAGAGTTCAGATAAATCCCAACAATGAATTTTGATGTAGCCTTCTAAGATGTAGTGGCTGCATACAATCACACTCAGACTTTTCTGCACGCATTGAAATCCACACCTGTGTGCTAACATTTAAGGTGCTTTCTAGACATTTTTCATCAGACTCCAGAGGTGAGAGAAACAGTTTGGAAATCATCTTATTTGTTGTTGCTGTTGCTTTTTTTACCCCCTGGAAGCTATTAGGAAGTGATATGAATGAAAGGAAGAGGGAGGTCTTTTTGTGGTAATGCATCTTTTTAAGTTTAGAGAAAATTGCTGACTTGGAACCTGGTGTTACAGGAAATGAAAGCTCTTTGCAAGTTGTACATTGTGGTTTTGCAGGTGATAAGCAAAGCAACTCTTCCAGGCAGAACTTTAACAATATTTTTCCAGTTGTGCATTTTTTTTTTAATTATACATCATTGGAGTAATTTTATTCTCCAGTTCTAGCTAAAATTTTATCCCTTATAGAAAGCAAATGCCTGATAAGCTATCATACAGCACCAGCACCATAATTTTCAGGAGTGTCTGTAGGAGCATCAATTCCCAGTACTAAGATTAAAGAACCGTCTAAAATCAAGTAAATAATGTACTTTTTTTTTTTTTTTTTTTTTTTTGGTAGCTGAATTCCTGTCAGACCCAAACACTCATCTTCTGGAGCTTTACTTCTCAGTAAATACCTTCTGACTGAGCATTCCGGTCAGGAGTTGAAAAATTATAAGATCATTCCTTATTTTGAGTGACTTTAAGAAGCGATGACTTAATTTATTATTACGGAATTTTTCCACAAACAGGACACAAGTCCTCTGTTTGCTTTGCAGTTGGTGCACAGATTGTATATGTGGATGAGCTGGCAAAGTGATTGTCAGTAAACCAGGCTAAGCCAGATAACATGTCCGTGCAGACTGGCTTTCAATCCAGAGAATAAATATGAGACTAGATTCAGCAATCTCATCTAAATGACTGCGCTTTACTCTGAGATGGTTTCGTGCTTCCCAAAGTAATTTTCTTCCTGACAGCTCTGGAGGGCAGCATTGCACTTTGAATGAGAGAAGGCTTACTCTACTCCAGCATTAATGAAAAAAATGAACTGAGTAAAATAAAATTTTAAAAAAGTACGTGTTGGGGGGGTGGGGGGGGCAGGGGTACAGGGACAAAATGAATGACAAAGGAAAAACCCAAGGAAAAAAGCAAAAGAAACACCAAACTGGAATACTGGTCATGACAAGGGGGAGGAGAGGGCAAGAAAGAAAAATGTGTGGTGTTTGCTTTTTTTTTTTTTTTGAACATTATGTATTCTTTGTTAGAGTGTGTAAAGTATAGTACTGAAACATTGACATATGCCAGGATATGCTGTACTGGACAATAATGTCCTGAAATTGAGAACTATTATTTTTTTTCTTTTCTCTTCTTCCTCATGATCTCCTGTTATTCCTTGCTTATCCATCTCCTTCTCATCTTTTCTGTTTCTAAACAGCCACCTGGAGTATTCATTTAAAACAACTGCTAAAAGATCAAATTGGAAGCATGCTTTGCCTGCAAGTTGCCTCTTAAAACAAGCAGCCAAAGAACCCTTTAAGTCCAGCTGTCCCTAATGTGAGCTGTAGAAGCAATGGTTCCAGGCTGCAGGGGGGAGGGAGGTGGAAAACCTTGCTTTTCTTTCCTTCTGTTTCTGTCTCTCCATCTTTTCTGTCACTACCACTCTTAGTTGACCTCATCTCATTCAGATCGAATTGTATCTTCAGCCAGGGAAAGTAAACCTGCAGCCTCAATGCCAGGTTCCGCAGGTGAGACCATGGTAGCTTGCAGTGGTCTGCCCTGCTTCCAGCAGTGCTGCTGGCTGATCCAATATGTATGCAAGCTTTTCCTTTAAGTTCTTTATTTACTTTCTGTTAGTACCATCCATGGTCCCAAAGGCCTTCTCAGACTTTCTGTAAGTAAGCTTATGTGACACGAAGTGGTGGCTTTTCCCAAAGAGGCAGTCCAAATGTTTGTAATCCAGAGTTGGGTCCAAATATTGATGCTCAAAACTACTTTTGAATAAAACTTGCCTTGGTACTGCAGCTGAGGTTCAATACAGTTCCCTTCCCACGCTACATCCTTCTTTGGTATGTGATTTTGAACCCGTGTTTTGGCTAAGGCCATATCGTGTTCATGTTGTCTTGTTTGCCTTTTGCTTGAGAGTGTTTGAGTGCAATGCAGGACTTGCTGGTGCTGTGGGAATGGCAGTGGAACAAGTCCCTGGGGATTTGTGATGGTCTGTCTCTATGTTGTGCAGCATGCTGTGTTTATGGAGCATCAGTTCCTGTAGCTCAACTGGAGTCAGGTAGGAACTTGGCAGAACAGATTTATTTATTTATTTTTATTTCCCCAAAAAGTCTAGAAAGCCAAAGCTTTCTTCAGAATGTCTTAGATTAGGACAAATTTCTTAGGCTGGCAATAACATATGAGAAGGAAAGAAAATATCATCTTGGCTGACACCACGGTTAGAGTTTGTGGTCTACCCAATTCATCAAGGGGACCTGGGTCTGGTATCCCACATAACAGGTGAAGCCTTAAGCTCTGAACTGTTGATAGTCTCCTGCTTTATGCATGCTTTTTATTTGTTTATGGAAAACAAATCCAGAGGTTAAGACTTACTCTGACATGGTATAGGAAATCTTTTGAAATTTCAATGCTTTTTCAGGAAAAGCAAACTATTCTTATCCCATATTAAGCTCTACAAATGTGTATGAAAAGTCTCACAAGGACAAGCCTTTATGTTTGAATAGCAACCTTATAAATGGCACTGATTTAATTGAAATGAGAAGTTATTCTTTCCTCACATATTTATACCTTTTGGAAAGAAAGAGGCAATGTGAGGAGATGTTTTACTTTGGCTGAAAGTACAGATAGGGCAGGATATAAAAGACCACATGAAGATTAATTGCTCCTGTTGAAATTTAGCTTGACTGCACAAGGTGAGACAGTTTAATTATTTAATCATAGTGCTGCCTTTAGCTTTCGAGGCCAGGAATGTAGTGATTTTGTTCCCTTCTCCACCCTCCCCTGTTTAATTTATGTGACTTCTTGTACCTAACCTTCCTGCCCCCTGTTTGAATAGGAGGAGGGATTAAAATTTATTTCTTGGAGTGGTGGTTTATCCTTGTGCCTTTTGTATGTCTCATGTCAGTTCTAACTGATGGACTACACTCGTTACGATTGATGGAGTGCTGTGATTTATTGAAGGCTTTGGCAGTTGTTGTAATTGTTTATTCACTCAAATTCCAGAAGAGTCTAGGAGCTTGGAAATGGGATCAAGGTCTGGTTTATAAGAGCTATATAAAAATGTTGTGTGGTTGTCTGTTTCAATGTCTTTTCCCTTCCATGGAAGATGTTTTCCTCCTTGGACAACCATTTTTCTTGTGATTTGACTCAAGTCTTAAGTAAGACCTCTTTCCTTCTATTCCAAGTCTATTCCAACATTGCATTGAAAGGACAAAAAGCATTCTTTTAAATGCAGTGAGAATTAGGGGCAGATTGTACTGAAGTCACAGAAAACTTCTCACGGACTTTGGTCAGCCTGCGGGGTGTGTGTCAGGCAGGTGTTTAATAGTGTGCAGCATTTTCAGACATATAATTCATTGCAAGTGATGGTACTTTGCTTTAGCAGACTGCCTGGTGAGCCTAGCTTACTCTCTTGTTTTCCTAAGGATGCTGCTTATTCACTTGCCTGTGGGCTGTTTAGCCACTTGTTCTGGTCCCTGTGCTGCAGCTCCCTTCACTTGATGATATGTGATGGTGCCCTACAACTCTTGTTTTCAGGTAACAATAACCATAGCGTTCTCTTGTAATAACTTATTTGTGCAGTTTTGCAACCCACGTTTGGAAATGTTGGCTTATGTACAGATCAATAATTAAGTGATGTTAGAGTGGTTTCAAGCCAAGTTCTTTAACATGTCACTCTACTATGGAAAATGCTTTACTGACGATTACCAGGACTAAACTGGCTTAGCAATGGAGGCCGCTGTGGTGATTGTGCTGGGCACTACCTAAGCAGGAGAGAAGAAGCTTGCTGCTGTAGTTGCTGTTGTGTCAGGCTGAGGGACGCATGGGCGATGGTCTGAAACACTTTGGTCACACCCCTGTTAGGGCACACCTTGCACCTCTCCGGTCACAAGCTGGTTTTTGTTCTTGTTTTATTTTTCTGAATAGTTATCTGCCTGCGTGTCATGCTACGGTTGTGCTTCCCAGCTGATCACACCTAACTGAAACTGTTTTTCCACTTCCTGACCACTTTTATGATGCAGGCCTTGAACTTTGCGTACTATTCCTCATCGTCTCATGAAATATCTGCAGTGCTATATGCAGGGTTTTATTGGTTCCTTGGCTGCCTTCATAACTTAGAAGTGATCTAGAGATTTGCTGACAGCCTGTGAGTCAGGAACAAGAGGGGAGTGAAGCAATCCAATTTCTGTGACACTGTATTAGTAATATTTATTGCATCGTGACTTGTATGGCACTGTTCATTCATCAAGCCTGCACTGTATGTTGATGGCTGCAGGATTATATCAGTCCAACAAGGCAAAATTTGGTTTCTCTGCTTAATAATTGGTTTTCTATTTACAACTTACCTTTAAAATAAACTTTCTCATTTCATCAGCTCAAGGGATAATTTTGCTGCAGTGATCTTATTGATCACATTTTATCTAACTTCCAGAGAAATTGCATCTTTAGCTAAATGGCAATGCTTATTGATAGTATGTGACCTAAGGTTTCAAAAAATGTACTTCATTATAGGACTTAACGTGTTGCTTCAACCTATTGCAGTTTTTCTCAGGATCTCAGTCTGCTATGCAAGGCAGAATCATGTTACGAAGAATACAGTTTCCTCAAGTGAGATATTGACCAGCTATTGGCAACTAGTATTTAAAATTTTTACAGCAGACACAAGTGAAAATATAAAGCACACACATTCAAGTATAAGGAGAGGTATTATTCTCAATATGAATTCAGGTTGCTGGGACAGTAAGTGGTCTGTCATGCCATTAAAATTCCCATCAGATGGTGTTGGAAGCAATAGTAAGGTTCTGATACCTCCAGGGCTCCTCCCAAAGCTCCTCTGATTGGCATCTGCCTGGAGACTTTTGTTCATCCCCTTAATCCCCTAAAACTCTAAGCAAATATCCTTTTCTCATGAGTACAGATGCTATGGGAAGGCAAACAAAATGTTCTTGTGGAGGGCAAGGCACATGGACTTAACAGCAATAAAGCAGCGCCAAATTGGCAACAGTAAGTAACACCTTTTCCCTCCTTCTATCTCCAGGGCTGCTCTAGGTCAGATGCCTAGTGGCCTGTGTGCGCTTTGGGCATGGTGACATGGCATTTTCCAGGCAGATGGGAACTCTCTCCTGGACTATGAATGGATACAGATCATTAATTTGGTCACAGCATGATGCTTGTGTTAATCCCATGCAGAAAAGGCTGTGCTGTGTCTTTCGACGTATCGCTTTCCCACCTTCCTGATTAGCTTCACTTGCTGCTTATTACCAGTTGATAGTGAAATCCCAGATGCATCTGGCAAGCCCCCCTCCAGATGCTAAGGGTGACTTTTTCTTGGCTACTGTGGAGGATGCTTCAGTGCGTAGTGCGTTGCATGAGTGCCTCCAATGGTGAGATAGATGCTGTACCCTTACCCTGCTGCCTCCAAGCCCAAGAGTGAAGCCTGTGATGCTGCACTCTGATGGCGCTGCTCTTCCAGCTCTTTCCTTTCAGCCACCTGGGTAGTAGAAAAGTGAGATCCTCACTTCAGCTCCGTTGCTGTCTTCTGCAGCTCTGGTGGAAACACTGAACTTGGCCACCATCCACCTCTGACCAAGGTGCCCGCTTCCCTGCTTCCCTTCTGCTGTTACAATGAGGATGGGGGAGAGGGTGCTTGATGGATATTTGGGGCTACCAGAAATTCCTGTTTCTCTGCAAAATGGGACCACACTTCCCATTTCTCCTCCTGTGATGTATGTGCTGTTGGGAAGGTTTTCGTCGGGAAGGTGCCTCCCTTCAGGGAAATTAAGTACAGTTCTGTTCTGCTGCACAACAAGGAGTGCAAGCTTAAATGTATTTTTAATGGTGACACATCTCCAAAGGTAGATGACAAACACACAGGACAAGCTCTCCTCCCTTCCTAAGAGGGGAACCTTGCTCTTTCTTTCTACTGCTGATGCCAGCTATCAGAAAGCTGCTTCCCTGCAACTCTTAGGCTGTGGGACTACACTGAAAGCTATGTTGGTGTTTTAAGGCTGCGAGCTTTTAGAGATTTCCTCTATTTTATTACATTTATTTTCTCCTTCCAAAAACCCTCGAGTGAAATATTTTACTATTATTTGCTCCACTTAGAAGAACTAGATGTTTTTGCACTGTGGCCGCAAGAGCAGAGGTTATATTGGGGTGTACAGCTCTGCCCACATGAAACAGAATGTAACTGAAAACCAAATTTTTGTTTGTGTAGATAAGCAGGATGGTCTGGAGTAGCATCTGTTTCTTTTTGCCAGATCAAAGTGTGATCTGAAACTGAATACAAGGTTTTTGTGAACTAGAAGTTGGGGAAACTAAGTTAGACGTTGGTAGATTTACAGTCCTGGAAAGCAATAAAGGCAAGAAAGAAACTGTTCTCTGCTGTAACAGTGCTTCCCTCCTGTCACTTAAGCCCATCAAGGTTAAAAAGATTGCCCCATCTGAAAGAACATGGAGCCATTTCACCATCCACATATATAGAGAGGGTAGGCAGCTGGGATGAGAGTAAGAGGGCTAGAGGCAATTCCTCTGCTCCGAATAAAGCGATAATAAATCAGAAACTGGTAACCAGAGCCTGTAGCAGAGGATGAAGGTTTATTTTAATCTTCTTCAGAAAGTGTCCAGCAGCTGAGCAGATATTCCTCTGAAAACTTTAACCAGAAACCAGCTTACTGCTTGAGTGGCATGCCCTTTTTAAAATGCGATGCTTCTTTAAAACCTAAGATTTGTTTGATTTCTGGGTCTGTTTTGCCACGTTATACTTTGAGCTCAGATGGTACAGAGATTTTTCTGGAAGGAAAACCCTTCGTTTCCAGGGATTTCTGATTTTCTGTGACTTGGACGTCAGTCCTCTCTCCATGTCAGCCTGCTCAACAGCAAACAAGATGGTTGGTGGCACATAAACCAGAGACTGGGATTCCATAGGACTGGTAGGAAGTATATCCTCAGGGAATGGCAGGTGTGTGTAATATATCTGCTCCAAAATTTGTTGAACCTTTTAATGAATATGCTTGAAGTATTTGTCAATAAAACAAAGGGAACAAACAGAGCATGTTAGTAATTAAAAATTCAGACAAGTGTATGTTTTAATTATTATTCCTTTGCTTCCTGTGAGGTTTTGGTGCATGAAATAGAAGCATTCACCAGAGTGGTAAGATGTGTTTAAAAAAATGTATTTTGAAGATTTGCATAGTGTCGTAGTTCAGCCCTGATCAGGACCAGACTATGCAGTCTCTCTCTCGCTCCCCCCACCCTCCGAGAGAACAGGGAGAGAAAATATAAGAAAAACGGCTCGAGGTTTGAGATAAGGACAGGGAGAAATCCTTAAAGTTACCGTCACGGGCAAAACAGACTCGACTTGGGGAAAACTATTCATTTATTACTACAAACAGCAGGATAATGAGACAGAGAACAAGATGACCTCCATCCACCCCTTCCTCTTCCCAAGCTTAACATTATCTCTACTACCTTCCCCCGCCCCGAGCGGCACAGGGTGGGAAGAGGGAATGGGGGTTGCAGTCAGTTCATCATACGTTGTTTCACGCCGCTGCTTCGTGGTTGGGGGAAGAACTCCTCACATTCCTCCCCTGCTCCATCGTGGGGCCCTCCCACGGGCCACAGTCCTTTGTGGAACTGCTCCGGCGTGGGTCATCTCTTCCACGGGTGCAGTCCCTCTAGAACAGCTGTCCCAGCGGACCCTCCATGGGCCACAGCTGCCTTCAGGCATCCACCTCCCCCGGTACGGGGTCCTTCACGGGCTCCAAGTGGATCTCTGCTCCTCCGTGGACCTCCATGGGCTGCAGGGGGACAACCTGCTCCACCATGCCCATCACCACAGGCTGCAGGGGAATCTTGGCCAGGAGCCGCATTACTCCTCCCCCTCCTTCTGAACTGACCTTGGCGTCTGCAGCCGTTCCTCACAACAGGCTGGTAGATGTCTCTCAGGATCTTTTTTTACATCTTATTCACTTCTCATCTCCTTTCCACTTCTTGCAGCCAGACTAGGCCAAGTCGGGCCCAGTCGGCTGCCTGGCGAGAGGCCAGAGGGTGAGGCCTGCAAGGCCCATGAGGCCTGCGCCTCCCCCTCTGTGCCTCTGCCCCCGCTCAGCTTCTTCACATCTTCTCTTCTCTCTTTTTTTTTCTTCTGTTTTCCCATTCTTAAATACGTTATCGCAGAGGCGTTATCACGGGACATTCTGCTACCAATCGGCTCGGCCTTGGCCAGCAGTGGGTCCGCCCAAGGCCTGGCCAAGTCCCCTGAACAAAGGGGAGCGACTTCTAGCAGTTTCCTACAGAAGCTGCCACCTTAGGCCCCCTCTCACTAAACAAAACCACAACACATAGGAAAAGAACATGGGGAATAGAAAGTGACCAAATTACTTTAATTTGTAATGAAAACAATTGCTTCTGGAGAGTTATGAACAGATTTTTTTTTTCTTTTTTTCCTTGAATCCATTAGTTCACTGTGAATAAGCTCCATTAAAAATTGCTTATTAGATTGCAGGATTTTTCACAACTACTATGGGCAGAGAATACGTGTATTTGCAGTAGTTTTGCAGGTGCTTCTATGAATAAGCAGGGGAAATCTGCACAAAGAACAGCTGCAGATTTGCTGCCTAGTGGTTTTTGAAGTGGTTGCATATAATCTCAAGATGCACTCTTTCTTCTAGTCTTTAAACGGTTTGCTCAGTTACCAACCTGAGGTGTCATACTGTGTGCACGCATGTGCACGTTGGTCACTGCTGAGCCCCATGATCAGTTTCAGCCCTACCTGTCCACACAGTCGCAATTGCAAACTAAGACTGTTCTCATGAATTTTGTGAAAATAGATGTCTGGGCAAGACTCACGTTGCTGGATCCCAACAATACTGCTTTGTCAACTTAGCTACTTTAGGCACAGGGGAAAGTGTCTGGTGGAGAGAAGCTGGAGATGTTTCTCCTAGAGGAAGCACTGATTGGAGCCTTCACGTTTTAGGGCAACAGGGAACCCTGCTTTGCAGCACTTGTTTGCCGGTGGAGAGAGAGGCTTTGATGGTCCCAGTGGTCTGAAATCCTGGGAGGCAACTTCTTCTGATGAATTAAAGCCACAACTCTAAAACTTGAACTCTTCAACCTGGATGGCAGCAGCTGTTGGGATGGGGCACATGAGTGCGTACCTACTGTGTGTGGCAGGAAAACCTAAAATTGTCTGCTACTGTGGGGAGCAGTGTGGGACAGACGAGGCTGTGGGAGGGGGAGCCATGCTCACTGGAGTGGGACTTGTTAGGATTTAGTTGTAGAAGTGTAGCTAGAAACTTACTTGTACTTACTAAGTTTTTGAAACAGTAGAGTGCTGTGGTTTGTCCTTTGTGTTGCTGATACTGATCCTGAATGTATAGTTCACTGATTGTTGGTTAATTGTGTGTCATTAATAAATCAATGAACCACTTCAATTCTGATTTGATTTAAACCATGTGAGATGAGCAGTTTTTCCCCTGTGACAAACAGCACTACATCTTGCAGAATATAGACGGCCAGGGCACCTCGGCAGTGCTGTATCTTGTGAGTGATGGCAGAAACCCAAACTACAGCAGCCTCTGTGGTTACATAAACCCTATAAAATCATCTTAAGACTGTTCTTGGGCATAGGGCATCACTTTCTCTCTCTAACCTGTTTCTGCAAGTTTTTGAAATACTTAATGCCCCAATGACTTGTAAGTTGAAATATTAAAAAAAAAATGTGTGGGATGCTATGATGTGTAGTTTCTGAAGTGCTTGCTACTTGTACAAATAGGGCTAAAACTCACGGTAGTTACTCTGACCGAATAATAATAAGAGATTAAATTAGGTAAGTTATCATGTGTTACTGATTTATTTCTTAAGTTCTCCTACTATGCAGTTAAGAATGCTTAGATCATGCTAATGTATCTTTTTCTGATGTTTCCACTTTCTATTGTAGCTGTGGTCCTTATATTCGTTTTGCACTGGATAGCTGAAAGTGTACTTGCAGACTTCACAGGCGCTGAAGTCAAAATGCTGGATAACTTGTACATTCCCATGCAACGTGTACGTACGTATGTGCAATTCTGCGTTGAAGTAAGAGTCCAAGTGCTGGTAAGAGCAAGCTTCAAGTGCCTTGTCCCTTCTGTGCTGTCGTCTAATGAAATTGCCTGTAAACTTCAGCGTAGCAGTTTTGCTTATCTAGAGGTTTTGACATTTCAGTAAATCAATCAGCTTTCTACTTGAAGCATTCTGAGCTATCTCCTCTTTTTGCTCAGCTTCTATGGTGGGGAAGATAAACTAAAATCCCGCTATTCAGCCCACAATATTGCGGTGGCAGTTCCCTTTGAGCCTCTTTGGCAATAGGAGTGTTTGCTTTAGAGCTCTACATCATATTGGAATCTATGGAGAGCCATTCTTTGCCTGGCAGGAGGTTTATAAAAGGCAGCATTAGCTGCAGCTTCCAGTCAATATGTTTCCTTCTCATTGACACAAACAAACCAATAGTTTTGAAATATTTAAATACAGTACTCCCTTTAAAAAAAAATCATTAATATTTCTATCACTGCTGGAAATGATAATCTGGTGAAAATAGATTTGAATAGAACAGCAGGAGCTGGCTGAAATTGCTGCTTAGTTTTCTCCATTAAATTAGAAGTAGCAGAACAAAATGAAAAAGAGGATTTTATATATATATATAAAATTGTGAGAAAGATAAATGCTCTTAGTTCAGCTCCAAAATACCTGCCTTTTGTGGAGTCAGGCCTCTGAATCTCAGTGAAGTAGAGTCACTGTTTTGTTTCTTGAAGGACTCCATAAGCTTTTAGGTTTCTCAAAGGAGTCTTTACCAACAGATGAGGTTGAAGGGAAGGCTGTGCTTTTCTGAAAGGGCAGAAACTTAGCCTTCCTTTTTTTTTTTTTTCCTCTCCCAAAGCAGATGGAGCACTTCTTTCCATTGCTTTCCATGGGGTCCCATCAGCTGGGTACATTTAAACCATGCAGTACCAGAGAGAATGAAAGCATGATCCCATAAGCTGGAAACACAACAAAGAGAAAACCAACAAGAGCTATCAATCTCTTGCATTTATGGTATTTGCTGTCTCTGCTTGGAGAATAGCATTTTTCTCCTACAGCAGAAAGTCCATGTATTCAGAGTTTTATTCTGACTTGGTTAATTTTTGAATTGAGTTGTTCTACAACCTAACTGATTTTAGAAGCAATTGGCAGTCATGCCCATTTTTGACAAGTCCAAGATTTTAGCAGGATTTTTTTTTTTCCCTTATTTATCTAGGTTTCACTTGAGTGTTGCTCACTTGACCAATTTACTGTTCTTTTCGGTTTGAATTTGTGTTGTGGTGGGCACCTGAGCACACTGCTGGTACCCTTGAAACTGTCTTTTTCGAGGTTAAACCGAAGTTGAAGTTGTGCACCAGGGCACAATCTGGAATGCCCTGCTTCCCATGTGACTGCTAGGTCTTCCAGCAATCAGCCCTCTGCACGTGCGTGGCATCCACTGGACTGGCAACTGGTGCAAATTTTACTGGTGGTAAATATATAATGTAGATATATGGTCCTGCAAACGTAAGACTCCTGCAGATTGTATCCTACTCCTGCCTTCATTACCAGTTGGTAACAGAGCTCTACCTATTTAGCGTTATTTCAAAGGAGGCACCGACTGAATGGTTGCAATAATAATTTATTTTTTATTGTTACTTTTTCAAAGACGTATTTTGAATTAGCTGCAGTCATTACTTGGACTTTAAACATAAGATTTAAAAAAAAAAAACTCTTAATTTTGTTTCTCATTGCTTCTCATGATACAGCATGAGTTCTTTTTTCTGTTGGATTTTATTGAGAAAAACATCTGGAGAAAACTCTTCTGTTGTTGGTTGGACTGCTGGTATTTATCGTGATTGTAGTCGAGTAACTCTGAACACATTTTGATTACTTGCCAGGAAGAAGGTGGAATTCCACCCAGCGGTAATATATTTGTAGCAGCACTTTCCTCTGAGAGTACTCTATGTGTTTGCAGGCTGTGACTGCCTTTATTTTACAAAGGGAGCACGGCAGTCAGAGCTCTTTTAATGAGAGTCCTGGAGCTTGTGTGTAGGGGGGGTAAAGCTGGATGACAAGCGGGTATCAGTAAGCGCTTTCAGAACAAACGCAGGTATCTTGGATTTCTGTGGTGGATTATTGATGGTAGCAAAAAGAAGTGTTAACTACAGCAGAGGAGAACTGGGTTTTGGTAGGAAAATACGTTCGGGCTTACAGTGGGGCTATTCCAGTTCTGTACTGTGTGTCTAAGCTGATCTCAGTGGGCAGGGAAAGTGCACTAGACTCCTGCTGAAAATGTACATGGATAGTAGTTATACAACTAAAGGCAGAATCTTGTAATTAAGGATTAGCACAAAAGACAAAGCCTTTTAACATCTTCCAGAGCAGCATAACGCATGAGACAAGTCACAAGGCACAAAACGTTTTTTAATGGCTGTGCTTGGCTTTATTCAAATAAGCAGTCCTCTTAAATTACCACCTTAACAAATGTGAATTTAAGTCTGTCTACATGTTACCCTAAATTATAAACAAAACATATAATACCTGAAGTATTTTTGTGTCAGATATTTTTTTTTAGGTAGGATAGGAAAAAATGAGGGCTGTGTGAATTATTTATTTGGTTTGATTCTTGAAATAAGCTTGTTTTGTTTTCTGTGAAATACCAAGTTTATTTTTTTTTCCCAATGGATTAGCAAGATATTTCAAGGCTGTTATGTGTTTTAATTAGCTGTATGCTAAACTCTACATCTTAAAGGCCACTGAGAACTGATCTGAAGGGTTAGACTGATCGGTGTTTAAAACCTCAGTGCAAAAGTTACCGATGACCTTTTTGCTATCCCACTGCTAAGATTTGGACTTGCCTGTGCTGCGCATCAAAGTGATTGCTGATGAGCTATTGAAACCAGATCTTGAGTTGTGGTTAGTGTCAGAGAGATCCAACTGATTTCTGTGAGCTCTAATGTACTGTCTGATATGACTTCTTTGCTGAAGTTTTTCAAGTCTGCTTTGAAAGCAGAAGATAAGAGAAACTTTGTTCTGTGCCCACTAGATTTCCCCCTCCCCCACAGTGATCCTGCTGTCTTTCTCTTTAGATTCATCATTAATGTAATATCACTGACACTGAGCATGTGAATGCCCTTTATATTTTGATCAGATTCTCTTTCTATCATCTATCCTTGTTTTTGTTGGGAAACAGCAACCAATGTCCACACTGAGATGTGAATCTGATGTTTTATATGTAAGTATTTTATTTCCCAGAGAAAATTGCCTAAAGACTTCATATAATGATATAGTTTGTCTGTAAGTTTTTCCTCCATCCTCCTCACAAATTTTGAATGGGGCCCAATTTTGAATGCGGCCCAGAAGGCCAACCGCATCCTGGGCTGCATCAAGAGAAGCGTGGCCAGCAGGTCGAGGGAGGTGATTCTCCCCCTCTACTCTGCCCTGGTGAGACCCCACCTGGAGTACTGTGTCCCGTTCTGGAGCCCCCAGCACAAGAAGGACATGGACCAGTTAGAGAAGGTCCAGAGGAGGGCCATGAAGATGATCAGAGGGCTGGAGCACCTCTCTTATGAGGACAGGCTGAGAGAGTTGGGGCTGTTCAGCCTGCAGAAGAGGAGGCTCCGGGGAGACCTGATAGCGGTCTTCCAGTACCTCAAGGGGGCCTACAAGAAAGATGGGGAAAGGCTGTTTAGTAGGGCCTGTTGCGATAGGACGAGAGATAATGGTTTTAAAATAGAGGGGCGTAGATTTAGATTAGATATTAGGAAAAAATTTTTTACTATGCGAGTTATAGAACACTGGAACAGGTTGCCCAGAAAGGTGGTGGAGGCCCCATCCCTGGAAACGTTCAAGGCCAGGCTGGATGAGGCTCTGAGCAACCTGACCTAGTCAGGGATGTCCCTGCTCCTTGCAGGGGGGTTGGACTAGATGACCTTTGAAGGTCCCTTCCAACCCTAACCATTCTATGATTCTATAATTGCAACCTGATTAGAAAGAGTAAGTACCTTATTTTTTTTGCTTTTGTTTTTATTTTATTTTTAATTTTTTTTTTTTAATTTAAAAATTTGCAAGGGGCGGGGGAGGAGGGTAGAGAGGTGTACATTAGTGCTGCTGGTGAGGAAGAGAGAATTCACAGCCTGGCCAGTTCATAAGCAGCTTCAAACTGGTCTCGGTCTAGTGAAAATGTCAGGAGACAGCTGAAGAGAAAGTATGGAAATAGTAGAAAAGAGAGGGGCAGGGGTCAGGAATCAGGAGCCAGACTTCATTAGTTTTGTTTCTCAGGGGTAAAAAAAATTATGTTTGATTATTATTAAAATGGTAATAGAGCAGATTGCTGCATATCAAATAAGTGGGCAGAGGGAAAAGAGCACATTCTCTTGTTTGCATGAAGCAGAGCCCTGTTTCTGATTTTTTTTCTGCGCTTGGGGAAAAAGGTGAGATTCTTCACTATATGACAAACTCTGAAGTTGCCCTAAACTGTGCTGAGGACAGAGCCAGTATAAAACTTAGGCAGCCACAAACAATTTCTTTTTCTCTTCTTGCCCATCTGTTCTCATCCTTGCTAGTGCACGGTGTTCTCCAAGCCCACCCCCTAGATCCAGAGCAGCAACGAACGTCACCTCTTTGCAACAGAGAGAACATGTTGTCATTAACATCACTTAGGGTCTGCCTGTTTTTCAGGCTTTCATTAACTCGAGCACTGGCAGTATTGCTGACAGGATGACAATTTATAACTTATTACCAATACTGTTGTAAATGGTTACTGAAGCTGAGAGCAGTGTGTGGTTCTGAGGATGACAAGAAAGAGCACATCTCTTTCACGCTGCCTCAGCTGGTGCAAACTGCCCATAACAGGTTTCACCATTAACATTTGCTTCAAAGTGCATAAAAAAATTCATTATTACATGACCAAACCGAACTTCTTTCCTTTCCCTTCCTACGAAAGAGCCTTATGTTCTGTTTGCCTCCCTTTTAATGTTAATTTATTTCTATTCTTCCCACTTGAGCTGCCTCTGGCTCTCGTGCTTTCTGATCTTCACGCTGTGTGTGTGTGTTTGTGTACAGAGTGCTCCTTGTTTTCACTTTTTCTAATGGCCAAATTCCATCTGCTTGGAAATTTGTATCACAGACCTGTTGTTGCTGCAGCCCAAATTTGCCTCACAATGTATAAGAGCTGGTGGAGGTGAATTGTTTAAGTGAGCCTATAGATGGGAATTAAAGAAAAATTCCTGATGAAGGGCCTTGGACTGTTTTGTAAATGTTATTCCACAATAACTGAGACATTTTCAATTAACTCAACAGAAACGTTGGCCCTGCTTTTCCTGTTGATACTGCTCATCCTACGACTGCTGAACAGCAGCAGCAGTGCTAATTAAAGAGGACAGCGTGGAAAGGCAGCTTGCGCTTTGCAGAGCTGTGTGGCAGGTCTTACGGCACTGTTATTAAACATAACTATTTGCAGTGTTTCTGTACTACTGTCCAGAAGACACAACAAAGAGAAGCAGACCATGAAAGCAAATAGTTTGGAGAAGACAACTGTAATTATTTTTTTTTCATTATTTATAAAGAAATGCTGTTGCATACTGCTCAAAGAGTAACCGTGATGCTCCTTCAGGCTGCTGGGACTTGGGGCACTTGTCCATGTTTGATACTCAGGTCTGCAGTGGGAGTCAGGTGTGATGGCCCTATCAACATGTCCTCTGCAGCATCTGTTCCAAGTCACATTTATTACCTCCTTGGAGTTCACTCCTCAAAGTACCTAGAGCAGTCAGCGTTGATGCGTCTTCCAAGCTATTGCCCTAGCAGGTGTTCAACACAATATACAGCTTGAACCGTATTTTTTTCTGAAGAAAATTGAACACAAACAGGGTGCTGGCTTTTTTTTTTTTTTGTCAGATCTTCAACGTAATGTGGAATATAAGATTTCAGAATGCCTTGTTCTGTAAAGCAAATGCCCTAAGATTAAGCCAGTGGAAAACTGGAATTCAGAAGATGAATTTGTATGAAATGGAGAACATAATTTAAGATTCTTCATGTGATTTTTAGAAAAAGCTCTATCACCAAATTGATCAAAACATTTATGTGTAAGAGCAGACAAATCTGCTAGGGGCTAATTCAGTATGAATTGTAAGTAATAACAATTGCATCAAAAAATATAAAGCAAAATTTCCAATGCTGTTTTAGAAAGAACAGCCTGATTATCTTAACGGCTACTTCAGTGCAAATGTCTGTCCTTGGTTCCTGAATGGTACCTGCATTTTTTCAAGTGTCCAGGCAAAATTTTATGTTCAGCACTCTGTCTCTCTGAATGGTTCCTCTGTTTGTTTATTCATTTTTTTAAACTAACAGTAATTTTATTTCTATACACATGTAAATATCTGTTGACTGACCAGTTACTGCTGGATTTTGGATTTCAGATTGTCTGAGCAGTTAGAAAGAAGTTTGTGAAAAGCACCTGGAAGAACTGTAGACTTAACTAAGAAAACACAAGGCAGGTTAAACAGTTTGAAGAAGAATCTTTAGTACATTTTCCTGAGATAGCATACGTAAAAATTGAGCAGAGCTCTGAAATCATACTTCTGTCTTTTCCCTTATTTTGAATTGAAGTTTCATATCTAGTTCAAGAGGTTACGGTCGTATTTATTATTTACATTCATTACAAAATAATTTTAATCAGCCAAGTAATTTTTCTGTAGTAAATGTGACAAATTCATTTCTGCTTATAAATCTTTTCCTAATTAATCTCTGACAGATGGTGCAACTGGTTTTGACAAAGCTAACCTTATGAGATCATTAACTTCCTGCATAATTAACAGGGTGCTTTAGGTTTAGACTTGGAATATTGATTCAGTCACGTAGGAAATGAATTAATAATCAATCATAATATGATCTTGATAAATATATTTAACAGCTTGTTTAGAACACTGTATGCTGGCCAAGTCTGTGCTGTTATAATTGTGCTGTGTTGTTTGTAAATGGAAAGATTTTGGGCAAGCAGTTCCAACTTCAGTTAAAGTAAGCCTTTCTGTGTTTTCCATTTAAGAAGCAACTCATATGCTGCGAGGAATTGCTGTAAAGCTGTGTCTTCTTCTTACATAACGTGGTTTGTGCTGCACTATACGCAAAGTCCCCATTGTAGTCATAGACACTTCTCTAACAGAAAAGTAAACACCCCTCCCCTTTGCTGTCTTTGAAATGCTTATTCAATTTACAAAATCTGCCATCAGACGTTAGAACGAAGGCATTTATACAAGTTGCCACTAAGCAGTTGCACTTGTGATGTACCCAGGAATCTCTAGAGATTTGAGGAAATCTGCTTACATATAATCACAAATGTACATCTTTGAGAGACTGAATTTCACCATCGTGCAAAGCAGTGTAAGGATCCTATCTATTTATATTTACTGTCGATGTTCCACATTTATTCTGAGTATACATCGATCCTCAGGCTGTCTTTACCACCCCAGAGTGCTTTGAATCCACTTAAACCAGTACCTTCTTCAGCTGGTCTTTTCCTTTGTGTTGAATGACACTGCTCCAAATACAACGTTGTACACATTTTACTCAGATTCAAGGCTGCTTTGGGGAAAGGTCTGGAAGCCAGCATCTAAAAGTGTTAGTGCAACTATTGATGGACCACTTTTTAATCATCTGCTTTCTTTTATGTAATTCTCTTTTTGCTTCTGCTTATTCAGTTCCCCTTGCTCCTCTAGCCTTTTGAAAATGTTTCAGTTGAGATAATTTTCATATTGAAACATTAAAACTTGGAAAAAATACATCTTAATTTTCTGTTAAAGTTACCAGGTTTGCAGTTTCTGGAGATACTTGGCCTAAGAGCATCCTTCACAATCCCGCTCCTTCTGCCTGAACTCTAATGAAAACTCCATCTTAGAGGCCCCCTTTGACAATCCTCTCCTTCAGCTGTAGGAACAGTAAGCTGGTTTGTATCAGAGCTACAGTTTTGAAAGCTTGAAAGCCTGGTGCCTTCAATGGGGATTCTCTGGGGTGCTGATAAATTGGGAAGGGAGTACAGCAGCACTGGAGGAGTGAGACAGGATGTCTAGGAATTTGTCCTTTTGAAGGGTGGAGTGTCAGCAGGACATACCTTTGCTGTTTCCACGCTTGCTGTGAATGAGGTAAAGAACTCAGAAAAACAGATTGCTAAAACACTTCTTGTTTCCAGTAATATTCCACAGGGGAAAGAACACAGTCAGTCTGCTAAATAGGCATGGATTGACTTATTTAGATAGTGTGTTTGGTTTTTTTTTCATTATCTTTTGATACTTTAAATGTTGAGCAGCATGTTTTTCTGTGTTCTGTGGTGTGCATGGGTCTACATGTGCTTTACAGTGCTAGTAATACCCTGTATTGCTGCATGTATGGTCCTGTCTAGCTTAATTATATTGAAGGCTCAGGTGAAGCTGCAGGAGTGATCATATTTGGAAGAAAACATCCGTATGATTTACAGACTTCTTCCTGGTATTGTTGACCATAGAAGACATCCCAAAATGCAACCTTTTTTTGGAGCAGCCACGTCTAAAGTCATGTCCCAGGGAAGCTGGCTGCTGCAAGATCTTGCTTTGGAGGCGTGGATCTGCGGCGGGTGCAACGCCTCAGCAGGCAGACATCGCAGTGTGCGGGACTGCTGAAGTTGTGCTGGTCCTCTGGTCAGCATGTGACTTTGTCCTTTCTGTGGCAAATTATGACTCTCTTGAAAATGTCCGTGGGCCTTTTCTGGGTTATACAACAAGTTATTATAGTATCTTATGCAAGTACGTCAGGGGTTAGCCAGTGACTCTTACCTTCTGCTGTTAGGAACATCATCAAAACCAAGCTACACATTTTCTAGCTGCATATACAATCAGGTCTGCACCTTTTACCCAGATGAAGTGTATTTTGGAAACCAGCCTAGAGCCAGCGGTAACATCTACTGACCAGGTGCTGCTGTCCACACAACAACCACAGTGCAAAATTCCTCTTCTAGAAGGAAACTGAAATAAACCCCTAGCCATTAAATAACCCTTGTTTTGTTTGTATTTTTTGCTTGAGGGCATGGATTCTCTCTGTTCTCCCTTAAATGCTGTAATGACATGTCTCAAAGGTAAGCATGTAAAGCTGCTTCCCTCTCTCTTTAATTATAGATCTTTGTAAGGAATATACGCGAGAGAACCAAGTACAAGTTTCTCTTACATCCAAAACTTTCTCTGAGGTTAAAGGATTAGTCTGAACATGAAGAAAGATTCTGGAACATGTTTATTTTTAGATCTGCCTGTGCACTCAACAAGCTAACTAAAATCAAACCCTAAAAGATCTCTACAAGAACTAGTTAGGCTGCTTATAAAGGTTTTAGTTTTGTTCTTCTGTTCCAATTAATTTTTTTTTTTATGAAACATGAGAGCAGATAATTTATAGTAAAAGAAGGATAAATCTGAAAATAATGAAAAAATAATTCATTATAATTCTATTAAAATTAGTCCAAACTCTTACTAATTACTGTCCAAGTGATTAGATCGAAGGCAAACAATAGCTGTGTCCTATAGATTGTTTGTGAGAAAAGTGCTACACTTTTCTGCTTTAAATATTTTCAGGACTATTTTTAATGTGGTTGTGGGGAAAGGGCTCCAAGTCCCTCCAGGCTGTTCAGAAAGTCCTTGATTCTTATTTAATTATTCTAGCACACAAGGAATCAATTACTTTCCAGATTTGACTTGATCTTGGAAACAGTTAAGGTATCAGTCTAAGGCTGGCCAGGGTCTGTTGGCAGGACAGGTCGGCTTCAGCTGGATTTGGATTTAGCCCAGATTCACATCCGGAAAACCTGTAGTATGTAAATACTTTCTGGCATCCCATTACCCCTGGCTACAACTGTGCAAAGAAATCCCTTTTTTTTTTGTGTGTGTGTTTGCTTGCTTAATCCTGAGTAGCAAAACCTGTTTTCTTAAAAATTAGTCTGGGTTATCATTTTGCCTGAAAAAAATGTAAGTGTATTTATAACGAAAGGAAACCAATTATTATTAATCAAAGACAACAGGCTCATTTAGTTAGAAACATAGGGACATTTATTATTTAGTTAGAAACATAGGGATGTTCATTTAGTTAGAAACATAGATGTGGACTGACTTGTCCCATGATATGACGGCAAATGGAAGAGGACGTGCTCTTTCACAGCCACTGACTTCTGCACCTCGTGTGCCTTTTGAGAGTAAACCACTAAAATAAATTCAGTAGAATGACCACTTGACCTGAAGACACTTTTTTTCTTCTTCAAACAATAACTTGAAAGGATTTCTACATGGGGAGGGATCTGAGAAGGGTTGGAGTGCTGGAACCCAGATGCCTGGTGCTGTTGCAGCCAGTTTGCTCCAATAGTCACGTGCTGGGGGCTGGGGCAAAAGCAGCTTAGGAGAGAAATTGTGAGATCTCAAAAAGTACAGTCTCGAACCGGAGAAAGAGTCATCAGTGGGTAATACAAGAGCAGAACTGTTCAACATTGGAAAAAGCTGGAACAAAAAGTGAGGGCAATGACATTATTGATTTTTTTTGAAGCTGAGACTATGGAATCAGATATACTACGGATGTTTCTGCCTTATTTTTTGATGGAAAGCACCCTGTCTTACTTGTGCAAAACTACATTAATAAATTCCTCAACAGAGAGAAAGAGGATGAAGATTTTCCTCCTTTGGGAACTGAAGGCACCTCCTGATACATAGGTGCAAATACAGAAAAATGTTTTTCCAGGGATGATAAAAGCATGGCTATGTGCTAAGGGTGTGAGCTGGGGTGATCCAGACTGGAGAGGGGCAGGAGTTAGGGAGATGCAAGGGCCTGTACAGCTATATGACCTGTGAGTTGCAGAGGAAGTTTCCATATTTTCTTCTCAGAAATCCTGGGCAGAAACTTGGGTTCATGTGCAATGGAACCACTGTGTCAGTAGGCCAAATGCACTGTGCATGTGTGGCGCTTGTGGAAGAAGCTGAAGCAGAAAGTCTGTAGGAACTGCAAGTCTTCTGCTGGCCATGTAGCCAGACTCTGACTCTGGCTGTGCGAGCCAGACTCGCACACAGTGTGAGTCCAGTATGCGTCACACTCACTGCGAAAAATGACAGTGGCCATTTGTCTGGGATGCTGAGCTGTTGGACATCCAAAATCTTGAAAAATGTGCTGAACTAGGAGCTGCTAAAGCCCCTGTGTGCAAATACTAAGTCAGCACATGCAGAGTATCTAGAACTGTCCTCTGGCAGACTTTATTACTAATGTTCCAGATATTCACAGTTTTCTTGAGAGCCATTTGAATGTGGGACAAATTTATGTTGAGAGACTGAAACTAATATCTACGTGAAAACTTCTTTCTTATAGCCAATTTTGTTTGGTATGCTCAATTCTAGAAGAGCAGGAAACTGCTCTAATTAGCTGAACCCTTGCGACCTAACAAAGTGTGCTCGCTTTCGGAAGTGCAAGGTCTTTTCAGTCATCTGGTGAAATTAATTTCTTGCGAATTGCTCCAATTCTCTGCTCGGGTCAGGTCTGTAACAGTGTTCAGCTTATAACGGCACATCTTGCACATGGCGAGGCTATGGTAAGTCTGTGCTTCTGTCAGCCTGTCTTATTTCTCTTATTTAAAGTGAATGAACTGTGGTGGACTTTTGCCTGTAGCTTGTATCCTCTCTGGCAGCTTTTCCTGACACTGATCTTGTGGCTCCAGATCTCTAATTGACACAGATACATCAACAAAAGTGTGGAGAGAAGGCTTGGCCTGGAAAAATGTGCTGGAAAACTGTGTAAGCAGCGTGGCTCGTTGGGTCGTGTAGTTCAGTTTTAAGGAACGGTTTGCAGTTTCAGCTCGAGAGATGCACTTACTTCCCTACATCTTCGTATGTTAGTACATCCATTGAAACTGTGCTGGGGAAAATGAAGCTTAAAGGTTTTTGGATTTTAATTAAATGTATATGCCAAATTGCTTTAAAACATAAACTGGCTAAGAAATGTATATATCTATCTATATATGTAAAATATATAGGCTTAGGCCATTTGACTGTATCAGTGAAGCATTGAAAACTCAGTGTCTTTTAGGCAGGGAGTACATTTACATTTTAATGGATATTGCAGGTGAGAATGACCTGAACTACTTATAACATGGTCAGTTTGGGTACTAGTTGTATTCTAGTCCTAGCAGTGTGGAGTTGGCAGACATGAGATGTTTACTAGCTGCATTGCTGGTTAACAGGGCCAAAGCCCAGGCTGCTTCCCTCCCTGGAGCAGGTGTGTACTGGGTGTGCAGCCTGTTTCTGTCCCTGGCAGCCTCTTTTTTTTTTTTTCCTTGGGGTATAACACTGTTAATGCAGAAAAATCTTTGCTGGGGTAGTCTTGTTTACACCAGTTCTTTTTCCTCCCAGCATGGTGTGTAGCAGCTCAAGTGCTCCTTCACGGCTGACGTTGAAGTAGGCCAAATGTTTTTCCTCAGATAAGTTCCCCTGACATGTGACTTTTTCTTTTTTTTTTCTTTTTTTTTTTTTTTTTTTATCAGGGCATAAAGAGAAGCTTGAAAAAAGAATACTGGGAATTTTGTTTCTCTGTCTTTTTATATCTATATGTAGAGGTTATTGAAGAGGACGGTGCTGAATGCCAGATAGCAGATGCATACAATGCGCTGAGCTGAAGAGCTCAATTTGGTGCTGCTGAGTTCTCCCCTCACCTTTGCTCTGGTGGGAGCAAAACCAACACAAACCAAGACAAAGAATGAGCAGAGCATAGTAGGGGAAGACGCCCACCTCTTCTTCCTCCGCCCAAGTACACACGAATAGTGAAAATAAGTCCTTAGAACTAGCAAACTCTCCATATTTTGGAACTGCAGTTCCTGTGAAGAGAAGCATCGAGTGCATTTTCATTACCATTTCTATAATGGCTCTGAATCTCTACTCCCAGAGCTTACAGCTAAAATGACATCCACAGCAATAAGTGTTGTCACTGTAAATGATCTCTCCTCCACTCCTTCCTCAGCTTTCACTGCCTCTCAGCAGCATGATAGTAGCTGTCATGCAAAGCATCTGCAATCAAGCATTTGAATTTTTTTTTTTCCTTTTCCTTCTTTCATGATACCTTGTTTGTAAAAGCTGCAATTTCATGGATGCCAGCACACTGTTTGATGCAGCTGGGCTTGAAGCAGAAAACTGGTTCATAGGGTGGACTGCATTTGTGGAAGCCTTATCTTGCATTTCCTTAATTACATTAGTAGACTCTTAACTGGATTAGTGGTGCTGACAATAACAGTAATCAAAAAAAAAAGGTCTGGCAGTGAAATTTTTTTCATGACTTCTCTTGTCAGTATTGCTGGAAATAATTAATCCACAGCGCTGAGGTATCAATTAATGACTTATCACTTATATAGTGATTTCTATCCTCCACCCTCCCCAACATTACTTTGTACTAGGCAGTTACAAGTTTCAAATGATGCTACTCCCTCTTTGGTTGGCAAATAATTCATACTAACGCACTTTCAGCCTCCTGAAGAGGGATACATTGTTTAAAATTATCATTAGAAAATACTACCCTGTCATCTGCAGAACGGTGTTTACATTTGGTATCCTCTGACTGCTGGCAATGACCTGTCTGCATAATGCTGGGAGAGCTTTAAAAACTAAGTACTGAAAGCTCCAGTCTTTAATAAACATAAACTGTGACCAGACAAAGATTAGTAAGTGTGTATTAGGGAATAATCCTGCAGGATGGATGGACATACTTGTTCTGGGGTTCCTGCTCACACACCATCCTCAGGGAATCATCTCCTTCCTTGTGAGAAATGCTTTCCTCGGATGGGTTTGGCTTTGAACTGACCAGATGGCAACTTTTATGGTTTTGCATCTACTTTTTGTGATTCATGAATAAACCTAATACAAGGTGATTCCTGCTGTGCTACAAACAGAAACCACGAGAATCATCTCCAAGCTGATTTTTGGATCCTTTGCCAAATGCAATTGGGATGAGAACTGAGATACTGCCATGCATGAGAATAGCCCCCCCTGAGTTTTGGGCACAAATGCTTAGCCTGCTGGTGTTATCGCTCACTGGTGAAAAATGGTCATTGCTCTGTTCACGGCTTTTTGCTGCTTTAGACCTATGTAAACGCAGCCCAGCTTGCCAGATAGAGTATGTTGAATGTTTGTGTTCAACCTGCTCTATAGATCTTATTTTTTCCCTCTTGTTTACTAAAAAATAGCACAATAAGGAAAACAACTTTCCTATATCCCCTTGGAGTTTAGATAAAACTTTAAAAAATGGAGGCAGAACTATAGGTCACTAGTCATTGATATGATCAAGCTTAATTAATTTGATATCTTAGTGTGGAGCTGTTCCCATGTGAGATTATTCTGAGCATGCTCCCTGGCTATGTATCTGGTGTTTCTTTGTTGTTGCTGCTTGGGAGATTATATCTTTTGAAGAGACTATTTAGATGGCAGACTCTCTGCCTGATGGGAAAAGCTTTTCTGCACTTGTCTATTGATCTTATAGTTTTGTTGCAGTGGGGAATGAAACATTGAGCGTGTTTATATCCTTAGAAGCAAAGAGCAGTCTCCTTCCCCCTGCTTTCTTAAGATGTCATATCTTGAAGGAAAGTAAAACAGAAAGGGAACAAATTTATTCTCAGAGCTTGGAAGATGATGAATTATTTATCCTTTGAAAGTTTCCACTATCTTTGCATGAAAGGAAGTCCTCTTATTAAAAGCAAGAGTTTCTTTTTCTGCATGTCAATAAGAGGGATATCGGAGTTGACTGATTACTGGGAGGTCTTTTTCCTTAGAGAACTGGACAGCTCTAGCTGGTTGGCACCTAGAAGCTGTTTTTAAAACAACAGAGTTGTTAGATTTGATATTAATGTGAGACTGGAGCCCTGCTAAAAGACCTAAGAGGACCAAAAGATGAAACAGAGCCTTGGAGGGGTTTATGTGTGACCACATAACTTAAATGTTTTTCTATCTGTTAAATATATTTTTTTTTTCCCCATGTATCCAAAGTTTTTGGTTTAGTTTTTCAGTTCTATTGTGTTTATTCTGACTGCTTTCTTTGATTCCTGAGTGTCTACATATGCTAGAGCACTTATAAGCTTACTCCACAGGAAGGTGACTAGCATCCCACCCTGGTACTTGATTCCACTTTTGTCTTAACTCTACAAACTGGAAGGCTCTTCTTGTTCCTGTAAGAACCAAACCCCACAGACTGAGTAGGTGTCTGTTTTCACTGGGGGTACTGCACCTCAGCATTTATCTATGTTTTAGAGTGGGCTTTAGGAGTGAGATATAAAATAAGATGTGCACCTTTTATTGCATTTGAACATTCCCTCTCTATTATGGTCAATAAAACACTAATTTCTGCTCAGGTGTAAAATCTAAAAGTATAGAAATGAAATAAAAGTATACTCTCTTATTGTAAGTTGTTACGTGTGTTGGCCTGGAATCAAAGCATTAGACCAACAAAATATTTTCTTGGGATGGGTTGTACTGCTGGAGCCGGTGCATTTTGTCAGTGGTGCTTGCAGAGGATCAGAGTTCCTGAGTCGAGAATACCATCCTACACGTAAACCCAACAGCGTAAACTCTGATTTACACCTGACTTGACTAGGGTTGTTATACAGGTAATGAAATCATACAATTTAATTTCAATGACATGGTCATTTTGAGGGCAATGTGTGTTTGTGCAATTCTAGATATGGATGTTAGTATTAGCTTCCAGGAGCTCCTCTTTGGAGGTATGAAATAAGACTTCTTTCCATTCCTGCTCCTAAATTATAGCAAAAGAGAATATCTCATTGTTTCTGTGAACGCGTCATGGAAGGAGCTCGTCATGCACAGAAGCCTGCAGCAGACCTGGTGCCTCCATTCTGGCCACAGGTCTCCCTTTCCACTCTAGTTTTAACCTGATCCCAGTTCCGTTGTCCTGCCTTTTTGGTTACAGTATGGTGGCTCCCAAGGCAGGATGTTGTGTGAGTCCTTTTGATATTCAATTAGGACAAGATTCAATTACTTGTAGAAAGAACTAGAAGTTAAAATTTCCTTCTCATCAGAGGGCTAGTAATGAAAGCAGGTAACAAAATTTTTGTTGTGTGCTTTTGTCATGTCTCTCCCCATGCTGATCAAGAGATGGAGGTAGAGAGCTCTTTTTCCCTTAAAAGCCTTCCCTTTCCAGCCTAACCTTACCACGTGCTTCCACTGGTTTTCCATCTCTGGTGACCCCTCTTCCTGAACAAATGACAGGGAAGGAGTGTAGCTGAACAAAACTGAAATAATTTTGGTGAAGGGAAGTGGTTTGAGTAGAACTGCTTGTTTTTAAGCAATATGCCTGCGCTGAAAGCATGACACGTACACACGACTATAACATATGGATAGATGTTCACAGCATACAGCATAAACCAGAAGTTGCAATCATTTTCATGGCTGTTGCTTGTAGTGAAGGTGATAAACTCAGTCTTGGCGTGTGGCCCCATGTATGTGCCCTGCGCTGCCACTGGAAGGTAATCGTGGGGCGCTGGTAAAGCAGGAGTCTCATTCGACAGAATTTTTTACTGAGGCCTTGAAGGGATTCAGAAGGTGACCATCCCTTGGGCAGCAAACAGGCACGGGCTGTGAGTCTGGAGGAAGTGCTGTAACAGTGACAAACGCACTGACGCTGGTTTTACAGTGTTCAGTGTGGCTAAATGCTACAGCAAAGGTCTGGCTGCCTGGATGCCTGCAACTCATAGCTAGGGCTTGTGGGGACCTCTGGGCACGCTCTTCGTTTGTAAAGTGGTGCCAAAGTTCTTTGCTTCGCATCTTTCTGGTTGCTGCCTTGGCTGGCTAGGCCGAGTGGAGGGCAGGTATTCCTATGGGTGTTGCGGTGCCATTTCCAGCTGCAGAGTGTGTGTATATAATGTATATAGCCCCTGCAAATTGCATCTTCTCTGCACGTGACAGCTTGGCACGTGTTGCTATTGCTCTTGAAGAAAAAGCATTCAACCCTAATGTTTAGCTAATTGAAATATTAAAAAAAAAAAAAAGAGAGAAAAGGTAAAAATTAGTTCCTGATGGGTGGGAGCCGGTCTCTGCCTGCCCCAGGCATCTCCCCCTCATTCAGGGAAGCAGGGGCTTGTATTGCTGCTCCTGGCTGGGCTTCTGTTTCAGGGCACCTATTAGTAGCACTTCAAGTCAAACTTGCACAAAACTTGAAAGGACAAATCTCTTCAGTGATTGCCAGCTAAGTAAGTGAAAGCCCTGACAGTTTTAGTACTGAGTAGCATCCAGCTACTTAGCAAGGTGACTGTCCTGCTGTACTTAGCTATTCTGATCACCACCAGCACTATGCGTTGTTTTGTTAAGCAGAGGCTGTGAAACTGTTTGGATTTCTGCTGTTACCTGACTCAAATGGTCTTAAATATGGGTCACTAACATGGGCTGCCTTAGTTTTTGTTGAGTGACTGCAGGCTGTGACAGGTCTGTCAAGTCTCCCGCAGTTTTCATAAAAATCCAATAATGAAAAATAGCCACAGAGCATTAATTATAAGCATATCTGGAGCTATTAAAAGCTGCAGCCTGGCAAAACATTTTCGCATACTCTTGGTTTTAAGCATATGAGAGGCTTCAACCTTTTAAGACGCTTTGCTGGATGAAGATCAGAATTCCCTGAAGAGGCCAACACATGTTTAACTACTCTTTAAGGCAAAACCAGCCTCCTCCAGATACTATTAATAATGCTTCCACATTAAATCATTTTTCATGCAGACATTCTCAAGCACTGTATACTCATGTATAAGCAAATAATATGAGAGGTCAGATAAAGCTGATAGAAATAGAGTTCTAAAGTGATAATCTCACATTATTTTACCTGCCACACAGCACTTAACATGTTTCAATCTTATTTTGCTTGTTTCTCTTCACTTGAGCAGAAAGAAGGCTCCAGATATCCAGAGATTCAGGCTGGTTATACCCAGTTCTTGTAATTTTGTGGCAGCATTATGTTCTCCAGGCTGGAACATGCCACTGCCATTGTTTTCTAAGAAATGAAAAAGTGAAGGTGAGATACAGTCGATGAGGAAAGTATTTGCTACTGACCATTTACCTCACAAAACGGAGGATGTAATTCAACTTGTGCGATGTGTATATATCACATTGATTTCCATCGGAAGACAGGCAGAAAAGAGGTGCCCTGAAGGCCTGTTCTTAATGTGTGTTAGTGATGTGCAAATTGTCACTTGTTAGAAAAAATATTCGTCTCATGACCTTAATTTTTTTTAAAGACAAATTTATGCTTCCCTTTTCCTCCTGTTTTCAGGTGCCTGTTACTTGTTATCGTTGACAGCGAATGCCACGACGCTCTCTTGAGCTCAGGAGAAGCACTGAATTCCAGCTCTAATCTTTCTTGAAGGAGTCAGATGTACACCTTTGGCGTAGTTGCTTGACTGTCTGTATAGCTGTGTATGTGCTGCATAGCTGTGCCATGCTGTTGGTGTGTGATAGGTGCATTCAAGTCTCCCTACGGGACCTGAATTTTGTAATACTTGATCTCTGAATCTCAATTTGGTTTGTGAAGGAGATGGTAATGGGGAATTTCACCTCTAGGCAATGCAAATAATTCTGCAATTTTGGCTACTTGTAGATTACTAATGAGATAGGATGCCTAAAGTGTATTTACATGCAGAAAAATTGGCTGTCGCGGTTTTTGAGCATTGCTGATGGCAGCAACAGGGAGTAAGCACTGCTACACTAGACATCTGGCATGGGAAAAGAACAGAAATAAGAGCAGACCCACTTTGGTTACTTCAGAATTTAGGTGAATTCTAGGAGCTTTTTTCCCAAGGTATTCTTTCCAAGAAGATCAAATTTAAGGTGGATGTGTCATGGTAAAAATAAAAGAAAATAAAGGAAGGAAAGGAGAAATGCATTTTGTTTTTATTACCAGTTACCTGTCTGTAGATAAGTGGTGAAATACGTGTTCTCAATGCAGATGTGAATCAACTAGAGTTGTTTAGAAAGTTGTCCATTGCAGGGGGAGTAAAATGGAGACTGACAAGATTTGAGGTCCCCTGATATTTTGGGAGTAAATTCTTGACTGATGTGGACTGTGTGACCTTCTTTACTTATTTAGGTAAATGATTCAAAATACGTGGAGCTGTCAACATGATGTATTAGCTCAAAGTAATCACCCATTTCTTGCAGCCTTGAAAATGTTAGTATACCAAAATAAATGCCAAGTTTTATACTTGTGGGATCCTGATCCTAAAAACAGACATACATTTAGGACTTCAAATTGTACAATGAACTGAAATGGTTAGAAAAGGGGTTGGCATCTTGACTTCTTAGGATAAAATGGAAAAAATAATTTGTCTTGGATTTTTTTAGGAAGTGTGGACGGGAAGAAAAGGAGCCTTGTCTAACAGTATTTGTGTTTTGTCCTCCTTTGACTAGAAAAACAACGAATGAGTTGTAGCTTTCTGGTGTAAAAGTTACTCCTAACTGTGGGGTTTCAAAGTAAGTGGTAGTGGGAAATTGGAAACTCCAGAACTCCTCTGGCTGTACACTACAGACATTTTCTGCACTTTTAGCTTAACTGTGACAATGCATCAAATTAACAAATTCAGTCCTGATAACAGTGCGGTGCAAGACCTACATATTTCTTCTTATTTACTTTGATTTATTTTTGAGCAGACCAAAAGCTTCTTTTGAAGCATCACTTCAGCATTTGAAATGGAAAGAGGAGAGTATTGCTTTTGTTTCAAAGTGTATTTGTGGCAGGTATGAATTTGGGAGTCCTAAAAAGTGATAAGCTAATAATTGTAAATGCCTATGAAAGGTTTATCTCTAAAACTCTGATCTCTTTAAACTCTGTAACACTTTAAAGATGTGAAAAAGTCTGTTGCATTAAATCACCTAACTATAGAATCTCAATTTATTTCCAGAATGGAATACAAAAAGTAACCTGCATAATTATACATTGTGGCACAGAAAAATGGCTTTTGTGATAAAATTTCGATAAAATGGGAATTGTAACATATTTAGCACGATGAGTTTGACGATTATGTATAGAAATTTATATGAATGCCTAGAGTACATGGGGTTTGACATAATTTGTATGCGCTCATTCTAGTTTGTACACAGAATACATGGCCGTTCATGTCCTCTGATGCATTTAATTAATTTTTTCTCAATTACCATTTTATAAGGTTTTGGAATTGCATAGAGTGTCTGTTTCTACAAGAAATGCACACGAAGTTCAAAGCAGAAGGCAATGCATTCAGCTTTTTTTTCTGCTTACTCTTTTCTGTTTGTGGAATGCCTTTCTGTGAAGATATGATTTTTTTTTGCCTGTAAAATATTTTGGCATTTGCTATAACATTAGAGGTTCACACTAGAGCTGTTCATGCAGATGTCTGGGTTTGTTTTTTTTTTAATTTTTTTTCTGTCTGTAGTTAATTTTGAGTCCTTTGTTGCCCTTGATGTAAGAGGTGATGGGGTGAGCTTTGGGGGAGCCTTATAGGTGCTTTGAAAACCCATGGGACAAATTTGTCAGGGGAAGGAGAAAGCTGGTGGCTGTGGTTCTGTTTCCTTACTGAAGAGATGGTGCCAAATGTGAGTCTGAGCAACAAAGAAGGGAACAGCAACCACAGTTCTGAGAATTGTGTGGAGGAGCAGGAGGCAAGCATGTGGGTAACAGCGCAGTTTACAGTGGCAGACGTACAATTATCATGCGAGTTGAGCGTATCTAATGTATATTTTTCTGAAGATGAGAAAGATGACGTCCTTGCTACAGTGTGTCCTACTGTTGTATAGAGTTTTGCTCAAACCCCCAAATCTTAACCAATTTATCAACTCTTTCTTGCATTTCTTTTTTTCTTAAAAAAAAAAAAAAGAAAAAAAAAGCTAATGGCTTACTATTCCACCTCAGTCTTTCTTGTCTACCTATTTTGCTACTTTCAATTCTCTGCTTGTTAATGCCAGAGTGTATTTTTAATCCATAGACATTATATGAGATGGCCTTTTAGAAGCACAGGTAGGAGCTCTCAATTTTAATGAATTAGCCTCTACACTAATACCCCTTTAAAGTGACATAATCTTCAGCATGGTGCCCTTGGATAATATCCTTGGTAGTTAGGTAAGAAGCTGTTAATCTAAAATGGCTAAGCCTATGTTCTGGTTTTGTTTAGTGAGGGGGGGCCTAAGGTGGTAGCTTCTGTTGTCCACCTTGCCTGGTCTGTCAGAGGATCCTTCTGTTGTGGAGTTGCTGAAGGTGCCAATTGCTACCACCTTAGGCTCCCCCTCACTAAACAAAACCAGAACAGCCTACAACCTGACTTTCTATCACAGAAAAGTTGTCTAAAAAGCATAAGTATGTATTCAGGTCTACTGTAGCTGTACACAGGCTCCAGTTGGTCTTGGAGTTCTGCTGGTCTTGGTGTTGCATGGATGTACACAAAAAATGGTTGCTATTGCAGTGTGCTGGAACTTTGTTTGTCTCCAAATTGCCCACACCCCTGCACAAAACATATATTCAATTTAAAAATTTAATCTAGTAGGAAAATAGTGGTCATTGTAACTGCTGGTTATGCTGCCAGATCCTTAAATGAGTAATTGGCAAAGTGTGATGTACTGAGGTTATAAAATATACGTGTGTTTTTGCTCACATGTGTGGTGTTAGCCTGTGGTCATTTATCTCTATAATTTTCCCCTCTTTGTTTAATTCTGTGTTGTCCACGTGTGTTCTGCTGAACCACTTTCTAATGCATAACAAGATGAATGCATTAAACTCCAGCGGGGCTGATGCTCATGAGAAAGGGGGAAATATATTTTATAGTTAAGTTTTCAATAAGAGAAAAATCAACAGGCAGGTTGCCATGGCTTTTAATGGTGTCTGCACCTGGTCTTCCATGTGAGATACCTTCAGTATGCACAAGAACGTACTGTCTGTTTGTGGAAACGAAGACCCAGGGGACACCGTATGGGGCTCTGTGCTGGGCAGGGGACACTGCCAATATCAGTTTTTGTTTCTTCTTTTTTTTTTTGTAGAAGAGGCCCTCTGCTAAAGGGGAATGTGATTCATTCTGTACTTATTAGCTGGCCATAATTTTCTAAATCTAGATGAGAGATGATGAAACTTTATCCTAAGTTCTTTTCATCTTTTCAGTCAGGCTGCTTTGTGGTAGACTCTAGGGCAAATGGCATGGGTTCATTAGCTACTAGCTGGATTCCTGTGTTAGTGTGGGTTGTAGAGTGTGGATTGTTTTTTGGGAGTGTTCATAGGGATTTAGTGTGGGTTTTGCAAATGCTGAGCTGTGTGTAACTACCTGCAACTCAAAGACCTCTTAGATTTTCTTTGTTTCCCTAGGTTTATAAAGCATCTTCATTAATGAGATAAATAGTTCTTTAATGTCCCAACTGCAAGTATCACCCATACTAATACCTTTGCCTTTACTTGGAAAATATCATATAAATATATGGTAATTCCAGATTAACCCTGTTAATATTTCACGCATGGGTCAGTGCTGGCATTTCTGGAGTCATAACCCAGGGTAGCTGGAGCAGCGTTTGCAGTTCAAGGAAACGATGTTGTGGCTCATAGCTGGTGTGCTAGAGCCAGGATCTGGCCCTGGCCCATGTATACATCTCCCACTCATGCTCCCCGACTCGTATCTGCTCCTTCAGAGGCTCCACCGTGGCAGACATGCCTGTAAAGCTCCTTCCACTGAACACAACCGCTCATTCACAAGCGACATGGACTACCAGAGAGACAAGTGATATTTCAATATATACCAAATTACGGGTTTGTGTTAGTGTTAAGAGTTTCACGTAGAACAGCAGAGAGTTTTAATGTTACAATAGTCCAGCTAGTTTGCCTTTTAAACACACTTACAACGAAGTCTTTGTGAAACTTCCTTAAACCTCCTCAGCTCTAATTACTTTACGGTTTTGTTTTATCCTTAAACAAAGTTTTGAAGCATTGTCAATGCAATTTTAAGTTATTTATATCCTGTTCCTAAAAAAACCATTGAGCCTTAGCATGTACAGTGAATGCTTTTAAGGGATTGTGATATTTACTGCAACTTTTAATTGATTTGCTGCTACTGTTTAGCAAAGGTGTCTCCTGCCACAGCATATGAGGCATGAAAATTTTTTTATTATGAGGGTGGTGGAACACCGGCACAGGTTGCCCAAAGAGGTGATGGATGCCCCATCCCTGCAAACATTCAAGGCCAGGTTGGACGGGGCTCTGAGCAACCTGATCTGGTTGGAGATGTCCCTGCTCCTTGCAGGGGGATATTGAACTAGATTAACTTCAAAAGGTCCCTTCCAACTCAAACTATTCTATGAGGACCTTGTGATACAGGCTATCACTGGAGTTAAATTTGGTACTGAAGCTTTATAGAAGTTTTTACAGCATTACATCTTAGCCTTGCGATGAACTGTCTGCAATTTATTGCTGTGTTTTGCAGCAAGAAACTGGAAAAAGAGATTGATGTTGGAATCATTTTATCTCCTAACGTCTACATAGACATAGTTAACCAGTGGCATTGGCTTCACTGTGGTTTTACAGCGCTTCTTAAAATGATGCATGGAAAATGAATAAATCAATCAAACCCATCCGTTCCTTTTCCGGGGATGGATGAGGAGATTTTTCATGCAACTTCTATGCAAAACAAGTTGGGCTGCTTCTGTGCTTTGTAATGAATGTAGGTGAATTTCCCAATATTATTTGTTTTACTGTTTAATTTCAGTAGTTTTTCTTTTACCAGAAAGTGACTGAAGCCTTCCTATTCTTGATCTTTGGCAGCCGATATTGTGCATGGCTGTGGTCAGCTTGTAAATGTTGTCCCCCAACACAAGCAAGTTCAAAGGCTTTGGTTTCATAGAGTTCTGTTTAACCTGTCTTGCCTGATCTTTGGGACTGTTTCCCTACTCTGTGTAGGGAATAGGCCCTGGGTTTTATCTCCAAGCATTTCTAAATGACACAAGACCTCTTGGACCACATCTTAAGAGGCAGCAATGCTGTTAAACCAGCCCAAAGTCTTCCTCTGTGTTGAGCTGCTCATGGGGCAAGCAAGGACTCTGCCAAATAGGCAGCAGCTAATTTCACTTGCTGCTACTTACTATTACTATATATTAAATGATATTATATTCTACTGTATTACATTTGGAGAGACTTTCCAATTAGATGGTCCAGTAGGCGTAATTTCCTATGAGGAATCAGCCTGGATCAAAAGAAATGTGGAAGACAAGCAGCTCTTTACAACTCCTTCTTAGAACTATGAAATAATTCCCAGAAGTTACTTGATGGGCGATTAGCAACCATGCTAGATGTTAATGGTACTTTGAGCGTAAGAAGGCGGCAGTGCCAGTTGGGGAGAGGGTATAGGAATTCTAGCTGCCGTATACTTCATCCAAATGTAGGTGGCATCTAAAAAGCCTGTTCTCCAGCACATACAGAGTACACAGGCTAGGAAATACCAGAACCACAGGCTCTACGTATTTATACCATCATATCTGAGAGATTCTGAAAGTTGTGCTAGGAACTTGTTTTTGTAAATGAAACCTGTCTTCAATTTATTGCAAGGCTTGTTCTGGTTTGAATAAAATAAGATTTTACTTCACTGAAATATTTTTAGATCTTCCTCATGGCAGAAGAGGCATATCCTTTTGTTCACCGATATTGCTGTGGTTTAGATAATAATGCATCCCTTTGACTGTAAAAGTGTTATTATGGAGGTAGTAAAAAGTCCAAGGATTAGAGACTGATGGCTCAGAAACATATATTGATAAGAATGTTTAAACCCCACAGCACCTTTCAGATGTGAACCACATGCAGCATCAATAGCATATTGTGTTGAGAGAGGAGGAACATATCTGAAAAATACTAAAAATAAATAATACATGGAAAACAAACAAAAAAAAATTCCTAGTTGTCTCACATCATATACTGGAAAAATATTTTTCTTTTCTTATTTCCCAGTATCAAGTAGAATAAAAAAAAAGGAGAAATGGTGCTTTTTTAATGTAGCTAACTAAAAAATCAGAGTCTGTCTAATCAGACAGGTGAGACAACTGTTTCTTAGAGAAAAGTAAGGTGGGCAGTTATGAGGACATCAGCATTTATAATTCTACTAAATTAGTAGGTGATGTACCTTTTCATAAAACTGAGTCTCGTTGTATGCATTTCTATATGTCCTGACAAGGAAGCAACCGTCTCTAACTAGCTACTACAGGTTTGCTCCTGTAGTATTTTGTCTTTTAATGATTCTTACCTTAAAATGTTGATGATGGGGTTCGTAAAGAACCGAGTGCGGAAAGAGGGCAGGACTTTCTTACCTCTTTTCTTTTGCTTCACATGGCATCTTTAGTTCAAATGCCCTGAATAACTACCTCTTTCCCTTGTGTGTTTATTCCCCTACCCCCTTAATTTTCTTGTAGAAATTTGATTAGCTTGCGTGGCCTGGTGGCTGAGGTGTCTGTGTGATGCCCCTGAGGAACTTGCCTGGTCTTCAGGTGCAAGGTGCTCCACTTCTGCACGCCTCTGCCAAATTGTCTAGCCTTTGCTATCTTTTTTGTTCCTTAACACATAAAGCAGGTGTCTGTCTCTGTCTCAAAGAATACATAATGCCAAAATATGTAAGAACTTGTTTTCTGGTTCCCAACCTCAGGAATTCTTACATGTTTTTAAAACTTAACAACTTTTTTTTGACGGTTAGTGATTATGGTGTGGTGTTTTTTTTTTTTTTTTTCCTCTTTCATTCTGGAAGAAGGTACATGGTTGCAAAAGGTAGTTCAAATGAAAACACCAAATTGACTGCAAAATGCTGTATGTTAGCATTTTCTGAACACTCTCTGCTGACACGACTCAGCAATCGTGGAAAGAACATGAGCAAAATCTGATTAGAGGACTTCCAGTAGCGCAGCAGTGACTGGCTCAGCAAAGGAGAGATCGCTACACATTCCATCTGCTAGTTTGTTTCAGAGGTGGTGATAGCAGAACTGCAGAGGAGTTGTTTTTTTTTTTTTTTTTTTTTTTTTGTCCCTTATGCACTAAAGATGCCTTCATGCTGCATATAGCGGCTGTTTCCACTAAACTGGTGGCTTCCTTGGTGTCTCATTGACCAAGTGATGAAGTAACGGGTGATAATTTACATAAAATGAAGTAGAAACTAGTGTGTGTATGGTTGGGGTGGTGTTTTGTTTTGTTTGTTTGTTTTTTTTTTTATTATTTGGTTTTTTTTCCCCTCCACAGGGAAATTGAGCTGCTGTTTTGTCCAAATTAGTTCAAACCTGAGGCTGTGATGCCCAACTGGGTTATTACAGTTAGGAGAGAAGTTGTGGCCAATTTGGTGGTGAGTCCATTGCTTGGAGCCCCAAGTCCAACAAAAGTGGAGTTTGCATCCAGAAATGTGGTTCCTGGTACAAAAGTTTGAGTTTGCATGAGTTGCCTTTCATTTTAAAAAGAACTGGCCACAGATTTCAGCTACACTTGAGCTACAGCCTGCGACACTCTAGCCTGCACTGCTTTGAAATAAGTGTACGGCCTTATGGTACAGGTGGCCATTCCTTTAACTTGGCCAGAGATATCAAAGGAGTAATTTTCCTGATGGGATGGACCTCCACACCTGGATTCTATGTTTTCATCCTGCTTCCCAGAGTGGGTAGGTGGCATGGCAGACCCACCAGTCTGCACCGTACTGCGGCATACAGTAAATAAAGGTAACGAATCTTTATTAACAACCATGCACCAACAGCAGATTTTAATAGCTTTTTTTTTTAAGAAGAGCTTTGTGATGTGACTACAGCTGGTTTAGAAAGTCCATTTGTTGTATGTGGAACTCTGTAGACCTTAGAAATAAGAGTAATGTAAGAATTCAGAAGATTTTGTACCTAAAATAATTTATGTATATAGTATCTTCTGGTGAGTTTGTTACACTATTTTCCCACCTGTGAAACATACTGTGTATTTACAAAGAATGTTTATATTTATTCTGTTACAAAATCTTTAAAAGTAATTTGTTTGTGCAATCAACAGGTGGGTTTGTGTCCGAAGTGGGTAAAATAGGTGTGGTATACTGGAGTTCAGTTCTGTTCTGTCAAGCACTTCTGTACTAATTCAGGAACAAATCGTATATCTTGGAGATCGCTGCAATGGTATGGTGTTGCTGCTGCTTACAGGTTTTAAGTACAAACCTAACTATCAGGAAACATTTGAGGTTCATGAAGAATCCTCAAGAAGATTTTAGTGATAGAATTTAACAGTACCATTTATCAGAAAAAAGGTTTTTTTTTAGAAGTGAAATAGTATAATTTTAAGTAAATTTTCCTTAAGTTTTTCCATGTGTTTATTATTAACAGACTAAAACATCACTTATATTGTTGCATTATGTTTGTAGATATGAAAACAGGAAACACGATACGGTTCCTTTTTTATTATTTTTCCCATGTGGCTGTGTATGAAGATCAAAGATAATTGCTCTGCTCATAGAATAAGCATATGTGTGGAGATTTAATAACATCAGGCATTGTTTAAAATATCAAGGTTCAAGTAAAGAGGTGCTTGCCATCAAATTCTCCTCTCTTTTGGCTTCTCAATCTGCTGTGTTCAGAAAACCATCAGCTATGCAGAGGAGCTCTGAGCTCTGGCAGGTAGGGACTTAACCTCCAGAGCCCTCGGGAAATCAGTAATGCCCAGCTCTCTCTCCTCTCTTTAATTAGGATGGAAAGGTAAGTGTACATCAGAGTAGCATGCCTGTCCCTAAAGCCTGCATTGATGAAGGTTAAAGACAAAAAACTCTGTAAGCTGGGAGCTTCCTAGACATTTGTAAAGTGAGCACAATTGCCCTAGGACTCACCTGTGTAACAAACAGATGGATAGGAAGGTGTTACTCAGTTTAAAATGTCATTGCATATTGCTAAAGGTATTAAAGGACTGCGCTAGTCTGCCTTTATTGCACAGCTCAAAGAAATGAGGAGGAGATGTTTGGAGCAGCCAGCCATTGGCATTTATGTTCTCTCTTCATGGACTCATTTGTCAAACTCTGTCTGTGAGCCTAAATTTGTCCAAGATTTTAAATCATACTTGGATAGTTATTGGTTGCCTACAGTTGTGCTGGAATATATGATAAGGTGTTCACAGACACTTGTAATTCACATTATTATTCTTCCAAGATCTGTAGCCTATGAAGAAAATATTATTTTAGCTGGAAATCCAGATATAGAATAGAATAGTTCCAGTTGGAAAGGACCTACAATGATCATCTAGTCCAACTGCATGGATATCTGGTGATGTGAGAATAGGTTTGTTGGGTTTTTTTTTTTTTTTTTTTTGAGTGTCAGATCCCATGCTGGAATTAGCAGTGAGGAGACTGGCTGAACTGGGAAAGGAAAGCTGTTGGCTCTGGAGATTTCTTTCTATGTTTGCAAATCTAACCTCAGAAGCTTGAGAATCTTGTCTGAAAAATTGAAAGGATTAATATTAAACAGTGTGGCGTGTTTTTTTTTTTCCTTTTTTCACCCAATTTCAGTAGTCAACTCATTAGACAATAGATTCAATCATCGCCAAGATGTCATTTCAATTGCTGAGCAAAATACAGCTCTTTGATACAAAGTGCAGTTGTCGGAGCTCACCGCAGTCCAGGTCCCCACGGACACATCTCAGCCCCCAGGAGGGTTTAATGCTGTTGCTTGCTTTGACGCAGGGAAAACTGGGGTGCAGGGACAGAAGTGTCTACTCAAGCATGTTATCTTCAGCTCAGGGGTACAGCACTTGAGTTGTTTTACTGTCTGGCTTTGTGGTCAAATAGAGCAACAGGTGTATTTTCACAACTGTTAAGAGAAGTTAAAGAAATAAACGCACAAAAGTTCAGACTAAGATTTCCATGACTTTGATAAAGAAAAACGTCAGTATTATTTATAGAGAAACATACTGTTATTCCGTAAACCCACCTCTAAAAAACTAAAGGAAACAACAACCTGCACTGTCTCAGCTGAAAGCAATTCTACACATTTTTTGGTAGAAGGAATACAATTTTAAATTAAATTTTATTGAGTGGCATAGGGAGGTCAACAGAGTTCATTTTCTGTAGGATTTTTCCAGGAAGAGAAATAGGACAAAAGGAACTCTTTGGGGTAAAAAGTAAGAAATACCTATCAAATAATTTTGCTGATTTGTGTAAGGCTTAAGATAGCTGCGAGAAAATGAAGCTGCAACTGGATTATACCAGAAAGAGCTGTGGTATCTGATAGTATGATGTCAGATCATTCTAGGATGATGCTGATTTTCCTAAAAACTTAAATTTGAAGCATCCCTGTGTGTCCCCCAGATGTTGTCAGGGCCTGTATTGAGAGTGGAAGTTACACAGACCTTGCTAGAGAAGTGTAGGTATGCATAGTGGTAACATCCCCACAAAAGCACCACCATCTTTTTGCAATTACTTGAAGCTCACAACCCCAAAAAGGGATTAAGCAAAAAAGGAGCAGGTAATACGCAGGAACTTGTTGACATTTATATTCTCCTTGCTTGACTTGTATGAGAGATCAGACTGAAGAGACATCAAAAAGGCAGAAATTGCAGAGCCCAGCAGGGAGATACTTTACATTTATCTGATCAGTGGTACCTGGGGAGTGCCAGGGTAATTTTATTTATTGCTTTCGTACCCAAGACTAAACAAAGCAGTGCTGAATTACAGACAGGGCTCTCCCTGCCTTGTGTAAGTACATACACATACATACGTATAACATTTGTATGTCTGTATACGAAATACAACTGATACTGTTTTTAACAGGAACTTCAAGTTACCCTTTCTGGGAGGAGGGGAGAGTTGGAAGATGGAAAGAAGGGGGGCATATTCACGCTATATTCATATTCACGCTATATTCACACTATTCAAATGTTTCTATTTTCAAACCTTCCTATTTAGGAGACGTTTCTATTCTGTGCTAGCACAGGAAGAAAAGCTGTTGAACTTGGAAACAGAAATTAAGTACCTAAAGTTAGGTGTTGTGGATACTGTCCTGGCTTCCATTTAAAGATGTGCTTTTAAAAAGTGTTGGGCACCTGGCGGCTTCCACTGGCAATTTATATCCGTGGGTTGTTGCTTACCTGCCACAGCTAACAACCACCGCCAAGGAAGCCTCTAAAACCTTGCTCTCACCAGTGGCTTTTGTGGTCTTGGAATGCAGAACTAAAAGACCCCACACAAAGGAGCTTCAGAAAACCAGCAGCAGAGATGGCTTAAGCTCTGTGTGTGTGTATCGTGTAATGCATGTCACGCATATGAAATGTATGATTTTACATGTTGTTGTGATTTAGCCTTCGTCACCACGCAGTTTCTCGTGCTTGCTCTGCCTCCCCAGTGGGGTGGGGGAGCGAATTGGGAAGAAAGGAGAACTCGTGGGTTGAGATGAAGACAGTTTACTAGAATAGCATAGGAAAATTACAATAATAGCAGAATATAAGGATATTAAAATATACAAAATGAACAATGCATGATTTCTCACCACCTGATGTCCCAATGATCCATACAGCCTGTCCTGAGCAGCGATCAGGGAAATGAAACCGAGCAGCAAGCAAAGGAGTGAGAGATGCCCTCTCCACGGGCAATCCCCACTTATATATCGAGCACTACACTTACAGCATGAAATACTCTCTTTGGCCAGTTTGGGCTGAATACTACGTTGTGTGGGTTTTTTCTTTTTTTCTTTTTTTTTTTCTTTTTTTTTTTTTTTTTTTCCCCGGGAGCTTCCTCTGGGCATCAGTGTCAATATTTGCTGCTTTGCCAAGCTAGCCCCTGCAACTTTTTTCCCCAGATATGTTGTTTGCTGAAATATTCTTAAATTTGCGAATTGGCTTGAAAGAGCTGACACAGGGAAAACACCAGAAGAGATACAAGCGTGTTACAGATAACGATGACATAGGCTTTCCTCGGGACCCCTGAGAAACTTGCTGGATTTGGGCTCTTGGGGCAGAGCCCTCCTCAGATGGTAACTGCTGGCTGTCAAACTGGCATCTACTAACACAACTGAGATTGCGTAGATGGGTATAAAGCACTGAAAGTTTAAGTCCCTCTTTGCACTTAGAATTTTTTATATTACACATTTTGTGCTGTGTATTTCTTGACTCTTTCTGAGCACTTCAGTTGATGGTCATTGCAAACAAAGCAGCTTGGGAGCTTATGTGGCTCAGGCTAATCCTGCGACAGCATCCCAGGCTGTGTGATGTTGGACTACATGTAACCATGAATGTCTTATAACCTTATTTTTGTGGCATCTCATCTGTCTCACTGTGCTTATGGAGAAAAAAAAATGTCCTACAGTAGAGACAGGAATGGGATTGGAAAACATGCAGTGCCATGCAGACATGCAGGAGGGAGGACTCTCAGCGCTGATTCACACCGCTGTGGCAGCTCGTGTTTGCATGGAAATGAGGATGAACTCAAAATTAAGGTCTGTTGGTAAACAAATAAACAAGTGCAGCTTCAGACCTCAGATGCTGCAGTAACCTGCTTCGCACAACTGTACCTCTGTTTCCTCTGCATGAGTCAGAGGTCGCTACCCCAGCGAGTGTTTGCTAATCTTTTATTTCTGCCCACGCAAAGGCAGAGTTTCATATACAAATGCTTGTAGAGGCATATACACCTAAAAGACTTGAGTCACTTGGGATCAGGAGCCTTAAGCAGGTTGTCTGCTTCTCCAGATCAGTTAACATAATTTTCAAGGCAGTGAAAGAAAGCTAAGACCTGCATCTGCCGAATGTGCCGTGCAGATACGGACCTCTGTCCCATTTGGCAGCCCTGCGCTTTCCTTCCCCTACCAACAGTGTTGCACGTTGACTTCCTTGCTATTCTGCTGCCAGCTTTGCCTCTGGCTCTTCATTGTCCTCAGATGGACGTAGTTCTAACAGTATCTCCTCTGTTTTTTTTTTTTTTTTCACATTTCTTATTCTTTCTTCCTTTCCCTCTCCTTTTCCTTCTTTGTTTTTGGAGTGAAATACAGGGAAAAGCTATTCCCATTTTAAATAGACTTGAAGGAAGTGAAAAATAAGATTGGTAAGAGGGAGGGGGTGAAAGGAAAGGCTGGGAAAGTGGGAAGAGAGAGTTGGTTAGAAAAAGGGAATAGCAAATGGCCCCAGATGAGCGGAAACTGTGGATTTTAGTGTGGAGTGAATGAACAGCTGGATGGGGGAGAGGTATTTCTTCCTCACGGCAGTGGAATAGGCTACAAGCTGGATAAGTAGTTGTCATCATAGGGAGGCAGCCATTCTGAACATTTTTAAATTTGAGGATTTTGGTTTTGGTGTTTGTGGATATACTAGCAAAAATGCAAATGACACCTTAGCAACTCTGTGCGTTGAAGATTTACCTTATCCTTTTAATAGGTAGTAGAAAGCAAGGAACTGCAAGATCCTAGTGGGTCTCCAAGCTCACTCACAGTCCACAGCATATGAAGAACAGAGGGGTTTTTCATGCTTGTGTTCTTTTATTCAATGGCCTCTCTGCAGTTAGGAAAACAGACACAACAGGCAAAAGTACAGCTGGCACACAGCACAATAAATGACTAATTTTCACTCAGCACAGTTCTCTAAATGCCGCTGTGTGCCAGACTCTGTGGAGCCATTTCTAAGATCTCAAAAGAAAGATTAAAAACATCTCAAATACACAGAATTGACAGGAAAGTAAACTTTTCTATGGAAGGGACACAAGAAGCCAGATGGTGAGTGTTGCACAAAGCCAAACAAATCCAGTCTCTGAATTCCTAAGGCGTATAAACCTCTGCAGAGAAATTAAATTTCTCTGAAGGAAAGTGAACTGTATGCAAATTCACACTCTGTCATAATTCTGTCATGCAGAACAAAGATCTTGTAATTTCCGAAAGTTGTCCTTTCCTTACCCTTCTGAAAACATATTCAAAAGCATAAAATAAGCAGCTTTTTAACTGAAGCAAGCTGGTAAGGAGAGCGAACAATTACACGGAGCAGAGGGGAATCAGTCAGTAGTTAAGTGTGCTCCTCCTGTTGTTGTTTGGAATAGTTCTGTATCCGCACAAAGGTTCGTCTTTTGTTGCTGCATTGTACGGTTGTACAATGATGCAGCCAGCTCTTAAAAGGAGAGACAGATGATCTGTGGCTTCAGTTCACAGAACTTCAAATATGTTCATACATGCCTGAGAAGGAATTGATTGAGGTGCGTTAATACACACGTTAGTTAAATTCCCTGACCAGTGAGCAGCAGTAATAAAGTTTAATAAGATGCTGGCTTGCATAAAGTGGGCTGTAAGTCTATGAGTGTTATGCTGTCACTTTGTAGAACTCATTTTGTCTTCATCTGACATTTATTGTGCAACTCGGTTTACCCTGTTTTGAAGAAAGATGTACTAAAATGGTAGAGCATGTGTCCTAGAGCATCTACATGACAAACAGAGTGGAAGGATTAATGTATGAGGAAAGGGATTATGGAAGTTTAGAGGGCTGTGAAGAAACCATCTGTAGGTACATAACTGACGTAAAGGATTATAAAATTAAGATGTATTTAAACATTTGCTATTACATTCTGATTTTAGCTTAGCATCTAGGACCCATGATGGTCTTGTCTATGCATGGTATGGCACATTGAGAAGATTAGTGAAATACAGTGGAAGTCGAGAATGAATTAGCTGTAAGCAAAATGAAGCCTATAATTCTGATCACACATGACTAAAGTGGCAATTATCTTTATCTGCTTTCCAGTCTATATGATAAAGTTCCTTTTGAAAGCTTAAATTATAATTTACACTAACAGGAAAAAAATAGCGTTTTTTCTGAACAAAACTGAACCCGCTGGTGGATGTAAGAGTGGATAGATCTGAGGACAGAAGCAAGTAAGAACTCTTCACTTTATTTGAAGCCATGGCCCTATATAATTGTTGAGAGTAATCAAACCAGTTCACCTTTTTGTCCTTGGAGATGGAAGCCTGGGACAATTTTTTCCTCCCTAAAACACTGTGTAGAAATTATCGAAGAATAAAGGAGATATATCTGATGAAGTATAGTGGCATGTTTTTATTAGACCTAAATTTTGTCTGGGTTTGGACACGTGCTGAGGTGTTCTCCAATGTCTGTTAAGCTTTACTCAACTGATCATGAAGAAAACTGCAAAGCCATTCAGAGCATTTGATTTAACATGATTGAATATGCAAGAAAAAAATGCAAAGGATTAAGTGAAAGGGTTTAGAATTAAAATTAAGGTATTTATGATGCTTTCTTTTTTCTTGGTTTGAGAAAACGAAGATTGTTACTGCTTTGGTGTCCTGTACCGGTAGCACAGAAGTGTGTGCTTATCATCCAGGATGGATGATGAAATTTGCAGTGAAGCCATCAACTAATGATGAGTGATGAGAAGTGATTAAAAGGGCAACTCAAAATACTTATAGTTCATTGGTGCTGCCGCACGGTGATTGGTAGGTAGTTAATGCTCATGAAATAAAACTGCAGTTAGCCTGTAGCAGTTGACCTCCAGCGAAAATAGCTTTGTGCAGAAGACAAAAACTTTTCTAGACCTCTTTAGATGTACCTGGAGCTGATTTTCCCTTCTTCTGTTATATTTGGGGTGTTCTTGATTTATAGCTGAGTGGGCAGGTACGAAATAAAATACAGGGTACTGGGGACCCACAAGGCTCTTACGAGCAGCTCAGGTTTTCTGCATTAGCAGAAAAGAATCTAAAGGAACACGGGCTATGGGCTTATGTAGCTGAGTGTGGACAGCCAGTAGCTTTTTTTTTTTTGCTTAGCTTGTTACATAGCTTTTGGGAAAGGTCTTCTGTGAAGCTACTGGTAGATGCATTCCTGCCAATTTTCACAAGTTTGTTAACAAGTAACTTCAAACTTCTCAGAAATATTACCTTCCTTGTTTATTTGTCATTCATGAAATGACAGGTTAGTATTGATGAGGTTAAAAAATAGGTCTTGCCTAAGAGTAAACAAGTATGGAAAGAAAACAGAAATTTCAGTAGGGTCGCAGGAGGCGATACTGATGTACATGGAAGAAAATCAACTATTCCTTTACAATCCATGAGCTTCTTGAAAAAGTTTGCTTCTTTTATAAGAGCAATGATGGGAATGAGAGAAAACCTAAGCTGATGGAGAAATATTAAATTCTTACCATTAGATTTATTCGTTCTGTATGCATGATCTGTCCCTTGTATGGAAGCTTCTCACACATCAGATGTGTTGGACCTCACATTGGTTTTTGTAAGAACTGACAGTGTAGTAATGCTGCAGTAAGAGGTTGTTTTCCTGCTGCTTCTTGCAGCACAGTACTCTTCTACTTCTCTGCATAAATCTAAAATTAAAATAACTTGAAAAGATTAGTTGAGATTAGTGAGGAGAATTTAGTGACGTATCTTCTGTGATACAGAAGGCTAAAACAGATTAAACAAGTGGCTTCCTCCAGAGCCCACTACTGTGATTCTGTAACACAGTAAAAGTGTAAAACACGAAATAACAATAGACTAGAAGACCAAAAAATAAAATTGCCAGGTCCCTTTGTGAGGCAAAATTGTGGTATAAAATAAGTTTATAGTGGTGGCAGCGCTAATAAAATATTGTAATCTTTAGAAATGGCCATAAAAATATAGCTGCAGTAAAATAATTGCATTTGATTGATTTCAGAGACACTTATTACTTGCTCTGTTGGTGTTTTGTCACTTGTAATATAAGATGGACTTCCACAGAGAAATCTCCTGCTGGGAACAAATTGTTCAGCCTTAGAGACCTGTTAAAACTTTTCAGTTGTTTTGCTACTTGAATCTTTTAATGTGCCATCTCTTTGGATTTGCGGGCTATTTCTTTTGGGAGTTTTTGTCAACTCTCAGAGCAATGTTTTAAAATAGGAAAGAATTATCTTTTTGAGCAGCTTTTGTTTCATGTCGTTTTGTAGAACAATCTTTTTGATATCCTGGATTTCAGTATCTCTGCTATGTATGTTTTATTGTCAGTCGTTAGGAGACCTGGGCTGTGTATGTACCTCCTCCGCTAGCCTCCTCCCTTGCATTACTTGGATTGCACCTGAGTTCAATATACTGCAGAATCAAGAGAACGGATGCATTTAGTCTGCTTAGGAAACAAGAAAGCTTAACGAGTTGGAACTGATCCTGAGCGCATTTCAGAAAATACCTGGTGCGTTGTATAATGGAAAAGTAAACTCGCCTACTATTTGAAGGTAAGAGGTTCAGAGCCGTGAACTGCAACACATGTCACAGTGGTACAGGAGGTTTAATGCTTGCAGTTATGTCGTACAGAAGAATCGATGAGCACTTAGCACAAGTTAAGCCAGCAAACTAAAACAGAAAAACATATGACTGAATGACCTTTGTAAATCGCGTGATGTCTTTTGTCTGGGAAACGCAGAGGACCAAAAGCATTGATGAGCAATGCTCATAACAGTGGTACAAGAAAATGTTTTCACTTGAAACTCATAAGATTTAACACAACTTGCCCAGTTAGATGAGAAATGAAGCCTATAATTCAAGTCTTTGAGTTTCCAGTCATATTTTTATTACTAGGCCATGTTTTCTTTCTATCAAATTTGATACAAGGCTCTCCCTCACTAGTCTTGGATGAACTTTTCCCTTAAGCTAGTTTTTAACTACTCAGAATAAAAAAGAAATGAAACATGAGGTCCCTGAAAAGACAGATCTCTTTAGCATTAGCTGTTTAAACCTATGCATAAATGTTCTACATGAGAATGAAATTGTCTTCACTTGATTGATGGAAAGAAGTACCAGATGTGTGAAGCTGTCAGACTAAAGGTCTAACCCTCCAAAGAAAAGGGAGTGGGGTGGGGATTTGTGTTTTGGGATATGAATCACAAATAATTAAATGGGAACGACTGTGGGAGCTTTACATTTTAATATGGGGGCAACTGTAGAGTAGTGAACTTGCTTAAGTAAGGCTTAAGACTTGTGCCACTATCTCTGTATAAAGACTACAAAAGATATTTTTTTAATGCTAGTTTTACAGGTTTATAGTGGTGCCTGCAGTGAAGAGCTAAACGGGTGTAGCTGCTCTTGAGACACTGTTATTCTGCAGAGTCCAAGAAAAGCCCCTGAGGCGTGGGAGGGGGAAGAAAAGGTTGGAAGGGACCTCTAGAGGTCATCTTGTCCAACCTGTCAGACCTGTTTGGAGAGATCAGAGTAGATCAGGGTGGTCAAAGCCTTTCTTTAAAGACAGGCTTGTTGGTTAGGGGATCCAGAGACTTTAGCACAGCAGGAGGCACAGGATCTGCAGTTTCACAGGGCTATCAGGCCTGTCCTACAACAGACTGAGAATCAGAAGGTTTAATCTGGTCTGCTACCCTCAGTTAAAGGTAACATCACCACCTAGAGCTAACTCAGTTCAGGGCACTCTGTTTTCCTAGTGAGGACAAGGTCTGGGGGTTTGTTTTTTTTTGAAAAAAAAAAATGAATTGTTATTCTTGATAGCCATCAGCTTGGAGTAGATTATGAGTTTTTTTTTTTTTTAAATGAAATTCTCTTTTACATAGTCACAAATCCTTAAAAGATGAGACCATGTATTGCTGTTCTCAGTAATTTGGATGAATTCTGCTAGACTATTGAACATATTTTCAGAAATTGTGTTGTGGCAGTGCTTGCAGTAATTGAAATCTTGAGATTTTACACTGGAAAACAAGATCTTTAAGAAATATGTGTGTGTATGAGTATTTGTGTACTTGCATGTGTGTGTTTACAACCTGTGGCCTTGAAAGACAACAAAAGACTAAGTTAAGCACCTTGGCATGGGTAGGCTTCCCAGGTGAGGCTAGTTGAGGCCATTAAGTGCTTTGAACCTGTTGGTGCTCTCAGGGCCCTGAGATGAAGAACTACCCAACCATATTAACTCTTAAACTCTGAGAATGTACACATCATCTTTACTTCAGGGTCCTAAATTTTGACTTTGAATGCTTGGGCTGTTAAATCTGGAATTGAGGTGGGATGGAACTCTTTAAACTCTGGATGAGATCTGCCAAAATATGGTGAAGAAGCAAGTTTCTGGTAGTTTCTGGTGGGTTCCTCCAAGCACATGCATTGCAGCTTTGCCCAGTCGGGGATTCGGTGGCTAACAATGAGCTGCTTTGTGGGTGCTGATGAACGGTGGATGGATGGTATGGCTGAAGCAGACAGTTTGGCCTACATTTCACTTTTAAGTGTTTGCTAACAATAAGCTCTAAATGTCATTGCTTTTGGTCAGATGTTATTTATTCTATTATAGTATTTCTGATGGTAGAATACAGTTTTCAAAGGGATCTGAAAATGTTTATTCTGAGGCTCCATGTTGGTCAAACAAAATTATTGTTTTTGAAGGACCTTCTGGTTGAAATTAACATTTGACCAGTCCTATCAAAACATAAGCTGGATTCTTAATCTGGTGGTAAACTTGTATCAGAGCATAATTTAGTCACACTTTCTCCTTATATTGCTTGTTAGCCACAGGTACCAATAATACTTATAGAATCATAGGATCATATAATGGTTAGAGTTGGAAGGGACCTTCAAAGGTCATCTAGTCCAACCCCCCTGCAAGGAGCAGGGACATCCCCGACTAGATCAGGTTGCTCAGAGCCTCATCCAGCCTGGCCTTGAATGTTTCCAGGGATGGGGCATCCACCACCTCTCTAGGCAACCTGTTCCTGTGTTCTACAACTCACATTGTAAAAAATTTTTTCCTAATATCCAATCTAAATCTACCCCCCTCTATTTTAAAACCATTACCCCTCATGTCCTATCACAACAGGCCCTACTAAACAGCCTTTCCCCATCTTTCTTGTAGGCCCCCTTTGAGGTACTGGAAGACTGCTATCAGGTCTCCCCGGAGCCTCCTCTTCTCCTTGAAGCTGTAATAAATGTTATGTATTGTGTACAGCAATAATAAGATGAACAATTTATAAAAAACAGAAGGTAAATAATATATTTTTCATTTTACCCTGTGACAAACATATTTTATGCATGCTTCATGGTAGTGTTTAAAATAAACAGAAATCAGCAACAGAACCTGTCAAAGCCCACTGATTTCCCGCTAAGGTTACGTTGAGCTTTTGCTTTATACTTTCCATGAGATTTTGAACATAGGTGCATTTCTAAACATGCATGCATATGAAAAATGTATACATACATATATTAATGAAAATGCCTGTTATAATTTGCCAGAAAATTCTGTTACAGTTTTGGGGAATCTGATTGAATCCAATAGAGAGTAATAGGCAGTGGATATATAAAGACATTTTTTGAAAATTTGAGTAATAAAATTACTGTAAATTAAGTAAACTGCACCTATAAATGATATATGCTGGCTTTATGTGCTTCAGTAGAACTAACCCTCCAGTGAGGTGAGGTTTTTTCCAATTAATATAATTTTAAGAAATTAGATTTACTCCGTGTCCTTATAATACATTTAAATAGACTGAAGACTGAACAGCAGTCTGCGTTGCGTGTTTGAACTGCCTCAGCACATAGGGCCTTTGAACACGAAATGTTTTGGGTAGGTATCATTATAGCATCTCTGTTTGCTTGTAATTGTACTAAATGGCATTTAGACCCCTCGGAAGCAACACTGAGCAGCAGTTCACAGCACAGGGGTTCCAAATGCCAAGCAGAGCAGATACCCTGAATAGTTGCTACACAAACGGTGAGAAATATGTTTCTGGGAGATTTCCCTGAGGCCAAAAAAAAAAAAAAAAAAAAAGGTGAGCAGATAGGGGAGAAATAAGAGACAATCACTTCATCTTTGAAATCTGAAGTCTGCTGAAAGGGAAGATGATTGGGAGACTTGTTTTGGAAGTGCATTTCTGATTTGTACCCAAATGGTAAAATACAGACATTAGGGCTAGCTTGACAATAAAAAGACTGTACTAGGAGATGGAATTTTAAATGAAAAACTGGGAATCCAAGTGAAGCTGAAGTTCATGACTACTTATGTACATTTTATCTTGCTCTGTGAAGATGAAGGAATGTTATGCCTGATTTGATAGTTGGTTTTATGTGCTTTTCATTTTAATAATATTCACCAAATAGTCATGGTCTGAATTTATTTTAGCGCAAGATACACTCACTTATATAAAAGACCATTAATGTAGAGATACGTGTTTGTCTTGTCTGATACTTAGTGAAGAAGACAAATGTAAGAGATTAGAGGACATCCTGAAATTATCACTTTAGAATTTTTTTGCAGATTAAGTTTAAACAAACTCTACCATGTAACTACTTTGTAGGGTGGTTTGTTTTTTTTTTTTTTTCAGATCCACCCTGCTTTGTCTACTTTCAGTTCCTCTTCCTGTGACAAAGTTAAAAGGTAGGGGTGGAAAATCCTCCCCTGACTAGACTGAACTAAATGTTCTTCATTGAATTCAATGAGCTGAGCATTGAACGCCAGTTCTCAAAAATACAGGATTTGGTACTCTCTGAAAAGCAATTCTCTTTCAAACTCCTCAAGTTTTGTCCCCAGAAATGACAACGCCTGTATTACTGGTTATAGGTCAAAATTCTGACCTGGAAGTTTTCACATGAACTCAGTTAAGATTCCTAGGGAATGTTAATCAGCAACATCCTTAGTTTATGTAATACAGTACACTCTGCTTAGTTTTGGAAATGGGTAATTGAGAAGTGTGTTTAAATGGATTTTGTTGAAGCAGCCAGTTTATTTCCATTGACACTCAGTGGATAATCCTTTGTTTAACAAGATCTCTTTTGTGGGACATAGATTTTGTGATTAGACACACTAAGCTGCTTTAAATCACAAGCAGAGGTAGGCGCTTAAGCTTTGAAAGTGGTTTAGCTTGGGTATTAAGCTCTATGTTAAGCTACCCTTACAGCATATGGTGCACAGGACGTTTAAGAGATACCCTGTACCCCAAAGGATCCAACTGGGATGCTAATGGTTGTGCATTCAGGATATAGAGACTGAGTCCACTGACAGGTGATTGCTGAGCAATCCTGGGGAACTCGGCAGCTGCTAGCGGGAATGCATGCGGTGTAAAAAAGCAAGAGGATAACTTCTGTAATTGATCCTGGAAGGGAAGATGGAGAAAGGGAAGTATAACCACTCATGTTTGACTAAGACACAGCTTTAGCCTCAAGACTTCAGAAAGTGCCATGGGAGCTTTGATACCTAGGGGGGTGGTCGGGGCTCCTGTTCCTCTGGTGAAATTCCTCATCTGCTGAATTTCCACGCAGTGCAGCAACACGCTTACCCTTCTCCCCCAGCTTTTCTGTTACTGTTTGATTTATGATTCTTACTACCTTTTACATCAGAAGAGTTTACGTTTCAGTTATAAATCCTTCAAGCTAAGTACCTCTTGAGTGTTTTGTAGCACAAATTAAATTAACACTTTGGTATAGACAAGTATTAGGCCTAATACAAAAGGAGGTATGGTTCCAGCAGCAGACTACCTGCTTCTGTAGAACTTACCATCTTCTAAATCACCTCTCTTCCTACAGTAATCCAGCATGGTGCTGCTTACCTAGAAGATCAGGACACAGTTAAGTGTGCATGTGGCATATGTGCCTGGATCCTGCTTTCTGTTTGATTATTTGGCTATTGCGAGTGTGCTGAGGAAAAGCAGCCTGGGCTCTTCGGGGATGTGTGATTATACAGATCTGTACCGTTAAGGGTAGAATTTTGCCCTCTTTGATCATCCCTTTTATTGATGGGCTTACCACAAAGGTTAAAGGGAGCTTCTTGCTTTGAAAGCTTGGAAACAGCCCATCCAACAAAGTAGTACCTTTATTTGTTAAAAGCTTTTCAAGCTTATAGACCTGGAAGAGCCCCAGTAAAATCAATGAAAAACTATCCGAGATAAACAGACTTACAGATGAATAAACACTCACTACTATTTTTAGTCTGAGCTCACAAAATCTCTTCCTGGCTGCCTGGCCTTTTTCTCTAATAAAACAGCTAATTCTGCAAATATTAATAGAGGCATATTGGCAGATTTGGGATTTGCAGTTCTTCCTGAGCTTAAACATAGGGAATGCAGTTAGACAAAACCTTTTCCAAACGGGCCTGTAAGTACTTGTTTAGCGAAGTTCCTGTCTCGCCAAGGACTGATCTTTCCACAAACTCTAAGCAGCGATGCGTTAGAGAAATAGTTAGCAACACTGCAGCAAATGAAAGCTTTACTTGTTCATTACTGTGGCCAGCACAGGAAGGATATCTGTACAAGTAGACATAAACAGTCCTCTAATTTACTGGTGCAATTTTCCAGAGTGGTGAGCGCTCAGAGCTCTAGTAAAACATATGGTTTGAATGAAGCTTGGAAGACGATGGGAAGAGAGAGTGGAGAGTCTCTGGGACAATCAGACTTTTTACTCTGAGACCATGTTTTCTCATCTGCTTTATTGTTTGTCACAGTATGTAGACTTTTGTGCTAGACCTGAAAAAAACCCCACCCTCCTGTGTTTATGTGTACCAGATGTATCTCATTTGAATTGCTAGACGTACTGATATGTTCTGCACTGAAGGTCCTTGTTCTCCTGTCTCGGGTGGCTTAGGGTGACAGAATGCTGCTGGGCTTTCATTCGCTGCTCTATCTTCCTCTTGCCCTGTGTATCAAAAGGCACAGAGTTGTTTGAGTATCTTTTTAAACCACCTTGCTTTGATGTGGGAAAGGCTAAGCCTGCAGAATGCCGCTCCTTGCCATGGCATAGAGTCAGGAGTATATTCAGAAGTTTTGTTCCTCTTTGAAGTGGGTGTAATTTTGCCTCCAGCCAGCTTAGAACATAGCTATGTTTACTGGTATGTCCCTTTGTACTGAAGTAATTTGATGGTCTAATGATGAGCTAGTGTGACTTTCAGGAAAGGGACCTCTTCAATGGGAGTGCTTTGTAATTGTGCTTCTTGCATCTTCCATGACCAGAAGTGAGACATCTTTGAGGTACCAGCATGATTACGTTGCCCATATCTGCCTTAGCCCTTGAACTACATGTGGCTAGGACTTCTGCCTGTTTGGGTAGAAGCCAAAAATACCTTTTTAGATTTGCCCAAGCCTCCTATGGTCTGCTCCTGCATTCTCGTGTGCAAAATGTCAACTTGTTGCTACTTTGCCTGGGTTTTGCTTGTTCTAGAAAGGATTTTCTGGTCTGAGGCTCTTGGCCTGCGGCATATACCTGGGAAGTTGGTCAGGAGGAAAGGAAGAGTGTGGGACTAACATGATGCTTGCCTTGTGTCTCAAATGAAGAAGCTTCTTTTGGCAACTTGCCTTTTGTGGAGTCTTTACGTACACCTGGCTTTCATTAAATGGATGTTTTCATGATATCTCAAGAATGTATCTATTTTTGACTAGCAAATCCTTTGCTATACTGATGATTTGTATTTACATCTGTGCTTCTCTGGAGATTATACATCAGCTCATCCTGTAAGGACAAGTAACAGATATGGGGACCAAGAAACAAATCGCCCTTGTGCCAGGCCACAAGTGCAGTAGTCTGCAGGGCTGCAGCGAGACAGCAGGTGGGAGTAGTAGATCAAAGACAGAAATGACACCTCTAGCACTGCTCCAGAGTTATATAGGGTGTAGGACAGGATTTTGGCATGAAGCTCCGTGCCAAGCTTCATGTCTGGAATAGTATGAAGATAGCTTAGAAAAAAGTAACATGGGTAGGAAAGATGACTCTCTGACTGGGGATGTGCCTGATTGCCTGGAGCTGTGCTCTGGTTGGCAGCCCCACCAGGGTCCTGGAGCCTTAGATCTTTGTGGTGAAGCTACCAGCAGCTCTGTAGGGCAAGCAGTAAGCATGCTTGTGCTTGTGTTGGCTGTTAGGGGATGCTTAGAACTAATGCATGGTTTGGTTCCCTGGTATTAGTTGTCATCATCCTGGGCAAATGTGAACAAAGGGAGTTCAGATTCAGCACAACTTCCTCCACATAACAGTCTCCTCAAATGCGTGCTCAAAATGTCAGCTTTTACATCTTTTCCCCTCATCCTACTTTTTTACTGTATCCTAAAGTGCAGTCTTTCTACATTTCCCTTTGTGCCTCTGTCCTACTTCTCCATCTGACTTTATTAGCTGGCATCCCAACCATCTTAGGCTCAAGAGAAGACTTCCTTAACAAAGATGCCTTTTACTGAGCAGGAAACCTTGTATGGGAAGTCCAAAGCACCTGCTGCGTGATAGAGAGGGATAGTAATTGGTATGGGTTTGGTGAGGCTGCTTCCCAAGGTCTTGTACGAATTTGTGTATCAGTAAATCACAGTCATTTTCATAAATGGCTTTTAAATAAAAGTATAGTTTGTGTTCTAAAAGAAACTTTAGCAGAAATGTAATTCTCAAAGTATTAATCACAAATTAGTTCATACATTCTCTATGAGCTGTGTTACCTGCAGCAGAAGCAGGCACTGTATTAGAAAGCACAAATCACCAACTTCCCCTGCCATCCCGGCAAGGCTCTCTGCAGGGCAGGACTGGTGCTGTGAGGGAGGTTCAAAACTCAAGGTCCTTGAGTTTCAATTGTGGGACTTTTATAGGGCAGGGTCACACTTTGCCTGAGCGGGAACAGGTGTTTCCCAGTGCCTGACTGTGTTCGTTAGCACTTCTCCCTTGGTGTTTGTAGCTGGGTGTCATCTTCACTATCGGTCTGGGTGTAAGGTCAGCATTTATGAATTAACTACTTCAGTGAATAACCACTTGTTACTCAGGGAAATCCCATCATGTAGATGAGCCCCACACAATTCTAGTAGCTCTGTGACATTTTCCCTTTATCCTGTTGACAAAAAGCGCTGGATTATAGCGGTGAGAGAACCATCTTTGTTGTGGCTGAGCTTCAGCAAGGTGAGGTGCGCTTTGTCATGTAGGTTATACGGCTGAAAGCAGTTTTTGTGTTCAGTGACCTATACAGTGTTCAGCCTCAGTTTTCTGAACTGTGAATGCACTTGGCTCTATTTTGCAAGTTCACCTTTTCTCCTTTTGGTACAAAAAAAAGCAAATGCCAACAGCGCCGGGCAGGAGAGGGAGGCGTATTCAGAACTTGGCTTTAAGCTGCTTTGTTTCCATTGTGTTTTGGGTGGCCTTGGGTCACAAAATGGTGCAAAGCCATTTCTGTTAAGGCCAGCTGCTGTAAGACAAAGCTGCTGAAAAAAAAAAAAAATCAATATTTAAAATACAACTTTTCTTGTTATTCTTTCGTACTTCCAGGTATAGATCAGTTGTTGCAAGTCCTTAAGTTTCTGAATATAAATATCTGCATTTTGTGGCAACCATTATTTTGATTTAGTGTATCATTAAAAAACTGACACTGTAAAATTAAAAGTTTTTTTTTTTTAGTAAATTGATTTAGAAACAGAAAAGTAGTGAGAAGAGTATTCTGATAAAGTGTGGAGACCTTTCCCCTCCTTCAGTAACACTAGATCTTATAGATAGTGTGTTCATCACAGCGCGCTGACTTCCAAACAGGGAAGATGCTTTTTAAAAAACGTACTTTTTGAGTTTGTAAAAACACTTACTTAAGACAAAGAAAACCCTTTACTGAAGCACTAAAACCATAGAGAGAAGTATTATGATGCAAGTCTTCAAAGGAAAAGCACTGGGCTACAGGCAACACGGTCGGAAGCACAACAAAGGAGTCCCGAGGCTTAGTAGAGGCATGCAGGAGATGGGTTGGCTTGCCTGACTGCATGGGGTTGGGAGAAAGGGGGTTGGAACAAGATTAAAACCTTGTTAGTAGTAGGATTTCTGCATAGTTTGTGCAGCTGACTAGGAAGGCAGAGCAGGCCCAGGCTACCGGCATTTATCTCTTTCCCCAAGTCTTGCTGGGGTGAGGAGAGTGGGAGGGCTGCTGCTGAGCTGTGTGGCCGAGAGGTGCGTGCCTGGCTTTGCAGCTCTCCACAGGAGGAAACATATGTGACTTTAAATTATCCTCTCATTAATTCCTTGCTGTTGCATGAGCACTTCTACCTTCATTTAAAATCTCTGCAATATGTCATACAGTTTAGGTAATAATTTCTGTAATACACGAAATGGAAGGCAGCACGGGGAATCCTTGCATCATTCCATAGTGGCAAAATAGATCATGAAAAGAACAAAATACAGAGGCTAGTCTGAAGACGTTATTTTAAGCCTTAAGCCTAATGCAATTTTTGGCTTGAATGCAGTTTTAATCCTGGAGTCAGCAGGACAACTCATCTGAAACTATGCATGGGTCCTGCTCTGCAGGACTTTTTGGAGAAAATCCTGAAGTTTGGGTTATGTGCAAAAATGCTAGCATAGGGTTATATCAAGGTGATGCCTCTGAGTTTATAAATTGCTTTCTCCTTGTAATAGACAATAAGTGACACAGATGTAAACTAATTCTGCAGTGGTACTGGTACTTCAGAACTAAGATACCTCGGCTGCTCTCTGTAAGCATTAAAATGCATGTCAGTAAAATGTTGTTTGAGCTTGCGACAAAAAAAACCTGTGTTCATCAGGGTGCTGGCAGAATTCTTGTAGCAAAGACCTCTGAGCTACTGTAGTGAGAGACTTAACCCATGGCCCTAGTCACCTGTTGTTGCTAGAAATTTTTTGATGCTTTTCACAGCAGGAAGTTTATTAACTGATGTTTGGACGAAGTCCAGTTTGGATAATTACACTGTGCCTACATGAAGTATTATGCCATGGTATTTTCTGTTGGTAGCATTTCCCTTCTCGTCCTAAAATATGGTATGATAGTCACAGTTTCTTCTACAATATTTAAATGTACTTAATCTGCTGCAGTAAAGTTAAGGTCTACATTTAGCACATGCCCATCTCACAGCTTGATGCAGTATTGTGCGTGGGTTCTGGGTAAAGCTGCAGTGTGTGTTGGGTTGAGAAATGGGCTGTCTGATGAGAGTGGGTGCTGTGAACCATGTCCCGTGGCCTTTGTTGAGGTGTCATAGCACCCTTTGCTGCCTCTTCTGAAATCAGTCATGACTAGTTCCTCTGAAATTCAGTCATGAATCTATGCAGATGTCCCTAAGAGCGAGAGGAATGTTCTTTGTTTTTCACCACTTCCCCATTTCAAATTTTAGTCTTATGACTTGCTGTAGTACATGAGGTTGTGCAGTCAACTTATCCACATCCTGCCTTCGCTAAAACATCTGTGACCTTGTTGATGTACCTCATTCACAATAGAAACGTGATAATTTCCGAAAATTGATGTTGAGTGTCTTTGGCGATTTTTTAAGTCTGTGAAATCAAAGGCTAACTTCCACTGTGGTGTGTGATGATTCAAAGAATGACAGGGTGATTTTGTGGTTTCATAGCAGGAACCTAGACTACTTCTCTTCTGTTTCGGAAAGAGCAATCATCTCATCGTAATTGCTAAATCCGGAGTAGCTCCAGACTATCAGCAGTTTTATGAAAGAGAGAATACTGAGGTGGTATTTGCAGTGATTAAAGCATTGGAACAAACAAAAGCTTCTGCTAGTAATGGTATCGGGCTACTTTTTATAATGAAAAAACATATATTTGTGTATCGCACTCAGGTGCTGTTGTATGTGGAAAAAATAGCTTCAGTTGTGAGTGCTAACAGGCAGCAGATAATCCTGTGCATGTGCGGGTGAGTGTCTGAACTTCTGAGGTCGAGCATGCTGTTCCCTGGAAGCTGATGGAGAACTGGATTAGGGTCTTGTTTGTGTGAAGAATCTGTATTCACAGTAGTATTTTCTCTTGTAAGCCTATTCTTGTGTGGCATTAAACAGAAACATTAAAGATAGGCCTTGAATGTCCCACAACTTGAGGAAATTGGCTTCTCAACTTAGTTTTGCTGGGTCTGACTTCAGCTCCTTGTCTTCCCCCAATTTAGTGTTTGTCTGTGTGGCTTGCAAATCTACTCTGACTCAGAGGGGAAAATCAGATAAAATAACTGATGAAAGCTGGAAAAGTAAAAGTATAACATGATAGGCAATGATAGAAGAAATACATACAAAATGTATTTGAGAAGTGTTTGTACAAGGTCTCTACTTCAGAGTGTGCAATGGCTTTGGCATTCAGTGCTATCTGTACTGGCAGAGAAAGAATAGCAAGAAAAGCAAAGAAAACAAGGTTTTTTCTTTGCTTCGGAAAGGAGAAACAGAATCCAGCTGACAGGCTGTGTGGATGGATAACTGAAACCAGGGATTAGGAATGGGAGAGATAAGGAGGGAAGAAGGGAGATTAATTTTAAAAATATGGAGAAGAAGAAAAATCCAGAAGAAACACTGATGAGCATGAAGGCAAGGAAAGGGATTTAGATGCAAGAGGGAAAAACAAAACTGAAAAGACATTTCAAGTGCTTCTGATGCAATTAGTCTGCTCCAAAATGTGTATTAACTTCTGCCACCCCACTGTATGATATTTGAAATTCAGATGACAAAAAAGCTGTCTGTCTTTGCTTCTCTCTTGTAGTCTCTGTTTAAGGAAAATGGCCGTGTTGTGGATCGGAGAGCAAGTGATTCAGCAGTGTGGGTTAAAATCTTACGCTTTTAATGCGCTGTCAAGTCCAGTCTGCTTGTCATCCTCTGAAGAGAAGATGCTAGAATGCAGAACGCACATTAATATCACAGCCTACCTATACCAAGCCAGGAAATTTATTTACATAGCACGAACATAGAATATGCTTCAGATCCTACTCTCTTGATGTGCTGCATTTGAGGACTCTCTTTTAGCCTAGCTACCCAGCATATTTTCTCTTTTTTTTTTTTTTTCCCTTTTCCTTTTTTCTTTTCCTTTCCTTTAGCATCAGGCTCTTCAAAGTGTCTCCTTTATCTTTAATTCCTCCAGCTGTGAAGGAAACATATGATGTTTTTTTGGTGTCGTTGTTTTTTTTTTTTTTTTGTGGTTTTTTTTTTTTTTTTTTTTTTTTTTTTTTTTTTTGTGGTGCAGTCGGAATAACACAGCCTTCATATAGCACATTAAACACACAAATTTCCACCCCTGATTCCAGTGACCGTTTGCCTGGTACAGACGCACCTCCAAAGCAAGTTTCTTCAGTAATTAGTTGTTTGGCTTGCAAGCAGGCGGGGTCCGTTTTGTACACCGAGAAGCGACGGTAGCTTCTGTTGGTTTTAATCATGCTCTCGAAGCCTGTCACCTGCAAAGCAGTAGGAAAGCAGATATTGAGACCATGAGGACACGCATGATTGGCACGATGTCTATGTGCTGGCCACCACCTTGAGTGGCACCAGTGTGCACCAACTGCCGTGTCCTCCTAGGGGTAGGAATAACTCATGGAGGGGGCTGGGGGCTCGAAGTGGAATGAGGGGAAATAAAGCGAGCTGGAGTGTGCCAAATCGAGGGGCAAGCTTCTCTCTTCCTCACAAATAGAGAAGTGGGCAGAAGCAGCAAAAGCAGGGATAACTGGAGACAAAATCCTACGTCCTTGTAAATCTACATCATTCCATCAAGGACACCTCTGTTACCTGTGGTAAACACTTTTTTTCTCTCTCCTAACTGTGCTGTTGTATTGCTACACTGTCTGTCACTGGCCTGTGTAGTGACTCAGGAAGGAGACTTGTAGGACAAAACATTGAAACCTGGCCCAAAGAGAGTACATCCAGCTGGGAAACAGCCTCCAGCCACCAGCATGACAGGAATTCAAAGGAAATATTGTCATGTATGAGAATGACTGGGCTAGGTGTTGCTAAAGCGAAACTCCAGCAGTGTCTGGGATTTCCCCTCCCTTGAAGAGGGTGGGAGATTTCCCTGTAGATTTGTTTTCAAGTTATGTTGTCATTTGTGGGGAATGTCTTGTGGTTTGTGGCCCCATGGCTTCCCAGTAGCTTTCAGGACCTGCTTTTTGGGGACTTCCAGGCTGTGGCTGTCTCTGGGACAGCCTCATGGAGGTAACTCCCATGGCTTGGGGAGCCATAACCTCAGCATCGCAGATTAAGGAGAGAATTTGAAGAAGTCCTGGTATCCTCCCTGCTGCCTGCTTTCCCCTCCCTCTGTGTCCATGAGCAGAGGCTGAAGTTCGAGGAAGCCCCAGAGGGAGTTGCAGGGTGCTGTATGGATTTAGAGTTATCTGAACCTGCTGGAAATAGCAAGAAATTAGTTAGATGTTTGAAATATGGTAGGCAGGAAAGAGATGTTTGGGGGGAAATCAGATTTCTGGTTTAATATGTCTATAACAAACAGCCACTTAAACAGGAGTGTTTTTTTCCGACTCAGAAGTTAGCATGTTTTTTCTAACCTGGCTCTTTCACATGCGAGGAATTCTGGCTTTTAGGTACTTTCTTCCTAACCTAGAGGAGTGGCAGATTTTCAGCTGGGGGTTTAATGCAGAGCAGGGTCTCCTGATGAAGTCCTCAGCTCACTTAAATTGACACGGCTCCTGTGAGTTAGGGGAATTGGGACCATTGTGCATTTACTGGCTGAGGCTTATTTCATTGCACAGCAACCTCCAAAATCTCCATCCTTCTGCAACAGGAGGGGACTGAGTGCTTTTGAGTAGTGCGAAAGCTATGTACTGAATAGTTTGAAGGAATTAAGATCTAATATGTTTCAGGAGAAGCAGATACCTTATTATGGGGTGGGTTTTTTTAGCAGAACTTAATGGACATCAGCTTAATTTTTCTCAAAAAATTGGAGGGAAACCATTCCCATGTCCTAGTGCTATAAATATATTTCCAAAGAAGGTGCCTTTTACAGGTCTTTTTAATATCTAATGTCAGAATGGTTGCTATTTGTGGTTTTACTCAGCCCTGGAGGTGTAATACTTAATATTGTCAAAGCAAGAACTTGGATTCCACCTCAAGTCTAAGCCTGTAGTCTGCCTTTCTTTCTTTGTATTATTATTTTTTTTTAAATCCCTGTTTGTTTTGCCCTGCACAGGCAATTAGTATGACTCTCATTAAAAGTGGAGCATGATGACTTTGTCAGGCTGGGTGCAGCACGGATCACCGGATTTTTCCTTCTAGCTGTGTAAGACGTGGGTCGGCTTCAAATCCTTGGAGAAAACTTGTCATGATATTTAACAAGCTTCAGTTATACGAGCAAAAATGACTCATTTAAACCACTATCAACAGGATGATTCAGGCTCTGTTAACAAGCTGAAATAAGCAGGTCGTGATCAGGCTCGGATGTATTTAGATTTATTAAGAGATTAAGATTTATTTATTTCTTTTTAGAGTCCTGCCATCAGACAGTATAGTTATGAGTAATAGAGTGAGTCTAGCACAGAGGTATGTACTCAGCTTTTTACTGCATTGTTTTATTTTGAAAAATCTGGAGAAAAAAAAAATCTGTCAAAACTTAGCTTATACTTTTGGTATATGTTGCCATTAATATGTTCTGAGATGTGACCACCCAAACTGACAATTCTAGCTGGCAAAAAAAAAAAAAAAAAAAATCCTCATAAGGGTAATTTTAAACTCTGAGCTTGTACAAACTCTCAAGAAACTGGTGCAAAATCATTGATGTTGTGGGGGTTTTTTTTGGTTTTTTTTTTTGTTTGGTTTTTTTGTTTTTTTTTTTAAGATAAGAACAAAAAAATTCAGATTCTGACCTGTCCCTGAATTAGTATTCCAGTCCCTGTGGTGACACTGAACTGGAGCCAAAGCTGGTGAATGGCTTCTGCTTCATCAGACAAATAAACCAGCTCCATATTTCTGAAGCTCCCCTAGATGTGTCAGAAATACAGTTTCAAGCCCTGTGGTACTATCTCCACCAAACTTCTGTCTTCTGAAGAGCCTGTACATATCTACAGACTCCAACCATGCTTAAGACCATCCCAGTTTTTACAGTGCTAAATTGCTGTGTCCCCTCCATAGGCCCATCCTGCCCCACCTGAGATGTTGCAGGAAGATAGGCTGAGGTTGTTCTACTCCCATCCAGTTCTTTCACAAGTTATGACCTTTTGTGAGCCTGTTAAAATCTTTCAGAAGAACAGAATTTGTTAGATCTGCCACAACAAAAAAAAAAAAAAAAAAAAAAGTCACATCCTTTGATGCCCCTGCAGATGGAAGCTTCAAAGGAAGAAGGACATAGGAGCCAGGATACTTTTAAGTGACTGCGTGATTTGAATTTTGCTCTTCTCTTCTTCAGTAGAAAATGAGGATGTGGCATTTACACCCACAAGCAGAAATATGGATGGGGTTTGATTTTCAGCTACTATTAATGTTTTCCTGCAAAGGTACTGGTTTCCTGTAGGCTTTTGTCAAGAGGCAAACCATGCTGGTTTTTAACACTGTACTTTAATGTTTTCTATGATGAATAGTCGTTATGCAATACTTTGTTTTTATCTGCTGCATTCTATGACTTAAAATTATTATTTCTGTTATATCTTATGCTGCATGGTCAATTGTGCTGAGAATATTCCTCTTTCAGTCCTACAGAAGTCATTAGGATTGCTCAGCAGATGTAGATCTGCACTGCAAAATTGTGCTACTCTGTTTTGTTGTCGAGTAACAGGACACAGAGATGTGCTCTGGGGATATAGGGACATCAGGATACTAATGTTTATTACATATTTATATTAGATATTAGGAAAAAAAATTTTACACTGAGGATTGTAGAACACTGGAACAGGTTGCCCAGAAAGGTGGTGGAACATTTCCCCATCCCTGGAAATGTTCAAGGCCAGGCTGGATGAGGCTCTGAGCAAACTGATCTAGTTCAAGATGTCCCTGCTCCTTGCAGGGTGTTGGACTAGATGACCTTTGAAGGTCCCTTCCAACCCAAACCATTCTGTGATTCTATATCACCTTGCAGCTCATTGCTGTAGCAGTTGAAGCTGATGTATTCTCTGGATAGAAAAAGCAGAGACCTCCCTTCCATGCTTTGGGCCAGTACCTCATGGGATACTGAAGAAGTGTCTTGTACAATACTGAATTAGCATGAGAGAATTAGGAATACTAAGGAAAAACAGACCATATTTTTGCCTTTTCCACTCTCGAATGTTTTTGCAGCCAGAATTCTTGCAAAGGATAAATCTCACAGCTCCTTGCGTGCTTCATTCTCTCCTATCAGCAGGCGCTCAAACCCTTGCAGAGCTTGCAAAGATATATTTGTTTCTTCTCTCTCTCTCTTTTTAGTACAGTATAGTAAGTCACTCTTTTTTTTTTTTTTTTTCAATTCTCTCCTCCACCCTTTTGCTTGTGAAATGCTTTGCATTGAAATGACTTTTTAATAGTTTAGAATTAAAATAATGCCTAGTGGCTCTGGATTTATCTAATATTAGTAATCTCAGGTTTATGAAATGAAAATGAAAAACATCAGAAATCAGGGAGAATTGCCATTTTCAAATAAGAAGGGGGATCAAAGTTAAGAAAAATGGGCATCTCTGAAATCAGTCTTTTTCCTGACTGTTGCTTGTGACTTGCGTGGTTGCGGGTCCTGTTGTGTTTCTGAGAGCTCTGGGTGCTCTCAAACAGGTTGACATCACCCTTGGCATCTCCTTTCTCTCCCTTGCTGTGTACTTGAAAGCACACATTGTTCAGTTCACATGAAGTATCGGTAGTATGGACCAGAGTGTGGGTGGTTCCCCCCGAGCATGAAAGGGAAAATCGCTGGGCTGGCTCCTGATGTTTTGTTGTGTGACCTTCTCTTGTGGTAGGCTAGCTTCAGAGACCTCCTCTTAGAAGCCACTGATTGTCCCTGTTGAAATCCATGGCTCGCAGCCCTCCCCGAGATGTCTTCAGAAGTGTTTCCGTCCCTTTCTTCCCCGCAGCTGGACCTGAGCTGTCCCTGCCTACCTCTAATCCCCTTCCCAACCTGAGACTCCCTTGGATTTATTTTCTTTCTCTCCTCCAGGTAGGAGGATAAAACGTAGGTGGTATTTTTCCTTTGGATGGAACACTGACGGACTTGACAGTGTTAGGTTTATGGTTGGACTCGATGATCTTAAGGGTATTTTTCAACCCAAATGATTCTATAATGCTATTATCTATTTGCTTTAAAATCCCTCTGAGAGTTTGGCACTGTGCAGGAGCTGCAGAGGTTGCAGGCAGGTAGGACCATGGTGTGAGGCTGCTGGTCACGGTGACCTGGAGTAGAGATCCTCACCAGGGGACCGCTGTACGTCCAGGAGGCTGTGACCCTCGTAACAGCTACCCTGGGTAGGTGCAGGCCCATGCTGTGCTGCATTAGGCTGGCTGTCCAGCCTGGCCTTCAGGCTGTGTGGTCCTGCATGGACTCCTTGGCCATGGGATCACCTCAGCCCGCCCGTGGCAGCAGAGGAGCCTGCAGGCAGCTCTCACTTAGAGCCACATGCCTGGCTTTGCCTTTAGCTAACTGCACAGCAACGAGTTCTCAAGCCAACGTCCTTTGTTTGACAGCAGAAATGATGAAGAGGGTTGTTTTCTCTTAAGAAACTTATATAGTAGCTCAAATGACCAAAAAGGAAGAACATCTCACCACAGACGGTGTCTATAGCGTGGGAAAAACCATCCAGGGTCTGTCCGATGCCATATGAATGTGGGGTTCCCAGCATCAGAAGGGTCACAAGTTTTACTTACTATCTGTATTCTTTTTTTTTTTTTTTTTTTTTTTTTTTCCTCCAGTCTTATCAAACCACCTATTTTATTAAGCTATTTGTAGCTGGGCTTTCTTGCTAAGATCCACAAGGAGCCTTGCGCTGTCTCTCTCCCATGTCACCCCCAGCGTGAAAGACCCAGGCAGCAGAGTTTAAAATCATGACAGTGTGAAAGTGTGGGTGTTGTGGGGTTAAACCTGGGGTGCAACTGGCCTTCAATACAAAAAGTGGAGCCTATAGCTGAAGTGTGGGGGCAGAGTATTCTTTCCAAACACCTACACCTAATGTACGCCTTGACTGTGTTCCCCTCCCTGTGGCTTCCTTGGGAATGAAGTGTGGTCCAGTGGACGGGCAAGGAGTCATGGCACGCTCCAGTTGTATCCAGTGACTCCAGTTGCTCTAGTGACAGGCAAAGCAGGACTGCAGAGCCTACTGCAGAGTTTGTCCGCTATGCAGCTCACACAAGCAGTTGTGACTGCAGCGGGTTTTGGTGATAGTTACCTGTTAGCTGAGGGCTTGTGGCTTTTAAGGAGATGATGTTGCTGATTAATAAAAAAATAAATGTAACTTTGCTGGTTTGCTCTGAATTTGTGAGTGTCCACTTGTAAATCCCTGGCAATAAATCCTGTGTTATGGTGACAAAGCTTCACAGACCAAGCGAGGATTGAAGTGTTAGAAATGGGTATGCTGTTACCTTTATCAATCATAAAAATAAATAATTTTTAAAATATCATCTAATGAAGGACTAAGCTTAGGAGTTAGGTACACTTTTCCACCTATGTTCATGAAGTGCATATGGTAATTCTTTTTCTGTTTCCAGCTATGAATAAGATAAAATTTTGTCCAGACACTCCTATTCTAATGTGCTCTTATTTCATCTTTTCACAGCCTGTACTTCGCATAAATATTTCCTGGTTTGTAAACACATGGAGGCATTAGCTATTTTTAGGTCTCTACCTGCAAGAAGAATGTAAGGTTAGTGTGATGTTTATATTGTTCCACAAAGTCAACGTGATGTTACATACAGAGGTGGGGGGATGCTTTCTGTGAATATATCAAATTTTACTCTGAGGAATATTGCCAACCATTAAGAGTCCAAATTTAGAACTTTGTTTTAAATGTTAAGAACTTGACAAGCATTGTGCTAAATATTTACTTAGATTTCCCTGAGGTTGTCTCAGTTCTGTTCAGATCAGAGTTGTGCTGAAAAGACAGTATGTAATGCCCAGCTTCTTGGAAGAGAGGTAACCCTGGCAGGGATTTATGTACCTTTGTCCCAGATGTGTTTTTCACTTTTCCCGTCTGGGGTCCCTCACCATTGTGCACAAATGCAGAGTTTATGAGACTGCCTGTGGAGATCCAGACCAGAAAACTACCCAAGACCCAAGATAATGATACCAGAAAGGCTGAGATGAGGGATTCGGGTTGCTGTGTGGCCCACCAAAGAGTTACAAGGGGTAGCACCATTGAGTAGAGCACCTTGGCATGGGAGCGAGAGCAGGAATATGCAGATTTGGGGTCAGGGCTTCTTCAGAGCCCATGTTGCTGCTCAGGAAGGCAAACTGTATCCTGACAGTTCAGTGGATGCTGTTATAGGTTTTCATATGGTTGAATGTTGTTCTCACATAATTCTTGCGGAAATCTACTGTGGAAATTGTTCCCTTTGCTTTACGTAGGGAATAGAGGACCTCATTAGTTTTTGTCATTAAGATTCTTGTGAGGTTTTATAGACTGCAAACTGCATTGGCTCATGTAACGAAAATTTCATACCCCACATTGACATTGATTAGAGCAATTTTGAGTTATGAGAGAAAATTCAGTATCTGCTTATAATTTTGGATCTGTGATAACTTTGTCTCACATGTTGATCTCAGGAAGATGAGTTTGACTCTTTTAGGGCTCTGGAGGTGCTTTTTCACAATACTGATATAGAAAGCAAGCTATGGTACTAGCAAGTAGCACAATAAGACTATAAAAGCTTTAGCAATAATACCCAGTGTGGTGTTTGGGGTGGGACTGGGAATTTCTCTATGCTCTGCTTCACCTCTTACTCCTCAAATAACTCAATCCCACAAGTAGCGTTTGAGAAAGAAACTCAGAAAGACTTAATTCTTTATTGGCAGCTGGATCACGTAGGAGACTACCTGAATGGAATCCCTTCTCTCAGGACACACAGAATTTATACATATCACACAGCATGGGATACTGAGACAAGACTGCTGAGCTGGTGGTACAATCAGTGCTACTAATTTGTGTGTTGTTTGTATTTCGTATATTGAGAATTTCAGTACCACCAGACTGCCAGATAAATATCTAGAAATAGTAAAGAAACGACATCCTATATAATGTGTGGGAAGCATCCATGTCCTCCTTACAAAAGGAGAACCTTAGGAAGACAATAGGGGGACAAAGATCAGATGGTGCTATCTTGAAGGAGATTTGCCTTTTCCCTCTGTTCCAATTAAAATCTTCTTGTTGTGTCAGGATATGTTGTATTTTATTTAGAAGGGCAAAGTTGAGGCAGTGTAGCCACACTCTGAAGCACCAGCTCTGTGGTTTTGCTCAGGCCTAGCTAGGGGTCTGCTCCTAGGGATGCAGAAAAGCTGGTATGGGAGTATTGTCTTCCAAGTGGCCCAATTTCCATTGGAAGAAAGGTCAAGAAAGCTTTGAAAAGTGATGATTTTTATTATTTTCTGTAATTTACACAAGACTGTATCAAGGTATGTATCACTAAGACTGTCATATCTTTCCAAGGTACTTGACTGAAACGACTTGCTCATCTGCTTGCCTGCTACCATTTTAACATGAATTGAGTGGTAATTAGTTGTTTTCACTCAGCAAGTTGAACTTTTTTTGATCTAGGAATTATAACAATAATATCATTGCCCATTTGTTTTATAATAGAGTAATTGAATGTTCCGTGGCTGAGTTATGAGGCTGGAGAACAAGTAGTTTATCACAAGTGAATTGGACTGCCGCTGTGCAGAACACAGGGGCAATGATGTTATCACTTAATTATAGACTTCTAAGGTAATCTTCTCAGCCTTTCTTGGGTAGCCTTCTGGGGCACAGGGCCAAATGTGACCTTGAGATCCATCGCTTGAGAGCGCCGCTGACTCCTGTAATGCACTTCCAGCTCTCTGAACTTTGTGTCGCTTTCAAGAAATACAGATTGTCCACAGCAAATAACACTCACTTTCATAATTTTAATGCTGGAAGCCTGTAAGACAGGGCTGTATGCTCCCAAAACTGATATTCAACAGGAGAAAAGTAAAAGCTGAGGTGGGTTTTAATCATCCACTTGCCTTAAAATGCAGAACCATTTGAAATCTGTTGTAATGACAGTATTTTGAAGGGGAACAATATTGGAAACTTGCCCCACTGACATTCAGAGTTAATGATGGAAAAAAACATGCCCTAGAAAAGACCATAAAGCTTTTCTAGACTATTAGCACTGTCACTTTTTAATGAAGAATTATGAACACACACACACACATATGCACATGCACAGGCATCCTCCCACCCCCTGCATGTAAATGAATAGGCAAATGATTATTAAAGCTAACAGCCACGGTTGGTGATATGCAGTCACTTTCCTTTTAAGTGTCTTCCCTGAAAGTTTAGCTACCTTTTCCTAAGATTTCCTCTCCCTCAAATATTTGAAATATTTTTGTCATCTTGAAGACAATGTTTTTTTTTTTTAATTCCAGAATATATATATATGACAGAATCTAATAAAGAAAGGGTAGATTAACTCTTTTGATGACAGAAGTTTTTGAAAATTCCTGGTTCTTCTTTTGGTGCATTTTTGGAGCTGTATTTTTTTTTTTCTCTTATTCCCCCAGTGTTATGGATTGCCTGGTTAATAGTACCTGGAACTCTGCCAGTGTCAAATATAAACTGCACATTCCTTTTAGCTGGCAAATTTATGAAGATTTACAAACTTGTTAGATGACAGCTAGCAGAATTTTCAACAAATGCATTCTATTTTGAATTCTTTCTGCTGTATGGCATTAACTTGAAAGGAATTCATAAAGAAACATTTTCATCTTATTTAATTCCTAGGACACTCTAGCTGGCAGTAACTCTATGCAGTTTATTCCCCGCTTTATATTCTAATAGGCTATATGGGCTTTCTGACCTTAAAGAGCAAACTTCAAAGGGGAAACTTGCTTAAAAGGGTATGGTTGTAAAGGTGCTCAAAATTGTGAGCTTGCTTGGAGCTTCAACACTTGTTTATCCTCCTCAAAATAAATGAGATAGAATGCACAAAAGCCTTAATGGGTGTTTAAGCGGAGTATTAAACTGACAGATATAAGTGATGCATTGTGGAACCAAAAAAAAATTTATTAATTTAAGTGATTGTTGCCTCTATCACCTCTAACATGTTTTGTTTCTTCATTATGTTTTCTCATGCTAAGAACAAAAGCCACAAACCAGTGTATCAGCAATGATTGCGTGCTGAAGAAAATACATGAGGAGAGAGATGTTTAGAAAACCATTAATGATAGTAAATTCCTTCACAGATGTTAAAAGGTTAAGCGCTCGTGCATGCAGCACCACAGAAAGTCAGTGGCTTGGGAAGGGCAGAAGTGAGGGCTTTTGATACGGACCCTTTCACTCACTCCCTTTCCTGCTCAGTACTGCTTTCCTATTCAAGTGGACCTTGTACAAGTGGAGCATGGTGGAAAACACAATGAAAGGGTAATGGGTACCAGACCTGGGAGTTCTTATCATATTTTATGTACTGTTCCAGTGTCACTATTAAAACTTCATTTCTTGAACAAAACCAGGTTGTTTTCTATCTTATAAATCAGGTTTCCTTTCTAAACAAAACTGTCACTTCACTATTAGAATAACAAAATTAAGTTCATGTAAAGTAATAAAATCTGAAACTTTTAATATTGATAGAGGCAGGAAGTTCAGATTTGCTTTTATTATGAGATGATAAAATTATTATCCTCTTTAGTCTGTAAACTGGCTTTGCAGATTGGTGTTACCAACATGCATACCAACTCAGTAGCAATCATTTCAGTTCCTAATGCAAATATAACATCGTTCCTCTGTAATCTTCGTGTTCCCAAATTCATATGCTTAAGATGATATTGGCCATTCTGGCACATTGGCACCCCCAGTAAGCAGCTCATATTTGGCGTATTGTTTCCCATTACCTCCAAGTCATCTACGTCCTAGCCTAGAAGCCAACGTAAAGTGAGTCAGGAACGTAACTATTATGTTGGGCAAGGGCTGACTCCAGGGGACAGTGCTGGGTGCTGGGGGACACAGCCTCACCTTTCTCCAAGGAAAATCCCACTTCTGCATTGAACGTGCTCGGAGACTGGGGCTTGCTCAGTGTCAAGCTGTGAAAATTAGGCTACCGAAAGATCACACAAAAAAAATATTTATTGTTGTTGTCAAAACTTTTGCAAATAAGCTTCAGTGCCTGACAGTCTCTCTCTCTTATGTTCATTGTATTAATTTTCAAGTTTCCCAATTTCTGGGAACAAGTGCGTCTTTTGTTTTGTCACATATACCAAGATGCAAATATTGCTTTACAAGAACTTCTCTTTTCTTGTTAAACAGGAAAAAACAATTCCAGTGACTCTGTTTTTCAATTAAGCAACAAAATATTTTTCTTTCTAGTGCTTGCTCTTAGAAGCTAGAGAGCTTGGAAAGCTGAAGATGGGTATTAATCTTTTCTGTTATTTGCAAAACACATTGCATCTTTCCTTCTCCTTCTGGAGAACCCCACCCTTCCCCGCCTTTTTCTCTAGAGCTGGATGATGGTGTTTTCATTTTACTTCTTTGGGCTGGAGTGCTGATGCTGTTCTTTGAGACTTAGCAAATAGACAAATGTGTTGTGCTGACTGTAGCATTTCTCTTCAGATCATGTCCCTTCATTTCTATGGAAAAATGTGTTTTGTATGGTAAGATATTTGTCGAATACTTCCAAGGGCTCTCTCCCTTTACTTTATAGCTGCCACTTGGTTTTTAGTGTACGTTTTGGGTCACTGATCAAAAGAATCACTGAAAGTAGTAAATCAACACTTGAAAGAAGAAGATAAAGTGGTGGGTTGGGTGTTTTGTTTTGTTTCATTTTGTTTTTTTTTTTTTTTTAATAGTATTCAAATTGGCAAAGCTCCAGTTTCAGAGCCTGTACTCCTCTCTGGCATCCAGTCCACAGAAGACGTGTCCTTGAATGGGCTGGTGTGACTTATCTAGTGTAAACTATGCTAGTCAGCTTTCTCAAAGTGAAGCAAAATGTTTATGGCAGCCTGCTGAAAGGACACTTTCAAATCCCGTTAAGATCTTCTAGCACAGTACTGCTGGCCACCTAAATAAAAATTTGATGGGACAGCACAATTTATTATTTTCTGGGGATTAGTATTGTATCCCTGATGATTTAACATAAGTGGTAAATGCACTCGGAAGACCTATGGTGCTTTTGAAGTCGTTGAGCTCAGTTTTTGCAAGGCTAGGATAATACTGATGTGATAGCTGAAGATGCCCTAGTCACCAGTAGAATTAGTGAAAATTTTAAAATGGCAGTTCATGCTGTCTTGAGTTACCCCAGCTAATCCTGTAGTGCACATGCCTGATTTGAACTTTTCTCTGCATTACTTCTGGTTTAGAGAAGCTTCTCACTCTGAGTGCTAAAGAGATAAGTCAGGAATCAGAAATATTATGAAAAAATACTTGTGAACTCTTTTATTATAATAGGCAGATATTTGTAGAGGTGGGGGATGCAGAGGGTGTTGGTTAAGGTGGTCTTGACTACAGGTCAGATACATCCAGAGCTGTGAGCCTGAAAAACCTATATGCAGCTCCAACCTGTGCCTGTCTGGGCTACATCCCTGTGGGTCACATGGTTTCTGACCGCGCTACGATTTCCCAGCTAGCTACGATCTGTTTGTGCATATACCTAAAAGCACTTTATTCCTATTGCTTTTTGGCAGCTCATGTCTAAGACTTGTCTCCTTGAAGATATTTGATCTGCTCGGTTTGATCTTTTAGGCAGATCAAACACATCGGCGCCTACCCAAACATGATAGCCGTGGCTATTTTAGTACGCAGATGAGGGAAATATTGCATCACCGTCACGATGGAGGTTAACAGTTGAAGTAATTACTAAAGATGAAGGAGATCTGCTATGCTGGAGCTGGGCTAAAACTTACCCCTTGGCACAAAGTCTTACTGTGATAAAGTTAGGAGATTCGAAGGAGCCTTCTGGGTATTTCACTTGGGGAAACTGTTCCAGCTATAATTTCAGTAGACGGATGAGAGCAAGCAAGAGCAGAAAAACCTCCCTGTCATATTGGCTAGCACATCCTCCTGAGAGTCACTGGATACCCTCAGCACCAGGTTGTGTCTGTAATGAAAGTCCTAGCTGTACAGCTAATATTTTACCTTTCCTGCTGAGCTGCTTTGAGGTTTTGTTCTTGCTCACCGACATAGGACAGGGATCTGTAGCAAGCACATTTTCTAGAAATGATCATTGACCTAAATGTATTCAGGATGAAGTATCTTCACTGTTCTTCCACTTGGGCATGTCCTGAATCTTTTGTATGGAGATCCTTATTTTGTATGGAGAGCAAACCTACTTATTACAAAAACTTTGATACTGATAGAGGGGCTAAGATCAACTCACAATGGTGGAGCTGGTATTTAGTTTGGGTCACTGCATTAGCTGTTCATGCCTTTTCAAGTGTATTGTAAGCAAAGCCTCCTTGATTAAAGCTAACACTACTGTTGCAGAAAAATTATTCGGAGGCGAAAGAATGATTTGTTCTTTCTTCTTGGACAGTACTGTGTACAATCTCCTGGTTGGGTAAGGTATGCTCTTGTTTTATGAGGTCGTTTTGCACTACTAGTGCCTTTGCGTTCTCACATTTCAACCGGGCACAGAGTGAGTCCAACATATTCAACATAGTTGCTGTTATCAGTTTAAAACTGACGAGCATTTAGGTTTCTTTATGAAAGGCATTGTAAAAGCCAGACTGCTACTATTAATAGCAGATGTGATCTACCTCTGGCACATTTCAGAGATTCGGTTCACTAACCCATTACATTACACTGTCTTATCTTGCATTATTCTGCAAGTGAAAGAATAAAGTGCAAGATGCACTTTATATGATATTTGCTTAAATACAGGGAGCTTAACTTGAATGAATTTTTTAAAGATATAAATACACAAAGGGAGATATATATAGAAAAGTATAGTGAGAGAGATATCTCTCTATATATCTATACATCTGTCTCGCTTTTATTTGCACAGCACAGCCTCTAATAAAAATTAGGAAGGCATTCTTCCAGGTGTTCTACAAACACAATGCGAGATTCCCCTACTCCAAGGGACTTTGGCATTGACCGGGAGTGTAAGCTGAGATGTGGAGGTTAGGGCAACGTGCAGAGAAGGGGAATTCAGAGCAGTGGTGGGACTTTACTCTCTCACAGATAGCTGCTAGGTGACTAATGATTGTGACAATTTGCAATTTTGGTGTTCCAGTCCTATTTCAGGTTCCTCGGTCTTCTTTATAATCTGTGACTTTTTTGTTAATATGTAGTGTAAGTATATGTTAGATTTTCTATATACTATGATTAACCTATTCTGTGGAGGAGCAGAGAACAGGAAGAACATCTATTAAACCTGCTTTAAAGCATATGTTTCAAATAAAAAAGATGAGATTTTTTTAAGAAGTACCATGACCAGGAGAGATATCACTTCCATTTGGTAAAGCTAATTATCTCATTTTGAAAAAATGAGAGTATAACTCAAAACTGATTTCCCTCACACATGCACTTTGAATTCCTTTTCTGTACTTGCTCTTTACCAGGACCAAAGCTTTGGAAGCGAATGGACAATCTTGGCAAGATGGAGAACTTGTTGAGGAAAGACTAGTATAATGCTGATAAGGTTTCCTCCTGCGTGTTTTTTTTTGTTTTTTTTTTTTCTTGTGAGGAATTCAAGAATGTATTGGGAGGGATGAGACTATTTTTGCTTTTCTTTTGAAATTCTTAAGCAGACTATTTTATCTCATATTAAAATGTTGTCCTTTCAAACCATAATCAAATATAGGAATGTTTTTTTTCATAGCTAGGATATAATTTAGGGCCAAAAGGAACCATTATGATCATCTTATGTAATCTCCTTAATAATTATTTACTCTTGTGGAATGAAACAAAAAAGTAAGCTATATTTTCTTTTAGAAAGATCAGTAGAAGCCAAACACATGTTAAACTAATTATGAATGCTGTGTGAAATACTTATCACAAAGCTGAAAACAAGAATGTGCTCTGTCCTGGGCTTCATCACAAAAAAAATATTTTGGGTGAGTCTTGACTTTTTTCAAGATTTCATCAGAATTTTGTATAAAATGATCAAAGTAAGGAGGAGGGAAGGCAGGAGAAGACCTGACATTTTCAACTTCTTTTTGCTGCTAATATTTTGGGCTTTTTGAAACATCAAGGTCTATAAAAAAAAGTAAAGACTGTGCAGCCATTTGGCACAAAAAGAGAAGAATTTGAGGTTTGTGTGATAGGAACTGACACTGAGTCATACACACTGCTGGTTGTAGCTCATTCTAAAAACTCTACAGAATTGTATTTCTCTAAGAAAGAGAATTTTTGACTTGCAGAATGTTGAAGATTTCTGCTACTTAAATGCTCGTTATAAAATCGATCTGTTTATATATAATTTTAATTGGGAAAATGTTAAAACAAATTTCCGTCTAAATTCCTAATGCCTTACCCTATAACTATTGGTTTATATGCTGACAATTACAATAGGATGTGTATTCCATAATAATGCAGAAAATGCCTTAAGATAATACTTAAGTGTGCAGATAGTGTCAAGTAGCATAGATTAAATTTGCATGCACGCAGTAGAACGTAGGAATTAATGCAGTGTCACTGTATAAAATGAGGGTAAAGATTTATTCTGGGTCGTCTTCTTCTCTTACAGTGTTTTCAGGGAGCTGATTTTCATTAAGGTAATGTTTTTTGGCTACGCCCTCTCAATTTGAGGAATACAATAAATTATTTCTTGTCGTCTATATAAACCACTTAACTTTTAGCACACCTTTAAACAGTTGTTTTCTGATGATCCAATAAAGGCACATTTGTTTGTTTCCTAAAAGATCTATAGATTGCGTTTGTGGGTAGAAAACTTCAAGTGGAAAAATAACAAGAAAATATGAGATTTTCTTGGTTATCTCAATACGTGATGTCAAAGGAATATTTCTCCATGAAGTTAATATCCAGGTGAAAGGTCAGTGGTGTCTGCACTAGTGACTGTATTTCATGAAAATTAATTGAACAGTTCCTTTTCAGATGCAAGTTTTTATTTAGCAGGGTCACTCATGGTAGGAAAATACATGGTTAGGGTTACTATCAGTTTATTTTTTTTTTTCCCTGGCCGTGCCCTCTTTTTCTGGAGCTCTGTTCAACCATATTCATGGGAGATTTGGTGGCATTTAAAAATTCTTGTCAAAGGAAGGAGCCAAACTGTAGCTTCTGTGGAGATAGCCAGAAAGCTGTCAGGCATGGCAGGCGGTGTTGCCCAGGGGGAGGATGAGAGGGTCAGCGGAAGGCTGCTGGTGTGTACGCGGGGCAGCAATATGGAGCTGAGCAGAAAGTACCTCTGAAAAGTCTGATTTCAGAGGCACAGTGGGGAAGAAGGAGAGGCATAAGAGAGCCCTAAGTTGAGGACTGGGTAAACTGTGCGTTGTAACCTGATTGACAGTGAAGTTTCAATTTTCCAACGTTTTCTTTTTACCTTAGTGAAGTCCAGTCCCTATGCATTGTTCTTTCAGTTCTTTAAGCTTCCCATCTCGGGTGGACCTATGCTGTTTCATGCACCCTTTCTTGGAAACTGTAATTCTGACCAGCATTCCCAGACTGTGCTGGGTACCAGGCTGCCCATCATTCTCCATCTACAGGAGCTCGCTGTGGACCTGGTGAGGCAAGGAAGATCATGGTGTGAGGTGGTTAGCTGTGGCAATTGTCACAGATGGCAGTGGGACAGTAGAGGAAAAAGAGTTAACTAGATCATTTCCACCAAACTCTCAAAATGCTGCTCTTTACAGAAGCAGGAGAAAAAGTTACAACAATGTGATCTAGAGCAGAAAATCAGAGATAATGTGAGTACAGAGGAAAGAAGCAGAAAGCTAGGAGTCACCAGTGTGCTCAGAAGAGCAGAAACAGAGGAACACCATGGAGACACCATGGGAAGAAGTGATTTATCTGGGTCTCTATTAAGGGGTGATTTTTCTTGATTGTCTAAGAATTGATTGTATTATGTCTAGTTGACTTAGATCCATATTTTCAGATCCAAGCAAGCAGTCTTTCATCTTGTTTTTGTTTGATTTGTTGTAAGGTTATCTTGAAAGATAGCTCAAAAAGTGAGTCCCTTTTTTCCTCCTTCATAGAAGAGAATGTTTCCACTTTCTCTTTTATGAAGGCCCACCTGATCAGTAACTGGCCTGCATTTGTGTATGCAGTTACCTCAGCCAAAGACAAATCCCTGGCAGCCTTCAAATCCCTTCTTTCCTGAGTTGTCGCTGGTGAAGTTATTGAAATCCTGACAACTGTAAGCCTGACCTGAAGCCTCTTGCAAATGGTGTGAGTCAATAGACTTGGGATCAGATATATCAGTTCAAAAACTCTTAGATTGGCTTATCTCCTAACTGTAACTCTACGATTTGAAACAAAATTGTATGTTGAGGTTTAATTATCTCAAATACAATCCATTATAGATCATATAAGTTTAACGGATGTAACTTAAAATAAACTTCAAATGAAAACTGAGGTTCGAACACAGCCTTAATTCTGCTCTTTGGTGGCAACAGAAATACCCACAATGTCCTTGTCATACAGCAAGTGCTGTGATCCTTTAAAGAACTTGCAACAAAAGGTGCACAGTAAAACAATCACCCTGCAATCCCTGTGCGTGAGTCTCTCTGGAAAGGGAAGCTTCTGGGATCGTTTCACTCACCCCAACAGCATCATCTGCCAGCATCCGCGACAATAAGCGTGAGCTGGTATATGCAGCACTGAGCATGTTTAAAAAATCCCCACGTTAAATAGTAAGTAGTTTTGTATATCATGTTACCTATGTCTATTTCTTCATCTGTTCTCCAGCCCGAAATTAATTTTCTTTTCAATGTCATCCCAAGATTTATTTTGTGAGTATATGTTTGTGTATGTGGGCACACAGTTTAAGAAGAAGTTTCCCCCACTGGAACTTAAACTATTGAATACTTCCAAAATGTATAGCCAAGTGTCTGAAAAGCAGAGTGATTTGTTTTGACTTATTTATCAGAGAAACTGATAGAGAGCAAGTGAAGCATTTTAGCTTAAGCAGCTTTTTTTTTTTAATCACTGGAATGTAAATGAAATATAACTTGTTGTACTTGAATTCTGCATCCAAGTGTTAACTAGAATTGGAATTAGCTTTTATGGTGCCTTTTCCATATTACTGGAGAGCAGAGGGAACAGCTTTTATTTTAAAAAAAAAAAAAAATATCTGTTTTTCCTATGGAGATCTACACAGAGGTTTTCTGACAAGCTTCCCTGCTGCAGCAATATTCTGAGGCACTGCCATAGTTATCTAAAGAGAGGCCTTGGTCTAGGAAACAAGTGAAGATTAACTCACTGGCACAAAGTTAGTCAGGAACTAAGCTACAAGGTCCCTGCAAGGTTTAGGATCCTCGACATTTGCATTTCTAGTGGCTGAAGCGATGTGGATGGAGGAGTAGAGGAAACAGAGCAGGGTAAAGCAGGGGAAGGAATGGAGTGAAGAGCATGGTACACTGCTCGTACTTGCTTTGAAAAATTATTTGCATCATCTGTAAAACAGTTTGGTTAGATGAGAAACTAAACGGACTGCTGAGAGAGCTACGCAGCAGTGAAATTTGCTAGAACCTTTCCTGGAAAGGCTGGAAACACAGGATGAAAAGGGATCTCAAGGACTATTGAGTAAAGTTCCCTGTCATCACAGGCTCTGTCACTTAATCCTTTCTAATCCCCGTAATTAGTTTTCTTTTGTGTTTAGAGGTTTCATTTTTCCACTAATTTGCTTGATTCTTTGTTTGTCTTCCTGTCCCTAACACATTTCCATCTTTTTAATGTCATAGGTACATTTTGGTTGTAACTGGCATTGGGCTGCTGGGATTTATCCTCAGAGATCTACAGTTAATTTTTATTCAGTATTTTCCATTGCTAGGAGGAATATAGAGAAGAATTCTGATGTCAAAAGGAAAGACTGATTCAAATAGGAGTTTTGTGCTCTATAAGGTCTATATATTATGAAGCGGTTCTGTTTATGATACCTATCATGTGATGTGCTGAATTACTTTAGGGAAAATTTAAATTTATGATATTTTTCTCTTGATCCTTAGAGCTTCTGTATTATGTGTATCGTCACTGCTTCATTACCATCACAAACTTGAGTTTATTTTCCAAACTCTTTTTTTTTTTTTTCTGTTGGCTGTCGTTGCAGGGGCACTTCACTGCAAAGCCATAATGTGTAAAACAGTATCTAGAAAATCTTCTTTCTGTTTTTCTATTGAGCAGAAATAATTGGCCCTTGATAACAAGCGCTGCTGACACACCCACGGCAGCAGAGGAAAGGAAGCTGCCTGCAGCAGAGGATGAAGCAAAGCGACTGGAGACTACAGATTGTCCTTTTGTCACGGGTGAGAGATGCTGCCAAGACTGGAATCAGATACTGTTTCTCCTGTGCTAACCTCTCTGTTCTGATTACTGAGCTGCTGTTGAGCAACATTTGTGACACCGTTTCCACTTGACACCATTTCCACTTGTGGTTACTATTTGGCAAGCAAAGATAATTTCAATTTTTTTTGCTACTTGAAACTTAAAATTGCTTCCTGGCTGCCTGCACTGATTTTAATATTGTAGCAAAATCAGAGTATGAGCAGAAAAATATCCCTGTCAAAAAATCTTTTGTCTTTTTTTTCAGTTTTTTGTTTTTCAGTTAGTGAGGATGGAGGCACTAATTACTTGATGACTGGTAGGATGACTTTCAAAAAGAACAGAATATCACAGGGAAGTGTCCACCAGTAAGGAAAGAAAGGAAAGCAGCAAGCACTGAGACTGATACAGGGCGCAGAAGGGTCAATCATAATCTGAACTGGCTGAGGCAAGGTCAGATGTCTCTGCTTAGCGATGTCCTAATTAGTAAAGCTACTGATGGGCTACGAGAGCAGTACTGCCGGTCTGATGTTAATCACATGAACCTAACTCACTTAATTGGATGGGGTTTTGCCACTTTGCAAATCCTGATTATACAAAGAGGCTATTTAGCAATAAGCATGCTTGAACTCTACAAAAGTTTTTTTTTTTTGTTTTGTTCCACCCCCCCCCCGCCTTGCTGTTCTTCATTAAAACAAGTCTTTTTCAGGAAGTATGTGTCTGCTCAAGTTAGATGGCTTAAATGATGATGACTGTTGGGAATTTTTTTTTTTTCATCTTAAATCAATATTTACTGGTAAAACCTGGCAAACAGAGTATTTCTACAGTTTCTACAGAGGTGAGATGTAAATGGGAGAATGTTTTCACACGGTAACGGTCTCCTGCCGGTTCAGAAAAACCAAAGCACAGCAGAATTATTGATTGTAAAGCAGAGAGAGATTGATTGTATGATAGTGTTTTCTTACAATGAGGATGTAAGATACTCTTCATTTCTGTTAGTTCAAATGAATAATATAGATTTATCCATTTTTTTATAGGAGTGTTTGTGCAGAAGAGATTACTGCACCATTACTATTTGTTTTCTCTTTGGACTGTAACTAATTTGGATTTGTAAGGGCAGAGGATCTAAAACTCTCCATTTCCACTGTATCATTCAGCAAATCAGGCTACCTCCTCCATAGGGCTGTGTTAAGAAATATATTATCATCTTATCTCTTTAGGTTGTATGTTTTTGTGGAATTCAAGGATCGGAGAAAATTTAATGAATTCTGTCTCTTCTGGGTTCCTGAGCTGGCTTTGTCTCTTGCTTTTGCTTTGTTATCCATCTGTGTATCTTGACTTTTAGTTTCTGGTCATCCTGCCCAGCATCTCTTACATGGCAACCAGCCCAGGGGCAGGCCGTGAACTTTCTCTCCTTGATGGTGAATAAAACAACTTGGAGAGTATTCCCAGTGCCTGCTGTATAGAGGAGATTTGCCTTCCTGACAGCCAACATAAAATTTCATCTTCCAAATGACTGCAATTGTTTACCCAAACAAATATCCTGCCTGGTTGTTGCTACCTGCAGGGTGGCTGAGTTGGACCTGTCCTTTCCATCTTCTATTTCTTTTAAAATTTTAATTTGCTGATGATGAGAGTGTTTGATCCCAAATGTTTGTGTGTGTGTAGGGTGGGCTGATTAAAAGCTGCAAGTATTGGCGTAAACTGGTTCCCACTGAAACCAGAGATGAAGCTTCCATAGCGGCATTGGTGGTGACAATTGAAATGCCTGGTAAATCACGCTAGTGCAGCTTTTCCCACAAACACTTCTCTAGGGAGCAGAACCTCATGCGATGCACCAGTAAGCAGAGTTCCCTTGAAGAACTACAGGTGTATGCCTAGTGTTGAACCAGAACTAATCAGTTCAGCTGATCAACCCCATTTCACTGTGTTCGTATGGTTTCAAGGAAACTTCTATACAGTTCTTGCTGTGTCATGTGGTGCGTGAAGTTACTTGGCGCTTACCTGGATGTCTGTAATGCAATACAGTGTGAACTTGCCCCAGAAAGCTAGGTTTCATCACTTCAATACCTGTTTGATTCTGGATGGCAACTGTCTGTTTATTTCCACAAAAGGCAAATGTCTTTTTTTCTTTTCCAGAAACAAAAATGAAGATGACAGCTGCCGTAGACAGCAGCTCTGATAGGCTGCTTCTGTGCTCAGTAGTATCCAAATCTCTCTTTTTTTTTTTTCGTACACAAACCCCCAAATTCCTCTCTTAGATCTACAAAGAGGACTTCAGTGGGTTGTGAATATTTATGAAAGAAAACCAGTAACAGTGAGCAGGTAGAGAACCACAAAAAGCCATCTGTTTCATTCTTATCTGGTCAGCACACCACTTCTTTTCCAAAAGAAAAAAGGTTCTATAAATTTAAAAAGTTTGTCTTGTATTTTAAAACAAAATTGTTAAAAAAAAATCTGAGAATTTTTCCAGAACAGGTATTGGAATAATTCTGCATAAAACAAACAAACAGACAAGTTAATAAACAAAAAAAAAATCAAGAATTCTATCAGTTCCTTTATTAATGGTTTAGCTTCACTGTCTCATCATTTTTGAAGAAGGCCAAAAATGCTGCTTTTCAATGTCGTTCTTCTTCTAGAACGAAAATGGCACCATACATACCTACCTGCTCTTTCTTAGGTTCCTCTTTACTCTGGTCCTCGCTCACTGAGCTGCTTCCAATGGGATTGTTAATCCTGCTGCTGGAGATCTATAGCCTTAGACACATATGGAACTGTATCCTCCAAGTACCTTAGGCTAAAATAAAACTGAGTAATCTAAAAAAAACCCCCGTAAATGGTAGATCCCCAGTGCACCCTGAAATCTCTGCCTCTTCCTGACCACGTGCGTTGCTGATCTGGCCAGGGCATGCCACTGCTCATTCCTAGTCCATGTGCCTTGATTTCCTGTCCCTGAAACCTGAGTGAAGTGAAGGCATAGGAGGGAAGAAAAGTGTTTGGTACAGTAAGCCATCCACACCTCATCCTCGTGCAAGGGGTTTAGATATTGTCTTGCTGTCTGCTGCCCCAGTTACATATCCCCTCACTCCTCAGACAAATGCTGGGCACCTGTGTCTAATTGCATTTTCTTCTCTTTAGATTTTTTCATTTTTCATCACATATTACAAATCTAACCTAGTCTGTAATATTTCAAATGAGTTTCTCACCAAAGCATTTGAAATGCCATACAAAACTAGATATGAGGAAGGGCCATAAGAGGTAATCATGTTACAAGGTCAATCACTTTGCATTACCTTTTCTCTTTTTTTTTTTTTTTTTCCTTATTATATTCAGCTTGTCATTTCTATGGAGAGTTTCCTCAAAATAAAGTGTAGATTCTGGTCTCTGAGAATGAAGTGTAATAGAACCAAGCGTGATCTCTTTTGGCAGATTACTCCATAGCTAAGGCCCTTCTGCAGATGATCTGTCACGAGACGATGAACAGTTGCTCATCTCCAGCTGTGGGATCTCTGAGATGTATGGTGGTGTGTCTGAAATGCAGTGGATTAGCTGCTTTCAAGTTATTGATGAGAAAAATACCAGAGTAACCCCCTCCCACCCTGCAATCCCTCCAAATTCCCTCTTAAAGAGAGAAATTTAAATAAAGTTTTAAAACTTTAAAATATATATTTTGTAGGTAACAGTTTTATTGTAATATTGTTTAGAAAAATCTGGCATTTTGAGAACTGGCCAGTCTCGTGGAACTTCATGTCCACACATACCAGATGAGACCAGCTGTGAATCTGAGGGTAAGCTGAGGGGCAGCTGCTACTGGTGGCACCGTTTCCATCCTCAAGTTTAGTGCTGGGCTTGCTGCCAGAGGTCTATATGAGACAGGCCTTACTGGCCCTTTAGGCTCTGCCTTAAACTTTGGAGCAGGTTTAAGGGCAGTGGTGTGCTGTGTGTAAATACTGTATCACAATATGTCTAGCAGAGGGCAGCAAAGGAGTTAAACATACCGTACCATATATAGATATTTCTGCATTAATCTACCACACTGTGGGAAATAAGATATGAATCAAAAACAAATAAAAAATTCAAGCACCTTAAGAAAACAGTGTCTTAACCGAAAAGTAAACACTCCTAAATAAAACTGAATACTTCTGCATTTTCTAGTACTGTAAGAGTATTGGAATTTAAAAAAAAATATATAAATCTGTATTGAAAACTACTGACATGATTGTAGGCTGCTCCTTCATTAGGTAAACAACTCTTTTTCCCTACCCCCAAAGCAAACAGCCTCTTGACAGTGATAAATAATTTATGGCAGAGAAGCTGTAATCATAGGTAACATTTTTGCCTTGTTAGTGTAAAAAAAGGTAAGCTATATGTTAAGAGAAATGGGCACCCACATGACAGAAATAACCCTAGTACCTTGGGAAGCGATGCAAATAGACCAGATGCTGCATACTGAGCGTAGGAATAGGTTTTCAAAATTGTGGAACAAAAATAAATATGACCCTCACCCTAGTGGGCTTCTGGACACAGGTGTAACTTAATTCTTGTGAACACGCATGCGTAGAAGTACTTGCCTGGGCAGGGTCTGGGTTTGCAGTGCCTCCAGGGTGAAGTAATTGCCATTCTTTGTAAGCTCATGCTGAGGGACCGCAGCCAGAGCCGTGGGCTCTTTGTGGGTGGGGTGGTACAACAGGACCTGTAGAAGGCAGTCTGAGTTTTTGTTGTTTTTATTCCATGACTGGATTCACTTAATGGAAGTGTAACATAGGGTTATAAGGCACCTAGGGTCAGTTCAGTAGGAGTGGGGACGGGGTTTGTGGTAGCAATCAGAGCAAGTGAAGTATTGGAGTGTATTAGACAAAATAACCCAGGAAATATTTAACTAGTGTTATCTAAACCGAAGCATATCTTTCTCCTAACCTTGGATGCTACCTTCAGTTCTAGGTGCGTTACAGCAGAAGGACATGGCAGAAATAGGAGAGTTTCAGAGGGCAATGGAAATTATTAGAGGCAGAGGGGCTACCCAGCAAAGAGATATTTCTAAGGCTTGCCTGGCCTAGTTAAGGAAGGAGGACACGGTAAAAGGTGTTAGCGGTGTATGAAATATGAACTGGTATGGAGAAGCTCAATCAAATGCTTAGTTTTTACTCTTTCTCATAACAAAAGAACAAAGGGATATTGAAATTAAAAGGTAACAAATTTAAAACAGATAGAGAGACACATTTTCATGCAACATTTATTTAATCTGTAGAAATTGCTGAGGCAGGTTGATGCTGTTGCCAATAGCTCAGCTAATAAAAATGACGAGAGACACTTGAAAAGGAGTTCAGCTACAGAAGCCAGGAAAAAAGTTACGTTGTATGAGCAATTAATCAGGCTTCCAGGGAAAAATAATGATCAACTCCTGGGTGTAGGAGGAAATATCTGAGCCTTGAGCTCTTAAAGAGGCAAAGCTTCTCTTAAATTCAGTTGGATTTGGTCTAATTAAGGCCTATGTGATTGGCTTTATCATTCCGCCCTCTCCGCATGATCGTATAATTAGGAAAAGGTGTATTTAAATAAATACCGCTGAGTGCCTAAACACAGGATTTAGTGCAAAAATCTGTCTCTCTTGCTTCCATTCTTTGGGAGAATGTTCTTGTGAAAAAGTCAGCTAATGCTTGGCTTGACATACCGTAGTTATCGTGCCCTGTGATGTTAAAGCCAGTTTTCATGCTAATAACTTCGATGGGGCCATGCCTTTACTGAGCAGTTTTGGGCAAGGATCTGGGTAGAAAGTCCCATGTAGAGTGATGCTAATAGATGAGGCTTCCAGCAGGAATGCAAAGCCACAGGGGTTGTATGGGAGAGGAGAATATTTATTAGCATAGTTTTGCTCCTAGGCTGTGCAAGCTCTGTCATGTTGATATGATACCAACATTTTAATTAGCAAATTCCAGAATGGAGGCCTTTAGCATTGATATGCTGTGGTATTATCCTTTTATTAATTTAAAATATGCATTTACAATTACCTACCCATGATGTGAAATCCAGTGAAATTACATCAGATGACTATAGAGCTGCCTGCCTGCAATGTGTTATTCATAGCTGGTGTTAAAAATTATTTTGCAAGGAAAGCCACAATATTCTAGTTTTTCCACTATATTTGGAATAAACCATTAAGTAAAAAAGACTCTATCTCTTATGGTCTCTGATCTCCTTTATATTACTTTGCATAAAATTTGTTTAAAATGTAATTGCTTCGTAAGGTAAGTAATTTTGAAGCTAAGCTTACACCTGTAAATCATCCTTAAAGTTTTCAAGCATTTTTTCTGGTGAGGATGTCATGCTGGCTGTTTTGTATGCCATGATGCTCAGTAGAAATTTAGCTTTCTTCCTCTGAAAAGACTTTTTGGGACTTTATTTTGCGTATGCTTGTAAAGTGAATGGATATGAAAATTGCCGTGACTGCTTGCGTGTGAACCTCTCTCAAAGGTAAAATAGTCACCACTGGATTTTCTTTGTAAAACAAGAAGTCTCACATTTGACAGGCTGCTTACTTGCACCTGATAACTGACGGTTTCTTCTCCGAGCTCAGTCATGTCCCAAAGCCTTTATTATCCTGCTGTTGTCTTGCAGGTCGGAGGCTACAGAACAAATTATTGTGATAAATGTCAGTAGTTAATTTAACTCCCATTAAAATTTTCTGTGTCGTAAACCTTAAATTAAAGACTAATGGTATCTCTTTTATTATTCTCCATGGCAGTAAAACCAGTATTACATCTGGCTTTGGCTTGCAAGGAAGGGATAAAGTGACTTGAAAAACTGTTGCAAAAATATAGGGGCAGAGAGCGATGGCCTACTGCTTTTCATGATTACTTGACACTCTGCCCAGCGCTCTCGGTGAGAAGGCAGCTGATCCGCTCAGCTGCATCCCGACCCTGCCCGGTAGCCTCGCAGCATGGCTGGTCTCCTTTGGCACGGGGAGTCGTGCAAGTAGTCTGACCTCTCGGAGCGGTTTGAAATTCCTGAAGGTATCACTATTATTTGCAGTCAGCTATAGTGAACCATGCAGGAAGTTTTCTCCCCTAATCCCCCACTGAGAAGCAGAAAAGAACTTAAATTTTTTTTTTTTTTTTTTGAAATGACATGTGTGAGCAGAGCGGGCATCCCATTTTACAGATAACACAAACTCAAATTCATATTGGAGCCACTTAGTTCCTAGTGAAATTCTAACTCCATTCACTCAGGCTGGACTGCAATTAATTTTAAAAATAATCTTTAGCCATTACCTTTGTGCACTACCTGCCTCTGGTTTGCAGTACTATATTTTCAAGCTTTTCCTTGTTAAAAGGGAATGTGCCCTAAAAAGGCAATTTCCCAAATCTGTGTAGAATGTGGACTAGAATGCTTGTGTGGAGGGAAGAAATATATGGAAAACGCCAAAACAAAGGGAGCTGGAGAAGATGGACAGGGAACCTGTTTTCCCATTGACACTTCTGGTTTTGTGACCTCCCTGTGGTAAACTATGGTAAATTTGGAGTTTCCAACAGAATGGGAGATGCTTTTCTCAGTTTAATAGGCAACACTTTAAATATTAATATTATGGTCTATATGATTTTGTTGTTAGTCACTTAGAAAGTGTGAGTCTAAGCATGGGAGCAAGGCGTTGTCTAATTATATGCGCTTATTTTTCACTAACCATTTCTCTCGCAGTAGGTAATGTGGAAGAGCTGCAAGTCCATGATTCAGACTGAAGTCATAAGGTATGACCATTGGTCACTTTCCTTGGTGAGGAAAGTGCTATGTGCTACTGGAAATGCAAGCATAAAGCAGTGGATATTTGCGTGACTCGCCCTCCCACAAACTTTATGCAGAGATCTTAATGCACATCTTAATGTTCTAGATAAGTGTGTAAAAAAAACCAAAAAAAAGCAAATTAAAAAAAGCCCAGAAAAGAAAAAAGCATGAAAATGAAACATTTTTGAAAGAACAACAGAGGCATTCCTTTTTTTTTTTTTAATTTTTTTTTTATTTTATTTTTTTGGCAGATGACAAACCCTGACCTGGCATTAGATGTCACACCAATGAGATTGTGTGACGTATCTCACTATAACATCGCACCTGTGCTGTCAAAGTATCTTTTGCCTCTCATGTGGTCTGTAGTGGTGGTGGTCTGTTGTGCTTACGGATTCAAAATGACTGGTTTACGCGAGGGTTGTTCCATCGTCTCTTGATTACGTCATTAGGTTAGAGATGAAGTGTTTTGTGATTAAGGTTTTTGAGAAGTTATATTTGGTTACTGTTAATTGTTGACAGATGCAGATGCTTTTGTTAGTAATTAACTGTCATTCAAAAGGAAATTTAAAATTATCGAATTTTTAATGTGAAAGTTATGGTTAGGATTTTTTTTAGTTGTTAGAAGTTTTAGGTTACCTACATTGGCTTAAGGTTCTTGCTGGTTATTTTGTAGTTTATTTTTCTTCTTATTTTGAGAAATAAATATTAGGCATAGCTGAAATAATCTTAGGCCTTCTGTGTTTAATTTTACACATCACTGAGAACTTTGAGGATCCTTTGAATCTTTACTGAGTTTTTTAGAGTGTAATAATTAAAACAAATGGTTGAAAGCTAAGTAATGTTCTGCATTAATCCATCTGTCTCATTAGCCTTTAAAGTGAGTTTTGTTTTTCACAAGGAAGATAATTTTGTTAGAACTATCATTCTATACTAATAATCTGTGAAAAGTTTTTGCAAAGTTTGATTATCTCCTTGAGGAAATCAAAAATATTGGATGTTACTAGGTTTAACTCGGTGTCATGCAATCTTGACTTTTCTTCTCTGTTGAGATAGCTTACTTGATAAAGCATGTGAGTTTAGAGATAAAGGTTGAGCAAAAAGGAAGGAATACTGTTGTGAATGGTTTTAATGCCTCAACTTTACTACAACTGATGTGATACCATTTTCTTGTTACTTTTGCAAGTGCCCTGTGATGATGCAAGAATTCATTTTTCTATTCTACAAACCTACACATTCTTTTTTTGTCAGACTGCAGCACGTTCGTGAAATGAGGACGAAGCTCTCGGTGGAGTGCTGGAGCAAATTTGTTTTGTGAATCTGAAAAGTCTGAAAGAGAGGAGCTTTATTTGGCTCCCTCCAATGTATCTCTATTGTGTTGCCAGCAGATCTTTAGTCAGTGTTTTTTCCATGTCTTTTTCCACCTTCAGTCTGTTCAGAGGTTCAAGGTAACCAGAATGTAATTGATGGTGTAATTGATTCATTGTATAGTCCAGGAAGAACTGAAGAGCATACGAGCAAAAATCCATCCAAGAAAAATAATTAAATGATTTGGAGGAGACAGATAAGGGACCTTGTTTCCTGTATGTGTGCATCCCATTGGCACCTCTGCTTTCTGTATTTTCCGTGCTATAAAGGGAGAGACTCATCAGCTGAGGCGCTTTAACTTTTTGAAAGTTGGAGTTCTTGAGTATATTATCTGTGTAGCTGCTGTGTCATATAGCAGAACTGATCTCAGAGTGGTAACCAGGTCAGCTCTCTGTGGTTTGGAAATTATTTTTTATTGGCATACAAGAAGAATTCTTAAAAGGTGGAAAAAATATCAGTGGGCTCAATCATAATTTTTTTTTTTTTTTAAAGTGCAACATTATCATGGTATTAGTTTTTCAGGATGCTTTGAATGTTTGACCTGAAAATGAGAAAACCTCATATGCTTCGGAATGAAGGTAATTGATACTAGAAGAGGATGAAAAAATGAATACTACAGAAACTTTGTAAAATATTTTAATATTGTGGATGAAATATTTGTGTGAGTTATAAGTAGGTCTAGGGTCCTCTTCAGGTTTGAGCCTTTCATTTCTAATGTATCAATTCTTTCTTCTTCTTTTGAAATATATGGGGAAAGTGCTAAGGTAGCTGCCTTACTCCACAAGCTATTATTTGAAAATAGCAATTAGAAGAGCAAATAATTTAATATTAGTTGACAGATCATTAGCCTGTAGTACAAAAAGTAAGAAAAGGCAGGATCCTAAGGAAGCAGTAGCTATATTTGGAGTTGAGGAGGAAAAAAGATCTTAATAGTGAGGTACAGTAATAACTAGAGGATGGGCACAAGAAAGCAGAAATTGCTGGTACACAAAAAATTTGGACTGTGTCTTGCCACTGAAGCTGAGTCAGCTTGAATCTGAACACTAATTGGCACTCATGGGCTGCTCTCTACTTCTTCATGACCTGGACCTGTCGCTGGTGATGGTATGTGCTGAGTACCCGAGTGAATGACAGCTGCGACAGGAGAATTTGGGCCTCATTTCCCAGAGGGCTGGGGAAATTTCATTAGGAAAAATGTTTTCTGAGTGACTGAAAACAGAGTCAGGTCCTAGTGAAGATAAAATAGCTGGGAGATTTAATGTGCTAAGATTAGATTTCTAAGTCCTCCCATTTCAGAAGGCAGGAAATGGGAGGATGTGTTGCAGTGAGGGAGTATGAAAGTGAAATGGGAATTTCATGAGATTGGAATGGCAAGCTGGACAGTCTCATGAGTAGCTTTTTAAAATAGAGATTTTCTTTTGAAGAGTGATTTAGGGCCATCCCAAACCTACAGTCCAAGTTCTTGACTTTCTAGGTCACATAATTCATAGTACGGGAATAAACCTTATTACAAATCCTTTGTAATGAAGAAGGGAAGGTGTAGGAGATACCTACCTTACATGTCAAACTGCTGCCAGACCAGTGGCAGGTAATACACCTATGTGAAAACCACTCTGGTACGTAACAGCAGTAGCAGCAATAGGAGATGAATGCCCTAAGACGGGGAAGAGCGTATTCAGCAGGAAAAAAAGCATATATGTCTTTATTTCAGGAATTTATAATGAGACTGGACTGGAACTAATAACTAATCTTTCACTCTCAGAGAATCAGTAAAGTTCATCCTATTGTTAATTTTGGGGGGTTTAATTTCATGTATGATAGATCTCCAGCTGAACAGTCACTTCCTGAAATGCAGTTTGCTCAATCATAGAATGGTGAAGGTTGGAGGGGACCCTTAAAGGTCATCTAGTCCAACCCCCCTGCAAGGAGCAGGGACATCTCCAACCAGAGCAGGTTGCTCAGAGCCTCATCCAACCTGGCCTTGAATGTTTCCAGGGATGGGGCATCCACCACCTCTCTGGGCAACCTGTTCCTGTGCTCTACAGCCCTCATTGTAAAATATTTGCATTACACTGTGATTTTCGATGGCTTTTAATTATAGCTAACTATAGGTAAAACTATCATTTTTTCAAAGTATTTTTATTTTCTTTCACTTTAAGGAAAAAGCAAAAAACTTCAAATTAAAATAGAAGAAAAGTTTGTTCTTCCCTTTTTAGTGTTCATTTAGAATGCTTACCTTTTGTTAAATTTTGTTCTCTTCTCTCCCAGTATTAAAGGTTGTCTTTAATTACTCTCCATTTCTTCATGGCAAATTGTTAGGAAGTGGAATGTATAGTGGTGATTAAAACAAATGAGAAGTTTTCTGTATTCCCTCAGAAACCTGGATTCTGAATAGCTTAAAATAATATGCAGGTTTTGATTATTATCTGAATATTATGTAATTATACTTTTTTTTTTTTTTTAAAATAACAAATCCTCATGAGAATAGAATCACTGGTCTCTTTCTTCATAGTTTAAAGTCACCATCCTGCAAAGACATTTGCGTAACAGTTTAGTAGCTATTCACAGTTTATGAACTATACACCCTTCTGAGTTTGAAGTGTGTTTTTAGAGGCTGTTTAAGATATCTTCTAGATTGCTGGTTGGATATCTAGTTATGTGAGATTATTCTATGGACAGTTTAGTATAGATCTCATTATGATATATATAACACATATCCTTTATTTAGAATAAGAACATGAAATTTCAGTTACATGTTTGGACCCACTTTGTATTGAAAAATGGAGATAAATAATAAACATAGATTTACAGAGGAAAGACATCTTAGCTGGAGGACAGGTGAAACAAACTTGATTAGTAATGCAGCCTGTCCCTCTAAAATCTGAATATAGTGTAGATATGGCATTTATGGAAAAAAAAAGTGATCTTTCAGGGCAAATGGTAGCCAAAAAGGCTAGGAACTCTCAGCAAGACTATTCCCTCTGGTTTTTCTGTTTTTTTTTTTTTCTTTTTTTTTCTTTTTTCTTTTATTTTTAATTTTTTTTTTATTTTCCATGTGTACATTTATGATTGTATCAGAGAAGTTCTGGATTCCAACTACACCTTCTGTCAAGATTGTCCTTCAGCTGCTTATTTGTCCCTCCTCTCAGTCACATGAGGTCATTGCTCATGGAGTGCACAGAGGTGCTCTCAGGAAACTCTTTGTGCTGGGATTCATTTCACCTGACTTCAGATGTCTCTGGGATCTGTGCCTCAGAGGCAGTCACCCTAAACTCCGTGTGTAGTCAAAGGAGGGAAACATGTATTTTTAGTACATGATTCCCTCGATTCATTTTCAGTTCCATTGCACCTGTGCCTTGTTTCCTTCCATTGACTCTAACGGAGGTCCGGGAGGGTATGGGATACCAGACATAGGTATATCCCCTTTGTCAGAGGAATGACACATTTCTGTATAGTAACTGACATTTTAAATGAATGTTGTGCATGCATATTTCATGAACAGCTTTCACTAATACAGGAGGAAGGAGGAGAGATCTTATAACATTGATTTTGGAGGAAATGAGCTCATCTGAATAGATACATAAACGATAGTTTCCTCTAGAATTTAATTTGAAATCAAAGTTTTCATACGCAACTACCTTGACTTGTCCTGTTTCTTGACAAAATGCTGCTTCTGTACATACGTACAAACTCTTACATTCATAAAAATGGCTTAGGCCCAAGTGAAATCCTACAAGTTCATTCTACAACTTTATTTTCTATGTGTTTGCATGGGCCAGATTTTCTACACCATTTTGGGTTTGCCTAGCTGCCAAGTACATGTTCGGAGAAGTTTTGAAGTTCCGGGGACCCTACAGATATGAACTACAGCCACAAAACAGGATTGAGTTGAGATTACAGACGACTGAGATTTTCTAGTGAGTGGAGATGAACGGGGATGCTCTATACTTTTACTTTCAATAATCAAAACTTACTTGTCTCTTAATTTGTGAGCTATAGAATTATCTTTTTTATTATGTTTTTTTTTAAAGATAAATCAAACAACTCTACTGAAATATTGTCTCAGTGCTGGAACTTCCTGAGCAAGTCTAAATGGAAAAATATTAATTAGTATTTTTGTATTTATAAGACTGATATGTCAGGCCACTGAGATTTATCCTTTGTGCCTAGAGTGAGACAAATAACTTATGCTTGAATTAGAAGCACTTGCTTTGGTACAAAAATCTGTTGTGACTGAATCTGACTGGCTTATGTCACACTCTGTTAAAGAAGCAATTCTATACAGTTCTACACTTTGTCGTACATAAAGATTGATTTCTTGTGTTTTAATTTTGTCATGGATTCATATAAAAACTTTACAAACTATAAGCTAAATTAATGCTTATTTTAAATGTCATTCACCATGATACATAAGGACAAATTTTTTTTTACAATGAGGGTGGTGGAACACTGGCACAGGTTGCCCAGAGAGGTGGTGGATGCCCGATCACTGGAAACATTCAAGGCCAGGTTGGAGGAGGCTCTGAGCAACCTGATCTGGTTGGAGATGTCCCTGCTCCTTGCAGGGGGGTTGGACTAGATGACCTTTAAAGGTCCCTTCTAACCCAAAACATTCTATGATACTCTTGTGTCAAAATTAGAGTCCACCACTGGTTTCTCTCCAGCATGTCAGAGAAGTATATGAGCTGTTGACAAGTGCTAACATTTGATCAGAGACCTTTGCAGTTTTTTTTGGAAGCCCTGACTTCTGGAGGGAGGACCCTCATTTTTATTAGAAAAATAGGAGAGTGAGTTTTAGATCTCTTGGCTCAGCTGTTCTGCAGGAAAAAAACCTGAAAATACAAGCTTAATTCCTCCTTGATGTCCAGGCACCACAAGAGAAAGGGATCCATCATAAGAAAGTATTTTTAAAAGGTATTTAAGGAAGGGGATTTTTTTGGGAGGGCTGGTTAATGAATTTATAATGCCAGGAATTGACAAGATTCTGTTCTGGAACTGAATTCATCCTGGGCAACTGGAGGCACAGAAATGACTTCTCTCTTTTATCTTGTATGTGACAGCTAACAATTTAATCTGTTCTGTTTGTTGTGCAAGTTGAATGCTCTTCTGGTTAGTGGATTACAGGAACAAAAAGCGCCTGTGCTTGTGAAACAATTACTCTGATCCTCTGATTGTTTGGGTATTATAAAGCAAGATAATCTTTCAGATATTAAACAGATGCATTTAGGTTCTGAATAATTTGACATTTAGCACTGTGCTGGGTGTTCTGATCACACACTTCTGGGCCTACGTTTCATTTGGAGGTCACCTTAACAAAAGGAGGTGTTGTATGAACAATAACTCAGTGTACCTCTTTGATCAGCTGCTTATGCAAAGTTACTTTACTTCCCTTTCAATGAAAATTTTTGCTGAAGTACGAGATGTGAGGTTTGCAAGAGTCTTGGCTGATTCGAGGATGGGTACTGTGTAAAACAGTGGGCATGACCAAGGCCCTTCTGATCCTTACATCTCTCATACCAGTTTGTAAAACCTGCACAGGAATATGTGAGTGGGGAGGAGTGGGCTGGAAGGGTCGGGAGCCTATTTGACCCTGGTGGGATGACTGCAAAATGAGCAGCAGCATCTTCCCTTTGACAAAGGGGAGATAACTCCTTCTATAATAAAAAATTATTTCCTTTGAACTCATCCCCTTTGTCACTTCAGTTGCCCCCTTCTCGTCATGTCGATCGTTTTATGTGAGCTTTGTTTCAGGCTGGTTATTGGTGGACAGAGGAGAGGAAATGAGCTCTCATGTCAGGGAACGTGAACCAGACCGACAGATGTGCTGCACCACTGGCAGTATACATTGTCTGGGCACTGTCATCTGCTGGCACCACTGGAAGTTTTAGAGTAGCTGGTGCTGGTGGCATTTTACTTGAGTCCAGATGGAGGCTTAATCCTCATAGTGATGTGTGAATGGCAGCTGCGACTCTTCCTGGCCTGCCATCTTCCTTCCCAAAAAACCCTAAGGACTGCTGCCATGTGAACTAAACCCTTCCCCAACCACCCCTGCTGCTCTCTCATCCCCAACATGGAACAACTGCTCACATTGGCTTGCACAGATTGTGCTTCTGAAGGAACGCAGGCCTCCTTCATACTGTGTCACACTTTTTTTTTTTCTGGGTTAGATGCTTTAACGGTAGCTGTTTCAGTATTTGTTTACTGGCTTGTCTTCTCTGCATCTTTCTTGATTTTTTTTTGAGGGTATCAGCTTGTATGAGAAGAGGAAATGGACAATGGACCCCGTTAGAATTGCTGCACAAATTGGCACCATATAATTTCCTTGTTTATGCTCAGATAAACTTTGATTTTTGTCAGTTTTATTATTCAGATGGTATGAATAAAATCTGACAGTGTAACAGAGCACTCACAACATGAATAGTGTGCTTTAACAGTAGCTTGAATTCACTGGTTCATTATATAAAGGATGAAAAGAGCGTGCCAGTCCGAAAGCAGATTGTCATGTTTGCAGTGACTTGGATGCTCTGTTGCCTCCATCTCTGTGTGTTTTTCAGAGAGTCTTCAGGTTACGGGAAAACCACTTTTACTTGCCCATACCTTGGCTTCCCCATTGCTTTGGATTTCTAACCCAGAGGTAGTTGGTGCTCATACAAAGTCTAGCAAAACTCATTGACTTTGCACCCTCATTTGTTGTCATTAGTATGTCTCTGATATAGAAATTAGATATCCACAAGATTAGAAAGAGGCTCAGATTTATGGAAAACTATCCCTTCTCCTTGAACAGTGGTGGAGTAGTGTTATCTAGCATCTAGCATCTTACACTAGCATCTAGTGTTATCTAGCATCTTGACTGGAACCATCTCTTTCTCCATCTTTTCTCCTATTCAAAGAGGGAGTGCAGCAGGAACATCACCAGTTGAGAACTCAGTCCAGATAATTTTTATTTTTGTGGCTTAACATACAATTGTTTAAGGGCTATGGGTAAAACCAATGAAGTGTATAGTTGGTTAGAGGTTTTGAAGGTCTCAGGATGTGGCTTAGTAGTTGTAGAAATGAATCAGTTGGGATATGAGTGTAAATCTGTCTATCTACTCATCAGTCTCTGTAGTATAGGCCTTGTGCTTCTGAGGAAAATATTTGACGTTTTGAAGAAGAAAGAAGTCATACAAAACGACAAAAGCTTGTTCTTCATATTGACTGGGGGATGTTGCAGATAAAGCAGCAACACAATTTACTGATTTGAGCATGTTGTAATTTCCTTGTTAACTTGTTATCATTTTGAAGTGGTAATATCTTTGAAATAAGTATAGTTGTTTCTAACCGGGTTATTTTTAAAAAGCTGTGTTCAGTTCTTTTCTTAGGCTTTCACGCTTACACCCCAGATACTATGCTCTTTTTGAGTTTCTAGTTGAGGAAACTTGACATCAGACATCATCAATTGTAGCCAGGCTAGTTTCTGACCTGATACAGTATATATGCTAGTCCTTGATTAAATAGGTAACACTTAGTTATTTTTAGTAAGCCCCACGCTTACTAGCCCCAGTCTTTATTTCAGTAGCCTGCAATGGGGATTGGCTGAAAGCACAAAATTGGGTTCAGAATTAGAAAGAGTATTAGGAAACTGAAACTTTTGTTATTTCCCTCAGTCGCACAGAGCTCACAAGGGAAGGATACCATGCTGGGGGTGCTTTTCCTACTTACCTCATCAAAAGCAGTTCTGAAATAATTTTTATTGTCTTGTACTTGAAGATGATAACTGAAAGCCTCTTTGAAAGTATATTTTGTTAAGCAGGCAAAAGACAACATAAGGACACTCTGAAACTGCTTTCAATTTTTAAATTTTTTTTTTTTTTCAATTTTTCCATTGGTAGGATATGGGATTTAGTGATAAAGATTACTAATCAGGCAACTTAGACGCTCTCTCTATCTTCTTGCTACAATTGTGTACGCACACATCACCTGTCTGTATACAAATAAACTGCAAAACCACGTCCAAAGCTATTGTCAGAAAGGAAAACAATGTTCACATTTTATCTTGTAGTTCCTTCATATCAATCACTGTCTTGCATCTCATGTTTATTATTCATACGAGTGGTTGTAAGGTGGGCCATCTTTCCATTTTTATGCAGGACAGATTAATTTTCTGGTCATGGATTATAGATACGAAGGGCTATTGTTTTTAAATCCATTGTGTAAACTCTTCACCCTGCTTGTAGTTTATAGAGCATAGACGGCATGATTCTCTTCCCACTTACATAAGCCTTAGACTGCTGTAACTCACGAGAATTTACTTAAGTTATTCCAGAGTCAGAGAATACTTAGCTTTAAGAAAACAGAGCAAGTTTGCAGTTCTCTAGTACCTGAAATTATGCGTTCCTGGAACCTTAAAATTGCATGTGTCTTGTAGGAAGGCATTTTCTTTCTCACAACCCTGCTAATGGAATTTGTTTTGTAAATTGGGAATCTACACCATTCAAATGGTGAGATTCCAAGTCTCTATCACATTGGATTTGAAGTGCAATGATGTCTGGAGAAGAGTACATTTACTTTGTCAGCCTGTACTGCTTGCTTTTGGATTTCCACTGCCAAGGTTTGCACCCCAGGGTTCATAGAAAGGAAACCTAGACGTGCGGACTATATCCAAATTAGATGCAAAGTTGTTATGTGCCAATATTGCTTGTGAGAATGCTGCTGTGAAATGCTATGCATTTTGTCCTGGACTCAGTTCTTCCTAGGTCTGGAAATGGTGGAATATGGAGTCCCTTCTGAACTATCTCTGAAGCTGACTTGGTTAGTGGACATTAGCTTCCTTCAGAAATCCTTCATGAATCTTTTTGGTAATATCAATATCTATCTGTTAGACCAAAGGTTGAGTTAATGTGTAGACTGGATAAACTGTTAGAGATGACTGCATAGGATGGGTGGCATCATCTGATGGACCCGCCACTGCTTGTGCTGTCATTGCCACGGACAGGGAATCCTCCGCTCCAGATCAACCTGAACACTGCTATTAACGTGCTCCCTTTCCTTTTCTCTTTTCCTTTTTCTTGAGTTGTCTGTTTTGACTGTGCAAGTCAGGAGTCCTTAAGGAAAATCACCTAGCAAGATCATCAGAGCACTGACTTATGTTCTTACTTTATTATTGACGTTAGTAGATCTGTATTTTCCACCTCTGAAGGACATACATAGGGAGCAGAAGTTACTGAACACTTGGAAGGACATTTAGCTAACAAAACCACACTCTTCTCAGAAAATCACTTCTCTGACTAGCATCTAGTCATTTCTGGCATCACCCCTGTCTCCTACTGGTCGTCTTAGTGTGTTTTTCCTATATTACTTGTCCACATAGTGCTCTTCTGTTGCATTATTAATGGCAACCTTTCCCCTGCCTGCTGTCTTGTTAGTCAGCTATTGTTTTGACCTCCTGGCCCGAGTTATCCAGGAGGAAAATGTCAGTGGGCAAACTTGTAGCTTGTTTGGTGCCCCTTCAAGAATGCAGCTGTTGTTTTGTAAGCTTTTTTTCTACCTGTGGTAATTTATAGCAACTGCCACCCTTTGAAAGTGCAGAGCACAAAGGTGAGCCTATAATTATGGCTAAAGGCAGATCCCTAAAATATTGAGCTTTGCCCTAGTGCAGAGGTTTGCATCAGAATTTCAAATGAGGCAAATCTGTGATGCAGGAGAAAAAAAACACAGCAGCAGGAGCCCATAACCAACTAACCGACCAGCACAACTCCCTGCTTGATCCAACATGCGATCAGAGAAACGCGAACACAAAAACTGTCTCTGGAGAAAAGTTCGTGGATGGCAGGTAGCGTTTGCCTTGTGCCATCATATCTAAGCACCACTGGATGATTAAGGTTTGCTTTTTTTTTTTTTTTTTTTTTTTTTTTTCCCCCAGAGGAAGTGTATAGTGATTGCCTGATGTTCACCAGTGTTTCTTGCACAGTAGCTGTCAACCTTCTGGGAATTCCAGACCAGAATAATAATTGCAGGATTTATCCTAGCTCTGCTGGATGACGTTACTTTCCTAATGCTTCCCCCTGAGGTTTGTTTCAAGTCTTTTGTGAGTCTTTGTTAGACTGAAAAATGGGAAAAAAAAAACTTATTTTGCTCTTCTAGCAATCTCTAGATAGGAGAAAGGTTATGAATATTAAATTTTCTATCTGGACATATTTTCACCCACTTACTGCTGCCATTTTCCAATAAACACTTCATTATAATGAATATTATTGAGGACTTTGGCATATGATCACTAGAAGTGGCAATAAATATTGGGAGCTTAATGTTTAGTGGGTCTGAAGGAAGACAGCATTTCTTTTTGACCCCAGTAACTTTGGATCCTGCTGTAAGTGTGCTCTCAGACTTTTGATTTCTGCTCATCTTTCCGATGAGACCTGATGATCTTAGTGTAGCTGAGATGCTGAGAGTGAGAATAAAAGGAGGAACTGAGTTATTTGACAGTAGATCTGATAGAGAAGGAAAAGAATAATGTTGTAGGAAAGAAGATGTAATCTTAAATATTTACCGCTCTGTTGTTGATGTCTCTGGACTGATTTAATATGGCATTATAAAAAAAAAAAAAAGAAAAGTAAATTGTGCTAGACACACTTTCATTTTATATGAGAAAATAAATTTAGCTCCAATCTAGTAAATGTTTAGTAAAGTAACAGATATTGTCTTCTATAAAGAACCGAAGATCGATATCACTAACTTTTTAAAAGGACCTAAAGTTGTGCTTTTATTGTGTGTTATAAATAATATTGTCCTTAGTATTGTGTCCTCAGGCAAGCAGATTAGGAACTCTTTAGGGAGTGGAATATGGAGTTCAGTGTGCTCAGGTTTTTGCTGCCTGTGTCTAAGTTCCATGTACTTCCATACCATTTCTGCATTTGTTTCTCAACCCTCCCCACCCCTGCCCTCCACCTCCAGAAAAAAGTTTGCCTCCTTTTTTTGGGATGTCTGTCTTTTCTAGGGTTACTTCTTTTGGCCCTGGTTCAGATAGATATAGCTAAGGGACAAAATATTGCCTTCAGAATATTCCTTTTAGGGCTAAGCAGGAACACAGGGCCTGGGACATCTACAAAAATAACTTTTCTGTTGTTTTGGTGGAAGAACAAAGTGTAAAGTAACTTTTGTCATTTTATGTGTAGAAGATGCTCTTTTGTGAGTGCAGTTATAAGGAGATGAGACCTTTTCCTGCTAAGCAAACAGCTGTTGAAATGAATGGGTAGGTTGTAGCTTCTGTACATGGACAATTTGGAAGCACTTTTGTGTACCACCACACTCTGTAGCTCAACACAGGATTTGTACTGAAGCAGAAATGGGTCCTGAGTGGTTTTGTAGCCACCATGACTAGCATTTTTCTTTTGGCCGCTGAATGATGAAGAGCTCACAGTTCTTTCTGCTGCCTCGAACCTGGGATCAGAAATTTGGGGCAATGGTACCAGCCTGCCTGCTTAAGAGTGTAGTCAGTTTTCAGGCAGGACAGAAGTGAAGAAGTTGCTATTTGTTCCACATAAACCCTGTTTCAAGTTTCACCAGGCAGTGGTCAGCCTAACCCAGGGGAGTGTCCCAAGACTTACCAATGTCAAATGACTCAGAGAAAAAATTACAAAAACCACCCTGGATAACTTTTCCAGAGACAAAGCACAGCTTCTCTTGGCTATTTTTTATATGTTATTGTTTGTTGGGTATATTTTCACATTAATGTAAGGATCTATTTGGGATTTATATGGACACTGTTAGATACACATCCCCAAACTTTTGTCTTTGTGCTGTTACTTTGTCAGCTAGATTTAAATATCAAGCACCCTGACTGCTAATTTAATTACATTTTATTACTGACTATTTTTCTGTCAGTATCCCATCTCTAACTGTCCAGGCTGGCTTCTGAAGGGAGTTAGAAACAGAGCTCCAAGGGCAAGGTTTAGAGACGAAAGACTCTGAAGGAAGGGTTTGTGGTGAAGGAGAAGATACTGGTCGATATAGGCAGAGCAAAGGAGTGTGATGGTTTTTCCTGACTTCTGCTTCCATTTTCTCCCAAGGCATATTACCATGCAATACTTGCCCAACCTCTCACATGTCTAAGGAAGACCTTATGAGTACGTACATGCAAATGCAAATAGAAAAAAAAGTCTGTACTGAAGTAGTTATTTTAAATAGCCTAATAGTAATATAAATAACCTGTGAATTTGTGGTAGAAATATTATACAAAAATATGCATCTCTAGAAGATGCTTATTGGGCCTCAACTGGTGTGTGGGTATAGATCAGTAAACATTAAATTTGTTATTTCTGGTTAGTCTAAGAAACCCATTGAAACACTGAATTATAGCATAAAAGGACACATGTTTAGGGTTGAGTTTGTGCTTAAAGCAAGGGCTCAGCACCTGTGTAGATCTTAAATCTCCCTGCCTCTGTGAATTCTTCCCCAAATCGCTGTCCTCTTTGAAGCTTGGAGCAGATTTGCTCATAAGGTACAAGTCGGTCCTTGGGCAGAGAGAGCTGAACCACTCCCCTCTGCTGGGACTTGCTTCCAGGAGGGACCACTGCCATCCCGGTCCTCCAGCATGGCTGGCCGCTCAGCAGGGTCTGCGGCTTTGTCGGGAACACAGCGGTGAATTAGCATCAGATGGCTAAAGCTGTTACCGCCCGTAGCCACCTACTCCCCCCCACCAGTGGTAAACCAACTTTGATGTTGGGTTACCTTAAAACACCAGGCTGAAAAGTGGGGTGAGTTAGGAGTTGATTCATGAATGGATCAGACATCCCTGCCTCGGGGGCAGCAACATCTGTTAGGCAGGTGGGGAGGAAGGCAGGGAGTGGTAACAGCTTCAGCTGTCCAATTTCTGTCTGCTGCTGCATGTCTATTGGAGCCCTGCGGCCACAGATTGCCCTTGATTAAAATGTCCTTCCTGGGCTGAGAGTTGCTGCTTGTTGTTCTCAATGGGGTTGAGGTTTACAGGATCAAAGGCTCTGGCTTTGCTCGAAATATGGCCACAGGCCTATTGCAAAAGCAAACTCTTCCTACCAGATGAGGCTGAGCTGTAGGATGCTTTTTCCAGCCCTCAGTGTGGGGAGAGGGAGGACTGCAGTTTGGAACTCTAACAGCTGCCTTTTCCTTCTGCTTTTTCAGTTTTTCTGACATCTTCTCCACCTTACTGGAGTTGTCAATACCTGCACTTAATTTTACAAAGCTCAGTCATTTTCACAGAATCACAGAATGGTTTGGGTTGGAAGGGACCTTCAAAGGTCACCTAGTCCAGCCCCACTGCAAGGAGCAGGGACATCTCCAACCAGATCAGGTTGCTTAGAGCCTTATCCAACCTGGCCTTGAATTTTCTCTGCTTGTGTTGCACTATGGTTTTCTAACGTGTTTCAGGAAATCTTTTCCCTGTTCAGACCTTAAAGACAGTGCTCGTTCAGCTGCAGGCAGCAGTTAGCCAACCAAATATCACAAGGTTAGCCTGGTCAACTGTGTCCTCTCTTTTAGGGTATCCCAGTTGTTCTCAATCTGAGGGACCACCTATCATGGACAGAAATCCATGGTCAGTCCTGGACATTGTAGCCAAAATAGTTAACTTAAAAAAAATTGAATGTAATTTGATTTTTTTTTTCTTCTTCTTTGTTTGGTGGCTCTGTAGGAGTCTCTATGTGATTTTGTTAAAAATAACTCATTTGTGAATGATTTCCTGATGGGACGTCCTGTGGGACTTTACTTAAGCTAAACATAGACTATATGCTGGGGTCAACAATAGCATATCCAAGAGTCCTCTGCATAGAAGCTAGACTTCAGGAATAAATGTGACACTTGGGACACATGCAGATGCAGAACTGGAAGAGGGTCTGTGCTTCTGCCTTGCAGTGCAGTGCACGCCAAGCCTTGTAGTACAAATGTAGCTCAAACCTCTTCTGTTTCTCCTAGTAATGACAAAAATAGCATTGGTAAATAGTACTGCCTTTCTTCCTGGCATGAAATGCATTAAAAAGAAAAGTCAGACGTTTGTTCTTGTCTTTTATGCTGAAGAAACTAGTTGCATTGTGATGTGCTGAAAGAAGGAACTGCAGCGTAGGATGCTCTGGCTGTGCTTATTCAGCAGAGACAAATAAGGAGGGAGAACATCAGCAAGCAGAGGTAAGCAGGACTTGCCATTTCATGAGGCATTTAATCAGAAACAGAAATGTTTCTGCTTGGTTCTCTTCATCATTTTTTTTCAGTTGTTTTCCAGCTATTGCCTCTTATTTATATGTATTAGTGAGACACACAGGAGTAGTACTGCTGGTGCTCAGCCCCTGCCAAAGCGTAAAAGCTGGAGTGGAGCTCCTCTCAACTCACATTCATTCTGAACACTGGAAAAATAAAAGTGTAGATGCCCAGAATAGGAAAGAAAAAAAAATAAATCAATATTCCCAGTGAAACACGTCCTTATACTTCCCAAAACTTTGTTCTACCAAGAGCCCCATGCTTTTCCTACAGCCAGTTCACATCTCATTAGTTTACAGTTATGAGATTAGTCATCTTCTAAGATGCCGAATTAGATATGTACCTTAGAATAGGAAAATATTAGGCCTGATGTATTTCTTCACTTATTTTTAGTCTGCCAATAATGAGCCAAGATTGACTTGGCTCTGTAGAAGTACAGGACTAGATTCAGATCGGTTATATGCTAAATACACTTGCACGATAGTTAGGAAAAACCTCTTCAAAACACCCCAAAGAAGTTGCTAGTTCTCTGAAATAAAACGTTTCCCTTCTATATGTTCATCCCCTCACTTTCTGTTCTTCCTTTTGCAGACCCCCTAATGAATAAGGGATTGTTTATTTTCAGTTAATTGAAACTATTAACTAGATTATTTCATTATCCCAAGTTTACTGATTCACTCTGTTTCTAGAGTGAGTAAGATCAGGTAAATATGTATAGCTCAAGAAAACATTTGTTTAATGTGGGAGTTGGCATGGGTTTCTGCCAGATTTTATTTTAGATTTTTTTTTTTAGTACAAAAGGTAAGATGTGACTAAAGGTCATCAGATACTTAATCTGTTTCTATCTCTCTGAAGTGAGAGCTAGTGTTGCATTAGTCAGGTACGCCGTTGGGTGCATTCTTACTCCTTCTGTTGCTTTCCTTACTCCTTTTCTTCCAATCACGGTCTCTCTTGTTCTGCCTCATGTTAATGGATGAAGATAAGTAAAACAGATGGTGTCTCCTGTGGGCTTGCATACAGTTTAGGGTGGAGAAGGCACTGCAGCCATGGACAGACTCACACTAGGCCCCTAGCAGACCCTCCTGAACGTCTTTTCCATGTGCCTTTTGCTACCTACCGTGTCCCAATGTGTCTAATTGCATGAGGGATTAAAATCCACAACTATGAGATACCTTGGAAGGAGAGTGGGGAAGAGGGTAAGTGTTGCCAGTCCCAAGTTTTGAAGAGCCTGCTGTTTCTGACTCGTTTCCTCCTAGCCAGTCTTCCCCAAGTCCTGTTTTCATATATTCAACTTTTTATTTTTTCGGCTTCCACGGTGAGAACTGCTACTGAGGGGATGTAAGTGAAGTTGTCAACCAAATGTTTTCATTATTACCTTTGAAGCTTTGCTGTTTCTTAGGCTTCATAGTTTTTCTCATACAGATTTGTTATTCTGAGCGTGTCCCTCAGGGAAGTATTAAAATAACATATTGCCTTCTGCTGATCCCGCCTCTCTTCTTTCTCTAACAAGCATGTACATGAGTGTGAGACCCAGGCAGGGTGCACGGAGCTGTTGTACCAGTGGCTGTTGAGCTGGATTCCCCTCTTTGACTTTTAACCACATCTGCTAGAGCCTGCTCTTGAACTCTGCCTTGCTGAACCTGGTGCACAGGCGGTGCTGGGTGGCTTCCTGCACACCTCTGCCTCACCTCTGGTCTTGGGCAGCCTTTTCCATTGTTTTCTCAATTTTCTTCCTAATAATTCCTATTTTCAAACACTTTCTCTATCTTGTGATGCTAAGCCAGCATTTTCTACAGTGTCTTCAGGAAGTCCTAGTGGTACTACCTAGTTTAGAGCCACAACTCTGCATACATGTTGAGGATTACTATTTCCAGGTGTACCATGAAGCACTTGTCAATGTAGTACTTGTCAAGCGACAAGGTTATAATATGTTAACGCATAATTTCTTTGCCATTCTTTGTAGCTGGCTTAGGTTTGATTCACCTGAATGGTTTTGTGTCATGGACAGTGTTTGGCACTTTGCTGTCTTCTCTTTTATCGGATTATTGATCTATGCAGCCACTGGGGATGTGGAACGGGGTGTAGCACAGACTCTGCTGGTAGCCTTCCTCTGCTGCAAAAACTGACCCTTTCTTTTCATATCTTTTATCTGGCTATTAATCTAGGAAGGGATCTTCTCTCCTGGGTACTTTTTTTTTTGAAGTTAACTGGAACTTCGTGTGTAATTGAGGACAGAATACAAACCTTTGGGTTCAAAGAGGGCCATGAAGATGATCAGAGGGCTGGAGCACCTCTCCTATGAGGAAAGCCTGAAAGAGTTGGGGCTGTTCAGCCTGGAGAAGAGAAGGCTCCAGGGAGACCTTATAGCAGCCTTCAGTACCTAAAAGGGGCTTATAAGAGAGACAGGCGAAACTTTTTAGTAGGACCTGCTGTGATAGGACAAGGGGTAATGGTTTTAAACTAAAATAGGGTAGATTTAGACTAGACATAAAGAAGAAATTTTTTATGATGAGGGTGGTGGAACACTGCCACAGGTCGCCCAGAGAGGTGGTGGATGCCCCATCCCTGGAAACATTCAAGGCCAGGCTGGACGGGGCTCTGAGCAACCTGATCTGGTTGGAGATGTCCCTGCTCCTTGCAGGGAGTTTGGACAAGATGACCTTTAGGGGTCTCTTCGAATCCAAGGTGTTCTATAATTTTGAGTTAATTAAGCAGGGGGAATCTGAATTGTGTTTGGCTTTTCTTCTTCAGGAAAGAAGTTGTGAGTAGGGTAGATCTTTCAAAAATTGTGAAGGAACAAGATGTTATCCTGTGCAGGCAGAAAAGCATACCTCCTTCAGATGGTTCAGTCTTTCTTGTGGTGTCTTGGAAGTAGCATGGGTATTTCTGCTAAGCACTCTGCATCATTAAATATTGTAAGCTCTTTGCATTATTAATTGTTCTCACATTCTGTGAAGCAGGAAAACAGCCAAAGGTGCATAATCTTAATTCCCAGTCCCCTTATATAATTTAACTAGTGTTCAGTGACCTTTAGCTGGAGAATGATTTTTCAAAAGCCTTTTCAAAATCTAATTTTTACATGACATCCATACTTTCAGCTATGCCTGAGATTTTTGCCAAGCTTAGGGGAATGTCAGGACATTATATAAAACAGATCATCTTCCTTCTAGCCACACTTCAATAAAGAAATAAAATAGATCAATAAAGCATGTTGGAGCCAGTATAATCCAGATTTTGGAAATTCCTGTTAGCAGAGCACTTGTGGGTATTAACAGAAAATATGTTTTCTTTAAGGATGAGTGCCTGCAATAGCTGCAGTCACTCAGTGACTGAGAGCTTTCTCTGCATGCAGATATCATGCCCAGCTCAAAAATGTGTCATTCGGGTGGCAGTCTGAATATGTGCCTTATTGAGGTCAGATTGGTAACAGTATGTCAAAACTCGGATCATTCTTCAAACTACGCTAGCCCAGAGTGATTGATTTATTAATTTTTAGGGATACTATTCTAGCACGCGTTGTTCATGTAAGAAAGAAAACCTCAAGTGTGTAACAGTTGCAACACAGTGAAATTTCTTATCTAAAAAATTTCAAGTTTTAAACAAGCCTAATTTTTCTATAGAGATATTCTTCCAATTTCTCTCCTTGAGATGCTCATGGAAATCTAGGCAAAACGGAATTAATCTGTCCTGAGAAGGTCAGGACTGAGTAGTCAGCAAAACAAACAACTAATATCTGATTAAGTCTAATGTAGCTGAGATAAAGCTGCTATAGGACTGTGTATTTATTTGTTTATAGTGTTCCTAGCCCAAAGTGTTCTGCTGAGCACTGACATGTTGGGTAACTTGTGTTGTGGGGCATGTATCAGTTTCCTATAGGTCTGGCAAGATGTCTATAAAACAGTAAGGTTATTCCTTGTGCCAGGTGAAGATTGTTTTCCAGAGCAGGCATTACACTTTGTTATGGTGTTTAATATCTTCAGGGCTCAAGCTTACAGAAGAGCATGTGAGTCTGGAACTGGAGTCACCCCAAGCTTCTCTGTGAGCGCAGAAGAAACTCAGCAAAATGAAGAAGTCAGCCAGCCACCCTTGAGCTTGTGGGCTGCGGACAGGAAGTTTATTGCACTTTCCTGTTCTCCTTTTCATCCCATTATTCTTAGCCTTATTTCTCGTTACTTCTTGAAATTTAATCCTTAGGTACATGAGTAGTTAATCCTAATGGACATCGGAGGGGTGAAGCGTTCTATGCCAATGTCTGGTGTTAGACCTTGAGGGTATAAAATTTTTTTTTTTTTTTTTTCTTGTGTGATGTGCTGGGAACAAAATACTTGACTTTCATGTCTGAATCCTAATGCCCAAGGCTAAATTTATAGGACTGACAGTTGCCATAGGTGGTGCTATTTGTGGAGTCATTGGACTTGTTCTGGAAACCGCTGACATGAATCTCTAGCTCAACAGTTTCTGAAGTTAATTTTCTAAGTAAAGTCTCAACATAACTGCTAGGGCCATTAAGTAACTTCCAAAGAGGTTTTAACTTGCAGTGAATTTGTTACAGTTTGGAAACATTCCTAAAGAAAATGCCATCTAGATTTTACATGATGTCGATCTAAAACATGCTTCCCAAAAATGGACACGCTGTAACTAGAGGAAACAAATGCAGAGAATGAGCTTTTTGTTCGTTATTTATTAATAACTTTAATTTCAAAACTCGTGTACTTCTTAAAAAAGAAAAATACATGCTGCTCCAATAGAGATCCTTGAGTGAGTCCCTCTCAATAACTATTGTTCCTACCTCTATCTGCATCTAAAGCGGATAGAAGTGAAGCTCGTAAGTGCTGGAGACAGAAGATCAGCAAAACCTTTTCTGTTGAAGTCACCAGTTACAAAAATGTTTCCCTTTTAAAGCACATCCAAGCATAACAGCATCTCTTTCTCAACAGGTTAAGTTACCTTTTTTCATTTGAAAGACTTTATTTAATTGTGTACTCTTGGAGGGTGATTTGCTATTTTCCAATATTTGTTTATAGGGACTTCTATTACGGGAATGTTTTAAGGATTTTTTTTTTTTTTGGGTAGGATTTTTTGGTATTTTTTAAATTCACTTTCAGAAAACTTTGTAAACTAACCTGTATTTTCATAAAGTGATATATAGGATTGCAGACGTCTGTTTTGGAAGTGAGGTATAATGATCTATAGTTGTGAAGTTAACAAGCTGTCAGACAGTAGATATTTTTTAAAAAAATGAAACTATTTTTTACCCTTAACTATCTAGAGATACTGAAATACAGGGTTTACATGAGTTTTTTAAAAAGTCCAATTCTACTGTACAATGGGCATTCATTTACATTTTCTTGTAGCACATTTTCTAGTATTATGAATAATATTTTTTTTCTAGATATGTAAAATATAATTGAACCTTGAATATATGCCTGAGAGCATTCTGACAGCAAGCAGTCATTATAAATAGTGCATTAGTGGGACTCACTTGAAGCTGAATAGCATCTGATTGTTTATATTCCACAAACAGGAATGAGATACTGTTTCCTGTTATAGAGGAGCTTTCCTTGTGAAGATGGCTTTGCAAGCAGAGCTGTCTGGAAAGCAGAATTTACTGTCCTGAGTGCAGCATTCTGCTGCTCCTGGGTCCCAGTCTAATTTTGCTGTGTGGCTCTCTGTCACTGTCTGTCCATAGACCAAGCTGGTCACAACTGGCTCAGGGACCTCCATCCAGCTCTCCCCTAAAGAGTGGGATTTTGCCTTTTACTTCTTTGGCTGGGATTCATTTGCTCAAATGTAGACCTCTATGGTGTGTCTCTATCTGAGGAAACTGCTAGACTCTATTTGGAGTCGATGGAAAAAAGGATGAATGTCTGGGGCATGACTGATCTCATTCTGAAGGTAGATACGTGAAAAAGGTCAGATGATCCTGGGCCTAAAAATGCCTTTTTCTCTGCTCTCTATTGACAGAGCCTATGGTACAGTCTCCAGTTGAATGTTATGAAGCCTACCTTATGTGACCTGTCAAAGCTTAGTCATCTAAACCTAAATGTTGGCAGTTAAACATGTTTTGGGGAAATTCAGAATGGTCATAAATCCGGGAGCAGTAGTAGCCTGAGGAGTAGAAAGCAGTGAATGATGAATACTCACCTACTTGAGGTCAGGACTTACTTGAAAATGTAGGCCTTTCTCAGTTTACCATCTTGTAAAATGTAATATACTGCTTTTTGATCAGAAATGATTTTGCGCTCTCCATAAGGTAAACCAGGCCTACAGCCATAGTCATGTAGACCATCCAGGTGTGGCAAGTCTTACTCTCTTCGCACTGACCATTAAAGATAACTTGGTACAAAACCTGATGTATTAATCCTGATTTCCATGTGTATTACTGTCTGTACTTAAAGGCCGATAGGATATTAATTACAGCAATAGGTGGTTTTGAATGTACCCTTATTCTGTAAAAAGAATATATGGTTCCTCTTTCCCTTCACTGTCTTTGAAAGGGTGTGTATGGAATTGGTCATAAAATAGCTCTACCTAAAGAAAAAGGCTGTTTCAGGATGTTTGTGGAACAAGGTTTGCAGCTGTGTGATATTGACATTATAATACACCTCTTATGTATTGACCTTTTGGCTCTGGGCAATGTTAAAAATGCTGAACGGCCTCTTATATGCAAAACAGCAGCAGTGTCTAAATACAAGCTAAAAGCATATCGGTAATAAACGATGAGCTGATCTCTGTTAACAGAAGCAGCCTGAAGCCCTTCATCCAATTTAAGTGATACCTGTAATAGGAGTTCTCAGTTTGGCCATTGAAATCTAAATCACGCAGGATGAAAGCACGTTAAAATGGTGAACTAATATAGCTGCTTGGGACTGCGAGAAGGAAAAATTAATAAGAGACCGTGGAATCAAGGTTGGCTAGCTGTGATTGAAAATTAGAAGTGTTGAGCACTGTGTGATTTCTTTGGTGTAAATGGAATGAAAGCAATTTTGAAAGCTTAACAAGTCTGTCTCCCTGTTGCTCTTTGTAATTCAAAGCAAGTGTCTTTGCTGGTAATTTTTGCCAGAGTCTCCTGAAACCCCAATAGTTAGGAGAATAATTCTGTTTGTTTTCTAAACTCTAATCTTTCTTTCTTCTTACTCCTTCTGAACACAGGAGTTAGGGTTAATTTTGGAAAGGAAATGCACTTTGAATGTTACGAGCAGTGACATCTTGGTAACTTGCAGAGGAACTCTACAGCATGCCTTGGAGTCACGGATCTGCTTTTGAGATGCCTGCAGGAACATGTCACAGCTTCTGGCACGTTGGAGTTGGGATGCAGTTGGACCATGGGCATGGGAGCTGCAATTTGGTTCTTTAAATTACACCTTGTTCTGAAGCGCCTTGCGATGCGATCTGTCCCAGTCTCATCTGTTTGATACATAAATTTGAGAATTAAATATACCTGATTTCAAGGGTGGTCTAACTTCTATCTGCTTAAATGCTGCATGCCTTTTTGCTATATTGTATTATACAAGTGCCAGAAGAGGAAATCTGACCTTTTTAAAGATAAAATATTGAGTGTTCCTGTGCCAATGGACTGTGATGGATGACGCAGTATCAGGAGTAGTACTGCTACAAGGAATATTTTTACAAGCTTATAGTTTGCAGGCAGTGACAGACAGATAAAAAAAGAAGTGATTTAGGTATTTAACTGTAGCAGACACCTATACCTGCTGATACAACCTGATATGGTTGGCAGATGTGATACAGGATCTATGGGATACCCGTGCCCAGCTGGGGGCAGGAAGATGCCTGAATGAATTTCAAATGGACCGGAAACCAGTGTCTAGGCACGTGAATTCCTCTTAAAGTGGGAATTTAACAGTGACCTCCTGGCCCTTCTTCTGCTTCATTAAGCTCCTTAATATGGCAGGTTCTGTTCTCCTCTTCCCTTACTGGCAGAGCAGTACTTTGCTAGCACTTGTTTTAAAAAGGCATCAAGGACAAATCTGGGGATAAAATTTTGGCTATCACCATTATAAGCTGGGCTTACACACCTTAACTGTTGCATAATTCATACTCAGAACTCATAATTTCTGTAATAAATAGGAGGTTTTCATGTTGTATTGGTTTTCAGCTCACAAAGAGTGGCTATACACTCTTTACATTGTTCTGTGGCTTTCTTTAGATGAGTGTAAGTGAACAAATCAGAAAACATCACAGTAAGGTTTCCAGAAGCGCCTCTTTGGTTCCATGGTATGTCAAATCTACCTTATAATGTGACAGCCACTATAGCTGATAAAATTGTAAAAGCTATAGAACAGAAAAAAGGTCATAAGTTTCCTTAGTACCTGCAGAGTAGTTAACTACTGACCAAGAAATACTGTTTGCCACAGAGGGGTAATAGATTGTAAGTGCATGGCCAACACAATCATTTACGCCTTTGTGTAGTCAAAGGAAATAATTCAATTTTATTTTCAGAGAAAACACATATAAATTTATGCCTATTTTCAAATTAATTATTTTCTATTGAAATGAAAACAGCAAACATAGTGCTTCCCTAGATAGAACCTTTAGATTCTGTCAAGAACCTTGTCCCCTTTAGAACAAGATGAATGTACAGAAGCGAAGGGGAGATGTGAGCTGCTAACATGTCACTTATTTTCCAGTAATGCCTTAAACGTTAAGGATTTAGCCTTGCAAGACTCCAAAGCTGGGTGAAAATTTTCACTGAAAATGGGGGAAAGAGGGCAATCTGTAATATAAATAGTTCCTGATTTTGGACAAACTCTTATTGTGAGGACTCCTGTAAGGCACAATGTGGCCTGCAGTCATCACACAGGAAATTTAGATATGTGAGGGCCTCATGAAAGTACAACAAGAAACTCACTTCTAGATCTGGTAAGGAAAGGCATAACTACTGAAGTAAGAGAACACTACTTGGAATACCTCAATAATTCTGCTCGCTGATTAGGTGTGCATTTATTGGCAATTGTTGTGCTGCTCCCCACCTCCCCGAACCTTCTTTGTACTTCCCAGATTTTTCTTTTAATTAGTTCTCTTCTTTGGTCCTAACATGTAGGAGAATTTAACAAGGCTTTTCAGGCTGCTAGTAAGATCAAAATCTGTAAAATGAAATGGAGATGGAAACAAAACTTTGTTTGAACATTAAACAAAGAAAAATAATTACGATGAAGATCATACTAATAAGATGAGTCTTCAATTACCGCAGCAGTCTGGCCACAAAACTATAAAAAGGAAAAAAAAAAAATCCACCCTAGCATTTCTCATTTTAATTAAAGTGTGTCATTTTTAAATGCTGCCACAAATTTTACCACCAGGTTTATAAATCCTGACTTTGGGCCCAGGTCTGATTTCAGATCAGGAGGTGCAATGTCCACACAGGTTTCCAAGGATTTCCTTCAGATTAACTTTGATGTAGAAAAGGGTTTTTGCCTATTGTGTAGACCAAAACAAATACAATACAAAGAAAGCAGCAGTTGAAAGAAAGCATCCACAGAACAACAGAATACCAGTGATCATGGATTTTAGGTGCTACAATTAAATTTTTTCACTTTCTGTACCTTTATTTCTAGAGTGTGTGTGGTGACGTTTAGTTGCTAGATAAGAGAGGGTGTATAGACTTGACTAATCTGTGAAGCCCACTGGAACTGGGATGTGCTAGGAGCTCATAAGCTCTTCTGCCAGGAGCCCAAGAAAAGCTGTTTGTAAAATAAGATCGGCAATATTAAGAAAAAAAAAAACAGTAAAATTTGATGCAAGTTGTCCTATTGGAAATTTTTCTTCTCTTATTGAAAAGTTTTGAATTTGGAAAGAGAAAAGCTGTCCCTAGGACAGTCTAAAGATAATAAAGTCAGTCCTTCAAGTGTTTATGGTGTCTTCTGAGAGAAAAACCTCATATTGGTGTGCTCATTTCAATTTACTGAGTCTCCACAGCATATGGAAAGACTGAGCTGTATAAAGTTAACTTTGACCACCTCTGAAATGCAATAGACTCTTAAGAGAGTGTGTGACTGCACTGACAAGTTTTACAGTGGAAATGGAGAAGGTTGGAGGCAGGGGAGCAGCAGGCCCGCAGAAACTGCTGGTCATTGAGCTGCAATTACCCAAGTAGAAATTTAATTAGAGCACTGTCACTGGCACAGTTGATTTTATAAAGTTGCTACCCAATCTTCATTGATCCTAACTGGAGCCTGAATTTGTTGTTCCTTTGAAAGACCAGCTATTTTATGTAATGTCTGTGATGTGCTTTTTGGAATAATCCTAGGTGATGGCTTCGGGATGGGGAAGTGCTCCTGAAGCATATGATGATCTTGGATCATTTATGTAGACAATAGACAGCTTCAGTTCTCTCTCTTAATAATACACTGTCCTTTCTCTTATTTTTGCAGTAAAAAAAAGTGCCTCTGTGACAGTGAAGAGATGTTGTTGGTAACTCTGCGCAAGTTGGTGGAAATCAGAAAGATTATCTCTTGACTCAGAACATCCCTCAGGTACGCAGGCAGTATTTTTTCAAAAATTGCTTCTGTGCTGCAAGCAGCATGTTTATGACCTTGGAAAATGGAAGAAGGCATATGTACTTGTTCATCTTCAACAGGCTTTCATTTTTGCAGTAAGAACAGAAGTCGTGCTGGGCCCAAATTACTGTCTCTGGGCACCATGAAAACTCTAGGAGATTCTCTTGTTAAATCAACCCTTCGATGAATATACATGGAGGCTGCTTTTTTTTTTTTTTCCTGCAGGTGTGAGACTAGCACATCCATTTAGACCAGTGAGAGATCTTTGTTTTACAAAAACTCTATTTCTCTTACTTTCCACAAGGATTTTGTTATGCAGCAATTTTTACTCACATAAAGCTAAACTTAGTTTTATGATTTAAATTTTTTTTTTTCTTCTATTACAAGCCTGTTAACAGAAACTGTGGAAACCTCTACAGCCTCCTATATTTTTGTGCATTTGGGAATAATTGGAATTTTTCCATCTTTCTCTATTGGATTTTAAAATGACACCATCTTTCACTGAAAAAGCATGTTATAACTGAGGTGCAACTGTAGACTTGAGTAATCACTTAATACCCACCCTCATCTCCTGTTATATTACCAGAAGAATAATGTAATTGAACTATAACATCATTTTGAAAACTTATCAGTGGGGTTAAAGGGAGACCAGACTGATTTTGGATAGTTTGTGACTTTCAGAGATCTTTCATGCATTGCAGAAAGTTATTAGCAGGTTATATAAGCTGTGGAATGTATTTTCGAGGAAAGCCAACTGTATAATTATTTGGCTTTGAAGCTACTGCTGGTGTCAACTACTGCTAATCTCAACACTACATTGAAGTAGAATGTAGATGGCTTTACAGTCTTCCTCCACCTACGAGTACTGGTGCCAGTATTGCCCGATATCACTGTTTACACAAAAAATTGCTGCCTGCCATAGTAAAAATAATAATGAAAAAAACCAAAAAAGGTGCTGCCAAGCATATCAGAGACTCCATTGTTACAAGCTACCCACAGGACACAAGGTTAGAAGTATTTGCTGCCATGTCCTCATCATAAAGCTTGTGCTTTAGTAGTTTCCTATTCAGCAAAAGCCTAGCATTGGCATCCTCTACCATAGCAGCAAGGTGACTGCACAGCTTAGCCTTTTGGTCTGGTCATTCGTATGTAGCTGAAGATTCCCTTGCATGGTGGATTTTTCCATATCTTTTCTCACTGTAGTTATTACAGTTTTAGAGTTGCTGAATGTTCTGACCTCAGTTGCAACCTTAGCTGATCCTCTTTCATTGTATTCTATTCTGAATTTTTGTGTTTTCCTCCTCTTTTGGCATACTGCTTGTTTTTGGGAGTCAATCTTAAGTACCAAAAGATCAAGAGCTGGGAATGTGACCATGACAATTAAATGTTCTTAAGATTTTCTCCTGCTATGCTATAAATTAGTGAAGACGTTTCAATGAAAAAGAAAATATTGGTCTTAAAGAACATGAAGTGGAGGTGAAACAAAAAAAAACCAACCATGCAGTATTATTTAATTTCCTATGAAGATGATGAATAATTCTGCAACATCTTCATTTTGATTTTAAGTATGTTTGAATGGGTGATGGACAAAGAAGTGCTACCAGCAAAGTCTGAACAGGTAGAAATGCTTCTGCATGGACCTTAAATATTTTTGACTTGGCATTTGTGACATATGGTGATATGCAATTTCCAGAAAGAAGACCTGAGTGTGCGGCAGCCGTCAGCGGAGAGTGAGGAATGCAGACACCTATCATGTTATGCTCCAATTCCAAAATGTCCATCTCTCACAGTTATTCATACAGAGAGTTTTCAGCAGAGGAGCAGTACAGAAGCTATGCGTTGAACTGTAGACTCTCAATGGAAAATGTTGTCTGCTGGTCTATTATATGTGATGCTGTTAAAGCACACTTTAAACACAGGAAGAACCAAGCTTTAAGCAGAAGATCTATTCTGCAAAGTAATTCTGTAAAAACCTGAGGAATAAGGGGGTAGAGTTGTCTCAGGTTCTGTTAGGTATGCGGAGTCATATGTGCTGTCCTTGGGGGAAAATGAAAGAGAAGCCCAGTTTTAACATAAAATCCTGCTAGGCCTGCACAAGTGACCTGACTCAGGAAGATGTGCTGTGTTGTATGGTCAAGAACGGTCAACAGGTTTGTTTAACTAAGTGCTGTTTGCTGTCCACATACCACTGTTGTCTCAGATCCTATGTGTACTCATGTAACTCCTCCAAAGTCAGTGATGTTTGCCTTGACTTCCTATGTAATTGGTGGCATGCTCTGAAAGCAACAGTCTGGTGAGAGCAGAACTGTTGAAAGACACAGAGCCGAGGACTCTTTGCCGAACTGGGAGATGGGCAATGTGTAATTGCACATTCAAGATCAAAACTTTAGATGTAGAGTAGAAATGGAGCTCCAGGTCTTCATAAAGCTTCAAATGGTAACAAAAAGTGTATTTTTGGAGATGTTCAGGAAGGATATTCTAAAGCATGAAGCTGAATATTCTTTTTCTTACCTCTTTAATACATTGAGCCAAAATCCCCACTATTACTCTTCCTCAGTAACTGTGTAATTTTTCTGATTTATTTTGTCCTGAGATGTTGCAAGTATAGTAATTCATAAGACAGACATCTCTGTACATAGATGGCTTTTGCTTACATTCAGTTTTCATCTGGCACTGCACTGCCCCATACTTTAGTATTACTACAACTTTAGAAATTTTTTTTCTCATAATTCTTACTACTTCTGTGCCAGCAGCAATTTTTCCATTTTACCCATTTCCCACTTCACCAATAAACACAGCTAAGTACATTAGTGTTGTTACAATTCCACTGAATATATTGTAACTCAATGATCTTCTGCCTTACAAAGCACTCTTTTTCTGTTTTTAATCAATAACAGAACCTTCCTTTTATTTTTCTTAATTACTGAGCTTACTTTATTGCATTTAATGTGAAAAATCTGTAAAAATCTTTTTGATACTCTGAATCTACCTTCCAGATTCTGTTTCTCTTTCAGGAATTTCTTGCAGTTGTCTAGAGGAGAAGGACAAATCTCATGCTCAAACATTTCTAATGAAAATTCTCATGCAGGCGTTTTCATGCTGTCTACAGCTCGAATCATAGGATCATAGAATGGTTACGGTTGGAAGGGACCTTCAAAGGTCATCTAGTCCAACCCCCCTGCAAGGAGCAGAGACATCCCCGACTGGATCAGGTTGCTTAGAGCCTCATCCAGCCTGGCCTTGAATGTTTCCAGGGATGGGGCTTCCACCACCTCTCTGGGCAACCTGTTCCAGTGTTCTATAACTTGCATTGTAAAAAATTTTTTCCTAATATCCAATCTAAATCTACCCCCCTCTATTTTAAAACCATTACCTCTCGTCCTATCACAACAGGCCCTACTGAACAGCATCTCTCAATCTTTCTTGTAGGCCCCCTTGAGGTACTGGAAGACCGCTATCAGGTCTCCCCGGAGCCTTCTCTTCTCCAGGCTGAACAGCCCCAACTCTCTCAGCCTGTCGTCATAAGAGAGGTGCTCCAGCCCTTTTATCATCTTCGTGGCCCTCCTCTGGACCTTCTCCAACTGGTCCATGTCCTTCTTGTGTTGGGGCCTCCAGAACTGGACACAGTACTCCAGGTGGGGTCTCACCAGGGCAGAGTAGAGGGGGAGAATCACCTCCCTCGACCTGCTGGCCACGCTCCTCTTGACGCAGCCCAGGATGCGGTTGGCCTTCTGGGCCGCAAGGGCGCATTGCCGACTCATGTTGAACTTCTCGTCCACCAGCGCTCCCAAGTCCTTCTCCTCAGGGCTGCTCTCAATCCATTCCCCGCCCGGCCTGTATTTGTGCCTGGGATTGCCATGACCCAGGTGCAGGACCTTGCACTTGGCCTGGTTGAACTTCATGAGTTTGGCATGGGCCCACCTCTTCAGCCTGTCAAGGTCCCTCTGGATGGCATCCCTCCTTTCCAGCATGTCGACGGCACCACACAACTTGGTGTCATCAGCGAAATTGCTGAGGGTGCACTCTATCCCACTGTCCATGTCGCTGACAAAGATGTTGAACAGGGCCAGGCCCAACATGGACCCCTGAGGGATGCCACTCGTGACCGATCTCCACTTGGACATTGAGCCGTTAACCGCCACTCTCAGAGTGCGGCCATCCAGCCAACTCCTTATCCACCGAGTGGTCCGTCCATCAAACCCATGTCTCTCTAGTTTAGAGAGAAGGATGTTGTGTGGGACAGTGTCAAAAGCTTTGCATAGCTTGACAAAATAGTTGTCATCCTACTAATCATAAGTGGTGTAGAGTTGTGTGTTTATATATACATATATATCCTACATAAAGTACTAAGAATCAAACTTTTTGGTGGAATTTTGTGTACACATTGGGTTCATACTCTAAAAACAAAACACAGAGGAGACTAACTGCAACAAGTTTATTATCTCAACGTCTGCCCACAGGGGTAAAAACTCTGCAGTTTTCCAATACATCACGATGTTTCTCGCTGTCACTTCTTGTTTTTCTGAATACATCTGTGTGCTATTGTGAGACTCATTAGAGAAAGCTGGGCTCATTTTCAAAGCTAGTTGCTCCCCTGCTTGACTAGGGTGGAGGCATGCAGCAATAAGTTGTTTCTTCTGTGATTCCTTTTATGTTCCCAGGGTCTACTAGTCCCAAGTATGGGCAAATTGTACTTAGCCGTGCTTACAAGGGGTAACAATGTGTTTTTTGCCATCCAAGGGCAGCTTCTTGCATTTTTCTGCCTTGGACAAGATTTTCTGCCAGATTTCGTCTGTTGTTATGTCATAATAATGTAGTGTTACTTTTGTGTAGCTAGAGAGAAGCTTACCATAGATTGGATCTAGCATAATAATGTCTTGACATACACTAGAGTACACACAATTACTTCAACTGATAGTTAGCATCCATGGGAAAAGCTTTTCCTAGAGAGAAGGAGCTTAAAAATAACCAGTGACCTCTGACTCTCCATCTGGCTGCAGTTGGTTTAAAGCTGGGCTGTGTAATGCCAGATAAGCAGAGGAACTATACCACCTTTTGTTGTGAGACCCTTTTATGGCCCAGAAGGATTATATGGATGCGTCTGAAAAGCAGAGGAGCTCAGGGACAGGTCAGAAAGGCAAGCACAGGAGGGGGAAATGATGCAATTTTTTTCAAGTTCCTCTTTTCCCTTTAACAGGCATGCCCTCCAAAACCTCTTTTCCACTTTTCCCAGTGTTGTTTCCTCACTTATCAATGTTTTCTCTGCCCAAAGATGTGTCCGTGCCAGTATATTTGGCAGACAACTGACTTTACTTTAACGCTAGATGTTGTTATGGGGATCGGCAGTCCTGTTTCTTGTTTTTGTTGTGCCACCGTTGTCCGACCCTGACGCATTGTAAAGGGGCCTTGGAGCAGATGTAATCTGCTGTAATTTTACCTCTCCTAGATGACTCCTTTTACCCTCCTTGAGTGTTATGGGGTAGTCCATCTGGTAAAAACCTCATTCTGCTGCCTCCTTTTCTGAAGGATCTTGCAATTTATCCCTCTTGTTGATGCACATACACACACGTCTTAAATGGGTCGGTAGGTAATCATTATCTTGAAGTGGCAGGAGGTAATTGCTGTATTAAAATTCTGTGGAGCTTATTTGCTGTGCAGGACTGCAGCAGAATTGTATCTACCTCACCAGCAAGTTGATTAGAGATGCCTTAGGCATCATCTTTTCCAATTTTTAAAAAATTAATCACACATAGTTTTCATATTAACTTAGAACAGGGCATGGGGTGAAAAAGAGACAGTTCTTGCAGCACACTCTGCATGTTCTGTGTCTTGTTATGAGCTTAGTCTAACCTCTGTCTGTCTCTGATGACCCACACCTGAAAGAAGAAAAGGAGAAGTATTGTAATGAATCCACCTTATCCAGGCAGGCTTTCTATTCCTTGTAGAAAAGATGCAAACGAGGAAAAAAAAATAAATGTTGGAGTTGCCGAGCATTCATGCTGTCCTTGCCAGCACTGGAATGGCTATGGTAGCAGATGTTAGCATATGTCACAGTGTTAACACAGTGAAGGTGGAGACTCTGTCTAGCAGAGGTGCATACTAAGGATTTGCATACTAAGAAAAAATGACAAATGACATAACATAACTGCAAAAGTTCTGAGCTGTTAGTGAATCTGTTTCTAGGCCAGCAACTTTGCTATCTTTATTTGGGCTAATAAAGTGATTTGTTCTCCTTTCCACTACCCATGGGTGTAGTTGCAATGGCAAACCTTGTTGTATAAGCAGTGTCCTCTCAAAAGTATAGAAATTACAGCAGTCTAAAGAGTCTCTTTTGCACATCTAACAATATCTAGGGGAAGAGACAGAAGCTAACATGAGTTTTAGTAGTCATCCGTCTTTACATAGCTGAGTGCAACTATTTTACTGAGGCAGTGATGATTTTGCTCAGCTTCCCATGTTGTGAGGAAGTCTTTGGTTCTGGTCCATCAGTAGAGCTGGACAAGGAAGCATGTTGTACCATGTGGCTTCATTTTCCATAGCATTGTGTCCAGCTGGGTTTCTAGAACTGACCGAGCCTTGTTGATGTGTTTATATTATAGATGGGAGTCAAGAAACTACAGCGCGTCACATCAATGAACCAATGTGGATGGACAGTGGCACCAGAATAGCCATAGCAGCATGAATACTGGGGTGAGAAGATGCCTGTGTGTGCCCACGTATAGAGTGGTCTGAGGAATTTCTGTTGTGTAGGTTGGTTTACATTAGTAAATTAAAGACCCAATCCCTGCCTTAAAGGGTTTGTAGCCTAAAGGTTTTGGAGCACCTTTCCTATGAGGACAGGCTGAGAGAGTTGGGGCTGTTCAGCCTGGAGAAGAGGAGGCTCCGGGGAGACATGATAGCGGTCTTCAGTACCTCAAGGGGGCCTACAGGAAAAATGGGGAGAGACTGTTTAGTAGGGCATGTTGTGATAGGATACGAGAGGTAATGGTTTTAAAATAGAGGGAGGTAGATTTAGATTGGATATTAGGAAAAAAATTTTTACACTGCGAGTTATATAACACTGGAACAGGTTGCCCTGAGAGGTGGTGGAAGCCCCATCCCTGGAAACGTTCAAGGCCAGGCTGGATGAGGCTCTGAGCAACCTGATCCAGTCGGGGATGTCTCTGCTCCTTGCAGGGGGGTTGAACTAGATGACCTTTAAAGGTCCCTTCCAACCCTAACCATTCTATGGTTCTATGATTCTATAATTCCAAATCCTACTGAAATACATGGGACTACTAAGCAGATGAAAGTTAAGCATAAGAGTCACTGGGTAGGCAGTGGGACTTAGGGTGTTAGCTGTGAATACAAGAAAGGGGAAGTGGTGGGTGGTGAAAACAGAAGGCCCAGGATTCTCCCATGGTGCACAGTCATTTGGAGACTATACACTGTTTACCTCATTTTAAATTACAGTGAAAAGTTCCCTCTCGTTTGTTATTCAGAAGGAGGAAGTTTTGAGAAAATTACCAAAGCTTTACATTAGAAATCCTCACATGTATTAAAATAAGCTTATTTTGCTGTTTATAATTCAGTAATCTGTAATGATTTTCACAGCAAACAGTGATGCCACAAGCACAAGATTATGACAAAAGTCATGAAAAAAAGCAATAGAAGCAAATTACGTATTAATAATGAGTATACTGAACCCAACAGACAAAGAAGGGTGGACTGCTTTCTATTTAAAACAAAACAAATTGCTTGATAGCTACGTAAAAATAAAACGATCAGTGCTATTGGTGTCTCTGCAGTTACGTGCTGAGATCAGTCAGTGATTATTTCATTGGACGAGATTCTGGAATAAGTGTAAATCACGTAGACTCAGCCATGCATTTCTTTCTGCACTGCTGTGCAGAAAATAAATGTAGCAACTGCTTCCCTCTTTCTTTCATGAAGCTTGTGTAGTATGATAAATAAATTTACTGTGTTCCTGATTACTACTGCCAGCTGGTAGGGTTACTTTCACAGTGGAAGTGGTTTACATTATAAGGTTCAGCATTTTCTTGATGGCTCATCACAGAGGTTGTCGTGCAGCCAATGCATATTTCTTTGAGCAACTGGATGCAAGAACCTTGCTTATGGACCTTCATCCCTGTCTCTTCCCAAGAGAACAAGAAGCTGAATTTTTCTTCCTTTTAATTTTGTTTCTCTGTTCTTATACAGGTAACCTACGTGCTGGGAGCGACAATAGAGATACTAATTTCAGTGTACAAATGTTATTTGCTTCAAAATGAGGATCTGCCAATTTTATTTTTTTTTTTTTTTGTTTGCTATTGGATATATATTGAAAAAGTTCATGGGCTGATAATCTGCTGAAGTGGTGCTTTTTGTGTCTGGAAAACTCTACCTGAATAAGCAGGAGTTTAAAATCTCTGTGAGAACCCAATAGCATTCAAACAGTGCCTTAAACACAGCAAACAGGTATCTCTTGAAGGGTATTATGTGCTCATTACGGTCTGAAACATAGGCTCAATGGTGTAAGGTAGTTGAACAAAAAAATATATGAGTTATAAGAAATGAAACAACTACGGTGGAAAAAGTCCTGCTTATTTTATTCTGACATCCAAATTACTCCATTTTTAGAGCCATATCTGAGAGGTGACTTTGTCCAAATCAAGTTCACTCATAAAAGGGCATGAGAAGGAGATATTGCACTAGAACAGAAGTCTGTTGGTTTATAACTGACGTACCACTTCTTCCTATCTACAGCTCAGATTGGCTCAGCCAACTTTGTGCTTCAAGGGAGTTTTTCCAGAAAAAAAAAAGTGAAATACTACTTATTTGAGGTTTTTCTGGGGAAATTAATTTGAAATATTTAAGCACTACAAAGGTTTCTGACCTAAATGAACAGTGTAAGAGACCCAAGAGTCTCCTTTACCTTTTGGCTTTTTTCCCACCTGGAGCAAACTTAATGTAATAGTTACAGCGTGCTATAATCTGTCTCTCAGAGGTCTCATTCAGAAATTTATCTTCCTCATCTTTGGTATTTAAATCTGACCACTGCTTCCTGAGGAATTTAAAAGGGAAATGTTAAAATGTTCATAGTTTAAGTGTGTACAGATGTCAAATTGGTTTGTGAATGATATTCAACAATGTGAATGCAAAAAAAAAATTCCTATGATAGAAATTAGTGAAGATCAAGATTTGTTGGGTTTTTAGATGTATATTTCCTTAAAGTTCTTGAAAAACACATCTTAGAAAACTTCCCTCTAAATTGAAAGCAAGGAATTTAAAGACCACAATGTGAGTTTGTTGGTATTTTTTTTTCTTTTTATATATGAGTGGATGGTCTAAAACAAAAAAAAAATTCAAGCAAAAATAAACATCTTTTCTTCTCCAGAGCTGAAGTATATCTGAAAAGGTCTTATGCAAATTCATGGTGGAGATGTGTTCTGGCAATTAAAGCAGGGATAATTCAGATGCAACTTTTGACTAGAGCTGCAGTTCAAGATTTCTTGACACAACTCTTTGTGGCTGGCAGGCAGATGGTGTTTGCTGGGGAACCCAATTTGCCAGACTTTGAAGAACGACTGCGGTGCTGGCATTGAGCTGGTATACAACACTTAATGAGGTAACCAGAAATAACTTCTTTATTGTGAAAAGAAATGTTCCTAGAAGAGAAAGGTGAACAATACTGGCTCAGTATTAACCACAGACCTCTGATCTCACCTTTTTCCACTGGAAAAAAACTTCTATATTTTTTCTTTTTCTTAACTTTTAGTTGAGAGTGTACCAAGGGCAAATATCAGGTTATCATGGAAAAGCTTCAACATGAAGAAGTATACAACTAATTGATAAACTATTCCTGGAAAAATGTCTGGAAAAATGGTGAGATCTCTTAGTTACAGTGTTTGTTTCTCTAATGTTCTTGCCATACTCAGCCAATCTACTGCATGTGAATAGCAGTTCTAGGACTGAGCCAAACTGTGATGTCATTAATGTTTTGAAGATGTAGATGAAGGTGAAAGCTGGCCAGCTGATGGGATGAGGCTGCACCATGTCCAAGAGCAGCAGTGCTCTGTTCTGCCATGGTGGAGGTGTCACTTTGAAGGCTGCCTTTTAATGTGATCCACCCAAAGCATTTCTATTTTGTGTCTGCCTGCAAGGGCTTTGGATGCCAACCCAAAGGTGTTTTTCTGACTGAATAGGTTTTGTTGATGCACACACTGGGGACAGGAGAGAATGCAGAGATAAGCATGCAACAACTGAATTGTGTAAATGAACAGTTGTGACCTAAGTTGTTCTGGTGATTCTGTGATTTAATACTCTCCACTTCGAGTGAGATTTACTACACTCGGAGTCTGCATCCTCGGAGTCTGTAGCACAGAATTTCGTTGTGCTAGATGCATCTGTTAAATGACTTTCAGCTTCCTTTATGTGTTATTTGAAAAGGGGGAAAAATATATAGAATAGGAGAAAAAAAAAGTTTTATTGCAGGAGAGAGAGAAAGGAGGATTAAAAAAATGGAAAGAAAGGAACTGGCATTTGCTAGTTGGCTGTTCCTGTTAATCCTCTTTAACACACACGTGACTTCAGCTGGAAAACTACTCGCATTTTTCATCTGTTGTGGAGCAGCAAGCTAAGTGACAGTCATAAGAACCTTTAAAAATCTCTAAGCAGTTTTTAGCCCCTCTCAGTGTCACTCTCTGACTCTGTAGGCTGGCGGGCTGGCACTGCTCAGAGACCGAGGACCACATGATAAATACTAACGCTGTTTCTGTAGTTTCAAATACTCTGTTGTACCATGACTAGTGGTTCAAAATGACATATCAGAAATTGATGTGTGGATTTTAATGCCATTTTTGAAAAAAGACTTAAACAGAATTTTTAGTTTCAAAGTGGAATTAATAATTTGCAGCATGTGCCATAAAAAACATACTCTGCAACTCCCTGATTTCTGCTGTCAAGATATTTCAGAGGAGCTACTACAAGTTCTGAAAGGACAAAGCAGAGCATAATTATGAAGGCTTTCCCTCTTGAATGTCCACAGAGGTAATAAACAACAGCAAAAAAAATTGCAGTACAATAGATCATTTTGTCTTTTGCGTTGTCAGAGTTGGAGTAGGTTCATACATCGTCATTTGCAGCACTTATCCAGATTAATTTTAGATGTCTCAGGGAGCTGGATTTTACTACCGTATATGCCCAAAGCTACAGACACGGCATTATTTCAGATGTGCTTTTCTTTACTGGGAGATATCTTAAATGGATTATCAAGAAACATGGGCTGACTGAGGACACTTTCACAAATAATTATGGCTCATATGGCCTGACAGTATGGAGAAATTGCATGACAATGGTTTTATCTTTTACCTTTGACAATTCAGAAGAAAGACCAAAAGCTAGAAAAAAAAAAAGAAAATTATCAGACTTGGGTCTTTTTTTCCTCCTCTCCATTAATTTTTCTGTATTATCTAAGCATAAGAACTGAAAAGAACAGCTGCCTGCCTGCAAAGCTACTGCATGCTGAACTCGAGTGTTTATTTTTATCTCTTTGGTGGTATCATACTGTTTTTATTTTGCCTAAGTTTTTACCACAGTGATACTGATGAACTTTACTGATTATTCCTTTCATATTGTAAAAAATGACATACATAACAGTCTGGAAACACCAAACAGTTCATTCAGCTCTTCACAGATCTCATCAATTATGACAGCTTGCATTTTGGTGTGCATAAATACTTCAGTTTGGTGTGCATGAATACAACCAGTTAGACTGGTTGGCAATAAACATTGTAGAACTATAGAAACTAGACGAAGGGTGGAACACAAAGAATATATCTGAAATTATCTATTTTTCATTATAATTGTGAGATGAAATGTAATGAATATGCATGAGGATGTATTTTGTCATACCAAGGTATTGTCCTTAAATCAAATTTTGATAAATTGATGCTGACAGACTCTTCTTCCGACTTGATTTCTAGGTCCTAGCTAGTATTCATGAGTGCAATGGCAATTTTAATACTGCATTTTATAAATATAAGTGTGTCAGTTATGGTTTCATGCATGACTCCTTTGTTAACTCAAAAGGTCATCTGCAAAATTCACATGTGCATGTAAATTTAAAAGATATTTATTTTTTTCCTTGTAAAAGGAGGCAATGAGAGTGATGAAAAAGCATTCTGGAAAGTGAGACGTCATAAACAGAGGGAAAGCCCTTTGGGAATGGGACCCCGAGAAGTCTGGGAACCTGGTCCACAAATCCTACTGCCACTACAATTCTGATGGCAGGTAGTAAAACTCAGTGCAAATGTTGAATTGTATTTGAAATTATTTTTTTTTATGAAGTAACAGTAAAGCAGCATATGATTGCACATAGATAAACCTTTTGCCAGGTGATATTTGAAAGATAAAACTTATAAAGGGACAATATATGAATGGAAGTAGCCAGGCAGGCTGGGGGAGTGGCCATCAATTTACGCACACACCTGCATGTTTCAACATAATTAGCTGTCTAATTGAGCATTGTAATTTAACTGATGCATTTAAACATGTAATTTATTTGAACGCACAGTCTTGTAATCTGTTTATAACGTTTTGCTTTTCAGGGTGATGTCAGACTCTAGAAGATGAAAATATCCTTCTGATGAACAGGAAAAGAACTAAAAAGAATATATTAAGGAGCCCTGAATGCAAATACATTTCTGTAATTTCAAATCAGAAGAGGATGGAAATGGAAAATCCATGTACATAAAGTTAAGTTCTGAGCATAACTGCAAGCAGCATCTTAATCTTAAATACCAGAGGCGTTGCACTGCACTTTATGTTACCAGGCTATCGTGCAAAGCTGACTAGTTCAGCTGGCATCCAGGTAGGAGGGAGATTTTGGTAATCGAGGGTCTTAAACTGCACATCTGTCTTGTCTGGAGGAAAGCAGAATCCTCTTCTCAACATGACAGATATTGCCAATAGGTCAATGTTTATGAAGGGGCAGATTCTGAACCTGAAGTTCATAGGTTACTCTACAAGGTGATCACTGAAATAGATGTGTGGGGGCTTTTTTTGGTTTTTTTTTTGGTTTTTTTTTATTTTTTTTTTTTTTAAAAGCTTCTGCACTGTTCATACTGGAGCGGTGCTGGTGCCAGCATGCAATTTTGGCTGCTGTTTCTGTCTTGCAGTCCTTACAGTGATGCCTCAGGTGTGGCTGGCTCCTTTCATAACTGAACAGGGCAAAGGGCATGTAATCCCTAGGCTCTGTTAAAACACACACAGAGAGCAGCCTGTCAACTGGTTGCAGAGAGGGGAGCCAAAAGTCCCTTCATTCATGCTTGCATACTCCCTGGTGTACATGTTCACTCTCTAGGTGATAGCTGAGCACCTGGACATTTATTTTCAAGGAAAAAAACAAACTGATTGCATATTTGGTTTTGTTCCCAGAATATTTTTTTTTTTTTTTTTTACTTTCAGGCTTTACTTGCTGTACAAAATAGTTGCAGGTTTCCTTTTAACCCAGTAAACTTTTGTACTGTTACACCTCATTATATATTTTGTGGTGCTGAGTTTTGAATCTGCTGCTTCAATTACAGAAACTGCCAACAGACATATGAAACTCCAGAATAGGGAGGCTGAAGCATGCTAAAAAGTCCTGCTTTTTAGCTTTGGAATGACTTTTGCATACTCTGACAATTTCCCTTTAATAAACTAAGTTGGTGATAAGCAACAGTTATGGAATGCAAGAAAACGAATGCAAAGTTTTACTGCCAAAGTAGAAAAGAAAACAACTTTTTCAAACCAGAATTGGCACAATTCTTCACTTTTCTTCCCACCTTTTTCTCTGCTTTCTGCCTTCCCAAGGCAGTAATTATCAGAAGTGGAGAAGGGGAGGTAAATGCAAGGCCATGCGAGAGGCAATAAAAATGTGTGGGTCTTTTACCCCAAGGAGGTGCAACTTTCTTTCTGTCAAGACATACTGTGATGTCATGTCATTTGAGTTCCTTGTGCTCAGCATAGTGTAAGAGGTGATGGAAGAAGTTCTGTCCCTGGTGTTATGCGAGGGGAGGAATTTTGTCGTTAGTCTTTAGCCTAAGTAATTGAAACTTGCATTTGTGGTGTTTGTTGAAATCAAAAGAAAATGTACTGACTAAGCAGATGATACCTTGGACTGTTTGGAGTGGGAAGTTTCCTTCTTTTTCAGATTGAACAAGATGAATTCATTTATTAGGAGATCTTGAAGCTTACAGAGGGGGATTTTGTATATCTGGATAGGTAAGGCCGGAGCAGGGTAAGCTCACAAGATAAAATTAAAACAGGGTATGTAAAAAGCTCTCCCAAATCTTGGAGAAACTCATCTGTCACTGTGGCTCCACTGTGTTGGTGCATAGGTTCCCAAATACATGGTTGCATGTGCATGCCATGCAGAAGACAAGAGGAAAAGGAACTCTTCCAGGAAAACTGGACTTTGTACCCTTCACGGGGAGATGAAGGGGGAGAGTTAGGAAGACGGACAGTGGCTCAGAGCATCGTTTTTCATTTCCAGTTCTCTGACAGAGTAATTGTCAGGACGTTGAATTTCTATTTTGTCGCTCACTGTGTTCAGAATGGCTTTTGTCAGGAGAAGCAATATTAGAAATATAATGCGAAATACATTCTGTAAATAAAATTCTCTACTACTTTGACCTTTCAGTCCTTTGTGCTGTGCTTCATGGCGATATCCTCCATTCTGTGAAGATTAGCCAGACTGTCCGTAAGAAAAGGAGAGTCCATCAAAAAACTCTCTACTCGGGCTACAGGATCTGTTGGCACTTTTTGGTATTTTGACTGTCAGTGCCTCTTCTGTTCTTCCTTGATGATAAGGGAGAAATTAAGCCTTTCTCATTTGGAAGGGGAGGACCAGTGGAAGGGAAGAATCAGTGGAATAAGTCCCAAATTACCTGTGGTAGAGTAGTAGTTCCTATTTTAACAGTATTGCTCATTCTTGCTGGGTTGTCTAGCGAAAGCCAGAAATTCCTGGTTTTGTACCCTGAGTCGAGTTAAGTCTGCGCTGGCCGGAAGCAGATGGGGCAGCCCCCAGACTAGCTTAAGAAATGGCACCGACACCAAAAGGAAGTCTGGTAACTGTTGTTTCCTTCCTGAGGGCTCTGCTTGGTTGTGCAGAAGTGTGGACACACAAGACTGGCTCAGCTGGCTGGTGAAGTCCTCCTCCAATGTGCAAGGCTGGCATAGCCTGTGGGGCAGGCAGGACAATAAAGTGTGGATTAAACTGCTTGGCTTGGTGCAGGCTTACCTGAGCGATCTGAGATAATGATGAGTACCTGGATCAAAGAGTGAATTCTACATCGTTCGTGGAAATTGACTGAGACTTAGGCATTCATTGACCTCTGGAAAGGGGCATGGGAAAATATGGGAAAATAAGAGGAAATTCTGAATGGCTTCTGCTTTAACTCAGAATTTAGAGTGTGTGCTTTAAGCGGGAGAAAAGATGAGAAATAAAGACAAAAAATGAAAATAAACCAGCAACTAATGGCAAGATATCCCTCATGTACCAAACTCATTACTGTCATGTCTGAGGAGGTGCCTTTAAATCTGTGTTGTTTTCAGAAAACTGAATTGGGATATTTTCCCTAGTTTCTCTGAAAGAATTTAATAAATTGTAGTTAATTAATTATTAATTAAAAATATACTCAGATGATTAGCGTGATCTCTCTGCTTGGACTTGACTCCTGTCCAAATAAACATTTTTCAATTTTTTTTTTGTTTAAATTAAGAATAAATAAAAGCCTGCATTGTGTAACCTGAATAGAAATTGATACAGAAGCAGGTCAAGTTTCCCCCAACTTAAATTTCTGTGGTACTTTGACCTATTGCTCGGTAAGCGTTCACATGATTTACAGTGCAACATCTTTCTGTTCTCCCTCTTCAAGCCTTCTGTATGCAGGAGGAATACCTTTTACAGGGAGGTATTGTGCTACTGGAAAATGACCATAGTTAACTTCATGTACTGTTTTTACTCAATTAAAATTTGTACTTTGACTCGTAAAGCTGATGGGGTACCCTGTAATGGAGGTATCTGTATACTCAGGGTTGTATACTTAAGGGGAAGGTCCCTTCTGCGTGTGACAGGTTATGCAGTGGGCAGGATTTACTTGGCTATAGAAATGGATGACTGTATACATTTTCTACTCTATGTATTGGCTCAAAATTTCAGCAGTGTGTGTGTGAGAGAGAGGAGTGGGAGTTCTTTGTCCCATTGAACCCCTTTCTGCCACCCTCTCTCCAGTGAGGGACCTGGCCTCTCTGGAGAAGTGTGAGCAATACTGATTATATCAATGTATTTTAAGGCAGGAATCCTCAAAGCATGCTCTCAACTCTCCTCCTTGAAGTGCAAGCCAGCTACTAACAAAAAAGAATAAAAGACTGTAGTTAGTGTCTGTGATGTGGTAAAAGAGCCTACGATGAAAGTGGAGGCATTTGGTAGAAGAGCTTCCTCTCCTAATCTTTGGAGTTGATTAAGTGTGGGAGGGATGGAAGAAGGCTAGAACTGGTGCATGATACGCAGGGGAGGTTGAGCTGTTAGTCGTTCGTGAGCTTATATGTACGTGAAGCATGAATTTGAAACGTACTTAGAAATCCACGTCACTCCTTTTTGTTGTCCTGGAGACTTGACTTCTATGGCTCTGGATAAACCTGTACCTCCCTGCAAATGTGGTGATTCCTGCAAAATTTTATAGTCTAGGGTAGACAAGACAGAGAGACCCTCATCGTGCTCACACACTGCCTGCATCTGCTTTGCATTGCCTTCATAATCTTCTTAGCAATATCACAAAACATGATAAAATTACTGCACTTGAATAGACAGTGTCTCTGATGAGTATACCATGAATGTGGAAGAGAGGAACTTTACTTTCAAAGAAGAATCAGAGGCTGACCTCAGCATGAAGATGCTCCTCTGTATTGAAATGTGGGAATAATCTATGGAGCTGCACTAGTAGGAACTGCAGAAGCGCCTTGGCAGGGCTCCAAACGAGTGCTCTTTCTGATGGAGTTTTTAATACTTCAAGAAGACATAGTGTGCGCATTTAGATGCCAATAAAATGATTCCCTGTAGGATCCATAGGCTGCATTTCAATGCTAAATTACGATGACAGTGTGAATGATTGACCACCAATCACCAGTGAAGAATTTCTGCATGCACACACAGAGCAGTGCTTTTGCTTTTCTGCAGTTTAATCCCTTCTTGTGGTAAACTCTGTCACCGCTTCAACCCTTGATTGAGATGCTTCTGTCCGTCGCTCCCAATGCACATGTGCCATTGCTGCTGGTGCTAAAGAAGCCCTAAGCACGTGGCAGTTTATTGACTAGACCTTGACCTCGTTGCGTTCGTGACCTGCAAGAGGCCGCAGCCAAGACTTGTGTGATCTCCAGACAAAAAGCTACATTAAATGAACCAAAAGAGAAATCCATAGATGCAGCTATTGCTGCATTTGGCAATGGCGAAAAGGAATGATATGGGATCTAAAAATCCCATTACAATTATTCTTGGGTAAGAGAGTAGTTTTCTGTTTCAGAAAAATAAAATAACTTTGAAGGTGTGCTCCATCTAGTCTAAGCTGTATGCAACAGGAGAGGAATGAGCTCACTAAACCTGGCAGGAATGAAGGGTGACCTGTTGTTAAGGGTGAGAACAAGGAACTGGAGTTCAGATTAAGAGAAACAATTGGAAAGATTTCCCCATAGAGTGGTCAGTAAAGTAAAACTTTGGTTAAGTTGTTGAAATTCCCCTTTCCAAGATTTTGGATAGGTTATTTTGGTAACAGAATTCAGTGACTGAGTCTGTCACACCTGTGAATTGGGATAAGTATCATTAACCCTTTTAAATGATCTTGTAGAAAGATTTGATTCATAGTGGAAAAATATGATTTACTTAAGGTACAGGACCTGGCCAAGTAGAGGAGTAAGATAAATGCCTCAGGATCCTTTTTCGTGTATACAGAATACTACACAAATTGTGTGAAAAATACAATGAAAGCGAATTGGGAGTAATTAAATAGCCAAGCCTAAATTTTATAGTTTAGGCAGCTGTTGTATGATTACATTAAAAGTTTTTGTCTAGGATGAAGAATTCTCATCAGGAAGACGGAAAAATGAACTAGGGAAGAAGATATTCTCCGTGCTAATTCTGTCTCTCTGCTTTGATTTTTTAGAAATCTTGATTTTTTTTTTTCAGTAGTGCTGATTAATTCTGTTCACATGCCTAGCCTAGCCTGAGACAGCCTGAGTAAAACCCTGACTCGCTGAAGCTGACAGGAATTTTGCCATTATGCCAGGTACCTGGCACATGCAGTTTTGACGGAAATTTACCCTGAGGTCTTGATTTCTGGAAAGCCATGGGGTATCTCAATGTTTGCATGCAGAAGTTGAGGAACAATAACATAGTGACTCTGAAGATTGTTTTCTCATTCTGCTGATGAGAAATGCAAACACCGAAAACTCAGAATAATATTTATGTACAGCATTACTTAGGTTATAATTGCATATATCTTGAATATGAAAAATGAGATAGTATAAAACACAATCATGCTTTCATATACACAGCGTTTCAGTAAGAATTGACTTTCTCTCATGATGTGAAGCTTTCTTGCTTGGTACCACGTGCTAATGATTCTTGTCCACTTAATTAATAAAAAAAATAATTAAAATATCAAACAGTTCAGCCAAGATCATTGTGCCTTTTGAAATAAAGCTTTAGTAGTAAGGAAAAATAGGAGAGATTTCTGACATTCTTTTTTTCTTTTCCAGTTGAAAATTGACTGGCAACTGTCAGCAAATTGAAGACAGGGAAGCTTTCAGAAGTATTTGCTTTCTAAACTGCTATCATTGTCTGCAGCCCTCTTGGAACAAGATTTCTATTTGCTGACTGTATAGGCATTTTGTTGGAAGGATTTTCCTGAAAATACAAAAAATAATATTTGAATTGCTTTTGGATTTCTTATAGGATTTTGTCATACTTTTAAAGCCTCTGAGCTGGATGTGTGTTTCATTCCTTCTCATTTTTTTTTTGTTTTTCTTCTAAATATCTTCTTTGTTTCTGGCATAAAGTGGAATGCAAAATAATTAAGCAAGTAATTCTCTAACTGCAAAATAACACTCCCCTCAACATTCTCAGTAATTCCATTTTTAACTAAATCTTTGACCTGTAGTAAAGACAATAACAAGTTGTTTGTCATCTCACAATTCTGAGTTTGCACTATAACTAAAAAAGCTATCTCAATCTACTGAGATTTTTGTCTACTTCGTGATAGTACTATTCTCACTTAATTCTCAGTGACACCTTAGTTCTTAAATTGCTTACAGATTAATTTTTTCCCTCTCAATGCTAGTTAAACTATTTTTCAGTGCTACAAAAGGAGCAGAAAATCCCCAGTCAGAAGTTTTCAATGCTAGATTATCTACATGAAAAATACTTTTAAGTATTTTGCCCTCCTTTGACATTTGAAACCAGACTACCGCCTTCCTACAGGGCTGTTTTCTGAGGCTTGCAAACAGCTCAGCATTATACAGAGAAGACTCGGCTCGGTTTTCTAAACAATTTTTTCATGCCATGCCACCCACAGGAAAGAGTTTGGGGCTTTTCTCGCCTCTTCAGTCTTGATATACTTCCTTTTTTATTCCTGTGTCTCCAGTCAGTGTGGTAATGTGTGACCCGAGGGCTTGTCTTGTGACTTTTAGGATTTGCTCGATGCAATAATGATATACAAATGCCCAGAAGGATTGTCAAGGTATGCTTCATACACCTAGAAATTAAGGAGTTTTTGTGGGCTTTAGCAGTAGAAACTCAAGCCCAAGCTTGAATTTTAGGTCCTTCACCACGGTGTGTGGTGTAGCGTTCTCGTAACAGGGAATGCTCTGTGTGTGTGATTTGTAGCATTCCCCAAGGGAAATATCAAAATTGTGGCTTCTTTGGAGTAGGAGATACAACTGTGTCCAGGTATTTGACACAAGCTCTACTAGTGTGAAGAATGGGGATGCTCCCGTATCAGGCACGTGCAGCCTGTGAAACGCTTTGGTGTCTTCATTCCGTCCCCGTGATGCTCGAGTGGTTCGTTTGCTGGAGTAGTGCAGCGCAGCTGACAGAAAGGCTGTGTTATACACACTGTGGAAGGTCCCAGCAGCGCAACTGGTCCTGGTCACCAGAGCCCACCGACAGCAGCAGGCAACCAGCACAGGGAGCCGACCCTGTCAGCGAGTGGTTTAGCTCGCTGCAGGGTGCAGACGCAGGAGGACTTGCGGGCTTGGCTGGTAAGGAGTTCTGTTTGAAACAGGTCATAGGTAGGTAGGTTTTGAGACTCAAAAGTATGATCTTGGTTACGCTTTAAAATGTTTGTTAAGGAGAAAATGTCTATGAATGATGGGGAAAAAAAAACCAAACCCAAACAACCAGAGAGAAACAATAAAAGGCTGTACATAATGCCAGCTGCTAATAGAGGCTGAAGGTTTGTTTTCAGAGCACCCTTTTCAGAAACATTACTTTAAATAATTTCATTGTTCTAAATTGCACCTTAAACATTTTTGTTCTGTTTTCAAAGTGGATTTTTAGGGAAGAAAAAGGCTGTTCTGAGTGTTGGACAGGGTAAGCTCCCTGCTTTCAGAAGAGCTCTCTGAAAGACACCGAGTATTGCGTGTTGCAGTTGCACAGTGATACCATGGTCCATGCTTTGTGATGAATAATTCAAATGAAAGTGGCTGATGTGCTACAAATAATCAGAACAGACTTTGTGAGTATGCTGTATAACGGAGGGCAGCAGAGAGTAATGAGCCTTTTCCAGCTTCATGCCTTCCTTGGGACTGGGCTCAGGCGATGGAGAATTCACATGAAATTTCCAGAATATAACAAACAATCCCCCAACACCAAATTAGTATTCACTGTCCTAGGTGGAACTGATAGTAGGAAGTAAGGCTTGAACTCAAAGGAGAAAAACTGTTCCTTTTTTTTTTTTTCATATTTTTTTTTTATTTTTAGTGGATAGCATTGAGAAGCAGTGTACAGAACTGTACTCACTGGGAAGGCTACAAATAATGTGATCACTAGCTATCTGCCAGTATTTAGGAACAAAAGTTTTCTGTATCTAGCCTTCCTTAGTTCCTACTTTAGAAATTTCACTGTGAATTTCACATGATCCGAAGCTTTGCGTGTGTGTTATCCCCATACCACAGAAAACGCAAGCACACCCTTTGCCCTGCGTGGGAGAGCGTTAATAGCAACGGGCAAGCACGCATTCATCTGGCTAGTGGTCAAATGAAATTTGAAAGCCATTATGCTGTCCAGCGTTTTTACTGAATAGCTGATGCAGACAGCTGGACTGCTGGGAGCTGCCTCGGGATCGTCTGGGAGGTTACTGAGCCTTTGGTTTGATCTTGGAACCATCTTCCTGTGTAAATGAAGGGTAAGCATGAGTTAAGAGTGATTATCTCAAAGTGTTAAGTGTTTTAAGATGTCATGTGTTTCTTCATTAAGTAGCCTTTGAAAATTAAAGTAAAAGTCATCAGCCCAAGCCAGTTGTGTGGTTAATTCCTTTTCCTGGTTTGATTTGATCTAGTTACTTACTTCGGGCATTTATAATCTATTTGGGGGGCAGCCTATGAAACGCAGATCAAGGGAAAACAATTCTGCGTGGCACACAGTCAACTCGTGGCTTTGCATGTAACTGGGGTGGTGAAAACCGGCTCGCTTTGGACTGCGTAGTGACCAGAGGAAGTCCTTCCCCCAGTCTCCTATGGCACGTGCTGGAGGGGCGATGGCTTCCCCCAAATGTCGGGCAGGCCGTGCAGTGACAAGGGGAGTGGGAGCTGTACAGAGAAGTGAGGGACCAAGAAGAAGTAGGATGTGCTCAGAAAACAGGCAAGCACTACCAATCAAAAGCTGCAATCACTTTGGTTTTTCCCTGTGTGCATTTAGACCAGATAAGATTTTTTTTTTTATGACTTCTTTTATCTCAGTGCAAATTATTACAGGTTAACTGAAAATATGAGGCTTTAAAAACACTGAAATTTTATCGCTGCAGTGTGTTGATACTCCAGGATCTCCTCTTTCTCACATAAATTTGAAGCACAGGAGTGCTCTGAGCTCCGTGCCTGCTTTTCAAATGATAAAATGTTTTAACTACCCTCCCTCCACGCCCCCCCCCCCCCAATCCTACGTCCTAATTAAGCAGTAGCTGTAAGAGCAGTGAGTGCGGTAATCATTTCTCTTTGCACTGATCTAATCTGAAGCCACGAGCAGCTGCGATAGTTACGCTACAAAGGATTTTTCCCCTTTGGCATGTATTGCACAGCCTGTCCCTCGATTAGGTTACAAGTGCTCGAAGGCTATCGATCTTTTTTTGCACTTTTTTACAAGAATGCTCCACTTTTTAACAGTTTAATTTCTCAGGTTTGAATTTCAATGGTTGGGTGGTGAAACAAAAGTATTTACGCATGTGATTGCCTGTTTATCTGCTCGGGGAAGCTCTATGATAACACAGAAACCCCCTTTCTGTTTCCGGAGCCACCGGAGATCCCCTGCGCTGGGGTGTCATCCTCCTCCTGCGAGATTGTGCACGTGAGGTGGCCATAAACGTTTGCAGTATTTCTTCAGGGGAAGTGTTGTCGCAGCGTTGCTTACCAACATCCCAGAAACACGGCGCGTGCATGAAAATGACTGCGCTGTGGAAATGACCCGGGGTTTTCACTAGGCTGATTTGGGTGTGTTGCTAGGCGACTCAGGGTAACAAGGGGGTGGTCTGTGTATTCTTTAGGTAGGTCCAAGTCCCTATACAGATTTCCAGGTGGGTAACACAGATCTCAGCTAGACTTATCAACTGCGACAGAAGAAGTTAAGCCCCACAAACTTAACTTTTGTTAAGAGGAGTTTTTTGAGAAAGAAATTGGATTAGACCCAGGGATGACGTATCCTGTTTGATTTCTTTTCCCCTCGCGCTCTGATGAGCTTTGTGTTTAGGCAGGCTTTTGTTTCTGGCTCCGAGTTGCTTTAAAAGAATTTGGGAGCGTGGCTCGGGGTGTCGAGGGTGATGTGCTCAGCCTGATTGGCTCGGTTTACTAGCAAGTGCTTTGTTCTTTCCACCACCCTCAGGTCGGTTGTGCAACATGCCCCTACTGTTTAAAAAGGAAAAAAAAAAAAAAAAAAAAAAAAAGAAATGCTGACTAATGCCAGAGGGTTTCTCAAATGGCTGATGCAAACCTGCAGAATTTGCATCATCATTCAGCTGGAGTAACTTGGTATGACAAGAGCTTAAATACAAGTCCACGCGGAAGCTGAGCTGGTTTCCAATGATAGGGCAGCACCAGCTCGCTGTGTGAAAGCGCAGGTGTTCCCGAGCGGCGTTCGGATCACAGGAAAGGCTCAAATACACTCCAGGAGCTTGCTACCTGTGCGTGGGAGCAGCTGGAAAGATAGGAGAGGGCAGAGGAAGAGAGACTTAAGTAGTTGGCAAAAAAAACCCCTCGAGTTTCTGCTGCGAACTTCTTTGCCTGTGCTCGCCGTGGGTGTGCTGGTGGCACCGTAGCATGTTTAGGAAAGCTCCTGTAAGTGCGGTCTCTAATGGAAGGTACTTGCAGGGGCAAGCTAATGGCAAGTTGCTCTCTATGGACAGCAGCCAGCCAGCCCAGGAGGGAAAAGTTGTGCTGAAGAAGAAAGTGACGCTTTTGAGGGGGATATCCATCATCATTGGCACTATCATCGGGGCTGGCATCTTCATCTCTCCCAAAGGCATCCTGAAGAACACGGGCAGCGTGGGCATGTCCTTGACCGTCTGGACAGTGTGCGGTATCCTCTCGCTCTTCGGTAAGTCCCTTAAAAGTTTCTAATTGGTCCAGAGGGGCGGCTGGTGGATTATTGCTGTTATTTATCTGATTTTGCTATTGGATAGCAAAGGCACAGTCTGGAGCTTGAGGACCAATAGGGCTACAGCAGATTTTAGTTGCATGGAGGGTGCGGAGGGATGCAACCCCCGGCACCTGGTCAGTAAAGATTGGAAGCATAAATTATTGTTTCTTTCGGATTCCTGGAGGAACAGAAAAAGTAAATATCCATTTTATGTCATACAGTGTGCTGTACGTATAATGTTTTTCTTCTGGCTGTAGAGAGGTAGTTTATGGTTTGCTGGTCAGCCCCCTGGCAGCTGGGGATGCGGGTCACTCTGCTCAAACATCAGTGAAATGTTTAGACAGCGTGACTTAGTTCCCTTGAGGCTACAACAAGGTCTGAGAGGAATAATTCCCGCTGGATGTAAGCTGTATTAGCATGAAAGCGAGCAAAATAATAACGCTAATAACCCCTCTCCCCAGTCGTGTATTACTGCTCTTTATTTCATTCCTCGCTCATGATGTTGCTTTGAAAGACTGCGCTGGAAAAAACAGTGTGGTGGAAACAAATTTGTAATGCAAGTTTTATTACTTGCCTGCCTAGCATGACCGTTTTTACTAATATTGTGTGGTTTTGAGGAGTATTAAATTCTGAAGAATCCCACTTTATTTGTTCTGTACACAAAGCCCCCATTCAGAGTGGAAAACCCCACCCTGGCCTCTGCAGGACAGAGGGTCCGTTGACCCACTTAATGAGTTAATCTCAGAGAAGCTGAAGAACTAACATGAATATTGGCTTTATTTAAAACAGAAACAACTTGTTTTCTGGCAGGAGGTAAAGAAGGCAAACACAGAGTAACATGTGTCTACTTAGTAGGTGGAACATGCAAATGCCAGCCTGTGTAAATTGGCTCTGAGCTTAAAAGAAACACGGACTGTTTACAGGTCAAGCCCACCCAAGCCAAACAGACAGTGCAAGCAAGTTAGGACCCATTTCGGTCAAACGTTAAATGTATCGGTACGATGTGCAGCATAACGTGTTGTATAAATGAGGAAGTCCTGTCTGTAATCAAAATTCCCCTATAAAGAAAGACCTCAGATACCATTTGTAACCCTGTCAGAAGACCTTGGTCTTTAGATTTAGTCAAAATAGAATTTACTTAAGCATTGCACTTTTGGCTTTAATTTTAATAGTGGTAATTTCCTGGCTGTGAAGTAGTCTGCAGCAAAAGAAAAAAAATCTCTTTTATAGAAGAATTTTCTAGGTCATCTTCCCAATCTCAAGATATGAAGAACCATGTAATATGGCCCAGCAAAAGATACTATCTCTTTCTCTGAACGGACCTGTTACAGATATTTTTCTTTCTTTTTTGGTGCCATGGGTGTTTTTCATTTCTGCATGACTTAATTATAGTAAAATCACATGCAAAGATCTCTTAAGGTCTTTCTGAGGCTGCGTATATAACATGTATTGAAACGCTGTTTAATTTAATACTGAACTTCAACAAAAGATGCTGGCATGAGAAAATCCCATCAATAGCTTTTTTTTCTTTTCTTCTTTTTTTTTTTTTTTTTTAATGTGGCTGTAAGAATTCCTTTAAGTACATTTTCAGGTGAGCTGAAGAATAGAAGATAAAAGCTGCTGCATTTTTTTGCAAAACCCCAAACAAAGCGAATGAACAAGGATGGAATTTGTCATAATGTGGTACAGCTTTAATGGGCTTGTACATGTTATGTGGTTTTCACAGCCATCATTTTCATCTTAAAGGGCTGCAGCATAAAAGCATGCAGGGAACAGAGCCGAAATGAGCCCATATATGTTGCTGATCTTAACTCTGGGTGATCTGGTGTTTACAAACTTTATTACTGTTTTCATCTGGCTTCTCAGACTCTTCTGAAAGGGCTGCCTACATTTATCAGACGTGGTAGACTTCTCTGCTGATGTGGTCCACTCGTGGAGCTGAGAATGCACTGGGTGATGGCTCACTAAGCAACAGCAGCAGATGGGGCACAGGTGAAGAAGGCTTCACGCATGTCCTCATCGTTGCAACGCGCTGTTGCATGCTCCGTAAGGGCAGAGGCCGTGCGTTGTGCCGGCAGCAGCCTCGGGGAGCTCTCTGAGAGCTGCTGCTTGCTGGGAATGCCACTAGCCCTTGCTCCAAAGGGGCCTGAACTGCTTCTGCGTGAACTAATGCAGCCATGTGATGATGGTGGGGCTTTATTTCAGTCAGCATAAAGGCACCAAAGGATGAAATGAGCTTCCTACTATGAAAACGTGCTCTGTGTTTAAGGAAGTGCAGAAATGAACTGAGCTTTCATTGCATTAGTAGTGCACATAGCATAACCGCACCAGTGTTGAAAAGCCAGGGCTAAGCCATCCCCCAAATTTTGTATATAAAATATTGGGAGTACTATTGAGGAAAATTCTTAATCTGCAATGCCCGCTTCCAAATTTGGGGCAGTCAAGGGCTTCACCAGCAGCTGAGGAGAGGCAGTACGGTTTTCAGGGTCTGAGCCAGGCTTCTCTAAGGCTGAAGAGAGCTGATCATTGTTTGATAACAAGCAAATGTGTCAGAAGGCTTTCACTTAGCGGTGCACTCAGGCTGGCTGGGGAACCGAGGTAGCTGGCGTGATGCAGCGTTTTGTCGTCTCTCTTCACAAGATAGGGATGAGTAATGTAATGCGTTGATAGCAAGGAGTTTATTCAGTGGCTTTACATGTAAATGTAACCATATCTATGTAAAATTTGGTTGACTGCAAGTCTAGCTGAATGAACGGAAACTTGCAAAATTGCTTGAAAAAAATGATTAAAATCTATCAAAAGTAGTTGTGATACCACAGCAGCTCCGTTGTTTAGCTTACAAATGTTTTGAAAGGTATTTCTGGATATGTCTCGTGATGCCACAGTTTAATTCTCACAGGTGCCCTCTGCTATGCTGAACTAGGAACATGCATTAAGAAATCTGGTGGTCACTACACCTATATCCTGGAGGCCTTTGGCCCATTACCTGCTTTTGTGAGAGTCTGGGTTGAATTACTCATCATTCGGTAAGTGTATTGTGGCTTTTCTGTGTTTCTTTCCTGATGGCCATACACTTTTCACTCATAAAGAAAAATCCCCAGTACATGATAGGCAAAACAAATCAAATATATATTGATCAATGCGCTGTGTTCTTTTAGTATGGTTGCTTCAGAGAATTTAACAACGCTATTTTCCTTGTCAACACTGAAACATTCAAAAAGATGTATGTGCATGTATGGGAGGAAAAAATGCTATTCTAAGAAAACTGCCTGCCACACAAATTCAACTACTTGCTTTAATTTTGCTAAGCCTACTGTATCCATTAATGTCACTAACGATGCTAATACCCATGCCTATATATAGTATACTGGAAGAGGGACGTCACTGCCACATTTTCTCAGTCTTGGCACTAGCTTTTGGAGTAGTTGCTGTTGTCCATGGATATAGGAATAACTCCTGGTGAAGCTATCGTCCAGTAGTTTTCTTGAGATTTGGGGGCACCATGTATTCTTTAGATGTCAATTCAGATCCCTATTTTTTGGTTTTGTGAGGTGTTGGAGAATTTAACTCTTGATTACTGTGAAAAGCAACATTAAGACCTTACATATCTGAAATTTCCAAAGCATTGTTTTGGTTTGTAAGCCTCTGATTCATGCAGCCCTTGATGTCGTATAGGTAAGTTACAATATGAAGATGCTGAATATCACATAAAATAAATTTTCATAAAGTAAATTGATCTTTTTATCACACTCAAATGTGGCCCTTTGAATTTTCAATTTTTTTTTTTTTTAATAGTCTTGCTGAGGCTGGAGAGCTTGTTACATGTAGAACAGGCAACTCACACAAAATGACTTTGGGAATGCTCCATTCCTGCCTCAGGCTCATTAGCACTCCTTGCCCCTCTCTCCCACAATCAGCAAATGAGTCACAAAAGCGCATGCCTCACTTCAAATCACAACTATGTTTACATAATACTAACAAGTTCTAGCACAGACTGTGGAGTTTAAAAGCACTGACAGTGCTGAGTCATTATGAATCCATAGATCCTTATTTTGTTTCCGGAGGAAATCATTGTGTATGTTAGATAGTCCCTTACATCCTCCCCACCCATACATAACCTTTGAATTTGCTGCTTAATTGCCATCAAATGTGATGAAAGATGTCTTAACTGTATTAACTTTTTGCCAAAAATGAAAACCAGACAAAGGAAACAGAGCTATGTTTTCACTGCGAGGAGCACAGTGCTGTGAAGGTAGCTACATCATTGCACATTGCTGAATCAACAAGAGAGCAGTGTTAGAAATCCCCCTCTTAACCTGCACCTTACTAGGTGGGACCTTGTTATCCTAGGCACAAACACCCACAAGAAACCAGGATTCATAACTTCCTCTCCTTGCAAAATTATTATTATTTTTTTTTTAATATATGACAGTGTCCCAGGAGTGTCATGAAAACACTCTTAGTCACGATGATCTGCCCCACACCCAGAAAATAATCATCCTGCATGGGAAGGAACATCAGTGGATTCTTTAATCATCAAATCCGAGAGGCAGCAAGGGAGAAGTGCTTGTTATAACTTGCGATGATCAGAGCAGTGCTGCAGAAACTCTGTATGGAGTTTCATATGCGACTCCTGCATCGGTAAACTAATCGGCTGCTGCCGTCGAAGAAGTTGAGACCTAATACGTATCTAGGGTTTTTTTTTTTTTCAGTAGATGAAGTTGCACACACACTCCTCAGCTAAGCTGTTTTTTCCTCTGAGAGATTGCAGGATTATCATACCCACGAGCTGGTGGAGCAGCCGTGACCAAAATAAACATCTCCTGCTCTCATGTATCTTTTCAGCCACTATTTTACACTCTAGGATACCCTTAAACTCTGCCTACAGACTGATTAAACTGTGCCAGCACCGCTTGCTGTTTAGATGTGTCTTACACGACACATTTTTCTCCCTGAACGTCAGTTTGTGGGTATACTACATACCTTAAAAAAACCCAAAACAGAAAAACAACAACAACAAAACAAAACAAAACCCCAAACTGGTTCTCAAGCAAGTGAATGCATTGTCTGTAGTGCTCACCTTTGGTGGCTGCTAAACACAGGTTGGGTGAGGGTGCGCTGCCAAGTGACTCACACACCTCTGGTATGTGCTGGGCACTGTTCCTGCCCCTTTCCCGGTGGCTTTTTGTGCTCCTTGCCCTTCAGTGAAAGCTGCTGATGCACTTTCTGTTTGCTCCTGAACATCTAGCTGTTAGGGGATGGCCAGCCCTTCTTCAGGATTCCAGTCCAAAGGAAAAAGCCCCATTCCTTCAGCTCCATGGATCTGCCAGCAACATCTCCCCCAAACATGGGAATATGAGACACAGATATTTATTAGAGGTAGAATTTAGGAGCTATGTTTTTAAAAACATTGGGTTGTGGATCGCAGTGGCTGCCTCTTTAAAAAGGCCTTTCTTAAAATGAGAGGGAAAAATGCAAGTTCTGGAAAGAGGAGCTAGGACTGAGGAAAAAAAGGCTGGGAACATTCCAAAGATCTGATCTTTCATCTGATCTAGGACACTTCGAACTACTTTTGGCAGGCTGCAGCATTTAGAAGCCAGAAGCCTGGTGATCTTATGTAAATGAGAAATATTGCACCGAGGTAAAGTCAGTAAATGTCTGCATAAATCTAGTGCAGAGCCCATTTGGTCCCTGAGTGAAGACAAAAGTTGCAAAGCTGATTGTTGGCCGGGGAGAGGAACATTCCTCATGCGTGGGGGACACACCAGCAGCAGCCGTTGTGTCTCTGCGCAGAAACTTTCCGAGGAAGATACTTCTGCTCTTTGCTGCTCCGCAGTTTGGTCCAAAGCAATGTGTGACATTTGGGTTGAGTCATAACACTAAGAAATTGGGTTTTGTTTCAAGGGCGAAACTCTCTTGTGGAAAATTCCTTTGTCGCTTAATAGAAAATAATAGCTTCTCTGCAGAATTTTTACACTGTTCCATAGCATTTTTAGCAACTACCTTTTTATTCAAATTCTATAAGATGAGGCATTATTCTATTAAATGCTGTAGATCTTTTTTTTCACAAGAAATTTGCATGAACTCTTGTTGAACTCAAAAATCCTTTGAGGCAGAATCATATGCCCTTTTGTCCTTATGGTGTGTGATGAAGCACAGATGCCACCAGCTGTCCCAAGAAGAGTGAAAGTGTCCTCCTAAACCAAATGTGGATGGACCACTGGAACCGTAATACGCAGACAGCACCTGATCCAAGGCACAGGGTAATTTGCTGTTAATATGTGTCAGTGCTAACGCTTCTGGCAAACATATAGCTTGTCTCAAGAGAAAGGCTCTATGAACATTATGAGTATTTCAAATTTGTAAATACAGCTGCATGCCTGCCTTTCTTCACATTTTTCTGTTTCATGGTAGGTGCTTTTGCTACTTCAAGGATTTTTACTCTCACGTGCAGTGCTAGGAAGTTGTTAGTAAAAGGAACAAGGTCTGTTTGCATTTTAGAAAATCTCATTTTCATTTTTTTTTTTTTTGCATTGTTTCAGATTTTAATAACTGACTTGACTTGGGGTAGGTTTTGGATACTTAGTAAAGCAGAATTCTCAGCTTGATTGAAATGAATTTGCTTGTGTCTCTGAGGAGTGAGATATACCTGGCCACTAAAATTCAGTCCTCAACGACTTTTATTCAGGGTTTTGCCCATATAACCTAATTCTGACCTTGTTCATTTCAAGCAAGTGAATGAAACTTTCTGTTGATACCTTTCCTTTCTGTTTATGGCTGCTTCACAACATGGAAGTTGTAAGAGCGATCCTGGTAAGAAGTGTTGCTGTCAAAATCAGAACCGCTGAGCAAAGCTGAACTGCTTGTGATTTCCTGCCACATCAGAAACCATGGTACAGGGCAGCGCAGTTATGAGCAGGCACAAAAATTAAGTACAGTCCACAGTTCTGTGATAGTAAAGTTGCAACATGATCCCATAGGAATATTATCTATGTACTATTGCAGATCAATTTTGTGATTTATTTATTTATTTATTTTTCTGTTGGTGTTTTTACTCTAGCCCTGCTGCCACAGCAGTGATATCGTTGGCATTTGGACGCTACATTTTGGAACCTTTCTTTATGCAGTGTGAAATCCCAGAACTTGCGATTAAACTTATTACAGCTGTTGGCATCAGTAAGTATCCAATTTCAGGTTTCAGGGAAGGGTAAATATGATGTAAATTGGAAAAAAAAAACAAGTAATTGCACATTGAACAGGTAGTTGTTTGGTGTGAATCATCACAAAATGACTGTGCATCCAATGCCAAGGGCATCAGCGTGACTTTTTGCCTGGGCGTGTGTGTTTGTGAACGTACGCAGTAGTAAAAAGAATAGCAGGCTGTATTAATGGCAGAGAAAATCTATTGCCAAGGCTGATTCTGTTGCCACTTGAATTAATGGCAGAACTCTCATTACTTTCGTGGAAGCAATTTCAGTCCCGAAGAGATGGTGAGCCAGTGCCAGAGATATGGAAGAATGATTGCCTGATTTTAAGTGCTTTGCTCTACCTCTGTTTTAGGAGGCAATTGAGTGCCAAGTATGATGCCATGAAGAAATGTAGTTCTCTTGAGTGGAGCACGGGCAACTTGAGATCATTTTCCCTAGTCCCACTCTGTCCTTCGTAGCAAGTGAGGCGTTTGTGGTTCAGGAAGCAGGAACCCAGTTGATGACTTTGGGAGTGGGGTGTACAGCTTGACAAAAATATGTGTCTGTTACCAGCAACTTGTCCTACTCTTGCTAGCTTTGCAATTAGTGTCAGAGGGACCATTTAGGGCTACAGAGGGCAAATAATTGCCAGTGAAAGGAGGGAGACTACCCCGAGACCAGGAGCTTTATGGTGTGCACCTGGGCTGGTGTGGGAGGCCACATGAAATGGGAAGGTGCAAATTGTGATGTGAATGGGACTCTGGAGCCATGTGCCTGCAGTGCTAGAGGCTTGTTTCCAGTTCTGTCCGGTCACTGGTGACTACACTCCTTGCACACGTGTGCATTCGGCTGTGCTGGGAGGAGAGCGCGGAGTAGACCTAAGTAATTCCTAAGAGGTTGATCCTTTCAATTTGGTCAGTGCACAGATCAGAAACAAAAGGAAATAAGATGTGCAAAATGATCAAAGGCACCCAGGAGACCCCTTTGGTTTTGCACAATAATGGGTTCAAATGACTTTTTCTTTCTTTGGGCTAGGGTGTTCAATTGACTTTGAAATTTCCAGTCTCCGGGTTACTGTGGCTTTTTGTAGCAGCTCTCTTAATAAGAGTTCCCTTCTGCCAGGAGTGCTAAAAAAATCAGTATGTGACTGCATTTCTTTCTAACTTAATTATGCACAAACTATAGGTTTCATAGGAATAATTGAATTAAGGGCTTGAATTTTGAGGTCAATGACTTTTTATAGCTACATCTGTCTAAAATATTCCAGTGCAAGATAAGGGGGAAACAGATGTTCAGTAACTTCAAGGTCACTGAGACAGAAGGAATGTTAAGTGAGGGCTCCATCAAAACATTTTGTTAAATGCACGTGAATCGAACGCAATAAGTGAGCAATTTGAAATAGGTTTTTTATTGCTTTTAATTTAATTGAAAATCTATGTGACAAGCCAGGGCTCCTCAAAATAATTAAACGAAGAAGTAGTGGGGGGGTGGAGTTATGCTGAAATAATGACAGCCTAAAGGGAGAGAGGAGGTCACAGCAGACTGCTCCTGCGGCGAGCACAGGTCTGCACGATGCGGGTTAGGATGAGCTGCCCTTTCACTGAAAGAAGGGATTCTTGTGGAAAGTTTGTGATGGTGAATGGGACAATGTGCTGAGGAACACAGTGACGTGTCAGACTGAGGCTTTATCTTTATTCTTTGCAATATGCTCTGCAGTGGAGTTTCATTTGTAGTAGTTTTTGATCATATGATACACTTAAGCTTGGGATTGCAGAGAGTATGACTGGTATTCAGTCAACAATTATCTGTTGTGGTGGTAATTGTTGTGAATTTTTTGTATTGTGCATGTAGGCAGAGCGATAGGTAAGATTAAGGTGTTGTTGAGCTCAACAGACACGTCGGAGCCCTGAATATCTTAAAATCCATTTTAATGGTCCTGGTCCCTTCTCTGTCCTGTGCCTGATGATAGGGTGTTCTCTGCGTATCTGCCTTTATTGTGTTGGAGAAAGGTAGTGGGAATCAGCATTGACCTCTGTCCTTGGGTGAGACTTTGTTCTATAGTTTTGCCTTGTCATTTCAGATTATACTAGAAAGGGCAGGAAGAGATTTTGGAAAATCTCCAGGTGAACTCCTGCCCACAAACACAATCAGAGTATCTAAACAATTTTTGACAGGTGTTTGTCTAAACTGGTCTTAAGACTTCCAGTGAGGGACTTTGTAAAGACTCTCTTAATACTGTAGCCCAGTTTTTTTCTATCCTTGACACAAGACAGCCTTTCTCTCTTTTTAATCTTTTTTTTTTCTCCCTCCCACCTACACATCCTTTTCTGCAATTTAAGCCTATTATTAAAAGGTTGCCTGACATGGATGCAAGCAGGATTATGAGGTGCGGAGTGGCAAATACTGCTCCTTTTTTACCAGCTGCAAACAAGCAATTCTTGTAGAGGGCCAACAGCCCATTCTGCTCCCCACCATTCCACCTCAGTGCCTCAGCTGTGAAAAAGGAACAGTGGTGCTGCAGAAGTGATGCAGATCAGATGAGAGCTAAAATGGAACTACTGGTTTTTAAAAATACCCTCATTCTTGGTTTATTATTTATAGGGAAAAAGCATATGCTGGGCACAAAATTTCCCTGAAAATCACATCTGTTCTGAGCAACTTTGACCAATCTGTAGTAGCAAATTTTCTGTTCCGCTATATGGTGCTTTCATATATATATATATATATATATTTTAATAATAAAAAAAACCAAAACCCAAAGTCCAAACATTTCAATGGCTGGGTAGAGAGGAGGATGCTTGTGTGGAGATTCTCTTCAGATACCTCAGCTTTCTGAACCTCTGTAGCAAAGGCTCCCTGTTGTTTCAAACGTAGAAATAGCTTTAATTCACTTGGTATTTCTCAAGTAAATCTCCACAAGGAGAAAAACCTGGGTAAATACTGGATATGCGTATCTCAGTCTATCTGTCAGTCTGCCAGAAATGTTTTCTAAACTCAGTCAATTTAAGTGTACCTGAGAGAAGAGCAGACATCTCAAAGGTATCTAATTACTACAATTTTTATGAAAATAAGTGGCTTGGTAGAGGAGAGAGAAGCTGGATGTGCCCCAGGATAGGGAAGGACAACTGAAGAAAATCAAACAGGAGACTGGACCTTCTAAATGGCCAGATTTGCTTGAATTGGACACAATAGCCCCAGGACACAAAGCAAAAGGGGTACTGTCCACCTTTGTTCTGATGCTGAAGATGCTCTTTTTAGGAGAAAGAGTGAAAATTTGATTTCTCTCTTCAAGTGAAAGCTGATAGGCCTCTCCATATTTATTGTTTCTTCCAATGAAGAAGCATCCTATCACATCGCAAAGCATGGTGACAGACAGTGCAAAAAACCCTGTATTCATATATTGCTTTATTTTGTGTTTTTTAATTCTTCTCCTAATGGTCAACTTAAACATATTGGTAACAGGAAGGGATAAATTATACTGTGTGAAGGTATTGAGCTGTTGTTCAATACGTAACCTGAATAGATACGAAATCTTAACTGAGCCTGTTCTAATCTTTTCACTTGGCCTCCATATCAGAGAGTGGATAAACAGGTTTCAGCTATTAAAAAATTGTGAGACTGAAAGCAGGCTACCAACTTACACATATTTTTTAAAGTTTTAACAGTCATTCATGTGTAATTTTGGCACTTTACACCACAATAATGTCTCATTTCTCCCCCTTTTTGGAGGTCTGCCAAAAAACCTCTAATAACCCCGACTATGGCTGTTAGAGGCAATATTACGCTTGAAAATCAAGGTCAGCTGTACAGATCTATCAGTACTTGCTGGCAAATACTCCAGCCCAAAGCTTTACTGGCATAAATTTGGTGTGTGTGTGAGTCTATAGTTAGTAGTTTGTTGGTTTTTTTTTTTTTTGTGTTGTTTTGTTTTATTTTTTTTCCCCTCCGTCATGGCAGATGTTACAGACATTGCTCTCTATTGCTGACAGTTTTCAGACAAACAGTTTAAATTAAGACATCTCTTGGCTGGCAGGGATGGCAAACGCTGCTCTGATGGGTGCTTTTTTGCCTCCTGTGACTTCATTTTAATCGCCGCATTAGGATCTGCAAATTGAGGGTATTTTTTTCTTTGTGTGAATGCCCTGACCCTAAAAGCTTGACAAGTTAGGGGAGGGCAGTTTCCTTAGTTTCCTGCTGAGGCAATGGTACATATATTCTTGAAAAGTAGGCCAGGATGTAATGCTTACCGCTGCTTCTCCTGTTAGATTTCGTTATCCATCTACAGCTGTGGCTGTGTGGAGAAAAGAGATTGTGAAAAGCAAGATGGTAGATGTTACCATCATGTTTGATTGTTCATAAACCCTATTTTGTTCTCCCTCCGTACTCCCCTCGGTTAGGATTCATTTTGCTTTTAGTTAGGTGTTTGGTTTAAGGTAATTGTCTATGCTCCCTGTAGAGTTAGTGGAGAAAGAGGGAAAGAGACATTTCCTGAAGGCAACTCGTTTCATCTGAGATAGGCATCTGAAAAAAGTATTGTTATTCTTCCTCTGGAGGTAACTGTCTCTTCACTGAGGATGCAGCCACACTAGATACCTGACTTTTAGTTAGCAAAGTTAGAGATGAGTCCTACTTTCAGTGTCTTTTTGACTGGGGAATTGCTGCTTCCTCCTGATCTTTGCTGTGACCCTATATCAAAGTGTCAGTTTCTTGAATTATCTCTATAAGGCCCTATTCAGAAAAGAGATATGTTGAATAATGACCATAGTCCCAAGATATAATTTCCTTCACCATTGTCATATTCTTTTCCTGCTCTTTAGCAGCTTTTTTTCATTACTTCTGTTGCTTTTCACCATCCAGTTGCTAATACAACCAGTATGGTGCCGATAGGTGGTAGCAATATAAGCTCCACATCCCTATGTCTGTTACACACAAAGAACTGCTAAGACTAAATATTAGACGATGACTGTAAATTCTTATAGCCTATTAAGTCCAATAAAACAAAATTCCAAAAGATACCAAATTGGTCTCAAATCTTCCAAGAACTTAAGTCTCAGCCCTGCAATCTGAACTACTTGTGCGGTCGTCCATCTCTGCAAGGGACTTGCTCTTACAGAGGACCATCAAAACTAATGGTTCGTGCACTGGAATGACTGCAGGTGTAGCATCCCTTCGCCTTCCCCATTAAATGAAAGTCCTTGCAGTGTCTGTTTTGCTTTTGCTGTTTGATTAGAAAGCCTCAGATGAAACATTTGGCTGGCTTGAAAGTTGTAGATGGAGAATGTTTTAACACAGCCTGCTCACAGGCAGACTGTCTTCGTGAAAACACCAGCCTGCAACTTTTTTTTCTTTCAAGTCATTGTAGCTCTTATACAGATTTGGGGCTTGTGTGTGGTTGGCTGACAAGGAAGATTGAGTTTCCATGTGAGGTGATGTTAGTGTTCATGCTAGTTTGCCATCCAGTGACATTCTTATATGTGTATGCAGAAGGTAAAACCGAAGCATTAGAAAACCTTGAGGAGGTCTCTCTGCAAGGAGGATGCTCCTGTTACCTATTCTGACCCGTATAAGGTAACAAACCAATTACTGCAGTCTGCTTGAACTCTGAACAAGCTGGATGTCAAATTGCAGATACTTTCTTACACGTAAAACTCTTCCTTGACTTTTTCTTGTCACCTGGTCCCTGCCTGGGCTTTGTTTTTTTGTGAAGGAAAAGTACAATATCCTGAACTTTCTAGGAAATTTGAAATAAGCCAGTGCTTATTTATGGATTTTTCTTTATAACTTAAACACTGTTGTTCAAATTAATATTTTAAATATAATTTGCTTATATTACAGTTGTTAACCTTCCCGGTAATAAAGCCCTGGGGAAAGAGGGGGAGCCTCACTCAGTGCTAATATTCAGCAGCAACCTATAGGAAGCTTTCAACATTTAAATAAGTGAAGATATGTCAGATAGTATTGGGACAATAAAGTAATGAATCAGCCCTCTGGGATTTTCTATTTCCTACCAAGTAATATGGAAGTAATAAAGCAAAAAAAAAAAAGTATTTGGATCTCAGGTGATACTTTGCAGAAACCCAAGTGATTTCTTTCTGACTTAGAAAAGAGTGCCTCAGTTCTGAAATATGGTGAAATACGGAACTGGAAAACCATTTTGACCTTTAAGATCTTTTTTTTTTTGGTGAAAAATTCACATTGAGTGATGTTGTGAATTTATGTTGACTTTGATAAATTGTTCATTTGAGAGTGAAGCTTTCTCTTTCCCAAATAAAAATGCCAGAAAATACTTTTTAGTTTTTTTTTTTTTCTGGATTTTTTGTTTTATTAAAAATATCTTAAAAATACATTGGAATCCAGTTCACTTGGAATTTTCTCCCTTTTCCATTAAACCAAAGCTACTTTTGATTTGAACTGAGAAGAATTTTTTATTATACGTTCCTTGGCCTTGCCGGCGAACAGAACCTGTGCAACAGACTTGGAAGAAATCAGCGGGGTTTGCTGCCAGAAAGCTTGTACCATGCCAGGTTTGCAATGCTAGCTCATACAAACCAGCTCCCAGACTCTGGAGGGAGAGAGCAACTTGCATCTTCATGCATCCCAAGGTGTGTGATATGGCTGATGATACAGACAAACCAGTGCTCTTAAGAGAGTTTGAAGCATGGGAGGACTGTGATGAGGAGCTAATTCATGAGCTCCATGCGATGGCAAGAAAGAGAAGATGAGTGAGCAAGCTTGTTTTACTACGCTCACCTTTCCCTGCAGCAGAAGGGGAAAGGGACATTTTATCTAGTGAAATGACGCACATTTTGTGTTCTTTAGATATTTTTTTTTTTTTAACATCAAAACTCCTTTATTGATTCTGTTTTGCTAAGGTAGTTGTTTAAATAGGCTACAATAACCAACACGCAAGTGATAAGACCTACTGTCCTCCTGTCAGTTGGTGCTGTAGTAAGGGCCAGAAGATGCCCTCCCTGACCCAGAAGGAGATGCGAGCCAAGCAGGCAAGACATAAAAACCCTGCTCACTTATCTCTTTATGTGTTGTGGTGCAGACCTGGGCTTTTTTTTCAAGAAGTAAAAGGTCTCTGTTTCTTCACCAATTTCCAACAAGGATGGGCACGTTACTTGTACTCTGGCTCTCCTGCATCTCTGGTGGGACGGCAATAAGGGAGGAGAAAGAGCGGAAAAGAGGAGCGGGGGTAAATAAGTGACAAATTTATGCGGGGCCTGAATGGGGTGAGAAAGTTGAATATGATTATTAATTTTTACTGTTTTCTGAAAATGCAAATCTCTACTCAAACTGGCACTGATACAGAAACCTGGAGTGACACGGGTTAGGCAATTCATTTATTTCATCTAAGGCGGGGTTCTACCGGCCCATCATCTACCAACAGCTAACGGTTCTGGGTAAACAGAGCTGCTGTGTGGTGCTGAGGGAGCCAGCCAGAGAACAGAGAGATGGATGTGCTGTGCAGAGAGGCTCAGGTCAAGCGTTTCATGCAGTGTCTGGAAGGAGAGTGTGAGAAGTGGGAGGGCAGCAGCTGGAGAAGATTATCGGGGTGTATTTCCTTTAATGCGTCAGAATCTATTTTGTGTGTGGCCTCTCTGCAGGCAAAGAGTTTTGTGGCAACATCAGTGGCATGAGTATTTCCGTCTGACTTTTCTTTTTCCCCTTGCAGCGCTGGTGATGGTCCTGAATAGCACGAGTGTCAGCTGGAGTGCCCGCATTCAGATTTTTCTTACCTTTTGCAAGCTTGTAGCAATTTTGATAATTATAGTCCCTGGAGTTATCCAGCTAATTAAAGGTATGAAATGAAAAGTAAATGCTTTTAAAGTGCTTTTATCTTTACCCTCCCCGGTCTTTCCCCACCTGCCTCCACCAAGTAATGCTTATACCAGCAAAATCTCTTAATTAGTCTGTGCTTGTTTAACTGAAGCTCTGTACTGTCATGTAATTGATTAGAAGTGGAACTACACTGGAGTGAACTGGTATTTCCTTCAGCATGCCAATGAGTCCATGCAGATCAGACTTGGTTTTCAAATGAGCAACAGGGTTGCTCTTCTCTGTAACTTGCCTTTGGCATGACCTTTGTGAGAGGGGCAGGATGGGTTCTAATGACCGATGGGCATACCCCTCCCCAAAGCACATGCCCAGTCTGGGCAAAATATGTCTCCTTTAACTGGACTAGTGCCCAGTCCTGTTTGGTACTGATTATGTGGTGGCGGAGTGGGTTCAGAATTCGGGAATATATAAAGGAAGCTTTGGTGATGCAAGATGTGAAGTTAAAGGTGCTGGGCTGGCAAGAGAAACGGTAGTTAGCTGTTGCTTTCATGGACTTCCTACCTGCAGGTACTGGATGCTCCTGCTATTTGCACGTGTTACTTCTTCCAAGTGAAAAACTAAAGCACACAGCTAAAGGCAATAGTTTGGGGCTAATTGCAAGCGTAGGAAAGGAGAGTAGAAGTGTTTGGAGGGCCAGAATTACTCTATGGACTTTATGAATGTTGCTGTGTAAGCAAGCAGGGTGAAAACACGCCTTTGCTCTCCCCAGCAGCGCCCGGCACAGACGTGGCTGCGCAGGCCTTTCCCTGGCCTCTCTGGAAGTTGTTTGGGTAGAGCCATGCTGGCAGAGAAACTCTTCTCACTGTCATATGCTCGTTTACCTGAAGGGACTTTTCCATTCCAGCCCTATCAGCGAGATGGTGACCAGCTCTGGCCCACCCTCCTTACAGTAACGCTAGACAATAACTACACAAAGCACAGGGAGCCATTCAGCACAGAGGGTCAGAATGGGGAGCGCTTCTTAATGGCTTGGTGGCAGATTTTATCTAATAAAAATTACCACAGTTGTTGTCTCTGTCCCGAGGGATGGTCTTCCATGATGCTTCCCAAAGCCTCACATCCAAGTCAACAGCACAGCATTAGGTTCTGCGGTGAGCTCAGCTGCTCAGGGAGAGGCAGCTCTCTGTGGTTAGCAACAGACTCTAAAATAAAAGTTTTCCTGTGTAACACTGCTGATTCACTATTTCTGTTTTCATGTTTTTCACTTCCTTCCTGGCAGTTGCAATGCCTCTTCCCTCACCTCCTTTCATGTGCAAAATTTTTCTCTCTTCCTGTCCACTCCATTTTTCCTCAGACCTTGTAGCAGGCCAGACCCAGGTTTGGATGGGGTTTGCTACCCCTGAGTAGCTCAGGTAGTGTCCCTGATTCCCCACTGGAACCTTCCTCTGGCCACAGCTCTTCTTTTACCCAAAAAGCCTCTACGTCAGTGGGCATTTTCACTGAGGGCTCAGTAAAAACTGAGTAAAGGGCAGAAGGTTTGACCCTTTGCTAATTTAAGTCTGAATGAATTCTGCTTCTTCCTGCTGCTTTTCTGTGGAGGATCATTGTTTCTCAGGAAATCTGGGATATTGTAGGGAGGTCCTACATACCACAGAGCACCTTGCAAATGAATAAGAGCATAACACAACTCTTACATGTTTACATTTATAGACATGCAATTCTTAGTGCAATATTAGTACAGTAGTGACTATAATGTGGTAGGGAGTTACAAATTTTTCAGTGGTAGAAACGTTTAAGATATTGGGTTTGTTAAAATGTTGTTTGTAAGTGAAACACTAGCAACGTTCCTTCTGATTGAGATGTTAAAGAAGTGAAATTTTCCGCCGCAAAAGCTACAGAACCTTTTCTGCACTTTCATGATGATGTAAGCCACTGCTGGAGATGTCAGTGTGGTTAGTGTCATCAAGCTCAGAATACTTTGAAAAAAAACTGATAGGTCAAATTCTGCTATTGCATGACTAGGGATGCCACAAAACCTTTTACAATTGTTGGCAGATTACAGCTGCAAGGAATGGGTCAGAAATTAAGGTCAAAGGCAGAACTTGAAGTCAGTGAACTCCTGGGTGATTAAATGTTCCATGGTGTCATATATTTATTTGTTTTAAAGTAGTAGGTGACCAAAGAGCTTGTTTTTTCAATATTGTTTTTGTTGATGTTGCAGGAGAAACACAGCACTTTAAAAATGCCTTTGCGGGGAATGATGCCAGTGTTATGGGATTACCACTTGCTTTCTATTCAGGAATGTATGCCTATTCAGGCTGGTAAGTTGTTGAAACCTGTAAGTATTTGTCCTGCAAACACTAATGTGTTGTAACAGAGATGTTTATTTATATGAAGAAATGAGTAGCATGTTCTACATCTTTTGCTAAAGTACATCGTGTAGTAAGGGTAGATCTCGCCACTGTTCCATGTGCTTGGTAGTTATTCTGCAAGCAGCTCTACAAAGGAAAGATTGTTCTTCTCTAGGGTACGATAGGTAAACGCACACAGAACACCAAAAAAATCAGACTTTTACTTCTGTTCTTAAGACTAGAAATAAAGACAGCAAGAAAGAAAAGTTCTTAAATTTTCATGAAGCATTTTGATAAAAGGATAAAGAGGATAAGGAAACTTTAATTTTTGTTGAACAAGTCGGTAATGAAAAACAAATCTCCGAGCTGTTACAAAGTTGTGTGGACCTCAGCCTTTGCTTTGTAAAAGCACTATTTGAAGAATAAGAAGTGAACTATGATAGCATCAGTATAGACCACAAAACAAGGTAAAAAACTAGATTCTTATGCCTCTCACTCTGAGAGAATTGGACCTCACTTAACAAGAAGTGCAACTGACTTCCATAGAAGTAAAGTGCTATTGACTGTGAGCAAAGGTGTGAGAATCTGCCTTCAAGTATCCTGCTCAGAACTTCGTTTCAAGTTCTTTCCCTCTCCCCCACCAAAGTACACAGCCGCTGGTTTGAAAGGTGCAACCGCTCTTTGAATCTGCCTTACGGTTTATTCACCCTTAGCTGAGGGCTCCTCATCGCACGAGGCCAACGCGCTTTTGCCGTAGCAGCGTGGGGGCAAAAAGAAAAAGAGACTACAATGCACAGAGTGGGCTTATTTTGAGATAGCTTTGTCTGCAGGTCTTCCCTTTCCTTTCCATAGCCTCATAGGCAGCCAAGTTCTTTACCTTGCACAAAAGGTGAAGGCTGAGAGATAAGAGTTTTATTTATTTAATTCAGAGGGACAATGGGCCGAGCGTTTGAGTTCTCTGCCTGTCTGAACTCCCCAGTTGCAGAACCATTAGAAACATGCACACTGAAGTACCGAACAGAACTTTTACATTAAATGGTTGCGAGGGGGAATGCAAGAGAGTCCAAAGCCTTTATCTGTTATAGATATTTAAGAAAAGAGCTTGGCATTTTTGAAGCCTCAAAGAACTCGAACTCATTATGCAGGCAGTCTTTACCTTCCCTCTCTCTCATATAGTCATCTCTGTCTCTCACATCCATCCATGTGATGGTTTCTCACTTTTAAAGTATTAACCTAACTGTACATTTTTGTATGAAGGCAATTTAAACAGTTCTTTAATATTATTCATAACTGAGGCGGAGTTTGTTTACTGTAAAATACTACATCAAAAATACTGTTATTCTTTCCCATTTCTTTTAGTTTTCCACCCAACATTCCAAACCCCTACAATAAAAATCATCTCTGTTTTTCCTTTACACCTTCTGACTTTTATTTCAAGGTCCTTATTTGACACTTATAAAAGAAATTAGCAGGAAAAGACCTAATTTGGCTAGTGGTTCTTCCCAGCTGCCTATTTGTCTTTGTCACCAGCTCAAATTGATTGCCTCAGAGCACAGAGGAGCAGACGATTAAGTGGAGTGTCAATACCCTTGCACTATCAGTTTCATGGGGCTAAATCAATCCAATAAGCTGAATCTGAAGGAGTGTTGCAAGTGTCGGTGCTGCGTCCCAGGACGCAGGCAGAATTTTATGCGTAGCCTGAGAGTATGAACTTTTCATAAGACAGCTTTAAAGAACAAACAAAAGGTAGCATCTCTTATGTGTGTGGGTTCATCCTGCAAAGCACAAGTGTAGACGATTGGGCATACAAAATGCTGGGTGAAAGAAGAAAAGTAGAAAAAAGAATGCAAGGAAGCATATCTTTGCATCAATAAAAGGACTGATGCGGGGCTGTCGAACTACTCTGGTCTAGAAGCAAGACTAAGACGAGAAAAAAGCAGCTGCATGTCTTACTCATTAGAAGCCATCTCTCCTCTGAACTATCCCAACCTCTTCTTTTGTGCACTAGCACAAGTTTAGAAACGAGTACTGAGGTTGTTGTGTAAGATGGCAAATCTAGTTTTACACAATTTCATACTTGGTCACAAAATCACATTTTTTTAAAACTGTGAGTGAGTGCTAACTCATTCTGCTAACCCAGATCTGGTCCAAGACTTGTGATGGAGAAAAGTTCCCATTCCTCCTGCCAGATCAGGTACTATTTGTTTATTCACTGTGGCACTGTTGGATCAGATATCATTTGTCTTCCTGTATAAACGTAGAAAGCCAGCATAAGCACTGTATTGACTACTCTGTTTAATTAGCCAGGATGTGACTTTGTGCCAGTATCTGAGCCAGGCCCATCTGTGTGATCCAGCCACGCACGGACTTCGTGCTAATAAATGCAGAACAGAGGGTTCAGTGACCTTGAGGCTTACGGTTGCTTTGTATGCAGGGCTGTGCCTGGTGAGTTGCTCCTATGAATTCCCATACGTAGCCGTCTCTTGCACGCTGCCGGAATACAACCAGAATGCGACCTGTACTGGAGGTCGTGTGAGAGCATGCAGGATTAGCATCCTGGGTTTGTGATCATGTATGACACGCTAGTGACAAAATCCTGGTTTTAGGAGGCTTTTTTTGAGGCTTCATTTATTTTTTATTGTTAAGAAGTCCTTGCTAAGTACCCTGATGGGAATTTTTGCCAATATAACCTGGAACTCTAAAAGGCTACAGCCACAATGGAATATGAGGCATGAGAGTGCGTGCGTGTTTGTGTGTAGGATAAGGCTAAACCATAATTTGCCCAGTATGCCGAGGAAAATAAATTAATTAAATTCCACACTGATATTACATAGCTTTTGTCTTTTTTTCTGCTTTGCTGTCTTTTCTGAGAATTCCCTTCCTGAGTGTGTGGATGAGAGAAGGTTAAATCTCACACTCTGCTTAATCCAAACATGGGTCTGCAAAGCCTACTATAATTAATAGCAGTGCTTAACTAAAAGCATCTTATTAATTCTTTGGGAAAGAAATACAGAATCAGGATCTACCAAGCCCTTATAATATATTTTATAACTCTTTCTAGGTTTTACCTCAATTTTGTTACTGAAGAAGTGGAAAACCCTGAAAAGTATGTACCTAATATTTTTCTTGACTTTTGAAAATGATCTTAACATTTAAAGTGCTATAAAAGTAGTGATCTTTAGAAATTCTGCGTGTGGGTCAAGTTGCTTGCTTTCCAGCAGATCTGGTATCTATTTGAATTGCAACTGCTTGAAGAGTTGATATTTTTGGCCTGTTGTGACCTTGTTATGTATTCTGCTTTTATGTGCACAGAAAGCAGAAAACTAAGTAGATCTCCAGGGCTCCGATTCTCCCCCTCAGGACACAAGTAACTATCAGTGGCTCCTTTCAGTGGAAGTTACTGGTATCCTGTCAGGGAAATCTTGCCCAAGAAACTTATCTGCTGCAATATTTGGCAGTTTTGCTGTGTTTAAATATTAATCAAATACTTAGTTCTTGTTTTAGATGTCTCTGAGTTAGAGGATCTTGAATACACATAGCACAGCATCCCATCCAATTAAGCCAAACAGGGGATATTGGTGGGAGTCTGTTTCAAACCAGAGACGAATGTTCTCACAGCGCCTGTCTGTAAAATATGGAAAGAGAAGCCGTCCTGTTACGGGAGAGTTTGATTTGGCAGATCTATTTTGGTAGATAAGTTTTGGTACACGTGGCCAGTAATGAAACAATATTACTCTTTTCTAAAAATGAAAGAAAATATGCCTTGTCAAATCAATTTATGTTATTTGAGGAAACTAACAATTTACTTGATTAAAAATTAATGGGTAGAGATAATTTTCATAGGTTTTTAAAACAAGATACCTGGTTGGTACCAAATAACTTACTGTTTAAAAAGACCCCCAGCACTGTACACTCAGAAAATATGAAGCTACACATCTGAGACATGGAGAGAAAGAAAAAAAAAAACCAAAACCTCAAGCAGCTGTTGCTGGGGACCACGCAGGGTTTTTTTTGTTGGTTTCTTCAAAGTCGGAACCAAGTCTTGGTGCTGTTTGGTGTTTTCTTCAGAGGCTTGAAAATAATTATAAAGAAATTGGTGATAAAACATGAGTATAGCAGAAAGACTGGCAGATTTCTGTTGTTTCAGTGCTTTTGAGGGGTCTTGGGTGTTAATGGGCTCTTTAATGTGATTGGGATACGTGTGCCGAGGAATGTATGACTGGAAGCTGAAACCAGAAAAATGTAGAAAATAGAGCATTAATATTTAACAAGGTAGTTGAGTAATTGTTAGCACAGACACCCATGTACAACTGGATTTTTCACTGGTAGTCCTCAGTTCAGAACACCTTTTTAGAAGCCGTGCTTTAGTAAAACATGTGCTTTATTTTTTGGTAAAAATTTGGCTCGGAGGAGAGCAGCTGGCTAATGGTTTCCCAGGCCTGGGACGCACCAGAACTCAGGCTAGATGATAGATGATCTAGTAGCAAATCTGGGTTTAACTACCAAGGATTACATTTTTTTTTTTTAACTTTTGGAAAATTGTTGTATGGCAGAGTGACTTGAAAAGAAATGTGAAACTAAGTAAAGGAGTGAAGCGATTCTGGTCTAAGATTCATACTGCTTCAGGATATTCTGGGGAGATGGGTTAGGAGCAAGAGTCTTGGTGATGTGATCAAAAGCATTTGCTAAAAGCAATATAATTTGTGAATTGTCATGTGGTTGCCGTCAATACTGTGTGATGTTTTTAAACATGCACATGCCTACCCTTTGGGACTTTTCATACACTTACGCGTTTCTGCAGTCTGGTTAACTCTATGGTGATTAACTGAAATTATTGGTAGTTTTCATTACTGCAATTTTGGTTTATGTTGACTTTTTTTTCCTTGTGATTTGAGTCAGAGGAGTGCATATTTTTGAACATGTTGCCCTCTGCTGCGTAGGACAGAAAGGCATAGTTCCTTTTTAAAAAAAAAAACAAACCAAAACTAAGCACTCACTGAAGCATGTTGTATCACAGCTAAGAAAAGCGGTGTGGGTTAGAGTTTGGGGTTTTCTTCATTGCAGCTGGGATGTGAGGGAGGGAGACACTCTCTTTTCTGCCCCATCTGGGGAGAGCTGGTCTGTTCTGCAGGTTGCTCTTGGAGAGCTGCTGAACTGAATTGTGCTGCTAGAGGGGATACAGGACCGGGGGCAAGCCACATAGCGTGGCTGGTTCCCTGTATTCCAGGATGGCTCTGGAAAAAACAGCTCAACATTTCGTGTGCAATGTTGTCACAAAGCTGTTAAAGCTTCCCTTTGTCGTTCTTCTTCTTGGGGTTGCACTTTGAGAGGAGGAGAAGGGGAGATGCCCAGTGTTTACAGCAGGGTGCCTGGGATCACAGTCTCCACACAAAGGTATGAATATACAGTGGAAGAGATTGAGATCTTAAATGTTGTTAAATAAAGTGGCAGGTGATGGCAGGGCAAGCGGATTGCTGCCAGCTGTGCTCTGCACTACCTCTAAATGGAGAGTTTGAGCTCCGTTAACCCAAAACAATTAACCAAAACAGCTGGAATATTTTTTTTAATCCAGTTGCCACCTGTAAATGGCTCTGTTGGAAGGTCATCCTGCTAAACGGGGGCCTGCTTCACCAGCATTCCCACAGATACAGGGTGAGGGAACAGTGTGGGCTAATCGCAGGGGCAACTGTCTCGGCTCCTACCACACTCAGTGCAGGCATTAGGTGAACCACTAATCATGATGCTCTTGTAGGCATTTATTAGAACTCAACTACTTTTTTTCTTTCTTCTTTTTTTCTTCCTTTTTTTTCTCTCTCCCATCTCTTCTTTTCTCCCTTCTCTTCTTTTCTTTTTTATCTCTTTTTTTAACCTAAAATGCTGTCTTTCCTTTCATTTTTGTTGTATGCCTTATGTCAACGGTCACATATAGTGCTGCAGAGGTATGACATAGCTGTTTTCAAAAGGGAAGAGGGAAGTATAGGATTGAACCACTCAGTCTGTAACAGCTCCAGGTGTGCAATGTGTAATGTTTGTCCATGATTAGGGATGCAAATTACTTTCAGGGACAGAGGTGAGCGTGGCGATGCCTTCTGCACTGTGTGTGCCAAGGTAAATGTTTGTCTGAGAATCAGTTACAGTTGTGTATTTCCAAGTGTGTGGCAGCTTTTGGAGTAACTGACAGCTGGTGCTGAGATGAATGATCAGCACCATCCCCACGTTAGCCACCCTGCCGCAAACCCATGGTGAAGCGTACTGAAAGAGTTGCAGGGAGGATAACACAGAGGAGGGGGAATGCAGAAATGCTCCAGCAGAGAGAGGAGTTGCAGTGGAGCTGCTGAGGGCCTACGTTTGTGGAGACCTGGGTTTGAGCCCCTTTTTATGTGGTGGGTCCTGGACCCCCTCTCCCTCCAATCATGTCGTATTGTAGAGGATGACTGAGATGTGTCAGGCCTTGAATATATTCTGAAATGCACAGAAAGGTGGAAATATCTACTTCTATACATTATTTTTTTCCAGATAGGGATTGCTTTTTCTGCTGTGGAGTGTGCAGCACCAGGAAACCTTGCTGGAGTATGGCGAGTGCCACTGGAAATGTAGGAGAGAGGCAGGGGAAGAGGGGATGCTTGTGACCTTGCCCAGCTGAAAGCTGCCTTTGTGCTCCAGCCCAGCACCAGTTTGTACAGGCAGAAAGGGCTCCTGAAGGCTGTGGGAGTCTGTGTGGCACAGTCTGCCTAGGCACAGTACATTGCAGATTTGGGTCTATAAATAGGATAAATACTATGGGCCTGAGGCCCTGAGATACCTAGGTAATACGAAATCCCAGATAGAGCTGACACAGAGACAGTGGAAATGAGCCAAGTAGAGAAGGGAGCACCCTTTAAATTATAGAAGGGAGAATGGAAAAAGGGGAAAAAAAAATCTGAAAGAGAATGCCATTACTTTTTGAACAGATTTTTGAAAGTAGTGCTGAATACTTATTTTGGAAATGCCACAGTCCCTTCTTTTGTATAAGAGAAAGGACATTATTTTAACCCCATTTATCATAAGATGTAAAAGCAGCTGTTTCTGTCTCCTGCTAAACCCCCTTTTGATGTCTCATTTTTAAGCCTGGACTCTTTTCTTTATCCCTCTTTGTTAAAGTGCTTCCCTCATATGGCATTAGTAGGACCCGAAGCAACACGAAGTTGATGTTTGTTTTACAAGGAGCTGTGGTCACAGTGTTCAGCTGCTTTAATGTACAATTCTTTTTAAAAGATCCTGAAATAATTTTATTATCAAAACTATGTGGAACAATGTTGAAGTGTAATAACAAATTTCTTTTAAAAAATTATACTTTGCATATGTGTGCTGGGTCAACAGTGATTGCTGTTTGAAATGAAATATCTGAATAATCCTTGAAGCGGAGCTTCCCCCAAATAACCTCATGCAGCTGTGTCACATACAGCTTTGATCTTTTTGATTTTCTTACATTATAAGGATCAGCCCTACTCAAACTGAGGTCATATTGTATTGTCTGCCTCAGAAGTGAATGAAGAAACAGCCGGGTCTCTGAGAGAGAATTTGTCACTTGAAAATTGACAGGAGCCGTGCTGCCTGGAGCAGTAAATTTAGAGGACTGGAAATCAAGCATGTTGAACTTTCAAACTCATTTCTTATACACAGTCTTTGAGCTCATCTGTATTCTTGAGCATCCACTCTCTACTTTCAAGAAACAGACCAAACTTTTTCAGTCTAGACCCTAAAAGCAGCTGATACCTGAATGGCATTTCCATCCTCTCTTCCCAGGCAGGGCAGGGTTCAGGATTAGCGCTCTAGTTTGTCAGGAATTTTGAAGGACTCCAGATGAGAAAATAACACAGGAGTGTTTTTACATTACAGTAACATCTTCAGAGCCTCATCAAATCGCAACCAGGTTGTGTCAGATGCTGGCCAAGGAGAATCCTGCTTTAAAAAAAAATTACGTTCTGTGTCCTCAGTATGAGCAGATGATGAGCCCAAACACTTCACGTTATATAGTTTAGGCTCTTGTTGGATGAGAAGGAAAATAGATTTCACTTTAAGGGAAGGGAAACTAAGACTTGAATTCCTTAATGACTTCAAGGAAGTCTGCGATCAAGTAGGCAACTAGAGGTATTGATTCACAGTCCTCCTTTAACTCAAAATCCTATCATTTCTTTGGCAGTGTAAGTTTTTGTTAGTGTTGTTGAACTTAGGAAATATTTTTCCTTTAGTGGTCTTCAATTTCAGTTGTATAGATTGATAGAGGAGAGATTTTTAAAGGACATGGATTCTGAAAATATTTTACAGCAAGAAGTTATATTACTTTGCAGTTAAGTACAGCTGCTATTTGGCATAATCCTTTCTTCTTTTTTTTTCCTTTTTCCCTTCCCTTATTGGGCCATTTCATTTGCAAATATTCTGCTTCTGTTTGTAAAATAACTTTGGTCCAGCCCAGGCAATCTATCATTGTTTAAAAAGTTACACAGTGCAAAGAACATATTATTGAGATGTATAGTGTTTATAAGCCTGATCTCAGATTGATAAATCATGTCTTGTGCTGTTGAAAAGCCGAGAAATGAATTGCTTTGCTATGACCTTGGGGTCTGAGATTAGTCAGTTTGTCTATTAGATTTTTCCAGTGTTCTTCTCACTTCATTTATTCCTTCTTTTCTAAGGACCTGAGAAGCAGTAGATGTATAGCAAGTCACCAAGGTCTGATGTCATCAGGCATTTTGTAAAATCAGGATATCAAAATGTTTTTATATTGGGTTTAAATAATGTGAGTGTCATGTCGAATTAATCTAATATGTACTGCCCATTTGTTTTAATTAAAGTTTAAAGTCACACTTTGCATCTATGGGGACTGAGTGAGAGAAGTGTGGTATTATAGTTTTTTTTTCAAGGTCTCTAAGCATTATAGAGATGCAGATGGGTGGGAGGGGAATGGTGGCGAAGGCACAAAAACTCTTCCAGCTCCCTAATTGTTTGTAGCCATCTGATTTTTGGCACTCCACATTAGGACGAACCACCATTCCAAAATCAATCAGAAGCTTGAATTGCACTGTAGCTCACTACCAGTCTAGACTGAGCAGTTATTCCTAGTAATTGCAACAGTGAAAAGTATTTTTAATGCTAATTGAGAGGATGCGAGCCTTTGCCATTTCTGCCTCTCTGCTTCTCTCTTAATTTTTGTTATTTTATAATTTAATGGCAAGATCTACTCTGAAGAGAAATATTAATATTGATATCGATTATCTTAGGCACCAGAAAAGGAGTAAAGTCAGAAGTTTTTCTCCCTGAAGCTATGCTGTCTATCATTTCAAACACACCTCATTGCTGCTTTTGCTTTAGGAAAAACCAATGATGTAGCTGAAGCAGTGAACTGGGACTCAGGAGAACTGTCTCAGGCACAATTTTGCTGTGATAAATGGAGGGTGGGTTACTTCATCTTTTCTCCTGTTTCCCTCCTTCCTCTCCTCCTCTTCTTTTCTCTCTCCTCTTTATGAAGTGGGACGCATCACCTCCTGGCTTAATTTTTGGAGGATTTACGTCCTTTCAAGATTGAAGGGAAGCCATGCGCTACAAAGAACTAAAAAAACCCCGTTAATTTGGATTTAAAAATCTATGCACCTACTCCTTGAACTGAAGGCTCTAGCAGATTTATTAAACCCTGGGTGTGGCTTCTGTAGGTCCCAGTCCTGTGAAGTCTCATATGGTATCAAGTGGAAGTGTGTGTACCTGTAACTAGCACCTGGGGGTGTTCCCCATGGGGGTGCAATCTTACTTTAAATAAACTTTGGGAAAGCCTTTCTCACAAAGTAGCTGGGCATAAATACAGTTCCTTCCCTTTAAGTCTGACACTGGATGCAGCTATCCTGCCTGGATGTAAGCAGAATAAGTTCGGTACCTGGAGTCTGAGATCCTTCTTGGGTTATTCTATTCCACTTGTGAAAAATGTATTTGACTGCGATTCATTTTTTTCATGTCAGGCTACGGTGCCAAATATTCAGTGCAGAAGTTATAGGATTAGACTGTGATATTTTATCTGAAGACAATCAAAAGAGACAAATGCTAATCTTTCAAATATTTTGCAAAGCCCATTTGCTCATCTCATGTGAATTCATCAGATTACCTTAAAGGGAAAGCCAGGTCAGTGAAGTGAGTATTTACGGTTTTTCCTTGATGTATGGTTTGTGTCTTGGGTTATTTTTCTGTTTGAATACTTATTCTCCATCATGGAATGGGGATTTGATAATTATTCTCCCCGCAGCTATTTTTATGTGTCACTTCCATAGAAATCTTATTCTTTCTAAATTTTAGTGTGTCTAACTGCATAACAGGCTACCTAAACTCCCTCAGTTAACTGCTAAGCATCTCAGAAGATGAGATCTCCAAACACTGGTTCGTCCAACATCACTTTCCACAGTTTAATGGTGCCCCGTGCGAGGGATTAAATGATAGATTCACAATCTCATCTTCAGAACTGTAAAATCCTTTAATGTAAAATCCTGAATCTGCCAAATAAAGAAAACAAATTAAGTTACTAGATAAAATACACTTAAACAAAGCCACGCATGGGTTTTGCTATTTGTAAATCGTATGCAAAAGCATTTAATTAAGAATGTAATTCAGTAGCATTTGTGTGTTTGAGAGGGAGAAATAGACAATTACTAGCTCATAGGGGAGCTGGCTCACCAGCATGGAACTGTTCTTGATAAAATGAACTTTGCTTTACCTTGATCTCTCACTAACCTTGTTAACCACTTACATGCCTCACATCGCCAACACATTCATTATAGTTTTTAATAAATGACTGATAATTCATTTCTGAAACTAAGTATTTCCATCTTGGATGCATGTTTTCCCATGGCTTGAGATTTCTGAAATCTCAATATAGGAACACATTTTTTTCATTAATGATTTTTTTGTTTGTTTGTTTAATTTAAAGGATACTGCTTTTTCTCTTGCTGCAAGCTGGAAATTCTTTTATGAGTGAAATAAAAATATTCTGAGTTGCTTTGCACTTATTTTTACTAAAAGCCAATAGACTTATTTCAGGACATATTGCTTTTGCTGCTGCACTATCCTGCACATCAGTGAGTGGAAATTTTAAAGCCACAAGTAAAAGGATCCTGAAGGAAAAGTCCGTGCTGGAGCAGCAGATGCTGTGGCAGGTTCAACTGAGTTCTGGCTCCATCTTCTCTCTCCCCCTCTCCATCCCAGCCCCCGTGAGATGTGCAGTAAATGCCCTAACCCTGACAATCTGTTGGTTCTGCTGAGGATGGATGCAATCAAGCGAGCTGCATGTGAAATGTGCAAATGTTTCAAGGGCTGCAACTCGCTTGTGAGCCATACTTGGAGTCTGTCTGGGACAGGATTTGGTGAGAGTCACTGAATCCACAAAGTATTTCCAACCAGCTGGGGTGAACAAGGGAAACTGTGATTTTAACCATGCTAGCAACTTGGATTGAAACAGGGAAAATTTCAGGATGGAATTGAAATTGGTAACCCAAATTAAAAATCCAAGTAGTTGCGTTTTTGTTTTTTTTTTAACTTCAGTTACATTGAACCGGATTTTTGGATTTGATAATGTGGATTATCCCTTACTATCATAGTGCAAATTCTTCTTTGGTCCTGCAATTTTTGAGAATTCCAGCACACTACCTACCATATATAATATCTCATAATTAACTGAGGATGTGAATTCAGTTTTTTAGTTCTTATTTTCCCTGTTCTAGGCTGTTAACACAAATTCCTCCTACCATACCTGGGTGTCCCTTGCCTCGCGGGTGCAGTGGGACCTCCTCAACAGTTAGTGTGGTGAGAGAGAGGAAACAGAGGGCACAGCTGGAAAATATAATGTACCACGTAGTCAGAGTCTGGAGTGATCTAGATGTGTGCAGAAAGAGGCTCTGCAAACCCAAATCCCCTGGCTTGTCTTTGACACATGTGCTTTGTTCCTGAGCGGTGCTTTGAATTCAGCAGAGCGGTGTATGCAGGCAGGAGAGGGGCTGGAAAGATGGCTTGTCACATGAATTCACCTGTCATCTGTAACAGGGATCACGGAGAGCAGAGGCTTCAGCAGCAGGGATGACAAAAAGGCTGAAACAGATTTCATTGGGCACTGCTCCTCTTCCTTACCTCTGCAGACCATCGGAGGTAGCTGCTCTGTGTGCGTACTGCTTTCCGGAGGTTGCATGTTTCCCTTACCCATTTAGTTAGGGACTGGCTTAACAGATGCTATCACATCCTGTAATGTTCAGGAGTATGTTTTTTTGTGCTTATATCAGTGCTGTGTCTTTTGGTGCAATCCCACACCATGGGAGAAAGAGACAATCCTCAGGTGCGGTTTTCAGGCACCAGTATCTTTGTTGTTGGCAGCTGCTTTCTAAACACCAGTTTAGCATTTGTATTGGCTCATCTGACTTCCAGTCTTTCTATCTCCTACTTCCACTTTATTATCTTTCTACTTTAATGTAAAAAAAAAAAAAAGTGATGTTCTGTTTAGAAATGGAATTGACTGCAGTGTCACTACCTGTGACAGGGTTTAAACTGATGTGCCAGTCAATATGTGTAAATTAGAAAAGAGGCTGATGTCATCTATGGCATCTGTAAAGGTTTCAAAGATGTACCTTGATCGTTAATTAAGACAACAAGAACGTCTCATAAAATTACAGTCGAGGAGACTAATGATTCACTATCGAATGAAGAAAGGCAAGGTCACTTGTATAATTACCTGTTCTAACATTTATAGTCCTTGTATAAAATGTTCCTACTCACCAAGTCAAGCTGATGGCTGTGGAAATATGCAGGACTAGAAAATGCAGATTTCATACCTAAATTTCTGTAGTATGATTTATTATTTTATACAGTCAAAGTTAACTTATACAACCATGCCTGGCCTGGGTTTTTAAGGAAGAGTGGATGGAAAAATGGAAAAATAAAAATGAATGTTATAGATGCAGGGTTAGATCAGTATTGCTGTCCAGGCTTTAGCTGTGGATATGTGTACTGAAATTAGGAGTGCTACTACTGTTCTTTTTCTCATAATTATCTTGGTGTAGGATCTGATTCCAATTCCTTTAATGTCTCAAGAATGTAAGAAAGATAATTTCAAGGACGTTAGCTCAGAAATCAGGAAGGTAGTCAGTTCCCTGAAAAATCAAAGATATTCGCCAAACATGGCTGGAGAATGGAAGGGAAAAGAGAGGGGAAAAGATAAATTGCAACGGCAGAGGCCATGCTGTCACACTAGCACATGTCAGGACACAGAGTTAGCGGTGGTTCTGTTCCTGTGTGCGCTGTGAGGAGGGAGGAGGGTACGGCAGGATGAGAGAGAGGGCTGCTGGCGTGATGGTCTCCCCATGAAGGCAGCGTCCGCGCAAAGGCAATACTTCAGAAGTCATCGTTTTGATATGTCTGTTTCTCTTAACGTAGACACTGTGGTTTAAGATAAAAGGCTCAACCTGAAATTAAAATGACTGAGCAAAATCTCTCAGAATTCTAGAAAGACTCAAAACTTTTTGAAGTTTACTTGTAATTCTGAAAATACGTTGTTGGAGCAGGCTCCTGCTAAAGGAGAGATGTCAGCTGGAGGGGAGAGGTTCCTGTGGGCTGACTGGTGGGATGAGTGGACAAGCAGGTGCGTGGGCTGCCTTAATTTTTCTGATCCAAGAACAGCGGAGAAAGGGGGTCTGGGCTAATCTCTTCTGCCGGGAATAATGATATTTCAGTATTTTGATTTTTGCAAATGACTGCCTTTGTCAATCTAATGCTGACGATGCAAAGTGTCATGACCGGGTACGAGTGAAGTTATTGCCTGGAGCGTATGTGGAAGAGACAAACATTTATACGGAAGTGGATGCTTAAGAGGCAAACCCTCAACCAGGTTTGCCATCCTCTGCCAAGCCTGTGGCACTTCTTTTGAGGAAGTAAGGTTCAAGGAGCTCAGCTGGAGCTTCCTGCCCTCCCTCCTTTTCTGCAGTGGTGGAGGTGCCTCCCTGGGGTGCCGGGCGCCCCACCGGTTTGTGGGAGCTGCCTGACCATCACGGGGAATCTTGCGGCACCTCTGGCTCAGAGTTCCACAGAGCTTTGGTGGCTCTGAGGCATAAAGGATGGATAAGGCTATGTGCTGGCTTCAGCTCGCGGTGGTGGCTGTTCAGTCTGCGTTGCGTGGCGTCACATCGCCTCAGAGCAGCTCGCTCCTTTCGAGCCTGTGCGGCTTGGTTTGCTTGCTGATCTGATAACCTGCTGAGTGCAAGGTGTGTTTGCTTTCCTTTTTTTTTTTTTTTTTTTTCCTTTTGTTTGTTTATGTGAATCATTGTTACTATGAATCAGCCCTGCTAAGGAAGTAAAACAAACATTTGTTCACAGTCTCCCTGGGGTAGTTGGCAAAATCCTAATCTGCTTCACCAGCAGGCTAACATAATGCAACAACAAAAGAATGTAACCTTCGAAGTTTCCACTGCCCTGCATTTTCCTTCATTTCACCACCTGAAATACATGCAAGACCATTTTAACATCTGTTTTCCTTGCCCTGAGGGACATAGCAGTACGTGTCCGGAAGGGTGACAGTACCCCCTTTATTTGCACCCCGAGCTGCTCAGCAGAATATTCACTGCAGGAATAAAAATCTCTTGCAAGACTGATGTGCTGCTCACGGTCCAGAGCTGTAAAACATAATGTATTTTTCTGGAGAGATCATGGGTCTCTCAAGGCGTAAGCTAGCTCTTCTCTTGGCCACAGCGAAGGTCCCAGGCTCTCATCAGACATTTTCAGTCTCTTTCAGTGGTTCATAAGCAGGTGGCCTGAATGAATTTACTGGGACAGAGGTGAGACAGCCGTACATTCAGTGACAGAGAGAAAAGTGAGTGAGCTCACCAGAACAGTTATAACCAGATAAGGCAATTAAAAAAAAAAAAATTATCCAAGTAGTGATCAGATAAAGCTGTATGTTTACACTCACAACGTCAGCCACAGCACTGAGTCCTTCCTGTCAATCATACTGGGCCAAATCAGCAAATGTTTTGCCTATGTAAGAATGACTGGCTTGAGAAGCAGTTTTTCATCTGACTATGATGTACTGCTTCTTTATGGGCTAACACAACGCCTGAAAATGCTGGTTTGTACTGACTGAGAACTGCTGTCAGACAGTGGTTTGGGCTGACAGCTGGACAAGGTGACCAACCGAGTGTCCACGTGAGGTGGTTCAGAGCCTCGGACACAGAGCACAGTCACCCACGGCCTCCATATCTGTCACCTTGGGCCCTGTGGGCATTATACTCCATGAAAGAAAGCATGTGTGGTTTACACAACTTTCGGTGTTGATGCTGCTCTCCACAGTAGGCAAACCTCTCCTGGGTTTCACCCTTCCCACTTTAAAACAGAAACCTGTTTTCCTTTGATACTGGTGCTTTGAGGTCCTTTTATTTACCAACAGCATTATCTGTGGGGGAGATGATTCTGAGCCATTTGCCTTGATGTTTTGGTCTGAGATTTAAACCTGAGTTTCAAATATCACTGAAGTCTCGCCATAAACCCCAGCAGAAGGCAAGAAGTTTCTTACAAAATTGCATAGGTGTAGAGCAGTATTTGCTCATAGGTACTGTCAGTGTCAGTTACGTCCTGTGTAGAGAAAAAAGGGGAGTTTCACAGCCATTTTTCCTGGTGTTTGTAAAAGCAAGACAACCTATGGGCAGTTATATATGGCAGGGACTGCTAGTTTAATTCATTGCGATGTTCTGTCTGTACCGTGGTGCATCCTGTCCTGGCTGCAGAAGAGGATGAGCCTCTTTGTGCCCCTATTCTTTCCTTTTGCCTTTAATGCTAAGCCTCAAAAATGACAAAATGCAGAGTGCTAAGCCAGTTTTAGGAGAGCGCGGTGTTATACCAGAAGCTGTAGCAGCATCTTGCATGCCATTAGCAGAAGTCTTTTATCAGAGCACCATTTATAATTTCTATAGGCTTGTGCTCGCAACTAACTGACAAAGTGAGATAGTATTTTTAACTGGTATAAAATAAAACACAAATAACAGAATGGACTACTAAAATTACAAGGGTAGTAATGTTCTTTATTATATTCTTATGCATCATACCGGAGTTTTGTAACTGCACAGTTATTAACACGTGCCATGTCATCAGGAGTACTTATCCTTTAGAACAGGATAGTAAAAATATCGATAGTAATGGTATTGTCATACACAAGAAAAGGAATATATTCCACTTGGTTCAGCTAGCAGAATAAGTTACTCAACTTTGACAGTATTTTTGGATGAGACGTTCAATGGAGTTGTCCTATTTGATCAGATTTGATAAGTAGTGAAATTGCTGACTTGTATTTAAGACATGTAATAGTCATATTAAAACAAGGCAATTTGGCTTTGTGCGTCTTTCAAGTAGATGAGCATATTGCTTTCTGTGGGGTTGCAGAACTTCCATCAGAGGAGTCTGTAGGTTCTTCTTAGCCAGCAAGTACTCAAATTCCTGTTCCCCTGCACACTGCTTCCCTACATGGTGGCTGTTTTGTGTCTGCACTTATGTGTTTACTGATGTTCTGAAAGCAGGTTGCTTACAGTGTAGCTTATATTTCAATATTTGGCTGTGAGTGTGTTGGAATTTTAAAACCACAGTGACAATGATATTTTATTTTAAAAAAATAATATTGTTAACTAACAACTCATGAGGGTTTTCAATCATTTAAATTACAGTACAGGCTGTATTCATGAACTGTAAACTAAGAGGATGTATTTAAGATTATAATGGCTCCAGAGGAGCTGTGAAGTGAATAATCTGCATTTTACAAGTTGCACTGCTGTGGTCTATTATGTCAATCCTCGTTCACTTGTAACACTTGTTGTTGAGCAAGTACTGTTATTTGCATCTTCACCTTATCATTATATTTTGTTCATTGAAAAAAAAAATGGACTATGTAATAACAGTATTTAATTTTTTGAAGTTTGATGGAATGAAATGTCCCTTAGAAGAGCAGTTTTGATATCATAATTGGAAAAGATCTAACAGCAATGGACAGACCTCCTCCATAGATCATGAGAGTTGATAGACAATAGGAGCACTTTAGTCTGACGAGAGGTTTAACTTCTGTGTGGGGTTATTTTAGAGAAAAGAAGAATTAGATTCATCCTACAGTGAAGGAATGACAGGTGCTTCTATATTTTCATATCTGTTTATTACAAAAAAAAAAAAACAGAAAAAATCTGGCTAAGCAAAACCAGATAAAGGTAAAGATTTATCCACAAAGAGCATAGAAGACATGAGATTCCTTTTCTTTGGGCAAAACTTCATTAGAAGATGAGCTTCTTGTGGGTCTGTGGACAAAATGTTTTATAGACGCGAAAAATAAGCAGAATCACTTTAGGATTCTTGCTTGGTGTTTGTGAAGGCTGTGAGGAGAGTCTTCTTAGTTGTGGGCTATCCCAGACACAAGCAGGTCCCAAGTGTAGGCTGCCTGCACGTGTTGTTGACTGTTGTTAGAGTCAGGATGCTGTCCTAAAGGAACTACCCTGGAGCATAATGAATTACGTATTTTCTCTGTTCTTAAGAAAATAACTTCCCCCAAAGAGGCCCAAACCCTGCCATCTGCTTTGTGCTTGTTTTGGTTACAGAAACAAGCCTCACAAGTACTTTTGCTAAACTAACACATAAATTGGTCCTGTTCCACAGAACTGTGGTGTGGGTTTTTTTTTGTTTTTTTTTTTTCTTCCTCTAGACTTACTTTCCAGTGCAGATGTCAGGGAAGCTGGTACTGGACAGAGTGCCAGGATGTAGGGTGCTTTGATGACACCAGTTCATGGTTTTTAATATTGAGTCAGAATACGTGACGGTGCAGTAAGTTCTGTGTAAACTGTCATTATCCCTTTCATTTTAAGATTTTAGCATGGGAGAGTAGTGCATCATTGACGGACGGTACACTGAACAATTGCAATTGCAAAGATGAGTCAGCCTTAAAACTCGAAGTCTCGTTGACCATACTGTGCAAGATCATTGAAAAAGGTTAATAATTCTGGCTATCTCACTATCCAGACTGATTTGCAGAAGGGTTTCAGCACTAACTCTCTAAGGGTTACACTTAAGATTTCTTAGGTTGGACGTGGAAAAAGGAAAATCCAGCCTTACTGGTGATTTTTGAAAATTTTGTGTATTTCTCTTCATGACATCACTTCATCGCTTCTTAATTAAAAAAAGGGGATATGCTCTTCTCCTATGCATGTGATTGTAGTTCAAGTATTATGAAATTTCAGCAAGAGAGGATTTCAGCTTACTCATATTTCCCTTCTGAAAACACTGACGGTAATAAAATAGAAAAAGTTGATATTCCCGTTCGAACTCCATTCAAGTGCCTCCATTTATTGCACACTACAAAGGCATATTTCAGCTCACACTTGGAGTTTTCTGGATTTCTTTTCTGCGTCAGAAGTTAGTAATTTCTTACAGAGTTATTTCAGTGTGCTAGATGGGCTGTCTTGTGTCTGTAGCCAGTCTGCCAGGCTGTCCTTAGCAAGAGCCTCCTTTCCTTGCTTTCTGCAGAGAAAACTATTTATCTGCTGGACAGCCCCCTTTACGTCTCCTTTTAATTTCATTTAAACCCTTTTATATCTTTTAAAATGCTAATGCTTCAAGGCACCTCCAGTTACCGGTTTTCTCATTTTGAATTCCTTCAGAAGAGGAGCCTTTCTTGGTAAATGATATTTTGGTTTCCATGGTGCTCCTTATTACAAGAAGCTGCTCTTTTCATCACCGAATGGTGCAATTTTCATTCATGCCGAAATATCGATGGTAACATACAGCAGCAAATTGCTCCTTTATGATCCCTGGCATTGTGGAGACTCTCCTGCTCAAAATTAAATGTCAAGGAATTGTACAAGTGTGAAAAATCTGACTCCTTTTATGTGCGCGCACATAGCGACACACGCTCCTCCCTCTGTCCCTTTATGCACCTAAGCATTTCTCTTCCCTGGCTGCCCTAATGAGTCATTAATATTCTACCAGTGATGCTTCCTAAAAAGTTCAGCTGCGGGGCTGAGGGGGCCGTGTTCTCTCCCGTACCCTGTGCCAGAGCCGAGCAGGGTATTTTGTATTCAGGCTGCTTGCTTCCAGGCTCTGAACTCGAGCTGCTTGTTTTGGGAACGATAGCAGCCTCGCTGGCCTGCTCCCTTGCATTACTCAAAGTGTCTCCTTGCCATTTGCTGTGCCATTTATCAGAAATGTATGTCCTTAGCACAGACAATGGAATTACATATGGATCAAGGCAGGGTTCTGCTTCCACCCCAGCCCAGCTGCCTGGAAATGCTCAGGTACTTGCGGCAGCATGGGAAGGGTGCGGTGACAGGCAGCACAGTTTTTGGTGGAATTCCTTTTGTAACCATCGTAATCTCTTTCCCTGGCCATGACATTATTGTCACGTGGTAGCTGCTGGCTTAGATGTCCTAGCCGTGAGACCTAATCTGCTAATTTCCCACCTCAGGTTCCCTTGTTTGTACTGCTAAATATTCCCCCAGCTACTACCAGTGCTCTGCTGACTGCAGGGTTTGTGCTTCATGGGAAAGGGGCTGCGCAGGGAGGCAGCTCTGCCTGCTTTTAAGTCTGTAGGGAACTTCAGGAGACTCTGTCTTTCCTACAAAAAGTGATTCTGCCTGAGGAAAGTAGACCCTGTTCATAAATCAAATGCTCAGGGAATTAGTAATTTCAAATTACTAGGAGACCTCCTGTAATAAATAAAACTTCTTTTAATACGCAATTACATCATACCCTTCTTTCTACATTTATTTTAACTCTCACAGTAAGGTACATGTCTGTACGGAGCAGTTAAGAGGAAGTTAGACCCCCGATCCCATGCTTAGATAAAGTATCTTGGAGGAAGTGCTTTGAATTGCACCTCTGCCCCACTCCCCTTCATTTCCATACATGAGCTTGGTGGGGGCGGGTGTTTTGTTTTTACAACCCCATGTCAGGTTTGTGGTTATGGCTTCCTTGCCTCCAAGCAAGCACTGTGATTTACTATTGCTTCTCACCGTAATCTACATTACTGGCAGTGCTGTAAGCACTTCCAGCAAATAGGCTTTGGAAGAAAATGAAATGCTGGAGCTTGTGAAAGAGCAGAGGTGCTCCCTTCATCTCCTGGTTGAGTGGGAGCTAGGCAATAAAAGTCAAATCTGAGGTTTTGCGTCTCTGGTGGAAAAGGTCACAAACTTTCTAGAATACATGAAAGTTTCCAATGAATGAAATAAGGGAAGGATGTCAAAATGCTGATGTTAGGTAGAAGCATGGAAGTCATTCTTCAAACCCGGTAGTGACAATATATTTGCACTGGAATGCTCTAAATTTAGTCCATGCTGCTTTTTAAAAGGCAAGCTTTTGTGAAAGAGAGCAGCCAACACCATTTTAATTACAGGTCCGATGTAAACCACACTTTTATTGCAACATCCTAGATAAATAAACATCTTCATTTGAGCATCTTCGCTGTCATTTCAAGTTCTGAAATGCTAAATGCAGATCCTTTGCTAGGGATCCTGCTCAGCTGCTGCTCATATTTCCAGGCACCTGACTGTTCTCCAGTTAATGCTCCTAGACTCTCTGATAATAAGCACGTCTGAGTTCCCAGGACGAGCCTAGCTCCATGCCAGGTGGCTAGCCTTGACTACTACAACAGGAAAGAAAAGCTGGCCTAGGTCCTTGGGACCTTTATGTCCTTCGGAGGGGTGTGGAGTCAAGTTACAGTGCAAAATAAAAGCCAAGTCTGATTATTTGTATATCTCTTAGAAACAGTTATAAACTTTGTACAATAAGTTTGCAAATGAGGTAATGTGAAGATGTTGAGTACCGGCACTTGATGGACATATGGAAATGGTTTATCAAAGAGTTGACTGAGAAGTCACAGGGGATGATTTATATTTATATTTCAAGTCTGTGTTCCATTTCTTTTTTTTTAACAGATATTTCTAAAAGCCCTCATTTTATCTGCATTTCATATTTTTTCAGCAGCTCTTTGTACTGCTTCTTGCACTCACTTTCTGGTTCCTAACAGTGCTCACGGGCTTGCTGTACAAGAAATGTGCACGGCAAAGCAGAGGCAGTGTGACTAATATTTAGTGTTGTAACCTCAAAAGTCCTTTGTGGATTTAGCTGTCATCTTTAATACCTGCTGTGTTGGCTCAGTTTTCTTTGGGAATGCCAGGAACGCTATCGACTTCATGCGAGAAGATTCAGGATCCTGCTTGAACATGAGAGGTCTCTCTGGCTGGTAGCCCAAGTTTCAGAGGAATCCATTCTGCTCTTCAAAGCAAGGTGTTTCATAAACGGCATGGGCTTGACGAGTTAGGGCTTGGGCCATGATGTAAATGAATATGGCACTCTGGTGAGGTCTGGCTTGCCGATCCGAGTTAGTGCATGATGTGACCTCAGCTGGGCTTAAATCTCTATTAAAATAAAGCAAAATTGCCTTGTGAGTGTAGCAATTATCCTCAGTCTCTCAAGGGCTGTGGACAGATCTGCTTCTGCTTGGGACTTCAGCTGGGAGGGTTTGTGTAGAAGGAGATGTCATGGAGAATAGCATTACCCTGTGCCATCGGTACCTTTCTAGGTCTCAAGTTTTAGCCAAGAGAGTATTTATACTAACTTACTTTTTAGGAAAGCCTTCTGGAAAGGGTGTTGAAAACATTTGAGAAGACAATAAAATCTCCTGCCCTTCTCAGCACACTTGTAATACATTTTGTCCCTTTGAAGTCAGCTGGTCATAGAAGACTCTCTTTATGAACTGTAACCAACTCTAATCCAAACCAGTGAAGTCCAACACTGGGGAGAAAGCAAGTAATCAGGCACAGCAGAAGCCTTTTTCTTCTCTTGCTGGGTGATAGAAAGCGAGACGGTTTTTAAATGCAGACCATGGTCTGATTCTTCACTCTGTTATCCCGGTGTCGTGCTGCTGTGTTTCTGCAGATGTCAGAGATACAGAACCAATGCATTGAAATGGAGAAGGGAGCCCTTTAAAGCTCTCTGCAGCAGTAACATCCATGGAGTGTGTGGTGGCGTCAGTGAGGGTACAGCTTAATAGCTAGTTTTTTTTGGGTTGTTTTTTTTTTTTTCATTTCTCCGTTGGAAAATCACAATCAAAAGAAGATGAAGAGAAGTCGTAATTTATTCATGTCTGAGCTGCAGGCTCACAAACAGGAGCTCTGGTCTGGAACATAAGGCATATTAACATAACATAACATATCAGGAGGCAGTGAAGGGGGAGCAGTGGCAATCTGCTGAGGAGAACCTTCATTACAATAAATGAAAGAATAACAGCTCATTGCTAAAGTCATTCGTTGCCAAGATCCATATTAGCATTTACAAATACGTGGCTTTGAGAGGTGCTGTGATGATTCCCATCCTTTTTGCTTCTCTGTTCCCGGCTTTGATTCTGCCCTGGGAGGTGGTCTCCTTTTAAGTTTTGCATCCTCCTTTTCTCCGAACAGATGGGTGAGATTGTAATTTTTTCACACGTTGACATGGTGTGAACTATTTGATCCCTTCAGTGTAACAGGCTGTCTTGTAGGCTGCTCTTCGCATGAAAAACATGCACCAGAGATAAGTGAGTTTGTATAAAAACATACTGCTTTCCTGTTCAGGGGTTGGGTTTGCCGCAGTTCCCAGAATGACCACCCGGGAACGGCAAGAGATTTGGATCGGGCTCTGGAATGCGGCGCTTAACTAAGTTATGTCTTCTGGTCTTGCTCTGTAGTCCTGGGAATACTAAATTACCTGGGCTTTCTTGCTGCTTTCTGTATTGTATTTGGTTGTATTTTCCAGTGTCAGGTAATTTGGATAAATTTGCATTTGTGACTACTTCTGCCAAGCTTTGGCCCTGTGGACAGTGCAATAAATGATTGGATTTTTTTTTTTAAGAGTGCCAAAATCTGGAAAGAGTTCATTTGGAAAATTGCTTAACAGATTGCAAATGGTGAATAAATTATTGCACAAGGGAACTTTGGAAAAGGATCTTGAAACTCCTGTGGTGGTAAATTTTCAGTTCAAGAAATACAGCATATACTGGCTCATGCTCACGAAAACCAAGCAAATCCTTACCTGGAAACCATGTGAAGGAATTAGGACTTGTCCTCTCTGCTTTTTTTCCTTTAATATTTTTTTAAATTTGAACATAACAGAAAGTATCTTTCACAATTTCCACAGCACAGTAAAGAAGTGGTTTATGTCACCTAACTTCACTGGTAATTAATTGTTTTGTTTAGACCTTCTTATTTAAGTTTCCCAACTGCTTCACATTGATGCAGGACAGTCGACTCAGACTGAGCGTTTGTAAAACCTGGATTTGAAATGGATGCAAGGAAGTGATTTTGGCACAGCTTCTAAACAGCAAAGGATGTGGCAGCAACGTGTTTCATACTTGTGACCTCAACCAGTTCGACTGGGCATGTTTGACTGTGTGCTTGTTGTTTCATAGAAAGAACAGCCCATGGTGGTCATAGCTCTTAGCATTCAGTCTTTGTTGTTATAACAGTTGTCATTAAGCTGGGATATGGGCTGTAGACTTCTGGGAATGTTCCTTGCCTGATTTATTGACATTGTTTTTTTTTTTATCCCCAGGTTCTTGCTCTGGCTTTCTTTCTCTTTTTCCCTTTCCCACCTCACTCCCGCCGCGCCCCCCCCCCCCCCCCTTACTTGATCCTGCTCTGTGTTTTTTCTCTTAAAAAATATTTGTAGGAGGTAGAGCAGCACCAGAGCAGATTATCAGATAATCTATGATTCTGCAACACCGAAGGTCAAATCCAAAACCCAGTAGATATTCTGGCTAAGTGAACTCTGTGCCCTGGCTCCGGGGCCCTTGACAGGCTCTAGAAGGAAGAAATTTGCTTCTAAGCCGTATACAGCAGAGTTTGGCAATGCATTTCAGCCCTGCGTAGCCACAAGGTGGACTAGCTGTATTCCTAACACTGAATTTCTCTGTGATGGTAGACACTTCAGAGACTCTTTTTTTTTTTTTTTTTTTTTTTTCTGAGAAGAGCAAGGTAGACGTGCTCTTTGTTTAAGCTGTTGTGATTCTTGCTTACAATTGTTTTGTATATAGGGCAGAAGGGGAAGATTTGACTTTGTATAGTAGCTAGGGATGGGTAAATCTTAAAATGTGTGGAGATGTAATTTTATTTTAATCAACATTGAGATGCTTGGAAGATACACTAATTGTCTCTCATCTGATTTTATAAAGACTTTTAAATTATGTTGTCAATATTTTCCTGATTTGGGTTTCCTCATATTTTTTTTTCCCCCTTTTGATACTGATTTTCTTCAAAATTCTAGGAGAAGAGATCAATATTGCAAAAGACTTTCCTGACAGCGGCTTCCCTTTCCTAGCCATGGAGCAGCCTGCTTCCATATTGTCTTGGCAGTAATGCACAAGACACTTCCAAATCGTTGTACAGGTTTGGGCTAATGTTAGCACCTCAAGGTCTACTCAGAAAAACAACCGATTTGAAAATAATTTCTCTTGATTTTCAAATCTGTTGAGATTTTACTCGGAGATGAAATGCAAAAGGAAAGCACAGCCCTAAAGTAACCAGTAGCCACTAGAGTTCAAGTTCTGGGCCTTCTTTAAGTAAATAAAATACTGTAGTCTCCATGTATCTAAGCACACACAATGCTATGTGTTTTAAGCCATTGGCCATTCTGAGGTGTTTATTGGTTGGACAAGACTTCTGTCTTGGTTCTAAGACTATTGTTTTTTTTTTTCCTAAGAAATGTCACACCGAAGTGGTCAAGTTTCCCATCAGAAGTTTTCACTTCAATGAATCAAAATCTTAAAGTGAAAAATACTTTTTTTTTCTTGAATTTTCTGTCTCCTTCTAGTCCAAAACTTTCAGCTAGCTGTGTGACTGTTGTGAATTTGCATTATATCAGAAACATGGCTTACTGGTGTGTCAGCACCCCATGGTGTGTTTGACTCATAGGATGCAGGAGTGAAAAGGTGAAATATGCATTGACAGAGGCAATTTAATGGAGGTTAGAACTTACGTATGACTTTTCCTGATTTGGAGAGATGATTTGGAAGTATAGGAGAATATTTAAAATGCAACAAAATTTATACAGTGCTCCTCCAAGGAAAGGAGGTAATCTTTATTGGAAATGGCGTTACAGTTTTTATTCCAGTGCAGTGACTGCAACTTGTAGCAGAGAGTTTGATAATGGGATCCTGTTGCAAATTGGGAACTGCCTCTTAAATTGGATGGAAAGAAAAGTCAGGATTAAAGCTCTCACTAAGTGGTTTTACATATGGTTCATACCTCTGTCCGTGCTTTCAGATGATTAGAGGGCCACATGTAAATCTGAACTTGAGGTGTCAGTGACAAATGAACTGTACCGTGTTACTTGTCCCTGAAATCTTGAAACTGGCCTTTAGTTTTTGTCTAAATCCGTCACGGAAAGCAGCGGCTAATAAGCAGCACTTGAAGGGGCTGTGTGCGAGCGTACAGCAGCCCTCTGCTCCTGCCAGGAGACAAAAGGAGGAGCAACCTGAGCACTCGTTTTGCTCAGAAGATGAAGAGTTGGGAGCTTAGAAGTCACAGCATCCCTTGTGCTGCTCCAGGCATGAGTTACGATCTGCAAGCTTTTTAACGAATACTGCTTGCTGACTAGTTCTGGCTTGGTTTTGTTTTTTGAGTTTTATTCTTCTCCTGAGTTGTTGTTTGTTGTTGTTGTTGTTATTGCTATCCAAGGGGGTTAGTGCTCTTCAGCATAACAAGGCAGGACCTGCAGTGCTAAGAAAACAGTCATATTTGGAAGCATGATCCCCACCCCTCCCTTAGTTTTGAACTGCCATTTCATTTTAGAGAAATTAGACTGGGATTTAAATTACAAGTGAATACAGCAAGCAGGTGTTTGCTAAGAGTTAGAATGGACAAAGATAGTTTGTTAAGTTTTACGGTGTGCTTTCAGTCATTCAAATGGTATTTGTGAAAGTAGTACAAATTTGCTATTTTTGGCTGGAAACATTTTTTTTTTTTTTAAGGTTGGAGTAAGTGCTGATTTATCCAATAGCTTGGTGGTTGAAGAATTTCTCTATGATGCAGAAGATATAATTAAAATCTCTGTTCTGAGAAACTTTGAAACCCTGTATCTCTACCTTGAATCAGATGCTAGGTAGATAGAATTCAATTTACACCCAGGTCAGGTACAATGCTTAACCAAACCAGTTGCAAAATATCTGGCAACTGACCTACAAATATTTTTTTTTTTGGTGCAGGTATATTATCAACACGCAGTTCTGCAGTATTTCTTGAGTCAGGGACTTAGTGTTTTTTCCAGCAATGCAGCACTTGTGTTCTGGGCTCTTTGCTCTGGTCCTTACCATTGCCTCCTCCATCAACAATCACATCGTACAAGCAGACTGGCTCACTTTCTTCACCTGAGCCCGTGTGCGTGGGGTAGCAGTGGGTTAAGACAGTATCACTGCATTTAGTCCTGCAATACCGCATGATCCGCTTACCTACCTGTGTGTCTGGGTTAATGACAGCATTTGACAGCATGGTTTCTAAGGTGGGCAAGATGTGCAACAGCGATACTGTCCTGCTTTATCTATTTATTTAGTCTCAGTTCAGAGCTTCTTGTCAGCTCTCTACAAGCATGCCAATGTTGAGGATTTCTTTGAGGAATAAGGACTGATAGTGAAGAGCATCCTTAAATTCTGGACCAGCTGTGTTTCTTTGAGAAAAATAATGGAACTTTGTGTTGGTTTTCAAAACACCTTTTCCTTTGAGGGTAATTGCAATACTCCTTTAGGACTGTGCTTGTGATGTCTCTTCTGGGACACGAGAATTCCTCATTCTGTCTTTCTTTTCTCCCACCTGATGAGGTGACCTTGACAACAAAGTTATCTAAATATGGCAACCTCTCCATTCCTTCAAAAGCAATCTTAATATAGATAGCTGGAGGGAACCGGCCACGAAGCAGGAGCTCTCAGCTGTCCTCGGAGGGAGCCCACATGCTGCGTCTTTCCAGCCACAACTCTCAGCCTTGGAATGAAAGGACCAAATGCTAGATTCAGATCTGAGTCTCTTCTTGGTGCGATGCAGATATCAATGATATCAAGCAATGATATCAAGTGGAAAGAAACTAAAGTAATGCTTGAAGCACCTGGGTTTTGTTCCTAACTCAAATATTTGCCTGCAGTGTGGCTTCAGATGAATTCACTGTGCCTCTGATCCTCTTCTTTGAAATAGAAATAATTCTGCTTTTCCACTTTGCTGACTGGGAGGACATGCTATGTAAAAGTTCAGTGTTATTATTTATTTGTGTGTTATTGTTCTGTCTTTTAGCTAAGATGTCAGGGTTTTTGTACTGTTCAGTACTATTTGTGCTGTGCTAACAGTACAAATTTGTGTTATTCTTATTTCTGTGTTGTATTCTGCCATCATGCATCCCTGAATTGTGAGAGAGATAATTGGAATATGTAAGGTATGAGAGGGAATAATTGCCCAGAGGAGGAAAGGGCAGAATTTTTCATAGAATCACAGAATGGTTTGAGTTGGAAGGGACCTTTAAAGGTCATCTGGTCCAATACCCTTGCAAGGAGCAGGGACATCTCCCACATGTGAGTCGTTTTGGCATCCAGGGGAAGGTGTCAAACCACCCTCCAGGTGGGCAGTCGTTGAGTGCCAGTGGGTGCATTGGAGATGCCGCTGTGATTGCTCTCCTGATAGAGAGCTGGACCACCTGCATCTGTGATCTGCCTTATTGCTGGCTCAAACACTGATACCTGCTGCCTTCCTGTTGGGCTTAGCTTGAAAGGCAATATGGGTAGGCAGCTCAAATGGGCCATACTTGTATGGGAAGCATGGGTGCCACAATCTATTGGTTTCCCCAAAGGACTCCTCTCTCAAATGGTTTCTCACCTCTCCATTATAAACCTATTTGCTTTGTCTAGATGGTTTGGCTTAGATATGTTATTTTTTACTGGTAGTTTCTAATGATGATATTTTGGGATCACCAAATGTGCATTCACCATCATTAGTGGCTTCTTCTCATGTTATTTGTTTCATGTTCAGGGAATAGCAACCAGATTGCAAAATAATGAGCTACCTTGTGTATTTCAGAAACATACCCCTCGCAATATGCATTTCAATGATTATCGTCACAGTTGGCTATGTGTTAACAAACGTGGCTTATTTCACTACAATCAGTGCTGGGGAATTGCTGCTTTCAAAAGCTGTAGCAGTGGTAAGTTACAGAAGAAAAATACAAAGCTATATCCCTGCTGCAGTTGTGTTTGTTGATATATTCTTCTTTCCAGGGGAAAAAATTATGGGGATATATCCAATCATGCTTTTCTATGGCTCCTCTTTTACACCACGTATTAGCATCCCAGTGAACTTAGTCTGATTTTTTACTGATGAGTGGGATTGCACTTAAGGCCATCAATAGCATTTGTAATGCAACGTTAGACCGTATTTATTTACCTGACATAACAAAGTCAATAGGACTTAAATTTTATAGCCAAGTACATGCAAAAAAAAGTCTATGCTAAATTGTAGTCCGAACTCCTGGGAAGCAGAAAACACAGATATTTGTGGACGTGGCAGCTCTGAATTATTTTTTTTTGTAGCAAAACGCAGTAACGCTGTCTCTGCATAACCTGCGTCCCGAGTACTTAGCAAGGGGGTTGCGGTGAATGCCAGAGCTCATTTGGGAAGGAGTTGCAAGGCAATCTGGCTTGGAAATACTGCTTTGATTGTTCCTGCTGAATTGTGGTGATAACAGTGATTTTTATATTTATAGTATCTGACTCGCAATGAGGAAATAAAAATTTTCATTTACTTTCCAGTAGTGACACTGCCTGTGGCTATTTCAATTGACACGGCATTTGACATAGCATTTAAAAAATCACCAAATTCTGTAGCTCATGGGAGATTTAGAAACAATACATTTTGCAAACCTGAAGAAAATTGTGCCTGTCTCCTGTGATGCCCCAAACTCCAATTTAGGCTCTTCTGGTAACCTAGAACAGTAAAGTGCGAATAGATGGACTATACCACTGGGTAGCACCAGATAAGTAATATGAAGGCTGTAGAAAAATATATTAGGTATGCAGATCAGACCTCAATCCATTCAGACTGGGTTGTCTTTTTTTTTTTAGTCATAATGGTCTAAACCGACAGAAATCAGGGCCTGATTCCCCCTCCACAGCATTGCCTCAACTGGCAATATTCAACACACAGTCAGGAGTAAGCCTAGGAGACCTCGTCTGCCTTGGCGTCACAAAATGAGAGGTAAATGCACAGCACAAATTTCAGTGAGGGATGCAGAAAAGGGGTAGAAATAAAACCACACTCATTAATAATTTATTAATAGAGTAAAATTACTTTCATGTTTTGTGAAAAATCAATTTGTTTCTCTCTCTCCTCTAACAGACCTTTGCTGAACGACTGATGGGAAACTTTTCTTTGGCTGTACCAGTATTCGTTGCTCTCTCCTGCTTTGGATCCATGAATGGGGGCATTTTTGCGGTCTCCAGGTGAGCATTGCTAATATTACCGGGGGTGAAGGGCATGGGATATACACTGAAAGTAAGGAAGCAAGAGGAAGGGAGAGCAGGATATGTTCTTTCGGCGGGAAATGAAAAATGACTGTCATGTTTACCAGCTGTGGGGCTTCTCACTTTGTTCCTGTTAAGTTTAGTATCTTATTGTGAAAACCCTTTGAATGGTTTGGAATTAATCCCTCTGCGCATAGCACTTAATTAATGGCTGCTTTGTTTCATGTGAAGGAGGGAAATTGGAGGGAAAATATTAACTAATTCCAAACACTGATCATAGCGTAAGGTAAGGGCAGGACACCTTCAGAGATGACTTTGATTTCTGTGTATGGGCTGCTTCTGTTAGTCTTTTCATTCAGAATACCTCAAACAAGCCTAAGAAGTGCCGATGTGCTCTGTGACTTTCATGAGCCGCTTTGCCTAGTCACAGTAATGAGCACATTTAAAGTCTGTCCACATTTATTTCCCACCAGGATGTTCTTCGTTGCATCCCGCGAGGGTCACCTTCCGGAAATTCTCTCCATGATTCATGTCCGCAAGCACACTCCTCTGCCAGCTGTCATTGTTTTGGTAAATCATACAAACAAATGTTCCTGCACAAGAATTCGTATTATGGGCTTGCTCTGGAGGATTCGAGCAGAATTTGGGCACTGCTTGAGTCTCATTTATTAATGTGTACATGGGCTTTGGGCAGGGCAGAGGACAGTGAAGACAGGAATGAGATTTGGGAGTTGTTCTTATTCTATCATCTTCCTTGCTGTCTTATCGGCAGCACTTGACTGCCTATCGCTGCAGCCTGATTCGTGTCTTATTGCCCTTTATTTCTAAGGACCTGCTAGTGATGAGCTAGTTCCCTTTCAGAGAAACAAATTCCAGCTAAACAAACAAACAGAAAACGGATTCATTTAACTGAAAGCGTAGCTAAACACCAGCATCTGTGAGAACCCTAAAGACTCGTTATACCACCTTATAGTGAAAAATGCAAACAGTTATGCACTAAGATAATGGAAGGGGAACCCTCAGCAGTGCAGTGTAGCGGTGATTAAAAAATGAGAGAACGTGTGCCTGGGCAACAGTCTGTGAATTGTCTGAGGAAAAGCACCAGTATTGCAGTGGAAATCCTATTAGTGACTTCTAAAATAGCAGCAGAGCTAAACGTTGGCCATGTGTTTGCATTGCAGACTAGTTCGTATGGTAAAATGTTAGGACAAAAATGTCCAATTACCGACCTTGAACCTCAGTTTGCATAGTGCCAAGGAGATTTGCACTTGCAGTCTTCATAACTATGGGTGCTCAGCCCCTCTTTTGGGACAAATGTCTGTAATGTATCTGGACAGACCTTGGCATCCGTGGGGAATTCTAGCCGCAGCAGAAGAGCCATGTGCATCTATGAGTCTACACTACTAAGATCAGATGCTGGTACTGGAATTTAAATAGATTTTTGCTGTAGATGCCTATAAGCTTACTTCTGAAGTACCAGCTGAAATGTTGGATTTTATATGTGCGCATCCAACTGTAGGCTTCTAAATTTTGAAAATTAGGCAATGTGATTATGGTGAAAAGTTTTAATGGAATTCATTTTACATAAGCATTTAGTTTGCATTTTATTTCTTCGGGCTGAAGTAGTTATACCTTTTGGGTAAATTGCATTGACTGTTTTCTGTGGAATGAAATGCATTAAATGTATGAATATATATATTTTTTTTCTGGAAAGACATTTTCTGCTGTTGCATTTGGTCCTGTTACATGAGTGCATTGATTCCCTTTGAAAAAGTCAGATTCTCTTATGAAGATGGCTTTGCTTCAGAGACTGTAATTTTTTTTTTTTTGCCTTATTACAAATAGAATAGTTGAGGACATATTCAGCATCAATAGTCTACATTTTAGCATTTTCTTGTTTTATTTCTCCTGCCAAGGTCTACACACTGTAAGAAAGAGAAGAGCTCTTGAGGATAAGCTGAGAAAATGGCAATGTTCAGTGTTTGAGGCTTGTTAAATAAAGAAGCATTTCTAGGAATTAACACGTCTGTTTATGAATGCATTTGGTATTTGATAGATGTGTGTGTAGCAACTCCAAGAAATCATGCAATCTGATTTTAACCTTATATTATTTTTCTTGATAGGTTTCCTTCACTGTCCATGGCCCTTTCTTGCATTATCATGCTTATAACTGAGACTTTAAACTTTTAGGGACTGGGTCTATATAGAAGAAATCCTGCCCAGTATAATTTAGTGGTAAAATTTCCTTTGACCTTTACAGAGAAGGAGTTTGCTTAATATCTGTGTGTAAAGAACTAAGCATTTTTAAGTCGTTAGAGACTGGAAGTCAGAGACCCATATTTGAAATATTGATCCTTTCGGTTCAAATCCATGCTGTCTTCACTGATTAAAAAAAAAAAAAAAAAAAGAGAGAGAGAGAGGCAGGCTGTGAATCTAGATAACTAAGTTAGTTTTCCTTACGTAAAGATTTAGCCCAGTGTTTTCCTCCATCTGCAGTTGATTTCACCTGTTGCCTTGTTACAAACCTAGAGAAGCTGTCCATGCCAAGATCTTCCCTCTTGCTGAATGATAAGGGCTATGGTGAATTTGACTCATTCCTTCATCCCTGAACACAAGGGCTGTGTCATTGTGGGCATAGGGTGTCTTGAAGAGGAAGTGCAAATGACCCTGCAGAGTTGATCTGGGCTACAAATACTCTGCTTTTCTCCAGAGATCACCCTGCAATAGATCTCTAGCCTACACTAATGATCTCATCCAAGGCACACCACTCTAGTTTATACATAAGCTTTTGCCTGCCTCGCAGAAGCCTTGTATCTCAGGACAGCTTTTTAATGAGGAAATGTGTTTATTCTAGTGTCTCCTCTCCTCCTTGCTGTTCAGTAGCTGCCTGAGTGACAGCTAAAGGCTTCTCTCTGCTTAGAGATGTTTGCATTCTGATGTGCAGTAAGTCTACACCCTGCAAGCCTGGAAGGCAAACTACAAATACAAGTTGGTGGCAACCCAGTGCGCCCAGTGGCATCCCATGGTGTGTGGCTAACCCCTACCATGACTGCTTTGCTGAGTTCCCCTGTGGCAGCCTGGGGGACCATAAGACTTTTTTTTTTCTTCCACAAGGCACCTAGAAACCTCCACTTTCCTATGATCAGATGTGACCAAAATTTAGCTGCTCTTGTTATTTGCATCCGTGGTAAATGAGTAAAACTGCAGTGGGTTAACATATTTTTCAGGTCCCATCAGAACGATGCCCAGGATGCTCAAGCATTTTGGTGATGCAGTGGGCTGCACGCCTGTGTATTTGTCTGGGTCACAGGGGACAGATATGTATTGATCACGTGTGGCTAGCCGGGACAGATATATGTTGATTGAACGTGATCTAGGGGAACAGCTAGGTATCTGTCACACACCTGTTTGGCATGAGAAAGGCAGAACCAGTGTCTGTGGCCCTCAGGCGTCTCGGCAAAAGGCTGTGCTGCCTGTCCCTGTGGAAAAAAAAAATTGACATCGCTGCTGTAAAATAATAGAGATCAATCCACTAAACCCCTCTTATGCTCTGAATTTCTTTTGCAGCATCCTCTCACAATGATAATGTTATTCAACGGGGATCTCTACAGCCTCCTGAATTTTCTCAGTTTTGCCAGGTGGCTTTTTATTGGACTAGTAGTTGCTGGGTTGATTTATCTCAGATATAAACGTCCTGATATGCCTCGTCCTTTCAAGGTAACCTCCGCTCTCTACTGTTTTACATGAATCCTTCTCCCTCCTATCTATTCTGTAGTCAGTTAGTAAAGCAGCATTTTCTAATGTAAAAAGCTTTTTTTTTTTTTTTGAGAAAAACAGAGTTAATAGAAAACAGTCTTTTGCATGGAAGGGTTTCCGAGTGTTTTTCTGCAAAGTCCCTGGTGCTACCCCAGCCGCACTCCCTTCTGAGAGACAATCCTTGCCTGTTCCCTGATGTGGGGCAGCGACAGATGCTGCTGTACCAAAATGAAGATATTTGCTCTGTTTTGCCTGTCTGTGGCATTAAGGCAGGGTGATGCAAGCTGTATGGAAACACCTCTAGTCCTGTGTAGTCACAAAGGGTTCAAATAATTTTGCCACCAGGATTCATGTCAGGCATAAGCATTAATATTAAACATTTATTTAATTGCCTGTCCAATATCAAATATGCCAATTTGATGTGCCCAAAAGTGAGTAGTGCTATTATTATGATATTTGGGATTTGCAATAGATTTTCAGACACAATCATTTTGAACCCAGAAAGAGAATGCTAATAGCCTACCCATTGAACAGTCGCTGGTTTGGCGTTGGTTCCGCCACTCTTTTTGCTTGTTTTGAGTAACATCAGACAAAGTAAGTTGTCCCATTGTGTATCCAGAAAGATAATGTCCATCATGAAAAAAATGGAGGAATCTATCTCTGTTTATATATTGCCAAGAAGTCTGTTTTGTGAAGAACTAAGAATGTGCAGTGTTGCATTCTTGTAGGTATATCTGTAAATAAGAAGGTCAACAGTACGGCCTATTCTGCTTTGATTAAAAAAAAATGCTTTGACGGTGCACAAAAGAGGAACAGTAATGCTTCAAGGCATGAAAGGAGGAGAATAATCTCCAAGGAATTCTCCAATTCTCCGTTACACTGAACATCTCACAAGCAATGCCTGTAGGCGTTTCCTTGAGAGAGGTGATAACACAGTGATTGCAGTGGTGTTCTGGAAAATTGAAAGAATTAATTTGATATTGTTATTTTTTGTTACTTTCAACACTGACACTAACAATGCTATCAGTCGTACAGTCAGAAAGTGCTTTTTCAGTAGCTATCGGTTGCATAATGTTATCAGATATCTTTATCACTGGTCAAATTGGTGTTTAATTTGCTCTCTTCCTGCCAGATTTTGATTTTTACCTTAGGAAGAAAATCAATATGTTCTTAATAGTTTTAAAAGGTGACTTCAGCTCCTGGTTGTGTTTTAAAATGTTTTCTAATAGGTAATTATCAAAGAGGAAATCTTACCGCAGTTAGTGCTGCGTACTTATCTACTGGAGGATTAGAGAAAGGACTTTTGCAGGGTAACTTATTTACAGCCCTTAGGTGTTAAGAGATGTAAAACACTGTAGTGCTTTAGTGTGTGATTAAGGGACTTCTGTGGTACTTACTGCAGAGCACTCCGTGTAGCTTGCTTCCTGCAGTCACTGAGATTTTGTGTGCGCGCTCTAGATACCCGTATTTCTCCAGAACTGTCCTGTACTCTTAGGTTTTATCCAATTTACGTTCCATGGAACATTAAATGCCACAGTCCTTCAAGAACAAGGTCAATGTGAAGTGATGGTTCTTTGTGTTGTTATGTTTCAGGTGCCTCTCTTTATTCCAGCCTTGTTTTCCTTCACCTGCCTCTTCATGGTTGCACTGTCACTTTATTCTGATCCAGTGAACACAGGGATTGGATTTGCAATAACCTTGACTGGAGTTCCAGCCTACTACCTCTTTATCGTATGGGACAAGAAGCCAAGGTGGTTCAGAAAGCTCCTAGGTAAGTCCTGGTGGGACTCCTTTCCTTTGTGCTGACTCCAGGAATTTCTCAGGGCTCCCCGTGCTGTGAAATCCTTCTGATCGATCCTCTCAGCTGCTCTGAGCTGGGGATGACAAGGCAAGTTTCTCTTCTGTGTGTGCTGTAGTGTTGTTCTGCTGGCTACAATCAATGTCTGTTAACTAATGAGATATGTTCACAGCAAGCCTATTCTTCAGCTAGTGATTGACTTTAAATGACTGGATGCCTCTCCCCCTGTCCCCTTCTCCCTTCCCTCCCCTCCAAACATCTGATTCCTTTTAAATCACCCATCTCCCTCCCCTGGCTGTTGGCCTATGCTAACAGAGAAAGTATTTCACTCCTAGGAGAATCGGTTTGGAAACTTACATATCACAGTTGGGATGACAGGGTGTGCTCAGGGCTCCCTACTGAGACCACACGTCTATGGAATATTTGGAATGGGATAGGCTCTGTCGGGCTTGGTATGGGGATATTGCCCTTGGTGGTGGCTCCCAACAAAGCGATAGCAAAATATACTGTGCCTGATACACCTCTGTGGAAATTGTTTCTGTGCTTCATGAAAAACGACTTCTCAGTGACTTGGCTGTAGTATTTCACACCTGAAATACAGTGAGAATCATTTTTATACCACTTCTGAAAGTTTTTGAAAGCATTTGTGGAAGTTCTGGGGTTATTTGGAGCATTTCAGTTAGAAAGAAGTCAGTATCATTTATTACAGCTCCCCATTCCTCTCTTTTTTTTTTTTTTTGTTAGTGAGCATGATAGGAGGTTCCCAAACTGGAGGTAATTTTCAAAACATGAAACAAGAATATTGGCAAAATATTTGAGGAATGATGGATTATATATTCAACAAAACTGAAAGAAAATGTATTCTACTGCAAAAGAAACACTCAACCCATGAAAGTTTACAAACAAACCATTTTTAGTTGAATAGGTGCTGAATCAAAAATGCATCTTGTCTTCTGTGCTTCAGTCTCAAGGGGTGATTTAAAAGGAGCTGCTCCCAATAAAAGAATGGGATTTTTATATGTATGCTATTATCCTATAAACTTTAATATGTATTTTCTCTGTATAAATGTAGGTTATATAGCTATACCCTATCTGTTGTAGAATCTGTGAATTTTTCTCTCAATTCATGCTAGGAAGTCCATATACTATAGGGCAGAAAGTATTTACAGCAAAAGATGTTAGTTTAAGGCTGGCACGCTCTGGTCTTCTTAATTTTATACTCATAAAGTTATAAATGACTTGCAATGGCCTGGGAATAGGTAGAAAGCTCCAGTGCAAATGAAAACAGATGTATGCAAAAAGACATTCTACTAAATAGTGGTTTTTTTTGTGTGTTTATAATTTCTCATCCTTGACATTTAGGGACTAGGAAATTTTCCCTTATCAGAGCCGGGAGATTTTTGGCATTTTCTGTGAAGTCTCAGAGGTTTTGGAATGCAGTTACTTGAATCTCTGGCCACAGGATGCCAGTGTTGAACTGCATGACTTGGATGAGAGGAAAAAAAATATTCTCTTTAAGGTAGACTGGGTAGATGTTAAGTTTTTTCTGCCAGCTGTGACAATGAAGGTGAAGCTTCTAGCTTTTCAGATAACACAAAATTCCACACCTAGAAAGAAGGCCTGGTGCCTGTGTAATATCTGCAGATGGACACAGTGCCCTGGCTTGGAGGGGAAAGCAGCGGATGCCAGTCAGTGAGTGAAACAGCTTGTTTGTTTTGTAATTATTATTCCCGAAATAATAACAGTAATCACAGAAAACTGATTCTGACAGTTTTGAGGTGGAGCAGAGTGGAGATTTACCTGTTTAATAAGAAGATTTTTTTTTTTTCCCCCCTCAGAAGAAGCAATAAACCTTCTGTGTGGAGTCATTAAACTGGCATTATTTTGTGAGCGTTGAGGGAGCTCTATTGTATAGCCTGAGAGCATTTTCCAGAGGCATTGAATGAGGATAAATTCACTTAAGGTACCTCTGTGAGATATAGAAAGGAAAAGTCATTGGTCAGCTGCAAGCTTGATATTCTAACCTTGAAGCAGAATGCGTTAGGTGTACATAGGCATGAAAAGAGTAATTCCAGACACGAGGTAAATGGACAACATGAAAAAATGTAATTGTCATTTAAGATACCAGATTAACTGGGCAACTTTCTTTGAGAAGATAACTCATTTTTCTTGACGAAGGAGAATGTGATAGATCCAATCTACTTAAACTTCAGCAAAGCCTTTTGTGTAGTACCATGGGTGGAGTGAAAGCCCGTTAGCCTGAACATGGCATCACGCTAACAAGACTATTCCCAGCTGCAGCGCAGCACAGGAACCAAGCGGCGTGGGGCTCACCTTACCCCTTTGCAGAGTCACCTTGCTGTGGAACTGGACTTGTTTGGCTCCCCAGATGTGCTTTGGAGATGAGAGGTGACTGCTGCTCATAAACCCTAGGTGGAACATGTGCTATTTAAGTAAAGGACAGCACTGGAGTGAAACCACGTGGGTACAGACCAGCCCCATGTAAGATGAACCTTGATATTCAGAACAGGTTTTGTAAGGATCAGAGGAGTGGGATGCTGAACAGCCAGAAGGAGTAGTGGGATAAAAGACCCAGCCTGAAGATGTGTACGTTTACGAAAGGGGTTTTAGGCTGGTCACACTAGCAGAGACCTTGAATTGGATTACCTAAGAAATTATCTTTGAGGCTGAACATCTTTCCTCTGTACATTTTAACTGTCCTTAGTGGCATTTACATTGCCCATTCTCCTTACCAAATTGCTACAGGGAACGAAAGGTAACTCCACAGTTTGTGGGGTTAATAGGGTCTGGGTGGTATATGCAGTGGTATTTTTGTTCTCTCCTCTTCCAAAGAGATTTTGCTGTAGCACCGGATGTGCTGGGACAAATAATTTTCAGCTAGTACAGGCTTCATTTGACCTCTGCTTTCTTGCTTTTTTGTAGAACTAATGTGAAAATGAAAAAAGTCAAGCCTAGCAAATCCTACAAAGCAGATCCGCGTGTAAAAGCATGAGGCACCAGCACCAGAGCAGTTTGATTTGGGCTTCCTCGGTTGAAAACCCAACCTCAGACTCATATTTAAAACATCTACTTCTTTACAGTAGATTGAATTGCAAGGAGCTTAAAAGTTGAATCTTGCTTTCTTCATATCCTGAGCCCATGCTGGAAAAGAGATCTGTTTATATAACGAAATGTCTCTTTCAGGATTATTTACACCAGAGGACACTTGCTCACTCAGGACATAGTGCTATATGCTCAGTTTGCTTCTCTTTGTTGAGTTTATGATGTTAGGATCCGCAGGAAATAATCTCAGCCTTTTGTTGTCGCAGATTTCATGTCCAGTCTTACACATATGCAGTAAATTACTGCTTTCTTTCCTTTCCCAAGATTTATGTGGTGCTTATGTAGATACCAGCTCTGCGTTTTTTACATAAGTTGTCCCCTGGGACCTATTTACAGTGTGTTCCCCTCTTGAAAGGGAAAATGATGTTTTAAAGTGTGTGTGTGTGTGAGGGGTGGAAGTAGTCTTTACTGCCATGATACGTTAAGTTGTCTTGTTACAAATGTGAAGCTAGTTCTGTAACTCCAGGTACTGCTCAAAGCAGACAATATAGAGATACTGGCGGGAGACAGATTGGAACCTTTTTTTTTCTTGAGGGAAAATATGCTTTAGACTGTCTTATCCTGAGTGTATTGCAACCAAAAAAACAAAGTGAGCACCCCAGGCCCCCACAACTTGTCTGATTGCTCCTCCATGCTTTCATCCCAGCACAGAGCAACACTTCCATGGAAATGGAAGAGTGGCAGCTGGCTCCTGCCACGATGAGGGCAAGGTCTCGCTGCAGGTGGCTCTGACCGGCTTGTTGAAGAGGATATTAAAATCACAGCCAGCTCTCAAGATGCCCAGACTTTCTCTCTTCTGCCGTGCCCTTTTCCAAGAGCTGTGACACCATAGCTCAGCTTGACAGAAAGTCTGTTTTTCTTCTTCCTTTGCTCAGCCTCAAACTTGGAAGGGGATGGGATGGCAGGGGCGAAGCTCTGCTGGCTTCCTGCTGCTGCCTTTCCTCATGCCCTTCACCTCTGCTGTGCTCAGCCCGGTCCTGAAGTCCCCACCACGGATAGGGGAGGGAGATGGGAGGAAAATGCAGTCCCTGTTGAATCTCAGCCTCTCTGACCCCATCAGTTTATAGTCTGAGGGCAACCTGGCTTTGCACTGAGCTGGTGACCTCCAGAGAAGAGCGAAAGATGGTAGAGTTTCCCTTAGGGGAGTAGGAAAGCAGTTTCAGTTCATATCTTCTGTGAGTTGCGTTGCTTTACCCTCTTTGCTTTACACTGGTGTGAATGCCGACGTGTCATACTCGACAAGGAAAAGAAGAGCTTTCTCTGACAACTCCTGCTTGTTTAAAATGGGTTACTAAAAAAAAAAAGTGACAAGTGAAAGGAGTGGTAAGAGAATGCTCTTTTACTATTCTATATGTAAATTAACTGTGCCATTTATGAATCAGCACCCTAAAAAGAAAACCACCAAAACCACCAGAAAGAAATAAGTGTCCAGAGTGAGAAAAAGACAGTGTGATGTTGCTTTGGATGTGTGACGTTCTTAGACCTGTGAAGCTTTGTAATAATTGTTTCCATTTATTTTATTTTATTTTTTTCTTAGGCACACCTAAATTAACTTATTTGAACTCTTTCATTCTTATTTCAACATTGGAACTTTGTTAAAACAAAGCAGTTGTGCAGAGCAATCATGCTTCCAAATAGCCTTTAAATGCATGCAGACCTTTATTGAACAAGTTTGTACCTCCATACCCTTCCATTGTTTTTGTGTATGCATAGCCTTGGATCAGAGACAAAGAAAACATAGTTAAAAAGAAAAGAAAATGAATCAGGAATTCAAATGATGTTTTTATCTTTGCAGACAGGGTAACTCTAACATTGCAAATCCTCTTGGAAGTCGTCCCATCAGAGGAAGACCAGGAATCCTGATCTTCATGTACAGCTTTTGGCTTGGTGTTTCATTTCAACCTGAGGAAAAGAGGGTAGGGAGATTTCTCCCCTACCTAACGTTCTGCAAACTGGAGGAATAAGCCACAGCTGAGATGGACACCGAGCGTGTCAGTTACCAGAACTGTATTTCACGATGTTGCAAATTTTGTAAGGTGGGGTTGGTTTATACGTAGAAAGCAGGAACTTGTTCTATGGGGGAACTTCTCTCTTCACTATTTCTTTTGTTCCAGTGTCATATTTTAACAAACCCTAGGTTCGTTAAACTACGATTTTGGTTGCTCTGTCACTGAAAATAGGTTTAAGCGATGTATAAGTAATAGTCAGGTGTACTGCGAGGAGTGTATCCTGCTTGCTGTCCCTGAAGAGCCCAACTCTCACCAAGAAAGGGTGAGATAAAGCTGCTGAGTTTCCCTTACTGATGTTCTTCCCGTCATTCCGTTAGGCAGCCTGCTTTGACTTCTTTTAGCTTGCTGGGAGCACCAGCACACTGATGCAGAAGCACAGTGATTTCCACACCTTTGTGGTGGCAAGTTCAAGGTTTCTTCATTCCGGGGTTGTTATACTATAGCCTATAGGAATGTTATCTGAGAATTAATATTTCTGCCAGTGGGGCAGGAAGATTTTAGGCTGGGGGCAGTAATTTCATACATGTTAAAGTTTCTACCAGTCTGGAACTGATTATTGTCTTTACCAATGATTCTTTGTGTACATATGTATAGGAAACACAGCAACTGCTTAATCACTTTTAAATGAATCAAAACACTTGAATGCGCCCTCCGTTGCTGTATGAACGTTTTCTCTCTGGAAGCATACGGACCTGCAGTTATCAGTCAGGCAAACCTGATTTTAAAGTTTTATATCATTGCTGGTGAGCAGACAATAGTCACTGGTGGGAATGCTGTATAGACATGGCAATAAATGCAATACCTTTTTATGAATAAGGTATAAGGCAAGCTACAGCAGATTTGTTGATTTGAGTGGGATATACACCTAATCTGTGGGCTTTTCGTTCAAGCACACTCCAATTAACTGGGCTTTGAAACACTAAGGAGCGGGTGCTCAGCCATTGTTTTCTTCCCGCTTTTATCTCAGCAGAAACAGAGAAAGGCCACCAAAACTTATAAAATCAAATAAAATTCACCTTCAGAATGATGTTTGAGCTGAGATTTGGCTTAAATCAGTGCCAAATTTTTTCCCCTTTTTTAGAGATAGTTGTAGATAAAGAAATTTTTTAATGCTTAGAAAGTCAGTTTTATATTTTTAATCAAAGACTATTCAGCCTTAAGATTGAGGTTTGTTATAACTCTATTAAGAATATAATGCTTAAATATTGAATGCACTACTTTTTGAGCTGTTTGCTATCAGAAAGTCATGTTTCATGAAAACTTTTATGGAACTAAGCAACATTAAACTTCCTAAATTGGGAGAAAAGCACAACTAGTAGCCAGACCACTACAGTAAAGGGAGACTGTGTATTGTATATGTGTTGTACATATCCAGAATATCTGCTGTTTTAAGGGTGTACAGTAAAATGTCTTAAAATTTATACGTGTTTTTCTTGTATTTCTATGGTGGAATTTCATAGAAGCAGGGAAATGGGAGTAACTGATTATGTAGCAGAGCAATAACTTAAGACACAGAAAACATTTTGCGAACAATTTTTTTCCTTAAATGTTTTCTGTTTACAGTAACTTAGTGTTATTTGAAACTTTTTAGGCAAGCCTTTTGAAAGAGATTTTTATGTTGAGAGTGCATGTGTTTAATTAGTAATTACATTTGGGTCAACATTCTGCTTTTGAGGCCATCTCCTGCCATTCCAGTTCATCAGGGCTTGGCCTGTGTCATCGTGGAGCATCTTCAGAGAACACAAACTGCACTTCTCTCTCTCCGATAAAAACAAACTGGCTGATGCCCTCCAGGAGCGCACCTAATTTGCTCCTCTGCTAACGGATGCTGAGTGCGTGGGATCGCACCGGAGCAAAACCTCCTGAACACGGACAGTGTGGGTGCCAGGTTTTCAGCACCAACGCTTTCATTCCACGTATTCACTCCTGTTGTGCCACGTTACTTGAAAGTTTAAATTGTAGAAATAAATGGGCTCTGTAAATATAACTGGATGTTGCTTTATTTTCCCATCGTGGACTTTAAAGTTCAGATATGTTTCTGAAGCCTGATTCAATGACTACATTTTACTAGATTTATTTCATATAAGGGCTTAGTTCATCCTAAGGGAAATCCTATGAGTCACTGATTGTGAAGTTATGTATTTTAAGAAGAAAAATTACCTGCAAAATAAAAAAAAACTATTTATTTTTTAAAGGCATAGGGATTCTAATTTCAGGTTTAGTTTCTTCAGCACGTACAATCACAGTACAAAATACTGCAACTGGGTTTCCACTGTGTTATAAAAGCCAGTATTAAGGACTTTTATTACACCTAGAAGTGAAGCATATCCTCACAAATGGAGGAAAAACAGGTTATGAACTTTTTTTTTAAAGCATTGAGTATTTTTTAAGACTTTTAAAAAAGTATTGTCTTTGGAGTCACAAAGGAAATTATTCTAGAATAAAGAATAAACTTTATTTAGTTTTTCTTATTAGAGCATGAGTTGGTCAGGCTAATGAGAGTACTTCAGTGGAGAACTCTAGTGATCCTTCATGTTTTTTTGTCTTGTCCTTTGTACCTTTTTATCAACTGGACTCTGTCAAAACATTCCTTTCTTTTTATTTAGGCAGGCACTGCTGTTTTTCTTCTTTGAATTTGTTGCTCTTCTGGGGTATAAGCGGAAGTGTCACCAAAGGCAACAGAAATGAACATTTTATGTGAGTAGCAAATACTGAGGAGGTTTAATATAATACGTCTTAGAGAAAAAGTTCAGCATCTGAAGCCTCTGAAGATGCTGATCTATCTTTGCACCTCCTGATCTGAACTGCTATGTGGCCTAAGGCATAATTTTATCAGAGGGACACGTTTTGATTTCTGAAGCCTGCTCCCAGCTCTGCACAGGCACAGACCGATGTGTTCTCTGGTGCAATGTGCTGCAGGTCTGTCCCTGCCATCCTCTCCCAGCCCAGGAGACTGCCTCAGCTTTCGAGGGTTGCCTCTTCCTTCCCTACATCAGCGACACATTCCTTGTCTAGACCTAGGGTCTTCACGATTTGTTTCTGCTACACCAGATAATCTCCTTTATATGCAGGAATCAAAGCGGGTGAGAGAAAATCTAATTTTTTTAAAAGAAATGCCTGTGGTCTAATAAAATCTGCATTATGTATGTCATGTGAAATACTTCCAGATCTACCCTCCAGAGCTTTTCATAGGTATTGTGCCCCTTTTGCTTCATTGTATGTGGACATTTTTTGATACAAGACAAAATTTGACGTGACTGGCAGCTGCGAAGTTTTAGAGAGGTGCTTTTTGTCACAATGCTGTGGAGTCTGTGAAGCAGTAGTGCTGACATGCTGCCCATGGGCAGCACCTTCCCAGGGATGCGACGGCCTCCGGCTGTGACCAAGGAGCAAATAAACTCTAGCACAATGCTTATCCCCAGCTCCTCGCCTTGTCAGTCAGCTCCCCGGCCACGGCAGTTCGCCATGGAGTGTTTGAAGTTAACCTGCATTGATTTGGGTCTGCCTTAAAACACTGCGCCATCAATCACGGTGGTTTAGGAGCTGACTGTGGAGCCTCTCCGCAGTGGAGAGAGTTGAGTAGCTCAGAGCACTGGCTTCAGCAGCTAAACATCTAATATCTCATAGGAGTGTCCGTATGTATGTGTATATATGTATTTGTATATTTGGCATACAAGTTACATTTTAATGAGAAAATGTTTTAAGTACTTTTGGAAAAGTCATTCAAAATGAAGCAACTATTATAGCTTTTATGCCACATTTAAAAATTTTGGTACATTTTTCACTTTATACACAAATTCTTGCTTATTTTTACTCTCACTTGTGCATTTCAAAAGTTGTCTTTTAATGCTAGTGTACAGTAACCAAGGCATTTAATACGATTTGATATAAATATGCATCTGATTGCCAGTATAAACTAAGGGCCAAGCTGGCTTAGAAAAAGACAAGCCTGAGAAAACTAAGCTGCCCCAGAATGTGCTGCATCCCATGCTAAGACAGGCATTTAATGTAGGTGAGATGAACTGATCTCTGGAATTGCTCATGGCTCTGGTTTTGTTGAAGGAGGAGACAGGATAACTAGTCTAGGCGTGCTTAACATGTTTGATAGCTGGGCTGGAGTGAGCTAAAATCTAAGTTACTGCAGCCAGTATAACAAAATTATTAAAAGCCAACTGTGAGGATCACAATTACCCCTTAAGAATTACTTCATTTTCAGTTCAAATTGCAATAGAGCTTTCCTCTGTAGAACACACTGCATTTTCCAGATTTTCCAATTTGAATTAAAAACAAACAAAAAAACTTTGTTTGCAACAAGTTTATCTGCCTTTGACTATATATATATAAAAATATAACTCTTTGACTAAATGTGTATGCTCCTGATGTTTTTGTTTTCAGAGGAAAATCAGCCTGCAATTTAAGAATATTTTTCAGTCTTATTCTAAAGAAAAAGACTGAAGTTATCTATATCCACAAGGTAGGTAGCTAATTTATGTTGATGCAACAAGATGAAAAGAACTTTCCATAACGTTCAGTACTTCCACAAGTTTTGGTTCAGGTATTAGACATATATCAGGATCCAGACAGATTTTAACCAAAGTAGGTCTTAGAAAAATGGATGTTGATCTTTCTTCAGGAGGAAGCAGCTATTTAGTTTTTCCAAAACACATATAAAACATTTTGTTTAATGACCAACAGAGCACAGATGGCCCGTAGAGCATAGGCTGTAGCAGGGAACACACTGAAATCCAGTGCAAAAAGTGTATTTATGTCTGTGCAGGATGTGAATAACCAAGTCCAGCATTTTGAACCCAGGAAGAAGTGGTTGTGGAGATGTGCAGGACGATTTGTGATAACCCCTGTTTGGTTATAGGGCTGCTTCCTAAGACTGGGGTCTTCTCTGCAGTGACTGCAGTGTCCACACGGCTGCTGGCAGGGACAAGGCCAGTAACAAACATCAGTTCAGGAACATGGACCTTCAGACATTTGAACTGGCTTGCTTTCTTAAATTTGCTTGCACTCTCTATATAGTCTGTAAAGGTATTTTTGTGCAAGCCTTGCAACGGTAGTGAAGGTGACCATCCTTGTGCCCGTGTCAGCTTGTGTCCCGCCTATAGTGCTGTGGCTTCTCCTTCAGCCTGGCTCTGCCAATGGCAGGATCAGTCCCCAGGGAAGGCTGGTGCTGCCAAAGGGAGATGGCAGGGTTGAGGTATTTCTGTGCCCAGAGAGGGGCTTTTGTCTGCAGGAGATGGCAGTTGTGTTTTTTTTTTTCCCCTTGGACATCCCCCTTGCACTCTTTTATGCAGTTGTCCATGGTGATGAACCTGGAGTAACTCAGGAAAGTCTCCTTGCCTTAAACACCTGCTGGTGCCTCGTCGAGACTTGGCAAACTGGTGTTGAATTTCCTGCTTGCCTTAAGAAACCTGTATATTTTTCTTGGGCATTAGTCCATGTTTAATTTGATTTCTGTTATTATCTTTTTGCCAAGGAATTGCTGGGGAGTGTGTCTACAATTGACACACCAATTCTGTTTACATTTGCATTCTTGTTTCCTTTTTATTCAAAGGAACTTTTGAAATAATTTTTTTTTTTCTTGAAGTGCAAAGACCCAAATGGATAAAACGCCTTTCTCAACAAAGGCTTGACTTTATCAAGAGAGAGTTTGGATTCCCTTTACGTTCCTTGTAACAGGAATGTCTACAGTGTTTTAATCTAAACCAAAGCTTTGTTATTTTTCTAAATATTGTATTGGTGGTGATCCAACACGGTTATAAAAGCACCGTGGCTACCATCAATTTGATGCTTCTGTAGCTCATCCACGTCTCACAGTGCAAAGCTACAGAACTTTCCCACTGCTGAACATTTCTGCAGGCTTATTTCTGCTCCCAGGAATCCAACTAGATCTCCATTGGAAGGGAAATACCATTCCTTCCTTCCTCACCACCTCGAGATGTTAACGAGTCACTGTACTGGCAGGCGGGTGCCTTGCTGAGCCCAGAGCTCATTCTTTCCGAGGGGAGCTGGAGTCCCAGGTTTTATAAAGTGGCTACCTTTTGCAGTCACCACTCGGACTTAGAATGCTTTATAAAATTGTCACCTAGGAATTTTGGTAGGTTTTTTCTTTTCCCCACTCTCTGTTGGCTATGTGAATTTTAAATATTATGGGACAGTTTTCTAATTTTACCCCGTGCTGTTGGCTCTGCCTTAAGAAAGGCATTTGATGCGGTTTTAGCTGCCAGTATCTCTTTGCCACTCAGTCATTACAGTGTAATTGGATCTAAAGTACGTGTATAATTTGCTAATAGCAATGCTGGCTTGTCTTAATTATGACATCCAGCTGATTTTGAAGGATACTAATCAACGAATATGCATTGCGTAGTAGACAGGCTTGTACAGACGAATGAGTGAGTCTTCAAGAGGAGTTGAGCCTTCATAGTATCTACGTATCAAGCTGCTTAAAAGCATCAAGGCAGGATCTCTGGATTAAAGTGGATGGGGGCTTTCAAAACGGCTTGCGATACAGCCCCAGACACAATGTGTGCAAAGCCTGAGGTGTTTTAAACTGTGTGCGTTCTGCTGCGCTTGGCGAAATTTCTGGGAGAAAATGAGGAAAATCTTAGAGGTATAAATATGACCTCCCAGGCGGATGATTCCTCTTACTGTTTCCCCAGTGCTTTTTCCTACATTCGCCCTGACTGAAGGTTACAAATAGCTTTTCACTGAAAGCATTTCCTTTCAGTTCCTCCTCTGCAAGCCAGCTTTTTGAGACATCTGTATTTAATTTTAAGCTGGGTGCTATTCTTGCCCATCCACTTTCAATTTTTTTTTTTTAAGCCTCATATTTTTCCTCATCTGAAAACTGTCATGTCATAGAAAACCAGTTTTCCAGGCTATAACAGTACTTTTAAAACGTAACATGATCACAAGTTACAATCGCATAAGGATCTAAATCCTTTCCAAGGAGTTCCTCCCTTACAGGCTCGTATAGTTTTGTTTGCAGATTGCAACCACAGGATCTTAAAGCTTATCACATCAAATACTCAGCTCCCGTAGGGTATCTCGGACGTGCCACAGTGTTTTAATAGAATCCTTGCACGCGCACTCCGACACCCCCCATTAGAAGTCCTGACATGGCCAACTTGTGTTAGAAAATTTGGATGCGTGACAAACCCTGCTAGAGGTTATGAAAACTCTGTGGGGATGTTGGTAGATTTGGACAAAATGAAAGACTCTGCACAGCAGTGAAATTTATGCTTAGCCATTTACGTATAGTTAATTGCTTGCATATTTTCAATTACCAACAGCATCATTAAAAAAAAAAAATCTGTTATCCATTTTTAGGGGGATATTTCAGGTTTTTTTTGGCTTTGTTTTCTTTTCTCTTTTTTAAATATTTTTTTTTTTAAATTTGGGGATTTAGAGCATTTCATTCAGTGCAGTTCTCTCAGGTATTCTGATTACCAGAAAGCTGGGACAGGCAAAGAAGCTTTTAAGGGAGTTCTTGCTGTATTTTTACTTGACATACTGCACAGTGCAATTCAATATTCATAAATTACTTTTGGCTGCTGTTAGTATTTCACAGCTCTGTTTGCTAATTCATGTGCCAGATATATTTAAAATGAATCATTAAATGCCAGGAGATTTGATGCTTGTTCCACATGCAATAGCTCACTATTGAACAAAACTCCAGCACTTTGTACTGATGCTAAACTCTAGCTACCTTTGATTTTATAATAAATATACGAGTCAGAAGCAGGATAAATCAGATCCTATACTGTGAGCTTGGCAGAGATGATTGATCATACCTTTCTGACAGCACTGCATTTGACTGCAAGTCTTATGCAGCCCTACTTCAGATCACACAAAGGCATCCGGATGATGAAAAGCACGCTAGCTTAGAAGGTAGCGTACAGTGCTGCACCAGTGCCATATTTATCTAGCGACATGTACTCTAAAATGCTTCAGACTGTAGCTCATGCTAATAATTGCCTCTTGCGTTGATTACACCTTGACCAATTTTTATTCCTTTACCCATATGTTAAAAAAAAAATTGTTTTCAAAGTTCTTTCCAAAATGGATATGTAGAGCCTTTATCTAAAGCGGACACCTGTGGGTGACGAAATACCCGGTTTCTGTGCTCACAGAGAGTTGCTACTTTTAGAACTGAAATCATTATACACTAGTCAAAAGGTTAGATGGGCACCCAAACACTGCCCTTATTCCTCTTTTAGGAAAAAAAAACCTGTTTAATTGGATATCAGAAACAACCTAGTCCTACGGATTCAGGTTTGATTTGTTGCTGTTTGGCTCTTGATGATGGATGTCTGCACCAAAATTCTGTGCTTGAAATACAACCTGCAACCCAACAGCTTCCCTGGGCAGAGGGGGCGAGGGGGAGCAGCACGTGGCCTTCTCCCCTTCCGGGGCTCATTGGTGAGCGGTTTGTGTAGCCGATGTAGCAGCGTGGCTCATTTGGAAGCTGGGCTCATGAAGAAATTGTATTTCATTCACGTTATGAATGTGCCTGCATATGAAACACAGATTGGTGCGGTACGATGGTTTGGTGTTTTTTCCTCTCATAATTTTTCAAGATGTCACTTGAGATTTGTTTCTGTTCAACATATATGGCTTTCATCTGGCTTTCTCTTGTATTATACATTGGTTTTCTGTATATACATCTATATGTATGTATGTATGGTTTAGGGCTAGTGACGCAGAGGTGCTTTCCTGTGTTGCAAGTTTAAGAAAATCAATAAAGTATTATTTAATGCATGTCAACTTCATTTTTAATACTATTTCTAAAGTAAATGGCAGAAAGCATATAACCATCCACCATGGGATAATAAATTGGCGTAGAATGTGTGGGGAAAAGGCAATAAGCCAGAATCATTAGAAAGCTCAGTGCACCACTCCAGCAACACAAAGCAGTCGTAAACCCAAGGCTGGAATTGCACACAGCAAATGGTGTACACCAGTAAATCTGGCCCTGGTAATTTTATTGCAAATGACATACAAGCCAGAAAAACATTTAGATAATTGAAATTAACACTTTTAACAATTATCTATAGAGCAGTGAATAATAATTAGGAGGTTCTTTCAAGCTCTCTGTAATAATTCTACAGTACTTCAGAATCTATTTTTCCCCGATATAAATGAGATAAAATAAGAGGGACCCTCTTTTTCTTATTCAGGGAACATCTTTACTAGTAAGGTATCATACCAGCCCCCAGTTCACCAAACACTACAACTGTGCATGAAGCAAAGGCTTGTTATTTTGAACTTGGAACAAAGCTAGATGGAAATGGAAAATATAATGAAAGGGAGCTACTGGAAAAACATAACAGAGTTGTTTTTTTTTTTGATTGATACAAATCTGCACCTGTGTTTACTCAAATCAAAGTGGCTGTGCACGTCGGGTCATATGAGCAAAGCTCTTGGATAGATAGAAATGCTGCTGCAAACTTTGAAGTCCTTTGGAGGATGTACCCACTAGTGTAAGGTTTTGAGTAGTCTTTTCTGACACTCTAAGAAAGAAAAAGTTTTCTATTTCTTATTTCATCTCTACCATATTGGTCCACATTTTTCTTAAAATACAACCATTTCTTTTCTTTCTAAGTAAACTGATGAAAGAGATGATTGAATCTGTCAGGTAATAAATCAGCTTTTTGATGTTGGATCAGTTGTTTGAATCACTGTTTGACCACATTATTGGTCTCTGTCTGTCATTATGCTGACTCCCGAAGCCACCAAATGCAAAGCCTGCTATCCGGCAGAGCCCAATCCAGGCGACGAGCCTTTAAAATGAGCCGGGGAAGAGGTCTGGGTGGCAGTGGGAACACTGCTTTGCATGGCGTTGTGCACATGGGTGAAATGTTTCTCTGCAGATCAGAACCAAAACCCCAGCTGAATCCCTTTAAAAACTAAGCTTCTTCAAGCAGTTGTTGCAGCAGGTCTGAAATCAGTTTTGCTACCTGGGTTCTGCATGGAGATCTGGCCAGTGCTTCCCAAGCTATCAATCTGAGCTCTTTCATGAATACCAAATTCATTTCAAAAAAAACCAGATTCAATAAAACAATTTCTGTAGGGGAAGCAGCGGTGTTGGGACAGCAACTGAAATATGGTTTCGCATTAAATTCCTTTTTTTTTTTTGCCAGATGATAGGGATGCTTCAGAAGTACTACTGCAAACATTTTAAAAATAAAACCCAATCCTCCAGACTTATATAAAACCTTTTTGCTCTAATAAAAGTGGATAGGTGTGTGTGAGAGGGAATAAAGCATTACAGGTGGAAGCAGCGTGTAAGAGTAAAGCTCTGTGTAGTAACACTGAGCTGTGGGCCACTGGCCGCGGGGAAGGAGCGAGTGCCACACCAGGAGAGGTGCGCTGTCGTAATTTTGGGACTCTGCTCCAATATTCACATCTCTCCTCCTGAGCACCCCTACTGCCAGCCTTTCAGCTGCTGACACTGTGAAGAAATTTGGCTGAGGTGGTTTTTCCCTGGCTGGGTGGAGGAAATGGGAGGCACGAGCTGAAGAGCATCAGCAGAAGCGACGTGCCTGGGAAAACCATCAGCCCCCGTGAAGAGGCGACCTGTGACCTAGGCCGCTTGGTCTTGGCTCTCGCTGTACCCAGGGTGACTGCTGAATTTAATGAGAGCAAAGTCTAGGGAAAAACAGGTGGTTTTTGAGAGCCCACTCATAAACTGATGTTTGTGATGAATGTAAGCTACAGGAAGCTTGCAAACCATAAAGTCTTTTATACTGAGCTACAATAGGCCATATAAAAGAAATAGACCCCAAAACTGAATATATCAGTGCTGCCAGTGTTGTGCGTATTTCTGTGCACCTGTCTCTGTGGGGAACAATTAATTCAACTCCCTGGAGAGGCAAGCACATCTCTCAAAAAAACCCCAAACCAAACCAAACCAAAAAAAAAAAACCGCCTCATTTTTTGAGGCCAGTTGCAAAAGCTGGCTTCTTTTAGGAGTCTGGAGAAAAGCAGCAAGTTAATAGTAGGGAGACAGGCTAAAATGGGGATCTGGACAATACACTGACAGAGTCATTGCCTATGAGAAAGAATGGGCAGAGTTTTGTCACCATGAATTTCAAGTCACGGTGACTTGAAGAGGCAACTACAGGCTTAAAGTCCTAAAGGAGGATGCTAGAGAGGCAGACCACTCTCTCCTTGCCAGAGAAAACCAACGGCTGATGGATGAAACCTGAGGGCAGGTAAGAGACACTTGGGATGTTTTATATTGACTAGGACTGAGCTGAAAAGAAGTCAAAGCTGTTGTGCCCTTCATTTGTGCAAGTACAGAATGATCATTCATATAAACCTTCCAAGTTCTCTGATTTGCCTTCTGTATTGCTCCTCTGAAGAGGAACTTCCAGAGCCTTAATTTAGAAGTTGTGGACTCTTATTTGGAGCATTAAATTTATTGCTCTTCCCTCTGAACAGTGTGCATATCACTTATCGGGGTCCAAAAGTGCTTTGAAATTTTTGCACGCAATGCCTGCAATTCAAGTCCATTACTAAAAGATTTTGTTCATTAAAAAAAAAAAGGCTTGTTTTTTTATTGTCTGTGTCTACCACCTTAGGCCCCCCCCCTACTAAACAAAACCACGACATTGATATACTTTATATTCTTGGCAATGTCAGGAGCAGACCAGAAGCTATCATTCCAGAGACAGCTATCTAAAGTCTAGGCATAGTTATGGATTTTACATTAACAGCCTATTTTGCAGAAATCCTTTACTCCTCATTAACAAAATACAGGTCCGATGGGTATCATGATACTGCTGCTCCCTTATTTATGTTTCTGTTATTTCAAAAATTGATTGTAACTCCACTTTAGTTGTTTTTTCCATCCATTATAATACGCCATATTTCTACATGTTTCTTTCAGACAACAATTCATGTCCAGAGGTTCTGGTTCAGGAAATCTTACCTTTCTGCAGTTCTGTCTGGTTCTCATTAGGTTTATTTGCAGTAATTGGTAATGCTGAGAGTCCTGCACTTGGTGTCTAGTTCTCTTCCTGTCAGAAATCTTCAGTATCATTCTGCTTTCTTTGGTAGACCGTGTTCATTCCTGTACACTGCTCCAGGGTTTCCTTACAAAGAGATTATTACCTCAGTAGAATACTTTTATAAATGTATTTATCTATGAATTCAATTTTCTTAATGATATATAGCTGATTCTACAATTAAAAAGCACAAATTATCCTGTTAAATATTGCTTTATAAAAAATGTTATGAAAGACTTGTTATTATGCTGTGTCATAATTTCATCCCTATTTTTCCTGTAAGTTTTCTGGACCCTCAAATCCCAGAGCATACCAAACTCCTTAATGACTGTCTTTGTATGAAAATGATTGGTATCACTTCACAGGTGGTACACTGGTTTCAGATTGGGTTACAGCAAAACTCTGTATCCTGTGTGCAATAGGTCAGAAAATGCTAGTATAGAGACAACCTCTTAAAATTACCAGAACTTTACACAGTCAAAAGTCAGGCTTGTTTTTTCATCTACATACTTTATTGTGGGTTTGGGCTTTTTTTCAAGTCCTATAGCACAAGAAAATTTCTCTTGGCCATTCCTTTTATTTTCTCTCTTTATATTTTAGGAGTCAGAAAGAGAAAGATAAAGCCATGCAAGGGCTGTCTCCTTTTCAAAAATATATTTATTTACATCTATATAACTAAAAAGGGAAACAGGAATCCTTACTTTTGCCCCTCATTTTTTTCTACTTTCAATGGATGAACCTGCAGCAAACAAGTTACATCCTAGTTGCATGAGCAGCCTTCCAGAAAAAAAAAAAAAAAAAAAAAAAAGGAGCAGATTAAGAGCTAGCTTCACAGCTGTAGATGCTGGATCTCCAAGATTGTATTCATTTCACTCACCTCTAATCGTCTGAAAACTAAGTGTTTAGTCAGTGCAAGTGTTGAAGACCTCTGTAGTCACTGCGGAGAAACTGGTCCTTCCAGGAGCTGATGTGAGCTTTTTTGGTGTATGCGGGCTGAATTTCCATCTGCTTGCCTCCTGCTTTTGGTGAAGTTGAACTTTCTTGTCTCTCTAGTATTGTTGGACTTTGCTGCCTTTCACGTCGATACTCTTTGACACAACTCAGCTCACAGCCTTTTGAGTATGCTGGGTTTTCTCATCACTCCCTCTGAAGGAGTCTGTTTTTCCCCACTGACCATGGAGAATAGCCTCAGGCTACAGAAGAACATAAGCTACACATCAGACTTTAGGGCAGCTGAAAATAGCTGAGGTAAATCCCACTCTTTGAAGTAGTAGTGATAAACCCAACGAGATTATCCACCCAACTAGCAGTACATAAGCCTAGGTAAGCAGCCAGGTTAATGTGCTGAGGGAGGAGAGCATCTTGCTAGGACAGGGGAATGCAGAGAAGGGGATGCTTCAGCTCCACTCCAAAGGGTGTCTTGGTGCCTGTCACTGGGGCAGAAAGAGTGACCAGCCTTTTGCACATTTCATAGCCAAGGAATTAGGGAAAAAAGCATTTTTTTTTCTGTTACCCTTAAACCCAAAATTTTAAAGGAGAAGGTGCCAAATATTCAGTGGTCAGGGCCAGCGACGGGAGCCTCCAGTTCAGGTCCTGCTCCTTTTGCAGTGCCACTGGGGACGCTCTCTGCCCCTCCTCTTGGGCTGCTCCACTTCATCCCAACCCCTGAGGTGGTCAGCGTGGGCAGGGATGGCAACAAGGCCTCCAGGAGGAATGCTTTTACATTCATGGCCACAAGTGATTTTTACTCCCATATTCTCTCTCTCAGGTAGCATTCAGTGCAAAATAGTGCAGACGATGAAGCGATTGTTATTTGTTTTCTGAAAAAAATAACCACTTTAGAGAGAAATCTACTGCTTTGTGCAAAAGAAAGGCAGCATTAAAAACACGCAATCAGTAAGGATAAGAGGAAAAGCTACTGTTTGTATAGAAAAAGAATGCTTTACAGCCCTAATCCGTTACTAAAGGTTCCCATTCATCTTCGGCAATGAGATCAATTTGTGCTGAAAATTTAGTCCTATATGTATGAATTGGAAGTGATCTTATTAGTGTTTTACTACATCAGGTCTGATAAACTCCCCTATCTATTTCAGTTAAGCTTTTATTGATCCACTTAGGAGATCAATTTGGCTTTCATTGTTTTTTGGGGGGCGATTTCATTTGTCTCAGACTGAAGTTATGAAAAACGTGTAATTTAGCAATTGAGGGGCGCGTGTGCACGTGCACGCTCATGTGCGCACACAGACACGTGCACACGTACATATTTATGCAGCGAAGCTGTATGATGCTTTGAACTTGCCCTCTTGGTTCTTCAGTTTCTGACACTGTAGTTGGATCAGACTTCAGTGGCTGAACTGCAATAAAGAAAATGTTAATGTGTAACAGAGGCTTATTCTAAGTTCAGCTGCAGACGAATCTCCATCTGCAAGTCAGAAAGGGCAGTACATGTGAAAGGTTTCCTGTTTCCTAAAGAAAGTGGAGAGTGGCTGGAGAAGGCGACAGATAGGTGTGATGTCTAAACCCTGGATAAATGCCAACTGCAAATAAAGTCATCGCTGTCAGGAAGGAGAATGCTTTCTTCTTCTGTATATAAAAAACGATCAGAGGGCTGGAGCACTTCTCCTATGAGCACAGGCTGAGAGTTGGGGCTGTTCAGCCTAAAGAAAAGAAGGCTCTGGGGAGACCTTATAGCGGCCTGCCAACACCTAAAGAGTAAAAAATCATTAGCAGGGTCTGTTGTGAAAGGACGAGGGGTAATGGTTTTAAACTAAAAGGAGGTAGATTCAGACTAGATACAAGGAAGGAAATTTTTACAATGAGGGTGGTGGAACACTGGCACAGGTTGCCCAGAGAGGTGGTGGGTGCTCCATCCCTGGGAACATTCAAGGCCAGGTTGGATGAGGCTCTGAGCAACCTGATCTGGTTGGAAATGTCCCTGCTTCTTGCAGGGGGGTTGGACTAGATGACCTTTCCAACCCAAAGCATTTTATGATTCTATGATTTTTATCAGGTATGTTAGCCAATGCCCATAAGTGGAAGGGAACAGGGAGGTAAGGGCTGTGAGAAAAGTCCTTTTCTCCAAAATATCTGCCAGTGATTTTCAGTCTGCTTTACACAAGTGAAAACAGAAATGGCTCCTGGAGGTGTGGACTAGAGATAAGATCTTGGTCCACATGAGGGTTCACGTCTTGCACTCATATGGGGTAAATACTCCCTATTTCCCATCGGCAATGCATGGATCAGGACTGTGCCTCTTGTGGCTGCCAATAGCAGGAGAAAAAAATGTACAGGCAAGAGACTACAGTCATGGTGAATTTGAAACCTTTCTTTTTAGTACTGCCATAGCAACTAGGCATAACTGTACCTCTTTGAAGTGTATGAAGCTGAAGTCATTGAGTTATCACAAAGAGGTGTGAGAAAGGCCACAAGAAGTACCCCTGCTGCGTTATTTTTCTCTGTAGAGATGTCATAGACTAGTTTGGTTTATTTATAGCTATATCAGCATAAATTCAACTTCAATTTTTCAAAAGCCATTTTGCTATTAGACTACTGTGTGTCTTTATCACTGTTGTTCGCACTGCGTAGTCAGATGAAGTTATTAGCAGAAGGCCTATAAATTTTAGGCATTAAACTGAGTATCTCCCATTCAACTGAAAGTAACTCAGAGTAATAAACTGAAAACATAAAAAACCCTTTCAGGTTGAGAGAGAGACATCTTGACCAAAATTTGAAGACTCTGAGTCACCTAGCAAAGACAACTGGCCCTCTCCATGCGCTGTCTTGCTTTGTGTAGTAAAAACTGTGAACACATTTGTCATAGTTTCCACTGAGGCAAAAGCAACTGATGGGAATGGTGGATCTGAGCCCATGTGCAAGACTCTCAAAAGTTTCTAAGTGACTCAGGAGGTCAGTGCACTCCCTATGGTCCAATCTCAACATTTCCATGGATGCAAGTATCCTGCCTGTACAATACGGATGAGCTAATATCATCGTCCTGTTTCTAAGAGGCATCAGATGTTATAGTCTTGCAAGCTGCCTTCTTGTCAGAGGGAAGTTTGGGGTATGCAGGCCAGAGTTTCCTTGTGAAACGAACTTGTTTATTGCTACAATTTTCACTGCAAATCTTGTGAAACAGCATACGGAAACCTCCCTTTTCAGGAAAGCCTGATGCTGATGCAGATGCTAAATTACTTGGAAACTACTTATTCACCTCAATAGCTGTCAATAGACAAAGGGTCTAAAGCAGAGTGTGGAATACCTTTCTTTCCCAACACCCTCATTCCACTTGGGGAGACCCTTAGTAGCAGACCTGAGTGCAGTCAGTACTGCTGCAAGGACCAGTCACAGATTCACGGGAAGCAGGAGACCTCCTGCTGTGGGATCTACCAGTGCCATCTCGTGACACCCTACCAAATCATGCCTGGATGAGCCTGAACTGCTGAAATATCCTGATGTTCAGAGCTCTTTAAAACATGGCATTAAGCCTGTCTGCCTTCTTGAAATATTGCCCTTTACAGTGTAAACTTTTATGAAACTCCTAATCTCAGAAAAAAAACTTTCAAATCAAAACACTGGGGTACATTATTACTGGTTAGTCATAATTTCCATTGATTAAAATACTAATAATAGTGATCATCATTGCTGCTCTGTATATATTCTTTCTGGTGGTATGGCAATCTCTGCACCGTATGTGTGCTATTCAGACGATTCCTCTTATAGTAGTTACTCAGATTTGCTGACAAATGTGCAATTTGCAAATGCCATTCCCAACTGAGTAGTCCATTCCTAGTTAGCAAACTACTTCTGACACCTATAAATAGGTATGTGCTTAAGTACTTTTCCAGGTGTGACTTAGACACACAATATTGAATAAAGGCAAAACCTTTTAACATGCTGTACAGTGAGGCATCATTAATCTCTCATGTGTGTAACCTTTTTGTCTGAGGGCAGAATTTTTGTTTAGCATAAGTGACAAACCATGTTAATAATAAGCAAAAGAATAATGTTTCCATCTTGCACTGCTGCTACATTTAAACTTTGCAAAATTGGCTTTTTGTTTATAAAAAAAAAAAAAAAAAGCACAGATTAGAAAAAGGAAAGGGAACTATGCAAAGATAAGTCACACAGCTGCTATGAAAGAAGACCTCTCTTGCTGGAATGTCAAATAAAAAAATTTTAAAAAGAAATCAGTTGAATCAATTCTAAAAGCCATCTGGTCCCTATATGACAGGAATTAGAGCATAAACGCAACTATCTCCCTCAACCTTTAATCTCTGGGAAAGGTGAAATTTTAAGCCGTGATCTCCTCCATTACTCGTCTCATTAGTCATCTTACTGTTATAATTGGTATTGCTAGGCTAGATGCCTGCATTCCAGTTTTTAACCTACTCCTGGTGAACAGGGAATGGAATTAATCAGCTTTCAGGTCTGGCGATCCCTCTGTGAAATGTCATCAAAAATCTGAGCACATTTTGTGAGAAGGAAGGATGTTGTTCTGGAAGATTTCTTTCAATGTCATTGCATTTTATAAATGGGCCTTAGGAACTGGACACTTTCCTAGTTATGTTTATGAAATAATTTACTATGTCAAATGGCAGAGGAATTCAGCTCAGGATTAAAATTTCCCTGGTTTCCTCCCTTTCTTTATACCTCTGCCTGTTGATTCACACATAGCTCCATTTCTTTGTAGGACTTTTAGATTTGCAGACCAAAATCACAGGACAAAATGAGTTAGAAGGGACCTCTACAAATTGTTTGGTCCAGCCTTGTTATCTAAGATGGGCAACTTCTACACTTGACTAGGTTGCTCAGGGCCATGCCCAGTGGAGTTCTGAATGCCTCTAAGGGTGGAGATGGCATAGTCTTTCTGGGTAGCCTGCTCCAGTTTTTGAACACCCTCGTGATGAAATTCACTGTTCTTCCTCCAGGAAGTGGTTTTCTTCCATAAAACCATTCACTGGACAGCTGAGGACTTCTTTCCTTCTTCACACTGAGTGGCTCCCTCAGCCTCTCCTCACAGACCCCCAACCATCTTCATAGGCCTTCATTGGACTTGCTCCAGTATGTCCAAGTCCGGCTGCTATTGAGGAGCCCAAAACTGGGCTCACTATCCCAGATGTGGCCTCAGATATACCAAAAAGTGGAGAATAATAACTTCCTTGAGTTACTGCCTCCAGTCTTACCAGTACAGCCCAGTTTGCGGTCAACCTTCATCACCACAAGAGCATACCGATAACTCACATTGGAAGGGAAGTGAATAGTTTACAGATAAATTAAATTTGATTTACTATTGGAGAGGAAGAAACATAATGCTGAACAAAGAAATGGTTTCCAGTACAACATGCTAAGTTCAGTTGTCTGCACTTGTTTGAAGTTTCTACTTTAGGCTGAAACCTTGGAATACTCAGAAAGATCAACCTCAGACACTAGCTATAGACTCCTGCACCTAGGGGATATTTCCAGCAGTGGGGTTCAGAACAAGCAAGCAACCCCACCTACAGGGCTTGAGATACAGTACAGAGGGGCATTTGTAACCTTTGAGCTGAATCGGTGCCTTTGGGCTCGGTCCTTCATTATATTTACAGACAAAACAAAGATAACCTCTCCCTGTGAAGTTAAATGTAAGATTCAGCATACCCATCCACACCTTCACATATATTACATGAAATTGGCTAGGTATTTTCTTCAAAAGGTATGTTTTGATTCTCATTCTTTCCTTCAAGGCACAGCAATCCTTTCATCTACAGGGCAAATATTCATGAGCAAAGGTAAATTTGGCCTTAAATCAGATATTTTCAGATATTTTTCTATCTGACAAGTCTAACTTTACAAATGACATTTTAAGAGGAAAAACAAAGGGAGAGAAGGGGCAGGATGCATTTAACATTTGCTCAAATACGTTAGAAATGCAGGAATAATCTGATCACTATCACAGACAACTGTACTATTGATATCTGGGTTAGAAGGGTCTACAAAACATCTATTCCACTTGTCACTAGCCTCCACAGGTCGCAAATCACTCTGATACCCAATAATCAGCATAAGACTTGTGGTTAAGTGAATCAAAGGCAAAAATGATAATGACTCACAGGAAGCAGCACTGGAGAGAAGCCAGAGGCAAAACCAGAGAAAGACTGAGATGAGGTCCTATGTATGTGTACATACACACCAGTGTCCTGTGTCCCTGTGGCACAGCATTTTGCCAGGTAGAATGCCCATCTGAGCCTGGGGATCACTTTGGACTCCTCAGAATAGAGAGCTAAAGCTCTCATCTTTTTGTCCTTGCCAAGCCAACAGGATACAAAAATCTGTCTAGACATGAAATCCGGCTTACAGGCTGATACTCTGAGTGTGTGAGTAGGACAGGGAACTGAGGACATTAGAAATCATGACCACTAAGAGTCTGTGAACCCTTTAGATAGCATTTGCAGCACTCTAAGGGAAAGCAAACCTCTCCCTCTGTGTGGTATGACACCTCACATGCCAGGCAAATGTGGCCAGGAAATAATAGGATTAAAATGGCAGAAATAGCAACCCAGGTCCCTATCAGACTCAGGATAATAGTAAAATAAAATCTTTTAGGATTTGGCATGTATTAGTGATCTTCTAAAAAAAAAATAGCAGGTGCCACTGCTGATGGAATGGTTAAGGCAAGTTTGGATCTTAAAACCAAAAGAGAGTGTAGTTTCATTTGTAAATATGTCTGTCAGCACCACCACCCCTGCTCCCAACTAGAAGGCAAATTTTGACATCTCTTGAATTTTTGGCTTGCTTAAGAGTTTTTTTTTTTCTGACACAGACACATGTATGTTTATGCATACAAATGGTGAATTGTTTTTATAGAAAAGTACTGGTCAGGAACAATTACTTACTTTACCACCAGGCACCACTGTAATGACCAAACCCACCTCCAGGGTTACAGAAATGTAGACCTTAAACTGCCAGTGCTCCTAAGCAAGAAAAATTATGTATTTTATCACCAGTTGTTGAAATTTATGATGTTGAAATAAAGAGCCAGCTAAAGGCTGACTCAGCAAAATGTACTTGTGGCACAGGCAGAAGAATGCCTAAGTTATTTTTGCGGGGGAGAGGATGTCATCTAAATTAATATAGAGGAATGGCCTCATAAGTCATCTGTACAGCTGTGCTGCACTATGCTAGTGAGAAGACCAGAGTTCAATGCTATACTCGTTTTGCAGATGCAGTACCCATTCATCTGTTTTGGATCTTCTCGCCGTTTCACACAGGCGAGTTGTAATGACACTCAGATTAAGCAGGGAAGTGCCCTAGCTAGACCACTAAACCAAGCATTAAATCCAAGCTCACTCTTCAAGGAGCCTACTTCCCGTACTACGAGGCTGTACAATGTTGCTGATGACTCGAGTGAAAAAATTGGAATGCAGTGTATTCCACCAAAAGAGAAAGAAATATGGGAAACACGTAAGAGCAGGCAACAGGCACACTGTTAGTGTGTTTTTCCTCTACCTGTGGGGAAACAATAGCAATTACATTTTAAAGCATATGCTCACCCCAAGTGCTGCACTGTGTAGACCTGCACTTCAAACTTACTATGAGCTCTCTGAAGAAATCAGTATTGGAGAACAGAATTAGTGGAAAGCAGAGATTTCTTTTCACAGTCTTGAGGTATTCAGAGCTTTGGCTATATTTTTTTTTTTATTTTTAGAGAAAATAAAAGAAGTACGTGTGTGAAACTTCGAATGAAAACACTAGAGAAAAAAACTCCTTGAGAAATTCATGGAGCCCCTTACTTGTGGCAACCTGCAAGTGGGATCTGCTCCTGGGCTATAAATCATGGAGTAACTGCTGGGTTCCTGACAGCAAAGAGGCTTCCAGGACAGGACCTGGGTCCTGGAGGGTTGCTCCACCTGGCTGCAAACCAGTCATACTTCTCAGGGCTCCTCTCACCACAAGCAGCATGTTTCTGTTTAGTATTTTGTGTTTGAGGAACCTGATGCATTTCAATGCAAACTTATTTTGCTGGAAATTTTGCTCTGTTTAGGGTATTCTCTCAGACAAGCTTTGGCATTTATTAAGACACTTCTCTGGTCTGGCTTTCCTCCAGCAAGGCATGGCCTCGTTCCAGTCTGCCGTTAGTGACAGTACAGGAGCGGCACACACCAGTCTGCTCGTTATTGTGCAGAAGAAACAAACCGCACAAAATAGTCTATTTAACAATAGGGAAAATGTATACTTGACAGGGTTTAGAAGCGGACTGAATATAGTCAGGCACCGGCAACTGTAAGAAGCATAATGTAATCACACGTTCATGCTTTTATTGAGCACAAAATTCATTTGAGAAAAAAAAAGTGGAGAATGCTTCACTCGTAAGTGGAATTGCTTGTAAGGAGATAGCTGATTTCTCCAGAGGATTGCTTGATGAGGGATTGATATTTTGTTCCCTCAGTTTTATTTCGGTGTTTTTAGAATAGAAACTTGTGCTGTTACAAATTATAACCTTTCTTTCCTAAGCAGATGTTTCATTCTTTCTGATAGGTATTCAAGGTTTTAGAACTTTATGACAACACTTTGAAAACTAAGAAAATGCCCTTTAGCTCCCAGCATATCTATTTTGAAATTCATTGCTTGCACTGTTTGTGTGCTGACTATAACACCAGCAGAACGGAATTGAGATGCTGATGACACGCTCGAGCAAAAGGAAATCATATAACCCAGGATACTCAGTACAGCCCTGAAAATGACTGAAGTGCACCAGAGTAAGCGACAAGCTGCAACTCTCTTTTAGAAATGGTTTGCTCTTGAATCTCCTTTTCTCAAAGGATTGAGCTGCCAGATGACCAGGAAGAGCACTGTTATGAGTCAAAGAAAAGAAAGCATCTCTACAATGTCTCCAAAAATTGGACTAATTCCTGTGCGCTGTTTTGTTGGCTAGTCTCACAACAAAAGTTTGAAGACGGTACTTAAATACTGTAGGAAGTGCAGAGAAGGGCAAAAAGTGTACTGTGGGGAATTAAATGAATGTGTTATGTATGAGAAGAAGTTTGTAGAGTACAATATCTCCAGGCCTAGAAAGAAGGTGACAGAGGGCATTTAATTGCATTATATAGTCCCTAAGGAGGTTCATGTAATAATGTATGACAAAATGTGTTCACACTTGAAGGGAACGGATAAATAATCCATAGACCTTGTTTGAAAGGAGGGAATGAAAAGTTCAGACTATCCATGAAATCCCTAGTATTTCTCCCAGAAGGCTCTTGACAGCATACAAACAGGCTAACAAATGAACTAATTATACCAGGGGAAAAAAAAAAAGTATATATACACACATAAAGGTATATTTTAAGGATTGTGTGTATTAGATGACTAGAGATGAAAAGCGTTTGTTAATCTATTGTACGTAATGCACAAGCACATGTATTTCTGCCTACTTTCTATCTACATTTTTTTCACTTCTATTGTGCATGTGCATGTCTGTCCTCCCTTCCTTTCTTTAATTTTCTTAAGCAAGGAAAAGGGCATAGAAGGTCGCCCTTTCCACATGACACAAAATTTCATGATCTGATGCTGCCTAAGCCCTTTTTCCACACTGGTGCCTCAGAAATGCGGTGGGATTGCGAGAGAGAGATGGTCCTTTCTGCCTCCAGGGAGAGGACCTGTGTACTGTGGCCCCAAGGATTCTCCAGAGGAGGGTTCCCATTGCTTGGAGCAGGAAGGGACACCTCCTGGTCAATGGTGACAGTCGTCTTCATAATGAGCGAGTGTACTTCTGCTGTTCTTCCAGGTGAAGGCCAGTGCCCAGGGCAGGGAAGTCCACAGGGAGAAACCAGACCTGCCTTTTGGGGGCTGGTCCTGCTGGACAGAGGCAGCTATCAGTTTTAATGACATGTTTGCCTTAGTAAAGATTAAGGGTCTCAGCACTGGCAGAGTGTTTTGTTATGTGGGTTTTTTTTTTTTGTTTTGTTTATTCTGCCCAAGAGAAAAAACCAAACAAATGAACATGTGGCAAACGTGCTGTACGGAGGACAACAACGGAGCCAAGGCAGTCCATGACATCAGGGGCACACCATTGCAAACTACACATTTTTTTTCAAAGGGTAGACAAATTGCTATTGTAATTTTGTTCAGCTGCAACAATGACAGATACACTTACAGAAGAGATAACAATGATTGCTGCAGGCAAAGCAGTAACAGAGCTGAGATTTTTCCACTGTGAGGTTACCCTGACTTTGTACATACTGATGTAGCCCCCAAAGTCCAGCTGAGCCCAGGTGACCCAAATGGCTACTGACACAAAGGCTTCTCAGTATAGGAAGGGTAGAATAGTAGCATAACCAGGGAGCATTGGTATTCTTCCCTGAATGTTTTTCTAGGATATTTTAAGATGGCACCTGTGGCACAGTTACTCAACGTATGCAGACCTACAGCCTCCTAAAGCAACAGGAATTCGCCGGTCAATGTTCCTTCTCAGATTTTGCTCCTATGTCATAGATTGCTGTGAACAACGGGGAGACATGTGGGGAAGAAGAATGGGGAAATATTGCTGGTCTAGTTATTTGGGTATCTCACATGTAGAGGTTGCACACCCATAGGACTTTGTTCTAGGCATTTTGTATATTGATCATCTACCTGGACTTGTGCAAAGCTTTCGACACTGTCCCGCACGACATCCTTCTCTCTAAATTAGAGAGACATGGGTTTGATGGACGGACCACTCGGTGGATAAGGAGTTGGCTGGATGGCCGCACTCAGAGAGTGGTGGTCAATGGCTCAATGTCCATGTGGAGACCGGTCAGGAGTGGTGTCCCTCAGGGGTCCATGTTGGGCCCGGCCCTGTTCAACATCTTTGTTGGCGACATGGACAGTGGGATAGAGTGCACCCTCAGCAAGTTTGCCGATGACACCAAGTTGTGTGGTGCCGTCAACATGCTGGAAAGGAGGGATGCCATCCAGAGGGACCTTGACAGGCTGAAGAGGTGGGCCCGTGCCAAACTCATGAAGTTCAACCAGGCCAAGTGCAAGGTCCTGCACCTGGGTCATGGCAATCCCAGGCACAAATACAGGCTGGGCGGGGAATGGATTGAGAGCAGCCCTGAGGAGAAGGACTTGGGAGTGCTGGTGGACGAGAAGCTCAACATGAGCAGGCAATGCGCCCTTGCGGCCCAGAAGGCCAACCGCATCCTGGGCTGCGTCAAGAGGAGCGTGGCCAGCAGGTCGAGGGAGGTGATTCTCCCCCTCTACTCTGCCCTGGTGAGACCCCACCTGGAGTACTGTGTCCAGTTCTGGAGGCCCCAACACAAGAAGGACATGGACCAGTTGGAGAAGGTCCAGAGGAGGGCCACAAAGATGATAAAAGGGTTGGAGCACCTCTCTTATGAGGCCAGGCTGAGAGAGTTGGGGCTGTTCAGCCTGGAGCAGAGAAGGCTCTGGGGAGACCTGATAGCAGTCTTTCAGTACCTAAAAGGGGGCCTACAAGAAAGATGGGAGGGGCTGTTTAGTAGGGCCTGTTGCAATAGGACAAGGAGTATTGGTTTTAAAATAGAGGGGGGTAGATTTAGATTGGAAATTAGGAAAAAAATTTTTACAACGCAAGTTATAGAACACTGGAACAGGTTGCCCAGAAAGGTGGTGGAAGCCCCATCCCTGGAAACATTCAAGGCCAGGCTGGATGGGGCTCTGAGCAACCTGATCTAGTTGGGGATGTCCCTGCTCCTTGCAGGGGGGTTGGACTAGATGACCTTTGAAGGTCCCTTCCAACCCTAACCATTCTATGATCACATTTAGCAAAATTATAACAGTTGTGCAGAGATGTTTGTGTTAGCAAATTTGTTCCAATATTATAAGGTTATATATTCTGAACTATGTAGGCACTTTGAAACATCTTGAATCTGCAGCTGAATTTTCTGTGCTAATGGGCAATCTACTTTTTTTTTTCTCTTCAAGTGGTTTAATTCGTCCAAGCAGTAGAAATGACCTTGTTAGAACAATGAGCTGTTCTCAAATATCTTGAAAGGTGCACAGAGCACGCTGCTAACTGTTGCACTTCATTGGATAGTGCATCTAAATCTGGAAAGCTCAGAACTTGCTGACTGTGATTCATAGCGGATTGCTCTTCCTATGCTTCCTGGTTGTATAACACTGTCAGGCATTATAATGTCAGAAAATTAACTTTCCATCACAAAGCTTTAAGTGTTGCTTTGAACTATATATCATCTGTTGCTGGTGTCACTTTCCATTGAGCAGCTCCCGTTCCTCAGAACTGTCACGGCCAAACGTTTCTGTGCTGAATGAAGAGGACCCCAGTGCCCAGCCAGTGGTCCACTGATGGGGCTTGGTGGGTGGCACTGGTACTGCAAGTTAGAAGGGTCGTTGCCAGATTACAGATTTGTTTGGCAAAACCGGAAACTTTCTAGGGGATTTTTGAAATTTTTTGGTATTAAATCTGAGCTGATGCACTGATTGATGGCTGTTGGCAATGCGGTGATTACTCTGAATGACAAAAAGGAGGGACTGATTCTCACTCTGAAAACACAATTCCTGTGTGTGTAAGGTGTGCTCTATCTATAATTACATGTTCCTGGAGGTGAAAACCATCCATATTTAGATGCTGAAATCTTCAGATGCTGCCTTTTTGGAAAAGTGTGAGGTAACTCAAGTGTCTGAGCATGTGCAGAAAAAAAACTACAACAAAACCAAGGATATTTTAATTTTTTTTGTTGTTTTTGAGGTGTATTCCTGGTATCAATTTCATGCCTTTATATTTGTTCTTTGCACAGTAGAGATCTACACCATCTCAAGCAGAAACTTGGCATCGGAAAGGTCAGCAAGATGCCTAGAAAGGAACTAATAGGAGTGCCTGCTTGTGAAGTCCCTGCACAGACCTGCTCAGACAGGCTCTTCTCTATCTCAGCACCCCTGGCTGCATTGAGACAGCCCAAAGTGGACAACTTCTAAAGGTTCTGGTGAATGGGATTTGTGGGGTGTGTTGGATGGCTAAGGTCACTCCCAGTGTGTTAGCAGGCTGTCTGCCTTCAGTACTGGGATGTTCTTCTTTTTATGATGGCCATAAATATGTGCAGAGAGAACCCCTGAAAGGACATAGCCCAGGATCTGTCATAGCCACTGTCCTACAAGCTGCTACATCCTCCTGCCTGCCCTCTGCCTTTAACTCTTGCTTGGGTCCCTGAGCCAGAACGCAGACTCCCTCACATATTTTTATATGACAGTATAGCTGAAAAACACACTAAGAGCGTATGTTTGAAACCCAGATAACAGAAAGCCAGATTGTGCTGGGAAAAATTCCAATTAGATATATTTTAAAGAGAGTTACGCTGCTGTAAGGTTTCATAACTCAAAGTCACGTGATACAGAAAAATGTACAGAATATTTAATTGTAATTTAGTAGAAGTAATTTTGGTTTGAGGTAGGCTGCATACCATCTACTGAAAAATAATTTATGGACTGTAATTGCAAAAAGAGAGAAGCCTTTTGCTTCAAAGAGCCCATCAGCAAGCTGTCTTTCCTGTTTTATCAGTAAGCAAAGCTGAGAGCAAATAACAGATGGGTATGTCCCTTAGCGCCAGCAATGAATGTTCATGAAATACAGCACAATCTCCCTCCAGTGTGTTATGTTTTTTAACAGTGGTAGTAGGTGTGGGGCAAGATGAATACCTAGCTCAGATCAAAGATCCTTTTTCTTTCCTACTGAGAAGATGGCAGCGACTGGCATTTGGGCGACAACCATATTATTTTGGTGTGATTCTTGAAGCAGAGACAAACAGCTTCGGCAGACATGTGGAACGGATTTTAGGGGGTGATAGGAGTATGAGCAAGGTTTTTATATCTGGAATCAGATCCCCCAAAGAGAACAAAAATTCCAGTTTTCTTACTGCCATGTCAACAGGTAAATAAGCTTGTTCTAGCCATGGAAAACCTAAGATTAGATTCCCAAGTGGGCTTAGTGCTGTGATATGAAACTTGCAGGCCCAGGCGTGATGCAGAGGGAGAGGCGGTTTGCATTGCTCACAGAGCTGGATGGAATAGCAGAGGGAGCATGGCTGTGCCAGATCAACAACCTCCCTGGGCACACGCAGCGTGGCCTGGTTATCGATGGCTGCTGTGCTAACATAGCTGGGGCCTTTCTAATACCCACACTGACTTGAATACCACTGCCTGGCTTTGTAGATGTAGCTTAAAGGTCTAAGACCAGGGTTTGTAAAATCCAGCCTGTAGCTGTTTAGCCTGACCAGCAGCAAGGAAGAGAAGGGCTTAGATGCCTTATGCAGAAATGAGGGAGGAAAAGGTCTCTGAAACCAAAAGCACAGTCTTTTTAGCACTCCTGCAATGGAAGAATGAAGAATATTCTAAGGAGCTCATGCACGCATAAAAACATAAACAAGATGATGCATTTCTAAAAGCAACATTGCGGCATATTTTGAAGCATAATGCTGTAAAGAAGCCATTGTGGAAGTAACAAAACAAAAACCAAAACTTAAAACCAAAGCAAGAATCAGTATCAAAAGTTGCATAAAATATAAGTTGCATACATTATTCTGGACTGAAAATACTACTCTGGGAAATAAACATGAGGTGCATGAGTGACAATAATCAAAGACAGAAACAACAACAACAAAAAAAACCCAGCCAGAAATAGGTAAGACAACAGCACAAAAGATGTAAAAATATTTTGGGAATTTGATAAGCAGATACACACACAAAAAAAGTCTTTGGCCTTTGTTTTTGCAGGGGTTTTTACACTTACATTGTTGAATGCATATCACAACAGCTGTAAAATTCCTGTATACATGTAGAACTGGGTTCCTTGGACCATTGATCATCCTGTCACGGAGAAACCCTTCCAAAATAATTTTAGTAGCTGTTTGGTTTACTTTAATTTTTTTGTTCATTCAAAGGAATATTAACTTCTCATGCATGTGTGCCAAAGAGCAACCTGGATTTAAAAAAAAAAAAATAGTTCCTCTGAAGGAGAAATAAAATTGGAGTATTTAGGTTATCAGTACTATGGAACTGAACACTATGCCACTACCTGTAAGAGTTATTTGTATCCATTACATATAAAGAACCAACTGAGCAAATACTGGTGATAAAACACTATGTAGATAGTAAAAAGAGAAAAGTGTGAGTGGTTTATGATATCTTCAGACCCCCAAGACACTTATGTACCTGTATCATATTTTTCTAGTTTCAACACTTTCATTATCCTATACCACTGTGAGGAGCAACATCATTTTCCTGCCTTTATAGCTTGTAGTGTCCAGTTTGGACACAGGTTTCTGAGAAAGAAGAGCGCCATCAGTGCAATATTTTGCATATTTTGCCCATAAAAATGTCTTCTCTCTGCATGCTAAATCCTAGTCTTGTGGGGGACTGGGGAGCCTGAAGATATTTCTTCAAGAACAGCAACGCTCCTGAAGTCTAACAGAACTTCAGGGGGGAAAAAAAAAAAATATATATATATATATATATAAACTCTTTTTTATTTATTTCTATTTTAAAAAAAAATCAGATTTGATGCCAATAAAGTGAATTTATATTGCCTTCATTTGCAATTGTAGCAATAATGTTTCAGAATTTTAGTGGGAGCTTCACTACTAAAGAAATACTGAGTTTTCAGTTTGTGGGCCTGAGGCTGTTTCTCACAGCCCAAAGGCACAGAGCAGGGATCATCCTTTGCAATCACTGGATGATGGAGTCCTGACTGCTTTTAAAGACTCCTGACTCACTTTTTTGCTCAAAGAAAACATTTTTCCAGCAAGTCTTACTGCTGGGTTGGAAGACCTCCCTGAGAACGAGCCAACACCAGGAGACTGCTATTCTGCAGCCCTTGTTTTTTTTTTTATTTTTTAGCCTTCTCACTGTGGTTTCAGTCAAACTGCCGGCTTGTTAAGAGAGTTGCAGTGATTTGCTGATCAGCTGGGCTGATGGGAGCCGTTTTCTCTTCCCTAGGTAGTTTGGTTCTCCCGGCAGTACCCACTAGATGGTAGCATCAACTCAGCTGCGAATTCAAGCTCCTCTGGGCATTCCTGGGTGGGCTTTCAAAATGTCGCTGGGGTGGGGATTTGCCTTTTTGTGGAAGGCACCGGTATCTCTCTTCTGCCCTGCTTCATGCTGTTTCTGGGGGCGGGGGGTTCTCACCGCGAAAGGTGATACTAGCGTTTATTAGGGGATGAACTGGCCCTCGGGGGTAGGGATGCATCTGGTGTGACTTCACGCAGACTGGGCTGAACACTGCTGAGAGAAGTAAAGGAGATAAGAATGATCTCTGTAACAGATTTTTTTCTTTTCTTTTTTTTTTTTTTCTTCAATCTTAGCTTACAGATTAATTTCTTTGTATTTTCTGCATACCCTAATTGTGCAATATTTAAGACAGACCACAGCTAAGAGGAGCCTCACTAACCATGTCTCAGAATGAGCTGTAGTTTGGCGCTTACAGTTTGCAACATGCAATCCTTACTGGTCTTTGCTTAGAGATATCATTGGGGACAGAAAACTTGGCCCTTGTTCTGCATCTGTTTTATACTTTTATCACCATAGCTACTCAAAATCGTTATTCTTGCAGAGAGTACAATTTTTAAATGGAGCCAGGAGTGCAAGCTTCTTGCTTTTCTTCTTGGGATACAGAGAATACCTAAAAGAACAGAAAAATTGGCTTCAGTTTCCCAAGCTGAAAGTTACTGTTACGTTTAAAAAGACATTTTCCTTTAAAAATTCTTTTCCATTTTCGCTGTCCTCCTGACCTTTCTAGGTCATTTAGAGTGGCAGGTATAGCAAAACAGTATGAGAAGGGTTTTGAAGACGTAGGGTAAGTTGAGCAGCAACTGCTAAATGTTCAGAGGGGATGGCAGATTTTTTTTTTTTTTTTGTCCATGCATAAATGAGAAAAGGCAATAATTTACTGACGATTAGTGAGGAATAACTAAGGATTCTTGTGTGTGCAGTCTGTATATTGCACAGAGTATAGTGAATAAGACACTGGTCAACCTGCACTGTTCAGTCACGTCTTGCTGAAGTGTTTCAAATTATGGGATCTTCTTGCTTTCAGTCAAACTCTTCTTAAGAGAGCAAGGAAATTACATAAAGACTAACAGTGAGAGTATGTTAAAAACCCAGATATTTTGCTCAGAAGGCAGGTAGTGACAAAATTAAAGCTTTATCTCAGCTGTACTAATGAGATGCAATTGCATTGCAGTCTTTAATTACATGATCACTTGGACCAGATCTTCAGTGCATATAAATTGCTGTAGCGTTATTAAAGCAATGCCAGTATACACTAACAGAGACTGTGACTCCCCTTCTGGAGCAGAGAAATTTTCTGGAGAAGTACATTCATTTGCTTGAATTAAAAGAGGTACTATGTATAAAGTATTTTAATGGCTGCTTACCCACAGGTGGAGGGGGTTACACAAGATTACTGAGAGCAGTGCACCAGGAGATGTGTTGTTATTATATTTCACCATTAAAGACTGATCATGTACCTAAAGACTGTATCATCATCCATATGCACAAGGGGCAGAGCCCTGGAACCCATTTTTGGCTGGCAGCTGCCTAATCGTGCAGCTTCCCCATTCTCTTAATATGTAATTTTACAGGGCTGCCCTGGAGCCCTCTTCGAATACTAGAACAGCATTTCTTTCATATACCTCCAACATGCCAAGAAGCAAATATAGTGCTACTAATGCCTCGGCCTATTTTTGTCTTGCATCAGCAGTTAAGGGCAAAGAAGCTAAATCTAGTATTTCCAGCCCTCCTCATAAAATTACCTCGATTATAAGTACAGAATGGGTTTGGATTCCCTGTGCTAATTTGATGCAGGTTCCCTGTGAGCATTAAAGGTTGCTATTAAATGCTGACCAGTTTTCAATAGCCCAGTAGGCAGTAGACTGGCACAAAGCTGCTGAGCTGATCACATCTCTCTGACCATGAGGCTGCGGTCCTGGGTTTAAGTAGCAGACACTGCAGAGAGGACCCAAGTAAACCCTGCGCTTGCTGCCATATGGATGCTCCTCCTGTGTGTCTTGATTTTTCAGGAAAACTTTTGGTTTTTTTAAACTTCCTGGAGCTTAATTAATAAACATGACAACTAAGTGAGAGTTGGCACAAAGCCTCTTTCCCATCCAGCACATGGGCATAGTAGGGTAATTGTAGTTATTTACATTTGGCATCCAGCTGACTGAACTAACTGCACAGTATCTTTTTTTTTTTTTTCTCTTCGAGTAGAGAGGCTATTAAATTAAACAGGTTAATGCGGCTGCAGCATTTCACCCCCTGCTATCCCCGCAGCCATAGTAAATCTGCCACCTGTTTATTTCCATAAAAATTCAATTACAGCACTGCCAGTTTATTCTTCTTATGTGAGCTGTTAACTTCAGGCAGCTTCAGACTCAAAGAAGTGCACGGCTCATTCCTTTCCAAAGCTGTTCTTTCTGATGTTCCTCCTTAGCTTAGCTGGTAGCATTTTTTTTTTTTTCTAAGTATCCCAGTCCCACATCACTTGAAAGTGAGGGAATAGATTTCTGCCATGGTGCCTTGCCCCAGTGGTGCAAAAGGTGAAGTGATGTGCACGCACAAGCACACACCTCATCCCAAGCAGTGGGTGTGCACTGCAGGGCACAAGCAGAGAAGAACTGGCTGTAAGACCACAGCAGCAGCAGCCAAAGGAGGTTAGCAAAACAGGCTAATGACTGCTACAGTAAACCAGCAATCATTTAAAATCATGCTTTTATTCTCTCTCTCCCTTCCTCTTTCCCAACTTTCCCCTCTGAGAGATATAAATACACATGACTATAACAACAAGGCGCTGACTGATGTCCACCTTTGTATTTGGGCCATGTTAGGTAAAACAATATTGATTTTATTATTCTATAATAATATAATATTAATATAATATTTTATTATATTTGTAATTCTGTGATTCTTTACAAGATCATAGAATAATAAAATCACAGAACGATTTGGGTTGGAAGGGACATATAAAGGTCATCTAGTCCAACCTCCGCTCTGCAAGGAGCAGGGACATCCCCAACCAGATCAGGTTGCTCAGAGCCCCGTCCTTGAGACTCTTGTCATTGCACCAGATGCAGTCAGGAGATGACAAGGCTGGAATAAGGCGTTACGTAGAGCTATGTATTTTACTTGCAGAAGGCAGCCCTCCTGCTGGGGGAAACCCTGGTGAGGAGGGAAGGCACTGTGCAGGGGTGAGGAACCTGGGCTGGCTCCATGATGTTTGGAGGTGCTCACCCGGCTGTGACAAGAACTAGAGGTGGGTAGCAGGATGAGGAGAGGAAGAGGAAGGCATAAAGGAAAGTCGCCCGGCATACTTGTTTTGTGATATCTCTTTGTCCCCTCAGTATTCCCAAGGGAATCATAACATTTCTCCATTTTATACAAAGCTCAGAGAGCATTGAATGAAATATGAGCACTGCTGGTTTTTATTTTTTTACCACAAATCCCACCATTCCTGCAGCTCACAGTTTCAAAAACTGTCATGGCCTTTCTCTCCCTTATTTCTGATGGGAAAAATAACTTGGAAATGTTATTCTTACAACAGTCTAAATTCTGGTCAGATGCCTGATTTTTTCCATTTCATCACTGCTCCCTCCTCTCCCTCCTCCTCCTTATGTTATGGTCAAGAACTTCTGCTTCTGCCAAAAGCAACAGTTTTAATGGGGAGCCTGAAGGTCAAAACTCAAAGAAACAGCGTGTGACTCAGAAACGGAGTACATATCCTATCATCCTTGGTTCTGGTATTGCTGCTAGTACAAGCATTGTGGAAATTAAGGATTCTTTGGTATATTCTGTTTCCTGGGCAAGCATTTAAGGCTTTCAGGGGATAAGAAGAAGAGTGCTCTGACTGCAGAGAAGGGAAAAACATTGGGTTAGGTCTCAAGGCCAGAGGATGGACTAGCTTCGTTTTAAAAGCTGCAGTAGTTGGAAGTGCCTCTTTTAGGACTTAACCAGAGATTCAGGGGCTGAATTTCTCCTGCTTCATGTCTTGCTGTGCCCTGGGTCACTGCAAGTGATCACTAAGCCTCTGATTTCTCTGTTATATCCCCCGTGGCAGCATTTGGCATAGGTACGGGCTATTCTGCACTGAGCAAGGCAATGAAGACTTGGGCTACTGGAGCTCTTGAGAGAGACTAGATTTACTAACCATGCTGCTGTGGCAAAAAGGCAAGTGTTTTCCTCAAAAAAAAAACCACCACAAAAAACAACAAACAAGCCATTCTACCAAAAGAACATTGGCTTATAAAGGCATTGACTACTATTATTGCCTGTTGCATTATTCTTTTTGATTTTTACACATGTAGACCCACACACCTTGAAAATGCGTTCAGAAGACTGGCTCCTTCAGCCTGAGGTCAACTGGGAGAACACGCTCTGAGGCTGCCTTCTCATTCTGCAGTGGCCTGAAGGCTGCTGGGATGGGAGTACCTCTCCATTGCACCTGTCTGAAAGAGACTAGTATTTTCCATGAAAATACTAGTTATAAATCAACACGCTACATTTGTAAGGGAAATCTGCAGCATAGGGAAATTCTGCTAATACCACATTATATGTTGTTTAATTCACATGTTCCATAGCCTTTGAGACAAAGACTGTGTCTATGTTCATGTACTTTTTCTGAGTTTTGCATAATTATTTATTACATATGACCAATGCATTGCCCAAGTTGTGTTACTTACACTAACGCTCTTTGGAAATCTCCATAATTTTTTGTGTTACTGTTTTCCTCTGCTGAGTTTTATCCTTAGGAGAAGAATCACATTGTAGAACTTTGTGAAACGATTTAAATTTGGAATGTGTTGTAGTTTAGCCCTCCTTAGGACCAAGCTGTGCAGTCTCCTGTTCACCCTCCTCACCCTCCGAGGGAATAGGGGAGAGATAGCACAACAAAAAGCTTGAGGTTAGAGATGAGGACAGGGAGAGATCATTCAAGTTACTGTTATGGGCAAAACAGACTTGACTTGGGGAAAGCCATTTATTTCCCACTAAAACCAAAGCAGGATAATGAGAAAGACAACAAAATCAACTTCCCCCCACCCCTCCCTTTTCCCAGGCTTAACTTAATTTCAAATTATCTCTACCTCCTTCCCTGCCCTGAGCAGCACAGGGGGAAATAGGGGATGGGGATTGCGGTCAATTCATCATATGTCCTTTTCCTCCACTCCTTCCTCTTTGAGGGAAGAACTCCTCACATTCCTCCCCTGCTCCAGCATGGGGTCCTTTTCCATGGGGTGCAGTCCCTCCAGAACGTCTGCCCCAGCAGGCCCTCCACAGGCCACAGCCTCCTTTGGGCCCCAGCGTGGGATCCTCCACGGGCTGCAGGTCGATCTCTGCTCCTACGTGGGCCTCCATGGGCTGCAGGGGGACAATCTGCTCCACCATGGTCATCACCACAGGCTGCAGGGGAATCTTGGCCAGGAGCCACATTACTTCTCTCCTTCTTCGCTGACCTTGGTGTCTGCAGCCATTACTCTCACAAGAAATTCTTCACAACCCGCTGAGGCGGACACCTCTCAGATTCTCCTCACATCTCATCTCCTCTCTGCTTCTTGCAGCCAGGCTGAGTCAGGCCCAGACAGTCGCCCAGCGGGAGGCCAGAGGGTGAGGCCTGCAAGGCCCACAAGGCTCATGCCTCCCCCTCTCTGCCCCTGCTTCTGCTTCTTTTTTTTTTTTTTATTTTCCCCTTCTCAAATACATTATCACAGAGGCATTATCACTATTGCTAATTGGCTTGGCCCTGGCCAGCGGTGGGTCCACCCTAGACCTGGCCAGGTCCACCGGACAAAGGGGAAACTTCTAGAAGGTCCTTGCAGAAGCTGCCACTGTAGCCCCCGCTGCTACACAAAACCAGCACACAATGACATTTTCAAAGGATAGTTAAGAGATGGGGAACGAGTTTCATATCTGTATTACGGTATTTTGTCAGAACCAGATATAGGAGCATTGTCTTTGGGTACCAAATTACTAATCTTAAACACAGTTAAACAGTAGGATTTTTTTTTTCCTTTTGGCTGGTTAGATTCTTCCAAATAAAATTCTAATAAATTTCTTCAGTCCTGACTATCATCTTAAGCAGAATTCAACAAGCAAGTTATGCCGATGCTTGCATTTAGGAGTGGCAATTTACTTGAGTGGGGTTTCTTTACATGTCAGAGTTCAAGTTTGCCTGCTGGTTCAAGGATTTGCATAGCCACATTTAAGTCAGAGTAAATGTTTGTGCAGGAAGGAGTTCTTGGCAGGAGTCAGAGCATCAGAATCTAGTCTTATGGGATAGCAAACTTTTTGCTGTTTTTGTTGTTGAACAATAAGAGCTCATTTTAAAAAGAAAATTGTGATGATGTGTTTGTTCTTGCTGCAGGTGATCTAAAGTGGCACGGACTGTTACGAAACTCTTGGAATCCTAAGGCTATGTTATTTGTATTAATTTACCACAAGCTGTATTAGAAAGATTGCTGAGGAAATGATTTAAAAAACCACAGAATGTTGGATGGTTTCCAAATCTTTCCTATTTGGGGGATTTTAGGGTTTAATTTGCAGCCTTAATATCAGTCCTTCATAAGAATGAATAACTAACTTGTTATTTTACGATTGTATGGCAATGGTCATCATGGTGGAGGGGGCATTTCCCACATGATCCCTGAGCAAAGAAAGTATATCTTTCCCTATATATGTTCCTTGGATCTTTTATAAAGAACAAATGACCAGGTAGTTCTGTGAAGCTTTAAAAACTCAAAATTATTTGCAAGCAATACACAAGTATTAGTCATCCCTGTTGAAATGTGGCCTTCTGCATGATAAATCGTGACAACTCTTTGATACAGAAGTGAATGACCCTCTAGTGAACATAGATTTTAGGGGCTATAGCGAGGCAGCATGTAGTTACCAAAAATAATACATGGTCAAAGAAGCCAGAGTTCCATTTTATTTTAGAGAAACTTTTTCATTATGAAGAATGATACAACTTTGCATTATTTTTTCTTTTTATGTATTGTATTGTATTTATTGTGCTTTGTTTCGGTTGGTTCTTTTTTTGCCATAGAACACTATCATTTCAAGTTCAAGTTCTTTTTATGTTCTTTTATATCATAGTTCTCAGCCGTTATCCTTGCGTGTGGCCTAATCACCTAAAGAAAGTATTAATGCATTTAGTAAAAGACTAGATATATATATTGTTTTTATCTTAATTCAAACAGGAACTGTGTAACAAAGGACACTGAATTCAGATGATCTGATTTTACAGATTCCTCTAGATTGTTCTAGAAAAGGGGAGCATTACGTTATTATGCCTAACTTCCTAAGCGAGTATTAATAGATGTTACAGAATGGAAATATGTTACTATTTATTGACACTAACATTCCTCAGGCTGCCTATTGCAAACCTTCCTTCCCATTATCTTTCACTCAAATTTATTTATTTTCAGCCTACAAAATGCATTTATTATTTGCTGTCTGCAGCTTCTTCACAAGCAAATATTTCTTTAACCTTTATTTGGATGTATTTGCTCTTAACTAATCCATACTGAGTGCTTTTTGTCACCGTACAGTCTAGATTTATTTATATATAATTTATTCTCCTACTTTTGTGAGTAAACAAAGTTCAATGCTGGCTGGATCCTAAGTGCTGTCCTGGTGAATAGGTGGCCTCCATCCAGAATGAAATAAGTAGGACCTTTAGAAGAAAGAATATCATAACATCCTGAGCAGACTTTTAATGGAAAAAAAAAAAAGATCCAAAATGATGTGGAGTTTGCTTCTAATCATTAAAAAAAAAAAAAAAGAGAAAAATATTTCCCTTCACCATGTCTATAAAACAAAGATGAATTTTCCCAGATTAGGTGAAGAGACTACAATCGGTGGCTTATCAATGCTCCAAAAATAAAAAAAAAAGTCTTGATATTCTTGCATTCACCAGTCATGAGCAAGACATTTACCAACGGTTCACTGATGACACGTTACTATCCTTATATATGTAACCTGAAATTTAACTATGTAAGAAATCCAAGTTGGAGCTTGAAGGACATGGTACAAATATTTAAAAAATGTGAAGTATATACATGGGGAGAAGGAGAACTGTATTTTTTTTTCCCTTTTCTTATTCTTTTTTTTCTCAATATTAGTTACATTAGATGGCATAGGTAAAAAGAACAGGTTTTGGATTTAGTATGAGAATAATGTTGATACATAGGGATGTTTTAGTTGTTGCTGAGCAGTGCTTACACTAAGTCAAGGGCTTTTCAGCTTCTCATCCTGTCCTGCCAGCAAGGAGGCTGAGGGTGCACAAGAAGTTGGGAGGGTACACAGCTGGGACAGCTGACCCCAACTGACCAAAGGGTGATTCCACACCATATGGAGTCACACTCAGCATATAAAGCTGGGAGGAGTTGGCCAAGGGACAGTGACCATTGCTCGGGGACAGGCTGGGCATCAGTCAGCAAGTGGTAAGCATTGTGCATCACTTGTTTTGTATAGTATTTATCATTATTAGTATTGGTTTTGTTATTATTATTATTATTATTCCCTTCCTTTTCTGTTCTATTAAACTGTCTTTATGTCAGCCCAGGAGTTTTAGCTTATTTCCAGTTCTCTTCCTCATCCCACTGGGGGGGGGGGAGTGAGCAAATGGCTGTGTGGTCTTGAGCTGCCTGCCAGCTTAAACCACAACAGTGTAATTGTGAAATCAATGAATTTAAAAGCAGTGAAAGGAAGAACAGAGAAAAGTTGGAATTTCCAAACTAGTGGTGTGCCCACAATTTTAAGAGTTATTCTTGTTGCTGTTATCTTTAAATTGTCTTTTAAAACAATTTATTTTAGTGATTGCTATAGAAAAAATTGCTGGGCATTCACAGCATTGCTCGATCTACCCTTTTGTTCTGTGAGGAGCAGATGCCACTGTTCTTCTCGAGGCGTAATTGTGAATGTACTGGTGAAAGGTTACTTAGAAAAGCATAAAGACAGAGTGTCCCAACCAAACAACTGCAAGATGACTGCCAGCTCTAACAAATAACCACTGACAGCCAGAACCTGGGGTGTTTGTGGGCCACATCAAGGTGTCAACAGCCTGACAGAGCTTGTCTGTTACTCCAGAGGGAGCTAATATGTTCTGAAACTTGTGAGCTTTAAGGGGAAATGACTATAAAGGCAGTCTAGGAGGTCAGTTCCTCTGTGTGTCCCTTCCCAGGACAAGCTGCAGGCTAAATGCTGGTTTGCTGTAAGTTTTTGATCTGAACTTTATGGAGGTGTGAGGATGAACAGTGACATAGAGGACTGGAATTGGTGATTTTGTGTTTTACCACTTTGATTGAATTTTCCCATTTGAAAAGCAGGAACACAGCTGACTTCAGAAGTTCAGATAGAACATGGAAATCTCTCTTTTTATTTTCTTTCTTTATTATTATTATTTTTTTTTAAGTTTCATTAAAAGCTTTCCATCAGTGGTAAGATTTCTAGCGTAATTAAACTAAATGAATTATTCCTGTGTGCTCTCTAGCAACAGTGATGGACTCTGCTGATCAGCTGTAGGCTAATTATCCTCTCCCATCCATGGTTGAAGTGAGAACTAAATCCACTGGCCTGGTGCACCTGTACAGCTTTAAGCAATTAAAAGGGTACATGTTCTCTGCTTTTTAATTGGCTAGGTGAAATGATCAATAAACTGGGCTGATGGTTTCTGGCTGTGGATGGAAATTAAGGAGTTCATAAAGCCTCAGAGGAAGCCTGTCCACTTAGCTGGTGTGTTCCTGTTCCAGATAGAAGGAATTATGTTAGAGAGCTGTGGATTCTCATTTCCAGGCCATGTGGGAAGATGGTAGAGAGGTGAGTAGCATTGTGCAACAGATTTTACCAGTGTTGCAAGCAGGAGGGGGAGTGGAAGATCACTGAGTTGTTTATTAGTTTTGTTGTAACACTTCCTCAGTTAAGGAAAAACTTTGTGGAGAGAGTTGCCAAGTTCTTGGAAGGTCATCAGGTGAGGTGTCAAACTGGGTCTGTGTAAAGCATAGCTGCTGGTCTTTAGAGTGATTACAGCTGAAAAGCCCTCGTGCTATTTGGTATCAAGCTTAGGCAGGATATTAAAGTGGGTATCTTCACTGATTTCAGTTGCTCTAATATATTGTGTAATTTAGCATTTATTTATTGCTATTAACTTGTGTGGACTTGGGGTGTGAATATGACCTTCATTTGATCTAGTCAATTTATTCTGCGATGTCCAGAGTCAAAGCTGATGATGGGTGGCAGGTTTTGAGGTTTCTGGTGTTGAGCCTGAGGCAGAATTGTCTGGTCTGAAGGACTCTTAAGAGCTGTCAATGCAAAGACAGCCAGAATGTTGACCTCTAAATATTGCTTGGCTTTTTAGATCAAGCCTTGTGTGTGGTCCTACTTGTGCTTCACGGACATACTCTGTATTAACATGGTGTGACTGCTGTCACTTGTGGGACCCTCCAGAAGACTACTGGAGGTGTTTCTCCCTAATGAGTTTATCTTAATAAGTAGCACCTTGTAGGAATACACCGTGGCTTTTGAAGTTGAAGTGGTAACTGGTCCTTTTGAAGTTGAAATGGTAATTGGTACAATGGCTATTTAGGTAGAAATCCTTACAGTATACGTAAGTGTTGCTGATTTTTAAACCCTCAACTCTAGAATTTTAACAGGAAGATTTTATGTCCTCTTCTTCTTATCTTGGTGTTGATGACAAATCTGTCCTAACTCTTCTTATTGTCTCTTTGTTCTGTTTCACTTAATACTTTAGTATGATAGCCAGGTAGCTATATAATAATTTTCTGTTGGTTTTTAAAAATAATTGTCAAAACAAATAACAAAGATATTTATAAATGTGTTTTTCATACTAACAGCTTATTGAGAATAATTTTCAATGGGTTTTGGGAATCTTTGAGGGAAGTTAACTTTATTTGGAATTTATATGTATATCACGATAAACCAACTTCTAAGATGCTTGAACCTGAAGTATTTGTGTAAGCGTTTTAATCCATAATCTTCCAGAGGAAAGAACATCTGCCCCTCTGTTCTGGCCTGTAAAGAGCTGCCTGTATGCCACATTGACTGGCTTTCCCAAGCATGAGCTTGAATTGTACTGGCAGGAAGATTTTGCTCCCCAAGCTCTACCTTCTTTTTGGTTTCAGTCTCTAGTGTCATTGCTCTAGTCTCAATGTCTGTTCAGTTAAATTTTACACAATGATGCAACATTTGGCAACTATGAAATTCTGTTAAAACTATTGTTTTTTTCTTTAAGCATATCAGGTATTATTCTTTCTCCTTTGTAAGTGCTTTAGACAGAAGCCTCTTCCCAGATTTACTAAAATTATTCTTCTTTTACACCCTATACATGAAAATCACTTTAAAATGTGTATATTTCTTAAATAATTGGAAAATAGCCCTAAAAATTAAAGGGTAAAGTACCTTTGCAAAATGCCTACTTCTAATTACTTGTAAAGCAACTTCTATGCACTTTGTGCTAGGTATTATTCTTATCTTTCATGATATATCAACTTGTCATTTTTACTTTAAATGGCATATTACACAATGGACTTACAATGATAATTTTAAAACATTTTTTCTGTTCCCTAAAATGGCTTAAATTATTCTATTACATTTCTGTTCTATATAAGTATTTTTAAAGCTGCCTGAAGGTAAGAGTTATGAAGAGATATCTACCTTTTATAGATCAGGTGGTTAAAAGAGAATGCTTGCTTATGGTCTTGGAAAATGGGAGATAAAGTCTGAGCTTCCAATTTAAGTTTGAATTCTATTTGCTTCAGTTACCGAGAATGTTTTGTTTCCCCAACAAGTGTGTTTTGACCTGAAATTTTCCTTTCTCATCTTGGATGTGATTTGGGCTGGGGCGAGGTACAGGGCAGGAGTGGGTAACTGCATAAAAACTGATTTGAGCAATTAAATTAGGACAGCTCATCCCACTGAGATTAGCCTTTGTGACTTCTCATTAGATACTTGTGTGGAAATTACTTGGTGGTTACTAAGGGAAGAATATTTTGTAGATGTGCAGAAAATTTATTTCATTTTTAAGAATGTCAGCTGAAGGGAAATGTTAAAAAAAATCTAATTGGGAGTTCTTGAATACATAAGAATTTCGCATGCTGCAGCTTGCATTTACAACACAGTGTGATGAATTGTGGTCTTTTTAATTGATAAAATGGGATAAGCTGTGTTTTCAGAGTTCTCAGTCTTCACTGAGACTCAGAGAATATCCGTCACAGTTTACCTATTGGAAGTCCTGGTCTTGAGCATCAGGCTAAAGTCCCTAACTTGTTGCACGAATTAGTTTTAGTGTTTATCACTGCTTTTAATAACGATTTGAACAGTATACTGTACTCTGCATTCTCTGGGTTAGTTATCCTTTGCAGTGTAGAATCATGCCATCAGTTCTCATCTGTCTCCTGCTACATTTTATAGACTACATAAGAGAAGAAACAGCAGTAGTGCCTGGGTGTTTTTTTTTTAAGGGTAGTTTGCAACTCTTTTATTGATGTAATTAAGTCAAGTGAAGAGTTGTGGAAAGGCTGTTCTAGATAAGGACTGCAGAAGGCCATGAATGTAGATTTTCAGGGAGGGATGGGGTAGGTAAGGGATTAAGTACACAAACTGATGTCCTTGCAAACAAGTCTATTCAGGCTTTACAACCTGCAAGTAAACTAATCTCAAGAAATGAGGAGGCAATGGAGCTGTTTGGAAGTGGGAGCTGACAGTCCTTTAGCCCATGTGTTTCTGAAGACTGAGCAGCATGTGGGAATAGAGAAAGCAATGGAGGAGGGTATTTCACCACACTGGAAAAGAGGAAATTAAAGCATCCTTGTGAGTTTTTCTGCAAAAAAGAATTAATATCAGAGGTTTGTACAAGTGATATTATGACATAAGGGACATGTGAAGTTCCTTAATGAAAAATGAGACCTTTCATTTTAGGCAGAGCAGATGTTATAATATTTTTCATATGGTATGAATGAAGTCCAGCATTGTGTATTGACTTCTGCTGTTCTGTGAGTTGCAAGAATAATATGCCAACAAGCAACTCTTTTCCTGATATGGGCATTGGAAACTTTGGATACAAAATACTTACTTTCTGGCTGATGACAGATGTTTGTTACTCACTCTTTTTAATATTTTGAGGGTAACATTACAGATATCACCCTAGTTTAATTACAAACTATATATAAAAAGAAGCTGAAATATTCTAAAAAATAAATCTTCTGATTATGAAAGCTGGATAACTTTCTTCCTAAACTTGGAAAAAAAAGAGATTAAGATGCTTTTGCAAATAGAGAACAAAAATCATTAGAGACATGTTTTTTTTTTTTTTTTTTTTTTTTTGTTCAAAGCTATCACTTTCTCAGGGTTTTTTTTTCTACTTGTTATTTTTTATCCCAATACATTTTTTTTTTGTGAGGTTAAAAGGTACATTTTCTACCTCGGTATGTACATTATTGTGTCATCCCTTCATTCTTTGAATGTGTTTGGACAGGAGCAAGGAAGAATTGTGAGGGTGCCAGGAATAGAACCGATTACAAAATAAGGAAACAGGTTTGTTGCCAGCCTACAGGCAGTTAAAATGTTATTTGTTCTACTGTGAAGCAGTTAATGGCTTAGACTGCAGGAAATATTTAATTGAGTATTGATTTAAAACAAAACTGGTGCTCACTTAAGTAGTTGCCTTCTGTTGAACTGCCCTTATCTTGGGCTTAATATAGACTTTCAGACAACAGTGTTAATTAATCTGTATATGACCTCTGCCTTTTTTTTTTTTTTTTTTTTTTTTAAACCTCTTGGAGGATCAACAAGTATCTTTTGGAGGATCAGAACTGTCAGTGTTTGGAAGATGCTAGTATAAGGTTATGGCTGTGAATTATGATAATTCTGAGTCATATAATGATAATACCGTTTCACCTTAAAAGCACTAAACTGGCATCTGTATTACCCTCAGACTTCAGGTGGAGGTCCTTTGTAGTGTTTAAGTATGTATTTAAATGTTAAGAGATGTAGGGAAGTTCTTGAGTATGTACCTGATGTCCAGATGAACTGGGATATTGCCTAGGAATAGGGAGCGATGATGCTACTGAGACACACAGTTGCATTTCTTTAGCTTCTGTTGCTCCAAGGTTTTTTTTCAATGGATGTGGTGGCCATTATTGGAGGGCAAACAGCAGAGCGAGAGGCCACCGACATATTCCATAGCAACATCCTTGTTTTCTGAATCAAGAGAAATGTATTATTATCTGACTATTTTTGAGGGTAATATTTATTCTCACAGTTGTAAGTGGTGAAACTGGAGAAGCTTTGTACAGGTGGAACAGTTTAAAGCAGTGCTGCCAAATAATGGAGCACTGAAAATTCCACCTCTGCTATTCAGTGAGCAAGAAATGAATCATCCTGATCTGATTAACAGGGACGTATGCTGCCAGATCAGGGAAGAGCGTCCTCTGTTTTCTTGTCTCTTACCAGACTTTATTATTTCCCCCCCTCCCCACCTCGGGTACTGAGGTGTAATGGAAATGAAATCTGAAATGGAAGTCCAGGTGAAGAAGTTTTATTGATGTTTCCCAGGTATCCAGTCCTAGGGAAGCATCTGCCTGAGAACGAAGGCTTTCTATTTGCTTCTTGGGCACAAAGACTGGCTTCCTTATTTTTCTCCACCACCTTTTTTGTGTGTTGTTTGTATCCTTTAGTTTTTCTTTGGCTTTTGTCGAATTACCCTCTTTGCACACGCTTATCTCGTACAGCTTAGCTTCTACTATCAGTTAAAAAACAAAATATGTAGTTTTAGTCATAAACCTTAAAATATTGATGACAAACAAACTAATTAACATTAATTATATTACACACATGAATCTTAAACTATTTCTGAAGTAAAAGAACTTTGGAAAAATGTTGGCATTTGTAAATGTCAAACAGATTAACAGGCTTTCTGTCTGTCTCTGTATTTTCAATATCCAGCTAGATTTTAACAAGCTCACAGCATATTTCCTTTTGCTGCTATTTGACTTTCACCCTCATCAGTAACAGTGTCAGCCCAGAAGAAAATGTAAAGTATGGTCCTAGAGACCTCTCTGCAAATTCCAGCTTTCTACCATGCACAGTAAGCTAGCCCAGAAGTCTATGCAGATTTCAAACTACCAAAAGCTAGATCAGTAATTTTATTATTATAAAATGTATGAATTGCAATCTCATAATATTGCCTACTTAGAAATTCAGTTATTGTATGCACATGACTAACCTAATGCCTAATGATATTTAATGACATTGACTATGTTTGCTGTTTTATAGATGTGAAACTTGACCAGTGTGGCCCAAAATTATGCAGAAATATCTCAGCTTAGTGTCACACCCTCTCCCCCTGAACAGTTTAAAAAAGGACTGCGGAGGGAAGATAATTGATCCATGGGAGTTTCTGTAATGAGTTGTCACAGAACTAAGAGTGGAACAGTGAAGTTCTGTCTCAGACTTCTGCTGGAACCATTTTAATCTTTCTTGTTAATAGCAAGATGAATAATACGCTGCCTTCTCCTATTACTTGTAACTCAACAGACATTCCAATAGAGTGAGTGTTGCTAATTATGATGAATTAGTATTAGACAAATATCTAAACTGGCAAGTTACGAGACTGAAAAAGTACAAATTATCTTAAGATAGGCAGAGGAAATGACAGTTTAGCAAAAATAAAAAGCCTAGACTTCTCATGTTCCATTCATTTTCTCAAGTACATTTATTAAGTTCTTTTGCCTCTAACAACCCCAGGAAATTAAGCTTGACCTAGGCTGAATTCACTTACGACGTTGAAGATATCTTCATTCAACAGCTAGATATCTCCCTGCCTGGAGCACCTGTCAGGCTTGGTATTCCTGTGCTGAGAGGGGCTGAATAACGACTTAACTAGATGAAGAGAACTAATACAGATATTTTGTGATCCTGAATATTCTGTAATTCTAAGCCTTTCACAAATGCAACTTAAGAGTACAAAAGCTTTCTTTACTTTAGAGTATGTCGAGTTTCATGGAAAAGGACTAGTGTTTCATTCTTACTCCTATGTTTTCATAATACTTTGAGCCTTTTGATTTTGGGAGAAGGCACTTCTGGTGCCCGCTTTTTCTGTTAAATGCAATAAATTCAGCATATGTTATACTTGTCCAGGAAGACAGTACTTGTGCTTCTGCCCACACATCCATGTGTTCTTTCTACCCAACTCTTGAAAACAGCTGTGCTGTCACATACTGAGTGACAGGAAAGGATAAGGCCACAGAGGAGAGCATGTCTGTCTTCAGATCATCCAGTACTATCTTGCAAGTTAATGTGGGAGCACATAAGAACAATGACCTGATGCTTCAGAAACAGCAATTAATAATTTATGCTGGACAATACATGCATGACAAGCTTCAATAATGAGAAGATCACTTTGCTTTTAATAGTCTGATCTATTCCATGGTTCTTCTCCAGCCACTCACTGGATGTGGGTAAGCACAAATACATGGCTATATAAATTCAAATAAAATTTGCTTCCCACTGAAATGCAGTATCCAGCGGGAAGCTTAACCAAAACTGTTTTGAAAATACACATGGGGGAGGAGGACGACTTCTTTTTATCCTTATGTACTTTGTCTGTAGAAGGGAAGAACAGATTTTTTGATTGATTATTCATGAGACAAAAAGATTCTCTACACTACACTGGTACCAATGACCCTTTATGAAAGAAAAAGAGCCAGCAATATTTAGTGTTAATAACTGAGCATAAAGTGATGCAAATGTGCACCTCATGCTGCCAGTGGATAAATGAAAATCCCAGGCACAGGTTGCCTTAGCACTTTATGCATTGACGAGGGATTAACTGTAAGAACTATTTGTTGTAGGAAGCATTTGAGTTTTTTCTTTCTGAATCAGTAGATTCCACTTTAAAAGAGAACAAACAACTTAGAGCAAGGTTTTGGTCTGAAGGCAGAAATTTCACAGGAGCCCTAATGAAAGTGCTTGGCCATAAGACCTTTACAGCAGAGCTGCTCTAAGCCCTGCTTCTCTGGTTATTGCTGCTCTTTCCAGGCCAATGGTAATGCTGGAGTGGAAGGACTTGCTGTCGTACTTTGTGCCTCTTTGTGTTTGGTCACTGAGACGTTGTGCTTTTGGCTGGTGGTTGATACTCCCTCTACTCTGCCCTGGTGAGACCCCACCTGGACTACTTTGTCCAGTTCTGGAGCCCCCAACATAAGGACATGGACCAGTTGGAGAGGGTCCAGAGGAGGCCATGAAGATAAGAGGGCTGGAGCACCTCTCCCATGAGGACAGGCTAAGAAAGCTGGGGCTGTTCAGCCTGGAGAAGAGAAGGCTCTGGGGAGACCTTATAGCGGCCTTCCAGTACCTAAAGGGGGCCTACAAGAAAGATGGGGAGAGACTGTTCAGTAGGGCCTGTTGTGATAGGACGAGGGGTAATGGTTTTAAAATACAGGGAGGTAGATTTAGATTGGATATTAAGAAAAAAAATTTTACGCTGAACATTGTAGAGCACTGGAACGGGTTGCCCAGAGAGGTGGTGGATGCCCCATCCCTTCCAACCCTAACCATTCTATGATTCTAAGACCAGTCTGCCCTTAGTATATGGAACTGGGAGAGTGGCAGTGCTTTGGAAACCACCAACTTGTCATGGTAAAAAATGTGTTTGAAACAAAGAAGACTTAAAAAATGGATGTTCAGAAACCCATGGGGAGGCTATGTGCACAGGACAATGTAAAGATCATGAGCCAAACTAATTATTCCATGCATGCCAACTTCTTGACATCAGACATATCAGACTTGAATGTAACTTCATACTGTAAATATAAAGATTTTGCTGGAGTGCTCAGGAAGTGCAGTGAAAGGAAACTGTGTATATAAGCACCAAGTGAATTGTAATACACTAACCATCACACATGTAATAAAAATATGCAACTCATTTGTTTGATTCTGAAGCAGTTCTGTTATAACTTTATAGGTGCAATTTGGCTGGAAAGGGCTTGTATAAGGAACAGATTGTTAAATGCCTTTTAAAAAATGTTACTTACTGCTTAACAAGCTGCTTTGAGTATAATTTCTCTAATCTGCTGAGAAAAAAGTACAAATTGGACTTTGTCTAAATCATTTAATTGTATTTTGATATACTCACTCACACTTTAGCGAGGAAACCTGAGTGCAGTTCACTTTTACTGTAAGCATCTAATTAGAGCTGGATTTGCTTTTTGGGTATGAGGTGGTTCCTTTTTTTGATCAAGTTTGTATTTTCCGTTGGATTTACCTAACTGTTGGGAGATATGGAGCCATAATCCCCATGCAGGTTCTCTTTGTCCTTGTGGGAGTTCTCAGGAACCCCAGAAATGTCCTTTAATGCCCTCAGTTTTTTCATGTCAGGAAAATCTGCAGCCTTTCTTCCCACCTTGTTCTGTGGTCTGACAGATTTCACAAGCTATTGTAATCATGACTTGCCTAGATCTGTGCTTGGGTGGGAGACTTCAAAGGCAACATAGAGGATAGAGGAACAAATGTTGCTAGGTTGTTTGGAAGTCCCTGATTTACAGTCTCCTTCAACCATAGGGAACTTCTGTTTTGCTCTGGGGGTTATGAAATTTTAGGCAAAAAGCAAAATAAATGTTATTTGTTGAAGTCCATCATCCAGCTTTAGAGGATTATGTAGCTCTAGGCTCTGAAGACTGGACCACTTGAGGACTTGGGAAAGACATTCTATGAGCAAAACTATCCTTTTAATTTTTATTGTTGTGTTGTGCAAAATCAACTGTGATGTTTGTGAAGAATTTTTCAAGCACTTTGGGATAACAGAAGTGATTAGAAGTGTAGTATTTCAGAATTTTAGTGTATTTTCTCCTGCTCTTGTATCAAGAGAAAAATAGATTAAGAAAACAGTCTAGTTCTTGTGAAATTTTCAGTTATTTTGTTGTTGTTTGTTGTGTGGTTTTTTTATAGTGTTTCTTTTTGGTAAAAGTCTTAAGGTGTCAGCATAGCTGAAAAGTCACTTAGGGACTTAGTGTCTGACTTCAGATGAGACTTATTGTCCAGTTCCTCAAAACTAGGTGTCCTGCCTCACAAAGGCTTTATTAGGAGTTACATGGTTAGATGCCTTTGAAGACCTGAACTTGGGCTCTTGCATCTCATTTTCACATTTGTATTTTAAAGAATAAACATCACTATGCTGTTCTCATTAGTATCAATAGTAGGATAACAATAAACAAATGCCCACAGCCCTTGTGGGTGCTTGGGTTTGCACAGGAGTCCTTGTCCTTGCTCTTGTCACACTGAGGTGGAGGTATGTGCTGTGGGTACGGATTACATGTTACTTAACTTTCGGGGAGGTGGGTGTCCTGGCCTCACATACAACATGTGGGATCCTTGGCAGAGCTCTGATGCTGTGCAGCCCTCCTTTTACATAAATTCTCTGAGCTAACATTGGCAGGTCTAAAGTTTACAATGTATTCAGCTCCTGATGGAGCCCTTTAATCTGCGTTTCATTTTGTTCAGAGTAAGTGACAGATCAAAGAGAAGGGAAGGAAAATGAAGTAGAAAAGTTAGTAGCTTGGTGAAAGGATGGACATCTATCCACAAATAACTTCAGCATCTCAGAATTATAATGATGAACTACCATTATTTACACCCTTTATGGGTTTTCTTTCTGTGTTAGATGCTTTGTGCCATGGCTTATTACTTGTGTTAACATAACCTACTGTCACTTTGGTGACAGTCAGTTTGGAAGCAACAATTACACTGCAAGCTGTCATTAGATTAAAAACATGTGAAACTTTCTGCATTTGGTGATGGCAGTGAACTCAAAGTTGCTTTTTTTTTTTCCTCCTGCATCCCTCTTACCTTTTCTTTTCACACAATCAGTGCTTTGAAAATTAAGATAAACATTTTTTTTTTTTTTTTGCAATAAAGGAAATAAAATAATCTGTAATAAAACCCCTAGGGATATTTTCCCCACATAATTTCAGCAAGATGTTGCACACAGTTCGAAATTTCAGAAAAATGTTGTATCATTTCACAGTGAAGTGTCAAAATGTTTGTCACCTGTGTTTTAACTGTTGTCTTATTTCTCTCGTATAACCTCCAACACACGAGAAGTAGTTTTGGAAAATGTTGTGTTCACTTCTGTTCTTCAACGCTCAGAACTACATTATCCATCTGAGGCCTATATGCTTATAGCATGCTGTCTTCTGACATCCTGTCATCTCTCTGTGCTATGGGACATCGTAATCGCAATGACAGGGTGGTTTAGGTATGAGAGTCTAACCAAAACCAGATGATATAATAAGCTTAGACATACACAAACTTACCCACTGAACAGTTTCCTTCACTCTTGTGATGACTTGGAGGAATAAAGCAGTTGATCAATCACTGAATTTTCATCCTTCTGCTTTTTTTTTTAGTAGCATATATGCTATAATTCAGCTATTATTTTATTCCAAACAGTATACACACTAGGTATGTAAGTTGACATGTTTTGGGGAAAAACTGGTTTCAGAGTAGCCCTCAGTCTTATCTTAATATGCTTCACTGGAAAAAATAGAGGTTCTTGCAGTCCACAAGCAAAATAGCAATGTTTTGAAAAAGGTTTTCAATATGTATGAATCACAACCAGAATAATGGTAGTTTCATGTTATACTTTGCAAGGACTGTGTGAATGTTTTATTATTAGGCTGCAAAGAAAGATTGATCTATGATTTAATAAAACTGTGAGAGGTAAGGCATGCTTTTCACTGATGCATAATCTCTGCCGTATTTTGCATCACCTAAACAAAGTCTTTTAAATTACTTGCTTTTAATTCAGAAATGTTTAGTGCCTTGCAAACACAGGAAGAATATTTGGATATAGCCAGACATTCTTAGTGGAGGAACAGCAGGTAAGATAGATAATTTTTCGGTCCATTAAAATAACAGCTTGCACCAATTCCTTCCACAGAGAACTGCCCAAAGATGCAGTGGAGGGGCTCTGTGCAATGCCTGTCTTGATTAGGGGTAGGGTGCTCCAGATTGGAGGCTTTTGGCTGTCTTGTTTTAATGGTTTTGTTATACAGGCTGAGGCCAGGCTGCATTGCAGGGGGAGGGAGTGTTCTCTAGTTTCCTCCCATCAGCATTTTGGTCATTTGTTTTGAGACTGGTAGACTTCATGCCAAGTGGGTGGAAGAGGAGCTGGAGATTCGAGTGCATATTGGGATCTTATAAATGATAAAGTGTAGCTGTAGGAGTGAGTGGAGATCAGTCCTGAGAGAGGACGTGGGGACCCTGGAGCATGCCTGTGGCCTTTCCTGATGAGGAAGTGCATGTACTTTACTGTCTAGTCTTTTATGTATGTGCCATATTGGAGCTTCTTTTATTGGAATTGCCTCTTTCTCTTCCTTCACGTGAACTCTTGGCATCATGGACTCTGATTTTAAGTATTGCTCTTTGGGCTTTGCAATATCCAGAAGAAAAGGTCATACATAGCCAGCCCAGTCAGCTGACTTCTTTTACCAAGCTTTGTATTAGGATATATACACGCTTCAATCTCACTGGAAAGATAGATTTCTATTCCATGGATGTAACTGGGTTCAAGTCACGTATATAGATTCCTGTGCTCTCCAAATAGCCCCGAGGAAGTCCGCAGTGTATATAAAAGTCATCAGCAATGCTTTAAAGGCTATATCAAACCAAAATTGTACGTGTTGCCTTAGAGGCAAGTTTACAAAAGTCGTAGAGGTGTTAGGTCCACCAACAAGTTTCCACCTTCCCAGTAGCTTCTGTTGTCTTGAGTTTGGGTCCTGAGCATTGGGCAAACAGGTCTGTACGGTAGGACTGTAAGCTACCACTTCCAGCTGTGCTATAGTAGCTGCTGAAAGCATTACAGCTTCCCTCAGTGGAACTTGTCTGTGTGCCCCTTCCCTTCCATTTCAGAGATTTGTTTAGCTCTGAGAACTCAGTGACATTTTAGGGAAAGTTTGCAATGTTTCTTGTCTTACTTGCTCTCTTGAGCAAGGGCAGGTTAAAGCTGCATCTCTAACTCAGATTCTCAAAATACTTCATAACCAAATCCAGCTGAGAAAATTGTATTATGTGCTTGGCAAACTGTCAATTGTCAGGCATCAGTTCTCAGTCACAAGACAAAATCCAAATCTCAATCTTAAGTTTCCACACCCTATAAACATAAGCCATTTCTCTGGCCTCTAAAAAAAAGTGAAATAAACAAACTGATTCTGAAGAGCACTTGATGCAATGCTCTCCCACTCATTTTCACCCAAGTTGAATTTTCTTGAAGTCACATGGAATAGAGATGGGGTATAAGGTAAACTTGAAAGGGCATGCCACTTGGAGTATGTCAAAGGCTTTTACTTGGCTTAGTTCGGGTGTGTTCCTGTGTATTATTAATAGGGAAATCTTTAACATCTTAAGACATCAAATGTGCAGATCTAAATCTTATTGCTAAAGTAGGAGAAATTGCATTTCAAATGGTTCATGACAGGAGTTTCAACTCTTAATACTTAATGAGGCATTGATGATGGGCCATTTCTCTACTCCAAACAGACAAATTATATTGGCAGGGGTAACTGCGGGAAGATAAGTGAAGTACTGTACGTTTGAAGTGAAAGCTGTGCAAGTGGTGAAGGGCAAACTGCCTATGGCCTTCTCTCTCTGAAGCATCCTCTGTAGCTTGAACAGACGTTAACTACTATTCGCAAGCTACCTGTGGGTGTTTTTAAATATTTATTACTTTCTCCCTCTTTAAAGTTAAAGCCTGTGTCTTCCCACCACAAAACAAGTCCTTTAAGAATAGCCGTGGCTCACTGCCTCTCTATGGTAAAAGCTGTATTTAGCAGAGGAGACAGAAGCTTGTGTCTGCAAGTAGAAATTAAATTGCTAATCTAACCCCTACTGTGTGGGCAGTTCTCATTCCTTCACTCTTGCATCCTCAAGTTGTTCACTGTAAGTCTGAGGCAGTGTAAAGAAACAGCATCTGGCTATTCTGAAAGCCTGGGATTCTTAAGACAGACATTTCAATGTTAAAAATAATAATTAAAAAGAAGTGTTCAACTGCTAATTGACTTCCACTTGCATTTTTAAGCAGTGAATAATCCTTGTCAAGTAGCCAAGGACTGAAGACAAATACATGTTATAACCATCACTTTATTTTTGGGAAAGCAGAAATGGACAATTAGCTAGTGACTAGTACCAAGGCTTCTTGGGAGGAGCAGGTGTAATGACCCTCTTTTTGGTATCTGTGTATATAGACACCTAATTACAGTGCAGAGATTTGCTTTTGACCCACTCTTTTTAATGGATTTAGTTAACTCCTGATCTATTCTAGTAGGTGGGCACCTTGGTTCAAAGCTGGATAAAACAGCAACACTTCTGTTATGAGTTGTAATAATTATTATTTTTTTAGTTACCTCAAGTTGGGAAGGGAAGTGAATAACTAGTCTGAATTACTGATAAAACTGAGTGTTTGCACTTAGATTAAATACAGGTTTTCTGGTCACAGCAGACTAATCACTACTACTTAACATCTGCACCTCTTGCTGCAGTATTTAAGCACCATCTCAATCTCTGCGTGACTTAAGTATGAGGCTTAAAGCCCTCAGTGGCACAAGCTTCTCCAAAGATCAGAAAAAGTAGAAACAGCAGTCTCTACCACTAGCCCCAGGACCAGAACAAGTAGCGTTAGTGGGGACATATTTTTGCACCACTTGAAGCATGGAGACAGAAGCTGCTCTGCTCTTTGTTCACCCGGAGTACGCTGGGCTGCCTGAGGCACTGATACTTGCTCTGCACGGCCTCTGATCACAGCCATGTGCTCAGACTCTTAATCGAGTCCAGAAAGCTTGCCTGTAGCTGCAGAGTGAGTTTGGGGGGTTTAGTCAGCTCGTTCTGAGGAATTTTGTCTTTGGAGAAGTAGCAATGGCAAGCCTCATCCCTTTTCCACTGGGAAAGAAAAGCAGCTTTATAGCACTTGCTTTCCCAAACTTTAGCGTGTAAGGGGTTTTTATTTATTTATTTATTTTCCCCATTCAGATGCCACCCTGCATCTAATGTAACTTTTTCTAGTACCACTTGCTGGCTGGGGCTGTGATTGATGCCATGAGCTGCATCTCCTCTGCTAGACCAGAGGAGCACTGAGCTCCCTCTCCTGCTTGGCCCCACAGGTTGGTGTGCTGTGATTAGCGCTACGCTGAGAAGTCTGCAGAAGATTGGGAAAGGTCCAACAAAGGACACGGAGCTCAAGTGTTAAAGTGTATGTGGTGAGCAAGCAGGTACCTGAGCTTTGCAGATCTGTTGGAGCAAGACCAGAGAAGGCCACAAAGATAAAAGGGCTGGAGCACCTCTCCCATGAGGACAGGCTGAGAAAGTTGGGGCTGTTCAGCCTGGAGAAGAGGAGGCTCCAGGGAGACCTGATAGTGGCCTGCCAGTACCTAAAGGGGGCCTGCAGGAAAGATGGCCCCATCCCTGGAAATGTTCAAGGCCAGGCTGGATGAGGCTCTGAGCAACCTGATCTAGTCAGGGATGTCCCTGCTCCTTGCAGGGGGGTTGGACTAGATGACCTTTGAAGGTCCCTTCCAACCCTAACCATTCTATGATTCTATGGAGAGAAACTCTTTAGCAGGGCCTGTTGTGAAAGGACAAGGGGTAATCTTTTTAAACTAGAAGGATTTAGATTCAGACTAGATAAAAGGAAGGAATTTTTTTTTTTTTTTTACAATGAGGGTGGTGGAACACTGGCACAGGTTGCCTGGAGAGGTAGGTGCCTCATCCCTGGGAACATTCAAGGCCAGGTTGGACGGGGCTCTGAGTAACTTTGTCTGGTTGGAGATGTCCCTGCTCCTTGCAGGGGGGGCTTGGACTAGATGACCTTTAAAGGTCCCCTCCAACCCTAACTATTCTATGATCTGCTGGGAGGGCGTCTCCCATGCTTGGCAAAGGTGGTGAATCCTCATCAGTCTTTAAGCATAGTGCTGAGACTGGGACCTCCAGTTAGCATCCTCTGTCAGGTAGAGATCTGTGACTTTAATTCCCCTGCCAGTTTGCTTTTTGGCTGTTACTAAGCTGTATTATCTAAATCTGGCTGTATGATTAGAGTGCCTTGCAAAGAATGCAACTCTTGCTTTTCTTTTAAAATAAGCTCACAGAGTTCCAAGCTCTCCTCCAAATCAAATCCAGTGGAAAAGCAATTTTGGACTAGGAATTATTTCATTTTAATGTTGACTTATTCCTACAGCAGTAGATGATTAAAAAAATACTTTAGGGGGAAATATTGAGACAGTTGTTCTGGAAATGTCAATACAGAATTTTATGACATTACTATAACACTGGTGTATTTTTTTTTCCCCTCTTGTCTCAAAAATAAAGATTTGGCAAGGTTTCACTTATTCAATTTTACAGGACACTTAGATTGTGAGTATTTTTTCTTCGATCAGCTTTCCATGTTATGTCTTTGCTTTTTTCCTCACATCAATATCTGAAAAGAATATCTGTCAGGCCCATTTGAAGATGACATTTTTGTGTATTTCCATGCAGAAAAAGATTTTTATTAAAAAAAAGGTCTAAACTTACCCTTTAGAGACCATCTAGCTATTTCTCTGCTTTAAAATCAGCAGGCAATGTAATAGATTTGCTCTCCAATGTTTAAATAACATCTTCCTGAACATTAACTAGACTGCTCTACAGAGGTGGCGTGGTGCCTCCTTCAGAGTTATGGTCGTGACTATGATGGTTTCCCTATGCTAACCTATAAATATGAAACACCACATAACGTGAAGAGAAGAGCTTGTTTTCCTTGTGTGCACAGGCTGTGACATCTCCAACATGACTAGCACAGTGTGTGATAGCGTGTGTGCAGCAGCTGGGCTGAAATGTTGTTATTTTGCGTGGAGGTTTTGCGGTGGTTATATGTTCCTTGTCTGCTAGGATTGCTCACCCATGCACAACAGGCTTCTGTTTACCTTGACTAGGTGGGGCATCGTGACCAGCCAGGCCTTTTTGAGTAACCAGGCAAAGCTTCTTGACCGTTGAATAACTATGAAGTGACTGTAAGTGCTATGGTATTAACTGTACGGTTAAAATAACGGTATTGCTGTGTCTGTCAGCTCTGATGTGATGTTCTGTAACTTCAGGCTCATGCTAGGGCTAAATTAACTATGTAAATTCTGACAACTCAAATCCTACTGCAAATCCTCTGTGTACATGAGGATCATTGTAGTTTACAAAAGTCTCAAGTGTAGATTTGGGCTGTGTGTTATTCTTGTCTGGTTTAAAAACATAGCTGATAATGAAACTTGTATTGTTGACTTAGAATTGTTTATCAGGAAGGCTGTATGCTAGTGAACAAGGTCAAATCAGAGTGGGGGAAGAGACATCTATTTTGGTTGGACAAAAAGCTGTGTGTGAATAAGGTTTTCCAAAAAGTATTATATAACCATCCCTAAGTGGCCTTTTGCCCCCTGTGGATGACCCATCTATTTTGTTTTACCCTGGTCCTCTGCAGTGTTGCCCATGTGAGAGTACATTTCTTGCATAAACTGCTGGGATGTTGACATTTGTCGTTCTTAGTTAGATGCTTGCTTTGTCTTTATTTTTTTATAAGACATCTGGGGATAAAACTTCCCCTGTATCTGTATCATAAATCAAACGTTTTGCTGGAGGATAATGGTGCACTTAAAACAAAAAAGACACAGAGAATTCAATCAATACAATACCTAAAAAGCAACAGCTTGTCTGCAGCTTGAATTGTAATTCATTAATTAGAGCCAGCATTTACATATTTATTATGGTGTGCTGGTTTTGAAAACAACAAAGAATGAATTCATCCTTCCAGTGCGTTTGATCAGTGTATGAAAATCAGAACTGAAATTTTTGTATCATGTTTTTATTTTATGTACATGATTTGAGTAATGTACACCCCTGGGTAATACTTGTGGGGAATTTCTAGAGAAGTTAATTCAACTATTCTACCATTTTTAGTTCACGTTCTGCAGATGTTCAAGAAGTGAATTTTTTCATGCAGCCACTTAATGAAATCTCCTATTTCAGCAGTCAAATGCTCTACATTTCTGTCTATCTACTCCCATAAAATAGTTCTTACGTGGGATTGAACCCTGCAGATATTGTCCACTGCGGAACTTGGCTTTCCCATGCTCTCTAGTACTGGCAAAAGGAATTAAATGAGTGAACAAAAAACATTTGAAAGTTCTCTGCAGAATAGATCTGTAAACTTTGAAGAATTTGACACTGTTGTGCCCCCTAAGCCGCTCCCAACCTGAAGAGTAGCAAGCTGGTGAGAATAGACTTGGGTCAGCAGGGTTTGGTATAAACAACCTCAACTGTGAATACAGGTAGCCTCCTCTTTGCTCTCCTTCCAGCTCCCTGCTTGCTGCCACAAGTACCTCTGGTCACTGCCAGCCCTGGTGCTGTGGCAGAGCTGGTAGACCTTCCCAACGTGGATGGACCCCAACAGACCAGTTCAAAGCTATTCCTGTACACAGTGGTGTTCTGGCTCCAAGTTTGTACTCTGGGCAGGCAATGTACACAAGATCTGTAGAAGCCTAACCTCTGATATCTGGGTTTTTTTTTTTTCTATTTGTATCTGAAGAGGTATTAAAAAGGTGAACTGCTGAAGCAACTTGAGCGCTCTGCTCTGTGGTGCAATACATGTGTAATTATTCAAATATACGTAGTGGCTATGTTTAAATTCATTTCAATGTAATCAGTTTACTGGATGTGGCAAGAACAAATTTAATTTTTAATTGACTTTGAGTAGGCAATAAAGACTGTTCCTGTGCCTGAAACAGGAAGGTGAGGAATTAAGGACCATTTGCAGAGGTCTGCAGATTACTCCCGGAGTTTGAACTGAGTATGTCTCTGCAGGGTTATGAAGTGATACTGAGCCAAGCATGTTCTCTTCCCTGTGGACAGTATCTTAGTGCCTCATTACAAGGCTGTCTTTGCACCTTGCTGTGACCAATGGCAGGACCTGGCTGTCATTTGTGTCACATGTGAAATGAAAGGTCTAAAATTTGGAGTCAAACCCTTTGAGCCAAAAGCAATGGGTCTGTTATCAGACTGGAAGAAAAATAGGTCTGAATTTGGCAACAGCCAAATAGTGGTTTAGGTACATATTTGTCACTATTCCTGCTGAAGAGTGCTTCAGAGATGACAGTTGCTTTTCCAAATGATATACCTCACTGAAATCAAAGCGATGCAAAAGATGGCTCTGTAATCATTGCTAACCAGGTTAAAAACACCTCAGAAAGCCCATCTAATGCATCCTGGATAAATATATCTCTAGAGCCAGGTTCTAGTGTTTTATAAATCCTCTATAATGTGTGGTTTTTTTTTTTTTTTTAAAAGCAAGCTTCAGGCACACAAATATTTTTCTTATAACAAATATGTGCTTTCATTATTGAACTTGCTGAGGTTTGCTATGGGTTCAAGAGCTTTTCATCCTTTTAAATTATGCCACTTTTAAAAAGTGGTTGCAAAACTAAACAAGTAGGCATCTGTTATGTTTAATACGCTTTTACTTTAAGATATGTTCTTGATAAGCAGTCCCGTGTTTGAGCTCTCTTTCACTATTTCAGGCTTTTAAAAGCAGTACATCATAACATCTTCCATTTAAGACTGGGTTTTATTTTTGTTTTTTTGGGGGGGTTTTTTTTTTTTTGTTTTTCAAAACCTTCAGGATAACTTCTCCACTTTGGTTCTCTTCTTTTTCTATCACACAGTGTGTTTATTTAGGAGATGTAAACTGAATGAGTTTCACAGACTTCCTCACAGGTTTCACTACCAGGAAGAATAGCATGCTACCACCTTTTCTGTAGCTCCTTGGAGAGTGATGTAAGGGGCACAAAATAAAGGTGTATTGATAATGCAGTATTTCTCTGCCGATGGTATTTCATTTGTGTTTTACCCTAGTAGTAGCCAGTGCAAGTAATCCTGAATATTAATATATGGGACCTTTATGTCACTTGCCAATCTGCCTCCTGAGTTTCATGCAGGAGGAGCAGAGACAGCAATATTATTATGTAATTTTTGCATACTCTGTTCTTGTTTAGTAATGGACACGAATTGCAGAAAAGTGACTCTAGCCTGTAGCTGGGGCAGTCTCCCTTCCTCACTGAAGGTTTTGTTGTCTTCAGTTGGACCTGTTGCTTTTTTTCCTGAACAAAACTTAATTTTAATAAACCCACAGCAGTAAATACTTTGAGGCATCACTTCTAATTATTTTACAATGGCAAGTATAGGTCAGATCTAGTAAAGAAGCCTGTTAGTTAACCAAAGTAATTAACTGAAAATTGACCCATAAACATTGACTGACAGTTCCTCTTTGGATTAGAAAAGAGCAAAATAGCTTGAGAGGAGTTATGGAGAAATATCAGTTTAATTTATGGGCGGTAAGCTTGCTGTGGACTGTATACTAACATGAATCTTAAATAAGAGCTACCACTTCTTGTTTGAAGTGAATCTTTAATGCCAACATAAACTTTGCAGAGAAAAATAAGTAAACGCTATTCATCCCAGTAAGAAAGAGCTGGGAGTAGAAATGTAAAATAAACTAAAAAAGATAGGATCAAAGGTTGCACTCTTGCCCTCTGTTGTTCTTCTGTAAAGATTTATTTTTCTTTGAATTCAAACAGATGCCCAGAGAATGAATTGTTAATCTACATATCCAGATTCATTTTGTAAGGTTAGCACAGCCAAAAACCTGAAATCCATATGAAAAACGAAACTACATTTTGATGTGGATTGCAGGGGTCCAATGCACCTATGAAGTGTATATTTAAGTAGAATATTTTTTCAGCTGATCTAGTGGTGCTCAGGTCTTTATCAGTCTCATTACTTCTTGCCGTGCTAAAGCAGAGTACTTTCATCCTACCTGTAGCTCAGAAATGCAGTAATTTAATTCTCAGTTCTCTGTCTGTGGTTCATAGCTGTCTTATTCTCCACCATTATGCAGTTAATCAGTCGGTGTATAAAATGCAGATTAATCAAGGCTTTATATAGATTTCTGTAACTTTTTTCCTTTCTATAATTGCTTTAATAGGTTGCTTTATCCCCCGCCTCCCTGCCCCGTCTTTTGAGGGGAAGGGCAGTGCAGAGACATTTAAACCATGTATGGAGGCTATAGTAGCCTTGTGCACTCACGATATTCTTAAGGATAAGGTTCATCTTCTTGCTTCTGGTTTAGGTGATTAAAAACCAACAACAGTACAGAGATTACTTCCTTGGTGCTTTGGTGAAGCTCTGAAGCAGATGCAAAAGTGCCGTGGTCTCTTTAAAACTCTAAGTGACATTATTGACTTTGGTCGAATTAGGTCTTAATAGAGGTACAAACCACTCTCAAAGGTAAACATTGTTTGAATGTGAATTCTTTAAAATGTACCAGATGTAGTAATAGGTTATAGCTTACCGCCTTACAAACAGCATGCCAATATTAAATACCGGAGGCTCATACTCCGTAAGCTCCCTTGTGTAGTACGTGAAAACCAGTTGTGGTCTAAGTTCAACAAACTATTTGAAGTGACCTAGACTAAATCTTTATACACTATTTAGTTAAGACAACAGATCACACTAATTTTTCCAGCTGTTTTGTACTAGTATAATATGTAGTTGTGAATATGTACCCTTCTTATGCTGTGAAGATGTCTTCCCATGTTGAGATCACTGAGCTACAAACACATCTCCCGTTGCTGAGCCTTGTGCTTTTTACAAATGTCTACTCATGCAACTCAGCTTTTTTTTTTTATAGTGCCTGCTATTGAAAGCTTACAGTAAAATCCTTTTTTGATTTATTGGAACAAAACAGGAAAAACTGGCTTTAAATTTTATGTTGGAGTGTTTTTCATCCAGGGACCTACTGAGTTGTCAGTCAGAGTCAATCTGTTCTGTAGGTCTGACTTCTGTGAAACTGCGTTGGAATCCAGATAGGTTTTTCTAGACATCTGCATGCTATGGTGTTAAGCTCCTGGCTTAGTTGAGACTCCCACCACTGGTACTAGCAAGTGCTAGCTCTCTGAGGCTCATGATAGCTCCTTGATTGCCAGGGTTTTCAGGGCCCTGGCTGTCAAGCTATCTTGCCTCAAAGCCCTTACAAAGAAGCTTTTGCAGTGCCCAGTTTGATTCCGAACTGAGAATAAATTAGGTGTTGGTGTACAGAAGTTTCATGGGTTGTGTCCTCCCAGTTCTGACTCAAAATGGAGCAGCTACAAAGGAGCGGATCCTGGACCTGTTAGTCAGAGACAAGATGTTGAGGATGGGAGTTAAATGATAGAAAAGAAGGTGGAAGTATGGGTTGAATCCTTGGAGAGAAACAAAACAAAACAAACCTCAAAAAAACCCCAAAAAACCAACCAAACAAAAAAACCCCAAAACAAACAAACAAAACCCTAAAACCCAAAACAAAACCCCCCCAAAACCAAACCAAAAAACCCCAGACCCTTCAAATTCACAAGTACTGACTTGCATTATCAGCAAATAGCCTGCAAAACTTGGTTTAAAGAAATTCAGCTATTCCTGAGTTTCAAAAACAAGGTGTCAAGACTCGTGTCTGATTCTATGACTTTAAAACACTGAGGCTTTTTTTTTTCTAGCTCAATTTAATGTTAAGAAAAGAAAGAGCCCTTCTGGCTGTGGCCATGTATGCCAACCATCAGCCAGGAGTAAAGTTTTACAGCTGACTTATAAACCCCTGAGATGGGTTTTCTAATGGAAATACTGACAGCCTCTTAACTTGAGCAACACTAGCAGGCGCCGTTATAATAAATGAGACTGAGAGAGACATGATACAGGCCCACAAGGTAATTAATAGCTAGAGTAAAATAAAATATAGATGCAACGTCCCACAGAGAGCATGACTCAATGGAGCAAACTTGTAATAAAGCACAAAGAATGTCTGTTTAGTAAAGAGCTGTGTGAAACTGCTTGTAAAATAAATCATGAGCTAGTGCTAGAGCTAGCTGAGCTCTCTGTATGTTTCTTTTAAATTATAGGATTAAAAAACTTCCATCAACTATAAAAAGCCATTTTTGGCAATGCAGAATTGCAGTGTATAATGAAACGAGAAGCCATGAAATGCAAAGTGTACCTATGCAAACAAGCTCTTAACACACTTCTCAATAGAAATATAGCAGAGAGGAGTTGAGACTCTACCTACTACCTAAACATTTTAATCAAGTAAATTTTTGACTATCTGTCATTCTGATTCTAACCCAATTGTCTTCTCATTTGGAATGCTTGATTTTGGTCTTGTTGATGTGTCATATATCAAAGCAGGCATCAAAACAGTTTGTATTTCTCAATTTCCTCACTTGTTTAAGATGCTAAACTTTCTTTAAATTCCCCACCCCCCTCCCCCAAACAACAAAACCAAACCCCAGACTGTTATCTTATTTCTTGCAGTTCTTCCACTGATTTAGGAGGCTGTAGCTACAGTACTTGTAGATAAACTGTTCTGTTAAGGCAGAAAAGCAAGTTGCTTTAGATCCGTAAGCCAAATGAGTTAGATACTGCAATGAACCTCTTCCTAACAACTCCCAGCTCTGCAGATCTGGGAAGGGAACAGACTTATGGCTGATGTTAAACTAAGGTGCAAGCATATGCCGTGTCACTGCTACTTTAATCTTTACCAAACAGTTGGTGTTGGCAAGCCTCAATCCTCCATTCCTTGAGTTAGGAGTAAAAATACTTGACAAATGATAAACTTAAGCTTCTGTGACTTGCTAATTAGCACATAATTAGACTTGCTAATTAGCACGTAAGAATGTCAGAGCCCCCTATTTAAAATTGACATCTTTGAAGGTGAAATATGGCAGCACTACAACATCAAAGCTGACTTCTTTAGATGCTAATGGTGTAAAGCACACAAATAGAAATATCCAAATACACTTCTGTAATTTTCTTTTTCTGCATCCTAGGAGGGGAAAATTGGAAATGATTTTCTAAGTTCTCATACTGCAAATCTTCTGGACTGCTGTATTTCAATGTTTGTGTTTGTCTTGATTGTGGACCAGTGACCTATTTAGTTTCAAGCCCTGTAAAATAGGGAAGTACTACATACATCACCTTCATGCCATACTGTTGGAGCCCAAAATACTTCCCTTACATCATCTACACTTTAAAAAGTAAAGATTATGTATTTCCGAACTTTAGGCAGACTATTAGTTAATTTTGTCGTAGTTTCAATTTCTTATCATTCTTGGGAGACAAGATGCCTTGAACTCAGAACTGTATTATTTTCATGTTATGATAGTGATGCTTTCATTACTATTTTGCATGTAAATGTAACCAATCACAATAACTAGCTTTATACAAGTGGTTCTAGCTTCCAAAAAAAAAAAAAAAAAAACCCCAAAAAAACCCCTTAGAAATCTAGAATGCTCTTGTGCTATTTGAAACCTAAACTGCAAGAAGTAATCTAGGAAGACCACACCTATCCTTCTCAAAAAAAAAAAAAGAAAAGAGAAAAAAAAAAACCTCGTAAACAAACTCTTGCAAATTGCACTGGGTGATTTTGAAGATGTTCTCACTGCCTTGACTCTGAGGTGTGAGTGGTTGCTATAAATGTTTTCTCAGCTGCTACAGTCACATGAGGCTTATGCTGGAGGTGTATTAAGTACATAAATCATAGCTGAAGTGCAGTATGGGCCCTGATTCTTCCTTATTCTGTGTATAAGATCCTGGACACTAGCTCCATTTCAGAGCTAGATTATGGACTCTGAAGGATTTTGCTGTGCTGCATATGACAATATTGAAGTCCCAAGTGTGGACCATCCTCCTTCCAAAAACTCGATTTCTCTTGTACTTCAGGAAAAATAATTTGCAATTAGTTTTTAATTTTAAAAAAAATCACCTTTTTGCACAGACAGAAATCTTTTATGCTTCCAACTTGTACTGTGTAAAAGTGAATTGCTTATCTGCTCTTTGGAGTTTCTAGCTTAGATTTATAATGCTAACTGGCTGAATCTCACTGCTTAATTTAGAGGCTGCAGATGAGTGCCCATATATTGCTGTTTTAAACTAGATCTGTTATCTAAATCTTTACTCTGCACCCAAAGAGCCAGGAATTAAATTTGGTACACTTGACACTTTTCCAAGTATCAGTAAGAGACTTGAGATGTACAACTGTGGCTTTTTATCATTATTGATGGATTTTTTTAAATTTTTTTTTTTTATCCAATGCTATCTGCATCTTAGATCTATGTGATGATTGAGAAGCTTTATTAATAGCAGATCAGGTTCCACAGTCATTACTTGGAAAATTGCAAGGAATTTTCAGTGTCTGTATTTGATAATGACCCAGTAGAATCAGGAGCTTAATTACTCGTGCTAGGTTTTTAAATATTGCAAAACCAATGCTTTAATCATAGCATTTGAACTTTGCGTGGTTTTTTTCAGCCCTATGAAAACTGGAACCTGATTTCTCAAACTTTGCTCACAGGAAATATTTAGAATTGAAGAATGTATAAACAGGAAATGCTAATAACCATGGCTAGTGATTGAAACATCAGACAACAGCACCGTGGAAAAAACATTCCTACCCATTTTTGTCACCCCCATTGCAGTATCTACATCTTCCAATGAATTCCTCTGAAGGTTATCATGGTTTGATTGCAGAGTCTGAAGTGTGACAAGTCTACTAAAGTCACTTCTGTTTCCTCAAAAAGGATTTAAATTCAGATTCAAAAAGGCCTTTTGAAGCCCTGAGTCAGAGAATCACCTATTCCACCCCAAGGGTGGGTGGGGGGGGGGGGAAGAAGCATCTTTATCTTTTATTTTTAAAGGACAGTCCAATTCTTATAGCTGTCTTGCATTAGGGAGCCAATGCCTGTCTTCCTTTGCTAGGATAAACCCAGAGTTGAGAGAATTGCATAGGTCATGTCCATCACCTACGTGTATTTGTGTTCTGAGTGAATGCCTGTGGAAAAGGGGCAGTTCTGTGATGCTGCTGAGAAAGTTTACTGTGTGGTGTGTCTTTGCCACTTTCTCATTCTGTGAGAAGATGTTGTTTTTTTGGGTTTGGTGTGTTGTGGTTTTTTTTTTTTTGTTTGTTTACCTTGTAGAGACCATTGGTCTAAAATTGCTGTGGTGAGGCAGGTCTGTAGCCTGCTCCCATCACTTTTATATGTATTCCAGCTCAAATTTAAATTTGGCTATTTAAAAAAATGTGCTGAAGAGTGAATATCACTCTTTAAAAGTGCAAACTTAACTTATGACTATATGGGAGACTTTTGAAGATATACCATATCCACACACAGCATTAATTCAGATATGTTTCTGTTGATAAGTGTTCTACTGAGGTAACTTTTTCCTCAATTATTTTCCCAATAACTCATTTCTTAATCTCCTTTCCTGTTTCTAGTCAGGGCTCACTTCCATAGATAGGATGTGCTCAGTGTAGAGGGTTTTGTGTAGTGGTGGAATACAGAGCTATCTCTACCTGAAGGTAGATTTGAAAGTCCCTACTTCAACCAATGGTTGAAACTTCTGTTTTACTGGGATTCAGTGCAGAGTACTTAACTCAAGTCTGAGTTTGGACTCGTGTCCAGTGTTTCATCTGGCAGCATAAGGGAGACTGCCTTTGCACCCTTACTGATGCGTCTTTGTGTGTAAACATTTGGGGGAGAACTCAAGATTGGATCTCTTTTGGTCAATTGGTCTCTTTTATCAACCAGTAACTGTGTCAGGTGGGTAGACTAACATAGTTACTTACTGGTTGATAACAGAGTTAAATATCTGATCTGCATCCAGCTCTGGAGCCTCCAACATAAGAAGGACATGGACCAGTTGGAGAGGGTCCAGAGGAGGGCCATGAAGATGACGAGAGGGCTGGAGCACCTTTCCTGTGAGCACAGGCTGAAAGAGTTGGGGCTGTTCAGCCTGAAGAAGAGAAGGCTCTGGGGAGTGGCCTTCCAGTACCTCAAGGCGGCCTACAGGAAAGACAGGGAGAAACTGTTCAGTAGGGCCTGTTGTGACAGGACAAGGGGTAACGGTTTTATAATAGAGGGAGGTAGATTTAGACTGAACATAAGGAGAAAAAACTTTTACAACAAGGGTGGTGGAACACTGGCACAGGTTGCCCAGGGAGGTGGTGGATGCCCCATCCCTGGAAATGGTCAAGGCCAGGTTGGACGGGGCTCTGAGCAACCTGATCTGGTTGGAGATGTCCCTGCTCTTTGCAGGGGGGTTGGACTAGATGACCTATGAAGGTCCCTTCCAACCCTAAATGTTCTATGATTCTATGACATGTGACCTGCAATTAGATGTGTGCCTTTCTTCTTTCTTTGAAGTGTTCTTTAAAATAACAATAAAATCCCTGACACCCACTTAAGACTTCTTCCTGACGTTCATCTTTACATTTGCAATAAACTTATATGACACATGATTCATAGTGATGAATACAAGTAGTAAACCAAGAGGAAGAAATGATAGGTTTCTAATCCTGGGTATCAAAGCTTTAAAATGAAAGCAAAATCACTCTGGAAAATACCTAATCCATTTTTGCAGTAAATATAATCAACTAGGTAATGAGCATCATGATGGACGGTGGATCAGTTGTAACACACAAACTCTGAAAATAATTCCAACGTGGATTTTAAAAAATAAAAAGTTAAAAAACTATCTGGGGCATTCTAGACAGGCGGTGGCAGTATTAAATATCATGTGGAATAAAACATGAACATTGCCTTTCCAAAGGCAAACAGAGTCCAGTATTCAATACCTAAAGCAATTTTTATCTATCAATATACTAAACTAAACACTTTTGCTCATACGTAATTTCACAGGAAAAAAAAAATACTAGCACAAAAATGAGTAATTCCTAAGGCACAAAACTTCCTTTATGGTTCCTCAAAGAATGGAAAAATCTTCAAAGAAAAATAAGTGTCCAGATCACAGAGGGGATTATATGAATGTCACCAAACTGTTGTGATCCACAGAAGAGTTGTGAAGGTTATCAACCATACTATACAACCCACTGTAGGTAATGTTAATAGTGAGAAATGCAGAAGTACTGAAAAAGTGGGGAATACTTCTTTTTTTTTTTTTTTTTTTTTTCTTGCAATAGGTTACTGTCTACAAAAACTATAGCTGCAGACCCTCTGTCTGTGGGGAATGTGTTTTAAAACTGTTTTTGAAGACGTCTTCCATTTCCTTTGAATATACTCTAGACTCTTATATATGATACACTATCTGTCCTTTGTAGACTCTCCTGAGGGTTTTATTTAAGTATTGTGTTCTCCCATGCAGTAATTTCTCTCTTTAATGATCTTCCCCTTTGTGCATGTGATGACCATGTAATTTAACACTGCCCTGCTTTCACTGTAGAGTTTCTGTATTCACTCCACTGCATCATATATTTGATGTTGGATGTTTTTATTTCATTCTTGAGCACTCTAGATATTTTCCTTTTATACAAGCTAGTCATTTTATTCCTGCTGTCACCTTGGTTCATGAATTCAATTCATGACTGTTTTACAGATGTTTCAGTGCCTGTTGATTTCAATGTCTGATAATCAAGAGCAGAGTGGTTATCAATAGTGCTTAAGTTCATAATTGTTACTGTTGTCATCAAAGGGGAACCCTTATTATAGTTACTGAATACTATATTTGGTGGTAGAGTTGTTTGTCTTCAGAAGCAGACTGATTAAGGAACCAGTTTATTGTTGAAAATTTTGCTGGGAGGAGGTTCAGTTCTCTAGCTATTGATAGCTAGTACCACACTGGACGAATTGTTTTCTACTTGGAAATTCTGTAGAGTGCAGACTAAGAGGTGATAGGTCTCTAATTCTTCAGAATTTCCTTGTCATTTTTGTTCAAATAAAACAAGCAACAAACCTGCATAGAAACAAGAGCGACTACAGGTTTTTCATCACTTGAGTATATGTTGTGAGGAGGCTTTAAAGGAGTTTGTATGCAAGAATGCTATTTTTTTCATTCACTTTTACTAGATGTTTTACTTCTGTTTCTCTTTCACTGGTTGTGTTCGCCTCAATTTATACAGCATGTTTTTTTTTTTTAATTAATTTTTTTTTCTTCTGCTATTAGTGATAGTCAGATTTGTAGCCCATGACTACATCCTTTTAAAGCTAATGGATGGATCAGAGTGCTCATACAAGCCTGGCCAAATTTGATTACCTGGATAAATCAGTCTGTGCCACTGACTCTTCTTATGGCCTTATGATGTGATTAAAGAAAATAAGAAGTGGCAGCTACCTGTACGGGATGAGAAGGTAGGTGTTTCTGAGTCTGTAAAGTGGCCTGCGAAGGCTTTTTGAAAAATAGTACAGATTTTGCTGTTAGTTCCCTGGCAGAAACGATCATCTTAATCAACTTTACCATCTTCTCAAATAGAACAGGCTAATCTTTCACTCTCTAATCTTGATATCTTTCACTCTTATCTATTACCTCTTTCAGTTTCTGTACTCGTGTTTGTAGTATCTCCATTTCACTTCTTTAGTCACCCAAAAATTATTCTAATAAAAGTTTTCTTCAGTTAATCTACTTCTAGCCTTGGTAGTATACATAAAGTCCATTGCAAGAACAGGTTCTTCTTGAACTGAGAGGATCTGGGAGATGACTCTAAACAGATGAGTTTGATGTTCCCACTGCTGTTGCATCTATGCCAAGAGCTGTGGACAATGCTAGTGTTGATGTGGGACCTTATAATGTTTGCTGACACTATCTGATTTCTTGGGTCAGCCAGGGTAAAACACCTAGTACATTGGATTAAAACAAAAGAAATCCTGCAGTTGGGACACTGAAGTTGTTTTTAAAGAGGCTGTTTGTAGTTATCATTCAGCAATGTGAGGCATTATTTAACTACCCTGTAATATTGGGCTGTTTTTGAGAGCAGCAAGACTGAGGAGAGAGAAGTTATTCACATTGGGAATCAGAGTGCAGCATTTCTGAGCTCTTGCCTGTGATCCATTCTACAAGTTAACCCTAGCACTGGGTTGCTTTAAGGGGTTCCCATGGTATTGTGACCCTCTTTTTGAACAGGCTGACCTGCCAAGCAGCCAAATCTGCAGTTTTCTGCATCTCATATGGCCTAAATGCCCAGGGATATTTACTACTGGATAATATCTGCCAAGAGATCTTGTAGTATTCATAGCAAGGTCCAGCAGAAACACAGCCTGTACTGACTCAGGTATTTTAAGTGTCTTTTGTTAAACCTTTTTGTGTAGAAATATGTGGGGATGGTAAGACAGCAGGGATAAAGAACTTCTGGAAGACTTTACAATATAGGAAAGTAGATGAACACAGCTTGCTATCATAAATAGACAGTTTAGTGGGTGCTTTTATGCCTCTTACAAGCCTCCATATTTCTTTCTTATGGTGTGGTATGAAAATGGGAGCCCTCCCACACCTGGCAGTTGTTTTGGACTCAACTAAGAGAATCTATTCTGATAGATGAGGGATGAACAGCAGTGTTATACGAATTCTGGAGTATTATTAGTTTAAGTGTTCATAGCCTTAACTGGGGAGAGGGATGTGCAGGGCCTGGAAGTCTCTTAGCCTCAGCTTTAGCTGAGAAAATTGTAGCTTCTCCAGATGACCACCTCTTTTGGGGATTCCACTCTCCAGTGTCTTAAAATATTCTAGGGAAGCCATTTTGTCAACAGATCCAGAATGAAAGTTTGGAGACAACAAGAAAGACTGAGATAAGATCAGTATTCAGGAGGGGTGTTTTTTTTCTCCCATAGAACTTTTTTCCTTTAAGAATACCAAAACCAAATGTATTTAGCCAGCTGTTTCCTGGATTTACTATCACTTTGGAGACTGAATTCTCTGAGGAAGTAAATGATGGTTAGACAGATGACTGGTCCATGGTTTGAATACTGGTTTGCTTTACATCCTTTTTCAAGACAGATCTGAAGTTCAGAAGTAATCAGACTCAGACTATAAAAAAAGATGGGATCATGTGGCTGATATAAACCAAAAGGGAGCAGTGATGATCATTCAGAGACTGAGGCAGGAGCCTGTTAAGTCCTATGAAAGCAGCACTGATGCTTTTAGACTTTATTCAGCCTTTCCAAGTGCAACACTTGGACACTGCCAAAAAAAAAAAAAAAAAAAAATCAAAGAAATTGCCCATTGCCCTCCCCTCTTCGTTCCTCTTTCAACTGACATTACTGGAGAATGAACAGTCATGCATTATGCAGCACAATTATTCTATGGGAAACGCTCACAGACATCTAAATTAATGGAATAAGTATGTCAGCTTCCAACTGCTAAACTCAGAGGATTTTTGAGGCAGAAATACAGTAGCAACAGCTGGTTTCTTTAAGTATTCTAAATAAATTCATTTTTAAAAATTAAAGATGCCTACATGCAGCATCTTTTGACCAAGTTGTGAAGAAAGAATCCCCACTGCTTATACTCTTACCCTAACATATTGCTTTTCCTGCTTTCCCTGGAGTATTGAAAGAATGCTGCAGATGTTTTCATTTAAGCATTCTGTGTCCTGTCAAGTAGATGAGAAAAAAAGTCACTGTAGAAAGTGGTAACCACTTTTCAGAATGAAGGCTATTAAATATTTTCCTTCTCCATCATGGCAAATTTTTTTCATTTCAGTGTTGAACTTCTACAAAGAATATAATTTTTCATTTTCTGGAGAGTTTGAGGAAGAAATGTGTGCAACTAGATTTTACATGAAATTTACATGAAATTAATGAAATAAAATTTACATGAAATTCAAGATTTGAGTTTAGTTCAGATATTTGTCCTTTGATCTTGTAAGCCGTGTTCATAACTTAGTACTGTAAAATGGTGAAGGTGATACCTAAGGGTTTATTTACACCAATGAAAGATTGAAGTTAATATTGATCAAGAAACAAAAACTAGGCACATCCAATGGTGATTTCAACCTGAGTGGAACTGTGGAGGCAGTTTTAGATTAGATATAGATATAATCAATATCTGAAATCTAATAATATTTGATTTTTCTGCTTCTAGCTTTCATGTTTCTAATGTAAATTTTGTAGTTCTTTGTTTTTTTTTTTTATTTTAAATAAGATTCCATTTTGCTTTGTGTGTTTTTTTTTTTTTTTTTTTAAAAAAAAAGGAAGACTACTAGGAAATGAAATCATTATCATTAGACTTCTAACTGCTTGTGTATACCAGTGACAGGTAGATCTCAGTGATAAGGGATTATCTTCTCAAAATAAACAATTAATAATGTTTAAGCAAACAGTCAGTTCAACTTAACTCTCAAAGCTAAAGCATTTAGTAAAAAGACAGAAGATACTAATATGCTAACATAGCAGCATGTTCTGTGCTCCGTACTATTTTGTTCGGAGCTATGGTTGCATGGCCTGAAAGCCATTGGTCAGATGATCATAAACCAGTTCAGAAAACCAGGCAGGGAAAAGGATGTGATTTGAACCAGATGATCTTCTGAGGAACTCTTCAGATCTCAGCTGGAGAGCAGTGCCCTTCACTATGTATGAAAGTTCAGATTTGTACTGTAAAATCATGCTTCCAGGTAAAAAGCCCAGCAGCTGATCCTCACTTAAATGGAGGGAAGAGCCTTCCCTTGTGCCAGAGGGAGGGAGAATTTTCACAAATATCTCTGGTATCTGGCTGGTAGCTACAGCTTACAAGCAGATGAGACTTCTGAGATGGAGTGAAGAATGAAAAATACTTATTTTTGTAAATACATGCCTATGTATTTGGATACAAACAGGAAATTAATGTCTACACTTGTATATTAATGACATAGGTTCTGTGTGTGATTGACAGCTGCCTTAAATTGCATTGCATGGATCTTAGGCAGTATACGGGAGTTAAATGCAGTAATAATTTTGAGACAAATGTGGAGCTGATGGTGCAACTCATGAAGGTAGCTTTAACTTAGAAAGTGTCTTGTTTGTAGTTAATATCACCTTTGTTAGTAATTACTTTGGGCTTCTGCCTGGATCTGATTACTTGGAAGATCTATGTGGGTTAAATTTTTTGTCTGTAGTAGGCTCTAGTTAAATATACTGGCAAAATCAACTTGTGTTCTTACAGAGTGAAAAAGTAAGTTTCCATATTCAGAAAGTTACAATAGAAAAGAATACAGAAAACTTCCTACTTATGGTCCTAAAACTCAAATAAAAGAACCCAAATATCTTCTTCCTTCCTTTGTCCTGCACCCGGATTTGCAGGCCAATATAACAAGCTTTGGAATATGAACTATGATTTTTTTTTTTTTAATATGTGAGGAGCAGCAGAGGTACTAGAGATGCATGTTCCTTTTCCTTAGAAAGGCAAAATTTCCAAGTAAGTTCCATGCCTGCATTCCCTAGAGTGTGAGGAGTCATTTGTACCTGCATGAGTAAGACTTCCTTTAGGCCACCTCAGGGCAATACACCAAATAGCTCTCCAGTACAGAGTTGTGGCTCAATACCAAAATTTAGCTTAGAATATTGGAAGGGGCTCTTAGGTGTGAAGGGAAAAGGGGACAATTAGAGATCTGTCTCTTGTTCAAATCATGTCAAATAATCATGCTGTGATGTTTAAAACACCTTGCAGCAGGGGCAATCGGTCCTTCAGATGTGTGGAAAAGAAAGCAGTTGCACAGTATTGAGCAGAAGCAGGATGTGATCTTTCCAATGTGGTTGATCAATCTGCCACCTCATTGCTCACTCATAAATTCACCCATTCAGTGTGAAAACAATAATAATCATAATACAGCACCGTTACTGATACAGCTACACTGTAGCCTCGTTGAGTTCGCTATTGCGGATAATAATCCATAGTAAGGGCAAGAATTAGTTTATTTGGGATTAGTGTAAGGGATTTAAGTTCTGCTTTTTTCAAAATTATATATTTAAACATTGAGAGCAATCACAGTATGCTAGCTTCAAACTAGCAACGTTTTACAAGTGAATTAAAAATACATACTGATAATGTCTCTGTGCTGCCAAGTGAGAGCTTGAAATGTTCAGAAGAAAAATAATACAATTAGCTCATAAATAACTTTATGGTACTTCAACACAGAGCATTGAGTTACTTAGCATTTATTGCAGTTATTTCTATTCCTGTTACTTAGTATGTGGACCGATGATATAAACCAGTATAAAATTCAGAATATGGTCTTGACCTCTGCTCCAAAGCTTTCTCTAGTAGAGAAATGACACCTTTACTCAACATAGATTTAAAAATGACCTGAAACTCTGGAGGCCTTTGTACAGAGGACCTCCAGGGTGAGTACACAAGTCTGAAACAATAATGAGCTCTCAACAAGGTTGGCTGCAGGAACTTATCTGTCATTCTGACATGCTAGAAGAAATCTGCTGGAAATGTTGGTGGCAAGAACATGAAATGGACTTGTTGAGATTTAAGATATCCAAAAGTAGATAAACGTGAAGACATTCCATTAATCAACCTGACAACGGGAAAAGCCAGACAGAGGGAAAGTATACAGCTGTCTAGTTAGAGCATTATTTTTTCCACATATATTCTAGTGCATTCTTGAGCTAGTCTCACAAAACTTAGGTATAAGACTGGCTGTTACATTACACAGTAGGCTATTTTTATTATCTGATTTTATTCTTTTAGTGTAACTGACCCTCTGAGCCTTGGTGTGGTGTGTGGGGTTTTTTTTGGTGGTTTTTTTTTTTTTTTTTCCTTTTATGCAGCACTAGAATCAGCAGGACGTGGTACCTAAGGAGTAGTAAGAAGCAAGAGGGCTTGTGCATGTGGCAAGTGATGTCTAACTACCTAAGCACGTTGCCAACAGACTTTTATCCTTGTCGTTGTACTCAATAAGGTAAAACCTTTGTCTGCATGCTCATTACTCTGAGATCCTGGGCTTAGCTGGAGGTCATGCAACAATTTATTAGTGTGAACACAATATATTTGGACAAGTAGGTGAAATACCATAGGCTTGAGCCATCAATGAAACTTGCACAGTGACTTTATCACAAGTCTGTGTAGTGTATACTATTTTAGATCACTACCTTGCTACTGTATGGCTTTTTTTCTCTCAAGTAAACTGTGGGTGTCTGAGAAACTTTTTCAGTCTTTTTTTTTTCTGCATCAAATAAAACAGCAAATTGTTGAAGCTGTAGGAAGAGTTACAATTAATAACTTGCATTAGTCTGTTATCCTGTCAGGAATGTATATCTAGTAGGTTCTTTCTGACTATTTAAAACTGAATCCCAAATTTAAACAGTGTTTAGTGTAATAAACATTATTTGTGCAGAAGGGCAACAACAGCCTTTAAGCAACTAGCATTTTTCTCAAATCTGTTAGCATCAGGAATTTTATAGAATCTTAGAATGGTTAGGGTTGGAAGGGACCTTTCAAAGGTCATCTAGTCCAACCACCCTGCAAGGAGCAGGGACATCTCCAACCAGATTAGGTTGCTCAGAGCCCCATCCAACCTGGCCTTGAATGTTTCCAGGGATGGGGCATCCACCACCTTTCTGGGCAACATGTTCCAGTGTTCTACTACCCTCATTGTAAGAAATTTCTTTGTCTAGTCTAAATGAAACCATTACCCCTTGTCCTATCATGACAGACCCTGATAAAAAGTTTCTCCTCATCTTTCTTATAACCCCCCCTTTAGGTACTGAAAGGACACTGTCGGAACTGCCTGTCTGTTCATAAGGACTTGATTGTATGCAGGAATTGAAGATACTCATGTCAGCTGGTATGATGCTTCTAGCTGGTCTGAAGCGTGAATTAATGAGTTAAATACTAATGAATGCTTACTGAAGTGCTATATCAGCTAATAGAGAAATACTTTCTCATCTTCTTTCCGTCTGGAAGCCATGATCTTTGGCAGTGATATTACCAATATCTATTATGTGTCTGTGCCTTCATGTTTTGTAACTTCATTTTGTAGGAAAGCAGTAAATAATCACATTTTTCTACCACAACCTATGTCTGGAATACCATCCATGAACATGTTCTAAACAGCAGGCAATTTGAAATGCAGTGGCTTAATGGAAGGACTCCAGTGATCACCTACTGCTACTGTAGTCCTTTTGTGTCTTTTGAGTGTCTCTTTGAGACTTTGCGTTAAGAATGGTCTTCCTGATGTATGTTATGAGGATGCGTAAAATAAGAAGGAAACGATTGCAGAACAACCCTGGGTCTTCTCCATTTTGATTATGAGATACCTTTAAAACCATTCTGTCATTTTATTAGTCTTCCTTTCTGAATCCAGGAGTAAATTCAACATCTAAGACCTAGAAAGTGTCAGGTACATCAAAAGGCTGCAGTGCACTGCTTAGTTCTTTCCTTGCTCCATGCCTGAAGAAGTATAGTTATGTTATCTAGGAACTCCAGCAGGAAAACTGCAGGTGGGCTGGGCTCTTGCTTCCTGAATGATAGAGGAGGCCAAGAGCTTGATCTTTCAACTTTTAAACTTCTTGTGCAGGTCTCTAGTGTCTCTGTTTTTGAATAGTTGTGGCAACTAAGGCCAGGACTAAAATCTATAGTGGCCCTAAAAGGGCAGAGCATGCAGTTCATAGACCGCAACTGAGTGTTTTTTAATACCCTAAAATCAGATAACTTGAAAAGTAAACTGCTGAATTCCCTCCTCATAAAACAGTCTTAAATTAGCTGTAAGGATAAAAACAGTTTCTAGCAAGTAGCTTTAAAAAGGAAGGGGTTATAGTTCACTCCATCTTTCCATCTGCATGTCTCTCAGCATGTCCCTTCTGTCCTCTCTATTCTCCTCCTTACCACCAAAAGCCCAAAGTTCAACATTTATTCCTACCACAGAGAGCCTGCTCTGGTGTCAAGTTTTCAGTCATAGCAATCCAAACCTCTACCTTAAATTTCCTGGCATCACAATGAGCTTTCTGGCACGATGTGCTTTCTTCTACTATTGGCTTGAGTTGTTGTAACCAGATAAGGAAGAAGCGCTAAAGTCAGGGAGACGGGAAAATAAATTAGGCAGCATGCAAGTGTACAACTTAAAATAGCTGAGTAGGGTCAGTATAGCCTTTTCTTTATTCTGCTCTAAGAAAACTTAAGTTTCTAAAATATTGATATTTTGAAAAATGGAATGAAAAGCTGCCACTTCCTTTAATGTCTTCTAAAATCTGATGTTGAAAAGATCCCCTGTTCCCCAAGGGTCAAAATGACATAGAATTTTAAACACTCAGTTCATCCCAAGGGCAGGTTAGCCTGGAAGAAATAATGTAATCTTCCTGCACAAGACACAGATAGTTGAGGAAAATATTCCTGTGAGGTGATAACTCTGACAGTACAGTGCAGGATGACGTGTGTCTCTGTCTCATGCAAACTGCTCTTTTCCACTGGAAGCAGGATATAACATCTGTGAGGATTACTGTGTTTTGGAGGTTCTCATGGTTGATCAAGAGTATCTAAGCTAAAAATTTGTGACTGTGTTGTATAAAACAATCTGGGACATTGTCTGTCCTAAATAGCATGGAAGAAACTCCTACCGCCTGTGCTAAAAGACCAGGTTGCCTTTTGCAGACCAAAGTGTATTTTTTTTTTTCAGGGCTGGTTCACCTCTTTTCTAAATGAATCCACAAACATAGAAAAGTAGACTAAAAAACTGTCCTACTATGTATCAACAGAAAACAGTCAGTGCAGAGGGTCTTTGAGATTCATATAGAAGGGATCAATATCTGAATTTCTTCTGCACACCTGAAAACAAGAGATTTTTTCTCAGTAAAGTACATACTAGTAATTCTAATCCAATACTTTAAATCTTGAACAGTGACTTTTTTTTCCTCCAGATGCTTTTTTTTTTTGAGAGTAACAAGACTCATTGTCATTGAAGACAACCTAAGTCCTCTCAAATATTTGATTAGAAGTACTGTAATGAGGTTTCTCATAAGACTTCACTATTTTGACATAAATGACTGCAGTTCATTTAGTGTGAAATATAGCTCATCAGCCATTATAAGTAAAATATATTGTTATTATTAATAAGCATGGTTTATATTCCAAGTCCTTGATAATTCAATGCTATGCTGTCACTTCTTATAACTTTCTAGCCCGATCCTTAGCAAGAAAAAGCATGTGAAATGCCATTTCTCTTTGCCTCTAGCACGTAGCTTGTTTCTTACCTTGAAGTCATTGGGACTATTATCACTGACAAATCAGGAAATTGTCCTTTTTTTTTTTTTTTTTTTTTTCCGAGGTTCCTCTGCCCTTCCTTCTTTCACACTAGCACACAAACTGGCTTCCATTACACGGTTCACTTCAAATTACTGTTTTTAGGCGATGAAAAAAGCATGCTGTGATAACCTCATAATCTATTACATGTTGATAGTTTAGAAATGAAGTAATTTCACAGCTGGTGTTTGTTAATCTCAGTTTCTGGCTAAGCGATGTGAACTTGGATTAGCAATGGAAAGTTTGGTACTTTGTATTTTACACCTCAGAGTAATGGGGTTTTGGGCAAGTATTGCCTATTTAATGACTTATAGCTAGAAATCTGGGAAGGAATATGAACTAAGAGCCATGGGAATTCTTGAGGAAATGATTATATAGCAAGAACAAACCAAACCTCTTATTTGTGAATTCTGAATTCATCTTCCGTATAAAATGGGGAGTACTTAACAAACGTTATCTGCTACAAAAACACTTGATAATCAGTGGAGATGTGCTGGATTTGTCTTTTCATTCAAATATCATACTTGCTGGGTCATAAGCTTTATTTTAGTCAAATAAGGACTTTCAAAGACTGAAAAAAGCCAACCTAAGCCTCAAAAAAGAGTATACTATGTGATCTTTGACTCCTTTGGACACGGAAAGACTAAAATAAATACTTGGTATGACAAAAGAAATTTGATTTGACAGCTCCGCTGTGAAAGACTGCAGAAAAAGCAACAAGTTCAAGGCCAGAAAAACCATTAATATGAAGTGGTAAAGTTGGCTGGTAGTGTATAGTGCTTTCCTGGAATGCCAGTGTGCCAAGGGCCCCCAGGTTGTCTGGAAAAACAGAGTGAAGAAACTAAGCACTTTTTCAGCATTGCCCTTGTGTTATTGCAGCATCTCATCCATGTGTTGTAACACAAGTGCTTGCCTCTGTTCTTGTGTGTGGTGCACATGACTTCAGGCATTTGATCATGGTAAGATGATTACTAACGCAATCTTCTTGGGAAGCAGAAGTTTTGATTTCTAGTTGAGCTGTTCGTGTGCACATCTTCAGGGCTGTCAGTGTAATGTTGGAGATGCAGGGCTGAGCTGCTAAGTCTTCTCCGCACAGTACTCCGTTCAGTAATTGGGAGACAGCAGTTTAGATCCCAGGAGCAATACAGTCAGTTTAGCAAGAAGCCACCTCAGGTTAATTATTGCGCTGCAATTTTAAGTCTTTCATCAGTGAACTCCATATTTTTAATTTTCTTCAATAGAAAAAAATGTTTTTAAGACTTAACGAGGCTGGTGAAGTTGACGTGTATGCATACACTTACTATGCTCTGCAGATCATTAAAGGTACAAAATAGTATGCCATTCCTAAGGGCTTCTCCATACTCCTGTGCAGTTTAAAGAGGAACAGAAAAAAAATAAGGTATATTTTGAAGTATTTGTAGGTTATAGTGGCTGACAGGAGAGGCAGAGAATTCTCTATAGCCAAAAGAACTTGACAGTTTTATTACATGGTAAAGACAGTAACTAGAATTGTATGAGAAAAGACTGATGTGCTTCCAGCCTTCTTCCATAAAATACAGCCCCCTCTACCCAGCACAGTATTATCTTATAACTTTTTTTTTTTTCTAATCTCTTAAACTGGGCACTGTGCAAGCTATGACCATGTGTGTAAAGTTGCTCCTTGCTTTCTGGACTTTTCTTGGGCTGCAGGTGCATTTTGCAAGCTTCCCAAAGGTTTCACTGATCTTGGATCTGTCTCCACTACATGTTGCCCATTGCACCTCCCACCTATTTTTGGCCACAGCTCCCCAGCTCTGGTCTTATAGCATTCAGTGCATTTCCTCTTGTGGATAGCAATTAAGGAGGAGTCAGAACTTATGTTTTTAACATAATAGGTATATTAACACACACTAGAGTTTGTGAAAGGAGTGAAAACCTGTTTGTACCTCCAAGTCAGAGTCTTGCTGACTCCCCAAATCTAACAAACGGTATCTGTCTAAACCAGAATGTTTCATTTCAGTCTGAATCCAGTCTACAGATGGTTAGCCTCAGGGTGTGCTGTCCTCCCTTGGTCCCATCACACCTATTGAAGCCGTTTTCCTGCAGGGAAACTGTCTTAATTATGCTTTTCCTGGTTTGAGACTTATCTTTGCATTTCTTTCTCCTGCATGTGAGCAGGATCTGGTTGACAGGACAGACTCACACCAGATGAGGACTGGTCCTTCTAGACTTATTTAGTTATGCTGCTTTATCTGGGGGAATATACTAGAGGGATTCTTGCCTAGATGAGCCTGCATTTTAATCACAGCCTATCTCTGTTCACGGGAAGCACACTAAAACCAAAGGTAGACCTGATCAACATGAGTGTTTAGATGGTCAGCTATAGACAGGATGGGCTTCTCAAACTGAAATGGAGCAGGGGCTCTGCTGTGACAGGGATTCAACAGATTCCTACAGTCTCAAGCGTAAATTAACAATTTCAAGCTAATGGAAATTTTTACCTGTCTGTGTACATCTCCAAGTATGGCTATTATGTAGTGGAGGAATCAGATAACTTGAAGCACCTTGCGATGCTAATTCTTCCTGATCCCATAGGATCAGCCCATAGAATTTGCTCCATAAGGGAAATGATGTTAATTGTTCGTGGTGCATTGTGGATAGTGCAACTTGAACTTGCAAATTCAATTATGTATGTTGATCCATTCTATGCTTATGGTAAAGCTTTGAGGGGGGCACTCCTTTTTATATTCAGGACCAAGAGCATGTAAATGGAATTATCTTAAATTACTATTTTGAGGATGCTATAAGAATTAATTTGTTAACCTGTTTGGACAAGTGCAGTATAAGTGAGTAATATGCTATTAATATTTTAATTTGATAGAGCTGGTCAACATGCAGCCTTGCTAGACTAACTCGTGTCTAGAAGCTTGCACTTGAAAATGGTTTAGAAAGAGCAACTGTGGCAGTCTCGGATCTGGACATTATTTTTCTCATGCCAGTAATACACAGACATAGCACCTACATCTTGTCTTGAGGAGGTCAAGAGCTTTCAAGGAGCTCTGTCAGGATTTACTGCATACCTGCAGAATAGCAGTCCTGCAGGTGATGTGGTAACCCATGTTTTCAGCAGTGGGAAGCTGACTGTGAATGAAAAGGGCCGTCATCTTAGATGTGTTTGAAAAATTGTTTTTTTCAAGGATATAGGAGATCTTCAACTCGCCTGTAATAGTCCCATTGTATTAAAAAAAAAAAAGATGCAAAAATGGACTTTCCTTCAAATAGAAATAAAGTAAATGACCCACCAGTCTTTAAAAAAAAGTATATGTGCGTGTATATATTTATTTCAATGTGTGTAATATTCCTGATTACTGCTTTTTGTGAAAATGTTCTTGCTGTAAGATCTTTACAACTGTGCTATTTCAAAGGCTCTATGCTTTTGATTCAGTGCTGTTGCCTTTATTTCTCTGATCTATGTAAAATCTCATTAAATTGACGTATTTTAACCTAATGAAATGAAAATTTAAACACTTCTTGTCACTTGTTGGGGGAAGAAAAAAAACCTTGAAGTACTTCAGCATATCAGTAAACAAAAGGACACATTCTGCACAAAGTGTTTGAAATGCTCATTAAAAATGTAAGAAAAGTTTGTCTGCAACTTCAGCCCAATTTTATATCTAACTGGGGAAAATTATAATGCTGGAATGATTCTGAAATTGTGCTTTCTATTTGCTTTTCAAAGCCTTTATCCTCATCTGGAGGAAGAATTCTAAATCATACTCTTCTACAAGTGTTTTTTTTTTTTTTTTTAATTAAGACTTCCTTAATTCATCATAAACTCTCATTTCTTACACTTATTTTGTAAGTTGTGTGGAACTTGATGGTGCTATTGAATGTGTTGCTTTGGAGGGAAGATGATGGGAATATTTTACGTGAGTGCTGGCTACACTGCATGCAGTTTTGTTTAATGTTGCTGTAGAAAGGAAAGAAAAGACTATGCTTGCAGGAAAAACACTTGTGCTATCGCATGTTACTGTTAACGCAGCTGACCCTTGTTTTCTTCTTGGCTCCACCTGTTTAAAATCCTTATCTCTGTTTCCCACAACGATGTTTAAGAGCTGCTACTGGTCAATTTTCACCAGCCGTAAACATGATTACAGTATATGTGCATATAACTGCTTCCCCCCCCCCCCCCCCCCCGAATCTAGAGTGTATTTTATGAGGATCTGGTTTGCTTCTGTACTATTGTCTGTTGGCAATAGACACATCAAGTGCAACACTATTGTTGTCTTTTATGCTCTCATTGCTGCTGTTGTCACAGGCAATCTTGAATGTCTGTAGCGTTCCTGAAAGCCTTATCAGCCTGCTAGTGCAAGAGCTGAGCTAGCACACTGCTTAAAGACTGTGGAGTGGCTGGGGTTTGGAAATCACCTCATCCTGGGTTCATGCAACGCTTCTCCCTGGGTCTGTGTGCACTTTGTCTGTAGGTGGCAGTGAACATACGCTATGCAACAGCATTCCCAATCTGGGGTCAAACTGAGAAACTACTTGCAGATTCCCATTTTCAGGGTTTTTTCCTTTCTTTTATTCATGGTGTTTTAAATAAAATTCTACAGGGCTTTAAAGATTGAATCTCTTTGTAAGTGTTGTTGACCTTTTTAGCAATAAAACCTTTACTCATTTCTTCTCATTCCAAATGCTGATGTTTTATATCCATTCTCTAAGCTAGCATTCATTTAACTACAGTAGGGGTGTATTTTAAAGCCTATTCTTTTAAGCGGGGAAAGGTTATAAGTGTCGCTTCCGTATTAAACTGGATAGAACATGCTAATTTTTCATTCGTTTCCCTTGATGTATTTCTTTCTGCTCTTCAGGCAGCCTTTGAAACTGCAGGCTATGTGAACGTCTGTTTTAAAGGTATCCTTTAAAGCCAAAAGACTTGCTGCTGTTTCACTGGGGATCTGAAGCCCTAGGAAAAAATAAAGCATGTGGAGAAACAGCAGGATGGCTGCTCCCTGGATAGGTGAAGGAGGGTGTGCTCTCCGGGTGCGTGTGCTGCGGAGAGGGGATGGATGGCAGTGACAGAAGGTCAGCCTGGCCTGCAGAGAGATGGTAGCCTGTGGCAGGGAGCAAAAGAAAACTTCTAGGACTACTGAAGAATGAAGTCAGATGTGAGGACAGATTGTAAGGCAAGGAAAATAAGAGTCTGAGTTTGTCCCAGACTAAACCCTGCTAGTACTAGGAAAAAGCTTGATTCAGGCTGACGTCACCAGTGTATTTTTCCAGTAAGGCTACTTAACACCCTTTCTAAGAATATCTTTACATTACAATGTCTGTTTTTCTGAGCCTAGTAGGTATGTCAAAACATTACAGGTCTGTGGATTTGTGTGCAGTAATGGTTCTTCAGTCTGATACTGAGGAAGTAATGTTTTGTGGTTCCCAGCGGGAAAGCTGAAATGGCAGGGAGAAATCCAATATGTTGGTGCATATTTAGTCTTTCACTTTCAACAGGATGGGGACTGTGCTATTTCTGTCATGTGAGAAGGTTAGTCTAGCTTTTTTATTTGTACATTTTCTGCCACTTTACTATTTGCATTACTTAACTCTAGGCTCTAGATGGGACATCACTAATTTTCAGCTCCTGTCTTTGGAGTGTTTTCAATCTCTAAAATGAGTGTAAATGAAATTAGAATGGAGTGAAAAAGCCTGTAGGAAAGCCATGTTGTCTCCTTATGTATCGTGTATACCAGCACCACAAAAAGGGGGATTATGACTTTCTCCCCTGTCTCCTGAGGGGAAGCTTTCTGTATGTCATCCATACTTGCATGATATGCAGTGGTGTAAATGCATTGGATTAAGCCACTCTAGATATTTTTTTTTTTAGCAACTAGAAAGACTGTAAAATACAGATTTGAGAGAGGTTACTTAAATTTTCAAGTGTCCTAGGATTTTTTTTTTTATTTTAAGGGACAAAAGTAGTACCAGTGTAAATGGCCAGGGAAGGGCTGAGGGGAGCACACACTGATGTATATTCTTTTCCTGTTCCTGGGATTTAAGTGTGGATAGGCAGTGTGTAAAATAGAGGACTAAAAGGAGGAGAGATGGGAATGTGGTTAAAGGGTTAACCTGGGATTAAGAACACCAGAACTTGGTGCTGGTTCTATCCCTGCCGGGGACGTAGTGTATGTTCCTTTGGAGTGGAGGAGTGGGTGCACAAGCAGCTGCTGAGTGTGGCAAGTGCAGTAAGCTTGTGTCCGCCCACACCTCTCTACATAAACATTCCCTTTAGCTCAGGCCCCAAAGATGTAGACACCCACTAACGTTAGGACAACCATCTGTTTAAAGGTTTAGTCCCTAATCCAAATTATTTGTTTGAGGTCCCTCAGTAGCCGCTGGAGAAAGACATCACTGCAGGTGATCTCACTTAAACACTAGGTGGAATTAATAGTCTTTTGCAAAATTCTGCTTGTACTTAATATACAGATATTACACTAAATGTTGATTGCTTAGATGACTCCAATTTGGTGAGAAAAGTCCTACCTTCAAGCTGCTGTGTATGCGTGCTATTTTGTGCCTGCGTTTCTATTCCCCTCCAATAAAAGCCTTTTTCTGTTTCTGAGGCATGATGAGATAAGCATGTTGAACTGTGAAGAGCCTAGATGTTGGAGGAACAACATACTGGGAGGCAAGGAAGTTGCATTTAGGCACTCCGAGGTCACTCTGGGAACTTTATCAGATAAACAATGAATCCAAAGTGATGGAAGCACAAGATGTGGAGCAAAAAGACTGAAAAATAATTTAAAAAAAAAAAAACATGGGAGAAAAGTGCATGTAAAGAGCATTTCCAAAATGCTATTAGTGAATAAGTATAAAAGAAATGTCTTTCAGATGAGCAAAGAAAAGCAGAAGTAGCAGAATCAATTACTCTGAGCCTGGGAAAGAAATCTGATATCCAAGAATTCAGATGAAATTTTGTGCCCCTTGGAGTCAGTCTTGGCCATATGAAGTCTGTGGAAGTAGGATTTTTCTCTCTACTGTAAATATCTGTTATACGTTACAGGAGAGCCACATTCTTTCAAAAAAGTAGGTAATTTTATAAACAGATGTACTCACATGTATGCTTAATGCTAAATAAATTAGATCCTAACGCTATAAAGTAAGCTGGTAAGTGTGCCCTAGGCCAGGGGGACAAGGTAATTATTCCATACTTGAGGACCTTACCTATGTGGCTATTTTGGCTTTGATTCTGTAAGCTATTTATTTCATACCTAATCTGAAGCAGATGGGCTCTTCTGTTGAAGTCATTGCTTGCTGAACTGAAGTTTTCCACTGAACTGAGCTAGTATTAGATTAAATGTTTGACATGAGGTTAGAAAAGTAATAAATTGAATTATGCAAACTGAAAAGTTGTTTCTGGTCATGTTAGAATCATAGAATGGCTTGGAAGGTACCTTTAAAGGTAATTTCGTCCAACTCCCCTGCAAGGAGCAGGAACATCTCCAACCAGATCAGGTTGCTCAGAGCCCTGTCCAACCTGGCCTTGAATGTTTCCAGGGACAGGGCATCAAACATGTCTCTGGGCAACCTGTTCCAGTGTTTCACCATCCTTTTTATAAAAACAAAAATCCTTCTTCCTTATATCTAGTCTAAATCTACACCCTTTTAGTTTGAAACCATTACTCCTTAACCCTATTGCTACAGGCCCTGATAAAAAGTCTGTTTCCATCCTTCTTATAAACTCCTTTAGGTACTGGAAGGCTGCTATCATGTCTCCTCAGACCCTTCTCTTCTCCAGGCAGAATCATGCCAGCTTTCAGTCTGTCCTCACAGGAGAGGTGCTCCAGCCCTCTGATCATTTTTGTGGCCCTGTGACAAGTCAGCTGCTCTATTCCCCTTGAAAGGTAATGGTGACATTTTCCTGATAGTGCAAGTGGCTTTTCTGATTGCTACACTTGACTGCAGAAATGAAGGGGTGACTCTGAACCCTCTAAAGGTTAATTAAAAGAAGACAGAATATCAAATAAAGGCCAGATTTTCCTTCCTTATTCTTGTAAAAGGCCACTGAAGGTCATTTGAATTTTAAGTCTGTAGAAGTGAGCAGTGAAGGTGGTGTTAAAACAGAGAGCTCTGAGCTGATTTTGGTTGTGGTCTTAAATCTTCTAGCTTCACTTAATGACTACTGTTTGTGTGTGATTGTTAGCCAAGTTCTAACAGCTGGGTGTAGTCTAAGACCAAAATGACTCAAAATTATTGAACCCTAACTCTTATAGGTAGTGATTCCATAAAATAAGGACACTGACCAAGAATATGGTTAATATACCAGTGTCATCAGACTTATTTTATGTAATAAACAAGTTTGGATTTTATGGCAGGCACATCTCTCCTGTGGCCTGTGTCTCACTTCTAGTTTTCTGACCAGAAACTTTCTGATTAAGCAAGCATATCACAGGTTGATATTATTTTCTGTTATTGAGTACTATGGGTTTCTGGTCCCTGACTAGTTACAGATGTACAAAGGGACCATGTGATGCTTTTGTCTCCTGGCTCCAGTGACAGAAAAAGGATGTGCGGTGAACTCTGACAGCTCACTTGGTCTGGATCATCCTGGTCATAGCTCTCGGGTCCGTGACACAAAATGCACTTTCCCCACAGTCTAGGTGTAACAGTCATGGTCATGACCTATGAGGCTTACCTGGCTTGTGGGTGTGTAAAGATTGTGACCACAGTGTTCTTAGGATTCTGCAATACACAGTGGTCTGGGTTTCTGATAAGGTGTTTATTACAAATTACTCCAAAACTACTGTTAGTAAAAACATTTTATGTGTGTGTGCATGTGTATATGCACACTGCAAGTCACTACAAAATTACTACTAGGAAAGCAAGGGTATATATATATAACAAGAGTAAAGCAAATACATGTATACTACAAGCTATTACAGAATTCAAACTAGAGAGCAAGAATATGTTTATGAACCTTTACTTGTGTGCATATATAAATATATTATGTGAGGTATTACAGGTAAAAACCCAAACTGCTTCCAGGAGTGGAGCAAATTGACAGAAAACCCTCACTTGAAGATGATCTGCGTCACGGAGACCAGAGTCAGGCAGACATCCCTGGCCAGGGTCTGGTCTGTCTGGGAGATCTCATGCTGAAAGGCTCCTTTTGGGTAGACAGCAAGTTACTTTTTATACCTTTTTGGTGTAGGTATATAAGTGAGTATAAGATATAAGTTTCTGGAATAGTTGTTGCTGACTCCTCTTTTTTTCTTGGGAGGCAAGTTTGCTGTCGTAGATTTTTTTTTTTTTTTGTCCTGCACCCATCAAGGCTTCTCTGTCTTGCCAACTACTCCCCATCAAGGAGGTTTAGTGTGAGCTTGTCAGGGATGTCCTGTGGAGGACGTTTACCCAGTTGCCTTTGTGGCAGCTCACTAGGCATAGGTCATGATAATGTTAACGAGAGACTCCTGCAGAACTTCTGAAAACCCCAAGATCTAAGATGGTGTCAAAATGCTCAAAAAGTACTTCTTACTTCCTTGGAGGGTTTTTGTTTTTGTAATGAACTCTTCACGAAGTAAACAATCGCTTCTGCTGTTTTCTTTCTCTACCTTGGCTTCCTCCTCTTCTGTCCGAGGGGATTAAAAACAAGCCAAGTACTTTGACTGCAATGTTATAAATAGTACATTGTATTCATTTTCATAGGTATGGTATTTACGGTCCACTGGTTTAAAAGTTTATGGCTCAGTTCACAAACCTTGAGAACACAAAATTGATTGTTCCTAAATGTACTAAGCAGCTTATGATTTGGGACCTCTGGGATTAGCATCTGGTATCTAAAATCTTAGGTATTTAATGTTTTTATACTTAAAGCCTTTCAACCAATGCCTTAAATCCATTTCATAAAGGCAGCAATACACCTTATTTGCTTAGCATAAAATTCCTATTGATATTAGAGAGCTACAAAATGGTATTTGAGTCTGTTACACTTTTGTAGTAAATCTGCCAACCTGGAGATAAAGCTGAACCATCAGCTGTTCATGCTTATGTGCAAATATTGGGAAGACTTCTTTTCCAATAGCAACATAATGAAAGCAAGAAGAAACCAACAAGTTAAGATCATAAATATGCTACACTGTTTTTTAATTAGTCTTTCCATGTTCAATGGTTGGTGAATTTTGTGTGCGATGGTAGGGGACAAAATTAGACCATCCTTCAGAATCTTTTGCCTAGAACCTATGGACCAGTCCTAATTCTTTTGTAGTCTTGAGTTTAGTAGAAGAGGCAATTAAGAATATAAGACTTATTTGGTGGTAATGATAAATTCTTCAAAACACCAAAGCTATTTAGGTGACCAGCTGTTAAAGCTGATGGAAGCACATAAGCATAAATGAGGTATCCTTCTATGAAACTTAACCTGTGGAATTTTTTGCTCTTGAGTTTCAGAAGCTTCTGAAAATGAGATTATGTAGTTCTTGGCAGGGTGGAGGAACTGTAATACTGAGCTCTGAATGAGACACACTGACATACTAGGCATTTGGAAATCTTAGTGGAAGGGAAAATGATGAATGCTATGCTGTTACACCAGAATGGAAAATATACAGAAAGATAGGCCACATGGGCAATAAAGTAGCATTTTATCCTAAAGGAAGCATACTGTAGTAAAATCAGCAAGTGTATAGCATAGAATTAGTGTTGATTTGAATTCTAAACCTCAACAGGTTTTAAATAATGGACAGCGTCTTACTGCCAAGCCAAGCGGAGTGTTGATGCTGAACTTGATGTGTTGAGAGGGCTCAGTCAAACCTTTTCTGGGTAACTTAGTTTTGCTAGTAAATTATTTTCTGAAATAATTTAGACTTTTATTTGACATACATTAAATTTAAAAATTAGGCCTTTTAATTTAGATTATAATGGGAAAAAAAAATCCATGCTTGTCTTCAAGTGCAGCTGCTATTACTTGTTACAAGGTCATTGACATTCAATATATTCAAGAACTTCAAACCTCATGGCAGTATTACCTCTCTTTTTTTTTTTTTTTTGTTTTGTTTTAGCACACTTTAGATTATGTCCCTAGTCAAAGCCTAGGATTAGCAGTGAGGAGCAGCAGGTGTGGAAATGCAAGTTGAGAACCACAATATGCCTTGTGTTCTTTCCTTGTTTCTGATGGCTGTAATTTGATAATGCTGCTAAGAAAAATAGCTGCACTCACTTGCTGTCGCTATCTCTTACTACTGGGTGTGTATTTACGTTAATGATAGTTGTTCCTCTCCTTTTCCTTGGTTTTTGGGTCTTTGTTTTGTGGGCTTTTTTGGTGAAGAGCTTTTTTCTGCTCAGTTTGTCAGTGAATGTATGTTTTAAGAAGTCTGTGTATCAGTTGTTTCAGTTATAACTAGCTTTATTAGTACTATAGCTCAGTGATTTACAATATGGCTCAACTGTAAGAATTATTAAAACTTTTCCAAGGTAGACATCCTTGCACAGAGAGCCAGCCAAGTCCAGAACCTGTGTTCCTGTAAGCAGACTGTTCATCAAAAGGAGATGACCTACTGTGGTATGTCAATCAGCTGCTGTGATTGATGGAAGGGCTAAAGTAGGCTGTCACATTAAATAAAGACCAGACACTTCCTGAAGGGAGAATTTAATTGTCTCTATAGTCATTTGACTGCTGCAGCAGTCTGCGGATTTGACTGCTGCAGATCTGGGGGGATCTCACAGGAATTTGAGATTCCCGAAGGAAGTCAGGTAGCTTAAATGACTTTGTCTTTAACACTGGTAATTCTTAAAATGACCTCTAACACCTGTAGAAAGCCTTTATTTCATACTAGTAAAGTGTATCTCTGGTTTAGAGTTGGGAAAGCCTTTGTTTCGACTATAATGGAACCCTGAGCAGGATGATGATTTGCTCTTCAAGTGCTTCATTTCCAGATAAGCCAGAAAAACTGGTCAGGAGCTTGCAGTTAAATCTCCAATTAAAAATTTGAGGGCGCATGATGTGATGTTTGGTGTTTTGATAGTGCTTTGACCGGTATGATTTGGAATACTTCAGTGAACTGTGAAGTGGGTAGGTGATATTTGAACTCTGGGAATGGTGTGGTTTTATTTATGTTTTATTATTTTTTTTATAATCACTCGTGAATCTGTAGAGCTGGCAGCAAAGGCAACTGGGTAACAGCCTCTCAGCTCTGCGAGGATGGTGGAAGGAGAATCTGTGTCCCAGGAGCACTCTTGGAAACTGAGAGGAAGGCCATGATTTGAAAAAGAAGAATATGTGACCTAAAACAGTATATGGGGCCAAAACAGCAGTCCAAGTGCCCAGGAGAGCACATCCATGATGAGCATTCAGGGCAAACCTGTTTGATGCTGGAGGTTTTCCTTGAGTGATACTCTTTATTACTGTAATCCAACTAAATGCTAATGTGTATGCTGAAAAGACAAGAAGATTCCCCAGGAGTGTTCCTGTACTAACATTATTAACCAATCCTGTAATGTTTTCTGATATCTTTCTGCTAAAGAGCAAAGTGATGAATAAATATCTTGAGAATCAATACATCTGTTCAGTATGTACTTATCTGGAGTCTATGATTAAGTAAACCTTAGTAATTCAGTACTTGGTGTGTTGCTTTTTTTTTTTTTTTTTTTTTTTCCCTGAAACAAACAAAAAACTCATCTACTTTTCCTATGGAATGTTATTTGTAGTAAAGTCATTAGGGCTTCCTTGTCAGTTCTGAGCCAAGATCTGAATATCCCTGAATGCTAGCGGGTACATTTCTAAACTATAACATTAAAGAAGAACTGTATGGAGAATACAATTTTTTAATATGAAGTGCTTGGGGAGTTTACCCTTGAGTGTTCAAATTAGTCATTAATCAAAAAAGCAATTTGTTGGGCATTTGAAAATCATTACCAATTTAAAGGACTTGAGTTCTATTTTAAGGATTTCAGCAGGCAAAAAACCTTCAGCTATCACTAGAGAATATCCAGTCTACACAGCAATTTAAACACCGTATCTCCAACAACCATATGTGGCTTGATTTTCACAGCTTTTTGTAACCTATCTTATAAAATATTTATTCATAGCAGGGAAAAGTAACCTTCAGTAAAACAAGTATGTTTAATGTGTTGGACCTGGCATGTTTAAAGATGTTCTGCGGAGTTCTTCATAGGGAAGGTTGGCATGAAGCATCTTGCGTGCAAAAGTCCAATGACATCTTCAAGCTGAGTTCATGTACACTTGAATAGAGGCTCTGTAGGGAGAAAAAATAAGTGGCATTGGTGGTCAGACAAAGGGCATAGTAATTTTGAGAATGTTACTACTTGTTCTCTTATGTGGTGATAATACTACGAGCTTGGTCCAGTGTAACTTTACAGGAGCATTTCAAAATGATGTTTAATAATTCTACCCTCAGAAAACTGGCAATTAATGAGCAGCTGTGAAATTTTCCATTCTTTGGTACAGTTGTGAAAGTTCTGTAGCACCTTGCCTTTCGGAAAATCCTTCACTGAGGTGATTTAGGAGAAGGCTTAGAATTAGCATGGCTACAGAGGTGTGTAGCTGCAGAGACCCAGAAAGTGAGGGGGAGGTGGCAGTCGTAGTAATTTAGGATTCAGAATTTCTGTACCTTTTAATCTTAATCTTTAAAAAATGCTTCTGTACAGATATACTGTTTTACTAACCCACAGAGATCTTGTTATTTGGGTACATTTTTTAAAAGGATTATTTGCACTTGCTGTATAAAAATGTGAATGTATTTCAAAATGAAAAGGAAGTCGTTAGTCATCTAAAACACTCTCCTGTTGTCTCTTGTCTGTAGCAAAAAAAAACCCCCACCTTCCTAGGAGGGCTTCTGTTTTCCTTGATGTAAAGGAATAAAAGACAGTATGTTTAAAAAAAAAAAAGAAAAATATATTCTATACTCAATTCCTCATGGAATTTTGTGAAGGTAACTTACTGTTGCATGCATGATATTTCTACATTGTCTCATATATATATATTTTTTACATATATATTTAAAATTGCTGCTGTTTTGTTTCTGTGAGGGCAAACAACCATTCCTGAGAGTTATGAGATGAGCAAAAAGAACACGTTAGCCTTATCAGAAAAAGTTTTGGTTTACTCTTAATTAAAAGGTCCACTATGCTGGAATTTGGTCCAGTCAGTAAAAAGAATGTATGGATGCATCCACATTTCTACAAATGGTGCACAGATCAGATGCAAATTAGGAAACTTGATAGGTAAAAGATCAGGCACGTAGAATGTGTGATCTACTTGTAAAAACATAATAAATGTGATTCAAATACACCATAACTGTTCCTTACCAGGTTCAGACTGAGTTTACTTTCAGGTGGATGGAGAATCTAGTACGCAAATATAGCATAAACCTATTCACTATGAAAGAGTAGCAAATGGTTAATGCGAGGCTGTACTCATACCACTGCTAACTATTCACAGATTTAGTATTTGTTCCATTTTATAGTAATTCTCATCTGAGAAGAATTTGTGTATTGAAACTACAACCTATCTTTATCTGCTGTATGAAAAGTGCTGGAGTTACCTCATGCGAATACCCAGCTAAGTCCCAATTAACCCATTGGAGCTGGGGTGGAAGGCAAAGGCTTTGGGACACAACGCAGGAGTTGGCTGTTACCTTCTTGACTCCTAATCATGAGTACTGTTGTAGAGGTGTAGGTGTGCTCCTGTCTCTCTCTGTGCTAATCTTGTGGCTGCCTGACTGAGCTTCTTGCCTTTATATCCTAGTAGAGGGCTGATGGAAATTATTACCCTGTTAATTGTGTAACTCCAACAAAGTCTGTTCTTTGCCTACTGGCCTGTAGAATAGCTTGGGCCTCTTACTGCTTGAAAAATGGTGGGGAGGGGGAATGGAAACTGTCCCTGGAGTAAAAGCTCAAATTTAGGGGAAAGAAAAATCAAAAATCCCAGCCTCTTCCTTCTCTTGCTAACTTCCAAAAAACTGATAGGTAGATCTCGTTAATGTCTCTGGAAATGTTCTGTCTTTTCTACCTTGTCTATCTTCAATATAGGTGGGAAAAACTCAAAATTGTTTCAGATAGTGTCTATATGATTTGTAGGTCAGGATTTGTAGACTCTTACAGATAATGAAAATATTACACAATATTATGGACAAAAATATAGACAATCCTGGAAAGTTGGTATCATCTCACTGCGCTGAAAGTCCTTTTATTTTTTCCTTCTAATTTCTCTGAAAATTCCACAAGAGAAGAGTATTTTCTGCTGGGAAGCACTGATTAAAAGTGTAGGAAATGCTTAAACATCTGAACAAAAACCTGACTGAAGTAAATATGAAAATGCCTATTAATTTCAGCATGCGTAAGGACGTGGCCTTTGTAGGAAAGCCTGTGACTGTACAACATCTGCCTGAGTTCTACAGTGTGTCTTTTAAAATACGCCTTCAAAATGTATGACGTGGTATAATGAAAGCCAAGGGCAGAGTTGAACCATGCAAGTACAATAGGAGACTCCAGTGGCATGGAACGTGCAACACCACCCAGTTCCTTATCAGATAAACTACCCTCAGGTCCATAGTGACTTCATTCACACCCTCATTGCTCTGTGAAAGGAGAAAAAAATATTCAGCTGAGAAATGCTGATAATACTGCTGTGCCACAAAGCAAAAAGTAGTATCGAGGACCAAGAGGATGTCAAGCCCTAGAAAAAGGAGTAATCACAGGAGACACAGGAATGTCTCTGAGACTCTTCAGCACTGATAGTTTTCTGGAGCTTGCTGATTTCCAAAGCTTAACTCAAATTATTAGTGTGAATGAAAACAAAAGCAGTGAAGGAAAATCTAATGGATCTTCCCAGGCAAAACATGTGGTTTAGTGAAAAAGTTAGACATTATCCAGGAGCATAATGCTTTCTTGCATTGTAATGAAAAGTTTGCTTCAGGCAATTAAAGTTTTCTGTTGGGGTTGTGGGGATACTTGAGGAAGCCTTTTTGTTTATGTGCCTACTATGTTTAAAGAAATTTAGTAAACCAAGTCAGTAGCTGAGGGGTTCAGCACAAGCCAGGTTATGAAACTGAGATTAACTTGAGTAAGAAGGAATCTGCAAGGTTCCTATAAGTGCTCAAACATCCAAGCGAATTTTTACTGCGGCATATAATTTTTGGCAATGATGCTGTGGTTGTGTCCAGATCTCAATACTCCAATTCACCTGCCCCTGCACTGACATGTCTTATCTATCGACATCTAATGGGAGTTTAAAATGCTGTATCAGTGATATTTTCTCTGTACCATACTTCTGTAAAAACTAAGAAGTGCTGTGCTGTATTCTTGCTATTTTTCTTGTGCAGAAGTGATACTTGTATATACATTTGTTTCAAATGTATGACAGGTTTATGTGTCACTGCGTCTTTTCTGTCATCCAGTTATTCTGCTGGAGTGACCAGCAGCTTTTTATTCAATTTGTAAGGCCAGATTTCTTGCCACAAAAGCTTGAATGTGACTGAAGAGGAGGACGTGTGCCTAGGTCTTAAGTTAAACTTGTCTTGTGTTGCTGTCATAAGGAACAATGCTGCTGTATCGCTGTACCAATAAAGAAATTAGACAGAATTAAAAAAAATAAATTGAAGGCAGTTACTCTGAATGATAAGTGATATAATAGGAGAGATAACAGAGAATTGGAGAGAAGTAAGTAATAATTTTACACAGAAACACTTTGTATTATCATTACATTTGGATGTTCAGTTCTCTAAATGCTTATTTCAAGTAGTGTAGTAATATCTTGCTGGACATCCAGTAACTGATCTAAATTTTTAATTGGATCTAATGGCACTACTTTTGCCAACACTTCAGACATGAACATTAGTTTTACCTCTTGGCTCTGTTGCTAGATCTGTCTTTGAGGTGCACAGCATCTCTGATCTCCGCTGTCCAAATAAATGCAACTTTGTGTGGCTCTATGTAGAAGTATTAAAGAACTGCAGAGTGTAATTTAGTAGATCACCAGTAGGGCTGATGTGCAATGACTTTGGAAGAAATCGGCTCTCTTCAGAGAAAGAAAGAAAACAGTCAAGTCAAATATTTTTTCTCTTTTTTCCATAATTCAAAAATAAACTTTGACCATCACGCATGAATACTTGATTTCTTTTATAATGGTTCTAACATTTGGAAGAAACCTGTGCTGCAGCTCTTATCTGTTGTACTTGACATGCTGTATGTTTAGAATACAGAGTTAGTTAAAGTTTTAAATTCACGCATGTAAACGTGTGAATAAGAGCAGATTCTATGACTCTATGGGCAGTAGAAGATGTGTCAGAGCAAATTCTTAATTCAGCATTTAGTATTGACTAAGTACGATTTGGAAATGTTGTCTTTTTTTGAATGGTAGTAAAAATGAAGCAGGGGGCACACTTAATGAATACATGCTTTTCAGTTATTAAAATAATATATTGAAGAAACCTCAGTTTGAAGAGGAAAGCAGATATCAATATCTGAAAAATTAAATTATACGGCTTTTGAAAGACAGCTGGAGTTTAGAAAGAATGCCATGCAAAATCATGACAATTAAATAAGTTACTGAAGAAAGTGTAGGGAGTTTAATAAATTTCCTGTGTCGTAACTTCCGAATGATTAGATTACTTCAGACTTAGTCCAATAATGTCAAATCAGTTCTTTTGACTTAAGGTTAGAATCTTCTAAAAGCTTCATAAGTCATAATAGAACTTGCCTTACTTTACCAGATGAGACTTAGAGAAAAGTAAAAAATCTTAATGAGCTCAAATGAGGAAAAATGTCATGTGTATATGTAAATAAGGCCAAGGGAGAAGGAGGTAGCGGGGCCATTTTACTATTACAGAAAATTAAGACTGCACACTTCTCCTTTTCAAATCAGTTTCTAAGAATGGTATTTTGGAGCAATGTTGGGATCTGGAAATAGAGTTCTCCAGCAATCTGACATGTTTTGAGGGAATGTCTAAATTCCAGTGTGAAGCTGACCTGAATTTCATTTAAATTGGTGACTTTGTTTTCTGCAGAACTTGTTCAGGAACTCCTAAATAGGACGCATCTTTGCTGAAATTACAAGTAAATGGATATATAGTGGGAAATGAATTGGTAAGGAGCTTATTCCTATGGCCTACTAAATAGCATACCATTTCATAGTAGTGTCCGACTGGAAGAGCAAATGCTTGAAATCAGAATGCGCCATGTTCCTTGTGGGTTCCCTCACCCTTTCCTGCCTTGGAGAGTGTGGGAAACTTTGTGCGGCCCTACAGATGAATGAGGCAGCCTGAGAGCTGAATCCCACACCATTAGTAGATAGTAGAAAATAATAGATATAAGTGAATATGCGGATCCAGTTGTGGAATCTGGGAGGGATATGTTTGAGTTCATAAACTGAATCGATTGCAGAGCTAGTGGGTTTTGTGCTTTTTGAACTACATGGTTGCAGCAGGGGACTGAACTTGGGAAAGGCTTGTTAAAAAACCGTGCACTGATGTGTGATGAGATATTCAGAAGCTAGAGCTTTATAACCTCATAAGGAAATGAGCTAGAGTATATACAATGGTGATATTTGAAAAGCTATCCTGTCTCTTATGAAAGAATAACGAGTTTTAAGATGTGATTGAAAGCCAGTGTATACAGAGAAAGTAGATAATTTGATTTGTTTGCAAAGTAAAAAGAAAGTTTAGTCTCTGCTGTATATGTTCTGAAAAAATCATATTTATTCATAGGATAACTCCAAAATAGTAAGTGTCATGATACCAGAGGTGAACTTACTTGTATGACGTAAATTCACAGTCAGAATGTACTGCTTCACTTCTGGTGGCTCTTTCTATCCTTAGTGGAACTGTTTTTCTAGTTGCTGTTTGTTTCAGAAGATAACAGATACCACAGAGGAGTGCTCTATTAAATGCTACCTTCAGGAAAAACTGAGTGGTTTTAATTAGCCTCAAAATGCAACTGTAACTCTGTGCCAAAACCCTAGCATTTAAAGGGGTGAAAACAGGTTGAAAGAGTTGCTTTTTATCTTACCTTTATGTTTCTACCAGTAAAGTTGGATTTTACTCTTACTGAAAATGTTAATGGCAGTTTATGTATAACACATTGAAATTCTGGCTTCGGAATTGTTCTGTTGTGTTGGACACAGCAGTAGTTCTCAAACTGCCTAACTGGCTTTTCTTGAGCTTTGTGCACACATCAAATAAAACAAAAGTCATAAAACTTTCTAGAAATGTTATTTTCTTTTCTTATGTTAAATGTGATCTGAACATAATAGAAGATTATTTTAAAAGTCTGACAGTATTCATTTTAAGGCTTGTAGATGTTAGACTGGCTTTCAAACTTTCAAGAGCTAAGACTTCAACTGCAGGTATATAAACTTTTAAGGTTTTCAGAAATGACCATTATATAAAAAAAAATCCTTAATCTAAAAGTAAGATGAAAGACATTTTAAAAATCTTAATTGTTATTTTTCTTAATTGAACACACACAAGAAACTAGGAAGACGTAATTCAAATGTCAGAAGAAAAATATCTTTATTTGCTTACTTGATATGGTTCCTGTATATTTCATGATTCTATCTCCCAGAGTGGTGAGAAAGAGATGTAGGGAATGCCTGGCAAGTTCATATGATTTGAACTTGAGTGATATTATACCTGTGGCAGAGAACAACAGTGGTTTTGAAAAGCACAGAACATCAGGATATAGTGTCTATTGTTTAATTTTATAACATGTTGATAGTAGAAGTTACTTGACAGTTGCTGTAAGATACTGACTTCTGTGGGAGGTGCTCAGCAGAATTCTTGGCTAAAATTGCAATCAGAACCCGCCATTCCCCCAAGAGGTGCCAGTTAAAGCTCAATTGAACTTTCAGCAGGAGAGGTTACTTGGATCAAAGATTGAATTTTGCATCAAAACACACACACAAAGAGGAAGAACTGAGAAAATGTGTAGGCATTTGGAACAGATGGAAGTCTGGTCTTTGACTGAGAACTGGGATGGTGGACCTGTAGATCTCCAGTATCCTGTGTTTAGAGGTGACTCTTAAAGAGGAATATTCATTTCTGTGCTGGATCATTAAAAACAGAAGAAAAAATTTTAAAGGTAATCACTTCTTCTGCGGGGCAAAATAGAATGATTGAAATATTATAGTATTTTGCAAGATTAAAAAAAGGAAATTCCCATTCAGCAGCATACAATAGTTTGTAAGCCTGAACCCATATACTGTAGACACTAAACTAAACTCTAAAAACCTGAAACTTGTAAGTACAGATGTTTTTCATACACAAGAAAAGATTTAATCATTTGTAATCCAGTTCTCTAACATTTAGTTGTCTCACTGTTTGACTGGCTCAAACAAGCAGGTGAGGTTTAGATGGAAATCTTCCACTGTCCTCCAACTTCCTGCTTAGCACACCTAAGTGTCGTAAACAGACCTCCCCAGTCTTTAAGTTCCCATCACGTGTGCAGTAAAGGACAGGCGAGGTGGGCAAGGCTGACTTCAGAACCTAGTTTGGCACGTAACTTTGCGGTGGGGGAAATGAAATAGTAAAGCTACACTGGAGCAATGTTGTGATATACGGACATGTGCCCACCTGTCTTTTCCTCTACTGCAAATATTGCTTGGCTAATTGGCTACAGTGGGTTTTTTGGTACAATGGAAGTATCCACCTGACTGTGTGCTATTCTGTCCTGCTCAGTGCGGTTCCAGTACTATATAAAGCAATTTCTTTGCAAACTGCAGAGCATCCTTTTCTATATGAGGAGAGAGCTCTCACCTCAGACCTTGTTCCTCACCATGATGGACTTGGAAACAGGTCTCTGGAGCTGCAGTGCTGAGAGCTGACGCAGACAGTTAGTGGAGACCTGAACTTCTTGCCACTAAGAGACAGGGTGTAAAGCTACCAAGCTGGCTGACAAAATTAGTTTTTTGATGGCTCCCAATGGTACAGTTAAATTAGGACATTGCAGTTCCTTGTGAGTCAAATAACTTTAAAAAGCAAATTCTGTATGTGGTGTTGAAGAAAAAGTGAATGATGAGATGTCTTGCTTCTCCACGCTTTTAAATGAAAGATGCGGTGTAAAATGATGCATGGGGTTTATGCTCATTTGCACAGATACATGCATATTTATGTCATGCATCCCTGAAGTCTACCTGAGGCAACGTGAACACTGAAATCTAATTATTCCTTTTGCATAAATGTCTGAATTCTGTCTTCCTTTTCTTGAGTTTCTGTTTTTCTGCATCTTAAATGCATAAAGGATGCAAAGAAAGCATCAGGATATTTTAACTCCTAATAGCATTTTTAAACATGAACACTGCACTGGTCTCTATGAAGCTGCATTATATGAAGATTGTTATTGTTGATCAGATTTTGAAGCACTTACTCCATTTTTATGTAGTCCTTCTTCAGGTTAAACGTCCTTTCCATTGAACATTACTATTTACCTGTCTTGTAACTATATGAAAGAGAATAAATAGTTCATGATCTGACCTATAAATAAATATTTAATCTTGGTAAGATACTAAGCCATTGTGTGACTTGGGAAAAATAACTCTGCCTCTCTGTATTTCCTGACAGCTGTGAAACAATTCTACTTCAAAAGTCACAGGATTTGAATTTCAAAATAACTTACAAGCTGGGAGCAGGGCTTTAATGTTTTTAAAACATTAGCAGGGAACTAAGCAAGAAAGAAGCTCAAAACGATTCTAGGAAATGTCAGGAGAATGGTAATTTTCATTTGTACAGAACTTGGAGATTTTGATGCTCTTTTCCTTTAAAAGTTGGAATGAATGTCTTAGTTCTCTTGGAATAAAATGGGGGGTGGGGGGGTCGGGGGAGACACACACACCACTCCTCAGAGACCCATGCATCAAGTCTGGCTCTGGCTTTGGCAGCAGAGCCAAAACATGTACATCAGGAGTGTGAAAGGATCCTTTCAGAGATTATGGGGAAGAGTTTCCATACTTGAGCTGTTACTGCAGCCCAGCTGACAAGATGCGAGAAGTCAGAAGTCAGTTCATGGCTTTGAAACTAGTTCCTGGGTAGAAGAGTTAGCTCTACACAGTTTATAGAAGTTACAGCTTTAGTTTAGTCCTATGGGTAGCCTCCCCTTCCCTCTTAAACATGACCTTTTATACAGCTGTGACCATGTGCCATAAGGCCCAGGAGGAGGAGGACAGGATGACTGGCAAAGCATGTTACAAACATTGGGAACATATCGTGTGGGACAGTAAGGAATTTTGGAACCTAGTCGTGCCCCAATATTTATTTGTTCCCCTTGGAAAGCTGACAAAAGATATAAGGGACAGGCAAGATTATTTTGCTGCTTAAAAAGAATGAGTCAGAGGAGCTGTAAACCATTGGCCAGATACTAACCCAAGGTAGAATAATGAAATGGCTACTCTATGGCTCTATTAAGTAAGAATTAGAAACTAAAAATATAATTTGGCTTGTCAGTATGGGACCTCTTCTTGGACAAAACAGCTTTTGTTTTGTTTCTAGTAGAGTTAAAGGTCTGGTTGATGAAGACAGCTGTGTCAATATTAGATACATTGATTTCTCTGAGGCATTTAATTTAGTACCACATAACATTTCAATTTAAAAACACTGCATTATGTAGCATTAACAGGCTACACAGCAGATGGATTAGAAACTGGCTCACTGACAGGTATCAAAATGAAGTTGCTAATGGGGAGAGATCAATAAGAGATGCCATTTTTGTGATAGTCTCCTGGGGGCCAGGGCTACTTTATATTTTTATCATTGATCCAGACATTGATGTCAAATCCTTACTGGTGAAATTTTCAGATGATTTAAAGGTCTGTGAGGTAGCAAATAACAGAGATGAATAATTGGAGAGATCTGAATCATGCCATGCAACATTCAGACATTGTGATGGGTTGGTGCTGCAGTGGTACCTGTGGTACCACGTTACCACTGTGATTGCGGATGCATGTGACAACAGCCTCACGCCTGACCTACTGTGAAGTTGTCTAACTCAGCTGTATATCCCTCTCTTCTCCAGCAATTCTCCCTTCCTTCCCCAGCAAAACCTAGTCTGATGCTTGTCCACCTAAAGAATATGTGGGTTGTGGGACACAAAAAGATGAAAGATCATGTTCTGCTGCAGCCGTCCCTATAAATAAAATGAAGCAAAAAGATGAGGGCTTTGCCTCGGACAGTGAAGTTCTCTGGGGCAAACTAAGTCAGATCAGCTGCAGAAAAAGAGGATTTTATTTTTCTTATGTCTGAGAAGTCAGTACCCACTTTTCTCAGAGCTGCTTGGTAACAACCTGCTGGAATGTGCTGTATTTGCATTTTTTACATTAACACCAAACTTGCGTTAGAATTTGAGAAAGGTTGTTATTGGAAGGAACTTTGTAGTCCAACTTCCTGCTCAAGATAGGGCAACTTTGAAATTAGGTTAGATAGCTCACAGCCTTGGCCAGTTGATCTTTAAAAATTTTCAAAGGTTGGGGTCCCCTCTGGGAAACCTGTTCTAGTGTCTGGACCACTCCAATGAAGATTTTTTTTTCCTTGTGCGTAAAGGGAATTTTCTGTTTTGCATCTTGCAGGTCTTGCCTCATGTTCTTTCACTGCACATATGACAAAAGTGTGAACTGTTTGAACTCCATATCAGCTATAGTTGTTATAAATAGCTCAGGTTAGTTCCTTGTTAGGATTTTGGACACTGTACAAGTCTGCAGTTAAGTCCTTAGGTGTTTAGTGCTAAACATATTAAGAATTTAAAAAGGGAAAACTGTTCCAAGAAATAAATTCATATCCACTGAAAATTATACTTCAGTGCATTTGTGATTTATAGTTCTTATAAATGGACTCAAAAGGAAGAGGAAGACTTAAATATTATTTTCTCTCTTATTGTTACTATTTTTTTTTTCACCTATACAACAGTAATGCCATAGTTATAGTGTGTGCTGATGTTTTCCATAGTGTGTGAGGTTTATTTTGTAGATATTTACTCAAGGCATAGTTCTGCATGATTGGTTAGATGTCTTGTATAATTTTTTGCTTGCTTCCTTGCATCAGCAACAGGACATTGGCCTAGCAGGATAGGTGCTCTGCGTGTTATAATTTTAATGGAACTCTAGTGTGTGTGTGTGTGTATATTTTAATGCTTGAATATATTGGCATACTTCAACACATACATTTCTAATTCTGATGGCTTCGGATAACAGTATTGGTACTTCTCACTGGTTTGATTTATATCTACAATGAATAGTGGCTCCTAAACTGCTTTTATATCAGCAGTGGAATTGCCCTTATCCACATTCACACATTCTGCAATCTTCATAACGTGCACGGAGGCAGCTCCTCTCACTCCTTTCCCCAGCAAGTCATTTCTTCAGCTCACCCAGCTGTTTTTCCCTCCAAACGCTGTTTAAAGATCTCTCTATGCCTGAGTAGTTTTGAACCAGCTATAAAATGCATTGGGCAGGAAGCAAACTTACACTTCTCAGCCTTTCATCAGTTTTAATACAGAAGTGTGGTATTCCATATGTAAGAAAACATCTAAGAAAAATTGGAAATTTAAAAAGCTATGGAATGGATAATTTGATCCTGAAAACAAGTGTGTCAGTTGCTGTTGTAGCATTTACTTTAGTTTTTAAATTACCATTGGTACTATGAGAACAGGATTTTTCAGAAAGGAGAAACTGGGAAATTGTAGCATGAAATGTTGAATTGAGTCAGACATGAAACCGCTTTGCCAGAGTTTGTTCCGGGCATAATGTGAAATTGTTTCAAGTGAACCGTATTATTAGACTTAGTTTTTCCTACTTCAAATTTGTGCCTAAAACTCTTCCTATTCTCTAGTTTACACCATATTTTGCTACAATTAAATTTAGCTTGATCACAATTTTGAACAATACAGTTAGAAATTGTTTAGTATGAAAGGAAGCTACTGAATAGTTATCTTCTGCTTTTAACTGTGTACATACATATATATATGTGTGTGTGTGTATATATATATATATATATATACTCGCTACTTTATGGAGTTAACCCCAGAGAAAGAAACATAAATCCCTAGAAGCCTCCAGATGTTGAATTTATAGTTCTTGAATACAAAAAGCTGCAGTGTATTTGAGTGAAACAGTATTTTGGCCAGTTGTGTATGCAACTTAAGTTTTATTCAGCTTTGTAAGGGTATAGCAATAAAAGCGCTTAAGTATTACTTAGGAATATGGCACTGCGACAAGGAAGATTATCAGTTTCGTTTTATTCCCCATGTGTCCCTTCCAACTCAGAATATTCTATGATTCTATGATTTTCCATTTCCTTTTTGTTAATTCGGGAGTTGTAAGAAAGAAGCCATCACAATCAGTGAAATCTTAGCTTGATTCATCCTTTGTAATTTCATAGTACACTTCATTTTTTGATCCAAATTTTGAAATTAGGCTCCAAAAATTGTAGTTAGGAAGTATGTAGGTGGCTAAGGCATGGAATAAACTCAGACCTTGCTTTTACTCTGGTAACTGTACTAAGGACAGGAATGGTAGAAATACTAATAGTAATAATAAATGTTCATTAGAACTGGTTTTCAAAGGTAAATACAGTTCTAGCTATTTGTTTAGCTGAAAAATCTTTCCAGTGAAAAAATATGGACTTGTCAAGAAACCAAACACCCTTTGCTTAGATGTGTTTAAGTACAAAATCAAAACATATCTGTGAAAAAATCTTGAAGGTATTTGATGAGGGGGAGACTATTGATTTTTCTGCCTTCTTTCACATTTGCTGCCAATTGGGATGGACTGTGAGTTCTCCACTTGGACTGTTTTGGTTAGGTTGACAGAAAGGTGGGAGCCCTGGGTGAATGTGCTTCTCTGGCTGGGGAGCTGGGCCCAAGGGTGAATGGGAGCAATGGTAGAGTTGAATACTACAGTTGCTGGGAGTCACTAAGGTACCATACCCACTTTTAAAATACATAAATATATTAGCTGAATTAGAGTTTGATTTGGAGGATGAAATTTTTTATACAGCCAGCACTCTCTATTAACTCTAGTTAGTAGGCCTTGAAGTGGGAATAGAATTGTAATGTGCACATTTATGTGCTGTTTATATTGGTTTAGTTCCTGTTGGACTTAAGACTTTTGAACTAAGTTATTAACTCATTAATGAGAAGCAAAGCACTTTTCTTTAATACCTATGATTTTAAATTGTGAGTACTTGGACAGATACATCATTTTTACAGATAGGTTTTAAATTATTTCACTGCCGTTTTGACATATCTCATTCTAACTGGCACTTTTTTCATCATCTTTCACTTGTCTTACTTAGAATTTCATTTGCAGAGATTTTTTTTTTTATTGGATAGATGAAGTGTATTGAAAATTTGACCTATTTTGCTATGTGTTAATTTGTTATTCACACTTTAAATCTTACTCTAAACTGATAAAATTATTGGTTTTCCACGTGGGAGAGGATTTTATGCAGTTGAAACACATTGTTAGTAGAGAGTTGTTTTGACTTTCTTTTTAACGCTCTAGGATTTCTAGTCAGATTATTAGTTGTCTCTGGGTGAGGAAAAGACCATATTTGAATGGCTGCTCCTTTTAATCCAAATAATCCTGGTCTCTAAAGAGATTAACATAATTGCATATACTTGCTTCCTTTTGCCTATGCGTCGGTGGTTTGGTTAGTTACACTACGTGCCAACTCTGATTTATAAAGAGCAAACCAGAAAACAAACTAAAACTCTGAAAAAGTGATGGCTAATTAAAACAATAACCGAATGAGAAAGCAACACAGTCTGGATCAGAAAGGGACTTGCTCACGTAAGAGGGAACCCAAGTTTCTCTTTGCAAGCCTATGCAAATTGTTGTCTTGACATTCTTGCGCAGCCCTAGTAAAATTCTAAGCTGGGTAATTTGCCTGAGGAACAAATTTAATGTGAAATAACCATGCATTACAAGTGTCAATGAGAACAGCTTATTTGTGACATATGGCAAAGTGATATCATCTTGTAATTGATTGTGCTTTTGCTGCTAAAACATGATATTCATCTAATCTGTTTTGTGGCATCAGTAAACACTGAGGGAAGAAATATTCAAAGGGGATAGTTATTAAAATTTCTTTTAAAACAGTACATATTGCTATTACTGATGAAGAGCCTTCCATGTAAAAGTTACAGTTAATTTACATCCCTCTTATTCTAAGGGCTTATCTTAACTTGACCTCTCCTAGACAAAGTAACTTTCTTGTGCATACAACTGATCTCAGTGCTAATGTAGCTCAAATGATGACACTTCTTTTTTTTTTTTTTTTTTTTTTTTTTTTGTGAGCTGCTAATTTGTTGTCCAATGTGTCATTAAGGAAGCTTTAACACTTATGTAAAATTAATTCTTTAAGAGCTGCTACAGTGGTGTGCATACATTAATGTCATAACTCTGTACACATAGTACTGCTGCCTTCAAATAATTGGCACTGTTTTCCACCATTCTTAGTACCTTGCTTTGAAAGTGGCTCCCAAGTGCTTCACCACATCAGTAAGGGTCTTACAATCTTGACTGGCAAATTCTGTCTGAATTAGTCTGCTGTTCTGTTTCAACTATTGTTGATTCTTTGCCGATTGTTTATGTAAGGTAACACAAATATTGTCAGGTTCAGGCCAGGATAAAATACAAGAATACAAATACATATGGGATATCTGAATTTAAAGGAGTTAAGTGACTCCAGCTATTTAACACTTTAATAACTTTCAAAGAAAGCAGTAAAAATTTTGGTCTATAAACCCCTGTTGTAATGGTGGGCTAAGGCATGAAATAGAAATTGAGCACAATATATTTTTTTAATTAACTTTCCCCAGACTCTGCACAAGTTCACAGATTGTTTCAGCTTGAAACATACTTCGTGAAAAGTTTTTCTTGGAAGACTTTGTCCATTGCTAAAATAAAAATATATTACTAAGGTAACTGGAACACATATCTAAATCTCTTAATATTTTAGCTAATTTCCATTAAACAAAGCAAAACCTCAATCTAAAATAAAATGCACAGAGGATTCAACCCAAAGTCAGTCCTTGAGCAGACTGAATAGTTCAGTGAAGAAAAGACAGTTTTTAAGTATGAGGTATTGACCATAAGATATATTTTCATTTACTTAACCAGCAAAAATAGTTTCTAGAAATGGAATGTTCTGATGCTTTATCATTATTTCTCCTGGATAGTTAACTTTAAGGTATCTTGTGTTTCAGATTAAATGTCAAAAGTTATTTGGCACTGAAAATGTGTCTCTGTCTAATGCAGAAAGCAAATAAGCCTGTATGCCATATTTTCCATTTGCCGTTCCTGTAACAGTGCCAGGAATGATAAAGTATCACAATTGCTTTTCTGGCAAAAATCAAACCAATAAAATGCATTCTATTTCTAATAATAATACTACTTATATTCTTATGTATTACATTATTTTGTGAAATAGTTAGGAAAACTTGAAGTAAAAGACTACATAAATATTTTAATACTTGTTAGAATATTCTTGAAATCCATGCGGCTTGCTCTGCAGCACTTTGATGAGGTGCTGGAAAGCTGAGATTTCCTAGGGTCATCAAGATATATAGTAAATTCTCTTGCATACCCATGGATTCTGATGTACGCTCTGTGGGAGTGAAACACTAGGCAGCCCATACAGTATGAAATACTGGTTACTGTCCTCCTATACTCTGAGCTAAGCTCCTTATTCCAATTTGGCTTGTACTTTTCATATTTTTAGATATACTGACAGAAGGGCAGCAATTTGTAGGAAGAAAGTGCTGATAAACCCTTAGAGTCCAGCCACTGCATGAATTTTCACTTTCAGACTTGAGCAAGGTTGCAGAGAAGAGGAAGAACACACCACAAGAAAGATGGAGGACTGACCTTCCAAGTACACAAGCAACTCAACAGGTTGTTGCAATTGGATTTTATAACTTTGAGAGTAAAGAGCTGAAGAAAACAAAACAAGACTAGTAGTGAAGATTTCCATTGGGGCTAGAGTGTGAAAACCTAGACCTGGAGTGTGATGGACTGTTGTTGCTATCACAAGTGTGAGATGGTGCCTTTCAAAGGTTTTGCACATCAAGTACTAATTTTTAAAGTGAGGGCATCATACCTGAGTGCAATGCTCCAACTAGTAGTTTCTTACCTCTGCTTCGTGATTCCCTGTATGTATGTAATATAACGTTATTTTATCATGTAGCCAGAGTGTCACAGGCAGAGCTCATGAGATTCAGGTTTGCTTAAAGGAATCAAGCCTTGAAGAGGGGATGCTTGACTTCATCTTCAAATTTCAAGTCAGCTCCTCTACCGAGCAAGTGACAGAAATAGAATCAGAAGAAAGGGATCAAGAGAAGGCTACTCTCTGTTCTCCCCTCTCTTCCTAAAGATAAAGAAAGAAGGCAAGTGATGGAGGATTGAGATATGTTCTTCCAATAATAATTTCCCCTTTGATAATGTCCTAATGCACAGGCAGCCACAGACCGAACTCCAAGGAACTGAGAAGTGGTTTATATAATGCCATTTTTATCTGACTAATAGTCTGACTGTGCTCTAGTACTTCATAAATCTAGTGTGATACAGAAGTTGGTCTCCTCTTGCGTGTTACAGAGGCATCCATTGACACCTCAGTTGCAGTTTTATGCAAGGACTGAAATCTTAGTTACATTGCACTGCCTATGAACCCTCATTATCTAGTTAAAAGCACTAATTGTAACGAACATCCCACAATAAGATGCAATAGCCATGCTGGCATTTGTTGGAAAGTATTACTTACCTTACTTGGTGGCAGGTGATGGGAAAATGAGAAGGGCTGCAAATACTGTTGAGGAAGGAATTAGATTGAACTTGACAAATTTAAGCGATGAATAAGGGATGCAATTCAATAAGGGCAAAAGCACTTGTCTAAACTGAGGCAGAAGCAGGCAAATGCATGAACTCAAACAGGCAATAGCTGTGGTTTGGGGTTTGTTTGCTGTGTGTGTGTTTTGAGTCAGGTTTGAAATAGGTTAGAGGCAGAACATGCAATGCTATATTGCTGTGCAAAGACAATCAGCCTACTTGGCTTTGTGGACAGAACATTGTCACTTGCAGAGTAATTTCGTATCCATTCAGTACCAGAGCACAGTCGTCCACTTTGAGTAGGGATTAATATTTTGTCCAGCCTGGCTAGATCATGTATTAAAGTTCAGAGAAGGGGAGCAAGAATACCCTGCTGCTGAGTGTTGAAGTGGTAGGGTTTCACCTGGACTGGGGAAAGGAAGGTAATTGAAATTGTCTTCAGGTGAGTCACTAAAACCTCTGCCAGCCCTGAGTATCAGATAGGATTTTGATTAGCTGAAAGGATCTGGCTAAATAACAGCCACCACCAAACAAACACAACTCAACAAAAAACTCCACATTAAAAAAAAAACCAACTATTTTTTAATTGGCTTTCTTTCAGATAGGCTAAACAAATAAGTGAGAAGTTATATCAGGATTAATTCAATCTACTAAAAGGCATATAGAGATTGACAGGGCCTTTGAGCTCCCTTTCAGACTTATTTCTCTACAGTTGTATGCAGCAGATACTGCTTACCTGTGTGGAGTGACGCTATACAATCAGGAGGAGCTCATGTCTGTCTGTAGAGGTGGGTAGTGGAAAAGCAATTTATGATCTCTTAAAAATTATTCTTGCTACTGGTAAAAGAAAGATCATGAGCTACAGCGAATACACCAGCCCTCAAATCTGTGAAGTAAAGAATAATCATAAGTAGCAGCTTCAGCGTTGTCCCTTCCAGCCACTGCCATACCTTTTGGCTCAATCTTGAATCTCCCAGACAAAGCATTTGCTCACATTGGCAAATAATTAATATGGAGTTTGAAGAGATAGCTAGGCATATTTGCAGGAACTTCTGCACATCAAAGACTTTCACAGTTGTACTATAATTTCGTCCCTACATCCAGAAATGCCCTCTCATTTAGTTTAATTCAAATTCATTAGAGTCTTACTTCAATTATATTCCATCCTTACAGCTCTGAAATACATAAAATATTCTCCTTGATCCATGACAGATTCTTTTTTGTTTGGACAATTGCTGGTCCTGGCAGTGCATTGGGTGATTATTATCATACAGGACTGGAGTCTGTTAGCAGGCCAAGCAATTAGCAGCTTGGATATTCTGCTGGTTTTTGTCCCTGTTTATTGGCCAATTTTCTGGCTAAACCAAGTAGGTCAAGCATATTACTTTTTTCTTTTTTTCTTTTTTTTTTTTTTTCCATCCTTATCTAGCAGCTAATTTCCAGAGACATACAAACAGAATATAACTTGGATGGCATTTAATGTAAGTTAGGTGACTACTAGGCTCTGCATCTGTTTGGAAGATAGGCTTGCATTCCAGCCTCAGGCAGAAAGTGATTTTGGATTAAGAATTCACAGCAGTGGCGCTGTAAAATCCATGGAGACACAGAAGTGTGCTCATAACCATTTGACATGGGAAGCTCAGGCTGTCAGACTTGGAAATTTCAAGGACTTGGTGATCTCTCAAAGAGATTTAAGGCCTGTTCTAGAATTAATGGTTGAGAAAATGAGTAATTGGTCATCTGTGGATTACTGGACAGCAACAGGGGAAGGAGTGTGATAAAAAAATATAAATACTTTTCAAAGAAGGTGACTGAAATTAGCCAGTAAGCTTTCCATTATGGTGGATTTTTTGTATGGCAGAAGACACATTCGTGTACAAGAAAGCAAAATGAGAGTGGGGAGAAAAGAAAGAGAAGTTCTGTGTTGTAAAGGCCATTGCTCTGTTGCATAGATGCTTGATGCTTTTAGTATAAGTGCAATAACTGGCTGATTAAAAAAACAACATCAGATACAGAAATACCTCAGATCTTCCTATGGAGAAATCAGTCTTTTACTACCTACAAGAGTTCAAGGTACAATAGCTCTGTTTTATGTTGAATTTCTGTTTCCAAATTCAGCAGTTAGCTCACTTAAATTTGGAAACCTTCTGCCAACTTGCTATGTGTTCTTAGCTTATATGGGCAGAGTTGGTGCTTTTCTTGGTCAAGAGTACCGGTGTATCACTTGGAGATTGCAGGGAGCTGACATCACGATATCTTGTCATGTAAAGTGAAAACGGGGGAAAGGTTTGAATTAACGAAGTTTTGATTCAATCTTTTTTTGAGAAGTGCATCGTAAGGGACATGTACATTACACTTTATGCTTTACTTTTATTGCTTTTTTTTTTTCCTGAAACAACCCACTCCAGTGAGAAGAAAGAAATTGGGACATGCAGAGTAGAAACCAACAGTGTGGAGCATTTAAGGCTAAAGGTTTTTCATAAAGAACACAGATTAATAAGGACAAGAAGTCATTTAGTCTACTTGTTTAGCATAACAGACAACTGATGTACACAGACATTTAATCTAGAAGGACCCATGCAACATCTGTACCATATATCCCTGCAAAATACAAGTCCAAAGTGTTCTCCTGAGAACCCAAAATAAGAATGAAACCTGTGGTACCAGAGACAAAGATCCAAACCCTGTAATTTTTAGCATTGCAAGACAACAGGAGGAATGAGGACAATAAGCAGTGCACTCAGTCCACACAAAACAAAGGGTATTTATAAGTTACTGTCATGATGTGGCTTTAGTAGGAAACTCAGCAATGTATAATAAGGTTCATTTTATAGTTTCTATTTACCTGCGTTTGTCTCTGCAGTATAACAAAGAAGTTTTTGAGTATGCCAGAAACATTTGTGTTTGACACGGCTGAAGCTCTGCTAGACTGCTACTGAACGATGAAATTTCAATATACAGTTCAGAAAAAAAATCAGGTGTGTCCTATATCCTTAATGTCTCTAAAGGATTGTATAAAACTATCCACTTTACAATATTCTGTGAGCAACTGTGCTATTGCCTGTTTTATTCAGCAGCAGGTATATAAAGTAAGAAAAATCCAGATACTCTTTCCAGGTGAACAGATGTTAATGTCTTCATTCAATTTTTATTTCCAGTTCTTGCTCTGCTAAACTCCCACTGAAGTCAGCAAGTCTGCCTAAATAAAGAACAAATGAAAACTAAATAAATGCCTTAGGTTTTGTTCCAGGGCAAGGAAATGACTATTGGGTTGCTGATGAGCCAAGCTTTTCCACAGAGAGCAAATATTAAGATTTCCATACATTAAAAATTCAATGTGTGTAATTCAAAATGAGTCCAAACCCATCCATCTCTGATTCATTGAACTCCTGTGAGAAATGCAGGTAAACACTTTTAACAGTACTCTATTTCTGTAATGGCTATGCTTTTAGGAGGGTGGAAAAAAGGTGATCCTACACTTCACACATGTATGAACTGATAAATTTAAGCCACTTAACGCTCTTATAAAAGAAACTTATTTTGCTTATTTTTAGAAGAGCTAGAATTGGAAACCAGTCTTACATGTGAGTATGTTGTCTAAATTGTTACTGTTTATTGGTAGGTAAAAACTGAAGTGCACATAGTATCACCCTCAAACACTGAGGTATGAGCCAACGTCAAGAAGCAATTTTGAACTTGGTTATTAAATGAATTTGGGACAATTGGTTTGATCTGGTTCCATTTTTTAATGCAGGAATTACTGCTTTATAGCCTATGATACCAGTTAGCAGCACTTCTCCTCCTCTTGCCACTTCTCATGTTATTGGTTTGAATTTAAATGTTTTGAGAAGGATGTGTATTTTCTTTCCCTTTTTCAAAGTCCAAAAGTGAATGTGACAGGGAACGCAAGGAGGTTAAAGAGCTTCCTGTACGTTGTGCTTCTGCTTGATGCTTCTTTTAGGACCTGTGATAGATAGTTTGATTAGTACTTCTGGTTAGCTAACTCTTTCTGACAGCAAGAGTCCTAGATTAAAATGAGAGATACATTATAAGCTAGTGATGAGCAGGGGGTTACACAAGCTTCATTGCATTTCTGTAGATATACTCACTCAGACTTAACTCTGATGTGGTTACACACAATGGATGCCCTCACTCAGAGGGAGAGACTGACTTCTGACCTACTCTCAGGATGCAGTTACTCTAGGGTCATTGAGTGCCAACATCCCAACCTGCTACCTAGGTTTTGGAGGTTCTGTGAAATGCAGGCAAAGCAGTAGCAATCAGTGAGATGAATTATTGCATGACTGCACGTATTTGTTGCATTTGTTATACCATCTAAAGGCAGGCTATTCAGTGACTTCTATTATGTGTTAATTATTCATTGAGGTCAGATGTTAAGCAAGACTCCTTTGCTGTACTTCTAGAAAGCTAAGTATGATAACAAAACATAGAAAGTATCCAATGAGAGCTTCAACCTTTAAAGCTTTCATCCAATTTTGAGAAATAAGATGGCAACAATAACTAAAACAATGTGTCAGCTTCCCATCAGGATGTTTCTTTGCTAACATAAACATGAAAGTTAATAGCATTCAATGTTGACTTAGATTTAGCTTTCATAGTTGGGTACTGTAGCTTATGGCAGTTTTGTTTCAACTTGTTTTCAGCAGGATTGTATCACCATCTGATGTGATGCAGCTTCTACCCCTCAAGTGATCTTTGGCATTTTTTTTCTTCTGCATTTAATAGTTAGCATGCAGAATCTAGGATAGGGAGCAAATCCTATTGACACTTCACAAACAAAATTGATGTAAAATGAATGGGGGTTCAATGCATCAATCAATTTTTGTAGATTTCAACAGTTGCCAGAGTTGGGAATGAGCAACTTCATTCATTATCTCTCCTTTTGTATTCTTAAGACAGAGTTACTGTAGGTATGTCAAAGACACAACTCCAGGACATAGTCGGACAGTTTGCATCATGATCAGTGCAGTGAATATAATTTGAAAAAGTGCTAAGGGAGAAAAGATTGCCATTAGGTTCAATGAAATACTTCAGAGTAGATCATGGCACCAGAATTTTATATGAAGCATTCACCTATGACATTAAATTTGATTACCATAAAACAAATTGATGGTCTTGAAATGGAGAATTTGTGAAGTACTGATTCTTTTGTCCCCAGATTTTGAAAGAAGCAGCTGTATCCATTTCAAGATTGGTTTTGGTGTTTTACTCTTCAGGGCTGCAGGAAATGCAAATGCTAACCTAACACAGCTAGATCTTGGCATGTGTTTGGGTTTTTTTGTTTTTTTTTTTTTTTTTGGTGGAGAAGAGAAAGATAGGGCCTAGGCCTGTTAAGCTGAGTGTTTAACAGCTATTCGCATATCCTTATCTGTAACTGCAGTGCTACCGTTTCAGCAAACTGTTTTGCCTGTAGGCAAATCTTCACAGTTCAAATTTTCTCAGCGTGCCTGGGGTTTTAACTTGAGGTGAAACTCAGGGTGTTTGTATTTACATTTGAACTTGCACTTGTCAATATGAGTCCAGGGATCAATATCTGGAGTTCCACCTTCTTTACTCAGGATTTAATCTATTTTAGCTATGCATGACTATGGCAGAGTGCAAATCAATGTGCTATGCTTGAAAGTGTTTAAGCAAACAACTGTCTGTTTGATTGCCAGGTGCTGCTGCAGTTACTGGTTTTCCACTCCATAGCGAGACCTTAGCTCACCCAGTTCTCCTAACATAGACACAGGAATTGCAGTTGGCATCCTGAACTGTAACTGCAAACAGCACTCACACATTTGTTGCCTTAGGTTTTGAATATGTCTCCCAGGAATAAACATATAACCTGTAAGCTTATAAACTCTGGAAAACATAAACAGGAATAGAAGGAAGCCCTCAGGCATAGATCAGATGATTTTATTCAGTAACTGGCATGGAGCATGGCAAACCGGAGTCAGCAGTGCGGCAGTGTCACTGGAGACACTGGGTAAAACCTCCACTGGCTTCTCATACCCAGAGATTGGATCCCTGTTCCTGGGATCACAGGCTTTTTCTTCCCTGAACCTCATTAAACCACTACAGCAGGACCATCCGTAGGCCAATGAGCCCTTTGAAATGCCTCCCTGTGGTTTTGTTATTTTAACTTCATAACACATATCAAAAACGCCAACGTTCTCCTTTATTGTTCTACCACCTCTTAATAGAAGCAAGCAGTAGTAGCCTGGGTGGTGGTTTAAGAGTAAGTGGAATAAAAATTCAGTGTACTGCTAATGGCTCAATATAAAGGCCTCAGCTTTTCATAGTTTTTTTTTTTTTTTTTTTTTGACAGAGGTAATCTCTGTTTCATCTCTACTACAGGCAGTGCCTTTGGCCTATTTATAACTGCAGCTGCCTGGAGAAAGCCTAAAGGAGATGTGATCAAACCAGACTGTACAGCAAAACACATTATATAAACATGCAATTTGTACCAAGGAATAATTTGAAGTATGAGGGGAAAATGTCAAGTATGATGTCTGAAAACCAATTTGGCTTAAAATTCAGCGCATTATGTATATGTGGCATTTCCCAGCTTTCAGCTCATCCTTGGAGAGAAAGCAGACATCAATCATACCTGCATGTCAACTACTGTCAACAATGCTAAATTTCCTCAGTGAGTTTTCTACTCTGGCACACATTAATTTAGAATATATTAATGTAAGAACTCTTCCTGTGATTTTTTTTTTTTTATAGGCAGACAAAAACTATTTCACCTGAAATATACTTTATGAAACTAAAGAATATCTATAAGTCACTATTGATACAAGTTTGCTTCCATTGAAATGTTGCTGTGTATTAGGAATGACTTTTTCTTTCTATTATTAGAACTCTTTGAAAGGTTGAGCTAGAAGGGATTTCAAAAGATGAACTTATTTACTTATGTGCTCTGAAACAAATGTACTGAAAACATCCCCGACAGATGTATCTGCAATGCTATGGTTAAAAAAAAAAAAAGTTTTCCTAATGTCTAAACTAAGGATTGCTTCCCACTTCCCAAATATGCAATGATTCATTCTTTTCTTCCCCAGTAGATATCTATTATTTATTATCAGTTTAGAACAAGTTTTACATATTTGGGAATTTGTTGTTATGTGTCTTGGCCTTATATTTTTTTCTGAAGTTAATTAACTAATTCCTTCAGCCTTCCTTCTTGGGTTAGGTTTTGTAGGCCTTATACCTATCAGTACTCTCAAAGCTTCTTTTTAATTAGTCTTTATTCTTTAAACTGGGGTGCTCAATGCCAGACACAACGTTTTGGCTGAGGTTTATTGGGTCTAAGTGTTGTGTGGGTGGAGTCTTGTGCATAGTAGTATGTTGATCTGTCTTCAGTATTTTCATATATTTAATTTCTTTATGTACTATGTCTGCTAGTACTATTAACTGTTTAATATTAATCATAGAAAGGTGTAGGTTGGAAGGGACCTTTAAAAGGTCATCTAGTCCAACCCCCGTGCAAGGAGCAGGGACATCTTCACCTAGATCAGGTTGCTTATGCTTGTATTGCATCTGCTTCTGGGTGGTGAGGATGGGGCTCTGTAAATAGGATCATCACAGGGTGAGGGCAGAGTGCAAGGGAGGTGGGCTCTGGCCCTGGCCAGACCTGGTGCTCTGGTTGACTGGGTCAGGGGACATGCTGTACTACCCAGTAGCCCTTTTTGCTTGCAGGCATGGCCACCTCCTGAAGTCAGCCAGGTATGCAGGCGAATGCTGCTTGTGCAGATCTTGTCTAAGCCTGATGTTAAACTGGGGATGGGGTTTGCATGTGGCCTTGTCTCACAGGGCAAACCCAGCCATTCTCATTCTGCTGATGCAGAAACTGGGATTCAATGTGTGACCCTTGCTTTAAGGGGAGACCACAGGATAATACTTTATATTAAAGTATGAAACATAAGATACATCTGGTTTTATGATATGTATCAGTGATGTTAAGGGGATATTAAGTGGATTTGGTACTTACTCATTTTTGACTTTTCGCTGTTTATAGTCAGGCTTGGAGCAGACTTTGATAAACCAAGCTATAACAGTTATTTAAAATTGCTTTAGCCACATAACTACTGCCCATTGAGACTCATATGCTGTATTTGAGTGCATTAAAATAATACATAGTCTGTTGTAATAGCCTGTACTATAAATTATGTAATGCTGGAGATGCTGCATCTTCTGGTGTTTTGTGAAAGACGAAGTAGGAATGTTTGCAAAATCCTTTATACCTGTTGAAACTCTGGGGGATAATCCTGTTCAAACAAAAGCATGAGAACTTGGGCAGCTGTGTTAAAAAAAAAACCAAAAAACCCAAAAAAAACAACAAAAAAAAAAACCCCAAACCAAAGTTTTGCAACTTTTGTTCTTCTCAAGACATTGTTTGATGATTCTTTTTTTTGGCTGAACCTGAAGCCACCTCCTTTTATTTAACAGTGGTCTATTACAGTCCTCTGGAGTTAGCATGCTTCCTGTGGCATTCCATCATCATGTCAAGGTGGTACTTCACAATATTTTTCACATTTTCTGCCTCATACATCAAACTATAGAATGTTATCCATAAGGCACAGCTGTCATTCTGTAAAATTTTTAGCAATGCTCTCATTTTTATCTGACATCTAGAAATACCTAAAGTAATAAAAAATCATTTCTACCTCATATTTGCTTTGGTGCTCATTCTGTCCCTGTCAGTGTCTGTATGTTACAGCAGGCGAGATTTATACGTCCCCTTACTTGACATTCTGTGAGAGCCATGCACAGAACCCAAGACTGTGAAATTATTCTGTTTTCAGGATAAAAAATAAAATATTATTTCAACTTGCAAGAAGTTCTGTTGGATGTATTGTATGTGCTCTTTCTGAAAATAAATCAGCACTTCATTGAATGGCTTCTGTTCTCTGTATGCTCTTTTCTGTACAGAATCTCACATTCTCCTGCTTCTACAGTTCTGTAGATGGTTAACTTGCAATATTTTTTTATGGAGAAATATTTTATTCAGTAGAGGACAAGATATCAGAATCTGCCCTTTATTTACTATTCAGTTGAATTAAGTGTCATTTATCTGCAAATTCAATCCTCTAAGTACTTAAAGTCATCATGGGGAGAATATAAAATAAATCTGTCGTATTTTAAATTAATGATTTATATTAAGATCAAGATATATTGTCGTAATCTCTTGTAGCTGGAATAAAAGTCCCAAAATCTGAGTTCCAGAGCTTTTAAGTTAACTCTGTTCAGTCTTACTTCCGTGCAGCTGATATTTTTCTCTGATCAGTAAAATGTTATGTTTTCAGGGTCATCTGTTTAATACCTTACTTCATGAGCTGCAGGTTAACTTCAAAGAATTTAAAGATTTACATCTCTATTGGCTTGAGTCTGTAACTCATTTGTTAAGTCATGTATGAAACATGAGTAGTATGACTGAAACAGGCAGAATTATTCAGTTGTGGGATCATTAGTAAAATTCTAATAGTACTATACAGTAACTCCCAGCTATTTCACAAACACATTGACTCCCCTATATTGGCACAGATTGATAAAAAAGGCTTTGGGAAAGGTTAATGGAAGTATTGGTAGGTTAGCCCAGTGTCTCTTAGTCTGCAAAGGTACACACATTTAAATTTAGTGTTGTATGGAGGCACTCTGTCCAATATTAGCAATTCAAATAAAGAGCTGTGCTTTATACCAGAGAGCAAGAACTGTCAGTGTTTCAAAGTTAATTAGACTAAACAGACAATGAATTACATCTTATTGAAATGTAAAGGACCTGTGACAAATTGCACTAATTGCATGTTCTTATATATCTGAAGAGGTCAGGCTACTTAAAAAGTGTGTTGTTAATGGAAGACAAATGTAGTTTTATGTGCTTGATAGGAATATTATAAACTGCATTATTTATGACTCTAGTAGAACACTTAATAATTTTAAGCTTCAAATCAAACTGTTCATTAAGCCAGGGAGTCAGCACGCAGCTCTGAAAGTAGTCTGTAAAAACCTGCTGCCAATGTAATATTAATTTGAAGGTCTGTTGTTTTTTCCTCCCCTCTTGGCAAGACAGAGATATTGTTATTTTAAAGTATGTAAACCCTAGGGGAGTTTGAGCTCTTTGAAGTTTTCTTTTACTCTCCCGACCAAATAGCACAAAAACATCTTATATTATTAATATTTTCCAGAATTACGTAAAAATCAACCTCTCTCAGGTCTAAACTGTTGTATTTCTATGTGATAATTGCTAGTAAAATGAAGAACGAAATAGTGGGTAAGAGGACAAAACACAGAAGAAAGGTGAGGAAACCCCCTAACAGTTTTTGAGGTTTTGCTGTTAAATGTATGGTCACTAATGAATTTTAGAGTAGATATGCTGTATTATTTAAAGTACTCATTATCTTCAGTTTAAATGAGTTAGAGTAAGTGTAAAAGCTGCTGTATTTATGCGTTGCAGATGGGCCAAGCTAAGACTAATGCAAGAGTGAAGGTTTGCTCTGATGGAACAAAAGGGAGATGCCATTTCAAATCACAACTGACACAGAAGAACACAGAATCACATTTAGAAACCATTTGTCACAGGCTTGGGAGTAGCTTATTTCTTAGACTGCTCAGTTAAGATAAAAATCAGTGCTAAGAAATATATCTGGAGTGAAAGCCAAGGGCACCGCAGTGATGTTAAAAATAAAATGCTTGCACAGGGATGTAACCATACTTACTAAGACAGACATTCAAAATCACAAACTTTTCTAGACACTTCCATACCAGAGAACATGGAAGACAGTATTAGAAATTTTGTGGTACTCTGAGCATTACAGATAACGATCCGCAAGAGTAACTTTAATTTCAGGTAGTGTGAAGGACTGTAATGCCCATGAGCTTTCAGGGTTTTGAGGGGGAAAGATGATGTGCCTGGGTATGATGTCTAGGATCCATTTCACTTTCCTTTGGATCTTATCAGTTGTTATATTTCTAGTTTTTTATTCTTGAATTTTTGCACCTTTCTCTCCTGCTAAATTAATGTCTAGATTTAAAAATATTCTTACTGTTTGCTGGTCCTGGTAGTTAGGAGTCACAGAAATCCAACTATTGTAGAGCCTAATTGCTTTCAAGTTACCAAAATGTAGATGCTTTTTTCTGCATGACAAGTTTGTAGTTTCTGATTGAAGCACATTGTTTTGACTGGAGAGATACCAGTTTCAAATCTGAGTAAATACTAGAGAGTAATCTTGAGTAGGAGAAGAGATTTTGATATGGAAACCCTACAAAGCCAAACAAAAAAAACCAACCAACCAAACAAACAGAAAAACCAACTACAACAACAACAAAAAAAAAACAACAAAACCCCCCAAAAAAATCACAAAAAAAACCCCCAAAAAAACACCCCAAAAAACCCACCAAAAAACTCCTAAACTTTGAATGAGATTAATGAGAAAATTCAGATTCCATTCCTACTAAAAATTATTCTACTTTGCACCACCCTTTTATGCTGGCAACAAAGCATTTGTGTTTTCTGCCTGATTTAAAGTAAAGGAATAATAGGTTTCTTATGACCCAGGAGAGTAGCTTAACCACTGTGGGATACTCTGAAATGAGTCTTTCTCATCCTTCTGCACTTGTCCTAGTTTCCATGGATTTTATTGGATATTTATTAGGGGAAGGATGGAAACTCTTCTGCTATGGCTTTCTAAGAAAGATAACCAAATATAAAGGTGTTGGTTTTGGGGTAGAGTTCTTTTGTGTGTGTGTTTTTGTCTGCTTTTTTTTTTTGTTTTGTTTAAAGTCCCTATACCTGGTAAACGTATGAAGAATGTCCTATGAAGTTGTTTTGACCAACTCTGCCATACTGAATTGTGTGAGGTAGATTCAGGATGTGTTTAGGAGAGGATAACTCAAACATATGATTTGAATGGAACTATCTGAAAACATGTTGTTTGCTATGCTATGTTGCTTCACATGTTATTTGCTGTGCATTAACTATTATATGTAATAAGTTGGTACATTACATAAATTAGAGCATTTAAAATCTTGAAGACAACTCTTTCCTGAATACATTTGAGAAGTTGGTAAGAATCTTAATTTTACAAGAGCTGCATTTTTAAGTCCATTCCATTTTTGCAATTGCTTTGATTACATAGTCTCGAATTAAAAAAAGGTTCTGTATTCAATGGGTGTTTCTTTCTGAATTGATAGACTGTGGTGTTGCTGGAACGAAATTTGTGTGATGTGTCTAAAAGCTACTATCACTCGTGTGTGTTTTCCCTGGCTTTGCACCAGTGGTCATGTTTCTGCAGTATAGTTTTCTTCATTAAACAGAGAGGCTAAAATAATCTTTTTTGATTAGCTCAAAAGAATAAGAGTAATGTCCTAATTTTATTTAAAGAATGAATCTATAGATATATTTCCTAATGGCTTGGTTATACAGAAGATAAATTATGGTTATTAATAGTGAATACAGCAATATAGAATGTAGAAAAATGTAAGTGGAAATTATTAAAAACAAATGGATGTAATTTGATTACTGATAGAATATTTTCAGTGCTTTGAACTAGGTACCTAAATAATTCTTAAATAATCTATCAACACATTGTACAAAAATGCCTTACTTCAGCAAGATGTTTAAATAAAAATCTAAGATTAAATATGTGATTTTATAGCCTCTGGACTTAAAAAAAAAAAAAAAAAAAAAAGACTCTTCAAATATTTAAAGTGAAGATTTTCTTAAATATTCTCTTGACTAGGGAAAGCAGAAAGCCAATGTGTTTTGACACTCCCCTTATTTTCTAAACCTCATAATTGGTTTACATAGTATTTTGTTATGCTGGTATAAATGTGCAGTCCACGTACGGTGCTATGTCATAGTTCTTCTCATAACAAGAAGCACATAAGAAAAAAAACCTTCACTGCTATCTTGTATTTGTCCCTGAGGGCTGTGGTTTAATTGGCCTATTGAACAACTTCACACTCAACAATGTCTGACAAATCTTGCTGCTACAGAGTAGTGACACAGAACCAGATGCTCCAAGCTTCGCTCTTGCTATCAACAGCACTTGAGCTGCATCCCTTGATGTTCATGATTTTTCAGATGAATATCACCTTAGCTGGCCTGTGGCACCAGCCTGTGGTGGTACTGAGCTTACATTTGCCTCTAGTTAATGGGCTACCATGGAGTATTGTGATTGTTAATTAGTCTGATATTAACCACATGTGAAAGCCGTACAGACTATGCTTTAATACAAATTTATAATAAAGATTATTTTTTTTGCTATGAGATTCTCTCCTTAATTAACCTACACACTAGCAAAGAGAAATTAGCTGCCTTAAAAACAATTAAGTTATGTATGCATAACCTTAATTCAATATTGGTAGCAGCACCTTTTATAATTTCACGTTTTCCCCAAGAAAGGGACTGCAGCAGAAATCTAAGCTTGAAATATTGGTATAGCCTGCACAAAAACTGTGTATAAAAATGACACCTTGGTAGATTGAAACAGAAGTCATTGATAGAATGAGATCTTCCTCAGAAATGATCAGGTTATACTCTCCAGTATGTAGAGCTTATAGATAGCTGCTGAAATAAATCCGTGTGGAGAGGAAGCAGGAAATTGCTCTCTGAGTGACAGCCTGTGGCCGTACCACCACACGCCCCCCCCCCCCCCCCCCCCCCCCCCCCCCCCCCCGAGAAGCCTTCAGGACCAGTGATGATGAGTTTCAGGGTCTGACAAGGATAATAAATTGATCCAAAACAACCCAAACCTGGTGAACCCTTGGGTGTTCAGAATAATGTGTGTGTTTGATGGGATTTCCAAGTATACCTCTCGCATCCAAGGAGGGAGACAAAGGACTGGCTGGCTGGCTTAACCTGTGTGAGTGAGGGTTAGCGTACAGCTGGGGCTGCGTTGTGCTTACTCTCGTTATGTGCTGCTACTGTGACCTGGGGATTGAGAAGAAAAGAGGTCTTCTACAGACAGAATAAGGTGAAAAAGGAGATTAAGGAGAGAGAAGAGGACAACCGTAGACTTACAACAACACACTGAGCAGAGGAAGACAAAATGCTGACGGTATCGAGAAGAGTGCAGGAGTAAGGCACAACGGAGAGGATATTTAACAATATGGAGTTTGACTTAGTCAACCAAAGGAGAATACGAGAGTGCATTAGTGTATCTCTTAATTCAAATATGCAATGTCTACCTGAGTTATTGAACAAATTAGACATATCTGGGATAATCTGAGGGAAGACTTGCATCTGAGAGCTTTTTCCTCTCTCCATTATGCTGTTGCATCCCTGGGATATTTCAATAGACATTTGCCAATATAGCAAAGATTACTCTGCTACTTACTTTTGAGACTCACTCTTTTAACAAAGTGTCTTTAATTTTCCCCAAAGCAGAAGACTTCAGGTCAATTTTTCCTCCCTTCTCAAATAGTGCCTTAATCTTTGGTGAAGGTGACTGGTGATCTTTCTGCAGTCCCAATAATTGTTTGGTTTTTTTTTTTAGTATACATCTTGTGATTTTCTGCCAAGTGATAATAATAATAAAAAGTTATTAGTAGATGCTCATAAATAGAGACAAACCATTTGGTGTATGGCAGTTTGATGGAAGGATGTGGGGGGCAATAGCTGATTTCTTTGACTTAAAGCTGGCTTCTTTGGATTGGGTTGGAGACCAAAGAGAGCAAGGTACTGACATTGCTAGATACGCACTTTTAAAATTTGATCAGTAGTAATATAGACTGACATAAAACATTCATGATCTGTATATCTCTTGTAATTCTACCACTGTAAGAGTAATGCTGAGTACGATGCCAGTACATCAGTCTTAATCCCTATTTAGTGGTAATTGAAAGGCAAATGAAAGCATTACATGTATAGTGGAAATACAAGCTACATATGTGTATATACAATATTGCTCTACAATTTACTACAAAGGGGAATCGAATTATTCAGACACACTTACACAAAGTCAGTATTTCCATTCCAGATATCTTCTCAAAAAATATTCTCTCTTATGGTCAGATAGACAGGACTAAATATTTGCGTCTTGCAGATCAGTTTACAAACAGATGGATTAATTTACTAATACGTAGACAAATTATTTTAATATAGCACCTAACAGTTCTGTTCAGAGATCACTGCGTTCTCTTTCACCGTATTTGGCTCCACCACAGTATTGCAAATTTGTAATGAAATTCATAGACTTACATAGAGTTTCTTGTGATGGTCTCTAGAGTATCAGTATTCAACTAGACAGCGAAAAGAAAAGTAGGCAGATATAAATTTTTCCTATTGTGTAAGTCCATACCCTGCAGAATGTGTTCAGAAACTCAAAGACTTATTCTGTGTTTACCTCTGCCTTGTCTTATTCATGCAAATTCAAACTGCTCCCTTTCTATACAGCATAAAGCACTTCCTTATTTCCTCTTCTATTATATTAATCCTTAATTCAAAATCACAGATAAACTAGTAAATAACATTGGCTTTTTTAGTTATACTTTTTGTACTATTTGAAATAACTGGATGAACACGATCTAACAAGTAATATTTAGAATATCGTAACAATCTGCATGTATCTCAATGCTGGCAAGAAGTAACTTTTTCCCTATTTGCAGTATGTTTAAAGACACTTATTGTCTATGGCCTTAAACCAAAAGTATAATTCATTGTAATGTCCTCATTTCTGCATCTGCAAAAGTGGTCACTCGACTAATACACAGCATGGGTTGCCTTGGGATGCTCTGTCTGGGTGCTGTGACCCAAGTACTGCCATAGCTGTTTGCCACCATAAGGGATAAAAAGTTTCCTTGTGTTGTGCATATTCAAAATTTTACTACATGAGAGTATCACTGTCAGGAGAAAGCCCAAGTGTCACTTGGCAAGTAGTGTGAATTCAGACATGGAATACTTGATTCCTCTTTCAGTTTATTTGTGTATAAAACCTCCTATTTCTATCTTGGATTCTTTCCCCCCTTCCTAAATAACTTTTTAATGATAGTCTGAAATTGTTTCCTTAAGCCTGGCAGACATCTGTAGCAGCAACATGCTGAAATTATAATTGAAATGAGGAGCTGTGATCATCCTTATCATCTGCATATGTCCCCACATGGTGAGCATTAATTTATTCTGGTTTGCTATCTTTGTATGTTAAAACTGATTCATACTTTGTAAATATAATCAAAGACAGCAGCTGCCCTCTTCTGTATCTTTAATAAAATGGAATTTTCCCATCAATCTTTTTGTCTGGAAAAATTGCTATTCCAAGACTAAATCTCTTCTTTTCAGTGTCAGTTTGATGAGTGGAATAAACCGTCTGAGTCCAGCTCCAAAATGCTTCTATTACAGAGGTATCAGTAGGGGCTCCACAGTTTAAAATTGCATTTTGATTTCCAATAAAAGCAGGACTAAAATCTCTCCATTTGATACTTTAATGGTTGAATTTAATCTCTAAATTTGGCACAATAGCTCTTCATGGGACAATTGAAATTTCTATCTATTCTTCAAATAAAATATTTATAACATTCTTCAGTACAAACATTTCAAAAGGATGATCTTAGAAATGCCACTTTGGTTTTCATCTGTCTTGCTTTCCCATAGCCAAGTGAATGGCAGTTCTCACAAATTTCCAGCTGATGATGTTCTGATGGCTTTTTGGGCATCAGTCTCTTCTGAAAAGTTGAGTACCTAGTTCTTTGTTTTGGGATAGCCTAGCTGAGTTTGGCAAAGATTAACCAAGATAACTTTACCCGTCCCTATTGTTGAGGCATGGTGCATTAAGGCAACAGTCACAGGGAATTTAATGTGTACCAATGTCTCAGTACAGAAGTTCATTAATTTTGCCATGTTTTGCCTAGTAAAAGGATTTTGCCTACTGAGGGTAAAGGGAATTAACTGTAAAATGAATATGAAGGGTCCATATGTACTTAAGTATACAGGATAAAGTTGACAGATCGAATAAAGAACACAAGGTTTGTTTTAATTTCGGTGTTTTCTGTTTCTTTAAGCTCTTTCCAATCTTTGTTTTCTTATCTCTCTTGTTACTGTCCTGTATCAGATGTTAGAAAGGTGAATAATAAAATCTTTTATCTGTCGAAGCAGATAGTAAATAGATTTAGTGGGACTCCTACCTTGCCTCTCATTTTATTGAATATCTCCCTTATAGTTACTGTTTTTAAATCATTGTTGTATTTCTTTTAGTCTACTTTCATGTATTTGGAAATTTGGGTCAGTCAGTCCTGGTTGCTACTTACAATCTGAAGATAGAAAACTTAATTTCTACAGAAATCAAAACTTGTCTCAGCAAGAGAACACACATATGTTTATTGATGTATATTTAACATTTTCAAAACAATGGGATGATACTGTAACCTTAAAATGGAAAGGTGCTATAAAACTGACAGACTTCCACAGAGATTACGAAATAGTCAAGCTCTATCAAAATTATTTGTCAATGTCTCTGAAAACAGAATCTGCACTTTTAACTGAAGTGAGCAGTTTTTCATCTCAGAAATGTGTAGCAAAGTATTTGGTGCAGAAACATTGATCAACTGTCTAGAATATCCATTTTAAATGGCTTTTATAGCGGCTTTTCTCCATCCCTATAACATAGTCTTCGTTATTATCAGTAGGTTAATACCTGCTGGCTCTGTTTTTCCTGGTACGTACTACTCTGGGAGGGAGGAGAATTGATGTTGCTCATCTGAGTTCAGCAGGATCCAAGATCTGGGAGATGCTAGCTCTTGCAGAGTTCTCAGTCTATGAGAAGGAGAAGCTGGCTCCTGCTGAGTCGGAAACTGAGTGTACTTAGGAGTTGGGTACCACTGCCTCTTAAATCAGTCCTGAGATAAGTTTGTTTCCTTACAGAAGGAGATATGCAAAAACTTTGTCATGTCTTTGCACCCTGTGGGCTGTTAAATCCTGGTGCAGAGTCTCTAGCATGTTGAGTGGTGACCCACAAAAAGCTGGATGGCCACATGTGGAAAGCTCCCATCTGATTGCAGGTGGTGCACTGTATTGTATTCCTCTTGTGTGGCAGCTGATGATGGAGAATGAATGTGACAGGGAACAGGTGTACAGGACTGGGAAACTGCAATGGGAAAGGTAAAGAATTCGTTTCTCAGTGGACCATTTGTGCAAGGAAATCTTTAAGAACCGGTCTGTTGCCTGACTCTGAGACTTCTGAAAGTCAAGCCAACTTTTTTTTTCCTTCTTGTTTTCCCCTTTTGTGGTAGCTAGCCCAAACTTTGTTGGAAGGTAGGTTGCATAATGGATAGGTGAATGAATGAAAGCCAAGGAGACTTCTTCATTAGGATTTGAAAAAATGTTGTTAAATATTTAACTGCATGATTGAAAAGACTTCTAGGATGCTTTCTACCACCAATTACTGAAAAAAAAACAAATAAGTGGTGGGGCTATGTGGCTGGAGGGCTGAGACTTGTATTAGTCTTTTAACAGTTGTTAAATAATGTATAAAACCACAGTAACACAATTTAAAACCCTTTAAAAAAAAAATCATCTTTTACATGCTCCAAAGTACCGCCTCAGGTTTTTAATGGTTCTGCGAAGCTGCTTCAGTCTCACCTGGCAGAAGTTCTCTGATTAACTTCTGATAATAATCCTAAGGTTACCAACAGATCTAGATGACTGAATACAGAACTCTGCTGTTTAAGCAAGTGATGTACCTGTCTCTCTGGTAATTCATAGGATAGGAACTCTTCAGGAGGCATTTCCAAGCAGGTAATGCTCGCATAGCAGTTGGTTGCAAGGTTTTGGGAAATGCATGTTATTGTACTGTAACTAGGTTGCCCACTTCGACAGGCTATAGAGCACAGTCAAAAGACATGCATGGAAACCATTCCCAAAACTAGTTTTCTGTGTAGAAAGTGCTCTGGGTGATGCAGAGATTAAGTAATTAAGAAGGAAGAATGAAGTGTTCCTTCAGCGTGTGGCTAAGGAGGAACTTCAAGAATCTTCACTCCAAATCGATCAGCTGTATGTTTCTATTCAGTCTCTCAATTATGTCTGTAACATCAGTTGTGTTTCCTCTGTATTGCTAAAGTGACAGCTTCCTACTTCTGTCAAAACCTAATAAGAACAGCCTCTCACTGCAGTCCAGACAGGCTGCCTTTTTTATTTCTGCTTTTTATATTGCAAAGTTTTGAATAAATCTACTGCCATACTTGGATGACTTTGCAGACACAGTAATATAAGAACATATGGATGATTTTGGCTTTATTTTAGCAGACTCTGTAGGTGTAATGCTAGTGTTCACAGCTGCTAAAATGTTACCCCTACTTCCATTCACAAATCTACAATGTGCCTAAGGAAGAACATTGCTCTGATTTGGAAATTAGTTGGCAGTTGTTAAACGTATCTCCTTCCTTTGTGACTGAGGTAGCAATAAAGGCATAGAATTGACAAAGACTCCAAAATAAATTTAAAATTAACACCTGTCTCACTGCCCTAGTGTTCACTTAAATAAACAAGCTGTTTGAGTGAGAATGATAGCTATAATTTGCTGATATGGATTCAGGGCCAAAGCTTAAGAGTGAAATAAATGTAGATGTGCATTAGGCATTAGAAAATCCTCAAAAGCCAGTATATAATGATAGAAGTTGGTTAGTAATATGGCATAATTGCTATATGAGATTGTTGTAGTTCAGCCCCGATCGGGACCAGACTACGCAGTCTCTCTCTCGCTCCCCCCACCCTCCGAGAGAATAGCAGGAGATGATATAAGGAAAACGGCTCGAGGTTTGAGATAAGGACGGGGAGAAATCCTTAAAGTTACCGTCATGGGCAAAACAGACTCGACTTGGGGAAAACTATTCATTTATTACTACAAACAGCAGGAGAATGAGACAGAGAACAAGATAACCTCCCCCCACCCCTCCCTCTTCCTGGGCTTAACATTATCTCTACTACCTTCCCCTCCCGAGCCGGGGCGGGGGGGGGGGGGGGAAGGGAATGGGGGTTGTGGTCAGTTCATCACACCTTGTTTCACGCTGCTGCTTCATTGTTGGGGGAAGAACTCCTCGCATTCCTCCTCTGCTCCAGCGTGGGGTCCCTCCCACGGGCCACAGTCCTTTGTGAAACTGCTCTGGCGTGGGTCATCTCTTCCACGGGTGCAGTCCCTCTAGAACAGCTGTCCCAGCGGGCCCTCCACAGGCCACAGCCTACTTCAGGCCTCCACCTGCTCTGGCGTGGGGTCCTCCACAGGCTGCAGGTGGATCTCTGCCCCTCCGTGGACCTCCATGGGCTGCAGGGGGACAACCTGCTCCACCATGGTCTTCACCACGAGTTGCAGAGGAATCTTGACCAGGAGCCGCGTTACTGCTCCCCCTCCTTCTTCACTGACCTTGGTGTCTGCAGCTGTTCCTCACAACAGGCTGGCATACGCCTCTCAGGATCCTTTTTACATCTTATTCACTTCTCATCTCCTCTCCACTTCTTGCAGCCAGGCCAGGCCGAGTTGGGCCCAGTCGGCTGCCCAGCGGGAGGCCAGAGGGTGAGGCCTGCAAGGCCCACAAGGCTCGAGCCTCCCCCTCTCTGCCCCCCGCTCAGCTGCTTCACATCTTTTTTTTTTTTTTTTTTTCCTGTTTTCCCCTACTTAAATATGCTATCGCAGAGGCGTTATCACGGGACATTCTGCTACCAATTGGCTCGGCCTTGGCCAGCAGCGGGTCCACCCTAGGCCTGGCCGAGTCCATTAAACAAAGGGGAGTAACTTCTAGCAGTTTCCTACAGAAACTATCACCTTAGGCCCCCCCCACTAACAAAACCAGAACAGAGGTCCAAGGAAAACAGCCTTTTAGCAGGGAGGTGTGGCAGATGTAAAGAGGTGTAAAATGACTCTTTACACATGGAAACATGGTGTGCTCTTCTATCTTACGCTGCTTTTTTTTTTTTTCTGGTAAGTGGTGTATGGCTGCACGTTACAGTTGTATCTACGTGTACACGCCCAACTATTTTGAACCAATACGTTCAAGCTATGCTCACTCCATCGCTTAGCTCAGTTCCTAGTTAAACTGACAGAGTGTACTCTCAGACCAGCAAAAACAGTCCCTGAGTTTCCACTGGCGTCACTGGGGTGTTCCTCTGAGAGCCAGAGAACTGTTTGCTCTGAATGTGATGTTTCTGCCTCAAGCCAAGTGGCACAAAACTTCTGAAGAGGGCAGGGTCTAACTTCAGTTAGTTAGTGGCATCCCAAATTTTAGTGGTTGTAGAAAGGTACTTTCACACATTTATGGAGATGCATGGAAAAGGTTTGTCTGGCATTTGGAAACAGATGAGTGAATTTCTGCTGTAAACATGACCACATCTGTTTTCTCTGAAGCTCTGTTAAGCTTTGCAATTGCTTTTACTTATGTGGCTACCCTTAGTAAGAGAAAAACAGAATTATATGTGTATGCACCCAAAATAAACTTGAAAGAAGATTCCGAAACTGTGATTTATGTCTCTTTACAAGGAAGAAAAACTACTGCACCAAAACTGTTCCATTTTTGCCAAGAAAAGTTGGACCAGATGATCCTTGAGGTCCCTTCCAACCTGATATTCTATGATTTGTTTTACTTGGAGTTCATGTCCATACTAAGATATAACATGATGGTGTAATGGGAAATATGGCTATATGCCAATAACCAAACTTTAGGAAACCAAATTTTACAAAATTGTCTGCCCTTCTAGAGCTTCGGCATACTTTCCTCCCCACAGCTCCAGTGGCATCCCTCCATGTACCTTTTGGAACCTTGTACAGAAAAATAAGAGAAAGAGCTGTGAATAACGGTCAAGACGACTCAGGCTTTTATTCAGTATCAATGTAGCTAATCTTCAGAAAATAACTTTGCTGAAATGTGCGTCACCTATAGTTTTTACTGTTCTTTTAACTCTACCTGAAGAAAAAGAATTTCAACTGACAGACAAATCTTTCTTTATAATGGCATGAAATATAGGGAGAAGAGGAATTACTGCTTCCATAAATCATGGCTGATGATTACAAAGCTCTGTTTAAGGTCTAGGCCTTTAGAAGTACATTATCAGAAAACTGCAATGCTAAGCACTCAGATGCTAGGTATTATCTTATGTCTAGCAATCTATAAATGCCACAAACTTTGATTTAAAAGGATGCAGCCAGGTAATTGTTCAGAGTTTTTAAACTTTTGTTTTTACCTTTCAGATTTTTAATGCCTTGAAGCTGTACTTTCTCCCCCTATTGATCTCATCCTTTCCCATTTGGTGACATTGATTTGTTTTCCTGCCTCTTAAATGTAACAGAATCCAGGCAAGACTGTCTTTATTTAACAAGTTCAATTTAAATAGTACTTTAATATCTTCCTGCAGCAGCATCTTCAAATGATGTTAGCACAACTTTCAGGGTATTATTTGGCAGTGTGTTGATGAAGTCAAAAGAGGACACGATATATTATTTTTGTGCAAACCACTAAAAAAATAAGTTTTTTACCTTCATCCTATTTTCAATAGGTTTGTGATGGGAAGGTTTGGAGTATCTTTGAAAATAAACTACTTAGACTAAAATTATTGAATTTAGGAATTAATTAATTAGGATTAATTTTGTAAACTCACACTGTGCTATGATGTTATTCTACAGAACTCTAGCATCCACCCAATTTTAAGCATGCAAGCTGTCTCCTTTATGTCATTTAAGTTTAGTACTTAGATCCGTATACAATTCTAGACGCCCACGTAAAACGTTAAGTACACTTGTGTATATTTCTAAATCTTTAGGCCTTATTCAGCTTAGCTCTCTTAGTATCACAAGTGATTTCCATCACTGTAACCCAAGGCTAAGAGAGAACAATACTCTCCGCAGCTTGAAATTTGTTCCTTTGGTGACTTGGCAGGTGTGTGCAAGATACCGTGACACAGAGTGAAATTCTGATAACTCAGATTTACTCACCACCTACAATTTGCAAGTCATTATGGGCATAGAAAGTCTGGTTTAAGTACTGTGATAGGCAGTATGAGTATCAGCCCCTGATACTCATGGTGAAATATAAATACTTTCACCTTGCAACTGTGTGTGGAGGTAAGGAAAGTTTGTCTCCTCAAAACAAAATCCAGAATGGCATGAACTCTGTGCAAGGAATCACTCAACATGGTCCAAAATCCAGCTGCAGTTAGATGATACCAACAGATGGATGTACTTAAATATTTCTGACCATATATATGCCTTAAATTCTGTTTATTTCTTTTAAGCTGGTGAAGATGTGTGTTTTGTTTTTTTTTTTTTAAAAAAAAAAAGTCTAAGAATGATTTAAGTTATTTTAGAACCTATATGCAAGGTGCTCTCTCTCAGTATGCAGTAATTAATTTTTTTTTTTTTACAGCACTTACCTAGGAGGTCAGGACATGAATTCAGTTTCTTCCTCTCACGCTAGTTCCATAACTGCAGGAAATAATAATGTATAGTTAGTCTGTGATCATCCTCCGGAAAAAAAAATGTAATCAGAAAAAGAGGATAAGACAGACTGTGATTGTATACCACTGCCTGTGGTTTAAATTATCAGAGATCTCAATGGGGAAGAGGAGTGGGCTTCAGTTTCTCTGTTTTGTGAAATAACACTCATGTTATTGCACTTGCCCACAGTTCATAGAATGATTTTCCAAACTCAGTAATGCAAAATACACTGGAGTCCTGAAAGTGATACCAAAGTGCATTTTTTTGAAGAGTAGAATCCTGTTATGCCCTGAGAAAGACTGCAAATCCTTAAGTAATTTAGGTAGCAGAATTTCTTTGTTCTTGCTAGGAGAATGTATTTTCAGATTTTTCAACATTATCATAGTCAGCAGTTCTGGGCTGAGCAAAGATACAACTCTAGAGAGTCAGAAGTTTAATTCAAAAGTGCAGAAGAGATAGAGAATTTCCCTACACCATGCCCAAGATTAGATGGGGACTTGAATGGGAGTTTTCAGATTTACAGATTTGGACTTTGATACTCAAACTCCATAGAGCTTTGTGCTCTCTGCCTCTGTCTTTTTTTTTTTAATTTTAATTTTCTAGATCTTTTCTTCAGTACTGTGTTGAAAGAAAAGCTTTGAATCAAGACATAAAAGAATCAGAAACTCCACTGAATTTCTGTACCAACTGGGACCTGAATTATACCCCTCAGTTCCACCTGTAGACCAGAAGTAATGGTCTGTTACATACTCACTTCCTTACCCCTAAAAAGTGCTCCTTTCCCCAGTACATTCCCCAGTGTTTTTACCTGTAGCACCAAGGGGATTATAAGGAGTGGAGGTGTACTGAGAATGAATGTGAAATGAAAAATATCTGTGGAACCACAGCCTTGCTGGGTAGCACAAGCATCAAAATGACCCTTAGGTGGTAGCTTTATCAGTGCTTTATGCTGGCACACCACCAAAAGAAATGTTCCTTTTTTTTTTTTTTTTCCCCCTTCCTGTTTCATCCCACTCCCTTGTTTGTGGCACTACAGTTGTCTTGGGGAGCAGCTTGGAGCTGAAATTTGTCCAGAAAGCTCATCAGTCCACTTTAGCCCTGACAGGTTTTCTGATTGTTTGCTGTACCTCCAACACTCCTAGTGGCACAAAGCCCTCCTTTTCATTGTAGATGAGTGGCTGAGTAGCACAGTGAAGTATAAATCTTTGCCTTTAATTGAAACTCCTACCTTATTCCTCCTTGAAATACTTCTGAAATTGTTGCTTTGGATCAGCACCTACCTTGTGTGTAACCAATGAGAAGATGATGTGCAGAAACACGGTCACTGATGTCAAGCACAGAATTTCAGTGTTTTGTCTTAAAATAAAGACCAAGAGGTGTCAGACTGGGATTTATGATCACATAGCAAATGTACCATTCCTGCCTTAGAAACCGTTGTGGAGAACGTAGATCAAACTGCATGGATGTGCCTGTAGAAGAATTGCTCCACTATGGAGTCAATTAAAGATATATTTCAGAGTCAGGAATTTGTAATGCTTTAGTTTTCCTTGGAAGGAATCTCAATCAAATAGCAATATTGCTCCTCGTCAAGAAAAACTTTGAGTTCTTTTTGTGGTAGCTTGCAAAGAAATAAACTTGTACGTCTATATAATATGATGTTGTTACTCCTGCATCGCAGTGGTAAGGCTGGCAGGCAGCCTGCTCTACGCAGTGCAGGCGTGCCAACACCGCATTGCAATGGAAAATCAATTCTCAGCCAACTGTACTTGGATTGGAAGGAATTCAAGCACAGTTAGTGTTTCTGAGTTAAATTGCCACCATGATGTCTTTGCTCAAAGATAAATCTCGTGAAGGTATTAGAGCAGGACTTGTAAAGACTGCATCTGAGAAGAATGTTTTTATTAAGCGTAATGTTAATGTCGTTTAATTTGAAAATAATGAGACAGGGAGAAAGCAAGAGACACATATAGATAGATCTCACAAAAATTACAAATCTCATTAGTGAGATACTCACTGGTGGTGTGTATAACAGAGGTGAGATTAAGGGAGCACACGATGATGCTTATGTAAAATTAAAACAATGAATACACAACAAAACAAAGAGCTAGGAGTGATGATAGTAAAGCTTATGCATAGTAATAATATTTCCGCTTTTCTGGTTGAATGTGTTCCCTGGACTGCATCCACAGTGAAAGCATCTTGTTAAATTTGGATAGAATTTGGTTTGATAACACATGGCTGCTAAACAATGGATTTTATGCCACATAATTTGCTGTAAGGGCTGATGAAAACATGAACATTATTACTGAGATTAACCCTCTCTTTTGTCTCATAATGCTGCAGTTAATATAGCTGAATTTTCTGTATGTGAGAGTAATCTCTTTACTTTTCTAGCTATACTTGATTTGACAAGTGGTGGTATAGCTCGTCTGTCTTAAGCTTTTGTAAGTAGTTGACGGGGGCAATCTCAGTCCTTTCCCTCCTGTTTTAAGTTCGGAGAGTCTTGAGTTAGATAGCTGGTTTGCAAAAGCTAGATGTCTACCAGCCCTGGTCCGAAGTCAACCTTTAGGTATAGTGGGTTTCTTTCTCCCTTCTTTCATGAGATTTAATGGAATTCTGTTAAAAATGGACTTGTTCGGTTTTATTTTTGGTTTTTTTTTTTGTGTTTTCCCACAAGTGAACATTTTACTTCACATCAGCACTGGACCAAAATCACTTGGTAAATATAAGATTGAGAGTTTATTTAAAAGACTAAATATAATTAATTGATGATAGTGACAGCTAACTGAAACACTAGTAGCAAAAAGGAATTACTTGTGGTTTGATCTTAAAAGAAGGACTGCCTTTAAGGGCAGTCTTTAGGACACTGAATAAATATACATTCTGCCACTGATTAGACTGTTTATGACACTGTTTTTAGCCTGTTAATACCATACCAAAATCAAGCGTTTAATGAAATTATCTGATTCACGTTGTCACTTGAAGAATCCTCTCTTCCTTTCCTTCTCTCATATATTTATTTTTATGATTTGGACAAAAGCACCCAAAACAGGCCTTTCTTGAGTTCTCCTCTAATACAATTTAAAGAGTGAAACATTTTAGCATTTATCCTGGTGTAAATTTATTTAGAAAAGGCCATTTTTCTGCAGATGCTTAATGAATGGAAGAAAAGCTTTTTTAACCTTGAATGTCTTTAACTGGAAACTTAACTTTTCTCAGCAATCAGTAAGCAGAAGAACACCAATTGAAAAACAGCTGTTTTAAAAATGAAGTAAATGGTTTTAAATATGTTTAGAAAAGACTTTTAACTTTACCAGAGATATGATGTTCTCGCAGTGAGTCTCTGTGACTAATCCATTGGAAAGATTTACCATTAGGGAACTCAAGGTCTGTGTTTCAAAGGAAATATTGTAAGGATTATTATTCCCTTGTCCCCAGCAGTTCTTATAATCCCCTTACACTCAGAGTAGGATTTACAAATACAAATTAAATGACAAAACTAGAATGCTCTGAGGCCCTGTGTTTGCAAAACTAAAAATGAAGCCTATATTATTTGAATCTTATTATTTCAGTTTGTTACTAGGCACCTATATATTTTTCCTCTACTAGGCAACATGAGTAAGAAAAGAATCATATGTGGGCCACTAACAAGTAGCAGCAACAAAAATCTACATCAAAAAGACCTCAGCAGCTTGCTTACAAGGCAGATCTTGAAGAAGAAACTTAATTGTAACATTGGGCTTTAGGATTCTTTGTTCAGTGCATAAAGTGGCAACCTTGTATGCTTGATTATGGGTTTATAAATGAATATTTGAGATGAGCAAAACATGGCATCTGTTCCTCAGCCTGCTGAAATCAATGGTGAGCCTCACATTTGGGTAGCTGTGGGCTCTCTGAGGACGTGCTTATGCTGCTGTGGCAGAGCAGCAAAATGGGTTGCTTGCGGAAGCAAGAGCAGAAGCCAGTGCTTGTGTTTCAAGTTAGGCACGTGCTTAACTGTTAGGCACATGCAAAGCATTTGACACTGTCCTGTACAACATCTTTGTCTCTAAGCTGCGGAGACATCGATTGATGGATGGACCCCTCAGTGGATAAGGAATTGGCTGGATGGCCACACTCAGAGTTGCAGTCAATGGCTCAATGTCCAAGTGGAGACCAGTGACGAGTGGCATTTCTCAGGGGTTGGTATTAGAACTGGCTCTATTTAACATCTTTGTCAAGCAACACTGGCATTGGGATACAGTACACACTCAACAAGTTCACTGATGACACCAAGCTCTGTGGTGCTGTTGACATGCTGGAGGGGAGGGATGCCATCCAGATGGACCTTTGTCAGGCTGGAGAGGTGGGCCCAGGAGAACCTCATGAAGTACAAGGCCAAGTGCAAGGTTCTGCATACAGATGGGGGCAATCCCAGGCACAAATATGAGCTGTGTGGAGAATGGATTGACAGCAGCATTGAGGAGAAGGACTTGAGAGTGCTGGTAGACGAGAAGCTCAACATGAGCCAGCAATGTGTGCTTGCAGCCCAGAAGGTCAACCGCATCCTGTGCTGCATCAAGAGGAGCATGGCCAGCAGGTCGAGGGAGGTGATTCTGCTCCTCTACTCTGCTCTGTTGAGACCCCACCTGGAGTACTGTGCCCGGCTCTGGAGCCCCCAACATAAGAAGGATGTGGATTTGTTGAAGCAAGTCCAGAGGAGGGCCACAAAGATGATGAGAGGACTGAAGCACCTCTCCTATGAGGACAGACTGAGAGAGTTGGGGCTGTTCAGCCTAGAGAAGAGAAGGCTCTGGGGAGATCTTATAGTGGCATTCTGATACCTAAAGGAGACTTCTAGGAAAGATGGGAAGAAACTCTTCAGCAGGACCTGTTGCAATTGGATGAGGGCTAGTGGTTTTAAAACAGAAGGAAGCAGACTCAGACTTGATACAAGGAAGCAATTTTTTTTTTTTAACAGTGAGGGTGGTGGCACACTGCAATGGGTTGCCCAGAGAGGTGGTAGATGCCCCATCCCTGGAAACATTCAAGGCCAGGTTGGATGAGGCTCTAAGAAACATGATCTAGTCAGAGATGTCCTTGCTTGGGGTTGTCCCTCCAGGGAGGTTGGACTAGTAGATGACCTTAAAAAGTTCCTTCCAACCCAAACTATTCTATGATTAGCTGCTTTCCTAGAAGATAGTCAGGTAAAGCGAGGCTTTTCCTTAGAAGGACATAGCAAGGTATGCTAAATAGACAGGTGGACAGATCAGTCAATCTGGGTGATAATCAGGTAACTCAGTGTGGTATTCTCATGTGCATCTTCAGAATGACAGTTTTACAGTGAAAATGTAAAATCCACGATATTGAATTGTTTTCCCGTTTAACCGTTTCAGAGAGAAACACAGACAGGCTTTCACAGAATTTATACATATATATATATATATATATATATGCAGGAAAAGTTCCCCTCAGGACCTGAAATGTAGAGGAAATCTTTCATACCTGATGTTCACTTATACAGTATTTTCGAAAGGTACTTTGCTAGCACAACCTGGATAGCAGCTTAATAGGTAGATGAGCTTTCATATCCTATTTCTTAGTCCTAGCCTACCTTACAGGAGTACTTGACAACAGGTATGTCCATTCCTATATCTTCTCATAATGACAGTAACGATATTTTTTTTTTTTGTTTTCTTAAATGTAGACAAAGCCTACTAGAGACCATTCAAGAGGATACTCTTGAGCAGCATATGTTGTTTCAATCCACAGAAAATGAGGTCTTTGATTTCCCTTACAATTTCTCACACAAATGAAATACGCTAGACAGAGTGTGAGAAAAAGCTTTCTTGTGCTATTTCTGTCCTTTCCTGTGACTTTGGATCATTCCTTGTGACATTGGCTTTTGAATTCTAAATTATAACGGGTTGCCTGGATTCAGTCCAAGACTTTCTTTGATTTTTGGTTTGTTTTTAGGGAAGTAGTCTTGGGGGCCTTTCAGATGGAATTAAGACTTCACATAAAGTTAAATCCCATGACAGAGCTGAATAAAATATTCAAACTAAACCATATGTTGTTTGGACCATCAGTAATTTATGTAAGATGTACCTATGCCTGTGAACATTGTGTACTTTAATGGAGAGGATGAAGGGACATTTTCTTTTAGAAAGAAATTATCATTTTTTAATAGGTCACATTTTCTGTTCAGTCCAAACCCCACTGAATCAAGTCCTTCCATCAGGGGTTTTATTTTTTTTTTTTGTTTTCATAGAAAGTAATGCCAGTTCAGTTTTGAAGCATTTTAGTTTGAACTGGACTTGATCCTAGACCACTGTCTGTACCAAGCCCGTCAATGTAGGGATGTACTTCCACCTCCAGACCTCAACCTGCTGTGCTTACCTGGCTATTAAGGAGAGGATTCAAGGCCCTGATCGATCTGAAAAGCCCTTTGCATTTGCACAAGGACTAGAGCTGGCCCAAAGGATGAAAGGATGCTGTGAACAGGGACAGGAGGGAGGTGAAACGTAGGACTATGGCATCCTCAGTTTTGGACCACCAAAATTACCATGGTGTTGCAACTCCAGTCATGAAAAAAAAAAAAAAAATTCCTATGGTCAGGAAGCATTCCTATATAAAACCTTTTGAGTGCTTTATTGAACATTTCACAGGAAAAAGCGAAGTTAAGAATATTGCTGCTTGGTGACGAAAAAAATCAAACTCAGTCTTGAGAATAACAAGCAGTGGAAGTGAGAGCAAAGCAGAGCAGTTGTATGTGACTGTTTAAAGCTGTGATATGCTGGTAGTTCTCATTACGCCGTTTCAAAATGATTTCTATAATTTGACAAAGAACAGTAATGGACAGTACAGTACCCAAAATACCTAGTCCTGGCTGCCGGGCTGACCAAATGTAGCACGTTTTAAGTACTGAAGGAAACATTCATGTGCTAGCATTTGTCACTGAAATATATTAACCATCAGCCAACAATCAGAAAATTCAGGCCAAGAAGTGAGGGGAAAAATGATCAGTACAGGTTTTTAAAGAGAAAGTTTAGAACTGAAAGAAAAAATGGCATTGAAAACCAGCTTGTGTAGTGAAAAAGTTGTAGTAAGAGGAAATTTTGATAAAATGATCAGCCTCCTCTGCCTCAGCAGATTATAGAATCATAGAATGGTTTGGGTTGGAAGGGACCCTTAAGGTCATCTAGTGCAGCCCCCCTGCAAGGAGCAGGGACATCCCCAACCAGATCAGATTGCTCAGAGACCCGTCCAGCCTGGCCTTGAATGTTTCCAGGGATGGGGCATCCACCACACCTTTCTGGGCAACCTGTGCCAGTGATACGACATCCACCTGTGGCAGGACAAGTGGAATGAAGTTTTCTTACAGCTTTGACACTTTTTTGCATCTAGGCTTCTTGTAATTTCTGTATAACTATTAACTATACTTCTGCCTGCTACTGTCTCGCATCGGGTGAATAACTTTGTTCAAATTAATAAGTGTGAACAGCTACCAATACGTTATACATGACTTAAGGACTTGGTATACTTTGTTCTTGGTATGGTGATACTTCTCACAGAGTACCTTGTTTTCAAAGTGTGAAATGTCCTTGCAGTCTGGCAACTGTGTTAGGCTTTGCTTCAGACTTCTACATCCTTGGAGTGAAACACATGCCAGGACAAAACAAGAAGAGCGACTTAGTGGGGAGAAGCAAGATTGTCACAGTGTTTGAAGGCTCTGAACAGGCATGTGAGACTTCTTGAAAATCCTATTAGGCACAGTTTATTTGGCCCATGGCTTGTCTGTGTCAGAGTTTTTAATCTTTAAAATGGGTGTCGCTATGTCAGTTCTCTACTGGACAGGGCTCTATGGGGATATGTGTATTAAAAATAGAGAAAGTCAGTTCATGTGAAGCTCGGACCGTTAAATATGAAAAAGAGAGGTTGATACTTTACGTAAAGCTGTTGATGCTCTGCTGCCTCCACAGGGTAAAGTGATTTTGGTGGATTATATTCATTTTAGTAGGTTAGAATTTTGTCTATCAATGGACAATAAGAATGGGTTGTTTAAAGCAAACATATATTGTGTTTGGCAATTTGCTAGGATTTATACTGCAAAGAAAAACAGCTCTGACACAATTCACCATGAAATTAAATAGCAGCTTACCCCAGCAGCAAGCAGAAATCAGCCCTCTGCCAGAAACTGAAATGCTTCTCCTGCACACAGATGTAATACTGATCTTCTGCCACACTCTGCACGCATACAGGCACCTTGCACTGTACCCTGGCAGTCAGCAGACTTGGGCTATTGCAGGTTATGAGGGAACTTGTTCCAGGCAGAATACACCCATGGAAAACAGCCTCTTACCAGATATCTCTGCCTTCACACTTTCTCTGCATGTGGTTCATAACTTTGTTATCCTGGCATAGGTTTAAAAAAAAGCTCACCTTCTTTAATACTACCGTATGTGGATGCAGTTATATTGATGCTATATAAAAATGATAATCTGCATGGCTTATACACCTGAGGGAGGTAAAAACATAAAAACACACTCCTTTCCTGCCCCCACTAGCATCAGAGTTTCCATTGAGCTAGAAAATAAAATTGACCAGTAATCTTTATAAAACCAAGTCAAAACAAAGCTGTGATATGTGCATAGATGTTAAGTCTCTCAACTTCTAGTACACTCAAGTGTTTAGGAGACAACTGGGAAATAATTATAAAAAATATGTTTGTAAATAGTCTTTGGAAAGGGAAGATTAGCCAGCATATGCTCTTGATCCGAGGTTCTTGCTGAATTGGAGCCTGAACTGGAGCAGAAGCTGTGCTTTCGTCCAGCTCGCTGGCCCATGCTAGGTTTGAGCTGCTCTTAGACTGCTGTGTGTGGGGAATCTGGGCTTACAGTTTCAAGGAAGACTTAGTCAAAATACAGGCTTTTATTTTGTCATCATAGGAAAGACACGTGTCATAGCCTCCTATTTACACTTAGTATTCTTTCTGTCTCTTGGAGCATACTGTCATGCCCCCTCTAAATCCTCCTGTTTTGCTAAACACCCGTAATGGGGATCTTGTGTAAAAAGATTAAAATTCATTATAGGGTTGCTTCCTTTTGTGCAGTAGAAAATGGGTGAGGTGAGGAAAGGCTAGGCAAGGTTGGAGCATCATTTTGATTCCTTAGCTTATACAAAATTGTGATGGTTTGTTATTTTTCTTCATGTGAAGAAACACTATGGACCTATAATGCTATACACACACACACACACACACAAGATGATCCAGCATGGAGAAATAAGCTAGACAATACTAATGGAAGCAGAAAATGGGATCTTTATCTCATTTGAAGGACCATTACTAGGCACTTGTTTTCTCAATTTCATCTTGAAGAAACCTCAGGAGCTAATATGGCACTTCCTAGGAAGCTGATGTATTAACTATACATTTTAAATGTTTATGAGGACAGAGCCACAAGCTGAGAAGTGGGCTGTGGAAGAAAAACTTAATAATAAAATCCGTTCAAGTTAGTTTGAAATCTGTTGCAGGATCCCCACTCTGAATATGTTTAATGATGCATGAAAATCATTAGTGTGAACTTGGCACAACATCAGCAAGTAATTGCGTTACAGGAAAACTTAGGCATGGTTTGCAAGTCTTAGTGCTGGGCAACAAACAAAATAAATGATGGATTGGTTACACGAAAGCCTACACAATTGTAGTTCTGAGGCTTTGACCAAGGGTTATTTCAGACCATATGTGATGGCAGCGTGGCTGCTGTCAGGTTCAGTATAACTTTGGTCCCATATGAGCTGGCATGAATATTCTGTAGCACTGACAATTTGCAAGGTGATATATATACATTGAAGGCAAGAGCTCTGGTTAAATACTTAAAATACAATCTCTTGGGTTTTTAAAGCATTCAAGGAGCTCAGGAGAGATTGCCATCCATATGCATGTGTCATCACAGTGCTAAAAAAGCCATTAGAGTTGCTTAGACAGGAAGATGGGACAGGCATGTGTGAAGTTCAGCTCAAAAGCACTTAGAAAAGATGTTTGCATCTCCTTAAAAAGTCAGGGTCCTTTGTTCATCCTTCTATTCTTTGCATCTCTGAACTCTTTCTTTCCACTGATTCTTTAAAAGAGTAGGCCCTCAGTGACTAATGGAACAATGTGCAACTTTGCAAATCTCCTTAATGGAAAAAATAATGCTGTGAAAAACAATGAATAAAATGATAAAATTTGAATCAGGAGGAATGGGGAAGTTTTCACTGGTTGTACTGGTTCACTGTGTATGTGCTTAAGCAAATCCAGCTGCAATGAACCTCAATAATTATTATAATTTATCATTATAATTTATGAGCAGCTTGGCCTTGGTTCTCAGTTATGTTATGTTCAGGTAAGATTTTTCAGACTGGAAAGAGAGAAGGCAGAGGATTTCTTAATCTGAGTAAAGGTAAAGCCACCTTAGACTGTATTGCAGAATGGAGGTTGACTTGAGCTGGAAATAGTAGTAGCCTTTGGCTATTGAATGTACTTTCTGATAGGCATGTGTTGCTGGATGAAGCCTTTATGTCAGGAGCATAGACTGTCCCTAAGACTCAGGAAGATGTGACTAGTGCCCAGACTTATTCTCAGACATTAAGCAGAGCTTGCATGTAAAGGAAAATCTGTTCCAGATTTCTGGTGAGTAACAGCGGAAGACCAGTCCAGCATACTAGCTTAATTTCAAATTTAAACTATGCCTAAGAACTTTCTTACTCTGACTATAGGAAACTTAAAGCAAATTACTGTGAAAAATCTCTTAATATTAGCCTGGAAAAGAATTTCATTAGTTTTGTGGGGAAAGGAAATAGTAAGTAAAAAAAAAAAAATGTCCAGTACAACTTCAGGTGAGTGAATTTACTGATCCTGGGAGCCAAATGCCCCAGAAGATGGGGCATGGAGATGTGCCTGGGCCCCACATGATCACCTGAGTGGTTTTCCAGATGGGAATTTCATTCACAGAGAGGCTGCCCCTCTCTGCTGCTGAGCCACGTTCAGAGCAGTTCCTTTTTACACTCGACTTCCCTGAAGCCATGCAGTATATATACTGTAAGGTAACTTTTGTCCCATTTCTCCATACTTTGAAATTGTCTCTCCTCTTCTCTTGTTTGGAAATTGACATTCACGAGGAGCATTCGCAAAAAAGCCTGTATCTTCAGCGATGCTCATGCTTCTGGCTTGAGTCTAGTTGCTTTCTTCTCTGTTATGTATTAAGAACTGTCACAGCATCTTGGGTGGCCACATTAGGCAAAGATGCAGAGATAAATTTCCACCAGTTAGTTACTTTGAGGTTTATCATGCAGTTTTAAAGAGGAGTGACAGAATGAGTATTCTCAGTGAACTGCTGAGATGGGATCCAACAGTAGTGGGAGGCTTCCTGTCTTCTCTCTCTTTTGCTTGGTGTTGGGGGATTTGAGTGGAACCCAAAACTAAACCCCCAAGTAATCGAACTTGTGCCCTTAAGCTGTGCTTGGCATGGAGTCAAAACTGAGAAACCTCAGAAGTTTCCACAGACTGGTGAGCTCTGGGAAGCCTTTCAGCCAACATAGCCTAAATTTCAGTTTTATAATTAAAATATTATCATTGTCAGACTCCATAGGCTGTGGGAGAAAATTTTCATTTGGCTTCTGGCTCTCTATAGCATATCAGTATAATGTGCTTTCATGCTGTGGGGACGATATGCTTCTGCTAGCCATTCGAGATAAAAAACATCATTTGTCAATAACTCCTTGTAGGATCATTTTCAAGTTCTGTGGAGAAGAAAAAACAAAACAAAACAAAAAGGAAAATTTGGTAACCAAAAGCAGAAAGTATCATCCTTTGAAAATACTGTGTTGAAACACCTCCTAATAAGAATATATTAGACTCCTATTAACCATTGCTGGCAGAATTACTAGAAAACATGATCCAGAATTGGGCATTTGCTGTACCTGTGATTTCATCTTACCATGAGTTTCTCTCTGAGAAGAGAGAAGCTTTTGCAAAGCACTGAAATCAGATTTTAAAGACTTTGGTTCCCCCTCTGTTAAAAGATGGCCTAAGTGCCAAAGGTAATTGGTTAGTGTCATTCCTTTGTACCATGAAGTCAAAAGTGTTTGTTTGGTGGGTTGCTTTTTTTTTTTTTTATTTTTTTAACTCTGGTCATCTTTACTCTCCTTTATTAAGTAACAGCCAAATATTGGAAGTTTATCTCTCTCAGATATATTTATAGGATACCACAGCTTAGAGTCCTACATCTAAATGTAGCAGAAGAATTATATGGCTGCTGTAACCAACACCAATTTTAAAGCCTAAGAATGTAGAATGAAATAATATTGTAATGAAATTTTGTCAATGTGTAACTGGAGAGTATCTAACACCATGGTATAATATATAGTTTTATAATTGCATTCGGTTTGCAATTAGGTCCCTGAGATTATAAACTCAAGGAGACTTCTTACTTGCTAGTAAAACTGCAAACTTTTATGGCATCTGATAAATTCTGCATTTATTCTAGACTAACCTGACTCGCAGAAAGACTTGCCTGTCAGCTCTTTGAGGAAGTGAATTTTTATTCTGCTAAGCACAGCGGCATTCCAGTGTGTGTGACTTCATGATACAGAAACACAATTCATTTAATTAAAACAGTTAAACACATGGGGAAAGGCATATTTATATTGACTGTCTCCTAATGTTTAAAACTATGCTTTGACTAAGTAAAGGTCCTTCTTATATGCAAATACATCATTTATACCTATGATTAGTATCCATCTCAGAAGGTGGTGATGTAAACGCTGAGCAGTGCTGTCGGTGTGTAACCTTGTGAGCAGCTGTAAAGACCAACTGGGGAGCGCTATCCATTTACGGGGATCATAAATTTATGACATCAGACCAAGTTAATAAATCTCGGGCATGAATACTGTTAGAGATCTCCTTAGGAGTCCTCTTCACTCTCTTTACTTTGGGATACAGCACCATCTTTTAGCATGACCTGCAGATAATGGCTCTCTTTCCAAATTATCTTCTCGCAGGCATCTCTGGAGTAAGTCTTTGTCAACCTGCTGACCTTGGATCGTCTGCTGTTTTTCTGTACAGGACAAGCACTTCTTCTCTGTCCAACCCAAAATGGTTTTAAGAATTATTGTCATAGGTAGCTATCTTTTCTCAGATGTAATATCAGGCTCTCTAGTCTCTCACTTGATATTGAATATATAGCAAATGCAGTAAGGGTGGGACACGTTCAACTCTTTCTTGTTCCCGTGGGAATTCGCCCACGTACGCTGTGCATGTAAAAACCAGTTACCTCAGCTCATTTGTATCATTTCACAGCTATGACCCTTGCACCACTCCAAGTGCAGGCTGTTGCCTTCTGCATGCAGCAATTTTTGGGGTTGTTTTCCTTTCTCCTACAAGCCCCGGACATCATCTGGGCCATTGGAATGTCCCTGAACCCCGAGGAGGAATGCACTAAAAAGTTGCCTGCCAGCTCTGGCGAGCTCTGTGCTGCTCAGAAATACACGTTACGTTGTCCTCTCCTGTGTATAAGCAGCAGCTGTAATCTTGTGTCACCCCTCCTCTTCCACCATAGCAAATTAGCTGCTGCTGGCAGCAGATCACAAACTGCTTTTGGCAGTAATTTACTGTCTGTACACCTTTGCTGTAAAGGTCAGGCCACGCTAGTGTCTCATGTTGATCCAGCCCTATCTAATCCATTTATTTTGCTTTTTTACACCTGTTATGTTACATTATTGTAATTCTTCTTTTATGTTTCCCTAACCTTGCTGTGAATTATTTCTTTCTGCTTTTTTTTTTCCCCTTGTTGTGCCTTGGGGTTGTTATAGTCTGTACGTTATTTTTGTCTTCCTTTGTTTCCTCTGCAGGCTCAGAGTAGTAAACTTTCATCTGGGCAGGAAAGGTTTTTAAGTAAAAAAATTCTCTGTACCTTGACATTTTCTTCAAGGCCTCTGAGAAACCTTTTGCTCACGGCCTTGAAAAATTAGGCATCAACATTTTGTTTCATATCCCTTTAAATGCGTGACCTTTTCTGAGATCTGAGAGAGAGACTTCCAAAAAGAGGACCCTGACTGAAAGCTTGAGTGGGTCTAACTGCTGCAGTTTAGGGTCTTCCCTTTCCCTTCTGCAGGGATTTAGGGTCCCTGCTGCCTGAGGAAGGAGATGCAACTTCAACTTCTCCTCTGTAGCAGCATCTGGCTGAAATCATCTTCACCTTGTCTCCAGCCCAGAATAACCTGTTACGTGCTGAAACAGATGAAATATCAAGGGTGAGTGAACATGCCTTAAGGCTTCTAGGGAGGTCTTTCCACACACATCTGTGCAGATATGCCAGAAGACAACTGTGTAATTAGCGTGATTTCAAAAGCACGCTGAACAGAAGCAGCCTCTATTAAAAATAACAGAAGAAATAATGAAATAATAGTAGGAAGCAGCTGATGCTTTCAAAAAACTATAGGCAGTACAGAAGCCAGATTTGAAAGATTAAATACCTGTGAAACCTAGATATATCTTTCAGATACTTTGAAATGCTTTGGGGGAAGAATACAAGCTGACAGGTCATTGGGAGAGAGACAAACACTAACTGATGTGGCAGATCTGATGAGCCTTGCTATTCAAAAAAAAAAAAAAAAAAAAGAGGAGAAATGCACTTCAAGATGAAAAAATCCCTCCTAAAAAAAGTCCTGAAGTTCTGTGAGGTTGAGCATAAGAACGGACACATCAGAACAGATCAAAGGTCCACATAGCTTAGTGTTACATCTGCGTTGGCCAGTGACAGATTTATGGAAGGGGAGGAAGGATAAAGCCAAGGTGAACGTGTAGCGATATTTCCCCTGAACACTCCTCAGTCCTTCAGAAATGCACTGCTCAGAGACGCCGTGCTTCAGAAGTGGTGTCTCCATAACGGGCTTGACCTCCCTTTGGGGTGGCAGGGTTGAATCAGCTCCCAGGGCAGTGCAGGATAGATCCACAGTGCTGCTTCCCACATCTGTCTACAGCTCATGGTGCTCAGAGCATTGCAAGAAGGAACTATTCTTGTATTTTTTTTTTGTCTTTTTTTTTTTTTTTTTGCCCTTTTTTTTTTTTTTTGGCTTATGTAAAGGATGGCTTTATTTTAGCCCTTAACTCATTTCCTTTGTAGTCTGCTAGAATTTCAAGGAGAGCTTTTCTACTGCTGAGGGGGTTTCTTGTCTTTGGGCCTGACTTGGGAAAATGCCATTATTTCAATAGGCTTACTCCAATCTAGAAAAATATAGATATTCGATGTTATTATCAGATGTAATATTTGATTGCAGTGTTTGAGACAAGCTCCTGGTCATTGAGGGCAACATTTGCCAGTTCACAATATCTCAAAGCACCTCTGTGAACATGAATCTAGAGAGATCAATGCATATTTTGCAAAATGATGCTGATCAGTGTTCAAACAAATAAAATAAATCTTCTCATTATGAATAATGGTCTGAGAGGTGGAATAAATATCTTGGCAAGATGACAAATGCCATACAAAAGAGTAAACTGAGGAAACAGAAAGCATGATCTCTTACATTGTGTCAGCCTCACGTTTTTCCAAGTGTTTTTAAATAAGTGTTCTGTGCTGATATGTGGAATTTCTGAGGGGGCTGCAATTCCCAAAGAGGTTTTCCAGGATGTTCTTGGTGGGAAACAGTTCAGGCTTCCTGCTTTTGGTATCAAGCAAAATAAATATTTAAGAAGGCGCATTTTCCAATGTGTGCAGCTTTATAATACTAAGTATTTATTATTATTATTGATAATATAAGGAATAACATATGAATGCTACATTTTTCACTATTAATAAACTGTTAATTTAATTATAACTTATACAGTAATAACTGTTTTTATTATACCATTATTAGCTTTATAGCAAAATAATGTTTTGCTGGCATGACACAACAGAGCAACTTCTGACTTCCTGTAGCATGAGTTGCATGGCAGCATATGAGTTTGGGATGCCTATGTATTTGGACTGTTCCTCAGAGTACTTAACCAGGAGGCTAAACACAGAGAAGAAAATAAAAAAATCAACAAAAACCAAAGTAATTTCATCAATGTACAGGTCTCTCCAGCTGACATTTGGGAGTTGATCTTTAGCTTGTTCCAGCAGGTCTATGTTTCACAGTATTGAAAGAGAGGAGAATGGTCTGTTTCATCTTTTTTCTTCAGATCTAAAGCTGTTTGAGACCTTCTGGAGAAAGGCTGCCATCCCTGAGAGCACATAGACTCGCATGCTCAGGTCATGGGAAGTATGAAATCTGTAATATTCAACAGATATCAGCGACAAACCAGGATTGGTACTGATATCTAGTCCACCTCTCACCGCTAGACACACCAGAACTATAAGCCCAAACTGAGAGCACTTCTCAAGTACCCTCTTTGAATGCCGTGGTTAGAAAAAGTAACTCTCAGTCTTCAAGATGATGTTAACTGAGTGGAGAAATGTGCCTGCCAGCTCCACAGAAAGTCCATGTTTTCAGAGTTTTATTATATCTAGAGCAGATGGAGTTTCAAACAGCGAGTGTTAGTGGGGACCAGGCAAGGTGTCTTGCATTCTACTTTCGGAAATGAGATTTTCTGCAAAAATGGTGTTATTGTGATTATCTGTGTTGCTGTTGCTGCGGTATGAGACAAGTAATGACACATTGCTTGAGGCTAAGTTCTGAAATTAGAAATTGGAAGTCAGGACGGAACCCAACTGTTGGCTTAATAAGCATTAGGCTGTGCTGCCAGCTCTCTGCTTTGCATCGGCCCTTTGTGTTTCTGGGACAGTGAAAAGTTGTGGTTTGAAATGACAAAACCTCTAGAGTTTTTCAGCAATCTTATGCATAAGGTGTTGCACCAAGTGAGCGCTTCACAGTGCTTGCCTAGGAGCTTGCAGCGGTCACAGCAGGAAGGAGCTGTTGGCAGAGGTTATTCAAAATCCATCTCCTCTTTTCATTCTGTTTTTAGGGTTCCTGCCTCTTGGTAATCTCTGAGTAAATAGCAAAGTTCACCATTTTCCTGTGTATTTGGGAGATGAATGTACAAATACACTTACTCCAAAGCACTTAACTGCCATAATTACTGTTACATTGCTTATTTGTGAGATCAGCAGGAATTTTCCAACAGCGTGGATTTTCCTTTCAGAAATCTTCCTGACATAGTTCTAAAGTCCTCTTGCAGGGACTTGGGAGCATCAGTATTGAAGTGCTGCAAAGTGGTATTTCCAAAGATGTGCTTGAGACCACAAAGCTGAGGGAAATAGAAATCTCTATCAACACTTACCTTATTAAAACATCTGTCTTTCTGGAGCTGATCTACAACCAGCAGGGGAAAATATTAAATACTGTGTACACCTATACAACAAGGATGCAATGTATTAACTGTTTGCTCTTGGTCATATGCTCTTCCTTGCTTTCTTGAAATTCACCAGGATAGTTCAGGGTGGGTGGGACTCTGGGTCAGATGTACTTCACCTTTCCTTACGAGCTAATGGAAAGTGGATTTCTTATTCTCTTTGCTCACTCTCAAGCCCATTGCAAGATCCTTCAAGTTACAACTTGAAATAGGAAGAAAAGTGCCATTTTTATGTGATTTAGGAAGTTACCTTGGATTCATTGTTGCATTAATGTGGTTGCACACCTCTATAGAAGATGAGATTTGTGTCTGCTGGACTCTCAGTGCTGGGAATAGGACTAACTGCGTTCAACATGTTGCTTGATTAAATCACTCTATGCAGAAGTCATAAATATATCCTAAAGGGAAACTCCTGAAGCATGTGTAAAGCTGAACAAATAGAGCAAAATTTTTCTTTTCCTTATGTTCTTTAGACGTTTTACATTCTTTTATCTGTTTATTGACTTTGTGAGGCTGTAAATTCTAATGGCTGTTGTTCACATTAATGGTGACTAGACATCTAATGTTTCTATAACAAGCTAATTTTCTGCGATTTTAGAGCCAAATATGAAAAAACTAGTAAATCTGAGTAGACTGGTTTGAGTTCCACCTTTTACATACTTAGATCTTTGTTTTCAGAAGAATGTCTAGGATTCTAGGCTGGTCTGAAAAAGGAAATCTCCCCCAAATTAAGGACCAGATTGGAAAATGTGGATCTCTGTGTTTCATTTCCCTGGACTACAGTAGAGCAAAATTTGTTAAATACTAGACTATGTGAATTGAGAAGACCTCAGGGATAGTATGAAATTAAGTTAATTGTGAAGAAAAGAAAAACTCCCTTACCTATGTGCTAAAGCCACATCACTGTTCAGGAAGTCACATTAAAATGAGCTTAAATCTAAGCTTATACCTGAGTCTCGCTAAGCATGTGCTAAACAGCCTTCCTGGAGACAAAAGCTGTTCTGAACAGGAGCCTTAATTAACATGTTGCAACGATGGGATAAAAACTGCTATGGAAACAGAAAGCAGTGGTAATGATAATACCATCCTCAATACATTTAAATCCTCTTATTTTCTATGATTTTAACTTAAACATGTTCACCCGGCCTTTTTTTAAAAAAAATATAAATAGTCAAATTTAAATACAGAGCAGCTCTTTAATTGGTATTATGTTTCATGAAACATGTGTTTTAACTAACACAAAGTAATTGCAGATGTGTTGCCAGACTACGTGAAAATTCAAATAGCTTCCCCCAATGAATGACCAAAATAGCTATGAAAGTACTTTTGCTTATATATTTTAAAAGCTGTAAGAGCAAAGCTGCAATCCCAAATGTCATGCTATTTTTAAATCCTTTATAGTACACAAGGGATGGGAAAAATTTTGTGTGTATGTTTCAATGAGCATTTAAATCCTAACTCTAGCTTGACTCTGCAAATTAATAGCAGTGCTCCTATATAATTTATTTTACATATGTTTTACTAGTTTCCCTCTCCTTATGTGGAGTTTTTAATTGGCCTTCCTTTTGTATGGACTTAAATTCCTTATTTAAGTAAACAAGTGAGTATTAAGTAAGTATGTGATTTACATGCACAAGCAGAAACTTGGTGTATCTGAGTTTTGGTGATGCTTTTTCTGGATTTACACCAGTAAGAAAGACCTAGCCTTATTCCCATTAACATAGACAGCTTTGATGAGGTAAGTTCATGATGAAGTAAAGGCTGCAGTAGTAGTTAAGCACAACATCAGTTTAGAGCTTTACTGGCAAGATCTCCATGTACTTTGAGGAAAGAATATGGAAAACACATGCTCGCCTCAGTAACCTTGGCTGAATGTGCTGCAAGACGTTTTGTGTTTGTTTCCTCCTTCAAAAGAAACAGTTCCCTCATTCCCCTCCAAAGCCCAATGATTAGAATTCCCTTTCTTCTTATGGCATTTCTTGCTTATTGGCTAACCAGTGTCCTGTAGAGTAGGATTGTGGAATTGCCAGTAATCACACAACCCTCTGGAAGCATAGAAAGGCTAGTGATGGTCTCCTGTGTGTGGACCGATCAGTGAACGGATGGCGAGAGGTCTGGTCACAATTAAAGCATTTGGAGGAACTTTACTTTCTGCCAGCGGATCTGCCCCTGTATCTTTTTGGAGGAGGAGAAGCACAAATAAAGTGTTAGCGTTGCTGCCTGTGGCAGTAGATATCCCAAAGTATTCCCATGCGTTGTAGGGCCCTGCTGGGCTGAGACCTATGCTGTTCCTGACTTGTGAGGTAGCTATGTGCCGAACAGTAAGCTGTGCAGCAAGCTGGAAGAGTGACCCTTATGAGCTTGCATGACTGAATGTCTGATGCTGCAAGGTGGAAAACCTGTCAGGACTTTCATCTGGAGGTCACCCTGGGCTCTTGGACAAGTCAGATGGTACTGAAACGCAGCATGCTTAGTGGCCAGGACTAAATGTAAAATAAATGTCCATGAACACTTGTGGGCACAAACACTCAACTGTCTCTGGTTTTCTGATGGTCTTTGTCATTATTTTGGACCAGGACAGCTACTACCCTCCTGATTTGGTTTAGTGGTCAGCCTATGGTAAGGAACATTTCTCATAGGTAATCTTGAGTGCGGTCTCCTTGTTCTGGAAGTTGGAATTTTTTGCTGGTATATGCATGAAGTATTCTATTATTGGCCTGCCTGTCAGAGGAATGGGGCCTGACAACGTGGAGAGGCAGATAAGTGAACATCTAGAGTGACCTTCAAAATGGGTTGCACTACTAAATAAATGTTGGACAGTTAGAAAAGTCAGTAAATTTGGGTAGCATTTATTTGCATGGTTTATCCTCTGGCTCTCAAAGGCTGCAGAAGTCAGGAAGTTCATGAGAGTTTTATAAGAAGCTAAAGGCTTTCCAAAGAAGTTGTTTGGATTCACATTCTAATGTAATTTTGTTGGTGTATTTAACTGTCTCCTAAGTGTAAAGGTTTATTTGTGTCTGAGAAGGGTTCTGTTCTCCTTTGTGGACACGTCACATCTGCAAGTGGTGCCTTTAATCAACAAGAACTGTGGCTGGGAGTAAGGAATGTACAGCTGTAACTGATTTTTAGCAGAACCTTTTAAATATGAGGTGGTAAGTAATAGCTGTGGAACTGAAACACTGTTACTTTGTAATTGCAGAATAGTCATTAACATTGATACTGCTCTGAGGAGGGGCTCTATTCTTTTCCTTCTCAGCAGTTAGAAATTACCACACTGATCTGCAGGCTTGGCTTTCATGGCTAGCGTAACAAAAATGTTCTGTGCCTCTGTGTAATTATAATATTTGCTTGCTTCTTCCTCTGCTTCTTTCTTTTCCTTCATCATTTGACAATTTTAAATGAGGTAGGAAAATTCTTCTGCAATATCTATGCAGAGTCTGGTACAATACAAGCTAATTTGGGGGGGGTCACATGTACTACCATCATAGCTAATTTTTTTTTTTTATTGTTCCCTTTTGCTTGACCTTTGTAATTGGCGTGCCTTTGTCTTGTGTTTTATGTTCTCCTGTCCTCAGGTGTATTTTGCTGTTCATGCTGCTTTTGTTTAGATACTATGACAAAAATTTATAGAAGTCGCTAGAAGAGGTTCACTTTTTTTGAAGCACGCCAGAAAAGATGCACTGAAAAGATTGTATTTGTATTAGCCTTTGGTTTAAAAACATTATCAGTCATCTGACTTCAATCTTCAAAGATAATGTGTTTTAACCCCAGTAGGGAGCTAAGCACCACACAGCCGCTCGCTCATTCCCTCCTACAGTAGAATGGGGGAGAGAATGGGAAGGGCAAAATGAAGAAAACCTGTGGGTCAAGATCAGTTCAACGCGTAAAGCAAAAGGTACGTGTGCAATCAAAGCAACGTAAGGAATTCATTCACTGCTTCCTATAGGCAGGCAAGTATTTAGCCATTTCCAGGAAAGCTGGGCTCCATAACATCTAACGGCTACTTGGGAAGATGGGCTCCATAACTCCAAATGTCCCCCATTCTTCCTCCTCCTCTGTCAGAGCTTTTATTGCCAAACATGATGTCATATGGTATGCAATATCCCTTTGGTCAGTTGAGAGTGTGGCTGTGTCTCTTCCCAGATTCTCATGCACCCCCAGCCAAATGCTGGTGGGGCAGTGTGAGGAGAAAAGGCCTTGACACTCTGCAAGCACTGCTCACAGATAGCTAAAACATCAGTGCGTTACCAACACTGTTTTGATCACAAATCCAACACATAACAGCATAAGACCTGCTATAAGAAAATCAACTATATCCCAGCCAAAACTAGTCCAGACGATTACCCCTGGGGAACTGCCTACCCTGCTTGACTATGGAAGGTGCCTTGGTCAGTGTTTGTAAATGATACTTTCCTTGAAGTAAACTGCAGTTTGGAGGACTCTCACACAAACTCCAGTGGTGTTACAGCTTCCTTTTTTTTCTGTGTCATGTTACAAGCTGAATATTTGGTCTTGATTGCTACATCTTTCACTCCATTATAGTAAAGGATGCACTTACCTAGTAAAAGCTCCTTATTCTCACCTTGAATGTAAAAGCACTGTCTTAGCAGCTGCCGCGGAGATAGAATCATAGAATGGTTAGGGTTGGAAGGGACCTTCAAAGGTCATCTAGTCCAACCCCCCTGCAAGGAGCAGGGACATCCCCGACTAGATCAGGTTGCTCAGAGCCTCATCCAGCCTGGCCTTGAATGTTTCCAGGGATGGGGCCTCCACCACCTTTCTGGGCAACCTGTTCCAGTCTTCTATAACTCACATCGTAAAAAAATTTTTCCTAATTTCTAATCTAAATCTACCCCCCTCTATTTTAAAACCATTACCCCTCGTCCTATTGCAACAGGCCCTACTGAACAGTCTCTCCCCATCTTTCTTGTAGGCCCCCTTGAGGTACTGGAAGACCACTATAAGGTCTCCCCGGAGCCTCCCCTTCTCCAGACTGAACAGCCCCAACTCTCTCAGCCTGTCCTCATAAGAGAGGTGCTCCGGCCCTTTTATCATCTTCGTGGCCCTCCTCTGGACCTTCTCCAACTGGTCCATGTCCTTCTTGTGTTGTGTTGTGTTGCCGCCTTCTCTCCTGAAACTCAGTGTTGTTTCAAGGATACAAGCTTGCAAAGAGTCTCAAGAGTATGAACAGACAGTATCAGGCAGATTCACTGTGATTATATTATTTGCAAATTTGCAAGGCCCGCTTTTTTCATTTTCCATCTCTCCTTTTCATTATTCAAACTGCTCGTTCTTTGCTGAATGAGCTACATTTTAGCACAGCTAAAAATAATTTGTGGAATTTATGTTTCAGGAGGATGAATACTTACTGCAAGATAATCTTTCATGGAAGCACTTACATATCTCAATATATGACTCAGAATGGAGTTCAAACAAACTCTCATAAACAAGATTTATTTAACCATTTAACTGTAATAAAGTTGTGCCTTGAATTGTACTGTCTGTAAGTCATACACAAAGAAAAAGGATACACATTAATCCTCAATATTAAGCTCCTGTTTTTATTCAGTTAGTGTAAGAGACTTCTCACTTATTTTCAAAATGCTGCATTTATTCCATTTAAGAATAGATTGGTTTTTTTCTAGTAAAGAGAAATGCAAGTCTTGTTTAATCCATTTTTTCCTACATTTTCTGAACCCATCTATGAACAAAATAAGAACTTCTATCTGTGTTCCCTTAATCTGAGTAATTTACACAGTTGAACAGAGAATTCAAGGATATATGAAGTGACTTTTGTTTGGCCTTGGTTATACACAATGGTAAAAATGACATTTTTACTGTATGTAAGTGATTGAACTTATACTGTACTAAGTAAGCATATTCATAAAAAGAAATACTTCCAAAGAAGCAAAACATGAACTCAAATTGTTTCTCTTTTTCAACTATTTTATCTTTTGAATATTAATCTTGAGCAGTTTTAGCAATTTCTCTTTTGTGTAAACTTAATTTTGATCTTATCATGCCTTTGTGGCCTCCTGGGTATTAGGTACTTCCCAAGATTTAATTAAGATTTTCTCAAAGCTATACCACAATACTTGATCTCTGCTTCAAAATAGAAAGCAACTGAGGCCTCTTAGAAGTTGTGCTAGCTATCAGGTGGAGACTAGAGCACGCGCTGTATGTTGCAACTGCTGGATAAACACTCTGGAGCTGAGCTTCTCTAGAATCAAGAGTGAGACCAATTAAGTCAGCTAAATTCTTCTGAGCAATTACCTGCTGGGGAAGAAGGGAATGTGAAGAATTAGTTTAAGTAAATCCTCTTTAAAAGCTATGCCACCCAAACACAAAGAAATCTGCGAAGTTTTCCTGCTTTGGAGGATGGGTCCACTTACCTCTGCAGGAGATGATTTAGAAGAGTTGGTTATACATAGCAAAAGACTTCTAAAATTTGTATGAGTGAAACTCAAAGAAAAAAATAATAAATCTTTTCATTGATGCTTAAATGATACCAGTACTGGATTATAGCTGGTTCTTAAAGTGATTTACTTAGAGGGTGAACAATGCTTACATTGCACCACTTCTTTAAGTAAACGTTAAGCACATTGTGTTCCTTGGAATCCTCTCATCTGTCCTAATTTGCATATAAAAGATATGCATCAAGGATATATAAATTCCTTCATACCCCTCTCCTTCCAGTTCTCCAAGCTGAACAATGCTTTAGGGATCTTCAGTACATTCAATAAGCTTTTTTTTTTTTTTTTTTTTTTAGATACAAAATACAGGTATTTAGTCCTGCGCAGCGGTACAGCTTTATACGAGTTTCTTATTTGCCCATTCATAACACCTACAGAGAAGTCATAGTAAATAGAAAAGTGCTCCATACCTCCTTCATGCATAATCAGCTTATAAACACTCAAAGGTCAGTATTGTTTTCCTCCTGGGCAAAGCTGCTTACTAGGAGAAGAAGAAATTTTAGTTTTGCCAATCAAAACCTTTGAAAGCTTCACCACAGGCAATATTTCCTCCTCATACTCTGTACTGCCACTCTTTAAAATGCAATAAAAGTCTACATAAGGACCCTGAGATTACCTTTGTGTCGTTGCCTTTGGTGCAGTCATGCATCCAGAAGGCCCAGGCTGTAAAAGAGAAACGAGAAAAAGAGGCAGCTAAGCTGCTTTTTAGTTGAGAAATAGTATTTTTCTAGCATAACATTTTGTGTCTCACTGTTTTTCTCCAAAAAGTTGGTATTTTGCAAAGAAAGACTGCAACACAACACATTTGAGAGGGAGGAATTATTTTCACAAAAATAGGTTCAGTAAGTGATGCAATGGGGATTGTGGAGGACTGAGAAACCCTTTTATTTATTTATTTATTTTTTCTTCTGTGTAGTGAGTCACAAATGCTTCCTTCCAGCTACAAAAGAAGCATCTGTCTTCTCTTCAAGGTTTGTTTGTGAACTGTTGCAACCACAGTAGGTTTTTTTGCTTGTATTTTGCAGGATTCCTAGTGTTGATATGGTCATGACTGGTTCCTTCAACTTCTGTTGGGCAATTCATGTCTAAATTTGCACGTGTAAGTCAGTGGGCAATAAATGAGAGTAAGATCATTCCCTGTTGAGAACTGGCTGAAATTGGCTTCTTTCTCATTTAGCTCTTGCTCGGTGACATAAATGTATGCCAAGGATTATAGTTACAGTGACCCTGCAGTGTGCAAGTGAATAAAAGTAACTGAAACTTGTGATTGCTGTTAAAGTTTATCCTCTTGGAATCTTCTCTCATTCCGTACTGCTGCTGTGCAAATGTTTCTTTCTCTTTAGGCCTATTCTTGGTTTTTCTATTATTGAAGCAAGTGCTGAAAGCAACTGACCTCCAATATTGAACTGCAACATGATATTTAATAGACAGCATTACCTACTGCTTGCTCATAACCTCTCTGTACCCAGCTCCCCTCCCCTCTGCTGCCATTTAACACCTTTTACCACCCGGGGAATCTCAGGGTAATAATTAATTAATTAGAAGGATAAGCAGGGAGGTGTGGAGATGCCTCTGGCATGAGGCCACAGCTGCCACCTCCTGGCTGATGGGGAAAGCCTGCCAAAGCCTGGAGCGATGTCAGTCCACTTTGCCGAGGTAGGGAGAGACCTGCCAATAAGGGCAGCATATAAGCTCTGCTCCAGGCCTGCGAGCTTGACTTAAAAAAATGCTATTTCCTGTTCAGTTTATGCATTTTTCGATGAGAGCTCATTAAATCTCAGTCAGTCCTTTGCAGCGTCCACATCTTTTATGACAGAGATGTCTAAATACTGTGGTCATGCTACCAGAGAGTGAAAAGGTCTGGATTATCAGCTGATAAATATTACGTGTCCTTTTATTTAATTAAGCGATGAAGGTATTTGTGGGTTGACATAGATGGGAATCCATGCGGGTAAAAATGATAAGTCTTTACTTTCCCTGGCAAGAATACTTTGAAACTGAATATCCTTAAAATATCTGTAGGTTTTCATTTTACAGAGCTATTCCATGCTTCTTGAACTTGCATTCATTCTGTGCTTTGACCAGTGTGAGGTTTTAAATCCATTTCTGTCCTAAAGCAAGAAAATGTTTCAGTTTTATTCAAGAAAGCCTGTCAACAATGAAGTATCAACAGAGTTTATTCTTTCAATGATAGATTTCTTCTTTACTTCAGTACAAATGCTCATCCACTTTAAAATGTAAAGCTGCTTATCGTGCAAGTCATGGAATTCTTTAGGATTTAAAAAAAGGGAAACATGTCAAATAGCAGAGCGACACTTCCCAAGTGCTTATCTGGCAGACTAGAGAACCCTGATATTTCACTTGAATCAACTGTTTAAACGAGCAGTTTAATGACAGTCATTATTTGTGCAAGATTTGCTTGTGTAGCAACTTGAGTATTTATACAAAGAATAGAAGCTTGATGAAACTGAGTTAAGAAATGCATGCAAGCAAAATTAGATCTGCGCCAAACCATCTTGTTTTACATTTTTTACATTAGAAGATCAACTCTTCTTCCATAAATGGAGAAGTTTGCATTGCTTAATAGGGGAGAAGTTAGAGAGTCCCTCTGAATTTTAATTGGGGTGACTACACTCTAGGAAAAATCTGAAGCCTTCTTCTTGTTTAGTCCATCTGAATATGTTACAAGAATCTACTTTTCTCAGTCATGCAGATTTCCATTTGCAGGCAAAAAATCCCCCTCAAAATGATCCAGGAAATGTGTTTCTACTTGCTCAAGAGTATTAGTAGCAGGTCTTTCACAGTCACAACTTTGCTTATTAACATGGGCTAGGATTCATCATGTCTACAATGTCTGCAATCTATGCTTATATCTAATGGGCATAAGTCATCTCACTTGTTTTAGATGTACTGCAGTTTAGGGTGAGAGGTGTAGTTCACTGTAGCGTCTACTGATCTCTATGGAGTATGGTGAAATCCTAGAGAAAGCATCTTGGATCTATATGTTTGCAATGTAGATGTCTACTTCTGATCTGGCAAACCCTCCCATGTAAGCCTCATCAATGGGAAAAATATTCTGATTTTAATGCACTTTTAGACTAAAAATTACCTATGGACATAATTTTCAGTTATACTTTTACACAACTTGTATGTTTCTAGGAATTTTGTCTGTTAGGTGCATTATTTACTTTAGCTCATACGTTTTTTGAAATCACTGCCATTTTTGAGGCCAGAAGGAAAGATTAGGCACTGAGTGAATACTGTGTAAACTCTAACCTTTCTATATTATCCCAAAGAGTGGCTCTGAAATGTTCCATTTGTGGACCCACTTACATTCCTTTGTAGAAAGACATTGGTGGAGTCTTTCTGCTCTCATTAAGGGTGACAATATGCATAATCTCTTGAGATGTATCCCTGTGTCTTGATTGTTGCTCTGTCCATTTGGTTGTGATGGTGTGCAGAATATGAATAAAAAGAAATTGAATGTGCAGTATGAAATGGTGCAGTGTTTTCACATGAGAAGTGGTCGATATATATGCCTTATACGCATTTAGGAGAATATTTTCGAAGAAGTTGTATTCTTGGGTTCACTTTACGTATTCTGGTAAGTACATTTGTTCAGAAAAACTCTTGGATAACTGCTGGAATGTTTACACAAAAAAACTATAGAGAGATATCCAGAAGTAATACCAAGTGATCGGTACATAATTCTAGACTGTAGAATATGAGTTGTTTGCAATGAAGTGCTTAGAAATGTATTTATAGACCAAGAATTATATACTAACATTTTTTCAGCAATGATTTTTAATACAAAATAAATTAAATGACAAGTATGGTGTATTCATGGGCAACTGACGAATTGCATTGAACAAATTGCTTTCCATAAATGGTTTCCCTACTCTAGCTATAAACAACACAAATATTAAAATATCTTTTGCAGGATACAAATAGACATTTCCATTAAAGTCAAGAGTCTAATCAAGAAGAGAATGCAGGACATACAGTAAATTATCATTAATGCTGATTACTTCTATGTTTGTGGAATTCTTGGCTTTTACATTTACAAGGCCATTTTAGTAAACAACAGTAAAGAATATTTAATTCATGGGAAACATAGTATAGATAGATGTGTGTATTTCCATATAGGAGTTTATTTTCTTGCAACAAAATAAGTAATGTAGATATATCTACATCGTACAATGTAGTCGCTCTACTGGGCCTCGTGCTATAGCTCACACACTTTGTTAGTTGAAGACGTTTCTGCCTTAGCTACTTCTCTTTCCCATTCTTGTCCTTCACCCTTGAGGGCTTTGCTGGGTGTGGTGCTTCACAACCTTTTTCCATGGAAAGGGCAGGATAGAGTAACCTAACAAATTAGCCCATGTACTTTACAGATCCAGCTTTGATTGAAGAATGAAGAACTGCCCATTGTACTCGAAGAGCAGGTTTGGGATCATCTGAGGAACCTGAAGGTGCACAACTCCATGGGACCTGATGAGATCCATCCGCGGGTCCTGAGGGAACTGGTGGATGAAGTTGCCAAGCCACTGGCTATCATATTTGAGAAGTTGTGGCGGTCTGGTGAGGTCCCCGATGACTGGAAGAGAGGGAACATAACCCCAATTTTTAAAAAGGAGAATAAGGAAGACCCAGGTAACTACAGGCTGGTCAGCCTCACCTCTGTGCCTGGCAAGGTCATGGAGCAGATTCTCCTGGAAACCATGCTAAGGCACATGGAGAGCAAGGAGGTGGTTGGTGACAGCCAACATGGCTTCACCAAGGGCAGATCGTGCCTGACCAATTTGGTGGCCTTCTATGACGGGGTGACGGCATCGGTGGACAAGGGACGAGCAACTGACATCATCTACCTGGACTTGTGCAAAGCTTTTGACACTGTCCTGCACGACATCCTTCTCTCTAAACTAGAGAGACATGGGTTTGATGGACGGACCACTCGGTGGATAAGGAGTTGGCTGGATGGCCGCACTCAGAGAGTGGTGGTCAACGGCTCAATGTCCATGTGGAGACCAGTCACAAGTGGCGTCCCTCAGGGGTCGGTGTTGGGCCCGGCCCTGTTCAACATCTTTGTGGGTGACATGGACAGTGGGATAGAGTGCACCCTCAGCAAGTTCGCCGACGACACCAAGTTGTGTGGTGCTGTCGACACACTGGAAGGGAGGGATGCCATCCAGAGGGACCTTGACAGGCTGGAGGGGTGGGCCCGTGCCAAACTCATGAAGTTCAACCAGGCCAAGTGCAAGGTCGTGCACATGGCAATCCCAGGCACAAATACAGGCTGGGCGGGGAATGGATTGAGAGCAGCCCTGAGGAGAAGGACTTGGGAGTGCTGGTGGATGAGAAGCTTAACATGAGCAGGCAATGTGCCCTTGCAGCCCAGAAGGCCAACCGCATCCTGGGCTGCATCAGGAGAAGCGTGGCCAGCAGGTCGAGGGAGGAGATTCTCCCCCTCTACTCTGCCCTGGTGAGACCCCACCTGGAGTACTGTGTCCAGTTCTGGAGCCCCCAACACAAGAAGGACATGGACCAGTTGGAGAAGGTCCAGAGGAGGGCCACGAAGATGATAAAAGGGCTGGAGCACCTCTCTTATGAGGACAGGCTGAGAGAGTTGGGGCTGTTCAGCCTGGAGAAGATGAGGCTCCGGGGAGAGCTGATAGCGGTCTTCCAGTACCTCAAGGGAGCCTACAAGAAAGATGGGGAAAGGCTGTTTAGTAGGGCCTGTTGCAATAGGACGAGGGGTAATGGTTTTAAAATAGAGGGGGGTAGATTTAGATTGGAAATTAGGAAAAAATTTTTTTACGATGTGAGTTATAGAAGACTGGAACAGGTTGCCCAGAAAGGTGGTGGATGCCCCATCCCTGGAAACGTTCAAGGCCAGGTTGGATGAGGCTCTGAGCAACCTGATCTAGTCAGGGATGTCCCTGCTCCTTGCAGGGGGGTTGGACTAGATGACCTTTGAAGGTCCCTTCCAACCCTAACCATTCTATGATTCTATGAAGGCACACTGTTGGCAAGACAGAGTGATCATGGTGCAGGGAGTGCTTTAGGGGTCATGGCTTTATCAGTCACATCCAGATGGGGATGCGCACTCCAGCCCTGGCGTGGCTCCAGCACCTGGGGTAACGCATCTAGGTCTGCATAGTGCTACCTGAGATCATGACTCCTTTGGTCATGTGCTTGACCCTGGATGCAACGCATGCAATGTAGTCGTTTTCTGCAGCCCAGTTCAATACTTGGCAATCCACCACACCATGCTGTGCAGCACCAGGTTGCTGAGGAATGGTGTGGGGATTGCCACATAGTGCTATCTTGCACTGTATAGACATAAGGGTTGATTGTAAAAGAGATTTAGAAGCGGTCAAAGCACAAAAGTCTGCAGGATGTCTTTAGCCCACGCACCTTTTCCTATGTAGATCTCACAAGATGTAGAAACTTATTCCAGAAACTTATTTTAAGCAGCCAGAACTAGTATGTATTGACTAGAAAAACGTAGCTGTTTTCTTGACAGTCATAGCAGCTTTCCAAGAGCTGCTCCACTGTTGGAAATCATGGTACTAAGCAGTAAACAAATGCAAGTCTACGCACCTGGGAGTTTTATAATGACTATTCACAACTTGTTTCTAAAGTATTATTAACGTGACCTACTGTTCCTTGATTTATGCTTGTTTTACAGAACAAGCAACACATGAATTTGCAACAGTACGAATCTCTGCCACAAACGGGCCTGTGATGTTATCTAGAATCCTTTGTTACAAATTGCGATTTAGTTGAAAATCAAATTAGGCAATGAGCTTGCATGGAATGCTGTTCCTCTGGCTTGTAAGCCTACAAAGAAAACAGATCAGTGGCATTTCAGTTTAGTTTCACAGCCAGATCAATTGTGAAAATGTTGCCATGTCAGTGAAGTTGCTTTGACTCAAGGCCACATTCTTATCCTCCCACACTGGTAAGCCTGATACAGATGATGAACACAAATAAAGGAACTCTAGTTTCGGGGAGCTGTTGTACTGAAAGATTCTTCATCTTCAAATTCTTAGCCATCAAAGTCTTTGAATCTCAGGTTATTTTGAGAGATTATTTTTGTGGGAGAACTAGCATCTAAGTTTTTCTTTTCCACAAATATTAAGATATTTCAAAGAGCTTTCCCATGATCTAATTCTAAAGAAACTCACACACAAGGATTGAATTTAGGCACAATTTCAGAGATTTCTGTAACCATGAAGTGCGATTTGCCATATCTCTGATACTATGACAATATTTCCATCTAAGGAAAATCTTAATTTTTAAGGTATAAAAACAGAATTAAAAGTATTGGATGAAAGGGAGAAGAATTTATCCAGCCTGGTTTGAAACATCAGCTGTAATAGGTGACTCTGCTCTTTTTTTGTTGTTCTTCTTCCTTCAGTGTAACAAACAACATATGGTTCTGCAGCTTGTCTCTTTTTGAAAGAAAATTGAAGTATGGCTTCCTCAGAGCTGGATTGCTCTGATGTTATCGGATGGAACTGGGTGACTGGGATATAGGGAATCCACCATGTGACTTATGTTGTGATATCTTACAGCATCCTCTGCTCAGGTTTGAGTAGCAGCCTGATGAATCACAGTGGTATCTGGAGAGAACAAAGTAGCCTCAGAAGACAATTCACTAGATAAAAGCAGAACTTAATAAATGGATACTGGCTTAGACTGAAGCTGATTTAAGTATTTTCACTGAAATGATCACCTAGTTCAAGACATTTCTACTAGTAAAAAAAACAACAACAACAAAGGTTTTGATGAAAAAATGAAATGCAGAGAACAAAATGGTATATTCTAAAAGTATCTCTGTGTTTTCACCTGCCAAAATCTGTTTAAATCCTTTGAAAATATGAAAGGACTATCGAAAGATATTCCCTGATGGCTTTAGTAGTGGCTGACCTCTTCAAACTCACGGTGAGCTGGAGAAATTGAGAAACTAAATCCACAGGATTAATGTATCTGGAAAAGGAGCAAAAAAAGGTAGAACAATGGAAGTTCACTAAAGTTAAAAGATAGTTTTGTTTTCTGAATTCAATTTGAGTTTAAAAGGAGCTTGTGAGCTTCAAAATCCTGTAGAGATTTGACAGCTCAGAATGCAGTAAGCTAGATTTGTTGTAAAAATTATTTCTTTTGGCAGTAACACTGATCTATGAATATTAATGACTCAACTTAGCATGCATTAGAATTCTGTGGATGGCATCCACAGGAGCTCTGTAGAGGCTCTTCTCTATTTCACCATCCATGAAATGTAATTCTGTTTCAAGGGAAGAAAAACATAACAAAGCCTCTTTTACTTGTCTATGAATCACTTGACTCACGGTTGGCATTCGGCTGTATAATATTCCTCCTAACCTGTTGGGAGCTGAGGCGCGTTTCCATGTAAGCCTCATAGCTGGCATTCGCAATCAATAGGCTTGATATGTGCTGCCATTATGTCGTCTTGAGTGGACACCAGAGAAAAACTGCTCACTACCAAACACCTGCTTTCTCTGCACTTGTACTGAGGGAACTTCTGCTGTTAACATATGCAAGGGCCACTGTATCAATATCATCTTTAAAATTTTACTACTATGAGGAGCCAGGAATAAAATTAAGGTTCTCGTTATGTTCCAAAACATGTAATAATCCTTGATCTTCCCAAGGACAAGCAATAAGTGGAGTGAGTGCTGAGCAAGCGAGAGGCAGAGAGGTTCTCTAATAGACATGCTCGTTTGGCAGCTAATTGTGGGATTGTCCAGCACGCTGTTGCTACTGGTATTGGCAATGCAGAGCTCTGCATGGTCAGGATCCTGGATGGATCATAGGAGCAGCTGCTATTTAAAAGAAACAAATTTGATGGCAAAATAGTGTGGGGAAGCAATAGCAGCTGGCAGCTCCACAAAGGCAAGTGAGCTGGGTGCTGAGGGTGACACCCAGGCAGGGAAGGGGCAACTGCTGCATAAACAGGGGGTCTGAAGGTGTTAGCAGGGTCATGGTCAAGCCTAGAGACTGTGACGGGGAACTGCCCAGAAAGTCTGCAGTGATGAGGCAGGTCCCAGGTCAAGCCAGACAGCCAAGTCCGTGAGCAAGGTTCAGGGTTAAGAAGGTGTGAGACCAGGTGCTGGAGGGGGGTGGAGAGCGAAACTGTCAGCTTGAAAGCTGCTCCCAAGGGGAGATGAGAGGACCCTTCGCTGAGGCTCCTTCCAGCTCCTCCTTCACACCAGCTCAGCGGCAAGCTGGCACTGAGTGTAGGGGGCTAAACTCCTACAGGCATTGTAAAGGTCAAAGAAAAATGAAAATATATTACACTCATCAGGTTGGATGCCTAAGAAATAATATTCCAGGTTGTGCCAACTTGTTGATATAGAAGATGACAATCTTTACATTATCTCACAACACAACAGCCTTTCATTCTGCATGTGTGTGTACATTTATAAACATGCGCATATGGGGTACACTGAAAAGCATACTTGTTTGGATATGTATTTATGTTGTTTGTGGCCATATGTTAAAATGCGTTCTTAATCTTCAGTCTAAATATCAAACCGTATGTTTTCTGATTTTTTAAAATTTTATTTCATTTTGCTAGATCCAACAAGCGTGAGGAGGGCTTCACAAGAAATAAACGAAGTAAGAGTAGAATAGCGTTACCAGGTGCATGACTGATAATGTAGGAAAAAATGATGCAAAAAAAAAAAAAAGAAAATCTAATAGCACAGTGCAGGTGGCTACAGCAATATCTGTTGTAAATCATAGCTAGCTAATGATCTGATCTTGTTTCCTTATTTAGACAGGTGTCATTCCAAACCTCTTATCATCCCGAAATGTCTGCCTATCTCTCTGCCTGATCTCAGTCAACATTTGGTAGGGAGTTGTATGCATTGGCTGTGTAGGTATGCATTAAGTGTGGTTACCAATGAACATGTTGCATGAAATACAAGGATTAATGCATGGAAAGGCAGAACTTTGATGTTGGAGCCATTCCTTGCCCCGGAAAAGCGACATTGTTCCCCGTAATGAGTTACCAACCTGTTAGAGGCTTAGGCAGTCCTGGGAACGGTCATTAACAATCTGTCTGGGCAGGGAGGCAGTTTGGAGAAGGCCCAGGAAATATTAGCATATCCAAAGCGCTGCTGCTTGAGGAAAGAAAGACTCCAGCCCTTTCCAACTGGATTACTCTGGGCTGGAGAGAAGGTGGGAGTGCATCTGGTGTTTGCACCTAAGGAGTCTTAAAATGGGATACGGTCAATAAATTACAAAAGATCTGTCTGACCCTGAACCTCTATCTTTGAAGGTTTTATGACAAAGCTGAGAATTGTATGCCAGCTTATTAGAGCTAATTGATGTGCAAAGTAGATAGAGATGACTGTTCTACCTTCTCTGAAAACTCAGAGGATGTGAGAGGGTTTTTTTTGGGGGAGGTGGAGGGGGCCACAGGACCGGAGATGGATGGACAGAGACCCAGAAGACAACAAAGAATTGCAAGGCTTGTTTGAGAACTGGTAATGCAGGAATCTGGAAGGTAAAAGTGGCTTCCCCTGGTGCGTGAAGTGAGCTATGTAAGAGTGTGCCTGAACCTCAGGAATCCAAAGAGTCTGGCGCAGCAATGCTAGAGGGAAAAAGCAATTCAAAATAAGTAAAACTTTTATATTTATCTGGTCTCATAGTGGTTTTACTCTGCCAGTCTCAGTTATAAAATCAAGGACTAAGGAGGATATTTGAGCTGAGAACATCCTGTTATGAAATTTAATAAGTACTGCTAGTACTATTTTATCCAGAAATGCTTCCACTTACTGTGAAGGAATTATATTCTCTGCCCTCTCTCTATCTCCTTCTCTTTCCAACAAACATTAGAGTAGTCTGCTCACATTCTTGTAAAGGCATCTTAATGTGTGAGCTACAGTTGGGAATTGCACCTTAATATGATTTTAATTTGTGTTAACATAACTGAAAAGGTTTGGCAAGCCTCAGCAACTGAGCATCATGAGAATGAAAGGAGTACGTTATGGGATTATTCCAACACCTCTATTGTATTTACATTTTTATTTCATTTCCTGTTTTCTTAAGCACTACCAAAACTCTCATAAAAGTCTGAAGATAGTAACTATTTGGATGCCAAGAAAAGGTTGTTATCCCTTTTTATCACAAGGAGATAAAGCATAATGTTTTAATTGCAGGCAAGAGAGCATAGCTGGGAGCAGCAGCCAGCATAGTGCTGTCAGAGCTATTTCTGTCTCTAAACAGTTGGCTTTGAGCAGAACACTAAAGATGACAAAACTCAGGAATCATTTTAGGGAGGTGTTGATTCTGAAAGTAAGATACCAAACATCTATTTCTGGCTCGTTAGCTTACAAGTTACCTTGATGTGGTGAGAAAGATGTTTGCTTCCTATGTTTTTCCCTACAGCTTTAACACAAGGATTATTGAGTTTCCTGTTACACCTGGTACCTCTTCAGAGACAAAGCTGTCTTGCAAATCTGATGTTTTCTATCTAGCTCTGCTACCTCATTGAGAGTATAGTCCAATATCGAAGTGATGCTTTTGCCCACTTATATGATCACCCTGCTGTCAGAGGGTGCTCCTTCAGTGCTCCTTTTGCCTTTCCCAGAATTTACTGGCAAACAGTCCTAGGTTAGTTGATTGCAGGACAAAGAACAACCATGCCCTCCAAAGTCAAAGTTGGCTTAAGACAGATTGCCCTTGAGGGATCTCTCGGTGAAGATATCCAGGCTCTGTAAGCCCTGAGGGTGCCCCAGTCCCATCAAGGTACATCCGTGCTGCGTAGCAGATATCAACTTAATGCCACACCTGTTCCACAGATCTGTGCAGTTGTTTTGGGAGATTTTTCTAACACTTCTGTGTCACACCTGGCTATTCAATGGAGAATCTAATCATCTTTCAAACTGCCTGATGCAGAGCGCCTGACCTATTGAGGTGCTAGCATCTCTGCAGCCTTATCGTTGCTGCTTGCTGTCACAGAGTAAGAGAGAAAACTGGAGGTTCCAGTAAGGATGATGGATGAGAATAAAGATTAAATAAATTCTGTAAGGCCAGCTGCCTGAATGACCGTTACCCAGGGTCTGCTGGATGTATGTGAATTGTGAGGGATATCACTCTCATGCTTCAGGGCTTTATTGATCATGAGGGGCCCAGCTGCTGGACCCAAATTTCCTGGTAATGTTTTGAACTCCTGTATTCTTTTGGCACAACAAAGCACCTTCTCCTTTTGGCATACCCAAGGTACGACTGGAGGGTGCTGTCCTCATGCCAGCTCATTTTTGTTCCCTCATTCTGTTAGATGAAGTCCCATTGCCCATCTCTTTCTCCTCCACCTTTTCTCAGTGTGTTTAAGGGGTGAACCTTCTCATTAGAGAGGCCTGTCCCCCTAAATGTAGGATCTGGTAGGAAGGTTTTCTTACTCAAATAACTAGAGAGGGAGAAAATTACGCGTCTTTGGTCAGAGCTCAGACTTGGGTGTTTCCTATTAGACTAAATCTCCTAGACATCGTTACAAATACACGAGCTACTGAATGACTAACATATGCCCGTGTCCTTAATCCCTAAATGTGTTTCACAGTTTTAGAAAAGTCTCAATTTGCTTATTGTCAAAGGAGTAAACCTTCTCTTGCTCCTGAAGGGGAAATGTGATCAGAATAAAGAAAATGGTATTTTGAAAAAGCAAAACTCGCTTTTTATTTTTTTTTGTCATGGGACGGCTTTCCCTCGTCTCTGCATGTTTGAATGACTGTAACTCATTTAAAGGAGCAAGGAACACCAGCCCTCTAAAAAAAAAAAAAAAAAAAAAAAAGTCTTATGTAAGGGTAAATTTTTCAGCTTACTTCAAAGGATATTCACTGAATTTGTGGAGGTTGCTTGTTTTCTGTGGGGGACGATATTGTCCCTTAATTAGGCTTTTCAAATGTAAATTCCCAGCAATGAAACATTTTAAAAGCATTTGTTTGTGGCATAATGCCTCAAAGTGTCAACAAATCTGAGTCTGTAGTCGCCATATGTTTTGATTACTTGCTATCAGAAGCAGCTTCTTGCAAAGTAAAACTTTATTTTTTTTTTTTTTTTTAACACTCTAGCTGCTTCTACTCTAAACTTACACCTGGTGCCAGTATTCTCTTATGACCGACATATGACTGTTTGAGTGGGAACAAAACCACTTTGACAGATGGGCATAAATTCAGGGATGCCAAACAACCAGTGCTTGCACTAACTTTGAATGCTTAACAGACCATTCATACCCAGTAGTGTCGGAACAACAGCCTATTCACAGCCCCAGGTCATTAGGAGAGGAGAGGGAGAGCAGGACATGTACTCAAATTGATAAACCTGAAGATTATGTTGTTGGTTTTAATGCTATAAAAATAGGTAATAAATGAGAAGAAATCATCTAACATCTGAATTTAGAGAACCAAGTTATATAATGCATAGAGGGAAATCATACATCTTTGGTATAACCAGCTCTGTGTACGGCCAGCTGCTGAGAAACTTTGAAAGAAATCCAAAGAAAATTCTTTGTCCAGCACTTTACAAATAGCTTGTTTGGCTGCAGCAGTGAGGTTTTTGTAGCTTGCTCAAGTCATGCTCAGAAGGCATCCCCAATACTGGACCATTCGTAGCGATCAGCCAGTTGTGCAGACAGATTCTGTTAATTTTTTTAGGAGAGGGGCCAGACCATCCAGTTCTCAGTGGCTTTCTACGCTGGCCAGTGCAAAGAACCAGGTATGCGGCAGCAGTGTTCGGCAGCTGCTGCGTTAGTTCCACATCAGTTTTCAAAGACAGACTTTGAAATGAAAGAAATTACATAGAAGATAAGTTGCTAAGTAGAAAGAAACATTTCAGCTGGCGCACGTCCACGTGCTCCTCACCACACAGCTCTGGGGATACAGCCTTGCGACTTGTGAATAAACAGTGCGCCCTGATCCAGTGAACTGTACGCTACTGGCTTTTGTCCACTGTACTCTGTAAGAATTTGTTTCCTTTATTTTTTTTTTTTTTCAAGGAAAGCCTGAGACCTTGAGGGATGACAGTGTCCATCCTCCTATTTTTTAATAATTTCTTTCTATGCAGAGATATCAAACCTCTTAGTAGGGGCTTTCAGTAAGGTAGCTTAACTCAGGGGAAAAAATTTGGAAGGGAAAAGACCTTCATCATCTAGGGCTTATTAACATGGCCAGAATAGCACACGAGTCTTTTCTTGGTGTTTTCTCTTGGCTAGCTTCAGGCTTTCAAAAGCATTTAGTGAAAAGGAAATGCCAGGCTCAGGGGCTTAGATGGAATTTAGGACATCTAAATAGCTCTCTGAGTGTGTAAAATAAGCTGGCTTTTATCTGGACTAAGGTTGTTGACTCTTCTGGGGCATGACTGTTTAGGATTTAATTTACAGTTTTGGCTACATGGCACAGATTTCATTTAACTTTCCCTTCAGGCACATATTGAAATTTGTTTATGACTGAGATTTTTCCAATCCAACTCTAGGTTTGTTACCAGGGCGTTAGGGGTGAATGACACTTCCTGGCCTTCTACAGCTCTAAACTTAGAAATTTTTAATGATGACCTCCTGTTATGGCTCCTTCCTCCAAGTTTCCTGTTATATTTTTTCCATGCACATGTTTTTTCAATTTGGAAAAAGCGTATACTTCAGATTAAGGAAAGGAGCAGAAAAAGAAATTCTCCTTTCAAAAGAGAAAGCATTTTTGAGATATTGCTCCCTCTTTAACATCTACCTTAATCCATATGTGGTGGTTTTGGCCACACTGACTTGACGTGTGGAGACAACACTTGATTTAAATTTTGCTAAGGAAAAAGAATGGAACTAAAATGTCACTACTATATTTTAAAAGGTCTTTGTAATTAATTTCCAAGATAGCGGCATAGATCATTAGAGCCTTGTTTTTAGGAATGAAGTGCCAGGTCTGGTCATAGTTACAACTGATTTAACAGACTTGAGTGGACAGAGAATTTGGCTTATTTGGAAGCTGGAGAGATCAGATTCATTGTTGTGTTCTGTTAAAAGAGTGAAACAGTTTCTAAAATATTTCTCTGTATCATAAAATCACTGACATCTGAGAAATGTGTATGTATAGGAACATGTAAACTCCTGTAAGAATAGATAAATGTACCCTGTTTGTTTTGTTTTTTTTTCTGGGCTTTGATCTGATAAATACTTATTTTTATGTTTTTAAATATATAACACTTTCAGGAGAGCAACCAGCTGGAGAGCTCTTGGAAGCACAGATGAGCCATGGACTGCACTACACATAGCTTTTCCTGCAAAATAGGATTTTTCCTTTTTTTTGCAGTTCTGTTCCATTTCCATCACCTGGGAGAAAGGCAGGAAACACAGGCGTGGAGCTGACGTGTGCCCCAGTCCTGCCCTGCTGCTTGTGACGGGGGCAGGAGGCACGATGTGCGTGTGCCTGGTGTGCTGTTCAGCCGCACACAAATGTAGGATGTCCTGCTCATTTCAGCTGTGTTAAAGTCCCAAGCAGAGAATGTGAGAGGCTGCTTTCTGCTGGTAGTCCTGACAGGCAAGCCCCATATGGGATTTTCCTATGCATGTAACACCTATTCTGGCCGTGGCCCGTGGGAATTGCAGATGGACTTGAAGGTTAGATTGAATGACAGAAATCATATGACCTGATCAACTGAGGACAACTGTTCCTCAATTTCCAGTCTTTAGAGTTTAAATCTACCCTTGGGGCTGGTGGTTTCCACAGTCAAAACATCTGTGTGATGTGCTAAGATGCAGCGCCATGGTGAGCTTGCTTTTGAGGGTTTTTCACATGCATGTATGTGCCCTTTAAAGGCTGTTTATTTGCAAAAATCAATATTTTGAAAGACAGAGGAAATCCTGTTAAATACGGACTTTCTCTTTAAATGCCAGATGTTGTGAATCTTCCATCTGCTGATCACTTTCTAGACAGATGCCTGAAATAGCCCTTCCTACCTCTAAAATCTTCCTTCTGCTCCTACAGCCTTTCTTCCCACTCTTCACCCCAGTCTTTGAATTTATGTTCTCCCATGTGCATACAGAAATGCCTGCTTAATTGCTACTGCTTCTACAGTTCTACTAAAATCTTACGTTTTATTTACCCCTTCCCAGTCCTCTTGGACATAGAGCTGGTATGTCTGGGACATTAGCAGAGATTTAAACTACTACCCCCAAAGAACTAATAAAGAACTAACGGCTACGGAAGAACCTATGAAATTGTGGATCAGGCACCACTTTTTTTTTTGCTCAGATCTGTTATTTTTAGCTTTTCCGTTATGATCTCTGAACTGCAGGAGACCAGCTGCAAACTGAACGCTTGCACGGCACTGACAGCAGCTTTTCAGGAACCTAAACAGCCTCAGAAATGTGACGGTATGGATATTCATCTCCACGCTCTTTGCTCTTGCTGCCGATCTCCCACAGGGAGCAACGGCTGAGGTTTTTTTCCCTTATATGGTTAGGAACAAAAAGGGAAACCCTGGGATCAGAACAGAGGGCAGTGCCGTGATCCGCAAAGTCACGTTAGGGCTGGTGTAGGGTGAAAGGTTTTTAAGCAAGTTTCATTCTCAGCTTTGTCCATCTGGTGTATTGCCTACCTCCACAACAGGAGGTAGAAGCACCTGTGGGGCAAAGTGAAGGATTATCAATCACTACAATGGTCTAAAGCACTTAAATCTTGGTTTAGCTTGACCTAGGCAGAAGGCTGTGGTCTGGCTTAGGTAATTTTCTTCTACTTCCAGCAGTGTGCCAAAGACAGACCTGGCTCGGAAGTCGTTTAGACATATTAATAACGTCTGAGCAGGGAAGTCACCCAGAGCCGATCTGCACAAACCCAGCCCTTTTATGCAGAGGTGGTTTGAGTACCCACCTGGCTCCTACTGACTTGGGTATCGGGCCATTCATGGCCATTAGCTTAGAGCTTGCTAAACCACTTCTGTTGAAATGGCTACTCTTTGACATGAATAATTAAATATTTGGTGGATTAAAGACGAGGCATTTTACATAGGTCTAATGTTTATGATGTATCTGAATGAGAAGAGTCATCTGAAGAGTCTGAACTTTTTACCAAGATGAGCACATCTCTGCAATGTAGGAGTCTCTTTTGCACTTTAGAGCAGTGAAGCTCAGTTCACTTCTTTCCTCAGCTTTTTTATTTTTTAATATTTCCACCCTAAATTCCCAGGCATTGTTTAAATGGGTATTTTTCAGCTCAGCATGCTGGCCTCTCTGAAACCCAATCTTAACTACAACTTCTTAGTGCTATGTTGACAACCAAAGTTGTAATGTTGGCTGGGCGGATGTGTAGTTAAAATTAGGAACATGTTTAGCACATAATTCCTGATTGTGGATATCTGGTTCTGAGTCATTCAGGCCTGTATTTAAAAGGTAACTAGAGGTTTTAAAGGATTTTAGGCATTTAAATACCTTTTTAAACTGTGGCTTCAGATTGTTTGAAAGCATTAGTGTGCAGATAGATTGGGAAGTGAAACGGTATTTACAAAATGTTAAGATGGTATTGGGAAAGACCAAACAGTGTGTGTCACGTTCTGATTTCGGATGAGGGCAAGGCCGCTTGTGTTCTAGCCGACCTCAGACGAGTCTGGGAGGCTAGGGGTGGCTAGACCAACCTCTCACACAGCGTGGTTTTGCTCGTATTCTCGGGAACAGAATTAAGACTCAAAATGGAGTCAAGTGCCAGGTAACTTTATTAACTCAACAAGAAGTTTGTAAATGCAAGAGAAAAGAGAGAAAGAAAGGAAAGAGGGAAAAGAGTTTCAGTTGTAATAGCTACCACCACGGAGCTGCGGCATCCTGACAGTCCAGTGCACTCGATGGGGGAATGGTCAATCCGATGTTGGTTGTTTCAATGTTGAGTCTGTGGGTGTTGGTTCCAATGTGTATGTATTCTGTTGATGTGCATTCCCCTTTTATGTTCGTGTACTCATTGTATTCCAAGAGCTGGTTTTCCTAGCCACACCCCTCACCTGGCGGTGATATATTTCGATACAGTCTTTTACAGCCTGGTAACCAGATACAAAGAAGCTACAGAGTGAGTACCAAGTTCATACTTTCATGGGCCAAGAGCTTGCAGCGTGTTTAAAGGTTACTTGTGCTTATGGCCTGTCTGAGAATGTCCAGTTTTCAGCAGGTCCTGCGGAGAACATGCAGGAACTGGGTCCGGAGATGAAAATCCTCTGCGTGTTCAAAACAAGTTAGTCACGCCGGGTGGGTTACAATGCAGCCCGTTCTGACACAATTTAAACACTAAACTTTGTTCAAAGTCAAACATCGGTTTGTTACATCAGGTTGTAACCCTGCCTGATGACTCCATTTTAGTAGCTGCTGCCCAAAAAAATGAAGAATATCCATGTGTAATACAGAAAACAGTGGGGATATTTGGACTTGAAGTGATGAGTGGAAAAATACTATTCTATTTCACAGATGATAATGTTAGATCTGATATCGCTCTGCTACAAAACAAAGACACAATCTTTGAAAATTCACTGTGAAAGAATCTGGGCCTGCACTTTGTGGCGCACTGCCTGGCTGGCGGCTCCAGCCTCTGACTCGGGTGCCAGAGGCTGCAGGGAATTTTGCTCCAATGAAACTTTGTTGAAATCAGAAGGAACCAGCAAAACCTGCCAGAACGTTGGTCAGAGATATGAAATATTTCGGTGACCACATGCTTTTGGAATTGTGGTGCGTTTCAGCCACAGATGTGCTCCTGGAACCGAGTTTTAGCATGTTCTGGCTTAATTCCAGTGATAGGGGTAGGATATTTTTGAGAGAGTTGGTGTCGCATCCGCTCTGGCTTCAAATCATTATACTTTCTGCTGTTATTTTGCTCCTACCAAGTGAGCGACAGCTGTTTGCAAAAAGGAATATATTTGGCTTTGTAAATACTACTGTGAAGGAAAAAAAAAAATCAGTTGATTCTATTGAGCCTAGTTTAAAAAAAAAAAAGTGTAAAAATCATTAAAAGCATGTCACTTATGTTCATAGCAGTCCATATATGCACGTTATACATACAAAGCATACTCATATATGGACACAGTTCATATGTGCCCTAGCAACCTGTGACACACTGTGATACCGTAAGGAGGGGTGCAGTGCCCATCTGGAATTCTGCAGGAGTGGGTCTTTGCTGCTGGGATGGAGGGAGGGTGAATTAGCCCGAGGTACATTTTCATACCACCCAGGCTAGGTTTCTCCCAGTGCCCAGTAATCCTCACTGCTGTGAAGAAACACCCGGATCCAATCCTGGTGATCTGTCTGCTCCAAAGAAACCTAACAACAAAGCTCTAGTGGCTTATAATCTGGGAAGCTTTAGTGTGGAAAAGACTTCTGAGGCAGGGCTGAGCTGTGTGACTTTGGCTCAATTTTGGCAGAATTAACTTAAGTAAGGGTGAAAGCAGGTCGAGCTGTTTTATCTAAGAAACCACTCCTGTAGAATCCTGCATTGGTTCAGATGAGGATGTGGATTATTTTTCTAAATATCTCCAGGACTGACACAGCCTGAGAGGTTAACCAGAAAGCTGTTGGTAGATGAGAACAGAATCCAGGTCTCCTATCTGTCTTGTGTCTTAGCTCCAAAATGATCCTTTTAAGGAGAATTCCCAGAACCAGTCATGTTTTGTCATTTTGAAGCATTAAATTCACTGGTATTTTAATTTTTAAAGTTTCACAAAGCTGAAGAACTCTTTTTTAAGCTCTCTAGATGCTCAGAGGCAAATTTTCTTTCTTTCTTTTTTTTTTTTTCCGCTTTCTTTTAACTAAGCCTTCCTTTAACTGGAGGGAAAAAGAATCACAAGAGAGGCTTTATGCTTCTTTCCTGTTTTTTCGACATGACAGATGCATTAGAAAGTGTAATGCATTCTAACAAACAAGGAAACTTTGCATATTGAATATAGCACATGAAATAATAAAAGAAGAACAGCTGCTGAGAGACAGAAAGGGAAAAAAGAGAGATAAAAGTTAACTTGAGTTGTGTTTTATATGAAGAGCTTTGAATTCAGTCAGATTTAAAATTCAATGCCAAGTGCATTTACAGGCATGTGGGAAATCAGGTCACACTCTTTGTTAAGTCTGCTACTACTGGTATAAAACGGCACATGGAAATGTAAGTCTGTCACAAGGGCACCCTTTCTCTTTCATAAAATGACAATATAACAATTACATTCATACCATGATTAATGTGACCAGTGGTAACTGGAAACAGGGTAAAAACAGAAAGAGGGGTATAATGGGGTGCAAACTTCTCAAAAGTTTAAGTCTATCTGAGTCTACACGTTCATGGAGTAACATTTGTGCCAAATCTGTATTTGCTAAATGAATGCTAATTAAACTGTGTGCATCAGGACATTAACTTACGATGGAAGGCATTACGAAAGCACATGTACCTCACTGCAGAATAAGCAACTGTTAATGACGAAATGACTTCATGGAACATTGCTGCGCAATTGCCACTGATCTCAACTGTCCACATAGCCTATAGAGAGAAGTCATAGCAAGTTGCCTTTAGATTCCCAGATGCTTGTTTTATATCCTTTGTACTGAATGTTAGATTAGACTGACCTTTACCAGCCAAGTATTTGTGTGTTGTCCATCCTCAAAAGCTTTGGGGTTAAGTTCATAGCGGTTTTAAGCTCTTATATTGGGTGAAGCTTGGAGAACAAGGCAGACAGTGCTTGGGAAATGCGGGTGAATCTGCGTATGGTGATTCTGATGCTGAATGAGCTTTAGTAGTTGCATCTGCTTACAAGGAAATGTCTGTTCCCAGCAGGTTAATGGATAGTGGTTTAATCAAGATGATGTCTGCAGTGTCCGAAGCACAAATATACGGGGACTGGTCTCATGGTTACAGCAGTAGTACTTGCTCTTGCTTGACATATAAGAAATAATAAGATAAAAACAGCACAAGGTGCTTTCTGCCTTTTCATTGCATTTAGCTTTCCATCAACCACTCTGGTAAATATCTTCCTACTTGAAAGTCCTCACATGTGAGGTTTAAGTTCCAAAATTGGAGATAAGTCCACCCACCCTTCCACAGAAGACGACTGAGAGAAGTTGCTTTGGCTTTGATTTTAAATAACATGGATTTCAGTGCATGGGAGATAGCAAAGCAATGAAAGGTGAGATATGTTCTATCACAGTTTATGGTGAATTTTTAGAAATGTATGTAGTCCTCAGCAGGGCATGCTCCTCAGTAATACTTTAAATGCAATGGAGAAATTAAGCACAATGGTCATGCCTTCTGCGTTGCTTTCTTTGCTTGAAGTACATAGTGAACTTAAACCCCAAAGAAGATACCTGTTAAAAACCTAACATTCCTTGTAGACTCAGGATGGTCATTGAATGCTAATAAGCAGTTCTTCCCCTATGTATTCCATTAATCCTTTCAGCCTCTCAGTATTTCTGTTGAAGAGGCCCAGCGGGTCTGGCCTGGCCACTTGCCTTTTTGTTTTAGACCCAATAGTGCAAATATCAGAGTCCAGATTGCACAAATTTCAGCATATGTGGCTGGAGCCTGGCAACAACAATTGGACAGAGCCAACTGTGGGCACTAAACATCAGGAAGCATTTTGTGATTTCTTCAAAAATGAAAATGTTCAGCCTTGTTGACTCTGAGGAAAACCAAAAATACATATATGTTAACCTGCCTGAGTCTATGCAGCCTGAAGCAGTCGTTCCAAGAAGATGTGAAGGCTGAGTCAAGGTTGAAGGAGAGCAGGAGTATAATTACCATAATCTTTATATTTTCTTTCTGTAGTTGACTGAGAGGAGGTGTGAGCAAGTAGGAATTCTCCTGAGGGTGACTGCTTGGGCGTTCTTGGAGGACTTCTGTGCGAAGTTAATCTAAGCAGCTTTCATTGCCCTGAGTGACATGAGTAACTGGCATTTGCACTGACATGGATAAGGAGTACAACAATATTTTCTTAAGAGCTGTGGTATGAGGCCAGTAGCCTTCTGTAGGGAGGCAGCTGTAACCAACTGGAGGGGTCGTATGGTGAGAAATTCATACTTGTGTCACAAGTGTGTAATGATGAGATCGAGGTTTATTTCCGGGGCTTTATTGTTCTATCGAATTTCTCCAACAATTCTTTCTCTAGTAAGACTCTCATCACATTGATCTTTAGTGGATTTACCTGTTGCCCAAGTTTTGGAAAGCAGATCACTGCTGGTTCTAGTGTTAGCCTTTTTAGTGGGGGGATTTGAGCTCTCCACGCGGTCTGAGGAGCAAGGCAGGTGGGCAGGGCAGTTTTGCTGTGCCCACAGACTCTCCTGCAGAGAGAAAATGCTCACCTGGCTGTGTAAGCTCTCCTCTCATCACCTCTGCCTTGCTGAAGTGGCATAAAGAGAGTCATGCGGAAATGGGAATCTGCCTTTCTCTCTTTTCTCGTCAATGATGGCAGATCTCTTTGATGACTGCTCAAAGCATTCAGTGTGGCAATGATGGAAAGGTGCACTCAATGCTATCGGAGAAATCTAGCTTGATACCATTCTAGCAACAACAGAGCCTGAAATCCTTTATTCATTTGTAGTGTGTGGTGTTTCCATCCCCTTGCTTTTTTTCTTCCTTTACTCATCTGTGCTAAGATTTTACATTCCCTCGAACAAACGCTTAAGAGGTGTTATTTGGGATTGCTCTCTAGGCTGTAATGGATGCGTGCCAATTTCTCCCACCCGATGAGGCAGACCACTATTTTAAAATAAACATCATATTCTTACAGAGAGTGAGAGGAAAAAAAAAAAAGGAAAGAAAGAGAAATCCTATCTAAGCCTCCAGTTTTTAAGTGTTGAATTTCCCATCACATTTTCTTGGTGAAGATGAAAAGCCTTAGAATAAAATCAGACTTTGTAATCAGATGATGATGCATGAAAGGATGTGTCTGGATAATGTGACAGATGATCCTAACCTTCATTAATGTGCTTTAATTGGATTAAACTCTATGAAAGGCCTTTTCTTCTTTTTCAACACCTTCAGGGCTCTTGGCTGCACAATGTGAATGTACAGAACATCCCGCAAAAGGGCACTCATCCAGCTTCACAGACATATGCTGTACATCCTGACACCAAGTTAACATAAACAGAGCTTATCTTCAATGACATGGCCCCTAGGGTGCCGAAGAGTGGTGGCCATCAAGTGATAATTGGGCAGTTACAAGATTTGCTGCAGCATTTGGAGCACTAAATCCCTTTACAACTGAATGGGTTGCTGCACCAGCGCTGGAAACTGTCAGCGCACATATCAGCTCTTCAAACTATTTTTAATAAAAGCACAGATTATGGATGATCGACAAAGGGACAGCCTTGCTGCTGCTGTTAATACTGAGAATGCTATTCCCCGCGTTGTCTCACAGTTTTCAATAAGACTACCTGGGGAGCAAGGTGTTACTGAGCATAAGCTGAAGTGGCGGCCACGCTCATGAAATGATGGACAGCATCAGAAGGAAAACATACGTTTTGCCTTGCTGGGAACTTATTCTGCATCATTTTAGACTGTTTTTGTGAACAGAGTTTACTCACACAACTATCTTGCTGACCTCTGCCTCCAGGCTTACTCATTGTGTCTGCTTTTAAAGATTCAACACTGACAAATTCCTCACAAGCATTCACTGTAGTGGATACGGATGCTGCATGTGGGGGGAAAGATGAGAGAGAAACAACTTAAAACAGGCTTCAAAATAGGACTGGGTGATAGGAGTTGTGTGCTGAAAGAAAAAGGGAAGACAGAAGCTTTCTTAAAGCAAGAAATGTATTTCATGTCACGTGAAATAGTGTCTCACGTTAGCCCAGTTTGCTGATCATGGACTCTTTCTCTTAAATGGTGCTTCCCTCCCCCAACAGCACTAAATTACATGGTTGAATATAAGTCAATGTGCATGATGTGGCAGTTGTACGTTCAAGTTGGAGTTGCCATTGTATGTCTGTATTTCTGAATGTCTGGTCTTTTAATCCTCGAACAAGCAGGTGCAGCTGGTTTTTAGCATTCTTACAGTATATTGTCTTTGTGTTCTTGGAAGTGTTTTTTTTTCTTAATTTGTTAAACATACTGTATTTACAGTAATATTGGAACTACAACTTCATGGGAAGCTACCAACTGTATCACAGCTAGAATACTTTGCGTAAAGAATGTTCCCACAATATGTCTTCAGGGATGTGTCTGGGGGAAAGCCAAGAATTCTGAAATATTTCATATTGATTCATGGCTCTCCAAATGTTATTTTAGTCTTCTAGATCACAGAATGTGGCACACTCAAGATTTATTTCTTCTCCATATTTTAACGGTTGTTTGTCAAGGGCCTTCATCCTATTTTTAAGATGAGTTTTGCAGCTTCTTTTTTTTGCCTTTTATTTATTCACATGATTCCAGAATACTTGATTTTTACTTTGGGAATATTTTGATTCTTGGTCTTTCCCTTAGTATTAGCACCTTATTTCTGTAATTTAAAAGGGATTACAAATTTTGCACTACTCTGAAAAGCTAAATTTGGGTTTTACTTGCTGCTTGAAGTCATTAGTGTGGATGGTAGCGAAGCCAAGTTAGGAATAGGTTTGTTCATTTTCCTTCCCATTCCTTGATGTAATTAAGTCTTCCGTGTTGTTCCTTGGTGTTTTGCAGCCTGAACAAGTTCGTCTTTTTACTGAAGGAGAGGGAATAGTGGTTAAAAGTAATAATCTGTTTGTACTGAAACAACTTCATAATGCATAGCATTTTGTCACAGCACACTATCATACCTCTGCCCTGCTGTATGTGATTCCATACTAATACCCATTCCGGAGAGAGTGCATAGAGTGACATTACAGACACACAAATAGACAGAAGTTGAATATGTTACATTTACTACCAAATCCCCTTCAAGCAATCACTGCCACTGTATTGTCGAAAGACTGTGTTCTGTTGTCACAGACATTTTCTAAACTATCTTTGTATAACCTTAATGACTCTGTAGTCTGCATGTTACTACAGCTTTAGAACTGGAGCTTTACACCTAGTTGTTAAAAAACAAAAATAAAATAGAAAGCTGCCAGCTCTGAGGTCCTTAATGATGCCTGTTAGGCTAACTGTATAAATTGCTTAAAATTATTTAGATGGGCATGTTTATATAGAGAATGATCTGTCCACCCACATCTCACACCTAGACTTGTACTATGAGTAATTACTCAGGAAAAACACCCCTTCAAAAATAGAAAAAAAAAAAAAGCCTTTCACAAAGTCCTTGTATGCCATAAAGAACACAAATCCTGTGTTTTTTCTCTTCCTTTCTAGGTCACCTTTAGCTAACTTCATGCCGCTTTACTAGCTGACCTCTGAAACGGAGAAGTCATCCAATGACAGCCCGCTTCGGGCTACAACTCTTTCCCTCTGCAAACTGCAACGTTTTCTGTTAATACACTTTCTAAGATCACACACTAGAAACTAAAATATGTGCGTGTTTGTCACAACTAGCAGCACTGCAGAAATGCTTCAGACAAGCACGAGTGCATCGAGGTGGTGGCAGCACTGGTACACACAACTACTGCCTGCTAGAAAGAGCAGGAGGTGAAGACTTGTTTGTGAATATTGGCTTAGAATTAACATTCCTCGTGTGTATCTAGTTTAGTTGAGCGCTCTTCTCTGGGAGCATGGCCTGACCTTGCTCTGAGTGCCCGCGGTCAGTACACCAATGAGTTTGTTGATTGCATGGATGTTGTTCCAAGGCAGCCAAAGCTCAGGCTGCCTACAAATCCCACCTGCCTCTGCAGCAGATGCTTGGAAGGTCACAGGTGACCTGTACCCTGATTTTTCTCTTTTCTTACCCTTTCTCAGTTCATCGCTGCACATCTAAAATTTTTTGCCTTGCCATTTAGGTCTGTGTCCACACAGCGTGGAAGAGATGAAGTGGTGTGCAAACTGATGTAGGGACCAAAGGAAAAAAATCTTAACTAGCATTTGTAACAGTGGTTGATCAGTTTGTTTGTAGGTTTATATAATGTGATGGCTATTGTGGCACAGGTATGACATTGGTAACCTAGCAGAATCTTTAATTGCGTAGGTTAAGCTTCTTTGTTGTTGTTGGGGTCTCCCCTGACTGTCTCCAGCACCTGAAATGGAAGGCATGAAGATATCCCCATCATTCCAGTGCACAAACCAGTTCAGTTTGAAATAGCAAAAGCATTTATCCTGGTGCCGCACAGAGTTGTATTTGTGCTTTTTTTCCCATACTGATCACTTTGTTGCACTGTAGAGATTTGCTGGGTCTAAATTAGGATGAAGGACTTCGAAGTGCCCTGCATTATGTGCTATAAAATACACAGGTTGTAGGTATACAGTTAGGAAGTGTCTTTCATCTGTTTTTCCTTAACTGAGCAGGTTAAAAGTCTTCACCAGATTAAGACAAACAGGAGCAAATTCAAAGAGTGGCAATTATATCCAAAGACACCATAGAAAAAAAGGCCCCTTTGGACACCATTGCATTTGTCCACCAAAAATCTTTAAGAGAGTTGAAGAGGCAGAGTCCTCTTGCCGGTCATCTGACGTGCCACTTTAAAAAGGAAAGGCAGGGAATTCAGGTGATGCTTGAAAGCTTCAAAGCTCCCTGTCTCCCTTGAGAGGCGGATAACAAATCATCTGAATTCTCTGCATCGTGCTGGCCTCTCTGCTCCCTAGTTTGGAGCCAAACATATGGTGACTGGCTGCGGGCAACATCCTTCAAGCTGGCAGGACAGGAATGCTGGCTGTCAGCTCATCTGCCCCTTTCTTTCTGCCGCTTCCAAGGAGCGCCTACGATATCGTGCTCGTGCTGATATTTGAGCAGGCCCAGGCTTTTTTTTATAGCTCCAACCAGGAAAGCCGTTGGGCACTCCAAAAAGCTATGAACCTGAGCCAAATGCAGACAAATTAAGGAGTGAGAGCAGAAGAGTTACATCTGCCAGGTCAAGCTGGGTGCAAAATGGCTTTGGAGCTGCTGAAATGGAAGAGGAATTTCACTGTGTTTAACTTCTCACGAGAAAACAGCCGGCTCTTCCGCATCCTCCTCCTCCCCAGGCCTGTGTGAGTCAGCCCAAGTGGTATGCAGTTTACAGTATGGCTCTGGAGGGAAAAGGAAAAAAAAAAAAAAAAACCCCAAAAAAAAAGAAACCAACGGGTTTGAGAATCCCAAGGAGATAAAGATGCTTATTATAGAGCCCTTGTACTGCTAAGCTGTATTTTCTCCCAAGGGCAAAATGTTAACAAGCAGCAGCGGTCAGCATGAATAGCAATTTAAAAGCACTATTCTCTTTTCTGAAGAAAGACTTTGAAAAACTGACTTCATCAAAAATCCATTTCCTTTCAAGTATTTTACTACTACATTATTGATACCATTTCCTTTTTAGAGTATCATTTACACATAAATATAATCCTTACCTTTCTTCTTAATTAGTCTGTGCCAGCTCAGGGTCCTCTTCTGAATGCTGTATATGATCTGTGCAAAGAGCAAGGCATGTAGATTGTTTTGTTGGTTTTTTTTTTTTTTTAATGGGGAAAATCAGAATATGTACTTCAACTTGATTCATACCTATGTATGTAGACATGCATGTGTGCACGTCCTCATGGCATTTGGTCTGCTCGCTTTCTTAGCATGTCACTGACTCTGAGCTTATTATCTTACCTTGAAGTGGTACCGCTGCAGGCTTATTTAAATACAGATATTGCTCTCAGGAAGGTCAAGAGAGATCGTTTGATAGTTACTGCTAAAGGAATAGTCATCACCCAGCCAAATGTCACGTGTTTGATGCACTAATTATCAAGCCTGTGATGAGGTGCCGAGTAGCCCCCAGTAACACTTCTGTTAACCACTCAAACTGGGTAACGTGGACTTGGTTGGCTGCACCTTTTCCCCGAGGGCTACTGTTCCTCCAGGCTGAGGAGAACTCAGAATCAGTGAACCGTAGCCATAAAATGAGATTTATCTTGTCTGCTCTCTCTTTTGTGTGACCTGTGTCACACGTCATACATGTCTGCTAGCACAAAGCTGGAAGCCAGATGCAAAGTGGGATACTATTTTTGCTGTTCCCCTGGGAGGGTAATAATAGTTCTACTGAGTAAATGACCAGGGCTTTTGCTCTTGCTGTTGTGGGAATACGGGTGGGCTGTGTGTTCAATAGTCAGCATCCATGCAGGATTGTCCACAGACTTATTTTCTCAGCTCCTGAGTGCTTTTGTTTCCCCTCCAAGGCAATGCCAGCTACTGGTAGGATTTTATAAAGTACAGTGTTAAAATCTTCTGTTTCCAAAGTGAATCTCTGTTTCCCTGAACAATCCCAGAGAAGCAAAATGAAGCAATGTGATGGGTGTAAGAGTCAGTAGGGTTGGGAAGGCAAAGCCAATGCAGAGTTTGAATTTAGCTCTGGATATAAAGGACCAGAATGTTGAAAGCCTCATTGGAAGATGCAGATAGAGATGCTTGCGGAGGTGAATGAGTCCAAATCTTTCTGGCAAAAGAGGAGGAAAAAATTCCATTCCATGAATTTCTTCTAAGCATATGTAATGCAGTACAGAGTCTTCTGTTCAAAACTATAACCTTCATGTAGTTAATATAAGGGCAGTCATATTAGGCTCTTTCTATGAAACAAAATAACCTCAGCTGAAAGCATTTTTCTTAAATATGCTATTTCTGAAGCTGATCATAGTTTTATATACAGGACTTTGGAAGTTTATGCTTGATAGAATCATGAAGTCAGCTCACATGAACTAGGATACAAGATGGCTGAAAGTACCTTAACTTCAGGCTTAAGCGAATCTTTGATCCTCTGTCCATAAACAAACATGCCTATATTAGATTCTTCTCTTTACAGAGATCATGAAATTACCCAAATTCCATTAGTAGTGTTGAAACTGTCTTCTAAGTAACTGCTATTAAATAAATCTCAAAGCTATTTTATCTAACAGTGCATAAACTAACCATTCCATGGATTCTATGATTTAAGATTGCTAATAAAGACTATTTAGCACGTTGCCCTTTCATTATAACCAGAGAGGTCTGACCCAGCTTGAATTGCCCACAGTCTCTTGAGAAACACAGATCTGTGTTTTCAAACTGATCTCCACTTATGTCCAAATGCCTTGGGTAGGAAATCTTCTCCAGATTGTTCTGATTTATGTCTTAGGATGTACTGCAGCCTAAAAATTGTGAAGGCCAAACTCCTTTTTTTCATTAGAGCTGGTAGATCAGTGCAGCTACCTTCAGGCCAGTTCACCGTCTCCAGCAGCATCTCTTTCAAGCCACCACAGCAGAATAAAGATCATAGTAGTAGTAGGAATATTTTTTTGTGATTTGAGAGGATGGCATCAAAGGAGGCCAAAGAAGCAAACATCCTTAGAGGCAGACATAAACAAAGGTTTGTTTTTTATATGTATATTATTTAATAGACATAAGGATCCTGTAATACCATATATTTTGCAGCTGACGGTAAAACTTCTGCAGAGCTGCTACGGTAAGTCACTGTAGGCTACCTTAAGAATTTATCTCAGTCTGTGGACACTATGTATGACCCAAGCAGGTGGGAACAGGTTGCAGTACAGATACAGGCTGTATCCTATTTCCCACTTTCTCCTCTACCAATAACAGGATTTTGGTCTAAGTTGCCTGTACTGTCCTACTTGATAGTCACAGCTCACCTGCTTCTCCTCACTCTTTCCTTTACCCACCATCACAAGAGAAAACTGACCCCTTTGCATTGTCATCACTCCTTTTTGCCACAGCTTGCTCTAAGGACAAGATAGGGATAGAAGAGGCAGCCTGAATTAATTTACTTACCTTTAGTCAGTCACAACAGACAGTGGATGCAGTCTGTCTCCAAATGAGAATTTCTTCTGTGGCACAGCAACTTGTATAAGCAAAACTTCGTTGAGTTTACTCACAAGATGAGTTTTGAAGAGAAGAATGTGCACTACTAGGCAGTTCTAGAAAGAAATGGTTTCCAGACAGGATTTTCCTCTGCAGACAATAAAGTAAACTCTGTCTCTGCCCCTTATGTATGTAATTGATTCAAGGTGGCCTGTCTTGGGTAAACACTGAAGCGGGGGAGGAATTAAAAATGGTTGTTAGAGTGTGTGGAATTATGTGGTGAAAATGGAAATGTGAACGTAAGCTTGAAAAGACAGCTTTCACAGCCAGAATGAGAAACTGCTCGAAGAACAACGTTGCAAATTATTGAGGCTTTAAGTACATGCTTCAGCATCTTCCTTGTGTCTGCCGTCTTGCTGTGCTAGCTTTATGCAATCTTACGTTCTTCCAGAAAAAGAAGAGTGTAACAGCTGGTCCCAATTATCTTAACTACAGTGTGACTACACACATAAACGTCCCCCATTTCCATTTAGTTCCATTGCTTAATGAATCAGTTATTAAAAAAAAAAAAAAAAAAAGAAAGAAAGAATGAAAAGAACTGTGGTGTTTGTACTCCGCTCCGCCATTTGCTTCTGTTTACTCACATCAGTGGAGCTCAGGTCACGTGAGCTCCCTCATCAGAGGCCAGCGTGTTTGATCAGAGAAGAAAGCTTTGCAGAATTAAACGGGCACAGTGGAAAAGATTATGTTTGATATAGAATAACATAAAAAGTTCCTCCTGGAACTAAGTGATGTTTTTTTTAGTAATGCTACAAATGAGGACAACTGTACTAATAAGAATGCCTTTTTTTTTTTTAAATTTCAGATAAGGGTAACTGAAAATCGCACAGCGTTTTGGACCAGGGTGACCTTTATCAAAGTCAAACAGTCCTGGCTACAGCGAGTTATTAAGGCAAAACCTGTGTGCTCTGTACTGTCCTTGATAAAGGTCACGTGAGACTAAATGTCAGACCTTTTCCATCTCTTCACCTTAAATAAAAACACTATTTTATGTACTAAAGCTGTCTTGATTCATTTAGCATTTTAAGGAACTATTTGAGTCCAGCATGCCTGGAGGAGTTTTGTGTTAGTTTATAAAAAATGAGATGTGGAGTTTGGAAGAGGCAGCACCCTGGAGCACCTGCATCGTACATTGGAGAGGAAGGTCAGGCTGTTTGTCCTGAACCCTGTTAGGTACTCCCCTTGCCCTTTTGGATGTCAGGCGAGAACAAAGGAGAAAACTTTGGGAGAAAGTCAGGCGCTCAGAAACTACAGGGAGTAGTTTGTTGTTAATGTAGAGCCAGTGCTTTTTCAGGCTGTCCTCTATAAATAGATTTCACCAGAGGCCAGTTTTCTCTCACAAATGATGCTCGCAAAGGTCCTGTGCAGGAACCATTCCTCTTGCCAGACGTGGCTTCCTCTGCCCAGTTGCTCTCACTGGTTTCTTAAGGACTTCACTACAGGCTGCTTTGCCACTGAGCTGGAGCAGACCATGCTCAGCTCTCTAGCCACTGTTTGTCAATAGCTGGGTTGGAGATCTCGGGGACAAGCATGCCTTGGAGTCACTGAACGCATTTGTATGGCCTCTTCTTTGAGCTAATGTTAAAAATATTTTTCTAAAGATTTTCTTATGGTTTATCTAAGTACAAATAATGCACATTATTTAGCATTATCAGTAGCTCTGTCTGGGACATCTCAGCCCATAAAGACGAAGAGGTCACAGCCTCAGAAACTGCCAAGATCTGTGTGTTCTCTGTGGAGATGGGGTCTTGTCAGTGCAGATATGGTAGCAGTCAAAGACTTCCAGCTTCATAACTTGGAAAAGCCCAGAAAATATTTTTGAGTAGTGCTCTGATGGATGAATGTTTGGACCACAGCAGGGCCTTGAGGACCACATAGGGTTTTAGAAGGTAACAGACATGTATGGTAAGGCTGGCCACTCCCAGGGAGGTAGATGAGAGGCTATGGTTTCCTGCACCAGGTAAGACTTTCAGCTTCAGCTTTCAGTCAAGGGCAGAAAATCTGCAACTGTGGAAAGAGCAGGAAAGGGTAAGTTCTTGCCTGGTTCTACAGTATAAACTTCCTGCAGCGTTTTGCAGTCACTATAGGGAAGGGAGAGAAGGCTTTGTTTTGCTCTGACCAGGCAAGTTCCTAGTAGCAGTTATATCTATGCCAAAGGAAGATTAATTTTTTTCCTGATGGCCTCCCAAGTCAACCCATCCTTTCCCTCTTTTCCCACTGGTTCCCGGACTAGCTCTGTCCTCAGGAAGGGTTCTGTTCAGGCTTGGTTTGGGTTATAAGGTTAATGTGGTAATTATTTTGACCAAACTAGCATGCTTAATCTGGATTTGCAAGATGTCAGGGCATCTGTCTTATGCACTGCATTTCATCCAAGCCTGAACTTGGGTTCATTTGCTACCTGGCTTTAGGGATGTATTTGACAGTGCTCTCATTCTGATGTGTGAAGCAAGTTCTCTGTTAAAATCGATAACATAATTGTGAAATATCCACCAGTAAAATCTCTAGGTGGGTGTGAACTGTTCCTGAAAGCAACAGCAACATAATCCAGGAAAAGTAGAATGAATTTTGAATATTATTAGTAACTTGCTTTGAGAAATAATTTCTTTTCTTAATCATGTTTCATATAGTTTCTCTTACTTTTTCTAACATGTCTAGTTCCTATCATCCTTGATTTCTACCTAATTTAAAAAAATAGAATTAATACCTACATGATAATTCAGTTATACTTAATGTTGAAGCCAGAATTATCAAAGCTGGTTGTTACTAGTCTAATTCAGTTCCCATTTAATCAATGCTACTGGCTGGTTTTGGTTCCAGTCAGATTAGCATTGGACTAGTGCAAGCTGTGTTTGAAAATGCTAACCTGAAAGAATATTATGTATATTTATTACAGGGAATAAAGACAACTCTTGTTTGCTTCAAAAAAAGAAAGGGAGGATCACAGTGCAAGCTGTTCACTCAGATCCATCCCGTCTGCTGTTAAATAAGGCAAGCATTTAGAATAGGCTAATAGCACATTCATGGTTTTGTACTTTATTTGCATTCACCTGACTTTGAAACAGTGGCATATGGAATTTTTTTAAAGTCACAATATACGATAATTCTCATGACTGTACAATATAATGGAAGAAACAAAGGTTACAAGAGCCTGTAATACCCATATTCTGGTATTTTGAGACAAGACAAGATAGAGACTACATCTGCAAGTAAATGGACTGCTAGTTAAACAATATTTATGCTTTAAGAACATTTTACTATTTCTTTTGGAGGAACCACTGCCCTGTCTATGTCTAGTTTGGCTATATCAGCTAAGAGAAGAGGTCTGGACACTTATGTACTATCTGGGCAGATTACACCAGGCAGATTGTGGGAGGGTTTTTTTTTGTTAGAAAAAAAAATAACATAGCATACGAGCTTCCTTTTCCTTCTTGCAACAGGATATGACTTACTCCTTTCACTCTCCATTTCAGACAGCCTGTCTGAGGAAAGCAGTGCGCCTGGCAACTTGTCGCTCACTGGGGTAGAAATTTTGTTTGGGAATTGGACTGAGATCATCTAACTCCAAGGCAGAGGCCAGCAGAACCACTGTGAAAACACGTGTTAGGCTTTGTGAATGTAAGAGGGGATTTTTGTTACATAAAACAAGTCCATGGCAGCATTTTGTGTGATATCAAAGGAAGCTACTATATGACAAGTAACTTGTTCCACAAAAAAAAAAAAAAAAAAAAAAAAAGTTGTTATACAAAAGACCAAAAGACCTTTGTGTATCTCCTAGGGCAACTCTGCCTCAGGATGCAGATCCTACAGAAAGTTCTTCTGTAATAATACAAGAGAGTGAACATTGATTCTTCTTTAACTATGTGGTTACAAATGTTTTTAAGGCAGTAAAAAAAATGCCTAACATTTTACCGTTTGCTTGCACTAGTTCTGGCTGGCTGCCTAAAGTTCACAGGAATGTCTCAAATCCAAGTGTTTAATAATCTCCTGGGTTGTCTGCTCCATATTTCAAAACACTAAAGCAGCAACATTTCCAGAATTATAAATGACACAATCAGATTTCACTGTATGCTTCCTACTTTAGAAATAGATCACTAATGTAGAGAATATATTTTCAATTTACTGCTTTCACATACGTTATCAAAGATAGCTTTCACTGTCATCAAGAAGTATATTCACAGAGAAGATACATTTCATAACGATAAGAAAGATAATTTTTTTTCCGGGAGTATGGTCTGCTTTTTCAGGAAAAGTAACAAACTTAGTTGACTTCTGGCTTTTAAGGATGGGTTTTTCAGAAGATCTTAGTGGTAACCAGCTTTATTTCTATCAAAGACAGTAAGTTTTTGTTATTTATTTCAGTCAGTGCAATCAAGTAGTGCTGAATGCTTTTGGAAATTCCACCTACCCTGCAGTATAATCCAGAGTGTAATTTAAAGTATATATTCGTTTACTGTCTCCTACTTTCTCTCTGAGCTAATTTAGTAACTGCTGTTTCACAACTATGCAGGTTTGAGTATTTTTATTTCCGTAAGTATTGGCAATAGCTTTAACACTCTGCTTCTTACTGTCTCTGCCCATTCAGAAAATGAGACTTTTGCTTCTAATTCACTTGGATATTTAATGAATCACCATTTCCCACCCCTCACTGCTCCCTGTTTTCAATAGTGTAATCTATTTGATGAATCCATTTTGGATCAATCTTTTCCCATTTTTTTTTTTTTTAGAGGCATTTTCGTCTTGAGCCTCAGTTCTTCACATAAATAAAACTAAATGAGAAAATACTTCAAACATTAAATGCAGGATGGGACGAGCCATATTATTACTGTCTTAAGGTATGACAGAATGGTTCATTAGCGCTTGAAATCTTCAGCCACTAATTCATTTCTGAAGGTAATGCCTTATTCAGCAGTCTGACTGGTGTTTTTATGCTGTAATCCAAAGTGCACTCAGCTCCCTGGAGTGGCTCCCGTGTCCATCAGCAGGGTTTGGATAAGGACCAAAGAACAACGTGTGGTCAGGTAGAAGGCTTGGCCAGAGTGGAATGAGTCTATAGTCTCCAGAACAGGATGAATTGGCCAGTCAGGTCTATAAAGATTTCTTTAATAATATTACTTTTGGCTGAGTCTCAGTCACCTCTTTCTTCCTTTTTTGTAATACTCATTTTGGCAGAGCTCAGAAATTTCTTGGCGCGCTCAAAGATTCTTAGTGTTGCATTTAAAAAAGTCTTGAAACAATGAGCTGCTTCAGAAAGGATTAAGATCCTTCATTTTTCTTCAGACACATATTCAAACTCTGAATTAAACAGAATAGAGGACAGAAACGAAATGGCAGTGGCAATAACAGGGAAAAGTATCTTCAGATGATAATGTGATCCTGTTCTAAAGAATGCTTGATACAATTTCTACATTGAAGGGCATTTATTTCATTGCAATTTAATTTATTTCACTCCATCTATTAAAAATATTTAGAAAGGAATATTGATTGGGAAGGTTAAAGTGTCATAGTTTCTGTATTTTCAAACATCTTCCATTGCTGAAATACATACAGAGGTAACAGCATATTAAAAAGAAGAAAAGACCTCTTGTAGATGCACTTTAATACATAGGGAATGATGATAGTTTACAGCAAAGGAAATCAGTGTGAGTATAGATCCTATTAGATTTTTATGGTTCTACAATGCGTAGAAAACTTGCAGTCATGTAGTCCAGTGGAATATAGGAGATAAATTCAGACTTCTCAAAAAAGTGTATTTTTTGTTTTCTGCTGAAAACAATTGAAAAAAATCTTCTTGAATTATTGACGCTATAATTTGTCAAAGTAGCAACACATAGATACACTCCACATCTGGGCAGTGATTCAGTGGAGTTTTTAAGCATGTGCATCAATAGCATCAGCCAGACTTGTTAGTGCCACTCCACGTGCATAGTAATACATAACAGCGCACTAAACACTTGGCTATCGCAAGGTCAAAACATTCATTCACATTTAATGATTTTTGGAAGTCCTTCTCACTTTTTAAATGTCACAGAATCTTTAGACTTCAATGATTAAGACTGTTACGAGCTGATTCTCATTAATGACTAATCAAATGCGTGTTCCTGAAAGTGTTATCTACTGTTGTTATTAGGCACAATGGTTCTGTTGGGGATTTCAGCCCAAATTTCTCCAGATTTCTGATCTGGAGAAATATAGTAAAAAAGATCTGACATTAAAAAAGAAAACTCATTTTTAACAACCTATTTTTAATATTGGACTGTAGGACAGACATTGATTTTCATAAAAATGTACCTGTTATTTAAATGTAGGGTGTGTATATTACTAGACCTTGACATATTAATAGACTTTAAAAATGTATTATTCTACCATACATTAGAAGTGGAGTGGCCATTTTAAATAGACCCGAAAGTGCCATTCATTTTAACATGTGCAAGAAAGCAATTAAAGATGCAAGTTAATAGATGGCTCAGACTTAACGTGTTTGCATTGGATTTAAATTATCTAGAATGCCAAGAACCAAAGAACTGTGTCCTAGAAGTGTAAGCGCAACTTATTACTTTTTCTGAGGTTACAGATAGGTGGGAAAAAAATATCTCTTGAGAGTAAAGGCAGTGCAGAAAGCTTTGGTTTCTTAAAAACTGGGACTCTTGTCACCCTGTGGAGAAATTAAAAGTTCCCTAAAACTTATTTTCCTTAGGCACTCTTATAAAACTGAATAAGATCTCATTCCTTTTTACAGTGTGGGGAGTGCTATCCAGTTGTTCGTCCACAACTGCTAAGCTTAGCAATAACTGCATTCAGGGGTGTCAAAACAGAAAACTCTTGCTTTTCAGAATCAATTGCTCTATAAGCATTATCTTTATGATTTATTTGGATGATTCTCCTAATGAAAGGAGAAAAAGAGGAAATAAGAATGTTTTATTTCCCTTCGTAGCCTTAAATGAGAATTACTAAATACTAATTAATAAATCAGAGAAAAAGATAGGAAGTAGTATGTGTTTGTGAGTGAAAAGATGTGAATGTGTAGCGTAACAGTATGGACTATAGAAGTATATTGGACATTTATTTGCAGATGTAATATCCAGTTTCTGTAATTGCAAGATAATTTGCCCTAGGGCCTTTTTCATACTTTCTTCAAACTTTGTCTTTAAGCAGGAGGATTGTCTTCCACTGCTGATATAGGAGTGCTGCTTCTGTATCACACTGTTCTGTTCCTAGAAAATTTTTCTGATTCCTAACCTTACTTGCATTAGTGGCCAGTAAATATCAGGTTTGGTCTTGTGCTAACAACATGCCATATAGTAAATACCTCTGTCTTCTATGATGTTTATCTGCATAGGGAATTTCCTGAGGGCAAATGGTTGTTGCTGAGCCTCATACCTATGAACAAGCAAGATAAGATGTTTTATTTAGTACTCACAGGTATATTCACCATCCAAACTATTCTAGAGCCCTTACCTTTGTCAGATGGTAAGACATTTTGCTGAAAAAGGCCTATGTCTCAACATGAATTAATCTTACTCAATATTTGTGATGAGAAACATAGGGTATTGCAGGCAGGGATGCAGCAGTGTTTCATACATGACATACACGCTTCCCTGGTTTTGTGAAAATACCTTTCTTGAGGCAGCAGAACTACATTCAGCTTTTCTGAATCTTCCCCACACTGGTGGCTTGTTGATAAACATCTGTATCTTTCTGTTATTTCTAGCTGAAAAATTCACAGTATAAAGCAGGAACTATTACTGGCCCCTAACTGCATGACCTTATACTTTTTACTATAGCATTTCATCCCTTTACTACAACTTCACATCTCAAAATGCTCCTTTTGCCTTGTATAATGCTGCTTCTTGAATTTACAGTGTATCTTTGCATCATCAGGAAATCTATCAACATACTTCTATTTTTTTCTGTCAAGATGGTTAATGAAAATAATGCATAAGATTGTTCACAAGAGTGATACTCGAAAAACCATACCAGAAACATCCCTATAGCCCCAGCTTTCAATGCAACCTTTGTTATCTCCGCTTCACCCAGTTCCTTACTCATCTTGCAATTCTTCTAACTATTCTGCATTTTTCTTAAACTGATATTTTCCTATGTGTGATAGTGTTTAATTCTGCACTGATATCCAATACAATTTCCTTTTTCTAGAAAATAATTTGTATAAAAATTCAGTCTGGCTAGTCAGTCTGCATTTTTTTTTTTTTAAAAAAATTTTACTACCCTGACATTTGTTAATTGTGAGAACACTAGCATATACACCTGGTTTTGTAGTTGCATAATAAAATCCTATTGGGATGAATCCACAAGGATGAGTCAGTTGAAGGTCTTCTGGCCAGAGTGCTAGGACAACTATTCCTGAAGGCTATACACAAGGATTTAATACTTTCCAGAATTACACATTCCCTGTTGAATACAGCTTAGTTTAAGAATATCAAGAAACTCACATGGCATAGGTTAGAATACTTATGTAGTGTTAAGTCAATGAATTACAGGTATCTCATGTCTCTGACAACAGTCTCTTTTCAACAAAGAAAAGTAACTTACACTGAGGTGCTCAAATTGACCAGCCCGTGGTCCAAAACATATATTTGTAAACAGTTTTCAGGCAGGAAACTGCATATTTACAAGATTTCTCCTACTGAATGAAAAGGAAAGAAGGACTGCACTACTTGTTTGGAAATGAGTTGGTCGTGCTTCCAATGATAAAACATCAATTTACTTCAACTAGGAGCAAGATTGGATTATATGGTATTTGAAGCAGCAAATTTCTCTATGGTTTTCACATTTTCCTCAGTTATAAATGTAAACTTTCCTCTGTCATAAATACAACTGTTCTTTTTCCAAGTCCAAACCAAAAGCAGAGTCTTCCGTTTCCTGAATGAATTTTTCCATTTTATGAGCTGCTTTTCCTGCTTCAAAATCTGGGTATCTTTTGTTAGTTTTTGTATTCGGTAGACATGGGAAAGAAAGCTCCAAGAACAGTTAGTTACTACCCGCATAAAGTCAGCAAAATCCAGAATGTGCCCTTTTTTTTTTCCTTTCCCTTTCTTTCTGTGGAAAGTTGCTGGAATGCAAGGAATTTGACATTGCAGGAGGTCATACCGGAAGTTATCATCATATCCTTCAGGGCAGTTCAGATCATTCTTTCTCTTCACCTTCTTTCTGGTCTCCTAATACTTCCTCAAAATCTGTATGAAGAACTGTGTCTGATCTGAAAGTGTCCATCTGGGGACTAGGGAAAACGCTGCAGGGAGGGGGAAGGGAAAGAAGGGTCAAAATATATATATATTTTTTTTTCCCCAAGGTTCTTACATTTTTTTTTTTTCCTCAGAGTTGCATCTTAAATAATAGCTTAACATTAAATAAGATGTAGACATTGTGAGATACTGTACATATTTAAGCTTTGCTCTTCAAGAAAGGGTCTGGAATCAGAAATTGAATGTACAATAATCTAGGGTAGTCATATACACTGATAATGTAAACTATTGAGATGCTCCTGGATTGCTACATGTTGCTCATTGTACAACTTTCTAAAGTGATTTGGTGAAAAAGAAGATAGAAGATTAGAGACAGAGGTTGTGGAGTCTCTATAGAGAGATATTCAAAACCTGGACACAGTCGTGGTGACCTGCTCTAGCTGGCCCTGCTTGAGCAGGGGCGTTAGACTTCAATGACTATATGACACATTATTGGTAACCAATAAATACGACTCTTTCTTGCAAGAAAATGAAGACTGGATTAAAAAAAAAAAAACAAAACCAAAAAACCAAAAAAAACAAACTATAGAATGATTGACGTCTTAACCTTTTTATCTGGACAATATCCAAGCTTTCATACAAGTACATGTCTATTTCCAAAATAGAAATCAAAGCTCAGTATTTTTGCCAGTCTCTGTTGTGTTTTTGACAGGTCAGACAATGTATACTATTTAATGAGCCACCAAGGTTGGTGTGGATTTGAAAAAGAACAAATTCAGCTGTATGAGATAGTAGATCCAAGTGCTCTCCACTTGGTTGATGATATGCTGTCTTTAAATTGAGAGCCTTGGAATGTCATTTGTCTCTCCTGAGATGGAAAGGTAGAAAAGGAGAAAGGTGATTTGAGGCCTACCTGAAGATGTGTCTAGTAAATAATACAGCTTTGGGGTTCTGGGAACTGGACCAGGGGTGGGAAATAATTAGTTTGGTTTGCAGGGTTAGTGAGTGATGGATGAGGAAAAAAAAAAATGAGATAGTATCTAAAATTTGTCACTCATTTCTGAAAACAGAAGAAAACAAAACTTTCTCAGCTTAGTTTCGTTTGGGAGTTTTTTTTTCTTTCATAGTTTTCGTTTCAGTACTCTGCAGAGAGCCCTTTATTCAGAATCACACCACTAGAACATACTTCAGTATTTCTTTTTCTACTTAGCCTTTATGTCCTTTTGCTGCAGCTACTTATTTTCTCCATCACATTATCTATCTTTTGGCATAGTCAAGTGCTGTGTGTTGAATATTATCTATCTCAACCTTACTCAGAAAGAGTCGAATTTGGATCTGAAGGGAGAAGGGGGTTTTGAAGCCAAGTCCTATGGAATCAATCTCGTAAGGGATTTTGAATCCTAGCAAGTCTTTCTGAAATAAAACTTCTGCTGATTTCAATGGGAGTTTTCCTTTCATATGCACTGGGAAATCAAATCTGGAAAACTAACTGCACCAAATATACTTGTCCTGGTTTTGGCTGGGATGGAGTTAATTTTCCTCTCAGTAGCTGACGTGTTTTGGATTTTGTATATGACTATTATCTGACACTATAGGAAGCACTTAAATATAGCATTTTCTTTTACACAGGTTTATTGAAAATTTGATTTAATAAAAGAAGCAGAGAGGATTACTGGACTTCTTGATATAAAATTTAAGTTCCTGGAGTGAGTCCTACTTCTCTGAATTGGCTCCCAAAGAGAGACAGAAACACATTGAAGTGAGGAAGAGTGCAGTAGGTAAGGCTTAAACTAATATGCAATTTCAGTTCCAATTGCCCTGAAGACTTTAAGGGTTAAGATAACTTGGAGAGATCATTTGAATCTGTATACTATATGTCTGTTATATATATATACACACAATATACATTTGTGACACAGAGCTTACGGTATGGTTCAAATAAATCAATTCATATATTTTAGTAAAGTGTCAATGGGATGAACAGGACTATGTGCAAATTAGTGGATATAAGGTATCTTCCTCTGTCCAACAGTTAATTGTTTACCAGGGACTCTGCCAGTGCTGACATGAAGCCTCATTACTGACCATGGTTTAAGAATTGTACATTTACAGCAGAGAAAAATAATGTTTCAGGGTGTTCTAATTTTCTGACAATATGTTTTTTAATTAACGGCATGAAATACGTGAGGAAGTGATGATCATATAGATTGTATGTTGAAAACTCAGCTATTTTTCCCTTAGCAGAGCTGTAGCACAACTCTGTAAACAACCTCAGCGGAAACACAAGTGGAAACCAGGGCACTTAAATAAGATGCCTCGGTTCAGCTTTTTCCCCCCCTTCCCTTTGCCCAGCCTGTACTTTGACAGATAACGAACTCTGACAAGCACACTCCTGTGGCGTGGAAGTACAGGTCTGAGATTTTGTGAAGTGTTCAAGTCATTAAGGAAGGAAAAGTGACTTTCGTTATCGTTTCAATTTTTCTTGCATTAATTCCTATGGGTTTGCAATAACACTGGCACTGCTTACATCACGCTGTGCTGAGAACAGGCAATCGCCATGAACTAATCTCTCACCACCCACATGTGGCTCAGGAACTGCTCAACACTTCCCAGTTCAAAGCACCTTCAGACTTCATTTCCACACTTCTTCTTGGGTTTGCCTTGCTCTGTGAGTGCCCAAGTGTGCTTTTGACAGTAAAGCAGAATTTGCACTAATTGTCCTCTGAAGTGGTTTGAGGCTACAGTGTGAGAGGGTGAAAGTCGCAAGATGGTCGGAAGACTTGAAAATAGCATTGGCTTTTGAGAAAAACCAAAGTGTAAAAGAGCAAAATAAGAAGTAGGGGACTCAAAGTGCATAGCGAGGAGGCCCTGCTGTCTGTATCTCTAAGTGAAATGGTGCTGAGTTTTATCTCAACTTCCAGAAAAAAAAATGTATACCTGACTGTAAGCTGCAAAGGTTTTAATTCTGAGCAAATGAGCTCCAGAATCAGGGAGGAGTTTGAAATTAGTTTGCTGAGTTAATTAGCCAGCTGAGAAAAGCAGGTACGTCAGCATGGTAAGATGTTTTTCTTGCTCCTGGCATTCTGGCTCCTATTGTTCTAGCTTTGATATGCACCTTGCTCCTTCAGTTTGAGTTGAATTGCCAGTTATTTATATATAGGAAATCCTACCTCGCTGTGATAGACTCACAGGGGAAAAAAAAAGTTGTTTTTTTTCTTTGTTCTAGGGTCAATGCTTTTCCATAAGTAGGATTGGGCAGGGATCTGGCGTTCACGGAAGCACTCTCCTTTGAGACCGGACCGTTGTCACCTGACAAACCTACATCTTGGGAGAGGTCGGTTTGATAGTAAATTCTCTGTTCAGTTAATAACAAGAACAACTAGCAGGACATTCTTAATCACTTGATAGACTTTGCAGACCAGGCCTGTCCTTATCCCTGGAGTAGAAATAATCTACTCCATGTGAAGTTCTTCTGAGATTTCTCTACAGGAAATTTTTACATCAGGTTTCTTCATAGAAGCCTTGTTAATAGACCTAACCAAGAATGAATTTCCCTTTACAATGTTTCAAGTCTGTGAAAAGGCCTTTCAGACTCTGAAGAACTGTTTCTATTGTAAGTCTGTGTATGCTTTTCCCCAGTGAGGAATTCACATTTCAAACATATTTCTGAGAGGAACTAGGGGCTGTCTTATCCCAAGAGGTCAATGGACAGAAGTATCTATCTAGACCAAATTGCTTCTAAAGCATACTTGATGACAGAAAAGGAATGCTTCACTATTGAAAGGCTTTGAATGTCTTCACAACTGCCTCTTCAGTAACCAGTCAGAATTGATGACTCCTTCAGACATCTGACTTTCCAGGAAAATGTCAGTATCTGAAATAAAATTATGGTACTTAGCCCTCAGCACTATTCTTTCAAAAGCAGAATACTATATTTCCATTTATTTAACATGGAAGAATTTGACATTTTCTATATGGGTCTGATGACCCTTGCTTACTGGTATATGACTGTCTAAGGAGTGCAGAAACTCAAGAATACCCGGCATAGAAAGGAATTAAGGACTGAAATTGTCAGGATAGATTTAGGTCTTCCTCAGTGCAATACTTCCCAGAGGTGCTTATCTTATTTGCTGCTGATAATCAAGGAAAAGCAAGAAACAAAGAAAAGGAAAAAAAAGCTTCAGAAAGGAACTATTCTTTACAAAGATAGGACTAATTTGTTTCATTGCTTAGGTCTGTAAGCACAAACACTTCCCCATGGTTGGACACCTGATGTAATGGACTTTCCCCGCTTACCTGTTTTTTTTGTTCCAAGGATTTTTTCTTATTTATGTTTGAGGTGGAGGGGTTGGTTTTTCTTATTTTCTTGTTAGAGATTTTGATAAATTTATTTTGTGCTCTCAGAGGCTTTGACTTTCTTAAAATTGAAAAACTTTCCACTTAATGTTACACTTCTTTTCCTCTCTTCTTATGCCTCTCCATTTTTTTTCCCCTTTCCTTTTCTTCTTGCCTTCAGCTGCTCTTCTGATTTCTTTCTTTCTTTTATTTTTCTGCTCTTAATTGCTGCTTTTGGAAAGCTAAAGTGAACAAGGGACTTAAATATTCTTTCCATAGCAATAACAGACATTAACTGCAATATCTCTGAACACCTACCAAGAGCTTATGGTGAGAAGGCTTTCTTTTTTTCTTTTCTTTGTTTTAAACTATGCTTTAAACAGCCTGACAGTACATTGTTGGCAAACTTCTTGAAGTCAGTAAGTGCTGTTACAAGGCATTACTAGGGCTCTGTAATGCAATAACACAATACCAATTAGCAAATCTCAATGGATACAGGTGGCAAAAATGCCAGTTATAAGATCTTTATATGTTAATTTATGAAACTTCTATAATTCTAAAGTGTCTTAATTATATATCTTATATTTTCAAGTACTTCAAGTAATGTGGCAAGACTAGCAGGGAGCTAAAAGGGACCAATATTAATATTTGTAAGGTTGTCTTCATTTATTTATTTATTTATTTATTTATTTTTAGCAGTAGAAAATAGGTAAACTTACATTGGATCAGAGATATTTGAGTTACACTGATCCTGCAGGATGATTAGTTGCCTTCTGCTACCAAGTGCTCAGATTCCAGAGGCAAGCATTCTTGGTCTTGCAGGAGTGACCACTAAATGAATGTTTCCTTAGGTTAGTTCAGCTTATGCTGGACTCTCATGATAAGTAACATGCTTAGCCTGAAGGGAAAGTAAGAGGAATGAGCTTGTTTGGATGAATTTTGCTATTTCACACCAACTTTACCCCTTTCATGCTCTTCCTCCTACTGCTCCTTTGCATGCTGTCTGCACATCTATTGACACATTCAGACTGGGTAGAAATGTTCTTGCATGTTGGGAAGACTCTGTGTTCACATGCATACTTCCTACCTTTTCCAGTGCACATTTTCTCTAGCTGATAATAGTGTTTCATTTGAAGCAATGACACAAAACTCCCAACATTACTGACAATGGATGGAGCGGTTTCATTAGAAACCTAGAGGAATGGTAAAATTATCTGGAAGAATAATAAAAAACCTTATAGAATGCTAAAAGCCCCAGTCAACTGTACCCTGACTACACAGCATTGTTGTGCTGTCTATCTAGAAAAGTTAAAAACAGCTATTCAGAGAGAAGGAAAAAAGTGGAACTGTACATTTTTACCCCAGATCTTCATGTCACAATTTTGAGTTAGCAGTGCATAAGTTCCGTAATAAGTTGGGAATTCCAACAGCTTTTCAACTGGAACAGATTAAAAACTGAAAATACTAATAGATGCTTCCATGTTAAAATTTCTCCACTGTGTTTTAGTGAATGTGTGCATTTCAAACTACACAAGACATGGACATCATAGCTTTGAACACACTGGGTATGGCATTCGTGATAAAGACAGAAAGCATAATGGAAATTAGTGGAAAGAAAATAGCGTCTGATGAAATTTTTAACCTCCAAATTAAGCACAAAGTAGGATAACTACATCATGTGTCTTCACCATGGAGAGTGAAACAATAGAATCAGGAAGCCTGTTAATTTTTTTTCATGGAAATTTGGTCACTGGCAGATGATCTGAACCTCTAAAAATGGATGGATAAAGTTGAATATGAGTAGAGAGGAGCTTGGCATAGAGGAAGGGAGAAGGACATAAGAAAATTTGGACAAATTTGGATAATCTTTTAAAAAGCATCAGAATTTTGGAACCTTATCTGAATCAAACTATTAGTTTGTCTACCTTTTACCCTTATTACTTTATCCCTTGACTTGACAGTTATCCCTATGCATAGCTTCTATGCCGGCATACATCAGTATTTAATCTTTTACTTCAAACAATGCAGGAATTATTTTACATCCTTTCCATGTGTTCCTTATTAGTATCTTGAAAGCAGAGGGACCAACCTCCCAGCATTTCCTGCTCAGAAAGCTTTCAGTTCTAGCTGTCTAGAGAATATCTGAAAATATTTGTTTATAAACACATTTTTAGAACTTAGCTGCATATTCAGAGCCAAGCTGGATGTGAAGCAAGTTTACAGTTGTCCATATAGCCAGACCTGGAATGTGAATTGTTTATTACAAGAAGAAAGGTCTTGAAGAGCCAAATAAAAAGAGAACTGTAAGTTTGATCAAGTTTTGTTTAGTCAAAGATCTAAATAAATTCCTGAAGGTTTTCTCTTGCTCTCAGCTACTTGACGCCTTTTGATTATTTACAGATGGCTCATGTGGGACTGCTATGAGATCCAAGAGCAAACCTTGTGCAGACTTCCACCCCACTTTACGCTAATGCCTTACTGCAGCCCAGTTAATCCAAACAGTAAATAATAAATCAGATATTTCAAGCCATTCTGCTACCATTTTTACAGAATGTCACTCCGCCCTTCAGGACCAACGGCTGAGATTCAGATATAGAGAAATAGGTGCAGTCTGTGTGATGCCATTGCTTTGCAGATTAATAACTTAAGAATTAACTTTGCTTGATACTTTGGCCTTGTTTTGAACCACGTAGCTGCTGTGCTTTAAAATCCACCATCTAACCTGAACTGCAAATCTCCACATAGCTTTCAATACAGCCAAGAAGTAAAGGAAAGATAAAGCCTTTTTATTTAAAGATATTTCTACTGAGACAGAAAAAAAAAGATAGCTATTTAAAAAAGAGGTTGAAATTGTAAAACTGGTGCACGTATGTTAAAGACAACTTGTCTGAATATCAATTGTGAGATCCTGTATTTGGCATCTTCTAGCCATACACGAGTAGACTTAAAAGATTTTTTTTTTTTTTTTTTTTTTAGATAACAGTCTTGGGAGCTTATGTCATTTCTTTGTTATTATAAATGCAAAGTCATTTTTAGATGGGCTTACTGGGAACCAGACTTACTTTTTCAGAGAAGTAAAGATTTTATTTTTTTTTTCCACTTCATATAGAAAACATCAGTAGGACTACATTGTCAGAATTTTTCCCTCCATAAAGAGGGATGAAAAGAGATGAAAAAAATACAGAGATAAACCCCTCCCCTCAAATCAGACTTTCAATTATTCTAATCTTTATTATTTTTAATACTACTTCATCATCATCATAGCTACCACTAGAAAAACCCAGCTACACTATGAGGAAAGATGTCAGTATACATTGCTTTTGTATCCAAATATTAAAAGGATTATTCTGTGTCTTTTCCCAGGGAATGGCTCTTTCTCATTTAAGAAAACTCGATCAGGCCAATAAGCATGTCCATAGTTTTGTAGGGAAGTGCCTAGACTTACCATTCCTACTTTACTTTTTGATTATAAAAAGCAATGTGACTTTTCAACTCAGTTTTCTGCTGTATTTCAGTGATTGCATCCTAAGACACATTTTTTTTCTTCCTATCTGTTTAAAGAACTGCTGTGCTTTTTTTTTTTTTGCCAGAGAAATTACAAAGCTGTACAGTATTTAATTTTATATTATTTCCATTTAGAAATTAGAATGTTCTGAAATTTCTTCAACTGTAGCTTTTATTTTTCCTGCCTTATGTGGACATCCCAATACTCAACAGACAGTTGTTATCAGGGCTTCCAGCGTAAGTTATTTCATCCAGCCTGGCAAAAACACAACTGAATATCAAAGGATATTAACATTTCGGTTTGCCAAGAGTGGCAGATCCGATTCAAAGCTGGCCCAGAAGACTGCAAATAATGGCCTGTTAAAGAAAGGTGACAGATTATTTCATGCTGTGTTTCATGTGCAGTCTAAAAACATGCTGTGAGACCTGACTAAAGATCTAAAGAGGAAAAAAAAAAGTCTTATGACAATATTCAGCTAACAAAAACAGAGAGAGACATAAAAATCTCAGTGCATTCCTTTAGTCCAAATTCATAGGCTGAGATAATAATTGGTAAGGATTTTTGCCTCTCTTTTGGCTCACCAGTAGCTTGCAATCACATCGTAGGACTAGGCAAAGTCTTCATTCATGCTTGATGAACAACTTCTGTGAATAATTTGCAGCTTCTTGCTTGTCCACAAGCATTTCACCAGTCACAAGTATTTGATATGCAAGCTGTTTCCTTTCAAAACCCAGGTCACGGAGTATGTCTGCTCCCTTGCCGGATCAGAATGAAGGTTCGGATGCAAATTTTTCTGATGATGAATTTAACACTTTTTTTTTTTCCATTTGAAGACATTTGTGTTTCCCAAAAGAACATGGTTCCGTCAATGTTTTCCTGATCAGTTCTAGCGCCGAGCCTCTGAAAAAATAATTAGCTAAAGAAAAACGCAAACCATATGTCTGTACCTGTCTCTATAAAATGACATGCTTATACAAATATCCAGGAAGTACTGTAGATCATAGGGGCCCTATTTAGACTAAATTAAACATGTTTTGGATCTCTCAGTTCTTGGAAGGCAGTGCACTGGTCTAATACACTAGCCCAGACTATTAATGGAAAATATTTTTTTCCAGTGTGCGTGCCAAAACCCACACTTAGTGGGGCTGTAGAGAGGAAACTCGAGAGTGGGTGATGCATGCTATTTCCTATCTCAAGTCTGCCTGTCTGCTCTTGTGTCTCCAACAAATCTGGGCAGCAAAACTCTTTGTGCTGTAATAAACTCCTTACATCAGTCTTACAGGGGGATAGGGTAACTTGAGCAGGATCTTTGCCGTTCGGAAAGAAGTAAATGCATCTTCTTGGTAATGGGAATCAGATTCCTTGCTCTGAGTGGGAGGCACTATTTCCTTCAGTGCTTCCTGTGACTGATGCAATTTGTAACCTCCCCCTTTAAGGCCAGTGCCAATTTCTTGTCCCGTTTTAGCTTTACAAACTCAGAATGGGTGCATTCACTTGAGAAATGCGAACAGGGTTGCACATCATTAGCCAGGGTTCAAGGTGTCTTGGCTGCTGTGGTTGGTGTAATTTTCAGTGTCATTCAATGCACGTTCACTGATGAGTGAATTTGCATAATAATTTCTAACAATGTGCTTTGATCAAACCCGGTCAGCCTGTGGGCAAGGCACTGGAAGATGGGACTAGAGCAGATGAGATGCAGGTGAGAATGTGGTGGGTATTTACAGCCATATGTGGAAAAGGCATTAGCTACGGGATCACTCTAATGGAAAATCAGGGTCTCTGGAAAAGCAGAGTGGCACTGAGTAAGGGTGGTGTTAAACCTCCCTCATTCTTTCTCCTTACTGTTGTTTCTGTTGCTATGGATTGGCATTTCCTAGCGCGGTTCTTGCCGGAAGCAATGTCCAGGAGTGAGAGCTGGTCCCCTTGCAGGCTGCTCGCCGCAGTGGCCTCGGGCTACAAAGACAAGAAGTTACAGACCCTCTTTCTGTGGCACCCTCAAGTTCCAGTCAGTTGCACTGTGGTTAGGAGCAAGAGGCTTGCCCAAGGCATAGGTATCAGCTGAGATAACAGGTACTCTGTGTCCCAACCTAGGAGAGAGAAGATGAAGGCAGCATGGTTCAGGGAACATAGCTGGCAGGGATCTCCTGAGTGCTGAACTGCAGCCACTGAAGCTTTAAAATGTTAAGAAAGAACAAGCCAGATTTTCAAATATGCTTGTATTTAGCAAGGTGTGAAGGGACACATTTGTCATTTATTGAAATCACAGTCCTGGGGCACTTTTTTTAAAGCTATTTTTTATTGAAGTGGTTATTGCAATAGCTAATGCTTTCAAAATCGTGTTTGTGAGCACTGTTTTTTAGGTCACAGAATAGCCAATAATGAAAACATTTGAAAGAAAACCCACATTTTTCTTGCAATGTTTTCCCATTATTGATGCTAGATCACTTTCAAATGACTATGAACAAAACAACCGTCAGCAAAATGAAATAAACTACACAGCTTTTCTTGAGAAGAGGGTCAGCTCTTCCCAGGTCAAGTAAGACCCCTGTATGCCATAGTTTTTAATGTGCATGAAAATCTGGTCTGGGAAAACTATTTAACTTTGTTAAGCTCTGAGAACTATTTTGATGATGTCTTTTAAAGCAGTTTGTTCCATATAAATTGAAGGATTTTTTTTTTTTTTTTACTTACTCTGCAATATAGGAGATTGAACTGATCAGTACAGTCTTGCATTGGGCTATGCTCACTGACGACCGTTTCCCAATGTCATAGCCAAACAACACCTTTTTGCAGTGCTTTTTATCTTCTGCTTGCTTGTTCTGAGCTTAAACTGAGTTCAAACTGCTAGCAAAACATTTCCAGCTGGGAGAGAGAAAGCTGTAATAGCTAACCCTATGATGGGCTGAATATGCTGTTCTCCTTTCAGTTGCAGGAGGAAGAACCTACAATAATACATATATCATGTTATGGTTATTAAAAGACAAGTTCTCAGGCAACTCTTCAGTGTGAGGAAGAGAATTCAGACAGGGCATTGAGAATGCCAGCTTTGTAATTCGTTGCATATGTGAGGTCCCTAAGAAAAAGGTTACAGTCAGTGGATAAATGGAGATTCCTTTCGTCCACAGAGTAGGAACAATTCCTGTTGTCTTCACTTCAGAGAGATGACTGTAGTTATGGTAGGGGAATAGTTTCATCCTTCTGTGACTGGCAAATAACATTTCTTATTTCTCCTTTGTAAGAGAGATTGAATTCTTTCTTCTGTCAAGTTTTTCCTCATTAATACAGGAATTACTTAGGAGAACAGTCTTCACAAGCTCTTTTGCGTGTATCTGAAATGATGAAGAATGATGCTCTTTAGGACAATAAATCCCTGAGATGTAGACAGGAGTTTTATCTTTGTCTATTTATCAAATAGCACTTGATGCAATGGCACAGGTTTAACTGAGAGACAGCTTTTGGTTTGCAGAAATATTCGGGCTTAGGCTTTACCATCAGCCATCAAGAACGCAGCTTGCTGCAGATCCCAGATGAGGTGCAGACCTGGCAGTTGCGAAAACCATCTGCTAACTTAGAAAACCACTTTGCAGTTTGTTATATTAAGACAATAGCCAATTTTAGGTACCTCAAAGTACCTTACCTCTGCCCAGGGATTCACACCTAGCAAATATCCAAATATTTCAAGGGTATAGATTGTTCTTCTGTCCATCAATGTGGCAAGAGAGGGCCATGGTGGTGCATTCTCTCCCCTTCGCTCTTCCAGTCCTCCTCACATAACTGGTGAAAGCGGCATGTGTGATGTTTCTCCACCACCTTCTCCCTACCCCTTGCCCCAAGGCTGTGATGCAGGAGGAAAAAAATTTCTATGATACTGAGTAAAATCAGATGTGGGAGCCAGTCAGTCACCTATGCAAAGCCACACCGTGCTATGATGACCAGAGTTATTTCTCAGTGTGCGACTGCACTCAACCCAAGTGATCTGCGTGTATGCGTCTCTGAGATTTGGATTTGTACAGCAGGCCAGGTCATGAGCTAAACAAATTTTGCAGAGTAAACTGGTATGTGCTTATGAGTCAAATTATATGTAATGGGCATTAGGGCTGCATTTCCTTAGGGGGACAGAGCCCCAGTTCTCAGCAGTGGTGTGCAGCTTGCCTGAAAAGTGAATGTGTTTCTGTCTGCTGTTGTAAGAGGCTGCTGGAGAATGAGGGTTGCCATAGCAATACAGAAAAATTTTAACTGGCTAATACTTCCTACACAGCTGAATAGAGTGGGCTGAGTAGCAGAATCTGAAATCATCATCTTTAGCACAACTAAGTTCATTTTAAATGCATTTATTAAATGTTTTCTTATGTCACACTGGGTACTCTGCAGGACCTCGAAGTGCCGCACCAGTGTAACGTATAATCTGGAACAACAGCACTCAAAGGCAGGCACATTTAAGTGGAGTGATGACAGCTGAGTCCCACAACATAAGATGGTTGAAACCTTGGTGAAGGACCAAGTATGACAGTAAGACAACTGCCAAGCGATGTTGTGTTCATTTAGAAGAGATAAGGATTTTGATTTTTGACAGTCCCTTCTGCAGTCAGACTCCACTGTACACTGCATATTACAGAAGGCTGAAAAAAATATTTAAGGAAACTTACCACTTTCTCTAAAGCACCCACGGTATGACTCTCACTTTTAATTTCTTTTCTTGATCCATCCTGTACCGGTCTTCTGTCATTGATAACAGCCAGTATTGGATGTTTTCAGAAGCTATAAAGACAGAGCAGGGAGATTGTTGTCCCCTCTTTAAACTTGGAAGAGTGTAGACTTATATTAGACGTAAGGAAGAAATTCTTCCCTGTGAGGGTGGTGAGGCACAGGAACAGGTCACCCAGAGAAGCTGTGAATGCCCCATCCCTGGAAGTGTTCCAGGCCAGGCTGGATGGGGCTCTGAGCAACCTGGTCTAGGGGAAGGTGTCCCTGCCCAGGACAGGAAGGTCGGAGATAGATGCTCTTTAAGGTCCCTTCCAACCCAAACCATTCTATGGTTCTCTGGTGTACCTGTCCAGGACCTAACTTGTCACACAGACTGCATAGTTGATATGTTTATGAGTCACTATGTATTTGGGGAATGGTGGTGCTTCGTTTTTTTGTTGTTGTTGTTGGGTGTTGGGTTTTTTTTGTTTTATTTTGTTTTTTTTTTTTTTAACTATCTAGCTGCTTAAAATCATGAGCTCACTTTTAGATTCTTTACCTTGAGTAGTTTTTTTTTTTATTATCAACAAGCTTTGTCTTGCTGTTATTAGTAGGGTTTTTTTATAATTTATGGCTGTGTTGAACGCTGTGGGTCTCTGAACAGATCCTTGTAGGACCTGGAACAGAAAAAAATGTTTAATCAGTTGCAAAAACTGAATACTTAACCCATTTCATATCTTTAAATAGTGATTAATTTCACAAGCAGCTACTCTCCTTTTTCCTTTCACATGGAGCAACATGAATGTGGGATCTTGTCTAAATGGTTTTTAACACAAAACTTTCAAAAATTCCTCTCAGTACTAAACTCAACACTGATTTCTAGGGAACCTGGATATTTTCTATACCACTTTTTTCCCAGCTTGGAGAAATAAAATTGCTTAGTTCCTGAGGGTAATAGTTTCCCCTCATGATTAGGAACTGTCACAAGTCGTCTCTGTCCAGATTTCTCTTATAAACATGTCCCAAACACTCTGAATGCTTAGGTCTGGCTTTTCTGAGCCTTTGGCCTTGGAGCCGTGTTCAGCTGCAGAGACATTACTCCAGGCACCGCAGAGTTCCTATGCTCAAAAGTCTCACCACAAACGCATTGTTCTGAAGTACGTTTGTTACGAAATCACACTGTCTTCGGTGCTGACAGAGGCTATTTCTTTTTTGCTGAATACTGTGCAAAGTAATGAATCCAGCTATGGTCTTGCAAAGTTACATTATACAGTCACCCAAGGGGGTTCTCCTTGTCCTTGCTGCGCATACAGAAATGTGCAGTCTAGCAAGTAACTTGTATGTGGCTGCATATTTTATTTCTTCTCTTGACACTGTGCTGTCAAAACGTATCTGTCCTGTCACGTGGAGGGCCTGCATGTCAAATTATAACTCAATCCCTTTGAATAAGAATATGATGCCTTAATTGCTTCCTTTTTTTTTGAACTTCCATCTTTATTTATTAAATTTTATTTATTTATTATCTTGATTGCTTTTGGTAGCACATGATGCGTTACGGGCGCTGCCCCCAGTTTTAAGCGCAGGCAGGCTCATGGCGAGCTGGGTGCTTTCATGACCAGCGGCAGCTGTGTTCATTTGTAAGCTGACATGCTTGTATAGCCAGACCTCTAACGATTGCGGACTTTCAAGAGAAATCCAGTTGTTTTTACAAAATGCATTTCTGAAGCATCATCCATAAGCTATGGTATGTTTTTCCCTGTTGATAATCACAATAGATCTGTACTTTATTCTTTTGGGTGTCATCTGTTTAATGTCACTGTCTTTAAAGCATTTCTAGGTTTTTTTAATTGTGGTTTACCTTTGAGATAGCTTCATGACTGACACATTGCAAAAGTTGCATTTTTACTGTATGAGCATCTTTGTTTTGATGATCCCCCAAACAGTGATAACACAGAGACCGAAGAGGAAACAAGCTGTCAGCAGACGTGAAATTTTACAATGTAAGTAGATTCAGTTCCCTGTCCTTGTTATATCTCTGGGATTGTCAGGAGTGAGATACTATGAAATTACTACAATGAGATATACATAGATTTAAAAGATGGGTAAGAAGGAAATACACATCTGTCCCCACTTCTGAGTTGAACCAAACATCTAGAGACAATCTTAGCATTCTGATGCCCTATCAGCTGTATTTTCTCAAATGAATAAATAGTGCCTCTACCCCTGCTAAATTGTAGAGAAATTCAGTGTAATTGGTGACATTGTCTCAGAGGATTAGGCAGCCAAAGTGCTTTGACTTTCAATACGATAGAAATCCTTAGGGATACGTACTACAATATTAGCAGACTCCTCTTTTGTTTTTTGTCTTGCTCCCACATTCCCACTCATGCACCAAGGTACACGTCAGCAACAAATAATAACGTTGTCAGGTCTGACAGGCTTGCCTCGATTCTGCTGCTATTTGTGCTTTCTCCCATTGTGGCATGTTGAAATAGCAAGTATTAATAATCCCCTAGTCACTTCCCACAAATCCTCCCTTCCCCGCCGCGTCCTGAGCAGGACAGCTTGGGGACTAACCAGCGAGCAGCTGAGCTTTACAACATGTGGGCGATGTCCTCGGAAATTTAGTGGCATACCCTTAGGAGTATGCAACAGCAGAATGCAGAAGCAGGACGATGGCTTTAGAAAGTGTTTGCGAACATCTGCTGCTAACCCAACCCAGATGCTTGGGCCCCAGTGTCAATTACCCCAGTTTATGCTATAGTCCAGGCATGTCACAGATCCCTTTTGAAAAGGGGCTTCAGTTCCTAAGTGATGTCAGAATATTAGTAACTTTATGATCTCAGCCTACGAGCTTTTTACCCAAATCCGGAAGAATTGCTGTAGGTGGATGAGTGGTGAAGGCAGAGAAAGCTACAAAATCATAGTATTGCTTCTACTGCATAAATTCTGTTTGAAAATTTTTATAAAACAGAGAAGCTAGGAACACTGATTTCTTATGTAATATCTTATAAATTTCCTCTTTCTGAAAGATTGCACAGAAAATACTGCCACTTGCAGACATATCCCATTAAAAAGTTTAACTGGAAATTACATGCCGTTTTATAAATCTCTGGTGATTGTACCCCACAGAGTTAGGGGAGGTAATAGAATTTTTGCTTCACCTTTATGAATCTTCCTGTGAGAACTCAGATAGGAGAAATCCCTTCTAATAACACGTTTGTCACAGTTCTGAGGAAACAGATACCAGGAAAGTCTCACTAAAAAATTAAAATAATATTTCCTCTCCCCCAAAGCCCTACCACCATGGATAAAAACAGAGAGAGAAGAAGGCAGAATGAAATAGATGTGAAATGTGAGGGTCCTTCAGAAGACACTCTCAAGAAATAAAAGAACACATTTATATTTTATACATGTTCCCCAATCACCAAAGAAAAAGCATAAAATTAAGCAATTCTCTATAGACATTCTGTATGATAGCACGGCTTTAATAATTAAAACAGAAGTCTTTTTCAAAATAACTCAATGTACGACTCCCTCCTTCTTTCTGAATGCATTACCCTGACTGACTGGGAGAAGTCCGCATGAAGGAGTTCGATGTTATAGTTGCAGTTCTATTTTTTTTTTTTTTAGCTTCAATTTCTTTCTCTCCTCTTTCTCTTATCACCCTGGACTTCACAAGATGATCTGACTGCCTGCCTTTGAAAGTCACAGTCCCAGTAACATGGCATTTTCCAGAAGCGCACAGACAGGCGGAAAGGGAAGCCAAGTGAAACATCCCAGGATTTCTTTACACAACTGCTCTCTCTGTAGGTCACATGGAAAACTGGGCACCTTAAACACAATTTCTGCACGAGGCTTCGTGCACTCAGATCCGATTACAGATAATAGCAACTGTGCATCTGATATGCCATTTTAAAAATATATGTATTCTACACGGGCTGGAGCTGAAAGGCCAGCAAAACATACCAAAGCTGCATCACTCTTAGCAGAGGAAGGTGCTAGCATTTGCTGCCATTTGCAGTCATTTTGGGTTATGGTTTGGAGTCTCTGGTAGAGCAGAAAGTTTGTTTCTTAGAAGACAGAGTATCCTGTTAAAGCTTCACAAAGCACAAGTTGGTAGGAATACACAAAGAATACAAGTGGATCTCTAATTAAGTAATTATGACTTCACAAGAAAACAGTACTTACAAGAATGTGGCAAATGTTATAATACCTACAAAGGAACTAATTTTCTCAGTGAAAATAAACAAATCTTCTTAAGAATATAAACACCTTTTGGTCTTTGAACTCCCATGTTGGGAATGTTATTTCTCAGATGATATTTTAACGCTAAGGCTTTGCTGTAGAGCAAAACAGTAACTTTGGGATAGATGCTCCCTTTTGTTATTATGTGGGTGGGAAAGTAAACTTCCTTAATTAGAGGAGGTGAAGGAGTCACCTCCACAGCTCATTTTCTTTCTTAAAGTACTGTTTCTGAGTAACCGAGAAGGCACTGAGTATCCTTGTATGTTTTCTGTTAGGCTTTCTGTGTCTCTGAAGAGGGAGCCTTGGGAGCTGATGTGGAATGTGAAGTCCAAAAATTCATGCAGTTTCCCCATTATTTATATAATGCAAAAGCCAGGATCACTGGAATAGACTAAATAGATTGCCACTCAGACCACTTGCTACTAGAGTGGCCCCAGATGGAAAACGATGGTGAAGAAAAACAGAATCACGTCTGCTTTTCAATGCTACCTGTAAAAAGGAGATGTCACCTATTTTCCCTTTTCTTTCTTTGTGCTGGTTCAATTTACCATCTAAAGAATATGACAATACATCCAAATTCCTTGTCATGCCCAGGTACAGTTCATGGGATTTATTTTTAATGTATTGGAAAACCCATATCTGGCCATAGGTTTCCAAAATAGCCTTCTACCTTCCCACCAGTATGCAAGTTATTACACGACCCTTAGCATATTGGAGAAGCCATGGTAATGAATATATAATTGAGTAGGGATTTTTCTAAAGAATTTTTCCTATGTGACCTTTTCTTAAACTCAGTTTCTCCTCTTTTTATCCCTTCTGAAAATTAAATATGATGCAGTGAGAAAGAATCCAGTACCAAATAGTTTGATAATGTTACCATCCAGGGCACTAGCTGTTTTAAAGATCTGTTATTTCATATTTCACTGCCTCTATCATTCTCCTCTACTTTGAGCTCCATAAGCTGATCTTGGTTATATCTGAAAATCACACACTGGAAATGTTATCCAACAGGTAATGAACAAACAAGGGAAAAGGAAGCCAGGGGAAAATTCACAGAACAAATCCACTTTGCTGTGTTTTCTATTAAGGCTTTTCTTGGGTCCTGCGGAAAACTGGGCACCTAATTTCATATTATGGAGTATATGGGATTTGAGTGTGAATCTCCAGTGTCCTCGTGTGAATGTTTATGCTCCCTGTTGCCTGAAGAAAATGGGATGCATCACGGTATGGTTGGCCCCAGCCCTGCCACGTGATCACCACAACTTTCCAAGAGGGCTGGCCAGCCTCACAGCTCTGTCCTCATTGCCTCCTTTTTCAATAATAGCCTTTCTGCTCAGAAAATATTTTCTTGCACAGAGATTTTTTTTTTTCTAAAAAAAAAAAAAACAAACAGCTGTGGAAGACTTTGTATTTTCTACATAGAATTGATTATTTTAGGAATATCAACCTTAAGCTTATATGCGAGAGCATATTTCCCTTTGCTTATATGTTCATAGGGTGTGATTTTGCAGTTTGCTTTTCTTTATGAAAAAATAGTGCTTTTCAAGACTTATTTTTAGCATGTGGCTCTTTCTAAAAGACTCCAGACAGATGAGATGTCATCTGGGGAGCTCCCAATGCAAGTTACATTGTAAGTCAATGCGGTAGCTTTCAGGTTTAGTTTTTGCATGCAAAATGGTCTCGGAGGGTTTAGGATTGGTAACGAAAGTAGTAAAGGGCAATAAGGGAAGACAAGGGTGGCAACATGTTGTCTCTCTGGAGAATATGTTAAGCAAGCCAGTTATGTAGGTTTGGCATATTGAAGGTTTATATCACGAGGCAGTAGCTCCCCTTTATAAATCACTGTGAGGATAAGGAAAACACACATCCTGTTCCTGAATCCAAGGAAGAAAAGCCACTTGTTTTTCTTCCCTAAGCATCTTTCCAAATACATGTTCTCTGGCTGCATGATAACTTGAAATGGACCCCAACTAATCTCTGTTTTCAAACATTTAAAACTCTTGCTATTTAAATTTAAAAAACAGTAACCAAAACATAAATAATTCTGAGATGGAGGTTAAAAAGGGATGAAAACCAGAAGCCTCAGAAAATAAATATGTTCAAAATCCTACATGCCACCGCCAGAGTGGTCACTGTCCACTGCTGCTAAGGTGGGTGGCACTTTCATGACCAGGTTCCTTGAGAACTACCTTTACAGAGACATTAGAAGAAGAGAGGAAGAAATGCTGTTTGGGGGGGTCATTATCACAAAGCAAGCCCAAATATGAGGCTACTTTACTTAACTTCAGCTATTCTGCTTCTATCAAGTCCATATTTTTGATTGTAACTACACTTTTAGGAAGGAGAATGAAAATGATGAGCCCACATACCTAGAACATCGGAAAGACTCTGGAAGCCAACAAAGAGGACACAGTACCACATGCTCAGCACTTTTTGAGGCTCCCCATACTTCCTTTCTCTAAGATGCCAATTTTTTTTTCCCCTCTTGAGTAAGACTTCTTCAGCCATCTAACTTCTACTAGTCTTTTAGCCCTCTGGTATGAAGCAAACTCACAAGACCATACGCAGTGCTCTTAAATTACGCACACCTTGAATTAGGACATAGGAATCCAGCACAGCCCTAGAGGGGTTGATACACTCCTGTTCTGCTAGGCTGCACCACCTAGTTCTTGCTTCAGCTTGAGCTTCTAAATCATCCTCAGTATAGTATTTTATGATAATATAAGCCTGAAGCCACAAAGCCTTGCTAAGGCCAGATCCTCCTTAGTGAGAAAAGTTGCCAAGTAATTTGACTACTTCTGCACCAAAGTGTCACTGAGGTAAATGGGGTTGCTGTTTTCTTGGATTCACAGAGGTATGAGGAGTCTTTTTTTTTTTTTCTTTTTTTTTTTCCCTTCCCTTCCTCTTTTTTTCTTTTTTTTTTTTCTAAAAGAGCTTAGGCATTCAGAGGTAAATGCTCTCCTTCTGGTTCTGTGAAGAGCTTTTACATTTCAGCGGTCATACCATTGTACTGAGTGAAACCAACAGACCATCTGGTCCTCTATTTGATCTCTGGTAATGGCCAGTACCAGATGCTTCAGAGGACTGAGCAGCAGAATCCACAGCCGAATAACCAGCCATCAAGAAGGGTTTTTCAGCTTCTGTCAATTATTGGCTCATTTATGCCTTATAAAGTGAGCATTTTTTATTTCTCGTTATCCAATAATCTTAACCTTATAATTGTTCAATTCTATTTTGCTCTTGGATGCTGGAAATACTGATGGTAGAAATATATTTCTTATCCTCCTCCACCTTTTTCAGGAGTTTGTTTCACTTTTACAGTTGACAATAGAGATGATCTCAGGATTTTACTTTTTATGATGTAAAGGCAATTTTTGACACAGCATAGCTATACCAGATAAATTAGTAGAAATTTAATTAATTCATTATTTGTTCCAGTGGCCATCCTGTTCTTTAGCTCAGACTTGTGTCACCCTAGTTTAATGGGAATTTGTTTTTGTAGTGATTAGAGTAGGAACTAGAAAAAAATCTTAATAAATACTACAGCTGGATGTACAAGAGGACCCTCGTTGAGTGGGCCTTGCTTTGGTGCAGGCCAGACATAATAATATTGAATCCTAATTTATAATTAAGGATCATTGAGTCCAATTAGTACATTAGAGCCCAAAAGCTTTGTTGATCCCATCTGTGTCTAACTGCATGTTCCTACAGCCTTTGCCACAACAACGTGCTACTTTCATTAGTGCCTTTTGGAGGTATTGCTATACAAACTGTTTAATAATAATTTCTAGTTTGCAGGTTTTTGTGTTAATAAATAGCAACCAGCACAAAGTGTGTTTATTTCAGGCTGTTACTTCCAACTAATATGTTACAAGGCACTGTTGTTGGCCAGGCAGTGGGATGTTCTCAGTCAGTAACGGTTTGTTTATTTTAACTTGTTATTTTTAATTTTTAATCATATCACTTATCCTTTGTTTTCCCTTTTATGCCAGAATGGTGAACCCTTCTGTCTTGTAAGCTGAAACTTGATGCACTGATTATCTCAGACCTGAAAGATTGAACCAGAACTTTAGAACAGAGTCTCTGTATCACATGCATGTGATGGAGAGTCAGAGCTGCGTGGCTTCACCTTTCTAGCCAGGCTGTGTGTGAATGAGGTTCGATGATCAGAAACAGAAACGATGGTGCACTGGTTTTTGGCTGGGGTAGAGCTGACTTTCTTGATAGCAGCTTTTATGGTGCTATGTGTTGGACTTGTAACCAAAACTGATAACACACTGATGTTTTAGCTATTGCTGAGCAGTGCTGACAGAGTCAAGGCCTTTTCTGCCTCTCACACCACCCCACCAGTGAGCAGGCTGGGGGTGCACAAGGAGTTGGGAGGGGACACAGCTGGGACAGCTGACCCCGACTGACCAAAGGGAGATCCCACACCATATGGTGTCAGGGTGAGCATATGAAGCTGGGGGAATAGCAAGGAAGGGAAGGATGTTTGGAGTGATGGAGTCTGTCTTCCCAGATAGCTGTTATGCATAATGAAAATGGCTGAACATCTGCCTGCCCATGTGAAGTACTGAACAAATTCCTTACTTTGCTTTACTTGTGTAGATAGCTTTTGCTGTCCCTGCTGAAGTGTGTTTACCTTGACCCATGAGCTTTTTCCTTTTTGCCCTTCCCATTCCTCTCCCCCATCCCACTGCAGGGGAGTGAGTGAGCGGCTGCGTGGGGCTTAGCTCCCTGCTGGGGTTAACCTTCAACAAATGTTTAAAATCTCAAGTATCCTTCCCAAACAGCTATTGACTTCCTTGGGTCACTTTTTAAAAATTACTCAGCCTCCAAACTTCCAGAGGTCTTTCAGAGTCTGCTAATTTCTCAGATGTTTTGTTCTCTTTTTTCATACCTTTGCTATGCTTTACAATTTTCTCTTCTCATTTTGCTATTCAAAAATAGATCTAACCAAAGAAGGTTATCTGAGAAAGAAAGTTCACAATCAGATCTGCTATCTAGCCAGAAAAGGACTGCAAAGAATTAATTAATATATGGCAAGAGCATGCAGCAGAACATGATTTCACTTAGAGTGCACAGAACCAGCACATTTATGACAGAATCACTTTGCAGCTACCTCAGGGAACACAATATAAAAAATAATCTTATGTGTGGAACCAGAAATAGTGGGAAAGACTGCACATTATTGAAAGTTAACGGCAAAGTCCTGAAGAATAATTTTGTCAAGCGTGTAGGAAAGCTAATGAAGTCAAATAGCTGTGAAGTCTCACTGCTGCTTCATGGCAGAGACACGACTGATTTGGCTGCATATAGAACTGCACGTGTTAATAGATAAAAATTCATGTACACTCTAGAAAATCATCAGCCTTTTTGGTCAAGCTTAATGTGCAGTGTGCTGTCTTGGTATGGATGCAAGTTTAGCAGGTTTGAGAGACTTGTGGCCTACAAGTGTAGGTACAGATTGGTTCTTAGATAATCAAACATGCAAATGCCACCTCTAATAGCTGAATTATAAGGTGATATCTAGGTACAGCTCTTTCAAACCCTCCATAACATGGACATTTTGGTGTATCTGTCATCTGGGAAAACTCTTCCAGATTACATAGAAATACTAATGGATTTAGTTATTTTCCTCTTTGCTAAAGGCAAACTTACCCTGGTTTTCAGCTTAGTTTGGTGAAAATGTATCGACAACTCTTATAAATCGCTGCAAGTATTCGAGGGGGAAAGAAATGAGTAAAAAATAATCTCCTTCCAGCGTGAATATTTACTGTGGCACGAAAAGACAATTGATTCTCACCATGATTAACAGCAAGAAATCCTAACGCAGCAAAAAACCCAATGACAAATTGGCACAGGGAAGGGAACTGAATGAAGGGAATAGGTTTTCAATATAAGCGTAATCTAAAGCATGGCCTCGAGTCACCAGATGGCTCAAGGGATTAGCAATGCTACACAGTCCTTTCACTTTCCTCCTCTGTCCCTTCCTCTTCAAGCAACAGGTTCAAATGTTCAAGTAAGTAACATAAGCATCCAGACAGACACAGCTTAAAGTGCCTTTATCGACAACAGGCAGCATGGTAAAAATTGTCACTACCTGGTAATGTTATCTCTGTAAGAAGAATTATATGCTGGGGCTGTGTGAATATTTCCTTGTTGATGAAAAGAAAAACATTCATTTGGGTTAAATTGAAATCTTCTCTTTGAAAAGTCTTGGTTTATCTTTAAGCCCTTTCAAAAGGTATCATTATGTTTATATTAGTTTTGTAAATTTTGAGAAGAAACACCATTCTGAAATTAAAGCAGTGCAGTTTAGAAACTGTTACAAATCTCACATTTGTTTATTCCAATGAGGAGGAAAGGGTTAGATGTAAACCATAAATCTGTGAACACGCAGAGGGGATCTGATTCTTAATTTTCAGTACACAGAGAGCTCTGTCAGAGACTTTTTGCTGAAGTTTGCTTCTGGTCATATTATTTTCTGAGGGGAACACAAGCATATAACATTAAACTATGATCATGACTGTTAGTAAGTGAAAATCTTTTAGGAAATCTTGGTAAACTACATACTGCTTAAGAAAACTTTTTAAGTCACCATATGAGGAAATGGGGGGTAAAAGGTGTTGAGGGGTAATATTTTCCCCTATAATTGTAGTGCTTGCTTAGTAGATAAATAAAGGACTTAAATCCTGGTCGTGAGGGCTATAGGCTATGTTTCAACAGCATGAAAATGAATAACCAAATCCATCAATTGCATTCTACATGTAAATTAACAATACTAATTATAGTTTTAAAAATACTAAAGAGAGGAGGGGAAAAAAGGGTGAGGCAAAAAGCCATTGAAGCCTGTCTATAAATCTAACCCAGAATACTGTACCATTTATTCTTGTGTGGTGCTGCTTTAATTCAAAAGCATATGCCTAGCTTGAATTTTCAGCTGGTCATACCCTGCTAACTTTTAGCTATACACATAAATTACTTTCTCGCTTTTCTTGAATAGAAGTAACATTTTAGCCTCTATGCAAGATAAATGCAGAAGAAGAAGAAAAAGCTAGTTGAGTTTAATGACCTGATTTTATGCCACAGCTTTGATAAAATTCGATGCTTTTTTTTTTCTCAGTTACTTGCCTTCTGATGCCTACTTTTCCAGCCAGCTGCAGCAGAGTGCATGATTTATATTTCAGATGCTAAAATATTTATTTTCTTATATATCCAGGCAAGCTCTTAATGTTATATCAAAGTTTCTTTTGTAAATCTTGACCTTTCAAGGTAATATATTGGCCCCACTTATGTCACTGGCAAAGCTTTTTCAGTCTTGAACAGAGAGGAGGTTATCCTCAAGGATGTCATTACGGTAAGGATGTAATGACCCTAAGAAATTCCTACATTCACATTAGATTCATATTGCCTGTAATTTCACTCTGTATGTTTTGTTTTGTTTTGTTTTTTTTGTCTGACCTAGTACATACTGTTATTCTCCTGAATGATGTATCTCAGATAACAGTGCTTATCCACCAACTATGCTGTCATGTTTGGGTACAATGGTGCATGTGAAGGATGAAGTTTGGGATGTAGATCTATATTGACTGTATTAAGTCACAAACTGCTGTGGTTCAGTTTATGGCTTGGTGCCATTCGTTGCCCTCTTTCTTTACTTCCAATGATGTAGGTGGTGTGGTTGCAGATTATGAAGCAGACAAACATTGGTTTGAAATGGGCACAGGCTGGCAACCTCTGCAACCCTAGGGCCCTTTGAGAGTCCCTTCTTACTTAACCACAGTGCCCATTCTCTAGAGTCAAGGAGCTTCTCTTTTCTTGTGCTATATAGGAACACGAAGAACAAGGAAGGGGATTTCTCTATCCTTTGCTCATTTATATTTAGACCACCCCATTTACATTTATATTTATATTAAACAAAAACAGAAGAGGAGAATGCTCAACTTAAACAATAGTCCTTGGTTCTGCCAGGACCATTCAATAAATTATTGCTTTGTGCCTAAAGAAATCATTAGTTTAAATATCTTCATGGAAGAGAAGTTCAAAACAATGTGACAGCCATCACTGAGCAAGTTCAATACTGAATAGGTAATTTTTTTCTCAGATCCTCTTACTTATAAGGTCTTACCAGAATCAGGATAACTAATGAACCTAGAAGAAAATAATCAGGAAAATAAATAACATAGTATGAGCTAATCTTGAATACTGTTCAGCATCTTGAAGCAGAGAGGCACAGATGGAACTGCCTGTTCAACAAGGTCTGCACAGCAAATCACCAAGCACTACACAAGTACACAATAATCCACCTGAGAATAAGAATTCTTATCTCAGTAATCTTCCCCTGAGTCTCTTTTTAAGGATTTTCACATTCTGTCCCTGTCTCATTTTCTGTCATTTAATACTTCATAAGTAGCAGACTATCTTGTTTTTTCTTGGAGAATTTATCTTTGCAATCTCCCTTGGAACTTGCAGGATTTTTTATTATATGTCCAACGTATTATGATACCATCATGTCAGTTACAACGTGAATTTCAGCACACTTGCAGACTTAGCAGTTTTACGGTACAATTACTGTGATGGCTTTGGCAGGCATATGAGCCTGCATTTCTTATTTGGGCAAAACTTCTCTAAGTTCATTGAATGCAGTGGATCAATGGAGACAAATTGTGCTGACATTGAATTCACAAAGTTTGCTTTATGTTTATATATTGCTACTCGTCACGCACTGGGTCACTGAGAGTTGTCAACCGTAGACTTGAAGAGCTTTGAGCATCTCCTGCTTTCTCTGGTTATCATGGATTTCTGCCTCTCTGAAGGACACGCACCATTTTACTATCAGTTGAAGTTTCAATTCAAATAAAAGCAACGAGGTTGGTCTTCAGCCATTTTAAAATTCCTTAAATATGTTGCTTTCTGTGAAGTATCTGCTCTGCAAAGTGATCCTCAGTCTGAAAGCTGCAGAACTGGTATTTAAACAGATTGAAATTTACTGTAGTCATGGTATTTCTGCACAAACTATTTAGTGAAGCTATGGACTCTATGTAAGGCAAAAATGCTTTTTGGTAAAGCATACTTTCTAGTCTTTCTTTGAGTGCTGTCAGTGTTGTTTCAAAAATATTTGAGCTGTCAAATTATTTTTACAGGAAAAACTCCTTAAAAACATATGTAACTGACAAACTAAGGGCAAAATTCAGTCCCACAAGTTCAGTGTCAATACCCTATGTGCTAGACTTATTTTGAAACTGGGTGGCTTGGGGACCATTTTACAGTTGTTCTCAGATTACAATAAAATCCAAACCAGACTACAGAAATGTGCAAACGTTATTGTTACTCTGTCTTTCAACTCTGGTCTCATAAAATAAATTTGAAACTGCAGGTTTCCAGCAGAAAAGCTTTCAGACCGCTTGCCATTCAGGACCATGTGAGATAAAATGGAGGTGGGAGGACCACCCTTTTCAGGGGTGGGTGCAGGCCATGTAAACAGATGTGGCTGGGCTGAATGGGGCAGCCTGAATGGCATCATTGTTCCCGGCCTCCCTCCCTCCCTCCCAGCAGGGACCCGGCACAAGTCGCGCTCGCAGATGAGAGCTTAAATTTGGCCTGTTACCGTTTAAGAAACCCCGGCTGCACTGAAGTTTTATTAAGTCTATCAAATGTCGTGAACGCTAGTTTACCTCCGCAGAGCCATTTCAGAGACATTCCTGAGCAGCGTTTACAAGAGGTTTTTTTCCAATATATGGCAGAATTCATTTTAAAAAGACACCATCACAGTAATTTCTAGTGGAACTTTCACATTTCTCAATTAATTGTAGTTTATTTTTGAGACTAACTCATTTTCAGTTGTCTGTGACTTATGATGAACCTATAAATAATGCTTTTAATATATACATACATATATAATGCTGTTCAGTAGCTTTACATTAAGTGCATTCCAAGAAGGAAGACTTGGGAGATACTATAAACATATTTTATACAATTACATAAACCATGCATTCAGTAAAATCTTTTGAACCAATTGAAGGGACATGATTCAACAGTACTGACAGAAGTTCATCCTGAAACTTCCATGCCACTGCTGAGTTACTATACACGTGTTCATGGATTTATTTCATAGGGGACTGTTATTGTTGAATACTTGTAAAGGTTGCATACACCAGCATTGGGAAGCTTGCCCAGGTTCCTTTAAATAATACCAGCGACACAGGGGCTTGTGATTTCTGAGGCCTTTCTGGGGAAGAGACAGCAATAGTAAGGCAGTTCTAGTTTAACGGTTTAACTAGCGCTTCTTCTTATGGAAATAAAGCAGCACCGTTTGCCCCATTTAAGTTCAGTCACAAAGTTATTCAGAAAATCCGCGCTGTTGCATTCTGCTGCACAAGGGTGGTGGGTTTTCTTGTCCCTTAACAGTGACAAAAGTTTGTCATAAATGTATTTCAGATGTGCATATTCTATCATTTTGTTAACTTTGTGGATAAAGGTCATGAACGTATTTAGTAGATATTTCTGTGGAATGAAACATGCCAATCACTACCAAAACAGAAGGAGAGGAAGCAGAACAGGAGAGAGAGGAGGGCGAAGGAATGCACGCTTTCTAAGTGCCAGTCTGCATTTCTCTCATGTTCAAAAATTAAGTGTAGTTCTTCTGTAAGAGCTCGATGTGCACACATGATAATAGGTCTCGTTAATTTTCCAACCTCAAGGTCCTTTGTTTGTATCAACAGCAGCTGGAGAAAGTTGAGAAAGCAAAATAAACCCTACAGCTACTTTAAACAGTACTTCAGGGTCGCCCTGCAAGTGTACAATCTACAGTTCTGCCGCAAACCTGCCGCCATAGGCGCTGTACAGGAGTGCGCACAATCCTCTTTTTGGGGGACAGGGTTTGCTCATTTATTCTTAGGCACGCTATTAAAGCCTGGCTTATTTTTCTTTTCTTTTAGTAGCATGATTCTATCTCAAAAACAGTGATAGGGAGTAAATAAGGTGGCCCAATTTAATTTCTTGTTCTGCCACATACTCTGACTTTGTGTCTCACGCCATTAACAGATCTAATAGGATTTTGGCGTGAAACCAAAGAGGGGGAGGGAGGAGGGGATGAGCTGCGGAGAGAGCTGCTGCCTTTCTCCACTCGAAAGCGATGTCAGGCTGATCAGCCTTCCCTTTAGTCCTCCCTGACAGAGCTGGAGGCATTTCTCTATACATGAATGTGTCTCATGCATTCATGAGGCTCTTTGACACCGCAGCCTCTTTTGTTCCGTGCTAGATCACGGCTCTGCCCTTCTCTCAGCTGCCATATGGTGCAGTGGAAAGGGGCTTTCAAAGCGCGGGCGGGACTGAGGGGCTGAGGCAGAGAGAAGAAAGAAATCGAACGGCGGCAGATGAAATTGATTTATTTTCAGAGCGAAAGGGGCAAGCGACTACGACTGGTGGAGAGAGAGTGGGGGGATGCCTTGGAATATAAAACCATCTCCGGGGAAGGCAAGCAGGCTGTTCGAATGACAGCAGGGCTGTGCGTATTCTCTAGGCGCAGCGCTTGAAAATAAGCATACGCATTTTTGTTATCTTAGTAATGGTATCTGAGAAAGACTTACAGCCCTGATGCCTCAGCACCAGATCTCAGCAACTTCATTTTGGCTTGCGATGTTACTTTTTTTTTTTTTGGGAGAACAAAATCTCTCTGCCCTACCATGTGTGCGTAACTGCTAAGTGTTAGTCTGACAATGTTAGAAGTTTCAAAAAAAAAAATCTGTCTTCAGCATGCCATTTAGACAAGGACTGTTTAAAGGAAAACATCAGATGGTAAATTCTTTTCTCTGTTCAACGAGTGCAAATCCACTACAATCAATTGAGTTTGTTTAGACTTACAGGTCATTACCTTGTTTTCCCAAGGTGACCTACTCTATTAAAAAAGAATATTAAACCCCGTCAAATTTATTTCTTTTTGGTTTTCATGCCTTACACTTCATTCAGCTGTAGAAGGAAGCCTGTTTCACATCTGCCTGCAGTAAGTTTGACTTTCAGATATGGTGGCAAAATATTTCAACTTGGAAAAAAAAAAAACAAACCCAAAATGATACATGTGGGTCTCAATTAAGAGAGTTTCTTATGGAGATTATTTTAATTTTGTTGCAAATTGAACTTTAATCTTGATGTCTATATGGATCAGAAAAATATGTATAAGGACAAACTTCTCAACTCCATTTAGGAAAAATTCTGATAAAAGTGATTGAAATTGCAATTCTTACTCCTAGAAAAATTATTAGATTTGTGTAACTATTTTAATATCTCTGTGGGACTGAACTAAAGTGTGTAGAATGCATAGGAAGGGAATCAACAGTATTACTTAGAAATTTTAAAATGTTTTGTTTAAAATTCATTTGGTGTCATTTTGCATCCCCTGAACTGCTTGAAGAGATTTATGGGAACTGTAGGTCGAGGGATACATGAGAACTGGGGATATCAAGTATACGGACCATTTCCACAGGAAGAGAGGCTACATGGACAGGAGAGGCAATGAGAGGGATATGGTACAAGTTTGAAAAATCATGATTTGCATGGTAGCTAGGGAATCATTATTCACTCTTTCTCAATGAAAGGACTGGAAGACACCCAATACCAAGCTAAAATAAAAATTCTGAAATGAATCAAGGAAGACCTTTCTTCACACTATGCATAATTAAATTGAAGCTCTCATCGGTGCAGAAAGTTCTGAAGGCTGGAAGTATAGATGGATTTAAAAAGATTGAAATATTAATTTGAAGAAGCATAAAGTTGATATTACAGTGCTTTTGATGCGATCTGTAGCTCAGGAAGTCCTAGAAATGGCACAGTTTTGGGAACTGGGACAATATGTCAGAAGAAGCAGTTAACTTCTAATTACCTTGTATCTTCTTACCTCTTCTACTGACCACTGCAAAACCACAAATGTATACTAAATGAACATTTTATCTGTCCCAGTATAATTATTCTTTTGTTCTTATAAAATATTTATCACTTCCAGTAAGCTGGGCTCTCTCCTTACTCCATTTATCCTGTCAGGTATCATTCATATATTTACTTCTGTAGTTCACTTTTGAGGTTTAACTGGAGGGAAGATATTGGAGCATTTTTGAGATACGTCAGACAAGGAAAGCTAGCTCCAGTCCACTTCCCATGAGACAGTATAGGAAACTCGAGTGGCTACTGAAAGAACTGGAGTTGACTCAAAATACTACTTTTCTGAAAAAAAAAAACCAACTGCTTGGCTTGGATTTGACCGAAGATGATTTTTATAATAGACAAATTAGTTTTGAATTAAAAAATTACAGATGTTGTTACAGAAAAAAAAGCTCATATGTAGAGATTAGATTTTCTATTTCCCAAAATGTGCTGGTTAGGTTAGTTTGTTGATCATTGCAAATAGCTTTCTCTAGGAACACAAAACGGTAACGAGGGTTACTAATCATCTAAAGATGATTCTCGCTCCTTGCTTCTGAAACAGCATTCCATATGTTTGGCTTGTTCCAACCTGGAGGTGGATCTTCCCTGTCAAGGTTTAGGACCATATGGTAGAACTGACAAAGGAGGAAAGCAGCTGAAGGAAGAATAGGAGGCAGAGCCTTTGGAAAACCCAGAAGCAGTAGAGAGGGCATTGGAGGAAAGCCGGATGACTGTGAGGGACAAGGGCTTCTGCTGTTAATCCTCACTTGATAAAGAGCTGCTCTCCCCACAGATGTATTTCTGTGCCCTTAGGTAATGCTGTTTCTCTGGGAGCTGATGTGACCACTGTGGTTTCTGTTTCTCCCAGAAGAGAACGAAGTCCCTTCCACACATACACAGCACATGTTGTATATGGTCTAAGCACAATGTTGTGCCCTGTTTGAGGGATAAACAAAAAAAAAAAAGTGGACTTGCTGGAGTGTTGGCGGTTGTTGTTGGCAGGATCTCGCTGTGCTAACAGTAGCTAGTGAAGCACAGTCCCAGATGCCCGCCCTCTCCTCCGCCCCTCTCTCTGAGCATCCTCAGCCTGCAGCAGCACAAGAAAGGAAGGTCACATGTCCCATGCTGCACCACAGAGGTGTTGGGATGGATCACATCGGTCCTCTGAAACTCTGTACTACTTGACGTAGTGAAACAGGATTGTCCTTTCACCCTGTTCACTGATCAGAGGAGATGGAGAAATGCCAGTCTGAATTCCTTTGGCTTGGATTCAGCAATGCCTTTGAGTAAGAGTCAGCAAAGCTTGTTTTAAGTTAATGATTGTGCTACACGCAGTCCTCATGGAGAACATGTGCAAGGGATCATGTTCCCCTTTTATGCATATGTCAGCCCTTGAGAAAAGTAGAATGGGATGAATAAAAACACTTCATCGAGATTATTTCTGAGAATTTTCCAGTGAGTCATCCAAGTTTCATATCTTTCAGAATTTAAATGATCTATCTAGCTGTGTTTTGCCTTCTGCAAATAAATACCTATGCAAATGAATGAAGGAAGGAAAATAGTATTTTTGTGAGTTGGTGGTGGTCACAAAAGAACTATTGTGTTACTTGTTTGTTGTTGCATTTTTTCTCTTTATTTGTCCACACCAGGAATAATTCATATTGTGAATCAAGTGAAAAAGACACTGCAATTTCTAATCGCCTGAAAAAATGCTCCTGCTTTTTGGAAATAGAAAAGCAGCATTTGGGTTAAATTCTGACCCTGCATTATAAATCAGTGCTAGTCACAAGAATATTTATTCAGTATTCTCCTTCTCTAGCTAATTTTACAGTAGGAAGAGAAAGACAAGTTTACCAAAATGTTTTTTTTTTTTTGCTTTTAAAAAACATTTCAGCAGCCTCCACAGTATTTCCAGTATGACTTGCTTGTGAATCCCTACTTAAAAACCTATGGTAATTGTATTGCATGTGGGTAGTTTTGCCGTTTTTCAAAAAGGGTGCTAAAGCATTGAAGATATCCTTCTTTGGGTACTGCAGCTACAGAGAGTCCCTGAGGCCATGGGATCTGAACTAATGTTTATCACTGGATAAGGACATGACATCCATCTTAATTTTCATTGAATACAGAGTTTTGGAAAATCATCTGGCAGGACATTAGACAAGAACTGCTCTACTCAGGCATCTCGGTTCATGACTCTGGGAAGCACAGAAGTGCCAAAATGCATTGGTTTTCAGTTGCTGTTATTCATATATGGTTTTGACAATGAAGGCAGCATTATATCAGATTCATTCAAGTATCATAATTAGGTGCCTCATCACTTTACAAAAAATATATCCTATCAATACCTGTCATGACAGTAAGATTTTTCATGGGATACCTGTAGAAAGATCCGTGTATTTCATATTTAAACATAATCTGAGGTATCTACAGCCTGTGGTAATTATTGTTACAGGATTTTTTAGGGGAAGTAACTGACAGTGATCACTCTACCTTGGCTGTCCTGCAGCCTACAGGTAGGTCCTTGCTATAGTTTGACAACTAGAACTGTTCTGGAGTCTTGCTCAGCATAAGAGGATTTTTGGAAGAAGGATTCTCATTGACTATACGCACAGGGAATCGCTACTCAGAAAGGATTAGGCCACTACTAGTTTATCAGAGAAACCTTTGAAAGCTATGACTAACGGTACTGAAAACTTAGAGATGCATACATGAGAAAGTTGCAAGTTGGTTTTATATTGCGTGGAGGATTTTATGGATCACTTAATGTTGCACCTATTACTACATGTTCTGCTCTTCATTTCAGCAGCAGCAAATAGCTCAGATACAGTCTAACTATAAACGAATACAGTAAATTCCTGGGAAAGCAATATGCCAGGACTTGACACTTACTAATCATATAGTTTTCAGGGAAATATCTTTTTCATTTTGTACCCAAAATTTCCAATAGCAAGGTGTAGCTAGCTTACAGATATAGCAAAAAATGCGTGAACTAGCACTGTTAAGAAATTATTCCTTGTAAAGTTTGAGTAGAATCCTGCTGTCCAATTAAAAAAAAATTAATTTTAAATATAATTAATATCTGCTTGTAATGGAAATAGATCAATAGAACACAAGCTGAGTGCTTAAAAGAATCTTTGAGACTCTTTCAGACCATGTAGGAAATAAAACATTATTATGTAAAAGTTGTTATTCCTGAGTTAGGGCATTACCAGAACTGAGTAATGTAAGCTATCCTTGCTATTGAAGCAGAATAAATAAATTTATGGTCCTATGAAGCACCATAAATCATGGTGCTCAAAAAATGGTTTAACATTCAGAGAATAAGTAATTCTTAAAAATAAATTTTCTTTTTTTTTTTTTTTATTAAGACACTATGTAGAACTGGCATTGAGATGGGACAATTTTAGACAATCGCTTTCAATCACACATATTCCATACCATATGAAGAAAGTGGAGTGATACAGGCCCTGCATCTCTTATGCACACAAATTCCTGCAAATCAAAGCTGTGATTGATGCTCTTTGTGGAGATTAGCCTTCAAGAATCCAAGTAAGTTTTAAAGCTTGATACGTCATTCAATCTCATTCTAATTTTATTCTTGTGCTTATACATTATTGCAAAGACTATCTTTTTCTATTACTATATTATTTTACATCTTCTGTATTATTTAGGGACTTCAATTCTAGGAGCTAGAAATGGGAATATAGAAGAAGCATACGGATGCTAAGAATTTCTGTTCTTGTTTGTAGCATCAAAACCTTTTCAAGCAATTCAATAGTGGTAAACCCACAACATATGGATAATGAAATACATGTCTTATATGTACTGTATGTACATATACTACTTCCACAGTGGGGAACTTTAGAAGATTTATGTGCTATCAATATCTTAGAAGTTGTATCTGCCATTAGAATGTCAACCAAGTCACAAGGGTCAAGATTTTCCCAGATTGTTGTCAGGTTTCCAAGTCCTGATTAGAAATAGATTTGCAGGAAGTTAGTTAATTTTTAAAGGCTCAGAAGACTTACTGATTTTTACTGATTTCAGTATGATACAAGCATTCATAGACAGTTACATTTCCAGAGATAACAGCACACTAGGAAAAGCTGTGTACTTTGTACCCTATAAAGGAAGGAAACTGGGAGCTGTGCTTCCCAGCCAATTTCCTTCACTGGAAACTTCTGGGTTCTCGGCACCTTTTGCTGAAAAGCAGCCTCTTATTTAAGTTTACTTACCTAAGTTACAAAATTTTGCTGGGACGAACTTCCATAACTATTGTAGTGCTACAGTTAATTAGAAAATATCTGTGTTCCTTACATCTGGAAGTGTCCAACACTTTTACCCACAGAATTCTTCAAGGAAACTCGTACTGGTTTTGCCCGTGGCATTGCATGTGTTGGGATGTATGGTATCCGAAACTGTGTGGGTTGGGAAGCAAAAAAGAAGTCTGAGCTTTTAATGCTTAATGCCTGTTAAATGTTAATGTATCATATAATTATTTTGTGTCCATTTTCATTAGTCATTCTGCTCTCAGCATCATATATCATTGATTTCTCATAAGCTAGAAATGTACTTTGCTCAGCAGCCAAAGGTTTGCCACTAAGAATTTTTAATTTTCTGTCAGACAATTTCCACTAAATTCTGCAGTAGGAAGGAAAAAAACCAACCAAACAAACAAAAAAAACCCAACCAAGTCCTACATACAGGTTTAACCTTAAACATAAGTCTTCACATTTTATCCCCGAGTTAAGTGCAGGTCAGTGGCATACGTTTCTGCAGTCTTGACAGATGCAGCAGGTGATTCCTTAAACAAACACCAACCTAAGTAGAGGCAATATTTGCACAGATAGCTATCAAGACGAAATAAGCCCCCATTTCATTACCGAACGCAGTACAATAAGCACATCCAGCCTCTGAACAGAAACACATTTCTTCTGGTATTTCAGCCCTGGAACATATTGAAGGATCCCCATGGCCAAATAAAGTAAGTTGAAAAGCCCTGTGTAATGAGAAGCAGAATATTATCCTGTTCGTCACTTTTATGGGGTCACATGCCTTCTAATGGTAAAGCTGGATCATATAGCACTTCAGTCACACAATAAGTAAGTAAACATTGAGTCGCCCCTCTTCCTGTCCCTGCTCCTTCCTCCCTGACCCTCAGAGGAACTGTGGAAAGAGTGAAAGAAAGGGAAAAGTCAACTTACATTTGCTAGGATTTAGCTTTTGGCAAGAGACATTATAAGGAATTCATTTCCTGGCACATAATTTACATGTCCAGTCCTCCCTCCCACTCCTTTCTTTTTTTTCTCCCACCCTTCCCCCTATTCCCTCTCCAGCCTTCTCTCTCTGCAGCGTTCGCCACAGCTTCCTGCTGTATGTTTGCTTTCTATTTTCATATCCATGGGAAAGGAATCTGCTCCAGCCCAAGGCTGCTATCCTGCCTGTGCCCGTGCCGGCTGACACTGCCACCATTAGCTTAGGCCACAGGTATTTGGACTTCATTAAGTGATGGTGAAGCATCCAGCAAATGACAGTCATTAAATTTTAGCAGAGTCAGCTGGAGAAATCTCCTCTTCTCTTTGAGGTTTTTGCTTTCTGCTAGTGAGCTCCAGACAAAATAAAATAATTTTCAATTTTAAATATTTAATCTAAATCCTGTTTTAGGGTTTTATTTCGGGGGAAAAGACAGTCATGTCCCTCTTGCTCATTAAAGGGCTCTCTGTTGTGTATCTTTGATGCTGCTTTGGGCAGCTCTGCTACTTTGATCCTCTTAGAAATAGGCTCATTACAACATCCACCTCACAGAGTAACACTTCAAAGAGCTTTGCGAAGGACAAAGGGAGGAATTTAGAAACAGAGCCAAGTGGCTCTCAAGTATCTTGACTAAATTAACTTTGTATTAAGAGTTACTGGCCCAGTTGCAATCTTGAGAGGAGGAAACAAAGAAGTAACTCTGTGTGATTCTTTCATGCATTTTATATCAAATTAATAAACACACTTGAAATCTTCTAGGATTCTCTGCCATAACTTCTGCTAAACTAAGCAGATACCACAGTTGTCACATCAAACTCACTGTTGCTTTGGAGTTGTTAAAAATGTGGATTGATGTTACTACTCAATTTATATTGTCAGAATGACAGAGCCAACATTAATCAAGCAGTGAGGTTAACAGAGGAAACAGGCAGTTCTCAAAATCATTATCTCCAGAAACAGCAGTAACTGCACACATTTTTGAGACTCTCAAATCTATCGTAGCTGGAACGACTGGTATTACTGGTCATTGTCCGATCTAATTTCATTGCTTCTGATATGTTTGATTTAGGACTTCAGTTAGGAAATCATTACCATTACAATGTATTATTTGCACTATGTGCTTTCAGCACAAGTCACAGTGTTAGGTGCTGTACAAACACAAGCCACTTAAGTGGCCTTGTCCTGGAGAAACTACAATGCCAATTAGAGACCTCAGCCTGACACCCTGAGTGTCATAGTGGGCAAAGCAGTCCAGCCCTTGTCCATGACTGCGAGCTTTACCCTCAGCTCATATTGCCATCATCCCCACCATAAGAAGGGGTTTTTTTCTTCTGAAATACCAGATTACTCTAGTTTAAGTAGTAGCGATTCTCGACATAAGCCCTTTGCATGTGCTATAAGTCAAATGCAAATGTCATTTACTACTCTAACCACTAGAACAGCCTTTGAAAACATGTATATTGATCTCTCTCAAAGACAGCACAAGGACAAGTTCACATGAAAATTCTGATTTTATCATTTATTCTATTTATTCTGCCTTTTTAACACCTTCACCAGAAGGCTTTATGAACAAACCAGAGCATCGTTTGTCTGAGGTCCCAGTAACATAATCTAATCCTAGCAATACTTAGGCTTGAGACATTCTTAGTTTACAAAATTCCCGTCTAACTAGCAGGTGTTTTACAGTTCCTACTATTACAATGCAAGTTGTGCCTTTTACTGTGAAAGTACAGTAAGCATGGAATAAACAGAGACAAACCACCAGGAAACCTGCACCTCTCAGGTGCCAGGATGGAAGGTGCAGATGGCTGCCATTCACCAGGCCTAGACCACGTTCATTATGTGATTTATTGTGCCATGAGAACTGGCGTAGTCCCTTGTCCACATGTTCTTTTCTTCTATCTTCCTAGCAATCCTTAAAATGTACTTATGTGTCTTATGAACCATTCATTTCCCTCTTGCACAGAGTTATCAGTGAATTTAATCAATAAGCTATGATTTTACTGGGAAAAAAAAAGAGATAGAGCTGTATAAACTTTTGTTAATACACAAAATTTCTTTCAAAACAAAGAAAATCAGAGTTTATATACATTTGATCCACACACATGTATTTCTTTGTGAAGAGTGAATTCAGTGCTAATATAATTTCAAATTCTTCTTCATCTAGATTCAACAGGACTCCCAGGATTTCCAGTCTGGTAAAGGAATTAAAATGTGACTTGGATTGATCCCTAATGTAACTAAGTGAGGTAGAGCATTTGGGGACCAACAGGGAAGTTATTAATTGGCTTATTAATTGCAGTTATTCAGGAACCTACTTCCCAGCCACTCCAGCCCATATGAGCCTACCCAACTGAAAGATACGTTGATTTTGTGAACAGTTTGTTCTCTGCTGTTAAACGTGTGAAATTGGAGGTTAAGCATCACTACGATTTCACTGTTAGTATGTGCTATAGCTGCAGCATTCTCCTCAGCAGCAACTCTCACTCTCTGGTTCCCGTCTTCCAAGTTACCATTTAAATCTTTAACCTAAGATTCTAAAGAAAATATTGACATGCTGTATATTTCATTTGCAACCTGTATTGCAAATTGCACTTCTTTCATATTTTCTACTAGTCCTTCTGTCCTTTATTTGATATTCTGTTCTCATAGGATTTCTTGCAAAATATAATGTGAGATAGCCATCTGTGCAGCTGCATTCCATTCCTTATATCCTTCTCGTTGTAGTTAAAGTAATCATGTAGTGATTGCTCTACTGAGATGTCTGCCCTTAGAAGAAAATTCTGGGACATATGTAATCAGTCTGTTCTTTAAATTTTGTCTGTGAAACCCATATACACTTTGCAAGTGTTGTCTTAACTCTGTTCAATTCTGCTCAGCCGTGATTATTCTGACTGTAGCTTTTTTTTTCCCACCCAGTGGAATAGGTAGAGCATCCAATTGTTTACTCATCATTACTTCAAAGTACATAATTCTTTTGGAACGGTGTGGACCTCTCCTCTGAGCCCCCTGAACCAGGCAGAAGTTTCAGTTTCATTTCTTCCCAGTATGGCTGATAATATGGTGCTTCTGTCTCTCCTTAGACTGGAATGATAGCTCACCCTAACGTTCTCCTCGTCTGTTTTATAACCCCAGCAATGAAATAAAAGTTCTTTCCAGCATTGTCTGATTTGACAACTGGGACAATATCTAATGATTAGAACATCATTAGCTTAGTAAAAGACAGGGAGAAATCCTATCCGTTTCATAAATAAGAAAGCCACTATAAAGAGGGCTGTGACTCGGTCTTTACTGGTGGACTGCCCAGCCTACCTGGAGACTGCTCTAGGGTGGAGTTACAGAGTTGCTGCTGTTTTGGGACCCTGGGGAGTTACGTTCAGTCCTGGACATGACACTAATGTTCTTTTGTATTTTTCTCTTTAATGCAAACCATGTTTCTGATCAGATAGAGCCTTCAGTTCAGCAGGCTTTTTAACCTTTATGTGTCAGTGACAAGTCTGGAGAACTTGCCTGGCATAGGTAGAACCTGTATGAGAAGTGAAGCATGTAAGAGTGTAGGCACCTGCAGTGTAACCTAGCTGTGTCTGTATATACAGGTAGCTTAGGTCCTCTCATGTTGCATAAATGGGAAAACCTTGATTTGTCCATGTTAGTCTTGCCTTGGACATTGATTATTGCTGTGCCTGGAAGATAAGGCATCCATATAGAGAGATTAATCCTCCTTCTTCAAACAGCAGAAATGTCTACTGTGTGCTGTGTGGACTCTGGCGTAATGTCTTCCCTTCAGGAGAACGGTCTTTATGTAGAGTAGCAGTTCCCTGTTCCCAGTGCATTTGATCTCTGATGGAATTTCCCAAAGCAAAGACCAGGCTACAGTGCATTTTCCTAGAACTTTCCCACTTTTATTCTCTTACTAGCCAGAGAGATTATGGACACTGACAGCAAGTATCAACAGAGGTATTTTCTCCACCAGTATATCGCTGACAGAGCCCAATGGCCTAAGCAGTGATGAGGCCCTTTTGTAACTGCAGCTATTCCTCACTAATCCACTCACATTTCTATTGGCATGGGCATGCTGTCAGCATTGTGGTACTGATACAGCAGGGCCCTAACACAGTGATCGTTACAACCTTATTTTATGTAGGGAGGTATTCCTTTCTCTGACTGTGCCTAAGCAAAGCCACAAAGCTTGAGATATTCTTCCCCTCTTGAACTGACCTTTGTCATTTCTGTCTCTGAATTGATGGTATATCTTTTCACAAGAAGCTCAGAAGTGTTTGAACAGAATACTTGCTGACAATTTGCCTTGAGGAAATAAAGTCTTGTAACTAAACTCCTGGAAAAAAGCTCTTTTAGGTCAGTTGGAGGTTTGCTGTCCTGATGGGCTACATACTGTCTTGAGGGTGATTCTTTCAAAGTTAGCTCTTCCTCTAAGTTTCTCACCATTTTTAACACAGTTGACCTTTAGGCAATGAAATACTGATTTTGATTCTCATCTTAGCTCTTCTCAGTTCTTCTTCCCAAAAGCAGACCCTAGTCTGTATTTCAGCTTCCTTTTACTATCTGTTCCAGGCATAGCCTCATGGAGAAATAGACTGAGTTTTATGAAGTTGTTAGCATACCTGAAGGAACATCCGTGCCCAGTATACGAGGAAATGCAACTTTTACTGATTGCGTTGGTCGGCTTGTAATGTTCAAAAGCTATCTGCAATGTCCAAGTAAATAAGATTCTCCTTGGAAACATTAGGTCTTCTATTTCACTATCTGCTCCATTCTCCTACTTTTCTATCTATTTTACTGTCGACTGGAGAAGATTCTGCTAGGACAAATCATACTGTGTTTTAAAATCTGCTGACTAGAAAGCTGAGTTTACTGCTTGCAGGATTTTATTCTATCCTGTTTTGAGCAATGTAGAAGCCTTCGTAACAGATTCAAAACCAGCCAGTAGTGGCTTATATTGTATTATTAACAAATCCTGTGATTTTTCTGGGAATCTTGATCTCATATGAGTTTTTGAAGAAGTATGCTATTTGTAGCTACTGCCCTTTGAATAACTTTTCTTCCCCTTCAGTCCCTCTCGTAAAGATGGGTAGATTCTTCAGACATAGCTGCTTTAACTGTGAAGCACCCTTACCAGCACTATGAGTGCATCTAATTCATCATGCAGTGTCCTGGAATGTCATCCTTCTACAACTTATAGGCGTTTCTATTTTTAAGACAATTTATCAGTTCCATATAAGGAGAAATCAAATCCTGACACATTTCTCAAAATTGTGGCATATCTTTGGAAGACTGTTGCCTAACTACACTTTTCAGTTCACAGTAAGTTTCTCTCTCACAATCTTAGGTTTATCGACTTCTTCAATTTTCAAAACCTCAAAGAAATTCATAGCGATAGGAATATATTTATGAACTCGGACTGCTTTCTCATGGGAATGTGGTTTATCCATTTGTTTAGTTTCTGAGGAAAAAAAAAAAGCCACTTGTTTTTATCAGGGAAGCTAAGAAATCAGAGGCAACTGTAAAAGACAAATAATGAAAAGGGTTGACAAAGTGAGACTGGAGGGAAAGGAATGTGCTAGGCTTTTTTTTTCTGTCTTTAGTTACAGTTAGTCCTCATTTTACCCCAAAACTACTACTCATGATTTCATGGGGAACTACGTTCCCTTGTTCCTTTATGGCAGAAATAAAACCCAATGATCTGAGTTTTTTTTTTTTTTCCAATAAAAAGACTAAAAGGCTTTTTTTTTTTTTTGATAAAATATCATTCTAAAGGTAAGTAGATATCTAGATAAATAGATATTACAAGCAACCTAATATTTCTTGCATTGTGTGTAGGCTAGCTGCTAAATGGACCAGATGATCACTGTAGGTCCCTTCTAACTATTCTTTTCTAAAATATCTTGAAAGTTTCTTGTGTTTACTATAGAATTCTATAGCAGTAGCAGATAGATTCATTTCCAGTCCATACCTTTTATAGTTTTCCATAGTAGAAAGACTTTTTTGCTTGTCTTAATTGCAAACGTTATATAGAAAAAGGCTCTATTTTAAATATAGCTTGTTATTTACCTAAATTATCAATCATAGTTTCTAATCTGTGGATCATTTGAACATCTAAGGTAAATGAACCTAGACAGATACATAAAAATAGAATTTCAAAATTATATCTGCAACATGAGCTTGTCAAGATTGCATACAGAGAGTGAATGCATTGTGCTTAGCTGGCTGTTTCCTCACTACAAGAACAGAGAAGAACCTGCTGGCTGACGTAAATTGTGTATAAATACTGAATTTGCTACTAATGAAAAATTAATTTTTGTCTATAAATTCATAATTTTTTTTTTGTGTTCATGCAGCGTGGGACAGGCAGCGAGTTGCTAACCTGCTAAGGTATGTGAAATGGGATAGCTTACATCATCTGGGGTTACTGTGCTATTTGCATGGTCATCAAGGAACGGATGAGATAGTTGAGCTTGATGAGGTGGTACCCTTTGTGGCCGGTCCTGCCGCTGCCTGTAAGACCTCTGGGTTGCTCTATGACTGCTATGGGGTCAACAGAGCAATCGCTGTGCCAGGCGCTAGACAAAAAGCCAGACAGCTTCTTTCTGCAAGATGAAAAATGAGATGGCAGAGTTCGGTAATTAAGGCAGTGGTCAAAGAGATTAATGTGACCAAACTGAGACACTAAACTGACCAGACATAATTCACAAACTAGTATTACTCTGGATAACGTGACAAAGTGCTCTGGCCCAGGGAGATCTATTTTTGATGTACTGGCATCTGAACAAGAAACTGGAATTAATAGTCACATAATTTGTTTCCCACTCCCACCCCTCTTAAATTATTGGAGAGGGCTCATGGGAGAGCACAGAGGCTTAATGCCAAGGATGATGAAAACTGACCCATTTCAGTTTGCATGTGACTGGCAGAATGAATTTTAGAAAAACTGTGGCAAAAAGCCTCATGTTTCCGCTGATGAATGCTCCACAATTGATCTCTCCAAGATAGCAGATGGGAAACACAGCGAATCTTTTATAATACACTGGAACAGAGAGGGACATTTCCAAACCAAATAAATAAAAAAGTTGAAAGCATGGTAAAGAGCACCTTTATAAATGTGTGTAACAAAGGGCTATGAACTCAAATGAAGCTTTCTTGTTCTGTCTTTTTGCAATCACCAGGATTGTCCTCAGCCATACAGCAAACAGCACCTCACTAAATGCAAAGCAAATTCATGCCTGACCTACACACTGACCGCAAGTACATTGGTAGAGCGAGACACAAGATTTTTCTGTCAATTTGATTAAAGTGTGAAGTAAACACTTTACACCGAGTTTGAGGTATTGATATATTCCTTTTTCCAATATTATGTGGAGACTATATTGATCTTGTCAGTGTTAGAAGTGTGATTTAGAGGTGTCTCTGAGCCATGTGTACGTAGCTTTCTTCTAGCAGCTTCAGTCTCAAAACTACGTAATTATTATTGCTGAAGGCTGGGCACAAAGTAACATGCTCTGCCTCCACAATCTCTGGACTGAAACTGTTGCTGAGGGAACAGTTATCTCTTTTTCTATCTGCATAAATCTGATACAAAGGAATTATATTGGGGTTTACATCAGCTTAGCTAAATTGCTTCATAATTTAAATCAATGCAAGATGTTAGAAGTGGTCCTAGGTTTCAGAAACAAAGGTTTCTCACAATGCTTGCTCCTGGCTGTGGAGCAGCAGCCGAGGCATGGAAGGCCACTATACTTATAAGTGACCATTGTGAATTGAACTCGGGTGAAAACAACTCGAAAATGCTATCCACAATTTACTAAGTCTCATTTGCACAAAGATAATAAAGTTTTTCTGAAGTGGTACCATGTTGCTGCTATACTGTTTGTTGCCAGCCAACAAATTGGTTTTTGCCTTTTTTTTTTTTTCTTTCCTCCCAAAAAGCAGATTTTTAAAGGCTGTTTCTGCCTGAAATTACTTGTCCTTTAGAAAAAATGGGATGTTCCCTCTCTCTTTAGCAGGTACAGCTGAACTGAACCCTAACTGAACTGAAGTATTTTTTAGGCAAGATGAGAGGTAGGTAGATGGTATGAGCTGGCAATTTGCAGGTATGAGCTGGCAATACCTGAAGCAGCTTCTAAGAGTCATTTGTGAAATAATTTGCAAGCAAGTGACTTCTTTGTATGTATAGAAGTCTATATGATGTTTTCTTTCTGGCAGACCAGTTGTTCTGCCCACCTTGTGTAGCTGTATTTGCGAGGCACACTGTAATATTCCATTTCTCATCAGTTTAAACCCAGGCTCAGCCCGGCACTAACTGTGGCCACGTAGCTGCCAGGCAGCTCACAGACTCAACTCAGGCTTTTTTAAAGCCCGGTCAGACAGCACTTACATAGGCCTGCAAAACTCTATATAGGGTTTAACCTTCATTATGTCAAAGGGGCCTTTGAATATTCATTTCTTTTCAGAAATAATGGTTGTGAAAGTTCCCAGCGTTGGCTATATGGTAACATTTTACTCCCACTAGTCTCACCTATAAGGATGAAGGTCAGGATCGACTGGATGAGTTGATTGCAACACAATGTAATGTCTACTGGCCTATTTTTACCCTCAGAAGGAGCTAGAACTCTCCATTCACATTTTATATTCATTTATGCCTATCTGCTAAGTAATTCTTTTCTTCTTCATCTTTCTATACCCTGACACCTTAATCTTGCTGACATCTTACAATAGTTAATGAGAAACAGCTCCTTGTCTTTTCGTTGCTCGCTTTCCCTCTCTTAACACTAAGACATCGGATGATAGTTTACTTTGCAAGACTTGAAAATGTTGTGTTGTACTTCTCTTTTGAAGAATACATATATATTAACAGGGCTGAAACCAAGAGCCATAATGACAGCCTTATAAACATGATTACTAGCTGAGACACAAGTACAGACACTCTCTTGAATATATCACCCAGGTATTATTTTCAGCTCCAGATCTGAAAGCAATTTCCATATTTTGTAGACAAAAACATGACACCTAGCTCTAGGAGAAGCACAACCAATCTAATATCTTTGGAAACACAATACTACTTCTAAATAACACTGTTTCAGGGATATCTATAAACTCTCTCTCATGAGAGTATTTCACTAATTCCAGGTCCTTTAAAGTCCATCATCTACTTAAGACATGCAAATACTTTTAACAAGCAAGATCTCTGGCTTTCAAGAGACGAGATGTTCTGAGAAAACAATCAAACTCTGTTAGGCTAGTCCTCATGCCTAATGTAATTAACATTGAAAGAAAAACAAAGCCAACAAGGGGTTGAATTTGTTCTTAATGTATTTTCAAATATCTGGATAAAAAAAATCCAGGTGGCTGGATAAACCATGAACTCCTGTTTATGCTCTTAATGTGAAAGAAAGAATTATCAAGTGGGCAGAGACGGTTGTGCGGAATCATGCCCAATAATATCTATTCTCCTAGGGTAATATCCAACAGCCTCTCCATGCATACTGCTTTTTAAGTCTTGTTTAACCTTCGACTCCAGTGTGCCAACTCTACATATTTTTAATATCAGCACCTATGACAAACAGCAAATTTGTCCAGGCTCAGGGTCTGCATCAATGAGACACCTCCTTGGTCTCCTTCTGATCTCACAGCCTGACAAAAGTAAGCCAGACCGGTCAAAATTGCTTTAGATGGTTGCTTCTCAGGTTTGGATGGGAAGTGTAATATTCTAATTTTTTCTTTTACAGAAATCAATGGGAAGGGTGATGGCTGTTGTAGAAACTTTTTCTGAACCTAATATATTTATTTCACTGTCTCTTCTCTCTCAGTATTACAGTATTGAAAAAACTGTTCTTGGCAGCAATGTTCTCACTTGTTTTGTCCACAAGATGTTTAGGCTGTCCCGAAATACACACGTTTTACATTGTCAATTAAGCATTATCACTTACGAAAAAAAACCAAAACAGTTTTCTGATGAAATCTGGTAGTTTCTTCTAAATTTAGCATGTTAGCTCTGCTAATCTGTTAACTATTCTGTGCCTTGTTTCATTTTTCTGGAACTCGGGGAGGGGAGGTAGTGGTGGAGATATGGACCTCCAGCATGGGTCTTGTAATATAGGTGTTACATGAGTTAAGATGGAAAGATACAACATTTAGGATTAGATACTGAATAGCAACCGGCATGAAACTTATTTTGTGATCTGGTGGTTGAGGTGGGGCTTCAGCAGTGATTTTCTGTTTGCAACTGTCCTAGTTCAAAGCAATAATATAATTTCTGTACCTGTGTCTGTCTTATTCCCCATTGAGTTTCTCTCACCATTCTTGACAAACCAGTTTAAAAAGATCTTTGATAACATGAACCTCTACCTGATCTGCTATTTCAAACACAGTTTCTGAGTATCCTGAGCTAACATACCTTCATTTCTTCCCCAGTCATGGTCCTTTTGAAGGTAAAGTGTCCCTACTTTAATCCATTTTTTTTGTTTGTGTGTGTGTTTGGTTTTTCCAGGTTATTTGGCTTGTAAGTCATAAAGTGTCCTGAAACAACAAGAACTACCCAAGACCTAGTAGAAGCTCTGCTAGCCCACTGATGGCTAGTAGTTCTTCAAACACTGAATTTCATTGCAGAAATTCAGAGCTTACCTCAAAGCTTGAAAGTGTATCGCAGTGACTGTCATGAGTCAGTGCAAAGCTCATCACTAGTAAAACTCATCTAGCCTTATGTTTTCTCATAGAGATTCAGATAACTTTCATTGCTCCACAATATATGTAAAATAAAAGTCCTGGGTAAGGATGAAGTGCTGGCTGAATTGCTAGCATGCTAGTATGGCTGACTTGAAAAAAAATTCCCATTGAATAGAATCATAGAATGGTTAGGGTTGGAAGGGACCTTCAAAGGTCATCTAGTCCAACCCCCCTGCAAGGAGCAGGGACATCCCCAACTAGATCAGGTTGCTCAGAGCCTCATCCAGCCTGGCCTTGAATGTTTCCAGGGATGGGGCCTCCACTACCTTTCTGGGCAACCTGTTCCAGTGTTCTATAACTCGCATTGTAAAAAAATTTTTTCCTAATATCCAATCTAAATCTACCCCCCTCTATTTTAAAACCATTACCCCTCGTCCTATTGCAACAGGCCCTACTAAACAGCCTTTCCCCATCTTTCTTGTAGGCCCCCTTGAGGTACTGGAAGACCGCTATCAGGTCTCCCCGGAGCCTCCTCCTCTCCAGGCTGAACAGCCCCAACTCTCTCAGCCTGTCCTCATAAGAGAGGTGCTCTAGCCCTTTTATCATCTTTGTGGCCCTCCTCTGGACCTTCTCCAACTGGTCCATGTCCTTCTTGTGTTGGGGGCTCCAGAACTGGACACAGTACTCCAGGTGGGGTCTCACCAGGGCAGAGTAGAGGGGGAGAATCACCTCCCTCAACCTGCTGGCCACGCTCCTCTTGATGCAGCCCAGGATGCGGTTGGCCTTCTGGGCCACAAGGGCGCATTGCCTGCTCATGTTGAGCTTCTCGTCCACCAGCACTCCCAAGTCCTTCTCCTCAGGGCTGCTCTCAATCCATTCTCAGCCCAGCCAGTATTTGTGCCTGGGATTGCCATGACCCAGGTGCAGGACCTTGCACTTGGCCTGGTTGAACTTCATCAGGTTGGCACGGGCCCACCTCTCCAGTTTGTCAAGGTCCCTCTGGATGGCATCCCTCCCTTCCAGCATGTCGACGGCACCACACAACTTGGTGTCATCGGCAAACTTGCTGAGGGTGCACTCTATCCCACTGTCCATGTCGCCAACAAAGATGTTGAACAGGGCTGGGCCCAACACGGACCCCTGAGGGATGTCACTCGTGACCGGTCTCCACATGGACACTGAGCCATTGACCACCACTCTCTGAGTGCGGCCATCCAGCCAACTCCTTATCCACCGAGTGGTCCGTCCATCAAACCCATGTCTCTCTAGTTTAGAGAGAAGGATGTCATGCGGGACAGTGTCAAAAGCTTTGCACAAGTCCAGGTAGATGATGTCAGTTGCTCGTCCCTTGTCCACTGATGCTGTCACCCCGTCATGGAAGGCCACCAAATTGGTCAGGCACGATCTGCCCTTGGTGAAGCCATGTTGGCTGTCACCAACCACCTCCTTGCTCTCCATGTGCCTTAGCATGGTTTCCAGGAGAATCTGCTCCATGACCTTGCCAGGCACAGAGGTGAGGCTGACCGGCCTGTAGTTACCCGGCTCTTCCTTATTCCCCTTTTTAAAAATTGGGGTTATGTTCCCTCTTTTCCAGTCATTGGGGACCTCACCAGTTCGCCATGACTTCTCAAATATGATAGCCAGTGGCTTGGCAACTTCATCCGCCAGTTCCCTCAGGACCCGTGGATGGATCTCATCAGGTCCCATGGACTTGTGCACCTTTAGGTTCCTCAGATGATCCCGAACCTGCTCTTCGAGTACAATGGGGGGTTCTTCATTCTCGCAGTCCCTGCTTTCACCTTCTACAGCTTGGGTGGTGGAACAGGAACTCTTTTTGGTGAAGACTGAGGCAAAAAAGTAATTGAGAACCTCAGCCTTCTCCATGTCCTGGGTAACCAGGACACCAGTTTCCTTCTGGAGGGGGCCTACATTTTCCCTGGGCTTTCTTTTGTCCCCTGCGTACCTATAAAAGCTCTTCTTGTCGCATTTTATATCCCTGGCCAGATTCAGTTCTGCCAGGGCTTTGGCCTTCCTTACCTTATCCCTGTCCACTCGCGCAGCCTCTTTGTAGTCCTCCCTTCATTCATCTTCATTCATCTACCAAGAAATTACCCCAAACCTGGCCTGGAACACGATGATTTGTGAGCTTCAAATTTGAGAAGAAGCTGTACTGTAGATTGGGACTAATTCAAAGCCTCCTTAAAATTCACTTTTGCTTCTACCCACAGGCTAACTCAATTCTTCTTCCCTCTGGCCAGAACGCATGCCAGTGAAGGAAAAATTTATTTCCTGAAACCATGCTGCCTTCAGCAATTTCAAATAGCTCTAAATTATGTGTAAGTATCTCATTTCTTATTGATATTTCTCCTTTAATATTACTGAATGCATAAGTCTGCACTACCCATTTAGGATTTTTTTTTTTTTTTGTAAATATAATTTCTAAATTACTAACCCTGCTTGGGCACTTATCGTTATTCAGACTATCAAGGATTAAGCAAGTATCAGAAAGTTATTGTATTCTTTTCTCCTCAATCTTGGCTTGTAATTTACCTGAATTTATAAAGCCTCACAAACTTCAGATACTTTTAATGGTCTGTCTCCTTTAGCGTTATCATAAAACCTTTTAACATTTCACCTTTGCATTCTTCAGGATGTGACCTTTAGCTTTCTTTGGAAGTACCAAGACAAGAATTAATTCTGCCTCTCCAACAATATCAAATTTGTCTGTCACCAGCATCCTGCTTTTGTTCCATAATGGTCCTATTAATGTCTTTCTTGATAGTTTGCTAATCTACATACAGAAATGGTTAAAGAAAATACACTGCATATAACAGAAGTTCTTCATAACTTCTCCCTTATGCTGCTTGTCCCTTTTTCCTGTCTCCAGAATCATCCGTTAATCCTACTTTTACATTTTCCTGAAATAAAAGCCTGAAAAGTTGCTGTAATATGGGAAAGTGTCTGCTCTAATAACACATCTGCTGGAAATACGGTAGTCTGTCTTTCTCTTCAGAGGAATATAATCTAGTCTTTTACTAATAATCACTGTGTTTAAAAAAAAAGGTAAATTCCAGGATTGTCTGTCATCCAAATAATCTCACTTTCTCTACTTCACCATAATATGATCTACAGCTGGACTTGCCTCCCCTCATCTTATACAAATTTTGTGTTTTTACTCACGCATTATTCCTGTGGCCTGGGCTGGTTCATTTGTAGTTTTTGCTGTAATACTAATGTTTTCGTGCTCCAATTCTTAAAGAATCTTGAGATTTTCCAGTTACTCCTACTTGAGCACGTACAGTTCTGAGTGTGTCATTTCTGTTCTCCAGCTCTTCATCTGCATTAGCCATCCTGACTTTGTCCTTATATTTAAAGAAATTTCCCTGATACCACAGTCCACTGGGAGGATTGGAGTTCTGACTTAGTACATCACAGCAGACCAATAACATCTGCTTTCTTTCCCCCGCTCCTCAAATTATTCAGAAAATAATCTGATTCTGTTATTGTATGTAAACTTATCAAAAGCACGTGCATGATTTAGGAGTCTAATTCGTAGTCCTATAACTGATGAAGCTGTCAGGCCCAGATATTTTTAAAGATATTAAGTGTCTAAACATTTAGCTAGACTCATATTTCAATTGTGTTTAGGTGCCTAACTCATTGATTTCAGTGTTCTTTCAAAGTTTCCTGCAGTGGTCATTCAGATTATTATACATTTAGGCATCTTTCAAAAATTTGCCTTTGAAAGCTAGAATTTCAGAGTTTGCTTGAGGCATTTCTGAAATTTCTACAAATTCTCTTTGGTTTAGTGAGAAATCACTGCACAGTAAAACTATTTCATTTACCTCTGCCAAGGAACCTAATTAATTCCCATTTCTCTTAAGAAATATTTAAAAAATAAATCGCTATTGAATCTATACAACTTCATATCAGTTTTTATCTAAAAAATTTCCTCTTAAATGCATCTTCCTGTAATCCATGCCTCTGTTCTGGATAATGAGTACGGTACTTGAAGATATTAAAAAAATAAGTCTAACACACATGTTGTTATACAGATCGTATAACTGAAAATTATCAGGAAATCGACCACCAAAGCAATAAATTATAGCAGGCATAGCAGTGAAGTTCTCAAAATAAAAATAAGAAAATTATACACTAAAATCAAGCTACGGCAAGCCCCACAAACCAACTGAAGGAGTACAGGCCACAGTTTTGTTCTCTTTTCTCTCTCAGAGAGGTTAATTTTTTTTTCAGCTTTGGCAAAAAAAAAAGTACTACTGGATCTGAGCGCACACCTAGGGAAATGAGGTTAGTGATAGCCAAATAAATATTATGTACTGATAAATCAATATGAAAACAAATTACACACGACCTTCCACAAGTGTAATCCATCTTACTTTTAAAGTCATTTTCAAGTTTATGCACTGCTGTTTATTAGGTCTTTCACGTGAAGAGAGGAGAGTGGCCGTGTTTTCCCTACTCCTTTCCATGACTCATTTACCCACATACTGTCTGATGTCTACATGCTGCTGATTTACATAGATGCTCCTTTTCTGGCATTGGGATGGAGAGAATAGATGAGAATAAAATGAAAGTTAGCCTTTATGACCTGGGAAATGGATTTATTTTGATTTTCTTCACAAATTCCGATTTCTAAAAGTTTTTAAGAATTGTGATTTACTTTCATTTGGTAAGCAAGTGAAATAAGTTCTGGGGCAGAACAGGAGTGAATACTTTTCTCTGTGGCCAAAATTTACTGGATGACTTTGGTCTTCAGACAAGTTTTAATTAAAAGTTCTGTTGAAAGAAACAAATTCCAGTAAATGTCCACATTCAGGTGAAACAGCATATTTTGCTGATTAGCTGAAAATGTCCTGGCCAGCTCTAGCAGGAACACAGAAATTATACCATGTTGTTAGGCTGGTTTGCAGTTTGCTGACTTCAGTATGCTTTTCTGTTGTTTAAGCATCTGCACAAGAAATGTGCTGCCACTTCCATCTCAAATCATCAGGAAAGTAAAGGAAGAAGCTGCAGCTTCTCATCAGGTCCTTTCTTCCTCTGTCCTGCCAGGTGTCTGGCTCTGTTCTGCTGCTTCCAGGGACTTCTCTCGCTCTTTCCTATACTGCTGGCTGGTAGTTAATCCCCTCTGCAGCATTTTTCCCAGCTTTTGCTCCTCTCTATTTACTGGTCTTGAATGCTGGTCCTGAGACCCCTTTCTGCTGGTCACGTGAAGCATCCAGACAGCGATGATCCAGGCAGCTCTGCATACTTCTCCTGCTCCCCTCGCCCCAGGACTGTTTTCTTCCACAATGCACGTTCTGGAGATGCCTCATAGCTCGGTGAAGGCTCTCCTCTTTCCCATACCTCCTCTTGTTTTGAGCTCAGTCACTGCTAATCCTCAGGACTGCAACCACCATTTCATTCCAGCTGGTAAGGAATTTCTCCCTCTCTTCATCTGTTTGTATCCCATTCCCAGAAGGCACAGCTGGAGCTTGAAAGTGATAATTCAATCCACATGTCCAACAGAGGAAGGCAGACTAATAGCCAGAGCTCCTCAATACATTTTTGAAAATCACAGCACTTAGGACTGTGAGGATCCTCAATATACCCTCACTTTATCCTAGAAGCTCGCAGGAATCTGCTATTGGATGACCCAGTGGGACCAAGGTATCATTTCTTCCCAAAGCTGCAGAAATAAAATATAGCATTCAATTGCAGTGCCTAATTGTGAACATTCAAAGCATTAAATATTTTGACAGCTGGAGCAAAAAACACGTCCTGGAAATGTCCAGGATTGTTACTCATAAAGTGATGAAATGAGTAAAAAATCTAGTTACTTTAATAAATAAAAAAGTGAAACCTTGGATTTCCTAGCAGAATCTAAACTACATCTTCCCTTGGAAAGGAAAAAAGGGCAAGGAAAATAAATCCTTGCTATGTGTTTATTATGTAAGGACAAATGCCCTGATAGCCTCTCTGTTAGACTGATCTGAGTAACACTCAAGCCAGACAATACCTGCCCTGATTTTAAGGGTCTTTGGATGAGGCTCTTAACCATATAGAAAAGATAGCTTGATATTTGCATGCAACAAATTACCCACTCTTGACTTTGTGCTTTTCCAATTTTAACCAACTTCCCTTACAAACACACACATGCTTGCACTGGCTGCTAGCACAAAGAGGTTGGTCTGTGTAAGGTCTGGCTTCCTCCTCCCCATTCCAACACAAAAGGCAAATGAACAGGAGCACAGGCCAGTTTCTATCCAAAATGATCACAAGAAAAAGGCGTTATACATTTGAGACACTTAGAAGTAAATTTACTACAACCAGCTGTCTAAGTAGAATAAGTACAATACAGCCCTGCAAGAGAAAGGATGTTTAAACTTTGAGCATCTGATGCTGTGCCTTTGACTTACTTAACTGTGCTGCTTTGCTGAGTGGAAAATCTAGTTACTTGAATGTATAAAGAAAATGAAGACTTATATTTCATGACAGAATCTAAATAACATCTTATCTGTCCAAGTGAAAATCATGTCCATTACACTAGAATGGTTATGTATATCATCCTTCTAGTTTACATTGTTGGAGTGCTTTTACATCAAAGATGTCATTTTATCTTCCATCAGACATCCAGGGGCTTCTTGTGCAGCCTCTCTCTCCTCCCGCTCTGCCCTCGCTGCTCATTGTTTTACTACCAGGTACCATGACATTGTAGCTATATTTTCTGAGCTGGTTTTCAGAGGTTGGAGTAAAATATATCTATAACAGGAGTAAATTCTTCATTTTAAAACATATAAAAGGTATTTCTTTATTCAGAAAACTGTCCAAACTTGGAGCAGCGAGTGTATTATTAGAAGCAAGGTTTCGCCATAAAAGCTTTAAATGGCCTCTTAAAGCTTCTTAAATACAGTGTGTTGTCTTTGTGGCTCTGTAAATCACTAGCCTGTTAGAGGTCAAAAGATTATCATTTAGAGAAAGGTTTCATTCTTTATGAGGGAAACTGGTAAACCAAAGTAATATAAATAAGCTGTCTGCCCTGGGACTTAGTCATATGGCAAAATATATCTTTGCTGTCAAAGGCAGAGATGCTAATACGAAGACAGTATCTATTGTTTTCATGAGGTGCTCATGGGTAGTAGCATTTTGTTTATTGCGACAAAGTGAGGCTGGTGGATCATATATATTCTCAGTGCTCCTCACTCTTTATCCAGAAAGATCAAGAATTTACAGCAGGCTACCTACTGTAGTGAGGTGCGTGTAAGAAGGAAGCATTTCTCAGAGGCAATAAACACCCGCTCTATGCATTCAACATTTCCTTGGTTTATATATTTGACCTTGGAATACGTACAGCATTCCAATAACGTGATTCAAGAATTATTATCTTTCTATTTCTTATATGTATTCTCAATCTCAATAGTAAAATTACCAGGGTACTTGCAGACATGTATGTATGTATACATATATTTCAAAGAAGTTGGTTGTGAAATATGATTCTCAAGTGTAAGGCATACAACGTTATCGATATGCTTCTACGTTAACCTCTAACAAAATCACAATAAATTAACCTGAACGAAGGAAGCTTGGATCCTTGACTGTCCAACAGCTTCACCAGTCAGCCACACTAAAATTAGGATTTAAGCATATGGAAACCTAAGTGGTGCAATCTGTAACGCAGAATTCCAGATGCTTTTCAAACTCCCTTTAAAATCCCAGAACTGGGATGAATGTAAATGTCTGACTCCTATGAGCATGTAGGCACACAAGTAGAAGGAACCCTTTCCTAGGGAAAACATGCAAGCATTAATTTATATTTTTAGCCTTTTTTTCATACGCTGGCGGCTTAATGCTGAAAGAAAGTTTTCATTATCTGAGTTGATAGCTAACAGTCAAAGTTGTTCTCTTGTCTCTGTATCATTCAGTGACTGGGAAACTGATTTATAACAATACATGGATGCACTGAATTAGAAAAGACAGTTTTAGAGCAATGACATGTTTATTTTCCTACAGTGCACACTCCACTGAGATACATCAGGGCTGTAGGAGAGCTGCCTGCGCTCCGAAAGGTTCTCCTGCTCACTCTTTATCTTCCTTCCCTCTTCCACTCCTCCTTTCACCACCTCTCATTGTGACCAGACAACTGCTCTGCCGGCCGGAGCGCGAAGGGGAAGGGGCGAAGGTCTGACTCCTTGGTTAAAAAGGGCACAGCAATTGCTGAGCTGAAATCCCAGCTCCTGAATCGGACTGAGCTCATCAGCTCAGGGGCTGTCCTGGTTCTGGCCAGGATAGAGTTAATATTTACCTGAGCTGGGTGGAGAACTGAAGCTTTGGCTGTTTTGCAGCTTGGCAATTCAAGATCTTCTCCAAGTTTCACCCTAAAGCAGCTCGAACAGGCTGTAAAGGCTTTGAGCTCACACCCAAACTTGCTTTTACTTCTGAAACGTCCAGGAAAGACTGGCTGATCTCTCTGTGATACTTATGTGTCCTAAACTGCTGTTTCAGAGATTGTTTCCTTAACAAAATGTCCATGTGCATTTATAAATCTAACGCCAGTTTTCCGGGCTTAGACAAGGTCATTTGCAAACCAGACTTTATATGCCATTTTAATTATTTTATTTAATGAAATTTCAGAGATGCTATTTAATTGCACTGAGCTATGCATTCAATTTGATGTGCAAATCCAGGACAATGTTCCTTTCGTACCCATTGTACCTATACAAAATAAGAACGTTGTCTGTGGCTTTGGACACTAAACACATTCCTACCACTGAAACATTTTTCCCAGCTGTGTCCAGAATGCAAAAGGAAATGTCTTTCATACTTTTACAAACTATAAAATCCCATGAGTGGTGTATACCTTTCTAGCCTGAATTTCTTTTACTTTTGCTAAACAGAGAAGAAATAACAAGCAAAAATTTCCTGCAAGATGCCACAACATGCATCTATCTGTAATGAGGTGAATCCAGTCTGAATACAAAATGGCTGCTCCCTCCAGAAGGCCCTTATGGAACACAGCCCAGTGTGCAAAAAGCATGTTTGCAGTGGTATACATAAATACATACACCTATATGCTATATGCAGAAGTTTCTGACATAGACAAAATTGTTACGGGCAGGATAGATTTTGTCACAAATGTCCACCTGACTAGGTGGATTAACTTAGCCTTTCCACATACAAATATAGGCACGATAAATGTCTAAGAAAATAGGCCTTGGATCTGATCTGCCATTGAAGTCACATCCTCTCATAGGTGTTTGGAAGCTGTATGCCTTGCTGAGGACTGCTAGGAGAAAATAAGATTTCTGAGCAAAATGTGGGCATAAACATTTGAACAGAAAGATGACAGCTGCTTCTGTTTGCCAGTGACAAAACTGGAATTCCTTAAAAAAAAAAAAAACAAACCACCAAACTTATAAAATAAACATAATTTCATTGGCCTCATTGTAATTGGCAAATTTTAATTTTTAAAAATTAATTTAAATATAGTGCTGATTATATATATATGTGTGTCTGTATGTGTCTACACATATTCATAGACACAGACCTACAAAAAGGGTCATTATAATGGATTATCTTTTTTGTTAGCACATTTGCAAAATTGCAGAACCAAAAAATAAGTGTGGTTTAGGTGAGGAAGAGTATGCGATACTCAGAAATAACATTTATGTTTAGTCAAGCAACCGTATCTGGAATTTTCATGAGTAAAATTAAAATTGTCAGGTCACTTGATATAATGGTTTTTATCTAATGAAACATCTGAAATAATAATAATAACAGTTATTATTATTTATTATTACTGACATTTGTTTTGCTCTTCCACAATAACGAAAATAATTCACCATGAAATTTCACCCAGCAATGTTTCACTGAGAAGCTGTTTTATAACACAATTTTAACACAAAAAGTTAGGATCATCCTTACTTACTGATTTATTGGAGAGGCTCCAACTTAATGTAACAACTTCAAATGCAATCAATGCCTGCAATGTATTTCAAGTCCCACTTTTTGTTCATATCTATTATATTTTTTATTTTCTCATAAATTCTTTTTTTTTTTTTCCCTAGGAAGTAAAATAAAGGTCTTCAAATTCAGAAGAAGTTCTCCACTCACTACGTGTTTTTCTCTGAGGAAATGATTGCTTTTTAATCTGCCGTTCATCTCATCCACATAGGAGCAAAGTGGATTTTCAGGTCAGATACCTCTCTTACAAATCAATAAAGTGTCGTTGAAAAGTTGGGTTTGAAAAGTATAGTAAAAAATACGTATGTGACTTCTGTGTAAATGAGGTACTTACATGGGTACAATATTGAGACACTTTTGAATCCCTCTTCACCACCAGAACCCAAGTGGGTTCCTGGCTGCGCTATACAAGTGATGGAAATAAAGTCTTACTGAATTCATATTTTTGTCAAGGAGATATCCAGGGTGTTTTTCTTTCGGGCAACTTACCCCTTGAGGTTAAATACATCCATGTACATGGAGAAATTGGGTCATACTCTGTTAGGTTTTACAAAAATACAACTAGCAGAAAGTAGACTTTCTAAAATGCTGTAGAAGTGCCACTGTGAGGACCTGGGCGGTGTGAACAAGATTCAGCTGTGTTGTGGGAGTTAGTTTTGAATCAGGATAATGGAAATGTTTTTTTGGAGTTGATCTGGAGTATAAATAATTGATTTTTCAAAAATAAAGCTTTTATAAATGAAAGGAAAAAAATCTGTTTTAATTTCAAACTAAATCAATTTTCATAATTGAGTTGCAAAGACTGAGCTGGTATTTAAGAAATGCGAGTTTTCACGAGCAGATCTCTCCAAAGACAAACATCAGACTGGCCAAGAAGGCACAGGCCACTTTGAGGATTTTTTTTTTTTTTTTTCCTTTCTTTTCCCCCCCGGTCCAGTATAAGCTTTATAAAACAACTGTCTATGGCCAGGTTTCACCATTATGTGGACTGAAGAGATGGGGGCTGGCTACTGCTGCTGAAGCATTAAATGTCCTCCATCTCTCCTGATCATTTGTACTTGTTTGGCTGCAGCCAGCTTGTGAGGCATTTTGGCATTGAGGCTATTTCCACACTGTGGCATTTCTTTCCATTTGGATCTAAACTTGCTCCAAATAAAGCTTATTACTTGGTTTCCTGCTGCTCATAAATGTAGTGCTTTAAGAGTGGTTTAATGATACATATTTTTTAAAAACATTGACTCATCAACTCTGATTTTTTTTTATGCTAATGTGTTGGTTCTGACAACATTTTTTTTTGATCAAAACTAGAATCTATCCTAAAACATTTAAGCAGCTATATTTCTATTAATATCTTAACTTCGTGACTTTACTCATCCTTCCTGTGATGAAGACTGAAACGTGTCTCCCACTAGAAAGACAGATTTTATTTATATGTATGTATTACATATGTATATACATATGTACATATACCTATAGACATGTTTCCCCATGCAAATGGAAGATGAACCTTGATATATTTCCAAATAATTCTTATGTCATGGGTAGATGCCCGTACAAGAAATACGATATTCATACACTCTAATAGATTTTACATCCAAGTAGTGCAGATTCTTCAATCTTTTGAAGAATTTCATGCTGGTGACAAAATACATTTAGACTGAGTAAACTTACTTGCTGAGTTTCCTTTCCTCCCAATACTAATTGACAAAACAAAAAGCTTTTGAACAAAATATTTTCTTGACCTGCGGGCTCTTCCCAAATGTTTCACTGCTCAAATCTTGCTCTTTCCTGCTTCAGACTTTCGTAACTTGGATGGGAGTTAATGAGCCCCACATGTCCTGGCTCCCAACGTATGGTCTTCTGCATCAGCAAAACCACCCTGCTCCTCTGTGCAGGGTCAGGAAAAATGACATCCTTTCTCAGTATCTTTGTCAAGTCTTTTGTTTGTTTGTTTATACTCTGAGGACTATATTTGCCTGTCAACTGACCCTGAAAAAGGTACACTGAATTCAGAACACAGCAAATTCCTGGCGTAGCTACAAAGACAGAAGACAAAACAGCACTGCAACGCTCTATTCTCTCTTCACTTCCCTTAAAATATGATACTAAGATCAAAGTTTTAGCCTCGATAAAGCCTTCTGCAGATATTACCCATTTTACCAAAGGATCTACTCCCCTTTCCACTTTGAATGGAAGTGATTCTCTGGAGCAATCAAGAATCTATTTCATTTTAGACTGGTGTATGTATATAGCTTTATGTATACACATATATAAACTACTTCTAAACTGTTACAGAAAACAAATCACAATGAGCAGTAGAGAAGCAGCAAAACCAGCTCATCTAGTAAAGCAAAAAATAGAGTAAGGCACCTAGATCAAATACAGTCATAATCACAGGAAAAGGAAAAAAAAATCCCCCAAATCTCAAAGATAAAACTGATTTTTCAGACAGATTTTCTGTATCAAGGTAGATGTCCATATCTAGCTATGTAGATACTCCCTGTTGTAATTACTTGTAGCACTGGTGTGCCATAACAACCCTACAAACCACATAACAGGCTGTGATTTACTGAAGTAATTTAGCAGAAGAAATTGTCTAAGGGAATGGTCAGTGGCTTTAATTACTTAATTTTTATACTTAAAAGAATATGAATTGGGAAATTCATGTGGGATGGGCCAAAAAGCCTAATTAATTAGGAAAGTATTCCTTCTTAAGGACTGTATAACCAACACAAACCATAAGCCAAACAAATTAATGTAATCCTATTTCTTTCTCAGTTTGGTTAGTTACAGAAACAGATATCTTAAGGGTAATTTTCTTTGATTGTTGGATGATAACTGAGTGTATTAGACAGTTCTGTGTTAATTTGATAAAGCAGAAAGAATTGTCTCAACCACCAATTTTGGGAGCTATCTTGGATCGTATCAGTTGCAAAATATGTGCGCTGTACCTGCCTTATGTAGCATATAGCATTCAAAACCAAGGTCCTGTCAAGGAAAACACTCAGGACTGGGAGATAATTTTAAGGCTGCATGTTTGCAGGCTTGGATTTGTTTGTCAGTCCCTTACCACTGTAGTAAATGGTAAAAATACTGTGACAGCAGTTTTGTGTAATAACACAGAGTCAGCCTTAGAAATGGTGTATGCCATGTAGTAAGGTAAACATACCAACCTTGAGCCTGAGAACAGAAAACTGCTATAAAGTAGTATTTTCTTCAGTTTTTTAATGAAAAGTAACTTACTAGGGGAATTCTTGTTAAGAAAGATGGGACAAAGACAATACAATAGCACTTGTCTGTTAGGCTGACTTTATAGGACTCATGCAAATTTATATAGGTCTTTAGTTCAAGGCTGACTTTTATTTTATTATCTTTTTTTCCTCTTGGAGTAGTTATGATTCTTACTTTAAATACACAGTGGATGCATTTGATTTAAAATACACCAGGCTTTCATGGTTTTACAATGTTAGGAAGAAAGCACATATAATAAAATCCATAAACGGTAAAATTATTGCATTTTGCAAATGGATTTTACAGTAGGTTGGTTGCCCTACAAAATGCAAATGATGAGATGCCAGACGAGTGTTCTCTTTCCCTCTCCTTTCTCTCTCTCAATGTGTGTATACATACAGTGACAAACTTGATAATCAAAGGTAACCATTCCTCTGTTGTGATTATGGGGCATCATAAATTAAACCAAGTAACAGAGGTCAGGGTTAGTAATTTTCAAAGGGCAGTATCTCTGAAATGTCCTCCTGTCGTAGTTCAGTCCTGATCGGGACCAGACTACGCAGTCTCTCTCTCACTCCCCCCACCCTCCGAGAGAACAGGGGGAGATGATATAAGAAAAATGGCTCAAGGTTTGAGATAAGGATGGGGAGAAATCCTTAAAGTTACCATCACGGGCACAACAGATTCAACTTGGGGAAAAATACTCATTTATTTCTAAAACTAGCAGGAGAATGAGACAAGGAACAAGATAACCTCCCCCCACCCCTCCCTCTTCCCAAGCTTAACATTATCTCTACTACCTTCCCCCTGGAGTGGCACAGGGGGGAAGAGGGAATGGGGGGTCACGGTCAGTTCATCACATGTTGTTTTACACCGCTGTGTCATCGTCGGGGGAAGAACGCATTCCTCCTCTGCTCCATCATGGGGTCCCACCCATATGCCCCAGTCCTTCGTGAAACTGCTCTGGCGTGGGTCATCTCTTCCATGAGGTGCAGTCCCTCCAGGACAGCTGCCCCAGTGGTCCCTCCAAAGGCCACAGCCTCCTTCAGGCCTCCACCTGCCCCGGCATGGGGCCCTCCACAGGCTGCAGGTGGATCTCTGCCCCTCCGTGGACCTCCATGGGCTGCAGGGGGACAATCTGCTCCACCATGGTCGTCACCACAGGCTGCAGGGGAATCTTGGCCAGGAGCTGCATTACTCCTCCCCCTCCTTCTCCACTGATCTTGGTGTCTGCAGCTGTTCCTCACAACAGGCTGGCAGACGCCTCTCAGGATCCTTTTTACATCTTATTCACTTCTCATCTCCTCTCCACTTCTTGCAGCCAGGCTGGGCCGACTTGGGCCCAGTCGGCTGCCCGGCGGGAGGCCAGAGGGTGAGGCCTGCAAGGCCCACAAGGCTCGCACCTCCCCCTCTCTGTCCCTGCTCAGCTGCTTCACATCTTCTCTTCTCTTTTTTTTCTGTTTTCCCCTTCTTAAATACGTTATCACAGAGGCGTTATCACGGAACATTCTGCTACCAATTGGCTCGGCCTTGGCCAGCAGCGGGTCCACCCTAGGCCCGGCCGAGTCCACTGAACAAAGGGGAGCAACTTCTAGCAGTTTCCTACAGAAGCTGCCACCTTAGGCCTCCCCTCACTAAACAAAACCAGAACACCATTCACTCATTTTGTAAACGTGTGAATCATCAGACTCTAGATATACCTCAGTTGAGAACAGAGGTCAATCATTTTAATCTCATTTCCACATCGATGGGGCTTAATATAGGTTCAGGGTTTTTTTTCCTTTTATTATTTTTGTAAAAAGACATATTATTTCACGTGTGTTATTGCTATTGCAGTGCAAACACCTCTTTTGTGTTTCAAGAAAGTAAATGAATTTATATAAAAATGGAGTTATCTTCAGTTACGCTCACATACGGCAAGTGAGAAGTGAACGTGGCCCACATCAGGAGTCATACAGTGAAAGAGAGTTTAGCTCTTTCTTTTAAACCTGTTAAAAGGAGGGACTTGTGCTGCCCACATACTCACTAGTGACAGCAAAATTTGGCTCAATAGCAGATATTTTGGGAGATGGACTTTGCAGAGGCAATTGGGTCAGTTAATATATACAATCCAGGAAAACCAGAAACACACTACTTCCTTCTGCCTCCAGGTCTTCAGCCTTACTCCAGTTAGCTGAAGGATAAGAAAGAGATGGCCCTTCACATCCACCAAAGCCAGAGAGAGTCCAGTGAGCTCCCTAATGGCGCAAGCAAATCAGCCCATCCAGGGCTGTCAGACACTAATGAACTTAAACGAAACCTGAGGAGTAGTTATGGGAATAATGTCTGCTTGAAGTACTGGTTATGGATTGTAACCACGTTGAATTACTAATGGATCTATTGCTTTTTGCGGTTGAGTGCTGTTTGACCTGGGCTGGGTATCAGAGAGAGAATATGGACAGAACTTAGTTAAGAGGATATATAAACTATAACTTCCAAAGCTAAACTCTTGAAATATTAATGGGGGAAGGTATGAGGCATCCATATGACCTAGAATTTTCCTTCAAACTTCACCTGGATTCAGTAATAGGCACTTTGGCTGAAATTAAACCATTAACTCATCTGTACATGACGATACTAGAGTCAAAAGACTTCACCCTTCTCATGCTTCATCCTTCTCGTGCTCAGATCAACAGAGATTGGAGTTTATCTTCATTAGCTGTAAACAAAAGCTGGTGTTTAAGTCAACTTAGGAAAAGGTTCTTCGACATCACTAAATGAGCTGATGTGATCCCTAATGAAAATAATTATTTAATAAAAGATTGACATAGTTGAAAGAGAAATCACCATGGTTAACTTCAAACCACAGCAGACCTGGGGCTTTACATGCTGTTAGTTTTCACAGCACATATGACAGGTTACATACTGCTTAACTGGTTTAAAACCTATTTTGTCTAAAGCTAACAACAAAAAACATCAAACTTGTCAAAACACTGAGGTTTTCTTAATATGTGCTTTGTAAATTTATCACTTGATTTTATAGCTTTTAGAATTCAAGTGACAAATTGCTAGTTGTTGAACCATTTCTTTACCAAGGTACTGAAAAATAAAGTGTTGAACTATGTTATAGAAGCTATATAAAAATTAGTGTTTAAACAATACAGGAGGGCTAGGAGGACAGTTTCTAGCAATAATACTAAACATCACCATGGAGCTTACCTTGTGTAACACTTAATCCCAATAGCAATATACCAAATCCACTTAGACTCTGCTATTTATTTTTATCAAGTTGTCCTTTTATCTATATATTGAACTTCTTTAATGGAAATTATCCATATGCCATACTGGGTGTGCTTGATTTATTCTGCATTTGCTTAATAGCTTCATTTTGTGACAGAAGTCCATGGAGGGACAAACAAGAGACCAGTCTCTTAATAGCATGGATGCTCTATGAAAAGACATCCACAAACAACAATTATAAATACTTGAAAACTGAAAAAGCAGCTTATTGAGATTCATTATAAAGTTGTTTTTACTGAACTTCTTGTTTCTCTGAAAACATTGTATATACATAAGTACATACAAATACAAATATATATACATGTATACGTATAACCTCTACAATTTATTTCAATGAAATGTCTGTGCAGCTATATTTGGAAAGTATGTATGTTAGCTTATGCTTTAAGTTCCAGTCACAGTAGTATTACTGTTTACTCTTTTAGTGAATTTATGAAAAAGAAATGCCAGCTGCCTCATTACATAATACTGAAGTGTTCCAAGATCTGACATAGATGTTTTGGACCACAGAATTAGGGAAAAAATGTGGGTGTACCCATATTTATGTAGCCTGGTGAGAGAATACATTCCAGTAAGTTAAGGTTATTTTGGAATAGTCTTGCATATTTATTTTAATTGACGTCTAATTGAAACAAAAATCTTTCTGATGGATGAAAGCTTTATTCAAATGGCTCCAGAAACAGAGAGCACGGATTTTTTCTATATTTCATATACACTTTGTGTCTCTTTGCTGGTCATAAAAATGTTAAATTTTAGTGTACAAAAGAATTACATATACAGAACTCTTTCTTTGGAACTAATGGGGTTCTAATGAATTTTATGAATGCTGATATGTCCACAATACATTTTATACATGAAGACATAATGCACCACTTCTAAAATGGGTCTGCGTAAATTAACTCTGAAGGGTGTCTGTGTTAGTCTTTCACCCGTTAATTGCAAGATGCGAACCCCCACAGCAGCTGATTTAGGAGTTCACCTCGGCTGATTCTTGCTGGTGGAAATTTGCCAAAACGATTACATCAACTTCCAACAAACCACATGTGCATGACAACAGTCAGCAAACAATTACTTAAAACCCTATAATATAATCTGTAATTTGACATAATAGACTCTTCTTTCAGGGTTCACATTTCCATGACAAAGCCAGGGGGAATTGGAGCAGTTCTGCAAACAAGCCTGGGCCCTGGACATGGGTGGGGGAGATGACCTTCATCCCTCCTCTCCTCAGTGCTCCAGGCTGGCACAACCACCGTGCTGCCTGGAACTTTGGGATTAAAACCGTGACAGTCGTCATTTTGTGAAGCTCACTAAAACACCACCATTTCTTTCTTTTTAGCCCTGAGCGATGACGATGCCCAGCTTATGTTTCGTCTAACAAGACAGCGAGGAGGATGAGAAAAATAAACTTATAGCAATGATTTATGGAAACAATAACACTTCCTTGAGTTCTAAAAACATCTGAAAGCAAATGTCATGCCCTTGCCTTGTCCCGAGCTCCATGTGATATTTTCCATCCTCCTGTGTTACAAAGACCTAGCAAAGGCTGAGTCTCAGGAAAGACGTGTTGTGGTAAATATACTTCTGCTTTAATCTAATGTTCTTCAGTAAGGCCACAAGTTGCTATTTATTCAACATTCAAAACCTGCAAGATTATTGCAGATTTAGGCCTTGAAGCCCTTCTGTTTTCTTTGTTCAAAGACAGAGATCCTTGACATATATTTAGGAGATAGATCGGTTTTAATTCTCTCCCTCTTTTTCCTTCTCCTCCTCTCTGCTTTTAGCAGAGTGATTTATTTGAAAAATGTGCGACTTCTCTAATTTTCCACTTATGGGCTAAGGGTTCTTTGTAGCAATAAAAGGACATAAGGCGTCAAGGAGGAATTATGCAGCATCTATTGTAAGGAAATGTAAAATAATTGCGGTTTTATGTGGGGTGAGGAGACTTAGAGGAATGAGAAGTCTTTATCTGCAGATACGTGTTAACATTTTGTTTAGGCTGTGGCTGCCAAAGGAAGACATCAATAAACTCCTACTTTCTGTTACATGTGAGGAGCAAAAATTGCACTTTTTAGTCTGGTTTCCAAATTAACTCAAAGGTGGAAAATGGATGACTTCTGTACATAGTGTAAAAAAAAAAAAAATGTTTCTCAGAACTTTGCAAGTAGTGGGGGTTTGGAAGGAGAATAGTAACGGTGTGTAATATCTTCTGAATCACAGAAAAAGGTTATAAGCTACTTACAGAAAGCATACGATAGCATAAAATCATAGAATGTGGTTTTCAGAAACAAAGCGACTTGCACAGAAGGGAAAAGAGCCATTACTATGGGTACTGAAAGTTTATCAGTGGTGCTGTATGCAAGGCCGTTGATTTTAGGCTGTTGGTAGCTATTATATCAATTTGTTCTTCCTTCCCCAAGCAATTCTCTGTGTGATCTGTTTTCACAGCCCCTTGGCCTGGACTTGGAGGCAGAGGAACCCATACGTTCAGATGAATGGTAATGAGCGTTGTCGGAGAGGCAAGAAAATTAAGTCCCTGCTCTGGCTGCTGGGCTGAGAGCTGCAGGAGCTAATTGTGTCAATGGTAATGAGAGGGAGCAGGCAGCAGATGCTCACGTGCCTTTACAATCCAAATCCCACCAACAAATTCCTCCCACAGAAACTTTGAGGGACGTCTTGGCACCCTGGAGATGGTGATAGACCTGGTCTCAGCCACATGCCACCTGCTAGAGCCATTGTTTATAAAAAGAAGGAGGGGAAAAAAAGCCTATTATGATAACAAAGTTGTTTGCTGTCTCTTGCAATGACTTTATGGCACCAGTTTTACCATACTGCAGCTATTGAAAAAAAAAAAAAAAAAAAGGAACATCTGATTCTTTAAAGAGAAACATTTGTATTGAACACTGTTAACAACTTACTTGGGAAGCCGGATGTTCAGTATGTGTTACATATTCTGCTGATAAACCATGCCTGCCTTTTTCCCATTACAGCTCCCACTGTGCCTGCTTCCTACAGCAGGTTTACATTTCCACATGTTTTCCCATGACATTAAAGCAGGGACGTTTTTTTTTTTCTCTTTTATTCCCAGAAAAATCAAGAATAAAAAAATGCAGATACTCATGTGGAGTGCTGTATAAATATTTACTGTAAAATAAAATAAACAACATATTTGGCCCTTATTCACAAAGCAGGCTGGGTGGTGAAATGTGCTTGAGGTTTTGAAGAGAGGAAGGCCACTAAGGGTCCCTTAATGACAGTGCTTTGTAATAGAAGCTTGCTAAATGATGCAGTAGAGAGTGGTTCAGATCCTTCAGAGAAACATTTTGCTGGAGAAAGCTGATCAAGTGTCCTTTCTTGCCACAAAATTTTGTGTCCAGCTCTGCACTCCTGTGAGTGCATGCTCTTCAAGACAATTTAAACTGGCCCTGAAGCGGTTCAAAAATCCTTCCCTGGATTGGGTTGGTTCCCAGCAGTCCCAGGGTCAGAAGATGACAAAAATGTCTTTAAAAACTATGGAGTTGCCTCTGGCTCCACCACGGCTCTGCTGAAGATGACAGACCCTTTCCCTTCACCAAAGTGTCCAACATCCTTAGAGCAAGTTGGTTGTGAACAGCTGCTGGCAGTAGGTACACATGAGTGGATCTGGATCATTTGGCTTCGGCTGTCAGTAGAAGATTGAGCACATGCTTTGTCTGGTCTGAAGACACTTGAAACAGCAATTATGCTCCTTTTTTAAACTCCCAGGGGCAATGGAGAAAGTTATAGTTCCATTAAAAGCCTGGGTTGAGCTGGTAGTTTAACAAAGTATGTATTGCTGCCCTGACTAAATTCACATTGACCAAACTTCAAACCCTTTCTTTACAGAAACCCCACTCCCATGAAGAAGAGATGTATCATGAGTGCAGCTGCTCCTTCTGCTCTGTATAAAGTAAGACTGGGCTCAAAAATATCATCACACGCTAGTTAGTGTGTCGCAGGGTACAAGAGCAAGACATTTGTCGAAGCAGAATAGCAGTAGTGTAAAACACAGAAAGCCTTCCAAATTTATTCACACCAAGTATTTCAAATTCCAGTGCATATAGCACATTAATTCATTAACATCTGGAATAAAACCAGATGTGGGAAAGCCCAATGCAAGTATACCAGTGTGTAAGGCTGAAAACCGGTAAGCAAACCTCAGACAAAGAGCACAGATGGTGCTAGTGCTTTCCCTATGAGGAAAAAGAGGTCTGGGGTCCCTGCACTGGTGACCACTGCAGCCCCACGGTGGCTGTATCATTAGGGGACAGGAGGTGACAGAGCATCTTTGTTCCTCGAGTTCCACTTTGCATGAACCTCAGGTTACAGCCGCTCTCCTCTGAAGCATCTGGCTCACCTTGTTATTTGTATTTGCGGAGACAGAGATGGACAGAAGGGAAAAATTATGCGTTAGGAAATGGGCAGTTACCTTTGTCGTACACAATGGGACCCTCACTTGGTTTTAGGTGGCTTTGTGAGAAAGTGGAACAGTGTTACCCCTGTTGGCTCAGGTGTGGTGGGAAAGAAGTGTGCCACGGTTCTGACAGGTATGTAATACTCAAAACCTCATCTTGCTGAAGTGCATATCTTGCTCTTAAAGGTAATTTTGGGTAAACAGCTATCAAAAAGACATATTCTACTTCATGTTTTACAAGCAAATAACGAAACAAAATGATGAATGCATTACAATGATCAAACAATGGAATTTCCATTATATTCTGTGCCATATTAACTAATCCTCAAAATAATTTGGCAGCATCCAGTGATATATTACAGGCATTTGTTTTTAATTGAAATTTTGTAAACCGTAAGTCTCAAGCATTTTTCTCTTTTGCTTGGTAAAACTTTGAGAGATAAATGTTTTATTGGTTCAGAAAGAGACTGAATATCTAGGTACAGTACTTACCATGCATGGAACACGGAGGGCTTTAACTTGCTATTTATATACATAATGCTGCATTGCAAAATGGCCATGGAAATTTACTCAGGTAGCAGAAAATCTGATCCCCTGCCCTTTGCCACGATGATTGATGATAATATAAAATCTAATTTTGGACTCACTTATCAAAATAAATTTCTCACCCATCAGCAGGTGTATAGAATTTTGTGGTTTGATGTATTTTAATGAATGATCAGATTTTTTTTTTTTTTTAAACAAGCTGAAGAAGTTAAAATTATAGATCAGGGCTCTGAATGAAATTTCTCTGTTTATTTCTACTTCTGGGTACCTGGCCTTTTGTTTCAGGCCTTCAACTGGCTGTTTGTTGAGGCAGGAAGATACTTTTTTGTGATACAGCTCTTACCTTGACCGAATGTTTCCTGAGTGTCTCTGATGTGACAGTGGCCTTTGAGACTGCTGGTGCTGGACCCTGCCTAGAAGGGGCAGTGCTCTGACTGGGAAGAGAAACTCTGTTAGGCAGAGTGTCCTCAGCAGGATTACTTTAAGATATAAGTATATGTGTATATAGTTAAGGTATAGAAAATCTCTGCCTTTTCAGATGAACCAGGTAACTGGTGCCCGATTGAGGTACAAGGTTTAATATTCCACAGATTAAAATATATTCCCTACCTAATGTATTTGGGCTTAATTGAGAAGAGTGTAATTCAGAGGTCACGTTTGATAATCCAATGGCCTGTTCTGCCCTTAATATCTCTTACAGTAATCCAGCCTCTGGTCCACTTCAGCTCTGGAAAAGGTATTGGCTATAAGCATGACTGATGAGATAGTTAGCAGACTGGACAAACACAGCATTAATTTGTGATGAGTTCTATAATATGGTTGGCTGTGCAAAAAAAAAATTAGAGTGAAATGTCAGCCTCCTTTCACCCACTCCATTGAACAGCATCCTACTGACCTTTGAGCAGCTTATTTTGTGGGTCCAAGCGTGAGTCCAAAACAGCAACGCTCGTTGGCCTGCAAGGATGCTCTTCACTCCATTTGCACTTGTGCTGCAACAGATGGAAATGTGAAGTGCAAAGGCCAGGGAGAGCTCTGTGATTAGTTTTACTTTGGGAAACAAGCTTGTTGAAGAGGGATGGAGGGAGGGAGAAAGAGAAGGGAAGGGAGGGAGGGAAGAAGGAGAGAGGAAGCCCCCCAATTTTGTCATTCATTGTGAAGGAAATGTTCTCTTAAAATACACTTCTGACTTAGGAAGGCTTGTCTTTCACATTCATTACGCAGGTGTCAAATCAAATTTTCTCTTGCTATGTCTTGCGCACTGGAGCATAGTGCATATGACATTTTGTAACATGATGCAACAGAAGGCAATAAATCATACTGAGAGTGAAGAAGCCCTCATTTGTGTGTGTGTGTGTGCGGGGAGGGGAATGAACCATGCAGCACTGTGCTAATTTCACTGTGCTTCTATCATTGTTAAGAAAATTATTTTCCTTCTCCCCTGTCCCTGCTGAGGGACTAATTCTCAAAATAGTTCTTCAAAGTAAAATTCTCTGTCACCTACGTTTTGCATATAACGTGCGCATCTAGGGGATCAGTAACTTGTGGAAGAAAATAAATGCTTGAGAGCTCAATAAAACTCCTCAGAGAAGCAAGACAGAGTTTAAAGTATGTAGACCACGGAAATAAACACGCTTTCAACTAAGTGAAAAATTAATTAATCTGCTGTGCAGCTGTTGTTTCTGAAGTAGTATTGTAGGCAAATGGAAGTGCTATTTGGAGTCGGTTTGTTTTTCCTCCTCAGGTACATCACTGGCGAGCTTGAATGCAACTTTTGAGAAGAATGTTGTGGTGAACAGATCTGTATTAGGTGGGAAAAACCGAGATTACTCGCCAGGAGGCCAGCAGCACTCCGCTCACGTGCCCAACAGCATTCACAATACCACGCTCCCCAAGAAATGTCTGCTGGCTGCACGTGGGACGCTCCCTTTCCTTTGTAAGGGAAGCCTGCCATGTCAAAGGTGGGCTGGAGTTTAAGAGACTTTCAGACAAAACTCATTCACTGCACATGGGAGGAATCAGCCCTGGGAGTGCTGCCATTGCTCCTAAGCACCCTACAGAAGTATCGCTTCGAGAAGCGCCATGCATCTAAATATTGCTGCGTCTAAACAAACAAACCCCAGATGTGTTCCTTCTCACTTCTAGGCTCAAATGAATATCAGATGGAAAAAAAAAAAAAAAATGAAGGCTTTTTCAGTACTTTAGTTCAGAATTCAGATAAGGACTATTGTGACAATGATATTTTATCATAATTGTAAGTGTAAATGGTTAGCTGCAAAACAGCATGGACTTAAATGACAATATTACATATAACCTGGTGAAGCTGCAAAATAAAAAAATAAGTTTTAAAAAGGGGAAAAAAAAGAAAAGTGGAAGCAGTGCTGTAATTCCTATCTGTAGGTATCCTGCTATCTATTAATACACAGAGTACGTCTCTGAGAAAGACCGATGTGATGAAGTGGAATTACTATTTGGAAAGTGATAAAAATTGCATAAAGCAAATTCTGCATATCTAAATGTACTACACAGTTACTTGGAAGAACATGTTATAGTCTAAGGGTATATATAATATTTCAGTTTTTAAGCAGTGAAATTATTTTTACTATGAATTATTCATCTCCCATACTCATCATGTAAAAGGGCAGTGACTTCTTTTATTAACAAAATACTTTTTATTGACACTAAGAACAGCATTTAATTGAACCTATTTCCCCAATTATCGTCAGAAAAGAGTTTACACTGGTGTTCTGGAAAAATGTTTTAGGAAGATTTATCAGAGCTGCAAAAAAAAAGCTGTCCATGAACTAATGGAATTAGATTGTCTTTGAATTCTCTCCACCAGAACTTAGAATGGCCACTAATTCCTTTCTTTGCTCTTTTGGTGTTTGCAAAGGGGTTCACTAAAGCCTGAATTGATATAATTATTGGCTTGGATTGTTAGAGATTTAGGCCAGATGGCTATGGGTTTCTAAAGTCCCAGTTGCTTGTGTTAGCTTTTCTAGTTTGCCTATAGGGTTTGGGGATCAGCGATTTGAAAGGGCTGCAAACTTGTAAAACAGTATTATTCATGGGGGCAGAATGTTCATCAGCGTGACCCAGTACTAAATACATTCATTATGGGCATTTCTATTCTGCACAATTTGCCACACGGCGCTGGTTTGTGAAAAAAAAAAAGAGACAATGGCTTATAAAATGCTTTTGAATGCTTAAAAAGAAGAAGAGTTCACGCTGAGCCTCCTCTGCTTTCTTTTTCAGCAAGAACCTTCTTAGTGACTTGGGCTGAGCTCTGCTGAGACTACGTAAATTGGGGAAATCAGGGATTCATTTTTTAAATTTTTGGATGTGGAGGGGAATATAAGAGAGAGAAAAGAGCAATAAAAGAGTGATGGTATTATTATGAGCAACCCCAGTAAACAAATGGAGAAAGTTAGGAGAAAAGCACAGCGAGACTGTGGCTAAAATGATAAACTTGAGAAGCAAACGTGAAGAAGAGGGAATAGAAATCGCATCATAAATAGATAAATTTGAAACCAGAACACATCAGCTTCTGCAACCTGGGTGCAGCCTGAAGCTTACATGACGATCTAGAGTAATTCTGGTCTACACAAAATACGTGATCCACTCAGCCATAAGATTATTATTTTTTTTTCTGCAAATGTGTTGTGGTGTAAACGTGCAGTTTTCAGTAACAGCAGAGAGGCCAGGAAATTGTCACTCCTCGCACACTTCATCTATCTCGTGGCTTCTTTTGCTTTGAAACACTTGGCCACGGTGGAGCACAAAGCGCTTTTTTCAACCAGGATGAAAAAGATCTTCTGAAGAACCACTGGCACAGCAAATCAAAAAAAAAAAAAAAAAAAAGAAGCAGAGAGACAACTGAACCCGGGCAGGCAGAGAGGAACGGAGCTCAGGCAAAATGCAGCTGCCAGAGGGAGCCGGGTGAAGGACTGGAGTGTGCTAAATGTGAGAGACTGGGAAAGGGGAGGGCAGGGATGGCAGGGAATGAGGGACAGACCTCCCTGCTCCACACTGGGGCACCGCTGTGGGGGAGAAAGCAGGTAATGTGGGGGAAAAAGGCAGGAGGGAGAGGCTGCTGAGGCAGGGGTAGAGGGAGGGCACCCCCGGCTCCTTTACTCAGCAGGCGCAGTGAAAAGGTCCCCAGCGAGTTAACCAGGGCGACCTGAGCGTGTAAACGGGGAGCGCGGTCGCGTTTCTGCTGGCAGGAAGGGGAGGAAATTAAAATCACAAAAACCCGCTTGAAAGTGCCCTGAAAATGCGGGCAGGGGGGGAGAAGAGAAGTTGATTTAAAGTTGCCCTTTAGTCATTTGTGTGCCCCCTCCCCCACCCCACCTTGGCCGAGGAGCCTGCCCCCTCCTCTTCCCACCCTCATCTACCCCCCCATCCCTCCTCCCCCCCATCTCCTCGCCTCCCTCCCGGTCGCGTTGGGCTGCGGGGCGGGGCAGAGCTGATTGACTGGAGGGGGCTGAGCACATGCAGAGCGAAAAAAAAAAAAAAAAAAAAGCGGAAAGGAAAAAAAAAAAGCTTTGTCTAGCGAGTTGGAGCGAAGTTGGGGAGGAGATTTTTTTTTTTTTTTTTTTTTTTTTTTTTTTTAGGTCGGAGTCGGCGAGCGAGGGTGTTTCAGTCCGGCGGCGAGCGGGAAGGGGAGCGGAGCGGAGAGGAGCGGGACGGAGGGACCGGCTGCATCCCGGCGGAGCCTGGATGCTGGCGGCGGGAGAGGAGCGCCCAGCCCCGGCACATCTCACCCGGGCAGAGGAGCGGGGAGTGGAAGGAGAAGGCGTGGATTGCCTACAGATTCTCTCTGGATGTCCTGGCACGGTGTGTATCCAAAAAAAAAAAAACCAAACCAAAAGCAACAACCCAACCAACCCCAAACTTTTCTGATCTGGTAAGATATTAATACTCGGCTGACTAGAAAAAACGTTTTTCAAGTTTTAAAGGACCAGATGCGTGCTGGGCTTAAGGTACCGGAGGAAGTCGCAGTAATTGCTTTTTAACTTGCTTGGAGAAATGAATTGCAAAAACTTACAAATGCACCGAATCGGCGGTAAAATGCACTTTATATTCATTTTTGCACTGATGATAATATCTTTCAATAAGGCTGTGCTGGGCAAGAATTTGAAATACAGGATTTATGAGGAGCAGAGAGTCGGATCGGTAATTGCAAGACTATCGGAGGATGTAGCTGATGTTTTATTAAAAATGCCTAACCCTTCCTCGGTTCGTTTTCGAGCCATGCAGAGGGGGAATTCTCCCTTGCTTGTAGTCCGTGAGGATAACGGAGAAATCAGCATAGGAGCTAAAATTGACCGGGAGCTACTCTGCCAGAAAAACTTAAACTGCTCCATAGAGTTTGATGTGATCACTCTGCCCACTGAACATCTGCAGCTTTTCCATGTTGAAGTTGAAGTGCTGGATATTAATGACAACTCTCCCCAGTTTTCCAGAGCTCTTATCCCTATCGAAATATCAGAGAGTGCGGCTGTAGGAACCCGGATCCCTTTGGACAGCGCTTTCGATCCAGATGTGGGGGACAACTCCCTCCACACTTATTCCCTCTCTGCGAATGATTTTTTTAGTATTGAGGTGAGAACCAGGACTGATGGTGCTAAGTATGCAGAGCTGATCGTGGTTAGAGAACTGGACCGGGAGTTGAAGTCAAGTTACGAACTGCAACTCACTGCTTCGGATAAAGGGGTGCCTCAGAGATCTGGGTCGTCCCTCCTGAAAATAAGCATTTCTGATTCCAATGACAACAGCCCTGTTTTTGAGCAACAGTCGTATGTAATCCAGCTCTTAGAAAATTCACCGATTGGGACATTGCTCATAGACCTCAATGCTACTGACCCAGATGAGGGCGCTAATGGTAAAGTCGTGTACTCCTTTAGCAGTCATGTGTCTGCCAAAATTATAGAGACTTTTAAGATAGACTCAGAAAAGGGACATCTGACCCTTCTGAAGCAAGTGGACTATGAAGTTAGCAAGTCCTATGAAATTGATGCTCAGGCTCAAGATTTGGGGCCGAATTCTATTCCGGCTCACTGCAAAATTATAATTAAAATTGTGGATGTGAATGATAACAGACCCGAAATTAACCTAAATCTGATGTCCCCGGAGAAAGAGGAGATAGCTTACATCTCTGAAGGGTCACCCCTGGACACTTTTGTTGCCCTGGTCAGAGTACAAGACAAGGACTCTGGCCTGAATGGAGAGATAGTTTGCAAGCTTCATGGACATGGGCACTTTAAACTTCAAAAGACTTATGAAAATAACTATCTAATCTTGACTAATGCCACTCTAGATAGGGAAAAGAGATCTGAATACAGCTTGACTGTAATAGCGGAGGACAAGGGAACACCAAGTCTCTCCACAGTGAAACACTTTACTGTCCAAATTAGTGATGAAAATGACAACCCACCCCGCTTCCAGACAAACAGATACGAAGTTGTTATCTTGGAAAATAACTCTCCAGGAGCGTACATCACATCAGTCACAGCCACAGACCCAGATCTAGGCGACAATGGGCAGGTGACCTACACTATTTTGGAGAGCTATATTTTGGGAAGTTCTATAACCACCTACGTGACCATTGATCCCTCCAACGGGGCGATTTATGCCCTGCGGACCTTTGATCACGAAGAAGTAAATCAAATTGCCTTTATGGTTCAAGCTAGGGACGGAGGGAGTCAGCAGCTTGTTAGCAATACCACAGTTGTACTAACCATCATCGACGAAAATGACAATGCTCCTGTCATCGTGGGGCCAGCGCTACGCAACAGCACAGCAGAAATCTCAATCCCTAAAGATGCTGGAATTGGCTTTATTGTCACCAGGATAAGGGCTACAGATAGAGACTCTGGCATGAACTCTGAACTCAGCTGCTCCATAGCGACTGACAAGGAAAACAGCATCTTTGTGATGGATCCCAAAACTTGTGACATCTCCATCAATATGAGTGTTGAATCAGTTCCAGCAAAACAATGGGAGTTTTTTGTGATAGTCCAGGATAAAGGCAGTCCTCAGCTTAGTACTAAAGCACTTCTGAAATGTACTGTTTTTGAATATGTTTATTCATTTTCAAGCACGGAAGCAACTTTGGTAAGCCAGCCCTCCCTGGATGTCTCCATGATAACAATTATATCCTTAGGATCAATTTGTGCCGTGTTGTTGGTCATTATGGTTATCTTTGCTACAAGATGTAATCGAGAAAAAAAGGACACCAGGTCCTACAACTGTCGTGTGGCGGAATCGACCTACCAGCACCACCCAAAACGACCCTCAAGACAGATCCACAAAGGGGACATTACATTAGTGCCCACGGTTAATGGCACTTTACCCATCAGATCTCACCACAGAGCTTCTCCGTCATCATCTCCGACCCTGGAAAGGGGACAAATGAGCAGCCGGCAGAGCCACCACAGCCACCAATCGCTGAACAGCCTGGTGACAATCTCCTCTAACCACGTGCCCGAAAATTTCTCACTGGAGCTCACACACGCTACTCCAGCCGTTGAGGTAAGGTCCACACCTCGGTGTGCACTTCCACTCACTCATGCATTCACTTGGGAGCATGGAGGTTCTCTGCATGCAGCCTGTGAAAGCAATAGGCAATTAGGTCTACGCCTAATGAGAACATGGTAGGGATTTGATTTCTCTTGAGATGTCACAGAAGTGTTACTCCAATGTCAACTGAATCCATTACCATGGGGAACAGGATTAAATCTGTTATTAATAGCATTATTTCTTGGTTCTTCCCTGTCAGGTTGAAGCAATTGAGTGTAACATAGTACTCTGATCTGGTTTAATGCTCTTTCTTTCCTTCTTCCTTGCCTTCCCCTTCCCTCTGTCTGGCTCTGCTTCAGAAAGAGTGCTGGAGTATTTACACAGGAAATTCTTTCATTAATGGGGATGGAGAACGAAAAGGTTAAACACTGACACAGTTTAAGTACAGCTGTTGTCATATATGATGGCATATCTCAGACTTTGAGGCTACCCATTTCAGTTTTTACTGCAAATGCTGTGTAATGGCTTAGATGAGAGCTGTGTCCTGGTAACTCTTCACATTTTGAATTTGGAATGCTAAGGGGTTGATTCTAATCTATTAAAACAAAACTCCACCTCTGTTTGTTTAATTACTTGTTTTACTTGTTAATGAATTAATTATTATGAGTTCAGAGGCTAATGAACAGCAGTGCATTTCCTCATTGTACAAGGTCCTCAGATGTTTCCTGTGGCAGACACTGTGCTACAAAATAGTCTGTTGTGCTGTATTATATATGTGCAGGAATTTGATTTCATTAAACTTTAAAGGCAAAAAAAAAACCCAAAACCTATCAAACAAACCTGAGAAGCAAATTAGTGGTTTTACAACTAGGAATTAGAGCCTTCATTTCAAGGAATCAGTCTTTTCACCTTTTCTTTAGCAGGTTTCTCAGCTTCTCTCGATGCTTCACCAGGGCCAGTATCAACCGAGGCCAAGTTTTCGAGGAAACAAGTATTCCAGAAGCTACAGGTAAGGATCTGGACTGCTTTGCTGCATAGGCATGTACATGTATCAGAAAATGTAGACACTTTTTAAAATCAAAAAAGTGGAATATAGCATACGTGAGATAATTTAATTCCACCATCACCACAATTCTCTTCACAGATATGCCCTACAAGATATGGATAAATTCAGCTTGAAAGACAGTGGCCGGGGTGACAGTGAAGCTGGAGACAGTGATTATGATTTGGGGAGAGAGTCTCCAATTGACAGACTTCTTGGGGAAGGATTCAGTGACCTTTTCCTTACAGATGGGAGAATTCCTGCAGGTAAGAGTACAATGGAAGCTGAACAGTTTATTTACAGTGCTGCCTGGCTGTCACTTTGATAAAGCTACTACTGAGAAAGCAAAAATTCTTTAGCTTTCAAGTCCTGTGTTTCCTTCCTTCTTCCTCTGCTTCATAGTAAGTATTGAGCTGAAGCCTTCACATGTCTAGTAAAATGAAAGCTCAGACACAACTGAAAATCTGCCCAGAGCAATGCCTCCTTTTTTTTTTCCTATTATTCACATCATCATGAGCTGGCTCTGAATTCTCCCCAAAAGCACGATCTGCTCCATGTCCTTAGACTTTTAATGACTGGGTGGATGTTTTTGCAAAGCCAGGCAGTTGTGGTTTGTTAAAAATACACTGAACTATAATTTGGGAGATAGGTTTTCCACAGTGGGTTCGATCCATATGATACAAACTTCTACTATTCAGAAATGAATTGTGAAAGTGGTCTAGAAATATGGATGGAGAAGAAAGAAAAGTGTATTTTTTTTCACGCTGAAAAAATGAACTTGAGTGGCAAGGGAAGGATCCAAATATATGCCAGATTTTAAATCTTGCAACCCTAATTTCTAGAAGAAAGAGCTTAAGAGGTACAATTCAGGGGCAGAGGACAGAAAAGACAAAAGCTAGAAAAGGGTGAGTGAAAGTAAGATAAACACATGCATACATATTAATGTGTGTGAGGAACCACTTTTAGATTTATGCCCAGTTACACATTGAATGAAAGAGGCTATGGGAAATTATACTAAGTACAGATCTGAGAATTTTGTGATTACTTTAATCATTATATGGCCACCGGTTGTACCCTAGATCTTGTACTCATTTCAGATCATGTTTAGTTTTCTCTGTATAACCGACAGGGACGGATATTTTCTACACGGTTCACTGAACCAAGAGTGTAAACTGAAAAAGTTTACTAAAGTCACCTTGTACACGGGGGCACATTGCTTTGTTGGTTGGTGGAGCACGTTGCCTCCTCAGGTGACCCCCATATATTGCCCAGGGCTGGAGGAGAGGAGCTCCAGTGCTGCGGCTCCTTCCCTCTGCTGCCACGGAAAACACCAGGGAGGGGATTGAACCTGACCTTGGCGCATTTTACCCTGAGAAATAGGCTGTTACACTACACAAAAGCAAACCCCAAAAGTTTAATTTGTTCTTCTCATACATGTTAACTTCAAAATTTTCTTTGTATATTTTGCTCCAGGCTAGGTCTTGTATCACCTACCCAGGCATTCACCCACCTCCTCAACTTAGTCTTATGTACCCAATGTTTTAAAACCAGAAACCTTGAAAAGTTACTATTTTTTCAGAACCCTTAACTGAAATCTGGAGTCCTACTATATTTTTAATCCTCATCTTCCCCAGCTCCTACTGCTTATTCCTGTGCCAGCTAGCACGAGGCATGTCTCATTCTCTCCTATGGTTAGCAAGGAGGCAGGGAAGAATCTACTGGAGCTCTCAGTTGCCAGGGGAACTTCAAGTGTGACGGTGTTTGCCTTGGCATCCAGCCCCGCTGCTGCTGAGGAAGAGCTGTCCCCTTCCCGGGGGGCGGCTGGGGGCTGCCAGGAGGTGGGAGCTGTTACCCTCTCGGATAGCTGAAATGCCCGTGACTCATTTTATAGAATCATAAAATGGTTTGGGTTGGAAGGGACCTTTAAAGGCCATCTAGTCCAACCCCCCTGCAAGGAGCAGGGACATAATCAACCAAATGAGATTGCTCAGAGCCTCATCAGTTTTCAGCTCTTGCAATTTGGTCTCTAAACAGGAAGCCAAAGGCTAGGAGGATTTCCAAAAGTGCCCAGCCTTTGCCCAATGCTAATCTCATTCAAAGTAAGGAAAAGTCCTGCTGAGTAGAGACAGAACTGGGTTGGGCTGTCAAGATGGGCATTTAGTCTCACCCAGATGTCCGTTTGCCGCTATGCGTGGTCTTAATTGGATAAGTATGCTGAACCTGTTCAGATGAGACCTGAATTGATCTGCAATCCAAACAAATAAAAAGGAAAAGAAAACTTCCTGGATGTTTCCTGTTCCCCATTTTGAAAAGTTTCTGCATTGTCAGTCTGTTCACAGGCAAAGTGCTGTGAGAAAGTCCTTTCAGTTTGTCCCTTTAAGGTGGAACAGGAAAGGAACAGAGCCAGTCCCTTGAAACTTCAAAAATGACAAGATCAGAAAGTTCAATAACTGTCCTTGAAAGAGTTGTTTCTTTCTCACTTTTTAAGTCCTTACCACTAAGTTTCAAGTTCTGGCAAAAAATTATGCTGTGGTGCATCTGGGCTTTTCTTATTTCTTGCTGATTTAAGGACAGACTGTGACACCATTCAATTTCCTCAGAGTATCTTTTGATCTTGTTGTGTTCAGGAATGTCAGAATTTATTATTTTATACCAAAACCAATCCTGATAGCATCAATAACAAAACTCACAATAGGACAACCCTCACCACTAATGAAATGCTAGACCATCAAAAGTCTCCCATTAATTTACAGGAGTCTTCTTAATTAAAAGTGTAAGCCTCACCTTCTGGGGTGAGTTGAGAGCTGGTCCAGGCTCCGTGGATCACTTAGATGTCTTTTCTCCTTTCTAACTCTTAGGCATTTTCTGTAAAACAGCACTTGAAGGCATTTCAGTCACTCCTATCAAAACTTCAGCCACTGATATTTTCGAGGTTGCTTTTTTTTTTGTTTGAAGCTCACTGATCAGCAAGCCATTTGCAATAGCTTGTGCAATATCTGGCCTGCAGCCTGAACCCGTATTCCTGAAGAAATTCATGCTCTCACATGTAAGACACAGAGAAAGTTTATACTCAGAGGGATGGGAAGGGCACTAGGAAAGCAAACAATATGATAGGCTCTGTAAAGTGCAGAGATGAATAACACTGACAGGAAGAGAGTAGGACTTTATCAATCACTGCTACGTCCTAAGCTGAGATACTCTGTTCAGCTCTGCTTACACCATTGCAAAAAGATTTTTTCGACAAGCTGACTGGATCCAGAGCCAGATGGGAAGCATGATGAGAAAGTGAGGAAAACTTGCAGGGCGTGGTTGCAAATGTTTCTTACATATTCGATATACAGAGAGAGAAAGAAAAATAAACTGTTCTGTGAGGGCTAATCTAACCATTCATTGATAGAGAACTAGAGCAAAAGCTTTGTACGGTCGAAATGTGCATAATGCAGAGTCTGGCATTTCTGAAAACTTTCTTTTGAAGTGTGTGACTCAAATTCAAGTCAGTGGCCCCTGCAGCCCCTGGATCTTTTCTAGCAGGTCAGCCAGGCACCCAGGCAGGGCCCAGCCTGAGCCGAAGCTTTGTGTCCTACAGAGTCAGCTCCCTTTGGAGAGGAAAATTTGGCCTCTCTCCTGGCACATCTCTCTTTGCAGGTCTGTCAGATACGGTTTTGCCTGTCTCCACTTCCAGAGACCTTTCCCAGACCAGCGTATCTCCCAGGGATGCAGCCACTTGCCCCATCATATTGCTGCTCCCTGGGACACACCACTAAAACCAAGCAGCTGAAAGAGCAGCTCTGTTGTCTTCAGCCCTCCTGGCTGTCCGGGATGCCCACCTCGTGGGTCAGAGCCCACCTTGTGCCAATGCCTGAGCCGGCACGGCCCAGTCACCTGAGCTACAGAGCTGCAAGCGCACTTCAGGGTAGCTCCAGTATAGACACTGGGGTCACAGGGGGTGTTAGTTAAGACCTAGGTATTCTGATCCTGGATTAAAATTTAACTCATTCAGTTAAAAAGGTAATGTGGCAGTGGATCACCTCGTATTCAGCATACCCCTCATTGTCAGATCAAGAGGAGAAGTGTTAATGAAGAGGGACATCCATCCGTTTGCACATCATTGTTCTTTATTTCCCCTCTCCATTTATTCCCACTTTATTACTCTTCTATGCTTCTCTAATTGCATGTGAAAGACTTCACTAAAACTTAAGTAAATGCTTGGAGGTAGAAACAATTTCATTTTATTAATTTTTTTTTTTTAAGTGAAACAGCACTGTAGAAAGGGAATGAATGGCTTTAAGTCACAAGTGTTTGTTTTCCACCTGGGATTTACATGTTTTTCTTCAGCCCTAGTTAAGGCTTACATGTTCTGCATTTGTCGTTCTCATTTTTTGAGACCATTCGGAAAGGAAGTGTATTTAGGTCCAGACCATTTATATTTGCTACCTTCCTGCGTGCAGCCAGTGAACCCAAATGCCAGATTTGACCATCTTTGGAGAAGTTCAGCCCTTGTGTTAGTCCCTGCAATATCTGCAGCGGCAGGGGGATGCTCATTTCTCCTCTTTTCTCTCTCTTGCAGCGATGCGGCTGTGCACGGAGGAGTGCAGGGTTCTGGGGCACTCAGACCAGTGCTGGATGCCGCCGTTGCCCTCTCCCTCCTCCGATTACAGAAGTAACATGTTCATCCCCGGGGAGGAGTTCCCGTCACCCCAGCAGCAGCTGCAGCAGCAGCAGCAGCAGCAGCAGCAGGGCCTCGAGGAAGATCCGCAGCCTGCTGATGCCAGCGAGAAGAAGAAGAAGAGCTTTTCAACGTTTGGTAAAGACTGCCAGAGTGAGGAGGAGTCAGGGGATGCCTGTACATCCTCTCTCCTCTCTGAAATGAGCAGCGTCTTCCAGCGCCTGCTGCCTCCCTCCCTGGATGCCTACACGGAGTGCAATGAGATGGATCGCTCCAACTCGTTGGAGCGCAGGAAGGGACATTTGCCAGCCAAGACTCTAAATTATCCACAGGGGGTGGCAGCCTGGGCAGCCAGCACACATTTCCAAAATCCTGCCAACAGCGGGCCCACTCTGGGGACTCACTCGAGCGCGCAGCCTTCCTCGAAGTGGCTGCCAGCCATGGAGGAGATCCCAGAGAATTACGAAGAAGATGATTTTGACAACGTGCTCAACCACCTCAGTGACGGTAAACACGAACTCATGGATGCCAGTGAGCTGGTGGCAGAAATCAACAAGCTGCTGCAAGATGTTCGGCAGAACTAATTGTTTCAAAAGCCTATTTTTCCATATTTATGGAAAACTGGAAGGGGAAAAAAATAAAGAACAAAAAAAACAGACTGAGAAGAACTGGCATTGCCAACTAGTTGCATTTATCATAAATGTGTCTGTGTATGTTGAATATTAAAATACTGTATTTTCATATGTACACAATGCAAGTGTGATTATCTTTATCTGTATTTTAAAAATACATTTGTATCTTATATTTATGTGTAATTTAACAAATAAATTTTATTTTTGTACACCCACAGCAAGCATGTTTTCCTAAATGTATATAGAAGGTACCACCCTTGTCAAACTTCCAGCATTCTTGCCACACAGGCATGTTAAAAAAAAAAAGGAGTATCGCTTTCCCTTGTTATTTCTTTTCAATCTCAAATGTTACAAATGCAAATTCAAACCACTGAAAAGATATGCAAACATTAGTTCTAATAAATGATCCAACACCTTGTTGCAATGTTTCATTCTTATAATAAAGAGTCAACAACTCCCATGAAACCTAAAGTGTCCTTTTTATTTTTATGCTTTTGGTCTATAAAGTAATTTTCCCATTTAATTAATGGATTCTTGCAGGTTGGGGTCTTCCTCTCTTTCACAAGTAAGTGTTTTCCCAAGTGAACAAATAATGGAATTTAGTGATGGGATTTCCAATGCTATCTCTGGAAAAAAAAAGGTAAATTTGTTCTGCCGTTGTTATGCTGCAAAGCCAGCTGAAGTGAGCGGTGTATACTTGAAAGACAGCAATAAAATCAGCTTTTCTGACCTCAAGCTGAATTGTCAATTTATGTAAATAAAAAATTGCAGTTGACTGCTTTATCCTTGTAAATGACACCCAAATAAAAGGAATGTTACATCCCCCACAAAAGCATCTGATTATAGCTGTATTTTGCCTCTGTTGTAAGCATGCCTTTTTTTGTATTTGCAAAGAAATACTTGAACTTCCTAAAAAAGAGCTATCCTGCAGGTACAGTGGCTCTTGCTGAATCCCATCCTTCCATAGCGGGGCCTCTCCCTGTAATGAAGCTAGCTCAATTAAAACAGTAATTTATACTGTGGTGCCATCATCACTGCGTTGGGGGTGACGTAGCTACTGGTTCTCAGATAAAAGTCAATATGGTCCCTTTAGTTCCTTTTTTTTCAAAAACATTTTTGGTTATCCTGTCATACGCAGGGAGATTTTTGTAATAGTAAACAAATGGATTTTATAGTTGAGAAACATGGGTGAGTTCTGGATTCCTGATGCTCATTTCAGGAGAGTGTTAAGTTCTTAAGAGAAGGTAAAAAAACCTGGTATTGTGAGCTTTCATTCAGAGCTGCAGATGCATATTTTCAATAAGGTATATTTTTTTACCAGAAGCGTGAAAAACTGTTGAAATAATGCAAGTGAACCTGGGCATAAAAACTGGCACATACCTTTATTCTGGAGAATCATGCTTGTAAGGTACCCTATCAAGTGTTTTTTAATGGTAGATACTGAAAACTCCTGTTTAATGTTGCCTAAAAAAGCCAGAATTTTGCTGTGCGTGTAAGCTTTATTTGTTCAATCTGTGTGTAAGGAAACTTTAATCTCACTATTGGTTTCACAGTGCTGTAGATGTGACATTTGTAGACGTGTAGACATTTGTTGACACCTGTATAACAGAGATTCTCAATGTGTTTACACTTCAGGAGTTCATGAGTCTAGCTGTGCTGGTTAGAAATACCAGGACTTCAGATTTCTAACTAAGTATCCGTATTAGCAGATGAAACTATGAAATTGTCATTTTGTCAATACGACTTACATGTTTCAGAGAACTGGCTTATCAGCATTGCTACAAGAAGATCCTCTAGCAGTGGAGGCTCTGTTTCTGGTTTGGAGAGTTGTTATGTGAACAAGACCAATGCCAACAAGACCTCAGCCCCTTTGAGCTAACATCTGTTACTGAAAAGAAAAAGTCGTAACACCTCATTTATTAAATATTTGAAAACTTCTGGTTTTCCCTTTCCTTCCCACTAATAGGCCTTAATGGCCCCAAGCAGCCTTACCTGGGTCCTACCCTTCCACTCCCCAACACCTTGAAGGCTCAGGAGCTCATTTAAGCTCAGCCTGGGGCATTCAGCTGTTGTATGAGTGTTGGTCCCTACTCTTGCTTTCTGGATGGACATGGGGGTTGCTTTAAAGCAGTGCCTCCAACCCCATATCTAGCTGCTGCTGGAGTCCTCAGATAGACTCTCATCCTATCACCATGCTGTATTGGAGGCTGTTGATGGATCCCATTACCAGAACCTGGCTCAACTATCTGCATTCAGGTACTGTAGGATGGCACTTTGTCAGTGAGGGTACTGCCCATGCTGGGGTTGCTCCTGGGCTACATCCTGCCTTCCCTCCCCAGAACAGCCCTGCTCTTGGTGCTCCCTGACAGTATCTCATGCCCCATGCTGATTGCAAGTCTTGCCTCTTTATTATCAAGGCCAGGCTGACTCTGAAACCAGTCTGGATGCTGTAGCAGTCCTGCCAAGTCCTGAAGTTCACAAGGGCATGGCTTTCTCCTTAGCTAGGCTGTTTCTCTCTCATCTCAGTTCCCTCCTTTCAGTTTCTCTCTTTGTCAATATCCAGTTCTGGTCCTGCTCTCCAAGTTCCCCACCGCCCCACTTCATTTGTCTTCCCTTTTATCTCTCTGACTCTGCTTCCCTTAAGTTGGTCTTGCCAGCGTACTAATCCTGCACAGCCCACAGCTGTACTCTTGTGTTTACAAAGTACCTGCTGTCCCCACAATGTTGCCCATGACTGAATTGTCCATTTTCTGTCTCTTTGGCTGGATCTGGGTCTCTTCTCAAATCCTTTCTTGCCCCAGTTTTTTATGTAAGCTCCACGGGATTCCTGAATAAAAGGCACCCCGTGCCTTATATTGGGTGTCTGTATGCGGTGGTGAGAGCTGATGTGCGCGGCTGCACCTCCCTCCACTGACTTTGCACGGGAGCGGAATGGGAGAGGGAGGCTCACACAGGGCAAATCCCAAGACAAAACTCATGCCTGCTTAGGGAATTGCCAGTTATTTGGGCACACAGGGTGTGTGAGGTGTTTAAGGGGACTGGCTGAGAGTGCACAAGATGGTAATTCGAGAATAGCTATTAAACTGGGAAATTCTTTTAGTTTTTCTATTGACATGGATAAAACATTGGTGTCACGAAATCAGCAGCTGAGAATAAAACTCCCCTTCAAGTGCTGCATACTCCTTCTTCATAAATAAATGTAGATAAATAGTACTTCCCTTTTCTAGAAGAGGAGATATTGGACCTTCAGGCTCAGACTGGTTTGTGCTGCCTACAGACTTGCAGGGCAGCCTGATAAGCTCCACTTTCACAGTCACATCATCTAGTAGGGATTACCAACCTGTTTTAAATTTAAAATCCTTAAATCAGTTTATGCCCACTGGCCCACGTCACGTGGAGAGTCTCAATGATTTAAAGGGCTACTGTTTGCAGAGGGAGCTTTCTAGCAAAAATAGATTGCGGTGAATTTGTCTGGTAGCACTAGGCATCCAAATACCACAAAATACATACGGTTTTCCTAGCGGGGATTTCTGTACTAAGACACAGTGGTATGTGCATTGCTGCAAGAATCTGATCATGTAAAGAGACCAGTTCTGAGGCCAGTCTCCGGGAGCAGAAATGTTTATTTGGATTCCATCTGAAATGCATCAGAGTTCGAGCTGCATTTATTGTCAATAGGAAGCTTGCTAAAAGATCTGCAGATTGTGGTAAATGAGGGAAAAATCTGTCTTTTTCCTACTCTGTTTAGACTCCCTCTTTTTCTCAGCCTTACCTATTAAATGAGAGAAACTATATGTGTGTGTGTGCGCGTACACATATACAAAAACCTAGTGCCAAAACTGTGTCAATAACAGGCAAAATTGATATTACACAGATTTAAAAAAAATTAAAACATCTGAATTTGCTGTGTTTTGACAACTAATAGAGAGTTAGGGATTCATGGGGTTTTTTTAAGCACCAAACAGGAGCATGATTATCTTGTCCAGAACACTAGGCTGCTAGCACTTCGATAAACACTTGGCATGGTGTTCTCCTTGAAGCCAGAATGTTTTCCTCCTTGGTATCATAATGACAGAAAAGGTCATTAAAGTCAGTAAATATTAATTATGAAAATACTGGTTATTACTATGTGCTGGTGGTTCTGTCTCTGCTACCATAGATGAAATTAGTAAGACTTCTGAACAAATAATTAATTAATGAATACTCAAACACCATTTTTCTCCAGACTCCATAATGATTTCTTTTTTTAGTCACTTCTGAAATGGATAAACTCAAAAATGTACTGAAATAATGATCAGAGATAGTGGGTTGTTTGACCACTTATTTAATTTGTGTTTAAAGTATTACTGTAACCACTGCATCACACTTTACTACTTGGTGTCCATTAGGATAAACACATTGAGAGGATGTGGAGGATGTGGCTGTCAATAATGTCTCTGTTGCATTCTACACCCTGGTCGTGTTTATAGTTTCTTGGTTTAAGAACAGCAATAGAAAGCAAACAAAAGCTACCACAAAATATTTAACCTTTAGAGTTTCCTATCTTTTTTTAAGTGAAAAACTGAAATTCATAGAAAATGCCAGGAGATTTCATTTCCTCCTCTTTTCTGCAACCTGCATAGAGTGTCAGATGTTTCTGAGATTAGAAGACTTGAAAACCTCAATTGTCAGCTGCATATAGGAAACATAAACTTTCCATACTGCAGCACCTAGACTGAGAGAAGCAGCCAAAATTTGCCTGCAAGCTGTCGAAAAAAAAAGGCTGGGTTTGTGAAGAAAATCTTATGTTTAAACTTTGTCAGGAAGGACAACACATGAAGGTTAGTCCAAGTTGCTTTAGAGAACAAATGTAAAAAGAGCTCTCTCTCCTATTTAGTTAGTGTTAGGCTTACACAGTATCTAAACTGGGAGCCCGGGGAGACTATGGTATACACGTATTTTCTTCCAACACTGCTGACTGTTGCGGAACGGGGTGAAATTGGGCTTGAAAGTGTATCCCAGGGTCAGACTCTGCACATAAAACTTAGCCTACAATATATTCTGTATCACAGTTTATATAAATTTAAAAAAAAAAGGAAGTGATAATACTGTAACTTCCATCAATAAAAAAATATTCATCATTAGCAACCCTACTGCACTGGACATCCTTGGAGCTGTAGAACCATAAATGACAGAGCACTTTGGGAGGGGGTTGGGGGGTGGAAAAAAGTATTCTGGGGATCATTTAACCTACTACTGAAAAAAAGACCCTCTCTGAAGAGATGCACAGGAACAATTTAAACCATACTCTAACAACTATTCAAAACAGAATTGGTAAATAACACCTTGTTTAATTAAAACTCAGGGAGACTGACAGAAATGGGCAATAATCTAAGCTGAAATTTGGCTGGTGCACACGTTCTCCCCCCACTTGCCCAAATAGCACTGTGGGAAATATGGTGAGGAATGACTATACAAACTGTTTTACAGCTTACGTGAAGCATTCAGTTTCATGCATTCAGTTTCATCGCATGACTTTGGTACTAGCACTGATTCAGGAAAGGAAAGCACCACGTGATGAATCAACAGCACCTAGGTATTTCTTGAAGGACTTTTGTCCTTATAGTGACCACACGCAATGAATACCAGGTAAGCTTTAGAAGTTCACAAAGTCACAGAAGAAAGCTGCATGACTATGACTCGCGTGAGACTTCTATTCAGATATTTGTGAAGAAAAATATTTTTAAGCATACTAAGGTTTAGAGTTATAAAATCTAACCATAAGTTAATCTAGTGTAATTTTTGTCATCTAAATCCTAAATGTAGAATCTCAAAACATGGATATCTAGTTGTTGATTGATTTTGTCTATGACTTGTAGCATTGCCAATGACTCTTGACATATAGGTGATTCACTGTGTATGTTCCCATGTAAATACTACATTAAATTCTCTAGATGTGGGAAATATCTGTGCCTGATCACACCAGTTGTCAATGCCTGAGTACCTAAATGATGGCGGCAAGCAATCTGTTGCCTAACTCATTTCAGGGCCTCAGTGCTGCAGAGGTTTGCCGATCTGAGCGTGTGTGCAAGCCCAGACTCCAGAGAAAATATAGGAAGAGGAAAAAGAGCTGCGCATTGTGCCAGGCACTGGAAAGCCATTGTCTGCCCTTCCCGAGAGGTCACTCCTCAATTCTCATTTGTTTCTTTTCTCTCTGTGTCTGACAATATGTGTTTTAAAAGTTAAAAAAAGACAGCAGCTTCAATGGCAAAAATTGAAATTTTATGGTAGGCTAGTGGTTTGGACAAGGAGTGGAAGCTTCCTGGGAAGAGAAAGGGTTTTGAAGCTGAGATTTCTCATAGCGCTAGTAATGATAAAAGTACCCACTATACTTTCATATACTTGAATTTTGAGAGGAAGAATTGTCGTAAGCACTTGTTCTGAAGATAGAATTGATCATGGTGGGGTTTTATTTAAAAAAAAAAAAACAAACTTTTAGCTTTAACTATTTATTAAAAAAAAAAAAAAAACCAAACCAACAACTTTTTACCTTTAATCCAAGTCCATTGTGCTGCCCTCCCATCTTCCCCCTCGATTAGCCCCTGGGTGCTCCTGCCAGTGCTCTTTGCTGCCACTGTTGCTCAAAGAAAGATAGTGTGGAACAGCTAGAACAGGGAGGCTATCTGGTTGAAAACTCATGGCTCCCTTGTGGTGACATAGAATCATAGAACGGTTTGGGTTGGAAGGGACCTTAAAGATCTCCTAGTTCCCACCCACCCTGCCCTGGGCAGAGACACCTTCCACTAGACCAGGTCACTCAAAGCCCCATTCAGCCTGGCCTTGAACTCTTCCAGGGACAGGGCATCCACGACTTGGTTCCCAACTATAGCGCAGGCTGGGCTTTGATTGGCATCAGTTGCTACAGACCCACACTCTTGATCACCAGTGAACATGCGACTGTTGTAGTCTGAGCACTGCCAAGAGAGCATGGAGTGCAGGGCAGGCGGCAGGTTCTGTGTTACGTGCTGACTGTTTGGTGATGTACTCCGAACTCAGTGCTTCGCGGCTGCTCTGCCAGTGGCACACAAGCCTAAATGGTTCAGATGTGGCTGAGGAAGGTGATCTTCCACTGCAGGTCTAATCCATGCTGCCACCATCTGCTTTTCTTTCTGACCAGTTCAGGTCTGATGTTCCCTGTCAAGTGCAGTGTTCTTCCCGTGATTTGCACAGAAAGCATGTAAGTACTTCAGATCCCGCTCTGTTAAAAGGTACATAGGTTCTTTTTGTGCATTTAGCCTTAAATTGCCGCAAAAATTAACGTGAGAGGAAGCCTACTTCCTGTTTGTTTCATTCAAACAATTCCTTCATTGTTTTGTCCCTTCTCTCATTGGTTTGGATATTATATTAAGACACTTCATCTTGCTGAAACACTGAATTATTATTATTATTTTTTTTTTTTTTAAATAAATCTAGCAGCAGGGAGTAAAGGGCCTGGGAAGCCAATGCTGTCCCATGAGGACTAGGAGAGCACTCTGTATGTAAAGTCCATAGAGTTTGTACAGCAAATATGGACAGTGGTAACTTTGAACCTTTTTTGTGCTAAATTATTTGGTGCAAAATGGTAGTTTTGAGTTGCAATGTTTACCCACTTGGCGAGATTTGTTTCCAGCTGGTAAGGCAGTGTCCTAGGGTCACCATGGCAATGTTGAGTAGAAACCATGAATTATGCCTTAAAAGGAAGCGTTCTTGCTGCTGTGTGTGGAAAATGAAAGTCTCTCCCATACGGTACTGTGGCTATAATAACTTGGCATAGCTCAGTGTCTTTATCTCTTGAAAAGATAAGACTTCAGCAGTGATTATATTTAGATCTCAGAAGAAGTCAGACTATCCAATTACTATTATATACAGAAAAAATAGCTAAGACAAGGAAAATAAGCCAAGTCCAGATGAGAAAGGATTGTGTTTGTTTCTCCTTTTCACAGGCTCCAGCTGGTCTTGAAATAAAATGGCTGGTCACTCTACACATAAACAGATTTGTTACATATTTTACAGCAATGCACTATAAAACATTGTTGAAATGGTGAGAGAGGCACGTGTGAGCCTGGTAATCGATTTCTACACATACAGGTGGATCACGGACAGACTTTTTTTCTATTTAATCCTAGGTGGGATAGTAGGAGAGGCTGATGCCCTGGAAAAAGCTATTTCTAAGAGTCTTGTTGTCTAACGAGCTGAAGATGCTGCCTGTGTGTGAGAGAGTTTATGGAAAAAATCCATTTCAGAATTAATATAAAACTGTGCAGGAAGAAAAGGAAAGGAATAGGTTAAAAAAAATCCAATTTTCTTGTTAGTCAGGCCTGTGCTTCAAGTAATGCCTATGATCCATAATATTTGCAAACTGACAAGTAACCTGATTGGCAAAAGATGACAAACAAGCACAGCAGCTTAGTGCACCTCTGACAAAGAATGATGGACATTTTTTATTCAAATAAAATGAAAACATAAGCTTGGTAAATTGGCAGGCTTGAGACCACCTGGGCTTGTTTTGACCCATCTGACTTTCTTAAATTGTTACAATAATTAGGTCACCTAACTAAAAAGAACACGTTGATTTTTATGCAGACTAGAAAAATGTTTGTGGTGAATCTAATAATAATTTTTAAAAAATATCAGTGGGTAACGTTAATATCAATCCAGGTTTGGATTTTTGGTGTTTTTGTGTGGTTTTTTTTTTTTTTTTTTTCTTGAGGAAGCTGATGTCTGACCTGACTCTGGAGAGTCCTATAATTTAAACTTTTAAAATCTTTCAGAAAGATAATATAATTTGGGCATTTCATTTTCAGTGGTGTAATAGGTGAATAGTGTTTGTACTGCTTTAAGGAGCCGACTTAGGCTGTCATAATCGTGCCTTAAGATCTTAAAAATCTGTGAAACAAAAACAGAAGTGTAGATGTGCATGTTGAAGGGCATCCAAAATTCAGGTCTTTCTGATGGTTCTTGTCTCCCTGTAGCACTTAGAGCAGCAAAGTATACGCTGCACATGTTTGAGTGCCTAACTTCATATGGGAAATAGCAGAGAGACTCATGATTGGAAACATTTGTAAACAACTGAAAACTCGGTGGCTTTCTGCCAGCGTGGGTGGGCAGCAGTAGTACGTCCTGATGCTCGGTATCAGTCAACACAGATTTCTTCAGCACCGATTACAAAAGTCTCCAGCAAAACCCTCGTAGAGAATATGCAGCAGCCCAAGTTAACCCTGCAGAGCGGCAGAGAAGATTTGTCAGCGTCTGTGGTTCTGCACTTCTGCATGTATTAGAGCAAATTGCCTCATTCCTTCATAGCACAGGGAAACTGCTTTATGGAAAAAGGTGTGCACATGCCATTAACTGCAATCAACATACAAGAGTTAAGAAAAAGAAAGCAAATATAAAAAATGTGTCAGAAAGAAGCCAATGTGATTATTTGGCAGTTAAACTAAAATGAAACATTGGAAGTTTAGACTTTACTCACAACCAACTGAAGAAAAAAAAAAACAAACCAAAACTGTATTTATCTGAGTGACTGTGCATGCTATGGTGTTCCTAAGTGGCTTAATTTCTGAGAAGTATACATATTCCAATGTAAAATGAGAATCTGGAAAGACCAAAGCTCAGATATTATGCCAAACAATTTATGTAGGCTTTTGAGTGTTTGTAGTTATGTAATCTACTTAAAATCCATCTTTGGTATCATTGCCATGCTTAAAGAACTTTGGAAAGGCTGTGGCGTTAAGAATACAGAAAGTGAGGTTTTTAATGCTATTATTTCATTGAAAGTGAAACTGCAGTAGAAGGGCAAAGTGTGTATCATCTGTATCTACTTCAATTAGCATCTGAAAAAATAAGAATAGATACTATTTCCCTGAAACTCAAGAGAAGCCTCCCAAAAGGCACTGTTATTTTAACAACTTAATTTAAAACTGAGCAAATAGAGAATACATCTTCTTCTTCACTTCCTATGCTGCTTCTTATCCCATTCTTGCAGGGAAAAGTCCTGAACAGTCCTTGGAGGGTAACCATGCTCTGCCTGAATTGTGCTTGGGGGTTCATGTACTCTGGAGAAGGTACCCAGTCTGTCTGGGGCCACTTTGCTGGATGTCAGACGTGCCTTTCTGGATACATCCTCTAGGTCAGGTGGAACCTAGTAATGGGTCCTAATAGTGGACCTAGGAATTTGTGACTGCTACATCTTGTTGCCTTACTGGGTGCAATTCAACGGAGGCTGATGAGGACTGGGGTACACTTTGAGTACAGGAGCTGATTCATCAAACCCAGCGATTCCAGCAGGGTCTGTTTAAAGCGTGGCTGAGGCCTGCAAAGGCTGGATGTCTGTCAGCACTTGGGAGAGGAGCCTGAATGAATTTGTTGCCTTGTTCCAAGGACTCCTGGCTGCATGGGCAGCAGCCAAACATGCGGTGACTCCTCAGGCTGGCGGGACGAGAGCAGCTGACTCTGCCAGCTACCCTGCCCGCTGATGCGGTGGCTATCCAGAGAAGGCTTGTGGGCACTCTGTAATTTTGTCCTTGCTTGTTGAGCCAATGTCCAAAAAGATTCATATCCTCTTTACGCCTCGGGGCTTTGAGTGAGCTGGCCAGGCTGCAAACGGTGCTCCTGGAGAGAGCTCAGCTTGTAACTTGGGGAGTGAAGAGTGGTCTGGGGAAAAGGAGATCTGACGGCTTTTTTGACTGAGTGCATTGTCCTCAGTAATGGTCTTTTTCCCTGAAAGCAGCAACATTATTATTATCTATCTGTGCAGTCAATAGGCAATAAATGAAAGCCTGTCTGACTTCAGAAATGAAAACTGATTCCTTCAATTTGGAGACGGCTTGTGTTCTCTCCATCCCCCTTGGAACTTGAACACACAGAAACCTCTGCCAAAATTGAGATGATGCTGCGAGGGTATCAGAAACAGCTCTCATAAATATCAACAGGAGGCAAACAAAAAAAAGCATGGGTGCTAAAGGGTAGCATCCATTTAGTCATGCTGGGGACAAATCTGGAACGAGAGAGGAATGTCACCCTGATAGAAGGTGCATGAGAAAATATTTCAGCCCTAATCTTTCTCTTGAGAATTGTTCTGCAGTACATTCCCAGACAATTCGCAGAAGAGTTACTTACTCTATGTTACATATGGTTGTAAGAGTGTCTTTGGGCAATTTAGTTAAATGTTGAGCCTGGGACTCATTGTACAAAACCAGTGAAATTAAATAAGATATGATAGATTACTTTTAAAGAACAGCAGCAATGTTATATGTTTAATACAGCAGTTTAGTGGTATCTTCCCATAAAGCATTCCCTGAAGGAACGATACCTGAAAGCAGAAATAAGGTAGAGTAGGTAGAAGTGTCTCTCCAAGTCCATAAAAATGTGAACATATTTGTGAGGGCTGTTGGAGACGACATAATTATCCTTGCTATTTTACCTCACGGTTTGGAATACTTATTTTAGACGAGATTATTGATGAGAGAGAGACTCCAGTTGCAGCATGATAGGAATTTTCCTGTCTTATTCCAGCCTATCTGGGGATGGCTGTCTGGTCCTGACTCCCTGGAAGGGCTCCTTGCCCCTCCTGGTATTCCTCTCCACAGCTTTAGTAAATTAGGCTGTGTTAATCACATTGGGAAACTCTCAGGTGAGCCCTTAGTAAAATAAGTAATTTAAGTATTTAGAAAAATAGCATTTAGTAAGCTTAATTTAGCAAGCTTGCTTAGGCACAATTTTCAGATGTCTCCTAGAGCTCCAGTATCTGTTAACATGCTCTTCACTCCAGCCAGCGCTGGCTGCTCAGTTTAATCACTCAGTATTTATGGTGGTTTAATCTACTGGGCAAATAAACTAGACTATAAATTGCTAGGATTGAAATTTACTTTATAACACAACACGAAATTCAGCAAAATACTTATGTTCAATCTGTTCAACCTTGTGGACTATTCTCTAAATTTTTTTTGATGCGTTTTCTTGGTATACGATTGGGGTTTTTTTGTTTATTTGTTTTCATTGCATTTTGAGGAGATCAATGTAGAGTATGTTAAACACCAAAAATAAAATCCAAAAAATTTATGTCCCAGATGAATTGAATTGGCTTGAAGACAAACTGTAACTGAATACAAAAGTGTTTAAAGAGGCTTTCCTAAAGTGAATATCAATGCTCTGAGCTAGTATGGACATTTTCTTAACTTTACAAAAAGAATATATTTTTTTCCAAATGCAATTACTTTTAAGAGGCACTCAATTAGGGAATACACTGGTTATTTAAACATATGAGTGCATGGAGAAGAGTGCCACTCTGATTTAAAACAAAACAACAAAATTGGAGCACTGGCAAAAGCTGTTTTGTAAAAAGACATCTCTAATCAGCCGTAGCCAAGTACATCAGAAAATACAACAGGGTCTTTGGCCATGATGATCCTAACACCAGAAGATAAGAACATTTCTTGCTTGCCCTTTCAGAAGGGCTTATACAGATAACTCAGTGACTTCAAGTAATGGGTAGAAAAATAACAGCCAAACTGGAGACAAAATAAGAATATTTGTAATATCATTCATTTTGCAAAAAAACCTGATAAAATTCACATCATTCTAGAGATTTTTTAAAAATTATTTCAGTTTTTACAGGTGAGAAAACTGATACAGGCGTAGGCAAGTTGAAAGAACAACTGGAAACCAAAAGCAAGTACTCATGTATCAACAGCCTTCTGCTCCAAACCTTACTCAAAACAGAGTGAGAAGTTCTTTCAACAATGAGTTGTCTCAGCTAAGAGGATAACTGGTTCTGTTGTATTGATGCAAACCTCTGTTGTACAAAGACACAACAAAATTTACAGAAAAGCAGTTCAGGCTAAGCAGCATCACTGGTAATGGAAACTGCAGCAAATGTTCTCTTAGGCCTCTCTGAAAAAACACAATTACTTTTTGCTCAGACTTATGTGTATTAATGAAGTAATTTGATATTGTTGGACTGGCTTTTTCCAGCAAAAGCTTGCCAAGTGCAGTATATCCCAGCAGTTTGAACTCCAGTGTGAACAAATATCTCCCTTTTTTAAAGAGTCTTTTCTGAAATAGAGTAGATTCTACTATAACTCAAAAAAACACCCAAGAACCTTGGTGTTTAGGAGAGTTTAATGCCAGAAGGCTGTCTCTTAGTTGGTTTGTTGACAGGATAATTAAACTGGGTAGTGAAAATATTTAATCATTTTAGACGATGAGCGTACTCTTAATATAACTCTTCATATATCTGGGGTTTGGTTCCATTGTTTTCTCTAGTGTCTTATGAGATGCAGGTGATAAAATGTTATCTGGTTCCCCAATCCAGAAAACTGACGTCCTAAAAGACCTGTCTCATATCTATAACAGTAAAAGCAAAGTTGAGAGACGGTGAAGATGTGCCCTGGATCTAATTAAAAAAAAAAGACATGAACAAAGAAAATGGTACCTGCTTTTTGAGCATGAAATCTGATCTCCAAAACATTTCAAATGGCAAATGCATGTCTTGCTTCTGCTTCCACATCTGAGTTTGCTTTTTAAGTGACTCCCTAAGGTGGAGCATGATTAGGAGGAAAATTTGGAGTATCAGCAGCTGATCAGAGAAAAGTGCTTAGAACCATTTTGGTCAGTTAGAGAACAGAGCAGAACTTTTCACAGAGGATCAACAAGCATCATGGAGTAGGATTATGTGTAATAGCCTTAGCAACTGTCCTTACAAGAAGCTGGAGGAACATTATGGAGAAGGTAGCATCCCCGTGGTATCTCTTGCACTGTTCTGTGTTATGGTCATTTTGTCTTTTCTGAGTGTGTTTGTTTAGCTGGAAGCTACTAGGAACTAAAGTGATGATTAACCAAGATGCATGTTTAAATTTAAATGTAGGCTTTTGGTTTGGTTTAGGATTTCAGGAGTTTAAAGAAAGTTCTGTAAGAACCAGGAATTCACAGGAATTGCAGGACTGCAAAAGACAGTAAAATGAATGATAGTCATCCAAAAAAAAAAAAAAACCCCAAACAAAAAAAATAACCCAAAAAAGGCAGAAATGGGGGACCTAAGTGAAAGAGCAGAATGTTGCTTTTTGTTCAGAAACTGGCAAGGAGCTCTGTGTAAGCAGTTCATTCACTTCCTGCAAAACATAACAGGATGGAAAACAGAGGCAGAAAATACTTATTAGGTTATGCAGGCCATTTCTTAGTGCTGGCAGAAAAGGAAAGAAGTGGAAAGTACATCTCATGTCACTCTCTCGTGTCCCTTCTGGCTATATTCAGAAATGCCATGAATAGACCCTGGAGGGAGCCCCACCCAGTCACTTCTAGCTAGATGAAGTTTAGCAGCATGTGAAACGATGAGAGAGGGGAGGGAAAATTCAGGGGATGCTCATAGAGATGGGGAAACTCTTACTCTGTGACTTGGAGCACTTCTATTGAATTTATTGCCATAGGAGGTGACCAAATGCTGCGATGATAACCTGGTTTGCTGTAAGAGCTATTCTCTGTGCTTGCACACCAAAACCTTCCCTTCAGCTGTCCTCCATGGCCATATGGCTCCCATGCTGGAGGTGTGCCTACCGGCTGCGAGATGGTTTCTGATGGGCAGCAGGTGACAGTGATTTGGAAATTTTACAAATGAAAAAAAAAAAGTCATGGCACTTGAGCACTTTTGACCTGGTAATCAGAAAATGGCAGAAATGATATCAAAGTTTCATTGTAAAAGGGGAAATGTCCCATTGACTCACCCTAAACAGCTGACAGATAAAAATATCAGAATTTAAAACTAAATGAGATCTACCCCTCTTTTTTTTTTTTTTCTTTTCTCGTTCAGCTCTGTGCTTGTTTTTATTCTGTTTTTGAAGCTAAATTCCTGTAACCACTGCCACCAAAGCCAGGTCATGTGGGTAGCAATTCTAGACTGAGTAATTTTGTGAGCCTTTTTCAATCACCCAAGTACAGGGGTAACTACGGCTGCCAGAAAAGAATCTAAGTGTTTTCTTTTTCCTTTCCTTTCCTTTTTCTTTTTCTTTTTCTTTTTTTTTTTTCTTTTTTTCACTCTGTGGAATTTTATTCAAGCAGCTTATCTGGGTTTGATTTTTTTTTTCAGTTGTGTGTTTTTAAAATATGTTGGCAGATTACTCTGAAGCCTCCTGACTGGTTTTTTTTTGTTTCATTTTTTTTTTGAAAGCACAGTTATACTTACACTCCCTCTCTTTTCACTGAGGGTGTTTGTTGGTGTGCCTTCTCAAAATGCAGTCCCAAGCGGAGTCGTACAGTTATTGTAAATAGCATGCAGTATGCACACTTGAGTAGGACAAAGAAACAGACATAAGAAAAATTTAAAAACACAAATTATTCACCCTAACTTTAAAGATTAATGAAACATTTTCTTGTTTGTTTTGGCAAAAGAATTATTCTGGTATCTTGGTGGAAATGAAATAAGCCAAGATGTCCTGGAGTCATCTTTCAATAGCAAAGATAGTCTGCTCTTCTGAGACTCTGGACAACAAATGTTTTTGCAATTGTTACCATACGATGTCTGCAAGATCTGAGAGTCACCAGTTTATGAGGTATCATGGGTCTGATCTTTGTGGTGTGAAAACGACAATGTGCTTTGAAGTTATAATAGCCGAGCAGATTTATATCAGCTACAATATCTGGCCAAATTGATTATTACTCTGTTTTGGGGAAGGTTTGCCTTTGATCTCAGACACCTTTGAATGAAAGGACAGCCTAGTGCATTTCTCAAGGTTTTAAACTCTACTAGTGCTTTTCTGTGTAAAGCTAGGGGAGATCCAAAAAGAGGTTTATATTGTTGGTGTCTGCAGTAGCTTGTTGCTTGCAGTCTGATGGAGAAGTCCAGGGAAGCTCATGGTCACCTTCTGAACCATAGGAGAAGAGTAACTACCATTAGCCTTTCCCTTCAGCAGTGATGAGCAGAAGGGGAAGAACATAATGAAAACTGACTTAGTTTGAACTATATCAGATTGGAAAAAAGAAAAAAAAAAAAAACAACCCAACCAAACAAAAAAAACCCTAAACAAACAAAGAAAAAAACCAAACCCAAAACCCAAACAGAAAAAAAAAATAAAACCACAACAAAACCCAAACAAAACAAACCAAAATCTCCACCTTATATCCATAGAATACAAATCTCATTAAAAGTAATACAAACAGCCTAATGGAAATAACTATTTAATATCTAGATCAGAATGTCCCCAAAAATAAAATTAATCTTGTGGATTATTTTTTTTCTTTCTTTTTCTCTGGCTCCAGTTGGGGCTGCTTTAGGATCCTCCTAATGGGGACAAGAGAGAAGAGGTTTTGGGAAAATAGGAGATAGGCCTAAATATTCTCACAATCACATGATGAAAGACCATTAAAATAAATGCTTATCAGCTACCACTTTTTCTCTATATTGCTTTATATTTGTGTCTTCCTTTATGATTTGGGAAATGAGGAGAAATTTATTTAGCCTGTAAAACACTAATTAGAATTGTAAACTGTTAAACTAGAAATTCAACCCAATAATTATTATGGTTTCATTCCAGTTAAACACTTCATGAATATTTAACTGTAAGTCACCAAATGTTGATTTAATTCTTTACTGCCAAATCATGAAAGGTTTAAATACCTGTTGACTTTTCTCCCAAACGATTGCCAACTCGTTTATTAGACAGAAGCACATAAAGGAAAAAAAAAAAAACAAAAACAAAACAAAAAACCCAAGATGGACTATGCAGCAGAGAAATGTATAGATATGAATCAGATTGCCAAGAACGGTGTTATACTTGCACTACTAGAAAGGATGATACTCACCATCATATAAACTGGATAATATTTTAAGTAAATACAACATTAGCAGAAACTGGCAAGCAAACTGGCAAAAATATGGATAGTAAAAATTTTTTATGCTTATTTTCATAAGCAGTGACACAACAAATCAGTTTTTCCTACTGAGAATGTGTTCTGATGGGGTGAGAACAGAAGGGAAGAGAGAATTATTAAGTGTCCTACATGTACATTTTTGTCAATTAGTGTTTGTTTATGTTTAGAAACATAAAAGTATGTAAAAAAGTTCAGTGATATACAGAAGTATTTTTTCCAGTGGAAAAAATCCGTATTCATAATTTCAAAATTGCTTTGAATTACAAAAGCCCTTGGAATTCTGTAGTATTTTCCTTTACAAGTAGCAACTAAGAGGTTAGACTTTACATTTTTTATATATTTTCTGATAAAAACCTATGCATTTACCCTAGCATATTGTTTCCATATTTCTAAACAAAATACAATGCTAAAGCAGAATAACTGAAGTTTTTTATTTTTTGATGACTTGTAATATGTACCCCTGAAATACTTCCTTTTTTGGGGAGGCAAATAAAATACAATCTTATTTCATAATTATTTACATTATATTATGCCCTGTCCCACTACAATGTAAATGATGCTTCCATATTTAATATGTTTAAAAATATACTTATTGTGTTGACTATCTGTTATCTTATTTTCACATTAAAAAAAAAAATCTATGTGCTATCTGACATAATGGCAGTAGGCTTGTGGCAGTAAGTTCTACTGCTTAATTTTATATTCTTTAAGAGGAATAATTTTAGCAGTTTTGAGAGGCATTATATTATCTGAAAGACAACAAAACTCTTGCCTTGCGTTCTCTGTTCCAATTATTTTTTTTTTTAATTGAAAGCCCAGCATTCTTTAGGCAGATGTGAATATAAATAAAAGAAAATCTATGTAGAAGTCATTAATCATTACTGATTGAATTACTGAACATGATTCTTTTATTCATATCCTATCTAATCTTAATAGCGATAGTGTAAGTAACTAGCCAAGTTATTGAGTTACTAAAAATATTTTTGTCTTGTGTAATGCAAATAGTACTAGTCTTGCAACTTGTAAGTACAGCATACAGGGATAAGTTTTAAACATTTCCATTTGAAGATAGGAATAGCTGTTAAAAGTAAAGTTCAAAAGGAGCTTTTCGCTCAGGCTAGAACACATATTATACTGAGGGGCTTAAAATTCAAATCAGTTTTAGCACATTAGTCACAAATTAAAGAGTAACTCGCCAACATTGGCAATAGTAAGTACTAAGCCTAAGATTGTTGTTATCTTTTATGGCAATGTTAATGCCAAACCTCTAAACCGTTTGGGTTAGGACCGTCCTTGGATGAGCAACCTTAAGCAACAGATGGAAGAACTTCAGGCAATTATTCTGGTAGTGACAATTCAGTTGCAGTTTCTTATAACTTGTGTTTGAGCCAGGCATCATGACTACCTGACTGGAGGAGGAGCTGAGGTGCTGACCATTGGAGGGTGTCAACGAGCTGTTGACATTCCCCGTAAGTCTTACATGCTCATGCAAGTTTAATCTCTGTTCAAACTCCAGTCTAAGCATAACGAAACAGTATCTGCAAACTCTCTGCTACCACGTCTGTATACATCAGCATGTAAACAGAGCCCATGAAATGACACTAAAGGAATGTGAACTATAATTAATCTGTCTTCACAAAGTCCATTGTAAATTATCGTTGCTAATCTTCCATCTATTTTCAGACAGGGATGGAAAAGCTGGTCTTACAACATATCTAGGTATTTAACAATCATAAGCTAGCAGGGAAGGCCCCACTGGAAAAAAAGCAGCCCCAAAAGCCTGAGAAGCCTGGGGGAGAACCCACTACTCGTTGCTGTTTCCATCCTATATCTTCACAAATCAGTGCTAAATACAGCAACTTTGACGTGAATGTTAAACTGAAAACCAAGACCAGAACTTCTGGCCGTATATGTCTGTACACGTGGCTTAGATCTTCCTGATTTCTTAATAAAGTAAAAAGCCAAACTAACGCAGGTACACCTACTTCTGTTTTTCATTAAAAGAAAGGAGATACAGCCATAGCAGGGTCAAGACAACTGCATTATGTACTACGTATCAGTTCAGACAGAGCCTCTTAAAAGTAGCCTGCCTGTCCATTTAAATACACTTAAATCAAACTCAGCATTTATAATCCATTTAGAAACCTGAAAGCCATGAACATTAGAATTGGTCTGAGGCTTAAAAAGGAAAAAAAAAAAAAAAAAACAACCAAACGCTATCTTCAGTAAGTAATTTTTTTTTCAACCCCTCTCCTCTTCCTCCTCTCTCCATCTGACACTGTTTCCTTTTTGTGGTTTATCTGATGTTGGATGAGCTGTTCAGTATTTGCAGTTTTTAGTGATTCTGGGAATATCTGAGGACTAAATGTTTAGCCTGAAGGACCTATTGTTTGTTGGTTTTTGTATTTCATCAGTGTCTAGATGTCCCACTGTGGACTGAAATCCCACTGTGAAAGGAGCAATACAAACACATGATAAAAATAAAGTCTTGCCACATTGTTCCACTGGGTAGAAAGGAAATAGGTGGAAGCAGATCATCTTTGGACTGAGAGTAGTGAGGACAAAAGACAGCTCTAGCCAGGAATGATAAGGGTTGCAACTGCTCTATGCACATTTACAGGTATCTTCAAGACTGATATTTGAAGATTTATACTGATGTATTATCATAAAATCATAGAATGGTTTGGGTTGGAACGGACCTTTAAAGGCCATCTAGTCTAATCCCCCTGCAAGGAGCAGGGACATCTCCAACCAGATCAGGTTGCTCAGAGCCCCGTCCAACCTGGCCTTGAATGTTTCCAGGGATGGGGCATCTACCACCTCTGATATTCCCCATCTGATTTAAAATTTTGCAATATATTAACCTTCAACTCACCCCAATGGATGCTCGTATGTTGGCATTTTGGTACGTGTGAGTCAGACTTTGTCTCTGCATGTTAGGTCATATCTGAAATTATTTGAGACAACAAATGATGGAAAGATTTGACATTTTCCTGTAAGGTAGATGAGAATCTGTCAATACCAAAATTACTCATGAGTAAGATAAAGTTCTAATGGACGGCAGAAATCAGAGTTTTGTCCACCTGAAATTGAAAAATTTAAATCTTTGATTATACTCCCACAAGTGATGTGTGCGTTGTTCAGAGCTAAGGCATTTGCTAACAGTCCATATCAAAGGGTTTAGTTGTTCAAACATTTTCTTATTCTCAAAAAAAAAAAAACAAACCCCTCTATTCAGGATATTGCAGCCACTTGTAGGTTGGTCTTTAAACCAGATCCTAGTAATGTGCTTCATTAGAAAAATCATTGCAACTCTGCAAAAGAGGAATGCAAATAAGTATTGTTGTATTATTTATTAATTACTGGTTATTATATTATGCCTAGTCTAACAGCTAGTGGACTCACAGCAAGAATGTTAAACAGGTGATCAGGAAGAGGGACTTGGCAAATTTGAATTAGACTTTTAATTCTTGTTAAATTTTGTTGAGTTTTTTTTTTCTGAAGAGACTGTTAATCAAAATCTTGGAATCACCTTGTGATCTAAACATCCAAAACATTATTGAGCATAGCAACTCTTCCAGAGAGAAAAGTTAATGAATTTTCAGCTAATGTCCCAAGTACCTAAGTATACTTGCCATGATTAATGACTTGTATCATCTTTCTTCAAGCAAATTATTGGAAGCAGTTCATTTTCAAAGCTTGCATAAACTGTGACCCTGAAATATTTGAGAAAATTGGGGTTTCAAGACTTAATACTGCAGGCATGTATGGAATTTTATTGGCTTGGAATAAGTTCATTGGCTTGAGAAATGATACTGAAACTAAGCTTGGTAGAAAGGCAACGTGAGTGCCAGAGCTAATGTGCAGTACCTAGGCCTTGAGTAGAAAATATGTAAGATAATAATCTTACTATTTTAAATGGAATTATTATATGCATAATGATAAAATGTGTGTTTGGAAAATCAGAGTCTAAATTGTTGCAAGAAGCCCACAAATACTTTTGTTTTTGTGAAAGTATGGTGACTTTTATCTATTAATTTTCCTCTGGAATTAACAGAGTAGTTTAGCGGGTCAAAAACCAAACATACATAAACATCTGAGGGCATCAGCCTACCTTGAAAAAAGGGACAGCGATCTCATTTCTTATGCAACTAAGTCATAAAATGCATCTCTTTTTTTTTTTTTTTTTTACAAAGATGTGAAGTTTTCTATCTAGAAACAGCAGTATGAATGATCACAATCAAGTACAATGTATTTCTTAATTTACATATAATCCCCAAAAGTTTTTTTAAAAGTTGTCTTCAATCTGTCCTAAGGATATGCCAGCTGGGTGCTGCTTTTTTAAATGTTTTTTAATTTATGTGGAAAGATAAAAGAATCAATTCATTAGTAAAGCTAGTGAAAAACTGTCATTTGTGAGTGGTGAGGCACTAGACGTGAATAACTCTGTGAAACTACAGGAGGGGAAGCACTTGCCATTTTTTTTTTTTCTTTTTCCTTGCCTGCTTTATGGCTTGTAAATGATAAATGAAATTTACTACCAATCCCCTGCAGTGATATTTCAAATTACGTTACAGAATACACTGCAAAAAGTATTGAGTTATAGCAGAACCAAAGAAAAAGGCCCTCTTTTTTTTCTTTCTGGAAAAGTGTGCTATGTCAGAACATTCCTCAACCACCATTTAAATATTATAGGATGCTACAATGATTCATCTTCAGTGTGCTCAAACGTTTTGGTTAAATAACTGGAAAAAAAAATTATGCCTGCTATTAATATTGAGACTAAGCGAAGTTAAATCTTGATATTAAAGTATAAATCTGGGTAGCTGTGGGTGCCCGCTCTCAGCCCACAAAAAAACCGTCTGTGTGGGAGGGATAAGCCTGAGCAGCATGGACCCCGTGGCACTGCCACGTAGGCCTCTCCCCTGAAGATGTGCCCCCTCGCCCCAGCCCACACTAGAAAATTTGCATTGGCACATTTTGATGATGTTTGATTAGTGGCTGTTATTAAACGATGAAAACCAAGATGAAGAAGACATTATCCCAAAACAGGGCTGCGGGTAGTGTCTACAATGTCCAGTAAGCTCTTTAAAGAAGGATCTTTTTGTCAGCTCGGGTGAGTGGCGGCTCTTTAACATTCTGAACCTGCTGCGGCTGCTGGGGCAGTTCATCACCAGAGAATAGAAAAGGGCCCCTGGCATATCAAATATATTAAAAAAAAAAAAAAAAAGAGAGGGAGGAAAGCAAGAGAAAGGAAAGTCCTGGGCACACAGACAGCGCATTGTGTAAGCGGGGTTTAAAGAGCCTGCCGTTAGGTATATTTCATAATATGAAAAGACAGACCGATTTTGCCCCCCTCGCCTGGTGGGATCAGTGCTGTCAGTGCCATTTATTTTCAATCCCCCGTGATTTCTGTATCCCCACAGCCCTTTTGCATAAAAATGAACCGTAAAGGCAGTCAAAACACCTGCTTTGCTGACAGGCCCGATTAAAGCTTTGATTTATCCTTCCAAGTGGGAGCTGATCTGCTGTTCCTGGGGCCTTGCGCTGGTGTGTAATTCATTGGAGGCTGAAGGTCTCCTTTCTGTGTCCCCCGCTTCAGCTGTGGGCGCCTTTTGTACCTGCTTGGGAGTTGGGCTCACTCCAAGAACACCCACCCCAGCTGGAGGCCGGAATTTTCCATCCCCACCGGCACAAGTCGCTCGGTCCGTCTTATTAAGTGACAGTAAATTGCGGGGCTAATTGAAAAGGCCCCCAAACATAGGGCCGCGTGTTTCTGAGGGGCCACTGCGGGCCCTGGGGAGCGGCTTCACCAGATGGAAAGGAATAGTGCCGCTTACTCCCACTTTGTGCCTTCCCATCGCTAAAAATGTCGACGCTCAATGTGGAAGTTTTATGTCATGAGGGAACCTTTTACTCCTTTCTAGTCAGGTTTTGTTCTGTAGTCTTAAACCTCCATTTTGGGGAAGGCACCAACGGGGTTACACGCAGCAGCCATCTCCCTAGGCTCACAAAGAGCAAGTGGGAGCAAGTCTTGCAATCTCTTTTAGGGGAGTGGAGGGGGAAAGGTTCAAAGCTTTGTCATTCTAACTGCAAAAATACGTATTTCTTAAACCTGCTGGAAGGTTGAACTGGGTCTGCTTTTCAAAAGGAAAAAAAAAAAAAATTGCTTAGTGGCTTGTGGGTGTCTGGAGACAGTGAAGAAATTTAGTTGGTTGGTCTATTTGTCTTATAAAAAGCCCAGCTTGTATCCTGTATGTATATTCCCCCAGCCCCTAAATAAACTAGCCTTTAAGATATTCTGGCAAAATTGTCTAGTGAGTATATTTGACTTAAGCACCATCATTGATCCATTAAACCACGAGCTATTATAGAACCAGAGAAGGCTGAGCAAATCATCCCCTATGGATCAATGCTCAAAAATTTTTCAAAGTGAGACTTTTTTTTTAATTGGAAAGCGCCTTTTCACTGAAACAAAAACATTCTGATGATTCTGTGTATTGTTATTTATAAATAAACCAGGACCAAACAGGATGATTACATTCAAAGTCTTTGTTCTGAAACAATACTTGTTTTTGAAATATTAAGCTAATGCATAATCTAACATAGGAAAAATGTAATGTGCTGTTTCAGTTTGAAAAAAAACAATGCTTCATTTGACCAGGTGCAACATTAAAAAAAAAATATCAGGAGAGACTGAAAAAGTCCTTGAAATTAAGCAAAATCAATAATAAGTTTCCTATAAAAAAAAAAGGCAAAACAAAAAACCCACCCTATTTCTTTATTGAAGAAATTGCTGCATTATTGGGAACTGGAACATTAACTTTAAAATAGCTTTACTATAAATTCTTTCAATGGCAGAAACAAAGTATGTAATATTTACATTTGAAGTTGAGCTAGCACTTGGCATAAGCCTATGATGCAGACGGTTCTCCTCACTGTCTGGAATGCAAAGTAACAATATAGTTTAAAATCTGATGGGAACTTCAGTGGATCTAAGATGTGGAACCACAAAGTCCATAGTGAAGCTGCGGAAGTTGAGATCACCTGGCTGCTTCCTGACTTCATGTTCAGGTGTGAGGTGGGCATGAGCTTGGCCTTGTCTGGATGATTTGCTTGCATAAGAAGGATGCACGTGCACAGGGCAGGCAGGACCCAGCCAGCCTCAGCTGAGTGTTGGTAGCACACGTGCTTAGAAGACCTTGAGTTGCTTATTTTATCCTAAAAATCTGACTCATGATCTTTAGGTGTCTGGAAGTATGATTTAATCAACCTTGATGCATAAAAATTGAGAGCTTTCTTTGCAAAACCAAAGACACATCCTAGGTCTGCAATAACATGTAGATGGATGTTGGGTTATGATACAAAACCATCAGAGAGCAAAACTGGCAGCAGTTATTAATGTCAAGGACATTTGGTGAGCAGTGGGAAGGTAAGGCACTAAAACATCTCCTTATTCCTCGTTTATCATTGTCTTTCTCAGTCTTCAGCTGACTTGCCCTATGCTATTTCCCTGTTTAGACTGGCATGTGGCTTACAACCCTACAAACAATAAAAACACAATCTTTGATTTTTAAGGCAGGCAAAACTCTTGAGGCTGATATACTTTTAAATAGAGCAAAACCTCTTTAAGAAAATCTAAACCGGTACATGACAAAAATAAAATTCCTCAATATTTTTGTTGGCATAAACACTCCTTCTTGCTGAAAAAGACAAAGCTTAGAAATAGAGATAGCCAAACTTTAATTTTGTTTTACTTTTGCAAAGGAAGAGACATTTTGCATGAAAATGGTCAGTTCTGATTTTTACCTGGTGGATATGAGTTATTAGTCTTTATATTAGTTTTAGTTGCTGCCAGAGGGAAAACTTTCAGTCAGCTATGACTAGCTAATGCAGATTTAAACAAATGACAGACGTGTTACAAAATGCCACCATTATTTTTCATTTATACAGAGCATATAAGAATTTTTTTCCTGTCTCCCTCATCCATAGATGTTCCCATCCCACACAACCCTTCTTATTGCTAGCCCTTTTATTCCCTTTAAGCTGTATTTTTCTTCACCCTCCATGAAATTATAAACGAGAATTCAGTGCCCTCTCCCTCCTAAACTTCAATTTTCACCTACCTTCTCTCTACGTTTAGAATGTGTAAGCTATACATACACTCAATATAAGATATATACAAAGTACAGGTGCATGTGTACACATTTATATTGTATAACACTATTATGAATAGAAACATATCTTGAAAACATATCTTACAAAGACTGAAACATTTAGGAATGAGTCACCCTTAAGAAGTTCAGAGATGTTTAAAGCATCGCAAAAACAAGCCTGGTGAGAGAGTGAGCTCCTCTTTTGTTCCTTGTATATATCAAATTCAGTGGTGTACCATAGAAAATAGCATTGAATCCTACTAAAGTGTTCCTAATGGAAATAAAGAACTACAGGTTAAACCCTGTGTTCACCAGCCCTGTATTGCTCTGCACTAGTATTGAGATATAACGGCATGTCCTGATGGAGACTTGAGGAACCAGAGAGATGGAGCAATGAATGATGTGAGAAGTGGTAAAAAGTGGAAAAGGGCTCAGGAAGGAATTCTCACTTCTTATTCTCGGTAAAGGCAGTATTTAGACTATTTAAGACAACTATATCCAGAGCCTAAATTAGCTCTGACTTTTGAATTTTCAGCATTAGAGGTGAAATAGTTGAACAGCTTTAACAGCTTCTAAAGAGGAGGAGGGTGAATGGCCTTTTGGGCATCACCATATTACTCTCCACAGCATGTTTTTGTTGATACAGATGTCCTCTTTCTGGACGAAACCAACTGATACCCTAAATAACTTTAAAAAAAATATCAGCTTTGGATTTAGATTTGTCTTTCTGCTTAGCCCTAATTACCATTTCCCAAAGAGTCTAGCCTCATCACAACCTTTATCTTCTATCCAGTTTCTCCAGCGAGGGTGTGAACATTGCTCACCTGAAAGTTAGGAGGAAGTAATCAGCATCTGACTGTAGTATAACTGTACAACAGTCTAAATACTGTGTAACATAGCAGGTTCTCAGTGACTCAACTGCCTTGTAAGAGATATTAAAAAATTATGCAAAGTACTCATTTGTCTTTCAGTGTGTCGAGTAGAAAGAAATATTGTGGATAAAACATAGGTACAGGACCAACAGTTCTGTGTTGCTGCCTTGTTATGCTTTATCAAGCCTTTACTCAGGATGTTTCAAAGGATGTTGTCTTTACTCATACATTACACCTCACAGGCTCTCACAATGGTGCTCTTTGTGAAGATATATTAATGGTTGTTACTAATTATATAGCCAAAAAAAAATTTTAAAATTGTAGGTCTTAGTAAACCCTTTAAAACAAAATGAAGGAAAGCCTTCAGAGGTAAATCTCCCAATAAAGGCTTGGCAACCCTGAAACAGACCTGCAGCCAAATCTCTTTAGCTTCAGGTAGAGCACAGAAGAAGAGAGTCTGTGAAGTTCTGGCAAATACCCACAGCTTAACTGTGACTGAAAAAAATACAAAAGAAAATAGAGAAGAAACTCATACCTGTTATTACAGATGATATATCAGTTTTAAGGTATTTTTTTTGACAAAATGCTTAGTTTTACTTTTTAGAGTACGTTTCTCTGTATAAAGCAAAATTGCTTTCTTATACAAGCCAGAGCAGCTTTATGAATTTTAAATTACTTACCCATAGCACATATAATAAACTTTGGATGTTAGATACAATTGGCTTGAATAAAATATTTACTTCTCTTTTTGGTCTTTAAAATGTTACTTAGTCTAAAAGATATTTTAATAAATGCATAAAACATGTTCATCAAAATGCAAAATTAATAGAGTGTGTATTTCTTTCCAGATACTTTTGTAATTAATTTTACCAAGAGTAGTTTTGTTCAGATGCGATCTCTGCTTATTCACTGAGGGTGTGTTCAATTATATCTTGTACAATTTCACTGTATTTTCTATATCATCTATATTTCATACTGTAAAATATTAATTTTAGCTTTATTCCAGAATGATTCTATTTAATACTACATGCAGTATAAACTCATATGAAAAAGGACAAGAGCAACTGTAATAAAAGAAATGAACTTGACCTCCTAGATATGTAGCATTTTCTAGTATTTAGAGCTAGACCATACTAAAGAACCTTACATACAAATCTCATGTTGCTCATAAACATTCAAAACTAAACGCTCTGGAGTTTTGCTGTTGACTTCAGCAGTACAAGGCTTTACCTCTCGCTTGATGTCTTCATACTTGTACAATGTATAGAACTCCAGCTCTGCAATGGAATCTAGCAGAGTCATGACTACAGTGGGACTTCTTGTAACACACTTGTGAGGAACAATCCTTCCTGCGAACAGAATCAAAAATAAAAATTCACTAAAAGTAAGCATTTAGGGATGCTGTACCTGTTTGGAAAGCCAGCCCTGGGAGTACAGCATGCCCAGAGAAATTCTGTTTATCAAAGATGTGGTGGTCTAGAAACAGGGAAAAAAGAAAGACAACAGTAATGTACAGTACCTACCAGTGTATCTCTCAATCTAAAAGACTAATTTTTTCTCTTCTCTTATTTGAAATATTCTCCTATTCAACAACTGTACTGCATAATCTTTGCAACAATAACCCAGAGATCTGTTATAAAAAGTTTCATCTATATGATCAGAGTAGGCCACTCTCTTCCCAGGGATTTGGATACCTGCAAGTCAAAGTTACCTTGGGCAATGCCTAACTGGGCTCAGTAAGTCTTCTCTTCACAAGACCCTTCATAGGACGGACATCACCAGAGAGAAAAACTTACTCAGACTATGCATATGGACACTACTTGTTGCTGACAAGAAGACACATGTATTAAAATCTAAAACTACTTTCTGGGGTCAGACAGACACTGTAGTTGCAAGCAAAGGAATGGATGAAAATTAGACTAACCATGGCAAAACTTGACTTGGTAAGGGTTTTTCATTTAGCTTTGGCTTGTTTAAAAGGTTTTCCCTGCACATATACAAGCAGTTTCACCTTTAAGGTTTTTACTTTTAGAATCTTTAGTTGATTTTACTGCTGAAAGACTGCAGTCAAAAAGAGAAAAAGAACAATAGAAAATGATTCAGAGCAACAGGAACTTTTGTCATGCCATGAGTTGAATCTACATGGCTCTAGTTTTAAAGCTTGAAGAGAACAGCAGCACCATTCAATAAGTCATACTTTCTCATTAAACACTGTTGACTGTGCCTAGATGAATTTTATTTTAAACAGAAGTGTGTCCTTAATGTTTTCTGTAACAACAAATTGTCAGAAAAGAAATGGTGTTTGTTTTCCCAGTTGGTTCAGAACATGACAGTTGATTCAGTACAGGTTTAATCAATTTCTTTGATGGTTTTGTTCATGGTCTTGTGAGACTTGCCACCAAAATCTGACTTTGTATGCATATATCCTCCGTAAGCTGCATGTATCAAGGAAATGGATACCGTGTGTTCTCACTGCCTGCAAATAGCTAATCTTCCTCTACCTAGGATAGAAACATAGTTTGAGTTGATTTCTATGAGTCAAAAAATGTATGAAAGCATATTGCAAAGAGACCAGCACTTTATATCAGCTAAACTTACATTTTGTCATTTTATCTCCCTTATTATGTACATCTGCTTTTAATATCCAGCTGTGATATAAATAAGCCACCTATGAATACTTCAGGCTAGTGCATCTATCCTATTCCAGCTCATTGTCTGCCGTCAGTCTACCTTTTGCTGAAGACCAGTCCGGACTTATAAACACCATCAGGCTTGTTCATCTTTTAGATGAGGGGTGCATAATAAATACTGATAATTAATTACAATGTTGATTACATAGGAGTAAATTGTCTGCCTCTTGTGAAGATTGGATTTAAGGGGAAGTAAGACCTAGTGCCCCCCCAAAATACAAAGCAAAATACACGTTAGAGGGGTGTGCTGAAATGAAAGATGACCTTATGCAAGAATATGACAGCTGCATGTAGTGTTTAATGGACTGTTGTTCTGCTCTTACAATAAAAATCGTGTGCACATCATTGTCTGTTGCTGCTGCATTTGCATACTGAATGTCCTTCTGTTCCCTTCAAAGATCATCACCCACGATTAGGCTGATAGCACTCCAGTATTAAGGAAGGAAGGTCGGCTGTGGGAATACCTAGGAGTACATTTGACCTTTTTGGAAGATCCACAGCATAGGTAGACATTTTTGTATACACAATTGGCTTGTGGCCACACTAGATGTAGTTGTTTAAGTAAGAAGACAGTGATCAGAAACCACAGAAGGATTATAACACTACAGGGGCAGAATAGAGGCTTTGGCATAACATAGCAAAAGACTGGAATACCAATTAGCTTCTTTGCACATGTTCAAAAGTTATTTTGTCAAAAAAAAAAAGGAATAACTTCTGTCTGGTAGAGCAATAGAAAAATGTACAAGATTAATTAGTTTCTATCACTGAAGGCAAAGGACAGGATGACATCTATTACTGAATATAGCTCAAAGGCATTTTCTGCTCTTTCATGCTCAGAACGGTAACCCTAATATAGGTAATGCTACCTCTGAGGACACAATACTTTTTAAAATTATTTTTCTGCCCTTTAGAATTCTTTCTTTCATATTGCTTTATATTTGCAAAGTACCTCAAATTTAAAATAGGACCTTTGAAGACAATGGAAAGCGATAACCTATCTCAGGGGATTACTTACCTAAGGTAGAATTTGTTTAAGGGTACGTAACCTGGCCATATCAAAGAGGATGAGGAACTATTTGGAACATTTTCCCCTATTCTTTGAAGATGATTAGAGAAAAAAAAAAAGAAAAAGAAAAACCACAAAAAAAAAAAAAAGCCCACCTTACAAAAGAAAACATTCCTTATAACAAACATTTAGTTAGAAATGTAAGACCTTCCGGAAAGATGAATTTTTCTCAGATGCCCTGTTTAGTATTATCAAGTCAAACTCAAGCCATTGTTCGTTCACCACTTGCACTTAGCTCTGAATAATACTATTTCTATTTCCTACTTGAAGAAAAGCTTGCATGCTTGAGACTCTGTATTTTCTTTTAAGTTTTTTAGTTGGCCAAATAAGAGCTATTATCTACTGCATAATACTAAAGTTGCATCTTACCAGCAAGAAAGACAGCCTCCCTGTCGTAATAATTTCTCATGACAATATTTATTGCAACTTTCATCTAAATTTATAAGCCTTAACATTAAATTTCTTCTTGTACTTGGCTATATCTCACAACAGTTAATATATTAATCATAATACAATGAAATCATTGAGTGGCAAGGCACAGAGTTCACTGGCACCAGTTCTTGCATGTCAGAACATTTTGATGAGCAGCTCGTGAGAGACCATCTACCTGGAATATGAAAGATGTGACATGAATTTGGCAGGGCCCCGAGTTATCCTGTACAAACTTTTTGAATCAGCTTGTGACACCATCAAAAACCTAAGATACCGGTTTTCTGATCACAAGGCACAAATTTGGCACTTGATTCAAGGAACAGGGATGCTACCAAAAGAAAAAAATAAAAATCACCCACTGAAAAAAGGTTCTGTGTGTATTTTTGTGCCAATGTTATTAGGATCATAGAATACTTACAAAAAAATATTCCTCCTTTAAAAATACATTTTAAAAATGTGGTATTTTCATTTTGACATTGTCAGCTTTGGGCTCTACAGTGACATGTGGATATGTCTCAGCCCAGAGGATATTTTTCCAGTAACACAGTGTTCTCAATAAGTTATTCATGAGCACATGAGCTATGAGGAAGTTCTGTTAGCTTTCCTTTTGATTGAGAAAACAACTGCAGCAACTTATGTTCTCCTTTAACATCCTATTCTAAACGCTGTCAGACTAACCACAGATTTGAATGAACTTTCTGTCCGTGGTAAATCCAAAACCAAATCTGACATGATTTAAACATTTTTAGTTAACAAACACTGTTATTGAGGAAATGAAAAGAAGAAAGAGTAAAAGAGATCATGCTGCATGTTTTGCAAAAAAGATCCTGAGGCGTTGGGACATCTATATAGTTTCTTTTTTCCATTTTTTTTTTTTTTCAGTAGGCCTGGCATCTGTTAATTTGCTTCAGAAATGCATTTCAAAGGATGAGGAAAGTAAGAACATATTAACAGTCAGTAGGTGACTAGAAGGTGGCAAAACCAGAAGGATAGTAGAAAGCTGATTTAGAGTGAACATCTTTTCGGAAGTCCCAGAGGATGGGAACTCATACTCAGCAGACTCGTTCTGTTTCTGCCCTTAAGGGCTGCTATAATGATGGAATAATGAAACAACAATCCATTTTCTAAGTTAACACTCCACTATAAGCTTTCATAGCCAGCAGGTGAGGAAGGTCCCTTTGAGAAATGTTTCTGGTCTTTTACCTATCCACCGGTGGGGGAAAATAAATTTCACTGGTGAAAGTTCTCCTATTTTACTTCAGGAAGGGAAATTCTGTTCCTTCCCACAAATAAGTCTACAGATCACATTGCAGAACAAATATATGTTTATTTTTTTTTCTCTTTCTATATTCATTATTTTAAATGGATTATGGCATGAGTTTAACAAGCCTAAATGTAATAAAACCTCCACTTTTGAAACTATTTGTTTTCCCCATCTCTTCCCTTGCACAGGAAACTCTTATTATGTGGCTTAATTAGAAACATATTTCTGGGATGGGAATGTACAAGATGTAATGTTAGCCAGCTGAGGAACAGAGACAGACTTCTTTGGAAATCTATTATCAGATGAAACAACAAAGGTTTGGGAATGAATTATTCAAGACCATACTCAAACTCTTCAGGAACCCTGATATGAGGCTTTAAAAAAAACAAGCCTGGAGTCTCTTTAGTGAGTTTCTCCAACTTGGATCTCTTGAGGTTTGATGAGCTCCCTACATGGGAGTAAGAAAGAAACACATTTATATGATCTCGGGAGTGGGAGGAGAGGGGATATTATCATTAATGATGTGCCAGCATTTCCACCACCAACTCCTATCTACAGGGATGGCTGTATCACAGTTGCATTGAAGATGCATGGATACATCTACCACGAAAGCTAAATTTGATTTATACACTAGCTATACTTTGAGCCAAGCATGTAAGAGAGTGTGCCTGGACATTCTTTGTGACAAGAAAAATACTCTTGTGTAGGCGGGTGTGTGCACATGTGTACACTTACCCGATTTTTCAATGACAAATTCCAAGTTTCTAAGAAAAGCGAACATTTTCTGTGAAAAACATTTTGTCAAAAACCTTTTTGTTAATGACAAAAAGAAGAAGAAAGGTCTAGATGTAAAAATTATGCTATTAGATTTATAAATGATCCATATAACCAAGCCATTCAGAGTTCTGGTATGAGCAGCTGAACTCTCTGTATTTCCATGCAGATGTACATGAAAGCAGACATCTTTACCAGGTCTAGGTTATAATGAACATTTACTACTCGGCTGTGGACCATGGACAAAATACTTAACTCTAAAGTTTTGATTTATCTATCATTTATCCATATTAATAATTTCTTCACACAAGCCAATAGCTATTTTATAAAACTATCATATGAAAATTATATAATCACAATTTAGAAACTTCATACCAATCATTTGCACTCTCTGTTTTTACCGCATCAACATGGCAGAAAGTTGAATAATTAAAGCCATATTTGGTTTCAGTTGCTATTTAAATTTTAAAAAGAGCCCGAAAGTCATTCCAAGCTCAGAATAATCACCCCTGTAGTAAGTAACTCAGCCTTCATCTCAACACGAGTAACATTGCTGTATACAGAGATATCATCTATCAGCAGTGATGTTACCAATTCATAAACTGTTTGCTTATAAACCTTGTAAAGTACCAGAAGACCCTGTTCTTTTTCCATTTCTCCAGATATTCCAAGTATTTACTTGTTTTATTAGTCTGAGCTTAAGAGACCAATGGCAAGATGGAATAGTCAATACACAAAACCAGGACACAAAAACCAAAAAAGGGACTGAGAATTGTCTGTCTGAACAGAACTAGGTTTAAGCCAATTTAAATCACTTAGGCGAAGAATATCATAAGGCACCTACTGCTGAAGAGGAACATGATCATCTAACATTAAGTTTCATCATATTTTTCTGCCTTGCTGGGATACAAGCATAAAGTCACTGCTAAAATAACTGTATTTCAGGACGGTAACAGCCAAATAAATTTGCATCATGATCAGCTCAGAAGTGGCTGAAAGAGGCAGTTACGGCCTTGTTCCTCTGATATGACTCAGTCATAGTTGTTTGAGTGGTCTCAATTGCATTGCCATAGTTACTGCTCTCCCCTCAAGGTATTGCTTACATATGTTCATACTGGGGTTGATCTTCTATCTTCTCTTAGGCTTTTCTTGTATATGTACATGTATACATTCAGACACTATATAATGTAGTTTTATAAGAGTAATGTATGCTATTGATTAGCATTTGGTGCCAAAAGAGCAATGCTTCTTCTCAGCTGTCAAAAGAACACAAAATATCAGAACACTTATAAATGTGGTATTTTAACATGTGGATGAGCCTTATCTAAAGTTCGATGGTGTACAGTAACTTCTTCAATAAACAAGGCTGTAATACAGAGAGATTTTGGCATTTCATGATGTTTTCTCTGCTGAATCAGCTGCTGTTGACAAAAATGCCTGAGTAACTTCAAAGTCTCTGTCCTACAGAAAGTCAGTATGATTTGAGCTCTTCAGTCTCTTCTGAAAATGAGATGTACTCTTCTAAGCCACTCAGGCACTGTAGAAAGTATTTTATGCCTACTAATTTCACAGAAAATTTCATGGAAATGATAATTAGGTAGTGAAAACTTAATTACAAAATGTATGCTTTCATGTTAGAAAAAAAATTATACTAAATTAAGCCTGTTGTTACTGGAAAATAACACAGAAATTTCATTAAAATAGCTTGGCTTTGAATTAAAAGAGAGGATCAACACTGTTCTAACTTTGGGCACTTAAAACGCACACGAACATTTGACCCAGCTACTAATGGACACAGTAGCATTTATATTTGAATACTTGATTGTGTCAAAGTTGTAATTGTTGTACAGAGCACATCAAAAAGATTGAAAATTCTCAGTTTTGCAATTCTCAAACTAATTTGCATCTGTAAGACCAACATTATAAATGGTGACTGGACCAATGTTATTTTTTCCCTGTCAGTCAAAACCATTTCTTTTTTCCTTTTTCCCAAGGGTGAGTCACTTCAACAAATTAAAAAAAAAATTGTTTACTAATTTAAAGGAAAATTTTGTTATGAAACATATTGTGCATATCTTTTTTCCTTTCCACATTAAATTTTCTAAGCTAGAAACATAATGTACTATGCATGCAGTTTTTGTTTTTATTTTCCTTTTTGGTTTTTTTTTCGGGGGCGAGGGTTGTTCTTTTTTGTCACTGGAGATAAGGAAATGAGAATTTCTGATATTTCGCTTTTCTGATTTTGGGACTCTAATAGTCATGATAGCTTCATAGCTTGTGAAAAGTACTAGTAGTTTTTCCATGAAATTTGTGTCAGAGCAGATTTAGCCTGAAGGCAACTTTGACTCGTATAGCTGCTTTAAGTACCCTGAGAACATCTTTATGGGATGTGTAGGGATAGAATTACAAAAATGAGTTATGGAATTTTGATTGGGAATGTTCATACTGTGAAAGAGGTCTGCATTGAAAAACAAGCTGTAAACACAAAGGAGTAAATTCTCTATTTAAGAAAAGTGCAATAAAAAAAAACTTTAAGAGCCCAGATTAATTTATTTTAAAAACAGAATCTTGAGAAATTGTAGACCAAAAAGACAAAGTGACTGCTGAATCCTGCCAGAAGATCCTATTTTCCTCCTTTTGCTCTTGTTTTCATTACTGCTTTCATCATAATCTGTCTCACACTGTATAAACACAAGGAGTTCAAAGCAAGCTTTCAAATCTATAGCATACAAGGCCCCATTATTATAAAGCACAGTGCATTCACAGTGTCCATACTCATGAACGCTAGGTTTGAGTGTATTGTGTCAAATCTTGAATGAATTCATGCCACATCACCATACATTCAATAAGTATTTTTATTTACATCACAAAATTGATTTGGCTGCAGAGACGATATTAAAGCATGACATTCATGACAATGGATGAATTTCTGCTCATTTAAGTTTCTGTGGTACTGAACAGTCTAACAGTGTAGTCACTTGATGTAACTATTCAAGTAGTGTATGCCTTTGCTATGACCATTTTCACATACATAGAAGTGTAGAATTATAGAATCATAGAATCATAGAATGGTTTGGGTTGGAGAGGACCTTGAAAGGTCATCTAGTCCAACCGCCCCTGCAATGAGCAAGGACATCTTCAACTACATCTGCCAGTGCAAGCAAGCCACAAGGCTTACTATTAGCTAAACAAAGATAGCTGCAAGCAGGAAAATCTACCATCGGCTTTTCCCTGTATATTATCCTTTAAGGTATTTTAAAAGGCATCCACTAGCCTCTATAGTTAAAGCAAAAGTGGCCTGATTGTTGCATGATGTCAAGTTGAAATTCAAACTTAGGAAGCCCTTTCTGTATTGCATGAAGTGGTAGTTTGTGTATCCTGTTTTCAAACTGAAGGTAGCCACAGGTCTTATTGTTTTACTTTCTTGTTTCTACCTGACCTGCATTAGTTGCTGAGCAGTAGGTCCCATGGACTTTGGTTAGAAATACAGCAAAAAGCAGGGTTACTCTTTATGGTCTATGCTTTCCATAGCTTAAATACTATACGAGCTACAAACAAATGAGTTTTACCATCTTTATTTTCATTATGTGTAATTAAACGTTCTATCAGAATTCCCTACAATATTTCTCCAACTGATTCTCCTCAATTAGTGTAATGACTTTACTGATTTTCTGGAGAGCAAAGATAAAAATAAAGAAGAAAGAACCAAAGCAAAATGACAAATAAATAAATAAGGCCAATGTGAGATAAAACCTTCGCTTGATGTGTATCAAATAATAGCCATAATTTATGTTTGGAATGACAAACATCCTTTACATCCCTTATTAAAGAAATTGTCACCATAGTTAGCACTGATAATCTCTGCAATCCAGATTGTTTTACTTAGTGTCCTGAAATATTGCAACAAATATTGAAGGGATGTTGATATATTGATAGGTTTTTGTTTGAAGTTGCATCTGTGTGATTATCCTCAAGCTATCCCAGCCCAAAATAACACAACTGAAATAGAGGGATCTCCTAAAATAGTTACAATTAAGAATTTTGCCCAATAATTTAATTACGGTCTCTGCAACTGACAAAAAGGTCAGTTACTTACTGCAAGTCAACAGAAAGAGTTTACAGTAGAGATGCAAAAGCCTTGTAAACTAACTTATAAGAAGTATCTGAGCAGAAGGATAAGGCACCAGGTTCAATCAAAATGTTGTCCCTGTGGCACGGTCAGAACAAACCATACCCAGCACGTGGCACTGTCCTCTCTGTCCTGGACTGTTCAGAGACAGAGAAAACAGGATTGGCACCCTTTACGCCAAGGCACTCTACCTGGGTCCTATGTGTCCCAAATAAATGTACCAAAACTGGACTCCTTTGTGTCCAAGGAGTAAAGCACACACAGCATGCTATGGCAGTGCTATGAAAGAGGCCTTGAATCCTCCCTCCAAGAAGCTTCATGTAAATCTGAACCCAGGGTGCTATGATTTAGCCCAAACTCTGAGCTTTTTTTGCATACTGAACCTGGTGACATCAGGAAAAAATGCAATGTCATATTCATCCACTGTGCATTGATAGAAACTGATAGGCATGCATTAGTCCTGACAGCAAGCTGTGAATAACTGAAAGCTGTGTACAAAAACGTTGAATCGTTGCCATAGATTAAATAGATACCATGGATAGATTGATAGGTACATAGATTTTCTTTTTGAAGAAAAAAAAAAAAAAAAAACAACAACAAAAAGGTGGCTTGCCCAAGAACTGTATGCAGGATGAATTGGTGACAGAAGCCAGCTTAAAGCGAAAAATAAAACCCAACACACCACTTTGAAAGTTCCCATGTTTGTACATGTCAAATCCTGACATCTTTCCCTTGAAAGGTTGGTTCATTTTATAATACATCTCTGCACAATGTCTCTGCACTGGTATGAATACTGATTAGACATCTGAGAGTTAAAACAATAGCTCTTGCAGCGGGACTGCAAATATTTTTCAGATTATTTTTACTTGTGAGAGGGAAGGATAGGACAATGCCATTAAAGAAAACCAATTTAAGCATAGAAACAAACCGGAATTTTGATTTTATAAAGACAAATTCTGACTTGAGTGAAATCAGTAAATGGGAGAAAACTCGATGGTTTTGAAGTGATGGCTTCCTCCCACCCTATAGGGAGAGGAGGCAGTCCTCCCACAGCAGTGCTGTGCAAATCTTTGATCCCGTTATTCTGCCATCTTTTGCTTTTGAAGAGTGATGTGGAAAGCACATGGCCCTCAAACTTGAAGGCTTCTTCTCTTCAGAAATGGCCAGAAATTACTTTTCCTTGCTCCATTTGCATATGCTGAATTGATGACACAAGATTTTTCCCACTTTTAATAGATTTATGTTTGATTTGTTACAGATACCTTTTCTGACCTTGAACTCTTTTTCCTTTCACTATAAGTAGCTGGCAAAGTCACACTGAACTGAAAAGGAGTGCTAACATCTCCCCGTATTACTTCACGTAGCTGGTTGTGTAAGGGGCATAAGCCTGCCGGGAGGTAAAAATGTGGCGTGGCACACTTTGCAGTAGAGCCTCACAGGGAATGTGCTCAGGCAGTTCCTGTGTTGATGCCCCCGTAACTAAAACAAAAAGGAAGCACAGGATGTATACAGGGTGTATACAGGGTGTATACAAGAAGTACAAGGGACTCATAAGACACAGTATGTATGGCACAAGCTCCTGATATATCTGAAAAGAGAGTCTCGTGTGTACTAGAGACCTGCCATGCCTGGTCCCAGGCTCTGGATGCAGGGTGGCGCTCTGCCGGCATCCGCGGTGTTTCACATCTCTCTTATTCTGAGAGGGGAGGGAGTAGCGAGTGGCAGAGCAAACGTGCCACGTTCGTGTTCGTGGCAGAGTGAACGTGCCACGTGGAAACAGTGCTCCTGAAAGCTCCCTGGGAAACTTTCTACCTCCTGCATGTGCAGAGGGACACTGATTTGTGGAGTGGAAATAACGTAACACACAGCGGCCAGCAAAACATCTATGGGATGTTTGCCTATGGTCTACAAGCAGCTAATTGGTTACATGATACTACTTCTTCCCTTTGTTTCTAACTGTGAAAACCAAAAAGAATGAAAGGAATAAATAATGTAAGGCATAAAACTGGACAGGCATCCAAAAATATGAACACATGCTGCGCCACAATACTGGGAAACATCCTCATTTAACATATTGTTACATATTTTTATGAAGTGTGAATTTGGCCCATAATATATAGATACATTGATACTTTTATTTCCCAGATATGAGGTGGTTGTAGCTGCCATGACATTGTCACACCGCAACAGGCCTGCAGCAACAGGCGCTGCAGCAACAGGCATGGTTCTCTAGGGAGATGAGGGTTTTGAGAGCGACTCTTTCTCTCCGTAAAGATCTCCTCTGTTAGAAATAGTCTGGATTACTTCAATTAAGAATTATGTCTCCTAGGTCGGCTGAGATGAAGAGTTAGAGTTGTAGCTAGACAGCATCCATCAATAACTTTGGGCTATGGGATGCACAGTTTTAATTTAATTGTACATTCTTACTTGAGTTTGTATTTGTTATTACAGCTCTAAATTTTAATAGAGATGTTTTTGATAACAAATATTTTCCTTCCTGAAGAAAGATGTCTAAACTACACAAAAATCAGTATTTTTATCAATTCGGTAATGAAGGATGTATAAAGAAATATAGTTAGCATTTCTACTTTGCTATTATTTTTTGTTCATCTTGAGATGTAATCTGGCACCCAAAACTCTACAGAAATTAATTTCTTTTACATAATTCTTGTTTGTTATCATTTAGACATATATGACAGCTACAAAATTAGTAAGAAAAGCATTCCTTTAAAATTAAATCTGTATTTTACTTCAAATTTGAAAAAAAACAAATCATCTCAGATTAATATTTTAATATTATTATTGTTTTTAACTGAAACTGTGTAATCTTTTTTAGTTTTTCAAAGCTGAGGAGGTTAATATTTTGTGACTTATCACTCTGTATGAATACTATTTCTAATAAAGGTCTAGGATATATAGAGGTACCTAGTTTTGGAGCATGAAGTGGTACTTGAAATGTCTGAAAAACTCCATGGCACTTTGAGTGGGTGAAAGAGGAGGCTAATTGCCATCCTCATTAGAAGTAAATTGTTAATCTAAACAAGTATATCATATTGGCAAGCTGAGCCACTGCCTTTAGAGATGCACATGAGAAAAGGAATTTGTACTGAAACCCCAAACTATGGAGTTTGTTATGAGTTGTACTGGTAACAGTTTCAAGTATACGGTAATAAAATTGTAAAGATTGAGTCACCCAAATTGAACCACATCTAACCTTTTCTGACATTTCAAAGTCTCACTGTGTTTTCTAGATTCTACTGTGATTTAAGAAGAATAAGTGCTGAAACTGGTCATGACGAACTTTGCAACACAGTAATGAAAGCAAGTATTTTCCGAATTTACAAATGGCCCATATTTATGTTATGCCACCTCAAAACCTTTGATGGTCCCATGATCATTCCTCATAATGTAAAAAAGCTGGAAAAAGTTTTCCCTAATAAAAATGCAGGATTTTGTCTACCTAATAGGTCTATCTTATGAATTTATACACATGTAAGATGTTATAAATAGAACATTGATTGTCTTTTTTGGAAGAAGTAAGTAATACATGATGAGAAACACTAACAGGTGTTACTGGCCCTGACCAGCCTCACCTGGGCCCCCCACCCATGCCCCGGTCATTGGCATGGAGACCTATTTAACCTCCAGCTCTTTCCTTAAGCTGCTTTTTGGTTTTCTTGGACCTTAGTCCTGCTTTTTTTGTGTGTGTGTGTGTCCTTGCTGGGACCTGTTGTCCCCTGACTTTTTCAGAGGAACTGCCCTGTGCTTGTGGCCACCTGAAAGCAGGTAGGTGCTTTCCTCATTGTTTCACTGGAGGGAACTTGGTTGCCACTGCCTACCTACAAAAAATACCTTGTTTGTTGGAAGTAGGGAAATGTGCTCAGTACCCTTGGAGTTTTTTGGGAGTAAGAACAGGTTTTGGAAAAAGGATCTTTAAAGAGAGCAAAAGTACCTTAACTTACTGGAACTGGTTGAGTTTGCCACTTTCACTTTTCCTAGTGCCAGCATCTACAGGTGTCAAATGCATCCAAGCCACTGCTATTAATGAGTATAGAAAACTTAAGTCAAGGAGGTGGTATAGTCACTTGTGAAATATAAAAATGAATGTGGAAGAACTGAGACAGTTTTTCTATGTAACTGAAAGAGCATCTCCTTCAGAAATTTAGTGATTAATAAATTGGAGTCATGCAAGAATCTAACAAAAAAGGGAAAAGTTTAAGTTAGCTGTTTTGCAGAAAACTATACAAATGGAAGTGGAAATAAAGCCACTCATATCAGATGTAATGAACAGCCCATGCTAGTGGAGAGTATCCACTACACTTCCTTTCCCTAGCAAGCGCTGGAGGCTCACCAGGGTCCACGAGATGAGTCCTCTGGTCACCAAAGCACTCCTCTTATTGCGAGCAGCCTTCCTTCAGCAATGTTTGCAGCCCCAGCTGCTTCCTCTCGGGATGCTTGCAGTGGGAACCAAGTGCCTTTGATCACACCAACCCACACGTTGGCCTCTCACCATAGTTCTGGTTCCCAGTATTCCCAGCTTCCCTGCACCACCCACCAGTGCTGTGGTTCCTCCCACTTCCTCACAAATCTGATACGATAGCCTTTCAAGTTGCAGTTCAGCTCCCACCTGGAATCACTTAGTTGCTGTACTCTTTCCACTCTCTATCTGCTTTTCTCTTCTTTCTCCTTATCATTAAATTGTGATTAGATGGTACTCAAACAATCTTTCTTCTGATCCGCATGGCCAAGGGAAAAATAGCTTGTCATGGCTGATGGAAACAGGGAAAGGGATACCCTTCCCAAGTGGGATGGGAGAGGGGAAGCTTGGATGAATGAGACTAGTCTTTTTTGTTTCTTTGTCAAACTGAGATCAGATGAGTTCTCAAAAAGTCTAGAATAGACATGACTTATTTCTGCTCGACCAGGCCAAGAAGCACAGCAGAAAAGTAAATTTTCTTAACTGCAGAGGCTGGAATAAAGGGTTTAAAAAAAAAAAAAAGGCAAGCTTATGTTATTACAGCTGAGGAAACCCATATGAAAGATCACTTCTTAGTGACCTGTAGACCTTAGAAATTTGGGGTGACATTTCATTTTTAATGACGGCTTCTGACTCTTCACCCCTAGGGCAATAATGCTGGATATGGATATGACGAGGAATACATACGGACCTCTTACTACTTCTAAAAATAAAATACCATTTGGATATCAAGCTAACATTTTTATTGCCTATAGTAAAACTCTTGGGAAGTTAAACATGCCTTCTAGATATTTTCACATTAGGGAACTCAGCTGTATTCAAACTTTGGTGTGTGAAGAGAAGGTCCACACAATGCAATAATAATTCAACATTGCTTTCCCCCCCCCCTTGGCATGCCTAACAATGGGTATCAGAGTTAACCTTCTGTGTGTAAAGGTGTCCATGTCAATTAAGCTTGATCTTGGTTTCTCTGTTTCTTATTTTACGCTACATAAAATTCCAAAACGCATTAATTTCTTATACAAGATCCTTGGATTATTATAACTATTTAGTATTAAAAACCCAAAAGACTGAAGGTGAACCTTTCTGATGAAAGAGGTTTTTTTTGTATCATTTTTAGTATTGTACATAACTTGATAATGGTCCTGTAGCCATATAGCCATTTGCGAGCACTTTGAACTAATAGTTATTGTGGTGGTTTTTGGGTGTTCTGCAATGTTAGGATTTTATTATAAATCAGATATCCTTTCACCTGCACAGAAAGTGTTTTCTTCTTGAAATTGTGCTGGGGTGTCACAAGAATCTCCAAGATGAGATGAATGAACAAAGAATGATGCATTTGAAGGATGTGGTTTGCTTTTGAGGGAAGAGATTCCCTTCTTTTTCCTCTAGCTGTCTTTATAGTAATGGGAACCCTGGTTAGGACACTGTTTATACACAAAGACAGCATTTAGGGTAACTCCTAGCAAAATATCAAAGAGACATTCAGGCTTAATAACTTGCAACCTGTCTCAAATTCATTGAGAAACCAATATAAAAGGCATCACAAGGAAGGTTGTTTTTTTTTTTTTTTTTTTGCAGTGTAGCCTCTGATCTATGCAGTTCTTCCCCTGTTAACACCCTTCTCACCCATTTACCTAAGGAGGAATTTAACAGGAACCAGTAGCCTCTCCTGTTTGCTGCCTGTGACACTGGTAGCCAACTGAACACAGTAGCCTTGTCTATGCTTAGGTCTTCATGAGCAGCTAGTGGAGGAAGTAATTCTTCTTTTGAAGAATACACCTGATTCTCTGTGGTGTTCGCACGGCTTACAAGATATAGGGGTCAGATTCCCCAGTTGTTCAGCAAAGGTGGGGTAGTGGAAAATAACTCTGTCACTCTGCCAGCCTTGCTGGAACCATCTGAGAAATCCTGTAGATTCCTTCCTCTTTGTCCTTCTCTAACAGGACTTCCCATGGGAAAAGGAAAATCTAAACCAAAATCCAGGGATAAATTTTTCCATTAAGTTCACTGTTTTTCATTATCTGGTAATTGATAATAAACACCTCATAAAAGTTTTTCACATTCCTTCACAGTTTCTTTGCCAAAGGAAAAAAAAAACCAAACCAGAAAAATTAATGGTGAGGGGATAGGACATTGCAAGGGGATTTTTTTCTTAGAAACAAAGACTGCTTCCCTATAGGGATAAGAAGATTAAATTTCTTTAATAGCTGGGGAAAGGCTTGCTTGCTTTAAATAACTATAGAAACTTCCTTTGTGGCGCAGCATTCCATAGTGAGGCCACATAATCTCTCAGCGCATGTAAATTGCTGTGTGAATTATGTTCCAGTTATGAATTTAGAACTTAACTGTGACCGACTCTGAAGAGAGGAAAAATTCTCCCTCCGTGCAGCCATGGAAGAATTACCCAGACGTTAGCGCTGGGACCTGACATGAGTGCTAGCAATGTCAAACACTTGGATTCTTCTCAAAACCGAATGCAGGAATAGTGGGGAATTTATTTTGCCTTTCTGTGTCAGCTCATGTACATGGAAATTTGTTGGATTCCAAAGAGCAGTATTGCAAAAAGCACTGCTGAGTTTCTTCTGGTCCTTCCAAAACAATACGGGAGTACCCTGGGGTGCGTGGCTTGGCTGACTATGGTGGATGCTGTGTTTCCTTTTTCCCCAAGGCACTGTGAACATGTCCCACGTTGTTCCAAAGGCTAGGCCTGGAGGGATGGCTTATTACTTGGCAATTAGCAATTCTTTAAAATAACATTGTAATAGCTGAGATAAGCATTTTGATAGTCGTTTCATTTTCCCTTTTTGCTGGATGATAGACAACCTTTCTGATCTGAGAGGTCAGAAGGTTTATTTGGCTCCTGTTTCTTTAGTTAAGCATATGTAAGCAAGTAATGCATAGGAATTAATGTCTCTGGCATGATTCAGCCTTCGACAGTGTGGAGTTAGTCTATGAAACTACAGGTACTTAAGCCTCTGAACACACAGCTTCTAATATAACTGTGGAAAAGAACTAAGTTTAAAAGGATGGAACTTAGTACTTCAAACTTAGCAGAAAATAATTTAGAAGAAAATGCTGCATTCAGATGAACATCAAAAGCACATCTGTACGTTTTATTATACTTTGAAAACGATCATGCATTGTTGATGATGGGAAGAAAGCTACTGTCTCTTCCTGTTCAGAACCAGTGTGGTCTCCTAAACCATCTGCTGCTTCCTCTGTGCAGATTTACAAAGTACGTCTTAAAAAAATAACTTGGCAAATTGGAGAAATCAGACACGGGCAAGGAAATTAGCAAGCTGGATCTGAAGAATGTAAAATCTTATTCAAAGTATTACCTAAGATGAATAAATAAAACAAGACTGTAGCTCACTACATCATTATTAATGAGATTTATAGCCTTACTAGTCTAGTAATTAATATTCATTTTTGCATTTTAATATCTAAATATATTCACAGTTATATTATTATGGCTAATTTAGCCCCTATTACAGTCCATTTGTGCAACGGTTGACAGCAAGATTTTCACATCCATTTTTGGTATAGGTTACAAGATCCGTTTGGAGAGCCGCATGTGTGTTTATGAGCATTTGTGTAAAGACTTATGGTAATTGGCTTTTACTAGGTATGTGTTGTAGGAGGCAATATATTGTGATTTCACATAATTTAAGCTATAATGAGGGGAAAAATGTGTATCGTTAAGACTGCGACTGCTCTCTGTCTTCCTCCTTGTCCCTGTGATTTAAAAATAATCCTTTTCGTTAACGGTAGCTCATATAAACTGTTTCAGTGCGCTATTCTGTCTTAGCTGTATTCTGACTGTAAAGCTCAAATATCAATGGGATGGAATGTCATTCTAGATTTCTTTATGCCAATTATTTGCCCCAAATGTACGTAGCCTATAGTTTCTGTGTGTGTATCTGTGTCATGTATCAACAGTGATCCCTCTGAGACCTGTCCTGCCAAATGAGTCAATGGAAGTTCTGTTATTGACTTCAGCAGAAGGAGGATCTAGCCCTAAATGAAAAGGCTTTTCCCTGTTTGGAGACTTTTGCAGGATTACATTATCATTCAGTTCAGCTGAGCTCTGGCATATACAGGTCACTTCAGGATATTTTCATGCTTGAGACCAGATGGAAAATGTCTTTTGCAATCAACAAAAAGCTTGCATTGTTGACATTTCAAATTTTTTTTTCTATAACTGTAACTAATTTGCTTTCTACAAAATTTAACAGTGTCCAAAAATGATTACAAATACTTTGCAATGAGATTACTTTCATGGTTCAGAGAGTATGCAGTGTCACAGAAATTCACTTTATTTTGGTATGCTCAGATTCAGCTTGAACTAACTCTGTGGCTTGGATAGCTTAACTGATACACTATTTGACTTCTGTGTGAAGTGACTTTATGGTTGCTCAGTCCACTAATGAACCTATCTGAAAACCCTAACCATAGCCTGCTGATTGGATTTCTCTCACAAAATCTTTCCTTCTTCACAACAATTATTGTCTGGTTATGTGAGAAAAGGTTCCCATCCACATATGCAGAGAAGTGCAGAAGAACAAAGGCGGGTGGGGGAACCCCCATAACCTTGGCAGATGGATGAGCACCCTGATCTGCCCAAGGCTGTCCCAGAGGGGTGGTCAACCGCATGGTCTTGGGGTGGTGCCCATCACAATGATTCAAAGGAAAGCACCTTTCAGACTGAAAGGGGTGCTGCCTGAAAATAGTGTGGGACTTTTTATGGGATGGAGGGGAAGAAATTGGGGTGAGCACATGAGTCACAGGTGTCTGGTGCCAGCAACTGGAGCAGGTGAGGGTCTGTAGGCCAATATGTGATTGCTAATGAATACCCAGCTGGGCTAGTTGGCAAGTAGAACAAGTGGGCTGGGAGCCCAGGGTGTGTGTCTGGGAGTGAGGCACTTGCAGGAGCTGGCTACTAGAGAGACCATGGAGTCTGCTCAAGACCTTGTGTGCACCTCCCTCTGGGTGCAAGGAACTGGAGGTGAGAAGATGTAAGGGCTGGTGAGGGAAGTGTAATGTTGGTTACTGGAGGGATCCACAGCGTGGATATGTTTGGTGTGTGTCTGGAGGTGTGTCCCAGTGGCTTGGGTGGGGCTGTGGACCTCAGGGTTTGCATGTGCAGGTGCCAGATACTGGGGGTCCAGGAGCAGCTACTGGATGGACCAAGTTGTCTCAGCCCAGCTACTGCAGGGATCTGTATAGATGTGTGCATTTCCCCCTTGCTCTGAACTGCCAGAGATGGGAACAGGATGAAGTCACTGGTGCTGTTTATGCTTGTGTGAGTACTTGGTGTTTGATCTCTGCAGTTGGCTCTGTGTGTATGCACATGTTATAAATGTGTCTGTGTCTGTACTTACTGGGAATACCTGCTCATCCTGGACCAATACCTGCTGGACCCAGGACCAGTGGCAGCCTTGCCTTGATGGGGGTACAGAATTCAGCGCCTCCTTACTGCAATTTCTCTTGCATCTGAAATTGCAGAAGGCTGCTGTAGAAACTCCACAAGAGTTTAAGCTCTGTGTGAGATGGTCGCTAGGACAGAATGTGATTTGACACTAGATATTTGGAAAGCCAGGCCTGTTTGATGTATAAAGCACCCACCTGTGTGTCACATCTGAACTGAGTACCCAGATGGCCAGAGGACCTGCTGTACAGCATGGCAAGTCTCTACACATTTACGCCTGTTGCTTCTACACCTTCTTTCCATCATTTTTTTCTCCTGTCACTCAGGGTAGACGGATAAATCCTTCCCAAAACCGTGCTTATCTTGACAATAGAATCACTGAATGGAAAAAGGATTGATACTTGAACCTGCAGCTCTGCCTCCAAAGTTACAGGAGCTCCTAGTCTACTCTCATGCAAAGAAAAGTCCCTCACAAAATCAAGGAAAATAACTGGTTACTTTGCTGGACATCTCACCATATACTTGAGTAGACATTAGACTAAGAGACACGTGCACAGATATTAGAACTGATCCATGAGATATCTTAAAAAAAAAAAAGGGTGGGGAGTGCAGAGGGAATTACAAGTTTATACACTAGTTTGATATTTGCATGTGGAAATCTTCTTAAATTGGCAGTTAATAAATCTTGAAAAACACCCAGAGATTCTTGTAAAGAGAGATCATTCAGAAATTCTCTTCCAGGAACAGGGGGAAACAGTTGTTTTAACTCTGCTTTTTATTTTTCCTACTGAGGTAGGAAAGTACCACTAGCTGCACTATTCTCAAACACATACCCAAATCTGTTTATATGACAACCTTCCAAAGTCAGATGCCTAAGATGTGAGGTATTTCATGTTACAAGAAGAAATGTAGTGTTTGGAAAGCTCGTTTTGTATGTTCAGGTTCAACAGCCAGTGGTGGAAAGGGAAACCCCTCTCTGCTGTGTTTGTGGCAGTGGCAGGAACCAAATATCCTTGCTGTGGCTGACAACCCGCACCAAGAGAGGGATGACTCTTCCCTATGAGATGGGCAGGAGAGAGTGGGGAACACAGATGTTTGGTTTTTTTTTTGGTTTGTTTTTTTTTTTTTTTTTTTTAAAAAGCATGACTGGTGTAGCTGAGTCATGGCAGAAGCAGTGTGTTCAGAGCTTAATAAAAGACTGGGACTTTGATTGTTCCTGGGGAGAAGGTGTCAAGGCCTCGTGTGGTGATTGCTGAGTGGCAATTTGTTTCTTGGCTTGCTTTTGGAGCATCGTGGTGCTCTTCTTAGAAAATGGGCAGATGATATTGGTGTAGCATTCCTGTGATTTGTCACACATAATTCTACTTGTTAAAATGGGCTAAATATATCTACTTAGCTGGTATTTTTCTGTAATTTATATGGCTTGAGACTTTTTAATGTTACCTTTTAAGTCTGATGGCTCATGAATTTTATTTGCATTTAGATGGAAGCCTGTCTTGTTTTGAAGGAAATAATTGTGTTACGGGTATTCAGTCATGTATTTTACATTACATGGACCAGTTGGAGAAGGTCCAGAGGAGGGCCATGAAGATGATAAAAGGGCTGGAGCACCTCTCTTATGAGGACAGGCTGAGAGAGTTGGGGCTGTTCAGCCTGGAGAAAAGGAGGCTCTGGGGAGACCTGATAGCGGTCTTCCAGTACCTCAAGGGGGCCTACAAGAAAGATGGAGAGAGGCTTGTTTAGTAGGGCCTGTTGCAATAGGATGAGGGGTAATGGTTTTAAAATAGAGGGGGGTAGATTTAGATTGGAAATTAGGAAAAAATTTTTTACAATGCGAGTTATAGAACACTGGAACAGGTTGCACAGAAAGGTGGTGGAGGCCCCATCCCTGGAAACGTTCAAGGCCAGGCTGGATGAGGCTCTGAGCAACCTGATCTAGTCAGGGATGTCCCTGCTCCTTGCAGAGGGGTTGGACTAGATGATCTTTGAAGGTCCCTTCCAACCCTAACCATTCTATGATTCTATGATTTTCCTATTTATCTTCTAAGGTTAAAGGAAATGTGGAAATTGGAAGATTAATTATAATGTTAGTGAGATGTTTGCCCTGAACTGCTAAGTTACGCACTTGCAGGAATGTTGTGTTTTGTGTTGAACCTTGGTATGCACTTCAGATTATAATCCTGAGAATTCTTTTGTTGAGGAAAACATCTTTGGCAGTGACTGCAGTTTGTTATATGAATGAAAATACAATTTTAATCATTTATATTCATTTTCTTTTAAGTGTGTTTATGCCTAAGGCTTTTAATTCAAACGACCCTCACACATGGCTCAACACCACCCTGACAATAGATTGTACCCTACAGACACAGTGGTATTAATGCTGCCTCTTTTTTTTTCTGTTGTGTGGTTTTTAATCTATTCAGAGGAGAATGCCTGAAGTTACAAGTTACGGGTGGATTTGGAGTCCTTAATCAAGGAAAAACCTTTTTAGATGTCCTCAGAAATTTACTTTAGAAGGCCAAAGGAATAATATAGATTTAATTTGCAGTAAAGATTATTTGATGCCTCCCTAGATAAGCTGTGAAATACTTTATATATATATATAATGTGCACATGCATTCACTACCTTTTCAGCCGTGGTCCCCAAGCTAGCACTAACCTGAGCTGATGCTTCCATAGGACGCAGCACTGTGCCAAGAAGATATTAGCTTGATTTCTCAGAGCTGTGTAAAGTCTGAATTAATGATTCCAGACTTTGAATAGGAGTAAACAGCCCAGGTGTTGTACAGCTTGGTGTTAATGTGCCACAATTCTGGTTTGAAGGATAGAACATAGATCTTCCCAGAATATACTGTTGGGTGTTACAGTCTAGAGCTGGTATGTCCAGCAATTGCAATTCTGCAAATTTTTGTCAGAGGTGAAAAGCAATCCTAAGAACAGACAGGAACACTATTAAAAAAGGTCCAAATTAAGCTGAAAAATGAAAACTTTTCAAGCAAGGGGAAAAAAATGCACAAGTACCTTTTTTTTTTAATTTGAGAATTATCTTGGTTTTACGGCTTGGTGTATTTGCTTAGGGTTTTTGTATGTATTTATTCCCTCAACCCACCGCAAAATACACTTCCCTTCTGGAAGTTTTCAGTTCTGGTCCTTTAAAAAGTAGAAAAATGTCAACAGCTTCAGCATCATAATCTGTTGCTCAAGGCAGGTTAAAAGCAGAGCCAAGTCCTTACTGTCTACTCTATCTGCAACACATTAACAAAAATTGTAGAACAGAGAGATTTGAAGCTCCTTACACCTTTGAATCTCAGTTCAAATGCCACAGATTTGCTGTAATTCTATCAAATTAGATAAGAATGTTATAAAGAATAGAAAAGTGTATATTTTATAAATTGGCATAGAGCATACAAGCAAGATAACACTTTCACTGTTACTATGTAGATTTGTGGTGGTGTTATTTGGAAATCAGAATTTAATTTGTGAACATCCTATTGCTGTAGGATTTTTAATATTTTACTTAAATTCTTTTTTGTTTTGACCCAAATATATGTCATGGAATAAAAGATTACTTAATGTGCAGTCTTTTTCAGACACCCTTGCAATACCCTTTATAGCTTGCATTTCTGTAAGCTCTCACACTGTGCTCTGCAATAATAACTACATTGCCAAGTTTAAAAATGAGATTTTGCAATAGTTGTTCTTCCCTGTGGAATGCATTTGTGACTAGAAATTTGAACACATCTAATTAAAAAGCTTACTTTTCACCCCGTTTTGCCTTTTGAATCTAGGTAAAGGGTTTTTTTAGTCCTGATGGAATAGCATAAGAAAATGGGTATATGTTTTGGGATAGTAAAACTCTCTCCATAACGGATTACTGGGAGAGGTTTCAATTATGTGTTTTTCACCAACCAATTCTGGGTTCAATCATTCCAGCTGGTTTATGATTGCTAGATGAGCTGGACAGACCTTGAGTCATGGTAGGTGTCAGATAAACCATTTGAGGAAAAAGAGCTTGAAGGGTGGAAGCAGAAACACTATCATCACTCTGTAGCCTGCATCCATGTTGTGGCGTTGCCTTCAAATAGTATTTGGATCCCTTCCAGATGCAAAACAGTACAACAGCTGGTCCCAATTATCCTAACTACAGTGTGTCTGCATGCGCAAATGGTCAGCTTTTCTAATTTGGCTCTGTGGTTTAATGAATTAGTCATTTAATAATTTGACAGGAACGCTAGTGTTGTGTTTAGCCACTTGCTTCTGTTTAATCTTATCTTTGGAGCTGTGTTCATACAGTCCTGCTGTCGTCATGGGCTGCTATTGTAATTTATGCAAATGAGAAAGCAAAATACATTGGCAACACACAGCATATAGATTCTTTAACTTTAAAAGGCCTAAAAGTTGGAAGTCTTTCACTTAATAACATTTTTTTTTTTATTTTACTAACATGATTTATCGCTCAATACGGCTAGGAATACAGAAATTTGATCTTTTTTTTTCCCTGATGCTCTGAAATTAGAATAAAAAATTAGCATGTGAAAGACATGCCCACATTCTACTTACCCTTACATATTCATTAACTTCAAGGTATATTTTTTCAGAGGCTTCTAGATGAGCTGCAGAAAAACCTACCTGTATGAGCATATATAGGAGCTTATTCGTGCAAGCAATGTAGAAAGATGCACAGCTGTCACACTGGGATAAGGAAGCACTAACATTTGCACAAATGAGAGAGCACACAACATAAACCTGCAAAGAAATGGTCCCAAATATATTGCAAGTTAGAATATTCACCTCTTTCTTGACAACATTTGGCTCCTAATAAATCACCAAGAGGTTAGGGTTACCAAGCAACGCAAACCTGTTAATTTATTGTGCAAAATAATGAATTCCAGCTGACTTGTGAGGATGAGTAGGGATGGAGTGATGCAACTCAGGGGGAGGGAGAAAAATTGTTTTGAAATAAGATTTTTTTTTTAAGATGTCGCAGTATTATGAAAAGAAGCAACCAATTCACATTCCTTCTGCCCTGTATTGTAGTGAAAAAGTACTTTGTCTTCAGAGATCCCAGTGGGTCTCTGATGTAATACTGCAAATTACAAAAGGCCTTAAGGGAATTGGGGAGGGGAGGTGGGGGGGGGGGGGCATAACTGTGCTTAATGTCTTCTGCAGAAGTAAGCTTGGGACTGTGGGTAGGTTCATGTTCCTCCAGTGTTGTAAAGCTGGAAAACAGAGCTGGGAAAGCCAGAACTGTGCTGTGGCTGAACAGGACATTTACTGGGCAAAATGGGTTTGATCCCATTTCCTGACCAGGGACTTGGCCCTGTAGGATTACCAAAGTTTGAATCAAAGGCTTTTGCAGAGGAAAGATTGGAACAGTTGGATAATGACATTTTCACGGTTTCATAACATTCTTGTGTTGAAATTCACAAAAATCAATCAACTTGAATTTGGCTTCTCTTCTTTTTAGAGGTATGAGGCAAGAAGCTGTGCAGTGTGAAAGTCTGATCAGATGCAAATTGTGAGCTGGAAGCACAGAAAAGTCAACAGAAAACTGACTAATAGAGTACATGACTATCCAAAAATGGCTGAGAACAGCTTGCAATAAGGAAGAAAATTATTTAATCAGCAACAAAGTATCTGTTTCTCTAAAGAAAAAGAAAATATTTAAATATACTCTCTGAAAATAGGCCACCATAATAATAATAAACAACAATTAGCCAGCAGTAAAAATAAGCAAGTATTCCCATAACAGAATTGGGGCAAAGCTTTTTCTTTATTTCCAATCTTACCAAAACAGATGCAGTTAATGTCCAATTTCTTTTAACTTCCTGTATTTCCCAGCAGAAAGCAAATATTGATCACTTCCTGGAAACAACTATAGATTTATTATTTACAAATTGTATTGCTTATCAGAGTATTTGGTCCTAATTTCTGCTATATCTGAGCTTGTTCAACTATTTAAACCTATATTTTCAAGTAACTTGTGAGTCCTTACAGCAAGCTTGGCAGTGGGCAAGGCTTGTTAAAAGAAATAGTGGAAAATGCTAAGAGAAAATTTCACTGCTTGTCTGTCAGACACCTAGAGTTTCCATGGCAGCAGGAGTTTGGCAGGGTTAAAAAGGAATTATGGGTTGTGATGCAATCTCTTGAGCTACAGAAGTAACCACATGCAGTATGCGAATGCTAAGAATTGGCAATGGACTTCTCTTTAACCTGAGCTGAAGCTCTCCATGAAGGAAATTATTTTCAAGTGCTGCCCATAAAGATTGCGGCAATTACTGGGTGAACGTAATGTCTATCAGAAAGCATGTAACACATCGACGTGCTGGATTTCATGCCTTTTTTTTTTTTTTATGACATAGGAAGTTCATGAGATCTGCTTTTTAGCTTTCTTTGTTGGGTGACCTCATTGAATATGAATACAAATTATTTACTTCGCAGAGTTTACATTGTAAGATGGTATAGAAAATAACTGACTTAGAGCAGTATCCATATAAATAAGATTTATCAGAGCACTGAAACTAATATTGGAGCTGGTGCTCTGTTGACCTTCTCTTTCTGTGCAAACAGTGACAGAAGTTCAAGACTTATAAAAAGCAGGTAAAAAGTTTTTTTGTCAAAATAACTGGCCTTAGGAAAGAGACATAAATTGCAATGTAATTGCAATTGCAATTGGTGAGGCTTTTTGTTTCTTTCAGAGTAGAAGAAAAACCCATTTAGAATTGTCACATCAGAGAAATATTTCTAAAGAAATTAAAATAATGAATTACAACAACATGTTAAGCAACTGGAAACATTTGTTTGGGAACAAGTATTTTCTTTCAAGGAAAAAAAAAACGCACTTTAAACCCAACTATTTGCTTTTAGAAAGGAACAGAAAATTATTTTGAACATGAGTTTCATCGCAGTGGAAAAGTTAGTTTTTATGCAATTTTAATTGGCCCACTTGCCACTGACTTCAAAGGGGATTGTATTGACCACAGCATGATCCAAAATATGTTTAAAGAATCTAAATATTTATTGACTAAGACACAAACATTTTTCCTGTGGATTTACCAGAAGCATAAAAGTGGCCTTTTCTCAGTTTTACTAGCTCTCACTTAAATACATATTAAAGCTGACTGTAAGAAAATTGCATATCATATAGCCATGAATACAAAGGGTGTCTAATCATGATTACCCAGAGAAGCAGCTTAAATTCAGTTGTTATTGCTATAATTCATTCTTAGATGGCCAATTTCCTTGGGAGGAATTCAAATTAGACTGCAAGGATGTTATTGGGAAAAAAGTTAGTTAAACTTAGAAGACCTGTAACCATTTGTAATTATTTCCCATAATTACAAAATATTTGCAATTACAGGAAATTTTTCAATGTAGAACAGTTACTGTTGATTTTTAAAGTTATGGATTGTATGTAGGTGCATGCAGGGATATAGAACTAGATCAGAGAAAAGTCATAGGCTAAAGAGTGAATTATTTCTTTCCTGTTTTACTAGTGGAATTTAGTACTTCAGAGTAATCATTTGTAAGTTGCTAGCTAAAGATATTCATGCAGTGGAAAGCAAATGAAGCATTTTTGGGAAAGCCTAATGTTGCAAGATATGTGCGAACACAAGGACAAATTTTATGACAAATTAAGACTGCACTATGCAACACAATTTAAGGAAATAATTTCTGAGCCACCATCAATTTCATCTTGTGTGGCTGCCAATCTTTAGCTGAGCAAATTATAGACTTTTAGTTCCCTAATAACTTCAAAAAGTGAAAGTTGTTTTTTGTTTTGTTTTGTGTTGTCCTTTTTTAAACCAAAAACAAACAATAGGAATTGGTTTACTAAATTAAAGATTGGTTTTGACTTTGGCCTACTGAAAACTGAGCTATATTATGAAGTCAAACAAAAAAAAAAAAAATCCAGATTTTAGAATAATGGAGATAGGATGACTGAAGTACTGGCAGATGTGACACAAGGCCCATGAAAGATTTGCAGCCCTCTGAGTTGTCAGAGATGAGGCTGGATGCCTCGCAGCAGCTCAGACAGGACCAGCTACCTGTATGTAGGCAGCTGAATCCTACCCTCAGCATCTACTCATTCTGACTGCAGCTACATGCTCGTTGCCTGCATAGATACCTTCATTTTATTATTCACCCACATTTGATGTCTATTTTCTTTTTTAGATTTTGTTTTCAGAGAAAACATACACCCACTCTACCAAGGTTAAAAAAATAGATATACATAATTATAATATTTTTAGAGGAGTCCATGTGGCACGGAAAATAAATGAAAATATCCCCTTGCTACTCTGACATGCACCACAAAACTTGTTCAAATATCTAATGAAAGGCAAACTGTAGAGACAGATTCAGCATGTGTTTTGCTCATATTTATTTATTTCAATTATTAGCAACACTTTTGGAGTTCTGATACTCCTGAAGTATGTAAGCTCATCATCCCAAAGGGAAAATATCTCATTACTGCTCATCTGAAATATCATTGGAACCTGCTGGCTTTGACTAAATTACTATTAACTTATGATTTTTCATAACATGTTAACATTTTCAGACTAGTGTTTCAATTTTTTTTAAATGTGAAAATTTTTCCTCCTTCCAAATGTTTTGTGTGCTTTTATTATAAACATAACAAGAAAAAAAACAATAATTGAAACAAAACAAAAAATGCAGATGATCCAGAATTAACTCCTAATGGCATGTTTCAATTGATCTCAAAGGAAGCAGAAGAAAAATCTTGGGTTTTTTTTTTTTTGCTTTTTAAACCCATATCTGAAATAGAAGCATTAAAGTTTTCCATTCAAATTAGAAACACTGCTTCCTTCAGAGACAGAAATAATGGATTTGCCTTATATGTCACTTGTATACATAAGGTACAGAAATCCTGATATGACTTCACATTCTGGGTTTTATCTACTGACAGCCTCTCAGTAATGTTATTTTAACTATTCTTCAGCATGTTACTTCCCTTGTTTGTAAAATGTAACAGTGCAATACCAATATACACCACAGGTTCTAATAAGAACATTAAATATATTTTAATAGCTTCAGATGCCCATGAAATCCATGGTTTGCAGTGGTATCTTGGCATTATTGACAATATCAGTGCTTTGGAAGATCCTAAATTTTTGTTACTTTGCTCTTATTACTTTTAAACTTCTTTCTCTGTATCTGTTCTGCATCTTTCCTGCTGTCCTTTGTCTGTTATTTAATAAGTGAGATCTTCCCTTACTTCACTGAAGGAAATAAAAACACTGAAATATAAGGGGTTAGTAAAAGAGCTAAGATGCATAGAGGATGACTTATTTAAGATGCAACACCTTGTACCTTTTCTTCCTGTGTTACAGATACCAAGCAATGACTTGAGTGTTAGGAGATTGACTGAATTGGCCTAGGTTACTTAGAGAAACAGAATTTCTCCTAGAACTGTGGTATGGGATAAAAAGCCTTAGCTGCTTGCAAGTTCTAAATGAATTGTATTACGCAGGAAGGTTTTTTTGACAGAACGAGCTCTACCACTGAAAATAATGTTAGTGCAAAACAATACAGAGGGAGCAGCACCTCCTGACACCACTGTCATAAACGTGTATGTTTCTAGACAGAGGTTTCTAGTAACATTTTAGATGTCTCGGGATATTCCACCTGGCTGCCAGATGTGCTGGGAGATAGTGGGTCTCCTGATTCTCTATCACTACACTGAGGTCTAAAAGAGGCTAGAGCATCTCAACCAACACTAAACACCTATGTTTAATGAGATAATTGCTCCTACATATATTAATACCCTACTTTTTGCATATAAGCACCCAATACATTGGATATATATATCCAATATATTTGGTAACACAGTCTACAGCTGTAGTGTCTCTGAAACGCCCCACGGCACCCCCAAGCACATAAGCGACTTTGTCCTCCTGTGATCTTAGCTAGAGAAGATGGTCCACAAGATCACAAACTGTGACAAACAGGTAATTTGATTCTCTTCCAAGACAAAACATAATGCTACAATAATCACTGTTCTTCGTATTCATGAGTTTAAACACCTCGGAGCATCATCTCTCACCACAGTTTGGTCTTTTGCCAAGAGCCATTTTATTTCAAATCAAGAAGGTCAGTAAGATCTAGAAACAAAGTAATCCCAAATTTGAATTTGTGTGTCCTGAATGGAATAATGAAAAGTAACAATTAAAATGCGATACTTTATCCAAATCACCAAAGATCAGAAATGCTTGTATTTGGAATTCTGATTTGCACTTGTCTCTGCATTATCTTTGAGTTACCATCCACTTCTGAAGTGGGTCCTGGAGCTTATATGGTGAGGGTCTGCATAGCTGGTTAAATATGGATCTAATAATGAAATCCAAATAATTGCTAGTAATGAGGTAATATTAGCTGTGCCTCCACTATGACATCACCTTCCTCTTCTCTAATTTGTTTTTTTTTTTTTTTTTTGTCACTGGGACTGGTCCCACATCTGCCTCTTGCTACTGAGGGCCTTCCCCTGCACCTTCTCTGAACTTTAAATCTCAACAGCTCTGACATGCTAAAATGTTTTATTACATCTCTAGGATGTCCATAGGACTGGCTGGTAAGATCATAAAGGCTAAGTAGATATACCCTTTACATCTTATTATACGTTATATCACACCCATTTTCAAATCTGTTACAACAAACTTGCCACCCATTCTATTAACTACTGCCCAGCTAACAGGAAACAACCTGCCTTCCTATGTAATATTAGATAAAATTATATTGTTCTCTGAGAAGAGAAAGTAAATTAAATCCTGTCACTGTGCTAGCAGCATCTTGGCTTCTGAGGAGATGATTAGTGCACCAAATTAAAAAATGTCATGTGTTTATTTCTGGGTGATTAGTGATACCAATGTCAGCACTAACACTGCTGCAGCAGACAGCCTCATATCTCAGGAAAATTGGGCAAACAGCACTGTACAGGACTTCTCTCTATAAATTCTCCTCAATGTGCAAGAAAGAACATTGCCTGCTTTTTTTTTCCAAAATGTGTGTACTTTTTCCAAAACACAGCCTTGGCAGAGCAGCTAAATACTAAAAGGTAGTTCCTTATCTTTATAAACTCTCCTGATTCCCTTGTCTTCAATGGAGCTATGACAGTTTGCGAAGAATGTGCATCTTATATACACATACAAATATGTATATAGAACTTTTGTGTCACAAGTCTAACAATGTTCAAGACTTATCAGGCTGCTTGATTTTATTTTTCTGGTTCATCAGGATAAAATTTTAAACGTGTTACTTCAAATACTTTTTCCTCTGCTGGATGGTCTGGAACTTATTAGTCTTGTATTTCTGAGGTGCTTCCTAAGAAAATAGGTAGACATCTGACACCGCAGAAACTTCCTGTGCTTTATTTCTAGCTAAATACATACTATTTGTGGAAAATTGGGGTAGTATGGCAGAGATCATGTTGTAACTCTGGTTTGAGAAAAGAACTATGAAAATAAATTCCAGGGTTTCTATGGCATTTTAAGATACTTCTCAGTGGTGGTGGTGTGTGTGGGGTGGTATGTTTTTAACTAAGATGTCCAGGAAGCGCGTTAATTTGCAATAATGACTCAAACATTCTCTGATTCTATCCTCAGGAGTTAAGTAGTCAAAATCAACTGCAAAACTCTCTGAAAATCAGAAATTTGTCGATGTAAAACAAGCGTGATGGTTTGTCATGTAGCCCCCAAAATAATTCTAATAGCTTCCTCTGCTCCTCTACCCCCTAAAACTTGTCTGGATTCCTTTAACTGTCCAGTTAAGTATATAACTGATGCCCTTCTGAGTCTTTTATGGCAGTATTATTCCAAGGTAGGATACCTGGAGATTCATTTGCCATGGCAGCCTGGAGCAAGAGATTTCTCTTGGGTTGACTGAATGTCAATCACTCTGCCAAGGAACTACATTGAAAGCACCAAACACAGGCTCTTTGAGGGCTTCTGTGTTCCAGAGATCCTGCAGCACCTCAGGAGCTGCATTATGTCTCGAGGGCGGCAGCTGTGATCACATCACACCTTCTGAATCTGGGTATGGGTGCTGTGTGTCCCACGTTGATACCTGGGCTAGGTTTAAGAAGGAGAGGAAGCAGGGAGCCTTGGCTGAGAGCAGAGCACACCTGCCCTTCTGTTTAGACATTGCTGTGGATTTATTTCTTCTGTCTTAGATTCAGCCCTAGCAAATGCTGACTTTGCTACTGTGACCTTTTTTTTCAGGGTTTCAGAAGATTCTGAATATCCTCAAACTATTGGCCTATGCCATTTGTTCTCTTCAGAAATCCTTGGTTGTAGTCTGATGGATTTGGTGGGCAAGATTTGCACAGAATCCTTCAGCTGCCCCTTTTATCTAGGGACAGTCCACCTTCCTCCTCAAACTAAAAGCACTCACTTTGCCCTGCAATTATACCTATGTTATGTATTCTAACAACTAACAATTTCTATTAAAAATAGCCACTGTTAAGGCTTCTGATATATTTCTAGAGTTCCCAGTAAGTTATGTTACTTTGGTCTGTATAGATTGAAATTTGAAAATTTTTCAGGTTTATAAACTAGTCCCTAGTGTATTCAATCTATTTTGATATAAAGAAAATTTCATACACATTACAAAATTAATTGGATGCTGAGTGGCTTCTGCTTCTTTCCACGACTTGTATCAATTTTCTGAATAGTTGAATGTCCAGATACTGTTTTGCTGGCACTCATTTGCTCAGAGATAGTGAATTTTAGGCTCATCATCTAAAATGTTCCTACTACGATGTAACATGAAATACAATATTGTTTCCAACAGCTCTTCATCAGACCATAGGCAGAAAAAAATATTGATCTGGACAAGGATCTGAAAATACCAATTACAGCCAGGACAGTGCGTCCATAGGCAGTTGCTTTGTGTGAATGTGAGCAGAGAAAATTAAATTCTGCACATAATATAGCTTAATAATTTCTACCTACGAATTTTTACCTAACAGCAAGTTCCTCAGAGCTCAGAAATTAGATGGTTCATGTTCCTTAAGATATATTACTGCTGTAGAGCTGCTGCCTGACAACACAGATTCAGAGCTCAAATTACTTCTTCCACGTATTCTAATTCTTACTCAAAGGAAAACAAAACTCCACATAACGTATATAAACAGTCACGTTAAACAAAGCAAGCTGAAATATTAAACATTTGAATGTCAGATGCTCACAACAAATACTTATTTGTATTCCAAAGATGCCCACAGCCAAATTCAAGGAACTTGAAAAAATGTTGAAAACTTCCCACTAACAGAACGAGGCCTTCAGTTTTAGTCTTACACATAACCACATGTGTATTGAGCAAGACTGAATACATCTAAATGTAAAAAAAAAAAAAAAAAAACATGCAGCAATTATGGAAATAAATTTATGGAGCCCATGTAACTTTTTTTTTATTCTGTATGCATAACGATTCAAGTCTATCCATATAATTTATAGTACATACTGTGGTTTTAATTTATCCAAACACAAGGTCTGTTTCATAAACATCAAAGATAATGAAAATGCCCTTTTAATGAATCTGTTAGAATCTACATGTTTATTCCACACTAACTTCCTTTATTTGTCAACCTCACACATGAGAAATGACCCCTCCTCTGCTGTCTCTGCTTAATGTCAAAGCTGTAGGAAAGAATGTTTATAGCATTAGCTGCATTCTTTCACTGACGGCTGGCAATTAACACTGTGTCTGAAATCAGAAAACTTCAAAATGTCTTTCATTACTACCTGTCTGGGTGGCTGGGAGAAAATGAAAATAAGTTTTCTATTCTTGTCACATCTAGTTGCAGGATTTACTAGAAGCAGACCTTGTTCCAGTTATAGGGAGTAAGATTATACCAAAGCTGCTGATCTGTTTTCAGAAGAATTGTTACAATCCTTGAGAGAAATAGCTGGGAGTAATAGAATTTTAGCAGAAATGAATCTGTTACTAGCTAGGAAAAAAATTGCTGCAGCCAGATAGATCTGAGGTGCCATACTTGCAATTTCAAGCTTGATCGATGAAATTATGACTAGAAGGAGGGGAAATGTATTGAAAGAAAGTTCTTCTAATCCAGAAGTTAAACCCCTTACAATTTGCCCCATCTTTTGGTGATAGCTCCCGTCAAGTGGCTGTTCACTTCACGCTCAAACCTCACTCTAGCTCAGCTAATCCATGCAATGAGGACGAAGTCGGATATTTCATGCTTCCCTACTACAGCTTGGCAAAAGCTTTTTACCCTCTGGGACCAAATTTGAAGACTTGAGGCATTGTGAAGAATTACAAAAAGGACTACTTAGGTGTCACTTGGGTGAACTACCTGGGTTCATCACTATCCAGATTAACAGGGAAACATTGAATCTGCTTTCTCTTGACCTTAATGTCTTTTGTCTGTCTCTGATCAAAGGAAAAAAAGATGAGTGCTATCAAAAGGAACATTATTCTATATTGCAAAGACTGATTTTTTTTTTTTTCTGTTTGGATCAGTACAGGAAATAAGTAATTTCCATCAGAAAAATAAAATTCCTTTTGGTTTTACATTAGTAGCCTTGGTATTTGGGGTCTTAAAACAATACCCCTTATTCAAAAGAGATGTTGCTATTGTAACAGAATGCATTAGCATGCCGATAGTAGGTCGAGATTAACTACCTCTCCATCAAAATATTTCCAGTTTTAACACTGGTGCTTATAGAGAAAAAAAAAGTATATAAAGTATTTTTTTTTCTGCATATAATCTCTAAAACCACAAAGTTGTGTTTTTTTTTTTCCTGTGTTCCCAAATAATGGGCCTCAATTATGCTGTCTGGTAAATGGAAAGAGAAGTACAAGTTATCCTCTGTGCTCTTGAGAAATGCACATAGACGTTTCCCAAAATGTGCTAGTTTATTTGCTTTATATAGAACAAAACAGGCAATGAAGGAAGGTATGGGCTAAATACCAAACCACAGGTGAGTTCACTGTGATGAGTATAGAAGTTTCTAGTCAGCAGCCAGTGAGTCACTATGACTGATGTGCCCACAAAGACGAAAATGCGTAAAGCTGAGTATTGCCTCAGGTCCCTGTACCAAAACGGATGTGCTGCCACAGTCTGTGCATACCAGACATAGTATCGACCAAGTTAGATCCACAAACGTGACGGGACCTTAGCTTCTGGTACAGCTGAGGGGTAACTGGAATGGGCTATGGGCCAAAGACAATCTAAGGACTGCACAGTGCCCAGCACTGCCTCAGGACAGAATCCAGATAAGCAAAGGCTATCACATTAGGAAGAGAGAAGCACTGATGGGAAAAACATGTAATCAGCTCATGGTTTTCTTATGACTGGAGATGTGCCCATACTCACATATCCCAGAGTGCTCGTATATTTCTGTTTGCAAGCACTCTGTCCAATAATAGCAGAATAGAAACAGCATGAGTTAACTGCATGGTCTTGGTATCCTTACTCAGAAGGGTCTACTTGTCTTCCCTCTCTCTTGTGATATATCTAATGATGCACCTAATATGTTATTGAGCTGGTATAACTGTGAACAAGCAGTTTCACTCTCAGGAAAATTACCAGTCTTTACCTGGAAGAAGCCCAGGTATAGGAACAAGGAAATGTTGCCAATTTTCAGAGAGATACTTAGATTTTGGCAGAATTCAAGATGAAATCAGTAGTGTATGGCTGATGTCCACAAGAGCACTGTGATTCTAGAATCCAAAGCCATTTGGATCTTTAAAATTAAAGGGATTATTAGCATTTCCAAACAAAATATTAAACAGCTTTGTATCCAAGATTCTGGTTTTTTAGGGTTTTTTTTACTTGTGTCTGCAATTGTGCTTAGACTTGCCATAACTTCATCTTAAAAACAGTTTTGAAAGGAAACTAAGACTGATAGTTAAATTTATATGCAATACAAATGTTAAAAGGGGAAAAAAAATCTGGATCCTGAAGCAGCCTCAACTGTTGTGTTGCTGATAAAACACCCACACCCTGTCGAGTGGACATCAGCTATGTAAACAGATGTTCTTGAAGAGAAAAGGACGTGTTGAATAGCTAACTTATTTTGTTGCAGTTCTGCTCAGGCTGACAGTTATGGGTTTAAATGGTGGTTGCCATGACCAGCAAATCCAGCCAGGCTTTAAATGCAGCTAAATCCAACAGAAACTCTCAACTTTACACTTGTGCTCTAGAGATGTCTACAGGTCGATAGTTATTTTCTGAGTTATTTGGGGCTAATAAGAAATGCATGTGTAGATGTTGAAAGATGGAATTTATACATCTGGAATTATTTCAGGTGCTTTAAAAAATATATTCTTATTAAACTTTATTATTATTTAAAATGGCATTGAGGCTGTGGCAAATCTTGCTGACTTCTGAATGAAATTTAACTGTTTGACTTTCAGTGGGCTAAGTAGAAGTATCCTGAGGCACAAGGAACAAACCAGGATGTTTATTATATAGCAAATCAATACTCCTGTGCTTTTCTACAACTTTGTTGTAATAAAATAAGGTATTGACTTATAAATATAACAGACACCACCTTGCTAGCTTGCCAAAGTTAGGATTTATTTCCATTTGAGAACAGATTACTTTTTTTTTTCTTAAAATGTCTGATTTTAGAAACATAATTCAGGCAAATCAAGTTACAGGCATGCTAGGTCTAAATAATGAAGAAATACAGCAGACCTTATTGTAGGCAGCCATTAAACATACTCCAGGAGAAAACACCTTCTGCATATTGAAATGCCATGTCTCTAAGCTTTGGAGCTCTGGACCCTTACAGAAGAATGTGGTTGTGCCTTTTTTTTTTTTTTTGTTTAACTAAGGGAGTCCTAAGTAAGTGGTTGAAATAGTACAGGGTGTATTCATTCTGCCACACAATGCTGAGCAGGAGTGTATTTAAACGGCTTAAAGGGAGGGCGAGGGGCAGACAAAGCTCAAGCTGCATTTTGAGCGCGAATGCTGAAAACTTTGTCAGCATTTTAAAATCAAGTTTCATCTATTCATATGTTAAGACTTTAGGGAGATGAATTAGGACAGCTGAGAAACTGATTACAGCCTCTTGCTGCATTTTTTCTTTGCTGTTCACGTAGCCAAGCTGACACGGCCCCTGCTGAAATACTTCTCTCTCGTGATACATGTATCAAAACCGAATAGATAGGATGGTTGATCTTGTGCCTTTCTTGTTCTGCCACACGCTTTTACTCCGAACCACATGTCATTAATAGAGCTAATGGGATTTTGGCATGGGACCAAAGGGGTGGGAGGGGAGAGGGGGCAGGGGGAGATGGATGGGAGCGAGATGAACTACCGAGAGAAGCACTGCTGCCTTTCTTGGCGCTAAAGCGATGTCAGGTTTATCAGGCGTCTCTGTAGTCCCTCCTGACAGGACTGGAGGCACTTCTCTATACATGTATGTCTCATGCATTCATGAGCCTCTTTGACACTATTGCATCTTTTGTTTGGAGCTGAAAATGCAGATCATTGCTCTACCCTTCCCTCAGCTGCCATATGGCATTGTGGAAAGGGGCCCACAAAGGAAGGAGAGGGAAGTCGGGGGAAAAAAAGGGTGGGGGGTGCAGGGGGAAGAAATCATGAAACTACTACCAGCAGATGAAATTGATTTATTTTCACCATTAGGGAGGAGGGACTGGAAGGCTTTTGGAATATAGAAACTTCTTGCAGAGCAGGCAAACAGGCTGCCTGCATGGCAGCTCTGGTACATGTTAAAAAATAACATGGCTTGAAAATAGAAGCACCATTGTTTTGCTTAACTACTGTAACAAATTTATATGAAATGGAATGCATCATCTAATGTGAAATAACTGCCAACATTGCAGACTTCTATTTTTTCCCCCTTCTCTGCAAGAGGTAAAACCCATGAAACCCCAAATGCTACTTAGGTGCAACAGTTTGGCATCACTGCGTATTTTTTCTAAAACCTCTCAAAATACCTTTGGTCTAGTCTGCATTTTTGCAGAGCAAAACCTTTCCTAAAGTAAGTAGCAATTAGAGCACTTTTATATAATTGCTTTGAAAACAAACTAAAAATGTATTTAAGAGAAAGATGCTTGGCATGACAATGTTATTTTTCTGTGGGTCCTTGCTTTATGAAACACTAAATAAAATCTTTTAAAGGAAATACAATGCAGCGTGTGCTGTATGTTAGCTGAACTAGATACTCTTACCATGCCATGCTTACATTCCCCACAGATATAAATAAGCACAACTCATTCTCGATTTAAGCAAATTCTGCTCTTCTAACTGTAGATTGTACAAAGTTAAAAACATAAACTACTTTAGTCTAACCACTTTAATGAATTTGCTTCCTCATACCCCTCTATCTTTTAATTTTTAAAGTGGATGTCAGTGAAGAGGTGGCTTTAAAAATTACCAGTGTATATGGAAAGATTTTTCTGTATTTTCTGAGTTGTTTTTTTTTTTTTTTTTCTTTTCTCAAAGTCTTGTTCTAGAAGGTATACAGTACATGATTAACTTTATGGAAGTAAATTTGACACTTGGCTTTTAAATAAATTTGAGAATGGGTAAGTGATAAAAAAATCTTGCTTAATCAAGAATTAGGTGCACAGATTCTGTGATTAGTTCAGTCATGTCCAGAACAGTGTTTTGGTTTAACTGTTTTTAAGACCTTTTTCGATACAATAGTTTATCTCTGTACTGAGTTTTGGTTTTTTGGATGTTTGGCATGTGCTATTACTCAGGTGAATATTTTTGTGGATGAAAATAATCCTGAGCAAAATAAGATATTGGTCAACCTTTTCCATTCACAAATGTCTAACCACAGACCTTTCTAGTAAACAAAGTCACTAATACCAGTCACACGCTGCATTGGCAGTTGTACATGTCTGCTGATGATCTTCCGAGTTCCAATGGTCAAGGCTGAACACATATTTATAATACTTCATATGGGAAGACTGGGCATGGCCCCAGCCCTAAACAACTGTTTTAGATTCTGTTAAAATTTTCTTTTATGTCAGCTGCCAACTTCACAAGAGAAACACACAAGAAAATTTTGTGAGCATCTTCCTTCAGACTACAGAATTTTCTTCTAAATGAATGACTATAAGTGTAGTTAGATTTCACTGTTTTCAAAACAGCATGTAAAGCTCACCCCTTCAGTTTAATATCACAGTAAAAACAACAATGAAAAGGAAAGAGGATGAAAACAAGTCCCACTAGCTATTTTGAAGAATTAAGGGACAGCATTAACCTACCTGGTTCTCTCTAGTATGGAAATAATAATTTGTTGTATACTGAGGTGCTGCTTGTGTGGTTAATCCCAAACACCAATTCTCAAAATGTTTTTCAGCTGCTGCCTAGTTCTGAAACCCTGCCACTCTAGGTCCTTTGTTTCAGACATTAAAGGTCCTCCAGTTCCAATGCTTGCACCACTCAGCACCTCAGGATGACGTGTAAGATATCGTGCCTATCTGAAGACCACACATTGACTAGAATCAAACATTCAGTTTTTTTTTTGAGGGGAAGTTAAAACTCGCACTCCGTGGAGGAAAGATTCTCACAAATTAATTTTAGACTAAGCAGAATAATGAGCAGTCAAAATTTTTCCATGGGGTGCTTACAATTAATACTTGGAAAAGAAAATAGCTTGATCATGACTGTCTGGTTAAGCTTTCTAGACAAGGAGAAGGGGGAGAGGGTAAGGATTTTTGGGTACCAGACTCCCCTGCCTACATGTTTTTTACATAAATCACTGGAAGAAACACAGAGCCTGCACTGAGGAGGAAGGGGAATGTAAGACCTGCTCTCAAAAGGTTTCCTAGACATTCATGCTCTAGTTAATTATTTCTCTTGTGCAAAGTGTGACAGCCTCAACGGGGAGGAATAGAGAGTGCTTCCTTGCAGAGATTATAGCTGTTCCTTGGAGGTGTGGGTTTGAGTTGTGCTATGGCAAAGAGCAGATTGTATATGGGGCTCTTGACCCCGCTGGAATGCTTTAGCAAATGAATAAAACAAAAGTGAATGTAAGTGTAGGAATAGGAAAAATGCCACCACTACAGTTTCTGGCTGTGGTACTTTAAAGAAAACAGCTCCTGATTTTTGAACAGAAGATCATAAGGACTAAACTTCAGCAGAAGCACCTATGATATTACTTTATGTATGTATAAATGCACTTTGTTTGGTAGGGCCCAACACAAAAAGAAAGCTTAACGATGTGATTAGAAGAACTTTGCTTTAGAGCGCTCGTGCTGAATTAATCACTGTTTGTTTTTTTTTTTCTTTTTTTTCCTAATTCTGCAAAATTATTGAGATTAAAATGGAAGCCGAATTAAAAAAAAAAATACTAGAGGAAGCTTTTAAAACAGCTGTAATCATCTAACACACGCTGATGCAGGAGCAGTTAGTTACTTCTACCTTGGCAGGACTACAGCGGAGCTGTTGAACACTGAACAGTGAGATGCAGGCTCCAACCTCAACCTCAGTAGTAGCCAGAAGGGCTAATTCAACCACCTTACATCTTCTCACTCTGTATTTCACATAAATACTTAACTGGAGAGTTGTGGCCTCCATGCTGGGCTTCAGATGCCAGGACATCAGACACCTATCTGTATTCCAATACCTAAACTCTCACTTGCATCCCACTCTTGAAAACAGCTTCCAAGACAAAGAATATTGAGGGATTGTCCTTCTAGCGACATATCAATCTACATAAATTTGCTATCATCTACAGCTTTTTAAACTAGCTCAATCTCACTAACTTTGTTGGTTTTATAGTTTTACAGAAAGATTATAACAAAAATATAATGAGGCAAAAGGACTGATTACGCTGTTGATAAAGAGTGAATACTACAAAAAGCAAAATACCATTCAACATTCTCCATGTGCCTTTATATCTTATTAGAGTATCACAATTTGTTTATGCCTGTTTTAGTGAGTTGAAGGACTAATGTGCAACTTCAAGATGTTCTCTAATAAAACTAGAGCTCTAAGTACAGACAAGCTCTGAATAGGTAAAATTCAGGTTATATAGAACTATACAGGGTAATTCAAATAAGTTAAAACTAAAAAGTTTCAGAAGTTAACAAACAAAGTTCTTAAGAAAAGCATACTAGTTTCTGCTTATAAATGTTAGACAATATGCATGTAAAAGGATTAATTTGAAATCCTAATACATCTGGATGGGATTTAGAAAAATGGATCCAGGAATTATTGTGTCTGGTTTATTTTAAGTCTGTCTAGCGTACACAAAAATGGGGGAAAAGTGTGTATATATGTGAAGAGGGGATGAGACTAAACAAGGGCGGGATGAATAAGCCTTTGGACAGATCTTACTGTTGATAACAGTAGCATGGAAGAAAAACTTGAACAGCAGCACCAGCTATGTCCTGGGTAGAGATGGCCGCTTTTATTTATTGATTTATTTTCGGTGGCTTTTCATACTGCTTTCCATGTAGGTTGATAAATCAGTAACACTCTCATTCTCTTCTCACTTGTGCTAGTTTGTTTTTTTTTTAAATCTTATTATACAAAGTTAACATAGAAAGTACTTTGGAAGTGGAGATCTAGTGGAACCACAGGAGTATTTTCCACTAGACTTTAGTTGCTTATGTTTACCCACTGCACTGTTTTTACTGGATGTTAACAGGAAAGCTATTGCTGTGTACCTGCTGAGGGGAGGAAACAGTTTCAATTTCACTTAAATAAATAGCCCAAGACACTCAGAAGCACCACTGTTTTAGCCGAAGTTGTAGGGATTCCATGTTGCAGATTACTGTGAAGTCCTTAAAATTCCCAGAAACTGTAAATGTTGAGTGTGTTATGAAAGGCTAGTTCTGGAGAAGCTTGTATGTTCAAATGTGTCTTATGATGCAACTGGAAGTGTATATTTTGCACTTTGAGTATCTTCTCCTTGGGTTGAATGAGAGGATAAAAATTTCCTGAGCTCTTCCTCTTACAAGTCTAGAGTTAGAGCACTGGATGTGTCTGGGTAGGTAGCACGTTCGGCCTGCCAACAGATGTTCCGCCAGCATCAGCAAGCAGAAACATGATTTCACCTTCGCTCCTGGTGCAACTGTCACATCAGAAGATTAACCAGAAACGGACCAACCATTCGAGGCAGGTTTCTGAATTAGCCTCAAGTTTATCCCCCTTTTCTCCTTCACTGACAGAGGGATTTGTGGTCAGAATTGAAGCTTACTTTAAAAGTCTTGTCTTTTTAATCTTTTGAGAATTCTGATGTTTAACGGACTTGGAAAACTTAAATGAATGGAGGGTGTGAATAGTTTCTGTACCAGCTAAACCTATGGGAAGGTATTAGACCACAAGGCAGTAGGAGAAACTTAAAAAAAAGTCATTCTCTTGTCTTTTATGATCTATAAATGCCCAACAGTGGAGGGTGATAAAAACAAGATGAAGACAAGACATGGGGTGGTAGAGGGAATCGGTGCTTGAAAAAATATAGGTATTTTTATTACAATAAATAAGTCACACAGACAAAACTAATGACCTTTCTATACTATAAGCCCGTAATTAAATCTTAAAATTGGCTACAGGCCTCTACCACTCAAGTCACACCACTTTGCTGCTGACAGCAGTAGGCTTCATGGTTTGTTTTTTTTTTTTTTTTTTTCCTCTCTCCACTGTGCCAGTCACTAGGAAGAGCCACCCAGGCTGAACCAGTGGGTTGCTCAAGGAATCTACAGTAGGAATAATGTCCTTACTCCAGTTATGAAATTCCTTGCCTTCATGCTAGCCACAGTATGTGCAAAACTATTGGCGTTTTTTACTTCTGTTCATAGACTGTCTCTCACTGAGATTATGCCACATATTTACTTGTGTTTACCATATTCTCCATGTAAGAGATACTGATAAAAATATTGCTGATAATATGAGATTAGACAAGCAAATACACAGCCCATATCTTTGAAGTTCAAAAACCCTTGATAGTAGTGTATTTAAAAAAAAAAAAAAATCATTGAAGTCTATGAAGAACTGTTAGTGAACACATGACTACAACTCAAATTTAGGAACTTCCCTTCCTCCACTGGGAAGGGGGATCATATCTTAGGAGAGCGTCATTCTAGTATTTGACAAGCTTCGGCTGCTGGCCACTGCTAGAGACGTGGCACCAAGTCAAATGCAAACGTGTTCAAATTGAGCTTTGGGTAATTGATATTTTTTATTTATTTACAGACAACTATTCAGTGATGTTTTGTTGTGGGTTTTTTTTTTTTCCTGGGACTTTAATAACTCATAATAGTGCTCAATAACCCATAAAACTGTTCAATAACTACAGTGAGCTCATGTACCAGCACATTCAAAATTCTACTGCTGGAAAGCACACAGAAAGAGACACATTTCATACACAGCCAAGGGGTCACATTAACTGTCAAAAGAGCCTTTTGTTTTGGAGCTCTGTTGGAAATACAAAATACAGCCACCAAGATACAAGAAATGTCAAAAATCATCTTTAAAAAGTTTCATGACAGCAGTAGGCATCTGTGTATTAAAGGCAGATATTTTGTGCATATGTCATAATCATAATTACATATACAAATGGACACAAAAATAAATAAGGATTTTAAAGGATACTCAGTTTTAGCTGCATCATCTGAACAAAAGCTTGTATCGACTATCTACAGTCACAGAGTTACTGAAACAACTTAACAAATAACATATTTCATGTGTTTTAAGAAAAAACCCTACTAAAAACTACAAAAATCACTTTTTTTTTTTCTTGCTTGAGTATCTTTCTTTTCAATGTTATTCTTTAAAAATGTTTTACCATTGAATATTAGCTACTGAATATTGTATACTTGGTTTTGGATCTCTTCCTTATGCTGAAACAAAACCCCTCAGCTTTAGCTTTGAGCATGCATATATATGGGATAAATATGCTTTTGTACTAGAGAAAAGGAGCAATATGGGAGATTCAATCATTATAAATTAATGCTTTATACAGCCTAGAGAAAGAAAGCACTTGAAAGAACACCACTTTTAAAGTTAACTTTGCTTTATGTACATACCAGTAGTGGCATTATTGTGATCCTGCTGTAATGTCTTGTGAGAAATCGTGGGATAATGCAACAACCATGAAATTAAAATGGACTACTTCTGTAGAGCAGACCATTATTATGTGGTGTCTTATTTCTCAGAGGGTCCATTATCTCTTCATCACCAGAAAAATCAGGCTCTGCAATGAAGTGCCACAGACTGAGCCGGAGAGGAGGCAAAACAGTAGAAGAAAGGCCATGGTAGGACAGAATGTAGCAGTGTCACATCTCACTAGCCTTTATTTAGTGATCAGAATTTTGGAATTCAGCAGTTCTTAAAAATTGTTTCATTTATAAGTGCCAGCTGCTGAGGAAGATAAGGGAAGAAGGTAAAGTGCTCAAAACTTAAAAAAAAAAAAAAAACCCAAACAAACAAAAAACCGCAAACATCTATACCTGAAAGTGTTCCAGTTTGTTTTCCAGCACAGCCTTTGAATTTTAATGAAACATTTGGGAAAACTTGTAAATGAAAATGGAAATGTTGCTTTCTGAGAACCTGGCCTGGCACTGCATGTGAATTATTTAGAGACAACTTGTGTTGTTTCTGCTTTTATAAAGGAAAGGAAATGTTGTTTTCTTTTTCTCCTGTTGCCTTAGTCTTAATTGTTTTTATTCTCATCATTGTTTTTAGTTCCAAAATCTCTTCAAAACACAATAGCTATGTCTTATAGTAATTAAATAAAAGTATCTAACATAAGAGTAGTAACAAATTTTTAGTTGCTCCTCTGCAACTAAAAGAGGAAAAAAACTTGTGATAACCCTGACTGATTGCATTACAGAGATGTGAAAGGGCTCTAATTACAATCAAATGTCCGTTCTGAAGTCTTGCCTCAGAAATAACCCGAAATACCCCAAATGCCCTCAAAAGACAACAATATCCAGTGTGGACAACTTAAGAACTGTTAGTCGAAGAAGCAAAGTCTACAACTGCAACCATATCTAGGGTATGTTTTTTATTTACTTAATTTATAGAGTTTTTTCCCCTCTCTCCCTTTGTTTTGTTTTTAATTAGCATCTTTCAAACTTTTTCATCTCTCAGTCATATTCCCTGGCTGCTGTGTTCATGTGTTTATACAACTTCACTGTTTACCTGAGCTTCAGCCATCTCTTCCATATTTGTATTAAAGGAGGTGAAGCTTCATCGTAACCCTGTTTGTTTTTATGCAAGCAGAGATATTAGGTTTTAGGCACAGTTCTACTCATCAACTTCCTTACTGATGTTTTAAAATTAAGTAGAAAAAAAATCTGTACATATCTGGGGTATAACTGCCCAATTAAAAAAAAATTCTACTGGATTGAAATCAGGCTTTTTTCTCTTGTTGCTTTTCAGCCAGATAAAACAAATCGAATCCTATACCACGTAGGACTTATTTATTTATTTTTTTTTTAAATCGCGTAAGTATTAATATTTTGATGAAACAGAAGCGATGCTACTGAGTCACACATCTATGTCTTAGTTTCTCTGAGTATTTTTGGAGGTACTTGCATAGGAAAATACAAGGCTATGAAAATCAATCTCAAGCAAAATACAAATCAAACTCATTCTTACTCCAAGAATGGTTTTAGTGTGATCAAGTTCAAGAGAGCTTCGTTGTCCTAAAATTAGGATACTAAAATTCACTCTTACGCTCACTTTTAAAGCATTGTATGAAAATAAAGTGATTGATTTTTGCTTGTGTATCTATTTGTATTGCATGTCAGAAATGAAATTTTAGAATTACTTGATATTTGTCTGTGCATCAGGGGGTGGAGATTCTCTTATTTCTCTGAAAGATTTTGTCAATTCTGCATCTGTCTGATTCCAAATCTGCTTGTCTTCTACTTCACTCTTGCAGGCCAGGAGTTGTGATTTGACGGTGAGATGCTTTTGGTGTAATATTTCCTAGGTATAAAATCTGGTGTATAATTTATTGGTAAATAAATTAACCAGCAAGTGATCAGCTTGTAAGGAGGGAGACAGTGCAATAATTGCAGAATATATAACTTAGACACAGGAAGACAAATGATAGGAACAGACAGTATCAAAAGTAAAATTATTACAATTCCTTATAATTTCTATTTGACGTTTCTCTGATTTGTTTTCTTAGGTAAGTTGGGAGAAAAAAAAAAAAATACCAATTTTAGCTGTAGGAAAGCCCTAACTGCTAATTCTGTTCACTAGCAGCCAGTAAGATCAATTTAGGGACTAATGTGTTTGTGTAGTTTCATGTGCTTATCTGTATACATATATAGATACACACACACCCCCCATAAATGGATGGAGGTTCTTCAACTGTTGAATGTACCTCAGCATGTTATGACCAAGAGGTCAGATTCCAAAGTATACTTAAAATTTGAAAGATTTTTGTAAAAAATGAATGTTTTATCAGTAAAATCAAAGAAACCACAGACCTAAATGTACCTTATATTTGCTCCATTTGTGGAAAACATTTGGGATGAAGGTTTCAAATTTGTCTATTTAAATTCAATCTACAAAGCCTACAAGGAACTACTGACTGCACAAAATCATAATTTGTTTTATGTAAAGAAATACTGTATTCACATTTCATCCTCACAAAGTGCTTCCATTGTGATATATGTTGAAGTCTAGACTTATATATGTGTCTGGCTAGTGGTTGAATGCTGTGGATCTGAGTCTTAAATTTTGTGTGTCCATACATATAAAACATTTTTCTCTTTTTTGGCAATACATACAAGTGTATATTTTTCCATAATTCATTTTTTCATATTCATGTGTTTTAACTCTGACAATGAAAGTGTAAGAAAGGTTATCTCTTTTTTTTTTTGTGTTGGATGTTTGTTTCCTTAATGTTAATTCTCTGACAAACTTTCAGAGCTGTGTCTGGTTGAGCCATGCTTAAAGAAAGACAGGAAAAACCTGAGTAGAGGTAGACTTCTGAGTGCTGCACATGGCTTCATTCTGTTGCCCACACATAGGGATCTACCGAAATGTGAGACTAAAAGGACGCTGGCCAACTGCATACCCTGTATCATCTCTGTAAATTCCATGTAGAAGTTTTACGTACCTTGAAATACCTCAGATGGTGATAGGCTTCTATGTTTAGGCAAATGAATCAAGTTGTCAGTATAAATCAGAAGGCTTTTTTTCACTGATGTAACTTCTCACCCTATCAAGCAGGGACTGTGAAGTATAGCTGTTAATTAACAGCACTAGGAGAATCCTCAAGTCACCCAGTAGTCAAGACTCCAGGATGTTCTGCAGTGACAGATGGAGCTGGAGAAATGCCCTATGTAAGCCCAAGTTTATAGATTCCCCTAGATTTCTATAAACACTGGGCTGTATCCTGTCATTTTTGTAGCTATAAAATTACAGTGAGAATATAAATTTGTATTTCTTTTTAGTAACTTATCATAGAACTGTTGTTCTGAAGTGTCTTTTGCTTTCCTCCTTGTAGATGAATTATATTAAGGCAAGATAGAGGCATAAATGTCCATTATTTAGAGTATATAAATAAGAAAAACTAAAAGTGCACTCATATGGGATTTTAGTAAATACAGTTTTCTGGTAGAATAAAATTGTCTTAATATTCTCACCTAGAGATCAAAAGCTTGATGCTTTACGCTTTGGCAAAATCCTGATCAGATTATTTCTTGCACGTATTGGAAGATCAGTCTCTCTCATTTTACCAAGTAAAGTGCCTTCTATCACCTGCATACCCCACTGCTTTCTGCTTCATGTTTCCTTTCTATTTTATATCTCTGGGAGTGGAATCTGCTCCCCAGTATTCAGCCAATATGTCTCCTGCTGCTGCCACTGCTGCCTTTGACTTAAGCCTGAGTTACCATGTCATCTTCAATGATGCTGAACCACCGTGAGTGTGTTTTGCAGTCTGGAGGTTCCACCACAGTCCTCCCTGAAACGGGACGTCTTGCTGTCTTTCCAAGTAATTTCTCACTGGATTTTCAGGTTCACTTAGGACCATTCAAATATGTTTATGGTCGAATACACCAGTTTAGCTCTGCTCAACTCTTTGCAGTTTATATTCATGCAGGGATGATCAGAATAGGGCTCAGTAAGTTTTTCTGAGGAAAACACAAGCTGAAGCCAAGTTGGGAGGTTTTTTTTTCCTGTGTCTGACAAGGATGCTCTACTTCTACGACATTTCCTAATTAATTATTCCTGTTATAATAACATTCTTTCTTCATTTCACTTTTTATAGGTCAGAGATACTTTTGTTTATCCTTAGTATCCTCTGATAATGTGTGCAAAATAACTGTCTATTTGATTCTTAATGAACTCGGTAGTTACAATGTCATTAAGGACTAAATCCTACATACAGGAGATCAGAAAAAGTTTGAGTTTTCAGTGAATCCGGGTTATGCTCTGCTAATGTCGAGGAAGAGAAATGATTGCTCTGGTTTAGATATACTCAAGGAAGATTATAGTTTCAGAATTGCTGTCTCAAGCTGTCTCCCATTTATAGTCTGTTTTGTTCTTTATTATCTGTATGTTCTGAATGTTTTGCTCCCTTGCTTTCAATTTCAAACGTGGTGCAGACAGCTTACAGCACATTGTTGGATGTGGGGCTTTAAACTGACAAACTTGTTCTTTTTATATCCCCTCCAACCCTTTCATTGGATTTTATGCTTTACCTTTGCAAATATTTGTGAAGATCATAAAGAGATCAGGGAGAGAAGTGTTCCAGACAAATGAGACCAGTAATTTTTTTTTTAGTGCATTTTTTGTTCTTGGTGTAGTCACCATATATTTCACAAAAAGACAGGATGTCTTTGGAGATTACACAGAAAATATGATATAGACTATTATGAAACTTGGTACTGACTGAAGTTACCAAACAGTGACTCTGATGAAAAGCAAGCACCAGGGAAAGGATCCGTGGGTGACAGAGGACAGGAAATTAAAACCATTGGTACACTAATTGCTAAGTTATAAAGACCATTTCAGTACAACATGGTAAATAGGCCTGGTGTGATAACACAAGAAAATACTGTGATCGTTAGGCTTGAATCCAAACCTATCTCTGCCTCTTGGACCAGTTTTTAATAAATATTTTCTTTTGTGAAACATACTGATGAAACATGGTGCTTAATGCAATAGACTATATACCTCTGTTACTTATAAAGGTTACAAGCACAGAGCTACTGAAATAAAAGAGTACAGTATCAGAAAATGGAGTTATGTGGGAACATCAGAAAATAAGATTTATAGGCTAGATTCTTCAGTTTAAGAAATTCATTTAGCACAAGAATTTCTGTAACATGGAACCAAAGCAGCCAAGGCACAGTATTGGAAAATTCAGCAGAATGAATTTCAAAGCTGGTGAAGGTGACTGTGTTAAACTTTTGTATCTCAGGAAAGAAAAGAGATCACAAAAGGAAAAAAAAAAACAACATTGAGAAGCATGGTATTGTGTGGAAGATCCAGGGCTGTATGGCAAGAGATGCGCTCAGACAACCCAGAGTATAAGAGTTACAGACTCAAATTCATACTCCTTTATTTTCTTTGTTCTTGTAATAAGGAAGGCAAAACAATCTCTAGACAAATAGTGATGTTGCCTCTTTTGGGGGATTTATTTTGAGTTGAAAGTCTATTACAGTCCAAAAGCATTTTTAAAAGTTTTATTTATTAAAATGAACAGGCATGAAAAAAAAAATCATTCCAGCTCCAAAATGTAAATATAAATCTATGAAAATTAAAAAGGCCACCAAGAGAGTCAGGCCAGGGATTCAGGTAAAAGTTTCAATATTCTACAGTATATGAGAAAGTGGGTTGTACAACAAAAATACTGAAAAAGCATGTAGGAAGATATTAAGCTGCTAGACAGGGAAACACAGATGAAGTTAGGTTTTATAACTCTAGGCATTAAAAGTGTTCTTGAAGCACTTCTTTGCACTAAGAATGACATGCCTGGAGAAAGTAAAACCTACCCTTATACACGCAGTGAAGCAGCCACAGGACACTTCTCACAATTTCAGAAATACATGCCACTTTCACAGCTTAAATGAAGAGATAATTGACTTTAACCAAGGAAAAAGGGGAAGATAATTAGTTCAGATGCTGTCTCAATAACTGTAAGAAACTGGTACCTGAAAAGAGAGGATCTATTTAACAGTTACAGCATAATACAGTAAATAATGAATCACAGTTAGTCACCTTCCAGCAGTCCACAAATGTCTTCGGCTGATCACTTATGTAGCCACATCAAGATATGTATTGTCATATATTGATCAAGAGTAGGCTTACATGAAATTGTATTATATTGGGAAATCAAAAAATGAAGCCTGCATATGTAGAATCATAGAATGGTTTGGGTTGGAAGGGACCTTTAAAGGAGCAAGAAGCAGGGACATCTCCAACCAGATCAGGTTGCTCAGAGCCCCGTCCAACCTAGCCTCGAATGTTTCCAGGGATGGGGCATCCACCACCTCTCTGGGCAACCTGTGCCAGTGTTTCACCGCCTTCGTTGCAAGAAAATGTTTTCCTTATATCGGCTCAGATCACTATCTCTGAATATGAATGGAAAAAACAATCAAAAGTCTAAAACTAAAATCTTGTGTGCCTCTTGTTTAGAGATCTCTTTAATTTTAAAAATACAAAAGAAAGCAGAGACAAATCTAAATTAGGAGGATGGATTGAAGTTACTCTTTTTTTTTATTCCTTTGTTTCATGCACAATTTTTGTGGGACTGATAGTCTTGTGTTTCCTTACTGTACAACAAATGTCTAACTATTAAGAACACCTCTGGTGTTAAAACATAGTAATAAGAGCAATTCTAAACTTAAACCTCTTTTAGTTGTAAACAGGTAGCAGCTTGTTACTTTCAGGGAAACACACTTAAGTGGAAAAGATACCAAAGTCACGCTGCTACATACACTGTGTGTGTAGGTGTATGTATTCATGGTTTGAAGAAGCTGACATTTTATTATGTAAAGGAGGACCATCTTTGGAACAAGAACCACATAAGCCCGTTTTCTAAACTGTTTAACTTTGTGACAAAAAGGTACAGTGTTGTTTTGGGTTTTTTTTGTTTGTTTTGGTGTGTTGGGTTGTTTTTGTTTTTGTTTTTCTTTTTTTTTTCTTCTTCTCCTGTGTAAATGTGGCTTTTAGGGAACCATGTCTCCAATCAGAGACCATGAATATCTGTGGACAGAAAACAGGACCAGCTGGTGCCATTGCCTGGTACTTTTTACATTTTCTTTAGGGTGCTGGTTGGGAGGGGGGTTGTTGGAGGGCTACGTGTAGAAGACAAGAAACAGAAGTTGTGACTGGAAAAAGACTCAGAATTGGCTACAGCAGCACTCCACCAGCTGCCGTTACAATGTGTATTGTGTACATTTGCACGGTGTAGAATCTAATTCAGTTTTACAGTCGGAAAAGAATAGAAGGCAATCACCAAGCATCCATCACCAAACAGCATGATAAATAAGCTGTTATTTGGATCATGCATTTAACCCAGTCAAGAGATTTGGACTGGAAAAAAAGCGGACGGAAAAGACGGGATCAAAAAAAAAAACCCTTCCATGAAATAAACCAGAAAGACAAAGAAGCATCTTCCCTGCTTCTTTGGGCCATGAACACTGACAACTATACAGGAGTAATATATGATTGTTGTTTGAATTTAATCTGAGACTTAAAACTGCACTAGTGTGAAGCAAAAGGAAAAAAAAACCACTGGTTTTGTTCAGGATTCTTCAGTAAGTTTCCAGGAAGGTTCTTAATGTTTGGAATAGTAAAATATTTGCTTATTGGCAATACTTTGAAAATCACCCTGCGTTTATGTAAAGATATAGAGGGACATAAATGTCTAAAGTAAACTACTCTATTTTTTTCAAAAGTAACTTCTGCACTTATGGCCAATTTTTAATGATATTTAGCCCTTGACAGATTCAGAGAGGTTGCTGGGTAAGTGTTTCAAAACCATTTACAAAGCTAGCTCCTGAAAGATATAAGGTGCTTAGGCATTTTCCTTTTTGTTTTGTAGTATATCTTTGCAGACATTCAAACAAAGTTTTACTAATCCAGTTCTATGTGTGCATATGGCAGCCAAGCTAGCTTTTAAAATGGCTGAACATTGCACTCCTCCAATATACCCTTATGGAATGTTCAAATAATCCATTTGCTCTTACAGCACACCAATGCCTTTTAGTATCTTGAACTTGATAGCCTAGCTGAGGGTATCTCAAATTCAATTAAATAAAAAATCATGGTATGTGACTTTAGACATAGGACTTACGCATACTGTTAGCATGTCACAAATTCTAAGTAAGAAATGTTAGCCTTTTTGACTGTTATTTAAGTTGGCACACATTACAAGTGCTGTGTGCTAGGAAAAAAAGCATATGATTAATCACAACTCATCTGTTGCATAATAATGTCAGATCCCTGCTAACAGGAGCTACTGGCCCTGGTGCAGGCAGAGCCTGGCTGGCCCCTGGCTCCTTCCCCACCCGGAGCTGCCCTGCTCCCACTGTCCCTGGACAGGTAACTAGAGGTAGTAATCTCTGCAACCAAATATCCAAGATGGTTTTGGGGCAGACGTGAGGATGCTAAATTGTTTCAGAACTTGTAAAAGTTGAGGGAGTTTTTTGTGTAGTTATAAGGACTGAAAGGCTGGGGGGTGGTAGAGGGAGAGGTGCACTAAACTATTCCTAAAGCACATGGCTTAGCTACCAACTAATGCACCTCATAATCTCATACCATTTATGTCCCAAATCCCAGTCCTCTCCCTTTATCCTTGGGGCTTAAACACTCCAGCATTTCCTATCCTACCTGTTAGGCCCAGAAAGGCGCTCCTCCTTTCAGATGCCCTGTTTCTCATCCTCATTCCAGTCCCTTCCCACACAAATTTTCCCATCTCAGACTTCCTTCTCACCAGCTCACTTGCAAGCTCGTAAAGCTCCCCTCTCTCTTCAGCATTTCCTTCCCATATTTTTGTCCCGAATTTCCTCCCACTCTAATCACATCCTTTCTCAGCTTACAGATTCCACACCTGCTGCAGTTATTCTCTTCCTCCTGCTCTTGCTGGCTGTTTTTTGGTTGTTTTTTTTTTTTTCTTTTTTTTTTTTTTCCCTCTCCTTCGGCCTTTGGCTAGCCACGCTGTCTGCATGGGCACTTCTTCCCATGGCCTTCGCAGCCAGCCAAGTCCTTCATTTTGCCTGGCTCTCGGGAAGCATGCTCATCACAAGCTCTCCTGGGTTTTTGGAAATCCAGGCATATCTGACACTTATGCGAAACTCAGGACAGGACTCTGAGGGCTCTAATGGGGAAAGTGACAGTCAGAAGTGGATCTATGAAGGCTTTAAAGCCGGTGAAACTTTGATTTATCTATTGTATAATATTTGTTGAATGAGTTAGGTTTTATGTTTTGACAATAGTTTGGAAACAAGATAAAACTTGACATTGTTAATTATAAGCTACTTTTAATTAAAAAATATGGTGTTTTCCATAGCCAGTTTGCCTCTGTAATTAATATTACTGCTGTCAAACATGTTCAATATAATTATTTAATTAAAAAATAAGATTCGTTGGAATGTGAAAACTTTTAGTGTAAAATATTCTGAAGTGTTTCTCAATTTAGCTCTAGCTTTTGGTTACTGCTGATATGACAGGCAGGATGGGGCTACCTCGTTCTAGGGCCTAACTATTACAGTACAAGCTCAGAAAAAAATGCACGAATATACTTCATGGAGGGTACGAGTAACACTGGAAAGATACCTTATCACCCTAGGTTTCTGTTGCAATATGGATGTGGGGAGCTGTTTAAACTGTATTAAATCCCATTGTATTACGCTGTAGTTCCCGCCTTTCAGCACAGCGCGCGCCGCCCGCCTTCCCGCCGCAGCCCCCCCGCCCCCCGCCCCCGATCCCCGGCCGAGGTCTCGAGCGGCAGGGGTGCGAGGGAGACCCCTGCTGGCTGCCCGGGGTGCAACGCCGCCTCGCCCGCGCGGGGGGTTTCCCGCGCTGCGTCTGCCGCTGGGGGAAAAGACAAAAGCCGGGGTGCGGAGTTCATTTCCAACCGCTGTGGAGCAAGGAGAATGATACCTGGCACGAATTAGGCTGTAAAATGTTGGGGTTTTGTTTTTTTTAATACCTTCTTGTGAACTTGGATGGCTGAGCAGGTCGGATGCTGAGAACCAAGTCTGCTGGTTGTGTTATGGGGGTGACCGCCTCTCTGGCATTTGGCATGATAAAATCACAAATTTAACTTAATTATATGATGGAGGAAGAAGTAATTAAACTGAAATGAGGTGTGCAGTCAGTGAAGTCAAATGTACATATACGGATGTTTTAAAGGCAAGTGTTACACCCGCAGGAAAAGGCGTAAGCGCCAAAAATGGAAGCAAAGAAAAAAAATACTTAGTTGAAAATTGTTCTTAGGAAAATAGGTAAGTTTATTAAGAATTCAAAATAACATAAAATCAAAATTATCTTTCTCTGAGAAACGCTGTTTTCAACTTTTTGGAGGTCTGCTATTTTGAAATCTCTCCAGACTCAGATTATAAAGAAGAAAAAAAGAAATACCTGAAATTACTAAAGCATTCCACTTCAGGAACTGGAAGACTGAAAACCAGGCTAAATGTAAACGTACTAAACACCTTGTTAAACGCAAGGTAAAAATAGAATATTCAAAAGAGAAAAAAATAAACCACAAAGTGTATTCTTTGTCTCCAATTCCAGATGTTTCAACTTCCTCCAGTTTGTTATATGTTAACTTATTTGCAGAATTGATTGGAAACACCCGTTTGTGTGCTACAATACTTAAATGCTAATAGTAATAAGATGTACGGAGGTCTGTGATCTTGGGTATACTCAATACCTGTCTGGCTGTGCTCCAGACTTTATAAACTTATCCATATGGAAGTCACTGGTACATTAGAGATACCACAGACACTAATGGGGCTGACCAAATAATGTGCAATTCACTAATGAATTTTTGTAGTGTCATTCAGTTGGCTATATAGCTGATTTGATAGTGTGTCACTGATACCTTATTTCACTGATGATTTTACTTACCAATAGTGTATTTCCTTTATGGTTTTAGGGGTTTTCTGGGTAGCAACTTGTTTGTTATTATTTTTTAATAATAGTTGAATTGCTAGCCAAAGGGAAGTATGCATCATAGACGTAACGTATCTTTGTTTCTCTATATTTGAGGAGTAGTTATCTCACATAATTATCTACATTACGTGCTTGGAGGACAATGTCTTTATAGTCCTAATGGAGTAGTCTTAATCTCTTAAGTGTTTATATTGTATCTGTTACCTTCCCAACGCTTAACCGCTGACTCCCTTCCTGTTTCTATAGTGAAAGCCCCAGTTCACATTCAAAGAATGTATGGACAAACGAGTGCAAATATCAGGCCTCATGTTTTGAGGACAAGTCCTATACAGTCCTTTTGTTCCAACAGTGTTCTTTAGATTTGATTCACTGACAGATGTTATGTCACACAACTCAATTCAGCACAAATGGAAGCAACTCCGTTTCTCTTGACCACTAACACTGCAGGATCAAAGAACAGCACCTCCTCAACTTATAGAGGATGGCACGCAGTTATTTTCCCTCTGCTGACTTGTTTAATCCTAAGAGTCACAAAGAAAACAAAAAAAAAAGTTTTAGATGTCTCTTTATAGTGGATAAATACATTTCTCTGTCCTTTAGTCATAAGCTCTAAATTTCTTGCCAAATTCATAGAATCATAGAATGGTTAGGGTTGGAAGGGACCTTCAAAGATCATCTAGTCCAACCGCCCTGCAAGGAGCAGGGACACCCCACCTAGATCAGGTTCCTCAGAGCCTCATCCAACCTGACCTTGAATGTTTCCAGGGATGGGGCCTCCACCACCTTTCTGTGCAACCTGTTCCAGTGTTCTATAACTCGCATTGTAAAAAATTTTTTCCTAATATCCAATCTAAATCTACCCCCCCTCTATTTTAAAACCATTACTCCTTGTCCTATTGCAACAGGCCCTACTAAACAGCCTCTCCCCATCTTTCTTGTAGGCCCCCTTGGGATACTGGAAGACCACTATAAGGTCTCCCCAACTTTTATGAAGAGAGTATCAATCTGAATGTTGTTGAAGTTCCCCAAACTAGACCAATTAACACTAAATACTAGTAGCTAGTACCAATACTTATGCAAAGTAGCACTGCACAAAAAAAAAAGCCACTCTAACTGTGGTTGTAAAGTATTTGACACCTTTGTAGAATCGAAGTCCACACAATAATGACTGCAAGTAAAAATGGAAACTATGTCAAAATAAGGAATAGAAAATTAAAGGATCAGCTAAAGCAGCTAATTTTTGTGGGTGTCATGCAGACTGTCCAGGGGGATGCAGGAAGTGAGTTACTGGAGAGACATTCTATACGAACAAAAGGAAGGTAATTAAATTGTCATTGGCAAAAAAACACTGCGGCCACCAAAATATAAGTGGATTCAAGCAGTGCCTAGTCAAAATTCATGGGAAAACATGCTAATCAAGGGCTATTAAGCAGTCATCTGGATATAGCATTTGTCTTAAAAACAAACAAACAAACAAACAAAAAAACCCCAGTATCGTTATTTCTCAGCAGTATCAGTAGAAACAGGAGAAACTGATAAACTATTAGTTACAAATTGCTAGACCCGAATGGTGTTCACACAAGTTCTACAGCTGATGATATATCCTGAAGAAAGGACACTTCTTTCTCCATAACACGAGGTCCTCTTTCATTACAGAACTGTTTGTTTAGCAGCACATGTGGTTAAAGGGTGCTAGGGTCAAACCTGCCTTCTGTAGGCTTCTGGATATGCCTAGAAAATAGATTCAGCTATATACTTCTGCCTTCTCTTAGCATCTAGGGGCAAGATGCTTATTCTTTTTTTTTTTTTCCCCACTGTCATCTCCATGCACACTCGTTTAGTAAAATGGTTCCTTTGTAGAAAAATCAGAAAAAAATAATGCTACTTAAATTTGACTGGACTGAAAGTGCTAGAAAAGACCAGAGGTGTTCTGTATCCCTTCTTGCATGCAACCTTAAGAACAGGATTTAGAGGTACATGAAGCTTCATTTATGAAACTGCTTTGCAGACTAGCATTTCTCAAAAACCATACCTTGTTACTAAATATTTTTTTAATGTCATGTAAATTACACAGTGAATGTTTGTCACTAGTGACAGAGCTTTTGTACTTTACTAAAAATGCATTTTGACCTGAGAATAAGACAAAGAACATCTAAGCTACGTGGCAGGCAATCTCTCCTTTCACCCATCCAGGAACTTATGTAGTGCTCAGTTAATTAATGCATAGTCATTTTTTTTTCCTTGAAGTATTAGTTAGTAAGTGCTAGTGGCTTATTAAAAAAGCATACAGCAGTGACTATGGAAGCTCGGAAGAGGCATGGCTGCTGGAAGACCAAATAAAAAGGACAATGACGTGAAAACATATCTCCTTAGTTCTCCAGGTGGTGACAGAACTTTTAGAAGTAATTTTGCTTTGCAGAGCAACTCTATCCCTCAAATTATATATATATATTCCCTCGAAAGATCATTTCTCAAACTTGAAAACAGATCTGCAGTTCCCTCCCTAAAAAACATTAAGAATATAATACCGAGTGCTCATTATTATAGTCCCCTGACTTCGCTTATTCTTCATTTAAAGCTATTTTATTTTTGAAAATTATAACATTAATTCAGATTTGAACTAAAGGAATTTGATTATGAATGGTTTGAAGTGGGGGTGGGAAGGAATAAGGAAGAAGAGGGATATCCCTTTATACAGTAAAAGATATGTTAATCAATACAAAGTTTGTCCTGTCATGTTAGGAGATGTAATAACTTTACGGCAAAATTACTTTAGGGGGATATGTAAAATAGTTTAAAGTAAACCTTGTTGTATTAAATTTTGTTCAATGTTTTAAAGATAGAAGTTTCTAAAATATGTGATGTATGCATAACATGCAGACAAGGTTTTGCTGATTACGGATATTTGGAAAGACTTTAAAAGGTACACAGGTCTGCAGCAGCTCCTATTGACTTTTCCTACAATTTAGCATGCAGCAAGTCTTTAAAAAAAAGCAAGTATTTTTAAGATTAATAAAAATACTTCATAAATCTGTTCACATTTGGGGACTTTGCTGCATTTTGAGGCAGCTAAGCAGCTTTGGCATCATTTCCAGAGCTCTTCATGTATCTCTTATCTGTGCTGCTTGGCTCTTAATCTGAGCCTTGGAAATTCTCATTTTCTTAGGAAAGTCCATTATATTTTTTAGACACAAAAATACATACATCATTTGCCTATTAATAAAATATTATCCATATTACTTTTTTTTCCTGTATGGAAATCTCATTCTCTGTTACTACAGACTTTATTGTTGATACATGTTTCCTGCTGTGTAAGTGTAAATTGTAGTTTAGGGCCAAGTTGTTCACGGAGCTTGAGTTGAAGTTGATTCATCTCCCCATTTTCACTCTGCTCTAGTATGTGCACGATAGCTATTTCAGCAGTATTTAAGATAATTAAGTAAGGAGGTTATGCTTGGTGTTTGAGCTAGTTTCAAATAACCCTGATAAAAGGAATTTATCAGACTTGGACAACAAATCTCACATTTTAGATTTCTATTTCCCAGGAATTAATTTAAAAAAAAGAAAACAACCTAAATCAAAAAGCCAAACAAATTTCCTTCCTTTAATGCTAGATATAAAAACAGAATGAGTTCTTCCTTGTGGATTTCCCTTATAACCCTTAAAACGATTTTAAAAGTGTTCTTCAATTATAGCCTTCATCATGCTGCCAGAGCTGATGTTGACAGCTGGATAGCTTTGCACTAGTATGACAAAATGTATGTCGCTAAGTAATAGACTATAAAAATAAATTGCTATTCCTCTTGCAAAAAGATCGGGCACCAGTGAAGACTTTTATGTCATGTACTGTAGGAACAGTAGACATTATATCATATAAGAACATGAAGTAATATAAAAGGGGTAGCTCTGTGGGTGTTTAGAAGGAGTCCTTCCCAAGAACAAGCTAGAACATAACATCCATTCATTCTGAATAGGTATAAGCAGAATTTTATCTAAGTCAGCAAAGAGGAAATTTAATGAATAGAATGAAGCAGATCTGAAAGGTTATTAGCTATATGATAAGGATAAAAGTGATATTTAAGTATAAGAATTACTTTTCCCCATTTTCTAATAATTCTGACTGCAAAATATATTTTCCACTGGGCTTTTTTTCAGCATGTTGATTTGAATTTATTCTGTATTCAGTTTTCCAGCAATATAAAGATTGTGGTAAAAGTGCAAAATTGTTACACCATTTCTTCCCTGATGCATATTCTGTGGTCATTAATTGCACACCTTTGAAGAAACTTCCAGCCTTATAGGTACATTTAAAGAGTTCACTGTACAAATGTAGGAAATTATTTTTGTTGTCGTTTTTATTGCTTGCAAAAATTCCAGAACTGGCTCAGAGAAAAACAATTAGTGTGAACAGGAACAGGAAACTAGAAAGTTTTGTTGCTATAGAAACATTACCACTTCTTGTAGTAAATGTCACGTGAGCACTTTTTTGTTCTGAAATATGAGAAATTCTCATCCAAGTGCATCAAGAATAAATCCCTGCGTTGCCACCTGTTTGTGCAGAAAGTTTCTAGTTACAGAAATTATAGAGTAGAACTTTAAGCCAGTTTTCCTCTAATCAGAAAGCTTCTATTCACTTTAAATAGCCTTTTTCATATGATATACTAATAATTTGGTCACCTTATTACAGCTATCAGTGGGTTCAGGATGCAAAATCTTGTATCACTTCACAAGCCCCTTGTAAAATCCTGCTCAGATTCAGAACTAAAATATCAACGCCATCTATATTCCTGCCTGGGACAGTTTTTAGAAAAATAACATATTCATTTACTACAGTATAACCACTTTTACTGCATGATGAAACCAAAGATACCACTATTGTTTTCTACCTTGGATCTTGAATAAGGGTGTCTATATACAACTGCAGTAAGACTGGAAAGAGCATGTTATCTTTTACAATATCTATTGTTTGCATACCTGGTCACTTTTCCTAAAAATAAATAAATAAATAAAAATTTTAAAAAGGCAGAAATATGGCATTTGATCACTTTTGCATCAGATGAATAATATGAAAGAAACATTAACAGCATGTTTTTTTTTTTTTTCCTGGAAAGGAAAAAGAAACCTCGAAAGTCAACATCTGTATTCATAGACTCATAGAATGGTTAGGGTTGGAAGGGACCTTCAAAGGTCATCTAGTCCAACCCCCTTGCAAGGAGCAGGGACATCCCCAACTAGATCAGGTTGCTCAGAGCCTCATCCAGCCTGGCCTTGAATGTTTCCAGGGATGGGGCCTCCACCACCTTTCTGGGCAACCTGTTCCAGTGTTCTATAACTCGCATCGTAAAAAATTTTTTCCTAATTTCTAATCTAAATCTACCCCCCTCTATTTTAAAACCATTACCTCTCGTCCTATTGCAACAGGCCTTACTAAACAGCCTTTCCCCGTCTTTCTTGTAGGCCTCCTTGAGGTACTGGAAGACCACTATCAGGTCTCCCCGGAGCCTCCTCTTCTGCAGGCTGAACAGCCCCAACTCTCTCAGCCTGTCCTCATAAGAGAGGTGCTCCAGCCCTTTTATCATCTTCGTATCATCTTCATTATTCAATTAATATAAAGTAACTCTATTTGCAGCACATACAAACTGGTGTCATACTATGTCTTAGACGAACTTGTTGTTTAGGAATATCTTTACTAGAAATAAACAGTGAGTATGTATTTTGTTTTTAATTTAATTGCAGAAGTCTGTCCCTACTTATCAGCTCTTTATTCTTTCCCTATGCCCTTTATTCAGATGCTGGTTGCTAAAGGGCACAAGAGCATTAATTAAATAACTCTCGCCCACAAGATTTTAATGTTGCTGTTTGACTTTTGAGAGCAGTGCTGTAAGATCGTTATCAGAATGGCCTCATTTTTTTTCTGCTAGAAAATACCATTTTCAAATAGACATTTCCCAGGAGGACGTTCATGGCAGTGAAGTTTTGCTTAATGAAATAAAGACCACAATAACCCGTGGGACTGAGACCCTGGTCTTCCACGGGGAACTGTATTGTTAAGTGGGAGTAATTGCCTGTGTGACTCTATTGGCAGCACCACCACCATGCTGCTTGTTGGAAAAATGTAAAAACTACTTTCTAGAGTGCAAAGCAAAGGACCCTGTACTCTCAGGCACCTGTAGGTCCTGCTGCTGCCCACAGGGCCCTGAGCTGTCTTTGTGTATGTTGTTGGAAAATAGCGAAAACCAGACAAGTAGTCTCATTATGGTAGAAAAGGCAGAAAAGTCAAATGGTAAATAAGGCCTTTTGGCTTATGGTGGTCCTTAAAGTCACTGCCCAGCTAACAGTTCTAGCAGTAGTGATCTCTGTGCTACTATTTCAACTACCATGCAGATATTTATCTGCTCTGAAACAGTCTTGTTAATTCATAACACTAACCAGACATTTATCAACCAGCTAGACAATGTGACCTAATCAAACTTTCAGGCTAGCATGGAAAAGTCAGAGTGAAATTTAATTATTCTAAGCATTGCACGTGATATGGATGCTCTTCCTGAAATAATGTAAGTTGTTTTTCTTCAGGAAATGAAAAGATGCTGGACTCCTTCGGACTTCAGCAGCAATGGGTTGAAAGAGTGAACATGGTGTTTAGTGAGGAACACAAAGTTATAAGACCTCTGTCTATTGCCTGAACAGAGAAGTAGCTATAAATCTTTCCAATATTGAAAAGGAGAGAAAGGTAAGGAATATATCAATATAAGAAACATTACAGTCTCTCTTAATAATAATCTGTATGTTGTTTTCCTTTACTATACAGTTGTGAACACTTTATTTAAATATACATTTTCTTGAACAAGGTTTGAATGCTCTTTTTAACCTTTCACTTGTGGTTAACACTTCCAGACGACTTGGATAATTCCATGTTCACTGAAAGAGTTTTTACTACAATCTAGATATTATTTTCAGTAAACTTATGAAGCTTTGAAAAATACAAATTTAAATGATGCAATCGATAAGCAAAATTATACAAGGCAAACTTTGAGGGAAGTTGCACCAAAACATAAAAAGATAAGAACTTAAATAAGTAAAGTTGCATATATAATAGGTTGGTTTTTTTTTTTAAAAAAACCAACCCCTCAAAAGCCTGTCATTACTACAACCCACACCAAAAGTACGTAATATCTTGCATTTTAAGCAGCTAATGTGGGAATTCAATGATCACATGCAGAATATTCTTCCTTTTTGGCATTTTACGTAAATAAGGAGAAAAAAGTATAGGAAGGTGCAGGCTGCAAGTCTAGTTTCAAAACAGAACATTGTTCACATAAGTATTTTGGCTATGACCATGAAATAAAAACATAGAAAGTAATATAGCTTTTTCAAGGGGGTTCACTCTCAAGTCCATGTGTGAGACAGAGATAACTCCAGTATTTCTAGCACCTGAAGGTACAAATTATCTTTGCTTTCTGCTTACCCTTTTACCCAATAATTTATACTGCCTAATGGTCACATGAAAATAACTTATGTTTATGCCTGGAATTACAGAAGAGATGATACTTAGAATGAAACTGTACCCTTGTTTAAGTAACAAGTACAGCTTGTTTAAGTAACAAAATTTACTACACTGAAAAGTTAGATGTCTCATAGGAACACACATTGCCACTGCTCAGAATATTGCTAGAGTCAAGCATTTTGTCATGTATCTGCTTTTGAACAGACTTTCTCTTTGGGTTTGACAAAATCCGAAACCTTTTACACCATGGTTGCCAGCGGCTTTAAAACTGCTTCAGTCATACTCTCACTTCTCAGTTGTTATCTAATTTCAGGGAGTAGTTTGAGACCAAGCCGAGAGGGAAGATTAATGTCTGTCAACTTCATAATCTGATCCTGTAATTTAGAAGACATCTTTATTCTCTTGGACAGAGGTAAGTGACATGCTAGCACTCTATGTCACCAATTCAGGACAGGCTTTAAAAAGTTTGACTGTGCCGGTTTATTTGTATCTTTCACTGTAAGAGCTGTGCTGTTCCAGATACAGCAATTGTTGGACTGCCTAGTCCAGCAGCTCTCATGACTGTAATTGCTGAGATAACAAGACAATATGGGGTAAAGCCTTAATTTGTGGAGTTCCCTCTTGCTTAAGGATAATAAATATGTAATTTCAAGGACTGCAACAAGTTTTGCTTGATACTGTATGCCTTTTGTAGAGCCCTCAGCACGGGTTTTCATTAACAAATGTTGTGCCTTGCCATAAAAACAAGTATTACGTGCTCCTTTCAAAAGCAATTCTCAGTCTACTGTCTACCAACCTCTTCCAAGAGAAGTCCCCTATGATATTTCTTGCCCTCTCAGCATGAGCACTGCTAGTGACCCAAACGTGCCTGAATGCAACATCTTTGAGTCTCACACCCTAATGTAGGCATGACATATTCCTTTGTCTCTACCTCACAGCATACAAATGACTGCCTTGGTTTTTCTCACTGTTAGACACATGCCAGCTGTGGCTTCTGTGTACCAAAAGTGGCTGGCTGGCTAAAAGAGTGAGTGGAAGCTCAGTGTACAGGTTGGCTCAATCCAGCAGTAGCTTTAACCACTTGTACATGCTCCAGTACATTAATTTCAACTAAATGTGTATCCAAAGTGTGAGACTTTTGCTCTATCTCCCTCTACTTTCCTGGAACAGAGAAGTTGTGGAAACTTGAGGCAAGATCCTTTTCTTCCACTTGCAACACATTTGCAGAATTGTTAATAGGTCTAATGGTCAAACTGGTTTCATTTATAATGCTGAAACTTGATGCAGGACATTCAAAATCATGCTTAATCTCAGGATGACATTAAGATTATTTTAATAAGCAAGATATTTACACATAGCTGTTTGGCTAAAAAGGAAGTCAGAAACAAGCTGCTTGTTTATTCTGGCACAAGCAGAATATCTTTGTATTTTGTGAGTATGAGTAGATTGGTAGCTTGAATTGCTAAAAACTTCAGCAGAGTGTAAGCAATCTCACATTTTGGGGAATATTTTTGTTAGAAGTGGACTGAAGTTAGAATGATAGAGGACTTCTGAGCTTTTGAGGGAGGAGGAAGAAAAAAGTGAAACAATTGCTGTGGTAATTGTGCAATGTGGGAAAGGAAATGTAGAAATGACAGAAGAGTAAAATGCAAATACATAGAATTTGGAATGTATTTTTTATGTAGAATATACTGGTTTGAATGTAAATAGCAAATGACAGAAGACATTTACTCTTAGCAGCACAGCTAACCTTGAAACCAAGGAAGATTTTGGCTCAAAAAAAAAAGATGGTATCATGCATGTTTCAGGAAAAAAAACCTAAATAATGTGGGGTTTTTTTGTTTTTTTGGTTTTTTTTTTTTAGAATGGATGAGTACTTGCAATATATGATTGCGTATGTGCATATTTGATAGTCTGCCCACATTTGAAAATGATGCCCAACCTGAAAATGATGACTTAAGATGCCTTTATTTTTACATAAGACACATCATCAAGGCACCAGGAGATAGTGAAGTATAGTGTATGGGTAGGAAGCAACTTAAATGCCAGAATGGGTCTAATCTTAAGCTTTTAAAGGATTTGGAAGGTAAGATGGCATCCTTGGAGGGTTGTGGGGTTTTTTTGGTTTTTTTTTGGTTTTTTTTTTTTGGTGTTTGGGATACACTGTGATTTAGACCTACAGTGCAGGCTATCTACTTTAGGACAGGGCAGCTCCCCAGGTGCTAATTCTTGCAAATGCTGGATCATGAATCAAGAGAAACCTTAGCTAGTGTGCCATTTTTGCTATTCCACTATAAGAACAAATAGCATAAAAATAGTTCTAAAATTTGGCATTAATAACATAGTGTAAGTGACTTTCAAAAGCCAACAAAACCAGGCATCTATAGAGACACTTTTTTTGGTGATACATTTTGCAAAATGTTTTTAATCAATAATATTAAGCATGGAAAATAGTGATAATTTATTTCTACACCTGCAATGAACTGCTTATTGTCCATATACATGTACTGTATACCACATACTATATTACTACATTGACACCAAATGTAGAAATAGAGCAGGAAGGTAAGACAAGCATGCAGAACACCTTTTCTGGGATTTATTCCCTTGTCTAACATTTTCTCATTTCTAACACAAGATGTTAAAGATATAAAACCATCACACACATGATTAATAGCACACTATTTGCCTTCCACACAGATATTATTAAAAAAAATATATAAAACAAAGAACCATATATCTTAACCAGTGTTGGAAAAATCACCCTCTGGTTCTAAACACTTTGAGAGACATTTAGTAAAAAAACCATTAGAACTTTGCTCAGTCATCAAAATTGGATGTTTTTATGACAGTGATACCATTGAAGTAATGGCTAAAGCTAGGCAGGGTTACAATGTGCTTTTGAATAAAGAGGTTTCTGGCTTCATGCCTGACTGTCTCTTTAGGCTGTTTGCCTATTTTTTTTTGACTTTTTAAAGAAAACTGTTTCAATGTAGTTTTCCCTTACTCCATGGTTTACAGAAAAAACCCCTCAGAGTAAGAACATTAGGAAATCCAGGGCCTAGATGTTCGGATTCACTTTGTGAAGAATGTGTTTTGTCCTAGGGCAAATGGTTGAAAGCTCCAGTGGTCCTCTGACTTATTTCCTGAATTGAATAAAAACAAAGTCTGAAATACCAAAATTCTGTGGCAAACAACGTACTTTCTTCTACATGGGTTTTACAACACTATATGTACTAGTGAAGAAAAAAAACCTCAGTAACTGGAGTATTCCACATGACTGAAATTTTAGTTATTAATGTAAGTATTGTATTCCTTTAAATATAAGTATTCCTTTTATTTATGGTCTATTTTGTTTATCTATTTTTTTCTTGGGCTCTCTAATTTTGTGTGTAAACTATAAACAGAAGAGAGAAGCATGATTCACATGTGTGGTAGGAGTAAAAAGGTAGGATGCTTTAGAAGAGTTTTGATCAGATGTTTATGTGCTCAGTATTGTGTGTCTAAATGTATGTCTAGTTAATAGAAACCTGAAGATAAGGTTGTACTCCACATGCAACCACAGTGTTTCCTGGTCTGACCAGTTGAAAACCAGGAGAAATTAGGTCTCTGCCTCTGGCCACCATGCTGAACAAAAGCTTCTCAGGGTTTTGACTCTATATCAGCTATTTCTCTTGTAAGACCAATGGCAAGTCCTTTGACTTTTGTACTTTAGAATTAATATTGTAATGGTTTTCCTACAAATTTTTGAGTTTTTATGCTCGTCTGTGTTGAGACTCCATGAACCAGCAGCCAGTGATTCATGCTAAGGGCCCATAAGAGTAGACTGCTGTCCTCTTCCCCAGGCAACTCTTTTCAGATGTTCCAAAATGCCCATGGAAGGAGAGGTGTGACCAGGTGCACATTATGACTTCTGCTTCTAGCCTGCCTACATTCAGGTTACTCTCCTTCAACTGCTCCTCCCTCAAAAGGCTCATTAAAAGTGCTGTTGTTAGTAATTAGGTTTGTAATGCGACATCTGGGATTAATGCTTGGCACATATGGCACTTGAAAGCATTTACACATTTTAAATACATGGGCATTCCTCCTTAAAGTTTTTTAATAGCTGTCACTATCAACATTTCATGACAAAGAAAAATATGAAACCCCACTATATTGAATGCATTTGGCTTGTTCTTTGAGACGAGCAAAGAGAATCGTGTATGAAAACTTTTTTATTATTTACATAAAACAAGCAAATAAACAAAGCTGCTTACTCTGTGAAAGCTTTTCTTCCACAAATGTTTTTGGGGGAAATTAATGTTTTTCCTCTTATAGGCAGGGTACTAGCACCAGTTTGATCTGTCATAAAAGCAAATAAACAGAGGATTACTTGTTCCTAAAGAGAGATTTCTCTGCCCCTCCAGCTATTTCAAAATTAGCAACATCTTTCCTGCTCGTACACCAGATCTCTGGGCAGCGCTTGCAGCTGTCCCGGAGATGGCACTTCCCAGCCTGTAACAATGCTTCACCTAGAGCATCCTGCATGTAATAACATCTGGGCTTGGTCCCTAACCCAGAGGGGCTGGTTTCCCAACCCTCCAAAACAGAAGCTGCTACAGAGAAGAATCAGCTTTCTCCAAGTGGCTTATTTCCTTTCTCCTCCCTATGTTTGTTTTTGTATGTTTTGTTTGTTTGTTCTTTTAAACAAGAGTAGACATCTTAAAGCATGGCATGTTGGTTTTTTACATCACTGGAGACAGTGATTGTTGAGATAGCCTGCAGTTAGGCTTGGCATCTCAAACATAATTTCAAAATTTTAGTCATCATGTGTTGATGGGTCCAACCCAGAGCCTGTGCAGTCACCAGTGGCCTCATCCTGCAACCAGCCCTGGGCAGAACATGCCTGTCACAGTGAGGAGGCTGCAGTCTAGAGGCACCCATCTAAAGTAGAGAACAGAGAAAGTTGTAGACTCCTTAGAGCTCATCATGGACGTTATTATACTTGATTTTACTTGAAAGTAATTTAAATCCTATGGTGACTGATGGTAATATAAAACTAAATGCGGCAGGTAAATGTTTCAGATGTTTCTAACTTCAAATAAATTGGATTAAATGTTTTGTTTCAGGTCTCAGTTTTCTTTTAAACAGTGGGGGAAAAAAAGACAATGCAGATTTTTTTAATGCAAACTTAAGAATTCAACTTAAAATTAGGAATAATATTTCTCAGGAAACCATATTAAATTATTTGGATTTATAATTTCTAATATACCTTTCATAATTTCTACTACCTTCAAAAAGTTGCTTTTACTTTACAACAAAGTCTTTCTTTGTATTCAAATAGAGCATTTTTTCTACATAGATTGTCAAATTCACTGCTCATGGTGAAAGCAAAATTCGGCTCCAGGCTCTGGCTGCTAGGCTGAGAGCTGTAGGAGTTAATTCTGTTGATGATAATGAGATGGAGCAGGCAGCAGATGCTCACGTGCCTTTACAATCCAAATCTACCAAAAAAATTCCTCTCACAGAAAATTTGAGGAATGTCTGGCACCCTGGAGATAGTGACAGACTCTGTATTAGCCATATGCCACCTGCTAGTGCCATTGTTAAACAAACCACAGGATTTTACAGCACCATATGAAGTTGCTTACTTGCAATGAGACTTTGTCCGGTTCCAAATTTTATCATCTTCCCTTACAACAACTTTTTAAACCACAAGTCACGCTAAGCTGTAAAAGTGATGAATTTATTACAAAAATATTAAGGAAATCAATGTAAGAATATTTTATTACATGCACTATTTGCAGCCATCCGTGTACAGGAACATAGTGTTTGCTGTGCTGTTATTTTCCCTCTAAAAGCTTCAAATACTATACACCTACTGTTTCACATTTACAATGTGAAACATTTACAATTTTAACATCTGTTTCCTAAGAGGTTTTGCAAGGGTCTGTTGCTATTTTCGTGCATTAGCATATTTGATGTCATTTTGAGCCAAAAATCTGTTCTGTAAAGTATGCAAAGTTGTTCATTTACAAACGTGTAGAAGAACAATACCTCACTGTAAAGAAGAACACTTTTGAGAGCTGCAGAATGAATGGTACATATCTGTGATGCATTGCATTGTTAAAAAAAAAAAAAGGCTTCTATTTCATCTGCAATTTTGGAAACAAGTAGGTACAGGGGAAAAAAAAATCACCATCTAAAATGCTCAGAAATAACTGATCCTTTCTCAAAAGAGGTATTTTCAGTTATGAGCTTGGAAGCTCACATCTCAGAGACTAAGTCACAGAAAATTTGGCCAATAATACTCTTGAACAATTGATACATACTCCTGGGCATATGTGTGAGTGTCTGTTTTGAAAATACCACAGGAAAAAATATTAAGGAACTAAATACCATTCATATGAAGAAGAACAAAATGTCTCTTTACATATAAGATCGTTAATTCCTGTGACATGAGTTAAACCCTTTCAGTTTCTATTGGGCAAGTGTAAGGATCTTCAAACATGCACTCTACTCACCATTTCGGGGAGTATTTAGAGAGAGTCCAAAAACAACACGGAAAGATAGAACTTAACAGGTTACAGTAAAGAAGCTCATGAGACACATGGCTTCAGGTGGTCCAACAGCCCAATTAGATTCAGAGGTAGAAAAGGTTTGAATCTGGGAACTGTGCAGCAAAGGCCCATTGAAAAAAAAAAACAGGAGAAAATTTTTTCATTCAGAAGTACTGTGGGAGTCTGGGACAGTGAAAATTTGACTTTGCTTCCACATGGCTGAAAGTTCCTAATAGCCTAACATATTGAATATTCCTGTAACTCAGAAGCTGAATTTGGCCTTCTTATGTCTTTGATTAGTGTTTACTTTACTGTCCTGTAATGTTAAGAATTGTGAATTGTTAAAAAACAAACAAACAAACAAACAAAAAAAAAAAAAAAAAAAACCCAAACCACAACAATGCTTAGCTGAAGTTGAAGATCAGGATGTCTCTGGTTTAAATATGGGAAGGCAGGTTAGGACTAGGGTTTAGTGGCACGGGCGGTTTAGCATTAGTGGAGAATTCATAAGGTCTTCTGAAGCACTAAACTACGTATCGCTGTTTATATTAAATATAAAGATTCAGCCAATTCTGAGTTACTTTTAGTAAAAGAATAAACAAGATATTTTGTGATGCAGCTGCTGTAATTCTTTCCTCAGAGTCATGAAACTCAGGTGTAGTACTTACTAAATGCAGACATTTCATTTCTCCTACTTTCCCTTACTTAGCTTGCTGTATTAGTCTCCCTTTCTATAGCTGAAGTTTGTTGGAATATATTTTGCAGGATTTTTTGCCCTGGAGTAACTCGTTCAGATTCAGGCTCAGATTAATTTTGAAAGTAAAAGATTGAGGCTTACATATTTCAGGCTTTTAGCTCCAGCATCAAAACTAACCTGTTTATTTTATCCAATCTCAGGGATTTTTTTTTTTTTTTTTTTGATGGTGAGCAGAGAGAAAATTGGAATGAATGAAAACTGGAAATAAAAAAGTACTTATTTCTGGATTCATTCTCTTTTTAATACTCTGACAACATACTATACAAATATTTTAAGAAGCTTCAGCCTTTGCAAGAGGGTTTTTTTTTTTTCTCTGCATGGTTTTTTTTTTTTTTTGTGAATAAAAATAATTGCAATTCTTCTGATGGAAGTTTATTTTAAAAAATGCAGAAGTAGAAAAATAAATATTCTTAGTACTGACTCTATTTTGAAACATATTCGTGACTAATATCGATTCCATCTCCAATTGCACAGTTCAGCAAAATGATACCTGAGAAGAGAGACTGGCTTACTGTAAATATACTATAGAGCTTACCCCCCAGGAAGCACAATGTTGTCAGAAATATGTGTGGATATTTTTTGAGCGTATTTAAGCAGGCAATTATGAGATACTATAATACTATTCCTGACCATCAGTACAACCAGGTACAATGCAATCTTTCAGTAGAGTAGTTAGGAGAAAAACTCCACCCATTAGTTTTAATATAAAGTTGATGTGTTTTTGAGAAGGTTTACACGGTGCATTACCTGAGATAATAAGATGCTGCTCATTAAGAGACAGAAAGCTCCTACTAATCCTGTATTTCTAAATAAGCTTGTATTTCTTTGTTCTCATTCTCTGATTATGCTAAATAGTGACTACAAAGAATGCATTTTGCTTTTTGAGTGTTGAGATAGCTGTTGCTCCAGAAGCCTATTGTAGTCACTTCAGAACATGTGAAGTGGTATACATAGCACAGAAATGTAAATCCTATATGTGCATTGTTTGGAAAGCAGGGAGTGCTTCTCTTAGAAAATGGGGGTGTCAAGATTTTTTAAGATTTGCTCAGCTGCGAGACAGACAGGTGCTGACACCAGCTCTCTAGTTTTACTTTAATGGAGATGTTCCACTCTGCAAAGCATCATTATTGCTTCCATTGTATCTCTTCATCTACTGTGCAGAATGACCGATTCAGGAAAATTGCACTGTTGCATGAGCAGGAAAATTTTTCACTTGTTACCTTCACATTCATTATAATACCTACACAAAAGAATGTAGACTTAAGATTGCAACTCATCTCCAGCATTCTGTACTGATCTGGGTTGGTATTTTATTCTGAATACTCATTCCACTGTGCAGAAAACTTTCTGACCTATTTTCAGAAAGCTGAGATTCAGCACATTGGTTCTTGTCTTGGGGACTGCAAGAAGCCACTCCAGTTCCTTCAGGGAGAAGAGAAATCCTTGGTTCACAGGGTAGCCTCATCAATTACTTTTCTCTCATTTTCTTTCAATTTTTCTCTCATGTTCACAAGATCCTTCCACATTGTTGTTGTTGTAATACATTCCCTCTGTTTCTCTACTGTGGTATCTAGACCCATTGTTACTGTAGCCACAAGCAATTCTTCCTTTCTGGAGGTCCACATAGGACTAGATAAGATAAAGATACTTAAGTGGGAAAAATACAAGAAGATTTTTTTTTTCTACTCAAGATGGTTGTTATACGTGGTCTTTTAAATACAAGTGCCAAACATTTTTTAAATTACATTTTATAACAGCCAGACACTGAATGTTCATTTACCTATGATGAATATATTCACCTTACTTCTGGAGTGTATGAACTGTTATAAAATATTAAATATTGAATGATCTGTTTCGTAAGAGTGTTCTAAAAGATTACATAGAAGTAAAAACATAGAAGATTATTGTTAAAATGTCTCCGTTTTTGGGTACGGTATCAGTAATTTCTCTTTCATTTATATCTTTTTATCTTAATCTGCTTTTATTCTGAGTTATTCATTCCTTCAGAAGATTACAATTAAATTAATATCAATATTTTTTTTTTAATTTGAGTTGAAACTGACAGTATGGAAACTGTTTAAATCAATTGTGCTTTTTAAACTTTGTCTTCCATTTATGATTATGACAGTGATAGATTTTTTTATTTGGTATTTTTTTTTAGGCTAAGGTATTATAAGGAGGCATTTCTTACAGCTTTAAGAAAAGCTCAGAGTACTTGCTCTTAGATTCCACAGGACATCGTGCAGCAAATATAGTGTCAAATTCTACTCTACTTTATAGAAGCCTGTAGAATATTACCCAAGAAGACGAAGTGTCTGTGTATGTGTCTATATGTGAGTAGGGGAGAGAGATGACAATACTGAAATAGGAATTACGTGTTCCAACACACCTAAGCTGATGTCGTGAAATTATATAAATAGTTTCTAATTTTATGTTAAAGGAGTAACATATTTGTCTGAAACTATAAGATAAATTTAAAAAATAATAATAATTATGATCCTAGTTATCTAGGTTGATTCAGCAACTTCACAATTTTTTTTTTTAAATTGAAAATCTCCTTTTTTTTTCTTTTGTTGGAATCATGATTTTCTTAATAGATTATAGTTATAACTATGTGGCTTTCTGTAGTTAGAATGGTGAGTCTGAGTCTCTTCTTTGAATTGTAAGCAACCGTTTTAGCTGCCTCAGCTATTTCGTAGACGCAGTGTATCACCTACAGAACATTATGACTGTTCTCTTTCCCAGCAGATCTAGGCTTCCACAAAATTTGCAGTAAAAGCATGTTGTAAATGAATGGATTCCTGTTTTCAAAGCTAATGAATTCTTACTGACCCTAAAATACTATTCTTAGTAAAAGGAATTGAAGAGTAATGTTCTTGCTGATAAGCAGCAGCACAAAAGGTTTAGTTTGCATATTGCACTCATTAATCCTTGCAACATCATTTAAATTCTTTTAGACAAAACCATGAGTTGATGAAGAGGAAAGATTTGTCATCATTGTGCTCTCATGATGATAAATTTAAATTTAAAATTGCTGGACTACTTTATAAAGCTACTTATGCTGTTTATTTTAAACTAAAGAATAATTTTGTTTCTGAGTAACATTACCTCAAAAAGAACAACTACAGAGATAAGAGGAAGACTGACAGGAAGAAATGTGTCAGTCTTATAGATTGTATATACTGAAGAAAAAAAAGGGTTTGTAAGAAGCTCAAGGAAACCTTAAGAAAACATGACTTCTTTACAGTTAAAAAAAATTATTTTATTTATATTTCAAATTTTCTTGTATGAATCATTGAAAGAAAGCAAATACTACTAGAAAAATTATCTAAGAAATTGTTGTTCACCCTCAGGCAGAGCTAGACATAGATGATTTTGGTTTGAGCTTTAAAGATAAGGTTGGAAGTTCTTGCTAGTGCATGAATTCAGAGTCACAAAACCACTTTTATACATTATGGCTCTGCATAGCTGATGGAAACCAGCTCATTTTTACAGATTTCTACCATTATTACAGAACTGTTCAGGTAATAAACAAATGGTATTCAGAAGTGTATTCCCAGTGGATAAACTGGGGCAGAACAGTGAAGCTAAGGTCCTTGGGTTTAATTCTAACCACAAAAGAACTAAAATTTCTTATGTCAGAAGGTATGCTATAGTTGCTTTTACTAGGAGGTAGATCTACAAAACAATATTTGCAGTAAAATGTTATTTTTAAAATGAAATTTCTGACCTTTGTAGATCCTTCTGAAAACATACTTTGAAACATAATTTTTACAAACAAACATACTTTGTATAAACAGACATACTTTGACTTGATTTTAAACTCCTTAGGTATTGCAAGGACTATAATATCCCTTTTCCCTTGCCTTTTTATGCACACATAAACACCTATCTAAAGAAACTTTAGTGCTGTTCAAAAGAAGCACTGAGATCCATGATTGGGCAGAGATAGACAAACAGCTTTTTCTCCCACAAAGACATATTCTCCCACAAGGTTCATGTTTGCTTGATACATCAACCTTTGCATTAAATGCTTATTTGTTCCCTGTTCCGGCTGATATAATTCTGCGTAAAATACAGAAGGGGTAAAGACAGTTCAGCTGACTGAGCAGAGCTGTAAGTGGTTACTGTGGAAAGTAGCACTGCTCAAACAGGTTTGCATGGGCATTTTAAGAAAGTTTTTACAGTTGATGTTGAAATGTAGATTGCTGGGGGAAAACTTTTAGAGGATGCTGCTGACAAGGTGACATTATGTGATTTAGTCTTTTCCTGCTCACCAGAAGGTTACTTGGTGTTGCATGAGGTCAGTCATAAAGTTGATGTTTTGATTTCTAACCTCTCCTTCTGTCCATTGTTCTCATATAAAATATGATCCATTATGCTGTAAGAAACAGGCCTAGATTTCACAAACAGGACCAAATGTAGAAGTTAGCATCAAATGGTAGGGGGTAGGGGGAGGTATGTGTCTGAGTTTGCACAGATAGCTGACTTCCTCCAGACATCTAATACATGCCACTGTCACCACCAAAATTAAAGAGATTAATTGGATTGCAAAATGAAAAAGTGGAAAGTTAGGAGATGCCAGATTTAGTTTAAAATCTTCTATCACTGTACACATGCTTTATTTTGTTTACTATAGAATGCCATAGCACATCTTTGATGGTTTCATTGCACCATGTGGGTACTGTTTTTACTGCTGAAGGTCTGAGTTCCAGCTGCTACAGCAGTAACTGGCCTCATGATCACCTTACTGATTGTTCTGACACGGGTGCACATTTTTGCTGAAGATCACGAACAACAAAAGGAGTATGATGCATTTTAGTCTCAGGAAATGCTGGTCATAAAAGGTGTTTCTGTAGCCTGAGGGCATTTCCAGCCAACACTGCTTGCTACCAACAACAGAGTTCTAAAAGCTTTTCGAGGGAACAGGATCATCTTTCCCAAAGGAAAGTAGCAGGCAAGTTACATCAAGGGATTGCAGCTCAAGCTGCTGGCATGTTTTGGAATATTATAGTGGAATCATAAAATGCAGTTGTAAATTACTCATTTTGTAAATGAGTATCAATGTTAAGAGGACATGATTTCAAATCACAAGAGGCCTGGATTAAAACTGTTTTTTTAAGATATCAAATCAGGTGTCTAATTTTTGTCAGTCATGGCAAAAATATCACCCAAAACATGAAGTAATACTTCATTAACATTCATACTTATTCATACCTGTACCTTTTATAGGAATTTGTGTCATATAGCAAGCACGTAGGAAAAGCTTAGAATTTTGACACTCAAGGTAAAAACATCACAGTAGGTTATCAACCCTACTTGTAGCTGATAAACTGTTAATGAACCTGAAACTAGAAAACAACTAGAGAGGAGTAGTAATACTTATTTCTTTATATTGAGAAATAACCATTTCTGTGGAGAAAAGCCTCACCCAGTAAGAACATGATGAATAAAAGCAAGAAAGCCTGTTTTTCTCTTTATTGTTATGGCCCAAATTACCCACTCTTCTTCTCCTCATGTTCCTTACTTGTGTGTGTGGGCAAGCACGTACTTTGTGTGGTTCACAGCTATGCAAATATTGACTTGGGGAAATGAAATATAAGACCACTCCAGAACATGTTTTTGTATTTGCCTGCTAAATTACACTTTTTACATTTAATGAGCATGCATTCTGCTGTCCTGCAAGTTAACCTTGTAAAAGGGCAGATTCTCTAAGTTGCTGAGTTGTGCTGTCATCTTTATTTTTTTTTTAACTTTTTCTGAAAGCCAAGAATGAAATCCACAGTCTTTTCAGATCACTTTGATTACAGCTTATCAGTGAGACCTGAGAAGGCTGCGTGGCTTTAAAGAGTCCTCTTTAGCTGGTATCCACCCTTTTTACTTACCTTGAGTTTGAAAGACAAGCCAGTAATTCGGTTCAGGACAGCCTAAGAAAGAACATCAGAAAATAATGATCCATAACATCAGGTTGTAGTACACTCTCCAATTTTCTTATATTCTTATATGTTTTAATAATTAAGCCTGTTTTTACTATATTTCTTGCTAGTGGAATTTTGAAACTGTAGAAACAGATATTAAATGCCATTTTGAAGGAAACCCATCATAGGTTAACATGCTTTTAGCTAAGGGCTCTTTTGTCCTCTTCTGTGGCTGCACTTTCTACTTAAGTAGTTGGTGTTTCTTACAGCTTTATGATTTGATTGCAGACCTTGCTGATTAATCAATATTTATCATTTACTAATAATGCTTTTCAAAGCGACTTATTGTGTGTAGTAACTTGTTGATGAGATTAAGCGTTTTGTTAACTAACCAGGTATAAGGTTTATCTTTTTGATGTACTTTGCTGATTTAGCTGCATTTTTTAAGGCTTGGTTTTCATTCTTACTGGTTGATTTCTTTATCTAAGCTTTTGACTGAGTTGTTTAATATTTCAATAGTTGGATTTTTCAGATGCTTCTCTGACAATATCACATACTTAACTAACTAAGTCTGGAGTATTTTACTGGTGCTATTTTACATCATTTGTTAATTGAGGTGTATATTAAGCTGAAGACTTTGACATTTCAGTAGTCAAGCATCTAGGAAAACAATTTATGAATCAAGACTCAAGGATTTCATGAGTTAAACCTCTTGTGTAATGATTATACATTGTGTTAAGAAGTGTTCAGAAAATGCAGTAGTACAGTTTAATAACACATTAAAATACAAACAACAACACTTGGTAAAAGTACATTTTATAAATTAATTTTTCTATATTAGTAAAATTTTAGAAACAGGCAGAATAGAGGCTATGTGATAAGAGTGACAGCTTCTTTTGTCCTGCTTTTTTTATAAAATATTGATTTATTTATTGCGTTTATGACTTCTTTAACATCCAAATCATCTGCATCTCACCAGTTTTGCTATAAAGATAGTATGGAAGACAATGACAAATGTATCACTATTGTCATGGTAAACAACATATATGTTGCATGCCCCTTATCTACAAAACCACTGGTCTCATCAGAAGGGCCAGGCAACTTTTGACCTTGTTAAATCCCTGTTGGCTGTTCTGAATTGTCATTTTGTCCTGCATGTTCTTAGAATGACTTTCAGATTTGCCCTGTAAATATGCAGGGGACTAAGGTGAGGCTGTAGATCCCTGAATCCTCTTTCTTGCCATTTTCCAAGATGGGCATAATATTTGTCCTTCCTCAGGAGTCCTCATCACCACGGCCTTTCAAAAATGATGGTGAAAAGTGTGACAGTAACATTGGCCAGCTCGCCTAACACATTCAGATGCACCCCTCTGGTCCCATGGATGTTATGATTACAGAAGCTGCAGAGGGGAAGAATGCAGAGTTCTGATGCTTCTTTAAATAAAGAAAGTTTGCATCCACTGTGAGTTAAATTAAATTTTGCTTAAGTATTTTTGAGATTTTGTCCTTGTATCAGACACCATTTGCACAATAGTGTGCTTTTAGATATTGGGACAAAAGAGGAATCCAATTCCCTTCATTTTTGTAGTTTAATACCAAATCTGCAGAGTGCATATACAAATTATTTATTCAACAGAGAATTCTGATTTATTTTGGTAGGACTTTTCAGGATGTCAGAGAAGGACATAGGGGACTGATACACAGCAATTGTGATTTTTAATGGAATGTGCCAGAGTATATAGAGATAGAGAAAAATAAACACTGAAATGTTAGTACAATCATAAGGGCCATATTGCAAATGGGAAATAACAGCATTCAACTGGCCTGAATAATTTCAGTGCACAGCGAATGACAGTATCATCTGGTATCTTGATAGCAAAGATGCAGAAATTCAGCATTGGCTTCACTGTGCTTACTGATAACATTTCAAATCAGAAACCGTGTGGCATTTGAGTGTCTACTGGCAGTGATTTTCTATCAAGGAATAAAGACAAGCAGAGAAAATCTATAGAAGTCTTCCACTGATATAATGTAACTATTGAGCACAAGAGTTCTATAGATTTTTCTATTTAAAAGCATTTATATTCTATTTTTTTTCCTGTATCTGTATTTTAAATGTCCACATTTCATGTTTTCAAAATAAACCAAGCGTTTAAATATCTGAAACACGTTCACATATCCTATTTGAAGTATACAGGACTTTTACGTATGCAGCCCCTTGGAATGACCATTGAGATTAGGAAAGAGAAGAATGTGTAATGATTCCAGTGCAACTGTGGCTGGCAGCAACACCTCTTCAGACCTTACAGCTACCTACCTGGATTCCTATTATGTGCAGGTAAAGATAGAAACATAATATAATCATACCACAGTTTCCAGCCAATGAAATATTAAGTAAATAATAACGTGACCATAATGTTAAAATATTATGGATCTCAAATACCACGCTCCTTGTCAAAGGCCCATCATGAGAGAGTTAAATACACATTTACAGGAAGGAAACCTAGGGGTTAGTTGCCATATTAGTGCCAACTGAGGCAGGCAGTCTGTACTCACTGTTAAATCACACTGAATAGTAAATTTTCTGAGACATCTGGCTTATGAAAGATGTTTGTCATATTGTCACAGGTAAGAGACGTACCGCTTACATCAAGATTGTTGTTGACAAGTAAACAGTCAATGTTGTCACTGATTTATTATCTCAAATAGCATAAAAACCTAGAACATTGAAAACCATGTTTTCTCACAAGTAAAATCTGTTCTATCTGACTTTCAGAGTTACAAATTTTTAAGCACCATGTTCTCCTTCAGGCAAATTATTTCTCCTTCTCATTGATTTAAAGTGAGTTAGAAGAATAGCTCATTTACTAAAATTGTCATGGAGTCCAGGCTGGGGAACCAGCAATAGCTGTGCAAAAGACATGAGTATTTTGAGGCTGGGAATTGGGATGGAATAAAGAGGACCTCTGGGGAAGGGAAATTGAAAAGAATTAGAGAGAAAGAAGAAAAGCTAGAACCTTTCATTCATATAAATCCGTCTAATTTCTAGGTACATTGAAGTCTCTGATCATTTTCACTAAAAATATTTCTTAACTTTCCAGCTTTAAGGGATGTGTGGAAATGCTGTGGAAATGTAGACATTGGACTTACTTTTCTAGTTAGAGAATTCATTGTCGAGTAGGATGTGAGTTTTTAGTGGAAGTCTTCAGTCTACAGAGTTGTTGCCACAAAGTTATCCATGCGCACTTACGTACAGGTAAGCATATGTATGAGAAGTAATCTATATGTAAATTATCTGGACTTGAACCGTGATGCAAGATACAAGTCTTGGTTGTTTTAGAGGAGGCTTTTTTTTTGTTGTTTTCAACAGTGTGAGAAGGAATAGAAAACATAGAACCACAGTAAAAAGTGTTATGTATGTTATTTATCTTTTCCTTTTTTTTTTAATATTTTCTACTTTTTAAAACATATTTGGCATTACAGAATTGAGAATGTGGAAAGCAGAAAGAGGCAGAAGGGAAGAGCTGATATGTATTTGGCTTTTACTAAATTTGTTAAAGTTTCAGCCCAAAGAAAAATCCTGTTGGCAGGTTAATTTGAGAAAGTTGTACTTCTGTACTAAACATAATGTTTTTATCAGCCCATTACTACTTTTTTTTTTTGTGCATGCTTATGCCTGAGGCTTAGCTCCTTTTTATCTCATCCCTGATAGAACTGTCAACACTGATCAAATTTCCTAAACACACGTGAAAATTGACTTGTTCTCAACTCCACCGCTCTTGCTTTTCATGAAAATTGACTTGTTCTCAACTCCACTATTGGTTTTCAATACCCACCTATTGTCTCTTTGCTTGGTTACAAGTCCTCTGTCTTCATGGCAGTTTTTGTAAATCCAAGGTGAGTACACCAAACTTGTAAGGTTCCGAAGAATATCATAATTCACCAAGTTTGCCTAGCCAGTTGTGAGAGGCCATCTGCATAAGCTGTGGAGCTTAACTCTCAGTCATCCAATGTCACGCCCTCCAGCTCGTCTCTCCTTATGTCCAGTTTCAGAGCATGATGGAAAGTGACATTGATTCTGTGTCCCTTTGTGTTCCACCAAACCTTGACTTGAGCCAGCTGCTTGATTTTCCAGCAATGTTGTGGTGTGGAAAGATTCTTCCTGCATAGCTTTTACAATTGCAGCTGTGAATTGTCAGCCTCCTCCCTGCGTCTCCCCTGCCTCGGTACATATGATGCATTAAGTATTTTCCCCTATTCTATTCAGGATCTCAGCCTGTTCCATTGCTATAGAATCCAAACACCTAAGCCACTTAATACTATAATACCTTCAAATTGAGTCTTTCTAAGGGTTTTTCTGCTAGTGCTTATGTAGCTACAGACATTCTTATACTCCATGGATAATAGCTGTGACATACGTGCAGAAAAGGGGGGACAAGGTATCAAACACTGTGAGAAGTAACAAATGAAACACCCTTGGAACTTCTTGGTTATATATACTTTTTTTTTTCTTTAGCTGCATAAGAGAATTCTTTCAAGCACAGCAGTGTGAATCTTTCAAATACAAAATTATTTTACGGAAAGCAAATTAGCAGCAGTGTAGCAATAGATTCTTTTGCTAGGGGCTACAAAGTACAACTGCATTACATGCTATATCTATATTTGGTATTAAAAAGAACTCAAAGATCCCCCTTTAAGCCTTTTTTCTGACAAGATTTTCATTAAAACACAGTTCTTATTATTAAGCACATTATTACGTAATTAAAATTAAATAAGTCTTGGGGGAAAGTAATAATTTGACAAAAAAACTACCCTTGATTAAATTTCTTTTTTTTTTTTTTTTTTTGCTTTGAATGAGTTCGTTCAAAAGAGAGACTCAGTCTGAGAAATAACATTATAAGTTGAGCATGTTATCATTATCTTACTTTTTTTAATTTATATACTCAAGGTACCACATGGATATAGTAGTTTGAAAAATCTTTGAATTATTAAAGAAATCATTTGCCCAGAGCTTGTATGCCTTCATATAACCAGTGTGTTGTCATGTAATATTCAAGAAATAGATTATAGCAATTGGTCTTTCCCTTGCTAACATTGTCTTCGTTGATACTTGTATTGACTTTTTTTTTTAAAAAAAGCAGACATTAACATTTAATTAACATTTTTAAAATGTCTTCAAATATCACATATTGTTAGAAAACCAAGTACATTGGACTTCCAAGCTTTTTCTTCGCTATACATAGCTCTAAAATGTTAGACTCAGGGAGCCGGGGCGGGGGGAACCAACTGAGTAGAGACTGTCTACTTTAGGCAGTTGGACCTTGCCTAAGACCATGGGTTCAGGACTGCATGCGAGATAAAATGGGTCTTCATGTTACAGTTTCTACTGTCTTTAACGCCATCCTGTCTCAGGATAGCTGAAAGTTACGTGGCCTGTCTGCAATGGGCAAAGTTGTTATAAACAGGTTATTGATCTCAAACAGGATTGATCGCTTTCAAATCTAAAAACTGAAATGGTTGGTAGATGTGCCTTCTCCCATGGCATAGGGAAAATGGCTGACCTCAATGCAGCCTGGTATTGAAGTCTAAAGCGGAGAGAAGCAAGTACTTCTTAGAGGAAGTTAGGGGCTGATTAGGTCAACATTAATGACATTTGGCTACATAAGACTACATTACAATCCAGTGACAACTACTATTTCACTATAAAACAGAATCAATATTGGTTTCAATAACCCTTCGAAATATTCTCCAAACACAAAGGGAAGTATGAAAGTAATGAAATAAACATAATGTCTGGGTTGGTCTGATTTTCAGGGAACCTGGTGCTGTCAACCCAGAACTTCAGTAGAACTATTCAGTAAGAGAAAAAGGACTCCTTCCAGAACTGAGGGATTTTGGCTGAGGTCACGTGAGACTTTGTAATGTTGCTATAATGATAACTTGGTGACATGTCTGTTGTCATAGGTATATCATCCAAAGTTACGTTAGCGAACAGGAGTAAGGGAGGGTAAATACTTTGTACCAATTTCCCACTCTTTTGTGCCCTTTCAATATGCCCAGAAATCTTACAGAGGCTTTAGTCTTCCTTACTTCTCTCTTCTTATCTAGCCTTCTGTGAACAGAAAGCACTTTAAAAATTAAAAGGGCTGTGAAAGTCATACATAGTTATTTTGAGTTATAGAGTATAAATATTTACAAGCTGGAATACAATCTGGATTAATTTATTTTCCTTTTTGTTTCTGACTAGTGTTTAGCTCAACAATTTAATTTTATTTAGAGCAAAGCCTTCGTGGTTTCTTATGTTAACTTATTTTCTATTTTTCCTGGCCTCCTATACCTATGTGGTGGTTAGATGGAAGTGAAATTACACTGAGACAAAAAATAACAAAACATTTCTAAGTATTGGATATGGGCATTGTGGGTCCTCAGCTGATCTTATTTTTGACTGTTCAGAACCCAGTATTTTATTTGAAAGCACAGCCAATACTGTTGTATATTTTTCCCTGTCTCTAGAATAAGGGAAAAGTCTTGGTGCACAAGCAAAACAACATTTAAAAAATCCAAATACAATACAACACTCTTTTGTATTACTTTTTTCCTACTTCTGCTCACTAACTGTAGAGTTAGATCACATGATAAAACAGAATGTGGTTTTAAAATGAAACTTTAAAAAAACTTTTAAAGATATTTAGTATTTAATACATACTTTTTAAAAAAGTGTATGTGACAGCTTTATAAAGTAAACTTTCATTGCTCATTATAAAAATTTCAAAATAAGCACCAAACACAGCTTGCTCTAAGCTTAAATCAAAGCTTCTTTAATACTTAAAAATAAGGGTAGCTAGACTGTATCATAAGCAATAGGCCATAATTTTTTAGAATTTGTCTTTCTTAGGAAAAGTGGAGAGAGCTGCAGCATTTAAGTATACAATTCAACTACCGCAGTGCTGAAAAAGTTGACTTCTTCAGACCAGAGACTTATGGCCGAGAATTTCTGAACAAGTGCTATTGGCTCCCTCCAATGGTAGGAGGTTAGTATTGCTGGGGCCATGATTATTCTGGAGAAAAACCTGTTGGAGATGGAAACAACTATCCTAAAGCAGCAACAACTTTATAACTCTCGGAAATGCTTCATCCATTTCCTAATTATGCACTACTTGAAAGAAAAAAAAAATCATGTAGGATTTATAATTTGGACAGTGAAAAAAGTAATGAGCTTTTTCTATTGTAAATTAAATCTGTTTGAATGTGAGGAGAAATGCACTGATGAAATATATTTTTCCACCATCAGAGCTGAACAATTTCGAGAATATTTAGATTATAAATTTTGAGACTGTGTCTGTTCTACAGTAGATTAGTGTTACAAAGATAATTTTTTAATGTATTTTGTTCTATCACTTAAGATAGGATAGTTATTTGCCACCTGTGTGACAGAAAAATTGAAAAGCAACTCTTTTTTTTTAAAACTAAGCATAATGTACAAATTCAAGTGGTTTTTTTTTGTCACTGTTGAGACAAATTTGCAATGTAGTTCACACTGTGCAAGATAGAGAATTTTCCTCATCTCTGAATTTAACCTCTGGTTAAAGATTAAGAATAGCAACTTAATTAAGAATCTCTTTGCTGACAATAGGGGGCAGCACTTTACAGCACGGAATGTAACTGATGCTACTAAGCAAATACCAGGTAAAATGATAAAAACATCACAAACTCAATCGGACAAATAAGGAATCCTTTTAAGATGATTTTATCTCTCTTCAGGCGAGTCATGCACTACTTGCAGTGCATTGATCTCCTTCAGAACTAAACATATGCAAAGTAGATTACCAACTTCTGAATATTATGTGAAAAAAAAATCCTAGTAAGTAGCTAAAATACGCATTTCTTTATTTATATGAAGATCTGTGGAAGAAAAGATTACTAAACTGAGAGTATACCTGATTTCTAGTTGTCAATATGTATAAATAGTCATATAGTCAACTCTTTAACCCAAAGGCCCTTACAGTAGTAGTAAGGGCCTTTTTTTTCCCTTGAAATATAACTTTCTTATCATCATACAAGTGCTAATATTTGACTGAGGTGTATGCAGCATGGTACTTCTCACAGACTTCCAGATGACCTTCTATGACACATTTTATCAAGCATTGACTAAGTTTATGTATGTTGGTTTTTGAAAGTTTTAGTGCTATCTTCTGACCCTCACCTCTCTATTCCAGACTTTTCTCCTGTATATCCTAGGAGTTACTATTCTCATCCAGTTAATCTCCTGACTTCTGAAGGATAGCTATCAACAGATTTTTTTTTTTTATGGGATTCTCAAAAGAATGGACTTTTTGATAAATGCTAAATTTATTTGAGTGTTAAGTAACTCATCATAACATTAGTTGATTTCCCTGACCTTTGACTATTTCTTTTAGAAGTTAGATTTTTCCATGCATATTGCGTTTTTTCATGTTTTCTTTTTTTTTAAAATTTGCTTTGTTACCTACCAAAACTCATCAGCTGTTGTTTTGCCAGCTCATCCAAATGAACAAACTGACTAAAGTGATTCTTGTCCCTTGTTCCATTCCCCCTTCTCTGCAACAGATACTCGTTTTCTGGCTAGTGTGTTGGGTTAGAGTTTTTTTGTTTGTTTGTTTTCCATTGCACAAATATGTTATTGAATTAACTTTGTACATATAAAGTCTCATATCTGCTCTTCAGCTCTCCAGCTCTTCAGTTCAGACTGTATCGCAAGAGCCTTAACTTGTATTTCCCAGGCTGCATCTTCCTTAAGTCCTTTAGTAAGTTGGTTTTTTTCCTACTAGTCTTTAATGGTTGGATCATCTTTATCTCCTATACTGGGAGAACTATAAAAATATTTTATTTTCTCCAGCTAGGGAAGAAATCCACTGTAGTTACTGATGGCTTTATTGTCATCTTCTTTTTCATGACTGCTGTTTCATGTTTACTGAGGACAGGAATATATGGGATTTACATAGGTATGTTGAAGGGAATAAAAATAGTTAACTATTCAGAGAATCCCTCCAGGAAATATCTTTCTCTTCTGAAGTTGGACAGAATGTAAGATTGATAGCCTTGGACCTCTTGAATTACTTCCTCAGGCAAATAATAAAGTTCGTAGTCCAAATGCTCTGTGATGACCTGTGTACCACATACACAAATTTACTTCAGTTTATGTAGTATAACTTACAAAGCATTTCTGAATGTAAGGAAAAACAAGCAGACAGCCCAAAATCCCTACATTAACTAATGAAGACTGCACACTTTTGTGCTAATTGAAGCATTCCTACACTAGGAAGTGTAACAATTATTTCTGCTATGTAAATTTCAAAAGGCTTCTACTATTAATCACTCTACAGCTGTAAATAACAGACAAATCCTTGCACCAAGAAACTGCACTCTAATGTTCCTGCAGTGCAGAAATGGACAATATATCTTTAAACATACCAGTTGTCCTGTTGTCTTAAGCAACTAGATGTTATTGCCTTCATAGTCAAGTTCATCCTGATGTTCTTCATGGCAATATCATCCCTTATGCCATATGTTCTAGATTAACTATATCTGTTTTTAAAAAAAAGTGATGGATGATTTCTTTGCTCTTAATGGATCACACTGCCTTTCTGAAGTAGTTGGTATCAAATTTCTGGATTCTGCATCTGCATTTGTCTTCCATTTTTAAAGCAGTTTCCTGTGTTTTTGTACTATACCAGTGCTCTCAAATTCACTACAACCTCCTACAATGCTCTTGAATCTCCTTCCTCTTTGCTGCTTTCTGTTTTGGGAATTCCCTTAAGGTAATCCATAGGGTTATTTTCATCTCTGCTTTCAAATCATAATTCAAGACACATCTTGGTTACTACGATTCAGTTGCTAAAAATAAGCATATCCCACCCACTTTCCTCTCCACAAATCTGCTGACGTTCTGTTACAAGGGTCAGTACAGATATCAGCCTCTTTGCCTTGGAAATCTTTGAGCAAGGATTATTGGCAGAGTTGTATATGCTCACAGCACCTATCACAATAAGAAGAAATGATTGCAGCTGAGTAAAAAATGATAAAATCTTGTTATACAATGCATCACTTCTTAGATTCTTCTGACAACATCTTTGCTGGAACAGTTTAGTGGAGATGGAATTGCTTAAAAATTGAACAATATGAACACGCCTGGGCAGCTGAAAACCCTAACACAATCTAAAAGCTGTAATGTTGATGACTTCTCAAAACTGTTGCAAATACTATGCATACTATTACACTTGAGTCCCTACACAGGACTAAGGACTCTTGGTTTCAGTATTTCTGTTTTAATGAATTTATATAATAAGGTGAACATAAGCTCTTCTTTTTTTAAATACTTAATTTCTTAATTTCTAAATGATATTAGCAAATTTATTATTTGTTCTTATACTGGATAACCTGTTTATAGTTATAATTTTTTTATAAGAGATGTATTCATTCATTAAAAGCAGATTTTTCCAGCTACCAATAAGTGGCATAGTTCTGTGAACTCATATGCTGTACTAGTACTAAGAATTGATTTTATTTATTTTTTTTTTAAGCAAACACGAGGCTAGTTATTAATGGAAATTGCTGAAATTGTTCTACATCACTGAAATTATGGAATGTCCTGGTAGACTTTTGGAAAGAAACAAGAATGATTTTCTGCATAGGTGTAGTATAGAATGCCAAGTTGAGATGCATTGTGATTCATTTCTGCCCTTCTCCCAATTTCCTTGGAAAAGCATGATCAGACAATTAAAGAAATTGAAAGGTGGGTCTATCAAAATTTACCTACTGTTTTAGAAAATAAAACAGTTTAGTAGATAATTTTATAGTGAAATTTGATATTGAAAAGTGAAAGCTTAAATCATTAAATGTTCTGTATGTCCTACAGCTATGTCAATGAAAACTAAATTTCATAGGAGGAAAAAAAAGGTATTTTAAGTGTTGTGTATAGGTTACTTTGACATTTTAAACAACAATCCATGGAGTGGCATACAACGAACTTCTAAGACAAGTACAACTAATGCTTCTGAATCTTGAACAGGCCTTTTGTGGCTCAGACAGTTCACCTTTGCTTAAAAAAAAAAAAAAGCTAACAGAGTTTTGAGAGTCCAATGTCATGGCTTCATTGTGCAGAATTCCTGAGGAATAACTGTCCTAGGTAGATTAGAAGGAGGCTTAGAACACAACTGTAGTCTATATCTCAAGAAAACTTTGTATGTGGAGAACTTACAAAGTTTTGAAGGCCCGGGATTGGCAGATCTTTATGGAGGAAATGTCATGCTCAGGATAAAAACAGGGCAACTCCTGGTTTCTTCTGTAAAAACTGCTGACTAGCACCTATTTCTGTATTGTTTTACTACCTATTAGCCACAAGCAGTGAGAAGCACTTTACTGATTCTCAAAGTAAAGAAAGTCAGAAAACTACAGCTACTGAAAGGTCTCTCTTTCTCTCCTCTGCAAGCCATTGTTGTACCCCTCTCTTGCCTCCTAGCGCCAAAGAGGAATCTGAGGGAACAGGGGCATACAGTTTACTGAGAGAATTTTATTTTCTGCATGTAGCTCCGTAAGGAGTAGTTCTAGGGTCCAAGAAGCAATATAGGGTTAAGAAACCTCGAAGAACTACTATTACTTTAACATAAAACCATTATTTATAAGTCTATTAAAATTGTGTAAGCTGCAATATAAGAGTGAGCTCCCCTAATTTTTCCATATCTTTGTAATGGCTGTGGCAGCCTACATGAAAAAGAATAAAATCAAATGCCACTCTCCTTTCTTATCTTTGCAGAAGCTGTGTCTGCAACAAAGTTGGTTTTGCTTTTCTCTGCTATTCTTTGAATTTGGCTGCCTTAGCAACTACCTGTTCTGCCAAGTTACTTGTGGAGTGGTTAGTGAAGGTCATAAATGCCTAAAAAAGGTCTTGAGAGTCAAAAATACCTTGGAGTAGTTGCAGGTATTTTATTTATTTTAATCTGTTCATAGGCAAAGACTTGATTAGTTTCTGAATGTAAAGTTAGTGTGAGGTATTGAGGAGGCCGTAAGATCCTTTCACATAAAGGAAGGAACTAATCTCTTTTGAGCTTCCTTGGATGTTTTTTAATTCTTATTTTCAGAATCTATTCCTTATGTGTATATATAACATTTTTTATATGTTCAGTATACTATGGATATAAATAACAGTACAGAGTCAATCAAGAAAGACATACTCAACAGCCAGAAAGCAGGCTCCTAGACAGGAGATGAGAGCTAAGGTACAGGTGGAAGGCAGATGTGATCTATCCAGAAACTGCATCTACATTTGAATTATAGTAAACAAATTCTTCTATGGTTAGTTAAATCATGATTTGAATCAAAGATTTTTTTTTTTTTTTGAGGAAAAAATGATCAACCATAAAAGAAAACAAAAAGTAAACCAACATAAATGTGGCAAGTGTTAGAGTATAAAAGGTAATATTTCTGGTAGCTGGGGTTAGCGGCCATCCTTGTACATCACCAAATTCAACAATTTCTAGCTGAACGTTAACAGCTGTGATTACCTGAATTCTAAGGACAAAATGTAAAATGTTCTTACTTGTGCAATGCTGGCGTTAGCTAATGCTACAGCATAAATCTCTCCCTCTCTTTGGCTTCACTAAATCAGCAGGAGAACTAAATTCTCGTGACGGTGCTGTCAGAGTCGGACCTGGCGCCAGCAGACCTTTCTCATGCAATTCTTCAATCTCACCTTCAAAATGCAATTCTTGCAGCGATGCCGCTGAGCTAAAATGTGATATGCAGAGACCTCTAGAGACTGGAAAGCTAAACTACACCTAATGACATGCAGATATAGTTCAGTGGTATGTAGTAATGAAATCACTTGGGGAGCTATAAAGCAGATTCTAAAGAGAACAAGGTAACATTCAGATTGTTTTAATCTCTACGGTAAAAGCTGTGTTCTTGAAAGTGATACAGTTTAGCATATTTTCTTCAAAGATAGTCAAAAAAGGAAAAAATATACTTCATTTTTATGATTTAAAAAAATCAAAACAAATCCTAAATGCATTAGATGCTTTCCTTTTGTAAAAAAAAAATACAGTGTTAAATAAGAGAATCTTCAAAGTTGCTGTGACTTCAATTACTATGCTGCAAGCTCCTGAAATTTGGAATTCACTTGTGAACCTGTTGATATATAAGACTGCCCTTGTTTTCCATTTGCCTGAAGTCTGTTTGGAGGCTGCATCTCTTAATGTTGTCTGAGATATGTCACAGGGTTCCGGTTGAGTTCAGAGCTAATTACAACTCTGAAAGAGACCTTTGCAGGATTGTCATTAGTCATGCTTATAATTCAGGCCAAGGTGTTACCTCATTTATTTTCCCAGTGAGCAGCTCTTGATATGTTTGACCATGGAAAAATGTGCTCACCTTGAAGTACACTGAAGTTTGCAACTACAGCTAAAGCTTAACCCCTGCCTTGCTGCTTTTGTACTTTATCATGCTATTCAATTTCTTCAAATTCTCAGCTGTGTGCTGTACAGAAGTCATTGCTTCAGTGAGTCCTTTTTTGTGTCTGAGCACAGGGAATTTGACTTAGAAACAGAGAACATATCTTTGGCAATAATCTTTGACCTGAAGTGAACTTTCACACAATTGTGACAAACTATCCTCTATGTTTTTTTAAGGATGTGATTGTGGATGCACTGCTAATACTAAGTAGAAAGCATTTCAAAGTTCTGAATCTGTAGAGAAGGGGCACAGAGAAAATTGTGATTTTGCTGGTTGCTGAAAGACCATCATACAGATCCAAAACGAGATCCTAATCCTTTCAACACAGTGTTGCTGTATTCAATTTTTTTAAGTCCTTGCCCAAAGTAGAATTGACTAAGCCAAATTACCAACTCTCTACAAAGTATGCAGAAAAGCAGAGTTAATTTTTACTATTAAGTGATACCCAGATGCAGGTAGGCATCTGTGTCTGGCTTTTCAGTCTAAAATACGTGATAAGCTTATGTTTTTCTCACGTTACTTCATAGAGCTATCCCTGTCTCAAGCAATTTTGATTGCTATTGTGGAAAACTGGTGACTGTATCAAAGTAAAAGAAGATAACTGTTGACAATATGAAAGCCAACAAAGTAGCGTAAGCCTAAATTCCAATTCTGGAAATGAGTTTTAGTTTGGGATCTGCCATGTTTTCCATATCACAGCTGCATTTTCTGTCTGTTTTCACCATACACATTAAAGCTATCACGTGCATGTCTAATATCTGCAATGTCTGTCATTGCATTATACCTACTATGAAACTTTAGAAGTTTATTCCTTGAAATGCTTTGTCCTTCAGGCTATTACATGGAGTTTTAAGCCAAGGATTCTTCATTCACTTAAGAAATCAATATGAATGTCTGATGAATGTCCAAGAGAGCCTGGGAAATTAAAGGTCTTGCTCTTAAAATTGTGTAACAAAAGCAGAATTTCACTGTTTGATACTTAACACTCTGTGAATTAGACTTTTTCGTTTTGTCTAGAAAAATAGATGAGATAAGAAGCAGGCCTATTAATCTGTCCTCAGATTCCCCTATGAACAGAATTTCTAAAACTTCTCTCAAAGAAACCTACCTAGAAAATGAACCTGGCAAATGAACGCTGACGATAAAATACAATGTGTGGGAGGGAAATTAATCTGCTGGACTATCTCTGAAATAGTTTGTTAGAGTTCAGTGGAGCTTTTTCTCCCAGAAGATTTAAGCCTTACTGAGGGCAGGCTGGAAGGTACTTTGTGGAGATGGTCTGCCTTGAGATGTGTGTATGTAGACACCGTAAAGGTAGAGGTAATTTTCATATATTTTCAAAATGCATTTCAAGAAATCGTGTATGTACTGACATCCAAAGTTTCAGGGTCACTTCTCTGAGAACATTTATTTCATGCTACCAGTCTTCATGCACAGCAGCACTGTCCTTCAGGAGAGAAAGCAGTGAATTTGATACACGCTTGCAGTGATTAATTGTAAGGTGCGTTGACTTTAGCTTTGCTTTGAGCATTCAACTGGAGATACTGAAAAATGTGCTCATTATTTTGCAGATTTTCATCTAAGTATGATCTGGTGGTTAGTACGTCACTACATGTCAGTTCTTGTGTTCATCTGTGGTTTCACCTGTAATGAACTTTAATTAGATACACTGTGGCTTAAACAACTTTTTTTTTTTTTCAGTCTAACTGCATGACCTTATGTTTTCTTTACTTTTCCCATAAAGTTATCAAAAGATGTACTTGTGGGAATAAAAGGAATTGATTTCCACCTTCCCTCCTTGCCTGCCATCAAACTGGTTTTTTTAGGGACTTCATTTCTGTAAGTAAAAGACAGGCAAGGGTTCAGATTTCAGATTAGGAAAGGAAGATATCTGCTAAATTGATACTTTTATATCCTGCAGTGAGCTTTTATGAAATATGAAGGTCTATGGTATAAAAATAAAAAATCTAGTAACTCTAAAATATGGTTATTAAATGGCTCTTCTTAAAGAAAAAAAAAAAAGGGTTGTGGAGTTCTTTCTGTTTTGTTTCAGTGGATTCTTCAGAGTAAGTAGTTGTCAGGACTAGATATTAAATTAAAACCCCGAAGTTTTAAAAATTTAAATGGTGAGAAAGTTAGGGGGGAAAAAATCTAAATACTCATCATCCCAAGGAAAAGAAAAATTAAAACATTAAATGAATAAACCCAATGAATTTTTGACAGGTTTCAGCTCAGGATCAGTTATTGTCTATGTCAAATTACAATAGTTACAATGGGGATATCCTGCTGGGTGCTCTGAACATCTCATCTGGCAGATGAGAATGTCCCAAGAAGATAAAAATTTTACACCCAAAAATAAGAAAAAAAGAAATTGATCTCATCTGTCCCATTTTTTTTTTCCAGGTTTCCAGGTCACTGTTTTAAAGTATTTTAAGACAATATCTTTTCTTCTTTCTTCCTGAAAGTACAGTACTGAAGTTAAAAGTCCTGGTTGCACTTTGTGAAGGGATTAAAGTTTCTACTGCACTTCTGACTCTTTGTCAAGAAAGTCCTGTGCAGGTTAGGAAGAACTGAGTAGGAGTCTCACGTCCTCATTTAATCTTGATTTTAGACCTTATGTGGTTGCTTAAATAAGACCCAAACTGTAAATAATGTATAGTTCCGGTAGAGTTATCAAGAGATTGGCGTTTAACCAAGTCACTCTGTGCTTCTCTAGGTGGATTGGACACGCATGCATATGCAGCAGCACCTGAACTGATCTGTGCATCTATCTTTTGCCTAAGTTTCTTCAGAATCATTAGTTTAAGGAGAGAGGAGAGCATCCTATGCACCAGCAGGCTATGCTGGTAGAGTGAGAGATCAGAGAGGGGAGCACACTATGACAGTGGTGCAAGGGTTTATGAACACAGAGCAGCAGAAGTATGCCTCTAAAAAAAGGCTAAATTCCTGTTCTGCTCTTCACAATTTTCACATTAGACAGACATTGGATAAAATGTGGCAAAATAAACTGCAAGGGATGTGGGGGAAAGAAGGGAGTCTTATTCCTTAGATTAATAATTAGTCCCTAATCACTAGGCTTAGCGATTTTGCGCAGCTTGCACTTCTAGACCAAAGTCTACCATGTAAAAAGCAAATATTTCTACTGCCACTACCATCAATCATCTGTCTCTGTCCAGGGAGGACACAGAATTCTTTTTTGCCACCCCATGCCTTCAACTTTTCATGTAGCTTACAATTTTACTTAATTTAGAAGTTAACTAAAATATATAGTTTTACTGAAGTGAGAGTGAAAACACTGACGCTATCACTAAGCAGCAGGAAGTTGTTCAGTAAAAATCTGTATATAAAAAGAAAATGCTATTGGACGTTTTATAGGTTGATACCTTAAATGCATGAAGTCCATTGACTTTTGGAACTTCACCAGAATAAAACTGACTGATTACCCGTATTGGTTGTCAAAAGCTTGAGAATTATGAAATTCAATGAATGAGCTAAGGCTGACCACTGTTGGCTTTCAGGCAGTCTTTTTAAGAGTTGCTGAAAATAATTCAAGATGTGACATAAGGTATTTGGCTTGGTATGTTTAATGAAGTAATAGAATTTAAAAAAAAAACTCTAAATAAATACATCCAAAATAATGTATTAAATGTTTGGCTAGAGTTATGTAACTGAAGTCTAACATTACAGTAATAATGCAAAAAGTTGATCATGAGCCCAGTTGTGGGTTTATAGCTAAATGTAAAGTCAGCAGGATTGTAAGTTGAACACAGTGTAAGCCTATTAACATCCATGTCCACAATCAAAAGCATACCTCAGATAAAAATAGCTAATGCACTGACTATACTCTTGTCACCTCTTTCGGCTGTTGGCACATCTGGGATGAAAACCGTAATTGCTGAGCTAAGGTATATGATGTTCTTCTCCATCTCAAATATATTTATCATAAAGAGATTCATATACCATTCTGTGGCATCACTTTATAACAGTAGCCTCTTGCTGATTCTGAACTAGGTTTCTATATTTCTGTTATTTCTATAAAGCTCTGGAAGAGGAAAATAAATAAAAATCTCCTGTGACTCAGGTAGCCATTACGCTGTATTTACATTTAGCATCTCTAAGAGGCCTCAGTTCTCAATTTGAGAGAAGCCATCTTTTCAAGACAGAAATGCTTTGCTGCAGTATTTCTGACTTGCACAAGATTTATTGCTGTTTTATTGTATTTTATTCAGATACAGATTAACTGATTTTTATTACTTCAGAAGGTATTAAGAGTTTAAAATGAAAGAAGTTGAATATTTGCAGTAAAATTTCAGACAAGTATCGTAAACGTTTGAGTTGACTGTATTGAAAATGTACCTGAAGTAAATGGAATTACACTGTTGGTAGAAAAACCTAGCTGTCAATTCAGCTCTACTCCTTTGTTGTGCTAGTGGTTGTCCTAAGCAATGAATTCCAACCTAGAAGCAAATATATAAAGGCAAGCCATCAGCAGGCATAAACATAGGTTGTAGTCTTATTGATTGAAGGTTAGGAACTTTTTGATGTGAACTATTTTATAGCAGCTCCAAAACCCCAAAATAAAGACTTTCAGAGACTTAGCTGCAGAATGCAAGCTACCTCATTGGCCACAGTGCAACGCAATTTCTCCCTGATTTTCTCCCTCCACTTCTGCTTCACCTCATAATTTTTTCATCAACAAAATGAGCACAAAATGGGCACAAAATGAGCTTGTTCAGCTCGAAACTAACTATAAAAAATACTTGTTGTCAAATATTACACATATGGCAGCCACAGCTTGAATGCTCCTTGCTGCCTTGGACCCATACTCCTTGAGTTGCACGTTTTGCAAGCATAAGACACAGCAATCTCTGAAAGTAGCTGCTATATACTTCTACTCCTGCGTCCTCAAACTTATGCTCACAGTGGCCTTCCCGTGAGACAAATGTAACTGCTTGCAGTGCTACGCTATAGAGAAAGCTGATCAGGTTGGTTTTGGATAAACTAGTAACACAAGGGTGTAAGGGTTGATGGAAATACTACCTACTTCTGTTAGCAAGGCTTCTTAAGGGGTTATCCTTGTTGCTTATAATATTGTAAAGTGAGTGCACAAGCCAGTCCCAGGTAAATTATAGCATTTAAATATTTGCAAAGATGTAAATGGAAAAATAAGACAGGTGGCAACAGAGAACCACTCTAGTGGATACGCGCCAGGAAAATGCTATTGTGCTCCTTTGACAGCAGTTGCTAGAGATAGCTTCTCAAAGATACGGGCTGGTATAGATGCTTTCTTCTGCATAAGCCTTTTATATATTTCCCTTTGGTATAAAAGTTCTGCCACAAAGTGTAGAGTAGTCCTCTAAGGGCTATTTTGGTTTATTTTGTTCCAAAAGAATAATTTCAGCATGCAGAAATCCATTACTCCCATGGCAGTTAAATTTTATGCTATTTGAAAAACAAACAAGAAAACAAATAGTAGAAATTAAACATAGCTGTGTGCACTAGAGTTGTCCACGTACCATTACGTAGCTGTGGACTTGTCCTGTGTTTTACTGAATGTCCATTCCTCATGAGAAAAACCAGAATTGATGCAAATTATTCAGTTGTATGTGTGACTAGAGAAAAGCAGATGCTGCTAAAGCTGTGCAGTTCCATGCATGGTTCTTCGGTGTTCTGCAGTAGTAATCCAGAAACGCTTAGTAGTCACAAGGGAGACATTAACTGAAGTGGAGAAAACTCTGATTGGCATATTAATTGTAAGGTTGTAAGGAACTGGTAAATCAGACATAGCAACTGGTTGTGATGAAAGTGGAGAGTATCAGGCTGTGGGAATGTTACCGAAATAAATCTTAAGTCATTTAATTAGTTATCTTGGCACACAAGAAGAAAGATAGTGTAAATGAAATTTACTAATGACACAAAGCTGGAAGGCCTTGCCTGGACAGAAGAGAATGAAAATGTCAAATAAAAAACCTAGAGGAACTGAGTAAGAAAAGTGGGATGAAGTTAAATACTCGCATTTGTATTACGGGTGAGTATCATTCATTCTGCCATGAAAGTGATCAACTTAATTTGATTGGAAGAAATAAAATGTGATAAGTCTAAAATTCCTAACTTATTGCATAGGGTGGATGTTTATCACTAATTCTCTTTCCAAGCACCTGCTTTCTTGGAATTCCTTCCAATTACTTTCCTACACACCCTGGGAAGGGCTTTCTAAGGGTAAAGAGTTGTCTGTCAGGGGTCTGCTGGGGGGCTGTGGAGATATTTGAAGCTCTTAAAGACTAATGGTGGTGGATAAACCTCAAATTCTTTCTGCCTATCTACAATGAATCTATTTTTTCATTGCTTTATATCATCCTGTCCCCTCAGCTCGTCTATTCAGTGTTTTCCAATAGGACCAAACCTGTATGTCCACTAGCAGGCTTAAAAACCAAAGAATTAGTTCTTCCTATTCCTTTGTAAAGATAACTAGGCCTTAGGATCACAGCTAGACCTGAATGAACAACCTCTGTACACCCCTCCACAGCTCACATGACTTCTGGCAGAACCAGCGTAGGTTAATTAATTGAACTGGAGGCTAATTAATTGAACTGGAGAAAATGCTGATAAGCATGTCATTTGTAAGTTGTTAAGGAACAGGATGATTTTTTTTCTTTGGAAAGTCTTAAGAGAAGGGGTCCAAAGTTAACTTGGAAACTGCTAAATTTTTTTCCCATAGAAACAAACTTTCGTCAAAAGTAAGGGTTCAACACAAACATTTTAAAAGATTTGTTTTATGGTTTAATTATGTATTTTACCTTAGAGAGCTTTGATTCTTTATTATGACTCTACATAAAATGAAACATAAAGATAGTAGAATCAGAGTTCTCAAGACATGGAAGTAGAACATGTTAAAAATTATATAGACAATATGTATTGAGAAGAAAATGTTAATGTTGTTTATTGCTAGAAATTTCTCCCCTTTTCCATTTTACAATCATTTCAAATAATAGCTTAGAATTAAGTGAACGGTGTTGTAATGATATTTCACTTCATTATATCATACATTTACATGGAACATGAAGTATGGAGTGGGGAATTGCTGAATGGCTTAATTTAAACATCACAAGCATTCCTAAGTGTTGTATTTTGTGTTTTCCTGCATTTCTGGGTGAAAAACAGAATGAGAAATATTTACTGCTAAGAGTTGATGAGGATTTTTAATGGAGAGAGGCATTAATAACACTGTAAATATGTTGAAATAGTACTACAGAGTATAAAGTATAATAATCCTGTTTACTGAAAAGGAATGCAGAATGTGTAGTAAAGAGACAGATGCCAGCAATATAGAAATCATGGGCATTAAGAATAAGCATGGCTTTTTCTAGTGCAAAACATTTTAGTTTCATTCTTCATAACCTGGTATTAAAAGCATTCCATGAATAGCAAAACACTATCTCCAGTCACTTTTATTTCACACTTTTGAATTTATATACTTCAGAGGAATTGATTTCCTTCTTAATGAATCAATTGTAATCAATACTTGCCATGAATTATAGCCGTGTTCTTCAACACTGCTCCACAGGGAGTTCTACGCACACAGAGCAGTCTGTTGGGCACCCAAATTGTTTGCAATAGATTCCTAAGTACCGTGAACTTTTTTTCCTGTGGGCTTAAGGTCCAACAGTTAAAAACATAGGCTTCAATCTGCCTGAGGTTTGGGAAGTGACTTTTAGACAACTGCTTATTGCACAAACCTACTGTCATAAGTGACATAATGGCAGTCATTTTGAGGTTGTAGAATTAACTGTAAACTTGTAATCCCCTCAGCTAGCAAGTTTGGGGTGCCTCTATCCATTAGCAGGACGGACTTCAGTGCAGAAGTGAAAAATAAGAAAAAACATCACCAAGTAAAACCGGAACTGTATTAACATTAAGGTTACAATCTTTAATACTCTTAGATCATGTTTTTAATTGCTGTAAAGTAAAGTAGTAATAGGACGTATAAAAATCTGTGGGAAGTCTGATGTTTCTGGAGTGTTTTCTATTGTTTATTTACCTGTTTTGTCAGGGCTCTATCGGACTGGAAATAATGAGACCTTTTCTTTACTTGCTAATGAGAATTATCTTTTCATATGAACTCAATCGCTTTCAGCATCCTTATCAGCAGTTACTGCTGCATAAGGGCATCTTTCCATTATGAACTTTCCTTATTTGTCATCCTAATTAGACTTTTCTTTTCAGAAGGCTTCTGAGAGATGAGAGAATGACATTGACATAATTATCAGTCTGTCTCTTTTTAAGGTGCTACCTACCCACCAGGTAAATTCAGGATGCTGTACCTATTAGCTACTGCACATGGAAGCACTAAGACTCCAAGTTTATTTCAGCAAATTGATACAGAAATAATTGGTATTGTGCAATTAAATCTCATCATTAAGTTTTCCTAAGACTCTGTATGACAAGTGGAAAATATAGGCTAGTTACCTGCTGATTATTTCCAAAATTGTCAGAAGTTTGACTCCAGATACCATATAGTGCTTTTAGAAGCAGGATATCCCAATCTTTTCCTGTATAAAAACCCTACCATGAGTTAGCAAAGCAATCTCAAAATTTAAAGAGGGATTTTGTTCAGGGGAAAGCATACAAGATGAAAATAGATGAGGACAGAAAACAAAGAAAAGTGCATGCTTGTTTTCCCAAAACCAAGTAGGAGCAGCCAGTTTTTTGATGCTCAGGCCTGTGGAACTCAGGGGAGAACAGAAATGTCAGTGAATCCAGTCACAGGTTGAAGGCTCAGGTCAGTATTTCTTTTTTTTTTTTTCAAAATAAGGAATCTAGAGGCTTTCAGTGACTTGTCTGGGATTGCCATTAAGTATTCTGTTTTTCTTCATCTCCCGTTTTGTTGGAAAGAAGTATTCAGGTTGATTTCCCTCTTTGAGACAGGACTCTTTAAAAGATTCTCAAGAATTTAGTAATGTTTTATTCTTGGCAGTGTTGGTTTTAAACCCCAAACCTCCTAGATTAAATTCTTGCAACTGCTGGACAAATTATTGTAGCAATAGGTTAGCATACCTGTTGCATAATCTGTAAAATACCTGTAAAATGCAAACAATACTGCTGCTTTTAAAAAAAGCAAGAATACAGTTGGCCTTTTAGAGAATGTCAAACATACTTCTCTCCAAAAGATTTCCTTTTCCTTAAATATCTAGTACTCTTATCTTTCCAGTGTCCCATGGGGTATCACCTCTCTTTTCTTCCACACAATCGGTTTCTAATGTTCAAAGCACCTCAGCAGACAGAGCTGTCAATATCCATGGACTTTCTGTGTTTCCTGGGGGACCTCTGGCTGCCGTGTGTTCTGTTTCATTTTTTTCTACCTTGATAATAGACATATAAGTGTAAGAAAACATACAAGTAAAAAAATTCTGGTGAATCATCTATTATTCATTTAATGGTAATAAGCTTTCATTAGAAACAGATTTCTTCTTTTCCTAGTCTTTTAATTATTAATGAGAGCACTTACAGAAATAACTGGAAAAATTATCTAATATTGATTTGTTTCCATAGTCTACAGAATGTGAATCTGAATTCTGATGCTTTATGAATCAGGATTTAGTAATTTTCCTAATTTTCTTCACATCCAACAGTAATACTGAAGTAATCATAACACTATATTTATTCATACTTGAACAACTGTAAATATTCTTATATTACAGTGTAGCAATGTCCTGTGAAGTCACATAGGAGATTTGTACCAAGAGACATATACATATGTCTCTAATAATACTCAGTGTGAGCCATACTGACTATGATTACTCAGTATATAATATTTTCTTCCATTATCAGACAATTAGAAGCAAACATGGTAATTCAAAGTGTTTAGAGCATATATAACTTTGTCACGGAAATTTGGGACACGTAAATGCATGTTAGCACACTGTCCTCCATTCTTCATTCTTTCCACAAGTGATTTTACTCTTTTTTGAAGACAAGAAATATTGTGCGTGTACCCCATCAAACTCCACACTATCCTCTTCCTTTCCGTTAAATGGGGACAAAATTTAAACCAGCTTGAAGCTGAGCCTAGCTCTTGATTGAATCCAAGACAATTTAACTCTACAAAGTAATTCCATGCTTTTCACTGCCAGAGTGTAGCTAGCTGTCAATTCAAAAAGGGGGAACAGAAATCATACCTTCTAGCTTACCTTTCCTAAGTTAAGCATCCTCAAGGAAGGTATGTATATTCTGAACTGTAAGTCCAGGAAGAGGTGTCTAGATTGTATATGAACCAGTTCTACATCCTCTGAAGATTAACAATTCCACCAGGGTTCTAAGTGTTGGGAAGAGCTATTCACAGCTTTTGTTGAATTTATAGATATTGAATACAAATGGCAGGTAGTTCAAGATTAAGAACACACAGATCATGTTTAGCTTGTCTTTCTATCTGGAGAACAGGGTTTATTACAATAACTGTGGCTTTTTTTTAAAAAGAAATCAAGTTATTTTGTAGTGTCTTGGGATACTTTGGTTAGTTCTGCTGACAATTTTTCAACAGCAAAATTACCCACTTCATAATATTTCTTATCTGAAATTATAGTGTAACATACATAGAATATGATATACAATTTATGCAGCATTGAGGATGAAGCTATAGAAGTTTACTATTTAATCACAGTTTGATAATTAAAGTAACATCATATGTTCATTATATATATTTATAGATGGCCATAAAATACTTTATACTTAATGTTGTCTGACTGTTCATAACTTACATACAACTCCTAAATGACTAAGAAATGGGAAAATATACTATGAAACTAATCAGCAGCTAAGAAGTGTGGTTGCTGTAACATTCAGTTCTCCTATCATAACAGTTCTATAAAGGTAACTTACCACCTTTTTAAGGAAAACGAACCCACATAATGAGGCTCATATCTATGCATTATGTGCTTTTATCAGCACCCAGTTTGCCTGGGCACAACAGTCCAACTGTGTTGGCAGAGCTGTAAGCCAATTTATGTAGACCAAGAAATTTCCAGTAAAACCTTCAAAGTATATAAGACTGTCACATGCTTTTTTTACCCATATTTTTATATGTTCATGTCAGCTATTCATCATAAGCCCAGCTATTGAAACCTCAGTATCAGAAAAATTAAGGACAAGAAAGCAAATGCTGCAGCAGTAACAGAGAATTTCAAAGTCCTCTTTTTATTTTGTGTGGGTGACAGGTGAGATATTAACTGTTCATAGTGAGGGACAGAAGTTTTTCTATGCATTACCTAGCTAAGTTTTAAAAGGAAGTATATACACTGAGGACACTAAATAGGGTTGTATAAGAGTTATGAGTTGGAGCCAGATGCAACAGAGTGTAAAGCAGATTTCAACAGATGCAACTGAAGTTGCAACCTCTCCCAGTGCAACTTGTGCCTGTTGCCGCTTGTGTTCTCCATGTGGCTTTTTGTGAAGAGAAAATTCTTCATCCTCTTTGTAGCTGCCCTTCAAGTACTGGAATGCTGTGATGAGGTCTCCTCTGAGCCTTCTTTTCTCTGGGGTGAAAAGACCTCACTCCTTCAGTCTTTTCTCATAGGGCAGGTTCTCCAGCCTGTTAATAATCTCAAACACAGTAACCTTAAACTACTGCAAAACATTTCAATTTTAATTATCCCAAAGCAGGGCTAAGTAAGACTAAGTTTGGCAAAAGGACTTTGAACTATAACTTTAAATTCTTTCCAACTATTTTAATTATAATCAACAAAATACCCCTTTTTTTTTTTTTTTTGTCCCTCTAACACAATCAGCATCTATTTTTGCCATATTAAAATTCTTCTTTAAGTTTCATGGCCTTTAAAATTGAATCTGTTTTGGAAGGTAAATATGAAAAAAAGTGGTACGCAAATATCACTGTACTTCATGAGAAGAGGAAGACAGTTTATGGGAATACCATGTGCAGACACCACATTGCAGCATTTCTGTGTCTGATACAAAGACACATATTTGACTAGCAAGAGAAAAGAAAGAAGATTTGTTCAGCTGGTATTAGTGGTATATCTTGCTGCATTGCTCGCTGCAAACAAAATAATTCCCATCACAGTGTTGCGTGGCTCTTGCACCAAAAAGTCCGTCTTACTGCTCAATATGCAGAGGTAACTGGGATAGGCAGATGCTTCATGTAGACATCAGCCTAATTCTGTAGCTCCCCAATATATTCTTCCTCTCATTTGTATGTTATTGTCTCCTACTGTCCCTACCTAGGAGAGGGGGAAATTGTGCACAGCAAGAACTCGGAAACCCTGCAGTCAGTAGGCAGCCAGTATGGCAGTCAGTATTTCCTTTTTGTTTGGGAGGATAAGAGTAAAAGGACAATTTCACTGATTCATGATTCATATGGCAATGACAGATAGTTACTGCTGAAAAGTGAACTATTTATTTGATAACAATGTACCATCTAATAATAACTCAGCAGGGAAGTGAACTAAGTAGCATATTCATCAGCAAAAGGAATTCCCAACCAACTGATTATCTGCTTTCCAAATTTTACATTGAAAGCAGACTGCTGTGAATCACAGCAGTGGCTATCGTTACTTGCAGCCTATGTAGGCAGCAATCCCTATGCCCTGTGAATATTTATTGTCATAACGAGAGACCGAGTCACCTGATAATCTCTGTTCTAGTACTAGATATCCAGCATGAAATAACAACCTGTAGAATCTTTATCTTTTCTCTCCCTTGCCTGTTTTTATTGTTGTTGACATTTTGGGGGTTTTGTTTTTGTTTTTAATTCATGGAACTGATCTGAATTATTCAAAGGCAGCAATACAATCTATTTTATGTGGCTGAGCCAAGTCCCATTTGATCATGTTCTCTCCCACTTGTGTTCTGTTTAGTTAGAACTCATGCCATGCAGCTAAATATGAACAGTGCCTCTTGTATTGCATGCTGTTGGGAAAGCCGAAATTCATATTTCTCTAGAAAAGTAATTTTCTGTATTTTAATGTGGGAACAGACAACAAATTCAATGCATGATTGTGTTACCGAACTTGATTAAATTATTGTGGAATTATAGCAGGCATAATCAGTCTTTCTCATAAATCTTGAACTGTAAACTATAGCCCTGATCCTGCAAAGGCCACTACCTAAGGGTGACGTTTACACAAATCTCTCCAGCAGCATCACCGCTGATGAAATCTCTGGAAGTGTTGGAATTTACAACTAGAGACAATAAAGTAAAATAAATAGCTTCAAAACCACTGAAGTATTCAAAACTGTAGAAAAAATCACAGATGTGAATAATAATTCAAGGATAGCTAGGGTTACAAACACTCAGCTATGGTGTTTTATAGGTGAAACACAGGACATACACAGACCACCAAGAACACATGAGAAATAGTTGTGAATCGGTGAAGTAAAATCTTTAAACTAGACAAAATGAACAAGATTTTTCTCTGTACTCATTTTTCCCCCCAGCTTTTGTTCTTGATGGATAACAAGTGAGGTGGTCAGAAGTTAGGCTGAAGTGTACAGGCACTCACATAACGGCTGAACTAGACCCTACACCAATTTGTTTTTTCCTTTTTTCACTTAAGTAGTAGTGAATAAATTTTTCAGTCGCTGAATTGATTTGCAGATAATTTGGCTATTTTTCCTCCCAAACAAGAGGGCCAGGTTGTTTCAAGATGATTGCATGTGACTGATTTGTTTTACTTCAAAAACACACCCATAATTTAAAAAAAAAATTAAAAACAATTGAAGTTGAAATAAAACCCTTTCCACACAGCAGTAAGTTAATGTTAAGAAATGAAGCTGTATTTTTTTTGAAGTTGAGACTGTTTTCTTCTGAATTTCAACAAGTGAGTGTTTATATTTTCTGTTTCCCATTAGACTTATCTTTCAAAACAGTAGGACAGGCAGAAGGATATGGTGGTGATGATCTGTTTTTTAATAATGAAGTAGCTTGTCTCTCATCATCATGAGAAAGGCCTTCCTCAGAACCAGGACTGTATGTGGCAGCGCTTCTTTGTGTGCTGCGCTACAGAAGGGCAGGATTTGTCTGTGCTTACACTAGGCTTGGATTTGACAAAGTTATACGTTCAATTAACTTAAGTAAACTTGTCACTCAAAGGTTTGAAACTGATTGATTAAGTGAATAAATAATCTGTGTTGTTTTCATTAGTATCACATTTTCCTTGCATACTAAATTGGAAAAGATAAACTCAGGAGCACTCTAATGAATTGCTAGGAATATGCAGTGGTTATCTAATGGTACCTTTCTTTTGGAATGTAATTTATCTTCTTCAGTTTAATTGACTTGTTTAGTCAAATATCACACTACCAAGCAGAGCTTTTGAAAAAGATATTCCAAGAGCTTGCTAAACTATGAACTTGTACATATCTAATGAGACTTCAAAGCAATGTGTGTGGTGTAGGTAGGAACTGTTCTAACCAGAAGAAACTGTTAGACAAGGGTGAAAGAGATTATTCTCTTTTGAAGTTTTCTTGTTATTCAGCAATGTATATCCTTAGCAGACTTTGAAAAGAAGACAAAGCAAGAAAAGCTGCAAACAAAGTTAATTTCTTACCGTCAGGAAAGTCAGACACCTTCTTCTGACCCCCAAATATTTTTCTAATAAAACAGAATTTTTTTTTTTTTCTAATTTATGAAAGTTAAAAAAGCAATGTCTCCATTAATTATTATTTTTTTTCATCACCATGGAAGTCTAATGAAGATTTTTGGCTGACATTAACAAATATTTTAATTGTTGTTTTTACATATAAAAAGATATGTCTTGATTATCAAGGAAGGATTTATGTTAATGGGACAACTAAGGATTTTTTGTTATCAGACGAGATAAAACACTTCAAAATGAAAAGCTGAAGGAATTATTGTTCAGACTATACAGTATTCATTGGGTTCTGTTTGTTTTGATTAACACTATGAAAGTTAGTTCCTGTGTTTCAAAAAAAAAAGCTCATCTTTCTTAACTGTAGTGACAAAAAGCTTAAGCCTCAAGAAGATTAAGTGCCCATTTTCAAGCAAAACTAAGAAATACTTAATTTTCCTTTCCTGGGATAGATATGGCTACACAAGTCATTGACTGAACAACAGAATTTTTAGAAGATGGGTTTTGCTTCGTATCTCATGGTCGGGTTACCCTATATCTAACAAGATATATCTCACTCTGTTCAGTGAGATAGTCCTAGTCTCTCTCTTCCATGTATAGTTCTAATAATATGCCTGACCCCACACTGCAAGCATACAGGAAAACGTGCGGGTAACCTGCTGCAGATTTTCCTTGGTGAAAGTCCTAATCTGTTTCCATCTCTCAAGGTAAGATGAAATTGTCCAACAAATTGAAAAGTTATTGGTCAGAGAAGAGACGAAGCATTTGTATAACCCTTGTTTCCTTAAGGAAACAGATGGAAAATCTGCATACAAATGTGATGGCTTTTAGAAGGATTCAATCAGATAAAATATCCTGTGAAGGAATATTATTATCTGCAATGCAGATCTACATTACTATCAGAATTTTGGTTCTTCACATACTTCCTTACATGGTTTTTGTCCCCCAGGTCAAAAGATGCTCCTATATTCTACACCTGGGTCTCAACCTTTCGCATTTTTGTATCAATAAATCTCTTTCAGTTATAGGATAATCTTATGGCCTCTTGCTGTCCAATTTAATTTTATGTATTTACTTTTAATACTCAGATTCTCTGGTGGTGATCTGCATGGACGCAGTTCCTCCCACAGACTTGGAAAAGAATTAATCCTAAAGATCTAGAGAAATAAGAAAGCTCTACAAGAACTGAATTGTGCTAATACACAACTTGCCACATTTTCATTTGAAGAGCCTGGCCTTTTCCATTGCATATGCAACCACAAAATTCAGACAAGATAAGAAAGGTCTTTGATTAAAAGATGTTGACTTGTTCACTTGTTTTGACTCTTGAACTTCCTCCTAAGAAAAGGAGACATTACAATAAGTTGCCTTTGAGTTGCCATGATGTTTAGTGCAATATATGTAAGGGCAATGTGATTGAATTTTCAGTCTGAGATCTATACAAATCCTACAAGTAGCTGTTCAGATAAATGTGGATATTTTATCATTACTAACATCTATTTAATAACCAAAGTGAGGGTGGCTGTCAGTGTGGATTCTGATCTGAGCTTTCGCTAAATTAATGTGCTCAGATGGGTTTACAATTCAGATTTGTAACAAACAAAACTGCATCAAAAATAAAACACTTTTTCTACTCAGGAATAAAAACATAATTTACAGTGTATGTTACATTAAGCTGCTAAAAGCAAAGGTCTTGCAACAAAGTCGCAACAGTAAAAACAGGTTTTCTCCTTGTACTGATTAAAATGTTTGTTGTACGTCCTCAGCTAAGAAATGCAAGGAAATGTAATGATGCAATTTGATGAAAGTAAAATAAAGTGAAAATAGTGATGCAAAACTTGCCAAAACTCTAGTTTTATCCTTTTGTACCTAACAGGCAAAACACTGTCAAAAAAAGCTCTATCTCTAGCAACCAGCAGTATGCATGCTCTATTACTGATATCCTGCTGTCATGGTTTTTGGTTTTTTTTTTTTTTTATTATAAAATTAGGAATTGTTTTGAATGAGTTTGAAGAGTATTAAGGTAATCACCAGAACAGGATAGAACAGTTAGCTGGACCAGCTTTGTATTTCCAGTAATACCTGAGCAACAGCCTTTGTCTGTTAAATACAACGTAAATACTTGGCCCAGTTGAAGTTAGTTGAAGTTTTGCCATTAACCCCTTTCTGCTCCAAGGACTCCGGACACATATCCTATTACAGCTGTATCTGAAAAGTTATTTCATAGATTTCTTGATGTTAAGTTTACTCTTACACAGGCAAATGGCATTGTGATAGCTGACCTGAGTTTATTCTATCAAGTTCTGTTCTCCTTTGAAGTCTGTTAATGATTTATTTTCTGCCACTCCTGAATCTACCTTAACGCACCATTATGCATGGCTGATGTTTCAGATGTATTACATCACTCTTTGCAAGACTTAAGCTTTGTGTTGGCATCAAGTATTTTCTGGCACAATCCATTTAGCTACTGTATTTCAGTCCCTAAGCTTTTGATGAATCTGGAATCATGACTTAAATATTTACCATTTGCTATTGAAGTATGTTACAAGAAAGAGATTATGCATGCAGAAAGTGTATAGGGAGTTTGAAGATAACAAATGATACATCAAGCACAGCCTAATGTGGTTTTACTGGAGTAGAAACAGTGGTAATAAATCACCTGCCAATGTTGATAATAAAATACTGCATTGGCCTCCATCAGCCACAAGAGAAAGGTTAAATGTTATTTCTCACAATAACCATGTGGTCTTCATTCCTGACACCTTTGATACTAAATTCTGTCATTATTTTCTGTAGATACTGTGATCTTTATAAAAAAAAAATATTCCATTAAGTATAAAACCTGATGCTTGCTAACCTCCAATGTCTCTGAAAAACCTTCATCCATCTTATGGTTCCTGTACCATATAAATTGTCTTCCATTTTGGGGTAAATACAGCCTGCTTTGCAAAAGTCAGAAGGAAGAGCTTGGAATTCACCATGGCCAGCTTTGGTTGACCTCTGATGATTTATTTCATAGCTACTAGAGTTGTTCTGCGTAGTTTAGTGCTTAAGGCAGTTAAGAACAGCATCGTTAACCTTTATGATGTTATGCATTTATTTATTTATTTATTGTTTATTTGTGAGATCATGTGTTAGATGGTGTTTTGCACTGAGGTGGAGGAGAAAGGGAGAGATTGTGTAGGTTTCTTTCTGGATCTTCAAAGGAAAGGACCAAAAACAGTTGACTCAATTAGATAACTGATTTGATGAGATAGAATAAGAACAGAAATATAGACAATGAGAAAATCTTATGTCCCTTCAGATGCTGGGCACCCTGTGTTTGTGCAGCATTGGAAGGAGCCTGGATGGATTTTCCCATGGCATGCTATGCAAACCAGAGCAGATCCTGTCTGTGGAGAGGAGCTCCCCTATTTTTGTCCTTCTGGCTAATATATAATTTTCTTAAGAGAAAGCAACTCTGTTCCTCAAGGACATTCTCATGAGAACTTCTTGCTGCACTTTTAGATGAAAGCAAGGCCAGGCTGGTGGTGCAATGGCTGGTACCCAGTGGAAGATGCCTGCAAGCTCCTCTGCTAGAAGGAGCTGGTGGACAAAGTGTTCGTGCTGCACAATACAGGCCTGCACCAACGGGGGTTAACCAACCATTGTGTGGATCTCTGGCTCCTAAATGTGCAGTGGTCTCTCGGTCAGGATCAATATGGATGGTTCCTGTACAACTTCAATATTACAAGAATTTTGTTTTTTTTTTTTTAAAGACTAACATATTATACCCCCTGTCAGTTAAAATTAAGCTTACTGTGGATGCTGCAGAAATAATCCTTAAATTAGCAGACATATGCTGAGTACTACGTAGTTGGTATGATACATAGTAAAGAACATTTCAGAACAGCTGGCAGCTTTTGGGGACAACAGCCTTACACGACCTGGGGCAAATTTCTTCTTTGGTTCATATTCCCACTCTTTCACCTTTCTATTTTGGTAGTCTATGATTGTACCAGTATAGAGCTTCTATTTACTATTTTAAATGCTTCTGTTCTAATTATACATGTATTAGGTTTTCAGCATGTTTTTCATATATTCAACCTTGCTGGTTACAGGGACCACGGCAGGGACAAGCCTGAAAAACAACTAAGAGCAGGATGTTTACAAGAGAAGCTCGTCAATCTGTCCATTGCAGTAGTGTTGTCTTCCAGATGCATGTCTATTGGCCTGACTCAACCCACCTTCTCAAGGCACAACACACAAATATTATCCAGCAACAACATTAAGCTTTTCTCGTTGCAAGGAATTTTAGTGAACAGTCAAACAGCACTTCCCCTTAATGTCAAAATTCCATTGATGATTCTGGAACAGTATTTCCTATAGAGAATGGTTTTATCCCTTTTTCACATCTGTGATATAAGGCTCAGTCTGCTATTTCATCTTATGATGCTATGAGCTGCATTAGTAAACTGAGTGAAACATCAAATTTTCAATCTTATCTCTAGCAAAGTTACTGGAATTGGCATCTGCAGAAAACTGGCCCTCTTCTTGCAAACCAGACCAGTGGAGTCAAACTCCCTTTGTACTTCATTTCCTAGTTTGCACTGCATTGATCAGTCTAGTCATCTTTCTATTCATTACTTAGCTAACAAGATCATTTAAGACACTTTTATACCCTGATCAGTGTATGAAAGAATAACTGTGTATAAGAGAGAGCACATTTGGGTCAAATGCATCTGGGAACAAGGAATAACAGGAGAAAAGGAGAAAGATGAGAAGAATGAAGTAGAAAAAGAGACAGAATTTTTTTTTTTTTTCAGAGTGAAAGAAATTAGAATAGACAAGAAATTTAAAACATAACACAGACTAGAAGTTGTTTAGCTTTCACTAGAAATTAAATGGAAGACATTGGGTTTACGGAGCTATAGTAAATTAACGCAGTAAATTGACCAAGTCTTTATATGCTATTAGAAATACTACAATGTGGATTTCCTATAAAATACTCAGAGCACTTGAAAGGGAAAGAATGTTTCTAGTTTCCATCTTCGTTTTTGTTTTTATTCTGTATTATATTGGAATTTTCCTTTTAAAATATATAAAAGGAGACTGTATCTCTTTAATATCACTCCTTGCATCCTCCTTCAAAATCCTTCTCTGAGCTCAGAATTCTCATTAAGACTATGAATATGCCATTTTTTATTCACAATATATTAGTGTCTATATTGCCTACAATGCTAGAAGTATCTGACTTTGCAATGTTAAGTTTAATTTTACCAAATCTAATTTCAGTTGCTTAAACACCAGTTTATTATGTAAAAAAAGACAGATAACAAAAACCACTTAGAAAACAACAAGCTATAGAGTGAAGCAGAAATTAACAGGAGAGATTTGTGCTATAAATACAATAAACAAAACATTTAATTTTCTCTATTACATTAGGGAAAAAAAACCCATGCACCCGCTTCTCTATATTAAAATTAAAGTAAAAATATTTTAGTATCCCATTATTCCTTTCATAGAAACCTCTGCTGAGGTTTTAGTGAAAAGAGGTGAACTTCACAAGTATGTGCTGCATAATGGGTACAGTTTCTTTGTTGAGAGTTCTGGATGTATGTAGAGAGGATGCTTAAGATCATTAAAAACACAGCTTTGATCTTTAGTAGCTTCTCTTTAAACAACTAGCTATCTAGGGTACCCCCATATTCAAATTAGTTTACAAGTCTTCATGGCTTCCTAATTATACTTCTCCATCCTGTTCCTAGTCTCAAAGGCAGAAAAATCTTAATTAAAGAGAGTCTCTCTTCTCTCTCTCTCTCTAAGAGGAGAGACTTTTAATGTAGCCTTTTAAAGAAATGTGAGATTCATTTTGCAGTTACTGAGTGCAGTGCCCAAGATTCAGTATCAGAACAATTTGTTGTTGTTTTTTTGGTTTGTTTTTTTTTTTTTTTAATAAATGGAGAAAGGTTGAGATTCTTCCCACAAAAAACTCCCAGCCTAACAGGTTGCTCACTTAGACAGCAAAGCTTTTGTTTCACCTGCCAAAGGCATGAACTTCACAACATGTTACCTATGAAAGTCAAATGTAAGAATGTACATTGCCAGAAATTATGGAGAAGGGAAACAGGACGTTCTGCTTATAGTCCTTATTAATAAAAAAATAAGCTAAGCTATTTTTCTTTTACAAAGTTGCTTAAAGCACTCTATCATTGATCATTTGAAATGCAGGTGCGTTAATGATGCTATATATTAATTTCTGCATGGGGCAAAAAGTGATCATTTAAATTTGATAATACTGAAGTCTTTGAAAATTCAGTTTGTAGGATTTTTTTTCTTTCCAATTCACCATACAGGAGAGGAGTACAAGACTCGATAGCTGAGAATCATACTGAAAGGGTTATTGTTTTCAAATGATTATTTCTGCTTCACTTTCCAAGACCATTTTTCACAATCTGGATAGATGTCATCTGACTCCTTTTACTTGGTAATTTTATTATAGTTAGGGTCCTTTGACATCAGGACAGTCCAACCCTGATTTTTAATCTTCACACCTTTCTTCTGTGAAAAACGCTCAGACAGCTTCTCCAACATGAAATTTCACTGGAAGAGAAACACTCTGTCATAAAACATCGTTTATACAAATATGCTGCAGAGACTAGATGTTACCATGATGATGGAATCACAGAATGGTTTGGGTTGGACCTTTAAAGATCATCTAGTCCAACCGCTGTGTGATGGGCTGGGACATCTTTCTGCAGATTAGGTTGCTCAAAGCCCTATCCAACTCAACTTTCAACAATTCCGGGGATGGAGCAACCACACCTTCTCTAGGCAATGTATTTAACTGCCATACTGAGAAGTCCCATGTTCAAATCTCATTGTTCAGAAAGTGTTCCCTGGTTATTTTGGTGAAAATAATATGTGAAAAATCCAAAATGATTGTATTATTCACTGAAGGAAGAGTTCTCAGTTTGCTCTGTTTCGATGTTTTGGTTTTTTTTCCAGTCTGAGCTTTTACTTTTTGAATTCTACTTTTCTCCCTCCTTCTTCTCTTGCCTTGGGAATTTAAGTGCCTAACTGTTCAACGTCAGCAATTTTACCCAGTGTCGGAGACTTTGCTCTATTTATTTAACTGTATGTCACTTGTAGGAATTGGTTCCCAAGTACATTGTTTGGTTTTTGGTTTTTTTTTCCTAGCTTTCTAACTTTTGATGTCTATGACCACCCTACCAGCATCACTGTTGTTGTTTTTCAAGGCTCTGATACTGTTTGAATCTGATATGGAGGATGATACACACTTGTGTTGATATAGAATAGAAGATGAATGCAGTGAAGTGTAAAGCAGAATGGAGATCTCAAAATCTTGCAGAAGTTTCACTAGAAGTGAACTGGGGAGGTGGAACGGAAGAGGGGAAAAAAGAAAGAGCAGGAAAGGGAAGTGGATGAGATGGCTTCTTTACAAGATCTTGTTGTATCATTTAATTATTTTCAGCTTGTTAAACAAAATATGTTGTACTTATGTTAAGCAGATGACATTTGTGCCAGACTTAATTAGTCTATTGGAGTCTGTCGCCAGTTTTAATCAGGTTGTCAGAATCTGAATTCTCTAGAGCCATAATGTAAACAATTTACAACAAGCTAGCAAGTACTGTAAGAAACATTGAAACATCTCCAGACATCTGTGAAGGACTCGGTTGCAAAGCTTCCTGATTTTTTTTTTTTTTTTTTTTAAATCTGGAACTCAATTGCTTCTGCAAACTTCAATCAAATGCTCAAACATTTTGTATGGATATCAATCTGTTTCCAGGACCAACCTGTACTTTGCAAGTTTCTGGTAAAGAGCTTATGCTTCACGTTGAATCCATGCACAATGTGCTGTTTTCAGATAAGATTTATTCACAGTTTTAGAGTATGTCAAAATCTAAGAGGAGAGACTTTTAACGTAGCCTTTTAAAGAAATGTGAGATTCATTTTGCAGTTACTGAGTGAGGTGCCCAAGATTCAGTATCAGAACAATATTCTCAGTCCACAAACTCCCACCAATTCTCTGCAGCTGTAATTATTTACATTCTAAAAAAACCCAAACAAACAAACAAAAAAACTCAGGTTTTGGTTTTGTTTCAGAATGTTGGCCAGTCTTGTTTCACTTATTGCCATTTATTGCCAGTATTTATTAATGGAGTCTAGCAGCAACTTCTGACTGTGGTGGGTTAAACACTTTACATTTAGACTTCAGTTCAGAACTTTGGAGATTCTGCTAAACCTATAATGATTTTTTAATATTCCTCATAGAAGCAAGTTTATGCAATTTTCTACAAGGCACACTTCTAAGAAAATACACTAAACTTTTCACTAAAGAATTTCATCCCTTAAAACTCTACTTGACCTTTTTTTTTTTTTGCTTTAAAATTTACACACTGCTACATTTTGGATCAATAATTTATTTATGGACATCTTCAGCTTATTTTCAGTCAATTCAAAAATAGAAAAATAGATGTAGTTTATTTAATAGACCATTTGCTGCTAGATCCAGAGAACAACAATGACCCTATACAATAAATCTATACCAGTTTTTTTTTTTATCTCTGAAACAAGAAAAATTGGAGACTTGCCATTGGCGTGTAGAGCTATATGAGTTAGGGCTGGTTCCAGCTGAGATACAAGGGGCCAGAATCAGTGTTGGAATAAGTTGGCATGATTTTATTAAATACAAGTGAAGTTGTGCCCGTTTATATTAGCAGCAAAATTGAGAACATATCCATATGGCTTCTATACATATAATGGAGAGTCTCCAAAACCGGTAGACCAGAGATGGCAAGGTTTAATTCAAGCAAACAATTTTGATTTCACCAGTCTGTGTAAAGTAGATCTTCCACAAATATGCATGAAAAATATTCATACATCTTAAGCGACTATTCTCCAGGTTACTTGTTGAGTTATTAGCCGGACGAATTCTCTCTGCACTTTGAGGGAGAAGAGCTTTGCCTCTTATTTCACTGAAATGTGAACGGATGGAATATGTTTAAACTTTAATGGAAAAGTATCTATAAGTCACAATTACCTTATAATTGCTTTTATTTTTTACATGTCTTGAAAACATGGCTTGTTTTTTTCACCAGCTTACATGACTTTCTTCAAAACCTTTCTCTTTATACTTTTTCTCAAAAGTTTGGGGTTTTTTTTCTCATTCAATTGAGTTTTAATTACTCTAAAAATAATCAATATATGTGGAGGTGCTCACCATTCTATTGATTCTAAAACAATGTATAGCCGTGTAGCTTTTATTGAAGTCCATATGCAGTTAATGTCTCCTTCCTACCTCTTCCCATTACACTCTTCGCCTCTAACTGTGTCGCATATTGTATCTGATGACAGGTATCACAATTCAGACTTCACTCATCTTCATGTTGCAGTGCTTACCTTCCAATGTGTTTGCATATAAGAGAGAATAAAAATCAATTACTTTATTCTTAAAGGATCTTGAACAAATCAGAGTATTGTAGACAGTGGTGACTCTCTGTTATCCATATTTCATTTCCTTTCTAAGGTGATACTGTTTCCTAATTTACTATGCTTCCTAAATATTATGGACTTAGCTGAGTTTATCATTCTTTGTTGTCTCAACTGAGCAAAGATGGAACCTTGCTTATGAACTTATTAATTACTGGGTGCTTACTTGAAATGGACCCAGTCCTGTTACTACAGGATTACAAGAACTAGCATTACAGTTGACGCAGATTGACAGTCACTTGTTTTGTGAAGAAGAAGGGCAACTGACAAAGTGCATGGAGACTGAACTACTTTTTTTCCCCTAGAGTTTTCCTCTAGATGAGGTTGAGACTTGCAGAAATGTCAGAAGATGCTAATGGCCAGAGGATATATTTCCTGTGGCTAAAAAGGCACCTGTCTGTCAATCCCATTCTTGTCATAGGTATAACATTATTTTCAAGACTTTTTTGTTTATGCATTGTTTCTAGTAAGGGACAAAAATATCCGTGGAGATCTACAAAGAAATATTGGTAGTTTCTGTGAACTTCCTTTTGAGTAAAAACCCCACTTGTTAATCTGTGCAAATGCTCTATCTCAGGAGCTGAATTTTGTTTTAGTCTTTCTCAAACATGATGCCAAGTAAGTTACGATCTTGCAATACTGAATTCTTACTCAGTTCTGTATTTAATTCAATAATAGAGTTTAAATTACATAATCATATTTTTCCCGGCTGAATAATTTTTATTAATTTCCTCCTCTGTCTTTTTTTTCCCCCACAAATCTATACCCTTTCTTACTGATGTTAAGGCTTTAATTCATTGATTATGAAAAGTCCACATTAGTTAACACCAGCTCACTTTTCTAGTATGCTGTAGAGAAGCTGCTATAAAGATAACCGTATTTAAAAGCATCTTTCAAATAACCATGTATAACCTCTATTAAATGATTTTTGATCTACTGGGGCTAGTTGTTTTCAAATCTGTTTTGGACATACTTTTGCATACGCCACAGGGAAACAAACAGTAATAAAAAAGAAGAATTTACAAATATCCTGAAGGTTATCTACTTGATAGTATTTTCTACTCGTTTGAGAGATATGATGATGTTTCCTTGAGCTCACTGGGTTTTTTTTTTGAGGGAAGTTTGTGTAAATATAGAACCTGCTTGTAACAACGGGATGCTTGAATAGGGTATTGTTTTTTACTTCAGTTGATATGGCAATAGGGGCGTGTGTCACAAAAAAAATAACCAGTGTCCCTCAGGGAAAAAAAAAAAAAAAAAAGAAAAGGAAGCATTTTGAACAAATCAGAAGACAAGGACAATGGAAAGAGGCATAAAGGGATAAGGACTGTACTTATTAAAGCCCTCTGTCAGACAGATCTTGCTGCAGACACAGAAACTGTGTGAGTTGTTCAAGGACTTCCAGAGACACTGTCAGCTAGAGACTCAAATCTTATGAAGAGTCAGGAAACATCATTGCCAAGGAGCAGAAAACTCTGTGGTCCCTGTCTGTTTGGAAATATCTGTTCTCTGGTGATTTAAAAATTATTTTATTTACCAGTTCCAATACTTAGAGCTTGGGAGAGATAATTTCAAATCTTCCTTCTGTTTTTTGGGTTTTTTTTTTAAAGAAAATAGAACCAAGATTTTTACCCTTCCATAATACTTTCTTATTTATTTGAGTGTACAGAATATTATTGCGTTTTTCTGCCTCTGCTGCAGAAACTGTTTAGTTAAATGAATATTCATTGAGACGGGAAATTACTTGGTAGCCATTTTTTTAGGGCACCTACATGAGAGGTGAAATCCTGGGCTCTTTTTTACATTTACTTAATAATAAAACACTTTATGCAATAGAGAGCTCACATAGAATAGCCCGTTAGCACTCTGCAGTAAAGTGGCAGACCTCAATTTCTACTGTGAAGCAAGTAAACAGCCAAACATGAACTTAGATCTTCTTTTGCAAGTTAACTGTCTTGTCCTCTTCTCTGCGAGTGTGCTATTTCACATTTATATCAGCTGCTGTTTGAAGATTTTTAAACCCTGCTGCTTATTTTCTATTAACATTCTGCAAGTCAAGTTTAACTCCCATTCCTTTTAGTTGGGAAATTCTGAAAGATGCTACTTCTATGTTAAGTCAAAATCAATTTTTAGATTTTAAACCCAATAGAGAAAAATCAATCTGCTGCATAATCTATTTCTTCCATCAAAAGGAAGAATAAGAGTCATCTTGCAAACTGAAGAGTTTTTTCTTGCATAAGAAGACTAAGCAGGTCATATGGAATCCAGCAGTATCCCAGCATAGAGGTCAGCTGCCGTTTCAGCTGGATATACTGCTTAAAAGCTGTCCAAAATCTTGACATTAAGGATCAGAATTTGATAACTGTACTTGATCAGTCAATATATGGATATTTTAAGTAATAAATGGCAGGATTGGTATATATGGTAATAAATCTAAGGAAGTGAAGGTTGTTAGTAAAAGATAAAGCGAATGAAAACGAATTTGCTTTCAAATCTTAGTAGTGTATTCCAGTAGTATTCCTATTATTATAAAATATTTAATTAAAATAAGTAAACAGGTTTTGTTTTACTTATTTATAGGAACACTGTAATATTTTTTATTTTAGAAAGAACTTGTGGTTTAGCCCTGGTCACCACAGTTTCTTACACACCCTCCCCAGTGCGATGGGGGAGAGAACTGGGAAGAAAGGAAAACTGGTGGGTCGAGATGAAGACAGTTTACTAGAACAACAAAGGAAAACTACAGTAATAACAAAATATAAGGATACTAAAATACACAAAATTAACAATGCACGATTTCTCACCACCCGATGTCCCAATGACCCATACAGCCCGTCCTGAGCAGGGATCATGGAAAAGAAATAGAGCAGCAGGCAAAGGAGTGAGAGAGAGAGCAAGGGGTCGAAAGTGATACCCCCCACTCTGGGCAACCCCCGCTTATATACTGAGCATAATGTTTGTAGCAGGGAATACTCTCTTTGGCCAGTTTGGGTCAATTATTCTGGCTGTATCCCTCCCAGCTTCCTGCGCCTGCACATTAGTGAGACCTGAAAAGCTGAACAGTGTCCTTGGTCTCATTCACAACACCTCATATTGTCAGGGTGTTTATCAACATTCTTCACATATGAAATCTGAAACACACCAGGTACTTAGAGAAAAATTAACTCCATCCCTGCTGAAACCAGGACAGAGCTTAATAAATAAATAAATGTTAGGGGTTTTTTTTAAGCATAAATTCAGATAGGATATCCTCTAAAATTAAATGTAACTTTTTCTCTCTTTTTTTTTTTTTTCAGAAATAAGCCCTTCTCAGTGAAAAGTTCTTTATAGATGTAAACATAGCAAAAAGTATCAATTTTTTCAAGTACGTTCTTTTGAGCAGAAAAAAAAATCATTATATGTGTTCAATTATTTTAACACTACTTCAAGATAATTATGCATTTATATGCCTCCTTCCAACATTAGAAACATTCTTTAACATTTTAGAATTAAGTGGAGCCCTACTACACACGTGGAATTGGAGTCTGCATAGTTAGCTTGAACACCTGAGCTGTCTGAGAAATGAGTTTCACCTTGGACGCAGCTGGTTCCTGTTCAGCCTACTGCAGTGCCAGGGCACAGTGGGAGCAGGGCTGCTCCACGCTGGGAGGGAGGAGGGAGCCAGGGTGTGGGGTCCTGGGGGCTGAGCACCATGATCAGAGCCAGGGCGCTGAACAGAGTCTCTGCCCTCCATGTAGGGCCGGAGCATCAATTCATAGTTACCCTATTGTGGGATGCGCTTCAAGATTTCTCCGGCGTGATGTGTTACTTGTCGATAAGATTTATTCCGTCTTTCTGTTTGTGTAACGTATTTCCAGTGTTCTTACAGTGCTGCTAGTTCAGTTAGAGCTATTCTGGGTAAATTGCTGAACTTCTGGGACCTCAAACAATGGTCTATGCATTCTCTTTCATTTGTAGAATAGTCCTCAATTACTGCCTGTTCAAGCTCAATTTCTGCCTGTAGGGCACCTGAAACTTCTCTCTGCGCATTCTCCATGTAGAGTTTAAACTATTGTTACCTATTTCTCAACACAGAAAAAAGGAATCTTGATGGAGAAAAATGTCAGGAAAATTGAATAAGAGCAAGAAATATAAATAAAGTGTGTCAAACCTCTCTTGAAGGAAAAGGGACCACACTGGAACAGAAAGGTAGTGGCAGTGAAGGTAGGCACAGATGTTTCTAATACGATATTAGAAAGGACTGTGAATACCTACACCCCCTAGGAGGGTGAATAAGGGATAAAATGAGAGATTAGATGTTGTAAGCCTTCTTACATGGAAGGAATGAAGCCTGTGGGGGACAAAATCAAAAAGAACCAGCAGGTGCCCTGCTCATGTTGTCTGTAGAGTATTAACTGGATTTTTTTTTAATTGACAGAAGGAAAGATGGCCTGGAAAAATCCAGCATCTGAAAGATTGTATTATAGTGTAGAGCCTGAGGCAGTAAATATCCCTAATGCCAATTTGTTGGTCCACCCACCCCTGAGTGTACCTAGCCCAGGTGCTTTGAATTGGAGCACCTGTATGGGGTAGTTAGCAGATGAGGCAGCTGATTTAAATAGATCTTCAAAGCCTTTGTGGGGGTTATGTTAGCGAGGAGGAAGATTTCTGTATTTGTCTGTGAAGCAGGCAGTCAACAACAAGAAGCTAATTTTACTGGAAAGCATCCTATAGGGTGAGTTTGTTGGTTCAAAAGAGTTTGTATTGATAAAAATAATGAATTAAGCTGAATTTTAAAGAATAAATATTTAAAACTCTGTGATGTTGCTGGAACTTGGAAAAAAACTATGTGAAGCTAGAAAAAACTTTATAGAGCTGGTTTTGTTTTACTTTGATAGTTTATTTTTCAGCTTCTATGCTGATATATTTGTGTATATGTATCTATTTATCTGTGTCTTTCTACCTTGTAAATGTAGTATGAGGCAGAACTTGAGTGTAAAACTGTTTCATTTCAGAGGTCTGTTTTGAGGTGTACATAATTGAAATGTCTTGACAAATAACAGGATTTGTTGTTTTTACCTAATACTAATAAGCAATGAACATAAGTGTTTAAAAGCTTTGAATCAGTTTTGTAGGTAGATCAATGGTTACAAAAATCTAGCACTCTGTAGGAAGAATGAGTGTTTCTGTGGGCTTTTCAGAGTTGTTTTATTGTTACTATTTTATTTATTTTTTTTTTCTTTACTCAAGGCTTTTTCAAGCCCTGGAAGATGAAGCTTTAGCTAAGGTAGAGGTTTTCAGAAGATATAGAGAAAGGCAGAAAACAGAACTTTACTGAAAGCTCCTTTCCTTTAGTCAAGGAGTTGATGCGGATTTCCCTCAGAGATAAAACTCCACGCTTATTTTTGTCAAGGTAGCTCACTAAATGAGGGTACTTATTTCTGAGAGGCCTAATTGGAAACCAGTACTGTGTACACACTAACCAGAAGAATTTTTTTTTTTTTGGCTAAATAGATAAACATTTCCTGAGTCACTGAGGATGAATTACATACACTTAATATCTGAATTTGAGATCCTCAAAAATTCAATGGTTGGCATTGAACTGGCAAGAACTTAAAAGCTGGTTGAGTATTCAGAATGATTCTTTTGCAAGATTTTGTTAATGCAGAGATGTTTCTGAGGTAATAACAAAACTGCTTTGTGGTATAATACATAAATATAATGTACTGAAGAGTATAAATAGGAGGAAAAAGGTTTATCTATTTTTCCACTTAAAAGAATTGGAATATTATGGTTTTTAACCTGATTTTTTTTTTTAATTATTTTTCTGTTACTCTGCCTAATCTGAAGTTTTTTAGTGGATGTATTGTGTTGGAGATCACCGAAGCAGACAGGATAATTGAGTTACTTTCTTGAGGGAGACTTTTGCTTCCTAGAGGAGTTAAACGTATACTTTAGCTGAATTTGGTAGCTTTTGATGTATCTTTATGGTGTTGGTTAGAGATGTAACTGTCTAATTTCCTTTAATCCCACATAAAATATTAATTTTGTGCATATCTTTCATCTTCACAGTGTACTGGATTTATGATGAAAATTCAAGTGAAGAATTTGGATGTTGTGCTTGTTGCAGTGCTACCTGGATCCAAGGTAAATATGTTTCTGTTGTGGTTCAATACGGCATCATTAATTGATTGTGTCTAATTAACTGTAAACCTGCATTTTCATATTACTGAAAAAATGTGAAAGAACTAACTGATACACAGAAGCATTGGAAAAGAAAGAAAGAGAGAAACTTCTATGAATGTCAAACACAAAGTTTATAAGCACAGATGCTTACTGTAATAACTATAGCACATAAACTTTTTTTTTTCCTGCGGTGGAAAGCTGCCTGTAGAGAGACACATTTTAAATGGTATGTAGTAAAATAATACTTTCAGAAACAAACTACTCAATTAATATTGAGTTTGTGAAGCTCTTTTCTTACTTCTTAATGCATATAGGCTTACTAACTTTGAGTATTCAACTCAAGGTTAAAGTTGTGACATTATTTACAGCTTCAGGATGTCAATATTCCCAAAAGAGTACTGAAAGTATGCCCTGTACTGCATTGATGTCACTTAATTTTTCTTTTAAATAACATGTTATCTTTCCAATCTTCTCAGGAGAGACTGTAACCTTTTCTCTATCCCTTAATAAGATTTTTTTTTTTTAATGTTAGTTTGATTAAAACAGAGAGATTACTTAAACAGTGACATCAAAAATTATTTCACTTAAAAATAAACTAAGGTAATGGTTTATTTTAATACTTTGATTACCATTGGTTACCACTGCATTTTTCTTATGACAGTCAAATATTAGTAGCAATCTTCTCTTGATGCTGAAGATAATGTATAAAATCCCTGGAGTACTTAAAACAAGAGAGAGCTCTAAGCATGTACCGCTGCCATGGAAACCAATATTTACTCTGATATATCCTGAATAACTTGACATCTGGATTTCTCAGTGGTTTCACATTTTATATAGGGAAACATGCACTCATCATAGCATGACACTACAATGAAAAAAAAAAAAAAACAGAATAAAATCAAAGAAAACCCCACAGCACTAGACAGAAGCAGAAAAGAGTTGTTGCTAAACTTGCAGCACATAATATTTAGTAGAGTGGTATTTAGTACAACTGTGAATGTGTATTGCTGGATGAATGCCTTAATCAACATCTTAGTAGTGTGTGCTGCTTTGGGACCGACAAATGAACCCCCTTCTATGATCCTTTCTTCTAAAAACATTATGGAGAGTGACCAGTTTTCATTGAGCTGGGTAGAGGAAAGACGTTTTTGCACACCTGAGGAGAGATGTGCTATCTAACCCATGAAAGTACTTGGTTATTGAAGGTTCACCCTTGTGGCTAACCAGTTGCCATTCTAACTAATATACTTCTACAAAGGCGGAAAACACAGCTAAAGATGAGACTGAAGTAGCTGTAATTTACAGAGGAAAGAGACACTTATGCCTGTTCTACCAGAACAGTTTCTGTATAGATTATTTTTACTGGGCTTTTAATTTAGGTGTAGCTGGTATAAATAGTATGCGGAGGTGTAGATAGACTTCAGGCATGTACTTAATAGAACAGGAATAAAATTTCCTCTTGCACTGCATGTCATGTCACTGAAACCCAGATTTTGCAAATTGTCCCCCTTTGAGTAGTTTCATAAAGTATTCACTGGAAAGCCATTAAGACTAAGAACAGGTTAAGTCTCAACTACTTTGGTGTTGCTGCCTAATTTATTGTAGGAGATAATAGAACAAATGATGTGTGGAGGTGGTAATAAATAGTTGAATAATAGTTGCAATTATGTGTGTTACTTTTTATTCAAAACAAGAAAACTATAAATGGTTTTGGGTTTTGTGTGCATTTGTTTCTTTTCTGTTACTTGCATATAATCTGGTTAGTTTAATATGATGACTGAAGGACAAAATAGGTCAATGTTTGTGGCAACCTTCTACTTATTATTTAAATGGAATATGACCCACTTAAATGAGTATTAAAAAAATTTAGCACAACACAAAAGAGAAATCAATTGCTGTCAATAAGTCCAGTACAGCTTCAAACCAGCAAGACCACGTCTAGGATCATGTAGGCTGAATTGTTCTCAGCCCCAGGTGCTAGTTATGTAAAAAGAAAGGTCTCACTTTTCTATTTAGATGTACATAGTGTAATTCATACATGGAGAAGGGCTGAAAACCTTACCTTAAATGTTTTTCTCTATGGAATTTTCTGGCAATTAGATTTATTATCCAAATTATGAAGACCATACTGGTGGCTGCTTTCTGATGGCTAATGCTATCAGACCTATGCCCATTTAAAACTGAAGATGATGGAAATACAATTTGGATGTTAAGACATGTTGACACTGACCAGTAGTATAAAGCATAGTCCCTCTTTTGTCTGCATGTATAAGGTAAGAAAGTTCCGCATAAACAGGAAATATTAACGCTTTCTGAAATTTTAAGCAAAGTAGAAGTTTTGCTCCATTGGTAACTTAAAATATTCTCTTCAGTATTATCAAACATCTACTGAAATAATCGTACAGGGATGTGATTTAACTAGAAGGGCCTCTGAAATTAGACACTAAGTAAGTGACTTTTACTGAAACGATTCACTTTGTTATAAAACTAGTGGTAGGTTTTCCAAATGATTCACGTTTCAGAGACAAATGGTTGTGGGTGCAACTTCTGTAATGATATGACATTTCAACTCTTGGGGTATTTTTTTTTTTCTTTGACCTAAATGTGTATTTTGAAATTGCAAATCTTTCACATTTCTCGAAGTCTGTAAATAACATGAAACAAAAAATAAGTTGAAGATATGTGTTGAATTAGCAGTGAAAAATAAAGTGGCTTGATTTCAGTGTGCATGAAATATCTACAGGTTTAGTACAAAACAGTGTTTAAAAGTGACTAAAATAGTATTATTGGCTTTGGCCTAATACAAAATCTAGGGATTTACTAATGATTCTTCTATGTTCAGACTAGATCATCACTCTTATAATGCATAAAATAATGCATATTATCAAAGTTCCCTGTATTTAAAGGGGGGGGGGGGCAGGGAAGAGGGGGAAAGGGGTGGAGAAGCGGGAAAGAACTGTCAGGTAGATCATGGCACCCTGAGTTTAGGATAGTCAAAATGAATTGCTTCTTTGAATTTAGCTGTTTGCAAATTCTTTAAAACAGACCTTAGCGTTCTCTTAAAAAAAAAAAAAAATCATAACTAAAAAGATAATTATAAATCTCTTGTACACGTCCTCCAGGCTTTGATAATTTTAAGCTTCTCAGCAAGTAAGTATTTGAATATATTATCTAAGTGATGAAACAGTTCCAATAAATTAAAATTGTATTTGCTGTCTGACTTTATGATATTAAAGCTAAAAGATAAGTAGCATAAAACTGCATACAAATGCATTGATTTCAACATTGACAAGCTTTCTTTCACTTTCTTTTGCATTTTGTGAAGTGTCATAGCTTTAACATACTCCGCACCTCGAACTCATTAACTTCTGCTTCTAATTATTTATGTATTTGTCAGAATGATGACCCACCTGCTGTCTCTTGACATTGCTGAATGCGTAGGTAGGCCTGTCTCTTTTTTAATGTCTCTTTGTAAATCCTGTGAAACACGAAGGCCGAGGAAACACAAGGTCTTAAATTAGTGAGTCAGTGACAGCTCTTCTTGCTAAAATAAAGTTGTTCTTGCTTTACGTGTATGGTCTGGGATTAGGTGGAGGTCCCAAGCCTTCAGGGCTGCTGAGGTAGAGCTGTATGGAATAGAGGGCATAACAAAGTAAGCATCACAATGATAGCCCAACAAAATGGTTAATAAAAGCCTCTTTCACAGGAGGCTAACAAGTAAAATACCTGCATGTGATGGCATTAGGGAAAATGTCTTGGAGAGCTTAAGTTTTCCCAGGTCTGCTCATCATGCTCTCTAAGCCCTTTTCCAAGAGAAAAGTGTATGGGCCTACAGGAAAGATGGGGAGAGACTCTTCAGTAGGGCCTGTTGTGATAGGACAAGGGGTAATGGTTTTAAAATAGAGGGAGGTAGATTTAGATTAGATATTAGGAAAAAAATTTTTACAGTGAGGGTGGTGGAACAGTGGCAGAGGTTGTCCAGAGAGGTGGTGGATGCCCCATCCCTGGAAATATTCAGGGCCGGGCTGGATGAGGCTCTGAGCAACCTGATCTGGTTGGAGATGTCCCTGCTCCTTGGAGTGGAGGGGTGGTGGTGGTGGGGGGGAAGTTGGACTAGATGGCCTCCAAGGGTCCCTTCCAACCCTAACTGTTTTATGATTCTATGACTGTAAGAGTTTACCTGCTGTGCTTCTGAGTGACAGGAGTTCCTGCCTTACAAATGAATAGAAGAACTGATTTCTATTTCTCTCTTAAAATCCATAATATTATGTCATCCCAAGTGGTTTATTTTGGTTTTGAGTTGGTGAGTTTTTGGGGATTTTGGCGGATTTTTTTTCTGTTTTCCCTGGCCATATTTAATTAAATCAGAAAGGTATTCTTTGAGGAAAAAAAATAAAATAGATGTATGAGAATTTCTCAGTGATGTAATAAACCATCTGTTCTGAGCTGAATAAACAGAACAGAACAAATACTGTAATGTGAGGATACGCTAATTGCTTTGTAGGTCTCTTAGTTTTTCTGTCAACTCAGTTGCAAGTGTTGGATGTGGGGATTTTGCCCAAAATCAGTTCAAGGGTGTCAATTCAGTCTGTGAGTTCCTAGCTTTAGTTATTCAGGCTTTTTGGAAAATGGCATAAAAACTTTCCTTTCTAAATGTCAGCACAAATTTATTTTGTTCACTAGCCTGTTTCTTTCAAATTGTACTGCCCAAGCATTGAGAGAGAGTTTTCAGGACTATATGCAAGTGACACAGTGATGCAGATCACCTAAAAGTACTTAGTGCTGGGAATGCTTGGGTCCTAATTTGATTTGAGAATATTTGAGAAATATTTTGAAGCTTACCTGGCCAGTTGCAATAAACTGCATTGTCTGAATTTCTAATTGGTCTCCTTCAAGACAAAAAGATGGTACTTGTGGTGACAAAGGTTTCTTGGCATGTTCCCCATGTAGTTAGAACTGTTCCTATCTCTCTTCCTAGTGACTTAACTCTGTGGCAACCATTTAAATTAGCTGATTAATTGTTGGCCAAAAGGAATAATACTTTGGCAGAGAAAGCTTTTCCTGTATGTGCTGCATATATGAGTGTGTACATATATATCTATATCTGTCTCTCTTCTTAAGAAGAATAGTTTTCATGAACAAAGGGGGAAAGAAAATGTAGTGTGAACGATGGTCTGAGTGCAGTCAAAAACATCTACTCTGGATTCTAACTTAATTACTTCAGAGACAGTAAAGTTGAGGAAGGAATAAATATGATGCAGGATAGTGTCCTATCCTGTCATATAGAAAGATTTCTGTCTAGGTGTTTAGTTACTTTAAAACCCAGCTCTGCAAAATACTAAAATACACAGCATTCTGAGTGGAAATATACTAAAATCAATAGTACTACACTATTGAAATAGGTCTGGTATAAGTGGGATAAGAGTTGTAGTGGTGGGAGGAGATAATTTAAATTTCTAGGAGAAACCAAATTTGAAAAAACCCAAGAACTTTTGCATGTTTAAAGATGCATGTTAAACTTCAAGTCACAAAATTGTACTATTTCCAGTCAGGTAAGCTTATCTATTTCTTTTGCCACTATATATTTAGTCATAGAAAATAATAATAACTTATAAAAAAAAAATAGAGCATTTTTTGTCCTTCCTGTAACCCATTCCAAAGTAGCAAATAATGAGTAATGCCAGCACTGAGTTCTGGGTCTTGACAGACTGGTATTTCATCAGAATCTAGAAACCAACAGAAAAAAAATGTTATTTCTTAGTTGAAGAGGATTCTATTTTGAACTGAAACTTATTTTCACTTTCTAGACTCAGTCATCTAAGACTATTAGCTGATTACCTATGCTTGATGAGCTGAGGAGGTTTGAGAAGCTGGCTGTTGCAACACTAATAACTAAAAATAACTTGTTTAGACTCTCCAGAGGAATTGAAAATATTTAGTAATCTGTGCAGGTTTGAAAGTTGACAGAGGACAATTTCTGTTCACATGAGACTTACAGCATAGTTCTATAGATACTGTAATATCATTGAGAGGCAGAAGAAAAATGGTCCCATGTTACTGATGTAGACACTTTTTGTTACATATCCTAGTATTGCACAGGTAATCTGTTTTTGAAAAACAGTAAACTTATTTTGAATTTTCGTTTTGGGTGAGAGACTTGTAATATACTCACATTTACACAAACCATTGGTTTTTTTAGCTGTGTGGTTTTAGTACTTTGGGCAAGGGGGGGAGGGGAAATCAAGGTGGCTTTGAAACACTTTTTTTTTTTTTTTAATTGTAAGTATAAATGCTTTATGAAAAATGTCACCAGGACTTTGAAGCTAAAGGGAAAAGGTAACAGGTAATAAACAACTTTTGATAGGTGAGAATTAAAGTGACACAACAAACTCCTTATTAAGGTTATTTAAAAGTCAAATTTTCTGACATAACTTTGTGAATCAAATGCCTCTGACTTGCAGAGAGTAATTTCCCAGGCTTCCAGTCTGCAATCTATCAGGTAAGCTGTCCCTAATAATCAGGGTTTCTACTTGTCAACTCAATTATTGCAAGAATATACTGAATTGAAGTTGTCGAAGAACCCTGTTTTTCTAGGAGCAGTGACTATTGCAATGGAAATACTTTTTATGAAGAATAAATAGTTTGGTTTTGGATAAATGAAAGACAGAAGAGATGTAGCTGGATGAGCAGATGTGTCAATCTGTGTGTGTGAATAAGAACCAAGACCAGTTTCTTAGCTCTGTTAATTTTCCGTAAGTAGCGTATTCCTGGATCAAAAGAATGGTCCCACTGCTGAGTCTAACTGATCTGTTATTGCCATTTTTAGTCTAATGTCTTTTAAAGTTTTAGTTCAAATAACTGTAACTTAAACTGACCATCTTTCACTACTTTTTCCCTTTCCTTCCCATTCTCCTTACAGAGTGCCTTGAGACTTGTCTATAGAAATTCTCTCGAAATCTATACTAACAATAACTTATTTGAAGAAGTGCTGTTATCATGCCTTGTGCAATGAAGCAGTCCCTCTAAATATTCATTCATATATGATGTCCAACATGTTTCATCATTTTTAAAGCCTGTGTTCATAACTATTACAGGATAAGGTCAGGTAGTTTTGTAGGGAGTAACTCTGCCAGTGCACAGAATTGTGTGACTTAGGTTGTGTCTTACAGAGGTCAGTAATGCAATCTGTAGAGTTTCGTGTTTCTTGGGTAGAGTGATATTTATGTTTCCAGATGACTCCTTGCTGATCATCAGGTTTTATACTCCAAAATAACATTTTCATTTGATTTGAGCATATCAGATTAGCATCTTATGGGAAACTGGAAATGTGGAAAGGAAAGCTTTCCTTTCCACTGAGGGAAAGCCTCCCTGATGATAGGTATTGCGTAATAATCCGCTTTAGATGGTAATGAAGTCAATGGGTCCAGTGAAACTTAAAATCTTCAGGTATTTTTAACAGAAGTGTGTTTAGACATTGGGATCTGTAGATTAGGCTATGAAGCAGCTTCTCTTGGTATAATACGCTTTTTTTTTTTTTTTTGTTAGAACTGATGTTGATACTGTAGTTTTACAGCGGAGAATAAATTTCCTTTCAAAAGGCATTGTTTAATGCTCTATGACCTTGACCAATGAAAATTTCTTGTTCTAATTTTCTTATCTAATGCCACTTCATATTAATTAATTGCTTAATATTTACTTTGATCAAGATCTTTCCATAGGTGAGAAGGACAATGTCTCCAAGAAGCTCTAGTGACTGGGAAGTGCCCAGTGCACATACAAATATTGCTAATGCCTAAATTTGTACCTGTCAGTGGCAAATAGATGAGAAACTGTTCCTTGTAACCCAGTTCCTGTCACTTCTGGCAATAGCACTTCACTTGAATTCAGTAACAGGTCATTGTCAAACTCAGGCAGTTGTGAATTTCCTATGGTTGTGAAAACCTGTATAATGGCATCTGGTTGCTTGCTTTTTTTTCTTTGAGTTGCTAAAATTTTTTCTGGAGAGATCAGTATTGAAGAAAGTAGTAGCAGGTTAACATCTCTGCAGCCACACCTTTAGGTGTGCTCATTTCTTGGACAGTGAATCACGAGAATAAAACCAACAAGAATGCCAACCAACAATGGTTTGTTTCCTGAGATACTCCAAAATTGTAAGAGATACCCATGAGTATTCTCTATTCCTGTTGCTTTTGGTTTTCTGTTTGAACCTAGATATGCTTTTACACAAGAATAGCTTACCTCTTCTCCATAGATGTGTGTTTTAGCTGTGCAGTAATATATCCAGTGAATAGGCTACAGCTGAACAAAAAAAAAGATTTTCAGTCTTTGTGGATGGAGGATATCATTTGTAAGCAAAACTTTCAACAGGGAAGGTATAACACAGGAAATCATGACTAAACTAAATTTGAATCTAGGTGTTAGAGTTCTTGCTGAGGTCTAATTTCTCCCATTCTATTGACAGAAATAAAACAGCGAAACTCTGAAACTAAACCCTGAAATAATAGCCCATCTGTATTTCAGAAAAATCTTCCCTAATGTTATTGTTTCTTGTTATTGCCTTCTTCATTGACAGTTTGTCAGAGTGAGGACATGTTAAGAACCAACAGAGAATGAAAAAAAAAAAAATTGAAAAAGTTGCCCTAAGAATTTTTAAGAGAAGCATAAGATGAAGCTAAAATACTTGCCTACCTAGAAATACAAGACAACTGGTATTTGAAAGATGTTACTGTATATATTGACTTTTTCTTGTTTATTTTGACATACTTTTATTTTAAGAACGATATCTGGATGCATAATAAAGGCATACATTGATTGGTCTGTCCATTAGAATGATGTATAATTGTATTAAGAATGGAGTGTTGGAATGTGATGGTTTATAATGTATGAGTTTTAAGCTGTGGTTAAGACTATTGTACTAAATAAGTTGAGAACATTGACCTTTGATGTCAACAGGGGATAGACAAAGGCAAGGAAAATGCAGCAAAGGCAATGCCTTCACTCCCACAGCCGGTACATGGCACCATGAATACACCAAAGTTGCAGCTGAAACTTGCAGGTCTTGTTTCAGATTTTAAAATGAGCTTTACTTGTAGTGGTTAGATTTTGACAGCACAAGTGTAATTCTAAAATCTGCTTAGGATATTGTAGAGAGTGTGGATTCCTATTCACAGATTTCCTTCCCTTCCCCGACTCTGGCTTTCTCCTTCAACTCTCTAATCAGCAATTCTCTTCAGCTGTCTTTGTTACTTTTGAGAGATTTTGTTTTTCTCTGAGGTGTTTTGATTTGGAGTCTAAAGTTGAAAGTCCCTCTCTTAACTCTGATTTATCCATATTGCAGGGCTTACAGTTCTTCAGAGACAACTCGGGATACTAGCTTCAGCATTGAACATCAGCATAAGCATTTATGAGTCTTTGGAAGAGTCTTTTAAAATTGTATATTAACATGAATAATTACAAGTTAATAAATCAGCTTTACTGGCAAATCTTATACCTGAATACTGATAAATAGTATCCAGATGGCCATGTGGCTCTGTCTACCTCATGAGTCTGTTAATAAAGTTTCCTTTCTGTCAAATCCCAATACAAAATATCAGCTTAACATCATTTTTGAACCAGAAAAGAACTTTGTCTTTTAATCATAGGTCAGGAGTTGTACTCAACAGAAAGCATGTTGAAGATCTGTTTTCCTAACTGATAGTGTGACTGTTTATGGGTTCTGCTTGTCCTGACAGTCAAAATTCAGTGAAACAAGTTTTACTGAGTGGCACGTGGCTACAGTAGTGTTTCACCACAACTGACAATTGTAACTGCAGAAATCAGTGAGAGTACATGTGACTTCTCCAGACTCCTTTTTGGAAGGAAGGCAGTTCCCTGAAGAGGCAGGAAGGGCTCGTAAATAAATTAAGCTTTTGCTTTGCAGAAGTTGGTGGTAACAATGCTTTTTTGACTGACTGCAGAATGGAATTAGTTTGCCAGTCTCGGGTAAATTAGCCTGTTCAGCAGTAATGGGTAATGCTCTTATACTTCAGAAAGAACCAGCTCAGCTTTTTCTTCTGCTGTGCACAAGGTGCTCAGAGATTGTTTTGTGGAGATACTGGCTGACAGAGTGGTTATTGACATTACAACTTGGAATTTGCTTTCTCATGCTAAGTGTGATATAAATTAGAATACAAAATAAGGATTTTTTTTCTTGAGTACTCATTATGCTGTTACCATGAAAAACACATTGGTTTCTACTTCCTGAATATAAGAATGACTTTTAATATCTTAAGTATTAATAAATAATGGAGTATTTTAGGTATTTAATCAGCAAAATAAGAGAGCTATTCTATAACTAAATAGCTATATTTCTGAAATACATGAAACTATACGCATGTATTTCAATAATTCATTATGTATTTATTAAAAACATAAGATTTTTCCATACAGTTTTAATATCCAGATTAAAAAATAAGCTTCCTCTACTGTGTCCAGTACATGAAAACATATTTGTTGTTAATTCTTTATAGTAAGTAGTTAAAAGCATATTTTGCATTGTCGCTCTTCTCAACAATAGCACCCTACAGGTGATACTTCTAGTAAAAGGAATTACCGAGCTAGGGAATCCCTGGATGTATTTTGTATTTCATACGCTAGAAATCTAGGAAAAAATTCTTAAACTGTTTAAAAAGGCATCTGTTAAAGTAATGTGGTTATCTCTTAACTCCTTAAATTTATTTTTCTTTGATTATGTACATTTAAGGAAAGCTCCAAACTTTGCTGTAAAGCCTTATCTCTGCTCTTTTGTAACTATGAGTAGGCCAGAGCACAAATAAATGATGCTGAGTGAGAGAAAACACTTAGACTATCTATCTACTTATATGCATTGTGCTAACTTGCTAACCAGCCAGTTGGCGTGAGTTTGGCTCCCTTGTTTGCATTTGTTTTAGTATGGGTTATAAGAATGCACTGTGCTTTTTTCTTGTGCTTGTTTCATTATGTGAGTAGGTAGAATTACACGATACTAGAAGAATGCTTCCACAAGGTTGGCACTGAATTCCTGCGAGTTACATTTGATATACAGGAGTACTCAGTTTGGACTTTCTTATAATCCTGAGTGCATTGCAGTAAAATTCTTCATTGAATAAGTAGTAGTATCTTTTTGTTTGTTTGTTTTTGTTAAAAAAAAAAATCACCTTTGCTCTGTTTCCAAGATTACACCTTGTTGTAGTGTCAGGTTATGTTTTTCTGTTGAATTGTAGTCCTAGACTTCGGTCAAGACTCACAATTTTTTAGCTTCTACCCCTTCTTTCACCCTTATTTGGTGGAATAATAATGAATATACACTTCTATAAAATACTAAATTGTATTTATGAAAGACATGTTTGCTTACCATACTCTTTTCTTCCATTTTAAATGTCCTGTGTCTAGCTCGATCAGTTTCTTGGAAAATGGAAGAAGGCTGTGATGTTTGAGAACCTCATTGTTCTTATTATGGCAGTTAATAATGGTCCCAAATTTGGTTTTTCTATGTTATCAGTCTGGATGGGCTCCTCAGGACACAATTTGTTGTTCATTTGGTCTTGCATATTTCTTTTTTGTATATCTTGGGATCCTTTTTGTCTGGGTATCATTAAGAACATTGTGATCTACTGTAATGTATTTTTACAGTATCTTATATGATGAATATCTACATACATATATACAAAGAATGTTTATTTTCCTATCTCAATACTCGTACAGTCAATACACTTCTATAGGTCAATCAAATGACTGCACAAGCATCTACACGATAACTAACTGTCCACATCTGTAAATAATGTATATGGCTATGCTAGTGTTTCACTGCAACTAACAATTATAACTGATTCCAATGTGTAAGAAAAGAAATTAATACATGTGCATCATTATTAATTTTGATCACAACCTCGTTGCTGTGAACTGCAGCTGCTATTTCAGCCATTCAATGTTAATGGCTGAGAGCACTGGCCACTAGCAAAATCTGTTTAAATTGTTCATTGTAATTCTGATGTGCCCTTCTAAAGGCTTATTACTAACAGTGCTTGAAGGTGATGCTAGGAATTTTAAAACAGCTGATTCTAACTTTCTCTATTTCTCGGAAATGTTTCAGTTATGTTCCTTTTTCTTCCAATTCTTCATGAGGCAAGTATAGTTTTGTACAGTAGTTTCTGAATTTGGACTAAGGGCCATTTTTTCTTGTGGTGATTTATAGATGGAATGACAGTTCTGGCACTAGATGTAGAGCTCTAAGAGCACAGCATCATGGATGTATGTATGTATCTTAATCTATGAGAAGTATCCTATAGGATGTGGGGGAGGACAATAAAAAAAGTTAAAGTATATTTGTAGTTAAGTTGGAATAAAACTATTGAACAAATAAGGGAAAACTGTGAAAAGAATATATCTCTAGAAAAAAAAAGGAAGTAACACAGATAACATGAATGATGTTTTTTCCTAGCAAAATTCCTACAAACTCCTTACATAAAATGTGCAGTCTAGGTTCCAAGGATGGAGTACTGTATTTTATTCTCAGAACAGCGTTTCACTGGTACACCTGGGAATCCAGTAGGAGTTCACTCTGAATTTATCTGGCTCTGAGAATGAGAGTAGAAGTATATATTTTTACAGGTCCCATTCTCACTGCTAGTCATGGTGATCTACCATTCCTTGTATCTCTTTCAAGATGATTACTTGTACTTGCTCACTGTTTACTCATTGGCTGCTTGGCTTTCAGAACTGTAAAATCCTGAAAGGATGTTATGTACAACCACCATTTTGTAAATTGATTAAGACTTGTAGCTTTCTGTGGAAATTCTAGGAGTGATTTTTAGTTGTTTTTGAACACTTTTCCCTAATAATTAAAAAATTGCTTCCTCTTTTTGTTTCTGGTATGTTTCTACTTCTGAACTTGGATAGAATCCTACAGAGCAAGTTGTCAAAAAACCAGGGCCCAGATAACTCTCGTGAAGCCAGATTTCTTGGTAATCCAAGTGGTTAAAGTATTTGGATAAACTTAGTGTTTTTGGTGTCCTTCCTGCCCTTGCCCCCATCGTAGCTTTACACCTTTATGAGTTTCAGTCAGTATAGCCTCCAAATTTCTTAGGTTTCTGGTTTAAATTCAAGTCAAGAAGTTTTGAGGGGTTGTTTTGGAAATGAGCATGTAGACCATCCGAATTGAATGGTGAAAAAGCTGGAATTCCTGTTGTAAGAGAGAGATAATTAAAAGAACTACTAATCACTGTTCTAAAGTGCCTATATAAGAAGGGAGAGATAGCAAAATTTCAATATGGAGAACTATGAAGCATGTTTCAGTTCTGAATGTGTTTGAGTTTTGACTTAGGCTATTTAAATGTAAAAGTAATACTTCGTGAAATTTGGGGGATAGGTATGCTTTTTGTAGCTTTTACATGAACAAATAAATTTAGTGGTCAAAAAAGCGAAAAAATTAATAGCAAGGTTTTGCAGCATGCTCTATTATATTTCAGTGCTGACCTGGAATAACTGGCTTCTCTATTGCTGGTCTTTTGTAACTGGAAAGTGCCAGTGACACAGAACTGTGCCAAATTACTAGGTTTTGGGTTAGTATCTTCCTTTTTTTTCCTGCTGAAAAATACCCATGAAGTACAGCTTTATAATAAGATCTAGCATTTACTGCCACAGGTGGCAAAATGTGCACCCATTCCATGTTAGTCAGCTTGTGTTCTATACCACCTGAATTAATTACTACTGCTAAGGCATGCTTTCTCATTTCATCTTATGATTATCCCTTCATAAGTCTGGTGTCTAATTCGGCTTTTGACATAAATACGATGGCAGAGGTCCAATGTTCAATTAAGATGCATCTCCTGTTAACTAATGGTTGAATTCTGTGTTTTGTAGTCAGGTCTTTAAAGGTTTGAGATGCTGTAGCTGCTCTGGCTAGATTCCAGTCACCACAGTTGTCTCTCTCCTTTGTCTTTAAGCCTTTTTTAAGCCTTTCTTAATTTCAAGTGTAGTTTTGTCCTTGTGGTTGAAGAGGGGCAGAACGTACTCCTGGCATTGTAGATCTTCCTGTCTTTTTCAGTGACTGTGTCGCTGTCTCCGTCAGCATCTTAACACCACTTTTTCCTCAGAGATCTTTGTACCAACAAAGTAACTGTTTTTTCAACAGTTCATCTCTTTTTGTAAAGAATACAAAAATCTCTGATGTCACAGGAAGTGTATTGTTCATTGAACCAAGCAGTTGGATTATTTTGGGTTACAGCACTTATAAAGGCTTGAGTGCCTTTGACAGATGTGACTTATTAATAACTGCACATGCAGGAAGGATATATGCCTAGAAGAGGGGAATGGGTTAGCAACTTCTGTTACTGTCTCAAGTTCCAAGTTCCTCAATATGATTATTACTATCAGAACTTACTGGTGAAGTAACCTGAGATTCTTTTGCTGTTCTGGTTGTTGCGAAGTTTAAATCTTACTGAACTTCAAAATAATGGGAAGATGGAGAGAAAGTCTGAATAGTTTTGTTAAAACTTAATCTTTTTTTTTTATTTTTTTTCCTGATTTATTTGAACATTCTGTTGAAAGATTGTTCCTGCTGATCCTTATTTTCAGTAAAACTAGACTTCAGTTTCCCAAGTATCCTATATGGGAACTCTTCACTAGTTGGATATTTAAGACTTAAGCATATAGATGTCAAATATTTGACTCTATAGATGTACTGAAGCTCAAGTTGTGATTTACAGTAAATCAATGTGTTGGTGTAATGTATTACATATACAGTACTGTCTCTTGGACAGATCCTTGTACTTTAGCATAGATTGTAGTTAAAGTTCATAAAGTTTCATTCATATCTCTTTAAATGAAGTGCTTTTTTTTCAGAAGCTTCTGTGTACTAATACTTCAGGGTTTTTTTTTTTTTTCTTTTACTATTTAACTTGTATTCTAATGCAGTGATGAGAGATCTTAGCTTAAGGTACTGTCACTAGTCAAGTGAATCCAAATTATATGCGGGCATACGTACAATGGTGAAGTAGATTTTTCTTTAGGCTTGACAACTAATAGATTCTGCTGTCAAGGCTTTTCTGTGATGGTGTTATAGAATCATAGAATGGTTAGAGTTGGAAGGGACCTTCAAAGGTCATCAAGTCCAATCCCTCTGTAAGGAGCAGGGACATCTCCAACCAGATCACGTTGCTCCCAGCTCTGTCCAACCTGGCCTTGAATGTTTCCAGGGATGGGGCATCCACCACTTCTCTGGGCAACCTGTTCCAGTGTTCTACCACCCTCATTGTAAAAAATTTTTTCCTAATATCTAATCGAAGTCTACCTCCTTTTGTTATACTTAACCCAAACAAATAAAAACAAACAAAAAACCCAAAACACCAAACCCCAACTGTTCTAGATTTTCATATAATTGATGGCTTCCCAGATGAATTTTGGGACTACTTGATTAGACAAAGCAAGATTGGATTGAATTTAAACAAACTGCTGAGATGGATTTTAAATGTTTTATTCATAGCCACTATAATGTAAAACAGTTACCATTTAAGTATGTATACTTTCCTGTCTAAAATACACAAGTCAATAGAGGAAAAAGAGTTTTCAGTTAAATAAGGAACAATATATTAAAATATATAGATAAGTCTTCTGGATGGCTTTTAAATTCCAAATTTTGTGAGGATTTTTTTCAGCTGAATAAAAGTCAGGCATGAGTTGTTCCTCATTTCTTCCAAAACTATCTTAAGGCACCTTTTAACATGGGAAACACATGCCTTTGAAGCTGGTGTAAATAATGTATCAACACACTTCTCAATTCGAGCTCTTCCACTACTCCCTGAAACACCCAGGTAGATTAGTTGTTTGGCTGGCTTAGAGAACTATATTTCTTTCTCTTTTAAAAATCTTTCAATGTAGAACTCTGTATTTACTATTAAGCCTTTTAGTGAGTGATAAATGGATCACTTCAGCTCTGTTAAGTTTTTGTTGTGTGTTTTGTGGTCCAAGCTTCCTTTCATCGTTCTTTAAAATATTCCTTTCTTGATCTGTTGGACTTCCTGATATGGAGTACTTCATGTATGAAGTTGAGATTAGATATGAGTTTAGACCTAGATGAGGGCTTGAAACTTGGTTGTTTGTCTAGTAGTCCTTGTAATATCTTTTCCAACTATGAATTAGCACTGGGTAAATGCAAGGAAAGGGTTTTTCTTTCCCTCGCTTCCTTCATTCTTTGGATATTGAAGGGACATGTTGTATGGCCACAGCATATGTCTTCACGTAACTTCCAATACTGTGCTCAACTATGTGAAACTAAAACCACCTTACAAAACACTCTTTCTTTCCATAAGTGCTCACAGCACCACAATACATGTGCCCAAAAGGCCCTCTGTGATTGCAGTAGCACTGAGCCAGTTCTAAGTAAATCTGCTTCCTAGAAGTATTCTCCAACTGTGCTATTTTCCAGGGGATTGTTATTTCCAGGCAGGTCAATCACAGGTCATATTAGGTAGAAAATGCAGGTTTCTGATATTACACTTTTAATGATTGGGTACTATTAGATAGAGGAATTATCCAGTAAAACATATTTGTCTGTTGTGGTTTAACAACTATCAGAAATGCTTCTTTGTTTTGTACTTGTAAGGAACTTGTACCTCTTACATACTTTTTTTGCCTGGAAGTTGCTATGAAAATTCTGAGAGTAATTTTACTTTCATATTTTTTTTAACTTAATCACTTAGACATAGGTCTGAAATTTCAAAAGCTGCCTAAGCATTCTGAATGCCTGATTTCCATTAATTTTAAATCCCTTAAGCAGCTTTGAAAAACTTAGCATAAAGACTAAGTCACCCTAGGGTGACATTCCAGCTCTGCTGAAGTTGATGGCAAAATCTACATTGACTTGATGGGACTAGGGAGTTTCCCTTACATGGTGCTGGGAACAAGGCTCTAAACTAGTCAAAAGTCCACTCATTTGACAAAAACACTGAAGCATGTTCTTAATATTAAGGGAAGAGAGTACGTGGCTGATTTTAACAAGGCTAATCTCATGCTTAAAGGTAAATACTTTACTGCTTTCACAGAATGAGAGACTGAGATAAAGTCAGTTTTGATCTTGTTACAGTGGGAAAATTTGTCTAGAGTGTCAAGAGATACAGTGCTGAAATAGCATGAAGCAAAGAGGACTTGAAATTCCTCCTCTTTAAATCCATGGGAGTGTTTTGATTTGATGGGGTTTTTTTTGTTGTTGTTGTTTGTTTTTTGTTTTTTCTCCTCTGAACGAAATTTTAAAACAAAAGGTCAAATCATCTTGGAAATAGACATCTCTCTTACGCTAGGTAGGTAGGGAGTGTGGATAATCAATTTTCAAAGAGAAAAACTCATGAAAATTGAGGCAGAATTTAATAGGGAATGTCTTTTCAGTTGCCTGTGTTTTTGTTCACACAAATGTACTTCCTTTCAAAAAGTTTAGAAGGAATAACTGAAGTTGCTTTTGGAGGGAAATAAACTATATACATAAACTCAAATAAATGCCACTTCTTATAAGCTGCAGAGTGGCCAGATTGTTGAGTAGCTGTTTCCGACAAGTATGCATGTGCTTTCTTCACTAGGCCTAAGGGCCACTGAATTTTGTTATTTTCTGAGGTATTAAATAGTAAAATCCTTTATTGAATTTCTCCTCTTATTAAGGGACACTTATTTATTTGTAATGTATTTATGTAATGATAGCGGGTTTTTTATGTTAATTTTTTTTTTGTGACTTGAATAGCTCAAGATCATTGGAAAGCTGAAATAATGTTAACCTGTCCTCCATCTTTTATGAGCTTTTCTGGACCTGTTTTGAATGTATTAATATTTTAAAGAAATAATATTGAAACGTGCCTACTCCCTAGTTAACACAAAACAAAACCAAAAGGACCAACATATAAAATGAGTCATTAGGCTTACTGAAGCATAATTCTGTGTCTGTGAAATGAAAGAAAAGAAAGATAACAGTTAAACTATCCAGGACTAATGTGAGGAAAAAAGAATCCTAGAAAGGCAATGTGACTAATGAAAGTGCTAATTTAAAAAGATTAAAGCCTCAATTAGACTATTTCATTTACACTCTACTTTTCGTTTGTTCTGTAGATATTACACAATCAAAAAAAAAATGCTACAGTATTCTAACTTCTGTGATACATCTTCATATATTAAGATGTAATATTGGCAGTGTTCCCACGTATTTATGTCTTTGTATCTGTAACTTTTAAAGCCCAATTTGTCTGCCACTCTGCCTCTGTAACTTACAACAGTTCTGTATCAAACAGTAATCTGATGACTAAATAAAACCAAGAAAACTGGTAGAGAAATACTTTTAATGTTCACGTAAGTAATAGTAATGGTTTGGGGTTTTTTTGCTGTTTCATTATATTGGTCTGGTTAGAATTTCTAAAAGTGCATTGGGAGAAATAGTTCAGCTTCATTCAGAAGTAAACTAAAAGCATTTAAAAAAAAAAAAAAAATAAAAAAACCCACCAAATTATCTATGTTAAAGAAACCCATCTCAAAACTTATTTGTTTTCCTGGAATTAGAAGGCTAATTTAAAATAAGAAAATACTTCAAGTGCTACAACCTTTATTGTTTTTAAAATGAAATGAAATTTGTGTGTGTTTCATGCTCACATGCTCTCATTATTTAGAGCCAAAAATGATACAAGAAAACTCTAGAACAACTTTTTTTTTTGTAAGAACCTGCTAAGAAAGTTTTAGCTTAAATCTTATAGTTAAAGCTGTTAATATCTATTTTGTTTCAGCTTGCGGCTCAGAGACAAAATTCTTGCTTGAAACTTTTTCCAGGTAAATGTGAGGCATTCAGTATTGCTTATCTAGTCTTAAATTGTGAGGAACGGTGTTTTAAAATAACCAAGTTTCCAGTTTGGGGAGTTTTCTCTCTTCCTGAGATTTTTTCCTCTATCCTCTTTATTTAGTTATTTTTATGAACTATTAGTAAACTACATGGAAATGCCCAAATTTTAAGTAACTGAGATGTGAGAAGGAGCACTCTAGCCTACAGATTTTGGTTTCATTTGCATCAGTTTTATAGCTGTCAAATTGATTCCTTTTTCTACCACAAAATAGAAACTAGGTGGCTTAGAGCTTTGTGTAATTATTCCCAGAGTATCATTTCTGCATAAAATCTTGGCTCCACAAATCCATACACCTCTGACTTCTAGGAGTCCAGATTTCAGTTTAGTAGTCGCTTGTAAACTAGGATGTTAGTGTTCTCTCCCCCCCACCCCAATTCTGCTGTAGTAACAAAATGGTGCTCTGACTTTTAAGTTTTCAATTTATTGCAGGAATTTTCCATTTACCGTTGACCTTCTTCCTCAGTTTGGCTTATGAATTAGGATGGTATGGACAAATAGAATAAAAGCTTTTCTTAAAAATTGTCTAATTTTGTGTTGAACAATTTTAGAATTGAATGCAGCCTGAAAACAATTGAAATTCAGATTGTGGTTTCAAGTTTGATGGATCAAGAGTGAAGGAGAATGTATTCCTTCGTGACACTAGCAATGCCGTTAGACTGTGTGCCAAATATTACTTTAGATTTCTTACTAATTGTTTTAATGATTAAAGTTGAAATGTAATATAATAATTATAAATAAGTGTGTGGTGACTTCTTCATCAGCTTTGTATTTTAGGACTCGACGGAGCATTTCATCTTATTGGATTTCTTGCAAATCTATTATTACTTCTGAACGCAATACTAAATCTTTGAACACGTTCCCTGCTGCGGAATTAAAGTTCAGTCAATGCCTTATAATGAACCTACTGTCTAACAAATAACACTTTAAAAATGCAATAACATCTTGAATTTCTTTATTAGAAAATTATAAGTTGGCATTTAATTCTTAGGGAAGTCAAATGTATGACCAAATGGAACGTTTACATCTTTCACATTGATTTAAACATAGTCATTCCCAGGGTTCTAGATGTTTCACACTGAATTGTAAATATTTTGGAAATATGTTGGTGGTGAATTTGAGCACTGTTGCTGAGGATACTTAGAACTGATCTCAAACAATAAGTGAGAGACTAAACCCAAGTTCTGACTGCACTGTATAGTAACTTTATTTTTCTTTGTCAAACTGAATTTTAACTATGTCCTCAGATTAAGCAATGCTTACCTCTGCCCCCTTTCTGGCACGTGCTTTTGGTTTACTGAAGTTTTGTGACAGAAAACTGAAAAGGCAAAGAACTACTTGCATGAGAAGGCAGATGCTAATATCTGTTGATAGGAGAAAACATAGTACATACTGGATGTGATTATCCTGTTTGAAGAGTACAGTGAGAAACATGCAGAAATCAGAGTAATGAGATGGAATATGGAATATGTTACAGAATATATCCTGTATCCGTATCATAGTACTTTTCTATCTTTAAGCATTAAACCCTTTCAAGAAAAGCTGTGGTCTTGAGATAAAGACAGTGATTCACATCTCATGAGTAGCCTTCGTTCTAAATGTTACTTAAAAATGAGCAACGTTTTACAGCTCTTTGCTTTTAAGCTGTCTCTAAAAAAGACCTCACTTATCTAAATATTTGTCAGTGTTTAAAAGGCTGAGGTCCTAACTTGGCACTGTAACATCTCCCTGGCTTGGGTAAATGAGCTTATAGGGAAAGACTTGCAGGGTAACAAGTCCTGATCTCTTCTGTCATAGAAATTGTTGTTGTGTTAGCAAAACTTATTGTACTACTTAGTCTAATCCAGCATGTTTTCATACAGTTTCTTTCGCTGTTCTAGATCATTCCTTTAGGACAGTTAGGAGTTACTTTCCAATTTCCTATCTCAATTTACTACTTGTACATGCTTTTACTATGTACAAGTCTTTCCACATCCTGAATTTTGTTTTTCAAAGGAATTTAGAGAGGCCAGATCTTTCAGTCTTTAGTTTATTATTTTGAAATCATCTCTGCTTCTGTTGTAGAAAATCTATTTCTTTTAGTATCTAATAACCATTTTGGATAAGTTCCAAACATGACAAACAGCCTTTTACAGAGCTCTCTTTGTTTACTTTTTGTTTAATAATACTTCTTCATCATATGTATACTTGGCCCTGTTCCAATAATTTTATTATTAAAATTTAGTTTTCCATAGTAATTCTCTGGAAAGATAACCTATCTAGGTTATTTAGCTAGTTTAAAAACAAACCCCAAAAGCTTATGCCTTTAGACCCGAGACCAAACTTTAAATAGTTCCCCCCGCCGCCTCATGATTCATAGAAGTAACCTGGATTCCTTTTGCACTCCTCATGGTGATTTAATCATTATCTTGGCAAGTATTTTATAGTATATGATTTTTGAAATGTTACTACAGAAATGCTTCGTTAGCCTTGCATTTGCATATCAGATACTGACTGGTTGACTGTCAGCTCTGAGAAGTGATTCCCTCCTCATTTCTAGCTCCTGCTCTACATTCTTAGTTCTTCTTTATGGTGATTCACATAGTGGACAATTCTGTATGCGATAAGTACATGATATGCCAAATACCTGCAGATTAAAGAATTTGCTATGCTAAGTACTTTATGTCCTGCTATGAATCTGCTTGGATAGGGTGTTCATAAGAATAGACTTAAATTGTTTTGGAAATCTGTAACCACGTATTTTTGGATAGAGGCCAGTAGGCTTTTGGAATATTTCAATGTGATGGAGATAAGGAGATGCAAGAGAGACAGAAGGAACAAGGGCTAGTAAGCTACATATAAGGTGTTGGAAGACGGATGAAAGATGAGAGAGGGAAGGAAATAGACAATGGAATTTAAGAAATGGGAAGAAAAGTAGAATAAATGCATAGGGGAAGAAAGACTAAAATGTTCAATGTGAAGATACAATCCAGCATTGTTTCTTTTAACTTTTTTTGAATTTTTAGGACTACTATTCCTGGTGTAGCATCTAAAAATATTTTTGTACTTTCTCTTTTTCTTTTTTTTTTCTTTAGTGCCAGCTTATCTAGGAAAAACATATAACACTGCTTTTTAGTGCCATTTCTCTATTTTTTTTTTGCCTGGGAAAGAATGCCTGTAAGTAGCCTAAAATGCCACTTTAAAAGTACAAGGGGTAAACAGGGACCAAAAACCTGCAAAGGTGCAAAACTGAACTACTGTGATTCACATGTCCAGAATCTACACACAAACTCCAAACTTTGGAACAAAAGAATTGGACTTGCTTGGAAGTTTAGATTGAATTCAAATTATGCCATCTATTGCACATGTTGAAGGTTATAGTCCTCTATTGATGTGTATGAATAGCTCGCTCAATGACAGTCATGTCTTGAACGCGGTTACTTTGTGGACAATAACTTCTATCTAAGGAGGTATTTTTTATTTATTTATCTCTTTAACAGCAAATAAAGAAATATAGTTCAATGTAATCAAAGCTTGCTATGTGATTTGCTGTTAGGCTTTTTGCAGTACATAGCTGGAAGTGTATACTCTTTATTAAAGCAATCACAGTAGCCTAGAGAATTTAAAATTCATCTTTTGATCTTTACTTTTTATACCCTATCTGGAAGTATGAAAATATTTTTGTCAAAATCTATTTCTTTTTTTTGTGCTGGCTTCTGTTCTGCAGAACAAATGCTTTCTCAAAGGAGAGCAGTATAGCAAACAGGAAAAATTATTACAGGAATGTGTCTCGTTCATTGCCACTTCTTCGCGACACGGAAATACTTGCACAGGTTCCTTTCCCGTTTATCCACTTTTTTTTTTCAGAGCAGTAAAGGTTAACTACTTTGACAACTAACTCCTTCGTGTCTCTGCAGAACGCTTAGCAACAGATGTTTTGAAGTTGCGTGGCGCTGCATTAGGCTGCTAAGCTACAATATGTCTGCAGAAAGGCAGCGATACGCTACAGTGAGCCACTGATGCCATCGCCTCGTTGCCACACAAAATTCTAAGTGTCTGAAAATGGGCATAGGCGTTTCGGTGAAGCATGTAAACACCCAAGCAAGGACTCCTTCAGAATTAACCTGTAAATGCGCTTTCCTTGTATCTTGGTGTGACAAACGAATTGATAACGCGTGGTAAATGAAGAACCTCTTTGAGCTCACTGAAATGAGGCAGGCGAGTTAAAGTCATTCCGCCTGCTGATGCAAGGCGATCGGAGCATATTTTCCGTATTTTTTAGCGATATGTTCCGTAACGCCGAGGCGATCTGCCGGTGCAGCGGGAGCCGAGTCACGCCCGAGCGGAGCGGCGGCTCACCCCCTTCCTCCGGTAGGTGGCAGCATCGCTCCGCGCTCGCACGGAGCGCCTGGGGCGTCCGGATGCGGATCCCCCGGCGGCTCATGCGCGGGCGTCTGCTGGCGTCCCCCTTGGTCGTGCTCGGGAGGGCGCTTCTGTAGGGCATCTTACATTTAAACACAGAAAATATTTTTTTTTTTGTAAGTTCAGGAGGTTTTTTTTGTTGCTGTTGTTGTGTTGATTTTTTTTTTTTTTTAAAAGCTTCAGAAGTGTATTTTTTTTCTTCATTTTTGTTGCTCTATGAGCCAATCTGCAGGGATTTTTGCTCTTGATTCAGCACTGAAACAATGAATGCGACATCGCACACAAAGTAAACTTAGAAAATGCAGAGCCATAGTTCAACAGCAGAAGTACCCCTGGAAGACTTTTTGTCTGGATTTAGGCTCGGAAGAGGTGTTACCCTATAGTGCAAGTGAAGAAGCGAAGCAAATAGCTTTTAAGAACATGTCATACACACTGCACAATACTGTTTTCAGCCCTGGGAGCTGCGTGCAGGGGACTTCAGGGCTGCCTAAAGCTTGGCAAGGCTGGCACCAAGGACCTCACTCTGGGAGGGGACAAAACTAGTGTGATGTCCTGAAGTCCGTGACACGGAGAAGGCTGAGGCTATTGCTCAGCCCCCAAAATTTAAGGTGATGATGCTGCTTTCTGGTTTGGTTCCTACCATCTGATTTGTCAGTGGTAGTGGTCGTACCTGACTGTCAGCTAGTCCTGACAGCATATTTTTTTTTTGCGTAGTAGAAGGCCTTCTCAGTAGGCCAAGTTACAGCAGAGAAAATGTATTTTTTTTTCCTTCTGTATTTACGTAAACCTCACAAACTTGATAAATAAGCCTGATATTTTCTTATGTGGAAGGCTTAAAAGGAAAATTATTTAATTTTTGTTATAAGGAAGTCATATTGAGGTGACAGTGTGCATGAAGCCTGTCAACTGATATTTCAAGAGAAGAAAAAAAAAAAATAAGGTTTAGAACAGGCAAATCAAACACCTATTATAGTATGAAGTAATTTCTATACTTAAGGGGGAGGAGCGAGAGAAGCAAATTCAAAGCCAGTTACCTTGATTGACGAGGATTATTCAAGGAAGCAGAGCTCTGTGCGGCTGTTTGAAATGCTGAATTTAGAAATGAAACAGTAAGAAAAGTAAGGAAGGTTCTTGGTGGTGGTTGTGAGAGCAGTTAATAGATGAGAAAACAGTCCATTTCATATTTTTGTGCACTACGTACTTGGGGAATTCCAATGTGAATGACCCTTTTATTTTAAAGGATCTTAAGTAATAAGATTTTTCCAGAATCAGCGGGGAAGTTACCTCCAGGATGGTGACAAATGACAAAGTGTAGGCACAGCTGGGGCAGGAGATGGCTTTCAGCCTGAAGCTGAACCAATGTATGTTGGGTTTGGATCCAGTGTAGTTTAGCTGCATAGAACCTGTTGTGGGCCATTACTATGATGACAGAAGGCTTCGGCTTTTTAAAAACGGTTGTGCTGTCATGACAGTGGACTTCAGTTCTAGACTCTGGCTTCTGCTTCCCTGTCAGAAACTCGGCACTACTAGCATTTCATCGTAGCACCTTATGGCAAAGTAACTGACTTCCAATATCTGCACAGCCAGAGGGCAACCACAGCGCAGCACTGCACTCAGGAATGAGTAATGTCAGTTCAGTTGCAAGACTGGGCTAATAACGTATTAAAAAAAGAAGTCTCTTGACAGCTTGATTTGCAAGGATTTTTTTAATATATATTGCTATTTAATATTAAAAGTTTTCATACGCCTTAAAATTTAGACTAGGTGCTTAGTGTATACGGTAATTTACCTTGCACACCTTACCACCCACAAATAATAAATAGTTGATCAGTCTGTAAATGCTGTCTTCCATACTGTGCAACTGCAATAGCTGCAAATGTCACACCCTCTGGTACTCTCTGTGGCTAAAACTGAAAAATATGCCTTGTTTAACTTTTGAATACAGTAAGAGTAATGATCATGAGGACATGCAAACCTGAGACCTCTTTAAAATAGAAAATAACTTTTTTTTTTTTTACCTGGTGTATTTATTCTCTTAAACTATTAATTGGTCTGTTACACTGAAATTAATAAATGTTCCAGCAGTTATGGAAGTATACAACAGATTTTTTGTTTTTCTTCTCTTCTCCTTGTTTTACTGTTCCCTTGCAGCATGAGTTCAACACAACCAGAGTTTCAAATCTTTTATCTAATGGGGCAGTTCACAAAAACAGTTGAAAGCAAAGCAGAGCTAGGCTGGACTGCATTACATTTTTACATTATGTTTTTCTAAGAAGGTTTCACGTCTCCTCTGCTTGCTGAATTAGTCTTGACTGCTCGACACTCCCTACTACTTCCCAGAATTTAAAGATGAAATGAATTCTGTCTCAATCTCCTTTCTGTGTGTAAATAGATGTAATACATTGTAAACATAGGAGGCAGGCGATGTGGAAACCCATTTGACAACAGTAATCATAGCTGTTTTCTTTTATTACTAATGGTTTTAAGACAGACTATTTTTGTTTAATGTTTCTGTCAAAGTTGGAATGGGAAATCAGGCGAAGGCAAACTCTTCACGCATAAAAATCGATAGGTATCAATTAGTCTTTGAAATTTCCATGGAAAAGTGTCTTCCAAGGAACTTCTTCCTCTCCCTCCCCAGTGGATGTTCTAGTGCTGCTGAATGCTCCCCTGAATGCCTCCTCTGAAGAGGCAATTCTTTTCCGAAGCCGTGCAGCCAATTTTCCTCTAGATGGCGAAACCACTTTAGGCTTGGTAGTAGTAAGAGAGTTGTTGCTGGCCCCTGGTCCCCAAGGTGGTACTGCCAATTTAGTCACCGGGAGAACTTTGTATGGTGAATAACTGGGGAAGAGGGGTAGGCGAGAAATAGCTTATGAGCAGTTTATATGGAACACTTAATGATACATATGCTGCTCTGACATTTTCCTCTGTGGGGTTGGGGTTAGGGTTAGGGTACTCTGTTAAGAGTTGTTGCTTACCATGGAAGAATATACTGAAATACATATATGTGTGTGTGTATATATATATGTGTATATGTGTGTGTGTGTAATATATATATATATATAATGTTCAGCTTCTACTTTGCATGTTCACAGAGCATGAAAGAAAAATGTCATGTGAAATGGAAATTAAATCTCTGCTATAACCTTTGTATGTTACTTTATTTCAAGAAGAACAGGCTACTTCAAGGTATTCTAGCAATCAGTGGTGCCTTTCTCACAAGCAAAAGCAGCAATGGTTGCATGCTGTTGGCATCTCCCTGCTGTTTGTTTATTTTGTTGTACACTAATGATTCCACACCATCAGAATCAGTACCACTGCACAGACACCGTTCCTTTCTTTTTTTACCAAAATAACTGCTTTCTTCTATCTTGTGTAGAAAGAATTAACCTGCTGAGATAACCCAGGGATTTTGTTGTGCAAGTGAGATTTAAATCTTTGGGTATTCAACACCAGTTAAAGGATTTAACAAAAAAATCTAGTCCTGTTTGTTTTCCTCTCATGTGGGGCTGTTGTCTATATGTACAATGCTGACAAACAGTATCTTCTTCTTTGAGATGCTCTCTGAGTTACTGAAAATGAAGGAAACTATTTACCCAATACAGCAATTTGGGAGGCTTGATTCAGGGTGATAAGTACAGTAGCATCCCCATTTTATAACTATAGGTGTCTTAGTTACCCTTGAAAGAGTCTTTTTTTTTTTTTTTTTTTTTAAAAAAAAAAAAACAAAAACAACTTTTGGAATGATTTGAAGTATAACACTATTAGTAATAGGCCTTCTGCAGGCTGTACCTAAAATGATTACCCTTATAGTCTGTTTTGGAAAACAAAACAGACAAAATCAAGAAATTCAGTAAAGCAATCTGTGAAAGTGGCCCAGGAATGTACAGTGATTTTGCTAATGCGCTTTTAACAAGCGTGAGAAGCTCTGAGGTGATTCAAATATTATCCAGGAATTTGAACTCTGTTTTCATTATGCTCATATACTTGTATGCTATTTGGACTAGATTACTAACTTACTTGTAGCTACTACTTTACTGTCCATACTAGAATTAAGTTATTGCTAACTCTTCTCATGACTGGGCCAAGAGTAATGTTCTACTTGCTTCTATTTAGCATCAGCTTAGAAGGGGGGGTTGTGTGGAAGTTGATAAACTTTTTCTTCAGAGATAAGTAGTTGAAAAAGTCAGTTTTCCTTTCCCTGAGACACTGAGAAGTCTATAAAGCATAGTAATGCTTAGGTGTGCATAATTTATAGCTTAGCATATTCATAAAAGCTTTCCTGAAGCTCAAATTTATAGATATTTCCTGACAATACAAATTGAAAACTATACTTCCAATTTTAATCTAAACCTCGTCTTGGTATCTTAAACAACAAAAATCATGGCTTTATGAAGCCCATTTTCTATGCCAACACAGAAAGAAATATCTGTTGCTCCTGTAATATAGCAGTCGTAGAAGCACTGTTTCTGAAGCTTTTCTTGCAGTGGCTTGCAAGTGTGATCTAGTTGACTAGTAAAAAATATGATTAAAGAATTGCATTAATACTGTTTCATTTTGTGAATTGATTATGCAAAGATCATGATGATGATGATGATAACCCCGTGTAAAGGAGCAACTTTCAGATATTTCACATCCGTTGTTCAGATAATAAAGTTCTCAGTATTTACTTTTTGCTTCTTATCAACTAAATTAACATTTAGGTTGCTTAAAAATGGTGGTTTTTTTTTTTGTGAAACCTTGAATAAAATCTGAATGTAATCTGAAGACAAAAAAAGTTTAAAAAAAAAACAAACAAAAAACAAAAAAAACCCAACCAAACAAAAAAAAAACAAACAAAAAAAACTTGCTAAGACCTCAGAGATGGATGTACGTGGAGCACTACCTTTAGCAAGCCCATGGAAATTAAGCCATCTAGTGTTATTTTTTTTCCTCTATAATAAATATTTTGTACTTGAGGAGGCTGTGTTATGAAAAGTCTTTCTGAAATGACTGTTCTTTAAACTCTTAATGAAATATCATAGAAACAGCTGTTAAATGTTTCTTATCAAATTCTCTTGTACATCTTTTAAATGTTTACAAAGAATGTCTCTGAGAGCCTTATTTAAATGGAACCATATAATATAGTAGATTTCGTAGTATTATATGTCTTTTTTTTTTTTTTTTTTTTTTTTTTTTCTTCTCCTTAAGAAAGCAGTAAAAATACTTTGTTAGACATCTGGAAACCTTGACTCAAACTCTAAATTCATGGGAGAAATAGGAATATGCTGTTTTACCTGGGGGGGGGGGGGGGGGGGAAAAAACAAAACCCCACACATATATTACATATATTTGGGCTTAGAAAGGTAATGGTACTGGAAAACTTGCAGAAAATAAGAACCTACCTAAACCAGTTTAATTTTCTGTTACTCAAAATGAGTTATCTCTGAATGTGTACTGAGTACAGGAGTTAAACACGTAAAGACACGTTAAACATTCCATATGTAAATACTAGGCAGTGAAATTCCAGTTGCCTGTGAATTACTACGTTTGGTACTCATGAACTGACTATGCTACTACAATGGCTGTGTAAAGATAGCAGATAAATAAGCCAAGGTAACAAATATGTCATCAAGTTAGGCTCAGAAAGAGGTGTATTGTGTGTCTTGGTGGAGCTGTAGAAGAATTCAATATTCCTGAGTCTGTCTCTTGTGTAATACAGGTTAAAAATAGTCAAGACTAAAAAAGCAATGATGTCAGTATTTCCATTTACCTATAAAATAAAAGGAGGGTGAAAAAAATTAATGTCATACTGAAACCATTGAAATTGTGCTAATATTTACATGGAAAGCTGCTGTTGTAACAAAACAAACAAATATGGTTTAGATTACAGTCAAGTCACTAAAGCTTGTAGTAATGTTTTACTAAAATGTAATTCAAGAATGGCTCTTGAGTGGTTCTATTGCTTTCCAGAAATGAAAGAAAGCTTACATGGTCTGCTGAAAATTGCTGTATCAAACCGAAGTTAGTGTTCAATACAGCTGAAGGAATCAGTGAGTAGAGGAGAAGCTTCGCTAGGTTTTAACTCCTCTGTTTGAACAGGTTTGTAATAAAAGGACATGAGATAAAAAGGAAAGATGAAATTTGCTGATGTTAATGTAAGAGGATGAAAGGAATGAGGAGAATCACCTTCAGGTAGAAGTGTTTCAGAGGGGTCATTCTGATTCTATTCAGTATGCCCCCTGAGTATGCCGTGCTTGGAAAACTAAAAAAAAAAACCCTACCCAAAACAACAATAAAAAAAAAAAAACACAAAAAAAAGAGGGCTCCAGCATTTAAAGTCATGTTAATGAAAAAAAAATACAAGAATTTTAGGCTGTGAATTTTAAAGGACAAAATTGTCTTGTGAATCTTTAAAGTCTGACTAGTCTTGTCTTAGACAATGGTTAATAAATCAACTTTTATATGAACATCTTGACTAGTAACAGAGTATTCAATTTGAACAGCGTTGGCAGGCTTTATTTCCAACTGATCTGTTTAGAAATGACTCATTGTAGACAGAGTACCACACTGATGATGTAGGCTATGAACGTGCAAAGAGCCTTGCAAGAGTAAAGTAGTGACAACATCTTTGGAAGTCACAAGCTTACATTATAAAATAAGTTGGAATTTTATTTGTGCAGCTGACTACTATGTAAAAGCAAAGATATTCCAAATTGGGTCTGAAAGCTGTATATCCAGCTGCCTTTGCAACTTGCAGAAGAGAAAATATCAGGAAAGACAGAAAAATATCTTTCCCAAAGTTTTCAGGAAGCCTGCACTTGCCCAAAATGTCGGAGACTATCCTTTCTTGCTTTGCTTATCACCTGGGTAGCTCACCACCAGGCTGGAGTGACATGGAGAAGCTCTGTCCTGCTGACTCTTCTGTTCACTGTACTTATGTCTCTGTTAAATGCCAGCTGAGTGTCACTGCTGTTCACCAGGCAAGCCGGCAGAATAAGGGAAAAACCTCTTTCCCCAAGGTGTAGCAGGAAGGGCAGACAACTCTGCAGTGAGCTGCGAGGCTCTAAAGCACGATGTGATTGACACCTTGTCACTGGTCATGCTGTGCGTGTCTTTTAGTACCAGCGGTTACAGGATGTGCTGAGTTTGCTACTGCTGACACAGAAAACTGCTGTTCAGTGAGACTGAGCAGATGATGCGTGGCTTTCTGCCCACCTGTGTCTTACAATTTTGTTCAAGTAGGACTTCCTGTTTTCTCCTCCCCCCGACCACCTTGCATCAGACTCATTAAAGGCTTCAAGCTGCTATGTAGATCCAGTTTCTTACACGGAGTCAGAGGCTTCATCACATGCTAGGGATGCTCGATGCTTGTTCTGTTGTTCCATGTTGAAGTTATTGTAATGCCCTAATTCAGTTCAACTTGTCACTGAGCTAGGTTATGTTCAGGTTACAGCATCCTCTTCATTCCAAGGTGCTTATTCTCGAATTCTTGCTTGGCAAATATCTGCCTGCATTGCTTTGGGGCCTACAGTGATGTTTGGGAGGTGATACTTCCCATGGATTGCTTACGTTGCTTTACACAGTCAACCCTGCTGGGAAAAGACTTGAGACTCTTGTAGGTCTGCAAGCAAATGACTCTGAACACCAGGATGTAGAACCAGGGGGCAGGACAACACCAAAGTCCCACCCTTTCTCCACTGTTCAAAGTCTTTGCCAAAAGTAGGACAGTATCAGTAGGAGAGATGGAACAACCTACAGCCTTCATTCTGTATTGTTGGAGGGAAGTGGGATGGAGGAGGCAGATATGAAAAATATTGCTGTCATGTGCCACAGGCAGAGTTTGAGACAAGGTTCAGTCCTGTGGCCTCATCTGGCAGGAGCAAATGATCATTGAAACAAAGTCCTCTTTTGAGGAAGGTGTATGGTGTCCAGTGGATCTGAAGAAAAGAAGTGTTTCTTTCAGTCAGTGAAATTGAATTTATTTTGCAGGATGGAAATAAGTAGGAAGCATCTAATGCTTTTTAGACGTCCTAAGCTCATGGTATTTTAATAAAATTGAGTAAAGTTAAACTCAGTTATTTGGTAAAAGAGCTAATTGATTTAAAAATGAAAACTTGTTTTCAGTTTGATATGATAAACTAACAGTGTAGAGGCAATGAGAAAAGAATGTGGAACATTATCCACTCCTATTTTATGTACTTTTGTTCTTGTTCTTACCTGTCCTCTGAGAAAAGGCAGAAAAGCATGACACAAAGTCGTCTTATCTGAATGGATAAAACAAACTCCTACAAAGTGATTGTTAGGTTCTGTTCAGTAGACACAGCTATTAATTCTGGTACTTGATTAAAAAATACATAAGTACAGTTACGGAGTCCTCCCGTATACATATTCTGCCTAGTATTTGTTATTGCTGCTATCTCAGAAGAGTCACTGAAAGGGCAGTTATGGACTTGGAGGGTAACATTTTTGTTTCCTTCTGAGATATATTTTGATTCCTGCAGTCTTTTTTCCCCAAACCAAACAAACATTAAAGTACTTTTCCTTATTTGTCATGGCTAGGATTTCAGACACTTCTACTTTTCCAGAAGTTAGAGGAAAACACGAAGAAAAAAAAAAAATGTTCTGATTTTAATTTAGATCTTGACATTAAGGGGATGAGGTGGGTTTTTAATTTGTTTTGCTCTGAAATTCTGATACTCAGGTAATTATTTCAATGTATGGGATGTACAAAAATCTAAATATGAATTTAATTTATATACCAATTGCAAGGGAAAATAGCTGAATTGATGCTGCAAAAAAATATACTACTGTAGTGATGTTGAAAGCATTGACTGGGAAAAAATGTTCAGTTTTATATTTTTAGCTCACTTTTTAGTAAGTTTTACCATGGTTACTTTCTTCTGGACTTTAGAACTCCATTAGGTGCTTCAAACAGTTCTCTAAAGCTTCTGAAAATTACTTCTAAGGATTAAATTGTACATTTATAATAGGTGATGCCTTGTCTAATAAACTTAATGAAAAAAATCTGGCTCTTGCATTTCCATAATTTTCAATGTCCTCTTGGTTTTAGTGTCAGCTGAAGGCGTTGATGTTGATCTATGGGAGTTGTTCATTGTTAGACTCTTGCAAGCTTGCTTCTTCGTAAACCATCCTGGCAACTTTGGAAAAAGCAGAACTGTTCAATTTTACTGCTTCTCTTGAAAAGATTAAGAAAAACATTTTCAGTAAAGTAGTAACGTAAATTCTAATCCATTCAGAAGACTTATGATCTTCTGAAGTCTTTGAGAAAGTCTTTCCTTGAAGGCAAAGTGGGAATTATATACTTTGAGAGGAATTAATTTGAAAGTTAATTTTTAAGTTTGTTTTTACATCCTGAAAGCCTATAGCTGGATGCATTTTGTATGGTATAGAGATGTTATAATTAACAATATAATAAATTATTTGATATAATCCTGGATTTAAGAAGCCTCTAATTATTAAAATAAGAGTAATAAGTACTTCAGATCCTGTAAAATAAGTTAGGAGCACAGTAGATTCTAGGTAATTATAAAATGATCTGGTGAGAAGAGGTCACCCAGCTCAGTATGCTGAGTAAAATTTGACTATGTTATCATGTCATGCACGCCAGAAAGAAATTAAATATGTAATAACTAAAATGAAATCCGCTAATAAGGAAACAAACATGTGGGGCTCTAGATTAGTAGTTGCCAGGTTCTTCCTGTCAGTACTGACTGGATGCCAAAGCGTGCCAGAGGTGTGCAATGAAAATCAAACAAACTGAACTTTTCATTTGCATTTTGATCACAGGGGAACTTGGAGGCAGTCTCACTGAAAATTATCAGTGTGTGTATGTGTAATATTATGGCAAATAATATTGTTTATAGTATGAAGTATGGCATCAAAAAGAAGTAATTTGACTTTCTAATTACCTGGTAAAAGTCTTGCTAAAAATGCCTTGTAACAGAAAGCTAACAATGACTTTGACTGTATGTGAAAACTCTTTAGACAAACTTCAAAAATCTTCACAGTTTTTTGTACTCTTTATGTACTAGTTCTTTTTAATAGCTTGCTCTTCCACTTTTAGTTTTTCTTTTCTGAAAAATAGGGGTTTTCTTCTGCGTTTTTAGTCTTTTTCTTTACATCTTAATTCCCGCTCACCCCTCTGTTGTGTTTGTCTTGTGTTTTTAAAATTATGTATTTATGTGTGTATACATGACTAGCAGTGAGCTTTTCTAAGACAGAGAGCATGAGCTTGTCTCTTCAGAGAATTCAGGTAATATTTTTAGCTTATTATCAATCTTATCCATTTAAACTTGTTGCTCTGAACAGTTCTAATGAAATGCCTCAAAGACATCTTGTTACGAGACTTTTGTTTTACAAATCCCTCAATTTTGCGTCTATATTCCATTTAAATACAATAATGCATCTCTTATCAAACACCATGTTATTGACTTTTCTGAATTGCTGGTAGTTGAAAAAAGAGATTTTTAAAAACATGATTGTGAATCTCTTTCATGGTATGAAATTTGATTTAAACTGAAGTCTTATACTGCAGATCTCTTAAATATTATTTCTAGGTGCCACATGCATTTCTTTTTTTTTTTTTTCTTTTCTTTTTTTTTTTTTCTTTCACAAAGACAAGCCTTAGAATAGATTAAAATGAAGTAATGTCTTCTGTAAATTACATTCAGTGAACATAATGCAACTTTCTCTTAAGTGTACTATGGATGATGAAATTTTACTGGAATACTAGTTGCATCAGGGCTGTATTTTAGTATTCATAGAATGCCTTATCCTTTCCTTTGAGAAAGAATATGGCATATCCTTTCCTTTTCCACTTTTATCTTAAGCACTCTGCTCTATACGATATTAGATTTAAATAGAGAGGTAAGCAGATTTTAATGAAGGAGCTGTTGAAAGTGTTTTTCTCTGGAAACATTGAATTTATGAATATTGTTATATAATTTAGTATGAATATAATGGAAAATATTTGTGAAGTAATACTTAGTTTTGACAGTGAGGAACTGTTGTGGAAGTAGGTATCCATATTGACCAAAGATTCATATTTTGTGAGAAGCTTGGGTTAGGGAAAACCTGTGCTGAGCTCTACATGACAGTCTTTCATTGAAACTATCAAAGTGCAAATACGAACTTCATTGTAATGAACATGTGACTAAATAGTGGCCTGGGAACTAAAGAGAACTTATCCATTATACTAAAGTCAATTTCATTCTTAAGAATTTCTTTTTTTTGTTTGTTTAAGGGGCATGTCACAAGATAGTTAACATGCTAAATTGAGAGTTACCCTTTCTGTGTAATTCAAGGTGAAAAATGACCGATTATTATATTCATTACAACAGTAATCTGCTTTCCTCGAGCCATTTTTTCCTCACCTATTAATATTACTGTGATTAGCTAAGACAGAAAGAATAAATTATAAAAAAAAAAATAAAATACTAGAGAGATTAAGCAGCATAAGAATTATGGAATAATTGTATTAACATTCCAATATCTGATCATGGTATGGCATTGTTGCTGACAAAATTGTGCATTTTTAGACCCTCAACCAGTTTGACTTAAGAGATGAGTCATAATCAGTAGTCTAGATTTTTCCAGAGATCTACTCTGAGTCTTGACCAGTAATAACAGTTTCAGGAAGACCCAGAGGCAATGGGAGTGAATATAATTTGATTGCCAAACTGCAGAGCCTTTGACAAGAGAGTGCGTAGCCAGTGTCAGCATGCTCAGAGTGGAACTAAAAATCACATTTGAGTGAAGATGATTATTTAGCAATAATATTTTTGATGATAGGATAAAATATTGAGAAAACTGTGATAGGAGATTGGATGTGCTTCTTACCTATTCTACTGCTTTAGAGGTGAAGCTTCTTTGTGGTAGATGTATGATCAGTGTACGGTGAGCATGGTAATACAGAGGTGTAAACCATCCAGATGCCATTGGATTGATACGTACATCAGGATAACTGCAGTGCAGGGGTTATATTTCAAGAAATAAGGACAGCAACTAAAAATTGGTTATTAAACCTAGATAAACCTAGATTATTATTAGGTAGGTCTGGCAAGCTCAGCTCAGCTTGAAGTGCTGTGTAAGTGGAAGTCAGTATTGTACAAGTTGTCAATTCAAATACAACTCACTACAAAAACTCGCTTTCTTTGTCCCTAGGAGCTCATGACTGATAAAACGTGTTGGAAGAAGACAATATTTAATAATTCAAAAAAATTAAGCAGTTGATTGCACAGACCTTCAGAAAGACTTCACCTGTTTTTAGCAAGATGATCTTCAGTTGAGGCAATGAGCTACAATATATTAATTAATAGAAATGATGCCATTGAACTGGTCCTTTGTTTGAGGAAATGACCAGGGAGGTCAAGAGACTTAACTTATATTTCTTGGCAGGGTATCACTGTTTATCAAGTTTGCCTTGTTGAAAGGCTCTGAAACACTTTTAGAACTAGTGGCAATTTGGTGAATACCTTATACTGCATTCTGTCATCCAAGTAGAGGTTATCTCTAGAAGAAGCTGTTAGGGTGGTATGCCTGCATGGTGGTGGTTTTGAGCTGGAGATTTCTGGGAGGTTTCAGGTTTATGGACAAGTCTTAATGTCCAGAATGGACTTTGCTGATACTTACAGCTTCTATCAGGCGAATAGGGATGTAAAGGCTTCCAGGTCTGAGGTATTTGTTTGTAGGTAGCCTCATAAATGCTGTGTCCAAACACTACACAGTATCTTGTATGTCTGTTATATTTTGAAGCTACCAAAAATGTTTTGACTATAACTTTTGCCAAAACACTACATCCGATGCAGCCTGGTTTTGTAAGAGCAGTTGTGATAAATGGGTTATAAAATTCAAGATGCAGTCTGGAGTCTCTCATTACAACTTTAAACAGGTATTTTGTGAATACTTTTGCGTTTTCTGGGAGTCTGTATGGTTAAAACCACTTGCCTTCTGAAAAATCCAAGTGGCCTTCAAGGCAACTTTGATCAGCTGAAATAGAAAGTCAGTTCTGATTCCTTCTATAGACATGTGCAATAACCCGTGTGTTAAAAGTTTTAGAGACAAGAAGGATTTCTGTGCTGAGATCTGACCTATTTGCTGACCTGCTGAACAGATCTCGGGTCTGATCCATTGCTCTCTATTGAAAGACGTTTATAAATGCTGGGTGTATACTGAGCGACGGATATCACTATTTTTTGCCTTCATACATTGAATGGGATAAACATAGAATGGATTTGGAAGTGGTGAAAATAAATGCTCAAATGATAATCTTTATTAAATAAAAAGAAGGACGTTGTAGAAATAAAGTTATGTTGTTACTTCAATGTAGTTGGCAGAATGAATATTGCACATCTTCATGATCTGCTTTATGGAAAATTCTGGTTTAGTAATTTTTAGTAGTTTTACTGGTATGACTGTGCAAACAGCTTCCAGGATGAAGTTGCCCACAAGTCTATTGCTTTTCTTTAGTATTGCTCATTTACATTGTAATTGATTAAAAACTGAAGTCAGATCAGTGCATTGGAAATGAAGCTGGAACCTTAGGCTGATATGAATATATAAAAAATTATCACGCTTTGAATGTAGTTTGACTAGTCTAATACATTCTGATACTATAACTTGTTAGATTGATAGGTGTTTTCTTCACAGAGTGGGAAGATTCTTGGGTCCGTTTCACATCTTTTGTTTGCACGTGTTCTTTTGCTGTATTTAATCACTTTGTATTTATTCATTAGTCACATGCTTTGATTTTAAGGTACCTGTAAAATATAAACTGTGATATAACTTCCACACTGCTATTTTAGTAACATTCAGTAATGCTTAAAAGTAATATGACCATGTAAAATCAGTGGGTTTAATTTTGTTTTGAGGAAATAAAATGTCCTGGAACATATTAGGATTTTATAAAGAAGAGACTAAATATTTTTGATTAAATAAATTACACAAGACATTTCAAAGGCAACAAATGGGAAATCATTTTGATAACACCTTATTTTAAAAAAAAAAAAAAAAGAAAAACATACACTTAAAGCAGAAATTCTTTGTTACTGTTTGTTGTCATCTGATGGATAACATATGAAAGCATAAGAAGTGTCCACTGATCAAATAAGATCTTGCTCTCAAACAGTGCTATATAATGTTTTAAACATTTGAAGACATTTTTCTTGGTTTTGATGTATGTTTAGAAAACTTCAGATAAGTAATTGAGAGCCTGATCTATCATATTTATTCCCTTAATGTTTCTTGTTAAAATATTCCCAAAGTAGAAAACCTCATGTTCTAAACTTTGTATAAATTTGGTTATAATTGGAACGAGCTTCATTTTTGTACAAGGATGGACTGTGAAGTTAGTTTTTTTTTTTGGCTTGTGCAATCACTTAAGATGGATTATTTGTTTTAAATTGTTCCTGTTGATATTAGTGTTCTTTAAATATCCAAATGGAGAATAGCTGTTGAAAATAGCAATACCCTCTCTCCACCAAAAAGTATTCCTGAAATTTAACAAAGGCAACACTTTCTAAAGATACATAACATAGTTTGCAAAGAGAGCACAAAATTACCTTCGGTTAGTTTAACTCTTCCTAGCCTAGAGACTAAGAAATCAACACTATCTATGTAAGAGAATACAGGAATATATAATATATATATTGCTTTCTCCCTAGTGTCCTTTCAGTCTCCAGCTACTTGCTGCTCAGGGCACTCTTGACAGATTTCTGTCTTCAATAACCTCAGCTGCATTGTTCTTCCCCCCCGCCCCCTCCGCCCTCTTAAACATGTTTACATAAGGTTCAAGAGAGACCGGCCTTTTGGCATCAACAAGGAAAATTTCTCCTTGGATTAATTATGCATTACACTAACTCCTTTTGATGTTTCTGATACTGTTTCCTGATGGTTTGATTTGGTGCCTTACTTACATTGGAAAAGAGAGTAAATTACTCATGCTTGCTCAGTCCCTGTACTGCTTGTGATGTTACAGATGTTATTATACATGATTTGAGTCTTCCTCTGTCTCAATATAATACTCTACCTGTGTTTAACAAAATGGTAACAGTCCTTTCTCTTTTTTCATTTAAATAGGCAATCCCTTTAGGTTGCTAATGTGCATGTGTATAACTACTGTGTGTGGGGAAAAAAAAATACATAACCTACTTTGGTTTTGTGGAAGTGTAACAGGGAATTCGTGAATATTCAACTTCGTCCAGTTGTAGTTACATGTATTTTTAGATTAACATTAATAGTTTTCTATAATTAAGTAAAGAAGCAAACATATTTGTGTGACAGTAATTCTAGGAATAAAATAAGAAGGATTTGAAATCAAGGACACTTGAGCTTAAAGTGCAAAAAAAAATATATAAAAATAAAGTTTCATTTAAATGGTTGTCACCATCTTTTTAGCATGATCCAGTAATTCTGTTTAACACTAATAATGCTAATTTCCTAAAATAAGCTTAGCAGCAGCAATTCAGTTCTTGATGTATTTCTCCTCCTCCTGTTTTTTTTCGCGTTCTGAGCGATGTGTAATAGTAGAGCAGTATTACACTTGACCTGAACTTGTGTTCATTTTGTGCAAATGTCCATACAACAGCAAAGTAAACTTGACAGCTTAATTCTATGTTAGGGGAATGTTTGCAGGGATAATCCTATTCACACTGCAGGATAAGGATGCCCTGCCTAGTGGCTTTGGCCTGTAAAACCATTAGCTTTAAATTGTGTGCTGACATCGTGATCTTCTTGGTTTGTAAATCAGGTTTTTATTAGCAGTTTATTGGTGAGAGTGGGTAATTTCATGATAAATTTTCATAGCTAGCCCATGCCCACTTTCTTTAAGTACAGTTGACAAATACATCAAAAGCTAAAACATCTTTACTTCATAAGGATTATCTGATGGAAGACACATGGTATTAAATTTTAAAGCTGTAAATGGTTTGGATTAAGATATATTTAATGACAAAAATATCAGCTTGGTGTGGAGGCTGGAAAATAATATTTCACAGGTGTCCATGAGTGAAGGCAGAGAGAAATAAGGAGACAGAATATATTTTAAGATTTCTCTTCTGCCTCTTTCTGGTTAACTGTCGTATAGTAGGCCAGTGAAATTCCCGTAAACTTACAAGATTTGCTGCTGTAGTTTAGTTTTTGGTTTGACTTCTGTTTTTCTTTATACTTTGCTGGGGATTATGATTGGAGATAGATCTGTAAGTATCTTGATTTTTGTATACTAATGTTAATATGAAGAATTTCAGTCTTAAGAATGAACATCAGTCTGTATTTTATAGATAGATAGAGGTACAGAAAAAGACCAGCGTGACTCTTCCAAATATACTGATACTGTATGTTTGAATAGATCTACTTCTATTTTTCTTCAATATTTATAGATCTTTATTTGGAAGAGCAAGTGGTAATAGACTGTCTCCCTTATGTAATGAAAGGTTGAAATATATTGCTTCATAAATACCAACAGTATAACTGGAATTTTATAGTAGTATATACTGTATACAAGATAATAACAAGGTACAGCTGCACTTAATCTTATCTAGAGGTCATTGTTTCAGTTTTTCAGATGTGGAAACAACAATAAGAAAGGCTGACAGACTTCCAGAGTGAAGCAGTAGATGGAAAATTATCCTCATGTGCGCTAAACACTGAGCAAAGCAGGCACTTGCTAAAGTGAGATAGGACTTCACCTGGTCTCCAAAGGATGCAGGTGAACATCCTGCACCCATGACAACGTTCTGCCATAATGGCAGTCCAGCTCCATTTGCATACGTGTGCGATCTCTGACAGTAGAGGGAAGATACTAATGCAGCTTGAGTCTTTTGTGACCACTGCTCATGGCATACAGTATGCTGTGTATGTTATTTTATTTATTAGCCAATCTATTTTTTACAGCTACAACCCTTAGTTGACCCACCATAGTTCCTGTTTTTCCTAGCTGCAAATTATAATATTGAATGCAATCCAATGCTAGCCTCCTAGTCAATCTGAATTCCATTTAGGTGTTCAGTGGAAAGTGCAAATTAAACCTTTGGCTTCTACCCTGCAGAGACAGTCCAAAGTCCAGGCTTCGGTGCTCTGAATCTCACAAGCTCAACAGGAGATTAAGCTCTGTACAATTTATGTACACACTTTGCATTAAAAGTCAAGTCTCACATCTAGTGCATTTCAAAGTGCTTTCTGCATGCTAAAACTGAAGTCTTTTTACCCAGACCGATTCTCAAGAGTTAGTAGTGTTTATTGGAACTACATGTCTGTTGTGGCTTCATGGTTTTGCAAGGTGAAAGCCTCTCTGGCATAATGGAAGCTTGAAGAACTACTAATAAACACAAGAACCAGTAAGAAATAATCAGTATTTCTTTAACAGTTGGTAGAAAACCACTGAACTATGGTCAGAGTTAAGTTTTGTCTTGGGATTAACAATTGCTCAATGTCTAGGAAGCTTTAGGACGTGGAGTGCATAGTTAAAAATATTTTCAGATACTCTGCACCAGATAATTATTTGTTTTTGTTTTTTTTTTCCTATTCAGAGAACAACTACTGTTTTGGAAATGGGAACTTTCTATGTTGCCAGTCCAGTAGTATATGAGAGCAGAAACGGTTATTTCATTAGTAATGCAGTATAAGTCAGATAAAGGAAATAAAATTGAGAGATGAGGAGGCAAAAAAGTTATGGCTGCAGTACATGAAATTAAAAACCTAAACAACATAAAAAAATGTCTTTCTAAGAAAAGGATTATGCCTTTTAATGTCCCTGACAACTAGTTGGTGATGTGCTGCAGACTGACTCTTGTTAGATTCTTTTTTCGCGAAGTTATCATTATTTTGTATAGTTTTGTCAAAGGGCTAATGACAAAATTGTTTTTGTCATTTTTCCAGAAAAAGTGTAGTACCTGCCTCATTATGATGCATGTATTGAAGTTGTTAAGCTTTTGTAGTATAGTCCAAACCCAAAATAACTTGAGTTTGCCATGTGACCTGTTTTGAATAAAGATTAGTGGCCAGGTTTGTGTGATTTATCATGGCATACAGTGCACAGTAACGCGCATTATGGTAGATGGCAAGCTATAAGCATGCTACACAAGCTTTCATTGAAGTGCTTATCTTCTGAAATATTTGGATAAATACAAGCTTGCCCCACTCAGTGCAAATTTATTTTTATGAAGCTACATAAAACTAATGATACTCTGCAAGTATTGCCAAATAATACTATAAGAATAAAAAATTGAGACATTTAAAGTTTCATCACTGTCATTATACTATACTATAAGAGAACAGCTGGAATAACACTGATCCGATAGGATGATATTCCTTTTATGCTTTATGAAAAGTGTATGAAAATATGCTTGTGAAAAGAAAGGGAGGAACAACAAAACATACTTAAAGCAAATAAGCAATTTTTTGAAATGTGAAAATAAGGCAAAGATTTTGTAAACATGAAGTTAAATATAGCTGAGAGGAAATATAACGTTTCATGCTAAGGACCCAGGCTTTCTCTGGATGTCGTGAACACGAAGATGACCCTAAGGAGTCATCTTCCTGTATTCAAGTTCCACGCATAAGTGAGGTAGTATAAGGGAAAGAAGAGTGGCAAAAATGATGAAAATTTTTTTATCCTTTTGTAAAAATGTACATATCTGGTGCATGTAAGAAGTTATTTTTCCCTTGAAAAACTTACTAAAGAGTTGCAGAATCCTTTAAAAGATGTTTCCAGCCTTCACTGTTTCAAAGTCAAAAACAAATGTCAATTAAGTGCTAACTGAGTGTAGATCAATACTGTGATGAGTGGTTTGCTGATAGGTGCTCTGCGCAATATGCTAGCCCTAATAGAGTCAGTAGAAGACCCAGATAATCTAGTTAAGTGTGTCTGAAGTTAGCACAGAGCCCATAATGTCCTTTTCCCTTAATTATTTGTTCGACAGAATGGCAGTGCCTAAGAAGTCACCAGTGTCTAGGAGTAAAGAACATGCTTTCTTGAATGAAAGTCAACATGTACTTGAGCCAGCTGCAGCAAAAAGAATCAGGAAGAGGGTAGATTTTTCAGAACCTGGGGTTGATGACAAGTGTATTTGAAAATCTTGTAAGCTAAACAAAAATCCTGAACATGTATATGACTCCAAATGTTGCACAAACTCCTGCCTGACATAAAAATGTATACAGTGTATGCTGGATAACATGGATAGACTCATTTCATACTCCCCTGTTCTCTTTTTGTAGATAAAAACAAAGTTTTATTAGTGATCAGGAGTAACCGCAATAGCTTCTGACTGGCTGACCTCAGTTTAGTGGCTTTAGTGGTATAGCTCTTTTGCTGATGAGGTTGTATGCTCAGCAGACCAGTTTTGTGATAACATCTCCCATAAATCAGTCGCACTTCTACGGATTTTAGAGTACTTGTGTCCAATTTATTTTATATGGGAAGATGATCTGCAAAAATCTCAATATTATAAAGGTAAACTGTTGAAGTACTTGAAGAAATTTGGATTTTCTCTGGACAACTGGTTTTATTTGTCTAGTACTACGAGCTCCAAAGTGAGACTTATTTTACTGATGATGATCTCATGTAGATGTATAATCTCAACTTTTTTTTTGTTTTGTTTTGAAAACAAGATAATCTATGTCCACAGCTGTGCTGTTTCTGTTTGCAGTCCCTGAGGATGAATTAGGCTTGTGCTGATATGCTGGCTTGCTTTCTGCTTTGGCTAGGTGCTCTCACTGTTTTACTCAATATCAGGTCTGGCATTCACCAGAGCTTTGTGAGCTGATTGGGCACACTAACCTGGGAGCTTGAAAAAAAGGCAAAAATAAGATGTACCACTCGCTGGCAGAAGTGACCTGAGTCATTTGAGATGTAAAGTGTCACACTGCTCTCAAGGGAGAAAATGAAGTTGTGCAGCCAGGAGTGAAGAAGGGAGAGAAGGAGCGAGATGTCCTGTGGCAGTGATCTGTTGATTACATCAGTGATCCTGGAGGACCTTGCTCCAGAGATGCTGTTTTGTTTGGCAGACTGCTGAACATCACTCAGTACTCTGCTGCAGCCCTCCTCCTCTTGTCTGTGTGGGTTACTCCGTTGTCTTACAGAGAGCCAGTGCAGAGATAGGAAATCAGAAAAGTGTTGAATGCTTAAAGTTATATTCAGTGTTGACTTTCAATGTTTTTTTTGCATATGTAGTAATTTGACAACTGAATTTAAGCAGCAACAACCAAAGAAAAGAACAGTTTGAGGGGACAGAGTGGTACCTCTGTGGTTCAGAAGTGTGTGAGAGATGTCAGCATGAAGCAACTAAAGGGGAAGTTACTCTCTGAATTATTCCCGTATGTATATCATCCTACTGGATGAAAGGTTTTTTTTTTTAATGTGTATTTTAGTTAGTTTATTTTGGCTGAACTATGGGTGAAACTAGTTACTTGGCTGAAATCTCTGTGAAACAAGGACTTTTTTTTTTTATTATTATTTTGTGAGTGATACTAATTGCATGTGTGTAGTACCTTCTTTGATCTCAGTAAAGGCACCCAGGCATTTGAGGCAATATGTATATAAAATGAATGTGAAATTTATTTACTGAGCAGCAGGCATACGATGGAGTGGTCTGACAAAGGTACCTTTCCGTGTTGCAGTAATTTGTTTGTGACAATAAAACTGATCTCCAGATGCTGACTAGATAATTACTGCTTAAATGTGTCTTATTGGTTAAAAACAAAAAGTACAAAAACACACTCTGAAAAAGTGAGCTTTAAACATGAGTATGTTTTGATTTTTCACTGTCTGGCTCCTGAAAGGGGCCATTAAGACCTTTCCTGTGGTACCTTTTTCTCCCTCATCAAAGATTCTGACTTCTCTTATCATAGTACATTAAAATGCCACAGCTTGCTACTGGCAACCAGGAATCAGCAGCTCTTTGTGGCAATGTATTGTGTAGACTAGAGTTCACAACTTCTTTTTTAAAAAAAAAAAAAAAAAAAGCTTTGAAGTAGTATAACTTCATCACAATTTTTTTTTTCTGTCACAAATAATTAGACTATAAGAGTGGGTCAGCAGTCAGATTTGCTTATTAGTCCCTAACCCACTGAAAATAGCCTAAGGGGTAGAGGCATCACTTATTGTAACTTGAATTGAAGGAAAACCGAAGGCAGAATTTTCACAGCTGCAGATCTAAAAACATGTTTGTTACTGAAGTAATCCTGACCATGCTATCACCCTAGTAGTTTCTAAGTCCAGGGTGCTTGGCTGATGTGAAGAAAACAGTGTATGACATATGCTACAGGGCTGGTCATGATTGAAAGAAATACAGATTTTTATTTTGCCACTTTCTTCCCCCACACGCTGAGGGAGAAGGATGCCGTCTAATGCAGTGCTCCCTTTAGGACTGAAATGAAACACTGCTAGGGGAAGTATGAGATGATATCGTGTCAGGTCATTTTGGTTCGGCTTAACAGTCAAACCCTCTCCTGTTCGGTTCTGCATGTGAGTTTGTCATTAACCCGGCACGGATCGGGTCACAGCACTATTTCCTCTTGGTCTTAACTGTGACATCGGGTGTCTCAGCTGCCTTTGGCAGGTATCTCTCCAGTGGTGAGGAGCCTTACTCTACCTTAAGGAGCGACTAAAAGCATTTGAGTTTGAACACTTTCTCCTCAAGGTGTGGTGGTTGTGTGTGTTTGTTTTGGCTGTGTGTTTTTGTTGCTGGCTTTTGAGTTTAAGAAAAAAACAAACCAAAACAAAAACAACTAAGCAAAACAAAAAAAAAAACTGCCAAAAAAAAGCCCCCCCCAAAACCACCATGAACACCAAACCCAACAAACAACCCAAGCCAACCTCTCTTTCTGCATTCTCCCTAAAAGCCTAACCCATGCATGGTATCAACAGTACTTTTATATGGACGTGGTAGGGGTGTTTTTTGCTTTTTAACTACTGCTGTGGACATGTGAATATGTGTAAGTGAACTTCCCAGTAAACACAGGTGGTTTTTAAAGTATAGTCCCTGGTATGTTTGGAGTTTTTAAGGGTAAATCAGTAATAAAGAGGATATTACCAGCTCTTAGTTTTCCATGTTCCTTCACTTCTGCTGAATGTATTGCTTCTAAAACACCACTTTTTTTCACAGCACATCAATGATATTTAACAACAATGTTTTTGAAGACTGTTTTCTCCACCACATGATTATTTCTGGTGATGTAGTTTATAGCATGTTCCTATGCACAGTTGTATTGGCACAACTATGGGGCAGGTGTGAGTGACCAGGAGAAGAAAGCCTTCAGTCATCTTCACTGCTCAGCAACAGGAAAACCTTCTTAGGAGTATTATACTGTTCTAAGATGTGATGTCAAAAAAAAAACGGAAGAAAAAATTAGTTATGGAACAAATCTGAATTAAAATCTGAACATGAAGGAAGACAGTGATACTGCAAGATTGGAAATGAGGTCATCTCAAAACATTCCAGAAGAGCTGTGAAATGCAGTTCTGAACTAAGCTCCTTAACAGCTCCTGGATGAGGACTTGTATAAAGTGTCAAGCAAGATTAAACATTTTCCTACAGTGGACTGAAATCTGCAGATTTATTTGTTAATGCCTATAATCAGACAGATTCGAGAAACCAAAAAGAGGGGTCTGAGATGGCTTAAGAGCCAGGCTGAAGACAGAGAGGGTGAAGGAGGCAAAAATCTGCTTGTTTTGTTCAAGTCTTGTGCAGTGTAATTTTAAAGGGAACTACTAATCAATATGTAAGACCATTTTAAATCACCCAATTATTATTACTTTTTTAAAGTTACCTGCAGCTGAATTGTTAAGAGGGTAGGAAGGGAAGGCTGGAAAGGAAAAAGAGAACTTTATTTCGGATCTTTTTTTGACACCTACAATAACTGCTTTTTAAGATTAACACCTAGTCATCAGATCTTTCCCTTTCTGAAAAAGTATCATAAAGATCTCCTGCTGTTCTCAGCAGTGCCCTGCTAATTCAGCTCACTAGCAAAATTAACAGCAGGAAACAAGCCTTTGAAATTTTCATCATTTATGAGTAGCGTTGTTCATTCGGTAAAGGATATGGGCTCCTGCTGTAATTGTTCCTGTGTTAAGAAGGCTGCAAGTTATTTTCTCTTCATCAGTCTTTAAAAAAAAAAAATCAATAGAAATAAATACACATACAATTAAATAGTGGATTAAACAGCCAACTGAGTGACTAAGAATTTCTTTCACATTTGAACTCTTCTGATTTTTTTAAATTTTATTTTATTTTTCCTCTCTGAGGGAGGACTATTGTGCTTCCATTCCTTCACAAACACTCGATAATGCTAAAGTGCTTTGAAGTTGCCATTGGAGAAAATAGAACAACAGATGGAGCATGAATAAACCCACACTGCTGTCTTTTTAATCTAAACAAAAGCAATTTTTCTTGGCAAAAAATAGTTAATATTTAATTCTATTTACTCATAGAAGTTTGATCCCAGATGAGAACACAAAAACTGAAGCAGAGCTGCATATACAACAGCTCAGTACATCTATATCCTAGCTTTTTATTAGGAAGATAAAAAAAAAAAAAAAACAAACTGTCTAGCATGCATTGTAATAGCTGTGATGGATCTTGTTCAATGCTGATCTGAAGGCCACTGGACCCAAAGGAATCTGTGAATTAGAATCTCAGTAAGATGCTCTTACTTTGTGGTTTCCATGGTGCAAAGCAAAAATTCAGGACTTCTCATTTAGTATGACTTTTCTCATGTGGAACTGTTATTAGTGGTTATAACTGAAGCTGCCATTCCTGTAGTAAAAGTAGTGTTTGAACATCAGATGTATTCCCACCATAAATAAAATATCTATATACTTCTATTACTACTTTTTGAGATTCTTCTTCCTTTATTATACAGTTAAAGATGAGATTTGATGACACTAATCTCCTCTTCTTCATCCTGCAGTTTTTTCCCAAGATAGATATTACAGACCTTTTTCGAGGGGAAAATATTGTGAAGCAAGCTTTTAATACATTTTCTGGTGTAGGCAATATAGGATTTCCTACTGAAGTGGTAGTTTGTGTTCTCTTCCTCTCATGCAATATCTGGTCCTTATTAACACTCAGAACTTGTGCATCTTCTGTATAAAATTCTATGCTGCTGTATTTTCACTGCAGATTTGCTTCCCTCTTCTGACAGAAGGGCTTCACAGTGCAGCTGCACAGTTTGATCACTACTGCTCTTAACTGAGTGGAAAGATATCTGATGAATTAAGCCCTACAAGTTTAGGCAGTATTACGTTTTCTCAAACTTGTGTAATACTCAGAGTTTGAAGGATGTTCTTTCCTAACTTGCCCTTGCAGTCACAGAAAGCATGCTTGACTAAACTTTTTAAAACTTCTTAGAGGCAAGGTGTGGGAAAATCAGCAAACAATCAGAAGAGGTAAAATATGAACAACCACTGTGAGGTAAATTAATTTGAATAGAGACACTGATGTTTCATAAAAGAAATCTAGCAGGGCAGCATTAATTCCTGCTTACACAGGGTTCATTAGACATGCCAGTAGCTAATCATAAGAACAAATGAAAAAGATTGCTAGCCTGTAATAAGTCTCTATGAGTAGACCTCCTTGGCAATGTAGGTGTGAAATGGCTTTATTGCTAATGAATGTGGTTCAGACTAATTCAAAGTGGAGGACACAACTTGGAAGCAGGTTATGTGTATGTATTAGCTATGCTGCTACAGAACTAATCTGACTCTTTTACAAGTAGTTACAGACTAGCATAGGTGGAGTTTTCTGGAATGGAAGACCACATGTCTAAACTTATATGGTGCTACTTTCTGCCTTAACTTAAGCCTTGAGGTGTAGCTACAGAAGGACTTCCAACTTGGGATTTAGATTGTGTTAAGCTTTTTCTAGTTAACAATTGTAACTTTTTTTTTTTAAAGTATTTAAAACATGCATGGATTAATTGCTTGCTCAAACCATCTTCTCATTCTTCCCTTACTTCTAGAGAGATTTGGGGATGACCTTTCAAGTCTTTTCTGCTCTGCGCTCCAATATTCCAAATATTCTTTTATTGCTCAATTTTGCCAGGAAAAAAAAAAAAGCCCGAAAACTCTAACTACTGCCTTAAATCCACATTAAAAAAACCCCACAGTGTAACAGGAGAGGTGGAAGAGTGACCTAACAGACTAAAATTCTAACTGGTCTTCCAGTTCAGGCACTGTCTTCAGAATAGGAATAGATATCTGTTCTAGGTAGCCCCTATAGGTACCAGAAAAATGAAATGGGACATTGATACTAGGACAGTGACGTTAGCACAATGCCAGTGCAAATAACCCTTAAGGAGATGATACATGCCCAAGATATTTCAAATTGTTACATATACTAAGAGTGTATGTTAAGAGGGGAAAAATAATACTAATGAATCAAGCCTGTAAAGGAGAATGCTTTTAAATACACCGTCCTGTGAAGAAATAAGTGAAGGAGAGGAAAGGTGTTTCAGTTGGAGCTGAACTAGGTATTCTTGTAGGTCCCTTCCAACTTAAATCTCTTATTCTGTTTCACTAGTTTAACAGAAATTCAATGCACGTTTGTTGCACACACCTTTTTGGTAAATCTTCAGAATTCAATTAAGTACAACATATTCCTGCTGTGCTAAGATAAGAATATCAGAAATTTTAGGAACATGAAAATGTTATCTGCACAGCATGCCTCTTTTTGTTGTTGTTGTTGCTGATCTCAATCCATTTTCAGCTTTCTTACTGTTCCTTCAATCATTCCCGCCAGAAATACATCTAGATTGCTCTTGAGCTAATTTATATGCTTTGCAGCTACTGCCTTGCTCTATAATTTGTTTCTGCCATAAACAATTTTATTTTGACCAAATATGACTTATTCTCAGCTTTCATAAAACCATTGTTCCTAGGTGAATTTCAAAGTTATTCTTTAATATTTAAGCAGCAATCTAACTTAATTTTCAATTTGTCATTGCCTCTTAAGTATTTGAAATGTCTTGGTTATGTAAAAATTTGCCCATTCAGAGAAAATGCATTTTTATCCCGGTACTAAGACTTAGATTATCATATGATCTTGTCAGATATTTGGAATAGAACCTAGATTTTGCTAGTTTCCACTGAAGGGAAAATAAACATGTATCTGCACTGAGATAACATGGTGAAACTAATCTAAACAAACATGTTTACTTGTCTGGACTTCTTGATGTTCCCTTTTTTGTTGTTTACCTCAATGTTAAGCATACAATCAAGCCAGGGACACTTTTTTTTTTTTAATTGAAACCAGTTTTCTCCTCCTATCTTTCCATGTCAAGCCAATATTTTAGGTGACAGTATTCCCAGACTGAGAAACTCCCACATCAAGTTAGAGAGTATGACTGGAAAGAGTCAATTAGAACATGGACTTTAGCTTAAGACGTTGACTCTTTGTTATAATGATATTTATGTTGTGCTCATCGTTATTGCAAAGCGTTGTGAAAGTTGTTCAATAATGCTTGTTTTTCTTTATAAAGATAGTCTTTATGATGATCTTAATTGTGGTGAAGAAAACTTTGTCTGATTGTAGTTTCTTTGAGAATATATGCTAAATGAAGTGCACTTTAAGAAAGGAAGGAAGACCTGATAATTAAGTCATGAGTGTTATCTAAAGATTTTGATAAAGTAAGAAAGACTTTTAGGCATTTAGGACCCTAAATCTTATTGAAAGTCGATGGAACTTTTAATCTCCTACGTGACAAAACTATATACGAAGGATCTTCAGAATCCAAGGTAATTTAAATTACTTGGAGATTTTGTTCAAGGTCTGAAGCACAACTGTAAAGGCTATAAAGATAATTTGACATCACTTAAAAACCACTAAGTTCAAGTTGTAGGGTCAGACCATAGTGTTTTCTGAAAGGAGTGTTATAATTTGCTCCTTGTTAAGAAAAAAACCACCTGGTTAATTTGTGTTTGTGGTACTCTGCCTGCCCTGTACAGGAATCTCCATCACATACATTCTAGTTGCTCTAAAAAGTTGAAAAGAATAGTTGTATTTTACTATTTCTCTAAAGGAAAGGACAGCGCTTATCTTGAAATATTAATTTTTAATGAGAAGTTTTTTAGAGTTTTCTTTAAAAAGGTAACCAAGAAATGAGACATTTAGGAATTCTGTATTTCATATTAACTTCTGAATATTGAAAGGTGATTTTGGATCAAAGTAAATGACAAAGTATCATTGTGGATATGGATATATTAGGAAATAAAGTACCAGATGAGTATTCTATAGAGCAGGGACTGAAAAGGATCTCATTAGGCTGTTTCTGATGCTATTGATTCCAAAATATTTGTGCCTTGCCTGTTTCACACTGTGACTTTAAATTATGATTTTATGACTATATGCATATATATGCAATTCAGTTGCCAAGCCACTGGCTATCGTATTTGAGAGGTCGTGGCGGTCTGGTGAGGTCCCCGATGACTGGAAGAAAGGGAACATAACCCCCATTTTTTAAAAAGGGGAATAAGGAAGACCTGGGTAACTACAGGCTGGTCAGCCTCACCTCTGTGCCTGGCAAGGTCATGGAGCAGATTCTCCTGGAAACCATGCTAAGGCACATGGGGAGCAAGGAGGTGGTTGGTGACAGCCAACATGGCTTCACCAAGGGCAGATCGTGCTTGACCAATTTGGTGGCCTTCTGTGATGGGGTGACAGCATCGGTGGACAAGGGACGAGCAACAGACATCATCTACCTGGACTTGTGCAAAGCTTTTGACACTGTCCCGCATGACATCCTTCTCTCTAAACTAGAGAGGGATGGGTTTGATGGACGGACCACTCGGTGGATAAGGAGTTGGCTGGATGGCCGCACTCAGAGAGTGGTGGTCAACGGCTCAATGTCCAAGTGGAGACCGGTCACGAGTGACATCCCTCAGGGGTCAGTGTTGGGCCCGGCCCTGTTCAACATCTTTGTGGGTGACATGGACAGTGGGATAGAGTGCACCCTCAGCAAAATCACCGATGACACCAAGTTGTGTGGTGCAGTTGACACGCTGGAAAGGAGGGATGCCATCCAGAGGGACCTTGACAGGCTGGAGAGGTGGGCCCATGACAACCTCATGAAGTTCAACCAGGCCAAGTGCAAGGTCCTGCACCTGGTCATGGCAACCCCAGGCACAAATACAGGCTGGGTGGAGAATGGGTTGAGAGCAGCCCTGAGGAGAAGGACTTGGGAGTGCTGGTGGATGAGAAGCTTAACATGAGCAGGCAATGTGCCCTTGTGGCCCAGAAGGCCAACTGCATCCTGGGCTGCATCAAGAGGAGCGTGGTCAGCAGGTCGAGGGAGGTGATTCTCCCCCTCTACTCTGCCCTGGTGAGACCCCACCTGGAGTACTGTGTCTAGTTCTGGAGCCCCCAGCACAAGAAGGACATGGACCGGTTGGAGAAGGTCCAGAGGAGGGCCACGAAGATGATAAAAGGGCTGGAGCACCTCTCCCATGAGGACAGGCTGAGAGAGTTGGGGCTGTTCAGCCTGGAGCAGAGAAGGCTCCGGGGAGACCTGATAGGAGTCCTCCAGTACCTACAAGAAAGATGGGGAGAGGCTGTTTACTAGGGCCTGTTGCTATAAGACAAGGAGTAATGGTTTTAAAATAGAGGGGGGTAGATTTAGATTGGAAATTAGGAAAAAATTTTTTACAATGCGAGTTATAGAACACTGAATGACTGAAGAGGGTCATAGGTACCCAGATACCGCTCCAGAGATTTTAAAAAGAGAAAACTGAGGTAATGGATGAGGTAATGGAGTACGCTCCCCCCCTGCCCCGGTAGGACATTGCAGTAATCTAAAACTAGATAACTCAAGGGTAAGCTGAGATGCTTACTTAAAACCAGATTTTGATACTAAACAGAGCGTATCTGCAGGAAATAATTTATGGAGGGATTTGAATTTGTTTTCCTCCTACATTTTGTCCTAATTAAACATAATTTTTACTAGCATTTAAAAACCCCCACATGAATCCTATGTAACATTCTTGGAACTTACTATCTAAAACTAAGTTTTATTGCATTGATTTTTTTTTTTTGTAATGAACCTGACTAGAAACAACTATATCTTGAATATACGCATATCTTAAATCAGAATTTCTTTTTGTATGTTTTTTGATCTGTGCTGTTCTAGAACATCTACATATAGTACACTGGCACTAAATAGCTTTGAAGCAGCACTTTACATTCATAAGGTGTTATATTATGGATCCTCTGAAGCTGAGCGTTGCGGAAGTTGATCATTCATTTTAATTTGCCCTTCAGAAGGGGTAATCTTCCAATATTTTGCAACTATGAACTGTATATTCATAACTAAGGAATAAGAAATTTCCAATTAATTTAGTCAGTGAGTAGCATTTGTCCCTTTCCTTACTCTGCTGTCCTTCTGGAACAGTATCTGTCAGTGCTGCCAGAGCCAGCTTGGCCCAGGGGGCTGGTGGATTCTGGGAATCTTCTTACAGGGAATGCATGCAACCTTTGGTGCCTTGGCTTCCTGGATCACACAGGAGAGTAAGACTAAGCCAACTGCTTTCCAAGCACTTTGTCTTCAAAACAGGACTAAAATTCCTGCGTAGCCCCACTGCAAATTTGTGTGGATGGGTGTAGCTGATGCTTGACCAGTTTCAGGACAACATGGAACAGAGGGAAGTTCGTGAGAGTTAGTCTTTTCATAGTGCACCTATGGTGGAATAGGTGGCATTTCTGGATCTGGTTCTGACTCTGACTCCCTTCTGTTTCCTAGATTAGTAAAAAGTTATGACTCTGCTCACTAATACTTAGTAAATCTGGAACAAAAGCTATATAGGAGTGAAATAGTTTTGTCTCTTACAGTCTTCATGCTTAAGGGTTTGCAAATATATTTACTCATACTTTAGGACTTGCTTGTTTATATAAATTGCAGTGTGATTTTTGTTTACATGTGTCTAAATACGATTAAAAATTTATAAAAACAGATTCATATTTCAAATTTCAGTAGCTCAATAAAAATTATATTTCACCTATAGAGGGGCTGTTTTTCTTGGTTTTTTTTTTTTTTCAGGAACAAACTAGTAAAACAAAAGTATTTTGTATGTGACTTTTTAAAAAAAAAAAACCACAAGACTATGAACGTGATATTTAAGCTATGAAGAGGCTTTAATTGTGAATGTTAAGAAAAAACAAACTGAAAACTGAATGTGTGTGTTTGAATGAAACCTATTTGCATGTCAATCATTTCCCAAAGAAGAATCTAATAATTTTTTGAGTAGTATGAACTATTGCTTTTGTCAGTGTTTCTTTATAGATTCTTTCTAGAAAGGATATTACACTTTTGCTGCAGCATAAATTCTGAAATTATGATCAATTGTGTTTGAAATGCTATCCTTTTTTTTCTTTTTTTTTTTTTTTTCCTTCAGTTGTAGTCGACAAATATTTACAGAGCAGTATTGCCATTAAGTACAGTTACATTGTCATGTTACTGGAAGTAGTATGCTCAGTCACTTGGAAAATCTTGTATACTTTGGATCCATGGTTCTTTATATGCTCTTCACGTAAGAGTGAGCACTCCCTCTCTGCTGGCTCAGTACAATATTTTTTTTTATCAATCAGTTAAAAATGGCTTTTTATTTCTGTGTCATATAAACATGCTATCAATTATATGATTTCTTTTTTATACTGATAGTTTTGTGGCTAGCAGTTGGAATTACTACAGGTACGTAGTAAATGTTAAAAGCCGAAGCAGGAAAAAAAAAAGAACAAATTTGGAGATATACATACTTCTGGATAACTTTAAAGATGTCTAATCCGTCTAAATTTGGTAACTTCTGAAACTGCAAAAATTGGCTAAAGCAGCAAGTGTGCTGGGTGACTGAAATCTAGCCTTTGAAATGAGGGAGGAGAAAGTAATAGCAGCTATATTGCTTTATCAGCTGTTATCTTCAAACAAAAAATGAACCCAGGAGAAAAAAGGCAAAAATGGAGCATAAGTGAAGACAGAAGCACAAGCCAGAAATGGCTGAGTAGACAAGCAGAAAGCTCAGTTTTAAAATTTCTCTAGAAGTTTTCACTACTTGAATTATTTTTTCACTCTTGCTGCTCTCTACTTTTCTTTCCAAACTTCTATTTCTGTCCTACTGCAAGACTACTGTTCCAATACTCTGGTATTGAAAGAGAGATGTAAGACTTAATCAGAGTATTATATAGCTTTAAGGCAGTGGATTGAGTGACTCAAGTGTAGAGCTCTAAGGCTGTGGTTTTTCAAGGTCAAATGGTGTTCAAATATGGATTTTAAAATAGATTTTAAAAGATAAACTTTAGTCACTGTTTGTACAAAAAAAAAAAGAGTGCTATGGTTACTTCATGTAACGCTGACTTTTAAAACCTGACATAATAAATTGATCTCGAAAGCTGAGGCTTCCATTTCAGGTGAATTGGCATGGTTTTCAGTGGTATCTTTTTTGACAATTGTTTCCTGTATACTTATTCACGCTTTCCCAAGCGACTTGGAAGTCTTAGTTTTCTGTTTTATTAGAATGGAAGACTTTAACTTCCTGCAGAACTTAAAGTAAAATGAAAAATTTTAGCCTCTTTCAAAGAGTCACTGATGACTAATGATGTCAAATTTATGTTCAAACCAAATGAACTTGTGATCAGTAGCATCAAAGTTCCACAGGAATAAACCTCTCTGTTATTTTCAATTCTTATTACTTAAAATGTAGGACGATACAACATTTCTCACTGATTGAAAACTCACTGGTTGTTTTTTCTACTTTTGTAAAAATTCTGGTTGTGTAATTATATCACATTGTTTCTGTACCTCTCATTTTCTAGTGAAATGTGTTGAAATTGCTTTGCAATTGCAAAATAAATTCTGATATCTGTATTAGGATTTCTGTTTGATATCTATAAGTTCAGATTTATTTTTTTAAATACTGGGCATGACATAATGTTTTAATTTGTCTAATAAACATAGCTTAGAGTAGGAAACACTTTATTCCTACCAATTGTCCCTAACTTATGCATTTGTACATTTTGGGTGTGAATACTTGCCAAAGATTTTAAAAACTGTCTAAAAGCAGTCTCGTACTGCACACAGACAAGTAGCAACAGAGGAAAAATGTGAGCAGCGTTTCTGAATGTCTTCTATAAGCAAAAAAAGCTTTTAATGCAACACTGAATAAACCAAAGTAACCTTTCAATCATTGCCTTCTTATGTTCTCATATGTATTCACAAATTACTTTTATCAAAGCATAAAATGAGTGATAAAACTCCCCGTGCAGCAAAGATATACATGTCAAATAGCACTCAAATGTGGTGTCTTGAATTAAAGTTTTGAACTGGATTTGATTTAGATACATTAGATTAGCTTTGCAATCGATCTTATGCTGCCTTCCTTCCCCCCTCCTCCCAGTTTCTCTTGTGGACTGTTACAGATGGGCAGAAGTGTTGTGCTATAGACATACAACAGATGCACAATGTCTGATCAGCTGCTTTCAGTGTCACTCATTTTTAGTTGCAAAATGTAGATTCATTGAGGTCCTAAATTACAGTGATTATTTTTAAGGAAAAAAAAATGCCTTGAAACCTTCTTAAATAAATAATGAAATAAAGGAAGGGTAAAGAAGGAAACATGGTAAAGAGTTGCGGCTTAGCAAGCAAGTACCTAGCTGGTACAGTACATGACCTGAAGTGGTATTAGTTATAGTCCACACAAATTACCTCCTTTTCATTAACATAGCTCCAACAGAAATTCAGCTGTAGAAATGTATTAATATGTTGAGGATTGTTCATGAGGAAAACCACATAAGATCTGGCTTCTGTTCTGTTGAAAAATGTAAGAGATCAAAGCCGTTACTTATTTTTGTGAAACATAGTACCTGTTACCTGTTTATACTTTTTTTTTTTTTTTTTTTTTTTGTTAGCTGGAGCTGTGGGCATTAGGCTATTCTCTGTAATAATGTCTACAAGTTTTCATCCTTTTTAATGTTATCGTGGCATGTTTTAGCGGGACCAGACATGAACTGTTTAACAACTCTTTTGTTAACAAGGGACTTGAAAGTTTGTAATTTGTCAATGTCAACTTTTAAAATAAAAAAAAACCAAACAAACAAAAACCAAACAAACAAAAACCCCACAACAAAACAAACCAAAAAAAAAAAAAAACCACAAAAAAAACAACTGTCTGATTTGATGCACTGAAAGAACCCACAACAACACAACCCCAAAAAACCCCAACAAATACACCATGTGTTTTTATACCTGAGTTATGCATTTCAGGACATAAGAAACATTGGCTGTTTTTCCCCACCAGCATTTTTCTAATTAGCCTCAGAAAATTCTGTGAAATCAAGTGGAAAATATAGCATATGTATATTTTCTCTGAAATAATCCTAGTCACTTATTTATCAAACATATTTTTATCCCAAAAGATCTAAAATTTTCTGTGGCCTCCCATGTAATGTGACATTGTTGGCTTTAATTAATGATATTTTTCTTATCTTGCTTTGAATGACGAGAAAAGACTGTTAGTGATGGCTGACATGGTAGTTTTCTACAGTTGTATCTTTGAGTACACTTGCTTCAAGATTTTTATATGATATCCAAATAGTTGATCTATGCAGGTTCCACTCATGCGGTCAGAGTTGAGCATTCTAAGTTCTCAACTTGTTTAGATCTGTTTGCAAATCCCATCAAACATTTTATTTGCTTTTCACCTACATAAACCATTGACTACTAGTATGAAATAACTTCACCCACAGAAGAACAAAACAACATGTGTGAGAGAAATCTTTTGATTGTGATCTTACAAGAGTCACTGCAAAAACTCATTTGAAGACTTACTCTCATAAACATTAAAAGTTTCTTTAACTTTGCTGCTTGTAGTTTTCGTAGATTTTTTTTTTTTTTTTTTAATTCACCTGAACCTCCTGAAGCTGCAATGCTTTCCCCCTTACCCCTAGATTTTATTTAAGAGAAGTTCCCTGGCAGTAATTAGTTGCTCAAGACACTTGCTACTTCAGATTATTTAAACAAAAAAAAAATACTTTCTTGATGCATAGGAGAGGTTTCAGAAGATATTGACTGTTTCATGGAATAAATAAACATTGCTGCAATCTCTTTAGTTAACAAGTTCCAGGTTTGGCATGAAAATGACAGAATAAATGGTGGCATTTTTAGATTCAGCTTTCTTCTACTGCTTTGTTTCTGTGATATATTGGAAACTTACTGGGAAAGGAGCAGTGGTATCAGGTTGCCTTGAAATTCTTTGTGGCAATGATACTTGAAGGTCCTAGTATTTCAGATAAAACACTTCTAGGAAGTTTTCTGCTGTTAGTCATGTTTTGGAATTTTTTTAGCTAGCTGTCTTTGCTAGGAGTGTTCTACAAAGCCAGATTAAAAAAAAAAAACATTTAAAAATATGTTACTTCCTGATGTTAGCAGTCCTAGATGGTTTATATTTGAGAAGTATCAGTTCAAGCTCTTATATGAAAAATTAGTTTTGTCCTTAGCAGTAGTGATTAGACTTTCTGATTTTAATCTTTAGTCAAATAAGTTGTAAAACCAAAACAAACAGCTCCCCCATTCAGCCCTCAAAAACCACAGCCTGTAGGTGTGCACGAGGGAGGGAAACTCGGTCGTTGCCTTTAATGGAAGACTTCATGTTATAAACTGGTGTAAACTGGATTATGGGTTCATTCCCATTCTCTTTTGTACAATGGAGCGTTTCAAACAGTTACCAGCACTTTGAAAAATAGCTTCACAATCTTGTGATATTTCCTTCTTAGAAAAGCACATTGTAACCCCTGTACAATGTAGCCCCTTTATTTGTTGTCAAAACAAATGGTGCTCTTGGAATGTAAAAATGAGGAACTCTTAATTTTGTGCCAATTTAAATGCCAGTATAGCATTTCTATGCCAAATATTGAAGGCAGTGTTACCTTGAGATAACAAGCTTTTCACATGGGCTGCCTTGTTGGTGTTTTTACTACTTCCTTTTTATTATTTTTCATCTTACTTTGTGTCTTATTTTTACCTTTTCTGTATGTAAATGCCTTTGCCTTTATTCTTAGAAGAGCTTTTAGATTAAACAGCTAATAACTTTTGCTCACGATGCTGTAAGTCTATTATTTTGCTATCTGGCACTATTTTGATGTCAATCTCTGTCTTATAACTTCACGTCAGTGATAGGTATGGAAAAGAATTTATTTTTCACTGCCCTAAAACGTGTTGCAACATATGGAAACAGTTGTCAATTGGGTGAAGTAAGTTTTCCTAAAACTTTTGGAATTACGTTCTCAAAGAACAAGCTCCTTTTCTCAGGCAGAAGTCCAGTGCCTTCAGTTAAAGAAAGGATTAGAGGGAGTACTGAAGTCCTGGCAAGTTAGAACACGAAAATGTACAGATTGGTAAGTCTTTCCTTGATTCTGAAAGAATTTTAAAAGGTGCTATTAAAATATGAAGAAAGAAATCTTAAAATATTCTTGCAAGAAAAATTCCTATCTACACCCAGTTTTATTAGCTGAAGGTTAGGTTTTATGGGATTTCCAGTTTTGACTGCTTTCTGCGAGGTGATAATATGAAAGGCTGCTGTCGTTGCTTTCAGATTACTGTTCACGCTGGTTATTCGGGACCACTGGCTCTTTTTTCCTGAATAAATGTCTGAATTATCTTTCAGAAACCATCAGCAGGGCTAAGTAGATGTTAGCTAATGAATCAGTTGAGACCATTTATGTGCCTAAAAACAAATGTCATGGCAGTCCAGACACTTTAAGTGGTGAGTTTTCCCGCAGTTTTCCAAAATACATTCAGAAGTTGTCTGCTGATCAAGGTGAGATCTGTGGTCAGAGCTGTCCAGTAAAACTTTCATTACTTATGTTGACTGAAGACATGTATTTCTGCTCATCAGCTCCTTCAGTCATTTATATAAAACTGCAAACAGTTGACTTATTTCAATTTTCCCTTTAGTGTATGCCAAGTTTAACCCTTCCACGCAAAAAAAAAAGAAAAAGAAAAAAACAAAAACCCAAAAACAAACCAAACCCCACAAAACCAATATTCTGTATGACTAATTTAAGAAAGACTTTATACAGCTGCTAACAACCTGCTAAAAGCTGCCTTCACTTGAAAGTGGTGCTAACAATACTTCCTAACCTCACTGAAAATATTTCTTCAATACAACATATGCCATAACTCAATTTCCATGACAATCTGAAGTGTTTTGTTTTGTTTTTTTTTTCCTGCAAGTTGTCGCAGTTCTTTTGAAATTTATTGTATAAAATCAGCTCACATAAAGAAGAGATGATTATATTAATAATTGTGACCCCTATTTCCAGGAGTCTTGCAGTGAACAGTCTTTCCACAACCATTTCAATATTACTTTACCTGTTGGAGAAACCATACAAGTTAACATGTTAATTTTCAAAACCAGTACTGAGCCTAGCACATGCTTGTAAGACTATCATTGGATAACGAGCAGAAAAAGAAAAGACTGGACAGCAAAACTTACAACTGACAGAAGTTTTGGATTTCTTCCCTGTTTTGGAGATAGTGGGAGTAGGGGGAAAGGAGAAAAATTTGTCTGCATTGATGGGGGTAGTATGCCCATATTAAGGACCATAGTTTTATATTGATTTAATTATATCTTAAATTTTTGTCAAAGGTATATACCTGAAGATATTTAAAGAGTAGATTGAGTTGTCACATATCTCACAAATTTTACAGCTCACCTGATCACATAAATATTAAAGTCTGTGCATATTTTACATACCAGTTCAAGCTAGAAAAAAATTTTGTGCTTTTTTAGGGCATCATTTAGGTGTAGGCAAACTCAAAGCTATCTGTGATGATGAGTGACCTCCCATGTGCTGGAATGGGTGAGATGGGCTTCTGGTTTTGGGTAGCTCAAGATAATACTGGCCGTCCAAAAATTAGAATTCATCTTGGCTGAACCACTGTGCTTATGTTCAAGTGCAGTAGTTCCTACTCCTCTTCTGGGAAGTGAAGCTCTTTTGGTGCACAGTCTTCTAGAAAACTGGAATCTGACTGTTAGAAGAATAGAGGCAGCAAGAGTTTAAAGGTCAATGTTTGTAACTTTTGAACACAGAAATATGTTCAATTAATTTCATAACAGAATTTTGAAACCTGTGCTATTTCAGCTCCTGAACTCTGCAGGGCAAGTAATACTATTTTTTACCCAGAAAAAAATCCACAATAATAATGCACATAGTTTCAGGAAGGTTACCCTTTTAAAATAATTGCTCCTGGACAGATAATCATGCAGTCTGATGTACAGTCTATTTTGATTGGTCTGTTTATTCCTGTATGAAGAAAAGAGGTGGCAGCCCAACTTCATTTTTGTGGACAGACTAAGTCATTTAGTACTACTTATTTTTAGTCTGTGTAATAAATATCTTGAGCTTTTTGGACTCACAGGTCTGAATGTTCTGTTCATCACCTGTAAGATTCCATTTATCTTCAATCATTTTGTTTTATTCTGTTTCTCTTTTTGAAATCCATTGTTCTTTCTTCCCCACCTTGTCCTTGTCTTCCGTGCCAGTCCAAGCATGTGTTGAATTGTATAGTGACTCCTTACCAGATCTGTAATCATATACTCTTTATTTGCTGTACTGCATTGTTCTGAGATTTTAATTTAATTTTAATATACTGTTTTAAGCACTGGTTTCTGTAGTACTTATGTCAGGACAGGGAAGCACAGGTATCTATCTGTTCATGGAATAAGATGATGGTAGTCTTAGTATTCAGGACATATGCATATTTATTGTCCAAAATTGCATTGTAGTAATCAGTGATTGGTTCCTGGTAATCCCTGGGGTTTTCTGGCTAATTCATACAAGAATGAATGAGTGATCAGCCCCATTTGAAATGAGACTGTAAAAAATTATTTTCAAGACAAAAAATTTTCTTACATAGCTAATATTGGTAACAAACTAGTACCAGTCAGATATTGTGAAATCCCAAGAATGTTAGTCACTTGCATATCTAGGCTCTCCTGGGTTTATCACTCAATGTATTTATGAAATTTTTAACTATAATCTTTTAAAAAATCGGTACATATATAATACATGATACCTGCCATTGCTGAAAATGAACTTATGAATTATATAACTTCATTAGGAAACTTAATCACATTAATAAAAATATATATAAAATTTCAGAAACAGAATTGAAAAATAATTTCTGAAATGTTATTTTTGGTCTATGGTGACAGTTAATATCATTTTAACTACCTGTTATTTTATTTTAAGTGATAATGTTGCCCTTTTTTGTGTAGTTTATTCATCCCAACCTCAGCTTAATAAAAACTTTTTACCTTTACATCCTTAAGCACAAATTCCTAAAATATCTGTATAGGTCCACACCTGAAAAAGAATGAAGAATTAAAAGAAAAAGTCAAAGATATAATCACCTATGCTATACTATCTCTAGTACATGTGCATGAACATCACAATATGGTTATTAATTACATGACATAGTGTTATTTCCATGGGATCTTTGCCTCATTTAACATGCAGATTGAACTGCACATGGCTAATGATGCAGCTGTTCAATATTTATTTTTATTTTCACTGTTTAATGAGTGAGTACCTCCCTCATTCATTTGTTGCCATCTCAAAGATCATGGTAAATAGACATGGGAAACTGGTTCCCGGTCTCATTCGCTGCCTATGCTCTTCTGTCTATTGAAGCTGAAATTAGCAGTGCTCCACTGATGCCAATGTAAATTTCTTATGTTTACAAATAATATGTCAAAGGTGTTCGTTTGCATAAACACAATTTGGCTCAGAGTTAAAGCAGATCAAAAGATCCCATGTTAGTTTTATATCCATGTTCCATTATTCACTGTGCCCTGAGAAGTTTGAATTTTGCAATCTGCTGAGCTCTGAGACCAATCTCACAAGACAGTTTTAAGTGTTGGAATAATCACAATGCTATCCTTAATTTTAAGCCATTGATTAGTCCCCCTAGAGTCAAGAAAAATCTGTGCTGCTTTACAGGACAGTTCATAGGGGCTGGCTATTAACAAACTCGAGAAACTTAGACCCTTAGAGGGAATCTTAGCCTTATGGAAATCAGTAGAAACATTCCCGTTATAAATGCTCGTGAAGCTTCAGCTTGCAAGACCGTCTTTGGACTTGAGGAAAATTCAGAACTTTCAACTTTGTTGAAATTAAACTAGACTTTTTCTTCAACTTGAACATGCGTGTTTGAAATAGAAAGAGTAAGATAAACTGTTGAAACACAATTTGGATCTGCCTTTGGATTAATCAAATGGTCTTAATGTACAAAATACACAAATGTACCTGAAATGACACCGTCACAGAATTTCTTACTTAAAAAATATGTAAAACAAAATTGTTTGTCTTCCTCCCTAATTAATGCTGGAATTTCTTATATTATGATATTCTAGAATTGCTTCTGATATTATGCTCTTTAGCATAATGCTTGGAGTATTTTCAAAAAGGTTTTTTCATCATACAAAGTTGATTCTATTGATATTGTATTATTCAGGTTTTTTAGTGGTCATATATGCAGAAGCAGCAGATATGGTTACCTTGCTTTGATATAAGTGTGTGACTGTTCTTTGCCAAAAGTAAGAGAAATGTTCTTTAATTCAGAGATGTGTTATAGTTTGGGGACTGCAGAATCTGAATCATATCCTCTTTTTTTAATGAACTCTTTATTAACTCCAGTTTGTGATACATGTCATGAGTATACTTGCTGATTTCACACTACTTCTTGGGTTGACATTACACCTGTGTTATTTATGTACTAATCTGTTCATAGTCAAAGTGACTTCCAGACTGAAAAGAAGAAAGAGACACAAAAATAATTTTGTCAACAGTTGTGTGCTCATTTTCTCTAAATGTAGAGGGTTTTTCTGTATCTCGATTGTTATCTCAGCTGTCACAAGGTAGCTATATCAGTATCACTCAAAAAGTTTACTTTTTTTTTTTTTGGTAAGAGTTTTTATATGAAATGTGGCACTCCTATTTAGGATAATTTCCCGTGTGTAGCTGTTAATTCTGCCAACAGTGAAATTTCTTCAAATCCTATGAATTACTTGTGACATTTTTACACAGGCATAAAATTGCGTTACATTTCTTAAACGTTAAACATCGATTAGTTCCATGTACTCAGTCCCCCTGAAGTAATTATACTTGTGTAAGAGAAACTTGCAGAACAGCCAAGGGCTGTGCATACTGTACTGTACAAGTCAGAGAATAATTGTCTTGCACGGTAGTGTCAGGAAATGTTAAGTGATTCAAAGTTGAATGTGCTTGCTGAAGTCGTTTGGTTTTTTTTTAAGTATTTCCATAGAGAGTAAGGAGAAGCATAAGGCTGATACACACAGAGACGAAAAGAATCTTGGCAGTTCATGTCTCAGTAATTAAAAATAATGTTTGTTGAGGACAACATTTATTTCTTTAACCTCAGCTATTCAAGCTTGCTTTTTCTTAGGGTACTGAGATATACTATTAATATAGATTTAAGACAGTGACTACTAAAGAAGTCATGCATTAATTTACAGAGTTGGCTGTAAAGAGCACTGACAGACTCAAGTTAGATAACTCCGTTTTGGTTTTTTTTTTTGTATTTTTTCACTATCTGCTACAAGATATGAAAGAGTTCTTGGTTTTTAAATTATTTTCTTTGATTCTTGTCTAAAAGTTGCATATACACTGCCATGAAATATACCAACGTGGGGTTTTTTGCATGTATCATAATGTGCAGAAGAGCAGTTTCAGCCGTTTCTTATTGCCACTCTAACACCTGAAGTTTATGTGCTTCATATGCTTCTTGTCAATAATAATTAAAAAATCTGTTCTGAATAATTGCTGCACTCTAATTTGATATGATATGGCTTTTTTCATCAGATCAAAGAAATGATATTGGATTAACATGAACGTTTGAAGAAATCTAGTGCCATATGTCAAACTGGAATATTATGCTTCCAGTAATTTTAACAATCATATGTGGGTGGTTGAGACTTCCTTTATTATTAATGTTCACTAAAGGTTTGTAGATGCCCTGCTACTTGGTTTCTGCAAGGATATTCATTTTACTCTTGGTAGTCATAGCCAGAATATCCTTCCTTTATAGCAAGAGAAACACTGAATGACACTGTTAAGAAATAATGCCTGGGAAAACCTGATCTCTCTCAGAGCTGTCTCTGAGATTGTGTTTGCAATGGGACTAATGAATCACTATAACTTCACAAAAGAAAGCTACTGCCTTCACTATTTATTCATCAGAGCTGAAGTAAGGAAATAGTATGTAAATATGTAGAATACTGGGGGGAAAAAAAAATTAATTTTAAGGGAAGTTGAATCCCATGGACTTTCTTTGACTGCTTAGGGGAGTCAAAGGTACTTATTGACATGGACAGCCCACTGTGCTTCTGCATCTCCAGGTGAGAGCAGGACTGTATTCACAGCATGATTCATACCTGGTAGGCACAAGCACATACATGGAGAACTTCATAAAACAAGTGCAGCCTTTTCTGACACCCACATAGAAACACCGACAGCACGTGAACAGCACATCCCAGTCCTGCTCCTCCTCACTGGCTGATGAGGGCTGAAGGTCACCAGGAGATGCGCATGCATGTGTATGCACACCTTTCTGACAATTGCTTTCCTGTTCTCTGCAACTTCTTGGACCTTCAGGCTCTCCAGTAATCCCTAGGCAGATGCTGATCCTGCTTATCCAGTTTCCAGCTTAAATCATGGGTCTTTCCAGGTGCTGGTCTCCTGGCTAGTGCAGTTAAAGCTTGCTCTAGTGAATCATGTGCACCTGCACGCGTAGAGAACAGGGGCTGTTGTCACAGAAATTGGCTAGGATTCAAGCTTAACAGCTGATATAGACTGAGCTGGTCTGGTGTAGGGCTTGGATAGGTAAGTATACTGGCTAGGAGCTTCTTTAGATGCAACATTTGCCCTTTTATCTTCCTTCTCTCAATTTCCTCATGCTAGTTCCTTACTCATTCACTGTCATTTCTTCTTTCTCTGCCCCTTCTTCTAAGCACCCCATTGTAAGTTGTATGCATTCCTACAATCACCTTTAAAAAAAATCCCATAGTGTCTTACATGATCCCACAAACTCACTCAAACACCCTATAATAAGTTTGCTCTTTCCATGAGATGCATAATAATGTCATTTTGCTCTTCACCTTCCTATCGGTTACAAAGCTCTGACTGGTTCCTTTAGCAAGCAGCTGTCAGTGCTGATCTTGGTTATAGTCTTCGTTATCTGTCTCCCTATTTCTGGGATTTCTATATTTATCTGTGATTTATTACGTGTCCTGTCTCTTGCCTTTGGTTTCTGTGCTTGTAAATGAGAGAGCCTTATTCTCCGGATATATATCTAGCCTTACATTCCCCTTATCATTACAGTTAAAATATGTGGCTATGTCAGTGAGTGGGCAGAAGAGGGGAAAATCCACAGTGAGGTGATGAAGTAAAATACAGTAGGAGTTGCAAAAGAAAGAATAAAGATAAAGTCTGGATTGCTTGAATAGAGTTCCAACTCTTGAGCTGTCCTTAATGATGTTAGTCCCTTCCCAGTGGTACTAATATAAGATAAAAGTGTATACTTTTTGTGGGTTATAGTCTGAATTTCTATATCTTAACAGTATCAGAAAGCTTAAGGATTAACTTTTTACATTACAATTTATGAAGCCAATTAAAATTGTGCTGTAGTGTATTTTACCTTCCCTGACCCTTAATGCTATATTAACAGTACCTATTATTTCCCTATCTTACCTATTTCAGAGATCCTTCTAATCATCTATTAGAAAGTGACGTGTGCTTCCTTCAGCTGCCATAATAGCACCTATGGTAACTCTGCAGCGCTAATATTTCATTACCGTTTATAGTGTCGGACTTTCATTTTTGTATGGCTTTGCATTTTCAGCCTTTCAGTGAGGGTGAATGGACACTCTTGTAGTCTGATCTCTTAATTTCTTATAAAAAGTAATAAGTTTCAAAAGAGAGTTGGGAAAACAGACGCAATCACATTATTATAGTATAAATCTAAAGGCCCCTCAACTAACTTGCTATTACTGGCACTTTAGCTTTTTCATAGCAGACCCATCCATTTATTTAAATAACAAGAGCACAGAGTTATAATATTAAACAAAAATTAGAAATGAAAGAATATATATGGATTTTTAGAAGGAATATAATTCTTTTCTTCCAGGGCACAAACCAGTATCTATTGAAGGCTGGAATAAAACTTTCCCTGGGGACAAGTTATCTCATAACTGCCTATTGCTTTGTCTTCACCTGATATTACTGCATACTTCTGAAGTGGTGAGCCCAGAGCGCCTGATCTATGCTAATATCCCTAGATTGTTGCCTAAGGCAGCCTTAAGACTCTTTCACATCATTGTTATGTCACAAAAGACAGCCAGTGATCAGGCACTGTTATGATTATGGAAATGATCAGTCCAAGAAGTAGAAGTTAAGTGTAAAATACCCCAATACCTCCTTGTCTTTAAGGAGGAATTGTGAGAACTACTTTAGGGAAAATAAATGACGAAGGTCTAGATCACCTGCTGAAGTCAAAGGATTACCTGTTTGTTTTTTTTTTTTCCCCATCTCTGAAAATGTGGAGAAAGGGTAGGCACAGGGTCTGCCTTTGTCACAGAGAGCATTTAGATTGCGTTGTTTTCTGAAATGCATGTTGCTCTTAATCTCCTCCCCTCCCCCGCCCTCCCCAGGTGATCATAAGCTTCTTGTCCTATCAAATTCTTTGAATTAAGCATGTATTTCCTCCCATTCTTTTGTAGCATTAAGCCTTTAGAGTTTGTTGTATAGAGTTAATCCTCTGCAAATTGAATTTTTTTATCATTGTTCCCAGCATGGAGTTTCTTGCCTGCTTGGACAATCGTGTGTATGCAGGTAAATACATTGCAAAAAGGCCTTTTGTCATTGAGTGACTTTTCATCAATAATTTTTCTTCATAAAATGGTATGCTTCTCTATGGTTTTAATTTGAATACTCTTACAGGGACGAAGTCTCTTTATTCTCTGTCACTTCATCATATTTCTGTAACAAATAGGTATTAAAAATTATTTACTGTCAGATTTTGATACTACATTACTACTGTTATAAATCAAATTTTCCTTTCTACTTTTTTCTTTCTCATTTTCCTTGTACACACTTCTTTCATCCTGTAGCTCTTGAACGTAACTCTTGAGTACTTACCACCTTAGTGGACCAGAATTGCCCATATACATAAATTAGGGAAAAAAAAAAAAAAAGTATTTCTGGAAATAAATGATGCAAAGACTTTCTTTAATATCATAGAATTTGAAGTGAAGACACAACTATGTGATATTCAATTTCTTTCAAAAAAGAAACATTAGAGAAACATAAAAGTAATCCTGGTACATGACAAATGCTCAGCTTTTTTTTTTAATGTATTTTTTGAGCACTTAATAACAAAAATTAACTATTACTTGTCAAGACTTCAGACTTGTCGCACAGGAGGCCTACCAGGAATGGTGTTTGGATGAAACAGCTTAACATGTTGGAATAATATGAGTTAATGAACAAGCGAAGGTATTTATAATAAAAATGGATAAAAATTGACACCAAGAGAAAGAGATGTTATGAGAATTCTTTTAAAAACCGGTATTTTAATTTTTTTAATTGTCTATGCCTAGCTTGTGAGTATATGACTTGCCCACCATTGCTTCACCACAAAAATGCAAATTCTAACTTTTTTTAACATATTACTGACTGTGTTGGTGCTTTCAGTAGTAGCATATATTGATAATATCATGCTGTTTTGGAGTAGTAAACCAAGTGATGCAGAAGGAAATCCAGAAAAACGAATGAATGGTGTTGGAAAGGCCGAGAGATTAAATACATATATAATACAAAAACATAGTTTGTTAATTTATTTGCAAATAATAAATGGTTTTCTTTGTTACAGTGAGAATATTAATAGAACTAATGAGAGAATTATCTGGAGTTATAAGCATGTTCATTTGTTTGAAAGCTGTTCAGCTAAATTTTAAAATGCATGAAATAGATCATTACTTTTTGAAGGTTAATTACATTGTATGTCCATCTGACTATGTAGTGGCTGTTTTTTTAATATTATAAACTTCTCTTTTTATGACTATGCCATGTGATGATTCTTTCTCTAGGATAAAAGCTTTACTTGCAGAAGAGTTTGTGGTTTGTGTAGCACTTAACGAGTTAGTAAAGGACTGACTTAGGTATTACTTTTCTCCTCGGTTCGTTAAACACAAAAAAAACCCCAGAAACTTTGACAAAAAAAGTCATCGTATTACTTTCATCAGGTATCTGACAGTAAAATACTAACATTGTGTGGAATATGTTTTGTCCCGTTATTTCTGTCCGCATTATTGCAATAAAACTTACTATTATGATATTTCAGTCTTCATCTTCTGGTTCAGATCAGACTTTGACTTTACAAAAGTTTGTTGTATTGCTATTATACAAATAGTGTAATTATAATAAGAACATTACTGTGCCGTACATTGTATAGATGTATACTGTATAACAAGTATACTGGTTTTGTCCTTGATGATTTTATCACTCAATATGTCAAGTGCTTTATTCTTATTTGTTGCAAAGAACTGGAAAAAACTCCCTAGGTCATCAGGTTCAGAATCCTGCAAACAACTATATTTAAAAAAAAAAAAAAAGTCCACAAGAACTGTTTTCTTTGTTCCTCCACAAAAATAACTTTCTTTTATTGCAGTGCTTGTAACTTATTTCACTGGTGGTGCAATGTATTTAACAGTTCTTAGCAGTGCTCCATGTTTTTTACTGTAGTAAGGATCATAGTATTGTACTGGAGACAATATTGGTGAGTTGTTCAGGGTCAAAGTGCACAGTGAAACACAATGGACTACCTAAAGAGCTGTTGTCTCTCTAGCCTATTTGGAAAGGAAATTCCAGTTTTGCTTTTTTTTCTTAAAAAAAAAAAAATTTAAAAAAAATAGCATTTTTTATGACATGTTCCTAAACTTCTTTTTTATAATTTGTACAAAGATCTTTCAAGTCAGAGGAAATACTGCATCCAAAGATATCTAGGTTAAATCCTTACTTTCTCTTACTGCTTCAGACTAGGCACTTCTGAGTGCAGTCGGGTGTGCCTGGCTGGTGAGAGGTTTTGTCTGATTATGGAAAATCAGTTTTATGCTTTGTAAAGTTTGTGTGGAAGCTTCGGACTGCCTGAAGCTCGTGTTGGCTTCCATCAAATGAAAAGTATCTTGACTTGTACAAACTTGTCTTAAGAACAATTTCATATAAATCAGCAAAATTTTGGAGATAAATGGAAATGTTCTTGTATATTTAAGGAAGAATATAAGAGTCCTTCATTAAACGTAATATCTAACAATACAGTTAACTGCAGTGGCTGCAGTTCGTTGAAATCAGTACTAGTCTGTTTAATGTCTTTCAGTGTCACTGCTCAGATATCTATGTTTTTGAGTAGCAGAATAGAAATCTGTTTCAAGCATTATCGTCAGTGGTGCAACACTGGGAGTTCTCTATGATTCAGTAATAAAGTTAATCTGTGAAGTGTCATGTAGGCAGCAAAAAGGGAAATACACAAGACTGCCATTGCAGGTACCAAAAATGAAACTCTGCTGAAAAGGGTGCTGGCAACTCTGAGCAAATAAGGAAGAAAAGAAGAGAGAAAGGAGAGAGAAACTATTCAGTTTGTAGTGTTGAAATAGGAAAAGAATGTGTGAACGAAGCTGTGAAATGGAGTTTGACAACATATGGCTCGAAGAATGTAGATTTGTTTCAGAAATAATGATACATTATTGAAGACAGAATAAGTTTTGTCAGAATAGAAGGGTAGATGTAAAAGAATACTGTCAGTCTGCTAGGTAGGGGCTTTTCTGGAAGAAGGAAAGTTTTTCAGTAAAGAACACTTTGAATGACTAAGAAAATGATCTCTACCGAAGCAGTTGAAGATACATTTCAGAAAAATTTTGGAGGTAGCTAAGTACATACAGCTTCACCAGTTTTTCATTTGAAAACATGTCCGGAAACTGAAAGAAGTTTATATGGGGAAGCTGGGAGGAGAAAATGCTGCACCCCACCTGCTTTGTACATTTTTTTTTATTTCAGGTTTCTGGCAATCTACTGCTAACAAGCCACTTTCAGGTGTTTCTTACTATGGAGTAGGGTATCCAAGAAGATAAATGATCCTGTTCTAAAAGGAAGGTGGATTGCTTTTTTTTTTTTTTAATGGTAATACACAATTCATTTCTTGGAAAAATTAGGTAATAACAGTAGTAGTTCTACATAAGCTACTAATGTTGCTTAATTAGAGACAATGACAGCATACAAGATATCCTTTTGGTGAAGTGCCCGTTGAACAAAGGGAGGCTTTTTTGAATTAATTTAATAGGTATAATTCATTTTGATTTTAGAATAAACTTGAGTATTACTTTCTGAAGCCAAACAGATCTTAATGTAACAAGAGCTTTCAAAAGTTGTCTTTTTTTAAAAAAAAAAAAAAACCCTACAAAAAAAAAAACACTAAAAAAACCCACAATCAAAAACCAAACCAAACACACACACAAAAAAATCCCCGCTTTGCTAGTAGTATCCAGTTTTTCTACACAAAGCAAAAAAAAGTTTGTAAATAAATATATCTTCTTTAGAAATGAGTATCATTTCATTCTAGTTAGTTATCTTCAGTAAATTAATTAAATTTCTAGGAGAGGAATGTCTGGACTTCAGGTGTATGTTTCAATATGCCAACAGGAGATGTTTTTGTTATTTAAAGAATATACCACATTTCTACACCTCTGCAGAGAATGTTCTATTGTTCTAAAGTACTGTTTTACTACCCTACAGGGCTGTCAGTGAAAACAAGTCAGATGAGCTCTGTCCTAAAAGATTTGAAAGAACTTGTCAATGGCTAAATTTTTGAAAATACTTTTAAAAATAAACAATTTTATAGAAACCGGATGAAAGAAAACAACAACAACAACAAACAACAACCAAAACCCCGAAGGTAATTTATATTCTAGCTTACACCACACTTTCAACAAACGAAGAATTTACCTATTTTCATATTGTCTGTAATTCTGTTAACTGGTTATCAGGACATCTGAGTGGCTTTGTATTGGACCTTAAAAGTTGTCTACAAAATGTATCAAGCATAGCTCTTCTTCTTTTTCTCTTTCCCCATTTTTGGGAATCTGTTTTATAAGACTATTTAGTTTTGTTTTCTTGTGTGTGGGTAGTTGTGTATTCATTTCAGATACAATAGGATGAAACAAAGGATAAGGCATAGAAATTGCTAGCACTAGGACTGTATAGATTTGATTTCTGTGTTGAAGAGCTATGCCACCACTGTAGTCTGTTCCGCTATCTTTAGTCTCAATTATTATGTAGTTTTTCACATCTTTTAGGCCCAATTTGTGAATGCAATAGAAGTAACTAATTTAAGAGGTCTTAGATTGCTTCCCATGAAAGGAAAATTTCTGTGTACTGGTTTAATTAAAGGCAGATAGCAGTGTAGTGCTTCATTAGAGGCAAAGGACTGACTGCAGTCTGAGTTTACCTTGGGTTTGTTGGGCTGTTGTCAAAAACTATAAAATAAAATATTTTTTACTTCTTTTACTTAAATGTCTCAAAACCAGTTGACAACATCCTGCTCTGCCCTGAGTACAGAAGAGAGAGCCTCCACTTCCCGAAAGAGGAGGAAAGTGCAGAACAGTCACGCACTGTGCTTTATTGCAAGTGATGAAGGGAAGCAATGAGAAGAACTTCTTTTGTGCCGTTGTGTACCCTGTTCTTCCTCATTTTATCAAGCTTAGAAAATAAATTCTCTTGTCTACTTTCAATTTTCCTTTTTCCACTCTGATGCCTCTTTTCATTCTTACCTTCCGTTCACCTTTAAAGCAACTACAAATGAAAGAAAGGAAAGGGAAATGTGAGAAAATAGCAAGTGTCATGTTTTAGTTCAGAGGAGGTGGCAGAATTGTAAAATACTCTTCTCATGTAGGTACTTTCTGATTTTGTTAATACCCTTGTTAACAACAACTTAGGAGGGTTTTTTGTTGTTTGCTTTCTTTTCAAGTTTTCTTGTGGTCCAGTCTAAGATGGAAATTCTGGGAAGGTGCTTGTACTATAGACTCTTTGTCTAATATTAGGTTAAGTAAAATGATAATGAACTAATATTTTGTTTATTCAAATTTAATTTCATGTTTTATTATTTTTGAAAGTGACCGAGCACAACAAATCAAAACTCTATTAAGCAATACAGTAGGCTTATTACCTTCTATGTCAGAATAAAAACAATATTTTTGTTTGTATTTTTAAAACTATTATTTGAAGTAATACATGAATTGGTATATCCTGAAATAGTTAGTATCTGAGCAGTCGGTGTATTCACAGAGATAACGAGTATCATGAAAAAGTGTATATCTTTTAACACTGGGCATTCAAATGCTGTTAAACATACATGACATCATTGAAAAGTACGTGAATTATCCTATGTTTGCACATCTAAAGCTTTCAGTCCATATTCATAGAGATGTCTGTTAAAATAGAGTTATTGTGTTTGTTGCTTGACTGTATCTGTAGACACTGTGGTATAGGATCACAGTAGCTGTTGTCTTTTAAAACGTTCCTGAAATGGTGGACTACTTAGTGCAGCAATTTATTGGGCAAAAAAAAAAAGTACAAATGATCTCGGAAACCTAGTTGGACTTTTAAGTTCATGCTGAACTTATCTGGAAGTATTAAAGTAAAGTTTAAATATGAACATATATAAATGCGTGTTATACATTCAAAGATATATAAATAGCTTTGGCTTAAGTTACAGGGAGAGGGTAATCTATATAATTGGTGCTTGCCATGGTTACAGGAGCATGCAAATTCTAGTTTACTGGAGGAAAAACTCTTAACCTGAGGATTGTATTCTGCCAAGAAAAAGTATATTAAGAATTCGAAGGGATGATTTTTTTCTTTCACAGAACTCATGTAATCTCTCAACATAAATGGAAAATTTGGCCTCTCTATATCAAGGGAAGAACATATTCTTAAAGGAAGTAAATCGTGTGTGCTTTTTATTTTCTTTCTTGTGTTAAATTTCAAGGCAAATCAACTTGAACCATAATTTTAAAAATTGTTTAATGAATTCCCCACAGTAATGGCAGAGAAGTAAAAGTACAGAGTAGATTCTTATTTTCCAATAATGTAAATAAAATTCAACTTTGTACATATTCTGTACTGCTAATATCACAGCCATATGGCCTTTGACCTTGCTTGAATTAGCACTGTTTTAATACATGTCAGGAAAAAAAAAAAAAAATCAGATATTTACTTTGCACTGCTCCAAAAATCCAAAAGATGGCTGTGAAAGATTGGATACTAGAGGGGAGAGGGGAGAAGAAAAAAAAAAAAAAAAAAGAGGAAGAGACAGGTATATCTGGGGTGAAGGGCAGAGGGGAGTGAGACTAGTGTTCAAATAGTCTAAACAAGCTTCATTATAATCCACTTCTCAATGATAACAGATGGCTGCTTTGAGGTGACTTGCTTTGGAGCTTTTGCAAATACTTTTTTGCAACCATCCATAGAACTGGCAGTTTTTATGGATTTTAATGCTAGCATGCTTCAAGTTTAACTCTTAGAATGCATATTGTAGGATACAGTAGTCACAGATAACAAAAATGTTTCTAGAAATGCATGCTGAACCTGAAAGGAAGCATTCATTTTAGAAAGGCTTGAGAAAGGATTGACCTCAAAGACATTTAGAGAAGATGGGATGTAACTAGAATTAAAGAATAGGTAGGAGAGGAAACATGGTTAGTAACATGAATGGAAGAAGAAGAGCAACACAATTTAAAAAAAAAAAAAAAAAAGCTTGATTGCTATAATAAACTATTCATTTGAAGTCAATGTATATGCATCCATGGGCAGAACACTCTTCTGTTCCATCTTCGTATCTTAAATGTTTGTAGCAGTATTTTATGCATTTGTAGAAAACTAAGGTAGGTCAAAATGTGTAAGAAAGCTGTCTAAAAGAATTTGATTAATTGTTCTACACTGGATTTCATAGGAGGTCTAAAGCTGAACCCTGGAAAATACAGATATATGCAACAAACCTATTTTACCAAGACATGAAACTGGCTCTCCCAAGCACTTGATGTATTTAAAAGGGACAGCATACCCTTCCTCCTATGGACTAGCTTGTTTTAGTCTCCTGCTGTTCCTCTTCAGTGTTTTGTTTTTTTTCTCTAGTGAAAATCTCCACATCTCAAGAAAACCAATACCAAGTGGAGGCAGAGTACACTAGAATGAATCCCCATTAAATATAACCTCAGGTTGTGCACTTCAAATGAGATGGATTTTCCAACCCATCGTTAAGGCATGCTATGACTTAGATCAACATAATGAGTAGCAGTGCCGGAGGCTGTGTCTGTCCTAATACAGCAGTCTTGGTCTAAACATTTTCATAGTGTACTCATTGAATCGGGCAACTAAAGGAGTGTATATATAAGAGGTAATAGGAATTATTTTTCCTTCTTTGTTTAATGCAAACTAAAGCTAGCTAGGTGATGATTCAAAGTCAGTTTGTATATGTTTGGGGAAAATGCATAATTGTTTACCTGTGAAAATATGCCTTCTAATTCTGGCAAGAGTTCATTTTGGTATTGGTCATGATGTATTATGAAAATTGTTTGGGGTCTCATTATATAAAAAAAACTTTTATTAAATGTACATATGCACACATGTATGTGCACATGCATGCACGTGCATGTGCACATGCATTCTGAAGATGCTTCAAAAATAATCTACAATTTGATGCAGAATTACAGTTTAGTTGCTCTAACCAGTTCATAGTTGCTTGAAATAAGTCGCATTGAGTTGGTAGAAAAGGTACATTAGTCAGTGGTGTATTCCATAAAATCCTAATACTAAATGTAATATGTCAATGCATCTGCAATTGCTGTTTCTTTCTAATGGTGTAATTCCTTGTTTCTCAACATTCTGTAATTTTTATTCCCAGCCTTTACATATATGCCCATATATGCTGTAATGGAACAGTTTTCTGATCAGTCTTTCTAATGCTTTCATTATACAATATACTTTCTCCTAAAATGCAATACTGAACTTGAGTCATCCACAGATGCTACATAGTTCCAAGGATTTCCCCGCCCCTCCCCCGGTTTACTGTTATCTTATTGCCTGGTAAAAAGCTTGTGAACACGTTACTCTACCACATATTCCTATCTGGTATCAAAACCCCCCCTCCTCTTAGTTTTATATGGAAGTTCTTAAATAACCTAGGAGAGTAATTTTATTGGGGAAAAAAAATGTTATGACAGTTCTTCTGGAACTCCCGTCTACAGAGATTAAAACAACGCTTTATTGTAGCTTGAACAAGACTTTAAAAGAATTTATTTCTAAATAACTGAAAAATCCTAGGAATTACTCCAGTCACTTTATTCTTTCTACTGTAGACGTTTATGTAATAGCTTATATTTTTTTTTATGCATTTGACACCATGCTATCTCCACTGATTACACAGCCAACATAGTCTAGTTTTAATCTGCAGCTAGTTTATTGAATTTAAACAATCTCTTCTGATACGTTTACAATCTGACAGATTTTTCAGTAAGGTAATACCATCTATTACCTAAGTAATGTCATCAGTCTATCAGTAGATAGATTTTCTTTATATATTCTATCATAATTGTTTGTCTTAAATTCTTTTTATGGTTCTTGACATCATTGCACCACAGAATGTGATTTGACTCTTGTCTATCTGTGAGTTCATTTCTTTAAACTATTGCTGTTGTAATACTTCATATTGTTGATGTTAATTCCAAAAGCAAAACGTTTTTCTGAGAAAACATTTAGCATATATACTCTTTATTTTCACAGTAGATCAGACCTCTGAGAACCATAACATTCCTAAAGTGTGCAAACCAAAACAACGAAAAAGTTGTACAGAGAAAACGAACAATGAGAACAAAAGTCACATGCTTAAAAAAAACCCCAAGTTACAAATGTCAGTAATATCAATGGTGGTTGCCATAGAAATTAATTTTGAGCAGGGACCTCATTGATAATGACAAGGCATGACCTGATTACTCTTAGAAATAACCTTTGGTCTAACATAAGAATGATACAAACAAGGCAAACTATAAGAAAGAGAATATTAGTTCTAAATTACTACTTTCATTTCATCTTGCAATATATTTAAAAAAATAAATAATAATAATAAAATAAATAATAATAAAAAATCAACCACAAACAATAATTTATAAGAAAATGTTTCATTCTGTTATTTTTGTCGATTATCAAATATTTATTTTGTAATTTGAATGACACTAGTTCAGAAATACTTCTAGCAGCAGGTTACATTGTTTTTCTACATTTAAAATATATGACAAAAGCACTAATTGATTTTTAAAATGGGAAAAGCAACCCAAAACATTTTTCATAGATAACCTATGACATATAGTTGCATATATGTCCAGCTCAGGAGAGAAGGGAATTTTGCAATAATTTACTCAAACTGGAAAACTAATCCTCTCTGAAAAAGCGATACTTGCAGATTTCACGGTTTTGTTGCCGTTAGTATTTGAGCAATTAAGTTTCACATGCATCTATTATCTGCTTTTGCATCGATAACCAAAATTATATTCTTCACCAAGAGAGAGACAATTTTTCCTTCAAACTAGTTTTTCTATTTTAATTTTTGAGGGTGTTTTTCCCATCTTGGAAATATAATTTTAATTGACAGTAAAATAGAAATTAACTGGAATAACTGATTGTTGGGTCAGAGAATAAGCCTTACTCTATCCCAGAAAATTAAGTAGCCTCATGATAATTATATTTGCCTCCAGCATGGGATATTCTTTGCTTCCATCTGTTAAATTTGATCTTTTATATAGTATGTGGGAGCCAGAGCTACTAATCTATTTTGGACTTCCTGTACTGGCTGAGTAGCTGCTTTTCTGGTTCAGAACTTTTATTCTTCTCAGAACATTTATTCAGAATTTTTTTTCCTAGCAAAAATATTCTGTTGAAGACCTTTTTCCATCTGTGGCTCTTCATGACTTAGAACAAACTGAAGTCTCTCTAGTGGCAAATCTTAAAATAATAATTAAAAAAAATTAAAAAATGCAAATAACATCCTCCACTTGTTCTCTTCTTGCATTCTTTCTGAAGACTTTTCCCACAGTATCTATTCAACCCTACAAAAGCTTTAATGAAAACATATCATGTTTTAATGCAACAGAAACCTTGTTGGTAGGTCATGAGATTAATTTACTGCTGTTGATTATTCTGCACTGGTAAATGGCGTATGTTAAGCAATCAATTTAGGGAAAGCGAATAGATAGATATGTTCTGCATTTTTCCTTGTATGTTTGTGATATTCAGTTCCTGATATGTTCAGTGATAACTGTTGTATAGTAAGTCTTTCTAGTCCATATTTACTCTTACATGCAATATTTCACTCAGTAGCAGATCTCTAGTATAAATTTATAAAATTAATTTTTAGGCACGAAAGAAATGGAATATTATGCTGATTTAACTATATATTAGCCCCGAAGGATCAATTTTGAAGAGTCTTTCCATTCCTATGTATAATGTAGAAATGTCAACATATTACCATCTTTTTATTTCCTGTTTATTTGATATTTAATGTTAGCTGCCTGTCATACTAACAATAATCCATCTGAACCAGCATGCATCAAATACTGATTCCTGAAATGGTTGGAGCTCATACATGAATCTTCTTCTTTCTAGTCAAAGTAGACATTTGTCATGAAATGGGAAATATCAGAAATACTGAAGTCTTCCAGAGAGTCTCATACTTGTATATAGTCTTTCTACATCTGTTTGCCTGCAGTATGGGCTTGGGAGGGGAAGTCATTAAACTAACTTTTTTTAGAAAAAATATTTAATATAAAAAAAAAGTCTAATATAAATAACTTGTGTGTTGTTGAATTTAGTATCTCCGTATCTCTACTACTTTGGTTGCAAAACCGTTCTCATTTATATTAAATTTTGAACATTGTTTCCAAGTTTCAAGTTGCATATTGTTGTCACATACACAGATTTATTTGCATGTATTAGTTTAAATATGAGTATTCAAAAGGCAACTTTCCCATGTAGCACTGCAGTTAGCACTGGGGAAAGTCTGCAGTTCTTTTGTAGAGGCAATTTTGAACGTGCTGGGATCTGATTATGGGGAAGAGCAAGAAATGCTTTTAGCTACTGAATTAGGAGACCTTAGTCTGGCCCATGCAGCCTTAAATGTGCAAATGAAAGAAAGGCAGACCCAGATTGCTACAGCATACGTTTACTTTAGCAACACATTATCACAAAGGATCATGTAAATCATTCTTCCTTGTGCAGGAAGTTCAAATAGAAGCATGAAAGGGGAATAGATTACTTTGCAATCTTACCAGCTAACGAAGGCGCCTTTAGGAATGTTTATTACTATGGTGAATGTATATTGTTTGGAATAAGCTGTGTACTCATTGTTATTTATAATGGAATAAACCATTAGAAGTTAAAGAGAAAAGAATTCTCCTGTTGATGTATTATGCACCGTCTTCTCATGTTACACTGTTACGTAAAAGTTATGCTTATTTACTCTTATCTGTCCAAGGAATAGAAAAGATGTGAAAAGAAAAGATCACCTTTGAATTGCTTTAAAAGTACCTCTTTAGTTTTTTTTTCCTGTGCATTATTTTTCTGTGGAATGTGATCTCATGTTAATTGCACCCTTTCTGTGTTTACCACAGGACAATTTGTCTTGAGCCTTTGGTGGATGTGGTGGGGTTTTCTTTGTGTTTTTTTTTTTTCCTGTTTTTTTTTTTTTTTTTTCTTTCTCCCTTCCTTAGCAGAAAAATTAAGGCTAGGAATTTGCAACTCTGTTTCTTAGGTTCTTCTACTCTTGTAAGTGCAAGGCATAAATGACACCAGATAAAGACATCTAATACTCCCTTTTCACTAGTTTTCCTACTATTCCCAAATTTTTAAAGACGTAGCTTTTGAAAGACACTGTTTGACTCAGCCAAAAAAAAAAAGGAGAGGAATTTATAACAAGACATGAGAAAATATCCTTTATGTTTACAAGAGGGCCTTCATTCCAGCTACAGGAATCTGAACTACAAGTCAACTTAATTTGAAGTAGACAAACATTAGTACCTTTGGCTAGATGCGAAGAGGAAGTTGATGCTTTTCTTCTTCAGCATCTAGTGTATTTCATGTTATTCACTTTAATTTATCATACTAAAACATAAAAATACAGCACAGGAAACTTATTTGTCATAAGCACTGAATCACTTAACAGAAACAAGATGACCTTCTCGGCTGAGGTAGTAGAAATAGAATGAATGTGGGAAAACAAGTATAGTAACATATGTACAGGCTAATTAACAAAACTGTTCCCTGAGTTACAGGGATTCTTGGGTGGTGGGTTCTTGATTTTCTCTTCTTCTAGAACAGAATACAGTTGTTTATCCCTGGGATTGTCTGGGAGAGAATGAGTGCACACACTGTTGATAGTGGGAGTCTTCTGAGTTTTTTCATGCTTTTCCTTGTCTAAAGTCTGCATGGAATTTTTGGTGGTGTTTTGTGGCAACTCAGGGCCTTCATAAGTGTAAAGGCTACTATGTTGTCACCTGACTTTCTGAGGATATAAACAGTACCAATTAATCTTGATCCTTTTTATGTTATTTTATGTAAAAAATACTTCTTTGAAAATATTTGTAAAAGTAAATTGTTCCATTCTTCCAAGTAAGCAGCAGGTTTTTTTTAACATCCCTGTGACAACTAAGCCTCCACAAAGAATAGAAAGCAAGCGTTCTTTTTATCCTTCCTGAATATCTTGTTATTGTGTCTCAGTCCTGATCTGGAGGCTTTGTTTAATTCTTGACCCTTTTTAAAAATCTTCTTTGGTGGGATGATCATGAATATGATAATATTCTCATTCCTTTGAATATGTCTAAAATTTTTTCTTTCAAATATTTGTGATATGTCAAGTACATTGGTCTTATATCAGAACTAAGTAACAGGTGGAGGATGAATGAAATGTATTTAATTGACATTATTCTGTATCACCCTGTAGCAGATTAGCCTAACAAAAGGTCCTGTACTCTCAGAGGTCAGTCCTTCTAAGACGTGTGCATTACACAGTTTGTTAATTTCTTATGCTTGGCTAAAATCTGTTTCTAGTATCTGGAACAATCCTGTTTATTTTAAAATAACTTTATTCTGAAACATTTCTATTTTTCCTTTATTTCATTCTAAGGGTAGTGAGTATTATCTGAAAAGTCAGCTTTGCACATGGAATTTGAAGCACAGATAAACTATTTGAATTAGCTGTGATCACGTAAGTCATAGTGGAGCAAGCGCTTGAACCCAAGATCTTTGAAACAGCTGGCTAAGGCTAATATTTCTTTTGATATAAAGAATATCAACATGGAGTGACTGAAATTTTTTATTCTTGTTTATGTGCTATTGTAGAGATTTACAGTTTTCAAAGTGATTTAGTAGTCTTAGGTTTCAGTATTGAAATTTAAAATCATTAGTAACTTGAGTTACTAATCATTTAAAATCTCTTAGTAACTTGAGTATGTGTTACAGCATTGTAGGTCATTTGTTACAGAGATTGTCGAAATAGAACTAATACTTGCATATACTTGTGTTTATTTTCAAAAAATTAGTAGGATTATCTGTATTTCATCCATTACTGTGCCTTCTAAATGTTGTTGGGAATCATTATTTCTTTAACTTCTCTGTAATGTAAATCTCGTTTTCCAAGCCAAATACTTATAGTCCTTCAGGTACATGCATGCCTGTCTATATAGTTGTGACTAGCTTCAGTAAGGTCAATGAATTCATAAATTAAAAATCAGTGTGTGTGTTTGCAGAATGAGGATCCAGTTATTTCTGGGCATCCTACAGATACTTGGATAGTTAGATGTATGTGTGCAGAGGAAATGAAGTGTCCTTGTTTCACAGCAGATCTGAACCAGTGCTGCAATCTGAATGAATTCTACATCATGCTTTCTATCTCCTTAGTACAACTAATAATTATTAGTTACGATAAAAGAAAATAGTATGTATGACTAGTTGCTAATGATAACTGATGTCACAAATGACATTCACTTTTCTAGCAATGCCGGTAGGCTGAGGTGGAAAAGTTAGATAAGTGTTATACAAAGTCTCATAAATCTAGACTGGGTAAGAAAACCTTAAGAATGGTTTATGATTACATCTATGCTTTCTTCTTTCTCTTTTTTTTTTTTTTTTTTTTTTTCTGAACGTCAATCTCTGACCATCATGATACTTACATGAAAATGTTACCCTGTAGCAGCAGACTATTTTGCACTACTGCTTGCAGTAAAGACTTTTTCCTCAGCTTTTACTGTGACTGGTACACTTGGAAAAAATTGTCTGCAGTATCACCATAACACTCAAATATTTTAGATTTTTCATCTTGGTTTATCTCCTGTTAGTAAATAGTAGCCCTTTTTACCTTCTAAGTAAAGGATCTTTTAAAGAACAAAGTTTCTATGCTTATAATACGTCTAAGATTGACCCATAGGGTCTACTTCTCTAAAGCAAAATTGACTCCTTAAATGTTTAATCCTGAAAATAGTTTCTCAGAGTGGGAATAATTGGAAATGGTAATGTGACAAAAACAAGTGATGCTAATGAAAAATCCCTATTCTGTACAGGTATGTGTGAAGAAAGCATGACTGACAAACATTTTTTAAATGCTTTGATAAAAGGCAGAATTTTTTTTTTTCCTCTCCTGTGTAGGAAAAGCTTGAAAATTGCCAGAATGATATTTTATTTGTTTATCCAATTCTATGAATGTTCATCAGGAATTATGTTTCTGGTATGCAAATTTCAGTTGATTCAGAACCATAACCTAATTTTGAGTTGGTTTCCAAATAGGTGAATTTATGGCAGATAGATAAGTATTCTTACTTAATAAACTGTAGTTGGACTTTGGATTAAAGGAACTCTTACCCGACAATCTGGTATTGTTAATGAAGTGCTGAATTTCACAGAACACTTTTCCTCCTTGTGCTCCTGGGATCATTGCTAATAGTGACTGCACGAACATTAACAGAGCACTGAATGCAAATTAGGGAAGGTGCAGCATTCTTTAAGTTATTTGACTTCTTATTTAGTGGATTGCAGGTCTAGCTGGCTTCACTAGAAGTCCGCAACATTTGTTCCGAATTTTTTTTGCCGGTAACTTTTGAATAAGTAGATCTGTTTCAGGACAGATGTACCTTCATCTTTGTTTTTAAATTTACCAGCTTTGAAATATTCAGGAATAACAGCATGTGCAAGAATGATGTGCAGTGCTGTTAGGAAGGTCTTATGTGGGTAGAGGATGTGTTTCTCGTTAGCTTCCTTTGATCTTACTGAAATTTTATAACATGTTAAGTGTTCAAAGTCATGAAACTTGGATCAATACCAAAATGCATATTGATACCTAAGGGTGCCTAAGATTAAAAAAAAAAATTAATGATAATCAATTTTATCCATGAAATTATAAAAATAAACTTAAATTCAGTCATTTTTCGAAGTTCCTATTTATGATTGTGTACCAAAAGTGTTATTAACTTGAAAGGGTACATCTATGTTAATTTACAGATTAATGTACAAATTCAAATTAATTTGTAGTCTGAAGTCAACATGCCCAAAACTAGCAAAGCTTATAGGATGAAAGAGCCTCTAAAATATGCAAAAACAGGAGATAAAAACTTAGTTCTTCTGGGAGACAAATGTCATTTTTCTATGTGCTAAAATGGCATCTGTAAAAATACTCTTCCAGCTAACATGGCCTTAGAGACTGAAAGAACAGAACAAAAAGAGCTGCCTTGTGTGGATTCCTTGCTACAGCTACTAAAAAACTGAAAAAAAGGTAACATGGATAGCTCGTTCCTTTATTAAGTACCAAGTATTTGGGATATTGAGGCAGACTTGACTACATAGTGACGGTAATGTATAAGGTTAGACAAGAGTGGAAAAAAAAATCCCAGGGAACTTCCTTCATTTCCTATTGTTACGTATTCTTTGCTCACAACAGGTTCTGGCTTCGCTGCCCCTTGAGCACTGAGTCATTCCCAGGAGTGGGTCTGATCGGTAACAGGAAAGTCTCACTTAAGATGATCCACAGAGGCCAGAGTCAGCCAGATGTCCCGGCCATGGTCCTGTCTGTCCAGGAGATCTTCTGCAGAGAGGATCATTTTGGGTAGGTAGTGGGTTATTTATTCTTTTTAGATATCTTTTTGGTGTAGATCCTTAAGTGGATGTAGGACATTAGTTGACTCCTCTTCTCCTGGGATGCAAGTTTATTATCAGGGTTTCTTTGTCCTGCCAACTACTCCCCATCACTGAGATTTTGGCTGAGCTTATCAGGGATGTCTCTGAGCTTCAGCTGAGAGATATCTTTCTCTGTCAGTGTGTTTTATCAGATCACCTTTGTGGATGCTCCGTCAGAAGGCAAGATGTTGTTGAGCTAAAGAGTCAAAATGATTCAAGTAAGGCTCTAGGTCTGCTTCTGGCAATGTTTACTGACCTTTTGTTAACTTGAAGTTTGGAGGTGTGTCTGGATCAGGGCTGAGTCTAAGAGAAGTTGTACTCTTTATAGGATGTTAACTGAATTTGAGTTTGCAAACGGAAAGTCAGTGCTTGGTGCTGAAACAAGGAAGGAAAAACCCCTCAACCAGACACACACAGTACGCCAAGAAATTTCCAGGCTAGACTTAGAAATAGAGTCCAAACTTGAAAGTGAGGATTATTTTATAGCTAGATTTAGAAGGGGAGATTTAGGCAGATTTTGAGACTTAACGCTACTTGTAGCCTCCAGAGTACATTTAGAAGAAGGAATAGGTCACCAAGCTAAAACTAGCTTCTGGGTTGCTGTTCATATCCACATCCCAAGAGAAGGATACGCTTTGGCAAAGGAAGCGAAATCCAGGTTTAGGTATGGCAGGAATTTTTTTGCACTGAGATTAAAAGGTGTAATGAGTTGTTATAGCTTTGTTCATTTCTGTGTCTATCTTTCTTCTGAGCTCTTGAGGAAGAGCTTCACTGAGAGTTGCCAGTAGTTCCTGTAGGAGCTGCTGCTGAATTTAGTGGTGCTGAATCCTGAGCAGCACACTTCCATCTTCCATGGCTGAATCACATTTTAAAGTTAACTTCCATCTGAAATGTGAAAAGTTTTGTCAGATAGGTAACATTAACTTTTTTTTTGGTCTTAAATTCAAATAGAGGTAAGGCACTGAATTAAAATTTTTACTTCCTACAATATGAATAGTATAAGGTTTCCAGCCTTACAAAAAAATTCAAAAGAATAGCTGCGGCATAAATTTCTCTGGCTAGAGTAACTGAACTGACATGTTCAGTACTACAATTTTGTGATGATTTTTCTTATAAAAAGAAACGAATCTTATCTGGATGACAATGTCTTTCAAACTCAACTTTTAAACAGGCTTAAAATATGCAAGAAGAATTTCTTTAAAGATTTTCTTTGCATAATTCATATTCATTATTCTACAGCAAATGTTTCTTTTAAGAAAAAAAAAGGACTTATGGGGGGAGTATGTTTAGAATTTATGACTATGTCTAACAAATTTAAATATAGATGTGACCAAATGTGCTCTCAAACTTCAGGACCTTCTGACTGTGAAATGGATTAAATTGCTGGCACGTTTTCATACCCGTTGAACTCTTTCATAACTGTACAAATCTCGGATTTCTTTCCCTTTTCTCAAAAAAAAAAAAAAAAAAAAAAACCCCTAAAAAAACTCTTGCAGTGAAAGATTGGTTTTGCAACTTCAAGTGGAGCCTGAAAATGAAACAATTTCTTGTTCTGTGTCGAAAAGCTCATATTTTGTCTGAATTGTTTTACTTTCCCTTTATAATATTTCTGTTCTAAAACTCCTTTTCTCAGTAATTTCCAGTATTTTTGTATCATACTAGAAATGCAATTTTCTCCATACTTTTCCAGTCTCCAGTGACTTGCCCTTCCTTTCGTAATTCTGTAGAGAAGTCTTTGTATTTTTACAAAATTGTGTAAAAAGTCTTACACTTTTTAAGATGGAGTCCTGTAAGTATTGCTTTATGATGGAGTCCTTACAGTGGAGTCCTATACTACTTGAGAGTCTCAAGTGGAATAACAGCTAGCAAACCTCCTCGTTTGGCCTGTAAAAATGCATGATTTTTATTTTCCCTTATTTACTAAAGCTTCAACTTCTGAGAATACAAAAAAATTAATGAATTTGAGTAGATTTTGCCAAATCATATTAGCCGAAACAATAATAAAAACATTATTGAAATGTTAAACCCAATTACTTTTTATATTCTAAGATGGTTGATTCTAGCCAGAATGAATCATTTCAGCATTTCACCATCTGATCATGGATACCAGGGTGGAAGAGTATCTCCCCTCTCCCCTTGACAACTAGACTTTTGAAATATGATTCTTTTGTAATTTTACTGCGCTTTTTTTGGTGGTGTTTTTTTTTTTTTTTTGGTGGATCGTTTTAACCTGAATCATAGAATCATAGAACGGTTAGGGTTGGAAGGGACCTTCAAAGGTCATCTAGTCCAACCGCCCTGCAAGAAGCAAGGACATCCTCGACTAGATCAGGTTGCTCAGAGCCTCATCCAACCTGGCCTTGAACGTTTCCAGGGATGGGGCATCAACTGCCTCTCTGGGCAACTTATTCCAGTGTTCTACAACTCGCGTTGTAAAAAAATTTTTCCTAATTTCCAATCTAAATCTACCTCCCTCTATCTTAAAACCATTACCCCTTGTCCTATCACAACAGGCCCTACTGAACAGCCTCTCCCCATCTTTCTACCCCTTGAGGTACTGAAAGACTGCTATCAGTTCTCCGTGGAGCCTCCTCTTCTCCACGCTGAACAGCCCCAACTCTCTCAGCCTGTCCTCATAAGAGAGGTGCTCCAGCCCTCTTTTCATCTTCGTGGTCCTCCTCTGGACACTCTCTGACTGGTGCATGTCCTTCTTACGTTGGGGGCTCCAGAGCTGGATGCAGTACTCCAGGTGGGGTCTCACCAGGGCAGAATAGATGTGGAGAATCACCTCCCTCGACCCGTTGGCCACGCTCCTCTTGATGCAGCCCAGGATGCAGGTGGCCTTCTGGGCCGCAAGGGCGCATTGCTGGCTCATGTTGAGCTTCTCATCCACCAGCACTCCCAAGTCCTTCTCCTCAGGGCTGCTCTCAATCCATTCCCCGCCCAGCCTGTATTTGTGCCTGGGATTGCCATGACCCAGGTGCAGGACCTTGCACTTGGCCTAGTTGAACTTCATGAGGTTGGCACAGGCCCACCTCTCCAGCCTGTCAAGGTCCCTCTGGATGGCATCCCTCCTTTCCAGCATGTCGACGGCACCACACAACTTGGTGTCATCAGTGAATTTGCTGAGGGTGCACTCTATCCCACTGTCCATGTCGCCGACAAAGATGTTGAACAGGGCCGGGCCCAACACCGACCCCTGAGGGACGCCACTCGTGACCGGTTTCCACTCGGACATTGAGCCGTTGACCACCACTCTCTGAGTGCGGCCATCCAGCCAACTCCTTATCCACCGAGTGGTCCGTCCATCAAACCCATCCCTCTCTAGTTTAGAGAGAAGGATGTTGTGTGGGACAGTGTCAAAAGCTTTGCACAAGTCCAGGTAGATGGTATCCGTTGCTCGTCCCTTGTCCACCGATGCTGTCACCCCATCATAGAAGGCCACCAGATTGGTCAGGCACGATCTGCCCTTGGTGAAGCCATGTTGGCTGTCACCAACCACCTCGTTGCTCTCCATGTGCCTTAGCATGGTTTCCAGGAGAATCTGCTCTATGACTTGCCAGGCACAGAGGTGAGGCTGACCAGCCTGTAGTTGCCTGGGTCTTCCTTATTCCCCTTTTTAAAAATGGGGGTTATGTTCCCTCTCTTCCAGTCATCGGGGACCTCACCAGACTGCCACGACTTCTCAAATATGATGGCCAGTGGCTTGGCAACTTCATCCGCCAGTTCCCTCAGGACCCGCGGATGGATCTCATCAGGTCCCATGGACTTGTGCACCTTCAGGTTCCTCAGATGTTCCTGAACGTGCTCTTCAAGTACAGTGGGCAGTTTTTCATCCTCACAGTCCCTGCTTGTACCTTCCACAGCTTGGGTGGCGAGACAAGAGCCCTTATCGGTGAAGACTGAATCAGTGTGTACTGTGAAGCTACACTATAATGTATTGGAAATGCAAACATTTTGCTCTACTATTGAATGCAAGAAAAGGATGGAAGAAGCTGAAAGGGTCGAATTCAAGGTAGACAAATAAAAGCTAAGTTGGCAATTCAATTCTGTCCAAATATCAGTTAACTTCTGCTTTTTTTTCAGGTATGTCTTAGCATATTCTTAGTGTTTATTTATAGCTAGGGTGGTAAGGCAGACCAGGAAAGCCACTAATTCCATGATATTTGGTAGTAGACTTATGTTCTACTCCTGAGACTTATTCAAAGGGAGAGTAGGGAGTTTATAATTAGTTTTTAAGTGGAAAGACTTTTGTAGTGTGATTTAGGACAGATGGCCAATGCACCCATCAGCTATGACGATATAAAAAAAGTTAATAGATAAACATTTAGAAAGTCAAAATTGTCTCACCTATTTGCATTTTTCATTTCTTGTAACTCTGTCCAGCACATGCTACATTAAGTGACAGGTTAAACCAAGCTTTTTTCTAATGACTTCTCATGTCAAATTTTAATGTTTAATTTAAAAAGAAGTTTGATAATAAAATTAATAGCAGATTAGTTAGTAACAGATTAGGTATTATTTTTCTCTACTGACTCAGTTAAGTACGTTTTCAAAACTTAAGAGCATTTTGTTCAGCTGCCTCAAGCTTGTTCCTAAATAGATGCTGTCACACTTGAGTCTATTCTTTTACTCTTTTTTTTTTTTTTTGTGTGTGTGTGTGAATTTCAGCTTATGTTATCAGAAAAGCAGAATCTGAGAATGTCTTGAAAACCATGGGCTGCTGGGGGAAAAAAAAAAAGATAACTTATTTTTCTATTTATAGTTTGTCCTCATTAAAGATCTTTTCAACAGCATCAGATGTCTCTGGGTTTCACAATCCGTTTATGTGCATTTTGGACCTCTCTAGTATGAAACAGTTTGCTATAAGCCTAGGGAAATTAGAATTTTATTTGGTTTCAAAAAGTGAAGAGATTTTATAATGATATAATTATATACATGTGTGTACATATGTAAAAAATAGAAAAATATTTTACTTGGAAAATAAGCAATTTTACATATATGTTAAGTAGGTGTTCCACAAAGATTTGTAGCAGTCAAATTCTCACAAATAGTAATTATATTTCTTTTTCTTACAACAGGATAGATCTTTAATAGATTTTAAAGCTTCCAAAATAGGAAGTAGAAGTTAAATAATACTTGTCTGTTAGAAAAGAGAAGCATCCTTATTTTTGTTTTGGATTGGTTCTTTTATTAATATTGTTTATTGTTTTATATTGTTCTTTTACGTTGAGAATTCATCTAAGTTTGGACTGTCAAGCTAGTTTTCTTTTAAGATACAACATGAGTTTTGGTGTTTGGTTTTTTTTTTGTTGATGGTTTTTTGTTTTGTTTTAGGTTTTTGTTTTGTTTTAAAATAATAAAAAAAAAAACAAACAAACCAAAACTAAAATTAAAGCTTGCCTGGTAAATTCTATGTTGCCTTGAAGTACTGGCTGGAAAGACACAAATGAATGTAATTGTAGGCTATGAAATCACAACTTAGTTAAAATTTCAAATGATACAGAAGGAAGACAATAATCCATTATTTTATCCAATCTCACTAGCATTTCCAATCTGCCTACTATGTTCCAAAGGAAATAAAACTGAAACAGACCCCACCCACCTTCGCCAAAGTCTGCAGATCAGTTTTCAAAGTTGTTATTAAAAGTAGAAGAACAGTTTGAGAAACTAAACTTGTTAAATAGCTCTGTGATCCACACTTTGGATGGAGTTTCAGCTTACAGACGTTGCCTGTTCTCGTTTGCTCTGAAGCACAGTGTATTCCTTGCAGCCTCCCTAACCACAGAACCTGCCATCCTTGCCTGCTTGGAAACCACTGTCCTTACCCTGTCTATAATACTACTAGTTTCATAAAACTGTTTTTCCTATCGTTTTCCTGAAGATCAGGTACCAACTATGTTCATCTCACAATGCTAAGATGGTGCTGGATGAGAATAAGGCATGTGGTTGGCTGCTGATAGCTGTCTGTTTCCCTTGATTGTACCCTATTTTTTTCTTCAAGTTTTTTTTAAGGACTTCTAACAAAACTGTAAACTATATGACAATAGAAGGAATAATCTGGTTTTGTACTTCCTACTATAAAGCATTCAGCTGCTTTTATAGTGGAAAACCAAATGTTGAGGTGATAGGAGTGTCAATTTTCAGTCTAGACAGTAAAAAAGTCAGTGCAGGGCATTATTGCCTCTTGCTCTTCTACTAGCAGCAAAAGCTCTGTAGTTGTCATTATGGATTTGAATAAACCATGAATTTGCATATGGATTTCTTTATGCTAAAAGGAAAAACACATTACATAGTCATTACGGCCTCTGACAGAAAAATGAAGGCCTCAAAGCTTTCATAGATATCATGTGGACATATGGAACAAGTGAGTAATAGGTAATGCAAATTAAGCGAACGGTGGTTTTGTACTGTTGAGCTAGAGGCGATGTATATCATTATCTGCATTCATTAGTTTGGGGCATCTGTATCTATTTGACAAAAACACTTCTGTTTCTGGATTAAATAGATTTTGGAAGGACACATCCCCCCAAAAAAGGGAACATTAGAAAAATCTACTACTTGCCCTGCCTTGTCTACTCTTCCAGATGAGAGGTATTTTGTAGATTAATTTTAATGTTGCCTTTCAGCTTTTATCTAGTGCTTGCTCACACTCTCGTCTGGTATCCTGTGGATTGGAGACTCACCATTGTTGTTTTCCATTTTCCTAACAGAAGTCCTTGTATTTAAAAAGGTTAGATCTCAAATTTAATAATTTTTTGTTGTTGTTATTAACGTTGGTGACAAATTTTGAGCAATCTGTACTTGGTGTGAAATCATTGCTGAACAGCTTCATATCTGTTCATTATTTTCACAGATTCATATCTCATCAAAATGATAGGTAGAACGGGAAGTATGTAAGACTATCTAGTGGAAACACCAAAGACAAGAATTAGCGTTTTCTTGTTTCTCTGTCACTGATGCAGTCCTTTACCACTTCATTGTATTTCACAATACAGCAAAGTGTAAAGAGCTTCATGTACTATATTGACCTAGCGTCAGCTGAATTTCTCCTTCACAGTTGATCCCAGTGAATGTAATTATCAAAAAACATTCATGTAAATAAAGAAAGAACACTTTAACTGTGGAGTGAAATGACATACTTTTGTATAAAGTTGGTCTTGACTTGCACAGCCAGGAAGACTTTGTCTTGTAGTCATGCTCAGTGGACTATTGTATGAGTGAAGCGACAGTAACCTCTGGGCTATGTGACCCCTTAAGAATCTACAGAGTTAGTGAATTTATATGGACCTGCATATTGTGCAAATCAGATTGTACTGATTTGGATACCTCAAATTAAATTATGTCCAATTGCCAGCCAGGTAAACTCACTTTGTAGCCTTACACCTGCTATCCCATGTTTTTTTTTTTAATTGTTCCTATCTTTGCAAAATGACTTTCATCAGATGGTAAGGTGCATATTCTTTGACTTAGTGCCTGCACCGCTGTTTCAAATATAGGCTATTACTGAAGTTTATAATGTGAGGCATTGCGAACGCTAAATAAAACCTTCCAGATCCTTAATGTGTGATTCAGAGGTCAGTGTTACAATAAGATGTCTTTAATTTACAAAGTGATATTAGTAGCCTAGAGATTAAAATTTCTCGCAAAACTGAGAAGCGCTTTGTAGCAAAGGTCTTACTGATTTTAGTTTTGTGAAGCTGCAGATTAAATGAGTACATGGAATATGACGTGGGAAATAACTCTTCTGATGTTTGCTTGTGATCCAAAGCCAAAGTACAGAGTAGAAACGTAAAGTTCTTGCCAGTAATACTCAAACATACTGGAGAGAGTCCAGCAAAGGACTATTAAGGTGATTAAGGATCTGGAGCATCTTTCATACAAGGAAAGACTGAGAGAGCCAAGGCTGTTCAGCTTGGAGAAGAGAAGGTTCAGGGGGAATCTCATCAATGTGTGCAAATACCTGAAGGGAAGGTGCAAAGAGAAAAGAGCCAGGCTCTTTCCAGTGGTGCCTAGTGACTGGGCAAAAGGTAATGGGCACAAACTGAGACACAGCAGGTTCTTTCCTGATGTTTGGAAGGAATTTTTCACTTTGAGGGTGACCGAACACTGACAGAGGTTGTCCAGAGAGGTTGTGGAGTCTCCTTCCTTGGATACACTCAACAGCTATCTGAACATGGTCCTGGACAGGCTGGTCTGGGGTGAATCCCGCCTGGGCAGGTGAGTTGGACCAGATGACCTCCAGCAATCTCTTCCAACCTCAACCATTCTGTGTGCCTGTATGAATGTCCTAAAATGACCAGCCTGGACCCTGCCCTCTGGGCAAAAGTCAGATTTATTTCTTCCTTTGGAAGCTTCTGCCATATTATATTACACTGTAGTGTATATGGTGTGATTTAGGATCACACAAGTAACCCAGAGTGGAAGCTGGAAATTAAAGTGGGTTGGTGGTTTTTTGGGGTTTGTTTTTGTTTTTTTTTTTCTTTCCTCCCAGCTCTCCCTACAGCAGTATTTTACATTGCAAATTCCTAGCTTATTTTTTTACTGCTTTAATTTGATGAGAGAAGCTGTGTAATCACCTTGGCTTGGAGTGCTAGTTTTGCTATCCATCTAGTTAGCGTATTGAGTCTATGGATAACCGATCTGAATGAGATGGAGGGAAATAGGGAAACATCTCACAGTGTCAGTTCAGTGGTATAAGTGACATGGAACACAACTTAAAGAATAAGCAAGCATACTTTACCATAAAGCAAGAAGCTTTAAAGTCCTCTGGTTTTATTATACTTTTATATATAGATATTGCATAGTTTGAATGAATAAGTCACATTCTCAATTTGTATTTTTCCATGTTTGTGTAATATAATGTCCTATAGTCTCAGAAGTAACTAGTGAGTCATCCATCCTGACACCTGTGTTACCATTAGCCATGGAACTTCACCAGAATACCCATACGTGGCTCAGAAGACATTTAATCTGAAGTAATTGCCAGTCCGAAGAGCAAATTAAGGTGCTTCATATCTCATTTACATCTTCAAATTCAACTGTCTTTTCTTAACCACCCCCCACAAAAAAAAACCCCAACAACAACAAAAAAAAAAAACCAACAAAAAACCACAACCCCAACTGTAGAGTAATCATCTTAAAGCTGGTGAATGTTTATGTTTCACCTCATGACTGCTCTAACAAAATCCTATAATCCTTTAATTAAACTTCTTTTCCAGTCAATAGGATTTATTCCTGGACCAAGAGTACCAGAATCAGTGGAAAAAGAAATATTATAAATTTCATTAACAAGAAATTAAGATGAAATTAACTCAGAAATATAAAGTAAAAACACCTAAATGTAGTGTGTGCATGAATATATATACAAATTAAAATTTTGGCTTATTAAGAATAAAACTATTCACACTTTTTTTTTGTGAGCTGTTTTATATTGAACTGTTTTCATGAATGTCTTCTAGTAATGGGTGGATTGAGAATCAACATTTATCCTAGTAATTCAATCCCAAAATGATGATGGCTCAAAGCTTTATATTGTACAAAAATTTAAATTTAGTTAAGCAAACTGTGGTTCCTGTATGTTCTCTGGCTGAAATGAAAATTAGATGGTTTACAGATCAGATTTAAATAGTTTAATGCAAAAAAAATAAAGCATCATTAAATACTTCTTTCTTTTAATAGTTAGAAATCATTATGCAAGTTTGCATGATTGCATAGCTAATACAGGCAGTTAAGTTTGCCAGTGAAATATTTACTTTTTGAAGTAAAAGTAAAGGAAAAAAGAAAATTTAGGAGGAATAATGAATGCTATTAAAACAATGCTATTAGAGTAAAGCCTGGAATTTAGTCCTTGAGTGTATGTGTAACAAATACATTTTCATAGCTCAGATAAGACTCTGGTAGTCTAGAGCTGATTTCTCTTCAACAGTGTATGACAATAATGTCTTGCTTATCATTTACTTTTGATTAAAGAAGGAAACATAAATTTTTTTTGTTGGCCTGTGCATCTGTCTTTGTGAAAGAAACTCTCACCAGGAGAAACAGATAGTAAGGAACAAACTAAGTGTTAATGATCATGCGTTGCAGCACAGTTTTTAAAGGCCTTACAATAAAAGAATTAGAAAATGAAGAAAACTAAAGCTATTCTTTTTTTTTTTTTTTTTTTTTTTGAGCCCTCATTCAATCCTGTTGCATGTTTTAAGAGAAAATAAATGCTGTGATCCTACTCTAAATACAGAGGAAAATAACAGTTCACTGAACAAAACTATGTTTCAGTGGCTCTTATCTTCTCACTAGTTGCCAAGTGTTTGAATGGCAGCATTTAATAAAGAGCAGTGAGGAGAAATGGTAGAAGTTTGTGGAAATGTAGCACTAGTTACTGTTCTGGTTAAGAAAATACTCCTGATTCAGTTTCATTGAGTACTGTTAAAAAATACCTTTCTTCCTAGTGAATTCACTATTTGAGTCTGAAAAATGTCATTTCTTCACATATTTTATTGTTTTGCAAGAATGTAAGCCTACATGTGGTACAAAATGACTCAGTTATGTTCTCAGAAGCTTTGTGGTTGAGTGTCCAGATATTTTAAACATATTTTTTTTATCATTTTGAAATGTTACAGGAAGTTTATATTAAAGGATTTGATACGTCCCAATTACACTGTGCCAGGGTGATTTTAATCCATGTAGATATTGCCTTTAATGTGAAAATTAGAGTTCAAAAAATGAAACTGGAGATCACTAGCCCCTCCAGTAACTGCAGAACATGATATATTAACACCCTTCAACGGCACAACAATTTTCAGAGTTCAGGCTATTGTATAACAAGATGCGTGAGAACTTAATTTTACTAACATTTATTCCTGCAAAATGAGTAGTGTATCAAAAATATGCATTTTTAAGATGCTTAATTGCATCTTACTGTAAAATCTGGAAAAAAAAAAAAAAGGTGAAAATTTTCACAAAATTTGAAGGAAATAGTTTGAACATGTGGTTTTCTGCTTGTGTTAAATGATATGGTGTGTCTGTCGTAGTTCAGCCCTGATCAGGACCAGACTACGCAGTCTGTCTCTCACTCCCCCCACCCTCCGAGAGAATAGGAGGAGATGATATAAGAAAAAACAGCTCAAGGTTTGAGATAAGGACGGGGAGAAATCCTTAAAGTTACCGTCAGGGGCAAAACAGACTCGACTTGGGGAAAACTATTCATTTATTTCTAAAATTAGCAGGAGAATGAGACAGGGAACAAGATAACCTCCCCCCACCCCTCCCTCTTCCCGGGCTTAACATTATCTCTACTACCTTCCCCTCCCGAGCGGCACGGGGGGGTGGAAAAGGGAATGGGGGTCGCGGTCAGTTCATCACGCGTTGTTTTACGCCCCTGTATCATCGTCAGGGGAAGAACTCCTCGCATTCCTCCTCTGCTCCAGCGTGGGGTCCCTCCCACGGGCCACAGTCCTTTGTGAAACTGCTCCGGCGTGGATCATCTCTTCCACGGGGTGCAGTCCCTCTAGAACAGCTGTCCCAGCGGGCCCTCCATGGGCCACAGCCTCCTTCAGGCCTCCAACTGCTCTGGCGTGGGGTCCTCCACGGGCTGCAGGTGGATCTCTGCCCCTCCATGGACCTCCATGGGCTGCAGGGGGACAACCCGCTCCACCATGGTCTTCACCACGAGTTGCAGAGGAATCTTGGCCAGGAGCCATATTACTCCTCCCCCTCCTTCTTCCCTGACCTTGGTGTCTGCAGCCGTTCCTCACAACAGGCTGGCAGACATCTCTCAGGATCCTTTTTACATCTTATTCACTTCTCATCTCCTCTCCACTTCTTGCAGCCAGGCCGGGCCGAGTTGGGCCCAGTCGGCTGCCCGGCGGGAGGCCAGAGGGTGAGGCCTGCAAGGCCCATGAGGCTCACGCCTCCCCCTCTCTGCCCCCCGCTCAGCTGCTTCACATCTTCTCCTCCTCTTTTTCCTGTTTTCCCCTACTTAAATACGTTATCGCAGAGGCGTTATCACGGGACATTCTGCTACCAATTGGCTCGGCCTTGGCCAGCAGCAGGTCCGCCCTAGGCCCGGCTGAGTCCACTGAACAAAGGGGAGCGACTTCTAGCAGTTTCCTACAGAAGCTGCCACCTTAGGCCCCCCCTCACTAACAAAACCAGAACAGTGTCTCATGCAAATGTACGGGAAACTGGCAAACCTCTCTAGGGCTGTTACTGAATATAGTGACAAAGAACAGAGGAGTAACTTTTCTTAACTTGCTTCAATATTTAATGGTACTTCTGTACAATGTGGGTCTTTGTTTCCTTTCTCAGGTGTACATTTCTTTGGGAAGGCTTCCTGTTAATCTCTGAATCTCTTTCTAGCCTGTTTCTTTTTCTTCTTTATATGGAATATAAAACTCTGGGTGGGGTGGGGGGGTGGTGGAATCTGTTTCCATTCTGTAATTGAAACAGCTCCAGTTTCTTTCTTCGTTTTTTCTGGAATATGTAATCTCTGACATCTTTCAGATTTGGTTTTGCAGGGCATCAGATTCCAATGCAAGACACGCTTCCTTGCCATGGATATCTGCCAGCTGATAAAATTACAATTAGTGAAGATAGGGCTGTTTTCTTAGCTGTGATGAGGAGGATGAAGAAACAAGATAAACTCATAGCCAGCCTATTTCAGAGAGGGGAAAGAAATTTAGACATTCTGAACGACAAAAAAATCCCAAAGCAAGGGAAAAGTACTAAAGCTGTGTGCATGTTAGCTGATTTACCTGCAATAACAGCAAGCTAGTGTACAACGAAGATGGGTCACCCCTCAAGGACCCTGATCTGACCCGCAAGAGCAACCTGAATTGAGAAACCACGGGTCTGGCTTGCCACTGCTGACCAAAGACCAGCTGGACAAGACTGCTGTTAGGGCATAAGAAGCCATAAGGATTTTGATCAGCGGTCCCTCCTGTATTAGTTCATCTTAATTCTCACAATCCTTTATAATTTAGCAGTAAAAATGAAAGCAGGAACTACCATTTTTTTCTGAATATTGTTTCTGGGAAATCATGTATGCATAACAAGGTAGAAAATATGGATTATATAGCAATGGGATGTATATTTGCTACTTTGTTTCTTATTTTTAGGATCGGTACGAGACATTTGGTTTATGCAAGCCACTGATCCTGATGTCACAGTGCTGTATAGAGAGAGTTAATAATCTACTAAGTCCTTTATTTCTCATAGTCTGTCATTTATAGGAAGCTGGTTCTGTTTGTTGTTCAAAATAACCAGAAGCCATATGACCACAACAGCAATATTAAACGGTGAGCTAACAATCTGTGCTGTGAAGCGGGGCTGATGACTTGGGTTCAAAGCCATGATAATGCAATCACAGAGCTCTCCAATATCTGTTGGCGCAGCTCCTGGTCTTAGGCTGTGAGTGAGAAAAATTGATTTTTGTAACTTGTTCCAGGAGAAAGTGGTTATTAATTTGGTTAATTTTTATTTCTGTTTATACACTCAGAAAGCCCAAACTTTTTGTATCTGCAAGTCTGCGCTAACAGGATCCTATAAAGTAAGAGAACCTTTATTGTGTACATAGACTTTACTTCTTTAAATGTACAATAGACTTACTTTTGTGAAACAAATTTACCTTTTGCATCATATCTTTGATACAGAAGCACACAGCAAAGTCTTGTAAGGCATGTACATTCTTGATATATTGAAAACCTTATGGCAGAAGGTTAAGAGAAATACTTGTCTGATATAGTCACTATAGCTTTTCCCGGTGGGGATGTCTTCCTGCGTTTTCTTCTAGAGCTCAAGTTAGAAATTTCTTCATCCTTAATTAAACTGCATTTTTAAAAGGAAGTAAGAAATTGTCAGGGGTATTCTGTAAAGCTAAGTAATATTATATTGTTAACGTTTTCATTGATGGCACTTTGAGAAAAGCAGAGGTGGAAAAGCATCAACAGCCACTTTTAATGTCCAGTCTTAAGCTTGTGTATTTTTATTCTCTTTCTGTCAGTTTGCCAATCTCTATTGTTTATCCAAAATTTATGTCAGTGTTAGGTTCCTTTTAAAATTATGTAATATCACGTGTGGATGTATTTGTTGATTTCAACAGGTAAGATAATTTTGTGGGTAATACCACTAACTGCATCACATCTTTTCATTTCAGCTATGACCCATCTTCCTTCTTAAGAGCAGTTCCTCTGGATGTTAGCCATTAGGTAAATGACTTTTAATTATCACTCTACCTAAATAACTTGTACCTACAGCTAGAATGACTCTATGCTGATCTTCATGCTGTGATAGAAGGTTGTTATATAACATATATTGAACATGTCCAAAATATAGAATATTGAGTCCTGTATAGCATTTTATGGATGCTAAACCAAAAAAAAAAAAAAAAAAAGGATAACAATTCTTTGGCTACTGTGTATGTGACAGAGAAAGTGTTGATGAAAGAAAAGTAAAGATGAAAAGAGTGACAGGATAGCTAAAGCAGAAAGCAAACAATGCTTGGAAAACCTGCCTTTACAAGGATAGGAATTAAATACAACATAAATAGAAAGAGTTGGAAAACCAGAGTAACATCACAATCAGGGAACTGAACTTTCTCTAGAGCTCTGTGTCCCCTAAGTATCAATAGATGTTTGTAAAGGATGGAGGACATTGTCAAGGAGTGTTCCTAGTTAAGCAAGGAGGGATACACCTGACAGATGAGGACAAAAATGATACCTTCAGTAGGTGAGGGCTGAGAAGGATGACACACTCAATGTGTGCTGCCCTTGGAAAATCCTGAACTGCTTTGCACATTGTTCTACTTACCCTTTGTGTTGACCTTCAGTTTACAGTCACATTTTCAGGTTCAAACTTTGTACCCTTCAGCAGCAAAAAGCCAGATACTTGTTACTGCTGCTGAAACAGTGATGCCCTTTAAAACTGACAGTATTAGTTTAGCTGATGAGAAGAAAGAAATAAAGCGAGCAACTGGATAGACTTTCATACTTACTTACATAGTCTTTAGTCTGTGGAGACTCCTGTGATCTCAAAGAAATATTTGTAAAATCTGAGGATTAAACATAGGTTGAACACGTTTAGAAAATGCAGTAAGCAATTAGCGTGTGTTTTATTTCTTCTTCCTAGTTTATAATATGAATCAATGACTTTTACACATTTCTTTGTCTGTTAGATCTTAGAAATTTCATTTATGTCCTTACCTTCTTAAAAATTGTTAAAACAGCCTTAAACATAGAAACTAGAATTTTTTTCTGATGGTTTACCTCTATATGTAAACACTTTATTTCTTCAGCTATCAAGGTGCTCTCAATTTCTTTCTTAGATCTAGTGATTATTCTGCAATTAGGATCTAGTATTACATTTTGTCAATTATTGTAAAGCATCTAAATCCAGTAAAGATCTTCCTACAATAGTTTTGTGTTTATTTTTGAGGCGTTTATGATTCTGAACAGCTTAGGTTTCTGATATTAAGTTATTTAAATAGAACCAGTTTTTCAATAGTCTTTTTTGAGACTAGATTATCAACATAAAAAAGTTAGGATTTTTTTTTTTTTTTTTTTTTTTTTTTTTTAGTATAACTCGAAGCATTTTCAGATAGCTACAGGTTTTAATGCTTGTGTCATTTACTAGTTAAGTATTTCTAAATAACTTACCATCTGGTCCCTACTGGAGCGTTCAGAAAGGCTATTCCCATTGAAATGAATTCGATACCCACGAGCTCTTGAAAAGTGAACTAAAGAAAGCTTAAACAGAGCCATGGATGTTAAGACCTTATGAAAGAGGCTTTCAAGTCTTTTTGAATTTTAGTTTTTGTTGTTTTATTTCATCATAATTTGAAAGTATAAACAAGTTGAAAACAAATTCTTCAAATTTCATTGCTGTCTTTACCGCCGGACGTGGATATATAAAGTACAGAATATTCATTACTATTTATCAACTGTACACCAACAGAAAAGAAACTATATCATGAATAAGTTTATGTCAAACAGAGAAAAATATTACTATTCTTCAGAATTTCAGAAGAATTAATCTGCTATTTACCTGCCTAAATCTTATTTTCTTTCAGACTTGGAAATTCCTGATGTTTCTGCTACAGGTTTGTACTTGCATAACTCCTTCTAAGTATATCAATCTTCTTTTTTGGGGGGAGATGTGTTTTTGAGGTTCTGTTTTGTTTGTTCTCCCACAAACCTTACAAAGCCCTGTGAGACAAGGAAGCCTCTGCACTTGTGGATTGATAAACTGGGGCAAAGAAATTATGCATCTTGCTTAAGATTTAAAAAAAATATATATATAAAAAATAAATCAGTAGCAGCTATTCTTTTCACTGATTTGCAATACACAGGCTTGTGTTAGGTTTGTATTTAAAAGGGGAAATTTTGTCTGTTTCTAAGTGATTTTTCAAGGGTAAGCATGCATCATGTTTGTATTTCAGGACTGAATCTGGCTGTTGTACGTTGATTCTTTAAAATAAATGTAATATTTTTTAACAAGATATTGCTTTTTTAAAGAAAGAAACTGAGCACAGACAATTCAAGGTATGGATAGGTTCTTGTGCGAAAGAGCAACGGATTTGAAAACAGTGATTGCTGAATACTTCACTTATCAAATATACTGTGAAGTTTGTATATCTGAAAGCTTCTCGTGAAATTATATTGGCTCAGACATCATTCCACAAAACAGATCTGTAAATAATAAAGCTTTTTGAAAGATGGGGAAAAGTATCTGTCTGAAAATCACCTAAATTGCTTCTGTTAGCAACAGATGTAATACAATGGTAATGTTACTGATTTCTGTTTAAAATTAGTATTGGTTGAAATATTCATGTTCATTTTGATATTTTATAAATATTTTTTTTATCAACTCACCCTAACTTTTCAAAGAGATTTATTATGTTTTATCAAATATCTCAACAAGTTCTTCAGAAACCTTTTATTAAAACAATGAATGGGAAACTTCAGTATGGCACTCTAGTATGTTCAGAGAATGATGGAGTATTTAATCTTAAATGGGTAAAAAAGATATGGAATGGAATGATAGAGAGCACTTTGATCCTTTAATATTGTTCAGATATGCACATTAAAAGAAATCCTGGAATTCTTTTCTGTGCTCTGATTTTATTGTATTTGTATGCCCACAGCTAACTCTAAGATTTTAATGTGTCCTTTCCCCACCATTTCAGTCAGAAGGATCTGAGATTTAAAATTAAAATTAAAGAAAAAAGTTGGTAATTCAAATTGAGGCAGTTGACTGACAGAACTAATTAACTATTCAAAGACAATCTTCAAGGATAAAGACTCTAAAATGAGAGAACAAAAACAGAGTTGCTCTGAATCCTAGTACTGTCACAAGAGCACTAATATTTGTCAGACACAAATTCTGAATAATATTTTCCATTTAAAATTGTTCTTCCATTAGATTTTAATTGTGAGAGCAATAGATGTAAATAGCCTTTTATAAAAATGTTGTGTTTAGAATACATAAAGCTTTAATGAGTTACTTGTCTCCTAAGGTCTAATTAACAGCTGGATGAAATGTCCTCTCTAAATCCATTAGAAAAGAGGAGTCCATTTTACTTGCTCAGATCACATCAGTGACTATTGAAATTAATATTTTACTAATTTTTGGGAGATACTAATCACCTACAGGTTTCTACAGTACATCCTTTTTTAAACTTTATTTCTAAGGGGAAGAGGAGATCAAACTTCTTGGATGTCTGTAAAATGATTTGTGACAAAAAATACGTAGACTTGTGGAGCTGCAAATGAGACAAAGGCCATAGTACAGAACAAAATAAGACTGGTTGTGGTTAGTATTAAATGACATCCTTATCTTGCATGTACTGTTTCTGTAATTGGTACATCTACAATATTAAAAAATAAATTTTTGTGGAGAATATTCACTTTACTCTCTGTTTTTAGCAAAATGGAGCAACATCAGCTGTGTAACATAAAAGCTCAATGTCCTACCAGTCCTGCTTATTTACACAGTAAAATAAAGGTAAGTTTATTAGGAATTAAATCACTTATGCTTACAACTACTGTTAACTTTTTCCATAAATGAAAAGCACTGCTACTACTTTATCTCGCCTATTTATTTTATGTTACGATGCTTTCTGAACAGGAACTGGTTATTTCAGACCCGCTGGGATACAAGGAAAAACTAGGGGCAGGGAAAATAAGGACAAATCATGATAGTTATGAATCCTACTGCTTTAATTACTCAGCATGACCATGTGATACTGTTTTAAAGTAATTCTCTGGTACAGAAGCATTAAAAGAAGACTGAAGTTACAGGACAGAGTTGATATTAGCAAATCACACTAATTCATTGCTTAGGAAAGAGCCAGCTTGAAGTTAATGAGTTATGAGTATTGGCAGAACAACAAGGGTCTACCTTAATGAGACTTCTTAGACAGGTTTTATGGGTCCAAAAGAGGTGTTCAAAGGTTGCAGAATGACTGGGTTTCTGGTTTGGGATTTTCCCCCTTTCAGAGGGATTTTCTTGTGTTCTTTCTAGCAGCTGTATGAAAGGGATACCTTAGGGCTCAGTGCCTTGGTGTCTGGGCACCTCTGCACAGACCCTTCTGCCTCTGCAGCTGCTCTGAAGCATTGGCACTTTTTTTTTTTTCTCTCTCCCTCTTTTTTTTTTTTTTTTTTTTTTTTTTTTTTTTTCAATAGCAGATTGGCAAAGGGATGTAGCTGGACTTCACAACCACTAAAAGGCCTGTTTTCTCATTCCCTTCTTCCCCTCTGTGTGCAAATTGCCAATCAGCCTCAATATATGCAAGGAAAAGGATTTCTGCATTTAGAAAAGCTAACTGCGTTACACTTTTTGTAAAAATATTTGAATTAGCCTATCATAAAAACTGCCTTTCAGAGTGCAATCTAAATAATATTAATCTACATACACCTATTGATACTCTGAACAGAATAAATCAAGCAATTCTTTCAGGTTTTTTAGTTGTTTATTCCTGACAATTTTGGATAACACACAACCTTGAGGATTTCACCATCTTCTGGAGCACTTTCTGGAGAAAATGTTAAGTGATAGTAAGCCCCTAAAAGAGACGACTTTCATTTTTGGTAAAAATACTGCATTGTTTGTGTGTTTGTTTATGCTCACCAACAGTCACCTAATTTCTTTTAAACTACTGATTAATTTTCTGAGAGATAGAAATGATCAGCAACTCAGAATAACCATTTTTTTTTTTTTTTTTTGCTGTAGGAGAGAGGAGACTGTTAAACACGGGGCGGGGTGGGGGGGGGGTGGGGGAAGATGACTTAACTGTCCTATGGGATTAGGAAACTAAGATTAGCCTAGATATGTAGGAGGGCTGGAAATCCACAGATGCTTTTGCAGAAAAAATATGGTTAAGGGCTCATCTAAATGTTGTCCAACTCAGAATCTAGCCCTGAAGCACTGTCTACATGTTTCATTGTCTCACTTTAAACTGTCAATTTATACTACATGCTGGTGAGATAAATTTCTCAGTATTCAATTATTTTTTCCTTTTAGTTTCCATATTGTATTTACACATAAATCTGTGATATGAAAATGGATATCCTGTAGCCATTGTGCTTGTAATGCTCTTTTGGGGATCTACTGTGTGTCGAGGATGATCTTTCACTAATATATGGTTTATTTTCTGTTTGTTTCCTGGGAGAAAAATCTTGGTGATAGTAGGAGGGAAGGATTAAAACAAACAAAAAAGCCCTTTGTGCTTATATATGCCCATTCACTCACACTTTACTTAGCTCTATACTAGTGTATTCAGGAGCAAAGACTGAAAGATAAAAGGAGTGTGGCCCAGCTCTAGCTCCATTCCTCCTTTGTCATGGGAGCTGATTATCTGTGCAAATGGCCGCAGCCTAGTTCAAGGACTTAAACTGGTATTGTGAATATAAGCCATACAGAAGTAATACTGACACATAATATTTTTGGTATTGGATATATTTAGGATTATAATATGGTTATGTACTGGTATATCACCTGTCACTGAGTCAGGTTATCTTTTCTCTTAATGTTCCTTCTAATAAACGCAGTGAAATTATAAACACCAGCTCTTGTCCTTCATGGGTTACGTATTTATAGTATATGGTCACACCAGATAAGGGTTTGTGTCATCCTTCTTTAAGTCTAGATTTCTGTAAACACTTCAGTAGTTGAACTAGATGGTAATCAGTAATAAAACAGCTTGAATAAAATGTTCAGGTGTAAGTTCTTGAGAAATGTGAATTACCTTTGTTACTGAAGTTGTGCATGCCTGTTTTGTAATGGTGATACAGCGAAGTGCAAACTATGCAAGCTTTAATTTTAATCAGAGAAATCCCAATGTTACTAATGTCTACAAAGCGAACCAATTTGCTAAGGGTTTTATAAATATTATCTAGATTAAGGTTTGTGTTTTATTTTACATTGACTTGATTGCTTGGAGCCCCATATTTAGCAATGCATTCAGTAACTTCTATGAAATGTTTCTTCAAGAAAAAAGTTAATATTTCTTTGAAAATATTGCTTTCCTTCTGAAGCTGATCCAAGAAAATCTTGGCAGACTCTTGTATTTGAAATCAGCAAAGATTAACTTTCTCTCCCAGGTGAGCCTGGTAGAAAATATGAAATACTTAGAGGTTTATGTCTATGAAATACATATATTTGGGGAGTATTTCAAGCAATAATAATCCTGTTGAAAACATTTCCATATTTTTGCTCTTGCTTCAAGAACAACCCAAAAGAAAGCTTAACAAATAATTATTTCCTCTATATATTGAGCCTGTTTTTAACAATAATCCTTAAAATTTTTTATTTTCCCATGTACAGAAGGACAACGGGTATTTAATTTCTCTGGAGTTTCATAGAATTATAGAATGGTTAGAGTTGGAAGGGACCTTCAAAGGTCATCTAGTCCAACCCCCCTGCAAGGAGCAGGGACATCTCCAACCAGATTAGGTTGCTCAGAGCCTCATCCAGCCTGGCCTTGAACGTTTCCAGGGATGGGGCATCCGCCACCTCTCTGGGCAACCTGTTCCAGTGTTCCACCACCCTCATTGTAAGAATTTTTTTTCCTAATATCCAATCTAAATCTACCTCCCTCTATTTTGAAACCATTACCCCTCACGTCCTATCACAACAGGCCCTACTGAACAGCCTCTCCCCATCTTTCTTGTAGACCCCCTTGAGGTACTTTGGTAATTACACATTCTAGACATGTATTTCTGAGTGTACGTATTATTTTCTGGTTTGTTTCTTGTATTTGTTCAGGTTTTTTATACATATCTGTAAATAACAAGTATCTAAATGTATCTTTGCACTTATTTGAGAAATTTTACCTGTTCAGAAAATTATCCTTCCAGCTCTAAATGGTTATTTTAAAATTAAGAGTAGAATTTTATTTTATTATTAAAGTAAGGGTACTGGAGTCTTTCTTGGGGTACTACCAGTCAGTCAGAGATCATTCTTCTAAGCTGATAACTTGGCACATTCCATTTTGAAATGGACATTTTTACTGTTATTTCTAGTAATTTGAAGTTTTTTTCCTGTAATTCCACTGACCTAAGCCATTATTTTGACAGCTTTCTATTACTTCTGAGTTTTGTGCTCTAGTTGTTACATTAGTTTCTACAAGTACAAACAAGAATCTCATTTTTATAGGCCTTTGTGAGCCATATCAGATTGTCAAACATTTTTAAATATGCTTTTTTATTGTTTTTCCTAAGTTCTTATTACAGTTCACTTTTCTTAGGTTTGCCTAGCTTTATAAAACAGTAACTTAAAAATAAATAGGGGATAATTAGGCTGATACTGAAGAACAATGACAGACAATATTGTGAGAATGATGGCAGGAGCACTGCCACAGCCCTGAGAATTCAGGGAGCAGGAAGGTCATCTGAGTGGAAAAAGTGAGTCAACTCATGTAAATAGTTTTGAAAGGCTTTGTCTGCCAGAATGTGGAAAATGGATTCCTAGAGATGGTTTTGCCTTCCCCACCCCCCCCGCCCCGTCTGCTTTAGGGCTGTCCTTTTGGCTAGCAGTGTCTGCCACACCAGCAACCTGATCTGGATGGATTTTAATGTTAAATGCTGTCAATTAGTGAGTTGAAAAACAGGACAACTAGGATTAGGAGAGAGAGGAACTTCACTGACAGCAGAAATAAAGATGAAAGAGAATCTATCAGCCAGAAATCTCCAAGCTGGTGGAAAAGTCTCCATGACTGGAAATATATTTTCCTTTCAAAGAAAGAGGAAGTAATTTTTTTTTTTTTTTTAATAAATTGCTTTATTTTGTCCATGATCTTCATACTTTTAGTAAGATTGAAAGGAGAGCAGGAGAATAGGTCTTGTAACTATTAGGAACAGAGGAACATAGATACAAATTTACGCTACTACTTTTATCAATGAGTACAGAAGATAAAAGGAAAAAGAGATTAATATCTCCCATTCTCATAAAATGTTAATGAAAGATTTAATTAGCAGTAGCAGCACTGTTGTATAACAAATCAATTAATGTCTCCTGCTCTTTCCCTTGTGAACCTTTAGAAAAAACACAATTAATTAATTGAAACCTTTTGTCACTCGATCATTGCCCTACAACCCTGAATTATCCTGTGATGCAATAGAGTAAAAAGTCATATATTTGATACATGTGGGGATGACCCTTCTAGTTGGAATTAATTTACAGTCGTTTTACAGTATAATTTAGAACAGACTCTTTACTGTTTAGTTTGAAATTTGAAGGTATCCTCTCACTGATACACAAGTTGATGAAGATGATCTATCTGTATAGAAATATATATGATCTATACATATTACAATATATATAATGTATGTAGTCATATAATAAGAATTATAATGTAATATACAATACACACGTTTTTCCTGTTTATCTTGCAATACATGTTCTTTGTACTTCAGTATTGCTAATCAAATCACAGAGGGAGAAATATCAGTGCTAGAAATGCTTGTATAAAGGGGACAACACTGCCTTGGGGCAATTCCTTAATTTTGGAGTGTGGTAAGAGCTTAGCCATTATTTTACCTCATATTTCTCACGTATCGAAACAGTCATAAGTGTTTGAAGTGAAAGACAAGTGGAAGACTAGTCTTAATGCTGCATATTCAGAAGATAATTTGCTTAAAGAATGAAGCAGGGAATAAGTAGATGAATATTTGATTCCAGCTTACTGTAGGGTCCTGTGAGTCCTTGAGCCACTTATCTTGAGCTCAGCCTTTGCTTGTTCACTCAAAATCTACATCTATGAAAATAAGTAAATAAATCACAAAAGTTAATTTGGATGCGTTGGATACCTTCAGAGAGAAGATGATGTTGTTAATAGCTACAGTTTTACATCTTACCTTTATTATTATTTATGAACTAACATGCTAAATGTGTAATTTCATATAATACTTAAGGTGCTTTCCAGAATTACTATAGCCCTGTCTGAAATCCTGACACAAGAGAACCGCAACCAGCCTCTCCCCAAAGGTCAGCAGATGTTTGAATTACTTTTTTACCATTAAGGCAATAGCAATTATGCTCTCTCTGCTGCTTGGTATGTGTGTGGGTAGGGTTAAAATACATTCAAATATAAAATAAAAATTCAGCAATGAGTAATACATATTTATAAGAAATTCATATTGTTGACAAAGTTTGTTTTGCTGACACTGTTTATAAAAGCACAGGTGTGTGATAAAAGCTTTCTGCTTGAAAGAAATACGCTCCTTAGTTTTGATTGGGCTGTTCTTTTCTTTTTCCTTTGCCTTTTATGAAGCACATTCCATCTTTAACAAATTAGCTACTCAAAAACAGTCAAGATGCTCTCAAGTATTCAAGTTGCCAAAAGCAATCCAAAGAATTTCTGCTTGTCTTGGTTTTGGTTGTCATCTTAAAAGCACAGAACAAATTTTCTGTAGTAAATGCACTTTGATTAATATTATATGCTGCGTTTTTATATGTAGATTTCAGAATGTGTTCTGAAATCTGCAGTGAGGAGACGCTGTTTGGAAGATCTTGGAGGAAAAAAAAAAAAAGAAAAGATTCATGAAGAGTTTTGCTAGCAGAGAAATAAAGCAACAGGTGCCACATGGACACAACCAAGCACCTGAACTTTGCTGTGCTGGTTGAAAATCATGTTGTCCTCCTCTTGTCCAGCTTGCTTTTTCTTGTGAGGAGTGCTGTAATAGAGAGCAGAAGAAAATCTGTTTGACAAAAGTCATTTGACCAATATTATAAAGGCTCTTCCTTCTGCCTCTTGAATGAACTGCAGGTCATATCTTTGCTGAGAGGATTTATGCTTTACCATATGCAGAGTGCCTCTTGTGAATTAGTGACTACTTGGAAAGGAATTTCTCCAGAAAGACTGCCTAGAAAGAAAAGTGTTGGAGGGGACTACATAAACGAGCATCAGTGTTCATGTTCATGGAGTAATTGGGTGAAAGCACTCCAGCAGAGCTGTAGAAAGACTCTCTTAGCTTTCATGAGAAAAACAAGTTTTAAACCTGGTTCATCAGGCTGTAATGAACCTGTTTCCTCTTGGTTGTCAGTGAATCAGAATGATGCAGAGCATCTGTAATTTTTGTATGAGAGGTTTCCTAGGACTGCCAAGCTAGAATTTACTTGAAAGAGAACGCGCATAGTTTTTGTCAATCAAATTATGCACAAGGGTGGTTTTTTTCAGTAATTTTCAATAAAAATGTAAACATTTTGATAAAAGTTGATGATCTTTTTGGCAGACGGTTTTGTCCCTTAAAACCAAGACATTAAAATACGGAATACTTCTTCAGCTTCACAAACTTACTATAGGGCTTGATACTTACACTAATATGGGCATTTCTCAATGATGAGAAGGCAGCAATAAAAAGGAAAGTAAATCATTCTAAAATAAAACGGCTTTCAGACTAATTGACTGACTTTTAAAAGCAATTCATTAATGAAAATACTAAATGACCGCTCAGTTATTGAGAAATGATATACGTGTAAGTAAGAACAAAATAAAGATTTAGTTCAGAAATGTGACAGCAGTCCTTGCTTTAAATGTTAGGTATCTTTTTTTCTTTCTTCTTTTTCTTTTTTCTCCCAATAAGAATGCAGTGTTAGAATATTAAATATAGAATTGCAGGTTACCACATTTAAGTCAATGATCATAAAGCAATGTATTAAAATTTCATAGTGTTATTTTTCTAGAAAACTTAAAGCCTCCAGCTGGGCATTATCCCTGTCTTAGTAAAAAGAAATGCAAAGGATTATTGTGGGGATAACAAAGTCGGGGCAATCTGGGATATCCCTGAGAGCTGAGAATAAATGAGGCAACTGAGCCATTAAGTAATCGGTATTAGCTCGTGTAGGTTTCTTATTTTATTTTTTTTTTTACAGCAAGCTTGTGACCCTGCTGTTTTCTATTCTTTGTGGGCTTTTTCTTTAATTAGCTCTGTGTTATAATCACTAAAGATACTGAAATAAAAACGTTACTAGGCAGATGTTGTAGTAGAAAATGGGTCCAGTTCATTAAATGTTTTTGTCTCATTTAAATAATATACTATAATTTTTTTTTTAAAAAAAGCTTAAAAAACCCCAAACCCTCAACTACAAACATGTGAGTTTATTCCTCCTAAAAGCAAATATATTTTGCTTATTAAATTTAAAGCTAAGCTACTGACAGTTTATAAATTATAAACTCTGTATTCTTTTTGTACGAGATAAATGTCCATCTATATGAAAATTTGTTGGTTTTTATGGATGGTAGATAGTATATGAAGTTATTGGAGAGGGTGGGAAATGGAAGTCCTAAATTGCAGAGGCCTTATGTCTTACCTGATTTGTTTGTAATGACTTCAACAAATGCAAGTTTGAGGCAACTTCTGCCACCTTTGTGAATCCTTTTTTTCTCTGTTTTTCCCATCTGAAATTGCTGATCTGTTTTTCCCATTGGATACCTAAAATTTCTATTTTACATTTGTCATAAAGCTTTAAAATATTTTTGAGGCATTCTTGAAAACAAGTATAATTTGATTATCTGTACTATAATATGGCAACGTTGAACAAAGCTGTGAAGTCGTATCCCATGGACTTCACAGAGAGCCACAGACAAAATCTATAGCTTTCACTATACTGCTTTTATATCATAACTCTCAAATAACTCCTGCTGGAAGTACTCAGCGTGAATTTACCAAGTGCAAATAATGCTTGGCCAACCCAATCAACTTCTGTGATGAGATTACTTGTTCTGTGGATAAGAGAGGAGTGCACTAGACATCGTTCATTTTGATCAATGTACCTGCTCTTTGAGTATCCCTTGGAAATTTTATGTTGTCATAATATTCAAACTGCCTTCTTTGTGGTAGCCATCCTATGAAATATTATGTAATTATCCTCTTAGATTTTTCTTTTTTTTCATTTTCTATGATGCAAAACCTGGATTGTCGATATTTGTACCATTCTTTTTGAGTTTTAAGAGGAAGTTGTTTTCATTATATAAAGGATGTCTCTTGAAATTGATATGTTTACTCTAAGCATTTGTTCTCTTTATTAAATACCATTAACACCTTAAAAATAGCTCATCGTTGTCTGTGTGCCGTAGATCATGAACTATTGTAGGCCCCATGGGATAACTAGACAAAGGCTTGTGTAAGTCTGAACTCAGAGGGCACTTTTCAATGTGTCAGTGAGAAAGAGCTGGAGAGTTATATTCTTCTCATTTTAACTATTTAAGCAACTTTCCTTCATGCAACAGTTCATTAAACATCTGAATCTGATTCACAAACATGTGTTTCTTTTCAGAGCATGTGAGTACAGAAATATTCCATGGTAATTATGCCAGGAGATAGTTGATTCTTTGTACAACCGGTTCTTTTGATGTTTTTGCTGAGAATTTCAATCTCCATGTAAAATGTCTTGGTGAATTTCTTTGCAGTTAGCTGAGATATAAATGCCCTTTCCTACAGGAATGGAAGAAGAGTTCTGAGATATTTTGCTTCTACACCTTTTTTGTATTTAAGTTGCTCTTCAGCAGTCTGTCTCCCAGCTGCCTCATAATCACTCCACTACCAGAGTCCCTCATCTCCTCCTTCTGGGTATAAGCAACCAAGAGGCTAAAGGATTTTAGTTCTCATAGAATTTATTTTGTCCTTCAGTCTTGACCATTTGATCAGTCCCTGGCCTAGAAATCACCTTTGCCCGTATTTCAAGGCAGTTTTTATTGAAACTTACTGGTCATGGTAAGTCAGCTCACCTAAAAGTTGACCAGAAGTGGGTATCAAGTAGTGATAATGAGAAGGAAAAATAGCTGAGTAGGTCTTTAGATTAATCATTGATGTTAGTTAGGGAAGGTAACTCATGAGCTAAAAGGTATGTTTTCTTGGAAGGAGCAGGGGAGAACCTAAAAGAGGATGTCCTTTTCAACCAGTCCTTCCACGTGTTGCTGTCGTCAAGCAAAATATGCTTTCAGGATCCATTTGTATTCCTTGCTGTTGTGTATCATGCCCCATGAAAAAGCAAAGTAACTTGCTTTCACAGTAAGTTGAAGACTCCAGTCATCTTCGTTGTAGGCAGATAGATACAGATTTATATGAAAGGATAGGACAGCTGTAACATCTTCTGTTCTGAATTATTCAGGTACGTGGCGTGGAAGCAAGTCAAGTTGTTTTCAGAAGTATTTTGTAATATATTCTTCATCTCTGTGGCAGCTAAGATCTTCAAAGGTAATTTATTCTTTATCTCAATGGCTGTGCACTCATTGTCACTATATTTTTGGGTGGAAAGTGACTCTTAATAAGAACGGTAAGTTGCCGTACAGCATAGTACTCTGGAGCTAACTCTCAGATTCTAGGCTTCTTGCACTGGATATCTCTTGTCCCAGACAGAATAAATATCTGACTTTTTTTTTTTCCTCCCCGCCTCACAGTATGTGTGTAGATATTTAGAAAAGTTCTTTTTAACTGATTGCATTTGCACTTTACTATGCAAGACACGTGTGTATTATTAGCAAAGGGAGTGGCATCCACTTCAGCTGCTGCTGTTCAGTTTGACAGTGATCATGAATCAAAGCCATCAGCTGTCACAATTCAGACTGGTGTATTAAGTGAAATCAATGGCAATTTACATTAGTACATCGCGCTTTGAATGGCAGCAACTAAAGCGGTCAAATTGTCTTTTTTTTACTGAGCTTCTCTGCCTTTTGCCAGTAACCTCTGTCAGCAGACCTTTAAATCCAACCTAGCTTACATTGCTAGGGTTTGCAAGAGCTGTTCTGATCTGCCACTCCCAAGGGCAGAAGATTAATTCATTTTTAATAATAGCAATAAGAATAATAGAAAACTAGTATGGGGCTACCATGGGACTCATGACATGGTTCAGAATACTTTTCAAATAAGAAAGCTGTTACTGTAAAATCTGGAGAGCAGGTGGTCCTAATCGAAACTAAAAAGTTGATGCTTAAACTATCTTTACTAATAATAAGGCCAGCTGAACCTTGTATGATAGTGACTATAATAGGCATAAAATGCTGCACCAGAAATTACAGTTTAGAATTTGATGCTGAGAACAGGTAAGAGAAGCAGTAATTTTTGTGTGTGCATACAACTTTGTAAATGTTGAAGAAGCAGTATTTGACAGAAATATTACACCATAGCATTAGAAGTCTATGTATGTATTTTCATTGCTTCTGTAATATCCCATCTTGATTACTTTTTCTTTTTAGTTTTTTAACAGCACATTTATGAAAGAGCTATTCCCTGCTGAATTAACTAGTACTAAGGACAGGCCCAATCTTCATGTGCAACTGTTAAATCCAACTATAATGACATATATATATAGGCGTCATGCCCAAATTCTAGCAACTCATCTTGATTCCATCAATTTTATCATCAGTAGATGGGAGATGAAAAGGCGCAATGTGATTCCAATGTTATTAGTTTAACACTGTATGTTTTCAATGAAACTGTCACAGGTCTAAGCAAGCTACATAAATATGAAACTAGTTAGACTTAGCAAAATAGCTTTATTTTACATAAAATACTTATACAGTTCATTGTTGGATTTGTTTGAGATGCAGTGAAATAATTAAAGTGCTTTCTCATTTGTTAACTCCTAGTCAATGTTTAAAATTTATTGTTTATTTACATATGTATAAATTTGGGGGTTTGCCTATTTTTGAAAGACCAAATATTTCTTCTCAAGTTTTCCATGGTTTGTTTTGAAATTTGGAATTATTTCTCTATCTGCATTCATAAATATATACAACATTAGTATTCACTTAGCTTAAAACGAGTTGAAAAGATAGACAGTAAGTATATTCCTTGTGAAAAATCAACATGTGTTGTCAGTTTACCATTGGAAACCTCATTCTGGTCAGAATAGTTTTGATGTGGGCAGAAAATAAAACAGAAAACCCAGTTACATTATTACTGTTCTTATTGTAGAGAATTCATTCACTTTGGATTTTAATTTTTAAAATTCCCCCTCCAGGTCTGCCCTGGATCAAATCTGTTCTGATTCCTTCTTGGATACCTCCCCTAAGCTGGATTTCTGCTTGGATTTTATTTAGTAGTCTTTGTGTTTATCTTAAAGGGCTTTCCATACTTTTGCTCCATTCCCAACTAGTAGCAACCTTATTTGTTTTGTATATTGGCTAGGGTTCAATTGATTCTTGAGCAGTTCTTGTTCACATTTATTTTGTGATGTATCCACCTGCAGATTGCAATCTGAAGTGTTGAAATTTAATTTACAGAGGAATTCCTGCTGCCTCTTGATATGAATGACAATTGTGTTCCTTATTAGTCAGTCTTAAGACAATTATTTTACATTGTAGTATGTAACTAAAATGTTACATATGTATTTTGTAAGTAGCATACTCAATGCTTTTTAAGTATTATAACTCAAATGTTCAGTTAGTAAAATCCTGTGGCGCGTCTTTTGCATAGCCTGGTTGTTGTTTTTTTGTTGGTTTTTTTTTTTTTTTTGTGATTTATCTATGTGACAATACTAATCTGATATTTTATTGTGTACTATAGACTATTATGAGAAAAATTGTTTTAGCAAAATTTGAGTGTCCAGAAGAACTGGACAATATTGGTGAATGGAGTAAACGTCTGTCACTTATATTTTAATTGTGAAATATTAGTTCACAAAATACATGTTGAATGAACTGTCTTCTAAACCTAATTGCATTGTGTAACTAAATATTGATTGGACTCTTGTTAGTGAGTAGCAGAACATTAGTTACTAAGTTGATTCTTTTTTGCTTCGGGGAGACTTTATGTTAAAGTAACGATTAAACACAACTTCCATGTGTTCTAACCTAACTTGGTTACATCTGACTAAAACAAGTGTCATTGTGACTGTCTGCACCTCCTGCTCACATAAGCGGAGCCTCTGGTCCCACGCATTCACTCTTACTGTGGCATTCCCAAAATTTTTTATGATATCAGAATCTTTATTGGAAAAGGATGTATGGAATTATAAAAGTTAAGTCACTTTACTATTTAGTTCTACTTGTTGCCAGATTAATGAGAAACAAATAATATTCTTTCTACCTGGTCTTGCTTAATTTCTTTGTGGTGCGTTGTTGCATGATAGTTTTGGAAGACTTATACAACTGTTCATGAAACCTCCCCTGAATATTTTTTAAACCTGCACCCTTCCAAATTTTGCAAGTGACAACACATCCACAAGCTTTGCTTTATTTGGTTTTAATCTTTGAATCGAACTGTTTCTAATGCTAGTCTCTTAATACCTGACAGATGAAAACAATCCTAAATTGTATTGAGTCAGGTGAAGTTTTATACCAGAAGGCAGTTCTATATCATGTTCAGGATGACAGCTCAGACTACCACAGGGTATATCATGCTGCTATGTTTCCTGACGCCTTTGGCTCAAAGATTGAATAACAGTGTTACTTCCGTATTCTGATCTTTTTACAGAGTGAAATGATTTTGGCCTCTATCACATTGCCTTGATCAACATTTTTAGCTGTGCTGACTCTTTCATTACATTTTAAAATGTAGCGATAAAAGACTTCAAGTTTTAAGAAACAAAAATATGTCCTTCACAAGAAGTCACAAAGGGATAGTCTGTTGTTCAGTGTGAGCAGAGGTAACCAGCTATTAACTTCATCCCCATTAGATCCTATCAGATTTTATGTTGTTATTTTTTGTGCTATGTAATTATTGTAAGTGATCCTCAAATATTTCATAAAATCATATATAGGGTTGGAAGGGACCTTTAAAGGTCATCTAGTCCAACCCCCCTGCAAAGAGCAGATCAGGTTGCTCAGAGCCCTGTCCAACCTGGCCTTGACTGTTTCCAGGGATGGGGTATCCACCACCTCTCTGAGTAACCTGTTCCAGTGTTCTACAACTCTCATTTTAAAAAAAAAAACTTTTTCCTAATGTCCAGTCTGAATCTACCTCACTCTATTTTAAAACCATTACCCCTCGTCCTATTGCATCAATTTTATTCCACTTATGTTTTTAAATCTCTTAATGTCTCCAGAACATTTTTCTTCTCTGCTACTTTGCTGCACTATAACCAGCTGCTGTTGGAATAAAAAAAAAAAAAATGGAGTCTGCAATTTCTTCTGACTCTTTCCTATGACAGTAGTAATGAGAACGTTTAAGTACAGATTCATAAAACCTTCTAAAAATCTTCCCCTCTGATAATGCTTGCTTTCTTATATAGCATTTGGTGGGTTAATAAATCCCACTTTATTTTTTTCAGCAAAGTGAACATCTCTACTTGAGATGGGAATGTTTAGAGTGGTAATGATTTATGATGGGAATATTGGTCTTGTGAAGGAAAATAAGCTGTTAGAGGAGACAAACACTATCTAATTCTCACTGGATGGTGCAAAAATTTGCAGTTGTGAAGAAATTGTGTCATATTTTCTCATCGCTATTCCATTGAGGCTGGTGTCTCACACCTGCAAGAGTCAATTTTTCACATTTTCAAAGGAAATGGTCGAAGTCCAGAGTCTTCGCATTTAAAGCCAACAGTATCACGGGCTGCATCAAAAGAAGCGTGCCCAGCAGGTCAAGGAAGGTGATTCACCTCCTCTATTCCACTCTGCTGAAGACCCCACCTGCAGTACTGCATCTAGCTCTGGAGCCTGCAACATAAGAAGAACATGGGCTTGTTGGAGAGAGTCCAGAGGAGGGCCATGAAGATGATGGGAGGGCTGGAGCACCTCTCCTATGAGGACAGGCTGAGAGAGCTGGGGCTGTTCGGTCTGGAGAAGGCTCTAGGGAGACCTTATTGCAGCCTTCCAGTGTCTAAAGTGGACCTACAAGAAAACTGGAGAGGGACTTTTGACAAGGACGTGTAGTGATAGGATAAAGGGGGTAGTAGCTTCAAACTGGAAGAGAGTAGGTTTAGACTTGGACATAGGGAAGAAATTCTTCACTGTGAAGGTAGTGAGGCATTGGAACAGCTTGCCCAAGGAAGTTGTGGATGCCCCACTGCTGGAAGTGTTCCAGGCCAAGTTGGATTAGACTTTGAAGGGACCTGGTCTAGTGGAAGGTGTCCCTGCCCGGGACAGGCAGGTTGGAACGAGATGATCTTTAAAGGTCCGTTCCAACTCAAACTATTCTATGATTCCATGCTGTCCTGGGGCTAACACTACCTTGAAATAAGATTTTAAGCTATCAACAAGGTAAAGTAGACACAAGCCAGATGCTGCTGTCTAATTGCGAAATTTGTTAGGACTGAGTAAAGAAAAATTAAAAAAAAAATTTTTTTTTTTGATGTGGAAACTGTGCAAGTTGTTACTTTTTCTTTAGAGAGCATGCACTGGAGAAAAAAAACATTGTAAGAGTAGTCAATGTAAGTATTAAAACCCATGCAAGTTATGTGGAGATCTCTTACTGTCAGTTAGTTTTGCTTATTCAGACTTCTGTATAAAACATACAATTTATTGTAGGGACAAATGAGATTAATCCACACTTGCTTTGCTGGATCAGGGAAGGGTGATTAAAATCTTGAGGGCAGTGGCAACTGAGGGGGAAGCAGGAGAAGGAACTTCAGTGAGAGGAAAAAATAGTGGCACGCAGACATCAAATGTGGAGAATGAGAGGAGGTGGTTCATATTATTCCTGGAAAGTTTTAATCTTCATATTAATTTAGTAATTTGTAGGAAATTTCCTATTAGATCAAATAAGTGACCTACTTTGCCTGGTACCCTTCCTTTGACAGTTTTCAGTTTAGATGACTGCTACAGACAAGCCTGGAAATTAAATAAATTAGAAGTTGATGAATGCACTGAGTCTTCAGTCACTTCATTAAAGCTGCACTTGCAGTTATCCATTTAGAGTTTATGTGATTACATTTCATCTCTATATATGTCTGTATGTATGTCTATATAGAGATATGTGTGTTTATATATATAAAGAGTGAACACCATGTAATCCTTATATTAAAAAAAAAAAAAATATTTTCAGGATCACTTTTCTGTGCTCTTGTTATTTTGCAGACTGCTAAAGCAAATATCAGACTGAACTGATCATTGCACATTTCTGCATGGTCTAAAGTACAGTTTAAATTTTTACTGTTATAATTTTTACTTTATTATTTTGTTTCCTTCTCTGTTCATCCACGTTGCCTAACACATCAGCTGTACTTTCTTAGTGAGGATTGTCATTATCTTTCTTCAATTGTATTTACCTCTTTAGCCTTTGTGAATTACTCTTGTAAATACTCCTATTTAAAGATGAAACTGCAGAAAAGGTATAAAAGTGCATACCAGATGGTACCTAAATCAGAATGAGTAGACTACTGTGTCAAGCTTTTGCAACCTCTGTATTTTCACAAGTTCACTACTGCTGACAGAGATACTTGAGAGAAAAATTTTGCATCACAAACATGAAAAAAAAATATATCAGTGTGATGACTTTACTAAACTGACAAACCATTTCTCTATAGTTTTCTTGTATAAGCGTTTACCTTAAAATGGCAATTCTAGAGGTAACAATGTTACAGTAATTAGATGTAAACCAGCTTTGTATGTCCTTTCATTACCTACATGAAACACAGTATTAGAATAGAACTGAAAAGGTAAAAATGTTAGCTTTTTTTTTTTAAAAAAAGCTCTGCATTGTGTTCACTTGTATTTAGTCTGCCTTCTTCTTACTCCTTATTATAATTCATCCAGAAAATCAGCTCTTTGCAAGCCAAAGTATGCATTGTTTGTGTTTGAGGGATTTGGATGAGTATATATTTAAATATGGAAACATATTGGGATAGGAAACATTCTTTGTTTGCCAGTAAAAGGCGTGGGCAATCACTGGAACATATGGAAATCCATGTTTGGTTAAAAAGCAATGGTTGTGTTTTACTAGACTGAAACAAGAAAAGCTGGTTCTTGGGAAGTTTTTGGTCCAGCTTCCATTGCTCGCATCTATGAAGTTCCTGGTTTTGAATGCTGAAAAAGATGGATCACGTGTAAAACAGAAACTAACGATAGAGGTCAGTAGTAAAAGAGGCATAATAGTTGTGTTGAACATGATTTTGTAAAACTCAGTTACTAGGGATATATTCCATATTTGTAGCTTTTCCAAGAGTGTTGAAATAGGCTCAGTACCTCCTACTCCTGTGGGACTTGTTGGCTTAAACTAAGCAGTTGTACGTTCTGGGCTTAGCATGCATCTACTCTCTTCATACAGGTATTTTCCAGTTTAAGACAGTTCTTCAACAATAACATGCAGAATATGATCTCCCTGGTAAGAAATAGGAAAGTAGTGAATAGTGACAGAATAGGATGTCTTTTTCTTAGTCTGTGAAAACGTAGTAGGGAAAAAAAACAGGCTGGTTGCTAACTGAACTTAAAAACATATAATAATAATGAATAACAGTGATACAATAAAATGGACGTGTTGCAATTTGTACCATTACTTTGAAATGACTGATGCGTGCAATGACTTCCTCTGCTGTCTGATGTTTCCTATCAGTGATGTGACCTTTGCAAGGCAGGCTGACAGCTTTATTGAAAGTGAGTGTCTAACCACATATGTAATTTTTTCTTCCATATGGTTGTAAACACACAATTATTCAATATATTAAAATTCACAAAAAGAATCATGATCATCTTACTGCGCAGTTTCTTAATCATTGAGAAACTGAGAAAAAGAAATTTGTGCAAAAACTTAAAGGAAAAATGTGGTTTACTGCATGCAGATTTGCAAAATACCATTCAGTTCATGGAGTTGGGTGGGGAAATCTAGTAATGCACACAGGAAAATGGTCCTTTATTGATTAATTTTGTCATCAAAATAGTGAAGAGCCAGGCAAGACTTAAACTATGTTCTTTCTTCTTTGCTAGTCGCTCGGATACTGGGACAGGGCTCTGTTTCACGGCCTCAGTAACGTACAGTTCCTTTCTAGCTAATTTATAATTACTGCTGTTTTGAGTTAGCTTAATAAAGTAGTGGACATTGGTAAAACCCCTCTTCCCATCTAATCTACTGATAAGAGGTACATGAATAACTCTACATGAGCCAAAACTGTTGGTTTTTAATCTGTAAATTTTATAAATCTTTTTGTTTGAGTCCTGTTTTCACACCAGCATGTATCTGATTTTTCTGTAAGCAGCAACTTTTCTTTATAGGAAGAATCTACACTGCAAGTCATGCATAGAAATAACTGGATACATGTGGGGCAAACAGTGAAAATTACTTGTTTTTATTTCTTTATTAGATGCAGCCCACAATCACAAATATTTCAAATGTTCATAAGGTATCTACTTGTATTTGTAGGTACTGCACAGTGCACTACTATTAACTTGAAATACAGAAGAAGCAGAAAAGAGCTAAAACACTTGAATATTCATTATTTCCCATCTTTACTATAAACAAGATATGAATAAGTGGCTGCCCACATTAAAAAAAAAAAAATGTCTACTGAAAATAATTAACAGAATGTGTTGGTAAAGATGGATGAAATCTAAATCTAAAAGAATATTTTAACTGTTGTTCCCTGTTGGGAAATCACTTTGATCAAAGTTCAGGTACCGTTATCTCTGGGGATAATACAAGCCAAGAGGGCAGTGTGTCTCATGCATAGACGTGCATTTTTAGCTTGTCAATTCATTACTGCATATTTGACTTTCCTTTGGAAAAATATTCTTTCTGTCACTGCCCTTGAGCCAGTCTGTCAGTTTTATTTATAGTGAATAGTGATAACTTATTCAGGACTGTTCTGGTTGACTCTGAGGGTTGTTCACATACTAACTACTTTACATATTAAGAATGGTGGCATATGGGTATTTACTGCTTTTGACTCAGTTTTGAGAGGAATAATGTCTAGATTAAGAAAAAATTAAATACACTAATCACAAAGACTTTTTCATTTAGATTTAATGTTTTGGGTTTTTTAAAAATCTCAATACATTGTTTAGTAGCTTCATTTAGGAGTTGGTAATGCTAACTGTGCTAATGATGTTCGGGACCAAACACCTTATTTTAAGTCTGAAACTTTTCTCTTGGCCCATTTACAATTGTAGATCTTTTTCAATGTTTTTCTTTAAAGTTTTCAGTAATGTCAGTCTGTTGGGGGCTTCTTTAAAATCATCTGATGGCAAAAGAGGCACAATGACCACCACAGAATATTTCCCTGGCTCTTCAGTACTACGAAAAGGTAAAGTGTTTTTGTCAGCAGAGTGTAACTTAAGAATTCACATTCTGAGCAAAAGAATCATGTTTTTATATACTTGTCTTTTTTTTGAATAACAACTTTATGAATTAATCTACTATATTATTTTAATGCTGCTTGTAACTAAATTTTTCGAATTGTGACAAAGAAGCCACGTGTGTCTGATGACTTCGTGAATTGTTCTGGTGCTTGAAGGTTGCTACATACACTACAATGTAAGTTGTTATATGTAAGGAGGGACAAACTTTATCTTGTTGTTGTCACATGCCTTTTTGTTTAGAAGCAGATTACATTCTTAAATAGACAGCACTTCTCTGTCACTCTCACCTGGCATTATGGTTGTTAGATGAGTCTGGGATGTTTACCCTCCTTGAAATACTGTGAATGAAGAGTAGCCACTGCTACCTCTAGATAGATCAGTGATTAGCAGAAAAAGTAAGTGTATTTTAGTTTCATGGTGTAGCTAACAGCCGAGAATGACTTGTCATGATACCCCCGCACTCCACCCACATGGGGAAACTTCACTGTTTATATTATGTGGTTGAATGTTTGTCGGATTTTATTTTAAATTATATATAAAAAAAATCTAGACTATTGCTTTTGAGGAAACATTGATTTTGAATAGCTCTCTTGCTCAACTTTTCCAATCTTTGTTAATTTTCTAGAGTATAACTTTCCTGAATAACATAAATTCAAAACAATTTGGTAAATTTAAATTCTGTAAGAAAGGATTCATAAAGCAGTTTAGGTGGCAAACTCCTGTAGATTTGATTAGATTTGCTTGAAGGTAAGATGAATTTCTGTACCAGCAATAAGAGATGATCTCTTTTCCTAAAAATGTTTGGGAAAAGTGTCAGAAGTGTAGGGCATGGCAAGTTTGGAAATATCCAATTAGGAGCTTGAGTAAAAGCTGCAATATGTTCATAACTTGCTGTCTGATGCCTCAATTGATTCTCTATGTTGAGGATTTATTTTTTATTATTCTAAATTTCCAAAGTATTCCTTATTTGTTGGAATGATGAGGTAGAATTAAATATTTTTATAATTAATTTAAAATAGTTATATATATACTCTCAGTTTCTATACTCACTACATTATTTGTAGTGTATAAATATACATAGCCTTATAATGTACCCATTATAAAAAAAGACAAGTTTATACTCTGTCACATTTAGTCTCAATAGTGCTCAAAAGCTCTGTTCTGGATGAGAATTTCCTTCCTTATGTTATCATAAGGCAGTATTGAAGTATTTGAAGAACAGATTGTTTTTAGGACCCGCTAACACAGGTTAAATAGTTTTAATTGATTAATTTTGCTGGGTAAATGAACTGTTCTTTCTTCCTAGATCCACAGCTAATTTCCCTTCAATTTGCAGCTGCTGTGAGGTATGCTTGGAGTTGTACACTGTCATTGATTACAATATCTTCCATTATTTCCTCCATTATTGTTGTTTTCTGTATATGTTCTTGCATGTAGATGGCTCTCAGTTGGTTATCGGACATCTAGACGTTTCTGTCTCCTGGAACTTATCTTGAAGTTGTAAACTTTGGCTGGTGCACAGCATTTTATGAGATTTGTTATGATTTGTGCATGTTTCAATGTCTGACAACTTAATAACTACATGCTACTTCTCTTCTAGTACATAATACTGAACAATAACTATTCTTGAAGGTTTGTATTTTCTACGTGTTATTAAAAGGAAAGGTATGCCTCAAGGCAATTTGTAATAATTCTGCAGTCAAAGGCAGAAATCAGAAGGGACAAAACCGATCTGATGCTGCTTTGGCTCACGTCAAACACTAAACGTATTAACTTTGGTTCATTTGTGAAGTAGACATAATTTGGGATTAAATATTACAGTGTATGTAATCAGAGTTTACTTCCTTAAACAGCTGGAACAGCACTGTTGAACATACTGAACTATAATGATGCTGAAAAAGTAATGTTATTTATTTCTTTTCTTCCTCTTTAAGCATTCAGTACAAGTTGTTAAAAACAGTTTCACTGAATTTTGCTCTCACACAAAATGAAAAGTTTTTTAAATCCAGTGTAAGATATAATATATTATTACAATTATTAATATATATTTGACCTATCAGAAATGAATTCTGTTAAAAATTTAAGTGAATTAATCCCATCAGATATCATTGAATTAGAAAAATTGCTAAACATTTGCTTAGTTTGGAGGAAGGTCTCGAATTTACGTGTTTACACTGTAGGAGTGTTCTCACCACAGGGTCTTACTTCTCAGGAAAGTGTCTATTTCTTTCTTCCTTTCTTTCTGAATTATCTTTTCTCTCCTTTGGAGAGAAATACTGCTGTGTATGCAGGTCCTTTTGTAAGAAAATAAAGGTGTTATGATTTTTTTGTTGTGTATTTGCAGCCTCCCATCTTACTCTTTCCCCTTTCTCTAGGGTACTTTAAACATCCGTATTTCCAGTACACAGCCTGGGGACTCTTACAGGTTTTTTGCTCCCACTTCCCTTATATACAGCCTTAGTTTCAGTGATTTGGCCTTTTCAAGTGGAAATAATATTCCTCATGAGAATTTCCTACTAGATCTACTGCTGAACTCAATGAATATATAGTTTTTCTTGATAGTGAAATGGGAGCTGACTACCTTTGAATCTAGCCAAGAATTTAGGAAAATCTAGCTTTTAAGTAACTGTTTTCCTAACAAACTACCTTTGGTTTTAAGCTCCATACGTAATGAAGTGCTTTTTTTGGTTTTGGGCCAGGAGCCTCAGCACTGTGCACAATCATATCATTGATTTGCTAGAGTGCCATTATTTCTCATAAGGCTAATGCCATAAATCTCTTTATGCTGTACTGCAGATCACAGGTAGCAGAGTCCCTTGACTTTTCTCTTAAAACTGTCAGCAAAAAGTTGCAGAATTCGCAGAGCTCATTTGAGTTCACCCAGTGACATCTAGACTTATTCCAAGAAAGATGTTACATCTTAATATCTCCAGGATCTTGTAAATGCAAAATAAAATATATAAAGTGCAATGTGCTGTTGTTTCAGAGAGTTTCATATATTTAATATATTTAAAGGCTTGAACAGTCGTTTGATCATGCAGTTTGACCTCCTGAATATTTAATGGCTGGAGAGCCATTAAACTGCTCTCAGTTACCCATGCATTAAGCTCAATAACTTTTGTCCCATTGCCTTCAAGAGCCTCTAGAACAAATGTTACTTATTTTTCAAAACTTAATGTCTAAAGTTAATTTTCTAAACTCTACAGTTAGCTGTGAGTTGCACACCTAAATAACAAGATCCTCTAAAAAGGCTAGCAATTCAGCAACCTCTGCTGAGAGATGGATAATATCTACCTCAGCAAGCACCAGAGAGCCAAGGCTACTGCAAATATTTGCACTATATTTTTAGATTAAAAACAAGATCACACTATAGAAATAAAACCCGGCAATTTCTGAAGTTCCACCTAGCAATGAAACAGCCCTCTATTTCTTCCTTCTTTCATAGGCTCTTTCATTATTCTCTCTTATGGCTGTCAATACAGCTAGTCTAGATATAAAGTCACACAATTAGTTCATGGAATATTTCTCACCTGACATTAATTGTTCCAATAACTGAAGAACAATAGTGTAAGATTAGTCTTAAAAAAAACATGACACTTGCTGATTTGTTGTTGTCTTACTTCAAGCTACCAGTATGTGGAAACTCTTTTAAACTCTCCTAGAAGTTCAGTCCTGTTCACAGTAACATCAGTTGATTATTTTCCTTTGATATAACATGTGAAGCAGGATTTTCCAGTTAGTTTGCTGGTAAATCCATTTTGCCAAAAAACTGCTTGTACCTTTTAAAAATTAGTAAATTAGGTTTCTGTTTTAAAGCACTAATTCCTGAAAGGTAATATAGGGAAATAACATATTAACGCCCAAATAATTCAGTGGACATAACACTATTGAATAGTGATTTTCTTGCTGGCTTATTAGTTTGTGATGTTCCTTCACAACAGATATTATACTGATTATACTGAGCATACAGATGTATGACAGGCTGTACTATCTGTGCGTGATTGTCTAAGCTAAATCCGGAAAAGTGACCAAAAACCTTGCCTGATTTATTTTAACTTTACTAACAGCATTTCTATCATATAAAAGTAACAATATACCAAAACCCAGAGTGCAAGTCTTATAGTTGTACATATATTTTACTGTTTTATTTAATTCCATTTTGGAATATAACGCAAGGGTGCGTTAAGAATACTAATGGTTTTGGTGGTATTTATAATTGTACATTATAGCGTGACCAGAGTTTCTATTTTTTTTTGTGCTTTTCTTCCTTTCCCATATGCATGTTTTCCTTCTGTTTCCTTCTTTCTGTGGTCTCTTTTATCCGTACTGCATTAAGGAGGTCATTATTATTTTTCGCTAAAGGCTTGACTTGTATGCATATTGGATATGTTTGCAGAGTGCTTATTCTTAAAGCTAACAGTTCTGACTAGTTTTGTGAGATTGTCGGCTTTATGTGTAATCCTACAGTAAAACTTGCATTTAGTCCTAATCTCTAAAATGCTACCAAAAAAAAAACCCAACAACCAACCCAGTAAAAATAAGGCTTCTTATGGGTTTAGCTTAAATCCATTTTGTTATGAAACTAGTTATTTTCCGCTTCCACTTTTCTCGTTTTGATTATGGATTTTATAAATGCTACTGTTTTGTTACAAAGATACAAGACAAATACATTATAAATCTTCTGCTTTCTACTTGGCTGTTTAGAGATGAGAACTCTTTTTTTTTTTTTTTTTTTTTTACAATAGAACTTTACTCACTAATGATAAATTTAAATATATAAATATATAAAAATCACAGAAAACTTTTAACTAACTAGATTTTTTTCACTCAAGAAAATGTTTTGTGCTCAGCACGTTCAAAATACACCCATATTGAAATAATTCAGGAAATAAGACAGACACACTTTAGATCATTTTTCTGGTAATCTCGGCAGTCACCTATGATGTGGAAGAGTCAAATGATAATTCTGTGTTCTGCATGACTGTAGATGGTCCAGACAAAGGATTGTTTTTCCCACAACCTAAATGAATAATGTAACCACTGGGTTTATGAACTCAGCCATTTTCTTGTTGGTCCAGTGAACATTGAGTTATTTGTATGGTTTTCTTGCAAAACTTGACTAACTCAACATTGAACATTCAGATGGTTCAGAGTAAGATCTGGAACATCTGCTCTTCTTCCAGGGCTTAGGCTGTGCACTATTGATAAGAATTTAAAAAAAAAAAAAAAAAAAAAAAGTTCCCTGAACCTCACAAAATTTTTGCATTGCAGATTCTTGAAACTAGTAGATTTTTCTTATGGGAACTTTGTATATCAACAGATCATGTTTTCTAATTAAAACAAAACAAAACTTCCCAACTTTCTCCTTTATTAAAGAAAAAAAAAAAAACCAACAACTTTTCTGACCAGCTCAGGAATTTGTGAAGACATAAAGACATGGATGTTTATCCTATCTTCCCTCACTCTACCCTGCTTACCCCCCTCCCCTCTGCCTCCCCCAAATCTTGTAATTAAAATAAGTGATACAAATTTCACGTATTGTCAGAGCTATCCATAGGGAAATTCTTTATTGCTATACTATTTCACTATCTTGATAAGGTTGGTTTTTTATGTTATTAACCTTTTCTTTATATGTTATTAAAATCCATTTCTCTTTGCTAAGATGCCTAATTTTGAAAATTTTACACTTCTAAAAAGCTTAAAATATAAAATAGAGGGAAAAAAAACCACAAAAAAAAACCCAAAACAAAACCACAAAAACTCAAAAACATAAAGCACCATAGCCTGAAATTTTAGGCTTTATATTATGTAAAGGTGAAACAATCCTTTGTTTCTGAGAAGTGCAAACAAACATGACAACATTTCAAATGCCAAATTCATGAATAGTTTCGCTTGCAGGCTGGGAAACGGTGAATTATTTCTTGGAAAAATCTGCACTCTTCCTAATGCTCTGTGACCACGTATCTATTAATGGACTGCCAGCTCTGATCCCCAAATCAAATCTAAACACAGGCAAAAAAATAGTTTTTAAAAAGAGGAATAGCTTTCTGTTGTATTAAATTACATTAATTTCGCTCCACTGGGCTTTAAGTTCTGTTTCTTTAAATAGCCATGTAAAAAGGCACATGAGCATTGGGCCATTAAGACTTTTGTTTCTGCTGATGTCAAAAGAATTTCTGCAGAGGGGAAACTGAAAAAAAAAATGCTGAAATACAGTAATATATAAAATACAAATATGCAAAATAGGTACATTAAACTCATTAAATCATAGTTAATTAGACTGCAGCTTGCTTTAATTTAATTAATGTGGCTCTCTGGAACTCATGCCCAGAAAATGTTCTGGTCTTAAGGTCATTCTTTCTATAAAATGCTAATGTTCTAAAGGCTTTCTCCCATTCCAATTGTCAGTACAACTATTAATTCCTGTGGTTTATAGGGTTAAACCCTAGGAACTAGAAAACAATTTGGGATTCCTCTTATTGTAAGCCTTGGCTAGTAATAACAATCCTGTGTTGGGTACAAGTAACCCCACTGTCTCCCCTGGAGAACACAAGTCCATGTCATCCAAGTGCTCTTTACTTCAGAAGTATGTTTCAACATAAAAAAAAAAAATATATATATATATATTGACCAGAATATTCTTTCTTTAATTTATCTTCTACTTTTTCATTGTCTCTGAGACAGCAGCCATCTTTGTAAACAAAGCCCTAGTAGTAATTATGCCTCTAAAGAAAATATTTGAGAGCATAAGATGACAACAGCTCAGATAACCTTTTTTTTTCTTTTTTTCCCCTCTTTGTCTTTATATGAAGTATATTCCATTTAGTGTACATTAAAAAATAGTGGTTTTCTGCTAGTTATATCTGTTGTCACATGTACACATCTAATAAATGTAGTAGGATGAAGTTGCCCCACTATGACTGAGTTTACTTGTGTAGTTATGTTCACAGATGAAGTAGAAAAAGAACCTCAGAGATTTCCAAAACTAGTTCCTAATACTGAAGATTATAAAAGTGGAAACATAAAAAATACACAGGTGCAGCAGAAGGTAACATTTCAAATGAAAACTTAACCTCAGGTGAGTTCAATTTTGTGCATTATTGCTTTTAAAATGCCTTCTTATTTTGCAAGTGGAATTGGAAGATTAGCTTTACAGAAAAATAAAGTAAATCTTACTTGAAACCTGGCAGAAAACCTAAGCCATTTCATGCTAAGGTATATAAATTAGTTCTTTCTGGACTTTTGTTTTTCAGGGATGAGAATGTAATGATTCCACAGTGTTGTTCTAAGGTAATTTTCTTCACTTTATTTGAAGTTTCACTCTTTCCATGCTCTTTCCAGATGATTTTGGTGTGAATGTAAATAAAGGCAAAGCTTTTTACACTTGACATTTTGAATAATCCTTTTGTCTCAGGCACAGATGAGGAAATACAAGATGCAAGAGAATCCTGTAACTGCAAACTTTAGCTATTAATTCTTCTGGGAACTGCTAGTAATTTGTTTGGGGAGGTCATAATTTCTTTCTTACAGTTGACAACTGTTTCTAGAACTGTCATGGGAACCCTAGTGCCTTGCTTTTCCTAAAGAGAGTGCAGAAAGGATTTTTTTTTTTTTTTTAATTTAAATATTGTATCTACTGTTGGAGTTTCCTTCCTCCCAGATTTTTTAGTGTGGGTCACTTTCTTAGGTCCAGTACAATTCTACTACATCTGAGAATAGAATATCTTTAACAAGAGCTTCACTGGACTGAAGAAAATGCCAACGTGAGGATTCTCCTCTACACCTAGATTTTTAGGTAATTTTTTTTTCTGTGTAGAGTGTGAGAGAGATTATTCATATATATATTTATACACATGTGTATGTATATTGCTTCTGAGGGATCTGTTTACAAAGTGTGATATTTTTGTTGGGTAAAGGCTGACATTCCTTTTCTTTAGCTGTTTGTCATCTTTGTTTCTTCATGAATAAAATAGTGTTTCGTTGTATTGCATGTCATTAGTTTGACACAGTAAAACCTAATGCAAAGCAAAAGAAAACAAATCCTTTTAGTAGCACCTTTTCCAAGCTGAGAAGTGCTGCTTTGTGCCCTGTCTCACCTGACTGGTCTGCCCTGGGTCAGAGCTGTGTCCCAGCTGCAGCAGTCTCCAGCAGGCATATGCCTTGGGAGGGGTGAGAAGCAAAGAATTTGGAAGCCTGATTGCCAGAGAGCAGCACGTTGTTGCGTTGGCTGACGTGACATTCTCCATGAAATCAATGTCAACTGAAATCAGGCTGGAAAGAGGTTTTTTTGAAAAAGATGGATCCTAAGAACAGAATAACTCATCTTTCTTTAATTCTGCTGGCACTGGTGGAACGGTAACGGCGAAGCATGACAGTATGCAGATGTGAAAATCCTATTGCAAATACAAAAATATAGATCAAAATATGCCTGCCTGCTTAGCAGAACTATCTTCTGTGGTAGCTGTCAATGTTAGTAGTAATTATCTTATAAAATAAACAGATGTATGTGAGCAAAAATGCATACTTTGAGAATTAAAAGAAAAATAAATATAAAATACTTTAATATGAAAATGTTTATTTATATTAAGTAATATTTACTATCATCACAAGATGGATTTTTACCTTGATATATAAAAGAGCAAAAGGTAGTTGAAGTGTTTATCGTTGTTATAGCAAATAATTGTTTTGATTTTGTAGTTTTGCATATGTCTATATAATTTCAAAATAGCTTTGGTGTTAAAGTGAATAGTTCACATGAAAGTCTATTCAGGTAGATTTGTTGCAGTAACCTTATACAGTAGAAGCAGGTCTCTGAACTGTCACAATCATTGTTTCATTTAATCATTACACTCAAACACATTTTCTCAACAGAATTTTTCTGTCAATGTGATGAGATTGTTTTGACATCTGCAAGCCCTTGAAGTTTATGGGAAATTGGCATTCACAACATTCAATAAAGGGACTGTGGTATGCACTTGATGATTCTTCTTAATTCACTGCAACTACTTTGACCACTGTGTGTCAAAGGCACTTAAAATTGTACATAAAAATTACTTTAGCTGTTTTTACCCTTTCTTATAGGGTTTATCTTTTCACTTAATTCAGCTTGTGAAACTGAAGCTTCTTCCAAAACTTTGAGAAGTGTTCTGGGCCAATTGTCTACTACTGAAACTTTATTGACTTCTCTAAAAATCAAGCTTTTCTTCTACTTAAGGAGAAACCTTTTTTTTTATGTATATATGGAACAACTGAAAACTGAGATCTCCATCTGGAAGAAAACGCCAGTGTTTTGAAATAGTTACTACACTTAGTCTGAGGCTTAGCAGCACTGCGTTTAGAGGCTGTGACCGAGCTGAGAAGTTGATTTGTCACAGGAACCAGGCGCAGTCCCTGAGTCATCCACTGACCTGCTTGGTGAACCACAGGCTGATGGATATGAAGTTGGTCAGTTGTACGAGACTGGCTACAGACACTGATGTATGTTTAGCATGCTGTCCTCACTGTCCCTGTAAGCTATGAAAGGCTTGTGGCTTTGATTTCTGTCTTAAGTTTGTCCAGTCCTGTTGCAATAGAGAATTCTTACTGTTCACTGTGACGGAAGAAGGATTTCATATTTACATTTTCATTCAGGAACGTTACCTCCTAGCAGATGACTGCATTAGAAAGAAGTGATTTATAGATATTCTTTGGCTGTGGATTATTCTAGTGCAATGCTAGCTCCCAACCTTGTAAAAGGTCAAAGCTATTATAGATGGATCCATCTCATCTCCCACTGAAATCAATGGAAAGACTTCAATGACTTCACAGGGAGCTTAGCTAGCATAACAAAGTCTTCCTGAGAACTACTGTGTGGCCTAGTTGAAACGCACAAATTATACTCTATTTTGTTACAATGTCTGGATAATGTTACAGTTATAAAAGTACTTTATTTAAGAGCATGCTCCTAAAATTCAGATTATGTCAAGTTAGCACCATTTTCACTCAACCTAAAATCCCTAACTATGGTAATTACTTTGTTGTGTTTAATAAATAAGAGGGGCTCATTTTAACTTCTCATTCCACAGCAGTAGTGATTTGTATTAGTCTGTGATCTTTGTCTCACAAGTGCGTAATTGTGTATGTTAAGCAAGTGTACTTAAGCCTTTTCTTGAGAAAAATCTAAACACAGGCTCCAGGACAGTCACTCTTACAAATACATTTATGCCCTAACTCTTTCATTATTCTCCAAGCATCCTGAAGCGACAATCACTGGTAAAAAATCTGCTATGATTTTCTATTTCAAACTAGTGTTTTTCTATATTCAAGAGTTATGGAAAGTTTGTCATTCCATTGTCTTTTCCTCTTTCCTAAGACTGTGTGAGATGTTTTTGAAACACAGAATTGAGGCAGCTAGGAAATCTAAATTAAAAATATTAGTGCTTACAGGTTTCTCCTCTTCAATAATAAAATTATCTGGATGTGCTTTGGTAGTTGGACTCTGGGACATGCTGTGATGGTAGTGAATCCGGACCGGTGGTGTTTGGCAAAGACAGCTTGTGGAAACCAGCAGCGGTCACTTGGAAGCATTGCTTCATCATTGACTTTGTTGAATATTAGGGGAAGAGAAGAGGAAACTAAACCATCCTTCAAATTGATGAATTCCCCTTTTTGCAGCTGATATTGTGATCTAAGGCTGAAAATTACAGCCACTATGGTAAATCAATCCCACTGGAATTAATTTGGGAAATTTTTGGCATTAATTACCTTGTTTCTTGTTAGGATCAAAAAAAGATCACAACTAATTCTAGTAATAATTAGCGACTGTTTGGATGAACAAAAACCTTGACATATGGGGATGTATTGCTGCAATCCAATATTTATAAAGTGCTGGTTTTACATAAATAATGAAATGTGGTTATTCTCATGAGAGCTAATTTTTTTCTTCTTTAATGTTTTAATTAATAGACTTGAAATTGCAATTTGTTAAAATGACAACGAATGAAAAATCTTTTTTTCTGATCAATCCCACCTGTTAGTAGACAGTAAAGAGGGACTTAATTTAACTGTTTTTCAGTAAAAAAAAAAAAATAATCTGACAGCCCCTTAAAAACATTCTAATATCCACTGTGCCCATGCCTACCACATTCCTCTGTCCATTTTTTTTTCAAAGGTAGTTCTTGAGAGGGAGGGTGGGAATCACACTTTGAAAATACCTGTGTTTATGTTTAAAGACTGGGAGAGGAATAAATATACTGCTTGAAAATACCATTCTCATTTCAGCTCCCATGTTCTTTTGTAATTGCTTGGGAGACTTAATTGGACTTTGGGGAGCCAAAGGTGTTTATACTGTGCATTGCAGGCTGCTATAAGCTGGATTCTGAACCAAAATAATTCTGAGTGACTGTATTAGTGAAGCACTGAGCTAAAGGATAATAAAACCTGCTGAGAGGTTATTGAATTTCTTGCAGTGGTAGCCAGAATTAGGTTACGCATATACAAACTACCATCCTTTCCCTTCCTCCTCTTGGGTTCATCTAGATTTGCTGTTGTGTGTCTTGGAGAGGAATGTATCAATGAGTAATTCTTATTGCCAGGAGGTACCGGTTTTGGGTTCATCCTAGGAAATCTTTATCCTAGTTCTTAGACTAGTTAGTCCTTCTATTAGCTAACTTATTTGCTGTGCTATTAATATGTAATTAATAGGACTTGTAGATACCTACAGTCATGCAAAATATTGACATAAAGTGCTTTTTTCAAGGTATTTAACTACTGTCAGAGGTTCAAAGAATTCCAAATAACTGCATGAAAAGACATCCAAGACAAAAATAATTTTTCTTCTATCCCCTGAGGTAAGGAAAGGCAAATTTTTGCTTTTCTTTTGGTTTTAAGCTGTGCGTGACTGCAGATTCATGCCTGTGCCCCCTCACAGCTTTTTTTTTTTTTGTCTGTGTGCTTTTTGTTTGTTTGTTTTCATGCTGAATGAAAACCTGCAGACCAAGTTACCCTCTAATTCTGAATAATTGGGTTATTCATTTTAAAACCTTTTGCTGGTAGGAGGAAATAATCACTGTGCCTGTATGAATTAGAAAGGCACCATTCCACTGAAAGCAAGGTGAGACAATTTCTTTCTGGAATACCAGCGAGAACGGAGCTGCTGGAGAATGAATGCCTTTTGAGATAAAACTAGACTAAACAGCTTTAAGCTTCCTTTTACTTCTTGGTGCCCACAGTTTTGAACATGTTAATTGAAGTTTTTCTTTTGTTCCACATAAAAGAAAGCTTTGTCCATCTGTTCAAAATGAAATGTTATTTTGTTGAAAAGAACACATTTTGATAGTCAAATGGTAACACATAATTTTAAAAGCATTTGGTCATATCCTGAGTTGGTGTAAAATCAATATTGAGTTAATAAGAACTACACACCATAAAAGAATCTAATCCACTTACCTCTTCTGCCATATTTAATTTATGAGAGGGTCGGTATTTAATAATATCCTAAGGTAAGCAACACTATTTGCGTTGTTATACAAGTGATTGTATCTGTCCTTGATCTGTGAGTTGTGGAGCCTTCAACACTAATTAAAAGATCTGTCCTTGAACATGATATTTCTGTTTTACTTTCTCTGCCTTCAAAATAAGAGTATAATAAAGTGGTTTTTTTTAAATTGTTTATATAGTTATCACAGAGTGGAATCCATAAGTCCAAATGCCAGATATTGTTAAAGTTTATCTACATTAATTTCTTCAAATTCAAGCATCTCTAAACTTGACTGCATGTAGAAGAACATAGTTCATAGATGACAACACTAATATTTAAAGCTGAGTATCTAAAGACTGACTTATTAATAAAACATTCTATCACCAAGCAACTGAATACATTTTAACATCCTTTATCAGATGTCCAAGGAAAGTGATGAATTCTGAAGAAAGCAAGGTGATGTTGTCACTGTTTTTAATAAAAGACAAATACTATGGGGATATGTTTCTATTTCCTTCCTGATAATGACTAAGTTTTTGCACAGCTGTAGAGAATATAATGAGCTATTGAAGGGTATACAAAGTTACAGCTGCAGTCATTGAGGACATTTCCTTAAATGTGAGCTCCCTAATATTACACATAACGGATCATAATCTATAAAACCGTAGGCTGAGTGGTGGTTTGGTTTTTTTTGTTTGTTTGTTTGTTTTTTTGAGTTGGTCAATACCATTGTTGCTGTTTAATAGTTACTGACTATAAGCAGCTTAAGAAATATGGAAGAAACAAATCTGTACTATGTATTAAAAGCAGCAAAACCAAGAATAAGGAAGAAAATTGACACAAGTTTAATTAATCCGAGAATAGTCACTAGATAATCAGTGAGTTTAAAGAGGTTTACGTTACTGCATAGTATTTACTTCCTTAAAGTTGATGTCTACAAAATATATTGTATATAATTATTATTATTTAATAAGATGAGTGCGTTGAATGGCATTACCTGTGGGTTGATGATAATAAATAAGTGTTAAGTAAATCTCAGGTGAAATATGTTTATCTGAACAAACAAAAATGGAGTATAAAAATACAGGAAGGATGAGACCCTCAAAGCTGCATCCTCTTTTCATAAAAATGTTCTTAATTCTAAAAATTCCAAAAAATTTAAATAAAAAAGTTAAGAATTCTAGCTATTCTAAATAAGATAAATAGGGAAAACAAGGTCTTTCTAGAACCTCTTGACAATTACCACCTGTGGTGTTCTTCAAAGATGTAACACGTCCATTTAATTTTCTCTTAATTTGCGCAAACTGCTTTCCATGAGCTTTGCTTTGATGTGTCCTGGTTGGCCTATTTTCCTTCACCTTGATGGAGCAGTATTAACTATCAGATTCATTTTAGCTAATGCCTACTTTTGCAATCAGTGAGAATTTACTCTAGTAGTAGCTAGGCCTTCAGTTCCAAAGTCTGTCTTGGGAGAAGAAACCTGGATGGATAAATCACTGTGCAAACTGACTGATCTGTGTCAGAGACCATCAAACAAAATTCCTCTACCATTTGAAAATATAGGTGTCCAGGAGCTTTTGAAGGAAAGCAGTTTTTCTTATTATTTTAGGCTATTTAGCAATTGTACATTAACATTTCAGCAAGAAGGACTGCAGAAACAGAGATATTAAAAAGAGTTAAAAAATAAGTGTTGTCATATATACATGTATGTGTGTGTATATATATGCAATCTAAGTTATTGCTTAGCTGAATGGTTCAAAAATACCTGCAGATCAAAGGACAGTCTCCTGTTTACAGCCTACTTCTTTCCCCCAAAATCCTGTGTACTGGTAGAAGCTGTTGGGAAGCTGATTCAACTGTAGTTGGTGCATGGCATCCCAGCTGGGGAGTAGCAGGAGTGTTTCACAGCAGCTTGGAAATGTGTCTAGTATCAGGGACCTTTATTAATGCAACTCTTCTTCCTTGCTGTAGCACTTCTGCTGATCTTTGTCATGAGAACCAAGGGACTCTTTGGTTCTATGTTAAGCATATCTTGATCCTGCATCCCCAAAATGCATGTTTTTCCATCATGTGGCCTGATGCAGTGGTGTGCCTCTTAATAGTCACTTTGATCCATGTTATCATATCTCTTGGAAACATGAACGCATGTTGTGCCTATGAAAAATGGCACCATTTAAAAATCTCAACGAACAAATAAAATACCAAGGACTACTTTTACTTTCATAGAAATAATGGACATGACAAGAATGCAGTCTGTTTAACTTGTGTTTAAAGATAGTATTCTCTATGGGATGTGCTAGTAGAAAGCATGTGGAACTGATCAGAGGATTAGCTTTTCCACCAGCTGGTGCTATTGAGTGAAAGAAAAACAGTTCTAATTCAGGACATTTGTCCAGCACTTAAAGCACGTGTATCATTTAACCTGACTCCCCATGAGCCTACTCAAGTTCTGTTCTCACTGGAATTTAAGGAAATTTCGAATAATAGTTTTCAAAATGTCTGTATTCATAAAGCTGGCTAATTAATCTTTTCCTGAAATGATATGTACTTATTTGTCATTTCATCCTTAAGTAGAACAAAAAGTCATCAAGATTAAATATATTTTAGACAGAGATATCTAGAAATCATTTAGTTTGGAAAAACAAGTTTTCCTCCTTTCTGGCTGCTCAGCTAGAAAACATGCTGAAAATCAGTGCGTTTAAGAGTCAAAAGTAATTTATATTGCCTCAAATAAAACTTTAAAATACGCTTCCACTATAATTTGTTCTTTGAATTAATTTTTTTTAAGTAGCAAGAAATATTGAAATAATATTTTACGTAAGTTTTTAAATTAATATACCCTTTTAAGGTATGTGTATCTTGCTCTCATGCTATAGGGAGTAATGATTCTGAATTCTTGTATGATGTAGTAACTCCATATGAATAAATTACTGAAGATTCAGGGACATAATGTGAGACTGGCTATTAATCTGAGAAAGGAAAATATGTTGGAGACCTTGGTAGAGTAGCAGAAGAGGCAGAGATGGACAATGAGATTTGGTGACTGAGAAAGAGGTTGAGGAAGACTCAGCCTGTTTCCTCTCTGAAAATGGGCAATGGAGGGTGAACAGTGCTAAGTGTATGTAGTAATTGCGTGTTATTGATTGATAACACCAAATGTCTTTAAAAATTGAATTATCTATTATTTACTCGTTGCGATGTCTAGACTTCATATAAAGTCAAACACTAGAATGGCACCAGTTTGAGAAATACTGCTATGATATTTAAAATTTCAAAAAGAATATTAGGAAAAAAAAAATGTATTGATTTCAACATCTGTGAAGATTCTGGAACACATGAGCTAATAGTGATGAAACCAAGATCTTTCAATTATAGACGTATTTGCACTTGTAGAATTTTTCTTCTGCATCTTCAGTATTAAGTAATCCTGTTGATTTAATTTCTGCCAGAAAAAGTAGTCCATGTAAGGATGTACTTACAAATTCCAGAAACCAATCCAGGAAAAGCTCAGGAACTGTACAGTTTCCTAATTCCTGTTCTCAGCTGCTTCCCTTGTGGATAAAAGTGAGTATATATGATTGCATTTCAAACCTACTAAGGTCTGTCTCTTAATGATATTGCAGTGTTACTTCAGGTTGCTTTTATATTCGATACTTGCATGGGTCCCTATGACCATCCCCTACTAGAGCCCACCTACTGCTTATTTACGGTATGTGATTTCAGTAGTAAAATTTATATTGGTAATGTTTGTGTAATCTAAGTGGATCAGTAATCTGCTCTTAGTTTGCTGTGTTCCATCACCAAAAAAAAAAAAGAAAAAGGATAATTCATACTATCCTTACATTTGATGGCTTCCGTATTGAGAATAATTCCATGAGCAAGCAGTCTGGTGAAATCTAAGTTGCTCTGGATTTTTGCCTCATGATGGAACCCTATGGTGTTCAGTATGCTGTACACTGCAAACAAAATTTTCCCTCCTTTGCACGTTTTCATAGAAATTTAGATCTCTTGAAAAGTAAGGTTTCTCTCAAATTTAACTTAAGCGTAACAGTGATTTCAGAACTGCTAGGGAAGAGGGGGACAGACTGATTTACATTTGAGGAGTATTACCACACATTTTATATCCTGGTCTACTGTTTAATTTAATGCATGTGCAAAAGTCCTGCTGATTTCAAAACCTGGGAAATAGCCTAGGGAGTTAGCATCCTTATCTCCAAATTTAAATTTACTGCAGGAGATGAAAAATGGTATTTCAATGCAAAAACTCAGCGAAACATGGGAAAGTAACTTTAATTTAATAAGCCAATTATTTTTTTTATTAATTAAATGTGTATTGATTGTTGCAAGAGCAATTATTGAGTTTAGCAAGTATGAAGGAGATTAATCTAGTTGCAATCTAATTATTTCAGAATTGCATGGCAATACAAATACATAATTAGAAGGAACTGCACTTGTAGGAAAGCTAAGGATTTATTAATGAAAAATACTCTAATTATATGAGTACATATTGCAGAACTTACATAAAAATTCAGAGTAGTAACAGTTTTAGAAAACTGCTAGTTTACTCTCTTCCGCTATCTAAAGACTTACATGCATGAAGAAGAAAATTATGAGACAGGTGCTAGTCATACTTATAGCCTAAGTGCTTATACTGAAGGACTGAAAATCTGCTCTAAAATATAAATATATAAATAAATATAGATTAAGAAGTACATATATAAAAGAATAATAATACTGCTCTTTCAGTAGATAGCCAAAGGAGAAAATAATTAAAAAACTACTGTCATTAAAACCTTGTGTTCCCTCTTGCAGAGTAGAGGCCGTGTAGCAAAGATAAGCACAGGACACCTGGGGTCTGTTTTACTGCTGTGGAGGCTCTGTGCACGTGAAAATTCTGAATAAAACAACCCACTGAGAATGTGTGAGGAACAGAGGGATGAGCAGCGCAGGCTGCGCGAGGCCAAATGGCCCCTTTTCCCTCTGCACGTACATGGAGAGTGCTCATGAAAAAGCTTACACTGTATTTCCTAAATGTTATTAAATTGAAATCGTTTCACTGACAGGGCAGAACGATTTTTATAGAGGGGTTTTTATGGAGATGGATCATAAATTTTAGCAATGCTGTGCAATATTTTGTACCTTTATAGGCTGAACTGGGTTTGTGGGTCATTTTGAAGCCCTTGCTAGCAAAACAAGCAAGCAATCTGTTTAACTCTATTGTTATTATTGGGAAAGGAACTGTTGAGATGTGTCTTATAAAATGGTTAGAAAAATTTGGTGAAGCATTATGTTTAGAGTGAAACAAAAACAATCAATCCAGGAGAAAGGATGAATTAATCTTGTTGCTGCAAGATCACGCAGAAGGGACTTAAAATATCAGGCAGTTCACAAGAGCTGCAGTTAAACATTAAAACTTTTTCAGGTATACTCAGAGAAGAGCTAGTATATTGGTACATATTGGTATATTGCTGGTAGAATTAATCTAGTCTGGTGATCAGATGCAGCGGAAATATGAACGTAGAAGCAAAAAGCAAGTCAAAATGTATTCTTAGAAATTTTGAGCATATTAATGAAAGAAAAGGCCTTTTCTCAGATATTTGTGAAAAAGAAAATATAATAGATAATAGCTGGAAAATAACTTGCTTGTGTCTGAATACTGAGGAAATTTTCTTCAAGATTGCATTTTAATTACTGTTTTAAAACAGAAATTGGTTCATAAAGCTCTCCAAATACGTCTCAGAAATTCAATAGCCCTGTTAGTAACTGTCTTTCAGAACATACACCAATGAAATGACTTGTCCAAGATCAGAGTGAATGAATAATGTCAGTGGGGATCAAATTCCATGAACTCTTGTTTTAGTTCTTTGCTTTTGTTACTAAGCTGTTTCCCATCAATTTCTTCAAATATAGTAATTCGAAGCCAGTCAAATAACTGCGTGTTTTATCTTTGCTTCGCCTTTGTACTATCTTCAGACATACTTATTCTGCAAAATAGAATGAAACTCCATCTGTCTTGATTTGTTGGTGTTCTCTCCCCTTCACATGCTTCCCAATTAAATATTCTAGGTCGCAGGCTCACTGCAGATCACTAGCTCTTTGCCCACGTCTTTCTCCCCATTCACAGCTTCGGTGCTGAGAGAGTAGGGGGCAATTAGCAGTCTTCTACAGGAGCTCTTTCATCCATAGAAGACACAGACTGTGCATTACCGGCTTTTAGAGTGAGAAACCGAGTAGTGCCCCTTGACCCATAGCTCGTGTGTTGGTGAAAGAAGCAGAAACAGCTGTTTCTCAGAGGACAGAAAATGTATCAACAAAACACTTTGTTGAGATAGCTACCTCACACAAATCTAGCCTCTGTACCTGGATGTGCCAAATAAAGGCTATTTTGGGTTGACAAATATATAATAACTCGTGTGTAGAGACTTGTAAAAAGCAAAGTTTGTTTTGCACAACTTAAATCTTTTCAATGTGTAGGGCTTAGGAAAAGTTGGTATTCTTTCAGGTCAAGGAGATGTGATTTGCAGTATTTTCTCTTAGGGTAAACTTTGTGAAGTAAGTTAGAATCCCTCTGCTCTGGGACTGTGTGTCCTGACGCAGTTGCTGTTCTCTCTTCCTATTTTCTTTTAGTTTTTTTTTCCTCTGTTTCTCTCTTCTACTTGCGTTTAAAAAAAAAAAAAAAAATTAAGCTAACTTTTAAAAATTTCCCTCAAAGCATATATCTACAAGTCTTATACTTAAAGTTTATGTGCTTCTCCACGTATGGGCACGGAGTGGTGGGCTTGCAACAAAATGTTGTACAAGTGGGTTCTTGCATTTGTGTACTTGCTTTAGAAGTCCCACTAAGAGGAGGAGCAGGAATCACTACCTTTCAAATAGCTGTATTCTTCTATTCCTACTGATTACTGGGATATTCCTGGTGCAAGTTAGACCTCAGTGACATTATTTTCCTCTCTTATTTAATTGCCTTCCCTTTTAGCCATCACTGGTCTAGACTAATACTGCACCAGAAAGAAGCAATATTCAAGGGATGAGAAACCCTGAAGCAAAATATTCAAGATTTAAACTGTATGTATTTGTAGAAAAACGGACCAGAAAGAGGGAACAACTAGACAAAAAATTGCATTCTAAACATACTGTAAAGTATTGACCCTAGCTAATGCATTAACTATTAGCAACCCAATGCTGTGTATTCATAATATATTTAAATGAAAAACAAGAAAAGGATCTTGTGAGTGTCTGTTTTCAGGACAAATATTGCCATGATGGAAGGAATATTTTATACTTTTGGCGTGTTTGAACAACTGGTTTAAAGAAATCACCTCTCAATTGATTGATACCGTATGACATGATAAAGTAATAAAAATGTAAGTCTAACGTGTCTATCTGCAAAAATGCAGATCCAATTTTCATATATTTTTTAAACACAAATATCTCTTCAATCTCTTTATGTAGGACCGGGTTATTTGAATCATAAAGGTTTCTACAGGCATTTGCTAAGGAAGAAACCAAAAATTAGAGATTGAAAGGTGTGCATTTCACAGTAGGGAGGATCTTCTAAGGAGGTAAGAAGCTGTTTTTTAAGCATGTGAGTTGTCCAAATTTAGCCAGTATTAACAAGGAAATATATTTCTATACCCAATTACCTATGGTAATTGGGTATAGAATTAGAATATATAGAATAGGTATGGTAGAATACTGTAAACCAAGACCATTTTACCCTGAGTACAGACTAGAGATTACAGGAATTCAGTATGTTTCAGCTGGGAGTTATTATAAATCAACTATTGTTAAATGCAATAGCTTAGCCTTTTTGAAAATCTTATTTACACTCCCCAGAGTCTGTGGTGCCAATTTAGCTTAACTTTTGAACAACAACCATGTATATTTTTAAGCAAATTAAACTCAAGCTGCAAAGACTAAAACAGAATTCTTTACAAAGCAGTTGGACAATAGAAACTTTCACTTGACTGCAATATTTTACATTGCAATAGAAGGTAACTGTGTGTGTGATTCATGGCATAAATGGTTTAGATATACCCCACCACCTTTCAAGACTTTCTTAGGTAAAGTGTTTAAAGATTAGGAAAGCCCTCTAGAGTAACAGAGCCCGTTAGTCCTAAAGACTTTCTCTGGTCAGGAGAACAGCTGAATATATAGAAATGTCAAGAACATGTGGAAGACAAAATAAAGCCCAAAAACGTGTCATGCTGATCAGTACACAGCAGACCTATTCTAATTTGATGGACACCACACATTGGGAGCTATAGTAAGTGCACATCTGTGAAGGAAGATGAGAGATGTGTCTGGGGTAACGATTTTTGGATTTTCCGATTTAGACATAACCAATGTTGCAAATACTATGGGAAGTATTTGCAGGATTCATTCTATATCTCAAAAACTGAATATTGATTAACTTTATTTGATTTTTTTTTTTTCCTCCCGTGCTACAGTAATTCTAATTCCGTTGTTGAATGTGGTTTCAATGAGATATTATGAGACTACAGACTGTAATGTGTAGTTTAAGTGTGCTCTGCCTCATGAAGCTGGAGTTAAATCCTCTTTCTTGACCATCAGAAGTTGGTGTGCTGCTCTGGCACTGAAACTGTTCACGGCTATAGGGCAGGAACAGTGATGAACTGATAAATAAAATGGGCAAAGAGAGGATAATTCTTCAAAGTCTGGAGGGGAGACAAAACACACGCTTCTGGAAACATGTTTGGCTACAGAAATCCTGAAAGGATTTCATTTGGGCCCTAAAGGTCCAGCATATATTTGTTTGGGACTGTTTTGTTTGGTTTTTTTAGCAATGTGTTCAACTATACAGAATAATTTTGTGTTGTATCCTCCCCAGAAAACAGTTTAGGTAAGAAACAGAAAACATAAACATTGCATGTGTAGATGCCACTGCATATTTGTGCTGTCGTTCTGAAGGATGCAGCATAGTGAATTTATGATGAAAATACCTGGAAGAACACCATGGTAAGCAATGCAAAAGATTTTATTTAAAATAAAGAAAACAGATTCAAGCAGAATAAAGCAGACAGAAAGAACTTGTATTTGTGATTTAACTGAAGGTGAATAAATCCGAAGTTCAAATGGTTGTATTAGTATTTTAGAAAATAAGAGAGTAAAAGATATACCACTAGTGAATTATGTAAGATGTGGAAAATTCTTGTATTTCCCTGTATTGTATGCTGATTAATATCATATGTATTCACTGAAAGACATTATCTGTCACTGGATTTTAGAGTTTAGTTTTAACTACTAGAATGGGAGAGTAGTTTTAAAACATTTTTCAGAATGATCTGATGAAAATACAGTACCTAGGTGATATTTTTTCAAAGTATCCCTCAACTTATGAATAAGGTGTAAGAATTTATTTCTATAGTTACTCCCTTCACTCATACGGAAGAATTTTTCTTTTCTCCACTCCAGATGCTGTATTAGAAATTGCTACTCTGTCACACGTCATTTTAGAAAGGAAAAACTGTTCATTTTTTTTCAAATTTTCTACACTCTGAATGTAAGCTGTAGTCTCTTCAGTTGACCTCAGTTGCCAGCAGGAGAGCAGCATGCATCACAGTATAGTACACCTTGTCCGGGAGTTCATTACTACTTAAAGCTCCTGTTTAGGTTGGTGAGGTTATGGATGATGTCTTTTGAAAGCTGCACATCTAGTTCATCAAAATGTTCAGAGTTGAATTTTTTTATATGTATTTTGTTTTGGGTTTTTTTAGCAGAACTATCTGCTGCCTTCATCTTTGCCTTTGAAATGCAACATTAAGGAGGAGAGTATTTGTGGTATCTATTGCAAAACAAGTAGTTTTGAAAATAGATGCTGACTGGATAGTCAATGCGGCTAACAGATGGTCTTGTAACATGTTCTTTTGAATCACTAAAAAAGAAAAATAGATTCACTTGAGCTTCTTTCTCTCAGCAGATGAGCTCTATGACAAACAATAGAATCCTCCTGGTGCCTTAGTCAATTGAAAAAATACATTGCCTCTAGAAGACAAGGAGAAAGAAAAATTTCCTAGGATAAAGAGCCTGTAGGTGATATCTGCTCTCTTAGTCTAACTCAATGTTCCTGAGAAGAAAAATTGAAAAGTATAGACCTTCAGTACACCTATGCTATTGCAATGCTATGTTGCTAATGCTTTTTTTTTACTTGTTGTTTTGAAAACAGATTATTCCTAATTGTGGCCTGCACACAATTGATCATTGTCAGCTGACAGATGGCAGATGATTTTGAAAAATATTCACTTTATAAACATATTCTTTGTATACATTCACATTTTCTATACTTCATTGCTTTTCCAGCTTTCAGAAAGATAATACAAAACCAGGATCTGATCTTTTTAAAACTCGATCTCATCTGTTGTTCATAGCTTGTGGCATGCACAGCTAGCTGTTGTGTCACAAACAGGATGGTAACAAACCTAGATCAGCAAAAAGAGAATATACAGAAATGCCCTGAACCTAATTTTCCCATACTAATCCCATGAAGTGACCGCTAAGCAGTAGCCTTTTACAAATGAGTGTCTGATACATTGTGCTTGGGGAATACTTTCTACTCACCTTGCAAAAGCGCCAGAAAGCCCTTCAGTAGCAAAATAGATTTGTCACCTGTTTTGCTGCTTTGCACAATCTTTGTGAAATAAGCCTGTCCAGTGTGCTCAGTCCTGTGATAATGTTTGCCAAGTCTCAATATCTCAGTTACAGAGTTAATAATGTAACTATGGCTTATCGAGTGCAAAATTTAGGGCTTTTAATTTTGTATGCTTCTATTTTTAGTAGACTTCTGAAAACTTTTTGACTCTGAAGATGGCCTCTAGACTTTAAGACTTTCAGTAAATTTCAAGCTGGTCCCAAGGAGATGGATGACTTTGTTGATTAAAACATCCATTTGTTACAGGGTTATTAAAGATCTCATTTACTAAGATAAAAGTGCTTTTAAGAAGCACTGTTTTAACAAGTCCACCTTATTTCTCTTCACAGACTTGGTCAGTGAGCCTCATCCACATATCAGCACAAATTGACAGTCAACTGAAATGCATGGCAAGATGTCTGTATTGATTGGCAGACTTGGCCTGTGAAGCTATTATGGGCACGCAGTGAAATTCCCGTTTCAGAAACTGATTGACATCTTTGCAGCCATAAGCAGCTTGATGAGGGCTAATGTGAGGAGGGAAGAGGTTCCAGCACATGTCCTTGATGATACAGGTATATATCTATTGATTTTGAAATGGGAATGACAATGTCAGTGTGTTGTACGTGTGCTTTGCATAGCAGATGAGGGAGTCACATTCTCTAGGGGGGATGTACATGTGTCTCTTCCTCATTTTGTCATTCATTTTCTGCGGGTTTCTTACTCCATTGTGGGAACAAATTTTGATGGTGAAATGCTTAGGGATATAAATTCAAGAAAAAAAAATCAACTTTATGGGATAGCAACTTCAGAAGATATTGGAGGCATGTTCATAACATAATACAGCAGAGATAAAAACATGCACAGTTTTCTATGAAAAGATGCAGATGCTACAAAAATGCAACTTCTATCCCAGTGTCAGTGCAGTTTGTTTTGTTTTGAGAAGAAAAGGAAAATTATGTTAATTTAGTTAAGTCTCTAGTTCTGAAATTTTGAAATTTATTTTTCTGTGTGTTGTCAGATTGCTTTTTGTTCTGAAAATACTTTGCATCTGTTATAGACCTCAGAAAAAGATCAAATTGAAACAAAACATCTAGTTTTGGAAACATTTTTTCAAATAATATATGATACAATGTTTTCTTTTCTCCTGCATTCCAAACTTAAAAAATAATTCTGTAGAAATCCTTAAATTCCCAGTAAACCAAAAACTAAACTAAGCTGCTTTTTTTTTCCTAATTTCTTTATAGTAATAACACTATTACTATAGTTTCTGTAATATCTCCATTGAAGAAAAAAAAAAATTAAAAAAAAGAGTTTGTATTTCTAATTTGGGATAGATAAATCATGCTTGTATCATTATGTAGATATGTTATATGTACTGAGATAGTAGCCTTTATCAAGGTCCTTCAAAGTTTAGCTAGTTTCTAAACTGTAATTCACTGTCTCAATATTACAGATCTGGCCTGGTGATTAATATGGATATGTTTTATTTTGCGTCACTAACCACATCTTTCTTCTGCTTTCCACATTTATCTGCCACAGGAAGTATGAATGCCTTTGACATACTGACTGCATTCTTCTATTTCATCATGAATTTCAATAATTCTTTAAAGGGGAAAAACTGTCCTACTCAAAATGAATTAAGAGTCCACAAAACAAATCCTCCAAAGCTACAATAGACTCAACTCCCCAGTTTTTGTCTGACGTTCATTCATTTCTCCTCCAAGCTAAAACTTGGTCTTGGGAAGGGGAAAAAACTGAAGTAAAACAACACCTTTATGTAAGAGAAAAAAAAAATCCTTAATTACTAATCAGGGAGACAAGACTCTTGAAGGAGATACCAGTGAAGAATAAATACTATGCAATAATAAATGCACTCAAAAATAACATTGTATAAGCAACGCAAAGAGAAAAGAGTAACATCATTAGGAGACTAATCAAGAAGATTCATGATTGTGTATTTTTTTCTAAATATAATAAGAGTAATGTTAACATTTATCCAAAACACTTTCTTTTACTGCCACTTTGAACTGAGTGCAGTACTTCATACATTGTACAAAATATATCCCATTAACCTTTCTCTTTTTGTAGAAAATCAAAGTGATCCTTAGGCTTCTCACAACCTCTGCCAAATAATAGTTTTGCCACAGAAGTTTGCATTTCATAGACTTGGCCCCATTTCAGATGGTTGACACTGAAGAACTTTTCTTGGAGTGTGAAATTACCTAAAAACTTCCTATCATAGCTTTTATGAAAAACTGTAAGATCAATACTCAGATGACTCATTTTTCCAGAATCTAAGAATATGGTAAACTTTTAAAAAAGCTGAAAATATAAGGTTAAAAAAAGAAGCTACTAATGATACAGATTTTTTTATTCTTAGAATGAAGAATCTTGCTTTAAACTATTAGGAGATATATTGATATGGAATGTGAGAAAATTATACGGAAGAAGAATGTATCCAAGAAGCAGCTCACTATCTGCTGAAAGTTGCGCATGGGACAAATAAGCCAGTTTAGAGCATCTTATACTATTCTAGATACATTTCAGTTATCTGAATGTCAGACCGGTGTCAAACTAACATCTTTTCCTCATTTTTATGTAGCTCAAATTTGGCTTCTGCTGTCTTGTGCTATATTACAAGTTGAAAATCAGAAAGGCATCTTGTCCTGCCGTAACTGGGTTTGAGGGAGTTGGTTTGGTTTGGTTTTTCCACTACCCGTGAAATTGACCTTGCTGCTTCCAGCTCTACTATCCTGTACTGTGCAAGCCATCACAGTGGACTAAAGATTGGAGTGTTAGGCAGTTGAGATGGCCTCTGTCATATCTCAGAGTAATCTGTTGAGTAAGTGTTGCAGAGTATTCTGGGAGATCCTGCGCTGTCCTTGTTGCTTATTACTTATAATGATAAGATGACACAAATTATTTCCAGCTTTAACAATTGTTTTTGTTGGCAGTCTGGGAAATTGAAATTAGTTCTTTCTATTTTGGCTTCCATCTGCATATGGAGTGTTGAAAGTTCTGCCTCTGTCTTCATGGCACATTGTTGCTGGCTTTTGAAGTGGGAAAGTATTACCATTCTATCGCCCCCAGACTTTCTGCTACTTTGGAAAAATGAAGTTCACAAACATTGTTATATGCTGAACTTTTTGAGGTACTTCTGTAACGTCAAGATTAATTCAGCTGGTAAATGTTTTATATGAACCTTTGCAAAGGTTAAGATTCTGATTTCAGAATATAAGCTACAGTAATTGGAATTTACCCTTTAAGTTATTGCTGTTCACTCCTATGAAGGTGTAACTTGTTTTCAGAAGTCAAAATATGCTTTTAAAATACCTTATTTCACTCCAACCTCATCTCACTCCTCAGAAAAAAAAAAAAAACAACACCAACTTTCTAATGCTTGTGGCAAACTTGAACAAAATAGTGCTAGCAAATCATACTTCTGTTTTTTTACAGACCAAAAAACCACCCATGGCTATCTGCATGTAAACAAGAATTGTAAGAGTCTGATTATGATTATTGCTCTTCATTGTGTAACATCTGTCTACATCTTGCTGTTTCTCCCTCCTTCATTTTAATCCATTTATCTCATTTTCATGTGATATCTTAAGAAGACGAGAGACTACTTGTTGCTATATTCTTGATGTCACTGTGGTGACCAACATCATACTCAGCCTGGCTAAATGCTAAATTACTTATCAAACCTGTGCTTCCAGGGAACGACTGAATGTATATTCAGTTGCCACTGTCTAATTTTTATATCAACTGAGGCAGAAGTCCCACAGATGACGGCCTCATTCGCTATGCAGCCCTAATTCATCCCTCGAGCACTGGCCATCCTACACACAATGCTATTAAGTAATTAAAAACTATCAAAATGCATACACACAGAGAGGTATAGGGAATTAAAAATGCACAGTCGGTGTTAATTCTAGCATTTCCTCATTTTTCAGTGCCTGACTTTGCAGGCTCAGTGAACTTCTAACAGAGTTCTTGTATGTAACTTGCTATGCTAAAAAGTGAATTGAAGGAAACTCAGAACGGCTACTGTAGGGGATAGTATAGACACCCATGCAGCTACCATTTAGAGAGGTCAGGTCAACAGTTCAGACTTCTTTCTATTCAGCTAACAAGACTTTTAAGCAGTAGAAATTGTAAGTTATCACCCTTTATGAAGGTCAGCCACAAAAGGAAGATACAGTGTGTATTTTGCCAGGAGTTTCTATATAGTATTTGCTCATAGGAAATTATGCTACATAAGAACTGTAATTTTTATTCCAGATTTTCTGTATATCCTGTCACCTTTTCCTTTTGTGCCAATTCCAGGTACTCTAAGCTCCGTGGGTCTTCTCTCTATCTCCTAAGTTCCTGTTCTGCTTCCTAATGTCTAAGATAATGAATTTTAAGAGTATTAGTCATAAGATTAGTAATTTTAACATGATTTTCCTCTGCCCTCTAATATGTTAATATGACCATGACTATGCATGCCGGGGTGCAGTCTGCATCTGAATTCAAAGGTGTGTGACAGGGGCTAAGACCAGACTCAAAATTAATGGTGTGGGTGACAATCAGGATAGGAATACATAGAAGTAGGTAGCAAGGTACTTAAAGTCCTGGCTTTACTTACAAAAGTGTTATGGTAAAATGGAATGCGATGAACATTTATCAGTAAGAAATCTATAATAAATCTTAATATTATTAAAGACTATGGTGAGACTGCTGAGACTTTAGAGGAGCTCATAATCCAAGAAAAACACACCTCCACACATCGTAGTGGCAATGTTGCAAGAATCAGTATACAACAAGTCCAGAGAGATTTTCAGCATAAAGTGAAATTATTTTTATCTTTTTCAAAATAAATATATAATCCTTGTATTCACCGTAATGCATGTTAAACTTTACATGTATAAAAAGGAGAAAGTGTTTATATTTTATGTCCTTCTAAATTGAATGATTTTCCTACTTTTTAATTCTGCCTTTGAAGAACAATATCTAATCTTGCTATCCAGTAGAATTACAGTTTAAATGAAAACCCTTGTAATTTTTCGTGGATCCCTGCAGGCTTTCAGTTAGAACTGCATGCCAGTGCATAATGCAAGGTGCAGCTGCTGTGTAGTCTATTAGCACAGTGACCTTGGAGACTGGTTTGATTTTTAAGCTCATTTTAAACAAATGATTACACTTGATTTAGAATCTAGTGAATCAATGATTCTGACAATATCAGAATTTTCTCTGAAAATAGTCTGTAACTTACTGAGGACCATGATAAAAGTCTGTATGAGTATGCAGGTGTCTCAAACACCTAGAGGAAGAGGCGTGGCTTGGCAGAATAGCATTAAAAGAAAATGAAATCTTACTGCAATAATTATGATGTCAACAAAATATTTGTAGATATAGCCTTTACCCAAGGAATCTAACAAGGAATCTAAAATATTAAAGGGAGAAAAAAAAGCCTCTTTAGTAATTTATTTATTTATTTATTTAATTTTTTTCCTGACATAGGTCTTTGTAGCTTTTGAAGTACATAATAGCCCTCAGGGCACACCACTGTTCTTGAAATGTGTGAGTCTAAGACCTGTGGTGATGTTGAAAGGAATGACAGACAGATGCCTCTTCGTACGTTTGGGTGTAGTACTGTTTAAAAGAAAATACAATGTTTAAATGGTCCCTGGTCCTTTTTTTTTTTTTTTTTTTTTTTTTTTCTGATGTATTCAGATTGTAGTCAGCTCTGCAGGAAGATTTATCTGTCTTTTCTGACAGACAGAACTATACAGAAATTAGTTGAAGCCACAGATAAAATTTGCTTCTTCAACTAGATGTTAAGTTCTGTTCAAAAGAAAATACTGTATTCTGTTTTCAATTTTAAATGTGAAGTTTCCTTTCTATTCCCATCCTGCTAGACTCTGCTGATAACCTCCCAGCTGGAGGCTGTTACCAATGGAAAGGAAGTCAAAAACACTGATCCCAGAAACGGGCAAAAGCTTGGGACAGTAAAAACATGAAATTGAATCTAATTCAAGAAGGAAGTTTACAATGTAATTAATCCTGCAGATTAAACTTAAGTACAAGATACTTATATTTCTAATATGAATATGCTTGAGTGAGGAAGTTTTCATAACAGTGAGAATTATTCTGTACTGTTTCTAGACTTGCTGTAGTGAAGAACCAGGACACTCACCTCCTACACAGGAGTACAAAGGCAGCAGAAAATTACCATCTCTACATCTTGTAATGACCATGCAACAATTCAAAATTATAAGAAAAATATTATCTACATTGTCTTCAAGTATGTTGTACGTTAGTTGTGCATTAATTGGCTGAAGAAAGTTTATGTATTGCTGCCATGGAGTTGTGAACATAATTATTCCTTAAATATCCATTGCTTCTATGAAAATACATAAATTCCTCCAAATAACTTTTTTATTTTCAGGAAAGTTGCATTTAAGAGATGTGTATCTTGGAGTAAGTCCCAATATGGCAACAGTGACCAGAATATATGAAAGATTGTCTGGATTTAACTTTATATGTTTGTTTTAAGACTAAAGAAGAGTGAATAGGGCATCCATCTCAAAATCCCTAAGCTGCTCACTATTGTCTGGATAGTTCTACACAGTGAAGTATCGCTAACTCCTTACTGTATTCTTGTATTCTTAGTCTAAACAGCTGCTGCTTCATTAGTTACGTACTTGCTAATTTCTTTTTGTTTCTCAAGGTCAATGTAGATATGTATGTAGAAAAACATGTACTTGCTCATATGGTTAAAAGAACATAAATTTGTTTATGAAGTTGAAAGTATTTGTCATTCATCTTTTAAAGGAATGTTTTTTACAATTTTCTGCATCATCATTCATTGATGATGAGAGTTAATATTTCTAACTGAACTGTAGATAGGTATTTTTTGTCTCATTGCTGATTGCCAAAATCAGCACTGTAGATTAAATGTTTGTGTATCATAGCTCAAGTTTTATGGAGAGTTTCTTCACTTCAGAGATTAAATTTTACATAGTGACCACAATGACAGCGTTGTCTGCAGATGTGAAGAGAAAATACTCCTCTAATTAAGAAAGCATTGAATTATAAGAACAGCTAAGGGCAGGATGGATGAAAGACCATGAGTAAACTCACAAAGACATTTGAGTTGTGTGTCTCACCATTCAGTAAAATTGCATCAGTCACCATTCACATCCCTGTTACCTGATATTTCATGATTGATTCACCTCATTTAACCTATCATCTTCAACATTTGACTCAGCTGACTTTTTTTGTGCTCCATACAGTAGAAGTGTGAGGCACAGGAGCAAATCAAGGTGAGCAAAGTCTTTCAAAGTAGTTTCTGTTAGCCAAGATTCAACTGAGCATCTTTAATGCATATAGGCTAAGCTGACTGTGAGGTGGGATTTCTCTGCATTAATTATAAGACAGGTTAAATAGCGTCTGTTTTAAAATGGGTACAATCTTTAGCTTGTTGGCAAGCAAAGAGGTTCCAATTCTGCCTGTAAATGAAAGGAACTAGTGTTTGCCAATTAAATCAAGCAGCTGTTTCACAGGCAGCATTGCTAATAGCTACCAACTAAACTCTAAGCCATTACTCTGGATTGTTTAATGAACTGCTTTTAATACATAGGAAATGCTAACCTCTGTGTCTCAATTTACGGAGCAAGAAGAAAGGGATATTTAAAGGCACTTCAAACTTCTATGGCGTCATAGGAACTGTCTATGTCAATGAAGCACAGGAATTTGAGACTCTGTCTTACACAATTGTCGTGGTTTTGTTTAGTGGGGGGGGGCCTAAGGTGGTAGCTTCTGTAGGAAACTGCTAGAAGTCGCTCCCCTTTGTTCAGTGGACTCGGACGGGCCTAGGGCGGACCTGCTGCTGGCCAAGGCCGAGCCGATTGGTAGCAGAATGTTCCATGATAACACCTCTGCGATAACGTATTTAAGAAGGGGAAAACAGAAAAAAAAAAAAAAGAGAGAAGATGTGAAGAAGCTGAGTGGGGGCAGAGGCACAGAGGGGGAGGCGCAGGCCTCATGGGCCTTGCAGGCCTCACCCTCTGGCCTCTCGCCAGGCAGCCGACTGGGCCCGACTCGGTCCAGCCCGGCTGCAAGAAGTGGAGAGGAGATGAGAAGTGAATAAGATGTAAAAAAGATCCTGAGAGACATCTACCAGCCTGTTGTGAGGAACGGCTGCAGACGCCAAGGTCAGTTCAGAAGGAGGGGGAGGAGTAATGCGGCTCCTGGCCAAGATTCCCCTGCAGCCTGTGGTGACGACCATGGTGGAGCAGGTTGTCCCCCTGCAGCCCATGGAGGTCCACGGAGGAGCAGAGATCCACTTGGAGCCTGTGAAGGACCCCGTACTGGGGGAGGTGGATGCCTGAAGGCAGCTGTGGCTCGTGGAGGGCCCGCTGGGACAGCTGTTCTGAAGGGACTGAACTCCGTGGAAGAGATGACCCATGCCGGAGCAGTTCCACAAAGGACTGTGGCCTGTGGGAGGGACCCCACGCTGGAGCAGAGGAGGAATGCGAGGAGTTCTTCCCCCGACGATGATACAGTGGCGTAAAACAACGCGTGATGAACTGACCGCGACCCCCATTCCCTTTTCCTCCCCTGTGCCGCTCGGGAGGGGAAGGTAGTAGAGATAATGTTAAGCCCGGGAAGAGGGAGGAGTGGGGGGAGGTTATCTTGTTCCCTGTCTCATTCTCCTGCTAATTTTAGAAATAAATGAATAGTTTTCCCCAAGTCGAGTCTGTTTTGCCCCTGACGGTAACTTTAAGGATTTCTCCCTGTCCTTATCTCAAACCTTGAGCTGTTTTTCTTATATCATCTCCCCCTATTCTCTCGGAGGATGGGGGGAGCGAGAGACAGACTGTGTAGTCTGGTCCTGATCAGGGCTGAACTATGACAACAATATAAATTTGTAAGAATCCTGGAGAGAATAGTGCTAGTTAAATTGTTTTTGATAGTGCATGACAAAAATCACCATGATCTGATGCTATACAGTAACTGCATTTTTGTCTCTGAAGGAGGTATTCTGGGCACTTTATGTAAACTTGCAGCTTGTCTTCTTTGAAGTTAACTGCACAAGACTGATGATAAAATCAAAATATATCTCTAATTGGACATACCAACATATGTAGCAGTTTTGGGTGCTAAAATTAATAATGGTATTGAAAACAACATGTGGTTTTCAACTAGAAACATTAAGAACTTACGAATTCTACCCTGAGGAGATAGATTGATATTTATTTATTTATTTATTACCACGAGTCATAATTTTTTTATTGCTTCTTTGTTGCTCAGAGGCCTTCTCTACATCAGCTCTGAGAACAAGCATAAGGAAATGAGACATCAAAGCTATTTCTGTTTCAAACACTAGAAGTAACTAGTTCAGAACTCTACAGAACAAAATTTCCTGTATAGACATGCATTATTTAAAATCTAGTTCACTTAATACTGCTGTTCCTAATAACAGTCTCTTTTCTTCTCAGCTGATGGCTCTTTAAGATTTCAGTGTATCAAGTTACAATCACTCACCATCTTCCCTTGCTAGTACACTTAGTTGTCTGTAAGTCTGCAGATATTTTTCTAGAGACAAGTGTACAAGTTGTGAAGTCTCTTAGGATGGGAGTACTCTATCTTGTTAAGCTTCAGTTGTCCAGAAAATAATAAAAGTATGTTTAGAGGAAGTGAAAAAAAAAAAAAAAAAAGAGTTTATAATTTGAATCATAAAGGTTCAGGGAAACAGGAGATTGAGCTTCACAAAAAGGAAGTACACAGAAGGTGAAAGCAGGGAGAGGTTACCCAGGAAGAGTACAGAGACACTGGGCATACAAGGATGGAGTCAGGAAAGACAAAATTCTATTAGTCATGAAACTAGGAAGAAATATGAAGGGTGATGCAAGTCGCCTCTGTTAAGTACATTAGGTGGAGGAGAAAGGTGGAGAAAAATGTGGTCTTGTTGTTTAATGATGGCAGATGACTCACGATGAAGGACATGGAAAAGACTGACTACTTGCCCTGTAGGGAGAGGCTATGGGAACAAAACTTGTTTAGCCTGGGGAAGATTTGGCCCAAGAGCTGATCTTGGTTTTGTCTACAGCTTTCTGATAGGACTATGTGGAGACAATAAAGACAGATCCTTCTCAGAGGTGCAGAGGAGGCAATGGACATAAGCTGGAACACGAGAACTTCAGAGAAGGTACAAGGAGTGATGGTGGTTTGTGTGGTTGGTGTGTTTGTATTTGTTTTGCTGGTTTTGCTGAGACAGTTGTGAAACAGAGGAACAGATTGCTCAAGTTGTTGGATCTACATACTTGGAAATACTCAAAACTTGTGCGGATACGGCCTTGAGCAACCTGAGCAACTTTGGAGCAAGATGATGACTTAGACGATCTCTAGAGGTCCCTTCCAACCCGAATTATGATTTTATGATTATATATCCATAATGTGGCCTTACTAAATTATTTTAAAACTATGGAGATTGTTCTCTTAGAGCATCCTATCTTCTAATCAAAATTGTCCTCTGAACTGATTCAGAAAAAAAATGCCAATATGAATGCTCTGGCTATAGAGGGTCTTGTTTTAAGCCTTCAGACTTAGTTTTGGGGTTTTTTTTTTGTTTTTTTTTTTTTTTGTTTTGTTTTGTTTTTTTTTTTTTATCGTATCAGTTCTTATTGCACATGCAGATACAAGTTGGTTTGGGTTTTTTTCTTAAGTTCTTAAGAAAATTTCTGAGCTAGTTGAGATGGCTAACAGGGAGGCCATCCCTAACCCACACCTTAATCCTAACGCTGTGTTAAAAAGGTCTAAATGTCTTTTTATTGATCCCACCTGCATTTTACAGATGCTGTTACATCAACTTAAACTGCAATTATTTTTGCTTACTATGTATTTATGTGGCTAAGCTTTGCCTTAACCATATAAAATCTAGAAGTAAATGGCATTATTTTTTTTCTCAATTTTGAAACCCCAACAATCAAGCAGCAGTGAAAAAATCAAAGCTTTCACTTTTTTCTTGTTGCTATCTAGGTCTCATGCATACCTTAAGTGCAGCAGAGGATGAATAATACAAATATATCTCAGAAGCCACTTTATTATTTCCAGCTACCATCTATGTATTTCCATAGACCTGTTGCAATCAGCATTCTCTATGCTCTTTCTGTTACTGTTTTAGAAGTAAATCAGACTAGAGAAATCACATTTATAATAGGGGGTTGAGGAGTGGGGGGGGAACACAAACCAAACACACAAAAAACAGAGATGCAAACTTCTGACTTTACAGATGGCTGTTTTTCTTAATTATATGGATAACAGTTTAGAAATACCTAATTGGTCATGCTTGACAAGTAATAGCAGTTTTTCCAAGATAAACAAATGTTCACATTTTTCATACTTAATCAGGGAGTTTATGTGCAAAAATGACCAAATGTATCATCTATTCTAAGCTTCCTATGTTATTTTGTAATAAACTACCATCTGTACTTTGATTTTACAGAATCTGTGTGTGATGACCACAGAATCCGATTACATGGCAGATGGGTTTGGGGAAGAAACTGGATTTTAATTTTTATTTATTTATTTTCAAGTAAACTACAAAAGCTCACTTCATTAATTTAGAAATGTCCCCAAAGCAAGTTTATTTTGCTTTTATCTGGCAGGTAGTGCTTTGAATACTCAATAACTGTCTTACTCTTGCTTTCCTATGTTTTCCAAACTCATAGGCATGACCCGATAAGCCTATTCAGCTTGTGACATTGTATGTTTGTTTCTGTGCTGTATGTTGGCATATTGGCTGTTTATTTTCTGAGTTATTTAAGTTTTAGTGAATGAGCTTGTCCATTGTGGTTAAGATATTAATTTAGGCATATGCTGAGAGCTTGGCAATTTAGCTTTTATTTTTCTAATTAGTTGTTTTATAAAACTTCATAACTCCACAGGCTTTGTCCTAGTGAGTAAATATGCCTGGAATAACTATTCTTTACTAACTTTTTTTTTTTTTGTGAAAAGTTCTTCTTTCACATCAATAGTATTTCTGGGTTTTGTTATTTAGAATATTTTTGTAATGTGGTGCCAGAAGAGCTTTGCCTGGAGGGACATCTGCAGCACAGGGGGATGCGATACGGCTGTGTCCTGGCTCTCCACAGAAATGCTCAAGCCATGTCTTCAAGTCCAACTGAGCACACACCATGCAATGCATCTGATTATAATCATGTGCTATTTAAGAGCATTTATGTAGGAAGGCAGTGAGGAATACTTAATACAATCCAAAATCAGACCTTTATGCTATTTCTCAATAACTTGTCCATTTAGCAAAAGTTTTAGCTATCTCAAGGAAAATAATCTGAAAGGCTCCCTCCTCTTTGCTCCACTCCACCCCACACTCCCTGTTCTCTGCTGATCCCTACCTCAAATCCTGGAAAAATTGAATATAATCAGTGAAAATGGGAGAATCTTCAGCAGCAAGCTCTCAGCTACTCTGAAAAAAAACTATGATGACCTGAAAGTCACTTACACAATCTTTCTATACATTTTTTTCTAGTCTGTCTTCCTAATCACTATCAGTTTATCAGAGGGTTGCTCTGTCTAAATTGTGCTCCTTTAGGATGCTTTGAGCATGCTGCACTCCAGACCACTTTTACTATCTACTCTTCATCCTTTTAGGGAGGACAGCTGACACTGGGACAGATGTTAACAAGATTCCATAAGATTAAAAATTATGGTCAGATTATGGGCATAATCTTGGCCTGAATGATCATGAGAATGTAACTTTCTCCACTGTCATGAGCTAATTTAAGCTGATTCAGTGTGTAATGATGAGATCAGACTGGACAAGTATTTTACCATATTACCAGATTTAGAGCAACTTCCAGTTGGGCTAAGTTTTGAGCAGTCTATTTCCAGGCCCATTGCAAGAGCATCTGCTCTTGCATCTCATGCCTTGCAGATTTACTATTTTAGTAAATGTAGATATGAAGAAGAGAGGAAAACTGTCATTGAAGATATTCCCAAAATACTTACGATGATAGCTGGAGATGCTTCATTCTGTACTAGTTGTCCATATTTTTGATTTTTTTTTTTTCCTTTTTCCTCCTACTCGTCCCCCCTCTTTTTCCTTTGGTTGCTAGTTTGCTGTTAGAACTAGATTGGGTTAGTTCGATATTCACAGCTCCGAATAGTTGGTAGGGTAATACCTGTTATTAGAGAGCAGAATAAGAAAGGTTAATTACCTTCCCTAATTACTCCCCCTTATGAGGGTTGCATGCCCAGTTTGAGCTGCAGGTGGGAATGCTCCTTTCTGAGGGACTGAAGATGAAGCACCAGGAGAAGAAAAGTTCCTAATATCTTTGTCCATCCACACAATTACTTGCAATGGCTCTGGGGTCAGGAAGACTCTAAATCTTGGTAATATGAAAACTGGAAAATATTTACTTCGGATACATGCTCAGAAATATAAAAATAAATTTATTTGAACGTTTTGAGCTTACTAAATGTTGAGAACTGGCTTGAACTAATTTCATGAGAATAGGCTCTCTTCCAAAATTGTTGGTACCTACTGTTCCAGGTCATGCTGGAACAGCTACAAGCATAAGCTTTGTTGTGATATTTCAGCACTTTTACTTCCAATCTTGGCTAGAATCAGGGAGTATAAATGTATGCAAAATGGAAATTGGTTGTTGAAAAGGTGTCTTGGTTTGCTTGTTTGTTTGAAAGATTTTAAAGTTCAATTTGGGCTTCTTTCAATTTATAGGCTAGAATTTGTGTTGATTTTTATAACATCTGTATTTTTCTTCTTAACATCTAGAAAAAAAAACCAGAATGAACTGTTATAAGAAAATGTGCAACAATATATATAGTGTTTATATAACTGTGTATATAAAATATATAACACAGTGTATATATAAAATATATAACAAAAATTAAAATACTTCAGAGTGGTCAAAAATCTTCTAGGATTTATATGTACATGTGTGTGTTGAACTTTCAGAATGTGAAATTCATTATTTCCCAAATCAGAAAAGGAAAAAAAAAAAATACAGGAAATAAATAGTAGTATAGTAGAAAGTAAAAGTAAGACAGAAAGAGAAAAATCTGATACAGACGATCTGTAATAAGTGTATCAGGCTGATTCATGTGCTGGCTGAACCTTATTAAGATCATTGCCTTTTTCTTCACACATAGAACTGCTTGCAAAGAACTGACGTAGATTTGAAATCCAAGTTCTGTATTCATTTTATTCCATTAGTAACTTGAAAGGAGTTTAAACAATTTAATGATATCATTTAAAATCTTTGGGATCAGGCAAACTGTTCACAAGTGGATTAAAACCATTGAACATCATTTAGATATTTATCAAAGCTTGGAACACTGAGGAAAATGCCAGAGGACTGAGCAAAAGCACTCTTGTACTAATATGTTCTAGAAAAGCTTGAACATGTTCAACTTGATAGAGATTGAACAGTTAGCTTGAATTGTTGGATAGCATTATGGAAATGCTCTTTTTAAATTCAATAAGTAAAGGAAATTAGTGTGATTAGTATCTTTCACGATTTGGAGAGGCGATTTCTGTTTAACACATTTGTTAGTATTTTTTTATGAGATTGTAAGTTGACAGATGCAAATGTTGATGTTTACTCCTGCAAATCATTTGAGATTTGACTTACTCTTGCATGACATTTTGATTTTAAAAATTACCACTGTGGGATATTTATATACCTACATTAAGTGGATTTTTCAAAGCCATTATGACATGAAGTCTTGCTCCAACAATGTGTTTCCAGCTAGATCCTTCAACAGTCTATTCTTAGTCCCACTAAATCCGGTATCTTCCATACTGGTTTATTAAATATATTAAAACAATTGTGATGTTTGTTCATCACATTGAAATTGGTAGGATAATGAACCAAAATAATATGTACCAGCTGAACTGTATTCTTTTGTAATGTAGACTCAATTAACAGTATGGCCAAAACCAAAGTCTTGTATCTTAAAAAAAAAAAAAAAAAAGTAATTTTTGTGTGATAAGGGACAGTTATAAAATGCAAACGATTTAGAGTATTATGTATTTATGTATATATATGTTTATGTGTATAATCATTATATACACATTATGATATAAAATATAGCTAACTTAATATAATCTTTAGGCATACAAACAGGCGTCAAATAGAAGACAGTAAAGATATCTCATTCTAGGTAACAGTTAAGACAATTACTAATGTGTTCATGAAGGTCTAGCATACACAGTTTAGAAATGAGATTGCAAAATTAAAGAGAGCTAGAAAAGAGATTTCTAAGCCTAGGGGAATAAAAAAAAAGCCTTAGTGCCTATCTAAGGCATTTAGATCTCCTTAATACTGCAAAGAGTTATGTTTAACCCTGATCAGTAAATACAAATGTTGACACCATTATGGATGGAAAATGCTTTAAGAAGTTTCTGTCAAGGGATGGGGGGCAGGGTAAGAAAAGACTTAAAATCTGTAGATGGTACACTTTTTTGGGAGATTACACTAGTAAGTTAAAACCAGAAATCGACAATTATTTTTCCATAGTGAAGAAAAGTAGTTTGGAATAAGTAGTGCAGTATAAGTCCCACAGCATGGGGAGATGATGCAAACCAAGGCTGTCAGTCGAGCAGCAGGAGAGCAGAACCCCATATAGCTGTCTTTGAGACACTCATGAAGTTATTTGAGGTGACAATAAATCCAACAGGGTTAAATCTCCCTGATTTCATCAGTAGTATTTAATTAAATCAACACAATCTCCTTAAAAAAAAAAAAAAAAAAGCTACTTGAAATAGTTGTGCCCCAGAACTGGGTAAAGTCCGCGTAAGGCGACGATGAGTGAGATTTTCCTCATGGAGCATCTTTTTCTCCTCAGTAAAATACATTGACGGTTCAAGTGTTGCTACAAGAACTCAGGTGCTGACAAGGAACCTGCATTCTTCCAGCAGGATACGTGGAGCCCAAGCAGAATACACGGTAGGATATCTAAAAAAAAAAAAAAAAAAAGTGTTTCTGGGATTCTTATAAAATATACACATTGGTAGAAAAACCTTCATTCTGTTCTCAATTTTTTTCTATGGTTTTTCTATTTTCATAAACTCTCTATTCCTCTGTGCACAAAATCAAAGTCATAAGTTTAACATACAAGCAAGACATCAAAACCAACAGACTTTGGCCTCTCCCACCCCTATACAAGGGTGTTCAAGATTCCAGAAATTTGGGAATCAAAGAAAATATTTCATGAAAGACATTTCTTCTTTGTAAACCTCAGAAATCTATGCTATCACAGATCTGAAGACTTAGTTATTACTAACTCATAGAATTAGTCTTTGACAAGTCAACAGATGGCTACCAGTATTTTATTCTTTTCCAGAAATCTTAATGTAGTTTCCTTGTTTAGTATTCCCATTCCTGTGCTAAGTTTTTACTGCTATGAGCTTTGTTGTTTTGTAAAAACATAGTGGCTGATACTATAAAAGCGGCTCACAGATGATTTTTAAGCTAATTCTGTTTTGGTTTTTTGAGGTATTTTTTAGCCATTATTTAAAGAGAAGTTATCTTGGATGAAAAGCTTGCCTTCTGTACTTCCAAATCTTTTAAAAATTAAGTTCTGAATTCTCCTAATGAGGAAGTATGTTCTGTCCTATATATGTAACTTAATATAAAGAAAAATGAATGTTTCTGTTGACTGAACCAGACATAGTCTGAACCAGACGTTGTCTTGATGATATTTTCATACATCATTTTGTACTTCCATATATCACTGTGTACTTTCCAATATTATTTGTACCTTCAAACATATTTTGTGTGTTTTGTTAGCTAAAGGTTTAAGGTCATTCTGAAATTCTGCTTTTCTGTTCTGCATAGCACAGAATTTATGTAGTGAAAAGTTCCCTCTTATTAATTACAGTCATTTATTTTCAACATTTCTGTCTTGTAAAGCCTAGTTCAAAATTTTGTGTTGTTTTAAACGAGATTCAGAAGCAGAGCGTTACAAATACATTTTGATGCTGTATATCTATATGAGATGGGACCTGTATGTGTGTCTGGGTTTTAAATCTATGAATACCTGCCTAATAAGGTAATTTGGACAAGGATTGTCTCTTGCTAATGGTTTATGCTAGCCTAGCACAATGTGTCCTGGTCTTTGGCTTGGCTATGAAAGTGCTACTGCAACACAAATAAGTGATAATAATGATGTTTTTAAAGCTATTCGTCTTGCTGAACCTAACCTATAACATCCCATTTCCTTAGACACAAGGCCAAGCTCTTCTGCACTAAATCAATTCTTCTTCTCATTCAAACCTTCTTAATATTCTACATGCAGATTGCCAATTAAGTCATTACAAGGACATATCCCGGAGTTTTAGGTATTTGAAGGAACACTAGGGAATAAGGGGAAGCTTGGTGCTTGCCTTGATATATTTTTATTTACTGATCTTCTGTTTAGTGCACTTAATTTATGTCAGATAAATCACCTGAATTCTTTTCAAAGATCAAGTGGGGAAAATGTCATAGCATTAAGCGTAAGTATCCGTTTTTTTCTAAAGGTCGTCTTGTCCCTAGGTATATGCATGTAGAAGGTTCTTGGAGACAAGCATGTACCCTTTATTTCAAACTTTTGTTGCCTGATTTTTACAATATTCCAACTTTGTTTATATTTTGAATCAGTTTACCCAAGTGAAGATTAGCTACTTTAGTTAAAATAAAGATAACTGAGACTAGCAGTTGAAAAAGAGCTATCTGTATCTATGCAGCTGGAAATGTAATTTTCTCCCTATTGTCAAGACTGAAGTCACCAGGTGGTGCTATTAGATAGTATTGCAAAACCTTTCTCTGTAATTTGATTTGGGTTGGGGTTTTGGGGGTTGTTTTTTGTTTGTTTGGGGTTTTTTGTGCCTTTTTTTTTTCCTTCTCTTTTCCTCTCACAGGAAATACTGTATAATCCCTTTTGCCTTAGAGTTGAGAGAAGCTATAGCAGCACATTGACCAGTGGCTCTTGGTATAGAAGTAGATGGATTTTGTAGAAGGCGGGAATTGATGGTTAAGGATGTCTTCTGTCTTCCTTGAAAACAGTGTGTTTTGCATTCTGTTTGCGGTTACCTTTGTTCCTGGTTTGGAACAATACGTAACTTGATATGACACACAGCACTTTTTTTTCTTTTTTGCCCCTTGAATGACAAGGAAAACAAAATAAAACTTGGCAATGGGTCAAAAATTGTGTTAGGAAGAGAAAAGAGATATCAGAAAGATAAATATTGTTTCCGTGGAGAATAATACCATGACTTTGGGGTTGTTTTTTTTTTTTTTTTTAATCCCTTTGAGAAAAAGTCTTCATGATTAGTTTCCTTCTAACATTGGATTACATTAGAAAGAACAGCCATCAGAGTAACAATACATTCAGATGGCATTGATTTAGATTTTTATCAGCAAAACTTATTGAAATAATAAAATGTTAGTTGGGGAAAAAAAAAAAGGAGGAAAAAAAAAAAAAAAGGAAAAAGGCAAATAGTCATTATCTGCCAGTACATGCTGTAGCATAATAGAGTGATAAAGAAAAATACCTTAATGGGAAGGTAGCCATCTGGAGTTTAAGAGAATAATGATTCCATTTGTTTTAAAAGATTCAACAATTTTAACATGAAAAGTCTTGTTAGTGACTGAGATGACAATCTTTTTTTACCCTATGCATGGAATGTGGATGGTGCTACTTACCTCACTGACGTTTTAAGTAATAGCAAAGACAATTATGTAAAGAGAATCTGATGGGGGGGGGGAGGAGGGAAGTTTTCCTGGTAACTATTGATATTTGTTTATGTAGTTCACACAGACGTGCATTTCTTTTTTCTTTTTTCTTTTTTTTTTTTTTATTTTTTTATTTTTTCCAGGACACACTTTCTGAAACAACTTTTGGTGATGATTTTTGTCCTTTGATGAGGTTTAACTGCTACATTATGTCTCCACAGAGTTGAGTGTAGTCACTTTTAAGAATACCCAGAATTAATAGTGTAGCTGCATCATGATCAATATGAATAATGTCTCTCTTTAAGGCAAGTTTTAAAGTATTTTTTGTAATGATTAATGCCTTTATGCTTGGTGACTTTGGTAGGAATGACAAAAGTAGCTTACTTAAACCAAAGTATTTTCATGGAGGATATCTAAACTAGATTTGAAATATCATTTGGCTAAGCTTCAGAAATAGACACATAAGCATATATTTATGCTTTAAATACAATTGCAAAATGTCTTTAGATTATTCTTGGTATGTAACAGTTGCCTACATTAGGAAGAATAAGAACTTATATTTTTCTGTCTTCAAGGGTTGTTCTTTTGTGCTCATTTACTAACTAGCTATGACAAAGTTTGACAGTTAATGCAATTTAGGACATAGCTACGTTGGATGGACTGGGATAGTGGTCTAACGCAAAAGATGTTCTTGGGAGAAATAACTTCAATTTTTTTTTTTTTTAAATTTGCCTAACCTGTTAAACAATTTCTCATATGGGTAATAATAGATAAAAAAGTTTACTGCCGTCTTTAACAGTTTAATATTGTCTTCACGTGTGTAATGTTGAAGAAAATAATTCATGAATTGTATTTCTGTGTTACACTAGATTACTCTTATTAAAATGTACTTTTAATAGTTCACATAATTTTCATTAACCTCTTGACACTTTATTCAACTTCATTAGAGCAACGTTGTAGAGAAACCGGTAGAAAAGCCCAAACGGACTATTCTAGAGGCAGAAATGAGTAGAAAGTCATGTAAGAAAGGACAAATTGTCAATGAGACTAATTTTTTTTTTCTCTTCACCAATGTCTTCTACCTGAGTATTTTTTGCTACAAATTGCATCTCTATATTGTCTTCCATTCTGCTCTAATTCATTAATAGGAAGAACTTGAAAACACACTTACGGTGGCAATACTGAAACCTTCTTAGAAGATACGAAAAGAAGCACAGTTTTGAGTAACATTTTGATGTAACACTGATTTTGCTGTACTGCTATTCTGCTAGCACCATTACATTTTCCAATTTCTGTCCCTCCATTTACATCATGAGAACTGAATCAGGTTCTCTGAATCCTGGAGAATATTTCCCTTTTGATGACTAAGTCATTGCTTTTTTTATAAAACCAACACATCACTAGTTTTCAGAATGTCAGGCTTTATTTTGAACTATATTCCTGAGTTTTATGCTACAACACTTTGTTCTGAACCTTGATGATGTGTGACTCAGAAAGCATATCCTACAAGGATTTTAATAGGGAGGAGGTTGGCAAAGTGAAAATGTATGACAGAAAAAAGGAATGCTTACTGAGTAGGAGAACAGTTATATTTACACATGCTCTTTAGCGATCTGAACACAGAAAACAAGAGTAAGATTATAAACACCTCTTCAACAGATCTATGCCTTTATTTTAATCTCTAGATAAATACACACTTCAAGATATCACAAATGCTTTTCATCCTAAGAACATCTGGGAGACTTGTCTTCCTGGGAGGTACTTCAAGTCTTTTGGGTTTAAAGAAACAAAGGTTAAATGTAAGAATAGTATTTTATATATATATATATATATATATATATACACCTAACATACAAGATTTCCTCCTGAAGTGAATGAAAGTTTGAATTGTGTACAGAATGGGAGACTAATAGCAAGGTTAAAAGAAGATCCAGCTGGAAGCCATGAAAATTTTGGAAGCAGTGAGGACAATAAAAGCACAAGCTAATGCCACAGGAATCAAAACATATTTATATTTAGCCCTTACAAGAAGTAATATAAATTTGCACATGGTGTAGTTCATTATCTCCAGTATATTCATTCTGTTCTCAAGTTAAAGAATTCCTGCTCTTTACTGAGTCACAAAACAGATTGTTCTTTGTTCTTGAGATATTCCATCTCTGTATTTTTTCTTATTTCTTTAGAACAAGATCTTCTCCATGTCCCTCACCAGTTTGCCATGCAAATTTTTCCAAACTCGTTTTATAGTTTATATGAATCTAGTCCTAAAAAGAACATCTGAATATTAATAACAAAATAAGATAAACACCATCTATTATTATTTTCTATCTATAAAGAGTATAATTTCTTAATGATATTACAGCTACTATAAAGAAACTTTTTCAGGAAATCAGAAATAGGGTAGTAGGCATGTAAAGTGTCTGGATGAAGAGTAAAGATAATAACTTCAGATTAATACTATTTGTGAAATCATCAAATGTATATAGATGCTTACTTTTTATTTTAGAGGACATACAGGGAAAGTAAATGGCTTTCCAAGTATCTAACCAGAGTAGATAAACAAAATCAACATTCCCTGGACTAACCTCACTCTGCTATATTTTCTATCCCTCCCTTCAGTTTTTTGACATCCCAAATAAATCTCCCAGTTCCTAAATGTTTTTCTTATGATTGAGTCTCCCTTCTAGAATGAGCTCAGTATTTTGTCAGCCCACTTTCCTGAGAAATTTGGACCTGCTGTAGGTCACCCTTACAAGGTGAGGATCTCAGACAGTAGTTGAATCCAGAATTCTCAAAATTTCTCTTTCCTGATTAGTGTTTTGCCTACCCTTTCTCACAATTCTGCAAAGATGAGCAAAATTCCCTTTTGTAAGGGGAATGTGGGAACTAGAGTGCATATGCACAATTACATTTAGCAATACGTTGTAGCATAATCTAACATGTTAATAATGTAATTTGAATCTGAAAAAGTGCTAATAGAATTTTAATTTATAAGGCCTCTGAATTACATCTCTGCAGCTCTAATTTTCTGTGTCTTTAATCTCCTTTACAGGTTTAAAACCAAGACTTCACTGATTATAAACTACAGCAAGTCTATACATTTATTTGGATTAAATAAGGTGTTTTGTTTTTTTTTAATCATGAATGAGAAATTTTGTAAAAAAATAAAATAAGTTTATCTTAAAATTATAAAATAAGGTAGGTTCTCTTCTTTTAGAAATAAGGAACATCATCTCTGTGTACATTAATTCCTATTAGTGATTGTTTCTCAAGGCCAGACTTTCCTGAGAATACCAGGATATGGGACTATCATCTATGCAGGTAGTCTCTGATGAGATAATAAAATAATTTTATTAGTCATATTAATTATTTCATTTTAAACCATATTTAAGATCTATTTTATATCACTATTTAAGTAGAAAAATGCTATATTACTTGCTTATTGAATCACTATTTTATTCAGTATAAATTTCAGTTATGTGAGAAAATTAAGATCTTAAAAAATAACAAAAATCTTCACAGAAGATTTAGTCTCTTACTAAATGGTAAGAACTAAGGAATAGTTAGATAAAATTTAAGACAGTTAATAATGGCTCATGATTCAGAAAAAAAAAAGCAAAGAACTTCAAAAACTAAATATAAATATTACTGAGAAAGTTATGTATTATAATGTTCCTGAGACAGAGAAAGAATAACCAAAGAATAAATATTAAACTAAAAGAAAACCTACAATTAAAAAAAAAAAGGGGGACTCTTTAGAGCAGTTATGATAACAAAACAGATGAAATTATGCATGTTAATGAGCACCAATCAATTTATGTTCTTGAATCTACTTTGAAGGACATCACATCAAGAATGCCTCTCAGAACAAATGACAAATGACAATCACCTGACAGTAGTCCTTTCCCTGGAGGGAATTCATATCTAAACCAGAAGAAGTATTTGTGAAAAACAAAAGAATTTACTACGTGAATCACAATTAAGCAAGGATAAAAACTCAAATGTGATTAAATTACTTTAAATGAAAAGGAGGGGGGTGAAGGGGGAGTGAGAAAGCTAACAAGTTAGCCGGGGATGAGAAACATATCTTGAAATTCACAAAGGAGAAACAGTCTGAGTTTTCTTGGAATTGATTTTATACTTTAACTTTTTCAAGACTGAAGATAGATCTAGCTGGTTTGTGTTGGTCCTGTGACATTAAAGCAAGATGAAAACATATTTTGCTGACCTATTTTTTTTCTTATTTTTTAAATTATATATATATATATATATTTTTTTTTTTAGAGTCCTGAAGAGGTGTTTTTTAAAAGTAATAAAAAGATCCAAATGCGATCCCATGAACTGCAAAGGAATACCTGTGTTTCAAATCAAACACTCACATAGATAACTACAATATCAGTGATTTAATCTTGTCTATATAGTTTACTAATGGCAGATTCACTCAGAATACAGTTTAGGTTTTTTTTAAGTAAGTCTGTACTGCTACGATTACATGTAAGATTGTGTTGACATGTGCAGTTGAATATATAACTACTGTCAACATCTAGGAATAACTTGTTCTTCTATAGCACTCTGCTATATCTGGCACTATTCACAGTTCTTGCAGTCCACAGCCATGCTGGAAAACCCTGACATACAGCTTTAATTCTTCTTTCCCTTTGATGCAGTAGGTGCTATTAATCTTTTAATCAACTGCCTCAAAAAATTAGCCAGATCCCATAGTCTTAAACCTAAAAGGAGTTTTATGGGCTACTTCAGCAGCCTTAGGCAGGTAATTAGGAATTCAGGACCAAGCCTAAAATATCTGTAGAAAAAATTGTTTAGGGGTGTTGAGTAGGATCGTACACTCCTATGAACGCAGCTATAATACATTAAGTTAAATAACTCCAATTTACTTTTGTATTTGAAATTATTTACTAGGACAAATATTCAGTTGTTACTTTTCCTTGCTTTGAAATGTGAAGGTCTTCAGTGAAATAAGGCACACTTTTTTCCCCCCCGCCTCTTTTCAAGTAAGAGAGGTTTGTGTGCCAAAGCGCACGACCTGTTTTCATGTTCTATTAAGTAAGTCATAATATGATGGGTGAAACAACAGGTGTTAATTCATAATTGCCCCAGCGAAAATAATTTGTCATCTCAGCACAACTCCCACTAGGCAGCTCAGAATATTTGCTGTATTTGTTATTGTATCAGAAGAAAAACCTTATGAAATGTATAGATATGTCTGCTACATTCACGTTTGCCTGGATATAGCCTGTCTTCTGGAGCATTTAATTTGTATGTAATATATCTTGATAAATATATAGATAATATTTTTCAGATTTACTTAGGAGCCTTAAGAACAAATTTCAATTGACTTCTATGACTTGGAAGGAGGGATTAAGCTTTAACTCCTTCAGATCTGGTCTAACTCTGACTTTTATGTTGATAGAGAAAACAAGATTTTTGAGGTATCATTTGACCCTAGAGCCAAGATAAAATAGTTATATCTTTATCACTTTCTGTAAATCAGGTGGAGCTTAAAGGACTGGAGGAGAAAGGACTGTATTTTTGACTTAAAGAACCTGGACTGACAAGACGGAGATTGAGATGCCTTCCCTTGAACTACTGGAAGCTAATGAGTAGGGACATCTTTTCAATTTACAAATCTAGATTCAAACTCCTTTCTCCAAATAAATGGTGAGTGGAGGATTTGTAACAGTTACAGAAAAATTTTCCCACTAAGATATTCAAAAGTTACATCTAGCCTTATGTTTCAATTTATTGGTTCGATGTCATGCTGAGGCTAATCAGTTTTGGTTTCCAGAAAGCTGGCATCTGGTTTACTTAAAACATAGGCAGAATCTGCACATGTCTGCCTGCTAGAGTCTCTGTAGCCATATACTGAAATCAGTATCCTATACAGTGTTTGGCAAATGTAGCTTTTCTGCATCATTAGTGAGCTTGTTGAGTCGGTCCTGCAGAAGTACTTTCAGTATCAGTGGTAGTGCATTAATCCTTTGCAAAGGCCAGCACCTCGAGTGGAGAGCACTTAAATATATTGTTTAAATCTTTATTTTGAATCACTAAGCAAGATTTACCTAGTGCAGAACTCTATGCTGGCATCCTAAATGTGTGTGAACTTCACAGCACGTATTTAAGGTATACATTGAAAGAACTAACTTCCATTTTATAGTTCCTAAGGGATGCCAAGCATTAACTCTCTCCACTAGCTTCATGAGGCTTCAAAGTGTTCAATAACTTCATTATTATGCTGTTAATATGAACTCTACAGGGATAGATTAGTCATTCATAACCAGTAAATTTTTTTGTTTCCTTTTACAAAATATTTACTCATACCTTTCTATCAAATATAAATACATGAGTAAAAGTAAAAAGGCAGATACAACTTTAAGGTCCTGTGGTCATAGACACACTCTTTGTAAAATTATAAAGCATTTATTCTCTGTTAGTTCTCATTTATATTGGCTGGGTTCTTGGGATAATTTGCATGCCATATTGCAATTATTCCACTAGGAATTGCTTTGATGGTAAAATTTAAAATTAATGTATTTATTCAGGTCAGAAACAGAATCAGCAAACTCCAAAATGTATGCTGATAAAAAACTGTTTTTAATTTAATTAGAGCTGTATAAGCTAAAAATATCTATATTGATATGTGCATATATTGAGATATGCTTTGCTACAGTTATATGTGTCTTTAAACTTGTTTCAGGCTTTTAACTCTTTAAGTCCCAATAAGATATGAATGATGAAAAACTAGATTGACCATAAAGAGAAGCCTAGAAAGAGAATACATGTATATACTATGTACTTTTATTTATTTATCTGGTTTCCAAGTTATCATTAAAATATTGCTGCTTTGTCTAGCACAAGGCCTGACTGAAAAAAGTGAAAATGACCTTAACTCACAGAACAACAGGGTACCATAAATGGGATATACTTTGAAATGTCAAAAAAAAATTCTATTTCTGCAAAACCTCAGCAACAATTTCGTTCAAGATTTTATTTTTATTATACTTTATTTCATAGGAGGAAAAAATCAGAAGAAATTATTGCAAAACTGCAGAACTAAACAAGCCCCAGAAGTTATAGTTGTTTTGTTGATGTAAGTAGGTCTTTCTCATGTCTATACCAACTTTCTCTTCCTGTAACTAAATCAGTGTGGAAACTCTATAACCAGTTTAACATTATATGTATATTTTATTATGTATGTTGTATGGCTTCTTTAATAAGTCAATATTTTAACATTTTTTTCATGTTTCTAGACCTCTGAATATGCAACCTCAGAACTTATTATAATGTATTAGTAGTAATAACATGCTGGGTTGTTATGTCACATACTTTAGAAATATTGATGTGATAGCGATCAATCAATCAAAACATTTACCAACAGGATCCTGAGCTTTACACTCATGATGTCCTCTCTTCTCTCTGAAAGGTCATGGATATTTCCCCTCTGACCTTCCAGCCAGTCAAGCCTGATATCTTGATTTCATCTTTGATTAGTCTCGTGCTTTGATCTGTGTATATGAATCTTAAAATTATAGAATTGTTTAGGTTGGAAAAGACCTTTAAGATCAGAGATAGACACCCATCTCACTACAACCTCCTTTCATGCAGTTGTAGAGAATGATAAGGTCTCCCCTCAGTCTCCTTTTCTCCGGGCTAAACAACCTGTGTTCCCTCAGCTGCTCCTTGTAAGACCTGTTCTCTAGACCCTTCATCAGCTTCATTGCTCTTCTTTGGACAGGCTCCAGCACCTCAATGCCTTTCTTGTAGTGAAGGGCCCAAAACTGAACACAGTATTTGAGGTGCAGCCTCACCAGTCCTGAGTACAGGGAGACAGTCACTTCTTTAGTCCTGCTGGCCACACTGTTTCTGATACAAGTTAGGGTGCTTGCAGATTTATTTAATGTTGGCATTTCAAGATCTGATATTTTTTCCTTATTCATGCTCACAAGCTCATAGCTAAACCTTTATCATCTTATCTTGTATCTTCAGTGGTGTAATTTCCTTCCTCCACTTAGAGGCTGTAACCTCTCTCTCTGACTCAAAAAGATACTGCTAGAATTAGCTTTTTGGATTGTTGATCCACTTTTGTCATTTTCTATTGCTTGTTCTCTTTCACCTGCTAACATACAAATTTCTTGTCAAGTATCCATAGCCCTGCAAACTTACTTTTACTCGGTCTATATCCGAAGTTTAACCATTCCATTACAAGTTGGACCCATTTCCATCAGTGATGCTGCATCATTATGAGCAGTTCTCTATGTTCTGAAAAGCATGCTTGAATTTTCTCTGACTCTACACCAAAGCATGGTTTTCCATCCATTATGTCATCAGTTTATTATTTCATATGACCAAATGTGATGCTAGCTCTGTTATCATCTTACTACACTACAAGGGAACAGTGACTAGAAGGTAAGGTCGATTCACCATTCTAGCAGTCTTTTCTGCCTCTGTACCTACGAACGACCCTCAAATCCCATTTAGTTATCGTATCATTAAAGTAGGTTCATTTAGCATATTTTATACAGTTCCCTGTGAAGCACAGCTCAAGATATCTGGCCTCCATTCTTATCGCATCTTTTTTGGAGAAGCTGAGTTTGAGCACTTTGTAGATATCTCCATTTGGGATGCAGTAAACTTTGATTTGCAGCCATTATCAGTAAGTGATCTCAAAGTACATTTCTTAAAGGTGAGATACTAACTATGATTATCTAATATTTCTCCCTTTTTTTTTTTTTTTTTTTTTTTTTTTTTTTTTTTTTTATCTGGCACCAGACAAGAAGAAAGTTGTTTTGTCAAAATCAGTGACAGGAACATTTCAATTTCAAAATATTTTCATGAGGTGAAAGATTCTAATGTTTTGTTTCAAAGTTGTGGAAACATTTTTCTTTCAGTGGTGCTTTTCCAGACATTTTGTTTTTCATTGACTTCGCACTCATATGTATGTGATATCTAACTGTCCAAATTTGTGTAAAATCAATATATTGTTTATTATAGTATACAAAGTACCTAGGAAATTTTTTTATATTATTGCAGGGATGAATTACAGTTGCCTCTTCCCACCTCTCAGTTTTTTGGTGGTTTTTTTTTTTTTTTTTTTTTTTTTTTATGACTTTTACTCTTGCAAGTGGTGGGGGTTTTTTTGGTTCTTTTATTTTGTGTGTGTGGGTTTTTTTTTTTTTTTTTTTTTTTTTTTGATACTAGAAATTTCTGGAGAGGAGAAATTCCTACTGCTATTCCAGGCCTTCTGGTTTATGTTGTCATTTCTTCATTTACGCTGGCTCTTCATTTCCAAAAATAGTTAAACTTCATTCCACAAGGGGTATGTTTGCCATTGCTTAATACACAGATGTTGGTATATAAGCCACATTAATGTGTATTATCTTTAAATTCCAAGAACTCGAGAGCTCTGAGAAGTTTCTGTATAAATATATTCAAGGCTATGAACATAAAAAAGGCAGAAATTGCTTATAAGCACCAAATATGCAGTGGCATTTTTTTCTTTGTCTTTGTGACACAATTCAACACAGGCTTGGAGGTGATGATAAACAGCACTGAGTAAGTACTTCTGGCAAAAAAAAAAAGTCTGTTTTTCAACACATTCTACAAATTTAAATAAAGACACTCTTGTAAAAACGTGGAGTTCATAATAAGACATGCCTGAATGTAGCTTTTTTTTTCTTTTTTTTTTTTTTTTTTTTTTTTAAATTCCACAGCTACATGCAGGGACCTGTTTGTTGTAACACTATTTGTCAACAGTTCCCATAAAAAAGAATAGAGGCAGGCAGGTAGACGATGTGAATCTGCACCCAGGTCAGTGTAGTATCACTTTCTTACACTGGATGGGTGATTTATTCATAGAAATCAACTTGGCAATGCACTTGCATAACATTTACTTTCAGTATATGAGACTTCACTTTGTCAATAGTTTTTGGTATTATTATCTCTGACAGAACAATAACAGATGATTGGCAAGACAAAAAGCCAGCATACTATTTCTTGTAGAGAGGAAATGGCTCCTATTGAATATAAGTGTTTTTATTTGATGCACTATTCCCTAGATGCAAAATAAATATTTTAAAAGTTTGTACTGCATTCCCACTCCCTGGATAGTTATGCCTCACAGAAAAGTGGAGGGCTTTTTTTTTTTTTTTTTTTTTTTTATGGGCTTTTTGTTATTTTGTTGGTTGGTTGGTGTTTTTTTCCTCTCATCACTTCTGTTACTATGGAATTCCTTGGTCTCTGTTTAAAGCCTGGTACTTTAACTGCATTTCTTTTTCCCATTCTTTGTAAGCAAGATCTAATCTGGTAGACTTGTCTTTGGCTGCTTTACTCCATTTTACTATGAAGAGGACAGCTATATATAGTTTTACTAGTCTACAGCAATCTTTGAAGTCTTAAGTATATGGTGTTGAATAGAGAAAGTAAATTGTCTGAAGATTGTCTGATTTTATAAAGGTTATAGACTTGCTTGACTTGTCCCAGATGCTCAATTAATAACTAGGTGTAGATTGAAATTTACATAAATCTGAGGGGTGATTAGGAAAAATCTCCAATGTCTCATATTTTTATTATATTCCATTACTTGTGTGAGTAAGACATCAGAAATTTAAATCCTTGGTGTCGTAAGCTATTCAGGAAGGAGAGGAAAATTATTGTTTTCGAATAAATAAGAGGAATCATCTCTTGGAGTTGTGCTAAAACTCAGTGTAAGGAATTCAAATCTATAGAAAGGCATTTAAGATGTTAAACTATTGCAGAATTCTAGGGTCAAGACACCTAGTGTGGAAACTGTTTAGAGAAAATTAAAAGTTGTGGCTCTGACTTATTACAATACAGATCTTCATTAGTATTTCTAGATAATTAAAAAAAATAATCTTCCCTTTTCCAGCATTGTTTCATTTTACGTATGAAAGAACTACCTTAACACAAAGATCCTTTTTTGTTCTCCTATTTACTAATTACAACAAACAAATCACTATAAATATACTTCAAAGCTGCTCTAATGACAATGCTGACAGTGGGAATTTAGAGATGCAAGGAAAATGTCTAAACGTATTTAGCTTTAAAAAGTAAAATTCTATGGATAGATGAAAAAGACCGAACTCTACCTTCAAAACAAAGTGAAGTCAACTAGTAAGTATTCCTCTATCAGTCTGACTTACAGGCAAATAGTTTTTAATTGTACTTCCTAATCATGCATACTCTGCTCTCATAGAAAGAAACCGCAAGTTTTCTAAAAATGAATAGTAGTATCTAGTAGTATCTTTCTTTAATATTACAGTTTTACTGCATTTATTTTTCTTCTAAAGACAAAAAGAGCAAGAAGCTCTTCTCTCCTAACAAGAAGATGAAGCTGTCCTGGCAAGATTAGAGTCTAATGGAAGTTGTTCTTACTGGGCACTAAAACAAATTTGATTCTGTTCTAAACACTGTTAAAATAGATCTAATTATAGCCTATGGAAATTTGGTTTTTATTATTTTTCTTTGATTGACTTTGACAACAACAAACACAGCAAATGAGATAATGGAAGAGCCTGCCATTTGCAGTACAGTAGAATAGGACTCTCTTTCAGTTTTCATACCAGAATAACTTGTACTTTGTAATTCATTCAGTAACTCTCCCAGTAACTTCTGCTGACTTAGTTTAAAAAAGAACCCTCTGATATCTTCAAGTTCTTAAGTTCATATTCTGGAAATTATATGTGTGTTTATATTTAGCCAAGTTCTAAAGAACAGAAATTCTAACAAGAAAAATTAACTTTTTCTATGAAAAGAAGGGTTGTTGTTCTGGAAACCTGTTCTCAAGAAGGAAAATAGTCAGGAAAATAGATAATCTCTTACCTGTGAAGATTAGCGAAATCATAATGGCAGTGAGTTTTTCTTGAACTACCAGTACTGCAGTGCCTACACACGGAACAGGGCTCCTTTCCTCTTTTGCCTACTGATCACAGAGGCTTGATCACTGTACCAGAACTGACTTCAGAAAAATTACCTGAAGAAGCTGTAACGGATTTGATGCCCAATCTTGTAGACTTTAGAGTTCTTGCTGTCCTGAACATTCTTCAGAACAAGTTGCTACTAATGCCCTGAGCAGATATTCAGGAGGTGAGATAGAAAGGGCTCAAAAGAAATTGTTCCACTTCCAACTAGATTCAAATATTCAGGGGGGTGCGGACCGGGCCAAAAATCATTCTGACAGATTTGTAAGTTATTATTTGTCATTTCAGATGAAGCATCCTCTTTGATTATAATTAAAATCCATTGAAATTCAAAGGTACTTATGAAAGAACTGAATTTTCTAATATTTCAGTCCTCTAGGTACTTCATAGCTTGGGTTTTCATACCATAGGAGACAACCCAGCATGTATTTACCTCATGGTTAAAATACCATCTTTTAAAAGAAAAAAATGTTATTAGAGAAGTAGTGAAGGCAGATACCATACTATAATATCTATTTTGTATTGATAAAAACGTAAACAATTTAAATTTATTTCATTCATCAGCCTCTGGCAATGTTGACTGAAATGCTAATTCTGTTAAGGCTAAAAACTACCAACAAGGCTAAGGATTTCACATGAATAAGTAATATATAGCCAAATTACATGTTGGATTGGCCTCTCCTAAGTCACATGCTGTGCTTTTAAAAAATATTTTATTTTATTTTTCATTCTATGAGAGCTAGAGGGCAACATTGGTTCAAAAGACACTGCAAAAGCACATCACGTACTGCAAGAAGTTTTGAGCTAATAAAAGTCTTTGTTCTGACATCTTTAATTAAGTTAAGATACTTGCCTAAAACATCATTCTATAAGGTCTACTTAACAGGGCATTTAAAACTGGTCTTTTCATGTCCAGCAACTGGTAAGGACTTATGACGCTTGTGGATTAGATAATACATAGGATGTTCAGGATGGAAAATATATTCTCTGGCCAGTGATAAGGAGAAAGTTAATTTACAAGGTAGTATTATTTAGTGAAAAGGGTTTTTTTTGCAGTGCAGGTGTAGGACAAACATCCAACCAAGATTAGAGACATCTAGGGATTAGAAGTGATCATAATTAGGGGAGAGCTACTGTTTCTTTCATACAAGTGATGCTTATCTTAACATGTAGTGGCTTTAGGGTTCTTACAAGCTGGTATCATGCTGTTTACTGCCTGACCTGAATGTGTTTAGTACAGTTCTGAATCAGGTCAATGTTTTTTTTAACAAAATGATCTAATGGCTAATAATTCATTAATTTTTCCATTTAATGGATTCATATAGATACTGTTGAGATTTCTTCTGTCTGTGTGAATAGCTGTTCTTGTTCTACTCCAAATGATTTTTAAATTTTTGTTTTAATGATGGTCATAAAACATGTTTTATGGAGCTTGTGAAGTTGGCAAAATGTCCCGTAACCAAGATATTCAGAAAGATGAAATAAAAAATTTAAATAAAAAATAATCTAAGCATCTAGCAATAAATTCTACTGCTGTGTATTTGGCATCCAAATGTACAGTGGCAGTTCAGTTGAATCACTGCTCCATTGGAAACAATGAGCTCAGAAGTTGTATAACTGGATCATCCTGTTCCACTTGGAAAGGAAATAAACACTTTAAAAATCAATCCTCAGTTCTGCGTGGAATAAAACCTGGAGCTGTAGAAATTATGCATATCAAATTGCTTTTAAAGTAAATGGTTTCAAAAATATTGACTTGGGGGTCCCACAAATCTGCCTATTTCTTCCTATTTTATTTTATTTTTTTTCTTTTTGAAATTGGATTCTAAATGAAATTATTTCATTATATGAAACATTCTGATTTCAACATAATTATTTATTGTAAAGAAATATAGTCTGAACAAAAAATGTTATGTCCATGGTAACTTGATTATAATTGCTTATTGTTAATACATTCTAATTCTTGGGTAAAAAAGTTTTTGAGGTTTTGCTACAAATTACTACTGAAATATGTAAACAAGTAAATTAGAACAATGTCTTCCTTACAGAGATAAATTAATAGAATAAGTAAAAATGTCAAGCTGTAATTTCAGATTTTTTTTAATCTCTGTGTTTTTTACTATTTAGATATGTTATTCTACATGCATTTTTAGGGGATTTTGAGAGCATTAGAGGGCTTAATATGTTTTTATTATTTGTTAATCAAGACTACATGGAATATATAGCAATATTACATTATTTTATGCTCTAAAGATAGTCAAAATATAAAAAAATAAAGATCGTGTTTATCTTTTATCAATAATGTGAATATATTAATGGTAACTTTGTAGAAAAGGATTGTTGAATTAAAAAAGTGTTGTCTATGTGCACATTTATGTCTTAATGCTCTATCTATAAATACATGTGTATAAATATCTATATAGCATCTATTTACCCTAAAACTGCAAAGTTACATTTTAACAGTTGTCATGTAATTTCAGAGACAGTTTCACTTTTCTTCACTTGTCTGGTCTGAAAATAGTGTGATAAAACTTATAAGCTCAGTCATCCCACTTCCTTTATGTAATCTTCCGCATGCTTTAAGTGTCCCTGTCTATTTTGCTCTACTGGAATCTTGCAAGGACTATTACTTTCATGATCACCCAGAGTTCTATTCATCCCTCATTAGATTAAAGAATTTAATGAGTACATTAATTTCCCTGCATCTTTCTCACGCTGAAAAACACATTGATGTCTAATATTTTTATATTAAGGAACTATAGTGTCAAATAGGAGGGGAAAAAAACCCAACAGAATAGCTGTGACCCCGTTCATAACTACTCCAAAAGTGGTGATATAAAAATTAAACAGGAATGGAATTTGGCCCACAGATTTGAATGGCTTTTAGAAGAAAAGGAAACAAAAAGTAGTATTGAGCATACATTAACAGTGTCTGCCTTTACAAACCAGGAGGGAAATCAATTTGTCATGACCTTCACAATGATTCATATGTACCTGCCATTAGAGAATCGGTTCTCTTCTCATACTTGTTGAGCATTGTTGTCTGTATTTCTTTCATAGCCCTCTTTCTCTTCTACCAGTTCCACGATTAGTTCATGTGAAAGTGTATCTCACACAATGCTGTCCTGGTGATAGCTTTTCTGTCTTTAGTTATTTCTGTTTTGACGCCCCTCAGCTGCTACTCAGATGACCTTGCTGATGGTGTCCTCACAGGTTTGTTTTAGGAGATCAAGCATGGAGCATCAACATTGGCATAACTTGTGTCTCTGGATTATGGACTCAGTACAGGTTTTTGTAGTTAAACTTACACCTTTATGAATTCAATGCAGTGACAATCTACCATCAAATGTACAAAGTTAACTCATCCCGTGTACTGATGCATAAAACCATGACTTTTAAGAAGCCTTTTATCCCTCCGTCTGATATTTGCGTAGTACTTCTAAGAAGCACATTTGTTACCACATGATATTGTGGAAGCAGTTATAAATAACTGAAAGTTAGATTTAAAGTACAACTGAAAGTTTGTTCTGGTATAGAAATTATATCTGTTGAGACCCTCAGGGTCTATTGAGCATCATTTCTGCTGTGTTTAGGATACCAACTCTAAGATACATCACAGTGCATGCTTCAAGGGATGTTCTCTTCAGACTTCAGAGTCATTTTAACGCTGCTTAGGTATCAGATATTATGTCCCCTGTATCCAAGAAATGATATTGGCAGTAAGACCCTTATGACCTATATTTTACCTTAAAATCAAACTCTATGAACATAAGCAACAGATACCATATTTCTGTACTTTTCAGATTATAAATTGGCCCTGTGCTTTTGTATGTTTATAAATTTTGACAAAAGCCCAAATTTTTAAAATGCCCTAATCCTGATGATTTAATGTAAATAACAATGGCTCTTGTTTTTTAATCTTTATAATATGACTTTTATTTTCCAAATTGCTTATTTTAGTTAATCAGCTTTGTCTAAATAATTCTGTTGCTGTGAATGGATTTTAAGAATCCCTTTGAGCCTTAGCGGAAAATGAAGCCATTCAAGGTGAAAACATTTGACTTGGGCTTATTTTTGTGATTTCCTAAAATAAATAAATAAAAGAAAAAATAATCATCTTTGCCGTCATCTTTACACATTAGTACTTCTAAAAATTAGTCTCCTTATATAAGAATTAGATGATGAATATCACTTTTGCTTTTGTATTTTCTATTGCTGTTAGTGCCTACATAATGTGAAAGATTCATTTTGGTACCTTTTAACACTTACTACTACTTTTTTTTAATTTTTTTTTTTTTTTATTTATTTCTTTGTCACATAAGTGGAAGCAAACATAAAAGGAGAAGTCAGTGGATATCTTTTCAAGAGGGAAGGATGCACACAAGTTCCCCAACTTTACAAGATGTAAATGTTAATCTAATATCACATCAGGATATATGTACTGGAACATTGTTTCAAGAGTTGTAGTAGTTTTCCCAAACATTCACTGACAGCAAGAAAAAGGTGTGATTTTTAGATATTACTTTCTAGTCTGTACTTTGGTAAGGATTAGCTAACGTGTGCTTAGTCGTCCAATTGTATCAAGAAGGGGTCTAATTAAGAGTGTTTTAATTATATATTTTCCAGTTCCATTTCTGATAACATTCAGTTGGGATGACTTCAAGGAATATCCTTGCACAGGTTTGTTCAGATAAGTGAATGTGAGATTTTTAAATTTAAAGAACAGAACAGTGATAGTTATATAAAAGGATAATTCCTTGCCGTCCCCAACCTATTTCTGCTTTATAAAGGTTTGAACTGAAGTACAAAAGTATTACACTGTTTTGATAACATAAGTCAAGGTGCACATGTAGATAAGAGATGATTGCAAGCTTGCTGAACTTCATTAAGATAGTACTCTCATGGTGTCACCCTATTTAATAATTTTCCCTGTCCAGTTAGAGTATTTTCATGTTTGCTTTCCTTTTCCTCACTTGTCTTAATTTCTATCTCTTAATCACTCTAAGTATCAAGACTTTTGCACCAAAGAATAATAATATAATTTCAACAATTTTAAATAGTTCTGTCATCATTTCTTAAACTATTTTTTAAAATTATTATGACTATAAATTCCTTGTGTCACAAAACCACTCAATATAGTCTCCTAATCTAGAAATGAATGTTTAAGAATAACTGAGAAATTATTTATTTACTATTCTTCTTCAAGACCAGAGGTCTAATGATCTTATCTATTTGCTGCTTAAATACAAGCATTGCATCCTGGAATCATGCCCTTTTCACATACTAATTATATGCTTTTTTGCAGCATGACGTGCAACTATGAAAAATATTTCTTTGTAAAATTATTCATGTGATGTACAATTAAATATCCACATAATAATTATATAGTGGCACTAAATTAATATGAGTATTAGGTAGCATTGAGCTATTACTAATTTTTAGATTACTTGCTAGCTGAAAATCCTTCCCTTAAAGATTGACAACATGTAGTGCACTGTCTCAGTTCCTTAAACTTGGTAATTTCTTTCATTTTACAAATGTTGTTAACTGATGAAAACAGTCCTGGGGAAAATTTAAAAAAAAAAAAAAAAAAAGACGACAGAGGAGGGATATTTTTATGGGGATTGTTCATTTTTGAATGTTACTTGTTCCACTAAATTGCTGTAGGTCTGATTTCTACTTCCAGATGAAAATACAAGAAAGCTGGAAAGTTTCCCCAGAAAAGTCTGTGGCTAGACACAGTGTTAATGAAAACTGTAGCTCCATTGATTCAGTAATATTCTTAGAGTGAAGCTGACAACTGATTTTTAACTATTGCTGTATGACGTACCGTACACAGTTGGCTGGTTGTGATGAAAGAGGGAAGATAACATCGTGCCATGATCTGAGATCTACGGGAGACGGGCAGGTTGTGCGGTACTTAAGCCAAAACCGGGGAATCCATTTGCCTAAATACAGCTCTCAGCCCTCTTCACCTCCCTGTGCCAGGGAACGCTGGCAGCAAAGCTGACTTCTTGCTTTGTTCTCTGTGGTTTCAGTAGGGCAGCTGTGCCATGTGGCTTGTGAGATGATGACTGCGGTCTCCATGTGGGCTCTGACGGCTGCTCTATGAAAGATGAACACCTCTGAGATCTGTGCCTGATACATAAATTATTCACGGGGCTGTGTCACGTAAAGGTATGGCTAAGCTCATCTTGCAGTGTTGACTTTGGTTCCTTCTTCTTTTACAAGAGGACTGTTGATGGTTACATACTGAGAAAGGGGAAAATATTAGCACATGATCATCTTTCCTCTCCATTAAGTTTATGCACGTTGGCTTCACTTTATGATGCACAGCATGGTGGAACAGAGACTCCTATAGAGACTGCTGTTACTCTTGCATAGCCTGTACTGCTGCTATGGTTAAACACGCTCGCATACGTTTTTGGAAGTCATTTACTGCCTTGGAGTTTGCTAAAAAAGTTTCAGACAAAGCAGCAATAATTCAGCACAAATTTCTCTGTTTAGCTCATGAAAAGGTCCTGACAAAAACCTTTTAAACCAGTAAATTCACAATTAAGCTAACGTTCCATCCAGGGTGTATTATACTAAAGGAAGACGAAAGAACTGGAATTAATTAAAGATGGAATATCTATATTAATTACTGTGTTTCTAATTTATTTCATTTTGTCATGCGTTAATGGTTTTTACATTTCTATATTGAATTTTTTTCCCTTTCAATTTTAAACAAATGAACCATATTTTATGGAAAATTATAAACTTCAGCTTACATATGGCAGGGTCATAATGACTCCTTAAAGCAATTTCTGGGGTTTTTTGTTTGTTTTATGTGATCTTTATTTTGCCCATTTGTAACGATATTTAAGAAATTTTATTCTTCTAATAATTTACTAGTTTTAAGCATGGCTTATTAACAGTCAGTGCGTGAAGTCAGTTCAGAGTAGAAACAGAATTGATGCATGTAGTGCAAATTCAGAATGTCTCAAAGCCAGTTTTGAAAGACAGATCTTCATTCGTCGTGTCTCTTGGGTTTTTACAGACCTGTTAATAGCACTTGACAGTGGTATTCTATTCCTTTCTTCTTTCTTTTCCTGTTAAAAATTGATCATAGGGATTTGCATAAGGAACAGAGCTCTTTCCAAGTGCCTAAGAATGTATTGATGATAATTTCTCTTAGCTTTGTATTAAAAAAAAAAAAAAATAGAAAAAGAAAAAATTAATTATATAGGGGTTACAACAAAAGCATCCATCTTGCATTCAGATCCACTAGACCAAAAATTAGCGTTATTTTCCACACAGGATAGGTCATCTCAGCAAAGCAAAATTTGGGGATTTACTCAAACAAAACAAATCATTTTTGCATCATTCACTTGCTTATATTCTTTGCTTAACTGAAATGTGAATATCGTTACTTTAAAGCCATTTTTTGTGTTCACTACAACAACTAACCAAAAGAACAATGAGGGCTTGCCAAAGTAAGTCTTAAACTGGGTTTATGTAGGTAGGGGATTTTTTTTTTTTTGTTTGGTTTTATGTGTGGCTCCTGGCAAAGCAATGAAATATTTGGTTCCTCAGCTGGGGATACTTTCTGAGGGTGTGCTTCTCTGTTTCTAAGGGCAGCTTGAGCATGTCAGCAGATTGAATTTATTGCCTATTTCCATGAAAAAAAAACCCAAACACATCAGAGGTCACGCAAGTGCTTTCTAAAATTCCTTTCCATGACCCAAAGCCCATCAACTTTATATCCATAGGCAATATTTATAAAAAGAAACAACAATAAAAGAACCACAATGCCAAACCATAGGGATTTTTTTTGCATGTACTGTTAGCTGCTTCTGCTTTTTCGCTTTCAGAACTTGCAGTCATTTCGACGTAGAAAAGTTAACTCCTAGTTAAGCAAAGAAGCTGACAAACTAAAAAAAATTAGTTTTCCTGCTGAACAGAAAACTGGGTGAAGTTCCTTGCTGTTCTCCAAAACCTGAGGTGATCACCAGTAATCCCTCAGGCTCCCTCTGCTCCTCTGGTTATAAAGACAACGAGTGATTTGGCTGCATGCTGATTATTTTGCTGTTTTATTTGCTGATTCAAGGGAGGAGTTGTTTAATCTCTCCTTTCAAAATTAATTTTTGTTTTCTAGAGTTCTTGATGAGAATGAGTCTCCTCTATAAGTAGTCTGAAGTCCTGAAGGCTTTAAGTATTGTTAACCACTGCAGGACCTTTGCTTAATATAGGAATATTTCAAATCTGCCCCAGAGGTCTCATGTTCAGGTCATACATTTATACTGCATCTGCAAACAATGCTATCCAGCTATGAGATTTTGTCATTATTTTGTTTATTTAGTATTAGCAACTTGCTAAGAAGAACAAGCGGTACATTTATGTGAACTATGCTCATTACGTGACAAAAACAGAGAGATTTTTTTTTCCTGGTTCCTCACAAGGTTATACTTCCAAGTAGCAATGATGTGGTGGTCTTTGTATATGTTGGCAGCTTAATAACTGTTTCTATTTGAAATTAAGATTTTACTTAAAATTGTGATGATCATTCATATTTTGGTCAAAAAATGACTATCATTGCAGATGAATTATTCATAAATACAAGAGGTATTGTATGATATGCTTCCACAATTATAAATATCTTGTAATTAGATAGAAGACATGCTTGTATGTATTTGCTGTAGGCAAATATTTTTTACTAGTTTCAGCATAAGAGTTTCCATCAAGAGGGAATTTACTGAAGTAAAGCAGGAAAGAATTTGTCAATCATGTTTTACAGAGGGATGCGTACAAGTGGTCTTGAAATGGTGGTTTTACGTACAGAGGTTCTGGATGTGTATTTCACACCAGAGCAGATTTCATTTTCACAGACAGATAAATTTATATTATTATCCATCATATGTCAAATAATGTTAAAGCTGAATAAATGTGTTCAGAGGCAACACATGGTGACTAGTTTTTAAATTATTAGTTTGTGTTATGACCTGGCAAAAAGTAAGAAAAAAATTGTAAATATATTTATAATTTCTAAGTAGTGAAGTGTGTTCCAGTTGTTTTCTTAAGAACTTTAATTCTCTCTTTCGAACTCTGTTTCAAATTCAGGCTGTTGGAATGCTTCCAGAAATTGGTTACAGAGATGTAGATACCTAAAAAGATAAAATAATCTACAGAGCAGACAATAAAATTCAATTTTAATATTTGATTCTTGCTCACATTCCACTTCTGTACTAACTATAATCATTGCTTACCTTTCTTAGCATCAGCATCCTTCCTTGTTTTGGCTAAAGAAATTAGTAAGTATTCTCTTTTAAACTTTGTGTGGTTTTGCATCTGTCCGAGAGCCAATTTTTTTTTTTTAAACTGTCTTAATGCACTGAAATTTTAAGTGCAAAGACTGCAGTTAATTTAATTGGAATTTAATTTATTCATCTATATCATTAAAAACAAACATTCAGCAGAACCTCAAAGTAAATATTTTCTTTTAAATGCTCTTTCTTTTCCATATATTATTGTGTTGTAATTTCTTAAATTTATTAACAAATGATTGAGGGTATTTGTGCTCTCCATTTTCAGTTTGGATTGCAATAAGGATATCATCCTACTGATAGTTCCTCTATTTTAGGGTCCCACTGTTAATTAGTTTTGTTTTCTAGCTGCTTCTCTAGACTTACACCAAACAAGAAATAATTTCCTCAACCGTTCAGCAGGAATTGCCACGTAAGTAAAGTTTTAAAAGCTGGGATGTAAGCACTGCTTTAACTACACCAGTGCATCATGGTATACCACAGTTAACATGCTAGGGTGTGATTGATTAATCTTCTTTCTCCTGTGCTCATTAAAACCATTATATAATCAAATCTATACCACAGTGACAAGAATCACATTGAGTTATACTTCATAATTTTTCTGTTGTCAAGAATATAATGCAAATATTTTCAAAAGAAAGAAGGGATGAAAGGAGGAGAGGTGGCCTGTTGATTAAAATATTCCATACAAATAAAATCAGTTAATAATCATTCTATTACTGTTTCTATCCATTGCTTAAATACCACTCATTAAGTCTGTATTCAGGAAGTCTAATTCAGTATTACTGTGTGAAAATTATTCTAGGTATACTATGTGTTGTCGGATCGGATCATTGTTCTGCCTTCTCTGCTGAGCACCTTGTTAATCTTTGCAGCGGTGTTCCTGGACGAGCAGATATCTCATGTCTTAGCACAAAGCAGAAGAGTTTCAGGAGGATGAGCCGGGTCATCTGAACCCGAGTACCCAGCCTGGATTCTGTGCTCTGTAGAAGGTAAAGGGATTTAAATCCTCTCGGAGAAAATAATTGAACTGTGGTTTCTGAATGAGTTCCAAGCGCTTTAATTGTAAGACTGTGTGATAAAAAGGGAGAGATAGGTATGTATAACTGAAAATCTTTGAAATAAAAATCAGTTGTGCCTATGCCAGGTGCAGCAAATTCCAGCTCTGAACCCTAGGTTTATGAAAGCATCTCTGTATAATGGGAGCCTGTGTGTTCTGAAGAGAGAATAAGTTTAAATAACCGCCCGCACTGGTGTCTGAGGTTCAGCAGCTCCCTGTGTTCACCCTTGTTAATCCTGTTTTGAGGTGCCTAATTTTCCTGATAAATTATGTAAGAAATCTAAAGCCACTTTAAGGATGTGAATACTTTACAAAAGCCAGGTCCATATGAGATATTTTGTTATGATAGCTCTGCCTCTCTTCTCTCTTTGATTATTAGCACTTTCCTAATTTTAAGAAAATCCTTCTCCAGACTCCAGTCATTTTATCAGTTTTCCTTTTACTGTTTGAGGGCATAACACTAGCCTATTAGATTATTATATACTCCATATTTTTGTTTTCTTTTAATGATTTAATGTGCCAAGAAAGATATCCTTTTATCCCTGGGTATCAATATTCTTATTTGCAAGAGAAAACATCGTAATTTCCCGTCTGGCACTCTCGCTCTGCTCAGCTCAATAATGAGCAGAAGGAGTAGAAGAGAAAGACTAACACATTGGATTAAAAAGCCCTTTTGGGGAAAAATATAAACACATTTTCTGTGATCTCTATAATTTTATGTATTTAATGACTTTAAAACTACTACGTACTTGCACAGTCTCACCAACAAGTAAATCCTATAGACAAGCCTGCTACAGAATAGTCCTATATTCTTTCTATTAGATGGTCCTTTCTTTTTGTAACAGGTATGAGCTTCTATTTTAACATTATGGCTACAACTGTTAATGATTAGGAAAAGATGGAAAAAGAATGGTGATAAAGGGTATTATGCCAGTACACAAATGAATAATGAAATGCCGTGACTGACCTTATCTTGCTTCAATATTAAAAAAAAAAAAAAGGCCAATTTACTGATTGAACCATATAGTTTTAGTATCCACGACTTCAAATTTGCAATTCAATAATGAAGAAATTCAGCAGCATGTGGCGTACATGAGGTCAAACTTCATGGTCACAATGATCATTGCTGACCAACTTGTGGATCTGTACAGGTGAATCATTTCCTTGAGGTCTGATTTACTATACCATTTTTTTTTTTTTCTGAAAAACAATACTTAAAACATTGAATAAAATATGAACTTGTCTGATGCTAAATTTCCTGAAACCAGTCATTAAGATTTACTGTTTCCATTATGAATAATGTCCATTATAAAAGAAGAAAAACATGACTGTAAGGCAAGCATATATTTTCTGTCATAGCACAGCAGTTTGTCTTCAATGACTGATGTTGTTTGCAGTGTGGGAAAGTAATAACAGAGAAACAGCAAGTAAGAATAGTATTTTTTAGCAGAAACTCATAGATCATCACATATATAATTTTCATTCATTGATAAAGTGAATGCTTATTACTGTCAATAGTGATGACAAAAAGCCAACTGACCTCTTCCCATAGCTTAATAAAGCTACCAACATTGATGAACAAAGCATAATATAATAACTGTTTATTACAGGCCTCACCAAAATGTACGTAGCACATCTTATGAAGAAAGTCTTTTTTTGTTAAGACATAATTGTCCTTTCTTAATGAGGGAACAGCAGGAGCATGGCTGTTAGATACATACGGAAACCTATATGTTTCTTAAACAATTTGAGAACACAATGCAAGTTTTGGCTCATGAGTTACCAACCTCATGAGCTGGCAGCAGCTCAGCTCCTCTGGAAGGGAGGTTGCAGGCAGCTTTACTCTTTCCTTCTCGTCTATTCTCATTCTCCTGTTCACTTTGTATCGAGAGGAACATCTTCCACTATCTTCTTTCTTTTCCTCCAGCACTGTTGAGAGGAAAGCAATTGCAGTCAGCAATAAAATAGAGATTTCCTGCCTGGTGTAAATACTTGAAGCCATCAATTAAAGCCTATTTTCTAAAAGTCTCATTTTCAAACCCCCTTACCACCCCCCACATTATTTGAGGAACTGAATTGCTGGTGACTCCAGGGAACCCAAGTTGCTGCTGTCTGCAAGCAACTAATAGTTGGCAATATTCTCAAACTATTTTGCGGCCTTGGAGGGCTGCGATCACCTGCTTGAGAAAATAATGAAATAAAATATTTCTCCAGAAGCAAAATGTAATTATCAAAGTAACAGTAATTTTCTACGTGGTAATCTGTCAGAGGAGGAGTCTGTGTGCTTGCTTCCTCAGGATTAACAAGGGTGCTGGGAACTTGTACGTGCCGTAGGTGATGCAAGATAGTATAACATTACAGGAAGTTCTCTGGACAAGAAAAGTCCCATAACACACTGCAGAATTCACAGCTACCTATTTCCAGTGCTCCTTTTCTCTTTGGTCTTGCGTGCTTGCTTTTGTATATCGTTCCAAAGCCAGAGACTGTTGCTTTCTCATGTCTTCAGTTCCTTAGGGATCAGCTGTGCTTATTGGAGACCTGTACTGGTGCTGTCAGTGTGTGTAGTGGAAGCTAAGGGAAAAAGCTGAATGAGAGGACAGACAGCAACAATTCTTTGTGCCCTTTTCAGCTTCTACTTACAATCCAAGTCAGTCAGAACAAACCAAGGCTGGTACAGATCACACACGGCGATCTGCTCCCATGTGGTACCTGCAGTCCCTGTGGGGGCCATTTGGAAGGATGCAGATAAAGCTCTTCAAAATTAACATGAGTATTTCCTTCACAAATACAGCTTAGAAATCAAAGAAACTGAACTCAATTTGTTATATGTAAAACTTCAGATGTGTAAAACATTCTGCAGCTGAAAAAAAATCATTGAGAGAAAAAAACAACACTAGGACTCTAGGACAGAAAACATGAATTTTAGTGTTATGCCATATTTCTACTCTCACAAAATGATGCTGTATACTGTTACAACATATCTGTTTAAGCTTTTACCAGCCCTACTATGAGATATATTGTGGTGTCTTTTTTTTTTTCACATGGATTCTCTTTCTCTCTGTCAGTGGAAAACCTTGTCAATTTCTCTGTCTATGTCTTTAAATAAGTATCTAAAATAATTTCATCTAACATGATCAAAGTATTGTCGAAAATAATTTTACACAACACACAATAGTTGTGTACCTACATCTTTCAAAACCTGACCTTTATTTTCTATATATCTATAATGAAATATAGATTTGCTTCTTCACTATAAAACAGTTTTAGATAAACTTAGCAAAACAAAAAAAAAAATAAAAATCAAAGAACACTTGAGGAACAGAAGAAATAAATTTGTAACTAAGACTTAGTGTTCTGTGCAGATAGTGAATGAAACCCTAGGAATGCCAGTATTTTTCATCGTAATTTTTCATAGTAAAGATGTCATTGTGATATAAGTATGTTTTTAGATTAGTGACATTTGCAAATTGGTTTCAGATTTATGAGAAAGCTGTGCTGGTGGGAAGTAATCCAAGAAAGCAAGCTCAAGAATCTGTTAATTACGAAGTACAATTCTTGCTATGTCTTGAGCTACCAGAATTATCTGCTAATTGCTACCAGCCATCCCCTTTCACTTCAAGCTGATCTAATTAATTTCAAAACACACTTGAATTTCAGAGCCTGGATTTCTAGGTTTCCAAAAATTTGTTTGCTTTCGAAGAAGACTTTAATTAAAGCTCACACATCATCTAAATCAAGTAGATGCTTTCAGATATATCCCATGTTAGGTAGATCCATGACATGTTTTCCTTCCCATATCCTTCTTTCTTTATATGAAATACTTCTGATATGCAATGTGCTTGATGTAAGTATTTAAAATAACTGTTCTTGTAGTTAGGAAATATTTACTCTACTTGTACGTAGCAGACTTAATGATAATTTTTAAATTATGTACTTTTTTTAGTGGCATCTATTGATGTACAATTTTTGCTAATCATCTTCCGTGAAGGTGAATTATTGCAGAAATTAACTGTTAGATTATAGTATGCATGTTATATTTTACATTCTACAGCCTTTCTTCAGTATTTCAACTTGATTTCTGTTTTGTTCTTAGGAGTTATCCTATAATCCTTTTTTCTTTTAACAAATTTAGAACCTGTCTTTGGAGACGAAGGTTTTATTTTGAATTGTGTTTAGTATTAGAAAATTCTGTCTGTCAGCTGCTTGAAAAGCTTATGTGGGTGGGGGGGTAAGAATTCTTAAACACAACTGCACGTTAAACCTTGATGAAGGTGATGGTAGCCATTGAAGTAGTTCAACACCATCAATTGCAAAAAAAAGACGTAGTAATTTAAGGTTTGTGTAAGGGTTCAGAACATCATACTTAAAGTTTTTGAAGTGGAATGAGAAAGTATGCTCACATTATTTCCTTAGCAGTATTTCTATGCATTTCCACCCCAGTGCAATCAGGTATGTGTTGACTGGTGTGTTTACTACCTGCAGAAATTACAGATGTGATGAATGTGTTCAGTTTTTTCCCAGCTTGCTCTCCTTTGTAAAGGCAGACTTTGGATCTCTGTGTAAGTCTGATTGAGAGACTGTTAGCTTGAGGCATTTGACTAGTCAAAGAAGTGTTTAGTGAGTAACCACAAAGTATGCTTTCCTTCCAGTATCTGGCCAATGATCTCCGTTTTAGCCTGAAGCGATAATTGTCTGTGCATTTTAACAGTTCATTTGCTTTCACTACACTACTTGTTCCTTAGCACATTGGATTTTACACGGTTTTGAAGTAACCCCTCGTGATGGTTCAAATGAGCGTTAGTATTAGATGTGGTTCAGGGGGAGAAACTACTGATATTGGCCGTGTAGGTTTTACGTGGATGAGCAGTATCTATGGATGCCATCTCAAAAAGGATTTATTTATATCTCCGGTAGCAATGATAGATGAATAACATATAGTAGTATTTCCCCAGGTTTTGAGTTTTTTTCAAATACGCTACAACCAAATCAAATACTCTGTGGATTATCAGCACCAAATTTGAGAGAGAGATATGTTTAAGTTATATAGTCTTAGCTGTGTCCAACCAGTAAAATAATTTCCCAGGTGGATAAAGAAAACAAATAAAAAAATTAAGCTCAGTGATTTCTGAGGAGTCCTTTGGCTAAGGAATTATGTGAGGACACAATATTATTCATAAGAATCCCATAAAGTTATGCAGCCAGCTTCTGCTGCAGAATAGCAGTCTGTGCTAGAGCAGCAAGAAGGGATGAACTGAAATGTGTGCTGCAGCCTCAAGAGGCAGCATAGCTAGGGATTATAAACACATTTTTATGCAGTTTAAATACAGTACAGTGAAATTAACCTTATTTCAAATGCTTTTTGCTATTGAAATTTGTTGGAATGAATTACTGAAGTTTCTCTGAATATAGTGGAGACCTCGTTATTTATAGCGGAGCAACTTCAGACCAAAGAAATTTGAACTGTGTTATAACGTTGAAAGAGGAAAAGTCAGAATAAAGACTGAAGTATACTGCATTTTTTCACTTTAACAGGGCCATACCTTCTCTTCAGGTTTGGACTTCGGGGGAAAAAAAAAAAAAAAAAAAAAGAAGGGGAATGGTGTAGGGGGAAGTGCCTTTGCTTTTCACCCTGTATCTTTACAATATTGCAACCATATATATTTTGTAAAGTAGCAGCCTTCCAGTATGTAAAGAGGACTTTCCAGCAAGAAAACTGGAGAGGGACTTTTGACAAGGGCATGTAGTGATAGGACAATGGGTAATGGCTTTAAACTGAAAGAGAGTAAATTTAGGTTGGATATAAGGAAGAAGTTATTTACAGTGAGGGTGGTGAGGCACTGGAACAGGCTCCCAGAGAAGCTGTGGATGCCCCATTCCTGGAAGTGTTCAGTGCTGGGTTGGATGGTACTTTGAGCAACCTGGTCGAGGGGAAGGTATCCCTGCCCAGGGCAGGGGAGTTGGACCTAAATGATCTTTAAGGTCCCTTCTAAGCCAAACCGTTCTATGATTATATGTTATGATTCTATGATTCTTTCCTTGTGTAAAATTGACTAACATGGTACTTGATTTCTTGAAAGTAAAAACAGGAAGATATGTTTAAAGATAAAAGGATGAGGCAAAATGATTGACTTCTGTATAATTTGTCTGAATGTGCTAGTTTCTTATTGTTTGCTCTCTGAGATATTTTCAAGGGTAATAACACTTTTAGATAAGAAGGGCTTGCTACCAAACAGGTGCTTTTCTCTCCCTCGTTCAGAGGTGCTAATTTTAGCAATATCTTTTATTGATGGCCAGCAGCAAGTGCCATACTACACCAAACTTATTTTCCTTCCTTTATTTAACTGAAAATATCTTGTACTCTGTTCTCAAACATCTTATTTAGGCCTGCAATACAACCGCATGCTGTTATCTAATATTGTGCAAGTCAACAGCAATCTGAAAATGTACCAAAAATGTCAAGTTGTTGTTTTCATGTAGATCATAACAGGTTGTAATGCTTATAGAATGTTCTTATTGTCTTAATTTTTTTTTACTTATTTGAATCATGAGTGTAATGCAGTATGATTGGACTTTTGTTTTTCTGGAGCTGACAGCAAAAAAAAAAAAAAGTGTGTGTTACTTTTTTCATGCGTAGCTAAGATATTTCTCTGTTGTGTTGCATAATGTAGTTTTGTTCCAATGTTAGGTTAATTTTTCGTGTCTTTCATTTACATTCCTGGTTGAACTCTTAATGTGAACTTGAAACACAGGGTAAGTCTTTAATGTCTCTCCTGGTGTTTTGGTGGTTTGTTGTTTTGTTTTGTTCTCCCCCCTACAACCATGTCACCAGAAAGATGAATTGTTCTCTTTGTTTTTAGACTGAGCTGTATGCTCTGAGATTTAAATGTATGCACACACAGAGGTTTAAAGATTTAATAAAGAGTAATTAAGATCACAAGATTAACTGAGATCACAAATTGTAAGAGTGATAAGAAACAATCTAATCTTGAGTCAGATAAACACTTAGCATATGCTTATCATGTGTCTGCACTAACTTAGCATTGTGAACGTAAAAATTTTAAGCATGATAAAGCAATAAAAATCTTCATGTTCATAAGGATAATAGCCAGAGTGAAGGAAATTTTAGCTGCTGATTACTTAAGTTCCAAATTATTCAAAGAAAACAAAAAAAAATTCTCCACACTTGGCTTTATCTGAACTAAATCATATGCTGCAAAGTGGTAAGGAAAAAGGTACTTGAAGTTATTAAACAATATTTCAGATATAAGCTGATTAAACATGTGTCATTGACATAAATCACGTTAATTGGAACCTATATGGAAATTAATTAGGCTCTTTTAACCAATGCTAGAAGGCTACACCCTAAGATATTTACTCCCGCTCTCTAGTGTTCTGTCATCTATATGTTCCCTGTATGACATAGCATGAGATCTTGCCAAAATAACGAGTTTAAGTTTATCATTTAATCTACAATAACAGTACAATAAATGGTACATATCATGAACAGATACGCTACATCCAAACAGAATGCCTAGGGAACCAAATGTCGTAGCACAAATGCTGTGAGCAAAAGCATTCAACAACAAAATAACAGAAAGCACTTAGCCAAGCGAAGTAAGGAAAAAAAAAACCCAACATTTTGTAATCAGTAGTATTCTGTACAAAACCATTCCTCTTCCATTCCCTTAGTCCCTATTCCAAAGGGAAATCTACAAATTATCTTCAGAAGTTGACCCCGGAGTCATAAATCTAAAAGAGATTAACAAATTACAAATCACAGACTCAGTAGACATATTAGTTTTCTGACATACTGTAAATTTCCTCAGACCCAACTTCCAACTAAAGCGTCAATGTTCTAAAAATCAATATTTAGCTTTTTCTCTCTGTCCAAGAGGGCAAATGACTTAATCATCTTCCTCTCTTCTAACAGTTTTTTCTGTTCTTCTGCTTCAGATCACTATTTTACCTCAAATTGTTTAATTGATTTATATAGTAAACTAACCCCAATGAAAAGTTCTGATGTCTCCTGTTTCTGTTTCACATTTGTGTCAGTCTTTTTGAAAGAAATTTTAAAAGCAGTAGAAAAGCTAGAATCAATAATTTAAACACTTCAATGACTTCAAATGACATTTGACATAATTTTCATTTTAATTCCAGTACAAAGGTGATATTTGCTTGCTAAAAACTGATAATTAAATTTTTGTAAATGTCACATTGGAAAATTGCTCCATCTGCAATTCTGTGCAGAACAGCTATACTGTCTTCACATTTTTTTTTGTGTCAACTTTAGCTACAAAGTTGGTCCTTACAAATATATTTGAAATTATATTCAGTGTAGTATGCTCAAATTAAATTTTCACAGGTGAAATATTTTAATTCTCCATAATTTCTTTAGTTACAATTTTTATTCTTAGTTACAATGCTCGTCATACGTTTCTGTAGGCTAAATTGCTGTATTAGCACCTTATACTGTAAAATCTAATATCATTACTATGGCCATGCTTTTACTATTTCTGTGAATTGTCTGAAGCCAGCAAAGCTTAATGAGACATTCTTGGTATGAGAGATGGATTAGTGTGAAATTTAATTTGTGTTAATCCACCTTGCAAGGTGGAGGGTAAAAAAATGTAAGCAGGAATTACCTGTTTTAAAGTACAGCATCATTATTATTAAATACTCATCCTTAGGGATCTATTTTATTAATCTAACCATGTGACTGCTATATCTGTATTGGATTATATACTTCAAGGTTTCTCTTACATTAATTTATCTTTCTTTTTTTTAACTTAATTTGATATTTTTCAGAAAAATGCTTCTAGCTAGTAAACATTACAATCCATCTCATAGCACTCTTTAAGGGTCTGCTTTTAGGAATAGATGAGGATTGTATGGTTTTTCATTGTGTGCAAATCTAGCATATCCTGAAGGTTTTCAAATATGGAATCACCAGTTTCACTAGAGTCCCTGCAAATAGCTAGAATAAACTAAATAAGAATCATAGAATAGTTTGGGTTGGAAGAGTCCTCTAAAGGTCATCTAGTCCTACCTCAAGTGGTAGTAAGGGCCTCCAAAGCTGTAAAGTACTTGCTTTGTTTTAACAGGTAGCATCACTGTGTTTTAGGAAATCAAGATAAATTATTAATATGCCCATCTCAAGGAAATGAGTACACTTAGAAACACCTAAGCGGATCTGGAGTTTCCATTCCCTTTTCTAAATGAAAGATATTTGCGATTAATAAAGCGTAAAAGGTTTTGAAAATTTCATCAGATTAATAATAGAATTTGCAGACTGATCTAACATTTAGATCTGTTTCAGTAGTTTACCATTGACTGATACATACATCACCAGCATAGTACTAAGCGGACTGCTATAGACATCTGTTAATTCTTAAATGGAAAGATCTATCATTCTTAAAAAAACAACAAAGCTTTCCAAAACAAATGAATTCAATTTGATAGCACTTGCAGACTTTGGTAGTTTTGAAAGGGATACAGAGAATATGCTTTGCAGGTATGTGGAAACTGCAAACATTTTCCCATCCACAGCAGGAATTCATATGTTAAAGCGGGATTTCAAAGAGCTGGATTTTTCAAGACTGGTGTCATCCACTGACCAGTATCATAGTCTGTGCATCTATGGAAGGGGAAGTAAAAACTAGCAAATGTAAGAGAAAATTAGCAGATGAAAGTTAACAAAGGAAAGTACTAATTTAAATCTAAAATAACAGTAAGGTTTGCACAATGAAGCTTAACTCAACAGAGAAAAATGAAAAAAAAATTACAAAATGATTGAGATTATAAGTATTCTATTTAGGAAAGACTTGCTACTATTTTAATGAATTGCTTATCAATCAGCAAGGACTGAAGATTAACTAAAAGGTTTTTTTTATTATTATTATTTGAAAAAGAAATCCTATTATGAAGTAAACAAGGTATTTGCCTTAAAGAACTAACAGCTAAAAGAACAAAAGCATTTAACAAAAATAAACTTTTTTGAAAGTTCTGCAGTCATATAGCTAATGTGAAAGCCCAATACACATGTACAGTGAAAGATTGCTGAAAAGTGAAAATTCAAAGCAGATTAATTTTTTTTTGTAAATGGTAGCCCTTTCATGGTCCTGTGTATGTGTGATCTCCTTTGGAAGGAGAGCCTTCTGCTTAGAACTGTAAACAGAATGTGATAGAAGTCTGATAAGAAAAGCTTACATTAATACCACTTAATCTGTTGGTTTGAAGTCTACCCATAGATACATTTTCTGAGGTATATCCTTGCTTTCGTATGTAGTCTAACACACAGGACTGCTCACTGGAGACTTCAGGTGTGCTAGGATGGCATAAGTGAGTACATTGAGGGGATGACAAAACTTAGATATAGAAGCAACAACTTACTTAACTAGGAAAAGAACATATAGTATAATTTAGTAGTGTTTTTCTTCTTTAATGTCATAATATGTAGCATTCTTTTAAGGGATAAGTATGAGAAGTGACTAGCAAAATTGATGTGTATGTTAGAATTGTAACTACAGTATAACAACACAAGAAGGACATGGACCAGTTGGAGAGGGTCCAGAGGAGGGTCACGAAGATGATAAGAGGGCTGGAGCACTTCTCCTATGAGGACAGGCTGAGAGAGTTGGGGCTGTTCAGCCTGGAGAAGAGGAGGCTCCAGGGACACCTTATAGCAGTCTTCCAGTACCTAAAGGGGGCCCACAAGAAAGATGGGGAGAGGCTGTTCAGTAGGGCCTGTTGTGATAGGACCAGGGGTAATCATTTTAAAATAGAGGGAGGTAGATTTAGATTAGATATTAGGAAAATATTTTTTACACTGAGGGTTGTAGAGCACTGGAACAAGGTTGCCCAGAGAGGTGGTGGATGCCCCATCCCTGGAAACGTTCAAGGCCAGGTTGGATGAGGCTCTGAGCAACCTGATCTAGTTGGGGATGTCCCTGCTCCTTGCAGGGGGGTTGAACTAGTTGACCTTTGAAGGTCCCTTCCAACCCTAACCATTCTATGATTCTATAAATAATGCAATTTATCCTTAACAACATATTTCCATCTTCAGCAATTAAGATAATGCATGGTATGGAAAAGAATGACAGTTCTCTCTGTGAGTATGGAATCCAGCATCGGTTTTCTTGCTATGATAACCAAAGACACATACTTACATAGGTGATATATTTAATTGACCACGTCAGAGGGCAGTCAGCTTTGATGAAAAATAATCTTGGAAATTTTATTGTGTCCAGTTTGAAATAATAAGCCAAATGAACATTTGGACTGAAGAAGTGAGAGCACCATTGCTTGCTGCTAGTCTGAAGGGACATAGTTTGCCCAGCAATTTGTCAGAAAAAGACAGGAAAAGATTTGCAGGCACTAGCAACAGCTACATTATGTTGGCATTCTGGAGTAGGGCATCAAATAAAATTGGCAGAGCTACAGAATTACAGTAGACAAAGTGAAGCATCTATACTAGAACTGTCTGAAAAGGACATCATTGAAGATTACTATGTCAAGCACATCTAAATGTCTCTAAAGACCTCTGAACTAGCTTCTCTAAAAGGCTCATTTTAAAATGCTTTAATGAAAATAGAAAAGACAATGAAAATAAAGCTAGACTCTTTGTTAAAGACTGTTAGAATCTATGGAATATACCTTGACTGGCATTATTCAATTTAGCAAATGTTTAAATTTAAAAGTAAATGAAAGTAGGTGGATTGGAGAAACAGTGGAGTCAGATGCACGAAAAAGGAAAAGTCCAGGTACATGCTAACAAAAGAGAAATAAAGAAACCAGGAAAAATAATAGCCAGTAGTTTTTTTATCGCTGTAAGAAGCATCCAAGTCTTAAATATAGTATAAAGGATTTTCCTTACAATCGATCAAACAAACAAAACCCAAAAAAATCCAAGCAAATAAATAACACCCCCATGTTTTTTTTTTTCTCTAAAAGTGACTACAAAAATTCTGTGTGAGACCAGGAATATGTTTTTTTTTTTCCCTTAAGGCAAAATGCATAATTAACTTTCCATTCTTTTAAATAAGTATAGCAGAGATGCCATGGAAGGTAGTGGTTTTTTACTAATCTCTTTAATTTTGATAGCAAAACCTTGCCAACCTGTGCATTGTGGTATTTCTATTTGAGTAGTATATATTTTCCTGCCCATCTTGTCTTTTAGGCTTTGATTATAAGTTCTCAGAAGTTTGATTATCATGTTACAGGATACATAGATACTATATGTATGACTTACAGTATATCATGGTCTTTGTGTAAACCAAAGATTTCTGTTTGTATCCAATGTGTTGAGACAAAATTTTTGACCGGGGAAGAATATCATTCTTGTGGTCTTGCTGTAATGTTGAAGTCTTCTAACACGTTACATCTAGGTAAATGGGTAAAAGGTGACATTGGTCAAGAGACTAACTGAATATTCCAATACTAAGGTTCCAGTTGTCTCTTGGCAATTATTGTAACTAGCAGCAAAAGTATATGAACTATTTTCATTTAAAATGAAATTATTTATCAAACTACATCAAGAAGACCTGATATCTTATTTATAAAATACATAACCAGAAAGGAAAAAAAAAAAATCCATTAATTCTTTCATTTATATCTAGATATTCTTATTATGTGTTCCTAAAAAAAAAAAAAAAAAAAAGAATTTTTTTAGATTTTTTGCATTTTGAAGGAGGGTAACTAAAAATAAACTATGCAATTTTCATCAACTATGCAAACAAGAAAAGTATTTTCTTTTTCTTTAACTTTCCATTTAACTTTATGTAAATATTTGACAGTGAAATTTGAAAAGTTCAAAAATTGTGATTAAAATTCAAATTAGACTTTTTAATCAGCACTTAAAAATCTTCCATTGATTAATAATAAATGCAGTTTTATTCATTACCGTGGCAATTCAATGCTAATTGTTTATGAATATATTGACATTTAAACTTCCACGTTGTTTCCAGTCATCAAATAACTGAATATTTGTACTTATTTCTTCTACTATTTTCTACTGTGATTTTATCTATGTATATAGTTTGGGCATATGATCTTGATGTAATACAGAAATCCTGCCATACTTTTCCACGCTGAGTAAAAAAAAAAAATTTCTGGTCCAAATATTCGAATTGAGGGGAACCAAAAATTACGGTGTGTTAACCTGCAAATGGTAAGCATTCAGACCAGCTACCCTGACTTTAACAGTTTCCCATAATCCTTTTCTGATTTACATGGAAGGTGCATGTACTTGAGCAGCTTTGAGAACTAGGCTGCTTTCCTGAATGCATTCATATAGATTGCAGTGTATGAATATGAATTTATGTGCTTACATTATGGCATCTGACCTTTCTGCAGATGTTACTCTTATTCATTCCTCCAAAATGTGAAGTATGAGGAGGGACCTCGTACTTTTCCTATCCAAAATCTGCAAGCTAAAGGCAAGGTTAAGGTTATCTCCTGCTTTTCTTTATCAGGGTTTATGTCCCTGTTAGCTATGCACACTTAACCTTGTCAGTAGGGTTATTAAAACAGAACTGAAAAATCTGAGTTTGTCATTGACAGAACAGACTTTATCAAGTGGCAGGTAACTAAATTTTCTGAAATAATTATAATTTCAGATTATTTTCTAAATGAACAAACTGGATTCAGTATTACTGCAATAGTATGTTTAGCATACTTTCACGTGGACAGAAGTTAACCAAAAATCAAGAAAATCAGCAATATTTTAAATATGCTTAACACATGGTATTGATTCTCTTTAGATTATTTTTTTCAAGTTAACATTAGAGAGGAGGAATCAGCTTTTTAGTTTCTCTCATCTTACTTCTGTGAAGACACTCATATCTCTTACCAATCTGCTCAGAACTTAGAGGGAAGTGCAGAGGTGGCTGGAGTACAGAAACTCCTCCTGGAGAGCGTATGTATGATGCTAGCTGAACTGGAGCATCTCAGGAAATAATTTAGCTTATAAAGAGTCAGTTCAGTTTTACAAGTGTAGTTTACTTTTCAAAGTTTTGTTTTACAAGCATGTTTTGTTACCCAGCGTACAGTACATAAAAAGATGACTGTTAGTGTAGAACATCCCTGGAAAGAAAGGTTGTGTTTAAGAAGCAAACTGAAGCAATAGAAATTTAGGATTGTGATAGGACTCAGACCACTGGGAATACAAAATTTCCAAGGAAAAAATTAAAACTTACAGGACTCAGGAACAGCAGATGCAAGAACTAACTCTGGCTATTAAAGATAAGGAAATGAAGGTAATTTTTTTTTTTTTTAATGTATGATTATTTCTCTAAATGATCTCAGGGGGAGGGGGAAAGTGGAGGATGAGAAGGAATTGAGCTAATAGTGCCAGGAATAAAGCCTGACATACTGAAAAAGCTGATAAAAGTTGTTAATTAGTACTGTCATTGCAGACAGGATAAGATTATATGAGAGCTAGTGTGATGGTTTTTTTTTCTGGTTTTGTTGATTTAATGTTAATTCCTGGGCTTTTGAAAGCAACTCAGAAACACTAAAAACTTGGAGATACTACAGAAGTTTAAGACAATTTAAGTTTTGGATTTTAGTTTTGACAGAGGACAGTGTTTAGAGTTTTCAAGAAATGTGGCTGTTCTATTTAAATTATTTGGATTTCTATTACTATTTTGAAAGAACCTCTCACACTCAAATGGTAGGTAATTACATGAACAACAACAAATAAACATGAAAAGTAACAGCCCTATCAGCAAAATGAGTTATTACAGCTTTTGTTGAACTAACTTAAATTGGACAATAGAATTACCAAATCAAAATGGGTCACTGGATTAACTACAATTATAACAGCAAGCAGTTATAAAATTAATATAGCCAATAATAGCATAATGAGATTAGTTCAGCTGATAGCCAATTCATATGAATCCCAGCCTCAAGAATATACAGAGATTCTCTCATTCCAAAGCACAAACCAAGTGTAATGAATAGGACAATGTTAACATTTCAGAATAATCTCAAAATATTTTATCCTTCAGTTCTTAAAGCAAATGTGGACTCCTGATTCCCCTACAGAATACTTGACTACCATTATGTGAAAAAAAATCATAAGAACTAATTCAGATCTATCTTGCTAATATTTTTTATTCAACTCTGCAAGACACAACAATTTTAATTATTTTCTTTGTTTAGATTTGAGGAGATATTGTGGATGCCTTTTTTGAGAAAATGTCTTCTAAATTCAGACATGCAGAAGAATGGATTCATTTATATTTCTGAAGAAATTCACCAATTTTTTGCTTTGCCTAAGAAAGAACGAATGAAAAAAAAATAGTTGTTCTTTTATCGTTCATAGTATATTAAGAATCAGGTGTCATCAGATCAAGAGTTTTCGTAATACAACTTTGTGGCATTTGATCTTCATGAATCTTAAAGTTAGGCTTTAAATGTCTTGATTCTTGTGTCTCTACAGTATCATCTTCAGAAAGCAGAATGTATTGGTCTGTCTTAAACGAAAAATTCAACATTTCTAATTCTTCTAATTGGGCTTTTATCAATGAAAACGAATGTAAATATTAGCAATGCAAACTCAAAAAAAAAAAGCAAGAGCTAGATAGAGAAGCAGTAATGTGATGAAGCACAAATGTATTCATCCCAAATATTTGCTGAGGCACAAGATAATACGCATCTTTGAGCGTTGTTGCTGGTGACAAACCGATTTTATACACCACGATGTAATCAAGCAAATTATGACAACCTCTCTGCACATCTTGAGTTTCATTGGACCTGCTAAAACCCTTAGAGCCTTCAAGGATACTTCTAGAGCAAGTAATTCAAAAGAAAGTTGTCAGTGTAAGATGAATGACTGTCAACCATATCTCTAGATTCTTGTGAAAACCCCATGAGTTTGTGGGATTGATTTGGTCAAAAACTCATAAATAAGCAATTAAAACAACACTATATATGAGACTTAACTGTTTTAAGGATTTTCAGTGCTGCATAAAAGCTAAGGCCACAGTAGGAGAGCACAGGATCCCTACCAGCAGCACTGCAGCAAACCCTAGCACCTCAAAATGTTTTCCAGTAGAGCACCTGCAGATGCAGAAGAGGCATGTACTATGGGAAAAGGAGCTGCTAGCTGTGTTTTTTTTTGGAATGGAATAGTTGTGTTGACTCATCTTTGGGTGCAAGTTGCATGTTACAGTCTGAATCCAAGGTATCAGTATCATGAAGAAGCCACTGCTGAGTGCACCCGCATGATCGCAGTGCATGTTATTTAGACCCCAGCCCATGATGTGAAAATAAAGCTCTGCCCAGGAAAGTAGCTACTGCCGGCAGACATGCTGAACAGGGTATATCTTCCTGAGCGCAATGCTCAATGCATGTGGAACAAGACAGAAAGCTTATCGACATGCTGCATTACCTTCACATCTGGGAGGCTCCAGGCAATCCAGCAAGATGCTGAAGAGGAGAGGGTGCTGCAGGCAGAAAAACGGTCCCTGCTCCAAAGATGACCAGAACCAGTGATGCAGGAGGCTACACCTATTGCATCATGAGAACAATGATATAGATATATTCAATTTATTGCTTAGATTTAATTAATATTTAGTTATTTATTTTAATTTCTATTTAGTTTGTTTAAAAAGTCCTAGAGTGGAAATACCAACAGATTTAAGAACTGATGTAATGAAATAACCATGTGATTGAAATGTCCAGGCAGGAACAGTCAACTGAGAGTGTGTATTGTGCAAAGATATTAGTGACAGGCAAGACAAGCTTTATAGATAGATCCGTGCAATCCCCCTCTTAATCTAATGAAAGTCTGGAACCCAAAGGCCATGCTCTACAAAGGAGAGGAACTTAATACTCAGGAAGTTATTAGTTTAGTTCACAGAGCTGGACTTTCTGGAGGAAACTTAAGACTGAGGACCAGAAAACTAAAAGTATGTTTTGCCAAGTATTGTAGTTCTGATATGCTGTGATTAGTAAATAGCCGCAGCACAAAGCCACAGATTTCAAATATTCAGAGCCAAAATGAAATTTGGATTCAGGCTTTTTTTTTTTTTTTTTTTTTTTTTTTAAGACAGATACTATGCGTTAAGGAACAGTTTCGGTAGCTGTTTTTTTTTTTTTTTTTAATTAAGAAAGCTAGGAAATTAACAATCAGGGCAGAAAAAAAGGGGAAACCTCCTTCCCCCTTGTGCCAGGAATCACTGGACCAACAAAGGTGTTTTCAACTGTAATCAATGTGGTGCATTGCATATCTCCAATTCCTTTTCTGTTTGTGTATTTAATTCACTTGCTGTCTTTATCAGAAATAGAATATATTGTAGAAGTGCTGAGTTTTGGCTGTAGGCTCAAGTGATTTCTGAACACTACAGATGAGGTTGCGATTATAAATAGGTCTGGCTGCAGGTGACTTCCCCAAGGCCCCGTCAGTACTGGAGGGAGTAAATTTCATGAGACAATGCACTTCAGCATCATTTTTTAATGCTCTGTGGTTCATTTGGGAGTAGTATTAAAGAGTTCTGTAGAGGAGCCTGTACTTAAAAGTGAAGTGAAAAGGTCATCTCTACTTATTCTTCTGCATTGCTCCTTTGCCATTGAGGGAGGGAAGAGAGGAGAGCCACACAACAAAAACTGCTGGAAGTTTCAGAATACTACTTCTCTTCTTTTGGAATTCAATGCAAGTTGGAAAAATGTTGGGCTAAATTTTTCAAGTATTTTTTCTCCTGTTTGGAGGCAGATAATAGGGAGCTAGATTATTAATAATTATGCTACCCATCAGATGTAAATCCGAACTTTTAGACTCCCTTTGCATTGCAGCTGAAAGGGGAAAAAACCAGCAAAAAACAAACCCTAAAAACCAATTCATGAATACTTAATGAATGAGCAAACATTTGCATCATATAAATATTTTCTTTCTCCTTGTCAGTATTCACTGGCTGTATTGCCATCTGGCAAAGGTTTCAGTTGACTAACGCTGAAGCAATAAATTAATACAGTAAAAGATGCTACCAACAGTTTTAAACCAATTTAAATGCTTGAAGCAGACTCTATGCATGTTAAAATGTCATGTCATGATTCTGCTGCACAGAACCAAAGAACTCTAATGAGCCAAGTGTGAATGAGCAAAGATTGCAGGATTCAAGGATATTGTTTGGTGTGAGCCTTATGGCATGCACAAATATTCTCGTAATTCAAAACATTAGTCTGAACCATATTAGGGTGAATGCTAGTTTTACTATAGAACAAAGTTAGTCTCATGCTATTGTAGTCTTTAATTTGGATCCAGTAAGAACTGAAAAAAAAGGGTAAGCTAAGTGCATATTTTAGCTCTCCCATGGCCATCCAAAAGCTCCATAGAAAAATGGTTTGGATAAACCCTCGCATTAGAAAGGGATTTGCTGCATGGAGACAGTGAACAGCAAAAGCGGAGCACTGGGGGACAAGGACCCAGCAGCAGCTGCCTCTGTGGGTCTGTCTTGCCTGGGCTTGGACCGCGGGCTAATGCTCAGGCTGCACAGGATGCCATTGTCGAGAGTTATCTCCTCAAGCATGGGGTACTGGCAACCCTTCTTCCAAGAAACTGAGCAGAGCTTACTGCTGGCTTTTGAAAGGGCTGGTTTCCTCCGACCTTTTATGGAGACTGTAAAGGTGAGTGCTGTGCTTAGAATTTTGAGACTTTCCTTGGGGACTGACTCTTTTCTTGGTGAAGAATGCCACTGGATTTGCAAGCTGCATGAAAAACTCTCGTAGCTGTGACGCAGAGCAATGCCATAACCTCTTGTGAAACAAGCTAAAGAATTTTATTGAACTCTATGGATTTAATTTTTTTTTTTAAAGCAGTACAGCATACTTTAAAACAGTTTGTCAAAGATATTTCTGAAGGTTTCCAAGGCAGGGAATACCTATGAGACCATTCAAGATATGGAAGAAGCCTGTTCCCAAACCTGTGAGTTTGGTATGTTGGTTTTGTACAACACAAGAAGGAAAGAAAAGAGAAGAAATATTCCCTGTCCTCCAAAACTGTATCAAAAATGTGAAAACAGCTTTCAAGAACATACCACTCGTTTACTTTCATCAAACATTGTTTATGAAAGTAGCAATTGTGCGACTGCGTTACTAGAAAATATATAATACTTGTTAACATCTTCTGCAAGTACAGTGTTTGTAAAGCAGAAGCATTAGAAGGGTGGATTTGATTGTAAATTAATACTATGAGAAACAAATTGAAACAATGAAGAAAGACCTACTAATGGCAAGATTATGCTAGAGCATTTTTTTTTCTGTTAAGGAAAAGGATCAGAGCTAGCTGAATTACACATTAATAAAGTACCAGGACAGATTTGTATCTTTTAGAGATATGAATGCTAATAGATGTTTGCTACTGAAATATTTGAGATTTTCAAGTGCTATATTATAATAGTTGTAAGTATTTTGGAAAGTACAAGTGATCCTTTTAATGTGGGCTGATCACATCACTGAAGGAGAGAGAAGAAAAAACTCATCTTTTTTTCATGAATGGCATTGATTTAAAGAATGCTAAAGGAAAACACCATTTTTATGGTTTTTTTTTCCTGAAGTATATATTGTTACTGCCTTGTACACTTGTATAAGTCAGACATCCTACGCTTTCATTTACAATTGAAAAAAAATGTTTTTCAGCTTAATGACTTTTAAAAATAACTCATAAGACTTTATCTATGTTCTACTAAATTAACTTTATGTATCTGCCTTATATTAAAAAAAAAAAGAAGAAGAAAAAGCATAAAGAGCTCCAAATCCATTTAATGAATGAAAATGCCATTTCCATTTGGACTGTAAGATCTGACATAATGTCTATCATAGTAAATTCAAAATGCTTAGATTCAGAGTAGTGGAATGTTATTGGGGAATGGTATGCAGATTCTTTAAGTGCCCCTTGATTATATAATGTTATCATTTAATATATTAATGTTATATGTAGAGGAGATTTTTTAGATTAAATTTCAGTCTTTAAGTAATGCTTGTGGTTTACTGAAACGCAACCATTTTTCATGAAGATACCTAAATATAATAAGGTTATTTTCTTTTATATATTAAATGAAACATTTGAGAATTAATTTACAACTCCCTATGATAACCCTTCCCCTTGTTTCTGTTTTGCAGTAATCTATTTAAAAAAACTTCCACAGAAATATATCAGGGAAAGAGAGGGAAAGCAGTACTCGGGAACAGGTTACTGTGTAGTAACCAAATGCCCTTAGAAACCATTACTCGGATGGGAGGTAATACACCACTGAAAATATACGAAGCAGATGTTTTACCAAATATTCCATTTTTAGATACAGGCAAACCCTGATAATGAACCCTGCTGAAATTTTCAGTCCCAGCCTGTGTTCACTCATAGGAAAGGGGTGAATTTCTCTTGCTGCTGGAGGGCAAACCGGACTTAGAGCGCAGCATCCTGGAAAGACCACCTCATCCCACCTTTTCAAGAGAACATGACGTGCAGTTGATAGGGAAACCGGGTATGCCCTTCATTGCAATCCACATAGAAGCGTCCTTTTTCTCGGGCTGCATAAACTATTGCTTGAAATCACATCCTTAGTCCTTAGCCTTGTGAAATGATGAGATAGTTATGGAGAAATGAAGCAGTTTCTGCGTGTCCTTCAATCACAGGTGGTTGAAGTGGGGCTGACTCCTCTGCTACCTTCCTTTTCTTGCTCAGCATGGAGAGTGGTAGAGACAGCCTCTGGGGTCCTCACACAATGTACATTCCAGAAAATAAAACATCCACTCTGTTTAGCCCTAGAAAATACCTCAAATTTATTGAGGGTTTTTTTTTTTTTCTAAATATGCTCAGATCTAAGTGGTTTGAAGCTTGGCCTGGCATGTGTAGTGTCATCCTATCTCCAACACAGTGACAGCATGGTCAGCAGTTAGTCACAGCCTGAACATTGAGGAGTTTTCAGTTTCTAGACCACTGGTTTTCATTGGAAAGGGCAAAATATGCAACAGAACAAGATCAATCTTTAAATTCAGAAACCTCAAATCTTCTGGGGAATTGAATTAAAATAAACAATATGAAAGTGTATTCAGTGCCCTTGCAGAGCATATTATAGCTGCAGTGAACCACTTAGCTGACATGTTTTAAGTGCTCTTCTATTATTTGAATAATATAGTGTTGCTGTTGATGTTTAAAATACAGATAATTCTTGTGTGCCTTCCTAGTTGATGTATCTTAATGAACTAGCACCAGCTGAATGAGCTGAGTCATTGGCCTGTTGACCCACGTTTGAAATAACACTGAGGACGTAGTCTAATTTTGTCAAAATTACACAGGACAGATCCAACCTCCAGGGAAGGATCTGTATAAAATAGAGATGAAGATGCTATTCCCAGACCAGATAGACAAGATAATTGGACAGATCTTTTGCAGGTATGATTGTTATTGCTACTGCTCACACTGAGTTTTAATACGTGCAGAAGAACATTTTTGTTTGTTTCAGGGTCTTTGCAAGCCATTGCCATGTTAATGTCAGTACAGCGATTCCAAAACCACCAGCTTCAATTATATAAGAAACTTTTACATAAAAGAAGACCAGGAGAACTAGGAAATGTAAATTGATGTGTTCAGTCATAGTAATCTTCATTTTTGCAGTCTGCACATAATTGTTATAACTGATAATAAAAAACCCTTTTTGTTCTGAAACTAGAATGTTAGCAGTATGCAAATTTGTAGAAATATCAGCACAGCAGTTCATACAAGTATAGAGTGTAATTAAAAGTTCACTTCATAATAATATTCTGCCCCAAAATTTATTTGATAGCCAGAGAAACATGTATATTGAACTCATGCTTAGAGAGTTATCAAAGCTAAGATGCTGCCTTTCTTTTATCTTTTTAGTAGCATACTTGTTATCCCAAACAAACCCTGTGTTATGCTTGGGATATAATATGTGCTAACAATGATACTTCTGCAAAAAAGAGACAAGGATTTTCACCAACTCTAAAAAGGAGACACTGTGAGGTTCATTAAGACTTCTCAGTACTGAGAACTGGAGAAGAAATGAAGATGGAGAACTTGAAAGGTTTGCCCTTAATTATTCAAATTTTTTTCTTAAAATGTATTAATATGATAATTTTTAAAAATTATATTTCCTGCATTCTAAAGAAGCCTGGAATATAGAACTAGAAAGGGGCAAAATTTGACAATGCTCTTTTCAGTTAATTTAGTGAATTATATCTTGAACTTTAGTGTCTGAAACACAAATATTTAAAATCTCAGCCCACACTGATATAAAAAAAAAAAATTAGTATAAATGTTGTATAATAGGGTATTTTACAAATTCCTGAATTTTACCTTAACTTCCTCTCCTGTAGTTGCCTAATGCAAATACTGTTTTTCTTTACACTGTGAAAAGAAATTAATTTAGTAATGGGAATATATAAAAATATATATTGATATATCAATATATCAATATCAAACTTGTTTTTGCAGAGTGAAATCTAAAATCCAATTGTCTTATTAAACAGTGCTGTAACTTCACTTACATACTACTTTCTATTTCTGTTTGTTGCACGTGTCTATTGTATCTTACACATAAAATTGCATGCTGTTTAGAATATTTTGTGGAATACATTTTGCTAAATAAATCAATAATAATATTCTAGGCTACAGTTGCAATTGCTGTACTAATATCAACTGCTGCTTAATCAGTTGATCAAACAACTGTTTTGTATGGTATTATCAGATGTGTTGAGTTTCATGGTACTGTGGTTACTGTAAAATATACAGGATTTATAACAGCATTATAGAAACATGTGACTTGCAAACCCAAGAGTGTACCTTACTGAAGTCACATGTTGTTGTAATCTGTAGCTTCTACAGAAATACATAGGGATTGCAAAGGATTTAAAACTTGGTGAGTATAAAGAGGAACATTTTGAGGCACATTCAGAAAGCAGGCTGCAGAACATTACTGAAGTCTCAGACAGCATGGGAACCTGAGCAGAATGTACTGTTGTGGCTGCACCCTCTCAGGAAAAGGTGGAGGTGAAGCTGTAGAGTTGTGCAGGAGAATGTGATTACTTTTTCTGACTGGAGATCCTCAGTTATAGGTCTTCAAAAGCAACCTTATTTGGTGCCATGAGGCTTTCTACCTGTGGCTTGTCTTGATGCTGTCTTTCCTCGATAAGATTCTCTTTTCAACTATTTTGCCACTAGAATAAGTGTTAGCGTTTTCCCAGTAATTTTTCTTGTGAGACAAGTCTTAGCCAGCCAATGGTACTGTATGCCGTGCTACCTATATCAACAGCTGTAGGATATATGCCAGACCAGTACAGATGATCTGATCACTTCTGGTTCACTGTTAGCTTGAGTGTCTTGAATAAACACACTATCAATGGCGTGACGAGCATGGTACAGTGCCTCAACTGCATTTTGTTGGATAAAGAGCGATTCTTTCCTTAATATTCTCGTCCTCAATGTGGAAAAGTCACATAGTCAGGTGAAAACAGGTGTATGTTCTAGATCCTGAATGCCTCAACCTCTGTTTGCTGTTTACCTTAGTGTTGGTTGAGTGTCAGGAATTTGAATTAAATAGAAAGACTGACCTTAACAGCACGGTTTGACCTAACAGGGAAAGGAAAAGGTTAACAATAAACATCCTGGCAAAACTCAAGAAAGCTGAATTGTTATTGTAGGGTAACAGTGTTGTTTGACATTATTTTTAGCAGAAACTGTGATTTAGATATACACTTCTGACAAAATATCAGCCACAGAAATATCTTGGGTTATCATGACAGGTATTTATTATTCTGTTTTATAGTTACAGAGGAGCATCTAGATTTTGTTGGTTGGGTTTTTTTTGTTTGTTTGTTTGTTTGATAGTTGAGAGAGACACTACTAACTGTGTCATTGGACCCTTAACATTTGTAGATCTGCTTGTCCTTTGGGGGTTGCATGGGAAGAGAAGCTGCATGCAAGATTTTCTTCGTACAAGCTATAAAAAGATTTCTTTTAAAACATTATTTTATGTTTCAAAACTCTATCAGGCTTGATGTTGTCTTTTTTGCTACAATATGAGAGTTTTATCTAGAAATTTTCTTAAGTCAACTGAAGAAAAAGCGTGTGTGTGTGATGAATTAAAGAGAAACTCACTATCTTGTGTTTCTGAAACACATCTACATTCTGTTGTTGTGGCTTGCCCACCCTCCCACCCGCCTTTGCTTCGTCACATCTGAGGGGATTTGTAGAAGGAAAGCGTAAAGTTATTTTCTCGGTTTCCTAGGCTGCAGGCAGATTAGACATGTTGAGGTGCACTTTGGCTCTGTGACAGTGCTTGACAAAACTAGTAGGTCTGGTGATTCCCTTGGGGGAAGTTTTGAGTACATAACTCTTAAATAAGAAAACATCTGTTGTTTTTCTTATTATGTTTCTCCCTTCTCTTATTCTACCTCTCAAAATTAAAGATGCAGGAGACAATTGAAAATAACATTATTTTCCCTCTAGAATAAAATATTAAGCCTTTTTAAAAATTATTGCTTTCATATACAAGTTAAACAGATGCTAATGTTCATCTCAGAATTGACATCAGTGCCCATAATTTCTAGTGTTAGGGGGTTTTTTTTTTTGGTGTTTTTTTTTTGTTTTTATTGTTGTTTTTTTTTTAAAAAAAAAAAAAAACCTCCAGCTTTTGGCATGAGTGTTCACAGAACAAATTAATTAAGCTGTTGAATTATTTTGTGATATAAGAGTAATTCTAAGGTCTTGCCTGGACATCCATCATAAGCAAACAAAGCAGCACTTCTTTGTAAATGTTCTGGATAATTTTCATAGATCACTCATAAATAGTCATCTTTAGAGCTCAGAAAATATCTCTCAAATCAACATTAGTATGTTTAGAATAAAGTCATGCCAAAGAAGTGAATAAATCCAAATCACCTGGGAGTAATGCATTCACATCCAGATGACTACTGATAGACAAACTTGCTAAAATCTTGATGATTTAGGAAACTCGAGGATTGCCTTACTATGTATCTAAAGGGATGGTACTTCCAATTCAAAAAATAAAATTTACTCCTGTCTTTCTATTATTTACAAATGTAGTTTAGATAGAAGTAATTGGAATTTTTTTTAACTAGAATTTGTGACATCTTACCTACCTTTGCTTAATTTCTCAGGATGTTTTCTGTGAAATAACGGACACACAAAATAGACCACTTCTGTGTAAGGCTTGGACCAACAACAGTGTCTCAGGCTGTATAATGTCTTATACCTTGGCTGCTTCCCTAGTCCACGCTGATGGACAGAGCATACTGAGCTGGCATCTCTGACATGGTTGAGTTCAAGACACAAAGCTCTCCTTTTGCTGATGGCAAGGTCCAATGATCTCACCTCCCTGAAAACACACCACAAGCTGATAGGTAATCATGATAAATAAGTGCTATGGCAAAAGGCCAAAGTGTCTTTGCAATTTTCTAACCTTCAGAAGTCCAAGCTTCACAGAAGCCTATAACACTACAAAGGGTTTCAGGAACTCTATAGTTTTATTTCATGTTTTCACACCATGCAGTTAAGGAAATTACTGTCTGCTGTAGGAGTGGAAAAGAAAGAAGTCCAAAAAAGTATTGTAGAAATATCAGAGAGATTTTTAAGGCATGAAAAAAAATTTACAAATTTTGAAAGAGATAAGTCAAGTTCTGTTCCTTAAAACTAAGAGTAACATTTTGAATATTTGACTTTTGGGAAGTTTTCAAATTGGTGGTTTTGATAAAAAATTGTGTTGATTTCTAGTGCTGAGGTTTTTTTTTTGGTCCCATCAGGTTATTAAGGAGAAATTCACTGTGAATTGTTTGACAGGAATATTTCTAGTGCTCCATTTTCAGAGCACAAATTACCTATATCCTTGTGTTTGTGAGGTTTCAGGGCTTCTACACTCCTCGTAAAGAAGCTACGGAAACAAAAATTACTTTTTTCCAGTTAGATGCATTCAAAACCTTGCTATCAGTTTTTATTAAAAATGCAAAATGAATTTTTAGCAGAGCTTTGACACTTGCATTGTTAATGTGCCTTCAGGCATGTAATTAATAGAAGAGTTTAATCTTTTATATTCCGTACTTTGATCAGCGTACATAAGCTCAGAAAAGCTATAAGGTATTGACCAGTATCTTTGATAGAAGAAACTTGTAAGCATCTCTTGAAGATATTTTCATAAACTTGAATGCACATCATTACTTCTGCATATAATAGAGAATGTTCACTTATTATTGGTATATCAATCTAGCCCATACAGATTTTTTTCCTTCTCCTTTATCTTGTGTTATTTTTCCACATTCATGGAAAAACTTGAAAACCGTTATCTGCAGCAGCCTGATAAATAAATGATTTATATTATAGCTGATACCATGTTAAAAAATTTAATCAGTTGTCAACAAAACCTGTCCGGTAGGCCAACTGGTAAGATTAAGCTGTTTACTTTAATATTTTTGAACACTTACTAAAGACTGAAATTAGGGTACCATGAAAATAAAGTAGAAACTTGTCATTAAATTAGCTGAACAAAAATTGAGTTGCAAAAATCAGCACTTTGGGTTATGGTAAATAGATTTAAAACTTTTCTAAAATATAATGTTGAAAACCTTGACTTTCTTAATTCTACACTTTTCTCGTACCTGCATAAATCACACCAGTCACTAATTGATGTTAGTGGATTAAATAAGCAGTAGATTTCTTTTCATGGAACATCCAAAACTTTTCTTCATATTTGGAGTTTCAAAACACAAAATAAAATGAAAATTGTATTTTTCCACTGAAACAGAATAAATAAATCAATTAACCACAAATAAAAAGGCCCCTTCTAGTTAATCTGTGAAAAAAAAAAACCTAAGAAACTTGAAAAGATGAATTGGTTTGAAGTCCTTAATTTTTAAAAAAAGAAACTCTCAGGGGAACATTTCTTCTGATTAGAGCGCTTATCTAAGAAAGAGAAAGGCAGGGAGAAAAGACTCTGCACATTGTTTTGTCTGTTTTATACTGATATTTCCTTCACTTTTTTACAGGCTTTTGGTACTCTATTTCTGCTCTCCCATCTCCCGCCCCCAGCGCACCCCTAGTGAGCCTCCGTGCACTCCTGGTGAGTAGCTTTTTTCAGTTCATGCAGTTGGGTTGGAGAAATCGAAATCACACATTTCCAGATGATTTTTGTTGCTGTTTAGCATAAATAACAGTGCTATTTGACGAAGTCTAATTCTTAGGTACCTGGTTCCTCAATGCCTATGCAGACATTATCTCCCAAGGATGACAAATTTCACTTGGGAACCCTGAAGCACCTTCTGCCACCATTGACCCAAACCTTGACAAAAAGATGCTGACTGTTCATAAATGCATTTGCAGTCAATGAAGAGTGTCTCCTGGGTAAATGATAGCATAGTTATTTTCCCATTTCTTCTTCCAGGTGGCTCACTTGCATACACTTTGTCTGGCATGTTAAACCACAGAGAAATTTGAAGTTCCAGACGTATACAGGGTGACTTTCTGGCTGCATCTACAGGTGTATTTGCTGTTCCAACTAAGTTTCATCTTGAGAGAGGTGGCCTTAAGAGAGAAGGCAAACTTAATCGAAAGTCTAAGGACCAAATTCTGTTACTATTTTTTTTCTTGTTCTAGTGCTGTAATAAAAATGAAAATGTCTTTTTGTCTCTGAATTTTACAAAACTAAATTGACACATTTGTGACTTGATTCAGATCATACTAGAGACAAATCCCCAAAGGAGAACTCTTGTGAAAGTACATATGTTCAGTAGGTAGTACATGAAATAGAGGGCCACATAATGAGAAAAAATATGACCCTGAAGTAAACTTCATGTAATTTCACAAGCAATTAAAATAATACAACTATGTTATTTATTTCATGTTGCACTTGGTTACTTCACAGTCTACAGAACACATTTAATATTCAAAGAAATACCTATAAATAAATCCATATGATCTCTGAGGAATAACCATTTACCTGTTTTAAATATTGCTTTTTTAAACAAACACACTTCAATACAAAGCATTTTAAAGAATTGTTGGTGTCATCTCTAAATTATGAAACTAGAAACAAACTCATGACTCCCATTTATCTTCTCCATCAAAAGCCTGAATCCCACACTTGTAAATTATCTCAGACTATTATCTCATCCCTTTCCAGAAGCAAACAACAGTAAGGTGACAAGAAGCAATGATTTAACGTCAAGAAAAGAGAACTTTTCAAAATTCCTTTGTTCTTCTTTCTATGGGGCAGATCACTGCTCCTTCATTTTGTGATGACATTATTGAGACTTCAGGCTTAAAGGTAAAAGGAAATTTGACAGATATTGCTTAGAGGTTATTTATTTCAAAGTCTTTTGCAAAATAAGCCAGTAACAGTTTCTCCTATCAAATATAAAAATCATTAGGCTAACTATTTCTGAAGAGGAGATGCACATATAAGTCAACTAAATTAAATAGTGGATTTGATGTGATTTTAATTAATTTACCTGTTTCTAAACAATTTCTCAGTATTTTTTTTCCCCTTTTGAAGGCTTTGCTCTTTTTAAAATCAGTTAGATTTGCTTATACATAAACTACTTAAGTTATCTGTGAAAATACAAAAAAGAATCACTTTTCCATCTTTATTCTAAATTATTCTGCCATGTGTAACGTGTGTTGATTTATTCACTAAAACAGAATTCATTTTATAGCTAATATTTTTATCTATGTTATCAAAAGAAATGTGCTGTAACCAGAAATAACCTTTCTAAGCACAATTTTGTTAATTTCTTTCAAAAGAGATATTTAACTTGGGGATTGCAATGGAAACATGTTACATTTATTATTTTATTTTCCTTTTAGTGGTAATAAAAGTCAGACAGTCATCATTTAATGTACATCTTGGAAAGAAGAGCAGGGAACTCTAGTGACTAGAAAGGAGTGAGTTAAAACTCATGACATTTCAAACAATATTTAGTTTGTCATTATTTTTTCTAAATGAAAAATTCAAGACTGTATTTTCATTAAAAATGCAATACTTTATACACTACTTAGTACCCTCTATATTTAATCAGTGCACTGAAAGAGATAGGAGTCTGTCAGGGAAAAAAAAAAAAAAGTAAAAATAAACTGCTAGAATTGAAGATTGCACCATAATGCATATTTACCTAGAGCTCATTTAAAATAGCTTTTCTTAGCATCTGAGATAATATTTTGTATTTTCAAATTTTAGATTCCATTTTCACGTAAGGTTCTGAGCCAATCAATTGAAAATGTAATAAAAGTGAAAAAATGATCTATGTTACTTAAAAACTGTATAAGTTGTATTTTAAAAGAACTTTGCAACCTAACAAAAAATAGTTGTGTTATTTCAAATAATAAATGAAGCCTGTAACTGGGTCATCGAACAGCTTTAAAACTTACAAATACCGAAGAGTGTCATAATGCACTTATATGCATTTGTGCTAAGAATACCAATCTGATTTTTCCCTGAATTTATTACAATAAATTAAATCATTTTTTGTTAAAAATCACAGGAAGGATGAGTCAACATTGTCAGAAAACCCAGCAAGTTTTACCCTGGAAAAGAATTTCAGCTGCAGAGTAGCATTGCCAGATCTATCATGCCTCTGTAGCTAGAAGTCTATTCATTGTGCCGCAAGCTTCATTTAACAAGAGCAGTGGCAGGGCAAGTGAGACACTGTCTCAGTTAGCGCCTTGCTGATGGTTTTCTTCCTCTCCTCACTTCCACAGGAGCAGGCTCTTGCTGTAGCTGACCATCGGTGCTGAACGTCACAGCTGAAACTACAACTCGCCTACCAGAAGCAGAGTGAAGATGGATCATCTCCTGGCCTCAGCAGGGGAGCAGTAGCTGTGGGCTGTGACTTTGCGGTTAATTTAGAGAACAGCTAGATGAGGATACTTCCTGGTGAGGGAAGGCAGCAGCTGTTGGACTCTCCCCTCCCTAGCAAAGAGGAAGCAGCTGCCCACTCAGGTAAGACAGAGACATCACCCATGTGATTGACTCTGGTCTTCCATGCAGACTTGCTCACTTGCAGGGACTTGAAGGTAGACTAAACTTTCTACTACAGTGGAGGAAAGTTATATTTTCAAATCACAAGTTATCTTTCATTTTAAAAGTACTGTTCCTTGTGGCTAGTGCAGATGTACCCATGAGCACTCACAGAGGCACATATTATGGTTCCACCCCGAGACCAGTAGACATGATGTATACACTCAGCCTAAAAGGTATTGCATATATAATATGTGACAGAAATGACACCAGTATCTCATCATGCGTTATTATCTTGCTGCTATACATCACAAACTATTTAAGAAAAAAAAATTTAAACGTACGTTTATTTAGGTTTTCTAGAATCACAGAATGGTTTGGGTTGGAAGGGACTTTTAAGGGTCCCATGCAACCCCCATGCAAGAAGCAGGAACATCTTTCATTAGATCAGGTTGCTCAGAGCCCCATCCAACCTGGCCTTGAATGTTTCCAAGGATGGGGCATCTACCATTTCTCTGGGCAACCTCTTCTGGTGTTTTCTTCATGTTCTCCTATAGTTTCCTCAGTTTGAGGAGCTGTTTGTTTTTCGTGTGTAGTATTGATACAATGGGCTAAATTCTTTGTGTAAAAAGCTAAGTACGTTACTGGTAACTGGGAGGGTCTGAAAAAAGGCTGGAATGTGTGTTCTGCAGTACATTTTAGTTATATGAGAATGGCAAAATCCTTGCCTGTGTCTGGTGGAGCAGAGATGTTAAGGGCATGGATGCCATAAGGTTAAAGAACTGCCAACAACATAACTGACTTAGAGATGTGAAGACTTGCTTAAAACTTCTTTAAGGGAGGGAACAGTGCTTAAAACTATACACAGCTTATTTCCATGCTTTTGTGTCAATAATGGAATCCTCCTAGGATAGGAAATTGAACATAACAGCTGTTTATGTAAATTACTTAATATACTTTTTAAAAAAAATCAACATTTTAGAAAATCATAATATGGACTTAATAGACAGCTGTTGAAGGAAACATGAATATGGCAACATTTTCTATATTCAAATTGCTTGGAGGCTGGAGGTTTTTTCCTTTTTTTTTTTTTTAATCTCACAAAACTTACTGCTTGAATGTTAAAATGTCACTTCATTTGTTTAGATGAAAGTTAGAAAATCCTAGATGCTGAAGCAATGTGAAACTAAATTTAACAAAAGTCAGGTGGTTGCTATTTGTGTACTATAGCACAAGTGCTGGTAAGTGTACAATGATGGAAGATCAAAGCAAGACACACAAAACCTCATAATACTTTTATGCTTCCCCAAAACAAAACAGCAGTGATTAATGTTGGATAAAACACTTTTAGCTGTAAGCTGTTGAATATTACTCATAGAATACATTATCATCCCAAAGTAGTCAGTTTTCATTAAATAAATTATTCAAGAATATTTTTTTTGCAGTATTTTACCATCTCTATCTGGTTGAATGCCAACTCATTGAACAAATTGTTCAAAAGATAACAACTTGATTCATGTATAATGTATTTGAAAAGCTTCTTTTCTAGTTCTTACCAGCTCTGCTTAGATTAAGTAATATCCTGTGCATTTATTAATAATGTGCCATTTGGTTAGCAAAAATGAATAAAGGTAGCAACAAAGAACAGGATCTGACTTCTCCTGAGGTCAGTGGGAGTTTTGCCATTGACTTTAAATGGGTCCACGGTTTCACTCGCAAAGTTTAAATGATGACTTCAAAATGTGATGCCGACTGGTAGTATATTTAGGTTTGTCTAAACTTTAAAGAACTGAATATATTCTAATATCCTGTAGTGATGATAATGTGCCATAATATTTTGGTATAACTTTCCTACAGATGATTGATGTAGGAACAGAATCATTATCCAGTATGAACAGAGCTATGTGTTTTAAATAGTTACCTCTCTTAAGAGTCATTCTTTGAGCTTATATCAATCTGCAAATCATAGAAAGTATGGAAACTGGAGTATGAATACAATGGTGATTTTGACATTTTTTAGTGATAAATACATAAAGAAGAAACCCTGCAAATTTATATTGTGTCTCTGCTTAATAAAAAGCTGGAGTCAGAGGTGATATACAATAAGCAAGTTTCCAGAAGCTTGTTTGCTGAGCATTCTCTGCATGCTGGAGATGAAGTGACAATGACAAAAGACCTATGCTGTTGATTATGTTAGGCAAGACAGGACAAAATAGCACAAGATATATTAATGTTGAAGTTAAATTTAAATCCAGGTATAAACGACTTCAGGCAGTGTGCATAAAGCAAAAGAGAGCTCAAAATAAAGAACCACGCATTTATCTAAGGCTAGGGGTTCATCTACCCACATTGTGAATGTTTTTAAGATGAAGTTTGCAACAACAGCATTGTAATTTCACTTGGAAATCCATGGATTGCCTTACCACTATCCATGGGACTGCCTTTACTGCTTATAGGCGTTGCAGTGTATATAGAATTTCTGTTCAGTTATTTTTCCTTGTAACCTTTCAGTCTTTTTCCCAGGCATTACTTTCCAAAATACAGTCATCTTGTATATGTGAGCTTCAATTTCTGCTTATTGTCAGGTTAAGATGAGATCAGCTTATTAAATCTAATATTGGCCTATTCTTACAATTATGCAGTATTCCAGTAATTGTTGGGTTTTAAAATTCATTTTCTAAATACATTATAAAGATATATGTTTTTTAATACCATTAAGCTTTGGAAACTCACTCACAGACTCCCAACTTAAAATGCTTGGATGGTAAGTACATAAGAAGTTCTAAAGAAATAATTGTTTGCTATTGGTTCCTGTGCTACTTTGATTTTGTACAGTATGAGAGTTTTACTAAGTGTAACAGTTAAAAGGAGGTTTAAAGCCGGAGACAGTTTTGCACAAGAGAGTCTTCCTGACTCCTGATCACAGGTGTAATTGAAGTCACTGATTCATATTTTGCTTATTATAGGTAGGAAGATTATTCTCTGGGAGGAATGAAAAACTCTGGGACCTTTTCTCTATCTTGCTTTGAAATGCCTTTAGCATGACAGCCGCCTTCCAAGTTCTTATTTGATTTTGCTTAGGAATGTCTGATACTATGGGTTGTTAGAGAGACCTTTTCTAATATATCAGAGTATTGACCAAGTCTTGTGACTGCCTAATGATTTTATGGCGCTAGGAACATCATCCTGTCATTCTATAATGTAATCAACCTATTTAGGTACCTGAAATATTCACACCTGTTTGTTTTATTTATTTAATTTTAAATGAACTCCTTTTTTTTTTGTACTTAATTTGGCAGGGTTTTCCAATTATTGTAAATATTTACCCACGTGAGGTGATTGATGATAGCTAATGAGATTGGAAATATTTTTTTACAGAGTAGAGCAGTGTATTCCCAAAAGAACAACATAATAGAATAAGGCGCTTACTCTACAAGAGCTAAGAGTCTGTGATTAAGACATTGCAGTACAGATGGTGGGTGAAGCACGATGCAGCTGCATCAACAGCATGCAGGTGTAATATTCTTTCCCTTCCATACCTATGTCCTGCAATTTGGAGGGGCAAAATATTAAACCAGCAAGAAAAAATGCAATATTGTATGTGTAAAAACATTTGAACTAGAGTAACCATAGCTAACAACACTGCCAACTTTTCTCTCTAGCTCTTCAGCTTTGAAATAAATGCTGGAAATATAGCAATATTTTCTTTGGGGGAGGAGTGTAAACTATTTGGAACTGTATTTTAACTAGTAAGTGAAAAATGTGAACCAGCTCATAGCACTCTAAACTCATACATTTGAAGTCAGTATGAGTGGAATATTTAGATGATACTTATTTAAGACTAGGTTTTTGTACACATTTTCATAACTCTGGATCTTGGCATTTTGCTTTTCTTCCCATTGCTCTCCAAATTTAATTATCACATACAGATGGCAAAGCAGAGCTTTGGTTATCAGATTTAATTTCTTATGCTATCTTGTTCCAGTCACAACGTAAGACGAAGAATTTTTTGAGAATGTGAATTTGGAATGTAAAGCTTGGAATTTTCACTTTGATGTCAGCACCTGCACCAAATCATAAAATTTAATTTGGAAGTTTCCTTTAGAAAGAACAGCAACCATATGATTTTTATGTTTTGAATGGAGTGATTACGATGCTGGGTATGGGGATCAGAAGTGAATATGTCATGCCATTCTTACCAACACTGGTAAGTTTTATATTCCTATTTTTTCATTGCTTGGAAATTCTATCATAGTTAAAATAATTACAGAGGTTTTACATCAGAATAACTGGTATGCTATTTCTGACAAACATGCTCTCAGAAGGAGTGTCGTCTCTATTTTCCATTTTCCTCTACTTCATTAAAGGAATGGTGGCAAATTCAATTGCCTAAAAATGAAAGACTGTTCAGAAATAACAAATTATATTAAAATCAAGCTCTACTTGCTAGCTTTTGCTAAAACCGTTTGAAACTACTTTAAACAGGGCCACAGTTTAAAAAAAAAAATTTGGAATTAAACATAATGACTAAATGATGATTGCTGGTTTTAATGATTTTATCAAAAGACCGCATCTGAATGTTGCTGGAGTTCAAACTAGTCCCTTAAGCAATGTGAAATGCTTCTTTATTCACCTTTAATGTCAAAGCTGTGATCTACTCAAATCTTAAATGCCAGCCAGCTGCTTGAAATATGTTTGAGTAACAAAAAAAATAATTTTATACGCCTTGATCCTTTTTTTTTTTCCAAAAACGAGCAGCAATTTGGAAAATATCTAATACATGTCAAAAAACTTATTAAATTAAAGAAAAATATTTTAAGAACTATGAGATGCTGGTAAGTCTCTTCATGGACTAGTTCTTATTCTCTGCTCTCCGAGAGTTCTGAACATGCAACAGCAGATTCTTTCAGATATTTGAAAGATACAGTGACTTAAATGCTTTTTCATCTTGCAATAACATTCTGAGACATTTCATAATTTTTATAGTGCTCAGAATGGTAGGTATTTAGGCCATAAAAGCAGTAAGATGCGCTTATACCTGAAAAAATGTACAGCCAGAGTGATTATTTAAAACAGAAGGTTCAAGTTACCTTTTCATCCTTTTCCAGATCTTTCTACCTTTTTTTTCCTCTAGCCCCAGAAAATAAATTTGAGGTTGTATTTACTGATATATTATGTGTAGAGTGGTTACGTTTAGATTGAAGGTTTGATTTTTTTTTTTTTTTTTTGCTGCATGTACAAAATAAAATGGCAAAAGTAGTTCTAGTACTACCCACAAACTCTCAACTGTTTCTCAGTTGATATAACTTCGCATCTATAATTTTCTACGGTCTCCTACTCCAATCTCCATCTGTTCTTTCTTTGAAAACACTTTATTGGAGGCTATTCTATCTCTTGACTTCTGTTGATTCACTTGGTATTTTTGGTTTGTTTTTTTTTTCTAAGGTATAAACATTGTTATTCCCAGTCTCGACCCCATATTTTTTTTGCCATTAAAATTAACCAGCATACTCATTTTAGAGTGTCGTCTTTCATGGAGGGTAACACAACATCAAAGTCCTTTTTTCCTTGTACTATTTAAGAGAAAAGAAGAATTTTTGAGTTTGGTCTTCATCCACTAATGGTTAGAACTCTTAATTTCCCTCAGGTGAATGGTTTGTAAAACTTCTCATAGTGAAAAAGGAAAATATAATACTTAATGAAGGGGTGGGGTTCTTTTTCATGCAAAGCAAAAAATGTTGAGTTTTTCCTTAAAAAAAAAAAGTCCCTTCTGATTATTTTTTTTTTATATAAATTTTAAAATCAGTCGTATGTCTTCAACTTTTTAATCATTGTAAAAAAGAAATATAGCACTTAGAGGAAAGAGTTCAGATCTTTATATACGTATATGGAAGCTATTGTTAAGGAAAACATAGAAGACACATGAAATATGGAAGATACTCTTAACACCATTAGTTTCTGCTTTGGCAGGTGAGCTTCAACAGAAAACAGTCATTTTCACTATTAATTTAGAAATTATTTAGGTGTGAAGTATAGAGGTGCTTGAAGGGAGAATGAATATAAGGCAATACTGAGTCAATGCTAGTAGGTCATGAATGTAAAGTGATCTTAGATACCTACTGTAATGGCGGTTAAATGAGTCTGAAGTTCTCTGCAAATCTGCTGCTGTTCTGCCTATTTGTGCACCTGCCAGAAATTGCTATTCAAATGCATGTGGTGTCTGAAGAGCGCGATAAGGTCAGGCTGCACAATTGCTCCAAATTCACCTGAAAACCTGATCTGCTTGGGAGAAGGAGATACCACAGTGCATAAAGAGTGGAGCTGATAACATCCCCTCTAAAAATCAGGCTGATTAGATTCACTTCTTAATAGAGATGGACGCAAATGAAAATTCCAGATTTGCCTCAGAGTTCAGAGCTCTATATAGGAAAACCAGGTTTATATTAATGGCTTTTATTGCTGCTTATTATGAAAGTATAAAATTTTAAAAGATCTTTAAAGTTTTGCCCTATTCTACATTCTATTTTTTTTTACTTCCACTTTTTTTTTTTAATACGTGAAAGCAAAGCAGATATTGAGTTGGAACAACATTTTACATCATTACCTTGCATGCTGCAACTGATTTCACTAAAGAAGAATAAAAAAGATTTCTTAAGCTTCTAGTTCTAATCCTGCTGCCTTAAAGAGGTAGACTCATATCATCCTCAGCAACTGTTAAAAAATGAAATTCAAAAAAGATCTAGAAATCCAACACATTTCATAGTCCAACAAAGATCATTAAAAGAACCTGAAATCAACTAATTGCTCCAAGGAGAAATACTGAGTAATAATAATTTAAATCTGTCTAGATATAAGCTAAATGCCTGTTTTATGAAAGTCATTGTAACTTTGCTGGAATTTATCCTTTTAGTTTGGGATATTTACCATGTTATCTATCATATTCCACTGACGATCTCTTATGTTTCCTTTGTCAGGTGAGGAGATCTGTGGTAATAACATGAAAAGCAATACGTGTAAGTAGACAAACTATTAATATTTCCTCTATTATTGGATGCTTTATATGTATTGTAAAAATTAAAAGACAAGTGTCAAATTAAAGCAGAATACTTATCAGCACCCATACAAATTGCTTTCTGATGGCTTGGCACATCATCAGTGGTCAGATAAAGATAAATTATCTCAGTATAAATAAAGTAAATATTCAGCAGATGAACAGCCTTCTACATCTCAGCTACCAGTAATGCTCCCAGGTGTATTCTCTCTACAGTTTGCTCGGTTTTGCTGCTATAGAGAGTGTTTTCCCTGACAGACCATTGCAATCTTGTCTACATTATTCTATGTAATAAGATTTGAGAATGATAGATGAAATTGTCACTTTATTTTGGTTTTTTTTTACAAATATTTTGTAAATTTAAATAGTCCACTGTTCAATGTCTTCATTTGCTGCGTATGCTTTTGCTATGAAAAGCTACACTGCAAATTCACAGAGTGATTGTTTCTTTGTAAAATATATAATGAGAGATTTCCTAGTAAAAATTTAATTTCATTTTAGGTAAAATTGAACTATTTTCTCTTGAAATGTGGCCATACTAAATGGAATTTTCATAGGGCAGGAAGTTAAGCTTGTGCATAATTCTTTGTGAGATTATAGTTCATAGATACTGCTGGAGAAATTACTTTGGTGCTGTAGACCAATTATAATATGATATTTTGACTAAGGGAAAAGGACTTTCTCTGAAAAGGTATAGTGAAAAGTGAGAAGATATAGCCGCTTATCTCTTACAGCCATAATGAGTACATCATTCATTTGCCCTGAAGAGTTTCTGATCTAAAGAGATGAGATGAACAAAAGAATGAAAAGTGAACCGCACAGGTTCATGCAGCAGGTCAATGCCAGAGCTGCAAAAAGAATTCAAAGTGTCCATTAGCCCACATAGCTTTGGAAATGCCTATGTGCGATGCATAAATGAACAAAGGATTATGAAAGATCATTCCTTTATAGTTGATTTTAAGGTGTCATTGTATGTTTTTTTAATATATAATAAATGTAAACCATCCTCTGTATCTGTAACACATAGGATTTAACTTTTCAATTTAGGCTTCAGCATACTAGAAAAAGAGGCTGCAAAATGAACAGAATTTGTCATAACTCATTAAGGAAGTTACGGATTTTTCCCCTCTAGTTACAGCCTATCTAGATCTAGAAAGAGAAAAAAAAATCAAGTAGATAGAATTCAGATTCTTAAAAGAAAAAATACTATGCTACTATTACTTGAGTAGCTACTGATGAAGCTGGATCCATAGATAACTTAGATTTCAGTAGCAAAAATCACTACATCTCTACTTTGTTATCTGGTACTTAAGGGTTTTGGGAATGTTCTGTAGGTCAGTGACTATCTCATGTCTGTCTCAAGTTTTTTTTCAAGACTCCTCAGATTCTATAATGAAATGTTTCTTAACTTACCTTATGTGAGGGCACTCACAATTCAGGAGCCAGTTTCTACCAAAAAAAAAAAAAAAGTCACAACTTTTCTTAAATATGATTGAAAGTAAAAGTGATGCCACCTTTTTGTTATTTCTTGAAATTAAAAAAAAAAAAAAATTCAATCCCTCATTGCCTCAGTTGTCTCAGCACTTAGATAATAGAAATGTAGGTGTATTGAACTTAGTGTACCTACTCATGCTCTTCTCTATCTAAGACAACATAAAACAACATCTTACATTTCTCTGGAGATTGCATCAAACACAGTGTCCTATAAAAAGTGGTCCTTCTCATCCATAGGATCCAGTGGGGATTACTTTCTGAACTAAATTGAAGTCCCTGAGTTCAGGCCTAAGTTTAAGTTGCTTGAGCTACTTTGATTCCTAGTCCATTTTTTGCAAGTCCTATTGCCACTATATGACACCATGGTGTCACTTTATAACTTGGACTCTGGGAATGCATCTACAGGAAGCAAACCTCATGCTCTGGTGTTTTTTTGCTGTGGAAATGTGCTGCCTACTACTCTATGGTAAACAAGATGTGTACACAAGCAGGACACTTGCAGCATCAGAATGTGAACTCCTAGTTCCATTGTTCTTGAAGTTGCTGAGGCAGAAAGCACTGTGGGGCTATGCTGTCTGCTGTATCTGAGCAGGGAATGTTGTGATATGAAATTTTAGTACCAAAAGCTGGTGTTCCCATTTTTCAGTGACAATAAGTGACAGTTCACTCATCTCAGCTTCTGTCAACGTCAGCCTCTGCAGTCCAGTTGTTAATAATTCTTGTTGCTCAGTGGAAAATTGGTGCAAGTCCTTTAGGGTTAAGGAAGAGAGAAATCAAAATAGACATCTGTCTTTGCCCCTGGAAACCTCTGCCCTTTTTATTTTTCCTTTTTTTTTTTTTTTTTTTTTTCTCCATCAGGAAATCTTTTACCCATCTCAACATATTGCAGGTTTTGCCTCTAGGTTGCAGAAAAGTTCTTTAAGAGTGTCTAGGAACTGTGGCTTGTAAAGTTTGCTGTCAGGTTGTCTCTCTCTAGTTTGGGCTTTCAGCTGGCTGGGAGTTCCCAAAGTCAGATATTAAAGTAGAAGTTGTTCTTCAAACTTAGTTCTATAGCTTAATTCAGCATTCAAGTAAAACCACTATTTTAGAGACAGTCATGTGCTATTGCTTTCTAGTGATTTCAGGTCTTCAAAGAAAAGGGCAGGATTTTTACACAGCTACAGTTAATTATGTTGGTATACCACTTCAAAAGAGTTCACCTTATGTTTTTGAGCTAAAACAATTTGCCAGTTTGGGGTATCTAGCAGCAGTCATCTTCTGGGGACATTCTTATGGTATTTCCCCAGGATTTTCTGTGCACCAAAACTTCTATTTTGGTGTGCTTCTCTTAAATGTTGATGAATACTGTGACTTTCTTGGTAACATGTAATTCCCAAACAAGTTGTTCTGAAATGAGAGAGGATTGCTATATTTTACAGTGGGACAATGTGACATAACTCAGCAGTGCACTGGCATGTAAAATGATCTGCCAGGTTATGAACCCTCAAAAGGTCTTTCAGAAGCTGAGTGATGCAGCTCAGACTAGCAAAGTGCTGGTCAGGTCTGAGGTATTTTAAGAGTAGAACCAAAGCAAGAGGTCATTCCTTCCCTCTTTGTGCTCTGCCTTGTCCATATGCAACCTAATTTGCATTGAGTGTTACACAAAAAACTTGATCAAGCCATATGAATTCCATCCTGTTCTGCACCAATTGTTTTCAGATTACAATTTCTTTCAGAATTTCTCCTTTCACTATACACTCCAGTGTATTCTTAGACAGAATAAGTCTATTCCTCCTCCTGGTACCTTTCACTGTGTGTCTACGTTCTGGACACAAGAATATATCTGAACCTTTGTGTACTCCATGCTTGTATCGCAGTCTTACACTGGACTGAGAAAAATGGATTGAAAAGTCAAAAATGCAGCCTGGAAATGGTAATACTCTGCCCTGGACCTTTATTTGAATGATTGGGAGTACAAGAAGTAAGTGCTTGTTATTATGCAAACACAGTTCAGTCTTAGCATAACCTTTGCCTCCTCATGAATGAATGAAACCTCATAAAACACATTTAAAAATGAACGATAGTACATTCTTTGTGTTAATTGGGTTATGGGGGTACATCATATTTCAAAAAGAGTATGCAGTTATTAAAAATGATTAATTGAAAACAAAGACTTTGTAAACCAAATATTGAATACTGAATCAAGTGGCAATCTGAAACACAAGTGGATTTCCTGGCACGTAAGGTTTCTGTCTCCAAAAATGCATACCCAAAATTATGGAAAATAACTTTCCAAGGTTGCACAATGACAGCTTGCATGTCCTTTCTCCATAAAAATGGTTGAAAGAACATTGCGAAGATTTTGCAAAAGCAAGACAGAAAAACTGTCTATAAAGCAAACAGGTCTCCCCCACTTTCTTCATTTTTAAAGGTCAAAGCTGGGCTCAGCTTACCAGTGTTCTCTTATCAAAATAAATTCCCTAAGTCATGGTGAATGTTTTCAGACTAAACTGTTGAACTTACGATAAAAAATGTCAGTTGTCATCAACAATCAGATGCTTTGCACAAAGAGACAGGAGAAGAAATGTCTGCAGCTTGATACCCGTTGCGCATAACGCATTTCCGCATAGGCTTGAAAATTCTGTGCACATCCCTTTCATAGCTCGAGAGTTCTGCACTGAGCCAAACCTAAACAGCAGAACAAGCTCCTATCTTTACAGTGCATCAGAGCATATAATGACAAAGGAAAAACATTTTTATATAAAATAAATTTCTTGGTTTAAAAGTATTCATTAAATATAATGGAAATTTTCAGAGAAAATGTAATAAACTTATTTTTCTGTATTAGGAAAATAGATTTTTTTTTTTTTTTTTTTTTTTTTTTTTTTGGATACTCACAGAAAATGCTTTTGGAAGTATTAACTGCTGCAACAGGCAGGAAAATCTTAAACCAAAAACTGGAAACTGAAAGTGCAAATATTTCTGCACTGGATCACAGCTATCTACCTGGACCCATGCCTTCCTTTGCCATCTCAACTATAGCTTACATTTTGTTGTTTACTTTCCAATTTTGCTTTGAATGCAGCAAAATTGCTGGTAGAATGAAGCATAGGAGAGAAGAAATATCATTACCGCAGTTCATGTCTGGACATTGTTACTACTTCTGGGCACAACCTTCTAAACAATTACTCAAATATTGATTCAGTTACAAGGCCTGGCTGATATATCTTAAAAAGCCTGGGCACAGATCCATAAAGGGATTTAGTGACTCCCCTTACAGTGTTCTCCCTAGAGTCCTGTGGCAGAACCAGTTTTGTTGTGCACGCCCCGTGTGAAGCACAAGGAGTTATGCACATCAGAATATGGTGCACAACAGTTTAAAAGCAGTCATACGAAGCAGTCATTGGCTAAAAACCACCATGTATAGTCTTTGGAGCAGAAATCAAAACACTCCAACTCTTGGATGAATGCCTTAGCTGCACAGCCAACCAGTTTTGCTTCTCCAGTCTATTAAAAGTGAAAGATAAATGAAAGAGTGAGTAGGCATCCCTTGATACTACAGCACACTAACTTGTATATTTAGTGTGACGAGGATATGAGTCTACGCAGAAACAGGAGAGGAATGAAGTCAAGTCTTTCTCAGCCTTTATGAGTCTCCTCACTCCAGAGCTGTGGAGCAGAGGTGCTGCCACCACCTTCCACTTCTGTGATGCCCTGGAGAAGCATACCAATCCCTGAGACCACTGTGGAGCTTGATCTGGCAGACATGGTGGGAGAAGGTTGACGAGAACAGGCGTGCCGGGCAAGGCAGACAAAAGGCATGTTCTGTGCATTCTCAAAGGTGCCCCTGTGCCACTCGGATGGCCAGCTGTACAGGCTCCGAATGAGAACTGTGCTGCCTGGCAAGCTCTGAATATGGAAAACTTTGCTATCCCCAGGCTTAAGCAACTGCAGAGCAGGGCTTAGCATATCAAATATTGGATTTGGTACCTAATGGCTCTGTGAGTTGGCCTTGTTGCTAGCAATTAAATTTGCATTGCATTTGATTATTTTTTTAGGTCATTTGTATTATGATATCTTCCATTAACATCAGAGAACTTTATGCTATCTGCGATGTATATCCACCATAAAAGAAAGTTTCTCCTCTGAAAAATGAGTGCTGGACATTCCTAACCCTAGGTTATGAACCTTCTGCTAGAATCACTACTCCCTGTTCTCACAGCCTCTGAATAGTCTGATTCTTTTCATAAAGGAGAAGCGTTATTTTCCATATAGATGTAAGGAACAGGGAAAGTAAATATTCTAAGATTCCCAACCAAAAATTTCACAGGATGAGAGCCAGGCATTTGATTCATAACTTTTACTCAGTCCAGAGCTTTCATCCTAGTGCTGACTTTGTAACACCAGTTCCTCATACCAGGCAGAGTAGCCTTATGTGTTTCATCTACAAGTTCTTTTCGTGGAACAGCTGCACACTTGAAGTAGTCAACCTGTTGACTTTGAGTTCCAGTTACCTGTACTCACCTGATGAAAACACCCAAAATTCACAAGTTTATTCCATTATTTTATTTTGAAAATGTCATGCATGTGCTTGTTGCTTTTGTTCTGTCTCTTTTTTTTTTTTCTTTTAATTTTCTGTTCTTTCCCTTTAGCAATCACTGGGAACTGCTTGGCATTAACGATTACAGTTGAAACTGTCTATATTTTTACCATTTAAAAAAAAAAATCACAATTCTTATCTAAAACTCCACATTGCTCTAAACAGCTATAATTCATCATCTTTGCACTTAGGTTTTGGAAAATATTATTTATAATAGAATTTCTGAAATTTAAAGAAATATGGAAATTCATACAGATTGTACTAGGTTTTCAAATACAGAAATATTTTTTTCAGAGTGCTGAGCATAAATGCTATCAAATAGCATATCATAGAAACAATAACAATAAAATAAATACCTTGCATAATAAAGAGTACTTCAAATATAAAAGTAGCTTGTCAAGAAGTGTAAATAGCTTATAGGAGATATAAAAATGGATGATGTGGAAAAGTACAAAGGAGAAATATCAGAATAATAGATGTATCAGTACTCCTTTTTAATAGGGGAACAGGCAATTGGGAGAAATATGACAAGAACAGAATACACCGAGGAGCACGTGATGCAGGAGATAATTTAGAAGCAGAGACCAAAAAGCATCAAACTGAGTAGATCAGAGAAAATGATTGGGAGTAAATGAGTATTCTATAATTGTTGTATGTTTGAAAATATTTGAAGTGCTGATTGAAAATCTTATACACCTCCCCATAATGCAGAAGCATATGGCGATAGCTCTTGCTTCATAATATGAATCCCCAAATAATACTGAGGCTGAGCTAATTAGAACAAACTACTGTATACCCTGTATTACTGTGTTTGAACCAGCTAAGGACTCCTGCTTAGAATATTGAATGATGGCTATAGGGGAAGTTCAATATAGGAATTATTTTTTTTTTAAGTTAGTATTTATACAGTATCTTCTACAAATGTCACTGTTAAGAACAGTCCTATGACTTCTTTCTCATGTCCACTTTTTTCTACCTTGCATCCATTTTCATAAAAAGTTAGTTTACATTCTCAATAAAGTTTATGTATCATGTGATTAAATCCACTTACCTTTTTTTCAGTTTCTATATAAATAGTGGTGACTTTTTATGGAGGTTTGATTGCCTGTTTGTGTAATTTTTAGACAAAATTTAAACTGAGATCAATGAGAATTTTGCACGTAAAATACCCTAAAGATGTATCAAGTAGTCCAAGAGTGGCCATGGTCACACCAGCAATATGCTAGTAGGGTAGTACTGGTTAACTTGACTCAGTCTGTGGAAAGAAATGAGTTATCAAGGGCAGGTGAAAGTGCTGTATGATTAAGTTATTCTAGAGCTCAGAAACATATTTAGCCTGGTCCTCTTCAATGTGATGGCTTCTGGAAAACATTTTTCTCTTTTACTTGTGTACCCCAGGCACACCAGATACTTTTTTGGTTGGTTTTTTTTTTTTCTTTCTTTTTTTTTTTTTTTTTTAAAGTTTAGCTAGGCTAATTTGGACAAGACTGTAGAGGTAACTGTTAGCTCATTTTCATGGCCAAGTATACAAAAGCATTTTAATTCCAAAAAATAAATAGTCTAGAGCTTCCTAACTTGCACTGACATGCAGCCTAACTCTTGATTTAGTGAGATGACTGATCTGATTTTGGCAGGTCAAAAAGCACCTTGGTTTTCAAAACCCTGAGCAGTTTCTCGTGTTTGGTCTTGCGGCATGGCAGTCTAACATATATAAATGCAATGTATTGTTGTTTTAGTTTAAGTTTCTTGTGTTTCTTGGCTAGAGGAAAGATGATTTTATCTAGCTTTCTCCCTGGAAATCAAGACACATCTTAAGTATCTGATGCTACTAGACTGCTTATCAGAACTGGACATCCTAACCTAAGTACAGCCCAGGAGGGCTTTGATTCTTTTTCAAAAGTTACTAATGGCGTAACGATCCTTCTACTGATTGACTCCATGACATAGGGGGAATAGCACATGCTTTTCTTCACAGAATGTGAGAGGCTTTAGATAAATTTTTGTCATCTTTTTTTGATGAATGTGACTTTCCTCTGGATAACAACTAAAGCTTTGAATTGGATTGTTAATATTAATTTGAAATATGCACTGAGGGGGTAAACTGGCAGAATTGTATTGCCTTTGCATTTTTAACAGTTACTTCTAAATAGCTTAGAGCTGAATCAAATTTTAGTTTCATTACTCTGATTTAAGTTATTTATGCTAATAGATTTACATGAGAAACCAGCTTTGTTACTCATTTCTAAGATTAGTCATATTAATGCTGATGAAGATACATAGGAATGCTGAGGAATCAGTGTCCCCACTCTTCTGCCCCTCCTTTCCCTTTTTCATGAAGATATAAAGCTGCTGACTGTATATCTGCTTGAATTATCTGGGAGAAAAGATTCTTGTAGATTTAATACAATTATTTTTTTCATTACCTCTTGTTTGTACCTTGCTCTCATATTGAAATTATCTGTAGCCATACTTATCAGATTTTATTTGAATGGCTCCTACCTTTATTAGAAATATCTCATCATGTTCTCTGACAACAGAGAAAAATCAAATTATTTAACTGAATCATGCTTAGTTGAGATGGAATGTGGACAGGGAAAGGCTTTTCTGAATAGTTGTTGATTAGACTGTAACAGCATTGGCTGCATGATGTCTCAGGCATTCTCCTTTAGGTTGTAATTACAATCTTATTTACAATCATTATTTGACATTTGAGTATCCGTTGGTGTGTTATCACAACAGAATATAAGAAGCAGCTGTAATGAAAACAAATGCCTTGTGCAAGATAATAGTCCCTGCTCTTCCTGACTTTTAAGCAGTTTGGTAAATTAAGGAAATAATGATATTTTACTTCTATGGATACAAGGAAGTTGGATAGATTTCAGTTGGAGCTATATGAATCTTATTGTCTGACACAGTTTTAATTGCATAGGTTATAGTCTCTAATGTTTAAGATTTAAAAACTAATGTCATAATATAAACTGATGTTTACCATTTCTGTTCTCATTTCCTTCATATAAGCATGATATTAAAATTCAAATTTGCTTAGTGATAGAAAAGCAAACAAGCTAAAAATTTGAGTTAATTCTGGGACAAAATCATCTTGGTTTGCAGACCATAATATGAATAGAGAAGGGTGGAGAAATGTGACATTCTAAAGAGAAAGATATGCAGCTGAAAAAAAAAAAAGCCAATTTCCTACTGATCAGGACACAAGATTACAGGACCAGCTGGGAATCCTGTTACTTTTCTGCCTGTGATCTCTTTTTCTGGAAAAAAAAAAACCAAAACAAACAAACAAAAAAAACAACCCAAAAAACAACCACCAAACTAATTTTGATGTATTTATGATAAAGGAAAACAAACACTCAAAATGATAATGACATGAAAGACTTGTTACCTTTCTAGCCCTAGGTACCTGTTTGAAATTGCATAAAATTTCTGTAAAGTTCTCTTATGCTTAGTTCTTTAAATACAAAAGAAATTGTTTAAAAATTTGAGTCTTAATTATTGGGTTTGGAAATAGATTGCAAGTTTCCCTGCTCTGTTGCAAGGGTCTTAACTTTGCAGTCCACCTCCCCTTAAAAACTAGCAAAGAAAATTCAAAAAGCACTGAAAAAATGTAGATGTAATTCCTTCAGGCAGAAGACAGGCTTGAATCTTTGTCTCCTGTATCTTATGGGGAACACACGGTTGGGGAAAAAAAAAAAAAAATCAGAAACAAACCACCAAACAAAAAGTATCCTATTGAAAAATAGAAAAATACAACTGTCTTTGCTAATTTTAGAGTTTTAAAAAGCACTACATGTTTTTAGTATTATCATGTTCTGGTAGTATCATGCAGAACAGTTTTTTGGGTTTTTTTTTTTGTTTTTGTTTGTTTGTTTGTTTTTTAAAAACAATCTTCCCAACAAGGATGTGTCTTCACATTCTGCTCCGATAAGCAGGACATTTAGTCACATTGCATTAACTATCCTAAAATATTGGCTCTAACATAATTATATTGATCTAGTATCCTATTCCTTATTGCATATAAGTCCAATAAGAATATATATAGAATGATATGTGACTCAAGTGACACAATGAAAATGAGATAAACTCATAGTTTGTTGCTAAAACATATCCTTCGTGACTCCATAGCATATCCCATCCCAGTTTTGGCAATGGGACGGGTGCTGTCAGAGATCTCTGGTTCATTTAGTCTTTTTACAAAATACTAGATAAGGAAAAAAAAATCTAATTAATTTCCAGTTCAGTGGAATGATACTAGAATGTTGAATGATGGATTGATAGAGTTATAAAGAAGGACCATTTTGAATAAGAACTTTTAGAATGGGATTCTAAACTTTTTGTAGATTTAATGGCACTACCTTGCTGTTCCCACAGAGCTCCGGTGAGAAAGGAGAATGCCAAAGTGGGGTTTGGAGCTCTGAGGAAGTTTTGCCATTGTCACATAATCGACACATAAAAGCTTTGTTTTCCCGTAGCTTTGTGTTATGCTGTGTTCTTAAAGGCAAGTATGGCTGCAGATTTCTGGACTTTATTTCTAGTAGGAGGGAAGGAGTGTTTGTCTTTTTTTAAAAAAAAATGTTTTCAGCTATCATTTTGAAACCGAGTTACCTTGTCTGTATAGCTTTTCTTTCCCAAAGTAAATGGCAAATCCTTCATGACTGCGTTCAACTTAAGTTTAACTCACTAGGTCCAAAGGTATTTCTAGGTTTGTGTATCACAAAGAATACAACAGCACCACTATACAAACTATGACAGGTAGGGAATACGCACGGCAGCAAAAGGAAGTGACAGCAAATGGTTTGGTTTGTTATGAGGCAGAAAGTGATAAAGTAACAGTTTTTTGTTTGTTGTTGGATTTTCTTTTTTTTTTTGTAATATGCAATTTAACATTGTCAATATTGTCATTGTCATTTTCAGCTCAATATTATACATACTTTCACACTTGGAAATAGGGATTTGCCAGATGTTATGACTAATTAGGCAGGCACAGGGATGGTTTATTGCGTCTAGAGTTTTATAACAGAGGCTTGCATTCCTGTCTTTCCCAGCTTCCTCCGTTCTTTGTCCTAACCTTCATTCTTCCAGCAAGGAAACAGCAGGGAACTTTCTATTTACAAATCAATCTTATTGATGCGAGGAACACTTAGTAGACTGATGGCCACATGGATGCGAGAGTAACTTTACTTAATATTATAATTGAAACATATGACAGTTCCAGGTGAGTATTCTGTATGGAAACAGTGAACAAGTTAAAAAAATATATATCTAACTGCTCTAACTGTCTAACTGCTTTCATGAGTTCAATATAGAGACAGAAGTTTTGTTCCAGCAAGAGAAATTTAAATTTTCACATTCCGTGATATGAGTGTGCTCAGGCTACCGCACTTGAGATACTTGATTATCTATTTCCAGTCTGTGTTTTCTTCTACTGTGAAAACTAAGTAAGATGTCAATAAATTTTGAGATATAATGTACTTTCATGATGTGGACTTATGTCCATTAAGATATGAACCAAGATAGTGAACTGCAACATATCTCTTGCTATTAAATACCCTGAAGGGAAATTGGATGGTTTATTGACCTCATACTGTATTCAACTCTGTCCTTGCTTTGTGAAGTAACTATTTCCACTGTCAAAAAGGAGATAAACATGTTGATCTCATTTCTGTAGTCCATATATATATATATGGAGAGAGTTACAGTATATATTAATGATATTTTGCTATAGTTGGGATAATGTATGGAAAAAATGGTAAATTCTTTCCCAATTAATCTCGATTGCCTCACTTCAACTTAACGAGAAGGCTGTAAAATGACTTTATCTAGCATGTCCTACAGTTTCCTGGCTGCTTCAAGCACTCTTTCATATTTGAATACTCTCAGGCTGATTGAAACCTGGAAATCCAGTTCCCATTTTAGCAGATTTTTCTGTTTTATAAAACAGACATGGTGATCTCATTGACTGCTTATATAAACTGCATTTCTGCATTTGCAGGGAGCCCAATCCTGCTGATATCTGCTTAGTGCACTCTGAAAACACAAGCTATTAGTCATTCGTTACACAGTTCTGAGACGTCTGGGTCAACTTTGTCATATGTTAGATGCCTTTATCCTTCCCACCTTCTGCTTTTCTCACCTGGACCCTAACCTTAAGAGTTTATATTTGCTCTTCCCAGTAGGATCTGATGTGGTGGGTTAATATGAATGACTCTGAGCTGACATCACAAAATAGTTTTTTAAAGTCTCAGACCTTTTCTGGGCCCTATTTGCATTTGGAATGCAAGTTTTGAGACTAACAAAGATAACATTTGTCAGCTTTGCAGTTTAGAGTTGGTAATTCAAATTCCAGAGAATGCCTCCAATATGACCTTCTCACCTTCCCCACTCTCTTCTTTTCCTCCCCTGCTTAGTGATTTGAAGCAGTATTTGCTGTACCATTTTCTGTTTCTTTTAGCTAATGGTAACTTAGCATTGCTAGCACTGTGCAGTCAGTTCCAACTTTTGCTGTAAATACTTTCTGAGCAAGTCAGTAATTAATGTTGCACTGATGACTGGTGGCATCTGTACGAGTTTATTATCATCTGTACTGAAACACAATGCACAATGAAAACGTGAGGGACTCTAAAGAAAGAGTGTAATAAATTTACATGAATTAACATTAAATTTAATTTGCCACATGCCAACCAAACTGTGCAGCAGATCTAAATCCAGTCCAGGCCTGACTGCTACACTTATTTCAAGACTTTGGTCTGGTTTTTCACAAAAAAAAAAAAACAACCCAAACTTTCTATACATGATGATTTATATATATATAATATATATATATTATATATATATATGGATTATTTGTTTCTCAACGAGAGAGAAAGACTTTCTGTACTTTCTTTACTTATATCTTTTTAAGAATATTTAAAACATTGTTTTACCCATGCATATAATATAATGCACAGAATAAATACAATGTATTACTGTAATTTTCTCTGTTGGCCCAAATATGAAAAGTTACTGGAAAACTAACGTGAATTAAATGATTCTTTTCTTTGGTAGTGTTTAGGTTAAAAACATTATAGCATTGAAACTCAGTAGTAACATCGAAATAAACAGGACGCTAACACCTTGTAAAGAACTGTAAGTTGACCCCTTCCATAATGAACTATGTGGTAGCTTCTGGCATCCACTCAAAACACCGAAGTGCAATAAATAAAGTTAATACAATGTTTGTCACTGTTTTAGGAACCATGGTGCAAAAGAAACTCTGAATTCAGAATAAATATAAAATATACAGAATACAAAGAAGACATAGAAAGACAAATAACAACAAACACAACCTGCAGTTGGTGCAGTCCACTCATGGGGCACGGAGAGCTGGCTCCCTCCAAAGACCTGAGGAGCCATGTGCTCAGTGTAGCTGAGGGGCCTCTTCCCTGGCGCCTACTGCTTTAGCTGCAGCTATGGCTTCTGAGGGCGTCTGGGTCCTCAGATCTCAAAGGCCAAGACTGTGCATAATCTTAGATAAAAAGTTTTCTGGATGTACTGTGTACCAGAATATTAGCTTGGTTTTGCCATCTGTACTTTAGAGGAGAGAGCATATTTTAACAATTTTTCTGTGGCTACATTGGTTGCTACTTCTGCTATAGCTACTTCAGCAATTCAGAAAGAAAACAGCAAACGAGCAAAGCATCAGTGAAAATAGTTTCAAATATAAATTATTTATCATAAAAACAAACTGTTAACATATTATTCTGGATCCAGTATAGATTTCTGTGGAAAAGTTTGGTTGCCAAGTTGCTAATTTCATAGCAACAAACTCCTGAAAGAAAGGTTGGTAGTCCATGTATGTTAAAATTAATGTAATAAGAAAACATATTATTTCCGTTAACTCATCTTTCACAGCTTGTCAAGGTATATGGGTAAAAAGGAAATGGCAGGATGATGAGTACTTATATATCACAAAAGGAAGAAAAGAGGTTTGAAGACAGGGGAGAGCTAAGTAACATTTTCATCAGTCATGTGCATGTCATCACAGATTACATTGGAAAAGGAGACGGGTGCTGTCAAGCCAGCAGTGTTTAGTGAGTGTAATAAAATTAGATTTTCAATCTGAGAAATATGATCAAAAGAGTAGAAAATGTAATTAGTCACTCACTTCTGTTTCTAAGGGTCTTTTAGTTTGCGTAAGGATTTTCCAGTTTACCTGTACTCTGCCCTTCCTTTTCTCCTTCCTTCTGTCCTTAATTTAAAAACTGAAAAGGAAAGAAAATACTGATTGGAAATAGGATTGGATTAATACTTTCAATGAAATATTTTAATGTGGCTATGAGAAAAGGCCTCCTTTTCACACCAAGAGAGCTTCAGTAGTGAGAAGCCAGAGAGAGTACTTGTTTTCTGAATGAAATATAACAAGTTGTTTATTACATTTTTAATCATAAGAAGAAACTAAAATGTGCTGTCGACTTTAAACAGATGTCTTTGATAACTGCTCTGTCAGGATACCATGGAATTTTTTTTCTCAAAGATTTCACAGCAAAATAAAATGTTCTGAAAATAATTGCTACCCTTTATTTTCACATGTCTCAATGTACTTTGTTTCCCATGTACAGCCACTTTATCAAATAGCTTGGCAAGAAAATTGTTTCCACCTTCCCTTTCAGCTATGTTTAAAAAGAAGCAATCCAGAGCCTGGAAGGGATTTGAGGCAATGAGTACTGACCGTAGATGTTCATCCTTTGCAGTCCAGATCCTGAGCACCTATGTTGAAAAGAGATTTAATGTGACTGCTCCAGAAGTGACTATCTTTTTAGCATACAGACTGTTTTGACTCACTACAGAAACTATAATTCTTCGTATGAATTATATAGGGAAACTGTAATACCCTAAAGTTGACATATCGATGCTTCATGTTACCAGGTTGGCTTTAGTGCAAAGCCTGACCTTTCTCTCACCCTACATGTTCATGTTTAGTTTTATCTGTTACAAGTAAGCAGTGCTTTCTGTTTAGATCTTCTGACCTTTGAGAAGGATTAAATGTTTCACCTTAGCCTGTTCTGTTGTCAGATTAAATAGTTTAAAGTAAATGGAGAGAAAGATGATTATACCTGAAGCTCTACTGAGCACATAAGAGTGGTTGTTCTGAAAGGATGTTGAGTCTTTTAGTCCGTACAAGACCCACCTAATATTTTCTCTGTAACCTTTCTCTACAAAACACATACATGCACTGTCCCAGGAAAAGCTTGAAGAGGATTAAGAGGGATCTCTGTGTTTCTGTATATGACTCAACTCGACAACTTTTTCACAGCTTCTTTCAGAGTCAAATTACACAACCCTCAGCTCTGCTTTATCTTCAGTGTCAAACATAGCATAGAGCCAAAACAAACCTGTCATGTACTCCCTGTCCTTCTCTCCCTATTTTCTCCTTTGGACATGCCTAACAAACAGGTAAAAGAGAATCTGATTTTGAAGGTGAATGTTATCTTGGTACTCCTCAAAACTCGTGTGCATGTACTGAACTTTCAATGGTCAGAGAATTTTACCAGTGGAAATGCCTAAAGGTGAGCCTTTAAAAGATTTCAGATTTTGGCTTAAATTTCCAAATACTTATATAAGTCTCATTACTAGTATTTAAATGTTTTTTTTCGGAGGTGGACATTTGGCTTGAGTTTTGAAGTGGCTGAAGGTATACCCACCAGGGAAGGAAACCCATCTTTTCTTAAGAAAAATGTTGATGAAATGATTGTATAATATAAAGCTTAACTAGCTTAATAACTACAAACTATTAACTCTAGTCACAACAACAGATTTGCCAATCACTACTTTTATTACTAGTGCACAGTTGGACAAAATTATAAAAGTTCAGGGGGAAAAAGTTGGTTCTCCCAGGTGTTTTAAGTAGCACTTTAAAAGATGCCTAGTCCTTAAGTGATACTATAACAGCACTGAACTATTTTCAGTGGCTTTAACTAAATATTACTTCTCTATCATTATCCAATATTTTGCTGATATTGTTCTGAAATTTGCATTGTATTAATTTCTATGAATGTTAATCTAAATGGAGTTTTGGGGAGGGAAGTGTAAAATTTAACAAAATGATGCTCAATTTTTAAAAGGTTATAAAGCTTCCTCCCTCAAAAACAGCGGCCTTTTTTCATGCACTCGTTATCTAATATGGCATATTCAAACAATTGGAAGGGCTTGTGTATTCATCACTGGAAAATTAGCTGCATGTCTAAATATTCTATGGATTTTTTTTCAGCACCAGAAAGTCAAAATATTTGTCATCCAACTTGAATTTCTATGAAGAGTACATCTGAAACTTTTTTTTTAATCACACTACATTTAATTCCAGTATATCTTAAATGACTTTCTAAATAATTTACTATTGCAATATACTTCCTCCAGAGAAAAATGTCATCTGTTTGTCAGAAATCAAAGGCCCACATGTAGAATCATAGAATCATAGATATCTGGCTGAAAGAAGACAGTTGTCACAATCACTAGATCAGAGATTTCGATAATTAAGAGCTACATCAGCTCAGGTACCTAGATGGGGATATAGAAATCAAAGAGAATACAGGTGTAAGTTTGTTCAAGAGCACTGAGTAAAGCAAGAGAAATATCTGAGCTATGTCTTTTAAAAACTCTCCAAAATGCATTAAGAAAAACTGTGTTTTAATGGAAGTTCTGTTTTGGATAATGCATATCGGACACCACATGCAAAAATTAACTAGTGTTTCTAAAGGCAGTACAAAACTTTCTAACATAGAAGGTGGTGTATTCAGAATAAAGTAGTTTTAGATTTGGAACATAGTATGCCACGTAAAGGTTGAAGAAAACTTAGAATAACCTGGAGAACAAAAATAATCATCTGACAACAGCACCATAGAAAAAAAGGTCTATGTCCATAATGTTATATGTGTGTTTCATACCATATATATACTTATGTGTTTATCTGTTAACTTGATGTGCTACTTCAAATGGCCATTTGAAATTATAAGCACAGTTGAAGGGAAGAAGACATGAAAGTGTGAGTAGAAATAAGGAGTTCTTTAGCAAAATACATGGAAGTAAAAGTGAGTAAAGTGCCCATAATTTTGCTAAGTTGGTCATGTTGCTCTCATCCTAGGCAAAATAATTGAAAATATTTGGATGAAATACTGTTTACAGTTAAATGAAACTGTAGAATTAGTTTCAGAAATATATTTTATTAAATAGTAAAAGGGTCACATCAAGATGAATTTACTGCAATTTTGGAATTTCTAAATCTGGCTAGTAAAGCAACTTGGAGGACCTAATATGTTGCCACTTACGCATGCAAAAAGAGGATGATTAAAAAAAAAAAACCTATATGTAAAACACTTACTAAAAGGACTTTGAATTTGCCTACTTAGAGATGGAAAAATATCTTAACAAAAAGAAAGAATCAGTAACAGTAAATAGCTAGAGTGAGAAGTGCTGCAAGAATCTGCACTAGGCCTTCTAAGACTCAACATTTTCATCAGTGATGGAGAAATTAATATTAAATTGCATGTAAATCACATTACAATTAAATCTCTAAATGATGCCAAGGTTGGTGAAATGGTAAGAATTGAAGTCTCATATTCGTGATAGGAAACAAAACACTTTTTATATACAGCCAGAAAAACCGCAGGCCCTGACTGCAGAATGGCAGACAATAGGTTCATCCATGCTATCACTTTATTCACATGCAGAGTGACCTTTATGTTCATCTTCTACGTTTGTGCTTTGGTTCGCGCTGGCTTGTGCTATTTCTCAGCGCAGAGAGCGCCAATGTATAACTGGAGGTAGTGCAGCTCTCTAACCTGGATATGTGCCTTATTCTGACCTCCCGCAGTGATACCTTACAAAAGGGGCTGATGCCATTCTAAGGCGTTTCATCAGGGTAGTAGTGAGTAAAAATGAAGAGTTGAGTTTTTCTTCTGTACCGTTCCCCTTTATTAGTTATATTAGTTGTTACATGCCGTTATTTGCATTATTAATAATGTTAACGAGTCAAGTACTGTTAACATCGGACTCCCTCCTGCCAACCAAATTTTTAAAAGGTTGTTAGAAAGTTAGAGAAGGTTTCAGAAAAGGTCTATGAATTATTCAGTGGGTAGTAGACAGGTCTTAATGTGAGAGCTTTAGAGAGCTCAGTCTCAAAAGATTTAGAGGTAACTTGATTATTCTGCACAAGTACTTTCCAGGAGAGAAAATAGTGGATTCTGAAGGACACATAAATCTAACATAATAAGAGCTAGAAACCAAAACCAAGCATGTTTGCTTTTCCTGTCATATAGCTGCACAGAGATCCCCCAAAGCCCAGTCCTTTTTGAGGCAGAGGGTATTCATGACCTATGTTGTCCAGCCATATTAATGAACGACTGCTATGGAATTATCAGTGCAACCTATGTTACCTTTGAACAAGCTGGTTGGGATTCTGCAGAAGAGGTAGTCAACCCAGGAAAGGTGCCCTTTGTCTTGGCACAGATCGGGTAAACTGCTATGCTAATCTACCTTTTGCAAGCTAGGCAGAAATTATAAGATATTTTAGGTTAATAAAGAAGTCATGAAAAGTAGTGTTAAAAATACAGACATCTACTCTGTTGCTGACTCTGTTGCATCCTCTTCTGTTCTCTGGCAAATCATTGAAGCATTTTAACTTCTTTCCAATCTATCACATGGAAAAAAAAAAAAAGGTATTTATCTTTCTCTAAAGAATATTTGTATTTAGTTACTATTTTTAATATCCTGAAAAGCAAAATCATAAAATACTGCATTTAAAAGATTCCTTTCCTTAGATATCAATATTTGTTCCAGTTTCCTGCATTAGCAGTTTTTTATTTGATTCTCCTGTTGCACTGGTATATATCAAGATGAATTCTTTTCAATCTGTGGAGTTACACTGGTGTGAATAATAGAACCTTTTCCATTTATTTGACAAACTTGATGATTTTATAAAACTGATTTAGAGAACTGTTAAGAAGAATTACCACTATATCTCGCATTCCAGCAGTATTTACATTAGAGTGAATTTTTATTTGATGTCATGTACCTTTATTGGCTGGAGTTTGGTTCAGTTCAGCTTGGGGAAACTGACTTATGTTAGACTGGTGAATACTAGGGGAACTTAATGGCAGTTGTTCCTTCAGTGGTTTTCCAACTCTAAAAAATTGTCTCTGAGTAATATAGCCTATGGAAATAATCACCCTGCTGAAAACGAAAACACCATATATTGAAATAAGCAGGAAAGAAGTTTAAACAAATTATTTTATGAACAAGTTGTATAGAAGAATTTGAATGGTGTGTAGTGTAATAAATACATTTCAGTTATGAACTTTGATTTTGATACTATTTTTAATGTGCTCTTCTCGAAATTCAATAGCAGTTAGATAAATTACAATCGGAAAACCTTAATAGGATAGTCCAAAATATAACATAAGAGTATTTTTCATATTGTCCTTGTAAATGGACACATGAAGAAATGTCAGTGGCTCAAATACATAGCTAAGTTAACACTTGCCTAACATAAAACTTAAAAAGCTTTATAAACTTTATGTACTTTTTCTTGTACACCAATCATGATTTATTTTTTTTTATGTAAAGTTTATGGGACTTTAGTCTGGGAAGCAGAGTCTAAGGCTGTCATCCTTTTAAATTCTAGGTTCATCGTATTCTGAAATACATGTAACTCCAAAAAGAGGAACATTCTGTTGAGCTAAATCTTTACCTGAAGAACAAATGACATGGAAATGAGGGAGCGATTTGAGACACTGTTTATGATTCTTGGTGCACCAAACTTCGGACCAGAGGAAAGTACACCAAAGAGGAAAGGTAAGCCTCTGATTTTGGGATGAAATAGCTTCTAGTGTAATTTAAATCAGTGATTGCATCCTGCTTAGAGATTCTTTAAGCTTTGACCTTACCTCAGACACTCAATTTCTCTCGCAACTGTTAAACCAGAGCTTCCAAAAGGTCTGCTAGAATCAGCTTTATGCTCAAGTTATATGCAGAGCCCACCTTCAGTAGTTTCATTCTAAGTGTACAGAAAGCATTTCTCCAGCTAGAGGAGACAGGAGAGTTTCACTGTTGAAAATCACAAAGGAAGAGCAAATTTAAAATGAAGTTTATACACTGCATTAATTACTAAATTTAAAGCTTTACAATTAAAAAATTAGAGCAACAACCACTTTTTTCTTCTTCCTCCTGAATGGGGAAAAGTCAGTTATAAACTATTTTGAGTCTATTATAAACTTTTTCTCTCTACAAAGAGCTGTTTTTTTGAAACTTACTTATAATCTTTCCCATAATATTTCAATGAAGAAACCAAATTAAACAATGCTTTAAGAAGATATATATACAGTATAGGGAAAAAAAACCTTTATAAAAGGGAAAAAGTACAGCATAAAGAAACCATAAAAACATACCAAATCACATGAATGTAAATCAGGAATTATAAAACTGAATAATCTTCCTTCTGTTAAAAGTAATAATAATAAAAAAATACAACTCCCAAAATCCAATATTTGATTTATCTATAAACAATTACTTAGTATAGGAAAATAAAATAAACACATTTTTCCAGTGGAGTTTTGTTTTTTCCACATTTTTTTGGTGAAGGATTGTTGTATTTGGATTGTTTTCTTTTTTGAGGGGAGGAGGATATGGAAAGAAAAGGGAGAAATAAGTGCTTGTACATATCTAGTTCTTTGATTTCTTTTTAAAATAGATAATTTTTAAAGTATATTTATTTTATTTACTTTATTTACTTAATTAAAAGCTACCAAATGCATATTAAAGTAGCCACAAGAGCAAATACAGGAATAATTTAATGGTAGTAATCCAGTGTCTGGTGAACAAAAACAATTTAATCAGTTGCTTCTCTGTTCAGAGAATTAAAAAAAAAAAAATTGATTAGGCAATTTATTTCATATTCTGACACTGATATAGGGGCAGATTTTTTAATCCTAGTTCACTTTGTTTAGGCCAGATAGGAACTGTGATATTTTGAATGTGTGTCCTCATGAGAAGGTCACAGCCTGTGAGAGCTTCTCGATTTGCCTCAAATCTTTCCTTCACCTTTCCACCAAAAAATCCTCCCCTCTCACTAGCACTCCCAAAGTCATAAAATTCCTTCTGAGGTATTTCACTGGAAACTACTTGATGAGATTTGAAAAAAAAAAAAAAAAAGTAAAATGAGAAGGTGTTCATGAGGAGAATAGTTTAAAAAGAAGAGGAGGTGATTTAAGAGAGATGATCTCTTATTGCAGTAAAGGACAAATGCCTGTTTTTAATTGATAAGTATTATTATTTAATATGTCAGATGAAAATCAAGCTACTTAGAAAGTATCCAGCTATGGACATTAGAGCTTAAACAAAGGCTCCTTTACTTTATCGCTTTAATTTGGGAATATGCCTTCTCAATCTTTGCTTCCTTTGCTGCTCATGTTTAACTTTTGCCTCAGTGAAATAAAAGATGAGGGTTCCTCCATCTCCTCTTTTTCAGAAGTAGTTGACCCCTTGTCCATCTCTTTACAGCCGTTACACACAGGCACACACACCCCCTGGTAGTTTGTGTGCTATGCTTCTGTGCCTCACCAGTCCTGAGAAACTGTACGTCATTAAAATTTTGCTAAAATAACTTCCCTACCTAGTGACCATTTGGTGGTTTTGTTATTCAAAGTGATTAAAAAATAATGGGAATTTTGAATCCCTGCAAGGTTGCACTTAAAATCCAATAAAATCTCAACTCATTACAAAGTCAAATAATGTAAGATGCAGTTTAGCATGAATATTATTCAAAAGCTGCTATAGTAAAGGTTTGCAGGTAGGGTCTACATTATTGTTCATGCTAAACTGCTGTCATTGCCTTATACTGTATGGTGTCATTAAGTATCTAATCATTTTACAGACTTTTATTACAGTCAGCAGGATTTCATTCTTCAGGTGCCCCCAGTGGGACATTAGGAACATGTAGGAAACCAGAACATTTGCAGCAAACCTTACGTAGCACTGCAGGAGTTCTGCTTAGTTCTTGCCATGATTAGTCACCTTCGGGTAGAAATGAAAAACTCATTAAATACTTTATTACTTATACCTATTAGAGAGGATATTTACAGTGCTGTGGTTCAGAACTTGTTAGTTTTGAACATCTATGCATTCTGAAGAAAGCCACGTTTTGCTGTTGTCCTTCTGCCCAGTTCTTCCCTCTTCTCCGTTTCTGCTTCATTCTGTAAAGCGTGTCAATCATTAAGACCAATTTTGCTCTTGGAAGGTTTGTCACTGCTGGATCCTTACAAATGAACTATTAATGTGCTAATACCAGGAATCCTCCATGCTCCCACAGTAGGCATTTCATCCCTGAAGCTTAGCCTTCCACCACTCTGACGCACACCGTTGGCAACCTCATGACTTGGAAAAGTGGTTTTTTTTTCCATTTGATGATTCTGTGTACACTACGTGGCCCATCTATCAATGACTTTCTGCTTATTAATTGCTCATAAATGTTCATGAATTTGTGTCACACTGATGAACCTCTTAACTTGCACACAAGCTATTAATTATTCATTTGTAAGTAATTATGCTGACGATTTTTGCATCCTCTATAGCTGCTCATTATGTAAACTAACCATGTTAACAGTCCCTATACTGATTCAGACTTTAGATACAGCTCTCCTTGGCAGCAGCTAAAGACTGCAAGATCAAAGATTTTTATAACAAAGTAAACTTAGTTACTGATAGATACTTATTGCCTTTGTAATAGACAAAATGAAAACCTTTCTTCATAAACATACCTACAAATATCATCCTTTACCCACTTTTTAAAAAACCCATTGTCATTGCCTTAGTTATAAAAAGGAAAGGTGAAGTATTCTTTTTTTTTTTTCCCTGAAAAAAAAATATTTAGTTAGATGATTGGAGGGAGGGGGTCCTTGAGGGGAGATAATGTGGGAGTATTTGGGGAGGGATGCCTGACAGGGGGTATCTTGGGGTCCCCGGGAGAATGCTTGAGGGAGAGGTTGGGGGGTTGCCACTCTAAATTGCACCCCAGTAATTTTCTAACCACTTATTGCTGACCAAGTTTGATAAGATCAACTCAAAAAGATATTGAGAGAATTAAAATATCTGCTGAGGTTAAAATAGGATATTTTTATCCCTAGCAGAAAAAAAACCCAAGCTTCTAACAAAATTCTGCATCTTTAGGGAGAATAGAAACTTGTTTTTCTCAGATGTACATGATAGAAGTATAATGCTCTACGATCATCTTTTAATTGGAAGTGTTGGTTGCAAGATAAGTTTCAGAATAGATACACAGAGGAAAAGCCCCCATATCCAGGGATGAGCTATCAAAACCATGCAAAGTAAATTCATGATTTACTGAGATGATAAAGCACTTGTGAATCCAAAATTCAGTGTGTTGTAAAAGGCATACCAAATGTTTTCAAGCATTACAGAAATCAAATAATTTTTTTCTTCTTTTGCTTTCTTTTTTTTTTTTTTTGTGGAGGGAGGTGAGGGAGAGGCTAGAGACACTTACTTTATTCCTACATAAATTCTGCCACTCTTGATTTGCATTTATGGTTCCGAGTTTCTATTCATACTGTACTGTTGGGAACTGACATGGAAGGATAAGCAAAAAAAAACCCAAAACCCTGTGAGTCTTGGGTCTGAATCTCCCGAAGATCCCAACTCTTTTGCATCTAAGCTCTTCACAGCACTGGAGTCAAGGATGTCTACTAGGTAAGGTTCCCAATGACTTCAGAACAGCATTCTAGGAAAAAAAAATGAACCGCATCCTCTTTTCTTGTGAAGAATTGTGTCAGATGTCCTTTTGCTTAATCAATATATGAAAGAAATGTAAGAAACACTTCTTTGTCAATTCACTTTTATTCTTTTTGTGCATACTAGGTAGGAAAGCTTTTTTCTGTTTCACGTGTAGTCTTTATTGAAGGAATGGTGTGCTACTGTACTGTTAAGTCTTCACTGTTCTGCACTGAGACAATCCTCTTCTAATTTGCAGCAGAGGTCTTTTGGGTAGCTTGCAATGTGCTCAAAGCCTTCACTTAACATACAGAGGAATTTAGTAGCTTAAATTATGTAACATGTCCACTTTCTGTCTATTATCTCCATTTTCTTTCTCTGGAAAAGAACCATATTAACTTGAGAATACATTATTTAATGATAGAAACACTTTTGATTATGCTCAAGTTGCCATAGGAATAATGAATATTTGCTAATAACTATTGTAGCATTGTCTATAATTCCTAGATTAGTAATAGCTTTAGACAATTTCTGGTCTGTGTGAATAGATGCATATTCAGGGCAACTACCAAGCTGCTCTAATACTTGAGCTACAAGGATTACTAAAAAAGTAGGAAATTATTTTTGAAATTGCTGTATTTTTGGCAGTGAGGATCACAATTACAGTTTAAACACTTAAAGCTCACATGGATACTTTCAGAAAACGATCAATAGCGCAGATTCATCAGAGACTTATTACCAGCCAACACGTTACACCTATCAAAGTGCTCTTCCTTTCAACTGAGGTGTACCAGTCTTATTAGTGACATATATTAACCATCTTCATTTGGGATTTTGCATTAGTCGAGTAACTGTAAGATGATTAGTTTATATAATGAGCTACAGTACAAGAAGCAAAATCTTCACTATAATTAATAAGAAATGAATAATTAATGACTTATACATATAATAACAAGTTTATCCAGCTGTCATGTGCTATAAATGCATGAATATTTTAGAAATTAACAGCCAAAGTTATAAGAGTGCTTGATAGTTCAATGCTATTTTTTATACTTTCTGATCAAAATCTTGTGTCTACATCAGACTTCAAGCTCTAGTGAACTGAGTGGGAGCTTTGCGTGTGACTGGTACACCACCAAAGGTTTCTCTCAGGTGAGAGAAAAGCTGATGAGCTTCTCTTGTTAGATACTTCAGCAAATTCTTACCAGAAGATACATCTTATAAGCGAGTCTACTTCAGGAAAAGCTTCCGTTTGTGTTCACACCTTTCTTGACTCAAGAATCATCCTACCATGGGACATAAATCAGAGGACGGGCTCCATTAGTTCTAATTCTACGGTTTCATTGAACTAGTTTGCTTTTGGTTTTTTTTAACTTAAATCCTTGGTGGTTTAATTCTACGTTGTTTACTTTATTGGCCAATAATGGTAGTTTTGTTTTCAATTTATGATTGTTTTACATTATTTTAATTGACATTTCTAGGCTCTTAAATTATTTCTGCATGGAACTCATTCTCAAAGGGTTTAATTTGGTTCTATGTAAAATTTGATGAATGTACAGAGGAATGTGAAAGAGTGAAAACAAAGAGCAGGATACAAATCTCACAACTCGGAAAACAGCTCCCCAAAGAGTGATTCTTTCAAGCAGATCAATGTCTTCCTGTGCTGAAGTCAATGGAGCTACACTGGTTTACACCTCCTGAGGATCTGGATACACACCATTAATACCTGATTCAAAGCCCATGGAAATAATTTGCTTTTAGTATTGTAACTTTATGGCCAGAATAATCTGTTAGTATTTATGAGCCTCCTGCTTAATGAGTTCTGACATGTTTGTTAGGGAGCCTGTGATCGTTCCTTGCTCAGGGTAAATCTCTGAGGAACAGTTTCTTTCCTAGGATGCTCTTACAGCAGTGCACACCTTAGTGATTATTGGATATAAATAGGGAATCCAGCTGTCGCATTTCAGGAGATGTTGACTGCTTGGGGGATTTTGTTTGCTTGTGTATCTTTTTTTTTTTTTTTTTTTTTCTGAAACCCATCTCAGACAGTTTTCAGCCTCTAATATTAGAAACTGAAGTTGTTAATCGTGAAGCCCATGTGAGAATAGTAGTGAAAATTAATGCCTAAAAAAAATACATTAAGATATACTCCCCCCCCCCTTCATTTATTACTAACAATATGTCTACTAAGTAATTTATTCTTCTAACTACTTAGGCACTTATACAAAGATGGAATTTGTTTGTGGTTTTTGCCCTCAGGAGCAGATGGAGCTACACATACACACCTTGCATGTATGCTTCTGGAGCTATTTGAGAAAATGATCCTGCTACTGCAAGAGAAGAACTTATCCTGCATCTTGGCTGAAACAGGCTTCAGAGCAGCACAATTGTAGCACAAAAATGAGTGAGGGATGACTCACTGTATGCTTGGTAGTGACTTCATTGTTTTTCATTGTTTTTTATTATCTTAAAATATGAACATTTCACAGTTCTTATTCCTTTTCTGCAGAACTTGCCTGAGAACCTCATGAGACCAATGAGAATTTTATTATGACACTTCTATGTGTTCTGTTTTCCAGTAGGTTTTAGCTATGTAGTATTTTGGCATTTGCACTTCCAGTCCCAGTACAGTTATGCCTGGGCAACACTAAGCAGTAAGCAGCATGCTAGACACAGAAAGCTTGAGCAAATGTAGATGATCCTCATAAAGTCTGCGGTTTGTTTGTTTTTTTAATTTCATTTCAAAATTATCTGGTAATACATGTCATTCACTAGATGGCTTATCATTGTTTATCTCATGTGAATACCTACCAAACACTTTTTGAGAGTTTTGCGGGTTTTTTTTTTTTGTGACATGCTGGATAGTTGATGAAATCAGTGCTGATATCTTTGAACACCTACCAAAGACAAGAAAATTATAACACTCACACCTCTCTGTTTCTTAATATACAGGATGTAGTGTTCTCATCTCAGTCCATCAAGATGTAACGACTATCCGTTGCTCCAACGACAAAAAAAAAAAATTAAGAAATAAAAATTACTACTTGGATCTCAGAAAGCACATCTAATAAGTTGATGATGGAATGGATGATTTAATCTTTATATTTTGATTATTTATCTGTCATTAAAAGCCGTTTGTGATGAATAGGTGAAATTCTCAGCTTAATATCAATGCCATCAACATGCACATAGATCAGGGAACATAATTGACAAATACAAAAATGGCACAATTAGAATGCTTTTCTTGTTTCACTTGGACCGTAACAAAATATTTGCGGTTACTGCTGTACTGTTGACTTTTGAAGTCTTACACAGTTATGATGAAATTCTCCTTTTTTTCCTATAAATTCAACAAGACAAAATACATTGAATACCACCACTCTTAAGGCTAAGTCTAGCTAAATTAAAGTAGTAAAAAATAGAAAAAAGTAACTCTTAAAAATACAGGAAGTGTAAGTATTATGGTTCTCAACCTGTCCTTGTGCTGCAGACTGCTTGTTTAGTGTTCTCTTTAGTGTTCCTTTAAGCCCTTTTCTAGACTCCTGTGCATGCATTCTATTGCTCTTCACCTCAAGGTGCATAACACCTACATCATAAATTGCAAGAGTTTTTGAGTCATATATTTTACATAATACATTCAAATAAAATGCTTATAAAATTTTGAAAGAGATTTTTAATCTAATTCAGAGCTGAGAACACTGACATGCTAGAACGTCTGACTTTTCTTGGATCTGCCAATGACTGGATATCGTAATTAATTTCCTTTAAAGGAAGGAATTAATTTTGCTTATACAATATAGTTTATATTTTTAGGGGAAATAAAAATTCCAAAAGCCCTGAACAGAACATTTGCATTAAATTTAATTGGTAAGATAATTAATTTCAGTAGTGTTCAGTTCCCACTAAATATCCAAATTAAAAGAGTTAGGATCCAGGGAACTGGAGAACAGCGACTCTGTGACAGCTATAAGATGATTTTTCTAGTTGCTAGAGAGCATAGCAGCTCTGTGTCTATGGCAGCATTGCCAAAGTGTGCGGTGAACAGGAGATTGGTATGTCCTAATTTCATGGCCAGCTGCCATGCTGTCTGGCAATGAACTGTGGGGGGAAAAAAAAGTGCATAGCGATATGTAAGCTGTTAGGAAAGTAGGGAAATCTTCCAAAAAACATAAAATTATTTCCTCAGAGACAAATTTTTTGAGTCAAATTGTATTGCCACATTTGATAACTATTGAGAAAAAAAACCACAATAGTTCTGGCTCAAGCTTACAAGTGCAATGACTAGGAGGGAACCTGAGGATCAGTTATGCATTTATTGTGCATTCCTTTGGCTGTATAGTATCCTGTTTGATGATAATTTCTGTCCGTGGGGATACAGCCTGGTAATATCAATTGTCAATAGAAGGAAAGATACCTTTTATGGTATTCGTTTTTAAAGATTCCTCCCACTTAGTACCTCTAAAACATGAGGTTACTTCCCCCCCTCGCTGTGAAGCTGGAGGATAAATATCATTGTACAATGATGCTCAAAAACTGTGGAGATAAGAGCTGTATCAAAATTCCAAACTTTAATGGATGGTTCCTTTGGAATAGCCAGAGGATTTCTGTGTTTTTAGTATGTATTCCCAGTATGTTGGTTCTAAACATACTTCTGATTAGACTTTTTTTTTTTTTTTTTTTTAACAGGAATAAGTAAACTGGCCAGGTGAACACTGACTCACCTTCAGTGTGAAGAGCTAAATCAGGTAAATACTGAATTTTTCCATACTTCTCCTTTGTTCATTGCCAATCTGCTATATTTCACAACTCAGATCAGAGAGAGGACTTCTGAACCCTACAGAAATATACATTGATTTAGTTATAATACAATGTGTGGACATGCACCTCTAATGAAGATATAAAACTGTAAGGTGGAATATTAGAGTAAGTAGGCTGCAATCATATCTGCTTGAGACTTTCTTTATATCTTTATGTCCTAAGCTGATAATAGAGGTATCCATTAACACAGATACATCAGTAGAGTTTCATAGCTGCAATGTTTCTTCTCCTATAGGAAGAAAAAGAATGAAAATAGTAATCTAATTCCACAGATTCACACACTGCTGGGTCACAAGCCAGGAGCAGTGACTTTTTAAAATATGCTTTTTTTTTTTTTTTTTTTTTTTTTTTTAAAATCTGACTACTTCATTTCCCTAAAAATGTCAGCACAAAGCATCTTAACATTGTCGTTGTTTATTTGAAATACAGTCAGCTTAATGATACAGGTATGTACTGCCTGTGCCTTTTTAATAAAGATAGAGCTTTTAGATAGAAACCTATGCCTTTTGAGATTTGTAGAATATATACAATATCTAAAATGTTTAATCTCTCACTGTCTTCCCTTCCTTCTCAAAGTAGTAATTCATTGGATAGCTAAGCTATTTTAAGAGTGCTATGAAAGATTATTACTGTTTCTATTGTTCTGGAAAAATACCTTGTTATAGCAATTCAGATATTTATAGAACTATCATATTAAAAAAAATAAGAGATTTTTTTAGGGTCAACAGGAACAGCAAAAAAAGATATATACCTTCTAAAGCTCACTGTAGATATGAAAATAAACACCCAGAATAAAGGTATGAGCTTACTAGAGAAATATAGATGATACAGATAATATTCTGCAGAGATCAACAAAATTCCAAATCTGATAAATTTTGCATTAGAAGAAAGATTAAGGCAACAAAGGGCAGGAGTAGGGTGAAAAATCATTTCTTACTTTTAAACTAGCTGAAGAGTTTCATAAACACTTTTTCGTGACTGACTTTCAAGTGTCACAAATGGGACTGAGCTCTAGACAAGACTGGGGTAGAGGGTGTATACAGAAAGTTCTTCCCTTTTTAATGATCTTAGCATTCTCCATCTATTTTATGCCTCAAAAGATAAGAGACAAATTTTCTTCTATGCTTTCCTCTAACATCACCAGAGGTCACCTGTAACACTGCTCCTGGAAATAGGCCCCTCAGTAGAATCATTTCCCACAGGCACGGATCTTGTTTTATCAGAGGTGTAGTAAAGTCATGTTTTCCAAGAGAAGATGTTTTTAATTATACATCAGATCTACATTATTTAGGTTTAGAAAGGTACTCTGAGACTGAAGTTTCCTTTCTTTTAAACTAAAACAGGGCGGATTTTTTTTTTCCTTTTCCAAATTTTCCACCCAGAAAAGGCCTGAAAATAATCATCTTCGCAAATTTTTCCTAATTTATTTAACTTCTGTTGTGAACAAGGGTGTAACAACAAGAGCCAGGCTCCCCAGATGAAAACTTAAACTAAAAAAGCATTGTGTCTTTGCTTCTGCATAAACATGTACATTACTTTAGTCATCTAGTGTACCAATCCTCTTTGCTTTGAATTAGCATGATTTCAGTCTCTATGTATGTTTCCTTAAAAGCAAGTATAAAAAAGAGGAAAAATGTATCGTTCTTATTATACAATGTGTGTTTATTGTAAATTGTGGATTGTCCTTCTCTGCTTACCTCTAATTAGAGGGAACACTAGTGAACACCGTGTGTCTCTCCTGGACAGAAGCTAGAGTGGGGAAGGGGAGGGAGTGGGGGGACTAAAATATTTGGTTTTGTGGGCGAGAAGAACTTACTCGTATAGCTGAAAAGAAAGCCCAAAAATGAAAGTTTCAAAATGATCTTGGGATATAAAAGCCTGCAGAATTTGATGTGGCCATTGCTTCATTAGGATTTTCCTCCCAGAGAAGTATTAATTTTTTTAGATTAACTTAAATACAGGATAAATACTGAAGACACTAAAGGATTAAATCAAGGTTAATTAAAACATTTAAGTCTTTGATTACAAAAGTGATAATTACAATAGAATAAAGAGCAAAATAATTCTTATTGAATAGCTCCTTATCTGGTATGCTCAACCTTTTCTGTCAGACCCTCAAGGAGTCTTTGTCTCTTTATTGTTATACTCCTTGTGCCCTAGAAAGACAGAGAGAAAGGAAGCAAAGAAAGGAGGAAGGGAGAAAAAAGTCTTGTTACTTCTATGCAAAATATCAATTTCTTCTTTAAGGTAAACTGGTTCCATCCTGATATACTTGTTTATTTGCTTTCTTTCCAAGACACATAGATATTTGCTATTTACAAGAATTTGGTATAACAACTCTGGGTAGAAAAGGAAAGTCAACTGATATCTTGACAGTGGTAATGTAGAATTTTTCTTCAAAGGCTGAAATGAGGAGGAGAACCAAATATTTTACCAGGACTAGGAAGTAAAGCTCCTAGAAAACAGGTAATAGAGTCTATGCTGTTAGCTGCAACTGTGACTTTCCAGGGAAAGAACTGTAACTGAGAAAGGCACATTTCTTTTTATCTGCCACTTTTTTATTCTCTTCTCTCCTTTATGCGTAGTCTGTCTTACAAGAAGACTGGACTAGACTGTAGCAACAGGAGTAAAAGTGCTGCCTGAAATATATTCCTTTCTTTTCCCAGCAAGGGCACTTCAAATTCTTGGAGAGAATAACTGAAAGGAAGGAGGAATGGGAAAGATTATTAAAATGGAGACATATTTAAGGTTGTTTTGGGGAAGATCACCAGGTGGCACTGTTTCATATAATCAAATACATTTTTTCATAAAGAAAAATGTGCTCCCCTGTTTGAGGGCTGCCTTAGTGGTTTCAAAAGTCAGGTTTGTTTGGGGTAGGAATGGTTGGCAGAATTAAATGTGCTCTTTGTTCACGCCATTCAGGCTGAAGCGAGCTCTCAGTGAGTGGATGCCACCCAGTGTTCAGCCTCTTCCAAGACGGGCCTCGGTGGCTGGCTGTTCAAGGGCTGCTGCTCAAGGACTTGTGCAAGTAAGCAAGGGATAATAGTACTATTAATGCTGCGGCTCCCTGGAAAATATATCATGCCCAAAGTACTACTTTTCGTGATCATGGCCTTAAATGACAGGCATAACTGCGTTAACGCAGTAGACTTTTTCGGGATGCTTTATTCCACATAACATTTTGATGATCAACAGCACCATCTCGAGTCAGAATGACCTGTATTAAGCAGGCTGAGATCAATTAAGCAATAGTGTGAAACAGGGAGAATCATTACATTGTGGCCTGAAATGAGACTCCAGAGATGTGCCAAGGACAATCTCTTCCAAGTTTAGATGAGAACACTGAGGTACTGCTTTGTGGCTGGTGGGAAGCAAAAGAGGTCTGCTGACAACGGGCGAGGGCTCCCAACCCCGTGGAGAGGAAGGAGATGTTGCAGAGCCCTGGGCTGATCCTGCCACCGTGTCCATACATAAGTGTCTGAAAGACAGGAAGATGTGATCTGTGCGGTGCTGACTGGGAAAGGGGAAAAAACAACTTCTGCTGGCAATGCATTGCCTAAAAGTTGCTGCTTTGCTGTGCCTTTGTGGACAGACTTGAGAGACAGGCAAATTGTGCTATTTCAGGTGCTGTCCCCAGAAGATGGATGCAGCCTTTTAAAGCACCTAGAATGCTTTGCCATCACTATTTGCTGAGCAGCCCAACTCCAGGTGTAGATCACCGTGATGTACTTTCGAGGACCTTTTAATTCATCAGGTTGCCCGTGCCGCCCCAGGGTAGTGGCTGAGGCCAGCACTAAGCTTCCTGTGATGCCCAGGCTGGACACATGCTGGCCCTGCATCTGGGGGCCTGGGCCCAGGTCCTGGCCCAGCAGTGAGGCAGCAGCAGGGGCTGTCAATGGGGTCATGGCCTGAAAGCTGCCCAGGGGCCTGGCTGGGAGCTTCCTGCTGCAGTACCCATGCTGCCTCTCTTAGCCCAGGGCCTGCGGTCTCAGCCACCATCATCATGAGGGTGCTCCGATCCAGAAGCTGGCGTGCTGTGGGTGCCCTGCCAAGCTGTCACAGCACCCTGGGGAAACCCAAAGTTTTGATACAGAGAGTGCAGGTCTTGGTTTCTGTCAGCAGCCACGTAACTGCCTCCTACCTGCATCACTTTGTGCCTGGAGAAGTGCCTGAGAAGAAAGCTGCAGCTAGATGAGCCCGTGACAACATGGTAAGTGAGGGCATAATTTATTTTCTACCAAAATTTTCTTGCAAAATATTTGCCATGCCTTCAAGATGTCCCATTACCTTGCACATACCAGGGGAAGTCAAAATGTTGCAGCCCTGAGTAGCCATCGTGTTGGAGCAAAATGGCTGGCTCACCCTGGCAGCATGCATGGATGCTGTCACTTAAATTCTATGCCCATTGCCTACACTTCAAAAATTATATGGACTTCAGAAAATAGCTAAGGGATCAGACTAAAGAGCTCCACTGTGGTGACAAATTGCAGTCAACTTGGGCCCTTTCATGTATGGAGGGAGAAGAAAGAAGAGGGGAAAGAAATATTACACTTTTTGCTTGTTGTTGAGCTAATGCACAAAACACTACAGCTTGAGAAGTATTACATTTCATCGTAATTAACTGTTATTATTTATTTGCTAAATAGCTGGAATAGTATTTTGGCAGAAGGGGCTGGAATCATTTTTCAGCTCTTTCTTTTGCTGTGCTGTATTCTTAGTCAATTAATTTTAGTCTCTGTATGTTACAGCTAATATTACAATATTACCAGAATAACAGTGCTTTCTCTGATATCTTTAGTATTATAAATTTAAAAATTATTAGAACTGAAAAGGGCATTTTCCATTAAATTCTTTATTATCTTTTGTAGAAACAAGTGAATTATTTTTGAAATCCATTGCTGTTACTTCATGAATGAATACTTTATGTTGTCAGTAGGCAAATTGTTTTTCTTATTTTCCTATTAATTCCTATAAATCTCTCTTTGAATTTTAAAGTGAATCTTTAATTTTATTTCTTATCTAAAATATTATTTTCACTTAAAATTTTGAATTTCAGCATTTGAGGGAAGATTTCCAAGATGTTTATGAAATTAGCTTTTATTAAATGGTGTTAGAGATAAAAGCTTTTCAGATCATAACTTTACACAGTGCGTTTCCAGGAAATGAGCCCTCTGGCTGCTCTTCTGGTGAGTAGAATATGAAAACACGTCTGATTTTCTAACTCTGCCAAGTTTTAAAATTGCTGTTGAGTAAACAGGATTCCTAATTTTCCTTTAGAGGGACAGGTGTGTATACATATTTTAGACACTATTTTCAAGTGAAATATTACCTACTCTTAAGATCATTTCACCAGAAAATACCAGAAAAAGGGAATCCTAATGATTTTATTTTGGTTTATTTTTTTTTTATGTTAGAGGAATGTGTATATTATTATAATTTTTCCTTTCCAGGCTAAATTAGCTACTGCAAAAAAAAATTGTGTGCTGAAAGATCTTCTAAATTGATATATCTTGTTGGGGTGGCACTGAAGAAATAAAAAGCATTAAATCCTGAGACTTTTATTTACTTGTTTTAAAAGTTAACACAATCTGAATGCTTACATTTATTACCCAACTCATCACTTTTTAGTTGGTCAAAATTGGTTTGAGGTTTCAATATTCTTAATTTTCCCCCAAGTATGGTTAGGGAACCTATTTTCTCTCAAGTATAATTAAGTCAGTACACTGAGGTCAGTAGTGTTTCTTCTCTTAGAACTGATACACGAACTTGAGGTTTTTGTCTTGACTTCAAGGGAATTTTGGGGAGAAACCTTTTTTTCCATTTTTTCTAGTGTTTTCTTTTTCCAATTGAGTTTGTTAATTCTAAAATTGTGAATCAAAGGTTTTCTCTCTATATGAATATGTCCAAATTTTCTGTGACAGGTAAAATATCACACCATTCTTTTGAATTTTCTGCTAAATTGTAGAAACACAAGTGCATTGTAGTAACAATTTTCTCTTTCATTTCAATTTGATTTTGATTGGGTACCTTAGCCTGACTTGATATAAGGTATTAAAATTCTTGGCTTATTCTTATGACAAGTTGTATGACCTTTCTCTTTTCTTGCATTATTATTCATCTTTCTTTGATATCATTGGCATGTTATTTTCAGTGCTCTGACATTCCTGGCATTCTGCCATGTTCTTCACGCTTTTGACCCAGCAATGTTAGAAAGGAAGGCACAATTTCAAAGAAGTTTGTTCCTACAGAAAAGGTAAACACATTGTTTCTGCTATTTAGACTCGTAATTTGCTTTGTTACTCTTTTCCCTATGAACAATTAATCTTAATATACGCAGTCACCTGGTGGATAAAAGTTTTGAAAGTAGATATGGACTGACAGGCTGTGATGTAAACTCACAGCAAAAGTCATGTAGCTGTTGTGGCATAAAACTTGAGCTAAATAAGATTGTATGTTCTTTTGTAGCACTCCAAACAACAAAGTTCATTGTGATTGGTGAGATATAAAATAATTCAGATCCAATTCTGATATGAAAGTCTCTTATTTTCCGATATGTGATAGATACATTTGAAAAATCTGAACAATATTTCTATAGTCTATATCCTTATGTAACAAAGAAAAACTGTTTCAAATATTTTAGATAATCCCAAGATAAATTATTTTAGGGAAGGGTAAATGTCAACACACATTTTACATGAAACAATTAATAGAGAAAAATCTTTGTCTTATAATTCTATTCCACTGTTTACCACATGTTTGAGTGCAACGTGAAGGTTCATATCTAAAGTTTTGTTGCAGATAAAGTATGAAAACATTTATAATGGATTTTTTCCATGAAGTGTAGATCACTGCATAGTGATTCCTGGCTATTATTTTATCTGTGCAATGTCCTGATAATGAACAAAAACTGGTTGGTTTTTTTTCCCCTAATTGAAAAAGAAGTATTATTTAAATAAGCATAATGTGCACTGATTATTAACTGCATACTCCAGAAAGGCTTGCTAACACAGACAAGTTAAAATGTCGTTGACATTTTTGATGCCTGGTTCCTGGAAAAGTTCTTAAAATTCAACAGTCTAGTGTCCTTAATTTATGCATGGAGACAGGAAGATGCGCAAGGAAGGCAATGCTCTGAACTGCGTAGTTTCTCAACAGAGACGTGTGTGCATTTCTACCATACTCTGAGATCTAGGCATCTAAATTACGTCTGCACCTCTGTCCAGTCTATGCCTAGGAATTTCATGTCAGTAATAACCTTTGACAGATGTGATAACTCATGGACTATAAAATTCTTGCTTAGGAGGAGTAGGAGATGATATACACTACTTGACTGTCTAAAAATCTAGAGGCCAGAGTATTTGCCCAGCTAGTGGGTGGTCCACGTTAAACTGCCTCTAGATAAAAATGTTAAAAGACAAAAGGCAATGAGAATGCATTTTGTGACTGACCTACACCTGGTCAGATGTTTTGGGCATGCTCTGACCTCAGAGATTCGGGTAATTGTCTGTATAACTTCTGGTTGTCAATGGGGCTTAGCTGTTTAAAGCTGTGTGCGTGACACCTCAACCAGAGTTGTGGTGTACTTCCGCACATTGAGGATCTGCAGGTGCACAAAGAATTGCAGATTTATAAGGGCTGCCCTATTGGTTCACATCTCCTCTATAATTTTTATGTAGTTTACCCAGAATGTGTGTTAACACTCCTCTTTTAATCAACTAATTCTGGCTGTGTTTCAATGCAGCACTTCTCAATGCAATACAGTATTTCACCAGATTTGCATGAGACTTCAGCGGCTAAATGAATTGTCAGAACAACATGCACTGTACAGAAACTTTCAGTACCAAATATACAACTTTAACATGTCCCAATAAGAGAGCTTTTAAATTACTATTTGGTGGAAAATTACTATTTGGTGGAAAATTACTATGGCTTGAAGAAGACCTAAGCAAGTCTGACCTGTGACTCTAACTCCTATGTAAGATGGAGGATAAACCAGAAATGTATGTCACTTTTTATAATCAACTGATTAATTCACCAAAATTAATTAATTTAAAATAGTCAGCTAATATAGACCAGAAGGACAGAATTCAGACTCTGTCATATGTTTTATGAAACCCTTGTTCCTTCTTACATCTGTTGCTACTTTGTTAGCCTTAGGACAATTACAACGTTGTTACTGAATTTCTCTTTACATTTGGAGAATAACTTTTTTGCAAGCTCAATAAATCTCAGATGATTTTCAAATTTAATTCTTTTTTGTAAGATTAACAAAAAAAAAATTAATATCCATTTTTCATTCAACAGTAACAGTATCAGGAATATAATCCTAGGAGATTTATACAGGTCTTCTATTAAACTGTTTTTCAATTCTCCCTTTGATTGATGGTTTAAAAAATATTTGTCTCAAGTTCCTTGCATTTGCAGATAAGATAACATACATTCCTGTATTGAGAAGTCATACAGGTAGATTGTGATATACGGTGATACCAAATGTTCTGACAGTAATTTATTGTCCCAACAGTTATTTGCCTTTGATAATTTTACTGTGAGTGTATCACTTAAGACACTTTAGTAATAAGGAGTCTACTGTAAGCAGTGTCCTTAAAGTACTATTAAACACTTATTTTCATTCCTAAATTAAAAGAATAATTAAAGACTATACTAAAATCTTGTAAAAAATTATATGTAATTCCTGACCAGTTTAAGTTCTTTATCAGTACATTTTGAATGTCCTGCAGTAACCTGACTGGAAAATATCTTTAGGCATGATCCAGATTTTGGAATTGAGGAATTATTTCATATTCTATCAGTTAATTGAAACAAGAATATGACTGTACTAGAGACTTTTACTCACAGATTGCAGAAATGGAAAAAACTTTGTAATTGATGTCACTTGGTGAATGAACTGTGTTTTGTTGCTTTTTCTCTACTCTCAATAACTGTTTCAAGTGGAATATCCCAAGTTAATTGCTAACTTTTCTACATCTTTTTTCTCTGGAAGATGTACTAGCTCAGATACCTACCTTAACTGACATACAAGGAAAATTGCTAACAGTATTTGTTTTTTAAGCTTTTATGTTTACCAAGCACCTGAAATATGCTTCATTCTTTCTACATCCTACTGTCTTTTCAAGACTATTACAGAAAAGAATAAGGAAAACTTGGCCCAATCTTTTCACTTGTATGATAGGTCTGTATTAGTTCTTGGAATATATATTTTTTTTTAAATGAAAAGCACTAGAATTACATTTTAATGCAAAATATAGAATCATAGAATGTTAGGGTTGGAAGGGACCTTCACAGATCGTCTAGTCCAACCCCCCTACAAGGAGCAGGGACATCTCCAACCAGATCAGGTTGCTCAGAGCCCCGTCCAGCCTGGCCTTGAACGTTTGCTCTGCCCACCTCTCTGGGCAACCTGTGCCAGTGTTCTACAACCTTCATTGTAAAAAAATTTTTCCTAATATCTAATCTAAATCTACCTCCCTCTATTTTAAAACCATTACCCCTCATCCTATCACAATAGGCCCTACTGAACAGTCTCTCCCCGTCTTTCTTGTAGGCCCCCTTGAGGTACTGGAAGACCCCTATCAGCTCTCCCCGGAGCCTCCTCCTCTGCAGGCTGAACAGCCCTAACTCTCTCAGCCTGTCCTCATAGGAAAGGTGCTCCAGCCCTTTTATCATCTTTGTGGCCCTCCTCTGGACCTTCTCCAACTGGTCCATGTCCTTCTTGTGTTGGGGGCTCCAGAACTGGACACAGTACTCCAGGTGGGGTCTCACCAGGGCAGAGTGGAGGGGGAGAATCACCTCCCTCGACCTGCTGGCCACGCTCCTCTTGATGCAGCCCAGGATGCAGGTGGCCTTCTGGGCTGCAAGGGCGCATTGCCTGCTCATGTTGAGCTTCTCATCCACCAGCACTCCCAAGTCCTTCTCCTCAGGGCTGCTCTCAACCCATTCCCCACCCAGCCTGTATTTGTGCCTTGGATTACCACGACCCAGGTGCAGGACCTTGCACTTGGCCTGGTTGAACTTCATCAGGTTGGCACGGGCCCACCTCTCCAGCCTGTCAAGGTCCCTCTGGATGGCATCCCTCCCTTCCAGCGTGTCGACAGCACCACACAGCTTGGTGTCATCGGTGATTTTGCTGAGGGTGCACTCTATCCCACTGTCCATGTCACCCACAAAGATGTTGAACAGGGCTGGGCCCAACACGGACCCCTGAGGGACACCACTCATGACCGGTCTCCACTTGGACATTGAGCCGTTGACCACCACTCTCTGAGTGCAGCCATCCAGCCAACTCCTTATCCACCGAGTGGTCTGTCCATCAAACCCGTGCCTCTGTAGTTTAGAGAGAAGGATGTTGTGTGGGACAGTGTCAAAAGCTTTGCACAAGTCTAGGTAGATGATATCCATTGCTCGTCCCTTGTCCACCGATGCTGTCACCCCATCATAGAAGCCTGGAGCCTCCTCTTCTCCAGGCTGAACAGCCCCAACTTTCTCAGCCTGTCCTCATAGGAGAGGTGCTCCAGCCCTCTTATCGTTTTCAAAAGTCCAAATATGGACTTTTGAAAGATCATCTTGGTGGCTCCCTATACAAGAGATTTCTTCCATAATCGTTATGAATCTGAATAAAGACTTGTCTGACATAATATTAAAATTTAGCCTTTTCTAACCTGCATGGCAATGCAATTCACTTTTAAAAGGAAAATTAAGAATACTCATCTATGTTTAAATCTGAAATTTATTGCTTAACACACTGTCGTTTCCTCCTTGGATCCTTGGCTTTGCTTTTCTTTTAAACAGATATGATGAGGGTAAAATAAAAGACTGAAACATAGTGAAATATTTAAAAGATTCTAATTTATCACCTTATACCTGATATTATATGACATTCTCCAGAATTATGAAAAGACTATTGTAAAACAGGAAATTATTAACCTAACTATTAGGTTTGGGTAATGACTGATTTATATATTTTACCTGAAGATCTTTTATTCCTGCAACTCCTTCAGATATATGCAATATTAAACTACATAGTAAAGATATTTTCAATTTAGATTTTTAGATCACTTAAATGATTTTATATACATATTATTTCTTTAAGTAATAGAAGCAGATTTTTTCAATACTTTCTTTATGGGTAAATCTGTGACAATAGTAACAGTAATTTAGTAAACTGAACAGACTGTGCTGAAAATCAGAAAACAACTGAATTGATCAAAACTAAACCTGCCATGAAAATATTTTATTTTGCAGTATTCTTCCTACTTACAGTAAAGGAGAATATTTGTAGGTGGTATTTTTATAACATGGAAAAATATCTTGGACAGGTAAACTGGTTAGATTACTGAGAATGAGCTGACCACGTCACTGAAGATTGCGGACATAGCAAATCATGTAACAGGATATAAAACAGCCAACACACACACACATACATACATATATATATATATATAATATTATTGACGCACACAAGTAAAATGGTTTATAAGGCAGTAAGCTTGGCAGGTGAGGGAGAGAGATTATTCCCCCGTGCATGGTTTACCTTGGGTAGACAAACACATTGGATTTTGGTTTTCATAAGGCTCAGCTATGATTTCCATTACCTCCTTCTGCAGCTCCTATGTTTACGACATGCCATTAGTGATAACATTATTGATGACATTGTTTCTTTTTATATGGGGGAGTGATTATTACATTGACATTTTTCTATTTTATATCAGTGTCAAATGTTATCTTGAAAATAGCTGTTCTTGAAGTCAACACTGTGCAGCTTCAGAATTCACCACTGTAAATGCATTACACTTCCTTTTTTCCAGTCAGTTTGATCTCTCTGGGAAAGTGTGTCACGCATCTTTATAAACAACATGTTCTGCTCTGTGGAGATGTGTGTTAGTAAAAAAAAAAAAAAAAAAAAAAAAGCCAACCAAACAGCAACACAGAAACAAAACAAAATAAAAACTCAACATGGATTCCCTATGTAAAAATACTTTCCAGTTGGTGAGCTTTTTCTGTACTTATGCAAATTAAATTTGGCAAGATTTTTGTCACAGTAACAATGCAGTCATGTTGACAGTCATGTCAAGATTAGAATTGTAGGTAATTATCCTGTAGATTTTACTATATGGTGCCATGTCTTGATCTGAGACACAAAGTCACTCACAGTGAAATCCACCTGCTTATAAATATTGATGTTCCCAACAGGACTTGTCAGATTGGTGATGAGTACAAGCTCTTTCTTATAATCCAGCGAATTATTGAACAACATAAGTTCACTGTTGTTTATCTTGCCAGCTTTGTTGTGATCAATTGCTGTATACCAGATGTCAGCTGCCAAAGCAACACATTGAAGTCATCTGTGATGAATAGTTTGCCTGCCACAGGATCTGTGCCAGTGCTGCAATGAAGGCTGTTGAACTTTTCTTCCCTTGCTGTATTTGGGGCATTTCGCAAGTTTCAGTGACAGTAATGTTGAACTTGCCACATAATGGTACTAGCATTGGCCTGAGATTCGTGCCTCGTGTTGTTTGGTTTTAGTTTGTTTTGGTTGTGTGGTTGTTTTTTGGGGGTTTTTTCTGGGTGTTTTGTTTTGTTTTGTTTTGGTTTGTTTTTTTTTTTACTAGACTACATAATTTTGTAATTGCAAATTCTGCAACGTTATTGGCATTGCCTGGGCATGGTCTCTGTGTCTGGATTCCAGAGACTGAGTCCAGCTGATCTTCCTAGATCCTCTTTCAGCACTACTATGGTTCTACAATCTTCACAATACCCTTTTCTCCATTGGTGAGGGGGGCTGATTCTTAGTTTTGTTTTGTTTTATTCTTCACTTATATTGCTATGGGCATGTTGGTACTGATCATTTGTTATATTTTGTGCGATCACCAACTCACTTCAGTTCTCAGTAGGATCATGCACATTTGCTCTGTAACACTCTCACACACATATATACACGTGTTTTCTCTTTTGCTTACAGGGCAAACTGGTTATGCTTGAATCATACATTCAGCTTAGTAGCTTCAGTGTTGAAATTTTTTTTTAGTAAATACAGGGAACAGTATTGAAGATCTTCATATAACCCTATCTATTTAATCAAATCTGTTTCCTCTGTCTAAACTGCAACTGACACTGTTCTGAAGGACAAGCATTGTGCTGTACAGAAACTGCTACACTTAATATGATTAGACATTTTAGGAACATTTAAAAGTTTAAAAAAAAAAAAAAGGTGGAGCAATACAATTGTAAAGAACTGAGGTCATTGAATTGGACAGCGAATAGTGAGAACTATCTCACTGAAGAGAAAAGGAAAATAGGCTGAGTACTCCTCCCAGAGCTATTCTTTCAACAAGCAGAATAATGTACATGTTAATGACCATTCATATCATATTAAAAATTCCACATTAGCACAGAGACTGTTGAGGAAAGCTTTGGAATGAATCACTTGAGTTTTTCTGCTGCAAATCTCTATTGTTTGGAGATTTTCCTGTCTCACTTCTGGGCTTCAGTTCCTGACACCCTGGTGAGTCTAGGTGTACAAGCCTAATCTGGTAGACTTGGTCAGGTTACTTCCTCTCCTTCCTAGCAGTCCTTTGTTATCCTCAAAGGAGATACCACAATTGAGAAGGCAAATTCTTGTTGATGACACCAGCTCTGCAACTAGATGTTTGCCAGCTGATTGCATCTGCTCTGGGCAAGGCCTTTCCAGCTGATGGGGAGAGCACCACCTGGAGAATCCATCTTCCTCCCTCTGTGCCCCAGTACCCAAAGACTTCCTTTGGTCTGCTGAAAGTTTTATGTGGCTGTATCACTGGTGCTTACTTGTTAAGGAGCAAGAGGTAAGCAGCTTCCTCTTCCTCTCATATCTGGAAACATAAAACAAAAGTTCAGCAATAATGATATACAGGGGTGTATATGGCTTTGTGTAGTCCTATTAGCACTGATGTGCTTCTAGAGAGATGTTATACGGCATATTTGAACATACCTTTCTAAACTATTCTCTTTCCTGAAGAAGTGATTGGGGACAGCGTCGGGGGGGATGGTCTATGAAGAATAAGTTTGAGGATTATATGACTACAGAAAAGTTAAAGCACGACTTCTTCCAGTTAGGGCATCCAAATGCCAAAATTAGGCTGGTTTTTTGTTTATTTCTGTGGTGGTTTTTTTGCAATACTTGTTATTGCAGTGAGCATCATATGTTTAATTGAAGAATACATGTATTATCTGTGCATCTAATTTTCATATTACAAGCAAGTTTCTAATTCAGTATGAAATACTGTGAGAAACACCTTCTTGTTTGTCAAGGATATATGAATTGAACAGTATTGTAGGGAGAAGGAAGACTCACTGACACTTGAACAAGAAGACCAGCAAGTTCCACAAGGTCATATGGTAAGGCTCTCACGTTTAATTTTTCTTCAGAAATCCCGAAACAGAATAGTTCTATTTAAAATTGATTGTGTTTTTGTTTTTATATGAAAGAAATATTCTGGAAGGAGATGTAACTTAATAGCTTTAACAGGTATATGTGTTATCATAGTAGGCTTATATAAGTTCATATGTATTTATAAATATTTCAGCTTCCACAGCAAAAAGAGATAAATAGACATATTTTAATAACATTGCAAGATCTGCAATACATACAACTGAACTATTTGCTGTTCAGTGTGAAGGGAGAATAAATGAATAGAATAAATGTGTCAGAAGTAAGAAAAGAATTATAATACTTAACATAATTTTAAAAATTCCTGACATGCTAACCTGTTAAGAGAAAATAATATTCCATGCCACAAAACGAATGTCTGCTGGCGAAATTAAATATTTGTACTTACAGAGATGGGGAAGTGAACATTGATTAGAGTTACAGATAATAGGCTGGTAAAAAAATAAATATATATACATGGAAGAGGATCAGTATCTGTATATTTCACATAAGATACATGGGAACCTTGGACCAGAAATAAACAGTCTATTTAAACTGTCAGACTTAAATGATAGAGATAACATTTTTGAAAGCAATATGAGAGCTGGAAGAGATAATATAAAATCCCAATGAATCCTCTGTAGTCTGGATTTGAGTCCCTCTACTCAAGCAATAAGAAAGTTTTAATGCTGGTGACAACTGTGTCTATTATTAAAAAAAAAGTTAAGCAAAATAGAAAAGTGCATTTCTTTTGCATGTATAATGGACTGAGACTGAAGAAACAATCTAGGAAATATAGTTGGAATTGAACATGAAAAATGATTAAATTATATTTTTTATTTTGAAGTGGAATGATGTGCTAAATGTGTAAGGTATTAATGATCTAATAAATAAGTAATAGTCTCTTTTTTCTAACTTGAAGTTTCAGCTGCTGGAGGGTAAACAAAATGTTCCCTGAAGCATGTTAAGAACATCTTAAACTCCATTGGAAGAGGGGACATTACTCTCCATATAGCCTTAGAGCACAGAAACTTGTTCAATGATGTTTATCAGAGTTGCAGTATTAGCTCAGGTGGTCTTATTTAGATATATGCATATGTTAGACAATGGGCTAAATTATTTTGCACCTGATAGATTGCTTATATAGTGGAATGTACGGCTCTGTGATCAGTTCATTTTCATTATTTCTCTGACGCTTTCTGGATAATGTGAAAGAAAAACAGTTTCAATTTACCAAAGCAAGTTCAATAAGACAAAGTGATTTAATCTTTCTTATTGATTTATTTTGTGGAGTTTCAAATTAATATTTCCATTCTTGTATCTAGAGTTGAGCTTGAAAAGAGAGAAGCTGAAAGGTTCTCTTCAATCCTGGCAATTAAATGCATAATACAGATACTCTGACTAGATCATTAAATGGTAAACAAAGAGCAATTTCCTAACTTCCAGTTTACCAAAGTATTGACTCTTTTATTTTCCCACTAGTGTCCACAGAATATTAGGTCTATTTGCTTCAGCAATATAGATATCATTTGCTAAGGTATCACAAATTCTTTACAATATCTTTTCTGCTACCAGAAGGGGAAAACTTGTAGTAATAAAAATCAAAGAGGTAACTTTTCCCACTTATAGAGTCAAAGTTTGTACAAAACCTCTCAATACTCTTTCAGTAAAGTTTCTTAATAGTAGCAATTAATTTTAATTTTCTTAAGTTTAATCCCCAACCATAGCATTCTGAACATACGCATTTTAGAATTATTAAATGAATAACCTAAAACTAATTTTGAATAAGCCCTGATAGCACGTAATTCAATAACAGGTAGAATTCCCTTAAAAATCCAGATCCAATTAATCACTACTGTGATAGAGTAGTCAATGCTTTATGATCTTAAGACATTTTATGGTAAGGTAAGATGATCTCTACATTTTATGGTGATTTATCATCCTCATTTACAAAGAATATATGCAGTATTTTTTCACCTGATTCAACTAAAGCAGCTGAGTGATCCTGAAATTTAGGTTAATGAAGTTATAAATTATTTTCTACTGACATACGGTTTCTATGGAATTGTGAAACTAAGTATAGCGTCAGCATTTTTTTTGTGATTAAAAGGAGTTTCTCTAAATGAAGACAAACTAGTCCTTGCACAAACAAATTACAACTTTTTTTTAATACTTTTTTTTTTTAGTTCTTTCTAATTGAAGCTATCTGAAGTTTTTTTACTTATCTCACAGTCAAGTTAAAAAGATTCATAGTAGCCTTTTGTAAAAAGCCACAAAGACCAAACTAGAAAGGAGAAAACAGATTATTAACAACCAGAATATCTGCCTGGTTGTTACAAAGACACATAGGAGTATTCTCTTTGCCTATAATATCAGTTTGCACTGACAGATGCTTATCTAATTTTTAAATGTCGATGACATTTCAGATTCCCTATAATTTTTCCGTTTGCTGAGTTTACTTTTGCTCTATGGGTTATTTCCTTTGTCTAAGAAAAGACATGATCAAACTCCCTTTTTATTCAGAAGATTATAAAGAACTTCTTATTTTACAGTGTTAATATGAGATCTTGTAAGCATATGTGTAAGTTTATTCACACGAATAATAGAAATTATTTGCTACAAGGGACTTTAACTCATTCAGGATAATTTTTCAGTCTGCTCTGAAACAGAATTTAGTACCTCTGTGGAATTGCATGCTCATGGAATTTTGCAGGTTTCAAACAATGAAATCACCTAGGAGAGAGTATTTTTAATACATAATTAGTTTTATTTTCTGGTTTATTAATTTATTCTTTCAGAATTCTTGTGTTGTCTACTCTGTTCAAATCCTAGCTGACATTTAAGGCAATCAACCACTATCTCCTGTGCGAAAGGAAGTCATATTATCATTATACTGATCTTGTTCTTTTGGAAGACAAACTGGATCTTCTTGCTGTCCTTAAGAGTGTTTCCGGTATGTCTATAAGAAGGATATAATAATATAGGATGGGTTAGCCCTGGCTAGCAGCCAAACATGCACTTAATTGCTTGCTCACTCTCCCTCTCAGTGGAACAGGGGTGGGGGAAATTGAAAGATCAAGAGTAAGAAAGCTTGTGGGTGGGGCATGTGGTCAGGATTAGTGGTTTCCTCTCTACTGCTTCTTCCTTCTCTCCCTTCTGCTCCAGTGCAGGTCCTCCACAGGCTGCAGTCACTTCAGGGAGTACCTGCTCTAGTGTGGATTGTCCACAAGCTACAGTTACTTTGGGAAATACATGCTCGAGTGTGGGCTTATCCATGCACTACAGCTTCTTCAGGGGGTGTACATGCTCCAGCTTGGGCTTTCTGCAGGCTGCAGTCCCTTTGTGGCATGGGGGTGGGGAGCGGCCTGCTCTGCCATGGAGCACTTCCCCCTCCCATGACCTTTGTGTTCCCTCTGCTGTTTCTCACTCTTTCTCTTCCCTCTTCTTCTCTTTGTCTGCTGCTTTCTGCCCTTTCTTAAACATGTTTTTACAGAGGGAGCACCAGTGTGGTTGATGGGCTCACCTGTGTCCTGCGGTGTGTATGTTGCAGAGCCATTTGGAACCAGCTGTGTGCAGCATGGGGCAGCCCCTGGCCTTCTCATCACAGAGGCCACCCATGAAACCCTCTTGGTACAAACATCTGCCACCTACACCTTGTTCAAGCATCTCAAAAAAAAAACAAAAAGAAAAAAAATTACTTAGAGTGTATGCATATACAAAGTATGTTCTAAAACTCTTTCTTAAAGCTATGCATTAGCCTGAGGGGAAATTAATGTTCTTTTCAGATGTATTTTTCGAGTGTTGCACTTCCAATATGAAATCATTCTTTCAAAGTCTATTTTTAGTAGAGGGTTCATTGCTGTGAATCCTGAATTCAAGATGGTAGAAAAGTGCCTAATTTTGGCTAGGGTTTAAGACAAATTCCTCTTTAACAGCATTTCCAAGTAGTTAGTGATAGACAAGATTTATTAGCCAAGATTCACACCATGGTAACTGTGTCGTGTTAGCACAACTCTAAAGTGTGTCTCTCGAAAGTGCTTCAAGAGAAAAGTAGAACAGGTAGAAATATCCTTCCAGATTGCAGTCAGTTCCTAGATTCATGCAAAAAACTTTTATGTAAAGAAAGCTAGACTTTGAGACTAGCATCTTCCTATTTAATTTTTGATCTATAGCTCATTGAAGGAAATGGAAGTGTTTTCATCAATTTAATGGCATTGCTGCAACTTGTACAAAGATTTTGATTTCTTGTTTATTTCTTGGTCTTTTCTAAGGCCAAAGAGGTATCTTCTAAAAGTGCTGAGCCTTTTGTATTTTAAGAAACGGTACTTGTGCTCATCATGCTTATATTTTTATTTGGTTTAACACAAGCATATTGAGAATGTCCTACTTATCCAGACCACTCATCCATCCGGCAGAGTATTCTGTATCCCGATCTAATACAGGGACTCTGGTGTCCTCGCGCTCTGCCAGTATCGACAACTGTTGTGTTAGGGATATTTTAGGGACTGTCACTGATTAATCCTTTTTTTATGGGCCTGTTGTCTAATAATCTAATTCATATGTCAACCTGTTGATAGTGTCTGTCTCCACATGCTTTTGTGTCTGCAAGTTCTACTGCCTGCTACATAAAGAAATGTCTTCCTTTATCTCTTTTTATCTGATCCTCTACTACTTTTATCAAGGATCCACTAGATCTTGCATACGAGCACCAGCTGTGCATAAATTGGCTGTTGTCTTTATGATTTTGTAAACATTGATCATTGTTTTCTCTCCAAACATAGGAGCTCCAGCCAAATTAGTCTTGTACAGCAGCCCCTTCATGCCTTTGTTCACCTTCTCTAATTTCAGTATGCTCTTCTAGAGATGCAAAAACCAGAACTACATGCAGTATTCGTAACATAGGATTACCAAGTTTTTATGTGGTAACAGAATGACAATTTTTGTGTTTTTCTCAACACTTGTCATGTTGATGTGCAACATGTCATTGACTACTTTGCTAGATTCTGAAGACTGAGCTGATGATTTACAAGAACTCTGAGAAGTACCTTAAAATCTCTCCTGAACTGTAATAGCTAGTTCTGAGTTTAGCATTGCAGAAGTCAGCTTCCAGTCCCATAACACTTAGTTTCTTTAAAAACCTTTGGTATGGCACCTTGTCTAAGAGTTTTCTTATTCTGTCTTCTTCAGTGTATTAGAGAGTGAATTTATACCAGTTTAATGTAGTTTTTATCTATTGGGTGTCATGAATATGTTAATAATCCCACCAGAATTTAAGAACTCAAGTTTTCGTATCTGATAGTCATAATTTTTTTAGTATGAGACCAAGCATTTGAAAGCAGAGAGAATATTGTTTCCGGCTTTTTTTTTTTTTTTTTTTTTTTTTTTTTACAGAATAAAATATTTTCTGTTTGAAACCCTGATTTAACTGGTAAACCCTGGTTTTACTTCTATGAGCCAAATTAGTGCAGTTTGGGACAAAAAAAAAAGTGCTACTATTATTCCATATAGAAGTTTATATAAGAGACTTAATTTTTACAACAAGACATTCAAAAGGATATATTGACGTGGTCCAGTGCAGTACCATTGGAAGCAGAACACACAGAACTAGAATTAATTTTTCACATTACATTGGTGGATATGATCCTGGTCAGTGTCTCAGGTGACTTCTTATGGTTCTACATGGCTGTTTCCTCCAATTACTGAATTAAACTGTGGTCTTCCACAATACACATTTCTTCTCTGGACTAGCTTAGAAGACATAAATATGATTTTTCTGACTTCTCTTATCTGAAGTGGAAACTTCATGTTTTGACAGGGACTTGATAACTCTGTTGTCAGATGCTACTATGACCCATGTGAAGGTTGAGAAAAATATGTCTATATATTCGTGTGAATCAATATAAGGTCCATTGGCATAATCATTGGAAAGACAGCATTTTTAATGTAAAAATAATTCTGGGTAAAAGTTAATAGAGATGTTGTGATGATCTTTTGTTTTCTGATACCACTGTATTTATATTTGGTTAAGAGTAAATCTTCATTTAGTATAAGATGTGACAAGTTTAAAATATTTTAGAGATATAGACTAATGATGCAATTAAAAAAAAAAAAAAAAAAGGAGGTAAGACCTGGATAAACTATGTTCACATAAGATGTTCTGTATGTGTATTCCAAGAAAGGTTATGTTTGTCATGGGTATCAAGGACTGTGGGTGATAACGAGCTATGAAATCTCTATAGATCATTAATTCAAGCACGGAGATCATTAATTTTTATATCAGATACTAGAAATAAGGAGCTTTATTCTTAAATTATTTTTTTAAAACCTGACTGTTCCATGTGTAGTCATCTCTGTACAGCTGAATTTTAGATGGCTCTATTTGTTGTCTCAATTTTGCTACCTTTCATTAGGCAGTAGATACATGCCACACTTGTTCATGTATTCATGCCATAACACAATGGGGCTCGATAATTCAGTAGCTCCTTCTTAGAGGGAGAACTCATTAGGTTACAAGTGTTGTCTATAGTGCTCAACAGATAAATTTAAAGCCTTCTTGAAAGGGCTACTACTATGTACTGAACCGGAGTATGGAACTAAGTTTCAGTAATGATCCATAAGAGATTGGTTTAACAGATTTTAAGGCTAGTCTGACCTCAGCTATGTCACTGACCATAGAACTTTGCTCATTAAAATTTTCAATAAGGAAAAAAAGTTTTCAATAAGTAGCTGTACTATAGTGATCTTTACTTTTATTTACTGTATTAGTTATTATTCTACTACTTGATAGGTCAGCCTCAGCTTCTAGGGAGGTTTTGTGAACTTATTCTGCTTACACTAAAATCTCATTTAGTTTTGCTAATAATACAAAGACCATTGCGAATAAAGATTCCAGTTGGTGTTCTTTATTAATTTTAAAATAACCATAAAAGAAAAAGATGACAGTTATAATGCTGGTACAAGTTCGACTAAGAGTTTGGATACTTTTCTGTGAATAAATTTGCACAAGCAGAGGATAATACTAATTGTGCCTTTCAGATTTACATTTTGTTGTTCATTTCTGGACTGTAAATGAAGATTTGTTAAACATTTTGATCAGCTGAAGGAAATAAATATTGAAGGGAACTATCAAAAGGGAGACAGATTGCATTCTGAAGGTCAGTTAAAAGGTGATGTAATCAGGGAGTTTTGGTTAGATTGTATTTTAGAAAGTAAGAAACGAGTGGGATTGCAAATTAGTGGATGAAAATTAGTGCACTGAAAGTTATCTTCCTTGTGAAAAAAAAAAGAATGGAAAGATGGCTTTGCAATTTTTGCCCATTCTGAGGTCCTGTTATGGTTCTCCTATGATCTCTTTTGGGCATTATGTTTGAGTGCCTCCTGCAGAAGATTATATGGGTATGGATTCTCTGGCTTTCCTTTCTTTACAGAACCTGTGTACTTTGCTCATGCCCTTGCAATTTATTGTGGCAGATACTGTTCTACCTGTAGGGATGTCTGACCCTGTCTGTGTCTCGTGATAGTCTTCCATACATATTTGAATCCCTGTAACTCTTAATTTCCTTGATGTTCCTTCCTTTCTTTGCTCCTTTTTCTCCATATCCTTTTTTCTTTCCTGTTCTTCACCTGATCATGAAACCAACAGGACTGCCTAGTGAAAATCATTAGAAGGCAGATAGTCTAACCATATTTTCTTGAGTATAGGATCTATGCAGTAGCCTCAGAAGACAGAAAGAAGACTTGTTTTAATTCTGTGCATTTGTCAAGGCAGGAAAAGTCATGATTATTCACTATTCAGAATTCAGCAACCAAACATGTTTGTTTTTCATTCCCCCGTCCCCAGTGGAAAATGTGGGGTTTTTTTTAAAAAAAAAGGCAAATATTTTCATAAAGAACTTTTTATTCAGTTTCTCAAATTTGAAATTGATGTCTTAGTAAGTTTCAAAACTATTAGTGAATTTTCTACTCTTTGCCATGAAATTCAGAATCTTAAATGTCATCTAAGTCTAAGGCACTGCCATATTATAAGTTCTGGATGTTTGTGTACATTCATTTTATTAAAATTGATAATGTGATACCTTTAAATTTAGTTTTGGAGATTTCTGTAATATTTTGACTATACTGGAATAAACAAAGCAAACTATGTCAGATTTCTGATATTTTTCATTTATGAATAAAATATGTAGAAGGCTGTTAAGCCCCGTAGACTTTCTAGCAGAATTAAAATTGGGTTATTCAAGATCAAGATGAAGTTCTCTATAGATCGATTCAGCTTCATTGATGTACCAGGCACAGTGCCAATTTCTGCCAGCAGAGAATTTTCTGCTAGCTGTATTCTGCCCTTTACTCTCTGCCTCTTCTAAATACTCTTTCATTATGTGATCATGGAACATTCTGTTATCTAGCATAGATTAATGCATTGTTATCAAGGAATCATGCTTTTCTTTGATGGCAAATGTCCATAGACATGCTTTGTTTCTGTATGTTCATAGATATTTGAATTATAAAACAACCCTAGAGTTGAACGTATGTGTTTTAGATAGTAATAAACTTGGTATTTCCTTATCTGAATCACCTTCAGTAATACATTACTATTGTACCAGTTCCCGAATACGCTTTCCTTTATCTCTGTCTACTTTGCTTGACTTTTGATTTTGACTCAATGGGGTTAAAAAACCTATTATTAACCTTTCCCTCTTGATTATTTGTTTCTTCCAGATCATCTAGTGTGTGAGGAATAGAGTCAGTCAGAGGCTTGAGCTCTCATCAAGATCTGTGTTCTTCACATTAGAGTCAGTATGAGGCTGCTCTCTCTCTGACCTTTCTTCCTTTATTAGAGTCTGTTCTACTTCTCAGCAAGGTAGAAAGATACTGTTGCAATGGGACATGCTTAATTTGGCTTTGCTTTTATAGCCTGTCATCCGTATATGCAAAGCTTCTGAACTTCTATTTCCAAATTTTCTTGTCTCTAACAATCTGCTTTGCTACATCTGTGCTTGCTCAAAAGCTATGAATTAAGGCATGCTGCCCGAAAGGGATTTGGTCAAAGCTCTAATGTTGTTTTAATATTCCCCCTACATACAATTCTTTCTCAGTCTCACTATTACTTTCATCATAATACACCCCAAGGCCAATCTGGGTTGCTTTGGAAAGCCTTGAAAGACAACAGTTAAACATTAGCAATTCATGTGAACAAAACCTTCTAATAGGTATGCTGGAAATTTTGAAATATTTACTGGAAAACATTAGAGACAAAACATATCCTTAAAGATTCAATGCCAAAAGAAAAACCAGTAGGCTGGCACAGAGAAGATCTTTTTTTTTTAAAAAAAAAAAAAAAAAAAAAGTCTAAACCACATTGTTTGCTTTCTGTGCTGGTGATACTATAACAACAATTAGAGACTGATGCAGAGAAAGGAGAAAGCAAGCCTGAAACGAAGATATTTAAACATTTTATTCCAAATAAGTGAAAACTAGCAAGCCTTAAGAATCATATACACAATAAGGCATAAAAGTGAAAAAAAAATACATTCATTTTAACCATCATTACACAAATGCTTCATAATTCAAAATATAAGTAACTGGGAAGATATCAAGGCTTACTTTCTGTTTACATGAGTGTTATTCACAATTGTAGATAATATTACTTGCAGTCATTTGCTATCATGCTATCAGTAAATAAGTAGTACATCATCATGAATCAATACCTTATCAAAGCTATCCGAAACCTTAGAATCAAATGGTATACACAGATGGCAGAATATAAATCAGGTTACTAGGTTTCCAGTGCCCTGTTTTGTAGTGCATTCATTGCCGTTGGAGATGCAAATGTCTTCTTACCGTCTCACAACAGAGGGCTTTTTAACAAGGGTAACTACCAAGCAAAATAGCGAACTATCGAGTTAAGTGTTATGTAAATTAGGTTTTACATAGGCAGGACCCGATGACATTCATCCTACATGTCCTGGTTTTGGCAGGGATGGAGTTAATTTTTCCTCTCAGTAGCTGGTATGTTTTGGATTTTGTGTGTGAAGAATGTTCATAAACACCCTGGTGATACCAGTTGTTGTGAATGAGACCAAGAACACCGTCCTGCTTTCCAAGTCTCGCTAATTTGCAGATGCAGGAAGCTGGGAGAAAGACAGACAGCATAATTGATCCAAACTGGCCAAAGAGAGTATTCCATGCCATAAACGTCATGCTCAGTATATAAGTGGGGGCAGGCGAGGGTGGGTATCTGCCTTCCTGGCATCCATCCTTCCTGCTTGTTTTTGCTGGCATCGTTCCCCCTACCTTGCTGGCTCCCTTTTGCTCCTTTGCTTGCTGCTCGGTTTTGTTTCCGTGATCGCTGCTCGGGACGGGCTGTATCGGTCATTGGGACATCGGGTGGTGAGAAAACACATATTGTTCACTTTGTATATTTTTAATATCCTTATATTCTGTTATTATTGTAGTTTTCCCTTTTATTTTAGTAAATTGTCTTCATCTCAACCCACGAGTTCTCCTTCCTTCCCAATTCTCTCCCCCATCCCCCTGGGGAGGGGGAGAGTGAGCGAGAAACTGTGTGGTGATTTGGGCTAAACCATCACACTACAGTACATAAACATTTAACTGAAATTATGTCTAGGCCCTTAGCAATTATCTCTGAGAGGTTTTACAGAACAAAAGGAGGGTCTGGGAAGAGTGAAGATGGGAAAAGATAAATTACCACCTTAGAAAGGAAGAGAGGCCATGTAAGCCTCACCTGGCTAACAAGAAAGGTTCCAAAGCAAACATTCAGTTTGTAAACACCTTGAGTGGAGTAAGTTCAAGTTGATAATAATTGGCCAAATCTGTTAGTTGGGATAGAACTGGCTCAGTGAATGGCAAAAGCAGAAGATAGAATAGTCCTAATTTAACAAGTCCTGCTGAATTCTTTGAACATTCAGAAAGTTGTTATAAACTGACAGTGATCAATTCCCACCAGAGGTAGGAAAAGAAGAATGATCAAGCTAATTTGACCACCACATATCTGTATCCAGGTTGATAGGTAGGATAATTGTTTCCACTTACAAAGATGGCTTTTTCACGTGCTTAACAAAGGCTGTAGAGATTTTCAGGAACTGATAAACAGAGATCTTTCAGAAATAGTACTGGTAGTCAAGTCTTGCAATATAACCAGGGAGTAGACTGTGAGACACATATGCTTTCACAGCATTATATCTCTGCCTCCAGAGGAAATTATTTTTGCATTGTCAGTCCTCACTAATTTGCAATGAAATCAAGGAGCTCTGCTTCTCACCCTCAGTTTTGAAATTGGTGGATCAGAGGAAAAAATAATTAATTAATTAATTTGTTGCTAAGTTCATCTTATAGCAAATAATTACTTGTGAGAAGAATAGAACAATATAACTATTATTTGCTGTGTTTATATTCTGCGGTAACATTTTTTAAGGGTAATCAACAATTTCCAGAATTCAAACAGTAACGAGAATCCTGTTATTTTGGTGAAAAAAATATAAAGTTCAGAGAGATCAAGTGTTGACCATATGGAGCCCATAGCTCTGTTTACCAGGGCTTCACTTTGGAGAACATTTCCAACAGTGATGTCACCTGTTGGTTTTTTGTTTTGTTTTGTTTTGTTTTTTCCCCTGCTCCATTTCTGCCTATCTTCCCCAAATATTTAATGTGTTGAATGATCCATCTCCCAGAGAGCAATAATGGGACAACCTGGAATGGGAGGACAAGTTACATGCAGGGCTTCCTGCCAATGAACAGAACAGCTGATTTGGCTGCTTTGCCTTGGCTGAAACCCGACCCTCACTCCTCCCCCCCAAAAAAAACCCCAGCAAAACAACTGGGCTTAATGATCTGAAAAGTCTTTTCTAACTAAATGTTTCTATGATTTTTATCTGCCCTTAACTCATATTAAGGGAGGATAATGTGAGTGCACACAGAATACGGCATTATTACAGAAGGAACAAAGAGACAGAGGAATATAAAAAGTTCCTAAAATAGAGGTTAATACGATAAAATAAAAAATGTCTTTTCAATCATATAATAGTCATTGTGGATCTTGAGTGAGCAAGAGGCCTGTAATATTTTGGGGATTTGCCTCTGTAGACTTGTAGATGTGCTGTTTGCAATTCAACGTATTAGCAGCATTAGCACCGTCGTGCCTATGTGCATCTTGGCCTAAAGCACTTTGTAGGACATTCTCGTTGCTAAATATCTCCCTCAGAGTGACAGCACACCTTTCTTGAGCTTTCTTTCTCTATGAAAAGGTAAGTTGTCCAGCGTTGTTGATCCTCATCTGTCTGCAAAATACAAGATTTATAGTAAAAGAGAATTTTGTCAGTAGAGTTTGTCAACATTGAAGTTCCTGAATTGAAAGCAAAAGTTAACAAGTAAAACTAACATCACTAACATACTTGTGAGTTTTACATACCAAGTTAAAAAAAAAAAAAAAAAAGAAGTTTGGGTTAGCTCCACCAGAAATGCTGAGGAAATACACATTCTTCAAGGCAATACTCACAACCTAAAGGAAGCAAGCCTGTAAGGCCTGTCACTCTGTTATGGTCTGGGCTTATTGTAGCTCGAGATCCATTTGAGTTCCTTTCTTTTTGGTTTGGTTTTTTGTTCTTTGGTTCTATCTTTAGCTTTCAGTATCTGTTACTTAATTTTCATATATAGCAACTTTACTACAATCTCCTCAGTTCTAGATACCTTTTTTTAAGGCTCTTTTTTTTTGGTCTTTTGCAATATCTGATGTAGTTTTTAATTACTAAGATTTCTGTTATCCTTGGATTTGAAAGGTGAGGTTGTAAAAATAATTTCATTGTTCTCTGAGGAACTGTTCAGATGCTGCTGTGCTTCTCTTGCTGATACTAGTATTCATATGTGTGAGAAACCTTTGGTGCCCTGATGACTGCTGCTCTACCACTCTCCCTGTAGCCTGGAATATTCACTTCACACTCTAGAGACTTAAGTGGCAGCTGCTATTTTACTCATTATGTATCAGGCACACTTATTCCATTACTTCAAAAACTATGGTGTGTTAGTAGCTGTCAACGGAGAATGGTAGTGATGTATCTATTAGCAAGTTATCTTGCTTGAACCTGACTGTAGAAGCAGCTCATTTCTTCCTCACGTCTTACAGAGCGTCCTTCACTATGTGTTCATCTCTAAGCTCTTGAATTGTGTTTGCTAGTATTGAATTTCATTAGGTCGAAATCATTACAATTATAATAACTATTCAAGTCACTGTTCAACAAAAGTGTATTAGCAGAATCAACCTTATAACTAATTGGCTGCTAGAGAACATTAGTGTTGTATGAAATTGTTGCTTGAAAAATAGTATTTTCTTCCTATGTTGAAAAGCAGACACAGCAGTTTTAGGTAGGTGCAAATTTTCCTGGTCTGTGACCAATTATGTTGAATATAATGGATATACGAAAAGAAAAAGTTCTCAAATTATAAGATATAACATTAAAAAAAACATAAGGAAAATACTGAAGCATAAAAAGACAGATGCAGAAAGAGAAAATGAAAATTAAATTGTATGGATTCCAGCTGGCTGTTATAACACCTGCTGATAGGTGTTGAAAACTTTCTTAAATTAACTTGGAATACATTTTTTTATAAATAGAAACATAAGAATATTATGTAACAGATCATCTAAGTGTATAGCTCCAATATGAATAAATACAGTTTTAATTTCAATGCTCACAGTTCTGGTTTTAACTTTCTGTGAACTTTTGTACTTGATAATCTATCATGCCACTATTATTTTCATTGGATTTTGTTTGCTTTATTAATAAAGGTCAAATTCTAAGGCAGTATTTCAATTTAAAAGTGTCCCAACAGTAGAAGAAATATTGCAATGATAGATTTGCCACAACTCATTGAAATTTCTGATTTCTTGATATTGCAGTTGGCAGTGGAGAACAGATTATTTCTGTAGGCATCAGCTAGTTGTGTACCTTTATGCACATGGCTTAACTTTACAGAGTTAAAAGTAGCTATTCTAAATTAAAGATCATATTGCATTGTATGATACGAAAATTAATAACACTGTAATTATACAGCCATTCATTTAAAAAATAGTGATTCAGGGAAACTTTCGAAGCCTTTCAAAATACTAAAAAATTCATGGCAATCTTATTGCTTATTTGTGAAGAAATTGCTATGTCCTAGGAACTTGCATATCTTGTGTCAGTTTGTATTTTATTTAGCAGGTATCTTCCAAACCACTGCATTCAACAGCTGGAATATGTCCTCAGTTTCAAGAGACTCTTGGTAGGGCTCTTCTCTTTCACACTTTTCTTTTTTCCATTTACTTTTTCACATAATGACAATAAGATTTTTCTGCTTTTGATAAATGATCAAGAAAATGTAGGTGGATGTTTCTATTTGAGTAGGAGGATGTATCTAAATGGCTGTTAGTAGTGTTAGTTGAAAGGTACTTTGATTCTTTTGTCTTTCCTTTTTGTGAAAGAATAGCAGTTAAAACAGTTTTGCGCATCAGCATAGTTTTTGTTCTAAGGGAATAGTCATTCTCCAACAGTAGTATCAAGAATTATATTACTGACTGTTGCTCAATGTAGATTAATATAATGTGGCAAAGGACTACAGAATCCCAAGTTGTGATATCTTGGTAAGACAGCAGAACTGTTGCTCATTATATAGACTAGTGTTTTGTACATTCTTTTCAGCACCATTTCACAAATTTTGATGAGCATGTTGTCATAATCACTAGCTGGTGATGGCTTGTGTCTTTTTTTTATCTGATAGATACGAAAATAAAATAGAATTTGACTGCAGCAAAGGTAGGAGCAGAGCTTCTTGGTCTTCAGACTAAGTTTTGATTCCTGTCAGAACCAGTAAATGGCAAAAGAATATAAGAGTAGAAACATCCTTCCTCAATGTACCTTTAGGATCTTAAGTATCTTTATCATGTTTTCTACAGCAAAAATTATTATTTCAGACAGGAGTTGTTTTTCTTTCCCATGTCTATTTTTACTGCAGGAATACTTTTGATGCCTGTTTTGGCTGTACTTCAAAGAAGGTGGCAGCATTGCCTAGAAGAAAGTAAAGAAACCTGAGAATTCAGAACTTTTACGTATAATCATGTCTCTATCAGTGACTCATTGGGCTCTTGAGTGAACAACTGACTTCTGTATGCGCCCAATCAAGTAGTCAGGCAGTTTGTAGGATTAGATTGAGCTGTTAGCCTCAGTTCATCACTTTTTTTCATGCACTGCTGATGGAATTAATTAATAATTAATTAATAGTCTATAATTTGTCAAGGACAGTAGGCTTATGGCTGCAAGCGGTTTTCAAAACTTGTGTCTTCACCTAAAGGTAAAACTTTGATGAGAAATCCAGTTTCCCACTGCCTTTTAATCACATTGTAGGAATAGGCTTGTCATTACTTCTGAGATACCACCTGTTTCTACTGTGGAGTAGCATCACTGAATTGGTTAAAACAATTTTAGAAACAACTGTAAGTTTGAGAGAGTTACAGAAAAACACTATATGTTAAGTGTTGCAAATGATAGTACATTCGGTATTAAACTGAAAAGATGAAAACAACATGTAACATAAAAGCTAAAATGCACAGTGATGCAAGACTCGTTGAGATTGTAGATGTCATGCAGCAATGTATGAAATTATTTTCAACATATATAGATAGTGTGATCGATAATGTGTGAAATATCAGTGGAATAACATTTTTTCATTTTTTTTTTTAATTTGGTATTGAAAAACCACAATGGAAGTATGTGAAATTCAAAAGGAACATATTTATAATAACTTGTTAGTCAAAGGCCAACATCTAAATCAACAACAATAACCAGACTTTGTATTTTGGGTATCTAGTATAAAACACTTTGAAATGATCTGATTTCTTTGTTTTGCAATGATTTATGATGATGCTTTTAAGACATCTCCGAGAGACTGAGATAGTCATGTGTGAAAAAAACTATTCAGAACCTGAGAATTTTAACTCAGTATTCCCAGGAAGTTAGTGATTAGCAGAAATAAGTTCATTAACGATTCAGTCAAGATTGGCGAGGTTAACATAGAAAGGCTATATTGCATCTTCCACCTATTGTCAACAAATTATGCCAAAATTTCTCTTTTTTATGTTACGAAATATTTTTCATCTCTTTGTGTGTTTATGTCTAATTTAATTGTACACTAGAAGTGTCAATCACTTTTGTAGGCTGTCCAACGTATGAAAATTCATGTACCTAGTGTCTCCACAAACGTTTTCCAGTAAAATTTTTGTTGCACTTGCTTACATCTCATGAGTTTTGGTGTTTGTTTTTTTTTTCTGCACTACCTGAAGAAATGAGAGTTTTAAAGTTTCAGATCAGTGCATGTGAAATTCAGATGGCCAAACTACAAGCAGGTATAGGCTGCTCAGGATTACTCTTCATTGCACTGTAGTGACATCACAAAAAAAACCCCTTCTATTCATGAAGTCAGAAACTTTCAGTTGCCTGGAGGGCTCCCAGTGTGACTGGCACATCACAGATGAAGGCGTCCTTTGAGCTTTGTTCTCTAACCGTTATCATCGACTCATGAATTCCCTGCCTTCTTGCTACTAGTAGTACAAAGCTATGCAGAAGGTCAACAAACAGTGCCAAGAAAACTTTGAAATTGATTTTGATAAATGTTACTGTTGCAATATATCCCTCATACTTACATTCCTCTCTAAAGCTCTACTGTGGGACCAGTTACAGTGATAAAAATCTATCTCAAGCATATTGTATGATTATCTTGCATTTTCTATAGACTTTGCTGAGGAGAGCTTATTCTTTGCCCTTGCTTAAAATTGTGCTTGTAAGTCAAGCAGAGATTTCTTTGTTGAATTTTGTTCATGTGATGCTTCTTATAGTGTGGTGGTTTGTGTTTGTTTGGGTTTTTTTTTTTATTATTTTCTGTAAGAATTCTGATTTTTTTTCAGCTGCTGCTTTGTAATTTTGATACGACCTTCAAAGAGGACATACACAGATGAGGCAGTTTCTACAACAATGGCTGTTGTTGAAAGCTTGCTGGACAGATCGTTGTCACATTTTTCCTTTGTAAAATCTGATAACAATATAACTCCAGAATTACAGTATATTAATCACCAGAAACATTTATATTCAGTATGTCCTCTGTATATATTGTTATATATATGTTAGAGTTGTTAAGATATAATAAATGATGGCTAAAAGTGCTCTTTTTTTTTTTCCTCCCCCAAACAGAGCAAGTTTAAAGTTTTTTGAAAAGTAAAGCGGTTTTGGGATATTTGAGAAAGAAGACTTATCTTGTATAGTACATTTTATTATATCACAGATCATAAAAAATACCTCTAGTTCCCAAATCCAGATAACCTGAGACCCACATGTATTACTGGAACTTTTGAAAAGTTATTTATGACAAAGCTTAAGCTTCTTAAAGAAGTAGAGGTTTTTTTCAAGATATGTAAAATATGATATAAATTCAATTTTTTAAAGTGTGTATAGCTTTTTTTTCTTTAAAGTAGAAATACTTAGAGGAGCTAATGTCTGTTGTGTTCCTTATATATTTTAGACACAAAGTATTTGAATATGTAAGTATTTAAGGAAAAACTGGCATAATGGTTGCATGTCAGTCATAACAAGCTCTTTTCTTGCATGGCATGAATGTATAAAAATAAATTCTTAAAAATGAAAAACACAATTATCCACATATGCTGCTGTTATCTACTAGCTACTGTTGGAAAAAGTTTGCAGTCAAACTATTTCTTTTCTGCATACAATGCAAGCATTTCAATAGTGGATGATTGAAGTAGAGAGAAAGAAAAAAGTTTATTCAGTTGGAGTATCCTAGCAACTGAGAAATATCAGGATTTTAGGCTAACAGAAGAAAAACTGATACTGGTGGTGTTACCGAAATCCGGAATAAAACTCCTTAACAGCAATGCGAAGTTAAGAAGCAGGCACTTCTTTATTGCAGCGCTGGGCGCATGGGGATCACTCCACCTAGCGTGCGCACCCATTTGATCAACAGCACAGGTTAAATACACATTAATTATACATATTCATTAAATTCCAAGAAATAATATGCATATACATAAATTTTCTGAGAAACCATTACATCATTTCCCCACCCACTCGTGCATGCCCAGTCTTTTGAGTCGAGGGTCTTTTGGTGGTCTTGGTGGTCGTCAAAACACCCCCTCCTCGAATTCGCTGGTCAGACTCCTCCTTGAAATCTCCATATATGGTCTTGAGAACAGGTCGCGATGCATACATTAACATATGGACTAATTTTAGTCCTAGATCTGGATTGAATCTTGATTCTTGGAAGTGCTTAAGGAAGAGCTTGAGGCCATTTTAAAGATATTTTCTGACAAATTTTACTTGTCTACTAGATTGTGGCCTTCAAGGAGTGTGTAAATTCAATTTGATTCCCAGAATTTTGCTCAATATTTGAATAATTTCAGACACAAAATGTCGACTTCTATTTGATGATATTCTTTTGGGGATTCCAAACCATGATATTCTTTCTTTTAACATATTTTTAGCCACTTCTCTTGCCTATTGGTGCGACAGGAAAAAAATCTTTTGGCCATATTTACTAATACCAATAGATATCTATATCCATTTTGTTGTGGCAATTCTGAAAAATCAATCTGCCAATAATTTTCAGGCAAGTTTCCCTTATATATGGTTCCTGGGGGTGGTTATTTAATATTTCTTGGGTTATTCTTTAAACAAGTTTCACACTTTTTGTTACTGATTTTATTAGCTTTATCATCCTAACACTAATCACCTGTCTTCTTAAATCACTGATCATTGCCTCTATTTCCCAATGAATTTTTCTATGCTTTTAGCTTTGATTGTGGTGAGACCACAACTTAATTTTTAGGAATAATGATCATTTTTCATATTTATTTGAATTGATTTAGCTAATTCCAAATCAACCTTACTGTAATTTGGGGTTTGTTGCTCAAATTTCACTTCTTTAACTGGTATTATTGTCATGATGCCTTTTTCTGCTCTCTCCTTTGCCTTTTTATTGACTAATTTATTTCCAATATTCACTGGGAAACCCCCAAATTGGTGGGCTTTGCAGTGCATTATTGCAACTTCTTTGTGTTTCTGCACCACTTGGAGCAATTGCAGAATTTCTTCTTGGTGTTTAATGGATGTTCCTTGTGCTGTCAGCATTCCGCTTTCTTTCCATGTGGCTCCATGGGCATGTACTACTCCAAAAGCATACTTTAAATCAGTCCATATATTCACTTTTTATCTTCTGTCCATTTTAGGGCTTTTATGAGGGCTAGTTATCAATTCAGCCTTTTGTGCTGAGGTGTTCACTGAGAGCAGCTTTGCATCAATAACAGAGTTTGTTATTGTTATTGCATATCCAGCCAATTTTCTTCCATTTCTCACGAAGCTGCTTCCATCAGTACATATCTCGAATTCCGGGTCAGGTATGTTCACTCTTCTGTCACTTCTGCTGGAATAAACTTGTTTGATGGTCTGTAGACAGTCATGACTTAGAACTTCTTCTTCTATTGAACTTAAAAAGATGGCAGGATTTATTGTTGTAGTTGTTTTCGATTTGACATCCTCTTGTTCCAACAGGACAATCTGATGTTTGAGCATCCTGCTTGGGGATAACCAGTGTCCTCCTTTCTGTTCCAGAACAGAAAGTACCATATGCGGTACATACTCTGTTATTGGCTGTCCCGTTGTCAGCTTACAAGCTTCTTAAGTCAGGAGGACAGTTGCTGCTACAGCTCATAGACAACCTGGTCATCCTTGGCTAACATTGTCCAATTGTTTGGAGAAATAACCAACCGGTCTTCTTCATTCTCCATTTTTCTGAGAAAGGATTCTTCTGAGGGCCAAATGTTGTCTTTCACGAACAAACAGTTCAAAGGGTTTGGTTAAATCAGGCAACCCTAGAGCAGGAGTGAACATCAGAGCTACCTTTACATTCTGGAATGCCTTTCGAGCTTCAGGTTCTCACACAAGGGGTCCCTCCTTCAATTCCTTTAATCCACAGGTGACACCATCTAGCCATTCCCAGAAACGTTCGCAGCTCCTTAGCTCCTTTTGGCTCCGGCATTTGGCAAATTGCATCTTTTCTCTCATTTCCAAGTTGTCTTTGTCCCTGTGTGATTTCAAATCCCAAATACATGACAGTCTCTCTTCCAATTTGTGCTTTCTTCTTGGAAAATCTGTTCTCATTTTGGCCCAAGAAATTTAGCAGGTTAGTAGTCAAGTTGAAATATTCTTCTCTGGTTTCTGTGGCTATAAAATGTCATCTACATATTGCAACACCAGTCTTTCAGGATAAATTATTTTGCATGTTTCTAATTCCTTAGCCAATTGATTTCCAAAGATTGTTAGGCTATTTTTAAATCCTTGAGGTAGCACTGTCCAGGTGAGCTGAGTCTTCTGCCCAGCTGTGGGATTTTCCAGTTCAAAGGCAAAATATGCCTGACTATTTTTGTCAAGGGGAATACAGAAAAAGGCATTCTATCCATCCAATACTGTGAACCACTTGTGATTTTCTTTTAAAGCTGTCAACAAGGTATACTGGTTTGCCACTAAGGGGTGAATATCCTGAACTATTAAATTTATTGTTATTAAAATCTTGTACTAACCTATATTCCTCACTTTCTGGCTTTTTCACAGGTAAAATGGGAGTATTGAATACTGATTAGTCGATTTTTTAAAAAAAATTCAATTATTTTCTCAAGGCTTCTTCTAGCTTCTAATTTTAACGGTAATGTTTTTGTCTTACTGGTTTGGTGCTTTTCTTTAGAAAAATCTTTACCGGTTCTGCTGCTTTTGAATGTCCGGGAACTTCGCCAGCCCACATCAAAGGGTTACTGCATTGTCCACTTCTTGAGGGATTTCATATGGCTCTGAAGTTGTCTGTAACATAAAAATTCTTGCCTCTCTGGCTTTTGATTAGGGTATATTTAATTGAATTTCACAGTTTTAAAAATTATTTTGTGCTTTCAATTTGCTCAATAAATCTCTCCCCAATAAGGCAACAGGACACTCTGGTATATATAAAAATTGGCCAATTCCCCATTTTTACCCACCTTAAAGTTAAGGATTGAATGAAAAATTTATTTTCGGCTTTCCCTGTGGCACCAATTTTGTCTACATGCTTTTTACTCAATTTTCTTCTACAAGTACTTAAAACTGAATAGGTAGCTCCAGTATCAAAATAGAAAATCCATGGTTTGGGTCCCCAGCTGGATTGTAACCAGGGGTTCTGCTGGGGAATTCTCCCCCAGTCCTCTTTGCACCTCTAACAAAGTCATCTGCTCTGCTGCCGGTTTTTTGTTTCTTTTTCAGAATAAGGACATTCATTTTTCCAGTGCCACCATTCTTCACACTTTGCACACTGATTTTCCCAGTCTCTCTCCTATTGCAGTTATTTTATCCATTCCTCTGCCACACTCCGATTTCATCCCCGGTTTGTTCCCCTACTGCTTGTCAAAGTGGCGGTCGGGGGGGGCAAGGCTCAAGCTGCTCCTTGTTCTGTCTGGTCTTGTCGGCTTCCAGTTCTCCCTGTGGTAGGACTGAATCCCTCATAATTCAACTGCCCCACTCTACAGCTCCCACCAGGGGTTCGGTGTTCTGGCCCCTTTTTCTACTGTTTCATTTGTTAAACCTGCATCAACACTTCCAGACAACACATAAAGATAACACAGAAATTTAACACATGAATTCTATGTTTTGTTCTTCAGTTCCACATTTTAAACATCACTTTCTATACTACAAGCTAGGATCTTTTCAACCTTTTTCCTTTTTTTTTTTTTTTTTTTTTTTTTATGCCAAAACCATCGGATCCTTGGGGACGTACCTGCAATCTTTCTGCCACTTGGGATGATTTCCCAAAGTAAAGAACAAATCAACATAGGGGACCACATCTCACTTTCCTTCCCTTCTGCAAGATAACATCAACTGTAAAATATTGTATCAATTTTTTTTTTCCTAGTTGTTGGGTCTCCCCTTATATCCTCCCAATGTTTAAGAACACATCCCAGTGGAGACTTCATTAATATTTCCCCTACCATTGAGGTAGACATAGAAGATATGTGTTTTCCCATATTTTACAAAAGAGTTTTTGGTACCAAAAAGACAATAACACTGTTCTACAGACAAAGTCAATCCCGTCACCAAGAAAAGTTTAAAACCCCAAATGCAATACTGTATATCATTCAAGTCCTGTACACTGCAACACATGCATACAGACAAAAAAAAAAAAACAAACGCACTGAAGCAACAATTACCAGCTTGTAAATCACTTCTAAAACACGCTGGGGCCCCTTTCCAAGCTATGTACAAATCTTACCAATGCTCCCCATACTCTTACTCTTAAACAATTTAGACTAAATGCCAAATACCAGATAAATGCAAATGACAATTGTCCCAAATACACAAATGTCCAACCCAGCAATAGCTTTCGCTTATGACTTACGGGCAGACGCCTAGGCTTCCAAACCAAACGGATACCCTCTAAACCCCAACCCTGCGAAGCTTTTGCCGTGCGTTACGGGCGGGCTATCCAGACCAGACAGATTTCAAAGAAGAAGTGCCTTACCCTTTTCTCCAGGGAACGTTGCGAGGAGCTTTGTGAGTCAAGAGTGATGGGTCTCCCTGAGAATACCTCGGTGCCGGATGGAGTTCGATCAACACTCTATCTCGTTCAGTCTCACTCGCAAGGTCCCATCTGGGTCGCCAAAACTGTTACCGAAATCCGGAATAAAACTCCTTAACAGCAATGCGAAGTTAAGAAGCAGGCACTTCTTTATTGCAGCGCTGGGCGCATGGGGATCACTCCACCTAGCGTGCGCACCCATTTGATCAACAGCACAGGTTAAATACACATTAATTATACATATTCATTAAATTCCAAGAAATAATATGCATATACATAAATTTTCTGAGAAACCATTACATTATTTCCCCACCCACTCGTGCATGCCCAGTCTTTTGAGTCGAGGGTCTTTTGGTGGTCTTGGTGGTCGTCAAAACACCCCCTCCTCGAATTCGCTGGTCAGACTCCTCCTTGAAATCTCCATATACGGTCTTGAGAACAGGTCGCGATGCTCCTTGATTTTCCTGGCTCCAAAGTGATGGCTCAGGGCCTATTTCTGCAGGTGGTGTTTGGGGGTGTTTGGGACTTACCATTGTATTAAAGATATGCTAGGCTAGCTTCTAACAAATGCGTATTATAATATCTCTAGGGTCCCACTCCCTTTAGGAACAAACAAATTTTATGAAGATTTAACCTATGTGACTACAGTTCTACAGTTAGCAAGAATCACCTCATATTGATATTTAATTTTCAATGTTTATGTCATGTAACAGTGGCAACACCCATTATAGATTTTTGTATGTATTTTAAAAGTATTCTCCATCCATTGGCTTTTTTATTTGTTAACTTGTTGCAAAGAAATCCTTTTCTTTGCATTATGTGTTAATAGATACTGTTATTGGCATGGAAAAAATGCTTTTTAGCTTACAGATTAATATCTTTCCTTATTCTAAATAATATTTTCTTCTAAATATCCCCTCTTAAGCAAATGTAATTCCTGACAAAATAAGCATCCAGTCATGACAACAGATGTTTGTGTGTATCCTGAACTTTTCTACTTGACCAGATAACTGATCATGAAAACTTTCAAAGAGGGGAAGGATGAATCACAATTTTAGAATTACTTGAAATGGATTAAAATAGCCATCAGTAAGAACAGTAAACTAATTTAAAATTCAGAAATTTTGAATGACTACATTTCATTGTATGTTTTCCGTATCAGTTTGGTCTTTTTTGGGCTTCGTTGAATACTGTTGGAGAAATTATTGATTCTCTATGAAATCAATGGAAAGTGTCTTATTGATTTAGATGTGTTGGAGATTGTATTTTTATTTCCATGTCTTTGTGAAGACAGACCCAAAAAACTAGTCTGTCCTCCGCCACTCCAATTCGTGGGTATGGTCTGGACTTTAGGGTGTGATTCAGGGGAAATATTTGTGTTCGACTCAATAGCCACTAGGTCTTGGAGTTTCTTTCATCAACTATTTGACTTCCTTTTTTTCTCCAGCTGAGACAAAACAGAGTTTTGAAAGAAAAAAAAAACAGTTCAGACTATCTGTTTTTCAGTCAGCTTCCACAAGTAATGTTTTCTTTTACTCTTTTCTTTTGATTATGTTTAATAATAGAATGTTTAAAATTCATTCCTTATGTTACATCAGTCTTAGAAAGATCCATCAAAGCATACAAGCCATAAAAGTAGTCAACAGTCCAAATATCTTCAGTGCCCATTGGCACTTATGGTAAGTGGAATTTACGGGAAAAGTAGTTATTATAATTTTTTTTTTCTCCTCTCTTTACACCAACAACTATGGCTTCCGGTTTGTGAAACAAAATATATACATAATTATCTCACTGTTTTAAAAATTGTTCTAGGAATAATCCACATAGCATTGAATGCAACTTTTGTATGGTCCAAACTCATATAAAGATACCTTGAAGCAAAGAATATTTTCATAGCACATTACATAATAGACTAGGTGTGAAATTAGTTTTATGGTGAATGGACACCCTGAAGGCTGTTAGCCTTTTATTATGTACAGCTTCTCTCATATAGCTACATTAGTATTTTTTCCATAGATAATAAAGTACACTTCAATGAATGAATTATTCTTAAAGTATATAGAGAAGATCCTAAATATCTCATCAGCTATTTTCATACTGTTATATTCAAATAATTTAGAAATATGCATTATCTACTTTGTTTACAAATATTAAGATGTTAAGAAAAATGGTTTGTTTTTTTTTTGTTGAAGTTTTACATTCATGTCATATCTATGGTTAGAGTTTCTCAATATCTCGCTGTTATATCATTTTCGTTATACTGAAAAGGGATTAGGAAGAGTTTTCTAATGTTGTCCTAATGTTACAGAGTCTTTCTAATATTCTTATGGGATGTCATCAGTGCATACAACAATATATGTATGTATGTATGTATATATGTCTTTTCCTAATGTAGATGTCTGTGTGACTACAGCATCAGTCGTGCTGACAGAAGGACATCCCAGAGAGCTGAGGTGAGCTGGCAAGGTGAGTGATGCTGTAGTTGGCACAGGAGCTGAAAGCAAAGCTTCTCAAACTAGAGCTTCCATTCTCAGTATTTTTAAGCATCTGTGATTCTTTAAGTTCCATAATGGCACTTGAAATGGTTTCATATTGCTGTAATGGGAACACTTAAAATCTCAAATTCAACAGCTAGACAATCATTTCTCATTGATTTCTGTTATACATTTTAGCTCCTTAACCTAGATTTATATCCAGTTTCCAAGTGATGTCAATGCAAGTTCTGTCTGAAGAGTATGAAGAGAGCATGTACTCAGCATTTTAGAATTTTTCCATATGGATTGGTACCTAGGCATTAAGTTTGCCTTAGCAGTTGCAAAATAGGTCGTAGATAATAACTATAAACCATAGCCATTTCTATTTAGGCCATTTAACATCCTATTAAGGTCCTGGTTGAGTGGTTTCATGACATGTCTAATCTTTAATTGAAATATTTATTGTTAATTTGGGAGCATCTCTTGCTATAAGGTGTTTCATGTTCTTTCTGTAATTTCCCTGTACTGACATAAATCTGATTATAGGAAAGTTCTGCAGAAAGTCCTCTGGGGAAGGCTGAAACAGTCAAAAGCAGCACACTTCTCTACCTTGAGAAAAATTGCAAAAGGCAGTGCTGTCCAGAAAGCAGGAGTAGTTTGGGCTTGTACTCAGTCAGCGCATACCTTTTGACAGACTTTACCTCAAGGGCTACTGTTGAGACTCGGGTGGAAATTAAAACTGACTCTGACCAGTGGAACTCCTAAGAAAGGAAAGACAGATTTGTCTTTTCTGTCTTTAGAGTGATTTGGGGTTGAGTTGTACTTGCACTTCCCTATACAAACTGCATGAAAATTCATCCCACAGTTGTAAACTTCTCAACTCAAACACCTAAAAAAATATCTGAATTGAATTTCGCTTTTATTAAAGGGACTTTCATGGTGTCTAAGTCACCTCAGTAAACTGAATGAAAGTAAAAATAATATTCCATATGAGCCTTTCATATGCTTTTTTACAAGAGCTCTTTTACCGTTCTACATGGAGGTGGGAAGGGGGACCAAAGAACCTAGCTTTTGTAGGGATTTGGACTTTTCTCTCCATATGTGTGTTTGTATGTTACAGAGGATAGTAAAAATATCACAGGCATGGATATCTAATTCTAAAATAAGTGAGTATAAGCTATCTTCATAGAAGAAAAGTGGAAGAAAAATATCTGGTTTGGCTAGTGGAAAAACATCTAGTTTGGCTGGTTTGGAGGGACCATAGAATATACTATGTAAAGAGATGTGTTCATATAATTCAAAACATCTGATGACATGTGGAGAAGAGGTGGGGGAGATTATTTTCATCAGCAGTGTACCTGTAGGAGCTGAAGTTGCCTTTTGAAGTCTTAAAATCCCTAGTCAGAAACTAAAAAGGAAAAAAAAAAAGATAAAAGAAATACCTCATTTCAAGCTTTGTTCAGGGAGGAAACAAAACAAAATGTCTGCACAGATATGAAAGATATTTATGAAGTATCATTCAGAAAAAAAAAGTGATTGTACAGATAAGAGTAATTAATTTAGTAAGGAGCCTAGAAGATGTGGTAAATATAACAGAAAGTCTTGTTACATTGATCCTTTTGAGTAACTGCAAAACTGCAGTGGAATTTGCAGGTTGTGTTCCAAAGACGGTGCAAGCTGGCAAGATAAATTAATACAGACACTCTAAAGGGACTGGATAACCATTTTATGTTTTTTTTCTGGTTGTTCAGAATGGAGATGCTAGTGATCCAGCTGCAGCCTAACTGTAAATCAGCATTGCTTACATATAAGAAAGCAACTTTCCAGAATATCTGCAAGATTTTCTTAGCATGAATCTGGAGACAAGATACGTCATGATTTCTCTGGCGTAGGTTTCTATTGACCTATATTTCCTGCAGTCTCATTAATTCAGGTCATAATATTGTTCTTCCTCTTTCCATCTCTACAGTAGATAAGAGTATCTCAAGACTCATACAGTCTAGTCTCTTTCTAACAGTTTAAGAACCTAATTCCTGATAAGGAAACCTTACTAAGAACCAGGTTCTAATAAGGAAATCTGAATTTTGGTTTTATGTTATAATGTTGCTACATAAATATTTTAAGGGCAAGACTAATGTCTTTGTTGTTTGAAAAGAATAGTGATTGAAAAAAAAATCCATAAAGAATGAAAACTTAATAAGTTCATTTAAGGGAGTGGTAGTAGATTTTGTTTTACATAACAGGAAGGTAACTAAATCAAACAAGTGATTACAGAATTTAAACTATCATAGCACAAAGCCAAAGTACTAAAAATCAGGGAAAGGAGCATTAATAATAACCAGGGGCAAAATTAAACTCTAAAGATTTATACATAATTAATTTATCTAAAAAATGTTTCAGAAGAGGTGAAGGTTCATAAATTTTCTTAGGTAATTTATAGTATCTAATTTTAAACTTCTGGTATGCTTAGAAAAAGTAGAACAGAGAATTATTTTCTTTCTTTGGCAGTGTCTGATTTTGGAATTTCCTCTGCATAGGTGTCCTGATCTCATGTAGATATATATATATTTTTTTTTTATGCAACCCTTTCTGCATACATACAATTGCATGCTGAGGACTGAAATTCTGTATTTCATTATTGTGGTAGGAACTTTGCATGTACAAAAAAAAATATATTATTTGCAAAAATATGTAACTTGGCCTACTAATTCCATCACGAGTAAGACTCCTCCAAGTTCTCTTGCTCTCAATATATTTCACAAGCAGTATTCTGGTCCCAGCTAGGCTTTCTAAGTGCACATGTACTATAAACTGTTTATGCATAAATATAAAATAAATGATGGCTGTTATGGGTTAGGTACTCTGTTAACTAAGGTAAAACTGAAGGAAATTATATTTCTACAGTTACGGAGAGGTTTCTTCACCCTCTACATATTTCTAAACTAATTTATTCTCAAACGAATCTTGAATTGCAAAGCTCAAAGGATTCATCTGTGTCACGAGACTATTGACCGTATATTTATCATCAGTGTCAAGTTTTCCACTTCAGTGTAAGCTGTAACAGCCCATTAGTGGAAAGACTTACTTTCTTTCCTCACAAAGATAAAGTAAGTATGCACCATTTTGTACAGTTAACACCTTACTTCTGAAAGACTGGAATTACAAAAAATAGTAATAGTCTATGCATAGAGTGACAGTATTAAAAAGGGAAATTAGTATATTCGTAAGCGGTTTTCTTTAGTAATTTGTGGTATGCATATTACATATATTAAACTTTAATAGAAAAGTTTTTTGTTTTGTTTTGTTTTTAAATGGAAACTTCATAAAGCAGTGTCAGAAGGCTGGGTTTGCTGAGATTCCATTTCTGCCGCTGAGTTTGCCACTGATTACTGGATGATTTGAAAATGTAAGATGTGAATTTATAAACTTCCACTATGAAGAAAAAAAAATATGCTTTATACATTTTCAGGAAATTCTCTAAAGTATTTTTTGAGTTAGATACCCACATACTGTGTTCATTTCTTTGAACTCATCCATTGCAGTGAGTTTAAAAGTAGATTATAAATCATTAACTTACACATCAAACAGTCAATGCTTAGGATTTCCGAGCACTAGGAAAGATTCTTACTTGCCTAAGGATGTCATTTAAGGCAACTGTTAGAAGGCGGAGAACCATACTATTGGGAAGAGATTGATAAAAACTTAACTAGCAGCAGACCCAAGCATCACTGCAGAATTCAACTTTTAATATTTTAGTGAAAAAGTCATAGGTGCTTCCAATTGTTGATCTAAGTGACAGAAAGTCTCAGTGTGTGATTTATTGTACTTTAAGTTACTTTCTGTAATGTCCTTTTCACAGCAAATGTGGGGGGTTTTTTTGGTCTGAAAAAAGCCAGAGATAGGGGGGGAATAAAGCACTAGATCTTCTAATTGTGTCTTTGATAATTAGACTAATAACTTAATTTTCCCTAGGAGAATGTTCATTGCATTTAGCTTTGAATATCTGTTATTCAATTCAAAATTACTGCAGTTTTTGGAAGGACGAAGTTTAATAAATACAAAATCTAATAGTATTTGCACTTCTGTGTTGTTATAAATCAAAAAGTCCTCAGGGAGAATGCTATCTCTAACAGAAGTGGTAATAAAATAACTGAAATAAAAACTCTGTAATTAATTCTGTCCAGCTCCTTTTCATACCGAGATTGCAAATTTTTGTTCATATTTTGAATATGAATAGTTTTACATAGTAAACTGAAAAACATGTTTTACTCAGAATCTTGTAGGATTCCCTGAAATCCAGTCCAGAAGAACATGAGCCTGACAGAAAACCCTGGCAATTTAATGTAAATTGTAGGCATGTGTACTTCGCTGTGGAGGTCTACAGCTCAGCCTTTTCAGATGTTCATTGTGAACATCCCATAATTGGAGGTTTGACTGATCTGAACTACTGTTGGACAACATAACCTGCTGGTAAGTGAATATTGTGCTCGTTGCCCTCTCTACTTGATAAACAGAGGGGCAACTAGAAAGCCTGGTTCATTAATTTAAACGAAGTATCACTCTCAGCATTGCTGTTCCTGGTTTAAGCAAGCAGTTAGCTTTTGCACAATTACTCTTTGTTAGACTCTATACAGACAACTATTGTGAAGAAACACAGGGTGCTTTCTGGGCTACTTTTTTTCTTTGGTGTCATTTGGGCGCAAAGGAGTTATTCAGACGGAAACTGTATTTGTTCTTTGTATATGAAGAAGTCAGAATCTAAACTAGTAACTTCTAATAGTGTCTAAGAACACGTACTGTGAGACAGTGAAGCCAGTCATGGGAGACTAAAGACTTCAAGAAAAATGCAGCGCAGAATTCTCAATAGTGCATCAGGTGTAAGGGAGAGCAGAGAACTGCGTTCTGTAGTAGAGGAAATAATGATTATTAAGGTGACTGTTCTGCTAATAAATAATAAATCAACAAGAGAGTTCACTGGTAATAATACTATTAAAGAGCAGAAAAGAGACACTATCTCTCTGTGAAGTAAGGATTTTACAGAATGTGAACAGTTTAACGCACCTCTGAAGACTTCGCTCTAGTTGATCAAAGAGAATTTTATGATCAAAGGTGCTTTTTAGAGATGTAAAGGAGCAGTGAGAAAATAACCTTTACTGAGTGAGCATAAACTCAATATGTAATTCACAACCTCTAACAGCACAAAATCCTATATTATGGACAAGTACCAGTCTGTGGTATATACTAAGGGGAAAAAAAAAAAAGCCTTTGTTTTATAGGGAGAAAAGGAATGGGACACGCTTGGGAGGGATGTGGAAGAAAATGTATTTGAAGTGACTAACAGAAGCTGCGGGAAATAAGAAAGGATGTTTGGATTTTGTTTTGGCGTTTTTTTCCACAATTGATGACCTTTCGCAATTGGAAGGAGGAAGGGTCTGTGTAAGGTGATCTGGTAAAAGCTCAGCTTCCTATTAGCATCGGTTCTCAGAAACAAGGAAGAGAAAATAGTGCTGTTGGAATTTTAGAGAAATCTTCAAATAAATTAACTGGCTTCTCACTTACGAAGATTCAAAGTTTGGCTGAGGATTCTTGGTGCAGCACTTTTGTAAGGAAGTACACTCTCCAAGCTCTATGATACAAAAAAGCTCAAAATGACTGAAATAATTATTTCAAACAATATGTTTTAGGATTTCATTTTCACTTATTCTAAAACTAATCACTGTTGAATAAGTGAAATAAATATCAGATAACCTCCTGGAAAAACGCATGTACAAACAAAAAAGTCATGGACCAGCTAGGATTTATTTTTAAATAAATGAGAATATGTCCATCTCCTTTATATAAGCTAGTACTGATAACCAGGTACAGGTTATGTTGTGTGATCCAGATCTAATTCTGCGCATAGCAGACTAGATTTAAACCTGCTTTACATATGAGAAGAAGCTGTGTTAGTCCATGAGTTGATGCCCTTAATAGTGCACCCTCAATTCCCCAATTCCTTTCCAGCCTTTGTTACTTGTGCGGTAGGGTTATTCAGACACACACTGTGTTATTGTCAGAGGGATCTGACCCTGATGTTTTCTGTTCCTACACATGCTCTGCTTCTGAAGATATCTCCTAACACTCAGACTCTCAGGAGGTGGCAGGTGATTGTTTGAAGATACAAAGAGAGACACACTCACTCCTCCTGCAGCCCTTCCCCTGCTCCAATAATCAAACTAACTAAATAAATAAACAACCAGAAAACCTTGCCCTCATTCCTGCTGAAGCTACATACTTAGTATTTACTACACGGCCAATAATATGCCTCACACCTGTGCTGTATTACGAACTCAGATATCACCTGGTTTTGTTTAGATAAAAAGTGTATATATTAAAAATCTGAAATTATAAGTCAATAATTTTGCATTTCCTTCTGAAAAGATGCATTAATCTCTTTTTTTTTCTTTGTTTCTCATCTGTAGGTGTGTAAGTTTTTAGTAGTCCCCAAAAAAACCAAAGTAACAAATTGCTAACAAAATAGACAGTAATTACTCTATGATAAAAATAATGTTATTCCAAAGCAGTTATTCTGAAATGTCTTAATATCATCTCTGTGTTATAAAGGAATGGGATAATAAAAATGAGGTGTAATAATTTGATTTAATGTAAAATTGCCTGGTGATACAAACAGAGTCAATTTCCATGTTTGCTCCTCAATCTGTTTAAACATTTCTCATTACATATGCTGGGTAAAAATAAACAAATAAATAATCCTGGAAGAAGGAACTGTAACTCAGAGCTCTCCAGCTCCAGGTAAGTGCTCCAGTCGCCTTACTACAGAGTCATACCCATCACTGTACTCCCCCTTTTTCCAGCTCAATAATTTTTTAATTCTTTGTTCCATTTTGGCACAACTTCAGTAAGAGGGTGAAGAATGCCTGTACTTCTGTGGAGACCTAGGGTGGAAAATGCCTAGAAGCCTGTTAAGTTAAGCTCATGCTTTAAAGGTGAGAAGAAAGACTGAGAGAGGCATTAGATCTTCTTGGACTTTTAGCAACTGCAATGCGTTGTTGCCTAACTATTAAGATCCTGTACAAAATTGGCCAGTGGCAGGTGGCACTGCAGGCTTCATTGCAAAACAAAGCAGCTGCACTTTCATTTTGTGAGGAGTTTGTCTCTCGAGCTTGCTCTGGAGATAGCCTACTGTACCAGTCAGGAGAATATTTTCGAGATCTGTCTGGAGAACCTAGGCCTTTTGTGTGTTCTTCAGCCATTCTAGTTCAGGCTGGGCAGCAGTGAGTTTTTTGAAACACTGAATAGCTACTAATTAGGAGCTGTTCAAGTTCTGTGACTAGCTTCTTAAGCTCTGAGTCCTCCTATCTCCATCTAGACCAGTGTTAGCCTTTCCAGAAGCAGTCTATAAGTTATGTGTGATGCTGAACATGAGTCTTGCTTTGGATTCTAGTTGTATCTTTTTTTTTTGCTTAAAGCACAGGCAAGCAACAGCATCACTAGCAAGTCACTGACTCACTTTCAACAGAGGCTGTTATAGTCTAATGTAGAGAGAAACACCTTTGAGCAAGGAGAAACTCTTCACACTGCCAGTCACAAGTCTCAGCTGAGAGCACCAGGTCTCAAATGAATCTGGCACCTGCCTATGTGAAAGTTTGGTTTTTTATTTTTTTTTTTTCCTCCCCTGTTCCCCTGTCCATCTCTTTAACTCTCAGGGGAGTAGTACTGAAAAGTGCTTGGAGGCATTGCTCTTAATCGTCACTTCTCAGCCCAGGCCAATACTTAGCTATTTAAGTACCTCCAATTTGTTCAAATTCCAAGTGAAACAGGTTATCTTAAGCTAGAGCTCCAAAACAAGTAGAAAAGATACTTGACAGCTGGCATGAGTCACAGTGATGATGTGGCAACTTAGAGCTTTGCTTCTTGCAGTCTTGTTCACAGACTGTAAAGACCTGAGCTATAAGCAGCTTGGCTCCACTTCTAAGTGAATGCCTTAATCTCTGGCAATGTTACTGAGAAAGAAAACTGTGAGCGTTTGGAAGACTGACATGGAAGAATCATGCACATCAGGAGTGTAACTAAGGGCCTTGCTTGCAAAATGCATTTGCTGAATGCTGTTCTGTCCTATCACATGTTAACAGGATAGCCGTCTAAGAGCTCTGTTGATTGTTAGGTTTTCTTCAATATTTTGATTTTGTAAACTCCAGAACTCTGTATGTAAATGCTTGGTTTTTATCATGTGCTGGAATAAGTAAGTTTGCAGGGTTTGCTTCACAGAGCCCTATGGAGTAAGTTTTTTGTTTCACTTTTGCTAATTACATCTTAGTTTTTAGGATAACGTAAAAGATCTGATTTCGCTACTGAATTTGACTCTGAATTTACTGAAGAGAGGAACAGGAACCATAACAGATTCTTGAAAGACTGTGGTAAGTGCATATGAAAATGGACTAGTTTGAAGTTTAAAGGGGAAAAAAGCCTGCAAATTCATCAGTGATAAATATCTTTAATGGAAACTGAGAGAGTAATAAAAAATAAACCTGTGATTTGTTTCTTCTCTCCTACTTCCTCAGGTTTTGCCCTCTTCCTCCTCTACTAAATTTCATCTTAAAGATGTAGATAATGCACTCTTGTAATAGGTCTGGTTTTGCTTATGTTTCTACTGAAATCCATCTCATTGTATCAACTCCTTGCATTCTAAACATAAATGTGTTTATAAAACCATCTATCAAGCTGAGTATTTGTATGTATCTAAATCCTTTGAAGACTTGGAGACTGGGATTCAGGCTCATTATTTTTATTCCAGAAGAATGAAATTTTAAGTATATGGTCATAAATGGAAAGCAATGACTTTCATTAAACTTAAGGATTAGAAAGAGGTCTGAAGGTATTAAACAAATTTGAATGTATTACTGAAGTTCCTGCTTGAATTTGGCTCAATCCATGAGTTTGTTCTTAGAGATATTTTCATACTGTAACTGGCAATACAAGATTTGGAAGAGTAACAGCAATAGAGAAGCCGTATATGAAAAAACAATATGAAAAGGCCAGCAGCCGTTAGCCAATATAGTAGTTCAGAAGAGAGCATACCTGCTTAAAATTAAAGATATGCAACTGTGACAGTGCTGGGAAGAACACATTTCCATTCAGCTCAAGGCTTAATATTAACATGCAAAGAAGCTGAGGGATGTCTTTTCAATGCATAAGGATTTATGAAGTAGATGGAAATGACTCACAAAGGGACAAATCCTGCAAATGCTTCAGCTCAATAAAATTACAGGGCGAGTGAAAATACTCAAGGGTGTATTAGAGGACTGAGCCTACTGAGTGGGTAGGCAAAGGACAGACAGGATTACAGTAGTTGTGGACTTTTACCTCCCCACTGCCCCCAAAATGACTATGATTTTATTTTGATTCTGAGAAAGCAAGACAGAAGTCTAGCATTGTGTTAAGCATCAGTACAGGAGGGATAAGGCTGGATATTGACCAGTTAGTTAATCCACAGCTTTGAGCTGAGCATTACTTCTGTGTTGATAATACTAATTTTCCTAGGTGACTGATTTCAAATGAGATAATAATTTTGTTATTTTGGTCAGATACAAGGATTCTTTCTGGTGGGTTTTTTTTGTTGTTGTTGGTTTTGGTTTTTTTTTCCCTTTTCTTGTCTTTCCTTCCTTTCTCCCTGTAAGGTGGAATTGGCCATTAAAGGAAAAAGAAAGAACATTATATTTCTAAAAAGAAATATCTATGTCTTACAGGATGATCCTATAACTCTAAGACAGGTCTGGGCCCCCTGATTTAGTAATCGTTAAATACCATTATTTTAGTCTGACTTGACATGTTGTTTTGTTTACAGATACTTCTATATAGAACACTACCACAGAATTCCTCCATTTTTGTCGAGATGATTGCGGATGCTACTGAACAGTCTTTTGAGAGTTGCTCAGATGTCTGTTTCATAACAGTTTAAAACCTATAGCTTAGTGTATATATACATATATGTTATTTCCTTTTTGATTCAGCAGAGTATTAAACATGAAATTAACTTGGAAATATCACACCCATGAAATTTCAAGTGAAGAAATAGCAAGATGCTTTTTCACTTCCGTGAGTTTACCAAAAGGATGTGGAACTGGAATCCCTTCTCTCCTTAAAATTGAACTGATGTTTAGAGGTTGTCCTTCTATACAGAAAAATCTTCCAATATTCCTAAAATACTCTGATTATCTTGCATTTCTCCACATTATTTTCAGGGAGAGAAAGGGGTGTAAAATAAAAGGCATCACTTGTTGTGGCATCAGAGCTAAGTAATAATTTTCTAGTGACCAGCATTTGATCAAATCTCTCTCTGTTAAAACTTTATGTACTTGCATTTTATCATCAAGACATTTTTTACAATCACATGTTCAAGATCTTTCTTGTAGGTATAGTATTTGTGCAACATTTTAGAAGAATAACAGTATTCACTTGTATTTGCAGTAGGATGCTATTGTAAAAAGATACCTATATTTTTATGTGTAAGTCATAAGAGATACCCATACACTGTATATTTTCTACCATATTTGCCTTCTGCTATTATAATGATTGAGTCATAAACTAGCAACACAAAACCATTATACTCCACCTGCTATCAAGGAAACTGCAAAATTCAGTATTTTCAAACAGTTAATTAACTGTTAATATGATAATAGTTAAAACATTGAGCAGATACTTAGCTCTTCATTCAGTTTAAAAGAGATTTTAAGCTGTACGTATCCCAGTAGCCAGGAAAAAAAAACAACTTTAAGCCATATCTCTACCAAAGATTTTACTAGGGAGGTAAAAACAACAAGAAGAAAAACAGATTACAAACTGTACAAAATATAACTGCTGTGCTTTGATACAAATCACTGCAGTGGCATCCAAATTGATTACTCAGTGTGCTGCAAATATTTTAGATTTACAAAGAAATGTCAATTTTTTTCACAAAACTAAATATTAAATTATGAAGTTAATTGCATTGAACTAAATGTTTAATTGAATCTCCTCATTTCCTGTCCCTCCCTCAATACTTTCTAGGATTTAAAAAAATTAAATATGTATTTTTCTTCAATATAAGACATGATAAAGAAGATAACATGAGTTAATGTTTTTGTAATGTAAAGAATAATGGCACCAACTTAAAAAAAAAAAAAAGAAAATGTTAATTGAAACATGCAAAATTGAATGTGCTTAGTTATTCCAAAAGTTAAAATAAAGATTTCCCCTAAAAATGTTTAATTTTGCTTACTTTCCTTGTTTTTCCATCTCTCAGGAAGGGAACAGGAAGTAAAAAGAAATGAAATTATTTAATTTGGGAGAACAGACCTCTTGGTTTTACCTGTTATAAAACAAGAATTTATTAGATAATGTTTCCATATGGCTATCTACTGTAGGTAAGAGTCAATAAGAAGTTTTATATATATATATGTATGTATACACATATATAAACAATAGGAAAGGAGTGAGAATATACCACAAAACCTAAAAGCAAAATGAAATATTAAAAATTTACTGAGGGAAGGATGTGCATGAAGGATATGAGGAGCCATTTTCCTGTCAGTGATTATCTGAACGGCAATTTGGACAAACTTTTGAGTCATGCTTTGATAGCAATAATGAAAATAACATTTGTTACGATATTTTGACCAAATACTAATTCCACCCTACAAGAGGTGAAAGTATTTGAATTAATTGGTCTATTACCCATCAGTAAATAGTTCAGTCTGAATAAGACTTCCTCAGGTTTTTTTTTTTTCAAGACAGCAGGAGAAGCAACACTTGCACAAGCAATATAAAGAACAGTTTATTAGAGTAAAGGAAGATAAGTCTAATGATACATTGCACCTAAAATTCTATTTCAGCACAATTTAAAGGGTAAGATTTCAAGTAATTGGTTTGAAATCAAGGCATATGATTTTAAAAAATGTAGATACCCAATTGCATTAACTTTTTATCTTAAGATGCTAGTTTGCTTACCTCTTAAACCCCTCTCTGTAGGCACTTGCCCATATTCATGGAAGGAATTTCTCAGGCTGCCACAAAGTTGTAGGTTAGCATTTGTAGGTTCAAATCATCAGTCAAAAATGATTAATTCTAATTCCCATAATCTTCTAAAATCTGCTTGTGTATGGATGCTCTGTGGATAAAAGGGAGTACGAGTACTCCAAACATAGTTTTATCCTGATCTGGAAATATTTAACTGAGATTATCCTTATTTGCTGTAGGTGGGAAACACTTGAGCTAGATGTGTGTTAGCTCTGGCTAACCATTGATAATGGTTTTTGGCACACCCTTAGTTGAAGAACCCAGTGGTACCTTTTCAACAGTGTTACCCTATTAAGATGAACCTTTCAAAACTTTCTCACCTGACGGAAATACCATTTTTGTAAATAATGAAATAAGCTTAAACTTTATAAAAAAAAAATATGGAACTGACCTTTAAATGTTCCAAGCAGCAGTAGTTCTATGGCATTACAATTTATTTAACCTTTGAGAGAGTGTTCATTTAAGTCACTCCAGCTTTGGTTTTTTTTAACTGAATGAATTATGTCATAAAAGGAGCTTTTATTCTCATTGGCTAACAAATTTAACTGCATTTTATATTTTTAGTCATTCTTTTACAAGATGTGAATGAGTCATTTGGTATGCGTGTCTCATAAAATGTTACTTTTATTTAAAATACTGGTTTAAGACTATATTTACTATATTTTCTATGCATTTTTCCTCCTTCATGGCATTGCCCTTTAAAAGTTCTACTCTAACAATGCAAGTCTTTGAGAGACCAAGTGACTCTGCTATTAGCTCGGTTCTTGCTTTGTCTCTTTAATGTAAGATTATATATTTCAATGGTAACAGAGCTTCATATTAAAATATGGAAGTAATAAACAGTAACAGTCATAAGAATAGAGGACCTATGAGTCAATCTGTTGACACCTTTTCTTCTAGAAAAGGGTCTTTCTTAATCTCCATTTCAAGAGCAATATTTGAAAAGTCTTATTTCTTGCACATTTCTTGCCATTGAGAGCCACATAAATTTGAGTCAGAGGCATTTAATAGCAAAGTTAGATACATCATGAAATATGAGAGATCTCAAGTTTTGCCATTAAAAACAACAATAACAAAAAAAACCCCAATAAACAACCTCAGAACCCTACCTAGAATGCAATTATATGTTCTGTTTATATGTCAAGTGAATTTATAATCATGGCACCATTAAAAAAAATGTTATTTTCTCACTTAGTTAAGGAAATTTGTGGCAACATGATAACAAACATTACCTCCTTGTTATTCCTTAATAATTAACTAAATTTCTTGTAAAATCTAAGCATAAATTATGTTCTTGGATGGATGATACAGCCATTTCAGTTTCACATAAAAATGTTTTCTGTTCTATATTTTATAAAAAGAATATAGCTAAAGATCAGGAGGAAGTCTGGCTGCCTGTGCTATGAAGGGTTGCTGTGTACTGTGAAACATGAAAGCCTGTGAAGGGAGGAGGATATTGCTTTTTCCTTGAAATAACAAACAAAAAAAAAAAAAGAGTGCTTAAGGAACTTTCTGGTTTCTCTTCCATAGACACCAGTTGAAAGACGGTGAATGACACAGTGGAACAGAAGCCTCCATAGATGTGGATTGCAGTATTCCTCAAAGGAGCAAGAGCTTACATGTAACAGAGAGAAGATCTGATAGCCTCGCCTCAGCTGCAATACAAAAAGGGCTCAAAGGTGACTCTGTGGAATTGGTTTGAAAGTGCCCCCTGCCCTATCCAAGTTCAATCATGCAGGCCATTTCAGGACAAGAGTAAGAGAGATTCCTGCAGTGCTGCTGCTTTACTTGTCCTCTGAGCTTCTCTAAAGTCCAAGCTTCTACTCAGTCCAGGTACCTGTGTATCGCTAAATTTAATTGCCTGCGTTGCTGCTTTCTTCCTTTGGTTTTCTGGTTTTAGGCAGGAGAGTATGGTAGGCTCCCCGTGGGATTGTTTTACAAAAAGATCTTTGTTACTTTTTCTTCCCTAGCTTTCTGACATCTACAGTAACTCTCTCCAGTGTCAGGCTGTATCTATCTCTGGAAGGACAGCTTTTTGTTTAGAAAATACAGGTTGCCTACCTAAGAAATATAGCAAATATATATATACTTCTTTTAGCTGACTTCTCAGCCTTTTTGCTCCCTTTTTAAACTCACATAGTCATGGATCACCCTAAAATTATCAGCCTGTTCCTCTGTCCCAACATATTGATAGAGTATCTTTCACTGTAAATTTGTGCTTTCAAGGGGTAGTTAATACGAAACTGTTTAAACCTTCAGAAAAAGCCTGACAGCTTCCACCATTTCATCACCTCTTCTGTAAACCACCTGCTGAGATGAGATAACAAACAGGTAGGCAGTACATTGTAGATGTTCTGTTTTCTTTTTTTTTTCTGAACCTTGAGCAATAATACTCTGGGATTACCTGAAGTTACTGCACAAAGCATGCCTTCCTTCACTTTTGTCATATGCTTCACCATTTTACAAATTCATGACTGAGTAAGCTTATAAAGTTTTTTCTTTCAATAATTTTGGTTTGTTTTTCTCCCTACACTCAACTTTATGTAGCAAACATGGCCTTTACAGGCTTTAAGAAAAAAAGTTCTTACTAGATCCTTTTTCAGTTCTGGAAAACTTCTTAGCACTCACCTGGGCCATCAGCATTCCAAACAAGTTTATTTTTCAGTTATTATTTTATAAGGTGGTACAACTGTTTGTACTTGCTACACGAGTGTCATTTTCAACTTGAGTCCCTTTGTTTCCAGTTTCAGCTATAAGCTGCCCAGATTTGCATCTGTAGCCTGTCATCAAATAGCTCCTACCTGGGCTTTTGTGTTGGCAACCACTCATCAGAATATGAGCACAGTGCACCTAAATCATTAGTTAAATCCTTCCTGTGTGGTCCTCTGCCATATGCCTCTAGATGAATTTAACTCACGTGTTCCAGCTGTGTTCATCTCTACTGGATCATAGAATCATAGAATGGTTAGGGTTGGAAGGGACCTTCAAAGGTCATCTAGTCCAACCCCCCTGCAAGAAGCAGGGACATCCCCAACCAGATCAGGTTGCTCAGAGCCTCATCCAGCCTGGCCTTGAAAGTTTCCAGGGATGGGCTTCCACCAACTTTCTGGGCAACCTGTGCCAGTGTTCTACAACTCGCATTGTAAAAAATTTTTTCCTAATATCCAATCTAAATCTCCCTCCCTCTATTTTAAAACCATTACTCCTTGTCCTATCGCAACAGGCCCTACTGAACAGCCTCTCCCCATCTTTCTTGTGGGGCCCCTTGAGGTACTGGAAGACCGCTATCAGCTCTCCCCGGAGCCTCCTCTTCTCCAGGCTGAACAGCCCCAACTCTCTCAGCCTGTCCTCATAAGAGAGGTGCTCCAGCCCTTTTATCATCTTTGTGGCCCTCCTCTGGACCTTCTTCAACTGGTCCATGTCCTTCTTGTGCTGGGGGCTCCAGAACTGGACACAGTACTCCAGGTTGGGGTCTCACCAGGGCAGAGTAGAGGGGGAGAATCACCTCCCTCGACCTGCTGGCCACGCTTCTCTTGATGCAACCCAGGATGTCTAAATAATTCAGAAATTGCGTCAGCAGGGGAGGACTGTTCTGCTAAAAAGACCAATTTTCCCATCTCCTAGCTAGACCTGCTATTGCTCTACTCTTTTGTTTGTCTTGCGCTTGGAGGGTGAGTTTCTTCTTGTGTGTCTTCTCCTAGGAAGCTAACATTAAAACTGTTCCTAAGATAATTCTTTGGGCTATCTAAGGGTTTTTTTTTTTTTACTTGAGAAACCATTACTAGAGGAGCCTAAGTTAACCATCTCAAGACTGTGGTTAATTTGCCTTTTCTTAAATAACAAGCCAAATGATAAGAACTGTCTCCAGCTGGTTTAAGCACAATTTATGAGTTCGTGCATAGTAACACAGAAAGCTGAATTGTTGGTGGGACAGAGGGAGGATGAGACAAGTGAAAAATAAAAACTGCTTAGTTTTTTTCTACTATGTTTGCTCATGATAAGTCTTCTTACTTTCTACTCTCACCCTCTGTGTTGAAGGCTCCTTGCTTAGTTTGTGCCTCATGCCCTGCCCCTTTTGTAGGTGGCTGAGGAAGCTGCACCAGCTCCACACATTCAGTTGCAGATCAAAGGCAGACAGCAAGAGTTGTTCTTTTCAGTAGGTTGTATGTAGTTCAAAGCTCACAGCCAGTGAAACTTAAATATATGGCCTTCTTAGCGTGCATTTAAAATAAAAATACAATGTATATGGAACAAATTGGAAATAAAGGTGTAAAAAAGCCATCACAGGTCTCCCTGTGAAATTGTGCAGGAAAACATTGTGAGCTTAAAAATACAGAATTTGTGAAAGAGTTAAATTTTCCTCTGTTCATATTGCCAGCGTAAAATTTATGGTTTGAATAAGCTTTCAAGAAAAAGGCTGCAGTTTCTTCTAATTTAATAGCTGTATCACTATTTTCAGGGGAGCTATGCTAGTTTGTCCAGTAAATAGTTCATTTCTGATGTTTAAGGGGAGGAGATGCTTGCTTTAGTGCAGCAGCGTAACTGAGAAAGAAAGTGCTTTAAAGAAACTTTTTAACTTAGAATTTCCAAGTTAAGAACAAGTTGTTAAATATTTTGAGAACGGAATAACTTATTTTCTGCAAATGAGTCTACCAGTTAATAGAAGCCATAAAAGATCTTCACTAACACAATTAAAATTAGATGGCTAATATAGAGAGAGATTTCCATCTGGCTGCTTATTATTAGAAGAAAAACAACAACAATAAACAATTTCACTAGACTGATGTTTTCTTCCCTTTGAATCTCAATGCTAAATGTAATTAGGATCTCTGAGCTCCAATGACTACTATAACAGCCTTCCTTTGTGCAGACTAATGAAGACACCTTTAAAATATTATCTTTCTTGTCTGCTAGAGAAGTATTCTAGACTTTAGCTTCATGTCAGGCATAAATCAACCAAGAGTACTTTATATCCTCTGAATATCCTGAAGAAACAGAAATTCATCAAGAATAATACCATTAATGAATGCCTGGAGGGCAGCCATCTTCTCCTAAACCAATGAATAAACTGCTAGGATACAATCAGAGTTTTAATTTATCAGTATTTGCATGAAAAGGAAAATGAAAGACTGTTGTCATTTTCTTTTTAAGGTTTGAAAAACACTCTGACTGCAAGCTTTTATTACCAAGATCTATCACAATTTTTGTATCCTGCTGTTTCTGACAAATATTTTTTTCCTAATTTCCCGTGTTTGTTTATGTAGTCATCACATACTTAATACAAATTTTAAAAACAAAACAAACAAGAGAAAGTCCTTATGCAAAAGGCAATGATTCATTTTGATCTCTTTCAGGAAATAAAAATACATGACATGGTTTATGTTTAGGTATTTGGGTTGTTTTTAGTATTGTGTGATAAATAGTTCTATAATCTGTAACTAAAAGTACTTTAAGAAACTGATGAACAAGATATGATGATTTATGTACTTGCACTTGTTTGTACTTTCTATTTCAGCATCAAAAGCTATACTCTTGGGTGCCAGGCCCTGATTTGTGGATACTCTGGATCCTGTTTTCAAGGTAACTTTTACCTGAGGTTCTGACTTCCATCAGCCTGAATATATATTTGTACTCACATACATCTGTGTGTTTATGTGAGCTTTTGCTCTTTCCGTGATTTAAAATTTAAGTACATACTATTTTTAGCAGGAAAAGCTGCCACAACTTTGTATTCAAGTTGGAAAGTCTTGTAATACATTCATTACTATTTTAATTAATCTATTTAAATATCCAGAAAATAATAAATTGGATCATGTTTAGAATTATTTTTTTTCTGTAAACTTTTAGAAAGAAACATAAGATTACAGTCAGATGAAATCTTAGTATAGGCAAATGATTTTACAATCATCTTTTGTTGTGTGGCCTCTCACTGTTTTTCCTCTATTTCCTACATAGTCCGTGCAGATAATATGGATGACAATTAGAATGCTTTTCAATGCTTCTTAGATAAGTTATTTAAATAAAAGCAAACCACATTTGATTAACCATGATTCTTCTTAGTAGTTTCTTTGCTGTATTTATTTTCTGTTCTTCTGAGTGTACTTTCAATTCAAAGGAGGAATTTTGGGTGCTATATGATTTCAGTTGACACACATATTAATTTTCTTTCTGTAGTACTTAAAATAATTTGTAGTTTAAACTTCAAAATGGACTTGGGAAAGAGGATAATCTCTGAAACCAGATCAATATACTACTTTTTGAAGTAATTAAAATGAGCCCATAAGTATCTCTTCCATTAATAAAATAAAACACAAAAGTATTTTGTTAGGTATTTGCTGAATAAAAACTTAAATCTAAATAGTATCACAGGCACTTACTTCAGAAGTTTTTAAATGAGTGTGGCAGCAGTAATATCAAAATAAGAAACATATAAGTACTGTATAATTATTTCTTTCTCCTTCTGTGACTAATGTACTTTCAGAAACGTGTCACTGAAGTTCTTCCCCTGATCTATGTGACATTCAGCAATCAAGCCTCAAGGAGGAATGTGATTTTAATGGATACTCTCTCACCAAAGGACAGCTAAATACAATATTTCTTTCTTTAATTTTAATATGTTCTTACTCTGTCTATAATTATGCTGTTCAGTCCTTTGGTTTCACTGTGAAAACTGAAAAGCTGTAATATGCAAAATTCTTAGTGATTAAGTAATTTAGAGGAGGAAATTCAAAGACCTCACAAGATCAAAGTGATAGTGGTCAAAGCAGGTGAAACCTGCGTTTGTAGCCTAGCTAAGCTCCTGCTTAGTAAAAATTGATTTTATTGTTTCTGTAACTGCAACTTCCTTTGGCAATGAAAAATCATATTATCTTGTCAAAGGGGGAGGCTTATAATACTTTGTTCTTTTTTTTCCCATTCATTTAGGACTATTACTTAAAACATTAACTTGCATATGGTAATAGTAGAAAAATAGTGTGATGACTTTTTATTTCCTTAATGTTACTGAAAAGTTCATTTATACTTTTCAGGCAAAAATATGCCGTGAAACCTTTTACATAGAGGGGTTAAAAATTGCACTGCATTGATTTTTGAACCTTACTTACCTGAGACATGATTGTACAAAATAGGGTAATCTGTTCCCTGGCTGCAACTCAGCTAATAAAGTATCTAATAGGAGTTGCCATGGTAATCAAAGTTAGAAAAGAGCTTTTTCAGACAGGAATTCAGAAAGCAGAGGAGTCCTAATCTTGTGATTTTTCTGGAGCAGGGGTTTGCTTCCAATGACTTTTGAAGCTTGTCAGAAAAAGCAGTATGACTCTTTAAAGCTTCACACTGAACGTGTTCTTTCCAGAAATACTTGCATGGTAATTACAGTTGCCCCTATTTTAAATTTCTCTTCTATGTTCCAGTTATCCTGAGTTGCAATATTTTGCTTGGCGTAGAGGAACTAAACACATAGAACTAAATCAATATGTTATGAAGACACCTAAAATTAGGACACTGCAGTTCTTACTCCCTTGCTTGGAATCAGGAACATTGAATTGAGGATAGCTTTTGAATAACTTTTTACTTAGTACAAAATGTAGGGTCTATAGAAGCATCTATCTGGGTGGTACTTTAGGTATAAATATTTTCATCTGCTTTAAAGTTTAGATTGTAAATAGCAAGGGCAGCAATATCTGTGTCTCACTCAAAGCTGTGGGGAGATCTTAACTTGTTGGAAATCATTGGTGACAGTATCTTTCCTGAAGATATTTTATTCCCTATTTTCATTAAATCTAACCTACTGTTAATATGATAATATGTAATAGTATTGCAAAAACGTAGACCAAACTGAACTATATTTCTGCAACAGAGAACTCAGAAGATTTGCAGTGGGAAAGTGAGGCAAGAAGTTTGGACTTCTTGTTTAGAAGAGAAAAATCAAGTTTAGGAAACACCATCTTTAAGAAAAACATGATTACATGACCAATGAATTGAAAGCATACATGTAATTCTGTTTGGATAGATACTATTTAGTGAGTTCATTAAATGTGAGGAAAAAGATTATGATTTTTAATTAGAAAGAGGATATGGTGTTTTGTGGAGAAATGAGCTGTGGCAGAGCCCACACTGTAGAGTCGTTATGAATCTAGGACAGGAATAATTTCTGAAAGAAAAACAAACAAACAAACATAAACAGCGACATAGAAAACAAAGAACAAATCAGCCAGATGTAATAGTTTTAGATACCATACCACCACATCAAACTGTTTTGAGACTCGGGGTTTATAGAAAGATATAACACTAGAGGGATGTTATCCACTATTTCTAAAGGTAAAGAATGACTTTTCAAAATCCTAAACATTAAAAAAAAAAAAATCTACAGAATCATATAAACCTGATAATCATATTCCATAAGAATAGCTAAGAAATATTTATAATAGTTACTCAAAAGACCAATATTCATCAATTTTATAATGCATATAATACTATTTCAAATAATTTTGTGCAAATATTTCTGTGGAAAGTAACAGACAATTACCAATAATGAATTTTACATTGGGAAAACAGTACCAGTATGTGAATGAATGATCAATGTTAATTATCTTTAAATCTTTCTCAAAAAAAAAAAAAAAGTAGCTCTACTTCTTTCTCTGCTTCAGAAATATTTTAATTTAGATATCCGGTCTCACAGCACACACAGCAATAATAAAGAGTGAATAGGAAAGAGAGCAATTCATCAAGAATTCAATGGCTGAAATTTGTTTGCCTACATGATTTAAGCAAATACTAATAAAATTCAAAATCTATTCACATCTGGTCTTGGGCAGAAAGTTGGACCAAATTCATCAGGCTGTGTTTGTAAGTAGTAATTTGCCGAACTCTATTAAAATCCACTAAAGTAGTGATCACAGGGCAGTGTTATATTGGAATTAAATAGAAAATAATAATGTAAAACATAAATTGTGAGCATCTCTTATTGCATTTTGCTGTGCCAATGAACTGAATTGTATTTAAAATCAAGAGAGTAATGATGTTCTTTGATTTGTAGTATTTCTTTAAATGAAGTGATAAATGCTTCCTTTCATAATTAACATAAAAGAGAGATTAGGAGTGAAGGACTCAATAATCCAGGTCATATTCCACTGAAATAGCAAGAATTACGTTTAAACACTGTATATGGCATACAGTATAATAATGATTTAAAGGACAAAAACCCTATTTGGTAATGTATCACTTTATGGCATCCAGTTTTTGTTCCATTTAAAGTATCTGCTATGTAGAAGGTACAGAATTATTTAAAAACTGATTCTTTTTTTTTCTTTAGCTTAATATAAAAGTATGTTTATACTAGTAAATTATACATGTCTTGAAGAGCTCTTGGGAACTGAGGTCAGCTGCCGTGGACAATCTCTCATTTATGGGAGTCATGAAAAATGGCTCAGGCACCAAAGTAGAATGGCTGCATGAAAACTACCTATTAAGCATGGTCCCTGGAATGTACTGGCTTAACGTATCATATCCGTGAATTGTTTGGGAGACCACTAATTGGCAAGGGCCATAAGAGTACTGGTAAAGCTCTTAAAGTTTATTAATTTGATGGTTATATTCCAGTTGGTTGGGAGTGTTGTTGGGCACCATTTAATTTACTAACAGGGGGGAAGAGGGAATGGGGGTTATGGTCAGTTCATCACGTGTTGTTTTACGCCACTGTATCATCGTCAGGGGAAGAACTCCTCGCATTCCTCCCCGCTCCTTTGTGGGGTCCCTCCCATGGGCCACAGTCCTTTGTGAAACTGCTCCGGCATGGGTCATCTCTTCCACGGGGTGCAGTCCCTCTAGAACAGCTGTCCCAGCCCAGGCCCTCCATGGGCCACAGCCTCCTTCAGGCCTCCACCTGCCCCGACATGGGGTCCTCCACAGGCTGCAGGTGGATCTCTGCCCCTATGTGGGCCTCCATGGGCTGCAGGGGGACAACCTGCTCCACCATGGTCCTCACCACAGGCTGCAGGGAATCTTGGCCAGGAGCTGCATTACTCCTCCCCTTCCTTCTTCACTGACCTTGGTGTCTGCAGCTGTTCCTCACAACAGGCTATCAGATGCCTCTCAGGATCCTTTTTACATCTTATTCACTTCTCATCTCCTCTCCACTTCTTGCAGCCCGGCCGGGCGGAGTTGGGCCCAGTCAGCCACCTGGCAAGAGGCCAGAGGATCAGGCCTGCAAGGCCCACCAGGCTCGCACCTCCCCCTCTCTGCCCCCAGTCAGCTGCTTCACATCTTCTCTTCTCGTCTTTTTTTTTTCTGTTTTCCCCTTCTTAAATACGTTATCGCAGAGGCATTATCACGGAACATTCTGCTACCAATTGGCTCGGCCTTTGTCCGCCCTGGGCCCAGCCGAGTCCACTGAACAAAGGGGAGCAACTTCTAGCAGTTTCCTACAGAAGCTACCACCTTAGGCCCCCTCTCACTAAACAAAACCAGAACAAAATTCAACACTGATATTACATTAGAAGGCTCTCTGCAGCAATCTGCATAACCTAGAAAATGAGTTCAAGCCACTACTTAATTCAAAGAACTTTTACTTCATCCTTTACTTATGCTTAAACCAGCTAAGAAATATGTAACCTATACTTTTGTTAGGTATTGGTACTTAAGTGTTGACCTTACATACTTAGTACATAACTAAGTGCCCTGCTTTTAAAATGTCAAAAAATTCAAATCTCTTCCAAAAAATTAAGTTCATGTGATAGAAGATGAGGAAAATTTTAAAGAAGCTAAAGCTCACAGCATTCAGTCATGTTAATCGTGAATAAAATGAGTGGAAATATATTTAAAAAGAAACCATGTTCAAAAAAGCTTATGGTACAATGCACATTTGTGTGCAGTTAAATAAATATCCAGAGTATAGCTCTTGGATAGAAGTTTGGTGGGAGGTTGTGTTGTAAGCCAGATTTGGTTCTTAGCAGTGGGAAGGAAAAAAACATTTCTCCCTGTTGTTTTTGTTTGGTTGGATTTTTTTGTTTTTATCTTAGGCCAGATCCTCAAGTCCCTAGCCAGTCTTTGCTGCTACAAAAACACACATATCAGGAGTATTTCTCTTGATTAAAGAATGAGTCAAGTAAATTTGCCCCACTATTCTAATTAGCAAATGTGTCACTTGCTGCAAGGAGATCCCAATAGTAACATTACACAGCTCTGTGATTAGGCTCATACATAGCACGTAGCAGGGAAGCCACAGACTGTGGCCATGAAAGTATGGGATTAAAAAATTGGAACTGTGACTCAGGATACCTAAGCATTTAACGCTTTATAAAGCCTACAAGTTAATTTGACTTGAAATGTCTAGAAAAATGAAAGGTCTGCTATATGTGTAAACATGTAAAACTTATAGATGTAGGACAATCTTTTTCCACAGTATTGACAAGAACTGAAGCAAGCGATGCAGAGAGAAGTAACAGCACTGGTGGGTGACCAAAACTCATTATGCTGGTGAGGTGAGGGATGTGAGTGAGGAAGGCAAGAGCAGAGCAGCATGCATAACTGAAATATCATGGGTTTTGAGCAGAAGGAAACTAAGAAGATAATAACATCAGGTTTTGTAATAAGGTTCTCCAGCATCCCTGCCTGCTTTGAACACATTATTTTAGGCATGATAATTTTTAACGATACTTCCAGATGCTGAACAGCTACTGTAACTTTCTTAGTATCTTTTATTCTTACTAAGCCAATAAGGTTGAAAGATGTTTAGCAATTTCCATCCCTTCATAGGATTAAGTCAATTGAAAACATTGCTTAAGGTACATTTTGCTTGTTTTCCCTAGTATAAAGGCTTTTTAAAAGTAGAAATTGATTGTGGCATCAGTCCGATAGCAGCGTAAGGGACCACAACCAGTCCGTATACCTGCGCACGAAGAAAGAAATGTGCAGGGAGTGCTCTGGCAGTTTTCAACTGCTGTAACAGTCTGTCTAGGCTTTACAAAAACTCTCTTTGAAGGACAGAAGAGCAGAGGAACCTTAAAGATGTCTTGATGCATATGGGTGTGTTTTATTTTTCCTGAAAATTACTCTGCCATAGTTGAATGGCTCCAAGCTTTCTGCCCCATTCAGCTGACAATCCTGACGTTGTGATGGCCATTCCTGCACTGTTACGAACCTCCTGAGTTACCTAGCTAAGGCAGTAGATATACTGAAAATCAAAAATTAGGCACTAGAAATCAGATGGATGTTTTAAGTGTTTTTGAAGAGGTAAAAGAGAAATGGAGGAATTCCAGAAGATTAAGACCTGAAGGATATGTGGACTGATTTCAAGTGTTAGCAATTGACAACAACTGTATATTAATTAAGAAGTTGTTGCCAGAGCTTAGATTTTTTTTTTTCTGGGATGAATAAGAGAACATCTTTTTCATTCAGGTACTTTAACTTAAGTCTAAAGAAGCTTTGTTGACTTGGTGTAAGTGCATTAAGAGGCATAATTTTTCATAATATAGGGCAATATAATTTCAGTAATATTAACAAAATCAACCACAGAAGCAGGAGTAAAAATAGTATATGAGGGAATTTTCCCTATATTTATTTTTGGATATGTCCAGCCTCCCACCCAAATGTTTCTAAATGGTATCTAGTGTTTTAAGACAGAACAATAATACTTACCAAATATAGAACAGTTGGCTTTACTTCTGCTTTCTTGCATTACTTCTGCTTACAGACTTTATAACTCAGTCACATCCAAATATCTTAGTTTTACAATCTGTCTAAAATAGAAAACTTTCTGATGCACCTGTTCTTCCATCTATTGTGCATTATAAATTGTCTCTCTTACTCTATCGTTTATTTTATTTTGGAAGCTTACCCACTGCTTAAAAGTTGTTTCTACAAAGTTATAACAATGAAAGAAATATTGAATAAAGGCTGTACTACAATTGTAAACATTTTAAACGAATATTTCATCTAAAATCAAATGTACAGTTCTTATTGCATTTGGTTGCTGTACAGATTGTAAGACTCATGTTCTTTCCCAGCATAACATCAATAAGCTATTTTCTCCAGCAGCTGCTCACAAGTTTGGTTTGTTGTGCCTATTAACCACAGAAAAGCTACTTCAGTATTCGATCTCACTGATGAAAGGACTCAAAGCATCTTGATTTCTTGCAGTTATTGTTTGGCATTTTCTGGTTGAAGTTATTTATATTAATATTAAGTTCTTTGTCAGTCTCTAATATCTATAATGCAAACAAGCCTTACAAATATTTTATATTGATTTTCATAATCAACTCTCTATTTTTTGTCATGATTCTGCTTAGTTTTGGATTTTTTTTTTTTTAATAAAAATGACGATGAGGGAAATGTTTTCCCATAGTGACCTTTTCACCATATTCATAAACATACATGTATAAATCTATGTGTAAATCTACATGTGTATATGTATATATCTACATGTAGGTGTATATATTCCATTTGATACTTACTTGAAAGTTAAATATTTTCCTGGCTTCTGTGAAAATGACAAAATGGGAAATTCTCAAACAGTAAAATCACCAATACCACAGTGTTGACTGTAAGAGTATTTCAAGCCTGAGACATTATCCTTAGCTTGCAAGTATTTAATATGAGCCTCTCATACAGATGGAATAGTCTTATAATCGAGCTATTTATTGTTGCTCAGTTGTTCTCTGTTTTGATTCCAAATTCTACCTAGGACTAAGAAAGCTCCTGTAATTAAAATTTTCTGGCAAAACTCAAATGTCTCTGAAAAGTTCTGAGAAATCTCTTTCCCACTAAATGTCATTGTTGAAAAAAGTGTCCACTGACTTAAAATAACCCACATACTACAATGCTATGCCCAGGACAGAGTCACACATATATAGGTCACTTGCAGACATAATAAAAGTAGTCTTGGAAGTTGATGAGGCTTTGGAAAGTGCAGGGAATGTTATTGTAAAGTCCTGAGAAACACCTCAGCATTTATTCAGTTTGGATAAATTCAACTGCTTCCAATGTAGCGTGGCCCAAACGCTCCTTATGTTTGAAAAAAAATAGCTAAAAACACAGTATTATTGTTCAGGGTGAGTGATAGTGGCAGATACTGACTATTAGGTGGCATGCTTTCCATGCTGTTGGTCTCAGCTGTATCCTTGTTGAAAGCTTTGCTTGCTGAAGGTTTGGGGTTTTTTTTTCTTCTGGAAGTACCCTAACCAGTCCAAAGGCTGAAATACTATTTCCCCAGATAGACAAATGTTTCCAGTGACCAAAGCTTTCATTTTTAACAGCACAGTTATGACACCTCTAATTCCAAATTAATTCCAAATGTTAATAGTTCCCTTTGGCTTCCTTATCTTTTTAATGCACAAGTGTATAAACCCTAATAATTTTATTTTTTTCCAAGCCCACCAATCAAAGCAGCACTTAGGATGTAGCACACTTGCATTGACTGAAACAGAAGGTACTGTTAAACTCTCACGGAGTCCCTATATTATTACAGTTTCCTACTAATTAAATAGTTCTTTATCCCAACTCTTAAAATACAAACTTCACTTGAGTGTGACATGACCAAGATGATAATCACAGGCAGCAAAGAGCAAGAAATGTTCTGCTAATAGATAAATTTCTTTCTATAATCTTACTTTGCTTTCATCAGTTGTTTCATGGGAAGTGTACAGGGAAGTAGAGGTATTAGGTAGAACCGGTTATAGACTGAAGTTATGTTTTGAATGCTATATTTTAAGAAATTCACTTTGTCTACAGCTTTGTTGAAAAATAAGCTTTCTAACAATGCATTTGGAAACTGGATTTACTGAAATATAAACACATCTGCACTTGTGGATGTCTGAGAGAAGTCTAGACTTGCACTTTATGGAAGCATCAGTGAGCTGTCATCAACTCACTGCTGAGAAGCTACTGAACCAGGAGTTACTGCAGTGATCAAAAGCCATTTTAGAATATTTTCAGCTAATAGAATTATTTTCCTTATTAACTAAGATGATACTTTAAATATGTCTTTTTATTATCACAACTCATATATAAAAATTAATTTTCTGACTTAAAAAAAACCCACCTTTTCCCCCCCATACTACAAATCCAGTTTTATAGACCAGAACAGATCAGAACAGATGGTGGTTTAGAGTGAAGATGTACTAAACTACTATGAAGGTTAAGTGACTGGGATACTGTGCAGTGACAGATGTTAGTAAGAGCTTATGTGTCTGAGGTTTTTAAATTTTCTTTATTATAGCTTTGTAGTGCATTTCATGCGGTATGAAGCAACGTAATCCTATTTTCCTTCAGAAAGTTGCAGTTTGGGTGTTGAATTTTTGCTTCATAAACATTCTTGGATGTTCCTAAGTTTTCAACCACTCTATTATTTTAATTTTCCTTTTCTAAGAAGCATTTGAGTACAGAAATAAAAACCTAATAATACATACCTCTATTGTTATTCCTACAGAAAAGAAAGGATATGTCTAAAGGCAATGGTCAGAAGGGTTCCAAAGATGGGAAAAGTGTGAGAGCAATCGACTTCCACACCATGCTCAACAGACTTGGAATCTATCAGAGCATAAGGGAAAGTGAATCCCTATCTGAGAAATCTGTACTGAGAATGAACCTGTTAACCAGAGAGATTTAAATCCAGGCAGCATTAGCTGGAGTGCTCCAATAGACCTCAACCTTTTCCAGATAGCATAGGGAAGCTGTTAAGGGTTTTCTATAACTGAGTTGAACTGAACCCATAAATGCACAGGAAAATTATGTATTTCTTGTAGGTTATTTTTTTCCTGAATCTAATTATGCCTATTCAATAGCCAGCTGTTTCCTCAAAATAGACTAGACAGGGAACTCTGTGCAGAAAAGTTTCAGAAATGCAAGCAAGGTAGTTGTAAGATTGAATTATGCTGATGATTTTGGGATACTGTTAGGTGGTTGTTGGTTTTGTTTTTTTTTTCTCAATGTAGTTTTGTATTTTCCGCTCTGATCTAGGATCAGTAGATCACTCTGATCCAGACGCCCAAATGGCATTGCCAATCAAGACTCTTGAGAGAATTTCTCAGGCAGGAAAGATCTCCCAAGGAAGTCGACTAAGTCTCAAGCACTGTCTTCTCTGCAGTTTTCAGTTCAGTTAAGCCCTGAGAATTGCAGATAGCAGCTGAACGAGCATCCAACTTAAAGAGAAAGGTATGAATGTATGAAGTGGGAAAGGTTTTTCTCACTGCGAGGTTTGCCCAGAGAAATTAAAGATGAGTTTCTAAGGAAAGCAAAACAAAGGAACTGTCTCAGAATCAGAATGACCATGGACTGTAAATGTGAAACAGAGATTGAAGATGGTCTATATAGGCATGATAAGATTTGATGGATTGAAGAGGAAATTGAAGTAATTTTTTTAAACTGAAAATAGCAAACACATTAAAATTTATGAATAAAGTGACTCAATGTTGAAAAGTCAGTCAATTTTTATAATACAAAGAATAGTCTCATAAAGAACAAAAGAACAAACGTGTATGGAGTGGAAGGATGAGAGGTGAAATTATCAGACAAAATGAGAGATAACTTTTAAAGAACCTCCAGTGGAAGAACTGAGAATCAACTGCCTTTAAACATTTCAAGTGAAGGTAGCTTGTCGTCTTTATGGACAGTTCATAAGTATTTCTTGGACTCAGAGTCATAGGGAACATCTCTATAATGCTCTCATTTTACATGATAATTGTGTCTATAAAAGGCTTGAATGCAAACACAGTTTCAGGATTAAACACTTAACTAGTAAAATTGTATTTTGTTCCTATGTCAGTTGTAAGATGACACTGACCAGAATAATGGTATTATTGATACTGCTATTCATAACACTCATAAGCTTAGAAACAAATCTGTGTCTCTACCTTTCCTCAGGGAGGCTGCAGTTTTGTTTTTTTTTGGCAAAGAATCAATGAAAGACTGCAACAGTAATTGTGAAGTGAAGTTTTAGGCAAAACTTGAGCAGTCTAGGTAAGTATCAAGTAAGTATTTTTTTCAAAATTATTACACGGCCTACGGAACCGGAACTCTGTCAACAGTGCAGATTTGCAATTGCATTCTTCATTAGCATTTTGCAAAAGTACATCTTTGGCGGTGTGCTTAATGGACAGATTGTGATTCTAACAGTGTTCCTGCTAAAAACTCATTAAGTGCCAGTAAATATGAGGGGAATGAAAGAAAGCAGAAAGATTAAAGGGGCAATGATGATCCGATAGAGGAAAGACACATTTTCATTCACTGCGTAAACAGAATTGCAATTGCCATTTTGGCACTTAAGTATCAACGGCAAATAACTTGTCTGTAAGGAGAGCATTTTATATCTGTATACCGTAACTTTGTGGGCATGCAGGCAGTGGGTAACATGCAGCAAGTATTAAATGGATAAATATGCATAAAGATTGTATGTGGCTGGGCAAGATACAGAAGGCTGGCAGAGGGGATCTTGGTGACACAACACAGCAAGCTCTGTGCGTCTTGTTGGATTAAAGACCAGATTTGTGTCTTAGCCAATATAATGTCATGTTGAGTTATGTAAATCCCATCACAGTAATGCAAACACAATGCAGCAGCAGCATTCTTTGGCATGGGCTCTTCAGCTATTTTCCTGAAACCAATTTGATGTCTTGTTACAGATTGTTTTTCCCTTGCGGCACAACCACACTGTTGAATTCAGTTCTTTTTTTTGGTGAATTATTATGATCTGAACTCCATAGTTTAATAACAGCAATGTTTATTTTTCTTAAGTGCAATTCCTTAGGACAACTAGAAAGTTGATATCATAGTAAATAATGAAAATGATATTATGCAGCAGAGGAGGCATGTAACATTCTTATTCAGCTAACAAATATTTAATGTTTAAGGCAAAAATTCTGACTGATAGTAGGATGTGAGCAATCAGACAGATTTTCTAATGTGGCTTGCAGAGACTGAAAATACCGAAGACTAGCATTAACCAGTCACTGAGCCCAGTAACACCATTCCTCAAACAATTGAAGATCATCTTATTTGCAAGCTCAGACTGGTTCAGAGTGCATGGAGAAGGAAAAGCACTGCATGGGCTTATTTCACCTTTTCATAAGTGGACAGCAAGAGGACAGAGCCAGACAGATGATGGAAAATGACCTGCCAGTCTTCATCTCTGTGCAAAGTGACAAAAGAGATTATCTTCTAGCGGGGAAAAAGGAAGTGAGGAGCAGAATAAGACAGCAGTTCAGAATAACTGTGAGTGAGTGGAAACCTGTTCTCTGACGAGGTGTGCTATAACTGTCAATTTCTCCTTTACTTAAGGCATCCTAATTATGGTTCTAATCTAGCCCTAAGTGCTAGAGCTGTAATGTGAAGAATTCAGCCCTACTAACCTCCCACTTTATAACAAACTCTGAAATAATTTTAGGGATGAAAGTTCAGACTCTGAGCACAGCTTTTGGATGCAAGCTTAAATTATGCCCTCAAACTAAAATGTCTAAAGGTGTCTTCCTTTCACTTTATGATATGTTAATATTAAGCCTCATAGAGATAACATAGTAGGAAATTTCTTTTAGGTCAGCTGTTTAGGGCCTACACTATACATGATAGGTATTTTGAACATCATGAAAAACAATTTTTTGAAAATGTCCACTTTAAACTATGCAGTGCATCTAAAAAAGATTAAGAGAGCATTAAGATTACAGTATAATGTTATTAAAGTACATGTACTGCAGTTTATTTTCTTTTGTAATATCTTTTATGATAAATATGAAGTCATTTATCTGCGTAAAAGTGTGACCTTAGCAGCATTTAGTTTGCTAGCATTCTTTGATTTTATACACCTACTTCCATTTACCTCTGTGTTCAGGAATATTGAATAGCTATGTGGCATTTATAACTTCTCCTTCCAAAGTCACTTTCAATTTATAGTTGTCGTGGTTTAACCCCAGCTGGCAACTAAACCCCACGCAGATGCTTGCTCACTTCCTCCCTGGATGGAAGAGAGAATCAGAAGAATAAAAGTGAGAAAATGCATGGGTTGAGACAAAGACAGTTTAATAGGTGCAACAAGAGCCATGCACAAGCAAAGCAAAACAAGGAATCCATTCACCTCTTCCCATTGGCAGGCGGGTGTTCAGCCATCTCCAGGATAGCAGGGCTCTACCATGCATAACCATTACTTGGAAAGACAAACACCATAACACCGTATGTCTCCGCCTTCTTTCTTCTTCCCCCAGCTTCATATGCTGAGTCTGACACCATCTGGTGTGGGATCTCCCTTTGGCTAGTTGGGGTCAGCTGTCCCAGCTGTGTCCCCTCCCAACTCCTTGTGCACCCCCAGATTGCTCACTGGTGGGGTGGTGTGAGAAGCAGAAAAGGCCTTGACTCTGTGCAAGCCCTGCTCAGCAGTAACTAAAACATTCCTGTGTTAACACTCTATCCAGCACAAATCCAAACCATAGCCCCATACCAGCTACTATGAAGAAAATCAAACTCTATCCCAGGCAAAACCAGCACAACAGTAAAATAAAAATTAAAATGTTATAATGTTATATTGGGAAAGTCAGTATTCCCTTTAAAAGGGAATAAGTTTTTTCCAATGGCACTGTAATTTTCATGCCTTAAATGTTTCTTTTCAGAATATTTTGGTTTAGTATGTTGGTTTGACAATAATCGTATGTAACAGTTGTCTGCAAATGTGCAGCAATACTGTCTGATGAGATCTGTAAAGCACTAATAGCTCCCGGAACTGTTTGCTGTAGGAGCAGTAGGTTGATAGCAACTGTTGGCAGTGATGAAAATGGGCATCAAGCTGAGACAGTCCAAGCTTGTCCTGATGCTAAAGGATTATCAACCTACACAAAAGAGAGCTAATTGGAATACTGGATCAATGATTCAGCTTTGAAATCACTAGTTCAGGCCACAGGTGAGACGATTTGTCTTGCCTGTAGATATTAGTTCATGTGAACCCTGCATAATTTAAGGACTCACTACAAAATAATAATTTAGTCCCTGCATCAAGAGAGGTCTCATTATTAGTTTATCAAAGCAATTCAAAGGTTTATTAACATTATTTAGGAATGGACTAGAGCTTTATAAAAGCGCATTTGCACTCTCTTACAATGACGAAGACTAGATATTCTGGACACTTTATAACTTTAAAGACAAAGTGAATGGTGGTGTCTTCTCATGTGATTACTCAACCTTTTGGGAAGGTGAATGCATTCAAATGAAGACTGCTACATGGATCTGAGAGTAGATTTTACTCTTAGCTATAATAGTTGCAAAATACATAGTATTGCCTTGCTTAAGCCAACATTTTATTTAAAATATGTACCTCCATTACTAATGTTAAACATGTAAATGACAACTAAACTGAATTTTCATTATTTGTATATATTTTAAAGTTTCGATTAAGTTTAAAATAAGTCCATGTGTAAAATATTGTAATTAACTCTAAAAATATAATAGTAGATGCATTAATTTTCAAGAAAACTACACTAAAGCAAGGAAAGCAAAACCAGAAAAGAACTCAAAATCCCTGTGTTTAATTATTGTAAACTTTAAACATGTATCTGTCAGTCAAGAGGCAAAATCAGATTCAGAGAGAACATAGACATTGTCCAGCAGGCCTAAAGAGTGATATGCCCTCTGTGAAGTATCTGAATCACACAAACACAGGAAGAAACGTAGCTACCTGGAGCCGGGATGCAGAACTACTGAGGGAAATTATTTAATGCATGCTCTCAACATAATTGTTCGTGGCAAGACCCAGCCAGCAGATGTCACTGAGGTCAGTGAAGTACTTTATTGAAGAGTTTTAAGTCAGTGTATCTATACAGCCTGGAGCCTGACCAAGAAAGTAGGCAGCCTTTTTTTTTTTTTTGTGGCCACAGCTGGCCTTTATCTTCAAGAATTATCAACACTCTGTTGTGTTAACATTCCCCTTTGCTAAAAGGACTTAGCTCTTCTTGGAAAGGAAGATTAAGTTGTGGATTTGTTTACATCCTCCTTGGGTGTCCAAACTACTTTCCCCTTCAGTGTCTAAAACTGAAAAAAAAATCAAATTAATTCATTTTTTGAGGAATCAGCTGTATCAGTTATATTCTGAGAATCACTACTAAAAACCCCAGGAGACATAACAGAGAAATCATTAGCTTCTTGATCTTTACTGGGAAAAACACAACATAGAATTTGAGCTGATGCTGAAAAAAAAAGAGACTAATGCCTGCATATTCGCAGAAACAAAACTGTAGTCATTCAATAGACTTAAATGAATTTTCAGGTACTATGAACTGTATCAGTCATGTTAGGTAGAGCCTATGGGACTGCCAGTGTTAAAATTAAGATTTAGAGGACAAAATTAAGTCCTACTTTGGAAATGTGAATCTTTTGTTTGATTTTAGTAGAATATTTGATCATTTCTGTGGATATCTAACATAGTTAGAGATCCATATCTCAGGGGTCTGTATTGGGACTAGCCCTGTTTAACACGTCCCGCATGACATACTTCTCTTCCTGCACGACATCCTTCTCTCTAAACTAGAGAGACATGGGTTTGATGGACGGACCACTCGGCGGATAAGGAGTTGGCTGGATGGCCACACGCAGAGAGTGGTGGTCAACGGCTCAATGTCCATGTGGAGACCGGTCACCAGTGGCGTCCCTCAGGGGTCCGTGCTGGGCCCGGCCCTGTTCAACATCTTTGTGGGTGACATGGACAGTGGGATAGAGTGCACTCTCAGCAAGTTCGCCGACGACACCAAGTTGTGTGGTGCCGTCGACACGCTGGAAGGGAGGGATGCCATCCAGAGGGACCTTGACAGGCTGGAGAGGTGGGCCTGTGCCAACCTGATGAAGTTCAATTAGGCCAAGTGCAAGGTCCTGCACCTGGGTCATGGCAATCCCAGGCACAAATACAGGCTGGATGGGGAATGGATTGAGAGCAGCCCTGAGGAGAAGGACTTGGGAGTGCTGGTGGATGAGAAGCTTAACATGAGCAGGCAATGCGCCCTTGCGGCCCAGAAGGCCAACCGCATCCTGGGCTGCATCAAGAGAAGCGTGGCCAGCAGGTCAAGGGAGGTGATTCTCCCCCTCTACTCTGCCCTGGTGAGACCCCACCTGGAGTACTGTGTCCAGTTCTGGAGCCCCCAACACAAGAAGGACATGGACCAGTTGGAGAAGGTCCAGAGGAGGGCCACAAAGATGATAAAAGGGCTGGAGCACCTCTCTTATGAGGACAGGCTGAGAGAGTTGGGGCTGTTCAGCCTGCAGAGGAGGAGGCTCCGGGGAGACCTGATAGCGGTCTTCCAGTACCTCAAGGGGGCCTACAAGAAAGATGGGGAGAGGCTGTTCAGTAGGGCCTGTTGTGATATGACGAGAGGTAATGGTTTTAAAATAGAGCGGGGTAGATTTAGATTGGATATTAGGAAAAAATTTTTTACAATGAGAGTTGTAGAGCACTGGAACAGGTTGCCCAGAAAGGTGGTGGAGGCCCCATCTCTGGAAATATTCAAGGCCAGGCTGGATGAGGCTCTGAGCAACCTGATCTAGTCAGGGATGTCCCTGCTCCTTGCAGGGCGGTTGGACTAGATGACCTTTGAAGGTCCCTTCCAACTCTAACCATTCTATGATTCTGTGATTCTATGATCTTTGTAGGGGACACAAACGGTGGCATTGAGTGCACTCTCAGCAAGTTCGCCAACGACACCAAGCTACGCGGTGTGGTCAACACGCTGAAGGGAAGGGATGCCATAAAGGGACCTTGACAGGCTGGAGAGGTGGGCCCATGCAAATCTCATGAAGTTCAACCAGACCAAGTGTAAGGTCCTGCACATGGGTTGGGGCAATCCTAAGCACAGGTACAGGCCTGAGCAGAGAATGGATCGAGATCAGCCCTGAGGAGAAGAACTTTGGGGGTACTGCTGGACGAGATGCTCAACATGAGCCAGAAATGTGTGCTTGCAGCCCAGAAGGCCAACTGCATTCTGGATGGCATCAAAAGAAGCATGACCAGCAGGTAAAGGGAGGTGATTCTGTCCCTCTACTCCACTCTGGTGAGACCCCACCTGGAGTACTGTGTCCAGTTCTGGAGCCCCCAACATAAGAAGTATGTGGACCTGTTGGAGTGAGTCCGGAGGATGCCATGAAGATGATCAGAGGGCTGGAGCGCCTCTCCTGTGAAGACAGGCTGGGAAAGTTGGGGCTATATAGCCTGGGCAAGAGAAGGTTCCGGGGAGACCTTGTAGCAGCCTTCCTAAAAGGGAGGCTTTATAAGAAAGCGCGGGAGAAACTCTTTAGCAGGGCTTGTTGTGATAAGATGAGGGATTTTTTTTTTTTTGCTTTGGCTTCTCAACAAGAAATACATCAAAAATCTAAAAAATAGAAAATAATTATATATTGTAAGAATAAATAAAGATTCACTTTCATAATACCAGATTAACTTATATTTTTTAATATTAACATAACCATAACACAAATGCAGAAAAAAAATAACAGTATTCAAGGACAGAAAAAGTAAAGATTGCCAATGTCATGAGCTTCATACTTTTATGAAATATCGCTGTTGGTTTTGGGTCATGAGAATGATAGCTTCACTTGCAAAAGAGCAATGAATCATATGTAAAAGGCTTGGGGGAAAAATGAGCTTTCATCTACGCATTACTTTATTATTAACCGGAAAAGTTATTGCCTTATCTTGGAAACCTCAACTCCATCTGGAAGCTACTCCATGGTTGAAGGATCTATGAAGATGTGCTTCAGTGGAAGGAATACATTTATGTGAAAGCCTTACACCTGATGTACGATGCACTAAGCTTTGATTTCATGGTCTCATGCAGACTGCACAAATATCAATCTGTACAGCTTTTACTAGGGAATGACAGTCAGGAACGGATGAATAGGAGTTAGATATCCTGTAATTTCAAAAGCTTACTGGCTGTATTTTAATTCAATCAGTTGTTTGGAAGTTTTATTTCTGATATAATTAAAACTTTTTTCTAAATGACAATATAATCATACCCTTGAATATTTACCTCAGAGTTGCCTTTGGTAAAGAGTGAGTTTAATTTCCTTGAAAACAGGGGCAGCAGTTCGATGTTCTAAAAATCTACGTATTTAAAATCTGTGTGTGAATGAAGAGAGTAACGCTTGGAGTTAACAGCTGAAGTACATTTTAAAAAGAACAATGCAAAACAACAAACTAATTTGAGTGTAAGGTATATATCTTGCTGATAGGCATTGAAAGTATTACTGAACTGAAAATGAAATTAGAATAAAGTCTGTAATAGCATACCAGTAAGTACTTCCACCCAGCTCCCTCATGAACATTGATTTTAAGCTTCACTGTTTTGTCAAATTTTGGTTAACTTTTCACAGGATTGACAGAAGCTCCCTTTGACAGCTCCCTGCCAAATTTCATACAAAGAATTGACAAACCACTTGTTGTGAAGCCTCGTAGTACATAAATTTCCCTGTCTACTTCACTAGAAACAAAGAATCATTTCTATAGAAATGTGGATAAGTGGGCTTATGGGATAAGAATGGCCTTATCCAAAGAGTTAAACTTTGAAAAAGTGGCATGCAACCAAAAAAAAAGAGTCTTAAAAATGGGAAGTGCTGGAGTACAGTGCCTTGCCTTATTTATTTATTACGGATACTATACAAATTTAGCAGAATAAATTATACAGATCCATTTCAGGACCAAACTCAACACTTCGGGCCTGGCATGGTTTCAGATCAGGATACTGATCCATACTGCATACTTTCTTGTTCAAACAAATGAAGTAGGTTATTAATGCTTTATGTGGAACAGTTACTAGAGCAGATAAAATATGCATTTTGTGCCTGGCTCACTTGATTACTAGTTAAATATAAATCAGATACTGAAGTTATTCCTATATGCTTTTTTTCTAGAAATAAAAGATAGAAAGCTTCCAGAAACAATGTATAGCCAAGATAATATCTTGCTGAAACATTGCTGTTGAAAGATGCTCTAACAAAGCAATTAAGGCTTGGTGACATCACTGGCTTGGGGCCAGTATTCACAAGTCTTCTGATGTATTCTTTTATTAACTGTGCTATGCATTTCTTTAAACTTAGAAGAATGCCACTTGGGTTACCAATAATAATATAATGTGATTTCTCTTAGCAGCCTGGAAGACAGCTTGAATTTGAATCTGTGGTCTTTATCTTACTTTCAGACCAACATTTCTTCTCAGAATTGAAAAAGATGAAACTTACTTTCATCTCCCTACCTGGAGATCAAATTCCATATGAATCCTTGAATAAGTTCAATAAAGGTACAGTACACAAACATATTAAACATAGAGTCTAAGATTGCGACCACTATCCTTCTAATTATTTTGCTCAGAAAAGTAGTAAAATTTCAATAAATGGCATTTACTCTTAGAAAAGTCACTGTCTTATAGAATAAGTCAGTTAATTGTGACTGTAATAATTATAATTTTTCCTGTCTAAATTATTGGAATGTGTTTTTTTCCTTTTCTTTAGGCTTTATCTTAAGAGGAACATAATCATTAATGCAGTTATATTTGGGAAATGTTATTGAAAAGTCACATATGCGTGACAGCTGGTTCTATCGTAAGATTGTATCTGGTTTGCTGATACTAAACCTATGGTTTAATATCTAAGTCTATCTGACTTGGCTGAATTTATTTAAAGATGGGCAATAGCTTTTAGTCAAGTGCGTACAGTTCTTACAAAGACTTTGTTGTGATAAATTCTTCTCTGTTTTTTCTGTAAACATATGGTTTCATCCTGCAATGTGTTGACTGTCACTTGGAATCAACATCTTTATAGGTTGTGCCAGCCATATGATTTCAGAAAACTAGTGTTTCAGCTTTTATTAACATCACATAAAAGCACTGAAAATATGTTAAGGGAAAATTCATTATATGAAAATCTTCAATCTCACAAAGAGCATTTACTAAGAAATAGCTAATAGGTATAGTAAATCTTCCAAATGAGGGAAAAAAAAAAAAAGAAAAAAAAAAGTAAAAAAAAAAAAAGTGAAACACTGTATGTCCTAAGCTGCTATTGAGATTGTATAAATTTAGCAATTTATTCTTTTAAAGCAAGACTCCACTTTCATATGCCAGACTAACAGAGCAAAGTGGCAAATACACTTCCACGTATGCTTAAACTAATGAATTAGTTTTAAAAATACAGATGACTTAGTCTTACAGACATTCATTTATATATTGCTTACAGTGGAAACAGTGAAATAGATCAACTTTGACTCTGCTTTTCTTATTCTGTCAAAATACCATGCCTTTTATTTTGATTTTCTAGTGAGTACAGAGAATGACACAAGTCTAATACATTAATTAAGTCTACTGGAAACTTTGTTAGTTATGTTCCCCTAGTAGGAAAAAAGAAACAAATAATGTCAAGACTATATGAAAAGAATAATATCAGAATAACTTCCTGTAAATGTTTTTTAATAGTATTTTGTCCTAGATTTTCGTAATATGATAGGCTATCTGTTGAATGAAGTACCTCGTGGACGAACTAAATAGTTGTGATAAGATTTAGAGGCATTTGTACCTGGTTTTAATACTTGAAATCAGTTGTCATCCTTTTTTCTAATAGACACTACACAAGTGTTCCAGTGGTTGATGTGTTTGTTCATACATCTAAAGAGAGCTGGCTAGAAATTTTAACAACAGATTATTACCCTTACAAGTACAAGTCTGTCAAATCTGAGACATTTTTAGTTTTTTAATATGACAGTTTCAACAAAGCATTCACCAAGATCTCACTGGAATTTCTAGTCAAAGTCAGAAGTACTTAGCATACTGATAGACCTCTGTGCTCTACATCCTGTAAGAGTACCATGGACACTAGCCTTTTTTACCTTTGTCTCTCCTCTTCTTTCTCCTTTTAATACTGTTTCCATCCAGCACTGCGACTGAGAAGTGAAAGACCAGCCTGAATGAGCTTTGAAGCTGAAGTAACCTCCAATTCTCAAAGGCAATGTTTGGTCACTTCACCTCTGTGTGCCCATTTGCCTTCTTCTGTTATTTCACTCTGGAGTTCAGGTAAGCTATTTTACAGTTGGCAAAACACTTAGAAAGCAAACACACACACACACACACACACACACACACACACTCTTTTTTCCTACTTAGTCTGGAAGCAATATAAGATCTTTCCAAAAAGGTATTTTAAAGGACATAAGATTTCTGTCATTCATCCTTAGGGTCTAACAGATTTGGATGTCCCTTAATACCTGAAGAAAAGGAACAGATCAATAGCATCTCCCTGAATGTGCACAGGCATTTTCTAACTACTTTCCAGTTGTGATGGATAAATAAACTTGTATTCAGTAGTCTAATAGTCAAGCAGCAACAGTAGTGGATCTGGTATTTTAAGGTGCTAAGCACTCTTAGTTTTCAGTGGTGCTAAGTACTTCATTGTTTTAAATGCATTGTTTTGTAGCTCATTAGCTGCAACTAAGTTTGAAGGCACTACTTTATGAGAAATCTTTTGCACTACAATAGCGAAAGACGTTTATTGAAAAGTATCTCTCTTATAAAAAGTGGATAAAAATTTAACCAACATTGTTTTACTGGTATAGTGAGTTACTGAAAGTCCAGTTTGCCTTTTATCTGGATGGCATATACTATAATCAGGAATATTCCATTTGTAATTTTCTTTTATATCATAACTGCCTAGCATTTCATGGAACGTTTTATACTTTCATTGCCACTGGGGAAATACAAAATGTTTCTTCAGCAGGAGAAAGTCTAGCAGTTATAATTTTTGGTTTGTGGAAAAAAATATGTAGGAAACAATATAAAATTTCCCATTCAACATAACTGAACATCGAAGCCTTTATGAAGACTTAAGTAAAGTAAATAATGTGACCAGCTAGTAACAGTCTTCCTAGTAACTCCTCTTACAGTGCTTCTTGAACAGTTTTAAGAATTATTTAATGTGACTCAAAGCATTTAATTAGATCACAAGCAAAAGGAAGAGAACACTCTATATTAGATTGAATTCAATTGCTTACTTAGCTGTTAAACACTTTTATGTACCAGAGCTTACGGTAGATAGTTTTTGCCTTCATAAATTTATTGTCATCAAGAAGTAATAGTACCTTATAATAACAAGATATTGTATGAAATCTGCTTTTTGGCACTAGATGGCTGTAGTCTAAGAACACTTAGAACACAGGTCTTCCAAGTCTGTAAAACTTTTTTAGCATTGTTGATTTTTATTTAGTATTATTTCTTCTGTTTTGTAGCTAAGTCTTTAATTAAACATTACTGTGCTTCATCTCATAAGGAGAATATCTAAACAAGTAGCATAAGAGGTAGTAGATACAATAAACTCTTCATTAAAGAGAAAAAAGACACATTTCTCCTGTAATGGAAAATGATTGCTTTTGTAAAATTCTTTCATGAAAGTCATATTCCCTTGCATTTGAATATATTTTTTCAAATATTTGACAGTTCTTTTAATTATTTGTACATTATATGAAATAAAGTAAACAAGTCCAAGACTACTTAATATGTCTGTGAAATACAATAAATATAAGCAAATAAACATTGTATTATACATAAACATAAGCCACTTATTTATTATTATTTTAAATAATATAATTTACTGTGACAATGGTGCGCAAACGTGTGACAGTTGAGAATAAAATGTAGAAAAAAAAGAAAAAAAAAGTGGCATGTTACTTTAAAAAGAAAAATCAAAAGCTAGAAACCAGAAATCAATGCCCCAGTTATCACTGTGTACATAAGTGTTAAAGTTAATTAATTATAATTAATTTAACTTTAATTTACATTGAATTGCTATTATTAATAATAATACAAGTTCTTTGAGTCAAATTAACATAATGCTCCTATGTCAATAAACTCAAGAAGGCGAAAAAGAAAATACCAAGGGAACTGTAAAGTTTAATTATTTTCTTTCCAAAGCTAAACAATAAATTTCAAGTGCTGGTACTTTGAAAGATTCTAGCTGTGTTCATTTGTTTTGTACTATTTTTGATGGTAAATGCCAGTCCTGGGCTTGCTGGCTTTTTGAATGCAAAATATTACTTTATAAATTCTGTTGTCAGAATTATAGCTGAAATAATTTAATAAACACTTCCTTGTAGCCATACTTGGAACACATAGAGTACGTGGCCTGCCTTCTTTCAGATGATCTCTGCAAGGCACAGTGAACACAGCTGAGCAGCATTTGCTTTAGACACCTTCCCCTTCCCCACCATAGCTGAGCCATGTCAGAATCAGAAAAGTGACTATCATCTCTACTTTTTTTAAAAGCTATTGAAGCCACCTTAGCCTAAACTGGGTTTAGGAATATCCTTAATATAAAGGTTTAGAGAAGTAACCTACAAGGTAAGTGAGAGTACTGTGAAAGAGGAGCTCCTCTCTTAGGTTTGGAAGAGAATCTGCTAATTTCACTGCTGAGAGAATCAGAAATGTTCCTTCATCTTACCTTGTACTATTTTTCAGTTTTGGCTTAATGTGAAGTTTTACTTAGCATGTGAATTTCTAGCTAGCATCGTGTGAGAATAGAGTAACACTGTTTTTCCAAAGTATGTTTTTGTAGTGAGCAAATCTTCATTGCTCTTCTTTCTGCAGGCTTTCTGCCCTCTCTTGGAGTAGTTACTCTTACTATGTCACTTGGAGTTCAACAGCTCCTTGTGTTGACATGTGTACAACAGTAGAAACCCTGAAAAGAACCAGTGGTTGTGGACAGGACCATGTAGGTTATTAGAGTTTCTTCTAATCTTTTTAAGATTACAAGTTACTTATGTTACTTAAATACTGCATCATTCTTTCTGAATCATTGCATTGTGTCTCAGATAAATGCTATAATTTGTATAATAAATAGTGCTTAGTACATAATGTATGTAATATGAATGGAATTGCTTGGAGGAGAAAGCCTTGAGTTACTTTAGCACAGTTGCCATTACATTACACTGTGAGAAAACAAGAAATGTCATTTCCCTCGAAGCCATTGAAGGGCCCTTAGCTGTAAACATAGGTAGGAGTTGGGGATGATCTAAGTGCTATGTTTAGTAAGATAAGGATTTAAAACAATGAGTTTACTGAAAATAATGTAGAGTACATTTCAGCAGAATTCAAGATAGATAGTTACAGACTTTGCAAAGTAGTTTTTATGCAATAGCTATTAGATTAATCCATGAAAAATATGATATTTCATTCTTTCAGGTTCCACTGAGCCAGGGCAAAGCCTAAGGCTGGTGTCAGAATTATGGTTGGGGTATGTAGACTAGAGATTATGGAATCATGCTGAGCCTGATATTAGAAAGAGCACCCTGACTCGATTTTAGGAAAATATTCAGGGTGGAAATAATTATGACTCCTTGACGTGCCAGCCTGCCTAAGATTGCCTTCAGATTTGGAGTATAAAGGATAAGGTTCTGTAAAGGAACATATGTGAACTATACTTAAGAGTGCCATTTTGGAGAGTACCAATAACTCTTTTTAGGACAGTTCCCATAGGTTACTTTGTGAGAAAATAAGCAAAAGATTTTCAGATAGGTAAAACGTCTTATATGGACTTCTTACTGAAGTGCCAGTGGGAGGAAAATCACTATATAATTGTTAGGTTGTGTTCTGTGTGTACATAATTAATGCCACTATGGTGCCTTCAAACATAGTTTGAGTCTAAATACACAGTTTGGGCTTCCAAACAAGATACAACGGAGTAAAAAATAGTCACTAATTTTCAAAGCATGGATATAAAATTTGAAGCTTCTTAAATGTCCTTGTACCTTGCAGACCTTAATCTCAGCAGGTCTTACAGACTTTTAGTAAGAGGGAAAAGGGTGATGTAGGCTGAAGAGAGTCATTAGTATGCTCTGAAGGAAAGGCAGCACTTTTTTTTTTTTTTTTTTTTTTTTAGATACAAGTGACTAAGGGCTGTACCTGTAGCCCTCTTGTTTAATAAATGCATTTGATTTTTGCCTTATGCATACAACACTGTTTCTCAGTTCACTGTCATTCAGGAGGGTCCTCCTTATTGCAGAGAAGTACTTTGAATTTGAAGCTAGACAAAAGACTCCACTTCCATGAAAGAGACTTTTGACAATTTTTTTTTTTTGTGTGTGTGTGTGTAGAAGAAACACCACACTGTTTTATGTTGTAAAATGTGCACAGGACAGTGTTTGGCAAGGTATTTGGCCAGAGCATCTCCGCTTCCCTTACTGAATGAGCACAGTGCTGAGAAGGGTCTGAGCCAAACAGTTTCTTCTCCACTCTACTGTAGCAGGTGCTGCACTGGGCTAAGTGAGCAGTCTTTGTCCTCATCATTGAGGACATACTAGCCGGTAGAAGAAACCTAAGGTATCACTAGATTGCTGTGAGAGAAGCACAGCAACACTATTTATTTAGGTATGATTGAGTCTTCTCTTAGACTTCATGTAGGGATAGCAGCAGGATATCTAAACCAGACATCATGTCATGACATTGAGACTGATGTAAGGAAATCTACTCCCAAATAAATTTAGTATAGTATTCTTTACATTTCTCAGGGAGATAAAGAATTGTGATTTTCTTGTGTGCTCTGTTTGAAATTAGAGTGTTCAAACTCATTAGAATACGTGGACTGTGAGTAGGTGTAAGATGGCTCAGAAGCCATCATATTATTCAATGTGTGAATTGCAAATGTCATTTGATGGAGTATCCTTGAACTTTTTCTCTGTTGTGGATTAGCATTTAATAAAATAATAACAATCAACGGATAGTATGTACCCCAAATTACTGTAAGACAGTAGTCAATAGTTTTCTTGGGGAGAAACTAGATGTATTGCTTCTCAGTCTAAGGTAGATTTTTGGTCTACTCCTTGAAGTCTCTGTCTTTTTGGAGTGTTTCCCACCACAACTGTACCACTGGGAGTGCTCAGAACTGATGGGGGCTGTATGACACAGATTATGCTCTCTGAATGGGACAGAGTGCCTGTGTACCAGGCAGTCTTGCCCTTTTACTTGAAAAGTAAAACAACAGGGGACATGGCGGGGTCGTACCTAGCAGTCCCTTCCTTCTTGCTACTTTAACTGCAGAAAATCTTAGTCACAATGTCTCTATACTGTTGTCTCTCCATGTTCTGTGGCAAGTAGCATCCCAGGCACCATCCAACAAATGAAATGTATCCTGTCTGTCAAATGGTTCCAGCTGTCTTCTAGGGTACTTATCGCTTACTGTGAAAAAGGGCCCAATACAATGGCATGTGACTTAAGAGGATTCCTCTGAGCTTCAAGCTGGAATGAAGGTTTCTCCTCCTTTGATAAGGCTTTGAACCTGCAACTTTATGCTTGCAAAGCCTGTGCTAGCACCATCACCTCCTCCCCATGCTACGACTATGCTTCAGGGAGAGTTAATCCACATTCTCATTCCATGAATTTAAAACTAAGGGGGACTTGCAACAAGCGTTAAACTTTACCTTATGCATTCAATAGTAAAAGAGCATCCATATGTCATTCTGGTTCCAAAAGTAGATAAGGCACTCAGCTGCATTCTTTAATGCAAATCCCTCTAAAACCTTATATGCTATTAGTAGTCTGCTAGTTATTTGATGAAAGAGAAAATTAACTTTTCAAAGAGCAAGGCGAAAAATAGAACTGAGTCTATTACACCAACCAATCCAATATTCCGCACAATGAGATAGTGTTTCTTTCTACTCATTATGCCTAGCAAAAGCAATCAACAGAAGCCTGAAATGATAATTGTACAGAAATGAGATCTGATTAAAAGTAGAGATCGGCAGGTATTGGAAATAACCCACCTATCTCAGAAAGAAAATGCAAAGTCTATACAGTGCAACTGTTGAATTGTTTAACTCAGCACTGCAGGCCTACTTTACTTTCTAGCTAAATTTGCTGTGGATTAAGACAACCGTGGTCATAACGGACAAGTGTTAGTTTAACACTGAAGTAAATAACATGAGAATTAGAGCCATAATGTTCATTTAACTCAAAGACTAAGATGTACGTTAATATTGCAATCTCTTTGCCACTTACTCTACCCCAAAGCCTTCAGTAAGCTGCAGTGAATCAGAAGCTAATTCTGGGTTACACCAAGGTTAATTAGAGAAGATTAAAATGGTATTGTATTTGTCCATAAATTCTGTAGCAACAGTTATTAAGCATTTGGTATTTATCTAAAATCATCAGGTAACACAAAACTCTGCCATTCGGTTTGCTGTATTATACTTGCATTAAGTGGAAGGGGAAAAAGATATTTCTGGTACTGTTATTTGGGAATTGCTGGTGAGTGGCAAAATGTCAGGGAAATTGCTCCTTTAAGAATAAATTGGAATAAATGGGAAAAGATAAGTGTGAGACACTTGTGTGTACTTTTTCACATGCCCACAAGCAGGCTGGAGACTCAGCATGTTCAAGATTAATTTGATAAATAGCAGCTCCTTTTCCAGCACACGCCACATTGAACCTGCTGAATATAAGGGGAGGGATGGAGGGAAAATTCATCAGAGGGAAAAGACAAGAGGGTAAATCTAAAGTATACCTAACTCCTGTCTTTCATGAGGCAAGATGATTTATGTACACTCCATCTAAACAGTGTGCAATTCTTTTTCTCTCTTCCAGCACAGTAACTGCATTTTGAAATTATTTTTGTGTTCATATCTTTTTTTATTCCTCCTTCAGTCTGCCTCTCGCTCTTCCTCTCCACTTCATACAAAGCAAACCTTTTCCTTCTTGGATTCCTACTGCTTTACCCTCATATTGCACAGGGAGTAAATTCCAGTTTGCTTCTAAGGGAGAGGGAAAGACCTGAGCTGAGGGTTTTCCTCAAGAAATCGCTGGGAATATGGGGAAAAATCTTAGACAGCAGGTTTTTTTTAGAGCTGAAGAGGCTGAGGGTGGAAGAAATGTAGGAGCATTATGGCTGAGAGACTCCATACAACTGCAGACTGTATAGCCATGCTGCTTTTCAGCAGCAACAGCAAAAGGGTTGTGCAAGCTGGGAGAAAGATTTTTATTATTATTATTATTTGTTTGTTTTTTTTTTTTAGTTGTTGTTAATTTTTTTAGCCCCAAGGCTGAAAGAGTCGATCCTTTCTCTGTAGGTACAGGCAAATCAGGTGGCCTGATGGCACCTACAAACTGCTACCAAAGACAACCGAGTTCTACACCTGTTCTTTAGTGCCCGTTTTGGGACTGACCCATCCCCTAGGTGGACCTAAAAGAAAACTGGTATTGCTGGTGTGCAGGAAGGGTACAATCCAGCCACGCCTTTGCTGTGTCAGCTCTGCAGGGCTACCATGGAGACCTGGTTTAATACTGACAGTAGAGAACAGGTATTTGTTTGAAAACATTTGCCTGAGAGAGGAGATAGCATTAGCTGTAATGTAGAGTAGAGGTGAGCTGTAATACAACCCAAACAACTGTGGCCACACGTGTATGACTGCTATTTGTATGCAAAAAAAAAAAAGTGTGTAATGGAAAGTATTTATGTTTCTGTTAAAGAGAAGAGAGAAGAAAAATAGGAAAATGCTACTCATGAAGGTAAAGAGACTGAACTGCTTAGTTAAAAAAAAAAAAAGGACAATTTTCATTATATAACCTAAATTTTGGGGAAAGAAGGTAAAAAAACTGGGAAACTTCTCATTAGGTAGAGTGTTATTTACACCAAATGAGACAAAATCCATTCACAATTCAGATGCAGAAAGGCTTTCACTATCTATAGGCTGCTAATAATTTCATTGAAGCCATAACCCTTAATAATATTTAAGTAAAGAGACTACTCAGGGGGAAGCTGTGAATGTAACTGTAGTGGCAATCAACAGCAGAAATGTTCTACAGCCAACAACCCTGTCAGTGACACAGCTGGAAGAACAGGCATAAAATATAGATAAAGACAACAAGATGCCCAACTATGCTAAAGATGACAGGAAAACAGATAAAGCCCTTGTTTTCAGAAAGCCTTGGGGCAAGCAGGGATTTACCTGGGCAGATGCTTGATGTAGTGTACATACCTAAGGGCTCCCAGACTAATGGAAGTGCCATTTTTGATGTACAGCTTTCTGCCATCCCCAAGCAACTGCTCCTCACCACAAAATCAGCAAAAACAGCAGAGGTGGTAATCACATGAGAAGTGTCCTACAGAGCCAGGCCAGCGCTCTGCCAGTGGTCTAGTCTGATTTTCTGTCTTTGACAGTGACAGTAAAGAGATGCTATTTAGGGAGAATATACAAGTCAAACCACTACCTGCTCTGTAAAGTAACACTTCTTTTGACCTGTTTTGAACTGATCCCCTGCAAGTTTCTGCCAGTATTTCTTTTATTTTAGTATTTGGGAAGCAGCAGTTCTGTGTATACCTTATAAAGCCATTCGGAAGAAACAGCCACTGTGCATCCAGAAAGGCAATCAGCTGGTGAGAAATAGCCCAAGTGGCAACTCCAGGCTTGCTCTACATACACAGCATATCTGCTTTGCCATCTGCAGGAAGTGGTATAGTCTCAGAAATTTCAGGTAAGCTCAGTTTCTTTGGACCCTGCCTCGTCCTTATTGCCACAACGGTGCCCATCTCAACATTTTCTCACGCAGTCACTGCTAATCTTCCCTCAGCTTTTATCCCAAGTAAGTTATGATAAACATGATTATTAATAAAAGTAATTTATTAATGTTTACATGCATTTAAAATTTTTAATGGGCACTCCAGGAGAATCACTTTGCAACATTTGTATTTACTGCTGTTCATTGAGATTTGATGCTTTAATTTGGTCATTGAAGCAACTGTTTAAAGCTGATCATCCATACAAAATACTGGAATCAGACCTGTGAGAGATAAGATAACAGAGTGCATAAGGGATGTCAGTGGTACAAAATAAGTGCTGTTCTATACAAAACTGAGGAACTAAGGAATGCTTCCCATAAATATTTATTGAGGACCAAAATTGTGCAGTACTTCTGCCACAAGGGACTTGTATTCTAAAAGCAGCGTAAAAGGAGAAAGCTTCTATGCATTTTTTCTGCCTTTCTCTTTCACACTGTACATATTCACGATGACATCCGTTTGCTACATAGCATTTAATTTACATATTTGACTGCTTCATTTGCATGAATCTCAATTATCCATCTTCTCTGTGATGACTTGCCTCGTTCCAACTCTTCTGAAAGAACTATAATTTTAATAAGGAAACAAATGGAGGGGGGAAAAAAGTACATAAAGGTTCTAGGATTCCAAACAGCAGGGTAATCCTGATTTGATGTTCAGGATCGACAATAATCTTTCACAGGCTATAATTTTAATATTACATAGTTTGTGTCCTTTTGTCCCTTAGAGGTGAGGATTTTAAATTTCTGTAAATAAGGCAGAGTCCTATATAAGCCTCAATTCATATCTGTGTTTGGTACTGAGATATTGTCTATTCTACTCTCATTACTACTTTATGCCTACCATCTAAATTGTACTGGATGCCTTATGACAAACAGACATACAAGGAGGTAGAAAAGAGTTATTTTAAACTGATTTTGAGGTTTCTAGAAAATATAAGAACTTCATTGGCTGAAAAATTGTACATATTTCTGTGACTGTTCCCCCCAAACATGCTTTTTGCTGAAAACAAAATCACATTTAATATGTGTATTTTAATTTGTGTTAATTTTATGTGAGTTATAACTCTCTTCCCATTTGACAGAGTGTTGTAAAACTAAGCCAACAGTAATTTTTCTACTTATTTTAAAGGGGAAATAATGGAGAAAAAGTCACAGAAATTTATTTTTTTTTTTTTAGAAGAAAATAGACACAACGTGTATTTTCCTGTGTGTGGACCTTCCAGAATATTTTAAAGAAAAACAACAAACAAACAAAAATCCCCCACATAGTCCCTCAAAAAAACCCCACAGGAAGTGTTCTGAAAGGTTCCAGATTCCAGAGTTGTCTACCCTCTCTAACAAAGGGAAATTACAATACATATTGCTGTGTCCTATCATCTGTCACCTGTTTGTGTTATGTAAGGGTCATGAAAAAGCAGGAATGAAAAAAAGTAATCTATTCATTTTCTACCTTGGAGAATAGTAATTATTTTGTACAAATAATATTTGCTATTCTGTTCACTCTTTATTTGAATACTACATCAGGCTTTATTATTGTTATCTGTGAGAAAGAACAACTTGTCAAAATTAAATACTCCTGTCAAAAGTGGGCAATTACGACTATAGCATCTGTTTCCGTTTCTCCAGAAATTGCACAGTCTGCCTATTCAGCCTCCAAACTCTGCATATCTGTTTTAAGGCCACAGTTCTACAGGTTCTTTCTGTGACCTTTAAGCTTTTCTCCTTGATTTTACTTTTCCCTGAAAAAAAAAACCAACACAATATAACTTGTGTTTTCACTAACAATGTTCTTTGACTCTAAAGGTATTATTAAAAGAACAATTAAATCAGCCCATCCTACCTCCAATCAAATGCCACCCTTACATAGTACTACAGGAAATATATTAGGAGTGAGTAATTGTTCTTTACTTGTTGATGCAACAGTAGAGCTGGAAGAGAAATTTCACAATCCTAAACCCTACATCCTAAAGAATTACCAGCTGTGATAAATGCATCTTAATAGTAAGATGTATACCCAGTTTATATTTTATACCCAGTAAACATCAGGATGTAAAGAGCGTAGACAGAACAGCCCATAGGACAGCCTACTGATAGCTTGATAACCGTCAGAAGTGTTGGCAGCCAATGTAAAAGCAAAACTATTTTAAGTCACTTCTTCTTATGCAAGATGTTATGCCACACCACATTAGATGACACTCTAGAACCGGGAAAGGAGGTAAATAAACAAATCAGCATCTACCTAAGTAACCCCCTCCCATATGTATCTGTGTATTTATGCAGAAGTACACAAACACATATGTCAAGTTTACATGCACAGTGCTCAGGCCAACTCTATTAGCATTCTTAAATTTCTATTTCTTCCAATTTTCCATGTATGTCTACAAGTAGGCAGTCAAATTCTAAACCCAACATGTTTTGTTAAAATAAGCATTTTCCAAGTTATCACTGGATACTTCATAAAAATGCATTATGAATTTTTTTTTTTTTTTTTTTTTTTTTTTTTAGAGAACTGAGGGATGCTGCTTCTTACAGACAGTTGCATTTTAATGGAATAGAGGTGGCCAACTGGCAGCAAGGTCACAAACAGCCATTCCAACTTGTAAGGACAGTTGCCAGCTGTAACAGATTTGTCTTTCATGGGATGATGTTCTACAAGCACCTGTACCAAAGCAGGTAATTGAAAATACTTTTTTTTTTTTTTTTTAACAATTATTTTGGCAATGTGGATTCCTGTTTTCATTCTAGCAGGCTGGTATTCTAGAAACATTTTATTTTTGTATGACACACTCAGTATTAAGTGGAAGTAAAATAATTTTCTATGGCATTAAAGGACAAATGGATTTTGCTAGAAAAGCTGTGGAATCATTGCAACAAAGATGGTTCCTGTGCAGGAATGACAGAGAAACACTGCACGAATTAATATGCTATGCACTACTCTTCCTGCCAAAGCAGTTGGGGAAAGGTGATAAAAAGGTTAAACTTGCATACTTTTCTGGTTTTAGTTCCAGTTGATACAGATTAGCATACATGTTAAGGTCTTCAGGCTACTTTGAGACAGCACTGCCTAAGGAATGCTGCAGAAGTGTTCTTTATTTAGGCAGCATCCTTGAGCTACACTCTGCACATTGAAATAATATCAGAAAATCTTGATTGTGCTGTCTCTTCACTGACCACTCAAAGTTGAAAATAGCTTATTCAAAATCTTATTTTGGATACTCAGGAGGAACATAGTTAACTATGATGAATCACATAGTCTTAGCAATTACTGTCAAAGTATTTTTGTCATTTTGAAAGAAAAGAGATGTAAAATGCTTGCTTAAATTTCCAAATGAAAAAGATAGAAATGGAAAATAAAGAAAAATTCTCTTCAAAGTAGTTCCTATGAAATCAAATAAAAATAACACAGAGGCAAGAACAACACTGATGGGGTTTTCTACCTTCTTTCTTTGCTATGAGGAGGTTCACAGCAGTTTAAATATGCACTGACTCTAGTCTTAGTCTCAAAGAGAAGTCAAGGAGAAAAGAAGATGTATTTCCAGGCTAAAGGTAGAATTTCATCCTCCAGCCCTACAGTATGGACAGATTAAGGGAGCAGGGAGGACAGAGAAAAGATTGTATGCAAACTGTGGGCTTTACAGTTAATCTGTCATCTTGAACATTCTGTTTGCTACTCCAGCAATATATGTGCTCCAGAAATCTATGTACATAAGTATGTTCAGCTTCAGATGTTTAGCTTTAGAAGAGGTGATCATTGCAAATAGTGTGCATACAACAGTTTTGCTTAATATTTTCCTTTTCTTATCCAGATGCCTTTTGATGTAGTTTTATTTTTAAATTCTGCAGTTCAATGTAATCATGAAATCTGACTCAGATTTCACTGCACTGTTGTAAATTGGAAAAAAATAACATACACTAATTTGAGTTTACAAGAAAAACCTGCAGCTGAGATTAGCTCCGGAGATCAGTGCTACAAATGTATGGAGACAAGCTTGTACAGATACAACAAGATTTAAGTAAATAAAAGAACGTGACACACACTGGCTGAGGGAGAATGAAACCGAGGGCATTTTTGTATCCCAGTAAACCCGATCATGGCAGTAGGAAAATCCTGAAAAAGCAAACAGGACCAGACACTAGCTTAGTCAAACTGGGAAGCCTCAGGTCACCTTATCCAGGGGCCATCAGCTACTGTACTGCACAATGACAAGTAGTAAGGCTGTCAGTCTTTTTGATGTGGTACTGAAAATAGCCACTCATGCAAAAGCTGAATGTCCAAAGATCAGTCAGTGTGATGAGGATTTGAGAACTTAAAATTATTTGGAAAGATGCCAACGGGTATCAGTGCCGCTGACATGAATGCACTTGTTATCTAGTGCTGACAGATCAGGAATATATAGGGTAGAGGACCTAGGGCTCTCCGCATGTCCTGAAAGTGAATTGAATCACAAGCAGAAGCACAGAAATTGTTGATAAAATGTGGCTTAATGATAGAAAATCCATTATAAGAAATACCTGTGGCCAGATTCTCTTTGTGATACAAACACTCATCATCACTGTCAGAAATCATTTACGTAAAAGAAGAAATGAAGAAGGAATTGAGGAAGACATTTTGTACTTTCTGGCAAGATAGAGGCGTTTCATGGAAGAAGGGCATAAGAATGTGAAGACTTCATCCTAGTTCATGCATCAGTGCTGCCTCTGAGAAAATGCCAAGTCTCCACTGAGACTGTGGACTCTATGTTAAGATCTGACCCTTTGTTTATTCTCATGAACAGTCTCTACCATTTCATATAAGCATAAAAATCAAATTAAAAAAAAAAAGGAAACAAACGTTTCTGGTAACAAAATTGATGTTGTTTAACGCTATGAAGAGGTAGAGCCAGAAAATGTAACGTATTTTCTTAGATGCATGCAAGTGGTTATGTCACAAAAGTTGGTTTTTACTGTTTCTCTGATTTCTCCAGGTCTGTTCACTTCTGGCATATTATAATTTCTGTTTCTTTATTTGGATATGCAACAGATTTGTAGCTATGATGGAAGCAGGTAAAGAAGTCTTGGGTGATAATATTCTGATTTTCAGCACAAATCCATCTCTAGACTACATTAACATTTTAGGGCATTTTTTTTTATGGTAAGATGTCTTTCAAATGATTGTGTTTATTGTCTTTGGTTGCAAGTGATGAATATAAAAAGCAAATCACTACTTTTCAGTGAAGTAACAATATTTTGACCTTAAATCTGAGATTATTTTTTTTTAATAATGAATAAACTATAACGAAAACTGGAAATAATAATTGTAATTTTACAAAGTATTTGATTTACAAAAGTAGACCTGCAAGGCTCCAACTAATACTTAATGGTGTATGGTCAATTATTATCTCAGCTTCCCATCTACCCTGGATATTTCATTACATTTTCATAAACTGTCACATACTGATTCTGATGTTTGCAATTGATTCCTTCACTTTTTAATGATCTAAAATGAGTTGCATAGATCTAAAATGGATCTAAAAGAGCTGTTCATTGGTTTTATCATTGCACACTCTCAGATATAATATCTCAATCTATTAAAATGGTAATTTAGTTTTTTTTTTTTAAATTAAATATCGATGAATGCTATACTCAAAAACGGGAGATAAAATATGGAATAAACTGATAAACCTCTATTTGAGGTAGGATACCGGGGTTCTTTCTGAATGGTATTAATTCATTCATTTGCAGCTGGATTTAGTGGTTTGCAGTGACAGTACTGGTGAATATTTCTTGGGTTACTGAAAATTAAACTGCAGTGAAAAGAGTCCTTAATAGGGCTCTGCTTATAAGAACATTGAATTTATGTTAAAAGGAGGAAGGAATCTGTATTAGGAGAAAATGATGTGAACTAGCTACAAGATGATACTTCAAATGTGTTTTTTAAATTACTTCTCAAACTTGGCACGAAAAATTTTAGCTCTACATTTTAGCTTCTTTTACAAGGAATTCACGGGAATATGCATAAAATATTTGAAATATAAGATCTTTAAATTTTAAGCACTTTAGATCTTTAAATTGTAAGCAATTTAAATTGCTTTTATGTGCTTAATGAACAATAGTAGACAATATTTTTAGTGCCAAATGCAACAGATATAATTTTAAACCATCTTTAAATTGGAAGACAATCATTATACACTCATATTTGGGCATATGGACATGGAGAAGGCCGAGGTACTCAATGACTTTTTGCCTCAGTCTTCATCAGCATGGTCTTTAGCCACATCACCCAAGTCACAGAAGGCAAAAGCAGGGACTGAGAGAATGAAGAACTGCCCACTGTAGCGGAAGAGCTGGTTCGAGACCATCTAAGGAACCTGAAGATGCACAAGTCCATGGAAGCCGATGATGAGATGCATCTGCAAGTCCTGAGAGAACTCGCAGATGAAGTTGCCAAGCCACTATCCATCATAGGGCCACAAAAATTATCAGAGGGCTGGAACACCTTTCCTGCAAGGACAGGCTGAGAGAGTTGGGGCTGTTCAGCCTGGAGAAAAGAAAGCTCCAGAGAGACCTTCTAGCGGCCTTCTAGTACCTCGAGGGCGCCTACAGGAAAGATGGGGAAAAACTCTTCAGTAGGGCCTGTTGTGACAGGACAAGGAGTAATGGTTTTAAAATAAAGGGAGATAGATTCAGATTAGATATTAGGAAGAAAACTTTTACAATGAGAGTGGTGGAACACTGGAACAGGTTGCCCAGAGAGGTGGTGGATGCCCCATCCCTGGAAACGTTCAAGACCAGGTTGGATGGGGCTCTGAGCAACCTAATCTGGTTGGAGATGTCCCTGCTTCTTGCAGGGGGCTTGGACTAGATGACCTTTGAAAGTCCCTTCCAACCCAAACTATTCTATGATTCTATTATTCTGTATTTAGACATCTGGACAACAGATTTGACTAAAATACTAAGCATCATGTTTTCTATTCTCAAAACCAGGCCATTTATATATACTACTGAAATGGATTTTCACACCTAACGATGAACATTTTCAATGATAATTTTCAGAGTTGCTTAAAACTATGAATATATTGATGCACTGGGTTTCCCTATTGTAAGCAAATGATTATGTTCTGGTTAAATATAGTATTAAGAGAACATTACTCTGCAATTATAGGTTATATTAAAGTTGAACCTGGTAATACCAACTCAGGAGAACATTTTGTTTCCTGTTTAGGTAGATAGCCCACTAACTGTGCAGAAAGGAAAAATACCTTAAAGGAGGTCCTGTACCGTAAATACTGTATATATTCTAAATATTCACAGCAGAGTTATCACTACTCTGGGGATCCTTCAGTGATCTAGAGTAGGACAAGACAGTGGAATCAAACATTTCATAGAGCTCTACTTTCTACCTTGTTGCACAGAGACCACATCAGGAACAAAGGCTGATGGTGTTGAGAGAGTTGAAAATTATGCAGCGTGATGTTAGATTCTTCATTAGCTCAGCTGGGTTATAAACCTTCCCTTTTCAACTGCATTGGGGGCTGCACGCCTGAAATTCAAATGGTGAAAAATAAATCTTTGCAGCCAGTACTGCTGACTGAACATACTGGAGGAAGTAAGTTTTCTTTTGCATTTTAAAATGGAGAATATATCTGCAATTGATAATCACAAGAGAGAGGAGTTTTTTAAATTTTATTTTATTTTTAATTTAAAAAATTTACATGCCACTAAAGCTGGAAAATATGACCTATGAAGTATGAATGTCAAGACAGAAATGACAACTAATTAAATTAACCTAAGCTATTTCTAAATATATTTAAATAAATAAATAAAAAGCCATGCTTTCCTTTACTGAATGTCAAGATGAAAGAATGCTGTATCTCAGCTAAGACATCAAAGCCTTGAAAGAGTATGAGAAGAAATGGAGTGCTAATTCTTATTGAAAGCAAAAGTATTCCTAAGGGAGCCACTTCTTCTAAACCATATGTCTTTGACATAAACTGGCAATAAAGGAGAAAACTACTGCTGAGAATGTGAGAAATACAGCTGAAATGCTTGCTCCTTTTCAGAGATATTCAAATAATTTGACCTCATTGGAAATACACTGCACATCCTTATTTTGAGGCTCATATAATGTGTTGAATTGAGCTTGGCAGTGTTCACTGTGTTAGAAGAAATGGAATACATTTGAAAGCGAGCTATAACAATAAGATTATAGTATTACTAACTGTAATGAAATAATCAGCAGAGTTCACTTGGAGTTTATTTGGTACCTATTCTAAATGCAGGACTCCACAGCACTGTGATTAATTCCCTGATCTGGATCTATGTGTTTTGGTCTGTTATGTGTAGATGTGGCACTTAGGGACATGGTTTAGTAGTAGACATGGCAGTGTTAAGTTTACAGTCAGACTCAATGATCTTAAAGGTCTTTTCCAACCTAAATCATACAATTATTCTAGGTACATCCTAACTCCGTGTGACAGTAGACAATCAACCACTCTTCCTCAGTACTGTGGTTACTATTTGAGAGAAACAGAAGGTTTTCATTCTCTCCCAGGTCTGTCATGCATTTTGAAAGAGATTCAAGGCATACTCTATCCAGGACCATTCTCTCAGTGTTTGGGTTGGGCACCCCTAGACACTGGGATTTCATCCTCCAGTATAAAATGGAGATGGGCTCAATTTCTTTGGTATGATGCAAGAAAGTATTTTCTAGGAAATGCTTACTGCTGCTCTGTGAGAAACTGCACCTAGAAAATAACATGCAGTAAATAAGAAGATGTATCATGAAAAAAAGAAAGATTTCTACCAGAAGCTACAGAGCTGTAAACAGTAGAAGTTTAACAGTGGAAGCTGCGTCACACAGTTAAATTACCACAATTCTCTGGCCTTCTAAATAACTAAGTTTTATTACAACACCTATTACGAATTGCTAACTTTTCAGAACTGGGTTAGAACTGAAATGTTGGCCATGAACCATTATGTGCATTTGCAGCTGAAAGAGGCAGTACATGACAGATCGAAGGAGCAGCTTTAGCTCCGTTCCAATTTCTGTGTAAAAACTCCAGAGCAATTCTATTTTTTACATTATGTTTATATTTTAATATAATAGAAATCTGGTTAGAATGCTTATCATTGTATTATTTCTGCTGTAAACACTCTTACTTGGTGGATAAAATGCAAAATCTTCATTGTTTTAGGGACCTGAAGACAGCTTTTCCTCAAGCCCATTAGAGAAATTGTGACCAGTTTTGTTTATACTCCCATAAAGTATAAACTTGAATTGAAGCTGAAGCTTGAATTAATTTCTGGACAGTAGAATAACTTTAAGGGAATCAAGTTATTCTTTCTCTCTTGGTTATCAGCCCACAGCCTTTCGGTAAGGGTGTTCATCTTGGAAATAAGATGAATACTGGAACTCAAACATGTAGCAGTAGCCATGAGGTTTCTCTCTCTGCTCAGGCTTGATTTTAGAAGGAAATGGCAGTTTTAACTTTTTATTTTGCCTGGAGTTTAACCTGGTGGGCATCTGTTGACAATGCCTATCATACTGACCTCAACAGAGTATGTATGTGTTCCTCAGCCTAATTTACAAGAACTCAGAAGTGGAGTAATCTGAAGTATCAGTCAGAATACAATTTCTTTTTACTAATTTAGAGTAGTTCAGCTCATTAAGACAGCTAGAGGAGAATGATGTATTTGTTCACAATTTATATATATTTAGAAAAGTGTATTATTTGAGTGTTGTAAGAGAAGTTGCTGACTGTTTAGGACTCCTAAAAATATACAGTCTTTTTTTTTTTTTTTTTTTTTAACGAAATAAAAAATCTAGAATTTCCCACTGAGCCTGTGTATCTACATGTACCAAATTGCTCCTTTATAGAAAGGTATATAATAAAAAGTATTACATAAGAGATTAAATAAAACACCTTCTCCCCTGCTTTTCCTCTTACATACCTCCTTTAGGATTACATTTTTTAAAAATGGTATTATGAAAGTCTTTCTTGTAGCATTTGTCAAAGCTGCAATACTGAATTGTTATGCCATGATGCAATGGCATAGATAATACAATATCCTGATTTCTCAATTACCCATGATAGATTTCAGATGAGAAAATTGCTATGTAACTAAATGGATGTGTTATTCGTATACAATTTTTATAAGAGGAATTAATTTTATCTTTATCGGTACAGTGTTTGGAAACCTTATTTCTTCTTCCTCTGACTACCTCCTTCTGTTTTGTAAAGAAAAATTAGGTATATTTTTCTATTACCCAAGAGTAAGTAAACCAAAAATACTCAAATGAGCATTTGAGCTCCCCAGTAGCATGTTTCATATAGCTATAATCCATAGAAAAAAAATTAACTAAGTGACAGAAAAACATGAGAAAACAAAAACAAGGAACTGAAGAGTTCATGTCTGGAAAAGAGCGAGACTTGAAGGTAACAAAATTATTTTTTCAGTTCATATATGAACTAACTTTGCCTTCTTATTTGCAACTTTAGTAAAAAACACTTCTATTTCATCAGCTACAGAAGCTACTATTTGTCCTATTTGCTGCCTCTTCTAATTATGATTATTCTTGTTTCACTGAACAAAAAGCTGAGGAACAAATAAGACTACAGTGGTAAAATAAGATTGGTGAGTTGCTTATATTCAAAATCTTTTTATAGGCAAAAGAAAACACAGCTTAAACATCAAGTCAAGAGCTCCTTAGTTAAATTAATGCTAAAATGATCTAATAAAAAGATACAGCTACATATTGCTATTATTAGTCCAGTTGCAACACTTAAGAACACAATTAAGACCAGCACGTATGCTCGCATCCTCAAATCTGTCCCTTTTCCCTGGTGTTATGCTCACCACTCAAGACTCCCCTGGGTCCTTCAGCTCTCAGTTGTCCTAAGGAAGTGCGTGTGTAAGTTTGTTAGACTTCTACTGTTTGCATTTGGCGTTTACGGGACCAACCCAGAACAAGTTAGCAGCAGTCACTTTGCGAACCCTGCTAAAGCAAGCTAAAATCAGTCTGCCTAAGGCAAGCTCAGATGACTTCGGATACTTGGCATGATCAGATCAGTACATATGGGTGTTTTTTTACTAGTGATGGCAAAACCATATTAACTGGGCTACAAACTTTCTATTTCTCAGATCAGCTCTCTAACATCTTATCTGACAATTTGTAGGGAAGCCACAATGTCTCAACTAAGCTCTGAAATTGAATTTCTAGAGAAAAGGTTTGGATTTGTTTCTTCTTTCCAGAAAAAAAAAAAAAAGGTAGAAGTTGTTAATAGCATGTTAATTTTTGCTAGAAAGACCGATCTTCATTGTTGAGCACTTGTATTCATTTTAACAACGTGAGTGCTGGGGATGGAATTTTAAAGCAGTGGATTGTTCAGAGTCAGCACTAGTTCCCTTTGTCTTTCCAGCATGCCTGTTCCCAAGACTTACATATACATGTAAGTAGATTCCCCACTTAATAACACTAATATAAATTAAAATATTTACAAAAGTTTGGAGTGGAGGAACCTCCTAAGCTCTTTCTGCATATATTTATTATTTTCTTGAGAGCAAGGCAAAATTCACAGTCTTAATTCTGCCATGAGCCTTAAGGGCAGAAAAAGCCAAATTGTCGCTTTCTTGAATATTTACTTCATTTCTTTCTGGGCACCATGCAATTGATGCATGCTTTGTGAACTTACTTTTACTGGTGAAAGGCAACCAAATTTTGTGTAATTTGTAATTTAGTAGTTGCAAGTACTGATTAGAATTTAGGTCTCTGTGAATGCTGATGTGTCTACAGAAGACTACCATGACTCGTGTGAGAAAAATATTGGTGCATTTTCTGGTTCTTCAGTGCTATTTACTGGTAGAAATATGCTGTTGGTTTGGTGGGGTTTTTTTTGCTGCTTTGTTACTGGGGTGTTTTTTGGTAGTGTTTTGTTTTGTTCTTTTTATAAATTCTGTCCAGCATTCCAATATATTGTTGTATTATTTTACAGATCTGTATTTCAAAGGAACTGTGATCTATGAATAATATTTCTTTAAAGAAAGGCTAAAGTAATTTTCTTTGTAGCTTGAAATCTGTGTTCACATTACAATAACTTTCAGCATATTCATTAAAAAAACATAATTCCCTTTACTCTTCCCGAAGTCTTACACTTTCAACTGTTCCCCATAGTAAATTGAAACCCAAAGAAAACTAATTGCCTCGTACACAACCTGAGACATATTTAAAGAGAAATTAGAAACTCTAATTATCTGCTAACTTTTCCATTTATGTTACGTTTGCAAATTTAACTTCTCATACCTTTAATTTTCTGTCTACTGCTTTAATTTTGGCTTTTCACTATTAGTAGCACTAAACTGCTGTCTAGTTGCATCAATATACTGCTAAAGGTTCCTAAATGAGCATAAATCAGTTTATTTTCCCTGATGTTTATGTTGCAATCAGAATTCTCGGAAGAGGTTTGTTGCATGTTATATAGAGACCTTTGTTACAAAAAGATCGAGTAAAATGTTCGACCTAAGTATTATTAGAACATGAAGAGACATACTCTATCCTGATGCAGAATTGAAGGTAATGCATTTCACCCCCCAAGTCTGTTTGGCTCTATATCCTTTCAGCTGTTGTTCTAGTGAATGAGTGTGTTATATTTCTCAGCTTACCACACACTGCAGAGGGTATTGATTACAGACAGATTTCTTTAATTTTCTCATTATTTAGCTTGTATTTTGAATGTAAAGGGTGATGTACAGTGAACTTATAATTTTTAATTGGTGTTCCAGTGGTGTTTCTCATGTATATGGAGTACACTTGAACTTTTATGATCTTCAGTGTTTATATATGTATATATACACAAATATATGTGTGTGTGTTGACCTCTGCAGAACGATCAAAGCACTAAGTTAAAATGTTTTAAGTTTGTAAGGTCAAAATGTAAGAATACAAGACTGTCCATATGGATATCAAAAGTTCAGCTAGCCCAGTATCCTCTGTCTAAAAGCAGCCTACAGGAAATGCTTAGGAAAGTATGAAGACAACAAACTGGTGGTGCTTGTTTCCCCAGGTATCCTCCCATCCTCCAGAAAACTGCAGTTCAGGGATGTGCTCAGCCATAGATAGCTCCCTCTGTTTAGCAGGCCTTAGTTTTTTTTCAGTAACTTTTTCCAACCTCTGTAAACTTTAAATCATTACAAAATCCTATGGCAAGGACTTATAAGATTAATTGCAAGTTGTTTGAAGTTGTGTTTCCTCTAGTTCCTTTTGAATTTACTGTCTGATAATTTTATGTGATACGCCATTGTTCTTTTGTGAAAAAGAGTATAAATGAATCCACTGCTGATATTGCAACCTGAATGACTCTCTCTCTCAGTAGACCATTCATAAGAAGATGAATCTTGCCCATTGGGTGTGCAGCTGTTGGTTTTTTTTTTGTTGTTTGTTTGTTGGGGTTTTTTTGCCTTAGAGCATGATATTAGAGACAATGCCATCTGGGATTTAGTCCTGCTTTTGGGAGGTGTTTTCATTCACATTTTTATAGATGATACTTACAGAGAGATCAGAGAAGTTGTTGTGGTTCTTCTGTTTGGACAGAAAGGTTAAAAGAAAGAAATATTGTCTTAAAATTAGTTTGATCTGGGAAACTCAAGCTAATATTGTAATCCCATGGCTCTTCCATGACACCACATTAGACTACGATTAAAGTAGTATTTAGTACAAAGTTAGTATGTTTAGCTCTGATTTTCATGTTGAAGCTAGTATCAGCATATTTAGGCCACCTTAATTCTGAATTTCTTTAATTTTTACATTTATTGTAATGTTATCTTTTACCTTTAAATTCTTGCAGTCTCCTGTATTACTTGTATGCAGTTGGGTTTTTTTCTTATTTAGAAATATTCATGTTTCCATGCAGTCTGAATGATTTAATGCTGAAGGGCAAAGCATTATTGAGCCAAATGCCCATACTTCTGTAGGCAATTGCACATTTTTTTTCTCATTTACTTACTCATTTTAACAGCTGCACTAAATACTGAGACCTCTGAACCGTTTCCAGTTGAGACTGCTCTAGAACCACCAAAAAAACCCAGCTGCCCAATGAGGCAAAGCTGCTAAGTTTAGATGCAGTGCTCTGTTAAGCAGCTAAACTGCTGTATGCATCAAGCTTCTGTCACTATATAGAATCTGTCATGTGGATGTGTTTTCACGGGACCCCTGCACGGCTCTTTGTGTGGAACACAAATGCCCTAATTACTCGTTTGTCATATACATATGAAGACTCTATCTAGAAAATTATTAAGTGGCTACTGTGTGTATACAGATGTCTTTATTTGCTTTTATTGAAATCTTTTTCCAGTGATCCTGAAATTTCTTTCTGCATGCACTTAAGAGCGCTATATATCATGTGCTTTCTATAAGGTAAATAACATACATGAAGTATCTATAAAAAGTATTATTTTTAGCACTTGAAAATCTGGGTACCTCCCATGACATTGCTGGAAGCACATGAGCAGAAAGTAGTGTCGTCTTCTGAAAAAAAAAAAAAAATATTATTCATAGAAGCTTAAATCTGCAAATTGAAGATAAATCTTTCAAAGTTGTTCTGTTTCAAATTACATTCCTGCTAATCCAGACATGAGCTGTGAAAATAAGATTTCAATTTCTACTCTTCTTTTGTGCTTATAAAGGTTTTTTAAAAAGAATTGATTACATGACTGTGTGCTAGAAAGCTTGCCTGATTGTCACCCATTATATCAGCTGGTCTAATGAAAGATATTGCCTCTGCCAACAAACTTCATTTCTTCCTTCTGAAACTGCTTTAGAAACTTAGCTGTTTGCTTGAAAAATATCAGAGAAATTATGGTGACCCAGCAACCACTTGTCTAAAAATGATGCACTTACTGCTAGAAAATATATCAAACATGAAATATGCTGTAAGTTTACATCAATGATGGAATAACTTTGCATCATTTAGTATCATAAATGATGTGATTTATTTTTTTTTACAGCTTAGTGATAGGAAAGTAAATACTAATAAATAACAATATCTGCTTAAAGGATTAAGAAGTTCACAGAGACCACTAAAATCAGAACCAGTTATACGTAAGTGAAATGCTTTAGCAAATATAAATAAACTTGATTTCTACTTCAGTATGTAATAGGTGCCAATTACCAGCAAATAGTGTACTAATACAAATTTAATTATATTAATGCCAGGAGATTATTTCTGCGTATGCTACGTGATATAAAATATACTTTCAAAGGATTACTCCAGTTTTTCACTCATAATTATTATATGTAACCAAGTTCAGGTAATAAATGAACAGGATAAAATCATGTGGTAAAAACAAAGTGGTGAAACCCACATGTTGTAAACTGGGAGTGAACTCTAGTCAAAGTGAAGGTATTTTAATTTACAATAGAATCTGACTTTTGTATCCTAAATTTTGGTTCTGCAGTCTCATCTACTGAAGACATCTCCCCCGCTAAAGATTTTACATCCTTGTGTTGAATATGTATCTGGATGACATAACTAGAGATGGAACTTTGGGACAAATCTGAAAAATAATTTAGCTGTGTCTAATTTTTGGGTATGCTGTACTACTACCAAAACCTCTAATTTCTGGGGTCTGGTAAATACCTCCACAGAACTGGGAATTTGTTGTTTAGTTGGGATCTAAAACCATGTCCTAAAAAGAAAGCAATGACAGCAGCCATTCTCTTTTAACCAACAGTGCAGTGGTCCAAAGAGCTCTTCGTGGACAGATATCAGTTGTCATATTCACTCGAAGGAATCGCAGCTCTGACGTACAGGGCTGTACCTACCAGCCTGTCCCGCAGCAGCCCACCTGCAGCCACATCTACCCTACCTACTGCCCAAGTATCCTTCTGGGAAGGCAGCACATGGACGTGCAGCAAAAGTCAGCTGGGTAAGAGCAATATTTTTCATTCCATGCACCAAATTTTAATTTGATTCATTCTGATTTAAATTCAAAATATTTCCTTTGCTTTCTCATAAGATTTCTTACATGTCTTGATCTCTGATGGTATCTGTCTCTAAGCTAATAATTCCAAGTGTCTGTTGTAATCAGTATCATCTAAGGTAATTATTTGCATCCTGAAGTAGATATCTAACAGAGGCTAAATTAATTGCATCTCTGAAGTGGCTATTTCTTGCCATTTGACCACAAAGAAAATACAAAATGACTAACTTAGTGTAATTACAGATTACAGTGTAATCTGTATTATAGAACTCTAAAGCCAACTGAGATGAATTGTATAATGTTTGCTGTAAAGCAGTTTAAAAAAAATCTTTAGAAGTACCTTTAAACTGATTTTTGTAGCAACATAAGTAATTTGTGGTGCTTCCTCTTGTGGACCCTGTAAGCATCCATAGGTGCCACAAAATAATTTGACTTGGGATTTTTTTCCATCTTGTTATCAAAACCTAATTTTAAAGTTATCTGAAATGTCATATATGAGACTGAGACTGGCTCTGAACTGATTACAATATTTCAGTTCCTGTTGCAATCACACTAGTTTTACAGCTCTCAGTATGAAACTATCAGCTGCACCATAGTGAGACTGTCTTCTACTGGGACCTCCACAGAGAAGTGATGCCTGGAACGAAGCCTAGGTGCACTGTTTATCCCAGTTTACTGCGATCTGTGGACTCTGCCTTTTATGATCTGACAGTATCATCAAGTAGCATGTCCCTTTTGCTTACACTGGAGAACTTCAGTGTGCTTTGCTGCCTGTTCCTGCTCTTTAGGAAGATTGTGTAAACATCTTAGTGAAAAATGAGCTCATCTGGGATTCTTGCTGCTCTTAGTTATACACAGGTTTCAATTTAATCTTTTGTGGCTATTAAGCCAAATCTCTTAATAAAATCCTGCACCAGTTCATTATGATGTTTTTGTCAAGTAAAAGGCCTCAGACTGTGAAATATACCCAGAGATATATGCACTTCTGAGCCCCAGATCTGTGAAAGCCGTGGATTGGAATGTATGGCAAAGTGTTAAGGTACACAGAGACTCATCTCAGCACTGTAAATTTATGTCTATGTTGTGTTTAAGGATTAAATTATTATTCTTATCTTCCTCTCATGGACATCTTGTGAAAAAAAATAATAAAATCCATTCCCTTAAAAATAAAATATTTTTCTACTTTAATTTTATTTACTTAGTACCTTTCCAAAGGTCCATTACTGAGCAAGCAAAATACTTTCCTATTTCACTGTAGTTAAGCACTGATATAGCCCATATTAAATTGTTAGTCCTAATACTTAAGACACAAGGATGCTGTGGTGGCCAGCTGTTATTTCTTGAAATACACATGAATAGGTCAACAAACTGAGTTTGTTTATTCTGGCTTGCAATCATCAGTGAAAAATATAACATCATAGTTTTGTAAAGATAGTGTGAGTTTGTGTCTGCTTTCATTTTGGTTTAATTTGCATAATTAAATGTTCCCTTTTTTTTGGGTCAATCAGGACCTAACAGCCTGGCCCTACTTTCCCACATATACACTGACATCTCTGGTTACTTGTGAACAGCTCTGGAAGAATTAAAAATATATAATTAGGTTAAGAAAAGGGCGTTCAAATAATCAGTATTGAAATTCACACAAGCCAACCTGTTTCTCTAGCCAAGGTCGTCTTTTTTTTTTTTTTTTTTTTTTAAAGGCTAAAGTGTGTGTTTGTTATATACACACACACACACACACACAAAAAGTGCTCTTTGGCTTAAAATTACCCCTCTTCTGCAGTAATTTCTAAGGTGTCATTTGGGTTTTTTAGAGTTTTTGGTTTGGGGGTTTTTTTTTGTTGGTTTTTTTGGGGTGGTTTTTTTTTTTTTTTGAGAAAGAGAATCAAATACCAGCAACTTTCTGGGAGTGAAAAAATATCTTCAGGACATTAGGAAAACATTCATTTTTTATATAAGCAAGTTATTTTTCAGTGTCTTTGCTTATATTTGCTCTAGGAAATCATGTTCTCATCTGTACGGGTACACATTGGGCGCTTTACAATTTAAACATACCTTTACATACAGCTGGAACTATAAAATAAACTATTTTTCTAAAGTGAACAGAAGTATTCTAAGAGTTTGTCTGAACTCTTGACAAAAAAAAAAGAGACTGACATGTCAGCTGACCAGCATACCTTACCACCAGCCTGGCTTGCTCCCTATACTCCTTGATAGCTTCCTCAGCATACTCTAAAACTCCCCAATATGTTGCTGTCTCAGTCCCGCACACATCCTGGCTTATCTGGCTTCCTGTCTTGGGGATCTTGTTGACTTTGTTATTTAGCTACTTAAAATTTCCACTCCATTAAGAAATCTTATAGTTTTAATTGTTTTATGCTGTTTCAGGATACTTTCTTTTCCCTTTAAAAAACCTCTTTTTAACTGAGCTGAAATTCTGCTTTAAGGTTGGTTCTGGGTTAAATAAAAGTAATTACACTTAAACAACGCATTTGCATTCTTTGCACGTCCTTAAGCTAGAAACATTTAGCAAAAAATGACCTCCTTTAAAAAGAAAAAAAAGCATAATTGGACTAGTTTCTTCCGGGATAAACAGAGAAAAAAAAGATTCAAGAGTCAATTTGGAAGCTGGTAGGTCAGCATGGCAGCAGCTGTTATCCCAGTAAAGGCTCCACAGACAAAGTATGAAGCCTTGCTCTCTGTTTCTGCTACCGTGTATTGCAAGAGAGGAATAACAATTGAAAGTGGAAATGTCAGTATTGTGTTTGCTTTACAGTTACAGACAAATAACAGGTGTTGTATTGACTATAAGTTCATAAAGACAGAAGATTATTTGTTTGTTTGCTCTATGCTGACTTCCATTAGAAGCTCAACATAGTATGTTGGATTTTATTTCACTTTCTTTGCACCAGAGTATACTACATCTTCAGTCACCTCCTGAGCCGTTCACAACCTTTGCGTTTAAGAAACTCTGACTACTCCTTCACTTCTGCTCTGTTTAACCTGGAAAAAAACGACAAGAGAAAAAAACCTCAAACAGATAAGTATATGGTGAGAGACAGATGTAGAAGGGATGACAGCAAAACAGTGTGCAGAAGGGCTTTCAATTCTTCAGCTAGATCCTCAAACAAGTATGAAATAGCTTAGGTTTGTTGACCTGGAGAATTTTTTGAAAGGCTCTTCTGTTTGTCATAAGAATCTCAGGTTTAGATTTTTGTTCTACTTCTGCACAACAGTACTGAAAACAAATGTACACACAGAAGTGTTTCCTTTCATTAGTCTTGTTAATTTAATCAAGCGATAGCCTTTGGCCATCTGGTTAAATGCTTTACCCGTATAAAAAGAATAAGATTCTGCTTTCTATTCTATCATTAGGGCTGAGTATAATGTATGGCAGCGCAGGCTTGTGATAGGACTGTAAAAGAGTAAAGCTGCTGAACTATTTTTTAAGTTTTCCGTATTTTGAGTGACCTTGGAAAGGTCCTTCAATTTCCATAACTAAGAACATGTGGGTCATACATTATTCTTTCAAACTCAGTTTCTTAATGAAACGGTAGCTTTTTTGAGATCTGGAGAGATTTAGAAAGATTAAGCACTAAATTAAAAAATCCTAAGAAACTGGCTGAAAAGCATTACTTAAACTAGTCAGAGTTAAATTCGGAGAAAAAAACCCAGTACATAAGTGTTTTATCATGTATATTAAGCATAGATGTTTGTTTCAACTTGAGATTTTCAACTATCCAGATATTTAATGCAGGCCACTGTGTGTGGATTTCTCATCTCTTCTGAAAAAAAGTAAGAAAAAAAAAGTCCCCAGAACAACACATAGTTACACAGTTAATCCACTCTTACAGAGATATTTAGATTTTGACAACGGGATGTTGAGGGTACTCCACGTCTGGACTTTAAAGTAACTGGAATTTTGTTGATACAGCAAATATAAGAACTGAATAATGAAAATTGTTAAAAAAATTAACAAAGATAAACTAATATCAGCTCTAGACTCCTAATGACTCTCTGTACAGTAGAGATTCACAGTGCAAGCAGTTCCTAAGCCTGAGCACTGCTGAACTTCAGAAGGCATTGCATGTCCTGCAAGACTGTCCTTGGCATCCACTGCTCTATGTCATCCTGAAAAGGTCCTTGTTAAGACCTGGAAATTAATGCAATTTCCTCTCCAGCCTTATCACACGTATTTCTCAGTGCACCCATGGTCATTTTTGTACTGTGGCTAACCATGGTGCTGCTCTGCAGACTCCAATGGGGAGCTCTTCTGCTACAGAAGTGTCCTTCTGGTAAAGGTGAACTGCATGCGATTTTTAGCTGCAGGTGCTTCAATGCCTTGTATGTGTGTGTATATATGAGTGTGTACACTGATAATGTTCTATCCATGCTCTAAGAGAAACAGACTTTTCTAATGAATTGAAAGCTAATTCCTACCCTTCCTCCAATTTTCTCCTGGATAATTACCTTACTCCTTCAGATCAGTCATAAATTATATTTCTCAGGTGACTAAGCCAAGCAGTCCATGTACTTGTGAATACTCTTTGAGTACTCGGACTTGGTATTTCTACTTATAAAATAGCATAATAACCCTTCTCTAATTTTCAAGCATGTTATAAGGCTTGTTCTGCTATGTTCTCAAAGGACTACGATACTACAGTGTTGAGTGCCTTAGAAATGCCTGTGCATAAATAAACATCAGCTATAAGGCCTTGAGTGGGATCCAAGGGTCCTTGGATGTTCTAAGTGTGCTGAAAAATCCACAGAGAGAAGCATGCATAGCCACAGGTAAGGTTATTTACCGCTCTTGCTCAGCATCTCAGTGAATTATAATTTTATTATGAAATACGAAACAAACAAAACGCAGAGGCCTGGCCTTTAAATCCAGCAGAATGGGTTTGCTACCTGCAGCGAGATCTGTTTGCCAACCACCTGAACAGATTCCAAGCAATTTGGAACATCTTGCTGTTTTTTAAGGCATAAATGGTTTCATGGCAGCTGGGATGAATACATTTCCAATTTGAAGTGAATATTCTGCAGTTGTGCCAGTGGGGAAAAAAAACCCACAAATTACTGTACACTAGTTTATTAGACATGACCATCAGTGCCACAGCCAGAGTTAAATAATCCGTTCTGATAACAAAGTGTTAGATAACTAACAGATACAAACAAATTCCTAGAATATTTTTTCACAAATATTACAGTAATATTTAGTGATTGAGTTATTAAAAAATCATGTCACTTTGTGAGGTCCCTGGGAATATTCCTCTCAGCATTTTGCTCCCAGTTCTCTTCCTGTGGCCATTTTCATGTTTCCTACCCTACTTACTTTATGAACAATGCTGATGATCCAAAACCTCAGATGTACGTGATCTGGAGGAATGCAAAGCAAAACAAGATACTACCTCTGATCGTGTATTTCCAAGGTTTTCGATTTGTACATCACAGTCTTCTGACAGGCTGCCAATTATTTTCAGAAAGTCAGCTAAAGAAAAGGAGAGAAAAAAATTCATCTGCTACCCAACGATCGTACCTGGTGAGATTTGTGAAAGTTTCAAGACTACCAAAAGGAGGGACCTTCTCCCAGGGCTTACAAATCAGAAATTAAACTAAAAAATACCAGTATAGCAAAAAAAAACCCCAAACAAACAACCAAAAAATAGGCTTGATGGTGGATGGACAACCGGATACTTTTTAAGCATTTTCCAATGTGCCCTAGAGAATATGACAGATTTTAACTTCCCATAAACTAAGTAAATGTTAAGAGAATATTATGGTGATTGTATAAGCTAATGGTGCTGGCTTCCAACTACACATTTACCTGAGGCTATAGTCAAGAATAGTAAGAATTTTAAGAGCATAATTGATTTCAGTAGGCGTTACAGGGACGTGTTTGTCTGCCATCGCTTTCAAGGTTGTTCCACTGTTAATATCCACTCATAAACACGTAGCAGTGGTTGTCAAACCAAAAAGCTGAAAACACAATTTTTAAATTGGGTGGAAACCCCCCCACAATAAACTAACCCCTAAACAATTGTGCTTTTCCAAACCAAGATATCTCTACTGGTAATGGCTGTTACAGAGTTTCAGTAGCAATGGGGGCTGCAGGGTGGCCCCTGTGAAAAGTGGCTGGGGCTGCCCCATGCTGGCCACAACCATTCCAGCTGGCTCCAGGCCCACCACTAGGCTCAGCTCAGCCCCTCAGCTCGGCTTTATCTTGACCCACAAACTTTTCCACCCTACTTTCTTCCCTTGTCCTGTTGGAGAGGGGGAGTGAGAGAGTGGCTGTGTGGGATTTTGTCCCTTAGCCAAGGTTAGTCCACAACACTCTCCAGAGACAGAAACAGAGAATAATTTTATTTATTTTGTTTTACCTTCTGGCACTGTTTCAGTTGTTACTCAGTGTCTTGTCATTGGATTCGCAAGTCTGCTGTTCCAGAGTAGAAAGATACACCTCTAATCAGGACACAGAGGGAGAAAGATACAGGTAAGGTGTGTGAGGGATTTCAGTGATGGTCCGAGTAGGGCCACTGTGGGAAATTACAAGCTGCACACAGCTGTGAGAACGTGACCTTGGAGAGGGGAGCTAGGAGGGTTGTTATTGAGCAGGATGTTGTTGCAATCCGGGAACTGCTGTTAGCCAGAAGGGCACGTACTTGCCAGGCCTTGCTGCATGCACTGGCCACGCGTGCATCAACACCTGGTCAGTACTCTTCCTCTGAATCTGCTGAGGGTATAAACTGGGGCAGCTCGGAGCAGAGAGAGAGAAAGGACCCAGAGCACACTCTACAAACAACAGGGGATGCCCTGAGGGTGCTGCGGCTACCTCCCTTCTCTGCTCTGACCCCGCTGATCATCATCCTTCTGCTCGGCAGTGTCTCCAGCTTAGTGGGGTTGGTAAGACTCTCACAAAGGGAAAACAATACGCTGGTAACTGCTTATGCTAGGAATTGTAACTGCTTATGCTAGGAACTGTAACTGTAAGTTACTGCTTATGCCGGTAACTGCTTATGCAAGGCTATAATAGAGCAATAAATACTGCTGTGCTTTTAAATATCATATGTTGACTGAACTTTGTGCATAGGAATCCTATGAACCAGTTACATAAGGTTATTAAAAAAAAAAGGGGGAGAAAAAGAAAAAAAGCTACCTTTAGATTTCACTTCAGAGTTAGTTTTTCTATTTTGCCTTTCGTTTATCTTTTTTTTTTTGAGGATTAAGAACATGAACTGAAATTGGGATGGAAAATATATCTTGGTCAAAAGAACAGGGACTGAGCAAATTTTTTCTTTTTATAAGGTTAAGATTTTTTCCATTATGGCCCAAGAAGTGGGAATTCCTATTGCAAGTCAATGAGTTGCATTGTAAAAGAAGAAAAAAAAAATGTAGATAATATATTTGGATGTATTAAAAATGGATTTTTAATATTGCCCTTGAATTCTATTGAACACTTCTTTGAGTAGAGTTACACAGAAAAGGTAATGGCTTTTCTTTTTTCAAATCTACTAAAATCAATTTACTTCTACATTTGCAGCCTTCCTTTTTATCTTAAGATGTATGGTACAAATGTTGAGTCAAAGTATTTCTCCTTGCTATCAAATAATTCACCAGTTTGTCCACTCTATTGCCTTTGTTTTTGCAGACACTCTTTAATTATGTAGAGTCTTTGATATTCTTCTGATAGGTGTTAAGGAAGGTGTTGCACATACATCTTCTTAATATCTTCAGTATAAGAAGAATACATGTTCACAGCCTTAAAGGCAGTTTTAACATGCTCTGGTAGGAATATTTTTTTTTTTTTTAAATCTCTTGTATACTATCACTACTCAGTAACTCTAACCATCTATGTAATCTTGCTCTGGACCTTCTTAATATAGGTTTGTCTGCATCTGTACATATATATGTATGTGGGAGAATATGTGTTTGTGTATCTTTCTCTATATGTTTGTATGTTAGGAGCAATTAACTTCCAGAAGAGCTCTGTGTTATGTAGTTTATGAAGAAACTTCTGTGTCCCACGTAGTGTTCTTTAGCCTTTAGCTGCCTTGTTGTATGTTTAATATGCAGGCATATATTCATTATTAGGCACTGCATGAAATGTCATCACTGCAAACCAAGTACATTATTTCAGTCTGGCTGAAATTAATGAATTTTCAGTTTTGGCAAAATAAAGATCAGTAAAATTAAGCTGATGATGAGCAACGTTCCTTGCCCTTCCAGAGGAAAAGTAAAAATTTTACTCCCTATTTCCATTTAATAGTACTGCAGAGGCACACTGTTTAAATATATATCTGGCTGTATTCCTACCTCCTTATGACAACTAATGAAAACATCTACTGTTCACCAAAAGCAAAAAAATATTTATAGATAGATAATTCATTTCTTGTTTTTATGCTGATTTTACACAAACAAAACCTTGCACATCTGCTTTTTGGAAGATAAAAAGGATTCAAATTGGTGTAGCAGACTTGAGTGGAAATGTTTTCAGATGTTTAGCAAATCAAATCGCATGGGGAAAGGGCAGGTTTTATTTGCTGTGAATTGTTTTCCTCCAGAAGTATTTTATCCTTTACTTATTCTTAATTTATTTATTTATTCTTTATTTTATCCTTTACTTATTCTTATTTTATCCTTTACTTATTCTTCCTCATAGGCAGAGGGTTTTTTTTTTTGCTACTGTAGAATGCGTGGAACAAAAGAAAAATAAATAGTTTAAGTAGTTCACCTTGTAATCACCAGAAGAGACAGCCACAGTGAGAATTTTGCTAAGGTAACCATTAGGAATGGTCAGCTCACAGATCTTCTGTTACTGGTTCTGTTTTAATGTCCATGATTTACTTTCATTGTCTACCAAGGCACTTAAAAAGTGTCTATCACCTTGCACAAACAGGTCACACAGCCTTCTTTGAAGTAAACTTGGATGTTCAATAAGAAAACTAGTAGTTAAATAAACTGCTGTGACATTAGAGAAGTGCTTTATTGAAGGGAAATAGAGCAAGTGAATATGAGCAAAGATGAGAAGAGAACTAAAAAGGAAAAACAGATTTTGTTTAAAGGAGTAGTGGGGGATTTTTTTTCTGCACAGAACCTAAATGAGCCATTTGAAAGATTGCATTTTCTTCAAAAATTGCTACCCTATTCTAAAATGAATGTGAGGGTAAGCTGAGTTTCTCTTCAGATTCTCAATATCAGTCATCATCTAGATTTTATGGTGTCAGCATGATGGGGACTATTTCTGGCATTTCTTCTCACTACTTGATTTACTAGGAGACATGTCATGAGATTCGCCTGGCCTGTAAATCGGATCTGAAGAGGCGGAGGAGGACAATGACATGACTTCTAGCAGTCAGTCATTCATTATATAGAAATATCCTTCAAAAGATCTGTGCCTGCCTCGGGTGAAATAGATGTCAAATTTGCCCGAAGGATATGGATCAAAGACTACTGCCAACTCATACTACACGCATAAAAACAGCCTACAGCTGAATTGGCCTTTTTCTACTGAAGCAAAGTTTCTCCTTGCGTGGGTGCTGCATAAAATACATATTTTAATCAGTTTAAAATGTATTTTAATTATTTGCACTGACCTCGCAGTTTCCTCTATGGAAAAAGAAATATTATATAAGATAATTGGCAGTGTTGGACTAATTCTTGCTCTCTCAGACCTGTGGGGAGACACGAGGTTTAATCAGTCTGCTTTTTTTTTTTTTTAACTGATCAAGGAATTGTTTGGCAATAACTAGTACTTTTCAACTATTGTTTCACTACTGAGTTTGTCTGTTAGGAAAAAAAACCCCTTGTAGTCAGATTCGGAGTCTTGCAAAGCTGGTTCTGTCTTCTTAGTACCAGTAACTTATTTCCTCCAACTCTGCTGTGAGTGTTCTAGGCTCCTTGGATGTAGGAGCAAAGGGAAGTTTATTCCCTCACAGTTGCACAATTTAGATTTAAACTTTGGCTGTTAGTGTTTCAGGAGATTCATTCCCTTAAAAAGATTCTAATCTTGATTTACTAAGGAGTCAATGCATATGCGTGGACCAAATAGTCATACTATTTATGTGTTGCTAAAAACTAGGCTTCTCTTCGACCTTGGCCAGTTTACCAGACAGAAGAGGTCTAAAGTGTACTAACTTTATAAAAAAATATATCTACTAAATGATTTGCAGCCATATTTCTTGGGTAACTCGAGTACCTTGCAAAATGTCAGTCTCATGATATCACGTATCATGTATGATTTTGTCCAGGTACTTCCTACTTCCTTTACTTGCTAGCAGAGGAAGACTCTACTCCAAACCTGCCTTGTAATGTGGCATGTTCAGAAAAGTTCAGTTAATAGTAAACAAAGATCGTGGATCAGACACATGAACCCCTCCCTCTCTCCCTCTCTCTCTCTCTCTCTCTGAGAGATGGAAAACCCCAAACATCTATGGTTGCACCACAAAGAGTGCAAGAGAAGATTGGATCATCCTACATCACGTTTCCCATTTTAAATTGGTTTAGAATGGCTTTCCTGGCCACCAGACATGGCTCTTCCCTCTTGCTGAAACCATCATTGCACCTGTGGGTCAATGCATTCAGTCTCTTCTTTCCAAAGAGCAGGTAAGAAAATTGTGACTGTAGTTCTAACTAGGGGTCTCTGAGGTGTCTCATCTGTATTCCAATTCTAATGCCCAAAAAGCATTTTCCCCCACATATGCTTTTTCCTACTTGAGCCGTGAGAGTTACTTCTCTATACCAGAGTAAGAGGGACTACCTAAGACCAAACTAAAGTTCAAATCAGTTAAATAAGGAATAAAACCTCTGATGCACAAGTGCTCTTTTTTTTTTGCGTCTACTTTCTAGTGCAGGTAATTCATTGTTCAGTGATATTGGATAAATTACCTTCCAAAAGAGCATAAATTATCCAGCAGGTTGAAGTGCCTTCTGCAACATTCTTTACTATACAATGCTGATTTTTTTTCTTTCACCCTCTCCCTCACCACTAGAAAAGGCAGGAAAGGTAAAACTCAGAAGCTTTGTGCAAAGCTTTTTAATTCTTTTGTTCATCGTCTCAAGTTTTGTTTTTCCAAATATAGACAAAATATTCTTCCCGGTTCAGAAGATAAGACCTCATTCTTTTATAAACAATGTCATAAATAGAGAAATGTTTAAGAAAAAAAAATCAGGATAATTTTTATAACAGAGATTGGAACACCCAGTATTGTATTGAATACTTTTTGAAGGAAACTAACAAATGTGAGAAAATTCTGTCCTAAAGCATTTAATTTTTAATTTTGAGAAGACTTTTTTTCATTTAGATTCTCATGGCTCTTTCATTCAGTCATGCATACTTTAATTAGCTATTGAACGTGCAGGAAAAAGATCTGATGCTGCTCTTTGCCAGTTCAAAATGCCCTTTTCACTTCTGCCAAGTATGGCATGTATGAGAAAAATAGCAGAGTTCCTTGATTCATTCAGGAGAGACACTTTTAAAATTAAGAGTTTTAAGTACAGAAGTTGTCCCACTGGTTTTTTAAATGCTACTCATGTAGTAGAACTAGAGCACACTGCTTTGCTGGATTAGGTGTATGGTTCAAAGAGGCAGTTCTGAGGACTACTGTAGCTCCTACTCTGAGAGATTAAAAAACAAAGGATTCTTTCCAGCTGAGATTACTACCATCATTGTGAAAAAGCCAGTTTTCATAACATGTTTAACTACATTAACACATTCCTTGCTTTCATTCTCTAAGACTAATGAAGATAGCTGAAACCAGACACTGATTTTGCAATGATTTATTTTGCTGTAACCGCTGACCTTAGAGTGATTGAACATCAGTGTTAATCTTAAGTGTTTGAAAAGATATATATAAATAGTTAGTAACCATTTTTAATTAATGTTTAGCATATTTATTGTACTTTTGTAAGTTAGTATATTCTGATATTTTTGAGGCTGGGGCTAAAATGGTGGACCTTTCAGTCTCAGCTGCTCTCTACATTCCAGCCAAGGAAAAGTAAGAGATGTATCAATGGCAACCCTCCCACTCTCTAGCCTTGGTGTTTCCTTGAAGAAGCTTTGATGTGAAGGCTGAAAGGGAACTTTGTCAAAGGGGACAAGTGTCCCATCATGGACAACTAGATGAGATTGCAGTTTCTCTGCTGCACAAGCATGTAAGGACACAAGTCTGCTAAGTATTTCCTCTGTAGCATTGACCATGAGTTATCCAAGGATTAGATGAACAAAAAGGAAAACCTTGCATGTAGTCTTTCCTGAATTTAATTTTGTGAAGCTTAGCCATGGTTCACTACCTGACCTTGTGTTTACAGGATTTCATTATATGAAAACATTACCCTTAGGAAAAGGTCTAATAGAATTTAGTAGAGGTTAATCCAGAGGCCCTAACCAAATTACTGTAACAAACATTAATCTGGAAGAATGTTTTTTTTTTTCATGGATATTCTTGAACAAGAAGAGTCCTTTGTAAAGCATTGAAGAAAACTGTGTGGATATGACCACTGTAGATGTATGTGCTAATGTGGAAGGGCTTGCAGGTTTAACACAGAGCAATTAATGTCATGTACCAGAATGTAACAAAGTATGGCTTTCAAAGAAATACTTGCATACTGAAAAAAAACCTGTAATGTATTTAAATAAATATAAAGATTACAGTTTATGATCTTGGGGCATAAAGCTGTAGAAACCTAGGTATCTACACCCAAAATTACAGAAAGTAGTAAGGATCTGTTGGAGCGAGTCTAGAGGAGGACCACAAAGATGATCAGAGGGCTGGAGCACCTCTCCTATGAAGACAGGCTGAGAAAGTTGCAGCTGTTCAGCCTGGAGAAGAGAATGCTCTGGGAAGCCCTTATAGCCGCCTTCCAGTATCTAAAGGGGGCCGAGGCAAATGGGAAAAAACTCTTTAGCAGAGTCTGTGTGAAAGGAAGAGGGATGATGATTTTAAAATAGGAGGTAGACTCAGACAAGATATAAGGAAAAAAAAATTATGGTGAGGATGGTGAAACACTGGAAGAGGTTGCCCAGAGAGGTGGTGGATGCCCCATCCCTGGAAACACTGAAGGTCACATTGGACGAAGTTCTGAGCAACCTGATCTGGTTGGAGATGTCCCTGCTCCTCGCAGAGGGGTTGGACTAGCTAGACGACCTTTAAAGGTCCCTTCCTACCCAAACTATTCTACAATTACATCTAGGAAAATAAACGTGTTTCAATAAATACTGGAGTAAATATGAACTTCAAATAAATTGCAGTTTTGTAACTAAGCCATTATTTTTTACACTGTACTCCTTGAAGATTTTTTTTTTTTTTGTTAGTAGGGTGCCATCAGAAGTAGAAAGAGAGTGAAGGGGATCTGATAATACTGTGCAGTCTTTACAATGACATGCGCTCGTATGTTACATGCATATGGATCTTATGCAATATGCTGTCCTTAGTTATGTATTTCAACTTCAGTCAAATGTCAAAAATCAAATAAGAAAGATATGTTAAACTTTTATAGAAATGTTTTTGTTAATTACCACATTCCTGTGAGGTGAAGTACATCTACATGCTGCAAAGTAGTAATAAGCTGAACAAATTAACGGTTATGCTGAAAGATGTGAAAGCCAGGATACAATAATAACAAAGATTAATTAATCAATGGATTAGATAACTTAATTTAATTTTTAATATAGTCAACCACAGTTTAACCCTCAGTTTTAAATTCTAACAAGTAGCTCTGAAGTGGACCTAGAATAATTTAATAATACCTGTCCTATATTCCAAAGAATCTTAAAATGCAAAAAGCAAAGCTACTGTTAGTTAACTGACAGTAGGCGAATGTTTTCATAGGGCAGCATATTGGTGATGACACTAGAGGCCTTAATGGCAGAAAGCAATGGATAATTTTGTTTCTTACCATGTCAAAGACAAAACAAGTGGTTTTGATGTCATCTGGGAGTATCACAGCTATGCTCTGGGATGGGGAAGGAGAAACTTCTGCGGGTAATCTGGCAGGGAGAGGGATGACACTGAGATCTAGCATGCTCCCTGACGCCAAGGCAGGGTAAGAGCAGCATGTTTCTTCTGCTCTCCTTTGGATGACAATTTTTGATCACAAGCGTTCTCCTGAGGTTTCTGCGAAAGAGATTTGTTAGAGAGCTTGTCCCCTTGTTGTCTTTCTGTGCTTCCTAAATCTGACCCTGCCTATACCCACAGCTGGCGCCGCACCCTCTTCCAGAAGAACATTTTGTGGGAATTCCATCCTGAAAAGGGCAGATTTGCTGAATGGTACTGAAAAGATATGATCACATGTTTAGATACAGAGATAACTGAAACTAGACTTGTTTCTCCTCCAGCTGATGCATGTTTAGTGCAAATCCTGTTTCTTTACAGAAGTGATTTTTTTTCTTTCAGCACATTAGTTGTTGATACCATACTGAAGTAGGATATAGGAAAAGGGATAATGTAGTGAAAGCATTAAAATACTAAATACTCCATGTGGCTGATAAAATGGCTGGCAAGTTCTTGTTACATAGAGATTAGCGAGGCTTTAAGTTTCTTTTAGTAACAAATCTTGGATGCACATTTTTCAATTTTTTTTTTTCCCAAAAGTTACTTGTTCTAGTTATCAGCAACACATTATTCACAAACTGTTCAGTTCTGCTTGAACTATCCAGCCCAGTTTCTTGGGCACTTTTCATTCAAATTGAGATGCTAACAAAAAAAAAAAAAAGTGAAAAACTGCAATCAGGTGTATTCACAGAACTCTTCTTAAACTGACAGTTTTAACATAATTTTATTTATTCTTTTCTTTCAGTGTATAAAAGTTAGAGACTCCTATGTGTAGGTGTTAATAGCTTTCATCAAACATCCTTTTCATTCTGTGTTAAGACAGATGGGTCAGTTTTGACCTTTTCACAGTTCTTGTTAGGATCTATTGTTCTGCCAACCTTTGGCATCCTGATGCCCAGTTTATTATCAGAAGTCAAAAAGGACAACAGAGTGCTTCTAGCTCCATTTTGTTTATAAAAATTTCAAGCCTGCAATTTAACACTTTTTCACAACATGCTGATTTTTCTGACTGCTCAGAATGTTTATGTTTTGCTGCTTTTTCTGCTTGAATAACAGATAAGTTTTGTTTGTCTGGTTTTTGAATATAGAAGGCAAATACTATTTCCTAATCTAAATACAACATGCAAATTATTTGCTTACATAGTACAAGTTATTGTATTGGCAAGTATCCTTGTCTTGTTTATATTGTACAGTAACCTCACATTACAATATTGCTTCATTATTAATCATCATCCTACTTGATGTCATTCATGTTTGGAGTGGAGGAGCATATCAGTTTCAGGACATACGTTTTACACTGTGCACAGACATAGACCGAGTTATTGTAAGCTGTCCCTGTCACAAGCACAACTTGATGCTTGGTATTTTATGTCTCTGAATTAATATGCACCATTTTTTTTGTTACAAATTCATACCTAAGTCAATGCTTAATGAATTGGTCAATGGAAAAAGTAAAGTAAAGTAAAATAATGCTTGAGTTTGTCCACTTTCTGTCCAGCAACAGCAATCCTAACAGATGGCTCTGTCTACGTTTCTCTTGGTACAGAACTGTTGGAGAGATTGAAAGGTGTCTTGTGTCACTTGTCCTACCCTGGTATACAATGTACTTTTTTCTTTGTGAAAATTTTTCTCTTCTCAAGTCAGATGCTGAGTTTTTGTTACTACATGGAGATACTATTTCATAAAAAAATGAGTTAAAGTATGTTTTTTACGTCCTTTGTGGTACCTTGTGTTGGGATTAGTCTCATGAAACAATTAAGCTGGACATGCGGATCAGCTTTGCACGGACAGAGTGCAGTATTAGCAAGAGTGGTCCAAAGTGTTAATTCTGTCCTGGTAAAAGCCAATGCAATCTGCTGATCACTGTGAAAGAAAATATAAGAAAAGTTCATGAGGATGAAAAAGGTGTTTTTGAATACATGTATTAAATGTACTGTATCTCTCAGTATAAGGACAGTTAAGATGAATAATGTGAAATGCTGAAAGAAGCGAAGCATTTTTGTTAGGTCAATAGGACATTCAGCATCTGTGAAAGTAAGGTTGTTTAATACTACATGGAAAGACTTACTAATTCTCAAGGGTCTCATTAATCCTTACAGGACTAGCTATGTGCTAATACCGTGACTAGAAAACTGTCACTGTGTAGCACCTGGCTTGAATTACCTCACACAAATTATATTCATATTTCAGAACTTCGTGTCCACGTTTTTCAAAGCAAAGCCTGATTTCTTTAGTTGGAAGCATAACCTTGTTTAACTTAATGGAGCATTTAGCATGGGTAAAAGAAAGTACTCTTCTACCTCAACTTCTGTGTTTCACTCCAGATTGTTTCAGGACTTAAGCCAATTAGCTCCTGTGTAAGTGAAGGAAATTCCGGCAAAGAAAAACTCAAATTACCTATTTTACAAGTAATCTCAAACACAGTTAATTCCTTAAATTAATAAAAGCTCTGCAGTAGTACACTGACTGATTGGCAGAAGCATAGTTTAAAGAAGCAGGTCCAGTGACCCCGTTCTCTAAATCCTTTGCCCTGAAAATGTGAGATCGCCAGTGTTTTTATTTTACATTTTTGTTTTACTTTTCTCCCCTCACACAGGACAAACTCATTCTTCAACTCAAACTAATCTCAGAAGCTACAATAAAGCATATTTTAGGTTTCAAATGTAGCATATTATTTAAAAGAACTACAGTTGTGAACATTTGTCTTGCTTTAGCATTTTTAAAGGACAAACAGCTGACCTAGAAATTGATCCAGTGGAGATGGTACTGAATATCTTCTATCATGTTTTCCTTTCAGAGTTTGTGGCACTACTGCAGAGGATTTTTCTGCATGTTACCCTATTTGACCTAACACAGGTATTCCCATGTAAGACATAAGTCCTTTATGAGCCCACCTGTCATCTCTGCTAACACATTGAAAGAGCACTGTGATGATTTTAAAAGGAACCTTACTCAGAGATACATTTTAGCCAGTATACACATTGATTTAATCACCAGACCTTATTTTTAGTAGTGTGTCATGGTTTAACCCTAGCTGTCAAGAAAGCACTACACAGCTGCTCGCTCACTCCTCCCAACCCCCACCCAATTGGGATGAGGGATTGAATTGGAAGGGTAAAAGTGAGAAAACTCAGGGGTTGAGATAAAAACAGTTTAATAGATAAAGCAAAAGCTGTGCACAAGGAAAGCAAAACAAGGAATCCATTCACCACTTCCCATCAGCAGGTGGATGTTCACCCATCTCTAGGATAGCGAGGCTCCATCATGCCTAACCAATACTTGGAAAGACAAACACCATAACACTGAATGTCTCCCTCTTCCTTCTTCTTTCCCCAGCTTTATATACTGACTGTGACATCATCTAGTAAGAAATCTCCCTTTGGTCGTTTGGGGTCAGCTGTCCCAGCTGTGTTCCCTCCCAACTCCTTGTGTACCCCTAGCCTACTCGCTGGTGGGGTGGTGTGAGAAGCAGAAGAGGCCTTGGCTCTTTGTAAGCCCTGCTCAGCAATAACTAAAACAACCCTGTATCATCAACACTGTTTCCAGCACAAATTAAAAAAAAAAACAACCCCAGACTAGCTACTGTGAAGAAAATTAACTCTATCCCAGCCAAAACCAGTACACAGGCTAGGAAATTCTATACCTCATTGTAATCATTTTATAAACACAACAAACAGTTCCCCTTCCTCTTTATTTGGCTAAATAGTCTAAGTTGTTCTTGAATTTGATACTAAGGTAAAGTTAACGCCTTCCATTTTAAGTAGATATTCTTACTCAATATGTATAAGTATTGAATGGAAATAGTAAATATTATATCAAGTTTAAATGAACACCTAACATTTGTAGTGTATACATCAACAAAAAGATCCAATTCAATCTTATGTTCCCATATCCAGTGACAGTCCGGTGTCAAATAAAATACATGGTGTAAATTATTGGTTAAGTAACGTTCTACAGCAAATATTGACTTTGAGGACAATGACTTGAGTTTTCTTTTTTAGTTGTCTCATGTGGATATCTGCTTGAAATCTATCTTGATTAGAAAGAAAAAATATTTGTGATCTAATTAGTGGACCTGAAAGGTAACTTGAAATCCAAAAATTACTCTGTAATCTTACACGGAGAGTCTGCAAAAAAAAGATGCCTTTGGTTATGCTGTAGTAACGTCACTTGTCTTATGCCTTATTTCCTTCAGTGGATTTCTGCATGTGAAGTTATCAAAACTTCTGTGTTGCGCTAAAGAATCTGCAGCTATACTACTTCTCTATAGCCAATGAAAAAAAATACACACTCATTGTAGTTTTTAAGTCATTATCATTAACAAATATCACTTCTGACAGCTACATGCCTTCGTGTCTACAGGACGTTAAAGTAATTACAGCTATTTTATCACAACTGCATGCTAAAACATTTCCTACATATGGCTTTAGTGAAAGGAGATTTGATATTACTTAAATATAGCACTTCATACATAACTGTATAAGAAAACAGCACTTTTATACAACAGATATTTAATATCAGAATCACATTTTCCTGACATGTTAACTTATTTGACCAGAATTTTCATATTAAATAAAGAACTGATCTCAGTAATTCCTTTCTCAGGACCTATAATGAAAGGCAGAGTAGCATTCAATTATTTAATGTACAGCATGTGGCCCCTTACAGATTCTCAGTTTATATTGTTTTTTTTTTACTAATAAAAATAGTATTACTCACAATCCAGAATTCTGTATTCATTTTGTTATCCCAGAAATTAAAATAATTATAGCAGGAACAGTTCAGCAATTAGCTGCTGCTGCAATTTAGTGAAATGTTTTATTTCAAACTGATTCTTATTGCAATGATGAATTATTCAAAATGATTACTTACCTCATCCTTGGTGAAAGTACCTAGTGCAACTATTGATTGTTGCTCATTTGCATTTAGGACTTTTAGTTGAAGTTTTGGTTTGTGTCTCTGTATTTCCAATAACTTGGTGTTTACGTATAATCTTTTTATTTTTTTGAATGAACTATCTGTTGTTCTTTGCTTTATAGGACTGGATTTCCTATTGTTTTCTGACCTCTTTACTTTACTCTTTACTTATGCTAAGCTAAATGTTTTAGGACTAATTTTACAACCCAGGTAATATAAGTAGAGGATTGTGTTGCCTGGAGTCCTGTCTTCCTTTATTTGCTTAGAGCAGTGGAAGATTCATGAAGCAGCCCGGAAGCCAACCGCATCCTGGGCTGCATCAAGAGAAGCGTGGCCAGCAGGTTGAGGGAGGTGATTCTCCCCCTCCACTCTGCTCTGGTGAGACCCCACCTAGAGTACTGCATCCAGCTCTGGAGCCCCCAACACAAGAAGGACATGGATCAGTTGGAGAAGGTCCAGAGGAGGGCCACGAAGATGATAAAAGGGCTGGAGCACCTCTCCTATGAGGACAGGCTGAGAGAGTTGGGGTGGTTCAGCCTGGAGAAGAGAAGGCTCCAGGGAGACCTTATAGCGGCCTTCCAATACTGAAAGGGGGCTTATAGGAAAGATGGGGAGAAACTTTAGCAGGGTTTGTTGTTATAGGATGAGGGATGTTTGTTTTAAAATAGAAGGAGGTAGATTCAGACTTAATATAAGAAAAATAATTTTCACAGTGAGGATGGTAGAACACTGCAACAGGTTGCCTAGAGAGATGGTAGATGCCCCATCCCTGGAAACATTCAAGGCCAGGTGGATGGGGCTCTGAGCAACCTGATCTGGTTGGAGATGTCCCTGCTTTTTTCAGTGGGGCTGAACTAGATGACTTTTAAAGGGCCCTTCCAACACAAACCGTTCTGTGATTCTAAGTACAGTGTGCTTAAACAAGCTCATTCTAGTTTTGGCAGGTCTGCTTGGCTTCCCTGGTGTGTCACCCAGGCGTTTGCAAGATTATAGGAACCAGGAACTCATGTGAGGCTGCTGCCTACAAGCTGAACGTACTGCAGAGGCTTTATGGTCATGGTTAACACCCTTCTCAAAGTAACTGGAGCTTCATAGCTTCTGGTCCACAACTTTCTTGTTCTTGGTTGGATAAACATGTGGGCAAAATAGGTATTTCCAGAGACACTCTCGGTCACTTTGTTGGTTATTTTTAGAATTTTGTCACTAAAGGTACATGAATATATATGAAAACCTGTTTAGTTTCTCTGCAGTGGTCCTTTATTCCCTGAAAATGCAGTGGCTTCAACTAGGTCACTTAACATGCAATGCATGTAAAATACACTTGCTGTCTTGTTAAGGACATGTAATCCACCCTCTTCTCTCCAAAATCTGCCTTGCCATTCAGGTAGAAGCTCTGTTACAAACTGCTCTTCACTGCTTACTAACCTTTTTTGCTTTAAGCACTGGAAAGCTCATAGGGCTGTTTTTTAAATATTTATATTGAAAATACCCAAAATTCACACAAGAATTGTGCTTTTTATCAGCAAAATTTCTGTCAGTAAACACAATTTTATTAGAAACTGTGTATTTTCTAAATGTTTGAGATAAAGATCCTCTGTAATTATGATTATCTAGCAATGATGAGATAAATGAAAACTCAGTTTTACAAGCTTGGCCAGTCTTCTGCTTCATCACTAGCTCTTAAGTACACAACTGTTTCATTGCCTGCATTTCTTTGAGAAAAATAAATAATGAAGGGAAAAAGTCTTCACTGAAGGACATTTTTCTAGTATTGTTGTCTTTAACACATTTGTAAGGTTTTTCAGGGCTAGAATTCAAAATTACATGCTAACTTTTGGAAGATTTTAGATGGTGCATTGCCTCAGCTCTGTTATACATACTAAAAATTTCTGCAGTTTGCTTCTCTTAGCTGTGAAACTATCACCTCTGAAATCAACATATCTGCCAAAATACAGATACTATGAAAATAGCAGAAGTGAAAAATTGCTGCTTACCTAACGGATTGTCTGGGCTATAGTTAGTTATCTACCCAACCTTGCTTGCTTGTAGTATAATAGATTTAAACACCAAAATTGCTTTGGTTTAAAAAGTGAGACAGAGGGAGAGAGAAAACACTGATGTGAAAAAATAATTTTATATTGTATGTGGGTTATCTTTTTTTTTTTTTTTTTTAACCTGTTCTATGACAATGGTTAGCTAAAGAATGTAAATATCTGGAAACAAGACAACTTCTTAAAGTATGCATTAGGAACTATGTTAATTTTAAATCTTCACTGCCACAATGGAGTTTAATCTCTTTGAAGTGGCACTTGGATGCAGAAATTCAGAAGACAATTGAAAGCATTTAGAGCTAATAAAAATGGGTAGCTATGCAATTCTAAATAAGAATTTGTGCTCTGAAAATTTCTGCTTTCTGACTCTAATCATGTGCATTAAAAAAACACTTGCTCTAGATCATTACTTTTTTTCACTTATAGTGAATTCACATGATTAATGCTGCCATTTACAAATGTGAGTTTGGATTGTTTTGAAAGGATAATTACCTACCTGTGCTTTTACATTTTTCTTTGAGTGTTACAGAATAATTTGTCACTAGGAATAATGAGACACTGTTCATTTTCTTCAAGTAAGTTGAATATTTGAATAAAGTGGTATATTATTTTATGTTAGGCTACATCAGAAGTTCTTCCCTTCACTCAGTTTCCATCTTTCCCCCTCCAGCCCTCCAGAATATATACAAGTGTCCTAATCAGAAAACACAGAGTTTGCCTGCAGAAATCCACTTAAGTGCTCATCTGCTGCAGTTAAAAAAAAAAAAAATTAAAAAAAAAAAAAACCAAAAAAAAAACCAAACCAGAATCCAACTGTATTGTTTTATTAGTGGCAAAATGTGAAATCCAGAATTGGGACAACTGTGGAACAGGCTAAAGGGTATGGATGATACAATGATGCAAAGCCCAAATTCACATATTAGCTTCATGTGTAGTATTAACACATCTTTCTCAAGCCTGTCAGTGTTAATTTTGTTTCTTTTTTTTTTTTTTTTGGAAGATGTTTTTAAAATTACATTGATTATCTATTCTTGTTCATTGTTTGAATATATGTACCAGAAACTAATTTTGTAGATCATTATACGTTGTTAACGGATCTATTCAGTGTTAGAAAATCTGTCAGTCTGGTAGGAACTGAAGAGATTTTCACATCTGCCACTTACTGAATAAAATCACTGTGGAAACTAAGTTTGTAGTGATACAAACATGACCTGGGAGTCTGAATCTGGGAACACGTGAAGATTAAGAAAGTAAGGAAGTCTACTTGTGTTGGATAATTTTATTAATGTAATTTTACTTCAGAAAGGCTAAGAAAAAGGTGGTAGTTAAGCTGGAAATTAATTTTATTACATGGTTAAACAAGTTACTATTTAGGCTTAAATTACAAAGAAAATGAAATTTCTTATATTAATAACTATTATCTGTATTTTTAATACTATGATAAAGGAAATAGAGTTTATAATTGAATAATGGTCATATTTGCATGATATGCATTGCCACAGAGCAAATATCCATAGGAAAGCAATATTTTAAATTAGTATAGTAGGTTTATTTTCAAAGCTGTTACGACATACGTGCATCTGATGAGTACGTTCCTTGTTTGGTGAATGCGAGTGTATTATCACTGTAGACAGCTCCGTGATCCAGAAACACTTGATCTGTAACCAGAATGAGACTGTTCCAAAGCAGAGGAGGAGTTGTAAGTTTTCCTTGCTCTGAGAAATATGCCTGACTATAACACACACTCTACTAAATCAGCTTTCAGCTTCTGGCTGGATGACAAGCTAAAATCATGTTTGCCAAACTTCGCTTAGGATCTGAACGATCAAGCAAGCACAGACAAAGATAAGTCGTTAAAGGAAGTTTTCTCAGCTCTCTCCCTTGCTCCCAAAATGCCCATTCTTGCTGCAGTAATTAGCCAGACCTTACTTCCAGGGCACTGTGCCTTTACTATCTCTGAGATTTGTGCTAACTTCTTCAAAAGTAACCTCAACTAAGCTGCACTCTGCAATGTGTGCGAAACTTCTCTCTTCAGTGTGGGTCTTGATCCTTTCCCCATGGTTTGGTATAATATGTTTCTCCATTCTGCGCTGTACTATGTTTCCATGGATAGAAACTCAAGGTATACATTGAAATAGCCACAGCACTCTGAAACCAGGGGTACTGTTTTGATGACTGGGAGACCAGAGCTTGGAGGAGAATGCTACAGAGAATATTTATTTTAAAATTTTGACAAAGCCCAAAGTTTAGGTATCTAGGCTTCCAATACAGTATAGGAAGAATTAAATTTCATATATCTGTTGATCTGAAGATTGCAAGTTCAGATGTTAGAAACCTAAAATGAAAGGCAAGGTTTAAACACTAAGTCATTAATTTATTTCATTACCTAGTAAAATCACTAACAGCAGCAGTATCCTGGATTTAGTTAGAGTAATCTGTTACTGTTCAATATAGTCATCAATCTATCTAGATCCTAGGAGTCCTGGTTTGAAAGAATATTTAGTCCTACATAGAAGTAGATTTCTTTTCGCAAAATGCTTTTACCACATGTGGAACCTAAGCCTGTGCTCCTGATTCTTCATGTGTTTTCTTGATACTTTCTTGAATTGTTACTAGATCTGCTGCTGAAACTTCGCCTTAATGATGCCTGAGGTACTCTCACATGTATGTGATGTTTTACTCAGTTAAAAGCTGCTCTGCTCTGTGGAGCAGACTCTAAAAGTCACAGTCATGCTCTTCTCAAGGGCTTCCGAAAAAAAAAGTCTTCGTCTTCATACGTCTGTGAACGATAGAATGACAGAAGAGCAGGGGTTGAAATAGGTGCTGATTAAAGCTCAAATACTCTAGCTTCTATGACTTTTAAAAAAAATTAAATTTCAGGGTAGCAGATCAATACTTTCAGTTAAGTCAGGCATCACTCCTGTCTGAGTGACAAGTGTTAGGGCAATACATGAATAATCCTTTTCATGAGTAATTTCTAGGGCACATTGGGTTGATTACTTTTAAATTCAGTACATAATTTTTAGTTGAATGCTACTGGAATTTTGTTTTCTACAGAGAACAGGAGTAGACAAACTCTGTGTCCAAGACCGTACCTATAAATCTATCAACAATGTTCAAACATAATGCGTTGAGTCTACAGGAGACTGATAATTTATGAAGATTGGTGTGCCTGTATATACGTACGTATTATATAGGTATGTCTGTGCATACAGATTTAACAACATTTATTTGTAAGTGGGTTACATAATAGACCAATACCTTTTGAGGAAAAAAGAATTGTGTTAGTTTGACACACAAGGTACAAAGACAAGAACAGGAAGAGGATACCAAGTTGCTTAAGAGGGTTGGTTGCATCGGAATAATTGTGTAAAGTAGGAGAAAATTAAGGAGTTCAGGACAGAAATAAAGTCAAGCAGGCTTCAGAGTCTTTCAGAGATGAGGATTAAAAGCATCAAATAGAAGTAAAATAGAGGGAGCTGTGGGGGGGATTCTAGAGGCAGTGAGGAGATGGTCTGAAAAGATGCAGAAGGAATGCAAATAGAGTTTGCTGGAAGCTAGGACAGGACTGTGTTTATTCACCGTTCAGGGTGCAACTTCCACACTTCTGCGCAGAAGTGAAAAATAAAATGCAAAGCATTATGAATGTCACTAGACAAGCTAACACCTGTTTTGGGGTTTGGTATTTTTTTTGTTTAATAGCAACAAAGCTTAGAGTGCTGAGTTTAAAGTTCAATACATTGTATATAAAACACTTGAGATCAGTGTCTTTTTTCTTGTTAAATGCGTGTTATTTCTGTCTTCCTTATATTGTGATGTTTCTATGGAGAAATAATATAAATTGCTCAGGGGACACTGGAAAAACTAACAGTGATATAGGGACCTTCCTTGACACTTCAGTGCTAATACAGAGTATTTGGAAAAATCGATGGAGCTTGTCCAAGATATCAGTGAGTGTCTCATCTGTATGATATCCTCCGGTGCTCTTTGAAAAGACAGAGCATGTGCTTGATATCTAAAAGGCAGAGAATATTTTCAAATACAGAAATGGAATTACTTTTGCCCACATAATATATTACATTTAAATTCTATTTTTAAAACCACTTTTTTTTTCTTACTGCTATTTATGAAACCCCAGACAAAGAAGTGAAATTGAAATGGTCCTTCTCTTCAGTTTTTGGGTTTTTTTGTTTCTTAAATTTGGCCCTTAAATTTGTTATAATAAAAGACGGTATGGAATCCTTTACTGATCTCTTACAGAGATTATTTTTTTTGTAATTAATTCTACCAACCTAGAAAATTGAACCAGACAGCTCTTGAAAAATAAGTATTAATCTGTGTAGCTCTCAAATTCCAGTGACCTTGTTTGCTATTTTTTATTTTGAAGTTAAATAGAACTAGCATCCATTTATGTTACTTTTTCCTATATTGCTTTACTTTCTGAAAAACTAATTACACACACATATGTGCCCTTCCATTTCTTTCTCATTTACCTTATGAAAAGGTCATAGATCTGCTATTTTCCACCTAATATTTTTTTGGAGGGGGGGGGGGGTTAGGTGTGACTGAGTCAAATGTTTATGCAAGACACTGACCTCAGTTTCTGTAGCTTGGGTCACACCCTAAAAGATGGGCTCTTATGTAAGTATTTACTTGAGTTGTTTTAATTATAATCATGGGTATTCCACTCTAAAGACTCTGTGGTTTTAATCACACACTTAAACAATGGAATACCAAAACTTTATTTGTACTAGTTTAAGTTTTTAAAAAGAGAGCATTGACTTTATATTGGTTTAGTTATTGCTTCTAAACAATATTTTCTTTTCTATTGGGCACAGAATAGACAAGAGGCTTTTATATCTGCAAACGGGTCGTAAGCTATTTGTATCACACTGGTAATCACTTTAGGAAACTTTGTTTACATAAACTGCAAAGTCAGAATTCATAAAGAAAATGTTACTAGACTGCACTCTTTAAAAGAGTTTGAGATTTTATTTTCCAGTAGTAATTTTATTTTTGACAACTAACCTTATACATCAGTTCTTTGCCCTAGGAGTCCTTTATCCTGCGCTACTGCGAAGAGAAACAGATTTATTTTACTTTATATTCAAAAGCATGTGTATCTGTCAGATTATAGGCAAATGAATGAATCACAGACTCACTCCCTCTCCTCTGGAATAAATTGAGTATATTTAATTGACTTTTAAAAAGATAGGATTTGGTTTAAAAATAATAACAATTCATAGAGCTGATTATTGTGGATGGTTTTAAAATATGCTTTTTTGACCAGTAAGTCATTTTGTATTATTTTATTTTAAGATGAACAATGTGGACATAGGAAAGAAAGAGATCAGATCAAATGATGAAAGAGAATTGGGTATCTCTAAAATAATCAAGGTGTTTTACTTTGAAATGCCCTTCAAAATTCTGAAACTTTCATAGTGTTGCATTTTCTTCTCTTATCTGCCAAAAATATATTTTCCTTCAGTTTTATTTATTTTTGTTATTACTGTGCCCATGCCTTTTTAGCTTGCAGCTGTGTATGATTTGGAATTATCATGCTGAAGGTTTTTGTCATCCAGACATTTTAGAATGGACCTACTTCAGGCAAGTATTTAGGCACGTTAACTTCCATATTCAATATAAGCAAGTAACACATGCCACACGTGTGTTACAAGTGCTTTGCTGAACCAGGTGTTCTACTTCTACAAGTGAAAAAAAACCTCTGAAGTCCGTGTTGCATAATCAAAATTAAAATTCACTGAAAGGCAGAGAGGAAACAAATGTTCTTTCTTTGATATCAGATAGTTGCATCTTTGGACAGTTGTTCTTGATTTGCTGTTTTAATTTACACCACATGGATAGAGTAAAGTTAAATCTGAGAAATATTTAGGTAGAAAAAGTTTCAATGTATCTATTTGTTTCACTATATACATATATTTCAATTTTTACACAATCCAGCCTCTGATTGAAGATATCTTGAGTTTGGAAACATTAGAGACTGAGAAAATACACTGGAGAAGTATCTCTGTATGCGTACCCTGCTCTTAGGCTCTTCCAATGGCCACTGTTGGGTAGTGGATGGACCTTTGACCTGCTTTGGTAAAACTGTTAATTAAAAAACAAGGCTAAATGGCTTTGTGTTGTATTCAAGCACAAAAGGCTATGGATGTTGCGGGCAGTGATAACACATAGCATGTGAGAATTCTCAAGTATCATTTCTGTCATTTTTGTGAGAGTCCAGTACACAAGTGACATGTCAACAGAACTTACACCTCTCTGGACACTAAGATGCTGTGTTCTGTGTCATGCTTCATTAATAGCTTCATATTTTATGTGAATCAGTTATGTAGTAGCTTGTCCTAGCCGTGATCATCTTAGTAATTAAGACAAAAAAATTGGAACAAATACTGAGAATATATGTTTAAGGCTTTAAATCATCAAACACAAGAAACTTTTTTAAATGTTGAAAATACTGATATATTTTTATGCCTATAATTCATGCTAAGTTCTTTCAAATGGCTTGAGCATCATGAAAGTGAACATACTGAACTTGACTTAATAAGTGCCACCATGCCACAATATTCATCTTATACAGACTTGAGTTACAAGCAAATATCACCTTGAGGCTTATGTGTTCTACAAATCCTACGTGATCATGACATGTATGTCAGAATTTAACTTCTGCAGTGCTGCCACCTTTCTTGACATATTCAGCCCTTTTGTTGATTAGTATGGCTGTGGAGTCATATTTCAGAGAGCACTTATGCAAAGAACAACATTGTATTTGTGTTTTTATTATCTCCCCTCAGTATTTTTATAATTACAATTGATTACATTTGTTATTCTATCTCCAAAGTAGCCCCTATTTTACTATAGCCCAGATCTTTAAATAAAAATGCCTAGGTTAGCAACCCTTATTAGTTTCTGGGCATATGGATTTTTTTTTTGTAAAACAGAGGTACTTCAGATGGGCTTCATTTTTTCATCCTTTTTGGAAGTTAAGTGCTGAGCTTGTTCTGTTATAAAAATGCAACCCTGTGAAGTCAAAGCGAGCTACAGAAGCATTTTGCATTCTCTGGCCTTAGAGATATTTTAATCAGAAGAGTCCTTTTGAAGTCTCTTTTATCAAAGAAAATGGTCTTTTATATTGTTTTACCTCCATACATAGATTTTAAGTAGTGATCAATAGAGGAAGATTGCAAAGATCCTCCCAGTGTCCCTTAAGAAGCATCCTCCTTTAGTCCAGCGCTTTAAGAAACGTTAAAATCAAGAGGTGACAGCCATAAAAATGTGAAGCCAGGCTATTTGCAAGCTCATGAAACCTCTTAATATTAACTTTGAAAATTAACAAATATAAATAAAAAGCTCTTAAATAATGTCTCTGTAGTACAAATTCCCCCCTCCCCCTTCCTTGTGAAGCTTGGGCACATGTGTAACAGAGGCAACACAGAAACACATGTAACACATAAACCTAAGAATTTATTGAAAATAATTTAACTGAAACCTTAATAGTCTAATGCAATAATAATAATTAGTCCAGAAACAATTACAACTGAACAAGAAAGAATACATCTATGCAGAAATTACTTCTGTAACTCAGTTTCCACCCTGTTTTCTGGTGCAGTGGTCATCCTTCTCCAGTGCCTCTGGGCCATAATGTGGGAGGTATCATGCTGGTAGACAGCAAGTTGGTAACGTGTGAAGTCCTTCACCATGAGGAATATGATGCACATGTCAAGGAATTGTTCTTTCTTCCTTTACGATCCACTGGGGGTCATTCTTTTTATGTTTGCTAACACACTTTCACATCTCCCTCTTTCTTCATTGTTCCACAGCTCTACATAACGTCCAAATATACTATATATGTTGCCTTGTACTTATGTTAGATATGATTACTTTGTTTTCTTCATTGTCTCTAAAACCAGATGTGACCAGGTGAAGGTCTGGATGTCTTTGAGTGACTATGATTTGTTTATAGCCATGGGATTTCCCATGCCTGCACTGCTCTGTGCCATGTCCCGTGTCCCCATGGCCCAAGGATGCTGCCTTGAATTTCTCTGCGCTTGCCTCATTTTGTTAGAGCTGTAAGTATCCCGTGCTATGCAGAATAACTGCTTGTTGCTGCTATCTGTGTGATCCTGTGGTTGTACAGTACAAAGAGAAACACAAGTAGTATGAATTGGCCATTGCCACCTGGTCAGTTAGAGAAATTGCTGTCACAGCTCAACCAAGGAAAGCAAAGCTGCAGTAGGTAAAGAGAAGTTCAGAAAGAGCAGATCTGACAAGGCTCAGTCCTGAGGCCTCGCAAACTCAGTATGAAGCTTACAGCCTGTTTTTAGCTAGTGCAATACTGTGCTACAGGGCTGCATGGTTACGAGCTATATCACTTTGTATTTGTATTTTACGCTAGCTTTTTTAAATTGTATTTTCTGGAGATTTTGTAGCTGAGGAGAAACAACTATTAGTAATAGAAACTGCAAGGAATTATAAGATTGGTTTGTGATGTCAAAATTATTATTCATTCTATTAATATATTTAGCATTGCTTAAACAATCTCACTTTTGAAATATTATTTTCTTGCTTTATTTATATTGGGAGATTGGAAGGATGCAGAAAAGAACTGTGAAGGTAAGTTAGTCCTGAAATTTGGCAAAGATAAAACTTACATATGTCTGTACTATCTGTCTCTTGCTCACTGTTTTGTGACTATAGAGGTTTTGAAGGTAGCAAAGTATTTTTGGTGAAAGGTAGTGAAAAAACTTTGTTTATGGAAACACTGATATTTAAAGCATGTTTTCTACCAAAATACAGATCATTTTCTGGCAATATTTTGAGACTGGCAAAAACTGCATGAAAATAATTTAAAAGTTATTTTAGCACTATATTCAGCCTGTTTTTTCAAAGCAAGATCAAACAGTCTTTTTAATTGTTTCCTTATAAAGTACTGAATCTGTCTCATTATATGATGGAATGCATTTGACAGGGTCTGGATTTTTTCTTTATTTTCCCCTTCAATGTAAATAGTCCTTATCACGTTCAGGAGCTGAATTCTGGGTCCTTAATTCATAGCAAATTTTTATCGGTGTGGTGAATTCATTGAAAAAGGACATTTTATTTATGCTTTTTTCAAAGTCAGAGAAAAGGAGGATGTGAATAGTTTCACTGATGTGGGAAGAAAGAACATTTCAGGTTCACCGTGAAAGCCTTGAACCACCAGGAATAAAGCTGGTTGTTTTACAAAAGATGCTGGAACAAATGAGATGAAATCAGGAAATCTAAATTGGAAGTCACGTAGAGGCTGTCGGCACCATCTTGTTCAGCTTGTGCACCTGCCAGTGTCCTCAGATTTCCCTCCTCCCTAGCAGTTCACTTGGCACGCAGCACAGAAGCTGAGCCTGAGACTCTTTGCTTTGCGAGTTGCTGGCCCCACCACTCCACATCAGACTACTGAAAAAGGAAGAGAAAAAAGATTTATTTTGGATGTTATTTTTCATAAGAGAAAATATTTTTTGGTACACTTTGTAAAGCTGTGGGTAGCATGGTGAAGCTCAGAGGACAGCACTGATGTAGTAGATTGCCATGAGTTGCGGTGTAGGAAATGAGAAGAGATTACATTCCCAGATATCTGTTAGTGCTCATCCTCGCTTCACATCATCATAGTCCAGCACTTACGTGTCATCAGTCCATACACCAGGCAGAACAGTATTAAATGTTTGGTGGATATTATAATGGGAGGGCAGCATCAAAAGGGTGACTGGAGGTGCTGCAGGCATGATGCTGGGGTTGCATTTGCACATTGATTCTGTAGCCAAAGAGAAGGGAAGGTGCACGCTCCAGAGCACTCACACAAGAAAAATTTACAGCACTGAAAAATGGTCATATACACAAAGACACGTCAAGGCCAGGCTTAATTTTGCAGTCTCAGTGATGTATGCAGAGAATGAAAGAAGGTAAGACTATCAGAGGAAAGGATGAGCTCAGACTTGGTGCTTGAATCATAAGTATTAACACTGTGATTTACCAGCCTTTATCTGGTTTTTAAGGTTAGATGCTCAAGTATGTGTTTTCTTGGTTTGTCTCTCTTTTTTTTTTTTTCACATTTTTTTTCTATTTTTGACTGAAGGACAGTCTGCTGGCTCTGAAACACCTACCATGTATTGAAAAACAGCAGCCTTTAGGGATACTTTAAGAAAAAACTGAATTACTTACTTTTAGAGGTAAAAAAGATTCTTGTAAGATATTAATCTCTTGTGTAAAAAATTCATGGTATACAATATGAGTTATTAAATTTGGATAATAAGGAATTAGTTAAGAGTTAACAAAAATTTGTAAGTTAGATTAACGATCTGACTTAAAACTATAGAAGATGGGCAACAGTGTCTATGCTTAAATTGCTGTTTTGGCTAAGGTAGATTCTAAAATCTTTGAAATTTGTGATCCCAGAGAAAGGAAAGTTGAAGGCCTAGTTGGCCTTCAGTTTTGATCTAATTATGCTCTCATGTATATGCTTCTTTGTATGGTTTTGGTTTTAAATATTTATCGATATCATATTGATTTGTAGTGAAATAGTGGTTCCTTAAAAAAATCATAGCTTTGTCTTATTCCAGAGAACATTGCTGATACTAAGATTGCATTGTTTATCAAACTATGTTTTGATTTAGGGCCACTGGAAGGAAGCGGCATGAGTCCAGTCTATAGTGGAGGCACTGTATAATTCTCAGTCATTATAGCAAATCTTGCTTGCTTTCTTGAGCACTTCTGCTTGCTAAAGTTAACTAAAAGGTTCTTATTTACTAAAAGGACATTAAAGTGAGGCTAGGGTTGAAAACGCTAAACGTTTTTGTACAACCTTTCTTTCATCTGTCACATGAGCAATTGTGTCAGTGACACCTAAACAATAAACTATGTGCCAAGTGAGCTCCCACATTTTCCCAGAAGCATCAAACAGAAGAGATTTGTATGAGAAGGCTCATGATCTGGCTCACTTTTAAACTTCTCCTGAACTGGGAGTTGGTGTATTTCAGCTGAAGATAACCTCCTTTCCTGAAATTATAAGAAATTAATGACATTAAGGTTGTTTATTTAAAAGTTTCTTCTATATATTGTCAAACAGCTTCAATTATGGAATAAAAAACTGCTGCTGGTGTAATGTACTTATTTTGCCTAGCTCTTTACCTTCTGCTACCGTCTTCCCTACACTGGTTTTAAATCCTTCAGGGAAAACATTTGTGGCCTCTTAGCTACACTGAGACAACCAGAATAGTTTGGGGTAATTTGCTAAAACCATTATGACAAATGGTGCTGGGTGGTTGCTTCACTAGCGGGTGAAGATTAGCAGTATGTTAGGGCCAATTTAAAGGTATTAAGATGGCTGGAGGCACAGTATGGTAACTATATCCACCTTCACCTTAACCATTCTATGGTTCTATGATTCTATGATTCACTTGCAGGCATTAATAAAAAATCTTTATCTAGCAGGTGAAGCTTGCAAACACTTTCCCCCAACACACCTGCTATTGGAAAACAGCAAGGAATGACAAAAGAAGAGTTGTGAGGAGTTTGCTGGCCTTTTGAGCATGTGCTAATGGGACATTTATTTTGTATTTGTTTGTTTTTTTTTCCACAGAATCTATTCACTTGCAGTCTGGGAATAAACTTATGCGGTACCTGCTATCTGCAACATTGCAGCTGCACTGTGGCTATGGCAAACAGAGAAGCCTTTACAGCTTCAGCTCAAGAGCCAGACTCTGGTTCAGTTCTGTAACAAATTTTCTTTCTCTGCATCAGGTGTAGAGGGTGATATGCAATATCCACTTCATGAGATCTTTCTAGTGTTGTTAAAAAATTGCTGTTCAATTTGGCAAAATGGTGGGAAATGACATCGGGTAGAACGAGGATGACCGTACGAGTACATAGGTAGAGTTAGATATAAAATACTGTTACAGGTTTATTATCCAAAGTGATATAATGAGATTACTTTTGACATTATGAAATTATTTCTTATAAATAAGAAGTTGATAAGATTCTCATGTTAAAAGGGAAATATGCCGAGGCACGAGAATTTTTATCAATTTGCCTACAATGAAATGACAAATTGGAGAACTATATTTTGCTGCTTCAGTCCAGGTATATTTTTAAATTTGTGGCTCTTCTGTTACCTGTTCATTTTAAAAACAGGTTCAGTTCAAAATGGAGCAGCTCAAAGTCCTGAGTTCTGTTGTTTTTACCGAGCACCTGAAACTGGAAGACTTTTCATGCTGTTTCCATGAAGCCAGGAATGGAAAACTTAACCTTGGACCGAATATACACTATTTAAGCTAAATTAATAACCTTTAAAAATAACAAAATAGCCTAGGTTTATTTTTTTGTGCTCTACATGATCAAAAAAGTTTCTCATTAAAGTATGACAGTGCTTTATATTGCTTGTACATAAAACCTCCACGGTTATTATACAAAAAGAAAAGGCAAATGACAGTTTGTGTCAACACTAAACAGCTTAGGGCAAACTATTTTCTCAATACGTATGTAATTTAATTGAAATGCAATATTTCATGAATATTAGAAAGTGAGGCTTTATTAAAAATGGCAAGGAAAGTGAAAGCATGACTGTTTAGAGTAACAAGCAGCACAAATTTATTCATTCAATACATCACTGAATTATTTAAAACTCAGCTTAAGCACAAGGTCATGGAATAATTTTGGCAAGTACGCACTTATGCATGATGCATTTCCATAATTCCACTGCATCTATAAAGTTAATCACAGCTTTGGCATGCAAGCCTGCTTCATGTACTAAGCTGAGCCAGAAAAAGGCTCTGAATTAAAACCTAGAAACAAGCGAAACTACTGACACTACAAATGATTTGTGATAGTTCGGAACAGATGTGAGTGCCATAATACTAGAAATTCTTAAAAATATTTCATTCACTAATATTCCATATTTACTTGCAATACATATTTACAAGTGAAAACATGTCACTTGTTTGGAGACACATCAAAATATATGTGTGCACACACACATTTTTAGATGTCTTGAGTCTTCTTGAGGACATACTCTTTCTGTAAAGACTGAGACCTGACAGAAGGTATTCTTTGGACTATGGGGAGAAGAGTGGTTGAGCTACCCTTGGAAAAACTCCATGGAAATTGAGTTGAGTTGATAAGCTAAGAACTAGTATTCAGCTGTCCTGAGTCCAGACTGACAGTTAACAACTCCCTGCAGACCATTAAACCAGAGAGGCTTAATGCATGTAATTCTCAAAACTGCATTGTCATTTCTAGGCTCCAGTTAAAACAGAATTATATGTGTGAATTGCATAAAATTTAAGGTTGTACCAAATAATTTGTGTAGTTCCAGACTAGCTTCCCAGCAACTTGGTTGGGTACTGATGCCTCCTGGATATCAGTTGCAGGTGTGCGCTATCACTTGTAGAGGTAGCATAGAAATTGCCACTATGGAAGCCTATAAGAGCTAGATCTGTTGGATACTGCAGCAGTAGAATTGCCTTGGTAAATGTGACTGAGTGCTAGGCAGAAGACCACCTAATAGTACAAACTATAATCTAGACATAGCAATATCCTTCTCCTCTTTGCATATTTTGAAAGAACTCTATGCCAGCTGGGAATTGCTGGATTTATTGCACCTACGCTGCCTCCACACACACACAGAGGAAGTTGTAGATCAACCAGACTTTCAAACAAGAACACGATTTTCATTTGATGGCTTAGTGGACCTAATTTTCATTTTAGATCATTTGCTCAATTTATGTATTATGCAGCTCAGTTTTTTTCCAAATTAGTCTTGAAATAGATGTAATTTATCTCAATATGCTCTCAGACCAGTGCACAAGTGACATGAAAGATAAGGCACCTATATTTTGAATATGTTCAGTATACTGATAATATTTTTCAGCACCTTTTATCTTAAGAATTTAGTTGTCTTTAAAGAAGAATGCAATATTTAAAGCAATAATTTTAAAGAGTATGCTGATTCTATACAGGTTGTTTACATTTTGGTTGACTTCCAAAGATTTCTCAGTTTTATTTTTCAGAGTGTAGGGATTTTAATCTTGGTACCCTGTTCTGCTCTTAAAGTAGGTATTTATGTAGCAATCAGTGAGTTTCTGCTGAGGTGATGTGTGTAGCTCACTTATCCAATCGCTGTGCTGCCTTTAGGAGAAATTGCTTTATACATTGTTCTAGACTTTTGTGATTAATAACAAAAATCAATGAGATTTTTATTATGTTGTGTTTGTAGATACTGAAAACCATATTACAAGTTGCAAGTGTGTTAACAGTTACAAATCACTATGAATCAATTCTTGAAAGAATTAACATCTTTAGAAATTGCTGAAAGTTTCCTTGTATTGTTAAATCTTAAAATAATTTTCTTACTGGAGAAACAAGCAGGAAAATTACTACAAGCTGAAGATTATTTTTAAAGTATTTATTGGGAATAATAAGCAGTCATTTCTTCCACGTTTTTGCAAGTACTGAACAATGTCACTCAAGAAAATAGACACATTAGAGAATAATGCTAAGTGTTCTATGTGTGAACTTCATTATATAATTTCATATCACTATAAATTTGCTGTCTATTCAAAACTGAAATAGAAATTGCTTGAGTACAGTTAAGAGAATTTGTCATTTTTTTTAGTGAATTTGTCTGCAGAGTACCTATTCATATTCATCAGTTTCTAATTGCAGTTCTGCACAGGACAAGTTGCAAAATGGCTTATAACCCTGCAGATTACTATATTTGTGTAAGCAGAGAAGATACATCGCAACGATTTAAAAGGCTTTCTTTAATATTTTAAGGATGATGTGTTACCAGTTTGACCATGAATTACATATTCAGTGCACAGACCCATTTTCACAAGCCCGTTGGACAGGCTGTTAGATGTCTTGGATGTCAGTAGCCTGAGAGGTAAGATCAACTTACTGTTAAGTCTTGAGCGGGGGAATCTTTGCATTTTTAGTTTCTAATTTTAACATTTAGAAGAACTGAGAAAAACAACCTGTAAAACCGAAACCAGATATTGACAGTCCAAGGAGTATCGTTGGAGCTCTGAAAGTGATCACTAGCACAATTTTTCACTAGGAATTAAATCTGTCTTAAAAACATGAAAAGTGCAACTGTGTCTGTCAGATCTTGGGAACAGTTCAGTGGAGGTGACCTTCTGCCTAACTCTGTGATCAGCTTATTGGGGAGGATAGCTAAGCACTTTATGTATACAGTTCCACATTATGACAAACAATAATATTCAGTAAGATAATATCCATGTAATTATTTTCTTTTTTTCTCCCCGTCAATCTAACCAAAACATCAGCACTTCCAAAATGCTTAGCATTGTTGTTTTAAGTACCATGGTCACAATAATTAATCCATTTGTTGTATCATCTCTTACTGGCTTAAGACCCATGAATAATAATTACAGAAATGGAATTTAAAAAAAATACATCTGTATATAAAACTTCACTTAACGTTGCAAGAGACAGCTCACGAAAATTCTGTGGAACATAAAATGGGTCAGTCTTGATCTGTCTTTAACTGCAGTACTTTGTGCCCTATTTGTTGGCATTTAAAAGTACTAATTTGGAGCTTTATGAGAGGAGAGCAAACATCTTCTGTTTGCCTTCAGCCTAATAGTTTGTTGTTGACTTTCTGTATTCATTTAGCTCTAAGTACAAAGAAACTGTCACTCTGATGTGACATTTTGACTCCAGATGTTAGCAAAACGTAGCAAATTATGCCTACCGAACACACGGAGTCTTTGCTGTCACAAGCCATGCGTTGTCTGTTTTAAGACTCTTTTAACTGCGTTGGTTGCAATGGGAAATCTCACTGCAATGACAGCTGTATAGGAATCTAATGTATAAATCATGGGTTATCTGATTGTATTGCCCTTTTTGCTCATGAGTCTTGCAAGCCAGACCGTTCACAGGAAAAGGGACGAAGAAAAGATCTAAAAAGATTGAACTGTTTTTCTAAATTACTCTTTGGCTGTACTTAAGGGAGTATGTCCTATCCTTAAGCAACTGGCTTGATGTCATTCCCTGAAGATTCTGCTAAAGCGGTTCTTGTGTGACATAACAGATAATAGTGTTGGGGTTTTGAGATGCCTATTCTTCTTACCCATAATTTAAGTAGTCTTAGGAGGAACACAAACTATGCTATTTTTGTATTTAGTGAAAGCTTCTCTTTAAAGGTGAGTCACAAACAGCCCAGCTACTCTATCTCAGATCATATCCCCAGCGATTTATGCGTGCAACTTCCTAACAATAATTCCCACTGAAGCAATTAACCCAGATAATCACCCTTCAGAATCAAAGCTGTGTTCTGTTGGCTCCATTTCTCTCCTTTTCCAGACTCTGCTGATCCCTAGAGAAGAGCAAGAGACAAAGAGAAAGAATAATAGGGCTAGACTCAGAGGAGGAATCATCTTTGTCCTTTAGAACCAAACTTTAGGTGGAAAGGATAACAAAGCCTTTTCTGCTGATTTTTCTAGAGAGCTATTCCACCTATGCTCAGGTACGGGTCATCTGAGAGGGCTATTGATTGCACAGGTCTGAAAAAACAGGCACTACTTTGAAGACGGTGGAGCAGAATACGCTGTAGGTGACTTTGATCTCAGACTCCTGGAAAATCCATTCCTTTGGGAATGGAACTTGCTGCTTCCTTGGCCACAGAAGTGAAGTTTTTCCCCGGAAGGGTCATGTTTCTTAGGATTCCTTCATGTGCTTTTGCAGGAAAAGAAAATCTAAGCCAGGGGCTTTACTGTGTCATCTGAAGAATGTTCCTGTAAAAGGTTGCAAGCAACTTGTTCAGCTTCAGAACAGAACAAAGATGTGATTTCAGCCTACCAAATGCAATGCGATGCTTAGGCTGGCCACATTTTAAATATGACATCTAGGGTGTGAATCCTTCTGTATTTAGTTCTGCAACAAAATCCTACACATTATTGAAAACAAGCAATGGATTTTATGGTGTTGTGCCAACGCAGAGTTGTTTCTCTGTGCATAGGTTTGTTGTACTCTGTGAAATGAAGAAAAACCTTGTCTTAAATGCCTCTGCAGACATTCTGAAGCTACAGATATTTCTGTGAGATAAAATATAACAGAAACAGAATAGGGCTGAAGGGTGGTCTTGCTTGTTAAAATGTTATGGAAGATTAAGCTGTGAAAATACTTTCTGTGACCTTGCTTTATGAATAAAACACTGCTTGTTCCACTGGTGGGTGAAATTAGAAAATGCAGAAGAAAGGAAAATGACAGCTATCAGTTCTCAGGAAGTTATATCCCCATTGCAAGCTCTGTGGGACAAATTGTAACCCATGCTATCCAAATGAAAACCGTTTCAATTCTAATGACCTATATGAATATGGAAATAATCTAAATAAAAATCTTCTCACTACAGTAAAACACATATATACCTTGAAGAGTAGCAGACATCCCATTTTTTAAAAACTCAATTTTATCATTTCTACCTTGAAGGCCCTACACTATAGCTCTTTTGCTTACTGTTTGTTTTAAAAATAGACTGTTTTTTCCACTAGCATGTCATTGATGCTGCTTCAGTCAGCAAGATTTCAGATTCCCATTAGTGATCTGTTTCCTTCCCTAGAGATATATGGCCTCCTTGGCACTGCTAGTCTCTGTTCATGGCTCCCCATTAGGTGCTGCGTTGTCCTACCACTAGACCACGATTCTACTTGGCATACACTCATTTCACTCTCCATCATATGGATTTTATGTCATTATAATGTATTAGTGCTCTTAATATCTTCACCTTCCTAAATAGCTATGCTGGCGAATTGTTCTGTGAATGTGTTTACAACTGGCTTCCTCGACGGGAGTTGGATACTCTCAAGAGCCAAATGAAATGAAAATGTGTTTAAATGTCATGGGCACCCCGGTGGCTGCTGCAATACAGTGAAGAAACATAAGGAAATGGAGTTGACATTTACTTCATTTTACATGTTTAACTCCATTTATGGTGAATGAAGGTGACTGCATATCTATATTTCAAGTGAAAATGTTGAACAGCTGTATTACAGGCTCATCATACAATATTCTAATAACCCTGATGTGTAATTGTTTTTAAAGTGACAATTACTTTTAATGGCTATTGTGTTATGTACAAAATTAAGACAAGCCACAGAGGAATAAGCTATATTTATAAAGTACTAACTTGTGTTATGTGAACAACCACCACAAACCAAGAAACCCCAAACTTTCACAAAATACCCAGACTTTTTCCTTGCTCTGTTGTGTATTAAAGCGTGACTCAGAGAAAAGTAATGAAAGGATATTTCTTCTCAAACAATTTGCCTCTTTCTTTATTTTTAAAACAATATTTTATCAGAGACTACACTCCTATTTTATTAGAATTACCTACAATCTTGCTGTGTTAACAGTGTCTAAGGGTTTCTGTATCTCTGTCACCTAAATGAGCTCCAAGCCAAACATTTTTATTATAGCTGAAGTAAAGCTCCTCTGCAGCATCTAGGGGTTAAAGTTAATTGAACTTCTGACTAGAATTGTCTTTCAGCTCTTTCATTAGAAATAAAAATGGTTGCAAATAGATAGAAGATTCATCTGTAAGCTTGGATAGATTTTCTAAATATAATTTCTTCAGGGCATTATTAATTTATGCTGCCTAATGTACTGTAGATCAGTCAACAAGATATTTGGGTGTATTGTCTGTATCAATAATTATGCCATCCTATGTGGTTATCTAAAAGATGTCTGATACACTTCCCATAGGAATCCAAGAAAAAGGCCTATCAGCAGTCATTGAGGGAAAATATGATGTCTTTTTGCTTTTTAGAAAACACTGCTTGAAGATGTGCTAGATGTATGAAATAGAATTTTTTTTTTTAATTTAGGGTTTTTTTTATAAATTTAGATAATCTGTGGGATTATGCAAACTAAATGACAGCATTGAATTTGTAAAAAACTGTTTTTCTTCAACAACCTTCAACATTTTGTTTCCCACAAGTATGACTGTAACTGGAGACCCTGTAAGGAATATTCAAGTGACTTTGACAGTGGGACTGAATCCTGAGGTGTTTCAGGCTAGATGTTACATGACCGTGGCAGGGATTGAGCAATTCTTAAACTAGATCCATCTCATAATGAGTCTTTAAAAGCCCCTTAGCCCCAGTATGTCCTCTAATACAAAACTGCAGAGTAAGGAATTAGTTTAGAACTATGTAGAAGTCAGCTTTACTTTATTAGTAAAGTCTTTTCTAATCCTTTTTTCCTTTCCCTTTCCACACCTGAAGGTGTGCAGGAAGCCTGAGATGATGTTCTGTCTTTCAAAGATTTTTAACAGAGTAATAGAAAGATCTCATACAGATGCCAGAAAATTTCTCGCAGATGCTGAGGCATGGATAGAATATATCCCTCTGGGGTTTTTCATTAGGGCTTTTCATCAGACGTCATACTTTCATCTAGAAATTCTGTTTCCAAACAACTATGTTTGCATCATTTGCAGGAAAATGACACTGTTATAAATCTCCATTGTAATTTCAGATTTTTTTTTAAAAAAAGTGATCACACCTTAGTAGCATGAAGATAGAGGCAAATATGTTATCAATTATGACATAACTTATCAAAAAATTTACAATAGAGAATTTCTTAAAGAAAATGCATCAGTAGATGGAAAAATAATTTTACTTCTCACTGAATTTTTGGAATAATTTTGCATATGGAATAATAATTCATTTGGAATATATTAATAACTTGATTCTTTTAATATTTTAATGCTATTTTATAGCATGAAATTAAAGTCTCGAGGGGGAAAAAGGGATCTGAACCCTACTGAGATAAGACCATCCTTTATCCTGGGAATGTGCTTGAGGCATCCATCAATTTCAGTCTTGCAGTCAACTGGAGAAGTCAACTGTATGCTATTTCCTTGAATAAATCCACTGGATTGGCTGAATTCATGGAACACTGAGTCAGAAGGAACTGTTTTTCTTGTCCCAAAAATGACAGTGTAGAAGCTCAGTAAGCTATTTTCCACCTAATAGAAGAACAGTAAAAATAACTTAACTGTGTGTCTAAATACTTAGTTGAAATTGGTATTAATCATATATGAATTCAGTTGACTGAACGGGCTAACACATACCATAAGCAGCAATTTCTTTTCCCTCCAGAAGCACTTAGTAGGAGAACACTCTGTGAGTTCACAAGCTTTACATGGTAAGAATAGTGTGCTAATTATTTCATTTTTATTTCTTTTATATGGAACCAAGTGAGAGTTTATGGCTTGCTTTGTTTTTTTCATTAGCTGAAAATGTGTGCAGCCTTTTTACATTCTTGTACTGTGAGATGATGCATCGAAAACCAAGCAGTAGGTAAGGCCCTTGTTTAATGTATGGCTATAGAACATTGAACTCCTATTTAATTCTGGCATTTGATAAATATTGTAATGGCTATTATTCATTAAAAATTATAATATTGCAGGAGAAAAATACTTTTATTAGCAGTTTTTAATAAAACATTTGTAAATATGTATGTTTTACAGTATCACTTAGCTTCTTTTGAATTATCAAAAGGCTCCAGGCTCTGTTGTGGAATTATCTGAATTAAAAGTTCTGAAAAGTTTTCAACTTACAAAGATATAAAAATGTTGAATGTTCGCATAGCTGTGCTTAGTGGGATACCTTGTAAGAAGCTAGACATGACTGAGAAGAGTAACAGATTTCTGTTGTGATGTTTGACCAGGTGGAACTCTGTTCTTCTCCAAGAAATTGCACTCAGCAGCAAACAAAAAGGCAATACCAGTAAATAATAGAAGCTGGGGAGAGGAACTGGGTGCTGTTTTGAGAGCACTAGAGCTAGGAGAAGGAATGGCAACACTATATAGAAGAGACTGTGTTAAACATTGATAAAAGATGGTGCCAGGTGTTTTCATGCTTCAGCATACAGGAGGTTTTGGGAAGAGAAAAAAATACAAATTTGAGAAGTCATGGCAGTCTGAGATTCCTGCCAGCTGGAAAAGGGGAAACAACCCCCATTTTTAAAAAGGGAAATAAGGAAGACCTGGGGAACTATAGGCTGGTCAGTCTCACCTCTGTGCCTGACAAGGTCGTGGAGCAGGTTCTCCTGGAAACAGTGCTAAGGTACATGGAAAATAAGAAGGTGATTGGTGACAGCCAGCACAGCTTCAGTAAGGGCAGATCGTGCCTGACTAATTTGGTGGCCTTATATGACAGGGTTACAGCATCGGTGGACAAGAGATAAGCAACAGACATCATCTACCTGTACTTGTGCAAGGCATTTGACACTGTCTTGCACAACATCCTTGTCTCCAAACTGGACAGACATGGATTTGATGGACAGAGCACTCAGTGGATAAGGAATTGGCTGGACGGCTGCACTAAAAGAGTTGCAGTCAATGGCTCAGTGTCCAAGTGGAGACCAGACATGAGTGGCGTTCCTCAGGGGTTGGTATTGGGACTGGCCCTGTTTAACATCTTTGTCGGTGACATGGACAGTAGGATAGAGTGCACTCTTAGCAAGTTCACTGACAACACCAAGCTATGTGGTACAGTTAACATGCTGGAGGGGAGGGATGCCATTCAGAGGGACCTTGACAAGCTGGAGAGGTGGGCCTGTGAGAACCTCATAAAGTTCAACCAGGCCAAGGGCAAGGTCCTGCATATGGGTCGAGGCAATCCCAAGTACAAATATAGGCTGGGCAGGGAATGGATTGCAAGCAGCCCTGAGGAGGACTTGGGAGTGATGGTGGACAAGAAGCTCAACATGAGCCAGCAATGTGTGCTTGCAGCCCAGAAAGTGAACCACATCCTGGGCTGCATTAACAGAAGCATGGACAGCAGTTTGAGGGAGGTGATTCTACCCCTCTACTCTGCTCTAGTGAGACCCCACCTGGAGTACTGCGTTCAGCTCTGGAGCCCCCAACATAAGAACGACATCGACCTGTTGGAGTGAGCCCAGAGGAGGCCACGAGGATGATCAGAGGGCTGGAGCACCTCTTCTATGAGGACAGGCTGAGAGAGTTGGGACTATTCAGCCTGGAGAAGAGAAGGTTCCGTGGACACCTTATAGCAGCCTTCCAGTGGCTAGAGGGGCTTATAAGAAAGATAGGAGAATCTCTTTAGCAGGGCCTGTTGTGATAGAATGAGGGGTGATGGTTTTAAACTAGAAGGAGGTAGATTCAGACTAGATATGAGGAAGGAATTTTTTACAATGAGGGTGGTGGACAAAGGAATAGGTTGCCCACAGAGGTGGTGGATGCCTCATCCCTGGAAACATTCAAGGCCAGGTTGGACGGGACACTGAGCAACCTGATCTGGTTGGAGATGTCCCTGCTCCTTGCAGGGGGATATTGAACTAGATTAACTTCAAAAGGTCCCTTCCAACTCAAACCGTTCTATGTTTCTATCATTCTAAATGCACCTTTGTTTGTAATTTCTTTATTACTAGATAAATTACAGAAGCAGTCGCTAATTCAGTTGAACTGTCATTTCAGTTCTGTGCTGCAAAGGACAGCTGCAAACATGAGCTGGTTGCAGGAATTAAGTGGGAATTGGAGTGTCAAACCTCTCAAGCTCTTCCTGCATTTGCTTCCCCACATGCCACTGAGTGCCATAAAAAACTTGCCTTGCTAACATCTGCTTTTGGAAGGAAGCTTTGAGGCAGGAAGAGAAAAGAGAAAAAAAAAAATCACTCAAGATAATTTGCTGCTGCCTACCCTCAACAGGATTGTGAAAGAAGATAAAATGGGGTGCTAGATTCTGTCTTCTACAAGCTTCAAAGGGTAGAGTTAGTGTCATACCAGTTTAAGAGATAGTTTATAATCTCTTAATCAGAAAGCTTATTTAACATAATATACCAACCAGAGATACCCCCAGGGAACCCATCAAAAGACATTATTGGAAGGCCAAGAGAAATTAATTTGCCTCAGTGGCCAGTGCTCAAAATGATAAATCCATAAGAGAAAAAACACAGAAAAAAAGAATTAGCGAGTCTTCAAAATCAGAAGAAAACATGAAGACTCAAAATAACTTGAGGCTATCTAAGGCAGCAAGTAAAAACAGTCAGACAGAAAATATTCTTGGAAAGGTGAAATATAACTTCAGTTCACTGAGACAAATAGTTAAATTAATCTAATTGCTGAGGTAAGCATCAGAATACCATCTACATTTTAAAGTTATTTGAGATTCTACTTTTAAATCAACAAACTTCTCTGAACCTAGGAAAGAGTAAAAGTTGTGTGTGATACGTTTTTTATCACTGCTCAGAACACTACTGTAAAATTAAGTAAGACTGCAAGATCAAAATCAATACAGAAAATGCCAGCAAGGAAATGAAACAAAGAGCAGAAACAAATTACTTTTACTTAGTAAACACATGTATCTTTCTTAAGTCTTTGTGTAATTTGAAGATCTGAACTACCCTAATATAGACAACTCTTGAATTCTTACTGTATACTTCAGTTGTTGCTAAGACCAGTAGAGCTGTGGAGAAAATTATTTACCTGTTGTACTAATTTTTCTGTACTTTAAAACTGTTGCCATTCTGTGGCAAAGATGAAATGAAGCTCTTTCAATTTAGTTTTTTAAAAGTAGATAGCTATTGCCTTTAGAATTAGGACATTCTGGGCCATGGGACACCTGATTTTGGGTCTTGTTAAAAAGACAGCTGAAGATTTGAGCAACTGCTCTCTAACAGGTGAAACAGTTTTCCCAATATGAGTTTAGGTGCCTAGCATCTGAAAGAAAGCTCTACTAAGTCAGTCTCATCCTCTCTCTCAGGAAATACTCAGCTGTCCAAAGATGACCCTGTCCAGCAGACACAAAATGTTGTCACCAAGCATTAAGTCAACATGTATCCGCCAATTCACAGTAACACCTAGTGGGGTGCTATTAGATGATGGCAAACGTAAGATATTTCAAGTTAGCATAACCTTTTCTCATTAGCCAAATATTTTTCTAATGGAAAAAAAATTCTGGGTTTGCCAAGAAATTTACTTCTAGGCCTAGTTATAAGTTTAAAGCTTAACTCTTAGAACTATTTAATGTGTGCAAAAAAGGTAAATTGTTTCAAAAAATGAATGACAGCATAACCAAAAGTGTACAAGTAAAAGTGAACTTAACAGCTGGCTTTTTAAAAAGTGAGTAAAATGGGGAACTCTTCTTTACAAAACAAATTGGCAAATTCCTTTTAAATGCCACACTCCAGTGAAAGCATAATTTCATCCTCACTTTAATTAGGCTAATCAAGATAATGGGTAATTAATTGCTTAGAACTGGATGGTAGATTAGAGAAAAGTGAGTAGAAACTTTAAATAACTGTTTACTATTCAAACAGTAGAATTGTTTGGTTTAGGTTTGTAGTATAAGAACATCCCTAACCAGCCCCACCCTACACAATGCAGTCCTTGATCTCCCAATTATATTTTCAAAGGGAAAGTTTCATTGAAGTTAATGATTTTAAATATAGATGCATGTCCCTGTATCTGTAAACTTTTCCAGTCCCAGAGACCTATCCATTTGCATGCAGCTTTGGTGAGACTCCTACTAAGATTATTATTCCCCTTCCTTTGTTTTTAAAGAGTTTTTTTTAAAAAAAATACAGTTCAAAATGCTTCTAGTGAAATCCAGTGGTAACATTTTGAACTCCATGATTTTCCTTATAGAAAATGTGATAAAATGAATATATTCAGTATTATAGAATAAAGCTAATACTTCATCTACAATAAAATATTTTAGAAATCACTTTCTTCTGAATACAATACAGGACAAATAGATGTGCTCTGAAAGAAAGCAATTTTATTTCCCTTTTTCTGGAGAATATTTGGCATATCTATTCACTTCCTAATATCTGCCAAGCCATGGGTCTGTGTGTCACGATGTGAGATTGCATACCTTGTCAAATAAATACAGATCCTGCAGCTCAAAACTCACTGGAAAGCTCAACCTCTATGCAGACAAACAATCAACTACAAAGGGATTTTGCCTGTGTGAATATAATTGTGTGATTAAGTCTTAAAATGTTTTTCCCCTCCTGTAAAACATGATTACTTAAAACATCTGTAAAAAAAGGATGGAGATAGAGGGGGAAAAAAAAGAAAAAAGTCATTGTGTGGTCTTGCAAAATAATCAGAAAGAACAGCTGAAACAAGGATGAGAGACTGCCCGTATTGCATAGATGTTTGCTTTCCTTTGAAAAAAAAAAACAAACTTTTTGGATTTCAGTCACAAGAAGCTTGAAAGTCCAGCTCTGACTTTCTTCAGGAATACATAAAATGGTATTGTTAGCCAACTCAGAAAATACCTAGTGAGGAATTTTTAATTTATTTATTTTTAATTTTATATGTTTACATTAAAATGTTAGTTTTATATTATATTGCAATTACTAAAATTTTTTTAGAAAACCAGGAGCGTAAAGAGAAAACTTTTGCTTAGATCTTGTTTCTTGTCTGGTACAACTGCTCTTGGAGTAGCTGAAAGAGAAAATGTAATGGTAAACAAAGGCCAAAACCAAAATTACTCTCTCAATATACCATCTTACCAGAAGAGATTTAGAGAAGAACAATTACTTTTTTTCTAGCTTAATTGAGCGCCATAGCGCTAGATGGAATTAGAATATGGTTAAAGCAGTGTGAGTGCCAAAACATAGGTACCAATCTCCAGTTTATGTAACACAGTAAGTCCATTTTAGACACTAACCGGAGAGAAGGGCACAATTCTTCTGTAGACCCACTGTCATGTTTGCAAGCCCATCAGTATGTGTGTTACTGGTATCTTAGTGCAACCGAAATAAATAGAGGTGGATGTGTTTAGCATCTGAGGAGTTTGTAATCCTGTTCATTGTCCTGAAAAATTTAGCTTTTTGTCCATTCTTTGTTTCATATTTGTGTTTCAAATATTTATAAAGGCATGTTGTTGAAACTGTAAAAATGTATAACAGTGTATTTGGACAATGCCGTTAATAAGATACTTTAACTTTTGGTCAGCCCTGAAGTGGTCAGACAGCTAGACTAAATGATTGTTGTACATCCCTTCCAACTGACATATTCTATTCTGTTCTAGTAGACGTCCAGTGATAAAAAGGAAATTACAACTTGTCACACAAACCCAGTTTTGTGGCATATTAATATCAGTGTCTCTACATTATTTCCTACCTATTAATGTGACACTTTGTCACATTAATAATTAGGGTAAAAACCTAAAAACTAAAACAGTGTTATGTCTGAGGAAAATAGGCTTTAGAGGGGAACTCAGGTTTTTTGTGGCAGCAGGTCTTCAGATACCTAAAGGTCTCTTAGGTCCCCTGTTTTTCCAGCTCTGGCCTGTAAACACCTTATTTGAACTGTGGCTGAGCTGGCACATTGTGTTGTGTGACCGATCATGGAGATGTTCTAATTTTAAAACAGGTTAGAGAAAATGGGTATTTTTCAGTTAGGCTGGTTCACCAATCCCATTCATGTGGTCACTGTGTCAGTGCAGTGAAGATACGATGCACTATGAAAAGGAGGTGGCTTACATCAGCAAAGAGCTGGGAACTGCCTCAAAAAGTGTGTATGCGTTGGATTATGGCCTTGAGGTTGTGACAAAAGACTACAGAGTGAGCACACCCAGGTTTCCTCGCCATTACAGTGACCCTGGCTAGCTCTAGGCTTGCGTGCTTGGTTTCCTTCTGGAGAGATAGGTGGAATGATAAGGACAAGGGGACAAAAGGTCGATACTGTCCCACTCTACCTCCCAGGATGATTCTGAACCTGGCAGCTATGAAATGCTCCCCTATTCTGCCATTTACACATACCCAGTAGACCAAGCAGTCCACTGTCATAGAGGAAATCTATGATAGAAATGGGAATGGATTGTAGGTTTTCAGGTGAATAGTTTGTAAGTGGTTGAGAAATTCTTTGGCAGAAGGGAATGTTTAGGGGCTGCAGAGGCAATATAGCCAGCTTTACATCATTGCCCAAGCCCATAGCTATGCTCTGAAAATCCCTGGCTGCCTGACTAATTCCTCTCAGAGCAATCAGAATACTCTAAATTGCTTTTTAGGAGCAGACTGACTCTTGCTAGTCTGAGATTCAGAGTTTAATCTCTCAGCGAGTTTTGTCGTACTTAAAGGTCCCCGGATAATCAACCCATTTATTCCGTCTCACAGGCTTATTCTTTATTTCTAAGAACTTTTCTTTCAGTAATTTTCTGTGTGTTTCACTTGTTTTCCTGTATGTATTTATTTGTATTTGTTATTTATTTTTTTCATATGCGTGCTGTGGCTGTTACTTGTTACATGCATTACTGCACATAAAAGTCCTTAACCTTTAGTGTTGATAAAATGTAAACAAGCAGCAGGTATACTTCCTGACCAACATTTAACTTGCTTATTAAAAAAAAAAAGTATGCATGTCTGTGTTCAACAATAGTCTTCTCAGGCTTATTTTTTGTGGAAATTTTTTATTGATTTTTTTTTCATATTTGTGCCTAGCTGTGACAATCTCTCATAATTATTTAAATAAATCTTCAAATGCACTCCCTCCCTATGTAAAAAACTTCTTTTGCAGCCTTTCTTTGCTAAGACATTATGTATATTTGTATGTATGTGTGTGTATATATATATGAAATAAAGTGCTAGCCTTAGAAGGTAAATTTAATGAAAGAATACAAATGTATCTTCCTTAAGATAATGCCGTATGAGATCATAAATTGATCTGAAAGGGCTGCTGGCAGCCTGCTGTGTAACTACATTAGGTTTGGCTCCATTAGATCAAAATGCAGGAGGCTGGATCTGTGTCTGAATGTCAGATTCCCATTCAGTAGCGCAGAGACACTAAGTCTGCATGAGTAAACATGCCTATCAAAGATGAGATTATTAAACTAACAATAGCAACAAAAAATCAGCAGCATAAAAATATCCCCTCCTAATTGCATTTAATGTCAAATCATCGTGGTATTAATGGTGCTGTTTATATCTGTGACATCCTGCCCTATGTTGTTATGCTCTTCTATATCTTGCTGAGTAATGGTTAACACACCATCATAGATCATAGTCCTTAAAAGGACTTTCATTTATTAAAACTAGGAGAAAATACAGTTTTCACTCTTGTCAAGGTCTGTGTCAGCTCCAGAATGTAGATTGTCCTCTCCCACAGTCTGCCCTCTCCATTCCTCTTCTTTCCACTCAGTAGAGTTATGTTTTTCCTGACATAAACCAGAACAATTTCCAAAATATAACCATCTGTTTTATTTAATTTCCCCTATGTATAATTCTTAGAAATCAGTCCAAAATATTTTACACAGAATAAAATGTAATCCTAATAGTAAGGCAGATGGGATGAACCAGGAGTTTACAGAAGAAACAGTTGAGAAAGGAGAAGGAGGAATAGGATTCTGATTGCAGAACAGTGAGAAAGAATAAAAAATGGAACTTATATATTCTGAGTTCCATTCACCCTCTTAATCACAGCTGGTTGTTTTGGACATAGATTTTGTATAGTAGAATAGTGAAGAAAGGATGATTTCCCCGATGGCAACAGCTGGTAATTGTTCCGAGATGATGGGATGTGCTGCAGTTTCTGCTACACTAACAACTTAAAACAACTATATTGCATCCACTGCTTCTGCTTTTTTTAATTGCCATTTATGATGCTAGGCATAATTAACACCGTTTTCAATCTCGTTTGCCTAACTTATTAAAACTTTTTCTTCCCCTTCAATTGTAGAGGTTTTTTTTCTGTTACTTTTTCATTTTAACTAAGTTCTCTTTCTTTAGCATCTTTATGTCTGCCTTTCTTGATGCACTTGGAGCATATGCTTCCTTTCTGTTTTCTTTCCTACAGCCGCGTTCTCTGTCTGAGTCTAACTTCTACTGATATAGAGCAATTTTCAGACAATTTCAAGCTTCTCTTAATTTGTGCATGCACTTTTTTTTCCATTTATAAACCTGTATCTATGCAAATCAAGTGTTTAGGTGTTATGGACTAGGTTCATACAAAGGACAATGACAACAAAACACTCTGCATTACAAAATTTAATTTTAGGTGCCCAACTGTTTTGTGAAATTCATGTCTGGTGGCCATACTCCCCTATCCACTAAACAGGAAACTTAAGTAGAGAAGTCAAGCAGCTCACTGAGAGCCTTTGAAGATAGTCGTGAGGAGGAGATAGCAAAACATTCACAAAATTCAAGATTCATTCTTGAGCATGCAGAGGTGCTTATCCCACTTTGGAAATCACCACTGTGACATTCTTTTGGCCTAATACAAGAAATTTTTTTTTCTTTCTTTTCTCCTTGCCAATAAACCAACCAAACGAAAAATAATCTCCCTGCTGCTAGGCTTGAGAATTTACTTTGAATGGACACTCAAATTCTGGCTTTCCAGAGGCAAGGGACAAGTGTAGGAGGAGACTGGGATGGAAGACATTAAATGTACCCTCTGCATGTTTAATGATTCATACTGTAGTTGAAGGTAACTTGGTTTTCAAACCTTGTTGAGACTTAGCAATGAGGTGGATATCAAACTGCTCAGCGGTATCAGCAGTATAAAGCTGTATTATCCATATGACCAGTGGCAGAAATGGTAGGTTTGTCTAGCTGAAGCTTAGACAACTAGTGAATTTTTGGAGTACCTAATGAAACATCAGTGGGTTCAGTGGTTGGCGGTTGGACTAGATGATCATTGTAGGTCTCTTCCAATTGAAATAGTCTATGCTAAAACAGTAGGGCTACAATAGTCTGTTCAGTGATAGCTGAGACTCTAGAACAAATGGAATGGGCACTACGGAGTCTGACCTATGTTCACCCATTTCCTTCAATGTAACTTTTAAATTATCTTTTGGGATTTTGGTATTTCAGGTTTTGTTTGGTTTTTTTTCCCTCTGGTTTTTGTTTGTTTATTTGTTTTCCCCTAAAGCTGAAGTTCAGGGCTGCTTTCCATTTGTCTGAGTTACATAATGACAAAAGCCAGACTTTCTATAAACTGCATTATATAGAACCCATTCTTCTCTTAAAACAGTTCTGGTGGAAGTCTAGTGACAATTATGAGGTTGCTGTACTATGGATGTAAGAGCTTGTATCCTTATGCTTTTTGTTTCTGTTAATTCATTTTTTTTTCTACCTGTAAGGTTTCTTCCAGAAAAGGACAGGGAGGAAAACCAGAAGGGTGCTACAATAGTCTCATTTCTTGGTACATAGTGGTTGTCTGAAGTTAAATGTGTAGGGTTTTTTTTCTGTTCCTTAATAGGTTCTTCAGGATGTAGAGTTTGATTTAAGACACAAGAGGTAAATAGCCTGCCCAGTTCTCAATTGGTAGAATAAATGATTTTGTAAATTGAACCTGGAAACAATGAGGGTTGTTTTTTTTTTTTTTGTGCCATTCAGCCTTGGCTTTCAAGAACAAATCTCAGAAATCCCATAATCTACCAGTGCAGATTTGCTAATACAATGTACAATCAGGGGCCTTCAGAGTAGACCTTTTTTCTTCTTGCAAGGTGTAATGCCTGATAAGTTAAAAAAAAACCCAATTATCTCAATTCTGATTTTCTGCACCTAAATACTGTAATAATAAGCATCCTAATAAGAAAACAACTACTTATTTTACTTATTTCTACACTAAGAGACAGAGGACACATAGTCCAGAACACTTGCATATGGTGATCTACATAAACCCAGATCTATTAAATTGCTGTTCCTGCCATAGTTACAGCCTGGGCCAGTCACCATTGTCACAAATCATGACCATGCAGAGGTTAGAGTTTAGAATGGGCCAAAGACCATTTGCAGTAAGCAGCTTGGATACAGCTACCTTGTTTCAGACAGTTAGAGAATTTTACATTGTGTATAGAGCCAATCTATACATTTCATGTCCTACCTCACTTACAGCTATTCCCCCTGCTACCACCTAAATGCAAACAGTCCATATAGAAATAATAAAAATCTTCTTGATATTGGAATTCTCTCTGTTTTAAGAGTGTGCATAGACAAAAAGAAAGGCCAAAGCACAAAATGAAATATAAACACCAGAGCACATAAAAGATAAATAGCTCTATGAATGCATTAGCAGCAAAAGACAAACTAAGGAAAGTGTTGGTCTGCTGGTCAGTCGTCCAGGAAAGCTCTTTGAAAGATAATATCAACAAAGTTAATAAATATTTTCTCATTCAATCTTCTCCAATTTAGGCAGTTGGACATTCTCAATATGAGTAGCACAGTTATTATCAACAACAAATATTTTGTATCAGACTAAAATAAAGATGGATTTGGATACTTGAAAAAATTGTGTTCTGAATGGGCTAAATCAGATAAAATTGATTCAAAGGTTTCCAAAGTATGATTGAAACAGCCTCCAAGGCTGACTATTTATCACTCAAAGATAACAGGAAAAGTTCCAGAAAACTGCAAAAGAATCTTTTTGCTTTAAGGGAAACTTTAAAAAGGAAAAGCAAGAAAATTACAGTGCTGTCAATCTAATTTAATTTATGAGAATAGTTGAACTCCTTGCCAGCACCTAGGAAAAAAGACAGAGTTATGAGCAAGAGCTAACAAGGAATATCAAGAGGAAATCAAGTTAAACCTACTACATTATCTTTTAAGAGAAGGTATCCGGTTTTATGGATGGATAGGAGAAGTAGATACTTTATAAGTGATTTTTTTTTTAACCATGTCTTGATAAAGGGCTCTGTCAAGAAAGGATATGCCATGAATTTCCAGACAAAGCATTAAAATGAATGGGCACTGTTTAGAACCATTGCACTCTGCTTCCTCCAGCAAACACTTTTTTTTTTTTTTTTTTTTATCCTTTCAGTTTTTGTGTGGGTTATTTTGTTGTGGTTTTGATAATAGTAGATGACCCATACACAATATTGTTGAAACCAGTTATTAAAAATTAATCATGTTTCTAGCCACCCAAGATTATTAACTTGCTTTATAATGGTGTATAAGAAATACATAAGATTCATTTCTGCAATATTTTTAGCTATTTCTTCAGAACTGTGAATACTGAAAATGTTTTAAAGACAGATATCCTTATTCTAACAGGCAAGGCTTAGGAAAAACATGTTGTTCATTATTATTTGTAAAGTGTTGGCAATAATCCATTCAGTTGCTTAACAATATAGAATCATAGAATCATAGAATGGTTAGGGTTGGAAGGGACCTTCAAAGGTCATCTAGTCCAACCCCCCTGCAAGCAGCAGGGACATCCCCAACTAGATCAGGTTGCTCAGAGCCTCATCCAGCCTGGCCTTGAACGTTTCCAGAGATGGGGCATCCACCACCTCTCTGGGCAACCTGTTCCAGTGTTCTATAACCCTCATTGTAAAAAATTTTTTCCTAATATCTAATCTAAATCTACCCCCCTCTATTTTAAAACCATTACTCCTTGTCCTATCGCAACAGGCCCTACTGAACAGCCTCTCCCCATCTTTCTTGCAGGCCCCCTTGAGGTACTGGAAGACCGCTATCAGGTCTTCCCAGAACTTTCTCTTCTCCAGGCTGTGAGTTTTGATGTGAGTTTTGATGTAGGTGCACTAATGTGAAGGTCTTTACCCCAGAGCCTGATGAGCATCAAGGTTTCAGTCCCCAGGCTAAGTTATTGTTGAGGAGGAAGTACTCTTGTAAACTTGAAATGTGGTGTTGTAAAGACATCATTTGCATGGTATCGACTTAGTAGTTAATCAGAAATTGTTGAGGAAATTTTTCCAAAAGTTCGTATTAATTTTCTCAGGAAGGCGGGGCTGAATGGGGGTTCATAGTGCTGATGGCTATTCAGAAGAGTCCTCTTGGTAAAATAATAATCACATGAAAAAATTTGAAACAATGTGACACAATTTCTTATAAAAAGCCTTAGAACCAAGATTTTGAGTTAAACTATATTCAGTTCTTAATCCTATAAATCACACTGCCCTTTTATCTTCCTAGACTAGCGGAAGACTGAACTGCTGTATTTTTAGTTAATGTAATCTCTAAGGACTGTTATTAACCAGCCACCTTGGATATGGAACCCCTAAATCCTTTTAAATGCTGATGATCTGGGTAATAGACATCTTGTTATAGCTAATGAGATGAAATAGTCTCCTTATGGAGTGAGAGTCTCGTATTACAGTCTTGAAGGCTAGATGTTATATTTTAATCCTGTTTGTGGTACTGAGATTTATCCAGTTTTGGATTACTGGATCTGTAAAAGGTAGAAATGGTCTTGTTTAAGAACTAGAACAGGAGAATTGCTAGGCTTTTTTTCAGTCTTTCCTGAATACTACTGTCAGCAGATCATTTGTCAAAATTCTTTAAATCAGCTACTGAAGTACTTCAGAAGATGAGTACTTAGCTTTTCTTTAGTGTCCTTCTGTAAACTAGTGAAAAGTAATAGACAAGCCTTGTTTCTTTGAAGGAATCTTTTGATAGATCTGTATATCTTTTGGTTTAAATGTATACACAATAACATTACAATAAGTAAATTTCAAATACACATTTTGTAATTATTTTAGGAAATGTTCCTGTAATTGACATTGCTATTGTAGTTGTGTCAGTTCAGATGAAAAAAAAGTTTATACAGTGTCATTGAATCAAGTACCATCCATGCATTAAATTTGCATTTTAAAAATTAACTAAATAAATTTATTTCACTTAATTTATGTTAAGCTATTTACATCTGATTTTTACGGAAAAAAAAAGAAATGTGAATCTCAGCATAAACACAGCAGACCTTGTATTAGAGAATGGTATTTTGATATCTTCTATTTTGAATAACAATGCTATCAGATATAGCATATAAATATCAAGTAATTGAAAACTTTCATTTCTGAAAGACACTTCTGAAAAGTCCATCATGTCCAATCCATTACTCAGGTGCAATCCCTTCCACGTCTAAACTCTGGTATTTCTAGCAGTTACCATAAGATAGTATTATAACTATTGAAAGTTGCAAATATTTTTTGCATATAAATTAAATAATAGGGGACAAAACTGAAGATTGTTTTTTGTAGTCTAACTGCTTTTATTATAACGTGCAAAGCTCTTCAAGTGGTGCCATACAACAGTGCTGTGCTGGGAGTATTCTGTTCCTGATTACTGCTTCCTGACAAATTATCTATCTGGAGATAAGTAATGTGTGATGAAACAGCATGTGATGACATAATTTTATGAGAATGAATGAAGTAGTAATTTGAGGATTTTATTTATGTCACTGGAAAAATTATAAATAACGAAACCAAAAAAAAAAGGAAAAGGCCTTTTGCTAAAAAACAAAAAAGCCCAAAGGAAAAATAAACCCTTTGAAACAAACGTATGAGCTTATGGTTGTGTAGTGTAAAAGGATCTTAGAGAACTATGATGCAGATTGTGAAGTGAAAGTTTCATGATAATCAAGTTAATTATTCCCTCCTTATTTGATGTTTGTCTTATCAAGGTTCAGCATATCTAATAAGAAATTATTCTTTTTAGATTTAATAAATTGATAAAAACAATGCAATAATTGTTCTAAATGTTAGCATTTGGAAAAGCATATATCACTGAAATTCTCTTAAGGTACTGTAAAAAATGATCAACAGTTTTTAGCTTATTGTTTTGACAATATATTAATCTCTCAGCAGCCTATGTAAAATAATACTTTAGATAATGTTCTTCAAATATGTTTCTCTGATATTTTTTAAAATTAAGCTGAAAACAAGTCTTTTTCATTGCTGTTAAGCACAGATGAAACAAATGCTTTAATTGATTACCTGCTTTGCCACAGAGAAAACAAAATTCTATCAATAGAATCCAAAACTCCGGTCAAAAGCAAATGCAAAATATTTAATTGACTGTTGGTCAGCTAGTCTTGTTTTGAAAATGAAATGATCTTTAAAAGGTTTTCAAAATAGAAACAAAAAGTAAAGCATAGGATAGAGCGGACAGACCAACATGACACGCTACATTATGCTGTTTTGAGTCACTAGACTAGTCTTGAAATTGCACATGCAGTTTTTAAGGTTTTTGTCTTACAGTCTCATTCTTAACTGTGTTGGCATTATATCTGATCCTCTTTGGTTTAATTATATATTTATAATTTATAATGTGTGAATAAGCCACAGGAAATTAGCAATAAAAATATTGCTTGCTAGTTTAACTGAAGTCCTTTTCCTACTTTCTTGACAAGTTCTCCTTTTTTTCTATCCAAGCAGAGGACAAGAACTGAAAAGTAGACACTGCTCTTAGACAAGACTTCTTAGGGACCAGAAGTGGGCAGGAGGAAAAAAAAAAAAATCCTTCTCAGGAATTTCACAATACTTTTCTATAATCCAGTGCCCCAGCCCCTGCAAGCCACACTACACAGGAGAGACTTCTGGCCTGTCATAGTAAGCCAGTTTGTACCAGCAATACCGCCATTATTTAAGCTGTATATTCTCACGTGGTGGAAAAGAGCCATTTAGACCTAGACTCTGAGCAAATCCATTTCGGCTAGTCAGCCCAAAGTACATAATCTTATTTTTCTATGTACAGAACACCCTCAGAAGTACCCATGCCATCATCTAATTAGCTTTGCCCATTTGCATTTCTAATTTGAATCTCATTGTTATTTTCAGAGATGACTGTTAATATACTTAGTGACCCTGTATAATTTTACTCATTTTTTTAGCAAAAGAAACAGAGATCCAATTAGTTTGCTATAGATAAATTAATTGAATAATGTATACATTTATAAAAGGATATAGTACCTTTATTTATTAGAAGACGAAAAATGAGGAACTATACTTTTGATAAGGCAGTACATATTTTGCTTGCTAGAATTAATTTTGTCTAATAAGTGCAAAATTCTAATACTGTAATCATGCTGAGGTAATGTTTGTTGATGAAATTTGACGTAAGTATGACTGGGTAGTTTCTGTAATCTGTAAGAGTTAGATATGCATCATCCTTGAAAAAGATGATAATCAAAGGTATAAAAGGCATAACTAAAGTGATTTAACCACCCTGATCTAGTGGACTGTTATAAACAAGATTAAATGCTGGAACCATAATGGAAAATGGAGGGATTTTTTTGTGAGGTCTTGTTTGTTTTTTTTTTTTTAAGATAACTTTGTCTACTGGTTTCTGCTAAAGTAAACATAGGATTCCTTGTGAATATGGCAGAGTGAGACAAGAGAAAAATCAAGTGGAAGCAACTAGTGTTGTTTGAATTCTACCTTTTTTAATCATATCTGACATTTAATAAATTACTCTTTCTAAAACGTATCTTCCTAGAATTTAGAAATATTTCATAACTGTACTTTCTAGAAAGAAGTTATCATTTCGCTCTCTGCCCAGGTTTCCAATATGACTCTCGTCCGTACAATTTTTCCATCTTCATTAATGATCACATAACTTTGCAGCTTTGTGTCAATTATAAATATCACTAACATGCTATTCACTCCTTATTGCAGGACTTTAAATGTTAAATAAAACAACAATATCAGTCCTCACACAAATCAGCAAGACCTTTTTCTATTTTTCAGGTTTTAGTGCTTTTTCTGTTTACATCCTTTTTGCTAGTTTTCAGTCTACATTATAATGTTTCTAATTAAGACAATATGAATGAATTATCGCAAGGTTTCTGTACTGTACCATTATAAAAAAAAATCTTCCTCAGAAAGAGCAGACTTCAAGAAATAAATGTGCAAATGCAAACTTTGTATTTGAAGATTGCAACACACATTGTCGTTCTGATAGTCACCCCAAGATTTCCAAACTCTGCAGCATATTTTGTGCTTTTGGCTTTAGGAGACCCCAAAACCTGTATTCCTCTCACTGTATTGATAGTTTTAATTGCACTAATTTTTAAGTCAAAAACTGTATTATGTGTCTTTGACATGAATTGCTTCTTCATGTATGATTTCGCTTAAATAAAACCAGGTGTTCCTGAGTCTTCAGTTGTTCATGGAGTACAGCTTCTGTTCTCACGTAATTTTTAGCATTCTGGAAAAAAAAAAAAGTTTCTCCTGAATAGGAAACGGTATAGAACTTTGAAAGAAAATACTGAGCACTTACCTTGCAACATTGTGTTTTCAAAGTCCTATTGCAGGTGTAAAAGGCAGATGAGAGAGTATTCTGGTATCTTTTAAATGATGGGGAAACTGTAAAGAGGTTAAGAGAAGTGCTTATGGCCATTCAGTGAATTATTTGCAACGCCAGGATTATCTAAACACTCCGGCTTTTAGCCGGTCCTTTTCCACCTTGTTCACACTGCTCGTGAAGAGAATGAGGTTAATGTTAAGAGACTAATTAACAGCATCTTAAGTTATCTGTTACTTTCTTTCAAGCAGAGTAAAATCAAAATCACTCAATATGATCTACTGAATCAAATAGGCATGCTGCAGTTAAGGTATCATTAGCAATTACTACGTTGTCATCTTCTCTGCATATCTCGAGACGTGAACTGGGATGGAAATTGTTGGGCAGAAGTCAAAATAACATGGATATTTGGTTTGGGTTCTTTTTTTGAGGATATGGCTGTTAAGGATTCCATTGTGATAATGAATATATTTCACAAGAACTGAGAGAACTTTCTAAACAACTTAAGACTGTTGAGGTTTGAAAGACATGTCTGCCATTTTCCTGAAGAGGAAAATGGAATAGGAACATTAATACATCTCAGTAATATTTAGCTATTTGGAGGAGATTCAAGATGATGTCTTTTGGATTTTTATTTTGTCTAAAGCTAGAAGATCTAAATTTATGTCTGTGTTGACACCTGTAAATGTATAACTACATTGAGGTCTTAACATTCTCTATATCATTTGTGTAATCTTTGGGATATTTCCCAAGCCCTCTTTCACAGCTTCTAAAACCAGGACAGCTGTGTATGTTCAAGTGCAGTATTCTCTTCAGTGTATGCTGTCAGTTCATTTAGAGAATCCTCCTACCTCAGCAGTATCTGCTAATGTAAGTACTGATCTTAGGGTACAGAAGTGTTAGGGGACACGTGTTGTGAACAGAAGTTAATTTAAGTGTGAACATTATGTTTTAGGTGCTACTTGGAGTTGGATTTGTGTCTGGCTAAACTGAGTTCATCCCATTCAAGCCTGGATTCTCCTTCTGCCAGATCCAGCAGGTACACGACCTTCATTCTTTAACATTTGTAGCAACCCTTCTAGTTTGCTGCTGAGGGTACTACTTGCTGTACAAGAACCTGTATTGTCCTTACACATTGTGTTGTCCTGAGCCTGTCCTCACGGGAGAGGTGCTTCAGCCCTCTTACCATCTTTGTGGCCCTCCTCTGGACCCTGTCCAACTGGTCCATGTCCTTCTTAAGTTGGGGCCTCCAGAGCTGACGCAGTACTGCAGGTGGGGTCTCACCAGAGTAGAGAAGAGAGGCAGTTTTGTGCTGACTTTGCTTGGAGAACAGACACGGCACAGCCCTTTGTCTTCTAAGCTGCATGATCTACTCAGTTTGTCTAGAGCTAGCAGTGGTGTGCCAGGAATCAGCATTAGGCTCGATCCTTAATTAATATATGCTGTACAGCTCTGAAACAAGTGGGAAAAACAGTAGCTGTTAGCATTTGAAGGTGTTAGAAATATAGAAAGTATTGTAAATACCACACACAATCGAGAAAGAGCTTTGGGACTCTTCTGTTAAATGTCTGCTTCTTTTTAAAGCCTTATCTGAACCTTAAGCAACACAGAGTACCATAGCTGTGGTTTTCATTTACTCTCCCACAAAGTAATAGTTTGCTACCTTAAAAAAAATGTAAGACACTTAAAAATAAATTTTTTTGTCTTTTTATGATACTGAAAAAATAGCAGCCACTAAAAGTGGGCCGATCACTCTTTCCACCTCCCTTTTTTTTGCAGTGAGATCACATTTTTGTTGTGAGACAAAAATCTACAATACACCAGAAAAGAAGATCTGATGGTAGTCAGGAGTTCATGAAAGCTGCTCTGTACAATCCAGTCACCACTAACACTGTTGGGGAGCACTCCAAGTCACAAGCAAAAGCTTTGCCAATGTCCTGTGGTTTTTACAAGGTATCAAAAACTGCTGATGAACTATAATTTTTTCCCTCCTCAGACAGAGGCTTCTTGAAAAATACCTTGTTTACAGAAAACTGTGGGTTGTGAGTGGACTTTAATTCTACTTTCAGTTGGAGCTTCAAGAGTCTGGCTGAATGTGATGTGCCTGGGAAAGAAAAATTAATAAATATTTCATATGTCATTGTCATAAACACTTAAAAATCAGGTGACTGAGAATGTTTTTGTGTTATACTTGTCCCTATGCTTATCTTCTCCCTGCAATAGTACTGTCTCCTCAGTGTCTCTGAAGTGTCTGCCAGCTGAAAGGCTTTGTTGTCTAGGGCCCATTGCTTTTTAGGTCACATCTGAAAATCTTGTATAACTCTCTAATTTTTCTCTTCCTACTCAAGTAATTATTATTATATTCATAAAATTATATTTTAAAAGAATTAAGGTCACAAAGTCAAGCACTCAAATTAGAAAACATTAAAATTTAAGTTACCCATGCAACCTTCATTTGACTCCCTTGGGCATACGTGTTATAATGGTCTTTAATTACATCATCACAGAGGTTTTTTTTTTTTTAACATGGGATCCCTCACTTGTTCAGTCAGGGACAGTACTTCCTTAATTAGGAGTATTCAGTATTTTGTTCTCTTGTCCTTGTTCAGTGTGTGGACATGCCTTATTGACTTCAAACTATTCACACTGCACTCTTTAAGCAGAAATTATTGATTTTTGTATGCTATTTTTTTAATGGAACTCATTAATATAATGTCAAGCATTACTTTATATTCACAAAACCCTCATAAGTTTAAGGGATTTTATTATCTCCATTTTACAGATGGGTAATGGCCATGCAGAGAAATTAAACTTAAATGTATTCACTAGGTTTGGGTGCCCAGTTTGGAATGTATGTAACCTCCTGTTCTTCAGTGTACTTGGCACAGTTAAGTTCTGTACACACTTAGGATATGAGCTCTACTGAAATCTCTATTTTTTTTAAATACTCAGGAATTTGGCTTGGGATCTGTAGTGGAAAAACCTACAAAACAAAGATTTAAGAACTAGCAAAGGAAAGCCTTTAGAAAGTCATTATTAAGTTTGGAATAGAACTTTTTCACAGGGCTGCTGAGGAAAAGGCTAAATCTGATCTAGATCTGCAGTGCAGATACAGCTGCCTTATTTTTATTTCTGAAGCTCCTTCTTCCATTCACTACATGTTCAACAAAAAGTAAATAGATGGTATAAAGAGCATATATGACAATGTTAGTACATTGTCTGTAAAAGTCTTGCGAATAAGAGTGATTTTCGGAAATGAAGAAGGGAACATCAATTCATAACAGCAAGTAGTTTAATAATAGATATGTACAATGACATTAAATTTTAGTTGTGGACATTATCTCAATTTTTGCACTAAATTTAATTTTATGTAGATGTTTGAGTAGGATTGTATATATGGTTGGGACAGACGGGTTTATTATATTTATATTTATTAATTGCATTCATATCAAATAACAGTGTAATATATACATTTTGTACATATATTCAAACAAGGAACAGAAAAGCATTCAATCGTATCTCATAACCAGCTCATCAACAGCACTGGAGTCTTTAAATCCCCAACGCAGACCTCTGGCCTTTGAGTTAACAGAGCAGATGTAGTGCTAGGAGCTTTCATCCTCCAAGTGTATCGACTCTTTGGTAGTCATGAACTGTACATGTTGCTAGAAGGATTCACACATCTTCACTGCTGATGGAGGACATCAGAGTACAAAGTTTCACTTCCTTTCTCATTCACAGGATTTCTTCCCATATATCCCATTTATTGTTCCTTTCTGTGATCAAATTTTTGACTCTCTACGTTTGAACTAAGCAACATTTTCCTTCATGGTGCTGGGATGCCAGAGGACAGTGACAGTGCAAGCACATGACAAGCCTTTTATTCCCTTGCTACGTGTGGGATGTGGAAATGTTTAATTCAGTCAGATTATCTGATTGAGGACCTTGACAAATGGGATAATAAGGAAAAACAGATAAACCGTAGACAAAATGACACAAACCTGACAAGCAAACATAAGAGAGACAAAACCAACAAACAATCTTTGTCAGTCACACTAATTGATGTGCTATCAAGAAACTGCATGTGAGCCAGGATGTTGCAGGGTTCCATCTCACCCTAAGGATGGAAACCTGAGGGTTCAAAACACCGGGAGAGGGGAGCTCAGTGAATGATGAGGGAATATGTAGGGGAAGGGAATAAAGGAAGAACAAAGGAGAAGTAGACACAGGGATAAAAGGGGGCCAGTCGTGTATGCAGTTAGGCCAGTCACTACTCTTGTTTGACTAAGCCCTGTGCCTGATCACCACAGTCTGTCCTATCTTCTTGTTACATCATTTCTTAACCGTCTGCATAATCTCACTCTCTATCCCATGTCTGAGTGCTGCACGGACTAAGTGCCAACTACTGGGGGGTACCAGTCTGAGTGGGTGTGAGCCAGTTACTGGATACCTGTTCAGCTTCACTACTGGTTGAACCTGCAAACGGGAGATCAAGAGCTACCATGTCTCTCAGCCTTGACTGAGACTCCAGGTCCAGGGGTACACTGAGCTGGGCTCCAGCATCTGGGCAAGGAGGGAACCCTGGGCCAGCGCTGCTAGAGGAGGTGTCTGCTCTTAACATCCCTTATAGAAGGGTTTTCATTGGGCAGAAGTATTTCCAAAGAATAAATTGGGCAGCATATAATTTTCAAGCATTATAATAATAATCCAACCTGATGTGTGGTGCAAGTATAACGAAAAGGTTTTCTTTCATATGCAGGGCCAATGATCCCAGTTTTTAATATAGAAGGTTTTTGTACTATTTATTTTCTAGGTTACAATACCTAGACATGATAATCTTTAAAAAGATTGTCTGATTATGAACAAGATGATGAGAAATTTCAAGAAAAAATGAATATGTGATATTCTTCACCTTATTTAAATAAGGCTTGGTTCAAATTCCTATTTAAGATCATAATATGAGTGAGAAAATGTCCATTACACTTATCCAGGCATGGATGGAATTCAAATTTATAAATATCAATTGTTTCAAGGTTGTGCCAGGTTATACATAATGTTCTTTACTGTATATCACTGCAGCAGAAAAAGATAGCAGAATCACTTCCTCGTGACTCTTGAAAAAAATGGGTAAACTGTAATTCCTGCATGCTTTCATATGTAGAGTTTTCCCCATTGTAACACTTGTGCAAAATGTTATGGTTTAACATCACGGGGTTTTTTTTTTTTTTTTTCAATAAACAGTGAAAATGGTCTCTACAGTAACTGGTAGCTCAAGCACTAAGGTTATTTGAGAAAATTGAATTGTGCTGAGGGGCAACAGTGCTTATGAAGTGTGTAGTGCCTGTAAACAAACAGAAAAAGATGCGTATTCCCTCAGCAAGAGCTACTTCCAGAGAGTAGAGAATGTCAATAAGTGGGCATATGAAGTGGCTATAGCAAATAGTGCAGACAGAGAAGGAAAGCCAGATGTTGTAATGCTGTGACACTGCACAGAAGACCAATGTGTAACATTGGAATAAGCAGTTTTTCTGCTGCAGCTGGCCATGCATAGCACAGTGTACAGTTGGAATATATAATGCTGTAGCATCTGCTTCTTTGTAAGGCTTTCATTTTATTTTTTCAGACAGTTATAATCTCAAATCTTTTATTTGATAACTCAGATGTGCTTGACAGAAGAAAAAAGGCTGCAATGTTTTCCCGATCTCTAAGTGCATTCCTTTGGCAATGAAAGAGACCCCAGAAATTATGTACAGCGCAGTGAAAACATCAAAAGCATTTGCTTTCCTGCCTGCTTCGCCCCAGTCATCTTCTTTTCCTGACACAAGATGGAGAATGTGGGACAAGGAGTAGTCAGAAAGGTGAAACAGAAGGCATTTCTTTTACTGTTGGAGCAAGGCACGAAGGAATGGACATTTTTCAGAGATGGATTTTATTGATTTCCTTATATTTTTGCACTTGAGGGCATATCCGTCTCTTAATGAGATGCAAATCAAAATTGGTTTGTACAGATTTTGTTTTGTCACAGAAACCTTGGTTTTTTTCAACATTGTTTTTCCTGGCCAATATTTAAAAGAACTTTAAATATATTTATATGAAGGCACACTCTTCCGCTATATAGGTATACATTTGTTGTACTGGAAAAAGATGTTGCGATTTTTAATGTATTGACAGATAGTAGGGAAATTAAAAATTAAGAATGCACTTTATTACAGTTTTCATGCCTGCAGGTTTGACCCCAGTGAATAAACAGTGATATTTGTTTAGTTTTCTGTGGTTTCCAACAGTCCTTCCAGGCTATGGCAGCTTAGTCTTTTTAATAATGTTACTTTGCCTTCGGATAAAAGCCTGCTGCATATACTGATTCCACAAATGAATGTACAATACTAAAAGGGGAAAAGGGATTTATACCTGAATCTTGGATTGATCTAATTACATTATAGAATCAAATAAAATCACTTCTCTGGAAAACAGACTGCTAAATTTCATGCATAATTGTATATCCATTTTGCAAAAGTAAACCAATTATGTCACTGGCATTTTCACATAGAATGTAATTGAAGGTCCCAGCCTTTTTGTAAACATACCTGCCCTATTGAAATATCCAGGCTTTTTAGTCCCTGATGCCAGGTTGATTGTACACAACAGCGATAGTTCTCCCCCTGCATTTCTCCCTCTTCAGTTCCCTTGCATGCAATCTTTCCATCACCACCTTTTCCAGGGGATCCTTGCAGCATTTCCCATCCATCTACTTTGCTGACCAGTTCCTCACTCTCTCCAGAGTACCAGATACATCCTTACTCCTTGGTTTGTGGATACTTCTCCCATCCCCACCCAATTTTTTGGTGGTTCTGTCTTTTTTCTGCTACTTTTTGAAGTACGCATACCATTCTGCTAATCCCATAAAGCTTCAATTTACCTGTAATCCTGACCAATTCTTTTCTCATCATTACTTTTTTTTTTTTTCTTCCTCCTTGCTTATTCTACTCAGTGGAGGAGCATACCTAAAAAGCACTGCAGTGTGATGCCTGAATGTGTAAATCATGGCTTTTGTGTTGCTGTGCTGCAGGATACAGTGATGAACTCCAAGGTCAAAAGCCCAGTGAAGCAAGTATAGGTGAAAGAAGATAGACATTCCTTCCTGTGTAGAATAGTCTGGGGCTTTCTTGTGAAGCAGTTAAAGTAGCACACAACATCAAAATGGCAAGTAGCCTGAAGTAATTTTATTTCTCCTATCTTGCTAGTCAGTGTTTTTTTTTCAGAGGGTAATACTTGCTGTCAACAACACAACAGTAACTTTTAATGTCTACATCAGCTGTGTGATCTTTTATTCTTTTGCCAGAACAGCATTCCATTACATTTTTACTGTCTTAAACAGTATGTTTACTTCCATCCTCCAGCTATCCTTTCTCATTTTGTCAGGTAGAATAGGAAAACCAAAACCTCACTGGGGGAAAGAAAAAAAAAAAAAGCAAACCAGAAAATAAGTTATTAACTTAGGCTTCTCACATTTACTGCGGAGACATGTTACAAACCAAAGAAGAATCAATCCTGAGCTGCTCTACCTTCCACAATTTCTACAGATTTGCTTCTTCCAGAAATAAATTTGGTTGGTTGTGCTGAGACAGTACTATTAAAGATGAAATTAGACTTGAAAAAAATTAAACTATAGGCCAAGTGGGAGAAAACTGATTGAAATCAGCTCAGAGGGGAGGTTTCAAGTGGATAGCCTATGTTCACTCCAGTAAGTCAACGTGGTTGAGAAGATGACTAAAGCTGTATTAAAGATAAGAGTAAGTAGTCAGAAATATGAAAGAACCCAGGAAAAAAAAAAGAGCGACTGAAGCAAAACTGTGGAACATAAAATGTGGAGAGGGAGGGATGCTGAAGAGATGGAGGAGAAAGTGGTATTTGAGAGTCTGAGTGATTAATAATAAAGACACTTGAAAACAACCTTAGGAAATAGATGTTATGATTCTAAGAGTTCAATGCTGTACTAAATTTAACAGGTGAACATTAGGGAAAAGGCTAAGCCCTCAGGAATCAGGAGAAAGTTATACAGCAGGTAATTTTACAACCTCTTTATCACAGGCTGAATAGGAAGGATTATCTTTGCTACAATAAGTTTATTCTTAAGTCCTGACTCCTAAAAACTTTATATGGAAATCAGAATAAAAAGAACTCTGGAATAATTTTCACCAACTGAAAGTCATCACCAGCTGAAAGTCAGCAGAGACTTGGGCCTGGCTTGCACCTGGGAAGACATCCTTCTTTGAAAACAGATGGTCATTGCCATTGATACTTGTTCCCTACAACCTTTCTGAAGAAACAAAAGCATCAAGATCAGAATCTTACCTGGTTATGCCAGACGCAGTGCTCTTCTCGTTTCAGTCTAACTAATCAATCATTGATTTTCAGAGAATAGTAAGAACTCCTGATGACCAGAAACTGGGAGACACCGTGGCTCTGAATCTAGAATGTAAATAAGAATATGAGATTAGGTTCTTGCTGTGGATAGAGTAGGTTAATACTGTGGCCATAAAGGGAGTTAGTTATTTTGCTTTACAGTACTAGAGAATCTGACTTAACTGTACATGAGGATATGAAACATCCAGTTCTAGTCCTTCCTGCATCCCCTCCTCACTGCCAATCTAAATAAGGCAGTGAATAAACTACAAATACCTGCACATGTGCCCAGTCAGGTCATTTTGTATCATGCAGTCTATCTGCAAAAAAAATTATGGACTTCATTTGGTAAGCTCCAAGAAGGTCAAGACTCATTTCTCTAGGCGTCACCTTTAACTTTTTTGCTGTTTGTCAGTCCTCATGTAGCTGTATCCTTCAGCTACATCAGAAAAAATAATGAGACAATAATATAGGTGAGTGATACAGGAAATGCAAAGTGATCTGAATTCAGGAAATTCCCTTTGCATTGGCAATGATCTGAGAATGCAGATAGCAAGAAAGACTGATCACGAGAGATGAGAAATGGTTGAGTGATTCTTTCAAATGAGATAGAATATGTCTTTTACTATAGAAAGTCTCCTTTCCAGGAGGCTGGCAAAGGATGATAAAGGAAATTTCCACCAAAGACAGTGGACTTTGTCATGTTTGATTGTAAAAATGTAGGAAGACTTGCATTATTACTTTACTGTCCCTGAAAATTAGTTCTTTTACTAGACTGTGTAAAGTCATTTTGGTGGAAGATGAGGTTGCTGCTTCAGTGCTCAAGCTGTGGTCTATAAGAAGAGAAAGAGATGTACAATAAAGTTATACAGATGAAAAACAGTGCTTGACATTCATTATTTTCCTATTTATCACCGAAGCATATCCTAGTACATAGCAAATTATTGCCTTCTGAGATGTAATTTATAATATTGTCAGTGACTCTAACTTTAACCTGTGCCTATCATTATTTCTCATCTTCATTTATGTTGTTGCTTTTACTGTTTTTCTTCTCATTTGCTGTATCTTTTGATAAATTAGATGATAGGCTCTTTGAGGCAGTAGCCATATTTTGCAGAATGCTTGCTGCTATGAAGTAAGCCCTGCTTTGGCCTCGACCAAATGTTTGCTAACACTCTAAAGAGAAAGCAAGTAGCTTCAGAATTAATTGTGGCCCCTGAAAGAGCTGAAAGTATGGGTTCATCCTGCATTTATAGGAGATGTTTCACTGTCTTGCTTAATATTGAGTATGTAAAGAATGGTGTATTGGGGAGCTTGTTTTGGTCAAAATAAAAGCAAAAGGAATTTCATGTGTTCCACTGTCTTTGTAACTAGACATACAAAGGCATAAATCACCACCATTTGAAAGTTACCTATTCCTTAGTCCTGTGTCTCTACCATTATTAGTATCAATATCTGATTTTATACTCCTTAAATATGAGAAAAGGCCCCCTAGTCTAGACCTAATATATTTGCCTAGTGCCAAATGTATTTTTCTGTCTCCTTGCTTTTTTTTTCTTCACTGAAAATGCCAGATTGTATTTACTCAGCTGAGTCTCTTATGCCAATTAAAGCAGGCGTGCTGACACCTTACCACAGGTCACTAGGGATCTGGTTTCTTTAACGTATTTGAATATTCTGTTGGCTGATCAAAATACTGATGTTGTCAAAAGTGGAATATGGATGTGCACGTTCTGCAGCTCTTACTTATCATGGGATGTTTCACATGAAATGAGAAGCAGAGCAGAGTTAGTCATGTGAGAATCTCTCCCGCTTTCTTTCTATGCTTCACTGCTTCTTGTCTCCATCTGTGAAAGCTATACGTAGCCTTTGAACACCCAGAGCGAAGTGCTCAAATAACAAAAGATAAACTCTTAAATGGATATATGGAAACAACCAGCAAGTATAAAACCTTATTTTCATAAATCGTAGATTTAAATGGGATATACTGGAATTTATAAAATTTTAATATATCAACAAATAAAGTTACCATTTTTTATTAATATGTTTTTTTAAATGGAAACACTGTAAATGTTATTAGAATTGAGCATTTATTAGAATGCTGTAAGACATGGTATTAAAAAAAAATCTACAAGTCATTATAAATGAACATGGCACTTAGAACTCACCTTCTCTTTCTTTGTTTGTAACCTCAAACTTTTGTGTGGCAGTTCAACATCCTGTGGAACTGAGTAGATGAGTAATTGTCTAGGACGGAGGTTATAGTAAAAATAGGTGGTGTGAAAAGTTAGGAAATATTTTTGGTGGGAGATATAAAGGCTATTTGTAGGAGATGGGGAAGACAGTTCAACCGAAAAAGAGGAAAAAGGGTATATACAGAAGGATTGTATTTGACCAATAATTTAAAATAATTTGGTTTTTTTGCATGTTGTGTTGTTATTCTAATTTAAGTCAGCGTTTGAAAGAAGGGTGCTTTGAGATAAACAGCTAAGTTTCACTTTGAAAATATTGGAACAGAATACTCAAATATATGTTTGAAAATACAAAACAGATACTTGCCATTTCATATTGTTCCACATCCTTTTTTAAGCTGAAACTGTCTAACAGAACTGATGTTCATGTCAGTGACATGACATACACCAGGTTTTTATATACACAGCTTAAGCTCATCCAAGGGCTTCTATACTTTACTTTTAGGTACAAAGAAATGATTTTTTTTTTTGTTTCATTTTCTCTACTTAATGAATTGGATAGAATTTAAACCCAGTTATGCAGCTTCTGAAATTAGTAGGCCTAGACATACTTGCTTTCACACAGATAGATACAATGAAAAGGAAAGAATTTTTATATTGTGAATGAGATTCAACCTGTTATGTTTAATTGAAATATATTTCAATGACATTGCCAACAAAATTTTCAAATAGTGCTAATTCAGTTTTGTATTATTGACTAACAATAGTCATAATCACAAACTAATTTAATGTTTTCTGCTAAATAATGATGGATATTCATTTTTACATATACTTTAGAATAAATATATAATTTCCAAGTAAGTGTGGAGGATTTAATGTGATACATGAAATATCACAACTAAATAAATGCGTATGACTGTGTTTGATTACTTTGTAAAGTTCAGTGTTTTGTTGGTATTTTACCTTTTTATGTTTTTCATGTTTTCTTTATTTTCAATTTATTGGCCTATTTAACTTCCCTTAGTACTTAGCAGATTCTGTTCAAAGTTCTAGAGCATAAACTGAACATCAATATTTTCCACTGATGTGTCATTTTAATAGCAAACGTTACATCTCACACTTCTATTGCTACACATGCAATGTATGTTGATGAAGTCAAAAGCCTGACTAGCTACTTCCTTTCTGTAAATTCATTTGTTTATTAAAAACAGAAGTTGTAGACTATCTGTTGATGAGTAGAAACCTCTGTGATAAATACTGTTAAGTAATATGAAATATAAGCTGAAGGAGGACGAAGTGGAAGAAGCTCCAAAAAGATATCTCTCTCTCTGTTGTTTGAATGTGATAGGAGGGAAACTCCTGATAACAAAGAAATGCAACTGTGCCAGCTTTATACATCTGAATGTTATTTATGAAGTAGATCTTCTTTGCTTATTTTAGACATGTAATTTTGTTCGCGTTACTTGTTTTTCAGAGATGAGTCTCTAGTATTCTCTTTTATCCAACTTATCAAAAAATATTATAGGAGAAAATGTAGTCTAAGCCTGATCTGGCAAAGCAATCTGGAAAAGCCTAGAAAAAGAAGAGTTACGGGCCAGACCAAAAGTTAGTGTCCCTGTACCTCAAATTACCAGTACTAGAAATTCACATAATACATTCATAAAATCCGATTTTGTGACTCCACTACATCTTTCCAATTGTTACTGACTTGTCTTATGTCCAATAACTATGTAACATAGCTTGCCTATGAGGATGTTTATAAAAGCAGTATATGATCATGGCTTCTGCAATAGTTACATGAAAAGAATAATTGAATAATCCTCTTTCATTGACATGAATTCCTGGTAATTAATGATAACTTTCTGGGTATTTTTGTAATACAAATATTAATTATAAATTTGAAATATACTTTTTATTGTTTAGTATGTAGGTCTCTGAAATGAAATAGCACACTTTGAGCATGTTTTCTTTGTGTTCTAATGTTATTCCTATCTTACAAACAACACATTCATTTTACAGGATCATGTTACTAGTATTGTTTTTTCTTCTTCCCTTTGCCCCCATTCCTCCCCCCACCGGCTGCCCAGAATTGTAAAAAAAATAAATAAAAATCAGAACAGAATAGTCAAATGGCCCTATATAAACTTCTTTGGAAGAATTTTAAAATAAACTCTTTTTCTGCTATTTTAATTTGGAAGTGAGCCTTTTTGCTTCTTAATTTAATCCCATAAACTCTCAGTTGCATTAAAGGTTTGTCTTAATGGGTTTTTAAATACCACTGTCAGGATGCCCTGTGGCAATCCAGTTGTGATTCTTAATGGCATCCAGCTGGGCAGGAATGGTTGCATCAAGATGTCCACCAAAATCAAAGAATCTTTTTAGCTTGGAAGTAAAAATCCAGTATTAATTTTTTTAGTATCATCTGCATTCAATTTTCTTTTATGCAGGTTGTTGAAGGCTGTCTCTAGAAAAGCCACAGACAAAGTAGGTGTGCTGAATTGGAGCCTGAGGAGAGACAGAGATATAAATATAAAATTGAAATAGAGAGAGAGAGAGAGAGAGATTATATATATAAATTGAGATATATATAGTTGAAAAAATGTTAGAGGGAGAAGATGATTTAAAGTTCTCATTGAATTGTAATTCCTATAAGAACAAAGGAAATTCTGCCCTTTATTCCTGATAAATTGACAAAAGCAAGGAAAAACAGTAATTTGAAGCATCTCTTACCTTCCCTTCTCTGCTTCTATGTTTGCCTGCTCTTAGCAACACCCTTGCTTGTATAATAGGTCTTTCACCAGAGTATTAGCAGATTGCTGACATTACAATTCTATATCATAGCTTCTTTATGATTTAGGCACAAAAAGATTGGGAAGAGGCCATTTGAGTTCACATATGGCTATATCAACTTTTCAAACAGCCTAGTGTGGTGAAAAGAAGAGTACAGTTATACTCCCTTTGAGGATATTCAGTTAAAAAACAATCCCTATCTACAGAAAGAGGATTATACAACCCACACTTTTTAATTGTGGAGGGATGAACAGTTTATTGGTTCATTAACTCAAATTAGTATTTTATCCCAAGATTTTCCAGCTTTCCAAATTGAAATCGATTAAATATAAAATGTGAACATGTCCCTATATTCAGAACAGAAGGAAAGGAATTAGTGAACACACTGAATATTTTGTGAGGAGGTTTCCAAATCCATGATGGACCATAGATTTGACAATTGTTTATAAAATATTATTAACAATGTGAGAGTCAGAGAGGCTGCTGTAACCTGAGGTTGATCCCCATTTTCACTTTTAGTGGAAATTGATAATTGATTATTGTTGTTTTGCTTTTCGGATGGTACGGATAAGATTTTGATCAGCTCAGATGAGCAGATCATGATAAATATCATTACTGTGTGTGCAGTAAAACTGTTTTTATATTGGTAAAAGTGCAGACTACATTTTTATCAAATGCACAGCTGCAAGCAATAGCTTCATCCTATAATGCATGATAAAATAGTTCTTAAAAACAAAGAAATTGCTGGGCGGAGAATGGATTGAGAGCAGCCCTGAGGAGAAGGACTTGGGAGTGCTGGTGGATGAGAAACTTAACATGAGCAGGCAATGCGCCCTTGCGGCCCAGAAGGCCAACTGCATCCTGGGCTGCATCAAGAGGAGCGTGGCCAGCAGGTCGAGGGAGGTGATTCTCCCCCTCTACTCTGCCCTGGTGAGACCCCACCTGGAGTACTGTGTCCAGTTCTGGAGCCCCCAACACAAGAAGGACATGGACCAGTTGGAGAAGGTCCAGAGGAGGGCCACGAAGATGATAAAAGGGCTGGAGCACCTCTCTTATGAGGACAGGCTGAGAGAGTTGGGGCTGTTCAGCCTGGAGAAGGGGAGGCTCCGGGGAGACCTGATAGCAGTCTTCCAGTACCTCAAGGGGGTCTACAAGAAAGATGGGGAGAGGCTGTTTAGTAGGGCCTGTTGCAATAGGACAAGAAGTAATGGTTTTAAAATAGAGGGGGGTAGATTTAGATTAGAAATTAGGAAAAAATTTTTTACAATGAGGGTTATAGAACACTGGAACAGTTGCCCAGAAAGGTGGTGGAGGCCCCATCCCTGGAAACATTCAAGGCCAGGCTAGATGAGGCTCTGAGCAACCTGATCTAGTTGGGGATGTCCCTGCTCCTTGCAGGGGGGTTGGACTAGATGACCTTTGAAGGTCCCTTCCAACCCTAACCATTCTATGATTCTATGATTCTAAATTATAAATATAAGGAATCTTTCCAGTTACACAAATCAAATGTCATATTCATATCTAGCATGGAACAATAGTGATATCCCTGAAAAATTATGCATGAGCATATTGTACACCTGTACACTGTTCTTTTTTACTGAAATAACACTCATGGACAGTGGGTGTATGTGAATTTGCAGGTGCTGTATAGAAATAAGTTAGTAATTTTATTAGAAAATTCTTTAAAATGCAGCTGAAAGTGCAAGATTATATCCTTTGGTAGGGCAAAGCGGATTTTCTGTCACTTGGTACAGGTGAAAATAAAAGACAGGAAATAAAAGACTATAATATACAAAACAAGAGGTCTGCTTAGCTATTAATAGCTTTAAGTACACTTACCTTTTTTTTTTTTTTTTAGTCATTTCATCTTCAATATTGTTATTTTTTTCATTGCTCTTTGTTAATCTGGTCCTAATTTTTCACATGATGAGAATCCTTTAGGCTGTGATTTTAAAAGACATTGCAGAATTAAACACCTTGTCGTGGTTTTGTTAGTAAGGGGGGGCCTAAGGTGGTAGCTTCTGTAGGAAACTGCTAGAAGTCGCTCCCCTTTGTTCAGTGGACTTGGCCGGGCCTAGGGCGGACCTGCTGCTGGCCAAGGCCGAGCCAATTGGTAGCAGAATGTCCCGTGATAACGCCTCTGCGATAACGTATTTAAGAATGGGAAAACAGAAAAAAAAGTGAGAGAGAAGAGAAGATGTGAAGAAGCTGAGCGGGGGCAGAGGCGCAGAGGGGGAGGCGCAGGCCTCATGGGCCTTGCAGGCCTCACCCTCTGGCCTCTCGCCAGGCAGCCGACTGGGCCCGACTCGGTCCAGCCCGGCTGCAAGAAGTGGAGAGGAGATGAGAAGTGAATGAGATGTAAAAAAGATCCTGAGAGACACCTACCAGCCTGTTGTGAGGAACGGCTGCAGACACCAAGGTCAGTTCAGAAGGAGGGGGAGGAGTAATGCGGCTCCTGGCCAAGATTCCCCTGCAGCCTGTGGTGACGACCATGGTGGAGCAGGTTGTCCCCCTGCAGCCCATGGAGGTCCACGGAGGAGCAGAGATCCACTTGGAGCCCGTGAAGGACCCCGCACCGGGGGAGGTGGATGCCTGAAGGCAGCTGTGGCCCGTGGAGGGCCCGCTGGGACAGCTGTTCTGGAGAGACTGAACTCCGTGGAAGAGATGACCCACGCCGGAGCAGTTCCACAAAGGACTGTGGCCCGTGGGAGGGACCCCACGCTGGAGCAGGGGAGGAATGTGAGGAGTTCTTCCCCCGACCATGAAGCAGCGGCGTAAAACAACATATGATGAACTGACTGCAACCCCCATTCCCTCTTTCCCCCTGTGCCGCTTGGGGAGGGAAGGTAGTAGAGATAATGTTAAGCTTGGGAAGAGGGAGGGGTGGATGGAGGTTATCTTGTTCTCTGTCTCATTATCCTGCTGTTTGTAGTAATAAATGAATAGTTTTCCCCAAGTTGAGTCTGTTTTGCCCGTGACGGTAACTTTAAGGATTTCTCCCTGTCCTTATCTCAAACCTCGAGCCGTTTTTCCTTATATTTTCTCTCCCTGTTCTCTCGGAAGGTGGGGGGAGTGAGAGAGAGACTGCGTAGTCTGGTCCGATCGGGGCTGAACTACGACACACCTGTTCTATGAAACAAACAGAGAAAAAAACACTGATCACCACCTTGCTTCTTTAAAACTCCCACCTAATGTCTGTAGAAAGATTTTGAAGATTTTTCTGTTTAAAATTAAAATTAATTAAAATTACTTACTAGACCATCAAATATATATTTTATTTAGCATCTTTTTTTTTTTCAGATCTGTTGTAACCTTTAGGCACTGCCTTTTGCTACTTCTAGTATTTTCCTTTTCATTCCTATTCCTAGATTTCATTTTGATTTTCATTCAGATTTAAATGCCATTCTTTCTTTTCATGTACCCAATAGTACGTTGATCAGTAGTTACTCTGTCATCTTAAAACATCACCATTTATTTTTTCTGCTACTTTTTCAACACAGAAAGTAGAATTCCTTTCTCCTTTTCCATTCTGTTTTTTTTTTTTTTTCCCCTTTGAGTTCAAGAGCCACACTGAATGAACTGCTTTGACTTTCAAATGCCACACACTCATTTTCTTTCCTTGTGTATTCATTTGCCTGGGACAGCTTTGAGATCAGTACATTCTGCTAAGGACCAAAGGCAAATTTGAACATATGGTAACACTCCTAAACTATGCAGATAATTCACTAACCTACTGTTTCTACCATCACTTGTATTTCTCATTTATTTCTATTATATGCACTTGTTAAGAAGCATCCATTTCCAACTGTACGAATATCTGAAGCAATTTACACTATTTTCTTGTGAGTACAAACATACAGTTCATTGTCCTGTATTGAAGTCTAAAGTAAATTTTTCTCCATGTTTACCTAGTATTTTAGCATGAACTAAATTAGTTACAGCCTAAAAATGGAGAAAGCTCTTGAGCAATTATCATTACTGTGTATTTTGTTCAGTGAGTCATCGAATCTGAAACAAGGATATGCAGTTTCAACAATTAATAAGCTCCCCCATATAAATGGACACAATATTGGATTGAAGGTTTATTTTAAATTATCATCATTTTCTTTCTCTAGTCATGAAAAACCTGAATCTTCTTAATTCAGCACAGAAAAGTTTATTGTTTGTTAAATTTAAAAAAAAAAAAAAAAGAAAAAACACCTTTGTTTCAGAGCATTTTTTTTTATAGTAAGGTAGATGTGTCTTTATATTTGACTGCAAATACTTTCCATAAAACAAAAATACATTTTAATAATAGACCTCTGATCAAACACAGACTGCGATGTAGGGGACAAAAGACTTTGATCTTTGAAGTGAAGAACAATACAAATATCACATTCAATGAAAAACATTCTTGATTTGGAGAGTGAACAAATCATATCTATGACAAACAGATTACTAAATAAAGAGAAGAAATTACTTTTCTGAAAATAGGTTCAGAATTTAAAATAATGGCACAGATAAAAACTCACTATATTTTCTATCGCTGGAATATTAAAAAACTACCATTACATTAAGTGACATCCATTTCTCTTTTAGGTAGCATACCTATTAGATGCTGAGTAAATTAATGTTTATTATTTTACTTCCTACTTTATATATGATTTTGTGCTTGTCATGGACACTGCCAGTAAAAAAAAAGCAGGAAACACAATGGTCCTGTATATAAATAGCATACTACTCCAGCTGATAATGGCAAATAACGTATTGATAAACACACAGGTTGTGAGCATATTTTTTTAAATGGATACCTTATGATTAAATTTAATGGGCATACCATTTTCAGTGTTTAGAGTGTGACATTACAGAGATTAAGGTAAAGTATGTAAGAAATAAACACTTTCTATAAATAATGTTCCCAAGGCTGTGTTTTGGAAGAGGCATAGTGGAAAAGAAAGATGAAGAGATCTTAGTCATGATGAATTATTCATATGTAGCAACAGGGCAATATTTATTCTCAGTAATGCACTTGTACCTCTGGAGAGCTGAAATGCATCAAAGCTTGTTTATTGTTGATTTGTGATCGCAAAAAAAAAAATAACTCAAATACTCTAGCATCATAATTTTGGAAATGGTCAAAATTTCTTCCTAGAAGATGAAGGAGATGTTTGCAGTAAGGACTACTACTGAAAAAAAATAAGGTTTATGAGAAAACAAAATACTAATCATGACCTACTTCTGACTGGAATTATTAAAATTAAGTTTCCCTGTTCTGAATACAAGTATATAGCATGTTTCACTTCTCTGAGTAATATAAAGTGTATACTTGTGTTTGTTTTATTAAATTCTGTATAGAGTGAAAATAAATTATGGAGAGTTTTACCACTGGAATCTCTGTAAAATCTGGCATAATTTTATGAGATCAGACCTGCTAAAGCCAGCACAGGTATACTCACTAAGGCTACTTACCAAGAAATCCAAACATCTGAATATTTTGTAGGCAAATACATTTTCAAAGGTATTTGACACCTGTGAACCTCCTTTCTAAATGATAGCAGATGTTGAATTAAGAGCTGTGATTATGAGAAAGAAATAACTGTGTGTTTTGGATTTTTTTGAGCTGCTTTACTGACTTTCAAGGTCACTGCCCTCTGTGACTGGTGCCAGGGAACCATTTATGAAGGATGGCTTTCGGAAGAGCCGCCTGCTGTTTGCACCGAGCAAAGGTAGAGTTTACTCCCTTTGCAGAGGAGTAGCTCATTCCAGGAATCTGTGGTCCATACAGTCTTCTCGCTGTCTTCCTTGCAAAATCTCCTTTCTTGACTGTCACCTGTGCCGTCCTTGTGAGAAGTCACATTTCAGTTGGGTAAGCAGTTTTCTTGTAGCTCTAAACAAACAGAGGTGTCTAAGCACCAAGATTAGGGGCTTGTGGTTGATTTCTCCCTCACGCTCCATCAAGATGTGTCTTACAGTAGATCCAATGGGTACAGAGCCTCAACACCCTAGAAAAGTGAAAGTTGCTAGCAAAAATGTTGGAGGAAAGAAATGTCTTTCCTATACATATATAACTTGGCATGATTGACGTAGCAAGGAGGATTGAATGGTGGTTGTGTATAAATACAAATGGGGTTACTCACTGAGAAAGGGAAAGAACTATATAAAAATATTATAAGATTATGAATATTTATAACTCGGTCATGAATAAAAATAACTAAATTAGAAGATCCTTCATGTCTTGTTAAAGCTGCCTTTCAAGTAAAAGCTGTCTTTCACTGGAAATACAGGAAAAAAAAAAGTCAAATAATTGAGAGGCTTCTAAGACAGGGATCAATAATTTTATGAAGGCAGTTTTGTGACATAGGTGTCTAATGTGACAGAATAACTCAGGAAATCCATTTCTGTTCAACAAAGCCTGTATTGACTTTTTTTATTGGCTCTATAAAATATAGCTTGTTTTAAACAAAGACCAAATCAATAACAATGGAGAACACTGATCAGTAATAAGGGAGTTTGTTAGGGTAAGTGTTGTGGCATTATATGGGGTTACTATGGGCTAAAATCAGATATTTTTAAGGTGAATTTTGACAATAAATCAGCAGTCATTTAGAAACATCTGAACAAGATACCGGTTTCAAAATATCCTCTTCTCATCCAGTGCTCTGACTTTCTTTGATTTCAACTGAGGCTAATGAGCTCTATTATTGTTATAATGAACTAATAAAAATAAGGTCTTGAATAGCCATTGTATGCATTAACATTTTGAATTATTTGAAGACTATTTAAATGCTTTGCTACACTGTTTATACATGCTTCGGTTTCTCTACTCTCCATGCTATAAGGTTGAATGAATTAAATTCCACCCTGTATTTAGCACTGAAGAAACAATTTTTTCAAGGCAGTATAAAGTCTTAGAACTGGAAACAAGGATTTAGAGATGGAGTGGAGCTTGGCAGACAAAAGCAAGAAGTCCCAGAGGGGCAGTGCGAGGTTTAGTTCCTTGTGGATGCAGCAAAAGTGTGTTTGATGATGCGGTCCCACACAACTGAAGACTATTTAGCTGAGGGCTTCTATGGGACTTCCCGTGGCCCTGACGATCTCCACCTTGCAGCATGTGTTAGCACCACCACTTGTGTGACTGCACAGTGAGCCAGCTTAGGAAAGCAATCCAGCTGAAAAAGCGGGGTTTTGGGGGAGAGGAGGAGTGGAGAGTGCCTATATTTGTGGGGAAAGATGGCAATTTTCATCTAGAAAGAGCTCCCTCAGCTGTCATCCTATGAAGTCATGGTGCTATTTGTGGTAACAAAAAATTGATGGTGGTAATGCATAGATGAGGGTGCTGTATCAGCTGGATAGACTAAAATCTGTCTCAATTGCTATGGGAAAGATACAATGAGAAAAAGTCACAGCAGGATAAGTGCTAGTTCCTGTCTATCTCACTGGAAGTCTGCTGCACAGTAACTGACAAGTACTGGGTCCCTCATTATAGTTTACCTTTGGTCACACGTACTTCCATTCAAAGTCCTCCTCAGGAGCTAAGCATATTTCAGCTCATACTGGGACTACTGGGTTGAAACTGTACTGGGGAATTTTGTTGAATACAAAACCTTACAGTGAAAGAATCTGAGCGTTTTACAAGTTTGCATCTGAGGTTTATTTTAAAAAAGCATCTGTGAAAAGCTTCTTAAAGCAACACAGGAAAAAAACTTCAAGATGCGTGGTGTCTCATTCTTCATGAAGTTTATAAACCAAGCCTGTGGCTCAGCAACACACACTCTCAAGACTTCAAGCCTTTATTCAAGGCATGTGGACAAGACTTTGAAGCATCAGAATGTAACAAACGATGACTAGAAAATAATAAAGTTGAAATTAGTGTATTGAAGGAAGGAGATTAAATTGATATGCAGTTACTTACTAGAAATCTGTCATGCAAAACCTTTCTTGTATTGTTTGTTACTTTTTGTTCTGATCATCTTCTGGATTGACAAGACAAAGGAAACTGTTAAAAAGCTTCAGTGAAACTTGACTGGTATGTGGATTAGAAGTTGTCAGTGGGATGCAAGCAGCAAAACCATTACCAAATTGACATCAAAATCGTGAAAGAGAAAATGTTGTTTGAAAACTCTTTGAATTATCATAGTTTTCGTAATTTAAAAATTAGTGCTGACACCACTAAGAATTCTGAATTCCTAATTTAAAAAATCTCATTATTTTGCTTCATCTTTATCAAGCTCTTATTTCAGGAAAATTGTGCTACAGCATGAAATCTTCATAACCATTTCAACATTAATGCAGAAGAAATTTTCCAATATGTTTAATCTGTGGAAATCATAAGCATTCACCATGTAATAGCAGAGCAAGTGAGGTTTTTGAAGGTGTTTAGCAGTCATAAAGTTAGAAAATTCTGGGTAAAGAAGGGAAGGGAGAGCTGCATCAAAATTCAATTACAGTATGTCTTCTTTCAGAATTTGAATGAAGCACAATTGGTAGATTTTTTTGAGGGTTTTTTTTTTTGTTCAGACAATATCCAAGACATAACTGAACACGGGGCAAGAGAACAGGAAAACAGGAAGAGTAATTTAGGGCTGTACTCAAAGAGTATTCTTAACAGACTTGAAGGATACTGAAAATTTTGTCAAAAAATCCATAAATTGACCTAAGAGTAGACACTTGACATATTTTAACATATACTTTCAAAGACAAAAATAAAATAGTATTGAAATGATAGAGGAATCTATTATGTGAGCTTTTCTTTTTTTTGCTTATGATAGCATTAAGATCAGAATATTAAACAAAGAGTGCTTAAATGTGCTGTCTTATTGATTTAATTAGATCAAAAAGAATGACAGACATAAGAATACAATTGCAAGAAAGCAAATGATGTGTCCAAACCCATAGGCAAACTTGTAAAAAAAAACCAGTGAATCAACTTTACAAAAAAAATGTGATTAGAAAGAAAGATGAGAAACGATGCATGCAGTGATGGTATATATTATCAAGAAATAAGGATTATTTCTTTGGATATCAGTGCCAAAAATATAAGTCATGTGGACTTGTATCTCAAATGAATTAAAAGCAGGAAACAATATGGTATAACTTCTGCATCTGAATGAAACTGAAGGAAAAAAATGTAAATGTTGTTCTTATATACAAAATCCAAAGAACAGCTTCGCTAAAGGACATAAATAACTTCCCCCCCCGCCCCAATTATGAAGTATGTAAGTTCAGTTCTGACCTACTGTTACGTGTCTATTCTGTAACTTTCTGAGCTTAGTGATCAGAAGACTCTCCGATCGAAAATCTTGGGAGCTTTAACATCAGGAAAACATTTATGTGGTTCATAAAAAAGTATGCAGTAGATAAGAAGTGTTTGTCACATGCGCAAAAAACAACAAAGTACTCTGAAATACATTGTTCCTAAACAGATGTTTGAAAATGAATAAGAAGAAAAAAAAAAAGGTAGAAACCCAAAATCTAATGATTTTGTCCTGGGAAAAACATCTTTTGTTTGAGAAAATGCCCTTACCAAAGGAAATTATTCTCCATTTAGTACAAATTTGTAGGGATGGAGTAAACTTTGTGTTCTTCCACAGTCTTACTTCTGCAACATAGGTTTCTCACAACAGCATTCCTTTCAATTGCTGTTGGTAATTTTGAGGCTGCTGTCATATTTCTGTGCCCCTAGGAACATGTGCACCCAGTGGAAATGAACATCAAAATGCTTATGACTAAGGGTTCTAGAAAACATTCATGTTAAATCTCAATTATACTTACATTTTAATGTGTGGTTTGTTCTCTTTCTGTGCTGATAAATTCTATTTTACTAAATAAGAAATTTTTTTTTTGTGAGAATGGGAATACCAGTTTTTCTTCACTTGTATTTTGAGAGTATCTCAATGAGTTTCAAAAATTTTCGTATAATGAGGTGGAGCAAAAATAAAGATTTCCTGAAAGTGGAATCTCAAGGAAAACCATTTAGGTAGGTAGTTTCCTGTGACTCCAAATCAAGTTCTGTGGTTTGGCTTTCCAATCCTATTTAAAGAATAACTAGCAATCGTACAAACCACAGTATGCAAATAAGCTGTTTAATTTGAAATCCTAAATTAGATGTTCTAACAGTTGAAACAATGTCAACATATTCCTTTGGTAAGTCTGCAAAACATTTTAAGTTGTGTGAAGTTTTATATTTACATTTTTGTCAGGTTCATTATTGTTTCTCCATATATTTTCTATGGTTTTACTGGACTTCAATGAAAAGTGAATAAAACTGAAAACCTGTGAAATAGTATTTTTCCACAGTTGACATTTGGAGAATTTCAAAAGCTAATGTAATTATCCAATAGGTTCCATGTTACTATTGTCATACATAATTTCTCAGAGCCTCAGTCTGTTCTCAGACATCTTACCCTTGTTACTTGTTGAGTTTTGCAGAAATTAATCTTGTGGCAAAATATCCAACATGCCATTTGAATGCCTAACTTAAAATGAGAGGTAGCTGTTCTAGAAAAAGAGAAATACATGAAACGATGTCTTCAGAGAATGAGGACTATATAGGGCACATCTGAGTATTTAGCAAGCTTGATTTTTGAGAAATATTTTGTAATTATTTTATGTGATGAGACCTCTTTATATTTTGTATTCTTTTAAAAGGTTATTTGTTTATGTATTTAAGATTTGGTTGGCATTAAATAATAAAATTTAAATTGCATGTTGTAATACAGTTTAGGATAAATGTGATTATCCTACCACAGGCTCTTTAAGCGTAGCGCTTGTGCCAAACACTACTTATAAAACCCCGATGGGCACCTTCATGACCAAATGCTGCCTGTAGTGGCTGCTGAAGTTTGGGGACAGAAGAGTAGGAGGACTAATGTTGAACCACCCAGTAGCAACAGTCATAGGTGGTAGCAGAAGAATGAAGGTAAGCCAAAGAAAATGAAATAGCAAATTTTCTCTCATATGAAAACAACATCAAGACTGGTCGTACCAATATGGAGAGCAATAATGGGATACTGGAACAGGGATTCTGTGAAATAGCCCAGTATAACCTTGGAGATACATAAATAGACTGTGCAGCCATGTCTAATTTTCTCCCAATCAAACTCCCTTAAAAGCAAAAAAAAAAAAAAGCCAAATAAACAAACAATCTTAGTTAAGAATATTCGTAATACAACAGTAGCTGTTGTCCTTAGAAACAACAAGCGCTCCAAAGAGATATGACATTTTAAATAGTAGATTACATTAATCTTTGCTATAAGGGATTCAATGTGCCTGTAACTTAAAAGTGGTATGCCTTTTTAGGCTGGTAGTTGCATTTGGTATAGTGTAATCTGTAGATTACTGGAGGCAATATTTCTTTCAATTGTGTTTGGTCTCTCTTCTTTGGAAATTGCTGTAACTTTTCATAAACACTTAGACTGAATGATCTGAATCCTACCATGGTTTCTGGAACAATTACATTTGTTTAAAAGAATTGTTTCCCTTTTTAAAAAAGTTCAATTTCTGCTGTTTGCTGGGTCCCTTATGCATTTGAAAGGTCGCTGTGAAGCATCTGTTTTTCCCATAAACTAAAATCTCTGATGCTAAAAAAAAATTAACAATATTCCTGCGCATTGCCTGAAAAAGTGCAATGTGGGAAACAGAACATAATCCATCCGAATCACAGAATCATAGAATGATTTAGGTTGGAAAAGGCCTTTAAGATTATTAAGTCCAGCTATTAACCTAGCGCTGCTGAGCCTGCCACTAAGCCTTGTCCCTAAGCACCACATCTTTTAAATATCTCCAGGGATAGTGACTCAACCACTTCCCTGGGCGGCTTGTTCCAATGCTTGGTAACTCTTTTGGTGAAGAAATTTTTCCTAATATCCAGTCTAAACCTGCCCTGGAGCAACTTGAGGCTATTTGCTCTCATCCTATCACTTATTACTTGGGAGAAAAGACCAGCACCCACCTCGCTACAACCTCCTTTCAGGTCCTTGTAAGAGAACAATGAGGTCTCCCCTCAGCCTCCTCTTCTCCAGACTAAACAATTCCAGTTCCTTCAGCCGCTCCTCATAAGACTTGTGCTCTAGACCCCTCACCAGCTTCATTGCCCTTCTCTGGATGTGCTCCAGCAACTCAATGCCCTTCTTGTACTGAGGGGCCCAAAACTGAACACAGTATTCGAGGTGTGGCCTCACCAGTGCCAAATACAAAGGGGCAATCACTTCCCTATTCCTGCTGGCCACGCTGTTTCTGATACAGTCCAGGATGCTCTTGGCCTTCTTGGCCACCTGGGCACACTGCTGGCTCACGTTCAACCAGCTGTCGACCACCACCTTCAGGTACTTTTCCGCCAGGCAGCTTCCCAGCCACTCTTCCCCAAGCCTCTAGCGTTGCATCGGATGGTTGCACTCACTGAGGGTGCACTCAATCCCCTCATTCAGATCGTTGATAAAGATATTAAACAACTGGCCCCAATACTGAGCCCTGAGGAACACCACTTGTGAGTGGCCACCAACTAGATTTAACTCCATTCACTACAACTCTTCGGGGCCAGCCACTGAGCCAGTTTTTTAGCCAGCAAAGAGTATGCCCATCCAAGCCATGAGCGTGTTTTTCAGTGTTTAAACTCATAAATATATTTTGACAAATACTTGACTAAAATGGCACAAGTGAGTATTGCTGTAATTTTGGAAACATGTAATATTCTGAAAAGCAATAAAGAGAGCTTGTATTTACCCAGAGAAGAATTTCCCCCTCTTTCCATTTGCTTGTTTTGCATAAGAAAATGAGCTATAATAGGGGAACATCTGATAGAAATAAATGAGTGTAAATTTATTTGACGCTTTTCTTACTTTTTTTCTATCTGAGGTAAAGAAATAGAAAAATCAAATTATTATGCTCTCTCACATTGTGTGAAACTCCTCTGCCCCTGTAAAATCAAAAAGAAGAACGTTACTTCAATAATTAATGTTATTTAAAGAAGCTCATTAGCACCTTTGTAAATTGCAACATTGCCAGTGTCGTAACTTTGCGTCCAGAAGAACTGTCGTAAGGAGAAAGTATGTCCCTTGTGCAATTAAGAATTCAAATGTTCTCTGAGTAGTTTAAACTAAATCCTACATTGTACAACTTACATTTTCAATTTAAAATAAGGGGTTATAATTTAAAATAAGTGGTGATAGGGATTTATACTGCTTATAAGGGATTTATCACCTGAATAAACTAGAAGTTGTAAGGTTTTTGAAGGCAAATAATGAAAGTTCATGTGGGCAGCTCTGTGAGAATGAGTCAGTGGTCTCTGAGTGAGTGTTACACTTCAGCTAAATACATTTTTTTTTTCTCAGTTACCCATCTACAATCTGTGCTGCCACTGTACCCAGTCTACTATCAAATTGAATAAATGGGAGTTTTTCATATCAGAATGATGATCTTTCTTTCAAAGTACACTTACTGTTTTTTTCACACCATCATAAATTGAAAACAAGTAAATTGCAACAAAATTGGGAAAAAATATCAAATTATGTAATTCTTAGGAATTTTCTTCTATATATTATTACTTATGCTGACACAGTTTGATCAAATACATTAATTTTACTAAAGCATTTTTCCCAGGATTAAAACAAGAGAGAAGGCCTGGGTCCCTTAGTGAGTAATTTTATACACAGTATAAAGTTGGAATCAAATTCAGTCTTGCAGCTTGAGAGATCCCCATTAAGAAACATTTGATTAGCCAGTTATTGCACAAATACAAGCAAAACATAGTCTCTACTATCTTACTGCACAAATTAAATCACAAAGAATGGCCATTAAAGGGTTGAAAAAGATAGCAGTTTGAATACCAAACTTCTGTTCATTACAGCAGAGTTTATCTGAAGAGCCATATAAGGTAAGCTATTTGTGTTGTTTTTTTTTTTCCTCCCATTCCTAAACTCCTTTTAGCCCTGTGAATATTCTCTAGTAAAGTTTTCTTAGATAATTATTTATGGCAGAGATTATATGTTTGTACAGTACTTAGTATAATAGAATCCTGCTCTTAATGGAGTCAAGGTATTGGTTGTTGTTGAGATGGAAATATAACAATGTAGTTTTAATCTTTTTCTTCACAAATTCAGTGAGAATTTACATCATTTCTGAATTAACAGCCACAAGTGCTACAAACTGAAAGGATGCACCACAGAATGAACTGGTTTATACTTTTATGTCTCGCATACCTCAGTATCTGTTAGTTACTCGTTGTTCTTAGAGCAGACTATGCAAAATGGACCTGTGGTTCAGCTGAGTACAGTGGTATTGAACAAGTTTTGGAATATACTTTTGGGGTACTTTCACGGTATTTGTATTGTTATTTGTATTGTTACTGGCTATAGCAGTAATTTTAACTTTATATACAAAAAATCCCAGACTATCCTAACATATTCTCAGAATCTTCTCCGTGAAATTAAAAAGAAATGAGGACTGAACAGCAAAAAGAAATCTTAAGGAAAGTGAACGTATAATTCAAGTTTTGTTGTTCATCATACTTTATGTTATACTGATAAAATCTGTGGTATTTTCAGTGTGAGCAGCACAGGCACAGAAAAACATTTGAATATATCAAATAAGAAGTGCCAATCAATGCAAATTAAATTGCAGTCCTTCCTAATTTTAAAATATCTGGGTTAGTTATGTCCATGGCTAATAAAAGGGAGAAGGAGGAGGGATGTCCTGTCTCAGTACAGTATGGAAATCTATTCCTTGGCCATTACTTTTGACTGAGTCAAGACCAATTAACTAATCTGGAATGTACTGCATATTTCTTGATTAGATGATCTCAAACTTTATATTAAAATTCCAATATATGCATTGTTATTTCTATCTCTTCTATTGATTATTTTATATTTACTTAACGCTCTGTTTAAAATGAAGGTGAGCAGTGTGCCTCAAGAATGAAAACCTGGCATATAAAATGCTCAAAGTCAGAGAAGTAGTAGATAAAAACTTGCTTTTTGTTACATATTTCCAAAAAGGGGGGAAATTCTGTTGCCTCTACAGAGTAAGGCAAGAAATGCGAAATAGGGATGAGTGATACAATGGTTGGACCTCATCAGTGAAGTGCTCTTAGATTTGATTATTATTTTTTATAAAATAATTACACTAATGTATTATAGGAGCCACATTAAAAAAAAAAAAACCAGAGTTTATTTAATCAGAATATATCTTTGTAAGTAACTGGGGAATGTGAGAGTATTTTGTGAGTGAAATGTGATTTTTGAACATTTTTAAACCATATATATAAATGGTCACATTGCAACCCTTTAGGAAGACAGTGAGTTACCTGCCAGCTACTTAAGCATTTCTTCTACTCTTTGTCAATATTTTTGTGAAAGAAATTCAATAACCCAAAATTTCAATAACCCAGAGATTAGCCACTGTGATTTTAGGTAAGAAGTTAAATAGATTGCAAATATCAGATCTAGCTATCAGAAACCAGACAAGCAATTTTTCTTTGTATCTTCTCCCATACCTAAGGATCTCTGTGTCATCATCTTCCTTCAAATAATGCATTCTTTGAAACATTGCTTTGTTTAAAGTTTTTCTTAAAAACATTGGTAAAACCAGTTGAGCACAAACTTATTCCTATAACTTTATATGTTGCACAGGTAGCATTTTAAAATATTTATTAACAGATCATGTATCATGTTATAGTTGTCAAGTAAAGAAGCACCTCACTGCGTTTTTTTTCCTGAATTAACATGTTTTATATTCCGCCATCTGAATTCAGACATGTTCTGAGAAATCTTTAAATGACAGAAGTATGTCTTGAGTATGTCAGGTAGCTTGGGGAAAGTAGGAAAGAGTTAAGAAATGTTCTTTTCAGCAGTTTTTTGTTCTTTTCAGATATTGCGAGGATGGACAAAATAATTTGGACAGTATTTGTCACTTCCTACCAAAGCTACTGTCATCGCCCAGCTGTGAGTTTCAGACATTTTCCTTGTAACACCACGCACTGTTTGAAGACAACATGCTGCACAGTGTTGCTACACTCAGGATCTTGTTTATGGGCATAAAAGCCAGTGAGGCTTTTGTGTGTATGTGAAGATGAAAATCTTAGCTTGTATGGAAATATCAATATGAAAAGACCGCCAGCCCAATGACTGTAATAGATAGCTCTTGAGTAGGAAGTATTTGCTGACCACAGTACAGATAATTTCTTAGGATGTGATTACATTATCTGTAGACTGTGTAATTATGTACCCTCTGCATAAATATAAATTATTTTAAAGTCTAAATCTAGAGTTCAATTTCTTTTAAAAAGCTAAATTACCTAGTAATTAGAAATTTTATATCTTACAAACAAACAAGCAAACAAAAAGAGCAAAAGCAAATACCAAGCAGATTTGTGTGTGTGTGCTTTAATGAAGGTAGGAAGAAACATAGTTATGAATTAGCAAATTGATTGAAATATAACCAGTGCAAATTCAAATAGCTCTTACAACTTACAGGAGACTAGTTGAACAACATCATACTTTAATCAATACAGAACTATACTTTGCCCTTGCATATTAATGACACCTTCTGGAAACAATAACAGATATTTAGTCTAAGAAAGCAGAGTCTGGCCTTAGCAGTTAGTCAAAGAAACTAGTTTGGTCAATTTGACTAGAGGAACCAAGCTATCAATAAAATGGTAATTAATAGCTCTGAAATGACCAAACAGAATTCTGCAGCTCAGTATGTTGAATATTTGGAAACTTAAGTTGTGACTATGTATATTTTTTTCTAACAACTGACTTTGAATTAATGAGGCCAGTGGAAATTTAGAATTTTAAATTATTCTAATTCTTGCTAGTGTAATACATTTGTTAATACACCAGTAATGTAAAATCATTTCAGAGATATATAACCTGGGGGAAAAAAAAAAAAAACAACTATTTTAAATTCTTTTCTAGGTATTAACTGCTTAAAAGTTCTTAGAAATACATCTAATTATCAAAAGCTGTCTTAAACAATGATTTAGGTAGTCTTAATTTTAGAAACGTTTTCCAAGGAACAGACACACGTTAGATGTGTTATCAAACATATCTAAGAACTTTCATTGAAAGAAAGTAGAGGAAAAATACTGAAAATTCAGGCATCAGCAAAAAAACTCTAATGAGAAAACCAAAGGAACAAGTTAAGTGGTCACTGGCATAACTGTGTTTCTGTTAGAGTCAATAGTGATTTAACAACACTTTTGGAAATTGTGTACATAGAAACTCAGAAAACTTAAAATTCAGCAGATGATTAGTGTAGAAACTCTTCTGCAGTCATAGCTCCCACAAAAAAAAAAAACAACAGTCTATACAGAAATTATTCTTTCTTTTTTCTTTTTTTTTCCCCCCAGGACTTATAAATCTAAGAACTGTCTTAAAAAAAAAACCCACAAAGTTAAAATAAAACAAGAGGTATAGGCGATGTAAGAATACAATAACTCCTGCAGTTTGTTTCTGCTAAGAAGAGGAACAATAACTCTGTCTTCTACAACATCCGCTCTGGATAAGGTGTTCATCCGATGAGAATGTAATTGTGGTACTGCTGAAAAAGCACTCCCTGAATCAGAGGTGTCCAGAGAACAATTCAGTTTCACTGTGGTTTTCAAGGTTCTTGTTTTTGTTCTGATTTGGAATGAAAACAAACCTTTCCAATATTTCCCTATTCAATGTGGATTGAGTTCTTTTTGTGTTCTTTTTTTTCCACCTCAGTGGATATCCTAATGTTGTCCTACAGTCTCCATACAGACTTGCAGAGCAACACTGAAGCCTGCTCTCTTCTCTCTCTGCATCCTAGAAGGTGACTCTGGTCTCCACTTCAACATGATGATGTGAATTTCCCCTCCATGGTGTGATTCTGCTTCTGTAAGTCTCTGATTTCATTCTGCATGTTTAAATCCTAGTCACTCACAGAGAAAGGCACTGGTCTTGTCTGGCACTCATTGTTAACCCTTGAAGATGACCTGGGTCAGTCTGTGTAATGGTAAGTCCCCTACTGCTTAAACCTGGGCCAAATGTCAGTCTGTAATGCAATGCATACCGGTTTCTGAAATCTTGGCCTGTACCTAGAATTTCACTTTTGCCAAGGTCTGCTTTTGTTGAAAATACCATGACCCCCTCTCCATCCTCAAAGTTATCTTATGCTCTTCTTGTAGCAAAAGAAACTTTAAAGATAGTGTTTTAAGCAACCTTGATAGAATGCTTATGAACTGGTTGAGGATAAAAGATTTAGGAACTTTTAAGTTCTCTTCTATTTCTAATAGAGATAAAACAGGGTTTGAGGAATCAGAAAGTGAGGAAATACAGACTCACAGAAAAGAAACCTCTTGAGACAAACTTACTCTCACAGCTTCTTTTACCACCTATCCTTTGGAAATTTCTTTCTAGATAGTATTTCAATCAATTCAGTGTTGAAATACTAAAATTTAGACCTTTCAAATTACAAGAAAGTTGGCTGGTATCATTTAGTTTTTATGATGTCTTTCATAAATCCACAAAATCCTAATGCTGCAGACATAGAAAGAGTAGAAGTAACTATGAATGGTCATAGAAGGACAAGTATTTATCAGCTTTTTACTACGTAATTTGGTTTTTGTGTGTCTGATACTACTGAAACTAGTCCTGAATGATATTTCCATTGCTGCTCTCAAGACAACCATTAATTACAGCAGACTGACAGTGCTGAAACTAATGCACACAATGTGCTTGACATTTAGACAGAAATTCCACCCCTCTTCTATCTACAAGTATAATAATGAACCCATTGTTATCTATGGAAGCTAATTTTGTAGCTTATGCCTGTAATATTGCAATGACACAGGAAAAAATCTGAGGTTGACTACTGCTTAAAAACGAAGACTGTAGTATTTACAGTGGTCACAAATGCTCTGTTTGCTTATTTCTTCTTTCTTTGGCTATGTACTTCTCTCATATAAGGAAAAATCTAAAAAAACCTCCCAAACCTTGTTGCTTCTTTGAAAGAAAGGAGGAGGTCTTTACTATGTTTTAACTGAGTCATTCATTATCACAGAAAAAAAAAACCCTAGTTTTATTTTTCTTATCTTTGGTATAATCTTTATAAGTGTCATAGATGATAAGAACATTATCAGAATGAAAAGAGTGTGAAACTGCTTAAAGAAGTATTTCAGAATATCTTCCATTACTAATTTTATTGTTTAGATGGAGAGCTAAGTTCACTGTGTGCTGGACATGCTTTAAAAGGCACACATTCAATGATAGCTGCTTAGGTTCAGATCTACATATCTTTGAATGACTTGATGCTCAAGACTCAGTGACTTATATTGATTGCACAAGGGGAAGTATTAATCTGAGTGAGAACTGCTTTGTATTCAGCTGGTATATAATTAAGCATATCTATGCATGCATTACCTATGGAGAAACTTCCCTAGTTTCCAATTTACTTTTTTAAATACACATATATAAATTTGTTTTACATGTATATATGTGTACGATTCATATACATGCATCCAGGTGTGCAAATTTATATGCATATAAAATCTATAAAATTATAAATATGAAAACCAAGTATAGAGTTTGGAGGCTAAGTTGAGCTTCTTTTTAAATTATAGTCTGTGCTTTCAAGATTAAAAATAATTCTGATGTGGGGGGTGTAAAGGAAAGGATATCTGTTGTATGTTATTTTTACACTGAATTGAGTAAAGAGAGAGGAGAGAGTTTTTTTATATGAAGAACTTCTTTGTGAAACATGTTCCTTGCGCCCTGTGTTATAGGGAAGCCTCTGACATCCATCCTCTAGATCTGAAGTCTGGAAGAGCTTTATTGCATTGCAGTGGAGGCATAGAAAAATAGTGACAGCTGTTTCATTTAATATGTTTGAATAATGGCTAGTGAATAACAGGTTTTTACTCTCACTTCCATTGGCCAAATTAAAGCGGAATAATTTATGCGTTTCTCCCTTGTTGAGTTCTTTCTGCTGCACTTCATCCATCTCAAATCAGCCTTCACCCATACCAAAAGAGAGTGTAATTTTATGTGAGAAAAAATGGTACCTGCATCAGAGTGATTGTATGTTCATCCTTATTTAATTCCTTGTTTCATATTTCTGAGAGGGTGAAAAAAAAAAGTAGATATTTATTGTTTAGTAGAAGTACATTTTTTTCCCCTAGGAATTCAATATAATTCTGATTAACCCAATATCCTGAGGAACTTGACATTCTAAGCATCTTGTATGTTTGAAGATATGGAGGGTGGTGGATTGTTTAAAGGGGAAAAAAAGAAGCTGGATCAAACAGTAACACATTAATCAGGATGGACACTTACAGAATGTGTTCCTAAGAGATACATTTGATTTTGGTGAAAGTGAGATCTTATTGTTCACATCACTGTCATTACAGAGGGAATTCAACTAATTATTCTAGAATGAAGCAGCAGTTTAAAAATAATTATTAGTGAGGAATAGCATTAAGATACAATGCTTCTTTAGGGCTTGCTTCAAAGAGATTAAATGAGAAAGATTTACATTACATGCATACAAAGCAGGGATTTGAAACAGTGCCATAAAGCAAAAAAAAATTTTTTTCTTCTATCTGGTGAATAAATGTGTCAATTAAATAGAATAATTAAGAGGCATAATTATGCCAAATGTGTTTTAGATACCAAAAGTGCAAAGTCAGTAAGAGGAAATCTGGTTTTAGGAAATAAAAGCTTGATTTGTATCTACTGCTAAAAGATTAGGTAATCCTTTACGGGAACTCTATATGTTATTAGTTACAGTCAGGCTATGGTTTATCAGATAGCCTGGGTAAAGAAGGCAACAAAACTCACTCTGTTCACAGACCAGTCCAGAAAAGAAAATAAACTAACTCTGGGAACTCAAAAGTCCACTTTCCCCACTATGTCGTTTTTTTCAGTGGTGAAGAAGTACAGAACAGAACACTGTTACTCTCTCTTCAGATGCTGAGTTTGGTTTCTGTTCATCCTCTTGTATTCCTCTTTTGTTTAGGCAAGTTATTCAATAAATATGAAGTAGTGCCCTGAACCAGGATTAAAAAGTTATTAAAATTAGGGGAACAAAAAAAAAAAGGATGGGGGCATAATTTGTTGTATAGTGTTTTAGGTTTTTTTCTTCTTTTTTAAACAAGCTATAATATTCCATTACTTTTTCAGTTAAGAAAGGTCATCTAAGATTCAAGCTTTTAATTCACTTTCTGAATAGGTTATTTTAATTGTTTTGTACTTATATGTGAATCTCCTGCCTTTATGCACTACTTCATGAATGGATGAAAGTAATCAAAAAATGGAAGTGTCAAAGAATAGTGAAATGAGGAAAAGGAAAAGAAAGAATTATTTTCCCTAATTTTAAGTATATTCCATCCAAAAAGATATATAGCTTTGAAAAAGCAGACCAGGTCTCTAAATCAAGCACAGAAAAAAAAATTACTATAGTCTTATGGTGTTTGTGAGCCTCTTTCTCTGACAGCTGATCTGCTCTGAAACTCTTTGGAAGAGCAAAGTGTATGGAAAAGGATGGTGAATTGCTGGAACAGGTGTCAAAAGAAAAGTCTAGCAATATGTACGAAGCAGGATATATTCCAGAGATATTCCTTTTTATTACTAGGAAAACAGACAAAAAAATCAAGTCGCACATCTGCATATTCTTTTTATTTTTACTCTTTAAACGTGACACGTACATGAGAACTTGCCTGCTTTTTCTTTTTCTCCATCTTCTTACATACAGGTATCAAAGGCTTGAATTTGAAGAATACTACAAATTTTAGGCAAATATATTTTTTTTAGATAGCTGTATGTCTTGCCTAAGGTGTTATAGTTTAGCCTTGCTCAGGACCAAGCGATGCAGTTTTTCATTCTCTCCCCATCCTCCAAGGGAATGGAGGACAGGTAATATAATAAAAAGCTCAAGGTTTGAGCTAAAGAAAGACAGGGAGAGATCATTCAAGTTACTGTTATGGGCAAAACGGACTTGACTTTGGAAAACAGTTTCAATTTATTATTAATAAAACCAAAGCAAGATAATGAGAGAGAGAGAGAGAGAACAAAAACAACTTCTCCCCACCCCATCCTCTTCCCAGGCTTAACTTAATTGCAAATTCTCTCTATTTCCTGCCCTCCCATTAGGCAGCACAGAGGGGATAGTGAATGGAGGTTATGGTCAGCTCATCACATGTTGTTTTCCACCACTCCTTCCTCCCCGGGGAAAGAACTCCTCACATTCCTCCCCTGCTCCATCATAGGGTCCCTCCCACGGGCCACAGTCCTTCATGAACTGCTCTGGCGTGGGGTCCTTTTCCACAGGGTGCAGTCCCGCCGGAACATATGCCCCAGCGCAGGCCCTCCATGGGCCACAGCCTCCTTCAGGCATCTGCCTGCCCTGATGTGGGGTCCTCCACAGGCTGCAGGTGGATCTCTGCTCCTCTGTTGGCCTCCATGAGCTGCAGTGGGACAACCTGCTCCACCATGGTCATCACCACAGGCTGCAGGGGAATCTCGGCCAGGAGCCAGATTACTCCTTCTCCTCCTTCTTCACTGACCTTGGCATCTGCAGCCGTTCCTCTCACAAGAAATTCTTCACAATCAGGCTCAGGCAGATGCTGCTCAGGTTCTATTCACACCTCCTCTCTTCACTTCTTGAAGCCCAGTCTGGCCCAGACGGCCACCCGACAGGAGGCCAGAGGGTGAGGGCCACAAGGCCCACAAGGCTTGCGCCTCCCCCTCTCTGCCTCTTCACTTAATTTTTTAAATTTTTTTAATTTTTTTTTTAATTTTCTCCTTCTTAAATACATTATCACAGAGGCATTATCACTGTAGCCAATTGGCTTGGTCAGCAATGGGTCTGCCCTACACCCAGCCAAATCCACCAAAGGGGAAACTTCTAGTAGCTTCTCACAGAAGCTGCCACTGTAGCCCCTACTGCTACACAAAACCAGGATGTTAAGAAAGATTTTGGAGACTTGCCTAGGAAGTGTAACTATTGAGTCATGTTTGAAGGTCAGCTCTGAATTTATCATGTACCTTTCACACTTTCTTCCTGCTGTAGTTACAGTTGCATAAACAGACTAAGATGTAATGGAAATCACCCTTAGAGGAAGGGAGACTCTCTATTGTCTTGCATAGTGATTTAGAAAATGTCTTAGATTCCTGGTTATAGATATTGCTTTTGAAGTACTGTTTTGAGAAGGCAAAGGTCAACCTGAAACAGTAAAGAAGGAAATACTAAGTCAAATTAGATGGCTAGTATGTTCTGCTGAGGTGGATGTACTAGTCCCTAAGACATTTGCTGGAGTATAGTAGCTACAATGTAGAAAGGAAGTTCACAAATTAGAAATAAATTGGAAGGGAAAATACATCAGAAATTTTGATGTACAAATTTAAGAGTTTAATTATTGTACTCTACTTCATCTGTCCAAGCTTAGTTTGGGAAATAATTTAGTTATGGTATATTAACACAAGTACAAGGAAAAAAGACTTGATAGATGGCTCTTTAGGCTGAAGAGAAAGTTGTAGCAAGATCAAGTGACTGACAAGCAATGGTTCTCTGATTGAACTAGAAATATTATTAGAGGTTTTTTCCAGTGGTGGTAGTAAACCACACAGCAAATTCCTCACGTAGCAGTAAAAAGTATATCTTTCTGGAGATTGTGTTCTAAGTTCAATCAAAAATTTGATGCAGTGTTTACTTGATGTGCACTATGCGTAAGTTCAAAACTGATTTTAGTAATCTCTACTAGGCTTAAATATACAAATCTTTATATGAAATATAATACCATGATTGTATGACAATCTGCAGTTCATACAATGGTATGGAGATCAATTAAGATAAATTATGGAGATAAAATTAAGAACAATTAGAACAACCTACAAGCACAATGTATTAATCAAAATGTTGATAGTATCTGTATTCATCCATATAGGATCCTGCAAACATAAGTTGAAAAAATATTATAGCACTCCAGGGACTTATTAGAGCTGGATAATGTTTACAGTATTATGAGAAAACAGATTTAAGTGGCATTTTTAAACTAATGCTGAACCTTGGGACCTGGGGACATGAGCAAACAATGAAAGCAGGCAGAAGAGAGACCTTGGGAAAGAAAAATTCAACAAAATATTATCAACTTCTAGAAACTGTCCAGCCATTAGAATACAAGGCAGGAGTAGAAGAAATTAGCATACTGTTTATTTGCTTGCCTTCCAAACAGGAAGGAAGCTGAGAGTGGATGTATTATCCACTAATTAACTTTGTTTTTTCATCTCCCTCCTTCCCTGTCCCGCTCTTTAACATAAATATTAAGGCTATGAAAACCAAAACTGTATAAATAAAACAAAGCAGCCATGGCTGAATTATTTTATGTGTGCCCCACATGAAAGAATAAAAATTTGTGAGTCTTGTAGAGTTATTTTTCAACCTCTTCTCCTGGATCAATGATAAGATATAAAGGCAAATTCTTAAAGGAAGATGTATCTCCACAGTTGGCCACATGTTTCACAGCTTCCATAGATAAATATGACTATGATTAATGCATAGATAAAGTCAGAAATCAATAGATGAAACACATATGTGCCCCTCTGGTCCATACATTTAAAAAGTTAAATATATTGAACATTTTTATGTATCTTTTTGTAAACAGTCTTCTATTCATTTGTGAACACTGGGAAATATTGATATATGCAATTTATTTTATAAATTGTGATATCACATAATGACTGTGCTACAACACTCTCATAGTAATAGTTTCTAGTTGAAAAGAGATGTTTCTTTACATTTTGAATTATACAGTAAGTCAACCTTTTACAATCAAGGGATTTCATGGAGTTGTTTAGAGAAGCAGAAAACATAAAAATTCACTGTTTGTGGAAAGTGATGATACTTAAAATATGTTTACCTCGTTACCGTGGAAAGCTTCTGCCATTTACTCAAAATGAAATAGTGTTGTCCTCATATGTTGAGTAACTACACTACATATTTCCAGCCAGTCCAACATTTTAGTTTCTTTCTCTTAGACATCAAGGCAGGAATTGTGGCCAGAACAAAATTTTTCTTTTTCTTAGCCTTTTCATCTTCCTTCTTATTTGTCACTCCTAACAGTTCCACACAAATTCATTCCTTGCATCTATAACATGTGGTTCATTTTTGTTTTCTTTGCTTGCTTGTCCAAAATACCTAGAGTATTTCAAGTATTACTTTCCCCCCATACACACACAGAGTAAATATTTGTTGCTTGGCTTCCATCTAGTATCATTGTTTAAGATGGTGGATTCAACACACTGGATTCAGTTAAGCAATTTGGTGATACTTCTGAAAAGATGAAACCAATTGGTCATAATTTGCACAAGCTCTCAGGGTGAAGGTGGCATCTTGTCGTAGTTCAGCCCCGATCAGGACCAGACTACACAGTCTCTCTCTCACTCCCCCCACCCTCTGAGAGAACAGGGAGAGAAAATATAAGAAAAACGGCTCGAGGTTTGAGATAAGGACAGGGAGAAATCCTTACAGTTACCGTCACGGGCAAAACAGACTCGACTTGGGGAAAACTATTCATTTATTACTACAAACAGCAGGATAATGAGACACAGAACAAGATAACCTCCCCCACCCCTCCCTCTTCCCAAGCTTAACATTATCTCTACTACCTTCCCCCCTGCCCCCGAGCAACACAGGGGGAAAGAGGGAATGGGGGTTGCGGTCAGTTCATCACATTTTGTTTCACGCCACTGCTTCATGGTCGGGGAAAGAACTCCTCACATTCCTCCCCTGCTCCAGCGTGGGGTCCCTCCCCTACGCCACAGTCCTTTGTGAAACTGCTCCGGCATGGGTCATCTCTTCCACGGGGTGCAGTCCCTCTAGAACAGCTGTCCCAGCGGGCCCTCCACAGGCCACAGCCTACTTCAGGCATCCACCTCCCCCAGTACAGGGTCCTTCACGGGCTCCAAGTGGATCTCTGCCCCTCCGTGGACTTCCATGGGCTGCAGGGGGACAACCTGCTCCACCATGGTTGTCACCACAGGCTGCAGGGGAATCTTGGCCAGGAGCTGCATTACTCCTCCCCCTCCTTCTGAACTGACCTTGGCGTCTGCAGCCGTTCCTCACAACAGGCTGGTAGATGTCTCTCAGGATCTTTTTTTACATCTTATTCACTTCTCATCTCCTCTCCACTTCTTGCAGCTGGGCTGGACCGAGTCGGGCCCAGTCGGCTGCCTGGCGAGAGGCCAGAGGGTGAGGCCTGCAAGGCCCATGAGGCCTGCGCCTCCCCCTCTGCACCTCTGCCCCCGCTCAGCTTCTTCACATCTTCTCTCCTCTTTTTTTTCTGTTTTCCCCTTCTTAAATATGTTATGGCAGAGGCGTTATCATGGAACATTCTGCTACCAATTGGCTCGGCCTTCGCCAGCAGTGGGTCCGCCCTAGGCCCGGCCGAGTCCACTGAACAAAGGGGAGCGACTTCTAGCAGTTTCCTACAGAAGCTACCACCCTCTCACTAACAAAACCACGACACATCTCTACATTATACTACAGATTTATCTGGCATTTATCAGGTTGAAAGCATGAAATCTATGAACTGATTCAAGGTGGCGCAACAAGAAATCTCAAGTAACAAATTGTTAGTTCTGCTCAGCATGATGACAACCTCTATGCCTAATGCACTTCATATTAACTTTGTAAAGCATGGAATAAGACTTTCCAGAGTGCTGCTCTTGGACTCCTTGTTCCTGTATGCACTTCTTTCCTTAGGAAAGTGAGAAAAATTGGAGAAGATGGAGGACATCTGTTCAGGAATTTCAGATAGTGAATTTCAGGCAGGAAAAGGAAAGACAAAGCAGTGAGAACGATGGATTGTTATGTATATGCTTCTTAGCTACCGCGTTTATTCTTTCTTTAAAGCACCCATATACCTTGCTTTTCAACAAAATTGATTAAGTTACTGCAACTATTTTGTTCCCTCGCTGTTGAAAGTCTAGAGTTACGGTTCATCATTTAGCACTTCAAAAGATTCAAAATATTAAAAAAAAAAAAACCAACCATCCTATCCATTCAATAAATGGAAAGATTGTAGTAATCAATTGGAACAAAAAGAAGAGAAGGAAATGAATGGGAAAATAATTACATGTACTAATCTCTAAACCTGATAATCCTTCCAAAGAAGACTGATTCTTACTACTGGACAGATACAATAATCATACTGCATATCATCAGCAATCTTACCTTTGGTAAGGTTAGCCAGTCTCAACCTTGTTCGCGCAGTTTGTAATGTGGGGCAGTTTATGGTTTAACGTTGGAAGAACTGAACTGTTTGCAATATCCAGGAAAGTGCTGGTTGTTTTTGACACATCTGCATAACTAAGCAGACTTCCTTTAAAAAAATTACCTTGGAAGTATTATTACATTGGAAATTGAATTCTTGCTTCATGCATAGTTAATTTTTCATGCTAAAATGCATTATGTATTTGTAAAAATAAATAAATTCTGTCAAGATAATTGTACTCTAAAAATTAAGATAGATCTGGTAAAGAAAACCACTTGAGATTGGAATTTAGAATAAGGAAATAAGATTATTCCATTTCTTTCCACTCACAAATGAAATCTTTCCACATACTAAGGAAATTACAGATCTTTGAAAGGATTGATTAAATGCTATGTCACACTCCTTGCTGCGACAGAAAGTTTTTGTAAAATCATAGAGGTCTAGAGGGAAATACTTCCATACTCTTTATATGTACATTCTGTTGAAAGCAAGAAGAAAAGAAATGACAGGAGGCTGAAATCAGTTGGAACAAATCTACATCAGAAAAGTCTGGTGAGAAATGGAGTTAGCCGTTTTCCTCTAGAGTTTGTGCTACCAATTGTGTAATGAAAGACTCTTGTTATATATCTGCTCCATAGAACTGTAGAAAATACTTCTGCTGTTTCACAGCAGGACTATTTGACAGAATTAAATGTCCACTGGAGTTCTTAAAGAAGTCTTTCAACCCTAAGGACTGATTTATTTTCTCATTAAGCAAACCATGTTAAACCTCTGCTGAAACTTTGTGTTTTCTTAATGTTTTGCAAACATCCAGACCTACTCAGAAAAAAAAACCAAAACACATTAAAGAGATCATACAATAGGAAAACATTTAGAAGAAATAACATCAGAAACCTGTCTCTGTTCAAGAGTGATTGAAAGGGTAGGTATATGTAAGTAGGTAACACGTGAATTAAAGATGCTGTACTTACACTGTGTGTTGCAGTGTCTGGGTGCAGTGAAGTACCCCAGTACATGCCAGCAAATGGTTTGAGGTATTCAGTCAATTTCACGGTCTCACATTTGCTATCCATCCATCAAACTAGAAATAAGGTTCATTATTCTTCAGCAAATACTGTGGTACAAACCTGTGGTACAAATATTGTGGTACAAACTAGTGCTGGTACAAACTTGCAGCACAAATGTAACATAAAGATCCAGCACTACTTTATCCTCTCAACAAAAGGAATTTTATTTTTATGTAAATGTGTTAATTTCTACAAAGGTAATTTTGGTGTAACTGGGAGGTGCGAGAGGAAGTGGGAGAATGCCAGCTCTTTGGAATAACCACCTCTCAATAACAATTCCTTTACAAAAATATATTAAGTAGAATATCAAGGTAATACTTTCTGAATTGAACAGGAATTAATATCAGCTTTATTTTATCTCTCTGAGGATAGTTTTTTAATGGAATTTTTTGGAGAATGTGGACTTTGATTCCAGCTTAGGATTAGCCAGCCATATTTTAACTGCAAGAAATTTTAGGAGAGATAGCCTTGAGAAAATATTCTTATTTTTACCGTTGGGGAACAATGCTGATTCCCTAAAGACAAAAGGAACGTGTGAGGACATAAGGAGAAAGAAAAAAGCACAAAGGCTTAGAAAATTGTTTCTTTTTCTGTTACAGACTCACAATTTAAACTTTAACACTGAGGGAAGAGAGACATCAGGCACACCAGTGCATAATGTAGTTGTACGGGTGTCAGGGGTTTTTTAAAAGTTATTTCTTCTGTCATTGCTTCTATATCCATGGACTTACAGCTATGTCAAAAAAGAAAAGAAATAAAATCTCTGTCATTTCTGACAAAACCAAGTGGCAAAAAAAAAAAAGCTACAAAAAGGGAATAAAATAAACTGGGAGAGACAAATAAGGAGGTTTTAGGAGAAACAGAAAAAGCTAATGTGAATATTGTGCTGGTGGTGGTCACGCTTGGTCACGCTCCTGATGGAGATAGATACCAGACCACAAAAAAAACAGAAAAAAAAAAGTATCTTCTTTTTTAAACCTCCCGCTTACTGGGAGTATCAATACATTTTGGCTCTATGAATAAGCAATAAAAAAAAATGTGATACATTTTGGGTTTAGTTGATCAATGTACTTTCAGAACTGTCAGAACGGAGTCATATCCTTTCCACTGTCAATATAGTCTTTGATTTTATTTTGGATATATTTTGCAAAGGGATTCAGTTGCAAATCTGGAACAGTAGCTAGAGGGATGCCATATATTAACTCTTCATTACTCTTTTGTACTCATTGTTGCAGATGCTCTGAACACCGAAAAAAAAATTACTACCTTGCCAGAATTATCTTACTTGTTTGAGAAACTGGATGATGATAACACTGAGGAAGCCGTGGTGATCATAGAAGAGCTCTTGTAGATTCAATAGGAAGACAATAGATGCTGGAGGACTGGGTACCCTAACCACAGTATTACTGGGCACTTTGCAGGACTGCTGGTGGCACAGGTACAGGTGTCTGCTACTGTCAATACAAGAAGACATTTTAATTCTAGAGTGAGTACTGTAATGTTTAGTTGGTTATTCTGGGATTTGTTTTGTTCACTCTAGGAATTTAACAAGGAACTTAACTGAATTACAGTAAAAATTTGTGGTTTTTTTAAATCAACTTCTTCCAAAGGACTGCTTCAGAAATGCTTGGCATTTTCTGAATCAAAACTATACTACTGCAAAATTCTTAACAAATTTTAGTTTCTGTTGTTCATCTTTGACACAGCAAATCAGAATGGAAAAGTACTAGAAAGCATTTAGTCACAAAATTAATCTTCAGTAAAAAGTTAATGTAAATGATCACAGACACTTGTAACAATAATCACAAGTAACAAACAACTTTCACTTTGCAAACAGAGATGTCTCTTCTGATTTTTCTTTAAATAGCAGGGGAAAAAATATATGCAGTTGTTTTTCAACTAAGAGGAAAGTGTGATGAGGTCTTTTCCATTGAAAACCAAAATAAGTTTGTTCTTTCTTTAGCACTCAAATTCAAGATTGTTTTGTGTCTCATATTTGTATCGATTCATGAAGAGGATATATATTTTTTTTTCTATTACATTGCTAGGCTAGTAATAAATTAGCTGCCTGAAAACAAATGCTGATTATGTATGTATGTGAACTTGGAATCATGGTTACTTGGAATATACTGACAGGATCTTTATCCTAAGGTTTTAGAGAGCTTTCAAGTTGTCCTGGTTTTGGCAGGGATGGAGTTAATTTTTCCTCTCAGTAGCTGGTATGTTTTGGATTTTGTGTGTGAAGAATGTTCATAAACACCCTGATGATACCAGTTGTTGTGAATGAGACCAAGGACACCGTCCTGCTTTCCGAGTCTCGCTAATTTGCAGATGCAGGAAGCTGGGAGAAAGACAGACAGAATAATTGACCCAAACTGGCCAAAGAGAGTATTCCATGCCATAAACGTCATGCTCAGTATATAAGTGGGGGCAGGCGAGGGTGGGTATCTGCCTTCCTGGCATCCATCCTTCCTGCTTGTTTTGGCTGGCATCGTTCCCCCTACCTTGCTGGCTCCCTTTTGCTCCTTTGCTTGCTGCTCAGTTTTGTTTCCGTGATCGCTGCTCGGGACGGGCTGTATCGGTCATTGGGACATCGGGTGGTGAGAAAACACATATTGTTCACTTTGTATATTTTTTAATATCCTTATATTCTGTTATTATTGTAGTTTTCCCTTTTATTTTAGTAAATTGTCTTCATCTCAACCCACGAGTTCTCCTTCCTTCCCAATTCTCTCCCCCATCCCCCTGGGGAGGGGGAGAGTGAGCGAGAAGCTGTGTGGTGATTTGGGCTAAACCATCACACAAGTTCAGGGAAAGTTTCTTAAAAAGGAAGACCATTATAAAACTCCCTTACTATTCTATTTTAAACTAGGGTTTTTTTTTCTCATATGGATGTAATAGTTTCAATATTAGAAGGATTTGTGTTTTGGGAGCTATGCTAGTTTTCTTTAAAGGAATACAAAGCAATTGATCATTGGAACAGAGTTTTACTTGGCAAAATGCCAAGTTATATCAGCAGTGTAAAATGGAGTTCTTAAAATATTTACGACACTATTCACTTAACTTTGAAGGTCTATAGAAAGGCCATTTATACTCAAGAAGGAAAGATAAACAGATTTGTTTCTATTTTCTTCTCAGAAATATAAACGTATATCAGTTTTGAAATTCTGGATAGCTCCTTGTGAATTTAGAAACCATAACATTAAAGTTAAGCATTAAACTTTTATTAAGAGAACAAATTAGAAATCCCCTAGTAATAACTGGGCTGTCACTACTGTTCTCAGTCATTTTGGCTGTCAAATAGACATCTTCCTTTTTCTGCCAAGGAACACAGTTAAAATTCAGAACAAACTTATTTTCCTTATCTGTGGATATAAAGTGTGGATCAACTTATGTTCAACATCTGTAATATATGTACAGTTGACTAAAAGAAAGTATTTAGATGGGAGCTATAGTCCAGAAATGGTTCTTTAAAAAGCAATTTGCTCTGATTTATGGTGTTCTCATTAACATAATCTTTTTTTGAGTACTAGTATTAGCTAATCTTAGGTGTTTTGATACTGTTTGATCAGAAGAATAAGGGAAAGAGAAAATGCAAAAGCCTTTATCTGCTTATACTGTTTCCTGCTTTTTGGCATGTTTTGCTACTTGACTGAGTTACGCTAAATTTAGCACTGAAACTGTATAGACTGGAAGTACTTCTCTATGCCAGTCATTAGGATCTTCTGGAAAATTAAGAGAGCAGGACAAAAGGAAAAACACAAAGACTTGTCCTGTGGTTGACAGTGTTTTCTGTTGAAGGCCATGTCTGAGTGACAATTCATAGCATGTGAAAGTTTGGGTGCTTTTAAATTTAATGAACATTCAAAGGTTTATATATATGGCAATAATTTTTTTTTTCTTCTAAAAAAAAAGATAGTGCAGACCCACTTTCATTCATAGGAAGGTATCCTGATAATAAATTGGGTGGCCACAGAGTCCTAGATTTTATAGAGGGATATCTATTTTGTATAGTAGATATCAAGACCATCTGTTGACCACAATTTCAGATAAATAACTTTGGTGTCTAATTGGCATTAGTGTGTATTCATAAGACAAACTGGCAATACTGTGGAGTTATTTCAAAGAGCTGAATATCAACACATTAATAAGATCCTTGTCCACCGATGATTAAAAACAATTGAGATGAAATTGCATCTAGTTGGGAAAATAGTTGATTGACACATGAAGTTGCTAGCTGCATAAACTACCGGTATTTTTGCAGCTTTTAGAGCTTGCTGAAATGAATACATTTTAGACAAGGAAATGTAATTATGTTATAATGGAAGTCATCACAGAGGAATGCTAACTGTTTTTGTTGGTGCTAACTGTTTTGTTAGTCACCCTTTTATCATCTATTTCTTAAGATATTCTAATATGATAGGATTTGTATTAATATAATTTGCTGGAAGCTTGAATATTTCCAACAAGTTTCTCTTAGAACTCTTTTTAAAATAATTCTTTTATCAATCCTTCCTAACTTTTAAGTAATGTATTCTTCAATATCAGTTCTAGGGACTATGTAACATGAAAGTTCATTCTTTCTTCTCAGTATAAACAAAACATCCTAATAACCAGAAAGATTGTATAACAATAGAAAACCAAACCAAACCAAACCAACCAACCAAACTAACAGAAAAGGAAGAAATAAAAAAAAAAAAGCTTTAAAAGCCACAGAGCTCTTAGTTTCAAAATGTCTTCCATGATCTGAAAATTGTTCACTTTCCACTGCAGAGGTGACTTTTTAAAGACTGTTGAAGTCTGCAACTCTCTAATTAATGCTTTAATATCTTACATTAGGAAATTTACTACTTATTGCTAAGATTTTCTGCTGAAAGGGTCCACCTTGTCGGCCATTTATATTGAACTTTTTACTCCAGATTCAGCTGTGATGTTCTTTCCAGGTTTGTTTTTTTTTGTTTTTTTTTTTTGATTACGAAGAAGCTGGGATCAAGATTGCTCATGTTCTGATAAAAATACAGGGGGAACTTGATGGTACTGTCTCGTTGTTTTTCATAGGAGTCAGTGTCATTTCTCTTTGTAGATTTTTGTCATTGAAATTTTAATAGTCAAATGATATGTTGGAAAGCCAAAAAGAATCAGAAGGCTATCAAGTGTTTCTCTATCTGAAAGTCAGTGTTGTGGTTTTGTTTTATTTTATTTTGCTTTAGAGCTTTTCTAGCTCAATACAAACTGCTCTCCAAAATGCAAAAAAAAATCAAAATGCAAATTAATCTCTTGATGATGAAGGATGAACAAATAAGTTCTTAATTTTTAATCATACATATTAATAGTATTAATTTGGCATGCACATAATGGCATTTATCAAAGCATCTGAAAATACTTGACAGACCCTTTATTGAGCCTCTTAACACTCGTAGGATTAAATCTGTCTTCCAGATAAATGTAGTAGTAATAATAATAATAATAATAATGATGTAAGAAATACTTCATTTTGCTTCTTTTTAAGCTATAATAAAGATTCTGAACTCAGTCTAAAAAAATAAAATGCTTCTGGTGGTCTTTGTTTAAAGTCATCTGGAGTGAAATGTGGTGATACAGTTAACAGATAAGATCTGAATAGATGACACTTTTTGTACAACAAATGAAAATTAATTCACTGTGTGACCTATTTAGAGAGCTTGCTGTGTGGAAGGATCAAAGGGTAGGGAGAGGGGTTTGTAAGCAGTAGGGGAGGGGACAAGAATGAATCAGATTGTCAGCTCATAGAGAGAAATTCTTTTGTATTGGAAAATGGAATATTCCAACAGAATAGCTAAGTATTCTAGGAAATAACTAAACTAAGAGGAAAGCCAAATTCTTTAATTACTGCAAAATGGGTTATGTTGATGAGATTTTGAGAAATTTGACTGCGCCCTTTTGGTTCGGGGTTCCTTGTCATCTGGCTTTGCACATTCCTAGGCCTTGTAGTCTACTTGATGTTTTATCGCTGTTAATGTTAGCAGAACAATAAGCTTCTTTGAGACTGGAACAGTTTAATCTGTTTTCAGCAGATCACTGAGCAGGGGTGGCTGGGGAATGGGTTTGAAACACTCGTTTGAATTACAATCTCCATGAATATACTGTGTAACAGTCTGTAAACCAATTCTTTAATGCTGCCTAGAAAAAAAAAATCTCAGAGAGGTGAGGCAGTTTGCTTACCTAAACTTGAGGAAGAACAGAGAGTCAGGGTTAAGACAATAGAAGGAAAAGATCCTGCATTGACTACAGATCACTGAATTAGAATGGGGAATGAGGATTTGAAGAAACGGGAAAGCATTCGAAACCAGGCCCTGTTCTATTGAAGGAGGCACTTTAATTGCTTGGATATTTTCTGGTGACACAGTAGACATGAACAAGTTCTTGAAATCGTGGAGGCCAGTTTCTTATCTCAGAGGAGGCAACTTAGATGTCATGTTCACTGCAAAGGTAGGGGAGAGCAGATCAAGCATGTGAAGGCTGAAAGGCAATTGAAGATAAAGAATTGTCGCATGATGTGGTTTGCAGTCCTAAGAAATGGAAAAGAAACAAGACCAGTGGAATGAGGACAATTCACTTAAAAATTTTTCAGTACTGTCTTGAGAATTTAAACTGGGATAGCGCCCTTTCACTTACAACTACTGCACAAACGTGTTCTTTTCCAAGTACCCATTAGTACAATATTCACTTGTTAAAACTGTGGCTTCTGAGAGCACCTGAAAGTGCAGAAGAAATGGTGGCTCTGGGAGAAGACATAGCAGAAGAAAATGGAAATATTAAGGTCTCTTTCAGAATCCCAAAAGGATTTAAACCCAAAGGAGTCATTCAAAAATAAAGACAAAGAAAATATGATTTAATATAAAAATTAAGGCTTGCATAAGTATGTAGGTATAACCAGGAAGTCTAAGAAGCAATACAAAGGAAAACTAGCAGACAAAAAAAAAACAACCAGGACAGCTCACATAGATACACGAGAAATTAAAGGAAGGCAAAAGAAAATACTGTTCTACTGCTTAATAGCAACCAGTGCAGATAACAAGAGAAATGGAAGACAAGACTGCTGAAAGGCAGGTGAGAGAACGTTTATGTGAGTTGGGTGAATTAAAGTAAGGTCAATTCCTTACTTCACCACAGAGTATTTAAGAAAGTAGCCTCTGAACGTTAGCAATTATCCCCTTGAACTAAGGGAGGGTAAGAGAAGTCCCACAGGAGTGGCAAAGGGCAAACATAGGAACTTCAGAGAAGAAAAGGATGCTTCTTGGGAAACAAAGACCAATCAGCCTAACTGGTACACACATAAATTTGCCTGAACAAATTATGAATAAATTTATAAGCATCTAGCACATAAAAAGGTGATAAGGACAGCCAGACTGGATTTGTCAAAAACGAATCTTATCAAACCAACCTAATTTTCTTCTTCAACCAGAAAAGTGGCAGAGTGGATAAGATAGAAATAGTAGATATTATATATTCTGATTTTAGTAGGACATTCTGCATGGTTTCATATCACAGTTTGGTAGCTATTTGGGAAGTGTGTTATAACCAGCTGATTTCAATTTAAGATGAAAGTGCAAATTTGGAAAAAAATACCTCCAGAGTTGGTTACTAGTTGCAGGCAATCAAAATGGAAAAAAATTTCAACTGTCTTCCCTGAACAAGTTATGTTCAGAGTTCTTGTCAGTTACTTGTATACTGGCCTACCTTCTATTACACTTTTTAAAACACATATAAGACAGTGCAGATAAATGTGCAAGCACTTCAGAGTGCAGATTTCAAATTTATTATTATCTTTGTATATCAGAGTAGTATTTTAAAGGGCTAGGCAAAGTACTGTATTTAACAGGGAAAAGTCAAATATTCTCACAAAATGTGAAACAGCTGGACTAACCTAAAAAAGATACTGAAAAGTATGGTTCTAGTGCATCAAAAAGTTAATTTTAATTTATTACGAGATACATATCTCACACAGGAGTGCTAGATTAATATACTGGCAATATTACTGCAATCTTTTTCATGCTTGTAACAGTCTGGATGAAATATTGTTTGTATTGCTTGTATATAAAACCAAGGGGCACCTTGGTATTAAGAAACAGATGGAGAAAGAAAACAAACATACTACCTATGTTTAGGTATTCTTACTTTTCTTCTGAAGTTGTTAAACTCTTTCTCCACATTAGATTGTATCTGGGCATTGGTGAGACTTGTTAACAAGACAAATATTTTCTTTCGCTACCTACAGTGGACATGTTATTGGTGTTGCAGGCAGCTGTCTAGCACCATCAAAACTGCAGGCTCAGAAAACTTGATTTGTTTGGAGAATTTAGAATACTTGAAAAGAGAAAGAAGAGGCAGACATATCTTCTCATATGCAAATGTTTACTTCTGGCTCCAGAAGGTTTAGGATAAGACAAAATAGGTTTGATGTGTAAGGAAGATGATTTATGTTACATACCAGAGAAAGCTTTTTTTTCAAAAAAGGATAATTAAGCAGGAAGAAATAACTTCCCTAGGGAAATTATGAAACCTCTTCTTTAATGGAAACTTAAAAACAAACATCTGTCAGAGGCAGTCTGAGTCTATCTAACCGTGCTTCTGTGCAGGAGGATGGACTGTGTCAGTCTCCAGATCTTACTCCTGCGATTCTGTGACATCGTGGAGGATTTTTCTCCCTGACTGCACAAAAACATCTACATGCCCCAAGCTTGTAATTAAAACATCTGCTGAACAAAGCAGGGTTGTAAATTTCAACTCATATGAGATAGACATTTAATGCTGCCAATGTACCAAGTGCCTGCCACTGCAAACTTTTCCTGAGAGGAGTTTCCTTTTACAACGCTTCAGTTTATCAGTCACTAATTTCTAATAATATATTAAATGGTTTAATATTTGCCCACTAATTTAATAATCACATCTTACCCTTTGGCAAATAATTCATATGAAAACCAGTTATCGTCGAATAGTTCTTCTGTCATTCTGACCCAGTTATTTTGATTCCTAACTGTCTTTACTTAGTAGTTATACAAATGGGATTTTCAGACAAATATAATCCATTTCTATTGTAATGCAAAAATAATTTGTTTGACATTCAGTGCCACTTTCCTGGCTTAGTGTCTAATAGTTAGATGACCACCATCCTCTGAATTTGCTGCTTCTTGATTGCTGTTAGTTTTCATTCTGCTCTGTCTGCAAAGGTAGAATGTATGATGCCTCCTGAATTAGGCACTGCAGGATTCATTTCTTCTTGCCTCACAGACTGCTCGTGTTTTCTTTGATCAGAAGAACATTGAAACAGTTTATATTTTTATAAAACATACAAAAGCAACATTTTAAAATGGTACAGGCTTGGTCTCACCATTTACATGAGTTATTTTCAATAAAACATTATTATGAAAGTAGTAAGTAAGTTGATCATATATCATTAATACATGCTGTAGAGAGTGATGTTTCTGTGAAAACATGATATTAGAAAATATGTTTCACCATTTGCATGTCTCAGGAAAACATTCAATCCTAAAAGAAAAACTACATGTTTTTCCGTCTGTTTGATCATTCAGATCGTTCAGTTGGCAAGTGTTCTGCCATGACAGTGGAATAGTTAAGCACGCTGAGAAAAAGAAAGAAAGGGAAAGAGAAAAAAAAAGGGAAAGGTAAAGGGGAAAATGACAAAAGGAAAAGGAAAAAAAGAGAACGGAAGAGAAGCTTCTTCCTAACCCCAGTAAAGTATTGGGCTGTTATAAAGAAGATTCTTATCTCATCAAGGTCAGTATTCATGTCTTGAGTCTTGCTATGTACTAATAATGTATTAATTAAGGGTAGGCTTTCAAATTATTTCTATTGGTTTAACAATGGTGAGATTTATACTGACTCCCATGGGATCAGAACTAAGTCAACAATGATCTCCTGTGTAAATATATTTCTAACTGAGGAAGATTAAGAGCTCATAATGCAGTGTTACTGTACGTGTCTAAAACAGTAGTTGCATTATTTCTGATGGAGTATTTGATAACATTTGCAAAAACACAATCAAAACAATTGAAATAGATACTACTTCTCAACTGCAATAAGTTCTATGGAAATACTCTATTTTTCTATTCCCAAGCTTAACAAATTACTTACCTCAATATTTGCCCTTTCCCACCCTCATCAAATGCATCACACATTATGGGTCTTTTTTTTTTTTGCCACAAAGATTGCAGCTTTTAGAAACAAGTCATGGAAGGCAGGTAGTATGGGAGAACTAACTCCTAAAGATTATTGAATGTGGACTGTCGTAACTTAGTTGCTCTTCCTGCTACCAGTTTGTATTCTGCCAATACCCAACTCTAAAACTGAGAAAAAGTGTTGGCAATCACACTGTCGTCTTGTAGGCTTGTGGCAACCTAAATGTTTATGGTCTATAAAGACACAGCAAAGAAATTATTCTCATTACTCTTATGATCTCTGACTGCTGTTCATAGTAGGACTGTCAGACCCAAACATGACTTCAGTGTTGGCAAAGTTGTTCTCCGAATCATTTTCTACCGGATGACGGTCAGTTTGTGTGCTACTTCTCCAGAACGTAGCACTTCTTTCCTGGTAAAATAAATGACATCAAGCCTTCTCTTGCAGCTGAATGTATTTGCTTAACTCTTCTGATGCCTGTGAAAAACTTGGTAAAATATTCCAGAAACTGTTCCTGTAGTCAAACATAGCTTTTTTTTCTAACCCCATTATCTGAATTCAGTGTTGCCAGAGATATCTTACAACTACCTGCAAATGAATGTGCACAACCTCTGAGTAGATGAAAATGGGAATAATATTTTTGTGTTGGCACCAGAGGCTTTCCAAGAAAAAATATTCTTGTATCTAGGCAGCCTTTTGGCCAAATGTATTTTTTGCATTATGCTAGGGAGTGCAACTTGAAGCATTTGATGCTCGCTAAATGTTTAATGATCTGGTAAAAGACTGTTCACTCCCTGTGTCTTTTTTTTTGGAGGGGAAGAAAAGCCTCAGTATCCTACACTTAGCCAAGTATAGATGTGATCATTTGCGTGAGAAATATATGTATTATTTCCCTGAATAATCTTTGTGTCAAAGCATCTGGGAATGCATGAAAATATACATCTTTACAAGGAAGAACGTACCATGGAAATTTTCTTTTTAATGCTTTTAACTAGGTGGCTATGAAAATAGTAGAGATTGAAAAGGGGTTTTTTTCTCTACTATTATTTACCAAAATCCCTCTAAATCCCTCTGTGTTTTTCGTGTAGCATAATAGACCACTATTTGCTTCGAGACTGAAAGAGATCTTATAAAAATACCATATAAAGCTATTTGGTTTTTATTCTTATTTACTAGTATTTTGCTATGGTGATGAACACCTAACCAAGAGTTCACCAAGCATAGAACACATTGGCTATATGGAACAGTTGGAGAATGGCACAGATATTTTCAAGCTAAACTGCTTTTCCTGAGTTACTGTTAAAGGTCAAATAAGCAGATCCAGTCTACCTAAAGTATTTTGATGCTACAAACAATCTTTGGTGCCTGTCTTGACCTTTTGTAGAGAAGCTTACTATATTTGCCAAGAAGCTGTTATGTTCAATGGTGAGCAGAGTCTTAAGTCCCACTTTTGGCAAAACCACTACAGTTTAGTCTTACTTACATGACTAAAAGTGAGACATTCAGCTAAACAAAATGATAAAGCACACAATAGGTTTTCAAAAAGCATTGAAAAAACCTGTTATCACAGTATGTATTTAACAGCTTTTTTTCAAAAAGGAGTTATGGGCAGCAAATGAGAGCATTTTGTTGTGTAAAGGTATCAGTATACTTTTCTCAAAATTAAATTATTTCATGTTAAACTTCATAACCTACAAACAGAAAATGATATCTGAAATTAGCGTGATGCGTGTTTATCAGAAACAGCTGAGACAGTTAATTTTGTTTGCTTTAGTAAAGCTCCCTGTATCAACTGTGTGTGTCAAGGTATACAAATACAGAAATATTAGTTATATTTTGAATGTATATACATTTGTTCCAGAGAGAATAGATATCACTCTTTGTTTAGAAACATGTACGTTTGGTATTTATTACACTTTCCTCCTTAAAAATGTCTTTGAATGTCACTTTCAGTTCAAAGAAAAGAATTTCTAAGTTTTTCCATCTGGAAACAGCTTGCTTCGTATGATCAAAAAGACATATTTATATACTTTGATTAAGTGGTCCTTTCAAAATAGCAATGTGAGTGATCATTCAAGAACTGTAAGCAAGTTAAGCTTTGCATATGAAAATACTCTTTTGTGGAAGAATGAGATTTAAGAAAAACCCCTTAATCATAAAGAAGACATGGAAGTTTTTCATTGCACTTTTATTTGCACTCTTGTTGCTAAATAAAAGCTGTTCATTGTAGGTCTTTTGATAAAAACTAATAAGAATGTAAATTTAGGGGATCATAATTTAGGGGATCATAATAAAATATGAATGATTAATAACAGAAAAAAGTTGTGTTCAAAAAGAAATGAAAAAGTCAGTTTTAAAGAAAGTGAAATAAGTATGAGTAAAGTCATATATTTAAAAGTTTCCAAAAGCAGTATAGGACAAATTTTATCCTTGGAAGCATAAGGAGGTCTCCTGTTGAGCTCAGTGATGCATGGGAAGGCAAAATTTGACTTAATGTGCCTGAAATGTGAAAAAGAGAGTTGAAGAAAGAAAGGGCATTAACTTTGCTAACCTACATGACTGTCATGCTGCTCACCCTTTTTACTTACGATGGAACAAGCTCCCAGAACAAAAACCTTTCCTGCTCTGTCCTACTTATTTCAATGAGATTTTTGATCATTATTTTGTTAAGGAATTAAGTTCCAAACGTTATACCGGATGATACATATATCTGAGATTATTTAACTATTTGGAAATACCTCCTTAAGTAACAGAAACTTGTTCAGCACTTTTTGTCTGAGTAGAAGCAGCTTATTTGTGAAAGATATGGTAATTTTTCTGTTTGTTTAGATCTGATGAGTCTACAAGTATAAAAGCTCTGAAAACTGGTGTAAAAGATGTTTACCTGAATTCTGAATTTATAACTTTAATACCATGTGCCTTGGGGAAAAAAAAAAAAGTGTAGTTAATGAGAAGTGAGTAAATGTAGAACAGGTAAGACACCTAGCTGATCCTTCTAATGTTTTTCAATTTTTTTTCCTTTCTGAAAAGAGTGCTGCTAAGAAAAAGTTCCAGTGGTTTTACGAAAACTGACATCTTCAAAGTAGAAGATGAGGAATAAATGCCTGATTTTGCTGTACAGTAGCAGGCAGAATTTATATATGGGATTTAATTCAATTTTAAATCTAGGGATTCAACTTTTCCTGATTCTGAGGGAGCCTGTGTTCACAGATGCCTCAATAGTCTGGCTGCAAAACCTGTTCAAAGGTGAGGAGCACTCTCTTACTGTTCTTGTAAAGGGAGGTTCACTTCTGTAAGAGAAATTTTATATATTGGGCCGGAGAGACACTGAGAGATGGTGGGTAAGACTACATACAAGTACTTACATAATTTAAAGTTAAATTTTATTATGTTATTTTATTTACAAACACCTAGCCTCTTAGCACAACATATTCATATATTTGCCTCTATTTGCCTCACAGCAAGGGGGAAGGGAGGAAAAAAAGAAGATAATAAAATCTGAACTAAAATGTTAAAATGATATTTTAGACAAGCAAAACTGTATTATTTAGGCATGAAGAAGGATTATAGACCTTTACATCAATGCAACATTAAGTCTGAGATGTGGAACTGGTAAGACTAGGAACACCAGAATTAAGAATCCATAGATACTAAATTTGTCCCCTTTTATGCATATGCCATTTGATATGGAATTTAATTACCCACCTCCTCTCATTATCTGAGTTACGTGAATATCACAGCAGAGTGGCAAGACCTCATCAGACAGGGGCATCTCTGCACAGTTTGGAGGTATCCCAGTCTGCTGAAAACAGGAAAGCATTTCACACAGCAGAGAGATCCAAGTCTACTCTTCTCTATTTCTTTTCAGTAGCACAGTTAAATTCAGAAGAACTGGAAGGCAGGAAAAGATAATCAACTCCCTGAATTCGAATCAGCATTTCAAAATCCACAATACCTATTATGTATGCATATACAACAAAAGACTGGAGCAGAAGGGAAGGAGAAGGAGGCTGAATACATTGGTGATCAAATTTATAGTTTTTTAAGAGCTTGGTAAAGAGAAGGAGAAGGAGGAGGTAAAAGAGGCAGAAAAAAATAGATGAGGAAAATGAACGCTTCAAATGCAAATTATAGATGAAATGCCTCATAGATACTCATAAGCAGAGTTGCTGGGAACCTGAATTTTACTTACATGATTTTTTTAAACTTTCAGGTAGTCAAGTCATAGCAAAGAACTTGTATTCTAAAGAACACCTGTGAGAGTATTGTTATGGAATAAGTACTCTAACCTGAGTCTTACTATTCTGAAGCCAGTGTTCTCACTACTAACACACTTCCTTCCCAAACTCATTAGTCTTGTTTTAAAATAATGTAGAATGCTGTAGCATTAGCTTGGAGAAAATAAATAAATAAATAAATAAATCCACTATTTGAAAACAAAAAAAAAAAGATAAGAATGTGAGAAGAGAGGGAATTCTACCATGCATCTAAGAAATTGCTACATCGAAAAATAAATTATTTACAAATGCATTTGTCATTACTAATCTTGTATCCCAGGTAGCAAATCTTACATTATTATTCTAGCAAATATTGCCCTGCTACAGATGTTACTAAAAACATTTTTAATGTTTATAAAATGCCCTATATTAGTTGCTTTACTTAGTTGCTTTACTATTGTGGTAGTGTTGTATAATACCTTATCATCATAGGATTTCATACTGATGGCAGGAAGAGTTGAAGAAATTACCTTAATTAACTTAATGCTGAGTCAGCTATAAACATTACCTATGTAGTTTGAGTGTTGTAGCTCATCAAGAATTTTTATAAAGTATTTTGTGTCATCCTGCATGTTTAAGATGATGGCATGTTATTTCTCTGACATGTCCCTCACTCACTCACGTCCAGTCTGGAACCGATCTATTTTTTTGAAAAGGTAAATCATAAACACTCGTTTCCTTTCCCATTACAATGCACTGATATTTGCTGTTCTTAGAAGTACACCTTTGCTTCGTATGAGTTGTTTAAGCCAAGAGTGCTTCCATACAGTCCTTAAATTTTTTCTTTCTCCTTATCTAAATGCTGTATGTGACATGCAAGCAAAGTTTGCAATTAAATTAGCAGTCTGAATGATTGGTTGAGACTTAGTGAAGTTGAATGTCATTTTTAAACATCTGAAATATGCATGACCATTGCAATGATTCAATAGAGCTTTAGATCATGGACGTACATTTAATAAAGTAAAATGATGGCCATATATAAAGACATACACTTTTACTGATGAAGCTGATGCAATAACTGTGCTATACTGCACAAATTATCATTTTTATTTCCATTGATTTCATCTCTTGCTATCAAAAATGTCAAATGTGTGTTATTTCTTTATTCTACTTAAATGTGACAAATGTAAAGAAGGCTTTATTGCAGATACAGTGAATGCAAACATTAAAAGTGACAAAGAAATTATGACATTCTGATTTAAAACAAAAAAACCCCAATAATTTAGTTGCAGTTATAAAACAATAACCTTGTTTCATATTCTCCTTCTTTAAAAATTTCATACTGTCTTACTTTCTTTATGTTATGACATGGCTACTTTTAAATAATGACAGCTGCTTGCACTATCAAAATACGTGTTATAAATTTGTGTTCTCAGAACAAAATAATATGCTTCCCTCCAAAAACAAAAGGAGTGAAATATACGTTTCATAAAGTATAATTAAATGTTATCAGACAAATCCAAAATATCAGTGCTGGTACACTATGAAGGAAAAATAGGTTTCATAATAAATATTATACCCTATATAGGTAGGTCTTACTGCTAGAAAACACCTGGGTAACACTTTTTCCCAAAGATGTAGGAAAATATCTTACACATTCTTAGATTATACTTCTTCAATATTGATGCAGCAACAAAGCTATCCCAAAAGATAGCTTAAGTGAATGGTAATGGATTAAAAGACAATTAAGTTCTTGGTTAAAGACCAACACACATTGGCATGACTAAAACTTTCCACCACCTGTTCATTTTTCCTTATTAAATGATTATAATGAGCTCAATCGAACTCCCAAAGGAATAGTGTCCGTATCAGAAATATCATCATAGCTGGCATTAATTTTCATGGTTTTGGCAGTTCCAGGGAGAAGTTAACTGGCATGAAGAGTGAACTATCCCTCTCTCCATAGAAAAGTTACCTTAAAGCCAGAGTTTAGTAATATTGGCAGAAACTCTGGTGACTGCCTGTTGGTCTTCTAACTCTACCTTTGTCAAGAGAATGAAAACAAGCCTTCTCTCTCCAGGCATTTGAGTCTAAAAGCATTCAGTGGTCACTATACTTGCACCCGAAGGGAAACAAATCATTTGCAGTTTTTTTCAATCTAAGCAGTAGGTGGAATCACCAGCCCAGAATTCTTTAGACTCGCTCAAATGGTTCTATAAACATCTGTGGGTTTGTGATTACAACTAGTGCTTTTCCAAGGACCTTGATTGGAGACTGAATGGATAAAATTAGGTGTTTGAACTACACTATTTCACATAAATATAATATCTTAGACATAATCTATGTTGCCTTTGTTATGAAATATCAGTCAGTAAGAATAGCAAAGCTCTCTCTCCATAAAAATAGCAAGTGAATGTTTGTTTAAAATGGTGTCTACAGAGGCTAAACCAAAACCATAAAAATAAACTGTAAAAATAAGATATCTGGGTAGCCATCATTCTGACATATAGATTAAAATAAGGAAAAATTATAGGACCAACATCAAACATTTAATAAGTATATGAGAGTAGATACATCTAGATCTAGGAAAAAAAAACATTCAGTAATAAATAAAAAAAATAAAATAGCAAGCAAAAGAGAAGATTCAGAGTTGTTTTCCCTAATGGTTTCATTTCTTGAACACTATCAGAACAATTTACCCTTTTCTCATGATAATATATATTCATTCTGTTCAGAAGTAGAAGAGTCTGTTCAGATGTAGGAAATATTATGAAAACATTAGGCTTTATAGATTTTCTTGTTCAGTGGTAGTGGACACAGTAATTAATGCACAATGTATAAATCAGAGAGTCATAAATTATGAAATTGGGGTAGTCATGATCAGCAAATTAAAGCTCCTGAATATCATAGACCATAGGATTTCTGCTTTTTTTCTTTTTTTTTTTTTATGTATCAAGCAGATCTTCTAGAGGAAAAACTCTAATTTTTATAATGAATTTAAAAAAAAAAATGCAGCAACAGAAATTCTAGCCTAAAGGAAAAGTTTGAATGGGTGATTATTAGAGCTTTTATGATTAATTAAGTTTTGGATTGGTGAAGAAAAAATTTGAATCCCAAACAAAAATATTCAGTTCAATCTTAGAATAAAACATGTGGTGTTTCTCTATCTATATGAAAGAAATGGAGGCTGAAAGCTGCCAGATAGGTATAATCTGTATTTTGGTCCTTGGCTAAATAATATCTCTGGGGCTTGATTTCAGCCATTTTATTGCTGATCATCTAGCAGCCCAATCATAGCAGCAAGTAGGAAGGGAGGATAAAGAAGATTTTCTCATGATCCTCCCTTGCCCTTTTGTCTTGATTTTTCTTTTCCATCCTTAGGCTTGTTTCAATTCTTTTTTTTTTTTTTTTGTTTCTAACAATTGTGCATTGTTGGGATTCTCTCCCAAGTCTTGATTACTTTCTCATAAGCACCCTAGCAAGTCTCCTGTGGCAGATGCGTATCCTAACTAAGAGGAGGAAAATATGTCCCAGACAAACAGTTCAGGAGGGATAGAGGTCAATTCCACTAAAGCACAGCAGTCAATTCCACTAAGGCACAGCATATTCCTTTCTTCAGGTACAAACTCCGAGGCATTCCAGCTGACCGTCTCAGAGACATCTTGTCTTATCTGGTGTCACAGATTTTAGTCCTCTGTAGTTTCACTTTTTTTCCAAAGAGAATGTACCTATCTACTAGAGATCCAAATGAAACTAAATAACCTACAGTAGATGTGTACTCATAGAGCTGTCGTCATCTTCTTGTGCATTACTAATTTTTTAACAACGCTAACTACTCCTCCTGATACATTTCAAATGCATTCTGATATAAAAATAAAATTCAATTTAAGGATTTTTTAGGAGACACTGCAGAGGATTGAAATGAAAGAGGAAAGAAAGACAAAATCAAATAGAGTACAATTGACCAGAGAAAATGCAGTAGACAAATCAAATGTAGAGCCAAAATTAAAAGTCTGAAGGGATGATGGAATATGAAACAGCCAAACACTCATGCAGCATCCTGGAATCAGGATTGTGGGGAGCGTTGCAAAACACTCCAGCTTCAGCTATAGAAACCTGACTGTTTTGGAAGTTTCTGCAGTCCTATGTGCCAGAAGACATGTCTAGCCCTGAGTTAAATAAAATCAGATTACAGTAAACAGAGCCAACCTTTTAAATCTCTTTGCTCATCTCCTTTTTTTTTTTCTGTAATTTCAGAAGATTTGAATTTGGAAATGAATTAAAGTTTCATTTAAAAATCTTTTGGACACTACATGTCACTATATTAGTAAAAATATCTTCTCAGCTTTAAAAAAAAAACAAATCTGTGTTTCTAAAAATAAGTATTTTTGTGCAAAAGTGTCCTAGTTTGACACTCTATCTGGACTAGCTTAGTTAAAGCATTTTGGGGGAATTTTTTGGTTGAGAAAAAGAAAGCTGAGAGGGGATACTATCAAGATTTACAAACTTAGGAGGGTGGTAAATGCAGAACTGTTGTTCACCAAATTTCACAGAACTAAAACCAGAGGGCAACCACTGAAACGACTAGGAGACATGATTAAATTAGACAAAAGACAGTATTTTTTCTCAGTGGGTGGTAAACTTGTGGAATTTGTGGTCACAGCAGGTTGTGAAGTAAACACTATCAATAGATTCAAAACAGGATCAGACACAGATAGGTAATAGCGGGAGCAGGAAAGCATGTAGCTTTTACGTCCCTAATTCAACATGAATGCTAAGGAGTACAGGGGAGTGGATTGCACAGAGCAGCTGTGTTTTTTGTCCTCCCTAAACGGTTTCTCCTTTCTCTCTCTCTGTAAAGCAGACCAATGTTCTTAATCTCTTTTCAAAGAACTGCAGAAAATAGAAATAATTTGTTTGTCACTTTAGTTGGGTTTCTCACCAAACGCAGCCAAAACTCACAGGTAAAATTTCCAGGGTTTTGTAGATTTAAACTGTAGCCAGGAAAAAAAAAACAAACAAACAAACAAAAAAAAAAAAAAAAAAAAACCACAGTAAAAAACCATTCAAACATTTTTTCAACATTTTTCCAGACATTACTGGAAATGACAGGAATGAGAAACAGGACTTGGAAATAACTGTCTTAAGCTTTCAACGAACATGATAAAATATCTAGCTAATTCAGTTTTATTTTAGATTACATGTAGTCTAGATTCTGCTATTTGCTTCTGTCATCGTCCAAAAACTTGGAGGTAATTTATAACTAAATTTATTTTATTTTATTAGTTATTTTAACATTTATGTTAGCATTAAAGGAGCACCTCCTGCAGACATATCGAATTCTCTGCCAACTGAGAACAGAATTGCAGGATCAGTAATGCTGCAAACCTCCCATATCTCTGTCAGTGTTTACTTGTAGGAATAAAAAATTAATTCATTTGCTTTGCCTTTTTTTTTTTTTTTTTTTTTTTGGCCTCTTGGCTATATATATAAAAAACTAGATAGGTCATGTATCAGCATGGTAAGTCAAGTTTTGAATGTTATATTCTTCTGTAGTGATTTCCAGGGAAACAATCATAAAGCTGTTCAGTGCTACCTGGTTTTCTCAGAATAAGTGCCTCACAGTGCAAAGCTAAATTCCTGCAAACTTCCTGCGAACGCAAAGAAAGGATCTACCTCTAACAGTATGTAGAGATGGCTCCATTGTGCTTGTCACTAAAGATACTTTTACAAATTGCTTTAAGATGAAATAATATTTTTCGGGCATTTTAATTATTCATTTCTAGAGGAAAATGGCAAATCCAGATTTTAATGTTTTTTTTACAAGGGGTAAATACTTTGATAAATACTTTGTTCAGGCTAATGTTATATAATGTCAAAACCATATTCTTTTTTATATAACTTTGATTATAATACCACCATTGGTCTTACTTGGCAAAATCTTTTTTTCATAGACAAGGCTTAATCATTCTTACAGGCAGAAGAACAAACATACCACATGGGTAAACTTTATCTTGGATTTAATATTTCAGTCTTATTAGGCAAGTTGTCCAGAAGGGGTCTCAGATTGTCACTTCCTCACGTTTTATCTTCTGGCTATCTCATGGATTTATTGCTGTTTGTGTTACTTCAGCTGTAACCTGGACAATGTTGTCATTTGTGACTCAATAAATCAGTACAACAAACAGCAGACCTGTAAAGAAGAGTTCAGAAGTAAAAAGAAGTGAAACAAATGGGATGGAAAATGGTGATTTCATGTTTGCCCATCATTTTTCTTTATAGATTTAAACAGAGTGTATTACTGAGGGTAAGAATACAGAAGTATTTTAAAACATATTATTGAGATAATTATTTCCGACAAATTTGAATTTTCAGTTAGCACCATCATAGCAGAAGCTGAGATACTATGTTGTTACCAGACATCTTTCCGATATCTTCTAAATTTCTACAGAGTCTTCTTGTTTACATGTTTATTAAATTATTTGTTATTCCAACAGTCTCTGGCAGAGAATGAATTTTAAAAGATTGATATCATGTTAAAAAGCTGGAAATAAATTCAGTACATGGTTGCTCAATTTGGTGTTGTATCACGATGTTTACATCAGCATGAATAATCTGAGATGGAAGCATAAGGACTGTGATTCTGATAAGTGAAGTCTTATTATACAGACAATGGCAATATAGCATGCATTCTGAAGGTGTAAGTGTTGTAAATTATGCTGCCATATTTTTGCAGAACGAGGAGAAAGGACAATCTTTGGCTGTTCTTCACTGTTTCTTCTATGACACCAGGCTTTGGCATTTGCTGTCTAAAAATCTCCATTCTAGATGATTCTTCTCCTAAAGTGAGGTGGTTTGATTAAGCACTTTTAGAAAGAGTTTATCTTTCACTATCATACAAAGCTCTAAATGTGAATCCAAGGACATAATTAAAAAAGCAAATGCTACTTCAAGGTTTGGTGCAAGTTTGTAATCTAGACACAGTTACCTTGTAATTATTATTGACAGTAGCTCTTTTAGAATCTTTGATTATTGTTTCCGTTCATAATTAAGAACAAGTATACCTATATGTTTCAGATTGCATACTGATAAAACGATATTCAGGATATTATGAAAAAGCTCCACTTTCCTGTGACCCCCTCTGAAAGCAGACACAAATTTTTAAGAGAACACCTTAAGATAGATTTTCCAATATGTACTTCTACAGTTAGGTTCCTAAACTATTGTAAAAAATGTGATTTTGAAGAAAAACATGGAAGAAAAATAACCTGGCGCCTACATAATGGTTTCCAACCCTTTTTACCTTAAATGCAGATCTGGCAAAGATAATGTTCAAAATGAATTAACTTTTTTTTTTCCACTGTGTTTTGTTTGTTTTTTTTTTTTCTCTTAATTAAATATGTCACATCAGCCCCGTGAAGCAGGAAGTGAATTATTTTAATAGTGTCATAATGATGAGATTAGCAAAGCCCAGTTGATATTTTATCTCCTGCCCTGGTTTACCATCACATTAGAACTCGGAACATTTAATTTAATCTCTTCTGTAAACACTAGGAATAATTTTCAGCTGTGAGGTGGTCCTGAAGATTTAGGAGTTGTAAACCACTTGGGACACCTTTGCTATGTTATTATCTCTCCTGGAAGCTTCCCCAGGAATGCCTGAAAAACAGCTCTAAAATGTTTGCATGAACTTACTTTTTCATTTCACCTCTTTGGAGATGAGGATCCAAAAATGGAAATGCTTAGTCCTAGGTATGTCATGTGCCTCCAGATATTAATTATAGGGCAAATCAAGCATACGTTTGATGACGTGTCTCAGGAAGCTTTCTCCTATTCATAGCAGCCATTTGAAATGTCAACAGTAATATAAGTAGAAGAATAATTAGATCTAAGGTATGCAATACTGTTCGATGAGGTGGTTTCATTCTGCTTGCTTTAACTGGACAAAATTTGAAATGTTTTTCTGGTCCACTGACTACAATGGGAGTGATGCAAGACAATCAAAACTGTGTTTTGGCTGAACTCCTATTTACCACAGAATAATACTGAAATAATTTGAATGCTAAATTTAAAATAAAGAAGGATAATATTGTAAAACTATTGTGAAAAGAAAAATATATTAAATACATGCATCTAAAGTCATCTAGCTGATTTTGAGGTGACAGAGCATTATCTATCCAGTATTTTCTGCACAAAGCTCCTACTCTTGTTCAGCTGCAGCATCTCTTTCTAGACAGAATGAACTATTACAAAAGGTGCTGGGAAGTCTAATTCGTATAATTAAAAATAAAAGTGCTTTATTTCTTCTCTGGCTTTCTTTAACTTCAAAGATGAAACACGAATTTTGCTTTGTCTTTGCTAATCTCACTTTGTCTGCTAGACAGAAAAAATCTGTCATACCTCTTTCAATGTAGATATGTGTAGACTACCGTAAAACTACATCCTAAATTTGTCTTGAATAAGCAAAACAGATGCATTTTCGAAAGCTCAGCTCTTTACTAATCTGTTTCAAACATTTTCTCTACCATCAATGAAGAATACCAGAAATACTCCTTTTCTGACCCTTGTTCCAGAAAGGTCTCAGGTCTATTATCTGAAGAGGAAATAGCACTTTCCTACTCACTCTTCTCTTTATACATTGCAGAATTGTGTTTTCTCACTTAGTTACAATTTCATGCTAGAAACTCACATTCAGTCAACACAAACCTGAAAGTCTTAATCCTCCACCCCATGGGTGAAATGACTTATATTCCTTGTTCCCAAAAAAGAACTTGTTTCTAGATGTGGAGTTTAACCCCAGATATTGACATTACAGATGCCTGCCTCAGTAACTGAGCTATGAGTTCTTCAGTGGTGGGTTTTCATTCCCTTTTGACATCTTGTCCTTGTTTAATTTATTATGAAAGCAAATAAATTTTAGTTTCAGTTACTAAGAGTTAGGGGGCAGGGGAAATTGGAGTTTTGGGGTTTTACCATTGAAAGCATTCATAAGCAAATCAATCAGGAGGCTCCCCTGCCCAGTGAATGGAAATTTTTGAGGCAGATTTTTTTTCCCCTCTTCTTGATATATCTTTAAAACTTCACTGTTTTCTGTATCACAGAACATCAGGCTGCCATACCTTATGGAAATGCCTTATTGAGTACAACAGGGATAAAACCTGGGTTTAGGGAAGTTAATTTCTGGAGAAGCTAGATTCATGAACTGCTTTCAAACAAAGTAGTAACAGCAACCAGGCACATCAATTAACAATTCGCATACAATAATAAATAAAGAAATCCATATGAGATATAAAAAGATATGGAGTAATGAATACTCAATTAGTGAAAAATAATATTTTAGAAATATTTCCTAGAAAACACAAGTCATTATATAAATAATAAATCTGTTAGATAAGTGCTTAATTAATTTAAATTTTAAAAACAGTAGAAAAACAAAAAAAAAATTGTACTATACAGTATTATATTAAAAGTTTTGGTTATTTTAAACACAAACTAGCTTATGAAATTGAAAAAATATTGTTCAAAATTTCCTCTCATGTCATCTTTTTGCTAACAGTACAAATTCTTCTCTGCTTGTTTCGGGCTTTGAGAAAAGCAATATGAATTCTGCTAAGTCATGTTAAGTCGAAGAAAGAGACTATTGAAAATGTTTGCCTTTTTGCCAGGAGAAAGTTTTGTCACATGCAGTGCTTCAGTATTGAAAGAGTTGAATAATTCTGTTTGCCAGGATTGTGAGGTCTCACTGAACAACTCACATCACTGCGTCTTGAGGTATATCAGCAACTGATGATCTGTAAAAGAATCCAAGTGTTAGTTTTCTCTCACTTTTTTTTTTCTGATTTAAGAGGGATTTTTTTTTTTATCTGAAACTGTACGATTTCAGTTTTCATTGAGTGAGTAGCATTTATTGCTATAGCCAGATTAATAATTCAGATAACAAGCTGTTCGTGGCTTTAGAAACAACACACATTTTTTGTTTCTAGTTTGCTGACACCTCTCTCTCTCCTAGATGTAATGGCAAAATATTTGAGACTCAAGAGAAATGCAAGTCATAAACCAGATGCACAGGAGAACACATCAAATCCCTCAAATCCTCAAAACCCCGATCCAGTAATTAATTTGTTCTGAAGTAAATTTAAAATGTGTATCTTTTTTTTTTTTTGAGGTAGGAGGGGAACAATAACATTTTTTAAATTTTATTCAGCATCGTCTGTGGTAAAATATGGTTAAATATTTTATTTATGAGAGTGTGTAGAGTATAGTAGAATATTTTCCACAAGTAAGTATTGTGTTATGTCCATGCACAATTAGATAAATGTGCAGTGCTTTTCCAAGAGGCAGAGAAAGTGAGTCTTGGAGGTAGGTTTTTAATTTTTTTCTCTGTTTTTCTCTAAGCTATTGGCAGAAGAGGATGTGACTGAAACCTTGCTTTACTGTTAAGTCAGTCACCTTCAGCAAACATCTAATTTACTTTGTCTTTTGCTGTAAATCAGAAAATAAGTCTATCGATCCAGTCATGCATGGATGGCCTCATATTTATTTCTTAATTACAGCTGTGAATTTCTGAAATGCTACTGAGGTGACACAACTGAGACTGGAATAGCCCAAAATGTGACTTTTCAGTCCTCTGGACACAGTGAAGTCAGTTCAGGGGTACTGAAGTTCTTACGGTGTAAGCGGTGTTTCATCACAAATCCACATCACTCCTTTCTCGGATTATCAGGTTGTGTGGATTTACTTTCTCAATTCAACATAAAGTTTTGAGAATCTTGAGTTTGGTATTAGCCATGCTTGCTCTTTGAAATTTATGTTGAAAATATGTCTGCCACATACTTGCTTGTGACAATCTCAGTTTATTAAAAATTCTCTATTCGTTGGAGGTCCAGAGGAAAAGAATCAGTAGGCTAGTAACACTGGTGTCATGTGTCACCTTCATTTCTCTGATGCTTGTAGTGGTAGAGCTTCTTTACAGAGCTTGAAAATTTTTTTGAAAGCACAGAGCCTATCCAATTCTGCAAGTCCTCCTTTGGTTTCATAGATTGCATGCATCTAGCAAATCATTGAGTCTGTCTGAAAAGATAAGTAAAAGACGTAGTAGGTGAGAGAGGAAGGGAAATGAATACTTTGGGTAATAGATAAGAGATGCAGAGTTTCTGGAAGTGACTATGAGAAATCCTTATTAACATGAAAGTTAATGGGTTGCTCCTTGCATCTGCGACAAGTAGAATCATAGAATAGTTAGAGTTGGAAGGGACCTTCAAAGGTCATCTAGTCCAACCCCCCTGCAAGGAGCAGGGACATCCGTGACTAGATCAGCTTGCTCAGAGCCTCATCCATTGAGCCTTGAACATTTCCAGGGATGGGGCATCCACCACCTCTCTGGGCAACCTGTGCCAGTGTTCTACAACTCGCATTGTAAAAAAAAAATTTCCTAATATCCAATCTAAATCTACCTCCCTCTATTTTAAAGTAGTTGGTTTAATACTGAACTCAAGTAACAGGAGCACCTGGCACTCAATGTAGTTAACGGGAGTGGCTAACATTAATTTGGTTAGTAAGTGAGCAGCACTAGTGAGTTTAGCATTCAAGCGTTAAATGCAACAAGGCCTTCCTGCCTAGCACTGTAACAACGAGTACCTAAAAGTTAATTTAAGGTCTTCCTCAGGGGCAGCAAATCAGACCAGACATCAGCTGTATTTGTTAGAGACTAGACACCAACTTCTGAGAGGGATATGATTGGAGGTGGGGGAGAAAAATTGAAAGCAACCCTCAAAGCACAGCACCTGGGAACCTTCAGATGCCTGCAAGATTGTAAAAGAAGGCTTTAAAAGGACAGCTGAAGCCCTCGTGTGAATGAAGAACAGTTGAAGTGGTGGGAAGGTGATACAGCTGTTCTCATTGCTTTGCAGTCAGTTTCAGGATGAGGGTGAGAGTTCAGCCTGCTGAGGGAACTGTTTCTTGTGCTTGCTGTACATTGTCTAGCTCATTTTTTGTCTCCAGGACCTGAAAATAGGGATTTGGCAGTTCTGTGGTAAAGAAATGAGACAAGTACACATGGAGTAGAGGAGCTGAAGATGTGTTAATTTTGCTGATGGTCAGGTACATGGTTGATGTTCTCTGGGGTGCTAGTGTTGTTTCCCTGCAAGTTTGTATGCTGTTGTTTGGGTTTGTCTCCTCTCTTGTACCCTTTCCTTTTGCTAGGACTCAGAAGCTTAGTCTGTAGGTAAATGTTACTTCTTGCCCAGGCCTCTGAAAGAGGGAGAGAAAAGGATGAGGATTTAAGGCAGTGCTATGTAAAAGTCGCCGCCTTTAATGAGTAGAGAAAAGAGATCTAACTACCTCTCTTGTGTCTTTCACCCTCCTGCTCATAATCCGCTTGTGTAGACAGTCTGTGATAAATAGATATTAATTTACATTCTTCCTTTGGTTTTTCTTGTATCTCTCTGTATTGTTTATGATAAAGAAGGTGAGGGCAGATGAAGCGAAATAATTTAGGCAAATGGATATGTATAAAATTATTTTGATTGTTGGGAAATCTGCAAAGTTCTTCCCTATCCCTTAGGTCTTATGATTCTTGGGTTTTTGGATTTGGATTTTTTTATTATTTTTTTTTTTTTTAGCGGGGGGGGGTGTTGTGGTATTTATTTTGGGGGTTTTGTGTGTGTGTTCCATAGAATAATTTTAAGCAATCAGTGCAGGTGGTGAGTTTTTAAATTATTAAAACCTACCTTATGTAGAGTATACAGCTGTGGACAATAACCACTGTGAAATGCCACTGATTTCTGCATGGTACTGTGGGTTTTAAATAGAGTAAGTACATCAGTTTCAGGGAAAAGGTTTTAGAAAGGTGCTTCTTCTAGGATGAATGACTTGGCTACAACATCAAAGATAATGAAAAACAAACAAAGCTGTGGCTCTGTCAGGAATGTGTTTCAAATAAAAGACTTGGTATTTTGCTTCTTGTCTCCTTCCCTGTCTTTACACTTCCCCCTTTCTGGTTATCTGTTGGAGTGCTATAAATTATACTAGCTCAGAAAGGTGCTACGGTGGTTTGATCAAATGAATTGTTACCTTTATGTAATTAATATTCAGTGACCGGAACCATCACTGAGGGATTAAGATAAAAATGCCTTGCATGCTCTTGTGTCTATAGGAGGATGGTAATTTGTGCCTCTTGTAATCACTTGTGGCTTTCTCCAAATTGGAGGTTACTGGAAAACGTACAGTGCATTTTAATTCTTCCTGTACCATATCACATACTGTATAAGGATTTTTCTTTTTTTATATATATACTCTTAATGTTTGATTTTATTCTGAAACATTTTGCTGTATTTTTTTTTTTTCATTTGCTTTTTGTCTAGATTTGGAGGAGGTCGGGGATACAGGTGTCCCTGCTCCTTGCAGGGGGGTTGGAACAAGATGATCTTTAAGGTTCTTTCCAACCCAAAGCATTCTATGTTTCATGAACAGCTGTTTTCTGAATAAATAAACCAACTTCTATCTGTTGTTCTCTTGTCAGTCCTGAAGCAACTTGTTAAAATTCTGATGATAGCTAGAATTTTTTCTTTCTTGTAATGGAGTCTATCTGCTGGGTACTGCTAACTTATTCTGACTGATTTTTAAGCTGCTTATTCATTTCTGGGAAGCAAAACTTTTTACATGGACCAGACTGTGCCTAAATCAAAAGTATTTAAAGAATAAATAAACCAGAAAGAACATCTTTCTTTCTGTGCAAGATCAATTGCTTAATCCTTCTCCTGAGATTATACGAATTCATCAGTGCCCAGTAAGCCTGCCTGTCATCGCCCTGAATCTTACACAGTCACTTAGCAGGTACAAAATAGGTGAAAAAAAAGTTGTGAAATTAGAATGATCTTCTTTCTCATCAGTTTTATAATGGCATAAATGGCTACATAAATTACAGCAGACAGTGAGATTTTCCTGTTGTGACATTTGGAGCAAACCACAGCCTTGGTATAAACTCAGGAGCTGTTTTCCATTTTTGTTTGTTTGTATAAAAGACTTGGGTTTTTCAGAAGAAACACTAACCTGAAGTGTTAAAACCTGCAAGGCTCTGGCTGAGTCGTGCTGACAGGTGAGAGTAAACAAGTGTAAAAATGGAAAGTGTTTCTCTTCAGGCAGAGGAGGGAGTTTCTAGCTGAGTATGGGGGGAAAAAAAAAAAAGGATTATCTTTGATGCTTAGTTAAATCTGACTTTGAGCTGAACTTATCTTTAGCTGAAGATTTTAGTACAGCCATGATTTAAACTTGCTATGTAAGCAAGCCCTTTTCACGAGGAAATTACTAGATGATCAAACTCTACAATCCAAACCTCTGATGAATTACCTTGTCTAAAAAAAAAAAGACTCTTTTAACTTAGAATTCTGTATTTTTTTGTCATTACAACCTAAATATGAAGTATTTTAAGTACTTCTAGTTTTGTCTAAAACTAGCCATTTCTCACACATTTATGATTGGTTTTTTTTCTGTTAAATATACTAGGACAATGAACATCTTTCCCTGCATCTAGAAGGAACTGAGGGGAAAGTCATAATTGTGCTCATCTTTTTCCCCAATTTCTTATCCCACTCCATCCTTTGTTATTTTTATTTCTTTGCAGTGTCCAAATCGTAAATCTATTCTGCTCATTCTCTAGTGTAACTTGTAGAGAGGTGAACTGTACCTTGCAAATCAGTTGTCAGCCAAAGTGAAGTGGGAAGGCAGATCCCCAAAATGCAGTCGGGTCCCTGGCCTGCTTTGATTGACACGGATATACATGACTGATGCAGTGGCAGGCTCAGCGAGCCATGAAGTAGTTTTATTTAACCAGGGAATTGTCTGTGTCTGAGAGTGTTACTTATATCGTATGTGTCTATGAATAAACATGTTTTTAAGTTTGTATGTTAATGGTGGCTTTACAGCTGAACTGGATCTCTCGCAGAGATCACGGTGCGTGATGCATGTGTGCTGAACAATGAAATGCTGGGCGGGGGTGTCTCCTTGATGTATGCAGAGCTGATAGCCATTCACTTTAACACTTAACTTGACCAAACTCAGTGTTTGTAAAAACAAACAAAAAACTTTCTTTCAAGGACAGTGCTGTGCTTGTATCACTTACGTTTGCTAGCAGGTGAGGTAGTTCTTACTCTACATATTACAGAGTGGCATTTTTGTTTCCCTTGGCTTTTATTTTAAATATTTTTTTTTTTTGTGGTGGGGGTTTAGGAGTTCTGCTAGGCTCCATCTTCTGTCCATTAAGCTATAGAAAATTATTGTAGTACTGACTGGACACAGTTTGAGCAGCTCGTCTGCGTTAGGAAACAGTGGATTTCTCCCAGTAGTGGATCCTGTAGCATTATCCTACTAATCCCAAAAAATCCCTTTCCTCTTGTACACGCTGCATGATGGTATTTCAGGCTTATCCTGTACCATTAAGGTGATTAGGGTACCTGCTATTGAAAAGTGGTGTTCAGAGCCTGCAGTAACCCAAGAGGCAAGTGGCAGAAATACAGCGGTGAAACAGAGGGAAGAAAATCAAACCATTAGTTAACACGTCATTTAAAATTTCAGGTAGCTGCTGTACCTCAGCTATTAAATATTGCCCCTTTGAAATGGGGTAACTGGGTAAGAACTCGCTGTTAATGTAGGGCTGGCAAGTTTTTTACAACAGTATTTTTGCCTTTTCTAAGATATGCTAGGAGTGCTTACTCTTGGTTATTGTCTTAGGGTAAGCATTTTAGACATGCACTTACAACGTAGCTAAGAAGTGGTTTAACTGAAGTGCTATTTTATTTCAACAAATAAACACTTTCTCAGCCTAATCCTTCCTCTACTTCCTTGTGTGCCTATGTGTCCAATACACTTAAGCAGTTACTAGTTTAATACTTCATATTTTATGGATATTTTGATGATGTTTCTAAGTATGACCATTTGAAATTCCTTGGTAATGTTTATGCTTTATGATATTTGAGTGAAAATATATAGGTAAGGATAAGCCTGTGACAGAGCTGTCATTGTAGATCTTTTCTGAGTATTTTTCCCCCAGGATCTGGATAAAATTCTTTCTCCAAGCATCACATAAGTCAAACCTTTCTGAATGCGGGCTGTGATTAGTGCCCTCCTAGTAGGTGTTTCCTTCAACTGTGGCTCCTAATTTTGCACTCTTACCAGCATCTGCAGTGTGTGGGTGTGTAGTTTGAAAATCTCTGTCTTGTTTTGTGCCTCCCCTGACTTATTTACTGATATTGACTGTCATCTCTCTACTTTTTGCACCTCTTCCAATACTCTCACCTTTTCTGAATATCTTCTGCTGTTTCCGCAGCCTGTCTGGTTTTTTCCTGGGCTACCTTTTACCCTCCTGCTGCCTTGCAGACCTGCCTATGCTCTGCTCACATATCACTTTATTATCTCAGTATTGAGCATCATTTGGAAAGTGCAATGCTGTCTAAAGTTATAGTCTTCACCAGCCAATCTATCAGGCTGAGGGATAAAGATTGCTTGGCAAATCTGTGACCTTTATAATGATAAATATGTTGTCCTATTCATCACAATAAATATAAAGCATTGTCCTGACTTGCCAATAGGACAGTGCATGTACTATGAAGAACAATGTTATTCCATGTTTGCCATTTCTGTGTATGCAGGACTTTTATTTAAGAACTAAATAAACACAAGCGTGAAGGTTGAATAAGACAGATTCATGTAATTTAAGAGATGTAATTAAAAAACCATAGACAGGAAATTTATTACTATTAAAATAATTTTAGAAAGCGTTTTTCTATACTAAAGAGCTAATTTGTATTTTTACGGCTTGATTAATATACTGTGATGAAATTCTAAAGCTGCAAAGCATTAATTGTCATAGAGCTAAGACTAAAGCCTAATATTTTAATATTTATGTGTTCAGAGCATTTTAATGCTGTTCAGTTCTCCATATTTCTGTATTTTAAGCAACTAAAAGATTCTTTGAAATTAGGAAGGACTAATTGTTTTATATTTAAGCAGGCTTGACGAGTAAGGCAGTGGACTGTGACCTAGAATATCAAAGTTTGATTTTTGGCACATTTTTACTAATCTCTAATATGATCTACATAAATTTCTAACCTTCATTTTCTTTCTCTTTTCTATAGTTTCAGTGGGTTCTGCAGTTGTTGTCCTTTCAATGTGTTTATAAGATTCCAGTCACCTTGGGGTCCTGATCTTAGCATCTTTTAGAAATATGAGAGAAAATAATAAATATTATGTATAAATGTGAACAACTTCTGTGTAAATAGGATATCAGTACTAATTCACTTTAGCCCCAGATTGTATTTCCTTAAAGTTTATGCTAGGCAGTTTAAATGTCTTATAGCCATCATAACTTTTAAAGAAAGAGGGAAATATACTGCAGATTTAATTTTATTTTTGCCAGTGCAATTCAAAACTTTCTCTAAGATTCATTTAAAAAAAAAGAAAAATCACTGAACAGTCAACTTCACAGTTACTCAAAATTGAGTATCTACCACACCATGTTTCTGTTCGTGACTAAAAATAGCAATTTTATGCAATGGAAAAGTGATCACTAACTTCCCAGTACTACTTTGTATGTTGAAAGAAACCCAGACATCAGATTTTAAGCCCACAATACATTTGTGTTTATGTGTGTCTTTTCTGGGATCTATGCACTATAGACAGAGGTGCTTCAGATAAAGAAAACAGAAGTCATATATATGATGAAGGAATTATGGACTGAAATCTTACCATCAATGTTACAATGGAGGTGATGCTAGATCATAATGTTGTTATCTTCTGATTTTAAAAACTGAGTCACTGAGCTAGTTGTATCTTCCTTTGTGCTCAAATAAGCATCACTTTGTGGTCCCTTGTTTTTGAAACGAAGTATTAAAATGTTTCTAGTGCATTTCAAATATGGGAAACTCTAAAAGCAGGAATTTTTTTGTTTGTTTGTTTCTCCCAGTATACGTGATATGCAGAGTTATCAGCTTCCATGTGGAATGATTTGAACTCATCCTCCTGCATTTTCAACCTAACAAAATTTGTCAAGTGGAATCTCTATGCTATTATGAAATAGCATAAAGGTATTTTCTTTCTTAGTTCACAAGTTTTATCTTCCTGGCTCAATGACCACACTTGCAAAAAAAAAAAAATGATTAAAGGAAAACATAGGATTTCTTTTTTAAATTTTATTTTCACTTGTAGTAATACTGGAATGCATTAGGACTGGGGGTGTGGTTGTTTGGGATTTTTTTTTTTTTTTTTTTTTTGCTGGGAGGGGGCAGGGGCTGGAATTTTTATGTTAAGGGAAAAATAAAACTTTAAACAGGCTCCAAGTCTCTGAGATATTTTTATTATTATTAGTTTAGTTTAAATTTTTAAACAAGAGACCATAGAAACACTCATTGTATTTTTTCTTTAAATAAATCAGACTTTCCCAGCTTTGTTTTTACTGCTTAAAAGTGTGGAAGCATTTAATGTTCATTTAAAATTTGCTTCAGGCAGCTCCTGTGAGTTTATCTGCTCATTAAAGAACAATGGAGCATTTCAAAAAAGCACTATTGCTGTAGTGTTTGATACAGAAGGAATTCAGCTATATATGCACCTATCTCTCTATATTTTCTTTTTTCCCTGGAGCTTCTATCAGATAAGTAATGTTTGGGATAAAGCTAGGTGGAAGAACAATAAAAACTGAAAAAATATTATTTCTATTTTTGATCAAAAATCATCATATTTTGTTCCTTAAAGGTTTATTTAGTTCTCATTTCCTCTGAAATTAAAACCAAGTTGTTCTGTGGTAATAATCACCTAATAGCTACTTCATGGCATGTGTTAAGTCTATTCTTTATCATTACTAAGGAATATTTTATAACTGGATTGTTCTAAAGTGTTTTCCTCTCTCTCATACCTTGAAATTTTACTAGAAAAAGAGCATTCAGGTTAATGAAAAATATTTCAGCTGACTACCAGTCTTAGCACAGATGAGTTGTAAATTATGAAAATGGTTTACTAAGAAGGTTTATCTGGAGATACTATCAGTGTGATGAAGGTTGAACAGAATACAGCTGCAGGCATAAACACTCAATTACCTGAGCAGCCTTTGTCCACCGTTATTTTCAATCTGAGCCAGAAACCCTGTCCCTGATAACTCATAACCCATCACCCTGTCTCTTTAGTTATACTAACCTGAGGGGAGAAACCAAATCTCTACTCAAATGTTAAAGAAAATACAAAAATATTCTTTCTGATTAGTATGTAATCCAGGCAAATTTTCTCGGTCTGCTGGGACTTCATTGCTCTGACCCTTGTGACCAAATTTATCAGGCTGATGGAGATTTGGTAAAGCATTAGAGTGCACCATTAAAATCCATATCTATTGAAATTAAAATTACTTTCCCTTCTTGAACAGAAAGTGAATGCAAAGTTAGTAATAAAAGTGCCTTCTATTAAAGAACATAGCTTGTGTAAAACATGCACACTTTAATCTGACTGCCTTTCAGCTAATTAGGTTTTATCAAACTTGAATGTATTGGAAGCTAAGGGAAAAAAAAAATGAAGTCTAACACCAAGATAGTGTGGAGTTTGGTTTGGTTTTTTTTTGTTTGTTTTGCTTGTTTGTTTGTTTGTTTTTTTTAAAAATAAAGGTAGCAAAGATGAGTCTGTACAAAAGTTGTGTTCCAGAACCAAATTTTAAAAATGGCTTGAGGTTAGAAAATTATTTGAAGGAAAATTATTAAGTGTTGAAGATTGAAGGATATAAAATTAACTTATGTGATTTCACATAATTAAAATCTGCTACATGTATCCTACTTCATCATAGGTGTGATGACAGAACTCAGAAGCAAAGGAAAGCAGATATCCAATTAGGAAAAACTTCTCAGCATTGTTTGTTTCACTTATTGTTTTGGCTCATACCTTGTACAAAACTCAAAGATGGTGCATAAAGATGTGTTCCACAATATCTGGAACCAATAAATGTAAATATGTAAAGCAGCTCAGGATTTGGCATGGTCAGTTCACTCTGGAGTGTCAGTAAACAAAACCTTCTGCCTGTTAGGTAGACTTCAGATCAACCAACATTAATATACAGGCTGTGTCGGAAGGATGATGTGGCTGCAAACAAGTGGAGATGAGGAGCGCTGCTGCTAAGATTGGCTAGGAATTTCAGGATACCAAATATCATAAGTGCAACAGCTGGGTTTTGGTTAGCCAGATCGAGTTGTATCAGGTAGAGTGTGGGGTGGTTTTTTCAGGTGAACATGGTTGCAACACAAAAATCTTCCCCACATTTTATCTGGTGGGACAGCACAGCTTTCTGAAGTACTCTGGATTTCACCGGTGCTAAAGGAAGAATTTTGCAATGACTTTAATAAAGTAGTAGTTCAGACTTTTTTTCTTCTCTTACTTTTCTCTCTGTTTCACTTGGTCCCTCTATGCTCTACTTCTTGCTGAAACAGAAATATCAGTACCAGAAGAATAGTCTTCAACAACTTCCAGGTGAAAGCAATCTGGTTCACTGGCCTTTTCTATACTGCTGATGAAGAAACTGAAAATTACTTTTCTGTGCAAAAGATTTAAGGTTGTCATTCTCCTATTGCAACTTCAGAAAGGTCAATAATTGAAAGATATAATCAGAAGATTGTATGTCATTGTTTCTAAGAGGGGAAAAGTTTGCTCGGCGTTGGGATGAGTTTCATCTCAGTTTTTAGAAATGGGTAGATAGGAACAGCTGAAGTCACTTTGACTTCTTTCTCAGGGGGAAAAGAAAAGCCCAACATCTCGTTTTATTCTGTTGACAGGGGTAACTTACAGCTATCTGGAGATCTCGCTGAAACAGGTAGGGGTTTATGCTGCTAATGCCTATGCATGAGTAAGATGGCTCCTGTTCTGGGATCTCAGATAAGAAGGGGGAACATAACTGGTATTTTCTTGCTACTGTAACCATTTTTGGTTTTTGATGGTTCAAAAAAACTAAAGATGACTCCCTACTCCTCACCCCTCTGCCAAAAAAAAAAAAAAAAAAACAACAAAAACCCAAATCTGTTGTAAAAAAATTACATTGTTTCAAAGGTATAGATTTAGGAAGCAGACAATGACAGAAATAGCTAAAGCCCTCTGGTATCTGTGAAGACTGGTAGGCTGTGAAGAATATGAAGTTTCATTTGGAACAAAAAAAAAGTGTGAATGTTCTCCTCTTCTCTGTGTGGAGAAGGTATTTTTGTATGTGTATACACACAGTATACATTCTAAAACAAAAACCTCCTTGAATGTCAAAATCTCCTTAGGCAATTAAGAAAGATAAAATAAATTCAGGAAAACTGAGTAAAAAAAAAAAAGGACAAATTCAGAGTTATTTTGAGATTTATGTTCTATCATCAGTAGAAAAATACTAATGCTTTTGCATAGGTTAAGCAAATACCTGCAAAATATGAAATGGGCCTTTTTGTGAATCTTTGATTCTTCAAGCCAACAGAATGTGAATGGGATAAAGCCGTATTTCATTTGCTGGTGGAACTCACTCATGTTTCAAAGTACTATGTTGAAAATGAATGCTTTCCATCATCTGTATTGTAGAAGATGGGAAATTCCCGTTAATTTCAGAGTATTGCTTGCTGAATTTGTTTGTGTCGGATGCCGCTGTTCTTAGAAACAGTTTTTAATATTACTTTCATACTCAGCTTATGGGTAACTTGGTTTTTATCCCAGATAAAAGAATAAGAATATTTCCTTAAATGAGCGATCAGCTAAATGTATTTGAAGGGACTCTGTGAAGCGGACTTTTTCAATTTCATTTTTAAAAGCCTGTGTTATAGAGTATGTGAAGTCCCAACCTGATATTATTTATTCACAGTGGAATGTAGATCATAATTCACCTGTGGGAGCTGAAATGCAGCCATGACATGCAATGGAAAATGACTGCAGATTGGCAGAGTGGGAAGGAGGAGGTCTGTGAGATAATGAGATCCTGTGAGTGACTTCTTTGACATACACAGGTGTGTGACAAATGTGACAATAAGAATACAGTTCATGTTCCAAAAAGGCTTGGAAATAATCTGTAATACACTTCATTTTTCTCTGGGAAACTACTTCGTACTGTGTTTTGTTTATTTATGATGATGGTAATTAATATTTATACATAGCTTCTGTAAAACAAAGTATCTTTTTTGAATCTTCTGGAACGGAATTGATTTCCCCCTAAAATAGAATTGATTCAATATAGAGGAAATCTTATATTTCTGGGAGGGCTGCTAAATCCTCAGAATGCTATATATGTGCATCCCCTGGATAAAAATAGTAAGTGTATATATAGTTTTTGTCACTTAAGTCCTTTCAGCATCTCCCAGAGATAAGAAACATTTGTCACATTTTGAAGGGGTTTTCATTGACAAAGGCTTCAATCATGCAGAAAGCTCTTTTCAGATTTCCATAAAACAAAGCAGACACCATTTACATGATAAATTGCTCCTAGACAACAATCTTAGCTGACTACCCAAGTGCTTGATTCTGTTATCACTGATTTGTCCTTCAGTTTTCAGCAGAATGAAAATGAAGGACTTGCAACTAATTGTGCCAGGAAAACAGAGCTAATTTGCTCATACTGCCAAAAAAAAAAAAAAAGATTGTAAGTCATTAGAGTTGAGTGTAAATCATATCATATGCAATAACAAAGCATTATTAATGGCCATGCTGCCCTACACAGAGCCTGAGGGTGATATTTTGTTAGCAAAATTACTTCTTGAAAGGTCTAACACTTTTTTTTTAAAAAAAAAAAAAGCCAAAGATCTGTATTTCTAGATGTTGCTGAAAAAATGTGTTTTCCAAGAAAAAATCATTTTAATCATTACCAATCAAGAGGAGGAAATAAAGTTTAGATATATACATTTTTGGGCTCCTGTTATTACCAAATTTTATTCTGATAAAGATACCAGAAACTAGATACATTTTAAATTTTAACCTATCAAAATGCAAAGCAAGAGGCTAATCGATACTTTATCACGTATCATGCTGAACTGCTGGTCTGCTTTAAGTACTCTGTTTTATCTGTTCCCAGCCAGACTGATAGTTCAGAATATCACAATTGTTGAGTGTGCTAAAGGAGAAAATCTGACCTCAACAGAGAGTTCAAGCATTCCCTTCTTCAAGATGCCCTTTTTTTTTTTTTTTGAAATGGCTTTGGAATAAGATTAAAGGCACTTTGACACTGATGTAGACACTTTTAGCTATTTTGATCACAGTGAAATATTTTCCCTGTAAGCAAATATTATGCATGATGTTAGCTCTACCTTCTGTTCTATGATTATCTGCCCTTATGCTTTTATCTTGCACCTTTTTATTGTTCCAGAGAGCACTTGTTGTTGTGGAGGGTTTTTTTTTATTTTAAAACCCAGCCATTTCCTACATTCTTAACTATCATCTTTTCCTGCTTTTTGCAGTTTCTGTTGTTATTGTAACTGTTATTTTGACTAAGAAATAACACTAGAACAATAGGTTTGAAGATGAAACAATACTGCTTTTAATTTTGAGGTAATCAGCATAATTTTGGTCTGTATAGTCTTGGTTTTAAATTAGGCTTGGATTCTATTGCTAACCAAAAGATTCTGAAGCAGGATTATGTTGTGGTCTTGTTTGAAAATAAATAGGGTGGAAAATAAAAAAAAAAAAAACTGGGAGAACTAGAATAAAAATGAAAAGATGTAATTTCATAACTTTGTGACCTAAACAACTGGTTCCAACTCACCTATTAATATTCCAGTCTCTATTACTGTGCAGCTAGTTCACCTTAACTATCACGCTGAAAATAGATCTTGAGAAGAGATACTTGGAAAAGTAGCAGCATAAAGACAATTTTTTTAAATTGGTGATTATTTTGTGTATATTTTTCCTTCAGATGTCCAAAACATAAGAAAATAGCCCCTATTTGGACTTCTAAATAAAACAAACACAAATCCAAAGAGAAATAAAGCAAGGTTTGAGTTTCAGGATTACTTTTTTTTTTTTATTTAGTGTCAGCAGTTCTGCAGAGATATGAGTGTGCCCTGTGTGGATTTCTGCTCATATACTGCACTGTAGCTATTTAATCCCAAACTATTCAATGTTGTGTAAACATTGACGGGCTGCATGTGCAATGCCAGCTGGAGCTGCCAAACTTTGGGCTGGTATGGTGTCTTCAAGGCCAAATCTGAGTCCTTATACAGTCTGACTGAGTAATAAGTGAAAGGGTAGCTTTTAGTAACAAATACTGATAATGAAATCGAAAGCATTTTCACATGAAATTCAATGAATGCGTGATTAGGAGGAAAAGTCTCTGACAGAGAAAAGGTACCTGATTTACTGGTAATGTTCTTCCCCCGGTACCGTCTCGCAGCGTGTGTTACAGGATGGTATTTGAGCTAGAGCTTGTAAGGACTACTCTACTACACGTATATTTTAATTAAACTTTGTGAATAGTCTTGCCTGCAACTGTTGTATTTGATATGTTAATAGTTACAATGCTGATGATCAAATTAGATCATAAAATTCACCATAAATCACATGTATGGCACCCAAACTACCTCTGATTAAAAATATCCCTTCTCTTTCTCTAGTGCACTGTTAAGATATTAAGAGGCAATAGGCGTAGCTAGGCCACCCTCCCTCACTACTTTCTGAAGCTCTATATCAAATTCTCTTTTCTTATGCGAAAAGATCAGTCTCCTTCAAATAACTTTAAGATTGCACAGTGTCTAAGAAAATACATGTTCATAAAGACGAGCAGCAAGTGGATTTTCTATCCTGTGATGACTTCAAAACCTATTTCAGTCCAGTTATAAATGTGGGCGATAATAATAATATTTTTGAAAGAGTCTGGACAGTGTTGCAACTTCCTGAAATGACTCCTCAAGACAAACTTTTTAAAATAAGTAAAGCTCCTAGAGAAACTGACTACAAAAGTGAGGAGAAACAGGCTAACATATTAAAGAAATTACATGATATGCAATATGTTGTTTTAAATCTGGTCACATTTGTGTGGAAGATTTGAAGGTTTAAAAGAGAAGGCTAGAAATTAAGTAAATTGGAAATTTTTTCAGCAGTCACGTATGTCCACACACAGTTGATGAGACTAAATTTGCTTGTGTAGAGGAAAGCTTGCAAATCTTTGAAAAATTGCACAGGACAGCAGAAAGGTTAAGTAATCAAGAGGAACCCTATAAAGCCATTCTGAATAATTACTATAAAACTAAGTATTTCACGTAATTGTTGTTATAGTATAAATACTGGTAGACATGCAATATGTATCAATAAGAAACTGTATGGATGTGAAATTTGACCTAAGACCCGTTTCCTCCATTCAGCATTAGGAGTCGTCCAGAAACTGTTATTTGATGTAATCTCAGGCTTCAGATTTCTCAAAATGCCATTGACAAATGATGGGGAAATAGGGTTTATTTCATTATCATAAAGAGAATTCTGGAATCACAGAAGCCATAAAATACATTAAAGTGTTTCCATCTGGAAGCATCAGAAGGAGATAAAGACTGCTAGATCTAAGTGCTTTGAAGGGTGGGAGTGTGGCAGACAACTTACCTCTGCTCGGAAAGTAACCACAAGGGTGAAGGGGGAGAGGGGAGGAGGAATTTGGGCACTTAACTGAACAGAGTGAACACTGGAATAGATGTCTTCTTCCAATATGTAGAGACAGAATAGCTGAGCAGTTACGTTACAGAACTGCAAAGGGCTTATATGGAAACCCATGTGTTGCTAAAGGAGATAACTGCACTAGGATGAGGGAGTCCCACTTGCCTCAGCCTGAAGCTCCAGTGACTATAAGAGGAGGAGGGTGAGAAGAGGAAGGGAGGGGGAAGAATACTCAGCAATATTTAATTGATACTCTGAATATCACAGCACCAGTTGATTTGCTGTAGCCCCATTTGATTCTGTGCGCTTTGCATAAGGAACTGTGTTTTGCTTTGCATACAGCCTAGCACAGAGCAATCTAAATAGATAAAAAATTGTATTTGTCTAGCGTGTTTAAAAAGCGCACGGAGGAGCAATGGATTGGCATAACACACTGACTACATGTGTGCGTTTCTACCTTTGTAACCTTTTCTGTGCTAGGTAAAAACAGGCCTAGAATGATGAGGACAAAACTGTATAAACAATTTTACATTTCCCATCTAAAAATGTCTGATTTTTAAATAATCTAGGATGCCCTCCATAAACGTACACATTAGTTGTGTCAGTTCTGCTTAGTACATAGAATCATAGAAGAGTTTGAGTTGGAAGGGACCTTTACAGACATCTTAGTGGATATGTGGTTATCAAGCAGCTTGATTTCCTCTTTCCTCCCCTAAGCCTTCAGTATTTGATTCTTTCTCTGCCATCTCCTGGCAGAGATGGACCTGGGGGGAAAAAAAAAAACAAAACTTGGATCGAAATTTCTCTGTACTCCAAAGAAGCTGCTAAAATCCTTTCCTGATTAAAGAACTACTTGAAAATTCTGTCGGAAAATGTAGCATCTGATTTATATGTTGCTCTCCAGGGCTGAAATTAAGGGGTTTTCTATGTCGTCTAGTGAAAGAATCTTATTTTTGCTGTCTTGAATGCTGCTATCCCGAACATTTGTTCTCCAAAACAGTGTCTACCACTTCTTTGTTTGTTTGTTTTGTTTCTTCTTGACTGTTGTTGTTCAAGCCTGAGTTAACTTATCTAGGTGCCAGTTGTCTTCTGAATTGCCAAAACACTCAAATGTTTTCTGATCTTAGAGGAAGGAATTTCAGTGACCTAAAGTAATCAAATGTTTTAATGTGAGATAAGCTTCAGCAAGATGGAAAGAAAAATCCTTTCCCCACTCCCTCTCTTCCTAAAAAAAAAATAGAAAGATAAATACAATAAAGACTTGTAAAACTGACTTACTACTGTAGTACAAAGATTCAGCTGGGTGACAGTTTCCAGTCTGGAAGCATCTGGACAACCTTGGCCTGCCTGCATTATAAATGAGCCGTATGGTGGCATGACAGATCCATGTAGGAAGCCTAACAAAGTCCAGCAGCAGCCTGGGTCTGGTAAAGGCTGATTCACATCCTGTGTGAAAGGGCAGCAAGCATAAGCTGCTACATCAAATGGGTGAAGAGTCCCAACACCTGAATCAGGACAACTTGCAAAGATTAATTAGTCTTGATAATTTTTTGCCTTTATTGAATTGTGTCTGATAGAAGCAAAATTCCATTTGCTGGAATGATCCCATCAGATGTGTTCCCAACTATGTGACTGATTATCCTGGTTCTGGCTAGGATGCAGTTAATTTTCACCTGAGCTGGGAGAGGAACTGGAGCTGGTGGCACTGGTGGCTGTGGGACACAGCTGGGATAGGTTACTAATTAGCCAACAGCTGAGATAACTTACCCAAATTAGCCACAGGGCTATTCCATCCCATCATGCTCCGTGTATAAAGTGGGGATGGTGCTGTGGGGTAAGTTCTTGCTGCTTGAGAGGTAGCTGGGCATTAGGATCCACTGTGAGCTATTGTACTGCATATTGTGTGCTTAAGTATTTTCTGTTATTGGGTTTTTGTTGTTGTTTTCCATCTCTGTTTTCTTTTCCTCTGTTGTTCTCTTAAACTGTTTTTTTTTATCTGAACCCATGAATTTTGCCTTATTTTCTTTCCTGATTCTCCTCCCCAGCCCATTGCAGGAGGCAGTGAGGGGGTTGTGAGCGAGTGACTGTGTGGTATTTTAGCTGCTGAGTGGAGCTAAACCACGACACAGATCAGTGTGTTCATGTTTGTTTTAGTTTTTAAGACAGAAGCCAAGATCACACTTCATTCTCTGTCTTCATCTTACTCGTATGAAAGTTTCATAGGAAATGAAACTTTTTAGAGGCCAGGAGAAAGCTTCACTGCATGCTGGATAGGACTGTAATTTGGTTGTGTACTTTACCAGGTCTGTGGGATGCGTTGTGGGAGATGCATGTTCCCAGAGTTCAGTGCAGGGTCAGTTTTGGGGTGGTGTTTTTTTTGTTTTTGTTTGTTTGTTTGCTTGTTTGTTTTTCTTGGTAGCAGTTAGGGGACTTGAAAAAAGTTCTACCTTGATGTTCTCAAATCTATTGACATGGTTTTGATTAGGCTGTTTTACTTAATTCTTTTTTCTCATTTCGCTTTGATGTCATCATATTCCAAATGCTTCTTTATTATTTAAAAGGTCATCCTCTGTTTTCCTTTGTCTGTCACTACTTATGCTGTTTTCCTGAGTAGTAATGTTCCTGTTAGGTCTTCATCAAACTTGATCTATCTTAAAAAGAACAAGAACTAGAAAGCTGTTAGTTCTTTATTTTAGTTCTGCCTTATATAAAAAGTTGTGTGTGTGAAAATTTATGGCATGTATCTTGCTCTGTATAGGCTATATTTGCGAAGGGAATAGTAATCTCTGAAAGTAAGAATTCACTGAACTATATATATATATATATATAAAATCAAGAGGGTTAGGGGTAAAAACACAAATGAAAAAAAATGAAGAGAAAGCAGAAAGTTCTCTAAGGAAATAGAATTCTCAAATTGCACGGATTTATCATTTGCCAGTAATCTAGGACGATGATTCTTAGACTGTCCTCTGTAGAGCACTTTTATGTAGTCTGAGGAGTTACTTCTGTCAAAATTGTGCAGCAATGATGAAAAATTGAAATAAGAGGTCAACCCACTATCCTAGGAAATTTCACTTGGGTCTGGCTTCAAGGAGAACTGCCACTGTTCCCTTGTATTTCTTTGTCTTATGGGGTTCCTGTACAAGAAATGAAGTTAGTTTCTCTTTCTTTAATGTTTCTGTGCTGTAAGGACATCTGAGTTCAATATGCTGCTGGTACTAAAATTGGAAGTGAGAGACAAAAGAGAGCAAGCTAAATAGCAGAATCATCTAGAGTCATAGAATTTATAAATCTAAGTAATATTTACTTCAAGCATTTGTGTGAGAATAAATATTGGTAAATGTAAAAGTAGTAAATGAAATAATCAGATAGTGGGGCATAGAAAACAGAATAAGCATATGATTTTAAATTAACTTCCCCTCACAACAATGAGAAAAATGGGTTGTGTCCTCCTGTTAAAGTTGTTATTCTCCTTAATATTTTTGGTAGCAGTGTTTTTGGTAACAGTATTTTTCATTTAACTGCAGGATGTCGCTTTACCAAAAATGTACAACCAGGACGTGCGTACAAATTACTGAATAGCAGATGACATATAGGAAGGAAACAGAGGAAGAGTCTTTGTTTATTAAAAGATATTTCCCCTCCATGCAAATAAAACACCAACTGAAATGTATCATAGAAGTCAAATAGGATTATTATCTTAGTGCAATGACAGTTTCCTTTCAGGTGAATTAAATCTGGTGGTGAGGCATTCTGTTATATAAAGGAATTAATTGCATTGCAGCCTAAGATACACAGGATTCTGAAAGGGGAAAAATGTTATGGCAATGGAATAAGAAACCTCCTTAAGGGAAACTGGAAAATATTTATTCTGTGGAAAAGCAGTGGAGATTAGATGACTAGAAGGGAAATGATTAAACATTCACTGAATGCAACAGCCACAACTATCAAATATTTCAATTAACTGTTTTTTCCAGTGTGCTAAATTTCATTATGCATGTGTTAGGCTAGCAAGTTTTCTCAATAAGCTTTCTCATTTTTTGGCTACTATACATTCTTTGAATTGTATCATCTTAACTTCACATTTCTCTGTCATCTATCTTGTTTCTACATGGTTCTTCTATAGCAATACTCATATTGGAAAAGAACGTTTAACTCTGTTATTTACTTTGGAGTCAGAGAAAATTTCCTGTCCCTTAATTTTCACAATATGTGGAAAATTTGCATTGGTGCTGAAAGAACGTGGGAAAACAAGCCCTATTTCTGATTTTGTAACGTAGAATTGAGGGATGAGACTGCTTAGACTAAAACAGATAAAAAAAAAAAAAAATCAAAACTCTCAAACCTGTTAATTTCAGTTACTGAAGATATAGTCATGCAATCTCACTACCAGTAGTGGTGGATTCACTAATGAATAAAGAATTTTTCTAACCAGTTTTCACACTTGCCCCACTACTGCATCTTAACAGCCTCTCAGTAATGTTTGTAGAAACTAATACTGCAATCTTTAGTGAAGCAAAATCTTCAGTTAATCTGATGTAAGTTTTCTCTGGTTTGGAACACCAAATTTTTCCCTGAAGTGTCTCATTTGTCATTATTTTCCATTCATTAACAGCTCCCTGTTTTGCCATTTGAGCAGGATGTCATCTCTGTACATGGATCAAATGCTTCTGTCCTGACTTTAAATTACTTTATACAGAAATTGTTATAGCTGTCTTTCACTGATATCTTTGTTCCCACTCATTTATTTTTTGTTGCAATAAATAGTGCAAAAAAAAAACCAAACCCACAGGAAGTTCATAGTTCATCTATGAAAGAAGTTGTTTAAATAGTTTTTTTTTCTACATCATATGTTGCAATATTATGAAGCTCTAATTAAGATAACTGGGCAAGCGTGTTTATGCTTCTGCAGTGTCAAAAACAGAATATAGGGATAGATTTCAAAAGTAAAACTAAAGACAGGAAAGAAGGAGTGTTGTTTCAGTAAACTAGATACTCCATGAGCAAACGCCCAGCCAATTTCCAAGCAAAAGTTGGCTAACTGTCCTAAAACCCTTTATTTTTCCTTTATTGCTGAGTATAAATTTCTATGGTGTTTTTTTTTGTGGTGTGGTGTTTTGGTTTTTATCAGATGAATCAACTTTGGTATCTACATGTACCCATATATATATCTCCCTGTTACAAGCAGTGTTATACTTAACAAGTGTACAGAACCAGGAGATACGTTCTTGTAAAATCTGAAATACCTATATAATGGCCTGGATTCTCTGCCCTTCTGTGGCAAAGCTCTGAGTGATTCTGTTTGTCTTGCTTGTGAGTGGGGTAGAATAATTGTCAGTTTTCTCTTGCAGATAAGCAGAATGCACCTATCATTCAAGTACAACTTAAAAAAAAATATATATATATATTACACCATCTCATTAATCAGTTTTCTTAAACTTTCCCAGTCTTAGAAAAGTAGAAGCACCGAAAGAGATTCAGAGCAAAGGAACTGCTATAAATAAGGAAAGGACAAAAGATACAAGGCCTTGTCTGACTTAAATTATGAGTTTCAGCTATTGTCTGGAGGTGGTTTTCTTCACTCATTACTGTTCTAACCAGCTGCAGAGGTAGCCTCTGAAATCTACATAGAGAAAAGAGTTCAAAGTTAGGAAATAATGAAAAGATGATGGCTGCAGTCTAGTAAAGTGATACCTTTTTCCTATTGAGGGAAATGCATCCAATCAAAAGTTCAGAAATTACAAAATGATGTTAAAGTAACTGTTTTAAGTAGAATTAAAGGGGGGAAAATTAGAGAAGATCACATGAAGATTATGGAAAATGATCTCTATTAGTGTCACTTGTTACAGCACTAAACAAACTGTTCACTAAACAAACAGTTTGTTCTAGTAGTCCCACTGTGAAATCTAATGCAACATTTTCCTTCATCTTTCCTCCTTGCATCCCATTTCTCCACTGCAAATAGGGAATGCAGCTGGTCACGCTATTCCTGTCCTCTTTCCTTTCTTCTACCTGGGCGATAGCAGTAGCCCTCCGGGATTCTTTGAAACGTGGCTGGTGAGAAAGATGTTTTGCTGTTTATGATGACTAGCAATGCTTGCAAGCGTACAAACAGCTTAATTAATTTTTCTTTATCTCTGTTTCTGTGTGTCTCAAAGTCTCTCAGTGCTGAAATATATGGTCTCTCACACACACCAAAAAGAAGAGAGAAGCACATTGTGAACGAGCTCATTTTGAGCATCAACTTATGGTTTCAGCAGTTCAGTTGGCTCTGTTCTTGGAGCAGCGGGAAATGTTTGGCAGCTCCGTTGCATGACTTTCTACGCGCTCATCAGTTTGAGCCAAATGGGTGAACAGCTGGGATCTCACCATCTTGGAGACGAGTGCTTACTGGAGTTCGTTTCTCTGGCAGACTGTAATCTTACTGAATGGTGCTTTGCTATTTTCCTTTCTTTCGTTTTTCTTAATGAAAAGAATATTGAAGTTTAACCAGAGGGCCTTTATTGTCTTTAGCACTTCATTTTACAGTAAAAAAGCATGTTGTTATATTTCTAAACTTTCAGGGAAGGCATGAAAAGTAAGATTTCTTGTGGACATAGTTTAATGGGCTGGGTTTTTTGGTTTTTGGTTTTTTTTTTTCCTCCTTTGAAAATGGAAATACATGGGTTGTTTTCTCATTTGAAAAAAAAATACGCAAGCCATATAAATAAAGTTCAGTAATTATATGCAGTAAACCCACAAATGGTCCCATTGGGAAAGTTTCTATTTGTCTGTAGAAGGGATGACAGAAATCTTGAATCTCTCAAAAGGAAACAAGATATTCAAGCAAAGATACTCTTGAAGTTTCTGGTTGGTTGTTTTGTGTCTTTGGTTTTTTGGTTTTTTTTTTGGTGTGATATTTTTTGATGGTTTGCTGTTTTGGGTGGTTTTTTTGAAGGTCATATAGGTACTTTAATGGAAGTAAGGCTTTTCCCCCAGAACATGAAGTGATACTGTTGTTGACTGAAGGTGTGCACCTCACTGCCACCAAGTAGCCCCAAAAATGTAAATGAAATTTCGAATCTCAGATTTTTCTTATCATATGTTTGACTTCAGACATCAAATAATTTTACTTTATTTAAAAAAAAAAAAAATCCCCAAGAAACTTATGTTACTGTGTTTATCTTCCAGAAAAGAACACCAAATATACTAAAAATCACAAGGACTACTTATCTGTTAACGGGGAACAGCCCTGTTCAGGTATCCTGGCTCTTTGCAGAGGAAGTAAATAATCTATTTCTTAGTTTTCATAGTGCAGAAGATTAAGGTAAAAACAAATGAAGCGAATCATCTATGTTCACATAGTTAGAAAACAGTAGAACCAATTTTACTTTTAGAAGTAATAGATGTTAATTCTCTGGATGACTGCTGGTTATTTGCAGTCATCTGATCTCACTTCCTTAATATTACACATTATAACCTCTCTATGTAGTCATCTCTAGAGGAAAAGGAGCTGTTTGTCTACCTGTATTGATAAATTAGAACAAGAAACACAATGACTTCTTTGTACACTTTGCTTAATTTAAGGTTTTATCCCTGGTGTGATGAAATACTATTGTTACTATGTGCCTTTTTGGACAACAGTAGTACATTTAATGTATCCTGAGCAAAGAAGGATTCATAAAAATGAAGACTCATGCTCTTCAGCCTCCCCAGGGACATGGTAGAGACCCCATCACTTGAGGTTTTCAAGACACAACTAGTTAAGGTACTAGATAATCTTATTGAGGCTCTCTGGTCCATGAAAGTTTGGAGCAGATGATCTTCTAACCTGGGCTGTTCTGTGATTTCTGCAATTAAAGAGCACACTCTGGCTAGTGGGCTTGCAGTCAGCAGAGGAGAATAGGTTAGAAAGCTGTGGACTTTCCTACTCTCTTCCTCCTAATTTTTATTTTTATTCTCTGACAACAAAATAGACCCCAAATCATTCCATCTGAATTAGATAATGGTGCCTTATAGGCGTTATGTGTTAAGGGTGATCAAGGCTGGACCAATAAACTAGTAGTGGAGGTCAACCTTGGCACCTTGCGTGATGTACAAGGAGGGGAAATCAACACAGGGAAGAGATATCCCTGGAAAAATCATGCAATGAGAGTTGAAGGATTACTTCACAAGCTGCTGCTGAAATGGGATGTATACATGCTGATGACTTTGTGATTCTTTTTTCTTTTTTGAGGTTCTTTAATTTTCTTTTTTTCTTCAGTTTAGCTTATACAAGAAACATATTTGTATCTTCCTCCCCTCCCCCATTATTTAAACTGTTGGCTAAAACTTTTTTGATCAGTTTTAGAAGCCACTATATTGTTGAACCTAGTCCTCCTTTGCTGCAAATAAAAGCTGGCAGAGAGGTTGCATATGTATTCTCAGTTCATCTAGGAATAACCTTTTCAATTAATAATTTTCTCTTCACAGCCTGTTCTCTGTTAGTCCAATCTTGAGTGCAATTCTCTTGAAATGTTAGCTTTCCAAGAGAAACAAACAAACAAAAATCTCTACGGTGCTGCTTGGAGCAAATAGTTTTTCCCAGACAGGAGAGAAGATGAACAGATGATGATCTATATAAAGAGCTTTTACTTCCAGGTGACTCGCTCTCCTTGCTGCCCTGCCCTCCCCATTCCCCCTTTTTACTTTTCCTTCTCTTATGTTGAATATTTTCACATAAAATATATCTACATTTTCGGAGGTGGGAGAATAAACCTTTTTTAATAAAAGCTTGATATTAAAAGCTTGAAATTAAATAAGAGCTTATTAACTGTATTCCACATTGTTCCAGAAGTTTTGTGGTCCAAATAGATACCTAGTGGAAGTGTGGAAGCCTTTATTTGTAAAAGCATTTCCCAGGTCTAAATATCTCAGCAATCAGGTGTACAACTTTTTTGTTTAGGCTTTGGGCAGTAACTCTCTTCAGGTGCAGCTGTGTTGGTAGAAAAGGTCACACCTTTCTGTCAGTGGAGTGGGTTATGTGCTAACTTTTCCTAAAGGAAACTGGGGAGAAATCTCATGAACTGGTTTGTGACAGCCCTATAAGTATCAGACTGAAAGTTCTACATGCAAAGAACTTGAAATATTTTTTGTAATGTTGATTTAATTTAACAAACCATATGTACATGGGTCCTTATTTGGTGAATGAAAATCTGTTTTCAGCAAGGGGACATGACAGTATTTTTGTGAAATTTCAAGAGAGAAACTCTTAGAAATCTCTGTTCTGAGGGAAAAAGCCTGGAAGCTGTCTTTCTTAAGACGTATCACAACCATCAAAGAAATGTGTTTAAGTTAACGCATCTGTTAGAAGTGGTGGGAATTGTGCTGTAGATTTCTGCCTAACAGCCAAGACATTGAACAACTGAAATGGGCTGGAAGAAATTTTATTCCACTTGTTTCAGAAGGGGACTTTTCTATCCCATGTTTATTTATACTGTGCTACAAATCTAGCTCAGGTCTTCCACCGTGAGTGACAAGTTCCTCTAAATGAAACACCTGATGCTGTTTGAACCCACATGAGACCTTCTTTTCACTTATTTTGGTAAGAACAATAATTTTGTCTTTGCATATGGTTGATTGGAATTATTCCTCTTTTTTTATGTGCCAGTGAAACAAAACAAAACAAAATCCTAAAAAAATGCTAAGACAAATATGTAATTCTAAGAAACAACACTTATTACATATATGAAAATTAGGAAAAGGAGGAGCTTAAATCCTTTACAAGGACAAGTATGTATTGAAATACTATTATAATATAGGCACCCTCTCTTTTACAAGGTGACTCAGTGCTATCCATGACTGGGTAAAAACATCCAGAACTGCATCTGGAATTTACAACTTGTCCCATTTCTGGCAACCGTAAAATTTTCCTTTCAGGTATTTCTAGTTTTGTAATACTGAGTTTTGATCTACAAATAGGAATGTATGCATGTAGCTTTCAATTCTCTAGTTTAAATGAAGCATGCGAAGTAAAAGAACTCTTACTTTGCCAAATATATGATGAGCTTTCTTATTCTCCTGCATTTTACTTTAATGTTGAGTGATGGGAGGAAAAGGCCCTTTTCCTGGTTTTAATACAAGTAAATATTTTACATGGAAACTAAAAATATTGTTTGAAGGTTATAGGTAGGAAAAAAAAAATTGGAAGAAAAGTTAAACTGGCAGCATTGTAACTTTTGTGGTTGTCTGTATCTGAAATTTGATAAAATGGTGTCCAGTCAGGAGAACTTGATGTTCTCTGCAGGGTCAAATAAATAAATAGTGTCTATGACATTATTATTCTGTTGTGTAATTAAATGCAAATTTTGGCAGCATTACATGTGTTACATAAGTGTTTGGCTGACTTGATACATCTTCTACTCTGAAAAAAAAAAAAAAAAAAAAACAGCCTTAAGTAGCTGGACAAAGTACTTGAGTTGAGAGAGGACTTCAGAGCAGGCAGTGTGGTATGTGCTGACTGGGTAGAAGCCTGAGCCACAGAAAAAAAAAAACTGCTCAGTTCAAATAGTTCAACCCAAAATCTGGATCAAAGTGGTTTATAAATTTATTAATGACTTATAATCAACTGGCAATTGGTGAACTATAAATTCATGTTCAATAGAGAAAGTGAACCAAAATATTAGACACTGGCAAAATGTTAATAAAACCTTAAATTTCTAGCTACTGATCTACAACTAAGTCCTAAGATGTTACTCTTCCCTATGCCTGGTGACACACGTTCACCTCCCCCCTCCTAGCCCACAGTCCTGGGGAAACCTTGGGAAATGGGGATAAGGATCTCCAGAGAAGAGTGGACCAGATTCTTTCCTTTTTTTTCAATCTGCATTTACAGTGGGATGGAATGTTTTTATGTCCCTTTAGGACCACGTCTAGCTAGAAGATAACACTGAGAATAGTCTAATGTGCTGTAGAGACGTAAATTCCCAGTTTTGCTGAGCTAAGCAATGATGCAGCTGTGATACAGACACTGCTTTTTCCCCTGTGCTTGGACACAAAAAGGGCAACCTTTGCAGAAGCAAATAGTTCACACGGTTTGTCTATTGCAATGTCAAGTTAGCTTGCTACAAAATAGTTTGGAATCATTCGCTTCAAGCTGCAAGGGACTAATTCCTTGAAAACCATTTTCAGTAGATCAACAGACTACTGTATGTATGGCATTTTTCAGAAATGCAGATGACAAAGAGTGGCAGCTGATCTCCACATGACTATAAACCGTTCAGAAAGGTCTACGTGTCAAGACTGTGTGTTTGCTATGCAAATGCCATGGCATGATTCACAGAATCAGAGTATATTTCTAGCAAGGAAGTTGGAATATATTTTTGCCTGAGGTTGATTTGATCAACTAATTTGGAGCTGGATTTTTCCCAGTCTAGCTGTACCAAGAAAGTAGCAGATAGCACTTCCATAATTGGATTAAATATGTGTTGGACTTGTGTTTCTGCCATATAGAGAAACAGGCCACATATGCAGAGTTTTCGCTGAGATCTCTGTAGCAAATTACTTTTCTGCATTTTCACACTACTGCTATTGAAGACGTGGTTGTTATTGAGGTTGTTGATTTGTGTCTATACTTGTGTTTGTCCATTTGTTTCCCTTACTGTGCTTGGGATGTTTCTATTAAAATAGTGTCATTGCATTTTACTGATACAGCATTTCCTGGAAACTGGCTGTTGTCAGAGCGGCTCAAATACAGCTCTCATTATTTCTAGCTGCTTTTAGCCATTTGCTTTTCTCTGCTTTAATTGACTTAGTTTAATTCCATAGTGTCCCCTCTCACTCCCTTTGTGTCTCCTTCGTTCAGTGCAGTCACGATCATCTGTAACAGTTTTGGTAAACTTAATTTAGCTAGAACAGAATAACTTTGATGGTTCACTCCCATGAATTAGTACTGGCTGCCATTGGTTTTCCTGTGGTTTTTTAATTCTCAGTTTTTATATATTCTAGACAATTCATTAGAGATCCAGGGTTTTACCTTGGTTTTGATAGAACTTCTCGGACTTACTGACATCCAGGCCTTATCATTATGTTGCAGAACTGTAGCAATGCTGGACCAGAAAGCCCTTGCTTGCTGGCTTTGGTTTCCTTTCTGGTCTCATTAAGATCAGATGAATCCCATAAGCTGACACGGGTATTGACCAGCATTTGTAAGAACGAAGGGCTAGGTGTGCAGCTGTGCATCTACCATAAGGAAACAATGACAAACTAATAACAGAAAGAAAATGTGTGTATCATTTTAAAGAGATCTTACATTTAATTCTTTGTAGTCATCAGAAGATGGAAGAACTTCTGTAGTCTCAGTGTTGAGTCTCTGCTGTGTGCTGCGTGTCAGCACTTCTGCGGGATGCTTTGGGTGGCACTTGAAGCTCATATAACATGAGTTATTTTACCTATTTTCTACTACTAGCAACTCCTAAAATGTCTTTACAGATAATTCCTCCTTTGAGTTTTTATTGATCACTCATCTTCAAAGAAGTGATAACTTTCAGTCAACCTTTAGGGGTCAAATGGTTCTCATTTCTTGTATTAAAGCATTTTTTTTTCTCTTAAGCCTTTTTAATTAAGTCACTCTTACAGAGAATCCTTGGACTTAATCCCTTCTTGAAGATTGTTTACCTTTACTTGTCCAAAGATTGTTGGAAGAAATTCTTGTCCAATACTATTCAAAGATTCCTTACCAAATTCCAAAAGGTAACTAATTAATCCCAGAAATAAGGCTAAAATCTCAATGCTTAAATAGTTCTCTTAGTTACCTCTTTGAAGTGTGTCAAATGATCTTACTGTAACTGTCCATAAAATATCTTCATTTTTATAAAGTAGAGGTGTTGGACTCATCTCTGCTCAAAAGACATTAGATCCTGCTAAACCTTTGAAGGCAATGTATATATTAATCTTTATGTAGAAAAATGAATGTGAAGAACTAGTAGTTTCTACATGCATATATACACATTTATGTACATTAATATAGAGATTACGTTTGTGCTTGAGAAGTTTTCCTCAAGACTTGGAAAAAATTATTTTTAGCATGAACAATTTTTTGTAAAGAAACGTGAGAGGCAGTCTGCTTGTGTGACTTTCCTGTTCTGATAACAGATCATAAGCACCACTGACTCTGAAACTGGGAAGATGGATTAAATTGGAACATAGATTAAATGGCTGACTGCAATTTTATTTCAACTGCTTTTAAACCCTGCACTGGTCAAATAGGTCAAATAGAAGCCTAAATGAGCTTTTGCTGTGATCTAAGGAGTTGAGTGTCACACAACACATGCCTTGGAGCTTGCCAAATGTCTGTCTTCATCTAGTCCAAGGAAACAATTTGGCATTCTGCTTCAGTTTCCTGTCTAGAGAGCATGTTTGCTGTCTTTTACTTGGTTATATCTTTTTTAAAAAGGTATTTTAATCTTGTTTTACTGGCAGCTATAGGCTTTCCAGTAGTATAGGCAAAATTGAATTTTTGTCACCCGAAGTATGTGGGGCCAAAACCTATCTTTTACTCCTGTAAAAGGAGACCTGAAATTTTGAATCCACCATGCTTGATGCTGCCAGCTTGTTTCCCATCCATCCAGCATCAGCAACAGTTTCTGGAAGGAGTTTGCCCCTCTTATAAATTTAGAATGTGAAGGCATAGAAAATACACAAAGATATCCTGAAATGTGCTACAATTTTATGCATTATAGAAAAGACATATAAGTAAATTTAAAAGCATTGTTCATTGTAATACAGAAGAATTCAACAGTCAGGGCAGTAGAACAAACCTGTGCATTTTATCATGAAGACTGTTCTGTTAATTCTGGTTGAAATGTGTTAAGTAACTGTGGAAGAAAGAGATAAATGGTTAATTGGAATCTGAAACAAGCAAACAAAAAAAAATATGCTGATGCTCCTTAGACTACAATATTTTAAAATATATGTGTTGTCAGGCTTGAAACCGTACTGCAATTGTAGTTGTCACAGGTCTACTCAAATGAAACCTGTACAGGTCAATTCCTTTGACGTTTTTCCAGTATATGAGGAAAAACAGCACATCAATGCTTCCTGAAAATTAAGAATTTCAAGTCTAATTTTTGCATGAGTTATCAAGGATTTCTGATGACATATCAGACAGTCTGAAAAAAAAAAAAAGTTGCAAGTAAGATCTATGAGGTTTCATACTGCTACCAAATATGCACATTCTGTTATTACAAAAGACTATATTTTAAATGGGATTTAATCTTATGTGTAATATCTTTTTTGGCATAATCATTCATTTGAACCATATCTTGCTGTAATTAAAAAGGTAGAATCTATCCTAAAATTTCATTTTAAAATGATAAGGAATAGGTCTGTGGCTTCCAGCAATCATCCAGTCCATTCCTTTGCATCCGAAGAGAATTGGATACAATTAATACCTGCTTGATATAATTCAGTTGTTCATAACACCTGCTACTGACAGAGTCTTCAAACACCTCCTAGATAACTTTTTAGCATTTTGAATTCTTTTCTCCTGATGTCTGTCTTGTATCTTCCATCCGGCTATTTAAATGCATGTTTTCTTCATCTGTGGTCCGTGAACATGGAGATCCATTTTTATACTTTTCCTCCTAATCATTATGTAAAAAGAAAGGATGAGAGTTAAGAGGAAAATAGGAGAATATATTGGTTTATCAAATACAGGCAGCCAGAAGCACTAAATAGATGTGTAAAATGAATATATTAAGAAACAGAGCAGCAAGCTTAAATAATTAAAAGCTTTGTCATCTTATTCAAAAGATTGCATGGATCTATATTGGTCTATGCTAGTATACTACATTATCTGCTATTTTTATTCTATTATAATGCAGAAATGGTATGTAGTTATTGCAGTTATGTACTTAAATTGTTATAGCTGAGGTTTTAAAAATATTGTAAAATAGCCCTGAATGTTTTTTGTTTGATTGGGGTTTGTTTTGTTTTTTGAAGGGGAAGGGTCTTGGGGGGGGGGGGGGGGGGGTGTGTGCCTCTTTTTCCTGCTGCATGTGACAGCATTGGGTTTTTAAAAAAACCTCTAGCATACTTGAGATTTAGGAAGCATAAAAAAATACAGCATAGATTTTTAATATGTGATTGGTGAGTATCAAGGAAAGATTTAAGTCTTTATTAACAGTTGTGTCACACTGGACGCAAACATCAATCTATAATTTCTATTTTAGAATATGGACAGTGGATTAAATAGATATTTTATCTGTATGCAAATTACATTTGACTTTACGAATATAGTTCCTGTTGTAGCATATTATTAGCTGAATTGTGCCATTAAGCATGCAGCATTTTTCAACATCAATTTGAACAGAACTAAATGTGTCCTCTTGAACATAGTAATTGCATCCTAGTATCTTTTTTTTATTTAGAATAATTCATTTTACAGACAATAATATGGTTTATCTTCTAATATAAATTCCTTGGGGCACAGATAATGCATTATTCTCTATTTGGAAGACAAGCACATCATGAGAACTACTAGAAATGAAGGATAGTAATTACATTGCTTAAGGGGAGAAGGAGAAGCTTAGTTTAAATTTTAGGAGAGAGATAAATGAGTACTCCACACCGAATGAATTTCAACCCAGATGAGCAAAACCTTTTGTCTATATATTTTAAAAAAAACACATTATGAATGAAAGTTCCAGGCTGTCTTAAGTAAACAGATTGAAAATATGCTGAATGTTGGGTGTGAGTGTGTTTACTGTCAGAAAAAAAAAAAAAATAAAGTGCTATTATTCCACACTATTATGTAATTGAAGGTAACTGATCATTTTTCTTAAATGAAAAATCCAGTAAAGACACATTGTTCATTGATTAGAACAAAACAGAGCTGTTTAGGGTTATACCCTTTTAGGAAGGCTTTCTTACAAGTAAAAACAGTAATATACAGTAAAAGTAAAATACAGACGGCATTGCACAGTGATAGTCCTATGCCACTGAAGTCCATCCATGTTAGTGGATGTATAGTCAGCGTGTCAAACTCTTTGAAAATAGAAAAATATGGCACTTCAAGAAAGAATCAGAAAAAATGAAAGGTTTTGTTGCTAGCCTTTGCACGTAACTGAGGCATCATCTTGAATGAATGAGTGTTAAAATCAGAGGTATTGACCAAACTTCTCACTCTGATTTACTAATATGTTAATATAAAACCACAAAACAGAGGATGGGCTTTCTAATTTTGTTGTTGTTTTTCTGATGTCCTAGACACTCTTCAGAATTCTTACAGAAGTCAGTTATTTCATAAGAATCCACATCCATATCTTGCTTTTTCAACTAAAAGTAATTGAGTTACGTTCATGACAATTAATCCCAAGTTAGGCATAAAGGTTTTTTTAATCTAATTATTTTACTAGCTGTTGTGCTGTATGATTTAAATTTAGAAAGGAGATTGTTACTTGCACAGTCCTAAAACTGCTTCATTCTTAAATGACTTTTAGACATTTTGAGGTACTTTATTGTGATTGTGTACTTTCCACCGCCCCCTGCTTGCCACCTGACCACTTTTCCCATAACTATGGTCAAGTGATAACCATCAGTGATAGACATGTCTGGTCATGATGGCTGCATTTGCCTCAAATTGGATTTGGGGGAGATAGATAACAATAGCCAAGGGTTGGTGATGCACAGTCCTAACCACAGTGCCGGTCAGTGTCCCACTCAAGCCAAATTTGGAAGAAACTAACATCTATAGTTGGTATGCAAATATGACTGAGTCAATTATCTTACTCCATAAATAGCGAGCAGCCTAGGAGCTCTTTGAGCTCTCCTCCATGGCAGCAGACTGAACACCAGGATCTCCCCTTGAGTACGAACGCCTCTCAAGGTTACTCCTCAAGGTTGAGAGAATCCTTATCACGTCAGACACTTGGTAAGCAAATTGGGAATATGAGCACTGAAACTTTGAAGTCTTAACTAAGTGATATAAAGGATTGATCATGCACATATAATCCTTTAGACGTAAACCATTGATCAAGCCTGGGACTAGGACTGGATCCAGCTGCACTACAATCCTCTCTGAGAAGGAGTTTGGAAAGCAAGGAGATCCTTTCTGAATCTCATGACTCAATGGGAGGGTCTTCCTGACAGTTTTATCTAACCCTGCCCTCTACGCAGTAAGTAATCCAGTGTACCTTGCCATCAAATCTTGTTAAACCACTGTTGCATTTACCATTTACTACCAAACTGTTAAATCACCATTTTACGTCAATAAAATATATTGTTGCTTCTCTCTTATGAGTGAAGTATTTCACTCCATCTGTGACACGTGCTCCCTGTAGCCCCTGTCAATAACAGCTGTGCCTTCCATGGCCTTGTGCAGCCTGAGGGCACAAAGTGCTTCACATATCTATCTCTGTTCACAGAAGATGCATTGTTGGGTCTTCTAGGCATGTGTAGAAAGTACTTTGAAATTAACTCGCCATGGTTGATTAAGGAAACGAGCATAAATACCTAAAGCATGCAAATTATTCTTTGGTCGAAAGACACGATTGTGTACAATTGCCCAATAAGACCATGCTGGAGCTCTACAAGCCAACAGCTGCCTAGGTCATGACAGCAAAGAAAAACATCACATTTATTGATTGTCTTTACTGATAAATAAAAAGTATCCACTTATATGTGAAATAAAGTGGAAGTCCATGTTCATGGCCGAGGTCAAAGACAGGAAGAATACTGCTGGGCATCCAGTGCTGTGTCTGCTACAGGGAATTATTTGTTCCATTCATAGTGCAGACTTTTGCAAGATCAAATCCACCTTTTCTTTTTTTTGTTTAATCCTGCTATTTTGTGGTATTACAAAGAACATTAAAGCCACTTTAAGTTGGATTTTTTTTTAAACACTCTGGTAGTGTAAATAAGTTAATCTTAAAAAAGAAGCTTTTTAATAGCAATATGGGAATTTATATTTTGGTTTTTTTCTGTTTGGTAGAACAAATGTTATTTAACTAATACTTACAATGAAAAATTATTCAACTGGTTTCAAGATGAGAAAAGTTGAGACTACATTAATAATATTAGACAATTCCAGTGTAAATGTTGGTTCTTATAATGAAAGAAAATAGTTAAGTTAAAATATAGGTGCTTACTTTCAATACAAGTACTTTAGAGACCCTTTTGAATTTTAATGGAAGAGCTATTTCTTAATTCATTTAAATATCAACACGTTCCTTAAGGTTGCATTTTTTGACAAGTTTGACAATCAGTCACTGTAAGGGAAAATTTTCAAACCATAAGGCCTTGAATACATTAAAAAAACAAAGGTAGTTTTGTTATCAGAGAAACTGAGAATCCTGAAAGCAAGCCGAGGTGCGTGTGGAGAAAAAAAAAAAAAGGTTGAAGTCTTGAAAGGACCTTTAGAGATCAGTTCATCTGAAAGAGTTCTGCCCTGGTTATGTTTTAAGGCATGCACACACAGAGATACATGGACACACACACACACAAATTCAGCGGTGCCCTCAGGGTGCCTCCGTTTGTATTACAGGGCATCTCATTCACAGTTCACCCAGGATAGAACTGCTCAGCTTCCCTTTGTGCTCTCAAAGCCACCTATAGTAATACAAATAGAAGTACCCTCAGGGCACTGCATACAATGCATCTACAAATGCCAGAGATCCTTTGGGGTATGAAAAAAAAATATAAAAAGTAGGAAAGAATTTGTTTTCCTCCGTGGTTAATGAAACCGCAGTATTTGGCAATTTATATTTTTGAAGTTAAGCTTGTCATTTTCTAAAAAGTTGAGACTTTGTAGTATCTCTTAATTTCAACAGCCAAATGATTGGTCACAGCCTGAGAGATGTAGGTTGTTCCCTGGGAGATTTGCCTGTTCCTGTACACAGAGAACATTTTCAGAGCAATTTACATTTCCTCTAATAAGAAACCAGAAGCTTCAAAATAAAAGGCCGTACAGTACCAAGTAAGATTTGTAGCTGGAATTCTGCATCACAGAGACTTCCTCTACAGAATAAGATTGAATTGTTATTAATGTGCTTGCTTTTTCACAGAAAATAATATACTGATTTAAATAAAAGCTATTTCAAAGCTTCCAGTTTTCTGAGCTACTCCTTATCTTGTCTACCATATTAAAAAAAAGAAAAAAAGACACCAAAAAAATCTCAGGAAACTTCATCTAGTCATACTACTTCCATTTAACTTGGGATAAATTAACCTTGTTATCTTTGATATTATGTAATAAACTTTTCATGATAATTAAACAGAATTGTACTGCCAACAGTTTTAGGCTTTCATTTTTAGAAAAGTGTAGAAGTGCTTTGCTACTCTTATTTATGGAATACTGAATATTTTCTTATTCTCTTCTAAGATGCAGGGGGCATATTTCATGCTTGTTAAGACTACAAGAGCGTCTATATCACAATTTTACTAAAGTGCTCTTTTGTGAACACTTACCTTGTGTTTTGGATTTTAACTGTTCTTTTAGAAGACTGATTACGAGCAAGGTTATCCATCAGCTTGATTGCTACTTCCAGTGGTCTGAATTTATTTAAAGTGTCCTGCAAATGTTAATAACTAGATTCCCCAGCTGCAGTAAAGAGTTTGATTTCCCCTGAAACCAAGGGTGCTCTCAGGCTTCCTTAATAATGTGGTCCTACGATTTCACCCATTTGTTACTGAGTATTTGATACAAGTGTCTATCTTTCATGCTGTATTCTGTTTGTTGTTTTCACATTACTACTATACCACTAGTAGATAATCTATGTGATTTTTGCAGTTTCCTTTATGCATTAATTTTAATAAATCTATTTACTGTGGATTTCTTGCCATTTTACCTCAAATACATATTGTCCTGACTTTAGAAATAAATGTCTAATTTCTGTGTCTGTTGTAATTGTGAAAAATGTCTTTCTAGTTACAGTTTCCTAGCAGGTCAGATGCTTGTATCCCTGAAGTCTAGCCCTTTTGGGTATACTGCTCTTCTGATGGAGGGAAATATCTCTTGTTTCCTAAGCCTATAGAGAGTGTGGATGAGACTGGAGACCAGCATGGGAACTGATGAGCTCTCCTATTAAGATTTTTATTTGAGTAAGGTGTTGTAAGGCAGAGCTCCCAGCCCTCGTGACCCAATGCCCAGCCACACAGAACAAAAAGTAATGCTGATGCTTGAGCCACGGAGGCCCCAAAATGTTACCCCAAGGTACCACAGTCACTGGAAATATCACCCGCACCACTTCAGTTCCTCTCGTGGGCTGAACAGTGAGGTCAGATCAATTAATTGCCACATACTGCTGGACTGTGGGATGCTACTGTAGGGTCAGCTTTTTTCAGTAGTACTCATTAAAGCAGTTTACCATAGACAATACTATCTTTTAGCTAACCACGAGCCTGAAGAAAACTGGAACTGTGAGGGAAGAAAACCAATTCAAGCTAATTCTGGAGAAGATTGGAAGCTGTCAGCAAGAGGAAAATAATTTGAAGACACAAGTATTTGCTGTCAAGAGTCATTATCCTTTAAGAGAGCTGCTCTCAGATTCTTGCAGTTTCTTGACAACTAAATAAAATCAGAAAGCCAAAATACATATTTGGCAACTCAGGGAAATTTTTTTTGTTGTTTGATATCACCTCGAGACTCAAGCAGCAGCATGATGTATGTTTTCTTGCTTCCAACCACTAACATATCTGAGATTGGTTACCAAAGCCCAAGGAAACTCCTTTTCCTCTAACTTAAGCATACTTTCCAAAGTATAAAATTACAAAGGATTGGTTTCTATCTGCTTCCACTTCAGGCTGAGGAAAAAATGAAACAGCATTGCTTGAAAGTTTGAAGTTAGCGACCCTTGATGAAATGCTACTAGAGTAATTGTTTAAATCATTATTACCCTGACTGAATGTTGTGATTGCTCCTTTAAACATAAAAAAAAACCAAGCAAACAGAAAAAAACAAAAACAAAAAAAAAAACCAAACTCTTGTGAGCATAGAGTCAAACATGAAAATAGTTTTTTAATATCTGGATATTTCCCTATGTTCCATGGAAAAATTAATAAAATGCATTTTTAAAGGAGGTGTTACTGGTTACTCTTTATCAAAGTGAATTTTCATTTCTACTGTAGCTGGTATTTTTTCCTTGCCATGATTTCAGATATATCAAGATTCAAGCGTAAACCTTTGTTTTTTTTTTTTTAATTTTCATTGTATTGCATATCCTATTGCAAGTCCTTAATTTTCATTTTTCATGCTGTGCATGCTACATGTATCATTTGTTTTGATGACAAAAATGGACAATGAAGAACAAAAGGTAAAGCTTTTGCCTTGTTGACCTGGTCTGAATTTTATGTCTGTGTGCATTGGTCACTATTTCATAGATGAGCTTGTGGAGTGATGAGGGATTGAAGAACAAACTTTACCTCATATGAAATACAAGTTGGTACCCTCATAAGTCACACAATGTCCAAAGTAAATCAATCCATTATGTGGGTCAAACAAATTTTCAGTGGTGAAGAAGGTGAAACTATGAATTGATGGCATGAAGTTAACACTACAGTGTTAAAATTAAAAAAAAAAATCTATAATATTTCCTCAATGCTTTGAAGCCTCTTTAATAAGAGGAATTAACTCTCCCATTTTGGTATTTTTCAGGAGTTTTTCATTTGATGCAACCTGCAGAACTTTCTAAGTGTTAAAGCAAGATTTGGAAACTTTACTGCTAATTACAGAATAAGATGATACTAACTGGATTACAACACAAAAATATAACCTGTCCCTGTTTCTTACAAGTGTTTACAGGTAACACTTATTGTAAGCGTCACTACGCTATCATCCAAACTACTCCCAGTTTGTGTTTTGATCCTTGGAGAAATGCTTATATGCACAGCAGTTAAGTCAAAAGCTTTATGATTTACTTCATTTCATGGCAGGGGACATTAAGTGAGTATCTACAAACTCCACACTAGCTCTGGCTTTTAAGTTACCATTCTTCAGGTACATAAACACGGTGCTTTATCCCACTGAAAATATTGTTTTGCCTCAAGGAGAAGTCCTGAACTCAGTCCCTGAAGAAATTTCTATGTTTCTACCCTGTGATTAAATAATAAATAGAGCTTTGATTGCTTTTGAGTTTCTCCTGTATTTATTTTTCCAGTGTGGGATTTTAGCCCAAATAAGAGGCTGGGATTGAGGAGAGTGGATGGGACAAAATTTCTGTATTAAACAACAGTAGATTTAACTGCTGATACCAAAGAGAACCAAGATGCTTATGCTTGGTACAAATTTATAAAGAGAAAAGCAGGAAGTACATGGACAAAATTATGTACAAAAAGCTTTTTATTTTAGGTTAAGCTCCATTCCACACATGGTAAGGGAGAAATTAATATTTCTTTTAGTTGCTAAGTTTTTTGTGTGTTATAATTCGCTTTACAGGCAATGTCTAGCTCAACAAGACAACACATTTCTGAAGGTGTTTCTTCTGTGTGGGTAACCCTCTATGAATCATTGACTTAGTCACTGCAAGTTACCGTCCTCTTGGATATTCAGCATTGATTTATTAATGCATGGTTGGGCTGGCTAATTAGGGTCTTTGTCATCCACGTTTACCACAACACTGAGCTGTGGTCAGAATCTGTTGGTTTGTTTTGATTTCAGGGGTTTTTTTTTTATTTCTTAGTTTCTGTTCCTAATTTGTAGATATATGTAGTTCTACCTTTTAGATAGAATTTTGAACTATTTTAAGAGGAGAGAAAGCTTACCGTATGTCAGCCTTGATTTCATTGGAGAAAATGTTGCTGTGAATCTTGAATGTAGGTATATTCTATGGCAATCACTGTATATAAGTATATAGTGATTATTTTTTTTTTCTGATTCAATACAAAGCTTCTGACAGAAAGCCAAACCTCATACTCTGTGGGTTAGATAATTTTGAACTACCATCCCTGATAAATTTAAAAAATTAGATACTAGCAATGCTTCAGAAGTTCTTAGGAAGAAATGAACCGAGGTTTCTGAGACTTTATATTTCATTTCCTGTCTCTGCGTCCTACAGGAATTTTACTCCCTTTTTCTGCTGCTCATTCATCACTTCAGCTAAACCTGCTTTTACATATGGTGCCTGTAATTTAAAACATCAGAGGGGCAGAGAAACAGAAGTGGGCTGAAAACCCAAGCAAAATGCCTCTGGCTTAAAGGAGCTTGAAGCTCCTTTTTCTCTCTTCTCCCTGTTACTTCTTAGCCTAAGATATTTTGCAGGATTTATATTTTTGCTGGATTTCACCAGGACAGAGTATTTCTCCTGGAAAGCCCCTATTTCATATACTTTGTCTTTTTTCTGAGGTTACAGGTTACAACAATTTTCAGTCTCCATCTCTGAAAGGAAAAATCACTGTATGACTTAAAATGGGAAGACTACCTACTACATGAACCTAATGGAACACCATTTGTTTTTCTGAAAAGGCCAATGCATTATGCTAGGCTTATGCCAGATTTTCAGATATTCCTTTCTGTATGTTTGTTCATATTGTCCTTTCTAGGTCTTCAAGCAATTAGTTTCTCTTTGCATGCATCATTTCACTGCTTTGCTCTCAGGACACAGTCCTTGCTTTCTGGCTGTCCTATGAATTTTTTTCCTCTCAACTTTCCATTTGGGCTTTTTACTTATTTTCTTCATTCTGTTTTGAATTCTGTATCCTCAGGGCCTCCTTTCCTCCTTTTTTTTTTTTTCTTTTTTTTTTTCTCCTCCACCCCTCCTGTCTATTTTTAGCTGCTGCTGTCAGGCTGTGCTGCTTATTAGTATAAGAAGGCACAATACTTTCTTATTTATTTATTTATTTATTTATTTACTCATCTGAATGACAGCAGTTGCTTATGTTGCTTTCCCTAAAGGAACATTGGCTTTTTTGTTATTCTTTATTCATATGACTGTTTTGAGTTTGATTGGTTCTTTATTCTCAAAAATTCTATACGAAGGAAGAAACAGTAAGTTTTGAAAGAGAGAGGAGACTTTTTTGTTACACATTCTGTGATTTCACACTTTTTTTTTAAATGTTAATTGATTTTTAATTTTGTCAGGACTGATCTTGGCATTTGTTTGTGTTATTAGAGATTAATCTCTTCATAGGGTGATATGACCGGGTAATGTCATTATATTCAGAGGCAAACCTCAGAAAATGTTAATTAGAAAAAAAACTAAAATACTAAAGAGCTTGTTTTTAAAAATGAGTTAATAATTTTCAGTTAGCGTTTGAGTAGTCTTTCACAGAAATATATTTAATTTGTTCAAAATATCTTCCACCACAATCATCTAAACCAAATTACAATCTATGCATTCAATACATAATTTTAACTAATACTACTTAAATAAAAATATTTTAATAACAATTTAATATCTATTTTATACTTTGTGTTTATATTTAACTTTGAGAAAAAATTTATAGATTTAATTAAATATTATGTACTTAATTGTATTATACTTGAAAATAAGTATTTTGGAAATTATAATGTGGACATTTATTGTGATCAGGGATTTTCTTCCTCGCTTGAAGTAGTTTTATGTATGTGAGTAGTTATTCGCTTTAGATATTCATGCATATAAATAATTGCAATATAAAATGTTTGGCTTGCATTTTGTCACCTAAGGGATTTGCAGCAGGAAACTTTTGGCCTTAGATGAACAGCTCTCTGGTGTTTGTGAGATTACCCTGTGCTTACACTGCACCTGTATGCTGATGTTTACAGAATTACAAGTTGATTCTTTAATTGTAAACTCTTAAGTTCATTTGTACCTTATTTGAACTATAACTTGGCGAGGTTGTGCTACAATAATAAATGAAGGAAAAAATGATTGAGTATTTTTAAAATAAAAACTAAACGTTTTTTAAATTGCTCCCAGTGGTGAATAAATTTGCTGATACTACATTGGTGACAATTAGCATAATCAGTGAGATATGTATTGTTGGGTGGGTGGGGAATATAGAAAGTACAAAATATATAGAGTGACTTCTTTTTTTTTCCTCTTCTGCACATATACTGTATTCTTTAGGCATTCAATTATTTAATTTCAAGGTTTTATTCAGCTTCAAATGGTTCATGTCCTTTGACCTATTCAGTCCACTTATCACCAGCTGGAGCTAAGAAATGTTTTTGCAGGACAAATAGACATGAAAAGAACAAAGAAAAGGATGCAAGGTGAGAACAGGACATTCTGGTGCTATACTTGGGCTGTAGGATATCTTTTGAAAGTAAAAACCTGATGTTCAAATACAACAAAGTTTTCCAAGGTGAAGTAAGTTTCTTGATATCTGAACTTCTTTTGTCACTGGGAAAACTAACATAACTCGTGGCATAAAGTGCAGCTTAAAGAATTTGTGGATTGAGGAAGAATATCTTTCATTACACAGAATGCGCTTTTCTGGTTAGCCGTTCTGAGGGTCTGTTTAATGAGTATCTGAACAGAGACTATTGATCAATATCTCATCTTTGTGCTGCACTTGATCCTCTATTCCCATCAATATTATACGTGTGTAATTCCATTCCTCATGTTGATGTTTCTCATGGGCTGTGGTAATGGACAAGATAGAGGGATCAACACCATTACATTTACAATTGAGAAGATAATCAGTGTAAATTAAAAGGTCCTTACCCAGCACAACTATGTTTGTGGCAAAATCTCTGTATTTTTTCATTTTAAGTTATGTAAATGTTGATAATGGAAGCACTCAGATGTGTTGTCTTGTACAAGCTAAAAGTGGCATTGGCAAACTCCAGTGAATTAGCATTAGAGGTGGTATATAAAGGGGGCAGGTTGTATGATACTTCCTTCGGTTGTGCTGATAACTATTGGATTATTGGCAATAGTCTGTTTTAAAAACAGCCCTTATTTTGAAAATAACAATTATTCTTTAATCTTATATTGGAGTTACCCTCTAAGATAATTTATTAGTGAGACTCGGTAATTTCTCATTATTTTTATTTTGTTTGAATTGTTGATCTTGCACCACATTACTAAGGTTCTTTAAACATTTTGTGTGATAAAAATCCAGTGATCAGCTTCTAATTTTTGAGTTTTTAAAAGGGCTTGTGGCAGCATTATTTGTCCTAAGTCTTTGAATTTGCAAAGCATTCCTTCCCATGTTTGGAATCTGATGAACTTTAGGGCAACCTATTAGATTAATCTTGGTTTGTTTAGTTTCTATTTTATGGAAAGATAAAGGACTAAGTAAGAACTTCAGGGTGTTTACTAGAATTCTGTGTATATATTCTGTTTTGTTGGATGTGCATCTGTTACCTAAAATAGGCTTAAAAATTGGGACACTGAGGCAGTGTCTGCCTGCACAATGAAAACACCTTATCTTTCCCTTACTTATTTGTTGGCTGGTAACTTGGTCTACAGACATTTTCAATGAAGTTAGAAATTATCTCTCATTTTCTTCATAGTAAATTCACAAAAAAAAAAAACCACAGCAGGCATGTGTTTGTCCAGCTGGCCATCACTTTTTAAAATATTTATTCTTTCCTTGTCTGCTAAGGTCCCAGGTAAAACGAACCAAGTTATCCTGGTGCCACAGTGTGTGGTCGGCAGTGGTACGGCTTTAGAAAATTAATCTTCATATGGATAAGAGTTAAGGTTACCTTAAACTTAAAAAATAAAAGCAGTTGAAGCTAAGTAAGTTCAAAAGTGGTTAAAAAAAAACTTACAAACTTCTTGAAATAACTGGACACACTACTATGATTTATAGATTCACTAGGATAATTTATTCAGTTTGTACTTTGATGGTTGTATTCGTAAGTAGAACTAAAAAGCCTAGTAGAGCTAAAAAGCTTCATTAGATTACATTAAGTTGCTAAATTCACCAAGACAATCTAAACCAGGAAATACTGAATATTTGTCAGGGTTGTGGATTTCTCCTGTCTCAGATCGCAATTTTTATCTTTTTTTCTTCCTTTTCTTTCCTACACTTCGTCAAAGAAATGCTTGAAAACTGACAGAAGTTAAAAATAACACGGAGCATATTAACATGTTAATGTATATTATGGAAAGACCTTTTCATTAATGTGCTGATAACAGATGTGTTTTTATAGAGGAGTATGCTGAGTTGAAGCACTCTAGCAGCTTTTGTATTTGGCAGCTTGGGAACCATGGGAATTACAAATGGTACGTGGATGTTCATTTGCATATCCTTAGTGCATCAGTTCAAATAGAGTTACTGTCTCTTTAAAGCATGTGTAAAATGGTGTATTTTATTCTGATATCTGTAATTTTTGTTATTATAGAATAGAGAATAGTTAATATACTACTAGAATTCTTCTACAGTTATGTCAGATGCCCATCTTGCATAACAAATATTTTTGTGCGAGAAACTTTAACGTATGAAGTAGAAAGGTCTTTAGGTAACTGTAGAAGATTGAACACTATAGATTCCTCCTTTTATCAGAGACTGCTCCATAGTTTCATCCTTACAGCTTAATCTCTACCCATTCTTCATACAGGAATCAAAAAGAATTGTTTCTTCAGAAAACTTGTTGACTTGTATTGCCTTTTTTTCCTGTCTTTTTCATAAAGCAGGAAAAAAATGGTAGAATTATACACCAGATTTTTCACCAGACACAGAAAGACAAAAGTATTAGGCAAGAAAGGAATGATCCCTCTGCATATGTTTTGTTTTTTTTCTTGTAGGGTTGCTGTTTGTAGAAACTTTATGGAACAAGGAAATATAATATAATATTAAATGGTTTATTGAAAGAAAATATTTCAAATAACTTGCTGAAAAAGGGGAAATTACAAAGACTTGAAATGTAATACATCTGGGAATTTTACCTCATTCAATTCTCTTTTGACTGGCATGTTTCTGCCTTTCCTAGTCCAATTAATATATACAAAGTATACAAATACTTCTATAAATAACAGTTTGTATGAAATGCATGTTCCCAGTTTGCTAATTAAACATAATAAATATAAGATATGTTTATAGCTGAGTGCATGACATGAAAGGTCAGGAGGTGTACACATTTCCCAATTTACTTGACTTTGGAGAAATTAAAATTAGCATGCATGTAGTACTATGTAAAAAGTATGAGTAACTTATTCTACAACTGTTTGAAGAAGAAAAAGTGGATTTATTATTTCCAGTAGAATATATTCTGTCATAAAGTATTTCTTATTTGGAACAGCAGGTAAACCACAGTTATCAATTTGGATTAGTAAATACAATATCACAAATTATTTTAACCTGGCATTCCAAACATTTAAAATCGGTGAAGCAGGAAAATAGCATGTTTCTTAGTCAACACGTTTCAGTTCTGATACTCATCAACAGTAATCTGATGGGACAGCTAATGAGAGACTGCTTTGGTTCTGTGGATATGAGACATATCACCTGATGGCCACTCCTGCAAGTGTTTTGGTCCTTGCTTAACCTAGATCCTTCCCTGGAGATGTCTTCTATCTGCGTTTTGAGAGTTAGTGTTTTATCATCTTTTACCAGAAGTTGAGTGAACAAAGGTTATGATTTTACTAGCTTCTCTCCTCTTCCTTCTTTCTTCCCACCACCATCTGGGTGAATTTCTTTCATGTTGCAGTAGCACTGTAAAGAACAACCTTCAGAAATCTCTTAGAATTCATGATTTATTTTTCTTCTGAATCCATCAGGAAAAAAAGCATTAGATGAAATTGAGATCTTATTTATAAATTAAGATTTGATCTTTCTGTGTGTTCTTACAATTCATAAAACTTTATATTAGTAATGTATGGAGTAGGTTTGGGGTTTGTGGGGGGTTTTTGGGGGTTGGTTTTGATTTTTTTAAAACATTAGCAAACAAAAAGTCTTTCTGCCCTTAAATTAGGTAATGGTAAGAGAAATAGTAATTCTTCACAACAATAGAAAAAAAAATAACTTTTTAAATAAAGAAAACAGAAGGAAGTGGTTGAATATTCTGATAGCCAGTCAAGTTTCCATGGCTATGGAGTAGGTGTTTTTTCTGTACAGGAAAATGAGAATATTTGATACAGAATTTGTGGAGGCACTAAAATGGATGGCCTGTAAGAGTAGGTTAGCAATCTCTTTGGGTTATTGCTCTGTAACAATAAAGAAGAAACAAAAAGACATTCAGGAAAAAATAAATAGATTCTAGAGTCCTGCTGGTAACCCCATGTTGCTCTCACCATTATAATTAACATAGCTTGACATGTAATCAAAACAAGAGCTGTTGAGTTATCGAGGCGGGAAGCTCTCAGGCCAATGCAGCTGTTCTAGTACAGAGCAAAATCTTAAGTCAAAGACCAGAAGACATACAAGCTTTGCTTCTTACAGACCAAAGAACACTCACGATTGTTGTTTGGCCATTAATTCATAGTATGATTTATACAGACACATAAAACCTGCTCTTTAACTAGTTCTTTGATTAAATTGTGATGGAAATAAATGATCCAAATAAAATTAGTAGGTTTGAGGACCGCTGGATCATACTGTATGACGGGTTTTAAATAGTTCAGTCCTTAATGGGTATCCAATATGCTTAAATTATATTTCTAATTTTCCTTTAAACAGTTTGCATCGCTAATTTGCTTCTAAGAGATTTCTGCCAATCAGTTTAAATACTTTCTGCAAACCTTACATTCCTATCAAAGCGTACTGGTTATACTAAACACCCACATTCTGTTCTAGTTCCATTTTAGTTACTTCATTTTCTTTCCTTTTTTTTTTTTTAATAAATCTTTCCTCTCGCAGAGTGTTAGGGGCCTCTTACTGATGGGCATTTTTTAGAATATATTCACTGAGTCGCTTCAGATCTAGACAGTACCTAAAAAGGTAAATCCTAGGTTTCGAAAGCTGTGTGTGTGTTCACACTCACTTCCTTCCAAAATTGCTCCTCTGCACCAGCAGTTCTCCCACTCTTGCAATGAGGCACAGTGCTTGCTAAAGCCAACAGCACTGCTGAGATCTTCTTGAACCCTACTTAGTAAATATTCCCTTCCAATATTTCACTTTCCAGGTATCAAAAAGTGTCAGGTAAACAGTGGTGTTTGAAATGTAGTGTGAGGAAGATTCTTTTTTTCTTAGCAGGCAATATGTTTGTATTAGGTTCTGTTATGGTAACAGTCATTATCCTGTGTAAACATTATATTGGGATAATAAGAACATTGTTAGTGCTTTGAAAACGCTCTCCGCACCTTCTCATTCAGGGAGACGTTAAGAGATTTTAGCTTTAACAAGCAGCATTTTCCCCTTGGGAATACCAGCATAGAAAGCAAGCCAGCTCAGCTAGTTTGCCCACTACAATAATTTAAGGCTAACGCAATATATTAATGCAAAATAGCAGTATTAAGAGAATTTATGATTTTCAGGCAAGTTTTCATTCTGTTTAGGATGCAGAACGTGCAAACAAAGGAAGGAAGGATTTTTTTTTTTCACAGTGAAGTAGCTAATAAAAAGTGAAGGTTTTGACCCACTATTCATTTCTTATTTAAATTCTCCTTAGCCAAGCAAAATTCCCTTTTGAAATTCATCACTTGACTTCCATTGAAGTTTTGATGAAAGAACTTGTATATTTGTTCCTGATGGTGGATTCTTTCATTTTCTTTCCTCCCACTTCTTAAAAGGAGCTTTGTGTATTGTACCATGTTACTACATGTGTGCTATCATTCATGTTTACTGCAATTCTGCAACAGCACCTTCCACCATGTAATTTCCCATTCATACTTTCAGCTGGTAAAGAAGCTTTCAGGAACTTGTAAATGTGTATTTTATGGCAATTTTAGAAAATTTCAGCTGCCGACTTGTATTCTGAGACTCATGCTCTGTAACATTTTTGCTGGCTCAGCATTTCTTAAAGGTCTATAATGGGAGTAGTCTGTAAAGTAACTAAGGAGTTACTTTGCCCTCTGTCTCTCAGACTTTACATTCTCTGACTTACATGTGAGGTGCATCTCAGTAAACAGGAAGAGAATTGCACCACAGAGACCCAAATTCTCTTTCTGGCTGTTTTGATCGTTTATGATCATGGAGGTATTGTACATCCAGAGTTGTCTGAAGTAACTTTTTTGGTTGTTGCTGCTGCTCTTTAATTTTTACCTTCTTTATTTTGAATGGATATGATATTCTGATGAGATTTAGCTAGGCTGCTTGATTTGGGTTGGGTATTTTTTTAATCCTAGCTCTAACATCCCTTGACTTTCATGGAACTTCGTTAGTTTATACCAGGTAAAACCCTCTCCTTGTATTTTTGACATTATTCACTTTAAAATAAAACTCAAATACATGAGGTTGATGTATTTCTGTTTCACTCTCTGTAAGCTTTACTGGATAATTTGTCAAAAGTCTGCCTCGTTCACTGTTTGAGTTCTCATTCATCCAGCTGCATCTCCTACTACAGCTGTTTCCAGCTAGCTCTTATGCAATGAATTAAAGTACAGATCTATGTAATATTAAGTTAATAGCTCCATGGAAATTATTTTAGCATACACTAGTGTTAAATAATGTCTACTTGCTCTACAGAATCTAGGAATTGTTATATACTTCAGGATTCTGTATTCAGAAGGCATGTATAGCTAGCTGGCCACACAGGTCCATGCTTTAATGGAAACCAGTACAGCAAATAAATGAATAAGCAGAAGTCTATCAGAATTATGTCCTGCGCAATGTACACCAGAAAGACATAAGGGATTCTGCTGAGTAGATATTTGGAAAGTCTAATGAAAAATGTGCTAGAATCTCAGGGACAAAATGATTCCTGGTGTCCTCAGGGCTATGCATCAGCCTTCTAGTTGTGTTTGGTCTGTTTGTTTTGAGGGATTTGGGGGATGTTTTTGTTTCGTTGGTTTTTAGGGGAGATATGTTGTCATCTGGGTTGCATGTGTCATCTACTACTCCTTAAAAATTATCTTTTCAATTGATTATTGGTTTATTTGCAAATTGCAATCTTTTAGTGGTTTGGGTTTCATTTTTGGCTTTGTTTTGGGGTTTTTGTTTGGTCGTTTGTTTGGGTTTTTTTAATTAAAATAAACCTCTCTGTTAGAAAATCATCATTTAAAGAGTTCTCATTCCAGAGACTAGCTACCAATAATAAAAACCTTCAGCCCTTTATACTTCGGACATAATAAAGAATTGCTTCAAGAAATCAATTAACTGCAGATGGTTTGTTTCAAGCAAGTCTTCATTACTAAGCTTATTTTACATTTTAAGCTATGGTCTGAACCCATATTTGCCTCCTACATTGCCTCCTGAATCAGCTGTTTGGGGAATACCAGCCCCCTGGGCCAAACAAATTAGAACATTTGATTGTGCACAAGGACACGTTACTAGATTTTCAAAAGTGATAATTATTTTTATCCCACTTCCTTAGTCCATTCTTTAAGTCACTGTGCCTAATGCTCTAAACATGAGAACCAAGCTCTTACCTTTAAAAGTAGTAAAACCAGATTTATTCATCTGGGTTCATCTGGTAGCCATGCAAAATTTATGACTCTGGAAGTTCTACTAAGGACTTGATTCATTCAGTTGTCTTTACATCAAGAATATCTTTGGAGCGCTTACTGTGCTTTGTTTCCCTCGATGCAAATAACAAGGTCATCATTCTGATGTGCTTTTGCTTTTGAAGAATATAATCACTGGTATGTATGGTTTTGAATTGCAATGCATGTAACTTAGAGTGCAATTTAAATCAAATTCTGATACATCACGGTAGTTATTTCCATTGTTTGCTGTCTTCTCCCCTGCCAATCTTATCTCTAGATAAAATTAAGTCTTGATCTCTAATATTAGTATTGGAAGTTTTAGTATGTGAGACAGTTGCAAAATGCCCTTTCAGTTTTCTATTTTTTTTAAAGATGTTGCAATTCAGATATTTTACAACTAATCAACTACAAAAGCATTGTTACTATGAATTTAAAATGTACTACAACGTGTATAATTTTCTGGTTTGGATTTATATTGTTGTTCAGTTAAATCTACTTTAGTCAGTTGGGGTCCATTGAATGTGTGCTTTGCCTCATAGTCATAATTCTCATGTCTCCTGTGATTCTTTTAGTTATTTTGTATGGATTTGGAGTAACAGTTTTCAGTCTTTTTATAGTTACTGAAGTTGAAATTTGTTTTGATTCTAGTCTCTCCTGTTTTAGTGAAATCTACAATAGATATAAAATTTTATTTTACATCTAGGAGAACTCTCTGGTGATCTTTATTCTAGTATATCAAGATAAAGTTTGGTAAACTTCTTAATCATCTGCTACACACAGATCTTTTGAGGGACTTCACTTTTTTTATAGTTACATTTCTTGTTAACACAGACGTTTTAGTTTAAGTCATTTGAATGTCTGACTGTGGTTGTATCACTGGTTTGCAAATCTTGAAAATACTTGAAGTAGATGATTATTGGTTTCTGTTGATACCTCAGTATATCAGTTTTGATGTCCACTTTTGGTGCTGGACAAATTCTTCAATGGAGACTTTTGAGGAATACATTATATATTTTACTTAACAAGCTATGGAAAAGAGACTGAGTTCTTAGTGGGGTTTTTTTTGGTGTTTTTTTTTTTCTCTTGCATTCATATAAATAATAAGATTTTTGTGCTATCCTAAGGCAGATCTTGTAGGTACTGGATTTTTTAGTAGCTTTTATAGTAATATTACAGATTTTACAATTTATAAGGAAAATTTAGTTTACTGAGTGATCTCTTGAGTAAAATAGGGCTGTTTATTTCTTTCACATGAATGGGTACACACTTTGTTTTGAAAATCACTAAAAGGATAATGAATGACAGTTGTGGATAATAATGAAACTAAGATGAGATAAATTGATGTTCTAAGGGTTTTCATGAAAACCAGATAATTTTTTTTAAAGATCATTGCATCTTTTCAGTTTTGACTTTAAAATAACTGACTCCAAAACACATGAAGCCCACAACTAAACGCTTGTCTGTAGCTTTACATGTATTTAGGAAGCTGTACACTTTCTCAGGCATAAATGTAACAAGAGGTTAAAGAGGCCCAAGAAATCTTACAGAAGGCAATTATTTTTCTATGTGAACAGTAAAATCCCATGTTTGTAACACTTTTAGTCTAACTGTGTATGGAAGGATATGGCTTTAGATCTTAGGTTTCTGCCTATTAACTTCTAAATTTTTCCACTCGGTAAAGTGTTTTTGAAACCTGAAGTGAATACTTTCAATCAAGTTTATCACATTACATTCTTAGAAGAGTGTACTAGAGCTTCTACAGAAGGGGTATAGCAACTGATTATTTCATATTAGAAATGGGATTTTGAGCCCCGGTCACAACTGTTTGGCAAAATTTCTTAGCAAAAACATGAGTCATTTCTTGTTATGTTCCTTTAGGTATGGCAGAGCCATTATTCAGTTTATTTAAGTGACAATTCTACCTGTACAGCATGCTTTACTATGAAAAAAGTCTTAAGGATATCTAAAAAATGATAGTAATAGACAATTTTAAGAAAATGAGTCAAGCTTTTTACTAATGGATTTTATTAAAACATCTGGTTTTTTCTAGGTGCTTAGCAGACTTTAGAGTTTCTAAAGTAACAGACAGGGATACTCTCTTAAAGCAATCTGTCGTATTTTGCATCTGAAGACTGCAACCAGAAACTTTATGCACACATTTAATTCATAATTATTGTTTTGTAAATCCTGATACAAAGAAATTAATAATTTAGCTTATTTGCTCAAGGGATGCATTTCTTTTTTGAATAGGATAGATGATATTAGCAAATTAATGTCTTCCCACTGTGATGGGAAGTGAGTGAAAATTAATGAAGATAATAGGCTTTACTTAGATCATTTCATTATTGTCATAGCTTTACCTGCCCTGTTTTACGACTGGCTTATTGTCTGTAGTGGAATTATTATCTTAGCTCTGCCTGAATTACTTTATAAAACAACTAAAAGGATCAAAGTAAATAGATTAAGTATTTTTACATCTTGTTGCTTTAATTAATTGCTTCTGTGTGTTGCAAGGGTTTTTTGTGTGCCTTTCCTGATGTTTGTAGAAGTAAGGGTGGGTATTTTTGCTTTTGAACGACATGCTGGATGCATATATTCAAATAGAGGTTTCCACTTGTGGACTTGCTAATTCACCATTTTTCAATGGACCATGTGACTATGGAGAGAACTTAAGTTCACAGAACAGAAATCGAAACTTTCTCCTTTCGTAGATGATTGGCTTCTCTGGGGCACTCCTCTGAAGGACGTCAAGATTTATCTGTCTCTACTGGGACATGGGAATAAATAGGGTGCATAAGTTGACAAAGTCTCCCTAAATAATTGTTCAGAGGGATACTCAAGGACTCTACTAAAGATTGCACTAGATGGTGACAGGTTCAAACCGTAACCTTAAGAGCATGCAAAGTTCATATTTTTACTTTTAAATTTTGCTGAAGTATTTAAATATCTCAAGTAATGGTCCTCTCACAAAATGTCAGCTTCAGACAAGAAGCTCAACAAAAAGCAGAAAAATACCTGAATTGGTCCAAATGATTTGTTTTATTTTCCACCATCTGATAGAAAATTGAGGCATTTAGACAAAAATTAACAATGCCTACGGGAAATGTTGGTTTTGTGGGTAATTCATTGTAGGAATTGAAAAAGGTTTTGAAACAGAAAATTCTCCACTAACTCTCCGGGGTAGGTTATTAAACCTTTCTTGTTGTTACTGTTGTATTAGTTCAATAAAATACAGTAATATCAACACATATACTGCATTTTTCTGTGTGACATAAAATGCTCCCTTAACACTTGAATCAAGTAGCATCACTACTTGCCGATATTAGCCAGGGCTTAGCTGGTGTTGCCAGCCAGCACATGTTTCTGTATTTAGTTTGCTAGCTCTGTTTGCTTTCCCTTCAGCTCTTCTATTCTGTTTGGCATGCCAGCATTTCTTAGTTCCATCATGTCCTTATGCTTGCTTTCAGTTCTTATTTTTTCTCGTGCCAGATTTTTTGCCAAATGTTCTGTTTCTTCTATGGATGTGTTTGCAGCAGGCTTCCTCCAAGTGTTTGTGTTTCATATTTGAACAGCTCATCAGCGGGCATATCAACTTCTCTTGCTGGGAATTTGTTTTCCTCCTCAAAGAGATCTTTGCAGCTTGATGTTGACAGGTTTTGTCTTCCCCTGAGGCAATTTTCTTTCGGGTTTCTGGGTAGTCTGTCAGCTGCTTTTGTAGAAATAAAAAGGCGAACAACTATGCTAATTACTTCAAATATGGCTTGCATGCAAAAATGGCTACAAGTGGCAAGGACATTGTTTTGACCCCTTTTTCTGGACATAATCATTCAGACTGTGTATACATCTTTATGCCTTGCAAGTATCTAGGTCTCTTAAAAAAAAAAAAGTTTAAAATTGTAATATTTACTGGGCTTTTGATTTCTTCATAAAGCTTGCAGCATCTGTTAATACTCCTTTAACTAGGCTCAAAATGGAAATGTTTCCACTCATTTTCCTTTCTCTTCTTCTGTACCTCCTATCAGATAAGTGACAAATGCAGACATGGGAGGGAAGAAGGATCTGTAGCCTGCTGACAGCCCCAATCACCTTCCCTTCACAGATCGACAGAAAAAGCTCCGTGACACAATGGGGGTAGGAGCGGGGGAAGCGCAAATGGAGTTTGACTTCCTCACGACATTGGAGGAGGTGTTATGTGGCAGGTGGCAATGTAGCAGTGTTGTGATGACCAGCGAGGAGTAATGGGCTGGAAAATCCAAGGTCACCAGTGCAGCATCTTCCTGGTGCTTACTACTGGTGTCGCATAAAGCGCTGGCTCAGATTATTTAAACACAATTGGAGGGAGGAGGAAAAAAAAAAGAAAAAAGAAGGGGAGGGCGTCATGCAGCACCGTGTTCCTTTCTGCAGACACTCTAGGTTTTTAGGTAAGACTTATTTTATTTTTATTTTAAAGGCAGACACTCATTTGGTGTCTCCTTTGACAGCTGGGCATTGTTAGACATGGCAACTGTCACCCTTTCCTGAAGTCATGCAGGCTTTAGTACTGGGTAATGGGGAATCCAGCCCAGAGTCTGTTGACTGGAGCACTGTTTTATTTTTTTCACCGCCACTTAACTTCAGAGCTATTTGCCTTTTCTGAACAAGATTGGAAAAGATAACCAAGTTACAAGGCTAAGAAGTACCTCCCAGTGAAAGATCGTGGGTAACCTGCTCTAGGTGGCCCTGCTGGAGCGGGGAATTTGGACCACAGGACCTTGAGAGGTCCCCTCCAACCTCAACCGTTCTGTGAAGTTCAAAATCTCAAAGAAATTTTTTTCTGACCAAACTGTTTTCTTCCATTTGAGCACAGTAAGCTGCTTACTCTTAGCTCGCTCCCACGCTCTTGTGTAGGCTGGAGTGTCACCCTGTAGTCTGATGTGTTACTGTGTTTCTGGAGGCTGATGGAGGATGTCAGACTAAAAAGAAGAGAGAGTGATCTCTGCTGCCGAGCAGTGTTTTTGCTTTCTCTACTTGAAGAGCTAATTATACAACATTTTCCAACTTTTACTTAACTGTAATGCCAGATATTTGTAAATTCTAGCACTAGATTACATAAACCATCATCCTGTCCTTCAAGTAGTTCAGAATATGTTTTTGTTTGGGTGATTTTTTTTTTTTTTTTTTTTTTTAACGACTTGGTCAGTTTTCTAGTCTCATAGAAAGACTTAAATAGAAAAACAAGGACCAATTTCACAGTAGAGCTGTCAAAAAAGCAGTTTCTGCTTTGCACACGTGTGGATTTTGAGGGGCAAGGAGAATTGGTTTCAGGCTAAATCTGAGAAATCACACATCTGAATTCTCTGACAAATAAGAACTTTCTGTCCCTTTAGATTTTTCAGTTAAAAATTATGTCCTTGTCAGCGTCCCGGATTATACCAGTAATGAAACTGCCAATGTTGTCAATGCCATTGGGCTAGCTGCCTGTTTCCCTGAAGGTCTCAAGATCCAGGACAGCCCTCCTAGCAGACTCCCTGGGGCTATTGCTCTGCAGATTCAAGAGTCCTTGACTCTCGGGCAGACCAATAAATTATGTCTGACTTAAATCAAAAGGTGCAGTTGTCTCTGGCCCCTAGGCAGATACATCAGGAATCCAGGTAAAAGATTAGAGCAAAGCTGATGATGCCCATTATACTTAAAACATAATGTTTATGGATCAGCTCTTCTTTGAAGAAACTTGGTTTCATATGAATTTCTCTAACTAGTTCTACCTTTCAAATCAGATCAGACAGGTCTGGTATGGTTGCGAGGGCTGGACTGTGTGACAGAAGATGTATAGTAGCTGTGTTTAGCTAAAGAGGAGGTAAGATACTCAAGCCTATCAAAAAGATATATTTTTACCTTTCAAATCAGATCAATTCAGCTCGGTAGATATTTGAAGCAGAGAGACCCTGCCTACATTTTGAAGCTTATGCAATTGAAACGTATTTTTGCTATATTCCAGATGTCTCTTTGACTTGACTTTTGATCATCTTCAGGGAGGGCAATGTGAGCTCACTACATTATTCTGTCTTTCACATCTGCCTCTGTGGCTTTCGTTGTTCTCACCTGAATCTATGTACTCAGAAGATGAGACAAAGTTCTCCCACAAACCATCTCTCTGGATCAAAAGCCTCAATTCTTTTTCAGGCTTCATCCTCCCCCTTTATTATACAGCCTACCAGCCTCTCCACTTCCTCTTTTTGAGTGTAGTCCATTCATATCTTTTACCCCTACATTCTTCCTGTAGCGTTCATCGTCTCTATTATTCACATCTTCAAAATTCACTTGCTTGTAACCTGTAAGTTTTCAGAAACAAACTCTTCCCAGATACATTTTCTTGTTCTCCCTTCTCCAATACCTGCAAGCAGATACTCTTAAAAGGCATTCTTTAAAGAAACTGAGAATAATAACTCCTCTGGAAGTTAGCACAATTTTCTTGAGGAGGTTCAGAGTACTTCTGCTACTGAATCCTGGGGCACTGCATGCAGTATACCTGTGCTATGTCTGTGTTGTCTTGGCTGAATATGCCATGCAGCATAATCATGTAAATTAAAAATTAAAAAGTAAGAGTTTTATTTCTTTAGCAGAAAATTAGAGGAGCTAAGACAGCTGATTTGGCATGCCAGCATTCCATTGAGCTGAAAGGTAATTTTCAGGGACCTCATCTTTGGTAAGTATTCCTGCAGCAGTGGGGTAGTGATTTTAATGTACAGTGCTGCATTTTAATAGCCAATTGAGATGGCTATTAAGATATAGCATTGTACATTAACATCACTGCTGCACAGAGAGCGGCTGGTGACTGCTCCTCAGATGACAGCTCTCTCTGCATTCTGCTTCATAGCAATGGTTTTCTTAGCAGCTCCTCTGATCTCCTGCAAGGGAAATAAAAATCATTATCTAGTTAATATTTCACACTGTGTTGGGCATCCAGATCCCAGGGAGAGAGAGCAGGAGAGTAGAGATGGGATGCTGGGGGTCGAGGGGGAGCGAGGCAGAGGAGGAGAGAGAGTGAGAGAGAAGATCCCCTTGTGAAAGGATAATCTCTTGGTTTTCCTCTAGTAGACTCACTCTGGCTCAGTGAAAATGTGCTTTGCTAACCCTGAAACTTGTGATACAGTGCTTAGGGGAGGACAGCATAGCAGAGGTAGCTGTATGTCGCTAAAGAGGCAGAAAGATATTGAAAATTCATAAGACCCTGAGAAATGTGAGAAAGTGCAAGGAAAAAGGTGCAACTGAAAAACCATATGTACTTGAAAACTTACTAGAAGCATTTAAGAAAACCATTCAACTTCTACCCTTTGCACTTAGAAGCAGCTAATAGACAGTAAGGACCTAATAAGTTACTGACCTTATGATTTAGGCATTTCCTTGCATGTAGTTTTCCTGCTCTGTTCCAATGTGAAAATGTTTTGCTAACTGACAGTTTGTGCAGTTCACAGGTATCTTGCAACATTTACATTACTGAGATTTGTGTTTTCCAGTGAAAAGAACCCTGGTTTCCTTCCTTGCAAAAATGCAGAAATTATAGGAAAAGGGTCTGTTACATTGCAGGATTCCACCTCTCTGACAATAGCTGTGAAATGTCTTTCAGAGCAAGGGAAAAAAAAATAGTCCTTTTAACATCCTTCTCCATGTAACTGTGTCCACAGAACATATGGACTAAATCTGAAGGTAGCCTGGGATTGGGAAGGAGGCTGTTGCAAAATGTTGGCGTAACAGAGGGAAAAATGTTTTCAGAAGCCCCTTTGAATGGCCTTACTGTATCCTTTTGTCTCTGCATTTTCCTTAGGAACAAGCTATGACAATTATCTCTCTTATGGCTTAGTTTCTGCAAAGTCACTTGAAGCAGAGCTACGGAGGACACTGACCGAGTTCAGTAGCTCTGCCTTTCAAATTCTTTTAAATTCACATTCTCTTGAATAGAAATGTTTACAAGTTTGTTGCTAGTTAACAGATTTTTTTTTTTTAAAAAAAAAAAAACCTGCTATAGAAACTTCCCAGGAAACTGCAAATTGCTTTGGCTGAAAAAACCATATATCATTACTTAAAAAGAAATTAGTGTCTGTAAATTCTTATAATATTAATTCCAAGAATACGCTGAAACTCTTCAGGCTGAAATTACTTCTTAAAACTTTAACCTGTAAGTGTTGACATTTTGCTAAGCATTTTGAAAGACAAAATCAAGTTTTTTTGGCCATGTAGAAATAAAAATATCAAACCAAATAAATTTAAGAGAAGATGCACAAAGAGACAGCTGTTTAATACTTAACCTGCTAAAGAATGTATTAGTGTTTCATTGCCTACCTGTCTGTACTTTGTAGTATGATAGTAAATCCCATCAGCTGTGTGAGCCTTCTTACAGTTCTCTGAGTTATGAGATGCCATTTTATTTTGCTGTTTTCATTGTCCAGAATTAATTTACCAAGTACTGTCTTTCTCTTTAAAATATTTCACAAGTACATTTATTAAAGTCTTTTTAACATTAAGGACTAATTCAGGCTAAAGAATATCTTCTCTGTAGGCACCTTCTTTATGGAAAATCATAGATGGATTTTATCTTGTTCAATATCTGCAGTATCCCTAATGAATTAGTGATTGGCAGTACAAGCAGGCTTTACTGTGTAGAGTGATCAAAACCCTGGGAGAGAGAAAATAATGTGAAATGGTAAATATTTGGAATATTTTAAAAATTTTTCTAATGTAATAATGTTGGCTCAAGGAATTATTTGTTTGTTATTTAGCAAAAAGTGATGAAACATTCACATTCTTTGCTGTGTGCCATATTCTGCTGTTCTTCTAATTCAGAAGATGTAATTCAAATATTTCTTTCTTACATGCTATCTTTAAAACTATGAGGAAGTAGAGCAGCAGTTCAGCATTTTCATGCTGATATGCACCACTAGAGGCCATCATATACCTCCTTAAATATTAGATAGATATGCAAATTATTCTACAGATGATGTGAATACCCAATGAATGTAAAAGTCTATATAGAAGGGCATGGGAAAACTTTTATTTGAGAGAAAACTTTATCACAACTGGTTAGTGTGAACACCCCATCTTCTCAGGCCAATTCTGATTGATTCAGAGCATCTGTATTCTCGCATAACCTTTTAGTAGATCATTGAGTATATATCGTAAGTGAAGTCTGGAGATGGTAACTGTTCTGCGCAGTCTGCAGATCTTGTAAATTGGTAGATAGAGTAAAGCTTAGAAAATAAAATGAGAATCTTTTAGGTTGGTTTCAGTATGCTTGGATTAGAAATTATTTTTTCCCCCCTCAGTCTTCCATCCTGGAAAGTGGGATGTCATTCTCGATCCCCCACAGACTTATCAGGATTTGTTAATGAGCTAACATGTAGCTACTACTTTAAGTAACTGATTAACACGTAAAGTAGTCTTTGTTACACAGTGACGCTCTTTTGAATCGTAGAAACAAATGGCTGCCTTTCTAGATGAGAAATGACAGGTAGCATTATTTTGATTGGAAAAAAACCCCACAAATTATCATTAATTTCATACAATCAAAAGTGCTACCAAAAGGAGTACCACAAAAGGTTGGTAACCAAACTAATTAGTTTTGCAATGGGTTTGGATGACTTTATGAAAGGGCCATGGTGTGGCATGGGACTTATCCAGGAGATTCTTCTAGTCCTTACATTTTCAGTTCAGTTCATCAGGCAAACTAACCATTCAAAGAAATGCTAGCTTATTTTACTTTCCTCTTGAAGACTTACTGTATGGTATTTGTCTTTATATAATAGATTATTAATATATGAAAGCTTTGCATGTGTGTTTGAGAATGAAGTAATCTTAGTAGAAATGTTGCATTATCTTAACCAGCTTGGTGTGCAGTATTTTCTCATCAAAATGTTAAATGAAGAGAGAAGATCAAGATAAATAACAAATGTCAAGTACTACTGTAGTACCTTCAAACTACTTGTCTGACAATACAAGAAGCAGTAAGCTATATGCTCTACAGTGTATTCAAATATTTGTAAAATAAGAAAAGGATAATATGTCATATATAGCCAAAAATGAAAAGATCACGTATAACAGAAGTGATACAATTAATGTTTTGGTCACAATAGCCCATGCTAATTTGTGGGTTTTGCGGGGGAGGAATCTGTTTCACAACTCTATGTGGTTTTATAAAAATGAATTTGTGCTTCAAAATTATGATGTAAGAGTACTCAAAATGATTACAAAAGATCACTAGATATCTTGAGGTCATCAGGAGAAAGAAGTGGTGCATGAGATGATACTATGGCAAATTATCTTTTTTTTTTTTTACTAGATTTGAAAAAAAAATATACTGTTTTCACAAAGCTTAGAAGCACTGACAAATCTCTTGGTAAAATAAATACAATTTAATATGCTATTAATCAGATGAAAGGGAAAAAGCGATCAAGAAAATAGACTACTTTGACAGCATAACTCAGTATCCAATGGCCTCTGAACTGATGAATAACACTGAATATTATTCATTCAATATACCCACCACGTGTAACTTCACTTCAAAAATACAAAGTAAATATCTCATTTCTGGTGTAATATTTTTGAACTATGTTCATTTCAGAAACATATTTTTCCTCAGAGGAATTAATTCTATATAAAAATGTCTTGCTCTTTAGCTTACTATATTATTTTTCAAATATGTACAATATTCTTCATTTTAAACAGGTTTCCCAAACTGATAAGGAGCAAACCAATGCACAGTGTGCCATTTGGCTTCACTTTCAGATCTTTACTGCTGTGAAAAGCATGGAGAATTTCTGCCCATGCTTTGGAGTCCAGCTGAACAGTATTACTGGAAGGCAAATCTCTAAATAAGGTCCACTTCTCTCCTTGGGGACAAACAACACTGTAAAAGGACGGAAGGTGGATTTTGAAGAAATATATTTGATCATGTCTTGAATAGTTTCCATTTCTGCACTACATGCTTTTCATGGGTACCTGTGCAGTGCGTCCTGAGTCACCCAGGCTGAATGGAAATGAAAGCGTGGTGCAGACATCTGACTTCATTGTAGTGCAAGTGTGCTTCATACAGTGCTTCCTTTCAGGGCTTGTTGTCTTGGCCAAAATGGTGCATTTCCAATCTGCAGGGCTTCTAGACCCAAGCTAGCACATCAACATCGCTTTCCAGTGTCTCAATTTATCAGCCTAAGTGTTTGTTAACTCTGAGAAGACTGAATCATGCTTCACTGTATGGTGTATACGTGTGATATGGAGCATGTTGCTTTTCATCTTTGTGACTCGATTTCCCACCTGGGAGATGGTGATAACAATGCTAATGTGTCTCATTATTGTCTTGCCTATTTAAACTGTAAGCTCTTCAGGGCAAGGACTGTCTCATACCATATGTCTTCACAGAGACTGGCAGAATGAGTCACTGATTGCATTTGGGGTCTCTTGGTGCCACTATAATTAAAAGAGAGACAATAATATTAAAAAGGAAGAAAAAGGGGAAGGTAGGTCTGGTATCAAGAGGCTTGCAGATTTCCTGGTAGCAACCAAAAGCAAGAGAAAAGTTTCTCTCCAAGGAGAATCTTTGCTCTTTCAACTTTCTCAACTCCAAATGTCATATTGTTTTTGAAAGGAGTATAGAGGAGCTTTGCAAGCGGGGTAATGCAGAAGCTAATGGGTGGTATTTTACCATTACAGATCCTAACTGTAAGAGAAGGATCAGTAGTTTGAACTACTGCAAGGATGTGAGTTGGAGAACAGATCCATTTTTTTTAACACAGTTGCACCTATAAAATTAGAGCGTTGCCTCCTTCCTTGTTAGAGGATGAACAGATGTTTCTGAGAGTGGATGAGGTGTTTGCACTCACGAGTGCAGAAAGGCAAGCTGATGTGAGAGAGGCTGATTCGCATTCTGCTGGAGCACATCACTTACTGACAGAGCTGTGTTCTGTCCCAGTTAATGGTAAAAAGTCTTTCACCAGTTGTTTTATGCAGTAGGCATAAGACTAATGAAAGGTATTCCTGTGGTTACTAGAGATGAGTGCTGAAATGTAGTCCTGCATGCTTATAGCTCCTGCTTTGGCATTTCTAAATCCACGTCTTACTTGAAAATATTCCTAAAATTTGAGTCCAATACCCATTTTGCATGTCAGCTGACAACTGCTGTGCAGAACTAGTATTTTCCCTCTGTGCAGGACTTGAACAAATACACCACATAGAATAAATCCCTTGTTGAAGTCTTCAGATGGCTTCAGCATCAGATAAAATATTACCTGTGGCTGATGTTAAAGTCAAGAAGTGCCTTCTGTGTCAAAAGTCCAGCTCTTTCTCAGTTTTTTTTTGCCTGGCAACTATTTGGCTAGATTTGTTTTTATAGCCTATGGGAATGCTTCCTGTGGATTATGTAAAGTGGGCAGTAAACTGGCATTTGTTCTGAAGGCTTTTATGAATTTCTGTTTACATTCAAAGTTTGTACCCTGGCACAGAATAAGAGCAAAATTACATCGTTATTACTTAACTAATCCATTCAGTTCACTTTTTAAATTATTCTTGAATACTCAAATGTCCCAACAATCACCCACAGTGTTGGTAGAAAGTATTAGGACCATGGTTGTAAGGATATTGTGTCTGAAATGACACAGATTGACAAAAGCCAAAGTTTCATGTCACCATCTCCCTTTTATTACTCATGAAAAGCCACAAGCTCATGTTAGAGTTTTGACAAGCTTCCAGTCTGAAATATAAAACAGACTACTGGCTATATATTTAGATTTTCCAAAATGCAGTTACTGGGTTAGTAGTGAAGAATTTCTCATTTGTTGCACTGCTATAGTTCAAACCCATTTTGCACTGAACTGAAAAACTCTAAAATTTGTTTTCTGCCATAACGTAGTCCTCAAGACTTGGGCAAGAAGACCTCTTGAGAAAGTAAGAGAACTTATGCATCTGAGATGCAAATTGAAAGATGAGGGGAGGGAAAAAGCAAGCTTGCCTGAAAGCAAACTTACTTAAAAACCAGGAGCTTAAACCACCCTTGATGCCATGTACTCATGCACTTTGGTTTTATTTTTCCTTCTTTCTCTTAGTGTATTGAGCCTGATTAACGGAAAGCAGTGCTTGTTCTCTATCAGCAACTGTATAAATGATATTGGTGTTCTTCACTTTATTCTTTAATATCTTGATCCAAGTTTGTGTCCTTAACATCTCACTGAAGTGAGAATTTTTATTACAGGCTGTTAGAAGTATTCAGAGGAAAGTTAAATGACTGAATGTAACTTTTCTTCCTAACTTGGACAGAAAATTGTTTCTAGAGACACAAATAGTAGAGAAGTTATATTTAACAGAGAGCTGTAGAACTGGCTCCATTATCTACTGGAGGTGTCATTTCTTAAAAAAAAAAAAAAAAAAAAAAACCAAAAAGGAGGATTGGCAGTGGCTCTGGTCCTTCCTTTCCACTCAGCAGTGCTTGGGCAGGCAGCATGTACTTCTGCATCCTGCAATCCTTTGCAGCACAGCTTTCAGGCTGAGGGAGGTGGTATATAGCGGATTTCACACCCCTCTCTGTTCAGGAGAATTTGTCTGCTTTCTGGAAAATCTCCTTGTAGCTGGCTGCAGCAATGTCCCCATGATTTATGTTAAGATTGAACAAAATAGTTCCACACCTTTGGGAATTTATAAGATTTTGTAATTGTCTCTATCACATACTTTGATTTTTAGTAGGATAACTTAAACCAGTCTTTCCCTGATGAGACTCAAAGTGACAATCAGAGTTGCAAATTACAAACAAGTCTGGCTTCTCCACAAAAAGTTACAGAATCGTAGAATGGTTTGGGTTGGAAGGCACCTTTAAATGTCTTCTAGTCCAACCCACCTGCAAGGAGCAAGGACATCTTCCACTAGATCAAGTTGCTCAGCACCTCATCCAACCTGGTTTTGAATGTTTCCAGGGATGGGGCATCCACCACCTGTACTTAGTCAAGAAACGCAGTATTCCTTTCTCTATTATTTCTAAATGAAATTAATTTCTATTCATTAACCATCCTGTACCAACCAAAACATTTTATGCTTAGCAGTAGAAGCTCTCTTCAAATCTTCCTTTTCCTTTTGTTTCCTCCTTATTCTAGAGAAAAAAAAAAAATCCTTCTTAGGGAATATATCTACTTCAGTTGAAATATATAACCTCAATAACAAAAGCAAAGCATGTGTTGAGTAGGATGGAGATAGAGTGTATATGAGAGTTTTGCCTTTTTTGTGCCCACGTTTGCATAAAGGATGACAAGTATGTAAGTAGAGTGGATGTAGGCTGGGAAACAAACCTTTAGCCATATATATGTTCTGTTTGTTTATCTATAGATTTTGCTTTGGGTATCTCATCACTATTATTTGGGAATCTTATTGATACTTCTATAGTCAATAATAATATTTAAATTTTTATTCATGACCATAAAAGGAGATTTTTTTTTTTTAATGCCAAGTTATGTGTGACTATAAATGAAGGTTACAGAGATTTAGCAAAGCACAATAATAGTGCCCATGGCTCCACTAGTCATGACTAAGATCTTGCTCTGAATTTCCCTATTGTCTAAGGGCAATAACTGGTTTAGATTTTATTTGTTAACCTGCAGCTGCAGCACATAATATCAGTTATTTGCTGACTCCTTTTTTGTAATTAATGTCCTTCTTTAGATCATTATGGCTTGTTATTTTCAAGATAGGTTTCAAATGAAAAGTAAGGTCCAAATTACTCATAGGATCTAAACGCATGCGTAAGTTAATATTTTATTTTTATGGGAATTTGTATTGATTTCAAAAGAACTACTTGTTATGCTCAAAGGTGATTATTTTCTGGGTTAGGGGCTAGTATCATATAATTCTTAGGAAAAGGACCGTATTTATTAGGTTCTCTGTAGTTAATGAGGCTTAGTTAAAATTTATCTGTGAAGTTTAGATTAGCAGGCAGATTCAAATTTCCCCAGCATTTGGAATTCAGTAGTTTTGCTGGAGATCGTCTGTGGAATAAATTTCAATTTTTTTAAAAAGCATCTATTATCATGCACATTTATTTATCTAAAAGATCCTCTTTTAAGCCCATAAGAGCTTAATGCCATAATTGCTTTTAATGTCTTGGCCAAATGTGAATTAACAAAACCTATTGGAAAATGTGATTACCTCCATCCTTAATTGTAGGGTGACCCCTCTCTTTGTAAATTCCAAATCACCTCATTATATTCAAGTCCTACATAGGTACTACCACTGGGACAGGTATTATGGATCTCCTATAATAACAATAATAATTAGTGTTAATTAATAAAGAAGATGGAGTAGTTAGCTTGGTATGTAGTCAAGGCACTTCTGTTGGATTAACAGTTATTTTTTCCATTTTTATCATGCTACATCTGTTGTGCTTAATCACTATATTGTATTTTACCACATGTTAATAGGTAGATAGACTCTGAAAGCACATGCATCTTACATGAAAAAAAGTTCCAGCTAAATCCACCTAATGAAAAAGTAGAGCATGAAAGGCATAGGAAAGCTCCAGCTTCTGGCTTTCTTTACCCTATTTGATCAAATTTCTTTCTCTGATGAGTGCATTCTTGTCCTAACAGGCTTCCACTGATCGACTTGGAAGCCAGAATATGAGCCTGCATAGGTCAAGAAGTTCAAGAATTTATAAAACTCATTTTTTGGGAACACGGTCTCAGGTTTTGTTCTGCTTCTATCCAAATATCTAGTACAAAACAGTGTTAGTAGTTTTTTAGAATCACTGTTGGGAATAGATCTGCTAATAGTGTCATTAAATTCTTGGCATCCTGATATCCTGTTCAGACTGAACCTGGAGCACATCAAAGTGGTCCTTCATTCTCCTAGCCTGTTTGAGCATTCTTCTCTTGAAAACTCAGGTTTAGCAGACAGACAGAGGGAGATCTGGCAATTCTCCTTGTTCTAGAACTGAAATTCATTCATGGTGCAGGCAGGATAAACACCTACAAGTGGATGTGTATGTTCTTTCAGTTGTATACAGCCACTAATGACCTCCAGGGGAAACTACTGTTTTTTCAATGTGTTATATTAAGCAGCCAAGTGTCACACTAATTAATTTCAAAAAGAATCAGAGGGATGAGCAGTGACTATTAGGGTAGGGAACTGCAATAAGCAAGGGTAACATTAGCATGTTTTACTATGAAAATTACTGAAGCAATTTACCCAGAAACTGTAGCCATTATCAGAATTCTTAACACCCAGATTTCTCATTCTCTTTTGTCAGCATTAATCATATTTTATTTTTAACCAGAAACCTCAAAGCAGGATTAAATTAAGTGAAACTTTAATAATGAAATTGCATACAGTATTATTCCAAAGTTATGCAGAGAAGCTTTAATATAGTCCATTAGGCAGAGAAAAATGTTGAAAGGATATGGTTAATGTTCATCTGCAGCCAGTTTCTCTTTTTATTACAAGAATTTTGCTATTGACTTCAATGGAAGGAAAACCAGTCTCTGCTGAGGTAGTCTAATAGTGTGGGTTAGTCTCCTCAATCACTAGAAAAGCATTATAGAATAAAGTCAAGCTGAATGATGATGCTTGTTATCACACAGGAAAGAAGCTATCTATTAAAAAGGGCAGAAGCATGGTTGTAGGGCTGACCTGGGGCCAGCATTTGGGTGATTGGCCTCAGACAGGGTATCAGGGTGACACCAGTGAAGCAGAAGGGAACGCATGTGCGGGGCCAGCTGCTCAAAGTCTTATGGCAGCTCTGCCACCCCAATGAGGGCAATGCGGGGCATCACTCCCACAAGTATCAAGTGAAAATGAAGACAGTGGAGAGCCTGGGTTTAGCATCTCTTCTCAAGGGTTCTGCACAGGATTGAATGGAAAGAGAAAGAGGAAGAAAGGGTAAAATTTAAAGAAACAAAATTAGTTTTCTTCCTTTTTTGAGGATTGCTTAAAGCTATTGCCTTGGTAAAGTTCTAAAATTAATAGAAGCATGGAAATCAATGGGGAAAGTTAGCAGCTCCAAGGAGCACTGTGTCTGGGGAAAAAAAAGGCATGTTCTGCTGAGATGTGTTACGGCATGTCTACCACACGCTGCTGCAGTGTGTAAAGTACGTGCTCCTTTTTAGTAATCAGCTTTGTGGCCTTCGCCAGACCCTCCGTCTGCCACCTTATAAGATTTCTGGCAATGATGTAGTTGTTAGATTTTAAAGACTTTTCTCCTTAAACAAGGCAGGGGGAAATGACAATATTTTTCCACAGATCCAAAGTTAGCTATTGTTCTCAAAATTCACATCAAGTATACCAGTATCTCCAACATGAAGACAAGAACATCTGTAGGGCCTATATACCAGTCTTGTTTGTTCATGTATTTACCTTGTTATTATTGCTGAATATCTTACAGAGAAGCAGAAAGCATATAGAAAGAAGCCACAAGGAAATGTCACACAAAAGCAAGGCTCTTCCAGTAGGGAAGATAATGGTGTTTACAGCCACAGAAGAAGACTAGAAGAATTGAGACAGCATGCTTACCAGCATTGGTGTTGCACAGCAAGAGGTGAGTGTCATAATGGCAGACAGGAGATGAGACTTTCTCACTGAGTTTCTAATGTCTGAATTCCTGGCTCTCCACCTCCTTTCTCATAGCAGTAGAGTTCAGCTATTCAGTAGTAAAGCTGTAGAAGTTAATGGGAAAAATGTGATCTAAACAAGTAATCTGGGCAAGGGAAACCTACAGTTGCACTGGCAAGACAATATACCTTTGGAAAAACCAAGTGTATGTGCAAGACATTCTGCAAATATCAAACATTTGATGAAATATTTTTTAAAATGTGGGGGTTTTTCCCTCCTCTTTCCTTGCCCGAGTAAAAATCCTTAAAAATAGTCACAATTTTACAGTGTAGTTCTCTTCCCATCACATATATCAATAAAATGGGTTCTTGATGTTCTGCTGTCCAGAACGGCACAACTCTAACCACTTTATTTCCCTGTTAGATTTTAGCTTCTGTTTTTCCCTCCTTTCACTCTATGCATACTACTAAGAAAAAAAAAATAGATGTTCAGTGACAACTAAAGAATAAACAAAACCAAAGCTCCAAAGAGGTGGAATTCACAAGTCAGCTTGAAATGAACAAGAAAATCTGAGTTTCCCAATAACATATGAGAGTTTTTTCTTCCCAGTTAATTGAAATCAGTGTGCAGGAAAAGCAACTGACTTGGAACAAGTAGTTGACAGCGCTTCACTTCCGTATAAAATATTGCTACTGTCAATGGCCCAAGCAGTGATCAAGACAGGATGTTGAAACTGGGAAGAAGACCAAAAAGAACTAGTAACACTTTTTATGTGGGAACTGAGATAAATTAATAATAGGAAGTAGGCTATAACACAATGAGAGAAGGACAAAGAAATTGCTGATGCTTCTACTAAATAAATCAGTAAAGTCACTATGGTAGTTACAGTACTATACTTTATATTGATATTAGACCTACTAATAACTCCCTGCAACATACTGCCCTAAATTCTGCCTTTAAATGGTACCTTAGGTAGCATGTGTATAAATTCTGAGAACCATTTATTTTATTAAGTTAAAATAAAACATCATATTCCTGTAGCAAAAACATGTATTGAGTTAGAGCACTTCTTTGTGTTCAAAGGAGAGAAATTGCTTAAATAGCACTCTATTAAACTGCAAAGGTTTACTTTGAAGCTATACAGTGGAAGAAAAAGCACTCTCTCTCTTGCTTTCTATGAAGTTTTAAATATTTATTTTCACATATAAAGACTTTGAGATTCCTTGTTGGCACTCGGACAGTAACCTTGTCATATTTCAAATACACAATCTATATAGAATCTCTTTTTTCAAATGGGTTATGGCTGTGACGTTCCAGATACAGCTGTGATTTAACAGATCAGCTGTTATGCAGGTGTCTCATGAAGGGTAAGTGGCATTGGTAGGGTTGAAGGTTAAATGTCTTTGAAGTCCTTAACAGCACTAACAGTGGTCAAATAATATATGCCTTGTGAGAGTTGATTCTTCTTTCTATATATCTTGATAAAAAGTTGGACTACTATACAGGTAGTGCTGCAATACGAAAATGTCAAGAAATCATCTTGTAAAAAGTTCTGCATTTCTATTCTGGAGTTCTTACATTTATGACAGGCCACAGCTGTGCTATCCCTTAATATGGCATTAACAGATAGGACTGTTGACTACTTTATCTGTTACCTGTGTTTAGAGATACAGACTTCATTATTTTAAGAATACAATTAAAATAAGCCTATGTCATTGTTTAACTCCAGTTAGCAACTAAGTACCACACAGTCACTCGCTCACCCCCTCGCCGGTGGGATGGGAGAAAGAATTGGAAAGAAAGGAAAACTCTTGGGTTGAGATAAAGACAGTTTACTAGGACAGCAAAATAAGATACAATAATAATATATATTAATAATGATACAATGAATGATGCATAATTTCTCAGTACCCAGCGACAGATAGAGACCATCTCAAACAATGATTGCAGAATGGAACCAAGAGTGATCATGGAACAATCTCAGGGAATTATTTTGGAACAGTGAGTTCCATATTTCTGCCCACCACCCAACATCCACTTGTATACTGAGCATGGTGTGTATGGTATGGAATACTTCCTTTGGCCAGTTTGGGTCAACTGTACTGGCTATACCCCCCCAGCTTTTCTGCACCTGCACATTAGCAAAACCTGGGAAGCTTCGAAAAGTCCTTGATCTCATAACCACAGCTAATAACACTAATGTATTATCAATATTCTTCACATACTAAATCTAAAACACAGCAGCTACTGGGAATAAAATTAACTCCATGCCAGGCGAAACCAGTACAGCCTATACATGTAAACTAAGTTTACATCCATGGGGGATGGGAAGAGCCTATTAAAGGAAATGAACATTTTGAGTTGCATAAGCCTGGACAGAAGCATTTGGCCTGAAATTTGAAGTTAAAGTATTTTTATCATTGGTGGAAATTCAGTTCCTAGGACAAAATCTTTAACATGCTGGTTTTGCTGAAATTATTGTCTTAGTAGAACGAACTTTTCACTGCAAATAGGACTGTTTCCATCAAGTAGGAATTTTTACTTTGGGTTTATTTGTTGGGGAGTTTATTCTCCTGAAAATTGATGAGAAAAAGCAGTTTTTCTTTTGCCAAGTTGTAAAACATGAGGACAGATAGGCATCTGGTAAAGCTGTCATTGCTCCAGAGAATTCTTTGGAGCTGCAACAGTGTCTGGGTTTGTCGCATTGCTTCTTTCGACCAGTAGTTAGGGGGTTTCTGTAACGATCGATTAGTGTGCATGCAATATGTGTGATTTGGCATGCACCCAATATGAAATTGTGCCTGAGTTTTTCTGTAGATGCTATCGGATTGTAGGTTTCTGATGTTACAAATAAATGCAAAGTCATAAACACCACCATCCTTTTTTTTTTTTTTTGAGGGAAATGCAATAAACAATAAAAAGAAATATGGCACAACAGACACTGTTTTTAAAACAGAGTGATTCCTTTCAGTTGTCCATCTGGAAAACATTGATTTGCATCACTGAGACTGTAATTGTTCTACCAACAGGCTGTTTTCTACATGATCAAGCAACAAAGGCAGCTATAATACCTTTCAATAAGATGAAAGTCTTGAAAGACCTAATAAAATGAGAGGAAAGATTCGTCTAGCCACATATGTAAAGTTCAGAAGCATGTTCACCTGGAGATTGCAGGTATAAGGCTATCTATATGGGTAGCCTCTAGTGTATTTAAAGCTTTTTAATTACATTCCTTTACAGATGTGGATTTCTCTACTTTACTGGAGTTTAAAGGTAGGACTCTGTATTACTGGAATTAATTTCTTACTGTTATTTTTTTTTTTAATTCACATTCTTCTTTGATTCTGGTTTTTGTTTTGTTTTCAAGAGCTAATGTGATCTTTTTTAATTTTGATGATTTAAACATAAATAATGTGAAATACACAAAAATACTGTAAGGCTTTTGAAACCATACCTTTATGAAGAAAGACATATTTGAAGGCATGTCCATAAATATTTACTGTTTAAATATCACTGTATTTGAGAACAATGGGGAATATTACAGAAAATCTAAGTTTTGGCAACAAACTAAAGTTAACCTTTAATTATAGTCCTGTTAAGGTCAATAAATTGTTAATAATCAAAAGTATGTCAAAAAACAAAGTAATAAAAACAATGTACATGCCATATTATTTTCAAGGAAGAGTGGGACTGGCCCAAAATATATGAGGTTTAGAAGTAAACTTGTAAACAAGCAAAAAAAAAAAATTTATAAGTACAGACTGTCATGCTTTAGTTTTGAAGTTAGATTTCCCACGTTCACAATAAATCAAGTGCAAGCTGTACTTTCTGGGCAATAGAGGAAAGAATTAGTGCCTTTCCCTGAATGGCTTGTTTCCTTTTACATTGTTGAAATAGGCATCTTTTGTAAATTTTGCACTTATCTCTCATTAAAAATCTAAATATTATTTCAGGTTATGTCCTTTGAACCACTCGACTCTGTCTTCCATGCCCATAGGAAACTTTCTATTGATGGTCCATTAAAAGCACCGTTCCTGTGCCTGGTTTACCAGAGTAGGGACCACACACTCAGCTGTTTGGAGAAGTTGTCATGCCCTGATATTTGTTGTGCTTGTGTCATAATACACCTGCTACTGCTTGCAGCTGTGCTTTATCTGAAAAATACGTTCTGGCATATAATATGTCTCTGTCTATATATATGGATAGAAGATTAAGGGATTGTAATAGCATTCTTCCACCATTCCACAACAAATAGTGCTAGAACTGTATTCTCTGTACACATGCTTTTTTTTTTGCTTTTTTTTTTTTTTACACTTCATTTTGGAGCATGTGATTTCTATTTATCTTTTTAAATTTGGATTTTTAAATTTTTGTTGTCATTCATAATCTCATAAATCTCGATATGAACATATATGTAGTTGGAACAGTCATCTTTACCTTTTGCTGAACAGGGGCAAGCTTTACAGCTTCAGAACTCTGTAGCATTTCTTTGACTCTCATTCAGAGTCACAGCAGGATAAGTTTGTCCCCTCTATGGATTTTCCATCAGCAAACTCTCACCCACAAGCAGATGCTACTCTGGCATAGGAGGACTGTAAGCGTAGATGCCATCTGCTCTTTTGCTGTCCAAGTAGCTCCAGCTCTGGTGCTTTTTTCATCAGAGGTCTGTGCAAGCTCAGAGAGAAAACATTCAGAAACTATCTTCTTTATCTAGAAGTTCTCTCACTATAGCTTATCCCTCTGGAGAAGATGATGAGCCGCTTCTTTGTGTCAGAGGAGGCAAAAACACTGTGCAGAAGCTTGTAACACTGTGGAATGATGGGATGTAATATATGTTAGAAGGATGAAGAGGATGTGGGGAAAACATTAAAAAATTGTTTTGAGGTTCCATAGGCTACTAAGTGTACCTCCACAGCAGTAACCATGTAGCACCTAGTGGTGTAAGGCTATGTAGACATGGCTCCTTAAGGAGGCAATGAAATGACTTTTTGACTACATCAGTCCAGTTTGGAAGCATGATTCTTGTACTGATGCCTTTACTCTCTATTTTAGAGCCCTACACAAGAACCTCGTTTGATGCAGTGCATTTTGTAAGTTGGGAGGAATTTTTGCAAGTGGTTTGAAGTGATCTGGTCACTGCAGTGGGAGGACAGGGATCACCATGGGAAGCAATTCACAGCCCTGCTGGAAGTCATCGCCTTGCATCAAGGATAAACCGAGATTCTGCAGAGCATTGCAAGCTGCTCGACGGGAGACTGTGTGACCTCAATCAGGGTAAGGAAATCTGAGACTAAAAGGATGGGAGAAAGAGCACCTTCAGTTATTTGATGTGTTGTATGTGTGTTTGTTGTGAAGTTTTTTTCTTCTTTTTATTTTATTTTAACTTTTAATCGCTGGAAACCAACTGTGCAATCTTGCATAACTATGCCAAGATGCTGTGCTTTTTTTTTCTTTTTTTTTTTTTTTATTCCCCTCACTTTATTTTTTAGCATGTTAAAAAAAAAAATGGCCTTGCATCACCGTTGGCTGTGCTATACATACAAGATGTGGCATACATACAAAAAATACCCAAGGAAGCAATCCTCAAAATAATGTATTGTCAAACTAGTGCCTAGAAAACTATTAAATCAGTCTTAAAATGCAGTTATCTAAGAAAGGTGCTAAATGACTTCCATATTTTAAACTGCAACAGTACAATACTTAGCTGTTACATGTACTACATTTGTTTTTAAGTACGCAAGAATTTTGACAGAACCTACTAAAGGTGTGAAAATATAAATCGTTCTTTGAGTAGATTTAGGAAAAAAGCAAATACTGAAAGTGGAAATGTTCTGTCAGAAAGGAAAAAAAAAAAAAGAATAAAAAAGCAAGACAGGAAAATATTCTGTTTCTCTCACTTGTGAAAAGAAGCTGAATTGTAGTTAATCAGATCCTATTTGCCTCAAAAACACACATCAATATTTCTTGAGCACAGTTTAGTTCATTTACAATAACAAATAGCTCATGTTGTTGACAGCTATCAGAGACTAATTAGTTATTATTTTTATCCTTTTGTGATGTTGATCTAACATGCGGCCTAGCTAATTTTTGAGGTCCTTTTTACTTTACTTTGTTACGATTTATACATATTGTAGAAATAGTTCAAGGGGTTACTACCTATGCAGATATACTAATGCACACTTTAACGGTAAATCAGTGAACAAGCACTTAAAAAAAAAGAAGAGACAGATCAGGGTAAAAAGAGATAAAACGTTTGGAAAGAAATTGTAATTCAGTGTAGATCTGATTCCTGTGGGGAAAATCTGGGAACTCTCTGTGAAAATGTGGCCATTGTAGAGTTAGTTTTCTGGGTGGTGGAGATAAGCAACTCTACAGTTTTACCTGGCTGAAGGGTTAATGAGGCATACACTAAAAAAATTATTTTACTTACCCTCAGTTTTCATGTCCCTGCTGGCTTTCTCAAGGAAATTAAGGAGTCTGAAAATTGCTATTAAAATGTCTTTTATCTTTAGGAAGTACCAGATCTAGACTGTAAAGAACTAACTTTCATCTAGGTAACAGTAGGTATTTTCCCCTCTGATTAAGTCATGGCACTACATTTCATTTTAAATTATGAGAGGCTTTGCCCAGCTATTGTGGCTACTCAAATTTTGTCTCCAGAGTAAGTTGGCGAATTCTACAATTCTGATATCTGTGCAATCAGAATGGTTCCTTTTTTTTCCAATAGGTATCTAAAGCTTTCTGCTCTTGTTATGATTTTTCTTTCACGAACCCACATTTCTTATATCCAGTAATGACTGAAATAAGCATTCTGAAGGTGACTTACATGTCTAAAAGATAACTAGTCATCAGATCCCTATATCATTTAGGTCTGGAAATTATATTGTACATCCTTAAGAAACCACTTATAAACAAGAACAACAGTAAAAAGGAAAATGAAGCCCCAAAACTTTCTTTAGTGATGCCCTCCGTCTGAACATGTATATGATAGTTCTTCAGGAAGAGCTAGTTCTTGGAGAACATACAGTACCACTTACCTTGCTTTAATATTTTAATATTTGCACTTCCAGACCAGAGGAAAAAAAAAACCAGAAAGCACATCAATTGTTCTGTTGATTAAAACCCATCAAACCAGTAGAGGTCTTTCCAAGGTTAAAATTCAGTCACAGATGTGTTCTCAGGTTTACAGGTACTTGCTTGAATAAACGGGTGCTTATCTGGACCTGTAAGTTTAAAATGGAAAAACTTCATGACTTTGCACAGATTGTGAAAGGCTTCAGTTGAAAATTGAATAAAAACTTTTATTGATTTTCTCTTTATTTTATCAGGTTTAATCTACTGAAAAAAAAATGTTGAGATATTTACAGATCCTGTTTTTTCCATCTTTCATAATGCAAGAATTGAAAATATCATGAGGATTACTGAGGCAATGCCCAAATTATATTTTCTTTTCTAAGTGGATAAAGTACTGAGAGCTTTGTCTCTTCATTTTCCTGTATGTCACGCAAAAAAAAAAAAAAAAATCATATTTTTACAAGATTGTGTTTTCTTTTGTTTAAATGTCCCAAAATTCAAATGTGGACTCAGATACAGAGCAGCAATATTCCAAAATTACCATGAAAGGAAAGTGATGGTTAATTATCTGCTCTGTTTCCAAAAGCTTGCAAGAAATAAAAGTTCTTCTTTTTAGGATATCATAGTTTTAGAAAGCAGGAAGGAGCTGGAAAACAGCCATACACATGACATGATTCCCTCAAAGACTGGAAGGTATCCAGATAGGAACATCAAGAGGCTTTTAGTGCTGTTAAATTAGAATCAATTTCCCTTGTGGGAGGAGGCTAATTTGCAGACAGGAAAGAAAAATAAGCTGCAGTAGAGATTATACCTACTAGGTATGGCATAGTTGATTACTGAATTTCTCCATTTCCAACTCTTCTCGCAATACCACTGCTATGAAATAAAAACAAACTAATCTTTAATTAAACAAATCCACTGCAATGCATATTTTTGGGTTTGATTTTTTTTTTCAGTACTTAATAATATAATAAAAATGGTGATAATTATAAGTTTCTTTTAAGTATATTCAGTTAGTTATTTTACATAGATTCAGGATCAAGGAGAAGGAAGTTTCAAGAAAGACTTCAAGTGGAATGAGAATACAATATGTCTTTTCATTGCAGAGTATGAAGGATAAAAGGTTTCCAAGGTGCCGGAAAATTAGTCATCAGAATTTCAGTTATTGTGCCTGCTAGGTAAAACCTGAGCAGAGCATCAAAGTTAAGATATAGTGATGTGAACATTTAGATCTAGAGGTCCTCTGTGTCTGAAGCTTAGTGAACAGGTACTCATATAGTGAATTGCTAATGGTCCGTATTAAACCGTACAATGGCTATGAATGGAACAAACAAGGTAATTGCAATGTGCATCAAAAGGTTTCCAGGTCCCTGTGTTCTATATTAAATTCTTTCTTCTCCTCTTCCCAAACCTCTAACATCTTTCCAAAGTGTGAGAATGAAACATGAAAAATAGGTTTCCAGCTTTTATTTCAGTAAATTATTTAATTGAGGATGACGGCCTGTATGTTGATTAAGTTTTGTACAGATTTTTAGGGTTTCAGTTAAGATTCTGTCACTAAAATTCCTTGATATAATTCATTTCAAGTGCAAAACCAGATGTTGCCTTCTCCAACATGGAGATATGTTGCCCCAAAATGCAGTCTAAGTGCCTTATGTCACTTTCTTCACCATTAATAATAAATATTCTGGATATTCAATGATATCCATATGTATGCTTCTTTAAAATTGTTGCCTTAAAATTTGTGCTTCTAACCCCTCGTGCTGATCTGTCTGACTTCAGCATGTTTTTATGTGCAAAAATGAAGATTTAAGTGGGAAATGACAAGATTTTACAAGTGTACCTGTGGAGGCAGGGTAATATTGCATCCAGTATTTGGCAGATGTGAACGATTAGTAGAATTGAGTAGATTACTACTAATAAGCAAAAGAAAGAATCAAATATTTTAAATCAAATATTTTAAAGCAAAAAAGGAAAATAGCATAACTGTTTGCCCCATGACCAGTTGCATTCAGTTACAGGAAGGGCCAGTTTTCTGCTGGAACATGCCCTCATCCCAGAAGCAACCTCTAGGCCCACTCACCATTTGGTAGGCATCCTTATGTGTTAGGGCATGCAAACAGATTATACAAGTGTAATTGGTCATGCAATGAAGCAACTCAAGAAATGTCTGTCAGCCACGTTTCAGAGGCATCCAGCCATGCAGATTTGCACATATGTGTCCTCTTATATGGCAGACTACATGGCCCAGTCATATGGTTTCATGGATATGGTCAGCCCATGCGAGCTATCAAGGAAACCAGAGCACTCAGTTTTGACCTATTACAAGTTTGATCTAAATATCGTACATAATGAGAGTTCTCCACATCCCTAGAGAAGTTCTTCTACTCTTTGTCTGCTTTTGGTGTAGGTGTGTTTTTTCTTTATTAGGTTTCTCAGTGTTCACCTTCCACTGGGTCTCATGTAAACACTGGGCCCTTACTCAGACCTGTAAGGTAGCTCTGTATTTTGATAGTAAAATATGACAAAAGTGTGTTTTAAAGACTTGCCTGAAGGAGGGGGCAGGAGAAGGAAAAAGAAATAGTAGAAAGCAATATGAAAAGCAAATGAATATCCTTGCTCAAATCAGCTGCTTATAAATATTTAAATTTTACTTTTTCATTTTACAAAGAGTCAGAATGCCGTGTCTGTAAAAAAAAAAATGCCAATCACCCCAGTTTCTTAACAGAGTTATCATGTACTGAGATAAAAGAAGAGTTTTGTTTTAAAAATCAAAAAGCCATTGCACATTGTCCCTGTTGTGTTACAAAACCAAGTTTCCTAATTATAGAGCAGAAAGCTACATTTTCAAAGGTTCCTTTTTCAGGGGAGGGATGAGAAGATGACCCTGCTAGCCTTCATACAGAGCTTTTTTAATAGAATAAGACTTGAGCTTGTGTAAACAGGATCTGTCCTTCAAAATTCACTTCTCAAAACCAGGTAGATATTGTAATGAGCAGGTTGACAATATGCAGTCTATGGTAGTTTTGGACATTTTTCCCTAAAGGTAATAGCTGGGAAATCTGTCTCTATTACAGAATTCATCTTTGGGAAAACCAAAATTATCTGAGACAGGATATATGATGTTTAATGCTAGAAATTAACTCCATTCAGTTGGAAAATGCCTATCAGCACTGTATTTTGTTGCATACTGTAATTACAAAGTTAATTTTGCAAATCTCATAAGCCAAGCACTTTGAAGATTCATTTGAATTCTTTAAATGCTGGGCCTAAAAATGTTGCAAGTATTTTGAACAACTTTATTAAACTCCAGAAAATTCACTAAAGACTTTAGAAAAGAAAAAAAAAACATTTAAAAACTATTTCTACTTTTCTGTCATTAAAAAGAATAAATCTGGAGATAAAAATCAGAAAATTTTGAAGGAAATAAATTCTATTTAAAATCGATGTTACATTAATGGATCTTGTAATTCGTTTTATCTACCTCCTGGTTTACGTAATACAAAATATTTTAGAAATGTATGGTTTTTTGATTCTTAACCCTCAACAGAACTGAAAAAATGTTGCTGAGAGTTCTTGAAAGCGACAAAGATGGTTTATTTTCAGTCTTTGGAAAGGAAAGGATGCAAACAGGCAAGTAACGCAGCCACAGGAGAAGTCTAGGATGTCAGGTTTAGCATCAACCATCTGCGTTCTGATGCCAAAGCTACTGCGAAAGAAGTTGCAATAACTGAAAATGGGTGACAAGACCTTGGGCAAAACCTGCATTTATGCACGGAGAGTTAAAAGGCTGTTTACTTTAACAGTTCTTCGGAAAAAGTCTTCAAGATTTAGGTGACACATATGAGGACAGAAAGGTGTCCAGGTTAAGGAGTAAATAAGCCTAAACATAATATCTACATCTATGCTAAAAATATCTTTTTATTGACAGATATTGTCAAGTCCTGATTAAGAAATCAGTATTTATGTTGGTATCACCCCTATTATAATCAGCAGAATTAAAAATGAACTTTTAAAAGCCCTTATTCAAAGTAACATGAAATTATTACTAAATTGAAATAACTACTTGAATATTTAGGTCTACATGCATTTTCACTGGAATTCCACTGCTAAAAGCTGTAACATTTTTTAATTAATTACATCTTACCTTGTAGTATATAAGATAGAATTTTGGATCTGTGGAGGAGCTTAGTATCTCAAGTGTATTTATGTCAGAAGCAGTATTTATGAGGATGCTTGAAATGCCATATAAAGGATGCTAAAGGCAAGCTTTGAAAGTTTTATTCAGCCTTCCAAATGTAAGAGTGGGCCAAAAAATTATTTATTGAAGTGCTTCTAAGCTGTACAGGAATCAAAGCTGCAGATTTCATGTTCAGACGGAACTGTCTAGATCTGATTAGAGAAATTCCGGGAAATTATATTTGGGAAAGAGTTGATTTCTTTTATACTGCTTTTTCACTCATCATTAGGAGACTTTACAAGAAGGGTATAGGTAAGAAGGGGGAGCTACTGAAATAGCCACTTGCAAAGAGATTGGGTTGCAAACCCAAGAGCAAGAGCCTGGTTACAGATCAGGCAGAGCAGGGAACTGAGTTTTGCATAAGGTAATTCATAGATACAGAAATCCTAAGGCTATAGGTCTACTTTTTCTGTTTCAGTGACTGTTTCTTTATGCAAATAGATGTCATTAAGGAGCATGAGAGTAAGACAGTGGCTGTGCAGTTGGTGGTATCTGTATATGTTGGAGGAATAACATCTGGAATAAATAAAAGAAACCTTTTCTCAGGCAAATGTTATGACCTCTGGGTAACTGGGAATCTTTTCCACAGAGACTTTTAAGAGGATTTTTTTTTTCTTTTCCCCCTCTGATGAACTGTGAACTCAAATTTTGAAGTATTTTCTAGCTTTTGGACAAGCGTGATTTTTTTTTTTAAATGTTTTTAAAACGAGTTCTAACCTTTCAGTACATCAAACCATTATGACAGTCCAGCCTACACCATGGGATAGGCTTTACATCTCAAAATTCCTCTGTTCCTCCCCTTCCCACCAGAGAATTCACAGCTTCTGGAAGTTATATGCTATGCAGGAATTAAGAAGGTAAGGAGGACAAAGGCTTTGAGACTGTATGATGGTAACTCTATTCATGTGGTTATAAATCAAGGAGATCTATCCATCCTTAAATAATTGTTTCTGAGATAGTAATCTCTTCTGTAAATTGATATATATGGTACCTAAAATGTAATGTCCTTTATGAGGGACCCCAGGTTGTCCAGACCTCGCTCAGACCCAAGACAGCAGGCAGAGGTTGTCTTATTCTGTCTGTGGTCACACAGAGAAATATTGTGTGATATGAGCAACATAGTACAACCACCTGCAATGAAGCTCAAGAGAGCTTCTAACCCTACTGTTCTCCACAGTTAGAGTAGCAGAATTAAGTAGAACAAAGCCATTTCAGAAATTGTTTTACTAAACTGAGAAGGTGGGGATTCTGTCATCATGTTAGGGAAAGAGCACTGCTAAATGTTTATGTTAACTGTACATATGATTGATACATAGCTATAGAACAACCGTATGTCAAAGACACGGGGTTTTGCTGAACAGGTATATAACCAATACTGGAAACTGTTACTATGTATGCTTATAGAAGCTTTTTACCACTTCCTCTCAATTCTTTTTTTTTTTTTTCCCAAATCCTATCTTATTCTTTCTCTTTCATGAATGGTGGTACAGCGTGTGTTGTAGTTCAGCCCCAATCGGACCAGACTATGCAGTCTCTCTCTCACTCCCCCCACCTTCCGAGAGAACAGGGGGAGAAAATATAAGGAAAAACGACTCGAGGTTTGAGATAAGGACAGGGAGAAATCCTTAAAGTTACCGTCACGGGCAAAACAGACTCGACTTGGGGAAAACTATTCATTTATTACTACAAACAGCAGGAGAATGAGACAGAGAACAAGATAACCTCCATCCACCCCTCCCTCTTCCCAAGCTTAACATTATCTCTACTACCTTCCCCGCCCCGAGCGGCACAGGGGGAAAAAGGGAATGGGGGTTGCAGTCAGTTCATCATATGTTGTTTTACGCCGCTGCTTCATGGTCGGGGGAAGAACTCCTCACATTCCTCCCCTGCTCCAGCGTGGGGTCCCTGCCACGGGCCACAGTCCTTCGTGGAACTGCTCCGGCGTGGGTCATCTCTTCCACGGGTGCAGTCCCTCCAGAACAGCTGTCCCAGCGGGCCCTCCACGGGCCACAGCTGCCTTCAGGCATCCACCTCCCCCGGTGCGGGGTCCTTCATGGGCTCCAAGTGGATCTCTGCTCCTCCGTGGACCTCCATGGGCTGCAGGGGGACAACCTGCTCCACCATGGTCGTCACCACAGGCTGCAGGGGAATCTTGGCCAGGAGCCGCATTACTCCTCCCCCTCCTTCTGAACTGACCTTGGCGTCTGCAGCCGTTCCTCACAACAGGCTGGTAGATGTCTCTCAGGATCTTTTTTTACATCTTATTCACTTCTCATCTCCTTTCCACTTCTTGCAGCCGGGCCGGGCCGAGTCGGGCCCAGTCGGCTGCCTGGCGAGAGGCCAGAGGGTGAGGCCTGCAAGGCCCATGAGGCCTGCGCCTCCCCCTCTGCGCCTCTGCCCCCGCTCAGCTTCTTCACATCTTCTCTTCTCTCTCTTTTTTTTCTGTTTTCCCATTCTTAAATACGTTATCGCAGAGGCGTTATCACGAGACATTCTGCTACCAATCGGCTCGGCCTTGGCCAGCAGTGGGTCCGCCCTAGGCCTGGCCAAGTCCCCTGAACAAAGGGGAGCGACTTCTAGCAGTTTCCTACAGAAGCTACCACCTTAGGCCCCCCCTTACTAACAAAACCACGACAGCGTGTCTATGAATTTTGAAGCATGTGTTTTTTTCTGGATTTTAAGTTTGATTGACAAAGGGACACAAATCTTTTTTTTTTTTAAAAAAAAAAAAAAAAGAGAGAGAGAGAGAAAATCTGCTACTCTGCTTTACTATATCAGTTTTAATTTAAAGGTACCAAAAGGTGTTGCACATTAAATTTCAAAGGAGGTTAATTTTTAAATACTTTCAGCTCAGCATTCCTCTCTTCAAGAATTTAATTACAGATATTGTCAGGCCAAAACATTCTTTCCTGACAAAACTTTACTTTAGTGCAAACCTAATTTTCACTCTCACAGTGAAGGGAGACAGCATTGCATGTTGTCCCAAATGGAGACAAACATGTGACAAGCTGGGAAATAAGTGGAAATAAAATCAATTTTTCCCTATTAGTGTCAAATTAAAAGGAAAGTAAGCTGTAGAAGTTGCAATAGTAGAAGTGACAATTGAAACAAGTGTTCTGAACAAACAAACAAGACCAATAGAGAATCAATTTTAACTTTGTTAGGTAAAGGGATTGGTGATCCCTTTGTTGTTGGTGATCTTACAATGTGCAAAAGAGTATCTGTTCAAATTCCAAAGCAGCAGCCAAAGACTCCATGTTAACAGGCAGGAAGTCAAATATATAAAATTGTTGAAAATCAATTGGAAATTATTTTTATGGAATTTAAACTGTTAATACAGCGCAATATATATTTCATTAAGGTTTAAAGCTTATGGTATCATTTTTAAAAATGCTATCTCTTTCACCTTGACTTGAACTCTCTTACCTTTTCACAAATTCTAAGAAATCTTTACATAGAAAAGAAATAGCATAGAAATTGGATTTCTTCATTTTTCTCCACCCTTTCACTTTCCCCAGCTTCTTTCCCCTTCTTGTACTTCTCTTAGTTCCCTATGTGTGCCTTGATGATATTAAAACTCTCCAAATTAATTTCTTCTAGCTGACTGCCTTTCCCACTGTAGCTCATGGTTCTGGCTAAAGCCTGCAGTTGTTTACAGCAGCTCTAGTTTCATCCCTCTCTTCAAGCCCTTGGTGAAAATGCTTCCTCTTCCTGGCTTCCATCGATGCATGCCAGCCTAAGAAACATGGTCCCACTGAGGGCAGGAACCAGAAACAAGTGGTAGAACAGATGTCCCTAGATAGTCTAAGTAATCTGAGAGATGCTTGGCTGGCAGCTTGGGGAGGGGACTGCGGCTGGGAGGGAACTCACTTGCTATTGCTGATCTGATGACGAAAAGCTGACCCTTGCAGAAAGATGTGATGTACATTAGTGCCATATGGCACTCTCTGGATGCTCTATCAGAGAGAAAAGGCATAAAATGGGGTGTTTTTCTTACTCAGAAATGAGAGTAAAATCTTATATTTGCTTGCTTTCTGGTTGGGAAAAGTTTCACACTGGTCACTTTCCTGTTCCAGGTGCAGGGATGGGTAAATATCCAACCTGTTCTAGTTAAAAAAATTCTAGAAATCTCTGAGTCAGTCTCTATGACTAAATATCAGCCTTATGAAGCAATGCCAAACACCCCCTATTTTGCTTTACATCGATATTTTTCCAACTTAAGGAATAAAGAGAAGTCTATAGACCTATGAAGTCTGGGCACGGTTGTATGATGACTGTCCAGAATCACCGGTACATAAATGAAAGCAACAGCACGTGAACAATGTGGAAAATTATTTTCTTGGGTTTACTGACTACTTACCACATTTAATGTAGAATATTTTCATAACTGTACTTTCACAAAACTATAGAAAAAAAATTTAATTTTATGAAGAGATTTTGGTATGTGGTCATCATCAAAACTATGCTAGACATATTCTTCTTAATTATTTTTTTCAGTATCGTAAGATTGGACTGGGACTCTATCAGTCTAACTCTCCCCAAATCCATTACAGCTAGAACAGGAAAACACAGACAACATGTTAAATACAAAATATTAAAAATTAGGGAAAATTTTTAAGTGCTGTTGAGGACTGAAGGAATTTTTCTGCTATAAATTGAGTTGTTGCGTAATTAACATAAATTGACATAACCAACATTTTGTAATTAGATTCTTTGTTAATAAATTCTAATTGTAAAAACACACAGATTTAATTGACATTTAACATGTTAGCTATTGCAAGCTTGATATCAATTAACACAGTTATCAAATGTCAATTACCAGTTTTTCAATTTTAATTGCTGTGAAATTGACTTGCCATGGGCTACCTTTTTAAATGTTAATGTATTAACAGTGTTCACAGATTTGATGTAATAAATACGACATCTAATGTGCACTTATTGCTTATGCAATTTGACTACATTATATGGAAAGTTAAGTGTATTTCCTTCATACTTATTAAACAACAGTAAGAAGCCTTTTACTCGTTAATTTACCATACAATTAAATTTGATGCTAGTTTGAAATAATTATCCCACAGCCTTCAGAATAGTTACTCAAATAGGCAGGTCACCATTTAAAATCAACATTAGCAGACATTATTAGAACTATTTCTGAACACTGTATTGTGCTGCCAACATGCTTTTTAATAGAAAATTCTTCATAGACCTTTTGTGTTTTCCTGTGTTACCTATATAAAGTAACAGTGCATTATATCCCACATTCCTTTGGGGGGAAAAAAACAAAAAACCAAAAAACCAAACCCAAAAACAACCAAAACCAACCTTGGAAGTCCAACTACTGATGATGATTCTGTCAACTGAGCTGAACAAATGTGTCCCTTCCCTTTTTTATGGTCCTACTGATGGCACTGAGCCATGGTGCTGATACAAGATTTTGACTGCCAGGAGCAGTTTTGGTTTGGTGGCTTTGTCATTGGCATCATCTTAAAGGATGAAATTTCCATTGTGTGTAGAATAATTATACTAAGTTCATCCATAGCATTTTATTTTAATCTGTAGAACTGACATACTTTATGAAGCTAGGCACTGTCTCCATTTTAATGGAGAGGAAAGTGAGATGCAGTAAGGTCAAGTGATTTGCCTGAAGTCCTGAAGCTTGTCAGTAGCAGAAGTAGGGAAATAAGTTCTGATTCAAGTTACATTTTCAGAGTGGCAAGAGAATCAGGCTTTCCCAAAGGCAGTGTGTAGTGGTAACGGATGAAAGGAGCGTTAATCACAGGCCTCCTGGAAAGGAGGGCTGCTTATTTAGCAGAATAGAATGAATATTTTAAAAGACCTTTCAGAGTGTTGTAGAATAAATGCATATATCTGTAAGTTATTATGGCTTAAGGGCTAGCTATTAAGTGAAAGGATCAATGCATCAAATAGTAAATGCAGAACTTTTAGAACTAGAGCTATGTGAATCATGATCTCCCGGTCTGCTAAGGAAACACACAAAGTCAGAGATCAAACTTTGCATCAGACCAAACTGTTGGACGTGAGTTCTCTCCCCCGCTGGCTCCCCCCACAAGAGTGATTTGCAGTGCTGACAAAGCTATGTTTTATTAGTAATGGGGACAAACTGCCTCCTCAGCCTCTGGGGTCAAGGCCAGCCCCACCGGGAGCAGCCAGCCCTCACTGTGCCCTGATAGCCGACAGACAGACAAAACGAGACGCTTTTCAGGGGTCAGGTGGAGCACTTAGATCAGCACTTGGCCAAAGGAGGTCAGTTATCCGTGTAGTCGTGATCTGCAAATCAATCCCACGTTTACTTAGTTGTCTCTAGGAGCGACATCTAATTGAGCTGTTAGTCAGTTGTGCGTTCACTCCCTATGGTCTTCATCTGTGGCTTCTGCTCCTTCACGCTGTGCAGTAAGGCCTAGCCAGCCGAGGCTTTTCCTGTTGGCTACTAAACTGGCTGTTCCTGCTGACACGTGGCACTTTGGAGCTATTTTCTGAGTATGCATTTGCTGAAGCATTCTGGTTTCTTGATGGATTATAGTTCTATTCGGATCATATCAGATAAAAATTCCATTTTGAGCGCCATATATGAGTGGCCCTGCTGGGTCTAAAAAAGATGACGTCCCTGTAAAGGTCAGAAGGTCGTGCTATTCAAACAGATGTTTTAGTAAACAAAAACTAATCGTATGCTAAAATGCACAAATGTTAACCTTGTCATTGCCTCATACGTGTATATTTTTCCTTCAGGACTGGTTAGTCCTCTTTCAGAGACTCGTTCCCTTTCTTTCTGTTAGGATGGAGTCTACTCAGCTGAAGTTGCTGGGGTGAGTCTGTAGTAACTGGGTATGCCTCTTTGTAGACTTCAAGGCTATCGCCCCTGCTGACAAAAGAATCTCATCGATGTATTTCACATTAAAAACCATTCTGGTCTGCTAAAGCACTGATAGGGTTATCTCTCTTGCAGATCTTCCCAGTGAAAGCCAACCCCCACCTCCCAAAAAAGAGAGCATATAGGGATTTATAAGGGTTCAAATAAAAAAAAAAAAAAAAGGAAGGAAAGGGAGAAATCAGAAGTGACATGTTATGATGCTTTCCTAAAGATTAACAACTCTTCCCTCTATGGATGGATAATTTCTTAAATGATCCCACCTGCTTTCTCACCTGTCACTTTCATATGTGCTGTATCGTGATCGCATGTGAAAATTAAGAAAAGAGGAATGCAATGAATTAACGGAAGAATGATCTCCAAATTAATCTATTGTCTCCTTCCAGCTTCAGAAGTCTCTGGGTGCCAATAGACTTTCATTACATCTATTAGTTTACTAGAGCAGTTTGATTGCTATTACTTTTTCAAATGTATTTCAGGAGAAAATAGTATACCCCAATGGTGTCAAGTCAAAGAATAATATTAAACCATCCACTCTACTATGCTCTTGTGTCTCTGATTATTAAGAATCATGTTTCATCTGAACTTTTTAAGTGGAGTTTTTGGAAGTGAAAATGTTGGGTTGCTGTCAACAATCAGTAAATTTAATTGGAATGTCTCTCTTTCCTCCTTGCTTCCAAAAAATACCTCAGAAAGAATAGTATCGTTTAAGATTTTATTTAAAGATAATGTAATAGAAAAAGTGGTGGATACTACAGCTGATACTGGAAGTGGTGGATACTACTTACTGACTGGAAAAAGGATTGTGTGTCAGGCAAGAATTCATGACAAATGTGCTTGATGTAAAATGATATTTGGCATTTGCATAATTTATATAGCAATTTTGTCTTTATTAAATATTTTTATTAGAAAAGAACAAAACAATAATATAGTTACATGGAATATTCCATAGTACTGAGTATTCAGACTGTGTGCATGTGAATGTCAGCAGTATGAAAGAAAGCATACCTTTTACTTTTATATATATAGATATATGTATATGAGAGATGCAGGATTGTATCAAACAATTACAACTAGCAAATGACAGACTGGGGAGCTTTGTGATAGATTCTCTGAGCTATAGGGTAAACCGCTTATATTGTGAACTTTTGATTGACTCCCTGGCATTCTATCTTCTAATCCATCTCTCCTGAGACTTAATTTCACACTCCAAACACTGAACAGCTTCAGACAGCTGCCATTTAAAAATAAACGAACATAAATAAACCATCAGTAACAAAGTCCTTCCCCTCTCCAGGCTACCACACAGAAGTTCACTCTGATCAGAAACAGGGCTTCTTTTTTCTTCATGGGCAGAATTTTTCCCAAATGTAAGCAAAATCCAGACATCCATCTTCCGCTCATCTCACGCTTGTGGTCTGTCACTTAGAAATGGTGCGTAAGCTTGTCTGTTGCATACTAGAAGTATGTAGGGGCTGCAAACTAGCAAGGCTCACTTTCCTAGAAAAGGAAAGTACTGACAAAGGGATATGCTGGGAACGCTAGTGATCTCTGTTATTTTTCAGGTTACTTAAATGGCCAGAGTGTCATAATTTGCTGTTTGATTCACTGATATTCTGACCTTCACCTGAAGCATGGGAATGATTTAGCTTTTTTACTCTTCCCTCTCTCCTCATTTTTGTCTATTGCATGTAGCACATACAGATTATGAACCATAAGATGTTATGCTACAGAAGAGACTCTAAGGTTTCTCGTAAGACAAACAGTACTTGTCTGTGAAGGTGTCTGAGATACTTTTTGGTAAGTATGACAAGCTTGTAAAGCTAATTTATGTTCTTTAGGGGATCGTCTGAGTTTCACTGTGAACACGGTTAGACACTGAGTCAAGTATGGCCATGCAAATCATAGCTGCAATGACCTTTTGGAATTTGAGGTGGAATGTGCAACTTTGATAGCAAGAGTGTCATTACTAGTTTTATTCTTGATAAAACCTGAAGTATGTAATGGTTAACAACATGTTACTCCGATAGGATGTCGCAGGACAGGATTGAATATCCACCAATTTCAGGGTCGACTTTATGAAATGTATTGTGATAGAAATTATATAAGGAAGAATTTTTTTACAATGAGGGTGGTGGAACCACTGGCACAGGTTGCCCAGAGAGGTGGTGGATGCCCCATCCCTGGAAACATTCAAGGCCAGGTTGGATGGGGCTCTGAGCAACCTGATCCAGTTCAAGACGTCTCTGCTCCTTGCAGGGGGGTTGGAGTAGATGGCCTTTAAAGGTCCCTTCCAACCCTAACCATTCTATGATTCTATTAAATGTTTCTGTCAGGACTAATTAAAGACAATAAGTCTCTATTTGATTTTTCTGACTGGACTAAAATTGATAAAAATTGATAAATGTCATAAAAGGCCATTGCCTCTCCTGCACTGTGTTTACATATAAAACATTAGACATGCAGACACCCAGAAGCCTGTTGGGTGTCTCTCACAAGCATGAGGTGTTTCACATCTTTGAAATTTGTGTGATCAAGTGAATATAGGAACAACACAGTTGAGGAGGTTTTTTTTGTGCTGAAAAATATGTTAAAGAAATATTTATATCTTTCATCTATGCTATGTGAAATCTACATATGTTGAGGAAACATCAGGTTTGAGCTTCAGGAAACATAGTTCTGAGCTTCTTTTATTCATTAGAAAGGTCTTGGCTGTTTTTCCAATTAAATTTGATGCAGTTTTAAAGGATGCTTTGAAACTCAGCCATCCTCCTTTCCTTACCTGTCTTACACAATTATATTATAGACAGACTAAAACAAACTGTCCATTTCTGCTTATCAAATAAACACATTTTTCTTTCCCTGTTCTCAGTATATGCAGTTAGAGTGGGCCACAGTGGTAAGAGATATGATCCTTAAATTCCTGACCTTAGCAGTAAACCAGATGAAGGAATTTTATCCATTCCCTCTATGCATTTTTATAGACCAGATTAAAAGTACATAAATTTTCTTTTACTGTAGATATAATCATAGCTATAAAAATTTATCACTAGATTCAGTAACACAGCCCAAAGTGCTGGGACTAGAGAAAGCAATACTATACAACAAGCAACCCTTCCTTCCTTTTACTGTTTATCAATGTTGTTACTTAAGTTCTCATGGTAATTTTATTGGAAATTAAGCTTTAAGAATGTCATGTAGGATGCTAAAGTGAAAGAAAGCAGAAGTCTATATCTTACTTGCAAATATAATCTTGGACATGTTGTGGAATCGGGTTATGAACGTAATAATAACCGTCCATCTAAATTTATTTTTTTTTAAATTGAGCACTTAATTGTACAATTAAGAAATCTTTAGATCTTTCATGCTAGGTACAATGCTTTTCATTTGACTTATTAAAAGATACTTAACTATTCAAGTGTTGAGCAAGGAATAAATTAATTAGAGCTGAGCTACAAATGAGATATGTCTTAAGTGATGAGAATGCAGAAGTTGTAGAGAATACTCTACTGACTTCCAGTGTTTTTTAAGGAATCTTTTGCTAATGGTTGTAATTATTTTTCTAAGAGACTAATATGTAATGCCACTAATGTATTATAATTTCTGTTAATGGTCAATTTTCGAACAATATTTTCTTGGTTAGTTACCAATTTTTATATATGTGCCATCACATGTGAGACAAATGCAAAAAACTAAACAATCCTTTGTTGTATGACCTGGCTTATAAAAATATTAGAAAGGTTTAGATGTGTTATACCTCTGTGTCTTTTCCACTAAAATAAGGTGATTTTGAGGAGCGTCCAAGTAGAAGTGTCTATTTTCATGAACACAGCTGTAGTTACTAAGTTTGTTAGAGCAATAGAAGACTTTACACCAACATTTGACTATTTATTATCCTTGAGGCTGATTGAGGGTTTCTTTATCTGCTTTATTTATTTTACTTTTTACTTCTGCTTTCAGTATTTCATAGTCAGCAGAGAGAAGCAATGGCTACTGTCACAAGTGTGTGTACACCCTCTGGTCTGGGGAAGAGGACAAAGGAAAGAGGAGGAATAAGATAGGTAAGTATAAGACAAAGCGAACGTTTCCCTGCTGCCATTAACAAGAAAGCAGCTGTGTATTGCAGTATAAGAGGGATTGTTTTACCCAGTCTATTGAGGTTGTAGTGTTGTGAGATCTAAGAGAGGAGAATACCAGAAGCTGACCACTAGTGTGAACTAGTATGAATGGGCCACCTGTAATCTGTAGGATTTACCGGTAAGTTCCCAGTGTTCACCCTCTGGATGAAAACAAGCCTTACCCCTGACAGAAATCTGAAGGTTAGTTTCGGAAAAGCGATTCAGAGTTTTAATTCTGTTCTAAGGATCTAAAAATGAGAGATGTGACTGAATAAAATTTTAACTTGTGTGACAGCAAGTTGGTGATCCTGTATGAATTATCAAATAGATCTGATAGCTCAGTTATGCCTTCTTGTTGTTTTTATACCACCTAATTATTCTCAGCTTTATGAATTACCAGCGATAGTTAATAGTGTATAAGGAGAGACAGGCCTACAATAATGTCCCTAGGCAAAAGTGGGATGTTTTAATATCATCACACATTATGGACATGACTGTGACCTTTTTTAGTATATTAAAATTGCCATTGCAGTTGCCACCTTGGCTCTGAATCCAAAGGCTTTCACCTTTGCTGTGCACAGGCAGGTTTGGGTTTTAATGAAGAGCTAGAACTGTGCAATTTATATGAAGGAATAGGTTCATTAAATCCTTCCTTCCATCCGTCTGTCCATCCATCCTTTTCTTACAGCTTTAAAGTACATTACAAAAATTTTAGAATTAACATCAATCAATGTAAAAGAGAATGGAAAATAAAAGATACATAGTGCTTCAGAGGAAACCTGTTCCTTTTATTATTGTCTAGTAGTATAAAGTTGCATCTGAGTCACAGCTTGATAGAGGAATGGGAGAGACACACATAACAGCCTAAATGCTGCTGCTATATTCTGGAGTCGATTTCTCAGGCTACATTTGTGCTAACAAGTCCAGGATCCCTTCCCAGATACTGAAGCTAATGTGGCACAGAGCTCCCTAGCTTCCAAACCCAAATGACTGTGCACAGTGACAGTGGATATGGAGCCTGTATTATTCAGGCTTCTGAAGTGGGGCCAGGAACTGTTTGGAAGAATGCTAGTTGAAAGGAGCCAATTTTTATGCTAGGGAGTATTCTCACAGTTTCAGTGTTGTTTGTTTTCCAGGGCACAGCAATAGTCTATGTCCTAGATACTGTCACTGGCTAATACAGACGTGATCTTCATGCAGTATCCAGGACAGATCAGCTCAGGGTGGTATCCTGATGCCTCTTTCTCTATAAAATCCTGTGACTGTGCTAGTCGTCAAACTCATGCATCACTCTAATCTCATCAGTTTAGTCCCTGTTTAAGACTTTTAGTTGCACCAGACACGCACTTGGCATCTGCTATCTTTCATATTTGTTCTTACTAGATTTACTCTTTCTTCACCTCATTTTCAGGGTGATAGCCTGAAATATGTTATGGTACCGATAAATAAAGTCTGAAAGACTATGAATATAAATGAAAAGGATTCCATTCGGAGTTAAATTTAGCAGACCACTGACTGGGCTGATTATTTTTTTCCATTTAAGTTCGTTGTTCTATCATTCCACAAATATTCCATTTCCCTTTCCAGCTCTGTTCTCCCCTTTTCTCCCAAATAGGCTCTAATCATCATATATTGCAAATTTGTCTTACAAATTTCTAATACTTTGGCTTCTAATCTTCTATAGACGTAATGATTCCATTTCAGTTCTTGTTCTCTGTTCTCTTTCTTAATACTTCTTTTGAGTTAATGCTGTTAATTAAGAGTCCAATTGTCCATATCTTCCAGATGAAAATGAATTATTTTCTTACAAAACTGACATATTTTCTCAAGAGATTGCTTTGTGAGGTTGTATTTATTAATGTTTTTAAGCATATTTTTTTTTAATCAGTCGAGTACTTATTTTATTACTATTTTTTTTTCATAGAGAAAGATTTGGGGGTTTTCATACTATTTCTGCATAAAGAGATCTGATCTGGTACCACTGCATTTTTTTCATAGATAACTTTTTTACAACTAACCATTTAATAAAGGGTATTAGAAAAAATACCCTTTTGCCTAGCAGCTCCCAAACTTCCCATATTATTGTTTAACAACACTCAACAAGCATCATGCTGACACCAATATAAATCTTTGTTCTGTCTGTCAGCCTCAGTCTTAATTTTTTTAACATTCTTTAGCTAGGAGCCACACAGGGGGGGTCTGATAACACACTGCCTGGAAGTCAGGGTTTAGGGGACCACTGCCTTAGAGCGTCTTTACCTTTCATATTGCTGCTTCAAGACGTGAGAGAATTATTAATATAAGCTTGTCTTGTAGTGTAAGCTTGTCTAAACCTTTTGATAGCAAGTGAAATCCTCTCTAGAAGTCTTCTTGCACATGTAATGAACAATTATGCTTACTTGTCTTTATTAGGTTGTTTCACCTCCTCTCGCTGTGATGAAAAGAGGGAAAGATCTGCAAAATCAGTACTGCGTATCTCAAAGGTGATTAAAACTTTGATTTTTGTAAATGATTCATGCTACTGAAAAATAACACAGTGAAGTTTTCTTCACACAGTATGTTTATTTATTTGTATGTTTTGTTTTCTCCCTTTCGTATTGATTGTCTTCTTCCATTTTAGGTTTCATCATAGTTCAACATATTTCTCAAATCAAGGTTATTGATATATAGAGAGAAGATCAATCTTAATAAAACTGAATACTGTGCTACATCCCTCAAATTAAAACGTTGCCATTCAGGACCAGCCTCTGCAAGTGAAGCCTTTTCTTCATACACTGAGGTAATGACCCTGCTTTAAACTTCTACACATTAGTGGAACAAAAGTAAACGTGTGATCTTGTTTTCACTAGCTTTGTAAAAATTAGTTTTTGGAGAGTTTGAACAACATTTATTGTCCTATAAAAGAAATAGGAATTTTTTTTTTTTTTTGTGATCAAGGAAAGTTATTCTCAGTTGGAATTGTTCACTTTTCTACCCCATTTATCAATAAATACTACATGCTTCTGGGCTACAGAGAAAGCCAAGCAATAGAAGAGCCAACATTTAGTGAGCTTGTGCCATGTAAGAAGTGTTAGATTTCCTTCTTCCCTGTGAAAACAAATTAATTCTCGTACAGACCTTCTAGAATACATGTAAGAAGATACTACTCTGAAATAATTTGTGGTTACCACCGAAGGAACTAGAGATAACTGAAACAACCTGGGTATGTGCACACTCCAATATATATAGCATTTATGAATGTGGACCAGTAATGTATTTCATCACAGTCATGGCCATTCCTCATACTTACAAAATTAACTGTTTGCAAGGGTGATGGCAGGCTTCTGAAGTCTCCACAATTCTCCCTCTGACTTCTGCTTCCCACTCTTAATGTTGTGGTAGATCCTTGCTAATTACTGAGTCCTCACAGTCGGGGCAGAGACAAAGTGCAGGCATGAGGCTTTGCCTCGAGAGCCATGAAATGAGTGAGCTGAATGGAAATGGAAATTAGTTGGGCCCGTACCAGAAGAAATTCCTTTCAGGGGGACTGGATCTACACTGGCAGGGAGTCAAAGGATACACACCAGCGCAGAAGCCTCCTGCGTGAATGAACTTGCTTGTTAATGGTCCTCCTGGGAACGGGCTAACTAGAGGAAGCAAAGCATCCACTTTGCCAACAATTAAGCCAAAGACTACTCTCTAAGGTAAACTTATAACATTTGTCTGTATGACTGTCTAATTTTCTCACAGATGAGCCTAGAGTGAATCAATGAATGGGCAAGTGCCCATTTGATGGCTGGACTCCTGACTGGACATGTTAACAAAAGGCATGGTGGGAGCTGAATCAGCTGAAAAGTGCATCTTCTCTGTCACCTCAATTGTCAGTACTTATTTCCATGATAGCTGTGTTATTAATTTACATTGCAAATGCAACTTACTATATGCAAAATGTGTACTACTTATTTATCTTGGGTATAAATAAGCTCATCACTTAAAATACAGGAGGACACTCAGTAGGAAAGAGAAAGATTAGCAAGGGGGAGGTGTTCACATAAACATACAAGCACTACTTTTACAAAGCATATAGTTGTTTCTTTTAAACAGTTTGTCAAATACTCCCCTTCAGAAGTTTTAGACATTTTTGTATTTTTAAAAAATATATGTATTTTACACACACGTGTGTGAAAGAGTACCAAGCAAGCCACAGGAGAAACTTTCTATCCAAACATTTGGGAGTTCAGCTGTCATCCAGTTAAAATGTCTGCTTCAGAGCAATACATAGAAAACTGTGACTTCCCCTATTAATCCAGTTCTTTACAAACTCTTTGGCTTGGTTGAGAAAACATTTTTCTTCAGAGGGTCTTCACAACATATTGAAAGTTTATCAAGTATACGGTAACAGCCGTTCACTGCATCGCTGATAGCAGTAGAGTCAAACAAGGAAACAAGCTAATCTGTTCAGCTGAAACATACTAAATAAAAATCTTAAAATTTTTCTTCTTACAGAAAGAGAATGTTCCCTTCTGATTTCCTGGAAGGTTTAAGTCCCTTACCTAATGTTAATTTTAATTACATTTTCTCAGAGCACATCAAAAAGATCTGCAGTTCATCAGCTTTACAGAAGACATTGTAAATAGAAAATGTTTGGTGGTGTTTGCACACAAGAACACATAAAATGCAGATCAGTTAGAAGGTTTCAAAGGCTTCATGCCATTGTCTCAGTTCAAATTTTACCCCTGCTGGAATTTAGCACAATTTGTTCTTTACTCTTCCTTGTTTTCCTTTGCCATTTGTAGACACCCTTCTGCAAAACATAGCCAGTGTTGGGATTATGAAGCTTTTGCAACAGCTCTGTTTCTCATGAATGAAATAAATTCTCCCTCTTTGGTGGCCTGTAAGCACCACCTGAACTAGCCACCTGATGTTCAGCTTGTACATTCCTAACTGTGCTTTTCAGTGCTCATCATTCCTTGTAACTTATATACAGCTTAGAAAAATAAACAAAAAAAAAAATTCCAAAAATGGAAAAAGAGACATAATCTTGCTTTTTTTTCCTCTTAAAACAAATACAAATATTTATAAAGAACTATTTGAAATACTTTTATAAAAAATTAGATTTCATTTTTGTATAACATTGTGGAATTTAAAAAGAATTAAAATTCCTCTATTTCAAGTCACCATTTATTTTTTGCCTTAAGAAAGTTGTGCTTTTTTTAAAGAAAGAAAAGATTTGGTAAAAAAATTTTCTCAGCTCCAATATGAAATTGTATTTTTTGGCTAATTGCTTACTATTTTTACATCACTTCTCCTTCTGTGCCGGATTTTCTTATCTGGGAAGCAAGGTCATAAAAAAAAAGAAAAAGAAAGTGTACATCTGCCTTAGTAAGAGGCTGAGATGCTGCTGTGGGGTCTGCACGGGGAGCCAGAGCCTGGGGTATTTTCCACTTTCTGGACACCAATATTGTCCCCCCAAAGGCTCAGTACATAGGGAATGGCATTGTCTGGGGAGCAAATAGTTTTGTAACATCTAATACTGAAAGGAAATTATTTAGAAAAAAATCTTTTTGTCAACTGTTATTTTACTAGAAGAGAAAGTATTGGCATAATCTGCTCACTTGTGAACCTCTGGTTTGTTTCAGCTTCAGTCTTCCGGAGTAGACTTGATACATAAAAGCCTAAATATGTTTCTAAGTTGTGAATTAAGATAAAGACATCTGAAACGCTTTGGCTATTTTCAGTTTTGTTGGTAGTAAACACAGTAAATAAGTGTGCATGTGTCATTGCACGTAGAGGGGTATATTGCAGCGGAATAGACAATCACTGTCTCATTATGTTGAGGTTTGTGACAAAATGGTAGGTATAACATACATAAAGATTACATATTTATACTGATCATAGGATTTCTAATACTGCTGCTTTAGAAAGTTAAATCCACACCTTTAAATACTGTCTGCTTTTTACTGCTCATGGCATCTGAAGAAACTGTAATGGGAATTATCATGATGCCTTACTCTGTCATTCCAAACTGCTTTTGACAGTCTTAACAATTCTAATACAGCTTAGCCAGTTTTCTGTTTTTAACAATATGTGCACACATGTTCTATTCCTAGCTTTATTTGATTCCTATTTATGATGACAGTCAAACTCTTTTATTTAACACAAAATTAATTTTCAGCTCATGGGTTTTTTTATCATTTCCAGATATTAAAAATATTTCTTTTATGTCTTGCACTTTTGAGCAACTCAGATTTCAATTTCAATTTAATTCATCCTTATAATCAGCAGGATTGTACAGAGAACAGATTTTCCCACCCTTCTGCATCCTCTTCAGTACACAGGAACTAGAAGAGGGGACCAGAAAAAATAGTTCTATCAGACTGAAGAAAATCTGTAGGCACTTCAAGAAAGTGCCTCACTATCCATCCGTATGGCTTCCAATGCCTGGAAATACCAAGGGAAGGACTTTAACATTCCTGGTGAAATACAGACTGAAACACTCGTCTTTGCGACAGAAGTAAATCTTCCAAAGAAGATGTATTATGCATTTTCAAAATTGTGGCTGTAAAGGTTTCTTTAAAGGTAACAGTTTCTTACAAATCCTAATAAGTAAAATTCTTTGGAGATATTTTTGAGAGAGTCAGGATTAAATAACAGGGTGATGCATGTCAAATTCTTACCAAAAAGTTTAGTGGAAAATGCCAGTGAAGTTTTAGGCAGAGATTTCTGAAATCATTCCCCACAGAGAACTAGCAGGGAGCTGTGTTTGACAACTCTTTTCATAGGCAGAAGCATCTGAATGAAAATCAAATGCAAATAAATTCAATGTGTTTTCTGTGTGTCACGCCCTTCGGTTAGATTATTCTTTTTCTGTGTAAACATGTAAAAGAGGTTACTTCTCTCTGTAGGACTCTTTCTGTGAAATGGGAGAATGATGTAGATGAGAGTTGAGATGATGGAAAAATAACATGCAAATAGCATAATGGGTCATTTTTCATGAACATAGGAGAAATCTAGCAGTTAATAAAGTTCAGAAGAAAATTATTTTCTTCTACATGAGGTTTTCTCAGTAGTAGAAAATAAAACAGGCACATCCCAAAAGTTTTTTTTTTTTGTATAACGGAAGAGAAAAATTCCTCTCACATTTCTTTGTATCCATTGAAGCTTTTTTTTTGGTACAGCTCCTATTCCAAGAAGGATCAGAAGATACTGATTATTACTTTTCAGCTTCACGCCTCACATCTGAGTTCTCAGGAGGGAAACCAGAAAAATCAGGAAACAAAATACTCCTCTCATCTCTTTGTCTTTCAGAGGTGCTTACTAAAGGAAATAAATTTAATAATAACAATAATTATATTTCAATTTTCAGAATACTTTTCAAACTGTTTTACAACAGGAGGATACATGAGGCTTACTTGTAGCTGAGGCATAAAGAGGTTTCCCAGCATCATACAGAAGGTCAATGCTAAAGCAAGGAGTTACAGTCCAGGCCATCATGAACCTCTTTGATGCTTTGCACGTGAGCCTACATGATGGCAGACTGAGTGAGAGAGGAATTTGACTGTCAACGTCACTGGTTTCAGCTGTGCCTTTTGTTCCCCGGAATTACTACATCAGATTTCTCATGTCCTTTACTAAGCTCCTTTGTTTAGTTTCTTGTTTGCTTTAATAGATCTTCAGTTTTCAAACAGCACTTCTTGTTCCTTTTCAGGTGTTAACGATGAGCCAGGTGCTGTACCCTGTCTTTAAATGTAATGCATGAGAGTTTGGGGGGGAAGAAAAAAAAAAAAAAAAAAAAAGAGAGAGAAAGGAAAAAAAAAGTAGTACTCAGGAGGCTTAATAGTTTGCAGCTTATCACAATAAAGTGTAATTTATCAGGAATTGAGAGATGTATAAAACCTTGTTTAGCACTATCAGTATAAACAGGATTGTTAAAGGAAACAAGAATGAATTTACATGTTATACTCTGTAAGTCCAAACAAGCAAATCCCACAAAAACCTCTGGAGAACTTCAGCAAAGAGTGCTGGTAAGTATTTGTGCTAAATCTCCAAGGAATGAGCCTTAATCTTGGCTCTCTGTGGGAACAGAAAAGTAGCCAGGTTCTGCATTCTGACCTGGAAGAGCTCCAGATCTTGGGTTTTTTTTTTTAATGTGAAAGTTCCCCAAACAGCTGCTGCCATTTAATTTCTCACAGGTAATGACTCGCCTGCTTACCAGTACAATTTCTCAACCCTGAGGTTAGGGTTCCCCTCACAGCCTGTATCATTTTGCTAAGAACATATCCAAACCACTTTGCACAAATTTCTTCCATTTTTAAAGACCACTGGTAAGACTCATCAACAGCTTATAGCAGTGGAAGAAGGGAAAAGAAACATAGACAAGGTGATGAATAAGAAAGAAAATTGACAGCAGTTGATTTCGGAGCTTGAGCCCGATTGCTTAAAACCATCTCCATATAGGAGTGTATAATATTCTATATAAAATATATTTCAATCATGCCTTATTTGCCATTTTGTGATAAGAATCAATTTTGCCTGATTTTTTTCAGCAGATATCTAATTAGAATCATAGAATCATTCAGATTGGAAAAGGCCTTTAAGATCAAGTCCAACTGTTAACCTAACACTGCCAAGTCCACCACAACGTTGTGTTCCTAAGCACCACATCTACACATCTTTTAAATACCTCTAGGGATGGTGACTCAAACATCTCACTGGGCAGCCTGTTCCCGTGCTTGACAACCCTTTAGGTGAAGAATTTTTTCCTAATATCTAATCTAAACCTCCCCTGATGCAACTTGAGGCCATTTCCTCTGATCCTATCACTTGTTACTTGGAAGAAGAGACCAACAACATCCACCTCGCTACAACCTCCTTTCACGCAGCTGTGCAGAGTGATGAGATCTCCTCTCATCCTTCTCTGCTCCAGACTAAGCAATCACAGTTCCCTCAGCTGGTCCTCATAAGACTTGTACTCTAGAACCTTCACCAGCTGAGATATTGACCCAATTGAGGCTGAAATATTGACCATCTCTTTCCCAGCCCTTCCAGGGGTCCTGGAGTAAAATGTGAAATGTCATTTTAGTGGAATAAAAGTATTTCTGTGTGCCTGCATGTTATTTGTGTACACAGGAGTTATTCCCAAAACTTAGAACATACCTTATATTTTTTTTCTTTCCTTTTTCCTTTTTTTTTTTATTAATTCTGTAAAGCAGATGATGCAGCTGTTTCAAATAGTAAAAAGAGATCATGGATTGGTTAAATATAGAAACATATATTCATGCATGTCTTAATAGATAAATGTGTGTCTGGAGACCAGTTTTTTTTTTATATTCCGTTATTTTCTGTAATGTTTTCGTACAGTAAGAAGAGGCTCTCCTCTGTGATTAAACCCTTGGCATCAAACAGATTTAAATACAGAAATTTTTTTCCCATTCTTTCCAGTTTTAATGAACTGTGCTTCATCTTTCCCAAAGGGTCTGCAAAATGCCTTACAACCAGTTTTGATTAGCTGCTTATTAAAATGTATGTCTATTTTTAAATAATATTTATAGTGTTTTCTTTTACTTTTGTATGGTTTAGCACTATCTTCTGCGACTCATGTCACCAACCCAAAAGTACAAAATGCAGCTATCAAATGCCACCAGAAAAATCAAATGCACCACCAGCAAAAGGTACTGATTCCCAAATGTCCAATCTTAAGTGTCTTGAATATGTAGTCTAGAAAAGGTAAAAATAAGATGCAAAATGTGGGTCTGCTTTTTTTTTTTTTCCAGACTGCTGTAATACAGCACTTGACTATTTAGTGTGTTATCTCTTCAGCCTGGGTGAAATTAAAAATGACTCAAATTATTTCTTTGTGGAAAGTCAAAAAGTCAAGTTATGTTTTTAATGCTATTTTTTCTTCACTGCATTTTGTACTCCTATTTTTGTGAGCTAAGTAGATATCTATAGAGTCTATAGTCTTACAGGCATAGTATCTATGCCTGTAATTATGAAAAAAGCATACCACAAAGTATTTTAAAATGTGTGATTTAGAGAGCAGCTCCCCGTGCTGTTTGGCAGGTACGTTGCATCTCCTGGCTGCGAGCAGGCAGCTCCAGCCAGGGCTGATGCACAGGCAGAGGAAGAAATAACCCTTTATTTCAGTCTGAAAGTGTTCTATATCAGAGGACATCCCTAAGGTCCCTAACTCTGTGTGGTACTACCTAGGTATTTGGACCTCTCCCAGCCCAAGGGCTGGTCCTCTGTCCTTCCCAGGGCGTGTGCTGCCAGCGTGAAATCCCACCACAGTGAAGTGTGAGAGAATCCGATTTGAATGAAGTGTCTGTGAAAATTAAAGGCCAGTTACGATTTTCTGATACAAATGCTACTTTTGCTTTATGCCTAACAAAGGAAATAATTTGGCCTTCTCAAAACTTACCTTAAATAATAGACACACATCTATATATATCTAAGAAGATTGTATATAGATATATATATATAAGATGAAGAAATTATTGAAGTTATATATGTTATGATTTTAATGGCTCCCTAAGGATATTTTTTTTCCTTTTTTTTTTTTTTTAAATTTAAATAAGCATTTTTCAGGTCAGCTTAAAATAAATCAGGCATGCCATGTGTCTTAAAATATTACAAAGAGAGATAATATACAGAATTCTTCCTTTTATAACTCTCTCTGGGTCCTACAGTTTTTGTTCATATGCTTTATTGGCAATGACATATAATATTATGGTTATATGTTATAGAGTTTCTGCTTATTTTTAGAACTTTTGAGATGATTGACACAATTTATCACTAAGCAGAGCATTTTCACGCATTCAGTTTGTGATGGAGTATATTTGGTTACAGTTTACAACTCGTGTAAAAGAAATCCAGGTTTCAGTCTACGTATTTCCTTGTAACCTGGGCATGAACTTTCCATTACGGTTGCATTGCATACCCCTTTTCATGATGCGTAAGCATATGCCAAAGTTAGAGACTCCTTATCAAGAATATCCTGTTATTCCTCTCTTCTAATAGAATTTTTTGATCCTTTTCTTGGTTATCTGGCATGAAGAGGGAACAGATTTATGAGAGTAGCTCCTCCACTGAATTAAGCTCTTAAACGTTTAACACTCTGTGACCTAACGTAACTTGGCTTCTTGACAAACTTTTGCCCCTTGCAAGTCATATTTCACTTATAAAGTATGATCCTGCTGCAAAACTTCTTCTTCGGTCCTGCTCCTAGTCAGTGTCTGAATATTTGCCTTGTTCCAGGTTACTAGCTTTCATTTAATGAGTTTGGAAAAAGTAACTGGTACAACTCCTTTGAATCCAAACTACTAATAAGGCAAAGCAATTATGTGTTTCACTCGATTTCAGCTGCAATTAATGATACCACCACGCCTTCAGTGAGATCCACTTGAATGGGGCCTCTGAGCTACCGGGAACACCCTTAAAATCAGTAGGGATATGTGCAGAATTCTGCTTTGTGTATTGCATTTTGATATCAGACCTATTTTTTCTCCTACTATATGTAAAAATACCCAGTATGTTTCTAGGAAAAATACAAACAGAACAAAGTCTGTATATCCTGAAGTGCTGCATACCACGCATCAACCTACAGCAAAATAATTGCTCAGAAATATGATTTTGAAAAACAGAACTTGTACTCAAAATTTAAACATATCCTTTCTTGGCTATTAAGGCACAGACAAGAGGATAGCCAAGGTTACTGACCTTCCTGAAAGTGTAGGGGGAGCAGACTCCAAAGCTTCTCTAAAGGTGTTGTGTGGGAACTGATTTCCAAATAAAATTTATAGGAACTATACAAGCTGTTTCTCCATTGGGAATCTACAGAGCATTTCATTAGAAATGAAAGATTATGGGCATGCCTGCATTCTCACAATTGACCTTTTACTAGATGTCTTTCTAAAGTAGAAACCAGCTGAAACCAGGACAAATGCCTCTAAGAATGTAAATGTATTTTCTACAAAACACAGTGACTCTGAACCTCACATGAAAGCAGTCTAATTTAGAGAATTGCAGGATTGTTGAGTTCAAGCTACTATGTTGTAGAACTCAATATATGTTTCTCTGTAAAAAGCAGTTTACCTTTTCTAATTCTGACAAGACTTTTTCATCCTCAGCTTTGCCCTTTACATCAATAGTGTTCCTCTTTCTTACTTTAACTCCTCAGCATGGGTTAAGGGGACTGAAGCTGAGAAAGCAAGAGAAGTTTTCATAAAACATCTGCTTTTGGTATCGATTGCTGGTTTGCATTATAGATGATGCTTTAGTGGATGAAAGACTCCAGCTGGTCTCTTGTTCCTCAGGCAATAGGAATTAAGAATAAAAAGCTTTCTGCAAAGTTGCTATCTGTCCATATATTGACACCCTAGGATTTGTTAATGCTTTCAGAGAGCACTGTCTTATTTTTTTAGGTAAGCGTTGAAAGTGTTTAATGAGCAGCAGTGTCATTTCCTCTTCAGGGGCTAAGGGAAGCTGGAGAGGATTTTATGGTTTTGCATAGATGCTAATACTTAGAGGTACTGGGAGGGAACATGAGAAAAAAAAAAAGATGAGAGTTCTAATCTTTCCTCCATACTTTTCTGAAACTGTTCCACTTGAAGAAAACAGAGGTTACATATTTATTGTATTATAAAAATAATAACTTTGTAGCTTTGCAGGTCAGAGGAAACAGACCTCCACAGCTCCCAGCTAAACGTCTTTGTTACTGATTTGCTAATACTACATGGATGGGCCTCCCATGAGCTCGGAGTTTCAAGTATATTCATAAAAGGCAGGATTTTCTTCATTAATCTGAGCATCAACATCATGCTTATTCCAGGCTTTAAAGAATCTTAAAAATTATATCAAACCAAACACAAATAATTACCCATTAAAACGTTTTTGTCCAATAATCATCAAACTTCATTTATTCATTTAGCTCTATGTACTTTTATACCATTTTTGTAAGGATTAATTATTCAAAAGTCATAAATTTACTTCATGAATAACCTCATTTTGTCTCCAAAATGGATACAAATATATATTGGACCTTGGCAATGGTGCATTCTTGTTTTTGTAGCAAGAGTACTGACATGACATTTGGAAACATATGTCTTTTATATGAAGTAAGCCACTGAAAAAAAATAAAAACCAATAGACAAATCAATATCTACTATTTGCTTTATAATTAAAGAATAATGAATGTATCATAAAATGTCTATACTCACTCATATTTGTCTTCAACAATGCTTATTACTAAATGTTATTCAGTATTAATTATGATAAAACATTATGAACTTACTGGACAGAAAACAGTCTAATTGTCAGAACTCTGATTAAATTTAATGCAGAAAGTCTAATGCTTTACTACTTAGCCTTAGATAAATATTTTTTTAATAACTAGTGTCTGGCCTTTGAAAAGTTATTTTAGGGAAGAATTCAGGTCTGTGTCACATTAAACTTGCAATCTAGGCTTAAACATGTCACTTGTTTCTTAAAAATTTCTCAAAAATAAGAGGTTTTTTCTCGTCTTGAACTTAGGTCTTTGCTGCTTTTCATTATGATTTTGTTGTAACAAGTGGTGTGGAAAAAAACCAGCCAAAATATGCGATATTTTCTGTAGACTTTCTCAGGAAATATTTTTAATATTAATTTCATTAATCTCTGATTTACCATTAGTTTTATAATTTTTTAAGGCATTGGTTATCTAGGTGTGATAGCTGTTCTTGTTCAAGTGTGATATCTAAATTAGTCAGGTGTTTATTCAATGGCTAAAAATTAATTTCCCAAGACTCTGGAAAACTTTATCCATTTAAAGATAACACTTTACAGACACCAAACTGAGAATGCATGACAAGTTATTTCAAAACTTCTAAGCTTTGTGTCTGTTTATGATCTGATATGCTAGGTTCAGTGACTACTATATTGGTCCAATTTATTTAATTTAGTAAATTACAGAGCCGTTCAACATGATTTAGTTTAATATCGATATGCTGTTTGGATGGTATGTTTCATTCATTGTGTGATCTATTTGATGCAGCAGGAACAGTGATTTTGATTCAATCTATTAAGTATCTGATTAGATAGATTATGTATCTGATTTGGAATATGGCTGATTTAAGACTGTGCTTTTATTTCTGTGTAAGCTCCAGTAAATTCTAAATTTATTTAATTCAGTATGTGATATAGTGGCAATATATGTAGTTGTAGTTAGTGCATTTATGGGAGTATGTAATTCACCTGCAATATTTCTGAATTCTGAATAAGCTATATCTCATATATATCCTCAGAGGCCAGCAGGTGACTTTAAAGTCATGATACCAAGTGTACTGAGCAAGCTCATTTGTGGTGAACATTACTGGAATCAGATCAAGGTTGCTATTCGTGAAACATCTTGAATTCCAAATGGCCTTCACAGTACCACAGCACTATATTTCAGATTGCATGTTCCAAAATTATTTTCTATATAAAATGAATCTATTAGAGACAGTTAACAGCAATACTGTAAGCTTCTCAGAAGACTTACTTGCAGCGCTGCTTCCTAACCCTAAGAAAATGTAATCTAGACAACAAACCAAATAAAATTCAGAGGATCTAGGTAAAGATCTAGCTATAGAGCTTACAAGGGATCCATACTCCTGCTGTCTGAATTCTGAAATTGTATGACAACTCTGTATCTTCTTATAGTTTGTAAGATAAGGCCTCAATTAATATTGAACTCTTCATAGTCTGTAGGAAGTGAAACAAAAGACATCTCAGATTTCACAGCTCTGATATTGATATCTATTTTGCAGATGGTAAAAAAAAAAAAAAAAAAAGAAAAAAATAAAAGGTAAATCATCCAAAAGCCTTGTTAAAAACATTGTACTTGCAAAGAAATATTTATGCTTCCAACAAAACCCTTTGCTTTCAGAACAGCTGATCTGTTAATTATATAAAAAATTCTGGATCAGAGATTTAACCAGAAGAGCTAACCAGAAAAATCTAAGATAATTTAATTAAGAATTCAACCCTTAAGTTATGGAATGAGGAAGGAAAAAAGATCTCCTGAAACTTGATTAGAGAGTAAGACAAAAATACATTATCTAGCACTGAACTTGCATCATCTCATAGATTCCATCCTGTGTATTTGTCAGGGTAATTTCTGGAATTCTTTTCTTAGTTGCTTGATTGTTTATGTGAGTCTCTAGAAGTATTTATTATTTGCAGTTTAAACAGCCAGACAGATTAAGACAAATCTTAAAGCAGCTTCCAGTACCTAAAGGGGGCCTACAAGAAAGCTGGAGAGGGACTTTTGACAAGGACATGTAGTAATAGGACAAGGGGTAATGGCTTTAAACTGGAAAGAGGGTAGGTTCAGATTAGACATAAGGAGAAAATTTTTTTGCTGTGAGGGTGGTGAGGCACTGGAACAGGTCACCCAGAGAAGCTGTGGATGCCTCATCCCTGGAAGTGTTTCAGGCCAGGCTGGACGGGACTTTGAGCGACCTGGTCTGGTGGAAGGTGTCCCTGCCCAGGACAGCGGAGTTGGAGTTAGATGGTCTTTAAGGTCCCTTCCAACCCAAACTATTCTATGAAATGGTAATAGAATTTTTCCATAAAGAATAAATGCATATATTTTCACTATTGTACTAATATTCAATCAGATGTGAAGGTAGAAAATGGCATAGATAGCCATTATTTGTTCAATAAAAATTTTAAAAACCCTACAGAGAAAGGAAAAAATAATTGCAGTTACTCAAAACCAGAATTCCAGATTTCCTTTTCATTTCCCCAAATACTGAATGATTTACACTTGTCAAAAAATATTTAGTAGTTTACTGCCTCTTATTGTAAAGAAGAAAAAGCATACTTTCAATTGTACAAGTCATTTGTCAATTAAGTGGAAATACTTCATCTATTGAAGATTTTATTTTCTATCTCCCCTAAAAAAAAAGTCAATCCCCCTCTGTCAAATTCCCCCTCTGTTGCTTGCTGTGTATAGCACTACACGCCTTCTTAACATAACTAGGAGATGAAATTCTACCTTTTAAAATGTAAAGGATACCTGCTTACATGATAGGATCCTGAAGCAGATTTAGTGTGTCAAGTACATAAATTTACCTCCATCTACATTTCATGCCAAGCTAGAAAAAACAGATAGCTAACTGTTGGTGATGTTTTCAAATACAGCATAAAATTAACTCTACTCCACAACTAATTGATGCATTTTAAGCTGAAAAGTGACAGATAAACAGCACTTTCCATTTTACTTTGTAATGTTACAATAGAGTGTGATAAAATACTTAAATATTTGTCATGAAAGAAGTGTAAAACAGTTAAGATACCAGATGGCTGGTAGTGAAGAGATTTAATACTAACTAGTGCTTTTTAAAAAAAAAAAAAAAAAAAAAAAGCAGGCATGGAGGGAAAGAAAACAAAATATAATTCCTGGAAACTAATGGCAAGAAGAGTACAGAAACCCCTTTCACTTCATCCAGAGTAGCTGGACTGTTATAAGAAAATGTTTTATTTTTTCTTTCTCGTCAAAAATTAACAAAATTTCACTTCAACAAAACTATAATTTAATACAGTCTTCTTGCTTAACCTGTATTTGTGTGTATGTGCTTGCCACCCATCAGTGGGACAGCTGGATATAGGTATTGATTCTTACCATGCTGCCTCCCACGTTACATGCAATGTTTTACCGCCACCGTAGCTCACAGTACACTTTTCCCCACGCATGTCTGTACATAGCTGAAAAAGAGCTACTGAGGATTTTCACTTATAATGAAGTTTTTAAATTGTCCTCACTCTCGTCCATGTATTTCTGTAAAGCAGAACTTGAAAGAGGCAGGAATTGTACCTTTAGCATGAGTACTTTATGTAATTCCAGTTTTGTGAATCAGCCTCGAGGGAGCCGTGACTGCTGGTGCAATTTAACTTAATGTTAAGACTAATCTAAAGATAGATCCACTGTAAAAACTTGACAGTATGGCTCTGTCTGTCAGATATTTGATGAGTTATCTCCGACCAACACAGAGCTGCTGGGAAAAGTTAAATTCAGACATAGTTAAAAAAGACAACTAAAGAACACAGACTGAATTTCTCTGGTAAGACTTTACATCCCCCAGGAGAATTAGAATAACTATTTATAAAATAATAATTATTCTGATAGATATTAGCTCCATAGGAAGGATGGCAGTTCTCTCACATAGCGGTTGACATTCAAAAACTGCTGTCAAATTCTAAGATACTTGCCCAAGATCCTCTTAGAGTCAATAGGGAGAAATAGGCACCATCAGGGAATAGTTCTAGGTATGTTTCAGGGATATTTGGGATTATTAACTAACTATTAAACCTTTAGCCTTATATGAAAATAAATCTATTGTGGTAAGGTTTTGCTAACAGTGCATTTCAGGATTGAAGTATTGATAATTAGTTACAAGCATAGACAAGGCCTAATTTGAATCCAGAGCACAATGACTGATATTTTTGTTGTCATACATCATCCCAATATAATAAATTTTGTACTCTCAGGATTGTATTATGAAGATTGAAACAAGCCTTATTTAGCTTTTCAGTTTAATAACTTCTGCCGTGGCTACAGTGCTTTCAATTTCTTCTGGTTCTAAGAATTTTTGAAACACCTCAACAGTAAGTCAGTTTATTGTAGTATAGATTTGCACAGGATAGGATTCTGGAAGGGTTGGGTTTGGTTTTTTTTTCTGTGTTTTGCAAATAAAACTAATTTGCATTTCATTCTTATTTGCGCTGTAAAACCACTTTGCCTCCATTGTTCATTGCTAGAGATTTGAATAAGATGATGACTGGGCAGTTTCTGTTGGACGCTGAATGCAAAACCAATAACACTTTGTTACTGTTCATATCATGATCAGGTAGTGGTTGTTTCCTTATCTGATTCAAAATGAAAGATGTATGTTGGATATAAATAATCAAAAATCAGATGTCATGTAGTATTTATGTAAAGATATGAAGTATAATGTGGATTTATTTTTTTTAAATATACCTTAGTGATTTTTCATGACAGATGATTTGAGAACTCCAAGCTTTTGATAATTTCATTAACACAAATATCTGAAGATCAATTAAGTTTAAATGATGCATTTGCTGAACTAAAATGTACTTGTTTCTGCTTAGTATCTTAACATTGAATACAAAACCTATCTCTATCAAAGAAGAAGTTGCTCTCTTATTAGGCTGTTGGTTCACTTATATTTTTCAACAGCTACCCTGAAAGCTCACACAAAAATCCATATTACAAGGAATCCAACACAACCTCTTGAAGATTTGGAAAAGTCTAAAGTGGATTCTACATACCTATTAAAATTCCACATACTTATTCAAATATATGGTAAATTAGTAACTTTCAAAGTATTAGCAGTGTGTGCTTAATATTATAATCAGCTTAATTCAGAATTCTGTCAATTAGTTTTGTTTTAAGAGTCTGGTAAATTAAGCAAGCATATTTCATTAGTATTTTTTCAAAGTTATGTGATGCTGTATTTCCACAATTGTCTAGATACAGCTTTTAGTTTTTACCTGCCATCAGTAATGACAGTGCTTAATATTTAGCCTCTCCAGGCTGTGATCCCTTCTGACTTTGTAGAGCTATGGATATAATGTCATTGAAAATCCAAGTACTTGCATAGATGACTGCAATTAGTGTTAAAGGGAATTGGAGATTTATATGTGCCACTACCATTATCACTAATGGAAATTTCACATGTAAATTGCCATGAATCGAAATAGTATGCTTCTTATTACACTTTATCTAAAAGTCATCTGTGGAAGCAGTCGATTTAAATCATAAATTCAGTCCTCTTACACCATGGCAAATATTTCTTTCTAAGAAATCAAGTTACCCATTTTAATGTTAAGAATTGTCTTAATACTGTTTAAATTATTGAGAATTAAAGGCTACTATGTGCCTGACCGTAACATGCAGCTCCCATTGATTTTTTGAGATCACAGGCAAATGCAACTTTAAACACAACACTGAGAACTCACAACTCTACTGCAGCTTCTTTGGTGTACCTGCTTACAGCAAACTGGTTTCCTGTGAATGGTACGCATCAGGAATGGCTGAGCTTCGAGACAATGACTAAACCCTTGGCCCCAGAATGATCACTTCAAGTTGTATGTGTCTTTGAAAGCTCCTCATGAGGAAAAAGTCACACCCATTGATTTGAGGGTACGAGGTGGTAAGATCTTACCAAGAGAGGTTGTTCTCTTTCCTCTGGAAGTAAAGTAGGCAATAAAAGGTAAAGAAATCAGATTATAATGCACAATGCTCTCTACTGTCTGTACAATTAATCTTTTCTATGCTTGTACGTTGTTCTTATTCAATTCTGTCGTTTCTCCACTTCTTTCTCTGCAGTTCCTCTTTCTGTACAGTAGCACTGTTGCTGTAAAGAGATAACTGTACAAGAGCTGAAGGTGCCAGGCCAAGTAGTATTCTGCGACTGGAGAAGTTACCTCAGATATGTGAGGCTTTTTACTCATTGTTATCCAGTATTAGAAAAAAATTTCCACAGGATAAAATTTATACAATATAATGATCTGTAGTCTTATAATGAAAAAGTTGTGGAAGTATTTTACATATTTTCTACTATGTTGTTCAGTGTTTTTAAAAATTTCTTAAAGTTCTTCAGACCAATTGAACATTCTAGGTAACTTTATAATTTTTTTTTTTTTTAGTATAAAGACTCTAAATAGCAAAGATCAGCTATTTTTATTGCAGTCTTGCTTTTAGACTTTGACAATTATCCTAACTTCTATACCTGCCTCACATAAAACATGTTTTTCTTCTTAACTCAGTTTCTTAAGGCAAAGAGCTATACAACTGTTGCGTTCATGTCCTCAGTACCATCGTAGCCCCAGAACTAATTCCTGTCAGATTTGACAGGAAGTGGAAGTTTCAAAGATATTTAAGGTCCTATAGGTTCCATAGAGTAAGAACTTCAGAGAGTAGATGCAACATAAATACCAGCTGTTGTCTGGACCTCAGAAAATCCATGCAGGAAAAGAGCCACACATATGCTGCAAAATTACTTTAAAATAAATAAATAAATAAAAAGTCAATCAAAGCTTGTACCTGTAAAATATATACCTATGGAAAGGCCATCAACTACTTCATTAATTACAGGGTCTGTGTACTTTTTAAATTTTAGTGGTATTAGCTCTGCAGACATGACTATTTACTCATGTTACAATTAATCTTTTCTACATTTGTACATTGTCTTTACATGATTCTGTCATTTCCCCACTTCTTTCTCTGGAGTTCCTCTTGCTTCTGATTCCCTCTTGCACTTCCACAGGAGTACAGTTCTGGAAAACATGAATGGGCTTCTTTCAAGTGTATTTAAACAACCTTACAATTCTACATAGCAAAACTGTACATCCATATGTAATTACTTTTATAGTTTTCTTTTCTTCATCTCTAAGTGTCATAGAGAAGCATTTTAGAATTTTTGCTCTGACCAGGATTCTTATTTTACATTTGACTGCTGTTAGTGCCTCAATTCTCTTGTATTCATGCAATGGTGAGGTCTGTCATTCACATTTTTTTTTCCTTTGTTGTTTTATTGGGAATTTCATAGACTGTAGTTCGCTTTGATTTCATTATGTAGTAGCAGACATCACTTTAAACCATTATGAGAGTCTAAACTAAATGTCCATTTAATTTCCAAGGGTAAAAAGGAGCAATATTAGGATATTAAGAACCAAGTATTGAAGAACATATTTTCAGTGTTTTAGTGTATAGTGTAAAAAAAACCTGATGCATTTTCATGTGCTAAAGTGCTCTAGGTAAAAACTAACTGAGAGAGTAGGTTTTACTTAATTCATTAAGCACATTTATGAAGACATTATCTTTTATCTACACTGGATGTGTTGCCTAATGAGCTCAGATCAGACCTCCTAGGTTTAAATAATTCCATAATGGAGGTTTAGACGTAACCATACCATTTTCCTTTATGCTTTTTAGGAGTTTGTGCCTTTTGATGTTCAGAAGCTACTTAAAATACTCACACTCCCACTGTACGAGGATTAGGTGATATATTAATGGCCGTGTACCTGCTCCAGGTCAACGTGCTGAGAGCAGTAGTAAAGTAAAATATTCTGGTCAAGTTATTCTGTTTCTTAATAATGTAAAAATCATGTTCATTTTATTTATATAATGCGAAATTCTCTATTTTAACTTTACTTTCCTTAATCAGAAATTAAATTGCTTTTTTTTTTCCTTATTATATTTTACATAATTTTTATATTGGCATAGACTTTTTAACATGTCTCACTCGTAAAATAGTTAGATAAGGCCATACCCTCAGTAAAGTTCCTTTAACATGAAAAATGCTATTGCAATTTCACTGTTCGTTAACTACTCCCAAGTCTTAATACCATGAAGAGCTTCTACTTTATCTCCATAGCAAAATACATGAAAAGTGCTTTTTATTCCTCTTCTTTTGTCCTAATTAGCTTTTCTATCTTTCTTTTTAGCAAAATAGCAGAACATATGAAGAAATTACAGCTTTCTACCCAGATTTGTTTTACTCTAGTGAAACGATTTAGTTAGGCAAATGGTATCTTAAAAGATAGTTATAAGCAGCTGATAATTTTGGCTTTTTAATTTATTCCAAGTGTTTCATATGCAGTCTTCCTGGGTGCTTTATGATGAAGCTTTGGGCTTTTTGAAGACAAAGATTACTACTTTAAAATTATGGAGATAGGTTGTTAGTTTATAAATCTTACCTTTCTTTTAGTCTCATATGTTGAGGTACAGCGAAAGAGCATAAACCTAATGTGATGATGATGAAAGCAGGAAATAAGAAATTGTAAAATGCCATGAACTGCATTCTTGAAACTCTCCTTATCGTCAAATTCTGAGAGATTAACTTTGTTAACTCAATTTCCTTTTCAGGAAAAAGTTCTATATAGTACAGTTTGAGTCTGTTTGTTTTACACTGTTCTGAATCTCTCTTCCAGTCCATTGTATCAAAAGTTATATTGAAAATGAAAAAAAGCATTTGTGTTGTTTTGTTTTGGTTTGGTTTTTTCCTGGGACACAAAGATATCCTTTAGTATGTCCTATGCATTTCCATAGCAATGTGCATTTATTTTGACAGCAAAACTTCTCTTTCAAGTGTAGAAGAGAACAGGTGATTGAATACAACAAAAACCTTTCAATAAGGGAAGCCATTTGGAATTTTGGAGACCCAAAGTGTTTCTTGCCCAATGGACTTAGCTTTTATTGAGGACAGTCATAAATAACTTTAAAATATTCCAGTGTGATAGGATGGAGCTGCAGATTAGGTCATTATGGAATTATAGTTCCCTTGCTTAATGATTTTACAAAATTGCCTGGCAATCCAACAAAGAGAAGGAGCACAACGTGGTGAATGCAGGCTAATTAAACCAATAATTGCTTCTTGTTGTGTTCCCAGATAATGTGCCCCTGATAATTTTAAATGAAGTCTTGAAGCTGACTTCTTGAGTGAAATGCTGTGCTAGTTAAAGCTTCACTAACTCTCTCTGTGCTTAGAAACTGGCCTACTTCTCAAGGTCCCTTGCATTGCTCAGACAAATATTGCCATGGCTTTCCTGTATGTCAGGTGATGGGGCCCCGAATTTCTGTGTTTTCCCTCTTTGCAATATTGGGACTAGATCATCTGATTTCCCTAAACAATTCTGAAATCAGAGGCTGCAAATTAAGTCTTCGATGTTCAAATTTCTGCTTCCTTTTTTTTTTTTTTTTTTTCTTTGAGACTTAGGAAAAGATGCAAACTTCTATCTACCTCAGGAATGCTAGTGTAAATCTAGATTAACTCCATCGAGATTTATGAGGATTTTTTTGAGTTATATCTGTGTCAAATGCCAGTATGTGACTGTTGACTGGCAGCTATGTTTAGGACTTGGGAAATATTTCATGAAGTCCCCAAGAATTTCAAGGTGATCTTCAAAGAGATATGAGGAATAATTTGGAAACTTTAAATGTTGAATTTAGAGGAAGAGTCTTTATTTAGAGGAATAGTCTTTATCAGTTAATCAAGTAAAAGTAGTTCTTCAGATGAATTCTGAGTATGAACTCTGCTACAATACATATGCTTATCATGCTATCTTACCTCTGCAGATAAATGCATGTTGTTTGCATTTGTTAAACAACATGTATTTTAGTCTGACAGAACACCTGTTTTAAAATGAGTTCCAATTTTATGAAACCATAGAAGTGAAAGATCCACTCCTTTATCTCAATATTATTTGATATTACACAATCTTGGGTAAATATGTTTTTTTTTTCCTTATTGGTGCTTAAAGATTTTTACTAAAATATTGGACTGAGTCTAATATGTTTCACGGGTTGTTTTTTTTTTTTTTGTCTGAATTATCCTTTCATTATCTGAGTGGAATGACAAAAGAAAAAAAACAGGTAGGTTTGCTGATCCGTTATCATCAGGACCTTCAAAGTTAGACAAAGTACGTATTATGTTTTAGGAACTATGAATAGGTTCTCTCTCAGAATAAGAGGAAGGTTCAATGTATTAGACTAATCTGAGAACCTCTTTAAAATCATAGCTTCTGGAATTATGAATAGAGACGGAGTTGTCAGTCGTTACTCCTACCTACTGTATCACAGAATGCACATATGATGTGTCCTCTGCAATCTGGTGTAAAAAACCAAAAATCTGTTGGATCACATGAGCTAAAATTCCCATTGGTATTCACAAATAGTGGAAGCCAAATCTGGCAGCAGATCTTGTCAATAGTCACTTTCATATTAATTCTTACAGTAAATGTTCATGACTGAAGTCCGTAACTACACAGTTCACAAAATGCCTCCTAGAATTTGTAGTCTTGTAAATTGATAAGTATATACTTAGGAATTGTGAAACTGCATTTTTTTTGTTGGCTTTTTAAATGAGAAATAGGTCCAATATATCTTAGTTGACAGCAACTGGGCAATGAAAAGCGATATTACTAGTGAAGGTTTTATTTCTGTTTGCTCTATGTCTTGTTAAGCTTTACTGATATAAAACCATCTGTTTAAAAGCTGTAAAAAAATAGACTGCCAACACACACAAAAACTAAGCGCAACAAAATAATCTTAATATATACTGGCTGATAGTTCTATGCAATCTAAAAATGCCTGAAGATGGAGGGACGAATGGAAAGAAAGACAATTATTTATGTAGTGATAAACTTTAATTTCCAAGTAAATGGCTGCACTATTTGTGATTGATAGCAATCACTTCCTTTTTCTTTAGTGAATATTTATTTGTACTCTGATAATGTTCTCCTATCTTTAATATTGCATACAAGTATATTTTTTAGCTTTGTTGGACTGCATGTGACCTAAATATAATGTAAGCCAGAAGTAATTTAAACTGATAATACAAAGGTTGTAAGGAGGTACATGTAAAAGCAATATTGTCATTCATACCAGGATGCTGAAAAGCTCAGGGTTATATTGAGTAAACCATCAAGTAACTGACCATTACTGTTACCTCAGAAACAAGCTGGAAAAAAATATCTAATGTCAGTAATTTTACAATAAAAATATTTTCCAATGTGTTTGTGCCCAGTATATTTTAAAGTAATATTGGCAAAATGAACAAGGTACTTTGAAGTTACATGCGTTACTTTATGTGAATACTTTATGTAAATATCTCGTTGAAAATTGAAAAATTATTGGAACTGTCTGTAAAATTTTTAATAAGATCTAATTGTGTTTCCAAAAATGAGAAATAGGTAAGGAAGTGTTGCATTACACCTGCAAGATCTTAGTAACAAATGTATTTTAATCATGCAACAATTGTATAAAGCTAATATAGAATTGTGCATAGTGGTTAACTTTTTCCTGGATAAATATACTAAAGTATAAAAGCATAAAGTATGAAGTATATACTAAATAAAAGATAAATATACTAAATATACCTATTCTTTCCATGTGAAAATATGATTTCCTAATCAACTTGAATAATTCACAGTGATTGTTAAATCATAGAATAATCTATAAGCAATAAAGATCTCAATCCTGAGAGAGTACAACTCTAGATTTATCTCTCTTCACTGTGAGCCCACCAACATGTAATACATAACTTCTTTTAAATTAGGGCAAAATATGCATTCTGATTATTCATAAATATTATGCTATATTATTTGATTATTCATAAATATTATGCTATATTATTTGGCATAAAATATATTCTGTCAGGTCATATGTTGTCTATAATTAAAATACTGAGAATACTTGTGTACAAAATTGAGTGACAAAATATAGATACTTTTTGTCAATAGAATCAATAATTTATTTTTTGTCCCCAACCATCACAGTTCCACTGCTGTTGTTTGAAGAGCACAACATATCAACTAAAAGAGGAAACAAGAGAAGCAGTAAAATAAGAGAAAGGAAAACATGGTACAAATCACTGTCAGATAATGCAGAAAAATCATTGTCAAACCTAGATCTTACAGGGTGGGAAATTTTGATTTGGATTGATACTTGTGATTAAAAGAGTTTAAAGTTAAGAAAATATATTAAATAAAGCATGTATTTTCAATGCAGTGTGTGATCTATGAGGAAGAATATAACAGCAAAAATAATGTATGAACAGTGGCAGGAAATGAAAATATACCTGAACATAGCTTTGAGACATAATTATTAGAGTATTGTATCTGTGTCCATACATCATGAAGCAACGGAGATTTTCAGATGAAAAGAGCTACATGAATGATTCAGTCTGGGAAATATGTTGTGTACTAAAAAGATTGATCTTTTTCATTCTTTTGAGAGAAAATGAAATTACTTGACAGCCTATAACTACCTTTCTCAGACTTCTGACAGTAGCTTTCTTATTCTTCAAATAGAAAAGATAGAACGAGATCTGGAGTCAGACTAAAAATAAAGTGACAAAAGTTGAGGTAATTAAGCATTAAACATTTGGACGCTTATTTATAGGAACAGAATTTAAAGATTTGTATGACTTTCTGTGGATACCAACCATAATCATGTGTTTAATTTTAACTTTGAAGGGTATTGATTTTAAACATGTATGCTTAAAATGTTTAACAGTGGATTTAATACCTTAAAAATATGGCTTAGTGATTTTTTACTCATTCCACTTACATAGTATTTCTTTTAAAAAATTACACTCCTAAGATCAGTGGATATAAACACAGTAGGTTTTTAGCAAGGCTTTAATATTTATTTGTATTTATTTTTAATGGCTAAGTAGCAGATGGTTAGACTTAAAGCACCATTCCCCTGGATATTTAAAACAGGCAAAGATATGAGAAGAAATGAAAGGGAGAAGAGCAAAACAGATGTTGTGAAGCTGCTGCTGATGGTGAGACATTGGAGGATAAACAGATGTCTTCCAACTTCACTAAGCAGTTCTGCAAAGGTGTTGACCACTTGTGAGAGATTATACAATGGCATTTGCTTCTCTGAACATGAATGAAATATTTGTCTAGGCTTTGAATGTAAATTGAAAGGAAATAGGCTAAACAGCCCTTTTTCATTTAGTCTTGAAACGACATTAAAAAGACTGCCACCTGTAGTTCCAAATATTGTTCATATTTATAAATAAAACTTCTTGCACATTTCTTTGGGAATTTTTTCTTCTCAAAACTGCCAACAATCCTTTGAAATTTTAGGAGTATTTTTAACCATACCACAATTGATAAATAGTGCATAATAGTAAATACATATGGTATTTTTAACATGCTAGGTGAGTGAGAATATTTGATAGACTGACAGCTTAATGTGTTGGCTACTATGAATTCATACTTAGGATATGACTGTATTGTTACAATTGGACAGTTGCTTATTTATGCCATTTACATGTATGTCTGGTGGTATGTAAGCCAAATCTTGAAATGATGTAAATAATTTAGTATAATAAGTTATACCAAAATGTCAATAGACTTTTCAGCATGGGCACAGTCTTACGTTTTGCAGCTTTGCAACTTCAGGATGGCACATTACCTCTTCCATGTATAAGGTGGCCAAAGCTATCATGCTATTGTATAGCAGATTGGCGAATGTTTCATATTAAAACTGATGATGGCTTTGCAATACTCAGTGTTAAATTCCAGAAGTTCTTCCTGTGATTCCAGTCTTTGTCAAGAGTTGCCTCTCAAACCCATGCTCCATGTATATGATAGCTGACAGTTTTAGAGTCTTCATTGAGAATGTAGTGGTATTTGCGGAAATAGGAAAGTAACCAGTTTTGCATTAGCCATCATAATTTAAATGAAAATATTTTTCCTAGAATCTTGAACTGTGTCTTGTACCCCAAATCATTGTACCCGTGAAGGAAAGAAAGTATTTTACAGCCACCTCTCTATTTTTTCCTCCATGAGACATCATTCTTTCAAGTTTCTTTCAAACTACCAAAGCAGAAGGTAGGAACAGTGCAAGGATTTATTTTTCAATGGTGTCAATCGTAATATATCTGTTCTTCAAATCAAATAAATTTTTAAAGATAAGACAAACTAGAATTTTTGTTATTTTTTTTACTTACAGTTACTATTTCTGCACCATCTGGTAGGTTACATTGCAAGTACACTTACATGCTTAACTGTCTTGGTTTCAAACTCATGCTATTTCCCAAGAACATAGTGCTTTTGAAATCAGATAATAGTTTTATGATATGAGATGGAGAGGAAAAATCTGATATCTTTATGATTTTACTCTTTTTGTACCAAAGCATTGACCTGAATTCATACCTTTTCACTTGGAGCTAGAATTTACCACTGTAGAATGACCATTCATTGAGTAGCTTAGCGATGTTGCTCACTGACGTAGAATCTCAGCAGTTTGAATCACACAGATCTAATGGTGCTGTAACTCATTTCCCAAGAATGAACTAACCTCTGGCTTAGCACACAGTTTATTTTATATGCAGAAGATTTAAATATTAGCAAAGTCTGGGGTTTTTTTCTGGTTGTTGCATAACTATCAGCTATGCAACTAACAACGGAACTAACAGCCATAGGTGACATGTAAACAACAAAGCTGGAAGCAGAAGGCAGAGAAAGACTAACAGTTCCAACAATGCTAATGAAATTCCCATTAATTCTAAGAACTGAGCTTGACTGAGTTTAAACCTTTGGAAACTTTCAGAATATATGATTGTATTCTATATGTGAAGAGATTTTGAGATAATACAGAGAAAAAAAATGAATACACAAGTACAAAAACTTACTAATCAACTTTGAATAAAACTGCAGTCTTGTAGTGACAGGTTATCGTCTATTAAAATATTAATAAGTGACACCAAGAATTGCAAATAATAACTGAAAATAACCTCAGAAACTTCATTCCTCTCTTATCTCTAAGATGCCTGAAGTACCGATGTTCATTTCCTTCCTGAAATCCACAGAATTTGCAGATCTTCTTTTTACACAGTTATGTGCTGTGTATCAAGTATTTGGCAATGATTTATAGTCTATTTAATTTATAGAATCTCCTTCTGCATGAAGCAAGATGAAAGTGTGTGGAGAAAAGGGAAATCAGCCCCTTTCTTGTAAAACTATCATTATTTCTGTTTAAATGTTAAATTAAAAACAACACAAGATACTCAGATACTGTCTGATTTGTGGAGAAGCACAAGGGTAGGATAGAGCAAAACATCAACAAATTTTAATTAAAAAAAAACAGAATTAAGTATATACTTTGCATTGAGACTAAAACTCAAACTGATTTCCAACTTTTTAAGAATTTACAAAGTTTCATTAACTTTTTTATTTTATGACTTATTTTTTGTTTATGAATTGGATTGAAAGGCTGACATCAAACTAGAGCAAGAAGAAGTATTCTCATGACACTTCTTACCTATATGGTTTTATAAAGCATTTGGAAATTCACAAGGAAAGTCTTTGCTAGCTTAATACCTAGAAAGTGTTCAGTAATTCTTTCTGTGCTACAAGATTCATGAAAGGTCTCCTAAAATCTTCTAACTTTCTTTCCAAAGTTTAATGGAATAGCAATAATAATTACAGTAGTAATAAACAAGTGTAACAGGGCAATGTATTACTTATCAATGGTTCTGTCAGCAACATCACTTGACATAAACAAAGTGTGAGAATTTGCCCCAGGATTACCAGCTTAACATTTTGTAAAGAGATATACAATGAATCGTTAATTACTATGCATCCATCCATCCTCATAGCCTCCCAAGCTCTAAATTTACAACCTACTTCCTTGCCATTTATTTTCATCTGCAAATCAAATCAATTTTATTCTTTTAAAGGTGGATAATCTACATGCGGACTAGAAAATTTTCTTAAAATTTTTTGTCTGGGAATTAACATGGCTAGGAAGTTGCTGGATCTTCACTATTTCAGATAGTAGAATCAATTCTGAAGCCTCTCCAAGACTGCAGTTTACAGCAGGTTTGAAGTCTTCCTACTCCAGGTTAGATCTGGGCCCCCAGCTGATTTAAATAGTGGAAGTAAGATTTACAGCCATGTTTATTGTTTCCCCCGTAACAAGTGTATCAAAGACAAATAGAAGAAAACGAAAACAAACAAACAAACAGTAGGAGTTAAAAATGGAGTGACTATCATGAATATACCATAAATGAAAACTTCATGTGCAAATATAGACCTTTTTTTTTTCGTTCTTTCCTTATTTATTTACAAACGTAGACTACCCTTCATTTGTGTCTTCTTGTCATCTGGTATCTATCTGTCAATCATATTTGTTTACATTTAATTTTCATCTTTTCATTGCTTGTAATAAAACAGACTTTCTGTGAGGTCTCTTGCAGTTCGTGTGATTCAAAGGGGAATATATTTTAAAATAACAAAAACAGAGTAAAAATTTTTTAGGCAATGGTTTTGTACAACTATTGGTAGAATGTTAGAAATGTTAGCAGGCTTAGGCAGATATATTCTCCAGTGCTTACAACCTATTAATTTTTTTCTGCAGTATGTGTTCTGAATAAATTCTGAACAACCTACACTTTTCTTGCAACATCCATTCATAGGTATTTTTTTCTAAGTGCTGAGGAACGCAATCTATTTTCTGCAGCTGTTTGGACAGTGAATAGTCACTTTCCTTGGTGATGTATTTTTGCTAGGAAAACTTTAGGTCAGAGCTGAATGTGACCCATTCAGCTATTTCCTTTTCTGACCCTCTAAATGTCAAATTGAGGACACATTCTAATGCTTTGTCGTTCAGTAGTACACTATGCATACAGAACAGAACTATAGTAATTTTTTAATAACTTATCTGAACTACCATTGAACATAAATTCTGACTTCTGACCATTCCTGCTCCATGTACCTGCAGTTAAAGCAACTGCTGCAGTAGTATTTCCAGTTTTCAAATCCATCAGCTCCAAGGATCTAGTGTCGTTCTTTTCTGTACTGAGCAAGGAGATCTTAAAGCTAAACAACAGATGCCTTTGAGGGACATTACCATCCTGCTTCATTTAGTAATGTATTCCATGATAAATTTGCAATTACCTCCACCAATGCTACAAAACAAAAAGGACCTCAGAAAACACTCTTAGGTGTCTTCAATTTTTAGGAAGAGGAAAAATAATCTTTACAGTTTATTTGCTAGATTATTGTGCGGACTTCCTTTGCCACGCATGACTCAAGTCTAAAAACATTTTGTTGATGGTTATCAAACCAATAAAAATGTATAGATTCAGCTTTCTTTGAAGTGTTTGCACTTTGAGATGCCATCAAAAACATTATTCACTAAAATGTGTCTTAATATAAAGAAAAGCCAAAGCAAAATGCTATCCAAAAACCTATAGGTATTCGACATATACAATAACAACAGATTGCCATACTTGTATTAAATAGGGGCTAGGTGCTAATGTAGGCAATAGAGGTTCTTCCAAAAGAAGCGTGTGCATAGATGTATTGTAATGGGAGTGGTGATAGCAGATTGAAGACAAATATCCTCCAAATCACAGTATAATGGAAACAAGCATACTTTTTGGAAGTTTTTTTTTTTTAATATGGGATATTGCATATTAACACAGATTTAGGAAAATCTAGTATGGAACTTTAGTATTTGTCCTTTAATAGTGCATGAAAAATAACAACACAGTGGTTGCCATTAGCTCAATAGACCTTCTACTTAATTTTTCTCAAAGATTTTAAATGGTATTTTCAATCTTCTAATTTGAGAACTTTATGTAGTGTGGGTTTTGGTTTGCTTAAGTCTGACATACATTACCGTGGAGGTCTCTTTCTCGTTTTATTGATGTTTGCTATTGATGTTAGCTCTTGCAATAGCCAACAATATGCTATCAGTTTTGAATTTTCCTTAAGCTCCTAAACAAATACACAAGTATTTTCTTTTCTGATTATGTCTGATAAGTAGTTTTCAATTCTTATCCATTTGATTACAACATTAGCAAGCGCACTTGAAAAATAGTTATGAACTCTGTTTTTCACACAGGAGTCTCTAAGTTCTCCAACATTGTATATTTTTTTTTCCCTCCACAGAAACCTTCAAAAAAATCTCTCGTGCCTGTTCATTCAATAACATTTGTGTTTCTATCTGTTTCCTTATTGCTAATGTCAAATTTTCACTTGCTAGTGGTTGCAGTCCAAGCATAAGAACCTCTATGTCATGTTACTATTCTTCTCCTAGTAAGTCCTGGTTATCCAAACCTTCACTGGAGCAGACAAGGTGGGAACTTACTCAGAGGTGTCATATACTTTACCTGCTTTGTTCTCAATGTCCTGATACCTGGTATCATTAAAAGAATCTGGAATGCTTTAGTCAAACATATCTGTCTCCATAGTAGCTAGAGGAAAGGTTTTTTTTAAAATTGTATAAGTTCATTTTGTTTGAATTTCTGTGGTCATTCCAGTTTAAAAATGCATCGGTCATAACTTTTTATTTCAGTTATGTCTCCATTCTAAGACATCACAGTAGCTGTGAAGCTAAAAGCTAGCTGAAGCTCAGTTTTAGATGCTCCTAGATTAAGATGCATTTGCCAGATTATTATCCAAGTTTAAAATATTGTCATTCAGATAAATCAACAAATTTATGCTTTTAGATGATCAAATTGTTCCTGAAATCAGGATCCTAGGCTTCTTGTGGAAAAAAAAAAGTTTTCATTTTACTCAGAGCTAGTTTTATTGATGTCATTTTCAAGGTCTATGCAGATTATATATAGCAGACCTCATGGAGCCCTGTGTTCAGAAATACAAACTGATACAGAATGTGTATAGCATCCGTGTGGGAGTACAGCATGGTAACTCTGTGCTTTGCACTGGCGTCTGCCTATCTTGAGTGGTATTTGAAAAGTCTTTCTTGTTTCAAAAATTCATGTTGTAGTTAAAATCCAAATCAGAGCTCAAAGGAAGCTGTGAATGTGGAGTTCTTTAGGTTTAAAAAGGGAAAAAGCCATTTTCAAAACTTGTGCTGTGAGAGCACCTTTTAATTTAATCCTAGATACATTGACTTTGGATATATAGTATGAACTCTGTTTGCAAAGAGGATGGTTTGGGTTTTTTTTTTCAAGACAATACTGCTATCGTATTGATATTTCAGGACAGGAAAAAGAAAAGGATTGTCATCGTAGTCCTACACTACAATGTAGTAGCATATAGTTGTAGTTTTATAGTGGAATTTCATTTATTGGTTTGTTATTATTTGGTCCACTTGAGGGTTTCTTGAATGAATTACAAGTAGAATAACCACATGCATTCATACAGACTGGGACCAAACTGGCTGAGTAGCAGATTACTGAAAAGGATCTGGGGGATGGATATTACATTGGAGATGAGCTAACAGTGAGTTCTCACTGCAAGTAGGCAAGCTGAGTTACATACAATTAGGAAATTCATGACCAGGAGATCATAAAAAAATTATTTCCTCTTTCTACTCAGCATTGCTTCTTAGGTTGGACCTGAAATACGGGGGCCCAGTTCAGGAAGCACATAAAGAATTTGGGTGGAGTCCAGTAGAAAGCTGCACCACCTATGAAGGGAGAGACAGCAAGAATATTCTGTTCTATTCACTTGGGGGATAGTGCAGCACAGGAGGGTATTACCCAGCGGAGTTCTGGTATCACTGTCCTTGAAGATTTTAATGACTGGGATGGACAAAGTCAAGGCTGACCAGAGCTGCTCAGAGAGCACATTTTCATTTCCAACCCACATTTCTATACTCAACAAATTATATACCTCTAGTATTGTAATTTCTGTCACGGCACTTAATAAATTCATGTCTTTTAGAAATAAAAACAAGTCAGTTATTGATTTTTAGAATATGAAAGCTTTTTCATTTTTATATTCATGAGTCCAAAAATAAATATAATTTGTCTGTAAATTTTTAGTACTGTAGAATGTAATGCCATAAAAAATCCAAAGCTTTTTATTCTCACAAGAAATTGGTCTTCTAAGATTCTGACAGCTAAATTTTTTCCATTTCTACAGAGTAAAAACTTGTGCCAAAAAACATTATGTTCTCTGGAGAGAGACAAGCATATACTTAGCTTTGTACGTATTATACAATAAAGTAAGGTAAGTAGAAAACAGTTCACATTTTTTTTTATTATTTTCAGTTTTTATAACTTGTGTAACTGCTGCTTACGTAGACTATTATTTTTTAAGACCTCATGTGTCATGTTTAGGAAAAATACTATTGAAAGTGATAAGATATGATTACCTCTTCCCTTATTACAACCCCTCCAAGAAAAAGCTTCTGAATATTTACGTTTTTCCCTTTTTTGTTTCCTGGTATGAGTACTAAAACTAATGTTCCATTATATGCGGTTTTGGTTTGCAAAGTGCTGATATTGTTTTGACTGTGGGGACATGGGAAGGTGGATGACTCTCAGCATTTAATAAAGATGCACCTTCATGCTCAGTCAAATTTTACAAGTGTATTATTTGAAAATTATTCAAATTACTTTCCACCTTTCTGATCCATTTTTCTCCCCAAATGACCAATTATAACTTATTATTATTGTTGAGCAGTAAATGCATCCCTTACAATTCATCGCTTGCAGAAGCCGAGAGGCCGTAAATCTGACATTTGCTCACAGTTGCTGTGTCAGCTCTGTTATGCTGATGTCATAAATAGATTTAATTAGCAGAAGTCAAAGGTAGTGCAAAAAGGGAAAGTTCCTCTTAATTTATAGTTAGCAGGAAAATAATATAATCCACAGAGAAAATAAGAAAAAGAATCAGGATAAGAGAGTCTCATGCGGGATAGTAATTTTGTGATATTGTCTTGCACTGTAACGTTGTATGTGAGCACAGAGAAAAGGAGGGAACAATAATTCTTTTCCCTCATGCTGTTGTTGAAGACATCAACACTATTTAGCTCTGGTCCTATTATGAGACTAAATATTTATTTCTAATAGAAAAAGGAAAGTGGAAAAAAAACATGTAAGATGAATCCTAGAACAGCTTTCACCTGTCATGCACACTTCCCTACGGAACCGTATGCCCAGTTAACTGAAGTTCAGACAACCTGAATTTAGGTTCCTGAGAACAGAAATATGAGGAAAAAATCAGGCTTTAATGTGAACTGAAATTAATGCTCATATAGCCTGAATAGGTTTGATATAGAGAGGATAGTTCAATCCAGCAGCATGGTTCTTCCCAAGGACTCTGAGCCGAGGACAAGGACAGAAGTGTACTTGGCTTCTTCCTCCTCTTAACTTCTCAGTTTAGATGTGAACTCTTATTGACTTCAGTCTCCTTTTCTCTACTCTTATGGGCAAAAATAGAGATGCTTTCATAGTGAGGTCAATAGCATTTCTCTAGAGGCCCCCAGTAACGCACTCTTTTCTTATTTCCTATTTGATCCCTTCACAGGGGAAGGTTGCCCCCCCAAAATAACTTTTTTTTCCCTGTAAATCATGCTTTTAAATTTGCTTAACTTTAATAAAAATACAATAACTGCATTTTCATGTTTTATAAGATGATAGATGCATGCTGACAGTTTCTCCTGTATCACATGTGGCATTTCTTATGAATAACCTTATTGCAGAAACTTCTCTACAATAGTCCTTATACCTTACACTGAGCTACATAACTACTTCTCATGTATAAAACTGATACAGTTTTGCATTTATCTAATATATAACTGCATGACTATACTGGGGTGATCTTGTTCCCCGTTTTACCCTGATGTTGTCCTCCTGCACTCAGTGACTCTTTTTAACTGTATTTATACTTGAGTCAGTTTATGTGTAACCCTGGGGCATTATTTCAATATAGTGGTTCTGATCAGGACCTGTAGTAGCATATGTGTGCATCTTTTCCATTTCTGTTACTTGAATTAAAGTCTACTGTACTAAGTTTTAGTGATCCATTGACCTCTGAAATTGCCAGCATCAAATACAAGAACAAAGAGAAACCTCTTATCAGGAGTGTGTTTACATAATGCTCCAATGACAAAGGATAGACAGTGAAAAACTGCAGGCACTTCAAGAAATCATGAACAGTTTTACTTTTGTCCTTCCTTTTCTATACTTTTCAACAGACCAAAAGTTGGAATGGCTTCTTTAAGATGTACTTTAGGGACTATGTCCAAAACCGTAAAGAAAATTCTATGTTTAGCATGCTTTTACCCTTCGCAAGCTTTATTCTTATGCATTTTTTATTTCTCCTTGTTCTCTGCAAAAGTACATAAATTCCATACCATCTATTCTATTCAGTATTCAGTCCTACATAGTTAAATCAGTAGCATTGTGTAAACATAGCACACAGTCTTCAGTCGTTTTTAAAAATCTATTGATGCTCTATAGATTTCTTTTTTACCCCACCTAGTTCGAAAACACATATATAAATACAAACTGAATTACCTGGAAAAAAAGACTAGTTTCATAAAAGCCAGCAAAACAGAAATCTGGTTATTTACATAATTATAGAACTAATTTTTATGTAATAACTTGTTTCTCTTTTATTTATTACAAAAAAAAAAATCAGTTTATTCAGTTCATCAGTCATTATTCAGTCATCCTTTTTAACAAAAACCAGTGCATAGTTTCATACCCTACCCTTAATGGTCATATTATTATCATCTGTAAAGGAATATTTCTTATATGCTACCAAGTATGGAGTTTTAGGTCCCATTTGCTAAAAAAATAAAAAGTTGTTGTAAGTGTTATAGCCAAGGATCTCGTTTATGACATTTACCATTTGTAAGTTCTACAGAAAAAAAAAAAAAAAAACATTCTGTAGTCCTTTGCAGTTTATATTATTCACAGTGGTTATTTATATAAAGGTTAAAGAAAGATCTCTGCCCTTTCATTTAGTCTGTAAAAGTTCAAGCTAAGACTTCATCTGTTTAGGTGATAAATAGATAACTGCAATGGCAGTCACAAATTCTGGAACAAAATTATTATACAGGACTGTTAGCTCCTCTCTTTTCTTTCCCTATCCTGAGTGCTTCTCATGCCATAGTAACTTTAAGAAAAGTAAGACATTCCCTTTTGCTGGAGTATTCCAGTGTTTGCTTTTATTCTGCATTAGAACATAAGTGGCAAACTTTATAGGGAGAAGAAAAAAAAATTAAAAAGAGAGAAGGTCCAGTCTCTCACATTTCAATAGACTAATGGCACACCCTTTTGAAGGAAGCTGAGAAGTTACTTTATTGTAATATATAAACAGGGTATTTGAAAGACAAAGACGCTGAAAGGTTCTAAGAAGCTCTTTAATCTGCCAGAGACAAACACAACAAAGGCTGTGGCTGGAAGATGATACAAACAGCAAAGCAAGTGAGAAATGCAGGAGCAGCCTGCCATCTTACAGAATTCTCTTTCTATGCCGTCTTATAGGACTTACAGGACGGAAAATGACCTGCTGATCAGAGATGGAGTTTGGGGATTAAATGGAATAACTGTCTGCAAAGAGGGAAGAAGGTTTGGACAGGACCAAAGGGTTCCTACACACAGATAGCAAATTAAATCGACATTTTTGAAAGTTAAAGTAATAAAAATTTGAGGGAAAATATCACCTCACTTCTTCCCATTTTTAATTCAAGAGTGTATGTCATTCTGGAAGAAATGTTTCAGTAAAATCTGAAATACTGCTCTAAGTACACAGGCAAGAATCTAAAAGATGTCAAATTTGTTATCCTTTCAGACCTTAAAAGAGATGTACAATGTAGGCTAATTGGAAGAAGTCCAAAGGAGAAGAACAAAAAGGATCAGAGCTCCAGTTACATGACCTGCAGGAACGAATTAGTTCAGTTATTTAATATAAAGAAAACTGGCAGGGTAGGAGAGGAGTAGAGAATACTCTTAGAGGAAAATGGTATCCCTTTCCGAAACAGTAAAGGAAATTTATGTTTTTGAAAACCGTTCAGAGTGGGGGAATAGTACAATCTCTGTATCCACCCTGAATCAGGCAAGAGTTTTCAGGTAGAAATACCCATCTTAGACATAAAATAAATAAATAAATAAAAAACCTCACCAACTCAAACCAAAATCTAACAGTTCTCCAAAGGCATGGGCAGTAAAACTTTGGAATTACTGTGGAGCCTTCACTTTTAGGCAGCCATTACCATGAACGTCACAGACACAGGTGATTCTCCCTTTGGACAGTAGGACATGCAAGATATATTGGTGTCCTTTGCAGTTCTGATGCCACCAATGTGGGGGAAAAGCACTGGCTATTCACCCTTAGGAAGAAAAGAGTTGTGTGTTTAAGAGGAAAGAAACACTAAATGATTCTGAAGTAATCATTTAGTAATAATAATTTTCTGGAAATCCTTTGTTTTTTTCTGACAGTTCTAGTCACAGCCTCATAATGTTATTAGCACCACTGCCTTCCAAAGAGTAAATGGCTGAGAAGGTGAAAGGTGAAGCTATGGTTTTAGGGTAAAAGATGTTCAGCCGGTTAGCTTTTTCATTAAGTTTCTTTTTTTCTTCATCCTTTACAATGACAATAAAACAATTTTTTATTCAGTTATACCGAGCTTTCCAAGTTTAATGATCCTATTAACTCTCAGATGAAATACACAATATATTCCTCAGTATTAGTTTGCCAAAGGAAATGGAAATAGTACTTTAAAATTTAATGCAAAGTATGCTTAATGGTCTACACTATTTTTATTACTGGTTAATCCTCAAATAGTAACATGTATAACATATAAAATATCCAGAAGGGAAGCCACCACCTCTGCTACTACCACCACCAACAAAAATTCAATAAATCAGAATCCTTGATTTAATAACTGGCAGCTTTGTTTAATTACACTTGGGTTGAGTTCACTGGGCTGAGAATGCAATTATGTGCCTTGGTGCAGCATTAGCAGCTTAGAATAAAACACCTCCTTTTTATTTCTGTAGCATTTAAGAGAAATTATGATAAAATATTTGGCCATTATCTGTTGTAGTTTGCTTGTCCTGGAAAAGAACCTTCATTTGCGCATGAACATTGTGTTTGGAGGGGCACAAGGGCATGGACATACATTTCCTTCACAAAGATACTGGATTGTTGGATTTATTAATATTTGTCATCTTTTATGTACTACAGAGCATTTTATTATTTATTCTTTGAACAATATTTCCACTGAATTGTAGAGGTGCCTAACATGTGAAAAATAACGGTTTATTGCTTTGCACATTTAGCAGGTGAAGCTGTAGGCAGAATCCAAAATGGACATGTTCAATGCTTGAAGTACTTAACCAGATCAGACTTTGCTGGAAAATGAGTACATCAATAAAGGATTTACTGAGCACTGATAGACCTCAGATACTCGTCTTATATTCCAGATAGGAAAATACGTTGTCTGTATGAGCATCAGTCACGTGTTTTCTCGTGACTGGACAGTGAGAAGAGATTTGTGTTTCTGTGCCACAAATAAGTAGTGCAGAGTCATTTCATTAATAGTGGACGCAACAGTGATGAAGCCTTTTTTACTTACTATTTGAGGGCTTCTTTTCACCTTCATAGAATCACAGAATCACAGAATGGTTTGGGTTGGAAGGGAGTTTTAAAGGTCGTCTAGTCCAACCCCCCTGCAAGGAGCAGGGACATCCCCAACTAGATCAGGTTGCTCAGAGCCCCATCTAACCTGGCCTTGAGTGTTTCCAGTGATGGGGCATCCACCACCTCTCGGGGCAACCTGTGCCAGTGTTCTACCACCCTCATTGTAAAATATTTTTTCCTAATATCTAATCTAAATCTATCTCCCTCTATTTTAAAGCTATTACCCCTTGTCCTGTCACAACAGGCCCAACTGAAGTTTTTCCCCGTCTTTTCTGTAGGCCCCCTTGAGGTACTGGAAGGCCGCTATAAGGTCTCCCTGGAGCCTCCTCTTCTCCAGGCTGAACAGCCCCAACTCTCTCAGCCTGTCCTCACAGGAGAGGTGCTCCAGCCCTCTTGTCATCTTCATGGCCCTCCTCTGGACCCTCTCCAACTGGTCCATGTCCTTCTTATGTTGGGGACTCCACAGCTGGACGCAGTTCTTCCTTTTCAGGGAGAAGTTCTTTTCAGGGAGAAAAAGCTAGTTACATAAATAGCACACATTATTGATTACTTACTGAATTATAAAGTCTCAAAATGCAACTTTAAGGGTTATTAAGATATCATAACATTAATAGGTTATATGTGTGCAAATTTGCTGATGACTTGGGACAGCCAAGGATTACTAAGGTTTGTTATTGATGAATTCACACACAAAAGTTTTTATTGGACTGTCAATGTAAGGTGCTAAGTTCGTACTTAAAATATATGTAATGAAAGCTTACTTTAATTAAAGTTTATATACTTCAAATAAAATCGGGCAAATTAAAGTAACTCTGGAAGCATGAATCTCACATTTCTTAGCTCTATTCTAAACATATGCAAGTACAGTTGCATTAAAGAAGTTGTGGATTCTTTGCTAGGGATGAAGGGTTGTATTTAATGCAGAATATTTTAATGAAACCTTAGTATTAGTAAACTAAAAAGGGATTGTTAAAGAAAGGAAAAGTTAAATTATCTTTTTTGGGTTTGCACATTAAAAGCCAATTTGAAGAAAGTGTCAAGAAATTGATGTATTGTCTTATGTGCTGAAATTTTACAATCATTTAAGTTAATGCAAATGCTTTTGGTGCCTTTGCTTTTGGTAGGGGGTAGCTATTTTGATTTCCAGCCAAATGTATTGAATTATAATTATGCTCTATCTTGGTATAGAAAATGTGCTTCTACTATCATGTTTTTACTGTGACATTCATGTAAGAAAAGGAACTGTGTTATAATTCTCGCTGAAGAAACTTCATGGCAAATATGATGGCTCTCCTACAAATAAAAAGAAAAAGATAGTGTGCTAGCTGTAAGTGTGTATGGCAAATTCATGTAACAGTGAATCATATATATTGTAAATTTATATTTTCAGACATAACCTTATTTTTTATGTCATGGCAATGCGACCTAAAATATATGATATTTTTTTTGTCTGTTCTCTGGATGGTAGCAGTATCTAGTGCATTTATGTCTGTAAATTCTCAAGAGCAATGTTGAAATTCTGAGCAGATAATGTAAAGGAGGATGAGGAAGTGAGACAGAACAATATGAAATTGAAGAATTGGCTCGATTATTTAGATATTTATTTTCTGGTGGTACACTATGAGAGATTTCTAAATGTTTAGAATCTTTTATTCTAGAAATTTATTAATTTGGGTTTGGATTATAGATATATTACCTTTAAAACTACTTTCAGCCTTGAGATGTACATCTTCATGTCTTTCATATGGCTTGATATAGGTTTAATTTTTTAAAAAACATCCTAAGAACTCAAAGTTCTCTCCTTTAAAATTTTGAATCAATTTTTTTTTAAAAAAAATATATGTTGTGTTTTCTCATTGATTTTTCAGTGAGTGCTTTCCTAGGATCTTCATTCATTTTTTATTCTATATATTAGCGTAATTAGTATCTGCTTTCTAGAATTCTTCAAAATATGTTTCAAACTGCCAGCCTCTTTCCTATTTATAGTATAGTCTTAACCTTATATTTATTTTTTTTTCCTTGAATTATTGAGACTGTGGTCAAAATAAACTGGAGCTCTTTCATCATTCTCTACCTTAAAATGTATTTTTCTTGAATAGTAAGTAAAATTATTTAATGTCACCATTGGTGATGGTAGGTCAAGGATGTGTGTACAAAGGCTGACATGCTTTCCACATGGATTATCACAGAAATAACCTGTTATAAATTGTAGTTTCTGATTTATAATATCTACAAAATACACAGGTGACTGTTTTGGCAGTCCTCACTTCATCTGGCAGCGTGATCATTCTAGCATTAACATCAGTGCTTTGTTACAATATTATCACCCTTGTGTCATCTCTACATCTCCATCTGGGGAAAAATATGGTCATTAGTCTAAGTGTTTCAACCCCAAAATGTTTCTGGTTTGAAGTATATCTTCTCATATGTCAATTTAAGCTTATTAGCTACAGATAAAATGGCTCCACCATTCCAATGCAATAGCCATTTTGCCTTTCTAAACTGTTTTATTTTTACACACAATCCATACTACTATCAAAATCACCGCATCATAGCAGAATGCTCTTCTCTATCAGTATGCAGCAAGACAGAAAGGAATGATGAATACAGCTCAGAAATATTTGATTAAATTATTTTCATTGAAAAATACTGTCTTGTTAAGTTCCCACGGGAAAACTTTTTTTTTTAATTAGTTTTGATTAAACTCAGTGAAGAAGGTTTTTCAAGTTATGGATGGAATTGCTGGTTGAAACAAACAAAAAAAAAATTAATTCAGAAGAAATCAAAGCCTTGTGGGTTGAATACCTATCTAAGCCTTCAAAAGTTCAATTTCATGTATCTGAGGTAAACTGGCAAAAAAAGAAACCTAACAGGCTGAAAAGGTGCATTAGTATCTGAGCTATTTTTTATCCTGGTGTCTCAAGGCTTTAGCACAGAACAGCAAAGTAGTCAACATTACATCTACGAAGGGGCAAAATACAGAATATAATACTGTTTACAGATAAAAAAAAAAATCAACTCTTTTTAGAAAATGTTTAGAAATATTTTAGCTATGATAAATTGTATTTTTTGTCATGAACACCTGTTCATCACTGAAGGCTTTATTTGTGACTGGTAAATTGTATTTTACATGTAGTACAAAGAAAAATCTATTTGCATGTTAAAGAGAACACAGAATTATTATGTTTTCAAGCTTGTTTTTTATATTATTTCGAAATTATATTTTATATTATTTTGTCTTCAAATTATTTTAATAGCTACATTTTTCATAAATTAAATTAATATTATGATTCTATGATGCAATGGCCTAGTTGTGCTGAACCCCTTACTATCAATCTAATAATCATGTTTTAAACATTGTTATGCATATTTTATGCATAATTTGTCAGCGGAGTCTTATCTGAATCAAAGCTGTGACATAAAGATATATTGCAGTGCATGAGAAACAAAAATACTTAAGAAGTGTTACTTTGGCACAATGTTGTTATTTTAGGAGGCTGACCATAGCAATTCAGTTTACCTGTTGCATTTGAGAGAAGACTTTCTTTTCTGGTTTTTCTCTCTGCAAAAGAGCTAAGGTTCTTAGATTCAGGGATGGAGGATTTTCTCCATTCCTTTTGTTTAATTTAAACAATAGACTGTTTGTATCTGTGATCACATTCTGGTTTCTTTCCTTTTATGTGAAGCATATTCTATGTATTTTTTAAATGTTTTTTTAAACTTAAAAAAAAATATTCCTAAGCTAAGACTTTCTGTACTGAAGGTTAGCATAGTATAAGTTATTTATATTTCAGCTGTGCATATATTATTCCAGGCATTGGCCACAATGTCCTGGTCCGTTATAATTCATAGTTCTTCTCTTTCCTCCTGAAAATATGCACCTTAGTGACAAGTTTATGCACATTTTTAGTCCTTTTGAAGGCATTGGAATGTGCCAGCTGCATAAGGGTGTGTTTGTTTGCACAATTAAAGCCCTAGCCTGCAAATATTTATATCATCAAATCTGCCTGTGTGCAAAAAATAACATGATGTTTTTGAAAAATAGCAGTGCAAGCAAAAATTAAGCTGGAGAATAAATTTTATAATAAGCCCAGTAAAAGCTGAAAACAGGTTGCTGGAAGGTCAGTTGAAGCATGTGTATTTGGTAGTGAGAATCAGACCACCTGCCTTTGAAATCATTACCTGTACTGCAGAAACTTTTAGGAGGATTCACGAGAATGTCATGCTTTGTATTTTAATTGATATATCTACAATGTTTAGAAATCTCCTCCAGTTCACTCAGCAATAACAAACTAATGAGAGAAAAATGAAAGGATTGAACAGTTCATCTGTACATTGATTTTTTTTATTTTTTTTTTTTACTTCAATGTGTATGACTGTTGAAATATTTTAAGTTTTTTTTCCCATGGTAATCTTGTAGAACTGTATAAGAAACTCCTGTCATCAGTTTCTAGTAAAACAGATCATTTGACCTCACAATCTGCACACATGTGCACAAATTTCATTTTGCGGGTTAGGTTGAGGCTGCAGCTAGGACACTGGTAAATTGAAGGTTAATCCCTCAGTTGAAGTGCAGAAGGGATTCCTCACTGCCTGCAGGTGGGAGATGAATATGCTAATTGGGCAAGCCTGACTTTCCAGTGATTTGCAGGTGAAAATGCAACTGGTGATAATTAAAGGCTAATTACCTTTAGCTAGCAAGTGGGAACCAGGTGCTCTAAAGCAGAAGAGAAAGATTTTATTCAGTTCTGGTAAGACCTTCTGGAGGGGAAAAGCAGAAGGGACTATGTTTGATTGTATTTTTTCTTTGGCCTTGAATATTTTGGTTTTGGTAAAGCAGAGGGCAGATATAAACCATCAAGACATAACACTTAGTTTCTGTAAGTTTGGGGAGGGTTATTTTCATCTAATTTTATCACCACTTTCCTCAAGAGATGACAAAACAAAGTTAGGTAGTTATTCTGGAAGTAGTTTGTCTATTTACAAATTAGCAATTTTGGCAATGTGACCTGTTACAAATCCTGTTTTTAAAACAGCTCCTTCTGAAATGCTCATTAAAGAAATCTCTTTCAAAAGTTTCTATCAATAACAGCTTTCAAAGGCACCCCTAAGAGCAAACCCTTGGACAGGTTTAGAGCATTAGACCTTCCCACTTTCTTCCATCTTGCTTTTATGGCAGAATGTGTTAGCTTTTGTACTGTGTCTTGTCTTCCCTTTGAAGGTTCCTGGGTCCAGAGAAACTCAGGCTTTTACTCCCAGATTCCTTTCCTCTTTTACAAGGCAGTCTGGTCACTCTCACAAGTAGTGCCATGAAGAGATTTATTTATTGGATTAAGTGCCATATCACTTACCTGGGAAGTAAACAACTCTACCTCAGGAGAGAGTAAATCCAAGCCCTTTGGTGACAGATTTACTCTCTATACCGTTCATGTACTATGTATTTTACAGTGGTTTTGCATTAAAAAAAAAAAAAAAATCCATTTTCTGTTTAGACAGGTATATGTAATTAATTACTGGTTGAGTCTATATCCAATGATAATTAATCACTTTGAATAACAGGCAATGAATCTATAAGCTCCTCTCCTTAATGAGCTTACTTTTTCCCTGTGAGGTGCTGGGGTTGCAGTCAGGTGGACCACCACAGGTGGTTACAATGAGCATTTAGGCTTCCCCATCGCTCAGCAGATCAGTACCTAGGCTCTACATCATTTGTAGTACCTACCTGTCTAATATTCCTTTTCTTGGGCAGGTTTATAGGTACTGAAACCTTCAGGTACTCACCAGGTAAGTGTCTGATTGGTTTTTAAGCTATTCACTTTTTAAATGTGGTTTTCTTTGGCTCTGTTGCCTTTTTTACATGGTCTGGTAAATACGGTCTGATTGCACCAAATCTAACACTGCAGGTACAAAGAGAAGGAAGACTGGTGGTACCAGTATTTAATTTTTAAGGAATAGTTCAGAGGTTAATATTTTCCTGTTTGACACAAAGTGTGAGAATTACCCCAGGTTAGGAAAATCAGCTTTGAACCAGAATGAGGAGAGAGGCACCTTGATTTCACTTTCCATGTCAGTCTTTTAAAATACAATCTATCAGCAGATTGTCTTAGAAAACTCTTTCACTGATTTATATTTTAAAAACAGTTATCCACAAATGTGGTATTTCTTTTAGCTCTTTAGATTAAAATTTATTTCTAAAGACTAGGGAGGTGTGTGTGTGTGTGTATATGTGTATGCATGTAGAATACATGCATTTTTTTAATGTATCAAATTGAGTAGAACTGCAGACTGTCCCGTTACCCACTGGAGATCTGGTGGGCATCCTTCAGAGGTAAAGCTATTTCCAGCAAGTTTTTCTTCTTAAAAAGCAGAAAGACCTTTAGAGACAACTGGCCAGGACAAATTTCAGCAGCAAAAGCCTATACGGGCAGGCAGGCCAGCTTGCTTTCTCAGTTTTGCATTAAAAATGTCAGGAGAATTGATGTGTCCTTTTGAACTTTTTTTTATTCTACTGCATCAGCATCTTTTGCAGAAAAAAAAAATGTTCTATTAGTGCTTTTTTTTTTTATTATTAGATCTAATTTTAATTCTGATTTCCACTAGAAAGAGGATGTATGTTCTTACAGCAGTGCTTCTAGGTGAAGGGAATTCCAATGAGTCTTTCATTTTTATGGACAAGTATGTAAATAGAATGGTGGAATCCAATACTGTATAATCACATTGATCACTGAGTCTGATGTGGTTTTGTTCCTGTAAGTCTCTCTTGAAATATTTCACAGAAAGGAGGAATTAGAAAGTACTTTTTAAAAGCACCAGCATAAACAGTAGCAACAATAGTTTATGTGCATTTACTTATTAAAGCATTGAAACATTCAGATTCCCTGTATGTCAGGTCAAATGGGCCTCACAGGCCACAAGGAGGAAATGGAATTACCTTCTTCGTGTTGAAAATACTTTACTCTACTCTATAAACTGCAATCAATGTAATTAGTAAAGCAAATTATGAAAAAGATCATTTTATGAAAATTCAGAGCTATACTTCAGCAGCTTAGGAACTTCTGTGTAAAAATTATCTTGTCCTAAAGACATTACTCTATTAGTTTGTTCCAGCATCCTGTTTTTTGACACTTTAACTCTGAAAATACTCATAAGAAGAAAAAGAATAGGTGTTTATTTCTCATTAGCACTCTGTTTAGTAAATAATGAGTCAATTAGCTATTCATCCAAATTTTCTCAAAGGTGCTTTATAAGGGAAGTCATGGTTTGTCAGCAAATTCCCAAAGCACATTAGCTCCTACAATACATCAGTTTCTGTGCAGTGCCTTTGCAACCATTGGACTGATAGACAAGGATGTCTACAAATTATTTTAGATTTTCTTCTTTTCTTTGTAGCCTTTAAAAAAATCTGTGAATTTTCATCCTATTGATTGTTTTGCTCCATAATGGGCTCACTGGTTTTTCCTGTTTCAGGAAGACACTTGCTTGGCTTAAATAATGTTTTACATTTAATTATATTTTAGTTTGCTTTATTTTGTAGTATATCTCTCTTTTCCACCCTTATGTCCCTCAGAGAATAGTAATTTTTGATGTGTGCATGAAGAAGAGGTAATGAGGAAAACTCAAAAAAATTTGAAATAATTTTAAGGAATATTTTTTTCAAATCAATATGTTTTTTCCTACAGTAGTGCGGTTAACAAAATTCTAAAATATTTGTGTAGCATAGAATAATTTTACAGAAACACAACTGATAACAGTATAGAACATAAGAAATAAATAGCTCTTTTCATTTTATCAGCTAAAATTCAGAAAATCTTGTGGACAGAAAGCTTTCCTGTTCCTTTGATATGTATGTATGTCCTTGAATTTCACAGATACTGAAAAACTAGTTTATCACACTTCAGTAAGTTCCTTATGTCCTTGTTTTCCAACAGTGATAACTTAATTTTCTCAGTGAAGTGCTGGAAAACACAACATTTCACAAAACAAATTATAACTGAGAAATAGAAAGCAATAGAGAGGATATTTTCTTTTTCTTCTGTACAAAAAGGTTTTTATTATTATTGCTGTTTAAAAAAAAAAGACACTGAAATTTGTGGAGTTGTTTTGTTTGGTTTAGTTTTTTTTTATCATCAGGGAAGGAAAGAAAGGGAGACACAAGTTTTGATAGTTTAGTAGGTATCTCGGAGCTCAACAGAACTGGTTAAAACAGCAAGATGAGGCTAGAGGAAGGGAAGAACTCTTCTTTAATATGGTTTTGTTATTCTCGATAAATATTTGGGTGAAAAAAAATTGAAATAAGCCCTTTAGGCAACTCAGTTTGCACTGTTCTTACAGTCTCCGTAATGTCTGTGGAGGCTGTTAATGAAGCAACCAGATGTTACTGGTTTATCAGAAAGAGAAGGAAGATGCATCTAGATATTAAGGCTGGATAGAGATGCAACTTTGGAAGCTGATGTGGGCTGTGCGTTTGCCATATTCTGCCCAGAACTTTTATCCATGGTGGTTTTTACCCTTTCTTAAAAGTGTTGGCACAGAGGCACCAGCAGCATCGCTGAGGGGCTCAGCTTTGGGCAGCAGTGGCTCTGTTTTGGAGCTGGTTGGCACCGGCTCTGTGCAACACGGGGACAGCTCCTGGTGCCTTCTCACAGAGGTCACCCCTGTGGTCCCCCATCCACTAACAAAACCTTGCCAAGTAAGTCAGATACAGTAGTTTATAAGCATGATAAAGAAAAATATTCATTTTTGTATTTATGAGATTTGTCAAGTAGCTATTGTTTTACTTGTGTCACAATTCGTACTTACAAACCAGTTCACCTGACAGGAACCAGCTTTTCCCCACGCAGTGGTGTTGTGTGAATGATTTGGCTGCAATGTGACACTCATTTACACAGCTGACCAACTATCTTGGGGAAAAAACTGTCCGGTTTGTGCAGTTTAAAGCAGATCAGGATGAATTTATTAATGACACAAAATTGAAAACAACACTTGGTGAAGTATACCTTCACCAATACAAAGAGTATCACACTTGCATATTCCTGCATGAATGGAAAACTTAATGTATAAGATAGAGGACGGTTTGGGGAGAGGAGGACTGCTTCAGATTGGCTCGCAAATCATTAAATATTCATAAATTCATTAAAGACAATTTTCTCTGAAATAATACTATTTTCATTAATAAAATTAAAGACAATTTTCTCTGAAATAATACAAGTTTCATTAACAAAATTAACTGAGAACACAGAGAATTAAAAAAAAAAAAATTTAAAGTTGTTTGTTTTGCTTTTGGCATAGAGAACTTTAACCACAAACCAAAAGAACTTTTCCATATGTCCATGTGTTAGAAACAGGTGTGTTTGTTTTTTAATACATGCTTTAATGATGCTTCTGTCTTTTTGGTTTTCAATAATGTAAAGATTTCCTGGTTGTCTTCTATTTGTCTGTGAGCACCTTGGTATATAGAGAAGGGCTATTTCCTCCTTTCGTGACAAGGCAGTAGGATAAATTAGAAACCCAAAACTGAGCACAGCTCGACTGCTGCACGATAAAACTGCAAAGCCGTTCACAAGCTGGTGAGTGAGCAGAGAAACGCAATGTTCCTCCAACAAGGAAAGATTTAAGAACGGCAGCTTTCTAAGGTCTCAGGAGATCCTTACATAAGCAGGATACTCAAATATCTCCCTAACCATTTCCACGGCTTCTCTGCCCTCTGGTCACTCCCTGAATGCGTGGGAGCAGGCCTGCGCAGCAGGCATGGCCCACTCACAGCCCCACAGCTCACTGCTGCCCTTGGGCAGATTTTGTTCAACGTGGTGTTACAAGGTCAGGTTGGTGTGTTTGAAGGAAAGCAACAAACCCATTATGTATGTTCGCAAAACTCAGGGCTATGCAGTGAATGCTGGCACTGATTTATTTTGAGTTTACCTTCTTAGATACTGACACTCATAGACTCCCCACGGGGTCCGTGGCCTTGTGTTACAAAGAGGTCAACACCCACTAATAGCAGCTGATGGCATCTTTTCTGCTTTCCCTTAGGTTATTCCCGTTCCCCTGCATTACAGGGTCTCCATTCCTTATGCATGTTGTCAAAGAAGTTTATATGTCTATATAGTCTGGTTTAAAACAAACAAACAAACAGAACCCAAGAAATCAAAACCCATCACAAACAAGAAAACCCCCTCAATATGTTTACAAAATTATTTTAGGCAATAGAAAAGGGGCTTGGGAGGTGTTTCTATAGACAGTTACACATTTCCAAAAATTTTTTCACATTTGAAGGTGCTGTCTGTAGCAAAAGGATGAAAATATTTTTAATTTCTTTGGGCTGTAGCAAGTAACCCTTAGAAGGTTATGAAAGACAGAAAGTTATGTTAACTTTTTTATGGACACAAATTATTTATTTCTGATTGATTCAAATGAAATAACTTTTTTTCTTCTAAGACCTGAGAAATAATTGTGCCATTTATTTCAGTTGTTCTCAATAATTTCTCCTTGGGAGAAGAGGAAAAATTTTAAACATTGTACTTCACAATTATGTTCTGATTATGAGTCTACTTAATTTTGGCAGTTAAAGGCAATGTATGTTCACAACTGCAAATACAACTAAACATATCCTTTTAATCCTCTAGCTCTTTTTGTGAATGTAAATGCCATCACTTGCAGCTTTAAGGTATTTAGAACACTTCAGTAATTTGTTATTGCTTACTAAATGCTTGATAGAGGTCTTGAAGTAATTAACAGAAAGGATTTGGGTTTGGTTTGAGGTTCTTTTTTTGGTTTATTTGTTTTAAATAACAGTATAATCCGTAGGTTCATTAAAAGTCACTGCTAACAGGAGTGGATGGCAACAGCATGGAAAGCGTAACTAGATTTAGCTTTGGTTCCAGTCTTTAGTGACTTCAGTGTGTTACACTCCAGTGCAAAGTGTACCAGTGCCAGAAGCCAGAACTAGTACTGTGTACGAGGGGAAATCGTTCGCCTGTATCGGTCTTTCTGACGGTAAATACCAGAGGTAGCAAAGATCCGTAGAAACATAGTCTGTTTACTGTTCATTATGTTTAGTGCAGCAGAATATGTAACCTATAAGCCATTGGTATGTTACTGCCCGTTTCTTTAGGAGAACCGTGTAAAACATTAAACAGAGAGAAAATGAGGTTTAGCATGGAATAGTAGACTGTGCCATGAACTTTCCACAGCTTTGGAGTGACCATGCACACACTTAGTGAAACCATCTGAAACTATGTGAAAGGGGTATGAGAAGCACAAGTTAATTTAGGCTAATTGCATTGTCTTGGCCATGACCCTGCATTTCCTAAATGGCCACCGTTCTCAAAATACTAACTGTTGCTGTCCCGCTTTGCCCACCTTTACTTTCAGTGGGTGGTCTCTGTAGGATGGCGTGGCTACTTTATCTGCGTGGCTACTCTGCAGGAGTTAGATCTTTACAAGCTTCTGAGACAGCTCATGATATTCTTCCTGAATGTGGTTCTTCGTTTATTTGGCAAGTTGCACCAATTACATATTTTCACTGGGAAGATAATGTAGATTTAGAATTAAGATAAATCTTTCTTTGGTTAAGAAAATCACAAAACCAAAAGGTATCAGTCAGACTCTTTGCATCTGATAATCACTATAAATAGGTGGGAATTCATGTTGTTCAATGAATGCTTTCACTTGTTGAACATAACTCTGTTTCTGAATGAGTATTTTATCAGAATTATTCCTGCTTGATAGCTAGCAAAACAAGCTCTCAAGTTTAAATAACATTTTAAACCAAAAAGAAATATAGCTGAACATGACTCTCTCCATTTGAAATATTAGTAATATCTTTAATGTATGAATTCTCTGACAGAGCTTAAAAAGATACACCAATATGTTCCTTTCTTGTCCCTTGATAGCAGAGCTTACATTTTGCATGGAAAGTGTTTGGAGAAGTATATTAATTGTCAAGTAAGCGCCTGATGTAAGTCTTTGGGTTTTTTTCCAGACTGAACAGGGACTTGAATTAGCACCCTTGAAGAGGAGACAGTTTTGTTAACAGTAGCCTCATGCTGACATTCTCATAGATTGTTTTCTGTCAAGATTTGGGATTTTTGTGGGTTTTTTTTTTTTATTATTTATGAGGATTGGTTAGCTTCTGTTACAGAAATTCTGGTGATGGCCTTTTGAAGAGCTAGGGAGCTCACAAAGGAGACAAATTATCTGAGGAGTTCCATTATTTCTATTCACATTGCTTTTTCAGCTGATAGCAGCTTTAACAAGCTGCTTTTTGTCAAAATGAGGATTGTGACTAACGAAGTAGGATGCAGAAGCCCGGGCTCTGCAGAGCTGCGGGTCTGACCGCTGCCTGGCTTTCTCCCTGCCGCACCTCATAAAACATCAGCTGTTCTTCTTGGCCACCTGCAAAAGGTTCAGAAAGCAGCAACCTTCACAGAAGTCAGAGGTTCCCCAGGGTGGGAATAAGTGTATTTGGCGATTAGCAATTATAAGGTGTCAGGCAGTCTCAGAATGACAAACGCCAAGCGTGCGGAGATGTGAGCAATTATATCAGTGCTGGTTTCGGTACTGCGGCTCAGCCTGAAGTCTGAATACCGTTAACATCAGCCAGGGCTTTTTGTGATTGTGTGGTGGTGTAGTCTTTGTGAGCAGCTTATTTATACCGGGTGGAATTTTTAATAACTAATCGAAAGATATTTCTTTAGTACCCCTTAACATCCAGGAGAACTTCAGGTTTTCCAGTTGTTTAATTGGACTTTAATTGTGCGTGTTAAGTTAATACTATGTTCATATAAGTAACAGGTTTCCCCCTTAATTCCCATAAAGCTGTGAAGAAGCAGAGATCTATAAGAAAATCTCAGTGAGGACACTTTTATTATGTATAAGCAGAGCTAATTACTGAAGTCTTTAATGAAGCAGTTATTATTAATAATGCTGGAATGTTTAATAAGGAAGCTTCAGCTTTGGATTGGTTATACAAGCTAGACTTGTGGATGTATATATACATATATGTATATGTATTCATTCCTGAATAAATTTAAAGGTTTTTGTTTGGGTATGCTGTGTTTGTTTGGGGAGAAGTTGTGTGGTGGTTGGAGTGGGTGGGTTTGTTTGTTTTAAAACAAAAACAAACAACTTGTTGAAGACAAGCTCTAATGTCTGAGATTTACCAGATCTCTCTTGCTTTTTATTACTGGTGTGTTATTCTGTAATTCTCCTGTAACTAGCAAGCCTCCAAAGCAGACTAGCAAGCAGAGGCTTCTGTCACAGCTGTGTGCTGAGAAAGGCAGGGGATTTAATTCCGCGAAACTTGCCTGGATAAGGACCTTGGGGATAAAACGTTGAGGCATAAAGTAGTTGCTCACCTGCAGAGGGTAGCCATCTATTACAGCAGGTAATCAGAGCCAGGGCTGCTCTTGCAGTTTCTCAGCTTGAATTGGCAAGAAAACTGGTAATATTCCTTCTGGTCGGTCTGAAGGGTAGCAGTCTGGGGTAGCTGGATATGAACTAATTTAAATCTGAATAAATAATGCTACCAATCATAGCATTGTGTTCTGCTATTTAGGAAACGTATTTTTTTAAATAGTATATTCCTCTATTGTCTCTAAAAATCAAGAAAAGGAGCTTGAGGTACAAAAGCTCCTGAAGTTTCCTCTAAACACAGTACTTTTTATCAGGTCACTTATTTCCTTCTTGTTCTTGAGGTTCTTTCTGTTCTTTGGTTCTTTCTTACCTGAGACAGCTCTCATGCTGCTGATTCATCTGTGTTATTTCTGACTGACCTCACAAAGTGCTTTTTCTTTAGCTCACCAATTTTCGTCGGTTCTAGTAAGAATATCTGAATAGTTCGTATATGAATTAACTGCAGCTCTTTGTGTCTAAGGACATTCATTACAGTTTTCAGTGCCCATGAACAGTCATAAAAGCATTTAACATGAATGCAAATTTAAATTTAGTTGACTAGGTAATAAATCATTCTGTTTCAGTTTTTCCACCCCTTTCATCTTTTAGATCTCTATTGCATTTGCTATACAGTAGACATACATTTTGTTTCCCTTTACCACTCCTGCCTGATGCAGCTTTAGCAAACCTCTTTACGTTCATTTTCATATTAATAACCTCTTTTCTGGTGATCAAAATACTTGATCTGAGACAGGTCTTTATCATTATTGTCATTGATATATAGAAAGTCTCTTTTAAGTTTTTTTTTCTCGTTGCTTTTTTGCATTTTCAAAACAGATGGATTTGCCTCTCTGTTTTAACATTTTGCATTTGGGAACACTCCCTTGAAAACAGACCTGCCAGCTCTTTGAGAGATGTGCCACATCTACCTGGGAACCATTTTGTTCACTCTACTGAAATAGGATGAGGAAGCCGTGTTTCAGTTTCCCCCTTTCCCTCTCCCATAGCCACTGAAGGTGGCAAGTGTTTGGTTTGGATCAAGAATGAATCCTTCCCTGAAAGTGGTCTGTTAGGAAATCTCAGCCCAGTCCTGCACCAATGGTGACAGTGAGGTCCCACGCACATGTCAGACACTGCAACTGGGAAAACATTTTGCAAATACCTGTGCTGGCTGATTGCTGTCCCCCAGCTCCGAGTGAAGTCCATCATGCAGCACCATGGCTTTTCTGCCAGAGAAGCCTCCAGAAGGGTCTGTAAGCTGGTCTGGTGTAACTGGTCGTGGGAAGCAACAGCCCAACCGCATTCAAGGTCTTGCTTCTCACTTTACGTACACAACGAGGTTTTTGCAGCAGAAACTCTTTCTAAACATGTCTAGAGCAGCAGCCACACTTTACCCTGATTTATTTTTGATGGGCATTATTACAGTAGATGTGTTAATCAGGTGGCATTGAGCCTCTAGTAAACCATGCCTGGATAGTCCTTGCTTACAGAAGAAATACTGCTTGCCTCATTCTCTTCTAGACCAAAGGTAGCTACAAAAGATAGTGGAGATCCCTTACAAGTTCTTTAGAGCTTGAACTTCTGCTGCTTGTCATTTGAGTCAAACAAATAACATTTCTAGCAGCTTCCACACAGAAGTGTTTCATTATATTGTCAGGCATGAAAATTGTATTGCTGCTACATACAAATGTTTTTAGAAGAAGTGACAGCTTTTTGATGTATGTGTCTTTAAGATTCTCACCGAAGCTGGTGATGATATGTGACACCAAAGAGGAGAAAAGCTTTCTCACTGTGAGAGCTTAAGAAGGAAAAGTACTCTTTGTTGCTCCTCACAATCCAAATTAAGCTTTTTGTTGGGCAATATGAGAGATATTTTAAGATTGCATAGAAAGAAAGCTCTTTTTCAGAACCATCCAACTATGACTCACTCTATTTAAGATAAATGTTCCAGCTGTACTTAGAGGCTAGTCTTAGCTTCTTTGAACATGTACATTCTTGCCTTGAAAAGACTAATAAGTAGCAAGTGGTTCTGGGATTTAAATTCTTCACAGGAATTTTCCTACTTTGAGGAAGAAGTGGAGAGAAACAAACATTTTATTTATGCTAGCTATTTAAATGTGTTTTGTGACATTTCCAAGGCTGACTAGAAGGACAAAGAGAAATAATAGTGAAAGATAAAGAGAAAATTATTTATGTAAAAGCTTGAGGGTTTTAAAAATATGAATTGGGGTATACACTCACTATTTTAAATTACAAATCTGTTTCATCAACAGACTTCTGATGTTCTAGACTCTCTTCTTGCTGTGCCACTTGTTTTGTAACTAAACCACTTCATATTCATAAATGTTCTCACTCATTGTCCTGGTTTTGGCTGGGATGGAGCTGTGTTTTGGATTTAGTATGGATTTGGTATGTGAAGAATATTGATAATACACTGATGTTATTAGCTGTTGCTAAAGAGACCAAGGACCTTTCTCAGCTTCCCAGATGTTAATGTGCAGGTGCAGGAAGCTGGGAGGGATACAGCCAGAATAGTTGACCCAAACTGGCTAAAGGAAGTATTCTATATCATACACGTCATGCTCAGTATATAAGTGGAGGTGGGTTGGTGGGCTCCCTCTCACTCTTTCTCTTGCTGTTCAGGATCATTCCAGGGTCATTTTCGTTCCATGATCGCTGCTTGGGACAGCTGTATCAGTTATCAGGCCACGAGAGATTGTGCATCGTTCATTTTGTATATTTTCTTATCCATATATATTATTATCATTATTAGTATATATATTATTGTCTCTTCCTTTGCTATTCTAGTAAACTGCCTTTATCTCAACCCGTGAGTTTTCTTTTCTTCACAATTCTCTGCCCCGTTCTGTGGGGAGGGTGAGCGAGCAGCTGCATAGTACTAGATTGCTGACAGGTGTTAAATCATGACACTCATAAATTTGTCTCTTGGGATGATTAAAATGTACCAGAGAGTTTTGAGTCTTTATCTACTTATTTTAAAATGTGTGCAATCTATAAGGGAAAGGAAGTTAGAAAGGTATTTTCCTAGTAGCAGGGAAAGGCAGATCTCAAACCAAAATATTCTTGCTTTGGGTTTTTTTTTCTGGCATAGTTATAGGTATTTAAATATGAAGTATCAAATACTGGAACATCTTTCTGAAGTTTCTTTGTGAAAGCTTTTTAATCACAGAACATATTATTTCCTTAAAACTGATGATGAAACAATATGTAATCTTTTCTGTCAGTATTTCTTAGCGAAATAAAATCTGACTAACCTGGGCTGGCAAAAAAAAAAAAACCAGCAAAACCCCAAGACCTATTCAATAAGTAGAATTGTGACTGTACTTTACTTTAAAACTCACTGTTTCTTTACACTAAAAAGACTCTGAAACCGCAAGAACCTGATTATCTTCCGAAGTGAAACTTTTTTCTACCTTAGTGCGAGAAGCATGCAAGTAAACAGCAGATGTTAAAATTTTCAGATATTTAAAACATCAAAGTTTTCTTCCAGTTACATATATGGGAGATTTAAGTAGATATCTCATTTTAAAATCAGCAGGAGATAAACGAGAAACATATTGCCGAGAAGGAAATAAGAAATTTGCCTAGTACAATCCAGTCAATATATTATTGTATGCCAACAACCTGAGAAGAGTAAGATTGATATCCAAGAGTGTTTCAGCAGCAGCGTCTGGTCAATAATGAAAACCAAACAGTTTTATTTATTTCTTCAGAATAAATATCATTTATTTAAATGAACTGTATTAGTTATGAAAAATATATACACATATCCTGAGCAGACCATTTAGATTTCAACATTGTGAGTAGATCTCTCTTTCTCCCCGAGACAATATTAGCCTCCAATTACCTACATAATTTCATAACTTTTTCTTGGACTGACAATTTAAAAATAAATAAATAAAGTCAATAAATAGATCCAGTCTTCTTTGAAACAATTCAAGTGGGAGAGTATCCACCTTGTCCCCTGGTATTTTTTTTTCCATAAGGTTAATTACCTGTGCTGTTTAAAGTTTGCTGTGAATCAGAGTACAGCTTATCGGAAGAACGCAGATCTCGGCTGCTTGTATTTTCTTTGTTGTCCGTTAATGTATTTTTTTTTTTTTTCCTAAGCTGTACTTAAAGACTGGGCCAGAAGGGCAGAAACAAACACACATTTATTTCCGTCTTAGAACCTACCATTTGATCTTTTATTTTCCTTCAGAGGTGTATAGAGCCAGTTAAAACTCTTGCCGTTTAGAAGTGCATCCCATTGATCTTTTGGAACAGCGCTAGTTTGGACCTTCAGTTCTCAGCCAGAGTTTGGCACCACGCTGATCGCTTCTGTGCTGGGTAATGGATTTGTCACAGCGGTATTTATAAAGAATCTTTTCTTGAAAATAAAAAGACATCTTCACCCTACCTCCCCTCCCTGAAAAGGGGAGTTAAAGAAAAAGGAAAAAAAAGTAGACTGAAAATGACACTGCCAAACCCTGTGGGAAGAAGTGAAGTAGGAAATGAAGTGGGAAGAAAATTTGTTAAATCAAATGCTTAGGTAACAGCAACAACTTCACTAAATGACAAGATAAAATGCATCTGGCAATTCCTACAATTTTTCAAAATTAAAAACAATGTAAGCAAAAAGGTGCTGTCTCCCTAAAAATATAGTTTTACAGTGATTCTGGCTTACTGAGTATGGAGATATACATATATCAATAAATTAATGCTGCATTTTTTAAAAGTCACATCACAATCGCAGAGGAATTCTTGTTTAAAGCCTGGTTTCTAGCTTTCATGTCAGAATGTATATAACCCATTTACTTTACACTGTCACTCTTCTTAGAAGAACATGGATAATTATAATTGTAAATAAGCATTATATAATTAAAATATAAATCAGCATTAAAAAATTAAAATTAGTTTTCCTTTGAATGCTTTCGTTTCTGCTCTATTATAAATGATGGATTAACTTCCATTCACTCCTTTTAAATACCTTTGAGCAAAAGCAATGATTTCACTGCTTCAAATCCTAACTTCCCGCAGCACTTTATTTCTTATTATTATTTAACTACTGGTACAATGCGAGCTATCACATTTTATCCTTCAACTTTATTTCCAGAGGAAAAAAAAAATATAAAAACTTTCCAAATTCTTTAGTCTATACATTATTTTTTTTTCCTTGATACATTAAAAAAAAGATCAATAGTAAATAGAGATTAAAGCACGCTATTGGATTCGGAAGTCCTCACCTCTTGCTAATGAAAAATTTCAAGTCAAATAACACTGTAAAGGCTCAGTCAGGCTGTCATATAGCAAAACCTGGATTTAATCTTGAAAGACTCCATGCTTACAGGACCTTTTCTGTTCAATTTTGCTCTTCACAAAACCATTACATAGCAAACTGGCCCTGCAAAGTGCCGCAGCTGAGGATATTTAGCTCAGAAATTACAGATTTGGGATGTCGCATCCAGAAAAGCAAAAGAAAAACTGAGGTGGTCTTGGAGTGACTAAATAGTCTTTGAGCTGTAGTTAGGCAAAACAGTTGGAGGAAGCTGAACGGTATGTTTCTACAACGTACATACGTGTTCCTCTAGGCTTATACGTATCTTGCTTGTGGTACTACCACTTCTATTATCACAATCTAAGCAAACAGTCACATAAATGACTTGAGCCTTGCTTATCAAGGCTACTACTCAAATGTTTGCGTGTCCATGAGCAATCAACAATCAGCTTTCTGAGGTTCCTCAGCCCTAAAATACTTGTAATCTAGAGAGTCCCAGAGAGGTGTGTTCTTGTTTTGTTTGCCTCAAGTAAGGGTCTTGGGGTTTAACAGCATAATTTTCAGTGAAATTTTATATTCTTCTTTGCATCCTTGCGCAGGATGTATTTTAGTCCTCTGGAGAGAGATGTTTCCAGAGACAACCTTCCCTATAGAAGGGACCGATCTTTCTAGTTACTGCCCCTTCATGGATTTTCAGAACAAGGAGAAATCCAATATAATAAGTACTGACGTTGTATCAGGGTGCCTTTTAGGTTTCTCATTACAATAGTTCAGTGTAACTGTGCTACCATCTTACCCAGGATGAGCTTTCAAAGGCACTGCCTTCCAAGGTACACTGCACTTTTCAACTGTTAATAACTTCAGTACTTGGTATAAACTATCTTGTACACTACAGAAGAAATTTTACTTTCTAGATACTCCATCTCCAAAGCAATGCTACTGATGAGCACTGCAACATAGAAATCGTATTTCCTCAGTGTGATCCATGCAGTTGTTCAGGTGTGAAAAAAATAAATTCATCCTTATTTCTGATAGTTTTATGATTTTGCACAAATGATCATAAAAATATTCTTACTGGCTTGTAATCATAAATACATATGTGTATATTTTACTGATTACAATCAAGCCTGTATAAATTATTAGCCTTCATAACTCTATTTTAGTCCTGTTTGGTGAAAAAGTAACTGGTTCCAAAGTTACTGTATTGATAGTTATATGCTGTATTTACAGAAAATTGTTTTTATTGCATTATGGAAAACCTGTAAGCAGCACTTGATTTGTGTTTGTTTTTTTGTTTGGCTTTTTTTTTTTTTTTTTAAATCTTACACTGTGGAGGAAAGCTTTTGTGCTAATTTTTGTGATCTCGTTATTTAACAGTGAACTATTTCATTACTAGTGGTGTGGAAACCAGCATATCTAAGGTGCAGAAGACAATTCTATACATAAAACGAAATCTTACTTCAACTGAAAACTTGGGTTTTGTTAAGTTTTTTCCCAATTTCTGTCTTTTTTTTCTTTTTTTTTACTTCCACCCGCCCCGAACTTACCAGAAAACCTTAAAGGAGGTTTGTCAGTTCCTAACTAGAGAAGGTCTACAAGAGACTGCTAAGCTTTCAGTAACCTTCTTGAGGATTGTACTCATGACACTGGGAACAGAGTATGATCACAGCATGGTTTCAGCAGTTCTTCCTTTCCTCCACTACTTTTTCTGTTGTGCTCTTCCTCAGAGGTGAGAAGAAATAGCTGGTAAGACAAAGGGCAAGTAGAGTACGAAACGTCACTGTCTGTCATATAATGTGGTGAGATAGTTGTCAAACTCTACTTACTTAGGTCATTATGCGATGCATATTCTAGCCTTCCATCCTTTCTTTTACTGTGCTAACGTAAGACGCACAGAAAACAGCACCTGTAAAGGAGCAGACTGGAAGTCAGAAAGGCACAGAGTAGATAAGGGATGTGAAATGTGCTGTGAATCTTCAGAACTTAGCTGGAGGTAGAAATTTTACTTATTAGTGCATGGGATTTCATTAAAAAATTAATAGATCATCAAACCCTAGCAAAACATAATGGGTTCAAACAGGAAGTATTTTTGGTATAAAAATGTAATTATGAACAGAGGATGGGTGTGAAATAGTAACAGACTCAGCAGAGTGCTGTAGGGATATTTTTTTCTTGTTTGTTTATTTTACCTTATTGTTACGAAATTCTATTAGAGGAAAATAAAACAGTACCCCAGCGATGGTTTTGAATAACAAGATATGACATTGGTACAAGGTGGACACAAGCAGAGTCTGTATTTTAATATACCAAAATAAGCTTATCCATTGCGGAGAAATAACAGTACAGAAAGTCTCTATTCCAAATAAATGTACTACAAATTACCTGGCACTTCAGTACTTTCATCAGTCACCAATGCTCTAAGATAACAATCTCATTCTGATATTCTGTCAGAAGCATGGATTTCAGTGCACAGGGGGATTCCACAGGCAGGGAGAGACCTGATGGCAGCCAGCCGCTCTTGTGAGAGATGCTGATGAGGCCTGAGCATCACCAGAGCAGCCACGGCCAACCACGGACCTGTAAAAAGCAGCCTGGGGAGTGCGAGCAGCCAGGGTGGACAAACGGAGCAGGGTGCAGCGGCTTGCACAGCAGTTACCCTACCAGCTCCAAAGGTCATTCCAGTTGGTGGTCATGGCCCTACCAGAAGGAGCTTTCTGTGGTGACCACTTGGCAGAAAGCCACTTCCTCTGCACTCACCAGAACATAAGTGGCAACCCAGGCAGAGGTACCAGGTAGTTTTTCTCCTCTGTCTTTCCAGTTGTGGGCAGCGATGCTGGAAGAAAGAGATGGACCCAGTCCATCTTGATACATGGCTCTGAATTTTGTGGTTTTCCATAATGAGATGGTTTACATAGCAGCAGGCCTGCTGGTGTCAGATGGGATTAATCTTTCTCAAAGCAGGAAGAGCATAATTGCACATGAGCTTGTGGGGCTGACTAACAGATATTTAAACTAGACTTGAAGGGGAAACGGGAGAACATCAGGCTCACCTGTGACAAGCCATATGATGACACACCAAGTGTCATCCTCACAGACTTTCATCCTGCTGAGGGACTTCAACTACCCCAACATCTGCTGGAAAAGTAGCGCAGTGAGCTGTAGGCAATCTGGGAAACTCTTGGAGTGCCTTGAGGATAAACTTTTAAGCCAGGTCATAGATAGCCCGACCAGAGGGATTGCATTACTGGACCTGTTGGTCACCAACACAAGTGAGCTAATGACAGACACACAGATTGGAGGCATCCTGGGCTCCATGTACTGATCATGCACTAGTAGAGTTTGCAGTCCTGAGGTTGCCCAGAGAGGTGGTGGATGCCCCATCCCTGGAAACATTCAAGGCCAGGTTGGATGAGGGTCTGAGCAACCTGATCTGGTTGAAGATGTCCCTGCTCCTTGCAAGGGAGTTGGACTAGATGGCCTTTAGGGTCCCTTCCAATCCAAACCATTCCATGATTCTGTGATTCTATGATCTTTGTTAGTATATTTGGGAAATAATTAGCAGATTGATACACTCAGAGGAACAAGGGACAACTGGAATAATCAGAAATAGGAGTGTTTTTAGTGGTAGCTACGTTCTGCTTTGTAATGGGCGTTCACATCAGATATAAGAAACATTTTCCCCATCAGGACGGCCAAGTAGTGCAGCAGGCTGCTCAGAGATGCTGCACAGTTTCCATCCTTGGGGTTTTCAAGACCGACCAGATAAAACCCTGAGCAGTGTGGACTGGCCTCCAAGCTGCTCCTGCTGTGAGTAGCCAGTTGGACTAGAGACCTCCTGGGGTCCCTTCCCACCTGGATTATCCCATGATCCTTTGAAGAGTCTGTTCAGCTCTGTCACGAACAGTTTTTGAGTTTGTTAATAAATCAGGATAACATCAAAGAAAAATTACAAAAACTAATTAAAGGATTGGAATACTTTTTCCTTTAATAGAGATAAAATCTGTAATTTTATGTGTTTTATTTATAAAGAGGGAATTTAAATGGTAATTTGACCAGAATATGTCCGTCCTTATTACATGGGAGGGGAGACTTTGATAACGTGTTCTTCAATCCAACAGAAAGATATATTAGATTGGATGCTGGAAGCAGATGATAGGTATATTGAAATCAGATACTAGATATTCCTAAGAGCAAAATAAAATTGAAATGAGGCCATTTAACTGGAAAGCTAACTAAGTGTTTTGGTTGATTGGCCATCACTGGTAATTTTAAAATCGGGTTCAGATGCTATTTCTAAATCAGGTGGTCTGATTCAGATGGAACCAAATCAGAAAAGTCACATGTTATACAAGAAGATGAATTAGACGAGTACACTGAGTACCTCTAGTCCTCTGATTTATGGAAATGAAAAATAATTTAGTCCAACTTGACAGTGATGCCAACCAACACAGCAGTTTTTCTGGCTTGGAATAATGTTGAAAAATCAGATCACTTCCTTCCTCTAAGTAACAAGGTTATTCAAGCAAGTGAGGTGCCCAGTTAAAAGTGAGTGTTAATCCCAAAATGCATAGTGTTGCCCTGCGTCCATGACAGTGGCACCAGCACACATAGACCAAGAATCTGGCTATGAATATGTAGAAAAAAAAAGGAGGGGGAAGAAAACAGATTTCTGTAGTTCAGGAGAGAGTGGGAGCTAAACAAAATCAAATAACTGTGAAGGGAGCTCAATTCCTTTCCTTCCTCAATCTAGGCTACATTTTTTACTATTGTTGGAGCCATTAAGGAATCACAATCAATAGTAAGCTGATGGTTTCAGAACTTTAATATGTTCTCAAGGAATAATAATTATGACCTAATTTATCTGGAAATACCAGAGCATATTGAATTTTTCAGTAAGCTGTAGGCATTGTTTTAACAAAGCATTTTGCTTGGAAACACAGTAATACAGTTTATGTCAACTTCAAGATGTTTTTTGACCAGTAATCTGAATCATTGAAATTAAACTTCACTATAAATCCTAAATCATTCAGCTTGACAATCCAGACGCACTACAGCAAGCAGCTTCGAAATTTCTACAATAAACATGTAACTACATTGTCTGACAGTCTCGGGGCATGCCTAAATTGTGCAAAGCAATGACACATAGACCTGCATACAGGGTCCTGGTCAATAGACTATAACGACCTGCAAATAGGAGATATATGTGTCAGCCCAATACCAAGTTTGACCTAGGAAGGATAACTGCAACCTCTAATTGGTCAGGTATAGGTCTGTGCTAAAATAGCTCTACTGCTTCTGGAGTAGACATTTGTTTTCATGAATCACTGTCAGCTTAGAAACACACATTTGGAGGTTTTTGCAACCTGAAGAAAAAAAAAAAAATTCTAAGAATTTGAAAGAAATTCCAGTGCTTTCTTCAAAATACAGATAAGAGTTAATGCTAAACAAACAGGAGAGACGCATGGGTTTCAGTGGCTACTTTCTTTTGCACATCTGTGTCTTTTTGTATTCATTTTAGAGTTACCACATTCATGTCTTCAAGTATCTCCTACAGCTCACAAAAAGAATTAGTCTCACAGGCTTGAGAGAACAAAGAAGTAGGCGCAGATATGAGGTCAACAAGCGCAGGGTGCTGCCTCTGTTGCCTTGCTGCATTAAAACCCACGTCATACAGCTTTTACGGTGTTTGTTGAGTACACCTCTTCTCCTTTACCATGTTCTTCTGTTTTCATTGCTACGGAACCATCAGATACAACCTTTGAGTAATTGCATCAATGTTAAACAAGCAGGAGGGGGATCACTGGGTTAATTATTTATCTTACATCCCTCTGGATATTGAAAACAACATAAACAATTTTTATTCATCTAAATGAGGCTGCTACTTGTACATAAACTGACACAGCCTCTGCCACTGATAGGGCTGAGTTGGGGTATAGTATCACACGAAAATGAAAAGCTGCACCAGTGAAAAGAAATTACATGAATCTCATTATTATGAGTATAGCCCTACAGCAGCGCTTAACAACACTCAGCTTTTCTGATGGGAAGATGAACATTTTATCTCATCTGTTTTTAAGTCAGTCTTTTTTTTTTCGAAACTAGTTAGAAAAGTGTTTACATCCCCCTGCCCCCTAAAAGCTAAAAAGTTAGAGGATATTGTATTCAAACCAGACATATGCTATGGCTGCCTTTCAGCATGTACTCTGGTTTTCCTTCTTCACATGAAATCAGGGTAAAAACTCTAGCCTAGGCATACCTATAACTTGCATTATAACAGAAATGAAAGAGTTTAGATGTTTTTGTTTCAGTATTTTTAAAAATCACCATCTACTTCTATTGCACTGAAATGTGGAACTACTGTGGGAGAGCTGGGTAAACTTATGTTCCAGTGTTTTGGTTACATGAGCAGGGAGTTCCTAATAAGCAAAGTAACAAAATTCCCTCTCCCAGATTTATTTATTTGCTTTATTTTCCTATGGAGGACAGAAAGTATGCTCGTGTAGCCACATCCTGGGAGCAGGGCAGAACTTGCACCAGGACCTGTGCGGCCAGGACCCAGCAGCAGACTGGAAGCAGTAGCTGCTTTAGCACAGCCAAAAACCTGAGCCCTCCCCAGATGGTCTCGTGTACAGAGGCTTACTCAACTCCCACCTGCTACCTACTACCTTCAGGGGAGGGATCAACACTGAAAAGAGCTTTCCAAAAAAAGGATAAGTAGTCTCAGTGGGTGTGAGCCTAGCCTAAAAAGCAGATGGGCAGGCAGGGTAGCCAAGGAGCTTTGTAGCCTGCTAGTTTTCGCGTGGTGCAGGTGACTCAAAGGGATGGGCAACAGCTGTTGAGCCTTATCCTTCTGTAGCTCCCCAGCAGCCAACATCAAATTGCATCCAAATACTGACAGGAATCCTGACAGGAAAAAGGGATAACAAGCATCTGTCTGAGGCCCAGGTTTTCAGTATGGGAAAACATAATCCAAGCACATGGTAAAAGTCGGAAGGTGTTCTCTTCTAACAAGAAAAGCAAGTGGTGTGCTTACCTGTGAAGACATTTGGAAGGATGGAAGGAGGATTAAGAGGGAAGTAGCAGGGGAGAAGGAGTTTGGATTGCTAGAAAGGAGGAAGGATGGAGAGGGCTGAGTAGTAAGGGGGAGAGAGGAGGGAGAAGAAGCTGCTGAGAAGTACAAGCAGAGGAAGAAGTTAGAGGTAGGTATCATCTATCTGAGTCTCATCTTTTCCCTTTTTTGCTCTGGAATACGTGTAGTCTGTTCCTCTGGTGTGTTTGTGGTTCCCTTGTTGTTCTTCGGTATGAGCTGCAGATACGGGAATGGAATGGCATTTTTCAAGAGAATATCTCTTCCCAGGCCCCCAGCGTGGAGTTACTGGTGAGCCTTGTCATGAGGACAGGGAGGATTGGGAGGCAAGTGGAAAAGCAGAGCACTTTCCTTTGAGTTCTGTAGGAGAATATGAAAGGACATTTTAGCTTTTTTTTTTGTGTGTGTGTGTGTCCTAATCATTATCTTACTTGGTTGTATCTTCTGAGAAATCTTTTTACAACTTGTATTCAACCCTAGCTTGCTAGTTTTAATTTAGAACTTCTGAATTTATTGTATCAAAATTGGTACCCATAGAAAATCTTGCCCATCTATGTTTATTGCATCAGACCAAATTTCACTCCTTCAAAGATGGATGTCTCGGTTCCTTTCTTTCAAAACAAACTTTTGTGTTTCAAAGCTTTAAATGTAGCAGAAAATTCAATTCAAAGTTCTTATGTGTAATGCAGTGCTAGGGAAGAAAAAAGGCTTAAAACTACTTTTTGTATGACTGATTGTTAACCACCCCAGCTGAAATAAAATAATCAATAAATATACATACTAATTTTGAAGTTTAATATGCTCTTGTGTTCACACTCAATTTTCAACACACAGTGCATTAAAGGAGAAAAGTCTAGAGCTGTATTTAGCATGACCTATTGTTGGTGACAACAATGAAATGAAAATCTTCAGTAGATGTACTATATACTTTGGAGGTTAATAACTACTCAGTACTCATTCTGTAAAGCAGTTGATAAAGATTTCTCTCTCTCTCTCTTTATTTCTTTTTTTTTTTTTTCCCCCAAGACTGCTAGTTTATAAGGCCCTTTCGCTACACCCACTCTGAGCAAGTTTAGGCACATAACACATGGTATTTTCAATTCTGTCAGGCAGGTAAGCATTTAAAATGGAGTACTATAGCATGAATAATTTATACCCACAAGTAAATTTGGGTCCCAAAATTGCGTTTGTGAACTTATAAGCTGTTTTCATTTAAAAATAAGGTTGACTTTCATGAAATACATTTGTAATTGTGCCCCCAAGCATGCATAATTTGTTGTTCTCTTCTGGAAACTCCAAGAATAAACCAAATCCTTTCTATTGACAAAGCATGTGAAGTTATGATGGAATGAAGCCCTACTGAGATCTAATCTATCCAGGCTCCTTTTGGTGTAGTGCAAAGAACCACAGCATACTGGCAGATAAGTAGGATCCAACTGTGATTTTCTAGGACTCTGAACATAGACGACTCCTTACCTCTGAAATTCTTACTAGTGGAGCATACAGAAGCAGAGATTGATTCTGACTAAGAATACGGCAGGCGCTATTCACAATTGTGGTCTGTCCCTTTTACCAAGGCAGTTTCATTGTCTATGAAACAGGAAAGCTTAAGTAATGCTCTTAATTTCTTTGAGATCGTATCTTCTAATGAAATGTACTTATCCACAAACATTTTCTAATTACTAATATTTTTTTATTATCTAATTCTTTCGTAACTGCTGCAATGATTTGTTGTTAATACTGTGCCAGCTTGAAGAAAATTAGTTTTCTGGAATTCTGGATTTGATAAACCTACAACTTGGTATCCCCAGGGAAAGTAGGAGAAGACAAGTGTAACTAAACTCTTGACATGTTAAGGATCACATTTGTATTAGATAGGAAAAAAATAAGCATCAGTAGATGAATCTCTTATTTTCCCAGTCCTATTGATCAGTAGTAGGAAAAATTAGTCTTTAGAAAAAAATAAATCAGCTTTAGAAAAAAATCTGAGAGTTTTTCTGAAATGCTTTACTTTTTTCTTTTTTTTTTTTTAATTGCATATATATATATAAAGGAAAATAGTAGGAAACCGATCTTTTGAGACCTCTTGGTCACACTGTGAAACTCTTTTGCACCTACCAGTTTTATTTCTAACACTCTTATAAGATTTACCTAATTTTCTCAAAGTAATTTTGTATCTGAGAAAAGGCAGGGAAAATGTCTTTGCCTCTGCAATACATACCACTCATTTTACCATCTGCAACCCAGATTTCTCAGTTGACATCTTTTTTGGCATGCTTACTAGCATTTACCACACATTACAGATAAGAAATCATAGCACCACCTATTAACAATACTTGTGCATATTTGTCTTATATTTTTCCCAGTTTTAGAGTTGTTTTCTGGCCTGAAATATTTTATTTTTGAGCTAATCCAAATATGCTATGACATTTCAGAAAAGAAGTCCAGCAGAAATGCTAAGTAAACAATAAAGGGGGGGGGAAGAAAAAAAACCCAAAACATTGTGTATATTTTAGTAAATTTTTTTTCTTATTCTGTGATGTTATCCATCCTCTACACTGATTGAAATAGGATTCATAATAAAATTTGGAACTGCACTTAGGCGATTGACACAAACCTGAATTGTAGAAGTAAAGAAGTGTACACTGAGATAATGAAATCAACCCTGAACTAGCATTTTCTATATTTCAGGTACTTTAAATCTTAATGTTCTCTTGTACGGATTATATATTTCTCTTGAATGTAAAAAGTACAGAATTCTGCCTCCTTTTTTATCATTTATATTTCCTTGGTTCTATGTAACTTACCTAGATGCAAATCTCTGATCTAGTTTTACCTTGATTTCCACTTGTACAATCTCATTAAAGTTGCACAGGTTTAAGTTAGGGCAGACCCAACCCTCTGTCTGGTAATATTTTCTGAGCTGGTCCTTGACAGAATGGAGCTCTAATCACTGCATTTCCTAGGACTAGTTAACCAGGAGTGATCTTCTAAGTTTTCTTTCAGTAATGATGCATTTATCCTGAGGTAAATGGCTGAACCTCTCTGCCTACCCATGTGCAAGATGCTGATGAGTCTTCACTGACTTCTGCAGTCTATTCTGTCAATTGATATTCCAAGTTTAGAAATTAAAAAATGTAGCAAAAATACACTTTTATCCATCCACTTAAGTTGTCCTGCTAACTTTACGGAAAACTGATAAAAATGGGGAAGCCGGTTCCATAGAATCGCACTCAATTTCTCGTGAAGCTCCTGCTAATTTCCAGATTAAATCCCCATCCACCCCAGAGATGAGACTACATGACCGAACAGAGAAAAATCAAAGAGTGATTATGCATTTCTGAGAGAGAATGTTCAAAGAGGCTACTATTGAAAGACAACAACAACGTAGAAGTTCACTAGAAGTTCACTAGTAGTGAGAAACATTTATCAAATGGCTAATACAGCAATAGGAAAAGATCAGAGCTAAGGTAGAAACTGGTTCCTAAGGAACAGGTAGTGTTCTGGTCATGAAGTACATGACTTGGCGTTAAGTATCTTTCAGTGTTACTTAATTGTCATTCTCACCTGAGTGAGAAATCACAGCAATAATGGTCATTTTGATGCTAAAATGCAACCTCTTAGATTGTTTACATTTTTATGTTAATCTGATGTTTACTAGAAAGACATATGAGTATTCGTCCTTTCAGTACGGTAGGTGATCAGACGTATGTGGCTACTTGCATAACAGGGAATGGAAATTGGTACTGGGGAAGGACACATCTGGAGAATAAGAAGCTTGTATCTGTGTGCATTTCAGAAACTGGAAATTCAAGAGTGACATCTGCAATACCACACCCAAAGTAGTCAAAGATATGTAAGTGAAGAGCTGCCTTAAATTCGTTACCAGGCTGAACATAAAGGTTTCTCTTCAATCTGACCAGAGCAGAAACCATGCCATGCAGTGAAGTTATTGTTGCAATGATAGCATAAATATATCATAAAAAGTACAGTGACAAATTTCACAAGCAGTATTGAGTTGGTATCTCTGGATTGTCTGTGTTGGCGATGTAAAATAAGTGAAGTTCCCTTTTTTAAGTAAGTACTGTTTAGTGAGAAGCCAGCAATAGTATTTCCTAAAACATTTATTTATTTCAGTTGCTAACCTAAAAAGAGAATGAAACAATTTAAATGCAATGTTGTGAGAACAAAATACAGTCAGAATAAGAAATTGTAAGTCAAGTTTCATCCTAGTATGATTTAAAATAGCTGAATTATAAACCACTCAAAAAAACAGAGTGATGATGGGCATGGGCACAGAATTTTAAGTGTGATGCTGCTGCAGAATTGTTACTGAACTGCTACAATTGTGCTAGAGAATATACTCAAGCTTTCATTCAACAGAACAATATTTGCCTGAAATCTGCAAGGGGTTTTGTGACACCCACACATGTGTCAGCCACAAAAGCCTAGGACAGTGTTATAATTACATCTGCTGACCTTTGTGAGTGAGGAGCTCTGAGTCTGGCAGTTGTTGCATACCCGCAGACCCACCCATGGGACCTCAGTTCAGTAATAGTCAAAGCTTTTGTAAAGCGTTTGCTAAAGCAGAGGCATGACCAAAGTCCTCCCAAAATATGTGTGTTTTTCATAGTTCAAATTTCAGCTCTTGTTTTGGATCTGCAAAGTTCTAAGTGTGATTTAAGCGTATAAATAACCACGGGAGGTTTTTACCATTGATTTGAGTGGTCTTCAGATAAGACTCTGTGCATCAACACATTTCACGCGGCATGTAAAATTCATTTTAGCTTAAAGTTTATGCATAATTTAAACTGAAAAACACCCTGGTAACTGACTTGTTTATTTTTATCTTCTGTTCCCCTCACTCTCGTGGTCTGTGCCTCTGTTTTTCATGTTTTTTCTAGGGATTTTCTTTCTTCTATAGTGTACAATACCGTTGGGTTTTTGTTGCTGCTGCTGCTGGTTTTAACATCCTTCTTAATCCTTTTTCCCCCTCTCTTTTCTCTTAAATGGCTGTTTCTTCTTTTTAGTATCAAACTCATTTTTTCTATATCTTCTAATAAACAGTTCCTCCCTACTTCTGTTTCTCCTGCCTGTCTAACCCAGCATGACCAGCTCTCCCTTATCTTTCCATCTGACATGTCTTGTTCCACCTGTTTTCCATGCATTTGCAGCTCTAGATCCCTACCATCTTCTCATAGAAGTCCTCTCCTAGAGCATCTACTTTCAGGTTTCACTCACTTTTCCACATTTATCTCAATTATTACTCCCGTTTATCTCAGGGGGAAAAAAAAATCTATACTTGCAAAAAGCTCAACGTTTGTAACTTTCTCACATCAAAATAATAGTTCAGTCCCTTCTAAATTCCACCTCACCAATTCCTCTTCCTTTTGAACACACTTTCCCCATTTTCCCAATGTACTACTTAACACTGTTTAAAGAACCACTTTCCACTGGGATGTTAATCTGTAATGTAGACGTTTAAATGATTAAAAGGTGATTTTTATCAGAATATATATTATCTAATATTTAATTCCCTAGTTGCATGCATGCAAACATTACACAGTGTGTAATATGAATCAGGATTCTGCTCTGAAAGAATCTTCAGGAGTTCAAGATCTTTCATTGAAACACAAAGAATTTATATAGAATGTAAACTCTGAAGAACCATTCAGAAGAAAATATGTAGTTATTTATTTTTTTTTTTAATTGTGGTTTAACACTGAGTGTAATCACCTTGGAAAGATGCAGCTTCTTGAACATGACGAGCCCATAGCTATGAGAGTCCAGTGGGCCTTTGAGAAAATTTCTGATGCTAGAAAAGTAAAATCAACAATGAATAAAAAAAAAAAATCAGTGAAATAACTAGCTCAACTCTTCTTATCATAGCAGGAAGGAAATATTAGGCCAATCTGAGACAAATAAAATAGATATCTATACATAGGTTTGTCTAGAAGGATCTTATAAAAAATTACACAGTGCTATTTATTGTTTGCTAGATAAATGTTAACAGCTACATAATACTTACGAGATTAAAGGCAGTAGTAATTACAGAAAATGTGTTACCAATTTCAAAACTGTGCTTTCTTTAACAAGTTTATGTATGTCTTCTTACATATAATACCGAAAACCATCTAATGGTACTGCAAAGCTCCAGTATGTCAGCACTTTTGAAACAATTTGGTTAGCATATTTAAACAGACTTGACGAGGGATTAAAGCCCAGTTTCTCAAAGGTGATTAAGTACATAACTCCCACTGAAATCAATTTACCTGTATAGGAATTTAAAGTGGCTACAGAGGCGTATTTTGTTACAAAATTCATTTTATATGTTTGCTCACCACTGTGGTAAGTATAGCAAGGTTAAACTCTGTTAGGATAAACTGTTTAAAGTTGTTTTAAATATGTGATGTCAGCATTAAAAAACAACAACAACAAAAAAACCACTTAAGGAGACCTGTCATTTTTATAGCAAATTTATGGTATTTTATCAAATCATCTTGAAAATTTTGAATTATATGGGATACAGATATTAACATAGCAATAATTATAGTTACTTGGCACTTTCCAAAACTTGTCATTATTTTCTCAAACAGTAGTCCTAGTCAGAACTGTTGAGTCATTTAGCTGGGAAATAATCAAATTAGTAACAAAACTTTAAAACGCAACTTTTTTTAGAATTATTCCTGAACTTCCTAAATCATTCTGTTAATTTACACTTTTCTAGCTACACTTGTTAAAAAGTATTTTTAATATTTACTAGTGAATCTCAACAGAAACAGCCTATCCTGTATTGTTGTGTTTCTTTTACTCTCCATCATGGCAATCAACACCTTATATATTGAACAGCTCATGCGAAAAAGCAAATGGAAAGTGAAAACACTGTGTGTGAACTGCAGCAAACAGACATAATGAAGTTGGCTTTTTTTCTGTCTTTCTACTTCAGCCATAGAGCCAGCATCTACAACAATTGTTCAGCGCTCCATCCTGCTTTTATCTCTTTGTAGAAATTAAGGAAAAGGAAAACCTCCTTCCATCGCAAGATTTAAATATTTATGTCTAGTTAGTTTTCTATCTTTTAAGCCAGTATTTATTAATTTCTGTGATACTAAGGCTGTTTACTTTCCTTAAAAGTCTTTGGTGAGGGATTCACCAAAGTCTTGTGGAACAGTGTATCAGTGAACTCACTCCATGTGCTCCAAGAGTTTTTTGAGACAGGGCTTCCCTTTACAAAAATCCATGTCAACTCTTTCCATGTGTTCAATATGTATCCAAGTGAAGTTCCCAGTAGGAATCTATACTGGGGATTTGTGCTGTTCAGGATTTACATGAACAACACAGCAATGGGTTAAGGAGTAGGATGACAATGTTGCTGATAATGCAAGGTTCTCTGAGGCAGTAAATGCAGGTACTGGCTATAAACAGTTGCAGGGCATTATGAGGGAATCTGACCTGGAAAAAAAAGAATGGCAGATGAAATGAATGCCTCTGTAAGTGCTAAATAATGCACATGGGAAGAAGAATGGCAACTTCACATACAAAACAATGATCTTTGAGGCAATTGCAATCACTTAGGAGCAATGTCAAGACAGCTGTGAGGGACACAATGCATGTGACAACATAATTTTACATGTTTACATCTGTGAACCTTTAAAGTGTAGTCTTTATTAGGTGACTGATTTTGACTTGCTCTTTTTTAGCAGAGGACCTAAAAAAAAAAGGCATATAATTATCTTGTACATGTAGAAGCTGTTTTATCATTTTTGTCCTGTCTCTTTGTACTGCCTGAAAAGTCTTAGCTTTTCAGTCTGCCTTGTTTCTGTTACAAGTACTTGAGGCTGGTGATTTCTATGTGGAAGACACAGATGATCGTTCAAAAAGGTAAAAAAAACCCAAACCAAACTTAATGAGTAGAGCCAGGGAAGATTCCTGAAAGCAAACCTCTAACTCTTCTTTTATAATAGTTGAAATGTTTAATAAACTGAAACAAAAAGGAAAAACAAGAAGAAGAGGAGAAAATCACAGGAAAAAGATAGTTGAATCATGACCACAAACTTAGTGTTCTGGATGATTAGCGTCTTGTAACTTCTTGATAGCTGTTCTAAAATATTTAAAAACATTGACTACTTTTAAAAGAGTTGAAAGGCTGCATACGCCTTTTTGAAGTTTAATAGTCTGTAGTAAAAGATCTTCCGTTTGCTGGTTGCTTGGGAACTGACATCAATACAGAAACTTTGCACAAAACTAGGATTTAAGAGAATTCTGGATACACTTATACTGTTATTCTCAACAACAAAGAATCCACAAGGAAAATAAACTCCATCCATTTAACTGTGAACTTAAATACAGTAAGTGATTTTACTGAGAAGCTTAATAGCAGAAAATTTATCAAGTGCTTTGTTATCTTTTCTCTTCATTTTGTTTTATCTTTTTTTTTCTATGAATGCTTTTTGGATCACGAAGAGAAAAAAAGTTTGGCTACCCATTTTCAACTTTCTCTTCTTCTTTGATACGAAAACTAGCAGAGTGGATATTGTCCTCTCAAAAATAAGCTTTTGGGCTGTGCTAAGGGTGTTATGATGCTTTTGGGGGCTACCTCTCACTTCTGACTTATCCCTGCCTGCTTACATGAGGAAGAAGGACCTGCTGCAGGTGAGAGCTTTACCTCCAAAGCATAGGAGTGGGCACTGCTCACGCATTTAGGAGCAAGGAGCCTTCTTGAAGGGGTGCACGTCCCCCATACACTGTCTAGAGCACAAACGTACTATCTTAGTTTTGCTTGTCAGCGTCATCCCCAAACACCGGACAGGGAGGTGGGGGGAATGAAGGTGAGAAATATATATTAAAATCATGGAGCTTGGTATTAAAATCATGGAGCTTAGTATTAAGCAAGGTTTAATGAGGGCTTGGAGTTACACTACTGGAAACAGTTTCAAAGAACTCTGTCAGCAGGGAGTGAATCAGCTCCCCAAATACGCCAATTGAAAAGCTTAATCGTGCAGCTTAAACTAATCACCTTATGTTTTCAGTTACCTAGCTCATTGAATAATTTAGGTGAATATCCCCCAGCTTTCATAATGAATTCGAGAGCTAACAAACTAGGTAGGAAGAGAGCCGTTGATAAGTGTGATAGCTAAGACTACGGTTTAAGCTTTATTTCTCTTTGAAGCTGTTTTCCAGTAGTCTGTAAGGTAAAGTCCCCTACTTTGCTATTGTCCTGGGGATCTTTGTACATGGTATCATATGCAGAAACTGTGTTACCTCCGTAGTGGTGCTAATCTATATCCAGCCTCTCGGATTTGATCCTTTCTTCTTTTTGGTGATGTAGGAGTAAAGGCTGAATTAATACAGAGCAAAATTTAAAATAAATTATATTTTTTAAAAACAGATACCAATTCTTCTCCCCTCAAGTATAACATAGAGATCAATGACATTGCATTGCTATCCATTCCTAAGCTCTATTGTATCTCGGCAAGCAAAAGCTAGAAGGTTTTTATATTATGATGGACAAAATTGTCTTTTTTTTTTTTTTCTTCCTATTTAGTAACATCTATCGGTGTTCATTATGACCTCCAAGACATAAGCATGGACATTCAGTTACAGTATTTATAATTTAAGATGAAGAATAGTAAGGGGAAAAAAACTAGGTATGAGAGTTTATAACCTGTTCAACAGAAGAACAACTGTTAGTAGTAGAACAACCTGGTTACTTTGATAGTAAGCAGTGGCTGAAATGTCTGCATCACTGGTTAGTTAAAAGATAAGACTTCTTTGCCAAGAGAACTCAGCATTGCAGTCCATTCAAAAGAATGTGTTTTAAGAAGGAGACAAAAGGTAAATACAACTTGTTTCCCAGTCTAGGGAGTGATACAGTGTGAAGAATAAAAAAAAAAAAAAAAAGATAAATATTTGAAAAGAAGGAGAAAAGAAAAGAAAAAAACCCCTTTCACCCTTATTCCGGGATTGAGAGCAGCCCTAAAGAGAAGGACTTGGGAGTGCTGGTGGATGAGAAGCTCAACATGAGCCAGCAATGTGTGCTTGCAGCCCAGAAAGCCAACCACATTCTGGGCTGCATCAAAAGGAGCATTGCCAGCAGGTCAAAGGAGGTGATTCTCCCCCTTTGCTCCGCTCTGGTGAGAACACACCTGCAATACTGCGTCCAGCTTTGGAACCTCCAACAAAAGAAGGACGTGGACCTGTTGGAGTGGGTCCAGAGGAGGGCCATGAAGATGATCAGAGGGCTGAAGCACCTCTGCTATAGGACAGGCCGAGAGAGCTCGGGCTGTTCAGCCTGGAGAAAAAAAGGCTCTGGGGAGACCTTATAGTGGTCTTCCAGTACCTAAAGGGGACCTAGAGGAAAGATGGGGAGAAACTCTTCAGCAGGGCCTATTGTGACAGGACAAGGGGTAATGGTTTTATAATAGAGGGAGGTAGATTTAGATTGGATATTAGGAAAAAATTTTTACAATGAGGGTGGTAGAACACTGGAACAGGTTGCCCAGAGAGGTGGTGGATGACCCATCCCTGGAAACATTCAAGGCCAGGTTAGACAGGGCTCTGAGCAACCTGATCTAGTGGAAGATGTCCCTGTTCCTTGCAGGGGGGTTGGACTAGATGGCCTTTAAAGGTCCCTTCCAACCTTAACTACTCTATGATTCTATAACTGTTCATTCCAAACATGCATTTTAAGTACATTCTTATGAATATCTCAGAATGGATAAGCTTAAACCAAAGCAGGTTTGTATTTATCTAACAGTAAGTTACTTTGAAATTTTTGAGATTTCATTTGTGAACCAAGTACCCTCAGTTGCTTGCCTGAGAAACACATGTAAAAGGACAACATATTTCCAGTGATTCGGAATAGAGATTTCTCTCTAGAGAAATCTTTCCGTCCTTTAGGTATGCATTAGAAATGAAAGGATTATGACACTTACTTGCTGGTTTTACTGAAATCTAGATTGCTAATTAAAACATGACATAGAATAATTGTCTTTCATACTCCTGAATCTTGTGTCTTTGGCTGCTTGAATTTCAAAGAGTACAACAGAGATAAGTAGTTAATTTAATTTTTCCAACTGATTGCTGTGCTTGTTACTTGAACAAGCTGGAAAATAACATCAATTTGGGTTTTCTTGGGGATGAGCCCAAAGGTTATGAAATGCTGCATAGTTATACAAATTTATGCAGATGGATTTCCTTCACACATACTTTTAAATCAGTTTTGAAACAAGATATGTGGTTGCTAGGGGCGGATGGCGTGCCCCTAACCGAGAGGGGGAAGAGTGTGTTTGGATAAAGACTTGCCAGACTCGTCCGGAGGGCTTTAAACAAGTGTTGCTGGGGGAGGGGGAGCACAGTTCATCCCACTGCTGTCAGCATGGTGCCAGTGCCAGCACCGAGGGTCCAGAAGCTGAGGAAGGATCACAGGTATGTGCAAATGAACTTAAACAGCGGTCCAAAAGAACTCCTGCCGCTCCAGCCAGCAAGTTGGCCTTGTCAGGGTCCCAGCTGAAGTGTGTCTATACCAATGCATACAGCATGGGAAATAAGCAGGAAGAGCTGAAGATGTGTGCACACGAGCAGGGCTATGACCTTGTTGGCATCACGGAGACGTGGTGGGACGACTCGTACGACTGGAGTGTCAACATGGAGGGGTATAGGCTTTTTAGAAAGGACAGGAAGGGGAGATGAGGAGGGGATGTCACTTTCTACATCAGCAACCGGCTGGAGTACGTGGAGCTCCCCCTGGGGATGGAGGAGGAGCTGACAGAGGAGGAGCTGACAGAGAGCTTATGGGTCAAGATTAGAGGATGGGGATGGACAGGGAACGTTACGGTGGGGGTCTGTTACAGGCCACCTGGCCAGGAGGACAGAGCAGATGAGGCACTCTATAGCCAGATAGGAGCAGCCTCATGGTCAGAAGCCCTGGTCCTCATGGGCGACTTCAACCATCCTGACATCTGTTGGAGAGACAACATGGCAGGGCACAGGCAGTCCAGGAGGTTCCTGGAATGCGTGGATGACAACTTCCTTCTGCAGGCGATAGAGGAGCCGACAAGGAGGGGTGCCATGCTCGACCTTGTGCTCACCAACAGGGAGGGGCTGATGGGGGATGTGAATCTGAAGGACAGCCTTGGCTGCAGCGACCACGACACGGTGGAGTTCAAGATCCACGGGGCAGCAAGGAAACTACATGGCAAGGTCTTAGCCCTAGACTTCAAGAAGGCGGACTTTGGCCTCTTCAGGGACCTGATGGGCAAAATGCCATGGGAGGCGGCCCTGGAGGGAAGAGGGATCCAGGAAAATTGATCCACATTCAAGGAGCACCTTCTCCAAGCTCAGCAGAGATGCATCCCGATGAAGAACAAATCGGGGAAAAAGGCCAGGAGGCCTGAGTGGATAAGCAAGGAGTTCCTGGACCAACTGAAAGTGAAGAGGAAAGCCTATAGAGGGTGGAAACAGAGACAGGTAGGGTGGGAGGACTACAAAGAGGCTGTGCGAGTGGCCAGGGATCGGGTGAGGAAAGCTAAAGCCCTGACGGAATTGAATCTGGCCAAGGATATAAAAAGCAACAAGAAAAGCTTCTATAGGTATGTAGGGGACAAAAGAAAGTCTAAGGAGAATGTAGGCCCCCTTCGGAAGGAAACTGGTGTCCTGGTTACCCAGGACATGGAGAAGGCTGAGGTACTCAATGACTTTTTTGCCTCAGTCTTCACCAATAAGGGCTCTTGTCTCACCACCCAAGCTGTGGAAGGTACAAGCAGGGACTGCGAGGATGAAGAACCGCCCATTGTACTCGAAGAGCAGGTTCGGGAACATCTGAGGAACTTGAAGGTGCACAGCTCCATGGGACCTGATGAGATCCATCCACGGGTCCTGAGGGAACTGGCGGATGAAGTTGTCAAGCCGCTGGCCATCATATTTGAGAAGTCGTGGCAGTCTGGTGAGGTCCCCGATGACTGAAAGAGAGGGAACATAACCCCCATTTTTAAAAAGGGGAACAAGGAAGACCTGGGCAACTACAGGCTGGTCAGCCTCACCTCTTTGCCTGATAAGGTCATAGAGCAGATTCTCCTGGAAACCATGCTAAGGCACACGGGGAGCAAGGAGGTTATGAAGCCAACATGGCTTCACCAAGGGCAGATTGTGCCTGACCAATTTGGTGGCCTTCTATGACAGGGTGACAGCATCAGTGGACAAGGGACAAGCAACAGATATCATCTACCTAGACTTGTGCAAAGCTTTTGACACTGTCCCACACAACATCCTTCTCTCTAAACTGGAGAGGCCTGGGTTTGATGGACAGACCACTCGGTGGATAAGGAGTTGGCTGGATGGCCGCACTCAGAGAGTGGTGGTCAACGGCTCAATGTCCAAGTGGAGACCGGTCACGAGTGGCGTCCCTCAGGGGTTGGTGTTGGGCCCGGCCCTGTTCAACATCTTTGTCAGTGACTTGGACAGTGGGATAGAGTGCACCCTCAGCAAAATCACCGATGACACGAAGTTGTGTGGTGCCGTTGACACGCTGGAAGGGAGGGATGCCATCCAGAGGGACTTTGACAGGCTGGAGAGGTGGGCCTGTGCCAACCTCATGAAGTTCAACCAGGCCAAGTGCAAGGTCCTGCACCTGGGTCATGGCAATCCCAGGCACAAATACAAGCTGGGCGGGGAATGGATTGAGAGCAGCCCTGAGGAGAAGGACTTGGGAGTGCTGGTGGATGAGAAGCTTAACATGAGCAGGCAATGCACCCTTGTGGCCCAGAGGGCCAACCGCATCCTGGGCTGCATCAAGAGGAGCGTGGCCAGCAGGTCAAGGGAGGTGATTCTCCCCCTCTACTCTGCCCTCATGAGAACACACCTGGAGTACTGTGTCCAGCTCTGGAGCCCCCAGCATAAGAAGGACATGGACCAGCTGGAGAAGGTCCAGAGGAGGGCCACGTGGATGATAAGAGGGCTGGAGCACCTTTCCTTTGAGGACAGGCTGAGAGAGTTGGGGCTGTTCAGCCTGGAGAAGAGGAGGCTCCGGGGAGACCTGATAGCGGTCTTCCAGTACCTCAAGGGGGCCTACAAGAAAGATGGGGAGAGGCTGTTTAGTAGGGCCTGTTGTGATAGGACGAGGGGTAATGTTTTTAAAATAGAGGGAGGTAGATTTAGATTGGATATTAGGAAAAAATTTTTTACAATGCGAGTTGTAGAACACTGGAACAGGTTGCCCCGAGAGGTGGTGGAAGCCCCATCCCTGGAAACATTCAAGGCCAGGTTAGACAGGGCTCTGAGCAACCTGATCTAGTGGAAGATGTCCCTGCTCCTTGCAGGGGGGTTGGACTAGATGGCCTTTGAAGGTCCCTTCCAACTCTAACCATTCTATGATTCTACGATTCTACGATATAATAAGTGGTGAAGTCCTCTATGTAAATTTCAAAAGGTAATTCTATAGACTTGCCATTATAAAGGCATCTTCATTTTAAGGTAAAAGGGTGATGGACTGTTTTTAAATTTTACAGAAAGAAAGAGAGAACACTTCTAATTTCTAGTTCTCAATGAAAAGTTACAATCTTGATCATTCATAAAATTTACATAGTACTATTAACTATAAGGAGGTTTAGTTACATTCCATGTAAGAAATACAAATACACAAAACAATAATAAATATCTCCAAATCCAAGAGGATGTAATAAGCTGGAAAAAATCTTTCCTTTAAGTCTTTATTCTGCTAGTCTCTCCTTACACCTTCATTGCTATTCTCAGTCAAGAAGCATGAAGACGCATACTTAATTCTGCCCATTTTATAAAACTTAAGCATATTCCTAAGTGAGCATAACTAGCTAAATTCAACAGATTTCCATGACACTTCAGAATTATTTTTTTTTTACTTAAAGCACATGTTTATGAGCTTTGCTAAATATAGATTTTCTTTTTTGTATAAGATTATGCTCTTTGTATTCGATGGAGAAGATAGAGAGAATAGGTCATACTGCTGACATGTAATTACAGAAATGCACTGTAAAATAGGCAAATTCTTTGATCAATAAGGCTCCTTATCATTATACAACCTCTTATAGCCACATGCTCATTAGGAAAGTCATGAATTCAAGTCTTTTATGAGAGCTTCATTGGTACAAAGTACTTATTTCAAGCACTAGTATCTCCAATTATCATTCTGATGCAGTTCAGCAGTGTTGAGAATTAATGCCAATCACAAGATTTCCTTTGAACTTTCAGAAAAGCAGTGCTGGAGCAGAGTATATTGCTGCCTTCTGAACTTCAGAACAGTTTAGGCACCCTCTTTGCACACTATACAGGAAAAGTCTTTGACTCTAGCATGGATAATGACAGGAAGCTTGAAAATCAATTACCTTTAAATACTGCACAAGGAAATCCTTTTGATTTCTCATCAAAAGCACCTGGCATACGTGTTGTTTAATTGTAATTTAAATGATATGCAAATCCCATTAAAGGTACCAAAATGAAAATATATTGCCTGTTGTCCCTTTTGTAGAGTCACTCTCAGCTTCCTGGCTTGTTGTCTATAGTCATTACACTCCAGGTTTCGTACTTCACATCCAGGTTCGCTCTTGGGCTGTATGTCACTTGAATAGGTCAAGTTGGCTGGCTTATGAACAGTGCTTACACTCCTAGTGCTGAAAGTAAGACGTCAAAAAATTTTCAAATATCCCTTTCAAACACATGGCTGGACTTTAAATACCAGCAGAAGCCAGGCTGAAATACCAGCCAGTTGCCCCACGGATGCAGCAGTTCCTTCACCTGCAGCACTACTAAAAGTACGCTGCTTGGGAGCCTGTTCTGGTTTTGTTAGTGAGGGGGGGCCTAAGGTGGTAGCTTCTGTAGGAAACTGCTAGAAGTCGCTCCCTTTGTTCAGTGGACTTGGCCAGGCCTAGGGCGGACCAAGACCGAGCCAATTGGTAGCAGAGTGTCCTGTGATAACGTATTTAAGAAGGGGAAAACAGGGGGGAAAAAAAAGACAGAAGATGTGAAGCAGCTGAGTGGGGCAGAGAGGGGGAGGCGTGAGCCTTGTGGGCCTTGCAGGCCTCATCCTCTGGCCTCCCACCAGGCAGCCGACTGGGCCCAACTCGGCCTGGCCTGGCTGCAAGAAGTGGAGAGGAGATGAGAAGTGAATAAGATGTAAAAAGGATCCTGAGAGGCATCTGACAGCCTTTTGTGAGGAACAGCTGCAGATGCCAAGGTCAGTTCAGAAGGAGGGGGAGGAGTAATGTGGCTCCTGGCCAAGATTCGCCTGCAGCCCGTGATGAAGACCATGGTGGAGCAGGTTGTCCCCCTGCAGCCCATGGAGGTCCAGAGATTCAGAGGGCAGTGATTCGCCTGCAGCCCGTGGAGGACCCCACGCTGGAGCAGGTGGAGACCTGAAGGAGGCTGTGGCCTGTGGAGGGCCCACTGGGGCAGCTGTTCTGGAGGGACTGCACCCCATGGAAGAGATGACCCACGCCAGAGCAGTTTCATAAAGGACTGTGGTCCGTGGGAGAGACCCCACAAAGGAGCAGGGGAGGAATGTGAGGAGTTCTTCCCCCAACGATGAAGCAGCGGCATGAAACAACGCGTGATGAACTGACCATGACCCCAATTCCCTCTTCCCTCTCCTGTGCCGCTCAGGGGGGAAGGTAGTAGAGATAATATTAAGCCCGGGAAGAGGGAGGGGTCGGGGGGGAGGTTATCTTGTTCCCTGTCTCATTCTCCTGCTAGTTTTAGAAATAAATGAATAGTTTTCCCCAAGTTCAGTCTGTTTTGCCTGTGATGGTAACTTTAAGGATTTCTCTCCGTCCTTATCTCAAACCTCGAGCTGTTCTTCTTATATCATCTCCCCCTATTCTCTTGGAGGGTGGGGGGAGTGAGAGAGAGACTGCATAGTCTGGTCCCGATCGGGCTGAATTACGACAGAGCCGCTGCCTCACAGGGAAGGGATGTATTTACAGCACTGAGTCCGTAGAGTTGGGTTTGAGGCTATAACCTTTTGTCAGCCCGTTACTGGATATTTTTGGTAGCTGGGTAGGACAGAGCATACTGTGAGCACCCAATGATTCTGGCTGTAAATCTGGGCTGTGGAAGAAGTGCTTCTACACCACAGATAGAAATTTAGTAAGCAGCAGGTCAGTGATTTGTGCAAAAATAAGTTGGTCAATGACAACCGAGTTCTTTCTTATTTTCTCCCAAATGAAGGAACAGCACCTCAATTCTGTATCTGATCTGTGTTCTCCTCCAAGGCTTGTTCAACAGCTCAGTCAAGCCTGAGAGCTTTCGCTTTTTTATGTGTCTCTTGAGCAGCATACATCTATAAGACAAATGAAAAGTTCCTGGCAGTAAAGACCCTCCAAAGCAGCAAGGGAAACCAGAGGCATTGGAGCCAGAAGTTAAAGCAGATATTTCCAGCTACTAATGCTGCTTTTTAGCTGGGATGAATTTATGCCTGGCTCTCATCTTCAAAGTGAAAATCATGTGAAATGTTCTATCAGGTCTGAAAAACACTGATGGCTGTCTATCTTAAAAAAAGTGCTTCAAGAAGAATTGTGTAAAATCAGGAATTAATTTACAATATAAACTTCTGCTGGTGAAGTATAACAGGGGAATTCATCTTACCTTTATCAAGATAATTGTCCTGTCGCTTGCTCTGGAAATGGTGGTACGATTTCCTTTAAAACATCTTGGTATGTGCTTTGTTAAGTTTTAATTATGTAAAGAGACTTCAAATTGTTTGTTTTTCTAGTTGAGTAATCTAAGCTCTTTCTCTGCAAATCAAAGTTTAATCTTTTTTATATTCTACAAATATTCACATCCTATTGCTTAGAGTATATCTGGGCTACTAGAGAAAATGTTAGTGCTGATAGTAAAGACTGAAACAGAAAGATGAATATTTTTATGTGCTTAATTCAAACATGTCACTTGTTCAATAATTTAGAAGAAGGGTTTATGTAGAGAAAAATAAATATTATTTATCCTTCTGTGAGAGTTTTTTTACAGCCATCACCCTTATAGAATGTGGCTGAGCTCCAAAAATCAATATTTATTTCCAGCGTATTTAAGCTTCTTATATAACTAGAACATTAAGTTTATAGAGCTGTGTAAAATATCTGATTTTAAGACTGTGACAAGTGTCTAGTGTGATATAAATATATTTGTGGTGTTTACTTTATCCCCTGAGGAATATATTACATGAGAACAGTTGTGAGGGGTGAATCCAACACTAGAAAAAGACACCCTGTTCTCTAGTAGCCTACCATAGAAAATATCAGTGAATTAAGTCCATCATCAAAATTTCAACAACTTCTGTGGAGATTAATTGAAATCTCAGATTTATTATCTAACTATTGAAGTACGATAGTAATACTGTTTCACTGTCTGAAGTTACAGAACTACAAGGGGGTAGAAATAACAGAGGAGAATCTGGATAATTATGGATTTGATTACTTGGAACAGCCATTTTAAAATCGTACTTAGTCTTCTTAAATTATGGTCATACTTATCTTTAAGGGATGAGTAAGTTCACTGAAATTTGTTTATTTAAAGTTGGCTGAAAACAGACTCCAAATCAACAGTTTTTACAGCTCTGGGGTACCATATTCTTTAAGAGCCGCAGTTGGTGGTGCAGTTGAAGTTGTATTTTTGGAATAACACCTAACTTTCAGATAGATGTAATTCCACTTAAAGTAGTACCTGATAGTCAAGCTCTCATTATAAATTTTTCCCCTGTTATTGATATTCTTTTATGCAGTTTTGTTCAGAATTGACCTTTCTCTTTTATTTCTCAGTAGGTTAGCATGAAATGTGTATTTTACAGCTATGACTTGGACATATAAGACAGGCATGTCATTAGAAATTGACTTTATCTTGTTCAGTACAGTCCTTTTGTTCTTACATTTCCTGACTGTATCAAAGCTACATCACATTTCATAAATGATTTGAAACGTTGTTCTGGCTCTTGATCCTCATTTCTTTTTCCCTAAAGCTCACAATTTCTTTCAGTCATTCCTGACTAACCTCTGGCTTTTATCTTCATTTTCCCTCTATTAAAAGAGAATCAAGAAAACCAGAAATAAAGAAGAAATAAAATATATATTACATATTCTTTATATGAATAATTATATATTTATAGAGACGGCTAAACTCAATTCAATCTAAATTCTAATCAAGTAAGCTCCTTAGATTATTTTTTCCCCCTACTCTTGTAATACTTTTACATGTCTCCTGTTGCTGGCTCTCTTCTATATTGTTGTGATTCTATACTTTTTACATAGACATCTAGCCCTCATAGAATCTGTCTGCCAAAAGTTATTTTGTAATGAAATATTTTTGTGAATACCCTTTCTCACTCTTAAAACACCAAGTTTTTTGTTCTGCGTGTCTGATGAACTGTAAAGTTAGAGTTTTGATTTAAACCATTTTAAAATTTGAAGGTCTTCTATCCATAGGTCCATTCAATATATCATATTTAATGTACACATTTCTATGCAGTTTGCAATCTATAAACAACAGCAAAGAAGGGTCATCCAAAAGATACAGTAATTCAAGTGCAGTTGAAGTGCTGGCTATTTTCTATCTGTTTACTGTCCTCCTAAATTTTAGATTAAATGAGTAAGGTTCCTCTACTTAAAAATGTAATTACACACTTGGTCTTATCAGGTGTTCCCTGAGAGATTTAATGGGAAAAGTGGGGAGAAATTCAAGAGAAGAAAACAAAAATGCTTTATATGCAAGGGGACTGATGGATTCTTTTGTTGGTTTTCCCTGACAATTTGAAAAATTCAATTGCCATATTAAGTTAATAACATTCTGATTTTTTTTTTCATTTCTAAATGTAGAATTCTCTAAGATAGTAATTTTTAAATGGGTATTTTTCCCTTTACTTATTTTAATTTGGATCTTGTTGCAGTTCAAGTCTGAGGCCCTTCTAATATTAATTACAGATAAAAATTGGAAAGATAATAAAAGGCAGGACCCTCTTTCAGGAAAGTTGTATTTTAGATGTGCATAAATATGCAAATGAGTGAAATAGCAGGCCAGATCTCTCATAATGAAAAATTATTACACAGAGTTTTAGGATAGTGAAATTTGGTTAAAAATTAAAAGACTTTCTTTCTCTTTCTAAATCTGATTTTCACAGATGGTCATGTTAGTCTGAGCCACACTGTAAAAGATGTTCTTTTCTTATTTCTTAATCTCTTCAAAACAAAACATTTTTGTAGAAGGGATGCTATTCCAATTCAAAATTAAATTCTATTTAATGAGAGTTCAGCTCTGAGCTGTACCAGTCATTGACGTGGAGGTGACTTTTGAATTACGAAGTGGATGCACAAGCATTTAATCTTTGAAAGTAAGTCCTCATTTTTCCTTGAGACAGCATGAGTTTTCTCGGTCCCTCTAAGACCTCTAGGTTTTACAGAGAGATGTTCCCTGTAGGCTAACAATTTCTGTGTGAATTTTCTATCAATCCCTATGAAACTGTTAGGTTTATAATGACTTTTCCCAGTGTCTTCCTCTAGTGGCAGTCTTCTATAGCTTTTCTTTCAAGAAAAAGTACGAAATCAGAGAAGCAATGATCTTTACAATAAGAAATGCTGCCTAAGAATAATAATAATAATAATAATAATAATAATAATAATAATAAAATAATAATAAAATGCCTGCTATAATAGTCAAATATCATTTCCATTTTGTGCAAGAGATACATCAAGACTACACAATCAGAAGCTGTCTTTCAGGTTTTATACTCTCATTTGCATTGCTATTAATTTAATTAACACTACAATTAAGGATAATATTACTATCATGGGAGTAAAGAATGTTATGGTAAAAGGATAACTAGAAATTTAAGGAAAGCAGTAAGGCAAAACTAAGGCAAATGACAATAAAGCTAAATATGTAATTACTACCTGAGAAAATTATTTTGATCGTGTTCTGCTAAGAAATCAGTAACCATATGGGTCAACCTAGGCAGCTTAAATACTTGGAAATAATTACTTAATAACTATAACTCCATGGGACACAACAGGACTGGGTGGTACTTATGCAATCATACACAATGAAGGAGATGCTCTCTACTTTCCAAAGTACTTTTAGCTTGAAACAAGTTCTGAAAAAGACAAAGCTTCAGATATTACGGGCTTTTGGGACTAACGCTATGTTATTTTATATTAATTCTTAATTCATATTAGGAATAAAGAGAAACAATCAGCTACTTACCTAAAAAACTATGTCGACCAGATTTATCTGAAATGCTATGTGGAAGGTGCTGTGAGAAGTCTGCAAAGAGCCAAAAATTTGGTAAACAGCAGAGGTTAGTATCTTTTTAACGTAGTGAATAGGAAGGATAGCAGAGCAACCTGTGACCATCTTTCAAGACAGCAACTTTCAGTTTTAGATAGATCAATCAGTTTAGATAGAATTTTTAAAAATTAATAATGCTAAGTTAAATGTTGTTTTCTGACTCATTTATGTGGTTAATGATACAGAAAGAGAGTGACTATACTGAAAGAATGGGGATCTGCATCAGCCAATTACTTATTACATTTATATTTAATCCCAATTTATCACTTACAATTAAGAATTAATACTTAGTCTTGTAAAATATAAAGGATATATTCTTAATTGCTTATATTTCTCTTTACTTACAGATCTTCAGTTGCTCAGAAATATTCCGTCATATGGCTTTTACTTTTTTACTTGTGACTCTGTTCAGGCAGAAAAATTCAGTCAGCCAATGTCCTTAGTTGAGGGTGAAAATAAAAATGACAATTAAAGAAAACTCACTGCAAGCAGAAATCGTAATAGAAATACTGAATTTTAATTAATTGATAATTACTATTCAAAATACTAGATAACGTCACTCAAACTATCAAAATGTATTCCTTTGTATAAGGAATTATGCAGTCTCTTGTTTCTATTTTTGTTATACAAATTTCAAATTTCCTTTCATGTTGCTGTTAATTCCACATGAAAAAGAATTTAGAAATTCTCTTTCCTCCTTTCTTTCTTGTAGACATAGTATGTTTTAACATAATCACTGAATTAATTCCTTACAGTTCAAGTTTGTAACAGTTTTGCATTTTACCTTCCTCCTTTAATCCATAAGCTTCAACTTAAAAGGAATACATTTTTAGCCTTTTTTTTTTCAAATTTGAAAATATTTGTTCTCAAATATGCCTATATACCTGATGGAAAAAAAAAAAATTAGGATATTCAAGGGACTGTGCAAGGTCACATAACTGAGGGACTGGAAACACAAGATTTGTCGTACACTGGAAGTGTCTAGAAAACCTTAGGAAATGCTTTGATATGGCTGAGCATTATTTATTTAATTGATGCAAAGCTTACTATTTTTTTCCTCAATGTTTCCTGTAGCTTTATCCCTATCCCCAAGCACCTATTATTTGATAACTTCTCATTTTATTTAGCTTTTTTTTGTTTATTAATTTTGGAAAAAAAAATTCATTGCAATTAGAATAGATCTCTTGGGACAAAAAGCAAAGCCCTGCCAATACAGAATTGTAACACAGAGCATAGTCCCCTGTGTTTTACTCATTTCATTTTAATTGTTTTGAGGAAGATGGAGCACATTGTGGAATACTCTTAAGAGAAAAAAAAAAAAGTGGAAATATTCTTTCTCACTTACAGTAAGTCATTCTTCAAATTCAGACTACGTTGTCCTTTTCTCAATTTGATCTCATTATTTCTAGATATATCCCATTTGTATTCTTAAATAATTACTCTTGCCCCTTGGTGTTTACCTTCTCATTGCTTTTGACAGATATGTCTCCTCCTTCTCCCCCCACTTAATTGTTGGTTAGTCAAGCTGTACATATTTAATCTTTCTAAGCTTTTCTTATGTGTTATCCCTTCCAACCCATTAAGCCTTTTTTTTTCACCTTCTTTGCTCTGAGTTCCTTTCAGTATATCAAAGCACAAAAGATGGGGCTGATTGTACTTGTCAAGTGTTTTCCAGTTCAAATTTGAAAGGACAGTCTGATCTTGGTTGACTTGCAAAGAAATGACAGCTGTATCCCTTGTTTATGCTAAGGTCCAGTTTCTACCCTCTGACAATGCAAAAAAAAAATCTTAATAGGCATACTGATTTCATTGCTGCTACTGTAAAATAGTGTAAAAACACCAAGGCTTTCATTGATGTTTTACCAGCTTAATTTAAAAATAGTCCAAACTTTAAAATTTACGTTTTTGTGAGTCTTTAGTGGTGGTATAGATATATGGAGGGATTATTATCATGAAAGGACCAGAAGGAATAAAAATACTTTCATGTTGTAACTTGAGAACTTGCCACGTTTGAAAGGACACTGTGAGACTAAATGCATGGAAGGTCATGAGGATAAAGTGTAATGACTTGTCCCAGAAGGCAATGTTAATCGCTGATCACGAGATGCAAAAGGAATCCTGCCACACAGATCACAACACAAAATGTAGACTATGCTAGCACAGCCTTTGATGGAAAAGATTTCTGAAAATAGCAGAACTATCAGACTGGCTAACACCACAACCACTGCGGATTTTGTCTGGTGGTTTTTTTTACAATTAAACGGTCTTCATTTAAGAAGTCCAAATTAAGCTGGTAGGGTTTATCTGAAACCACTACCTTGTTGGCAGGTGATATTTCAGCTGAGAAACAGATAAGCAGCTCTTGCTGTTTTTCTGATGTCACTGGCTTCTTATGCAATCTAAGTAAATTGCCGAGAATGGTTCTCTAGAACTGGGATTTGTATTGACCAGCCTTGAAGAAGTAACATGGAAAAGACTTGAGCAGGAAGGAAGATGGGAGATGAATTTTCTCACTAAATCAAACAAGTAAAACAACAACAAAAAAGGGAGATGCATTTGAAATTCCTGTTATATAAACTAACCATGGAGATTATGTGTTATATCCATTTTCCCATGCCTATATGAACATGTTTCGATTTCTAAAGAGATCTCCTATGTTTACTGGATTGTTTTGATTTCTAAGAGGAAAAAAATAAGCCTAAAACTGTACTGATAGGTAGAAGTTTAATGCACTGAAATCTGTATATATATCAATATTGTTTTACATAAATATAAATGAAAATATTTCAAAAATATTTATGTCAACATCTTTTCATTAACATCTTGATTAAAACTTTCGCCAAATGTCTCTTTGTAGACTCTGATACCCTGCCATCCCTACTTTTTAATGTTTACAAAAAATCATTAAATCTACTGTATTCACATTTAAGCCAAGTCTAAACATTCCATTTAAGTCCAAAATATTTAGGTAGCCTCTAAATACATAAATAAAAATGAGAAGGAAAAAGCAGGAATACTCTGTACAAGAGGTTAACAAAATCTTTGGTAAAATAAAGTGCTCCTTTGAAAAAAAGAACATGAACGATATGTCCTGGATGTACCTTCTCAAACATACTTACTTGCCTGTGGATTTTAACTTCTGAGATGGCTTAATTCTGAATCTTTTCTTTATGTCTCTTTAAAATATTGCGAGAACTCCAGTTTAATTTCCATTTGACTCTCTTTGCTCACTAACTCCTTAAGCTTTCTACTTCTGACAGATTACAAGGGTATCATTAAGTAATGCAAGTTCATGTCTTATTAGTAGACAATCCTGTTGACCTTCATTTCCCCGTGCCCCATCTTGCATCACATTTTAATGCTGGCAGTCTCATTTTTACTTTATCTAGGCTTTTAGTTCTTCACTTATAAAACAAGCACACAAAACCGGGAAAGCTTTGGTGCCCCAATCTCACCTTGGAACTGTGACTTTCCAAGACAGGCTAAAGGGTAATCATCATCATTGGTTTTATCCCTCTGTTATTTACATTGGCATGCTATTGTTTTAATGGAATTTAATCTGCTCTTTCTGAAAAGACTGTAAAGTAGAAATCATAGGCGGTTTGTGCTCTTGTGCTCATTAACTCTGGTGAGTCAAGACATGAGAATTATTTTTAAGACTCACCATTCTTCAGTCTTATTACCTGGTCCATTCTGTGACTTTGATATTGAGGTCCCTCTATGGTGACGTTAATACTTGGTGATAGTGGTTAGCTGAAGTTTCTCGTGTTTTTTTTCTCCTTCTGTGCATGGGTAACTTTGACCTGGCTTTAATATGCATGATTTGATTGACCTCCAAATAATAATGTGTAAAGATCTGAAACAAATAAGGTTTGGTAACAATACTAATCACCCTCTAAATCTCTGTAAAACAAGCTGATGTGAAAAGGACAAAGCAAATTTAATGCCAGTAACTTTGTTTTCTAGACAAAGGGGTATTAAGCAGGCTTTCACGAAGTACACATTGTTCTGCCCTTTCATTTCAAGCCAATGAAGGAAGCAAAGGCATCATTCGTCATGGGGATGAAAAGTTGCCAGGTATCTCAAAACCTCATCTTTCATCTTCAGTGAGGAAAACTGAAATTAATGCTGCTGATATGAAGGAAGCTATAAAATTGTATGAATTCAAGACGTGGATCTTGATATAGACATTCACCTAAAAATACAAGAGGGAGGAAAGTGGAACTTCTCAGCTGGATAAATCTTAGCAGTAGTTCTATACATATGAGAACCTGCATAATTGTAAAGCATGATGAAATGTAATTCCACATACTAAACTGATATCTCCGTTTTCAACAGAAGAACCACTTGCATTAGAATAGATTCAGTGGAGATATCCTATTTTACTTGTTTTGGAACCTTCTTTCAGCCAGCCAATATAAACTAGATAAAGCATTTGTATTTCTGGATTAAACAAAATTGCCTGAGGTATTTCCTGAAAGCAGTAAATAGCCATGAGCCATCACCGATTGTTTACTCAATACCCACAAAAAAAATTTCCACTTTTATTACATATGACACCTCTATTCAAAGATACTTACACATACACTTTATTTCTGGAAATATGTTTTAAAACCTCATAGGAAGCCATAGTATTTCACAATAATCTTGTATTGTTTTTTAAATACTATCTATGAAATAACTTTTGATTAAATGTAAGCTTTACATTCCTGAATACTTGTGAAAATTAGCTTTCTATCTAACCTAACCTTATACCTCTAAAGAAAGATTGCCATCAAGTGTTCCCCATTCATTCTAGTTCTCTGGAAACAGACATCTTGAAATACGGAGCTGCTGGTTGTTTGCAGGCTTTCACATACTGTACACATCATCCCCTGGGTTGCTGACAACCATTTGAGGACTGAGGCCCAGAAAATAGCAAATTCCTGCTCCCAGCCAAGTATGCATTGTTTTCTGTGCAGCAGCAGAGATAGTCATTTTGCTTTCCTGTGGCATGTATTTGAATAGTCACCTCTGTACAGCATGGTATCAGATTTTTCTCACAATAATAGAATTTGTCAACTGCATAACAAAAATTTCTTGTTGAGAATGGTGTTGTAAGCTTGGACGGGCTTTACAAGAAGTGAAGGGGGTTACAGTGAGGAATGATTTGAGGTGGTTTTAATATATCCAGCCCCTCTTTCAATTTGGAACATTTTTTTCTGTTATATCAGGTAATTACGGAATTAATGAATTCCAGTATAAGGCAGACAAATTCATTGTAAGTAAATTTCTCTGAGGTCTGACCTTTTCGTAAAAATTAGCTATTGATAGTATTAGGACCCTTGATATGAACATAATGTTCTGGTTCTGGCTAGGACAGAGTTAATTTTCACCTGATCTGGGACCGGAGCTGGAGCTGGTGGCACCTGTGGCTGGGGGGCACAGCTGGGATAGGTTACCAATTAGCCCATGGGCTGTTCCATCCCATCTGCTCACTATATAAACTGTAGATGGTGGTGAGGAGAGGCTCCTGCTACTTGAGAGGGAGCTGGGCATCAGGATCTACTGTGAGCTGCTGTACTGTATATTATGTGCTTAAGTATTTTCTGTTATTAGTTTTGTTTGGTTGTTTTCCATCTCTGTTTTATTTTCTTCTGTTATTCTCTTAAACTTTTTTTTTTATCTCAATCCATTAGTTTTGCCTTATTTTCTTTACCAATTCTCCTCCCTGTCCCACTGGAGGATGGGGGGAGTGAGTGAGAGACTGCATAGCTTAGTCCTGAGCGAGGCTAAGCTATGTCTGTTATTATATGGTTTTAATTCAATTTCTAATTTGAGGGAGGGATACCAGGAATTCATGAAAGAGGGAATGGGCAGGTTGATGTTACCATATTGTCTTTGCTATGTACCATAGGTTTGAATTCAGACTCCTCCTCCTAAATATCAGAGTAGTTATTGAGATGGTAATTGGTACAGCATTGTACTGTACACCCTCGTAGTTACTCAGAAGGATGAAAGTGAACCTAGAAATTACCTGAGGGGCTGCAAATATAATTCTGAGCCACTGGATAAGATGAAGTCAAAATCAACAGCTTGTGAATCTAGCACTTCTGTTCTGCCTTATTTTGAGTATCTTGATTGTTGAATGTTGCTCTTTGAATGTCAGGGGGTTTTATTCCACTCATTATGGCAAGGAAAAAATCAAACAAAATAATTAAAATGTGATCCAACCATTATCTATTTTTCCCTATCTGAACAGAGCTGCCTTTAACTAGTAAATAATCCTTCCTGCCCTTGTAGCTGCTGTGAGTTGTTTTAGATTAATCGTTTTGTGTGAAATTACTGCCTGATTGACAAAATCACACTCTTATATCTTCTTTTTTTAGAACATAAATGTATCCTTCACTTTTGAAGCATAATTACATTATCATGTTGGAAACTCCAGGAAAAAAAATGTCAGGCAAGAGTTAAGTCTGACTGTTAAACAAAAACCAGAATTTCAGTATTATAACCTCTGAGCAAAAATTAGCATGCCAGCTCCCTAGGCAATCAAAGCACACACAAAGCACAAAGGATCAGGATTTCATCCTGACAGATGTGTCAGTGAGAAAATGGCCACTTCTGGCTTTGTGATTAGTTGCTCAGATGTTTAATCTTCACACGATAGCAAAGCTTGCAGAAACTAGTTGAAGGGCTGTTCACATGTGCCTGAAGCCGAGAGCATCACGAGGCTTTCGCTCTTTGAGCTAAGAAGTGGAACCATGGCCAGTTGAACGCGTTGCCCTGACAATGAGGCAGCACCCAGAGATGGAAGGGAGTTGGGTTCAACGCATTGAACTCCTTGTGCCAAATGGGCCAGACCGAATCACGGAGCCCGAGGGCATGGTTACACTGCCCAGTGCAGCATGACACAGGAGCTCTGTGGTAACTAGTACTGGCCCTGAGCCACTCTCATCCAGCTTCTGGTCCAGGAGCTAGATTAACCACAGCTAGATCAATGAGGTCCTGCGGGAGGGAAGAGCTTCCTGGAAAATGTGAGCTTCAGAATAAGCAGCAGCCTGCTGAGCAGAGCCTCTTCTCTTGAACTCTGACACTTCTGGAGCTACATCTGCATCCGGTTCTCCTTTGCAGACCAGATATTGGAAGGAATTCTCAAAAAAGCTTATCACGCTTCTAAGATAACTACGCTGACTATTCATGCTTTGATAGTATTTATCAAGTGCCCCACTCTGAGAATCTGAAAATGATGAAAGGACAAGTTTTGGCATTGGCGTGTACCTGTTGGGTTGGTTAGCTCAAGCCAATGCCATACAAAGAGCAGCACTTGTACCAAATGTGCCTCTACGCTCAAATTGGATGTGGCCCTATGCTTTTTTCCTAACAGCTGGCAAGTTTGGGTTTTTTTGATCGGTTCAAGGCTGAGAACTAGTTTTTCTTTTTCCCAGATATAGCCATGCCCTTAGAGAGATCCTCCCTTCTCAGCTGCCTCCCACTCTAACATGGTCCCAGGTCAGGATGGCTGGAACGGCTCCGTTATTTAACATTTCTTGTTTATTCACACATTGTGACACTTGTGACATAAACACCAGGGAGGATTTGTCTGCAGGATAAGGTTGCTGTAGCTCCATCTCTCAATAGAGAGGCAGCGTGCTCTGCTGTGGTCCCTGTACCCTACTACCTCAGCGCTCACCAAGGCAGCCTGGGATGCTCTGCAGTAGCTTGAGCAAGGAAATCGGGGAAAAAACACTAACATCAAAATGAAATCCTACCATTTGCACAATAGGCTTGTCTAGCTATTAGCATATGAAAGTCATTTTGTCTTAACTCACTAATTTCATTTTCTCAAATGTCTATAACATTGTGCAAGGATGTACAGGTATTGCCTAGTGAATCCGCACGGTCCTACACTTCAAAGTAAAATACCATTTACATAAATATGCGATGAAATAGGTCAGTCACATGCATAATAACTTCTCCAGTATAGAATGGTATCTATACAATGTGTTGTACAGTATGTAAATTAGTTGCTGTTCCCATAGTTCATATTTAATTCACGTCATGTTATCTCTGGTCATTAAAGAATAATATTCATAAGCATTAATTAAATGGAAGGAAGTATGTGGTTAATCTGCAACTTCTTAATTATGTATTTTGACTTGGCCTCCAGTAACTGTATACTTAAAAAAAATACTGTGGAACAAAACGGGCATCTTGGAGAGATATGTAATACTTCCACAAATTCTAACAGAATGCCTTCAGATTAGGAGACAAGCAGCACAAATCACAGCAGTGAGATATGTTTGTAAACATGTAAAGCAATGTACGTAATAAATACCTGGACCATTTATGTGTATATATATATATATAATTTATTGTTAGGTGATTAAATATGAGTGCAAATATTTCCCAAAGTAACTCCTAAATATTTTAGCATTTATTTATGTTTGGGTATATGCCCATGTAGACATCTGTGTGTAAAATATTGGGCCTGATTCTTTATCACACACTGGTCTACTCACATTTATTTTGCTGCTGTTATTTCTGATTTACTTCAAAATTACTGAGAGGGGGTGATTCAGGTCCTTCATATCTTGGCACAGTAGTACATCTCAAAGACACTTCACATTTCAGAAATACCAGTGTGAATAGCTTCCAGAAATAGATGTAGTAACATGAAGTAAACAGTGACTGAATGTACTGCCGTTGTTTGGTAAATTTTTAGTCGTGTTTCATAAAATTCCTAGAAAATTTCAGTGACAGATTTTTCACTTGTAGTCTGCATATTAAATTTTGGACTCAGATAGAACTATTGCAATCAAGTATTTTGGGTTTTTTTTTTTTTTTTTTTTTTTTTTAAATTAATTCACACTTTCAAATTCCAGAAAACCTGTTCCTGCAAATTGTCCAGATGCCTCAGAGACAGAGGTTACCTTTCCCGGTGATTATGGTGTGTTAACGCAAAGTATAGAAAAGGCAAGAATATCTGGACAGAAGAGATTAACATATAACCTAGACAAGGGCACACTCGGAGAATTTTAAGAAAACCTTAATGGGAAATGTCAAGAAAAAAGGGTTTACATTCATACAGAAAATATGCTTGGATCTTAGTATATTACAAATCCAACTGCTGATTGCAGGAAATTACATAATGGAAACTCACCTGCTTGATGGAGAATAGCTGTCCTTGTGCATGAGGGCAGATGCCAGCAAACTGGGAGTCCAGCCAAGATGACAGATCAGAAAAATGAGGTACCAGATTTGCAGCATCCATAAGGCATCATGGCAGAACACCAGAATGGCTAAAAAATTCCAAGTTTGGTCTGCTTAATTGATTTCACTGGATGTCATCTTTTTTTCCCTCAATTAGTGGAAATCACACATTTAAAAGAACAGTCTATACACTCACAGATATTTATTTTTTATGAAAATACAAGCTGGAATACTTTGAGCAAGTCCAATGTCTTTTTTTTTTTTAATCCAATAGTATTATTATAAAATAATTTCGAATCCAGTCACCTGCTACTATTATTCTAAATTCTTAAAAAAAAAAAAAAAAAAAGGTAATAGAATCAATCACATTTTAAGAAGGAAGGAAAATTTGTTCTGAAGTCCAACCCAAAACTTTAGTTGGAACTTGGATAACTTATCATGAAAATTTCTCTATATAATCATCAAGGAGAAAATTCGTCTTCTCTGCAGTATTTTCTTCTCAACCATACCAACAGAGGTGACAGATATAGGAATTTCTTTAGCTCAGTGAGAACTCTAATTAATAATGGCTGTAAATACATCAATTACAACATGAACAAATACAGTACAAGTATGTTCAATGCTGAGTTCAATTGTTATTCTGTTTTCCTAATAATTTATCTTTCCCCAAATTTAGAGCTTTGCACAGTTAATGAATGGCTTTCATCTAACTTCTGTAATTTTCCATTCTATATATTGTTAATTAATTTCAGTGAACACTGCGTGAGAGAATATGACTATCTGCATCTCAAAAAAAAAAAAGAAAGCCTACCCTGGGAAAAGTTGCTATGTATGGAAACTAAATATTGCAATCTCACTGGTTTTTATTTGGGTGAAATACTAAATAATACAAAATAATGTGAATCTGGGAGAAGTCTTGAGAGCATTCATTATTTTCAGAGTTAACAAATGAATGCACTTCTTAGATAACACATTTTAATGAGGAAAAAGTTAATTTAAAATTTTAGGGATAATATAATACCAGAATTTTCCTAAAAATATTTGCTACGCCTTTCATTCTAGTAAAAAGGCATTGAGAATTACTTTGACTACTTTGCTGATTTTCCTATACATATTTATATATGTTTTCATGTATATACACACACACACACACGTATGTACACACATACAGGAAAACAAGTAAAATATGTATATGTTTGTGTGTATATATATATACAAACACACATTTGTGCATGCAGGTTTTTTGGTATATATTTTCAGGGTGAGATGTATTGATTCTGCCCAGTTCTCTCTCCCCAAAACTCCCATCTCCTCTCCACCGTTAAGTGAAGTGACTTCTCTGCCGGACTCGGGTGGCCATCTGTCTGAGCTGTCTCATTCTTGTGCAGAAAGGAAAGGCAGAAAACACAAATTTTTGTAGTTGGCTACTCTTGTAAGCAATTAATATTATGTACTGTTCACATACTAACACACAGAAAACCATATGTAGCAGAAATGATGGTCCTTACCTATAATGAAAGGTTAAAAGCAGCATGAACCAAAAGGAAAATAAAAAGCGGATGCCACGTTTTCACTGATTTCATAAAACAGTAGGGGGAAAAAAAAATTTAAAAATTGACCCATTTTTCTCAATCTAGTTGCTCTAGTGGTTTATTTTAAGGGAAGTATGAGAAGTATAGTTTTAAAGGTACAATCTTTAGTATTTAATTTTTATTTTTTTTTAATTATGTTCCACTCCAGATATGTGTGTGCTCAGTGTTCAACCCAAAACACACTCTGGAAGTCTGGAGAAGAACGAGGAAACCTGTACATTTCAATCTAAACAGCACTTAACTGGTAAGTCAGAGCAGCTCTTACCTGCAAAACCTAGAAGGGTTTTTCCTGCATATTTTTACCTTCTCCTTGGAGATGCATTTAAACGAATCTTTATTACAGCAGCAGAGTTCTGGCCATGACCTGCTATTGCTCAGGTTGCATAACAGCTTTCCTTTGTTGGTCTGTTGCTCTTTAGTCTCAGAAACCTTCACCGTTCAGATGGAAAATCCTCTGTCTGTTCTCTACCTGGGGCTGAGGGTTAGTGGTGAGTTTGGGAAAAACCAGAGGTGAGAATGAGTAAACACGCAGCTCTTTTCATTGCTAAATCATTATCTGACCTTTTCTATTTTTTATTTTCATTTTTGTCTTTTGTTTGAACTGAAACATAGCATTTTAGAAGTTAGAAAAGTCTTGTTAGAAAAGCAATGGAGCAAAATTTAGGATACTTGGATTAGGATACTTGGACTGAGCTTCTATCTGGGCTGTGCATGGCTTAAATGGTCCGGCTGCTTAGGGACAGATCTTTCAAAAGCACCTGAAGGCTTTCCAAGTGCAACTCGCTTGCTTTTTGGAAAACAAAAGTCACATTTTTCTTCTCTCAGCATTACTTCCAAGGTATTTTTGGTACTTCCAGAGGAAGACGGGCGTGTAATAGATTTTCATAAATTCCATTGAAATTACTTTGTAAAAACGGAGATAATAATGTTTTCTTTCTTCCCTCTATCTTGTTCCTTTGTGAGAGAAGACGTCTTTTATTGTATTTGCTTAGCACAATGAAGCTGGGAGCTGAATAGCAATCTGCCGAATAGTGATGACGATACTATGGAAAAATTTATGCTTCCTATGCTATCCCTTTTACAGGCTGAAGGAACTGGGTCACAAATGGTAAGTTGCTCAAGGGCACCAGATGTCACAAGAGGAATAGATGGCTAAGTATTTCCACAGACCACTGAAACTCAGCAATGAAATAAATATAAGGGACTACATTCATGATGGAGTTTATTTAAATCACAGTTTTAAAGCTCCAGTTAGGAAAATATTTGAAAACACGCTTAAGTCACGTCACAGGCAGAACTGCATTTAAGTTCAACTCTTCACTAGGACTTCAACTCACATTTAAAATTAAATATGAATTCAACACTGTTTTTTTTTTCTTTAAAATGCTTAATCTCCAAAAGTACAACTTTCAGTAATTTATGGGTATCTGAAAGCAGTTTTGTACATGTGAAATGTTACGCAATTTTAACTTCAGTAGTCATTGCCAGATCCACTTCTGCATGTATACTCACATGCAAAAATACTTTAAAAATAAACATTGCTGAGAAAACACAGTATTATAGATGCAAAATAAAACCCAGATGAGATTGTCCTAAGTTATTTATATTCTGTATACTGCAGAATATCAGGATAAAAAGTTACATTCCTAGTATTAAAAAATAAATTAAAAATAAAACAGAGAATTAACTATTGATTTTTTTTTTCTTCATATCAGGAATGTAAAGTGAATCCTATTTAGTCCTGATTTTGCTTAGTAATTAATGGAAATTACAATGTTAGGTCCACAGATATCAGACCTTGCTGTTCTATATCCTTGTCTTTTGAAATCTGTTTCTATTTTTACATATGCATTATTACAATCTTTATTCGGGGATTTCCAAAGATGTTTTCAAGTGTATAGGTGGGCAACGGTTTCCCAGTGTTAGCTGAGTACCATCTGTCTTTGAATTATTTCAGTAATTGAAATACCTTTGGATCATTTGTCAGTGAACTGACATTCAGATAATACTTTAGAGGGGGATATAATACTTTCAGATGCTAAGAGATAATTATGAGAGTTCACAATGCGATATCAAAAATTTCCTGCATTTGTCTTGTAAAGTGTACTCCAAACAGTCAATAATGTTGTGATGATTATATAGAGAAATATGTATGCAGGCAACATAATTTTCTCACCCACTTCAAGCAACCAGGTGTGATGTTTTTCATGCTGTTATTTTCAGTTTTGCTTAAGGACTTGCTATAAATAGCCTGAGTCCTTCACATTTAAGAAAACAGTGAGTTAGCACGTGAATTCTCTTATTTAAAGCATGTGACATGCCACTTTTCCTTCTGGTTCAAGCAATCAGGTGCAGGGGAAAAAAGGATACGATCGGTAGAAAGTATTAGTGTCACAGTGTTATACACTGCAGGTACCGGGCAAAGGCACTCTGGGATGCGCTGCTAGTCCTGCATCTCTTCAGGCATCTCATGACTATGCAAAGGAGCTCGAAGGCACCTTCTGTTCTGCAGGAGATGGATCAGGAGAGAGGGGACTGGGGTCTTGCTCCTGGTCCTGGCACTGTGAAGCCTGTGATTCTTTGTAGGGATGTTTGAAAACTGTCACGTCATGTGAGACCAGGCTGTTTGAACTATCTTTTTGTAGCAGGTTTTGCAGGAATATATTGCACTGGTTTCTTGACTGACTTCTTTAGTCAACTGGTCTTTTAATAACTCACATCTGCTTCAGGGGAATCACTGTAAGACCTATTTAATCACAGGTTAGAGAAATCAGATTTTTGGCAAGTCTGTGGTGGGGGCAGGAGCCCCACAAGTGGGTTTAATTGAGAGGACTTGGGTGACTATCAAGTTTATCCCAAATCAGTTCACTGGGAAAATTATAACCTTTCTGAAGCAACTTTCTTGGGCCAGTCACTTGTATTTCCCAACCCTGGTGAACTCCCTACACGTCACTCTGACTACTGCCTCTCCCCGAAAAAGCTGCTTGCTTACAGATAAATTTTCAAGCTCTCTTCAGTCCTCCAAATGACTCATATCCAGCCCAGTCTCTCCTCCTGAACAGAATAATAGGAGACTACATAAAACAGTTTCTGGGATGTGCGAGGATCCTTCTTGCTGTCATTTATCTCTGTGAAAACCCTGAATTACTATAAGAAAGCAAATAAGATTCAAAAAAATGTTTAAAGTACATATTTCTTTTGCTGTATTACATTTGCATATGCAAATAGCCCTAACTGATGTATACAGAGTAGAATTGGTATAAAACAGGAACTTTTCCAAGATTTTTTCCATCGTTGGATATAACCAGACCTACTATTTTTCTCCTGCAAAAGGCTCCCAGGCTGGCCAAAAATACAAATGGATTATTTGAAAAACATAATTGGTGACCGCTTTCAGTTTTGGTTGTTTCTGGGGAAGTTTTGCACTTTTAATTCACTGTTTATAGTAATGGAGTGTTTCACTACCGCGCTATTGTAAATCGTGATACAGATCCAGCTGAGGCCTCAGAACAGAGTGTAAATTTAATAAAGTTTCTTGGGGATGTAGAACCTAATGAATAGGAAATTTATAAATTATTGTATTCTACGGAAGCAATAAGCTCTTTGTTCTGAATGCCATCCCTGGTGCACAGCCTCAAAATATCCATTAGGGACGATGAGCAATGCACCAGAGTGAACAGAAGCTGGGTTTGGCAAAAAGTCAGGATGTTTCTGATCACTTTGGAAAGAGACAGTGTCATTATACTGAGCACCAAAGTAATCTATGGGCTGGAAATTGCAAGATAAAGCTGAAGGTTTTATTTTTAATCCTTCATCCACATGCTTTAGAACATTTAGGAAGACCATCCTATTTTTGCGGAAGGTTGTATTTAAAATAAATATATTAATAGAAGACATTAAAAATTACTGTGGCTTTAGGTAATGTTTTTAACGTTCAGCTCTGTTTGACACATCTGTCTGGAGCCATGGGAAAATTGCAAATTAAAAAGATCCACAAGATACACACACCCCGGTGTCTGGGAGAGACTTGTCATCTGGGTAGGACTTTTTTTTTTTTTTTTTTTTTTTTGTATGCTCTGACCCAAATAGCTTATTTTTCCCCTTTGATTTAGAACACAGGAGAAGTTATTTGCTATTTGCAGATCAGGTTATTTGGGTCAAAGCACTGGAGTAGGCCTAAAGTATCTAAATGCACGGGGGGGGGGGGGGGTTGGATTTTTTGGGGGGGGGGGGGTTGGGGGGGTGGTGGTTTTTTTTTTGTTTTTTTGTTTTTTTGCATCAGCTCTGTTCTACTTCACTGCTGCTCCACATTACAGTGTCAGCGACCGGTGCCAGCTCCCTGATCCCAGCACAGCAAAACTCCATCTGGGTCAGAGTGCAGGTGGGATAAATACGCCTGCGGCTGTGCGGTGCCCACGTGTGTGCAGCGGGCACGTCTCTCTTCAAACGGAATTAAACATCAGCTGGCAAAGAATACGAGCTGCACGCAACGCACATGATCTCTGATAAGCCACTTGATGCAGCATTTCTTAAGTGAAAACATAATTCAAAAATTATCTTGGATGAGAACTTGGCCATTAGGCAATGACAAGTAAAGGGTAATGATCAAAGAGTATGGTAGCTAGCCGAGAGCTGCAGGAATCATCGCTTCGTCCAGTCATCCTTAACATCTGTGGAAGAACAGGAGCAGCACATTACTATTTTGGAGGACTGAAGTGGGTCTGGGAAGAGAAAAAGATAAAAACTGCTGCTTAGAAAATTATCTGAAACAAGGATAATGTGAGGGAAAGTGATAATGATATAGACTTTAGAAGAGGAAAAGAGAACAGATTATTTGATAGGGCTGTATGTCAGTTTAATAGACAAAAATTGTTTGAGTTTATATATGCAGAATTAATGAACTGGGAAAGAAAGAAATGATAGTGAGAGAGACTATGATACACATATACCCTCTAAGTTTACTTTGCCTGATGAGTCTGATAACTTTTCTTGTAATTCAACAGAGAGTCACAGAGAGGACATCTATCAGAAGACCACCTCTGTTTTGGAGCTGTTCCTCTAAGTAGGTGCATGAACTTTGAGTCTGACAAAACATTGTCATTTATGCCCCAGCAAGGAGTGTCCTGTAGTTCTTGGTCTCTGAATGCTTTCCTTTCCTTTACGGTCTTTGTTATTGTCCCACAAGTATCATCCAAACAGGATCCTTCTCTATTCATTGAGGGAACTGAATCCAGGAATGTTTGGCAAATGCTGTTTATCTGTGATTTAAATGTGTGAAGAACAGGTGTGAAGTGCTGCTCAGCTGCATCTCTGCTAGGTTTTGAGTTTCTGGATTTAAGCTGAAGTCAGTACCCTTGTCTATCCACTTCTTAGTGAGATTGCTTGTAATCACATACCAATTGTGCATGAATTTTTACAGATCTCCATAGCAGCTGCATCCTGCACAAGCTCTTTTAGTTTTGCTTTTGAAGGGGGAAAAAAAAAAGGAAGGGAGGAAAAAGAAAATCTTTGTAATAAGATGTAACACTTTCATCAAAGTAAACTAAAGCCTTTTATCATCTCCTCTTACGTACTCCAGCTCCTTACTAGTCCAATTTGTCCCAGTGGCAGATGCGAATGTTCCTCTCCTTAATTCACTGTGTTGGGATAGTAGCAGCAAAGTGAGTGGCCATTTAATAAGCTTTGCCCAACAGAACTCAAAACACTCTTTTGTTGTTCCATCATCTTTTTATTAGATCTTCTAACTCCTGAAATAGGGCCAAGATTTCTTGTTAGCTTGCCTGCAGACTGCCATGTTTAACAGGGAAGACTCTGCTTCCGGTTGCAGTGTTTTGGCATTGGACGTGGAACAATGCTTGGGTAGGAGTCACACCTAAAACTAATACCCTCAGATAACATCTCCAAAAGCTTCTTAGGTGCACGTAATCTACAGTGGACAATTGCTGAACAGCATGCAGACTTTTGCTTAACACTTAAAAATGTCATGAATTTAGCAAAAAGATATTTTTTTTCTGGAAAGCTAAGGAAAAGTTTTACTTGCATAAAAATCTAACAGTGATATTTGACATTCACTTTCCAGAAGATTTAGATGTTTAAAAACATTCAAACTATTAAGTTTTATTATTAGGTAAGCAAACTACAATTTTGCCGTGTAATATTGTTAATTTTGTTCAGTTATGAAAATCTAGGGTACTAAGATCAAAGACAAATATCGCTAAAACGAATGGAAAAAATTCAACCCTATTGCTATCAATAGATTAAAAAATAGTTGAAGAAAAAACCTCACAAAATAAAATGGTTTTCTCAAAGATTATTGCGTTGTTGCACGAATATCCTTGCTGAATCCTTACTATACATGAGTGTGTTGTGTGATTCAGTGAACGATGAAATTACCTTCAGTGATATTTTTTTACAGGCAGCTGTTTCACATGCATTTCCATTAGAAAGAACAAAGTGTTCAGGATTAAGATGAGAGTGCTCTTCAGTGGCCTCAATAGCTGGCTCATTCAACTCTTCAAACTGTCAATATGCCAGATATTTCTACGTAGTGTTCCCATTAAACATTTTAATCAAGAAAAACTATGGTAATAGCATCAAATTGGGCATATAATTAAAACAGCAAAATTTTGTATTTTCTCTTTCATGTAACTGTACTAATTCTCTAATAAATTTCATAAAGTTGACTCATAATTCTGCTTTGGCATTCTGACAAAAGAACAGAATTCTTTGCAAGTGTTTGCTTAATTTCCATTTTTCAAACCTAATTTCAATTTTTATTGCTTCATTTTGAGTATACTGATTAAAGTAATATTAAGTCTTGCGAAGCTTTGCCAAAGAAAATGAAAGAATTAAATTATGTATATTTAATTAGCTACAGTTCTTTTTTAGGAACAACTTATTCCTTCTCTTTTAAGGTTGATTATTTTTTTTATCAAGTAAACTCTAAATCACTTATAACTCATTAGTCAACCCTGTTTGAGAAATATGAGGGGTGAGGGAGGTGAAACAACACTTTCATATTTAAAACCTGTTCATTTAAGCAAGTTTATATATACAATTTAAAGAAAATTCTGAGAGCTGTTTTATAAAATAGAAGCCCTCTGTCCTCCTCAATTCTCCACAAGATCTGTACTTTGTACCACTCCAGTGTTGGCTTCAACATTGCAACTTCCAGGTAACAGGTTTCTGGAGAAACATGGCAACATATGAAAAATAGTTTATATAAAACAACAACAACAAAAAACTAGTAGAGTTTTACTCCTGAAATTCCTAAGCATTCATTTGGGTTTAAAATATATTTTTAGGAATGATTTCTATTAAAAAGCAGGTATTAGTGTTGTTTGTTGGGGTGAGGTGTGTGTTTCCACATTTTCTGACTTCAAAGTAGCCTTCAAAATGCTTAGGTAGATAAGTAGTTTTCTTCCTTATTTAAAAGTCATTTTCTTTTCATGGTCAAATGTCTTCTTGAATTGGGGTTATGTTCAGCACCTTCACAAAGAAATTTTAAATGACCAAGCCACATTAAATGATGTCATGTGTCACATTACAGCATTTACTGTGAACAATAAATCAGTTAAACATAAGTGTGACAAAACTAATTTTCAGTTGAAAATTAAATTAATTTCTATTAAAAAAAGAAAATATTATGAACTTACAATTCAGCATCATATCTGTATAGAACTAAGAGCATGAATTTAATATAGCCTTGTTTATAGAAACTAATTAAGATTGAAGTTGACAATTTCTAAAAGTTGAAATTGTAAGATCCTTTCCACAATAGCTTTCTCTTAACTCTGTAGAGAAGAATACAAAATTTAAACTGCTCTCTTTTCCCCAGATTTGGAAACCTGCTCCAATGTAGCAGTCAAGAAAAGTCAACACTTTCTCATTCATGAGCAACCTTTATAAAATAAAAAAAAAAAAATCAGGGGTAAAAGCAAAGCACACTTTTTCAGTTTTGCCAAGTGATTTTATAACCAAAGCTGAGAATGAGAATACTTTGAAACCACTTCTGCTACAATTGTAGAGTAGTTGATGAAGTATTTGGCATTCCCTTCTTCTCTGCATAAGCTCTTACAGTTTTTTGTCTAAGCCTCCCAAAAAATCTAGTTATCAGGTAGTCAGTCACTTAAACTCCAGCCACATAACAACTAAATGATGTATTTTCTGTCATATAGAAAAATCCCCCAAATCATGAGTAATAGCTAAAGGAAGCTCAGAAGAATTCAACCACTAGAAAGACCAACCTTTCATCCTTGAAGTTACATGTGACTGCCACTTGCCATAGGCTTTTTTTCATTTTTTAGCATTTTAGCTAAAAACTAACCTCTAAGTAAAAAGGTTTTCTTTAATTTCCCCCTCTTCTTTCCTGTTTTCTCTCTCTTCTCTTACTCCTTTATGGTTCCTTCATTTCCCTGCGGGAGGCTGTAGTCAAGATAACACACATGTCAATCAACTTGGACATCATGTTGAACTGTTCTAATATGAAGAGTAGTGTCATATTTAGCCTAATATCAAACTCTAACAACTTAACATTGCAAATGCATCCACAAGCATGTTAGGCATGGCCCATGTTGGCAGTTTCTTGGTGCCAAAACATACAGGCAAAAAGGTGTTTCTTTACTAGGACCCCACAGACCTGGAGAACTCTGGGTTGCTCTTACGACTTCCTTCAGGTGTCAAAAAATATATCCCTATCTTTTAAGATTTGGCCACATAGTTTTACTTACAACAAAGAATGTCTGTACTACACATGTAGGGCTGTATAGCTTGCTTGGTCAGTCATGATCTGTTAAGCTCTTTTAGATTAAAAATATGGTAGTGACTACAGAACAAGGAAAAATAGCTTCTGGGTACAAATGGCTACAATGCTATAATATTCTGTGGTTTTTCAAGTCAATTAGATTTTGAAGTACTGCTGAAAGAATCATGTGTTTTCTGTATTCTAATGTTGGAAATGTTTTTCATGGTACATGCCATGTGAATTACATATTGTCTTATAATACAACTTGGTTTTATTTAGTGTGCATTTAATAAGAGTGTCTCAACCCTCTAATTAGAACAAGTAACCCAGAGGTCCATTATAAATTGCTAAAAGGACAGATATGATATCCCTAGGAAAGAAATATGGCTGCCTTTATTTATTATTAATCATTATTATAGTTAACCAAATAACAAATCATTTTACCCTTTCAGGCTTATAAGGATAGGCATATTTCTATGTTAATTATTATCATTGTGTTATTAATGCTATAGAATGAAAGAATTAAACATTTTGTGTTACTTTGCTCTAAGCAAACAATAGCCCTTAAGGCTTGGAACCTCCAAGCCTCTAAATAATTTATTTAAATATTAAATAATTAATTTTCTAAATGCTATAATCATCTTTACACTGCAAGTCCATTTTTCTAGGTAAATGGGTAAATATGTTGCATTTAGGCAGAAGCACCTCACTTCTGCCGCTTGTATGTCTCAATATGTTATTTAATCTCAGAGTAGATTGAGTAGGCTGGCTTTAATACAAAGCCAGTGGTGACACTGCTCTGCGGTTATTCCATCCACTTGCCAGAGACACACTGTCAATTATTAGTTTTGCGTGAAGAGATTCAACAAAACGCCTCATGCGTATCTCTACAATAACTACTATGCTAGCTAGGGAAGTAGGATGTGTCCTATTTTGCTCACTTTGTGTTGAGTAGTTCACTCTCTGGAGAGCAAATATTTTAGTTCTTGTTTCCCTGATTTACCCTGTCAAGGTTTTCAGTGGAGCAAGAACTGGATTCGTGGCTCTTCATCTTAAGGGGAGTACCCATAGCCCTTGGCTAAGGAATTGCTCTCAAATTGAGTCTTTTTTTGGTGCACTGAATATTTAATTAGTTATTGCAAAGTGGAACAGCTTTCAGGCTGAAACGAGAGGGGGGAAATATTTTCCTCCCTCATGAATATCTTATGGGATATTCTGGAAGGTAAGAAGTCAGATCTTCTCAAGCAGAGAAGGGAGTAAACCCAGGTCTCCTACATTCAAGCTCAGGGCATAGGCTTGGAATCAAATTAACTAGAAAGCTGCCTAGTTCTAAATGGGTCAGCCTGTGTGTGAGTAAAAATAGTCCAGGTAAGTTAAGTCACCTTGCTTTTGCTGCAATAGGCAGTCACCCTGTGAATCCTAACTGGGGAGAGGTGTCTGCCTCTGACAGGATCTGTATTTGAGGCACAATTTTCCACCCTCACAATTTTGAAGTGTATTAGAAATCCACTTTCTTCTAACCTAGATATTACCTTCTACTTCAGAAAATCTTCAGACCTTGATAGATAGCTGGGTGTTCCATCATTTTTCTTTGTTAAATATTTGAACACTCGGCAGGTTTCCTCTTTTAATGTTCATGTATCAAGTAAAAGATACAATGGAAATAATGACAAATTTTTTGTTAAATTAAAATTGTGTCAGTTTGACGTTAATTGTCCCATGTGACAATGTTCCTCCTAAACACACTTTTATCATTTAGTCAGTGAATACATTTTGGGATCCCATTTACAGTAAAATCTCTGAATGGAAGGTTTGTTTGAGAAAACATTTTAGCAGCTCCAAATCATGCAGTTCTTAATGATGTAAATAAAAAAATATTTTTGTAAATTGATGCTGAATGCTTTCTTTATGATAACTGAGAATTCCCTGACTCTCACTAAAACCAGTTTTCCTTGAGAATACCCTGTACAATTTGCAGGTTTTGTTGTTTTCCAACCTAAACTTAAGCAATTATACAAAGCTTTTGTTGTCAAAGTTATTTGCATTTTAAAGAGCATCTATACTTTATTTCTACTACAAAGACACCATAGAAAAAATGTGAGGGAGAAAGGAAAATTGAGGGGATGAGGTTGATTTCAGTTTGTCACTTTCACTTCTTACATTTACTTGATAAACTCTGCCAAATTTTATTTTGGAGTGTGGACGTACACCATATATCAAAAGTGCTAGTAAATTTTCAGAAAGGAAAATCAAGACAATAATTCAATGTGAAAAGCTCATTCGTAACTGATAGAGTAGCTGAGGTTTCATGGCTAACTGTACATTATAAGAGCAACATACATAGAAAATGCTGTTACTAATCATAGGAAAAAGTTCATCTTAAGAGAAAAACTGGTTTGTTGAGGAATGTTGACTTCATAATATACCTTCTACCCAAAAGATCAGAAATACCTGAAGCCGTGTATTGATGCTGCACTCCTAGGACAAAGGCCACAAAAGCAACACTTCAGTATAAAAAAAAATTTGAAATAGAACTTGGGAAGTCATCTACTCCAGTCTCCTGCCAAAAAGTAGGATCAGCCATACCTGTCTCTGTGTGGATAGATGTTTTTCTAATCTGTTCTTTGAAATTGCTCATGATGGATATAAATTACACAGCCACCTTGAGTAACTCTCCTCAGACCTTAGCTATTTGAACTGTAGAAAAGCTTTGTCTATCTTAATATCTAAAATAGTGTAGGCAGCTATTAACACCAGTTTTATACATACAAAATTTTAAATCTTAAAAAAAGTCCTTAAACTTTACATTAAACAGATTTTATTATTCTCTTCCTTTTGTTAGAGGAAGAAAAATGGAAAGAGATTAACTGATACAACGGAGGTCAACACTGCAAGTTTGTAAAGAAAAACCCGATCCAAGTGATGCATTGCAAAGCTTGTTTCAAGGTAGTTTAAGGAAAAAGTCTTTTTCAAACTCCCCTCACTTCTTCAGTCATATAAAATTCTACAGCACACAGATAAGCTATCTTTCTACACTCTTCATGTAATCAATCTGTGTTGTTAATAGCTTGCCAGTGAGATGATATGTCTGCGTCATCAACCCTTTTGATGGACAGCTTTTTATCAGTAAGTTACAGAAGCTATATAGTAACAAATTCCAAACTTTCACTTTTATAGAACAAAAATGTATTTATACAGCCACAGTCAGAGCTGTGCGCCACAAAATGTAGAGGTATATACATGTCCTTAGAACACACTTAAACTGATATACTTGCCAAAATGTCATTGTTATTATTATTATTGATTCAAATTAATTATTTTTTTACCTCCTAGTCAGTTCTCCCTCTCTCCCCTTTCCCTCCCCCTCTCTCCGTCAGTATCTGCTCAGTATCCCCAAGAATTTGGATAAAAAATTTAAGGGTGGTTGAATCCAGCAGAATGCATCTTCTCAGCAGTGTAATGAATCCGTGGATTTACTAAACCTTGCACCTGACTTAGAGAAACAGGAAAGAATCTAGAAATAATGAGGAAAAAAAAAATCCCTTCTTTTCCATCTGGTTCATTTTTACAAAAAAACCCCAATATTGAACACATCAATAGCTAATGGCATTGCCTATACCTTGGAGCAGTGCTATGAAAGTTCCTCACTTTGGCAGTGAACATTATTCTTCAGCTGGATACAAAACCACTGTCAAAACTTCCAATTATGCCAAAGTTTTCCATTCTGAGGACAGATCTGAAAAATTGTCCAGGGCAGATTATATTATGAACATCCTAATTCTCTTAGCGATCCAGTGGATGAAACAGTAGCTTCATCCATAACGGCCTCTATCCACCTATAGAAAATGTTAACATATGTTTTTAGAAAGTTCACACATTTTGCTGACAAGTGAGAAAGAGAGGGGGAAATAAAGCTAGTGGTCTTTTTACTGAGTCTGTGTAATTTTTATCTGAAAGACAATTGGGAAGAGAAAGAAGTTGGGCAAAAAATGGATCCTTGTCATGAGACTGCGCAGAGGAGCTGCAAACTTAAGAAATATGTTCAAATATGATGAAGTTCACGAACAAAGGACAGATGTAGGGACTAACAACTCCTTTCTGAACTGACTCTAACCTTTAAAAAAAGTTCCGTTTGGGTTTGCATAAATCATAGTTCTGGTTTATCAATAATTTTTATTTTCGGGATAGTTACCCATGCTTTTGCTGATGTTCATCAAGTAGCTTGCAGGATACATATTACCCTCCTACCTGTTGTGTGTCTGCCTGAGGCTTTTTCACCTCTCCCCTACCTCCAGATGCTTCAAATGGTGCGTCAAAGTGTGATGGTGAGGAGGTCTCTGGAACCGCCGTGGGGATAGCACTTCAGAGGTCTTGTTACTATCATGGCAGCGGAGGCTGGCTGGTAGCAGAGCAGTTAGTTGGGTGGAAGAGGGAAATGGAGCAGCAAAGTGAAATTACTGAACGCTGAAGCCTGCATTAGTGTCACTCTGTTGCTCCTAGCAGCCAGGAGCCAAGCAGCAAAGGTCGGAGTGGGACCTGGCGAGTCTCTGTGCGTGCCCAGTGTCTCAGCCGGCACCAATCTGTGCTGCACACCTCCACCTCCAAACAGGGGAGCAATCTCTTGCTCCACACTTCATATCCAAATACTGCCCGTCCCCTCAAGATATCTGAAGAAAGTGTTGATAAGACATGGACAACATTAATTTTTTTTTTTCCTTAGCCTAGGAAATTAAGAACAACAAAATATTTTTGTATGATTACCCCAGGAATGCTAAAAACTTTTTGGAATATAGACTGTCTTTGGCTCTAGGTATTACATAGTAATCAGTTACTTGCTAATACTTAGCAGGTATTACAGCTAAAATAATGCTATTTACTAGAAGTGCAATAAAAGTCAGAGATATATTGAGCAATTTAGTGAAAAATTTGATAGACCTTTGTTTCACTATGGGCCTAATTATTTTATCTGCTAGCTTAAGTAAACACTCAATCACACCCACTCACACATCGCTCACCTTGAAGGTGATAAATATAGTATTATACCACAACAAACATCAGACAAACTGTATACTAAATTTCAATTTTGCAGAATGTACATGACTTATATGACCTCTAAGTGGTCTGTTATGGTAAAGATGTTTTAAAAATTCTTAGCCTAGATTGTATTTTTATAGCGAAGATTAAAATCTACTTCCAAACAACAAATTTGAAATGCAAGTACACAAGTTCCCTGCAGTACGGACTTTCAAGGACTAAGCATTGATCTGCCGTAATTTTTCTCTTTCATTGAAGTTTGAAGAGGTGAGGAGATTTTCTCGTTGCTATTTATCAGATGTGTGTTGAAAGAGATGCCTCCGTGTGCTATAAGCTTTTCTGTAACATAATCCTTTAGTTACTCCAAGTATTTAAATTCAACTAAGTACTGCAATGCAAATGTAAGGTGAACTTTGCAATATCACTTAAGATGGTTCTTTGGTCACAGCAGGGTTGTAGAAGTTTCAAAGGAGATCACAGACAGATAGAAAAACAATATTTCTTTGCTGTTCATTATTTAAGTGATTGAATTATAAAAAGGGGATAAATAATAAAGAAATTACAAGAAAGGTATTGAAATTGAGTTGTGATGTAAGATGAGAAGCAGCAGTAATTACTAAATTACTTCCTCTAGTCAAAAAACAGTTGACTTTTCAATGACCGGCTGCAGCTCAGTTCCTTCAAGGCAAAAAAAGGAATGGGGAAATACTGTTAGTTTTGCCCATAGTGATTACACATGCTTAAGGAAACGAGAAAGTATAGTATGCAGAAGGTGACTGAGTACTGAAATTTAGCATATCTTTATTTGCTCTGATTTGCTTTCTCATTAAGACAAAATATGAAAACCAACTTTATCTTTAATATCGAGAATTATGCAACCAAAGGTTTCCAGCTTTCTGTGGAATTCAGCCTCTTTAGAGGCAATATCATGATAAAACTAATCTTGGGCTTTTACTGAAATTATGTTATTGTTTTTTATGTACTCTGTTATATGCTATATCAGAAACATCTCATGCTGAATGTTACTCTTAATAACCGTTTCCAAAAAGCTTTTTTTTGTATGTCAAGTTTAATCATAAAAGTTCTGATTGAGTTTGCTGCAGTTTATTTTCAGAATGACTTTCAAATGCACTGCTTGTCTGCACGCTGAAGTGAAAATGTAAGCAATAGTAGTGACAAGCATATTTTGCTTTTTTGCAGATTTCAAACACTTTCTAAGGTCATGTGGGTATTGCTGGCCAAGCATCAGTAGTTTATTTGTTGCTTGATTACAAGTGGAATCGTAAATGGAATGAAATAAGATGGATATGGAGGATTACCAACTGCTGTTGGCATACAACTGCATGCTTAAAGATGTCTTCATTCATTAACAGACCATTTTAGCCTGCCAAGGTTGAAAATGAAATGCAAGTCACAGCTTGTACATTCATCACTGTAAGGAAAGCATCCTGCCAGTACTGGTTAGGCAAAGTGTACTTGTAGCCATTAGTAGTCCAGTCTGATTATCGGGCTCAATCTGTTTCTAATGGCAACCTTTGCAGTGACAGCATTGTTTCCATCTGTGCTCACTTGAGAAATTTTAAATCTTAGCATTTAAAGTTCTGAAATAACCTCACAGACACAATTAGGCACTTTCTTGGGGATTGTTCCAGCTGGTGTACGGCAACCCGGTGTACCTGCAACAAACACGCTGGCCCCTACCTTCCGCTTAGCAAGCCAAATAACAGGGACCCTCTAATTATAACAGGTAGGGTAGGTTGATATCTCAGGTTTATCCTCTAAAACTACCTGTGGTTCTTCCATTCGGCACTGTGGTGAACGAAGGCACTGCTTCTCCTTCTGAGAGCGTGCTGGTAAGAGCTTGTTAACAAACCTACAGTGAAAGTTGCTTGAGGGAGTTAATACGTACGTCAAGGGGAAAAGTGAGATGGGGGTAGGTGGAGGGAGGAAAGGAGGGCAGTAGGGAAAAGAAAGAAGATGCAGGGGGCAGTGGTGGGAACATGCTTGTTGGTCCTGGGAAAAAAACATGGGACAATCCACATGAAAAAAAGGAGCTGCTCATAGCCTGATGTTTTCAGTGAGTTTCACTTTTGCTGCTATGTTAAGTCTTAAAAAACAAATTTTTAATCACATACGTGTCATGCCATGCATTGGTTCAGCTTTGCTACATCAAACTGTTTATAAACTTTCTCTTTGTAGTAAGTGTAAATATTTCTCCTTTAGTGAAGAATTGTTTTAAGTCCAAAAAGCTTCATTAGAAAGTGAGTGTATCTATGTATTTTCTTGTGTTTTAAATGCAAATGCTTGATGTAAAAGAACATTTGTCTTCCAAGAGGCCTTTTTGTAGTTACACTGGAGGTCAAAAATACGTAAAAAAAAATCAATCAAACCATTATTTAAAGTATAGACATAATAATGCCAAAAGAGAAGAGGAAAGTGCCAGCTCTTTTTCAATTCTTACCAAAATAAAATATGCCTACCTTTTGAACTGATGTATTTCAAAAAAGCTTTGTTTTTCTCCTTTATCTTGAATAGGCCATGGTAAATTTACAACTGGAATTCTTTCTTATTGAAGTTTTATTAGACTAGAGAAGAAACAGCTATGCCAGTTTCAGATGTGACTGACTCCTGGCTGCCGTGCCTCTACTGTAATTTATTGATCTTCCAACACACTGGAGAAACAAATTCATACCTCATATGCCGCCGGTTTCTTAAGAGAAACCTGGCAGTAACAGCATGTGTCATGCTAAACTGGCCTGGTTGACTTGGTGATGAAACAGGCAAGCTGGGGTGGATGGGCTTTGCGCTAAAATCCAGGAGAAGCAAGATGTCAGTCTGGTCCTAAACTGGCATTTCTGCCCTGAGCATCCAACAGCAACTCAGTCACTGGGAGCCCTGGTTGGTACCTTTGTCCCTAGAGGAAAGCCAACTTAGCAACCCTCTTCTTTCACGAGTAGGAAAAAAAGGAAACATTTTGCTCTCCCAGTGAATACGTGAGGATGGCAGCAAGTGTCTGACTGTCTCCATAAATGGATGGTGAGCATTTAAATATTAGTTAGTAAGAAAAATGAGTAAGTGACAGTGCCTACGTGCAAGTTAAAATTAATGTTTACATTGAACAGCTAAAAGGCAAATCTTAGCATAGGACAGAGTGCTTTCCACAAGGCCATGGGAGAAATGTAGCTGATTGAAAGAAAAAGTGAACGAGGAGACAGAGGGGAAGGCAATGCACTGAGGACTAAAAATCAGGAGAATATAAATGGAACAAAAGAAAGGAAAATCAACTATTGGGAGGAAAAAAAAAACAAACACATTTTCTTAGCTCTGATTATAACAAGATGGTAAGATAATTCTACAAAAATAGAATGGACGGGATACACAGATTATATGTTTCTGAACAGCTTGCTTTATCAGCCTCTGAGTAATATCTGACAAATTGTGCCTTTTGTAAAAAAACCACTCACAAAACCAAACAACAATCGAATGACAGGGACCTGTACCAAACAGCCTTAACCTCAGCCTGTTTTAAAGTCTGAACATATATCTTCATCCAAATTTCATAAATAACTAATAAAAACTGAAGCAAAGGCCAAAAGCCTTTGACATAGAGGTTTAAAATATCCGAGAACTGAGTTCATTAAAAGAAAAGACATTGAGGCAAAGCTTGAATATCTGATTTATCCAAATTCTTCCAAGATTTGTCAGTTACTACTGTGCACATTACATTTCTGTGATAGTAATTTAGCACAAGTCCCTTCTCCAAAACCAAAACTTAGATTCCTTGACTGGAACTGAGAGAAAAATGGGCAGAAGAAAGTGATTGTAACTCCCAAGGTTTAGAGAATAGTAGGAGAAAATCACATAAAACAAGGATTCATTCTCTGGAGGTGAGGGTAAGATATTAAATTATTAATATCTTTCAAGATAGTAAAGGCCAGTGGGATGTTTTGAACAAATAAACATAATTTCATTCTTAATGAATTATCAAAAAAATCCCTCTCCCAAATGACTAGAAGCAAAAATTGAGTTGCTACGATTTAATTTCAGCTTAATTCTGTTGCAAGCAATCTTAATATCTGAAAAATGAATTGAAACGGTGTTAACTGTCTGGTTAGCGAGAAGTGCAATAATTAAGCTGCAATAAACAGGAAACTGGGTCAAAGAGCTCAGGTACGTTACAATCAGCCAAGGTTTAGAATATCCAAAGTTAATGTTACATGGGAAATAACTAAATAGTCACTATTTCATTCCTATGGAGATCTACAATGACTGAGACAGCAGCAATGTTGGGAGAAGTTAGAAGAGGAAAACTCTGAATCCTGACGTGTGTATAGAGCAATTGATTAGACAAAATGCGTTCCTCAAGGTAAAACAGATGCTGAAATAAGGACATTTTACAGATTCTTCCTTATTCTGTCCCAAAGTCAGTTCCACGTGCTGTAGTCTTAATGAAAGTACATTGGAGAGAATGAATACAGAGGCGAGTTTCTGATTTTATTATAGTCACTCACAGCTTAAAACAAACACGTGAAATCATCAAAGGCTGTGAGAAAAAAAGGCACAGACACGACAAGAAACATTAAAGCTAAGGAAAGAAGGGGAGGAAGGTGGCTGCTCACCAAGGCTGAGGGTCAGTTTGTTCCTGGGAAGGTGGCTGCTGGCCTGGGGGAAACTTTAAAATATCCTGGTCTCACTTAGGGGCAAAATTTGTGTTGGGAGGATGAATTAATCTCACCTAAGCTTAGCTGCTTGCACTGCAGACGTTACAGCAGATCTTGTTTAATTAATTTATAGTCAGTGAAAACTTTTTTAGGGTGCAGACTATCTCACTGGTTTTAGACATCTACTTTAAGATGTGCTGAATCTTGCCTTAAATATGTTTGTTTGTTTGTTTTTTCACGTACTTATATGGCAAGTTTAACAGACGAGCTGAAATGCAGTAACATACATGGAAATTCTCTCGTCAAAAGAATACTGTCCTCTGTGCCTATGTTGTGTACTGATACGGAAATTTTTAAAGAAAGAAAGAAGATCAAATTGAATTTTCTTCAGAAATATTTTTGGGGGTATATAAAACCACTACTAAAGATGCTGTCACAAAGACTGGACAAGTGTTGTCAATTATCTATGGTCTCAAAGTGTTTGTACTAGGAGTCCATGCTCTCAGCAGTACTCTGCATCACGCTGACATCTGAAAGTGGATACAAACATCTATGACTCAGTTAAACAATACTTGGAATGCGGTCAGTAGAAAATTATTTCATATTCATATGAGGGATTTTTTTTTGTTTGTTTTATTTTTCCTCCTCCTACAACAGCAGTTGGTTAACATTTTCCTCCTTATCAAAATAACCCAGGGAAAAAAACAAAGACTGTTCTGAACTAGCATAATAGCAGCTTTGGCACATTTATTGATAGATGCAGAAATCAAACAATTAAACAGCTAATAAGAAAAAAAAAACAAACAAACAACCAAAACCATGCTCACATCTCTTTGGTGTGCTTGTACCAACATCACAAATGTTCTCAAAAATGAATATAAAGAGGGTGAAAGTAGAAATATAAACTCAGCTATATTCAAATTAATTTGAAAGCCTGAAATAATCGCTGTTGAAAATTACGCTATTTAAAAAATTCAATTAAGATTTGTGACTCACTTCAGTTTTGATTTTATCCCTTCTGTTCTAGAAAATTACAAACTGCATATCAAATGCCCAGTGGGGTTTGGGAGGCAATGATGAACATCCGTTTCAAGACATTTCTTTTGGATTAAGACAGTATTGACTCTGTGAAAAAAGGGATTAAGGTACCTCACTGAATTTCTTACCTGCTGCAACACTATTGCAGTTGAGCTGTTATTCTTCAGTGTAGAATGTTTTGATGTTTGCAATTCATTTTATAACCTTTTACGAAGGAAACATTATTGATTATTTTTTCAGGAACTCAATGTTGTGAGATTTTACATTTATGATCCATTATGAGTAAAATATTTATTTTGAAAATAGCAACAGCATGTTTCTAACTTTTCCATTTTACTGCATTTTCTACTGCTAGCTGTAGTAGAAAACTCAGACCTGTTGAACTGCTGTATCTGACATCTACACAAACTGTTCAGCGATGGGAGAGTGAAATATGCGGCTGTATCTATTCCTATCATATTAGCAGTTACATTATTTCTGTTGCTTATATGGGATCTTCTCTCATGATCAGCTGAGCTCACGAAAAACTAAGGAAGAATCACTAAAATGTTGACTGGAAGGAACCCCAACCCGATACTTGGCGCAGGACTTTTTCACCAGTAGTAGCTCACTCAGCCCATTGCAGGCAAATAGCATCAACCACATGTCCTCAAAACCAGACTTGCCTTCATTCCAGATGGCCTTACCCATGTCAGAGACGGAATATTAGATGTATTAAGGAAAACCAGGGACAGATAATACAAGAATGTGACTTGTAACTGGTGCCACTTATTACTGATATTGCTGCTTTGTTCCCAGTCCTGAACAACAGGGTACAGACCTGAACCAGAGGCAAGGGAGGACAGCGCATTGTATTTTATTAGCAGTCCCTTAATTTTGCCAGTGGGACTCTCAATACCCTCATAATTAACAGAAAATTCTCCCAAAACAGTATGTTAGCTCGCTTTCTCTACCAAAAATTAAAACACATTATAAGGTGAAGTTTTCTAAATTTTATAAACAGATGCTATTGCTTGTATGTGATTGTACCTCTCACCAAATACTTTTGTTAAAACAAAATTGGCAAGTGATTTTTTTTTCCCATAATATTAACTTTATTTTGAGCATTTAGTAGATTTTTTTTTTACAAATAAGAATTTGTAGGAATACTAGGAAAACTAAATTGGAAAACTAAAATACCTAGAAACAAGCAAATACGTATTTATACAGTCATACGTATTTATACAGTCATACATATTTATGTAAAATTTTTGATTAATTTTTCTAATGTAATTGAAGATTATTATGGATAATATAAGAAAATACAGATTAAATTGTATTTGGTCTTAAATATTAGTTTATAGCTTTGTACTCAAAAGATTACATCTATGATTTCCATTTTCTGATTCACTATTAAGACTCATTTCTAAATGGGTCCCTTTCTTCCAAGACTCTGTATAAGCTCAAATATCAGCTGTTATCCAGAGACACTGCCTTTAAATTAATAACGTATGGAATTAATCTTTTGACAAAAAGAATAAGTGTTCGATTCTAAATTTGCCTTTTTTATCTCTAAAAATCAAGTAGAAATGCAATCTGATTTTCTTCACACCATCGAAGAGGTAGTTAGCCTAGTACAATTTATTTATGTTAGCATTATGCCAGTGTCAATGAAGATACTCCTCTGTCACTGTGGAACCAGTGGGAAGAAAACTAGGCCAATTTCTGCACACAGACAGCAACAAAGGAACCATTTGGGAATGCCACATCTAAATTTAATAAATCTATGCCACATATGGCTCTGCAATTCAGACTGATCTCATATAAGTTGGATGTCTAAATGACATCAGGATCTGACCTACTAAGGCTAGATTTGGGGGGGGCGGGGAAAGTAACTTCAGGCTTGTGGGAGCAAACCCTCAAACAACTAGAGTTTGAATCAATATTGTGATTGTGGCATTTCCGAAGAAAGGGAAGAAAAGAAGCAAAAACAAGAAAGATATAAAAGAAACGAAAATTTTACTACCTAATGTAGCCTTCAAATCTTGAATAAAAACAACTCTGATAGGTGAGAGAAAATACAACCCAACACTAGTCAGCTGCTAGATGACCTTTTTTTTTTTTTATATAATGATCTGTAAGGCTCATGTCACCTTGGAGTTAACCTGTCCATTAGATGACCTAACCCAGACAAGTGATTTAGGCTCCATTAGAGTCAACAGAGGAAGACATGCACTTGGAGAAGGCAGTTTCACCTCGCCCACATTAGAGCACAGAAAAAATGTGGTCACAGCAGCAGTGGAGCAGAGGAGGAGGATGCAATCCTAATAGGAAAGTGAGACGACCAGCCACAGGAAGAGCGCACAGAAAATAGTTGCATTATGATAATGGTGTCATATTGATTTTACAGCATCCTGCAGAGGAATCTTAGCAACATTTTTGAGGAGAAGGTTGTCATATGTGTTCCCCCTCCAACATCAATTTTATCATTAGTTATGAAAAGTAACTCCACACAAAGTAGTAAACATCACCGTTGTATAATTCTGAGTGTAACAGAAATACAAAACACGCTGCAAAATTAATGTAGATGTAATGAAATCACTGAAGAAATTCTCTCTTCTGGTGCATGAAGACAACTTCAGACATGCCAGCCGGCTTACAGAGGCAAGGCTTGGCACAACTCAGTACAGTTTGTCAGTAGTAATGTAGAAAGAGCACTGTTTGTTGTGGGGATTAGTTGTTGTCTCATTTCACCTACTGTTCCGAATAACAAATGGTTATGCATGTTGCCTTCAAAATAATTTGTCATATAAATTCCATATAATTTAGTTATTAAAATAATATTTGACAATGTTTATGTAACAGTATCCTCCCAATCACTCATCTGCTTCTAAATGCTAAGGGCCAATTAGAGGGTTTTTGCCTCTGAGATCTGGTAATCATTTGTTGACAGATATTAAATGATTCATCTAAACACATTCAACTGCTTTCTCCCATGAAAGAAATGTTTTCCTTTTTTTTTTTTTTTTAAACAAATGTAGTGGTAATTAAAGCTCAAGAAGTTTATAGCATCCAACATTTGAATTGCACTACACTTCAAAACTAGGAGCACTTAATTTATAGTGCACTTTTAAAATTAATTGCAAGCCCTACCATCAATGTAGCATTATTCTTTGTTAGAAGATGTTGTTACCCAGCTGCTCTATGCTGCGGCCATCTCCGCACTCTGGCCTACCAAGAAGCACATTCACCAGAGGAAAGACCTTGCAAGTCACTTAGTATGGCAAATGTCTTTTATTGACAACTGGTGCTACAGAGCATAGCATCTCCGTAAACATTCGTTAAGTACGCTCCTTTCTCTGTGGCCAGCAGCACGGCATTCCTGTAACAGGATGAGGGGTTGTAGCTGATGGAGAAGAGTGGTGGCCTGTGTCACTCCTTCCAGTTTCAGTTCCACTAATAACTACTGTGATTATTAGAATCTCTTGGGCTCCTCTGACAAAATGTGAACATGGAATAAAAGAGACACGGGAGAATAAAGTTCGCCTCTGCAATGCCTACTGTATGGTCCTTCTGTCTCTCAACACCTTACAGTGCTTCTCAGCACCACTCATGTATTTCATGAGCCGTTGTTACAAAGGTGTTTCCTCCCAAGTCTACCTATGGGCTTGCTAGTCTGCAAAATTTAACTGAATCTGGTGAGTTCCTACTTCATTTATATAAAAGAGCCATTTTAACAACAACAAAAAAAAAACCTCAAGTGACTGCAAGTTTATGAATTCCATCTGTCATAATCCAAGGCAGAGATTTGACCTTGAAGTATTATACCCAGTTAGGTTTGAGACCAAGTTTGAAATAAATAGGCAAAAAAGTGTGCATAAATCTGCTACAGTGGTTGAAGTCTATTTACTACAAGCTCATGGGCTAATTAAGTTATCCTAGTTACTTTTACATAGGCTTATATTATATACAATCCAGTACAGTAATTTATAGCTTTCCTGCTAAGCCATCTTGTGAAAATATTTGGATATCCCAGAGTTCTACAATTTTTTAACTTTTTGATAAAGAACAGAACAGCAACACCATGAAATTTCCAATAAAATAAATCAGTCCATCTAGTGCCAGAGGCTGATGAGCTGAGTTTGGGGCTGCCATTAGCTTCAGTTAAGGGAAGACGTGGTCTGACAGAGAGCCATCTGACCTGCCATCTTGCCAGACCTCCCACCAGCTTCTCATCTCTGTGTTTGACATACATCGTCTTTCCGCTGGCAATCACGACGTACATCCTCGATTTGGAACAAGAAAACTAGGAGCCACTGAATTTCTGCAACTCCTTGGATACGTTCTCTGACAAAGTGCATGTAACAAGTAGTGCCCAATTGTTAATTATGTCTAGAAAACATAATGTGGCATTTAATAAACCAGGGCAAAGAACCTTCCGGTTCAAAATGATGCAATATTTTTGAGAGTCTTCTCTCCTTTTCATGTGATCAGAAGGAACTAAAATATATTGCCACAGCATTAGGGCAACTTAAGAGGGAATTATGGAGTGGCTGTCAACAATGCTGTTCTGATTGTTTCATGTTTGGGGTGTGGGTTTGATTTTTTTTTCAACCTACTACTGGTTCAAGAATCAAGCAACAATACAGCACAGGTTAAAAGATCCAAGAAATTATAGCTTTCAGATATAATTCTTTGTATTGTCAATATCCATTTTTTATCACCCAGATATTTTTCAATCAATAGATTCTTAAACACATATATATGTATGAATGAAATACGTATGTATGACTATTGTCCTAGCTGAAATCATTTCCCATCTCCTATATATTGCTTTTCTCTTCCTCCCAGAAGTGACTTAGTAAACAAAAGGCAACGATGTACAACATTCTACTCTTGTGTGATTTTTTGCTTGTGTTTAGTTTTAATGTTATATATTAACTTTTCAAACTTACATATGTTTATTAGTTTCAGGTATTTTTCGCTTCTTCCTATACATACCAGAATCTGTCCTTCTCACTGTCATCATCTGGCAATATAAATACTGCTTTATATTGATGTAAAGCTTACTGCAGATAAGCTTTTCCTAGTTTGAAAAAAAAAAAAAAAAGATTAAAAAACCTAGGCCCTTTCTTGCAAATACAAACATATCATATTTTGTTTTCAGTTTGCATCGACACCCACAAAGAAACTGGAGGTGAATTCAAGTCATCACCGGCTTCTTGCACGTTTTTACCGGCGCATTTAACTTTCTCTGTTTAGCCACAGCTATTTGAGATGCCTCCCACATTCACCGTAGAAGGCATACTGTTAACTAACTTCTTGTTTAAATGAAGGGCTATGCTGACAATTAAATGTAGGATCGTGCATGCTTCAGTGCCGTACCTTATTATAATCAACGTGAGGAGAAGCAGAGTGCTGAAATTATGGGTTTTAGTCTGCATCTGCATGGCATTATTATGCTTATCAAGGTGAAAATGTCGACGCTGAAGAATGTAATTGTGTACCTTGAGCTGCAGCGATAGTTAAACTGAGCTCCTGCCTCCGCTATTAATGCATCAGAGCACTACTCTTAAGAGGCACCATAACTCTTTATGTAGGCAGAGCTTTCAATTCGTGAATTTATTTCCTTCCTTTCTTTTTTTAAAGACTTTCAGAGATAAGGTTTTTCTGTTTGGATATTAATTCAATATAGATTTTTCTGATGCTTTTTTTTTCTTTCCATTTCTAACAAAGTCAGGGACAGAAAGAAAAGTGCTATACGTTTGTATATAGCTCCACTGCCCTCCAGGAGGTCAAGTGTGAAATGAGTTGAGAGACACACTGACAGCCCATGCGTGAGCTGAAACAACTCGAGCTAGTTATCAGTAATTTGGATCTGTGACTGTAGTCTGGCTTCTTATTACAGAAAATAAAATCAAATAATAAAATAATTCAGTGAATTATCTGTGTTTAGTAGATTATCATTTTCATCTGAACGTTGTCACTTACAAACCATGCGTGTTTTATTTGTTGATTTTAATGTTTAGTCATCTTGAACATTTTGATCTGTTATTCATTTATACTGCAAAACTAATGCAATTTTTGTTAATACAATAAATTACTTTGTTTGGTTTCATATACGTGCATCGCTTGCCAGTCAGTCACTTGTAAGTTATCTGTATGGATGGGCATACCACTTCTAGTCACACAAAGAGGGAGGGAACATTTTTGTCCTCCAGAATCACGGTGATTCTCTCGAGCTGCTTAGACTGTGCTGAACCCAAAGCAATGGGTCAACACATATGCCAAAATCCATCCCCATGCCTGCTCATTAGTATGTCTCAAATTATAATACCACAAATTCTGTAAATCCTCCGTTTGTTTCTTTTTTTTTTCCCCCTCTCCCTCCACAATAGATTTTGGCAAGAACGCAGAGTAAGTATGCTAAATCAATATAATAAACAATTTTTTTTGAAATTGCTTCAATCTGTTTTAATTTCTTGAAAAAAAGAAATTGCACAGGCTTCAGTATTACATAAGTCATTATTTTAAACCGAGCTACTTAGTTCTAAAATACTATTTTGCTACTCTCAATCTGATTCTTGCCATCAAGAGAAATACAAAGGCCGCTCAGTATCTAAGGCTCACACACGATGAAAGTTGTTTGCTTTTCCACTCCTTTGTGTGAAAGGAAGAAATTAACTACAACATATTTGTCTTGAAGACGTTTCAGTATTTATGAATTATTTGGTTATTTCCTTACAGATAAAAATCAATCATCATCTTAGCTACGAAGAGGGAACCTAACTTGCTTTTGTTTAAACATTTGGTAACCTAATAATTGAAAGAGCAGCCCACTTGTACTTTTGAGAAGCTTTAATGAACTAACTGCAGTGGTGAAGGAGGACTACAGCTACACATTAAGCACAGGCATGGGGATGGATTTTGGCATATTTGTTGACCATATGGAAAATTAACACTTCTGGATTTACGCCTGTGTAATTTGTGGAAGTGAAGAAGCTACTCATACCACTCAAATTAATTAAGAAAAATTCTTTTGCTTTTGAAGCACTGGACCTTAGCATGCTTTTTAGTTGTTAAGATCTAAATTTCTGCACGGTGAAAGAATTAATGCACTGTCTGTTTCTATCTTAGGGCTATCTTTTAGGGCACAGTGATTAGTGAAGGACTCCTTGACTCTGTATAAAAAAGCTGTTGGAAGCCCATCGATGGTTAAAGGCAACTCACTGAGCCTTTCACAGTGGACTGCTGGGGTCTGGACTTACACAAATTACAGCTGATGGCATTTTCATTCTGCAGAGAGAAGACAACTTATAAGGCTAAGCAAGAGGGTCAGATTTATATTAAATGCTATAGCATGAAAAGTAATAAAAATGTATTCACTGCCATTTAGCAGAAAAGGTATATTATGGGACTGGGAGGCCTGGAACAGTAATGGATCAATCTGAGAATCACAGTTTTCTTAATAATAAATATAAAAGTTGCAGATGTCAAGTTTGTTTCTAATCTTCTTTGCATCAATATAAATCTAGAACAGCTCTGTGAAACTGATGAAGTAAAACTAATATGAATCAGTATTTTAAAATGAGACAGTCAGACACTTATTACTGTCAGAGCTGCATATCTCCACTGATTTTATTAGAGTTATATATAAAGATCAGACTTTCAAACCATTCTAAAATCAAACCTCCTGTTGCAATGACAGGTAAGTCCTTTCTATTACATACATTGAAATATGTGAAACCGTTATCAATTCTGCAGCTGTAAAGCAGAGCCTGCATTTCTGCCTTTTTCTCCCTTACTCCCCACGTAGGGGAGTTCTCTATGCAGGCCAATATTCCTGTACAGGCAAATCTTTTAATCGATCTCCAGGAACAATAAGCCCTTTGAGAGAATAACAAACTGGTTCCGGATGGAAGGAACCTCTGGAGACCACCTATTCCACCTCTCTCCCTGCTGAAGCATGGTCACCATGTTCAGATGGCTTCTGGCGACTCCATCACTCCTCTGCTCCGTGCAATCTCTCCCTGCCGGTGTGGCACAGAGCGAAGCAGCTCAGTGTCATGTAGCTGAGTGAAAATTCATGCTACGCATGCCTGCGAGTCGAATTGGAAGGAGAGCAGAGAGGGGAATAGGCTGTGGCATGACATTGCTTTGAAGCTCCTAGCAAGTGCAAATAAGGCTCATACTAAGTCAGTCCCTGCTAGGGAGCTGTCTATTTTTATTTGTAGTGTTGAGCTTGCAACGGAAGATGTTTTGGTTCAATTCCATTCGGCATTGAGAAAAGCATCAAAATGACAATCTTCTTCTGGTTCAAGAAAAATAATGGTTTGTGTGATTATCAATTCAGCTTTATGTTAGGTTTGATTATAGAAAGATATGATTTTAAAATATTGAACTCATATCTGCCAGATTAGACCTCATAATTTTTTTAGCTAAACCTGACATTCTTCTACTGCATGTAACCCCTCTCTGCCCTTCCTGTTTCTTTTTCGATAATATACCGCTGACAAACGATGTTTGATTGTCTCGTGAAGGCGAGAAGATCAAATACATACAGAGTATTAACAAAAAGAAAGAATGTCCTTTGGGGGAAAAAAAAATGTTGCAGAACATGAATTCCGTTGTACTGCTGCAAAGAGTTAGTCACTGTGAAAAAACCAGTTCAGAGGCCGCCTGCCATGGGGAGGGAGCAGGACCCCCGGCATAGAGACAGGGCTCTTTCAGGAGGGCTTTGCTCACCCTTGTCTGTCACAAGCTGGGCTGAGGGAGATGCAAGGGAAAGGAGGGGTGCTGCTTCCACCACTGACATCTCGGCTATTCTGGCTGTCTTTCTCACGGGTGGAGGGTAAAAAAAAAAAAAAATCCCTCTCCAGCACGTTGCGTTACCCAGAACCAAAGCACCTTTTCTTCCCCAACAGTGCTGTCTCTCTGCTTCTTGCTTGTTTATTCTTTTCCCCTGTTTTTTCTTTTTTTTTTTTATTGTAATGTTGTTTTTTTTTTTCCCCCAGTTAGTTCTATTCTATGGAGAATGAAACAAACCAAGATGAATCACTAGTCCTCTGGAATTAGGGTCACTTGAGTGATGGATGGGAAAGCAGGCAGGGGACTTAGCTTACAAGAAGTTTGGCATCAGCAGCGATTCCCACTGACTCTTTCAATGCTTGTGTGATTACAGCATACACAGGATCCAAGTTGTGGCCTCTTGCAGTTGCCAGCACTGTACTGGGCAGGCTGGTGGCATTGCTCAGTGTGCTTAGAGAGTCAAAGCACAAAGGCTAGCTTGCATGTTAACAGCCTTTGACATCTTGAAACATGTTATATGAAAGCCGACTTTGAGGTTTAAGAACTGACCAAGTAGCGATAACTTCAGAATGACTGAGAGGGATGTGCAAAATACTCAGCCCAGTACTCATCTTCAGCACGTGTAAAAAGCAACTCTACAAAGGCAAGGCTGAGCATCACAGTGAAGAATTAAACCATAATTTAAAACACAGATTTGGTCAATACGTAATAATTAATAAGAAAAAGAACATTGCTTTGTCCTGGAATGTTGCTTAAAATGTACTGTTACTTTGTACAGATTCAAGAAACATGTTTGCATTTATTGTTCTGCACAACTACATATGGAAAACTATTCCAAACAATTTTCCGTCTATAGCTAAGCCTTCACTGGTATTTGTGATTTTGCTCTCTCTCCTTAGGCTTGTCCATGCCATCTTACACCACAAAAATATTAATTTTCTCAGAGCAAGTCCTCTTCTATCCTCATACTCCAGTTAGAACTCAGACGTAGCATTGGACAGAAAAAATGAAGGAAACATAGAATCAAAGAAATAGAAAGAGACAGAATGAAAGTAAAAGTTTTCATGAAAGAAAGACCAAGAAAAAGAGGTCAATAGTCTTGAATTATTCACCAAGGGTCAGAAAAACCTCAGGTTCGTTTAGCACAGTGTATAAGTGGTCTGCTTATTCTGATAAAGCAATTGTACAGACGTGTATCAAATGACCGACTCAGAAAGGTTATGAAGAAAACTCTATAGCCTCAGAGACAAATGTTTATCTTCAACACGGAGGAAAATAAACCTTCAGATGTTCGCCCCTCTCTGTTTGCACCAGTACCTCTTGAGTAAGAACTTTCTCATTTTCATCATGAATTAATACAAATACACACACACACACACACACATATTGAACCTTCATGTTTCCAAGCTGAATAATGCAGCAATTTATTTTAATATGACTGAAACTGTGACTCATTCTTGATTTTAGCTTAATTTGAAACAAAAATTCTCTTGCACCGTGAGAAGACTGTAACTTCCCAGCTGCTGTCTTGACCCAGTTGACAGGTAAATCAGGTACAGCTTTGTTCCTCCAAGGTTATCCGTTCTGGGGTAAGTTTTCTGTTTGGTATGCAGGCTTGCAAAACCACGCTTTGAAGATGTGGAGATGTCTCGCTCTCGCTAGATCTTAAGCTTCCTTTAAACTGTGATGAAGTTTAGGTAAAAGAGTTCTAATCACCAAAGAAACCCTTTAAAGCATTGATGTTTTCAGCTCTTAGATCACCTTGTAAAAGCAGCAATGGAGAATTAAAACTCTTGTCCAGTTGTGTATAAAACTTTGGCTATGCATACAGGCCCCAGTGTGACAGTAAAAGGCGTTAAATATTGGACTCGTACCTCTTCTTGTGTCAGTCACTATAAAAAAACTCCAATGCTAATTTACTTCAGCTTACAAGCTAATCCATTACTGATAGAGCAAAGCAAAGTCAGAAAACAAAACACTTTATTATGCATAAGTTTCTTATTAGAATAGAATAATCCAGCCAGAAATACTCAGAGAGAGATGACTGTAAATATTTGCAAGTTTGGATAATACGCTTGCCGTCATAATTGGCAGAATTGATCTTGCTGAGTATTCACCTCACAGTTCAGAATCACCCCTTCTCACAGGCAAGTCACACACAAACAGACCCCGCTTCCTTTTCAAATTTGTACTGATGAGTAGCTGATATAAAACACAATTTCACTGCAAGTTACTTTAAAATTTATTAGAAAAGAAGGTGAGGTTTTAGCTGGAAAAAAAAAAAGCCACATTACTTTTCAGTCCTCTTTTATGGAACTATGCTTATTTGTCACATAGCCTCAATAAATATGATAATAGTATTATATTGTTAGCATCTTAACAGATATTTGTTCTTGCCACCTTCTAATGCAGAAATCCCCAAATTTGTTCCGTGTATTTGGTATATGATCCAAGAGGAATTTTAAAATAAATTCACAAGATGTGAATCTAACAATTTCTGTAATTTCAGAACTCATTCAAGTTTGCTTTATCTTATGCTGCCACTTGCACCTCTGTAAAGCTTTAAAATGTGAAGTGGAATGCCAGCACTTTAGGTTTTCTATGGGCACTGCAATTCACATACAGATAAAAGACAGGTGTTTTAGTATGGTCAAATGTCTTCTGAACTATCGTGCTTGTTCACCAAAACACCTGTCAAGTAACAGCAGAGAAGTGTCAGTGATGATAAAATAAAGGTTGTGGGTTTACTGCATTTAGCAAGGGTGGTTTCAGATACGCATCAGCTACTCAAGTTTGTTGCATTAGGAGACATCAGCTGAATAAACCAAGATTATGCTCTATGGAATAGTAAAGTAAAAACTTAGGAATCAATAACAATTTCAATTTAAACTGTTGCACCACTGACAGTTCAGCATTTCTGAATTCTATTCATCTGGAAAATTATTCTTCCTTAATTTGGCTGACATCCCCAGAGAGTTGGTATTGGAGCAGAAGGATGTGCATGCTTAGCGCAGAGAAAAGCATTCTAGCAAGCTTCCTTCAGCGATGATAGTCTAAAGCATGAGCATGGTTCTAGCAAAAATATACAATTATTCCATTTCCAAGGCCAAGCAACTGTGGAGTATATAATCCATTTTACTGATGGAAGCGCAAAGTTGCTGAGTAACCACAAAAGTCAAATGAGGTCTTCTATTCCAGAGGATTTGCAAGGAAGGAAGTACTTCACTGAGCACCATGTGAAGACAAGACATTATTCAATTTAACTGAAAGCTTCACAAATATTTTTAAAGTATGACAAAATAATACTTTTCATTTTGTTGAGGAACTTCTAAACAAGGCATTGACTCAGCTTGATATTAAAAACAATGTTTCTATTCCATACCAAACTTCAAAAGGGTGCAAGGAGCAGCTTGCTTACCCTTCAGTACGAGCTTCAACTCATCCATTTAACCATCCAGTGAAGTAAATTGACTTCCTGAGTCAATTACAAGAGATGATAGATGTTTCAGGAATTATCGTCTCTCAGCTGAGTTGCTGTGACTGATTGTGTGAGGATGGTTTACTCCTCCACAGCCATGCAGTAAGAGGATGCACATGTAGTTGCACAACGAGAATCCTGCTCCAGTTGCCCAGTTTTGTAACTTTCTGAATATTGCTGGCTATATTAAGCACCCTTTAAGATAATCTATATGTGGATACGAACTATACAATTGTGATATTGCATTTTAATGGCTTCCTAACACGTCATCATTCCTAATGCTGAGGGTTTATCATAATCCTAAACTGGCATAATGGGGGTCGTCCGCTTAGAGTCTTGCCTTCTCCTCTCCCCTGTCCTCATGCCTATCCCTATGCTTTCCAGCACCAGTAGTCATGTTTCTTCATCTTAAACTCAATCAGGAATACGCTCAGACTGAAAATGTATTTTTTTTTTCCCCACACATGCAACTCAGGCCCATGGTCCACCTCCCCACCTAATTCCACTAGTGCAGCTGTGGGTACAGAGAAGAATGAAGAAGCAAGTGGCAGGAGCAGAAACAGCGGATGGGAATGCCCTGCTATACACTGGCCTGCAGTTTGATGGTCATCGCACTGCAGCCTAGGACAGTGGAGGTAAAGCTACTATCTCTACTATTTCTAAAATGATCTGCTCTTCGCTGGTAAAGAATAAAATGTTTACAAGTGCAAAAAGGCTAGAATTTCATTTCAAAGTATAATTAACTAAGCAATTCACAACAATTGTTTGTTTCGATTTTTTTTTAGTCACCACTCAGTAATTACCAGTTTAAAAAAAAAATAATGGTTCCTTCATGTGAGCTCTTGACAGCAAAAATACAGGGGAACTGATATACGGAGTTGTCATCAGGCTTACTGGTTTCCCTGGCATAATACATAGCATGTACTTAGGTGATCATGAAGGTGAGCTACAAGAAGCCTGCTCGTAAATGAGAACAAGCATAACCTGGAAAACTACTGGAAAGAGCTTGTAACACTGTACCATGAGTGAGATTTACCAGAGGAGGACTACTTTGCAGGTGTAAATAATTTATGTACTAAAACAAAGCGAGAAAAATAACATTGAGGAAAGAAGAAAAAACAAAAGGAGGAAGATGTGATACTAGGAAAGAAATCCAACAGAATAAAGGGAGGGAAGCAAAATGATAAAGCGAGAAGCAGGGAAAAAAAGTGATGGATTGCAACTCTGTGGTATCATGTAATGGAATAAAAATGGAAAGAAAAAGGAATTTAAAAGCCTGAAATTAAAGCCAATCCATAAATTTACTTTTTCTGAGATGTAAATGATTGCTTAAGCCTAGTTTTTTTAGTAGATGTTGCTATGCAAAATGCAATTTCCTTCATAGTTCTGTTGACTTCTTTTTAAAAATTATTTTGGATTTCTACAATAGTATTTAATTATTAATTAAATATTTGTCAAGTGTATCTAAAAGCATGAAAAGAATTAATAACCAAGAACTCCTTAAATTTTCTGACATTTTACAGTGCATGTAATGAAAAGCCTTTATCGAATGCAGATAAATTTCCTTGACCTATTGCTGAAATCTGAGTAAACATATAATTATGGGCTTTAAAATGTGTTTGTTATTTATAGTGGGACATTAGGACCTGATGTGGTAGGTTTAAAGTAGCATATTAGAAAATCTTTCAGCTTGCAGACAATTAGAGCTATTGTGGGGTCACTGTGGGTTAACAATTTATTCCCGAAATGAATGGAAGTTTTGTCATTGATTTAACAGGATCAGTAAAGTACATTTTGCTTTTTCATTTTTTTAATAGTTCTTCCAAACAGCACACTGTATTCACAGAAATTTCTGTCTTATTGGAAATCTAGCTCTGGAACAGTAAAGCTAAAAAATAGGTACGCTTACACTGTGAGCTGGCATTTCTGTGGAATACCAGGGATGACGGTAATCTGGTCGATGACTGAGGTTTCTCCACATCTTTTGCCTAATATAAACGCATGGGTGAATTTGGTGAGAGACAGTAAACCAGAAAACACCAAATTCCTTCAGGTGCAGGTACTAGGAGAAAGCACATTCTGCATTTCCACTTCCAACTGAGGAATAAAATGCATGCAAGTCACTTCAAATCGCCAGTGGGCAACGGCATCCATTTCCAAGCTATCCATGAGGGTAAGCACATGCACAAAACAGTCATTAAAAACTCTTAGCCATACATTAATTAGTAGAGATCTGCTATTTTATGAAACATAAAAAAAGAATGGTTAGTTTGGGAAAATGAAGAATAAGTTCATTATCATTTATAACCATATGTTGGGCACAAGTATTATAATTTTCTTGGGTCTCGTTCCCTAACATCTTACAACTCTGTGAAATTGCAAAGAGAAATAGTAGGTAAGAATATATTTGCACTAAAATCGTGACATTATAATCCAAATTTGATTTTAAGAGCTATCTTGTTGGTTACTTTTCAATTTTTAGGATCCTGCCATGTTTTTAGTCTATAGTAGCATAACAAAACATACAATTAATATACAACAAAATTGCTGCATGCTATCTTATAAATGCTGTATTTACAGAATTGACTCAAAATCTTAGGTCATGAAGAGAGGTGCTTTGCAGACCCAAGGTAAAGGGATTCTCCTACTACAGAACATGAGAGGTGACGTGCAGGGTTAGCTGACAGTATGGCAGAACAGGTACACAGCACCAATGCTTACGCAGAAAGGCTTACTGCACACTTAAAAGTTCAGGTAGGGACTTGATATGGAGCAACTAATGCACTGCACTTCCTCACTTACTTCGTTGTCACTTCAGAGATAAGCCCTAAGGCTTAGTCAAATTTCCTACTGAAGGTAAAGTGTCACAAAAGTATACGTTAAACAGGAACAAATTATTTTTGCTGGACAGGAACGGACTAGAACAAGAGATTTCAGAGTGGTTAAGTGTTTTGCTGAAACAGGAGCTTTAAGAGAAGAGACAGATAAAAATATGATTGATTTGTGAATCTAAATGCACTGGCAGCCCCAGGGTGTGTTCTACCTGACCCATGTATAAGATGGATGGGGGCTGTCCTCATAGTCTCCCCTTCTGAAGAAAAGCGCTTTCCTGCATAGACTCGCTAGTGGACTTTTTGTTTCCAGAGTTGAGGATGCTGGATTCTGGCATGTGTCTTTTTGTGTGTGTGTTTACAGTACATATATATACATAATGGACTGTAGTCTGCCTTGCCAAGCCCAAGCCAAGTCGTCGTCTCATCCCTTACCTGTGATTAAAACCACCAACATTGCTAACATACTGCTTGTTGTTCGGGTAGCCTGACCCCACCATTCCAACCATCGTCCCCTTTGTCTAATAAGGAATTTCTGCTTTGGTCTCAACCACAACATTCAGCGATGATACTAGTGTTGTAAAATTACCATAGGTATAGATATTTCTTCAGTACCAGAACTGGCATCTGATACAGACTCCATACAAGAAGAGACTATATGTGATATTCAAAGCCGATAGCACAGTTTCATTCTTCTAACACTAAAAAGTGAAAAAAACAGTTGAAATGAACATCTTTCCTTAAAAGGGTTGGAAAAGAAAGTGATTCTGGGGCTATCTGCATGTATGTGTTCAGGGTGGCGTAAATGGAGCCAACCTAGACTGTGGGTATCTCTCTCTCCTATTCTCATTCTCCAGGGTGTTCCTTAGGGGTTAAAAACCATTTGCAGTGTTAATCGCTGTGCTGAGAGGGATCCTTAAAATTTGTTCTTAAGCAGTTGCCACTATCTAAAAGCAATTTATCTGCAACTCATCTCCACTGAAGCATACAACACCTGAAAAAAAGTTCTGCAGCCAGTGCATGGCTAGGCTAGGACTGCCCCAAAAGGCACTGCTTGGCAAATGACAGCTCACAGAAAACCTTTCACAGGCGACCTGATGAAAGGTGTTCTGATTTTGCAAAGTGCTCAACACCATCATATTTAGATGCAAAGATGAAATCTACCAGTATAGAACTGACTTCAGCCATCCCTAATAGAAGAGCTATTTCTCAGCTCATATTAGTAAAACAGAAAACGCCAATTGAGCCGCATCAATGTTTGTAAACTGATTTGTGATCTTCTAAAATATCAGTATTTGGTATGTTAAATAGTAATGCTACCTTTTAAAAGCAAGACTGTTGTTTATTGTTGTTATAAAAAAAGTACAAAATGGTTATTTTGAAAGGTTATTTCAGCCTTGGCCATTTTGTATGTTTCTTGGTTTTGTGTACTATGCATTTTGTGTCCCTTACTCTGATTGATTAGAGCTTTTTCCAAGAAAATGACAAATTAATCATTTTGATTTGCAAAAAGCATTTTTGCTTTTCAAAATTTATGTTAGATTTGCTTTTTATTTAAGAGGCTGGGAAGTAAACCTCATCCTTTCTTCTGGACGCTGTTACAACAATGAATAGCATTCAGTGTCTGCACAATAATTTACTCAGTCATAAAAAATAATGTGACCCCCTTTTTGGAGAGCATGAGAAAAATGTGTTAATGAAGACGATTTCAGAAGCCCCATATATCTATTTCAATACCTTTGTTTGAACTGTGGACAAGTTTGAGGAGTACCGTGTGTGTACCTTAAGTGTTTTATCTGTGGAGGTGAGTGTAGGCTCTCATGAAAAGCTCAGTCTCCTTAAGGACACTATAAAACAAAAGGTCAGGACTGAAACAGAAAGTCAGGTTTAGAAATCCTCTGTGGTACCCTACCCTATCCTTGAACTGAAATTCTGTGGAAATTTAGCAACTGGTAGTCATCAGAAATAGAACATAGATGCGTGACTGGACAGCAATCTAGCCAAAGGGAGTTAGCTATTTTGCATTAGTAATTCATAATACTTAAAGACCAATTATTAAAAAAATTGAACAAATGCTTCTTGAACAGTTTACATCATTTTCTATTGCATACTAGTGTACCACTGCATAGTTTATATATATATAAAAAAAAAGGGAATCTTGTGAAAAAAATGACAACTTTTGTCCAAGTTGTGGGAAGGTTATGGTAGATATTTATATGGCAGAATTAATCACAGATGGTTTGCTCAGAATACAAAATAAAATAAACAGTTTGCTTTGGACTATTTTTCATACTACTTAGTCTTGCTTTATACTTGATAAATTAAACTTTTGTAAAACATTTTGTTGTTTACTTGCGCTTTGGAATGCTTTTAATGTTATTATCTGTTTTAGAAAAGGAAATTTTACCTTTTTTTGCAGCATCTATGGACGATCTTTAAAAGTCAGTATCTGCTTGTCTGTGCACGCAAACAGGAATAACTATCTGGGGAACATAATCATGGCAAAAGGTCATGTTTGCCTTTTATTTGAAATACTTTTAGACTATCAAGTGGTTTAGAAGTCACTCAATCAATATCAGAAGTCAAGGAGAACAGTTCATATTATCAACATTAATATATTTTGAGTTTTCTAAGATGGAATGTTATTTTGCTCAGCATTTTAATTGAGATTTCATAAAATCGCTGTTTTAGTGTATCTGGCAATGGTATTTTAAGTTGTACTATACTGCAACAACAGCTTGAAACACAAATTATTTTAAAAGCTGCAAAGCCCACACAAGGACACTTCCCCTCCTCTTTCCCCTTCTACCTTCAAAAGGTGGCCCAACTTGAAAGCTGAGAATATAAACACCTCCATGTACACGTAAAAATAGAAAGAGGATGCTGAGGGATATATATTTAATCCATACATAAAATACTTTTATTTTCTTCCTGCATGTTACGTTGAGACAAAAGGGACTTCTGGGTGCATACTGCAAGGCAAGAATAAGTCCTCGAGTACATCCATGTTTGCTAAACAACACATATCAAAACAGAGCTGGTTAGATGAAAGAAGCACACCTGAGGTTCTGAGGTTTTGGGATAGAAGTTTTCAGAGTATTTTACTGTGTAGTCCATCTGAATTATTTTAAAAATTTGTTGTGGTCTCCAACTTACTGTCTAGCAAAAAAAACCCCAAAAAACCTTGTTTTCATGTAAGCAATTATGCTAAAAACTAAAAGAGAATCCCAAATCTATCTACTTCTTGGAATTAAAAAAAAAAAAAAAAGACATGGAAAATAACATATTTTTCAAGGACTGATGAACGATCATACTATACAAGACTGTATCAACATGGACAAGTTGCCAATAATAAAGTAGTAAAATAGCATTGCTTTTGGTAAATTGCAACTATCTCATTTCAATCTTACAATTTAACACTGTCAATTAAATAATGAAATGGAAGAGTAAAATGTCTTGAAACTGTAGAAGCCATAAGAGTCCAGAGGGACCAGAGTTAATATGGGCTACTAGAGTTTGTGAACTTCAATAATTAGCTGAGCGAATTGTGAGTGCGAGCTGCATGAGATTAGAGTTCATACGGGGAGATGGGCTAAAAGGGAGAATTGGGTCCATGTCTTGGGTGCCACACTTTACTTGAGACTGGACTTCTGAAAATATGGCATTGTCCATTGAGTTTTGACACACTCTAAAGATCAACCACTTTAATTATTAAAGGAACTTTAATCATTATTAAAACCCAGTTTTTCCACTTTGCCTTGCCAGTCCTTTTATTTTAAAATAAAATAATTAAAATTATCTACAATGCTATGCTAAGAAATATATGTATTCAAATGAAAAATAACTTGGTTAGAAAAAAAATGTAAATGCTCAGCTTGGATGAGCATTTTCTTAAATAGTCATTATCTCAAAATTAGTATGAAGGTTGAAAAACTAAAATAGCTTATTAATGGACTGAGACTCCTTAAACTTTTTCATAATGGGAGTCAGGTGTGCAGAATCTTTTGAAAAACCTCACTGAGTAACTATCTGCATCTTTAGGCACTTAAATGCCTTTAAAAACTTGCTCCCGATTGTATTATTGTCAATTAATTTCAATTACAATGCTAACACTGGAAAATATTCTAAAGTCTTCACAGATATAAGAACAGGAGTAATAAAATAAGACCATTTCCAAGGCACTTAAAGATACCTAGGAATTTAACTTTTAGTGGGTAAAATTTAACTTTTAGTGAGAGAACCCATATATTGCAGGTGGCAAAGTTTCCATTTCATTTCCACACAGCTTTTTAAGCTAGGGGAGTTCCATTTCCAAAAAGCGAAAGTCAAGAACATGCCTATGATTGTTGTTAGGGTTTTTCTTTGGAAGTATAAAGGAGTATGAAGCAAAGGGCAGAACTGAAGCAGGGAGTCTCATGTTATTCTCCAGACCTGTGTTATATGTGATATTCCCTACTGCCTTAGGTGGGAAGAAGCACTGAGGGGATGGGAAGCAAAACATGGTTCCTCCCCTTCATAATGACATAGCACTATTTAAGTGCCAGGCTTGGATGTATTATTGTTACCTGGGCTCAGCGTGGATTTTGGGGCTCAGTGGATCCCAACATCTGAGCAGCAACTTCATTCCAACAACACTGCAAAAGTTACTGGCTGGAATAGACTCCTTTCTATACTTTTTGAGGAAAACTTACTGTATCTCCATTTTTTTTCAGTTCTTATTTTTCCATCTTTCTTGGAAAAAAAAATCACATTTTTTAACTTCTATCTAACGTTTCATACTTAAGCATTTCATACTTGTAAACAAAACTACTGAAAGCTGTCAGTTGGAAATGTCATGTCTGCTGTCAGCGGTTCATGAATAATTGACACTGAGATTACTTCGGGAAAGCTGCAATTATCCTGACTCATTAACATATGAACTAAGCCTGGTTTTGTTCTGTGGTTGTAGGATTTTCATTTAACTCCTTGATGTAGGAGGTAAAAAAATCCCGGCAGGATGTTGCTATAAAAAAGAATAGATCTGAATGAATAAACAAAAACCTCAGAACTATGAGTATATTATCAGAATTTCAAGTAGTGTTTCATTTAATCTTGTATATAGTCTTTTGCTACAGTATTATTTTACATGGAAGATCACAATGATAAATTTGTTTGCTAGCTGAAGGCCTGGAGGATAGCTCTTCTTTGGAAACATACACGCACATGAAATAGAGGTATCAAGAGGAAGATTTACCTATGTTCATATTTTCATACACAACACAGTTGTACGTGACTACTCAGAAATCAGAAGCAGTTGGTGATCAGTCAGAGCACAAACAGAAAAAAATTTAAGCAAGTAAAGTCTCCTGGCTGACAACAGCATCAACAGAGGGAAAAATATTTTTAATAGGAATTCTCCTTTTTGGAAAAAAAAAAGTAAAAAAAAAGTGTTAACTCGACTTTAAGACTAAAGTTTAGCAAATCAACATTTACCGCTGAAATAAGCAAACCAAGAAAGTAGTCAGAAATTCTATAAGTGAGGAAAGACATGTAAAGAAACAAACCTACAGTACTTACAAAAATAACATTCATTACTAATTGCTGCTTCAGAGGCAATATATGTTTAAATACTTTCTCTCAATCTGTACGATATGACAGACTCAAAATCTTTTAGCTGCTGTGCAAAGCTGTAGAGTAGCCTTTAGGTTTAGGTTACAGACCGAGTTATAAGTTCTTTCTCTTGAAAAAAAGCCCTTTGAATTTTAAGTTGAAACCATGAAGCTATTTCCCACAAGTAATTACCGTTTTGGATGCCCCCTCACTGCTGGTTCCATTGCCTTTAGAAGCTTACCATGAGTTGGAGGCCATCATATCAATCTATAGAGCTGAATTACAACTTCTTTGGTATAATGAGCTCTCTTTGACAGCTGCACACAGTCAAAGTCGTTCTTCAGAAAGGATAACCAAGCTATTGCCTCTCAAGTGTAATTCACCTCATTAAAATGCAAGTCATTTCTTTAGACACACATTCACTGAACTCCAACCCCTCATAAATCTTGTAACATTTCATTTCTTGTTCACAGCTCTGAAATCTTTAAATTGGGGCCTTTGGTAACTTTCCTCATAACCTCAAAACACACATAAATTTCCTACTTATTTCAGTCTTTTTTCTTTTTTCTTTTTTTTTTTTTGTAAAAAATTTCAAGAGAAGATGACAAACAACTTGAAGATCTTGCCTGCTTGGTCCTTGTAGCACACCTGTCAAAAGCAATTATTTAGACACTGGGTCTCCTCACACTGTTGAAGACTTCCTGACATCTGCCCAATTTTTCCATCCTTTAATTTCATATCTTTGTTCTGAGTGATAATATCTTGGCAAGAAAGAAGTATTTCTTTCTCATTTTCATATGTAATTTATTTTATGTGGTCTCTATACGTGTTCATTCCCTCAAAGTGATTTAAATAAAACACTATCCATCTCAATGCAAACACAGAAAATAAAACAATCAATCAAAAAAACCCTACATGTGTAAACTAAACAGGAGAATAAGGGAATTATGAAGAAATAGAGGTCAGTTCCTGAAGTCTCCTCTCCATCTGTATAAGCACACTATTAGTTTCAAACTTACTGCATAAGTCAAAGAAATACCAATGACACCGAGAAACATCTATTTCATCTTCTCCAATAATTTTATGTTTTTAGACAAATCCTCTTTTGTCTTTGAGTATTTCTGTGGGTTTTTTTTACTTCTTGTTCTGCATAGAGTTCCTCTAGGATCACATACAATGGCCTATTCACGGTTTCTCCAAAATCCAGTGTGAACCTGGTAACAGATGACTGATGCTCAGATTTCCTTCTTCAAGTGTGTTCAGCATTAAGCAATGTAATACATATTCCTATAATGTTACAGTCGTATATACTGTATTGCATTCAGTATCCACAATTCGCAAGGAGCAGGGCAAACTTATTTTTAAAAAATCTTAGTATTTAAATTTACACCCACTGCCACATAATTCTGCTGTGATCTCTAGAAACTGCCAAATGACAATCACTTTATATGGCTGAATACAATTATGCAACTTTTTTTCCCCCAATATCTACAGAATTATATCAATTGCGTATGAATATAAGCAAAAATAACTTGTGTAAGTTATGAATATGAGCAAAAACCAAAATGTGTTCAAAGATGTTTGTATGTATAACCTATATGAGCTCTCAGCACTCTGCTAGTACCCAGGTAGAATCAAAAAAGCCTCAGCAGACATTTCCCAGAAATACCTAAATTTACCTTCTATTGGGATTGATTATTGATTACGTACAGAAATTCATACACAGCAATGCAGACATGGGGGTTTAAGTACTGTGTAGGTGCATCATATGTATATACATAGGCAATCTGCAATATTCCCATACATGCAGCTACAAAACCAGTCTCTGTATGCATGTTTCAGCACAGTTACTGCTTTAAGCAACCTGAGGGTAGCTTTCCAGTCCCTGGAATTTAAATGCCTCTCTCTGTGGAGACTCAGAACAAGACGAAAACTCTACCCAGAGATCAAAATGGAGCACAAGCCTTGCACACAGAAACATCACTTATTCATGAGCACTTACATATGTAATGCTGTAAGTCAGGGGAGCGAGTATGTTTGACCACATGAGCCCTAAGTAGGTAGCTCCTCGTTTCTCTTTTCCTAAGAGTCAGACACTGAATTGCACTCTTTAAAGATGTAATTCACATATAGTTTAGTTGTCCTCTTTAACTAGCAAACGCCTTGACACAGTAACGTTTTGCATTTTAAGAGACTGTTTTTTTAATGTCAAGGCAGTAATTTACACAAATAGCAGTCACTGGCTATTATTTAATAGAAGAACATACTAAGGAAAAAGAAACAGAGAACAGAATGTAAAGTTTCCACTTTGAGGCTGTAGTAAAGCTGATAGTCTAGTAGAAAAGACTAATCAGTACGTAAGAGATTCAAGGTTGCCAGTAATTAATTCTATCAGCAAACCGAGCGTATTAAGGGGTCTCGGTCAAATCCTAAGAGTCTTGCAAAAATGTAACTTAATCTTTGCCTTCCAGTGAGAGCTTGCCAGGGTCTAGACCATCATCGTATGGGGGAATATAAAATCCCTTTGCATGATTTTCTATAACATATGAAGCATATGCTACACATCTAAGGAGAAAAAAGAAGCGGGGGGGAAAGAAAAAACCTACCCTTCACATTTTGTTCCTTCACGGAAGGAGCACCTATTCTTCTTGTCACCCCATTTCTTTCAGCTGGTTTAGCTCCCTTTTTTTAGACATTCTCTCAGGTATTGGTAAACTCAAGATGTCAAACATCACTTTAACTTTGTCATGCTAGCACATTTGCAGCTATGTTCCTGTCACTTTTTAATTCTAGCTTTCAATCAGAAAACACTTACGGTTACTTTCCAGCAGCATAATTTTACAGGCTGAGTAAAGAGCTCAAATCTACACCAAACTGATAATACACAGCATTTCTCAGAGAATTATCATTTTCACCTGGCTTCAATGGTGACCATAGAAATTCAGACATCCTGTTTAAGAGGATTATTTTATGAAGGTAAATTAGCCTGAGTGATGGCTTACCATATTTTAGTTTTGTGAATAAAACTTGAGCGACTCTGTCAGCCCCCTTCTTACCGTGCACTGAAATGGGAAGAGACTCTTCTACTGGCCACAGGACACTATTGCAGACCTTAAGCTTAAAATAATATAATCATGTCTCAAACTTAACATCCTTAAGATTGCATGATCATTTGACAACGAAAAAAAACTAAAGCAATGGTCTCCAGTGAACCCACAGACAGTGCTGCTCACCTGTTGCTCCTTACCCTGTCTGTTTCCCAAATCCATCACTGGTTTGTTTCCACACAGGCTGGGTGCGGAGCTGCCTGCTCACAAGCAGTTACGGCCACCAAACATTGCTACTTGAATCACTTGACTTTCTTCTCCAAGAACTTCATCCCTTGCTCCTCAAAGCCCAAAGAGACCTTTAACATAACAGACTGACTCTCACTGAAATAAACGACAAAGAGTTTTGTGGATAACCACAAAGACAGTGTACATTTTATTCCAAGCAATATTACAATTCCTTGTTTCAGAACACATATGGAATAAACACTTGGATGAGAAATTAATATACAAATTGTTAAGAAATGGGGACTCATGCCAAAGACTGAAGAATTTACAGAATCTGCCAATGACTGGAAAAAAGCAGCACAGCATTCTCAGTTATTGTACTTACACATTAAATGTACTTGTTTTGTTGTTTTTTTTTTGGTGGGGTTTTTTTTTGTTTGTTTTGTTTTTGTTGTTTTGGGTTTTTTTTTAATTTGTTTTCATGAAATCCTTTGCAGAGATGAAGAGGAAGATTTTTTTTTTTTACTATTGTCTTTCAGTATAATGTGCCAACTGAGTGCAAATTTTGGTGTGGCTGTACTATTAGTAGCAAGTCAGAACATCTGAGACTGCCCTTTTTACTAGACCCAACATCCTTGATTTATTCAGTCTTACCTTCTATACCTTTTTAGCCATTTCTTTGTTTTCAGCTATTCTAAAGGCTCTGTTCACTTAACCTGTATCATTCCAGTTCTCCAAAGTGGGCACAGTAAAATCACAGGCGCTGGACAGGATCTCGGATACCCTGGGCAGGGAGGGACCTTGGGAAGTCTCTAGTCCCACCTGCTGCTCAAAGCACCGAACCAAGACTGGATAACACAGGGCTGCATCCACTCAGGTCCTGACAACCGCCGAGCACCCTAGGATGAAGCTGACGAGGCCCAGAGTTTGAGAGCACAAAACTTAAACTTTCTGTAACTTGTTTCTTTGCAATTACAGGCTCGAGACCTTTCTTCTTATAATCAATAGTAACTGTGCTAACTAGATCCTTTTTTAGTGGGAACTGAAAATGAAATAATCGGCTTTCATTGGCACTGCTTGCTGATAATTTTCTCAAGTACTGGACCAATATTTTCTTTCACTTTCTTCTAATAATAATGTAAGATGCTTGCTGTTAATCTTGGTAACTCCTGTGAATTGTATTTCATCTATGCCTTTGTTTTTCTCATTTAAACTTAGGTTGCAAACTTCGTATTTTCTGTGTGCCCATTCATCTAAATGCTAAAAAACCAAAATGTACTTACTTTTTCCATATAGTCTATATTTTTCAGACCTGTAGTTATTCCTACATCTACAGAACTGCGGATGAAAGAATTTATCAGGTAAGCATTTAGAGAAAATTCTATAAGGAATATTTGATATATAGAAAAAAAAAAATCAGTTTGCTCTTTCTTGAACAGACTGCAAAATGTAATACACATTAATGTGTTACAATCTTTTTTTTTTTTTTAAACCTATAATCAGGTTCCAGGGTTAGTTTTTCATAGGATGTATTTGAAACAAAGAGAATAATGCACGACTCAAATTTCTCTTTATCTTGTTGTATTGATAGTGGTGAGATGGAGCTGCCGAAGCACTACAAAGTAATGTTATGGGTTTTTTTGCTGATGTTATTGTTGTTTTATTATTAAATGATTTCTTCTTCTTTTGAGTTTTCTTAAACAGGATGATTCATTTCCTTAATACATTAAAGGACAGATTTATAGAAATATATGAACAGAACCATAATACTGAATGATGTGTGAGCAGATGAAGACACAGCTTAAGTACACAGAACAAATTCAATCCACAGTATAAAGAAAATTAGAAAAAAAAATAGTCTTAAGGACATTAGAGATCTGAGGTCTTCCTCTTCTCCTAAGCTATGATTCGATTAGGTCAAGCTAAAATTGCAAAATCAAAAAAACCTGCTTGTTATACTTAGGTAGAAACATCAATATTTAAGAAATAACTAAACTAGAAATGATACAGGGTTTTGCAGTATTGCTAAAAGACAGCAAGAGCAAAATGTAATTGAGGCAGCTATAGTCTGTGGGTTGCAAAAGAAACACTTGTCCAAACAGCTTTTAATATTTCTCCTTATTGCTAGTTAAAGGACCTTTCATTTTGAAACCAGCAAGAAAGCCACTTCTCATCAGACTGAAATGCATTTGAAGATCTGATTTTAGCCACGTAACAGCAACAACAGCAAAGATGGAGCGCTTTATTAGTGTTATTACTAAAGAAAGTCGGACTTGGATGGAGGTGGTGACATGGGCATAACCAGCAATTGTGGGAAATACAAGTATTATTACCTGCAAACAGCTCAGACGCACTGAGAGAAGGGAAGATCAAAAGTTCCATCAGACTCAGTGGTCAGACTCAACCTTTAAGCCTTGCAGCTTTTCTTCCCTTGATACAAATCAAGAGGGTGGAAGAAGAAATTAATAAGCACCAGTGTTCCGTGCAAAGATTTTTTTTGTAATGTATGTGGACATCCTGAGCTCTTTACCAAAATGAATTGCAATTATAAGTAGGAAATTAGCTATCTGATGTTAAATAATTATCTTTCCATCAGAACTTTTTTCCCCAACTTAATCTTTTCCAGCATTTCTGTATGCAGGTTAGTATGTAATACATTTTGAACTGCATAGTGGTTGGTCAGACAAGAGATGTAGGATTATTTTAGTTCCTTTGAGACAGATCTGTTTTGTTAAGGGCCCTCCTGCTGTATGTTATGTATGCTATTGTAACAAAAATGAACTACAAAACCACGAAAAACTGGTATTTTATAACTTTCAGCAGAGGACTTGTGCTTCTAAACGCTTCATTGTTTCTGAAAACCTGGAGTTGATAATAAGCCAATTTTATGTCTGAAATCAAAAGGATAAATAAATGATGTGTACAGAAAATCATGTGAAACAGTCTGATACTGCAAATGTCTAACCCCATGATTTCAGCAGGAGGTTGGGAATGTAAATACGAGTTAAGAACTCCCACTGAACCTGGAGCATGGATAACTTTATATACTTGAGTAATATTTAAATCAATGGGAATTCAATATAACATTAATAATCTCATGTTTAAAGGAATAAAGCAGAGATTTTTCTTCTCAATTATGTGCAGTTACTAACACATTATTTTATATCCTTTCATTTTCATATCATTTAAATTCACAGTTCAGTTTTCCTTCTGGTTTGCTACACTGAATAAATGTTTGGTTTATCAATATTTTGTGAATTATAAGGTCCACTAGAACATTCTCATCACTTATAAAATATCAGAACTCCACATTTATTCAGCACAATAGAAGTTATTTGAATTCTGAGCTGTTAAATGAAAGAAATTTCATCTTATTGATATTTGTGATGACTCAGTAGTATCACTGACCTGTAATAAGTGAAAGTATTCAGTTGATACATCAGACTTACTTTTACTGTGACATAAATACATCTTATTTTACTAATTCACTTAAAATTGCAGGGTTGTAATATTTATAAATACTTCCCATATCTAAATACATATTTTGGTTAAAATATTTTTATTGTTCATATTTTTTCACAGAATGTAAAATTACTACTGTATTTGACAATATTTTATACATATATGTCACATATATTAATTATAATCATATATAAAGAGCTACAGAAACAGGTCATCCTGTTATGAGACAGAATAAAAAGCCTCGCTGTGTTTCATCCCAGTCTAAACAAGGGCGTCCAGGGTGTTCCCGGTTCTGGATCCTGAACAGAAAATCAAGGCTTCAGGTAAATTCAGGTTTCAAAGTCAGCTTTCTCTAGGCAAATATAATACCTGTGTGATATTTTTGGTAATTAATCTCTGGTAACTAAGAAATATCCCAAGTATATTATGTACATAAAAAGTAAAAGCATCATCAGAGCTACTGTAATTTGAGAAGGCTGGATAGAAATAAACAGTTCTTCCAGTTTCAAGACAGTAGAGCTGCTGCAGATCTCTTATTTGAAGAGCGCTACAGACAGAATAACTGATATCAAGAGAGCGTCTCTTCAAACCATCATTAAAAAATGACCTGTTTGTCATTGGTAAGTGTTGTTTTCCTCACATATTTTTTTATATATATATATATATGTGTGTGTGTGTGTGTATGTGTGTTTACTCTCAACTTTGATTTCTTGTTTCCTGTACAAAACTTTGACACTGACAAGCCAGGGTGCTTCACAAACATTGCATCACTGGGCAAATGAAACAGAAAAGACAATCACATAGCATAGCTGTAGCATGACATATTAAATTATCTTTTAACTTACAGCTTTCAATTTTACACTTGAAAAAAAATGCAAATGTATATTCTCATATCGAAAGATGCAATGGGTAGTCAGATTATGACTAGCAATTTCATTCCAGACGTGAGGCTTCTTGCAGCAGCAAATGTTTCTTTAATAGTCTATAAAACTTTACAAGACTTAGTCTGTTGTCTTACAGTTGTCAAAAGTTATCCCTTTTGCCAAAATCATTCTTTTAGTCAATCAGAAAATAACTGTGTTTTCTCAGTCACTCTGAAGCTTTTAAAATCTTACACTGAAAATTATGGTACAGAAGCCTATCAAGAAGTCATAGTGAAAGTGACATACTGTTTTCCAGGGAAGAAAACACACACTTATAACGAAAAGTTTAGACTACATTTACCTTTACAATGTCAGAGATAAATGAGAAATGACATTTTAGGCTATTCCAAAATATTCATGATTTAATGCACCAGAAGGCTACTACTGATTCCGGAGGTTGTCACAGGTATCAAGTGTACAATCTGTAACAGCTATGGCATTATAATAGTAAATATATCTGCATTTCAGCTTAAACAAAAAGCATGTAATAACTTCAGTTAATTAAGACCATATCTTCACAACCTACTAATCTTTGCTATATCTGACAGTGTGGACTTAAAAGACAAATGTTATCCAGTCTCAAATTATCAAGGCTACATCAGAGACTTCTTTTTACAGCCTTTAGGCTGTGTTGATTTTAAACATCACATATAACCAGCTGAGGAGGTGCTCCCCATGGGAGATCAATAGTGTTGGAAGTCTCAGAACAGTTGCAGCAATGATCTGTTTTTTTATTTATTGCAATAGTACTGATTCTTTATGTGTCTTAAGCAGAGCCACCATTTCAGTTGCAGGACAGCTTTAACTGTGATCTGACACTTTTAATCTTGCACCCAAAAAGTTCAGAAACATGTTAGAAACATCTCTACTTACAGCTGACATCAGCATTTTATCATCCATCTCTAACTTCAAAAGTCATTATTATTTAGGGCCAAAAAGATACTGACATTCACATTGATTTTATTTTGACCTTTTTAAAGCAATTTGGGACAGACTAAGAAAAAAGCTATTAACTCTCATCCATAAGTATTTCCAAGTATTAACAAAACTGCTTAACTATATTAAGGAGGCTTGAATATATTAAAAAAGTTGTTAGCCATCAGAAATGAGTAAGTAACGTGTGGGAAAGAACTTATTTAATGGAAGAAGTCAGCCCAGAAGCCCATTACAAACTCTAGCCTGCAAATTTGTCTGTAAACAATAAAACCAGTAAAATGCCATTGTACAAACAATAAAAGAGGAGGTAAGCAAGAAAAATCTCAAAAGAAAATTCATATAATAGGAAAGTTTTTGTAAAAGTGTTTGTTAGTTTCATTTTCAATATTACTACTTTTAATAGTGAGTCATAAAATCAAATGCAGCAAAAAGAAGCATATATGAAAGAAAAATTATTATAATTTCAGACCAACCTACCAATAAAATAATAAACTACAAATAACATTGCTCAGAAGTCTCTGAATTTCACAACTTTGAGTCAGGTTACCAGAGTGTTACGTGTCACCTGGTCTTATTTTTTTATTAGAATTATTGCTAATCTTAGAGAAGGTTTTGGGTTTTTTTTCTTCATTTTTCGGTTCAGGATATTGTATTTTTGAAGCAAGGAAGAGCTACATGATACAGAATCTTGCCAACTTCCGATTAACAATAAAAATGTTAAGAGTACTGGACTGTAATATAATGATAAGATTAAACTGTGGAACAGGTTTGATTATAAAAGACCTAGTCTGAAAAAAATGGAATCCTGATGTAAAATGTTATATATTATGGCTGAGGAGGAATAATAAACCAATTTATGCATATACTAAAAGTTAAATATTCAATTATATTTTAGAAGTCGTCCTTATCAGTGAAACACACTTGCTCTACCAAAATAAAAGTTGCATAATTGGAAATGAAAAAGTTATAGCTGCGTCCTTCAACTTTTTCCAAGGTGCCTGTTGATTTTTCTCTGGAAGAACACTTCAGATTATCTTATGTCAGGGGAAAAAAAAAAAACCACCACCATTTCGTTCAGTCATTCTGTTCTTAACTGAGCTACACTCTTCCTGTAAGCTTCTCCAGTGCAACTCATATTTTAGGATAAGTATTCAAACTAGTAAACCATGGACCTACCCGAACATTTCCTTATTCATTTTGCATACGGGAAAAATGTAGCATACAGCTTTTCTATACACATTCATACAATACTTTTTAGTTTCATTATTCAGTCAGTTTTGAGTATGTGAACTTTACGCTTCTGGTAAAAAGTCCTTTCAGGTGGTTGTTTTATTCAGGCTTTTATAGAGACATTGCTACCTCCTCATTCAGTTTCCAATACAAACATAACATATTAGCTTCTGTAGAATGATCAAATACAGTGGCTGTTTGAATTAGATAAAATCAAAACATCAAATTTGCTGAACAGTACAAATATTTGACTGACAATTCATTTGCTCATCTATGATTAAGAATAGGTTTTGTAAAACCCTTCTAAAAAACCTAGAATAAACTCTAGGACTTAATCCCATTAGTCCTCCAAAGCTGAAAAACCGAAAAAGTATCAAGTTGGTTTTGCAGCATGTCCTGTTGGTCATACAGGTCAGCAGATTCAGGCCCTAGAAAACAAAGTGATAGGTTAACGGGTCAAGCAGAAAGCTGAAATGTATTTTTTTTTTTGGTCCCAGAATCTAACCAGGTAACATTACGGCTCACGCACCTCAATCTAAACACTTGCTTTCCACCCTCAGTACTTCAACAGCGCAAAGTGTTCAAAACCTTGTAAAGGGAGCTGGGTCTTCAAGGGATTTGAAACAGCTAAGGAGCACTGTGGCTCGCAGGATCACTGGTGAGCACACTGGTAACTCCCCTGCTGACACCCCTCTCCCTCATGCGACTGATCATTTACCTGGTTTTGTATTAACAAATCCTTCCCACCAGCACTTTTTAATTCTCCTGTTATGTTAAGGATGTCTCCAAGTTTTCTGCTCAAGGCAGAAGTTCTTCGTTAGGCATCTAAGAACATTGCAGAAGACACAATTTTAGTTCAGCATCACTAGGTTTTCTTATGTAGGTGAAAATGCAGACTTCTGCAAAAAGTTCCTTGAAGGAAATATAATATTAGGAGCTAGGAGCCAAAAGATCAGTGTGAAGCAATGAGGGAGGGTGAATAAAAAGAAAATAAAGCAAGATTAAATTAGCTGTAACTAACAAAAAAATTATCTGAGCAGAGTAACAATTTATGCTAAGTATGCTATGCACTACTTATTTTGTTGTTTTTTCCCCAGTTAGAAGGAGGTGAATGATGAACATAGTCCTGCTCTTCTTTGGACCTTGAGAACATGCCACTTACTGCTGTGGACTAATAGACCTCACTTCCATTAAAAGTAAGATTACATTTTCTCTACCTGATATCATGAATGTTAGCAGATATAATGAAAAAAAAAAGCCATGAGGTTAATGAAAAACATCTAATTCTGTGGTCTGTCATCTCCATAATTTTCAGGATTTCAGAAAAATAATTTTGTTTCTACTCTAATTCTATTCAAGATAAAGTATTGGAGGTTTTCACTTAGATAACATGCATCCGCTCGTATTTAAAATTTAAATACTCAAAGAGTTTCTACAACACCAGGGAAAATTATTGTCTAACGTGCTGGTATGCTGTTGATCCTTTATAGATGTTTAAGCAGCACTCAGCATTTATTTTCCCTTTTGTTTTTCCACATCTAATGAGGAATTCTTTAGTGGATTTCCCCATGAAGTACAGTTCAGAATACTCTACTCTTCATGTTGCTTCCAATTTTCTCTTCTCGACATGCTATTTTACATGCAATGATCTAGATATCACTGCAGCTGTCTTTCTCCATGGGCAATTTGCACTGTTCCAGTTCAACAACAGTTAGTTTCTATGCAATACTATATAGGCTCTGTTAGTTTTTATTATTAAGAAAGTAAGCAGAAGGGAAATAAGCTTTAACGTTATTTTTGAGGAGGCAGAACAGGACGTGTACGATCCTACTTCTGCATGCTGACTGGCCTCAATCATACCATCTCCTACAATATTCTCAATTTTGCCCACAAAAATGAATACAGACAGCTAGTATTTGTTTAAAAAACAAATAAGACCAGTAAAGGTTTAGCAGACTTTGATTTTGAAATGAAGCTCTTCATAAACACTTACTTGCATAACTTCATGGTTAACTGAAAATATGCTACTACAGCATCTTTGCAGGTTATCGTTACATGGCTTGCAAAAGTCTAAACCTATTCCAAATGTCAACATAAATGCTAAGAACACCTTCAGGCTATGAAAACCCCCACTGAGTCTGGGCTCATTTCATTACATTACATTTCATTTCATCAGACTTCACTCAAAGCAACTAAAAATATAAATTTAACTTCCTGTAAAAAGTATCTTTATATTACCAACTGCTGGCTGAATTTTGTATTACTTTTCAATAAGTTCCGTCCTTTTAAAAATACTGTAATCTATTCCATTTATTTGCAATAGTGTTATTGCATTTTAGCAAAACAAGTCAACTATACATCATCTTTCCAGCCAAAGTGTTCTAATATGCATTTGCTGTGCCATAATTAAATATTTCCTTTCCTCCTTATTGAACCTCTGTGTTTTTGCTGCATCCATTTTGCAATTGTGTTAATGTGCTTCTTAACAGCATCTCAGTTGTGCTGCAGATCCTTAAAGAAGAGCCTTGTAAAACACAGAAGTTTTGATGCATACGAATGCTAATAGAGTTATTTCCACCATGTGTATATGCTGGAAATAAGACTATCATCTGGCCAGTGCATTTTAAATTTGGCAGTCTTTCTGCTCAATTGAGATCAGAAGATTGTCAAACATTCACGGGTCAGGACTTTTTATTAGAAGACCCTGGTCTTATGTTCTAGCTTAAAACAATTCATCATTGCCCTTTCCGTCTGAAGAAGTTTTACACTTTGAGAGTTAATTTACTGTATAAAGTTTGATTTGATAGGCCCTGAACCTTCTGCTCGCTAGTTAGTTAACATTATATTTTTTCTTACTCTTTCTTCTTAAGCTTCAAAATCATGGTTGATTTCCTTGTAATGAATTATTAATAAAGTAAACTGTTCTGCTGGATGGATTAGAAAGGAAACAGAATAGCAAAATAGCCTTTTTCCTTTATAGCTGGGGTAGAAAAGTGTGATTGTTAAAGAAGAATATGAATATATGCACAAATGTTCAACTCTTTCACAAACCAGCAGTGGCTATCTGGAGACACCCAGACAAATTGAGCCGCAGGGCTCAATTCAACGTTTCATAATAACGCAGAAGTTCCATACATTGAAGCCAGAGTAAAGTTCAGACTAACCATATGTAAAACAAACCAACCGCCCAGGTTCTGGTACAGATAAATATTCAAAAACTGAATTAGAAGGGTTTACCTAAGGAAAATCCAAAACCAAACACCTAGTGAAATGCATTATTCCTTCACTAACTTTTAAAATATTTCTTAGCTTTTCTGAGTTCTCCTTACAGAAATAAAATTGTTATATTAAGTGATCACCACAAAAATTAGAATGGAAAACAGTTAATAAAAGCCAAAAAAGAACATTTGCACTGCATCTGAGGAGCTAAAGATACAGTTTTTATACCAAATTATTTTACACTGGCTGCTGACAACAGAAAATATTGTAGCTATGCTTCAGCACGTTCCACAGCAGCTCTGTTGAAATCTCTACTTTTTCTCAAAATCCCTGTGTACTCCAGAAGAAAAACATGCTTTCATATTCAAAACTAGTATACACATTTTTATTTGGCATACAAACACTTAAGTTGAATTAAAAAAGAAGTAGAAATGTCAAATTTTACATCAGAAGATGGAAGACGAATGTTTCTTGATACATCAGAATCACCTTTACTCCAGAAACCCAAGATTTCTTAGAAAAGTGAATATGCAGCATAGATTGTATTTCCCAGATTTAGTGAATTCCCTTCTCTCTTTAAAATCACCCAAGAAATTTTGTTGCCCTGTTCTCTGGACTATGAATCAGAATTTCTCAGCAGATTAAAAAAAACATGCCTCTTGATTCTAAGCTAATAACAGTTCCTGAATGAATCTCTGCCATAATTTAAGAAGACTAAGGGTGTAATTACACAAATGAATTATTGAGAGGTAGATTTACTGTATTTTGGCCATTCTGTTAAAAGCCTATATATATATATATGCTGCTTCTCTGAGGTAACTGAAGTTATTTTACCTTATATTCATAAAGATGCACGTATATTTACACCACATTGTCAGAACCTGGGTTTTCTTGGCTTTATGCCTGTTTTGGAAAAAGTAAATGTAAAGTATTAGGTAAGAAATAATGATGCCCTACTTGTGATATTAATATATTCTTTCTTATACTAGGAAAGAAAAAAAAAAAAGTGCATACTACTAATTTCAAAATCTGTAGGAGAAACTTCTCATTAGGAAAAAACAAACTCTTTACAAAGCTCACTCTCCACTAACATCACACTACCAAAAATTAAAAGCTAATATTTAAAAGTTTCGTTTTATTATTTGCCTCTGAGGTCTGAGCCTTCCAGGGTTTTTCATGATCATCTTTCATAATCAAGAAAGATTTCACTATATGAATTCTGAAATAAGTATGTGCTCATACAGCTCCAATTTAATTACAACTGTAGAGATACTTCCAATTAAAAGTCACACGCCATGCAGGGCAAAAACTGTAAATGTTGCAGTACATGCAAGGAACACCTTCAAGAAGAAATCTCAGTGACTTGAGAGTGCCTTTTGCACTGATTATGATCCTATTAGTCCAGTGTTTCTTCATTTTTTTTCCACATTATGAAACATCTAATATGCTTGAAGTATAATTCTTTTTTTATCATTATTGCAAAGGCATAGTTGCTGTGACAGATAGCAACAGGGGAATTATTTGGAGAAATCAATAGTAAGAGCAAAGGTGTGAAACAGCTCGTCCTTTGTCACTGCAGTTTCGTTACTGAGATGAACAAAAAACTTAAAGAATAATGATATACCAAAAGCTGAGCAGAAAATGAAAGACAAGACATTTCAAGGAATATTTTCTCTACAAAGTTAAGAGTTTTCTGGGGAATAAACAAAAAAAAAAACAACAAGAACAAGAACAATGTAAGCTGCAGAGAACTTTCTTACTGAATAATTTAATTTACTTGAACTTGAATGTTGTCTGTTCTCATGTCCACTTCCCAAATATTTCTGAAGCTATCAGCAATAAAACTCCTTATACACGCTGGAATACTTCAGGTGGGTGAGACAAATATATTTCGCTTCATATTGTAAACAGCCAGTGATACACTAACAGTATTTTTAGTCCATCTTTAAACGTAATTAAATTTAAAAAGCGATATTCCTCCCCTCACTTTCTGGTCACCTGTAATGCAACTTCGTATCAAAATTTTAAAAAATCTTCCAATTGCAGTATTACAGTAAGGTAAGCACTTACTATTTTCGATTCACAATTATCTACTTAATTTCAATCTTCAAAAAACAAACTAAAAAATGTAAAATGTGGATTGTTTCACATTTTAAATTTCAGCAATTCCAGTCTGGTGTCTTTTTTACTGAAAATTATTCCTTACACAAAGACCTATGCCATCCATTTAAATTTATTATATGGAGGAGGCAGTATATTATCATTACCGCTGGAATGTAAACTTTTTGATTTCTTCACTTCGTGAATGTTCCAGTGAAATGTATTACCTTTCATAACACTGGGTTTTATTAAAGCCCACAAACATACATAAACCCAAAAAACCTGTAAGTACAGAAGTGCTAGCTCCATATACTGTATGGAACGTATTCGGGACACCTAAGTCTGGAACAAAGTGGCTACGTTAGGATTTTGAGACCTTACTCTGCCTGTTATAGACTATAGCTTATCCCCAAGAATGCTGTGCCAGCCTGAGCCTGAAACCACCAGCTCATCAACTGGCAATGCAAGCAACATCGTTTAATTAACCAAACGCAGTTTTTCACTTTGTTGGCACCCAGCAAAACCTGCGAGCCAAACACTGCAACACTCACCAAGGTGCCACTAATATATCCAGAAGATAATTCAACACAGTCGGACAGAACAGAAAGGGAAAAGGAGGTGTTCAATGAATTCACACAGATGGGGCCAATGCGGTGAGCGAGCTATTGAAAGCTGGTACCACGCTGGCTTTAAACCAGTGTGCTGTGCAGAGGTGAGGCAACGACTGCTCCCATTCCCCCATTTGTTATAGGAATTGTCATTGCAAAATATCCCAGAAGTATAAGGAAAGTACTTCCATATGCACCCACAGACTACCACTGGCATGCCTCCAGATGGTTAGATAAACCCATTTTACCTCTTAGTGGCAGTCTCTAGTCTCATGGCCTCTCTTTGCTCTCAGCTCAGATGCCTGAATTGGCTTATGCCCCTAAATGCCACTAAACTCCACAGTGATCATGAATCAGAGCTCTTAGCCACAGTAGTTCATAGATCAATACATTAACACAGACTAAAATCAATGATGGTTTGCATTAATATGCTAGATTTTGAATTGCAGCACCTTAGGTCCAGATCCACTGCTCTTCAGCCAGTTTTGGGACTTGTAAGCACCACTCAATGGATGTGATGGACAGCTGGAGGTGATAACCTCTTAAATTGTCCTAGCTTGGATCAGCAAAGCTTGTCAAATAGAACTCATTAAAAACTCCTTTTCTCCTAATGCAAAAGAAATACCTAGACCTTCCCTACTTTCTAGTCTAGTTTTCTACCCTTCTGCTGCTAGAAGAGAGTATCTTTTATTCATACTTTATGTCTGCAAACTCTTCCTTTCCATCATCTGTTTTCTCCACGTTTTCCTAGCTAATATTTTTTCCACTGTTCAAGCCTTGCCATTTCGTTTAGCTAATTATCTTATCAGTACCTCTTGCCTTCTGTACTAAATTAAGTCTCCTCTTGACTTTACATAATCTGAACAACACACAGAAATATACAGCGAAAGACCTAGAAGTTTTCAGCTCAACAACTTTTAATACAGGAAAGTTATAATAATATCATTGATCATGATAATGCCTAGAGTTATTTCTTGTTTCACAAACATATCCTCCTGTAACTCAGAAAAGTAGACATGAGTTTATAAAAAGAACTAAAATATCTATTTTTTATGACTGTCTGTTAAACTCTTCCCCCTACACAAATACTGCAAAATACCAGTCCTCTTACATGTCGAATATCTATTAACTTAAGACAACAGGACACATAAACAGCTGACTTACCTGTCATACGGCTGCACAACAGAATGAGCTAATGACAGTAGCCTTTCTGCTGTTTACTGTAAAACATGAGGGGTTTGTTTGTTTGTTTGTTCCTATTTAAATACAGTTGTGAAGAACACAAAGCACGTAAGGTGGGAAACAGAGGTGAGTATGTCCAAGATTGTCCATGCATTCAAGTTTAACTGGGTCGGGGCTACAAAAGAATTCTCTCTTGCAGGAATTTAAAAATATTTTTGCTTTCTCTCATAGCTTGAATAGTTAGTTGCTCACTTCACAGGTTCTCCTGACAGTTTTGTCTGACAAATTCCTTCTTGCTGCTCCATCGATCTAGAACATCAGTGATCTCCTTCATCTTTTACATTGCCACTCCATAGCTTTTGCAGGTTTTTTGCACTAAAGACTGAAGTTTGCTATAGAGTTTCTGTGTCTGTACTGCAGTGGGAGTATGCAGGGGTAAGCAGCAAACTGCCAGCTCCTGCAGGCTTCAGCTTGAAGCACACAGAAGACAACCCTGGACACAATCTTCCCGCTCAGAACGGCCTTTGGTTTCTGTCCTGTACAAAGAGTTCCCACGAGCAAACTGCACAAGCTGTCTGTTTAGGTACTTTAAGTTGTCACAGGTACACCATTTTCCAAATAATATTTTGGCCAAGACTCACTACAGTGCTGTGTAAATCACCAAAGACAGTCTACATAAACAATTTATTCTGAAGAAAGTCAGTTACATAAACGTAAAAATATCTGTGTGAACACAACACAGCCTGGTTAATGGGAAGAAATCCAGATGTTTTACTCCTGTCTTACCTATAAATCATTTTCTGCTTGAGAAAATTAAACTGCAGCTGTGTTCTCGTGCCTGCCTTTCCACACTGAAGCACTTTGGTGGTCCATCTGACAGTTTTTACAGCACCTCATTCTAGTTTGACAAGTCACTCCCATAGTCTCTACTGCCTGCTGGGCATTATCCCTTGTTTGTATGTCTCATTTGCTTTTCACTGTAACAATCTACAACACTTTGGCAGTACCTTGAATGTCTTACCTGAAGGGAAGATAACTCCTCCTTCCTGCCTGCCTGACGCGCTGCTTCCAAAACACAAACACTGCTCAGACACTCTTAGTCTACGGAGAAAAAAAAAAATTCACAGATTTTGTAAGATGAGCACACAAAAGAATATAGTGACTACAGCACTGCCTCAGCTGGGCCAAAATGCACGTGCTGTAGAGCTGCAATGGGGGTAAAGGAATTTGAAGCGGGAGTGCAAGAAGGAGGACCATCCTTTTAAGACAGAAAACACATGTCTAACCAGACTCCAGCTCCCAAACCATGAAGAGCTGGACAGGATGCCAGAATACAACTTAATTTCATGTCAACACAGGCAACAGGCACAAAAATATCAATACTGAGACTAACGATTCTTTTTCAAGAATGGACCTGGCATCAGAAACTCTTTCGTTTGCTGGAAATCTGTTCAGGTAGTACATAAATCATTCAGACTCCTTTAACCCTCTTCCATCTCCACTGACTGCTAGAGAGCAGGAAGTTTCCCAGTGCCACAAGGGCAGAAAAAGCTAAATAACTGCCACCTTGTTTTCGTGGTGCAAGTCAAACCCTATGCGTGCAGCTGCAGGCCAGCTCTGCCTGTTTTCATAACGCATGGGTATGAACCAGACTCTGTCCTGACTGCCATTTCCACGCACTACTTGTCAGTCTCTTGCCAGTTGCTCAAACTTGTAACCAGTGCTTTGAATAAAGACGCCCTTCTTCCCTCAACCATTTGGCTGGTTAAAATGAAGCCCCCCGTGCCCCGCACTCACCTCTGCCGCCACCATCACCCACACACACTTTACACAATCAATGTAGGAATCTCGCCACAGTGACTGTTCATAGGGGAAAGTCAGGTCCTTCTTGCTACCCTCAATGTTGCCTTCATCATCTGCCTTGCTGCATCCTCTACTCCTTACAAACAGCACGCAGACACACACAGGAAACATTATACAGAGTGTGGGTTTTGAGCACTTGGTAATATGATAAAAAAATACAGCCAAAACTAGGATAAGGTTGAGAATTAAAGAAAAAAAACAGTGAACATATATGGCATGTACAATGCTAAAATGTCTTCAATTTTATAAACGCAAAACTCTGCAACTCTTTGGTGAAAGGAATCCTAGAAAATGGTCTGGGTTTTCATTTGTTTGTTTAGGACCAATACATATACTTTAAAAGCTTTTAAATACAAGCATAACTTTTCAAGCTTTTTTTTTTATTTTTCCCTTTCTCCAGTAAAGCTTTTATCAACACCATTTCTCATTTAGACCAAGTCACACAACAGTAATTTCCAAAGCATAAACAGGCAGCAAGCTGCAAATGCAAATTACCAGGAAGCCATCACCCTTTTTCCCTTAAAAGCCTGAAACGTTCTGCACAACACAACACAACACAGTCTCAACTCTTCACTGGCAACATGAGGTGGAATTTCAGAGACAGAACGTGTACTAGCCATAATGTCACATGAAAGGACCAGTATTTTGCCATTTCCTGAGTAGGCAGGTATGGATTTCTAGACAGGTAAGAAAAAAATGGTGTTATTCTAGTGAACATCATGACTGCGTACCCTTACAAGACTCTACTTGCCGTTCTCCTATAGGTATATGGGATTTGCTCTCATGGATTAGTGCAAGGCTGCCTGAAGAACATGAGATGTAATCACCAAGCTGACCTCATCAGAACTGTATTCCCTTTCTCCCTCAACCTGTGCCCTTCTAATGTCATTAATTAGATATCTGGCCTCATGCAGCCTCCTTAATGATAAATGTAATGCAATGCAGCAGCAAAATAGCATAAAGACCACATCTATCAGCTCTGTGGGCAAATAAGATGAAAGGTGAAAAAATGATTTTCTGTCTTCAGAAAAACAGCAATACAAAAACCGGTCATAGAAATAAACAAGAAAGCATTCCAAAGCCACCACAACAAACTCCCTTTGTGCTCTCACACCAGAAGAATAAGAAACAAAAGGGAAAAAATAATCTTATTTACTACTACTGATACTAAACAACACAACAGGACTACAGCAGGTAGGGTTTTTTTAACAATCTCTCCAGAATATGAATTCTCTCCGGTGTATGTATTAACTCTGACCAGAGGCCAGAGTTGCTCTGACCAAAGCCAGGCTTCTGAGAATGCACCCAACTGGGAGCAGGCAGTCTTCACCAGCACGTCTCCAGCGTAAAAAAAAAAGGAAAGTAAGTTCACAACAACCCCAGAGGCAAGTTTTACAATATGTGGACCAAATGGTGAAGGAAAAGGGAGAGTTTCTGATACCAGGAAAGACAGGCACACACACGGTCGCACACGCCCTGTCAAAGGAACGGATTTGGTGCAGGGAATGGTGTGAATGGGCTGAGAAAGGGAGAGGGAATCCTACACGGCAACAACTTGCTGACATTACTTAGCCTATGCCAAAGATGCTGCTTGCTTTATACATCCAGTTAGCAGTGTTTATGGTCTAGGTACTAGGCTACACTTAAACCCCAACCCAGGTGGGCAGCTGGCAGAGTTCCTAGGCACAGCAATATCCTGTTCTTTTTAACTCCTCAATCCCAAATGTCAGCATGGAAATCATGCTGCTGCAGCCTAGACAGACCCAGTAAGAGAAGGTGTTCCATTGAATGCCCTCATAGCAAATGATTCCTTATCACCCTCATTTTTACATCTCATTGAGTTGATTTTATTTAATTTTAATTTCATTTTTTACTTTTCCCACCGATTCTACTTTATAAGCACACAGTCCTAACAGCTCCTATGGAAGCACTATAGTTTCAAGTCAAGGTAACAAACAAGGAGGCTCAGATTTTTTATTCAGACAAAGTGCATTTGAGCACAGGATGCCAATGAATTAATTCCAGGGTACTGAAACCTAAACATACATGCATTGAAAGATGTGTGCATAAACAGAAAACAGACATGAGCAGATCTTGCTTAAGACTAGTGCATCTTCCTACAACTTCAAATGTTCTCATGGGTCATTAGATCTTAGTCTAATGTTAAAATATTTGAGGATAAACAAGATTTCCTTTAAAAATGTCTTGCAGTCTCTTGTCAGCAGAGGCACACTGTGCTCTATTCCACATAAATTTGAATCTGTGTTAGAACATCTGTAATACAAATAACGTTTCTATGGTCAGAAGAAATTGTTCTTTCCTCACTAATTAAATACCGAGGTTCAGTCAATTTTCTACTTCTAAAGGTAATTCTACTGAGAAAAAAAGCCAGTGCTCACAAGTTGAACAGATATAAAACTCTTCAAACTTTTAGCACATGTACATAGTTTTAAATTCTCTCATCACATCTACTGATTTCAACAGGAACATTCCTAACACATTAACTGAAGCGTGAGCAGTCATTGTAGCACGAGGTCCCCGAACGGTCTATACTAGCAAGGCGCTGCATTGCAATAATCAAATTTTCAAATGTAAATGCCTCACAGAAAACACAACACTCTCTCCATTAAGTCACAGCAAAAAAAAAGTAAGTCTGCCTCATTTCGTTCCTATTTTTTAAAGCACTCTTTTAAGTATCTCCCTCAGGCAATGAAAGAATTTGCAAAGACTTCTGGTGAAACATTAAAAAATTCTCACTTTTAATGTTTTGAAATCTTGCTCATTCAATTTTTTTCAACTTCATAGCATCTTTAACACACAGAAGGAAGCAGATCAAATTAAAAACACTTGCTGCTTTCTCCCTACCTTGATATATCCTAAATACAATACACCAACTAGGACATGATAATAGCTTCAAGGTAAAGAACAGGGGAATAGCGCCAGTTGTGCAGCTGCCTCAAAATACACAGAATATTGTGTGAACTGAAGAACGACATTTGCTACTATTCTACCATAAATGTTATAGTTCCAATTCAGTACTATACTGACACAAGGCACTTCATGGTTTTACGTTTCTTGCACAAAACTGTAACTTTTTCAGGTAACTGCAGTACAGTCATATTTCTCTTAGGTTTACAGATAAAGCATTTATACTAAAAAAGTTATTTCACCTATTATGGCAAACAGATGAATGAAATCATCACACTAATTTCAGCACTGGAAAAGTTTAAATAAAGGCTATTAATCCTTTACAACAAGTCTAGAGTCATATATAAATGCCTAGTCTTATTTTAAGGGTACACCATTTATAGGAGGAGACAAGATTTTTCTATCTCATTTTGGAACTTATGGAACATAATTGTTCTTAGCCTTGGGTCATTTCCTGCTCATGGACCTCTGTAAAACTGAAAAATTATTTTGAGGATTGGCAAATAATAACAGACAGACTGCAGTACTTAATTTTCTTCCTCTTGAGTTGTTTAAACATAAATCCCAAATTTTTAAGATATTTTCATTTAAGATGAAGGACCCTTTTTTTTTTTTTTGCTGAGAATTCCTTTTCTCTACAATGCCCAATAAAAATTCAAGAAATAATGATATTCTTGTGAAAAGCATAAATCCACAACCAATAATCCCTTTGGAATGTTACTGTAACTCAGAAAAAAAAAAAAACAACAAAAAAAAACCAGATTAAAAAAACGTAGGCACATTCTGGAAATTACACTGTAGTGTATACAGCTATCATATTGCAATGGCTTCAGAGTTGCTTCAAGATCTTTAAAGTTGAGAGATGCATTGTTCTTTCTCATGAAGAGTACTTTTTTGCTATCCTGTAAATTTTATTAACATAAAGAAATACAAATATTAACCATAAAGTAAGACTGTAATGACTTTTTCTCTTGGAGTCCTAATTGTTGCTAAACTATCTCTATGCCTTTCACAAAATCCAAACATAAACAAGATTTAACTCACACATTAGAGTTTTTCTCAGAAGCTGAAGACAATATAAAGAGGATGTAGAAATTATGATGTCAAAAAAGTACTTCTATAGGCAAATGCAAAGAAGCCAGAACTTGGATATAAGATATAGCAATATGCAAATCAAAGAAATGTATACATATTTTTGACTATGCTTAGGGTCATGCTATTACATAGTATATGAAACAAAGGTTTGTGGTCACATAAAGGAGACTGTCTAAAAAAATTCTATGTTGCCTTTATCTTCAATATAATTTTCACAGAGATGGATGAAATATTGCCAATTACATAAAGGAAATAATCCTGACTCCCCAGTTCTCTGTGTGAGATATACTAGCCCTATCACCAGTCTTTTTTGCCTGTTTATTTGTTTCAGCTAGGCAGAGATGGAAGAAATGCAACAAATACAATGATACAGAAATCCCAGAAATTGCTTCTTCCTGTTATTGAGCAAGGAGTTTTATTCCATCATGAAAATTAGCTTCTTTTTCTGCTGGTTCTACCTTATTTTTTCTGATGTTTACCATCTAGATCCCGTTGCTTTTATTCTTTTGAAAAACATAACGCATTTGCAGTGACCAAAATTTTCCACCCAAAATAAAACATACGTATGCTTTTTCTCCTCTCCTGTTCCCACTTCTAATGTGGACAACTGAAAGCAGTTGAGCTAAGACAAATCTTTTACTTAATCAAAAACTCACAGCCTCTGGTATTCTTTCATTATCAGATTCACCGGCTCTAATCATCTTCAGTTCTCAAACCCAGAGGGTACAGGATAACAAGAGTTAAGTGAGTTGCTTAAGGAAAAATCCTTCTAGGAGTAAGTCTAGTTGTCAATATTGAAAAGATAATCTAATAATCTATTATCCCACAGAGATTCATATTTTAATTTAACTTGGCTAATTAGACCTACAACACTAAGGATCTGCAAATACTCTTTAATGCTATTGATGGTAGAAATCTGACTGAAAGTAAAGCTGTGACATTAGTTTGTGGGAGATTTAGATCATCTCTTTGTCTTCTAAATATTTAATGACAAAAGCAAATCCTCTGAGGAAGCGGCATCTTCTAGCTCTCATTAGGTCCCTTAGAGAAGAATCCGATACAACAGTAAAGATAAAGCTTAATTTACAAATTTGTTCAAAGACCAGGAAGCTGACAGAAGGAATTAATTGATGAAATATTAAAAACAATTGAGAGATGGTAGTATTTTGATAGTGGTCTTTCAAGTTCCTGTTAAATAATATTCCAGGCAAAGAGGAATGACAGTTCCCAGTCACGAGCTTTTGATAACAGGAGTTTTGAACTTACTTAGCCATTTTTCTTTCAAACCTATTACATAAACAACTTCTTTATTAATTTCTTTCATTTCAACTTTCAAATAGCATACAATACACTACTTCAGTTGGAAAGGACCCACAGTGGCAATTTAGTCCAACTAGCTGACTGCTTCAGGGCTGACCAAAAGTTAAAGCATGTTGTTAAGGGCATTGTCCAAATGCCTTTTAAACACTGACAGGCCTGGGGCATCAACCATCTCTCGAGGAAGCCTGTTCCAGTCTTTGACCACTCTCTCAGTAAAGAAAGTTTCCTAACATCCAAGTCTAAACCTCCCCTGGTGCAGCTTCTCCTCCTCAGGAAGCTGTAGAGAGCAACGAGGTTGCCCTTCAGCCTCCTTTCCTCCAAATTAGACAAAGCCGAAGTCCTTAGTCACTCCTCATAGGACATTATTTCCAATCCTTTCACCAGCAATGTCTTTTGAGGACCCCTTACTACTGATTGGTGGCCTCAAGAGGTCCATCAGGTGTCCAGCACTGTCACAGGTGGGAGAGCAAACATAGGCCAAGAGCTACTGCTTTGACAAATTACTTATATCTTACAAAAAAAAACCTCACCCAAAAATCCAAGGAAAAAAAAAAAAAAGAGAAAAAGGGCTGTTCTTTTCTCTTTGGTTTCCTCCACTTGCAGTTGCCAGGCACTCCCTGCAAACAGTCACTAAACCGAACGGCTGCCTGCAATGCTCTCTGCAACCTACACCACCACTGTTATTTTACCCATGTTTGCTCCCTTGGATGCAAACTTTGCCCAAAACTAGCCTGGTGAATCAAGCCGACAGTTTGAGAATAACACCCTGCTTTCTTATGTTGCTTTAAATTTTAATAACCACCTAGAACTAGTTGCCAGAACGCATTCGTGCAGTTAAATGTGGAGTTTGCAGTATGTGTGGGCGGCAGTTAAAGGAATAAGGAAATGACAAAGTTTCAGAACTGACCTTTAGCTAATGTTTCTTTCAGAAACAACAGAAAACAATCTTTTGTAAATGGCAGAGAGGATTATGCCACGTGTGAATGCTACAGTTACTCAGTAATAGATGAACCAGAGATGTCGATCCCGTTTTCATGTCAGAATGTCAAGCTATGCTTGAAAAAGAACTAGTGGTCAATACCTCGCACAAAATATAATTGCTACATTATCTGTTATGTAAAACTCTAAACTTTAGGAATATACAAATAACCACATGTTTATGCTAACTTATTACTAAATGGGATTTTTTTTTTTGGTAAATACACAACATACTGAAATTTCATTCTCAGTCTGTTGTAGTTTAGCCCCGCTTAGGAAGAAGCTACAGAGTTTTTCACTCACTCTCCCCACTCTCTGAGTGAATGGGGGAGAGAGAACACAACAAAAAGAGTCTAAGGTTTGAGATAACGACAGAGAAAGATCCATAAAGTTACCATTATGGGCAAAACAGACCTGAGAAAAAGTATTTCAATTTATTACTAATAAAACCAAAGCAGGATAGTAAGAGAGAACAAAAACTACTTCCCTCCACTCCTCCCTTTTCCCAGGCTTAACTTCGTTTCAGTTATCTCTACCTCCTTCCCCGACCCTGCCGTGAGTGGCACAGGGAGAAATAGGAAATGGGGGCTGCCGTCAGTTCTTCACGTCATTTTCCGCCACTCCTTTGTCCTCGGGGAAGGACTCCTCACATTCCTCCCCTGCTCCATTGTGGGGTCCCACCCACAGGCTGCAGTCCTTCATGAACTGCTCTGGTGTGGGTCGTTTTTGCACAGAGTGCAGTCCCTCCAGAACGGCTACCCCAGCACGGGCCCTCCACAGGTCACAGCCTCCTTCAGGCATCTGCCTGCCCTGGCGTGGGGTCCTCCACGGGCTGCAGGTGAATCTCTGCCCCCTCCATGGGCCTCCATGGGCTGCAGGAGAACAACCTGCTCCACCATGGTCTTTCACCACAGGCTGCAGGGAGGCCAGGAGCTGCATTGCTCCTTCCTCTCCTTCTGAACTGACCTTGGTGTCTGCAGCCGTTCCTCTCACAAGAAATTCTTCACAACTGGCTCAGGCAGATGCCTCTCAGCTTCTCTTCACATCTCATCCCCTCTTCACTTCTTGCAGCTGGGCCGGGTTGAGTTGGGCCCAGTTGGCCACCTGGCGAGAGGCCAGAGGGTGAGGTCCACAAGGCTCGCACCTCCCCCTCTCTGCCCCCACTTCTGTGTCTTTTTTATTTTCCCCTTAAATACGTTATCAGAGAGGCGTTATCACTGTTACCAATTAGCTTTGTCTTGGCCAGTGGTGGGTCCACCCTAGACCTGGCCAGGTCCACTGGACAAAGGGGAAACTTCTAGCAGCTCCTCGCAGAAGCTGCCACTGTAGCCCCTGCTGCTACACAAAACCAGCACACTGTCTTTTAGAAAGATTAATGATTATTAATCTTCTACTTCATTACCACACCTGAGTCACATATATTTAACTACATGCAGGAACAAAATCCCCTTGATTATTTCTTCTTCTATATGACTTTTCTGAAATTGTTCTTGTTTGCTTTCAGTAACCAGCATCAGCAAGAGGAAATGATATTCACAGGATACATACTGCACTTGAACAGTGAACTCAGGAGGTGCATCATCTATTCAATGGTGACTCTTATTTACAGAAATGTTATCTATGTCCCAAGTTAGGTAAATTAAACATGAAATCCAGAAAGTTTAAATGTTTTCTGGCTACACTTGCTCAGAAAAAGCCAGAGAATAGAAATATGCTTCTTCCCTCATCTTGCAGAGTTGGTGTATGCATTACCCAATTCTGAAATGACTTAAAAACAGACTAAAGGAAGACTCCCAGGGCCACAATATCTTTTAAGGTTACATGGAAGGTTTTTTAAAGTCTCAAAGCTAAACCTGTGCTTAGGCAGTCATATCAGTAGCTATACATTACATAGTTAAGAGTTAAACAAGTGATTACATGCTATGATAAACTAGTGTTCAGGAACATTTGATTCAAAATCAATAAAAATGATTTGTTAGATTAGTTGACAGGTAAGACATGTCATGGAAATAATTATCAGAGTATCCACTGCAGGTTGCAATCATATTCACTTCTTTGAGGTCATCTGTATTACTCTCAGCCCTTTACTGACAACTATCTTAAGGTGGTCAGAAACTTAAGACTAAATGGTGGTCAGAAACTTAAGACTAAATACAGGCAGTACATGTGCAACTCAGGTAGGCTGATAAATCCAAACAGGCTGGTGCTGCCCCACGGAGACTACCTGCTTTGGACTGAAAGTCCAGTTCAAAATCTGTGGGCTCTATTACCTTGCACATGACTCTCTATTATTAACACTACACTAATTTCAGGCACAAGTTGACTCAAACAGAGCCCTTTTGAATGCATTTGTCTGCCAGTTTTTCCAGTTCCAAGACTGACTTGTTCTCTTCCAGATCAGTAGGACCTATAATAATCACCTCCTCCCCAGCTTTCTTCCCTTCCTGGGGGTAGATACAGCCTCATGCAAAACAAAGCGGACAAGTCATTCCGCTGACTTCCTGCTGCAATATGCAGAAATCCTACATCTGAGGATGTCATACTCAACTTGAAACTTTTAAGTCTGCAGGTTGGAAGGAATGAAATACATTTTTTCAGATTCTGCACAGGAAAACAGAAGTGAAAAATGGTAAAAGAAAAATAGAGTATGATGAGTATGAACAAATAGTCTCAAGAGATCATTAATATGCTGTCTGGAAACTGTAAGTAAATGACTTGTCTAATGCCTAGTGATTGAAGCAGAAAAATATCAGTCTAAAAGCAATGCAAAGTTTTTAGGTGTAATGAAAATGTGAAAAAATCATCAGTTTTCAATTAAGAAGTCTCTTATTATGATTCATTATGACTGCATTTCAGGTCTCTCTGAATTGCTTTCGAATTCTTAATTTCATTAGGTTTTCCTTTAACACAGACTTACTCTAAAAGTCTATTTGTTCTCTTTATTTCTCAGTGTAGGTGTGAGTGATTGCACTTCGACTTGCGTGCATAACTTATTTATTATGACCCTGATTAAATATTTAATACTATGGATAGGTTATGGAAATTGTTATGAATTGCTGACAGCAGTGGGTGTTAACAGTCACTTGTCATTTAGGGCAGATGTAAAGAACCACTACGCTCCTTTATGCAACAACGCAGCTGAAGCAACAACTACTGGACAACTCTGACACAAGATACTGTCCTTCTTCCCGTGCCCTAACACCATAATTTTGGGAGCTAGCTAGGTCCAAGGATGTAGGCAAGTTCAACTACTCTTTGGGGAGAATTAGTAAACTATTTTAGATGATAAAGCAGAAATACAAAACAGATTAAGCCAGCACAAAACTGTCTCAATAAGTGTCTCCAAAAAAGCTTTAAAGGAAACTTCTCACTTCTTGGCTGCGTGATGGTTATAGGAGGTGATAATCAAGGAATATTCTCTTTTCTGAATACTCCCTAAGTCAGGAATACAGGGTCTGGGAAGTTTCTTACACATAAATTGTAAGACTTTCATCAGTGATGCCTGATCCTAAATTTTTTTTGCTGTTAATACCAATACAGAAAGTCCAAACTTTGGAAAACACTTCAAACAGTAAAAATAACTGGGTTACAGCATTTATGTTTCATCAGCCACTGTCCCCTTTGGGGGAGAGTCACCCTATTTTCCACTAACAAAACAACTGCTTCTGTTAAATGCTACATACAGTTAAAAAATTAGGCACGCTGTTGTTACTTACCATGTGTCTGAGAGGAATAACGTCTCACAGACATGCAGTGAACCAGATGGTGCGACAAAGGAAATTGGGAGTCATTAAATTGCAGAGAGGGAAAAAGACGTTGTGGAAGAAAATTAAAGAGCTAAAAGGCGCATATGCCATGTAGAGGGGGGGGGGGGAAAGAACTGGGGAAAATACTTTTGTATCTCCCTATGAACTCTTAAAGGCAGAAAGAGTGAAAAATGTTTTGAGATTTCTTTTTTATTTTGTTTTGGGGACTTTTTTGCTTTCTTTTTTAAAAGACAGTTTTGCTAATGGTTTTATGACAATCAGTATCAGTTCAAATAGAAATGTCTTCAAAACTCTTCCTGTGAGCCATTTTCTTGTTTCATTATTTTATTCTCAAAGAAGGAGTTGCTTTTTTCTCCTCCTTTGAAGAGCAAATAGACTATCAACTACCAGATTAAAAAAAAAAAAATAAAAGTCTTTGAACTAAAATTAACTATAGTATTTCAAGCTATTATTATTAAGTTGCAATCTTCTGTACCATCAAAGAAATGAGTCAGTATAAACCTAGTATCACTTATTAGTTCTTAAGATTACTTGTAAATGTAAAGCTGGCATACATCTGGATAGGTTACCAGCGGCTGTAAAGCAGTGTTGATACATGCTTGTTCTGCTCTCACCATCAATTGTTAAAGCGTAGAAGTTATTTACTAGGCTGGGTGGGTACAGTGTTCTGTTCCAAGACTTCTGCCTTAGGACACTCGACACTTGCACAAATCAGAACTACCCGCACCACTCACTCAGGGAACAAGACACTCACCAAAATCAGTCAACACCTCAGGTCCTGGATGGCAATTTGGCCCCTGTACATAGCAAGTCCACCTCCTTCACTCTTCCTGGAGAAGCCATCCCAAAGTGGAATTTCTGCTGCAAATTTTAAGTAGCGTATAGCATAAAAAACCCTCATGTTTAATTTGATTTTCTATATAAATAATACCAAAGTACATTAGCTTTGCCTTCTCTATTACTCTGCAGGTAGGACACCCTTAGAAAGCCTGTTCTTGAAGGAAAAGAAATCAAGCTTAAAGATAATAATTCTAATTAATTCAGAGTTCTCGTAAAATTGGCTTCCCAAATAATGGCAACAATACTTCGTGTTACCTTCACTCATGTGGACCACTGAAAAACTCTATAGATATATATATAGGGGTTTAGTAATTTATATGTAGAGTTTGAACAACATGATTAGAATTCCTGAACTTCAACTGAGAAGAAGTGGTTTCAAACTATATAGGAACCTTGCAGTCTGGAACTTATATATGACAATATCTCCTTCTTGTCTTGAAAAAAAAAAAAAAAAAAAAAGTGGTAAAAGTATGGAGAGGGTGTAGTTTCTGCACCAAACAGGAAGACACCACATTCTGGATGGTCAGAAAGTTACACATGCAATCAATAATCTTCAACAGCCAAATCTGTACTTTAACATCATAGATATGGATCATGTAGGTTACCACAGTGTCATACTGAGATGCTTATGCTATTAATAGTAATCTCAGTCTGGAGTAGCTGACAGACACTTGCCTCCTCTGAAACACCATCTTGTTGACAGGGATGGAAAAGGTTATGCAAATGATTAAATAAGTAAATAAACAGATTTAATAAGCAACATAGCTCAAGCTAAGACAGCAGTGTTGAATGAATATCCAGAAATGCTGAGCAAGGTTGGAATACATTATCTGGTAAGGAGTAAAAAAGGATCTGGAATTTGCATGTGTTCACTCACAACTCAAATTACTGAGAAAATGCCTTTTGGCATTTGGCTTTGCCTCCCAATTACATTTCCCAGCTTCAGGTACACTTAGAAAATGCAAATTCACTTTTACATCTGTCCAGAAAGAGTGACAGGAGAAGGGCTACAGCTGTTCAAGCCTTCGTGTTGCTCTGTGTGCTCTGCAAAGAGGCCCAATCCACTGCTCTCCTCTATGTGCTCATCCACAAGTTGCCTGGTTGGATGCCAGACACAAGCACACAAAATTGTGACATTAACCTGAAGTGAACAGTCACCAAAGTGATCCAGTATCCTTCAGAGCCCCATGAAAGCCCATACGGGGTTGATAAAACTTCACTGAAGTAATTCTTTAAACACTGACCAAACACATTACAAACTGCAGTCTCTTTTACTTTGTGTGCCGCCTCTTCCAACTTCGCAATGAATTTGTTCCTGGGTCAGTTCATAATTCATAACAAGTTAACTTACTATGGAGATGAATATCTGGAAAATTTAAAGATGCCTACATTATGAAAAAAGCAAACAAATAACTGTCCTGTGTTTTTACAAGTTTTCAACCATTTAAGGTTCTAGCTACCTCTCACTGATAGATTTTCACATAGAGTGGTGTTATTGCTCATCCTCAGGGTGCCGTAAGATAACAGTAAAAAGACTGCATGGTCACAATCCTATATAAGAATGATTCTTCGCATGTGTGAAATGATCACCTGATGGTCAGAAGATCCACACTGGAGGCACTTGCACGTGCGGTCAGTCCCATCTTCAACACAGTCTCTACTCGTATTTTATCTGATCCAATACTTTGCACTGTCTGAAGAGTATCAAATAGCACAAGAAACATTCTTGAGATCAACTCATACAAGTATAATATTTTAGCAGGAACCACAGTCTGTTATATTAGAAGAGACGAATAAATAATTCTGTGAAAATTTTTCGCTCAAGTCTAGCACAAATAGTAAATTTACAAGTCTGCAAAACTGAAAGAGTATCGTGCACTTCTTTCACAGTGACTCCTTGCATATGTAAAACTTGTCTGTCAAATTCTTTCTGCAAAAATGACAGTCTAAGGGGCTTGTCATGTACAACATCTGCTTTCAGACAACCCAACCGCACCACTCCAATCTTCTTTCCCACTGATTTAAATGAGAGAGGAATCAAGCGCAAAGTCATCACTGTGCTTCTAACAGCGCTTTGCTGTGTCAGGAAGTATTAAAGTGTCTGCAGGTATACTTTTTAATTATGAATTGATGTGCCATAAGTGAAGTCACACCAGTCGGCATTAGCTAACACACAGAGCTGCAAATTATTCTAATAGTTAGGCTGTGTTATAATAGCAAGTGCTCATGCACCATGCAGAAGTCTGTTTTGCTGTCATCAGCAAAATAAATATCATTACTTGGGTAAAGCCAGGTAAGTAATTTTGTCTAACCAGAGAGAGTCAGGGGAGGTAGAGAACGGAAACCACTGACACACTTTCTTCTAACATTTTAACAAACGGTCGTATTCAATCAAACGAAACACAAAGATTATCTCAAAAAAGCAGACAATAGCTTTCCTTAGATTGCTTGGCTTTGCCTAGAAGCTGTGTGAAAGTTATAGAAGTAATTTGTATCAACGCATTAGTATGTCACCTCATTTCAAGCCCTTGTTAGATAAGTAGCAATAAGCTCTAGGTTAGAGGATTCTGTGTTATAACCATTAGTACAAACTTTAACGGCACCCAGCTGTTGAAGATTACCTTAGACAGTCATTGAGATTTAGGAGGGGCAGCTTTTGACCGAGTTAGGACAGATTCTGTAGACAATTTTATCATTTATGCTAGAACTGAGGTAAAAAGCTAATTTCATGAAGAGCGCTCGTGAATTATTTTCTTCTTATAGGTACCATAATGCTCCCAGTAGAATGCTCTTTTTGCTCTTTAACTCAAGGTAATGACGTTGCCGCATTTTCTGTTGGCACTTAAAACACAGTTTATTGCCACATCGTCAGTCAAAACTTGCGTGATTTCCAAAGGCACTAAATTATCTGAAAACCTGAGCTGAGAAATGAACAGCATTGATGTATTAGAACATCTTCTGGCTTTTTAAAGGACTCTTCCCTCCCCTCAGGACTGCAGAATGAAGACGACCTTCTTATCATATGAGAAAATCTGTTTGCATGAATGTCTGGTCTGAGTTTCATAGGAGGTACGTGTATGAAACCATTTTATTGTGCTCCTCTATAGTGACTTACATGGAATAATTCTTATAGGTGTCTCTGACATCTACTTTTCACTTATTTGTAATCAGTGACTCTGACAAAATGGTGTATTTATTAATTTATTTACACCCTTCTGCAATAAAGTACCTGGTATAAAAAAATCTAATTTACTCTATATTTAATTTTTTTTTCTCCCCTATAGATCAATTCTGAGAGTCCTAAATCAGCTTGGTTTTTTTTCCTTTCTTCTTAGAATGAATGGAGATCAGTAATAGTATTTCTTGGATCTGCAGGGGCAGATGAAAAGGAATACTCCCTCACTTTCACTTCATCACAGTCCACCTTAAAATAATGATTAAAGCAGCAGTAGAGTGTAGGTGTTCAGAGCTTTTTATAAGTGTTAAGTAAAATCTAGGTTTTTATCAATCACTTTGGTTTTTTATATTTAGTCACATATATAGAAAAAAATATGTAGGAAAAAAATACAAAAGTTTTTTTCTTAAATTGAAAATCTTATGTAATATAGAGCTAAATTGATTTTTTTTAATGGAAGGAAAACAATTACTTTAAGTTTAATAGTATTTCCAAAATTTCAACAGTTAATTTATCTATTTACTAGTGTATATACTTCAGCTAATGCTTGATTATATATCTCTGTATTACACAAAGCTCTCATAACAGCATAAAATGTAAGTCCATGCTTTGAGCAGATAATACAGTGATAGAATAGGTAGCAATCATAGTTTCATGTTTATATCACTAACAAAGACGTAATTTATGCCAAAATTTAAAGGATTCTTGAGGCTAAACACAGACTTACTATATTGACTTTGAGTCAAAACCCAAAGAAAAAACAATACAGAATTACAGTGAGATAACATACCTGCTCTGGGGAGAAGGCAGAATCACTTGTAATAGTCATTAAAGGCTTCCCAGGTCAGCAGGCTGAGCGTATGAAGGATGAAGAGGAATTACAGGTTTCACTACCCCTTCCTGTGAGCACATGGTGTTCTTTTCTTCACCATGTTTAGATGTGTCAATAGGAGCAGACAAATGCACAGTAGTACACCAGAGTCATATAAAATTTCTAATTTTTATACTAACCTTGGTACCTATACCAATATAAAATAATCTTCAGACCATCACTAAACACCTGGATTTATCATTTTGTCCTTATTTGTAATTTCTGAGGAGAAAGCTGGAAGACTTATTGACTTACCTTTTTCAAAGCATTTGTTACTGTCACAGACAAGCTTTTGGGTGAAGGAGGGGAGGTGGTGCGAAGAGCTGCTTGGATGGTTTTTGTTGGTTCATTTGTTTGTTTCCAGCTACAGAATATTTGCTGGTGACATATTACATTGCTAGACTTTGCTGTGTTTATCAGGAACATACAGCCTCATCAAATGAGTTTCCAGTTCGAAGAATGCTGGTGTGCAAATTCAGAGGAGCACAGACACTTATCAAGGCTGCTCTTTTGTTCATGGAGAATGTTAACAACAATGGTTCAGAGTTTACTGATAAACTCACTCAATAAACCAAGTTACAGGACAACATTGTGCACTCAACAAAACAGCAGATGTTAGGAAAAGACTATTTTTGTACTCTGCGGGAGTAGCTTACAGTCTTAAAATGTTGGCAAAAAAATGTCAAAAATGCAAGTAATTTCTGAATCTTATGTTATTTAAACTTAAAACTTAATTTTAAAAAATGTTTTAACAATAAAAAGAAATATACAGAGTCCCCAGAAGAAAGAAAAACTGGAGGAGAGCACAGTTCAACCATAGCACCTGTCTGATTTTAAGTATGAACAGGAATACCTACATGTGAGATGCTGAACACAGGCTGCATAAGGATTACCCTGTTTTCTGCTCTGTTCAGATGCTTGCGCAGCTAAGGTTATGGTGACAAGATTACATGACAGCAAATCGTTTTCTACCATAAAATAAAGCTGACTAACTGAAGGCATAAATGAAGAAACCATGGGCCAGATACATTTACTGCCATTTTTCACTCTTTTATGGTTTCCGTTTCTCATGTTTTCTTTCTTCAAAAGTGATTATTCTTGGAAAGTTCATACTCAAGTGAAAAATGTATTTTAACAACTTTGGCACACTCTAAACCACTTGCAATCGAGGAGTCGATCTGAAAGGAGCAGTATTTAAATAACGACAGAACACGCGCATAGAGGCTATTCAGCTTTCGTAGCTGAGAAACTAATTTGTTCCTATGAATAATTCTTTCTTCATCTACGACACACTGTAGCATTTCTCGTAGCAGTCTTAATTAAAGTGCAAATTTTACAATATAAAAAGATAGTAAGAATTGTATCTGGGAAGAAGTTCTACAAGACAGGCAATTAACAGCTTATTTAAATACATGTTGGCATATACATACGTAGAGCTACAACTCTAAAAGAGTGGATGAAAGCTGACAGGATTACATCAAGAGAAGAGAGAACTGTATCTTCTTTTCACGGTTGCCCCAAAATGCACAGTTATCACTGTGGAGTTTTCAGGGTATTTTGTATTCTCTGTCCCCTCCAGGTAAAGAGATAACGGTTGAGGAGTGGATAGAGTCACATTCCTGCTCTCCTCCTACTCCGTTCCATCAGCCAGCATAACTGGCTACATATAAAGAGTGGTGAAGGGAGACCAAGGAAACTCCGCGCTGTGTACCTGCAGTAGCTTCAATAGGTAAACAGGTATCAACCTGGTGAAGTCAACGCCAGTCAACGCCAGTAAAGTGCTGTTTCACATCATTTCCCCTTAATCTAACACATGTCCCTTTATAACCCTAAAAGAATAAGTCCTAATCCAAAACTCATTTCAGCTTTTGGTTCAGTAACAGACAGGGTACAGATATATACTCACGCAAACTGTTTTAAGAACAAACGAAAAATACATGGCTCCTGTGAGAAATTTTATGAGAAAATGAGAGTTATTTTATACATGTGGCTTTTGCCTGTGTGGCACTGCTGACTGTGTCCTCAAAATATTAAAGGTAAAATAATGAAATAAAAAAACCCCAATACATTTAATATATATTTATATATTCCTCTTAGATCTGTAGTTAGGCTTCTACAATCTAAAAAGATCTGACAGACAATCAATAACAAAAGGGGACACAAAAGCCACTAATAAGAGGAGACGAAGAGACAGGTTCCAGCTCCTGTGAACCAAAAAGACTGACCTCCTCAACTAATCATTTGAATTCATTCTACCATAAAACCTGGATAATAAAATTCACTAAAATCAAGAGTGGACTTCCATTAGTTATTGCACTGGAAGAGTTAAGAAGCTGATGGCAATTAGCCTCATTGTATATGATTTTCCTGTTTCATTTTCCTGCTGAAAACCGCGACTTTTGCTGAACAAGTTCTAAGTGAGTGAATTAACATGATTGCTCATTTCTGTGTAAATCACGTTTACAACTTTCTAAGTGTGACCCTTAGTAACATAATCAAAAATATGGTTGGTAAGCAATTCATACATCTTAAAGAATAAACACCTCAAGTTTTGCCTCATCAGCAGTCTCTGTGTTCACAACTCTCTTAAGCTAACATTAAGCAAAGGTAACAGTTGATACCAATTTTAGAGTGCACCACTAAATGCTTTAGTATTTTGATTTAGAAAGATTAGCCTATATAAATAATGCATCAAGAGTACTTTAAGTATTTTGCGCAAAAGACACCTTTCCCATCATTTATTGTTCTTTGAGATGCAGAACAGAAGCGCTCTGCTAGAGGACAGCAGTGGAGAGAAAGTTCCCATCAATACATTTAAATAGCTCAGAATAACTCTGAATGAAAGCAATCTAGCACTCAAACATTCTGGCATGGCATATATTGGTCTTAACAGTAAATGAACCTTGCAAAGAACCTCAATTATTTATTTATAGACTTTCCAACATATGTCAATCACAGTAAAGGACAACTGAAGAATACTAACGCCAGGAGTTCTGTCAGGCAACATCTCTAACTCCATAACCTTTTGATATGAAGAAATGCAGTGTAACTACAGAATCCAAGACCGGCTTCCTGCCTATTAACATTTGCTACCAAATGTGCTTCCTATCTAAGAACTGAGAAGTGACATTTTCACCTAATGAAAAAGATGTTTAAGTTCTAATTCAGACGCTCAGTTCAAAGAAACGCATTTAAACAAGATTTGAGTATTGAAAAAGAACTTATTTTGTCAGGCAAGATTCAAAAATTCATCGTTCACAAATTTCAACATATAAGATAATCAAATGAATTACGTACTAAAGTAGCGAAAGCTTAGAAAATGTCTTATGGCAAAAATGATCTTTATTTCTCCCTGCAGATTTAATCTGGCCATCTTCTGAGTAACTTTTAAGCAGCACTGGATACCTCTAACAGTCACTGACTTCTTTGACTCCTGAGACTACTGTATAATGGAGTATAAAGACACAAGTCAGTAATCTTTATAAAAAAATAATAAAAGTCAGTGAAAGTTAAAGTGAAATAGAAGAAGAAAAAAATCAATCATCTGCCAAAATTGGGTAAGAGATGGTCAATGAAACTATTTCAGATCTGTTCTCCAGTTAGCTGGTTTCCCATCCTGAAAGTAGCATTGCTCATTTTTATCAGCAGAAAACAGCTCTCAGTTTTCTGTCTCTTCTGAAATCATATTACGGACAGTTGTGGTAGGAAGATGGAACAAAGTGCAGATGAAAAGTCAGAGGTATCAGGGATGACAGTTTTGTCTGCTCTAACTACGTATATATTCCTTTGTTGTGGAAGCTAATGCTAAAGGCTTATAAGCCAAGTTTACTTCATGCAGCAATAAGAGCAAAATATGATACAGAAACATGATACAGAATACTTTATATTCCAAAAAAAAAGGCGGGCAGAACACCAAGAAGTACTTTGATGTAGTTTAGAAACTGAGAAACATTAGAATTTGTATGATGTATTTACCAGGAAACTGCCAAATATTTTCACATATTTTCTTAGCCATTATTCATATTTGATGTCCAGGATCACCATTTATCTTTTATCTTTGTGAGAGGCTTTCAAAGTACAACGGCAAAAAATATTTATTTGCATTTCATTTGGTGCAAACCATAAAATAGGGTTAGAACAAAGGTCCATGTGGCCTTATGTCCTACCTCTGATTGCCCAGAGTTGATGCCTAAAGAAGGTGTGAAAAAAGAAAGAAAAATACCAATGATACTCACTTCAGAAAACCTGCCCACCTTTCAGAAACCTGTGTGGTAGCACTCCTTTTGTATGTCATAGATGGTGACAATGCTTTCTTTTGTGAATTTGTTCAGGATTTTTTTAAACCTATGTAAAGTTTTAGCATTCAAAATATATTGTGTGATTTAATGCTACTCTGGTGTGAAGAAATTTGTTTTAAACAAATTGGTTGTTTTATAAACTTGTTGTTTGATTTAAATCTGTTGTTTTATTTTATGTGCTTAGTACTTGGATTGTGATCACCTCACTGTCACTCTTCTTTTAACACACATGTTTTAGAAACACGTATCATGTCCTCCCTTGATCGACTTTCTTTTTTTCCAGGATGAAGTCTTAGCCCAAATAAGCTCTCCTTGTGTGAAAGCAACTCCATGCTTTGATAACTCTTATAATTCTTTCTATACACTTTTAACTTTCACTTTTCAAAAGATATACCCAATATTCAAGTGCCGTTATCTCATAGGCATATATAGGGGAACTGTTGGATGGTGTCTGTTTCAGTATATTCCTCAAGCAGCGTTCTTAAAATTCTGTTTGCTTCTGAGCTGATGGTTTCACAGAGCTGTCAAACAAACTGCCATTTCATCTTGGATAGGAATAGATCATTTAGAGCTCACCACTGTTTATAAACTTGAATGTACTTTTCCACAAGAATATTGCTTTGCATTTATCAATTTTGAATTTCATCTGCCATTTTATTGCCCTATCACTCAGTAATGGGACTCTTCACAATAAATCAGTATCTTGTGTTTAGAATCTCAAGTACAATCTGCAGAGCCTCATCTGCCGCTTTGCTGGTAACTCCCGCTCCACGTAAGTTGCACGGCTCAGCTCTCAGACCATGTTACTGTGTGCCTCCAGCAGTAACCTCTCTCTGTCATGACAACTCATTATTTTCTATACCTTTTCTTTTTTCTTGTAATACGCAGTTGCATGCAATTATCAAAGTAATCATCGTTATCCTCAGTTCTCTGAAATAGATTGTAACAACCATAGTGTGCTCACCTGCCCAGGCAGTATCACATCACAGCCTTCTCACAGGTTTCTAGGAATGTGTAGAACCCTACTACTTTCTTATATAATGTATAACTGTAATAGATGGCCAAACTTAACCGTGCTTCTAAGCTTGAAATTAATCTGAAATGAGACATGATCCAAATTTTCATTATATGGACCCTACTGTAAGAGAGGTAATGTATCAGGAAACACTTTCTCATGCTCACAATTAACTAAAAAGCTTATTCTTCTCCTTGCTCTAACACGATCAGCTAACTGAACATAATCTCTGTAATATAAAATATCTTACCTGGATAAGCAGGATTACATTTTTAGATTAATTTAACAGCCAGAAATGAAGACGAGAATTGGGAGTAGAATCAAATCAGTTTACAGGGAACAACTTGCAGAGGCTGGACCCTAGTTTAGATAATCTTCTCAACAATATCCTCCTCTTTTCCCCATTAATCTTAGAATATGTAATAATCTCCACACTGTCAGTGAATTATCAACTACAAAACTTGTTTCCACTAGGAAACTCTGAACTAAACAAAATTCTGAATTTTTTTTCAGTACTCAAGCTAAGAATGTAACATTATTATTATTAACAGGGCTGTTCTAGACATGATGGTGCTTCAAAAAGATATGTTTTATTAGCCAAACTCATATAGCCAGTCTTTCAGTAATATGCATTGTTCTCCCAGTCTGAAAAAAGAAGAACAATTTTCAAAGCTAATGCAAGCAGAGAACACTAGCTCTGAGATTAAATAGATATGTTAATTGGGAAATACCTAAGAGAAAAGGTGGTTAGGCCTATTGGAACAGAGAAAATATTATAATGGGAAAAGGTGATAAGATATTTTTCTCTTACAGTAAAGGATGAGACAAGATTTATTGCTGGTAGTGCATGACACGATACTTTGGGAGGGAGCGGGGAAATTATCACGTCATAAAATGGATCTCTCTTTTGGGTCCATGATTTTTACTATCCACTAAAGTTATATTGTGAACTTTTATGAGTAAACCCGGACCCATCTGTAAATTTTGTTTGACTGATTTATTATATTCTGTTTAAAGAATAAGGTATCAAGCTTTTCCACAGCTTAGCACAAAACAAAAAAACAAAACAAAAAAAAAGAAAAACAATCCTATTCAGCTCAGCATTTTGTTTTACAGTGGCTAAAACATAAAGGCTGAGTAAATGCTAAGGTTTTACACTCACTGGATCAGAAAGCAAGCCTACCACTTAAAAATACTAGATTTCACATACTTGTAGATAAATTCCTGCATAGTAAATTTTTCAGACAACTAAAATTAAGACTAACATTTTTTGAATAATCACTAAAAGTAATAGGCACTTAGCAAAAGAGGTTTTTTTAATCTTAAAAAAATTACTCTAGCTAATTTTCAGAGCAGCCCTGCAATAATAAGCTAATCAGATAATTACAACGTTCACTATTGACAGAGAACTAGTACATCACTAGAGACACAAGATAAATAGCAAGGAAAATGATTTTTAAATTGTTTTCAATATTTTTAGAATTCAAGTAGTTTAAAATCACAATAACAACCAATATTACCATGATAATCTGAAAAAACCCCAAGTTCCAAAGACATTGCTAGTAGCTATACCTCTACTGTGAAAAACACAGCATTGCAGATGCAATTTCTTATTGCATGCATAGTTAAAAGATATGACAGTCACAAAGATCTTCATTATGGTTAAAAGACATTCTATATTAGGAAACATCTAAAAATATATATATATATAATGTATTATGCCTTATTATTCATTTATTGATTGCATTCACAGTATTGTAAAAGGTGCACTGAAACCAGTTTTTTAGCTACAATGTCAATATTATTTGCAGTAGGTCTGGCTTCCTACCTCAGTAAGTGCTCCATCATAGAAACCTTCCTGCCTTGCTAGCATGTTGTAAAAAAATTGATTCACTTCTAATTGAAGAATAATGTTGTTTGAGGTGTCTGCTTAGTGATACAGATTTAATGAATAGGCAGCCATTCCAGATGGAATAGAATCTCTGCTTTCAATATAAATTAATATGTTTCTAACAAATGCTATGAAATAAAGCTTGATTGCTTTTCTTCTACATTGTGATAAATGTGCATTATAGAAAAGAAGTGAGGAGTTTAAAAAATCACTTTAAATGTAAATATAATAGATTGTGCACAGCGAGTTTAAAGAGTTACCATCCTGTCCTCAGTGATTTACAGCTCTACACACTTGCTTTATCAGTCTATCAAGGTTTTCTGTTTGTTCTGTTTCTGCTCTGCTTTGTTTAATTCATAAAACTGGAGTGGAATGGAAATCTGTAATCACGTCCTAAGGCACAGCCTTCAGTACAAACAAAAGTGTCAAAGAAACTAGTGGGAACGGTCTTCCTTGCTTTCATAACAACATAGTTAAAATTTATATTATGAGTATCACTTGTTCCTTCGTTTCATCACAGGCAAAACACAGAACAGTCATCAGTGTGTTTTAATTTCTGATATGGATGCAGTACTTTCATTCTGCATGTGTGGAACAGTGGCACACAGGAGGGTTACTGATGTAGATAGCATCCCCTTTTTACTCTTTATTGTCTGAGAAAAAAGAATAAGGGCCTTTTTCCCAATCAAAATGGGGATATTTCCAACCTAAACCCTGGCAATGCAGGCTGAGGCTGTTAGCTGCTGAAGGGCAGGAAACGAAGGTGGCAGGCTGCCTCAGCTAGAGGTTGAGATATTCCTCTGTTTATTTAATCCCCAAATTATTAAAGGCAAAAGATGGAAGCATGCAAAAAAAAAAGCAAAGACAACCAAGTAAACACACAAGATTTGCCCAGTTTTCACAAACAAAAACTTTGGGAACTCTAGGAGCTGAATTAGAGGAATCTTGTTCTAATCCCTCAAAATCAACACAATAACTCTTTTCTTAACTGTTTGCTTTTTAATTTTAAAATGAGAGTGAACAATTAGCACTACTGTGATTTAAATATTAGTTAAAACTTGATTGCACTAGCTGAGCTGATTCCCACTCGCAAGCTACCTGTCTCATACTGCTGTCACAAAACACGTAACTCTACCTAGCTTTCTTCTGGGTGATACTGAGCTACCTGCAACATTGCAAACATTGCAACAAGTTCAGTCACTATTTGTCTGCCTTCCCCCTCCCACATGTACCAGCTTCACATCACGGTAGCTGTGCTTTCTGTGGTGGATGCCTGATTTACGAAGGTACAGATGGAAGGAGAATCAGTCACATCATCTCTTGGAGTTTGTCAGTATTAGTAAACAAGCGTTATAAATTCAAGAGAACTAAGTTATAAAATATTATTTTATCTGTGTTGCAACACAACAAATAATTCTAATGCTAGTATAGCAGCATCAGCCACTGGCACATATGAATAATAACAAACTTTGCAGTATTTATCCTAAAACAATCTCTCATTTTAAAATTTATTGTTGTCTGTGTAATACCAACCATGTTGTAATCCCGCCTCGGCGCATTTGGATTCTTAGTAAATAATCACAGCCACAGCATTATATATCATTTACAGTACACAGTTTCACTTGAAGAGCCCCCAAAAAAACCACTCACAGTCGGTAAGAACTGTAAATCACTTCAGAGGAATGGCCCATGTGGCAGCCAGGCCAACATCAGTCAGGCTCATTAATTATGAATTTATTTATTTATTTATTAGCATGTGTTCCTGAGAATTTAGCCACCTCACACAGATTGTCTCCAGGGAAACAGTTACAAATAAATACAGGACCAGCTTCGTCCCTTGCAGAACTATATTAAAATAACTGGGATAAGGTCAGCATTTTAGACCTTATCCTAATCAGCAGCACCTGCTTAACCACGAAATAGGCAGCTTGCCCTTGCCTCTGTCCCCCTACACTTTCGAAAATAGTACAGGAAACAGCATCAGGCAGTTGCCAACAATGGCACATCATGTCTTATGATCTTAGAATAATAATTTACTGGCTATTGAAACATCATCTCCCAAATGAAAAAACGGAAAGAGACGGATGGTCATTAAAAAAAAAAAAAAATAAAATAAAAAAATCAGCACAGGGTAAAGCATCTACCTTCTTCACACAGGGCTCAAGTTCCACACAGACACTGCTTTGCTAATAATTCACAGGAAAGAAAAAGATGGAGCTTTGTATGGAAATCCAGCTAAATTAAAGTGTGTTTCTAGTGGCAACAATTAACCAACGGAACTCAAAGGCACAGATCAACAGCGTAGACTTTCCTCTGATTTTCACTTTTAAAATAAATATTGATACACAAGTTCCTCTGTTATTGTGCACACATACTGGTAATAGATGTATACACCTATACTACACTCGAACCTTTGATTGAAAAAAAAAAAAAAGAGCTTATTTTACAATGCTACAGGATACTTATTCCCACAACTGCTTAGCCAGTTACTCCTGCCTGATGCACTTAGGAGACAAAACTCCCAACAACTGCCATTTGGGTACTTGGTAGACAAAAATGTCTAAGGCAACGTGTTAAACCTAAAACTAAACGCCTCAGGAAATGTATTTCCCCTATAAGCAGAACTATATCTACAAAAACGATTTCATCAGCACTTGAAACACCTGCAACACCCCACCCCAAGAAAACACACACGCAGATTTGCCTTCCTGTGAACAAACACTGTACATTTTTGTCAGCTGATTCTTACCTTAAAACCACAGCTTTTGAATGGCTTCCAGCACCCCTGGTAAGAACAATCTCCAGACTTAAGGATTTAAATCTATCAGGCAACAAGGAGCCTGCCGCACTTTCTATAGAGTTTGGGCCAACATTTAATTCCTTTCACTGTAATAAAATCTCAACTTTATTTACAGGCTGAATTTATCCAAACTCGAATTTGTAGTTTCCAGCTATTAGAACTTAAACATTATTCTCTTACATGCATCTGTTGCTAAACTCATTGTTCAACACACACTTGAAAATTGCATCTACACATATTTCATTTCAGTCCTTGTTCATCAAGTGTTTTTATTTAAACTTGTTCTATTTTATTTTATTTATTTTGAAAAGATAGAGAAAAAATAATCATAATTATCTGCATGTGCTGAGAAAATTACACTTACACTTACAAAGGGCAAACCTACAGCAATGTCACTCATCCCAGGGTGTTACCCCAGAATTACAGATGCAGAATGTGGGTCTACATCGTTAAATCTGTTTGGTTCAAACAGTGGTTGAGTTACCACTGCAAGTCAAATTACCAGTCAAAATTCTGGGCATTTCTGTGCACCCATGAAAGCCTGTCAGGCTGAAGATAAGCAGTGCTGAAACCTCTGTCTTTGTTTATACACTCGGTCAATGACTACACCACCCAGTCTTGTACAAGACACTTAAACCTTCTTTTCTCCTGTCATTTGGCATTCTCTGCGTGAGACCCTCTGGATGAGCACAGGGGCTTCCCCTGGACCTGCGCTCATGTTTGCTGCTTACGGAACAGAAGATAAGCCACGACACATTTCTTGAACGACTGGTGTAGCTTTCAAAGTGGTTTACTTCCCTTATGTGTGTTAGCTGAAATCTGGCAACCTGGAGATATACAGTGGGGAAAAAAAAGCAGCTTTGCTAATTTCTGACAAATCTTGCAGGATTCATGTAACTGATGTAGGAATATCAGAATAAGGCAATCTGAAGAGGCTGGAGCATAAATGAAAGACATTCTACCACATGTACTCTTGCATGCCAAAGTTCAGAGTATATATGACCATTAATTATCTTGCATTTTTACACTTTTTAAAATTTATATTTAGGTGGTCTGTCTCCATCAGAGCCCAATACCTTTCTTTCGGCAGTTCCTGCGTCACAATTACCTGCTTTGATGTCACGATACATAGCACACCAGTATTTACAGGGGAACTTTAGGTCAGAATCTCCATGTTAGATAATAAATGCTTTAGAAACACTTATTCTGAGGTGGGGCTTAAGGTCCTCTTGGGGTTATCCTTTAATTTTGTACTAGTACACTGCACACTGCAATAAAGGTGGTACTTTCACAGTTTGAGTGTCAAAGAGTAACTACTGTAATGGAAGTTTACTTGCTATAGTTATCTTTCCTCCTTTTTTAAATACAGGTGTCTGATCTTTTAAAAAGTCACAGTCAACATCTTTTTTATTTTAATTTTTTTTTATTCAGCAGTCTATTGAACTGCATCTGTTGATTCTATGAACCTCAGAACAAATATAATTACCAAAAAGCTGCAGAATAGAAGAAAATGGGCAGGATGCACAGTCACACTCAAAGGTGGATGTTACGGAACTGCCTACAAAATAAATATAGAGATTTGTAGGACAGCTGACAACCTATATGATGCTTTACAAGAAGATAACTTCCCATTCTTCACCTGCAGAGCTGCCTCCCAGTGGCAAGCAACAGGGCACCAGTCCAGTCTGAAGCTGAGCTTCTCCAAACAGAGAGGTCACTAAAGAAGACAGCCAGAAATATAATTTATATGAAGCCATGGTTACATATAAATGATGTTTATGGCTGTCTCCCATCAGCATGCAACTTATGCCCTGTCTCCCCAGTCTCCAACCTGACGGGTGAACAGCACCAATTCTATTACATTATGGTCGACTCTCATATTTTGACCTGCACTTGGCTGTAAAATCACAATGGAAAGGAAAAGCCCTGATTCAACTTCTGAGTAGCAACCTTCTACAGACATAGGCACCTCCTTCTTCTGTTATTACATGGCCCATCATTTCTGTTACCTGACCCTGGATATATTACGAGAGTTCAGTGGATGGAGCCTGTGCTGTTACCTGTCATGTAACCTGGTGTAACAGCATCTCAGATGTCAATATGCAGTTCAGTCAAGATGTCTGCATCACCTGGCACACAAAAGGCTTTTCATCGGCCATTGTCTCTTAATGGGTGAAAGAACACTTTCATCCATTTGCATGATCAGTGTTTGAATAAAATAGGAATTAAAAAATCTGTATTTACTGTTGCATTAATTGACAAAAACCATGCCAAAAAAAGTTGCTCAAGAAACAACAGACCATGTCCAAACACTGATTTAATGTTGTGATCCCTGAACTGGCTTCAGAGTGGAACACAAGGTCATTAACATGGAATGATTCATTTGTGTACTAAGTCCCACGAATTTCAGTCATAATTCTTTACGTCATGGATGGTCCACACAGCTGGGAACACAGAATGCTCTGCAAAAGATGTCCGGTCATAAGTGTGAAAAAAGAAATGCAAGACTCAGCCTCAAATTCTCACAGCAGAAATCTGCCTAGGAAGTAACTGCCCCCAGCTTCAGCTGTCCTGAGCGCAGATAATCGCAGTTGACCTCAACCACCTCACAAACTACTTCGCTAGGTTGACATCTGCACCTCCTGACAATTGACACACACCACTGAACCGATGCTCAATACTCACTCAGCTGTGTCAGTCCTGCCTGTATGTACGTACCTACGACATTCTCAGAATGCACAGCTTAGAAAAACCTTATCAGTTGCTTTGTGACTTTTTTTGAGGAAAGAAATCCTTGTGCTTTTCTGCCTTAATGTCCTGGGGACACGAAACATGAGCATACTTTCAGAGGTCTGTGTTGAGAAATCAAATACACCCTACTTTGCATACTCTTTTTTACAATTTAAGGTTACAAATTACTAATGTTATGGTTCTTGAAAAGTCATTTTGGGGTGTGCATTTACTAAGATGGTATTAAAATGTACTGAAACACACTAACACAGCATGAATAAATTCTCAGAGCTCTGTCTGAATGTAGATAAGACTGTACTAAAATAAAATTATACCATGTCCCACTTTAGTAAGATTAAAAAAAAAAAAAAAAAAATCTTTTTTTTGAGACATGTTATCTTTGGATAGGAAATAAGTGGTGGCCAGCTAATGTGGGACCGTATCAAGCACTAAAAATCAGCACCCCACATTAGTTTAGATGATTTAACTCAGAATGTGCCACATTCACCCTAAATTTGGAAACAGGTGTGACTTCCTGTAGATCTTCAGACATTTTTCCAGATACTCATGCATTAATAACCTTACACCAGATTCACACAATTCCCTTTTCCCTGTATGCCTCTAAATTGCAGGATTACAGTACTAACACTAAGCACAAATTAAGCTCAGACTTCCTTTCCCTCCCTTCTGGAAACAATGACAGCAGTGATTAGAAAAGAAACAGCTTTCTTGAAAGTAAGCACCAGTATCAAAAGAAAACCAGTTTAATATACCAAACCAAAATCAGTATGCTAATTTACATACACGCTTTTTCTGTAGCTTTTGTTGAAGCCTTGCTTTCTTTTAGATATGAAAAGTCCCAAATCCTTACAGGGACTGCCAACTCTCCTCCCCATCAGAGTTCTTTAATAATTGACCTTTCCTCTCCTTCTGAGAATACAGAAATGCATGTGTATATATTTTTTACAATGAGGGTGGTAGAACACTGGAACAGGCTGCCCAGAGAGGTGGTGGAAGCCCCATCCCTGGAAACATTCAAGGCCAGGCTGGATGAGGCTCTGAGCAACCTGATCTGTTTGGAGATGTCCCTCCTCCTTGCAGGGGGATTGGACTAGATGGCCTTTAAAGGCCCCTTCCAACCCCTAACGATTCTATTCTAGTCTAGTCTAGTCTAGTTTATTCTATTCTAGTCTATTCTACATATAGTCCTAGGTGAAAACTGTCCTCAGCAGTGAGTTCAGCACAGTCAGTAAGAGTGACCCCAGAAACAGGTAACACTACCGAGCTCTTTGCTGCTCGATGCACGCCTGTGATGTAGCGTAACGTGTAACTGCTGTGACCGCATCATAGGTATATCCTGAACTATTGCTTCTACTTTCTCACTTCCAATCATAATTCAGGACTTGCAGCTCCAGGAAGGTGATCCAGAGCTTGGGAACTGGTCCCCTATCTGTTTGCTCATATATTGCTTGTTTAAATGTAATTGTTGTGTATTTATTCTTCCTGAACACCTTAATCAACAGAGACATATGACAATCTTAAAGTTCAGTAAATTATTTTTGATAAGAAATCCTGCAGCCCTCATAAAATTGTCACAGATAACTATTTTTACTGTATTATAACCTTCCATGCTATTCATAGAAAGTATCAGCTGTTTTCACTCCAACATATTTACTGATGTTAAGTAAATATCAAATATGTCTAAAAGTGAATTTACAAGTTTTAAAAAAGTATTAATACATGCACATGATAGGTTACAAGAATGTTACAGACATATCATAGAATGGTTTGGGTGGGAATGGACCTTAAACCTCATTTTGTTGCAACCCCTCTGTCTTGGGCAGGGACACCTTCCACTGGACCAGGTTGTTCAAAGCCTCATTCAACCTGGCCTTGAACACTTCCAGGGACAGAGCACCCACAACTACTCTGGGCAACCTGTTCCAGTGCCTCATCACCTTCATAGTGGAGAATTTCTTCCTTGTATCTACTCTAAACTTACTCTCTTCTAGTTTAAAGCCTTTACCCCTTGTCCTATCACTACACGCCCTTGTCAAAAGTCCCTCCCTGTCTTTCCTATAGGCCCCCTTTAGGTACTGGAAGACCGCTATCAGGTCTCCCTGGAGCCTTCTCTTCTGCAGGCTGAACAACCCCAACTCTCTCAGCCTGGCCTCACAGGAGAGAGGAATGATGCAAGCTCCTGACAACATATCTTGTGTGCTACAAAAAAAAATATTACTTAGTTTCTTACTAAAATATTGAGCAATTATTGGCTAACCTTTGTAATGGTATATCATTAATACAAAGTATGACCAGAATCTGACTGCGTGCAACATGTTCCTATAGGCTGTTTGTTCTGGTTTTGTTAGTGAGGGGGGGCCTAAGGTGGCAGCTTCTGTAGGAAACTGCTAGAAGTCGCTCCCCTTTGTTCAGTGGACTCGGCCGGGCCTAGGGCGGACCCGCTGCTGGCCAAGGCCGAGCCAATTGGTAGCAGAATGTCTCGTGATAACGCCTCTGCGATAACGTATTTAAGTAGGGGAAAACAGGAAAAAGAGGAGGAGAAGATGTGAAGCAGCTGAGCGGGGGGCAGAGAGGGGGAGGCGCGAGCCTCATGGGCCTTGCAGGCCTCACCCTCTGGCCTCCCGCTGGGCAGCCGACTGGGCCCAACTCGGCCCGGCCCGGCTGCAAGAAGTGGAGAGGAGATGAGAAGTGAATAAGATGTAAAAAGGATCCTGAGAGGCGTCTGCCAGCCTGTTGTGAGGAACGGCTGCAGACGCCAAGGTCAGTGAAGAAGGAGGGGGAGGAGTAATCTGGCTCCTGGCCAAGATTTCTCTACAACTCGTGGTGAAGACCATGGTGGAGCGGGTTGTCCCCCTGCAGCCCATGGAGGTCCACGGAGGGGCAGAGATCCACCTGCAGCCCGTGGAGGACCCCACGCCAGAGCAGGTGGAGGCCTGAAGGAGGCTGTGGCCCGTGGAGGGCCCGCTGGGACAGCTGTTCTAGAGGGACTGCACCCCGTGGAAGAGATGACCCACGCCGGAGCAGTTTCACGGAGGACTGTGGCCCGTGGGAGGGACCCCACGCTGGAGCAGAGGAGGAATGCGAGGAGTTCTTCCCCTGACGATGATACAGCGGCGTAAAACAACGCGTGATGAACTGACCGCGATCCCCATTCCCTTTTCCACCCCCCTGTGCCGCTCGGGAGGGGAAGGTAGTAGAGATAATGTTAAGCCCGGGAAGAGGGAGGGGTGGGGGGAGGTTATCTTGTTCCCTGTCTCATTCTCCTGCTAATTTTAGAAAATAAATGAATAGTTTTCCCCAAGTCGAGTCTGTTTTGCCCATGACGGTAACTTTAAGGATTTCTCCCTGTCCTTATCTCAAACCTTGAGCCGTTTTTCTTATATCATCTCCCCCTGTTCTCTCGGAGGGTGGGGGGAGCGGGAGAGAGACTGCGTAGTCTGGTCCTGATCAGGGCTGAACTACGACACTGTTATTATTCCTTGAGTAAGTAGCTCCTCTGCATCAGGCTGTTTCTCTGTCCAGTTTTAGCACGTGACTATTGGCCATTCTAATAACCATGAACCTGGACGCTGAGCTCTCTCTAGCAGTGGCCATCCCCAATTCTTGTCATAGGTAATGAGACGCGAGGTTGTCAAGCATTTTACAGAGCAGGTCCAACACCTGAAAGATGTAAGTGAGTTCATTGCCTTGTGTATGATATCTCTGGAGTCTTCTAAAAAGACATAAGGGTACAGACAGCTGTATGGATCCACAGTGGTATCACAAACATTATTTTGATGACTTTTTAAGAAAACAGCTCTTTACTTTCTATATCGCACCCTCACTAAAAAGGCAAGAAAAACTGAATTCTGCTGACAAATATCTCAAATGAACACAATTAAAAATAACGTTAAGTCAAGAATACAACAACGATCATAGAATCCTTGAATACCTCAAGTTGGAAGGGACCCATTAAAGATCAAGTCCAACTCCCTGCTCTACACAGGATTACTTAAAACGAAACCACATGACTAAGAGCATCATCCAGACACTCCTTGAACTCTGACAGGCAATAAACAATGAAAAAAACAAAGAAGCAAACTCATTCCTTTGCCCTAAAGTATGCAAACTTTGTTTAAATGCTTCCCTGCTGAAGGTTACTAAGCAACATCAATCTCTGCCAGCCTAATCTCTGCTTCCTGCTCACAAGGTGCTCCCAGCTTTCTTTTCACTGCTTCTGAAATAACATCCTCTTTCCAGCAGCTTCTACTTGCAAACCAGAAAATAAAAGCATAGCAAAACAAAAACAAAGACAGGAGATTAAAGCCTTCAAATGTCACTGTTTCCGAAACAGAAAACAGAAGTTTGGGGAATTCCTTCCCAAAAGTATGTGAACTTCACCTTATAATTTACAGTCTATTCCTTTTCTAGACAACTTTTGGAATGAAAAGGCCCAACTGCCTTTACATGTAGAGTCAACTCTTGTTGCTCCTACCCAAGAGCCTCTCAAACAACCTTCAGGGTGTTGTCTGAGTAGATCATCAACAATATCTAAGACTCAGCCAGCAGAAAAACAAGAGATGTAGGCAAAGTCAAACACCATAGTGCCTGACAAGCTGAAAAACTATGGCTGGCGTAACTTCAACACCACTGTGCTACTAGAAAATCACAGTATTGTAGAGGTGACAAAAGCCCCAAGTTCAGTCATGGGTTTGGATTTCAAGCATATCTGTGTTTGATTATGCAATATTTGTCAGTTTGAGATTAAGTCAGACAGTATTTGGACTTCCCCGGCTCAGGGGGACAGCCCAGCAGTTCTGTAGATGAGGCTGTTTTCTCCTTGAAGTCACATTCTGGATCTACACCTGGTTAAGTTCACTCAGTCCCTTGTCAGGACACTTGGAACCTAAAAGTGACACCTTTGGCAAGAAGAGCAGAATGAACTGTCAGGTGTGAAAACAGGCAGGAGCTTCCAGAGGATGCTGACCCACAGCAGCATCTAGCTAAGGAGCTTGCTACCACGAAGCACAACTCTACAAAGCACTTTTTCCAGACGGATTTAAGTGATTCAAAACAAGCACTCATAATGAAAAAATAGAGAAAGAAAAAAAAAAAAAAAAAAAAGAGGAGAGGAGAGTGACTTGCGCTTTTGGCACCTGTTTGCTTCCCATGGTCTCTAAATGGAACCCCGTATTGTTTTTGCTAAATCCATCTCTGAGCTGACAGAGGTGCAAGTTGTGAGCCACAGCTTGCATGCTGTGCTAGAGAATGGCAGAGCTCAATAAAAACAATTATTTCAAAGCCTATATCTCATCTATTATTAAACCTCTGAAAAGAGTTTTAATTTCCTGTGCAATTATATGGTGCAAAGTCATATTTTAGGGAGGGGGAGGGGGGAAAAAGAGGGTGTACTTTTGATCAAAAACCTGGTTTTCATATTTATAGTTTGCATAGCTATGTACCTTGGGACCTAATTTGAAGCTCATATACTTCTCTCCAGTCAGAATTTGAGTACGTCCACTTAGCTATTTAATTATTCCATTTTTTCCTCATAAAGAAAGATAAATTATTAACATCTTGCAGTTTGGAACACCACAAGCAAATGTTGTCTTTTTATCCATGTGTAGATATCTTGCTAATGTGCAGTAGCAAGGGATGATTAATGAGTTTTGCAATGAATTCGTACAATTACTTTGACTAATGCTTCTGTGTCACGTGTTACACAAATAAGATTCTCGATTACTATTATTTGTTTTCTACTTAGCAGTGATTATTAAACAATCCGTAACAATGACCACTTTCCTTTAAAAATATAGTATCAATTTCTATTCTTAGCGGGCATAAGCTCACAGTAAATGGATCTTTGAAAAAGCAAAAAACAAACCAAAACCACTCCCTGTTTAAACAGTTGCAGGGCTCCCTTGCACAGCAACAGGGGCAGAAAGCCCCAGCGGGGCTGGAGTCTCATCTGCGAGACTGCAGAAAAGAAGCAGCTTCTGACATTTAGACCTCTTGTAACCAGTCTCAGCTACATGTTGTATCATTCTGGAATTAAAATGCTTTTATTCCGCTCTTCTGTTTCAGAATACGCTTGGAATAAACATTTCAGGGAAAATTAGCATCTCCACCATTTACACAGGGACTGCATCTTTACGTGCCTCAGCATTCACCTTCCAAATGTACTGTCACTTTGATTATATACAAGATAATGAAATATTGAATAAATATTCATAGGAATTCAGGAAGGGATTATGATATAAGGAAATGAAACCACTACGTACGAGGCAAAGTGAGAAACGATGAGCTCTCAGCCCAGGGAAGGTAAAGCTGCAGGTGAAGCTTGCGTTGTGCCTGTATCAGGTAGAAGACAGATCACTACAGATCATGGATGAGACCTTTTGGGAAATGAAACAGATCTAGTTTTAGAAAGGGTTTACTAGAAGTATACAAAAGAAATCAAGGCAGTTGTGTTGTTTACAGACAGGGACATACATAAACATGTATGACTATGCATCTCCATATATATGTGCATACATATATATATATATATGCATTTACGTGTGGGAGAGAGATGGAGAGAAATAAATAGATCTGGAAATCAATCTCTTGTTTCTTTCTTAAATTTAGAGAGAGAGAGAGAGAAAAAAAAAGGGAGATTGATTTGCAAATGCACTTTCTAAAGCAGGACTCAGTCTGGAGAAAATCTGAGGTTCTGTGTAACAAAACTGAATAAGCAAGCTAGCAAACTGCCAAATTGATTCATGTGAACAAAATATATGTACATGGAAAATGCCACTGCATTTTATGAATGGTAACAAAGAGTATTTCCATGCACAGCATCAACATTTTCTCCTAGTCTGTTAACCATTCATACGGGGAACAGACAAGAACACCCAAAGAAGAAAGAATAAAATCAATGTTTTTTTAATAAACAAGTTGTCAAACACTTTCAAATATAGTGAAGTAGAAGAACTCAATATTCATGGAATAAGAGTTTTCCTGAATTATCACTTGTATGGTTAATCTAATGTATTATTAATCTCCTCTTACTAGAGGAAAAAACACCCAGCAGATTATATGGTCAAACTGTCCTCCTAGAAACACCCGTGCAATCTGCGCTGTCTTTGAAGTTCACCCACATTATACATCCCCATCTTCGACAGTCTTTAGAAGTGTAACTGGTATCAGAGTTTCTCCATGAGGGTGGAATTTACTTAAATATTCTGTCTCAAATTTGCTGGTACGGCCCTGCTGTTTTCCACTATTCCAGGCAGTTAACTTGTCTTTTTTTTTTTTTCCCTTTTTTAATAACCGCAGTTTATCCTGAAAGTTGCACAAAACTGTTCGCCTGCCCCCCCCCCAGTACAAGCATAGGAGAAGGAATAGGGCCTAGTCCAATTTTTTCCAGGTTCCCTAGACTAGATAAAAGGGAAAAAAAAAAACCAAACAACAATAAAACTGATTTCATCTACTAAGACAATATGATTTTCATTGACGTGTATTCTCTTATCAGGCAGGGCTCTGACAAGGTATAGAAGTCAGCACAATACTAGAGAACATTATGCAAATTCAAAATGAATGAAGAAAAAAACAATAAGGGAAAGGAAGGATTTAAATCCTTCCCTTCAAATTATAAAAATATATTGCTTTTTGTGCTGTATTATTCTGCAAGTTTTTGTCATCGTTCTATGACTTACACTTCTACAACTCACTCCTGAAAACCTGTTTAACATTATTCTTCATTAAACTAATATGACAGAGTGTAGTTAAGCTTCTGCTATTCCATGCTTTGGCTAGATTCTTTTCTGCAGTGTCCACAACAAAGAGGATGTTATTAGGTTATGAATTACTTTATTGATTTCATTAAATAGTACAGGAATTTCATGTAAAATACACATAGTTTATCCTCACTGTCATAAATTATTCCTTATTCTACTGAAAGTGGGTATTTAAAATTAGCAGGAACCTTACCTAATCACAGGTTTTTTTTTCTGGAAAATCACTGTTACAGGATAGGTGCTAGTAAAGCTCACTCCCTAAAACAAACACTGAAATTATTATGGCGAAGGTCTCCATTCATCAGGAACAAACATATATTTTTATGTTTCCTTCCTTCCTTCCTTTAAAGAAAACCAGCACTACCATGTGACAACATTAATGGTGCAAGGAGCCCTTTGTTTTTTATTGTAACCAACTGACATTTCATTGTCTTGTTTTAAAGTTCAGAGGTGCACGCTGCAAACTAGTAGACCTCCTGATTATTTAGGATCCGTGCAGTACTGAATAACTGATAGTACAATGACATTAGGTATTTCTAAATGTTTAAATCAATTTACAAATTTGGCCCAATTTTCATTTAAATTAAATCAAGCCAATCATTTCAGCCCACTGCTTGAAGACAGAAGTATAAATCAGAAAAAAAAATCCTACTGATACACCATAAGGATTGAAACTGAATTGACTTCTTACTGGAAATGACCTCCATGATTGTCTACAAATTAAAAAAAAAAAAAAAATCAAAACTTGTTATAAACTTTACAGCTAACAAATCTAGCCTGGTACCAAAGTTAATCAGAGAAGCATTGGAGACGTTTCCATTACAGTGTCCCTGTTATGTTCACATCTCTTAGCGGTCAGAGAAAATTTTCATAAATGTAGAAATCTTTTCTATCTCAGTATTTGTATATAGATTAAAAACCTCCATATATATAAATTGCATTATTAAGACAGGGGAAACAAATTTAGCTCAGCCTGCAGCCTGAATGTCTTGTACCAGGGTATGGATTTAACCCACCACAGAATGTGATAAATCATGATGTTCAGATAAATCTTCAGATACTATGATACCTTAAACTTCAAAATATTCAGGAATTTTACGTGATCCTTTTGTAGTCATCACATATTGGTGAATTTATCCAAATTCTACAAATAGTAATCGATATTGACTGATGTTTCCTTGGCATTGTGTCAAGCCACATCTCTGCACACCACTACCTCTTCACGGGGCCAACATTAGCTTTTGCCCGTTTTGTAAAAAGGTGAAAATTAATATATTCAGTGTTTTAGCACGATTGTGCTTTTTATCATAAACAGTAGACTTTGTAAGTCCTGAATAACAGTTTGAAAGACGTGACATGTTAATGCCATGAAGAAAAGCGCTTGGTAACTTGGTCTACTTGATGAGTGAGGGTCAGTGCATGACAGTGGTTTTGGCAGAAAGTTTTGACTTGAATTTGCTGGATAGAATGAAGCGCAGTCACCCTTACTGTGAAAACACAGATTGAAATGAGAAAATTACTCACAGGTCTCTAATCATTGCTGAGATTTCAAGACTTAGAGTATTTAATTGCTCCTTTTTAGCAATCAAAACTTGTAATATAAATTAGTTGCTAGGCGATCTTCCCTACAGGCAAAGGAGCCTGGGAAATAGAAAACTTTGTATTTATTTAAAATTATTTTTATTTTCTTCTAGAGTGACTTGGGCATTTCATTCTGAGATGGTCAATAATAGAAGAATAGCCCTCATAAAGGATGGCCCATGTTTCCCTATGTGAAGCTGGAAAAGCTTTTCTTTATCTGAATCAAAAATGATAGTTCTGAAGAGTGAAAAAATATTTGTGATCCCATGGGGCAACTGCACACACCACTAAACAAAAAGTTATTGAATACACAAATAAACAGATACTAGTAGATAATTGGCAACTAATAGTTAATAATAGATAGCAGATTGGTTCTGCATTGGGAGAAAGAAATGCATTTTAAGTGATGATGAAGTACTTTTCGTCCTACAGAATGGATCAGTTAAACAGTTGAGTCATTTTAAGTCAGTAAGTCTAAAAAACTTGGATCTGAGACTTCTCTGAGAACCACTTTCAACCACTAATGTTCTCTTCCATTAAATCTTGTAATGCTGAGGAAGAACTAGGCAACTGAGAGAGAACTAATGTGTTGATAATGTGCATATAAAAAGATAAACAGGATGAGGTACATAATTACAGGCTTATTAGTCTCCAAAAAAAAAAAAAACCCAAACATGCTACAAAGCAGAAATAATAAAGAACTGAAGAATTAAAAGTGGTTAATATAATTAATTCCTTTCTATGTGAGCAGATTTCAACAAATCCTACCAAACCAATCTGTTTTCTACATACCAAAAAAGATAAATTTAATAAAGACAGTCACATTTATGTAACTGACAATGCGTACATTAAGTTTTGATGGAGTTTCTAGAAAAACACAAAATTAATATAGCATCTAATATTTGCATTAAAAATTGATTGCCTGGCACTCTAAATATTCTTTGGTGATGATTTGTGGCTAAGCAGAAGTGCTTTTAGCGATCCACAAGAAGGGATTCCTGCTCCCTCTCTTTCAGAATTTTAGCACTGAAGAAAAAGAATCCACAAAATCATGTCAGAGAAATAATATGTGAAGAGAATAACAAATAATTAAGTGATGACTGATACAAAAAATACAATAGCTTGGCAAAGCAGACATATGCAAATTATATTTACTTAATGAATGTTCTAATGAAAGTGAAGAAGCCAGAAAAAAAACCTCTACAAAGTCACCAGCTCTGCCCTAAGAACAGGCAGGGCATAAAGTTTTCAGAAGATTATGATCCAAGGCTGATGGTTCTGTTGGATATACAAGTGGGAGAGATTGAGGCTGGAGCAGAAAAATGAAATTACCTCTCTGACTGTGCTAAAGCCCCGACTCAGAACAACGCTGTTAAGTCAGAGCTGGTTCAGAAGAAAGCCACAGATGATCACAGGACTGGAAAATTGTTCTTAACATAGGAGGCAGATGGAGATCAATATATTTAGGTAATCTTGGCTGCATCCGTTAAGTGCCTCTGTGGGAATATCAAGAAAAATTAATTCCACAGGAGAAATAGGGTAAAAATACCCCTAACAATAACAAAAAAAAAATTTCTGAATTCAGCAAAAGGTCTAGAAAACCAGTAGAAGGCCCTACACTTTGGAGGAATGCAGCTATTTCTGTAGCATAAAATTACAATTAAACATTCCCTTAAATTAAAAACAAATACATTTGGACTTTTTTTTTTAAATAAAAATACTAAAGTAATATTAACAGGTTGAAAAAAACAACCATAATTTCTATTAAAGCAAATATAATGCAGCTTAAATGCATCTGTTAATTTTCTTCTAAAATTTTGTTTGTTTGAAACCCTGAAGGCTCTCTTTCGGTTAACACTATTTGCTGTACTGACCATCAAGACTGAATTTTTGGAGAACAACCCAAATAAAGCATGAACTATTTTTCTTATACATATTTTCTTCGGCTTTGTTGAAATTGGATGACAAATTACCCTTATTAAAAAAAAGTAGCAAAATTTTTTAAATATAGGAAAGAAAATAAATATATGATGGTAACATCCTAACACCAAACAACATAACATTTATGGAAAGAATATGTGTGGCAATATCGTATCATTTAGGAATGACATCATACGACAATATATTTGTGTATTTTGTTTACGCTTCAACTTACTAACTTTTTGTAAAACAGAAATAAAGTCATCAAGAATAGCTATTTAGTACTTACACTTCCGTAATCAGTTTGAAGAGTTTACAAGTGTAAGTACAGCCACATTTTATTTCTGAGTAAACAGATGTAGAGCTAAGGTTAAAGGCGAACACAGTTTTCGGTACTTTGACAAAGCTGAGTATGAAAAACTGTATCAAGGAATCTAAACGTAGATTTATTTGTTTTTGAGAGCCTGAGATGCAGAGATATCTCTATTTGTTTTAGAGACACTTGATATCCACCATTCCAATGAAAAATGTAACAACACCTACATGCAGTGGACCTGGCAAATTTGTCCTGTATTTCGAGACAGAGATGGATTTAGGTTCTCCATTTTTTTGACAAAAAAAATGAGATATTTGCCAAGCTTGTCTAGTATTTCCTTTCAATTATTTGGGTAGCTCCTCAAGCACCTGGATAAAATAACTGATTTAATACAGTTCCAACTTTACACCTACTCCCTGCAATCATGTTACTTAGTTAACTATAAAACTATGCAAACTTGTTCAGGTAATATTTGTTTACTTTCAATAATGTTTGTCCAAGCCTTCACGTCAGTCTGTTGAAAGCTCAGTGTCTCAGCCCCACTATTTTATGAGGAAGGGCAGTTTTCTCCCTTTTATTTACCTAAAGCTAGAAGGACGTCCCTCTAGCATCCACCCTCAGAGCATTAGATGAATTTGAGGGCTTGTTCCTGGGTCAATTTATGAACACATATGGGGATTCAGTGTGGGATTTGTTTACTCCACAGTAGGAATCAAGTCACTAAACAAAAAGTCAGAACTAGACACGCTGGCATCTCCGGGATCTACAGGACTAGAGTCAGCTTTAAATGCATTAAGTATTAGTGGCACAAAATAGCTTAGTATGCATTTCGGTGGGCATGAATACACATGTCCCGATATGTGTATTTGTTTCTAACTTGACTTTTAAATAAAACTGTTCAATGCTTTTTCTAAGTAAATAAATCTAAAAATGCACACTGGCAGCAAGGAACTGACTGATAGGAAAACATATTTTAAATAAATTTTCCTAATTAATATTGGCATTCCAAATTTACCATTACAGTATGTGCCATTCTAATTTACGACCAGTTTGCAGTCTCCTAGCCTGGATTTCTGTACCATCGCTCCTGAAATTTCTGCTGCCTTTTAGTAAGAAGGCCAGTAGCAACAGCTGGTTTGGTATTATCAATCTTAATTAAAATCTTCATTTTCTGATACATCACAAAGTTTTTCTAGGGAAAAAGCAAAAATAGACATGAAAAAATTATTTCAGTATTCTTACATCACACTGTGTGAATATATATGCTATTGACTTTTTCGCTCTATAGGTGTCATTCTTTTCAGACTTTAGCTGACAGAATCTAGTTGATTTTTTTATTTTATTTTGGTTTTTACAGTTCATTCTAACTGGCTGCCACAAGATGTACAAGACTGATAAAAACTAAACGTGGATCTTTACACTGAAACCTTATTTTAGTGGTACAAATAACTGATTTCTCTCACCCCCTATATATGCGTGTGGATTCCGTACAAATTAGATCAATATCAGAGAGCATAAATCTTCTGCCATGCAACAGGCGGTGCGCTGCTGTCAGCTCTGCACGTCACAATACCCCTCAGTACGTCTCTTCCAAATATTAGCTTGAGGGCTAAGTGGGTAAGTCAGTGGGTCTTTGATTAACAAACAAAACAGATGTAGCTTAATATTAACAGAGCTATAATCTGACTAATGCCCATATCTATACTCGTGGATTAAAAACTGCCCAGGATTATCACCAAGGACTCCAGTCCCTGAAACCTGCTAGTCCTTGAAAAACTGGTGTTCTGCAGTATCTTTCAGAGCACCTTCCCCAACCCCAACATTTGGATTGCAACTGAAAGAACTGGGAATCATAGAATCATGTAGGTTGGAAAAGACCTTTAAGATAATCAAGTCCAACCATTAACCTAGCACTGCCAAGTTCACCACTAAGCCACGTCCCTAAGCACCACGTCCTACACATCTTCTAAATACCTCCAGGGATGGTGACTCAACCACATCCCTGGGCAGCCTGTTCCAATGCTTAAACACTCTTTCTTTGAATAACCAATCTAAACTTCCTCTGGCACAACTTGAGGCTGTTTCCTCTCATCTTATCGCTTGTTACCTGGGAGAAGAGACCAACACCCACCTCACTACAATCTCCTTTCAGGCAGTTGTAGAGAGTGATAAGGTCTCCCCTCAGCCTCCTCTGCTCCAGACTAAACAACCCCAGTTCCCTCAGACACTCCTCATAAGACTTGTTCTCCAGACCCTTCACCAGCTTTGTTGCCCTTCTCTGGACACGCTCCAGAACCTCATTGTCCTTCTTGTGCTGAGGGGCCCCAAACTGAACACAGTACTCGAGGTGCAGAGTACAGGGAGACAATCATTTCCCTACTCCTGCTGGCCACGCTATTCCTGATACGAGCCAGGATGCTCTTGGCCTTCTTGGACATCTGGGCACACTGCTGGCTCATGTTCAGATGGCTGTCTACCAGCACCCCCAAGTCCTCTTATGCTGGGCAGCTTTCCAGCCACTCCTCCCCAAGCCTGCAGCATCGCATGCAGTTGTTGTGACCCAAGTGCAGGAAGAGGAGATCTTACAGTAGGAATGCTTAATGGGAGATACAGATTTTGGAAAGGAGGCTGGGTGAGGCCATGGGGCCACGGTTAGATCCTGGGGAACATACTGGAAACTCAAGGTTTGCTGATACAATGGGACTAAGTCACCAGGCTTAAAAGCAACAAGAACTTGTTACAACTTTTTCCTCTCAAGTAAGGGAAACTGAAAACACCTAATGGAGCTGCATCTGAAGTGAATGGCACTCAAAGCAAGGTAAAAGCAAATTAAAATACTCCATTTATTTCTGCGTAAAATTCTTTTGAAAGTTGCAAGTGGAGCTACAAGGTGAAGTAATGGGGGAAAAAAATTTGCACCTTCCTAGCAATAGCAGGAGGTGGAGGAACTAGGCCCCTTGCTGTAACCTTTGCATCCTCCGTAAGGATAAGGAGAGGACCGGTGTCTGGGCAGTGACACAGAGCTGCTGATTAACTCACAAAGTTCCCCGCTCATCAGAAATGACCTGACCCAAGTTTTTCAGGGTGTTTTTGGTGTCCTTCCCTAAACAGTGTGGTTGCTGTAGCAGTACAAAACTGCTTGCTGGAAATTCAAGGAACAGTCAGGACAAGACAGGCAACGCAGAGCTCCAAAGGGCTTAGGAGGCAGCAGATACGTCATCTCAAATTCTGAATTGTGCCTCAGACAGTGAAGACAATCTTGAAGACCAGACAATTTGTATGACCACTGACCCCGAGGACAAGCATGCCTGCAACATATGAGGATGGCATGCAAGAAAAACCAACAAACCCACACAAAAATAAAAGTATCCTCTGCTTCTGCTTTTTTTTTTTCTCCCCAATTTAAAACATTTGCCTGCTGAAGAGCAGAGTCTGGCCGCTCCAGAAAGAACAGAGACACTCCTCAGAGCTGCTGTAAGGGCTGGCCTCACCGTGACTAAGCTGTCCCATGAGCACACCTGGTTTGGCTAAGATAGGTCTGCCAGGCTGGGTCTTTCTATTGCCACACCTCTCATCTGTGCAACCCCTCCGAATCACGATGGGGTGAAGGCAAGAAAAGGGGATGTCTACTTTCCCCATGGGGAACGGGTTTTTCTGTTTTCTGGGTATTGGCTCAAACTATCAAATTAATTTCACAGAGGACATTTAATAGCCATTTTACGTCACCTCACTTTCAAATCCTTTACCACTGAGAGCTTTTCCAAAGGCACTTCATTTCAGTTAGAAGTGTATTTGTGCAGATTGACAGCAAGTGTTGGATTTTTCATGTCCTTTGTTTTATACTCACATTTTAACCACAGTTACTTGTGACAGCATATTATACACGCTTCATGCTGTATACAGTTAAAAATTACCTGATTCAATCCTTCATATGTTTTTTAAAGCACTACTTTCATACAAATCATACAGGAATGAGAATATATTTAAAAGGCATCTATGATCTCTGTAATAAAATTGTCTAGGCAAATACAGGAGCAAAAAGCCATTTCCTTCTCTGTACAAAAATGAGCCATACGAGGTATAGGATCTTCAGCCTATGGATATTTGCTCTTCTGCTCAATACTTTAATTTAGACATCTGTATATAAGCAAAAGGTAAATCTACCTTTGAAACAACAATGAAGGCTTCCAAAACATGCAGTCTGAATTGCTCTACTCAATGAATGAAACACTAAATCCTTATTAAACCTGCATACAGTGAAAAGAGTTGTTTTCATCCCACTCTGTGCCTTTTGTGTTCTTTGAAGCTAAATTGCAATTCCAAAAATCACTCAGATACACTTACTTTTTTCTGAGACTAAAAATTGACTAGACTCAAAGCGTCTGCTCAGGCAGTTGTCCATTGGAAAAAAAATTACAACATAGCAGTAAAACTAAAACATCCAAGTGAAGTTTAGCAGAGCAAATCACAGAAACAATCAGGCAGCAAAATGAGGGTTCATTTCAGCAAACAAAGTTGGCAAGAAAGAACAATAAAGCCTTGAAATATATGGCAACATATTACAGACTTAGATCTGTTAGCTTGAATATTTCAGCTGCTGAAGGCTGGGCAGGAACCAGGGTGATGAACAAAACTTTGAAAGCTCTTATAAGTTATGAAATCTTGCTCTGCATCTAAACTAGTTTACTGCTAAGTCCTAAGACTTCAGCTGAACCAAGGCAAGCTGTGAGGAGATGCTCCATCTTCCCAATTACAGTTTAACTCCGCTCTACCGGAACAACGCACCAGCCAAGATCAAGGTGCATTTCCTCTCACTAATTTCACATAACTTGTCTAAATCATTCTAACAATCCTCAAAAGACCAAAAAAAAAACAAAAAACCAAAACCAGACCTACTAGAAACCTAATTCTTATGGATCTATCTAAAACATAAATCTTACATTAGCTGTTAGTGTGAGTATCAAACTAAGGGTGGAATTCCTACTGCAGTGACTCCTTACTGAGGGTGTAATTACTTCAGTCTCCTACACGGCTGTTTATTTTCACAACTTGAGAGTTGGAATATGTCACAAATCAGCGTTTACTCTGACTAACCTGGATGAAATTGGGCACCGGATTAAAAACTCAACAAGGAACTGAACTTGTAATGAAGATGAAGGGCACCAGCTGCCCTTTCTTCTTGTCTCACACACGGACGAACGAGCTACTCTCTTGCTGATGTGCAGTCAACATACACAAAAGCACACAGCCTTGAGGGGTGTTGGAGGAGAATCCAGAGGTCTTGGGACAGGTAAAAAAAAAGAAAGAAAAAGGCACTAAAAAGGAAAACAGGGTCAGAAGCAAAAAAATAAAAGAAAGAGCAGTTAGCAGGGAGAGCTGAAGTAGAGACATTCGAGCAGCAAGGATTTGTTCCATAAAGAAAATACAATGCTTGAGAAATATTTGAATAAGAAAGAGCAACACTAGAAACCGTTGATGACAATTGTTGTTTCAATCTAGGTCAAAATCTTAAAGAAGTGGATAATGATACTTGTACTGTCATGTGGTAGAGGATAACCTGATTAGTTACAGGCTGGGAAGAGGTGAAGGGGAGAGGGTGCTTCAAGAAACCTGACTCATGGAAGATAGAGAACCTGACATTTTTATAGAGGTGAAGAAAAATATCCTTGACATAATTTTTAAGACTACTTCACTTTCAAAGGCTAGTATTGCTGTTCTTGTTTGAAATATACACAAATTCAATGTCAAATCTTCAAGGGATGTTTCTTCTCTTGAGAATGCTACCACAGCATGATTTACAGTGGATGTTATTGCTAAGTTTGGGTACAAATCTCAGAAAAATTAGACCACAAAGTTATTGTTTTCTTTAGAAAATATTAGTAAGTGAAGGGAATTCCATCCACTTAAATATTCAAAAAGCCTCAAGAGAGGCTCTTCGCCAGGATTTCCTGTTTGTTTTACTCATCACTCTTGGTTACCTGACTACTACCTTATGAAATAAAGGAGCAGATGACATTAAAAAAATAATGATAAATCAGAGGACTTGCTGGAAAATTGTTTAAACTCAAAGTAGATCTAGGGAGTAAAAGTTACTTTGCAATTTTTCGAAACTATACAACAGATTTCTCTTTTTTTTGGTATCTCCCTCTCTATAACAACGACTTCTCAGGTGAACAGGTCTTTCCTGCTAGGTTTTTCTGTTATTATATCATTTGTCTCCATTTGTGTTTCTCCCCACTCAAATTTTTGAAAGTTTTTTTGATAGTTTTCAAGTGTATCATCTTGGCAGACCATTTTTCCATATGGGATCAAATCAATATTTCTTGACATTTTCTTTTAAGTTTCTTCAGGAAACTGTTATTTTGCACTGCTGCACAAAACTTTCTACTCTTAATTATGTTATGTATCTATTACCAATCAAGACAGATACACAGACACATATACACACACATGGAACTGGAAGAGCTACCCTACCCAACTGGAAAAGCTTTTAAAAAAAGACAGTATCTATCAATATCTGTCTTCTTTGGCTAATCAATAAACTGTAAGAAACATGGTAGGTATGTCATTTTTACATAAAATACACCAAACTAAACACATACGCTTGACCTATTAAGAAAAACAACAACAAAAATATTCATTAGCAATAAACTTCGTAATTCTTTCTTCATTGAGTAAGCAATGGGCTATTTTTGTCATTTTGTAAATGACATTGAAATGAGAAGGCTGTCATTTTGCCACCAGATTTTTCTGCTTTGATTAGAAAACAGCAGCTCATTAGCTCCTCTTCCTGTATATGTCCCCATCATCACTCTGAAGAATGCCAGCACTTGAAATAGGACAATTATTATTTTTTTTTTTCCCTAACTCAAGTGCATTTTGCCTTTGGACTTTACACAAAATTAATTATAATTTTCCCTTCTAATCTCTAGTACATCATTAGGACTCTGCGACTGGGAATCTGTTTTCTTTAACAAATGGCTAAATGCCAAACACTAGTGGCATTTTAAAATGGAACTGAGTAAATGCAGCAAAATCCATTCTCCTTCCCTGGCATTTCCCCTGTTTTTAACTTGTGTTTCTAAGAACGTCCTCTAGAATGACTTTACTTGCTTTAACTTTTTTTTTCTGACTAAGAAAGAAGGCAGTACTTTAATAACAGCAGAGCTTTCATGAAGGGCATATGGAAAAACCCAACAAGAGTATACAGACATAGAGATGCTCATCCAAGTGCTCTGAACAGCCAACGATCACTGAGGATTCTCATCCCCAGTCTATCTTAACTTGCACATCTGTTTTTCTACCTTTCACAAACAACTCAACGCAAATGAGCTCCAAAACATTCCCTCAGGGCAGCTAGATATTACAGAAGGAGCAGAAAAGAATTACAAAGTTGAGGGCTCTTTAGAGTGCTGTGCCTGTACAAATTTCTCCTTTAAGAAGAGAGCCACCACCTCAAGACTTCTGATCTGTGAAAAGCTGCTGCACTATAGCACGAACCTGTGATCCCTGAACTATTCCTTAAATCCTTTTGCTCTCTTGTTTTTGGTGCTGGGGACTTAAGCAAGAGCAAAATAGGGATTGTTTCAAACTTAGCTCATAGGCCACAATCTTGTTCAGCTTTACAACTAAGAGTCTCTGCACACTGAAGAAGAGTGGCCTTTACAACATTTTTTTTCTTACACTCACTAAGGAGCATATTGACACTCTTTTTGCAGTTGCACCAAATGAAAAGAAATGGAGGAACTCCACAGCATTCAGAAAATTCCTCCTAAAGTGGTAAAACACACATCATAGCCAAGAACAGGGACCTAAAGGCTGACACAGCTAGTAGATTTGGAAGAACATCTAATACCTATTGATTAGACAAAAGGATGTGTGGATTGTGCTTGACACTCAAAAAGCAATGGTGTTTAGAAGGGCCAAGGAGTCTTTTAAGCAAATAATTACTTATAAAAGGAATAAGCTTTTTTTCATCACCGTATTCCCCTGAAAAGAACACAAAATCTGGCCAGATATTGATTCGTTATCAACACCAAGGGATAAAGTCTTGAACACTTTAAAGCAGTTTCTGTGCAGCATCTGTTGACCCTCTGTGTTCTTTACTTTGGTTAACAGAATTAAACCAGGGCACAATTCAAATAAACTGAAGGAATAAAAAAAGGTTAAGTGGTGTTCTGGTTTTGTTTAGTAAGGAGGGACCTAAGGTGGCAGCTTCTGTAGGAAACTGCTAGAAGTCGCTCCCCTTTGTTCAGTGGTCTTGTCTGGGCCTAGGGCAGACCTGCTGCTGGCCAAGACTGAGCCAATTGGTAGCAGAATGTTCTGTGATAATGCCTCTGCGATAATGTATTTAAGAAGGGGAAAACAGGAAAAAAAAAAAAAAAAAAAGGAGAAGATGTGAAGCAGCTGAGTCGGGGCAGAGAGGGGGAGGCATGAGCCTTGTGGGCCTTGCAGGTCTCACCCTCTGGCCTCCCACTGGGCAGCCAACTGGGCCCAACTCGGCCTGGCCTGGCTGCAAGAAGTGGAGAGGAGATGAGAAGTGAATAAGATGTAAAAAGGATCCTGAGAGTCATCTGCCAGCCTGTTGTGAGGAACGGCTGCAGACACCAAAGTCAGTTCAGAAGGAGGGGGAGGAGTAATATGGCTCCTGGCCAAGATTCCCCTGCAGCCTGTGGTGATGGGCATGGTGGAGCAGGTTGTCCCCCTGCAGCCCATGGAGGACCACAGAGGGGCAGAGATTCACCTGCAGCCCATGGAGGACCCCACGCCAGAGCAGGTGGAGGCCTGAACGAGGCTGTGGCCTGTAGAGGGCCTGCTGGGGCAGCTGTTCTGGAGGGACTGCACCCCATGGAAGAGATGACGCAAGCCGGAGCAGTTTCACGAAGAACCCGTGGGACCCCCCAAAGGAGCAGAGGAGGAATGCGAGGAGTTCTTCCTCCAAAAACGAAGTAGCAGTGTAAAACAAGTATGATGAACTGACCGCGACCCCCATTCCCTCTTCCCCCCTGTGCCGCTCAGGGTGGGGAAGGTAGTAGAGATAATGTTAAGCCCGGGAAGAGGGAGGGGTGGGGGGAGGTTATCTTGTTCTCTGTCTCATTCTCCTGCTAGTTTTAGAAATAAATGAATACTTTTCCCCAAGTTCAGTCTGTTTTGCCCGTAACGGTAACTTTAAGGATTTCTCCCCATCCTTATCTCAAACCTCGGGCCATTTTTCCTTATATCATCTCCCCCTATTCTCTTGGAGGGTGGGGGGAGTGAGAGAGAGACTGCGTAGTCTGGTCCCAATCTGGGCTGAACTACGACAGTTCAGACTGCTAGTAAGTACCAAGTCTTTCTTCATGCCATTTTTCAGTATTTTTAATAACGATGAATTTGGTTATTTTATCTAAGAAACCAAAATTGATCTATTGAGAAAGAAATATCAGAGATGTTAAACACAGGAAAGAAAGAGACCATGAAGAAGTAATAAACAAGGTCTGACAAAGCCACGTACATAGCAACTTGTCAATGACAATTAAAACCTAATTAATCCTGATAGCAGTACTCTTCTTTCTCAAGGGTATAAAGAGGACTTAGTTTGCATCCTAAGCATGAGTTCAAATATAACTTCATATATTCTGTAGGAATGAAAATGGTGTATGTTGTTCAGAGCACTGAGAGAAGAATGTAGCAGAGGGCAAAAATAATACACAGAGTGCAAAAAGTGTAAATTAACAAACAGTAACCCAACCCCATCTCTATTTACACACTGTCAATCCCATTTAAGTTAGAATGAATATAAGCCAAGGAAAAATACATCACCATACTTACATACATTCTTCATTCTAATTTTGAAAAGCGAAGGCATATTCAAAGTGTGCATAAATACTTAGTACTCCATACATAACACATTTCTCCCTTCAGAAATTTCCACTCGTTGTGTTAACTTGTAAAGAAAAGGGTTTATCAAAGCTACTGTAGTGTACTAGAAAGCTGTTCTGAACAAAACATTCTCCTCTTAGATCACATTGATAAATGCTCTCATTAACCTTAGTCTCAAAAGGTTAATGTAAATGACACCCAAGAGCACTAAGACCTGACTTATTAAAAGTACAGCGATAAACTAAAATATTCCTGTATTCATTAGAAAACAAAGTTTGCCTTTTTTTAAATAGCAGGAATTGATTTGTATTGCTATTATTTTAATGCCCAGACAATTCTATTAAAAATGCTAGGTACTACTTGCCTTTTATGATCACCTTTTTGCTTCATTGTCTCTAACATACTGGAATGGCTGGTAGCTCTGTTGCTCCTCACCATTGTCAGACATGTAATATACTGCTTAATTTACATTTTTAAACAGTATAATTGAAATAAGTATTTAAAAGATCAGAAAGAAAATAAAAATGCAATAATTAATTATCATTAGCTACTTTACACTATGACATCATCAAATTCCCCTCCAGGTTATAGGACTTGCCCTGGTTCTGGTTGGACAGAGTTAATTTTCACCTGAGCTGGGAGAGGAACTGGAGGCACCTGTGGCTGGGGCACACAGCTGGGATAGGTTACGAATTAGCCAACAGCTGGGATAGTTTACCCAAATTGGCCCAAGGGCCATTCCATCCCATGTGATGTCGTGCTCGTGTATAAAATGGGGATGGTGGTAAGAGGCAGGTTTTGCTACCTGGGAGGGAGCTGGGTCTCAGGATCCACTGTGAGTTATTGTACTGTGCATTATGTGTTTAAGTATATTCTGTTATTGTTTTTGCTTTCCACCTCTATTTTCTTTTCCTTTCTATAGGTTCTGTCAAGAGCCAATTTAAGACTCACATTTCAAAAGAAAATTTCAAAAATTCAGATCTGTGCTACGTGATGTTTGTTACTCCTATCCCTACATATCACCAGTAACTAGGATAAACTGTTACACCAGCTACCAACAAGGATGTACAACTCTGAAGCACTGCTATTTTACAACAGCAGCCATCTTCAAGATATTCTAATCTGGAGAGCCATTTAGAAATCAGTCAGATGGCTGGTGCACAAGGTCTTTTAATAAATGTCTATGTGTTATTATCTAACAATTACGACACAAACATATTTAAATCACTCATACAGAGGAGATTCAGTTAACATTTCAACAGACTGCTAGGATCCAAATCCATAGGTCTAGGGAATCTATGCATTTCAGATCCAAAAGATTAAGTTCTTAAAATTGTTATGGATCTAAAAATCTAGATGAAAAATTAAATCACAGCCTTTAAGCCTCAGAGTTTTCACCAGCAAACTGTCAAGGCTCCTAGAAACTGCTTGGCATACTTACAGGAATTCCATTTTTAGGCATTTATCTTGCAAACCAAGCTCTCCCAGGAAGCACAGAGGGGCCGCTCTCCCATGTATGATGCTTCAGATGCATAATTCAACAGGAATTCTCAGCAGACAAACAACTTCTACTCTGTTGTCAAAGGAGAAGGATTCTTCTCCACCTAGCAAAAGAAACAATCTTTACCTCTCAAAAAGGTTTCAATGGACAACTTCTTGCTCACTTATTGTTTTCACTTTTCAGCTATGTTGTCATTCTTCCTGATGATCTTCTGATCTCCTTCTAGGCCCTAATGCTTCCTGGCCTTAAATCTGTTCAGCTGTAGGCACAACCTGTTAGTACAGAAATCTTTTGTATTTCTCTCAGTATACTAAGTAGTATGCTGTCCTACAGTTTTTCTAAATATTTGTAAAGATACCAGACAGATTCCAAGTCTTTCAGTTAAAGAATTGGACCACTGGAGGTAAAACTGAGTGCCTGCATAAACTTACAGGATCACATTTCACAATTACAATCATGCTAAATATATCTGTCCTAAGGACGTGGTGATTATTTGTAGTGAGTGTTCTAGAATCAATTTTTCCTATCACTATTTTATGTGATAAACATTTGCAGCTATCTATTTGCATTCTTGACTTTTTTTTTTTAGAATTTTTTTTTGGTTGAAGAACCCCGTCTATGACTTCTTCGCATGCATACATCTTCCCACCACGTAAAAGTCTTTGGCAGCACAATGGAACTGGCCAAGATGTGTCATTGTTAATTTTCCTCATATTTTCACTTACATTCAAGACAACTTTTATTAGGCTTCAAACATAAATATTTTAAAAATGGAACTTACTGGTTTAAGAGGCCAGAGTTTAAGTCATATTGAGTCACACAATACTAGGTCACTGCTTCAAACAGGGATTTTGAAGCTATTGTCAAGAGCAATTTCACAGATAGCTAAAGGTTCACAAGGCATCAGGAAATACTCTTCAGATCTCTCAAAATGCAATATGATAGTAACTGAGCTCAGGCCAGCAGGCTGAGGATGCTGTTTAATGCTGTCATTTACAGTAACTCCTCAGAGTGGACACTTCTGACTTAATGAAAGTTTTTATCATATCTGAATACTCCTCTACATGAAAGAAGAGCCAAGACTATGGTATTCCTACCCATAGACATTTTTGCCTTTAGCTGGGTAACAACCATTTGCCTTAAATCAAATTTTGATCAAAACAGGATGCAAGACTAAGAAATAAAACAAAATGAGCAAATAGCATGTAAGTTCTCAGACTTGATAACATGATATTTCCCTTTAAGATCCCAGTTGCTTAAATTACTGGAAAAAAAATGCTTCTTACTCTAGCCCATATGTGCACATATGTGTTGAGCATTCTGTTGTTTTGCTCTATGTAGGCACAGCAAGCTTCTTCATTGCTACCAGTTAAACACCTTTGTTTCCTTCAAAAAGCAATCCTAAGTCCTAAGCTTCCTTACGTTGCCTGCTCCAGACAGTCTGGCAGCCTCCTACTAGGAAAATCTCCACGCTGCATAAAAATCATTCAAACCCATATTTCATTGCATACAATCTATTCTATCTCTCACAAGCCAGTGCTGGCACCCCGGATAGAAAGTAACCCCTTCTGTTCTCCTCCGTAATATATATATATATATTTTTTTTTTTTTTTTTACTTCCCTCCAAAGTAGAGGAATTCCACTTATGTGCCATCATGGATATAGAATTCTATACTATCCTGTGTAGGACTGCAGCAAATAAAGAGTTTCAAGCAGGAAAAGACAAAGCTGAATAGAATATAACCATCAATATAGTAAGAGATTTCTTTAAAGGTTTATTTCATTAAATAATCCTCTGATTTTTAAAAAATAAGCTGGAACTATATTTTGTATTTGCCATTGACAGAGACAAAATTGGCTTGCTTTCTACATTAATGACTTCTGCTGACGCTACTGTCTAGATTATCATTAAAATCTGCCCTTTGATAGAAGCTTGATTCCTATTTTGATATGTATTCTACCAATATAATGTACTCAAACATCTCTTCCTGCAAGTGCATGACTAATTACCCAGAAATACATGGATTTCAATATATTATGTAATTAGCTGTGCAAGTCTCTAGTTATGATCAATAAGCAATCTGAGTAGTCATTCATCTGTGCATTGAAACAGAGTAAATAGAGATGATTTCAAGCCCTTTTTCTACACACATACTACTGGAAGCAGAATGAGAGGTTGTGCCTTTCAGTAATGTTGGCTTCAGATTTCCACTGCCTAATATGCTTATTAAGAAACACAATGACTGACAATATAATAATGACTAGAAAGATGCCAAGGTCAAAAATCTATAGATCTTCCTTCCCCACTCCCCTCCTCTTTCCTTTCTGTTGTATAATGAGTTACTATTAATTTTCACTCTTGGAATACAGAAGTAAAAGCATCCACACAACACGGGTCTGCATTCCTTTTGTATAGGAAGCTGTCGTCTCAGGAAAGAGAAAGAAAAGGAAAAGTTGGTGCAAGTTTATTTGCTAACTGATTCTAAAAAATATATTCATAAAATTAAGAAAAAGCTTTTAAAAATCCAAACTAAAATAAATGGAACAGATCCAGATAGGAAAAACTAGAACTATGCACCTTTCTGTGTCCAACTGAGAAACACCTGGTGAGTTTAAGTATGAGTTCAGTATCCTATACATGTAAAGTGTTTTTTTTAAATACTATTAATTCCAGAAAAAAAAAGCCCAAGTCCATGTGGTTAACTGTATAATTCACAAACTGTTCTGTAATCTTTATCTAGTTCTTAGCTGTTCAGACATGCTTACTTTTTTGCCCCCTGATTATAATCGCATTACATCTTTAGGTTCTTACTCTAACTACTGTAAATGAAAAAATCCTTTTCTTTTGAGAAAGTAAAGAACTTGTCTGATAGCAGTCAGTCCTGAAATCTTATTCTTCTGTGGTAAACAGTTGAGAAAAGATTAAATGCAGTTAATTCAACAAAAGGAGAACATGAGTTCCTTAGCAATCTTTGGTTGTCTTCTAGATTACGAAGTTGACATAATCACATTTAGGGACAACAAATTTATTTAGACTAGACTTTAAGCCCCGAAAGAAATATATCATCAATGATGTACTAGAAATGTCTGAAACAAGATAAGCACATCATTATCTGATCACCGATGTCAACATCGTTCGAGCAATTTCGAATTATACGCAGTAAATGATCGAGGTGAGTCCGTTCTTCAGATAATATCTTTGAAAGAATCAAGTTAATGAAGTCCTGGATTTAAAGTCAACAAACACAGCATCCCTTTCACAATTATATATTCTGAGACTTATTGATTAACTCTCTTACTGTGAACACTCGTGGCTCATTTCTCTACATAGCTAGATAAATTATGCATGTAGAGCACTGCACATGTGTTGAGTGCTGCACACAACAGAAGTGCTTAGGCTATCAAGAAGGAAAAGTATCTGTACATTTTACATTTTATAAGCATAATACAGAAGAGGTTTATTAAGAGTAGCAAATTAATGGCCTGACAGTGCAGAATTGCTCCCCTCAGTATTGCGTATTTCAGAATGTGTTATGCAACCCAATTACAAAAGTGCTAAGTGATAGGAGTATCATTATTTCCCCTTGGGAGATTATTCCTCATACTTAAGTGACAGGAATTACTTTTATCCCTCACATTAAACCTATTTTCCCTCCTCTTCTTAACTACATTTAGTTTTTAATATTTGAGTCTTGAAAAGAATAATTTTCCATCTGCAATTTTACTCTTTCAATAATTGTAATCTCTTTTTGTATTTATCCTTTATTGCTGTTTCGTCCTATTGTGCAAACTTAATCCCAGACCTCTTTGTGAGTGTCACTCCCGTGACTTCATTCTTGGCAGGATGTCACTGTGATCTCGATGACCCAGGTACCAAAAGCTGTTCTACCTCTACATTTCTTCAGAGCTTAGAGACCATAAAAAAAAAAAAAAAAAAGAATTGTCTTTTAATTAAACAAACCAAATAACCAAAGGTGGGTTTTTTTGTTGCTCTTCCTCTACAGCAGAGGAATGATGTTTGTTTTCAATTGAGTAAATAAATAAAGTATTTTTTTCTGTAATGTTCTCATAATTTGTAATTACTTCCAAAACTGTGCAACAGAAGCAAAAGGCTTCTTGCTTTGGATATACTTATCAAGACCTCAGATTTGTTCTCTACACAGGCTTCATACTAATGTGGGGTTCCTCTAGGTAAGCCAAAAGAAGAACTCAAAAAGCTCTATTTTCAAGTGGTTGAGAAGTAACTAACATTTTCTCTTAAGAGGGCCTAGTTTTATTTCAAATCTATGCTAACAGCAGTTACTAGTTACTATCTCAAACAGTTTTGAATTTAAAACTTTTATAATTTTTTTTTGTGAAAGGCCTTCACTACTCATTATGATAAAAAAGAAAGTTTGTAAAGAAGATACGAAATGTACAATAGCAAGCTACCCAGACATTATCAGCTCTTCATTTTTTCCTTTTAAATGACAGATAATTGTTAGTGGTTTACTTAGCTTTTTGTAAGTAGTATAAATCAGAGTAATATAAATTTTATCAGTTTTGAGCTGGCAAGAGCTCACTTCTCTTCAGCCATTACAAATTCCCTAAACTTTATTTTAGGGCCTGACTCCAAGCAAAACAGAACAATTACTGTATTTTTTCCATGTTTGCAGTCATAGCCAAGCATCAATACAGAGACTTGCACTTTCTTCATCAATAATCAGAAAATCAGTATATCACCCACAAACATAACAGAATTGATCTGTTCTGACAGGTTTGAGAACTTTGTCCAGTAGGTTGATAACTCTGGTCCAAACTTTGAGTTTCAACATAACCGGTTAGTAGGTAAGATGTCACTCCTGTTATTATAAAGCTTGGGGTTTTTTTTTTTGTTTTTTTTTTTTTTCAAGAAATACTAATCAGAATGCACTATGTATGACACCAGAGCTTTCATTAAAAAAAAAAAAAAAATAAAAGTAGAGCACAACTAACTCCCATCATAACTGATATGATGGTGGGATGTATCAGCATCCTATGGCAAGAAAGCAGGAACCTTAAATATTTATAAGCCTACGCTCGCTGGAACTTCTCCATGAAGAGTGGGTGTCAGCTGGGTAGAAAGAGAAAAATTAAGAAGGTTCTATTCTGCCCTTGATGTGTGCGCAGACTTTAACTTCAATTAGTGTCATTAATCAAGAGGAGAATCGGCTCCCAAGCCTACTGTAATTTGATGTTGGTGTCTCATCAGGTACCCTGTGCGCTGAGAAAAGACACACCCAAATGCTGACAATGACATATCGCCTTGCTGTTAGCTCAGACGTGTGCCATATGCTTAAACTGAGAGATAGCTGACAACTATGACAGGACATCAATTATTGTCATCCAGCCACGTACCAGAACACATATGGGCTCATCCCAGCTTCCCTGTCATTTCACTACATGAACTCATTAAGTGTTCTGTATTTAAAGCCCTTGCTTTTTTTTCTAGAAATGGTAATTTATCTAATTGCAGGTGACACAAAAGCTCAGGTCAGGCAAGGATGTTAAAGCTGACACCACCATAACCAGTTTGAAAGCCCCTCCTGCTACTTGCACCTGTCCAAATTTAAACGGGGATCTGAAGACATACTTTGACTTTCTAACTCCTTATATCAATAAATGTGAAAAACAGATGATCCAAAAATTATGTTACTGACTTGCATGAGGATGAGTTTTAATTCTATCTGAAGTCTTTTGCTGTGGCTGGGGAGACATTCAGAACCTACCCCACGCAAAACACCACATCTCAAACTGACTGGGGCAGTTAGGTGGTAAACTGAACCCAAAGCTCGTTTTGCTTCTCTGAGGGATAGAGACAGGCTAAAAATATGCAAACCCCACTCCCAAAGACTTTCTCATGCATGTAGAGGGGTGCTTGAAGACTTTTATCCTGAGTACTTGATTATTATTTGCTTTCCTGGAATACATTTTTACCATTATTCAAGGATCAGAACTAGAATTAGAAGGAATCCACCACATCTCTATCACTGACGTGATTTCTCAGACATTAAATCAGAGTGAACGCAGAAACTGGGAAGTTGGAGATGTCCCCGCTCCTTGCAGGGGCGGCTGGACTACATGACCTTTAAAGGTCCCTTCCAACCCAAACCATTCTATGCCTCTATGAAGTGGCACAGATGAAAAAAAATCATATTTAGAATGCAGAAAATAGAATTAAAACATTTCTTATGTGAAATAGCTATTATACATTGAAAAGATTAACCTTAAAAAAAAGAAATCACATGATGAAAGATATTTATAAATATTTCCTATATTGGAACAGGATGATGTAATGGTCCCAATGTTTTTGATGATTCTTGAGCTCCTCATTCCAACATTAGTGTTATTTTCCACAATTGTATATATCGTAGCATTAATCTTTAAATCAATCACTATAGAAACGTCAATATTCACAGTTCACTTTTTTAAAAAAAAAGCCTCACCCTAAAACGCTGCTGAAAGCTGTATGGTCAAAAAGGATTTTTTGTAATTTATAATGTAATTTTTTTTTTCTTGATGTAGTCCAAACTTTAAAAAATTTCTCTACCTTATACAATGGCACCTCTGAATTTTATGAGGTTTGGGGAAGTTTTAAGATTTGTAGATTCATCCTTCAAAATTTGTATTAATCAGTCAATCTAATTTTAAATCCTGCTTTCAAAAAGCTATTAATGACACTTATCTTTGATACTATAGAGAATATTCATGAATCAGGCTTTAAAAAGTTCTGCTTGTTACCTATTTGCACTTTTGAAATGGAAATTCTTTAGAAATATGCTTAGTATATATGACCAAGACATGCAGAGAAGTTACCGGATACCACAGACAGTGGCCATTGCTGCTTGCACCACGGGTGAAGTCCCCTTGGCATTCCAGTTGTGGGCCCAACAATCTCAGAAGGCCGTGCATTTGCTATGGACTAAATCACAATTATTGCAAAGTGAAGGCAATTACTGCACAACAGCTGAGGCTTGGTAACATATGGCTCCAAAGCAACTTCTCTGTGTAACTGAGCGCTAAGCGATATCGAAAATCCATGTGGTCTAGGCACCTTAAGGGATTTAAAACCAGGATTAAGTTGCCTAGTAAAAAGTAGGTGCTTTTGAAATCTGTAACTTTCACAAATATTGAAGCTTGATATTTCTTTTTGGTTTGTTTTTTTTTTCCCCTTTTTTTTCTTTCTTCAGTGCTCTCAGTGTTGATCTTACCTACTTGTAGAAACATAATTTAAAAAATGTTCTCTGCCCCCTCTCTAGAATTTTTATTGCTGTTTTAATCATATGTGGTTTTGCCACAGTTTTGAGTTGAGTTTTTTTTGTGAAATAAAACAGGAAAAATAACAGCTAAACATGATACAAAACCTATACTAAACTCTGATCAAGATTTGAGAGTGGAGAGTGAATAGTAATCTAGTCAGCATGTTAAGAATTCAAAACAAAACAGACATGTTTTTGTTTATCTGTTGAGGATTCTTCCATCTGTCAGTCCTGAAAACCAAACATGAGATCTGTAACTCACAATGGGTTCTTTCTCTTTCATGCCTGATCAGTCCTGGTAACTTTTTTTAAAATTATTTTTAAATTACTTTTAATTTTGCTAGTCTTTATTTCATTGCACACATTGAAACAGGGTATGATTGAACTGGATAGGAGAAACCTACAACTGTTCCTATTTTATATGGAAGTTCATTCTTCCATTTCAGCCTCTTCCCAAGAAGTCAGGCTCTCTTGAGCACAACGCCTTTGTCCTTTTGATAGAAAGCTCTAGGGTACCTGACACATATAACTTAAAATTACTTCCTATCTCATAAATATTTGGTGATAACTGAAATTGGCACCTGAGAAAGCCACACTGTAATGACACTTCCAGCTCAGATTTCATAAGGTCTTAATGTCTTTAAGTAAAGTGCATTATTAGGGAACAAAGATAAGAAAGGCATGCAAAATTAATGATCAGATACAGCACAGGGATTCTTAAAAGACTGAAATCTTAGAAAAGCTAGTATGAAAACTCAGGCACCAAATAAATATTCACAGATGAAATTCAAGAGGTATCCTGGATCTCTCCAAAATGCCTATAATGTGATATATTAGCACTGCTTCTGACCACAGACTCTGCCTGCTCTCCTGTGACGACCCTGCAGATCTCCCACCCCTTCCACATGGTTCCTCTGAGAATCCCAGCTGGCTTGTACCGACTCCTAACAGAGAAAATTATCTTTTCTTGCCTTGTCTCACCAAATAGAGGTGAGGTGCTTAGACTTAGTAAAGTAGGCTATGCAAAGAACCACTTGAATTCATTTAGAAAAGGTCAGCAATGATTTTTGAAAGCCAAACACGGAGGAACAAACAGCTGGCTAATTTCTGACTGGTGTTTTTAAGAGTCATGCAGATATTGCACACAGCACAAAAGGCAGATCTAGAACAAGCTTATTCTATTTACATGAAAGAATAAAAGCCCCAAATACTTTTGAAAAAGCAAACGGCTTCAGATAAGATTCTGATGGATGGCTCTTGGTGGGGATGGGGAAATGACCATCTTCCATAGAGTTAGCGCTATGCTGCCTACATGCTAATTTCACCAATTACTAATTCCTGCTAGCTTCCACATGTGCTGTGTGTAAACACAGTGAAATGCATAGAAAATGTGTAAACACATAGAAAACCTTATCAGGATATGTGTATTTGGCAAGATGATTAAATCATCCTACTTTCAGGTAACTCTGTTCTAGTTTGGTATCAAAGTTTTCATATCAACAGCTGCCTCATTACATAAGCTAATACTATACCTAAAAACTCCCTATATATCAGCAAAAAGTTTCACCATAGCTGCAGCAAAACAAGAGATTTATAGTTTACAGAGTATGTGAGTGAGTAGTAAGAAAGTGTATTTGCTGGCCCATGCTGAGCCATAGGCCTGTATTAGCCTGAGTAGGCCTACGTCGATATTCAGCAGTGTTAACAGCTGGCAGGTAACAGTCTCCTAACTGCAAACATTGTTTGTAGACATATTTCTGTGCTTTCACATCTATGCCTTCAGTTGGCTACTGAAAAAAAACTGTATTCTAAATCTGAAGATGTACCTCTCAATTTTAGTGTTGCTCTGGTAGATGGCCCAGATGAGAGTTAGTACGATAGAAATTTATAGAACAGATTTTTAACAGATTTTAAGTGTCAGTTATTAAACAGGAAAATTTTGTAAGAGTCCACATGTGAAATGACTAGAGTATATACCACTAATTAGTCTAATGGCACCCACAGTTAAATATTTATACCCATTAAGAAGGCTAAACCATCAACAGCAATATGATTGAGATTCACGGTATTTAGAGTCTGGAGATGAGGAACATTTTCCATCAAAATTAGGTACTCTAGGGATGTGGATAGAAATAAAGTAGGAAAATGAAGTGAAAATTGATTACTAGGAAGGCTCAAAGAAGAATTTCACTTTGTATTCTGGTATTACCTGAAGAAGATGAAGTCAGCAAGTCATTTTTAAGAGCAGTTAAAAGTTCAGGCACTTTGTAAGAGAAGAAAAAAAATCAGGTAAAAGGGTCAAGAGTCAATAGCACTTTATCATCACACATGTGCTAGTTTGAGAGACCATCTTTGTTTGAAAAACCCTTAAACAATTATTTGGCCTTAGCTATGTACTTAGATTCCATTGTGATTTCAAAGGTTATGAGGTAAAAAAGGGCATAGGTCAACTTGAAGTTCTGAAAACGAAAAATTGAGTGGTGTCATCATAAGTATTATATATCAGTTTCATTTAATATCAAACACGTTCAACTGGTGTAAGACTGAGTAACCAGATGCTGCTGGTATAAACCCATTTTGGATATTAAATTCCATCTTCATTCGCTGAATAGAAAAATCACATGTTCCCTGATCTATAGTTTGCAAAGTTAACTCACCTAAGAACAAAGTCTTTGCTGATGCATTTTGACAGACTAATGCTAGTAAGAGTATTATACAGAGTACAACACCTTTATATGTAAACAGATTCCAGTGGCATCCCCCGTGTCCAAGTAGGGGTCACACAGAGCATCCAGTGTTTCAGCCTGTGCCTACTGCCTCTTGTCCTGTCACTGGGCACCACTAAAAAGGGCCTGTTTCTGTCTTTAACACTCTCACCAGATGCGTCAAAATTAGCCTTTTAACAGGCCTCAGTGTATTGGAATTCTTACCAGAAGAGGAAATATCCTGTATATTTCTCTATGACACAGCATGCAGTAAGGTCTACTGTCTTCAACAAATAACATCACAACAAGTTTTAATATTTCTCAAGACCATCACCGGACAAAGTCATAGACAAAAAAAAAAAAAAAAAAACAAACCTGACTGTTTAATAGTAATGCTTACTCCACTGTTAAAAAAAATGTATTTTAAAATGTAATTTATATTAATCACATTTTTTGCTTTAGTGTACTTTATGTGCCTAATTCCCCATTTGTATGTGGACATTCTGTACAAGTACTTGGAATGACTATTTTTCAACAGCTATGTATCAATTAGCATTTTGATCTACTTAACAAACACTGAGAAATTTTAAAAATCAGCCATGTAACTTCTCTGTAAGAGTTATGCTTTTACAAAGCAAAGACATTTTGCTTTACTATTCCTGCATCACGACAGTGCTGCTGCTTGCCAGTACCACGTTGTTTAGCTCCTGTTGTTTCTCATGGGTCTGTTGGTACCACTCTCGTGTCACCTCAGTATCATGTGTGGGGATCAATGTCACCTGGGAAAAGAAAGCAGCAGGAACGATTGTCTGAGAACAACTGCAGTGACAAACAGTGCCCATAGCAGCAGAAGCTAAAATTTCCCCTGAATTTTGGAACACTGTACCCTTGGTACTCCTTGTTCCATTTCATGTCTTTCAGATGTCAGGTTCTTTAGGCCAGAGCTGGTGCTTTATTTTATGCAGTGCCAGTACAATGGCAAGCTTTGTTTCTCTTCTAAAATTCTCTATGGCCAGGTGGCACTGCAAATAAGCCCATTAATACATTTTGCCTTCTCAAGTATTACATTTGTTCAACAGATTTTAAAATATGTAACTCCACATGCTCATTATCTCCTTCAGTTTGGTAAGGAGACTGTCAACCTTATCAATTATATTACTTCACAGACTTCCCTTTTATTTTTTCCTCCCATGTTTTCTAATCTTTCTGATCATGATCTACAGAAATTTCGTCTATACCCTCACTTTGTCTTCAAATAGCTTTTTTTGAAAGAATCCCCCCTTTACATTTTCATCAGACTTTGTAGTGCACAGGTAGTATGTCTTTATTATTCCAGTGTTGCTTTCCATCCTTTACGGATTCAATTTTCACTATGTATTATATTCTGTAGAGCTATTGTCCTCTTCACCTCCTCAGTTCATCCTTCTGTTCTTTTTTAACTGCAAGCCCCTTCTCCCTACGGCGACCTTTCCCAGTCCTTTGAAATCCCCTCAGTCTGTGTCTGTCCTTCAAGTCACACTGCCACCCTTGAAAATAATTTTGCTGACTGCAGCCTGGACCTCTGTTTGAAGATTTTATTCTAAACTAATTTTCAGACATATTCTAACTGGACACAATCCAAAAGGGAAAAAAATCAACTAGCTTTTAATCTGAGAACCTACCAAACCAGGGAACCAGTGCCATGCTGTTCAGGTTTCTGACTGCTACCAAAGAAATGCTGCTTTTGCTGAAGAGTTTCAATAGCCAGAAGGTAAAAGTGCTAAATTTCATTGGAAAGAAGACTGAAGAGAGAAGAAATTAGGATATTAAGTAACTTAAAACACACCTGTTTAATCAATGTTCCAGTTCGTATTTTCACACAATCAGAGGTGAAAGTTTTCAGTCAATTCTGGAAAATCTGTAAGTAACCTTACTGATGAAGAAATGTCATAAATAATGGGTTTACAAATTCAGCCACTACATGCAGATATAGAATGAAAGGTTAAAGATCAAACTTGCTATCAGATGATCTTAGATTTAGCAGAGCAATAAACTTAACTGTATTTTATGGGATGCCATGCCACTTTTCTGGGACACAAACTTCATGCTGAACCTCTGTTCCCCAAATGCTCACAAATGAGCAAACTTTCTTAAAGGCCCATATTCTCACTTCTAATTTTCATTTCATGCTTATCATTACAACCTGAGCTGTGAAAATTTACAGGTCAAATACTGAACAAGGAACACGCTTTGTCTCCAGTAATAGTCTGGCGGACAGTATTTCCTCCTGGTGTTCTCCCACTCACTGCAAAAATCACATTTTCAATGTACAAAAATCTTGTACACGCCTCAATACCTCAGGTTTTACTTTGAACAAATTTGCTCCTTTCTCACCTTCTATGGTACAAGACTGATCTAGCGTCAAATAAAGTATAAGAGCAGGAAATAGAAAAATCAATCTCAAATACACTGAAGTTTTGGAGAATACAAAACATTGGTCTAATACAAATCCAAACAGAAACCACATTTAATAACAACTGTTCCACTTCTTTAGTCATTGATTTTACAGTAGAAGAAGACGTCAGCTCACAAATGTTCATTTGCCTAGTATACCAACAGCACATATGGCAAAGTTGTCCAAATGAGTAAGAAAACTCAACTTTATTTCTCTTCGTTAGTCCTCAGCTTTTGGACTTGCCCTCTTACTAGTTTTTATCATGTTCTTTTCAACTCCTTTTCAGCAATGTTTATGGACTGTTTCTTTGTAATTAAGAGCTATGTGCATATCCCTGTGACTCTTGCACATTTTCAGCCGCTCTTACTTAATATTCCTAGGTGTTCTGGTTTTGTTAGTGAGGGGGGGCCTAAGGTGGTAGCTTCTGTAGGAAACTGCTAGAAGTCGCTCCCCTTTGTTCAGTGGACTCGGCCGGGCCTAGGGCGGACCCGCTGCTGGCCAAGGCCGAGCCAATTGGTAGCAGAATGTCCCGTGATAACGCCTCTGCCATAACGTATTTAAGAAGGGGAAAACAGGAAAAAGAGGAGGAGAAGATGTGACGCAGCTGAGCGGGGGGCAGAGAGAGGGAGGCGCGAGCTTCATGGGCCTTGCAGGCCTCACCCTCTGGCCTCCCGCCGGGCAGCCGACTGGGCCCAACTCGGCCCGGCCCGGCTGCAAGAAGTGGAGAGGAGATGAGAAGTGAATAAGATGTAAAAAGGATCCTGAGAGGTGTCTGCCAGCCTGTTGTGAGGAACGGCTGCAGACGCCAAGGTCAGTTCAGAAGGAGGGGGAGGAGTAATACGGCTCCTGGCCAAGATTCCTCTGCAACTCGTGGTGAAGACCATGGTGGAGCAGGTTGTCCCCCTGCAGCCCATGGAGGTCCACGGAGGGGCAGAGATCCACCTGCAGCCCGTGGAGGACCCCACGCCAGAGCAGGTGGAGGCCTGAAGGAGGCTGTGGCCCGTGGAGGGCCCGCTGGGACAGCTGTTCTGGAGGGACTGCACCCCGTGGAAGAGATGACCCACGCCGGAGCAGTTTCACGGAGGACTGTGGCCCGTGGGAGGGACCCCACACTGGAGCAGAGGAGGAATGCGAGGAGTTCTTCCCCTGACGATGATACAGCGGCGTAAAACAACGCGTGATGAACTGACCGCGACCCCCATTCCCTTTCCCCCCCCCCGTGCCGCTCGGGAGGGGAAGGTAGTAGAGATAATGTTAAGCCCGGGAAGAGGGAGGGGTGGGGGGAGGTTATCTTGTTCCCTGTCTCATTCTCCTGCTAATTTTAGAAATAAATGAATAGTTTTCCCCAAGTCGAGTCTGTTTTGCCCGTGACGGTAACTTTAAGGATTTCTCCCCGTCCTTATCTCAAACCTCGAGCCGTTTTTCTTATATCATCTCCTCCGATTCTCTCGGAGGGTGGGGGGAGCGAGAGACAGACTGCGTAGTCTGGTCCTGATCAGGGCTGAACTACGACACTAGGAAGCTACAGTCTGGTGGCACAGAAGCTGACAAAAGTTGGAACTAGACTTTTGAAATTAATGAAGGCTACGCTGTTTTATGGTGGAATCATTTTTCAGGGCTAGGGAGCTCTCTGATACAAGAAATATCTTAAAAGCAATATTAAACAAGCACTTTCTTCTGTCCTTAAGGATTCATTTTTAGGGAAAATGAAATATTAACTAAAAGGAAATATTAACAAATAGCTATCATGTTTTTAAGTTACAGTTGTTTTCAGATATTTGTCTTAAGCACTAACTGACAAAATAGTTTAATGTCATAATTGGCTCTAGTAGTTCAATGCTAAGACGGGAAGAGGCTTCATAATAATGGTGCTAACAACTTCTAAAAAGCTCTGCCAGTCCCCTTTGTTAACAAGGATGAAATTGCAGTTCACAAGGAACACAATTTCAATACACGTGCAGCAATAATTCAGGTAAAGAGAGATCTATTCAACTTGATCTATTGAAGCTGCAGAGTGCGTTGAAGAGTTCTAACATGGTTTATTCCTTTTTCATAAAGGAATAACTAGGCAAATGGAACCCTGCATTAAGAATTTTTTTAAGGCATTATATGGAAAGTTTTTTGTTTAATTTCATGATTTTATACCCTGTATCATATATTTCAGTGCAGTTATCTTTCCCAAATAAAACGGAATTGCTTCCCCCTTCTTAAAGTTTTAAGCTGTGCAATACTGGTAGGCCTGAACTAAAAAAAAAAAAAAATAATCAGAATTAACTCTGAAAAAAACACAGAAAAAACTCTATCATCTCACAAACCTTGTTTGATGAATACCTAATGTACCACCTCTGTTTAGGCTGCTCAGAGCAATGGGACAGCACAGCACACAGTATGCAGACTGTCACACAGGGTAGCTTATAAAACAAGGTTACTACAATCAGTTTGAGCTCAGCAGCTGAGCTCAGCAGGCACAACAATTTAGAAGGATCTGTACTTGAAAAGCTGTGCTGGTAAAAACATAGAGTTTACCCCATCCTTGTTTTCTACTATTGTGAATAGTCAAGCTACCATGTAGAAATGGTCAAGGTAATATATAGAAAATTGTTTGTAAGAACACTCATGGTTTAATTAGTCATCCTGAGAGGTATGGAAACACTCTTAATCCTCTTTTCCAAATAAGAGAAAGAGAAACAACAAGGCTCTGGAAAAGACTTGAATACTTAAATCAAGGTTGACTAAGTCCAAAGACAAAAAGCTGGTCCCTGAAGTCCACACATAACCATCCACCCCCATTTTCCTTAGATACAAGTGGATCTAGACATAATGGACTTATTCAGGAAGCACATTGTACTATTTTCTAGCAAACAGTCTGGCAGATTTAAGTGAAACAACAATAGCCACAGAAAGAGCCCCTAAAATTAACGGCAGAATTCCTAATACTGGGATTTAAATTACTATCTTTTGCAGGGGAAGATAAAAGCAGAAAAATGAAAGTGGTCTTCAACTCTTTAAGAGGTATTTTAGTATTTCACCAAGAAAAAAAAAAACATAAGCCAGTTTACCACTTTTTTAAAACAATTAATTAAATATATAAAGCAATGTAAACATTTTAACAACCAACATAAATAACTCTAGATATTATCAATAAAGTCAGAAAGTATAACTGAACTCTAGCCTAACTCTTAATATAATCTCAGTGTCTTGGAAACCAAGCCTGCTATTTCTAGTCCAGTGGACAAACTTCTTCATTATTTTAAAACATTACTGATAAAATTTTATACTGTATGCAGGTATGCAACACTTCCCTTGAAAGAATTCTGAAAAAAATGGGAAACTATAGATGCTAAAATTTCTTGCTAGATTCACCCAAAATCTTTTATACACACCTGTTACACCATTAGTTACTAATGTACTTATGAAAACTGTCAGTCATCAACCATTTATTATCATTTTTAAAGGCATGAACAAATGAAACTTTAATTGAAGTCTAACTCTTAAAATATCAGTGAATAATTTAATTTTCCTTCAACTAGTAACGTAATAAACTATTTCTCTAGAATGTTATTACTTTTGCTTCCTTTGTCTCATTTTTAGCACTTTCACTACCCTTCAATACTGATTAGTAAAAATACTGGCCATTTGCTTGGTTTCTGATTCAAATTTTGCTCTGATGCTCCAAAGTCACTTAAATTTAATAGGGTTCCTTGAAGGCAGTAAGACTTGTTCATTCTTGTACAAGATGGTATTGGCTCAGCGTCATAGAACGCAATTGGTGAGTTGTGTGCTTGTGCTGATATATATAAATGATAAAAACATCAATGTGTTTTTCTCTTCAGATGAAACACCCGTATACTTGCAGTAAACATTTAATTCAGCTAGTAAAATCCTGACACCACTTCCAACTCCTTTATAAATTTATCTCTGTCAAATGACATTTTTCATACTCTATTTTACTTATTCTGAATTATTTATGTTAAATTACATCAAGAAGAGATTTAGAATGAATGACAATAAGGTTCCCATGGAATAATCAGACATCTGTTGTTGTTTTTCACTCAAAGACATTTTTCTAACCTCAGCTTTTTAAAAATCCTGGGCCATCTTCCTACAATGAAGAAAGAACACAGAAGTGATATTCTGGAGAAGACTTTTTTCACCCCACAAAAACATAGATTGAAATGTGAATATACTATTCTGAGATTATACTTCAATGAATTCTGAACGTAACTAAAAGGATTTTCCTTCTTCTTCTGTGGATTGTTACTGAAAACGTGTGTTGGAGAAAGGCTGTCCATAGCTGCTAAAGCAGAAAACAGTCAATTTAAGCATCATTATTCTGTAATCTTTTCCTTTTTCTTACTGCTTGTCATTGCAATCCTTCAAGCTTGGGTTTATTTTCAGTGACTTCCTTCCCCATCATCTGCAACTGAGTACATCATCACCCAATCTCAGCAAGGTACAAAACATCTTGAGGTAAACTATATTTGCTTGTTTTTAGCTTCTTTTCCCAAGGAAAATGTAGATACCCTCCGGGTCACTTTCTCAGTACAGAAAGTATACATACTGCAGGCACTTGTATGCATAATTTATACGGTGGGAGAGAAAGAGGAACAGATTCTTAAGAGAATTCATGTAATCTAATCACATTTTCTTGGGAAGTTTAAAAAAAAAAAAAGTATATATATATATATATATAAGCTATCTCCAGTCCTTGTGCCCTTCCCCTTTCACTTCTCTCTGGTACACACTGGAAATACAATGTTTTTCAGCTTCTTTTTGGATATGAAAAATATTGGTATTGTATTCAAAAATATATGCCAGCATACAATAAAAATGTACCCAGTTTCCCCAGTAGGATATACTTTTAATGTAATGCAGATTTTGCTTATTAAAGGTGATTTTCTTTCCCAGAAAGGCGCATGAGCTCAGCCCTAGGCTGACCCCTACTCCTCTCTGGGAATTGGCTCTGCAGAATTGACTAACTGTGAAATCCATACCAAATCAACCACAGATAGCATTTTCAGAAAGGCAAGCAACTATAAACATTTCTTCTTAAACACATTAGGACCTACATTTCATTCTGGAAAACAGGTATATCAGAATTGATTTTTTTTTTTTTTTTAACTGAAGTCCATATTTGGTAATCTCTGAGCTACAAGCATTCGCCAGTTAAGTATTAGCAGCAGAAAACAAAACAAAACAACACAACCTTTTTTGATTTTTTTCATGGAGGTCATCATCGATTAGAAGATGACATTTCACGGCACCAGCCCTTTGAATGATGCTGGTACAATTCCTCTGTACCACAGCTGGCTGGCTTACACTTACATCGCTTTCTTTTGCCATTGTAATAGTCAGTGGATAGATTAATGATTTGCTCATCCTCTAAACGCACTGGAACTCCCAGCATAGAAAAAACCCACAACAGCAAAAGGTTGTAGCTGTGCCTGCTTGGGCTTAATTTCCAGTTGTGTTTTGGTCACTAAATGTAAAAGAAGAGAACCATTCACTTAGCTCAAGCCTGTGAGAGATACACACGTGAACTAGGTAGCTTGCCTTTGGAATTGTACTGTGAAAGAATGTAATCCTGGAGTTTTAATACAAGGAGCTGCCTGCTGTTTAGAGAGCCACAGGATGCACCTTCAATATCACATGCTGGTATCTAGGGAGTAACCACTCCCTCTCTCCACAAGCGAAATATATGTAATTTCTTGCTAGGAGGAAGCTTGAAGTAAAACTGAGGGTAATTTTGCACCTAACCATTTTCAGAACTTAGTTATGAAAGAAACATTCAAGAAAAAAAAATAATCAGAAAACCTCAGAACTTGACTAATACCAAAATACAGACTTGTTAAAAAGAAACTCTTTGGTTTCCAGAACTATAGGGATATAAAAATAACTGCTGTAGTACGAGGCACTAGCAAAAACTGTGTTCATGGACTGCATAATTTAAGAGATTGTGCAATTAAAGATCTATGTAATTCTTCACAATGTTCTAACTGCAGTTTCCATAAAACCCATAAACTAGATGGTAGCATATAATTATTAGGCCAGCATTTACCGCTTTACTTATTATAGCACTGTTATTTTCACACTATTATTAATAGAACCAATGCTATCTCTAAGAAGCAGTAGGCATTTGCACGACATTGTGCAGAAGCAAAAAATGCAGTTCAGTTCCCACCAGTGCAAGTCAATATAGGTTTCTGTAGAAGGATAAATGAGGCAAAGATCTTTCCTGGGAAAGAAAACATGTTGGTTTGTGTGGTTTTTGGTTGGTTTTTTTTGTTTTTTTTTTTTTTTAGAAAAAGAAAATCTGTTGAAGCACTAAATGCTACATAAAAACAGAGTGGTGCAAAGTCTTGCGATTTACCATCATTCATCGATAACGCTCAGAGTTTAAGTGGAGGAATGAATTAAAAGCAAACAGGAAAAAAAAATAATAAAAACATCACGCAACTTTGTTTGGACTATTTAAATGCAAGAGGAAAGATAGTTACATCACGACATCTTTTCATGTGCCCTTTCATGTTTTTCACCATTTATATCTAATATTATCTTAAAAAAACAGAAGTATGAAGTAAGAAAATTCTCATTTTCTGTGAGGACAAATCCTCCCAAGCAACATTTACAAAATGTATTCTTATTTCTATTATTTTTTTTTAAGCAGCAGTTTCCCACATTTCCCAAGTAGGTGCTCATTTTTATCTGGATTAAAATTTTCAGATCTCCAGAAGCTACCCTGAATCTGGTGAGCACGGCTGGACAAACGTCCCCTGTGTAAGTGCCATGCCAACCACAAAGCCTACGCCGCCCACGGGCTTCCTAGGGCTGCTCGCTTCTGCCAGGCTCCTGCGATTAGTTGCCAAAGGTGACGGCTGGATTGCCACGGGATTGGCCTTTGGGAATGACTGACTTATGCCCATCAAGTCCCCTCTCATTTCCCTGAACACCAGTTTGAAATACAATGTGAAAGGGTAAGCAGTAGCAGTTAATCATAAGCTCAGCCCTGTTCTCATCGCCATTTAAGACATACGATGATGGTCTCCACTACTAATCATATTTCACAAACTGGCATAAAACAGACAAGGGAGGTGTTGCTCTCACCTGACTTCAGCCATCTTCCCCTACGAACGTGACACCACAAAAGGACCATTACTATGTGACTGCTTTGGAGTACCTGTGTAAAGAATAAAGGCATTTTTAGCGAAAAGACAAGGACATAGGTCTACCCTAACTGGTGGTACCCCTCCTACAGGAATTGTTCATTTTCATCAGAAAACAAGGAAACACCAAGCCCAAATTTAGGAACCTTTGCGTGATTATATGTTGTGTATGCATGTCCCCAAACCTAGATGCCACTAGCACCTGGTGGCAAATCATCCTGCTGCTGAGAACTGAAACAGGCCCTATCAAACTGCCCTCACAGTCAGAACGTATAGTCAGAAAGACAGACAGACAGAAAGAAAGAAGTAATAAACTTTTTTCCTCTTAGACTGTGGAGCAGTTTTGTAGTGACTTTGCGGTGTTTGTTGCAGCCTAAGGCTTGATTCACTCTACACGGATTGTGCAGGATTTCCTCCAGGAAATATCCCAGCAATACTGATTAATGCCAAGCCCAGCGTGTGGTACATGATCGCATAGCTCCCTCAGACTCAGGTCTGCAGCTTTTTGCTCTCGGTGTACATGAGAAACTCTTACCCTTTTAACAGCCTATTTTCAGCTGAAAGACAAGTTGATCTTTTGTTTGTTTGTTTTGGTTTACAAAATAAAAACTCCCAAAAGAGTTACTGCTTCTAACCTGAATTGTGGCTGTGATGTCTTGCATTTTCCATTTTTTTATTTACCTTGCTTTAGGTATTATTCCTTTCCAGAAAGATTCCTATAGAGGAGTCACACATTGTTGTCTAGAGGAATAACACAGAGAATATTAGCTTCCTCTTCCCTCTCCCATTTTTTTTTAGCCATGTGAAATGAGAACTTTAGTAAAACACAAGGCCTAATTAAATGTAACTTATGGGCTTTTTTTTTAATGTGTACCGAAATCTTAGCTCATCTACACTGTCTGAAAAGCACTGTATTAGGACAGAATAACACATCAGATGTAATGGTTATTAATAAACCCCGCTTCACTTTTTCCAGATGGACTGACAAAAGCTTTTCATGCAAACTGTACTCACCTATTTGCAAGAAACTTTTTAGTATTTTTGAAAAGAGATACTTTTTTTTTTTGTTAATTTTGCAGGTGACCAAAGATTTAGAAGACTCATCTTGTAGTTTTTCATCTTCTCAAGGTTTATGCGGGAGTAACAACATGACTTTAAAGATGGGTTGTCTCACAAAAGACTTATTTAATGGTCTTGCTCTCTTGTAGTCTTTTTAGCAGTGGATGGGGTGGTCAGTGTTTATTACTTCATGGAAAAGAAAGTGTGGTGAATTTTTGTTGCTATTCTTTATTCATGGTGTGGAAAGATGATGTAACTAGACGCTATGCTATGTCTCAACTCCCGTAATTAAATGTGCGTGTTTCAGTAGTGCTCAGGGCTACAGAGAGGCAATTGGTCCCTTCTGCCTTCAATAACTGGAATAATCACCCTCAACCACTTTGTATTCATAGAGATGTACCACTGGCTGCATGCTTTAGTATGACCAAACCCTCTGATTAGAGAAGTCTCCTGATCTGTTACTTTTTGATAAACTGAAAATCCTGCTAAAACAAAATAAAGAATACAGTATATGATAGTAATGGTTCAAGATAAGATAAAACAAGAAACCTGGTTTAATACAAGAAAAGAGATTACGCAGGCTGGTGATTCAGAAAAATGCTAGCCAAAACTACTTTCACTGTCATGGGCGAGGGAAAAGGAGTTTATGTGCCTGAAAACCTGCCTGCATTCTTTTCCCCCCAATTATATCAGTTAATTTAGTAATGATATTTATTTTTCCTTCCCAACCTCATGTCTTTTGCAACTGTTGCTTAGACAAAATGACCTACTAACCAAAAATAACCAATTCTATTAAAACTTGACTTCAAGTTATTCTTTCGTAAACTTAAAAAGCTAACTCAGGACTTCCAAACAATAAACTTTATATAATGATGTCAGCACAATTCAGTGTACTAAAAATAATTTAAAATTTTCCTCCTCAGGGTTAATTGAAAGCAAGCCTCACAAGCAGCTGACTATTAAGAAACAATATAATGATATTTGATTAAAACTCAACTCTACTGAATTTTTCATTGCATTTTTACATTTAAGTAAACAAATTTTTTTATTATTTACAAAATACAGCTAAAATAACAAGGGGGAAAATTAGTTTTCTCGGAATAGAAGAGACAGAAAGCAATGGAAATGAGCAAAAAGCCTCTGTTACAGACTCACTCCTCACTCACTTTATTACACTAATCTATGTTGCAAAGACAATGAACAAGAAGCAGTGGGTAGCAGGGGTGAGAATGGAAGTCAAATCTTGTTCCTCCCTTGAACTTAAAAATAAAAATTTAAATTTTACATTGAATTAATAAAAAATTACATAGATGCTTGTAAGCCAGAATCAACAATGACATTAGTGCTGCTTATTCTACACTTGACAGATAACAGTTAGAGATCTTGAAATACCGCTTTGTGCTTGTGCAAATCTTCTACCTTCAGATGCTTTTACCTACATAAAATATCAGGCCTGAAAACTGAACCCTTTCAAAAGATATTCTTCTTTCAGAGGGAAGGTATCAAAACAATTTGAATCAAATTCAGGAGGGAAAGGAGAAAAGTAATCCTACTGTATTTATCTGAACCTATTGAGAACTTATTGATCACATTTTTAGTTTTCAATTACACATTGCGGGATTAAAGGCAGACAGTAATTTGCTGAAAAGGATATTCTATTTGGAGAAAGCTTCTCTTGAGATCTTATTTTACGGCTTAAGAGAAAATGAAGAGGAAAACAAGAGAAACTGATCTGCTAAAAACACTATCAGACATACTCTGGACTAGATCTGTGTGTGTATGTGAATTTCTAGAGCGCAGAAAAACACACCTGCCAACGTGCAGAAACAGAATCTGATGGCGGTTTCTAGTTGTGTATCTCACTCATAATTAAAAGAGCATTTCTAATGAAAATTACCAAGACAGAGAAAGTTCCTGCTAGTGAAACATAAGGAGCAGAAAGGCTACGAAGAAATAGTGGACTGGGCAACTCCCAAGAAAAAGGATAAAAAATAAATTCTTAAAGGATGCTTAGGTGCAACGTACCTCTATCTTTAGGACAGGCCTGAATTATATAACATACATAGCTGGTCATGAGTCGCCTGCATCTTGATGAGTGAAATGTCAGATGATGGGAGTGTGCAGACACATCACCTCAGCTTCTAGATAGAATGGGTTTTGTTAGCACAACATTGCGCATAAACGAATGATCTCTGCTAATTATCAGGGCCAATTAGTATGCACAGCACAGTACTTTTACATGTCTATGCTGCTATCAGATCTGAATCTCCAAACCTCTTTCCAAGACAGTTTGGGTGTCCTTGGATGTTCTGCTGCAAAGACCCTCTAAACACCTCCAAATTATTGAAAACACAGAGTTAAATGCTTTGTCCCATTACATAAAGCCTTGAAGATTTAGGTACTTTCTCTCAACACTCAGATTTTCTCTGATGTCTCAGACTGGCCACTTCTATCTTTTTGGAAACCTTCAAGACTGCCTTTGAAGAAAATCCCACAGAACTGAATTCTGGAGGAAGAAGATGGAACTTTTTACTTAAGCAAAACCAGCCTGATTTTGTTTAACATGTCAACCTTTCCATACAACATTCTCATGGTAAGGTAGTTTCCATCAACATGGACTGCTCAGGAATAATATTCTATTGTGCAGTTGCATTTATTTAAATAAAAATCTGGAAATTAAACTAATTAACTAAAAAAACTGGCATGCTTAAAAGCAAAATGGTGATTTAAAACTCCAAAGGTGCGACATTTACTCTTGCTTTTTGAAGTAGCATTTTTCATTTAAAATTAAGGAATTAAAAGGTGAGCATGTATTACTTTTCTCAAATTTTTCAGTTTAACTATTCCAATTGTTTCAGTTAGAAATTCTGTCACAGATGTCTGAAACTGTTAATTTATTTATATATTTATTTTTATCTCCACCATGCAGAATAGTCATTTACATAAATCGACTCACTTCTGTATAACACAATTCAGCAGCAAAATGTATTTCTAAAGGGAAGGAAAAGATTTTTAAATACTTCAAACAGAATGAAAGGCTACTTATAAAAAGGCAATGAACCTTCTGAAGCAGACACCAGGATTCATCTCACCAAAACTGAATCCACACTCTTAGCATATCATTCCCAATTTTTCTGGCTAATGTGGAAAAAAAAAAAAAAAAGCCTAATAGTTATAGTGAAGATTTAGTTTGGGGAGGGGAGCGGGGAAGTCCTGAGTCCTATTTTGATAATTCTGCTTAGAACTGTTCAACAAATTAGCATAGTAACTTGCCTGACAAGCATGTAACACCCTATTGTATACTACTGGCACAAGTTCAAAGTAGACAGAAGAATAACGAAGACCAAAAAACCCCAAACACACAAAAAGTAGCATCAACTACTTTTACTAATCCTCCCTTGTAGAAGCAATGGATACGTCAGGCAACTATAAGCATTAAACTGCTGATCTGCTTTGGGAAAGAAAAACAGCTGCAGGCAAGGACCTGCACACTTGAAGCAGGAAGAATTTACGTACGTCCTCCAGAAAATCATCTTTGTTCATGTCTTTTGAGGTAAGGAAGGGTAGAAAAAAAGAGAAAAAATGATTATGCGGCCCACTTCATGAGAGGCTTTCAGGGCTGGCACCCTGAGTGAAGGCAAGAATTTCTGATAATTCCTGGTTGTTCCCTAAGTCTTAGCAAAATAAAGAAAATACAGAGCACATACATTTGCTCTTTACTTGCTCCATGCTGTCATTAAACAACCTTCAATGACCATGTTTTCATTCAGGACTATACAGTGTTCTACACACATACTGTACGGGAAAATTATGTATCTAACACATAGAGTTCTTAATTTTCACATTATGGCTTAATACCAACTAGGGAAACATGGCAATGTATAATTTTTAAGAGCCAAAAGTCAGGTATATTTGATCTTCATTTTAATTATGTATTTAAAGACAGAAGTCTTTCTTCAAATTAATTAGTAACACATATTAATTGAAAGGAGCATACAAGTGTGAACTTACTAGAAACATCTGCAATTTCCATGTTTACTTAAGAATAGTAGGTCTAGGAAAACATCACCCTTTTCACACACACCTAAGTATAATTCCAAAATACCTTTAGTTGACTGCTGTATTCATGCTTCTCAACAGAGTAGTGAGTCCACTGTGTCCGGTATCAAAACCATTCTGGAAAAAGAAGAAGGAAAAAAGAAAAAGACTGCCTGCCTTTCACCCTCTATTGAACTGAATTGAAAAGGGGGGTTTTGTTGTTTTCTTTCGGTAGGAGAATGTTGTTCTGAAATAGAAAGTGTGAAAAGACATATCTACAACACACTATTTCACAATGCAGCATGTGCCACGAAGGAGAGATGTTTGAAACCTCCAGAGCAAAATTACACATCTTTTGTTTCATTATGGAATTAATGATAAACCAATTTTTCCAGGTGGCCTTACTCACCAGGTATCATTCAGTAAACAGCAGAATTTCACAGGAGTTTCTCATCTCTATTAAAAGGGACAAGTCAAGACACTCTTCAAAACGATACTAGCATCTCTCTCTTGTGTTTTTTCATGGTTGCATTTTTGGAAAGTTAGCTTCTGGAAGAGCAGAAAGAGGCATATTGAATATCAATGTGCTAAAACTCTAAAGCTCACAAAGCAATAGTTCTAGCATGAAAATTGATAAATATGGATTAGAACTGGAAAACAGAATCTGAATTTTGCTTTGAGAAATTATTAGTAAAGCAGAAAATGACAATGAAAAATCCTATCCTTTTCCATTCAACTTTATTCTATTTCATTGCAAGACCAGGAGGGGATATATTTAAAAAAATATTCATGTAAATTTAAGGAACAGATGGAGTAGGGAAAGGACGGGACTGGAATCATAAGGCAAAGCTGACAGGAACACAGGAAGGGAGCAGAAAGCAGAGGCAGGACAAGGTCAAGAATATCAGCAGACAAGAGACAGCAAGAGAGATTTACCACAGACAGCAAACGTCTATTCCATACTTTGGAATTTCTCAGGGTTTCAAGAGTCACACCATTCCTCTGTTATCTAAGAATCAGTTTTTGTTCTCACTGGAAAAAACATGCTTCTTGTTCCTGAGATATTAAGAAATGCATACAAAGGAGAATAAATTACTGACACCATTTTATCTTACACGCAGACTTCTGTGCTGTTAACTGCTAAGAACATTAGTGCAGTCAAGTGCTACATCAGAAACCTGGACTTTATCCTACAAAGTTGCCACTTAATACTGGGTAAGTACATGAATCAAAGTTATCATAAGTACGCATTAATTAATTTTTCAGGGTGCTTACCCTGAGAGGTAGAGATTTGGCCAAACTTACTATTCACAGTTACACTGGAAGACAAGGAGGGCAGTTCTTCAGGCATCCAAAATCTCTTAGGCCAGGTCTGTTCTCTGACTTACCAATTTTTCTACCCAAAATTTTCCATCTATATTCTCAGTGTCTCACTTCTACACCTCTAAAATGAGGGCAACGATAACTTGCTTAGAAATTCTCCAGGGGAGTTGCTTGCTTCTTGTTCCCTACTGGCAAGGTGTCATTCCGTCAACCCTGAGACACGGCAAAGCAGGTGAAATACGTGCCATTCCTTTAGACAGGCAAGCTTACGTGTGCACCCAGCCTGTGGACAACATGCCAGGCTCCCCACCGAGTTCCTCCATCCCTAACGTGATCACCTAAACCCCCCGAGGGTGGGATCCGTGATCCATAGAAAGCTGTAGCTCCTGACTCTTAAACCAGCATCACCTCTTATGTCTGTGGGATGACAATGACAACACTGTGAATATCTGCACACACAGTAACGCAGTGCACCCTGCGCAGGGACTCTGGAAGTGAGAAGCAGACAGCAATCGTCTCATTAAACAAGATAACATCCATGGAAAAGCTAAGTAAGCTTGCACGGAAAAATCTTCATTCTGGTATTTCCTACATTTAAAATGAGTTACTTTGCCAAATTAATAACATTCTCGTAATATTTTCCCCCAAATGTATATCTCTGTATATTACAGGTATAAACACAAATTATTCTACTTAATAAAAAGACTCTGCTATTATATATAAAATGGAATCCTTTCAGCTATAATACCAATACAGTGACAGTAAGTAAAAAAAAAAAAAATCTAGGGAAGCAATGAAAACTAGCAGAAGACTGAACTGCAATTGAGTTGGGCTAAAGAAATCCTACAAAAAGAAAAGAAAAGAAAAGCTGCGGCATGACAAAAATCAAACTGCTGCTGAAACTAACGTTCAGCAAAAAGAGCAAAGCCTAAGTTACATCAAAAATAACATTTTTCAATAGCACACCAGTCTTTAGGATCTGTGAAATCTATCTAATTGACAGATCATTTTACATTCTTGAGGTAAGCTACCTTTAAAATCACAGACAAGATCACTGAATGGAAAGCTAAATCTCAATGGATGAAACAGATTAAAAATTGAATCTGATGTACCCAGCTCTCCAATTACCAGCCTAAGCGTGCCAGCAACAGGCGTAGGCGGATACGTGACGAGATTCTGTGTGAGACTAGTAACATTATCTTGCGCATTTTAGCTCAAATAGAGAAATAACTGAAACAACCTCCTCAAAAAAATAGTACATGTAACAGAAGGGTTGATAGGATTTTTAGCAGAACCAATTGTATGCCAAGTTGCTAAAATATGTATCAATGTTAGAAGCTAAATATACAAGACTCTCATATGCCTAGAGTTGAAAAAGCAGAGAAAGAGCATTAAACAAGCCTGAAGTCATCTGTTATACTCCTTTCTTTTCCTATTTATATGAAATCCTTATAACTTTGGTGGCAAGGGATTGAATACGTGTACTATTTCCCTTGACTGATGAATCCATCATCCTCTGTTTAGAACCAGCTGTCAGTGGAAATATCTGCCTTAGCGAGGAGTCTCCTACAAAAACATTTTTGAAGTAAGAAAAACTTCTTACAGCTGACCAGATGTTATCTCTAATGAATCAAAATGTTTCCTAAACTTCTGTAGAAAGCAAACAGTCTCATTATAGGAATTCCGAGTTAGTTCCATGAACTCAACAAATCAACAGTCTTTTTATTTATTACTTAAACTGAAACTTCGTTTCAACAGGAAATAGTGCTCGTCCTTTTGAATGTTTCCTGTGAGGCTACATCGCCTATGCTAATTTGGGAAAGAACAAGTTTTTCTTCATAAATATATAAAAAGCAGCCATGTAATTCAAGCCAATATAAAATGCCTAAATCCTATGAAGGTGAGTGTTCAGTTGTGTCTGAAATTTTTATTTCATTTAGCAAAACTATCGTCAGATTTAGCAGATCTCTTTCACAGCCACTATCTGCTCCAGCTGCCTCTTACCCTCCACAAAATCTGTGATTTTCATGTATTTTGTGTCAGTTATCAGTACACACTCCAAGCACGCTAGCCACTGTGGAAATTACTTCATTTAAGAGAAATGTTCAGCCCGAAGCAGCCGCGGGGGTGCACAAACCACAGGAACAGAATTACTATTTCTTCCGGGGAAACAAATACCTGGCAGTTACTTGCTGTGCCACATTGAGGGAAAAAGCAGACATGTAAGGAGATGTCTATTTTCTGCTTACAGGCTCGAGGCTGCCAAAGAAATACGATCAGGACCTTGGTTTTAGTTTCAGTTACGGTTTAATCTCCCTACAGCAAAGTTGGCATAGACTTGCTTTTATTTTCAGATGTTAGGAAATACTGCTAAGCATTCTAATAAAGCAATGACAAGTGGCTGTTTTTAAGAAAGAATATTAGTTTGATTTTTTTTTTAAACTTGTCAGGACAAGATAACAAATCTAATCCTCACAGCACCTTCATAATGCTCTTCCCTTCCCCTTCCCTCCCCTCTCCATCCTGACACAGAGAGCGGTTGCATCAGTAATTAAAAGTGCCAGCACCCAGGTGGCACACAAGGCTTTTGGTACCAGGCCTCTTCTTCAACAGGTGGACAGTAACATTAATCAGGAAGCAATCCAAGCTTCCACCAGAGAAGAACCATTACTTGCCCCTTTTGAATTAGTGCTGGATACTTCCCAGATGAGTTAGTACAGCTGAAGCCTAATTAAATCACATCCCTTGCATCCTGACAGTGTTCCTGTGTGTCTAGGACAACGAATGAGCACTCATCTTTTAGGGACATATCTTTCAAAAAAAAAAAAAAAAAGGAAAAGAAATAAAAAGCCTCCTTTTAGATTAACTATCAGTCGGAGTGCAAAGATTTCAGCTGTAGCTGTTATGATTTGTCTGTCCAAAATGAACTTCTCCAAGGAGATGTACTCATAACAGCCGGCTCTGTCGAAAGTTCCCATTAAGCTGCCACTAAAGAAAGAAACAACTTCAGAGGAAGAAGCTTTTAGTTCTAGCATCCAACTTGAAGAAGTTAGAGAAGAACTGCTGAAGGTCAAGGCTGCTAGAAACTTTCATGACAATACCAAAAAGTGGTGTTAAAGGAGAGATCATCCACTAGCATCTTTACAAACTGCAAAGAAATTCAGCTTTATTTAACAAGGGTCCTTCTAAGAGCCTTCCAGGTTACCTGGTTGGTATGTGTATATATATACACACAGTATGGAATACTAAGACAAAAGAAGGTTTCAGAGTTCAGAAGCAAAACCAGGATATAATTATACAGAGAATGCAAAAATAATAGACTCTGAGGGAACAGATGAAGCTAATCCATAGCTAAAATAAATTTTTGCACTTCATCTGTGCTTACCTGAGCTGGTCTGTTCCAGAAAAGTTTCGTGCTTGTGTACCCCCATCTTCCTCAAATTACAGCTGAGCGTGGAATACAAACTGCTATTGCTCCCCCCAACAGGAAAGCCCTTCTGCAAAGAATCACAGGCCACATTGTCCATCGATATCAATGATAAGACACTACACAAAGCACAGACACCAGTCCAGCCTGGACAAAGCACGTCCTCAGGTGTGCTTTCCATCACAGGTCATTCTCTCTCTGTTTCAGCTGAGCTGCCACATAATTGACCTAAGAATCAGCAAACTATGTAGGTGAGGTTTGCAAATACATCAGCATAACGTAGCTACTCACTAGAAAGCCATCAGCACACAGCATTCAGCAGCAAGAAAAGCTGTTTTCTTACAGAGCGTGCTAACAGGAGTGCTAGGACAGGGATGATGGGGCCGGGTGGGTGTGGAAGCCGCAGGAGGAGTAGACCCTGGAGAAGGGCTGTCAAAGCTGCAGGAGCTAACAGCACCCACGCCAGCCAGTCCCGAGCACTGCATAAACCTCAAGTGCTGCTTCTCTGGACATCCAGGAGGGAGGCTGCAAGGCAATCCTGATGAGTATCAGGAAGGAGAGTCAACCCAATGGGCTCCAACTGGGGACACAGATGGGCCCCTAGACCCACAGGCACTGCCAGCCTGGGAAAATCCAGGATGGTGGGCAGGGCTTGGCACCAGGACCCTCATGCTCCCCAGCATCCAGTGAACAAATCTGGACTGGATAGGCTGCCTGGGTATGATAAGCATCTGGGAACCTGATTTCCAGGCAGAGCATGTGGAGACATGCCTCCTAGCGCTCAGGAGCATGTGGATGAGGACCAATGAGTCACATCAGTTTCGTTTTAAAAAGGAACCCCTCCTGTAAAGTCTTTCACTAAGATGTGCTATGTTTTTACTGCTGCTGCAACATTACGTGCTATATTGGAGCCACAAACCTTTTCCAAAGGCAGTTTTGAGCTGACCACCCTTATAAAGATGGGATCAACATAAGTCAGTCGAGAATGGGCGTCTGCACAAGGTGTGCTGCTCCTGAACAGTCCTGATCTCTGATAACTGCCTTCAAATTACAGCATTGTCATTTGCACTGTAACACAGAAGTCCACATGCCCGGTAATTCATGTTTTAGCCAGAAAGATGAGGGGAGAAAAGTTCACATTTTTAAAATCCGCCACGAGAAACTGCAGCCTGTGAGGAGGGTTTGTGGCACGCTGCTCAACTGTGTTCCCGTCACCACTGCCACAGCAACACATCACACAGAAATAAACACCTGTGTCCGCAGCACAAGTCAGCCATCTTGAGGAAATCTGAAAGGAGGATGCTGAGATGAAAATTTAGCAACAATAAAACTTAAGACGTTTGCTATGGGACGGTATTCCCTGAGCTGACCAAAGGGAAATGGCTGTCCTTGGATCAATGCTGATGTTCTCAACACCACACATGTTACAGGTTCAACAGCGAAATAAAGGCTGCCTTAGGCTACAGAGGCGCACAGCACTCGGGAAGCTCTCAGCTGGTGGAGTGGTTTGTTGGAAACGCCTGTAAATGAAAGCACATTGTAGAAAACCAACACTACCTCATCGAAGGTCTGGCCTTCAGAATAAGCAAAACTCCCTCCCTTGCAGTTTTAAAAAGGTTTTGGATAAATATTTGGTTTGGGCTAAAAAAAAAAAAAAAAACAAACCTTCTTGCATCGTAATTTAGTAATTTCCACCCTGCATTAAATGGTTTCTAAATTATTTGATTCCTAAGCCAAGAGATACATGAAGTTAAAATTAAAGTTTTGGTTCTCACTTTCAGGCGTTCAGGAAGCCTTTGCAGTTACTCTTTTCCCAGAAGTCTGGCAGCTCAGTCTTGAGTTTTCACTCCACAGAAGGGAAAGAAAAAAAAATTGTCTTTTAATAAGTCAGTTTACAAGTCTGTCCTTTAATTCTTTGTAAGTTGTAGTCATAGCTCCTTGTCACCTTACTCTTCCTTATTAGTGTTTGTGTGCATACACATATTTCTAACTTCTCTTGTTAAATTTAATTTACTTGTATTTGACATTTTACTGTATAAAGTGTTAAAAAACTAATTAAAAAGGTTCTAAAAATTCATTGTTGTCATCTGGAAACAGTAATGCAAACTCTATTTAGAGTGCACATTCTTAATCACAGCAGTTTCAGTACCAATAGCTTCTTTGAAGTATCTATAATGTCATGGCAACCTGGTATTTATATTGCATATAAATTCAATTATTTAATAACTTTGAGTGTACTATCTGCAAAACCCTATTAATCATTTTATTAAACAACAAAAAAAATCCTTTGTCTGCATATGTGCATTTCCAAAATAATTCTTAATTCTGTATTACAGTTTATAATTAATAGAGTAATACTCTTTTTAACCCTTGATTTAACTTTTTAACTTTGCTTCGGTGAATAATCTAAATAGCTGAGCTTTAAAAAAAAGCTTAACTATAATTTTGAGGTGGGAGGTAAGATACAGAATTTAATACTTGTGGTTACTGAATTTTCCGATCAATATTTGCAAAGGAAATGCACTTACAGAAATGGATCCCCCGTAATCTTCATATATTTTTAGAGGCTCATCCATGTAGACATACAGAATGTAAACACACTCACGCTTGAAAAAATATAATTCATTACAATGTAGATGGCAACGCTGCCTCTGTTACCAGTGAATTAAGCACAGAACTGTTTTTATATTTTCACCATATTACAATAGCATCAGAATATACATGATGTTTCTGGATTAAATTCAGTGTTGATTAAAGTTCATGCACTGTTTCCCTGTATTCGTTAGGAATATAACCTGTGACTAAACTGTATTCTCTAAATGGATCACTCTACCAGTCCTTACTCTTTTTGGCTCAGATCAAACCTCTGCCCTTCACAAAGATGAGGCCTCCTACATTGCATGAACATTCCCTCAATCTTTTCGGATAGCTGAATCTTCTTATTTTCCCTCACCCTACAGAAAAAAACGTACTTATATGAATTATTTTTGTGTTTGAATCCACAAATTTGTGTTAAATTACGAAGGAAAGCAGGTAATATCATCTAACCTTTCCGGGATGATATATAGGTGTGTACGTGAATCCGTAAATGCAACGAGGAACTTAAACTAGGGAAGGCTTTTTCTGGGAAATATCTTGATCAATTAACACTCACTCACTTTGACAATACTTCTACACCAAAATCAAACTGAAATGGAAACAACTTCAGGGAGGAAATCCAAGATTAATCAGAATAACTCAGAATATTGCTTATAGACATGCTGCTGCCTGAGCCACGCTGCCACTGCTAAAAATGTTTTTGAAACACTCAAAACTTAAAAAGGATGGAAAACTCAAGCTTTTTTGTGCCTGCCCGTTTCAATACATTTTTTTTTCACATCAGTTTAATATAAATTGATTTTTAGATCCAAACTCCATCAATAGCATTTTCAACATTATTTCCCCAAAGGGCAACGTATGCCACATGCAAGTTAAGAGTAACACCAAGGCGTGAAAGCAAATGAGATTTCACGTTCAGTCCCAAGGCAGATTCAAAATGAGCAAGGAGCTTCTTTCTCAGGTGTAGGAATTCCATGTAATTAAAATGTTACTGAACTACATTTAACAAGAGAAAATGGGATAGTATGTTTCATAAAACATAGTTATTAAAAAGCAGTTTTTATTAAAACCTTCTTCATTTGTCTGTCATCTTCTGGATTTGGGCATCAGGTAACGAATAGAGAAGCCTGCTTCCTCTATGCATGGAAAATGTTACTGATGTGAGACTCATCTGAAGAGCATGATTCACCTTAACTCACTATTACAATTTTGTCATTTGGATAGACATGAGAACACAATGTGTGGTGACTAACTCTCACGCAGCTATTGCTGTTACTACATTACATATTTTAATAATTATTTATTCTAAAGAATTCTAAAATACTTTCTTTAAAAAATTTGCAGCCCCTTCCACGTCAATCTCTCTTGTTTTGACAAATCATTTTACATACAAACTGTATTAAGGATAGTAAGTACTAAGTCAAGTTAGGTAACTAAAATTATCCTGCATTTTTAACACATTTGTAAGGATTAAAATATATTTCCACGCGTGAATTTTGAAAAAAAAAAAAAAAAAAAGAAAGTTTTAGTGGTTAGTTTTATTAGTTGAAGCATTTTAGATAATTAAAGTAACTCCTAGACAATCAGTGCTTTTCAGGCAACAAGCAGGTTTGAAAAACTTCAAGGAGAATACTGTCTCCCTTCCGTACACCACATCACCTTCTGTCATCACTATTTTCTTACATATGATTGACTAAAGCGCTAGTAAAAAGCAATATCTGCATGAAGTATCCCTGATTGCTGTTTGTAAAGCGCATTCTGATTTGTGGATGAGTGTTGTTGACCATAATTGCAAGGTTTGCTTGGCCAAAAGGTCAGCATCCTTCAAGGAACATTCAGGCATGTTTCAAGGACTTTAAACATGAAAAGCAGGGGATAGGATTTGTTTTGAATGTGGCCCAAAATCTTAATATTCTTTGTCTCAACTACTACATAGAGAAAAGTGGTTTATGTTTTCTACTACACAGGCATATTTGATATATAAAAGCTTTCTAATGCTTTCAATTTTTTTAAATGAGAGCATTCTTATCCTACAGTTCTGTTTAAAATGAAGTGAAAGTTTACAAAATAACATTACATAATTACATACACTCTGATAATCTAATACGGTCCCTAGTTATTAAAGTTTATTATTTAAACACAGAATACACTTGCATTCATTTGTGAAATATGGAGGAAATTTAAGTGGATTCCAGAGAAGCAAGCACTGCTACTACAGGTAGAATGTTCCAATATGTAGGTTAAATCCAGGGAGTTCATGTGCCCACACACATGTAGACACAGCACAAGCAAGCAACACAAACACCGTGCTTACTAACAACGGTTTAGTGAAATATCCGAACAAAAGACTGCATAAACTAAAACTCCAAATTATGAAGATGTTCATAAACACCAGGTGCTCTCCTGATGTGCGTGCATTAGCAGAAAAGGTACTGATGAGCTAAAAAGGCTCAATGAATTAAATTAGAAACAGATACTCAGCATCAAGAGAATTAGTGTCTTAATATTAATCTTTTCTCATGCCATTCAAATGAGAAAGCAAAATATAGGAATCCACCATACCAAATCAAAGGCTAAAACTCTAACAGTGAAATAATGGTAAAATAATTAGATTCTCATAATACTTACAATACAATTTAGATGAGACCTTTAGATAATTCTGAAATGTTTTCTCAAAAAATCTCGCACTCCTCAAGAATTTGTCAAAATCACCACCTTCCACATGAACATTTCTTGCTCTAATAAATCACCATTTTAAACACAAGTTGTATTGGAAATAACATCAGAAAGACATGAGGAAACAAATATGGTAGCTAGAAAAGAAATTGTCCTCAAACAAAAAGATCGAACACATGGGCAAATAGTTATGTCCGTTACCCTTACACCCTATTACAGTGCTAATTCCAGTCTTCATCTTCTTGATATTCCATATCAAAATTACTGACTGATCCCTGGGCTTGAGACATTTCCATCCCGCTGCAATGCAACGCTCCATTAACTTCTGTAGCCTGCCAAAACTCTGCACCTCAAGCTGATCTCAGTCGTCAAGGAGCTCAGCATCCCCACCCTAAACAGTTCAAGTATGGATACAGCTGCACGTAACGTACTTTTCTGGAGACAGTAACTGCTTCTTTAAATACAGTATCAGAAGCCTACATGCAAAATTCAGGTTAGTGTTGCTGGGGACACCATCCTTTTGCCCTGGACAGAGCCTGGACACAATTATGGAAGTATTAAGTTTAAACATACAATGTATAAACGGAATTGCAGCCCACTATGACTTCAGCTACTGCTATACTCATCCTACCCCCGAAATAAAGATTTTCTACCAGTAACTTTCCTTTAGTTACCTCCTGACAGAACACTTCATCCTATGCAGTCTGCAGACATACATTGTCACAGGGTATAACAATGGCTACAAAGATAAAGTTATAGCAGAACAGTAAGCAGCACTCTGAAAGGGTTTGAAGAGAGACCTATTTTAACCTGTACGCACAGAATAAAGTAACCCAAGCACCCGTACAGCAGTTAGCTCTCTTAACTAAGTTAGACATATCTGCATCACTTAAAAGTTTCAGTTGAGAGGATGCAGTACTCAGGACAACCCGTAAAAACGTCTGCACAGCTGAACACAATATTCCTGTTTTTCACCCTGGGAAATACTGGGGTAAATTCACATATCTGGTCAATACATAAAAGTCAGCGCTTCCTGAGAGCCTCTAAAAAGCAACCCAGACACTCTAAATAAACTGCTGAGATAAAATGGGAGCCATCAAGATACAATTAGGAAACAACAGGTTCAGGAACACCGGTAGAATTCAGGCTATTTGAATACAGCTACATTTTCTCTTTTCATTTGAGTACATTTCATCTCTATTTAAAGCTGCAATAAAATAGATACAAGGACCACGTACGTAAATTCATGATGACTGCATTTTTCCAAGTTATTTGATGCAGGACGGTAGGCTGTGATTTTTATCTATTAAAAGGTTCTACTCATATACATATTACGTTGAACAACAGTTTTCACGTGACAACACTAAGAATGATGTATTTTATAAAGTATACGGCAAACTCGGAGGGTTTTTCTTTGTAAATCCTCAGCTTGCAACATGAAAGCAACGCACGTTTCCCGAGACTGACCATTCTTAAACTATTACATGTCTTTCTCTACCATGGACAATTGTGCAAAGCGAAAATTTCAGTGGAAAGTACTGTAGGGCAAGTTACAAGATTTGATGTACAGCAGAAAATGCTTTTGGATAATTTGGATTTACTAAATTTCATTCTTTCTTGGTCTAAAGCGCAGGAATTACAGTCTTAAGCAGAGGAACTAAGGTATATACACACACATACACACACATACATTTGAAACAGATATTGACTATTTTCTATTTATTAAACCAGAGGAAATCTAAACAGCATTAAAAAAATCCACTATAGGTCTACTGCTACGTAGCATTAAATGCAACTTACTTAGCAATCACAGTCAACCAGCCAATCTATTATCCAAAAAGGTACCTCAGTTATCTCCCCTAGAAAAGTATGTTATATAAGAAAGAGGGTGCACACGGTGCTAAATGGACTCACTGGAACAGAGAACAAAAAAGTGTGATCTCTTCTGTGCCAAAAATACAGGGGTGTTTTTCTCCCCTATATTTCTTGAGTTTCATTTTGTCTTTACATGTTTTTCTTTTGCTTAGTATTCTTTTTTTTTTCTTTTTTAAACAGGCCCCAAGTTCACTACTACTTTTCAAAAGGCAGCTGTTGACTCCTTTTTTGCTTAAGAAGTTTAAAAAAAAAAAAAAATGTTGTAATTCAAGTGCAAATAAAGCAAATCACATCGGTCTATTTGATGCCATCTTTTCTCCCTTGCAAGCTAAATTGCACAGTGCTAATAAAACAGCATCATCAGCGCAAGCCTTCAGACAGCAGATTTTGTGCAGTGGGTCAGTAAAAGCACAAGAGACTGTCACAAGAGGTCACCAGGAGAATTACTGGGTAGTTCTCCTAAATCATGCAAAGCAAACACAACAGTCATCATCCCGTAACTGATTAAGTAAATCTCTGAACTTCAAACAGAAGGAAACAAACAAAAAAAAAAGAGACAATTCAGAAAACTGACTTTTTGTAATCTCACAAGAAGCTACACACAAATACTGTCCCGTGTTTATTCAGAAAGCTCACCCATAGGAACAAGCTACCCAAAAGCAGGCACGTAGCACCTACCAAAGGAACTGCTTTGCGTAATGGGATGTCTCTTATTTTTCTTCCAGTGAAAGTTATACATGAAATCTCAGCAGAGGAGGTCAGTCCTCTGATTTTATGATTGTATTTTGGGACAACTGAATATCCTGGTGTCTAAGGCAGGAAGCCTAGAACTGTTTGGACAATTCCATGACTTTTCCATGGCTAAGGTTAGATGAGATCAGCCCTGCCTTGGGTGTCTGATGCTTCCAAACGTGCATTCAGACACACAACATACGAATGTCCTAGGAAGAAAGCAAAATATCAGGATATGCAAGATATGGTGGGACATTTTCAGATTAATCAGCTAGGATACACATTTAATTCTGCCTCTTTTCAGATGATACCAAACATCATTTACAAGGGTGAGAGGGGGAAAAGCGGTAAAGCTGCTGCACAAAGCAAAAGCACTGTTACTGTCCTTCAGTGGTTAAGTAGATTTGCCAAGACAACATGCTTTGTTACCTTCTTAACACTGTAACTCACAGGAGATTAGGAAAGACAGCACCCTACGCAGCATGGAGGGAAGGGGATGAAGGGTGAATACGCCATGATTGTGCTCTTGTTACAACTGTTATTAATCCACTGGATAAGCATCAGCACCCACAAGTCCCATCCACTTTTGAGCCACATCCATCAAGAGCTGTGATAATTGGGGATTTGTTAGAAACAGAACAGTGTTCAGGCAAAACAAACTGAACCTAAAACCATATATATATATTTATATTTATATATATATATATATGTATTTCAAGCAATAGGTTATTCATTAAAATATCTGACAGTACACCTGTTCATGAAAGAACAACTGAGAAAAGATCCTTAATTTCGATTTTATTACACATTACTACACTCTTTAATTGACTTAACAGTTGCTATAGCACAGATTCGAGACAACTATGATTTACAAAGTCTTCACACTCTCCTGTTAGGCCTACTGACCTCACTGAAGAATCGGTCTCCTCATTAAAATACTGATTTTATTCCAGCAGTTCTAATTTAAAGCTTTACTGAAGAGGTTATAAAGATACTCTCAACATTCAGACATGCACAGATACTTCTCAAACACAAGCTAACTAAAAAGAACAGAAATATTCATAGAATACCATACTCCACAATCTGCTGAAACTCAGTGCCTACATTTTTATTCAGACAAATCATGCACAAGTGACAGGAGCATTAATTGACACAAACATTCCTCATTCCTAAAGTGGCTCATTTGGTGGAGCCACTATCAAATATAATTCTATAATGGTTAAATTAGAGGCCATTTCAAGGCAGCAAATTGATCAAAGTGGTTATTTTTCTTGCTTCTAACACAAGCAGCAAATAATTTTAGCGTGGTGGTGTGCTTGCATGCTTTGTACTTGAAATGTAATACAACGAGGATCTATATTCTGAAGTAAAATGAGGATCCCTTTTTCTTCCTGAGTACAGTTTAAAAACAGTAAGATTAATAAATATGAGACGATACATAAAGATGGTGATCCTATCAGAACTTCTCCACTTACTCTTGCCCCATTTGGACTGCCAACATGCAACAACAGAAGCTGTACCCATCTGAAAAGTTTCCTGAAGCCCTGGTTGCAAGGTAGTATTCACAGCAGGACTTGCACATTTTCTTCCAAAAAATCTTTTCCTCTTCTAATTTTTGACTGAAGGTTCACCAGTATTTCTATTTATCAATATTTCCATCCACATTATTGTCACCAAGGCCGACAGGATTGCAAGGCAGACTTTAATCACATCTAAGCAATGTTACAGATCTGATTTTATGTATTTCTCTAATAAAATCTTAACAGTTTTCAGTATTCATAAAGGTAAAGTACTGGATGCACGAAGACACTGCTTCCTAAAAAAGATTTCAACCAGCAGAAAGTGGTAACAGGGAAGATAATATTCAACGTTACCTCAGACATCTGTATTCGCCACGGTGCTTTAACGTGGAAAACTGAAATTCTTCCCCAGCTTGCAAACAACATCAAATATAAAACCACTATAGATTTAAAACATTAAAGTGCCTTCTTAATACCTGGGTCTCTGATAATATTTCTTACTTGCTGTCCCACACATACATAAACATCCCAAATGTGGCCTGTATTGTGCTTAAGCACAAAATCTAAAAAAAAAAAATCAAATAGATTCTTGACCCCTCTCACAAACTGCTGTGAGATGATAGGTCAGGTCAGACAAAAACCAACAAGCAAACAAATTAAACCCTCGCTGGTAACGCCAATAACACTCCCTGGACCAAGGCAAACGAAAGTGAAACACTTACATGGAGTCAGTCTTCTTTTACCAGCAAAGCCAATATATTTCCCTTCTCCATTCAAATCTGCCTCTGAACGTTGCTCTATTTCACACAGCCACCATGCCCTGGGTACTCCCTTCCTTAAAAAAAAAAAAAAAAAAAAAAAGAAACTGGAAAATACTGCTTGACAGGACAGAGGACAGCTAAGAACTGGGAAAACGGGAATAGCTGCAAAATAATCGGGAGGAAAACAGGCATCAGAAAAGAAGAGGAGGTCCTCTAACTAAAGAAGGTCCATTTCAAAGTAAAACTATTCTAAATTGTTTCCTGTACCTCTAGTTGTATAACTTTGCTTTTATGAGTTTTGTGACCAGACTGTTGATCGGATTTCTGCCAGTCAAAAAAAAACCTGGCACCTCGGATGTTGATCCCATCTTTTCCTTACCCCTCTACCATCTCTGGCTCCCTGCTTTAGTGAGTAACAAATAATTTCCCCTGGGGAAAGGGAAGCGTTTATCTGAAATAACTTTACATTTTTATTTATTTTAACAAAACTCCTCACACTGTTTATAAAACTCTACAGGTCTGTGAAACCCCAAATTATATTCCCTCTAGTCTAAAATGATTTGACTTAAAATGCATTTTTCTGATAGCTCTCCAGCTAGCAAACTCCCTTATTTTTTTACATTTCCAGATACAGGGACCCAAAAGGGTTTTTACTTAACAACAGCTCAATAATTACCTTTTCTAACTTCCCATCTCTTCACTATTGTTTCTGGCATATTAGTTTTCAAGGTCTCAAAGTTCACGGCAGTTTTTTTTTTGCAAGAACAGTGATAAAGTGCTTGCATTATGAATAGTAATTTTATTCTCTACCACTGTAGCTGAATACAGTGACACACAGGCTACCTGGTTTCAATATTCCATCGCAAATTCCTCAGGGTTCTGTGTCAGCAGCAGCATATTCAGCAACCTTTAAGACACCTTCTCTTTTTGTTGATGGTTTTATTTATTTAAAAACCACCCGCATCGGGCTAGCCACACACCACACAAGGACTCACCAATAGGGAGATCCAGTGCTATGGTAAATGTCCTAAAATTCCCAACAGCTGCTAAATCAGACTTTAAACCTAGCAGAGTTTCAAACGCTACATTGTGCTTTAACGAGACAAGCACATCACATAATTATTCTGCTTTGAATGCCTTTTCATCCAGGATGTGAGGATCTGAAGGATCTTGCAAATATTAACATTCCAGCATGCTCTTGCTTAGTTGGTGTTAATTAATTAATTAAATCTTGTTACACTGAGCTACTGCTACCTCTGACTTAAAATTTGAAGCAGGTGCTTTCTTCTTTATACAGATTACAATTTTAGGTTAGACATATATTTAATTTCAGGTTTATGTGGTTGTATGGAAATATATGATCTTGCCAAAATCCTAATTTAAAAGAAATATTTTCATCAATACAAATTGCTTATGAAAAGAAGTAATATCTGTTGAAGTTATTATTCTTCAGTTAACAAAATAAAGTATCAATTTTATGCTTGAAACAAACTTCACAAATGAGACACTATTTAATCTACTTAAACAGAAGAATATTCTATACTATTCATTTTTCCCTCATATACAGTATACAATGGAAATAATACATCGGTCTCCACAAACTATATCGTTAAAACTATCCATCTAAAATGTGATTTTCATTATACAGATTCAAATTTTGTGATTCAAATACAACTTCACAACAGTTTTTCTCCAGTATACTGTCTAAAATCGTATGTATTTGTAGTTTGAACTACAAAACATGGGGTTTTTTTTATATTAACTTCCAACCAATATAAAATGAGACATTCTTAAACCAAATGAAATCTTTAAACTCAATCAGACCAGCTTAAAATAGCATCTTCTGTAAATATGCACAAACGGCTATTAGGAAATCTCTCTTTACATGTGTCTCACACACATACATTTATTACTGAATTTCAGAATTTATCTTTGTAAGACGCTTCTATAGATATCCAGATTTTTTAAGACAGTAAACTTCTAATGCTTTTAAGTTAGATAGTAAAAAATTTCAGTAGAAAACCATTTATTTCCATTGTTGACACTCTAAATAAACAGCACAGATTAAAAAAAAAAAACCCTAGTTCCTAAACATTGAATTATTTCAACTATAGTCAAGTCAGTCTCCAATCCTAGTATTACTAGTTATTTAACTTTCTATAACTTTACATTGCAATCAGCTTCCTGAGTTTCAACTTGTTATGACTCCTTAGGAATGTTTATTTTTTAACCTTGTGTAATTTTTACTGGCTCTATATTTATAGCACCATTCAGTACTTTCAATACATCCTAATTCAGTGTAACTGGATGGACAATGCAGCAGGTAAGAACAGCTTCAGCTCCACGGAAGCCTTCATGACTCCTGCACTCATGCAGCGAAGTATAAAACCTGCAGTTAATTTAAATGGGTAGAATTGCACAGTATCTAAATGAACATATCCTTTGATCAGAAAGTGACAGGCTTTGCATATATAATCTCCAGTAAGAGCGAGGACACTACTGCTATTCCTTATGCTTGATGGGCTCTGCCAGTTAACATGCCTAATTTCACATTCTGAAGCTCCAACGGCTTCCCAAATTAGATAGCGTGGAAAAAGCATTAACTGAGTCAGGTTATTCTGTTCACTCACCTGTTACAAAAAATAAAAATAAATATTGAACTAGCTAGGCAGAGAAAATTCACTAGCCAAGTTTTACCATATATCAAAAGTGAATGAGAATGAATTCTCTCAGCTGTGTTATCTGTTTAGAAGCTTTTTCATGCCAATAATTTTTAGCTGCCTCTAGCCCACTAAAAATAAATTAGAACTATATTCACAAGGTTAAAACAGTCTTTACCCTTGAAGAGTTGGAACCCAAATTTAGGAGCGCAAAATACTTGCTGTGAATCACAACACGAGTTCTAATTTTGAACACTGAGAATATTAAAAGATCTGAATACACGCACTAAATGTGCACAGGAAATAGACGAATTAAGGTTTAACTGAAACTTTGGGAACAATTTAACAAGCCTCATTAACAAATTCACATTTTTAACCATTCCAAGTCTACTTACATATTTGGATTTCTTGGGTGGGATATTGCAAATTTGAACAGAAACTGATGAAAACCACAGACGTTAGACATGCAGTAAGCTATATTTTGGTATACATTCAGACTTTAAAAGTGCTAGAAAAACAGTACATTTAGATGCATGGTCGTTCCCTAATGAATGCGAGTTTGGAAATTCTAGAGTGTCTACACATAGCTGTAAAATTTGCATTTCATTGAAGTAAAATGAACACCACATTAAATTAAGTTCCTGGATTTTTTTAAAACGAGATGTATTTCTTCTACTGTATGTTCACAACTGGCTTAATCTATAATTACCAGTTTAACATATAATAATTTTGGTGTCATTTGCCCTCCTGAAAACTTCTTAAAATGCAAATATACTTGCATGAACAACATATTTTCCCCATCACATCTTATACTAATCATCACTACTAGTAATAAAAACATCATCTTAATTATTAGAAGTAAGTTAAAAGTACAAGACTATTTTAGGGGAAAGGACAGCAAAGGGAAGATTTTGGGTCTTTGACGATAAGGATAATTACAGATTATTAACATACTCCAATTTTCCCCCCCTCCAGTGAAATTCTTGTAGAAATAGGTCAACGGAGATTGATTTTGCAGTGGCTTTGAGCTGTTTTCACACCACGTGCCCATCTTTTTGAAGGGCAGAAGTACAATCTAAGTGCTATGGAAGTATTTACAGAGGGCAGAGTAAAGTCGATTTTTCAGACATATACAGCTAGGAAAAAGTAACCTATCTGCACAACTCCAGGACTGTATCTGCAGTACCAGGTCAAGGAAGGTTGATCTCCCGTCATGAAGAGGGTGGAATATCCAATCGCCTAGCAAATAGCTCTGCATATACATAAATTTATTTCTACGCTACTTTATCCTCAGAAATTTTCTTAAACTTCCAGAAAATACGTTACAGTACTATTTTTTTAGAGATTTTTAGAAAAATTGTTTCTGCATTACCCCAAATCAGAGAAATTATCTGAAAATGAGATGTAAGGATTAAAGGAGAAATGCAGGTAGACAATTTAGGCCAGAGGAATTAGATTATTTAGGTCAGAATAACCAACCGCACAGATACACGATGAAAAACAAGAGACAATTTCTTTTCAGAAATATCTGTGGGACATAATGGATTACATGTGAAATATGCTGTAGTGAAAAGGCAAAAACTTTTCTCTGAATGTATAGGCAAAGATTCTTCAGAACATACAAAGTTATTTCTTTCCGCTTTTCTCAGCTCAGTACTGAATTCAATTTTAGACACTGCACTTCAAAACCGATACAAACAAGTGGGACAAAATCCAAGAAAAGCACTGGAAATACCAGAGGTCTAGAAAATAACACCTCTCTTACAGATTGCACAAACTGGAGTTATTCATAAAAAGAGGAAAGAGGAATAGGGAAGATACTGATACTCAAAAATATTAAAAGCCCACAGAGAAAAGGAATATAGTGTTTTCAGTGAATAGTCACTGGTTCAATAACTGAGGAGCTTAAGAAGATTTAAATTAGATGATGAATGGGGAAAAAAAAAAAAGCCATGCAAAATTCCCACTTCTAACTTAAAAAGCAGATTTCAGTTGTCTAAGAATAGAAGAGATTTAGCCAGAAAGGTTACCAAAGACCAAAGAGCAGGTTGGATTACCATCTGTAACGTATTTGGATACATGTTATTAATGTTGCTTTGGGATGAAGATGAAGACTGGGTAGCCTCTTGAGGTCAACATGCAGTTCCATCTCCTTATGTTTCAAGAGCTTTATAAAAAAAAAAAACAGGTAACATCCCATTGGAGATAAATTCCACTCTTAAAAATAATCTAGTGCTAAGTAAGATAAACTACACGCAACTGCTTTTATTTTCTCTGCAACTGCCTGAAAAAGAGGAAACAAAACATACTCCTGGTTTCTAAGCAAACAGAATTGAATACCTTCTTGTTGTAAATTTCAAGACATTGAATATTTTTAATTAGAACATTATGTATACTGCAGTTTATAACAACAAGACAGCTCTGTCTGAAATTATGACTAAAACTTGAATACTTGCCACAGCAACTTGCCACACTAAAATTGTCTACTGATACAGCAGAATGGAAAAGGCAAACAAACAGAAGACAGAATAAATGTTTTAAGAACGTTTGGATATGGTACAAAGAAGGATAGAAGGATTATAGACAGGGTTTTGGAAATTAGTTTCAGGAAACACTCCAGTTACGGCCGTTCTTTCACAAAGCTGCCTTACTATACTAGTGCTAAAGGGCACAGTCACACTGAAGACAATGAACCTTTTGCCTGATTAAAGACATGAGCAGATTAAAGTAATAATAATTAAAATCAGGACCCTAATACTTACACGCTTCATCTCATTTGGACTAAGCAAAGTGGCAAAATGAAACACTTGTTCCTGCAGTACCAATGATCAGGTGCATATATAAAGTAATTCTCAAAGTAAATTCTAGTATAAATGTAAAATATTGACAAGGTAACAGAGATGAGATTAAAAAAATAGACTCAAACAATCTATGCAATACTTGAGCTTGGAAAAATACATACTTCAAGACTACTTTAAATACTAATGGTTGATTTGTTCATTACAGCTTTCTAGGACTGGATGCAAATATTAACAGAATGTTAATAAAAAAAAAACTCATTACAATATTTTTGACTTGCATTTTCAAACATTGCTGTCAAAGGTAAATATCCCCATTGTGACAGAACTTGTTGTTGACTGTTTTTTGTTATATTTGCTGAAAATCTAAGTACCAATAAATAACATTTTGTTTCAACATCAATGGTAGACTACTTAAGAATTCTGCGCATTATTCATGCACTCCATTTTCTTCTAAATCATATTTGGTTTAGAATGCTACTCGGTTCATTTTTTGTTTCGTTAATATAAAGGCACATATGATACGAAGTAACTTTTAGCATTTCTGCTAGAACATCTCATATGTGTGCTTTAATCTTTTCTGCTTAATAGCCTCATCAGACTGAAGGACTCAAACCACTACTCTGAATACTGCGTCATCGGCAGAAGCTGCCAAACCTGGGTTTAGTTGCACTACAGTTAGCAAGAGTTTTGCACTGGTAAATGCAGCTTACCTTCCCATAATTTTTGGTGCAAAAATATACTCTCAGATTTCAGATGAAAGTCAGATTGACACTTCTTGATAAAACCAAAAACCTTAAACATTTGTTTTCCCAGTACTTGTCTTTAAAATCATCAGAAAATCAGGGGGGGAGGGAGGACCTGCAGAGTTCATAATCATACAGAGTGTTATATAAAGCATTTTGGTTTTCAACGTTAAAGCCAAGTTTGAATAAAAGAATCTTAATAGAGGCAGACACGCACCTCAGGAACTTTCATTGGGAACACTGAAATGCCTTCTTGTTTCTAGAAAACACTACGCGGGAGCATCTTGGGACACCGGCTGTGCTCACCCATTGTAATGGCATTTTAAGATCCAGTCTGTGGATAGATGGCTCTTGGCAACAGGTGTAAATTTTACCAGTGCTAAGCCAGTCTACCTTCCCATGGAGAAGAGATGAGATAAAGATGGCACTATAGTTTTAGACATATTTAATTTATAAACATCTTTGCTTCCCCATGACTGAGTTCTACACTGAGGAAACCTCAGAGAGAGCTGAAAATCCTACCTGTTACTGTAAGAGGCTGAGTTTTTAACTGAAATTCACCTATACAGTAAATCAGAAATAAGTAACAATCAAAAACTAGCACCTGCTCCGAACCATAGACACACAATTATTTTTTCACAGTTATGCACTACCGATTTTGCTTTAAAAAATACTTGTTTTCCAAAACTCTATTTCTAATTTAAACACTATACTAATGATGAATTTATTATACAACTTGGGATCTTCTCTGTATCGTCTAACTTCAGAGCGCTTCATTATCTCTAAAAGGCATCAGAAAATAGTTTAACTTTTTTCTAATTTCTTTTACTAGATGAACTTTCCTTGAAGGAGATTTATGGAACAGACACTCTCCCAGTCCAGATCAAAGACGAGCAGAGGTAGTCTGTGGATGATAAAGTGTTATTTGATAGGTTTGCACTTTATCACCTTTATTTCTGATTCTTTAAACTTACCCAGCAATGCCATTTGCAGTGAGCCATAACCAGTATCCTTTGCCCTAATTAATTTTGTCATAATCTTACACACTGTTAACTGACATTTTGTAACTTCCAGCCTTTTGACACGGTGTGCTATAATGAATATAACCTTTAACATCTTACTTCCAGGCTAGTGAACACTACTGACTTCAGTACTTGTTGAACTTGTCAGCAAGAAGATGTAAGCTATGAGAATCCAACTCATCCTAGGAAATGTAAAACTAAGCAGGTCCATTGTTTATAGAGGACTGACAGACCCTTCTGAGAGAAGATGCACACTACAGTACACTCCCTGTATGTAGGTCATAAAAATACAATCCAAAGCTGGTGGTGCTTGAGTTATTTACTGTTACACTAGAAAATATCACATAGTCTAACAGATACATTGAGATGTTTGAACTTAAGTGTCATTTTTTTAAAAATAATCTCAAACCTCTAAGAACACAATGATGCTATTTCTTTGTCCTCTCCTAAAGCACAGCCAAGAAGGCATTTGTCACCTGCATAGCAGCAGACAGCAAGATTGTAATTTGGCAACAGAGATTAAAAAAATATTGTCTCTAGTTGAAAAGGCAAGATAAAAGAGATAGGACAATGATAGGCAAAACCAGAATTTGCTGAAGAAATCAGTTACCTTTCAGCTCTTTCTGAAAAGAAGCATGGGGTTTCAATCCATCATTTCTCATACGTGTGCAAGTTTCTGGTTGATTCAAAATAATTCTATCACTCCTTCCCAAAACTATGCATCATACAGCACAGTATAAGAAAATAATGTAGCCTCTGGAACTACAGAAATAATTTAATCTTAACCTTGTAGCAATGCTTCCAAACCATAAGGATTTCTTTTCTCTTTAGACTCAATAAATCAAATTTCTTTCTCTGTTCCTTAGAAGAAAGGCAGGTTGGAGTCTTGCATATATATCTAATAGTACAGGTCTACTGTGGTTTCTTGAAGGTATACAATAGATTTTGGGAAATGTGGATGAAATACAAGAATAACTGTAAGAAAATAGTGCTTGAATGCAGATTCCCCAAAGGACTGTCATAGAACGTTAAAACTGATGTGCTCCTGTGTGATAGCTAAGTGAAAAAAAAAAGATTAAGGAAAGTAGTACATGGCACGATTCTGATTAATTCATATTGGCTTTCTGGGAGATTCCAAGGCAAAGACACACACACAAAAATGCAAAATATGATGACATTCAAGACTTCAATGAATTCAGGTGAAAAGAGAAAATCTCAAAGGTTTTTTAAAAGTCTTACAGAATAGAAGTATATTCCCAGCAAAGAATTTGGAAGTCTGCCATGGTAGATACAGGTTAGTAAGTCAGAAATTTATTCAGGAGGCAAAGTTAAGCACCTTGAAAGTCAGTATGTTAATCTTGAATTCAGTCTTCCCTTTAATAGTCACCTGGGGTGAAGTTCCTGTAAAACTGATACGATAGGAATTGTACAGTTAGAGTGAACAACGCTGGCTTTTACCTGCTGGAAGCCTGAAAGTACACTACAGAGACTGATACACATTAGGGAGCACTAACCTTGTGGTACAAATATTATTCTTTAGGGAGGAAAGGAAGCAGGAACACCTCTTACTGCACCTAATGACTCAGAGTATGCTGAAAAGTCAACAAACTAAAAAAAAAAAAGAAGCTCTCTCAAAGTTCATAAATTAGAAACTGTGTGACATACACAACCAGGTAGCTAGAAGTTAACTTAAAAGAAAAAAATGTTAACAGAAGTAATGGTGAAATGAAGTTCATATTTGGCTTCATAATAAGAATGATAATTATATTTTTCCACACAGAAAGTATTTTTCACTGATAACCAGAGCACTGTTTCAAGCCCACAAACTACTTAACCATACCTTTGGCTTGGGGGTGGAGGGGTCTATAAAAGTAACTTTTAATTATTTATGTCACATGAAGCCTCAAACTCATTTCTTTTTATAGATAGCAATAAAGACCGTAATTGCATGAACTGAGTATGAGGTTTGAAAAACTCTCACAGGCTGATTTATTTCACAACAAACTGTTTTACCGAATTTCTTTTTCTTCTCATGTGGGAATTCCCTTGAGACTCCAGTCGACTGACCTTTGGACATGCAAATACTTAGAATTTTGAAGGCAGCAGACACTGCTTTACAGTTGCTGTTAACTGCAGTACTGTCCAGGTTGCTTCTGTTATTCTTGTCCATCTTATTTTTTTTAATGTAACTTATGAAAGGTACTAGCAATATCGCCAATGCAGCAATAGCCATCGTCCATAAAATAATGTATTCAAACACTTTGCAGAAAAAGTCTCAGAAATTAAAGCAACTACACAGTCGAGGCTACCAGAACACACAGCATGAAGACTGACAGAAGTTATCAAAAGCCACTTTGATCAAAAGTCTGTAATGTAATGTTACATTACCTGGTAACAGAAGAGATGCAAGACAGAGAATGCTGGTACCCCAATGCTAGACCAAAGTAAAATAATTACATCTTCCCACGGTAAGAGTTATAGGGCAAAGTAATGCATTAGAAAGTAATACACAGCTGTGGGAAAACATTGGCCTGGAAATAAATCTTAAAAAATCTAATTACTTGTTCTATGCCTGTAGCATATTCTGCTAAGCAGTGAAAAACATTATAAGGGCACTATCAAATTGAAAAACTTATTCTACACAATTTGTCTTCATTAACATATATCCATTATTTTGTAACACATACCTAGTTTTTTGTTCAAAATACATTCCCCTTCGCACCTTTCAGTGCTTGAACACTACTAAGGTTTTCAATGCTACACTGGAGTATTTAATTTTTGATATTGTGTACAACAAAAGTACATTGTTACATTTGCCAAATTTAAAACAAATAATTCAGTGATGAGCCACTCTACCACGGTGAATTGTCTGAATGTTATTCTTCACCTTCATTTCTTGCCATTTATGTTATAGTAATACTTTTTCTTGCTGATACTTTAACAATTAGATTTTTCTTAAATTAATAATTACTTCTGGTAACTCATTAACAGTTTGTTCTCCTACCCTCTCTTTCTAATGCTCCTTCTCACAGCTGAAGAGGCTCTGAAAAAAGAAAAAATTCTTTTCCTTTATTCTCTTCTGATAAAACAAGCGGAATCAAACACTTACACAGAAACTATTAGTTCTTATGCACTGGGTGTATTTTATGGAGTTGCATGACCACAAACATTTCAATTCTACCTCATGGTGCTAACTGCATCTCCCTAGGAGCTGGGTGCTTACCAAACCTAATATGATGAAGTATGATTATGTTTCCTCATCTGGAAACTGACAGCTTTTCCTATCGCCGAAATGTACGCTGCGCATTACAAATCTCTCCAAGATCCACATGAAGGAAAGAACAAGTGTACAGGTCAAAAAGGCACGCTCTAGGAAACTTGGAAAGAATGAGTAGTGTCATAAACAAAATAGGTTTACAACTGCCTCGGAGAACTACTTCATCAAATCGTCCTCCTCGGGGAAATAACAGAATTAACTACTGCTCTGGACTCAAAAAAAAATCATTGCACGTCCCTTTAAGAAACAGTTTTCCCAAATGTTTTTTCTTTTTTCCAGCAAAGTTCCAGAGTGTCAAGAAAATACGCATTTCCATTCATCAAAAGAACAATACAGTATTTTTGTAAGAATCTGTTCTTTCTTCCTGATAAGTGTTAACACATTGAGATGCTTCAAATCAGATGCAAATTTTAATAGATTTTTATATTAACTCAGGGCCAAAAGTTTCAAAGATAATATCCTAGGGATCTCCCAGAAAATGTAAACCAGATTCCACACAGTCAAATACACATTCTTATTCTTTCGACAGGTAATTTTCTTCATGGCACGACTACTGCAGACCTGTGTAAATCACCTCTTTCTTTAGGGGCTGAAAATATTCCCCCGGTAGGTTACAATACTTAATCTAGTTGCAAGAACAAGCTTAGGTGCATTTTGCTCTAACTTTTGTTTTGTTTTGTTTTGTTCTTTTAACAAAGCTTCTGCTTTGGCATTTCATTACATTGTACAGAAGGGAGCTGAAGTATTACCTGGGTTAAAATTGTAAATACAGATGTTGTGGCTCCACTGCAGTAGTGTCTAGCCTTACCTACATATTAAATAGTCTCTCTCTCAAATGCATTTTCTAAGATCTCACAAATTAACACCTGACCCTGTCAGGACTTCTCAACTTTAACGAGTCTTCAAACTGTACAGGGATATATTTGGCTGACATAAGTAGCAGGACTGGAATACGACCAGGCAAAACAAAGAAAAGAAAAAAGTGCCTTTTCCATATTTTGCAGATGGTAAGCCACAGACACTTAACATTAAGAGAATATTAACAAATACTAACTTATTGCTTTAACTGTGAGAAATTGTTTAACCTCATCTCTGTTCAATGACAACTCTCTTCACACCGATCAGGAAAGTAGTCCAGATAAACTTCACAAGGAAGACTGTACATAAAGTCAAGCTCTGTTCACCTGGAATAAGTACAGTTTGCTCAAGGTCATACGAAATCTATTAACAAAGGTGGCATTTTGATACTGCTAGTTAAAATCTACTGCCTTAGGCATAAGCTCTTCTTTTATTTAAATAGTATTTTCATCCATACATACTTGTGACTACCGAGAGCTAATTGACCAAGATCCTTCTACCCTAGGAAGAAGGCAGGAAAGTAGAGCTCAAAACGCAGGCCGTGTCCTTTAATTATAACCATACGTGTGTCTGTGTGTCTCTACATACATACACGTATACATATGCACACGCCCTGTGTGTAATTACAGTGCTCCAGCTCTCCAGTCAAGGTATATTCAAGCCCCTTGCTTCAATTTTGGACCATTTTGGCAATGCAGAAGGATGCTCTGGTCCACGCAGATCTGAAGGGGCCTGTTCCCTATTTGTAAACTCAAATTAGACTGACCTCAGTATTCGTTGCTACAAGACCATCTCTAATGAAAGCTCTGCAGCTTACCATTTGCATTCACATTCCTTTCTGAGAACACAGTGCTTGGCCACCTCATCGGACTTCCGCTGAGAGACTCCACTTACTCCGGTATCATCCTAGAACACTGACGGGTCTGCAATGTACTACAGATGCTGAAATTTCATATTGTGAATATGGAAGCCTGTCATGCAAATACCAAGAGAAAAAGAAAGACAATGTGTAAGGCGCAGATACCTTCTCAACATTGCTGTGACTGTGACAGGAACCTACCTTCTCAAATTCCCACGAATCTAGAAGGTTCCCTTATTTTAAGTTAGAGCTATTGAAATTTTAAGTGCAAGAACTGGGATGCAGCAGTTACTTAGTCAGTCAGCCAAATACAAACCTCCTCCTTGTTTGTCCTTATTGGATTCCTTGAAGAAAATCTACAGTGCTTTCTGTAATCATTACAGATTTTCACTTCAACAGCTTTATTTTAAAAATCTGATCATAGCTGAACTTATTCACCCTGAAAAAAAATTTACAACTACTGTGAGAGGCAAAAGTGTTTACTAGACTTGCAATTGTCAGAAAGTTCATAAACACTATCATCCAGCTATTCCATGTAAATGAATGCTTGCTCTTCAGGATACTTTTTAAACACCTGTGCCCTTCAGGACTGTTCTATTAAATTCAAACAGAATAAGGTCTTGTAAAATTAAATCCAAAGCAGAAAGTGAGGCTTGTTAGCTGACCTGATGCACTGGATGCAGTCACACCTTAACAAATGAGATGTACAACGTGGAGTAGCTTGCCAAACAAATTAATACTTCTGAGTAAATTCCTCCTGATACTTTCTTAGTGCTAAGAGGGCGAGGAAGGACTCTCCAAATATTTTCTCTTTGGTGACATCCAAACTGACCCAAGATTATGATTCTAATAGACACTACTGAAGTCTTGCACAAAAGCTCTCCTTGTGCTACACCATCCCATATCTGAGCAGAACTTGCAGTTTCTGCAGCTCTGTTTTGGGGTAATTTTTAATATCTAAACTCAAGTTTTCAGTGTGTGCAGTTGTTCCATAGAATATGAGGTTCCCCCCTCCCCCAGTTAATATTTTGATCAGGTTCTGAAGATGAGGTTTTCTTTGCCAAGCTACATATTTTACCTTGCTCTGCATTCAGCACATCCATAACGGAGTCAAATACAGTCACAATGCTACGATTTCCTAATCCTAAACATCCCACAAACTGGAGTTTTCCTTATCAGCAAAACAGTGTCCTCAGAACTTCAAACTCCACAAGTTAAAATCACAAGGAAAAAAGTTGATATTGTATTTTGCTAGATAGGTCCTCAGTTTCATGATGACTCATGCACTGGTTTGAGCTGCGAATCAATGTTATCAAACTCAAAAGCACCTTGTGGGTATGACAGATGGTGAATAAACCTTCACTTTCTTGGCACCATCCTGGCATTAAACCAGATGGAGACATTTGCAAATAGTGGATGGTAAATCCTTGGAAGGTCAGACATTCTTACCACTTCTATGTTGCTCAGAATCTGCAGATGTACCAATATTTCAAACACATCTTTTGGGTTCAAATTCCTACTTGCAACACTGTACCTAGCACTTCCATACAGAATCTTTACCTGATTCCTTTCCCTTTCAATACAGACCACTGGCGTCAAGTATACTTTCTAGTTCTGTTTTGCAGTAAGATTACTTACAGGACAGTCACAAAGCAGAGCTGGTTGCCCAGAGAGACTGTGCAGTCTTCATCCCAGGGATTTCAAGTCCAACTGGACAGAACACCAAGGAACCTGGTCTGACCTCGCAGCTGATCCTACTGTGAGCACAGGTTGGAGCAGAGACCTCCTGAAGTCCCTTCCCACCTGAATTATCCTCTGGTCACCGCTTCACACAGTAACTGTTTAAGTGAGAGTTTAGGAGTTTTAGCTGCTAACTATAACTCTGTATTATTAAGTCTCCAAGTCCACTCTTGATTCGGATGACATGGCTCCCTAACATAACACAGCCAAACCACACTATCAAACGTGTCTTCTGCTTTTATCTCCATATTTTATCAGAACTTTGTCAGCTTCAGCCTTCTTGAATTAATACTGTCATACAAGAGAGTATTTCAAATTGTGTGACTGATTTTATGCGACCTGGACCTGAAGTCCTTTTGTTCTCAGTTCTCTCGTAACTTCACCTTCTTCCTGTCTTTTGGGATCATTTCCCTCAACAGCAAGAAAAACAGTACCTTTCAGTGTGTCAAGAACAGCGAGCTGATATTCCACTGTCATTTTACCCCAACCTAAGTGGCATAAAATTACTTACAAGGAGCTTTATCTGGCAGCTCTTGTCACACTTCTTAGTTCCAAATGGGTCAGGCTTTTCTCCATATCCTCTTTCTCCCTGTAACCTGTTTCTCCAAGTTAATGGAGACACTTGGAGGAACAGAATGATGTATTCACTGTTGTTTCATTTGGCATAATTACTGCCTTCTTGATCAAATTCAGAGATAAGAGCAGTTTAATTTGTCCATGCCAATTATGAACACCATGAAGCCTGACTTCAGGGTAGTAAAGTCACAGTCCCTGGGCACAAAATGAGCAAGCTCCTTAAGTACATCCTCAATTCAGTCCAGCAAAGTTTTCTCCCTAGCTGAAAAACCATCAACAAATTTATTCTGCTAATCGTAAGGACATCCAATTTTTGTTTAAAGTATACGTGCTCTGTATCAAGCTATTGCACTACAACATCACAGCAAAACATTTGAAGGTCTCATAATGTTCCCATTCATACATGTCTGAAAGTAATCTATTTTACAAAAAAAAATCTTGTATATCTATTCTGAGGCTACTGCTGAAGAACAGCAAAGATTCAATCAATGAAACTTGTATCCAGTAAGTGCTTTGCCAGCTCTGACACTTTCTCCCAGGCTCAATCAGCTGGCAGATGGTTGTACATAGCAGTTTCCTCACAAGCAGGAAGAGAGAATGATCTTTTCTTTCTTTACATTCCCCATATTAGGCAAAAGTGTAGGAATTGTACTCAACACATTCACAAGAGATTTCTGCCAGCAAAGTTGGCTCTAAACCACTAAAAAGAAAATATAATGATTCCCCCGCAGCCTGTGGTGCAGCCCATGGTGGAGCAGGTTGTCCCCCTGCAGCCCATGGAGGTCCACGGAGGAGCAGAGATTCACCTGCAGCCCGTGGAGGACCCCACATTGGGGCAGGTGGAGGCCTGAAGGAGGCTGTGGCCTGTGGAGGGCCCGCTGGGACAGCTGTTCTGGAGGGACTGCACCCCGTGGAAGAGATGACCCACGCCGGAGCAGTTTCACGAAGGACTGTGGCCCATGGGAGGGACCCCACGATGGAGCAGAGGAGGAATGTGAGGAGTTCTTCCCCTGACGATGACGCAACAGTGTAAAACAACGCGTGATGACTGTGACCCCCATTCCCTCTTCCCCCCAGTGCCGCTCAGGGGGGGGGAACGTAGTAGAGATAATGTTAAGCCTGGGAAGAGGGAGGGGTGGAGGGTGGTTATCTTGTTCCCTGTCTCATTCTCCTGCTGTTTGTAGTAATAAATGAATAGTTTTTCCCAGGTCAAGTCTGTTTTGCCCGTGACGGTAACTTTAAGGATTTCTCCCTGTCCTCATCTCAAACCTCGAGCTGTTTTTCTTATATCATCTCCCCCTGTTCTCTCAGAGGGTGTGGGGAGTGAGAGAGAGACTGCGTAGTCTGGTCCCGATCGGGGCTGAACTACGACACCTCAGAATGATCCATCTATCTTTGCACACTTTGGACTCAATCAGTTTTGAAAATGTTTTAAGACTGATCTACCTATATTCTAAAAGCGTATTCCAGCAGTAGTGGTTTTTGTTTTAAACATATCCATATGCCATATGTAACACAAAAGCAAAATCTGATGACTTATTATTTCCAATGAATGTTTTATTTTCTCTTCATTTGTACTAACTCTCTGAAGGAAACAGATAAAGCATGCAAGAAATTAATCATAAAATTAGAAAAAAATATATTCTAACCAGAACTTAAACATCAGTTCTTACAGTCAAGATTTTTAAGAGAAGGATATCCTATTCAATTAAAACAGACTTCTCTATCAAAAAGCATTACTACTTCAATTTACATTTCTTTTCAATAAGAAAATAACAATTTTAGCATTATCTTACATATTATTGGTACTGCAAAAACTTTCCTTCATACTTTTTAAAGAATGCAACTGAAAAACTATTTGGAAAAAAACGCTTGTTTTTTCTCACAAAAGTAGGATTTTCAGTTCCTATCACGTCTAGAAAGTTGAAGTGATAACTCTATAATAAATTGACATTTCTTCACTGGGCAACTCTCATTGAAAACTGTAATGCTGCTTCATTTTGCTAAACTACTACTTCTCCATTGTAACTTGGCATTGACATTTTCAAAACATTTTTATGACACTTTCAACTCACTAACATTTCAGGTCTCTTATTAACCTGGTTTGCAGATAAAATGATTGACAAAATATTTTTGTCTTGGGAGGAAAAAAACCACCATCCTGTTTTCTGACTAATAGAAACAAAATTATATAAAATTTAAAAACAGAAACGTATAAATCTGGGGTACTTTCCCAAAAGGGTAAAGTACAGTCTAGTTACATTGGCAGTGTCTGATTTATTTTTCCCTTTATAAACTGTATGTTTAAAACAGATTAAAGGCACAGCATTCTTCAGAATCTAATCTTGTTATTGCATTATATTGGTTATACCCAGTCCTTGTTCTCACAGATGTACTTTTTTTTTTTTTTGTATAGAGCATCACAGAAAAATTCAGTTATTCACTAAAAGTCATACAAAACCATACAAAATAAGAATCAGCTCAAAACCCATGGCATAGTAGCACACGTGAATGATAAACTGACAGAACTTAGTAAAATGCCATCCTTTCAACGCAATCTGCAACCACTGAACAAAGTAATTCCTTAACTTAGGAAAGTCGTTCATTATCAAAAAAGATTCAGTTTGGAGGATGTAGGGATAAGGGAGATTAAACCAACGTAAAATCCCCTAATGGTATTAATGGGAAGCAAATAAACAGTATTAGCACTAGACATTAGTAACTGCTGTTTCAAAATAAAACAAAACAATGCTGCTAACTTCAAAAACAGCAGCTGGACACACCAGATTCTCAGCTGGTATTGTCGCTGTAGCTGAAGACTGAAAAAAAACCAAGGAAAATAAGAGCTATAGTGACTGGTTTATGAACCGTTAGGTGATTTGAATGTCTTATTTTCAATTTAGCACCAGCAGTAGATGTCAAGTCTGTATTAAAAGATAAAAGCTAGAGTTAGAACTCAGGTTAACATTTAGGTTTAGAAAGACTGGGGTTGTGTAGCCTGAACCGTTGCTAGATCCCGTCAGGCTGGCGGAGAAAAGCTTACAGCTGACAGCAGGAGATAAAAGTGCCTTAGTTTTAATTTTTACTTTAAGCACTTACTCCTCCACCTCACTGAAGGCTGGATTTGGGATTGGAATCTGAGAAAGCAAGGGATGAAATTACTGCTAGAGTTAGCAAGAGCTATAGAAGAGAACTGAAAGCTGGTATAAGTAGCTCTGAGTACCCAATTTTTCATTTCCAGGCTTCAAGAGATTCCTGATCTTGGGTAAAGTTTACCAGTAGAACTGGAATTAGTTTGTAAGGCAGTATGTCTGAAGAAACCATTACTGATTAATTTTTCCAGGACTGTAATGATAAATGGAGTGCTACCACCAGACTAAGAAACCTTAATTTAGGAGCACTGGTCTCCTTTCAAGCATGGGAGTATGGTCTCTTTCCAAAATGAATTTAAGGACAGTTCAGGAAGGCAAGGATGCCAAACCTCCGTTTGACAAGCCAACAGAAGTCAGCTACTGACAGATGTGAAGCAATTGTACAGCTGGATGGAGTATCAGTACCTGGCGTAGCCGTAGCAAAAGGCTAGGGACAAAACCACTTTCACTGTCTTTCAAATGCTGCCCGCTTTCCTCATCCTGTGATTGCTAAATGGCCCAAAAGGACAGGTCACAGCAGCTGTGCAGCCTGGGGAGATTAACTACCGCCACAACGGCTGTTCTGATTATATCTTTGGTGATTTGGGGGCAATTTCAGTTAATCTTAAGTAGGACTGTTCTCATCATTGTGAAGCAACTGGTCAAAATCTCAAACTGCTGGAAGATGCCTTGGGGTAGGCTCCTTTATTGCCTCTTTTTATTGCTTGCAATTCCAAGCATGAGAGAGGACTAAGTTTCAGGCCAGACTTGCAACAAGAGATTTCTCTGTGAGTGCTACTTGCCCTCTTACCTCCTGAAGCACCTATTTCGTTTGCTTCCTCAGTAATTCCTTCCTTCAACACCAAAGGGGTCAGTAAGATACAGGGGGTGAGGAGATGGAAAGGGTACACTACATTTGTTTTGCTTTTCTAGGCTGGAAAGATAATTACAAGCCCACTTAATTCTGTGGGTGCAAGAGCTCCATTTCCCCTCAGTATCTCTAAGATTTTATAGATCCTAAAGGCTACAAAAGTCATAGTGGGATAGACTCCTGCTACACATTCACTTCGTTAAAAAACAACACACAAATAAATAAATAAAGTGCTAATTCAGAAAACAACTTGTTGAGTGAGTTTGCTATTAACAGCATTAATAAGAAAGGTCGTATCAGCATTCTTATTAAACTGAAAAATGAATACTAACAAGGAATAGAAAGCATAGAACTACCTTTTTGTTTTTTAACAATCTGAAGAAGTCATACAATCTTAACTGAACGGTAAGAATACCATACTGAACACAACAGCGGACAGATGTTTAGGGTTAAAGAAAAGTAAACTATATTTAACACTGTTTATACAGAGTAGTCCATCCTGGCTTCCACAGATAATGATACAAACTAATAAATACCTTTGTAAGGAGTTTCATTAACTAACATATATTGCTTGGTAAAAAAAAAAAAAAAACACCAAGAACAACAAACCCTTAAACTATAGTATTAGCTCTATACAGTATTGTCAAAGCTTATACTGGTTTGAATTTAGAACAGATTAGCAGATACATGCCTAAGGCATCTTTCAAGCAAAAAGTCATTAGTCAAATATAAATATAAGTATGATTCCTTGGAAGTTCAGTTTAGGGATTGTGTTATGCAACATAGCAATCAGTAAGAAATTAAAAAATTATAGGTGGTAAGCTCAAAAATGGTAGCGTGGTAAATTATATTGAGGACAGGCATTGCAAAGAACAATCTCAAACCGGAGTGAGGTAAAAAATTTATTTCACTGCTGCTCGTAAAAATCTTCAGAGACGTCAGTTTGCTCAGTTCATCAAAGAACATTTGAAAGGTGACTTGACAGCAGTATACGATTACTTCCAAGGGGAGAAAATACAGGCTTCTACAGGTCTGTCACACAAAAAGGCTTAACACAACTGAGTAGCTGGAAGCTGAAGCCAGACAACCTCAAACTAACCAGTAGGAAAAAGCTAGCAAGAAAAGTAATTCATTTTTTACCTCTCGCTATCTTCAGATGAAAACTAGACATCTATCTAAAAAAACACGCTTTAATCAAACACAAGCTATCCTATGCAGAGCCTGCATACACTGGTGAAAGAATTGTTTGCAATACACATAAGATCAAAATACATATTCACAGGTCAAGCTTGGTCTTGCATTTTATACACCTGCAACTGTGTACACATAGCACTAAACATCATTCTTTTTTTTCATTTTCTTTGTCATGAAAAGTTTTCTCAATCATACCAATCCCCGCTCTTGGAAACATTTACAAAGAGAGAACCCCTATAGTGATATTTATGTTCTTTCCAAGGTTCTGATACACCATTTCTTACTGTTAATAGCCTGAAAACTATATATAACTGCTTCACACTTCAAATTACTCAATTCACCTGAGCCTTTTTTTTCTTCTGCCAAATATGCATTCTGCAACTTAGTCATTTTTGTACAAAAACACAACCTGAAGGTTTCTTTTAACAGTTTTCTGTGTAAGAGATTTCATTTTTCTGTTGTTCGGTTTGATACTTCTATTACTTTCCCCCCTCAAAAGAGTTACAGTGTGTTCAAATCATTATAATTCCTTTTCCACAACTGGCAGTTCACCCTATAATTCTATTCCAAATTACACGATGTGTAAAATAGATACTCAACAAAATGTGTGAATATGCCCTGCGCTATTACAAACCAATGTAACTTCTTTGGTATTTCTTTCTCAATACCGAATGTATTATGCTGAAACGTTCCTTGAGATTGTTACAACACTAGGACTCTGAACAAGGCAACAATTTTCCCTCTTACTGAAACTTCTTTTTTCAACTGTGAATGCATAAAGTTCTTGCAGTCCATTCTCCTGCACAGTGCTGTTTCACACACTGGAGCTGGGCACAATCTGACTTTTGTGTTTACCATGGAAAAGTCTGATCTATTTCTTTGAAAGCTTAACACTTTTAGGTTCGCGAACTTCAATTACTTATTTTTTTAAAAAAGCTTTAATATCACCTTTATATTTCATGCTGACACCATGCAATATTAACAATAAAAGCTCAGCCACACTTGTGGTCAGCCAAGCATCCTTCTTCAACTGCTTTCCAGCCACTGCTGCTACTGTCTGCCAGTATAACAGCGTGCACATCACATACCTGGGAACTGTTGAGTGAAAAGAGTTGCCAATTCAATAGAAAAGTTACATCTTGACTGAACTACACCATTATCCAAAATAGCATTATTGAACTGTTCTTGGTTCATCATGCCTTGGATATTAACAAAGGCATCCAGGCGTGCCAGAAGCCTTAGTGAGCTAGTGGTAGACTTTCAAAGCATTCTGAGTATTAGTCCACATCTGCAAATAAATGAAGCGACTTAAACAGAAAGTTTGACTTGCTTGCTTTTGTGCTATCCAAATGTTTCCACTTACTCAGGATGGAGATAATCTATTTGGAAAAGCATAGTGCAATGTTTACTAAACAAATGCTGTATAAAGTTAAGTTCATAAAATACTTAACTACAGAGTTGATAAGTATGAACAACAAAACCACTCAACTGCAAACACAGATTCTTGTGACCCTACTTTCATGAAATACAGCTCATTATATGAGTGGCCCCGTGAAGCCAACAAGACTACTCATGGAGCAAAGCGATACTAAATCACGGTAAAAAAAAACCCAACCAACCAAACAAAAAAAACCCCAAAAAACAGGAACGTGAGCATTTGACAACTGAATTAGAATGACAGTATCACGAGTATTTCCTATGCTGACAGAGGAATTTTGTATGTGCTATGTAACGGTGAGCTTCAGAAGAAGGAAGCTACAGATAGCCGAGTCTGAGCCTTCACTCTGGTTTACTGCTGACTGAAGTAGGCCTTTGTGCAGGTGACTTGGAGATTATTTTTGTTCTTCATTTTCTCAATCCACATAGTCTACACAAAGCTTACCAGACTGGTCCTCAGACACGTATGCCTTAACATTCAATACTTCCGTTACTACTGTGTGACTGTCGTATGACTTCCGTAAGGACCAAAATGTGCTGAATAAAATGAGCAAGTTGTAACTCATAATTTGATGAAACTCCTGCTTTTTGCTCTTCATGTTCACATGGATAGTGATAAATTTTTCCCATCTTTACAATTATTAATTTCTTTGTGAAATTTATGTACTCTATGGTTACTAATCGAAAATAAGAAATTATAATTTTTTTGGGCTTCAGTTATAGAAGTTACGATTAATATTGTCAAGTTTGCAGAAAATAAACTATAGCGTAGTTACAGTCATGTAAGATATGTAAGACTTACTTCTGCCTTCAGGCATCTGAACGACTGAAACCAAACTGCATAAATACTAGTGAAGAGCAGGCAAAAACAGTACGATTAAAAAAAAAATAATTAAAACTGAAGACAAGTTTAAAATTAAATTAAAACCTGCTACATTCACTTAGTTCTGATTTAGCTTGCACATATGCATAAAGATTAACATATCTACTCCAATAACTCTCTCTCTACACTAGGAAAAAGTCAATCTTTTCCAGAGCAAATGTGACCAAAATTACAACCATATTTTTCTCTCACAGCATGCTAAAAAATCGAGATTTATCACAACTGGGACTATTATCTAGATTGTCCTGCCATTTAGCAGATGAAGGGCCCACACGTAAATATTAAATTGGTAATAAACCAGATACAGAAAAAAAAACAATAATCACCAGAAATGAGGAGCCACAAATTCTGAAACCTTAAAGCCATTTTTTACATTTAGAGAGATATAAGCAGCATGTTACCTATTGCATGAGAACATTTTTTTTAATACGAAAGATTCTATTTTGTATATACAGCATGCATAAAGCCAAGCCACTGTTGTATTACAAAGGCTAGTATGCAGCAAATAGCATTTTCTTCCACAATTTAAAATATCTAATTTAGTATCCTGAAGACTAGAAAGTAGATTTGCCTAACTCATATTAGTAAAATTGACTTTCACAAAACCATTAAAAAGATCACTATGTTATCTTAATATCCTACAGTGGTCACAATTTTAGTGAAAGAAAGAAGATTAAAGAAGGATTTTGTGCCCATTCTCTATATAGCTAAATCCCTAAAAGCTGCAGCCCATTAGCTAAACACCATAATAAGGGGCTACCACCTTGATTATACAATATTCTTTGAATGGTTGACTACAAGAGTTCAGCATTTTAAACTGATGGAGGAACACTCACTGTTTGCTAACCTGTAATGCTCCTTCAACAGCATTATTTTTAAAACTGCAAAATAACATGAGTTTCCAGAACCTTTTTTCTAGTTCTAAAGCCAGGACTGGAAATTGCTATAGTGTTTCTGCTTTTTTTTTTCAATCAACAAAAGAGCAAAGGATTTTGAAAAATTAATAAGTTTAAGAGCTTCCAGAGTGTTTTTGAAGTACTGACACAACTGGAAGACAGAATTAAAGTTCATTTGAAAATATCTTTGTGGACTATTAACAGTACTTTGAAAGAGAGGAAAAATGTTGTGAGCTGGTGGTGGTGGCTACTGACCAGCTGTACACAGACCTGTCCCACCACTCTAAAACGATTGCTGCTTCACTGTATTTTCTAAGAGGAACTATAATGAGAGGCAGACATACCTAAAGTCCTTATTCGTTCACTGTTTAGCCAAAAGATTTTCCAACTTTCATGAGTATGCGTACTTCTTTGGATTCACCACGATAAGCTACCTGCAAAAGCAAGCAGGCATGTGGCAGTATTATTAAAAGGCAAAGGGGACACTGTGCTCAAGGCTTCGCCTGCCACTACCATCAAACCACCGAGATCATTCCGGTAAATGGTGTTTGCTTGTTTGTTTACTGTGGCAGGTCATTCACTTTATCAAACAGCTTTGCATTCATCTTGCTTTCATTCAGTTGCTTAGAAACACAAGGGACACTTTCACAAAGCAAACACTCATACACAAGATCTGTTTCCTTCTTGTTTATTGGTTCCTGTTGTTATTCTTCATTTAAGATGGCGGATCGGGTCTTAGATAAATAGGCAAACCTTTACCAAAGGTATTAAGACAGGAGGATGGTACAATAAGTAATAAATAAGTTAAAGCAAAATACAAAAGATGGATGGGCAAGCAACTGATGTATTTTTTTAGATATTTTCTCAAATTAAAAAAAAAAAAAAGCATTAGCAAATTTTTTTTCAACTGTAAGTTTTCTTAATTTTTCCACAGGCATTAATAACTATGTATAATGATGTTTCACCTATTCACACTGTACTTACATGAGATGGTATTTTAAAGACAGATAAATCAACTAACGTCTTTGTTCTCTTCTCTGTGGATTCAGCTGTGGGTTAGGCCAGCAATGACAAGTTGGTGCTGGCTCAACACACTGAGTGCTAAAATGTTTGAGAAGCCAGCTAGGATAATTTGTGTAAAAGCAGTACACTCTGATCACCAGGTGATGGAAAGTCTCTTCCTTGTGGAAGCAAACACTGATGATAAGAGGATGAAGAGGAAAGATTTAGGGCATGAAAAATAAATCTCTTTTCTTCCTCTCACAGAAATTAAGAATAATAATACCTTTTCCAAACTGGAAATCAAATTTGAAATAATATATGCAGGATTTTCTATGGTATCACTTACTTCTATCTCATATAATACCTTAACACACTCTTCATTTTCAATCTAATGTTGCAGATAGGAATGTAGATAGATAGTTTACCATTTATAATTAAAATATAACGCATATTGTGCAATACGTACTCATAAGTTATTCACTTAAGTAGTAACATGTTCCAAATATGTGACTGAAATCTGTACAAGTAAAGAAAATTAGGCACATGGATAAGTCACGTGTAACTAAGAGTTGGGACCAAGAGGCTAACAGCTTCCTCTGCTTCACAACTTGAAAGGACTAATCACAGAATCATAGAATCATAGAATGGTTAGGGTTGGAAGGGACCTTCAAAGGTCATCTAGTCCAACCCCCCTGCAAGGAGCAGGAACATCCCTGATTAGGTCAGGTTGCTCAGAGCCTCATCCAACCTGGCCTTGAACGTTTCCAGGGATGGGGCCTCCACCACCTCTCTGGGCAACCTGTTCCAGTGTTCTATAACTCACATCGTAAAAATTTTTTTCCTAATTTCTAATCTAAATCTACTCCCCACTATTTTAAAACCATTACCTCTCGTCCTATTGCAACGGCCCCTACTAAACAGTCTCTCCCCATCTTTCTTGTAGGCCCCCTTGAGGTACTGGAAGACCGCTATCAGGTCTCCCCAGAGCCTCCTCTTCTGCAGGCTGAACAGCCCCAACTCTCTCAGCCTGTCCTCATAAGAGAGGTGCTCCAGCCCTTTTATCATCTTCGTGGCCCTCCTCTGGACCTTCTCCAACTGGTCCATGTCCTTCTTCTGTTGGGGGCTCCAGAACTGGACACAGTACTCCAGGTGGGGTCTCACCAGGGCAGAGTAGAATGGGGGAATCACCTCCCTCAACCTGCTGGCCACGCTCCTCTGGATGCAGCCCAGGATGCGGTTGGCCTTCTGGGCCGCAAGGGCGCATTGCCTGCTCATGTTAAGCTTCTCATCCACCAGCACTCCCAAGTCCTTCTCCTCAGGGCTGCTCTCAATCCATTCCCCGCCCAGCCTGTATTTGTGCTTGGGATTGCCATGACCCAGGTGCAGGACCTTGCACTTGGCCTGGTTGAGCTCCATGAGGTTGGCACGGGCCCACCTCTCCAGCCTGTCAAGGTCCCTCTGGATGGCATCCCTCCCTTCCAGCGTGTTGACGGCACCACACAACTTGGTGTCGTAGGTGAACTTGCTGAGGGTGCACTCTATCCCATTGTCCATGTCGCCAACAAAGATGTTGAACAGGGCCGGGCCCAGCACGGACCCCTGAGGGACGCCACTGGTGACCGGTCAACTAAGCCAAACAACAATTTCTGACAGTTTTAGTACAACATCATTTGTATCTCAGTTGCATCAGCAGTATCAAATCTCTGCCTCATTTTACCTTAATGTGCAATTAAATAAAACCGCACAGTTGGAAGTTTACTTTTGGTTAAAAAATATGTCTGCAGAATTTTCATATGCAGCAAACAACTGTGATAATCAAACTTTTGTGGAATGGTTCTCATCTGCTTCTTGGTTTCAATAATTTCTTAATTGCTATATATTTTTCACGGAAAAACCTAGATTATTTAATTCTCTCTGCTGTGCTCTGTCAAACCACATTTCTTTTCTTCAAACAATGGGATCCAAAAGGACTTGGCATTAATAGGGTTTAGAGTTACAGGTTAGCATTTTCTCTCAGGGACGCAGGAAATGCAAAAATGGGCAATAAACAATGGTGACTAAAAGAAAGCGTACAATCTGGATAGAACCTAAATTAAAACTGCAGCAAAATCTTCACAATTGTTAAATGTGGGAAGTGCTACTTGTGATTTAAAGACAGTAAATACTGAACATACGATGAAAAGGACCATGAAAATCAGGAAAAAGTTGCGGAAATATGTAAACACATTTAAGTGACAGTAAGATTTTATATTACTAGGATGGTACTAGAAGCGTAAAATTCTGCAATATCAGATGAATGTAAGAGAATGTAAATTTAGATGAAGCATCAAGAAAACTTAGAATGATGCTCAATCAGAAATGTTATTTGGAGAAAAATGATGGAAATTCCTTTTTTGAGCTAAGTAAAATTGGCAATGAGCTGGAGAAGATGTTAAATATAAATCCTGTGCTGAGAGGTAACTTAGGAAGGATACATTGACAGGATGACAGATCAGTTCATTTCTAACATCTGTGATTTCTAAAGCACTGTCAATATCCTGCAGGAATATGCCACTAATGCTTTGCAAAATATATATTAAGGGTTAGGAGACAATACATACATTGCACTATGCGTACTTCATCTTTTTTCTCAATGACCAACTGAATTTCACAAATGGCTGATGAAGTCTGCAGTCAGTTCCAAAGTCCTGACTTCTACTTTGCCTTATGATTTTTAAGTGCTTCAATGGATTTTACTAATATCTATTGTGGAAGCTTTGCAACTCCACTTCTCCAAACCAATAAATACATTTCAAGGATTTTTATGGGTCTTGTAACATTTCAAAACAATGCCAATGCTTGGCATTACAAGGCAATGTAATTTTGCTTAATGAATAAATTTCTGATGTTTTACATCTTTCTGGGGTACGACAGGACACTACAAAGGTTAGAAAACCCACAGGCCCTGACCCTTACTAACATTGCTGTCAGCAGTAGGGATGTAACACACAGCTGCAGATCATACCTTCACTGCTTTAAAAAATACAGAAATGGGGAGAGACTCACAATGATTCACTACATCAGCATCAGAACCAATTAGCTGTAAAATCACTCACTGGATTTACACACCACTCTGAACACAAAAAGCCTCCTTGATTTAAAAATTTACTGGAAGCATTTAGAGGAGAAGGACCCCTGTGCTATGAGGACACTATTCCACGCCTCTATAGAGAAAAGGAGCAGCTTCAGTCCTAAAAATCAGCTGTAACTCCAACATAGCTGAACAGTAGAGGGGTCACCAGCACAGGTATTCACAGCAAACACAAGGAGAGCACAGCAGCCCTTTGCTTCTCCCCTGTCATGCTAATGATACAATCACAAACAACGAAGTCACAAAAACATCATTGTGAGATGGGTCTTGGCTGCCTAAGGTATCATTAGGAAATACGATGATTACCTTGAGCAGATTACAAAAACTCTGTCATTCTAGCTCATTCATCTGGTTTGGATTAGCCAACTGAACACTTAAATATCATGTTACAGTTCTTAATGATTTGGTTCATATAGCATTACTGACCATAAACTCTCATAGCTCTGTTGCATCATTTCGCCAGACTTTTCACAAGCTTTATAAATACACAAAAATACAAGTCCAGGCATCTTTTTCATTGAATTCTAACGTGTGTTCTTATACACCACATGTAGTATTCTCACCTGAAAAGCCAAAGCAAAAGCCAGTACTACTGGATAGGTGTTACTCCATAATAATACAGCAGAAAAACGATACCTTGATAACACGTAACACTAAGGCCCTAAGGTGATACCTCATATCAAACACTGGATCAATTCTCTACTAGCAAAGGCTAATAAGAAAGGTACTTCTATGAGATAAATAAAACTGTAAGTTTATGCCCATATCTGACATTCCCTTTTAGGCACACGTGCTGGAAAACACCTTGAGGACATTTGTGGTGTAATGAAACGTACCAACATGTACAGCAGGTTAACAATTTTTCATCCACCTTTTAGTCCTATGATACAAGAAATCTAAAAAAACAAGCTTCAACAACAACAGTTTCAGTTAAATCTTGAAATAGACTTTCGGTATTAACATTCACTCTCATGCCAAAATCACTTACAGAAAAAGCTTTTAAAGCCTTTTCATATAAATTAATAATCTAAATTATAAAATGTATTTAGTAAGTATTTAGTAATATAGTAAACATTTATCTAGAAATACTCCTCTAGAAATTTAGCTTACAGTCACGGGCACTGTAAATTTATCACAAATCTTACAGTATTCAACTTTTTTCTTTCTCAAAAATTCATATACCGGTGTCCTGTATTTACATGAGAATTTCAAGTTTCAATTAAAACCGAGCAAATGAGTTTCATGAGCAAGGACAAAAGTACAAAATCCAACATTAAGAAGTAAATACAGTATTTTCCTACATACTAACCAAATCTCATGCTTCCTTACTGACGAGGCAACAATCACTTATCATTTTAACACGCATGGAGAAAATGCTGTAACATACCCACAGATGCAGAGCAGCATCATATCACTCATTAAAAAAGAAAAAAAAAACCCTTGTTTTTAACAACTTTGCTTTTAAATGGAGATACACCATTTGAACACGTAATTTTGATTCAAGAGTGTAATTTCCTGTATTTTAGAAACTTACTACTGTAGGCATTGACGTAAGATGGAGCCAAACAGAGATTCTGATCAGATTTGAAACTTCCTGAACTTGATTCACACTATTATCTCCATTTGATTTCCTACAGCTGGTCTGAAGAGGAGTAAAGAGCTGATTTGATTGGAGACTGAAACATTTTCAGCAGGTGGAAGTAAAGAGCAGAAAAAACCATGCTTGCTTCTACACAAAGCAGACAATTTGGGGGGCGATCTTTTCTTCTTTTTAAAAAGCTACTTCAGCTCTTGCTAAAGCCATTAACAAAATCTAAAGAGTTGTTTACCATCATTTTACTAAGTTATACAAGGCTAGTGAAAGATGCAAGAACTGTATTTCTAATGAGAACTCAGCTCTCTCTGGTAGGACAGGCCCTGCCTTAAATGGTCATCTTGTATTTTCCGTCGTGTCTCTGAAACCGCACTACTTACAGAAAAAATAAAAAAAATTTAAAAATCCACCAACACCAGTATTTCACAGTGAAGTAAGATTCCCTACATTGCTCTAGTACTGAGTATTTCAGCTAAATCCTGGCTCAGTCCTACGGCAATTGGGACCCAGTGCCCTAGAGCACTACAGAAAGTCATCTTATGGGAAGAGGACAAACTGCCTCAAGACAGCTGACATACAAAGCATGTGATACAATGCTGTATGACTAAACGTATGAATTACATATGACTTCTGCTTCTTCCTTATATTGTCCTAAAATGACATTATATTCCTTATATATCTGCCTACTGTCTCTCTTGAGTGATCTGCTCCTTCAATTAATTGTTTGGCTGGCAATAAACGAACCATCACATAAACAATACCTTTCTTAGTTCTTCTTCAAAGTCAAGTGTGAGAAAAATTTTTGAAGATACTTAAAACACTTTCAAACATTAATAATTCTCTTTGTTACAAGAGAGATTTGTTTCTTTGTTGGCAGCCAATGAAAAATACTGAAAAATATCTGCATCTGCAAATATCTTCCTTCATACGTAGAAATCAATCATATAGTATGTACGTATGGAGTACTGTATAAAGCACAATTCACCCTACTTTTAACTGCTTTCTTTTGTTAATAGATCTAAATAGTTATTACAATTCTTCTATGACTTCAGAAGAAGATGATACAAAAGATATTGTAACTCTGATCTTAATGTCATTGACTAATCTCCAACTACAGTGCTCAGTCCTGCACTGCCATGATCAAAAGTACTAGGCATGGGTTCAAAGTTAAAAATACACACTCAAACCAAATATTCTGATCCAGATTAGTGTTACTTCTTTGCAATTTCATTAAAACTTCATTGAAATAATGCAAATGGAACTGCCAAAACAATACATTAAATAGACCCCTTTTCAAAAATCTAGTCTGTCTCCAGCTGACTGAATCAATTTATAATATTAAAACTTTAAAAAAAAAAAAAACCAAACCAAAAACAACCCTCATATCTATGCTTCATTTCTTAATGGTTTACTTCTCTTCAGGTCACAAAAGTAAACTAGCAGTTAATCAGGAAAACTGAGCACTTCTTCCCACAAAAATTGTATGCCAATAAAAGCTAACTGGAACAGAAGGATTTTTGCGCCCCTATGGCACAGATGCATTGAGGGGTGAGGAAAGCTTATTCTCTACCTCAAAAGCAGCAGTCACGCCCTCACAAGCTGCTGCTTGTGAGACACAGACCACGTAACAAAGACAAACTAATTCTCCTGAGCCCCAGAAGTCTGCATACAGATATCTCCAATATCCAGCATAACCTCAGAGGTCAAAAAAACAAAAAAGGACCAGAGTGAGGTCCTCTTTCATACAGTGAGAAATAAATATCCCTCATTCAAACTTGTCATTTTTTTCAGTAAAGTTACATACACAACAGAACAAAGTTCACATTACACAAGGCAGGCTGAGTCTACAAGCATGGGTAGCACACCGATAAATACACAGGCAACAAATATTTTGGAGATGAGATGGGAGGAAACAATGTTTCTTTCCAGCATTTTTTTAAATTAGAGGCATGCATTTAGAGGCATGTTTGCCTACATCTACACAGTTCAACAGAACCAAGAATGTGTTCCTTTCCTGAATATTTGCTACTGTACTACCAGAAAACCCCTACTGTGGAAACAATTTCCATTGCAAGACGTGTTTGGCATGGCGACCATGCAGCACGGCCTCCAGGAGCTACCGTCAAGTTGGAAGTGACACTGCGTGCCTCTACCCCAAGGCAAGTAAAGAGTAGTGCCAACTTTCATCTCTGCTGCCAGACAATTCTGCCTCCTGGGCAGGCCTCTAACTTCACAGCAGGTATTTTTTCATGTCAGCCCCACAGCTCAGCATCCAAAGCCCAGCAAGACCTCCTGCCTACAGTGACTTAGCTCTGGCTCCAGCGTACAAACCCAGACCATGCTGTGCCTTGAGGCAGGAGATACAACCACCCTCTTCTTTCTTGTAACAATTTAACTTCTGTTTTTATCACAGCTAGGTATGTGGAGCTTTCTCTGAAGTGGAAGACCCCAAAATTACACTGATTAACTGTCCCAGCAGAGGTGATGTCCTCGCTGCAGCAGGCTGTCACGCCAGGGCAGGCGCTGGAGGCCACACCAGTGGCCTGGAGGTCCTGTGGGCCCTGGGGCAGAACTGTCAAGCACCTTCACCTTCTGGGACACGATCACTTGGCCGTTCTGTCAACCTCAGCAGCTCTTGCCTGGGAGAATCTGCACAGAACGGCTGCAGTCCTGGTTTGGAAGCACGCTGGCAAACAACACTTGGCGTGCCCGCTGCCTGCAGGGGAGGTACTGCTTTGGAAGCAAATGTGCTGTGCATCACAGTAACGATCCAACTCCCCTTTTTCTGGCAGCATCATGAAGTCCCACCCTGGAGCATTAACACTGCAATTTCTGCTTCTCAAGGTAAAGCTCTCACTGCTACGCAATTTGCGCTACAGGTTCTCTACAACACTGGGAGGGAAATTTGGAGGCAGTGTTGCAGTGCTTCCCCAGAAACAACCAGTGAAACTCATCAGCGAGAACTAGAGAAACTAATGCATAAAATTTCGTAAGATGGGTCATATGAATTGGACATCACTGGAGGGAAGGAGTCCAGTAAGGCCCACAGCTTATTTCTGCCAGAAACCTCGTTTGGTCTTCTAAAGAGCATCACAAATGAGAAACAACTTTTTCTGCAGAACGCGGGAAGTCCTTCCCTGATCTCATGTTGCATGCACTAAAACATCATGCATGGCCTAAACTAAATATAATCCTTTGTTTGCCAAAACATGATTTTTCTTTTCTAAACCTGCAATAGATTCTTCCACCTTTACTCAGAACAAGTAAAGCTTTGCAGAATATTGATTAAACTCACACCATCTGAGGTTAACTGCATGTGTAAATACCTTTTTACCTATTAAAAACAGTTCTATAAATACATAATTTACATACACTTATGGACCTACGTTTAAACTACCATCTCGAAGCATCTCCATAGATAAGACACTACTCAAAATATTTGAAACTATGGTTACTCCTGACTGATTTTAGTGTGTTACAAGTGTTACAGCTGTTAACATTTCGCTGGATGATCTGCTGTTTCAAAGCCACAAAGACATGATCTAACTCAATTATAATCCACAGCTGACCTGTGAAGCTGTATTAGCTGAACTTACAAAAAACCCACCAGTACCACAAAATAATTCAGTACAGACAAGTCCGATTTTTACGGTTCACGTGTCATGTTTCACCGGTCATGGAGATACCTCTAAAAGGAGATTTTGACAGTGTAAGTACAGTATGTAAGATTAATAGAGCAAACAAGAACAAAATAACGCTTTTCTTCTTGTAAGTACAACCAAGAGGTCTATTTTTTTTAGAAAATATTTCTCAGAGGAAATAAACACTTTTCCTCCCAGATGTATTGTCTTTCCTCAAACCACGTAAAGTACTATATACATTACTGTCACATTGTTTGCAAAGATTTCATCAGACAACCTACGTTAGTTTGTAATTTATGGAGAAATCAAAATGATTTCATAAGTACTATGTATAAACAAGAGGAAAACTACCAAATATCCAAGAGAATTGTTCATTTTTTTTTTCCCTCCTATTCCTCATACAGTCCTGGGAAGCAGTGACAGAGACGAGGCCATATCTACCATCAGAACATGAGCGTGCATATTATCACTGTCAATGCTCAAAGGGGCTTCTGCTCCTCAAAGACTACGCGTCCTAGGGGGGGGGGTGTGTGTGTGCATGTGCACGAGCATGTGTAAAATTGTGCTTAGAGAGGCATGTCACAACACCCTCAAGCATTCCCATTAACCCAAGGTGGTTAGCATACAGACTTTTAATAGAAAAATACCAATCCCACAACCTCACCTAGGTATAGTAAGATTGCAGTGGAACATTTTGGCATGAATTTGTGAAAAGTACTGTTTCACAAACCTCTAATGGATTTGAATGTGAGCAGTGTCCGTTCAGTGCTTGTGAAAATGAGACCACCTGAATTTATCACAGCATGAAAAGAATTCAACCCACTGTAACCTGAGACATCTTTTTGAGGTGCAAAAGGCCAATAAAATAGACTTAAATTAAACAAATGCTGCAAGACAATTGTTCTGCAGTTCCTTGAGGACAATCCTTTCATCACTGACACTAGAGATATTTCTCAGTGGGAAAAACTCTGATTTATTTTTATTATTTTCATCTTGACTTAGCAAGAACCTGAATTCCTAATAGTAAGCTGCCAAAACCCCTAGATTTAAGGGAGAATTTTATTCATCATTTCATATACACGAAAGAATAGCTCCTGCACAGAAGAAAAAACCTATGATTTTTAAATATCTTCACAGAGTTATTGCAGATGGGACAAGACTATTATTAAGAGATGACTTACTTTAAAAGCAGACAGAGTGTATTTTAAAAATTGGTTTACTGGAAGACGTGAATTTTACGCTAAACAACATGATACTTACAGATGTCATCTCAGTGCAGTTAGTATTGTAAAACTAGAAGCTAAATTCAAAACAGAAAAAATATATCCCTCTTTAGTCAGAGCTCTTAGCAGGGTGATAAATATTTTGGAAGTGATTATACATTTGCCAAGAGAGTCTGTTTATTTAAAGCCATTAAGGGAGAGTAAAGCTGCCCACGGATATTGAGATTTATCTCACCTGGTTTTACACTGTAGCACTAGACACATCGGTCTTTGAGCTAATCACCCTGAGCTCTCTTTAAAATTGTTGTGTGATCTATGTGGCCTGTTTCAGACATCAACCTCAGGATGAGATGAACTGTATCTTATAAGTCCTCCTTTTTCTCCATGTGCTGTAAAAATTATAAGGAAAATAAGCTTCTAGTTTGGTTTAAACAAAAGCAATGTCTACATTTTGGTAGAATGTCACTTATGAAAAGTAAGGTCAACTTAAATTCAGCAAGGTTGTCAATATCCTAGAGAAGGCCTACCTCATACATCTGACCTTGGTGCGACAGCCTAACTGGCAAGGTTAAGGATTCAGACACAGTAGCAGACTAGGCATATAAAATGATACACTTGAAAGTATAATAGAAGCAAATGTTTGGTCTTGTTCTTAGAAAAAAAAAAAATTTAATAAGCTAATGCCACTGCCATTCAGAAAGTTTGGCAGGGTCCTACAATACCTTGACCATCAGGCAAGGAGCTACTAGTCCACCATAAGGTCCAAGATGTTCTTGATGTATGGATGACTAAATCCTGCTAAAGACTATCACTCAAAAAAATTCCAAATAATTTTAAATACATGCTAAAAATGTAATTCTATTTGAAATAAGTTGGTTTATCTTTTTGGGAGTCCAAATACCTCATACATTAAATCTATTTTCAAACAAAACCTTCTGTTTTAAAAAGAGAACTCCAATGTATTGCTTTGTATATATTGAACTGAAATGGTCACCATTTCTGATACAAACCATTTATTTAAATGTAATAAAAATTCTTTCCTTTTACGCAATAAGGAAGTTGTCAGATACTTGAATTTGCAAGAATGTCAAACTCCTGTCCTATACAATGCTTACTTTTACTTCACAGATATACTTTACATAGACTTGTGGTATTTGCTTAAAAATTCAGAAATGGTGCCAAAAGGCCTTACGTTATCTATGGGACAAAAAAAAGACGGATAATTCAAAGTGTATTTTTTCCTTAGTCCAAGTAATGTGCTAAAATAATACAGAGTAAATACTATATTCTCACTAACACTGACTCAGAAATAAATTGCCATATTTTAAGAAAAGATTATCTTGATTAAAAACAATACAGCCTATGTGGAATCAAAATTTACATTTAAATGCAGTTAATCAATGAAATGTGAGATAATGCAAGTTCAGTAATATTCAGAATGAAATATCTTGGCTCAATAGTTTAATTAAAGTCACACTTGCATTGGCTGCTCTTTAATCTTTGTTCTTTAACATTTGCTGAAATGTCAGTAAAAGGATGATGCAAGACTCAAAATAATTAGAAATACAATAAAATAAAAGAAAAAATAAATGGATGTACTGGAGTAAAATTAATATATGTGCTGGAATTCTGTGGTTTTCTTCTGGAAATGGGAAGGTGACAAGATTTCCGCTGTTCCACAGTCCCAAACAGCCTCTGGTATGGAAAACTGTGGTACAAGGACCATGAAGTGCATCCCTAAGTACACTCTGCAGCCCTGATACAGTCCTACGTTTCTAATAAGGCTAGAGAAGTGGAAAAGGAAGTTCCTTTGGAAAGAAACTCTGGTATTTGAAGCAGCTTTATAAATTTGCAGACAACACCAATCAGCCATTTAAGACTTTTTCCATGCTTTTCATGCAATTGAGCCTTACTTTTTCTGCAGACTCTCCAGTGGCTTTTGCTGCTATAAAAACGGAGCTGGCTTTGTATCAAGGTAAATTCAAGAAATGATACTATTCACCTACAAGACCACAGATGACAGCAATGAAAAAAAAATATTGCTAACTTGAGGAAACAAAATCAGAGTTAACCAGGGGATGATTAACATGAGAAATCTAGAAACATATATTCAGACTTCATCAAACAGGAAACACTATCCCGAACTGAAGAGGCAAGCTTCTAATACAGAAGAAAGCTCAGTTCACTCCACAGATACTGCAGTTGTGCAAGGAGAGCTCCACGAGCCATAGAAAACATCAGCCTTTATTAAATGTCTTGAAATCAGGCGAGATTGCTCCTTCCCAAAGGCTAACCAAATTCTTTTCAGATTCTTTTTGTACCTTTCTGTCACTGAGGAAAGTTAGAGACAAATTCTAAGTGAGTTTTCCTTCCACTTTGGCAGTTTGAATTTAACAGGAAGATTATGCAAGTCTCACTGCCTTTTCTTTCCATCTCATGTCAAGCAGAGCAGAAGAGTTTGCATTATTCAAGGTCAATTAAGCCATGCAAATGCATTCTAAATGATTTTACAGTAGTAATAATAACTCTCTCCTCAGAAGGATGTGCTGAATTTGTTAAAAAAAATTAACTTATGATAAAAATGCTGTAGGTGTTTCGGAATTTTTTTTCTCTGCTCAAAATAACCAAATAGATGTACGTATAATAATCTTGAACTGGCAGTGGTATAGGTTTTAGGTACGAATTCCTCAGGAACTTAACTCATAGCTCTATCCTTGGAGCTACAGTGATGCAAGTCATAAAAAAAGTCTTACATTCTCCTGCTTGCATTTAAAAAAAAATTGTGTTTTTATTTAGTTATCAAATTATATCAATTTTTCAGCTTGAAAACAGGTTTTAAAAACATGCTCTGAAGACATTCAGTCCTGAATTAAGTTATGGAAAAACAGAGATACATAATCTATTAATGTTTTTAAACTCTTAAAACTACGTCTTTTGAAAAGCATTGCTTGTAACACAAACTACACTTGAAAAGCCCAATCTCAATGAAGATGGCTTTGCCAGTATAAATGTACCATTGCATCATGAGAAAACATTCCTAGTCAGTGGGATTTTTTTGAACCAAATAAAACTACACTTCTCATACAGCTTTGTCCAAGCCTCTCTCCTCAGAACAAAGACAGGTATATTGGCCAAGGATCAGTTCTGCAGCAAACATCTTCTGTTTGAACAGTGTGATTCAGCACAAGGGCCATGTCTGTGGCACTGTCAAGTCAAACTCGAGTGTAAACTCAGTCATGTTGTGTTCATATTTAACGAACGTAGTAATTACATAGCAATTACACTTGCAGTTACATTGACATAAAGGCTCACCTGGAGGATCACAACTAACTGCTGAAAAAGGCAAGGAAGCCACCTCAATCTGCTTCTTTGCTGTTGTGACAATATGAACCCATCTAGTCCCTTTCAGAACAAAAGGGTTTTAGGTTCAGGCTTAAGACCACTGAAGGTGGTTTGAATAAACATTTGACCTTCCCTCAAGATGGCCGAGCTGTAGCACAGAGGAATTGCCTCTCTGAGACTGTCAGCCATGTACTTCTGCCTTTCCATTCCAGTACACACTAGGAGTAAATAAGCAACACAAAACAGACAGATCACACAAATACATTGTTCTCATCTGGAAGGGATACATCTCCCATGTAGAACAACAGCTCAACCACATGATCAACTGCCTCTGCTCCGTAGCAGAAAAAAGAGCATTTGAGAAGGAGCTGTGGATGCTGTCAGGGTCTTCTCTTGTGTGGGAGGCAGCAAATAGCTACTGCATCCCACCCATGCCTACCAGAGGCTGCCAGGTGATAGCAATGGATGGGAATCACTCCTGAAAGATACACGTATCAGCATTTCAATTACTTTCAATAGTTTATAAAGGTGCCTGTTTCTCTTCATTAAACACGTGACATTGTAGAACTATACCCTGAAAGAACTATCTAAGGTAGAACTGCATTCAACTCAATCTTTTCATGACATTGTGTTCTGGTTTTGTTTAGTAAGGGGGGACCTAAGGTGGCAGCTTCTGTAGGAAACTGCTAGAAGTTGCTCCGCTTTGTTCAGTGGACTCGGCCGGGGCCTAGGGCGCGTCCGCTGCTGGCCAAGGCCGAGCCAATTGGTAGCAGAATGTCCTGTGATAGCACCTCTGCAATAACGTATTTAAGAAGGGGAAAACAGGAAAAAGAAAAAAAAAAAGAGAAGATGTGAAGAAGCTGAGTGGGGGCAGAGAGGGGGAGGCGAGAGCCTTGTGGGCCTTGCAGGCCTCACCCTCTGGCCTCCCGCCGGGCAGCCGACTGGGCCCAACTCAGCCTGGCCTGGCTGCAAGAAGTGGAGAGGAAATGAGAAGCGAGTAAAATGTAAAAAGGATCCTGAGAGGCATCTGCCAGCCTGTTGTGAGGAATGGCTGCAGACACCAAGGTCAGTTCAGAAGGAGGGGGAGGAGTAATGCAGCTCCTGGCCAAGATTCCCCTGCAGCCTGTGGTGATGGGCATGGTGGAGCAGGTTGTCCCCCTGCAGCCCATGGAGGTCCACGGAGGAGCAGAGATTCACCTGCAGCCCATGGAGGACCCCACATTGGGGCAGGTGGAGGCCTGAAGGAGGCTGTGGCCCATGGAGGGCCCGCTGGGGCAGCTGTTCTAGAGGGACTGCACCCCGTGGAAGAGATGACCCACGCCGGAGCAGTTTCACAAAGGACTGTGGCCCATGGGAGGGACCCCATGATGGAGCAGAGGAGGAATGTGAGGGAGTTCTTCCCCTGATGATGACGCAACAGTGTAAAACAACGCGTGATGACCGTGACCCCCATTCCCTCTTCCCCCCTGTGCCGCTTGGAGGGGGAAGGTAGTAGAGATAATGTTAAGCCCGGGAAGAGGGAGGGGTGGGGGGAGGTTATCTTGTTCCTTGTCTCATTCTCCTGCTAGTTTTAGAAATAAATGAATACTTTTCCCCAAGTCGAGTCTGTTTTGCCCGTAATGGTAACTTTAAGGATTTCTCCCTGTCCTTATCTCAAACCTCGAGCCGTTGCCGTTTTCCTTATATCATCTCCCCCTGTTCTCTTGGAGGGTGGGGGGAGTGAGAGAGAGACTGCGTAGTCTGGTCCCAGTCGGGGCTGAACTATGAGACATTGAAAGCCCTTTCTTGGTGAACAAGGGCTAGGAATTTGGGGATGAGGGGTGTTATTTTTTTAGCAGAATGTATTGCACTTTTCTTTGAAAAGTACAGTAGAAAAATAAAACAAACAAGAATATTCATTTTATATTGCTGAGATTTAGATGGAATCTTCCGTGCTGATTAGATATTTAAAACAAAACACTCGGAAATTACACCTCTTCTCAACACTCATTGTATTTAGCCCTTTAATAGAAAGCTAACAATATTTACCATGTATTTATGTTAAAATCACAGATCCAAGGATTCACTCACAATTCCCTCTTTTATGAAATTACGATTTTTGTGAAAAACGCAGATGCATCATTGAACGTGCACATTTAAAACTATGTGATTGTATTCACATCTGTACAATAGTTAAAGCCATATAATACATATAAATAGAGTCCTCAAGCTACTCGAAATGCCTAACACCTGGCAGATGAGATAGCAGCTCACAGTAGTTTAAATACTGTATTTTAATTCACTTTTCTGAGGCAGTAAGGCTATGTAATTACTAAGTCATAAAGTTGAAAATATGACTGCATAAAACATTCCCCCTCAGATATATCTGACAGAACACACAGGTAATGTTTAAACACTTGTACTTGATGTCTTATGTCTTAACATACGCTTCCTTCATCTTCTCAATTACTCTTTTCTGTTTCTTTTTCATGCCCTTTCGCATTCTGATACCATTTACCTGGCCAATTACCTAGCATCCGCTCATTCTTTTTTGATTACTCTTCCATTCCCCATTACATTTTTTCTCACTTTACTTCATTTTGTTCTGACAATTTCATCCTCTGCTTTCCACATTCCTTTGAGTATACTCGATGGAAAATGAGTGCTTTTATTCTATATTACCACTTGAATGTAAATTGTGGTTGCATCTAATGAACAAAGCCAGGCCTCCTTGTCATTTGAGTGGCTGTGTCAGATGGTCTCATGCTGTGACCGCAAGACAGAGATGAAGAAGTAGTTTTGTGCATCTGCTCCGGGCTGAAATAGGAGGAATAGGAATGACAACTTGTTCTTGCATGTTTTCCACAGTCTCAACTGCACTTCTACACAGCTCTTTCTGCTACTTACAATTTTTCATATAACTAAACAAAATATAAGATACAATTATCACTATCTCAGCAGAAGGGCTGGGAGGAGGAGGCGAGTCTGAAGAATAATGTGATCTACAACTTGATATATGGAGTCTTTGACGGGTATTCATGTTATAAGACAAGTAAACATGGGTAATGTTTTAAACAATGTTTCAAATGTGATTCTAATTTAGCTCATTAAAGGAGAATGAATAACCAAATTAATATTTTATACCAGGAAAGGTATAAAATATTCATCACGTTACAGTATTTCTACATTGTTGTGTGCCACAGATAATACAATCAGAGCGCTGGCAAGTACGCTACATTCCAGGAGCCCTACGTAGCTGCTACTCATCCCCTCATCAGCGCAGTAGGACAGACACTGTGGAGTCCACACTTGGAAGCTCATCACTGAACCATTTCTCTTCCTAATGCAAAAGCTTTAATGAAACTGTGGCTGTTGGAAAAATGCCAGGTTTTCAAAAATGAAACATTTCAGTCAAAGTCAGTCAGGTTTGACATAACATCCAGTGGGAAAGAAGGCAAATGGCATTAATAATTTAAGAGCTTGACTCGGAATGTCAGCATAGGTACTTGACTATCACACATTGGTGTGTCTGAGGTTTTTTTTAACACGTCTCATTTCTCTTCTATATTCCTCTTCTCTGCCTATGAAAAATCAACTTCTATGTACACTCACACACACACACTTGTTAAGCCTTTTTTTTTTTTAATCAGTCCTTAAAGAAAGATAGGGGAAAACTTGACAAGTTTAACAGTACAGAAAACTGTTTTCCATGTAGCCTCTCACTGCTACAGTTAAGAGGCTCTATTACGGCTTACTGCTGAGGCCTGTCTTGTCAATAAATAAATAACTTTGTTACTCCTAAAATATGGAAATTGCACAGTACTGTAGTATTTGTCCAATATATGGATAACCTTTCCGAATTATTTCAGAAATCCATAACACTTCTATTTCAGTATGTTCTGCCAGTGGCTATCTGCTGCTAAAAACTGTACTGGCTTAACAAGAAAGTGGCACAGTCTAATTCTATATGCACAAAATTGTTCTCTTGTTCCTGCAGGTAGAGAGAGGTGCTTTTGAGCATGAAGTACCAAAAACATGCAGGGTACTAGGACTGGCAGCAGTCCTTCAAACAATGGATTCTTGGTGTTTGTTTCACAATAAACAGTTGCTAGGCATCTGTCAGTTCAGGTATTCAGAATAAATATATATATAAAATAGTAACTATTCTATTGAGTTCTCTTACTATTTTAAGTAGCATATTCTAATAAAGTGGTTTGTAAAAGCTTTACCCTAAAAGATCCGTGTTATTCCATAATGTGGATTATCACCCATTAAAATAATGAAATCAATCACTGAACCTACAGTGGAGTTTTTGTCTGTATTTGTATGTGTGCACGATAGTTATAAAAGAAAGCACCCATTAATAAAAATGGGCCATTTGGGTGATTAAGCAGATGTGCTCTTTGCCCTATATCAGGACAAATTTCTGAAATGAACAGTCATCTGCTTCTGCAGATGGAGAGCTCTGAGGGAGGATTAGCGCTTTCCCATTGCTCATCGTAAACAACCGCAGCCCCAGAGAAGCACAGAGTGATCTCCAGTGACTGTGATCATACGAACAACTTATTATAAAATGACTGCCTCTGAGCACGTAGTAACTGGCCTATATGGTACGTGCGTGCATGGAGCAACAATCTGAATGAAATTTACATATATATATGCAACAGAAACTTTCCATTATTGTATTTAATAAGAAGAAACAAATGCATTTTATAGTCTTAAAGTAAATTACTTAATTGCCATTTATTTTCCCACATGTAAAAAAGAGGAAAAAAATCCCCCAACAATTAGTCCAATGAGCATTGTGATACTGAGAAATTATTTAGTTCTTTAAATGATAGTTACTGAGCCAGGGAAATAAACCTTAAAATCACCGAGGTAGGAGGAAAGGTAGTACAAATGAGAAAGGATCAGCAATCTGCCAGTTTACTGTCTGATCACTAGGGCACAGCTGTCCCTAGTTTGTGCTACAGATAACCTCAGAGCCACAAGTGGTAAGACATCAATTACTGTAAGTTTCTCCAAACCCAGAAAGCATCTTTCCAAAACCATACAAGAAATATAGTTATGCTCTCATTTGAAGAACTAAAACAGTATGTAAAGACTGAGCTGCCAAAACAGCCAAATAAAACCAACCCTCATTATACCACTTTCGGGGATGAATTTATAGTGCATTCATCTAATGAAAATGGTATTGCATACTTCAGAGTAAAAGCCAGGGATTAAGGAAGACTACGTTTAACCCTCAAGGAGCTTGGAATGTTCTTATTGTAAATTGTAGTACTGGCTTCATTCCTTTCACTGTGCATGCTCTGCAACCATCTGGGTTGAAAATTGCAAACATTCAAAATTACTGTTGGAGACCCTTCGCTAGAATACACATAGAGAAGTTGAGGGCTAATGGTTTTCTGGAAAACTCTGAGGAATATGTTGACATTTCTGTAGCTGACAAAAACTGCAGAGCGACAACAGCAACAATCAAAACAACTGCTGAAGATTTTCTCAAACTTGCCAAATTTATTACAAGCTGGTAATTAGTACACAATGAGAGAAGGGGACAATACACATCAAAGTTTTACATCACAAAATTAAAGAAGCCATTGGAGCAAATATTATAATAGAACAAAACAAATAAAAATAGGCAATAGACTCTTGTATCTCTTATTTAAACTCAATATTTAAAAACTTTTTGCTTGAGCAAACCTTCCTGGCTTACCATTTTTTCCCCTGAACACCTTCATTTCTTCAAAAGAATAAAATAAACACAAATAAATGGTAACTAGTGTAAATATTATTTAAATTAAGTCAAGCATAAACTTGGAGGGCCTTCTAAAAAGTCTCATAAAAGTGATCCATTACAATTAATGCTCATTCAGCAGCATCAGATTTATGACTGCTAACACTGCACATTAAAGCAACTACAGCAGGTAGACTTAACAAACCAGACAGTTAAAGTGATCGAGTAATTTAAAACTAATTACTTGAGAGAAGATTCAGAACTACATAGCTGAATACAGGTAAAATTCTTCCAAAAGCTTGTACAATGCAGCTGAATGCCACAAAACTGGCAGCTATGAAAAGACACTTCGCTAGAAGTTCCAGTTCCAGCATTTTGAACCTACTTGTTTTAAAAAACAGCGATTGTTCTGTTTATGAAAGACATTCTAAATACAGTGTTCTCCCTTTGCAGGAAAAAGCCCAAACTCCTAAAAGACCAATGAAAAGAATTAGAAAATACACTTTCCTCTAGAAAAAGTAGGGAGAAAAACGCAATACAAATGATCCTTCCCTAGAATCCTTTGACTGGTGTGAGGCTGGTAGCACTTCTGAGTTCACTGGGGTGCCAAAGCTGAAGCAAAAGGGGAAAGGTGCTATCGGAAGCCACAGACATACACACACTCAGGTGTCTGACAGGTCTGAGGGCAGACTTCTGACCTTACTGCTAATGTATCCTCGGCTTTTTTTCTGCCAACACGAGAGGTGGCGAGAACCTCCCGGAGTAAGACTTAGTGAAGTGTAGCATTATCTGAATCACAAACAAGACTAGTGAGAAGATGCTGGAAGTAATTACTGAGCAATTTTACTTGTGGTTTGAATCGCTTTTAATCAAAGACTTCACAGCTTTGATTAAAAAGCTTCATAACTTCTCTAACAATCAGAAATATACAAGCACATGCTCTGTTTTAAATGCTTTCTGTATTTAAAAACATGCTTTCTCAATACTGTACTGGCATGCTACTTTGCACCCTCTGTTTACTTCAAAAATCAGTGATAAAAATCCCAGTGCTTACAATCAAAATATGAATTCAGCAACTACTACATGCTCTGAAAACCCTGTCATAACAACAGGGTCTATAACAAAAGCCACAGGACTTCACTTTTATGTAATACTGGGGAGACAGATCTCCACAGATCTGTGCTTCCCTCCCTTACCTGTCCCTGAATTTATATTCTGATCTGTGTATGCAGATCATTTACTTGTAAGAGAAGAATTAGATAAATTTTGGGGCAGACTTTATGTAAGCCTTATATAAAGCCAGAAGTGAGCAAATAGGAAAAAACTGGTAGAAATGTTCTACTTTTCTAGAACAGAAAGGAAACATACCAAATCAGCAAATCAACACGTGGCCAAGAGAAAAAGTTAGTAAATAATGCTTGACAAGTCAATAGCTTTTGATAGCCTTTGTGCATAGTAATATGAAACTGCCAAATAACTGAAAAGAGCTCTCAATATTTTTTTTTTTTTTTTGTGTCCATTGACGATTGTCTAGTTTCATCCTCTGATCATTCCAGTCACTTCAGTGGATTTAGACAAGGGTTAAATTTGGCCTCATGTCTTGCAGTGAGAATGACCCACCTTTTCTGGCATTTGCTGTATTGTATAGAGAAGCATGACTTTCTTCTCTTTTGGAAGTCTTTTGAACTTGTATAAAGTAGCTATTCCCAAGTGATTACTTCCTTTCTCAATTGATGCAACAAAAGATCATCACATAAAAAAGAGTCCCACAGTGACTTTTCTTTTGAACACAAAGGCAATGCTGAAAACATAAACGCACATGTGCAAAAGCTGTCATCTCTTGCCCCTTTCTGATACCTATTAGCTCCACAGGAAAGTAAAGGAAAAGGAGCGTATTAAAGCCTTCTGCATCATCAGGGTGAATCGCTCTTTTCACTTTTATTATTGCAAGGATGCCACTGATAACCAGAGAAAAGGAAGAACATACCTGTAGTTCAAATTGTTACAGTTTAATGTAAAGTCTAGAAAGAAGTCTAAGGGGGGGCGGGTGGAAATACACTTACTAGTGAGTGCAAGTTGCTTCTTCCTGCCTTTCTTTACCATTCCAGACAGGAAAGCAAATGTCTTTCAGTCTTTTTCTCCTTCCTTTTCCCATCTGGGAATCATCTTCTTTTGATGATAACAAGTTCTACAAATTCATGCCTAGAAACAAGCAGAATACCTGTTAAAAAAAAATGTGGTTGAGTGGGTAAAGCTTTCATTACCAAAAACCATCTATCACCTATGTCCAGTCTCATATGAATAGGAAAGTTTATGCAGACCATTTGACAGTGTCTCCATTTCCACGCATGGTGTTCACTGGAAAACTTTAGATTACATCTGACATTTTCCAAAAGATGGCCTCTCAGTATAATAAAGTAATTGTAAGGAAACTGAACTTAATTCGGAGAACCTCATAGGTCTTCATTGTTCAGTAAGTTAAACACCTTAGAGGCCATCAGCCTGGCTTCAGATTGAATTAGAGACACCTCCCGCCTTCAGGTCCACACTACTTGTGGTACTTGCGCATTTTAGGTATCCATTTCACTGTAAAATTAATAAATAATCTCTGAAGCTGTGATTGCCTTCAACAGAACCAGGCTTGCTCTACTTTATTCTGATTCCTCAAACCCCAGTTTACATTCCTTTCTACTCAGCGGCTTGCTGTGAGAAGAAGCAGGGAGGATGGTCCAATTTGTAGTCCTGTAGGTTGTGCAGTTAGGACACCTTCACAGTAGCTACAGGATGTGGTGGGTCCCTTCTCCCTCACACTAGGGAAATTTTATAGCCCAGCTTTCCGCTTCTGGGGCAAGTTTTCTAATCAATAGGCTGTTTTTTAAGAGCTGGGAAAACCTCTTCCCTTGCTTGCTTCAGCCAATTTAAATAGGTTTAAACTTCAGAAATTACAGTTTAAGTGCCTCTTACATGACCTTAAGCATCTGTCAGCTAGAGCTGTAAATTTCTGGAGCATGTGCAGCAATATAGCTTTATTTACCAACTATCCACAGACATTTCCAGACCAGAACACCTTAGACTGCAGTAGGCTGAATTGTACCTAGATATCTCGCCGTCACCTAATTCTTCATCATTTATCACAGTGGCCATCAGAAGAAAAACTCTTACATCAGAATCTATTTGTAAGAAGTTCACTTTCCACAATAACACAAGAACAAATTGCACTATTTCTTTCTTCAAATGTAAGCTTCCCTGTGTTTGAAAATTGGTGATGGACACACATTTTTAAAAAACTCTTAAACACAATTTTACCCATAATTTGTCCATAATTTTATGGGCTAATTAATTTGACAAAATAGTGACATATTATCATTGATATGATCCACCATCCACCTTGGCAAAAAAAAAAAAAAAATTAAAAAAAAAAAATATGGATTTGTTTTATCTTTTAACTGCAAAAGTTATCTGCTGGATACTGCTTTATCTTTCAGGTTAATAAAATTATCCAGGTCTTAAAAGAAGCTGCAGATTTCTGATTTAAGATTTGAGTGTAAACAGGAAATAAAAAAAAAAAACCAACCAACCAACCAACCAAATTTATTAAAAAAGCATTTGTAGTGCTAAGAAATACCAATTCCAAGAATTCTGGGCATTTTAACCATATCCTGATAAGCATGGTAAAATGAGGCTGGATGAAACTATTTTTCAGATACAAAACCAAATAATCAGAAGCATTATCAACTCTACTTTTCTCATCAGTACATGAAAAGCTAAATGCCAGCATTCTTCTAATAATCAGCTACACATCTGCATTTGAGATGTCAGCTCAGTTTCAGTAATTTTATCAATTGTCATCCCCTGTCTAAACTGCCTGTAGTGAAGAAGGTGACTGAGAAGTTTATGTTAAACAGCTGTTACGCCATCTGGCATCTTTGACTTCCGCGACCCTTTTCAATCTGGCTTTCAGCCTAGGTAAGGTATAAAGACTACACTGGCTTAATTGGTCTATGATCTGCTCTTGGCAGAATACAGAGGTCAAGTTTCCATGCTGATTATTGTAGATTTGTCAGCAACCTTTGTTAACATGAACCATTAAGTTTTATTGACCCATCTGCAGACAGCATCAAGGATGGACAAAAATCAGTGTAGTGACTCAGGTCTCTCCTCTCCAGGAGGTCTCAGAGGGTGATGTCGGACAATTGCTCATCTGCCTGGAGGGCTCTCGCTAGCAGGTTTTTCATCATTCCACTCTGTTGCCTTTCTTGTTCAATGTTTACGTGAAGCTTCTCAGGGACAGAGCAAGACTGTTTGGGGCTGTCATTTCATCAAAATGCATGTGACATTTACCTCTGGTCATTGTGCTTTTTCATCTAATGCAGACGGTCAAGTTGACCTATCTCCCAGCATTTGACTAGAGTGTCAGGCACAGACTGGAGATCAAGTCAGGCAGACTGGTTTAAGTTCTACTTGCACTACTTACTTATTTTTAAGAAATCTATTAGTGTGTGTGCAAAAGCAGAAGGTGAGGCTGGCTTGGAATGTTGTAAGTCACAGCTATAGGTTTAAAGTTCAAAATAACTATCTCAGTTGCATGGTGTCTTAGTTTAGCCCCACTCAGGACTAAGCTACACAGTCTCTCACTCACTCCCCCCATCCTCCAGTGGGACAGGGAGGAGAATCAGTAAAGAAAACAAGGCAAAACTCATGGGTTGAGAGAAAAGAAAAAAGTTCAAGAGACTAACACAAGAAAACAAAACAAACAAGCAAAACTAATAACAGAAAATACCAAAGCACATAACTTACAGTACAATAGCTCACAGCAGATCCTGATGCCCAGCTCCCTCCTGAGCAGCAAAACCTGCCCCTCAGCCCCATCCCCACTTTATACACTGGGCATGACATGGTCACATGGTGTGGAGTAGCCCTTGGGCTAATGTGGGTAAACTATCTCAGCTGTTGGCTAATTAGTAACCCATCCCAGCTGGGTCCCCAGCCACAGGTGCCACCAGCTCCACTTCCTCTCTCAGCTCAGGTGAAAATTAACTCCATCCTAGCCAGAACCAGGACATACGGAAAGGCTGCTCTCAAAAGAACAAGAGAGTCGATAATTATACTGTTTGAAATAAGGAGAAATTAAAACAATTTCTTAGTCCACAAGGAATACTTCAATCCTGAAAATGTGAATTTAGCTATTTGTCCTCTTACTGGACTTCTCATACAATTCTAAAATTGTTTAAGTACTATGTTGGGGTCAAAGAAGTAGTATATGTCAGCTTTTTTTGTTAATATACACCTGTCTTGAGTTTGCAAACCAGGGGTTTCATACTTGAAGCTGCTTATGAGGTATTCAATGAAGCATTAGACAGTGCTGGAAAAGCAAAACTGCCAGTGATTATTTGCTAATAAAAAAAAAAGATACTAAGTGATTATGAGAAGTTCAGGCAATTATTCAACTATTTTAAGTTAGGTTATAATAGTTCATTGCTGGGAAAAAAAAACCAAAACCAAAACAAAACAACCCACCTGGTTGTTCATTGACTACTCTTCTCAAATAAAGCTATTACTGTTACCAATCCTTCAGATTTCCTTCACAGAACTTGGAAAAAACCTTTCCATTATCTCATAAACTGCACGGGGGAAAGCGGCAATATCCAAGTGGTATCATGTTTGTCAGTTACAGCTATCCAATGAAATCTGCCATTTCTTTTGTATAAGTGTTCTATTCATATCACCTTAGGAGCTAAGTAGTGTTTAAACTTAACAGTCTTAACATTCACAGAAATTTCATATTGAAACTGGGGCACCCAGAAGCAGAGCTTTACATAAATACAATCTACAGTGCAAACACTACTTTTAAAATAATAGGCAAGGACACTGCAGATCATGAGACAGCATGCCCCAAAACAACTATCACTATAAAAATACATTTAGAAATAGATTTTTAGACTGTGTACAAGACTCAACATGTACCTGTTTGGTGTTTCACCCTCACGTTAGATCACATGCATTAATTTATACATTATTCTACTCAACCCAACACTCTCATCTCTCCCCAAAAGCCCTTTCTCCCTTGCAGAAGGACTAAGTTATCAAGGACTATGAAGGGCCAAAGGATCCTGGAGAAGGTAAGGGGAGAGATCTGAGGATGATGCAGTAGGAGGTAAAACACAACAAAGGGTTTCTGGGCCCTTAAGACTGCAGGACAGAGTGGAAACTGCCCAGCCTCTCCTCTCCTCCTCTCTAACTGTCCCTCTCCTTCACTGTGAGCTCCTGCTGCTAGGTTTTAATCTTCTCTAATTCAAGTATTACAAGATGCTTTGCTAGCAACAACTTAAACCCAAAAAATGAAAATCTTACTTCCTCCTGCGAGATCTGGAGAAGTTAAGAAAATCCTTTGAGGACTTAAATCTTCTACCTGCTCAGACAAAAGAGACAGAAGAGTGTGCTTCCCTGCTCCTCCTCAACAAACCAATTCTATATGAGGAAAACCAAAAGGAAAAGAGTGCGAAGCTTCTAATATGAAACCCCACAGTCTGTAAGAGGAAGAGATTTTTGGTGCTCCTTGAGCAATACTGGCATTCAGATAAAGAGGGCCAGAGGAATACCATTAGGCTACTCCTGTTTCTTGGGAAATTAACACAGTACCGTCATCTGAGCGACATCATATCCTTCAAAATCCCCAAGCCACTTCAATATCAACATTCAGAGTTTATACATTTACTTGTTAATAGTAGAGGTATTAAAGTTTGGAAGCACGACTGCAGCACGAAGTAAGACTCAAGCACAGACATGAGTTCAGTCTACTGGACTTGTCAAAACTTGCTGTATAAAACAAACCCACTATTCTTCCTCTGCTCAAGATTTTCATATTTGTTTGTGGACATACTTAATTACAACACCTTAAATCCAATAGTAACCTGTTTCTCCTGCTGCAAGTAAAGAGGATGCTGAAGGTATAAAATATATTCAATTTTCCTGAAAAAAAAATTACACAAGTGAGTATCTAGTATACATAAGATACATATCAGAGAGTATATCCGTGTGTTGCACACAATATAAGGGTATTTCTAGACATAAGGTGTAATTATAATTACCAATAATTTAAAAGATAAGTTATTAAAACAATATGACAATTTGGGCAAAACGAAGTAGTACCTGAATACGAAAAACTAGTTAAGGTTAATGTAAAATATTTCAGAAGGTGTAGGAACAGACATGAGAGGTATCAGCTTGCTCCTGTTACTGATTCTATGCATTAATCATGAAGACACGATAAAAGCCTTTTAGTGACCAAGATGCCAGGTTGGAGAAAAGTGAGTTTTATCTTTTAAACAAAGATTTACTTTTTCCTCCTGGTGTCACTACAGGGCTGAGTTAAAGTTGAGTGTCTCAAGATTCTTCTTCTGTAACTTAAATCTGTTTCAAAACTTCTTTCAAAAAAACACATTGCAAATGTAGAAAAGAAAAAAAACCAAACACACCACTGTAGCCTTACCTCTAAATTATTGATAAATACTGTTCCCTAAGCTTGTGTTTTTGAAAGGTCTTTTCTATATTTATCTGTTGAGAAACAACAAATACACCTTTCCCTCTTCTTTCATCCCAAATTCCATATTTTCCACTTTATTTCTAATTATACTACTATGTCTTTACATGTAGGAAGAATAATTTGCTCATTTAAAAGCTCATTAATTAACTCAATACATGTGTTTATTGCTCCTTTTTAGAATTCCATTGCCTTATGTATGCACGGAAATCTTCAGTTTTCTATAGCACTTTTGACTGAAAAAATGTCCACTTGAATTTTATCCTCATGAGTTCTACTGGATATTCTACACTAGTTAGTCAATTTTGAGAGCAGATAAGAGTTTGGATGGACCTGCAGTTCAACATGTTCATAATGAAAAAAAACTTATACTCCCACTTACTTATTTGCCAGCATGCAGTTTTAAATATTTACAGTTACCTTAAGCAACTAATGAAACTTCAAAGCCTTCAGAAAGAAATCAAAGCAGGTTTCTAAGTCACTAACTATGTAACAAATACAAGAAATAAAGCAAATTATAGTGATGGCTTGAAAAATATTCATTTTCTTAATATTTACTTAGACATGTACTGCATAAATTAATTATTTCGGAGTTCTAATTACAGATTATTAAGAATTAAAATACCTTTAATTTTCTCTGGAAAAGTTTAAGTCTTCATCCTAAAATTAATATTCAATCTTTTATCAGTCTCTACTCTCTACTCTTATTCAGGTGAATATTGCAGAGTGGAAATTCACTTTTCATCAGCACAGACAGTCAACTGTTCCACTGTTGCAAACCTGAATTTCCGAAGTCTCCTCTGCAACATAATTACCTATCAAATTCATAAAATATCTATGTTTCACATAGATTTTCAATACCTAGCCACACAAAGTCAACTCAATTACAGTATTTATTATAGAAGTTGATGTCTTTTTTTTTTTTAAAGTACTGACATCCACTGCCAAATACAAAGGAAGTTCCATCTGTCTTTGGAGAAGACGTAAAGCCACACATCAGCCTCCTACTTGCACAGAGAAGCAGATGTTGCTGTTACCTGAATAATAAAACTAATGGACCTCTACATAAAGAGAATGCAAGAAAAGGTGTATTCCAAGGAAAAGCTAGGTAGAAAGGAAGCCTTGCATGATTTACTCTATTACATTGAACTGTTTGTTTATATATATACTTATAGTATTTAATTATTCATTAATTGAATAGTTAAAAATAGTTGTTTATCTTTCAACTAAGCCTTACTGTTTTGTAACTGTAGTTTTCACCTCGGTTTTAGTTACCATTTTCTCTCAGAAATCTGTCTCCGTATACGGGAAGTTTTCAATACAGGCTGCATCCCAGAAAGTCATCCTTTTCTCTGATAGCACTCACTGCTAGTTTAGCAAATATTTAACTTTTGTTTATCTTATTCGAGTTACAGAAAACTCACACAAAGTGTAGAGGGGCAAAAAATTAAATTTTAGCCTGCTGATCCTATTTTCTATAGCATGGATAAAAAGAATATGCAGTAAGGTAGCAGTTCTGAGTATCAATAAACTGAAGAAAGTTTACTATTTTCTATCTGTGGGCTGTTCTGTGTTTTTCTGCCTCTAATTCTTTAATGCATAAACAACAACAACAACAAAAAAAGCATCATAATTTCTTTTCACTTATTTTTAAAGAGTTGGTTTTGGTTTTTTTCTTCTGATTAGTGCACAGAAGGCTACGCATTGCTGGTCAGTGAATTAATATATCCAAGATTATATGAATTAGGGATTTACGATAGTGAAGTGTTTTCAGATTTTAAAAACTGTTATTTCTTGAATGCTTCTCAATATCATACTCCACCATTTACATGAAAGTCATACTGGCAGTTATGTCATTGATTATATTTACGAGGGAAATACTTGTAAATACGTACCTTCACCACACTAGCATTTTACATGATCAAAGAACAGCGAGAGTTTCAACTTTCAAGCCCAAGCATGTTAGCAATAACATTCTTTTCATGACTTAAGGAACTGAAATTTGAAGCGGTCTTAAAATGAAATTATTTCCGTAAACGTAGTGTCCTATCACTCAGGAAATCAGTCAGAACCTCAGTCCTGGCATCACCCCAAAACAACTGGTTACCAACTATCATATCACGTCTCAAAAGGCAGCCAGTCATGGAGTGCTTGTCTTAATCCCACTTACAGGGCTGTACCAGGCATGACTGGAAACGTCCATCTTTATATATAATACAAATGTCAGAAATACACAGAAAGGTTTCACTCTCATATTGAACACTCTCCAGGCCAATTAAAAATAGCATTTTCTGTCATACTGCCTTCACAATACATTTCTGGCTTGCCTAGTGGTTAACCAACTTGGATAGGTGACAAGTACATCTACCAGTGCGCAATGGATGTTAATGCTTCTGCTGCTACAGTGCAAAGAACCACTGAAACCGATTTTTTGTAACATTAAAGACTAAGGCATTCTTAAAAGAGGAGAGAGGAAGTAAATCCCCTTAAATGAAAGGCATGCAAGTTATACATCAAAAAGCATGGATCCCCAAACTGCAACTCCAAGGTTGCAAAAAAATCAGATCATCAGCCTATAAAACATCTGTCAACTTGTCAGCTGTATGCATAGAAAGTGAGGAGAAAAAGAGAGCTAATTAAATATTTCATAAATATAGGGGTTTTTTTCATTATCTTTTATCTGTACTTGTATATAGTTCTTTTCAACTGTGTTCATTCTGCAATCTTGTAAAAGGAAAAAAAAAAAAAGAAAGAAAGATACTTTTATTTTATGTTAATCAAGGCTGAGCTAAAGCAAATGGCTAACTATCACAGCCTGTTTCTGAACTCAGTGACTCACAAAACCAAGCTCAGAATTTACTTTCACAGAAGCCAGAACCTTTATAAGCTGAGTATATACAAAGAACAACAGAAAATACTGATAGTGTAGCTCCCTGTTTGGCTGTAAAGGCTCGTTTGGGAAGCAAAACCAGCTCCAGTGACCAGAACTGCCACCCTGCAACACCACAGAGTCCCTAGTTCCTAATCATGAATGACAAGTGCATTTATAGAGATACAAAAATCCCTGTGAGGACTTGCATTTTGGAGTGATAAAGAAAAGCACTGCTGTAAGACATACAGTCATGACAAAACATCACTACTGGATCTTCATAAAAATCATTTTTACATTCCTCGGATCTTCTTTAAGAGAACCTCCGAACAGTCCAGTAACTTAAGATGTTTGACAAGACACGTGTTTTGTTCATATCTTCAAATAATTTCAAGATCTACAAGCTCTTATAGATCACATTGTCCTCATATTATTTAAAATTAACAAAACATTCCCCAGTACAAGTAGAAATTATAGCATCTAATGGATACAGCTTCCTTCAACAAAAAGAATGAAAAACCCAACTAGAACATTAAAGGCAAAATGGATATAATGATTAATTCTGGTATCTTTCAAGAGATGGTAGTCTAGATGTCTTTAATACTTGCATGGCAAAATCCAGTAGCCTGGGAACAGAGTCACCCTAAGTAATCTCAGCATTTGATTTCATGAGCACTATCATATTATTCAAACATAAGCACAAAAACAACTAGCTCCCATAAATCCAGAAGACATGCAGCTGGTCAGTACAGTAAAACGGCTTGAAAAGACGTAAGATTTCCTTTATTATATGCAGCCTTAAAAACATTACCTTAAAATTTTAGTCCCCTTGTGAAAACGGTCTTTTTTCTGATCCACCATAATATTAATAATACTGCTAGTAACCAACCTTAATATATTGTTCACCAACAGGAGGCATTTCCACTTGCAAAAAGTAACTTTTTCTTCATGAGAAAATACTATTACAAAGCAAGTGAGAGCTCACATCAAATATTTAAATTGGCAAGTTGGTTTAAGTTCTGCTTCTCCAGTAAAGAATTAAAGCTCTGAGCTTATGTAACAAAAACTAAGATAAATTAAGAGCTAAGAAGAAAAACCCTTATGATGATTTTTTTTTCTTTAACATAGTATTTTTTTTATTCCTAAAACTGTTCAACCTAACCTGCACTACTCATAGATCAAATTTGGAATAGCTGTAGCTAAGATTTACATTTCCAGATTATAAATCTCTTTAAGAGATTTGTATCCTTTGTTTAATTCAGGATTTGGAGCCAGCAGTTGCGGAGTTCACAAAACTTTCAGAGATAACCTGAAAGTATTCATCCAGTAACATCTCTAATGACTGGTTTACTGAAGCTCTACTGTAAGAAAACATTTCTTTCTCAGACCTGGCAGAGGTGGCAGAAAAATGGATGATACAGTGCACTGGAAACGACACTGAGCTATTTGCTTATATCAGAATAACCCTCCACTTGTGTCACCAGTAGTATTTCCTCTTCGAAGCACATCCAGTGCCTAGCAGGCATTCTTCAAGTCAAGTCAAGCCTCAATCCTCATAGCAGTAAGATACACAGAGTGGAGGGGCAGGAAGAAGAGCAATTTCTCTGGCTTCCATGTTAGATAAGAAATAAAAAAGGCAATGAATAAGCATTGTCTTTACTAAATTGCACATAATGATGAAATAGCTAGGCAATCCATTGTGGAAGTGCAACGTAACACACATACCTCACAGGATACACCTCCATTTTTTATGGGTAATACACACATGAGGAACATTCAGATCAGAAGCAGAACAATATTCCCCTCTGTTATTCCTTTTCATACAGTTGCCATCCTCTCCTGGGACACAACTAGCCATTAAAAAGGTGAGAGAAACTGTCTTTAAAGCAACATTTGGGTCTGCACTGAGTTTATCAGTGGCAGATGCTGGAGAATATAAAACGTAAAAGCTCACATATCAATCAGATAAGGTAAGCAGTTTATGTGGGCAATAAATAAGTGTGGGTTTTTCTTTTCCTCTTTAGAAGTATCTCAATACTATTGAGAAAAAAAAAAAAACAAACGTAGTTTGTATCTTTAAAGCAGTCAAAAGACTTTAATTAGCTCTGAATTAGAACAGGTGAAATAGCATATAAATAAAGGTAGTGCTATGAAACGTGTTTAGCAGACATGTGAAGCACATCCAGGACCACTGGCTCTGTTCTTGTTTATTGTACAAAATCATGAATTAGACACTCAAGACCAAAATAATCTAAGATGTAAATATTTAGGGGGTTCTTAAGTATCTCACAGGTCTGCTGTATCCCATGATAGAGGTTTCTTCATCAGATAGAACTTCTGGCACATAATATGGTGTGAAGCTATTATTTTAGATAAACTGGCACACCTAACAGGGTACTCCAGATCCCACTGAAACAGATGAATAGGTCATTCAAGTGTAAACTACTGTAAACAGATGACAACAATACAATCATCCAAAAAGATTCTTCAGATTTCCTGACACTGGTGTTTTTAAGACTGGCTGGTCTTTAAACAAGCTGCTCCTGTATAAAAGTATAAATCCCTGCAGTTCAGGAAAACTTGGGAGTTACAAGTGGCAATTATTTTGGCGGAAGAAAAAAAAAAAAAAAACAAAACCAAAAAAAAACAACCCCAGGGGTGCAAGTGGTAAAAAACAGATGATATTCCCATGGAAAAACAATAAAAGATAACAAAGATATAGAAGACTCAGGCAGATAAAATCTATCCTATGATATAATGGGATATGCATGCTTTTATGCTCCAATCTCTTGCCTCTTCTCTGGCTTCACTTGGTGAAGCATGACTGGGACAAGCCCCACTGAAAGGGGAGGCAGGTAAGACACCATTTTTTTCTTTTGAATACACTGCTTTAGCCTTCAGGATTTAAACAATTAAACATTTTTGTTTTAAGCTCACACAAATGACATCAGATTTTGTTTCAAAGAACTAAATCATCTGCTTCTCAGGCACAACCAACCAGGTATTTTACCTGCTACACTTTTGTGTACACTCTGTTTATCAATCACACGTCTTCACGTGATTGCAGGTCTCAGCTTTGACTTAGACTTTTAGCTGTAGACTTTTTCATCTATCAGCTTCCAACCGGTAAACTGAAATGATGCTACCTCTCCTCTGGATTTTCTGCCACCACTTTTAAAATTGAGCTGCAGGATTGATGCTTGTTATGGTTTTTAAAGCCAGTTTCCCAAATTTTTTTTGGAATTGCACTCTGCGCTTATTTTCCTTAGTAAGCTAACATTTATTGGCCAATTTTAACCCAGTTTGAGAGAAGGATAGAGATATCAAAAAGACAAAGTTTCTACAAGGTCTGTGAAAAATCAAGTGGAGTCTGAAAAACTAATTAGGGAAAATACTCACATTAAATGTTTCCAACACGAAAAGGCAAACATGACATCAACAGGTCGCCGTGCCTTCTGAGTGGTCAACATGAGTGCATATACTTGTTAACCAGACAGAAGATGTTCTCTTAATTAAGGGACACAAGGACAAGCTGGAACTACTGGCTGAAAGCAGACAGCTGGGCAACTGGAAGCATTACAGAATTATAAACTTCAAAGGGAATAAAGGAAAAGCTGGAATTACTGCAGCACAGAGATCTAGGAAAATAGGCTTTCATTTTTACACTTCATGAAAAAACATTCTGTATCGCTCCATGCAGTGTCTCACATTGGCTGAGATACCAGACTTGGAGTATTAAGTGGTAACTTCTGCAAACCTCTGCATTTTAAAGCTCCAGAACAGTAATTTAGGAGAGAGTATACTTCTTGCATCGACAGCACGCTAAAGCTACAAGAGTAGGAAGATCATTTCAAATACCTGCTAGGCTACTGAAGTGTGACCTATGCTATCCCTTGTATTCTAAGATAATTGTGCAGTGAAAGCAAAAATGGATTCACTACAAATCTCAAGCCTTCAGTCGAGGACTCGGATGTTCTACTTACTGAAATTTACACATGGATCAGATATAAACAAGTTCAAACTAGAATGGAAGGAGGGGAAAAAAGTCTGAACAAGTTTCTCACTTTCTACTGGCATGTAATCCTATTGTTCTTTGCATTTTGGAGTGCTCCTTATCTGAGAAAACCAAATTAAATTTAGTAAAGCAGATCTTCCACTGTCCTACATTACAGATAAAGAAGCACGAAGAAAGAGGCTTATGTCACTTTCGCCAAGGACAACAGAAAACCTACATATTCTTATATTAGTAAAGAATTCCCCAGTCATGGATGGAAATTGTATTCCATGTTGGCAAGATCTCCACTCACCGGTCTCAAAATTTTGCTTTCACTAATGTGGTGGTAAAAATATTAGTATTTAAGGTTCAGAGGCCTAGCTAGGAAGTCTACTTTACTAAAAGAACTTTTCAACTAAAAGCTAACAGCCTGTGATTGTTTCCAACTCCTCACTTCTGAGCTAAGATAACACTCCCACAGGCTCTCTCCGTACTGTCACATCACCTTCTGCTTGATTCCTTCTTCAAACTGTGGCAGTTAGGAAGCTACTTAAGGAGCCCATCCCTCCCAAAGATGGATACCTGGCTTTGTTAACATGGAAATGACTGGGGCTTATCACATTTCTTTTTTCCTGAACAGCAGATAGGTAGGGTGTCTGCACCCCCTTGGCAGGAACAGGGGAGCAGAACTGCCCGAGTGTTCTGTCCCTACGATCACAGACAATAAACCTTCTGTTGGACCTGTCCTAAATTGCACAGGTGTTATTACACACTTGAGTCCCTGGGTTCTCTGACACTAACAAGAATCACAGAAGTACTGGGGCTCAGTTTTCACTGGAATATTTTTGCAATTGTGTCATCAAATCAGTAACAGAAGTAAAAAATAGCACTTGACATATTCCACTTATGTTTGCCTACTTATACTGTAGGGGCTACTCTAGGGAAGACACCACTGTGCATTTAACTCTCACAGAGATACTATTTCCCCTTCTTGCTTATAAGACGTTATAGTTTAATCACAGTAATTCACAACTTCTTCTCCCTAATAGGCCCATTAGAACTAATATTCTGTTAAGACAGAAATTAGAATGCTCTTGACATAATGCTTTTGGCAGAACAGCTCGGGCTGTTTTTTCTTACCTTTGGAGGCTTTTAAGCTGCTTAGTAAGTTATTTCAAAGTTTTCCTTGTTATCAACATTAGTCTGACCTGTTCAGAATTTCAGACCTTCCTTTGCTTCTGTAAGCGTGCCATATAATTTCCATTCATGTAGAGTCCTATAACCACTTTCAAATACTAAGAATTCAGAGAGTTTTCAGGTAACTCCACAGCCAGCCTACTATAAACTTCATGACATTATCCTGATTTAGATGTGTAGTTTATTTAAATATTCTAGACCTATTATTTTCCTTACCCTAACAGTTAACAGAAATTGCTTTCTGATGATGCTGGACACCACATAATCACCAATATTTTAAAAATTGGAAAGTAAAAGCATTAAACATTTCAGCCTCATTTATTTCACCCATTATTTCCTTATTCAGTTGCTTAGGCACTGGACCCATACTTTTATTTAGCTTTCCCTGTTTTCAAATGTGATCTCAGAGTACTTCTACAATTCTTAATATTCCTTAACTTGTCCAAACATTCTTATGTTATTATTTTATATCTACTCCTAACAATATCTTCTCCCATGTTCTTGTACAATTCTGTTTCAATTTTCAGGTCACTGAAAGGCCCTGGTAAACCCATGTTTGGTATCTTGCTCTCCTTTTCAACACCAACAAGACCATTACTGTGCCTTCAGGATGTTCCCTTTTCAAAACTGCCATCTGTCTACTCTGTGTTCTTTTACTCCCAGTGAGATAATTTCCTCAGGGAATTCTTGATATACCAACTAACAGATACTAACTTCAACTAATAACACTAACTTCATGGATCTTTTTATTCCAAATTTCTACTGTTCTGAAGATTTTCTTTCTCTAGATATGCTACCTTGGCTTTCATAATCACTTTCATCCTAACTACTCACCTGCTCAATTGCAACTCCTCCTCAGAAGTAAGGGTAAAATAGCTTCATACTCAGTGTTCTCCATCAAAGCAGAGCTGCTCACATTCTTCATGGGTACGTTGCTTAACTCTGTGACGCTGAAGTCCTTTTTGTGTATTCAGAGAGCTTGCAACAGCAATGAAGTTTATCCATGACCAAGTCACACTGTTGAACACATTGCAAAATTCTTTGCGTACCTTTATCAATACCTGTTGGCTGTCCAAGTCCCTTTTAAAAAAAAAAAAAAAAAAAAAAACAGAGCTGCTCAAATTAAAATCCAAGATGTGATATGAAAACAAAGACTGAAAGTACTTCCAGTAATAAAGATTACTATTTCTCACAACGTAAGGTGAGAAAAGAAAACAGAAATTACAACACTGACATAAGACAGCATCTGCACTTTTCTTAGTACAGTCTGTCCCTAAGCAGTTCTTTAACAACCTGGAACTGTAACAGGGTCTGGGTAAACAAAAAAAAAAAAAAAGGTGATAATTAAGTAATTAAACACCAGCTTTCTCTTCAGCTCGTGATGTATTCAGTGAGACTAACACATTACCTCCTATGGCATACAGGATCTCACTAGAGCTTCCAAATAGTGTTGACAGTGGAGCATTCAGGTAGCTCCATATGCAGAAAGTGAAGCGACATTAATTGTAAAGCATGACCGGGACCTAACTGCAAAGCCAACTACCTGTACGTGATGCAAACCCAGGAACAGTGAATAACTCCTTTCTTCCTTTCTTTACAATCCCCTTCAGGCAGTTCAAATAAGCCCCTCATTTTCAATTTTTGCCCCACTGGCAGTGGAAAAAAACCCCACACGTACTGTTTTCAACAAAAGCAGGACACTCACACTCAAATTATGAATTCAGAGTTTACTACTTTGAAAACCTCATTCTCAAGTTTTCTTCATTTAATCCACTCCTGAGAGAATGTTCTGAGACTGACTGTGTAATTTACACCCAAGCAAAGCATAAAAGATAAAATGCTAGCACTGTTTCACACAAGGAGATAATTACAATCTAACACTGTTTTGCATCCAATGTGAATAGGTGTAAATAACTGAAGAAGATACGAGGTTATGGGAAATAGTTGGGTTTTTTTCCATGAATCCTTAGTCTTTCTAGTGTTGAGAGGTTAATCAGACTGCATATCAGCATGCCAAAAAAAAAACAAACAAAAAAAATATACTGTAAAAATGTAAAGGAAGATTTTGTTAATAGTTACTATCACCCTTGTATATTTATCTATAGGAATTTTATTTATTTCATTAATAACGTTAAAAGAAGAATGAAGATACTAACACCTCTCAACTAAACCCTGGTGTTCTCACTTTTTTCAAATTTTTTACCTGATGACTCATCCATTCTATACCACAAAAAAAGATGTAAGATTCTCCTGTCCATTTCTTTGCATCATCAAGGCAGAGAAAGTTGCTTAAGTTTATTGTTTTGAACAGGGCTAGTTAAGCTTTTGTTAGCACTCTTTAGCGTACTGCAGATCCACTTCTTTAAAGAACTCTGAAACAGCAGCCAGTGATCCTTCTGGCAGTTGTAGGGAGGTGCTTTTTGTGGGTTTGTCTACCAAAGCACTTTATTTGGATTTTAGTCTTTCGGGAAGGATACATTTGCAAAGCCTATCTTATTTCCACACAGCTCAGTTACTACCAGAAGGTACCATGCTGTACAAGATTGCTACACATTTAGGGGAGCTTCAGATTGCCAGGTCTATGCACCCCATTGCCAGCACAGGCAGGAGTGAAGGTCCTGACACACCATCAGCTCCAGGGTGCAACTGGGCAATTAAATTAAATGTCACCAGTTAAAAGGATATGGTTACTCCTGTCAGCATGCAACAACAGGATGAAAATTCAGTACATAGAATACTAAGACAACTAAGCTGTTCCACAATCAAAAACGCAAGGCTGATAACCTCTGCAGTTCAACCAAGTGGTTCCCACAAAGCCTAGCCCAGCTCAACTGCCTCTGCAAGTCCCACCGCAGAACAGCTGAGCAGGAGTATTAATTTCTGAGTTGAGTTAATGGGACAGCAACGGAGGAAAAAAAGGCAGATTCAGAAGAATGAAGCAAATTCCCTGGTATGGTTTTGCTTTATGGGCGCAGGACCTGGTCATGACAAAAAATCAGAGAATAATCTAGTTTGGAAAGGATTTCTGGATGTCCCCTATTTCTGGATGTCCACCAGTTCAGCTACCTGTTCAAAGCACCACCATTTCAACCTGAAGTGGATGGGGATACCAATTGCAGCCCCATGCTGCAAGTTTTCTCCAGGTTCCGAGTGAAAATCTGGCACCATCTCACCATCTCTGAGAAAGCATGTTAAGGAACAGTTCACCTTTTCCCCATTTTGTAGTGTCCAAACATGTGGTAGTAGTTTCAGCTGGCATACTTGAACAATATCTATCACATCACCTAGTGTCCAGAGGTCTTCAACTGTGTCTTTAACTAGGGCTGGACATACACTACATCTACAGTAGGACTGGTCCAAGCAGCTTTTTATAATGGTATTTCCTGAGCAATTACTGTCTTTTGAGACTGGTAACTTCAAAACAATTGCCAAAAAGTCTTGGAGAAAGCAGTTTTTTCTGCACACATTTTTCATATTAAGCTATTTATTAAAACAGCTGGGGCAAGCAGGGAGAAAGTATAAGCACAGGCAAGGGCAGTAAGGCATATTGCTTTATTCCGTGTAAACACAGGAGGGTTTTTTGAGGCATTTACTCAGCTGTAATTATTCTGATCTTGTATTGAGAAAGCATGTGTAGGAAATTTTTTTTCAATCAAATGATCAAGAAAGATAACCCAAAGTGCTCTACATCCAATGCTGCAATTAATTCTCTTAAGCTTTAGCTTTATTCTTGTTAAAAGCACTGTGAAATTCTGTGAACTATACCTCGCCCTGCTGCAGGTATTATTTTGTGTATCACCACTGGAGCATAATAAAGCACTGGTTCAGTTACATGTAATGCTGAGAATGATATTAAGCACAGCTAATGCTTTCTTTGCATTTAAATCAATTGTATTGACCAAGATGCTGTTTTTCAGTAGGCAGTACACCTACAAAAATCTGTTGTGATTACTAAGTCATGAAATAAAGAATGATACAACATGACAGACCAGCATTTGGAACATACTTTTAAAAACATATGCAGTAAAAGTCAAAATATGCCTAAGGCAAAATTTCACCACAATGTTTACTAATTAGAAAAGCGAGATCTGATATATGATTTGGGTATACACACCATGTGTCTTTCAATATGCCATGCAGACAGAACATTTTATAACCAGCTTGCCTTTCATAAAATAAAAGTTTAATAAGATAATGCACATGTCACTGTGTACATTATTAGAGAATGATAAATGCACTTAATCAAACTGATCAACTTTTATGACACTATTACCACCATGAGATGTGCATGTAGACAGATACGTATGCAGACATGTTCTTTCTAGGAGGTCAATTTATGTTTTGAGATGCTGCACATACAGCTGAACACTAAACTCCTTTTCAAACATTAAATTTCATTTGGAACAAGTAGACCACTTCATTTTAAATTGTTGACCTTAAATAGCTGATCATTAAAGTGTCAGCCATTTGTCTGAAAATACTAAAATGGATTTTGGATGGCTTCCAGAATCTCAAAGAATTATGTGTCAATGTAAATGGATTATATATTTTTTTCCATTATGAGCCCAGCCTGTCAATTTCATTATTTCTCTTCTTGCTGTGTACCCAAGAAATACATTACGCTTTGGAAACCTAAAGGTCAGCTTTAGGTGGTGCCAATTACACAGATAACTCACAGCGCTGTACCTTCCCATTTGTTCTGTTATTTCTGCTGGCAATGTTAAAAATGAGTAACACTTACTGCTCTGTCCAGTATTGAGTTTCTGATTCACTCTGACAGGATACCATTAGCAGTTATTCAGACTTTGGCTGGATACTAAATTTCGTTATATTATCTTTTAAGGTAATACTGAATCATACTAAGCAATTTCATTGGAGTATTGCATGCAACTCAATTCCCTCTGATGTGAACGAAGTCAACAGTGTGCAAGAAGCCTCCACAAGACAAAGCTCTTGTTCTGGAGTAAGAATATCTAAACAGGAAAAATCAGTTTAAAAATAACAATTAACAGCTGCCCATGTTATTTAAGCAACTATGAGAATCTACACTAACAAAGACTTTGTTTTGTTGACTTTGTGGGGGAGTGAGGGTTCAAGCTTTCTTGAGCAGCATCTCCAACCAAAAACATTTGATAATGAGAAAATTTCGGTCATGTAATCAATGATGCAAAAGCATCCTACCAGACACAGTACTGTCGAGTCACGTGCACTGCAAGTGTAAATTAATTGTTACAATATCCTAAGTGTTGTATCACGTCACAAAGAAACTATTCCACAGAGCAAAATTACAAAGCAAGAATCTGCACTGTCAGAAGGATTTCCAGTTATATGAGAAAAAAAAAAAAAGTGGTGGACTTTTGGAAAACAGAAAAATAAAAATAGGAGAATGGTCTGTTTAACTTTTGGCATTCTCCCATAGTTAGGTTGTAAAAATAGGAACATATTTAAATATGTAGGTAGGTATTTACAGTTTAACGACTTTCAAAAGGCCCAATCTGCCTCTAAGTATTGACATTAAAAAAAAAAAAAAAAAAAAAAAAAACCAAAGAAAAAAAGCCAAACCTTAAAATGACTATAGTTTAGAAGTAAGATTTAAGATTGAAAACCAGCCAGGCAAGTGCAAGTGCTTTAGGCACGGAGGTACACAGTACAAAAAGGAAGACTTACTTAGAAACTTTTCTCACTTCTAATCCTCTAATAACCAAAATAATTTTCTTGACAGCTTGTTGTAAATGCAGAAAAGAATGCTTTCGCGTTACCTGAAATTGCTTTTACTGACCAGTTGTAAAAAAATAGACTTTTTACAGGAATTAACACAAATTAGATATCTGTATGGGATACTCCTGACCTCCACACCATGTGAAAGATCATTTTTGAAAAGCAACTAAACCTGTTCATATAAACAATAACAAATCATATCATGCCCAGGTGCAGTCCTGAATGCATTACGCCAAACCAATTGCTTTCCTTAAGTTTTAAAGAAAGGAAACAAACATCCCTTCTTCAGAAATGGGTTTAATGAAAGAACTGGTACAACCCACAGATCTTTTTAGCCTTCATAAAAAGCAAGTGATGGTCTATTTCCATCAGCATTCTTTTTGTAATACATATTAAACTGGGGGCAGATGTACTAATTTATACGCATGCATAAATGTTTCCATCCCGCAAATATACAGAGACTGTTGATGCACCTGTTGACACTAAAAATATAACTCCAGCAATGCATTATCAGGTTATGAGCTATTAAAGTTTGCAAGAATCGAAAACTCTAGCCTACTACCTACCTGACTACTTTTCAGCTCTTTTAATTCTAATAAATCTACAAAGGCAGGTTTACAGTTAACCCTTTAATCTCCCAACTTCTGTCCCAACAGCTAGACACCAACATAATTTTGACTTCCAAACAAGAGTAATTTCAAAGTAGAGTTAGCAACAACCAAGTGTTTCTGAAGCTTCTTAACAAATGTACTTCTATAACTATGTCTGCTTCGCTACACAGGTTATCAGGAATGATTTGTGAACAATTAGCAAGACACTTCTGTAAATAACGGTTAACTTTACAGCCTTGTGATTAGAGATGTGTGAACACAGAAACGTCAGTTTGAGGCCCAAAAGCCCCCAGTCATACTGATGAAACTAAAATAATTTTGCAAGAAGTGCTTACTTAGGCTCACACTCGGCAGAAAAACAGAACAAGTGATGTGCAGTAAGAAAGTACATATTTCACGAGCACTGTTATGTGTGCACCTGTACTGCCCACACATGCGAAGTGCTTTTCATTATATTGATTTTTTTTTTTCCATGAGCTACAATTCAGCTTGTAAAAAGTGCATGAAATGCTATTAACTCAGCAGGAAGTACGCAACCAACACATGAGCTTTTATATTTTAAGTAATAACTGCATTACACAAAGCCACAGCAAAATATTAATTCACTGACACCACCTTCTCTGCATTCTTACAAGCAAATGCAGACTCATTCTGAACTTGCTATATATTACTATGAAACACTGACCTTTCAAGATCCAACAAGATCTGGAAGAAGGCCTTTACCTCTTGCTGTAACAAAAGGCAAGATGGCCTGGGGTTTTAACTCAGCAAAGCAAAATTTTGCCAGAATCCTCATGGAAGCACAATAAAATAGTGTTCGTCCTAGCCCAACTTCTTTGGCTAAGAAAGAAGCAATGCAAATGTCTTCCTTAATTTAGAAAAATATATTTTGTTACATGGCAGGAAAACTCCTTGAAGCCTCAAGATTGTTTTAAGAAGTGGTTTCATTTCTAGCTTGCTATCAAATCAGGATAATTTTTGAGTATGAAAATATGAAATTACTGTAAGACAAGCATCAGTGACATCTGTAACCTCTCACTCGATCTCCCCAATCTGGAGAGCATATTTCCTCAACACTCCCGCAAACAAGTGTGCACATATGCCCTGATCTTTCTTACACTTAAATCTTTTTCTCTTTACCTATATTTATATTTGCTACTTCAAAGCCTTTTAAGTGGCACCAAAGGAGGGGAGGGGAGTGGAAGACCTTTCCTGGAGGGCCTCCCAACAGTCTATGCCATAAGAAAGATTATTTTAGATACACTGATAAGATTAGAAATAGACAGGGATTTGTCCAAAGATATTAATTTGACATGTACAGCCTTATCTCGAAAACATGTATGAGAGACTTCATACATTTCATCATTTCTCTCATCTTTTAATCCATAATCATGCTAACAGTCCCACTACAGAAAATGGGATCAGGCTGCTTAGGCGGGTAAAAACAAACAAACAAACAAAAACAAATTAAGAAATTGTTTACTTGCTTGTATGAGGATTACTCATATAAGAAATGAGTTCCACAATTATAATCATAGCTAGTAATGTTCATGGTGTGCTTGAGAATGTCTATGATCCAGCCTTGGACAACTGGATGAGCTGTGGATTTCCATAATCTTGTAATAAGAATCTATACATAAGAGATTAGAAGGTGGTTCAGCTTTGTTCAGAGAGAAGCTATAGTCCACTACCCCTGCCCCAGCATCGTTCTGGAGAACAAAAACAAAAAAAAAACCAAAACAAAACAAAACATCACAATACTATAAAGCAACTTTATCTCTTTCTCTTGCCAGACTGGCATTAACATGGCTATCTTTGTAATGCTGTGGAATAATTGTGGAATTAAAGGTTAATTTTCTCTTTCCCTTTACTTTTCCAACTGATCAGGACAGCACTAGTCTATGCAATTTCACATTTTAAATGTGCTATTAGCAATAAAATAAAAATTTCCAAATTCCTAAATATTAAAGTCAGTTGCCTTTGTTCAGCTTTCTCATTGTATTTCCAGGAAGTCATTCTGCTTCTTTGTTTAGCAAATGTTTCTAAAAAATGTTTGTCAAGTACTTTTGCGTCTGACAAACAAGCATACCACCAGAGGCAAGCTACCCTGAAAACAGCAGTTCTATTTGGATAAGCTCCTTTGTATGTTTATATACAGGTTTTCTCTTATTACTGAAAAAAAAGAAGAATGTCAAGTTAGCTACAGATAGACATGATGGTTGTTTTTTCTTCTTCCTGGTGCTACTGCTCTTTAGCAGAAGTTTTGCATTTTGACATTACAAACTAGTGCCTAAAAGCTTCCTCCTTTAGCCACTATTAAACTAAGTGCTGAATAGATCAATAAATATATAATAAATATTAAATCTTGAGTACTCATCTTCAAAATTCTTTGCAAAAACTTGAATTCTTATAACTTCCTTTTCTCACATGAACATAAGTTGTAACATAAAAATTGAATTATGGGCAGTACAGAACAAAACTTGGTATAAGTACGCTACACGTGCAACAATTTATTCTTTGCATCCTTTGGTCTTTGAGCAGAAATGGACAAATCTAGTTTTGCTCAAAGTCAATCACAATTATTTCACATATGTGCACACGTGGGAGAAGGGTATATGGTACAACTTAGTCTCACTATATTCTGGCCTGTAAGGTCCACGGTCTCCTTATGCTGCCTCCATATTGGTTCCTGCTGTCCAGTGTTCCTATTTTCCTTTCCATGCCTTAACGACCTGCTTTGGCATTAGCAGTATTCCAAGGTCATTAAAACTAACGACGACTCTGAAAACGACAAAGGAAATTAGACAGCAATAGTCTGTTTTCAAATAATCTGATCTTGGATGTCAAAGAATTGGCTGACACAAACTTAGAGTCAGTAGTGCTTTGAGAGCGTACAGAACGTGCATGAGCTATTAAATGACTTGGTAAAGTCAAAGGCAGTCCTCACTGCTAAGTGAGATAAAATCTCTTTCCTGATGAAAATACTGACCAGAAGGTAAAAAAAAAGGGTCTGAAAATCCACCAGAAGATCATCAATTCATCAAAATGGATCAACTTGCTTAGTGTATTCTGAAGGGATTGTTGAGACCCCTCAATAGTCACTTCTTTTTAAAAGTAAAGAAGTGTAAATCCTACCTTTCAAGTAATAACTTACTCTAAGGTATGACTGAGAACGAGAGAGCTCTCGCATCCTACACGACAGTTCAGTTTCCCAGCTACCTTACCACTAGATCAGGGTAAATCTGTCTCTCTTGCTAAATCTTTTCTACCTTGCATGATATAGTATCAAGCCAAAGAGTGAGTACACCACCCTATCTCAGTGCAAAGACAGTGCTAAAACAGGATTATGAAGGCCAGAGGAAACTTACTAGAAAGAAGGGTTTGTTTGAAAGATCTCCAGATTTAGACAAGTACTCAAAAAAAAAAATTAATTCTAAGTTTTGGTATAGTAGACCATCAACTGCTCCACAAAAGGGAGTTTAGGATTAAGTACCAAGCACCATCAACTTTTACTCTTACAAGACTCCATGCATTTTTTTTTTATCTGCTTAGGACAATCCCTTTAAAAAAAAGAGTGGCCATTTGTTGGCTTCATAAGCTTTAGCAACTTTTGGTGGCATCTCAAATTTGGAATCCCTGGAGTAAGCACCACTCATGGTAAAAACTGCTACGTTTTCAGATTATAATGTAAATAGTAGCTTTACTAATTTTTTTTTTTTGTCTGTATGTCTCCATAACCTGTTAAGTCCAACAGGCATGCTTCTGTCTAAAACTGTTACTTTCTTCTGATAGCTTATTTACAGAAGTCCCATAAAACTGCACATTCTGTGCACTAGTCTAGAGTAAATTAAAAAAAAAAAAAGTCAGTAAGATTTAATATAGTTAAATTCCGCGTTAAAAGGAGGGCAAGGAACCCGGGCCGGCCTGGCGCCCGCAGCCAGCCCGCTCTTCCCCGCGGCGGGAAGCCCGCCGGGAGCGCTCTGCGGCGGCGGGGAGGGGACAGGCGTCTCTGCCCCAGCAGAATTCGCCTCTGGCGACATAAAACGGGTCCAAAGTGAGGAGGAAAATAAATAAATAAATAAATAAGAAAACCCACCACCTTTTCCCCGCGCGCTCGGTGGCACAAAGAAGGTAGGACCCCGGTGTCGGGATGAGGCTTCTACCTGCACGCCCGGACATGGCGACTTTTCCGCCTCCTCCGACGCGCCCTGGAGCGCTCACCGACTTCACCCGGCGCCAACGGCACCCGGGCGCCAACGCGGCGTCCGCCCCCGGCGACTCCGCTAACGGAGCGGGGGGAAGAGGTGGGGCAGACGGCGGGGCCGGCACCCGTCACGGCTTCCCGGGGCCGCAGCCCAGCTGAGACAGAGCCCCTTTACCGGCTGAGGGAAAAGGAAAGTGGCGTGGCTAACGCAGCCGTTTCAGGCTTGTCGCTGCCGCCCTTCGCAAAGTTAAAGGGGGAGCCCCCCACCCCTCCTTGGGCCTGCGTCGGGACCGGCCCGCCGGGAGAAGGTCCCAGCCTCACCCGGTCCCCACCCAGATCCGCCCGGAGAGAAAGCTGTGCCCAGCCGGGACTACGCTAAAAAATGACAGACACCCCAGCGAACAGGTGCCAAGTACACTTCCCTTGTGTTTGACTGTGAACTTTCAAAGGGAAGGAAAGCGAGATGTCTGGTTTCTCGCTCCCGGAAAACCGTTTTCCTTTTTTTTTTTTTTTTTCCTTTCCAGTGGCTTGCCTGCTCAGTACAGTGACTGCCTGATCCACACGAAGGATGCACAGCTGCTTATGTCCAAGAAGCACTTAAGAAACGCTGTGTGAGTGTCTTTTCACCAGAGATGGGAAGAGAAAGAAAAAACAAAAGGTCTGTAGCATCAGCCATAGGGTAATGGTGCAAAAATTTTAGCCCTTATATGTTGTTTTGGGTATTATCTGTTCCTGTAAGAAAGGTAACTTCTGTGTGTCGTCTCACTTGACAGTTATGGGAATTTATTAATCACAAGCCAAATAACCCATTTAATTTTCTCTTCTTTGGTTACCAAATCCACAGCCAGACAAGAGACAGCAGTATGTTTCTCTGGCCAGGTTTACTGGCGATCAGTTTCCGCTGTTACTGTAGTTTGCCTGGTTGTAATGCTCAGCAGGGAGCATGTGTTCCTACATGCTTTCTGAAATATTAATACAGAAAATTGTAGTGAGGTTTCTGATAGCAGCAGATTGGCTTCTCTGTGGTTTTCTGATTAGAGGTGTATTGGTGATTCCGAGAAGCCAGTGGCGCCGAAATGGGTTAAACCTAATAAGGTTTTGAAAGCTGATAGCATTATTTAAGAGGGCTCAGAGTCACAAAGCTACAGACCTGGCTGACCCCAGCAAATTACAGTGTTTGTTAATGTTCTGTTATAGACATCTTCTAGTCAACCAAAAGCAGATATATTAAGTGAAAAATTGACTTGTGGTTCACAAAGATAGGCTAGCCTTTCTGCCTTGTTTTTGACAGTTGGTCGGCTTAGATGGAAAGGAGGGGCATCGTGGCTTCTGTTTTGTACCAGGGCTCTTAGGAATGCAGCCTTCAAAAACATTAACTTCGGCTTCCAACTAAAGAAACATAATTGCCTTAAAATCTTTATCATCATAATCTTACACAATATGTGCCTCTTGGGAAATCTAAAAACAATTTAAGGAATGGAAGGCATGGGAAAAATCCTTTTACTTTGAGCATGATGATTATAATCATATAAGCTTTAGAATCAGTGCAAGTGGAATATAAAGAAAGAGTGATTAAAATAGCACTAAAATTTATATTTTGCTTTCAGAATCAATGTTAATTAAATGAAGTGGTGGCCAACTCACGGTGTTTGAAACTCGATCTCCTTACTAAATGTCTAATGACAATAAGTTGGCTTAGGAACATTTCTTGTAGTCTTTCGAGGAGGGTTTTACTGAAATTCTGTTTCCAACCAAGACAAGCTGACAGCTTTAAGAATCCAGTAAATGAACAGGGAAAAGGGATTTTCATCATTACTAAGTCTAAATTAATGCAAACAATGAGCAGAGGTAACAGTCTCATGACTCCTCTTGTAATCTTGTTATGCTCTGAAGAAGGCATCTGAATTCCCCTGCCTCCCCTATTCAGTAATGAAAACGCTTTCCTAGGTGTAAGCCAACGTGAACTGGAACAGCAGTCAGCTGATTAAAAGACTGGGCAAAATAGGAATGAAGGTGCAAGATGTCAATGGTGCAGACCTCAGGTTATGTGTTAGCTGATGTTCTGAGACAAATTATAAGGCCTCTTCTACTCAAAGGCTATAGCATCAGCTGTACCATTTATTCACCAAGAGCGTTTGCTGAAGCTCAAGTTGTACCTTTTATTACAAAACAATAGTCTGAGTCCAGGCAAGGCCGAACGCTCCATTTTGGTAGCTTTTCAGGCCCAAGAACCTTGCAGTCCCAATAGGACTGTCTGAGGAAGCTAATCCCTCACAGCAGAGGCAGTATTGTCAGGGAGAAAAGCAGGTACTGGCCAAAATCACAGGGGTTCTCCAAGCATGCTGCTTCTGCCCTTCCTCCCTACTGCTGCACAAATTGACTGGATGGTCTCTGTGTTAAAGGGAAACTAGAGTTCACGGGAAGGTGGGGAGTTTCAACACTGTCTTGGGAAACGTGGGGAGCCAGGGGCCGCCAGGTACTGCCTGGATCACTAATGAGTTTAAAATGTGCACTGTTGCTGTGCGACATGATAATGTCCCAATATGTCTTCCCTCAATATGTTGCTCCAGAGGCAGTTGATTCAGATGTAAAATTGCCTTCATTAAATAACCTTCTGACATGTCCCTTTTAGGAAGTGAGAATTTAAGTACAGTAAGCAATGTGAGTAGCCTGTGATGATCAGAGACGGAATTTGAGTGTAAACTAGGATTTAAATCTAGGAGTTTCCAACTGTCAGTGCTGTCTGCACAGAGAGCCCACCTGCATTAAGAAAATGAAAAATACTCTGTCAGCTGTGGTGAGAGATTGGTGAGATTTTTACACCCATTTGCTTTAAAGTTTAAGCACTTGCCTGAATTCACTGCATTCATCTTCTATGCCAGTGACTACAGTGTCACTGCTGTCAGTGGCTGCCTGAGGGCCCAATTCCTTCAACGATCAAAATATTTTTTTCTCTGACAGTGCTTCTGGGGACATCATAAAGATGCCACAATTAGGCTCAGTAGGGAAGCTTTCAGCTTAGCTCTTAAAGTGGCTTCTCATTCTTATTCCAACCCTAACCATTCTATGATTCCAAGGTAAATTTTAGGAGAGGACCTTGGCCCATTGCATGCAGTATAAACACTCTCATAGATGTCAAAGAGAGACTTGGAAATTCAATTCTCCTTAATTTTGTTACTACTCTGTATAAAAGTTAAAAAACAAACAAAGAAAAGTCTAAATAATCCATAATTTATCTCATCAATATGTGGGAAGGGATCTGCCTCTGTGTTATCCATCTGTGTTTAGAGAGCCCTCTAATTACAAAAGCTAAGATATAAGTGTCAAGAACACATTATTTTCAGAAAAAATAAAAGCACTCAAAAAAAAGCCCATGCTACAAGTGAAAGCTGAGCACTGCCAATTTGGCATTGCATAAAGATTTACAGAAAAAAAAAATAACCAATTACATAGCAAACCTTGGAATCAAACTACTGCTATTAAATCATCCTAATTTTCATATAATGATACGTTTCAGTAGCAGGTCCACTTCTGGGAATGTAAAAACAGCAGGATAATGCCACAATAAAAGATGAGATACGTGTTGACACACTATTCGGTGACTGACTTGTCACTCCTCCAGGTTGCAAATTGTTGACTGAGCAGTGAGAGTAAAAAACTAATTGCCTTTGTCTTCTTGAAGCCTTAACTCTGCAAAGTATTCTTCCTCCATTTCTTTAAATGTTTTCCTCTCTTCTCATACTACTGATGGATAAAATTAAGACTGCCCTGTTTAAGAATTCAGTACCGCTTGGAGACAACACAATACATTTCAGTGACTATCAAATGAAATATAAAAGCTTAAATCAAATTAAAGAGAAGTTATGTAGTTAAAGCTGTAAAAGCTTATTTTGTGTGAAATAAATTTAGAGGTTTATATATAAACGAGTTGGTTTTATCTATTCCTGCATAAAAATATGCGCTGTCCGTGTATGAGTATAGATTTTTTACTCCCAATTCATAACCACAAGGGACTTTCTACAGATCTGGTACTGTGAGCTAGAATAATGGCAGCTCCAGGGACAACAACAACAAAATGGCTAGGCTGTTTTCCAGGAACTTTAAGGGACTATGATAAGACAAGTCCCGTGCCATTCCTCTTTAAGGCTTAGTATAGGATTACGTCAGGATTTTTTCTCTTTTTATCTTCATAAAAAAATCGCAGCCTAACAAGGAAATCATGAATCACTGATACCTAGAAAGTTAATGTAAGTGAATTAACACTTCAAGGAGAGGATAACCTGGTGGTGTAATCCTGAATTCCATAATGCCTGAATGCCACCTGTATAATCTGCAGAAATTAGACGGTGCCGCTTTCAGATGTAACTCCTGCCTCATGATGAAGTTTTCCCTTGAGAGAACTTCATGTATTTTTACTTGAAGTAGACAGTAAGTGGACAGGTGAGGCATCATTCAGACAAGGAGTTGGTATCAAGACGACTCTTGCTGGTTACACAGCCAAGGTAACGCTGGTAATCTTTGCCTGACAAGTCTTGAATCTTTTTTAAGTAAAATGGAGTAACTTCAGCACAAATAAAGGCAGGATGCTTGCCTCTGTGCTATAGCTTGTCATAATTAGGATTCTCTGGACACAAGAAAAACAGGATTAAGAGATCTCAGGCAGAGGAATGATGTGAATCCAGCTCTTGTATTTGGAGACAGTTTCAGCATTTAAGATTCTATATGAAGAGCACTTCCACTCAGTGACGAGTCAAGAGAAGGACAGCTGTTGTAGTTATGCTCCAAGAACTTGTGATAAACTGAGATCTTCAGATCAGATCAGCTAATTTATTTATGCTAAAAAATATAATACCGCAAGGTCTGGCAGACATCTTGAAGAGTTTCCAGCAAGCAGAATCTTGCAGCTACCTGCACACATCCCCACAATGGCTGAATATGTCTGTTTTAAAATATGAGTTTAAAGCACTTTCTCATAACTTTTGAAGTTGCCTATCTGCCGTGGAAAAAGGGGAAAAATTAGATTAGGAACTGAAGATTTCCTTAGGCATCTTTCTAAGAGAATAGACACATCTAGTTTAAGGTGAACAGATAATGTATTTTATTTTCATGGGCAAAAGAAGAGAAAGAAAATAGATTTGTTGAGTGAAGTTTACCGTTTTCTTCACAAACATAAAGATAGGAATGAATATACTGACATTTCTTTGGTTTTTAAGAAGTGCAAAGTTTTCATAAAGCATAGAAATTATTAGAAAATATTTAGCAAAACCTTTTTTATCATTCCTTTCCTCTTCATCCTTTTGTGGCTGAACTTTACAAAGAGCACGGCTGTTTATTCTACTGCAATAGGGCTCCTATGATTAGTTTAGCCAAAGGAAAAAAGAAATGGAAATGCATATAGTTCAGTACAAAGCATATGACTTGCACATGCAGCAGACACTCCCTAAATGGGCTGCAAAGGAAAGTACACTGTGACTCTTAATCTGTAAGTATAAACAGCTTTGGAAAGGTTCACTAAAGGGTGTGCGTGTATTGCAAATGACAGTACAGATCAAAATAATGGGATCTTTCCTGTTCCGACAAAGAGCTGCAATGAACTGATTGGAATTCACTTTGAGGTCACCTCTGGTCTCAGCTGTCTTCCCTGATATGCATATTATTCCATAACCCCTGTGATGGCAGTGACAATATTCCATCAGTATTGCAAAATTCCCACTGCCGTCTCTGCTTGATGTCTGAATGTGTGTGCATTCATTGACAGGGAAAAAGATTTTAAAGCATACTAGATTTATATAGCACCCTTTAACCTAAAGGATTTCAATACATTTCAGAAACTACATGCCTTTAGCGGACTTAAAATATAAATCACCACTGGGATGGTTGTCAACAGCTTAGGAGCATACAAAACACTAGCCAACAGCTTGCTTGGTCATATATGGGGATGGTAGTAGCGGTTTATTTAGATGAAATATTTTTTACAAATTTTTTACTGCGCGTCTACAAAAAGTGAAGTAAAAGTTTTCCTGTCCATGCTAAAGAAACAAGTTTATTATTTCTTCCCGTAAGAACTCCAAGTTATTATTTGACACTCAATTAATTTAGCTTTGAAGGATGAAAGCAACAGTCAAGTTTGTCTGAATGAGGATCCAGAGTTCCAGAAAGTCTGGAGATAAGATACAGTGTTCAGTTGTATGGATGCAATTCTACTGTATTAAATTAACTTCTCTCAATATTCATACTAATGTAAGAACAATATCGGTATCATTCTTAAAATCTCATCAATCCCAGTTCTTTTAAGCTAGCTGTTTAGTTCTCTGATGACTCTTGTTCCTGCTCTTTTTATTGTCACCTACAAAGATGTCACCATCTTCAGTTCTGTGCAGTGGTACCAAAATTGTAAATGATCTGGTTAAGGATGCTATATTCTAATTTAAAAAGGGCTGTATAAAATAGAAGTGTCCAATATGGATCAAATCTTAAGTTAGCATTATACTACTGATATTGTTACTGCAGATATTAAGTGAATGCTAAATAGTGAGATCTGTGAGTTAAAAGGTCAGAAATTCAAAATTAACACTAGAATAGCACTTCTAAATAGCCATCAAGTACTGGAGAAAAAAAAAAAGAAAATAAAAGTAGTACCCTGGATCAAAGGGCTATATTTAAGTATACTTTAGATAGTGCTAGGAATTAATAATTAGAATTAAGGTCACACTTAACTGTTTTGCTGCATTAGACTCAAATCTTCTGGTGTTTTAAGTGTGTCTTTGCCTATCCCTCAGCTAAAGCCAGAAAATAACTCTATTTCTTTATAAGAGCATTTTAAGCAATCTTCACTTAAATCTATTTAGGTACAATAATGCACAGCTTTAAAAGCATATCATTGTACTTCTTTTGTGGAATTATCTGGTTAGCAATGAATTTCACTTTTTTTTTTTTAAAAAAAAAAACCAAAACCAAAACCCCTCACCATAGAATTGTATGTTACAAGTGAAAAAAAAATGTAAATACTTAAAGGCATAAAAAAGATCAGTTATTCTCTACTGATCTGCAAAATGTATGGTTTGAAATACTCACTTTAGAATCCAGCACTGCGCTTCTCCTTTGCTGCAAACCAAAGCTGGCGTTATAACCAGACACGGTCCAATGAATTACTTTTAATGTTATTCTTCAAATTTGCTGAGTCCAGATTACCAAACCTGGTATAGTAAAATTTGTATGCAGGCTTGACCAGAAGCTGGTGAAACCACCGACAAACATGAAAAAAAAAATCTGCAGAGAGCACAGATTTGGCCCAAATACTAAACTCATAGAAACTGCAGATGATAAAGAAAGACAAATACTTCCTTGTAGCAGCAGATGGTAAAATGAGGGACAATGGCTACAGGTTTTGGCTTGGAAAGTTTAGGCTGGATATTAGGAAAACCTTTTTTATTAGGAGAGTGATACAGCCCCCACAAAAAAAGCTGTGGAGACTACATTGCCCAAAATATTTGTGGACTTCCTGTCCCTGGAGTTTTCCAAGACTGAGCTAGATGAAGCTACAGCTGTCCCTTCCTACACCTCTATCCTTCTCTGAAATCTACATAGGACTGAACATCCTAAGATTTCTGCTTTAGTGGACACATCCTTCCTGTGATCCTGACACATGTGGCTCCATTTATCAAATGGCCAACCCTTTCTGATGGCCAGGATTGGTAGAAGGAATTCACGTTCCCCCCAGTTCATTCCTCAGATGACTGGTTCCAGCAGAGGACAGAGAAGAGGAGGAGGAGGTGGTGAGTGGAGGTCTAAAAGGTACATTCACTTCTCTGTGCCTCCTTGCCAAGAGTTATTTCATAGCACTGAAGCAAGCAACCAGCCAGCCTGCTTTCTCCTCTGGATGATGACAGGATAACATCAAGAAGCACGAAGAGATCTAGTCACTTTCAAAATCACACATTAGCAGTTTCCCAGCAGGTGATCCAGTGCATTCTCCTGAGGAACATCTGCACTCTACTTGTAGGTAACAGAAGTTTTCACAAATCTGAAGAAGAGCAAAATTAACTTTTTTGTTAAAGGTCAGATAAACAAAAGCGCTATTGACAAGCAGCTACTGATAGGTAATGGTGACTGCACAGTACAGTGGGCTCTTTGATAATTAATACACTATGTTTTCCTTTCTCCGCGATACACTTTGAAAGCAAGTAAATGTGAGTGATAACTTTAGTATTTTTAATGGACTGCATTGTTAGAGATGACTGAGAGTCACTGATGAGTGAGACTATGAAGTTATGGAGCAGTTGTATGCTGACACATATGGCACAATGTAATAGCTAAATCACCAGCTTCATAACGAGTCAAGAACTCTGAAGTGAGGGTCAGACTCTGAATAGATAGAACAGGCATAGCAAGAACAACCGTAATCCTTAAACTTTGTCTCTGCAGTGTTGCCCAGCACTAAGTGTCTGGCCTGCCTTCTTATAGGAGATTAATTTTAAAGAAAAAGAAATTTCTCCGTTCTTGTTGCCAAGAAAACTGAAAATAATTTTGCAAAATCAGTAATGTTGGATTAAGGAAATGAAAAGAAGTAGAATTGATTTGTTCACTAATTATCAGAAAGAAAAAAGTTTATCTTGACTGGTTTATGTTAAGATAGTAAGAGCCTGCCAAAACCTTCAGACGAAATACAGAAATCTTCGATATGCAATTCTATGATATACATTATAAATTTGCCCACACTATTAATTTTGTGGCCAGCTATTCACATCTCTGCATTTTACATCTCCCAGCTTGTGTCAATCCACAGAATAACTTTTTTGAAAGTGCTGGATTGCAAACGCTGTTTAAATGGTGGTGTAGATTTAACCTCAGTAGTTTAGATACAGATGAAAAGTCTGAGTCTCACAGCCACAACAAAGCAGAGGAATATTTTAGCCCTTTACAGATAGCAGTAAACCATTTTACTAAAATCAATATTAGAGGATACGGTACCAAGTTTTTGGTTTTATATCTCTTCCCTCCCCCACTTCCTTGAGAGTACTATACTGAATAGTCTACTATCTTGCTGGAGTACAATACTGTTTAATAGTAAGTAATATGTCAAAGTGATGTTTTCAGGCACAGTAGTGCTGGGATTTTATATCAGACCACAGGTTTCAGAATAATCAATGTATATCTATAATGACTTAATTACAGTGATGAGGTATATCTCTGCTGCCATGAGGAAAACTGAAAGGAAGAATATAGTTTCAATTATATATAGCATAACCCAGCTGAGTGCAGTTTTGCAAAGTTTGTTATTAGCAAAACCCATTTTACCTCAGTGAAAATAGCTTTTTCAATAAGAGACTCTGGAGACATGCAATGCATTACAACAGGCTTAGGAACTGAACTTGTTGAAGGAATAATCTCACCTGAAGCAACGATAAAGGCTTTAACTAACTGCAGCGTGGTTGAAACACTCACTCGGTGTGTCAGAAAAAGCTAGTTCGAATCTTTCCAATGCGCTGTGACAACTTGAACCTTATGCTTTGCTTTTAAGTTATGGCAGACCTAAAAAAAAAGTGATAGCAAAGTTCTGGTCTTAGACTGTAATATTGATACTCCTTCTGAAATTCTTTAGGGATGCTTTCTGAAGTCGAAAACCAGTCACACTTGAAAAATAGCCTTGTTTCTTTTCTTAATGTGTTAACAATGCACCACAACAAGAGAGACAGCAAAGTTCAATGAATTTCTGTTTACTCAGGTGATTGTAACTGAGGTCCACAACTTTTAGCTGTGACAAGCTGAAGTTTGTTAGCAAATAAAGTGTTCAGAAAAGATGTTCTGTACGGATGCAATTATCCATATCACTTGGCTGCCTTAACTTGTTTAAAAGTGAATGGATCAGATGAGGGGAAAAAAAAAACCAGCATGTATTTTATTCTTCTTGATGGTAGTCCTGTAAGAAAGGAGCTCCGAAGATTTCTCACTATTCCATTGTGTAACTTCTGGTTGCTATCCAGTTCTGTTAGGAAGTTTTAGCTTGTACATATGTGCATTAGAAGTCTGTAGAAAGAATTCTTTAAAAGAGAAAAGAAAAAAAGAAAGGATCATGATGCTTTCCATGGCATTTGAGCAGTTAGTCTACGGTTAGTATATGTAACACAAGCAGCAGCTCTGGACACCGAGCTGTCTCCTCCTGCACAAGGCTGTCAGCTGTTCATCTCCTCTTAGTTACCATTTTCCTTGTGCAGACAGAAAAGAGTACTCAAGAAACACTGTACTCAGGCAACAGTGGCGAAAACACTTCCCTGCAGGGTGGGTGTATTGGGTTTGTGTGGCGAGGTTTTGGTAGCAGGGGGACTACAGGGGTGGCTCCTGTGAGAAGCTGCTAGACACTTCCCCTATGTCTGATACAGCCAATGCCAGCCAGCTCCAAAATGGACCTGCCACTGGCCAAGGCCAAGGCCAAGCCCATCTGCGGCAGTGGTAGCACCTCTGTGATAACATAGTTAAGAAAGGAGAAAAAAAACCTGCGCAAATGCAGCTGAGGAGAGGAGTGAGAATATGTGAGAGAAACAGACCTGCAGACACCAAGGTGGGTGCAGAAGGAGGGAGGAGGCGCTTCAGGTGCCAGAGCAAAGATTCCCCTGCAGCCCGTGGTGCAGCCCATGGTGGAGCAGGTTGTACCCCTGCAGCCCATGGAGGCCCACGCAGGAGCAGAGGCCCACCTGCAGCCCATGGAGGACCCCATGCTGGGGCAGGCGGATGCCCAAAGGAGGCTGTGGCCCCATGGGAGGCCTGTGCTTAAGCAGGCTTCTGACAGAGCTTGTGACCCCATGGGGGACCCACACTGGAGCAGTCTGTTCCTGAAGAACTGCATCCCAGGGAAGGGACCTGTGCTGGAGCAGTTTGTGCAGAACTGCAGCCCGTGGGAAGGATTCACATTGGAGAAGTTTGTGGAGGACTGTCTCCTGTGGGAGGGACCCCATGCTGGAGCAGGGGAAATGTGTGAGAAGTCCTCCCTCTGAGGAGGAAGGAGCAGCAGAAACGTGTGATGAACTGACCGCAACCCCCATTCCCTGTCTCCCTGTGCCGCTGAGGGGGAGGAGGTGGAGAATTTGTAGTGAAGTTGAGTCCAGGAAGAAGGGGGGGGGGGGGGGGGGGGGCGGGAAGGTGTTTTTAAGATTTGGTTTTGTTTCTCATCCTACTCTGATTTGATTGGTAATAAATTAAACTAATTTCCCCATGCAAACTAATTTTGCCTGTAACGGTAATTGGTGAGTGACCTCTCCCTGTCCTTGTCTTGACCCATGAGTGTTTCACTGTATTTTCCCTCCCCTGTCCAGGTGAGGAAAGGGAGTGATAGAACAGCTTTGGAGGGTACCTGGCGTCCACCCAGGGTCAATCCACCACCGTAAGAGATCCTGTTTCAAAGCAACTTACCTGACTGATGTGTAGCAGGGACTTCAACATCATTTTCCAATATCCCTGAGTAGTGCTCTGCAGTATGAAGGGGTACTCTGCCATTTTAAACATCAAGTTTGATTAATTGATTATAAAGCCAGACAAGGCTATGTTGACCATGGAGACTGACTTCCTATGTAATACTCTTTAGGGAAGCTCCTCGGTAGATAATTTCAGCAGAAGACATTAAAACAAATCTCATTCTCATTATATATTTTTATATATATATATATATGTAATAGATATATATTTAAATATAAAAAATATATTCTCATTATGTATTCATTGAGAAGTGTGTGGGGAGGACCACTTCAGAGAGCAGTCAGTAGGGCAGTTTAGCAACAGAGTCAAATACCACTGCCAAATTGCCCATTTTTTTAAGTCAATGTTTTTGTTATCTAAGAACACCAAGATGGTTTTGTATTACTCTTTTTTACCAGAAACAGACAGTATAAACATCCTAGAAATTGTCCTACTCATATATCCTTTCACTTCTTTCTTCTAAAGAATAAACACTCATATAGATCTATATTAACATAATGTTCAGGATTTCACTAAAACATGAACATCAATAAAATGTAGTAGTGAACTAAATGTGTAAAGCAAACATTTTACTTTGATGTGCAAATGTGACTGTCACATTAAAAAAATGTGACTGTCAAAGATCTGAGAAAGAAGGAGGCCCAAAACAAGACTGTCTGTGGAACTGGTCTGTAAACATCTGTATCATAATGATTTTTCTCTTTTTCATTTCTTCTTTTTCCACCTCTTATGTTACAACCATCCTAGAGTCTGAAAGAGAGCTGTGCATTTTATCCAGCTCCTTTTTCTTCTTTCCAGCTTACTAGTCTTTCATTATTTCAATAATAGCACTCATGCTAAAAGGAAGGACCCAAGTTCTCCCACTGTATCAAAGAAGAAATAAAACTGGGCTGTTGCAGGGTGTGTTACATGACTTTTGCAAATGGTACCCAACCTGCTTTAAAGCACATGTTGCTTACTGCTTGTTACGCTTCCCTTCCATTTCTAGAACTGTTGGAAAAGTTTTTTATTCCCTTTATTTTAGATTGACGGAAAGAGTTGTCAGCCACATTTTTTAAGAACCAGTGTGCATTGACAAACTGAAATATTCCTCAAGTTCAAAAAAGAAAAAAAAAGGCGAATGTATTACATTAATGGGATTATAATTTAATAACTTCTATCACCTTTATGTAGTAACAATAACTTGAAGTTCTCTTTTTTCTTTGAAGAGAGATTAACAAAACAGAGAATTAATAAAAATAAACATTATGTAAGATTGTTTCCCCTTCTTCTTTCTGATTTTTCATACCTGAATATTACCTACCTCGAACTGTGATCAACCACTGTTTGAAATATATGAAAATTTCATGCTTTAATGTTTCTACTTACTGTGCAGCAAAGTAATCAAACAACAGTCCTGCTTGCTTTCAAATTTGCAGTAGCTTATTATCACTTCTCTGTTCAGGATGCTGAAGGTTCTTGAAAAGGAGATGAATATTTAGTCCACTAGCTGTAATGCTCGCCTGAAGCTTTGAAAACTCAGGTAATTCTCTACTTTGCTTAAGACTTGCTGTGTTGTTTTTTGTTTTGTTTTTGTTTTTAATTTAGGAAAGAAAAAAAAAACAAAGACTAGCACCTGAATCTAAGCTTGTCTGATACTTGATACACTTAAAGCTTCAGAAAGGTACCAGGAAAAATTGTGTGTTAGGCATTATGTTATATACAGATTTGAAATGTGTGCTTTAAGATTAATTTTCTTTCCTCTAAGGATTTGTGTAACTTCTCTATTTAGGATACAGTACGTTATTGAAAAGAAGACAAATGTTTGGTCCAATAGTTACAGTGCTAGCCTGAAGCTTTGAAATCTCAGATAATTCCACGCTTTGCTGTAGACTTATCGTATAACCTTGGAGAAGTCATTTTGTCTGTCTATAGCAATTCTGCATCTGTAAAATGAAAATAATACTAGTATTTCTCTATCAGCGGAGTATTGTAAGGGGTGCAGTTTTCACAGAGATGAAAACTACATCAGCGTCTTAAGTACCTTTGGAATGGTAGATAATTTTTGATTAGCAAAGACATTTTGGATATATACTGAAAAAGGAGGGTGACTTTATCATTGCTGAATTTGTCAGCCCTGAATGGAGGCAGCACAAGTCCAGCTAACATTATGGCACCTGAAAAATGAAAAGGAGCAATGTGATTCATGGAAGCCACAAAATGATGCATGCATATTGACATATAATGCAAATCGGTAGGGCAATAAATACGATGTCACACAAAGAGCGTCGGAACAAACAAATGTAGCTTCAGTATTATGGAACCTTATCACAGCCCTCTTTTCTCATGTTAATGCATTTTGCACGCAGCAGAAATTATACTCCTGAGAAGAGCCACTTTTCTGTGTTCTCTAAAGATTATTCCTTTACTCAGTGTTGAATCATGCATATCCCTTCCTGAAATCTTTTTAATCTTCCCTCTCAGCTGCATTGAAATGTGTATTCTGTATGAATGCTGCTTTGGTGCAGCAATTACTCCATTTTGATTAGAGATGTGCATATGAGATCTCCACAAACTGAAGTCCATTTTAAATAGAATTCACTTTTGACACAGACCTATCTCTTCCTATGAGACAAAGGTCTCCTGAGATTTCTGACATCTTTTACCAGCGGTGAGCTAGATATAGAGAATGGCTTTTTTGATTCTAGATCTAACCGAAGGGAGAAAAGAGAGAGAGAAAAAAAAAAATGTTCCAAAACTTTATCATCTACTAAAAAATAGAGATTGGAGAATAAAGATTTATTCTGCTACTATTTCTCCTAATGAACATGATCAGGAATGATGAATATGAATTCTGTGCTGTGAGAAATATGAAGTAAAGACAGTATACAAGCATTTAAAGATCCTGTTGAACAAAATGTCCTACAATAAGTAAGGAAAAGAATTGTTTCAAGCAACAAGCAGAAGTCTCTCCTCCCTGCCAAAATTTTCCAGATAATCAAGTTCATTTTCCTGGCACTGCAGCAAGGTTCCTTTTGTGTATATAATCATCTAAACAGCATAGAACAACACAATTTAGTTCAATCTTTCTTTCTCATATTTTTTGGTCAGAAATGAGAATTATGAGAGAGAGAATAGAAAATCAAATGTGAGAGAATCCTGCTCCTTTGAAAAAGAGCCAAGAGCAGAGGGTGAATAATAAGCAAGTTATAAAAGGATAATGTGAAGATTTTTATTGCTTATGTGCTTCTTTGAATGATCTCTGTTGCAAAAAAAAAAAGGGGGGGGGGAGGAGGGGAGGAAAGACAATCTACTTCACATCAGGAAGGAAGGATATAAATAAACAGGTGTGCTATTTTGTTTTTACATATTCTTTACTTTTTCTCCTTTGCTGATACTGTCAGGTAGTGTCTAGCAAGCTGATAAATCTGAAAGAAACTGATAAAAGAAAAGAAATCACTGAACTAGAATTACAAAAATGAAGCATATTCTTATTTTTATCTATTCTTGCAAAGAAAATGTTCTTTTACTGTGGTGCTTGCTGTGATCAGGGACTTTTCCCTACCGTCCAGTCATAAAGCATTTGATAGACAGGTTTCATTTGCAGGAATGTTCTCACAGAGGCAGACCTGAGTATATTCACTCAAAAAGACTTGTTGAATGGTTCACATTGCAGATCTTTCTGTCATAATTTAAATTTTTCACAAAACAAATTCTCAAAAAAAATGTTAGTTAATAAATGCTAAGTACAAAATAACCTCTTTTGTTTAGAATGAAAAACATTTCTCCGCACAAACAGTATCTCAAACCAAAATCAATTACAAACAAATGCACATGGAAAATCAAAACCAATTCACAAATAATTTGCAAGCAGTCAAAAAGACTAAATTCATGGAATAAACTGATCACTAGTAATAGCCTGTCTCTAATTTGGAATGACACCAGCTGTCAGCAATTTGCTGAGAATTTAGATTTTGGTGTGGAAACTCTTTTCACTGCATCCTTCACAGTCTGACATGAGAGGGTTGGAAGATAAAGGGACAAAAAGTAAATAAATTCTGCTTGTTGCCCAAGGCAAGATTTAGTTTGTTACTCAGCTTGTTGCAGTATGCTTCACTTTTAATGAACTTTTTAATGAAATCCACTTATTTGATTGACTATTATTTTTAATTCCGTGAAAGAACAAATCATGTTTGTATGCCTCTGAGTTCAAGAAGTCCCAGTATGAATGAAATGTGAAGAATGAGACTGCCATGTTTGTTGAGATCTTGCAATATGTTGTTAATTCAGAGGTTAAAGTGGCCCTTGACATGCTTGTCTCTGATCTCCATCAACACTAAATGAAGGAACGATTACTATTCTCTTGATTAGCAATAAATGAAACCAAAGAAACTGTTGTCCAAAGACTAAACAAAACAAAACAAAACAAAAGACGACGACCAGTATTGATTTAGTTGCCATTGTGTGAAAGAGTCAAAAGACAACACAGATCACGTGGAAAAATGTGAAACCTCAAAAAATAGACACACAGAAAATAACAAAAAGAGTGCAAGGTTTCAGCGAAATCTCCACCTCCTGTAAATAATCCAGTCAATCAACTTTGTCTGATTTCTCAGGTAAGATTAGATAAGAGCATTCTGGAGAGTATTTTCACAAATAAACCTTGAGGTTGGGAAAGGAGGTAACCAGCCTCCACAAAATTGCTTCCATTTGGCCAGGCGTCCTGATGGTGGCACTCTTCACTCTTAGATCCACTCACTCACTCACACCTGCCACATACAAAACAATAGATAGGATTGATTTAACGTTCAGAAATAGGTAATTTAAAGAATAGCTTCCCCCATTTTTTACATGCTTGGCTCAAAAAAAAAAAAAACAACAAACAAAACAGCTGTATAAATGTGCTAGTTTAAAAAACAATGAATTTTAATAATGACAGAGCAAAATAATGTCATTCTGATCTCAAACGTTCTCTAGTCTAAAAGGACCTCTGTATATTTTTCTTCTCCCACTGTGAATGGCTTAGAGAACTATTTTCCCTGCTCACTGCTTTTATTTGATCTTTTCACTCTTTTCATAAAGCTAAAATATTTCTGCAATATTCATGAATTCAGCAGTGGCTCAGGAGTGGGTGTAGGGTGTTGTTTTGCTACTGTTTCTCCTGCTGGGCCCCCTGCTCAACGAGAGAGTACAATCACATTTTAGAATTTAATGGGCTTTAAGTTGGGGGGTAGGGGGTGGTTGTTGTTGTTGGAGGGTTTTTTGTGGGGTGGTGGTTTTTTTTGTGAGTAGAACATGCTGGTTTGGGTGGTGGTGTACTTTATACCTACGCTTAAAGGAAGTAATGTTCTGACCATGATAGGGTTTTACCGATTCTTACATTGCTACAGTAATACCTTCCCATATTAGGTCAAAACTACATCTGATACATGTGACTCTGGAAGTTGGTGTCAAAAGTCTGTGAACAGTTTGAAGGATAGCCCCAAATTGCTGTCAGAAGATTGGAAACTGCATGTTTCTATATACATGTTTCCATTTATATGGTGAAAATTAGTATGTTGAAATTTACTTATATCTTGGAATTTCTCGGAGAAATTAATCCCATTCTCAGACAGCAGTTCAGTTCATTCCTCTACAAACCCTTGTGCAGATCAGCCAAACAATTTGTCTTGTCAAGTGATTCAGATTAAACAGATACAACCAGCCCAAGTATGACAAGACGTGCATTTTAGCCTGAAATAAAACGATAGGTTCTTTCCCATCCCTCTTCTCTTCCTCTATCATAGCATTTTTAAAAAAATGGGAACAGTAGAGTAGTTTTTAGCCTAATTGACAGATGTGAGCTAATGAAAAGACGCTGTCTTTATTTGATAGCAGTATTCAACAGAGAATGGTTGTGCTAGCTGTACAAACAAGTAAGGAGACAGCAAATCTTGGTCTCCAGCAGGCTTATAATCTTAAAAGTTGCAATAGGTGGAGAGGTAAGAAATAAACCTACAATGCTGAAGTAAATAAAGAAAGGGAAGAACTGATATAACTGTTAGTCATATGTTGTTGAGATTTTTTTTCAGTTAAAGTTAGTGAGAGGGTAGTGGAGAGTTTAATTAGAAAAAAAGAAATAAGAAAAGGAAGGCAATTACTGTTACAGCCCATCACTTCCCTCAACGTGATTAACAGCTAGAATTTTGTAGGCCTTAGGGCAGAGTTGAGTCTTGAGGAAGTATTTGAAAGAGATACCATTTTTATAGATCACATCAGGAAAAAAAAAAATTACACTTTTAAGTCATATCCTGCACAGATAATACAGTCAAAGAAAAATGACAGTATTAGAGATATTTATCAGTTGGAAAAGTATTACATCTGTGAATACTGCTGCGAGTAAATTTGGTATCTGCAACCTTAGGGAATATAGGATATTTATGATAAAAACTGGTGAAATGTAAAGGCAGCTGAATTTTAGCAAGTGCAAGTAAAGATTATGTTACAACATTTTCTAAGATGAACAACTAGCATGGGAACAAAGAAAGCCAATCAAGCAAGATGATTTAACAAAAAAAAAACCAGCTTACAGGATTAAAAATTATAGAGAGGTTAAGTATAATAAAGGAGGAGAGAACATACAACTGTATCAGAAAACAGCCGCTGAAGTAAGAAAGGTAAAATCCAGTTTGGAGAAAGGAAGGCATGAAGGACAAATTCAAGACAAGGTGGGGTGGATGTCGCAGCTGAGAAGGTAAAAAGGAGAAAAAGAAAGAGACTGAATGGCCATCTGTGTTTTCTTTAGCATCAGAGAAAGTTCTTAAGTCTCAGGTTAGGGACAGAAAGAATTTGTACTGAAGAAGTCTGAACAGAAACATGAAAACAGGAGGTTTAAAGCTGAAGGAAGGCCATGAAACAGTGAAGTACATTGATCACCATGAAGCATTGTGCTCTCCCTGTGTGGTAGGACACTGCAGAATAGGTGAAAATCCAGCAAGGATTACTCAAAATGTGTGAAAGGCAGGGGGTGTGTTTGGTTAGCTTGTTTCATTTTTCCCTTCAATTTTCTTTTTTTTCCTTTGTGACTCAGGGAGATTATTCACTATCTGTCCTGATGTCGTGAAGGTACCTGTGTGGAAGGCATTCGCTGTGCATCCTCTTAGAAGGGCTGCATGCTGTGTTATTGGGAATAAGTTATGACTGCTTTTAGAGACACAAAATGAGCTGCTAGACTGATTTCTGATGATGCACAATGGGTCTTACCTGGCTTCCTAATGAAAAGCAGGGTTCCTGTTTCCGTTCACTGGTAGATGGCAATAGGACAAAGGTAAACTCTATCCTGGTTGTGACAGGCTTGGTCTAATGTGTCAAATGTATTTTTTAAAGTTCTATTTGCAACACTTTTCATTGCTTTACATGTGCTGAAATAATGTATGTTAATAACAGTATACGTTGTTAATAGTTCCTCATCTAAATGTTATTTGAACAACTGATGATTATTTTAGCTGTCCTTGATGGTGCCTAAGAACACAATGACCTTCTTTAAAATAATTCCTATGCAGTGTTCTAAATACAGTTTTAAATAGATGTGCAGAGAACAGCCATTTCCTCATATCCAGAAACTAATAACACTGCTGCCATCCTCTGCTTTTCATTTATGTACACTCATCTGACGCCCCTGCACATCTCTCCCTGCGTCTGCATGTGCGTGTTTTTGAAGAATATAAATGGAAAAGTCTGCAATTAGTATCAAATATTCTTTAAGCAGGTAGCAATGTGAGTGTGTGGCCAGTTGCAGAAACGATGTAATTGTCCAGGAGGCTGATAACATGCAAGGCAGCCAGAGATTGCTTTCACATTCCCTTGATGGTATCCAGCTGTACTATTTGCAAAACTCCTATTTTGTGTGTGTGTGTGTGTGTGTGTGTCTGTGTGCACAGCTGGTTAGCAAAGAATGCAGACTGTTATGTATATATAAAAAAAAAAGTGTAATCTCATCTCACTTCAGAAGATGTTTCTTCATTTTGCTAAACAATAATACAGTTCACCAGTCTTGACAGAGCTGTTTTAAGATATCCTAGAATGGCATAACAGAATTGTGATAAAATATAACCGAGATCCGGAGCCCAGAAGCATGTAAAATCGCATGCACAGTACCTGTCTCTGCTGTGCTCTGTTGAATTTCCTGACTCCCTTATTTGCCTGAGAGCTGTAATTGTACACACACACACACAGAAACACACTCGCCATCCTCCCTCTGTTTATCTCAGAGGCTGAAAGAGAACTATTGATGTGCAATACCTTATCATAAGAAAATGATAAAGAATATCTCACTTGTGCCTGAAATATATCCTCGTGAAAACTATCCAGCCTTAGTTCAACCTGATCTCTGCAAAAGATTACCAGTGAGAGATATCTAGTGTCAGTACAACCTAAACTGCGCACAAAGATGCAATTTTTGTAGGAGAATGTAAGGTGCAGCTTTTTTTTTTTTTAATTTTTAGTCTGGGATCAGGAGCAGATGGAAACAGTGATTGCTGCTACATAGTTACTCACCTTTCCAGTAGATGGTAGTACAGATGTGCTTAAAAAAGTATTACATTTGGGACTGAAACAAACAGCATGTGGATATTTTCAAATATTGAATAAGGAGGAATTTTTAGCTGTATCAGTTCTTAAAACCAAGTCATGTGAAACTGCCATTGGGAAAAAATGAACATCAGGACCTTTTTTATTCTAGCCATTGATCCTTAGCAAGCTACTGAAAGTTTTATTTTGATAGAAAACTTGGTTGAAGTGCAGACACTCATAACTGAATGTCAGGGATCTCTAGAAAATGTTGACACACCTGTTTACGTAGTGTTCTGTAACCTGAGTGGTGGTACATGATAGTCCCACTAAATGTAAAGCCTGTGGCTGTATTAGTTTGTACTATAAGCTGCATCTATTCATTTTTTTAACCAAGCCTGACAGCTATATTAGTAAAGACAGAGATAAAAATCTTTTGTGTGACCAGCTTTACAGATTGTTCCTTCACGGGTTTGTTATGCCTGTATGTGCTGATTTTATCAGCAATAACTAAACATGCATGTGACGACAAATGCAGTTCATTAATATTCTAAATATAATACAAAATACAAGCCATGTAAGTTGGAGATATTTCTTAGAATAAGAATTTAACTTGTACATTTTCTAAGTTTTTAAATTTTTTACAGTATTATAACTCTTTAACAAATTATAACACAAGAATGACTGAATGAAAGTAAGAGGAATGGATTACAATTTATCTGATAGCCAAAAGTTAGAATTTATTGAAACGATTTTAATTATGACACAAATGTTAAAAAATAGATGTCAAAAATTTGCTAGTTATTTAGCGCATAGATTTCTAAATTTTTCCTGATGAGGAATATTAACATATGGTATATTAATACCTACAGAATATTTTCACAAATCACATCTATACATAAGTTCCTTGGGATGTTTTTTGACGTGATGGTTGCTACTAGTTCATTTCAGAGTTATGTACATGTTACTAGATGTACTAAAGCTTGCCTGGAATAAATCTCCATTAACTTTCTGAACACTGATTACCAGCAACAGCTGATGTTAGTCAATACTGCAGTCATATTACCTTTAAAGCCCTACACATTAACATAGAAACCTAATTAAGGATATATATATAAAAATATAAGACTTCCAAGAGAGAGGAAGGAGTATGAAAACATTAACTATCTGTTTTATTAGTGTTGTCTGATATATTGTGATGACTGCTACTCCTATGCGGGATGTACACCTGAGGGAAAAGCCAATGGTTTATTTTAAACGACACTCAAAAAATCAAGATTGGTAGCAAGGCAGAAGAGGAGTAATTATGTGGAAGACCATGGATGCTGCTCCCCTAATCTGTTTCCAGCAAAAATAGTAGAGATATGGCAATAAGAGCAACTACCTTCTGGATGATGTCAAAAGAGAAATTGTCTTGACAAATGAGGGAGATTTTAAATGGGAGTTTTCTCTGACCTACAATACAAGGAAGGTTATGCTAATATGTTAAGGCACAGGCCTTTACTAATGGCTGAGCTGTAGACAAGGCATTATAGCTCAAGACGAGACTCAGGTTTTTGTACTTCTTTCTCCCTGAGTGACTGAGAAACACTCATTATCCTGTCCTAGGTTATCCTATTATAAATGCTCTTAGCTTATTATAAATGTTCTCTGATATAAATGTTGCAAAGAGTGATCTTGGAGAAGAAAGTGTGAAGTTAGCACCTGGCACAAAGAGGACAAACTACTTCTGTTTTAAAATTAAGGCCAGCTATTGTCTTGTTTGAGCTGCATTCCATTCTCATGAACAGTCAACTATCAATCTATACAACCAGCTATAAATCTTTCAATTTTTCCTGAAAATGCATCTTTTTCTAATTAAAGCCAAATTTGGCCCCGAATTATTCTACATGCACTTTCCCCCATTGTCCTGGTTTTGGCTGGGAGGGAGCTATTTTTCTTCCCAGTACTGGCTGTGTTTTGGATTTAGTGTGGGATTTGGTATGTGAAGAATATTGATAATACACTGATGTTATCAGTTGTTGCTAAGAGATGAAGGACTTTTTCAGCTTCCCAGGTTTTGCTAGTGCAGGTGCAAGAAGCTGGGAGAGCTGTAGCCAGTACACTTGACCCAAACTGGCCAAAGGAAGCATTCCATACCATAGATGTCATGCTCAGTATATAAGAGGGGCTGGCCAATAGGCAGCTGTCACTCTCTCTCAGGATCGTTCTGAGATCACTCTGGGTTGCATTCCGTATTTACTGCTTGGGACGCACTGTATTGGTTGTTGGGTCATTGGGCGGTGAGAAATTGTGCATTGTGTATTCTATTATCATTATATATTATTATGATCATCATTATTAATATAGATATATTATTATTATATTTTCCTTTGCTGTCCTAGTAAACTGTCTTTATCTTAACCCATGAGTTTTTCTTTCTTTCCGATTCTCTCCCCTGTCCGACCTGGGCGAGGGTAGGGTGAGCGAGCAGCTGTGTGGTACTTAGTTGCTGACTGGGATTAAACCATAACACCGATGAACAGTGAACCAAAAAAAATATTAATCTTTTAAAGCACCTTGAAGCCCATTTCTCTTTTCAACTAATGAACTATGTAATGGAGCCTCTGCTGCCTCAGGGAAACTTGTCAAACTCATCACAAGAAGCCTTTATAAAGCCTAAAGGACATGTATCATCATGTATAAAATTTGTCATAGCATATCATTATTACCTTTTGGGAGGCTTGTTACGACGATTACAGGTGATTAAGCCATATATAAAAAAAAAAAAGGGCAGTTCCATGACCAGTAGACCTAAGGAAACTAAGTTTCCTGTGTTTGGGTTTTTCTTGTTGTCTAGTTTAGTGTGATAGAAAAGGAAATCTTCATTAAAAGATTTTCCTGCCATAAAGGTGTTTATAGGAGGCCTCTCCAGGGAGGAGTCTTTCGTGTCCAATATTGCATTTATGCAAGACTGTGTGCAGTTTCCCTCTGTAGGTTGTCTATGGCAACAAAATTCAAACCCATGTAATTATTTCTGAGACCTCTACCTTCCACCAAATCTGGTTGCAATGAGCCATGCAGAAATTATCAAAAGTTCTTGCGGGATGTGGGAGGCACACAGATGCATTTGGAAAGGTACATAATTGCAGTCTGATGACAACTGTGGGGAACAAGGCTGAAAAAGATGCTGACATTCAACCTTCCCTATTTTGTTTACACTGTCCTGAGTGTTTCCTCTCTCTCACTTATTTTCATTTCAGACTGAAAATGAGTGTGAGCTTGATTATATAGAGGAATGCATGCAACTCTCACCTGGCAGAAGGATAGGAAGGACAGTTTGACCCAGGGGACAAACCCAGACTCACCACATTACCGCAGTGTCAAATACAGGTGTGCCCTTTCCTCTCGTCTCCACAAATCTTGTAAAGCAGTCCCAGTCTCAACAGGAACAGGTAGAGTAGCCTTGGGCAGATCTCAACGATGAGATTTGAAATCTTTGTCGTGAGGAGGAAGCAGCACTCTGGTCCTTAACTGCTCAGCTAATATGTAAAAAGCATATTAGTTTTATATCCTGCAGCCAACCTTACCCAGTATGCTGACTGTTTTGAGTCTCAAACAGAAATGCTTAACCATCCCCCTGCACTATAGGTTTCCTTCTGTGTTTTTTGTTGTTATTGTTTTTTAATTGTATCTAAGCCTAAGATAAATGTGATGCCTGTCTACAGTGTGTACAGAGCAGTAGGCAGCAATCTCTAAACCCATCGTGACCAAACCGATGCCAATAAAGCTCATCAGCTCAGCCGTAATAAGCTGAGACAAAGTACTGCGCTAATAGAGCTCCCGTGCTTTCAAGACAAATCAGTAGCTATTGCACAGGAATGCACGGCACTGCACTGTGTGGAAGATACTCATACTAGTTTGCGTAAGCTTGCATTTCTAGGAGGATTTCACAAACTTACCTTGCTTGGCACCATCAGTGAGAGGATTGATAAGGACAGGTATCACTCTCACCAGCAGAAGATACAAGTGCCACCATTGCCAGTGGAGATCTTTGTGTCAGCTTGCAGATTCTTGTGCAATCCGGCTAAACTCCAGCTAACCATCCAAACTGAAACAGATTTCAACTTGCATTTTAAATATTACATGGAATTCTTTTTTCATTAAATAGAATTAATAAAGAGGCTTGCTGAAATTCTCATCACTGTCAGTAACCTGATAGTGTACATACATTTTGCTATGTAAACTTCCAGAGTGAAACTTTGAAAAAGAATAGGTTGCCTAGAAATTACCAGTGTAAATTAGTTCTACCTAACAGACACTGCAATTATCTTCTGAAATAATTACAGGCCACCTTTTAAACTCTGTCAGGTTTTTTGATCTTCAGGAATAACCACACCAGCTAGCAATCACTAATACAATAGAATAGCAAGTACACAAGCCGTCTGTCACAAAGACAATATTTTTAAAGTGCTTATGCAAAACAAATCGCTGCTCTGCTCCATCTTTTATACCTTTTTGTAATGAAAACCACCGCCTTAAGTTATTTTCTTAAATCACATCTTTTATTATCCATGTTTTATGCCAAATTTCCTTTTTTGTGATAGCTATTTATCATAGCAAAAGCAAAACAGAAATATACTTCAACGTGGGAGTTTTATTTTTATAGTAGGAGGCTTTAGTGGAGATGGGATTGGTACATCAAAGTCTTATCCCATGATAACAGATGTATTTAAATATTTACCTTCATTTTTGTCCTCTACAGTTAATACAATATTTCCCTAACATAAGCTGCTAAATGTATTTTCCCCTTTTTTATTCTTATTAAAATTGTGATTTGAAGATATATTCCTAAAGCTGTGAATAGTTATTAACATTTCTTTAAAGGCTTCAATATTTGAATGGCCAAATTCCAGCTTGAGTAATTACATTCTGCCTACTTAAATTCCCCACACAGTTTCAATTAGATAAGTTATTCTTCTACTCTTTATGTCCTAAAACTGTTCTGCAGCATTGCTGCCACTATTAAACAGCTGCTGAATTTTGCCCCAGAGGTGACTGAACTGATCCCTGTGTACAAAACACAATATATAAAACAAACTGCATTTTTGCTGCATGAAAGTTGGTAAATATAAGTTTTATATGGCTAAGTATTATTTTTGAATGCCCATGTTTATGCTCATTTTCAGGGTAACAATAATGAAACCTTTCCCACAGTGTCGTATTAACAGTGGTCTAGAAAGAACAGGAGGATTCGTCTTCCCTGCATGTTCAGAGCATTTCCAGGGACTATTATCGAGCCTACTGCCCTTCAATGGTAGGCGTGTTGCCATATGGGTATAGGAATGACCCCAACAAAGAGATGAAAGAACTGTAGGCTAGATTTTATAGATACTCAGGTACTTAAAGCCTCAGAAAGGGAGCCAATACCTGTGTCAGGCATTCTGTGGAGGACTCTTCCCCATATGCTTTTGGAAATCCTGCTAGGGCCTTTAAAAGGAAATACAACCCCCAATATCTTTGAAAGACTTTCCCCATATACTATGACCTCACCCTGAAACTACCCAGTTGCACATAATTTTACTTTGCCAAGCAAATCCATTTCTTTCTACTGTAGTTAAACCTGTGAGATTCTCTTCCTTGAAGAAATAGGTAAGAAAGGATCTGAAGTAGCAAAGGGCACTACCTGCATCATTTAAGAACAGTTTTAGTGTGGTCCCAGACTGGCAGTGTGCAATGCATTAAAGATTTTTTTTCACATCCAGACCTATATTTCTGCTCTTTACAAGGGACCTGTTCAGATTACAGCGGTTGCTGTAACTTCAAGGTAATCTGATGCTGCTGGGAGGTTGTGTGGGAAATCCCTGTGTAACTGCACATCAATAATTAAGCCAAATTCCAGAACAGGCTTTTGGATTTAGGCCTTTGTAAATGAAATCCTCCCTCCTTCCTTCACAAAAGATTTCTGCAGATAAATCTTCAACTAGGCCTAGGACAGGTAGGCCCCAGGCTTATAAAAACTATATATAAACTGAAATTATTTCTGGGGTCAATTAAAAATGCATGTTTAAATATAGAACCTGTGAAGTAATACTTAAACATTTATAAATTTGAATACTGCTGTGGCTGAGCAGAGCCTCTTTTTGTCTTCCTTCCTCATGTTTCCCGGAGTAGGAGACATATACTTGGTGAGTATATACCTCAGAACAGGCATTTCTCTGTTTCTCTTTTTTGCTATTCTGTCTTGCAGAAGAAAGCTTGCTCTCTAGGAGAAAGATAAATACTTTTCTTGTCTGCAGTATTTCTTTTTCTTGGGGGGATATAAGGCTTTTCTCTTTTCCTGATGAACTGATGAAGTCTAGGGCATCACCTAAAAGCGATGCTGCACTTTTGAGATTTCTGCTCTTCTTTTTTTTTTGCCTATTTCTTCTGAATTCTGTTTTTTTTCTCTAATCTTCAATCTTCATCCACATACTTTCCGTATCTGTGAATTCTCCCGCCATACAGTCCAATTTTTTTCTATATATTCTATTTCAGATAGTGAATCTCTTCACTTTCTTATCCATCCCCATTCTGTGTCCATTTCAGTTCTTTCTCAGCACCAGGCTTTTCCTTGCCACAGCATGAGGGGGCGGGAAATGCTGCCTACCAATCTCTGATTGGATTGAGCTGCACCTCGGGATACAGACCTGAGCTTGAACATTGCTTGCTGCCTTCTGCTCATGCTGAAGAGCAAATGAGGCAACAGTCCTCACCCCTGGGTTGCTGCTAAGCTGTTCTTCACAACAGCATCTGAACACAGATGTTGAGAATGGTATTGCAGAAAATGTCTGGGCTCAAGAGTCTTAGGGCAACATAAGAACTTGGAGCAAATCAAACCAAGTGAGGACAGGACAGTTTATGAATCGGCACAATATTCAACTAGTAGTGCAAATCCACCACGAAACTAGTAGTTTACTAGGACTATGTCACGTATCAAAGATCAACATTTTAAATAAACCTCTAACCAAAGAAAACCAGGATTCCTCTTAAAAATCAAGGTTGCCAGAATATTTCTGTAGTCTCTGTCTCTACTAATAAAATTAATAATGTCTTCTTATCATTTGCACTCTCCAGAGGTGAATGCTAAACATCCCATGGTGCTGCTGCTGCAGAGACTGACAGCATTAGACCCGTGTCCCTCCTGTTCTGTGTTCCAAGAAAAGCCCTGCCATGGATGTGGCCTTAGCTCTTTTCAACATTTGTTAACTAATTTTTTTTTAAATTTCAAAGAAAATATGCGGAGTATGAAAACTATTCAGATACTTTCCTCGTCCTCCAGATTTTCACTGTAGTTATAAATAGCAGTTTCACTGTAATTAGTATAACTGCAATAATTTTAAGGCCAAGATTTCAAATAAAATACCCTCAACATTACAGAAGAGTCAAACTGAAAAGCCTGTACTTTTCTCATATGTTAAGAAAGACACCCAAATGCATTAGTTATTACTGAACACTGAATAATTGTATTTGCATTTTATATTCAATTTGATTTAAAAAAATGATAATACTTCAGCACATTTACCCTATGTTACTTAAGAAGCCATTATCTGTAGTTTGAAATAATAGAGAAGACTCTGAATGTCTATGTATAATTTGACATATATTCTGCATTTTTCTAAAAGCCTACAAAAGAAAGCCTTTCCAATTAGAGATTAAAGGGAGAATGGTGGTTGCAAGAAAGGAGGTTTTAATTTTTAAAGAAACTGCTCCAGGATCTGCTATAGTTTATGCATTTACTTATATTTTAATTATATGATTCTACAGATGTGTCAGATACATAAGAATATCTGCATTATTACTATTAATATATTTACACCATATATCCATTGAGAAGTATGGTATTGCACACAAGCGCATCATTGAATGTTAAAAGTAAACAAAACTACAAAGTTTAATATTCCGAGTTTTGGTCACAGCATTGAAGGTTACACTGACTCAATGCTTGTCAGTCTACTTCTGACATTTAAAATATAATTTGATTTTTAAACTCAGATTTTTTTTTTATGCACACAAATGTTATCACATTGATAATGAGAAATATGCAATTATTGCTGAATCATAGAATCTTAAGGTTGGAAGAGTCCTCCAAGATCATCAAGTCCAACTGTCTTGTCTTGAAGTATTGTGTCACAAAATAAATCTAATTTACTTTTCTTTAATTTATTGGTTCTAACTTTATGAGGAATGGTAAGAATGACCATGGTTGAAAGGACCCAAAATATTTCTTGAACAGAGCCCTACCAATGTTATTCAAGGTGAGGTTGAAATTACAGTCACAGTTGTTCACTGCTGTGTTTCCTGTAGTTTTCTACTGTGGCATATTCTTTCTATCATATAATATTTGTTTTTTGACAGATCACTGTAACATGATCAGAACATAGGACTGATTTAACCTTCTCATTGCCTAGTCAAACGTGAACTCATTGCACTATATGGCACGCAATAGGGAAGCACATACAATGGAACGTATTAATAAAGAAAATGAAATGCTTCCTTTGCTTAGACATTTTGGGATTACCATTTTCTAATTAAGATTTATATGTTGCTGTATATATACGTGTACACATGCACACATAGATATATACACGTGCCACGAGTTCTCCCTCATGAGTAGGTTTGGGAATGAATGAAATACAAGGTCCTGAGTCTGAAATGCTTCAAAGTTTGAACAAACCTCAAACTTCGATCTTGGTTGTGACTGTTACCATCAGCGCAGAATCAGTGATGGTGAATCTATTGCCTGGAGTTCGCACCTTCGCAAGAACTCTTGTTGCTTATTTTCATCGAGCTTCGTTCTAGTCTCATTCCCCAAACATAAGGCAACTGCTTATTTACCATAAAGGAAAATACTCTAAGATTATTCCTGACATATATGCTTAGTTATCTAGTTTTGCATTCATATTCACTATATTCACATATATTCACTAACAAATGTAAGAAATATTTTTGACCTACAAAACGTTGGTCATTATTTAGGTGACCAGTATGTATCACGATGATAAGCTTAGTTTCACTGCTTTGTTGTGATCTTTTACATTACTTATAGACACAGACCTAGATAATCTATTATGATTTTACTGACTTAGTCTGGTGGGGCCCGCAAATCCCTACAGGGAGACTCAAAAGTGATGTGATAGGATAAACAGGAAAATGTCATTACGGCAAGAGTCAAGCCTAAGCTCTAAGTTGGAGACCTAAGCTGCTTTTAAGTATGGGGTTTGTTGTTGTTTGTGATTGGGTTAAACTGGCAGTTCTCCAGTACTGGACACTTAGGTCCATGTTTAGCATTTTGCTTACACTCATCTCGTAATTAAGTTATATCAATGCCATCTCATGCAAATTGCCTATATAGGAAAGAAGCCATCCAAATGCATTGTGTATCCATATATGAATTTCAAAATCAGTTAAGATAATCATGTTGCATTAAGTAGCATAAGGTGACAGAAGGTTCAAGTGGGAGGCTTTGGCAGTTTTAGCAGTCATCCTTAAATCAACAACATAAATTTTAATATAGTAATTGTATTACACCAAATGGATGAGTTAACAGGATACTGCTTCCAGATTATTTACAGAGAATGCAAGAGAGAAGTAAAACAATATCAATACATTCATATTTTTTCTAACCTCTTTGTTTTTTAAATCTTCTGCAAACAATCCAGGCCAAACAAATCTTTGTTGTTATAATCTACTCCATTTCTAAACCCCCTACTGGGTTAGATTTTCCAATTAAAATATGGTTCTTTATGCACGTTTCATAGAAGGTGTTTACTCAGACATAGTGCAGTGTTTTCTGGAATGTATGGCGTTGGCACTGCAAGAAAATGAAAATTTCCAGACTCTTGTTTAAAGCTAATTTCTATTAACAATTCACAGACAAATATCTGTTAATTTATCATATGAAGACAGGGAGACCAACACATTTTGTGACACTGTTTGGTGATGTAAGCAGACTAAAAATTGTCAAGATTTTTCCCAGATTCTTTTTTTTTTTTTTTTTTAGGATTGTGACAAGGTGAAGGGATTTCCCTGATTTTTATACAGCAATATAGAAATCCCAAGATCACCTGTTCACCGAATCTTGGTGCTGGTACCATTCCACCAGCCAAAAGCAGTGGCTACCAGGGCAAATTCTACAGTACTTGTGTGGAAGCACACAAGTAAAGCAAAATAGTTGGTGCCAAGAATTCAGTATTGACAACCGTATGTGCTTTACAGGGGGCTACTTCCTACTCACCCTGGACTGAGCACTCTTTCATGGCTGAAGTGCAGAAGGAAAGCTCTTGGAGTGTACATCTTCCACTTCTGTTTCACCCAAAAGGAGGTGCTTCTCAAGCTCTGAGGCAGTTCCACAATGTGAACCAACATACTCTAAGTAGAGATGGGTCAGGAGATAAATTTTGTGTGGATGCATCACGAAACAACTGCCCGGTGCCTGCGTGGCTCACCAATGCTGTTCAGAGATGGCTGATAGTCCACTGGAGCTTTCACCACATTGGAATAGCACTTGTTCTTCGTGGAGATGAGAATCTGGAAAAATGTATTAGGGAACACGTGAGACTAACTTGTTCCAGGAAGAGTATCTGCTAAACAACACATCACCAGTCTTGATCCTTGCTAAGGTTGTGAACAGTTAGTAAGAGCTGCTCAGTGCACATTGATTGTCAAACACCTCCTGATCAGCGGTGGCATTTCCTCCAGGCCTGCAGCGGCAGTTCATTGTAAAAGGTTTCCTTTGCCTCCGTCTCTCTCCTGAACCAGTAAAATCAGATGAAGATGAGATATTGGGGTCTCTAAGTAACCACTCCTCTAGGGGGGCAATGCTGTGACTTTTTAAATATAAAATTTGCCATCCCAAAGTTAGAAGGCACAATGGTATCAAAATTGTTCTAAATTTAATAAGCAATTAAAGGTTTATTATTATACTAAACCTTCAGATTAGGTGACTACTGCTACAATATTACACACAGTGATAAATGTTCAAAATCAATTGTTTACATTAATGTTAGGCCAGATAATCTTAAAGAAAGGTAACTGCTATTTAATTCTATCATTTTTGCGAGTGTTCATTTTCACTGTTGTCCTAGGCTACTCCGCTTTATACTGAGTTTTTTCAGGATATATATTCTACTTCATACTGAGTTAGTATAAAGTGAGACTAACTGAGATCACTATGGAAATGAAGATTACATATTGATAAATGCCAGGATGGTACTGTGCTTCAGTAATCCTCATCAGTGCAGCCATGAAAATTAATACTATTCCTGGGTTGCACTGTTTTCTTCCACCAGTTTAAATGGAAAACATCTGATCTAGAATTGTTTGCAACGGATAAAAGGAGCCTGCATGGTAAAGGATCTGACATATTTGTAAACCAGCAATTATGGCATATACCCAGCAATTTGAAATATTTCTGAATTGTTCAGCACATCCCCAAATTGCTCATGTAATGAAAGCACATGTAAATGTTATTATCATTGTTTCTAGTTGTCTTCCATTTCCCACTGGAGACTTTTTTGTCAGCTGAATACATTTTTGTTTGTTTTCAGCTCTGGCTTTATTTGGTTTTGGTCCTGGAATGAAAATCAGCTAATGACACCTTTTCTCAGTCTACAGAGGCTTCCGCTGTCTAGCAAGAATGGATTAGTCACTCGGTGCCTGATTTCAGAGCGAGATTTGAGTTTGCTGCGTTATTTGTTTATTTTAGAGGAGGCAGCTGTACAGGACAGTGTCATTTACACTGTCTGAAGGCTGCTAATAATCACTTCATATCTTAAAAATAAACACAATGGACTTTTTACTGATGAGTTAATTTTTTTTTTCCCAAATTAAATGAAGAAATGCACTAGAAATCTGAAGAACCTCTTGCCAAAGGCCCAACGTACCAACCCATAGTATTTTCAAGAGTTGAAAGCAGAAGTGACTCAGGGATTAGGAGTGATAGTTGTATCATTTTATCTCCTGATTTTCAGTCTGAAGCTAGTCAGGTTGGTGACAAATATTAACAGAAGCATTACCTAACAGCTGAGAATAGGATGCAAAAGGACAGTCACGATCCCCCCAGCCCATGCTCCAAATGTTGTTTTATAGATACTTTGTGCTATGCTGGAAGCGTAGAGCAGCTGTAACCCAACTAAAAGTGCTCTCAGATGACTTTCCTGTTTAATCCGTAAGTGGCGCAGAGCTGCTTTATTCTCTGCAGCCCTGCCACCACAGCCAAGGACAAGCGGGGATGGCTGCAGCGTCTCCATCATCAGCTGCTGCCAAAATGATGTCTTGGGAACACAGGCAGTCTCTTAGAAAATGGAGTGGTTCTCAGGATGCGCCGATTCACAGGAGACCAGGCTGGCATATACTTGAAAGAACTGGGAAATGAGGGAGGTTTACCTCAAAAGCAAATTAGCTAGTACAAAGAATTTTTATGATAGTGCCCAAATGAAAGCTCATAAAGAATTAAAATATGACAACTGTCATAACTACAGAAAGCATTGTTACCATGTGAGATCGTCTTACTAAGTTGTCGTGGCATCCCTGAGGATAAGCAGACATTTTGGTTCTCCGTTTTTCATTCTGTTTGACTGATATCAACCTGAACATCTAGACTGCAGTGCTTCAAATACAAACCTTGTAAAAGAATATCAAGCTGTGTGCAGAGAATTTGGAGATGGATTTGCCAATGCAACATATTGTCTCTGGTATAATTACTCAGTTACCAGTAAAACCTCTGCAAACAAATGTGTCTTGCAGTTTAAAAAATAATATAGTAATATACACACTTTGAAATTGCAGAGTCTACACAAGCTAAATAAATCATTGGGCCACAGCAAAGAAAAGGATTATTCTAACTCTGAACTTAATGATGAAAAGCAGTTTTTAAATATATTCTTATTAAAGGACAGAAGAAAGCGTGGACATAATCAGATTATATGGATCACCAATAATTTGTTCTGAGTTTGTACACCCTTCATAGCCCAAAGAGACCTTGTCCACGGGTCTCCTGAGCATTACTGCAGTACAAGCACATGAAGAAAATACAAAGTTATTAGCACAGACTTAAAACCAACCCGAACGATTCATATCCATAGCTGACATACAGAGGAAAATACAGGGATGTTTAAAGTGACAAAAATTTCCTAAGTACAACAGAAAGACGTGTTCTCTTTCCAAGAATTTAACAGACCTATTGCTGGCATAGATGTGTGTTCTGAGGGAGGGGAAAAGGTTATCCTCACTTTCTGATACTCAGTTAAAGACCACTGTCAAAGGAACTGTATTTCAAGGGCTAAGAGGGCTCGTGCAATCGCAACTTCTAACTCGCTAAAGATATCCTAGAGTTCATCTAAAAAATGTCGAGTAGTAAAAATAAAACTTGATAAACACTTGTTAGCTGTCACTTTTTACAGTTTTTATTATATAGATTTGATAAATTCTCTCACTTTTATCAGGCCTCTTCTAGTAGTGCATTTTTATGCTAAATACGTAAGAGCTGTGCAAATTTCTTAATTTTCCAGCGACAAGAATCTCTTGACATTTGCATTTTTCCATTTAATAATCTGAAACTTCAGCAACTGAAAAGTTTGTATCATACGAAAGTGAAAACTCTGAGCATAATCTGTTTTTATAATAACTCGTGCTTGGTATGATCGTGGTTTTGAAAAAAAAAAATTGAAGAAATACTATTTTGAAAAAAATATTTTTTTTTCTTTTCTGCTTTTGATAAGGAGAAACTGCTTTCATATTGTTTCCCAGATTTATGGGAATAAGAGTTACTGTGGAGTAACATCTAATACAGTATTCACTGTGCAAAGTGTACAGAAGAACAGAAAACAACCTAGAGATACAACTAACACTTTAGACGTGCAGCTGTACTTACTTATACCTGGCACTTTCTTCTTTTTTCCTCTCTCTTCTCTCCCAGTTTTCTTCTGGATTTCAGTATTTTCTTGAGATTACCACTAAGAGTTTCTTCCTTCTTCTCCTCTTCGTCCAAGATTCTTTTCCTGAGTAGAAATTAAGCTATTTCTGGTACTTTATCAGTCTGAAAGAGTTGGAGTCCTTCCCGTTTACTTCCTTTTAACTATTTATCCTTCTATTTCATGTCATAATACTCAAAATAAATTGAAAGCAGGGGGGGAAAAAAAAAAAAAAGCATCATCATTCTCCAGTTGAAGCTGAAGGGAAACAGAGGGAGAGTACTGCAGATGAGATGTCAATTGCTAAAATTACCTTGTCTCTGCGATTGGACAGGCCTTGGATTTATTGAACTACAGGGCACTCTACAAGGTCTATTTAGTTTCTCACATTTGTTTCACAGCACTGAACTGAAGAAACCAAATGATTTGAGCATGGTTATTGATTAATATTGTTTATTGCATATATTGTTCCAGGCACTTAGCAAAAAAATATAGGTGTGTTTAAAAGAAAATAAATACATAAATACGATGGCAAGCTGCACTCTCTCTTTCTTTCCCACCACATGTGTATGCATTAGCACAGCTCTGAAAAGCCACTCGGACAATTCATAATGATAGCAGGCACTTAGGAAAAAGTATTGGTATATTTAAAACTAAAATACATACATAAATAAGAGAGTAAGGCAAGCTGTATGCGTATGTCAGCAGAGATATGAAACTGTTTGAAGAATTCTATCAGTAGTTAGTGTGCTGCAGGGCAACTGCGTGAACACACAAATGGGATGGACCAAAATAATTCCTTCCCTGAGCGCTACCCTGAGAGAGCGTGACTTAGCGATACAAAGGACATACACAGCTCTGCCTGGAGGAGCACTGGTTGCTGTTTTGATAAGAGGCTTTTTCCCCCTTGGAGTACTAAATCGTATGTGAGATTTTAAGAAAAACTCAAAAATTGAGAATTTCAAACTCAAAAGTACAGAACTACATAATGTTTTCAGGTTTTTGTCAGTTTAATTCATGGCAAGAGAAAAATTTTCTCCTTAAACCTTGTTTTCTGAAATGACCTGGGTCGTTAATGTATTCTAGTCCCTGGTGTGGCTGTTACTATTTCTTACTAAAAACATTTTCTAAATGTTTTAGAAAGGCTGCAAGCACCTACTAAGGCTGTGCAAACAGAGTTAGTCTGCAACAGCTACTACTTCTCAATTCACATGCTTCCCAATTTCTCAGTAGCATCTCCATGTAGACAAACCCTTCCTAGTGACTGAAACAGATTTTCTGCGTCAAAAATGTCTCTTATTTGCGTTGTAATGAAGAGGTTTCATACTTCGAAGTGTCAAACTGTGTCACTAGAAGACAAATAGAAAACACTTTGATCTCAAAGTATGTCTACACAACGTACTGAAGGTGTGATGGCAGTACAGACATCCATTCTAGTTTGAATTTTGCTAGCATGGTAATGTTAAGAGCCTGCGTGTCTATGTATAAACTAGTAGAAGCCTGATGGGGACACTCACTTGGGCTGCTAAGGAAGAAAAAAGAGCCATTCTTTGGCTAACTAACAGATTACTAACACAACCATCTCATTCTACAGTCTGCAGTTCAAAGGGTGGTTGGGGTAACACATTTTCATTTCATATTATGTCAATTTTAATTGATATTTAATATTAATTTAATACTAATATATTCCAGTCAGAAGGCTTGCCCTATCAAATTCTGTTATGCTGGCAAGATCATAAATTTAGACTAAAACATGTTTTCATAAAGTATTAAGATTTCCTTGTTACTGTTTATTCACCATATTTCTGGCACTAGTACACAGACAGTGAGATTTTCAGCCAATCCATCCACTCTCTTCCTCCTTGTCTCTTCTTTGACCTTACAATGAATAACCCCGTCTTTTCCCAGTTCTTGTATCCTTGTCCAGATTTTATATCTGCTTTTAATTACGTGCAACCTTTTGTTTCTACATCTTCAGGCTTGATGCTAGCAAAACTTTGTGGTTTACTCCCGCATGCTTTTTTTTGATCCAAAAAACTCTCTTTGGCTTAGAAAAGATAAAATATTTCAGTCAACAAGTGGCAAACATTCAGTGACAGATGTTAAAAATAAAGTATGCATTAGAATACTTCAAATGTTACCTCATCTCAGAGTTCAGAAGGTCTGTAACAGCTGTACATTGTATATGGCCACTGCTCTGTGACATAATCAAATATAAAAATAACAACGTGACTAGAGATTACAAATAAAACTCAAAGAAAATGTCAAAATTTTTGAACAGAATTTGAACATCTGTAGAAAATTTTAAAATAAAATGCTATTTTTATTTGGAAGAAACTGTTTCCTGATTGCGGAGAGGAGATTTACTCCCGTTATAAACCAGAACAGAAACATTTTGAAATGTCATCTTTTCTGGTAAAATGGAAAATCAAATTTTTGTGCAGGGCTATTAATCCTTACTGTAAGTGCGGCCTGTACGACATGAAAAAGAGTCGGATTCAGCCGCCACAGGAGCTGGAAGCTCCACTTGTTTGATGATGAAGAAACAAGTAGACGTTCTCTTTTGTTACAGTTCTAATTCACAGACTCTGTTAAATCTAACAGAATACTAATTACCTTAAGTGGATTTCACAGTTGACAGAGACCTTTGCCAGGAAGACGAGCTTGACAAAGGCAATTGAAACTTAGCTAATGAAGAATACTAGATCCACCTTTGAGGAATGTTAAGTAAGTGCTTTGCTTTTTTTTATGAAAGGCACCTCTTTTATATGTAAAGTAACTGTAGAAATGTCAACATTTCGTTCTTAGACACCTTGCTAAATTCAGCAGAGGGTTACCAAATTACCTTTAGGTTTTCCTTTTCTGTAATTATATGTATTCATATAGCATTTCCTTGCAGTGAAGCTCTGTGGACCAGTCCTGAACAAGGCACGCTCAACGTTTGCTTAACACAGCTTAATCAAACCAGTCTTCATATTGACAATCACAGTACGGCAGAAATTTCTTCCTTGGAAACGAGGGCTACGCAGGCGGGTCTAACTATTACAGAATTGTTTGGAGCACACAAAAGTGCGGGTGAGAGCTGGGACTGTAAAAATGTTCTTTTGTGAACGTGTTACCTCAGGTAGCTCAAAACATGCAACTAACTACTGCTTTTTGTGGCTCTCAAGAGCTACTGCCAGCTCAGAATTAGGACAAAGTTGGAATGCTCTACAAGCTATTGAGAAATATGGGCAAAGCCGTGCTTATGTGGTTAGCTGGGTGTTCTGCTTGTTTTGTGGATCATAAACTAACTGCAGAGTCACTGAGCTATCTAATAGCGCTATGTCACGCTGCTCCTGGACACAGGGTAGCAGCTGTTAGGAGCGTAAGACATACTGGGGGACCGCGTTCACATACTCTGAAGAAGTTCTAGTGAGTTGGAAATCCTACAGTCAGGATCAAAGACACCCAATCGAAAAGCTTTAAGATCAACTCTCTCCTTTTCATACCCAAAGTTGCTTCCTCGTTGTAGAAGATCTTGTGATACTGCAGCGTTCTTACATACTAGAGTGCACCGCTGCGATCCTCGTACTACTGAAAAGCATTTTATGGCTTACCTGGATTTTTCAGGGAATGAAGTGTTTGGTTTTCAGCACCAGTAAAGCATTCTATATGTACAGAAATTAAAATTGTTCAGGTAGCGGAGTGTGTAAAAGGCTTTCCGAAGCCAGAAAACAGTTTATTTTCTAATTATCAGAGGAGCCAATGAGAGAAAGATTTCTTTGAAAATGATCTAGTTTAAAGTTTTTGCTCTCGCTTTTCTGAATCATGTCCTACATGATAGTTTCAATTATTTATTATAAGGCAACGATAAAAAAGTGTTAATTAGCAAAGATGAAAAAGACTGACTCAATGGGAGCTCCTGTAAAGGAGTTCTTATTTCTAATGCCTGAGGTGACCACTAATTTACAGCTTTTGATAGCTTGCATACATGGTTCACAGAATAAATTGGTCTTGGGGAAAAAATACTGTACACCTTATTCTCTGTGGTTAATGAAGAAGGTATAGGTTTTGCTGTTGTTTTGTTTTTATTTTTGTAAGTTTAGGCAATTTAGTTTTGATAAAGTGGTTTAACTTGATAGCATTTGAAATGAAAATATACAAAGAGAGAAAAAGCATGACACTAGAACGACAAGATTTTCTCCATTCAGCTGAAATGCCCATACCCAGCCCAAGAGGCCAGCTCTAAAAATAATAATTTTTATATTTTTTTTATTTCTGTGCTGATTTCAACTAGTCTTTATTATCTAAGATTAAAAAAAAAAAGCTTTAAAAATATTAACATCCCAAAATCTTTACACTTTTTTTGTTTCTTTTAGTGAAAATAAGAAATTGGGAAAATAACGCATAATACTAGATGACTGTGCTAATAATGTGAATAATACAAAGGCAAACTAAAATTTATCTTAATGCATCAAAATTACATTCATATTTTGTCTATATGTTTTATTATTTAGTCATAGCTAGAGCTACACAGGAGTGTGAAGCAAGTTCCTTACAAAATTAATTATTGTAATTAATAAGAATACTCAACAATGCCAGTAATGCAGTAATCAGAGGTCTAGTTTCACTATTTTTGGCTTGTAATGTCCATTGGACATACCAACTTGTTTCTTGAAAGTTACTACACAGGAACTCATTTTTATCACTAGTTGTTCTAACTAGATTTTACATAGATATAACTTATATGTGAAGGATTCTGTGTCTCCTTCCCCGCCCCCCCCTTTTTTTCCAATTTTCCCAACTGTCCTAGTCATTCATAAAATAAAAAAAAAATTAAAAATTAGTCTTCAAATTTTGTTCATCCATTTTGGCATTTAGCTACGTCAAGAGAACAATGTAAAATTTTTAGAGTGACCAGTATGGGAACCCAGTATGGGTTCCAAGGATCCGGGACGTGCTGCACATCCCTTTCATTAAGCCCCCCAAGGAACGCAGGAGTCTTGACTGTTGATTATCTTTTTCTTTACTTCAGGTCACTGGCTTGGTGTTCAGCTACTAGAAATGACTGGAGCATTTTTTTCCAATGATACCTGAAAATGAAAAGTTTTCAACTGAATGTCTGTTCCATCTACACCAACCCAGAATCCTGACTGTCCATCTTCTCTCTTTCCCAGTTCTGTCGATTTTGATTAGGCCTGTGTTTTTCATGTTGTTTCACAACATCACAGCTGTGCAGAACCAATTCCTCAAACCTCCAAGCAGGTGAATTCACATGAAAAATTAACTTTTTTTCTTAATTCTTTATGTTCAGATCTTTCAAGCCTCTCAGATCTTCCTCAATTAACACCTTTCCACTTAGCTATTTTCCTTGTTTATTTGTTCATTTTGTTGTTGTTTTCTTTAATAATGAGATATTAATTGATAGTCTCTGTGATGTTTCCCATGCTGCAAGCTTTTTTTCACCTCCTGATGAGCCTTGCTGAACATAAAACGAGAACAATGAACAAAGTCATTGTGAGAGTTAAGCTAAAAAGAACTATAAAATGGTAAAGTCCAGAATCTACAGCAACAGATAAAAGATTAACATGATGCTGCTGTTATGAGGACTTCATTATCACCATGTTCCTAGTCAGAACAAAGGTGTGAAAGGACAGGAAGGTTTAACAAATTTAGAGTGTGATGTGAAAATAAATGAGATGCTTACGGTCCATCCCAAGCTGCTATGAGCTTCAGGACATGTATAATCCAGGAACAATTAAAATCCAGATTACTCAAATACTGCAAAACTAACTGCAGTAATTCACCTATATGGACAGAAAGGTAAATTTACTGGTGTTAGTATCTGAGGTGCATCTCCTCACCTGGAAGCTCTGGTTTTTGAAAAGCTGTTGTGATATTGCTTGATTTTATTATTTTAACACTAGAAAGTAATGATCTTCCTATAATTGTCAATCTGTTCTTCAGAAATGTATAGATTTTTACCATTCTGGAAAATATTTCGGATATTCAGCATTACTGAAGGTAGACAGTTTTACAAATGGTGATTCTCCCCATGATCTTATATAGGCTTCCGGCCTTAATATTTTTATTATTCCGGCCCTTTATTACCCTCCAGGCAAGTTCTAGGAGACCCACTAAGAGTAGATCTCTAGTTCTTACATAGGTGAGGCTAGATGTCATGAATTTCATACATGTTACTCTGTGTCAGTATCTCTGAAAATTTGTGCTTCCTTAAATTCAGGTCCTCTGTTTAAAACAAAAAGCATATGTTGGGGGTTTTGGGGTTTTTTTGGTTTTTGGGTTTTTTTTTGTTCTGTTTTGTTTTCATATTTGCATGGCTTCCCATCCTAAATCTTTATTTTACCAAACAGGGAAGGGACCAGTAGGTGATTTTCAAAGAATGTGCTCTGATACTTTTTCAGCCAGGGTCAGTCCTGACCTTTAACAGTAAAAAATAACTTGAAAGTACAAAGAGAGAGAAGAGGATATCTGCTGATGTTGAGGAGGGAGCATTTTCCTACACTGATACTTTTCTCTTTGACTTTCTAGTAGTGTATAAAATGTAGTCATTCAGTTTTAGAGATTTGTTCTGGAAGTAGGCTCAACCAATCAGGAAATCAGAGTCTCTATCATGCAGCTTCTCTAGTGAATCACAGAAGGGTGTGAAACAAAGTAAATGGGGATTTATTATAGATAAAATTTAATTAAAAGTACAGAATATGAAATATAATAAATATTAAAATAAAAACTGCCTTCTGGGGCAGGTAGTGACATGAACAGGAGATTAATTTTAATAAGGTGAATAACCCTTCACTAATCTGAATATTGGGGTCAGAGTCTAGCCTAAGCATTTGAAAATTTTCCTTGGTTCAGATTATTCTTTTCACAGATATGAAACAGCTTTTTCTGTTCTAGCTGCAGACAATTTTGAAAATTGTTTGGTGAACAATGAAAAATAAGAATGGAAAGTTGCAAGTTTGCATTTCATAAGGAGGGGGGAGAAAAGCCTCTTCAGTTTTAATTAAGTTTTTCAAGTTTCACTTGATAAGACATTGGGGTACCAGAAGAAATAAAAAAAATAAGTTAACTCATGTTCACGTACAAAAGTGGATGACAAGGAAAACCAAAATGCAAGGCGTATTATGCAGATTTTTTTTTTTTTTGTCAATGGCAGTTACAGATTTACAAAAAATTACAATAACCTTTAAAATTAGGACAGCTGGGTCACTCTAATGTGATCTGAATTACTGAGCTAATGGTACTCTCATCCCTCCATGTCCTCTAGGCACTGCCATTGAAAATCTAAACCCGTGCAAGAAAACTTAAGTCTGAAGGAAGAGCTGCCCTGGGAAAACTACTCCGTACTTCTCTATTGATGCTACATCTGAAGACAAAATAGAGTTCTTAAGTAGATATTTAAAGCCAGAAATGTCTAGAGTTAAAAATAAACAAAAGAGACATTATTTCATATTACTTTTCCATCTGCATTTTGGATGAGTGCTTTTTTTATGCAGAGATTTTATTTTGGTGCATATTCTTAACAAAGATCAAGACTGCAAAGTTCTCAGTTAGACAGCAGTAATGAAATTAGCAAATAATATTTAATTGATTTTCTGAAAAGTATAGTGAAGATCCAGCTCCAAAAAAAAGTACTTTTGTGCTGTACTACTGGCAAAAAGAAACCCCAAACTGGGGATACTGACCACATAATTGAAGACCTGAGTGGTAAACAAGTATTTTAATTATCTCAAAGAAAAGAGTGTCCGGTGGGGAGAGGGGAGGAGTGACCAGAGTGCATGGTATTCTGGCAGTCTTCTAAGGATCCAGTCATTGCTATAAATTAGAGCAATCCTAAAGAATGCAAAATCACTCATGTTTTCCATTTTAGACTTTTCCATGGATGCCAGAATCCAGGCTACTAGTTAAAACTATAACGAAGTAGGCAGACTTCCTTACCTTCAGGACCGGAATTTTAACTCTGTAGGATGAGTGTGTCTCTTTGTCCTTTGCGACTCCTGTGTTTGCCAAGCTGTTTTCACAGCCTTTGAAAACTGACACGTGTTCTGCAAGGTTTGTATATGGTCACTAGATGTGCTTTGTCTAAATTTCTCATTAGGCAAATTATAAGTAGTTGTCTAAGAGCATCTCTTGCTATAAGAGAATGCTTCCAACCATATATACCTATATATGTTTCCAAGTTGTATACATCTGTAGGTGCATATTTCTCAAGTAATTTGAGTCAGATGCTTTAAACATACGGCATTGTTTGTAGTGGAGTGATACAGGACTCCACTACAGGACTGTAAGATAAATGCTTCCCAGTACTTTGAACAATGATTTGGAAGTAAACACAAAATCACTGCTCATAAAATTTAGAGCTGATACAAGGATTGGTTGAGTGGTAAATAATTATAATCAGGCTTCGCATTCATCTGGAACGATCTGGATTACAATACTTATATTTATTTGACTTATGTTGGTTTTGGCTCTGCTCTGAGGCAGCCAGACGCACGCTAGCTCTGACTCAAAAGGTATGCAGATGCAGTCAGCCTAACAAGCGTGTTTGAACTCTCAGCAGTGTTCATTCGCTTGTTGAGCACACTGTCCTGTGTGCTCTGTGACTGCACAGCTTCCATTTTGCTGCTGGCTGGGTGTGGAGTATTAGTAGAAAGTATTTGTGTCTTCCTTAAAAATCTTTTCCAACCTTGATATTCTGGGTTCATTCCAGCAAACAGATTTAAAAGAAGAAAATGCAATGGTTTTCATCTAATGAAAAGAAATCCGAGACCTACCTGTAGCCCAGGGGACTGAGCTATGGTTTCCAAGGACAGAAGTCTATTGGAGGGATTCTATTGGATAAACAAACTTAGGTATGGAAAAATGAAATTTAAGTAAAGCTATCCTACTGTCTTCTAAACTCGGAAATAAAGGACAGGAGCAGTTAGGTGGTGTTAATCCTTCTAGGTAGCACTGAAGATACCAGTGCTCACATCTTTTATTGTGATCTCATGTCCACATTAAAAAAGAAGAACTGAAAAATTATAAAAATGAGAAGACTAGTCACAATTACTAGACAAAAATTTTATACTTCGAAAAATAGATCTCAGTCTCTTTGCCTTTTCAGAAAAAGCGTTAGGGAAAAACTTGAATTTAGAATTATATGTGAAGGACAAGAAAATACTGAATTCTGAGAGGTTCTTTTTTATCTCGTGGAGAAAGGTATATCAAACACTTGAGTCCCACACAAACACAAGTATGATTGCCTCACACAGCTGGACTAGCTGAGATTATTTAAACCTAATTACTTCAGACTGGGTTGTTGGAGACTATAAGGATGTACTCCCATATATATAAATGTGTAAGCAGTGAAGATTATTCACTACGAGACAAACAAAAATAGAGATTCTCTGTTTCTTTGGGTGGCATACCTGGGAGTAGGTGAAATGTAACACCTTTGGTACAGAAGAGTTCCAACTACATTACCTAATGATCCCTTCTATGTTTAATGTCCATGAATCTAGGTATTCTTATGTTTGAAGAGCATATTAATACATCATTTGCAGCTAGCAGCATTTTTATGTTTTAATGACACCTTTATCCTATGTTTTGTGTATGTCCATGAGCGTTGGTGTGATATGTTAAAAGTACTGCAGCAATATCATGTCTCCCAAATGTAACTGTATTTGCATAAGCACGTTAACTGTGGAACACAGTACATTTCCTTTTCTTATCAGTACAGATTTGCAGAATTTATTTATATACAAGCCTATAGAGAATAAGAGAGTACTTCAGGTTCTGTAAAAGTTACTTAATGACAATTTTGATTGCTATGCTTTTCACCTTAAATTTTAGGTTTAAGCGTTCAGTACAGTTTTTTCAAACCTGTCACTGGAGGATTTTATCTGAAGTTATTCAATAGCCAGTAATCAAATGGGCAGGATTTCACTTCTCGTTTTTTCATCATGAATCTAACTAGCTTATTATTAGCCTGTTATTACTGTTTCTTGTTAATTACTGTTTGTTAGTTGGCTTTTACCAGTAAACTTTACAATATCCCTGTATAAAAGAAGATCTAAATAGAAGTCTTTTCAGTTGATTTAAAAATCAAATCTAAAAAGAACAGACTTTCTCATATGTAGAAATAGAACTATGTTGATAAATATATGTACTTGACTAAATACAAAGTTATATTTTCAGTTAAAAAAAAAAAAAAAGTTTGCTTTGCTCAGCCCAAGGGGAAATGTCAAAAGATTTGATATACAGAAAAAAACCTGCCACTCACCCACTGAAAGTTAGCTCTTTTGAAGTTGCTGCAGTTCAGGCACTCAAACTCAGGCATCTAAAAGAGAAAAGTAGCTACATTTAAAATTATTTTCTATTATGTAAAAGTTTTTATTAGTGGAATCTGTACTGTTCTTGACACACACATGGTAAATATTAATAAGCCAGTAAGAGAATAAATATCTAAGAAGGTGGTAAATACACATGGCAATGGTATTTGAATGGAGATTTTGCCTATGAGCCATAAGTTCAGATGCTATATACTCATTTTTAGTACAATCTGAGACCAGAAAAAAACATATAAAAAACTGTGTCTCATTTCCATTTTGACTGCACAGTAGAATTACCAAAGTTCAGTCACCTTGGACATTTCATACTACATCCCTGCGCTACAGCTTCCTTATTTCCTGAGTGCTTCTTATGATACCCTTCGTCATAAAATATTCTATGAAGACTTTAAATAAAAGGTGAAATATAAAATTATTCAAATCAAGTGAAAGGCTGAAAAGCTGCGGGGTAAATCTGCCATTCAAAGGGAACTTGACCAGCCAGAAAAACCTCATGAAGCTCAGTAAAGGAAAATGCAGAGCCTTGTGCCTGGGACACAGTATCCCCACACACCTGTGCAGTCTAGTTGCTTGTGAAATAGAAAGGTTTTCTAGAGACTGGAACATGGATCCGAGATTTCGACTGTACCAAGGCCTGAGCAACCTCATTCAACTCCAGAGTGGAATCTGACTTCAGGCTTGAAGTTTCTTTGAGTCGGGTCCTAGATCAGACATATCCAGAAGTCCCTTCCGAAAAAATATATTCTGTGATTCTATATCTCTGTCTCAGCAGAGATATAGCTCTTTCAGGTACCATGAAAGAGCTACAGCTCTCTCTCTCAAAAAAAAAAAAAAAAAAAAAAAAAAGGTAATTTAGAGTGTAAAAGGAAGTTATTGTCTGCTCATTTTAGTGGTTTCTGATCTCTTAAAGATACAACTCAAAATAATGTCTTTCTTCTATGGCTAGATCTAAAATGCCATGAGACTACGCAGCAGGTTGCTCTTTCTCAACTATAAATTTTATCACTACTACCTCCCGAGTTCTCTACTAAAAATGGACAGCTTGTGAAATACTTCAACCTGTCTGGCTTCTGACAGGTCTTCCTACAAAACTCTGAGTTATCCAAGAACACTCTGTAGCTGTCATGGCTAACTATCACTCCACAAACCAGACTTCTAAGGAAAAATCCTTTGGGAATCACAGAATAACAGCAATATTAGCCAAAAAGTCCACCTCTCTGTGGAAGAGCACACAAGTAGAATTTGGTTTTGTGTCACAGCTCTGAATTTGGAAAGAATGTTGCTTCCAATTTTATATGAATGATCAGACCACTGCAACCATTAGAACAGAAACATTCTTTTTTTTTTTTTCAGGAAAACATAGGTAAAGATCAGACACTGTTTAAAAAAATAAAACATAGCAGAACCTTACTGCTAAGTAAGTTATTTAGTAGCTACTGATAATGACAGAAATAGAGCATATGGCTTTTTTAATCTACTGCTAATAGTAATAATAATATTGATGATGATCATGATGCATACTTGAATACTGTTACATTCTACTGTTGCACTAGATATGCTCTATGGTTTGGACACCTTCACTGTGGAAAATCCAGGTTACAGAAGGAAATATTGAATTTGTGTCAAGAAAACTGCTTACATAGTCATACACTTATTGACTTAATAAAAAAAATGCAAAATGAGTGTGCTTTAGAACACTTAGAAGATCATTAGGCTTAGTATTTCTCTTCTGACATATTAACCTCCCTACAACCATGGCAATATATGAATGTCGGGGTTGGTTTCCTTTGTTTTTTAGTAAATACAAGGTTAAACAACTTAAATTTGGGTCTCAACAAGCAGTTGTATTGGGATTGTTGGATATGATTTTAAGACTATGAAGATTTCAGTGTGTGTTCCAATATTTCTAAATAGCTGCAACCTTAGAAATTAAATGTACTTTTCTTCATAGTTTCCCTTCAATTTTCTCCATCTGTTTTTTTAAGTGCTCCAACTTCCATTAGGCTAAAGATTTTAAAGTACAGACTGCTTTTCTAGAGTTTCTGATGTCAAGTTTCTCCAGAGTCACATTAACAAATTACATATATATAATGCACTTTCAAAATACATAAATCTGTCATTCCTTGAGATAGTTTTCTTGCCAGTACATTAATTAGGAAAATGTTCTTTATGACTATCTATTGAAATTACCCATGTTTAATTAGCTATTATTGCTGAATTAAGGATTGATTTCTCATATCAGCATATATTGGTCCAGGCTCTCACCCGTCTTAGCCAAGTTTGCTCAGATGAAAAGCAGAATGAGAAGGTGACCTTGGATTCTGGCAATGCTTGATGCCGGCTGATCCAATGGTTAAAGGCCAGAGAAACACAGAAGTTGTTCCTACTCCTTTCAGTTGCCAACAGCAGATTGAGATTGTCCAGGTAGATCTATTGGCTTTAATGGAGAAAGGTTTTTCTTTTTTAAGAGTTATTATGAAAGTTCTATGCCATCAAACTTTCTCCAAAGATACTTTTGCTGCAGAGCTATTGTGCTGAAAATGCCTTTATTGCAGTGCCGATGTAGTCCACTATTGGATCCGCCGACTAAAAGAGCGTTCCCTGTTTTTAAGAGTTGCCTCCAAGTCCACTGAAATAAATACACTTCTACAAATGTTTGGCTGCATACATTTTGTTTGTTTGGAAGTAAAACTGAATGGATCTATAGGCAAGATAATCTGTACCTCTAGGGTTATGAATTAACAAAAATCGCAGAAGTATTTCTGGAAACAATTAAAAAAGATACAGTCAAGAAACAGATATAGAGGAAAGTTCAGCAACCTGCTGGTGCTCATGTTCAAAAGACAATTTATGGGGAAAACTGGCTGGAGTAAAGTAAGAGCCAATTCTGTAGAACAAAGACAAAAGGTTTCATTTCCTAAAGCATGCTAAAGAACATATACCAAGATCCTATTATTCTCTTGAGCTTCCAAATCTCGGGCTAAGATTTTACTGCCCGTAACATTAAGTAATCATTGAAGGGATTTCTGACTTCTGTCCAATCCTACAGTGCAGCAGACCGTAGACCTAAACTCTCAATTCATAGTTGTCCATTTAGCATTTCTGCTTTCGGCAGATTTGTGGTTTAGAAATGATTAAGAAATAAAGTTAGAAAACCAATGAAAAATAGGCTGGCATTGTAATATTTCTTGCCAAGATGAAACCAAATACTGCAAAGTAACACTCAAAAAGAGTCAGAGGTTTGAGTCTATGCTTTGGACTTCATAGAACTGAAGAACTAAAGATGCTTAGGTTAAAAGAAAAAAAAAGAAAATTAATTTGTACATACTTACCCAGGGTGATTGATATGCAGGTAATGAATGCATCACGGAATGTTTTTTTTTGTCCTAGCACCATCAGGAAAAAAACAAGAGCCTTTCATTTCACGGTAGGAAAATAAAATTAGTTCCACCCAATAGTGACCTTTCACCAACTTAACTTCCCCTGAACCCTTCAGTAAAATTATTTAAAGAAAGTGATAAATAAAGGCAGTATCTAATACAATGAGGTCTATACGCATCATCTTCCATACCATCAAAATTATAATCATTATAAAGAACTTACTTGCGGTGCTCTGTATTCCCATGGTGGGGATATAACAACTGCAGAAATTAAACACTGGGTCTAAGTTGCAGCTTCTTCAGAAAGTAAAAGGGATGAGCATCAGTAAAGTGCCTAAAGAACTGAAAGAGCTGTATAATCAACGGCTCCCCTCTTAAGCTGCCCGTGATGAATGGAAAATAATAAAACAATAGATGTATCTGATGTTAGAATTCGGAATCCATCATTTCACAGGTTCACAGTCATTATCTGATCTACATAATTATACTGAACATTTCAATTAAACTAAGAATAATTTTAAAAGAAAATTATCTGAACCTCATTTCAAAAGGAGACTTCGCTACAGTTAGAAAATATTTTTGCACATCTATCTTAAAATGTATGACAATGGAAATATGATTACATCTAAAAACTACATAATTTGTCCTAAAAATAGGAATCTAATGTACGCATCCATTATTTTAAAATATTTTATTTTTAGATAATATGGCAGAGAATAAAGAAATACTTAGTTAAAATGTGGTAAGTGATCCCCTTGGCGGGGGAACAAAAAAAAAAACCCAAAACCCAACAACTTTTGTGGGGTTTTTTAAGGCATCGGTTCCCCTGTCCAGTTCACTACTAAGCTAGGGAAACAGTAGTACCAGCACAGCAGCAAGAGGGGCAGGGAGCAGCGGTTAGAGATAAGGACATTTAAGCCAGTATTGCCTTCAAAGTAACGCACGTGACCCCCTTCTTCAGGGGGAGAATTCAGTCCTTGGGAAGAGTCTGTGCTCCTCATCTAAATTAGACAGCTGCTAAAAACCTCCTCTGCGTAGGCTGCACCGTGACCCCAACGCCTGGAAAAGCGCTCTGGCTATGGCCACTTTCACCCCTAATCTGATCCCTGAAAACCAAGCCTTAGAAGATGTGTAAAGTACTTATTCACTTCTGAACATGCTTTAAAGCTATCCCTTGGAGCAGATGGAGTTTATTTTGTAATCTCTTTACAGCAGCCGAGCGACAAAAAAAAAAAAAAAAAAATACACTGTAGTGCAGTCCAGAGTCAGTGTCTCCCTTTAAATGACTTGAAATGTTATAAAAATTACTTTGCGTCTAATAGAGGCACCCTTTCCTGTCAAAGGGAAAGGTTAAGTAATTGTCAATGAGATTTGATTAAATATTTGCTAAATTTATTTTTCATTAATAGATGGATTTGTTAGTCTCTGCGTCTCAGTGATAGCCTCAACAAGGCAGTACTGGAAAATCTTTGATTATTCTTTTACAGTTTTATAAATATTTTAGTGATCTAATCAAAGTAAAGGAACAATGGGATATGATTTAGGTAAGTATAAAAAGAGCTAATGAACAGCTAGTCTATCTTTGCACAATCTATTTTTGAGTAATTTTGAATAAGAATGAATTCCTTAATTTCAGTCTGTTTGGAAATAATTTATGAACAGAATAAGGACAGACATTCATGAATGTGTTACTTTTTCTAAGTTGTTTCCCGGTTCTAATAAATGTTAAAAATAAAGATCTTTAGAAAACACATCCCCATTTGAGCCTGAATTTCTGTCTGAGAAGAATCTGACACAATGTGAAAGACAATTTTTTTTCTTGTTTTTACAGAAATTGGGGCAACTGAAAGTGAATAGTGAGGGAGAGAGAGGGTCTATACTATTCTGAACTAAGAACATAGTATTATAGTATTATCTGTTATAATAATAGCCCTATACTACCATTCTATACCGACATTTTTAAATTTAACATGTACTTGAAAAGACGAACAGAAGACTTGATGGTGTACTTCAGTTACCACTTATTTGTTTCAACATAATATATGCTTTACTTGATTTTACTTGCACTTTAGTTTTTTATGATAATTGCCTACTTCTCCTGTTCTCGTCAACTAATCAGGAGTAATTATTACATCTCTTAATTGACCAACAATAACTACTGTATCTTATTTCGTTAATTAAATGCTTGTTTAGGAGAATATTTAATTTGCTGTAGTAACATTTTTTTTTCTTGGCGAGCAAGTCAATGTAACATTATTATTCTGCCTGTATAAGGCTGTGCATGCAAAGCTCCTAAGAAGATTATGTGCAACACCTTATATCTACCATAAAAGGGCTCTGCTGAAGCTTATGTTATTGTTAAATGTCTTGTAAAAGGAATCGGTGACAAATTTCAGTTACGATATGGAAAGCATTCCAGCACATGAAAAACTCAAGAAGTTGATTTTCCCCATAGATAGTACGTTAGGGATCTTATTTCGGGCTAACTCTCAGCTTCCAAAGTCTTTAATGAGATCCCAAAGAAAACGTCGTATCATCGAAGTCATGGTCTCTTTTTCATAATGCAAGGGTGACAGTTACCATGAGTCAGCAGTGTCCTCAGGCCCCTGGGGAGACATTAAGGGATTTCAGTCACCTGGGAAGCTGGACTGAAGCAGAGGAGGGCACCAGGAGACCTCCGTGCCCACTCTTCCAGGACACGAGTTCTGCAACAGCACCGGTGCTGCCACCGCACAGAGGAGAAGGAAGAGCAGCAACAACGTGCAGTAATCTCTGGGGAGATGGTCTGAAGTTGCTTGTGGAGGGAAGCCTCCATGCCTAACCTCAAAGCAGCACATGGAAAGTCAAGTGGCAGTCTCGGGTGTAGCACCAGCGAATGACACGATTTCACATCCGGTTCCTACACGTACCACTTCTTGCCGCACACACGGCACTGATTCCCATTGCTTAGTCCTCAGATTTAGCAGAGCTGTGTGGAGGGGTGAACAAATTAGTTCTAACCACATCTTAGGGTAAATTAGTTCCAGGAGCTACACGCGTAACTCATAAGTAAGTCAAAGACTTGCAAGAGAAACAAGACACTACAATTCACATACTGCTGACTCAGTAAACTGAAGACTGCATAGTTTCTCTAAGTGCTTGCTCTACAGTTAAAGGTCCACATTGGCTTCTGTTATTTCCTAGTTCCTAAACAAGCGTGCTCTCGTGTCATTCCACAATGCAAGACAATTTATGTAAGCTCATGAACCAGTACAACGTACACAAACTCAGTCTGTTGACGAAAAAGAAGAGGTCAGTAGGCATTCGGGACTCCACAAAGCATAATCTGAGAGCTACTGAACTACAAGTTCTTCATTTTTTCACCCCTAATCAGTTACTACCAATGATGTAAAAGAGTAGGAATGGAATGTTTACCTTAGTCTTATAATTTTTGAGAGAGAAAAAAGAAAAAAAAAATCCTCTTTAATAGATCCAAGGGCTTTTTTTTCAGTTAAGATAATCTTTCTGTGAAAAAGACAAGGACATTTATTTCTTACAGAAATTTTTACAAATAAGTGTATTACAATAGAAAATACGGCCTAAGAAACATGCTTGGCACAAGGTTGAAAAGATTTAAATTGTGTGATATGTAGCGTAATAAATAACTTTAAAAAAAAAAAAAAAAAAAGAGCTGTTCTGCATGACCTTGGTCAAATCAGAATGTTTTTCACTTGTAACAAACTCCTGGTATTGTCTCCGAGAGGCTACACCTTGCATAAGCAGTGACCTTCATTTCCCTTTCATCACCCTCGGAAGCACAAGGGTCCCTTGGAATATTTCTGCTCTTGTGAAACGACTCTCCTTGTTTTCTCAAGCCAGATTGGAAGGTAATATTCTGTAGCTCTTAGTGATTGCACATCTAGTGAAATTCTTGGCCTTTATGCTTTGAATGTCAGATTTTAATCTACACCTTATTTAAAAGAGAGAGTCATTTTGGGATCAAAATTAAAGCAGTACCATTTCACCGAATGTGGGATGCTTCCACAGTTCAAGTTCTGGTACTGTGCAGAAGTTATTTTTGTCTCTTGGTACATCAGTTTTGCTGTGTAAGGTCAGCTCTTTATTTTAAGTAATACGTGATCCTTGGAGTCTGTCCAGGCTGTAGTAGATGCAGCTGAACATGTGCTTGCAGGAGAGGGGGTCTGTTGTATTGGATTTCACGTATGTCCTTGGTCTTGAACATTTGCTACCAGATTTGAACAACTTGGCCTATTCTTATCTGTAAAGGCAGAAGAGCATGAAGTCTGTTTCTGAAGAAGACTTAAAAAGAAAATAAATCCAGGATCCTTCCAGCAGCTAGCATGGAATTAATTGGAATATTTAATAAAGCTTGCATTGCTAAATATCTCCTTGAGTTGGAAACAGCTGGTTTAAATATGCAGAAGCTTTAAAAAAAAATATGGGAAACCGTATGTGATTGGGAGAGTGCTTCAAAGTGCTTTTTTGGCATACCACACAATTATTTCATACTAAGTAGGATTCAAACTATGAAAGATCAAAAAGGAAGCTGGAGAATTAAGTGTGAGCTAAAGGAGTAGTAGCAAATCCTGATAAATAAAGCAAAGGCTCGCAATGCAGTGGTTTATCAGAATGAAGTAGACTAAATTCTCCCTATTTGGACTTTTTTAACTTACTCAAGGAAAACCAAAACCACTGAGGACCTGCAGCTCAAAACAGGCTTGCTAGAACGCACGGTGTGGCTGGTTTAGAAGTTCTTCTTTGAAAGTGGAAAATGTTTCTAGCATTCCCGAGCTGATTTTAAGATGTTGCAGAATCCGGCAGTGAATTCAACACCAAATGAAAGGTGACTGTGCTGAATCTAAGTGTCAGGTTTATTCAAATTACTTTATTTTTTTTAAGATACAGTCAGACTGGGTTAACTGGGTTTATTAATAAATAGTGACTCAAGCATCTGTAGTTTTTACACACACTTCTCAGGTGTCGTAAACATGTAAGTTATGAGGTAAATCCACAAAACTGTCCCTTCTCCTACCACTCAGACGATTAATATCTTATTCGCTGTATGGTTTCATGCTAATAAATGTATGTTTAAGCAGGCAATGTAGCTGAATAAAAGCAATATTAATAGATCTAATACGAATAAACACCAGTTTCCCCACTTGCTCAATTGAGAATTGCTGACTTGAACACAAAGCTCGAAGAAGGTTGGTGTGTAAATAGCAACTTCTAAAGAGTATTCATAAAAATTTGGATTCATAATATCCAGAAAAGCTTGTTTTCATGCTCAGGATATCAGTACATTTGAAGCTACACAACATGCAGAGGCAGAATTGAAAAGCTGAAGGGAAAAACTGCTGCACTAGGTGAAAAGCAGCTATTTCTCATTTTATATTGAAATTAAACCATTTGGGGCCTGAGTCCTTAGGCAATTTTCTACATAGGAATTCATTTAATGCTGTTATTATTTTTCCCTCAAATTGATGAAATAAGACCACAGTAGACATTATACTTTTAAATACTCCTTTCATATATGCAAAAGATCAGAGAACACTGAACTCCTCCAGAGCTGATTTTCTGCTGGAGCAGAACAGAATTTCTGGCCAGATCACTGCTGTATGAAGCATAACCGTCCATTCACAAAGTGTAATCCCAACTCTGACAGCCCATCTCGCAGTAGACGGGTGCAATGGTTTAGCAAAACCATCGCATTACCTAAGGGTCACCATAAGAACAAAGCATGGCGTCCCTTTGGAAATTATCCCATGCAATCAAAACGTGTTGTCAAAGCAAAAAAAAAAATAATCTGCTGTTAACTGAATGAGGTTGAAGCGTAATACATTGAACAAAATCTTAATTACGGCAAAACAAAATACTGACATGGGCTTAAAGAGAGATTTTTCAAAAGCAATCGCTGCCAAACCAAGCTCAGCATACCCTCTAGGCTAGTTTTTACCACACCCACTTCAGAGATTCCCCAGACCAAGCATGATGAAAATCAAAGCAGTACTGTGCATTTCTGAACCAGCACCATTTCAGCCAGTCCTGAAAAGAAATCTTGGCCCTTCTTAATTAAATGTTTAATGTCAGAGAGTACTCCGACTGTAAGCCTGAGAGGAGTCATCAACGCACCTGTTTCCACAGACTGCACACATTCCATGTTGTTTTAAAACACATTTTCCACAAAATCTAACAGGTGGTATTAGTAATCTGATCAAAGAAAGAAGAAAAAAGACACTTAAAAATTGAGATAAAAAAATATTTTTGTAATTTAGTCTCTTGTTTCTTCTGCAATTTGTCCTAGATTAAACTACAATAAAAGAACAGAACGGTTTGAAAATGCCAGAAAGAAAGGAATTAAATAGGAAATAAATGGATGCAACAGAGTGGTATAGTTCATCTGTAAACTGGATCACTGTAGAGGTAGTAAATATAACTATCACATATAACTGACATACCGAAAGGCAAGATTTGAAGCCCGAGGGGGTGCTAAGCGATTTACTCACAACTTAGGGATTCATATGAACTCCTCCGTTATCCAGTCCAGTTCCCAATTGTTTATGATCTTACTAGAATTTGGAGGACATCCAGTAACTTCCATGGAAGCTATGCAAGCGTAACTAAGGATGATGCTTCTGCAAATAAAAAGGTTATTTTCCCTCATAAAAACAAACAGAATGTTTCAACAGTATAGTATGCAGGTACATACATTTCATAAGTAATACTGGCACAAGCAACAGGCTAGTTTAGTGTGGTCTAGAAACCAGTGTGGTTTTGACTGGACAATTATAGATATCCCTGGAAGTGCGTAGGAGTGCAGGCACTTTATAGCTTATATACTTTATTCCCATTTCCTTTGCCTTGTTTTTCATGGCTGAATTTTCCCAAATCCTGGCCCAAAATCTGCCCCAACCTCTCCTTAGCCTGGTCAACTTTCTTTGTACCTTACTGAGTTTTGCTGTGCTATCCCTATAGTGGCAGGTTTTCCTGTACTGTTTTGAGAGGGCAGACTGGATCTGCACCCAGTGTTCAAACTGAGGTGACATGGCAGCTGGATGTACAATGGCTCACAAGGCTCTCTACTTTATTCTCTTTTTTTTCTAAAAAATATTTGGGGTTTTTGACCACAGATGAAATTTAAGCTGAATTTAATAGAACTCTTTCTTACAATCCCCAGTAACAGGACTCTCAGTGTAAGAGTTAATTCACTACCTATGTTAAATTGCCATTATTTTTCTTTCTACATTTACCACACTATATTTATCAACGTGAATCTTGATCTGTTATTTTACCACCCAGACCCTGAGAGTGCCTTCTGCATCTTTTTTGTCATTACTTTTACCTTCATTACCCTGAACAACTTAGCAAACTGTGTCACTTCGCTGCTCATTCTCCTTTTCAGTTCACTGATGAATACATCCCGGTGGGACTCCACGGTGATTTTCTTCCAGCAAGAAAACTGACCATTACCTCCCACTCTCCGAACCATAGGCTGTTTTCTGTGCAGGGTAAATGTGCCGAGTGGGAGGCTTCTTTATATACTTGCACCTTTGAAAAAATTATTCCATCTAACTTACAATTATATCTAATACATAAATGATATTTTAATGATATAAATATATTCCTAGAAAGAGACTCAGCAATTATTCTTTTCAAAGAACAAAGTTTTTTTTTTCTTATTGGCAGTAATTTAGGTTTGCCCTCTGTCGCTCCTTGACATTTTTGCTCAGCTTCTATTTTTTACACATGTGAATCACTAGCTTTTCAATAGCAAACTGTCACAGACTTGTATATCTTGAAAAGAAGCCAAGTTTCAGTATCATTATACTTACACATTCACCCTGAGGCATAATTGTTCTAATACACAATTTTCATCCTGCAATTTAAAGGAGAGTTAGTGTGTCTCTTTGCCTTCCAGTGACTGCCACAGGATTTTCAGTATGCATTGGATAACACCAGCCCTTTCCTGTTCCCATGGAAATCAATAGTAACACTTCATACCCATTAAACTCTATCAGAGAGAAAATGAGATCTAGGTAATTAGGACCCACTTTTGTTTGGTTACTGGTTCATTTGAAATCAGGAGAACTGTTAGTCAGGAAAGCACAGGGCGCTCTGCAATGAGCTAAAATTTTCAGACAACAGAAACAAATGCGAAATGCTCCGTGTCCCACCTGGCAGGAGCCACGCTCCTCCCATCCCCTCACCACGGAGCCGCGTCATGCTGTGCCAGCAGCAGCGACAAGCTGAAGGAAAACTGACTCACCTGGGCCCAGAGATGCCCTCGAGTGCCTCAATGCCCAAAGGCACAGCCGGGGGTAGTGGAAGACAGAGTAAGCAAACCCTGTGTTTGCAGCTGTGCGGAACGAGAACTTCACCTCAGGCATGGGAGACGCAGGCAAAGGTAAACCACCGTCTGTTTTTTCTAGTCTCATATTTAACTTGAGCACTGCTCGGCATCACGACATCCAATTGAGTGTAGGACACTTCAATGCGTACCAAAAGATCAATCAAGGATACAGAGTAAAAGTAATAGAAATTCACCATTCATGTTCCTTTTCTTCAGGTTTCTGCATGAGGTTTGTGTGCCCACAGAGGTCCTTCTCTCAGGTGAGATTTAAGGCAGTTTTAACCCAGTTTGCTGAAACAATGAGGCTAAGGATCTGACAATTTAAATGAGCTATCATGATCTCTTGGTTGGCAAAATAAAATATCTTCAGTTGATACACAAACAAGGAAAATTTTTTTTTTTATTTTCCATAAAAATCCCCCAGTTTTTAAAGACTTACAGGAGCTAAATGTCACATATGGGATTAATCATAGATTGCAGTAACTACAAGTTTTTATTTAATAAAATAAGAAGAATTTGACAGATTTACCAGTAACTGAAAGATACAGAGAGTTCAGAATCAATCCAGTAGCAATACTGTGCGCTAGGAGGGTGGAAAATAACATAAAAATGCAATGAGACTCAGTAAAACAAAATTACTGACTTCTCAAATGGATATAATTCAAATATTGATCACATACAGTGTATTCAGGAACTGAAGAGACAGCCCTCACACTAAGTATCTTAGGATCATGGCAAGTTTTCTGTGTAGCATAAGTTTTTTTACTCCAAATATTCCTGTTTCCAGGAGCGAGGAGGTAGCTACGTGGCTTTAGAACCTGATCAGTTCTTGCAGTCTTCAAGATGTCTTTCAGTTGTATTTAAATGAACTCGTGCAGTAGCATTTTCTAAAAAATATGAATATGCAGTTATTTCTTTAACAGCTTATTCCTGTATTTTTAATGCTTTTCTAGAACTCAGCAAAAACATAATCTAAGACATACTATGTAAAAATGAGATACGGTATTATGCACATGCTTTGCTGAAGTAAATAAATAAAAATTGTTTATTGTATACCTAGTGCAGTTTATCTTTGACTTAACAAGTACCTAAAAAGAACAGAAGCAAGCAGGAAGGCACCAACTTGCCACTCTACCTGACTCCAAACAGAAGTTTCAAATACCAGTCTCAATTCTCGCAGACGTCGTTTGTTCTCGACTCTAACCACATACTCAGTTATACTACTTATGCTTAGAGTATTAACAAAAAGTAGTGCAAATACAGTTTTGATCCAAATCTCTGAAGCAGAATAAAATAGCTTGTGCTAAAGATTCCTGAAGATTGGTATATAAGATCAATTTAATTATTGATAAAGCACACTGTGATTTGAATGATATCAGATTTTTGGTTCTCCTTATGTTCCAGCTGTGCTTGGGATCCATGGAGCTTTCAAATTTAGAAACTAGTACTTATGTAGATGATGTTCTGGGAAGCTTTGAATGTTGACAAAAGCTTGATAAAAGTCTGCAAGTACGAAATAGTGACCCAGATATCCTGTGAGAAGCATTGTAGGGACAGTGTATAGTCACTACAAGCCGTGAAAAACCTACAAAGCTAATTACAAGAAAAAGCAGCACAACAGAAATAAATAACTATGACTAACCATTTTAGATTCACACCCTGTTGATGCTCTGTGTACTAGCACACATCAGTAATTAAAAAATGCCAAGAGCACATCTCTACCTGACGATCTCGCTTTTCCTTTCACCAGTTTTGCCCTCCAATTTTCCATCCCTCTTAGTTTCTTCACAGCAATGCATTGATCCTGCAAGCTATAACTTGCCTATTATTGAGGGGTTTTTTTTTTTAATCTGTATTTTACAAGTCTGATTTTGTACTGAACAGGCCTAAAATAGCAATGCATGGTATTAAAATAAGTATAATTATATAAACAGAATGTTCTGTCTGTCTCTAAAATGTATTACACCAATCAAATAACTAGGGAAAAAGAAAAGAGCATATTCTTAGTACAACTTTTACATTGCCTAGTTATCATAACATTTTTACAGTTGTAGGAGACAACCCCAGTAACTAGCGAGAGCCAAAATAATTTAAATGGCCATTACTCCCACTGATACGTTTCACAGATCTTTGCTGTCCTTTCAGTTGTCAAGTACATGGGCCTATTTTGGTGCTCTGAGTTCAGTATTAGTTTTGATTCATTTTTAACAAAATAACTATGAAAATTGACCTATTTAAAATACTTGCAATACCATATGGAAAAGTATTTTCAAAATACTTTTTTTAAAAAGGGGAGCGGAAACATCAGGAAGGCTGCCTGTATTCAACTGCAATGAAAAGCAAGTGAGTTTTGAGAAAGCAACTGAGATTGAATATAAATGTAATGTCTATATGTAATGTCTGTAAATGTAATGGTATATATTATATGTGCACAGTAGGTCTAATAACTAAAGAGAGTATATATACACACGTAGGTTTTCATTCTTCTGAACCAATTAGTGTACCTCAAACAAAGTCTGCTACAAGGATCTAACAATAAGATACTTTGATGAACTTTAAGATGTTTATAAGAGACTGGACATGTAACAGTGAGTGGAATACATCTGTACTATTAGGTGCCTACGTAATAACATTGGTGGATTGGAATAATGTTATGCAGAAATGCAACAGAACGAGTTGGAAGCCTATTAAGCAAATCTGTGAGCTGTACGCACCTATTTGCAACACGTTTGTAATTACTCTGTGGAAGCCGACAAGGTAGAAAAGCAAGAAAAATTCTGCTGTGATTTGATGATTGTCAACCTCTTTCTATAACACTACTACTACTGTAAAACAGGAACAGCAGTAAGTGTAAAGTAAAAATAAATAACGCAATGTAAAGTTGTAAAGGTTTTTTATATCAATAGAGTTTTGTCAATAATTTCGCTGAGACTGAATTCACCAAAATGTTGCAATAGTAAGTTGGAAGGCAATTCAAATATTTCCGTATGATTCCTGTTGAGTTCCAGAAGAAAAATAACTTCTGCTCTTTCCGAACTTTATGGAAAGAACGGTTCAAACCAAGCCTACATACTGTCGCATGAGAAGACTCCGATTGTCAAGAGCTTTATATTCAGAAGATGAGGCAGATATGATCTACTTGACATTTCATCAGCATCTCAGCCTCAGTGCAAAGAAGGAAATTCAGTCCCAGAGTGCTTCACAGGGAAGCTTTGTATTTTCTTTATCTTATTTTTATTATTTTTATTTTAAACTAAGCTAAAGCTTGTAGGCATCTAACTTTGAAAAGACATGCGAAGTTTTAGTACAGCAAACATAAAAGAAGTGTCTTTCAGTTTTGTTTTCTTTCTAGGTAAGGGTAGGTAAATGTCAAAAAATCTCTTTCATTTTATATTCTAAAAAAGAATGATTTATGGAGAAGAGAAATCACATTACTTACCTATAATAGGAGATTTTTGAAGGTAGTTCCATGTTTCCCTAAAGGTAACACTGAAAGATCTGTGATGATTCACCAGTTTGTACTACAAAGTTAGGAGGCAGAACCTCCATTAATTATTTAACTCTATTAAGGAAAAGAAAAACAATGAAGAAAATTAAACTTAGGAAGCATGGAAATGAAAAGAAAAATATTCACCTTTTCCTCACATATCAAAAATCCCCAGAAGTTTCAAATGAGAAAAACAGGCGAGCTGAGCCTTCTGAAAGAAAAATTGCTAAATTCAGGGAAGCAGAGGGGGTTTTTTTAAGCATTATGCCATTGCTGCAGATTCTTGGTCTCTTGTATGCAGGGATGCTGGTGTCCAACAGAACCAGCCAGGCATTTGCATCTTTTAGCATGTAAATACAGGTATACATCTGGCCGTTCACGTAACTGAGCTTGAAGGACTACAGAAACCTTCCTGGGGTCTAGGTTTAGCGTACTGAACAGCCCAGTACTGCAGGCTGAGGCTTCACGCTTTCAGTGTGACGAGAGCTTCAGCTCACATCATTTAGCAGCCTTCTGCTCACCTCAGCGCAGCAAGATGTATTTACTAAGCGCTACCCCTTGTATTTTAGTGGCCACCTCTATGTATAGCAGAAAGATGTTGTGGGCACACAGCGAATGGTGTAGGATGTAAATGCGCGCACATGAGCCGAGAGGTAAGGATCACAAATCCACAGTGTAGAAATCTAAATGCCTATTTGGAAGCATAGAGCCGGGAAAGTTTACAAGTGGAGGGAAGAGAGAAAATGCAGGTACATACCAACACTGAACACTATTTCTAATTTACTGAGCACTGAAGTAGGATTTGAATATAAAGGAAAGGACTTTGAAACATTAATTAAGACAGTTTCAACCAAATTTTAAAGAATGTTATTTTATGGAAGGTCTGATGGTCTTCCTTCCCTGAAGGACCTGGTGGAGTTTCTATATGCCTGGGCATATATTGAAATGGGGAAACAAAATCCTTATGATTTGTAGTCATAAACTCTACAGATAGGCTTTAAGAGATCACTTCTCACACTCTGCGTAAAGCTGTCTCGTTTACACATTCTTTCTTAACTTACATCTTTCTGCCTTTGATGCATCCGACATAATGCATCGGAACATCTGCTAGAATGCTCCATAATTTTAACTGATTATCATAGATGATTAAAAAGAAGGTATAACGATTGCGTATCTCAAGAGAGCATGATCTATATTTGTTTAGGTCTGTAGAATTAGCTTGTCCGAAAGGAACTGTTAAAAACAGTCTAATAAAACTATAAGATTGCTTCCTAGAAGTGATAGTTAAATCAATAACATGTGCAGCTTATTATTCTGGTTGACATAAGCCTTGAGTAGTCTGTCAGCAGAAAGTTATGCTGTGAAACATAATTAAGAAAAGATAAAATTGATTACATATCTACATCTTGAAACTGAGAAGGTATTTCTGATGATTATTGAAATATTGAAGTGTTTAATTTATCTTCTGTTTGCACCAAATCAGTAGAAAAATCTCTTTTGCAATTTTAATGTATTACTCCTAAATTTGCTTTTATTGTAAGAATGTGCTTTTCCACTCTGAGAAGTGGTTATGAATAGATAACCGATATTCTTTGAAAATGCCAGTTTGAAATGTATAGTAATGAAATCAGATGAATACTTCCTAACATATTTCTGTGCTTATTTTACTGTATAAGAGCTTTACATGTAAATTTAAAATGCAGAATAATCATAATTGCTATTTTTATTTAAGATAGTTTTCCTCTAAAGTTTACGGGCAACAAGAACAAGGCATGTATCTTGCTTTCATGTAAGTCTCTGGGATGATTTGGATTATAATGGGTCCTGAATAAGAGAATCCCTACAGTGTTACATCTGACAAAGCCTTTATATGAATCTACGTAAGATGTCATTGTTCAAAGCCTATTTATTTTTCTTTTTTGTAGAAAAGAAAGTCATTTTATTGGTCTTTATGCAGACATCAGGGTTAGATGATCTGAGATGGAGTTTCAGAAGATAGTGTGCAATTTTAAATAGGTCAGTTAACTATTGTACAGTTCAGTTTGCCTTTTTTGAGAAAGGAGAATAATAAGGTAGCAAAAGACCTAATAAAGCTGTGTCATATTTATATTTTTCAGTGGTGCTGCAAGGCTTGCTTACATAATGCGCCTCAGTTACGTTGATGTTATGTGGCCACTGTTACAGAACGATGATTAATCTATGTCTGTAATGAGAAAACTACTCTATCTTATTCTTTTTCTTATACATTTTTTATAATAGTGTAACTTCAAAGATTTCAGTGCAAAGACATAGTACTCGTGCCCTGACAGGAGAACAGAGCTCATTGTCTGTTATTCCTACCTGGTGCTTCTTCTCCTAATAATTTTGTTTGTTGGGAGAAGTCTTAAAATGACCAGAATGTAATCATTATTCAGCATCGTAATCAAGAATCAACTCTGCACAAGAAGCTTGTCTAATTTAATCTGTCTGAAATCTACTTTAAACTGCTTTTCTGCACTAAATAAAGAGAGGTATTTCAGTGAGCTGCATCAGTTCTATCGTTTCACCTGCGTTAGAGTGGTTAATAGCAAGACACGGGGAGGGCAGCAGAGCTAACAAATGTCTCCTAGTTACTTGTTTCCGTCACCTGTTTATACCATACTGATAGCCAAACCTAGCCATTAAAAAAAAAAATAAAGCATCACACACAAATTCTGGCAGGCAGCCTATGGGTTGCAGAGCTGTTAAGGCTGCATGTTTCAATCAGTTTTGACATCTCGGCATTTCTCCTCAGATTCTGCTTTCTATAAATAATTCCCTTACTTAGGTGTTATTTCTAGTTAGTTTCCAAACATATAGCAAGAATGCTTCTCACCTCTTACTATGGCTTTTCTTCACTTTGAAAACCTATTGAACAAGAATTAAAACTTACTTGGCATTAAAATAATCTAGTACGCTTGGATGATGGAACGTATGTTGCATTTTAAATTAAATTTTGAATTCTCACACTGAGATCTTGGAGAAATTACCAGCATCCCCTTTTCTTATTTGAGATAGTCTGAGTTGCCTCTCAGCAGTTGGAGTGAGTTGACAAATTAACAGCCTCTGTCACAGCAGGGGAGCGTAGGGAATGGCTTACATCCCCCTTGCGTGCTCTCCCCGTTGGCTCACAGATATTAAGTTATTATTTCCTTGCACACCCATTCACCTCTGCTGGCACTGTTGCAGGGGGTGCAGAGAAGCAGCCGGAACTTTTCCCACACAGCTCCTTTAAGATACCACATATTTCCCTAAAGGAGGGGAGGCAGCTCAGCAAGGCCACTTTGTGCCCTCATGCCTGGTATTTCATTTGACCAAAGCTCTGCAAGGCTCTGAGGGCCTCTAGAGAAAAAGTCCACTGAGTGACCTCCTAGGACACAGTGGCTGTTTAAACCTCTTGTTTTCTCCTCAGATATCTGTACCTTCCTGATTTCTTCTGCTTTCTGAACTACAGAGAGATGACAGGAATTGCTGCTTCCCTAGGAAGCGTTCCTTAGCATGGCTGCTTCCATCACAAGGCGTGTCAGGTGATCACCAGGCTCTTTGGCTTCATTTCAAGGAATCGTCCTGGCCAGGAGAACGTTTCTGCCTCTCGGTGAGGGTGGAAATATTCTATGGCTTTAAGTATTTCCGAGATGTTCACCTTCCAGTGTGATTCTACAGTGAGTGGGAATAACATCCATCCCTTCTGGCACCCGAAAAAAATGGGAGAAGATAATTGTCCTGGGGAACCAGTAAGTGATGGTCCTGATGAATCCTGAATAGAATCATAGCATCACAGAATGGTTTGGGTTGGAAGGGACCTTTAAAGGTCATCTAGTCCAACCCCCCTGCAAGGACTATTTAACAGGACTATCTCTTTAAGACTGTAATAGGAGTAAACTTCATAAAGATAATTAAAGGCTTTTCACACAGTTCTTGGAGCTCAAATCTTTTCTAACAAGCTGAGGGGGTTTTGTTGTTTGTTTTTTAGAGGTTTTTTTTTAAGATTGCAGGTTTGATTGATAAAGCCACCTCTTATTTTCCACTCTCCAGGACATTTTACTTAACTAAAGAAAACTTGTAGATAGAATGAACAGGTCTTGCAATAAAATGAATTTCAAGTTAAGTCAAACTGAAATTTCCTAATAGAGAACCATCGACAGACCCTTATGAGGTCCATATTTTGTCAAATACTCTTCTGTATTTTCACCAGGAACTCAGATTATAATATAATTACCAGCAACTCTGCTACATCTACAAAGGTTTCAAGGATAATAAACAATTAAAAGAAATTAAAGAATTATCAGATTGTCTGGATGCCAATAAGTAAGTTTTAATACAGAAAAATTCAGTGCAAGATATGTGAAGAAAACATTCAAGCCATGACAAAAGATCCTTTCTGAGAAATAGGATTGAAGGGTCTTCAACTAAAAGCACATCAGTATGTAAGCCCATTGCTAAAGTTCTAATGAAGTCATTGGATATAGAAAAAAAAGGTGAATTTAACACCAAAGAATGTACAAACAGTGCTAATAAGATCTGTATTGAACATCTAGCAGCTTTTTTGTCTTGCAGAAAAGGAAGTGATCATGCTGTTACGCACTCATGGAAAAACGTTTGAGATTAGAATCAGGACAGTGTATGGAAAGAGCTTCACAGCTTTGCTGAGAAAAGCACAGAAAACCCTGAGTGTTAGAAACTGACTTTCTGTGAGCCTTGCAAAGAGAACAGCATTTCTGGTTTAGCTAACACATGTCCCTCAAAGTTCATGTGAAGACCTCAACTGAAATATTCCTGGTAGAGTTGTTTCAGTAATTAATTATACCCTATGTTATAATCTTATCTTATTTTTCATCTGAAACTAGATTCAACTTCCCGTCCCTAGAACTTCTTGTGAGTTAGCATGCTAATTGAAAAATCATTTAAAACCTTCTTCTTGAGTGGGCACTAGAAGAGCATGCTTCCTAGTATTCCTTTACTTTCCTGCTGAAAAGCAGATATTTTAAACTTCAAATCACTCCTGCAGTTCTTTCTTGAACTCATTTTAAAAATACAATGAAACTTGACCCAGCAATTGATAATGCTCTCAGGAGTGTTACATACAGTAGAATAGTAAATACCTACTTTTACTCCATATTCTCCTGAGTTTCCATCCAGGAACCCTATCTTACAATTTTAAACAGGAAGCCTCGTTTAAACCTGTGATGCTACAAGTCTCCTCAGCAAGTGTGGCTTATATGCTTGTTTCAAGAGAAATATTGATCCATATACACAGAACAACACATTGGAAATATGGAAAATTTGATTACCGAGACAATTCTCTAAAAACTACCTGTGTCATCAGTTCACCTCTGCGAAACAACAGATCTCTGTAAAATTCAGTACTTTGTTTTAGTGCCGTGGCCAAGTAAGCCTGCCAGCCCAGTGCAGCCAAAAGCTGTTTTCATTTAGAACAATACCAATTTGGCCTATGACTTCAGTTAATAGATATAGATATTGGCTAGTACTGGGCCAAGAACAGAGAATGCAGAAACTGTGAGAAATTATCCCAGCAGATGATTTCCTATGTACAATTACTTTTTAGGATCTATCACTCTATATTACAGATATCTGCTATTTAGCATGACCAGGACGGAAAAAGAAATGCACTTACTTGAAGCTGTAAAACATAGGTCCTTGCTGATTCACACCGATGAGGACTGTATGCCATTCTGCTCAAGCTATACTGTGATTCAGAGCTAAAAAAAAAATAGCAAATACATAATCTTTAACATGAATCTAGAAATTGTAGTTACCATGTTTATTTTCAACTATTGATCTCTTGCCTATTTATAGAGCTGAGACTATAAGACTCTGCAGAAATACTTCCTGAGGTGCCAAATCATTGTCAATAGAATTAGTAGGAAAAGATCTTTTCTTTATTGTAACAAAAAAAAAAAAAAAAAAAAAGGAGAAAGCAAATAAAATGCCAAAAGCTTTTTGCTTTTCTTTTTGCCCCTGCAATGGCTTAAATTCTTTTAGCCACTTTGGTTTGGAAACCTTTTCTTCCTCGTCAATTTGCCTCTGTAGATTTTTCACTGCTGGCAATTAGCAAGCAGAAGAAATCCTGCTGAGGAGAGCAAGTTAAAAGGGAACTTAAGAATGACTGCGCCGGGGAAACAAGCAGCCAATCTGGAGCAGCAGACTTCCAACTTTCAAATACACACGTTACAGAGATGAACAGCCAGAGCAACCTCTCTTCTCAATTCCTTTTATCTAGGTCTCCAATCTGCTCACAACAGCATTTAGTCCAAAACCTAGTCCACTTCAATGGGCTTGGAAAGGAAATTACTAAGATTCCAGCATTCATTGTACCCCCCAAAAAGAACAATTTAGATAATGGCTCGCTACGCCTGGAAAATAACCAAATGGCACTTTTCACATCCAAACCATTTCAGTCTGGCATCTTCCAGGAAGCCCTGATGCCTACAGATGAAAACTAGAACATTTACACAGGGGGAAAGCTCTTCCTGCTGCCCAGCTTTCATCTGCAACACGAAGAAACTGAAGAAGTTCTCAATGATTTCAGTAAATCAGGGAAGTCAGTCTTGGGTACCATATTTAAGAGGAGGAAAATAATCTTAAAGCTATGGATCAGCTTGAGATCTTCCCTTAAGGTCACAAAAGCTGTATAAACACAAGGCATCAGAGGAAAAATGCTCCACAAGTGCAACTCTATCACAGTTGCTGTTGCAGAAAATGCAGTTTTGAACTTTCAGAGATCTTCTTAGTGCCCCTATTCATGAAGATTTCATGATATTTTACCAGTGTGAATAAATGACAATGACTGTAGGCAAATTATCTTAAAAACATTGTCAGAACACTGTTAAATAAAAGATGGCTTTTCAAACAGAATGCAAAATGTCACATAATATATTATCGTTAAATAACTGTTTTTTGAGGGAAAGCAAAACCAAAGATGCAAAAGTCTCTCTAGGAATATTCACTTCTCAGAAACAAAATCTGAAAATACAGAAAACATTTCAAAACCCAATTAATTTCAGTTTCCAGCATCAGAAATCTGAACATACTTCTTGAAGCTGCCTGGTCCTTTTTGGTTTGGCTCTGAACTATCAAAATCTAACAAGACCAATGAAGAATTATGCATACAGAAAAGCAAGATAAGAGAGTTTTTTGCTAGCTTTTTAAAAAATAAACTAAAGAAAAAATATCCAAATGACACATGAATTCACTTTGTAGCTGCTCCAGCAGGCTGGTGTCTATCACTACAACTGTGGTTTTGCACTCCCGCTCCCGCCTGCTCTCCTGTTTTGAACAGTTTCTTGCCTCCCACAGTGCTGCAATCTTCAACCCCAACCAAATCAAGAGACAATCAGACCGAGACCATTTGGTCATCACCCTTGACTGTCATGCAGTTTGGGATGATTTCTCAACAGAAATTTTCTATTAACTCAAACATTTTTTAAAAGACTGAAGGTGGTATTAAGGTATAGATATGTAGGGTGGGTCCTGAGCTACTACAAGTAATTTCTGATCTGAATCTTCATCATGTTTTGAGGTTTGGGGCTTTGATTTTGGAATATTCTTCACAATTTGTTTAGGCAAGAGCAAATTACAAAACAATATTTCCCAGTTTATAATTCTATTATAGTTCAGTGTTGACATTTTGAAATCCTGCCCTTACCAAGTCAGTGGGAGGTTTTCCAATCGACTTCAGCAGGGCCGGGATTATTCTTCTTCAGATCTCATCAGCATTGCTCATTTTATTTGTCTCATTTACACACTTCGTTGGCATATTATTATCCATTTTCAACAGATGAGATTGCATATGCATACATGTAAACCTACAAACCTTCATTTAAACTTTTCTTGTCTTTGAAGGAAAATCACTAGCATAAATGAGGGCAACTCTCTCTTATTATCTGGTCCACAGAAAAGGTGGAGGTGAAGAGACAAAAAAGGTGCTTTTCATTAAGCAAAAAGATTAGCTATGGCGACCTGGATATAAAATATGATATCCATTGCTCCATGATACAATATCGTTGCTATGAGCAATGTAGGGACCAATTATTCAACCTTATTCCACTCATAGTTTTTATTTTCTGCTTTAACAAGGATGGAAGTGAAAGACTGGACCACCTAGCAAGGTTTAACTGGACGCATTAGATCGGAAAAGCTCTTCTTTTAATGAAGAAGAGCCAGGGTACACACTCCAATAATACAGCAGTGGGATTTGCAGCCTTTGCCACTTCGGTAATGAGCACAAAATTCTGACTTGAGGTGATGTCATCTTGGGACACCAGGTCAGCCACTCTTCGTATTAATCCTCTGCTCCTTAGTTCAGTTATGAGCAATGAAACTGAGAACACATGTAAAATACTGAGATAATTTTGTTCCCAGATCACTTTCTTAGCATTTTTTTATGGCTTTATATAGCATTTAATTTGTGTTTCCATCATTCCTTTTGGGGAATCAACAATGCAACTTGGCCATTTATGAATGACAGATGTATTGCGATATATGCTCTTAGACCACGGTATTTTAAACTTCCAAATATTGTAAAGTCAATTTTATAATTAAAGCATAGCTAAATGTTTCAATTATAAAATAAACCACACTAGCTTAACCCTGCAATAAGGAGACAATGCTGCTTTCATTCCCTTTCAAAATAATATTTGGCAGGGACTCTCTCTAGTATCTAATCTCTCCAGAAAGTCTGAGTAGTCAGAAGCATCTTTTCTTAGTTTTTTTTTTTAATACAGGAAATATTAACTACTTCAATTAAATCAAACACGCTAAGCTCACACAACGTTCTCTGTAATCATTTTCATGATCATGACATGTAGGTTTTTTTGCTTGTATTAGAGAGAATCTGCTTTTGCAGAGTAGCAGTTCCAAAGCAGGACTTGCTGCACATGGGGTAAATAACGTGCATTTTTGGATTCGTCTGACCATTCACCTGATATTGCCAGCAAACTCCTCTGGAGGGGGAATGGTATGTTGAACAGGAAGATACTCCTGTTAAATGGCACATAGCTCGTCCTAGTTTTTATTGTTTCTCCTGAAAGTGTTGGAGATAATAAGAAATCAGCTTATATTTGCATTTGCTTTATGCACACCAAATGCAGAGAGGCTGAAGCAGTCAGGGGATATGATATTAAAAGTCAAATTACAATAGAAAATCACAACCAACTGTTCTCTATAGCAGCCAAAAATTAAAAGCAAATAACAAAAGCATTCCTTTGAGGTCTTTGATTCAGTAAGGTACTCAAATACATTCATAGATTTATGCAAAATAATAGATCCACTGAAATTGAAGATGAAGTAAAATTAGGCCTGTGCTTAACAGCAGTAAACTGAATTCTGGCTTAAAAATTACGTAAGTTTCCTCAGAAAGATGCATAGATATCACTGCTCCTGAAATATGCTGATAGAGACCGGTCCTGGTTTGTGCATACCTTACGAAAGAAAATCCAAACTACTCTACCTTTATGGTTTACAGTAAGACAAGTAAGATATCTCATGTTTCCATCTCGTCAGCACTTCTCAGGGATTTTTCTTTCTATCATCCTTTCCTTCCAGTGGGAAAGTTCCTTTTCATTAAAAGCAACTTATCACTGGAAATCTAAAATAAAATACTATGAAGCCCCACAGAAAACATACTTACTTTAATTAAAGCTGAACCCCATTGCTGATTTTTTTGTTAAGCAACAGCAACAAAAAAAAAATGTAGATTTATTTATTTAATAGGACGTTGAGAGACAAATCTTCCTCTTTTCTTCCTCTGGGAAGTGTTTTATTGTTTGCTTCCTTTCTCTTGCCTGCTTGCTGTGTAATTTAAGACTGATGCCTCCCTGTGGGAAACAAAACTTGATCAGAGAACAGCCTGCACTGCCACCTAAACAAATTATGTTTTAGTCACTGCTGATGTTGGCTCTGTCATAATGGCAATGTATAATTAATGCCTTTGCTTTTACTGCTTCGGAAAGAGAACTCCCTGAAACTGGTTCAAGAGGGGGGATTTTAGGACTGCATCCTTTCCCTTTCTAACCGTTACCGCAATGGATCGCTACAGCTGCCTCTAAAAATGAATGATTTGGTCCCTGATCTCTACAGTTATTTATTCAATCTACAGTCAAGGCATTAAATAATAAAAATCTGCTGTGCAGTAAGAATTTGGCAAGGAATAAGAGAGGAGGGAAAACTCAGTAACACAGGTGAAATCCTGTATTTCTCCTTTTAGAGGAGCTTGAAACGATTAAGCTATTTCCATTAGTTGCCTGCAGAGTCGCAAGCAGTGATAATAGACACGTGCTAATTTCACTATTGCATGGTGCTATGAAGCAGCATTTTAGATCGTCTTTCACCTGTGACATGACTCCAAACATCCCCAATTAACAGCTCGCTTTTTATTTTCAGTTTTTGTTGTTGAATTTATAGCAATGGTGAAACATCTGGTATTATGACTGCAAAGAGTCTCTCCGTCTTCTCACCTCTGGGATGCAGGGCAGCTTTAGACTATTTATACTTTGATCTAAAATTCTAAATGACCAAATTATTCTGCTGTAATAGGTCCTGAGTGACATTAAATGGATGGTCTCAGCTTTTTCTTTCCAAAATGGACAGCTCTCTCACCTCTTTTAGCTACTGCACTGCATGAAAACAGCACAATGAAATAACAGCAGCACCGTTTTCAGGACCAAAATAACCTTTGATCTCACAAAGACATGCATAGGCCAAGAAATGGCAAAAGCAGTGTATGCAATATTCTGAACAACATTCCATTCTGAAAATCTAATTCCTTTGTTTGCTATCACTATCCAAGTAATGTACGTAATTATCCTCATTGTCATTCTATTTTACAAAAGAGAAAACTGGGGTACAGAGGTTAAGTCATTTAATCACAGAATTCTAGAATCATTATGGTTGGAAAAGACCTCCAAGATAAGTCCAATCATCAGCCCAACACCACCGTGCCTACTAAACCATGTCCCAAAGTGCCATGCATACACCTTCTTTGAACATCTCCAGGGATGGTGACTCCACCACTTCCTTTGGCAACCTGTTCCAGTGCCCGATCACTCTTTCAGTAAATAAATGTTTCCTAATATCCAACCTAAACCTCCCCTGGTGCAACCTGAGGCCATTTCCTCTCATCCTATCGCTTGTCACTTGGGAGAAGAGACCAACACCCACCTCACTACAACCTCCTTTCAGGTAGTTGCAGAGAGCAATGAGGTCTCCCCTCAGCCTGCTCTGCGCCAGACAAAGCAATCCCAGTTCCCTCAATTGCACCTCATAAGACTTGTTCTCCAGACCCCTCACCAGCTCCATTGCCCTTCTCTGGACGCGCTCCAGCACCTCAACGTCCTTCTTGTACTGAGGGGCCCAAAACTGAACACAGTATTCGAGGTGTGGCCTCACCAGTGCCGAGTACAGGGGCACAATCACTTCCCTACTCCTGCTGCCATGCTGTTCCTGACACAAGCCAGGATGCTGTTGGCCTTTGTGGCCACCTGGGCACACTGCTGGCTCATGTTTGGCCAGCTGTCAACCAGTACCCCCAGGTCCTTTCTTCCCCAAGACTGCAGCGTCGCATGGGGTTTTTGTGATCAAAGTGCAGGATTTGCTAGACTCCTTACATAAGTATTTTTTGGTCAGAGTTGGAACTAGATGGGAAGAGATGTAAAGCACAAGTCTTGAGCTGATGTAAATTAGGTTACTTACTCTGAAGCCATAAATAGCTAAGAGGAATTCAGAGAAGCTTTAAATCTGTCCCGAGATCTTCTGACTCCTAGTCTTGTAACTGAATCACTGAAGTACTCTTACTCTATTTGAAATCCAAAGAGGCAGATAGATATAGCTGCTAAGTGTCACACTCTTCATTGATATGCCCGAAATTATGAAACTTACATTAAAAAAAAAGTCTGATACAAGTTCAAGCTAACAATAGTTCTCCCTAAGGAGAAATAAATCTGAAATGCCACCTCCTTTTTAAATGCAAAAAAAAAAAAAAATCATTTCCAGACATTAGTTTAGGGAAAGTAATGAGTTTTAAAAGAATCAAAAGTAAGCCAGAACTTTTCCCATCTTTTAAGTTTGAATATTTTTTTTTTTTCTGTAAAAACTTTCCATCTTTTCTCCACGGCTTTTTATTCTTCTACTTTCTGTTTACGGACTAAGATCTCCTGAGAAATAAGCTGGGACAGAAGAAGAACAGGGTAGAGAGACATCTTGTTATCAGCCCTATTCAGAGAAGCCTAGATGATCTAAAGATCATAGGCCAACAGCAAATTAACTTTCATATCTTGAATTTGGCTGGATTCCAGTCATCGTGTGGGACATCATTGTGTGGCACATCATCTTCTGTTCAGGCATTCAGGTGATGAGAGACTGGAAACAGGCTCGGCTGCTTGCTCTGGCACAGCTACTGACATCCTCTGGGATGGACAGGACCTCCTGCAAACCTGTCTGTCCTGGACCATCCAGTTTCCCCCTTTCAGTTGGTGGTAAGTCATCTAAGTCCATCTATATGTTGAAGCTGTCGAAGACTGATTTTTAGGGTACACACATAGCTGCAAATGGGTGAAGCCTTTTGGGGGGTGACATAAGCCCTGTGGGGTGCATGTCATGCCTATAAACACCCCAATTAGGTGCTCGGCGGGCAGGACAGCTGGGATCTGGATGTGCCCTGAAGCCCTGTCTCAGGAGCCCACGTGCTGAGGGGGCGGATGTGGGTTCTTCTTGCCCAGCAAGACAGTGTGGCCCTGCCTAATGCATCTTTGGTCTTCTGCAAGAGCAGCAGATTGGTGAAAATGAAGCTATTTATAGTCAGGTCTGTTTGGAGACAATAAGACCACAAGGCATATTAAAGTACAGAGAAGGCCACTTGGCCCATGCTGCTTTCCTTATTAAAATTCTCTCCTTGTTTCTACTCATACATCACCTCAGTTGGCTCCTTCCTCTGAAACGATGAGCGCCAATAAACAGATATCGGAACACACGGAAAAGACTAAAGAGGATGCCCCGCTCCAAGCTGAGTTTTGGGTTGTTAATGATGATTTCCTCACAGTAGAAACTTCATGGTCATTAGCTATGCAGCACAGCAGAGGGGCCTGCATCTCAGAGCCTTCAGCATTAATAATATTTGGGACCTGAAGTTTCCAGAACATGGGGACTTTCCACTGAGCACTGAAAGTAATAACAGATGAAGAAAACTAAAAGGAGCTGTGAGGTGAAACGACAACGGCTGTGAGAGTCACTCATCACCATCAGAAAAACTAGCGTGCATCCATGCCAGCACCTATAGGAAGCGACTGGCAGCTGCGTTAAAGGTCACAAAATCTCTCTCACTACACTGAGCGCAACACTACATAAGCAGAAAAACACCGAAAACAAGCAAACTCAACAATTACATGCATATACACACACGGGGACATGAGCAGAGAAGAAAAAGGCCAAAGTCTTTCTGAATGTTTGAGTGATTGAGAAGTACGCAATACCCCTGGGTAACCACATTTTTCTGCAAATCTATTACTGGAAATCCTGTTTGCTAAACTTAACAGTCTGACATGGGATTCCTCACACACATCACTGCTGGCAGGCGAACATACGAATCCCTCTGAGGTCTTCATAATGCTGTCAACAGATATCCCTGTGTTAACCCCCCTCCCGCGCAGCTATTTTTGTTCACCTCCTCAGTTTGTAGACGCTACGGGTATCATTTATTTTAATTATTTGTTTTCAAGTTGAATGGCTACAGACTCTGAACAAGAAATACCATTAGGCTTCAGCATATCAAATAGTGTTGTAAAGATGCTATTCATTTTGTAGACACGCTAAGAGAATGTTAGCATTTTCATTTAACATATTGATACGCTGAGCATATTTATTTGTAAGAATAGCACAGCAACTTACGTAACAATAAAATGTATTCTGCAATGTTGTGGTAGAGATTGAGAGATAACAGCATTATCAAAGGAGAAGAAATACTGAGAGAGAGAAAATACTGTAGCCCATTCATCATTTATATACCTTGTGAGGTTAGGACCCTTCTCTCTCTCACAGTTGTTTCACTTGAGTGGTATAAGGATAAATGTGCTACACCGTACCTTTGTCTTCGCAGTTATGCATTGTGCCATCTCTCACTAACTACAGGCAAAGGCAGAAACAGGATTATGTTACAACGATCTGTCTTTTGTTCCACGTTAGGGTGTTAGGTACGTACCAGAGTACTTGCAATAGGCTGCTTAACACATTTTGCTGAATTTGCATCCATACGTTATCCGTAAAGATAGTTCAGAAAGTCATGTTTCCATGTAACTGGGGAGTTGTATCACTGGAGAGAAGGAAATTAAGCTGAAATAAAAATATTGCGAGTTGAGAACTGGGACTAAAACCTCAAGATGACTGCACAGAACCACTCTGAGGTTCCTTGATTATCTTATAATTAGAAGGAAAGCACAGACTTGAAAGTTAAGATGGAGGGGGGAAAAAAAAAAAAAAACACCAGCTAAGAGCTGTGGCAGCTGTCTCAGAAGACCAATACCAGTGAGAGTACCTTCTGCTGTGCCCTCTGCTTCCTGCTGCCAGAGGCAACCGCTGGGCCTTGTTTCCTTCCGTAGGACCGGCTGCATTTTCCGCAGCGGGCGCAGGAGCGTTTGCGAAAGGCAGTGTGACTAAGAGATGGCAGGTGAGGGAGCTAAAGGAGTTTCCACTCTCACTCCCACAAGCTTACATGTGGGAGTCCCCAGTATAGACTACTGGGTTGTTTTAGTGTGATACGTAAGCTCTTATTTTCCTCCCTGTTTATGTATGGAACGGGGTTTTCTGTGCCATGGAGTGGAAATTATGTGTTCAGTGCCCATTACTGCCTGAAAGACCAGTGGAGTTATTTTTCCTTGTAACACTGCTGTCTATCAATGTAACATTTTCCACCTGAATCCCTAATGATACTTTCACAATTAAATGAACTAAACTTTACAACATTTTTTCTAAAATATTCACAACCCTAATTTTGTAAACACATTCCACGATTTAGTCGAGTTCAGCTTGAGCCTTACAGGCTTTTTGTCTCCAAACACTGACCAAAAATTGAGATGGCCATCTCTTGGGAAATACCTCTTTGGGCAGAGCATGTTTTCATCCTCAATTTGTATCTAACGCCACCATAGTCTTGTTTTCATTCACAGAAGCCAAAGTGCTTCATTTCACACTGACAAAAAGCCTCTCCAGTGGTTTTTGCTTCTCTTGTCCTGCATTCTGTCAAAGAGCGGCGCAGCTCTGAGGAATACATTATGACTGCTGCAGGCCACTCCACATGAGCCAGAGAGACCCTTTAGATCATCGCCAAAAACAGACGAAGAAGAGCTGGGTCGCCTGGGATCCAGATATTACCCAGTTCAACTGAAGCCATTCTCATTTAGTTTGTCTGAGAGTGATTTTGCAGTTTAATTTTTAATAATTCTTTAATCCATCTGAAATGGGGGAGGGAGAGTAAACAAAACAGAATCCCTCCGCAGCGTCTCTCCTTTCTGCCTTATTCATATTCCCATTTTTTTTCCTAAATTCCATATTTTCTAGTTTTAGAAGCTATTGGTTGAATATTTAGTACTTCTTTGCTGTACTTTAAAGTACTAGGAACTTGCAGAGTCTTTTTTTTCTATTACTGTTCTACTTACTTTACAGAGAAAATGTTCTGTGAAGCTACCCTTTTATTATTGCATTGAAAATTGGAGGCACGTAGGAACGGCCAAAGTAGAATTAGGGTTCCTCTGTATACTTTACACATTCTCTCCTTTTCTATTTCACCTCCGCCACCTTGCAGTCTAACTTTTCTGTGGCATTTCTTCCTACTCTAAGTTTTTTCATTCCAGCAGATTTCTTTATCACACTTTGTCTTACCACGGTCTAGTTTCTGTATATTCCTTCTGGAGATGCGTGTATGCTACTGAAACTCCCTCAGAACCTTGAAACACTTTCTTTATTTTAAAAGCAGTCTTATCTCAGCTTCATAAAGAAAAAGATTAACTTGAGCTCAAAGCTGATCTACGACAAAAAGTCCCACTTCTAAATGCGTGCACCAGAGAGAACACACCGAAACCTCGGCAGGTAGCCATTTCTGCCAGCAATTTTAAAACAAAAGCAGCAATGAAATACAAATACAGAGCTGAACCGCGAGGTTATGACAAATGAGATCTACTTCAACCTTCACAGCTTCAGAGCCTGAAAAATCTGCGCGGACCAAGCCTGCATCTTACACACAATTACCTGTAATCTTAAGAGCTGAAATGGAGAGGATGCGTTCACTGCTCGTTCCAGCGAACACAGGCAGCCTGATTGTATTTCCAGGGCACTCGTGGGCAGCAGCAGATGGTGGTCATTTCCCTGGCAGGCCATATCGGGAATAATTACCAAACAAGTTCCAAGGTTTATGACATTCATTTCATTTCATTTCTCATTCTCTGCATGTGGAAAGCACAGCCCTTCTAACTCCCTTCTTATTGATTTTATACTAGTGTAACACCTTCGCCTTCAGTGATTTTGAAATGATTCAGTGGTGAAGCAAAACAAGAAATAAACCTTTTAAGTCAATAAAAATAATAAAAGATACTGACCTTAATGCTATTCTTATTTTTTGCATTTGAAAATGAGGAATACCTTTATGTTGATTAATGACATAAAATGCAATACTTACTAGCAGAATCTGCTGTATTGGGTCTTGGCAGAATTTAGTACCGTAGCCTTTTAAAAATTGCTGATGCTTAAGATGATTCTGAAATAAATTAACCTGTGAACTAACTATACCTACAAGACTAGGAAGACTTGAAATGGGCCTGCCACAACCCAGAATATCCGTTTTGAACTGGACTAGGTGAAACTTCTTGGTTTAACCTGACCTGGATTGATTGCCGTAGAACAGATGAGGAAGATACAACTCAGGCCTTTGGGAGTTTACAGAACAGATGATAATGCAAGTTAGAGCACATGGCACCGATCTATTCAGCACCGATCTATTCAGGCACCGATCTCTTCAGCACCGATCTATTCAGGCACCGATCTCTTCAGCACCTTGTTCACAATGTTTTATAGCAAGGGGAAAGAAATTAACTGCATGATGTGTCTCTAATAACAACGAAGAGACTCTCTCTTGTAATAAACTTGATTCAACATGGTTAAATTGGCTAAGTCTGAACTTTTAACGTTTCAGAGGTTCAGTGTCTGAGCAGGGAGATTAGCCCAGTCAGTCCACAATGACCTGGAAAAGCTTCAGATTCGGGTCGACTCAAGTTCAAGAGGGAAAAGTAAAAATTTCTGCACCTAGGGCAGGATAACCTTGTGTGTCAGTACAGCCTGGAAGCCAATCTGCAGAGTTCCAGCTATGCTGGAAAATGTCCGGCAGTTACTGCAGATGCCTAGTTGAAAATGAGCTAAAAAGTGTGCTCCCACAGCAACAAGGCAAAGTACACATGCATGTTGGGAGAAGAACAGCCAGCAGATCATTTATTATACCCTTCTAACTCAGCACTTGCTAAGGCTCACTTGAAATACCATAACCAGTTTTTGGACTCTCCAGTTAAAGAGAGATGTTGAGAATTTGGAGAAAATCTATCAGAAGTCTACTAAGACAGTAATGGTCCTACTGCGTGTGACTCATGAGGACAGGCTGAGGAAGCTGGATTTGTTTAGTTCAGGGCGTAAGTGGCTACGCAGCCTGCAGCTACTTGGAGGGCACTTAGAAACATAACACAGCCCAGCTCTTCTTAGTATTGCTGGATATTGTAACATCCTGGAGGAAAGAGTTCCTCATCGGAAGGGGAGGGCAGGGCTGGAAGGGGTTACAGAAGAGCCTGTGCAAACTCCATCCTTGGAATTTCTCCAGACACCAGCAGACAAAGCCCTGGCTGGCCTGATCTAGGGTTGGTGATGGTCCTGGTTTGAGAGGAATGCTCCACAGAGTGACCTCCTTTTCAACCAACATTTCTACCATTCTCTTTCTTTTTTTTCTTTTTTTTTTGTGCAGTACTTTGATGATGAACCTATCTCTTAAGAAAGGGCTCTTTGCCCTTTCCTTGAAGTGGAAATGTAATAGGTGACACACTTTGCTGGGGATTTTTTTTTTTTTGGAAACCAACACTGGCAACAGTGTAACAAAACAAAGAATATCAAAAAACATGGAATGACAGTGATAAATATTTACTCATCATGAGTTCATTTATTCTCTTGGTTTCTAACCAGGTATTAGCAGCCCAGGACCAACGAGAACAGCACAGAGGTCACTGAAAGACAGCCCAAGAGGAAAGAGATGTGCTCAGAGCTTCCAGCTTCTATGCCACTAAGATATTTGGTACTTAATAGGGAAGCGTAAGAGAGCTTCTTTTGTCTCACATAGAGGCAATTTCACCTGTAGCTGATGACAAGAAAGTAATACAGAACGGGGTGAAAATCAATTATACCAGCTTAACAGAGCAGGAAAGATACAGACAGGGAGGATACAGAAAAGGGGGAGAAAAGGGGGATACTCAAAAAAAAGAAACAGAAAAAAATGAGTAACAGTACCAAATTAGCTACCTAGAGTAATTCAGGGATCTTTTTTGCATCTAGTTAGAAAATAAACGAGGGGTTAACATACTTCATCTAGACCCAAGTATATGATATATTGCCATGGAGATAATCCATGCTGTGAACCCATTACTGTATCGTCTCTAATTTTGTTTCAGGTATGGAAAAACTATACCATCTCACAGAAGTATGTGGGTTATTACTGGGAGGTGGTGAAGAAGAGTTTGGTGTTCTGTAGAAGTTATTAGACAAAGTAGAAAATGTTCCCTCTCTCCTATCAGAGGCCCTCTGAGACCTTCTTAGGGAGTCCTGTCACAGTGACCTCCCATGGCAATTCCCTTCTTGCCAGAATTGCTCCTAGGCAAGCTCAGAAACAAGGAGAAAATGAGAACTGACAGGAGATGCTCTTCCTAGAGATAAATATATTGCCTCAGTGAAGCTCCCATCCTTTACTGTCCCTCAGTAATAAGAGACTTGTCCTGAAGCATTCACTTGGCTTGTGAAGTGCCGTAAGAAAATGAAAATGTGGTCTGTGAGATACTAATATTTCTTGAAACAAGGAGGGGGGATCATTCCTGCCCTCATGCACTGCTCGAGTCCATTAGAGACATAAAGGTGCCTTTAACAGGCCTCTGAGCAAAGTGCTTTATGCAACGTATTCCCTGTCCTTGACACAGAGACGGAGAGTATCTCACGCAGCGTCTCCAACTAACACAAAGTATTCGGAAACAGAGGAGTGCCTCCAGGGAGCTCTTTCTGCCAAGAGAAATCAGAGCACCTCGTGGTTATTCTAAATTTCGGGGGAAGCCGAGCTGTGCCCGGGGCTGCGGGGTCGGAAAGGTGCCGACTACGACCTGCACGCTGCCGCTGCTGGGGTGGGCTACGTGGAGGAGCCACGGCAGGAGCTGCCCATTTCTGTCGTCCTGTGACCGTGAGTGCATCCTGTCCATCCCAGCGATCACCGCAGTGCAGGGCTGGGGTTAGGCCCTATCGAAATGATGAAGGTGGCAAAGTTTCAGAAAATTGTTGTACTGATTTTTTTTTCAATGGTTTTGGTGCAGTTTATACCTCATTGTGTAAGACTGTATTAAAAGCTACTGAGAACTGTTAGTTGTTTCACATAAAAACAGGAGAGCTGCTCTGCAAAACAGAGAATATTACTTATTTAGTGTGACTTAGATGGCACCAAACAATTTAAAGAAGGGGACAGATGTTTAAATACACTTTCATTTCTAAAACAGACTGATACAGATAGCGGCATCCACTGACTAATGGCACTGCTAGACTAGACTACTACTCAACACTAAGCTGCAACGTATTGGCTAACTTTTCACACAAGGGTTTCAAACATCGGTGGAACAAGCACCTTTGTGGGTCCTGCCCGATAACATTTTAAAGTACACACACTGTAGGGCATGATCTCCGTATGATCTTCTCTGTCATTTTATTTTGTCCTCTTATAAGTGTTGGAAACTGTAATTTTCAGCTCCTCCACCCACATGTGAAAAAAACTGCAATGAATCTAGAGCAGTGTGGCTGCAGAAGAAAATAGGGAGATCTAAAATAGAAAAGATGACCGGTTATGGAAAAAGCAATTCAAGAACATTAACAGATAATCAGAAATTTTGGGAAAAGGAAAGAAATTTTGGTAAAGAAGATTTCTCTGTAGTACTTTTACTGGAGTACTATCAAAGATTACCTTGATAATAGCACCAGTTCCTCACGATCACCAACATAAGACCTAATAAAAACTCATAATACAGACCTGGCATGTTTTGGTTCAGGAGTAGCCTATCTGTTGGCATCACTCCAGTCTATCACTTAACATCTGTATGATAAGCATCATGTAAAACTGGAATATTTGAGTAACAAGATTATTTTCCCCCAATAATCCACCAAATATTCCACCAATTTTGTGTGTCTCAGAAGGGTATTTCCCTTCAAAGAAGTATTTTACATCAAAACACTCAAAACAGAATTATAAGCACTAACATTTTAAACCAGTAGGAATCTGCTCATCTCTGACATCCACAATTTTCTCAAATATATGTATTTCTACCGTACCGTATGGTTACACAGGAGCTCTTTCAGAACCAGTTTTACTCCTGAAGCTGGAAGCCAGTGTCAGGAACTCAGTAAGTGTTACTGTTTATGCAACTGAAATGCCTGTTGAATAAATGGTCCTCTGCAGCGCTGTTACACTTGTCTATTTCTGTATGCCAACGATGATATTTTCTAAAGTGTATACCCTCCTGGTATCTAATCACTGACAGTCAAACACTCCACTTAGGTATGGTTCCAGCAGTGCATAGGAGCCACAAAGAAAACTTAATGAGCTTCCTGGGGTTTGCCTATAATACAGAAATGTGCATGTGGCATATAGCTGCTTGGTGCTAATTCTGAAAGGAGGGAGAAAAAAAAAAAAAGGAAGGTGTAAAATCAGGGAAGTCTTGCACCAATGGGAGAAAACTATCAAGTGCTGAATTTATAGCAAACCTTTTTGAAGTGCTAACCTGGAGATTAACTAAAAGATCTGAGACTTCAGAAAATTTCTGCATTTAAATTACTTCTTTCATAAGGAGCATGGCTAACAAAGTTCTTCCTATAGATTTATGACTTATATCATTTTATCCCCTGTCCCTCTCCATAGGAACTCTAGTTTTTCCCTATGCATTCCAATATCTTTCTTCCTTCCTTTTGCAATATTAAGTCCTTCCTCCCGCTGCTCTCCCATCCCTGTCCCACATCCCCCCAAAACCTACTAAGAAAAAAGAAACAACCACCGTGACTGATTCTGAGCCACAAATATTCTGAGTAACTCATCTAGCACATCAACAAAACAGATCGACTCAAGCTCCCCTTATTTTCCCCCCCAATTCTCATCACTGACATAATGTCCTTCCTCCAGACAGCCACTGAAAATTGTAAGCAGTTCAAACCTCTGAGAGGTTTCTCTCTCAAAATCAAACTGCTTAATGGGTTGAAAAATTACTTGGTGGGAACAGAAAAGTGTTTGCAGAACAAATGAAACCAGATGATCAGGATAAATAAGGCTAAATAAAAGTAGGAAGCCAAGAAATCTGGCTATTGCAATAACTTTGAAGCATAGACGGAGGCCCTTCCTAAACAAAAATTACACTGTATTCCCATCATTCCTGAATTTGTTACTAGGCTCACATCACTGCACCTTTTTGCAGATCTTTTTCTTCCAAAAGACCCCACAATTTTCAGAGACAGCTCTGTATTTTGCCACAGCTCCGCAGCCGCTGCCGTGTGATGGTGTAAGGGGCCACGCACCGCGGGAGAGTCCCTGGCGAGACTGCGGGCTGAGCTGAAGTGGGACTTGATTCCACACCCAGATCTCGACGTGGCTATATTGGGACCCAGCCACTACCAGCAGCGAGCCACAGCATGCCAGGTACTACAGTGGGAGAAAAGATGGCTAAAACCATGCAACATCTTGAGGGCCAGCGAGGCCACAGGCAGAGAAAACGGAGAAGCCACGAACCCCGCCCCAGAGCAGTCGTTCCCTGCTACGCTCAGATCAGCTGAACATCTCTTTCTCGTTCCTACAGTTTGCCACACTCACAGACTGATGCAAATGGTGGTTTTCCACCTCTCAGTGCTGCTAGAGCTGGGCGCTTCCCCTTTCCAGACAGACTGCTCCTATTTCTTCCTTCCCATTTTCTTTGCCCTCCCTCCAGCAGAAGGCAGAGCTGCCAGCTTTACCAAAAAGTGATGCATTTAGAGTTCAGTATTTTTAGCACAGATCTTTCACTTAATGCTGTTTCCATCCCCTTTTTGCTGCGGATATCCCTTTCAAAGTACCATTGCACCTAGGACAGACACGCTGGCTGGTGGCAGTGGCCGAGCTCCCTAATTAACAGAGAGCAGCGCTGTTGCGGCAGCCCGGTGGGCCGCCCTACCTTGCAGAGAAGGAGTATAAATAAACGGGCATGGGATACAGCTGAACTGGGGACACCTCACCAATTCTGGGCCCGAGTACGTCCTGGGATTCCTCCACTCTGCTCACAGCAGGTAAAGACGCGGCCGTGCACCATCTTTACACCCCTCGGCTTCCATGGGAAGGAAACCCAACTCTGCGTACAAGGAAACTGCAGTTTGTTCAGTAAATCTTCTGAACTGGACTCCTAGTCACACCCAGCTTTAAAATACCTACTTTGAGGTACAATCATTCCTATAGAAGCATTTAAGGCTCCTCTATATTTTATTTATTTTTTGCTAGTATTCATTTTCATTTTATAAACAAGAATTTGCTTTCTCTCTTTACAAAGTCCTTTTATTTTATTATCTTTTCTCTCTACCCAAAAATGCAATAAAAAGAGCAAAACATGAGACACTTCATAATAATTTCTTTAAAGCCTAAATGTTTTAAGATCAGACAGGGAAAGAGATGCATATTTTATGAAGTTTGCAAATGTCACATTAGATACTCTCTGATCAAAATATGTTGTGCTTTCTGCTGAGAATATTTGGGGTGGAGCATTTGCTATTATTTCAGATGTGCACTCAAACTTTCCTACTTAAACTGAGATTGGAAGTTATCTGGTTCTCCAATACCAAAGGCTTTCTTATTTCAGTGATGGATGGTATTAGCTACCCTAAATTGGCTTACCAATCACTCAAGAATTATAACCTCAAGTTCAGTTCAGTTCAGAACCTCAAGCAGGATCTATTTTGATGAATTAGTGGGAAAGGCTTTGAGATTTGAGACCATTTGGTCACTGCACAACATTTTCATGCTAACTAAAGCAAGGACAAAAAAAATAACCATTAAAAAGTAACTTTAGATAAAGGCAATCATTTGAAGAAAAACAAGTACAAAATATCATGCAAATTCAAAGTGATGCAAAGAGAAACTTAATATTTTTACAAGCTCAGAAATATTCATGAAACTGCTGTAGATCGGAGGAACCAATAACAATTGGAATATGTCTTGCTATTCCAGCAAAATAGAAGCAGACCATTGCTCAGGTCCATATCAATGTATAATTCCTACTGATACTATACCAAGAATACTAGAATACTAAGTTAATTAATTTTTTACATTTTGAAAATAATTGTTTTAAATTGCCTTTTTTTTTTTTCCTTCATCCCAAGTAAGGAGCTATAAATTAAGACATTTGTAGTAACTCCACTAAGTGGTAGCAAGATTTATTTGTTATGGCTCGTTTATTATCTACAGCTACTTCTTAAAAATGTGTAAGGAAGTGACAAATCATCGTTTGACACTGTTAAGATACATTTGAAGGGAGAGGGATTGCTCCCTATTTAGCAGATAATTTATTTGGCTTTTGTTCTGGATTTTTTTTCATCATCAAATCAAATTTAGTTGCTGAGTCATATTTGTACTCAGAAAGCATATTTAGCCAAAGTCTTCCCTACTTTTTAAAGCCATCCTTTTTCTCTCATATAACAAATGTGGCATTCTATATTTTTCCTACCTTTCTTAGAAAAAGAAAACGAGGATTAGCAGGACTATACACAGTGTTTTCAAAATTTGAATCTAAACTTTACTACCAGTATCAAGAAGAAACAAGAAAGACTACAGAAATGCTGATTCTTAAAGACAGATGATATTAGAATTAGAGTAGACAGACTAAGCGAGAAGTGAAAAGATATCCAAATAATCTCATTCACCTTTTTACGTGAGCAGTCCTACTGTAGACAATCAGATATGTCATACCAGAAAATCTAAGTAACATTTTAAAATGTTGCAATCTTCTTAAAAATTATCACATGAAACATTACCGTTTTCACACAGATGGATGTGTAAGGAATGTAAGTAAAATCTGAACCTAATCGTTCTTAACAGAGACTCTGGAGATGCATCATTCCCCTCCGTCCATTTCTTGACCTTCATTTGCCCTGAAAAACACTCCAGGTATGCATAACGATTTAGCTGGTTGTGGTAGACTTTAGCGATATACTTCAGCTCCTTTCACTGCCAAATCTTAAAGATTTACAGTACACTGTAAAGACTAAAGTACAGGCATAATTACCTTATTTCTTCCTTGTGTAGACGATCTCTCAATTCTCAGCACCTCTACACTTATGACTCACTCCACAAGTCAGTCTGCTGAAGGAACAAGCCAAGACACATCAAGCAGAAACTCTGCACAGCCAAAGGAGCAGGCATGTTGCTTCTGGTTTCCCCTCCAGGTATTGAGCCTGCGAAGAGCAGAGAACTGCATGACATTTCTTTTCTGAAAGAAGTGGTGGTTGGCCAAGAGCAAATCTTTGTGCTGGCCATACTAGGACCCTGTCCCATGCGGACTGCAGAGCCTTTCAAGCGACAGCTTAAGGATTCTGTTTTGAATACTGTCGCAGGATCATATCGCAACCTGATCTTAAAGATATACATCCCGTGGTGATTATGTTTTTGGCCAGTAAGTTATTGAACTGATATCCAATATGTGTGAGGTTATTCAATCAGATATATCTTTCAAAGTTGCTCTCGTCTAATTTCTTTGTTTTCACATAACAGCTGCTCAGACAAGACTTTTCCACACTTATATGTGTATCAATAACAAAAATTGTACTCAATCACCCACATTCATCACTCCCTTCAGCTTTCAGAAAGAACCTCTTTCAAAATGCTAACAAGATACACAGTTTGTAGGGATTGTCCTCTCTGTGTACACCCTGGCATTGGTAAGGTCAGAGTCACCACCTGGGGTTTGCAGTCTTGTGACAGAGGCAGACTGTCCTCTCTGATTTGTCCAAGCACCGTGGAGAGGAAGCTGACAAGGAGGTTCTTTTCTCTGCCTCTCATTTTCTATTACATTCTCACTCACTGCTCCTGCATTAATGGCCTCGTTCAGTTCAACAAGATTTTTATGCATGTGTTTTTGTTGTTGTTAAGTATTACACTACGATGAGATAGCAAATCCTTTTTTTCAATGAATATCCTTCAGGGGATAAAAGCAGGTCAGCTATTTCAGTAGGCAGCATCTCCAGATGTAATTCCTCTATGAATTATATACACAGATATAAACTCACAGACACTCTTAACTGAACTGGCATTTGTAAAAGAAGAGGCAGCAAACTAAGGAAGGTAATTTTCTCTAGCAACAATCCTACGGTATGAATTGTAGCTGTCTTGTACAGACCGACTTCATTTAACTCCTGAAAAAAGAGGTTTACTTTGATTTCAGTTGATTTGGTTACTTCGGTTTTGTAAGCCATGTCATACATACTGTATTTAAAGAATTCTTTTGAGAGAATGGCAGAAAGAATAATTGGCAGGATGATATAATTATGAACTGAGAAATTGTTCTATATGATGTGAACTATAAAAAATGTCGCTTTACTCTAAATTGATGAAGGTCTCCTGTAATAAAGGAAATAATAAAAATAGAATCTCAAATAAATTAAACATATGCCTTAGTAATCCTTTATGAGATAAAAGAAGTTTCTTTCAGTTGCCAGAGAGATAAATATAGTGCGGAATATCTGTATAAACAGACATATAATCCATAACATTTATTAATAGTTTAAATCATCGTTTTGTCGAACAAGAATAGAGACAAGGAACTATAATTATGTTGTCTGCATACCTTTTCCAGTGCCAAACTGCAGTGTCCGCTGATGACAATCGGTGCTTTGTGAACTTAGCTGTTTGTCTTGGCTGAAGAGATAACAACCTAGTCCTCTGAAAGTAATCAGAAAGTTTTCATCAGACTTGAACAGTGATGTATAAGGAGTAATTCCAAAGGATATTACGTCCTGTGGGCACACTTTTCCCTTGCAGTTTCTCAAATAGTTTACTTTCAGTCTAAAATTATTTGCTACTACTTTATACCAACAATATTGCATTTTCAATCAGACTGTCTGTTGAAGCAATGGAAGAGTAGAATTGCAGACTTCTACTGCTCCAGATACCTCCCCCACCCATATCTTCAGGTATCAAGAGCAATTGAAAAGCATTAACATAATTTCCAATTTTTGACTCCTCGTAAAGCCAGCAATTCTTTGACCTATGTATAAAAAGGTCTGCCACAAAATAAAGACCAAATCTGGATAGGAGACACTGGAACTCGAGGGAGATGCAAACCCTCAGCCTACTATTATCCACAGAAGCTTAACTCAACTGCGTGCTTATAAGGTAATATTTTTAAACTTTTTTTTTTCTTTGTCATCTGTGGATGCTATCCCCAACTTTAACAGATGGGGACAAGACTGGGGTGGGGACAAGATTAGAAAAGAGCTGAAGGGGAGAAGTGGAGGAGGAAGGGAATTAAGCAACCAACGGTTGCATATAGTATTTACTGTGAAGGTAACACATTTTGTAAAGAGTACCACTATGCCTATTAACTAGAGGTCAGAGAGACAGTAGGCCAGATTTAGGAATGTATTTGTGAGATAGTAACTAGAACATCCTGATGACATTCTTTTTTACTTTGACTGTGATTAGTAAAGCTTCTTTTATTTGTTTCTGTCAGTTTGTGTTAAGTCATCACCGAAGAAAAAGCAAACAATCTGCTTTATTTGCTTCATAAATATAATTATAAACTTGCCAGAACGAGGCTAGCCACAAATTAACATGACAGCTACATTCACTTTCACATGGATTATTTATGAAGAAACTTCAACAGGGTAAAGCTACTGATAGGACCAGGTGTTGCTGTAGAAGCCAACAGGGTTGCTATAGTGACAGGCCACGAGAGTGGTCTAAACGGTATGATAAATGGTGAACATCTTGCAATCTGCAAGCCAGCAAAGTTTGGCATTTAAGAAATATTGGTTACATCTGCAAATATACCTTCTCCTATGGGAAAAGGCAGGTATATCGCATCAGGGTCCACATTAAGCTGATACACTCCCTCAGCTCTCTCTCTTATCCCTGCAAACACTGCGTTGCTCACAATGCCCATGTAGTAACTGGATGACTCTCCTCCTCCTTGCAGATACAGAGAGTATCTCTTCCTTTCCTCTATGCATTCGACTTAACAAATATCCACAAGATGATTCTCCTCAGCATCTTTGGAGTTTCCAGTATATGCTATTTGTGGTGGCACTGTATTTTAAATATTTAAAAATCATTCACCTTTTTAGATCTCTGAGCTGCAGTTGAAACTGGCAGCAGGTTTTCCAAATAAATAATACAACATAAACCTATTTTATCCATCAGTTAGCTCTTCCATACTAAAACCAAACCAAAACAAAAAATCCCAGACCTCCATAACTATAAACAAGAAGAGGGCCTGGAAGTTTTGTTAAAGCTGTTAGTAAAAGCTGCATAGAGTTGTTTCTACAATGCCAGAAAGCATGAAGTCATGGGAAACTAGCAGAACAATAAATTAATACTAGGAAAGCCACATTTTCAAACTAGTATTAGCTGCAATGGGGGCACTTGAAGAGTCCACCGCAGTTTTGAGATGTATAATACATTTAAGGCTCAAATTAATATTTTTAATTGCCTTCTGCATTTCTTTGTCACTTATGTTACTTCCTCGCTCACTGTTTTCCTTTTTACATTTTGTGGTATAAATACTAAACTTAAGTACAAACGGTCAAAATTTTCTTCTTTCTCCAAGGCTGGAAACTTCTGAACTTGTACACTCCCATCCGTTGCTAGAAAGGGAAAGTGAGCCAGCACCAAACATTGCAAATTTCAAAAATTACCTTTCTTGATAAAACTAAATTATAGTTTGTTACTTCAGCACATGGTGTGCCCTGGCTATGTGAAAGAAAGCCACCCCCAAAATGACTGTATTTTAATGACTGTAAAAGCAGCGCACATGACATGAGTTTGCGGCAGGCTGCGAGAAGCAAACCTTTCAAAATGGTGAGCTGCATCTCCTGAAGTACACATGGTTATGCAACGGGCATCAAATGGAGCTCCTAACCCATCCCACCCAAGAAAAGTGTAACTGTATTCAACCTGTGCTCCGCAAAAAGTACGGTTTCATTCACCCAGAGCCATCTTCGCAGTGTTGAAAGCCATGTTGTATTAACATAACTCCCTCACAAGCAGAGGGAGGAGGAAAAACTCCCACTGGCTGAACAGCGAGCAATAAAAAGATTGGGGTTTTGCCCCCGATAACGCACGTTACACAATTAGCCTTTTAATAACTGCTTCACTGCAACCTAATTTGTGCCTGGAAGCACGTAATGTATGGAGCGATGCACGCAATTCCCTTCTTCGGGGCAATCTTTACCGGGTGGCTGCTTTCTAGCTCCACCATCGTCACAACAGCTGTTATCAAACAACTTGCCTCTCCATTCCCATCACCTCCTTGTGCCCCATCTCCTCACTGATCAGAGCACGCACACTTTCCTCGGCCTCTGATGATGTTCTCTTTCACCACACATCTTTGCAAAACCTCACAGCCCCGAACAGGGCACAATAATCTGCGTCCTTACACAGTGTAAACTTTACCACCTATTTCTTACTGTGTGGCCCTGGTTGCTGTTGTGCCTTTTACGCGCTGGTTTGTCCTCCGTGCTGTGGTGGTATCCATCACCTTGCTATACAATCCATTGTCATTGATGGCAAGCTGCCTTCTCCCAGAGAGCAGGCAGTTAATATACTGGGCTGTTCATCAAAGACAAATTAACAGAAATGATGTCATCTTGCAGTATGTCAGACCTGATCCAGGTCTTGATACTTATAAATTGGCCACCAGAACACAAAATACAAGAAATACAGGGATATCCCCACCCTAGGCGCTGGCCGTACACTGGGGGATGCGCTATGAGGTACTAGACGGTATTACACGGTGCCAGGACTCCGTATAGTCTGAAGGCTCATTAAAAAATTAAAAATGGACTGCTTTCTATCTCACTCTCTCTCTTCCAACCACTGGAATATTCATGTTCTCTACTTTCCTCTCTAAATTCTGTTAATTTTATATGAGGCCTCACATAGAGCACTCATCACATGAAGAGAAAACTACAAATTCTCCTTTTTTCATTTCTCTGTATCAATACGAAAAAAAAAGGAAAAAACAACAAAGGAGACTTAACTGAAACAACAGAAAATTCTACAATTTATGAAGGCTGGAATAGTCTCATAATCCCAGAAACTTGTGGCCTTGTAGCGCACTTTGCAAAGGCAAAGCAAATCAGAGGTCTGAGTTCTCATCTTCATTGCAAATCTGTCTTGAAAGACACAGCATGTACAAGTCTTATGTGGCTAGAGTACTTTAGTTCTTTTGGTTTTTTTTTTTTCATTAAGACCAAATACAGACATGAAAAATATTTATCATAGGGGAAAGGAAATGGATTGTTAACGCTCTATGAAAATGTTATTTACAGAGGCAAAACAAAATGCATTATAGGCAGAAAGTCAATGTTTTTTGACTTGCTTTGCAAAAATGAATGTTCTCCAATCAAATGTATTTTCAGTAGACTTTGGTTTGTGGGTTTTGTTTTTTTTTAAAAGCCTTTCTTCAATCAAAATAGTATTTTTTTAGTTCTTTATAAGATCTTGTGGCTGCTAAAAATTCAGAGGAAGCAGAGACTGGATAACAGCAAAAGGTTAATTAGTAACAAACAATTTCCCCTTGTATTACATGAGAAGTTCAGCATGTGACAGGCTTTAGTCTTAAATTTTCTAAAATTTAAAGACAGAACAGTATTTTTTTAAAAAAATACACTACTATTTACCTCTAGGTGGATTTTGGACTCAGCCTTTTTTAATAAAGATGCTAAAATACTCCTCTACTTCAAAAGTACTCAGAGGCTTTATTTCAATATTTAATAATAACAAAAAAAAAAGGTGGAACAAAATGTTTTGTTCTGCTTGGTACTGAATAATTTAGCTTTTTATTGATCTTAACAGGCTTATCTTCAATGTTTGATTTTAAAATACAGCTACTGAAATTACTTATGTAGCTGCAGAAGACAAGAACAAATAGGCACAGACGAGTCTTTAAAAAACAAATGTGAAATACAGTATTTGGAGAACTTTTGCTAAGTGCTCTTTGTCAGACTCCTCTAGTACTCTTACTATTTTTCTTCTAAAGTGATAAAATTTTAATATGATGGTTTGCAAAAAAAACCCAAACAGACTACTTTGAATTTCTATTCTTTTCAGATTCAGAAAAACCTATCCATTGTAAAATCACAGTCCATTTACAGTATCACCACATCATAATTCAGCTTTTTAAAAATAAGTTCCTTGTGTGCCCTATGTGGCAAAATTATAACACTAGATATTGAATAGAACAGCTTGAAGATTTGCAAAGGTATTTGCTATTATGTCAAATGACTTCTCTCCCATTCAGAAATGTCGCAAAACTAGCTTATTTTACAGTGCCCATGCAAAGCACATACATTAGAATTTTAAAAGGAAGGCAGAAAAAAGCCTACAAAAACACTCTGATTTCTAGACTTCCTCATGTGTCTTACTTAGAGTAATTCTATCATTTAGCCTTTCAATTGTAAAGATTGTGTCTTAGTATACAATAAATTGTTATTGTAATGGCGTTCTGCTTGCAGAACAAGAAAGTAGATATAGTAGATAAATTAATCACTGTAAACCATTCACTGACTTCTGCAATTAGAGCTTTATCACTCAACAACGACTTTCCCACAAATACTTTTATTAATCTTTATTTTTAGGTAGGGTAGCATTACCCACCTTGCACACTGCATTCTTTACACACCAGGAGCTAAAAAAAGTAGTAAAATTAAGTACGTAGTCCACAAAGTAATAATTTTGGAATATTATAGATGATCATTCATAGGGACAGAGCCTAAATCTTTTGTACTAGGTACAATAAATGTATGTACATGGCCTCTGTATGCAACCCTTTCTCCTGCTCTGTAAGTTAGGTGGCTGAAAAATAGGGAGTCTTTCTCTGAACGTGGAAAAGTAAAGACATAACAAATACTTAATGAGGTTTGTCCTGTTTCTGTGAAGATGATTCTTACATGACCTGGACCAATAAGGAAACTGCTTGCAACCTTCGTCATGACCATCACTTCTAAACATGTCCAGTTCCAAGGAAGTAGAAAGTTGAATCTTGGATAAAGTTTAGAAGCATATAGGGGCCTTAATACCAAGACATCCTGGCCTTAGGAAATCCAGTAACTGATTCATGATCATCTTTCTTCAGAATAAACAAAAAAAAAAGTCACTGTAGATATTCTTTGGATAAGCATTTTTCTAAAGTGCAGCAATACTTCAATGAAGAAATATGATAATTATTCAAATTACTTTTATACAGTAAGGGGAAAAAAAAAATGTATTTTAAAAAAAATGTTGCCGATCAGAATATGAAGATCAAGGGAAAAACACCCCTTTAAAAGCAAAAATTTTTTTGACAAACAGCAGGAAAATACCAAAGCATTTCCATATATATTTGAAATATTTTCTGTATTGTCAAGAATCAGTTTACACCAAAGAGGTTCAAAAGTGAATCTAACAGAATATCTGGCTGGAAAACATTGATGTAAACTTGGACTATTCAAAGAAAATTCTGAAAGGAAAAAGTCAAATAAGAGGTTCAAAAGTGAAAAGAAACCTAATGAAAAATACAATTAAAATCTCATAAAATGAAAGCTGCACAGTAATTATTAAAAATAATTCAACTAAGCGAACTCAGATGGTTCCTCACATAGCTGCTCTCAGAACACCGGATCATAATTCAAAATCAAATGATCAGAATATACTTGTCCAGGTTACTCTTATTCATCACTATTTGATCTCACTGGCAGTTTGCCCTGAGATATTAGGTCAATTTGCTACTTAGAAAGTTAAAGAAGTCAGATGCATTTTGCAAGAATGCATTTGTTCTACTGAAAGGACATCACAAGAGAATCTCAGTATGTTTAATTCAAATACTCCCTAACCTGGCTATGAATTTATGCCAAGTTTGACAAACTTTTTGCATCTAGAAGCATTACAAGTCTTTGATGCTCTAGCTTAAAAGAGGTAAACCCATTTTTTGACAGCTTCACCCACAGAAATAATAAAATTGCTTATATGTTGTTCCATATACAACATTTGTTAAATTACTGGGAGTTTGCTGATGCCTATCTATATGGCTCATAATGGGTGACCGCTGTTGTTCAATAAGCATAGAAATTATACAGAAGTGGTCAGAATAAATCTCCAGGTAGCTTTATGAACAGCATTTTGGTGTGATAGACATGAAAGACTTTAATCTGTAAGCAGGTAGTCATTGTCATTAAGATAAGTAGGAGCGTGAGGAGTACTGGGGGGAGCACACTGCTGCTGACACCAGTAAAACCTTAGCAGTGTACGAGAACAGAGGCAAGTATTCTATCGATTCTTTACCAAATATAACTCTCTGAGTGAGGAAGAGGCACCCAGAAATACAACTGGATCAGGAGGTTGCAATGCAGTGGAGGCAGCCATAAATGACGTATCTGTACCGAAGTGCATCTAGGAACAGGTTTACAGAAAGGTAAAAAGAAACTGAACAATGAAAAAGTTGTTTATACTTATTAGTATAACTTCCCAGCCATGACTGCCAAAGTTCATAATTTATTCCACTGTATTCTTTATCCAGGCTTAATAAACACACAAGAGCACATTTTCAGACTACAGTCAACCACAAAAAAAAAAAGAGCTGAGTTTGAAAGACTGAACAATTAGACTTTTTCCAAATTCGTGTGGATAGTTTTGAGCCCTTATTATACCACTATAAATCCAATATGCTAAACTAGTTTACAAATGAATGCAACATATTTCAGGAACTTGATCTTTGCAAGTTGTGCCTATGCTTATTTACTCATTCTATTGCGAGCAGTTTTGTTCCATGAGGTATAAATTGAACTCATTTTTCTGACTTTTGTGGAACCTGGCCAACTGATATCAGCCACAAACCACAGACTTCGATTACAACTTGCATAGTACACAAAGGTAAACAATGAGCACTTGGGGCTTAGGGTTTTTTCTTTCCCCTAAGACCAGGATGCTGCTTTTAAAAAGAGTGGATCCATCTATACAACCTCATTTATTACCCTTTTAGCCAATGACATTTGTGTCAGTTTATGACTTCAGAACTTTAATGATCAGCATTTGATGAGGTCATGCTCAGAGAAATCATGTTGCCAAAATTCAGCAAAAGAGGATAATCATTAACTGCAGATTCTCAGAGTATCTCAAGACATGAATTAATTAATTGATTATTTAAGACAGTAAACCTGCCTGAGTGATCATTCATAGTGTAGCAATAAATGTAACTGTGTTCTATAGAATATTATCATGATTCATATGTGGAGCCTTCCTAGGCATTCTCTTACAGTATATACTTTAGTTAATACACTTAGACATTCATCTGAAGCCTGACAAACTGATGCCGTGTTTTAATTTATGGGAATTACGGTTAAAGGTGATCTGAACAAACAGTTGAGAAATGAAGCAGTAATTAGTGGAACCAAGGAAGTGTGGAATAATTAGGGATAAATAAAATAAAGTCATTTTCTGGTAGAGGGTGTCAGAAAGGTTCTTAGCGAGAATTTTAAATGAACTGAAATTGTTTTATGAAAATGCAGTATTATTATATGGATTAATGACCCATTAATGTCTATAATTTATAATCATAATAAAGTTTACTACTTGAAGTTATGTAAAGTAATACCGTATTTGATACATCACCATGAAGATGTAGGACCAAATCTATTCAGTTAACTGTTCATATCAGCAGGGACACAAAGCTTCTTCACTGTGCTGTAAAGTAACAGCCTTCAGGACCCATAGCTGCGCCTCTTCAATTCCCTCGTACCAATTATAACACAAGAAATGCACAAAGCATACTATCCTTAGGGTTTAACCTCCTCTTACAGACTTTACATTTTGCAAATAGTATCCAAGGAGGATGCATCTTCATTTCTCCACGTCTAAAGCTTCACCAGCACAGTAGCCCCAGCAATTGTCTATGTGATGCTAAAGTGTCATTCAGGTGGGTCATACAAATGCTGGGACCCATATTCTCTGCATTTCATAAGTGACAAAGATTACAATGCCAGAAAAGACATTTAAAAACACACTGGACACAAATAGCCCTTTCTCTCATGAAGGGAAAACAAAGAAGTTGCTAAGCATAAGGAAAATAAATACGAATGCCACAGTGCCAATGCACCATCTACGTTCTCCAAGAAGTGTTGCCAGAGCTTTACAGAGCCTCAGCAACAGCTGACTTTTTTTTTTTTTTTTTTAAATAAACTTAGTTGTAATGAACAGTTAAAATTAACACCCAGCCCTGAATGATCCTGATTTTTTCTGGATCACTAGATGTTGTAGACTAGGATTAGAGAGATACTGTGATAGTAGGTCACCTTATCAGGTGCAGAAGAAAATGGAAGTATCCAGTAATACATAGCACAATATCCTCATTTGGGTGCTCCTCTCAAAAGGGGCCAAGTCCTATTGTTAGCAGTTCTGTTGGGGTGATATTGGCTCCAACTGCAAACTTCAGAAACAAGATGTTCCCATCCATCAAGGAAAGCAGCAGCAACACCTTAGGGACAAATGAAAGACTTTGTAGCAATATTGTTGCCAGATTTCACTCTTTTTTTCATATAAAACTGGAAAATATAAGTTAAGCAACAGCCTACGCACCTCCAAAACAGGATGTGGGATTTGAGAATGTATTGTGAGAAGTAGAATTTTCTACGGAACACGTGGCGACCCCATTTGCAATACAGCTGTCACGATCCAACCCTTGAGTGAGTTCACATTTCCATTGTCCATGATAATAGAGTCTACACTGTGTTCAGGTGTGTATTTTACAGCTGTAATTAATGCTTTGATTATTTTATACGAATGCTTCCTATAGTCTTCAAAGAAACTAAAGCAAATGAAACGGTATAATTCAGTGAACTGGATTTAACCTGATCACCATCCTAGTGACAAGGATTGCAGATGATTTGTAACTACTCTGGGAAAAAAATAGCCATAATTTGCATACGAAAAGAAAAATCCAAAGTTTGGCAACTGGATTTGGTTCATAGAATTTTTGAAACAAAAGTTCCTCTAATCTGACCTGTTGTGTAACTAACTCAAGGCATGACCTGCATGCAGCTCCTTGTTCTGATTCCAGCAACTTGTGTTCAGACATGCCTTCAGAAATGTAAACGTTAACTATTTTGAATTTGTAAGTCAAAAATGTGTCTAAAATTTTCAAAGGTAATACTGTTTCTAGGAGACACTGGCATTAGTATTTCTTATCTTGGAATAGAAATCCTGCAAGATCAACTTCCAGCAATTTTGTCTGCTTTTCTGTCACAGGCTACAGACATATGTCATGCAGACAAATTCTTTTATATGTTTCTAGACACCATAATCCCTGCAAATTCTGCCATACTGCATTTGACAGAGAAACTACTTACTAAAATGAAACTCTGCTACTTGAGTGCTACTAGAATAATTTAGTTCATAATGTATTTACAGATCTCATTCAGGCCCTCAGTCTGACAATGCCACATCTTGATATCCAATGTTAAATGATAAGAACTTCGTATTATTTCACTTTCTGCCACTGCACAGTGTAACCATTTGCAGACTGCTTCCTCCAACAAATGGCCTTCTTCAAATCTGATATAACTTCACTGTCATATTTTAGACATTATTCCTACACATTCTCCAGGAACAGGAAGCCTAATGACCAGAAAAAGACGACACACATGAATCAGTACTTGTGGGATAGAGATTTTTTTGTTTGCAACTGCATCTCGTTTTGTCTTGTCATTGCCGTGAGTCTCACCACTTTTCTCTCACCACCTTCATTCACCTGTACCTTCTCCTCTAAATTGGCTGTTTCTGCTTGCTAGCACACAGTTTTGTTTCCCCTCAGGAGAACAGCAACAAAAAGGCAAAACCAAAAGCCTGTAAAATATCCTTGCTCTCGCTTCTGTTGTAATAAGTTACAGCCCACCTGGTACAAAGCAACAATTATCTCTCTTCCAATATTTTCTCTTTCACATATTTATAACGGAATGTATTTCACAGCTTAGAAACTTTCTAGGTACAACCAGTAGCACTGCTATGCAATAATCCACTAAAGATCAGAGCCATAGCACCAGTTTAGCTGCTTTGAAGCCAGTCAATGGGCATGCCCAATAGCACAGTTTCCCTAGGGACATGACTGTCACCAATGAGCAGGAATACTGGTGTGATGCCATGTCCCTTTTTTCTGGACCTCTACTGCAGAGAACGTAATCAGGAAAAAAAAAAGGACAGATCTGTGATGTCCCTAAGTTCCCGCAACTCCTACTTGCCAATAAGCATCACTAGGGCAATAAGCTTTCATTTCCTCTAATTCATGAAGCAAATCCGACTGGCCAACGGCCAATTTTAGAGCAGGAGTGTGACAGGACCTCAAAGCTAGCTGACTCCGTCACAGCACATTGCACTATGCTAAACTTGCACTGTGCTAAATCAGAAGCCTTGGTCTGAAGTTATGAAAGCGAATCAATTATCTTAAAATTTCCTGTGAAGATATAGTACACAAGAAAAAAAAACCTCTCTCAATATAAACAAAACAGAAAGCCTGCCAGCTACATTAGAAGACTAAATGCAACCAACAGATTCGAATAGTTTTAAATTATATGTACAGTGCTTCTGGCTTTTAGGTAATATTTGTCTATGGTTTTCCAAGGTTAGGCATAAAAAGAAGCTCAACTTAATTCTAACTCACTGTGGGAAATCTTGCTGCAAGATGAGTGGGGTGAGAAACAATGGACTTATTACAGAGCTTGAAAGAGGGAAAATGAAGGAAAGCTTGAAGTTATTGTTAGGTTGCCAAAGTTTGTAGACTCACCAGTGTCTATGAGCAATCTTTCATAATCCAATTTAAACTCAATTCATATAAATTTGAAATTATTTCTTCCTCATATAAAACCAAGTCAATGAAATCTTGAACTAAATTAATAAAAGTGTCCATATAGGAAGTTGCATAGTTTTAACTAAATAAACTCTAAAAGCATTTTAACAAAAGCAATGCAGCTCATGCAAAAGTGCATGATCAGATCGTATGCTGATGAGCAGCAACAACAGACACTGTATAGATGGAGACTTACTTGATAGTCTCAATAGTATGCGTTCAATCTGTTCTATTTTCGGATACGTGGCAGAGGACCTGAATGCTATCCCTGTTCTTTGAAGTCATTTTGCAAAACTCATTGACATTGATAAGGACAGCAGTAGGCCCTTGCTATTGATCGCTTCTGCCAATACATGTCCACAGGCAGGCTCCCAGTAACCTAATGCAAACCCAGTTTCTAAGAATAACTGGATAAATAATGGATGAACTGTGACACACATACATTATGTTTATTTCACAGTGAAACCTCTGAAATTTCATCTGTAACTCAATTAGGCTGTTAAAATCTATTGCATTAGGGCAAGCGAGTATTGTTTATTGGGCTTAATTCTTACAAAGGCCGTCAATCCAGTCATCGCTCTCTTATTCTACAGTTCTAGACTCCCTCTTGTATCAGGTCTTGCAATTTCCAGGAAATCTTCACAGATGATAGAATGGTGTAGTAGTGTCCTCTCATTATCGAATTTCCATCCCAGATGGCTTGGCAGTAACACTCCTCCAGGTCCTGCTGTCAGATAGGAGCTTCATCTGAATTACCTCCGTTCCAGGCTCCTGGAGATCTTCCTGCCCTTCTTTCCTACACATTAATGTCTTCTCCAGACTTTTGTTCTCACTGTACTTCACCCCACTGAAGCATAATGGGGACAGCTGTCTTCTCTATTAATGAGATAGGACGAACAGATGTGGGCGGAAGAGCCACTTGCTGTATGACTGGTAGTCTAAGTTCAGAACAGAGACACAGAAATGACAGCGCGCTCCAATATGTGGTAGATGCTCACAGCAGTTACTTCACATGCCCTTAGGTCTTTGTGAGTAAATCTACATTAGAGTGCATCAAGCCAATTGTTCTCATGGCTGAGCGTGAATTTCTTGGGGCTTTAATTAATTCACCCACAGCATGAGCACCACAGTGTTTGATGCACACTCATTCTTGAAAAGCTTGGGCATATAATTACTACCATGAAACAAAGACTAGTGCAGTGATAGAAACAGTGGACTAGAAAAAAATGTAGGAAAATAGAAAAGTAGAATTTTAGTGAGATGTGCAAATCTAACGAACTCTTCCTGGTAGAAGTCGTCATCACAAAAAAAAAAGTATATATAGATACATATGTATTTTTTTTATCTTCACTCCTTTCCCCTCTCAAAGGCTTTGTGGGTTGAAAGACGACTCTTTTTAGTTTTAAGTTTTACCTGGAGCTGTATTTTAAAATTATGTATAGTCATATTTTTATTTGTTGGCTTAAGAACGCTTGGGGCAGATGGAAAAAGGAAAATCATAGTTTACACTTGCCTTTGTTCTTGAAAAGCTGGTTTATGTACCCTATGCAGCAAGATGAAAAAAAAAAAAAAAAAAAAAAAAAAAAAGGAAAAATCACAGCAATAAAATATGTAGGCACTTCTCTGACTTGTGCAATAAATGTGCTATTCCAGATAAATAGGAAATACATATATTTTGTTAGCATACTTCTTAAATATGAAAGGCTTTTTTCTCCCTCTCTCTGAATTCTTCCATAGCAGGGCATAGCCTTCCAGCTTGTTCTCATGACATAGCTGCTTCTGTGAATTTCAGGCTTTCCTAAAATCAGACTGCAGGAATGCAAGTTTTTCTTGTGATACTGGTTTTCTTATTTTATGAATCTGATTACACTTCTAATTTATGCAACTAGTATGTTTTGGTATGTGCTTTGCTAATAGAAAGAGAGGTTAATGTAGCACTGGTTTTGTGACAAAGAAGTCCATTCCTACACTTAGCAGGAAAGTTGTTGGTTTAAGCCAAAAGAAGAAAAAAAAAAATTGATACTTTTGATCTCAGATTCAGATTAAACACTTGTATGCTGTACACCTTAGGCAAGGGGGTAATAACTAACAGGATAGTCACAAGTATCATTTACTTATTCCATGACTACCTCAGGTTTTCCTCTTTGTACAGAAAAATATTTACTGAATCTACGACAAGCTGATTTCAGGCCAGCTACTGGGACCTCATCTGGAATGTGCTAATTGGAAAGGAACGTGTATACAAGTGTCCCAAAACCCAGATGATTGCCTTGATCAGCAGGCTATGTAATTAGGCCTGTATTTCGGGGTTTTCATGATAATTTGGAACTTAGTGCTGCAGTGTTCTCTCCAATAAAGAACAAAAATAAACGTGGAAAACTCAGTATTGTATTACGTGTAGAATCCTTCTTTTCCAGCTAAATCTATCTACATTCACTTTGCTGTTGCTAGCAAAATTTTTACTTCTCTTAAGAAATACTCTTGCTTCACTTTAAGAAAATAAGACAACGTTTTCACACTCAGCAATACCCTACAGAAATCCAGGCATTCATTGTAGAATTTAAAAAAAAAGAAAAATAGACACAAAGGAACAAAAGGAGTCAAGCTACCATAAGGATTTTTAGGTACATCTCAGAGAACAAAATCCATGCAACTGGGAATAAACAAACCCTTCAGTGTGGCAGGTCCTTCAACAGGTTTGCCACCTCTGATCCACACTGACGAACTCGTATGGGTCTCTTTCCCGTGTTCAGCGCTACAGTAAAATCCCAAATAAATTTCCAATTTAAGAAAGAGCTAGTGTCAGCTGCCAATCAACACAAGTTCTGCTTTACTATCTACCCAATTTATTCTCTAAGAGCCCCAGCTGTAGTTTGCCTGCTCGCTTCATTTTGTGTTTTTCTTACGCTGCTGCAGCTTGGTTTTACCCGCTTCCTCACAATCCTTGATAAAGCCATTGCAGTCTGTTCACACACTGCCCAGCACACATGCAATACAGCGGTTTCTGTTGGTGTTCCAGAGCTATTCATTATTGTCATCATTTCAGCACACCGTGCTGTTGCCGCAGGCTGCCAAATACTGTTTTTCATGTTGCATAGATTTTATGCCTAAAGAAAGACACCTACTATTGTTATTTAATAAAATGACTGTAATAATACCACCTTACATTTCTATAAATCCTCTTTCATCCAAGAGTCTTAAAGTACTTTGTGAACATTTTTTTTTTCCTTGGTTATAATGCTACAGATTTTTCCACCAGCCCTGAAAAACCAGCTCCTTTTAACATGCAACATACCTGCTTAACGGCACAAAGCAGTGCTACACCATTTTGAAACACGTCTATGCGACCACATCGGTCGCAGAAGACAGCATCGCAAGCATCCCAGTGCAGAAGCACAGAAGGGCAACGTTAGAAGGTATCACTATGGACCCATTTGCTGCTCCTATGGTCACTGCTCCCAAAGAAACAGGGCCACAGGTCTGCTGACCCACAAAACTAGATTTAAGGGGAAGTCTGAGGCACTGCTTGTAAAAATGGATGAAAGGGACTCAAGAATAAAGAGAGCAGCATCTAAGAAAGCTAAGGTGCGTTTTTAATTGTTATTATATCCAAAAAGCCTAAACACTCAAACAAGAAATGCACCAAGCTTGACTTTAAAGATCCGTGGAAGAAGCAGGTGAGCTGCTTAGCATAAATGCAAACTAAAACCACTCTTCTCACCTCTTGAGCTCCCAGCTGAAAGAAGGCCCTGACACTGTGAGAACTTGTGCTCTGTTCACCTCCATGGCCAAACTGAATGGTTTATGGTAAGGTTCTTACTTTCACATAACCAGACTTATCCTTTCTGAGTGCTTTGATTTGGAGATTGAAACTCCATGACAGCACCAAGTATTACTATTCTCACAAGTGCTGTAGTGAAGCCTGAAAAGGGACTGGAGAGATAGGGTCATGTTATTTCCACTAAAGATAAAGAAACACTACGCAGGAAAACCTATTTTTAATACGGTCCTCATCACCTACAGTTGTAACTCGAGCTATTTCTTGGGAAGGTCTGTGAGGTTTGAAGAAAGAGTCTTCAAATTCCACCATTCCACTTGCACTGCGCCACACTGACTTTGAAAATGCTGCTCACCTATGATGTAAATGTAAGGTTCTATAAACTTAACTGTAAATTTAATTAAATTGGGGATACTTTCCACCCAAACTCCTTCTATACGTAACAACCAGAAAGAGTATTTTTCTAAATACGTGTCCAACGTGAACCCTTGAAGCTCTGTGGGCACATCAAGGACAGCACATGATCCTAAATTTGTCTGAGTCTGTTTTTGTTGAAAAAGGCTGTTATAGTATTGGCCCTTTTCTTATCTCTTGAAGACAGTAGCCCAAATTCTTCCCTGTTGCACAAGTCCAATCTCACATTGATTTCAATGAGTTTCAGTGGAATAACTGAAAAGAGAATTTGGCCCGTAATCTCTGACTTTATCACATAACTAGTAAGTGCTTGGCTAAGATTAGATTTAAAGATAGCCCAGGGGGATAACTCAAGGACTCGAGAACCTTTACTGACACCAAAGTCTCCTGCCTTTAGCAAAAACACAAACTAAACCAAAGTGCGTTTAAAGCACTATATTCATCAAAAAGAGGGGAATCCTTAACTAATGTGCTAACTGATGTTTCACTTTCTCCTTCAATGAGACAAATAAGAGGGAATACTTACATTCTAGAAGATAATTCAGTCTTTCCTCTTCTAAAGTTTTATTTCAATAACGTGTATGTGGGTATACTTGTTTGTCTTCGCAAAGTGAATACTTTCTGCTTTTTTTTTTTTTCACAATCCTACATACAACATAACTGGAAACAAGTAGCTCTTACCAACATTTCCCCACAAAGACTTTTTTTTTTACTTCCTTTGATTTGGTTGCCTATATACGCAGGTCTAGTTTCTGCTGAGGGCTGCTATGTGCTACAAGTTAAGCAGTCTGTGAGCTAAGGGATGAGATTTTTTTGAAGCTTGAGTTGTTTAGTACTAAAACATAAGGCAGACTCCTGCAGCCCCATGACCTTCAATACTTGCAGTGACAGTAAGTTTAAATGCTTGTTCATGATTGAGGAGGTGGCTTATTAGCCTCTGTTCCACTCACCGGTCTTCCTCCTCTCAGTTGGACCCAGACTTGCGCGTCAGCAAGAATCAATCCCCAAAAGCAGAAGTCACCGAGTAAAATTGACTTGATTGGATTTCACAGCAATGTGGTTGCTTGCTGCTGGCTTTGTGGAGACAATCACACCACTCTTCATGCTCAAAAAAATAAACAGAAAAGAAAATTAAAAGTCAAGCACGTCTTTTCTCTCTGAATTCTTTAGTCATACATTACCATTTGGTTTATATTGCAAAATATTATGAAGAAAGAAAAACAAATGTGATTTTTACCAGACTGGATGCAAAGACCAAAAAAGATTACAGCCACATTTCCAGATTTTAGAAAGATTTTCATCTTAGCAGTTGCAGCAGATAATCTTATTCATGAAGTATACAAACAATGTCTTGCCCAAACAACCTTGAACCTTTGATGTAAAAGTAACTGAGAAATGGAAATTCTGCAATCATTTTTCCAATAAAATTACACTTGAAGGCTAAAAGGGTTAGGGAAGATACTAAAAGCACAGGACTAGTGAATTTTTAAAAGTCCTAGGAGTAATGGGTAACTCATGGCCACTTTTGCAAGCTTTGGTGTATTTAAATTTTTAGTCTAAATTGTACCTCTGGAAAGGAAATCTACCCTGAGTTTAGGTGCCTACAGAAATATATCGTATGAAGAACACCGTTGGAAGCTTTAAACTTGCAGAAGCCCCAGCCCTGCTCTCTCTCCGCTCTTCAGAGAAGGCACGGATCAGGGCCACGGGACCAAACGCCAGCTGAAGGTCCCCTGCTCCCTTTCTAATTTACCTCAGGCCGTACTGACAGGCCTGATACACATTTAATTATCAAACAGCTGTGGCTGTTAGAGATACCACAGCCCAAGGTGTTCGTTAGCGCCCCTCTGCCAGAGGTTATGAGCTCAGGAGAACGTTGCAGAGCTGCTCCACAGTCGAGCGCTTCAGTTTAAATCGCGAGGTGAGTCTGTGGACTTTGCCCTCAGGGTAATGCCCCGATGCTGGTGGAAACAGCAGCATCCAGAGCAGTAACAACAGCTTTTAGTTCACCATAGATGCTACCCAGGTAAAAGCGTCTCCACAACCTAATCGGCTTTGTTACCACCCTTAAGTTACAGCATCATAAAGTGTAAATAAATAAAGAGATGTGATACCTGCCTGCAGATCTCCCTGCTCTCTTCTCTTGACTCTTCCTTCCTTCCTTCTCCAAGCTGAGATCTACATGGTTAAAATCAGTAACAGCTGTTAATATCATTATGAAAAGGGAACATTTCTGTGTCTTTTTGCTGACTGGTTGAACAGCATAATAAATCTTATTTTACAATTGTGTGGTAAGGACTCTGAAAGCTATTCCTAACAACAATTTGCACAAAAATAAAACAATTCCAACTTATCCCTATATGCAACATCAGACTTGCTGCACAATTACAGGGAACTACACTCTGCCAGCACTGTTAAATTGAGGATCTCTCTTTTCCTGGCTCTGCTACTGCTGGACAGCTTATGTTCCCACTGCTTTGCCTCCATCTGTGCTAACAACAGAATCCTTTTTGATTAAAATGTTGCTGAGTTACATTGTGAAAGTTCACTTGAACTGTGCACTTGCTTCACTTACAAATATTTTTTTTCCGCCATTTGGATGCAAGATAGAAGCATCGGAGAGTTATGCCTCCAGCCTGAGGTATTTCAATGAAGGGGGAAAAACTAAATCTTTTAATTAATGTGTAGTTTTTCAAGCTAGGGGAAACTCAATCTCTGGAATAGGTTTTTCTTATTGTGTGTATATATATATGTATATATATATATATGTTGGTTGGGGTTTTTTTTAATAATGAGATAATTAAACAACATTTCTCAAAGAATGCCTGCAAAAAGTGCAAGATAGAAATATCCACAGGAGTAGATACACATTCTGAAATTAAAAGAAAAACTAGTGTCTCACTAAAAATTTGCTTAATTGGCACACAGAAGGAACAACACCTAGCTAAGTAGAAACTGAGGTCCTAAACACTGAAATGACTGCACTTCATGAAGACATCTCAGTACATTTTGGTCTCAACACAAAACCTACTTTTTTTTTTTTTAATTTTGAGAAATGTATAGCATAAGTTTTTCTCTGTTCTCAGGAAGATTTACGATTGCACAGTCATTCGAGGTTTTAATGAAAGCACGCTAACAGCAAACTCACATTTAGCTATGTTTCACAGAAGATAAGAAACATACCTTTTGTCATAAGAAAGACTTTACAGTCTGTTTCCCAATTAAAGGAGAAGGACAAAAAAAATGTAATATATTGAAGTAGGGATTAATAAGGAAATTACCAGAGGAAATGAAGATAAATTAGTAATTAATTAGACTGTAATTAGGAGATAATTAAGTAAATTAAGGAATTTAGGATGTACATTATATGTTCTAGCTAAAACAATAGTTCTAGTTCAAAATCTATTATCATTAAGCACTTCTGTAATTCTCACTGACACATTTCAGGTTCTGAAGTAACAAAGTTTGTATTTTCAGGTGGGCCTCCAGCCTAAACAGTATCTCTGTCTTGAAGAACAGTGGAATAAAAAAAAAAAGTTGGGTAAGTTTCCTGGGAACTGTTCAAAATTTTGAGAATGATGCAATTCCTGTATTGAAACAAGATTGGGTCTGAGTCCAGGGTTGAAATCCCTTTAGTAAGAGAAACAATAATTCGGTATTTTGTATCAATCTCACTGAAAGCAGAGAACACCAGTGCAGGAGATGGAGACAAACAGAAAACATTAGGATTCTTGACATGTTCAAATATCAGAGCGCTTTCGTGCCTGAATTGTATCTCAGGACAGGCTCAGACTAGTTCTCACTTTACCTAAACTGCTCCCTGTACAGATACTTCCAGGAAGGGTTACTCAACGGGCTGACAGAAAGGACGTTGGGCAGGTTGCTTCACAGGTACTGGAAGAACAGAAGTACTCTTCTCTCCCTCACTAATGTCCAAACATTTACTAATAAAAGAAGATCCTGTTTGTTTTCACTGGTCTCCAGAGTTCCAGTGCCACTCAGATCTAACATTTACTTCAAATATGCATTATTTAGCACTTTACAGTTCACCTCAGGTACAGCTAGAACAGGCATTACGTACAGTTCAGAGCCTGTGTGTCTAAGTTAACCACGCTTTTATATCAAGTTCGTACCCTTTTGCAAAACACAATGCTCTGTCCAAGGAGGGGGAAAAGGTCTGCTTGTAACAACTCCATGACATTGTACTTCAGCTCTTAAAAAGTCATCCATTTTCCAACACAGTTAACCAGGACTAAGTTTAGGATTCAAATTATTAGGCTTAAATTAGCCTCTCTGCCTGTTATTCCCATCTGATATGAATTCTTCTTAGACTGTGAAGCTACAGAGCTAAAGCCTGATTAAAAATAATAAAAAAAATGAGCATACACTACTTTCTCTATGATAAAATACCTCTGTCTTTCAGTGAGTTTAAACTTGCAGTTATGTTTGAAGAGTGATGTCAGATAACCGCTGAGTTTCTGCTCAGGCAGTGAGCAATATCTTACCTATCACTAGGTACTGCACGGAGCCACAGGCCAGCATCATGAAAACTGTCTCAGCTGCTGATCAAGGGGACCCAGGAGTTCATGAGATGTTTCTGAGAGGAATCCTTAGAAAGGAGTCCCCAACAGTTTTCATGAAAAGGCAAACGTCTTCCTTCTGTTCTATAATTTTGTTTCCTCCCTTTCTTTCATCAGAAGTCTGAAGTACATCAGAAAATATATGATACATAAATATAAATAATCTTTCACTTACATGGTATTAATTACCTGGATGCAAAATGCACTTGCCAAAGAAATCTATATAGAACCCACGGGAACACGATTATCCTCTAAATAAATATAACTACACAGCAATAAATAGCAGCAGCATGCAGTACAGTAGAATAGGAGGCGCAGAATATATTCAATTGTAAATCACTCTGCATGAAAATTTAGGCAGGCATAATACAATTACTCTAACGGAGGTCAAATGCAATTTCACAGGGTGAATAGCAGACTATGACCATGTATCTGTTTAATTTTTTTTTAATTTCAGAATGATCCAGCCATTATTTAACATTTGGAAATATCTTTCATTTTTCATATGCTATTCTGATGAATGCAATTAATTAATTTAGCAGATAATTGCAATTTGCATAATTTTCACAAGGAACACTTACTTAACGTTTGGAGTTTTTTATTCTGGTCCCCATACTTAAACTAAAAAGGGAAGGATGCAAAGTGAGCAGAGACTACTAAGCAGAACACTTAGCTGAGATCACCTCAAAACACTGCCCATCATTATAACCTGGAACAGGTAAGTTTGCTGGAGAGGAACAGTACTATAAAGTATAAGTAACAAATAAATGGCATGACGTTAATTTTTCTAATTAAAAAATATATATATATATATATGGGGAAAACTTTAGAGATATCTGATCTGTCTATAAATCTTCCATCACGTATAAGAAACAAAACAAATCAAAATGGCAGAGTCCAGATTTTAGCTTTCAAATCCATACCAAAGATCTCAGCAGGAGCTCTGTTTTGCGATCAGTCTCAAGTTGGGTCTCGCAAAAATCATCTTGCTCTTTAAGTCCTTCTTCATGTTTTGTAGCTATTATTTACTACCTGTATGCTTCATCATTATTTACCAATATTCAGAGTTTTATCTTTCTCCTTTTCCTTGAAGGTCTTGATTCTATAATACACACAAGAACAAACAAACTAACAAAATGGCCAGGCTCTTTGAAAATGCAGAATTTCCTCACCACACTGAATCAGAGCCAGAAGGAGAACTCTCATCAGGTGCGCTGGGGTCAGTTTGACTTCTCAGACATTGCTGCAAACAAATCAACATTTATGCAAATATTTCTATCATTTCACTGGACAGTTTCTGTGTTAGCTTTCAAAATCAACCTAAGAAAAAAAAAATCACTGTTTTTGATGATGAGACTGCTTAACCTTTCTTTGAGACACCTCACATACATACCTGAATCATGGTATTTAAAGGGCACGCTCAACACAAGTAGTTATAACTTGCAAAATATAATGCTTATCACAGAAAATGACATAAATGGTTCACCACCTTAAAAACCTTTAGTACTATCCCCATAAATACAGTACTTCATTAACAAGAGACTGGTTGGATCAATGCTAGCTCTTCCTGACAGATCTGCTACACACCTGTCTCATTTTGTTAGTTTAATGAACTCGTTCCCAGCTCAATCCCACAAGTCCAGCGTGGTGTCTGCTTTAAAAAAAGAAATTAAAAATATGATTCAGCTGATACAGATTTTAGAGTCACTCATCTATGCAATACTGAGTGACTTCTTTTGGCCGGGGATCAGCAATGAGCAGCAGCGTGAAGCAACGTTTTCTGCTGCAATGCTTTTCCCTTGTGAAAACGAAAAACAATTTTAAAATACTGCTCAGTTTTGTTAGTTAAAAAAGTTATTTCAAAAATATTCACTAGGATGAGCAGCAGTTCCCTGGGTAGGGACATGTATGCTGTACCCCTGAAAAACAATTAGGACAGGCAGATGACAGAGGTGTATCCAGCCGCATTGTTTTCTGAGACTGTTCCAGAATTAAAGATTTTTCGTCTTTCTGCGTGCAGACTGATAACATCATGGGAGTCGCAAGTCTACAAATAAGAGGTGAACCTGGCAGCATCAACACTGAAACCGTAAAGTAAAATTTACGTTTACTGCACGTAGCCCAATTGTTCAAAGCACTGAGCACGCTGGCACCAATCCAGCAAAGCACTTAGAGGACGGCTGGGACTCCTGGCATGCCGACAGCTCACCCCGTGTCTCAGGGCTCTGCCGAACTGGGGCCTGAGAACGAGCACCTCATAGGGCAGAACCTGTGCCAGACTACTCTACCAGGGGCTTGGCCGTCATCCTTGCTGTTAAAGGATTGGTATTTGCTGACAGTAGTAACAGTGTTGATCTCCTCAGGGGAACCTGTGGGACAGCAGGAAACATCAAATAAATCCTATCAAGGAAACTTCACTGAAGTTAATGAAGGTTTTACTGTTGGTTTCAACACAGATGCCATTTCATTTGGTTCCCCTCCTGCCTTTTTTAAAAAATATTATTTCATTTCCTATTTTTATTTAAAGTATTTTGCAAATTAAATTGATCAACATCTGCATAGCAGGGCTTTGGCCACTGAAGGAGGAAACGGTCACTGAAGCACATGTAATCATCTTTGAAACCTCACTCGCAACTCATCTGGTTGGTTTTGTTGGTACAAACAATCGCACTTAATGGGCTTACGCTATGTTGGTAAGAAGTAGAAAAAAGAAAATTTGAATACCAAACCGGTCAAACTATTGACTTTTTTTAGAGACTTACTTATGAGATCCTGGGAGATTTTTTTCTGCATGTTGATACTGCAGTGGTCAAAGTGAAGTGGTGAAAAGTGGTGAAAGTGAGAACAGATTTATCCACTAGTTTATCAAGATGTGCTTGGGATTGTGTGATACAGGAGAATTACTTCAAGACCACAGGAACAGAGGCCCCATATTATTCATCCTGAAACTTCTAAAGCCCCAAGGGAATCTACTCAATACACAGACAACAAGAATCCACTCAGGAACTCTTTCCCACTCAGATTTCTTCTTCTTCTTCTTTTTTTTTTTTTTTCCCTGTAATTTAGAGCATTCACATCTTTGACATAAATACCAGGATTTTCTACAAGACAAACAAGTAGAGATCCCAAGCTAAAACCCCCGTGTAACAGCAGCACGCTTTCTCATCTTGATCGTGATAACTTGCTACTAGAGATGCAAAGGAACGGTAATCTGAAAATAAAGAATGATGGGAAAGAGCGGATCTCCTAACAGCAGTAAAATAGCAAATATTATTGGTTTCTTAATTTCAGATAATGTTTCCCTAGGAACTCACACAAAATAGCAATTCCTTTAGTATACTTCTAATGGTAGAATTCTACCAAAAATCATTCTGGGAGTATGGTCAATGTTTTCAATCTCCTGCTTTAGAGTCTCCCTCTCTTCTAGTGTGACTTTTTTCTGCTGTACTCAAATACATAAATCAAGGTTTCATTCTGAAAGCCTGCTATTTCTGCAGTGATTTGCTCTCTTGATTTCCCTCCTACATATTAGTCTGCCTCTTCATCATAAAATCATTGTTAATTTTCCTTCCACTTATGCTTTTCAAAGGGTCTCCTCTAATTCCACTATTTTGAAATAGATGAGATCCCCGCCCCCAATCTTTATACTAATGATTTAAAAACTAAGTTGTCAGTCCTAACATAGCTCTATTCATTCATATTTCAGCCTGGCCTATTAAGATCTTTATGTAGATATTAGCCAACAAAAAACCCCCACAACTCCAACAAAAAAAAAAAAAAAAAAAAAACAACCACCCAAAAAACCCCCAAAAAACTGGTAGCAAAGGAAATAATAAATCAGGGCTGGGTATCAAATCCACAGCTGATATACACTGACTCTGCTTACGCAAGTTTGCTATAATACCATTAGAGGACCTGCACACTGTTCTCTACTGCAGTAATTTCTCTTTGTCCATATCTCTAAAGGCATAAGTAACCATGAAGTTGCCTCTTTTCTTGGCTTAAGTACAACTTTCAAACGGAACAAATATGTGGAGCTAATATGTATTTTTGACAGAAGACAGAATGACTTTCCTTTTTTTTCTTCTCAGCCCTACATCCTCCTCCTGTCATGCTCATACCTCTCCCTCTATCCCTTCACATGTATGAACAAGAATTATGAGACAGACAGCCCCAAAAATGACTTCTATAGGAAATTCCTGCTTATCAGATTGAAGTACTAAGAAAAAACTACTTCCATCCTTTAAATGTAATGATGCTAGAAGGGAATTCTTCCTTCTACCATTTTTCAGTTGGGCTGACCACTTTCATATGATTTCCAAAATTCCTCCCACCTTCCTAACACAGGAACATCTTTCTGTCTCCATGAGACAGCTAGCTTACTGTCAGATGCTCCACACAGTCCACAACCATATCTCTAAATGGCCTGGATACGAAAATCAAGTTTTATTTCCTCTACCTGGTGACACTTCCAATTACAACACAGTGATTTATTTATTTTCTTTAATCCTGGGTGAATAATAAACTGCAAATAGAAATTATTAGTGAAAATACAATTGCTCAGTGGTTGTATAAAACACATATTGTAGGGATGGAAGTGGGAAGAGCACAGAAGGATATACTTTATCCAGCAGCTGAGAAAAGCAATAAAGAACTTCAACCTAGAGGAAAGGGAGCCTTGATGGTTTCCATTATTTTGTCAGTCCTTTCCAACAGTGTTGGCCTAATAGTGACTTACCTGCAGACAGAAAGGCAGGAGCTAACGCTACACAACTTCTTTATCTATAAGGAGAAAGAAAATGAAACAAAGAGATGCACAAAGAAGAAAAAAAGCACCTAAATTATATATACTGCAAGGCTGTACATCATCCTTCCCTTCTGTTTCCTGCAGACTTTCTTCCACCATCCTATAGGTCACAGTTAGACTAGTACTGTGAAAAGACCAGGCTTCCTCCCATGACTCAGAATGTGAGCTATATGTCATCTTAATTGAGTCATTTGAATTTAAAAAAAGAAAGCACGGTGTATGGTAAACTGTAACTTTCATTTCTGTCTATAAAAAATGCAAAAGCTTATTAAAAAATCCTCATTCTGCTCCAGAGCCCTGAAACTAAATCATTGATTTCATAATCTTTAAATTTTAATTAAAACTAAACTCTTGCAAAACAAATTAGAAATACATAAATATCACGTGTTAAGAATACCAAAGGACTGTTCTGACAAGGTACAATGTCAGTCCCTCTGTCTCGGTGGATGTAGCACGGTACATAAATGCGTTCTGAGGTTTCCACAGTCCTAGCTTCATTTCATGATCAAAGGCACTTGTCAAATAAATGTCACAAAATTGTCACTACAATAAAAATGAGCATAACTTTTCTTTTAATTTATTTTTTTTAATTAGCTAAGGTTACCACCATTGGAAACTGCTAAATGCTGCAGAACCCACCAGAGAACACACTTCAACCAAAAAGCCCTGTTACTTGTGTGCTGTATTTAGCGGATTCCCTGTGGCTGGCTTTTGTGGTGAGGATAATACCCCGTGGGGTGTGCCACCAGCCTCCATCATAATAAATGCCAGGAGAGTCTGCCACAGGAATAACGAAAACACTTTTTTTTTCCTTCACAGTCCATTTGTCAAGTTTTCTTATCTATCTGACACAAAAAAACATCCCCATGAAGACTATTTTAAATGTAAATGGTTTCACTGGCATGTGTATTTCACAACTCTTTGTACTCCGAGTGATTACAGTTTTTGAACTATTTAACAAAATTACAAGGAAAAATATTCTAAAAGTTGCAAATGTTTACTCACAAAATACCAGAAAACTTGCACAGGACTGAAGGTTCAGTTCAATGAGAAATGGCACTGTGAACTGTTACGTACCTGGGGTAGCTTTATGCAAACAAAGCCCAAATTATCTTAATGGACTGTTAGCCAACAGGAAAATCAAGCACAAGCTAATATAATTTTTTGCAGAGTCAGAGCCACTGATTAGCAAATGCTGGACATGTTAAGAAATTGTTGCACATTTGAACCCATAGACATAATGTTTTGCATTTATTGTCTCAGTTTCCTTTGCTGCTAAAATCTGGATATAAACAAAATATATTCTGGGTGAAGATTTATCTGTAAAGTCATAGAATAAAATAATTGTGAACAAACAAAACATATGTCCAAATGTTACTAACAGAAAGCATTCCAAAGGAATCTTCACCAGCCCTCTATACTATTAGAAGATCCTAATTTTTAAGATCTTCTTTTAGTTGCTTAAACATTTCCTAATTTCTGCAGGGAGGGCTCATTCCACTCTGTCCCCAATCTTTTCTTAGGAAAATTTACCTTGTGCTGATTATTTTAAAAATATTTTAGAATGCTTCAGTAAAGAATCTCAAACTATTTCCAAGACCAAATTAGGGCAAAATACTTTTTTTAAATACACAAAGAATTTTGTAGCCATCTTCTGCTGGATATGGGGAAAAGCAAACACTAAAGCTGTCCTAAGACTCTGACCACACTCTGCATATGCTCAGCACTTTGGCAGACGAATTCTCTACAGAGCCCATCTGTACCGACCTGCTCCAAACCAGACTGCATGGACTGTGTGGAATTTCATCTGTAGCTGCGGCAGCTAGATGCCACTGTGGCACAAAGCACTGTAACAGAAAGCAAAGATCCTTTCTCCTTCCCTGCTTGCTGTCTGCCAGGCGCACAGAAGGAAGCTGGAAGCAGTCAAACTTAGACGCAGACAGGACCAGGAGCTGGAGAGGTTCAGCTTAGTGCATGGAAAGGCCAAGATTCAAGAGGGGGCCAAGCTGGGAGGGAACAAGAGAAAGAATTAGGCTCAAGAAAATACTGAAAAAATAAGCTGGGACTATGGGGAAAGACTTTGAAAATAAAGAGAGCAGGAGGCAGGGAGTGGCTCAGGATACTGTGATTTCATATTGCAAAGGGTACAGGCAGAAGAGGCAGGAGAAAGCAGGTGTGAGTCCATCATTCTTGTTTCTCTACAGCTTGGATTAGAAACTGAGAAATCGGTGTTAAACATTTGTCTCCTGACAATTCACTACCTTAACGACAGAAATACATGATATGGATCTTGATGTTGATTAAACAAAATCATTCTGCTGAATATCTGAATTTTCAATAATTGAGTGAAGAACAGGAGCTTGAAAAGAAAAAGTAAGCCAAACCTAAGGATCCTGGTCATTCTCATATCATAGCTGGTAAAAAATAATTCCTTCACTTGCAGTGCTCTCTTCTTGTCGCAAAGAATCATTTCTGTCATCAAGTTGTGTGATGTTTTACATGATTACTTAAACGCACAATAAAAGCCTTGAGCCTGATGTGATGAAGTTTTGAGTAGCTTATTCTACATAGAGATATATAAAGGCAGCCCACATCTGGGGAATGACAAAAAAAAAAAATTGTACAACACAACCTACTTCTGTGAAACACAAAGTTGTATCATGAAGATGGCTGAAAAGAACCTGAAAAGCTCCCTTTACACTATGACAAACAGCGTTAGCCTGTGACAAATGTGCCCCTGAAGAGAAATTAAACATCTTGTCTTAGAGCCGCTGTCATAGCCTGAACTTCTTGGAATTACTATTTGATTGAGGGAGAGAGCTCTAGTTGCTTTATAAAACTAAGCCACTCAACAACAGCACTCTTCCATTTGTCCTTGACAGGTGTATTTTTTTAATGACACATATTTGCTTAGATTTAAATGTTTCAGTCCTTATTACAGCAGATCTGTAAAAATGACAAAAATACCACAATACAAATTTCCAGAAACTGAAGAGATGGAGTCTGATGATTTCTGTTGAATTTAGATTTTCAACACTGCTCTAAAAATCTAGATCTACTTGATGAGTCCTTCCTTCAACATACGCAATTTTACAGAAGGGACCATGAAAGTTGTGCTGGGGAAGTTATGTCAATCACTAGTGGGGACTTCATCTGGAGTATAAAAAAAACCAAAACTGCCCTGTAACAAAAAAAATACACACATATGAAAAGAAAATTAACATCCAACCCTTTCTCTCCCTCCTTCCCCTTACAGGTTCAACATAGCCTCTCCTCTTCCTGCAGTGTCACAGCATCCAAACTTTACTCCTGGGTGGCCTTCTTCATGCATTTCAAGAAAAGAAGCAGCACCAGAGTCGGACCAGACAGGAACACTGAAACCTGGTTTGCTGACCGTCACCAAGAGAGACAGAGGCTTGTTCCTGTTTGCAGGCAGGGTTTGCCCAGTTAGCAGCTCACCACGATGGAAAGAGTGGTTGGCCTCTTGACATTTATGCCTGGGGGGGTGTGGAACGAGCCACCATATATGTAGGGACTACAGACAGAGCACCACCACACCCTTGAGGTGCAGGAGAACCAGATTCACTTCCCTGCTGCGGCAACACAGAGATCCTGCACTTCCCACATCTCGGACAAACCCTGGAAAGCTTGCTGACCGACACTCTGCTCTCCAACTTGCTGCAGTCCCTCAGAAACAAGGTTGACTAGCAGGAGTTTTCTGATGGAAAAACACTGTCAAAAAAACCCCTTCAGTGAAAGGAACTGTATTTGGTTTTTCGGGTTTGTTCCAAGAATTTTTTGCTGCAGAACATGTTATGCCGCCCACATTAGACAGCCTCACAGTTAGTGATGCATTGCAGAGACCTTGAAATCTCAATCTGATATACGGCTACTTCACTCTGTGCTTCTTCCTACCCCATTATAAACTTGACCTTCATTAACCCTCTTAGTGAAATGGAGTTTGTTGACTCTCAAGGACAGTCTCATTGAAAAATAATGTTGCAATGTCACTCAAAAGCTAAAGTAAGGCTTTATAAAGCGATTTGTACTAATAATCCTTCAATATTAATAGCTTCTTATACTGCATGGTTTATATAAACATCTACATAAGCTAGGATTGAGCTCTGTCTTTCTCAGACTTTAAAAAAAATCTACATTTCCTTTAGCTATACCAATTTCTCTTTGAAATCTATTTTGTAAAAATAGATTTGAAATCTATTTTATATAAAAAATATGTTTAAATGTATGAAATCTATTTTGTAAAAAAAAAAAAAAGTTTAAATATAGATGTAAAATCAAATATGGCAGATCAATTTCACCAGCTGTAAATCAAAACACTCCATGTCAAACTAGGATAGCTAGTTAACACAGTAACTTCTACTGTGACTTCCTAATGCAAATGTTTGTTCCCTCCCACTTCACGTAGTTTTACAGAGAACAAATACATGGGGCAGATCCTTAGACCAGATAATTTAATTTTAAAACCTTCTATGGAAGAGTTGGGTGTGGCAGTGATGACAGCTGCCCTGCATCGCTTTGAAGGAATTGGAACATGCTAAGGGCTGACGGTGAGAAGAGGCTGTATCAGCATCCTATCTGTATGCTGCAAACATGACATGAGATAACAGCAACCCATCTTTTACAATTCACTTTAGAGGGAGCATGTGCTTTGTTATGAAAATAATTGAGCCCACTCAAAACTAAATTGCTTTCTTTGTCCAAAGTTTAAAGGTATAGGCTTCACAGCTGATGGTCACACATTTTTTACCCTTATACACCTCGGTGCCAGTATTCACTTTCAATAGCTATAATGAGCTGTAATTATTTCTCAGACTATTTAGAGGCTAAACAAAGATTATGAGTTAGTTTAACAATGAAAATATTCATACGGAGCATGTAAGTAGCTGAAGTTATAAAAAATCCAACTGATATTTTCTGGATGGTATTTGAACATTAATTTTTTCCCCCATAAATTACAAACTAACTATTTTATGGGTGTACAGTACATTTATTACCTTGTCACGAAGTACATTTTATCCTCTTGATTCTGAATAACAGTACGCATATATAGCACTAATGCCAAACAAGGGAATTTAAGACATTTACATACCAGGGAACGAAAAATAAAAGCTATTATTTACCAGTGGGTTAGTGTGCAAGCATTTCCCAGTAGTTGGCATTGTACTCGAAATCTGCAGAACCTTACATTTTCACCCAGGTCTACAGTATTTCTCATTCCGTTTATTTTTATACTATTGTGCTGAAGTATTTAAGTGAAAAACAAGGTATTTAAATACTGTGTCCACTACAAAGTGTGTGCTACCATGCAAAGACTGACCTCAGTGGGAGATGAGGGAAACACTCCTAAGCAGATGACTGGGTGGGCAATGCTTTGTACCAGAGAAACTTCTAGTCTTCCACCAAAGCCAAGTGCTTGGGGAGGCTGGTCAATATTCCACGTTAAGGGGGAGCTCGGAGCGCACAACCTAAGCACATCCAGTCCTCCTGCCAGTGTTCCTGCAGCACTAATGGCATGGACTAGCAAATGTGGTTCATAAGCATCCAAACCTCTCACCTGCCCACTTGCAGAGACTCCTTTCCCTTAGGGACACAGTAGAGAGAAAGAAAATTCATGCAATCTTTTTGTGTAAGATTCAGTAGAGCAGCGAGAGCTTTTTGCTCTGCAGGGTACCTGGGGACCACCACCGACTGCCAGTCCCTGTTTCCTTCACCCATATTATTCAGTCATTAGAGTGTTCAGTTGTTGAAAATTATATTGAATGTTTCTCTTTAGCCTTTACTAATACAAATGAATTTACCCCAAAATTATTAAAAAGACACTAGATAATAACTTGGTGATGTTATTACATTAATAAAGACAGAATTATGTATTTCTGAAAGGGGAATAACTCTAAAACATAAAGCCAAATGCTGAAATTAGTTTAGAGTCAAATACTAGAGAGGTTTACAAGCATCACTGTGTCTACCTGTCACTGTAAAATTAGCAATTCTTTGTCCAAGTCATGCAGTCCTGTTAGTGCAGAATTTGAATTATTTCTCTCATACCAAAGTTATACACTATGACTGCAATACTCAATTAGAGAAACCTAACTGTTCTTTTTTTTCTCCCTTGAAGCTCTTCCAGATTTTGTGTGTTCACAGTAGCCTGGCAAAATTATTTAGCACAAAACAATAATTTTACCTACAGCATATGAAATTATCAGCTGTCACAATCAGCCTTTACAAAATTTCTTTTTAATGAAGCTGTTTTAATCATATCAACAAGTCACCTTGGCTGCTCTTCTGACCAATCGATTTTAGTACAAAATAGTTCGCAGGCCTGCCACATATTTCATCGTTTAAAGACCATGGGAGAGGACAGATTCAAGACTTGCTTTACCTTAACTAGCGTGCCTTTGAAAACAAACAAAAACAAAAAAAAAACCAACCCAAACAAAATAAATAAATAAAAAATCCTCTGACATCAAATCAGCTTACTGTTAAAATTCAAAATTTTAAAATCCCTTCTCTATTATTTCCTCCAAGAGGCTTCATCCTGGGACATGATCTACGGACCACCACTTCCCTGTTGTATATGGTTGTATGTCAGTAACGGCCAAATTAAACTACAACTGTGTGTGATGAAGTTGGGGGCTACGAATCTGAGTAGTTTATGTATCCAACTCAAGATTTATCATCTTTGCAGTCTTTATTTGCCATTCTGGCATACATGGAGCATATTTTCTCTTTCTCCTATGACAAATAACCTTTAGGATCTAGCACTCTATTTTTCATATATGTCAAAGCGTTTAGCAATGCTTAAAAAGGTAACATTTCTCTGTGTGGAACGTGAAACTTTTTGATTGACGACATTGTTCTGGAATATTTAACCAAAGCAAGAAAGCCTAACATACTGCTGGTAAGTTTTTGTTTTTCCTTCCCTCTAACATCATATAAATTCTGCAAACTAATTCTATTTACTTTCTCAGACAGTCTACTATAAACACATTCATGAAAATATTTACTTTTTCTATTTACTTTGTACAAATCATAGAAGCAAACAGCTGCTTTAAAACAAAAAATTAGGAAATATACCATAAATGTGGGCAAGTAGCAGAGTGCATCTCTCTCATTTTTGCTATTTTACCATGGAAGAACTTGACAGTTTTCCTTAGGTAACGAAGTAATGACATGATTTATTTTAACCCAACTCTATTTATTTTTAGGTGTCTGTAGCTTTGAAAACATGTATTTTCAATTCAGGAATTCCATCTGATCTATCCAGCATGAAATCTATATTTAGTTATATCAAAAACTCACACATTCCTCATTTCAGAAAAGTCTAAACATGTAGAGGTTGGCAGGCTGAAAATAATGTTTTATAAATGAGAAGTCCACGCTATGCTTTAATTGTTTAGCAGGAAAAAAATGACCAGAGCTTGTAACTTGCTAAAACTATAAGAATTTCAGCTGGTATTTCCTGAATGATACCTGACCGTTAATTTTTTTTTTTGCCAAAAGGTGATAAACTAAGTGTTTTACAGATGGACAGTACATTTATCATCCTTCACATGGTGAAGAATATTTCTTGAATAAATATGGCCAGGGAAACAAATGTCATTAAACAGACAGACAGCACATGTAACAACTTCTGTGGGAATGAGTCTGTCCTTCTGAAGCCACTCCATTAGGAAACAGAAAACAGAAGTGACTTCTTTCAAAATAACTCAGCATCCTCTCGCTTGCTTTCTCAAGCCCCCTGCAGAACAAAATATTGAAATCTGAGAATCAGAACCTACGGTTTATACACTACATATATATATCTCTACACACATGTATACATGTATACACTAGAATGTATCATTCTAAAGAAATTTCATTTTCTGTCTTCAAGCAAGCCTTCCCTATGAACCCAATGCCTGCTTTCTTTTTGAGTGTTGCAGATACAGATACTACGAAGACAAAGAATAAGTTTCCTGTTTTCAGACCCATTTCTGTAATCAAGTCAGACAATGCACACATTTAAGACTATGTATATTAATCCATTATTAAGCCAAGAACTGCATTATTAATAAGGATTTTCTTCTTGTTAAATACCACACTTCCATCTGTGATACATGGCCACCTAGCGACTAATTTAAATTGATCAAAACTTTTATGTGATATATACTGTTAATTACATTTCACCTTCACCACTTTAACATATTCTGAAACAACTGTCAAGGATGCAGCGCTAACATGTGATTGGTGGCTGTGAAACGTGTAGCTTTGATAAAGACTTGGTGAAAACTGTGCTTGTGATCATATTAAGGCATTATTTTAAGTGTCCGAGGCAGGCCCACCATTTAAAATCAGATGCACATGCATTTGTATTTGTACAAATACTTACACATTCCTCACACACATTCCCATTCTTGATGCTGCCATTTCATGGTTTTTTTTTTTTTTTTTCCTGGTGTCTTGTAGCACATTTCCTAAAAAGAAAAAAAAAAACCACCACAGAAATAGCATTTGGAGGTGTAAATAAGTATTTGAATTCTGCACGTTAAGCTGTCAGGTTATTATATCCATATTGAATGCTCACAGTTCTCTATTCAAACATAGAGAGATTAAAATCTAGACAGTTGCCTGCTTATTTTGCATTCCATCATCCTAATTATAATTAGGATATAATTATACCCTAAATAATTGCTAGCAAATTTTGTTTACAGATACCAGTTCTTCATAGTGTATTGTGAAATGGACACAACCACTAGTAACCACCATAAGTGAAACAAGGAATAGAAATGGGAAACTCATTTATTAACGTACCCTAACTGATTTTCCTGCTGTAATTCTCCTGTTCTCTTTAGACGCAAGAAGTTCACATTTGTACCTGCTAGTGGAGTGAACACGAACCAGAGAGCTAATGTGGAAAGTGGTGATAACATTTGGATAGGTGATCTCTCAGACTTCTGCTTCCAATATAACAACTGTATAGCAGCAAAATATGAAGAAGGAATAATATCCAAGACCTCCAAGCAGAAAGGATGGAGAAGGGAGATTAAATAAATAAATGGTACTGACAGTTCTTACTCGTTCCTGACAGTTCATGGCATTTGAAGGCTTCTGTGTCATTACTCATGACACAGCGCACTTCCCCTCTCTCTCTAGCGTTCCATACATTTTCCAGCTCCTTTCTCACTTGTAAAGTTTAAATGTCTGACTGTTTTAGCATTGCATTTTAGGGTTTTAAATTAAGCTTGAGGTTTGTTTTCTCTCATTGTGAAGTCTGTTTATATTTCCATGCTGGTAATGAATGAAACTTAGACAGAGTATCAGAAACACCTTAAATTTGCTACTACTGTGTGCAAGATTGTTTCCACTCTGTATTAAATTTTCATGAGAGATTAATTCTATAACATTACCTATTCTCCATTCATCATTACAAAAATAAAAGCTCTGGTGAGGATGAAAACAAACAGCCCCATCCCCCAGCTAATTATATTTGACCTTTACTTGCTGTGCAGTCTGCAGCTGCAAGTAGCAGGAGTAATCTCAGATAATGGCTGTTACTTAACACAGAAAATACTTTAGAAGCTGGAAGTGATAACAAAAGAAAGTGGCGTTTTCTACTGCATCACTGGTATCAAATACTATTTGGTTACTCTGCTAAGCTGGGACCAGTTACTGGTGTATTTCTGTATTATCACTGCATTCCCATTTTCAGAAGGCAGGCTGGGCCTCCAGCTTTCTTGCAACTGGTTCACGTGGAAAACTAACGCAGTATAAAATCATATCCAGGGAGCTTTTTTAGGAGGGCGGAAGGAAAGCGCACATCTCCATTTGAGGACTGACATGTGGCTGTTACTGGGCTTCAAAATAGTTACCTCTGAAACTCCTCCCCTTCAGCTCCTCAGTAGGGTGAATCCATTGTCTTCTGACCCTGACATCTGTAACTGGCCGAGGCACATCAGTAATGATCCCACTCTGCTTCTTCTCATCTTTCAAAACAAACTGAGCCAGAGCTTCTCGAAAATTTATCTTCTTATCCATCTGCTTTGAAGATCTGCATTGTTGTAAGCAGCCAACACAGTACAGCAGCTCTTTGCCTCTGTGCAAAACTGTGAGGGAGAAGACCAATTTTCCTAAAAGAAATAGGAAATTTGATTTCCTATGCAAAATACGTGACTAAGGAACTACACCAGAAAATAACATTAGATACATGATTCTTATTTTCAGACTGGATGTTGGATATCTCATATTATTAGACCAATTATCAATCCACTCAGTTTCTAACAGCCAGAGACAAGAAGCGAAAGCGAGCTTCACGCTTGGCCAGTCATGTTTGAAGAGGTGACAGTCCTGCTCCCTCTCTAAGGGAGACAGTATCCTAACAGCCCCCCTTCATGTTAGGCTCCACAAGTATCATAAATCCAACTAGCAGCTGAAATCATTTAGAACATATGTATACAGAATTTACAACACACCTTCCTCAAACCTGGTTTGCATTAACAATGTATTTTTAAGCGCATCTTGATGATACAGACAGTACCTAGAGGGCATACAGAGACTACTGGAGGAGACTAGCTGTAATTTCTTTGCTTTTGGTAAAAGGATTCCAGAATTTAACAGATCAGATTATCGAGAGCTTGAATGTGTCATTTTCTGGTCAGAAGTCTCCTTGATTGTCATTTGGACAAATCTGTAGAAGGCAACAGACTTTATGGTCAGCTCCTAATGTTCTTTTGCGGTAACTTTAAGGCAGCGTATAATCAATCAGTGTCCAGAATTCTAACTTCTACAAAATATAACATCAAGCTCCCTAATCACTTGCAATTATTAAGTATTATTCTTCAGAGCACTCATCTAATATCTCTCCATAAATCTGTTTCTAAGGATGTAAAACATTCTACCCTTGTATTTATTCTTTCCTAATGCAATTAATTCCCTGTTCCAAAGAGCTTCTGTGTTCCTTGACCGTTACAAAACAAACGCCTTTTCCATCTTGGAGTTGCTGTACGGGACAGTACTTACAATCACACAGCGCAAAGAGTCAATGTCATCACCATCAAATGTTTAGTCTTCCACTAAAAAGCCTAATAAAAGTTATTGACAGAAATGGGAACACAATCAATATAGAGTATAAAAAGGCAAATATGAGAGTATAAGCACATGGTCAAATTTAATTCTATTTTAAAAGTTGTACCACCTGTACAGTTCATACTACAAGATGTTGACTTGCTTATGTAACAGTTGAAGAATATAAATTGTTTCTGATGATAATTTCCTAATTCCTGAGCACAAGAAAACATTGCTCTGTGTACACTGGTTACACAAAGCCCTTCCATTGACTGCATATTTATTTAGTGTTTGCCACGTAAATTATTATAATAGGAGAATGTTGTTTCAACACAGCGTGCTGAACATTCCATCTTTCTGAAAGTGAAATGCCATCGCTGTTCCTAATTAAGTTATTTTCCTTTTAAATTTTCCAGAGGATGATGTGAAGAGTGGCAATATTGATGAAGATTAATTGGACTGAAACTAACTGTGATACAGCTGTAGATAAGGTTATTCTGCTAGTTAGCAAATGAAAATTACAGCTATTTAAAAGCTCAGTACGTAAAGGCCTGCCTTTCTCAGTGTTCAGACAGTACACAACAGAAAAAAATCCAGGAGCTACAGGAAATGGAGACACTTCAGATATGCTGGCACTCTTGCACTCAATTTAAGAACACAGTGAAAAGGTAATGTCAATTCATAAATGAATAAATAAATAACATGTGTACTATGCTAGTGGACTATTTGGTTTTGTCTGCGAACCTGACAGATACATTTAGCTAGTCAAAAAAAAAGTCAAGGGAACAGAGTTTTGGCTGAGCACTCTCACTAGAGTGCTATAAAATACTAAACAATTACAATTGCTCCAGAAAGACACTTTTCCAGAAAGGCGAATAGACAGTTTCTCAGGTACTTGAGGTCAATGGTATCAGGTAGACTTCTTAACCTCCCCAAAACTTTAGACCTGTCAAAATCCAACTGATAGCATGACTTACAAACTGCTGTGAAAAAATCAAGTCACAGCCCAGAAGATGCTGCCTTTCAGTCTAAATAATTCAAAATTCATCAAGTAAATTGAGATTTCAGATGGCGAATAATCCTCTGTAAAAGACAAATAAAAGTCTACTCAAAATTTACTTCCCAGATGTTTGTTTACATAAGTCTTGGTCAACAGCAACTATAACACAATACTGAAACCTCCTAAAAGCTGGCTAACAGGTTCTTCAAATATTATCTTCTCAACATGAAGTAACTACAGTTGCAATTTTATCAAGAGCTTTAGAAACAACCATGGTAGCGATCTTTTTAAGCAATAAGGAAATAGTTTTCTGAGAAGTCAGTCTATTACACCTTCCTCTGAAGTCTTATTTACGTATACATACATGCACACACGCATAGATGTAAAGATAAGAAGCAGCTGACAAGCTGGAGTATTTACGTTTCACAGTTACGGAACTGAGCAACTCATTTTCCTGAGTGTAACCTCACGCTGTATTAAGAGTCGAACCAGCTGCAAAGTAGAACCAGGGCAGTTACCTGGAAAGAAATGAAGCCATAACAAATATTTTGTATACCATTTTACATTTACAATGCCGAAACAAAAGTACCAGACACATCTGCAAGTGGCAGCTTTACCTTTAGATATGAATTACAGCATACATTGCTTCCATTACTTAAGTCAGACGGTACTGAACATAGCGTACAAGTTAGGACTGCAGCTTCACTAACATCCTCTTCCTCCAGCAGCCACACAGCCTGACTAGTCAAATAAATTTAGTTTCACGTTTGCAACACTTCTATAGAGCTACAGCATTACTGTTTATTTGCTTCATGTGATCAAGCTTAGAACCTATTCAATCTGCTGAGAAATATAGATCTATATATATTTATAAACACATTTCATGTTTATACTAATTTCATACTTAACTTCAAGTATTATTAAAATCAATAAAATATCTGCTGTGTATACTTCCTTGTAAGAAAGTAACGATGACCATAAATCCTCATATACTGCGTATAAATGCAGTTCAAAATGCAGACATATTATTTACTGCCCCAAAATAAAAATATCTCCTATAGTCACATATTTATGCAAATATACAATACAACCTGAAAAGTCATAACACCTGCTGATACTTGTAAAAACATTTCTTTCTTAGTAAGATGTGAAGATGTGTACCTACCACTTTTAAGATTCTTCACTCATATGCAAAATTTCTCTTTTCTGTTACTTTTTAATTTTCTAATTAATATTCTAGCTGCCGTTGCTATTTGTCATCCACTAAGAAAGAAATCACATCCCAGTCACCAAAAGATGCGGATGCCTTCATAACGCTGAGCAAAACATGGCGCACGGCACCAGCCTCCAGCAAGCAAAACAGCTGGATACGAAGACGCAAAAAGGCTTGACACAAAGTCAGCTCCCGTCACCTCCAGCAAATCTTAAAATGCAAAACCTGTTGTTGTCCCTTCTTAATCCAATCTATTTCTACAGAAAACCACATTATTATTGTTATAGTTTGCTCTTCAGCACTTGAGGATGAGTTATTAGCCAGGAGAAATTGCCAAATTAATCTATGGAGCTGCTGCAGGGCCAGCTAAGCCCTCATGGTCTCCTCACGCCTGGGAACAGAGATGCACGTGTGTGAGCAAAGCTGTACGTGGAAGCAGTTGTGTCCAACAAACCCTGTCTGAGCTGAGCTGGCACCAAATTCTGCAGTGTTTCCTGAACTATTTACACGAACTAGCTGAATTTTGGGTTGCGATATTGCAGCCACCTGTTACCATGCACAACTGAAGACTATACAAAAAACATTTCCCTAGGGGGAAAAACCCCACCTCACTTATAACAGTAAATTATATTGACTAGTATATGATATTGATTTTTGAGTTTAATGTAGACAAAATAAGGGAGATTCTTACTTAACTTGTTAAATAAGCTAAACCCTGTAGGAGGATGTTCAATGAATTTCCTAGGAAATAAGAATATTTCATGAATATCATTAAGTGGAGCACAGAAATACACAAAAAGCCATTTAGCATAATAAAGCTCCAACTCTGTTAAGCCTCTTGAGGCTTACTACAATTTTCAAACAAAGACTTCACTCTCATAAAACCCCAAAACAGAATACAAACAACACAAACAGCACACATCCATCCATCCAGATCTCTCTCAGATATCTGCCATTTACAATTCGCACTCTATTGAAATCCATGCAAGAAAATAAAATGGTGATTTAGTACCTTTTCAAGTCAAAGGAAAAAGTGTCTTGGTTTCCTATGTGCCCGATTTTCTTTTCCAAAATGTTCTAGAAATCATATTGGAAACCATGGGTATGCCTTAAATCTCTGTGAGGACCTGGCTTTTCATCAGCTGTTACGTCTTGCAGAGATACAGCACCATCAGTTTTGGGAGCCGGAATCTTCCCTATTCCACATTGCATTCACAACCAACCAGTTACAATTGACACTATCCATCAAAAAGAATCGGAAAAAGCAGAAATTTAATTACACTGCAGATTAAATAAATGTATTTTTAGAACTGTGCTAGTTATTCATACCTACAATTTCTAATATCATCCATGTCGCAACGCTCTTTGACTTTTAAATACAAACAAATCACATCGTCTTTGACACCAAAGACAGAAACGTCTTGGCACGGCATTCACACTGGCAATTTGTTTCAAACACAACAGGTAGGTACCACTCTGACGAAGAGCAAGTTGTGAGTTGCACTCTGGCTGCCTTCTTGAAGTACATTTTCCCTGAGGCACCACCTCCCTCTCCCTCTCATGTAGACAGAAAGCAGCACACCGTGCCACTCGCCAGCCACAGTTAATCTTGAAAGCTGTGTTTAGATTGCTACTTACCCTTGTTCTCCACATGTTGCAAATTCTTTGGCTCAAGTACAACCCTCATGAGATGTTGCAATGTCATTATGAATGTTTGCTTATTAAATGAAAGACTGATTTTAAATCAAGATCCATTTTATTAAAAGACGGATCTGTCAAAGCCCCAGCATTCCATTACTAATCAATTCCAACACCACACCTTCCGTCAGCTCTGCAGGACAGAGAAACGCCTGTGTCCTCATTTTCATGGGAAATTCAGTTATCCCTTTACAAATTAGCAATATTAAAGCATTTCTATTATGATTACTAGGACAAGGCACACATGGAAGCCTCATCACCTCTTTCTCTTTCTGCTCCTGCTTTAAATTGCAGAGCTCTGACAGAGATGCTGGCCAGGAAGGCAGAGCCAGACAAGCATCCAGAGGGCCAGGGAGCTGCACAGCACGCAGCCAGGCAGCTCTCATTAGTATTGGTGGAATCACCCACTAAAAATGCCTCCAAGCTCAACTTTGGTAATTTACCTCTACTGATGCGATTTAGATGACTATCGGTACTGACTCGACTTTTTTCCATGTAAACAATGGAACTACTCTACAAAATAGAAAATATGTAAATCCCACGATTTAACTTTACACAGCAATTCTGTACTAAGCTAGACTATGTCCCAGAAGGTTTTGCCACTAGATCATTATTTACTAATGGGCTGTAGGGTAGCAATAGAACATAACCTCCAAAGGCACCAAGATTAATATTTAATCCAGAGTTTCTGTCCATTAATATTTTATTAAAGCCTGGCTATTTTCCACCATCCTGAAAATACTAAATTCCATTAATGATAATTGTGAATCTCACTGGATTCAGATCTCAGCAGCTCCTGGATATTACAATGAAATAACTCCTATGCTGTTCATTAACACCAAAGATGGTGCTATTTGCAGCTTCAAGTCCCAATATTTATTTGTTAATAATGTTCTTTTAACCCAATCAGTACAGGGTAGGAAGTGGGTTCAGAACTCACATTAATAATCATATTACAAAAATATTTTCTTTTTTGAAATACGAAAAGCAGCACTTAGACTCCTGTTCCCCTGTGGTGTGAAAAATAAGGTGCAAGCCCTTTTTCTGCCATGAACTGAGCCAACTCCTACAAATGATAGCTCTTCACTCACCCAGGTGACATTAATTGGGTATCAGCCTGCTTTCTTCTGGCCCTGTGCAAAACAATATACGTGACGATGATGCCAGCAACAAAGCAATGGGCACTAAATTAAATTTTCTAGGTCATGTCCAGTAGAAAAACCTTTCCCTGTGCTTTTCTATGACTAGAGGACTAATCTCCAATGACTTTATCGAACGTCTTTACAGATATTCAATTATCTAAAACAATAAAACAAAGCAAGGCAGTTTAGTGCCTTGGGAACAGCAGATTTCCTTCTCTTCTCATTAGGGAGGTACTGGAAACAGAAACACACTTCTTGGGAGTCCTGTAAGACTGGCATGAAAACAAAACAGTTAAGCAAATGTTCAGAATCACTACACACAGAAAAAAAAATTCTTTCACCTTCCTTAAACCATTAAGTTGCAGAAGAAATTACACTACAAAGTTTTCCTCTATTCTTTTTAAATGCACTTCTACACTGTATAGAGAGCTTTTTCAGTAATTGTAATGGACTAACCAAGATGTGCCTAGCAAGAGATGCAAACTCAGCTACATGGGCTGCCTACAAATTGGAAACCTTTTTAAAGCGAGACTTCCATCATCTAGAAAACAAAAGATTTGGCATCACATCCTTTAAATCATTGCAAGAACAGTTTCGTTTACAGTTTCATTCAGACTGAGATGTAAACTGTGGAGACATCTAAGCTGCATTTGATGAGCAAGTGTTTATCATCTCTGGTAGCTTTTGAACTAAAAATACGTGGGTTTTTTTTTAAGAAGTTCAATATCCATTTACATTCATGCTTACCTGTCACTGGGAATATTATTAATGCACATAAAATCAAACACATTTTGTTTTGAAGGTTGAATCTTCAAAACTGTAACGAGTGTAGAAGTTACATAATTGATACACATGTTCATTAACAAGCTTATCCGAACAGCATATTTTACTATAAAATGCTTTCTACCTAAGTAAAAGTAACAGAATATATTTTATTACTTTCATTTCCTATGAGAATATTATTATTCAAAACACACTTTATGTTTTGGATATTATGTGTGTCAATTTTTATATACAAAACAATTCCCATGTACTTTTCACTTTTAACTCTGTACCACAGAGTACATCTATATGCAAGACTATTCCCATTCTGAAGGCGTACGATAACCCGTTTCCCATCACCCTCAAATTTCATAGATATTTGCAATATCTCTGTTATATTTCATTGCTAAATATGTTCATTATTTGTTTGTACAGGTGCTCAGGTCTTGTCCTAATGCCTACTTCAGTAAATAAAAGCTTTTGTTTACCTAAAGGCAATAGGTAAGTCCAGCTTCATTGTCCTTCCGAGTGCAAACCCTCCTCCCTTCACTACAATTCGAGTTTCTTTCTGTGTTTCAGCACACGGCAAGTGGACGCTTCATTTCCAAAAACTTTAACATTATATTTTGTGAAAACACTTTGCTATTAAAACATTCATACATTTCCTTGAGAAATTATTTCACATAAAAGGAGAAAACTCTTTTTCTTAATATTTTGCTTTATATTTTTCTTCTTTAGTCTAGCGCTGTTTCTACACTTAATTCAATGTCAGTAAAAGGAAGATTTTTGTCACAGAATAAATAAAAGATTCCTTTCCCCTTTCCTGTCACACATACACAGACACAAAAATAAACTGACAAGTTGTTTTCAAAAAGAAACAAGTAATGGAGGGTTTTTTGTTTTGTTTTGTGTTGGGTTTTTTTTTCTGTTAATATCACTGAGGAAAAGGAAGAGGAGATAGAGGACAAACTCACAAGTATTCTGTCTCATTTCAGGATTCAGAATGTTTTGAGAGTAGTGGCTACGACCGTCCAGGGGAGCCTCAGCAAGGCAGACTGAAAGGGGTAGGAAGAAAACTGACAATGTACAAGAATAAACCAAACATGGAGGGACTCTTAGGTATTTTCATCATAAATCTTGGGACATTCAGCACAAAATGAAGCTTGACCACATAAAAAACTCACGCAAAATCTCATGTTTAGGCAGACTCTTAATTGTGATGGTGTGTTAATTATTCAGACAAGGTAGGAAGTTACTAAGGGTTGCATTAAATACTGTCATAGTGTGTGTGTGAGCAAAAACACACGGTGTCTGACCGATGGCACACGGCAAAGTTCTCACGTACACTCATGAAGTAGACAGCTGATAATGGCAAAAATGATCATTAATTAAAACACAGAACTGAAAGATGCTTATCTAGAATGCCATTAGCTACAAAGCCTGCAGTGGGGTGAAGCTGAAGGATATACATACGAAGAGCTAATGGTCCATGGCTCCCTTCTGCTGATCCTGCCGCTGATAGGGATTTGCCTTCTGAAAGATAAGGAAGTGGCAGAAGAGATAACTCACTTGATGGGGCACTTCTCCATTTGCCTTCTGACTAGGACTCATGGAATGGATAAAATGTATTACAGATTTGGAGATACATTTAAATGTCTCCCTATAAGGGATTTTTTCTTTAAATATTCAGGAGTAATAAGTGTCGTTACTTCCATAAGTTACCGTGCCTTACACATTATATTACACTTAGGTATTTATGTCATTTTGTGTACTCTGAGCTTAATGTCTGGGAAGAAAAGCAGTCCTCCACTGCAAAAAGTACAAGATTACCACCAATTTTACTAAGACGGAGATTTTTAATTTTATATATGCATAGAAACATTTATCTACATGTGTGTATATGACTGTGTAAATTGTATTTTCAGTATAGCCTAGCATTAATAAATGTATTTTTATACACTAAATTGCCTTATATGTAAAAGCACATACACTTGAAACATAGTTTTAAAATACTCATAATAATCTAAAATATATTCATATTACCTTTACCTCTTTAAACATTTTCATTTACCTTTCAGAATCATTACACAGAACTTTAATAAGTAGTTATCCAAAGCTTATAATACTGGGCAGAATAGTGCAGAGAGGGAGAACACCACACTTATTTAAAGAGCTAATTGTTAAAGAAAAAAACACAAAGCAAAGAAACATCCTTTCTTGCATCCATTCAAAGATGCTGAAGATCCTGTGACAAAAGTAAGCAACATTGAGTTGACTTTTAGGCAGAATGCAAGCTGCTTGATGAACCCGAATGTGACCTGATTATTCAATTACATCTGTATCATTCATACATGCATCAAAATTCTTCTAGGTCCGCAGAGCCATCCAATATAAAATTTTAACTTTTTTTTTTTGCATATTTTTTCATGTAAAAATAAGATATTGTGTCATGTTTTCCTCAGAGACCTGTACTGCCTTTTAAATAATGTAATTACATAACTTAAAGTAAGGAAAAGGGGCAAGATAATGATGATACAAGCACTCTTTTGTTGTGACTTGTATAATCTACACACAACATCTGTGAACAAATTTTCATTTCTAACTTACATAGCTAAGTACGTAGGAAAATAAAAAATAATTTGTTCTACCATGCTATAACATCCCCTCTTACTCCTCTGCAAACTATCACATTACATTAAAAAACTCCTCAAGATTGCCATGATGAGTAAAAAGTACAAAGCATGCCCACACACAAAATACTTACTCCTAATTTCTTTAGGTTAGAACCTAACTAAATAACGTAATTTAAAAAAAAAAAATCAACCAAACAACAACAAAAAGTGGCCATCATATTAGAAAAATAGTTACTCATGCTTTAGGAGCAATTTAAAAAATAGAAGACTAGTCCTTTAACAACTTATTAACTGTTTTTAATTTCATATTTTTACAGATTTTTTCAAAAATCTGTACTAGAGATGTATAGGGGAAGAACTATAAATATATACACACATAATGGAGATGAAGGAAAGAACAGCCATTTAAAATTTAAAAGCCAAGAAAAAAAAAAATCCCCAAGCCTCCCTCTAAAAAATTATATCCATAAAGAAAATAATTTTATTAAAAAAAAAACAAGGCCAAAATGGAATATGTGACTGATGTTGCTAAAAGTAAAAACTAATGTTGTCAAAACACAAATTCTACCAGCCACCACTAAAACAGACGCCAAAAGTGAAGCTTGATCATCAGTTTAGGTGAATGCACAAGGAATTATTTTGTACTTGCCCTCCTTGCTAGGAATGCAAGGGGGAACAAAAAAAATCACAACAGAAACCAAACCAAACAAAAATCAAATCTTTAAACTACAAATATGAATCCGTGACCTTTTCCCCTCACAAATCTTGGGAGCTTTAGTGCCTTGCTCGGCTTTTCCCGGAGTGGTACAGAGCTCGTTGTACACCGTTCATCATAAATATGAAGTTGGCTTGGTGGAACGGAGTATTACTGCTTATCTGTTCTCGATACATGTATGTACACATCTGCTGGTCTCTCCCATACGTAGTTATTACAAAAATAAGAAATACTGACTTCTGTGCTATCAGTGCAGCTATAATCAATTGCCTGCTGAACGGCTGTGGAACACAAGCTAAAGTCTAATTAATTTTTTAAGGAAATTATCAATAGGAATGCTACAAGCTACAGACAACACGTCTCAGCACTCCCAGGGAAGACTGTTGAATACACCAAAGAACAGAGACGCACACACACGCACACATCCCAGCCAGAGCAAGGAAGACGTATCCATTCCCTGCTGACAGCTGCTGGAGACTTACCAAAAGCACAGGAGATTCGTTAAGGCAGCTTCTGCCAGAGAAATGGCATGAAATGAACAGCTAGCCCATGTCAGAAGCAGAGAAGTAGCATTAAAATAAACACCTGAAGCATTATTCTTTCTCTTCTTAAATCAAAACTTTTACAGAAAAAAAAAAATCCCAGGCAGGTGGAAGTTTCAATGAGCCACGCCAGTAACTGGGGATCTTTTGTTTGCTTCCCCATTTGAAAGCTGAAATATTAAGTCTTATAAACTCAACTGAGCCAGCCTAACCCATCTTTACAGCAGAAGTTCACTTTGGGTACAGAGACATCTTCCTTTCAAGGAAAACTGCATATTTTGACCTGGAACTGTGACACTGGAATCAAAATAATTCAACAACAAACATGCAAAGATTTTACCGATCTCTTATTCAACTCTGTGCAAACAGCCAGTGATGCTAACGGCAGGATTACTCAACTGTAATAGCAAAAAGCAAAATGAAAGCTAGGGTGATATTTTTCTCCAGATGTACCCAGGGCACAGTGCAATTTGATCTACCGCTTACACTACAATGCCCTCAGGATGAGGTTACACAAATTTCAGCACAGCTTGACCCTTGACTGTGACCTGGAGTCCCAGTCACCACTAGAAATTCAGCAATTGAGCAAATGAGGGGTGTAACGCTCCCAGCCTGCAGCCCACCTGCGCGGGCTGAGCTGAGGAGGCTGCACCATGGGACCAAGGACTGCATCAGCTGCTGTGCTACACGGTACATGGCTGGTGCTTTACATGCAGTTGCCTCTGAGGCACAAAGGATGCATCCTAAATTAAAGAGAACAGAGACAGCAGGATACAAGCAGCAAAACACAACAATTAGGGGAACTTCTTTACCTTACCATTACTCTGGAGCCAAGGTTTCAGCCACTCATCCCACTTGGCACAAACTTTCTATTGCTGCTAACAGAAAGAAGCAACTGCACAGCTGCTGCTTCCCCGTCCTGACTACAGACACACCAGCCAAACCATAACACAGCTAAAGGGATGCTTCAGATTTGCCAGCTCAGCTATAGAGTACATTTATTTGTCCCCTTCTGGTGCTTTCTAAAACAGAAATATATATAGTGATAGGACAAGGGATTTAGATCAGATATAAGGAAATTCTTTACTGTGAGGGAGGTGAGGCACTGGAACAGGTTGCCCAGAGAAGCTGTGGATGTCCCACCCTGGAAGTGTTTGAAGCCAGGCTAGATGGGGCTTTTAGAAACCTGGTCTAGTGGAAGGTGTCCCTGCCCAGGCCAGAGGGGCTGGAACTGGATGATCTTTAACAAGGTCCTTTCCAACCCAAAACATTATCTGATTCTATGATATTGTTGTTATATACCCACTGATGTACACAAAGATGTGGTTCTGCAAACACTTTGTTTGAAGATGATCTGTTTTAAGCTAACAGAGAAGTAAAAATTGCACAATTGACTCCTTTCCTATTTATTTGATCATTATAGAACTATAATACATTACCAGCCTGTTCTGAGTAGAAGAAAACAACTTGGATTCATGCTGGCAGTAAGTGGCCCTTTGAGGATTCGGGTGTTTTCCCCCCTAGACACTCTCCTTATTCTTCTGGTTGATCTAAATCTTATCAATTTCTTCCTCTTGAAGTAAAAAGCAGTCCAGCTCTCAGATGGCTTGTGGTTTCCGAGACTGAAGTGGAGGGAGAATGACAGCCTGTCTGTCTCCAGATCTATTTCTGAATTCATTCATGAGCCCTCATTAAAATGTAAGAGAATTATGAAGGCAGAGAAATAATGAAATAGGAGTCTTTTCCAAACTGGTCTCACTATCCCACCACACTCAAATATCTGATATCCATTGTGACACACTTTCTTCCGCATTGATGAATTTTAATTTCTGTTGCTCAAGGGTAACACTTCAGAAACAGCATGAGTGGTCATTATATCACATACATATTAGAGTCTACCTCTTTAAACTAGATGCCTGAATTAATAAGGTCCTTTTCCTGTACTGTGCTGCCATACTGGCAAATACTTTTTGACTGGGTAAAACTAAAGTGCAAAAAAGTGCTTTCCCAGCTGTCTTGTGAAGTCAAGATCAGAGAACAGCATGCAGGCTTTTGATATTTTACGTCGGGATGCGCATTCTCCAGAGCTCTCCTTATTGCCAACAGAGACCATGTTCCTTAACAGCCTTCAACTTGGCAAGGGGGCAGAAAAATTCTGTCTTCCTCCCAGTGCACCCCAGCCCCAAACAAATCAAAGTACTACCATCACCCACCCACAACAGAGTGAAAGTAATATGTTACTTTTGCCAAATGAAGTACAGATTTAACCTGGTCAAGGCAAATTTGCCCTGCTTATACAGCTGTATGAACACTTGGAATGATGTTTCAGAATTCATAACTGCAGTTACTAATGATTTGAGCCCTACAACTTTATCCGCTTTCCAATTTGAAGGTAGAATATACTCAACACTGAAGATGGGACCCAATTTGTTAATATCGGCTTCAAGACAGGTTGAAGTGCAATGATATTTATCTTTTGCTGAAGACACATGGGTGGACATCTTCCGAAAGAATGTGCATGACCTACTAACTTAAAGCAACCTAGGTTTGTTTCGTTACTGCATAGTTCTTACTTTGCCATATGCTAAAAAAGTTGAAGTATAAAAGACAAAAAGGCCTTTAAGAAGTTTTTAAAAGGAAAAATGTAACACTATTTCTTCACAATAAACTAATTATTATATCACATTTCCTATTTTTGTATCAACAAATCAAAATGCATTATTGTGTACAGAGCTGAATATTCTCTCTGAGCACTATCCCAACAGGTGAATGCAAACTTCTGTGCAAAATAATTAAAGAAAGATGTATGCCCATTTCATTTTACTGCAGCAATCTCTTTGTGAGTTGTCAAGAGCAATACTGCAGGCCATGTCACAGAGCTACTCAAAAGACTAATTTGACGAGCAAAAATGCTGCTGTATAGTTTTCTGAACCACCTTTCCCAAATCTAGCTTGGCTATTCCAGCACAGCAACAAGTCTGCCACATAGAAGTCTGTTAACTGTGCAGAAGCTGCCAGTAATTTTGCTTTCTAAGTGATCAGTCAATAACGCCTGATAAGATCACATCAGCAGCAAGGCCAGCCTTTCAATATTAACCAGTTTTATATCTTATCTTTTCCCAGGTGACTGGCTGTGATGCAGGTGAAAGGGTGATGGAGAGCTGAAGACATGATATAAATTATAGATGCCTGCAAATTTAATTAGCAAACAAAAATCCAGGGATAGCTCCTGTTTAATAGAAAGACATAAGCCCTGACAAGATATCTGCGGGTTTGCCTACCTTGAGATAACACAGGACATACTGTAAGGAGAAGAGAAGACCCAAATTCTAAATTTTTCTCAAACATGGGGAAAAACTCTCCCTTATCCTCTGGCTCGTTTGCCAGACTGGTCTTTGCTTGAAGCTACCACTATGCTCCAGCCATCTTGCTCACACAGAAACACAGACAGAGTGAGGCATGTCTGCCTAGGGAATAACTCCCCAGACCGATGTCTGGCCCATCAGCAAGCTCCGTCTGTTTACTCAGATCCATTTCTTCAATTAGAAGAGCTCTATCATCCTTGCATCTAAGTCATGACTCAGTATTGGAAGACAGAAGATAAGTGGGGGGTGAGGGGGAAGAAAAAAAAAAAAGCTGTATAGGGAGGAAGAAAAAAAAAATTGAAATCTTTAGAAATGATTGCTAAGAAATAGTCCTTTCAAGGCAGGTTAAAGCCCCGTATGAGCTAGCACTGTTGCTCTCACAATACAGAACTTGCTCACACCTGCACTGCCAGGTCCCTTGTATAAGTAACTTGTTCATCTGTGGACCATCTATCAAGGTAGATCATTCTTGAGATACAGACAATATCCTTTCAAGAGGTGGTATCCTGACTGATGTGTTTTAAAGTATGGTTGAACAGACAATACTAATACATTCTTGAAAAGTGCACACTCCTCCTTTAGGATTCTCACATTTCTTATAGTCTCTAGAAATTTGAATTACATACCAAATGTTTAAAAAAAAAAAGTGTCTACACAACACATTTTTAACTACTTGTTATTAATATTTTAAGAATATCTAATTGCAGCAGTGTTATTCTACGTGTTTTAAATTTTATTCCTTTTCAGGTGACAGCAAGCAGCAACCAAAAAAAAAGTAAGTTATGTTTGAATAATACATTTACACTGCTATTATTTACCATGTTCTTCAGCTCTCTCCGAACCTGAACTGTCGGCAGCTTTCTGGAAAGTCAGTTTTGTAGTATGTACCAAATACTAAAAAGACAGAGAGGCATTAAAATTAGAGATTGACAGACAGCTGGCTGGATTTAAAGGGAAAGTAAGTAGAGTGGTGGTAGCAAGTATGTGAACTTAATAGCAGAAAAGTGAGAGTCGTGGGATATCTGGGATCAAATCAGGCTCTGTCAACCAGAAGACGACATTACACCTTCAAGGCCATCGGGGCCTGTCTAGTGTTAAGGGAGCCCAAAGTAATTTGAGCTGGCAGGACGATTTGAAAAACTGCATCAGTTTAGGATAAAGTTTGGTCTGCTCTTCCTGGCTAGCTGAGAAATAGGGTAATGCAGTGAGGACATGTAAATTCTTTTTTCTTTGTCTCTCTTTTAAAATTATTCTTATGTAGATTTTCAGTTTGCACATACTTAGTATGGACCTGCATGCCTACAGCTATTTTACATCATTCCTGTTCTTTCTAGCTATGGTTTTGTTTTTGCCTAGTGAACACCAAATGAAATCCAATAGGGATAACCGCAAAGTCACCCAATGGAAAAAAGTACACGTGTATCAGAAATCCACTTGAAGTTGCTGATAGGAAAAAAACCACAGTTTTTCATACCAATCAGGTCACCTCATTTACTCGATCATGGAGTCATTGTTAGAGTAGGACAGTTGTATTACATCAATAATTTTAATCGGTGTTACCAAGGTATGAACAAAGTATTCCCTTTCTTAGGGATTTACATTTCAAGTGACAGGCAAATCATATAAAACATAGAAAAGGGAAAGGTAGTAGAATTAATAAAAGAGATTACCATTTGAATACATTCTCCAAATAATTAATTCCACAATTTCAATATTAAAATTCATTATCTTACACGACCTTCCAAAAATTATCTGTATTTTTTGACCCTCACAGAGACTGAAAAGTCCTTCCTTTTGGTCATATATTTGAGAGACTTCTGTAGGATTTTGAGATTTGCATAGATTCTACATAATTCTTCCATGCCAATGAGTTGTTTAAATTTTTAGTCTTTTACTGATGACTTTAAATAGCATTTTTTAAAGTTTACCTTGCAGACAATTTGCACTTGCTGACAAGTTTTTCTCAGATATCTTGCCATTACTTTAATCATTCCTTGCTCTAAGTAAATTAGAGAACACAATATTTTCTTTAAGAGCTAGTCATCTAATTTAATATCAGTAAGCTGCAACTAGCAAGCACAGTGATGACAGTAGGTCTCCATTTCACATAGTCTCACCGTTGATCCTTGCCCCTCCCCTTCAGACTTCAGTTTCTCTGTAGGTAGCATAATTTGACAAAAGCAAAAGAGAAAAGCTCAAAGAGTGCTTCTACTTACTCGTCTGTCTAAACAGGGAAAGAATTGCCAAGGGAGGATCAGAACTTTCCCTAGAAAAGTACTGGCGTTATTGGGAAGCCTGGAGAGTAAAATTAAAACCGACCCAAACATAAGGGACAGCGTTCACTAAGGATGACTGAGAGATTAAAGATAATGTCAGGTATGGTCTCAAAAGCAAATAAATAGTTTTATCTATTGAAAACAGAGGTAAGGACATTGCTGACGATCAAAGGTAAGACGATGAGGGGAAATATCAAATAGTGAACCTATATCCTGAGATAAGAGCAAAATATCCAAACTAAGGTTGATCAAACAAGGAACAGGGAATGTGCTTACAGGAACTTACAATAATATTAAGAGCAGAACAATAACATATAACAACAAGAAAAATATAGATCTTGTACCTCTCTTTAAGAAGGAAGAGAAAAAGAAAATAATATTAGGCAAGCAAATTTAAGATCATTATGTTGGTCGACCAAAACTCTATCCCTCAAAATTTGCCTGTATAAAAGACAGGCATCTAAGTTAATGAAAGTTTGTTTGGCAAAGTTGTGTTGAATTTTACTGAAAATAGATTGTTCCAGAATAATGTAATAATTGCTTTACAAACAAGACAAATTGATACTAAGTTCAAATAAATTAGTCTATGTTCAATATAGCACTACAACAAAATAATGAGTTCAGCTGTAAAAGACAGGTTGTAGTACAAGAATTGTAAATTGTGTAAAGAATTCACCAAAGAAAATTAACAGTAATTTGCATTGGACTGAAATACAGCTGTTCAAGAACTCCAAGGATGAGTCTTGGAACTAATATTAATTGCTTAATGTTACCAATTTTGTGGGAGAATAATAGAATGGACTTGTAAAGCGTGTTGATCAGGATAATTTACGAAAATAAAGTTGGATGTAACAGTGAATAACTCATGGAAATGATGGGAGCAGTAAAACTGTGATGATACCAGTCAAAGTGCAAGATCATTTATTCATCAATACAAAGCATTTCTAGTTTTAGATATGAATTATTTGGAAGTGACAAAGGAAGACAGAGACTTGGATTTCTTTTTCAGACTGAGCGAGCTATTAATTCAATGTAGCCATGGAAGAAACAAATACAGTCTTGTGAGGTGGCAGTTGATGTATTTCCATCTTATAAACTATCATTAATGTCATAGAACAAAACCCCTTGCAAATCAAAACAGCTTAAAGCAGTGACATCTACCCTGCCCATAGCACAGAGGTAAAGAAAATACGCCCCTTAGAAAGCAGAGAACTTGGTCAACTACTATGTTGTCCCTTTTCAGTGAGTAATAAACTCATTAGAACTAAAGACGATAAGGCAATATATGCTTGAAGAAATTCCTGACGTCAACCTGAGAACAGAAATGATGCCATCGTTACGAAACAGCCTAAACTTAAGCCAACAGAAGGCAACGGGATGAAGTTAACCCATTTGACTGCTATTATGTGCCTCATGTTTAGATCTTGAAGACAGAATTTCTAATGAAGAACCGCTGCATGAATAGCGATCCATCATCAGCTAACACATCTAATAGCCCAGAGCAAATTGCTGATTCAGCTGTTGACCTTGTATATCTCAAGTGATTCTTTGCTATGTTACTTTTCTACTGCTGTTATCATTGTAGAAAGCTCGTGCTGCATTTGTGAAGATTGCATAGAGGACTACAGGACTATAAATGTAAGTTATCTAATTAGGTATTTCTTTGTTGTAAGTGTTCCACCTGCAAGCAGACATTCATCTTGAAGCCTGTTCCCATCTAATTTCAGGGGAAATGTTCCTATCTTCTTTCATGGAAGAAGGCTGGGACCTCTGCATTTTTATTGCACATTACCTGGTCTACAGGGCTATAAAATTTGTTACCTCAAAATTCCAAAGGATTAAGACCATAAGACAGTTAAAATGCTACCTCGTGGCAAAACAAAATAGGGTTACAATAATCTTCACAATTAACATTTGGCATTTAAGGTACAACTTCTTCATATCTCATATTACACTACACGCTAATCCTGTTTTGTTTTTCCATTTACATCAGTACTTCTGAAAGAAAATTAGAAAGTATCTTTAGGTAAAGGACACAACTTTCATGTGGACTGGCAATAGCCATATTCTTCTGACTCATGAAAAGAACAAAAAGAAATATTTTCTGATTTTACACAAATGTTTTGAAGCCTTTCTTTCTGCTGTACCATGACAGCAGCTTCTCGCTGTTTAGTATTTACTACCTTGCCATGGAAAAAAAAATAATAAAACCACAAACATAATACAATCTTATCATTTGGGTTTCTTTCATTTTCTGTCCTCCCATACATGCATTTCTAAGCAAGTTCTCACTGCTCAAACCTTTTGCCAAAAGTTACCAGGCTGCAACAGAGCTTTGTCTTAGTCATCATAACAAAACAGAGGAATCAAAGTAGGAAAACTGGCCAAAGTTGCATCCGCAAGCTTGACTTCCTATAGGGTCTGCTCATTTCTCTGGATCCTCTGTCAGAACCTAGCCAAGACAGGCTGGCATGATCCCACCTGTGGTACTGGGATACAATTTTCCAGAAATCAATAAAAAAAAACCTGTTGCAACATGAGCAAGAAGCATAAGTACAACTTGGGAAGCCCTATCACCTATCTTTTATGACTTCTCCATCTAATGCTGTGTAATCACAACACGCTTTTTCAAAATATGTCTGCTTCTTACCTAACTATAGGCTTGAAAAGAAAATCTCATTGCAGCCCCAAATCAGACAAGGGAAAAGGAACTGAGAGTTTAACTACCAACCTAAAGGCAAAAGCAGTACATTATGCCACATAGTATCATAGAATCATAGAATGGTTAGGGTTGGAAGGGACCTTCAAAGGTCATCTAGTCCAACCCCTCTGTAAGAAGCCGGGACATCCCCAACTAGATCAGGTTGCTCAGAGCCTCATCCTACCTGGCCTTGAGCGTTTCCAGGGATGGGGCCTCCACCACCTCTCTGGGCAACCTGTGCCAGTGTTCTACAACCCTCATTGTAAAAAATTTTTTCCTAATATCCAACCTAAACCTACCTCCCTCTATTTTAAAACCATTACTCCTTGTCGTATTGCAACAGGCCCTACTGAACAGCCTCTCCTCATCTTTCTTGTAGGCCCCCTTGAAGTACTGGAAGACCGCTATGATTTTGAAAGTAGTTCTCCTGATTCCACATCAGGGGTTAGATACTTGAGGTCAGCTTTATTTACGGCATAGAGCAGTACGCTTCAATGGAGACACGCTTGGGTTTTGGCCTGTTTGGAACTCCAGTTCAAAACTGAAATATCATCCTGGAGAGATCCAGAGAATTCCGATTTCTATCATTTCTACATTGACTTTTCAGCATTTCCTATCTGTTATTTACTTCTGTAAGACACGATGTGTCTTAATGGCCAACCTTTAATAACAAAAATGTCACCACTGTAAATGTAACAACACGAACAAGCGTATCAAGCTGTACATTTCTGTACGATATTTTTTTGATTATGCCTTTTTTAAGTTTTGGAAAATACAGCATTATTTACCAGTTAAATCAGTGTACTGATTGTAAAAGTAGTTCACATACAATTGTACCTACATTTTTTAAGTCACTGCACTTCAAGTGACTTCAGCACTTCAAAAAAATCTGACATCACATTTGTGGTATGTAAACCATTTGAGAAAAATCTCAAGACCGAAGAAACTGACTGAAGAAGGGGAGAACGGACAGGAAAAAGATATTTTTTACTCAGTACTCTGGCATCAGCTTTCATCTTAAAAATGAATGCAAGGAAAAATAAATAGTTTCAGATCGTTTAAGAAAATAATAACAACATAAAAATAAGAGCAACTGGAGACCTTTTGTTTGCTTGCTTCCTACTCATCATAGATTCATAGTAAATACTACAATACTACAACTACTGCAAGTGAGGATATCGCCTAGATTCTTGCAAGAACAAAGACTTCAAGCCTCAAAAAAATGTTAAGGCATGATACCAATCTTGATCATGTTCAATTGAGCAGATACTGTGATCAGCTTCATGATGTGTCATGGACTGAGATCGCGTGCAGGAAAAACTAAAAACCTTTTGTGCAATTACGCCACAGGTCATCAGAAAAGAAATTAATGCTTTTTGCATGAAAGAAGATGGTACTGAGGAGAAGAGCTCTTCCGAAGTTACCATGGGGGCTGTAACCCCTTCCTCCTCTTTCTGGAACAGCAACTGTTACTTCATCAGCAGCTGCAGCTGTTGGGCTACTTCACTGTCCAGACAGCTGTCTGCAGCCCCTAGAAAAGATTATTTTTTTTGTTGTTGTTGATGATGATCTGGCTTTAATCCTCTTCATCCTATTCCCACCAAAAATAAGCAAAGGCCTGCAGCTGAACTAAAGTAAAACCAACTTTACCTGATGACACATGGGAAAAAAGACTTACAGCATGGGTCTTGTCTCCAGTGCACATTATTTAAATCAGTTACAGCATACGAAGGAAAGGAGGTCTGCAAGTGAAAAAGGGAGACACACATCACAGACTTTTCTCCACAGTGCTCGAAGGCAGACAGCTCCTTGATTCCTGGTCACAGGTCCCCTCTGACCTCCTCGTGGAAACGTTAATGATAAAGGTGATAACACTCAATGAATGCCTCATGACCCTGAGCGTAACCTCTAGATTTCATTCAGCCGTTCTTGTCTCTTCCACTTTCTGCCACGGTCTTGTTCAAGAGTTCTGTTATCTTGGCTTATAACTTTGACCTCTGAAGGCTTGGGGCACGGAGTCAATCAATTCTTCACACTTTAGACCTACCTGAAGGACTCTATTTCATCATGTCATTGTATTCAATTTATGAAATATTCTCTGTGAATATTGTGAACGTGTTTTAGCCTCAAAACTGCTATGGAAAAAATGAAGTGAATTCTCACACCTTCTTCCAGCTGTAGCCATGTTTTTCTCTTTCTTATTTTTGGGGCTGGGTGGTATGGGGGAAGAGAACCAGCAAAAAATCTTATGACACATTCAATAATAAAACATTGGTGTGTTGGTATATACAAATGAATAAATTCTTACTTTTTTAACTTCCAAACTGACAAACTAATGCTGTCTTCTAGATTTATTCTCGCATTTCATGTTTGACTTGAAGCTACAAAAGAAAGGGGAAGGTAAGGTTCCTAACAATTCATGTTTGCCTATCCCCTCCTTACAGGTTTCTCATGATCAGTAGCCCTTATTTCCACTGTATGTACAGCTATAGGTATGAATTAGTTTAAAAATCAAAGTAGCTAGCCAATTAGATAATCTCCATTATAGGAAAACACTGCCATTTAATTAGCTTGTTAAAATCACCCCCGTACATATACCCTGAGGATTAAACCTCCTGTAAAAGCACGAAAAGACATTTAGCCACTAGCCCACCAAGAGCTATATTCACAGGTATACAAATGCAATTTTCTCTGAGAAAATATGTAGAGATCATGTGAGATTTTTACTCTTCTTCAAAACTGCCTGAAAGCTGTTCTCTTGGATACGGTGTCTGAGTGTAAGAGAGGAAATGCTGGCCAGATGCGTATCGGAAGAGAGGAAACCCCTCTCATCCCTCTCCAAAACAAGATACTTCAAACACTAGCCAGCTCTGAAGAGCCTGTGGAGAATCCAACTTACTTGGCACAGATGCAGCTTTCTGTTACTTCCTTATCCCCCTGCCTCCCATCTGCCCTTCCATTGCCTACATTTATTCTTTTTAAAGACAGATTTTAGTTTTCCTCCTAATTAGGTAAACTATGCATAAGGATTCACTGACCCTTAGAAGAGCCTGTTAACTGTCAAGCCCGGAGTCTGCTGCCTAGAAGCATAACTTATTTTTCATTATATTTGAACTGTTGTTAAATACAGAAAAACGAAACACCAAATGACATCATTAATCACCCTACAAAATAAAATTAAGCTTGCTAAGTTTTATGGAGAACCTGAATACTCTTGCAAATGCTCCTGTAAATTCACATTACCCTGGTAGCACAAATAAATTTTCCCAGTTGTTCAAGTTATATATAAAATGCAGTAGTGTGAAGATAGAGACATCATGCATAAAGAAACCTTCACTACACAACAAACCTTCCAGAAGAAAGAAAAACTTCTGCCTTGTGATTCAAATATAGATTATGTTAACTAAGTTTTGACTCAAATTATGCTAGGATGAGGACAGATTTAGAATCTTAACTGCACTTCATAAAGCAAATAGTTGACTGAACCACAGTAATAAGAATATTTTCACAACATGGCTTGGTAAAATCCACAATATCCTTATTTTTCAATCAAAAAAAGGCCAAGATTCGTCATGATGATGCTAAAAGTCTTTAAACACCAACCTAAAAACTTTCCCAGCTACCAAAACAACTACAATTAATAATTCCAATACGGAAATGTCTTGAAATGTGCATGGGAAATTCTCCAAAATAGTTTCAAACAATGTAATTTAATGAATTTTAACCAGAGATGCAAGTTAATGAAAGACAACACCCCCTTACCCCCCAAGTTTATTATACTGTTGCCAAACTGCAATTCAGTGGCTTGCTCTCTCCACCTAATATTTATAGGTAATCAGCAAACCTGCTTGGTGGAACAGACATCATGATCTCTGTTCCATATAAAATGAGGGATTTTAAAAACAGAGCTAGGGCTCAAGTATCACGTGTAGGATTCAGAGCAAACACATACCCTCAGGATCATTTTAATTGCCAAAGAGTATCCTGACTACCTTCATCTGCTTTTCCAAAATGCCTGTCATGTCATCTGTCAGCTCTGCCATGATTTCTTGAATACTCTAAGCCTTCCACCTACTTAGAAAACTGAATCCCAAATGACACCAAGCTCATAATCTACCACCTATCAGCTGAACCTCTCAGATCTGTGCATTTGATCCACAGCATAGAGGCATTAGAATCTCATCTGCAATAAAAGATTATCATCACATATTTTCCAAAGGATGAGAGCATCCCCAAAACCTGAACCTTCAAAGCCAAAAAAAATATTACGTCTAAACCAAGCTTTAAAAGCTCCATTCTAAATGTTGATTTTCAGGAAACAAAATTTTGCTTTACAGCTTGCTTGAAAAGCTACAGTAAATTTGCTATGTAAATCTGGTAAATCACTAGAAAGAATTGTTGTCTTTGAAACTGAGGCATAGCTCATATCCTACTTAGCGAGTCTATCCTATAAACCTGCATCAGGATCTTTCATTACAGATAATCTTGCAGTTGCACGCATAGATAACGCTGGCTTCCACAGTGCTTTCCAACCTTCACAGTATCACACACCATTTTTCTAAAAAGGGTACATTCCTAGCACTTGATAAGGGAAGAGCCCCCCTGCAAAGGACTGCTCGATACAAACATTCTGTTTTTTCCTCAAGCACATTTTCTTAATCAATCATGGCACATATAATCATATAAAAATGTAAATATGCTTGCACCACCTCGCCTATAAATGCTTATGTATCGCAACTAAGCTTGACTGAAGTCTTGGAGGATCAAGAACGATATTCCTAGAAATTTCATGGCAACTGGCCCTTCAACAGAAAAGGAACATCCCTTTGGGGGGTGGGGGGAAGTGCTCACTAGGAAAAGCATGGACTCGGAAGGGATGCGTGTCTTACAGTCATGGGAAAACTTACAGCATTTTGGCTGAGAAATTAGGTTTATTGAAGTGAAAGCAGATCAAGAGGGTTCAAACCCAAAATGAGGTTACACCTCTGCCATACTAACAATGAAGTCCAGCATCAGAGGATAAATGGTGGGCTGGGACCTATATTGTACAAATGCAAACAACTCTTTGGTCAGGGAAAGACACAATTTCTCTGGTAAAGTTACCAAGACTTCACTGAAGCATCTGAGAAATCAAAAGCTCATAAGAGCTTTTCAGCTCTGTCTGGTTGTCAGTGTGGCCATTTTCACCCACCTCACTGCAAACAGCAGGGTTTACCTCTCTGCTGATAACGGAACCCTCAGCTCTTCCAGGAGCCCTGCTCACAGCCAGGAACATCCAAATGAGTCGCTCCCCAGCCGTATTTTGTGCCAAGTATCTCCCCAACACAAGGATTTGTACACAAGAAGCAACCTGCATTCTAGTTTAAGAGGTATCTGCATATTGCCATCCCCCAACTATGTCTACATCACACAGAGGAAAAAAAAAAAAAATCCAAGGAGAGGGGATATTTCTCCCTCCCTCCCCACCTTATAGAAAACAGAAATAAGCAGTGTTATGCTGCAAAGGCAGGAGCTTTTTCTGTGCCTAGTGACTGCTGTTTTCCCCTTGCAGCATATGGTCTTGTTTAGTTTCTTCCTCTCCTAGCAGTGAACTAATAAACAAGAGGTAGGCCTCTGTCTTTTCACCAAGGGAAAAAGAGAAATGTACTTCTAACAAAAGGTAGACACTTGTCTTGGTGCCAAGAAAAAGTGTTCATGCCCCATTAAACAGAAGGTAGATTCCTGTCTCTCTGGTTCTTTTGTTTGTTGCCTCAGATTGTTAAACAGAGCAAGGGCACTCCTGCTTCCAAGCACCTGCATTTAATTGCAGCTTATTGCGTTCCCCACAGGGAGGCAGGAACAGCTGCAAGGGAACACTGTACTGATGCAAGAGCAGAAAATTCTTCTTTTTTTCTCCTAAGCAGGAAATGCTCTCTGCTACAAAAAGCACACTACTCTAGAGAGGAGTCATGAGGAAAAACAACCAGTACTGCTTGGTTTTCCTTTGTTTTTTTGGGGTTTTTTTGGTGGTTTTTTTTTCCACTTATTTTTGCTCAAGCAAGTTAATAAACCACTATTATAAAATTTTTAAAAATTATCAAGGCTCTATAAAGAATCTATTTAAAACTCACTTCTCAAGAAAAATAATGTTCTTGGCAGAGCAATCTGCTTGTTTGTTAATGGAAAGATTTTCCACAAAGCCTAGTCAGGTCATCACCATTTAAATTTAAGTGAATATAATTAAATAAAATTAATTCATAAACTAAGTTTAGGACTATCTTCTAAAGAAAGAAAAAAAAAAAAAAAAAAAAAAGGATTTCTCCCCATCCTGCATGGCATTTAATTGCTCATTCAAGGAAGGCTGCGTAATGAAACTCTGGGAAAGCATATACATTTTTCCCTTTACAACAGCTACATTCAGTTCCTCTTTCTGTTCAGCATTTGTTCCATTTATTTGTCTTTCGAATATAATATTTTAATAACTCCCTACACATACAGAGGTTATTTTTTTCTGATATTTTTGCTGGAAATTTCCTTGGTCCTTTTCAGAAACTACCTAGTATGATGAAGAATGCTAAAAACACCGTAATTATACCAAGCCCAAAATCCACAGGCTGGCCAGCAGCTCCTGTTTCAACCCTGGGAGATCTCCATCAGGTGACAGAACAAGGAGCAAATCTTCATATGACAGGGAGGGCTGGTTTGAGAGCTCCTCCAGACTAGGAGAGCAGAGGAAATCCAGAAAGCCTGTCCTCCAGTTTGATGAAAGTCAGCAGAAAGCAAGGCACAGTGATTCAAGGAACTACCCATGCTCATCTCGCACTGAAAAGCCAGCAGGAGAGCTCCTCCTCGTACATTAAGTTCCCAGGGCTCCCTTGCCTAACTAGGTCACCTCTACCAAAATCAAATGGAAACAATAATCCTAGGGTTTGGAAGCCCTAGGGCCTCCCAGCATGGTCCAAAACAGCTCTTTTAGATTGCAAATGTTTTCCAGGTCCCAAGATTTAAAAGCAAAATTCGCTTTCTCTATATCATCTTCTGTACCCAGAGGCAGCACAATAAAGAGTACAGTCACAGCACTGCTCTCTGCCTGGGCCTCCTAATGCAATAGAAAGTAAAGAATAATTTTTGTTTCTTCGCATACCACTACCGCTTTATTGAATTAAAAAGTGGCAATCTTTCTTTTTTCCCTCTAAGTACTAAAGAAATAGAATATTTAACCTCCCACCTGTTTCCCCATAATAAAAAGAATAAAAATGGAAATGTTTCCTTATGCTGTTTGAAGTTCACTGGATTTAAGCAGACTGTAATATTGAGGTTTGGTTAGTTGCACGCACTGCATGCTTCCTGTTATGTTCCAGCTTATTTATTTATTTTAGACAACTAAAATAGATCTGCTTTTAGTCTAAACTATAGACTAAAAAAGTCAATAAAAAAAGAGCCAATTTGACAGCTTCAGTGGTTGAAGACTTTGACAGAATAGGCACAAGTCAAAGCAGCATTCTTTCCTTACCTTGTTTATTTGCATCAGCCTTAACTTGGAGATACCTCTTTTTGATTAAAGAGCAGCTCAGCTTTAGTAATCCTTCTAGCCTTTGCCTTAGGTCTTGCAACAACATGGAATCTTCAAATGGGAGGAGAGAGGTTTCCACTTAGAAGAAAGAATACGCTACTACATGTGTAGGTTAAGTGAAGGAGAATACAAGTATCAAGAGCAGAGAAGGGAGTGACTGCTGCTTGTGTTCCCCCCGCTTGGATCCGTAACCACCCTGCAGATGAAGATCAGAAACCACACCATTGCCCTAAACAGGAGGACAGCACCATTTTCCCACTTGTCTGTGCACACCTCAAAAACCACATCCGTTCAGGAAAGGTCTATTCCTTTGTTTCCGCAGAGGCATGGTGCTGAGCCTGCCCAGCTCCCCTGGCTAACCTTGCTGTGTGCCTGCACATTCTGGCTCAGTTTCCTCCGATCTTTGCATCCACTGCTCCTTTGCTACCCAGCTGAAAAGGGTGGCTCCAGAGATTAGAAGTGCAAGCATGATAGCCCAGATAATTTTCTGCAGTGGAAAAAGTCTTCTACAGGACTGAAATGACTAGAACCTTCTAATTTTGTTTCTTTCCTCACAGGAACTTCCTAAGGATTCAGTTGAGAGGCAGTCATCATTACTTCACAGTGTCTGGTAACAAGCAAACACGGATGCTAGATAACAGGGGTAAGCACTTGAGGAAACGTAGAAAACTACTTGGAAAAGTAGCTAGGAAACTAGATGAAGAGTATTGGTTAGTACTGGAAGAATACTGGTTAGTAGTACCAAGTCTGAATTAAGATTTACTATTTCCTTCATTCTCTGGACCTGTCTTAGGTTAATTCATTTTCTACTTGACCAGGCTTTGGTCTCTCAGTCACCGGCAGTGAGGACAGGCCTCAGATTGTGACTCAGGCTGACAGCACATTTGCTTGCTGTAGAAATGTCCAAGAGTACTTTCTTACTTGGTCTCAAAAGGGCAAGTAAGTATCCAAAAGTAAGATACTTGCTAGGTGTAAGAGGGCAAAGAGCATGGATAGGAGCAGCTACCTGGGAAGCAGCTAACACTACACATGTTCACATCTATGCTTTTTCTATATTAAAATTTCAGAAGTTTCATTCATTTACTTGTTCATAACAGCTTGACCGAGGTACTAACTCCCCACATTTATAACAGAAAATTAGAAATCTGAGATATTCTCACATATTATCTGAACACAGTTTGTCTTGAAACTTGAACAAAGATCGTTCTCACTAGAATTCTGAAATGGGCCATGCAAATGTAAATGGTTTGTTTTGAAGATTTCCCAAGTAGGAAAATAAAATAAAATACAACATTCTAATGAGAACTTTGTTTGTTATTAGGTTAACTTCTCCTAGCTTTAGTACTGTCGTGCAATAAATCATAAATATGTAGATAATTTTCTGTCATTTCATTTATCTGGCATCAAATACTATTTTACTACTTACCATAAGCCAAAGAGGATTCATGCAAGTTATTAAAAAGTAAGTCCTCTAGTAGGCTAGATTTTATGTCTCCACTAAAAGCATTTTAATATCTAGGAAAAAAAAAAAGATTCAATAACTGTTCTAAATGTACATGTAATAAGCCATTTGTCTGACTAGGTTTATATAATGTTATTATCTGAACACGTAATATTTAATTAGCAATACGGTGCCATCATTTACTCTGTGACTATATCTCAAAGCAAGGACGAGAAGAAAATTTACCATAGAACTAACAGGATTTCAGACAGAGATTTTATCTTAATTATTATAACCAAGAGCAACAATCCTTTCTTGCTACAACATCAGCTCCATAGTAGAATATTTTCTGAGTGCTGAGGGGCATATGAGTGTAAGTAAAGCTATTGTTTGAACACCTTATTTTGTAATTATCTACATGATGAGAATTGGATGAGAGTTCTACCAATTCCATTCATCACATTTGTATTTGTAATTGTAAGGTGACACTTTGCATCTCTTCTGCTTACTTTCTATTTCTCACATTATTTTTCATATTGACAAGCCACGTCTTGTCAGATTCTATGAATATTATCCACACACTGGTTACACACATTGACAATTTTAAGTAATTATTCATAAATCATGGTTTCTGCTGTTAGTCAACTAGTTTCTTTTGTTCCCAACTTCTCAATATGCGTGGCTCAGATGTCTAAATCCCTTGAGATTACCTGAAGCTAAGAAAATGCACATTTATTTGTCACTCAAGCAAGAACAGTACATTCTGCTAATGTATGTTGGGGGCAGTAGATCTATACCCATGACTTTTTTTTAGGAATAATTAAATGAATCTGTATATATACACACATTATTAAAATACAACATTTAGAATTTATCCAAGATATAATTGCTTGCACACCAAATGGAGTTTTTATTGCTCTCTGAAATAGGATCTCTAGATAACTATTTTAGTTTGTTTGTATGCCCGCCAATATAGAAGTTGACATAACTCAATCTTCCAGATTCAAAGCAACCCAGATGATTAAATTCCTTGCATATGATCATATCTTGACAGAAACTCCCTCTCTGAAGTACAATTCATTGTGAGGTTTTTTTTTGCTTGTTTGTTTTTAAGAATACTAAGTTGAAGCAGAAAACAGTTAACACAAATGTGCAATCTACTTAAAAGTAGGGAAATCTGCAGCATTTTTAGGATGTACAAAAAATGAATGGCAAGACAGGAAAAGAGTGGTGGATTTCTTGGGTACAACAGAGAACAACGGAAAAGAAGTTTGCACACATATGCTTTTTTGACAACCACATTCACATCCTTATTAGAAACATCAATTTAAAAAATGTTTCATGTTACTTGTCAACATATGTAGAGACCTTGTATTTTAAGGTTTTAGTAACGTTAGTCATGTTTGAACACAGCTACCAATTCATCTATTTCCTGTAAACATGAACTGCTAAAACACTTGTATTACTGTATCTTAAAGAAGTTGTTACTAAAAAAAGGAAAACAAACACCCTGTGTACATTAAATGATGCACCCAAGGGAAATGCATGCATAGGAGAAATTCCGAGTACTGGGAAAAAGCATATGTTTATCTACCAGGATTGCACCAGAGTATCTTGGGAGAAACACAAGAATCTTGGTTTATGCAGGTAAATAGACATATCTGTGCTGCTGTGATAAAGAAGTTGAATAACTTTAGAGATATACCACTGTATTGCCTCTGAATCCTTGGCACTTTCAATTCCAGTTCCTCTTTACGAACCTCCTGAAAACCAGTCTTGACCAAGCATGAGCGATAATCCCACTTTCTCAGGCTGTCCTAGAAACTAACACATGAAAAAATGTGAAATATAATTAGCAGCTGAAACTGAAGAGATCCGTCACGTGCTGTTTGACAATTAAGGACTGTCAACTACTCTGCCTCTCATCCTCCCCTTCTCCCGTGCTCTCCCATCCCACTTTTTTTTTGTGTGTTACTTTTCTTGGAGATCATTATCCTAGTCCTGGACAGGATACACTGGCACGCACCAAACAATAATTTAACTTCTCCTCAGGGGCTATCTGGGACTCTAGGTATTCAGGTTAGCATCCTCAGATGCAGCTGCCTACTTACAGGCACTTCTTCCCCTTCTGATGCCTGCAATATCAGCAGGCCAGCTGACGGGTAAAAATCATCCAGAAGTACCTAATGCTACTCTTGGGATACCCACCCATCACACTATCAATATTCAAGCCCTGAAAGGGATGAGGAATTTACCTAAATAGGTGGGAAATTACCACACAGCACCTGGTCTACCTAGTAAAGATGCTTATATGTTCTCTTACTTTAGTTCATTGGAATAGCTAGACCTTTTGAATATGAAATAAATAAACTAGTTTCAGTGAGAAGTATCAAATTCCCTAGCACACCTGGAAAAATTAAACAGAAAAACCATCTATAAAATATAGTATCATCTACAAACGAAGGAAACTCTTCATTGGGGTCTCTCCATAGCAAAAAGCTAGGGAGCACAAAGGAGCCTCAAGAATCCACAAGTGTTTAATAGACACAGTTAATGGTCTTACTAAAACCCAATAGAATACCTTTTTAGCTGACTAAGACAGAATCAGTCTCTTTCTTCTTGTGCAGTCAGGGCACTCAGTTCACAGGCTGGCTGAACCTTGCTTACCCTTCCATGTGTCATCAGGAAAACATAGACAACTTTTTAAAAGATGCAGCTCTCTCCTCCTTGCCCACCCCATCATCACTTTACTGAAAGCATTATTTTATTACAGAGATTGGTGTCATTTTCCAAATGTGGTACATACCAGTACTACTATAGCAATTTACAGAGCTGTAGGTAGCAAACCTGAAGAGACTAAAGCAAATCTATATTCTTCCCTCTTATTCTTCACAGAACCTGACTTACACAACCCATTCAGTTTAGCCTTTGCTTATATATCTATGTTTTTTATTGAGGGCATATTCATATAGCTTCCTTATTTTACAAGCTTATTTTCATTTTAAAAATACAGCAAAATGTTTAAAAAGCTAAAGTTTTAGACAGATTTTTGAGTGTGTGAATAGCTGTGCTTGCAAACTCACTCCCATGAAAGGCACCCCTGAAACTCCCAGGAGAACTCCAAATCTTGGGCTAACTTTGTAAATAATAGGATTAAAAACCCCAAAGCCTTAACAGGTACAAATCCAGTGACTAGCAAATTAAATTCACAGAACTGTCTTTCCCTAGAGATTAGTGCTTTCACTGATGTTTCACAGATACTTTAGCAATAATCTCTTGACACAGGCATGCAGATTCATTTTCACAGATAACGTATCCTCCAAGATTCTCAACCTGAGGTTGTCTTTTCAGAAGCCAAAGGTCAGTATTTCAGATTTCTTCAACAAAAGTAAGACCAGCAGCTGGCAGTGATTAGCAACTGTCTTCATTTATACAGTTGCTGAGATATGCAGCAATAATAGTTACTACATCATGTGCCTTACCTATATGTACTGGCATTTTCCCTTTTCTTTGTATTGGCTGCAGTTTGTCTGCCTTTTCTTTCATTTTATTTCCTATGTCTTCCATCTGTTGGCTCTCCACCTAACTAAAGAACATTTCCCAACTTCATTTCAAAAGCTTCAGCTATGAAAGTTGCACATGCTTATTTCTATCACTTTTTATTTCTACCTATTCTGACTTAAATTCGCTATGCAAGGGCTTGGGACTAGAACTAGTCAGGAATTTATTTCGTAAAAAAAAAAAGCCTCTTAAAAATTATTTTCATCAGCTCAGAATAATTAATGGATTAATACAGGGTTCAGATAAAACAAATTTTCAAATAGAAGTGATATTGTTTAGTTGTGTTTCTGTTAAATTAGTTTCATAACAACATCAGGCTATTCAGAATGTTTGGATTTAGTATACCAGAACTATGTCTGAAGCAACACACAAGTTGCTCCTATTTATTGAATATAACTCGCTCTAAAGGTCAGCCCATACTGGATTCCTCATGTGCTAGTGTGAATAAAGACACCAGCTGTACCAGTAGGGCCAGTTTTAGCAAGCCTATACAAAAGATCTAGCTCAAACAATAAGCAAACATGAAGAAATTTAATAAATTATATTTAGGAAATACATTGTGCTACCTCTGTTATGGGGGAACTGCATCACTTTTAAGGTACTGGAAGAAGGGATGCTAAAACATCTATATTAATGAAGATTAACCACATTATTTTTGTCTAACAGTAAAATAAAAATGCACATTTATATTTAGACACAGAACTAACCCATATGTATTTTCCATATACACATAATTAAGACAGCACCAAATTTAGGTAGACTAATCACAGGCATATTTGGTCATTTACTTAATAGAGTGCTTCCTTTCTTTACCAAGAGTATTTTTTATGTGAAAAGCACTAAAATGAGACAGAAAATACAGGCTATCATATAATTCATTCTCATATTCCATATGTTTTGAGCATAACATCAGAATACCTATTTCTTTCATAAAGGTCCTTCATGTTTTATGGCTTTCCTCTCTTTTTATATTTCAGTATATCAAATCTTAGTGACTGGTTACTTTGTTCTCAGTCCCACTAGGCCTGTTATCTGTAATTAAATATAAGCCTCCTTGATATTAGTAGCGCGCTGATGGATTGTTGCTTACCTACCAGGCAGCACTTAGAGAAATGGAGGTCCTTGAAAGCAAACAGCATCAGAGCATAAATCAGCCAGAATGAAGACAGGAGTGAATATAGATTTTTGTGGTAAGAACGCTCAGGAGATTGTTCTTCGAAGTCCACAGATTGGAGATTACATTCGTATTGATTTATCGTCAGACGTTTATTGATCATTGGCTAAATGACTGTACAGATAAACATATGTATCTTTCCACTTCTGCCAATAGACCTAATCTTACTGACTACACAAAAATAAAAGCATAACCCTCTGAAACCTAAAATGTTGATTAAATGCTGCATGGAGGTTTGTGCAGTACAAGGGATCTGAAACAGAACACAAAACTCCACCCAACCTACTACTCCCACAAGAACAAAGAACAACTCAATTAAAAATATTCCAGATCTATTTTCAATCTTTTAAGTAAACACTTCTCTGACTGCCCCTGCAATTCTGAAATCATGTTGCTACATTTCTTGTAATGTCAGGCACACATTAAAAAAAATTATAAAATAAAAAACCCCACAAATCCACAGCTACTTACAATTTTCAAACTACAGGGTATTGCTATAAAGAATAGATACCATAGACAACGGACAGCTTCCCTGATGAGCAGGAGCTGTCAGCAAATTCCTGAAATTATTTTCAGTTAGTCTTACAATTCACACTCTGCATATCATAAAAGATGATCTTATAATCCAGGGAGCTAGGATATCATTTACTATAGCTCAGTACAGAAACTTTAAAAAAATTACTTAAGGTCAAATTTTTTTTGGATTGAAACACTTGTTTCCATTTGCAAGTTAACTTGCACTTAGAAATAGGAAATGCAGATGCGATCAGACCATAAATCTATTTTCATAGCACATGTTAATCCAATCTTTCAGAGATACACGTCTCCAAATGAGCAAAACCTACCTTCACATTGATTTGGTGACATCTCTATGAAGCTATAGTAATTTGATTTTTACTCCTAAGTAACCAATACACCGGCAAAACTAATAACAATTACCTGGCTATAAGCTTGCCTAAGCCAAAATGAAGCAGAGAAGGAACATGTAAAAGGAAGCACCAGTTAAATACAAAGATGAAACCAGCAATCATGCAATGAACTGGTAGTCTAATTTTAATAAGCATATCAGTTTTGCTGTGGACATCAATAAAGGTTTCCACATGCTAACAAACAGAGGGTGCATCTGAGCTCAACCTTTTCTAATCAACACTCTTTCACATTCAGAACAGAAAATGATAAACAGATACTTAGCACACCACCAATTACCAGTGCCCCAGATGGAGATCTCCCATCAGTTCCCTCCTCCCCAGTAGGAAAATACTTAGTGAGAAGATAGATCAGAAGCCTTTGCAACTTTGAGGCACTCTCCCACCCCATCCCCTTCCAAAGCTGGCTGGGAGGAGTGCCTGAATATTATCATTCCTACTTCAGAAAAAGAGGACAAGCCTATTAGAAATGCTTTCTACTCGCAAAGAGTTTTCCTTTCTCACATCCCATGGTATTTTTTTCCATATCACTAGGGACGTCCTTTGAAACCTGTTGCTGGAAGTAAACACCCTGTAGTTCTCTGAGCCATCTTGGCCTCCTGATCTTTCTCTCTCTACCTGCTGCAGCTTGTAATTAGTCCCAGCTGAAAATGTAGTTAATCTCCTTTAGCAGTCAGAATCACATGGGGCATGTATAATTCATTGCGGGGCACAAACCAATATTTACAGATTAAAAGCAGTTTTCTACTATCTCCCTTTCTTTGTCTTCAGAATCCATATGAAGAAGATTGGACTGGAAGTTCAGAGGCTGAAAGTGTATTCATTGCACTGTATGATATAGTAGAAATGAAGAAAACACCTATGTTTATTATGAATTCAAAATTCAAATTAGCATACACTAGAGCTTTTCCACTGGAAAAAATAAACCACTTACTGTGAAGATAAAGTAAAGACTTATTTGCAAATAGCAAATATTGGTTTTGTAGAAAATGATGTCAGAAGCCAAAGATTAGAAATTATTGCTAGAAAGCAGACTTTAAATTAAGAAGTGCTAAGTCAAGAGAAGCTGTGCTGAGCTGGAACTCTGAAAATGTACCTACTGATATTTAAGACTACCTTAATGTATAATACCCCACTAGAATGAAAATACCCGGATTAACTATATTGTCAGGAACACTTTGAGAGAACTGCAGAAAATGAAATACTGAAAAATAATGATTTCTTTGGAACAGAAAAGCCTATTGCTTATATTTTATTTTATGAAAAAGAAAAAGGAAACTAATGAGACTGTATAAAACTATATTTTCATTTCATGGTTATAGCTCCAGTGAAATGTCTAAACCAAAACAAATTTTGTTCATTATTGTTCATTATTTATGTTGTTATGAGAAACCAAAACCAAAGTTGGCTTATAAGTGTTAATGCAAATTACTCTCACCGCATCCATACACCCATACTATTAGAAGTGTGGACAATTCATAATGAATAATGCAAATTTTTTTTCGTATTTACTTCACCACCACCTTAAGGCTACAACATATTTCAATTTGAGTGAAAAAAAGGAGAAGGAAAAGAAAAAGGACTGATGCGGTCTTGAAGGAAGGAAAAGAAATGTTGATGTCAGTCATTCCTTGACTAACAATTACTGGGCTAGGCTCATCCATACAGCTATAATTCCTCTTCCCACTGTCCATAAGAGCACGATTTCAAAAAAGTAGAGGCAGAAGGCACCTCCATTGGATGCATTTCAGAATAACATGCTGAGGAATCTTCCCAGGTCCCTACCTCCATGAGGGAAAATCTCAGCTCCAGGTTGCAGGCAGGGGAAGTGCCTGTGCTGAGGGGTGAGAAAAAGCCACCTGTCTCTGTGCTGCCCAGTGCTCACCCTTGGCTGTCTCTGCGTTTCTTCTCCCTGGAGGAGTCACTGTCGGCTCCTAATGAGGAGATCTGGCCTGCTTCCCTGATTCTAAGCATGGATTTTTTTTTTTCTTTTTCTTTTATGGCATGTATTTATTTGGGATACTTTGAGTTGAATTTCACATAATTTATGGTGATCCTGGTGTAATTACAGTGATCTATAGTAGAGACTTACAGACTCTTCGGTGCCCACTGGGAACCCAGAGAGCCAATTCCCAGCAATTCTCTGGCTGGCAATACCAACTCTCTGTAGCAGCAGAAAGCATGAAATATGTCGAGTACCTTAAAAAGCAATGCTCTGCCATCACCTGGGAAGATGAGACATGGTTTTTTTGGTCGTTGCCACACAGCTTTCCTTCACTGAGAGCTTCAAATACGACCATCACTCAGAGGTATCTGAATTCATATCTCTAGATTGATGCTATGAGTCCTCGGTGCTCACTTGGGTTGATAACGGCGCAGCATTGTCTCAGGCATGCCCACATATTCCACAGTGTACTAAGACTTGCATGTCCATAACTACAACTAAAAAAAAAATATAATAATTAAAAATTAACTTCTATTTTAAATGTTTCTAGAGAAACCTGCAAAGAATAACATAACACTAGACATAGCATAGAAAGATGTTTGATAAAAGTACTGATTGGCAGCCATGTGCTCCTAGTTCTGCTCCTGTTTTGGAAGCTGACCTGCAGTATGAGACTAAATGAATTATTTTTATCACTTTATGCCTTTGTTTGACTATCTAATAGATAAGGTAACTGAAACTTTCTTTTTCTTTGAAAGCATTTGGAGACAAATGGTGGAACAGCAAAATGTACAGGTTGAGAGTAAAAAACTTGAGTGTGAAGCTGGGCACAAAAGGCAGCAGTTTGATGAACGCCTTCCTGAATAAGATCTTCATATCATTTCTTCATCCCTCTAAATAACTATAATAAACATAATGCAATTCTTCTACAGAATATTACATTTGATGATACCATTTGGTACTGTAATTTCTGTGAAGATCTGAATAAAATCATGTCAATTTTGGCTTTGACAAAATGAGGTTAATAACTAACAATCAATCAATTCTGCTCAGACTTTCTACCAAAAAAAAAAAAAAGGTACTGTAGACATACATTACAAATAGGCCCAAATATTAGTAAGTGGGTATTAGTAAGCTGAAAAGATTTTGCTGTCAAGGCCTTGTAAGTGCAATACAAAAAAACAGCTATACCTGAAAATGTGTTTCATACTGGGGAAAATGTTTATGTTCTAAGCACTGTTCTGCTCTGATACAGTCAAATTTATACCCTGTGTGCTACCATGTGGCTAAGTAGTTTTCTCAGTGTTAATTTTTTAGTCTTCCTTCTTATTTGAATGATAACAGCTGGGAACGCTAGCATATTATAAACTGCCAATCTCTTAGGAAGCTGCAGTTACAACCATTAAATAAACATCAGTTATTAAAATTAAGTCTTCAACACGCTGAGAAGCCTGCGTTTTTATTTCAATCGTGTGCTCCTTTCCTGCTTACTCCTCCTGCTAATTGTAAAATGCACTGTTTACAGTAGGTCAAGCTATCCATCTCATTAAAATGATCAGAACAGTTACAAACTGTTACAAAGAAATACATCTGAACAAAAGATGTTTTTTTTGTAAGATATCTTCTCTATGGTACTAATGCTCCACACGATTTACATTGCAATTTTTTTTTTTTTTATAAATACCTGTGTTCCTTTTAATGATGAAATGATTTGGAGTTGGCACAGAGAGAGGGATACAGGTAGATACCTTCAGGGAGGGAAAAGCCATACTAACTGTAGAAACCGTATTTAAGATCTTGATGAAGTTAATGATTAAGGAAATACACAAAGCAGGAGTAGGAGCTGGATGTGATTGAAACATACTAAAGATACAAGGAAGAAAGTCAAGTCTAGGTAGACAACTACAGAAGGACATAGCTAAATGAGGTGAAGGAAAATGTAAGAGATATGACTCCCCATCATATCTTGAGATTAGAAGAGAGTCTCGCCCAAATTAAAGAAGGAAATTATAATAATCTAGCTATAATCAGTCAAGGGTTATTAACTGAATGGATTGTCAGTTTTCCTTGTTCAACAGAGATTAATCTTTGAATAAATCAAATCTGCAAGCAAATTATTAGAAGGAACCAGAGTTTTGGCTCCCACCCTGTAACATCACAGGAGATCAATTCCTTTTGTCTATGTTCCCAGATCTCATCTCCATACATTAAAAGGCTGGGCCAAGAATCATATTAAAAGCTTAGAATACAATATCGAGGGCAGTTTCCCTCCTGTTTCTGAGTAGTATTTCTTTATATATATGTACAGGAGTATAATATGTATAGTAGTATTTTTAAATATATGTAATATATATAGAGAGGCAATATTCAGTGGTAAAGTTAAGATATATTTGCAGCCTAATTAAACCACAGTCCTATTTTCTTAACTCTCTTATGTGATACGCTTCAAAATTGCCAAGCTTTCCTCGCCTAGCCTTTCTGCTTCAAAGCATTGCATAAAGTAACTGAAAAACAGGCAGCTGCATTGTAGGTTTGACTTAACACAACTTGATTTTTCCGTTTGTTTTTTTCTTCTGTATTTTTTTTTTTTAAAAAAAACCACACACACACATGAAGTGAATCAGATGCCTGGTATAGGCAGTACAGCTGAAAGTCCTGTTGTGCCTCAAGAAAACCTTGTTGATCAATACCAATTCCGTGTAACTTACTGTGCATTCCTTGATCCTTCTCAACTAGTTATTAAAAACTCATGTCCTTGTGTTCGTCATCTACACACAGGATTGTTGGGTCTGAACTTTCCAATAGATACAGGCACAGATAGCGTGGAAAGGAAAACAATTCCATCTGGACAAACAACACTGATTGACAGAGTTATTTTTAAGAACACTTATCACTTAGGTTTTTCTGTGTAAGATGAGATAACAGATCTTTTCATATTTCTTTTAACTGAGAAACACTCTCCAAGTCCAAAGAGACTGTGTTTCAACAGGTTATTCTAGACTGATATATCTGCACTGCGATTATTCCCAATAATTTATAGTTTTGTCAGCTATGCATTATATATGAACTAGAACCAGATGATAGACTATCAGCAAAAGTATAAATGTTGTATTTATCTTGAGAGTTCTTACCAGATCTGTTTGCTAACGCATTCAAACTGGACGCGGAAGACATTAAGGATAAACTAGAAGCTCTCTTCAGATTTTACTGATCTAATGTAGGGTGAATGAGAATGTAGCCCTACAAGCGCTTCACAGTCAGTGCATGAAGCACTACAAAACACCAGCCATATTTCTACAAAACACACCAGATGCTGCCAATCAGAAAATCCTAAAGAAAGAGAGTACATACTTTTCATTTTCTTCTTTTCCATACTTCCTTCAAGTAGAAAATTATTCTCACGTGGGCAAGTGAATTTTAATTTTCCACCTAACAGCATATATCTGCATCAAAAAAATGGGGATAGCAGGTCCTGTTATGATCTGGACATTTACATGAATAGCAATGCAATTTCAGTTGGTTACCAATCAAATCCCAATCATCCAAAGCTTACATTTATAGAAACACAGTATTTGTTAGCGGTATCCGAGAGTACCTGTTGGAGTTCCTTGGAATTAGGTGCTGTAAAAAAAAAACAAGCAAGCAAGCAAATTCCCTCAAACCCCAAAATTAAAAAATTCCTTTACTCTAAAGAGCTTATATTCCACACAGAGTAAAAAAAAAAAAAAAAAGCACCAGAAATGAACTGCAGTTAAACTATTGTGAATAAGTTTCCCGATCAGATAAGAAGTAAGCTAAACCTTATGCCTCCTTCTTAGGAGGATCATTCCTACCTTTTATTCAATGTACTGAAAAATATGTTTTTCTATACATTATAAGTTTGTTGAACTCCAAAGGAGGAGAACCTGAATAATTTTGTCACACTGAAGAATTAACTACAGAATATACCTATCTGATATATGTTAGTTCACCAGATACACTATGAATCACTTCTAATAGAAGTCTTCACATTGCTGCTAGGGTATTTTATAACATACATTCACCTGACATACCTTTTTGGAAATGCTTCTAATTTATATGAGGAAAGTATATGAAATTACTCTCCATATCATCCTTTACTTTTAACTTCCTATGGGTTATTGAATGCACCCTGAGAACTGAACGCAAATCGTTTCCTCTTCAGTATTGCTGAACAAGATATCAGATTCGTAATGAGCAAAAAACAGAACATCAGTTTGTTACGCATCTTATTCATGAGTACATCCAGAAAGGATGAATAGATCGTTGACTGTAATAAGGAATAGCTAATGACACACAGCACAGTAGCCATTTTCATTATACATCACTTCTCTTCAGTTACCAAAACTATAGATTAGCGATGATGCTGGGAAAAGGAACACACCTGACATTTTGGTGCTTGATTCCCCTCATACAAATGAGCTAATTTTCAACAGATTGTTGCAAGCTAAACAGAACTTCTTATATTTTCAAAGCGGAGATATAGGGAGCAAAACTATAGATTCCTCTTCTTTGCATTTAGTTGCCAAAAAATAAAAAACAAACCAAAAAAACAACAAACAAAGGTTGTGAAAAATAGATATATATGTATAATTCAAATGAGTGAAATATGATGAACAATAAAGGAAAAAGACAATAACAATAAGCAACATATTCACTGCAAATGACTCTCATATATGTTTCTGCTTTTTTCTATCTGATAGCCCTAACAAAGGCCCTAGCATAGCACAGAAAGACTGTCAGCACTGGGGAGTTTTGCTTGGTAGTTTTTAACCTGTGTGAAAGTAAAACATGTTAACATAAACTGATGGATCAAGGCTTGTGTTTTCTAACAGAGTATTATTTTTATCTCATAATTTGATTATGAGTTTTAGTATATGTTTATCAAGTCTCATGACCACGACATGACTAAGTCTTTTTTTAACCTTGAAAAGAAGAGTTACATTTCCTTTTGATTCTCAGCTACAGTGATTGGTTTGATATTGTGAGGAGGTGAGTATTCCTGAATATCAAAATTCAAGAAAAATTGCTTGTGTTAAATGCAAAAAGACTCCTTAACCATGTACCTCTACCCCATCCTACCTGCCAGACACCTTTTTTCTTCCTGCCCTCACATCAAATACAATCATTGTCAAACGCACAATATGAAGCCCAGGGCCATGCAATCTTTTATTTGCTGACCTTTGCAAAACTGGTTTATAGTCTCTCAATGGAGACTGAAATTAGTCTACTGGGAAAATGAGAAATATTTGGGTTCAGAATATGCTGTCCTTCCTGAAGAAAGCATTTTGTACAAACTATGTGAGAAATACTTCAAAAAAGGGGAGGTTGTCTTTTCTTCCCCTCTCCTATTGCTACAGCCAAAGCTTGAACGTTTTATTATTCCATATGTTTCCAAGGGGTGTTTGATTTGAACAGGTTCTCAAGGAAAAACCTGTAAATGGAAATCTTACGACACAAACAAAATCTTAGAAAATTTGTGCTTCCAGCCAGAACAAAAGCTTTTACTCCTATAGCACACCAAAATATAACAGAAATAAGCTGTTTCAGGCTTCTTATGTAAATGGGGATTATTCATGCACATGCAGAGCATTTAACAGAAAAACAATTCTATTCAGATTCCATAAAAAAAACTATTAGAATCTTAATTCACTATCAAGCTGTTAAAAATTACTTCACGTAGCGTTCTAAATGAAAAATAGTATGGATACTTTATTCTAATAATACTTTCATTTGAGAAATACACTTTCTCCATGTTAAGTACACGGAATCTGATCCTGCTTTATAAATCGATTAATAAAAGATAATAAAGGATTACTGTATGTTTCACAAGCGGGCGACTGATTATTTTAACTAGAGAGTGCAAAGGGGTAACGAGTTCCCCGTCTTCTGGATTGTAACATCTATACCACTGCCTGTTATTGTTCTTATAGCACCTCACACCTGCAACATGCTCATTAATTATTTAGATACAATTTATAAGTACAAAAACCATAAATTAATTATTTTCTTATTAGTTTGCTATGTCCTCTTTTACAAAAGTGAGATGGATCTAGGAAGCAGGAAAGAAAACAATGGAAAAGTTTTGGAGCAAAGCTATTACACACACCCCGAAACGCTACTGATAATGGGGATAACAACTTGCTTACTATTTTGGAGTGACTAATTATGAAAGCTGTGTAGAGTAGACTTCCATAGAAGCTACAGACGAAGAGAAGAAACATGAGATTTATGCATCCCCAAACTGACGATGACTTGAGATTTACCAAAATTTAAGATCACTGAGTAGTGAGGTTGATTTCTCATTAACTCTGTTTTACTGCATAATGAGGCTTTGGGATGAGTGAATATGATCTGTCATGCAACTTTAAAGATATACAAACCTGTACGGCTTTATTTTCTGTTCCAGTTTCTCTTTTCTCTACATGTAATACCTTTGAGAACAAAACTCTGTTAATGTTCTATTACATTTTTAATGAAAAATAATAAACTGTTAAATCTCACATCAATCATTTTGCTGCATCCTTAATGTAATGAATTAGTAAACTCCTTGACAGTTCTGTTCTTACTATATGAGTAGAAAGTTGCCAAAATATGGCTGCTAAGTGAAAAAGGAGCTACTTATATGTCAGAGTACATCTACTAACATGTGATTGCTGTCTGGTTACTAAAGCAAAGCTAACAGTCTTGTTTCAGGCATATACAAGCATTATCCTGTAAGAGACATTAAAAACAAGGCAGTATCATGAGATGCTGCATCAGAGATACAGCTGTCAGAGATGTATTTTGAGATTAGTATTACAATTTTCCTGAATATGCCTATGTAGGTCTGTTTTGGTTTTTTTTTTTAATGTACATGTTTGTCAATAATAAAGCTAAGGAGAACCAAAACCAGAACATGAAATCCAGTCTCCTTTCCAAACTTTTTCAAAAGTCAGGATCTTGAATCTCTCTCTCTTACGAATGCTACAAACCAGGTCTATTCCTAGTTGCCAAACTAGAACCTTGAAACTAAGCTTGTAAGAAATTCACAAATGTTAGCTTTAATCTAAATCTTGACCTGAAGCTTGCAACCGACTTTCCAAAGCTCAGTTCTCTGATCTAATCCACCTACAACCCGATTTAAGAACTGCAGTCAGAAAATCAAAGGAGGTAAGCACGCACTGCATTTCTGAAAGGCAGACCTCAGAAAAGTCCAGCAAAAGAACAGAGGTTTCTTACAGGGTGGAATTCACCATGAGCTAGTACCCAAAGTTTGCTGAATTCATCGCTGGGGAGTCATAGGACACAAAGCTGTTAAAGACAGATATTATTGTGCATCGTCATTGAACTATTTGGATAAAACTCATAGCATTTGCTAATACTGCTCAGACATCTGATTTCACTCAGCCATATCAGCAGGCATGTGCTCTTTCACTGGCAGAAGATGTATTTTTTTTATATCCTTTAAGGTTCTTAAGGGTCATGAGTAATTTTTTGAGTGCTCCTCAGTGGAAGATTGCTGCTATTGGAAGAGTCAATAAGTGCTAACGATATTAAAACTGGCCTTACATTTAATGGCAGTGAACTGTTAAAAAAAAATATACCCTTTGACCTTGTATGAAAGTATGGTTATATATGTAAATATCTAACATTTAAACCTAAAGGTCTTCATCGCAGCAGCTAGTCCAGGCTTAGGCGAAATAGGACAGTATCAAACTTCTCAGTGTCAGCCAAAGGGATACAAACTGCTGCTCCTCAAAGAAACGGGCTTCCAGCTTTCCTATGCTTGAAATGAGGACAGCTCTTTGGGAAACAGGGTCTACTTTTACATCAATATGCTAGATCTATTTGGTAGAAACGAAATGCATGAGCATTAACCTCAACTTGACAGTGCACAACAGAGAAATCTAGTCAGGAGTGGTCAAGCACTGTGAAAGTTATGCATCCTTGCCAAGAGGAAGAGACTTCTTGCAATTCCTCCTTCAGCTGAGCATCTGCGCAGATGCTAGATTTTCTGGTGTATTGTACGGCCTGTGCAAGCTACTCAGATTTGTTCAACACTAGCTATTAGCTCACTCATCCCTCAGATATAATGTACTGAAAGGACTGTAACAACCTTGGAAGAACCGCCCTTGCACCAAATTTACTTGCAAACTATGGCACCAATAGCCAACACATGACTCAGATGCCCTATGCATCTTCAGCCACCGTCATAATTAAAAAGGCTGTTTCACAATTGAGCCCACTGAAAGCATGCCAGGTCCCTGAGTGGATGTGACTGAATCATGGGTCACATATACATCACGCTGTGTTGCTATATTTACCTCCATATATATAATTTATCTTCTTTTTTTAACTTTATGTATGCAGTTGCAAGGTCCCTTTAACATTACATAAATCTTAATCTCGTGCCTGAGTGGAGAGAAAGTGCAAAAAGAGATTATACATTATATTTTCTAGTTTTCCAATCTGCTTACCAGATTCTTCTTTTTTAATACGTGCAAGTAGCAAGAGTCTATTGGGTCAACTAGCTTATAATTAATTATTGATTAGATATTACAACCGTATGCTGAGATTCATTTGGAAACCAAAGTGCTTCCTTGGTACTTATGTTAGCATTTATTAAATATGCATTATTAATCTGAATTATGTTGTGTTCAAGTGTAAGCCCTTAGAGCAAAGATAATGATCACAGCATTAGTATTTGTAAAACAGAATTGATTTTCCAACTTCACCAAATTAGCTGAAATATTGGATAGGCTGCAGGTACTGAAAAATGAATGTTACTAGAGGAAGCTGGCACGCTTAGGTTTTTCAATGAACCCATATAAAATAAGTAAAAAACAAACCTAAACTTAATTTAGTCCCCTAAATAGTGTAGGCATAAACAAGTTCTAGATGTCTTAAAAAAAATTAAGAAACCTTATTCATACATCATGGCTCCCACATTATTTTTATCCCAGGAGTCTTTGCAACGTTAAAAAAAAAGTAATTAACTTTAATTTTCCATATGCAGCAATTCCACAGAAATCTAGTAAAATTTCAGTGAAGTAAATGGTTGGACATTTCACTAAATAATTTGAAATAAATGGCTTTCTTTTTCTTGTGATTAAATATAGTTATGTAGGAAAGAAAAAAGACTGCTTAATTAAATCAGACCTATGACAAATAATATTTATGATATTTGTTTGGGATTTCTTAAACTTTGCATTTTAAACACATCTTGAAATCTCAACATGAAATTCACAACTTAGCAACAATCCTGTCAACATAATCTTTCATTTACAGCATCCAAACTACATGATATTATGGTGCCTGACTAAAGATTATTTTAAGGAATATGGTTAAGTGTCACTTCTCTGCAGAACTGAATGCAATTTTGATAAAATTTTGATAAAAACAACTTTGAGCATCCTTGTGTAAATGATCTGTCATGGACTTTTTTATGCAGTGCCTCAGGCAAGGGTTAATTTTAGCACTATAAGTGTTGCATTTAAAAAAAAAAAAAGAACAGAAAAAAAGCAAGAAACCAAAACCTGACCCAGTAGTGTGATCAGTGTTAGGTATTAATGACATGTATTACAGGGATAATTTCACTCATTTGATAGAACATTTATCTAACGTTCATTTAGCTCTTTCTCTATAGCCAAAATGTTCTATTATTTACATAAAGAATTTTCACATTTATATTCATATTGTTTTCACACAGCAACAAGAATTCAAAAAGAAACGTACTGACACGTTTATAAACTTCACAAAAATTTGTAGGGTACTGAGTGGGAGATACAGAATTTGAAAATACCCTTCTGTCAGCTTTTTTCTTTGTAATACTTCAAAATTTTGTTTAAAAGCAGGGAAGAAAGAGGAAGCAGATCTGTTATTTTTTAATTATGCAGCGTGCAGTTTTTCTGACAAGACTCTGCAACACTTGGAAGGGATGTGGAGTTCAAGAACAAGCTTTTCCCCTCACAATTTAAAACTCCAGTATAGCTAAACTAAGTTAAAGGATATTTCACTCTTTTTTGTTGTTGTTATGAGAATTTTTTGGCCACAGACAAGAGGCTAGTGTTTAATTTACAATATGGCTAATAAACCTGATAAAATAAAGGCAATATTGTGACAGAGGAGAAAAGAGATACTTGGAGTTAGGTGTGTTCATTATACCTACTAACCTACTTACCACTTGGCATGAATAAAATATTGAACAAAAACAACAAAAAAAAAATAAAAACATCACTTTGGGGTATACTTGTTTTCAGAATTTAAATAAGGACAAGAGCAAAATACTGTTCTGATGTTTGCTTGCACTAAAGGAAAAATTAATATTAAACTGAGTATACCTGGTTTAAGACAGGTTTGTATGTACACATGCACACATGCACAAATTACAAATAAAGAGCAGATCAGGGACTAAGAAAACATCTTTTTCTGTTACAGGTAACATTGTGTTTATAGTCATCGCTCATTTTATGTCTGTATTGTGCTTTTATTGTTTGGCTCTCCCTTCGCTATGATTACTTCTAAGCTCAGGTATACTTACTTTCTATTTCTGCTCAAAAGGTTGATAAGAATTAATTTACAATCATACTAGAATGAACAAATCAAGAGAAATGTTAACAAAAACTAGAGCTTGATGCACTGTATGCTCCAACAAATAAATTAAATGCATTTTTATCTTTAAAGTGCAAGTAAGTTTATGAGAATATTCTCCCCCATTTGTACCCGTAAGTATTGACAGGTATTAAATTAGATATGGAAGAGCTTACCTGTTGTTCTGCAAATACAATACAATAGGATTTTCAGCAAACAAGGAAGTGAATAAAGCGCCTGGAAAATAAAAAAAGACATTTTATCCAGTAGGCTGCACGCTGTTGGTTCACATCTTTGAAATTAAGCCAAATTATTTTACAGGTGAAAACACCTTTCACATACCTGCAATTATTTCATCACATATTAAGGAGACTTTGTTTCTGATTAAAGCTAATGCAATGGTATACAACAAATGATTAAACTAGATCTTATTGTTATTTAAGTGATAACCACATTTTATTTAAATAAAGAAGTTACTACTATTTCTATTTTAATAAATCAGCACATGGATTTCTTTCTTATATTTTTTGTATTCTTGCAGTTTAACACGTTTCAGCAAAGAAAACTCATACATTTGTTTTCACAGGTTTGGTGCATATGGAATGAAGGTACAGAATCACAGAATCATGTCTGGGTTGGAAGGGACCTTTAAAGGCCATCCAGTCCAACTTCCCTGCAAGGAGCAGGGACATCTCCAACTAGACCAGGTTGCTCAGAGCCGCATCCAGCCTGGCCTTGAACGTTTCCAGGGATGGGGCATCCACCACCTCTCTGGGACACCTGTGCCGGTGTTCCACCACCCTCAGTGTAAACAATTTCTTCCTTATGTCTAGTCTGAATCTACCTCCTTCTATTCTCAAATCATTGCACCAGGAAAAGCAAAATTAATTTTTATGATGAAAAAAAACAGTTTGTAAGCTTTCTGACCCCTACCCCCACAACAAAAAGCATAATAACACTATGAACAGACTTCATATAGGTGCACATGTGGTCTGGAAATATTTGTAGACTGTATCAACACTTTACCCCAAGAAGTTCCCATGTGTATATGTACTATGTCATATCATTATGTGTGCAGTATAAACAGTCACACACATGTTCTTTCAGCAGTTAATTCAGCAGTCTCGGGTTACCAGTTTGACAATACTCTGATCATAGGGTAGTGGCAAAAGGAGAAAAAAGAAAAAAAAAAAAAAAAAAAAAAAAAAAAGGGAGAAAGGAGAAAATGCTAAGTGACAAAAGAAGCAGATGGGAGAAGAGAAGACAAAAGAACCTGCTCTGAATTTATTGTTCAATCAATTGGCAAGTTATCTTCAGGTACCCAACGAGCATTGGAATGACTATTGGGAGCAAGTATGCTGGAAGCTGTGCCTTAGCTAGTGTAAAGATTCAGAATGTTATTAAGGTTAATAGAACATGAGGGAATTTACTCTCTGGTCTTTGATAAAGGTTGGATGAAAGGCAGAATTTCCATTCTATAGTAATAGTTTGAATTTCCTGTAAAACAAAAACCCTTTCAAAATCCAGCTATTGGAGGAAGAAAAGAGGAATAAAGGAAAGAGGAAGGAAGGGGAAAAAAAAAAAAAAAAGAAAAAAAAGAAAAAAGAAGAGAAAAACAGGGAAGAGTTGCTGCTGGGTAGGATGGCTAGATGTACGGCACACTTGAAGGTGGCCCTAACCAACCAATTTGAGGAAAAGCAACCTTCCTTGCATTCATACAGTCCACAAGAGATGCGCATACTCTCTTTTTTTTTTCAGTAGAAACAATAATGAGAGCTGGGTTTTGCCCTGTTAAAGGCTTCCTCTGAGGCATTTTGTTCACATCTCAGTGCAGACTCACTCCAATCCCACGATTTGCATACAGTCTAACCACCACCTACCTCTGCTAGCTGTCTCCCCTCTCCTCCCTCCTTTCTCTCTTTCTTTCCATCCTCTCCTTCAAACACGTTCCTCCTTAGAGTTTTTGTGCTTAGAGGTGCAGCCTAGCCCACAGAAATCAATTTAATTCAGTGTTGCTAAATCACTAAAATTTTATGGTTTTTTTTCAATGCTTTGCTTTAAAAAAGTAGGGGAAACAAATATTGATTGCTAATTTGATTTGGCTGTAAGATCTGCAGTTTCCTGTGGTCAACTGTTAACTAAAGTCCTACCTAATGAGTAAGTATTATATTAGGAGATAACGGGGGAATGCTTTGTGTTATTTTCTCATTGCTGTCACCCATCATGGTTTTTTAAATCTAATTTCAAACTAAATGAACGAGTGCAGTCCTTGTGTCCTTACTCAGGCACTGGATCACTGCTAGCCTGTGTGCAGGCTTTGCAACCTCCATATGGTGAAACTAGAGAAAAGCAGGGGCTTAAGTTCCAGTCATTATATCCTTGAATAAAGTCTTTCAGCTTCTCCTTTTGGAATCTGAGTTTCATTTCCAGGCCAGTCAGACTGCTTGTAATCTCAATATGACCCATTTATTTCAGATCGCACTTGCACAATACCTAGGTCCCATACTGTGTGAATTTATTACGGCAACTTATTAATAGGCACACACTTAGTACATGGAGAAATTCTAACACAAATAAAGAGACTATACGGGAACTGTGCCTTGAAACACACTTGAAAACTTATTTTAAGATTGCCTAGATTTAGTTTCTGGTATAGAAAAGTTCATTGCTCTAAGCTAATCTTAGCAGCTTAAATATGTTTTACTTAGTGTGTGAAAATAAAAAATATGCATGTACTTCAAGAGTGAGTACTCTTGGAAACAACATGAAGACTTAAAAAAGAGGTAAGGCAGGAAGTGGTACAACTAAAAAAAAAGTAATCTAGTTCTCACTATGCTTAAATTTGGTTTTCTTGTGTTACAACAAAAATAAAACATAATTAGATGCACTGGACTACAGTTGTACACTATGTTCTCAGGTTCATCTGGAGAATATTTGAGCATTCAGGATGCACATTCATGTATTGTAGAACATCAATAAAAAGTAAACGAATGTATAAATAATGCTAGATATAATTGTCAGTTATTTACAGTATACATCTGGAAATCAAGCAAGTGGTGCTTAGATAAGTGAACTAACGATCTGTATTGAACACTAGCTGGATGCAATTTTAATTTGAAACAAAGATGATCTGAATAAATATCAATTTTTTAAAATCTACAAATATTGACGCAAGGTCGTAAGTTCTCTGTCATTGGAGCTCCCTAAGAACCATTACACAAACTTCTTTTTGGGAATAGGTTATATGTTATGTCAGATTCCCTCCAGTCCCACTTATTTCTGTTAATACTTGTACTTGTGTGTATGATACATACATACATATTATAATGCTCCTCAGCCAAAAAGTGCATGATAAATATGAGTGATTAAACCTTGGTTTTCCAATGTAAGAACACTTAAAGTCTTTTAGAAGCTTCAACACAGCTCTTCTGATATATCTTTTACTAAAACTTTCACCAGGTCCTCAAGAAATTACTTTAATAGATAAATGGAATTGAAAATGTATCTTGTTCAGCTGTCTTGTCAAGCTAGTATGAGCTACTTTAGTCTTGCCTCGCACAGAAGCTAATTTTCACTTCTAATTCCAGGAAAAGAAACTTGATACACAGTAACATTTATCTGAATGTAAACATCAAAGCAAAAAGGTTGACAAATATAGACAAGCAAATTCATCCAGAAAAGATGTAGAACTGTGTCAGTACCTGCCAGAAAACATGGTCTCCCAGGAGATCCAAAAGCTCCTTCCTCCTACCTGATCTAACCCCCTAAGTGGAGGAGGTGTGAGGGATCAGAGCAGCTTTTTGGATCAGCTGGTAAGACCTGCTGCCAGCCAGCTGAAAATGATGAATGAAAACACATGAAAAAGTCATAGTTAACTTTTCTGTTTACTGAATCTTGGAGATGAGCTATTATTAGAGGTACAAAATCAACCCAACCAATACTTCAAATTCTACCAGTAATAACAAAATGAGCTTATGAAGGCGATGCTCCACTCATTATGGTTTACCAAAGCCCATTTGGTAACAGATGAATAATGCAAGCTAATTTGGAAAGGTCCAGAAAGTCTCAGTTAAAATCCATTCCATGTCTCAAACTTTGAAGCGAAATGTCAAAAAACCCACATCCAGTGAGTGAATTGCCCATCATCTATGTACAATACACGGTTCACTGACTGACTTATCACTCTGAGAAAGAAATCCATTTGTAGGCTGTAAATTACTAAGCTGAAACTTCCACGCTAGTAGCTTTTAATGCACTTTGTTTCAGGAATGCTGACAAAAAAAAATCCAGGGTGATGCATCTTCTTTTACTGCAAGATATATGTTACAATTTAGAAATATTGATGAAAAGTTAAAATCAATTTCTTCTGTCATACCTTTGTGCAGAGACCATTTGGAAGGTGATATGCTGCAGTTCCCAACACTCCTACATTTTGCAGCACCTATGGAAAAAACAAGTAGGTAAAACAAAATGGTCACAGAGGAGAAAAAAGAAGAAAAGACATTTAAAGATAAATGGTTCCAGCATCACTATACACATCTGCAGCAAGAAATCCGGCATATTGTTTTTATTTGGTGCGAGATCCACCACCTACTTAAGTGAAAATATAGGCTATTATTGGCTTCAGTAGGAGTTGAAACAAACCTCCAAATTGCAATTGTCAGGGTCTTTCTTGCTTCATGGTATTTTGTATCAGTAGGTATTAAACAGATACCGTATTTTGAGGGCATTTTTACAGATGTAGATAATAACAGATTACAGAGCACTCGCTGAATAGTGCCAAGTTGTCCTACAATCGCATGTTGTGGTAAACATGTTATAACAGAACATTTTAAAAACTTTAAGAGTTTAGGAAATTTAATCCCAAAGAATTCACAAAAATATGTACAAAAGTGTATTGTGGCTATGTAGATGTAAAGGGGGCCTGATATCAATGGATGAATAAATGGTGAATACTAATCTAATATTATGTCTTTTAAAAAAACAGCTTATTATGTGAAAATACAAATTTTAATTACCTATTTTTAATTGGGTGAAATTCAACAGTCTGTTTCCTTTGGATGTGTTTTGGTTTGTTTGATTGCTTTCAGAAACTGCAGAATGTTTCATTCCTGTTTTCAAGATGGAACATTTACACTTTCCATTTTAAAATTGAAAAAAATCCCCCAAATAATAGAGATGGAGTAGAAGAGGCTGAAACACACACACGCATCATCTGCCTTTGATCATTTTTCAGCGTTACAGAGGAAGCCATCAAAAAATAAAATAAACTCAACCAATTTCCCTTCCTTGTTTTTATCTATTTATTTTTCATCCCACAATCTAAAGCTGTCTTTCTTGTCTTCTTTAAAGTTCTACTCCTGTACGTGTGAAAAAAAAAAAAATGCAGTGTTTAAATCAGACATTTTAAAATATAAACATCACACTATTTCACAATTGCAGCTGCACTTAGTGTCCATCTCTTTGATGATACCTCTCAATCATGTGCAAAAGCAGGTGATCTGGCCTTTTACTGTTTGGGGCTGAAGTGCCCCAGTATTGTGTTTACCACAAGCTGGGAAAAATGCCAGAAAGCCCACTAGGACTCCCCACATTAGACTAATTCCAGCGCTCTCTTCTCTAATCCTCACCAGTGCGTCTCTGCTGACAGGTCTAGCTGCCTTCACTCAGCCACATTCATCTCTTCTCAAAGGTACAATTTTTTTTTTTATATGTAGTTTACTTTCCCAAGAGTATAGATTTTTATTTTATATTTGTTTATCTTCAGGCAGCACCAAGCACAGCTGGATTCCCACACTGATCTACAGATTGCAGGCACTGTTTACAGAAGACAGACATGAAGATTTGCTCAGTACTCTTGTTCATCTGAACATGCAACTATCTAAGCTGCCACATAAGATCTCACAGCTTAAGTTACTAAGGTTAAAGAACAGCAGCTAGTGTCTCATGTTTTATTAGCTTTCATTCTGTTTGTAACCATTTCTTGGGGCTCCCTTTGGTTCTCTTGTGTAAGTGCTTTCTAATATCCAGGTTTCTTCGGCAGTTCTTAGGACGTATCCACTGCCTCCCTTCCCTATGTTCCATATCTATGTGAACTTCAAACTTCAAAAAATATTTCAAAATTTCCGTATGATTTGACAAATCATGAAGGATAATATCACTAGAACTGTGCTTCTTCCAGTTAGATTAAGAAATATGAAAATAAACGCAATGAAATTGCTCTTTCAAATAACCTTTTTGAAGACACGCAGGGAACATTTCAATATACAGCCCAGAGTCATGGAGGCGGGTTGCTTACAGCACGGTGCAACCAGTCTTCGGCTCCTCAGAGTACTTCACGTTCTGGGGTCACAATGGTGTGCAACAAATCCCACAGAAAGGGCTTCCTCAGGGGGAGCGTGCATACACTTCTGTGTGCTTGGGTGGGAGGGAGATGCAGCAGGAGAAAGAACAGTCTTCCAGTCTCTAGAACAACGCAATATTGATGATGCTTACTGTTTCCAGGTGTGACAGGACCAAAAACCAAGGAAATGTCTCTTAAACAGAGTCCTGTGACATCCAGTGCAATTGGGAAAATGAACCAACAAATCAAAGAAAGCATTGTTAAAGACTCAAAAGCTGTCATAGATTTACATTCAAAAATGCTTTTTTGTACAGAATTTATAACGGGAAATCATGCCCCAAAAAGGTGGTTAGATCTTGAACTATTTATTTTCCTTCCCTCTCATATTTGCCACGCTTTACTCAAGTTTGCCTGATTCATTGTCCCATTGGACAATAAAATAGGGGCATTGGTTTGAAGGGTTTTCATTATTATTTTGTTTTATTTGTGTATTTCCCCCACAAGCCTAATTAACTCCCGCTTTGTTAGAAAGCTGGCTGTATGTACAAAGTAGGTTAGAAACACTTTAATAAGCAGTCACTGGATGCATGCGGTATTTATTTAAAATGCTACCTTATGTAATAGATGTGCATATTTTGATGGCACAGAATAGCATGTCCTTTGAACAAAACAAAGGATTACTCAGAGAAGCTATTTAAATGCCCCAATTATATATTTGTTTATAACTATTTAGCTCACATAAGATAAACTGGTCTCCTCTTCCTCTGGTCATCGATACCAATTTGTCTTTCCTCAGTTAGCTAATCTGTGCCAAAAAAAGTTACAGAGCTCCACCTTCAAAATCAGATTTCTGGTTGTAATTCTTAAAATAGGAGCAAGTGGGTTCAGGAGCTGATACAGAAGGGGAAAAATGTTAAAAATCAAAAGCAATGAGTGGGATTCATTTACTGGAGAGAGGTTTGAATTGCTAATTTAAGATCACAAAGCAAAATGAAGGCCTTAAATTTAGAGGAATGTAAAGTAGGAGAGAGAGAGTATCAGCAAAATACTGTAAGAGATAAAGCTAAGTCATTCAGAACCACGAAACTATACAAATAAATTAAAAAAAATTATAAAACCATGCTTAGAACATTAGACTCTCATAAAAAAACTTTTTTAAATCTACAATAGCTCTGACCTTGCTTGTGTTGTTCTCCATTTGATTTTGTACCTCACATTGACACCAGAGAAGATTAGAGTAATGCTTCCAAGCACAGAAACACGTTATGACTAAGTGGAATTATTTTAAGATTTATGATTACGGGCATATTCTTTTGATACAGCTGTATGAAAAATACAAATATTACATGATCTTTATTTTGTTATTAAAATGCTAAAATTTAAGTACGACGTTTCAGTGAAAAGTACCTATAATTTGTAGCGCTAGTTCATAAACTTGGATAAACTAACGAGAAGGCAGGGCGTGGACTCCATTCATCCCTCAGATGCAGTTCTCTTCCATTTAAGTAAATAAGCTACGTTAAAACAAGGGCACGCTGCCTCTGAAGGAGGCATGCACCACGTTGCCCAGTGCACACTCTGTGTGGTGCAACTAACAGGTTTTTCACTATCATGGGTCATGGATGAACTAAATTCCATGTCCCTTTGCTCTCTTTTTATTATTTTGAATCATATTATGCCATTGATTTTTAAAGGAGAATTCCCCACATAATCCAATAGGACTCTGCTTGGAAATCGATGGTATGATACGGCCTTAAGTGTTCTACTCCATTCAGCTGCAGAGATGGACTGTGCAGGTTAAAAAAGGTGAAAGGCACACCAGCAGGTAGGTTGCAAATAGACACACAAAAAAAAAAATTATCTCCTTTCACCCAATGATTTCTGCAAGTAAAAGCTGAAGTATTCTGCTTCTCCAAGAGAGTACGCCACACAGCAAAATAAAGGAGCTCTCTTCTCCCTCTAGCTTTATTGGACTGTTTGAGTAAGGAGAAATGGAAACCTTGTCCCCATGTCCCACAGGCACTGCTGCATCCCCACGCCCCGGGTACAACCCTCCAAAACAAGGATCAGTTTTCTTATCACCCCATCTCTGCCCCTTCACTCAGCCATCAAGAGATGCTCCAGGCCAGCTTCTGCTAGTTTCTGTGCAAAAAATAAAAATTATATCTGTCTCCTGCTCAGCACTTCTGTAGCCAGAAGCGTGCACACATCTGAGAAATATCTAGAACCTAGAAATTCTAGAAATTTAGGAAACCTTTAGATCTGTGGCAATGACTGGTACAGACTCAAGAGGGATTAAGCCAGCTTTTAGCCTCTTCCGAAACAGAAGATTGGAAATAATTTATTCTTCTGCAGGTAGGAAAAGCAAGCAATGATCATGGATGTGAAGTATATTTTCATTCATTCGTTTTTCAAATGCAGGTTTGCAAACGTCAATAAAACAAACTTGAAGAGGATGCCTGCAGATGTTATTAATTTATAAGAAAAAGACAACCCAAATATACAATTTTGCTGTAAGGGTCATAAATTGCAGATCAGTGAGCAGACACGCATCTAGCAGAATACAATTTTTTTAATGGCTCAAGTGGAGTAATTTATATCCTAAAAGGGCAAAAGATACATTGTGTAGTACCTTATTCTCTCAGACTAATTTTAAACATGGCCTAGCTCATTTTCCTTCCTAGTAAATTGTCAAAGACTGATGATGAGAGTGCAGTGTTCATTCTAGATTCACTTCCCTCACATTTCTTCAAGTAAATTAACCCCAGTGCCATATGGTGAATACAATTCCAGAATCCAAAACCTAATCACATCAGTCGTGCTCTCCCATCATCCATATAACCACAGGCCCAGCTCAAAGGGACATTAATTTGTGTGGAATAGATCACATTTAGCATACAAAATCCAATGAAAATACAACTAATGTACAATCCCTTATACAAGTAGCAGAACTTGGGGAGGGGAGGCCTAGACGGGGAGGAGTCTGCATCATGAGTGGAAAAAGAAAAGCACCGATGTAAACTAAAATATTATTTTCTACCATGCCCTTGTATGGTTGCTCTCTGACAGAACAAGTTTACTTTTAATATTATGTGTTTAGTAACAGAAAATAATTTGTAATAAGATTTCTTGTAGATGAAGCGTCGTCTTTTTCCTTTCAGAAGGCAACATTTTCTTTTATCCATCACACATTTTAATTGCCTAAGATGCAATTTCCCTTATGAATAATTTGAATACAGCTGACTTTTTGACTAAGCAAATTTTCTTCAGAACTCAAATGATGTGTGCACTGTAAAATATGGAAAACCATGTGGCAGGGTAGCAGAAGCAAAGTGATGGAAGTATAGCATTAATTTTAATGTCATTTAAGAAATCACGGAGGTTCTCATTCTGTCAGTGACACGTGCCTCTGGCCAGATGTGTAGCCTACATTTTAGTTCACAGCCGCAAAGCTATCCTCTGCAAAGCTCCGTTCGCAGCATCCTACTTACTGCCGGCTTTCCCATTACAGACCCTCTGTCAGTAGCTCGTAACAGCTCTGCAAAAATTCCACTGCAAAGCGGAGTCTGGCTGTAAAGCTCCATCTCCCCATCAGAGAATTTGTTACTGTCTTTCCCTCAGATACCGCCCTCGTGGGGCCTTGCGCTTCTGACTTAAAATATGAATAACTTATTGAAGTCACTATGTCCTGCAGTAGGAAAGCAAGTCTTAGCAGCTATAATCAAAATTATTCTATTTTCTTTAGACTAAAACATAATAAAGCAGAAGAAGAGATTAAAAAATAACTAAAGCAGTACATTTATTTCTAGTGCAAGCGGCACGCGTGAATTTTCAATAAATCATGCAAGAGACTTGGATATCACGAGAGTCATGGATAACTTATTCTAACTAAAAATTAGATCACCATCTTCCACTAACAGAATAAAGTCGTACACAAATGGCAGCTTCAATGATACCACAGGGCCAAACAGGACTAATAAAGCAGCTTGGTTGATATTGTCAGTCTATGGAACTTGGGAACGCATTATCTGGTCCTGAAAATGAACTCGATCAATACTTTGTAGAAGCCGCCTTAGCTGCCTAGCCTAGTAAATGAATTCAAATATTAAATATTCTTTCTTTGGAACGTGGCTTTGTTATTTATTTTAATGTTGGAATTACTTCACTAAGAGGAACTTTATTTTACAAGGATTTTGTTGGGAAAATGCGTTTCCTCAGGGAAATAAACTAGCTATTTTTGTACCAACATAAACTACTTCAGCTGATGAGTAACCACTAACCATAACTTAATATAATTTCAAATTATTTGCATTTTCACTTGCCTGTAGCAGCTAAGCCATCTGTTGAAATTTTCATTTTTTTATTATCTTTTAAAAATCAGCAGAAGTAAACACTCTTTATCTATTCCTGTTTAGCGATAAGACAGCGTTCAGCTAAACTGCACCAATGAGTCAGAAGCAGAAACCAAATTCAGCAGTTTCTGATGACTCCTCCAAACGCCTGGTACATGATTTTAGTTCATTGGACCAGAGACATACACACACTCAACTGTGGCAGTGAACACGTATTCCACGAAGTTGATGCTCATCAAGTTTTATACTATTCAGCTATTTTTTTAAATCAGTTCCATGCAAATTCAGCTAAATCTGCTACAATCCTCTATTAAACTCCATTTTATAACAATAACTTATAATTAATGTACTCCTCACTACAACAGATCTCGATTAATAGAATAAATCCAGAAAAAAAAAAAATCTGCTTTGACAGAAATAGGCTTGTTGGTTAAACAGAAATACTTCATTCCTTTAGCAAATAATAAAACATTGGTAAGAAAATGGGCCCTCAACTTTATTATTTTAATATTTTAATATAGTATCACTGACTATGCTGAGCATCTTCCTATGACTGGTGGGACCACAGGCTCTTTTTGAGTTTATGGGAGATGCACTATTTAAGACAGCAAGAAAAAAAAACACAACCCCGTAACAAAAACCCATAACACTCTCCCTCTCCTTCTATTACTCTGGTGACATCGCGCTGTTCATTGAGTTGTGGGATTTCAAAGAAATTCACATTAAAACTTGGAAAATGTTTCCCCTCTGGAGAAGAGCACTAATTAATTCATTAGTGATGAAATGTATTAGTGATGAAAAATGCCTATGTATTTAGGTCTATCTTCTGATTAGGGAAATCTTCTCTGGGTGTTGGAGAGCAAAGTATTCCCAGAAATTAATACATAAAAGCATCTCTCTGTTGGGAGGAAGTTTAGTAAAACTCTGAGGGAGAAAAATTAAATGAATTGCTAAACTGTTTCTTAGTGTAGACAGTTTTCAATATTTAATGGGCACATATAAGTTGAAGAGAGGACATAACCTCTTTTTCTTTTTATTGTCCTTTAAGATTGTAGTGATGAGGTCTTTTTGTTTTATTTTTACTCATGAGTTATTAAAAAATATCTACCACATTTAGAACAAAAATATTCCAGTTCTACCATTGGAATTGATAAAAGCTAAATATAAGCAGTTTTAGTAATATTTAGGGTGTGCATGGTTAGGGAAGGTCCATGGAAAATGGGAAATTACTAAAGTTCAGTGGGTTTTAACCTTTTACAGCTTGAGGGCCCTAAAAAATTGCTATTAAAATAACAGAGCCCAGTAAGAACATCACAGGAAAATACCTCTATATCCAGTATTAATTTTACTTGAGGGAGTGGGAGGTGGTGTGGAAGCCATCAGAAATCACCTTCAAAATCACCAGGAAAGAAAACCCCTGAGATGAGTCACCTGAGAACAGATTTCTAGGAAACAGATCCCGTATTAAGAAATTCTAGCCCAAGAGTTGCCACTTTAATAGACAGGCTGCATGGAGCAACTGCAGCCTCTATGGCTATCACGAGTCTCCCAGTCCAGGCTAAAGAGTTCAGCCCTCAATGCCATGCCCGAGAGGCATGAGAGTAAACCCACCACCTGCGCCTCCTGAACAATTTCAGGGGGATGCAAGATCACACGTAACAGCTTATGGCAGGCAGAGCAGCTTGTTTTCCTTCTTTAACAAGATAAAGTAAGTGTAATTTAACGTTATCACCTCATAAATCCAAAGAAAATCTCACTGAATTCTCCAAGGGGAAAGCTCTTCACTAGTATAAAAATATATCACACTTGCAAATATTTAGGACTTTCTTGTTTTTTTTTTCTCCTTCACAGAACAAACTGACTCCTTTATTGTACAATAGAGCAGAGAAATTCTGCCTGCTATGTGTGTTTCCCTATAAAAATTAGATCAGTAACTGGGGGGCTCCAGTCACTAAGGTGTTATCCAGCACTGTTACTGTATTGCTTTGTTTCTTTATATGTTATTATTTTTATCACTGAAGAGTGTTTTATGGTCTGCCACCTGTGTGACTTGCTGTCGTAGTTCAGCCCCGATCAGGACCAGACTACGCAGTCTCTCTCTCACTCCCCCCACCCTCTGAGAGAACAGGGGGAGATGATATAAGAAAAACCGCTCAAGGTTTGAGATAAGGACGGGGAGAAATCCTTACAGTTACCGTCACGGGCAAAACAGACCCGACTTGGGGAAAAATATTCATTTATTTCTAAAACTAGCAGGAGAATGAGACAGGGAACAAGATAACCTCCCCCAAGCCCTCCCTCTTCCCGGGCTTAACATTATCTCTACTACCTTCCCCCCTCGAGCAGCACAGCGGGGAAGAGGGAATGGGGGTCGCGATCAGTTCATCACACGTTGTTTCATGCCGCTGCTTCATCGTCGGAGGAAGAACTCCTCACATTCCTCCTCTGCTCCTTCGTGGGGTCCCACCCATACACCACAGTCCTTTGTGAAACTGCTCCGGCGTGGGTCATCTCTTCCACGGGTGCAGTCCCTCCAGAACAGCTGTCCCAGCAGGCCCTCCACGGGCCACAGCCTCCTTCAGGCCTCCACCTGCTCTGGCGTGGGGTCCTCCATGGGCTGCAGGTGAATCTCTGCCCCTCTGTGGACCTTCATGGGCTGCAGGGGGACAACCTGCTCCACCATGCCCATCACCACAGGCTGCAGGGGAATCTTGGCCAGGAGCTGCATTACTCCTCCCCCTCCTTCTGAACTGACCTTGGTGTCTGCAGCCGTTCCTCACAACAGGCTGGCAGACGTCTCTCAGGATCCTTTTTACATCTTATTCACTTCTCATCTCCTCTCCACTTCTTGCAGCCAGGCCGGGCCGAGTTGGGCCAAGTTGGCTGCCCAGTGGGAGGCCAGAGGGTGAGGCCTGCAAGGCCCACAAGGCTCTCGCCTCCCCCTCTCTGCCCCCGCTCAGCTGCTTCACATCTTCTCCTCTTTTTTTTTTTTTTTTTTTTTTTTCCCCTTCTTAAATATGTTATTGCAGAGGCGTTATCACAGAACATTCTGCTACCAATCGGCTCGGCCTTGGCCAGCAGCAGGTCCGCCCTAGGCCCGGCCGAGTCCACTGAACAAAGGGGAGCGACTTCTAGCAGTTTCCTACAGAAGCTGCCACCTTAGGCCCGCCCTCACCAAACAAAACCAGAACACTTGCAATGTTACAGTGGAAGCTTGCATAGTGCATGGCTTGCTTTGGTTTTGAAACCAGCCCAGTAAAGGTTGACGATATACCTCACTTTTGTTTTGGAACTAAACCTACCTGAAAATACAAGAAACTAAGTTGTAGAATTTCAAACCACCACCAAAGAGGAAGGAACAACTTTTGCCTGAACCATAGACCAAGCAAGCAACTGGAATTAAAGGAAAATTAAGCTTGTTGCAGCCACATACACAGATGAAGTGTGCAGAAGCTAATCAAAAGCAGCAGATATTTTATGTAATGTACACCTCAGACTGGCCTTTTTCTCTCTACTCTCTCATTTTTAAGAAGGAAATGAGCCTTTTTTAACACCACTGAATATAAAACAACTTTCCATTTGCAGTTTCCAAATCACTGTTTCTCAAAGCTAAGGACAAAAACATTGTGTGTTCAGAAATTTTATCTTTTTTTTTTTTCTTTATTTTTTCACCATTTCTGTAGACGTGTGCATTTATCTCCTCTAAGCAAACTGTTTTAGGCCATTTGCAATTAACAAAGCTATTAGCCTTTCCCCCAAGCACAGTCTGGTTTCTTAAGGAAGGCAGTGCTCTTGTTTTAAAACATGGTATGTTTCCAAATCTGAAACTTTGAAAACCATCGAATCTTTGCCTCAAATCTGGAAGTCCTTTTTCCCCACATCCTGGCTTCTAGCAGAGATTCTCTGTACACAAGTACATCAGAAGTAGTCTGTGAAATACTACTTTCTAAAATTTCTTGTTAAATCTGTATAAACTTCCTATACTGATTTCATTAATGGTACACTTGCTTCTTCACAATTCCCTTTCCTTGACTGTCACCTCTTGCATCTTTCAGTCCCTCCTATCTATACATAAGTGTAAGAAAAATATGACTCTGGGCCAAATAAAATTTAAAAAAAAACAAAATACCTTACATTATGTTGTGTGACAAGCAGAACTTTAATAAAACCAGATTCACGCTAGGAAGAGAGAATAAGATGCTTAAATAGTTTGAGAATTAAAAGATAAACACAAGAGATATAAGGAAAAAAAAAATCTTACCAGGACAGTACCTTAAAAAAATCAGTAAGAGAAATTTCTGGGCCAAATAGTATATTCAGTGACCAAAAAGAGATTATAGCATCCTTTTCTTCTTTATTTAGAAGTCCATGTACATTGAATCAAGTTTCCCTGCAAGATATATTCGTCCAGTTCTAGACTGACGGATTAATTTAAGTTGGAAGGGACTCCAGGAGGTCATCTCATCGAATCCCTTCTCAATATATGGGTCAGATTGCACATGGTATATTTCTAAGCATCTTGCAGGATGGAGATGGCCTATTTCCACATCTTATTAGAGTTTCCTTTCTGATAAGACATCTGAGAGCAGCTTACGGTTGTCTTTCCTTTTTCTTTTCCCAAATCACTTGCGTTGCCAAATTCTAATCCTTCGTTAAGCAGAACTGAGCCACTATGATAGGTTTCATCATTAAAGTGAGAATACTTTAATGTCAACTGCCAGTGACAGTAAATCCACGCTCATGCTTGAGCACGGATGCAGACAGTACAGCTAGTCAAGCGGGCGTGATCACACTGTGGAACAAAAGGTAACAAATGGTCTGTTAGGTGAATCACAACTATATATCCTCTGGGTGCTCCAGGCCAGACCTACTGGAGGATAAAACATGCTCCTTAAAATACGTGCGTAAGACGTTTTACTTCACAATCTGGACAAGCTAAAAGCATACATAAAGACCCTTCTGGAAGCTGACAGGATAAGGTACTGTTAGTCAACAGTATTTTCCTACAGCAACTTAACTCTCCCCCACACAAACTTCCAAGCTTAGCTGTATTTTCTGTTCACATTGACTGGCTTATTCAGCGATACACACTAATGCTGAATTATCACAGATTTTGGCTTTGTGATACTGGTGCTTGCAGTGAGATCAGCTTTATCAAAATAGTAAAACATGCTGGAAGTGCAAGCAAACCTGCCCCATCCTGTGAAAAAGCAGCACAGAGGACACTTCCAGCAGTGCTCCCTGCAGAAGTGATGAGTTATCCCTTTAGGATGAGAAATGACACACTAAGTTGCTTGGGCAATATGCCATAACTTTCTCTTCTAGGTCTGCGACTGAAGAAGCAGCCTTTTCATCTTGTAATGCAAGTACAAATACACTGGTAGGAGACAGGTGCAATTGTACCTCATGAAAATTCGCATGTACCTCATGAAAGTTCCCATGGCTTTAGCACACTCTAGTAAATGCTCACTACCAGAAAAAGTAACAAAAAACAGAGCAGACTTTCAACTGGCAGTGATTTTAGAGCACTAGGCAAAAAATAAATAATGCACATTAACAAGGCATAAGCTATTTCTTTTGATGGACTAATGAGAACAATTATCAAAATGGGCTCAAATTTGAGAAATACCTTTCCTAACTGGAAAGAGGGTAAAGTTGAACAACAAAATGACAATGTGCTGACATCTTATTGGTAATTTCTATTAATGCTGAAGGAAAATTTGTATGTTAGGAAAAAAGGGCTACTGGAATGGCAGAAAGAAGAAATGAAAACCAAGAGCCAATAGATATTAATATAAAAAATGCAGTAAAATTCAACATAAAGCAAACAAACACATATTTAATACGAAATATTCTTTTCTTCTGTAAAATCAGAGCAATAAATTACATAAATCTGAGACCAGCTGAAGACCAGAGTTTGTTCAGTGTAGTTGTAACGAAATAACAGGCAAACTTTGATGATCACAGAAATCAAGAGGCTAACCTCGAACAGGAAGTACATATCAATGACAGAAAGCTGACCCAGACACATAGCATGTGAAAGAGATCTGCATGTAGCCCAAGTAGTGTGACTCAGCATGATTTAAAAAAATATCGCTAAGCGTTCAGCCAAGGTAATATACCCAAGACCCAGCGAGCCTAGCCCAGGCAGCTTTCTCCTGCTATCATTACCATTTCTATCCTAGAAGGCATTTCTATTACAGCAACAAATGCCTCCTGGAACTAATTGGCTCTCATTGGCAATCTCAGCACAGAGGCTAATGAAGTACCTTTTGAGCCTGAGAGTTTCTGAAGAGGTGTTCTCTCCAGCTCAGAACTGAGACTAAGTAATGAGGCAGGATAAGGATGATTCCTCAGCAAATGCTCATCCCTCACCTGCCCTCACTGTTAAAAAAAAAAAAAAAAAAAAAAAAAAAAAAATCCATATCTTTAAGGCATCTAGAAAGCTCCTGAGTAGAGAAAGCATTAATGCTGCACTTTGCTGCTCACAGGAAGAAGGATAACAAAGAAAGTTTGCAATAAGAGCTGCTTTGTTCCCCCCAGCCATGAATTTCATTGCTTGGAAAAAGCTGTTTGGGATCAAGAAGGGAATATGGCTGAACAGTGGTAACAGCAGCAAAAGACTGATCCCTGGAAGTCATCACTGATATTCTACTCTAAAAGGACAGCGTCTTTCCAAATCTTAACCACAGTTTCGAGGCCTGTCACCTGCATTATACCTGCTAAACCCTGAAATACCATTTACCTAAACAGAGCAGGTCTTACTCCAGAGCCTGCGCCACTCAATCAAGCAGCTATTTGGAATGAAAAAGCACAACAAAAAATTAACTAGTAGCTTTATCAAGCAACTCTGTATTTCTCCATCAGATGACTTATTTTTATTATGTAGTGTGCAAATAAATACACATTAGTTGAGTTTGGCAGGCACCTTTAAAACAAAGAGATTATCTTAAGTGCTGGACCACAGTCTTCACCTACGCTACCTGCTGAAGTGCTCAAAATACAAAAGAAAGGCTTTGACCAGCAGACTCACGAGTGTAACAGACCTAGGCAGTCTGCAGCAGTATAATGGGCTTAAATTAGAGCGCTTGAGAAAAAGGAGTGTATAAAGTGTGTATTCTTGAACATGAGGTTACAACTTTCTCAGACCTAATAGTTCATTCTGGCCATCAGTTACCTGGAAAAAAAAAGGAATTAGACACTTAATATTTTTATTTTGGATAACTCCAACAAGCACGTTTACTGCTTCGCTTTGCATTTAGTATTGGTCTGAGATAAGGCACCTCTAGGCAACCTGACATTAAAAACATACCTCTGTTACTGTGAAATTACTGTTGCAAGGAATAACAGAGTTTGTTAATAATTATTACGATTATTGTGTTATAACACAATTCCTTTTGTTTTTTCCCCCCTCTATTAAAAAAAATGCCCAGCAGAGCTTTAAGAAAGAGCAAGTTACAGGCGTAACTCTCCCTGAAGATACGACAAAGGATTTGTCACCCAAGTGGTTAAAGGACAGACCTCCAAACTAAAACACTTTTGAGCTGCACTGAGTAGGTACCATTTGCCAAAAGCCAAATTCTCATTTTGGCACATGCAGGTTCACAACCAAAGGGTGGGAAACCTGTGCCAGTGCACGCTGCAGCTTCTGACATAGGCCCTTTATCTCCCCTTCTCCTGAGATGCTGTGCAACTCTGCAGCTTCTGGAGTCTCATTGACAAGATTTTCACGTCAATCGCAACTGTGATTAAGGTATGCGGACTGCTAATCTTTTGCTTATGTCAAATGTACAAGCAAGTAAAAACTCCTCTGAAGTTTTCTTCTTGGAGAATTCCTATGAATCTCTGGAATTTTGTGTGTCTCTCTATGCTTGCTCTGACAGTAAAGATAATTGCAAGTATTTCTGAGTTAGGAGATAGTAATGTAATTAGTTATTACATTTAGTTAATAATTTATCACATTTTTATTACTAACCAGAAGACTTCAAGATGAAATACCACTTAAATAAAAATGTCAGCTCTAAATTTGCCTCCTGACAATTTTTACTGCATCTGTTATTCCTGCTATTTTGAAATGATAACCCTCTGAGAAATCAAGAGGCTTATAATTTGTACATAGCAACTTGGGCCTTTAGCTTTAGTTCTTCAGTTCTTTAATTCAACCGATGCACTTTTCAAAATCTTTTAATTCTATTAAATAAAAAATTAAGTCTTAGACAATGGAGACCATCTATTATTTTTCTCTCTTGTACTCCACTCTCTTTCTCCTTTTTGTTGCTTTTAGCATCTTCTATGCTATCTCTGGACTGACGTACATTTGAGTTTGCAGCCCATCAGTACCATTTTGTACTGAACATTTCCAGAATCAGGTAAGAGTAATCACAAGATTAGGTCAAGGTCTTGGCTAGAAAAGCTGAAGACTTCCTGGAGTTAGCCTCTCAGCAGCTCAGCTATGCCGTATCAGTTGGTCTAGCTACATGCTTTCATATTAGTAATCATATTGTATCAGATTTCTTCACGAAGACAGAGGAAAAGATTTTTAGGTAAGAGTATCTTTCTCCAAGAACCTGAATTTCATTATAGGGAATTTTAATTTTTATCCACCTAAGTCTACATTGCAAAGGAAGTTTCCAGTGTTCTGACTTCAGCATACGTAAGAAATGCCAAAGGTCATCACTTTACTACCACGCAAAATGTACACTCTTTAATAGACTTTAAGTATAGATATATTAAAAAAATGACAATGCGAAAGTACACGTAAAACAAAAGTGAAATCAACAATGAAAGGGAAGATAGACAGAGGTGTGTGTGTAGAATTAATAAAAGTATAAAGTCTTGAGCATTTTTGCTATAGTGAAACACGAGAAAATTACGTTCTGAGCTCTCTTCCTAGCCAAGTCAAGGGTGACAATAGTCATTCATGCTCCATGGAATACCTTTGGCACCAAAATAAATGGACCAATCTTTGACAATTAGTTAGTATGTATAAACTCTTAAAAATAAAAGGCTACAAGAAAGATATGCTCTGTTGCATGAAAATTCCAGAGTAGCCAAAGAATTTAAGCCTCTCTTTTTTTTTAGATCATCTTCCAGTTATCATCTGGGATTTTTTCAAGCAACTAAGCAACTCAAACTAAACTATGTTAGAAGTAGTTTTTCTTGCATTTTATTCCTAAATTAATAACTTGATGTAGCTCTATACAGGAGAAGTTGAACTTCCTATGTCATGGTATTGCTTCAAGTCTATATAGATCTAACAGTCATAATCGTCTTGAGGCAATGAAAGTCCTTGTCTGTCATAACAGGCAATATCTACCACACTTTTAATGATAGCAACAAATTAACGTTTCTAATGTCAGAATCTCTTCCAGCTCAGCTTGCTTACTATTTTCCTATGTCTAGGGGAACATACTTACTTGTAGAAAAAGGAAATGATGATCCCACTGTGGATGGGTCATGTCTTGATCATCTCCTACCCAACCTATATCCTGCTAGAGGAACACAGACATACTTTTCTGAACAACTCTTCTTCCTGAATACGGTATGTATGTGATATTGTCTCCCCCTTCCTATTTGTTTTGGCAACTTCAGCTTTCAAACACAGCTCCAGAGCTTGATATCAGTACCAACTCCTGCATACTGTGAGTTCAAGATAACTTAAAGATTATACACAGTAATATATTTAGTTTAGCAAAGTATGTAACGAATACATATATGTTCACATACAATATACTTAGAGCACACATCTGTAGTATATCTTAAATATACTAGCAGAGGTGCTCAATTAACATTTGACATAAGAAATTTTTTTAATGTGTATTCTCTCAGTGTCTTGAAACAGTACCTACTTGAGTTACCTATAACTTACTTCCTTAGTAACAGAATTCTTCTACGTGATTTCTGTCTATTACGGTGGTAAGTCTCATGGGAAAATCTGTACTTAAAATACATCTCTCACTTAAAAATAATGTAGTTATTGCATTCATAGCTTACTGAAAAGACAACCTGTCACTGAGATCAAAAATCAGCACTATCATGTATCTTCAAAAGTGCTAAATTTGTCCATCTTGCAGACACTCAGATTGGAACACAGGATTTTTGAATGGAAAACAAAATACAGGTTATAAACAAACAACAGCTTGGATGAGAGTCAAATGTGGACAGGATACTACCCTGAAGGGAATTATGTTCTAATATCAACTAATAGAGAAGGAACTAACCTGATCAAACTTGCAGATTTGTTCCCATTTAAATGGAGTTGTTGGGAGGATCATGGAAAGTTATCTATTAGTTACATATAATCATGTTATTCGCTTTCATTAAATAGATTCACAGTGTCTTTTTAATCCTTAAATCTCTTACGTTATGATTTATATAACAAGAACTCTCCTGCTCTTAAGGTGGCTGTTCTCTCTTCTGATATGAAGTTCTAATCAAACATGGAACATGAAATGATTGACAGAATACTAACTAATATTATCTTATGAGTAAGAAATTACTTTCTGATTAATATCTACCACTTCAGGACACAGACAAGAATTTATGAAATTCATTGATTATTCAGGCTCTGGTCACAATGGACTGCGTTCCAGACAGACAGCAGTAGTAGATTATCTAAGATTCAACATCAGTTGCTAGAGCGCAGAAAGTGCATGTGCTTAGGAGAACACAATTTAAAGCTACAAAAATGAAAATGAACCAACTAATCAAGTAAGCAAAACTGTGGCCTAACGTTTCTAAGCAAACAAAGCTATAAGAAAACTGTGCATGTGTGCTTGCTCTTTTCTTTTTGCTCACATAGAAAATGATGTACTATTCACTATTCCCCCCGCCCTTGATATTCAGCCAACTGCATAGCTGAGAACTTGGGGGTGCAGGCATTTGTGAGGGTTTTTAAGCATTGTTGTAGGCATACATGACTCATCTTAGGCCAAAAAAAAAATTGTAATATTAAACTACTCCATAAACATTACATTTAAACAACATATTGGAAGTCTTGGGTTCATTTTCTAAGCTTATACCTCTACATACATCTTACACTGTGTGTCCAAAAACCACCATTGTGTAATGGCAAATGCAATTTTTTTTCGATATCTGTTCACTGACAGACATTTCTGAAAGACCTAACAGTCTGACATTGACTAATGTGTAAAATGTAATTCACCTATAAATGATTTTCATTATTAACCCTTGAGATATATATTTTTATATATATATAGTTTCTACTCTTCTAATACTAGAAGCCAATGACGTAAGCCAGCAAATTTCACCTACAACAGCAGAGGTTAGCTATTAGCAGGGGGACACAGAATCAGAATGCAATTATTGCAATGGCACAAAGCCTTTATCAATACAGGGTGGTTTACACTGCAAGTATCTCATTCTGATTATTTAGAATCTTCTCTACTAGAGGAAAAAGTCCTTACTCTTCTTCCCAGGAAACACAAATATAATGAGAATAGAAGGCAGACTTGCAATACCTAGCAAACAAGATCTTTATTTCAGCCAAATACAACCTTCGGTGCATAACACATATTAACAAGGGTCCCACAAATTCACTTTGAGATTCTTTACTGCAGCATGTGGGTACAGAAAATAACAAATCTGATAGCGATTAGGAAGCAAGGTACTCCACAGAGGTCTGGCAGTAATTTAACAAGCAGCAGCATTCTTTATTTTTATCACCTTCATCATCCTAAACTTTGTTACTGGTTGTCTACCAGGTTCTGGCCACTTATCTTGCCCCTAAAGAGGCAGACATCCAAATATCTTACAAAGCTTTATTAATCCTTCATTTTTTTTTAAGTCTCTGTTTCCCTGATGTCAAGCCTACCTCCCCTACCTGACTAGCAAAAGCATCCTAATAGCAGCAAACTAGCAGAAACCCCGCATGGAGCTCAGCCTCCTCCTTGTAAATGACAGCACAACAGCCTTCTACCCACTCACTCTCTTTTCTTCAAGACAGACAAAAAAAAGGAGGAAACTTCATCGGGAGGTAGCAGTTTAGAAACTTGACATTTCGCTGCTTGAAGCTCACTTTCATCAGCAATAAGCTCTTAATACTGAAAAATAATGAAGAATAGCGAAATCAAAACTAACATTGTGTGTCTGCTTAGACTCATGGTGCCTATATGCTACCACAGAGTGGAGTAATTTAATCCTTTTTTAAAGCATTTTGCTATTGAACGAAGAGCACCTTTAGCTATATCTACTCATTGCCTACAGGAGTTAAGCCAGCTTTTAAAAAGGAGAATTCAAGTACGTTTCAGATGCATTAATCCATATCTTCCTAAGTAATATGTTACGTTAGTGTACCCTAAAACATTAAATAAACCAGAAGGAAAAATTCATGTTGTGACATGCTGCAACAAATCATGCCACCCAGATATAGTCACATGAAAGGAATCATATATTTTACGGTTTTATAATTTTAAAAAGAGCACAAGGCCACCAAATAAATTCTGTCTGAAGCTCTTCAAGGCTTCAAGGACAAACTATTTAAAGTTTTAGCTTTGTGTTATTTTTATTGCTCCCTCTCCTTTCTTATTTTTTCATTTCATTCTCCAATAAAGAGCTAAAATGTGTGAAAATGAAAGAAGATATTTTTCCACGTACTACAGGTGTTTCTAAGTATTGCTACACTTACACACACTTAACTATAGATGTACAAATAAGCATGTATTCCATTCCACACCAGTTACTGTTGTTTCCCTCTACTTACTCCTCCCAATCCATCAGAAAAAAAAACCACGGTTTTAGAAGAAAATGGAAACAAAAGGAACAAAAATCTAACACTGTTCCAGAACAGCAAATGGCTAAGATATTTGTTGGGGAGTTGGGAAACCTGAGGCAGGTAGTTAGACATGGATTATTGGACTTGGGTCTCTGCCAATCTAGCTTCATGCCAAATCCACTGTATTTGCTTTTCTAAGAAAAGGAAAGTAAGCAGTGTCTTTCATTTTAACATGAAATTGTATCATAAAACTTTATCACTCAAAATTGATAAGTTTTCACAGAGAGCTTGTTTCAAAGAATATTCATCTCCAAAATGAAAATATTTAAATAAAAACTTTCACCACTCCTAATTATCTTTTTCAAAGAAGGTGAAATATTTTTTTTATAACACTATTACATAGACAAGTCAGAATACAGTGCAATTATGACATGGTATAAAAATATGTGCAGAAGAGATTCTTAAAGGGACTCAATGAAATGGGCACTAGTGTTCACTACAAGAGAATTTTGAACCACTGAAGATGTGATTTAGAAGTGAGTCAGCACTGGTTCAGGTAGAATGCAAAAAACACGACGCAAACTTCCACCAAAACCTGTGAAGCTTGTGTTTTCTCAAAGCTTGAATGGGAGAGTTTGCAAGGCTCAGATACCACATGAATTATAAAAGCAAGCTACACAGTAAAATCAGAGACAGTCCTGTTGCGGTACTGCAACCTACTGCTACCAAAATTGCTAATCACTGCACCCACTGTTCATCGTGGCTCATCAAACACTTAACATACTCCAAGAAACACAGGACCCATAATGAAAAGCCAAAAACTAAAACTTGCAGATAATACACAACAAGCAGTCAAGTAGGACATATCAAGGATATCAGTGCTGTTTGAAATCCCTGCAATACGGGGCAGGGGGAACAAACACCCTAAAACCCTGTATTTAACATGTCTCCACTGGCTCTAGAAAACAAAACATACCCAAAACTGCAAAAGGTAACAGAATCTCAAATAGAAACAAAACCCCTGTTAGTCCCTAGCTGGCTGGGCCAAACATTTCTGACTTCAAATTTAGGACAATATACTGAGTCTCTGCAAGCTAACACGTTGGCAGACACAAGGCTTCTACAAACAAATAAACAATGATTTTAAAAGGCATCAAATAAATATATGAATTGTTGTTATCAAATTATGAATCAGTAGGTAGTAGATAAATAATTTTCCCTTTCATTTCCACCACAGATAGCTAACAGAAACATTTAAGCCAGTATTACTCCTTAGTTTAAGTATTTCCCCTTCCTCCTCAGTACTTAACACCCAGATGTAATTTTAAGGTTCAAGTTCTTCAACTTAAGATAGATGCTCCATTCTCTTATGCTGTCTAGCGGAAACAGCACCAAGTCAGAACAGGTAGAGGATATAAAATTATTTACTTAGTGTGCAGAAGTCCATTCCTCTTGTTTTCTACTATCCCGAGCAAAGTGATAAAAATATTTAAAGTTTAAGAGGGATAAGCAGCACTGAAAGGCATTGCAGAGGCTATGAAGACAGCTGCCAACCATTACCACATCACCAGTCTAATTACACCACACATCTCTCGTTGGGGGGGGGAAAAAAAAAAAAAAAAAAAAAAAAAAAAAAAAAAAAAGAGTGCAAAACATTTCAACCCAAGTCTAATACCAGTGAAGTATTTTAAATTCTGCATCAGGGAGTGAATTTTTGGAAAAAAATGAATAGATCATAATGGAAGTCCTTCCTTCTATGCCACCATCTCCTAAAAATGTCCAAGATTCATAAGCCACTGTGTCTCTCATTTATGCAAGTCTGCTTTGGTCTTTTCAAACACGTGTGCCAGATATACTGTGTTTGTGCCAATAATCACCTTCAGCTAAAATCAAGTCAGCTAGGAGCCATAGGATCTACAGAGAATACACACCACACATTTTCACTTTGGCCAAGAGAGATTTTACTTTTTTATTTTTTCTCACTGAACTGCAGAATTCTGAATTTAAATGATATAAAATTTCAAAGTCAAGCAGTATTGTGTGTGTACTTGCATATGCACAGATGTGTTTCTAAGATAAATCATCCAGGAGTTGTACTTCAAATTCTTCATCTGCCTTGCTGTAAGTAGCTTTACTAAGTTTTGTATGCATTTCCTTGTTTTAAAAGTCACTAAAATACTTCACAACAAATGAAAACAATTGATAAGAATGAGGAGGTCTTCCACACAGGATCTAAACATTAAGAAAAATATTCTATATCACCGCTAATGACTTCTATTCTTAAAACCTTTCTAAAGCTGAATTACATCTAGAGCCGCACAAATTAATTGCCTACAGAAAGGACTTGTGGTCTAATCTACAATATATTAGAGGGATTCGTATCTGATTGACAGACGGTGCTGCAGTAGTCATATTTTCCTTTCCCCTTTGGAATAAAGCCAACTCAGAAGCAACATCTATGAATTACTACGTTTCCTGAAGGTTAAGCCACTTAGGGGAAGAAAAAAAAAAAAGAAAAAAAAAAAAGTAATTTACAAGCTGTAAATCTTCTTTCCAAATCTTGCTTTCGTTCTAGGTTGAACACTTCTAATGATATCGTAGGAGCCCCACACAGAAAGCAAGATCATGAGTAAGTATTTGATGCCGTAGTGCTGCACTGCATAGAAAAGAAGGATGCTGCCATTACTGGAAGTACATGAACTTTGATTATACTTCTTAAAGCCATTTGCTAAAGTGTGAAATAAAGTGCAAGAGGCCGTATTAGATGCTTCATTGAGTTTTAATCAAAGGGATAAATGATAGTTCTATTTATTATTTATCCATCTTCAAAATGTGACTAATATTTCCAGCGATAATTGCTAAACTTCTGTAATGGCTAGCATTAAGTATGTCTAGATAGCAATACAATTTAGTTTTAATGAAATGCCAGTTAATTACAAAAATTCCCTCATACACACACATACAAACCCCACAATTTTGTTACAATTTTTAGAAGGTAAACTCACTTCTGCTGATACAAACTTTGGGGATTACAATATGAATAGAGTTAATGCATTGAAGATGTCCTATTTTTTCTATCACAATAATACTGTTATGTTTCTTACTGCATTAAAAATTTTTGAGTAACAGCCAAGCAGACTTAAAATGTGAAAATTTCTAATCAAATATGAGTCCTCTTTAATAACAAAAGATAGACTACACTGATTAATATTTAATCAAATTGCTTAAATATAATACTCCTGTTCCTAGGGTAATCATTTACGTTTTGCCAAAGTAACTCAACCACTGAAATTTAGAGACTTTTAATGAAATACAATTTTGAACACCTTTTCACACACCATTCTATTTTTCTCATCTTCATGTAACAGAGTAGTCAAATGAAGTAAGTTCATTAGGAAATTACTCAAGTGAACAGTATTCTTCAACTGCATGTATTTTGACTTAGAGTTGCTATACTATCCCATAGGAGAACTGTTCCATTAACATCAGTAAAACTATTCTCATATCAGAAGTTACAAATTCAGCAGTGCACATACCTGCAGCACAACATGAAGCAGACTCTAACTCACACAGAAATAGAGAAGGTCACTTGTATTTTGAGTCTGATCTTAACAATAAACACTAGTTTTGCATTTTTGGCACATTCTACTTGTAGACCTAGCACATTTGTAAAAAAAGAAAAAAAAAAAAAAAAAGCCAAACATAAAATCACTGTCTTGCACTGGCTGTGGCAATTACAGTGTCTTCAGTTTCCGAAGGGTAAAATGGGATACAGAAATATGTCTCTAATCAGGAAGAAAAACAACTGCAAGTTGTGCCAGTTGCACAAATGCATTCTTGTGAGTCAGTCAAGAAATGAACATAATAATCTTTAGCTAAAACTCACACATGTATGCTTGGAACACCATAGCGATACTTAACCCATGAAAGGATGAGGAAAGTCAGTGACAAATCAATTCTTTGTATTATTTTTGATGCATGAAACATCAACAACAAAAAACCCGAACAGTTCTTACTCAAACATAGAAAACTGACTCAAGACGATATGAACTCCCAATCATTTTGTCAGCAAGGTTCCCCTCTTTGGTATAAATCAACACAGACTTTTATGGAGCTACACTAGTCCATGCCAGATGGAAGCCTGGATTTCATCAGAAAGGCTTAACCGTAGGAGGGAACAATAAAGAAACTAAGTTTCTCCGTCAGTAATTAGACATTAAAATAATAATAGTAACTGTAATCAAGGGGAACAAGAGGCTTCAGTATAAGTTTTGGCCAAAGCCATGCTGAGCTACAATAAGATTACAGAACGCCACGCCAGAGATGATTCACAAAATGGGAGAAAATTTCTGAAAGGCTAATGACCGCGCTACCCAAATCATACCTGGCAGGGGCACTACAAAACCCACATCTGTTGCTGGGAATTGACTCTCCTCTTCGAAGAGGAAAGCTACCTTAGGTTATTTGTTGTGGCTGTCATAAAATGAAATATCAAAGTAAAACTGAAATTTACTGTTATATTCCAAATCCCAGGAGACTGTCCTCAAAGTGCCTCCTGGTTATAGAAATGCAAGATTCTTATTGTGAATTACAAATACACAAGAAACAGGCATGCTATGACAAAAGCTGCAAGGTGTGGATTTTTAACTTTCAATATATCTCAAAACTCACTTTCAGCAAATGGAGATAAACTGAAATGGTATAACTGAGGGAGTTTTAACATGAATTTTCATAACTTCAAATAAAATCAGCAGTTGCCTCTCTGTGTGTGTTCTCAGATGTACTGGTTTTGCAAATAAACCTGAAAATGTCTATTTCTGATGTAATCTAGCTGATGCATTTCACCAAGAAAGTGGCTACTTTGTTATCCAACTCTAACAATACTGTCTCCCCTAACAGTCCTGCTGTACCTACCCAAGAAAGGTCTGCATTCACGGGGCAGCGGCAGAGAAGGGAAGTTAAGTACGTTTCTACATAAAAATATTCTCTTCTGCAATTCTATTGAATTATTCAGGATGATGTTTGTAGACACTGGCAACCCCAAAGATTAGTCACGTAGCCTCTCAAGACTGTAGGACTCCGGTACTAGGAACTTCACATCATTGAGGTCCTACCTTTTGAAACTCTTGCTGATGGTGACAAAACATCACAGAAGAAAAGAAATAATGCTTAGCTAGTCTTTGACAGAAGATGGGAAAGCGTCACAGTAACATAAATGCTTGTATATCTTAAATAAAATAGCATTTATACACAATTGTGCTAACAGAGTGTATTTATTCTGGTAATGGTGAAAAGGTGAAGAGTAGTAGGTTAAAGCCAAAAATAACAAAGTTAGTGTCTAACTGTCCCAAATCTAATAGCACTCTGAGAGACATTTCCATCTTATACGTGTTTATTATTTTAAGAAATATGCCAGAATCCTGTATAGTTAGAGCACACTAATTATGAAAGATTAAGAAGCATTGGAGGTTGCCTTTCAGAAATACTTTGCCAGGATCTCAGAATAGCAAAAGCTGGATCTAATTGCTAGGCTTACAAAAAAAAGGATGCAAGACTTTCTGACTTTATGACCATTTCAGGACTGGTATGTTGCAGATATGAGGTAATACAATCACCACTGTCATTAGGGAATTGCTGGCAATCCCTCCCTCACTGACAAGTTACATTTAACAGAACTGGTTTTAATAATTTTCAAAGACCAGTCAGCATCTGAAATTCATTTTATAAACAAACTTAATGGAAAAAAAAAACTTAAAAGGGACTCCTGACATTTTGTTTTGTGAATTATAGATTTTATGGACTTGAGAAACTGCATGAAAAGGAAAGCTGAATTACTATATGGTTCTTAAACAGTTTCAGAGACAAAATAACACTCTTTCTTTTAAAGATATGAAGATTTGCCTTCCAGCATACCTATGTTTCAAATCTTCCACACTCTGCTGAAAGTGACTGCCTTTTACCTGACTCGGTCATAGAATCCATGCTCCAGGTATGCCTGCAACAAGTTTATTTTAATAAAAGTCTAATCAAGATCCCTTTAAAGACAGCATCCCAAGTTCTGGTGGCAATGACTTCACTGCAGTGCTTTGTGTATCAGCAAATCTCCCCTGTTCTCTGAGGTCATGACATAAGATCACTCAACACCATCATAGCTCAGCTAAGTTCCAGGTTTTTTCTCTTTAACTTTGGCATGGTTTATAACCTTCTCAGATTAAGGCAAGGTCCAGTGCTGTAGCTTATTGTTCCACAAAGACAGAAGAAGTTGGAGCTCCCAACAAAACCATATCTTGTTAGGCTTGTAAGAATGTATTTTATGAGACTTGCTAAATCTAAGAACAGCTTACAAGCTGTGCTCCCTGCCAACAGAGCAGCAAAAATGAAAAAAACAAAACCACCAAACAAAAAACCCAAACCCCACCCACCACTGTTTTCTAGTGAACTATTAAAAGGAGGCTCATAGTATCTATAATCAGGGAAAAGAGTAGAAAAAGACTTAGGGAATACAATTAGTTGTCCCAATTTAGAAAATAAAATGGAAACTCCCAAGCTCATGTTGGGATTTCTGCACTGTTCAGCATGGCTCCACAGCAGCCACTTGGCCTGGAGAGAGGAGCCCAGTGCTGAGCTCATGAGGCACACGCCGAAAAGCAGCAGCATATCAAGTCACACCTCTAGCATTTTCAATATGCAGTCAGGCAAAGAGAATATAATTAAAAAGAACTAAAATAACCTCCACTTACAGAACTTCAGGTAAGTCGTCAGTTCTCAGATCCTAGATTCAGTAATACCATTCAATTTTCTATAGAGATTAAGTCCACATTTCCCACCTCCATAACCAGTTATTATGCTGTAGTTTTACGGGAGATGGGTACCCAAGAAACATTCACACACTCTTTAACTTTTCCCCACAATTTGTAAGTCTCAGACACAGAGCAAGGTAGGGCTGTTAACCAACAGTAACTTCCCAGCCAAGAAGACTTACCTGCAATGAACAGTACTGCATCCTTCAAGTCCTGCAAGAGTCCCACAGAGACCACGTGTATACCACCTATCCTGTCCACTTGACATAAAATGATGTTAAAACATTCCAAACAGACAAAAAAACATTGACCTGTAAACCTCACATGACGAATCGTTTTTTTTCAGTGGGCTCTAAAGAACTCAGGTGTTTTCTGTTTTTTTAAAAAATAATTTAAGTGGAGACAAATCACATGAATCCTTTCCAGGTGGCAGTGATAAGGTTACTTAGTTTCAGGTGATAAAAAAGTGAAAACTGCTGTCAAACAAGCCTCTAAAATTCTCATTCTCCTAAATCCTTCTTCAAGGGTTACAATTCTTTTCAGTAACATCAGGTTTTGGAGTCAGTGATTTTGTTTCAGCTTTTTTTTTTAACTGGAGGGTTCACTGAGGTGCAAGCCATCATTTCCCTGGCTCACAAAAATGTGCCTATGTAAGTGGTGTAGTAATGATCTTTCTCAGCCTGATGCTTAACTCATTCAGATCTATAAATTACTCTCAGATACTAATAGTCCAATAACTCAAAGTAGAAATCTCATTTAATTTCCCTGCAATTAAACCAAATAATATATAATGTATCTTCTGAGACATAATAAGAAGTTTATCCACCTCCCCAGTATTTTGTACTGTTCTCTGCCTTCGATCTTATCTGTGACTGATCCTGCAGCAGCACAGCTTTAAACTGGGTTCTGTTTTCAGAGAAATGGCAGAAATAAGTTCTTTTTCTGAAGTCTCATGCCTTCCTGATTATGGCACAGCCAAAACCATTTTCTTTTCCAAGGGCTGTGCCTTTTCCCCTGTTCATAACCACTACAATTTGCAGAGCAACAAACTTTAACCTTCCTCTCTCCTGCCCTCACCACTCTACGTAACACATTTTAATTTCCTTCTACAGCCAAGGGCTAATGTCTTTCCCATTGAATGCATTGACAATTAAGTGATTTTGCAGACAACAGGATTTACAGAAGTAGTCAGAAATTGATCAACAGTAATCAGAAGAATACATAAGGACAAAATAGAGTTTGCAAAAATATATATGTTTTCTGACTGATTATCTTCACTCATTAAAGCTCACTGTGTTATGTCGCAAATACGATCCGTATTAGAAGTTACGGAGACAAACTGATACTTAGGTCCAAATTCAACCGGATGCAAATTTGCTGAAGAACATAAATGACTGAGGTTATAAAAAACAATAAAAAATGCAGTACAATAATACTCTTCCTAGAATACAGATGGTACTTTCCTACTGAGTGCATTTGTACTGTTTTTAAACTGTTGTGACGTGGTCAAGCGCTAAATTACAAGATTTTTCCATGAGAGGAAAGGTATTTACTACTTGCACATGTGCAGCCAGTATTGTATTCTGCTAATCATCCTAATCTGTGGGGTGTAAGGGCTATATATGTACATATACAACATACCAGAAAGCACTCCAAGAACCACAGGCTTATTTTAGCAAAGTCTGGAACGTATTATTACAAAATACATGTATCTTGGAGATAAGTGAGCAATTCACAGAAGATAATTCATCGACTACTCTTTTTCGTCTGACAATGGACTGCAATTTCCAGAAAGGTATTTTATTTGAACTCTGTCAAAATATTTTTAATGAACAGGGCAAAAACTGCTGGAATACTTAGCTGTCAGATTTTGAAATCAGAACTGGCTTGGTTAGTTATAAGGTTGCATACACAGTTTCTGGTGTACTCTTTTACCTCATTGGATTATCACAATTTTAAAATCAGGAAAAAGGATTAACATAAATAACGTTGCTCAGACTGATGTTCTCTTGAAGTTTAAGGGTAAGATAATGATAAGCAGGGTAACAGAAACTTGGAACTTATGAACCATTCTGTTTTCTGAAACAGGTAGGCCTTTGCTTGAAGCACCATTATAATGAAGAAAAAAAGTGCAGCTGTGTCTTTCCTTTTAGCGTTGTTTTTTTTTTTTTTTGTGCAGTTAACGTTCACAGAGACAACAGCACAGATATTTTTTGGATGAAGATTCTTGAAAAACTTTAGCAGCCAGTTCCATAGGAACATTCAGAATATCAAAAGTGAAGAAGTGCATGTGTGGATTTTTAATCTTGGGTATCACAGTATAATAATATCCTTTTGCTGTAAGATTATGACCTAAGAACAACTCTCCTGGGCCCCTCTGAATGAACTTCTTTCTAGCTCAGTGGTCTCCTTCCCACCAGCGGAAAGGTGGGAGCTGCCAGAGCAAAGCCCTCTCGTGCAGAGCCCAACACTGTGGTGGCATTAACCTCCAGCAGTCAGTGGCCCAGAAGTTTCTCAGCCAGAAGTGCTGTTTTTCTACGCAAAGACATTATCTTTCAAAGAAGGCTCAGATGTCTGCTGACATTAGCAGCAATCCCCGGAAGTAATTTACAGAGGCAGAGCTAAAGGGTCCACAAAGACTAAAACTATGTTATTGGACAATTATTTACCATCTCTGAGAGTCTGGTTCCACCTTCTGATCAAACTCACACTCTGAAACTGGCCAGTTTTGGGGGTGTATCATTCCCTAACGCTTATTTTCTGGCTCCCGCTGAAAGAGAAATCAGGTACGTGTCTCATGTGGGAACTGCAACATACTCCAGCATAGCCAGAGTTTTGTTCATTTCACTACAAACACATGGGCATAATATGCTAACTGGTCTGATCTACTTCCAAAATCAGGTCCTATAGTATAGGCACATGCACATTCAAGTCACATTATTTGAAATTACTATTAATTATGGCTGCAATTCTAACATCTATGAATCTGTCGCAAGCCAGTTAGCTTTAAACTGGCCATCGTTAAATATCTTTCCAGCACATTAAGTACACAGCAGAGAGCAGTGACAGGAAGTCCTGATATTAAAATATAAACTAATTTCAAGAGGCACAAATAAAAACATATTTACTTTACTCACATTTTGCATTATATATTCCTCAGCATGGTCTTTGCATGTGCAGTATGGTAGGAATTTGGCAATTCTAGACTCTCCACACAGAAACGAGTGATTCCAAATCTTTGTGCCCTCATGGTGTGAAGTTATCTACAGTAATCACATTGCTGGGAAAAAAAAAACAAAAAAAAGGTGACAGGAGGGGGAGAAGGGAAATGAAGTGATTTAGCCTTTGCAAGCCCTTCAAGAATTAGAAGATTTATAATTGTTTCAGATCAAATCCTGACTGTAGTTTCTTTCAGCAATCCACTTGAGGTAATTTTTACCAGTGAAATTGCAAGCTGAATTATGTGGAACATAGTCCCTAGATCACACAAGTAAATATTCACAAGTGTTCTTCACCTTGAATTGTATTAAAAAACATCTGAGTGTTAGCTTATATTTTATCATAATGAAATTATAATATATTTATCCACTTGTTTGAGATTATAAGTACAGTTTCATACAGTTTTGCTTTTCATAAAGTGTTCAAAAGTCATAACACAGTCCCTTACCATAATATTGTTGGCGCACCACTGAATACCTAGGAACACTTCCACAGACTAGACACAATGTCTAGGAAAGCTTCACCACAGAAGGTGAAGAGAGTAGATGCTCCCAGAGCACACCTAGACCAGGCAGTGGAGGACAAGGCAGAGAGCCATGCAATCTAATATACAATGAAATACCTTTGCACAAAAGCTTGCTAGCCATGAGATCACAGCATTACATCCAATTTTGCAAAGGTATTTAACACAATTAATGCATCTACACTGCCTCCACGACTACCTTTGCACAGCATTGTGTCTTGTAAATACACCTACTTGGAGAACTATTGATGTGAAATTCAAAAGTGTGGCATAAACGTGCTGCAGTTGTCTTTTTTCCACACTCCAGTAAGCGGACTTTATAGTCCCACTTTCCACTTTGAGACAACTTTCAATCTTAACCTTTATAATGAATCTTCTAAAAAAAATAACCTTGTTTTTATGTTCTAGTAGAATATAAAATGTCTTACATATACATTTCATATATAAAAGCGTGTGGGATACAGGGATGGTCATATGGACTACATATGGGTATCTTGCTACATACCAAGCATTAGACCTAAGTAAGGAAAGACACTGGCTATGCTCTTAAGCACAGGTTGAACATCTGTCTCTATTTTGTTTCTTCCTTTACACCTCATATAACTGAATTCTTTGTATATCTGAAATTGTTTATGTGTATCTAAACTTAGAAACCTAACCGTGTTTTGATTTCAGAGGTATTTCACATTGTTCTTTTTATTTAGGCAAGATGAAGCTCAGCATCTCTGAATATAAAAATCATTATTTTGACTCCTAAACGTAGGCTCGAGTAGTTTTTGAGTACCAATTTTGGTTTATATGACCATTCCATCCTGCATCTCTCCCGAATGTGGATTTCCTCCAGAGAATGCTTTAGCAACATTGCAGCATTAATGCCCAAGCTCCACTGAGTCAACTCATTACTTCAGCTATGACTACTTTCTATGTATGTTGGCAGCTCATCCATGTAAGCTACACAGTAGGTGTCTATAAACTTCATGTTCTAGGCTAAAAGGCTGTGACATGGTACTTCATCCTCTTTTACTTCTACATTCTGTATTTTTGTGAAGCTGACATTTTTCTCATTTGGGTCACACTCACCATGTAATATCTATAGAGGGTACAGTCTTTATAGTAATATTTTTGCATCCTCATGTTTTAGTCAATCATATCCAAAGCAGTAGATACAGAATAACACAACATAAGAGAGTCATTTACCTAAGATCACTAGGAGTTCAGAAAAGGTCACAGAGACTAAATATAAAGGTTGTGTCAAGCTTTTGAAATAAAGTAGCATTTATTTTAGCTTCATTTGGCAAGCAAACATAGTTCACAGCACTACAACTTGACTTTTTGTAACATCATATTTTTTTTTAATTACAACAGTGAACTGGATGAGTTAAGTAGCTCCTCAATTCTTTTTTCAATAAGCCCTTCAGACTGAGGGGAAAAGCCTTCTTAAGCCTGCAGCAGAAACAGTGCTTGCAGCAAGGCTGTACCTGAATTAGCTAACCATCCCTAACTCCCATTGATGGGACTTGTGGGCATGGAAAGAATATAAGACTGTTCCTAGCATGCTTTAGGGTAAAAAGGTAACAAAAGGAAGAACATGGCCAATAAAGCATTTAAATTTATCAATACAACTCAGGAATAGACCTTTTTTTTTCTTATTTTTTGCCTACTGCAAGTGTCATATAATGGTATTTGTATTATAAAATACTCTGTGAGTGTGTGTACATATATAAATGCACACATTTTTATGAATACCAATACATGTACGTACATAGTTAAAACTTTACACTGAAGTGATTCTTTTAAAGACATTCCAAATTACACTTTAAAATATTTCACAGGTACACTATATATTTTTTTTTTCAATCACAGAATTATAGAATCTTTATGGTTGGAAAAGATCTCCAAGATCATCAAGTCCAACTGTCAACCCAACACCACCACGCCTACTAAACCATGTCCCAAAGTGCCACATCTACACCTTTTTTGAACACCTCCAGGAACGGTGACTAAACCACTTCCCTGGGCAGCCTGTTCCAATGCTTAACCACTCTTTCAGTAAAGAAATTCTTCCTAAATTCCAATCTAAATATCCCTTGACACAACTTGAGGCCATTTCCTCTCATCCTATCACAAGTTACTTGGGAGAAGAGATCAAAGCCCACCTCCCTACAACCTCCTTCCAGGTAGTTGTAGAGCATGATACAGTCTCCCCTCAGCCTCCTCTTCTCTAGCCTAAACAATCCCAGTTCCCTCAATTGCACCTCATAAGACTTGTTCTCCAGATCCTTCACCAGCTCCATTGCCCTTCTCAGCACCTCAATGTCCTTCTTGTACTGAGAGGCCCAAAACTGAACAACAGTATTCAAGATGTGTCCTCACCAGTGCTGAGTACCGGGATGATCACTTCCCCACTTCAGCTGGCCACACGGTTTCTGATACAAGCCAGGATGCTGTTGGCCTTTGTGGCCACCTGGGCACACACTGCTGGCTCATGCGAAGCTGTCTGTCGACCATGCTCAAGCGATAACCACTTTTTAAAAATTGAATAGTTAGTTGTTATAGTCCTTGAACGAAGTTGGACTGCATCCTTAGATTTTAATTTATTTACCTTTTTTTAATTAACCCTTTGCTTCATTCAAGTAGATATCTCTCATAATTACCGGTAGCAATGCCTAGATCACCTATCCATAAGATAAACATGATTCAAGTAGACTTCTGTATGACATTCTTCAACAGTTTTATGTATTATAACCTAAGTTTTAAATGTTTCCCATTCATATTTTTCTGGCCCTGATTTTATCCAATACAAAATGGTCCTACTTTTTGGCAGCTACAGTACTGCAATCACAGGAATTTTTCAGCACTTAGTTCTCTGCATTTTTCTTAATAAGTGGATTCTTCTGATACACAATATATGGAAAACAACAGAGAAGAGTTTCCTTATTGAGCTAACAGACCATCGTAAGGAAAGCTATCAACTCCTAGGAGCATTTGTCATTTTGGAAAAATATTTGTGTTTCTAAAGTGAGTTTTAGAGTATTTACTGCAAAAAATATTTATGCTAGTAGATTTTAAAAATCCTAACTCAGTATTTAAACACTTAAACAAGCACGGAATTACAAGCCACCATTCTGCCAGCTGTACTGTTATTTCTTCCCTAAAATAGTACTCTGCTTTTTTTTCAAATTCTCTTCATAAAATAGAATGTTTCAGCGAGTCAAATAACTTTCAATATTTAGATAGATGTGCATAATAACTCAAATAAACCTTCACCACTCATTTACAGACATAATTATAATATTTTTCTTAGGATTTCCTTCCATTCTGCCTTTATGCACTCTAATATTTTGTTTGGTTTTTTGCCTGAAGCTGCATTCAACAAGTTATTTTTTTCTGAGATTTCTACAATAGCAGTGAGCTAAATGAGCCAAAAAAGAGTCTGTCTGGAAGTCTATAAGTTGTTCTGTAATATTCCCATGTTATGTACATTACTTTACATTTAGACTCTATTTTCCAGTGTGTAACCCTCTTTATTTGCTAAATGAGTTCTTCTAAACTACATTTGCTTTCCCTGGGCTTGGTTCACCTAGATACCTTCACTGGTCCACCCTTCATGCCTTGTGATCTATGGCAAATCCAAGATTCTTCTCCTTGAACACTCACCCTGTCCTTCACATCTGAAGTTAATTACTGTTGTACATGTGTCTTCTTATAGGCAGTACCTTCTGTTTGGTTCGCTTGCTTCAGAGCATTTCCCCCAATGTGTCTGAGTCATTTAAAGTTCTAATTCCCTGAACGCGTTTGCAGCCCATGCCAGGTTGCAGTTATCTGCGTGGTTTTTAGGCACACTTGCCATGTCATTTTCCATGTTACTAACGACACTATTGAATAAGTGAATGCCAGCATCCCACTCAATACTTGTGTTGTAACAACAATCTTCATGCAGAAATATCAATCTGCTTGAAAAATTGTTATGTATCTCATGTGTCTCTTTTTACTAACCTTTTACCCATGCCTGGTTAACTTCCTCAGTCACTTCTTGCCAAATTCATTCAGCTCTCCTATATCCACTACAAATGCAAAGAAATACAGAACAGTTACTGAAGTACAGTTTCTATTTCCAAAACAGTCCTGGTTAGACCTCTTTCCACCATGACTTTACAGATGCTGTATGGTTAAGTTTTAGTGATAATTAATTTCCAGGGAGAGCTTTAAACTTATTTGCAACTTCAAAACCCTCTTAAGCACATAGATAAGCACAGTTCTTCAGTCCTCTGGATCGATAAAAGACAGGGTATTTCGTTTGATGTTCAGACATTTCACACCAGAGTTCAGTCAGAATAACTCTACGCCTAATATCTGTCCTCACTGATCTACCCAGTTTTGTTTCCTTAACTTTTTCCTCACACAATCTCTGATAGCACTTCAGCTTCACTAGCAGAATGTTTTTATCCATCAATTGTAGCATTTCTATCTATTTTAATATATGTATTTAAAGACAGGCTTTGTTTCTTTTTATGGATTTCTTTTGTTACTCTGGAAATCTGTTTTGGCCTTTCTTGTGTTCTTCATAGACACTAACTATAATTATTTATTTTATTTTCCTGTTTCTTGGCTACAGAGGGTCAGATTTTTGAAGGATCTCTTCCTGGTTCAATCATTTGAAATTTGTTATTTAGCTATGTAAGTTTCTTGCTATTTCTCATTTTGTTCCGCAATACAACACCTCCTGAGACACTATTACTGTTTCCTTAAGTAGAATAAATGCCATATCCAAGGAGTTTACTTTTCCTTAGGGCATTTTTGATGAGCTTCCTCATTTTATTAAATCTGTCTTTCTGAAGTTTATTGTCATTCTAACACTTTTGTATACGTAACTTTTTCATTATATGGATTCTAATTATATTGTGATTATCATTGTTTTGTAGCTCTGCCAGCACTACAATTTAAAAGAACATCTATGTTCTACTTTTATGACTCAAAGAGGTATTCACATCACCTAAGTCCAGATACTTAACTTAGCTAAATTCAGACACAATTTCCCTAAATTCCGTACGTTGTCAATAAAGACAAAAAACACACCTTCAGGAGGTGATTCAGATAAAATACCACTTGCCAATATGCAAAGTATACATCTCCTCTGAGGAAAAACATTCTACCTTCCATTTAATTCACCTGGGTTACTACTTCCAACTTTGCATGGTGTACATAGCCTTTCAGAGCGATGATCTTCCTCTGAGTGGGTGCACATCCCATGGAGCCAGAACAGAAATACTCAGGTATTCCTCACGCAGCTGGAATGGAAGAAAAATGGCATCAGTTCTAATTAGATACTATTAAATAATAATGTTCTAATTTTTAATTAGACTCTTTTAAAAAAACAATTTGTCTGAGTAACGTCTTTATGTCTGCATGAAGTCTTTGCAATGACAAGATAAAACCTCATGCTGTCTGGGAGTCAAATTACCCAAGTGCTTCTGAACAGCGTTCCACTGAATAGGGCATTTTCTCTCCACAATTATCAGAGAAACCACAAGAAACACCAAGTGAGTTGAAACTAACATGTGTCAAGTAACTTTTTGAAATAATCTTTAAAAATATGTATATATGCATTTACAGTCGTCTCGTTTGCTTGTTTTAGGAAGACTCCCTGAGGCTTAACTATTAAGGAGAATTAGCGGTTGTGTCAGCTGCCAGTTGTCTGAGCTAGATGTCCTGTGATAAAACAGTTGCTGCAGTCAATGTTCATACAGCTGAGGAACCATAGCTGTCCATTACTATCCAAAGACAGATGTGTAAGTTTTGACTCATAAAAACTGTATGAAGGAAACTAATGGGACGCTAATCTCCTAGAACCTCCTGGGACAAAGAGAAAGAGTGAATAAGATATTTAAAGATGACAAAATTTGTTTCCTCTGCAAACGCCTTGCAAAATGTCATAAATAAATTAATAGTCTCCTGATTGTTTTGACTTTTGGGACCATCACCATGACAGAATGAAAAGAGCCATGTCTTGGTACTCTAGGACAGCAAAAGCACGTATTTGTCTGAGACACGAAACTCCTGTCTGCAGATATAAGCTTCTGGGAACAGGTATTTCATCAGCTGCTCATTGATGACAATTATGTGATATTTACAATTCCAAAACAATGCAGATAGAGCTCTCTCTATATAAAACTTTAATGAGCAGCATGTTTTGTTGGAAGTGTCATAAAACTTTCATCAAAGTTCAAAATATTCCCAAGAAAACAGCTCTGTCTTCGACAAGAAGATCATAAATTTGCAGTTTAGATTAAACACTGTGAAGAGGAAGAGAAATGTCGTCTGTTATAATTATTAGGATATGATAATTATACTTTTACAAGCTCAGAAAATTTTTAAAACACAGCTCCGTAAACATTGTAAAATACAGTATTAAGATTAGCTTTTATAGTTTTCCTTATAAGGAAAATAAAGTCATAGTAACTAAAAGCCAAACAATAATAATAATAAAGAGAACGTTGACTTTATATTCTTTTGCACTGTTATTCAGAGAGGACCACAGCCACCAGGAAACAAAACAAAACAAACTGTTTCTTTACTTCATTCTGGAACAGTACTTTTTTCCAAGTGATAAAATTCCTTTACTCCTTTCCCTCAACTGATACTACAGATAACCTCATAGAAGCAGAAGGTCTTGAGTTCACTGGACTTTATAGCAGCTCTTAATAACTTGCAAGCAGTTGGAACTAAATTGGAGTGTGTAGCTTCTCTATCCAATGGTTGCATGAATAATTGAATAAATGGCCCTTATGACCTTTGAGGTATTAAGAATTCTAACAAATCAAGGCCCAAACAAGAAAGAAGTGTTTTAGTATGAGAACAGTTAGGATGTTATTAAAGAAAGGATTAAAAACAAAACAAAACAAAAAAACCAACACAACAGAACAGAGGGGTGGAAGAAAAAATCAACAGGATTACATACATAATATGGGAACAGATAATATAAAAGCAAATCTCACGCAGTCAATAAAAATATGATTATACATGTTCATTTCAGTTACTGAACACAGGTTCATGATGAGCAGATTCCAAGATTCATCTTCATGGTGAAACCACAACAACAGACCTGGTCTTTTGTTTCTGCTTTGTTTTCCTGTGGGTAGCTGCAGCACAGGCTGTAAGGAGATTCTGCACTGTAGACTGTCATGCACATTTAGCCTCATTTTCCACACTTTCTGTCACTCGCCATAGCACATACCAGGGTGCTTGCCTGTTCACTGAGCCTGTGGCTATCCTCCCCCACAAGCTGTTGAAGTTTTAGCCTGTTCTGCAGCAGTTCTTGATTCCTGAATTTTCAGACAGTTTGTATTAGCCTGACAATAGATTAAAATAGAAATAACCTTGCCAGTCTCCCTCATTTCGCTCAAATACACCTCCTGCTTCTTCCTTCTCTGGATAGATCAGCCCATATTGCCACGGTTCGACCAGACTCCTTAACGGCAGGTATAAAGGTTCAAACCTGACAATACAGGTCTAGATCCCCAGCCCTTTCCTGGAGTATATCTCTGAACCTAAGCCAAGAAATAGTGACAGCACGTCCCTTCCACGTTAACAGAAAATACAGATCTGATATCAGACTCAAATGCACAGGAGCAGCTCCAGATTTGGCTCCAGTCACCTTCAGTTGTGGATCTATGTTAAACTCCTAAAACCCCAGCATGATACTTACATCTTGCGCCAGTCCTTAGTGCTTTAATCTACAAGACAGGTGAACGATTCTAGTAACAAAGTGCTGTACTGTTCAGAGTTGCAAACGTGACCCTGAAAGCCTCCAAATGCCTTTTAAATTCTGTTTTTAGGAACCCACCTGTTCAAGCCAGGCTGCTTCAGAGCACACATGAAAATCAAGGATCTTTGCTGTCAAAAGTGAAAGTACCAATTAGGCAGATAATTCCAAGAACTGCTTTTGGCAGTTAGTCAAACTTCTGGTCTTTGGCAGTTAGCAACCTAAGTCCTTCTGAGAGCTGCCTTCCTAAATTTGGGAAATAAGATGGAACTAGAACAGGCTTAAACACATCCTATGCCTCCTTATGCACGTGTTAACCAGTAGATACAGTTTCAAACTCACTAGAAGTTTCTGCTAGAAATGAAGATATATTGCTCATCTAATTTATGTCCAGGCTATCATAGTCTGTAACAGGTAAACTGTGGTGGCTCTGGCCAGATAATTTTCCTAGTAATTGCTAAGCTGGAACTCTAAAAGCATCTAGATTTTGGTTTCAGATACTACGTCTACCTTCCAGTTTGCCTTTACTAGCCATGTCTATCCATGCTACAAATTCTTAAGAGCTATGCATCACATATTCCAAATCACTTTCTAGCCCAAATGGCTAGGTAAATGATAAAATGCTGGTTTTATGCTGATAAGAACTGCAGGGTAACCAAAGCACCTCTCAGCTTTCCACTCAGACTCAGGAGAGCAGAGGAATAGGTGGCACTTTGCTGCAGTCACAAGCTCCCTGGTTTCACCTCCTGCTCCCACCTCCAAGACTGGAACTGCAGAACGGATGCTGCAGGAGGGGGCAGGAGTGTTCATCTTCAAATCATTTAACTTCACCATTGCTCCAGTGCAGCTGCTTGGAACATTTTTCTACCACTTAAATGAAAAACTGTCTGGTAAACAGATACAGGTCTGCCACAACACACCTTTTTATTGACCTGCCTTTTTGGTATTTTGTGGCACTTCTCTTCCTCTGTCACGACTGCATTTTTAAAAACTCATTCCTTTCACTTATGTTTATATACCAACGGTCTTATCTTATCCAGCTTGGCTTTTTTTTATATATCTTATCCACCTTGTTTTCATGTAGATACAATGCTCAAAATAGCTGGGTTAACAGAACTGGGCAAGCAGTGTAAATCTTTTCCTCATTATGTATCTTCAGCACACAAATTAAAGTAATTGAACTTTTCCAAAATGTTGTTGAAGACTTTAAAAAAACAAGCAGAGGCAAGACAGCAACAGTGCAAGATTTTCAATAAAAATAATAGGGATCATTGATTTAAAGAGTGTTGTAGAAAACTACTTGTTAAATTAAGAGAGAGAGATGAAAATGGATCCATTTAATTATGCACTTGGGTATATAAAATAAGGTACTGAACGCTTATTACAAAGAAGTTAAGTTATGCTAGTTAAAAGTTTATCTCTCTTTCCAGAGATCTTTATGCTTTCACACAACAAACACATTGCCACAGATGCTGGAAATATAACTGGCTGAATAATAAAAATAATGTATTCATGAGTAAATTATTCAAAGATTGACAGAAAAATGTTGAATAAATTATTCACAGAACATTATTTAATAATCTAGAGCTGGTCAAATAATGGAAATATGTATTTCAGATAATTTATTCAGAGAGTAATGTCAAAATCCTTTAGCTAGTCCATTATGAATGAATAATTTGACAAGTTATTGATTATAGCTCATTTCTGTACTAAAACAAAATTCAGCAGGAATGCAGCTAAGCAGAAAGATACATAATTGACAATAAAGTGTCATCATCCTGACAATAAGAATCTTTTTATTGTGCATACAAACACACAGCCAGTGTTCATGGATTATTTTTGAACAGTGCCTACTTATCACATAGACTCACACTTTTTTTTTTTTTTTAATTTAAGGTATGTAAGTTACTAAGCATGTCACCCAGCACTGTGGGGTCGGGCAGGTTATGCAGGGCCCCTCTGTAGCATAGTGCCACAAGGAAGCTGCTGACAGAATCCCCACTTTCTGTTAACCGGGGCACTCAGCAGAAGGGCCGCCATAACGCGGGAAGCCAGCACCCCGCGCCACGGCAGAGCCCACAAACCCCGCTCCCTCTCTCCCACTCCCGCCACAGCCACGGCACCGCCGGCCCCACAACGCGGCTCATTCTGATTGGCCCTGCAACAAGTCGTAGCTCATTCTGATTGGCCCCGGCGCCCGGCAGCCCTGTGGAGGGGAAGCGGGTATATGAGCAGCCCGCCCGCAGGTCGTGGCCGCACAAAATGGCGCCCCAGGGGTTAGGAGCGGGAAGCTGTGGGGGGAACAGAGGGGCACCGGTCCCAAACGAGCAACAAAGTGACTAGCTGTTTGTGAATTTGACCACGGGCTTACGTAATTTTATTCAGGAGATTTTTAATGCCTAACAGAAACGGCCTGCCAAAGTAGAGTTCAGATTCAATTTCAGCTCATACTTTCCTTTTAGGTGATTTTGATTAATTTTTCTCCATAACGTCAGTAAATTGCTTAACTTGGATACAGGAGAGCAAAAGCAAATACAATCTTTCTGTACACATATTAGACTAGGTTTCAAGGTATCAGTGCCTAAGCAGCTGAAGAGGGAACAAGAAATAATCCTCTTTTTAACTGCTTCACAAAGACATTTTGTAATAGCAGTTTTCCCGGGGAGCAAATTGGTTGAAAAAGGGACAAGGCCATAGTTCACATGGGCAGGGTGCATAATAGAGCTGCCACCTCAGGGTACACTGAAAAGGCACTTAGGAATTGGGTTTTCAGGAGTGCTTTTCTTGTGGTAATGTGAATCAGCACTATTTCCTCCACAACACTGTAATACAAAGCCACAGTTCAGTCAACTTAACTTTAAAGAATAGAGAATTGTAGATTCAATGTTTTCTTCCTCAAAAGCTCTACCTCACAGGCCATAATTTTCTCCTAAGGATATGTAATGGCAGCCTAACACCTGCAGGAAGGAGCACTCTGCTTCCTCGACACTACATGCCTGTAATTTTTATTTTTCCTCAATTCACCTGGCCAGAAAAACTAAGACAGTAAGGACTCTTCCCGGGTAAAATATCCTGTGCGTTGTCCTCCTGACTACTGGACCTTACATACATTGACAACATAAAGATCATAACTTCTTGTTATTGAAAAGCTGGTGGAATGGATTGAGAAACTCTGTGTACGACAAAGCGAAATCCAACGCAGAAGTTAATGATCTGAATCCCTGTCATTACAAAAAGGCACCTGGCAGAAGTATCCTCTTCACTCATTATTCTTTGTTTTCGAAAGCGAATCTATCGCAATCGTAATTAGAGGTGAAACGGAAATCAGAGGGTTTGTGAATAATTTGCACAGAAAATTAAATTTCATTATATCCAGATGTTACATGCATTGCTGCTGGCAACATGTTTTAATGCTGCTGGGTACGGTTTCTTTCGACTGCCACCTGCCCTCTCAGGGACAGTCCTGTATTCCCACTGTTACTATAGTCTCTAACATCCATCTTCACACCATTCATCACATCAGCCTCCTCCACAGTTGTTTATTTGATGCCTTTCTCAGCATATCTGTAGGCCTCATTAACAATAACACGCGAAAACCCGTCAGCCTTCAATTAGTCAGTTCAGCATGCATTTAGCTAGCCTGGCACCTGAAGAAACCTCTTCCTACTCCCTTGATATTGTTAATTGTGTATTCTGGTTTTGTTAGTGAGGGGGGGCCTAAGGTGGTAGCTTCTGTAGGAAACTGCTAGAAGTCGCTCCCCTTTGTTCAGTGGACTCGGCCGGGCCTAGGGCGGACCTGCTGCTGGCCAAGGCCGAGCCGATTGGTAGCAGAATGTTCTGTGATAACGCCTCTGCAATAACATATTTAAGAAGGGGAAAACAGAAAAAGAAGAGGAGAAGATGTGAAGCAGCTGAGCAGGGGCAGAGAGGGGGAGGCATGAGCCTTGAGGGCCTTGCGGCCCTCACCCTCTGGCCTCCTGCCGGACAGCCAACCGGGCCCAACTCGGCCTGGCCCGGCTGCAAGAAGTGGAGAGGAGATGAGAAGTGAATAAGATGTAAAAAGGATCCTGAGAGGCGTCTGCCAGCCTGTTGTGAGGAACAGCTGCAGACACCAAGGTCAGTTCAGAAGGAGGAGGAGAAGTAATGCAGCTCCTGGCCAAGATTCCCCTGCAGCCTGTGGTGATGACCATGGTGGAGCAGGTTGTCCCCCTGCAGCCCATGGAGGTCCACAGAGGGGCAGAGATTCACCTGCAGCCCATGGAGGACCCCACGCCAGAGCAGGTGGAGGCCTGAAGGAGGCTGTGGCCCATGGAGGGCCCGCTGGGACAGCTGTTCTGGAGGGACTGCACCCGTGGAAGAGATGACCCACGCCGGAGCAGTTTCACAAAGGACTGTGGCCCGTAGGAGGGACCCCACACTGGAGCAGGGGAGGAATGCGAGGAGTTCTTCCCCTGACGATGATGTAGCGGCATAAAACAACGCGTGATGAACTGACCGCGACCCCCATTCCGTTCTTCCCCGCTGTGCTGCTCGAGGGGGGAAGGTAGTAGAGATAATGTTAAGCCCGGGAAGAGGGAGGGGTGGGGGAGGTTATCTTGTTCCCTGTCTCATTCTCCTGCTACTTTTAGAAATAAATGAATAGTTTTCCCCAAGTCGAGTCTGTTTTCCCCGTGACAGTAACTTTAAGGATTTCTCCCCGTCCTTATCTCAAACCTCGAGCCGTTTTCCTTATATTATCTCCCCCTGTTCTCTCGGAGGGTGGGGGGAGCGAGAGAGAGACTGCGTAGTCTGGTCCCGATCGGGGCTGAACTACAACATTGTGTCTTCTCTTTTTCATCAGTTCATTAATAGCTTTACCATGTCTCCATCCATTTTGTATGTGGAGACTGTGAAGGTATCTGTAACACTCTGGCAATTACAGAAATAAATGTAATTAAAACAAATAGTTTTGTTACTTGTTGTTTTGTAACACATAACTCATCCTTTTCCCATCTTAATGCAATTCACTACTATAGGGCATGAAAGCTTGCAAAATCTGCCTTAAAGATTGAAAAAGTCAAGCTGACCCTTTTTAATATCTAAACACATGCTAGATGGAGATGTTTAGGAAAGAACCAAACTACGCACCCTCTCCACTGTTTTTAGACAGAAAGTAATTTTTTTTTACCCCATGTTCTCCATGATCTTGAACTGAAAAGGAAAATAGACTGTATTCCTGCAGTAGTATCGTGGATTTGTTTTGATCATCCAAAACTTTTCTTTATATCTGTTATCAGCTGTTCAGTCCACTATGTACAAATGTTGAAGCATTAGAGCATCATACCATATCAAGTGTATTAATCTCAGTTTTCAAAGATCTAAGTTACAAGTCCACATAAGTGAGTAAATTATTAATATTGAAATTACCTCATTATACATTTTGAAGGATATGAATAAATATTTTTAATGTATGTTACGTTACTAAGTCTTATGCCAGTGCTCCGAAAGGCTCTAAGGAATGATTGATTGCTCCACAGTTAAGCCACTTCCAGTTTTCTTGTTTCTTCTGTCAGATTTCCTGAACTTTAAGAGAAAAAGACTAAAATATACAACCTAAATAAACAACACATGAAATCCTTCCAGATCCCTTCAGTAGATTAATAAGATATGTCACAATATATTATAGATGTGACTGAAGAATGGCATTGACTTTTGTACTGAAAATTATTGATATATTTTTGGGGTTTCTTTTTTAGAGATAAGTCCTAAGGCTGTTCCTGGAAGAGTATCATTAATGATATTAATGATTTCTCCACTCCACTAATTTCCCTTTCAAAAGCTACTGAGGTCTCTAATTTTTTATCTGTAATAAAGTTCTTGCCATAACAACCTTTTTCTCCAGGTTAACTAATAATGTATGGTATACTTACCAAATCAGAACCTTTGCTAAGGTCAGAATAAATGCCGTCTACAGCACTGTCTTTATTTAGTGAACCAGCCACCACTAAAGAAAGATGTCATTTCATGAATTGATGGAGAATTTTACTTCACTTTCCTTTTACTGTAAAAAGCTGTGAAGGTTTGCATTCTTCTTTGATCAGGCTTAAAAACCTGCAGCTGGCAGGACCATGCTTTCTCCTTTCTGTAAACAGAGAAATTATTTTTTTTTTAAAAATTATTGTTCTAAGTTCTATAATTTTATGTTATAGTTGTCTAAACCTTTGAACATGGTTTAGATCTATGCAGGATACAGTTGCCATACTCCTTCCCTTAACCACCCTACTTTATTTAACAGTCAATATCACTTGCCTATTTAAAACATTTTATTTAGGCTTTTGACAGTAAATAAATTTTTAAGACCTTGCTGTGGGCTAACCCTGGTAGGCAGCTCGCTCACTCTCCCCCAGTGGGATACGGGAGAGAATGAGACGGGCAAATGTGAGAAAACGTGTTTTTAACAGGTAAAGCAAATGCTGCGTGCAGAAGCAAAACAAAACAAGGAATTCATTCACTACTTCCCATCGGCAGGCAGGTGTGTAGCCATTTCCAGGAAAATCTCCCCTTCCTCCTTCTTTCTCCCAGCTTTTATTGCTGAGAACAATGTCATATGGTGTGGGACCTCCCTTTGGGCAGTTGGTGTCAGCTGTCCCAGCTGTGTCCCCGCCCAACTTCCTGTGCACCCCCAGCCTGCTCAATGCTGGGGCACCCTGAGAAACAAAAGACCCTGATGCCTGTGCAAGTGCTATTCAGCAACAGCTAAAACAACCCTTATCACCAACGCTGCTTTGGTCACAAACCCAAAACATAGGACCATACAGCTACCGTGATGAAAACTAACTCCATTCCAGTCTGACTCAATATAGACCTGGTTTTTTGTTTGTTTGTTTTCACTCACAATTAAATCTAAACTAAATCAACATGGTTTACCCTTTGAATTCTTTTTATGCAACTAGCATTTCTGAAGTTTATCTTTTTTACATTATCAAAACCCTTTAAAGTGTTAATTGGCTAAGGATAAAAACATGCAGCATTACACGGACATCAAACTACTGTAAGATTAATAGCATGTCAGTGTTATTCACATAATCTAACAAACAGAAGCCACCACAGGTTTCTACAGAAGAACAAAAACTTATCTTATTAAAAAAAAAAAATCTTAAGAAATAAAATTGCACGCAAATTAACATTTCTAACATTCATTTCAGAAATGAATGCCAAAAAGGAGAACTCAAACTCAGAGTATTAAAGTTTAATAAAATATAGATTATTTTGAGGAGTAGCTAATCACTCCAGTTATAAGCGGTGGGAACTGTGGATAACAAGAACTCTGAAAATTAATACATTTGGAGGGTTCTGCTTCTTCCCTTTGTCTTAAATACTATTTGAGTATTTATAATTAAATACCTTGCAATAATATATAATGCTTTTGCAAATTTGTATGTATTTATGCATATACACACATACACACACAGATTATCATCCTAAATTTGGAAAGATGCTGAAAAGCTTTCAAGAGTATTTGGTATTGTTGACATTTAATGAAGAGTTTGGGCACTACTTCATCAGTTTCAGAAGCATCCCTCTTGTAACTGTAGCGTGCTGGGAATTCAAAGACACCTTCATTGTTTAGCAGCTAACAGCAGAGCTTCAAGAGGCTGTGGTGGAGATTATTAGGTCTGCCATTTGTATAATTTTTTTTTACAAATTTCATTTACATACTGTTGCTAAGCAAGTTACGTGCAGTACCGCAGGTAGGTTACACTAAGACTGTGCAGAGCAGGTGAGTGCCTAAACATGCTCCATTTTGGGACACGCCTTGGGTTAGACTGAGGGCTTCAGCAGAAAACACCTCTGGGTTCCCAGTCCAAGGAATGCCCAGCTTTAGAGGCAAAGGGAGAAAAAACAGGAATGAAGAAGCATCGTGTCAACCCAGATACTGCTGTGATTCAAAGTCAGACCACGGCAATTTCATTCTTGATTTCTCTTTTCTTCTGCAACTGTGATGTTGCAGTCTTTAAAAAATAAGACAATACAGACACTCCATTATAAGGATGAAGCCTAACTAACAGCTTTAAATGGATATATAAAAAAAAAAACTATGTAGGCATCAGCGTGAAAAAAATAAAGATTCTTTGATGTGTGTCATCTTTTCATTTTAGCAATTAAAATGGCTTTTGAAGCTCTTTGGCATTTAATTTAAGCCCACAGAGTATAAAATTGTGCCGTCCCTCGCAGATAGTCCCATATTTAGCACGAACAAGGTCATAAGGATCAACAGGCTTAGAAAAAATGAGAATTTAAGTTCTCAAATACATAAACTTAATCCTCCTTATTTAGGAGCTTGCCAAAACTATGACATATAGTTGTCTGTCTGTTTTTTTTTCTTCTAGCTGCATAATCAGGGGTTGCTTGGTGTCTGGTAACCTTTTTTTTACATAAACACAAGCTGGGAGATAGAGTAACTATTTTTTACACGTGAAAACACATGAACAGGAATCTCATATTTTGTCCTGAAAAAGCTGTCTAATACATTGTCTGAAGAATTTTCCACCAAAAAGATTTACCTGTTTTTAAATCGTGGTATGCCTTACTAATAATTATTATGACATCTCTCTACACTTAAATGACATCTGCTTATGTCTTAAATATGTGACAACTCAGAATGCATGTTGTTAAGGTTTTCATTTCAGCATGGCAAGTGAGAGGAATTTAAGAGAATGGACCTTGAACTATTTCAAAAAACATTAGATTATGTTAACGAAGTTACATCAGGAATTACACTGCATATATATTATGAAATAGCAATTGCAATTATTCCAGTTGTACATGGTAATCTTTAGAAATGTTAGCTAGTAAAACTTTCAGAGTCTAAGTTTCCTAAAAAGGCACTAGATATAATAACAATCAAATTGTTGGATGCATTTTGACAGCAATGTTAGCATGCAGCTATTGGCTATCATTGCTAACTGACATTTTTCTATCATTTCCTTTTGATAGAAAGTTTTTTGTTGTAAACCACATGCAAACCAAAAATGTATCTTTGTGTCCTTGTTATATACAGAATGAGATTTTCAATCGGAGAAAAAGAAAATATAACAGAAAAGTATACTATTATTAAACCTTAGGCACACATACATGGACGCAAATCAACTTCTTCCTTTGCTTCCTAACTACTTTACTCTTCAGCGTTGTATTTTACCAGGGGCAGCAGCAACGTACTAAATCAGATTTAGCTAACAGGTGCTCTCCAGGCTGTGGACAATTACATCATAAAAATGTATTACAGTGTTCACTCTTGGGAGTAAAGACTTTTGCTGTAATAGTGAAATGTATTATATGAAGTGGAATTTCTAATGGACTTCAGGAGAGCTGGTGGCTCGAATGCATAGCGATATATCAGGGGCAGCGCCACAGAAGAAAACCTCACAGGAAGGAGGTAATTTACTTAGTAGAAACACTTATGCTTTCCACTGCATATATTTACAACAATAAATCAACTGGACAACATGTTTCCATTTTGCATTTGCAATAAGCATTTTTAACTGTTAACATTGTGGATTTTTTTTTTCATTATGTACTTTCATTATCCACTCATATTTCTGAAAAATGAGAAAATGGAGTAACACACACAGCTGGCAGATTTAAATGGCTCTTAGAAAAGGACTTCTACATCAAAAATGATGAAGAGCAAATCGTTTATGCAAACTTTGCTTTCACCACCTTCTCTAACAAATAGTATTAGTAAAGGAGTCAGGTAGAGCCACTTAAACTTAATTCTGGAAAGGAGGGGAAGAATTTCCTTGCAAAGCCGTATTTTATTAAGAGTTGTCTTTTTTTAGCCAACTTATCATTTAAGGAAAATAAGAGTTTGGATTTTGTTTTGGTTTTTAAACCAATTGTTATGAATCAGTAAAATGACCTTTTCAGGAGATCAGTAGCATTACGTCCCTCGCTGAGATTTATTCTCTTTATCAAGTACTTTAAATACCCAACTTAAACTATTTGTTATATACTCTGCTTTTAAAAATATGCAAAATTTCTTCAACTAAATGATTCATTTTAGCAGGCATAATTGCATTTTCCTTGCTTTTCAGTTATGTCACACTTTGTACATAATTGCATTAAATCATAATATTGCACTGATTTTAAAAGCTGGTTCTTGTATCAAAAGCTGATTCAACACCATCTCCTCAATAGATCTCAATAAAACATCTCCCCTGTAGAGCTGTTACTATAGCTAAGGTCTGGTCTTCCATGTCCCTCTCTAGTCCTCTGCTTATTGCATACACTTTACATCAGTTTTTTCCCATACTTAGATCCTATCATGTCCTTTGTGTTGTATTAATTCATAATTATTTATTCCATCTAATGCTTATTTCTTGCATTGGACTGTGAGAATTGTGTGGGCTTCCAGTATTTCCATCTGTAGCTTGGTCTTGTAGATCACGCGAGTTCTAACGTACATACTTGATGATAACAAGGATGTTATCTCCCATACTTCTGCTTATGCTGTAACAATACAAATAAGCAGATAATAACTGTTTATAGATATGAAGGGTCTAGCAATGTTGTCTTTAGTTTTATTGCAGGTGCTTCACAGATACCCATTTACGTCCAACAGTAAATAAGTTAAAGCAAACTAAATGGTTTCATTTTGGTAAGAACTTACCAAGATTCAGGCAACTTTGGGTGATACAGAAGTAGTAAAATATCTGATTTTTAGAAATATAATCTAAAGGCCAGGTAGGAAAGATGAGCTGAATAAGACAATCACTGGTGATAGCCCTCCATCTCGTCTCTTACACCACAATGCAAACACCAAACCAGAAATCCTCGAACTTCTAAGCGTGACCTACCTCTCAATAGAGGACTTGTCAGCAGAAACACAGTCCTCAGTCCAGAAAATTCTGTGGCGAGGTTTTGGTAGTGAGGGAGCCACAGCAGTAGCTTCTGTGAGAAGCTGCTAGACGCTTCCCCTATGTCTGAGAGAGCCAATGCCAGCCGGCTCAAAGATGGACCCACCTCTGGCCAAGGCCAAGCCCATCAGCAATGGTGGTAGTGCCGCTGTGAGAATATATTTAAGACAGGAAAGAAAAAAGCTAGGAAAAGCAGTAGCAGTGAGAGGAATGAGAATATGTGAGAGAAACAACTCTGCAGACACCAAGGTCAGTGCAGAAGGAGGGGGAGGAAGAGCTCCAGGTGCTGGAGCAGATTCCCCTGCAGCCTGTGGTGCAGCAGGCTGTCCCCCTGCAGTCCATGAAGGAGCAGAGATCCACCCATGGAGGAACCCACACTGGAGCAGGTGGATTTGCCTGAAGGAGGCTGTAGTCCTGAAGAAAGCCCTTGCTGGAGCAGGCTCCTGGCAGGACCTGTGGCGCCATGGAGAGATAGGAGCCCACCCTACAGCAGGTTTGCTGGCAGGACTTGTGACCCTATGGGGGGACCCATATCAGAGCAGTCTGTTCCTGAAGGACTACACCCCACGGAAAGGGCCCATGCTGGAGCAGTTCATGAAGAACTGCAGCCCATGGGAAGGACTCATGCTGGAGAAGTTCGTGGAGGACTGTTTCCTGTGGGAGGGAGGGGAAAAGTTAAGCAGAGGAAGAGTGTGAGGAATCCTCTCCCTGAGGAGGAAGGAGCAGCAGAAACAACGTGTGATGAACTGACCGCAACCCCCATTCCCCATCCCCCTGCGCTGCTGAGGGGATGAGGTGGAAAATTCGGGAGTGAAGTTGAGCCCAGGAAGAAGGGGAAGTGGGGGGAGGTGTTTTAAGGTTTAGTTTTTATTTCTCATTACTCTGCTCTGATTTGTTTGGTAATAAATTAAACTTAATTTATTCAAATTGAGTCTGTTTTGCCCACGACAGTAATTGGTGAATGATCTCTCCCTCTGTCCTTATCTGAACCCATGAGCCTTTTCATTGTGTCCCCTGTCCAGCTGAGGAGGGGAGCAATAGAGCGGCTTTGGTGGGTAGCTGGCGACCACCCAGGGTCAACCCACCACAAACATCTATTTGGCATTTGGCACGTATTATCACCTTACATAATTTGACAAAAAAGTAAAAGGAGTATAATGCAAAAATCCAGGTAGGAACAAGGCAGAAAACCAACCCAAAATGACGAAGTCTCCTTAGCCCTGCACACCTTTTGGTGCACTCTCCCTCCTGGTAGATAAGAGTTTAACCAGACCTGTTCAAAAGCTGTTTCGTTAGAAGCCGTCATTAAAGTATACTTTCAGTTACGTGCAGAGAGCTCGTCTGTTTTACTAAAACCCGTTTCTTTTTCGACATTTTTCTCATATTTGTGTATTTATAGTAAGCTCCACCTGGCTTGAGGCTCTCCTGTCAGCTGTCCTCAGTAGCTGCATGGCTTGTATGCAGCAGAAGAAACCCACCCATCGACTGAAATGATCACTTACAGCTTGCTTTCATTCGGGAGTTGCTCAAGCATCCAGCAGCTACGGTTACAGCGAGCTGGAGCCTCCCGCTTCAGCTAATGTTTTGGCAAGTGCTTTCCCTGAAATGGCATAATCATAATTTTCCAGGCAAGGCTTGAATCCCCAAAGAGTTATCTTGATTTATAAACCACTTACCCTCATGTACTAGTTTGCAGTATTCCAGCTCTCTCTTGATTAGTTAATGAGAGGCACTTTCCAAATAAAAAAGTGCTTTAGTGTGCTTCAGGAGTCTTGTTTTGCTGAATTTATTCGCTTGGTTCTATTGCCTGGATAAGAATCCCAGCATTTATAGAAAAATCTCAGATTTAAAAATCTGTGTCTGCTGAGTAGGTGGCAACACAGACGTTGCTACTTCAGTACAGTTACCAGTTTTGTTTTCTAATCTATGCGTAATATTTATTTTCTAAAGATAGCTCTTGTGGCAGTAAAAAAACTGGACTAACATCACTGAACTATGTTGATCTAGTCAGGGATGTCCCTGCTTCTTGCAGGGGGGTTGGACTAGATGACCGTTGAAGGTCCCTTCCAACTCTAACTATTCTATGATTCTATGATTCTATGATTAGCAGCAATTGAAAACCTGCCCAATCATTTGGAAAGGAGCGAATCAGTGGTCAGAAGAACACATCAAGCAAAACACAAAGGTGTCATAAACAGGAGAAAAACACCACAGCATTCTGCAAAACAATGCTACAGTATGTTATGTACTTTTGTATCTTCCTGTTACTTCTTTATTTTTACCATTACTCTGTTCGTTCCCTTTATTAGCAAATTTCAATTCCTTATCACTATTTAGTGCTTACCATAATAAAAAAGTAATTTCCAGAAGAGAATAGAGATAGGAAATGTCAAAGTTGCAGCAAACTGAAAACGTTGGCAGAAAATAAGCTGTTATAGAGTTTTAATTACATTTTCTCTCTGCTGCTTTTTCTATAATGGCTCTTCTTCTTGTGAGAGCTGGGTATTTTTTCTGATGAAGTATTGGCTGTCTTAATGTTATTAAGTATTGAATATGCTTTTCATTTCTACTTAATACGTTTCATGCAGCCACATGCTAAAAATCTTATCAGTTAGCACAAATTAAGAAAGGTCACTGTCACTGCAACAGATAGGGACACTCCTTTGCAGTCCCCTCTGAGTTTCTGGGAAGGAGAAAGCATTATGCAGCTGGAAATATTCCTGCCTCCCAGAAATCAACCACTACTACAGTAGTACATGGTAGCTGAAAAACTTCTAATGAAAGAAAGACTTTTCTTTAAAATGCTGACTTACAGAATTTTTTTTAAAATGCCCAAATATACTATTTTCATCAATAATACCAGACAGAGGAGGAGGGAAGCTTTCTGGCCTTCCTCCTCCATTTTCCTGGCACCCTGAAAGACGGCTTGTTGGAGGATTGCTTTTGAAGGAAGCATGGAATCAATCTGTTGACAATTTATGGCTACAACAATTTCACAGCATTCTACAAAAAAAAATATATATTTGTTTTAATGTTTTGGTTGGTATTCTCCAGATTGAGTCTCTTTCATAACATCTGTATTTACCCACATTTATTCAATATTTACCTTCTCTAGTGGATAGAGTTTTCTCCCATTTTGTTGTGAAAAGCTCACTAGTGATCTATTTATTAACCTTCAAGTCATAAATCATAACTGTATTTCAGTCTCTTTTAATGTTCAGGCTTCCTTATATCATTTTAAGCCAAACTGTGTTCTATGGCAATAGGTCTGACACTACTGACATTGAAAATTAATGAAAAAATTTAAAATATGTACCAGTCGGTAATAACTTCACCTGAAGTACATACATCATTTAAAAATTCAGCTACCAGGGAGTTTGAAGGTCTGACTGTTCTCATGAGTCATGTATCCTAGAAAACACTAGGAAAGTTAAAAAAAACAAACTGGAATGTCTTGCCTGACGTGTACACATGACTGAATGAAGAATGACTGCTCTTATTCTATACATGACGATACCACACATTTGCCATATCCATGCATTGTACCTGACTCAAGGGTTACTAGATCCCATCCTGTGGTCCAGAAAGTCAAAGGGAATCTGAACCCTGCACGCACTGTACTCTTCTGCTGGAGCTGAAGATCAACACCAGATGGCACAGGTCACACAGTGGTCTGCATACTAAAAATAGAAAATTAAATTTTAGTCTGAAGAAAGATGATTACACAAAAAGTCATTGAGTGGAGTCAGCTATGTATAAACTAACTTTAAGAGATCTTATCAAAATCAAACTATGTCTGTATATTATATACATTAAGTGTTGCAAAAAAAATTAAGAAAACCAAAGTGTAAATATTTGCAATATGAAGAAACTTTAAAAATTTTCCAGAAAAGGTAAAGCCCATGGATGACAGTCTTTAAATAGCAGACCTCAGTACAACTGTTCTCTTGACGCTCTCTCATCAGGAAGAGCAATGACTGAGAAGGAACAGAAAGCAGTGCTGGATTTTGCCCGATTTCTCCGGTGTGTTGCGAAATACATGTGCATTCATGAGAAAACATATAAAAAGACACTTCTCAAGAATAAAATCTAAGTTTGAAAAAGGAATAAATAAATTAATAAATAAATGCTTAGATCAGACTAGTTGTGGCTGTTGTTCTACAGCTGTCCTCCGGTCCCACTACATAAACATCAGAAGACAGGCTGCGCAGAATGTCTTGAAAGCTTTTAGATATAGTTTCTACTAGGTTAATACTTTACATGTCCTACAGAGAAAAGGAATGTTCCTGTCTCCAATGGCTAAAATCTAATACTCAGGTCAGGTTTCACAGCAGTGAAGAAGTAGCAGCCTCTTAAGTACGCGTGACTACCACCATAAAAGTTAAATATAAGATAAAATCAATATCGAGAAATACACTTGGAAGCAAATGAAGCACTGGAAGCAAATTAAGTTTATAGAGTTCTAATTTAACGTTCACCAAGCAATAAGCTCTGCAGAAAGTACATTAGGGCCCAGCCTGGAGGTGACAAAGATATAGCTGATTTTAGTGAAGTCTATATTCAAGACAAATGGTCAGGACTCTCTGGAGGCTCAAAGATGAAAGGCTGGGCACTCAGCTGCTACTCTTGCTGTTCAGATAGCTACAGAGATGCCCCTACAGGGAGATGGAAACAGATATAAGTTACCTCCATCCTTTTATATAACAACCATGGACATAATCTTTCAAAGCCTGATCAATAAAATCAATATGGCAGAAAAATACGCAGTATTCATAAAAATGTTTTTCACAAAACTGTGGGAAACATTTCTTGCCTGCTCCAGGTGATTGTCTTCTGAGGAGTTTGATCTCATGATCTACAACTTCAGGTCAGCATCTGCCTTGGGTGTCAAGCCTTCCCTGTCTTTCCAGACCTATTCCACAGAGGGAAAACAAAATGCAAAAAGATAAAATTACTTTTTGTTCAATTTCCTTACCAGGACTGGAAACAGAATATCTTGCCCAGAGGAATCACTTTATGGGTAAGCTGGAAAAAGCCCATGCAAAACTCACTCATACTGTTTCAACTTACAGTCTCATCTGTGGCTACTCAGTTTCTACCAGAAAGGTAGCATGCATGAAATCAGACTGCCTTCAAAAATAAAAAAAAATAAAAAAAAACAAAACACACCACACCAAAAAAAGCCCTAACTACACCCCCCGCCCCTCCCCAAATGATAGCTAGTAACTAGAATTTATGGTTACAATAAGTCCAAGAAATTCAGTGTCCACTGGTTTTCTAGGAAAACGTAATTAGCATGCCATCAACATACTGCATACGTCAGAGTGAGCAACTCAATCCAGCATGTTAGCATTTCGGCTTTCTGCGAGGTGCAGGGGAAAGTTAGGGTTGTTTTGATATTGCTGCTGTTGAATTTCTACTGTCTGCCTTCATCATACTTTCGTCCTACAGAAGATGTAATGAAAAGGAACAGAAACCCTATCCTGAATTGTATATGATTCTCCATTTATTCCTGGAGTTTAGGAACAAGCCATGGGATGAAATTTCTGTCACATTCATGTACTGGGTTTGGAAGGGTTGTTTCAATTGAACAGAATGTCTTATGTTTTTTCCTGATTTGTTTTGTGGGGGTTCTCCCCCCCCTCCCCCCAATACATATAATGAAAATATAAGAATAGTACACAATAATCTAAGCACTGATTTTTATTGATTCTGGCATGTAATCTAAATATGTCATTTAACTGCCAAGGGGGAGGAAAAAAAAAAAATCTTACTGAAGTCTGTGTTCAGTTCCACAGCTGTTATGGGCACATGCAAGGCATTGTCTCAGTGTCTGCGCACCAGAAACTTCAGTCATTTAAAGACACACCATCAGCATGATTAAGCTGCTGCATTAAAATCTACAAAAGCCCTGTTACAAATTGTTAATAACATACTAGAGATTTGAGGCACTGTGAAAAAAGCAATACAGAGAAAGTCAAACAGCCTGGATAATGGTGAAGAGGAAGCTAACACATAAATAAATTACTTGGGCAGGCAAAGAACAAATCCGCAGAGAGAGGTGGTAACATATTGTCAGAAGACAGCTTCAGGCAAAATAGGTGAAAATCACAAAGAAAAGACATGAAGCACCGAAAGGGAAACAAAATTGCAGAGGAGTAGCAAAAGCAAAGGCCTAATAGTTATTCTGACTAGGACAAGTTGACAGCATGCCAAAAGAATTAGGATCTAATCAGTCTGCGGGGCTGAAGACTGTTTGGAGGAAGGAGAATCCGATAAATGGAAGATATGAAAAAAAAGGCAAAGGAACAAACTGATTTTGAAGGGAATATTATGTTCCTGCCAAAAGTCTCTTGACAAAGAAAGGGTGAGACAGACAATTTCCACGGGTACATGACAGCTGGGTCATAATCTCCTCCTTATGCACTGATAAGGTTGTCGCCATTTTTAAGACAATCTATTGAAGATACAGGACAGGGCTTGTTCATCTTGAGTGAGCAGACTAAGCCATCCACGGACAGGAACGTAAGCAGACAGAGGTAACTCAGCAGGAAAATGCAAATGATTTTATAAAATGTATGTCACCTTACTACATGACAGGAGGTTGAACTACTGTAAATATCAGCTTCATTGCGTTTGTAAGAATGATGAGGTTGTGCATCCTGAATCAACTGGCCTCTTCAAAATGACTTGTTTTTTCTTCCTGGAAAACCAGGACTAATATTCCACAATAGTCCCAAAATATGTTAATAATTTTGCAAGAGTAATTGTAAAAGTAATTACTTTCAAATTTGCATAACCTTTGAACAGGAATACTATCATTAATGGTCAAGTTGCGACCAGCAACTGGGAGTAGAGTTGTCCATCATGACACAAAAGAAGCCCAAAGTCAGCTAAGACACTGAGACAGGATATCTCAGCAACAGCTTATACTCAGACTCTGAAGATCACGCTATTTTCATTTGAGTGCTTAACTGTAAATCTACATTTATGACTTTAATATGCGTTCTTTATGACTATAAGAATAACTAAGACAGACATGCCCAGATTCTTTACTAAAACGTAAAACCACCTCCAAACTACAGAAGTTGCTTTGATCATGTCTGTTTTGACAAAATTAAGGGATCAAAGCATTAAGACATGTTAATTATTTTCTATGGTACATATATTTTATAGCATCTCAGATACTACTCTGTGGTAAAATTAATTAAAAAAATGACATTTTAACAAAAAACATTTTAACAACAGTAAGCAAAGTATCGTGCTGCTGTAACCGCGGAGCCCTGCGGTACAGTACTGCTGTAGCTAGACCCAAGCCATAGGCTTTGCACTGAGTTTGCGAGGCCTCAGGACTGAGCCTTGTCAACCCTGCTCTGTCTGAACTTCTCTTGACCTCCTGCAGCCTTGATTTACTTGGTTGAGCTGTGACAGCAGTTCCTCTAATTGACTGGGTGTCTACAGCTAGCTTATTTTACTTTTGTTTATCTTTGTGTCCTACAGCCATGGGTTCATTGTAAAAGACTGTGTCAAAAATTTGTCTCAACATTGTTGAAACAGCGGGCCACCACCCAAGCAATGGCTTCCCATTATCTTGCAAGGCAACTCCTGTTGTCTTGCAAACCTGAATGAACCCCCCCACCCACCCCCCATCATGTGCCCAGAGATACGTATCACCCGGTAATGGGCATGCATATCACCACCAGGTGAGGGGTGCGGCTAGGAAAACCAGCTCTCGAAATACAGTGAAAACAACCAACATAAAAAGGGGAACGTTTTTCAACAGAACACTTCCAGACCTACTCTTAGACTTAGACACTTCTTCTACACTTCGAGACTTCTACACTTCACTACTCTTCACTTCATTCATTTGCCGGAATACACATCCACGGAACCAACATCGAGACGACCAACACCAGACAGATTGACGCCGCATCCAGCGAACTGAACTGTCGGGACGCTGCAGCTCTGTGGTGGTAGCTATTACAACCGAAACTCTTTCCCCTCTTTCCTTTCTCTCCTTTCTCTTCCATTTACAAACTTCTTATCAGGTTAATAAAGTTACCTGGCACTTGACTCCGTTTTGAGTCTTAATTCTGTTCCCGAGAATATGAACAAACCACGCTCCGGTGTGTGAGAGGTTGCTCCAGCCGCCCCTAGCCTCCCAGACTGTTCTGAAGTCGGCTAGAACACAAGGGGGCCTTCCTCTCGTCCGAAATCGGAACGTGACAGTTCATACAGACATAACAGCAACAAGCAGTTACTCTGCAGAGCACGGGATACGTCTCTAACGCAATGAGGCAGTGCAAAGGAACATGGGTCTGGCAGGACTGCAGCAGCCTGAGGACATGGGGACACAGGACGTGGCACAGAGGAGTGAAGGCGCAGGAGGAGAGAGATTGGGCATAGGCGCCGAGACCTCACATCCATAAACAACTTATCCGTGGTCAGTTAAAGAAATGCAGATCTGAGCTAAAAAAATACGGTTTTAGGGGCAACAAAGAAAGAAACTAGCATCTAACTAAAATACAAGGCAACAGATACAGTAAATCCAAATTTTACCTGGAGCTGCAAACAAATGAAGAAAGATAAATGTCTAAAAGCACATTAGCAAACATATTAAAATGACTCTGAGCGGATCATGGAGGGAAGAAGAATAAACCATCAGCATGAACAATCTGGTATTCTTCCTTGTGAAGGACTCCAGACGCTGCAAACTCACCATGATACCCCCCACTGCCAGCATGAAACCTTAGGGCCCGGAGGAGCTGGGGAAGGGGGAGCATAGCACGAGGAAAAGGGCAAGAAACCCAGAAACATGCATGCAAAAATCTGAACTGCAGCATTATTGTGTCTTCTTCTGAACTAAAAATGATTAGATTCTGAGGATTTCAGTTACACTAGCAATAAATTCTTGGCCTTACTTAAAGCAAACAACACTTTGAGTGTAATACGGCATAAGAGATGCAAATTTACAGTTACCTTTGTTATAATTAAAATACAGATTTCAGGTAGCCCCTTTACGCAGTTACATAAACTGCTAATCTTTCAACTAGTGCCATAAGTACTGGAAGGGAGCCTGCGGGCAGACTGTCGGTCGTCTTGAGAAGGGTTACGTTCACCAGATGTGTGATGTAGCTCTTGTTTAGGAGGAGAAGGAATGACCTGTTTAGTTGAAAAACATTCATAGATCTAAGTGCCCTTTCTACCTTAGATGACGGCGAGTATCTCCCTAAAATGACTCTTCAAGAAACACTTGAAAGTATAAGCAAATGTAAGTGTGCTCTTTTATTGTAAAGGTGTTGCTGAAGAGTTACTCTAGGCTGTGTAGGTCATTTATGGCTGAAAGTAGAGGGTGCTTTGAACTAGAAGTTCTGGAGAGCCAACAGTCAAGAACAAAAACACAAAACCCCAGCATTTTTCTTAGAAAGGAATCTTTGGGGGTGGGAAGAGGTTCTTACGGATCTTGCTTCCACATTTTAATTCCAAACTCTAAGGGTGACTCAGTACACATTACGTGTTAAGTCTGTATATCTATGCTTTACCTGGCCTCTTAGTAATAACTATATTTGCTCTGCAGCTCAATTTAGGATCCAGCAATCTATTAAAAAAAAAATATATATGAAGATTTGCTGCCCACAATCACTACTTGCTGCCTGGAATTGCCACCCTCTCTTTATGGGTTTGTTTTGTGGTGGTGTTTGGGGTTTTTTTTTCCCTGTAATAACATTATTTGAAATCCTGAAGAGGAAGTTTCAAAATCTGGAGTATATTAGGTTGAACATCATTGATCTCTGGGATTATTAGAGTCAGAAAGCAAATTTCAAGGGCACTGTGTTTCTTTTTTCAATGATGATTTCTTGAAATAGGTTAGCCTGAAACAGTCCATAGTACTAGGAGCTAATTCTAGTCCCACTTTAATTTCACTGACACTTTGCAATTCAGTGGATCAGCACTGGAAATACGAGGTTCAGATACTTATGAAAGAAAAAAATTACATATTTTACGCACTGCTTTACATGGGATTAATAACTGGTAAGAATATACACACCCTTTTCATGTTTATGTCAAAGACGTGATTCAATCAAGTCTGTATTATTTTTCATATTTACTTTTTAATTGGTATCAGTACACTTTCTAAACCATAGATGTCTATCCGGAGGAACATGTGAAAAGAGATGAGCAAAGTCAGAATAATGGATTCACCAGTGATTGCATTACCTCCTATATCAAGTATGGTTACTGCACAAAGGCAGATGGATCACCAGTTGCTTTAAATTTGCCAGCGTACTTCTCAAGGCTGACCTTTGATCATTTTTGGACATCTGTGGATTTCTATGGGAATTTTCCAGAGCCACGTAGCCCATCTACATCTATGGATTTGTACAGATTCTGAAAAACATTAAAAATAATCCCTGACTATGCAGCTTTTCTCGTCTCCCTCCGTCTTTCCCTCCTTTTCCCCAAATACGCAAGTGCTAAAATTTTATAATTTCTTCGCATATATCATGCTGTGATCAAAAGGAACTCAATGTAGTGCTGGTGTTTTTACAAAAGGATATTGGAGGCCACTTTGATATCCTAGACAACATCTTCCTGTGATTCCTCTTCCCACTTGTGTATCACTTACATGCAGTGAACTGCAATTTAAATGAAAACAGAAGAAAAATCCTAAAACCCCACGTATACACAGACACTAAAACCAGGATTTATCTTACTGATTTTAGATTACAATACAGTAGATGTCTACACCTTTGCTGAGCTTGCCACCTGTGCAGTCGAGGGAGGGCTGTCGACACTTTTCCGAGGTGATTCATCTGACCTACTTCAGCCACCTTCCTCAGGAGATGAATCACTTTATGGAGCTGCTTGGTTTTCCCTGTCTGCTCTAAGGGGGCCTCTGTAGACAGGTTAAACCCGAGGACATGAACTCTACCTCAGGTACTTTAAAATGAATGTAAACAAGAACACTATTTATATATTACATTAAAGAACAGGAAAAAGTAAGCATAGAAGTTTGTTGCTACTAGAGTGAAAACATTATTGCAATAGCTTTCTACTGCAAATTATTGGAAAGCAATATTTTTGAAACAATATCATATGATTATTATTTACTAGAGTACGTAGTTTCATTTTTGAGGTGGATATCTGTTCTTATAAAATTCATTTAATTCATAGTCTACATTTCAGATCCCATTTTCTTCATTAGTCCTGTCCTATATATATATATATATATATAAAAAACTGTGTGGCTATTATCAGAACTATTTTCAATTATTTTAAAAACTAAATGGTGTTTTTAAAAACACAGCACTACTGCATCTTACCTGCTCCACGCTACAACGAGAATTGTAGATCAAGATTTTCCTGCGCTGAGCATCAGTTCTGCTCAACAGAAAGCAGAGTCTGTTCAAGAAAGCGTTTTAACACTTTGGTTCTTTACCCGCTACCTCCAGCTTTCCGGAACGCATTGTTAAATGAATCCTCCACGGAAACAATGGGGAAAGTTAGAGAGAAGACAGACTGCATAAGGGCATTCAGAGTGGGTAGTTCCTCATACCTGTGGAATGCTTTTAGGCAGTGAAACTTTCGGCCATTATTTTTCTCCACTTTTTTGGTGGTAGGAGCATGAGCCAAGATTAACTGCAGAGTTGAACTGCAGTGTTTAGAGCAATGCACGTGTACCCTAATCTGTTTAACAAAGAAGTACACTGCAAGAAGAGAGACTGTGGTTCTCTAAGCAGATTCCTATATTTCCACTTGAATTTTCATTTTATTGAGTCGTCTTTTGATAATGATCACTAACAGGGTATTCATCTGATCCTAGATACTCACCATGAGATATGACCAGCAGCTCCAAGTATTCTGAAATTTAACAAAATAGAATAAAATAATACTAGAAAAAAAGAAAAAAAAAAAAAAAAAGAAGGTTTTTCAACCTACAGGCCTAAAATAAGCTGTTTTGCCATTAAAGTTGCTAGGCTAAGCTCCTCACACGTGAAATGGAGAGACTCTTCCTTACAAGAGAACTATGATGACAAATAACGAGTGATGTCTTCAGAGCATTCTGTCCCAAAAATGGGAACAAAATGGAAAGTAATGGGATGGGTGCCAGCTGTGGGAAGCACACTGAAATCCTCCCACGCAATGTCCAGAAAGCACCGCCGAAGCCCCACCACGGCATCTTCAACAACTGCTCAGGGCCTGAAAGATGAAGGAAAGCTGGAATAAGCGTGTCCAGAGCCTTCAGTAACAGTGCGGAGTTTTTAATACCTGGCAACTACGTAAGATACCACAAGACACTGTAGTTCAAATCCACATATATTTTATAAATAGATTATGAGGGAAATTAAAAAATGTTTTGCTGTAGCTGAAATTCTATATACCTTTTAATCATGGATAAGTCTTTGATTCATTTAGGTCATCCGCAAGCAACACACTGTCAAGTACTGGCCATCCATTGAAAGCATTGCTACGCGCATATTTGAGTTGGGGAAAAATCCTAATTCCTCACAGTATGTTACCAAAAGAAAACCAAAACCAACCAAACCTAAAGGAGAAATTGAAGGCTCCTTCTTTAACATTGCTTCTTGCAAAACTGCCAGCCTGTGTAAGTGGATGCAGGAAGATGTTACAGTTGGTTTACTGTGACAGAGCACTGATATTTTCACCCCGTACGGCGGATCATCCTGGGATCACACTCCGGAGGATGTACTGGGTTAGGATGCAGCATGCAGACCTGCTGCAGCAAAGAATCTGCTTTGACTAATGAGCAGAATAGCAAAAAGAAAACAAGATCTGACAGTTCCTTGATACTAAATGGTATGACCTAAGCCCATAGCTGTCAAGATTTTTTGCACTGCCATGAGGGAGATTTGGGGGGTTTGGAGCGAGAGAAACAACTGTAATGATTCAGGCTTAACCTCAGCAGTGCCCTGAACCATTATTTAATGATGGCTCACCTTGGAGTATGCTAGTTAAATATTTTGATAAATGCAGGAAATAAAAGTTACTGGTCCCAACAGTTCCATTATACATAAATAAAAGAAATAGTTGATAAAAGAGTATGAAAAGGCAGGTAGGTAGCATATAATTATTCCCCAGATGACAGGAAATAAAATGGGCAGTGTAAATCTACTAAAAGGTGTAATTATCTCCAGGTACCAGGCCCACATGAGACATTATCTAACATCTGCAAAAGCCATAGTACTGTTTATTTTCACCTGTTGCATCCGTAGGAAATAGTCTAGCAAATGACTAAAAGCAATAGGCAGTTATTGCATGAGAATAAAATGCAAAAGGAAAAACAGAACTAGCGTCCAAGATTTGTGTAAGGGCACTGAATAAGAGCCGATATGACATGTCAGACTCCCTGGGCCAGGAGCTCCATTAAATATGCACGGATTCTTCACGAAATGCACTACATCTTCCCCATGCTCAAAGGAACAGTGAAAATATTCTGCTGTGTGGCTGACAACCAACAAGTTACCCAGGGCCTCACTGTCCTCAGTAGCACTGCCGTGATGATATGATCATGACATCCCGCACAAACCCAGTCATGTCCGTCGAGTCTGGCACCTCTCCCATCTGCTCAGCACGGGGAGGTATCCTACAGACACCTTGCATGTTAAATCAGGCGTGCTGCTGCAAGATTCAAAAGACGAGGTGTATTGCTGCAGAAGAAGATGCCAGCCAAGGAAGCCAAAAAGCAAATTAATTTTTGTGCTCTTTTTGTGTGGATGTGAAAATGGAGACATGATACTAAGTGACATCTATCAACGTCCGCAGATGAGATAGGGCATGTATCTCCCATCAAGGGAATATCTGCGTTCAGCTGGTTGTGCCTATGAAATCGGAAGCATTTACATGTTCTGGAGAAAAAGGAGCTTTCAAGGAAGCAATGTTAATAAATAGTCTAAAGAGTACTTCAAATGCCAAGAAAATAATTTTTATGAGTTAAAAAAAAAAACAAACAAAAAAACAAATCCAAACATGTCTTCCTTCTCCTATTAAAATATAATAGATTAATGAATAGAGAATTCCACCCCAAGTGATGTAAATTTCAAAACTGAGTTCAAACATCAGCATTTAGCTCGTAAACACACAGACACCTTGCCATACTCTCCTGGTATGACTTACAATGAAATCTTGTGAAATAAGTTTGCAAAGCTTTTGATATCGCAAGGAGCTCTTGCTTGGTGTAATATTGGGAGGGATTTTTCTTTACCGTTACTGCACAATGTATTTCATAAACAGAAGGATGTATGTGTTTAGAACTCTACAGAAGATTTATCCTGTAAACTGTGGTCTCAAAGGTAGGCATTAGTCTACAAAAGGAATGTTATTTTCAGAATTCCAAACTTTATCACTTAAATGTTGCAGTCTTTTAAACATGAAGGTTCCAAAGCATTAGTTACTACTCAAACTGAATTGTCCTTAAGACTATCGCCTTACAAAGCCAGTATGTAGGTGTGCGTAAGTAATAAACCCAGTGCTGACACCAGTTAACAGCGTGTTTTTGAAGAACGTCAGCTTGACGAGTCATTGACAAGTACTGGAAATGTGAGTCTCAAGAATACATGAGACCTGACAGAGGCAGCACAAGTTCTCCCACCCTTCTTTCCCAATACTCTTCAACCCTGACTTACCATATTCTGCGGAAAAAATTCATGTGCTCTGCCTGCTCCACAGTTGTTATCTGTGCGCGACCACCAGCAGGCCTGCTGGCTAGTGCCAGTTTTGACAGTGGATTATGTCATGAAATGACATTTGGGTTTTGTCCTTGCTCAATAGCAAACAGTGCTAAGGAAGTAGGTCACAAGACAAATTCCTTGTATAGGAAGGTGGCAGAGTTTTCTGGGCAAACAGCTTTAATCTGTCCTTTTCTTTTAGGTTATGTTTGCTTACCAGGGGGAAATAAGAGGGGAAGAAAAAGTTTACCTGCCTGAAAAAAAGAAGCTTGTGTACAGAGTGGAAAAAGATTTGATTGCCTGAAAGGAAAAGTGCCTATTAGAAAGAAAAAAAGATCGCCTGAGAGAGGAGTTTACCCGCTTGCTTCAAAAAGCCTGCCTGCTTCCAAAAAAAGAATTTACTCACTAGGATTCAGCTCACCGATTTTTCTGCCAGGTGCTGGAAAGCAAATCGCTGAAACAAGGTCTACACTCATTACTTCTGCTGCTATCACACAGTCAAAACAAGGCCATCAATTAATTTCTGCACAATAGCCTCTTCAGTTTTAAAAATCTACCGTGCTCTCCTCGCTGCTTTCAAGGCAATCCTAAAAAGTGAAGGTGCTACGGGAAGTGCTAATCTTTTCATCTTTTTTTGTACAGGTTTAAGAAGGGAAAGGAGTCTAGAAGTTATTCATCACTTACAAGGCATAACATAAAATTTTCTTGTGCTTTTGAAGTGATTCCCCTGAATATAATTGACTAAACTGATTAAAGCAACTGTTGAGTTGAAAGTCTTCCAGCCAAGGTCTGAAAATGCCTTCCTGTGAAATGTTTAATATTTCTTTTTGTATGATCTCCTTATTAGGCTGTTCAACTTTTTATCCTGGCAAAATTACAATTTTTGAGGAAATTGGATTATATCTGCTTACTCTCTCTGTAGCTGACACCATTTGCTTGGGTTTTTGTTTTTATAACTGGACATTTTGTTTTCTAGAAAATATGTTTCTTCTGCAGCATATCAGTAATTTTTACGTCTTGATTTTCAGTACCCAATCCTAATAAGTTTTACAAAAAATTAAGAATATACGTAAGATATTTCAAGATACTTTCCCCACTAAAGCATGTATTTTTCTCATGAATGAGAATTTCACAGGATCACAGAATGGTTGAGGCTGGAAGGGAACTCTGGAGGTCATCTTGTCCAACCTCCCCTGCTCAAGCAAGGTGACGCAGAGCGGGCCACCCAGGACCATCTCCACATGGCTTTTGAATATTTTCAGTGATGGATACTCCACAGCTTCTCCAGGCAACCTATGCCAGTGTTCAGTCACCCATCAGTACTCAGTACGCATCCATACATATATATAAGTATCTATTTTATAGATATTTTATATCTATATCTATTTTACTTATGCATTTATGAAAAAATACATGCTTTATGATAGTATTATTTTCTGCCCTCTCATAAAAAAAAAAAACCACAAAAAACCCACACAAGCCACCTTTCACTGAACTCTGAACCTCAGTGTGCCTAGGTTTTATAGCCTAGGTTTTATCCTTACTAATCTTTAAAAATCCAAAACAAAAAGCAAATGCAAATGAATACCTATTTTGTGTTCATATATTTGGCACACTACTGCAGCTGATTTGCATTCACGTTTGGCCAGTCTGGATGCACTCAGTATGGTGGGTACAGCCCTAGATCACATCTGCACTTACAATAAAGTCATCATAAACAGGCATTAACACACGAACTTATTTTCTCCCCCAAGAAGAGTCAAAACCAGAATGCTTTTTCAAAAAAAAAAAAATTGCATTCATGCTCAAAATTTAATATTCCCTCTGGCTAATTTTATTTTTAAAACAAGAATAAATTGGTCCCAGTAATACACTGTGAATGCCACCTGATTAATATGCTTGCTCCATCGTTAGAAGGGGCAAAGGGAACGAATCCCTTTTCCTGAGACCTCTCAGGTCCAAACCACAGAGCTCCTGGGAGCCGTCCTGCTGAAGGGCTACACTGGAAACCAGATTGTACAAGAGGTGGCAATGTGAGTTTCAGAATCAATTTTAAAGCCTTCAAAAAATGTATAAGCCTGCAGAAGGCTTGCTACTTCATTATATTTATCTATATACTTTTAGACACTATGTTATCTATTCATAGTTCAGCAGGTATGCCACGCTCATCAGTTTCCAAATTATTTGCTGGCTTCCTGGCACACCTCTTAGTTATTTTTATCTGATATTTCAAATAAATTACAAAATGCCTTGAATTGCATGATTAGTCCATTATGTATTCTGTTTATTACAATTATATGAACTTTTGATTAACCTCCATAAGTTTCATGAATAAATTACCTGGATCAGGGGAAACTGCCAGTTAACGTTACAATGTTCCAGTGGGGAGTTTCCAATAGATTAATCTGCCTTTTTTAGAGGAAGCTTTTTTCATCTCTGCTTCCTTTAAAAGGAATACGTGCTGCTGCTGCTGCTCAGTTGCAATGAAGAACATGTAAGTGTATTTGCAACCCACTCAGAGTGAGTGGGCGCAAAATTTACTCCCAGAATCACATCTCTGGAAGATGATTTGTGCCCTTTTAAATATTAACGGCACAGTCACTCTAACATGATGAAGATAAATTGTGCTAATCATAGTGAGTCTCGCAACCTGTGCCATATTGCAATCCAGAGATTTCTTTCCTGTATCTTCTGTTGAAGAATTTCTTGTTGAGAAATCTCAAAAACTTTTCTGCCATCCACAATACAATTACCAGGTAGAAGACTAATAAGACACGGTTGCCAAAGATCTGGCTCTGCTGTTGCCCAAAGCTCCCTCCCACTCACACAGACACATTTCCCAGATTTCCTGAGTCGCAAGTGTTGTTTAGGCGGATGGACTGGCACTTCCCTTTTTATAAAATGATCAAAAAAACAGAAGTAAAATTGGTGGGGATCTAGCCTTTGGGTACAGAGCAAGGTATTTGCTGGCATCAGTAGAGAATGGAAAGGCCAAGACAGAAACCTGCCTACCAAATCCATCACAATCAACGCTTGCTGTGTGTCGTAGGATCAGGAAGATATGAGAAGCAGGAGAGCTTTCTGCTGGTCTGTCGAGTACAAGTAATAAACCTTCAGTGATAACCTGCTGGTAAAAGAAAACTTGATTGCACAGAAATTAGGCAGAGTAAGGAAGGACCACTGGAGAAGGCTGCTGGTAGCACTTCAATTAACTGTACAGAAGACCTCTGAATACAGGTGAAAGCCATGAAATCAAAGTATTAACCATAATGGCATAGGGCCTATCTGCAAGAGGTGAGAATTGCAGAGACGTCCACAGGAGCACCTCATTGCTGCCCTGTCCAGCTGGTTTTCAACAGCATTATGGCAATGAAGTCTCTCAAAACAAGAAAGCTTGCACGGTAGATCAGCAGGAGGTGCTCAAGAAGGCAAAAGGAGGTTTGGGAGACCCTAGGGAGCACTGGTGAGACAGAAAGGGTGGTGGACGAGCCATCAGAGCCCTCTGGGTGGGGAGCGCTGGCCTGGCTGCCGTGCTGTGCTGGTCTCCCATCCAAATGGATGTTGATATAGCAAATACAGAATATTTCATCTTAGCATTAGGCTAATCTTTAGACTGACCTTAAAAGAAAAAATCTGTTAAGTATTTCTTAAATAACCAGATACAAAAGGTCCTGTGAGGTCAGAATAGTCCATGGGTTCAGTTCAGTTTTGATACAAAACTACTGGGAATGATCATCTAATGAGCCTGGGCTATAAATATTACTATTAACATACTGATTATATCTTTTTCTGTGCTGCTTTTTCGTAGGAGATAGACAGAGATGGTGCCAACTGCTCTCAATAGCTGGCAGAAACAGAGAGCTGGATGAAAACCAGCTGGTTAGAGCTCAGACTGGAAAGATAGATGGCATTCAGGAGAAGTATTTTAGGAACAAAATACTGCACCAAACTATTCCTGAAATGTTTTTACATTACACTCAAATTTCTGTGGGATTCACAGATCTATATGGGGTCAGCTTTCCAGAGAAAAAGGTAACACTGCAGATCATACATGTTTTCTCTTGTGGATGACTATACTCAGAATAATTGCATTCCCTTTTCTGTGATCCGTAATCCCAGAAGTCCCAGGATGTCTCCAGTAGAGGAAAAAGCGCTAAGGCAGAGCACCACAGTGACATTACTCTTCTCGGTGAATATCAGGGTGCAAGATGACTGAAGACAAGTGAGAGTCAGGAGACTCAAATGATAATAAAAGAGCAGGGATGGAAATTGAAAGCAGAATCCTAATGATCAGCAACATATCCATTTGGATGCTAGAAAGCAAAAAAAAAAAAAAAAAAAAAAAAGAGAGATAAGGAAAGGATGGCCAGGATGTAAAAGACATGTTTTCTATGAGCTAAAGGCAGGAGCATTAGAAGTGTGAAGAGGCATGAATTTCAGTAAGAGAGCTATTTATTAGAAAAACTAAGAATGCATGCAGCTGAAGTTCATTGGTATTTCTTGAGAGCAACCTTGGCAAATAATGTAAGAAATACACAGGGTACTATGAGCCTTTTGGTGTAATTTCCTTCTGTTTTCCAGGAACAATAAAATAACATACAGGAGTTCTTTCGCTTTCCTCAGCGCAGTGACATTTCACAAAAGGTAAAGCAATGCTGCACCTACCGACTTCCCTTGTCTATTTACAAGAGGAAATGTCATCAAGCATTCAAAATGTCACTACCTGCTGGGGTGATGTCACAGAAATGTTCCTTCCCCTTCGGATGCTGGTGTTTGGAGCAATAAACCATAATCTGCTTAAGGAGATCATGGTTTGGTAGGCAAATGGCACTGTGCCTAATACCCACAAAATGAATTGCGGAGCAAATACATTCGCCAGGACTGGAGACATTTTCCAAGGAGCGCAGACAAATGTTCACTAACGTCGTCTGCCTCTTAAGCCAATTACTGCTGCAATACAGACAAAGAGGTGCCGTGTCTGCTACTTAAGCCATCTTGTTACAGTCCTTTAAAAGTGTCATGTACACAGAGAAGCATATTTGTAATCTTTATACTAAGTACACTTCACCTTAATTGCATCACCTCACAAAATTATATAAACAAGACTTTTGTATTTGTGCTAGAGATTTTCTCAAGCTGTACAACTGAGAGTTGCGTATGAATTTCACAGGGTACAGTTAGCGGGTTTAGGATCCACAGTTTTGGTTTATTTATTATTTGTGCAAAATAAACATAATTTAGAAAATCTCAGAATCCTTTCTGTCATTCAATTTCTCCTGGATTCATATCCTCCTGTTAATTTTTTGCTTGTACTCAGATTTTTCCTAATTCCTAATGAAACATAAATCTTAAAACCAAATAGTTCTCAGAAAGAAACTATTTGATACATATTACCTACTTACTGTCTTCATTACCAAATACTCCAATAAACATATATGGCTACAAAAGGTCCATATACAAATAATAACGTTATTTTTCTTTTCCATTTCAGTTTGGGCCAGACATACACTGGTCCTTGGAGCCTAAAGACGTGCATGCTCAAGAGGAATCCTAAACTGAATCTATAGGAAGATGTTAAAAAAAAAAAAAATCCAGTTATGGTGTTTGGGTTTTTTTTTTTTTGTTTTGTGGTTGTTTTTTTTTAAACAATTCTTCGGTGACTGATTAAACTATAATTAAATCTTAAATAAATACAGGACAAAGGTGGTTCTCCAAATCATTCTAACCTGCTCTTGCTGATCCTACCATTATCACGGCAGTAAGCATCAGAAGCCTTTTGAATACTGACGACTTACTATGCAGAACCGTATGATAGTGTCCTGGTTTGGGCAGAGATGGAGTTAATTTTCCCCTCAGTAGCCAATGTGTTTTGGATTTTGGATGTGAAGAATGTTGATAAACACCCTCATGTTGTGAGTTGTTGCTAGTGAGACCAAGGACACTGTCTGTCTCTCCAGGTCTCGCTAATGTGCAGGTGCAGGAAGCTGGGAGAAAGACAGACAGAATAATTGACCCAAAGTGGCCAAAGAGAGTATTCCATGTCATAAATGTCAAGCCTAGTATATAACTGGGGGGTGCCTGGGTGGGGGGCATCTCTCTCTCTTGCTCCTTTGCTTGCTGCTTGGTTTCGTTTCCCTGATCGCTGCTCGGGACGGGCTGTATTGGTCATTGGGACATCAGGTGGTGAAAAATCATGCATTGTTCATTTTGTATAATTTAATATCCTTATATTTTATTATTATTGTAATTTTCCTTTGCTATTCTAGTAAACTGCCTTCATCTCAACCCACGAGTTTTCCTTTCTTCCCAAATTCTCTCCCCCATCCCACTGGGGAAGGAGAGGGTAAGCAAGAAACTGTGTGGTGACCAGGGCTAAACCACAACAGACAGATATCGGTTTGAGACTTTTAACCTCCAAAATAAAATACACACTGACTTTCTCAGTCCTACCACCAAGATGGCAGTTTGGGGTACATTTATGCAAATTCTCTGGTGAAAACACTGGTTTCCATTAGTTTGCAAAAGAAAAAAAAAGGTGACAGTGAAAGATAATTAATTTCTGCTCAGATTTAACCTGAGCCTCTGGACACTTACCCAAAGTCATTCAGTAAGTCAGTGGCAGGACTGACTGCAGACTTTCCTCCATCTTCTGTGCTCTCAATATCAGAGACAGTTCCTTAACTTTCTCAGATTTCCATAGATATTTCCAGACCAGTAAGATTCACTACAGTTCAGATGAGTTGAGAGCCAGTGCACAGCTTATCTGAATCTCCAAAGTTTCTGAAGATTTGCTGCCACAGAATTACAAATTTATTTTTAGTAGCTGTCCAACTTCTAACATGAGTCACAAACCTCAAGTCAAACTAAGTTTATAAAGTTATCAGATAAAGCTCAGATTCTCAGACTTCTAAATGACTCCATTAGCATCAATGAGTAGGATGCATTTTGTGGAGATACGGTTATACACAATTTTAAATTCATCAGAATATTCCAAAGTTAAATGAAAGAGCTGTTCTCTGGAGATTAACTGAGGAACCATGTTCCTATTACTTGCTTCAGCTATATCTTTATGAATTTTTTTTGAACATTTTTGCCTCTCATGCTATTTATAGTGAACACTTATTAGTGTCTCCGTTCAAATTAATATGAGGATTCAAGTGCCTTGGTCCCAGTAATACTGCCCAATTTTATCAGATGAAACAGTATTCTGTTTGTGAAATTAAAATAATAAGACTGCATCTGCATATTTAGTGCAAACAGCAGAGGTTCACTCACAGAGATAGTGTAAAACTAAGAAAAAAAAAACAAAGAAGAATTCAAAGTAGATACAAACCCAATACTTTCAAAACATTCCCATAACAGAATTTAAGATCCTTTGAACTATTATAATAGTTTTTTCAATTACTTCAATGCAACTGAAATACTTCATATTACAGCAAATACAGTATATTAGCTATCTTCTTGCAAAAAATAATTAATTTTTTAAAATGTTAAATACTAAAAGAAAATCCACATAAAGATCAACTTCTGGACTACAAATAAAGAGCCTGGGGATTTTTGCACATATGAAAGATTTATTATTGTACTACCTTTCAGGTTATTTTTCCTTTAAAGAAGAGTTTAAGGAACTGGATAATATATCTTGTCCAGCTTTCAAATAGTTATTTCTTAGTTTAGAAAGCCTACATCTTGAACTAAAATGATTAGGAAAAAAATGAACTATTACCACTTGAACAGTTTGAGCTAAAAAACTTTCAAATCCAAACCAAAGACACATCTTCAGAAAGTTTCCAAATCATTCCATGTAAATTGAAGTACTGTTAGCTTTAGTAATTAAAGAAATCATTACAGCTATGTCTGTCTTAAGGTACCCAGGGAAAATCTGCTCTGGTTGTTACAACCTGGATGAATCCCAGCTTCTCTGAGGAAAATATCCAAGCATGTATCCCTCTGTCGCACCATTTCCACAACGAGAGTTGCTCAGAAACTTACAATGTCCTCTAGTCTTGAGCAGTAAGCAGGCCAGATACACAGGGTGTATTGGAAGGCCACCTGTCCTGAAATACAGCCCTAATCAGAAAAAAACTGAAAAAACATAATTTAAAATTCATGATATTAAACAAATACTTATGTTTCAGCTACCCTATTTTCTCCTAGATAATTGTTTTTACATTTTCTTGTAATTTGACCTTATCGAATGAATATTTGATAAAAAGATATTTAGCTTTCCATTGCAGCTATCGAAAGAAACGAGCTGGGTGGAAACAACCGAGCCACAGCCGATTCTCAATCACCGTCTCTGCTAGAGCACAGCAGTACACGGGCTATCTGAGAGAAGGAATGATATTCTGGAAGCTGTGCCTCGCAAATCATACTGATTTAGAACACCAGACTTGGCAAATAGGCAGTTTAAATCCCCTGGATGGACACCCTCTGCGGGTGCGCAGGTCTCGCACGGGCTATTAGCTGGACTTAGTGTTCGGCAGTGCTTTGCGGTTTCCTAGGCAGGATGCTCTGGTTTCAGTTCTCCCCTGAAAGAAAAACCCAAAGCAGGATGTTCCCTTTTTTTCAGCCACCTGAACATCAACTTTAAAGAGCTCTCCCTGACACCCTGCCTTCACCATCACTGTCTCCCCTGTTGCTGTTTTTATCACGCCGACCAGGCTGTACGTGAAGCGCCTGAGGGATGGCAGCGACTTCACAAAACAAACAAATGGTCTCCACACGAAGCATCCTGCCTGCTGGAGTGCGGCACGGCTTGGGGAAAGTTTCAAAAGAGTAACTTCATTTTATCTTCACGCTCTTGTTTTTCCTTTTTGAGACTAGGTAAAAACACCTCGCATAGACCCAGGTTCACCAGTCCTGCAAGCGTGAACTGAGCAAGAATGAGTAAATGTTCAAGATCATCCAAAGGGAGGAATCTGTGAAATAAATTAACCTTCCAGGCACAGATAAAAAATTACTGATCTTTAGCACCTCCCATGTAATATTCTTAAAGCTCATTACAAATGGTAATAAGCCATGCCTCATCATGGATAGGAAAATTAATAATATTCTTCTGGTCTTAAAAATGGTATAAATGAAGAGTGTAGCCAGCAGTCTGCTTTTCGTAACGTGCCTGTTCATTCGTTCATATAGTTTGTGAGTATAATTACAACAACTGTCTCTTTCTGCTGGCCTGTTGTATGCATAAGTAGCTATTTGCATCTGCAAATATCCCATTTACGTGTACGGTCACTGTTATGTTTATGTGCACAAATTAGGTATGCAACTTCACACATTGTAATGTTCATGTATTTATACGAAAAACCTTCTGTGAGCTAAGCCATACTTTGTGGCAGAACTGGGAATACAACACAAATTGTCAGACTCCCAAACCTGCAATTTAACCACAGAGCCGCACATACGAGAAGAGGAATGAGAGAGGTAAGCGAGATGAAGGAAATGGCCCAGTCTCATCAGCTCAGTAAGGGTAACGGCGAAACACCTCAGACTCCTTTCTGACTTCATTAAATTGTTACGGTTAAGGGACAAGCCCAGTTCTTCCAGAGAATAGATCACCCTAACTACTCCTGTCTTGGGAAATAATCCTGTGGGTCTAGCAGAGATTCAGCACTAATCTTTGCAAAGATTGGCCAACATGCCCTTTCTTTATTCAGTTTTCTAGTTTGCAATCAATTGAACCGGAGGATTTAAAGTTACTGGATGCCTTCCAAAAAAAAAAAAAAAAAAAACCAAACAAAAAAAACCAACAACAAAAAACTCAAACAAACAAACAAACAAAAAAAACCAAAAAAGGGTGAGTGAGGAAATAGAAAAAAAACAAGAAAACACAACAATTCTGCTTTCTCTAGGGCATCAAGAGGCATTTCTCTTTGGCAAAGTTCTGGATCAGGAGCTACAGAAATCCCAAATACACTTCTCAGTTCAGAAAAAGGTTTTCTTCCTGTGTGACTCTTGGCAGGTCACAGCAGAATTGAAACAGCATTTGATGCCAAGAGCGGGACTTGGTGGCTGGAGCTGAAGTCCAAATTTCCACAGCAAATCCTTCCTCCTTAATTAATATACTTAACTACATAGATACCTAAACTGAGTAGGTACTTTTTTTTTTTCACATAAAATTCATTACTATTGTCCTGTTTACCAAGAATGTGACAAATTACTTCAATAGAAAGCAGGTAATCACGTACATCACAGCTTCAGTATCTCTGCGTGTACTGAGGTGAAGCTTTCTTGAACCAAAGTCCCTCACAGCTCCTCAAGTGGCAAAGGTTTTAAGTATTGGATTCTACACAGAAGGCAGCAGATGCGACACCTGTACTCCTCCAAAGATCACCTCTAATCTCATTTTTTTCCAGTTTAGTAGGAGTTAGAACAAGTTTATTGAGCTGAAAACAGAGGTTCTCTTCCCTTGAGTGCAATATTCCTGATGCAAAAGAAGAACAGCAAAAAGGAACATAACTACAGGTAACGCTGGGTTATTCAGATAGAAAGGGAAGTTCTTAAATTCTGCCTCTTCCTTCCCAGAGTAGTTTTATATTTTTACATTGAACTGTCATTGGAAAAAAAAAAAAAAAAAAAGAAATAATCCAGAGTGCAGGGACCAGAACTCAAAAACTTATTTCACCTCTCTGCAGGTGGAACAAAGTGGCATACCACTGGTCCAAGGCCGGTGTCTCTCAGCGCAGCAGCACTCTGTTAGCGAGTTAAAACCCACAGCAGCCTTTGCTGCAGCAGGCAGGTTACAGAATATACCTGCGAACTGTGCTGCTGTCACTGACGGTTACGATTACCCACTAGAAATGGATCATTTTTAATACCTGGAACAGATAGCAGGTATGTCAGTACCTGTACATCTCAAGAACGTCTGTGTTTCATGTCCGCTCGCCCCCCACGGCAATCTCTCCTGCTTTTTGCCATTGCTGTCATTGATGTTGAACTGGTGGGATCCAGCAGCCTTATTCTGTTTGAAATAAATTCCAGCTGCCAAAATGCTACTCCAGGTTGAATTTTGATTGCGTTGTTGCCAACAAGAACCTGCTTATTCCTCTCTTTCATATGTTATCTCTCTATGAAGCATCCTTTCTGACAGCAGTTAGGGACCCTGCAGTTGGCCTGCATCCATGGACATTCCTTAGGTGACCTATATCAAACAAATCAGACACCTTTTTGTCTGAGCACATGAGCAAGTAGGTGACCCCATTTGAAGAATATTCATTATATGGTTTCATCATTTTCTATATTACTTTAAAGTCATTAACATATTGGGTCAAATTATGATCTCAATTACAGAGGAGTAAATCTGAGGTAATTGCACAGGTGCAGAATATGATCAAAATCTGGTGCGAAATAATTAGAACATTTCAGTTGCTCTTGGTGAAAATTCATTAGTGGAATAATATAAATTAATAAAGACCACCAAAATGGATGATGTCAGAAATTTCACTCAAAAGGAAGTCTCAGGTTGCACTGTTCACAGGAAACATATCAAGTCAAGCAGATAAACGAAGCCCTGAGGGTCCTGGTAATCAGTGTTAGAGCTACTTACGATCTTCACCCTTTTGGTGGGAACACGACTAATCCCCTTGATGAACTGAGCAGCGATGACCTTTGTTAAAAATTCATTGAAACCTCACCGAGTAAATGATAACTATTAACCTTACATTATGTGGACGGATAATTATCCAGGCTGGATACTCTGCATACCTATTACAGGGGCACAGCTTGTCTCCCCGAGCCCCCCACCACATACTGGCATTAGCAAGTGTTTACTCTAAACACAATTACAGACACAAATACATTAAACTTTTCACTAATGAAAAAAAATCAATATGCGGTAAGATAGGAAATACCAGAATTAAAATTGCACATAAACATCTACCCCTCTCCATTAAAACACGTATGTGGTTTCAGGTCCAGGCTTCGCTTGCCTTCTCCTATAGGCACAGTGGATGGGTGGTACACACACAAAGAAAAGCTCTTCCATTTTCTTGCTTTCTGTTCAATATTGTTTGTGATACCCTACATTACGACAGATATGAGGACAGTAAAACTAAGACCTGATTTCTGTAGTATTTGCTTCATCATATTAACATGTGCGCTTCTTCCAACAACTTTTATTAATGCTATGAGGGAACTGGAGTTTCTGTCCTGTAGGAAGTTTGTATATCTAGGAAAAAAAAAAATCCTCAAAAGATGATCAAGCTTTGACATTCTCAACACAAACAAATGGTGGGAGAAAGAAAATACAGAAACAGAGGATGCAGTTTGTTAAACGAGTCAGGATACCATCTCAGTTTCAGTGGAACTGCGTGATGCATCCTATTCTCACACAAACCCTTCAGAGACTTAAACAGCTGGACCATTTACTCGGCTTCTGGAAGAGCTTGAGGAGGTAGCTGTTAGCTCCAGAAGCCTTCTCCCCTACCCCAAAGTGCAAGCAGGGCGGACCCAGAGGTGGCTCATTTTGGTGACAGCCTGCCTGGCAGGAAGCCAAGCCCCAGGCTCTGCACTGGATGTGGCATCAGGGAACTCAGGAGACCACTGAGGTTGTGTCTTGGACGATATCTGGGCTGGCAGAAGACCAGGCAGGCCTCACTTCCAACGTCGGCTTTCACTTCAACACGTTCCCATCAAATACCTGTGGCTTTTGACCAGGCTGTCTTGATTAAACCAACTGGCATCTGCGTAACAACTCAGACACCAGCGTTAATCACTACAATCACTTTAAAAACAAAAAGCATCTGAAAGATTGAGGTAAAAAACACTAATTAATTTAGGGATGCCCAAAATAAGTGAACTAGAATCTGTTCTTGCAGTGCGTGCTATCGTTCTATATCGGCAGGTCGTAAGCACAGCTCTCCTGGACACCAGCTGCTGAAGTGAATGCTCAGCAGTTCTCCCACGCAGGTATCAGGTGTTCAATACAGGGAAAAAACTTTTGTGTGCGCGCCTGGCTTAGCATTTCCCAGAGAATCTGTGACAGATGAAAGGATAGCACCTGATTTTCCCAGCTGTTCTTGACAACACAGTAACAACTACATCATTCGATTTTTTAAAGCAAAATAAATAACAGAAATACAGTTCATTGTTAACAGAAATTACTCCGTTCCTTATTAAGGTAACAAAAAAAAAGGGCCATTTCAGGTCAATCCTTTCTTTCCCTATTTCCTCAGGTTGTTCAAATAAAAATAAGCTTACTCAACTCAAAAAATACACCCACAGTATTTTTAAAGGTCATATTTTTCAGCTCTTAAAATGGTTTAAAACAAACATTCAAACAACATGCACTTCAAAAATGTCTGATCAGCCACTTAAATATCTGAAATGACACTTTTTTTTTTTGCCTTAGAATCATCATAAAATTTTTCAAGAGTGACCTCATGTACTTCAATCACCTGCAAACTGCATTGTTGGCAAAGCATCTCTGCATTTCCTAACTTGCTGGTTTGACTGAGTGATCTCAGCCATTTTTCAGCCAAAATTATTAAAATGTTGATAACTTTTAAAGGTCAACAGGACCTTTAAAGGTCCCTTCCAACCCAAACCATTATATGATTCTATGAAGACCTACTGTGAAAAGGATCACCAGTAGCGACCAGTACTGGTCTTCCTTGCTGTTGGTCCAAAGTACTATAAAGCCAACCTCCACACAGTGCTGCTGTTAGTGGTTCAAGTACAAGTATTCTCTCCTAGAACAATAAGTAATGGGAATTTCAGTAGGAATGAACTTTTTTTTTGGTCAGCCATAACAAGAAAGAAACAAGACATTATTAAAGTTAAAATACGGGATGTGACATGTCACTTGAGTAGAAGCAGCTTTGCTTCTTGATTAGCCGTGCCAATTCATCAACGCATTTTTGCATCATGCGGGTAATAAAGATTCTGATAACCTTTTTCTTTTTTTTTTTTTAAAGTAAAGGGGATAAAAAAAAAGACTTATGCAGAATGCTCACAGTATTACACCAATCAATGTCACAATTTCCTGCTAGGAGGAACACAAGACAGAAAAATCCCTTACTCTCATTTTGGCTTTACACTGCACTTTTGCATTTTCATATAAATCTCTATCCAAAACCAATTTGTCATCTTTCTGGAACAAACCTATCATGAACCTACAAGAAAAATGCATTTTCAGTTCTGGGGAAAAAAAAAAAAAAAGGAAAAAAAAAAAGTACTAAAGGCTGTAAAGAGCTCTTTGCTTTATGCAACTATCTGCCCTTTAAAGCTAATACACATCGAGGCAAGTAATAGAGTTCTGAGGGGGGGAAAGTAATACAGCCCTCAGCAAGGATACTGTTGGACTTGATTTTTGGCAGAAGTAGTAGGTGGCAATGTAATTTTGTAGATATTCCCCATCTTCTCATAATCCTGAGGCAGCACATTTTTCTCCCTGATCACAGTAAAAAGCCTTACCCTAATGTAAAGACTTTTAGATTTAAAAAAATCATGTATTTGGACCATATGGCAGAATTGCTTTCTAACAAACTGTTTACCTTTCCTTTTGAATCAGAAAAGAAAAAAAAAAAAAAAGGAGAGTGGGAACACCAATATCGTCAGTCAAAAAGAAAATTTGCTACGAAAGTAAAATTTTATTAATCAAGAATAAAATTTCTCTTTTCCTCCTTTAGAGAATGTATTTACCTATCTACATGAGACCACTGAACATGGCTGCTTTATTTTTAATCCTGAAACTTAGAGTATGTAAAGTTATGCTTGGAAATGACAAGTCCTGGTTCTTTTGGGAGACGGCTCGAGTTAGAAATAAGGAAAGGCAGACTACAGAATGAGGCTTTATATAGAAGGCTTTCATACTCAAGGTATCCCAAAGTGCTTTCAGAAAGACATTGCTACATTCATCATATAAATCCAGAGAACCTTTCAGGGATGGCAACACGAGGTCAACAAATGCTCACAACTTGGTTCAAAGTGCAAAGAGGTTTATCTGGGTCGCTAAAATCTAGAGACGGTGCAGTATAAAAATTACGATTTTGAATTGCTTGGACCTGTTAGCTAGAGTGCTCACGTATGCAACTGAGAATTAAACTATCAGCTTAAGATTAGGTCCTTGGGGTATTGCTTGTTTAGGTTTTCTTATTCTTATGCTCACTACCATACACCACCGCTTCTAAGAAATCTCCTTCTCTTCAAGCCTCCAATAGAACAGTTTTTCTTAATAAGTCTTTAACATAAGCTCATTTCAAATAATTTTGCAGGGACAAAGTGTAGATTAAGAATAGGATCAGATTATGTCAAGCTTCCAGCCCCAGGTCCATTACCTGTGGCCTTCAACATGAACAGTGTGGTCAAGGTTTATCAACACAATACACAGGCTACACAGGAACATCCCTGGCTTTGGTCTTAGTGTTTCTTGCTTTAATGTTGTTTGCACCCTGGAGACATACGGGGGCGGGGCGAATATTACAATAAATGCTTTTTCTTTTTTAAGAAAAACACTTAAACTAGAGCAATACTAATTCACACATATCTATTGTTTGCAATTAACATGCGTAACAGTTGATTGTAATGCTAGTTATGCTACTTCATGCACATTATGTGAAATGCCCCATAATCCCAAGAACACTACTATTTTTTTTTTTCAGTTTTACTCGAATAGGTGAAAAATATATAAATAACTAAATGCATCTCAAAAAGCCAAGGACTTTGAAACTCTGTTCTGGTAATAAAAAAAATAATGAACACACTCCTAAGCAGAAAGATCTAGTTTAGAATGATTAGATGAGACAAGCGCTATTTGCTGAGGGTTTTAGACCGCTCAGAATTAATACTTTACGCAAATATGGGGATAATCCCCCATCTCTCAGTAGCAAACCAAGGAAGGATCATGACACTTGTTACATTGGTTTCCCACTTCCTTTTGGAGAGAGGAAGGGAAAAACAAAACATTCTAGCAGCAAGTAGCTCACTTGGAAAAAAATGGAGATAGGTGAAAATCCAGATCTACAAAGCACTGAGGTAACTTTCATGTCTAAACCAACAGATCTGGGCACCTAATTCTGACAGCACTTTGTAGAAAACCTGCTAATTTCTTGGATGTCTACCAGTAAGTTAATAAAGACCACAGAATTCAATATGAAGCAGCAACTTCAACACCTAAGGAGATAATATTGTCAAGATAGTCAACATGCTCAAAAAACTCCCAACATTTCTGTAAAGAGGAAGTGACATTTTCCATTTTTTAATATAAGTGAAGAATCTGTTGTAAACTGTCCTCACCTCAGATCCTGTTTCCCCAAATCCAGGGAGATACTTACGAAGCTGGGGTGAAGTAAGCCTTTATCCACCCTGAGGAAGCTATACTCCTGTGCAAGAGAGGAACACAACATTTGTAGGGTTAGAGATTGAGACTGGGAGATACATCAGTCTTCAGATTTAGATCACTTTCTTAAAAAATAAGGATGAAAGCTTGAGTTTCCCCAGGTACATTGTCCAGGGCTCTCTTCTTTAGAATTATATAATCGTTAGGGTTGGAAGGGATATTTTAAAGGCCATCTAGTCCAACCCCCCTGCAAGGAGGAGGGACATCTCCAACCAGATCAGGTTGCTCGGAGCCTCATTCAGCCTGGCCTCGAAAGTTTACAGGGATGGGGCATCCACCACCTCTCTGGGCAACCTGTGCCTGTGTTCCACCACCCTCATAATAATTATTTTTTTTTCCTTATGTCCAGTCTAAATGTACCTCCTTCAATGTTAAAACCATTACCCCTTGCCCTGTCACAACAGGCCCTGCTGAAGTTTCTCCCCGTCTTTCCTATAGGCCCCCTTTAGGTACTGGAAGGCCACCTTCTCTTCTCCAGGCTGAACAGCCCCAACTCTCTCAGCCTGGCCTCACAGGAGAGGTGCTTCAGTTACTTCTGAATTAATTTTCTAACTATGAATCACTTTTTACCAAAAAATGGGCCAAAGCACATCCAAATTTCCGTAAAATATTCCCATTCTCTCAATATGTGAGAAACCTTATTTTCCTTTTGAATTCCAGTCCATGTAAATACACAGACTTATGCAAGTCTCGATTTTTGTTCCAAGCAGCAAGTAGAGCAAGGCAGCTTATGAATCTACGTACACGTGTACATGTGCGCACATGCATTATTACCATAAAGTGAGGTGCAAAGAACCAAAGCAGGGTTAATGGGGATACATGTGACTGCATACCATCTTTACACTTCAACTGTAAATACACAACCTGGTAATACACTGCAGTTCTGTAAAAATCAGTTTTGTCCATTTTCAGTAGAATTCATACAATTTACTCTGATCTCTATGAACATTCAGAATAGATAACAAATATATTACTTTTGCTTCTTGACTATTTCTGCCTTGCATTTGGATTTTTCATTTTTCTCTCTCTTTATATATGCACTTATATATATATATAATTTTTTTTCCTTTCCTCATTTATATAATATAGCCCTGTTTATCTTTTCCCATGGAAAGAGTTAAACTTGTTGCTGTTACCAAAGACTACAGTGTGCAGTGTTTACAAGAGCTACTTTCTACTGTGAAACTAAGGCTGAGAAAATTACTTCTATTCAACGCTTCTGCTTAAAAAAGGATAATGATTTCATCTGGTTAGAGCTGTCTGTACCTACTTAGTTTATTGCAGGGAAGAAATTGCCTGTTCTCTCATGATAAGATAATTTGTCGCCTTGGAAATTAAATTATCCATTCCAGTTTACCTTGAGGAGGAATACTATATAATACCTATTTGTTCCATTACACCCTTTAAATCAGAAATAAGCTTTACTCTACAGATATGTTCCACGTAATCAGAGACATTAAGACAAGTTTAAATAGCCCCGGACTGCAACTTAATTAGGCTCCAAAGTTGTCAATTGTGTAAGACTTGAATCCAGTGGAACTAAAAGGATATTAAATAAATAATTTCCTTCAAAGAATAAAATGAAGCCTGAAATACATGTTAAAGTTAGCTTCTTTTTTTTCCCCCCCTAAATACTCTCAGGAAAATTCACCACAGTCAAATACACATCTTCATTCTACCAAACCAGAACAGCGTTTCTAGGAATCGTTACAAGACCAAACACTAGGAAGAATCAAACCTCATTATCCACCCAGTATTTTAAATTATAGAATCAATTAACGTAGGTACATGGCTAATGTGTTTTTTTCCTGTTTCTGCCAGATTGTACTTAAATACATAAATATGGTCTGTTTTTCAGACACTGGTTTATAAAATTATCATTTCTTAACTAGCTTTAAAGGCCAAGCTGACTGAAAGGGGTTTTAAAATTTAAAACCTGTTTTCCCAAACCCCCAGTAATTAGGAACAACCATGGTTCTAGGCCAAGGAGAACACATCAGAAGCGATGGGTAGGGCATGGCAGGGCACAGCTCTCAAGGCGCTGTAAACAGCTTCTGAATCCTCTATAAAGCTCATCGACGGAACCACATAATCCAAGAGATTCATTAACTTCTTATGTACAGAAATTTAAAAAAGAAAAGGCTAAGAAAAAGAGATTTTTCCATAGCATACTTTTCAAGCATTTGAGTGGTGATGAAGAGAAGCTGGTCTTGTGATGATGATAACTGATTACGAAAGCAGGCTTTGCGCTGTGGGCTCCGACACAGACTCTGAGCATGACCTTGAATAAATCGTGCAATCCCCCCATTCCTGTTTCTCCACTTGTGAAACAAGGACAATAATTCTTACCTACAGTGAAGAACTGTTCGGGGGATTAATTAGATGTTCATTGGATGCTTTAGATGTGAAATATGTGAAAGCATCCACTTCATCTGAGGCTTAAGTATATTTAATTTTAATTGAGTTCTAAAGACAGGAGCTTTTCAATGAAATATTTTTTTGTTCCCCCCAAATACTGGTTTGACAAAAATGATCCTTTTCATGGCAACAGTGGGTTTCATGAAGTTTAAATGAGGGAGATTGCTCAGGTGCCTGAGGAGATTTCTGCATCCATCCCAGTACAACTTAGACACGTGAGTGGGTTTTACCACTGACACGGGTGCTTATTAAGCCCAAATTCCAGCTAAGAAAAATTATTTAATGATTTTTACTGTGGCATCAACACTGAAATATCATTACCTTCCCTAGCCTTATTTGTAATCTTGCTATCTCAGTCTTGCTCACGCATTAACAACTGCTATATAAAGTATATTTTACCAAAGTATTTTTCCTTTTGTCTGATCTCACTAGCATATGCTGCATTATGGAGAAGCTTGAAAGACTTCAGACAGTTCAATGGTGGGAAATAAGAAATGTAGGTGGATTGAGGACTGGAAAAGGGATTTTATCAATCACAGAAAGAAAGTTGTCCTCCATTTCTAGGTCTACTTATTACTAAATTAATTACATTCTTTATTAAGTAGAGAAGCATTTACTGGGAGAAAATCCTGCATGTTTAGATATTAGTAATTAAAATGGCAAAGTGTCTGCATTAAGCTTCAAAAGAGCACTTAAGCAAGTAGGACCCAAGCAACAAAATTACAAGAAATCTGAATGATTCTATCATCTAATGAACTGAACTAATTTACCTCTGGATAGCATAGTGTGTGCTCTCAGTAAGCAAGAAAAATACATTATGTGATTTAAAAGCAGGAACAAAATGAGATAAATCATCTTGTGACGCAAAGACTGTTAGCCCAATTTATTTCGTACTTACCACCTGTTGTGTACCAGTGAGCCATAGTAGTTGCTCCAGGAGTAACTCCCAATTTTCACTGGTTCACTGGGAAAAGTGAACATTGGGGTCTTATTAAAAAGCTACAAAACATTTTTGGTTTTTTTAATGCACATTAGCACAACTTGTTTTCAGGGGTATTCTCTTCATGTAGTGTCTATAGGCAATATTAATGAACCCTTTGTTCAGTTGCATTTTTCATCTTTAAACTAAGAAGTGCTGCTTTCCCTTGCCTTCTCTGCTAATCCTTGAAAATTAGTGGCATATCCATTCCAAAAATCACAACTCATGGACTTGGAATTCTTAAAAAAAAAAAAACCAAACACACCGAACAAACAAAAACAATCCCACACACACAAAAAAAGCCCACTATTAAGAAAAAACAGACTTAATTTAGGGCTTATTTTTCATATTTTTTTTATTTCCTGAGAAAAATGCACAGACATAATATAGCTGAATTTCAACCTCAAGTAGCGGCTTTAGCCGTCTATGCTGCTCAGATGCAATAGTTTGAAGTTCATTATTTTTTGTTCTGAAGCCACCCTGCTGTTCTCACCAAATGAAAAGCAGGTCAGAACCGAGCTATTTAATTAGCTGGGAAGGCAGGTGATGCTTAAGCATGCTGCTAATCATCTGCTAACTGTTTATAATTTTCCATCAGGGATAGATTGACAATGGAATTTCAGAACAACATGCCGAAAATGATAATTCCTGACAAAAGGGTGCGGGGAGTAGTACTACAGTTAATTTTAGTAATAAGAAAGGCTAGGAAATAATAGGCTATAAAATATTAACAATAAAAATACATCACAGTACTCAGATCTGTATTTGAATGAACTGATCAGTAACATTGTAAAACAATAGATTTGGAGGGGTGGTTTTTCGGGGTTGTTTTTGGTTTTTTTTAATGAAAAAAAAAAAAAGCCCACCAATGAGATCTCAAATTATGGAACCACAAAAGCATCCCGCTAGCATGGGCAGTTTCTATGTTCTAGGTGGTTCAGCACTTGAGCCAGGGGTTTATCTTCCTGGTGTCATCAAAACTCCACATGTGTACATGCTGCATGCTCCTAAATTTTGCATGATTATTAGCAGAATAAAATCTGTATTGTTCACATCATTTTTAACTTTCAATAACAACACAAAATATAAATGGCTATCTTTCCTCTATTTTTCTTCTTGCAATGTGTCCCTCTTTCACACAAGCTGTTATACTCAGAAATGTCATTTTTAATTTGACTTTACTGCTTTTATGTTGAAGTATTTCTAACCTTAAGAACTTTCAGCGTCCCATCCGGAGCAAAGTGGGGTAAGAATAAAACATCCTTTGGGGAATTCTAAGAGGAAATACAATAACTAGGGGCTCTGCTCATCAGAAATCAGGTTTCCTGAGAGGAGTACCTTCACATATTTCAGCAATTTAGCTCTCAAACAAAAGCTTTTGATTTGAAATATATACAGCATTACCAAATACACCTAAAACCTTCAGAGTAGCTGCCTCGTGAAAGTAAGCCCCAGTGAACACGCAAAGTACACCAGTCTCTACAGTGAAGAAGCAGGTTCTCTGATGACTTAAAGTATTTCCCAGTAAACAGTGCTGTGTTTTAATTAAGATGAAAAATTAGTACCGGTGATGCACTAACTGGTATGGTAAGACAAAAGTCTTTTTCCCATTGTTAATGAAAATCAGCTAGCTAGCTATATCACTAATGAAATTTTCACCACTTATCTGCTAGGTTAAGCTTCTTCCTAATAGGTGGCTCAGTAACTACTGCTATTAAAGACAGTATGCAGAACCTTAATTTAAAGCACTAATTAGTCCCAAATCAGTGAAGATTACATTGTAGGAATAGAGACTTAGCGCATAATGGCTTTTCTATAAGGATCGAGAAGGGACGTATCTGGACGAAGCAAGATCAAAGGCAGATTTTGTTTAGTTAGCGAGCTGTTTGCTTCCACCTTATCATAAGACCCCGGAAATAAAGCAGGGAATTTGAGAAAAGAGATTTTGACTTAAAAGCTAGTCCTCAGAGAGCGCTTTCATGAAGATTAAAGGGTAAATCAGGCATTGCTTCTAATCTTGTAAGCGAACAAAATAATCAGGAGAATACTAAGGGAATGTCTAGGTTACCAAATTCAGTAGTTTTGATATTCTGATTTTTTATTTAATCCATTGAACGACACTGTTATTTTGATTCCTTCATGGAATCCCTTTTTGAGAGAAGAAATTTGTTCTACAAATTCCAGCATAAACAAAATCCTGCATAAGATTGTATTCTGCAGAATAGCTGTGAAAAACAAAGGAATTCCAGTTTTACGTTGTTCAAACATTATAAATTCACTCATACATACATATAGCCATAGATGTATCCCTTCAGTATATAACTTTCATAGGAAGCTAAACTATAAATGCTACTGTATTTTTATAAACGTGTTCCATGTAACTTTTGCCTTCAAATCTCTTCATTTTCTTGTTGACCAAGTTATCTTAAGTCATAAAAAAACCTGAGTCCACAGATTTAGTAGGGAAAAAAAATGCATAACGCAGAATAAAATCTATTTTTTTCAAGTCAGGAGTATTTTGGGGGGACTTTTTTTGTTGTTTTTAAATAATGACTTTGAGTGGCACACATTTTTATTGGTATGTATCACTTCCATCTCTGCTGGCACTCTGGGACTTTGTAGTTGCAAAGACACGCATAGTGGAAAACCAGAATTTTTACACAAGCATCTTCCTTTCAGGACAATGTGGCAAGCATCAAAACATCACAGCATTAGGAGATAATAAGGAACAATGCACCTGTTTATCTGGTTAACACATGAGACACAGAATCGTAAAACCAAAACACATTCCAGCACATTGCTTTGATGTTTTGCCACTTGACCTTACAGTTTTCTTATATATTTGATACCCATCGCAACCATTTTTGGGGTATGCTGTTACATCCATATCTGTTTCTGCTTCAGCTAGGTTATAAGCATAGTTATGTGCTGGGCTGTACAGCTTCCCAGCTCATATATATTAAAAAAATAAATATGTGTGTGTGTGTATACATATGTGTGTGTGTGTATATATATATATATATATATGTATAAATAAAACTCTTGTAAGTTGGCCCTGGGCCTACAAAAGAATAAAAATATTTTGAGGATTCCAGAAAAGTAGTTCAGAGAGCAGGACAAATATTTTTCAAAATACTCTTTTGAAACTGAACATGAAAACTGTTCTTAGGAAACAGGAGAGGTCCTTCCAACCACCTGCCTCCCAACAGCCGGCCTCTGGTGCTTCAGGGGAAAATTCAAGAACCCTCACAGTGTACAGTTAAAAGCTGTGCTGCCCATAAAAAAAAAAATAAATAAAGATATAGATATATATATTCCTAGCTCCTATCATAGTCTTTTGCCTTGAAGCATGAGAAATTATATCATTTCTAAATCCCTGATTATTTTCAAAACCTAGTAACTCTGGCTGTTGTTATAATCTATACAAACATCCATTTCCTTTTCTAATCCGACTGAGCTCTTGACTCCAATAATATATTGTGGCAATGACTTTTGTTCGCTTATTGTTGGCTGAAAAAATAATTCCTTCTGTCAATTTCAGATTTGCTGTCTTTCCATTTCTCTGAATACTGCCTTCCTCCAATATTATGTCAGAAGCTAAGCAGAAAGCCTGCACTAGCTTCTCTATAAACTCATTTTTGCACACTGTCTTTTTTACTTGGTTATTTTTTATGTCCCATCTTGTTCATCTCTATTCTGAAGTAAACCGCTCCTGTCTTTTCAATCTTACTTCATATGGTAGTTTTTCCACTTCTCTAAGCATTCTTATTGCTAATCTCTGACCCCCTCCTATCTTCCCTATAGTCTTTTTTGAAATAAAATAAACAGAGCTGAAAGCTGTGTTCCAGAAGCAGCCTAGTTTACAAAAGGCATTATAATACCATCAATATCAATTTATTAAAAAATGTTAATCCTAGATTTCTTTTCTTTGTTAACCGTTACTGTTGACTGATGAGAAGGGCTTGCAGTTTGGGTTTCTGATCTAGAAGTCACACCTACAGCACATTTGACCCCAGATGTAGTGTAGCAACATGCGTGGAATATATTTCCTAATACCTGCTGAACTTACTGAATATGGTGGAATTCTATATTTTTTTCCCCTCTCTTTATACTTTATAGCCTGAGAGCAACTGCACGCACTGAACATGGAACAGTGTTTTCCATTCTCCCTTGGAAGTCTGTGATGCCTCAGGCACTTTTCAAGCAATGTCCTTTTATTTCAAATAAAGAGTCGACTGATCTCCTGGAGTGAAATCAGGTCCCCAACAGAGCATCCAAGTTCCTTTTTTGACAGTAGACAGTAAAATTTACTGGTATTGACCATTTTCATGTGATAACTCACAACTGCTGTTGTCCTCTTTTTGTATGGTAGCAATTCAGACTGCATGCTGCAAATGTGATGGAAATTCTGCCTGAAGCACAACCTCTCACCGGAGAGCTGTACATTGCCATCAGATCTTATAGGAGATGTTCCACTCACTTCTGTGGTCATGAGTTCACTTTATTCTTCATAAACCAACCACATTGCATTGCTTTCCAGAGGATGGAAGGCAATTTTACCTTAAGGTACTTCGCCTCAAAACCAAAAGGAGACTTCCATATCTTCTCTGGGAACAATTATGTCTGTGGGATCAAGTAAAAGGTTTTCTTGACCCTCAGCACTAAAAATACTCAAGTCCTGTTACATATTGGTGGCAGACCTTTAAAACAGGCTTAATTTAATCAAAGGGATTTAGAAAACAAAGTAGTCACTAGTAGAGTTTGTTTTTACTACAGTGTTTCAAAAGTAGTCACCTTGTGATCAGTAATTGTGGGGGAAAAAAAAAACAAAACAAAACAAAACACCCAAACAAACCCAAAACAGAACCCTAGGGGGCCAAGTCCAATGCTTATTCCTCTTTAAACTTCTTGCTGTTATATTACGCCATTTACTGTAATTTTTTTTTAATTGAATTGCAGATTCCTTCAGAGCAATCCCGCGCAAAGCTTGGTGCCTGCCTACTGCACGTCAGGGTGGTGGGATGCAGGTGACTAAAGGTGATTGCTTTGTGGAAGCAGATTATTCATTCTCTGAGTTTCTGCCTCTGACGTATGAAGGGAAAACCAGCCCTGTGCAGGCTGACTTGTTAGAGCTGAAGCAGGAGTAAAAGGAGTCTGTGACCAAGTAGGAATCATTACGATGAGTAACAGATTTGTCATTGGAGAGGAAAAAAAAAAGTTACTGTAAAATCGAAACTATTGTATTTCTAGGTGGGTGAAAATTCCTGTATTTCTCTTTTTATAAAAGAAGGTGAGAAAAAGAGGGACAACAACTATTTTTCTCCAACATTCTCTGGAAACTTTTTCACCCGTAGACATAAAACTGTACATCTAAATCATCTCTGAAGTCCCTCTTGTTTCTCTCACATTTGAAGGCTCAAAGGACACCCTTACGACTCTCCTCAAGAGAGGAGGGTGCCAGGAGAGCCACATTTGGCTCATGTTGGTCCCCTGAATCACCCAAGTGATACAGAGATTGCCACTCTCCTTTGATCCAGGTGAAGGTCAGTATGATCCAGGTACGGGCGTGGAAACCGGATAACAACCCTAATCATTTTTTTAACCTATGACAGCCTTGTCTGTACGCAGCTCCTAAGGAGATGATTCCTATTCTAACATTATCCTAAATACAACATAACCTGAAAACAAAGAACATAATTGCAGCCCATCAGGTTTTTCTGAATGAAAATCAGAAATCTAAATTATAATCTATGTGTCAGCTTTGCTTTAGGAAGTTAACATTGCCCAAGTACTTCACATTGGATTCTGCCAATAGCTAGAGCAATGCTAGAACTATTGTGTGGCTTTCAATTATGTTAAACTGTTTTAAAATAAGCTAAATTAATTAATTAATCTCCACTTCTGTTTCATCTATGGCCAACAGTAAAATTCTTTATTAGGAAGACTATTTGCTTCCTGATAAAAATTAAACAGAGTTGTTGGTATGCAGGGATTTTTTTTTGTTTTGGTAAGATTGCCAATGACACAAGGATCCTATTTTATTCCACCTCAGACCATGGCAACTCTCTGACTTTCTGACTGGAAAAAGCTTAAATTTGGCTGTACTCTACATCTACAACTGCTTTCTATTTTTTTTTTTTCTTTCCAGAAACAGAAAGCCTGTAATACAATAACTGTTATTTTTCCTGATAGACATTTTTTACATAAAAGCCCTCAAGAAAGCATACAATTATTCATCTCCTTTTCCTACTGAAAATTAGTGAGTTGTTTTCACTCAAGTATGTCTGAGCTGTGTCTGGAATATCTATGGCCCTGTGGCTTGTGTGTCAGAGGTTTGGTCCAGCTGCCATGGACCAGAATGGAAGTCTCACCTATCACAGCGAACATGCTTCTTTCTAAGCGATTTTGGATGCTCATCACATGAAATCAGAGAAGAGCATCAAGCTCTGCCTTCAGAGTCACTCACTCACTCATTAAAGTAATTTTTCAACACAGGGCTTCTGGCAGAAACTCTGCCCCTCTCCTTTCTGGCTATTTCGCTTCAGCTGGGGATTTACTCCCCCCCCTTCACTTTTCCTTATTCCTGAAGAGGTGGCTTATTCTCACCCAATTTTTTCCGCTGTAAAGCACTTAACAAGAGACAAACTGATATTGAGGTGTTACTAAATGTGGAAAAGCTTCAGTATGGCGCTTAATAGCAGTAGAAATTATTAAGTGCTATCTGACACTCAGACTAAAGTACTGTGTCAAGGTAAATCACAGGAAACCTTCTGAAAAAAAGGCACTTCGGGTGCTTTTCCACACCTTTGTATTTTAGGCATCTGACATTTCATATCATTTTTAACAAATCTAGTGTTAAAATAGATTTTTAACACTAGATTAAGCGTTAAATCTTAATAACCACAATAACTAGATTAAATCTTTTTAGTGGTACCAATTTTCACTTTAAAAGGTGAAAATACATATTCCAAGACACAAATACACCTATGCATCAACTTCACATTCATTCTACTTCACACTATACAGGACTACTCAGGTTTTTTTCTACTGTGTTTTCTCTTCACATTTACATACAGCATCTGGCTGTGTTTTGTAGTATCAGAAAATAAGAGACCTATTCATCAACGGCTTGTGCCATCTGTAGTCACTGTGTTCATGCAAAGTGAATGCAGATCACAGATCTTCCATTACAATGTTCAACATCAAGGCTCACAAATAAAATTTTGTATAATTGCAGTCATTTCTAAATACGCGTCTATTCATATACATTTTTATAAAGAAGGCATTGTAGGTACAGTAAATCTGCGTAGGTTTGTAAGCACAGAAGCATTTAAAACCAGTGACAAAGGTCCTAGCTTTCAAAACATATCACTGGCTACAGTTCACTATGTGGAATTTCATATTCTACCCATTAAAAAAAAAAAACCAAAACCAAAACAAACCCCACATAAGAAAATTGAAGTGAACAAACATACACCTTTGAAAGTTATTTTGCAGAAGTCCAACTCTTAAAAATGGTTTTCTCTAGACATAAATGTGTTCCAATTGAATTAAAGACCTTGCCCTGTTCTTGCATCCTTGGTTTTAGGTATTTTTACCAAAGCAAGTGCAAGAGTGTACAAGTGAGGATACAGTCTCAATTACATTCTTCATATAGGCTCAGTGGAGTCAGATAGATTGGTAGTTCTTCAGATAAACTTCAAAATATTTGGTTTATTGCTGAAGATGTATCTCTTGCAGGAACAGAGAAGAGTGGAATAATTTATCTGAGTGATAGGCAAGAGACAGGAACAGTTACTTCGGTGATTAGTGGTCCCTTCCTGTCTAGGGTAGAAAAATAATCCACTGCTACGGATTGCCAGCCTCGGGCTAGTCATGGTCCGCACTGCACCTTCTGTTTTAAATAGATTTCTCTAGCATAATGTGACAGCATCATAAAATACAGGAGAGATGACCAAGTTTCTAATATCCTGCGGTATTATCCTTATGGGCTGGAATGTTCAAGTCCATCTCTTGAACACACAAACTGTATCACAGGAGACATGGCAACAGAGAGGGTGATGGAAGCACTGAGCCAGTACTTAAATGTGTGTTTTATTTCTGACTATGCTACAGGCTTGCATAAAGACCATGGCCTTGCTTTCCCAGCCTTTAAAATTCAAATAATAAAACTGCCTCTCTTGGAGATCTGCTGCAAGATCAGTTAGCTAGTAATACGGTTACCTGTGCAAGGTGGGGATCCTACCCATACCATCCATATGCATACGCTTGTATACACGTAACACTGAGCACTCAGATGCATAAATGTAAACATCTGTTATCATTGTAGATGTCCTGAAGTACCCTATATGGTCCTCAGCTTCAAAGATCTAAGGTCCTGTGTTACACCAGACCATCCAGAAGCCACATACAGCATAGGGAATCTCAAAACGCAGTCGATGCCTATGTTAAAGTGCCTCCACCCCACCTTTTGCCACCACAATAGCAAGTTCATTTAAACAAGAAGTCCCTGTTAATTCTGTATTTTTCTAATACATCAAGTCCTTCTTAATTGGGAGATATTTCTCCAAATGGAACTGCAATGCACGAAGACAAAGGCAAACAATCACCTTTTCAGTTCATGTCTGTAACTTTTGTTGGTGCTCACCAATCTCTCTGCAGATAGTGTACCCAGAAGAAACCTCCCTGTGAAGAAAGGTGTCAAAAGCAGGTATCAGCTTGTGGAGAGATATCAGACTCACTTTCATGGCAATCACATGAAAAGGTTTGTTTATATGCTCCTCTACCTTCATAATGAATTTATAGTTCGGGAAATCCAGTCGGAAAGTAACCCCTGGGAGAGATGCTATTGTTACAGTATTTGTCATTGTGGGTACGAACACTTTATTGTCAATATTGGGTTCTTTCAGTAACACATTTCCAACCTGGGAGAACAAGATAGCCCTGTGTGTCCTAAAGCATCTGAGCTCGTGAAGAACCTGGAGAGACAGACAAGTACCTAAAGAGTCTGAAGTGGTAGGAGAGTGTGTGTATATATATATATTTAGGGTTGACAGCAGATTTCATAGCATGATCATCTAGAAACTTAGCCAAGGAGATCACAAGTAGAATTTAATTTTGTTTGTAATGAAGTAGTTATTCACAGGTAGTGAAACACTCCATTTAAACATAACACTGACTCGATAGCTTGTGTAAGTACCAGAAGAAAAAGAACAGAGAAAAACCTTACTATCTGCGCCTTACTATTTTCTCCCAAAGATGGTTAGGAGGAGGCTTTTTGGAGTTCGTTTTCCTTGTCTGTATTAAAGTGCATTTAAACATTCAGAAAAAAAAATACTGTATTTTTTCACTCTTGCTTCTACAGGGTATTTACCACCAACAGCACTTTTGTATGTATACCCAGGAGCTGTAGAAATCACATATTTGTTTTTGTGAGGCAGCGCAGTAAGACAGTGGTAAAACTCCATCTGGCAAGCAAGCAAAAGTTCATTTTTGTGTTTCTATCATCATTAAATGTTATTCAGGATTCTGATTACACTTGTCATTCTAGTGCAAAGTTAATTAGAGTTAATAAATGCTGTACTGATCCAAAAGGAAGAAAGGGCAAAGAAAGAGAAACATGCTAATTATTATCCATCCAAAATAAAGAAATTTGACACAGGGCATGCTGTGCAGATGGACCAATCTTGAGCTGAACATGGAAAAAAAATGTGCCAGAAAAATTAAATGTCCTTTAGGTTTTCATTTGAAAAGGCATATGCATGGCTCAGTGGTCAATTTTAAGGAAAATATCATACATAATGGTTTCAGTACAAGATACAGGAGCCTTTGCTATATTATTGACCTGCCTGGCAACTTTTAGGCAATAAATTCATTTTTATGTTCCTTAATTTGCTTGTCCATGGAACAGAAAAACATTTTTATCTACAATAAGGCCTCCTGAAGTTTCTGGACCATCCATGAGAACTAGATGCTATTCCTATTTCTGCCTGCTAAAGAGTCACAAGAAAACTAGTGAAAAAGAAGCTAAGAGCAAGCAGCACTATCTTGTGATAGCATCAACAAGAATTACTGGTTTGAGGTTTTCTTGTTGCTCTTATGGTGTGGGGGATTGTTTGGTTAGGGTTTGGGGTTGTTTTGGTTTTGGGGTTTTTTTTTTGTTTTTTTTTTTGGGGGGGGGTTAAGTGCTTGGTATGCTATTTTTTAAGGAATATTAGTTGTATTAGGCACTTAGGATATTCAAAATATTCTAGCCATTTTACTACAAGCTTGTGCAAGAACCCATGAGTATCCAAAGTACTCAAGAAGTGTTTTACTTGTAGAAGAAATGAAACAACAGATTAAAGTTTTATTCAAAACCATAAAAGAATTGCATTACAAAGCCAAAGTAAGAATAGACTCCCTCACTTACTCGTCTTCTTACCATTACCTTAAGGTAGTGGCTTACTCTTAACTTTTCCACTTTACCTTTCCTTTGTTCAACTTTTTGCCTCCAGAACTCAAGAAACTTTGTTCTTTGTTGTGCCATCTCACTAACACAGTTAAAAATTTCTGATTTCTACCTGCTGTATGTAGAATCAAAATTTAAATGAATAGATTTAAATAAAACCCAATGCAAAATGAACTCTCGTTTGTTTTTTTTACATACGTACACAAATAAGTGTAATAATTAAAGAAATATGGAACTGATACAAGCATAATGTTTCAGAAGATAAAACTGTTTTGTATAAATGCCCTTATATAATTTTCTTTTTCCCTTTGCCCTGCCATTTTATCCGTGACTCTCTTGAAAAGTAAAATGAAAAATTAAGAGATTTCTTTTGAATGAAATACTCCCTCATCCTGTTCTATTCCAGGAAAAGTGGAAGAGCGAAAAGCCATTATGCTGTTTCTTAAACATCACTGAACTTTGTGCTAGACCAGTAGAAAACTAAAGTCTTCCTTGCTCCGTCAATACTTTACTCTGATATTTTTGTTTCAAGACAAGATTTTAGCTCAAAGTTCCATACCAATGGTCCTGAAAATTCAAGGAAAAAAAAAAGACTTAAATACCTGAGATCCTAACCACTGTGTGTATCTATTCTGAACTACGACAGTATCTCTGGATGAATGAACATACATTTGGGGGGAAAAAAAAAACAAACAAAACAACAAAATCTTAGAACCTCAACTTCAGCCTGTGAGAGCCACTGACACCACACAGATTTGTTATCCCCTCTCTGAATAAGACATTAACACAGGTGCATGGCTCTGTGTGCTGTTACTCAGCTGTGGGACAACCCCACATGCTCCGTTCTTTGCAGGTTCCTAATTTGGAGTTATGACACATCAATAACATTCAACTGTCACCAAACATCTTCAGTTTGTTTTTCTCTTTCATAGACAGAATGTACTTGATATCATCTGCCTTGCCTCATAACAGTCACTGAATGACAAATATACATTTACACTTTAAGTAATGGTTTGAGATCATCAGCAAGACATGCAATTCCGACAGTTTGTGCCTCTGTGACCCTCTTTAGGGAACACATTTCAATTTGCATAAGGAACTTGAAGTAGAAGTTATTTTATATTTGTGAGCTTGTATTTTAGGATAAACAACAGAAGGAAATAAGAAGGACTGTCATTGTGAGATGCAATTTATGTTTTAATTTGTGATATTCACAGTACTCTAAATCACATGCATGAAGACCTGGAATTTCATGCAGTGTCACTGTTGGTTTTGGTTTTTTGGTTTTTTTTTTTTTTTTAAAGTAACTGGTAATCCAAACATATAGGAAGATTTAAAAAAATCATAGGAGCCTAAAACAGTCTCCAATCTTAATAGCTGCTAAGCCTCCTACGGATTGCACACAAGAGTGAGGTCCCTCAGACTACAAGTCACGTAGCACTTTACCTTTGCATACAATATAACATGGTAATAATTTCTGCCTATTAGTCATAACAGAACAACAGACTTTAGTATAAACTCTCCCCTTGGAGGCACCACACGCTTCCCCATTCTATCACATACAACTTCAGGAACTGAGTTGTGAGTCAGGGCTATTTCCAGCCAGTGCTTTCCTTGCCATACCCTTCCCACGCACGCGAATATCTCACACTCACAGATGAGATCTCATTAACTCATCTCATCCCCACGATTCCAGCCTCTCACATTCACTTTTCAAATTTTCTCATATAAATATTAATGCTGACTTGTGTGTTAGACTCGCATGGAACAGAAATTCCCCAGAAGCATCTTCAAAAATATTTCTTAACCCATCTCCTTTTCTGGGATGTCTGCCATTAACTTTACTGCTCCTTTTGCTAACCGATAGCAGTTTATTCTTGTTCCTTTCTTGCCTCCAATTATTGTCTTTTCTCTTACAGCAGGACCATCAGCTCTCCAAGACGGAAATTGTCTTTCTGCTCTGTGTTTTCTCCACCAGGTAGGTAGCTATTAGGTGCTAGGATCATGAGTAGGAAATTATTTCTTTAAGTCTTCTAGTGAGACACAAATGTGTAAAATGTTGGATTGGAGAGATACTTGCATGGAGTTAAAATGTGTCTGAATTATGCCTGGAATCATGATATCGCTATTTCCGTTCTTTTATTCTCTAACTGCAAAAACGCAAGTTAGTTCCAGATTGTATTTAAGCTTTTACATAGCAAAATCTTTTCCTTTGCAATAAAACAACACACTTTCAAGTATGGGGTTTTTTTTCCCCTCTCTGTATTTTGAAATCAAATTTTATCTAAGCATTTGCTATTTACTGTATCATGCAGAGAAGTTATCAGATGCATGGAGTTTAATTAAATATCAGGCAGCAGCCAAAACCTTGCTCAGATTTTTGGTAACAAGCTATGAAGCAATTTACTTCAGGTAATTGGGAGACGTTTGGCTCCAGACTTCTGTCTAAAAGCCACGTGGCTGACGTGAAATGAGCTAATCAGTGACTCGAGCCCAATGGCTCGAGTCCCTGTCACACAGCAGCTCCTTTTTGTCTGCTGTCCCAGTACAAAGAACAGATGTGAGCAGGAACTAAGCACGATTTAAGCTCTCTTTCCAGCTGGGCAGAAGATAAGCAACCTAATTGCTGGAGGTCCTGATGGCCACGGCTCAGACCAAGGTCTCCTTCCAAATCTGGAAGTCCTCATCTTCTGTGGAAGCTGGAGAACAGTTAGGCTGTATAATTTCAAAGAGAGAGCGGTAACCACTTTTCCCAGTGTGCTTAACTTTATTTCAAGGAGCAAACATGGATAAAATATTTGTCAATAACCTAAGTATTGTTCTACAGAACAGTACAGACCACAGTAGTGGCGATTCAGTTTTGCTGGACTGCAAGAAGTTGCACAGTTGAAGATATAGCAAAGATGAAATTCATTCAAAGAATCCCTATTAAACTCATTTTATTTGGGTCTCTGTCACGGAACTTCAATAACAAATGTCCTTTAATAATACATTTAAACACTCAGCTTATTCTAGGATTTCAGTCTCTTCTTACCGGATTGTTTTGACATCTCTCCTACAGTGACAGGCAAACTTCGTCAACCGACTGAAGTCTGACATATTAGAGAATTTGGTGTCTGAAACCCTTACAAAGCTACTGCATACTCAGCCAAGACCAGTTCAAATGAAAACTCCTAACTCTTGCAGCTAGCGTGCTGCAAAATAGATATAAAGAATATGGACCGGTGGGTGTTGTAACGCTTCTGTGCTGCAGCACGATCGCTTTCTCTCCAAAACCCAACATGTCAGATCCTGGAATTTCCCTTAAAACATCTTGTTTAACTTTAAAGATAATTAAAAATAAATTTTAATACTAAATGTCCAGAAGATGCAGACAGTGTAATATGCCACTCATTCACTGTTAGCTCGTTCTGCTGCAGTACCATGCTTGTGCACACATTCAGTGGTTCCTTCATACAAAGATTTCCTCACTTGAAAGATAAATTTCACATTTTAACAGAGCATCTAAGTCAGTTGAGCTAAACGTACTAAGATTCTGTCTCTTAATGTTCCCCTAAATGAAAAATACCAAGTAAACATTCATTTAAAACTTAAGAGCTATGACCTACTTTCAGATTTGAGAACTAACAAAAATAGCATAGGTAATAGATTTAGGAAGAACTATGATGGCTGTAAATTGTTATTTAAGTAATCACCAATAGGATATTACGTATTACAAAAATCTCCTGAATGTTTGCTATTTTAAAACACACCAGTTCTTGATTAAAAAAATACACCAGAGATAAATTAAAATATTCCTATGAGCAATAAGACTGATCTGGTGGGATGATACAGTCAAACTCCTCAAATTACTTCCCACAATGTGTAATCATGTCAGCTCCCACATACTGTCCATCATCCCTAAAATCTACAGCTTACCAGGAACTTCCATTCTCATGAGTTCCAAGTCATGAGCAAAATGATTACAGGTACCTTATTATGAACAAGGTAAAATCATAAATCAAAACATAGTTCTAAAGTTTCCTATATACATTAATTTGATAAATGAATAGAAGAAAAAACATATATGTTATTTTCAGCATATTTGGGGGAAGAAAAAAAAATCACTAAGATTGTCTTTATTGTAATTGTAAGTGGTTTGAGTTTTCCTTAACCTCTCCAGCTGAGCAGGAGTTGGATTATGTCTACTTTATTACTGCCTCTGGAAGACACACCCATCTTATAGAGATGCTACATCAGCTGCTAGAGAAAATCGTACAAATGCATGCAATTTCCAAAAAAAAAAAAAAAAAAAAAAAAAAAAAAAAGGCTTTATTTGAGATAAATAACATGGAATTAAATAAAACAATAACAATCCCACCTCACAGTTTCACGGGTTCATGAAACAGTTGTGTGACTTGAGTACAAAACTGTGTGTAGTTAAAAACTGACCTACACAGATGCACAAAAGACAAGGAAAAGGATAAGGATCTAAGTACTGCTGAACTTCTAAAGTCACACCTCTGATGTAATTAACTCAAGAAAAGTGCGGCTAAAACAGATCTTTAGTGTAATGTTCCAAAGGAACCCGAAATGGCTTTCTTCTAATCATTATATGACAATGTATTTGTAGCACCAGAACAGATTAATCAAATTTTTTTCAATGGGCTTTTTGCTTCTTATTTATGTACTTGGTTTCCACCTTAACAGTATTTCATGTTATCTCATTAATTTTATAGCTATTTGTATGTGATCAATTTTTATGTGAAATATATTAATGAAATAGTGAAATCATATTCACACACAGATGGAACAAAGCTCAAACTAGACAAAGAAATCGTTTCAAGAAACAATGAGTCTACAGCACATCAAGCAGAGGCATCATGGTTTAGGATAAGACAGGAGGAATTTGTTATCTATTTAAGATTGTAGATAAACTCTAGAAGGACCAACTGTAATTACTTAAACTGGAATTAAAAAAGGACTCCACAGGCAAAACACCTACTTGTAGGAAAAAGCTGCAATGGGGATTTTTAATGATCATAAATATTCAGAACCACAGGTTTTTTGTCTTCACTAAAGATGGAGAATCACAAAGACAACATTGGAGTTTACAGGGGTTATAATGGAAGAATGGATGGAGGGGAAGGGATAAAAACAATCCAAAGCAAGCATTGTCTCAGGTAAAAACAATAAATTAAATCGTAACAAAATTATACTATTCACGGCCTCACTAACTTGCATCAGATTCACAAAAGGATACTTTAGCTTTTATTTACACTGGCCTGAGACAAACTAATGAAGAATCAACTGAAATCTAGGGTAGATTTAACTAATAACAACAGCTTGCTTAAAATTAAAAGTATGCTCTCTCGCTCTCTTTTATCACTCTCCCACAAGACCAAAGTTAAAGCCAAGAAAGAAAAAAAGATAAGACTTCAGAAAATTAAAAATTTTAATTGTTTACATATCCAAATATTCCTAAAAATATAAATCCTAAAGGCTAATGAAATATTACTTTAAGCAAATGACGACAAAAATGCTCTAGGACTCAGTTAGACTAAGTTTCAGATGAGGATTAAAATGTATCTCTGGCACAGTGATCCTCCTTTTTTCTGGGGAGTAGCTTTGTTGAGATTTTTCTAAAAAGATTTAGGGAAATGTTAGATAATTTTGCAGTACAAAGAGGTGAAAAACTGAAAGATAAAGGGAAAAAAATGCCCACTCCACCCTGAAATAAAATCTCATACAAACTTGTTTCTATCAAGAATCTGTCACAGCAATGTCTTGTGATTATCTTGAGCACTTTAAGAATAAAAGGGGATATATGTGAAAAATATCTAATGTATTTACAGGTCTCTCTCCCATTCCTTATTCACTTGAACACATTTGAGACCGAGGATATAAGCCCACACTCTGGTTCCCAGACCTCAGTAATTCCCACGCCCATTACCTGATGCCAGTCATTACTTCATTTTCTATCACATCTCTACCAAGTTTTTTGGACAAAACAGAATCAAGGCCTACTCTGGAAAATTCAACTTCTTTCCTTAATCACCATCAGTTCTAGAAGTTTCCCAATGAAATTCAACAGTTCAAAAACACACCTGGGATTTTATAAAATGCAGATATTATATGATAGCAAATTAAATAAGAACAAGCCTCTCACTTTTAGACATGCAACTTGTTTTGCTTTTGAAAGATGATCATGCAGATTTGACAAATAGCACAGAAATAGATGGTTACTGGATTTTTTTTCCATGAGCAACCAACATTCATCTGCTAGTGAAATAAAAATAAAATTGAGTATTTTCTCACAAAGGACATCCTTATAAAATTTGCCTGTTTTAAAAGGCAGAAATCAACCAGCTTATCTTCTCTCAAGATAAGTATTCCAGAAAGTTTTGTTTGAAAACTGAAAACGTTTAAATCCATCTAAGAAAAAATACTTTTTGTATTGCAGTAAATTTGTTGTTCTCATGCACACTGTTACTCATGTAAGATACACGAAATGCAGTCTGCTTGCATTTTGAACAATATTTACATAATTGAAAGGTGTTTTAAGTTTACAACACTACAGTAAGACTTAGGATTATGCTGAAAGTGTCTAAATACTTTAGAAATATGTAGTAATTAAGGTTCTGTCACCACTAATTAGGAAATATATTAATTAAATTGATAACTGAACAAAGTGGTTAACATCAGAAGAAACCAAATAGAATATAAGAGGCAAAGAAAATTAACAGTTTCAATGGAATTTCAAATCAGAAGAACATAAAAGAGGAAGAAAAAATTCTTCATGTTCCTCAGTAAACAAAAGGAGGGTTGAATGTAGGAGTGCAGGAAACCAGAAAGTACTATAATGAACTGAACTGTTACAAACTGTAACAAACTTCACCAATTACTGATTTTAACTGAAATAAACAGGTTTCTCCCACAGTCTTCTGTCCCTGCAAATACTTCTGCACTAAGCATACAAGTATCATTTTTTCCCCCTCATGCAGAACACACTCAGGGTTTGCTCAGGCGCTGGGCACAGACACTCACATTAGTACAGCCTTGTTTCTCCTACTGTAGTCTGACATATGCCACAGATATTTAATACAGAAATACATCCTCTCTGTCCCTCATCTTTCAAAACATCTTGTCTTTTAAGTATGACTGACAAGCTTGAAGCTAGTCTCTCTTTCAAATCGCATATTCTGACTCTTTTTTTTAAGCAATCTGCGCTAACGTGCGTGGGTGTACTACCTCTACTGAAACAATAAAATTCAGAGATCCTTCCAATAATTATACACAATGCACACTTTAAGATGAAGACTATCAACAATGAGGCCGGAGGTCAACTCCTGTTGAGTCCTTTCAACTCAGGTACCAGGCACTGAAGTCAACCAGACACAGGCGTACCCAGCTCCTGCCTGTGCACTCCCTGGGCAGAACCTGATTACAACACAGTCCTATAATACACTGCAGTATTTTACAGTGAGCTCTTATCCACTACTGCATAGAATCACAGAACGGTTAGGGTTGGGAGGGACCTTAAAGGTCATCTAGTCCAACCCCCCTGCAAGGAGCAGGGACATCTCCAAGCAGACCAGGTTGCTCAGAGCCTCGTCCAACCTGGCCTTGAATGTTTCCAGGGATGGGGCATGAGCATCTTTCCCCTGAAATGAGTTTTAACTAAAACAGAATTAGTCTTTCTGAACTAACGCAGAAGTAAATGTAAGATCAAGATCAGGTCACGGGGAAACCTTTCACAAGACAGGCTCTAGTAACCAGATTTTCAGCCTGACGTACATTGTTCCTTCTGTAAAGGGATTTTTGTATGTCATAATAGCAATAATGCAAAGTTCAAAAGAACTACATTCCTTTTCAGTATTTTTTAAATACATAATCTGTAATTGTGTTCTAGCCTATTTCAATCTCTAAAGAATTCTTTAACCCAAATCCATCTAAATTCTCTTGCAGAACTGTTGTTTTGAAGCCCCTGCTTTTGAAATGCACTAAAGTCATGGCCATGGCTTCAGTATTGTTTGACCCTGCTGCCCTAGAAAGCAGTATTGAACTAGTAATTTTTAAAATTACTAACATTACATGACATAAACTCTTCCCTCCTCTATGAATCTTTCCTATCATTATTCATTTGAGACATACTGGCTAAAGAGATTCAACCCATACCGTCACGTAAGACATTGGCCAGATTGGAACCACTGCCGCTCAATCTGGTTCATCAGGCTTCCTTTTGGTGCCAATCTCCATTACGCAAAGCATCTCTTTAAACATTCAGCATTTGTTGCCCTGGTTTCCACACAACCACAACGCTCATCTCTAACTCGGAATAATGGAAAAGAAATGCAAAACAGCAAAAGCGTAGTGTTTTAAAAACGTAGTCCCCTTGACTACTGACTATATCAGTGGATGCTTAAGTCCATGTTGACCACTGTATGAAAAATTATCACAGCATTTTTTCTACGCCTAAACGCTCAAGGAGAGGATCATAGTATAAAGCAGCAAACACTGTCTAGCTGGACAGCTGGGTAGGCTTTCCACTTGTATACCCATACATTGTGAGCCCGCGGCAGTAATGCACACTGTTTCTAACTTTCAGCCTACCAACCCCCCCAGTACGCAACAGCGGGAAAGGTGTTTTCTTCCCATGTCACAGCCTCCCAAAGGTAAAAAAAAAAATCCAAGTAGCAGTTGTTACTCTGAGAGCATCACACAAATGTAGTAGGTCATATTTAAAAGAAACAAAAGCAGATGATTTTTTTGCACAAACAGTTACAATATAGAACTTCTTTCTACACTGCTGTGCATTTGTAGCCTTGTAAATGATGTATATTTTCAAAAAATGAAAGACTGAGTGAAAAAAATAAAGCACAGAATTTTATTGAGGACTACCTCTCCTTCAAGTCCTTAAGGAACCAGTTTCAAAGGACGCCTTACTGACACCCTCCTTTACCTGTGTATCCTGCTGGCCATTGTCAGGAAGAGATACTAGATTTTGTATGACCGTATTCAATTCAGCTGTAAAGTGCTTACTGACATAAAGAATATATTTATTCATGTTGTTAGTCTGCATACTCCAGTAAGCCAAAGGTTGGGTGAACAACTGTAAGACATCTAAGCAGCTGAATATATTTCTCCCTAAAAATCAACTTATTTCAAGATGGCTAGGATAGGCCCTACAGTTCGGTATTACATTAAAAACGTATTTGGATGTCAAAACAAGACTTGCTTCTGTTGAAAAGTCACTACTAGAAAGTAATTTTAATGCACTGATGATAGATATTTTGTTTGGGCTACTACATACGTTAGTCTAAATATTACTCTCCTTGCATTTTTATCTCCATCTATAATTTTATATACTGGGTACTCTGGCTCTGCATGTGATACGTTCACATGCTTCACGATATTTTGGTAAAGTGCAAATTACAATTATACTTGCCTTTTTTTTTTTTTTAATTCGTTCAGGCAACAGTATTAGTGAAATACTGATAAATAGCTTTTTAACGTACAGGCAATTAGAAGTACCAGACTAAACCCTCCCTTGGCTAGCAGCACCTAGACTGGGTAACAAAGGGAGCTCTTCCCCCGAGTTCAGCTTTCACTTTTAGCACGCGGCACTTGGAAAGAAGAGAGGTGGGGATGGGAGACAAAACGGTGATGAAAGGAAATTAACCAAGAAGCATAACTCTCAATTTACTAGAAAAGCAATTTCTTTAACATAGATACATTCCAAGTGTTCATTTTACCACAGTACCACTATTTGCAGATTGTGGAACAGATTTTTAGTTTTGTATTAATGCAAATAATAGTCTTTAAATCAGGTTTTCTTCCATTTTACTGATACAGAGTATCACTCACTGAAGTATTTTTAACACCTCCTTCTGTTCTCACAATTTCAACTTCAATTTGTCCATTAATTCATAATCTATAATCACTGACATGATATATTATAGCAAGGATACAGCTTTTGACCTTAAAATTATAGTCATTATTTCAGATAATGATTTATGGTCACAGCTTAGATAGATAGACATAGATAGTTTAATTTTGGAGCACTTGCTAATTCTTCCTATTAAAAATGAGCTACAAGATGAAAAAAAATCTACATATAAACTGAAAACTGCTTTATTTAGAGAAAGTAAGAGTTTTAAAGGTGATCATTCTGACTATAATCAATATATACAGAAATAGTATAGACTAATGAGACAATTATCTACTAGGAGAAAAATTCCATTCTGATCTATCATTTACCTTTATTATCTCTAGAGATTCTTATGAAATCACCTTAACATCCAGATATCTAACATACGCCTGATTAGCAAATTTATAGCACGAGATATACATATTAAGTAGTAAGAGATAATGAAAGTAGATATGGAAAGATAAGTCAAATCACACATCGGATTGCAAAATTTCTTTTGCCGAAAGACTGCCACAAGGATAACTTTTTTAATATTGTCACTGCCTGAATTACATTAAGAGTTTTGATTTATTTAAATGTGTAATGCTATTAAGAAAATTGTTTTTTAAGTATCCCAATTCCTTGGATTGAAACAATTATCATTTTTATTTTGATGTGAAGAAAGTAACTCTGTAATTAGATTTGGCACTAGAAAGCTGAATTTAGTGCAATGTTTTAATTTATTTGAAATCTAGATAGATAAATATGGGTTGATATCAACTCCTTCCTTTTTGTTTATGGAACTCTTTAGTGCAAACACTGATGCCATTCATTTTTTATAGGGACTTACTGACCTAAATTCAGCCTTCTGGGAATTACATGAAAAGTGTCAACTGAGGATCAGAGCATCATGGACTATATAATCTTAGTGGTTACATCCGGTTTCCTTTAGGAATAGAGGTTTTTCACCGTAAATATAGAAGATGTAAAAGGGCACCCTGTGCTGTCCTTACAAGAGCAGCATGTCTGGTTGTTATCCACAGAGATGCTAGGTTTTTGGGAATGGCAGGGAAAACAAGTCTATTTCTGACACCGAGGAAGGATCCGAGTCACGGATAGCTGAGTAAGCAGAGGTAAAACAAGGAAAACTTTCCTTCTCAGAAATGTCATGAAGTCTCCTAATGTTAGCAAGGGAGCAAACAAATACTGGCATTAAAGCAAGCAAACCAGAAACACAGCTGGTGTTTTAGCAGAACTTAGACTTCTTTTAGCATTTGCACATCAGACCTTTCTAAAGAAGCATTAACTACATAATATTTAAAAAAAAAAAATTTACTCAACTTCATTTATTACTATTCAGCAAACAAAAAATAGCCTACACCAACCCTAAGGACAAAACAAGATTCCTGTAGAACTAACTCTTTCTCCTAATACTGTGAATACAATGAAATATGCTTAAGATTTCCACAGTTAACCTCCTGTTTGGGGAGAATTTTTAAAAGATGCCAGAATACTAGAGGAAGTGATGCCAAAAGCATTAGCGAGACCAAAATTGGGTGTTATTGTTCATCAATTTAGAACATATATTTTCTCTTATTTGTCCCATCTTTTTTTTTCCTTCTGTTTGTGATGATATGACATTTTTGATCTAAGATAAGCTTTATTCTATTAATTAAGTAGAGTTTCTGATTGCTTGTGCTGTGAATATCCCTGTTTCTACATAAACTTCACAGACTTTCAAAAGACAGGGAATTGGTACTGTGAATAAGTTACATTATCTCATCCAGACGAGATCTGATTCTTCTGTTTCTTTTTTTAAACTTTAAGTAAAAAATGAAAATATGACTAAAGGTGGCTTTAAGAGTCCTTTACCTTCTGTATATGCGGACAATCATGTAAACCAGCTCTGCACTTCACCCCTGAAGAAAGCGCTGCAGTAAAGTGCCGGGTGGATACATTCTCATATTCTTCCATAACAAGTGGCAGGAGTGAGTGCGGTCAAAATAGCAGCGAGGCCGGTGTAAAAGCACGCCTGCTCTCAGTGTCACAGCAATTGGACACTCTTGCTTCCTTTTCTCTGACAGAGCTTTCAGGAATACCGGTAAGCAAGTTTGCTGTTGCGCATCAGCAAATCAAAGCTGATTTTACACTAGTTAAGGGATTTCCACTGTTTCTCTCCAAGATGTCATTTCCACTTTCTATAAAAACCGGCATATACAGTCACCCATGCACATTCCCACATTATCCAGAGGGAATTGTTAATGTAGCATGAGTGAAAGACTACTAGAGATGACAAACTACATCTAACATCTTAACTCATCTTCACTGCTTTCAATTACTGCAAGACAAGAAAGAAGCAAGTTTGAGCCGCTCCCAGACACAGGAGTGCCCTCAGCGAGAGCTCGCCAGCTCGGCACCTGCTTCGCACAAGCGAAATGGTTTGCTCTCAGAAATCTTTCTCTAATTGTATCTATACCAAAAAAAAAAAAAACCCAAATCCAAAACAACAAACCAAAAAAACCACACAGACAAGCAGATCTGCAGAGTTATTTGATCCAAACTAGTATTCAGTTCTTGCTGAACACAAATGCCAACTAATTATCCACCATCAAATATTTATCTAATGGACCTTAAGAGGGAGCAGGATCTGTAAAAAAATAATTGCTTTGATGTCTGAGATCCAGAAAAATAGTCTGTTCAGATGACTGAGACTGAAACACTTCAAATATAATATCAAACAGGAAAAAGAAATCAAAACTCTGACACGGCATCTGCAGATTAAATAGCTGAAAGCATGCCCAGAATCGTTACTCAGGACTGAGGGGGGGAAGTCAGCAAAGAGGAAGAGGAGACAAGTTACTTTCAATAAAATGACTTGGACAGCAGCGAAACGTATCTGGTGAAGATCTTCAGAGCAGCAATGGAAAAAGCAACGGTGCTTTCCTCCCTCGCTGCCCCTAAGATGCCAGGCACCCTGTGCAGAGCCCAGCAGGCTTTTGCCCCTCAAACGTTCCGAGAGGTAAAGGCTGGGTGGTGAGGACTTCCAGGTCCAGAAAGTCCTTGACATTGGTATGAACAGAATATCTGTGGATATTTCCAGCTGAGAAAGATCATCAAGCACTCCTTTTGGTTGCCACTGGGCATTAAGCAGATACTTTTACCAAAGAAAGGTCATCTTGCAGGCCCAATAAAAAGATAAAGATCAAAGGTAAAACTGGGCAGTGAGTGTCTGCAGTGGGCAGGCACAGCAGTTGGGTCCAGCTGGATCTCACGCTAGTCCTGTGCTCCTCAACACATTCAGAGATGACACAAATAGGAGATCAGTAAAATCACAAAGCCAGTTGACAAAAATTAGCCATGATATTAAAACAAACCAAAATCACTAACAGGAGTTACAGAAGAACACCATGATGCGAGACTACTGAGGAATCATAGAATAGTTTGGGTTGGAAGGGACCTTTAAAGGCCATCTAGTCCAACTCCCCTGCAAGGAGCAGGGACATCTCCAACCAGATCAGGTTGCTCAGAGCCCTGTCTGACCTGGCCTTGAATGTTTCCAGGGATGGGGCACCCACCACCTCTTTGGGCAACCTGTGCCAGTGCCTCACCACTCTCATTGTAAAAAAAATTCTTCCTTATATCTAGTCTGAATCTACCCTTTTGTAGTTTAAAACCATCACCCCTCGTCCTAACAAAACAGGCCCTACTGAAGAGTTTCTCCTCATCTTTCCTGTAGGCCCCCTTTAGACACTGGGAGGCTGCCATAAGGTCTGCTGGAAGTCTTCTCTTCTCCAGGCTGAACAGCTCCAACTCTCTCAGCCTGTCCTCACAGGAGAGGTTCTCCAGCCCTCCGATCATCTTTGTGGCCTCCTCTGGACTCGCTGCAACAGGTCTATGTCCTCCTTATGTTAGAGGCTCCAGAGCTGGATGCAGAACTGCAGGTGGAGTCTAAAAACTAAGTAATTAATCACTTTCTGAAAACATTTCTACAAATCCACAGAAGACTGCATGAACTACTCTCAAACATGAAGGTGTCCCTGTTCTGTGGGGAGAATATCACTATGTGCTTATTGTTTAACCACTTGTTCCCCAGTTACTCACTACTGGTATCTGTTCAGCCACAGTGTAGTGGGTCTTTGGTTTCACTCTGTACATGCACTTCTGTGTTCAGCTGCAATTAGAATAATGTACCAGAAACCTTCTCCCTTCAGGACAGCTGCAAGATGAGACATTTTTTGTGCTCTATCCAGAGTCTTTTTCTCCTTAAAACAGTATCTGGATTTGTATGGGAAAGCATTTATTTGCTGGTTACAAACACCTTTTCTGATCCAAAGTGCTCTCTCAAGCAGCTTTAACACACAGCCATGGAAAGCTTTTCTCCCCCCTGCTCCTGTCTCAGCAGTGAACTATCTTTAGTAGCTTTGACACTGATACATGGAAGTCTGACCTTATTTGACAAAGATATTAAGTTTGATTCAGTGAAGGCTTAATTAAGAGGGCAGGTTGGATCAGTAAGATCATACTAGTCTGATTTTTTTTTTCCTAAAGATGGCAAGATTGCACTAAAAAGGATGAGAAATTCCTTTTTTGTATATGCTTACTTAGAGAACTTCACATACAGAATCAGTAAATGTATTAAACATTGCAGGTCCTCTATTAACAAAAACTGTTCTGTTGATTACAATAAAATCCTAACAAATGCACATTCAGTGAGATAATGCAAACCACCACTGATTATTTTTAAGGTGACTGCAACTTTCAATTACGGACTTAAGCAGTGCCCATATACACATGTGTAGAGGAATCACTATTTGCTTATCTAGGCAGTTAAAGGAAAATTTACCATTTTTCCAAATGAAACATCTAAGTAAAAGCAAATTTTGAAGATGTAATTCCCTCATCCTCACCCTGACAGAAGAATTGTTAGCATAACTGTCAGAGTCCCTGTGTTTTGAAAAATCTTCAAGGCTTTTAGAGAGATACTTCTAGTTAATTTTACCTAACACAAAGCATGAAGTAAAAAGTGAGTTTCGTAGCAAGCAAGGGTGCATAAGAACTTTCTAATTTATGATCTCTCCTCTGACTCACTGCTGTCAATCGATCCAAACCGGTGATCATTAGGAGTCACGTTTCCATTGTGAGACTTCTCCCTTTTAACACATGGGAAGGTTTTATTTGCTATTTAATCTACCCTCTGCTCCTTTTTGATGTCTGATTTTATTACTTAGATCAATTCAAGCAATGCCTCACAATTCTTCCCCTCAAGAATATCAGTGGGCATTGTCTCCCTGCACAGCACCTCTCTTATCTTTCTACAGATGCTGTGAAAGACCTCTACTTGATACACATTGCCCACTGATTCCAGCGAAGATCTAACAATTTGTATCAGTGGAGTATCTGTCCCAACCTATACCATCTATTTATGACCATCACTGAAACCACAGGCTGAAAAAGAGATTTATTCATCTAATCCATGAGGTAGGGATAATATGAAACCACATCCAGTCCTATGTTGCCCCAAGTGCTAAATTCTGATCTATCTACCTTGTTGCATTTAAGTTCTAGGTCTATATATATATATATAATTTAAAAAAAAAAAAAAAAAAAAAAAAAGGATGGAAGTGAAGAAAGAAGTTTAAATTTTCCTTAGCAGCTCCTCACAATACGGTACCAACACCACTTCACATCAACAGGCTGTTTTAACCCTTGCACTAGATCATTAATCTTCAGTGGGATCCAAGAAGCGTCCTCGGTACATGAAGGATGTAGTTCTACATTACATGTATCTCACGCCCAAGAAATAACTAAGGATAACAGGAGAACAGAGTAAAGGAGAGGGAGAAACAGCAGCATTAGAACACCATCATAAATGCCTTCACAAATAAGAATAACAAATAAATTCAGAGAGCGTTAGGGACTAAAGTTTTAAATGGCCTTTTCCGTTCTCTTTAATCCATCTTCCCTTTCTTTCCCTACCTTTCTGAAGTCTGAATAGCAAAGTGAGAACAAATTAAGATTTCTCACCTAATTAAGCAAAGAGCATTTCAAGTTAATTCATTTTGTAATAGCATGGCCTTTATGGAAGTAAAGTAAAACACAGGTTTAAAAATGCCCGTTTTGTCTACTTCCAACCGAAAAGAAAAACGACTAAATAGATGAACTCACTTACAGTGACCAATATGGTGTCTGAATAGGAGAATTTTATAAAAGCATCACTCTGCCACAGCTGACTTTGGTCTTCTGGGGATCTGGGCCACTTTCGTATTTTGTATTCTGTAACGAGAGCTACAATAAAGACACTCAGCAGTTCCAAATTTGTGTTCCTCCCACTCTCCACTGCCTTCTTGGAGTTATGACTTTGGTAGTCCAAAATAACACCTAGAAGAAACACCCATGTCACTGATGAAACAGTCTGCTAAGCTGAAAGGTTAAGAAAACCATATGAAACAAGGCAGAACAAGTTCTGAGTATGTTTTTTTCAGATGAAGCATACAGGTAAAGGCATTGGTCTGGAACATTAGCTGATGTTGACATTGACTGCAATAAATTCTATTTTAAAATATATGAATCGGAAAAAGCTTCAAAATCATAGAATCACAGGATCATAGAATGGTTAGAGTTGGAAGGGAGCTTCAAAGGTCATCTAGTCCAACCCCCCTGCAAGGAGCAGGGACATCCCCAACTAGATCAGGTTGCTCAGAGCCTCATCCAGCCTGGCCTTGAATGTTTCCAAGGATGGGGCATCCAACACCTCTCTGGGCAACCTGTTCCAATGCTCTACAACCCGCATTGTAAAAAATTTTTTCCTAATATCCAATCTAAATCTACCTCCCTCTATTTTAAAACCATTACCCCTCACGTCCTATCACAACAGGCTCTACTGAACAGCCTCTCCCCATCTTTCTTGTAGGCCCCCTTGAGGTACTGGAAGACCGCTATCAGGTCTCCCCAGAGCCTCCTCTTCTCCAGGCTGAACAGCCCCAACTCTCTCAGCCTGTCCTCATAAGAGAGGTGCTCCAGCCCTTTTATCATCTTCGTGGCCCTCCTCTGGACCTTCTCCAACTGGTCCGTGTCCTTCTTGTGTTGGGGGCTCCAGAACTGGACACAGTACTCCAGGTGGAGTCTCACCAGGGCAGAGTAGAGGGGGAGAATCACCTCCCTCGACCTGCTGGCCACGCTCCTCTTGATGCAGCCTAGGATGCGGTTGGCCTTCTGGGCTACAAGAGCACATTGCCGGCTCGTGTTGAGCTTCTCATCCACCAGCACTCCCAAGTCCTTCTCCTCAGGGCTGCTCTCGATCCATTCTCCACCCAGCCTATATTTGTGCCTGGGATTGCCACAACCCAGTTAGGCCTAATAAGAAAGTGCAACAAATTCTTTCAATTTAGCCAATTCACTTTACCATTTATTAAACTAATTAACCTTATTCTTCCACTATAAAAACTGTGTTGAAAGACTTCATATTCTAGAGATGAAATTCTCAAGCGGAAGAGCATATTAACACTCCAAAGACACTCCAGGTCACGTTTTATGAGGCCATTACAGGAGGGCTTGGGCAGAGGAAGGCAGTTGGCAATACCTGCAGAGCACCTATTAACAGCCCCACAAACCCTGCCCTGCCCTACCGAGCTGCTTTGGGAATCTGAGACAAGAAAAGTTAACACCAGGTAAGATCATGCAAAAGTTCTGCATCAGTCCTTTACAGACACACATGTTAATTCTGAGGGAGCATGAGAAATTGGAAGAAAAAAAAATGCTAGGAAAATAGCGGGTGGGTTTGGTTTGAGGTTTTATTTAGTTTTTTTTTAATTGATCAAATTGATTAAAAAAACCCACTCCCACACATCAAATTACACATGCTGCTTTCACCTACAGCAATGCAACCCAGAGTGCCTGCTTGCGTTAACAATTCCTGGCAATGTGACAGACTAGAAATAAGGGCAGGAGGAATAAGAAGAGTTGGTGCTTCTAATTTAACATTTAAAAAAAAAAAAAATACACAAGATGACCTGAAGGTGCTCCGTTTATATCTTTCAGTTTTTGTCCATATCTTTATGGCAGCTTTCTCCACTTTGTCCCTGGCAAGAGATCATCTCCTTGTTCAGTCCCAGGGACTGCTATGAGCTGGCAGGGCAAGGTTTCTTTCCACTACTCCTGACCAAAATACCTTCTTGTCAGAGTTGCTAAACTTCAAGCAAAGAAATATCCATGGGACAGTTGCTTGGGGCATCCCTGTCATTCAGCCTAAATCCCACCGCTCTCAAGCAAGGCAGCCATAAGAAACTCAGCAATGACAGGATGTTCCAGATTATGGACAAAATAATAGAAGACAATAAAAATAAAAAATAATAAAAAGTAAAAACCCCTCACGTAACCCACTTTTTTTTTTTTAAATTAAAAAAAAAAAAAACCAAAATAACTGATAGTCAGTGCCTGTCTGTTTCGGAATATAATAAGTGGATTCCTTTTTTCCGCGTTTTCTGCCCACCATTTTGCAGATTGTGTGATGGCTGTGTGAAAGCAATTCAAAAATACAGCTGTATTTCTCGTACCTTTATAAGCTATGTGCTAACATGCTTTGTACCAGATGGCAGTCTTTCAGGTATTTCTCCCCCAACTCCTCACTACTATACGCTTTAATAATTGACCATAAGATCATAAAACTGTGCTTCACCGTGGTCCAGTCTTACTGCTGTAATACAATTGGATAGCGTGTCATCATCTCTAGCTGCAGATGGAAAAGTATATTTTTGTTGTTGTTGTCAAGGTTATTTGAGCGTCTGGTAGCACCAGAGTCCAAATGAATAGAAAGGTTAAGGAATGATTTAATCTGAGAGCAGATGCCTCCTATAATGCAAGTCGCCTATAACAATTTCTCAAGACAGCATTTTGAGTAGGAACGTAATGCCTGATGATCAGTGCTCTCATATGCCAAAGGCCAGGATCTGGAGATTTAATGCGGATGTACTTGATGAGATTGATGAGATACCACTTACAGCAAGAACAAAAGCTTTCAAAACACCTTCACGCTAATTTAAAGAGGTGGTCCTGCCAATTTAGCGCAAGCTGAAAATTTTCCTCTTAATCTACCTTAGAAAAGTAAAGTTAGACAACTGGAGAAAGTTTTTGAAGTTTCAGACACTGTTATTATTGGTTTGAAAAAAACATAGTATTGCTCATTATTTCTGTTGGTTTGAGTTTTGGTGAATTCTTATCAAAGGAGTTAAAAGATTGCCAAAAACCACTTGTCCCCTTTCTGCCCTCTGTTTTCTTACTAGATAAAACATGGGGTCAAAAGTACAAGTGTTGACTGTCCAGCAATGGTGTTTCTCCACTTACAGCTTTTGGAAGGAGCCAGCTTTATTGAAAGGAGAATGTTTCTTTCCCATTTTACGTTTGACTGTAGGTATCAACTGGAGAAGCGGAAATCACAGTGCATCCTGCGCTGGCGGTTCGTGAGGAGCAGACGGAGAGGGAAGGACCCCAGCTCTTTACCCCCCACTATTTTTTCCACTACCACCACACCCCTGCCAAACTGCTCTTTCCTAGAATCACTTCCACTCAAAACATTGCTATTTGTTCCCAGTAACAAAGGCGGTAGATGCATAGCCACTCGATCTGACTGAAATCACTACTGTGGAGGTGAGAAAAGGGAAGGGGAGAATTCCCAAACACTGGAAATAAATATGCTTTCAGCCAGCTGCTGTGCATTTCAGTAAATCATCATTGTGGTTTCATTCTGAAGCACTTCACCTCACTGCCATTGTTACCCGTTTCTTTTTTTTTTTCAAGCATTACACAGTTTTTAAGGGACGCACTATGTGCTGTCTTTGCTTTACTTATACGCGAGTCTGGATATTGCCTTTAAGACAACCAACATGTCTTCTGAAGCCTTTCAATCATAAAATATATATATTTTTAAAAGCCAATAAAATTCAACTCTCCCAAAAAAAGTTACAGTATTTCAAATACTCTTGATAATTTCAGTGATGATGGGATTGAGAAAGACTAAGGGGCAAGAGAGAGGAAACACAGCGAGACCAGCAAATAGCACCTAGCAGGGATCACCCTAGAAATAACCGCGTTACCGAGCACAGCAACACCTGGAAAACTTCACAGTAGCACAAGCAAAGCGAGCGCATTAAACACATCGGAAATCTGTTTACAGGCACTGCACATTAACGGATACCAGAGAGAAACCAGGGCAGCAGCAACAGCAGAGGCAGCTCGGCAGCAGGTCTGCAGCCCTGAGCAGTGGAGGAGAGAAACAGAGGACGTGGGTTTTTGGTCCTTGCCAGTTTGCGATGTGCTCTTTTGTGCCGAGCCACAGGGCAGAAGAGCTGCATGCAGACTTTCCCAGCTACGGCTGGTAACTGTCAACACCTCAGTCAGCTGGGGAAAGCAGGGGAAGATGGCTGCTTGGGAAAGACCTAGTTGTCTACTCAGACATATGTAGTGAGTTAAGTACATAAACTTATATTTCAGAGTCATAACATCCTTCTTTCTGTTACATTCATTAAAGAAATTTAGAAATTATTTTACCCATCTGCTTCAAGACCAAGGAGTTTAAGTACAAAACTAATTATTACTTAATTTCCATTAGCAAGTTTCTGTTTCTTTAAGGCAGCTGTGCAAAGCATGTTTTTGAGCAGAAGCTAAAAAACTAAAAGAATTTTGAATTAATTATTAATAAGCAAAATGAAAGGCAATGTGACAGTCCAGGCAAGACCACATGAAAAGGCAAGCTAAGAAACTGTAAAGATTTCAGCCAGATAGTTTCAGGTTTCTTGACTTTAAATTTGCTCCCAATTAGAATTCAGAATAAACAGGAAAACAAAAGTAGGAAAATATGATAAACAGATGTACAAAGCGCATGACAGATGACTCTGATGTGGTAAATAAAATATAATATCCTCAACTGCTACATATTACTCAATCCATAAATATATGAAATACAGAATAAGAACAGTGAATAAAATTTTTTTAAAATCCCTTTCCAGAATGATGTCTTTTACAAAATAACCATTAATGATGTGGGCAGGAAGGAAGAGGTGTATGATACAACAGTGGCCCTCAAAGAGCGGTGAAGCCAAACCTGTTTTGGCTCTGAACTAATCATTTTATCACTGCATCTTGTCTCGCACAGCAGGCAGTTGGGTGAAATCCCAGAATTGTTCAGTTTGAGAGGGAGCTGCAGGGCGGGGCAGGTCGCCCAAACCAAGGCAGGCCTAGTCAGAGCAGGCTGCTCGGGCCAGTGCCCAGTGACATCTTGGTCTTGAAGGCCTCCAACAATGGAGAGACTGCAGTCTCGCTAGGCAGCCTGTGTGCAGGTCACAAGAAGGAACAAGGGATGGAGGAGAAAAAGGAAAAGGAGAAGAAGAGAACGGAAGAGAAAGGCAATGAAAAATAATTTCTGGATTCATATTATTTTAACATAATTTCTGAAGGCTAAGGAGTGGTTTGTTTTATGCAGTTGTAACCGGGTGACTTCTCTTGCTCAGGCTTCAAATGGGCTTAGCCTCTGACAAAAGATGAACCACCTCTATACAGACTGATGTACAGTTTTCTTTGCTTCCGTGTACTTTTTTTTTCTATAACGTTTGCAACATTTTACATTTACCTTAACCTACTTGTGTTACAGTTCATTTGGGGGTTGACAAACAAACTTTGTTTCCTTGGTGATTTTTGAAACCAAGCCATGGGAACAGCCTTATACTGCTCAACACTTTGTACTGAGGCTAACGTGGCGATCCTTCACCATGGCTGATGAGACATTCAGGGAAACCTTGGGAAAGAAGCAGGTATTGAAGAAAACACCTCGCAGAGCCTAAAAAAAGCAAAGTTAGTTCTCTAGCACTGTAGTAGCCCAGGAGAAACCTTGCACCATCATGTCTTACTAATCACCTCTTTATACGAAATCAACACAAGAACGTGAAGACAAGATGGGAACTACAAAAGAGATTAGGATTTGAAGGCAATGATGATGAAAGAGACCATAGCAAGGACAATAAACACAAGAAAAACAAATCCATGAGGGGAATTAAGTAAACAGAAGAGAAAGCAGATAAGGTACTAGGTATTATAGTTCAGTCTGCAGTCACTCAGCATCACCAGCACACACAAGTACACGAGGCAACCAACTGAAACACGCATCAGTTAGGTCATAACTAGTACCAAACATTAAAGCATACCTGCTCAGGAAATAAAAATACACTAACTGGCCATACCCAGTGCTTTTGGATTTACGCTGGCTATCGGACAGAAGCTGCAATGAAATTCAGTGTCTTTGTTTCTGCCATCAGTGTACATAACGGACATAGGCCCCAGTACAAAATTACCCAAAGCAGCAGAATGAAGAGTGTGATAAACAGTTAATGTACTCCAGCACTATGATTTTCTCCAATAGAGCTAAAGGTTATCCTTTGGCATAGATACAATTTTGGTAACACTGGGGGTCAAATCAATGGGATAAGCTCCCCCAGCAAATGAGAAGACCCTTCTCCACGAGGATTCCTCTTTGGCTATGTTTTCTCAAACAAATATCAGCAAGGAGACACAGACCAATTCTAAAATCTAAACCAAGATACTTCGCTGCACACACTTTCTCTCTGGGAAAATAATAAGAGAGCAAACCGTGACAGATGTTAGACACACTTGGAAAGTCCTCAGATACTGTGGTGATGAACGACTATAACAACCTCTTCAGGACAGAGAGGACGGTTTATTGTTTGAAGCAGGAGATACTGTTCCCCTTTGATAATGCTTGTGCACGGCACTATCATACCAATGAAGTTACAATAGGGAGATTGTTTAAAAAATAATTTTTAAAAGCTCTGAAAGAAAAGATTATCCATCATACCACCGAAGGGCTTTATTTCACAGAGTTTATAAAATGCATAATTGTTCTAACATACCTAATTGTCAAGCTACTCTTTTGGCAAGCTAACGCAGGAGTGGGTGCCAAGCAGTAGGGAATACAAAATGGAGTGGAAAAACAATTGAGATTTGATGGTGTTCTGCCTCCCATGAAAAGTATTCTGCCATTAAAATATATCATATACATATGTGCATGCATTGTAACTAAGACACTGAGAAACACTCATAAATCTATATTTAATGTTGTCTATTATTTTTCTGGAGTTAGTATTGGAAAAAAATAGGATAGCAGGATTTGTTTTGCAATACTGCTTCATACTAAGCCAGACTTAGGAAACACGGACCTGAAAACCTTGTTAGAGATGAGGAGTTACAAATCTTTGAGATCTTCATTTAAAACTATCGCTTTATTAATTCCATTCTACATTACATCTGGATGCATGTTTGTCGCTTTACTTTTTGTCTTGCAGATACAGAAGTAGTGGATGAGGTAAAATCTCTGCCTTTTTCCAAAGTAAAGCCAAGCTAGTCATGTGCTAAGGTAAAGCATTATTCTAAAAGGGGTTCTGTATGCCGCTTACTGGAAATACCCAGTTAGGTTTCCAGTCCTGTTCCTTCTTAGGGTTTGCTTATGTATACTCCACTGCACTAACCTGCCAAACTCCTCTCTAGATCTTTCTATTCTTCTCCTCTTTGGCTCTTTCCATCACTTCCATTACATCTACACTGGTTAATAGAACAAAGCTTCTCCTTCACCTTGAGTCCAAATGTCTCAACCTGACTTACATTCAGAAGACTTCCTCTCCCCTTCCCTCAGGACAGACACTCACTGGGAACAGCACGTGAGTCCCAACGCCCACCAAACGACCTAAGGTGTTATTTGGGAGACTGCCAGCTGGCATCGGCCAGATTCGCACCAAGGATCACGTCCACCTTTAGATAGTGTAGGTGGTCACAGACTGGTTCAAGCCTGTGTTCTCCATCTTATCCGTTAAGACAGATTTTCATCCCAAGGCCCATGACACAACCAACAGTCTCAAATCTCACACTGAAATGTAGATATTTAGTAGAAAAGTAACCTGCATGTGCTGTATGTATGTATATACATACATGTGTGAGTGCTTATGTACAGGCATAAGGTATCAGAAGCGGAAAGATTTTGGTGAAAGCAGGTATGACTGTCATTAGTCACATGTGCCAGGATCCCTGAGCTATGTAAATCTCTCGGTAGCACAAAAATTGAGCCAGAGAAGGAGAGCAAGCGAACAAGTGCACTTCCAGTCCCCACCTCTCCCATTGGAGATAACGGCACCCAACAAGACATCGTCAAATCTAGTTGATTCAGCAAAGGCACGTGTTAAACATGGATTCTAAGGTATCAGACTGCTAAAAGTTTTCTCCGCATGCTGTATCTGTGCAGTGTGTGTGCGGGCAGACAGGGAGAGAGGGCAAGGGAGCAGCTCTGCTCTTCGGCCTCCGTCTTCTGCAGGCACGTTGCTGGTCCCCCAGCGCAATCACCACCACAGCAGCCTGGCCGTAAAACCCTGCCCTGAGCCAAACGCTCCAATGGCCCAGATTTTCTGCTTCTGTGCCAAAGACACCTCAGCCAGGGAACCATCTCCCACCTATTTCAGCATTCTGTTTCCACAAAAAATGCCAGTTCGCCCATTTTTGAAATGTACAAAACATCACTTGCAAAACGTTCTTTTATTATCATACAGCCACTGACACAGTCATTTGTTTATACTTTTGGGAAAATAAGTCTCTGTTTGCCCTTATTTTTTTCACCTTCCATAAGTCTAATCATTTTCCCTATCTTCCTGCCCACATATCTGCTAAAATATACTGACTAGCAAGCAGGAATACATACGTTCCTTATCTCTAACCTTTCTGATTTTATGTTCTCGAAGATATTTTTTCCTGTACTAGAGAGGAATTATATTAGCATTTTGATTGCATTCTTTGCAGCATTTTACAAACATATAAGCAAGCATCCACAGTACTTTTGTACCAAAAATACAACTTTATGTACAGAGTTGCTGCCATTAGCTAGTTTACAGTGTTCATTTATTAGAGGGAGGGTAAAGAAAAGAAGTTGTTAACTACTGAGCTGAGTTTTAGATGTAGTTCAGCATTGTTTGGATGGATCTGTTAGGGCTCTGCTGGTTTTTCTGTCCTCTCCCAGCGCTTGCAATATGAGTGGTTCTCCTTAATTAGTTTCTTGCACATGTACAGAAAAGTCTTAGCTGTGTAAAATCATCACTCATTATTTCATAGATAACTGACAGTAGTTACATCAGCTTCTGTTTGTGAGGTTCTAGTGGCAGCAACACTGTAAAACTGATAACGTCTCCCAGTTTCTTTGGGCACTTTTAGAAAGTTTGGGTGGAAGGGTTTACTCATTGAGTCCTCCTGGTGCTTTTGTACTCATGCCAAGCTTGCTCGAGTACTATCTGTAAAAGGCTTGAAATGGATATATATCCATCACTTAAGATGCTTAGAATCTATTATTTTGAAATAAAATTATAGCTACGTTACCAGCAGCTTTATTTTTGAGTGAGCCAACAAATTCCTGAAAACAGAAAAACAACCTTCCTCCAATCCAGCTAACAGCAAAATGAACACATTCTGTTATAAAATATTTGCCTTCTATTTACAACTCGTGTAAGGAAGGGGAGCCAATCGGAGTACAGAACTGATCTGTCCAGAAGGATCTCTTATTTTTAATGAGCGTATCAAGCATGCTATGAGAAATAAACAATCACACCAAATGTTCCACTGGCAACCTATTTGAATACATCTTATCGTTCAGTTACTACAGAGAAATTGGGTTTGATCTCCTACGACCAAGCTCATACAGCAGCTCAGTATCTGACTCGGTCTCCTAGAAAGTAATCCTGAGTCCTGAATAAGTACCTCTGAGCTCTGTCTAGTGGAAAGGTTGAGTTAAGCACAGCTTCAATTGCAAGTGTAAAAGGAAATCCCCAGAAAAGCTCCTAAGCCGGCGGTTAGGCCCTCCAGGCAGAGGGAAGCGTTACGTACCCACTCCAGCGTCTGGATGAGCACTCTTGCCGCTGCAGTACTGCACAAAAGGGAAACCACTCCTCAACCCGGCTGCCTTTTAGCAGAAAGCAAAAACCGCCACCGCACGTTGGGATTGGGTTTGATCTCGCCGGCATGCCATGCGTGCACTCTGAGAGCCCCTTGCAGGCCCAGCGCGCCTTAAGAGGCTTAGATGGAGACATCTTTTGGGGGGATTATAACTCAAGTAGACGTGACGCCCAGAGGGACTTTAAAAGGAAGAGGACTGCTCCAGGAGTTTACGAGCACGCAGGCTCAGGCAGCAGACAAGTAACGTGTTTCAGGATTATGCTGTCTTGACTTACCTACTTTTTACCAAAGTCTTTCTATTTTCCATAGTCATTTTTACAGATTTAACTCTCACAATTTACAAGTTTGAAATGAATACATGCTTCTAACACAACAGAAATTTGTTCTCATCTACAACAAAAAAATAATTTCCATGATGCAAGTTTAGCAGCTGACTACAATCTTGAGTTTTACTACTATATAGAACAAAAATTATTTTTCATACTTGTACCAGTATAGAAAAAGAAAGTTTGTAAGAAAATAGTTTTTCACCTCCCAAATCCTTACTACCACAGATAAGTAAACTTACTATAATAAAAATATCAACTCTTTTATTAGAGGCAGTAATATACCTACACTCCAAACAGTACCTTTGTATTTGGGGCATTTTTTAAAAAGACAATACAGCTCAGTCTCTTCTACCACAAAGAGATATGCTCTTCTCACAGACTTATTTAGTTCAAAAAATACAATTGCTATAGCACCCAAAAATAACTGTCACTATACAAAATTGTATTCCAGTAGTCCTCAACTGTTTTAAACCGAGTTCAGACCTGCACATCATTATGGCAAACAAGTCAATCTGTTTTAGCCACAACAGGAAAAAATAGCCTATGCTAGGGGGACTGCACTGATCTTCAATCAGTTTTAATTTGATGATCTAACCACTGACATTCTCCAGTTCAGCTGACCTGTGAAGATCCCACCCCTTACCAGTACTGCAAGGAGAAGCTGGCCAACTCTTCCACTGGAAACACCTCTGTTCCCATCAACAGTAACAGCCAGGAAAACTCTGTCGCAGGTGCAGCAGGAATAGATCACACAAATATTACTTTTCTCAGATGTATGATCTGATGTATTATTAGGGGATTTTTTTTTCTTTTACTTTAACCAAACATATCTTATATTCTTTAGAACTTTATCTTTCAAAACACCAGCTTTCTCCTCCCCCCAGCACGAAAAAGTTGTTCATCATTTTACAGTACCCCTTTCCCGGTGAAGCAAGAGCTCTGTTCAGTGCTGATTCACACTGAACCCAACACCTTTGAAAATTCTTTGAATTCACATGATTCCTGATGAATCACTTTTTGTCACGGTGAGCTGAAAGCCACGCTTTTGGACCAAGCTTCTAGCCATTCGCATACTCTTGGGTACCAAATTGCACAATTTTGCTGCTTTTGGATTACAAATGGAACAGCAACAGCAAAACAGGCACCTCCATCCCAGAGTCATCTGCCACTCTACATACTACGCTAACTCTTGCTGTATGAAGTGATGAGTGTGAGGGGACTCTAGAAATAAAGTCTGACAAGCAGGAGCGGAAGGGGGAAGTCCACCTAATTTGTATTGACAATTTCTCTTCATTTCCTCTTTTTGTCAGCAGATTTTATAATCTATAATCTTACAGCAGCCAGAGAAATTGTATTGATGAAGGCTGTAACTCAAATCAATTTGCCCTAAATTTATATTTTCAACTTAATAATTTGGCTATTGAAAATTTTTAAGCCCGTGACCATTCAGAAGTTAAAAATTAGAACCTATGACAGGTATTAAAAACGGATCACAGGCTTTGAAAAGAATACTCCCACAGCACTGAGAAAAACTGGAAGGCCTTGAGGGAAAAAATAAATAAATAAATAAATAAATATACACGCACACACACACTTGAGATTCTAAAAGCTTAAATTAAATCAAGTCTCCTCTTTCTTATTCTGATGGGTTTTTTTACCTCTCCCTCTGTATTTAATATATTTAGCATCTGTTAAACATTTATCACAATCAAGAAAAAAAAAAAAAAATTTTTACCTACCTTTTGTAACAACACTTAATTTCAAAAAAAAGTAAAAGGAAGAGGATAAGAATAATATCAAGGCCAAGATATATGGTTTGAAAAAAAAAAAAAAAAGAAAAACAAAACCAAAAAAGCATCTTTGCTTGATTTGCATGGTAAACACTGTATCTCTCATAAATACATGATACACTCTTACAAGTTAGAATAAGAGATTCTATTTGAAAACACCCTGAAGGAAAACAAATAATTGTTCTGAGAACATGTAAGCCATATGTAAAATCAAGTCTCCTGTATGCAACAGAAAAAATATGACTGACATCTCACCAGAATGAACCAATATATAGATGAAAAAAAAAAAAAAAAAAAAAAAAAAAAAAAAAAAAAAAAATCTTTCTCTGAAGATCAACCAGAGGCAAGTACATTAAAAACCTACTGTTTCCTTCTTTTTCTTTTTTTGGAATAACAAAGTCTTTTTTTATTACAATGGTTGCTTGATGTTAAAATGTTAAAAAGAAATTCACATAAGAGGGACCAGAGCTACTGACTTAGCCTTGTAAGCATCCCAGCTATGAAGCCATAATCATATTTACTCTTCCATTCTTTCCACCAGGCCACATTATACTTTCATTCTCTTCTGCTCAGTAGTAGAGGAAGAAAGGAAAGTCCTTTCTTTACCCAATGGACTGACCGTTATCGGTACGCCCCTGGGAGATGCACATTTAAACCCTTTCATTCTGCAACGGCCACACTTTGAACACGGTCTCATCAGCTCAGGTCCCTGTGGGAGACGCAGGTTTTCTCCTGGCCATTTCTAAATTCCACCTGAAAGTACATAAATGCACATGCAAAACTGTGGAGATCTCTCTTACAGTTATGAACGTAAGCATCTAGAGTTATCAGGGTTATTTTATGAAGGCAGGTTTTGGGGGCATTTCTGGTTGATTGGTTGGAGAATGTTTGGGGGGAGTACTTTTTGGGAGGAAGATGGAGTTTTTGTGCATTATTATCATCATCATCTCTCTATTCTTTTCTCATCTGTAAATCTACTTGCATTTGCTCCATTTCTCAGACTACTCCAGCTCATCTGGGAGTAGTTTCTGAACCTGAAGTCTCGATTCCCTTTTCGGGACTTCATCCCCTTTGGTGTACTACAGGAACACCTAGCAGCACAGACCCTCAGGCAAACGCAACCTATACCCATTTGCATTTCCTGTACGCCTGCTGCAGGGAAAGCAGGCCTTAGCCACATTGGCATCAAAAGTAATACAAGAAAACATTTCTGTAACACATGAGGGTGTGAGTAAAGGGTTTTAGATCTATCGTTAAGAATACCATTACGCTAGGCAAACCCACATTCGATTCTCTAAATAGGATTGATAACAGTACATAGATCACCAGATATATAGAGATTAATTATACATGCACCCCCCTCAACAAAGGTATTTACCAATTACTCTAAAAGAAATAAAAAAAAAATATTTGCGCTGGCAATTTTAGTGTGAGATTTAGAAGGTAACAAAGCAGTAATTTAGAAAAAAATGCCTGTGAAACAATCCTCCTCCTTAGTTCCAAGCCTAACACCACTGAGTAGGAAACCACTGCAATGCAGAGGGCAGACTGGACACACACCCCGTCTGCAATTACTTTTCCCATGGCTGACATGCAGGGAACAGAGTCTGAAGTCAAAGCCTAAACTATGGTCCTCGATTAAAACCTCAGAGTTTTAATCCATCTCCAAGATCCATGTATCTTGATAACAGATAAGAAGTATCATCTCTCCACCCCATCCTTATTTCTCTCAGGTGTGTCCATGGTACTCAGGAGATGGATATTTGCATTCCATAATACTACCACATCTGTGCTGGTCTCCTCGAAATTTTCTCATTTTTGTATACTGCAAAATTGTATCTTGCCAAAAGCGTCTATTAATTATAATTCACAGCACATCAGAAAATTTGGTGGAAGTCAAATCTACATTCAGCGTGGCATATTTAAAAAAAAAAATTATAAAGACGATCCAGCTTCATAAACATTTAATGAAGATTTTCTGACAGCTTGGTGGAAGGCTTCCAAAACAGCTCTCGTGCTGAGTGCTTTCAACTTGTGCTCAAGTCAGGAGGACTTAAAGGCTCCCCCATAATAATGCTAAGACGAACACACCAGAAAGCATGTAATCATTTCGTTAGCAGGGATAATTACCAGCAGAAACTGGAGTTTGCTGTTTCTCTGCATAGCCTTTTCAATATAAACTTTGCTGTCAACTTTTCTTCTCACTGAATAACATCACCGTTAAGCAGATGCCCTTTGCTACTGCATTGGGAAAGATCTGGACCTAAATATCATTTCAGCAAAGCCACAGAACTTTGATAACAATGGTCACTTACTAAAATACTAAATTTGATAAATTTTCTGAAACCCAAAAGAAAGAAATTAAGTACAGACTGATCTTATCATTCTGAAATTTCTACAATATGCTATGCTTAATACACAATGTAAAAGCAAAAAAGACAACAGTGGCAGTGCCTACTGACAAAATCTTCAACAAATGTTTGAAAATACTAACAGCTAAAATATCAAAATAATAGAATTTAAAACCTGAAGAAACTGGGAAGTCTTATGAAATGCTGTGTTATCTTTTTATGCACTAACATAGACCACATTCTTTCTTCAAAATGTGAACCTGCAAAAGCTTCAACAGATTCCACTTAGAGAATAACAAATTCCACAAGTTCTTCATGTTTGCAAGGATAATAATCAGTTATCAGCAAGTTTAATACACAACCTCTTAACCTAAGAGAGAGACACAGTAACTTTGAATCAATCACAAGGGGTCAAAGGAGAAAGATTAACTTTGTATTTCATCCATGAGACGTCCCTTTCCTTACCTGAGAACTCTTGAAGTTTTAACGAAATCCACATCGAGATTTAGATCTGCACCTTAAACTCATCTGCGACTTTTCAGTATAGTTTGTTTATGTGGTTTTAACGAGAACACTTTTAGGTAACTGATTAAAAAGTAAACAGGAGGAAGTCTACTTAGGTACTTTCAATCACTTTACAATACTGAGAAGTCTTAAGGCAGATGCTTGCAGCAAAGGCTTTGGAGACGAGCTCTTGTAATCACCTTCCTGTTCAGTTGGGTGGGCTGCCATGGGGAGGTGACACAAAAAAACCCCACATCGTCACCTTCTTTGAGCCAGTGATTAGCCAACTTAAAAATTATTTACCTAAAAATACTATTAATGTTGCAATTACATCAAATATTTCATCACAGAGCCCCATGGAGGTAACTGAGCATATAACATTAAGTTTATTACATAGTGAAATTGTTTCTGGGAATGTTTAATATTACAAACTAAACCAAAAGTTGTGTCCAGCACTGAGTACCATATTTCCTGATACCTTCAATGCTTTGTAAGAATTTAACAAGCTCAAAAACTTGGTCACGCATTGAACACCCCAAATAACTCAAACTGCAAATACTGAAGTAGCCCATGTCTGAATCTGTTCAGTTACCTAGGTTTGGAAGATCCTAGGAGAAAGCAGGGCTATTTGTAAATGTGTTTGTAAGTGAAAGAGGTTGGCACTTCTTGACATTTGGGGTATTTTTCTTTTTTTTTTTTTTTTTTTTTTTTAATTCATCCAGAGTAGTGAAGGCCAGAAGAGACAGGAACAAGAGTTGCTTAAGATTTTTTTTTTTAAAGTTACTGAAAAGTTTCACTAGGATAAATGGGAAGGGGAAAAAACAACCCAGAAGCAGCAGCATTTGCCTTCTTTTCAAATATTTCTTATAAATAAGCTGCAACATATGCTAGATACCTGAAGAGCTGAAAATCAAAGAGCATTTCACTTATCTTTCTAAAAATACTGGTCACTGGTTTAGGTCTTCACTTCCATTTGTGCAAGAAGCCTGAGTGCCAATACAGAAAGTAATACCATATGTCAAAATAAAGCTTTAGAGAAAAGAGGCAGGGTGGGGAGGGAGATCCATCATTAAGTTCAGTTGTGCAGAGATTTTTCTGAGATCTACTTGGATAATTATAAACATATCTGACTGGCCAACAAACAGAAGAAGAAACACATCTCAGGCAAATTCTTGAAGCCAGCGGTAATTTTTAATTGACTCTGCTGGTGCTAGAATTTGCCAGAATTCCAAACAGCGTATCCAAAAAGAAGTGAAGCACAGAGGGGTGCTTACCTTCTCAGAATAAATTGCAAGCTGAATATTCTTTTTTTTTTTCAAGCTGGAGATTACGAGAAACAGTAATATTTGCAAAATCATGTAGCTATTCCACAAATAAAATCAGGTAATTAGTTTTCAATATAACATTTTGATAGCTAATGTGTGAAAGTCAGTAGACTTTTAACTGCTAAATACAAGGACGAAATCTTTTTACGATGAGGGTGGTGGAACACTGGAACAGGTTGCCCAGAGAGGTGGTGGATGCCCCATCCCTGGAAACATTCAAGGCCAGGTTGGATGGGGCTCTGAGCAACCTGATCTGGTTGGAGATGTTCCTGCTCCTTGCAGGGGGGTTGGACTAGATGACCTTTGAAGGTCGCTTCTAACTCTAACCATTCTGTGATTCTATTAATCTATATTTTGGTTTTCCTCACTGGATGTAGTTTTAAAATATCATGCAGTTTAAATTAAAAAAAAAAAATTAAAAAAGGGAGGAGGGGAAAGAGTTCACTCAATGCATTCCATCTCCCTAAGTTTGGGAGTGTAGAACAACATTGCAACATCTGTAATAAAGCAGGAAATCCCAGTGAAATTACTTTATAGGAGGGGAAAGGGATTTCCTGTTTGAAAACAAAACATGTCTCTCATTGGCCCCAATGCTCATACCCACATAATCTCGAGCACAAGGAGGCAAGTCCCCATCTGCCCCCCTGTGCCGAGGATGCGCACACCAAGCCCTGCTTACTGCTAGCACCTGCGGGTCTCCAATGTCACCAGTTGGAGCCCATTGAGATGGCTCTCGTTCCCAGGATCCATCAGGATTGCCTTGCAGCCTCCCTCCCAGGTGTCCAGAAACATGGCACATGAGGCACGTGCGGTGCTCAGCACTTACAGACCAGCTGACGCAGTTGCCAATAGCCCCTGCTATTCTGATAGCTATTGTCTGGGGGGTTGCTGGGGTTGTCTGGGGTCTGTTCTTTCTGCAGCTTCCACACTCACCCATACCCGTCATCCCTATCCTAGCACTCCTATTAGCGCTTTCTGCAAGAGAGGATCTTGAAATAATCTAATGTAAACCAAAGGGTAAGCATTGACACCCATTTTACCCACCCCTGTTATCCAACTAATGCTTGCTATCATCTGGATATAGTTAAGTTTATAGATAAACAGCCTTCATCTAATTGGCCCATCTGTTCCCATTTTACTCGCAAGCTCAAACGTGCACTTTAAAAAGTGTATTTAAGTATCACACTCCAGCACTTCTTTTCCTTCTGAAAGCATACAAATCCTCCATTAGTCCTTTGTTGGTGTACACAGTTTCAACTATTGCTGCTTTTTTCCACATACTTTCACGCATACACCTAAAGAACTAACAGTGTCTTTAGTTTAATAGTCTTCTGATCCAATTTACATTCAGAATACATACTGATAAACTTTTGTTTCCTTCCAGAAGCAGTTTGCAGCGGAAGAAAGAGCAGTATCGTTTCATAAAAATCAAAAGAATTTCTCTTATGCCTTCAGATCATGCTGAATAGCCAACAGGTATAGACATTTACACTGCAGAGGGCTCCCAAGCCCCAGCATGGGGGCTGGCCATTTCTCAGGTCCTCATCAGAACACATACTGGGCATGCACCAGCTCTCCTTTTGTGGAAGGGCAACCACACGTGAATGATGGAGAGGAATCACAAAACGCATAAGTAAGGTTCTTGCTCAAAATGATCAATGTACGACGACACAGACTGCTCTGTGGCGTGCATCTGCCCTTAAGTCTTGGTGCCTTGGACTCTCCAAGACAACATTCATCATGTTCTACTGCTGTACGGAGCATACTGCCGATCAGCAAAACATGAAACGTGACCAACAAAAGAGGCAGAGTTCAGCTCAGTGAAGCATCTGCATAGGTTACTTGTTTCTGTACTAAGTATCACCTTAGGAAAGTAAAGGAAAAAAAAAACAAACCACCATTTGTTTCATATTAGAATCTTATTGGCATCTCTAATTTTCAGTGATGCCTAAGAAAATCCGATAGTCACAGGAATACAGTGTTCCAAAAAAAACCAAACCAGTTTCTGCCTTTTAAAATGGTTGATGCTGTCTCTTAATGCTGCCCCAGTTGCCCTACGCTTATCAAAACCACCTGAAATCACAGTCTTAATGGCTATTCAGTCCTTCTCAGGCATAAGAAATCGGGATCCAAGATGTTTGTATTCCTACAAGCGTTCAACTCTATTACTTCTAGCTGCAACAACAATGTGTTGGGAAATAATTTGTTTCCTCCATTTACCTTCTAATTCACCCTCATCGCAGAAGTTCTCAGGTTTTACTTTCCCTTGCACAAGAAGTATATACTTTTACACACTTTTTATTTTTATCTGCTCACCATTTTGGCATTGATGGTAAGCAATTGCATCACCCACCTTCTCCTGCTTCTCCTTATATTTACAGCGTCAACAGGAGACTACAAACACCAGCAGCATCAGCATCTCTACAAAATGAATGTGTACACTGGTATACAGAGCTTGTTTCAGCTGTGTAACTTTACTGCTCTACTACCTGTTCTCAAATGTTGACAGCTTTATTTAGTTCTAACCATTTATATTTACAAAGGGATCAGAAGAACAGTATCTTCCAGGGGAGCAAGCATTCCACAGTCAAATACCTGAGGGTGCTTTTTTTTTCTCCACTTGTACTCAAATTATACAACCAAAATTTCTCAAGAGTTAGAAGGCTGGCTTTGTTTGGAGGCTGTTTGTTCTTTTTCGCTGTGCTAAAAACGGCAGCTTAAAAGTAGGGTAGTGGGGCTGCCCAAAGGATCACTTCTCAGCAGACACCAGATTTGTGTTGCCCTGTGGAAGTTGGTCAGAATAGTCAGGCAAAAAGCATCTTTTAAAAATGACAGGCATAAATTTTGTGAAGGAAGTGCCTTCATTTTCTGTCTTAGTATAAAGTTAGTGCCTTTTACTGAACTGTTAATGAAGAGATTGTGGCTTTCTCTCCTCTCCTACAATGATGCAAAGAAAACCATGTTCAGGTTTCTAGGCAACTTCTCAATAACATTATTGAAGAGTAAGTTTGAAAGACGGATGCAGTGCAGTTTATTTACATTTACAGGCAACATCAAATGAATATTTATCCAAATCATCTTGCAGCTCTCCAGTTATGGGGCTCCATGAGCTTCCAGAGGAGGTTGTTCCTGCTCAAAAAAGTTTCATGACGCTGCCAAATTTCTCTCTTACTCTGTTTTCAGTCTTTTTCTTCTGCCAAGCATAGTTTCTCTCTGCAATCATTCATCAATTCATTTAAAAGCTTCATTACATAACATTCCCTTTGTGATATCCTCTTAAAAAGCTGTACCTATAGAATTCCTCGTAGAGTGGTTTTTTGTTTGGTTGGGTTGAGTTTTTGTTGAATGATGGAGATTTATATTTTTCTCTAATTCTCTACTGCTTTCAGTTCTCCAAAATTTACAGACTCTTACTGTTCCTACCAGCCAACATTTCCTTCCAGCTTCCATTTCTTAAACTCTCTCCCCACCCTCCTCAAGTGCGATGAAAGTAGGTCTACAGATCTCCATTACTGGAGATCTTTCTTCCCACTTATGAAACAACAGGGTATCTTCTAAGAACTTGGTGGATTGCATGAGCTGCTCTACTGCTTATGGAATATCAATTAAGATAATTAAAAGAAAACATTTTAAAAAGAAAGAAAAAGGCAGAGGTAATATGTGGCTGTTGTTGGAAGCACCTGTGTTTGTCTCTAATGTATCTTTACAAGTATTTGTGTCTGGTTCCCAGATATTTCCATGATGCATTACGGCCTCCATGACCTAAATTTCCTAACACAGCAGAAGCAATTGTTAAAAAGAACATTGCTAAAGTCATTTTTATCATTTGTTTTAGTACAAAGGATCCCACTCGTATTCTCTATTTTGTTAAAAATGGTATCCATCTGTTATTGCCTTACTCAAAAGATAGGTAAGAAGTACTAAATTCCACTGTATATCAGTACTTTCTGAATAAAAGAGAACACACTAAAAATAACACAAGAGTGTAGGATGCCTCATTACAATAACAGATTTTTGGGTGTAACTATTCTTTTCTGAAAATACTTGACTTCAGTAATTCTGCTTCCTGGTACATGGGTCTTACTATAGTCTTTTCTACTATAATACTTGTTTTTTTCCTTTTTCTAAAATACATTCTCTTGTTTCTGAAGAGCTAATGAAATATTTCAGGACGTGCCATATGCTTGCAATCACTGAATATACAACTAAGGAAATTTAAATCCTGTGCAATGTCTGGTACCCAATAAGTTTCCCTCCCTGCCCCAAGCATCACACAGCTTCGTCAAAGAGCTCAAGTTACAGAGGTCTTTGAAAGGTACGTATAATTTATACAATTCTGATTACCCTGACAGCATCCAGAACCAGACTGGGAAAGTCTGCAATTGCTTAAAGAAATGTCAACAGTTTTGTCTCATGGTAGAAGATTGTTTAGGACTAAGCATTGGGGAAAAAAAAAAAAAAAAAAAAAAAAAGTGAAAGACACTGAAGGAATCTTATAAAACACAAAATAAACTCGTTGGACTGAACTAAGACAAGGTTTGAGTTTGGCCAGTTCTGCAACACCAAAAAAAAAAAAAAAATTTCCCCATCTTTCTACAAGAAAGATGGGGAGAGGCTGTTCAGTAGGGCCTGTTGCAATAGGACGAGGGGTAATGGTTTTAAAATAGAGGGAGGTAGATTTAGATTGGATATTAGGAAAAAAATTTTTTACGATGCGAGTTATAGAACACTGGAACAGGTCGCCCAGAGAGGTGGTGGAAGCCCAATCCCTGGAAACGTTCAAGGCCAGGCTGGATGAGGCTCTGAGCAACCTGATCTGGTTGGAGATGTCCCTGCTCCTTGCAGGGGGGTTGGACTGGATGGCCTTTGAAGGTCCCTTCCAACCCTAACCGTTCTATGATTCTATGATTGTGCATGTTCTTTATCTGTAATTGCGATTAAACACAAATAATGGAATTCTTAGTCCCCTTTAATTCCTTTATACACAAACACTAGCATAAATGAAGTGAATAAAAGCCAGCCCAACGGCATATAAATGGCAAAGGAGGACCTTATAGTTATCAACATTAAATATTTGTAGAAATAGAATGGAAGAGAAAGATTTCACATCAGTAACAGTGGATTTGCCAAGCTGGGTTGTTTTTTTTAGCCTGACAACAGAATGTTTGTTAAGTATATTAGTCAATAAATGGTAATTCTTCATAAACAATCCTGGACTTCTGTATGTACAGAGTTGTCTGTGTGGTTTTGAACATATATTCAGCTATACATCAAAAACCAGCAAGCAACAGGGAACCAGGAGCGGATCACAAGAAGAAGAAAGGCATGCAAAGCAACAGATGCATTTTGAAGAGCAAGTTGCTTCAGCATCTTCCACTTCTGATGTTCAACCAACCCTACTCTTCCCGATTACGCAGCCCCAACTGTCAACCATTGCTAACCTGAGCAGCAAACAACTTGCTGTGTCATTAATGGAAGGCATCTGTTTAATCGCAGTGAAGATTTGATTCTAAATACTTGCAGGTAATGTTGAAAGTTAAGATGTTCTGGGAGGATTTCTTCTTGTTAGGTGCACTGATTTGATGATGTCAAGCTTCACCCAGGGAACAAAGGCCATCGTATCTGAGAAGTCATGGCTGTCTGGTGAGCTGCCCGACGACTCGAAGAGAAGGAACATAACCCCCATTTATAAAAAGGGGAATAAGGAAGACCCGGGTAACTACAGGCTGGTCAGCCTCACCTCTGTGCCTGGCAAGGTCATGGAGCAGATTCTCCCGGAAACCATGCTAAGGCACATGGAGAGCAAGGAGGTGGTTGGTGACAGCCAACATGGCTTCACTAAGGGCAGATCGTGCCGTTTGGTGGCCTTCTATGACAGGGTGACAGCATCAGTGGACAAGGGACAAGCAACGGATATCATCTACCTGGACTTGTGCAAAGTTTTTGACACTGTCCTGCACAACGTCCTTCTCTCTAAACTAGAGAGACATGGGTTTGATGAATGGAGCACTCGGTGGATAAGGAGTTGGCTGGATGGCCGCACTCAGAGTGGTGGTCAACAGGTCAATGTCCAAGTGGAGATCAGTCACAAGCGGCGTCCTCAGGGGTCTGTGTTGGGCGCGGCCCTGTTCAACATCTTTGTCGGCGACATGGACAGTGGGATAGAGTGCACCCTCAGCAAGTTCGCAGATGACACCAAATTGTGTGGTGCCGTCGACACGCTGGAAGGGAGGGATGCCATCCAGAGGGACCTTGACAGGCTGGAGAGGTGGGCCCGTGCCAACCTCATGAAGTTCAACCAGGCCAAGTGCAAGTTCCTGCACCTGGGTCATGGCAATCCCAGGCACAAATACAGGCTGGGCGGGGAATGGATTGAGAGCAGCCCTGAGGAGAAGGACTTGGGAGTGCTGGTGGATGAGAAGCTTAACATGAGCCAGCAATGTGCTCTTGTAGCCCAGAAGGCCAACCGCATCCTAGGCTGCATCAACAGGAGCATGGCCAGCAGGTCGAGAGAGGTGATTCTCCCCCCTCTACTCTGCCCTGGTGAGACCCCACCTGGAGTACTGTGTCCAGTTCTGGAGCCCCCAACACAAGAAGGACATGGACCAGTTGGAGAAGGTCCAGAGAAGGGCCACGAAGATGATCAGAGGGCTGGAGCACCTTTCCTATGAGGCCAGGCTGAGAGCTGGAGCTGTTCAGCCTGGAGAAGAGGAGGCTCTGGGGAGACCTCATAGCAGTCTTCCAGTACCCTCAAGGGGGCCTACAGGAAAGATGGGGAGAGGCTGTTCAGTAGGGCCTGTTGTGATAGGATGAGGGGTAATAGTTTTAAAATAGAGGGGGGTAGATTTAGATTGGATATTAGGAAAATTTTTTTTTACAATGCGAGTTATGGAACACTGGCACAGGTTGCCCAGAGAGGTGGTGGATGCCCCATCCCTGGAAACGTTCAAGGCCAGGCTGGATGAGGCTCTGAGCAACCTGATGTAGTTGGTGATGTCCCTGCTCCTTGCAGGGAGTTGGACTAGATGACCTTTGAAGGTCCCTTCCAACCCTAACCATTCTATGAAAGGTCCTAGGTGACAGCAGCTGATTCCCTGAACAAGGCATGATCAAGTGAGGTGACACACAATCCCCCCCCCCCCTTTTTTTTTCAAAGAGGAGGAGGAGCTAAAGTTTGCAGATAGCTCAAATCCATGCAGCAACAGTGATTTTAGTGATTTTTGACTGATTATCTAGCCTGAACTTCTGTCAAAGATCATTCTCTCCAAACCATTACTGATATAGAATATTTTCTGCTGTTGGCAAAGGATTTTACTTAAGAACTTCAGAAATACAATAAAGGACATTTTGGCAAATTCTTACGTGATTTTGTAATTGAGAAACATGTCAAACATGAAAAGAAGAGGTGAAGTAGTAGCTGAAATGTAAGACTTGCATGTGTTTCCTCTGTCTCTTCCTTGACTAAAAAGAAAATCACCTTAGAAATCTGTATTCTGGGTGCCACTCCTCTCCTGAGTACCTGCTAAAGAAAGTAGATAAATCCACGCCAGCAGGTTATGTCTAGTGTGAACCAGACTAGTTTAGCTGCTCTTTTGTGATCTCTACAACTCTTAAATCTTCCAGGTTTCATACAGAACACGTTTCCTCCTGAGATAATGGTTTAAAAAGCTAGTTCAATGGTACCACTATTAACAGGACAGATTAATTCCTAGAGCATTTTGTGTGAGTGTTGGCACATTTCATTTGTGTTTCATGATCAGTTACATGTACATACATGGCTAGATTCATGGCAAAATTTTTCCCAAAGCAGTAGTTTGTACACAAGTACACTCAAAACCTGCATGCCTTGAGTGTTTTAAATATAGATCTCATTTGCTAATAAAAGGATTATGTTCATTACAATGTAATTACAGGATGATATGCATCTACTCAGAGGAACACCACAAGCTATTGTTCCTTGACTTTGCTTTAATATATCGAAGAAACAAGGAAGGAAAAAAAAACCAAAATAAAAAAAAAACAAAAAACAAACAAACAAAAAAAAAGACAAGACACCAAGGTCGCTCAAACACATTGATTACATTAGTCTCATCTCATTAGGTCTGGGAAAACTACCTGCCAGGTACACAAAGGCTGGGAAGGATGGAAGATGTCAGAAGTAGCATGGGCAACATGCAAAGATGATGACATAATTGACAAGCACATGGGCAAAAGCCTCTCATCAACAGAGACAAACAAACAGATTTCTCTGGACTACTCTACCAGTAGGCCAAAGCATAGAAAAAAAATTCATTGATCTGCTGGTTGGAGGGTTGAGCAATATTTCAACGCTTATGTCAGTGAAGAAAGAGCGAGAAAGCAAGCAGCAGATCCACATACAGAAATAGAATGAGAGAGTGGAATGGTAAAGTTTTCTTCACACTCATATCAGTCCACTGCTAGAAGGATTCAGAGTAGGAGGAGTGTGGGATGAAACATTAGATTGAGGCAAGCAATAGAAACACTTTTTATTACTAGCAATTGGTGCAACTTGTATAGGACTTAAAATCAGCTTTTTGAGAAAGTAACGAAACAGAAGAACAGGTGGAGACTCAGTTCTTCCTCATAAACTGTTGTTAAATTTCTTGCTCTATCACTAAAGCAGTTATCACATGGTATCAGGTATCAAAAATTGAAAGAAAGAAGGAATATCCAGATAGATGAAGTAATGACATTTAGGAGCAGACAAACTTTCCTCCCATGTTCCTGTGTTATTTTTCACCACTATAACGTAATTATTTTTCTTTTCATTTATTTTCTCTCTCCTCAATCATTTCAAACCTGTCATTTAGAAGCGTGTAAATCTTTTTGCAGAAACAAAGTCAGTCTTGCTCATGATCTGGTTATGTTGCTCGTTTGCATAGCACACTGTTTCAAATAGGATTTATTCATAAAACACATGCTTTAATGACTTGCACTGTTTCTAAATTTACAAGGCTGTGTTCATAGAGTTTTTTCTGTGTTAATGTTTGCTGGATCTTACTGCCTTGTATGCAGAACAGTGGGCATTAATTAATAGAGATTCCCAGTCGTCCCAGCACTCAGGCAGGCAGGCGGCATGTTTTTACCATCAGCCTTAACTGCCCGCTGCAGAACAGCACCCGAGATGAGCTGGAACCGCTGTCACCCGCCATCTCCTCACGTTCCACGTGAGCAATGTGATAAGGCAGCACAACACAGATGGACACACAAGTCTGAAAGGTACAGAAGCAGGAAGGAGTCAGACCCTGTTCTCCACACACCGGGCGGGTTGCTCTCACTCTGTAATTCCAATTTAAACCCCGTCTTTTTATCTTCCATCCAAGGCTGGGGAAGCAGAGGGTAAAGCTCCCCCTGCCATCTCCATCCCCATCTCATACACTGGGACAATCTTAATGCCAAACCTGCTTCCCCTGCACTGTATGAGCAGCTCTCTGAACCGTATCAGCATTTTGCATGCATTGTAAGCTCGGGGAAAAAGAAAAATAAGCTAATTTGAAATGTGCTGCAGTCTGCGCCAGTGTTGTTAATGTCATCCTGAAAGAATTCCCACCCTTAACACACACTTCAAGTATTTACAGTTTATCTGAGAGACTCAAGATTTTCATTACTCAGAAACCGTTGCTTCTATACAAATGCATGGGAATTCAAACTTCCCCAGTTATTTTGTTAGTGCACAACATTTGAAAACCAAGGAGGACTGGTATGAAGTTAAATTTAAGATTACTTTGCCATCTTGTGCAGAGAGGTAGAACTAGGTGAGCAATGTTGAATACAACAATTAAAAACTATTTTTGCTTTACAATTTGCAATTCCGTCATTTTCCACTCAAAGAAAAACTGCAGAGTTTCATCGCTGCACTAGTATTACACTGGTTACCGATCAAGCACTGACACAGAGCCTGTTCCAAGGCCTCTGGTACACTCTAGAAGCCTTTCTGAAAACAGATGAACTGCAGCTCAGACACATAATGAATGTTACACAAAATACGAGCAGTGAAATATAAACAAACAAGCCTCTCCAAAACATATGGTCATCAACCACAAGACTGCCCATGGAAACCACCTCAAACAGCTTTTGAGTTTCCCTAGCAGTTATTATACCACCAGACCCTAATCTGTCAGCAAGGGATTATTAAAGCTCCACCAACCCTCCTCTTCCTCCTTTCCCCACTCCTACACATGAAACAAATCCCCTAGTGAGTTTTGCTTACAGAATTTCCCATTCTTAAAAAAATAAACAAATAAACCACAGTAGCAACAGTGTATTTAAATTCACAAGATGGTACTGAATTTTTTTTAGAGAAAAAGTATAAGTTGTTTACTCTAAAACCTGTCAGTAAACTATGGATGATTCTACAGTTATGTTTCCTACAACTTAAAATTTAATTTTTTTTATGTTTCTCCTAGTCAAAACGAAATACAGAAGTGTTCACTGCTAGAACCTCAAAAAACTACAGTATTTTAGCCATTACAGGATAATTACCGCATGCAAGTATATAACCAAACTTTGCTCATTTACAAGTCAGAGAGTAGTAGAGAAAGATGAATGGTGGGCTCGCTTCTGCTTCTTATTAGTCTTTCTTGTGCCAATGCGTCAAAAGCAAAGTAACTAAAATTCAGTAGATATGGGTCTCCAGGGAGCACAAGTCAGAGATTTTCTGATGAAAGTTTTTTCCATAAAAATTGGATTGCCTGAAGGAACATATGAACCAGTTTAGATGAGAAGACCATTTCTGGCTGAAAAAGAGAAAGGGGGAGAAAAAAAAAGCCCATTTCCTCTTACGTCCAAATAAGTAAAATCTGTAAAAATTAGAGCACTTAACTGGAACACAGAACGGCTCACCCAACTCCATCCAAGAAATGTGTCCTAGCCACTAAGCTACAAAGTACGCATGATCATTTAAAGAAATAGAATTAAAACAAAGAACAGAAAAGAAAGTAGAGTCATGTAAGAAAAACAACCACGTGGTGCTCACCTTAGATGTGAAAAATGAGGTCTACAGTCCACCTAATCAAGCCAGAGTTAGTCCTTTGAAGTTCAAGCACGTACCCTGCTAGCTCAGGCAATGGCTATCCTGATAAAAACACGAACTGGTCTCTTGCTTTTCATAAAAAAAAAGTTTCAGATGTCCTTAGTGCATAACAATAAAAAGACAATAACAAAGTCTTGGTAAGTGTCAGCAGACAGGAGCATCTAAAGCTCCACTTCTCCATGAGTACCCAGCGCGAGGCCAATCATAATAGTGATGGCACAAGTCCTGCAAAACATACTGACAATGCATATTAGAGTGGAGATGTGGCTACCAACCTTAAGGTCGATTTTGTGCAAGGCAAAACCACACCTGCTTTGTAAGAGGGTGGGGACAAAGAGACTGAGGTGCCAGGGTAAGTATCTGCTGCTCAGCGCATCCCCTCCACACACCCCAGCTAATTCCCCTGCTGAATCCAAGGTCCATGTTAGGAAAAAAAAAACCACAACCACCAAACCCTAAATTTCACTACTCCCAGGTGCTTCTTTGCTTTTCTGTAAGTGCAGAAGACAAATTCATGGAGATGCTTTCAAACACTGCAGCCTTGATTCCATTCTTCCCACCCGTATTGGGCCAAACTGCTGAAAGCCAAGCTACAGGCACCTCCGCAGTGATGTAAACAGAGGACAACATCAGCGTAGTGAGTGGAGATGCTCTGAATTTAAACAGCCTCAGCCAAAGTCAGACTACCATCCTATTTCCTCAACTAGTCTAATTAGAGAGCATAGAATTAAACTTGGAAAGTACAATTTTAATGAACAGATGCTGAGGTGCATTACGTTCTTCTTTAAAACACTTCAGATGTACGATTACACTTTACAGAGCTGTGAAACAAGGACAGATACGCCTCATCTTTGGAATGGTGTTCCGTAAAGCTTCTTTCTTCTCTAGGTTAGCACAAACGAGAAGATTAAAAGCATTTCTGAAACTAACCAGGATGTGTACAAAGCTGTCATTTCTATCGCCAGTATTGTGTTAAACCTCACTCAGTGAAATAATTAACCTGGGTTTCGTGTGTATGCCTGTGTAGTGTAGGTTGTGGGGTTTTTTTTTAAAGCACTTTTGTGCATCAGTTTATTTGAAAGAGAACATAAGATGCCGATGATATTACAGTAGCCTCTTTGAGTCACACTGAACAAAAAGAGCTAGGCTTCAAATAGCTTGCAATTGTTAAGAGATTTCAATGTGTGTGAAGAGACAGAATAACTGACGATGACAACGATTAAGAATTAATTGCAACTTGGTGACAGATACACACAACATGCCTCAAGTACAGCACTAATGCCAGCAGAGTAGACTCTTTTCCTTGTTGTCCCCTATAAAGGAAAATTACTGTTGTGCATACACTTCCCAAAAATCTTCAGAGCAAGCATCCAGCTGAGCAGTTTTTAATTTAACAAAGTATTCTGTATAAATTTTCTTCTCTTTTGACTCTACCCCCAACAGCTCAACCAACCAGAAGACTAAAGCACCAAAAGTTCCTTTTATTAGAGTGCTTGCTGACATGAAGTAAATTGTCATGGTTAATGACAAAATCCATAGGGAACCAAAATCACTACATGGGAAAAATCCCTGTACAAAGCAGCTGTAGTTGAAGACCAAAGGAGCTCAACATTACTCTGTTTATTATAAAATTACTAAGGTTAAAATCCTTAAAGTGTATCAGCACAGTGCTACATTATAGATTTCCTCAATAACTTAATCAAGCTGAGTTTCTCCAACACTGGAACTGTACTTTGGTACTGTTTATTATCTCTTTAAAGGAAGTGTGTGTGTGTGTGTGTATATATATATATATATATATATAAAGTGGAGCATTTCCACATCCAGAGTCTCTAAATTTAAGTAGATGCTTATGTTTCATTAGATTGAAGTTGGAGCTGAAATGCACACAACAAGCTTATTTAAAGTCATCATATTTTAAAAAGAATATTTAAAAATTCTTAGAATTGTTGGATGCGGAGACCATTAGCTTAGGAAAAAAAAATATGCTCAGATGTGTTCCACTTCAGAGTTTCTCATTCTTTTTCCTGAGGAATATACAGTATAGACTATACATTCAACAACAGGTTGTATATCAAGAGTATGAGGGAAGATGCAGTAACATTCACATATATGGAGCCAGAATTTCACCTTTGGTCATTACTCATTTTTTTTTCAATTATAAAGCTTTAAAATATATATATATATATACACACACACCAGATTTTTCCTTCCATCTTTTGCTATCTTACTTTGAAATTATCTGATACATTAATATTTCCAATCTAGGTAAAATCCTTGTCAAACATTTAAGAGAATAATGAAATTAGTCTGTGTAAAATGTCCTTTTCACATGCTTTAAATTCTTTTGGCATTTACAAGCACATAAGTGTTCTTCATTATCTACCATACAACAGTAGGAAGTCACTGAGATGATAATTTTGATAAAGTGTACCAGGGTAAACTGAAGAAGGAGCATTTTGAAAGAGAAGTTTGGTTTTGCAGTTCTACAGGTAAAGCAGATGCACAAGTAGCAGGACTAAGGGAAGACTTTGATCTCACCTACCTTTCATGTATAATTGACAGTTGTAATTTGGACTCGGGGATGACAGAAAGGCAGCTGAAAAATTCTGCGAGACGGCTGCGTACAGAGAAGCAACATATGCTTGGTACAAGCTGAAAGGAAAATACAAAGCCCAAAGAATCAGCATTGCCAAGCGTAAGCACTACACAGCGCAGCAGTCATACATGAAAGTGCAGCCCATGCAGACCCACCAGCACAACCGTCCTTCGTTCAGGCTCTCAGTTAATATGTCTGCCCATGCTAGGTAAAGGTAATGTGCTTATTAGGCTGAGAAATACCCAGAAGGGGAGGCAAGATGACTGGTTTCTTGGCAGAAGGCAAGGCAGGGCACAGATGGGCCATGGCAAGATAAGACAATATGCAGAGTAACAATCACAGAACAGTTTGGGTTGGAAGGGACCTTTAAAGGTCATCTAGTCCAACCCCCCTGCAAGGAGCAGGGACATCTCCAACCAGATCAGGTTGCTCAGAGCCCTGTCTAACCTGGCCTTGAACGTTTCCAGGGATGGGGCATCCACCACCTCTCTGGGCAACCTGTGCCAGTGTTCCACCAGCCTCATTGTAAAAAACTTTTTCCTAATATCTAATGTAAATCTACCTCCCTCTATTTTAAAACCATTACCCCTCATCCTGTCACAACAGGCTCTCCTAAAGAGTTTCTCCCCGTCTTTCTTGTAGGCCCCCTTTAGGTACTGGCAGGCTGCTATCAGGTCTCCCCAGAGCCTCCTCTTCTCCAGGCTGAACAGCCCCAGCTCTCTCAGCCGGGCCTCATAGGAGAGGTGCTCCAGCCCTCTGAATACAGACTGAATACCCTAACATTTATCCTTGGTTGTGGGTTTGTCAAAGGGTAAGGAGAAAAGAGAGACATTTTAATCTAGCAGACCTAATCTTCTGACTCAGGGCATTTTTCCAACGCAGCAGCTCTGCTCTGATTCACTTTTGGCCTTGTCATGATGAGCAGCGTGAGCTCAAATCAGCCATCTGAGGAACGGGCTGGAGCACGGGGCATATCAAAATTGCGGCATGAGAACGATCTTCTGCCTTTGCCCCTTCCCCACCAGCCTCCCCAGCCCTCCCTGGGCACACCAGCCCACCCCTGCAAAAACACTGCAGAATCAGCATGGCCACCTGGCAGGCCTCCAGGCCTTTGATCTGTCAGCAAACAGGCTGTAGAGACAGTGGTGGGGGAGGCAAAGCTATCGGTATAAGTGACATATTTACAAAACAGAGATTTTTCTCATTCTCTGCCAAGAATTTAAAATAAAGAAAGAAAGAAATTAATTTTTAAAGGGTGATGTTGATGTTGGTCATTTGAGAAGTTAAGAGCTCAGCTGAAACGACACTAGCACTTCGAAGTTTTGGTGTAAGGGACTAAAACTTGACTCTCATGTGCTTTTGAAGTAGTAGCCCAAGTAGAAGTGGGGAAGAGAGTTAAAAATTCATTTACATGACAGTAATTTAACAGTGTAATGAAGTTTTAGAGTGAGCACAGACACAGCATTCCCACAATGGGATCACTTCAGTACATCAAAGACAGCATGAATCAGGACTTCACAACACAGATGGGTCCAATTTGCCACTTTTCTCCATTTGCATAGTTTTTTGGTCTCAATATACAGATTTTAATGCAACAGTTATTCCTATCATAATTAATTTCTGTTAATCAACACCGTTGATCTGTACTGTTTTTCAAGTATCATCTCAGGTAAATAGATGTTATTATTACAGGTAGTAAGGGGGGAAAAAAAAAAAAACACAATGGACTTTTCATCTCCTGTTAAGCACTGGCAAAACCCACTCACGAACAAATGAGTGTCTAAATCCTGAAATTACTTGCAAAGGAATAAGCAAGCATTTTAAGACACAGAGGGGTAAGGGAAGGCTGTCCTTCAAACCAGGGTCCTAAGGGAACAGGCAGCACAAGGCTCCGGAGTCCTAGATGCCTCTGAACTTTGTTGAAGTTCCTGTAACACAAGGTTTTTCTCCTTTTTTCAGAGGCTTCAGTGGTTCAATTCAGGCAAACACCAACAATTCTATGGTTCATTGACAGATACCAAAACCGCTCAGTGTAAGCACAGGTCCCATCACGGGAGATGCACTCTGTGCCTTTTCACAATAAGCTCAGGCAGCAAACCAGCACACACCTGCTTCTATCACAAAATGCTGAGTTACCCTGACTGGCCAAGATGTCCCCCTCTTTTGCCCAGGCTACACTTTTGGGAACGTTATTTGCAGTCAAAGCAGAATTTCACTCTTGTTGTGGCACTCTGCATCTACAGACAAAACCGAGCAATACAAAAGGCAATGGAAAAGCACTTATTTGCTGTACCTTTTCCTTGCGCTTTAAGGAAAATGTTACAAAAAGCTGAAACACATCTAACATGATTTAAGAAAAGGTACACACCTGCAAAAAAAAAAAAGTTTTCAAATTAGAACTAAGTTGAAAGAACGCCAGGAAAAAAAAAAAAAATAAACAAGACGAAGACTCTGCATTTAAAATGCCAGGCTCTGTAACCGTTGAAGCCTGTCTGCTGTGCCCGTAGTGCTAAAATAGACAGGCCAGAATGGCATTTTGAGTGTTCCCACGTTGCTGGCTCAGTTTACTGTCCACTGATGTGACATCAGCCCAGGCAGTGTATTTCGTGAAGTGCTGTACGCAGATTCATGAAACTTTGCTTATCCTCAGGAAAGTCAGGTATCAGGATACACAGAGCAGAGGGATTTGTTCTAGTTCTGAAGCAGTTTTAAATTGCAAAATCCACAACATATACAATAAATCTGTAAGACAGATGGCCATAATCCCTAATGAAACACTGCCAATGCAAATATTGTAAAAAGGATAAATAGCACTCAGTTACACCACTGGCAAGCAAGTGGGGGTTTTCCTCATCGTCGTTCTGCCTTTCACCAATCTTCCAGGCTCTCTCACATATACAGCAAGCACAGCACTCATCAGTGGTGGCTCCGTACTCTTCCACCGCACAGCTCTTATTCCCTACGCCTTCGCTTCTCGCTTTTATTTTGTTTAAAGAAAGAAAAACAAACAACAAAAAAAACCAACACACACCATTGTTGGTTTGAGCATTTGTACAAGGCACAGTTTTACAAGGCGCAGTTTTACATATAGGAGAAGTAGATAGACAAGATGAAAAACTAATAGTGGTAGGGGAAAAAACCCCACGTAAGTATGAACACGCAAAACCAACTCCTTACGTAAAAGGACCTGAGGTAGACAAGTTAGGTGGTTCTATAAGCAGCAGTGGAATGACTAAGAACTGATTTATCTATTCTTGAAGTCTTTTGGCTTCTGCATTGGGAAACCTGAAGGAAAAGAATGACTAGGTAAAACTTGACTAGAATGACCCTCTTTAAAATAATTCTGCTCTTTTCCAGGCTGTTCACATGCTCTGCTACTGAAGACAAAGAGTTGCATGTTACCTCTGACTGGAGCTAGGCCATCATGTTTGGTCCTGGCCCAGAGTTCTGGTGCTTTAACGCACACCGTTTCACTACTCTGCTTTCCTTAACCGGCTGACTAACCAGATCGGAAATACAACTGATAACTTTTTCCACCTCTTTTCAAGCAAGGGGGATCCCAAAGGGCAGAGAAATAAATTCAGTAACAGATTTCTTTCTCAAACAAAAGAAAAAACCCTCCAGAAAAAAAAAAAAAAAAAAAAAAACCACAACACTGTTTATTATTTATTATCTTTGATCATTAGGTTTTCCATTTATTTCTGACTTGCATAGATCGGCTAGAACTTTACCTGTGAAGCAGAAACTCTTCCTCGTAATCTAAAGAAACTAGAGATGCTACTTTGCCCAAGACGAAGGCAATTTCCAAATTGTCAGTCAAGCGATGAGTCCACAACTTCAAACCAGTAACCTGGCCTTCAGCACGTTCAGACTGTGGCATTTAGTTGTACTGAACTTCCTTCCTCATGTCAGATAAATTCTGACCATTGTTTCTTTCTTTTTAAAATCTGTAATTTATTTTAATACACATACCTATCACAGGAAGCTTCCTTTATTTCTACTGATGCTTTTAAAAAGTTGCTTTTTGAACAGAACATAATTCTCAATACTGCAGTAGTAGAAAGGATGATTTTTCTGCATTTAAACTAGATTTTAAACCACCTACAGCTATTTTAAAGTATTATAATATACAAGACACCTTGTGAATGCAATATTAAACAGTTCGCTAGTGTATAGTGGACATATCAGTTAATATTTTCATATATTATTCTGTATTGCCTTCAGTGATTTCATGTATACACAAATATTGGTTTAGTTATGGTTGCCATGTGTGAATGAGTAATGTTGGTGTTCCTACACCTTTGAGTGAAAATTTCCATTCACTTCATTAAACAGAGAGAGAATTGCGTTTTGAGGACTAGGCATGGCTGCAAGGTCTTTATTCACAGCGGATTCAAACAAATGTAGATGACCCTCATGCTTTCTAACTTTGCCTCTGGAACTTCTCTGCTTTTATGAGACAGCAAAGAGAATAAGGAGTGGCTAACAGTACAAATAACACTGAGAGGGTTTTTCCTCAGGGGATTGTTATATTCCAGACCTGGCAGTCATAAAAATACATTACAAACAAAACAGAAAAGACCTCCAGATAGCACTAATACCATTCACTTTGCATCGGTACCACTGTGTATGAATTCACTCACTCACGGTGCCCTTTAACGTCTCAAGTCTAAGCTCTGTTTCCCTACTCTGTAGAACAGCTTAGATCAAAGCCACAAAGAGCACTGAAAACATTAAAATCAATTAATTCAAACTTCAAAGCCACCTGATTCGTTGGTAAATTATTTGGTCAGTGATTGATTTGATGCACTTTGTTCTAAAGTGCAGCAGAATGGAAGAACACAGACATTAAACCACAATTACTAGAATTAAGTAAAAAAAATCCCAGAATACAGTGTTAAAAGATTAAAGGGTAAAAGAAACATGATTTCTCTGTTGTGGAGAGAATATCACTGAAATGAAAGCAAGCAGAAAATACTGTAAAAGAAACAGCAAATTTCTGAAAATTAGTCTCACAGAGAGGTGATTTACTTCTCGTTGCTATAATGATACCAAATTCTGTTTCAGACGCATTAAATATACGAGGCTGTTAGTGTTACTCATCAAGAGTGAAGGGAGTGGCATTACTACTTATTAATCTTAATGTTCTTGATAGGTTTCAAGCTCTGGAAGTGGTGATTAAGTGTCTTCACAGAGAATGGTAGAAGATGGCCGAAAACTTCATGCTAGGAATACTTTCAGGCCAACAAGTTCGGCACTTTTTTTTTTTTCCTTTCTCTCTTTTTAACCAACAGAAGAAAGCAGAGAGCAACTTTATCTGCCATTTTAAGTAGTAAAATGTCTCCCAGCAGAGCAATGCTTTCATCATCTGGCACTCATGTCCTTAATGAACACACAGTCAATATTGCCACAGCTCTCCAGTGCACACCTTTATGGTTTGTTAGATCTGGTAGCTATTAGTACCTCTGTCCTCTAGCTATATTTCTCTCTGATCTCCCAAGTTAAGCATGTGTAGGTTGGGTGCGAGTTTTAAAGAAAGTGTTCCTAATTGCCTCCAGTTGCTTCTGGGCTTGGCCTTAGTGATTCAAACTCTTTTTAAAGAGTTGTCTTCAGCAGAGGATAAATTCGCCGTTTTCACCTCCGGATAACAAAGATGTAAGATAAATCAAGGAAAGGTAGAAAGATTACATTGTGAAGGAAAGAGAGCCACCAAACACAAAAAAAAAAAAAAAAAAAAAAAAAAAAAAAGCCTTCAATCTTACCTTGAGGTAAATTAGATGAGGTCAGCTTTATACCTTGCTCCCCCATTGGGAGGGATTTTTGTTTCCTGATTTTTCTAGATGTAAAACTAAAGCCTCTTATCTTCTTTGTACACTTACTTTGCCTTAGGAAAGATAACATATGCTAGTCATCTTCAAATTAAGAAAAAAGTTAAGGGGCAGATTTCAGATTTTTTTTTTTTTTTTTTTTTAAGGAGTAAGGACTGTAAGCTAATAGTGAAGCAATATCTTACTGAAATACAAAGAGCATTGTAGTGCTGAAGACATTCTTAATAGAGGAGGCATCCTTTGAATAAGGACACCCTAAACCTTGACAAGATGATACGGCAGCAATTCTCCCAAATATCCGCAATTCTATGTACAGAACAAAGAAGATTAAAAACTTACTAGGATTAAAGAGGGGTAGGATTAAATGTAATTCCACCTGTTCTAAGCCTTTATAACATTAGCTAGTATAACTAATCTCTAGTAAATTAGTGGCTATTATTTTATAGCCTAGATTTGACCATAAATGATTACTTTCTTTTTGCACAAGTAAAAAAAAAAAAAAACAAACACCAAAACAAAACAAACAAAAAAAAAAACCCCAAAACCAAAAATACCATCACAACACACAAACACAATCACACTTCCAGTAGCAATTTCCTCTGTCAAACTCACCCTTAGGGCCGGTTTGGGTACCCTTCTCTGCTGCAGTCCTTTCCAATGTACCTTGCCCCGCTCTGGAAGGATGGGGCACTTCTAACAGGCTCAGTGGCTCACTTGTAGTTTGCCGGTGGGTATAAATACAGAAGGGGAAGGACACTGGGACAGAGCCCATATTTCTATTCCCCACCACTTCTCTAAAGAAGAGTTGCTGCCCTGTGCTGCTGCTGTGGTCTGTTAAACACCTTCCTTTCAACCTGAACGTAACTACAGTCAGCTGCAAGTGCTTATCCTGACATAAATTGCCATTAAATAAGTATGCTTATAGAAAATTAGCTCTATTACTTAAAGTATAAAGTTGGATAAAACTGAGCGGTAATATCACACACCTGTAGGTTTAAAAAAAAAAAAAAATCACAATACAAAACCCACCACTCCTTCAACCTTCTCCATTAAAAGCTTACGTAATTCCACATTAGCACTGTGAATCTGAATTTGGTAGGAAGAACACTAACACCTACACTGGATTTCTTTCCATTTTCCCCTGCTATGCCTTGCATATCAGAATTCATAATGCCTATAAAAAATACAAACACGAGACTATTTTTAATTAAAAACAACACTGCTGATAGAAATTGTCACTTCCTAATTAAGATGTGTTTTAGAAAGTGATTGAGCTATAAACTGTCTTTTCACATGTTAAATGGACATCCTAACTCTAATCACTTGCAATTAAATCAATCAATCAGGAAGAAAGTATTTTTGGAAACTACCATCACAGATACAATCAACCTAATCCTCCTCCCCGAGAAGTTGCAGGCATCCCACAGACACAGCTGAGTGAGAACAATACAAGAATTAAACAATAAAAAAAAATTAAATAATTTGTACAATATTAAGCTAATTTCAAGACACAGTCAAAAAGAGCAATACAATCCTTCATTACATTGATTTCTAAACCATGCAGAGTTTGGTCAGCCTATGAAACATGGTACCAAACGAATCACGAGGGAGCACGCTGCTGGAAATTCCCAAAATGTGTTTGGCTCAGCTTGGCCGATCAGCGAGATCAGCAGGGTGGAGAGTGAGCCCCCGGGAGAGTCACTGCTCTCCTTCTGATGGGAGGTAGATTGCATGAGGAACGGAGAATCTCACCTCAATTTTCTCAGAGCTTTGGAGTTTCTTTTTTAATGGACTAAAATTATTGGTTCTTCTACCAGCCGCCCGTGATAGTCTCAGAAATGGAAAGAAAAATCTGGTTTTACATTAGATGCAAGCCATATCAACATTACTTAGTTTTAACTGTTTGGTTTGTGGTTTTTTTACATCAGGAAATTCACAAGATCCATCCTATGTCTGTAATGAAAAGGGACAATTAGCTAATTTTACCTTGCTCTTTGTACAAATGAATTTGTCTTTTATGTTCAAGGAGGAGAAATGCAGATTGAAGTGATACCAGTGCCACCATCAAACTTGCTTCCCTGGTTTCTTAGGACTCACAGGCAACCTTCATACATGCAAAAAATAACTATGCCCTATAGCTAAAAGGGAGTCAGCCCTCAAATGAGCACTGAGTTCACTTTTCTCCAGCATAAACTAGCACATGCTTAAAACCAGAGACAGAGCCCATTCTCCCATGATTCGTATTTGAGCATACCTGTAACTGAAAGAATTAAAATGCTTACTCTCCAAAATGAATACCACCATACCATCTTGATAGATCAACACCATCACTAGGCTACAGAGTAAAGATGTTGAGAAAGACAGAAATGATTTACAGGTGACAACGTGACAGTTGTTTCAGGCTTTCCACAGCCTCATACAGAAAGTAGGCTGCATTTTGCTGGTATTTTAAGGGTTCCAGTAATAAAAGAAATGACAATATACTTGGAAAAACTTTCTCAATGTATACTCTTAAAAATAATACATTGTCTGCTGCAACTATCTGACCTTTTCTGTATCAATGATGAATCCATCTGGCTGAAGTAAGACTTCTATACCTAAGAGGAAAGTCATGTTCAGGGTCCGTTATGGTAACGCCACGCAGCACGCAAGAGGACACAGGAAGGTTTAAGTAGAGGAGACAATGGAGGTAATAGTTTTCTTCCTTCAGCAAATTTCATTTTTAAAGTTCTTCAGCAAGAAAATAAGTATCAGAAACAATAAAAGTTCACTTAACTAAACCAAAAGCTTTATGCAGTGTTTAAGAAAAAATAGTTTGTTGGAAATCGAGTCAGGGAAATCTGTTTTACGGATAAAAAGTAAAACATTCAGTATTCTTAGCATACAAGCAAAAAGAGAAGGCTGTGTAAGATGAAGGGAGCATTGCTTTCAGTCACTGGGCAGGTCCTTCAGTGCAGTGGTGTTGCTTTACACTGCATTTCCACAAACAATGGCTAAAAAGAGCCTTCATCATCCTATACTTTCAGAGTGCACTAAGGAAAAAGTCCTTGCGCTTGTCACGGGGAAAGGCTGCGCAGGGCCAGGGCAGAGGCCATCCCAGGTGGAGGGGCAGAGGACACTACCTGTGGGGTGAGTCCATCTCTCTTCAGGTCAGGCTTTCTCCCCCGAAGCTTCACCTAGAATGCCACCAAGCATGACACACAGCAAACGAGAGAGACAAAGAGGAGAGAGACCAGCTGACACAAAAGTTTAGGATACTTTATCTGGTTCATTCACAAATCTGGAACAGCAAGCAGAATTTGCTTCTTGACAAGTTTTTCATTTTATGAAGAGACTGGATTTTGGGTGTATAAAACAACCATAAACTGCAAGTAAAGAAAATACAGGATTTTCTCATCTAGGTTAAGATAGCACTTCAATGCATGTGAAAATATTGAATATTGATTGTAGACAAAATAAAAATGTACGCAAACTGAAATATAGAAACTGGGATGGATAATAAAGTTCAACAGTTTTCCCTTAGCAGAGCTAAGTAAGAACACTGCATATATATTAGAGATTCCCATCAAAGGAGAATTATTAAGTCTATTAAGAATGGGAAACAGAAATGCTTTACAGCATTGGAGAAGACACAGATACCTCGGTAACCAACAGCTGTCATTTGGTTCCAAGAGCTGAACTGGATTGCATCCCATCTAGTGTATTTGCTGAATATGGAATCAGTTGCAGAAGTAGTTTTAGCCTATTCTCTAATTAAAAAAAAAAAAAAAAAAAGCCCAGATTTACCTTCCACCTGCTTCACATACCCACACAGAAGGCAAACAAAAAAAAAAAATCAGTTTTGAGCTGAACACTGCAGAAACCTTTACTCTGCTTAAGATTCCAAATTGTATACCCAGACGGTTTCTGTAAATTAATTACATTTATAAGTTTGTTTCTTCTTAGGCCAACAAGTAAGTACATTAGCTTTCAGTATCACTAGCAAGTTTACTTGCCACCTCAATTATAAAAGTGAAAAAAATGCATTAACACAATTTTGAAGTAGTTCTAAACAGATGGTTTATGGAACTAGCAATGCATGCGTATGAGGAGTTGTATTTAAATCAAAGTTACTATTTAAATCTAGTAACAGAAACCAATTTCAGCATAATACTGGACTGAATGGTCGTGTTCAGTTTTGTTTACCTTTCTAAAAAGTGACAAAAGAGAAGTATTTGCTTCTGAAATAGAAGAGGACAGAGTTAGAGCAGAAGAGAGAAGAGTAAATTGGGCACACCAGGCTAAACAAGTGTCTCATTTAGCACAGTTAAGTACAGAGTAATTTAGTTACGCACCGGGACGACAGTTAATTGTGGGAATTCAACACAGACTATGTAGTTTGATGAAAAGACTAGAAACTAGCACAGTTCAGTATTTCTACATATTCCAAACAAAAGGTCAGCAACTACCAAAGACAGACGTTGGTCCATAGGTGATGTGCTGGTTACTGTTCACTTTCTTACACGTTATGTACCTTTATTGTTCTTGAGATACTTAAAGTGCATTTTATGGTTGAATTTTATGTTGCAAGTAATGTTTATAATAATATTTAATGCAGTCATAAACCACAGGATATTCAATTTATACTTTCTAGATTATTAAAAAGGTTTAAACAAAATTTTGTATTTTCCATTTTTATTGGCTTCCTATGGAACATTAGGGAAAAGAATTACTCAGTGGTATGAACTATCTTTCATAGACCCAAGGCACACATTTATTTCTCCCTAAGTTCCGACTACGAGAGCCAAACCAGAGCATCCTCACCGCTTGCCCTGCCTTTCTACCAACGCTCCAGCAGACCTGGAGCCACTCCTCAGCCACTCAGATTCACAGACAGGTGCCCTAAACCAGGTCAGTTTGCTCAAATGCCTCCAAGACCTCAGAGACAAACTGATGAAGTACTGACTAGATAAATGGACAGTGAGGCAATTGAATATTGGCTAAACTGCCTTCTACTCAACACTGGGGAGGCATGTTTGGAGTGCTGGCACCAGCGCGGGGCATCTCAGTATAAGAGAGATACTGGAGAGGGACCAACAAGATGGGCCATTAAGACAATTAAAGGCTTGGAGCATCTGACATAGGAGAAGAGGCTGAGAGAGCAGAGACTGAAGAGAAGAGCAGGCTTTGGGGAGATCTTATCACAGTGCATAAAAACTTAATGGGGGTGAGCAAAGACAACAGAGACAAGATTCTTCTCAGCAGGGCCCAGTGACAGGGCAAGAGGCAAAAAAACGAGTTACAGGAAGTTTCACTTAAAACACTATAATACAAATATTTTAAAAAAATAAAGTAGTTGGGTTGGTTTGTCTCTGTTTAAAAAAAAATAAAATAAAATAAAAACAAACCTGTTGGGGTGGTCAAATGCTGAAGCACTTTGCCCAGACAGGTTGCAGAGTCTCCATCTGGGGAGAGATCCAACATGCAACTGGACATGGCTGTGAACAACCTGCTCTAGCTGCCCCTGCTCTGAGCAGGAGATTGGACTAGATCATCTCCAGAGGTATCTTCCAACATCAGCCACTCTGTGAAAGATGCAATTAAGTGTGCTGTGTAAGTTGATATGACTTAATATACTGAGACAGATAACAAGGCTCATATTCCAAAACACATTGGTACGTGGGAAGAAGGAAAGAAAAGACACTACTGCTTTGTATACAGGCAGTCATCTTCTAAGGCACTGGCTCCAGGATATGCTTGCAACTGTTAGTCACGGTAGCTGTCTAGAGTCAGAAGTGGATTGGAATGCTAGGCTATCCATTTATCTTGGGTATTTTATTTTACTTGATTAAAAAAGCCACCCACACTGCACATTTGCTTTCTCCAGCTCATGGACCCACGGGTATGCATGCACTGCTTCAAACTGAGGGTGAGGATCAAGGGAAAGATCCTGCTATTCAGCAGATGGTGGGAAGCATGAGCAGGTGGGAGATGTGCTACAGCACACAGGGCAATTTTGGCAGGTGGTGGGCAGGCTGAGGAAGCAGGGCTTAGTCACGCTACTCAGGAGAAAGCCAGAGAGTGCCTAGATAAAGGAGCACGCAACATTTTGAGTGGTGGAATTAACCAAGGAAAAGGTAGGGAGAGGGAATCACACACTGTAAGCGATGGGATGGATGGGTCCGTATCATCCTGAGAAGGGATGAGCCCTTATCGTTCCGAGAAGAGATGAGCTTCTCTAACGTGCATTAGTCCAGAGAATAAAAAGTTAAGAAAGAGTGCTGGAAGACTGCAGTTAGACCAATTTAATCAAAACCTGGACTTCTGAGTTAAGACGCTGAAGGACAGAGGTGGGGGAATAACCAAAACCCAGACAGACAAGAAGGACGTGCAACTGATGTTTCCCCCTTTTAATCCTCTAGAGGAAAACAGGATTATTCCATCAATCCCAGATCCTGGCCACATTAAGGTACCTGAGCAGGTTTCCTAGAATCCAAAACCTCTTTGTAGCACAGCCTCCTCTGTCTTTTTCCTGAAACTGCAAGTTTACTTTGAAAGAAAGGGATCTTTCCAAATTCTCTTGAGGATGAGCACAGCCACTGTTACTCACTGTCTCTGTCCTCATTACAGACCTACACCAGGAACATTACACATGTCCACACAGTCCCAAACCAGTAGCAATGTAACGCTGTGCTGCATAATTTTATACTTCCCTAGTAACCATCCCACCTCCTCTTGCCCGATCCAGCTGGGATGGCTGAGGGCAGACCTAGAAAATATCTTCTGTGCTCCCCCTTGCAGAGCTTTGGCTGTCCAGTCATGGTAAGACTTTCCAGGCACATTCAATGCTTTGTACAAAGGGTTTGAGAAGTTATCATTCATCTAAGGTTAGCAAGTTCACTAGTAAAACGCCAATAGTGTAGGAAGAAAAAAATGCAAGATATTAGAATTATATGGAGAGTTATTTGCTAAGAATTCATTAATTCATTTAATTTAACTATCTCACTAAAACACAGAATTATTATATATTAATTCCCGAGTAATCTATTTTAAATAGTATTAAAACAGAAGGTGCTTTATTTTTGTATTAATAGCTTTAGGTTTCATATTCTTAAGAATGGCTTTTAGTAAGTGTTTGATTTTGCCACATTTCCTTCTTATTTATTGCTTGCATTCAAAATAAATAGCCGGTTTTTGCTTAAGCATCTCAAAAGCCACTAAACAGTAGGTATTCAGAAGATGATAGTACTGTTTCCAGTTTCTCTCAGCCAAGATCATAACCCAGTTATCTGTAGTCATCACTCACAACTGAAGCCAACTTGGCAGTTCTTCAGGGTTTCTATTTAAAAAGGACTCTAAAATAAATGAAATGGGATGCTGGGGAAAAAGAAACACACTGCAATTTTAAAAGAAATAAAACCAACTTATTTACTTTTCACTACTGAAGTGCAGCTGTAACTTTATCTTAGTAGCAGTTAAAGTTATCTTATTTTTGGAGAGGTAAAGGTAGAGTTAGACTTCTCACCATTTTGTTACTCCTTACATTGTACAAATCTGGAATTCACTGAGCCTCCTGAAAGGCCAAAATCGGAATTACTTTGCAGAAGGAAGAATTGGAAGAAGGGAGAAACTCTAGATTCTTTTCAAGAGATTACTTCTGCAGGAGTATTCAAAATCTTCAAGCTCTTTCAGCTTTGATTTATTGAGGGAGGTAGAACTTGCCTTTATTACAGTAATAGCTTTTAATACTGGGAATAATCAAGAAGTGATTATCATACTAACAAGACCTGCCTGATGAATCAAGGCAGGCATTTGTTATCCAAACTTATTTCATAGCAATCAGCAGGAGCTGAGCTGGGGCAAAAACTAATGTCTGAATTTTAGACGCTGTTTCAGCATCAGCACTGTGTGGCCAAGAAGAAAAAAAAGAGTTTTGCTTAAGTGTTACAGGCTTTCTGGAACATACTCGAATCTCACTTGTGCTCAATGTCATGCTGACCTTGTGAAAGCACGTAATTCATGGAAGCACATTATTTGTATGTTTATTATGTAAGAATATGCTCCTTTTTCTTTTTTCCTTGGACTCTGCACTGTTACACCTCTGTAACCCCAGTGCCTGCTAAGTGACAGTAGCAACAGACAGAAATTAAAGCCCTCCCAGCAGATTTTTGTTTCTTAAGAAATTACAAATTATGTTTTACACTGCAGCAGTGGGATACCTTCTGAGACTTTTCAAGTACTCCATTTCCACCACACAAATATTTTATTTTTCCATAAAGGATTTAAAACTCTGACAATTACCTTCATAGGTTGATAATTCAGCTCCAGAATATGCAGTTAGATGGGCTGTGACTCTAACCAGCAAATCACTGGAGCACCTCAACAGTCATCTCAAAGCACGTGCCACATCCTGGGGACCCACTCGAGAGCAACACCCAGCCTCCAGAGCCACAGTCAAACACAGCAGCCAAGATTACCAGTTTCTACAGATTGTCTTTGAAACGAAATATGTATTATTTATACACAGCATACCAGATATTGTAAGAGGAAGTAGTGGAATAACTTTCCTCCCTGCATCCCTGGAGGCATTTAAAAGACGTGTAGATGTGGCACTTAGGGACATGGTTTAGTGGTGGACTCAGCAGTGCTAAGTTTACGGCTTGACTTTATGATCTCAAAGGTCTTTTCCAACCTAAATGATTCCATGATTTCTTGATTAGACAGGGAAAGCTGTTTGACAGACCTCTGGAGCTGCCCCAAACTCAGCAGGGAGTTCATCTGGTACAGCACAGCATTATGTTGCTCATGTTATTGTAGAGCCGTTCGCATTTTAGTAGGTATCTCAAGTTGCGTAGATGAATACACAGGTAATCAGCGCATCAGTGAAAGACACAAGTCAAAGGAGAAGATCTAAAGCAAATCAGCTGGTGAATTTAGTCTGTATTTCAGTGTCGTAGTTCAGCCCCGATCGGGACCAGACTACGCAGTCTCTCTCTCGCTCCCCCCACCCTCCGAGAGAACAGGGGGAGATGATATAAGAAAAACGGCTCGAGGTTTGAGATAAGGACGAGGAGAAATCCTTAAAGTTACCGTCACGGGCAAAACAGACTCGACTTGGGGAAAACTATTCATTTATTTCTAAAATTAGCAGGAGAATGAGACAGGGAACAAGATAACCTCCCCCCACCCCTCCCTCTTCCCGGGCTTAACATTATCTCTACTACCTTCCCCTCCCGAGCGGCACGGGGGGGGGAAAGGGAATGGGGGTCGCGGTCAGTTCATCACGCGTTGTTTTTTACGCCGCTGTATCATTGTCGGGGGAAGAACTCCTCGCATTCCTCCTCTGCTCCAGCGTGGGGTCCCTCCCACGGGCCACAGTCCTTCGTGAAACTGCTCCGGCGTGGGTCATCTCTTCCACGGGGTGCAGTCCCTCTAGAACAGCTGTCCCAGCGGGCCCTCCACGGGCCACAGCCTCCTTCAGGCCTCCACCTGCTCTGGCGTGGGGTCCTCCACGGGCTGCAGGTGGATCTCTGCCCCTCCGTGGACCTCCATGGGCTGCAGGGGGACAACCCGCTCCACCATGGTCTTCACCACGAGTTGCAGAGGAATCTTGGCCAGGAGCCGCATTACTCCTCCCCCTCCTTCTTCACTGACCTTGGCGTCTGCAGCCGTTCCTCACAACAGGCTGGCAGACACCTCTCAGGATCCTTTTTACATCTTATTCACTTCTCATCTCCTCTCCACTTCTTGCAGCCGGGCCGGGCCGAGTTGGGCCCAGTCGGCTGCCCGGCGGGAGGCCAGAGGGTGAGGCCTGCAAGGCCCATGAGGCTCGCGCCTCCCCCTCTCTGCCCCCCGCTCAGCTGCGTCACATCTTCTCCTCCTCTTTTTCCTGTTTTCCCCTACTTAAATACGTTATCGCAGAGGCATTATCACGGGACATTCTGCTACCAATTGGCTCGGCCTTGGCCAGCAGCGAGTCCGCCCTAGGCCCGGCCGAGTCCACTGAACAAAGGGGAGCGACTTCTAGCAGTTTCCTACAGAAGCTACCACCTTAGGCCCCCCCTCACTAACAAAACCAGAACATTCAGAATAAGGTAAACTACTCTGAACTGAGTTTTATTACATCCACTACAACAGGACTCAATATTTACGTACACAAATCCAAAACATCTGGACATAGCATGACTCCTTCCATTTATCAAAGCATAAGCCTGCTTTTTCTAAAAAGGCCTAAAAAGCCCTTTCACAAGCCTAGTAAAAGGCTTTTAGCGGGGGCGGCAGCAGAGACATTTTAGTGGAAGATGACTGACATTAGCAACACTAAGGTTATGCTATGTGGTGTAACTAAGACTTTTGCTTAGACCATGTAGTCTCAGTGATGTGATTTGAATCCTAGTTTTTATTTTCCAGCTCCTCATTTTAGTCTCCTTCCTCCTATTTCCGTCACCTGACCTTCCTTACCAATCATCTCAATTTGTTCCTGGTCTACTACTATCCCTTTATGCAACTCTCTACTTCCAAAACTTGAATTCTTTCACCCGTTTCTCCACTGATCCCTAGCAAAAACTCCTAGAAACTGCTCAGAAACGCAGATGGATAGGGGGGAAAAAAAAGTAACAAACACAATAATACAAAACAATACAAAGAAAACATACCTCCCAAAACAACAACAACAAAAAAACCCCTGAAAACAGACACAAACACACACCCTCAAATCTCCATTTCAGGGCTGTACGCTTCACCACAGAATAGCAGTCTTCAAGTTTCAGCAGCTGCATCTTTAAGGCATCTGAGCACCGGTGAATTCCCCAATTTAAGAAAGAGAAAAAAAAAAAAAAAAACAAACAATTTGTATGGAAGCTCACAGAACAGCAAAACCCCTGAGCCAATCCTCACAGATGCCCAAGTCTCCCTACAAATCGCGGCTGCCGGAATAATGCAACAGCCCCACAGAGTTTTCAGCCAGATGAAAGCCGACTTATTCCAGCTTTGTTTCTAGAAAGACATTCTGCCTCTTATTTAGCAAGAAAGGCTAAGAAAGGCAGGGGAAATCCTACCTGGCAGAGCAGCTCGAAATGAAACAGTTGCTGTTTGGTTGCAAAATAGCAACTGAAGTATTCCTGTGTTGAAAATTGGGTTTAACACCGAACACTACCACTCCCACTTACGTACCACTTGTTTATTTAGAGGGGTGATGGCCATAGTTGCTGTCTAATGGCTTGATTACTGAAACAGAAGAAAATTTTAAAGGAAATCCTTACGTATGTTGATTGATCAACTCTACTTGAAAAAAAAAAAACAAAAACCCACAAACGTAATGATGCAAGGAAAGGACAGGAGTAAGTGACCTCTAGAAGTGTAGCTAGAGGTGTGCGTCCCTATTTTATAGATCTCTTAATGCAGTTTTTTTTTCCTGGAAGGAATAGGATTTTGCTGCAGCAGCAACTTTGTACTGTTTGAAAGTTTCCCCCTGACTTACAGCAAACAAGGTTCCTATTTCCCCGAAGATCTTTGAAAGGGAAAAACTGAGTGGTATCACATCTCCGCAGCGACAGTATCAACAGTTCACTTGGAGACTCTCTCAGGTGAGAAAAGTAGAAGTCAACCACACTGAAAGCCTGCATCTTCTCTGAAGCCCAAGTATGTCATCCATAAGTTTGCTTCCATAAATTAGACACATTTCGCTATTTTGCTCCATACATCCATGCTCTGAAGGAATGAATTTATAGAAGTTCACTGCTTGAAACAGCTGTAAATTAATTAAAAAGCTTACATATAAAATGGTACCATGCTTTCTGCCGGCTGCCTTAACTACGTAAGAAAGATTATGTGACTTGAAAGCTAAAACGTAGAAAATACATTTTTCAAGTTTGGCCATATAACAACAGTGATTAATTATTTGGATCACAGAGCTAATTTTAAATTAGAAATTAAGATTTTAGTAGAAAAAATAAAATAGTAGTTCATGAAAATCTCATTTTCTACTATTGCTGGCAGCTGAAGTTAAAATTAAGCTACTCACTTGAGCATTCGCACTCGAAAATCATCTCTGTACTGAATAAACTCATATGACCTGAATATGTTGCATCTGCCAGTAGGCAATAAGTGCTAAAAGGCAACAGACTTGGATTACTGAAGGAGCTGCAGAAAACAATCATAAATGAAAAAATATCTTGAATGACATTTCAGACTAGTCTAACATGTAAAACATGAAGGAAATATCTATCAACAAAGAATAGGAAAAAATGAAACTGAATGTTATGTCCATTTATATTCAAGATATAGCCCTTTGGAGTAGCTAGGAATCTCTTAAATAAGATTTATTTTTTTTTTCCTTGCCCTCTCAAGCAAAACGCATAACTTTTCTCACTCACTTAAGATTACAGATCAAGATGAAATTGCAGATGTTGCTTTTCCACTATTGGGACACTTTTATCAGGGAACGAAAAGGCTTCTTTAAGCACATATAATACATAAATGTGTGTAAGTGAGTTTTTTCACCATTTCAGGATGACAGTTCTTGCGTTGTAACTCCTCACCAGTTCAAAGACACATTCCAAGCGTCATCTTGCCAAAACCAACCCATTAGGACAAAGCAGAACACGCGATGCTCAGGAGAAGCGAAAAGCTGATCCACAGCTCCTAAAAGCTTTGAAGTTGAGGCTAAAACTGAGAGTGTCTGTGCTATAAGAGTCTACCATCTAAGCTTCCTTAGACTTTAAGTTTTCCTTTTTTATTTACTCAAGGCTAAATTTGGGGTTGAAATCAATGCACCAAAAGCAGGTAGAGATAAGCAGACAAGAGTCAACCCTTGCTCTTCTGCCACAGCCAGCTCAGAGCTGTTACTCACCTGTCCCTCCTGCAATTACAAGGGATACTTGTCTCAGAAGGAAGCTGAGAGCTTCTTGTTGGCTTTATGCTCAATTGACAATTAATCCAACACCCATTAGGGGACCATTAAGTCTCAACAAGAATGGGGGAAATACATTCAGCTTGAGGGAGATTCAGGCCTTCAACAGAAGTGGGAACCTAGGGCAGGAAGAAAAACAAAAAAAAGGAGTATTGCTCCCAAAGGGCTCACAGTATCTGCTGCAGGTTCACACTTGCCACTTGCTACCCAGAAGGGAGATGGGGAGGACAAATTCTTGCGGGATGGACTGAACCAGAGCCCAGCAACAAAGCTACCGAACCAGAATGGAGCCGCTCAAAGGCTTCAGCTAATAGAGCAACTAAATCTGTCAAAGATCCTGTCTTATCATATCCATACATGCTATTATAAATTACCATCTGCTCATTATTATAACAGTTTTAAAACTTCAGCAGGACCCACAAAACCATTTCCCTCCTTTCACTGGAACGAGAATATTAACGAGATCACCATCATCTGCTGCATAAATAGTGTATTGTATCACTTGGGACATTAACAGAAGTTTGGGTGGGTTTTTTTGCACCACAACACTTATCAGTGGGATCAGTTACAGCACCCCTTGGAAACAGCCATTTCCATATCCATTATCTCCCCCTGTTCTCTCGGAGGGTGGGGGGAACGAGAGAGAGACCACGTAGTCTGGTCCCGATCGGGGCTGAACTACGACACTGATATAAACACTTTCTAGGAGAAGAGCAAAGAGATGCAGAAAAGCGACAAAAATATTTTAATTTGTAGGGAAGTTGCAGGGTTGGAGAGGAAGTTGTCTTTTTCTGTGTCTTTCCCCCTCTCCCTCCCAGGTTATTATTAAAAACATAATTCAACAGTACGCTGCAGCCAGAGAAAGATAAGGAAAGATAGAGAGAAGGTGAGCATAGGAAAATTTAATGCAGGTTACTGAGAGGAAGGTGTCAGCTTGGGGACTAGAGGCAAGATAAACTATTTGGCACAAGCACGCAGAAGGCTGATAGATGCTAATGGAAGTAAAGCTATTCTTCATCAGTCCTGCTAATCAGCACAGCGCACAAACCACTGAGTCAGCACCAAGGGCTGACATCCCAAGTGAGGGAACCAAGTGCAGCTATGCAAATGTTCATCCATGACTTGACCTCCACTTACAGAAGATGACAACAAAGAGCTCTCAATTTAGAAAGCATTTCCTTGCTTAGCTTTGCAGTGTGTAAGCGCCAATACAGGAGCTGCCATTTAAACAGGACGGTTTGGGCCACGGGCTTTTCTGACGGGAGAAGTACAGTCAGCTTATCCCAAAGCAGCAGCTTCCCCCTAAGAGGGGGAAGAGCCTACTCACAACAAGCAGGCTTGGCCACGAGCTGGATCATGACAGTTTAGCCTGCAGATCAGCAGTACCACAGGGCTGGAGCACCTCTCCTACGAGGCCAGGCTGAGACAGTTGGGGTTGTTCAACCTGGAGAAGCGAAGGCTCCGGGGAGACCTTAGTGGCCTTCCAGTACCTAAAGGGGAGGCTACAAGGAAACTGGAGAGGGACTTTTGACAAGGGCATGTAGTGTTTAGATAGAAGGAAAAAATTCTTCACTATGAGGGTGGTGAGGCACTGGCACAGGTTGCCCAGAGAAGCTGTGGATGCCTCATCCCTGGAAGTGTTCGAGGCCAAGGTGCATGGGGCTTTGAGCGACCTGGTCCAGTGGAAGGTGTCCCTGCCCAGGACAAGGGGGCTGGAACGAGATGATCTTTAAGACTCCTTCCAACTCAAACCATTCTACAATTCAATGAGTATGTTACAAATAAGTCTTTTTGTTTGTCTTTTGAGAGAGGGAAAGAACAATTCACTGAAACTTGCATTGTTTAACTCTTTGGAGGGGTGGGGGCACTGTGTGTGGGACAAGTCACAACAGATCTCGGTCATAGTTTTCGTTAGTGTTTCCACTAGGAGGCTTATTTACTCAGATGCTTGACAAACACATGACATTTTACAGGCCTTCTTTGAAGTGGATTTTGGTCTTCAGCAATTACTTCACATCTCTCCCCTTTTCTCTCTGTTCTCAGTGTGAACAGATATCCATTTAGTTTTGATTCCTCATAAATCACTTTCACTGTTCAGGTCATTTATGGGATACAGGATATCTATTCTATGTTTATATCTTTGATGTGAAATCAGCACAACCTTTAGGCTCTCAAAGTATTGTGTGTTTAGCTTCATTTTCATTAGCAGTATAATCCACTTCCTGTTCCTTACTCAAGCAATATTAGTTAACGTTCACCAATACCACAGTACACAAACTGCAAACAGAAATGGATCCTGGAAAAAAATCAAGTTAAAAAAAAAAAATCATGTAGAAAGCACACAGACTGTCACAATACATAGTAGTATGGACACGCCTGGGAAATTCCACTTGTTACAGAGGTCCATATATAAATAAAGCTTTTTCAAACACTTGCAAGAGGTGCCTCAGGCAAGAAATAAACTACCCAACCTCCTTGTAGGGCAAATAATCCTGGTCTGTCTCACTAATACAAATTTCAATAAATAAGATATTTTTACATACCAAGTCACGTTCACAGAAGCATATCCATTTGTGGGAAGGTGGTATATAATAGTTTTACTGAAGACACACATATGAAAATATGCCTCAGATGGTAAGGACAAATACAAGTATAGAAATGGAATACAAGTTGGGTTTTGTTTGTTTTTGTTTTTTTTTTTTTTTTAAAAAAAAAAAGGTTATCTTAGGATTTCATCAACCTGTAACCACACACCCATGCACAAAGCACATTACAATCAGCTTGAGTCTCCTTCACCCTCAGCCAACACAGCGTGCTAACCTCTGCATCGCAACAGGAAACTTCAGCGATTGCAGTGGTGACTTCCTTTGCTGACGCACTCCCTTGCAAGCTCCGTCCCCTCTGCCTTCAGATGTCAAGGCCAAACAGCAAAGCCACCTCCCCAACATCTGATCACACCCTGGTAGGAAGCAATAGTGGCAAGGCTAACACAGCTCCTGAAGGAAAGGCCATGGAGTGCATGGGTATCCATGGAGTGCAGGAGCACATCACCTGTGTGACCCCATGCCGATACTCCAGAGAAAAGAGCAAGAGATTTGAACAGGAGAGTTCCCTGGAGAAAGGTGGGAAAGGTACCACCTACAGCTCCAGTATCTAAATGGTAACGTGGTCAGCTTTCCAAGCTCTATGTTTTTATGGTTTTACAGAGCCAGAAACACATCTCATCTCAAAACAGAAACTCAAGTCAGAATTTATTTTTAGGCAAATACAGAAAGTCATTACTTCTACTGACACCTAAATGAAAGAGTAGAAGTAACCCATACCATCTAGCATACAACTAAGCTTCATTGTGTTCAGAGATGCTGTAATTTCAGTTGAAGCAATATCCTAGAATTTCTCTTTTCATTTCTGGGTTCAGTAGTTATTGACCATGTATTTTTAATCCTAGGCTCACTTTTTTATTTCTGTCTAGTGATTTTTCACAGTGAGATATTAGAGACATTTTTTACATGTTTATTTTAAGTGAAATACATTTTACTAGAAATGCACAACTGCCCTGAGTTTTTTTACGCTTACTGGATTCAGCCTTAAGCGACACAGCTCAAAACAACACATTTACTGCTTTCCCCAGGAAAGGAGAGGATCCCATAGAAAACAGAGTTTAAAAACATGAGCAGGTTGCAGTTTGTGTGTGGTTTTTGTAACTGAGACTTGCTTGTCTATATCCTTGATGTCCATTCTTCGCTGCCCTCTTTCAATCTGATGCCTGAAAAGAATGATTTCTAAGAGGAAAACTGCTGCTTTTCAGAAATCTGACGTTTACTTCCAATTTCCAAATCTCAACCCTTAATGAGTGATAATGAATGTTGGAGAAGGCACAAGGAGAACTTTTGATGCAAGATCAGAGGCAACTCAGAAACTCAAGGACACTAAGAAAGTCAGAATTTACCTAATAAACGAGCTGCATTTTTGATGTATTTTGATTATGTGATACTTTTCTTTAGTTTGGACTTTCATGACAGTTGAAAGCAAAGTTATCTATATCACAGAAACATTTAAAATGAAATTGGTTTGAAAAACAACTATGTATGATATTAAATTTTAAATCACTCTACAGTTTCACAAGAACAAAAGGTCAGATGCATAGCTTATGTAAATTACTGTTGCCTTTTTGATGTTAATGGAGTTGTACTAGTTTCAAGAGAGGATTTGGTCTGTAGTGCCCTAAACTTCACATTCAAAAACACTTTCTTGTAAGATTTGCCTTTCTCTAATCCAGATCTGTCACATAAATTCAGTGAGGAAACCACAGATATCAAAACAAGAGTAAAGAAAGCAGAGCTGTGTCAAACATAAGTCCAAAAAGAAAATTTATCTTTTAAACCTGTCTCTCCATCCTCCCTCATTTATTCTTTTTTTGTTTTCAGCATTTCTAGCAATCTCACTTCTCCATACTTTCTCCAAATACAAATGCAAGACTTGGCTGTCAACTTTACGCTATTTTTGCATCACAGGTTACAAGATTATTATTTTTTTTTTTTTTAAAAAAAAGAAAGTTACATCTTGAATCCAGTCAGATTGTGAGTCATGCTAAAGCTGTCTGGAAACTCGACATGAGATGGGATATAAACTTAGATGCTGTGTTAGATACAAAGTGCCACAGCCATACAGACCACTTGCTTTAAAAAAATTTCTAAAATCAAGAGAGTTGCTGAATGGAGAGCAGCTGTTGACAGGTTGAGTCGTTCAATATCTTGATCCAGCAAAGAGGTTAATTGGGAGATCAAGTTGTTCAAAGCCTTGCTGAAAAGCTGCATATCTAGAAGCTGTACGCAAACACACAGATAATTTGACCTAGCACACTTAAACAGGCTTCCTTGTTTCAGCAACCATATGAAGTGTGCAAGCATCTCAACAGCAGACACATTCCAGGGGTATTGTCTCAGAGACTTTCAGTGACAACAGCTATATGAAGACTCAAAACTATATGTCATGAAATCACAGGAAACCGAGACAAAGGGAACAGAAGCGCATATTGGGGGGGGGGGGCGTGGAGAAACCAAAACAAAACAAAAAAAAAACCCCACACACCCAACACCTAAAGAAATTAAATTTCTAATCCATTGTCTATGTATTCTTATCAAAGACCTCGAACAAATTGCATCCTGGGCTGCATCAAGAGGAGCGTGGCCAGCAGGTCATGGGAGGTGATTCTGCCCCTCTGCTCTGCTGAGACCCCGCCTGCAGTACTGTGTCCAGTTCTGGAGCCCCCAACACAAGAAGGACATGGACCTGTTGGAGAGGGTCCAGAGGAGGCCACAAAGATGATGAGAGGGCTGGAGCACCTCTCCTATGAGGACAGAGAAAGAGCTGAGAGAGTTGGGGCTGTTCAGCCTGGAGAAGAGGAGGCTCTGGGGAGACCTTATAGCAGTCTTCCAGTACCTCAAGGGGGCCTACAGGAAAGATGGGGAATCATAGAATCATAGAATCACATGGTTGGATGGGACCTATAAGATCATCTAGTCCAACCGTCTTCCCACTACCATTGCTGCCACAGCTACTAAACCATATCCTGTAGCTTCTCATCAAGCCGCCTCTTGAACACTGCCAGGGACGGAGACTCCACCACCTCCCTGGGCAGGCCGTTCCAGTGCCTTACCACTCTTTGAGAGAAAAAGTTTTTCCTCAAGTCCAATGTAAACCTCCTCTGGTACAACTTGTGGCCATTTCCTCGGGTCCTGCTTGTTGCCTGGAAGAAGAGGCCAAACCCCTGTTCATCACAACCTGCCTTCAGGAAGCTATAGAGTGCAATGAGGTCTCCCCTGAGCCTCCTCTTCTTCAGACTAAACAATCCCAACTCTCTCAGCCGCTCCTCATAAGACTTGTGCTCCAGACCCCTCACCAGCTTTGTCGCCCTTCTCTGGACACGTTCCAGGGCTTCAATGTCTTTCTTGTAGTGAGGGGCCCAAAACTGAACACAATACTCAAGGTGCGGCCTCACCAGTGCCGAATACAGGGGGATGATTACCTCCCTGCTCCTGCTGGCCACACTATTTCTAATGCAGGCCAGGATGCCGTTGGCCCTCTTGGCCACCTGGGCACACTGTCGGCTCATGTTCAGCTGAGCATCAACCAACACCCCCAGGTCCCTTTCCTCTTCACAGTCCTCCAGCCACTCAGCTCCGAGCCTATAGCGCTGCATGGGGTTATTGTGGCCAAAGTGCAGGACCCGACACTTGGCCTTGTTGAACCTCATGCCATTCAGCTCAGCCCAGTGATCCAGCCTATCCAGATCCCTCTGAAGGGCCTCCCTACCCTCAGGCAGATCAACACCGCCACCCAACTTGGTGTCATCTGCAAACTTACTGAGGGTACACTCAATCCCCTCGTCTAGGTCATCAATAAAGATATTGAACAAGATGGGCCCAGGTACCAACCCCTGGGGGACACCACTTGTAACAGGCTGCCAGCTGGACTTGACTCCATTAACCACCACCCGCTGGGCACAGCCCCCTAGCCAATTCTTTATCCAAAGAAGGGTATACCTACCCAGTCCACAGGCAGCCAGTTTCCCTAGGAGAATACTGTGAGAGACCGTGTCAAAGGCCTTGCTGAAGTCCAGGTAGACCACATCAACAGCCTTTCCTTCATCCACCAGTCTGGTCACCCAGTCGTAAAAGGAAATGAGGTTGGTCAAGCACGACCTGCCTTTCGTGAACCCGTGCTGGCTGGGCCTGATCCCCTGGATGCCACTCATATGCCGAGTGATCTCACCCAAGATGATTTGCTCCATAACTTTCCCAGGTACTGAGGTCAGGCTGACAGGCCTGTAGTTCCCCGGATCATCCTTACGGCCCTTCTTGTAGATGGGAGTCACATCGGCAAGCCTCCAGTCCTCCGGGACCTCCCCAGATAACCAGGACCGCTGGTAGATGGCCGAGAGCGGCTCGGCAATCACCCCCACCAACTCCCTTAGCACCCTAGGATGGAGCCCGTCCGGTCCCATGGACTTGTGGCAGTCCAGATGGAGAAGGAGCTCTCTAACTGTCTCCACCTGTACCACAGGGGGTGTACTCGGCCTGGCATCCCAGACTTCCAGATTAGGAGAGGCTGTTCAGTAGGGCCTGTTGTGACAGAATATGGGGTAATGGTTTTAAAATAGAGGGAGGTAGATTTAGATTAGATATTAGGAAAAAATGTTTTACAATGAGGCTGGTGGAACACTGGCACAGGTTGCCCATAGAGGTGGTGGATGCCCCATCCCTAGAAACATTCAAGGCCAGGCTGGATGAGGCTCTGAGCAACCTGATCTAGTTGGAGATGTCCCTGCTCCTTGCAGGGGGGTTGGACTAGATGGCCTTTAAAATATCCCTTCCAACCCTAACCATTCTATGATTCTATAAATGCATTCAATGATCCTTTAAAGCACTGCTTTGCTAAACATTTAATACAAAAGACTTACTGAAGCCTAGCTCGTATACACAACCCCTACTCCAGGTGTAAGGGACAGAGTTTTTCCAAGAGGAAGAGAGTATTTCTAATGACTTTATGTAATCTGAGTCTCACCTTTTCTAGGCTCAGCAGACCCATAGATTTTTGCATACCAGTAGGTATAAGGAAAGAGAGGAAGAGCAGAAAGGAGGAGAATGCAAACATTAGATAGTTTAAATAGACAGAAATAAGCTAAAGTGTGCTGCCCAAACCCGAGCACACTCTTCTGTAAAAGGGCTTGCCAGAGCTGAACAGAGAAGGATTACCTGAGAGATGGATGGCATCCTGTTCACTGCTTCCACTCGGAGGTTTACATTTTACAGAGACATTTATCAAAACAACTCTCATGCTCAGCCTGTGGCCCACTGTTCTTTCCTGCAGATATTCTACCTTGCTAGTTATTCATACTTGCATGTGTGCAGTAGAAGCTCAGCTGGAACTACCTTATCCTTGAATTGTTGTCAATTCACAGAATATTCCTTTCAGGACACTTCTGCACTTCAGCTATTCCTGTCTGCACCTGCCATTCTCCCTAGGATCTAGTAATTCAGTAAGCTTAGGGACTTTTCTATTCTACAAGTTATTAACAAAAAATATTGAACAGAATCGAATTTAGGAAAAAGCCATGAAAAATCACACCTTATGTATCTTTGAATTTGACAAATAAATACTCAGACTGTGCTTTTCCTAATTAGTTTTGAACTCACCTAGATCCAATTGCCTTAATTTGCTTATAAGAGTATCATGCAAGTACTCTAAATTTTACAGCTTCTCTTTGGTCTGTAGAGCTCATTACCCAAGCATAGAAGTAAATTAGATTGACTTGGCATAATTTAATCTCAGCAACTCCACATTACCTTCTTACTGCTTAGACCCTTCTAATATTTCTCCCGAAATTGAAGGTGACTTGACTGCAACTTCAAGACCTCTGCTCAAACACAAAGTACTCATGTTAAAGAAAGAAAGGAAGGGGGAAAAACAAAAAACAAAAAAAACCACCCAAACAAAACCCACAAACCAAAAAACAAAAATGAACACAAAACAAACACATAACAAAAAAAACCCCAAAACAAAACAAAAACCAGAAAGCACATCAGCATGAAGAACTCTTCACTTCTTATTTCCCTTGTATTCCTCTGGCTATTTTTTTTTTTCAGCTAATCATGGTGTGGTTATATCACAGCAGGATCCTCATTGTAACTGTTTTTATTAAAAACAACCCCAGCCCCTGCACATCCCCACTACTGTTTCATGACTGTTGATCAAGCCCTATAATGACGCTTTACAGATCCTAAAAGTGGACCAATCCATGACCCCACAGGACCACCACAGGACTGAATCACATTGTTTATCACAATAACAAAATTGTAAATTACATCTGATCCTGTCTGAAAAACTCATTACTGACTCCCCCAAGGCAAAGAGCATTGCCACTCCCTTTGCCCGAAGAGAATTAGGTCTAAAAACTAAAAAAAAAAAAATGCCTAGCATCATGATATTTTCTAAGGTACAACACACGAGATGTTAAATGTCAGTCTTCAGGATGAAAGCTCGCAGTTCCAGCACAATCTAACACGTTTTAGTTCCCCCCTCCCCCAAGTCTCTAATCTGAGTTTGAGTTCACTCAAACTTGATTAATTGTTTGAAAATACTTCCAATTTAGTGACCTATATGTTTGTGCTATACACACAACACACAGAATTCCAGCTGAAATAGAACACTGTGTGACGTTTCTCCTGCTTTAAAATACTGCAAAAATAAAGCTTTAAGATCTTAAAAATAACAGAACATACAAACTGGTTCCAAGTGAATAATTTAATGCAAAGGGTAAATTAAAGTTTGAATAGCAGAAATGGGAAGGAGGAGGAGAAGAAACAAGCGTTTTCTTTTCTTCATGCCTGGATAAGCAATTTGGCCGTGAAACTGAAGTCATCCATCATCCATGTTACCAACACCACCAGCGCTCAGGGCTGCTGTTCCTCAGGTCAATCGTTTGAGAATCTCCAAGAGAGAGGCGGTTTCGGGGGAGAAGTGACCCAAATAATTTTGATGCTAAGGGGTACTGTGCTTCTAGAATATGTCAGGATTGCAGGAATCTGATCTTTTCCTCCCCACTAGTACCAATTTTAGTGCTGGGAGGAGCAAAGTGGGCAGCGTACTTGATAATCCATTTAATACAACACTGATCTCCAGGACTGCCACTGGTGATACATAGCCATGCTCTCTTCCGAAAAACCAAACAGCAAGGAATGTTCCCATTCCTCTATCATTGTTATCACATCACTGTTGACACACAAGTGACAGAGCATGTCTGTGTATTAAAAGCTAGCATTATCACCTATGAACGTAATAACCTTTAATAACATTAGAGATCTGGGCTCTGAGACTACTAAACAGCTTGTGAACTTACAGGAAAGTAAAGGTCACAAATTTCGTATTCCAAGCATGAAATCTATTTGTTTAATATAACTGACAGTTATTAAATACAAGAGATCTGTACATATGAAACTCCTATTGACAGGTTCCTCTACAAAGAAAAAGAACCCCCAATCATTGTGCTCTCAGAGACTCAAAGTGTAATTCAACTCAGACTTGACTTCTTTCTTATGCTACAAACCATCAAAAGTAATACAAAAACATTTTTTAAGTGCAAGGAATTTTAAAAGACTGAGCAAATGATGAATTTATATGACTGTGTTTATTAAATAGAGACAAACGAGCACTGACTGTTCAGGAAATTTCTCTAACTATGCAGATGTTTTAGACACACGGACAGCTAAAATTTGAATTATCTAATTCAAGATGGAAAAAAAAAGTACTGTTTCTTTCTTCACTTGTTTTGTACCTCCTAGCTAAAAACTAAATATATTCACTTTTTTTCATTATGTTCTTTGAAGATTAAAGACATGTCTGACTTTGTACTGGATCTGCCCGGACAGCTGACAGCCCATTAAACTAAAGTAGTACAAGCCATACATTTTAAGGTCCTGATTTCCAAAGCACACCAAAATGACTTACTACATATGTACAAAAATACTCCTGAGATACTTTGAAATCATACATTTGAGTTTCTTCAAAAAATACATGGGCTTCTCCTTTTGTAGCAAAATGATTAAGCAGCAATTAAAATATCCTTATGGTCAGGAACCTTACAGAAGAAGTATGAGGTGTGTCCATCATTAACACTGATGATTATTGTAAAAAACTGTATTAAAAGCTTTCGGATAAGGTGTTCCCTTCTTTTAACCCAAGAACACTCAGAAGCATATCCCTAGCATGAGCTAAATATTGCTGATGAACTAATTTCTGGTTTTAACTGATAATAAAAAAACCCATGAACTTGATGCACACTGGATCTTGGCTTTCCCTCCTACCATTGTAGCCACAATGAAGGAGGAAATATAAATATTATAGTGTATTTTTACAGAAATTCTGAAGTTTTCTTAGTTGTGATGCTCTCTTCTTATGAGCTTCTTGTAGCAACAGATACAAAATGGTGGGTGAGCTCTACACCCTTGGATTGATTTACAGTGCAGGCCTGCTGTTTTTTTTTTCCTCTCCAATTCTAGATAAAGAACAAAAAGATAGGCTTTCACTTCAAAGAGATCTTTCATAAATAGATTTCCGGCAACATTTTTCTGGAAACACGGCTGAAGCTTTGAAGTGGATGTTGGAAGGCCTCTCAAGTTGAAGACACAGATGCAATGTAAAGAACTGCAATAGCATGTAATATACTTTCGGTTGTGGACCTGACAAAACTTGTTTATGTAGAAGAACATATTTTGAACCACAAAAGTAATTGATTAAGCAGCTAAGAGAATGCATAGCAGTAACCATCTGGTCTTTTCTCCCTGCTGCAAAGCACCCCAGTTATCTCATCCCTTTTGTAATGGGCCAAGGACACAGTTCAGTCGAGTTTCCCGAGCGCCCGCAGTCAGTAACCCAGAGCACTCAGCTGGACTTCACTCCAGGCTGCAGCTCAGCTCTGGATGTCCCTCAGCTTTCAAGGAAAAGCACGGGATCACATTCACACCTTCATGATTATCCTTCTCAACAGGATCAGAGGTTGCCAGGCTGACAATACACAATTATCTCTCAGAAGGGGAGGCTGAGGTAAAGTAAACGGAGCATCAAGCGTCCATATTTGTGTTTTCCCTACTCTCAAGCAGATATGAAACACAGCCATATAGTCTTTTGGACACTAAAGCTCCCCTGAGAGTGTCACTAAATGTTTGCTTTTTCAGTACACAGGGGAAGAAAAGAAAAAAAAAAAAATTTAAACTGATAAAGCTATTCAAATAGGTTAAGCCAGCTTCTGAGATTTCTCAGTAAGGTGTTACACTCTCTGAACATTTATCCCACTCCTAAAGAAAGGTGAATGAGAAAGAATAAGAGTGACTTTCAGTATGAACAACAGCATCTAGAAGTCATGCTGTGGACTACTGAGCGTAAGACAAAATGGAGTGCTCAGTTATACTCTTCCAAACTGCAATGGCTGTTCTCCATCACTGCACGTACATTGCAAGCCTTTCTGGCTAAGACACTGAGAACATGCTGGCTATGATATGAAACTCTACGCAGTTCCAATTTGTATTCAATTTATAACAATTTAGTTCTTTGTAAAGCCAGAAAAATTTACCTTGAGTTATCTTTTCTCTCCCTGAATAAAAGTATCATTTTGTTTCTGAAACAGTACTGTCTGATCCATGTACTTTTATGGGAAAATACTTTATATACCTGGCACGACTACAATAGCAGAACATTCACTGAATCTATGTTGCATCTCTTCAAATAAGTAGTACTGCTCAGGATTTAGGAGGAGTACATTCCAGACCGTGTTAAAGCTACAGCCTCCTACGTGCCCACATTAAGCTGGCTAGAACCTGGAATTCAGAGGTCTGTATATCAAGTTGGCTGAACTGAAATGAGTCTATTTCTTCAAAATGAACTTAATAATTACAAAGAATTATTAGTCATTGAACAAGCTTCCATATTATCTGCTGTTCTATTTAGTGCTACACCATAATTAAACACCCCCAAAATCTAGTCTCATATACCGTGGGGATTGATGTACATCAGATAGTCTATGCATAACTTAAAAGAGCATACATACGCACATAGTTTAAGTGTTTTAAGAAAAAACAAACAAAAACAACAACAACAAAAAAAAACACTAAAAAATCACCACTACATACACTTTTAGAAGGTATCAAAAAGAAAACAAACCAAACAACCCAACACCTGGCAACAGGCAACAAAATAAATAATATCAAACCTTTAACAAATTACACATTAATTTCCATTTGAATACACTAGTCATCGTTGTTTCTGTTACATTTGTGTTCTAGGTCACAAAGTATCCTTGCAATTCCAGTTTGAGTTCTTCCTCGTCTTCCAGTACCTGTAGCTTCTAATGAGCAGAACAAATGATTGTGATTTCACTACAAATTCCATGTTGTTACTCCTGCTCCATTTCTCTGGTTTTCAGTAATCAAGTTTAAATACCGCCTTAGGCAAGACATGACAGCAGGTACTATAAAGTTCTATCATATTTCTAGGACTTCCATTAAGATCTTCTCCAAAGCACCTTTATTTCAGGGCTGGCAACTCTCTCTCACAAACAAAGCCAGCTTCCTTTATTCCTACACATCAAGCATAATATTTGGCAGCACGTAAACAGATTTTCACATAAACTCATCTAAGAAATCCCACTTAATTCATTTAGCTTATCATTGTACCACACCACCTCAGCTCCCTTTGCAAGCACTCACAGCCATTATTTCATTCCACGAAAACACCAAACAGCATCAGGTCAGGAACAGGCCACCACTACAACACACTGAAAATACCAATAGTCATATAAGAACAGTTCCTCACTGTGACTTCTTACACTAGAAGTCACATTTGATCAAATTAACTGAGTTGCTACAGCAGACCCCACCTCAGCCATGCTAAGGATCTCTTTTTCCACGCCTAGGAGCCGCAGTGACAAAGTATCTTGCGTAACTCAAATGAAATACTATGTCAAAGCTGAGTCAAAACAGGCATCTACCAAACTTACCTGAAGTCTTCTGCTCAGTCACATCCCCTCACATAGCAACAAATGCTGCTTTCTCACCAATGCCACCAGCCCCTCCAGCAGTCTCCTTTTAACAATCCTGTCATCGTGTGATCTTCAGATGATTCCTAAACAGAACAAACTGTCTCAGGGTCTTCACTTTATAAAATCCCTTCTCTCTTTGCCTCCTTCCTCTTTAGCAAAATCACTTCTGCCTTTCTTTCCTCTGGCAGAAAAACCCTCCCAGACTCCCAGGTGCTCCATATCATCATTCAGTGAACTACTACTGAACACCCTCCTCCCCCGCAAGCAGGTGTAAGTAAATAGAAACCTAAATTTCAGTTCAAACCAGATTAGGTCAATTAAATTGACTGTGAGTAGGATTGGTGGGTTTGTTTTTCTAAGTAAGATGCATTTTAAATAAAGTCATGTACCATATTGCATTAGTCAACGCAATATTTCAAAGTTATTTCAATAAAAGTGTTATTTCATTTTAAAAAAGAAAACTTATTTCCCACTGCTAATTTTCCACAAAACTACCTGGACAGACATGAGTTCCATTACCTTCTTTTATGCCTTCATACCTTGTATCCCATCAGCAACAACTGTATAAGCACCAATGCCAAGTTACTACAACTCTCAAAGTCATCCCGGGAATGCTTTTTAGGAACTTTCCCGGTATTTCAGACTTCAACCACTCTTTGCTGAAAGCCCACCTTGCAGCCCCAGCCCACACCCATGTCATTTGGCCCACCTGCAGAAAGGGGACGGAGCAGGTGCAGGCAGGCAGCTCACCTGCATCCCTCCATCACACCACAACAAAACGATTCCTCAGCAATCAGGAGGAAACCCAACCCCGTTAATTTTGCTGTTCAGCAGTAACCTCCTTCATTTGAGTTCCATCCTTCTGGTTTGTACAGCTTGTTATTGCCACATTTTATGATTTCTTTAATTAAACAAGATTTATTTTCTTGAATGCAAGCATACACGGCTTGAGGGTATTTCATAAAATACTCTTATGTATTCAAAATAAATATAGTATTCATACAAATTCATTACTTATTCTTACACATGATGATACATGATTTCTTTTCAATCTCAGCTTCTTGTTCAGGTTTCTATTCAGCTCGTTAAAGCTAACACTTTTACGACACTTAATTCACTAGGTATTACTTGTGGTTTCATTAAATATATGTGCAGGTTCATAAAAGGACAGGAAAATCTTCATCAAATAAGCATTGCTCACATTCATCATAAATATTTTGGTTGCCATAAAACTATCACGGGAAAAGGTTTATTTTATTTCTTATTCCACCTCTGGTTTATTTATTGGAAGAGTCAAGGAGGGTCAATAAAATGAAAAAAAACATGCTTCCATAAACATTTTCCTAGGAAGGGGTTGCTATCGGGTTACATCTCTATTGGGGAAGAAGTTGGGAAGGAGATGAGGGAGGCAATGAGAGAGCTCTTCAGTGGCTCTTGGGATTTTTCTTTGACTAGTTTCTTTCTATGCAAGTTTGAAGGTCTTGCACTTTGAGTGGAACCAGCACCCTTTGCTTAGCTCTATTCAGAAAAGGAAGACAACAATAATGAAACTCAAATAATTTAAAGCAGCATTTTTAAAACAGGGTCACGCAGCTCTATTATGTGCCTGTTAAATAGTACGTGATTACATCGCTGTTCTTTCACAAATACACACAAAAGGCGACTGAACAAGCGAGCAAATGGACTTCAGAGAATAAAATCAAGAGTAAAAATGTATCTTTTCATGTAATTTAATCTGAACTCTTTGCTCTTCTTTGGAAGAAACCTTCATCACAATTAGAAAATTCAAGGTAGCTAGGCTGCAGATAAAGGAATAAAACAAGCATAATTTCTAAGATAAAAGAATGCAGTTATGTACGTTATACCACATAACACGAGTAGTCTATTTCATTACAAACCACATCTTTTTGTAGTATTTTTTTTAATTCACTAATTTGGAATTAAGCATTTAAGCTTCACCAGCTACTAAAGTATTCTTTAAGTAATATTGGACCATACCTTTTTCAAATATTAGGTTCCTTTTCATTGCCATCTTTAAACACTTTCCATAAGCAGGCCCAGTGATAAGCAGCAGGACGATGAATTTGTATCACTTTGGCAAGTAAGTGGAGAAGAAAGGTTTGGCTGGGGAATTCCTGAATGCCATCTATTGCTCTTCTACTCTGACACTAAATCGGGGTCATGCAATTCTCTAGTTACTTGATGTCCACTTCTATACTTTAAATATGTTATTTCTTATCAGACTGAGTCCTCACGCTCAGATTTGCTCTGAAGAAGCAGAAATGGCATTTAGAAAACAGGATTTCCTTCCCTTTCTTTCTGTTCCTGGCACTCGCTATCTTCATTCAATGCGAAACATCATTTTCACACAATGCAGTAGGTAATGCTGTAAAACCAAATGCAATAAAAGCTCCGCGGCGTACACGTATACAAGGAAAAAGTCTATCATTACCAAAATAGTGTTCAATTTTCATTGCCTGCAGTTCAATTTCAAACTATTCGCCCACCTTCAGTATTCCCTCTCAGATGCTGGCTCCAGAGGTGGCTGCTTACTTCTGAGCATCACACAAGGACATCATTTTCTTGCTTACCATGTTCAAGTAGCATTTTAGCATAAAATCCACTCCTTTGGGTGAAGAGGAAGGTTTCTATTTTACCAGTAAAAATCCGTTTCAAAGCAGTATGCTAGGAAGGCTCGCATGGACAAAATGCCCAACCAGAGCATAGCAGGTCTTCTGACATGGCTAGATTGCTTTGGAATGTACATAAGGGACGGAGGTATTTACATAATTTGACAGAAATTCAGAAATCATATCAGCTGGCTATGATCTTCATCCATCAATGAAGAAAGCAGCAAAGTGTAATTCAGCTGAAGAGGTGGGATGAAATGGCTTTACTAGCGCAAGTAAAGGGAAGAGAAGAGGAGAGCAGCAGTGAAACTGCAGCACAGTTTCAGGGACAAACAATTAGGAGGTGACAATTTGCGAAGAAAAAAAAAATCACAGCTTTGTGTGTTGGAAAACACTGTAATTAAATCAAATAATGTCTCTGATGTTGTTCTTGTACTGTAGAAAGAATTTTCCATTGACCAGCCCAGAAGAGTGGTAACAAATTTATCACATAATGAATTTTGTTACGTGATGAGGAATAGAGGAAAATGAACAGTGACTGAGCACCAACCTAATGCAGTGTATTTGTCACTCTGTGTGAATTAAAAAGCTGGAGGGATGCTGTATAGTGTTTGCTGTCTGTGTTTTGATTCATGGTGTTGTTGGCTGTCTTGGAACTATTAATGGTAATGTCTGGTTAACTTTTGAATTTGCAAGAGCTAGTTAGGGTATTTACAACCGGGAGCATCTTTAAAGGAAGTTTTTGGAAGGTTCATAACCTTGGATCACCTGGGACTGAACACTTCGATCAGCATGACCCAACAGCAACAATCTTAACATTATTTATGTATACAGCTAGATTTTTATTTTCATAGCTAACGTCAGTGCCTGCAATGTCACCGGCGATAATGTATTACCATTTTTTATCTATGGAAATGGGAGGAAAATCATATAGACTTAATAGGAAATATTATGGTAATCCTCATATATCAGTTTAAGATAACTGTATTTCAGCAGGGCATAAATTGCCAGGGGCTGCTTCTGTATTCAGACAACTCTGAGACTTAAAAGCAAATGCAGATATGTGTTTCCCTTTTCCTGGAGTTCATCAACATAGTATAATTGTTGATTCAACCAGTGAAGGGGAAGGAGACTTATGTGGGTCACTGGGAGTTCAGAATGACTGAAAGACACTGCGGACAAGTATCCTAAGTAATATCGCCCAGATTGTGTGAGAATGGTGGCTGCTAGGTATTACTCCATTGGTCACGCAGAAAAATCTAAGGGGAAAAGCTAGGTGAGGACTATAATCTCACATGGGTAAAGATTTGGGTGGGGGAGGTTGTCTTTGCTATTCAGTTTATTCAAATAAAAAGTGAAAAATCTATCTACACCCTGAGGCATTATTTCGTATCAATAATAAAATATCTGCTTCTTACATCACCTCAGCAATATATAAACATACACACACACAAAAATATATTATGATATGTATATTCACTACATCAACCACGATGACAACAGGGTTGGCAATACTCTACATTAATAAGAACAACAGAGGAGGAAGGCTGTAACTCAAAGCTCCTGAAAACGGCTTTCCTACGCAGAAGAGGGGGAGCCTGACATTGCCACAGTGCGGCACTGGGGCCCTTCAGCCCCAACAGTGGGCTAAAGCCACGTTGGGTTACGCAAGTCAAAGGAAACCACATCAGCCTGGAACAAGAGGGCAAAAGCCCAAGGAAGCAATGAATGATGTACAGCCCAAAATGCCCAGAAGCTGCTTTGGAGCCAACGTAGGGGAAGTAGGGGTTGGAGAGCAACAGTGGCTGGAGGGTGCCCGTGCCATGGGTGAGTGGGTCCTAGCAGCAAATTCAAGAGGAGTGCTGGGTGTGAAGGAAGCCGTGCAGTCTTATCAAGCTGCTGCCATTTCTTTCCTTGTAATTTTATGCCTCTTGTATGTTCTCCCTACCTTCATGACAAAACCTCTTATTTTGTACACACCCGTCTGAAGGAAGGAGCTGATCACCCCTCTGCTGGGACTCAGCTGAGCAGAGCACGTGTGGGATGGGGCAGGAGATGGGGGTTGCCATGGAAACACATCATTCTGCTGCTAGTCTCTGTCTAAGCTTTGATACCAGATTGAAGCAGCCTGGTCTAACTTTTAGCAACAGGTAATGACTGTGAGAGTTCACCCATGGTATTCTCGCTCTTTACTCTTTTGAATTTTTGCTTTGCTTTTCTAGAAACTGTAAAAAAAACTTTCACTCATAAAGGAAAAACAAAGTAATATTTGAAAAATCCAATTTAAAGTATAAAGCTTTGTAAGACCTGAATCTGTTCTTATGAAAACAAATTCTACGTTTTTCATTGGATTTTGGGGGTTTGGTTTTTTTTACTAAGAAGCAAGCTGCTATGCAAAAGAGTTAAGAAGACTTCAGGGCATTTCATTTATCAGCCATTGCTTGCTTCATTTGACAACACAGCCTAACCAGTGTAAGACATAAAGAAGGAACCAGAGGTCTAGGAGTTGTCCCACACTAATCTCCCTTTTGCTCACGTTTCAGGATCAGCTTTAGGTGACATCAGGGCCCTGTTAAAAGCCAGCTTAGATTGCTCACAGAAGAAAAACTGATAGGAGAGGAAGAGGGATGAAAGCCTATTGTGAAAGCCATCACAAAATACGCAATTTGCTTTTACTAAATATCATAACATAGACATAAGGAACATTTCCTTGAAATATGAATAACTTTACATCGTACATATTGCCCCTACTCCTTGCAGGGGGTTGGACTAGATGACTTTTAAAGGTCCCTTCCAACCCAAACCATTCTATGATTCTATATGAACACATATAACCACGCTATACAATATATGATTGTATTATAGATGAATAAACCTCAAAAAATAGTAAACTTACTAAAAAGACAAAATGTTCTGATTACCTGTTTGAAATTCATTTACAGTCAACTTCCTTGATGTGCAGAGGCTTTTGTATTTAGATGAGTTCACTCCTGAGTATCTTCTGCTTTCTTCTCACTGCCTGGCTTTTGTTCTTTCACCTTGTCTTTCTGGTGGGCTTGAAAAGAGCCATTCGTTTAGTGTGGTTCATACTTCAAGCACTGTCAAGCATGAGTGAATAATACTTGGCTGATTTCACAAGTCTCCGTTTTACAGCTGGAATGTTGAAGTCGTTTGTTGACTCCGTATGTTTGTGCCCCAGTAGCAACCTAGGATGTCTTACACACAGCACACACAGTTCTTGGGCTGCGCAGAAAAGAGATGACGGCAGTAGTAGCAAACTGTATTACATAAAGAAGAAATAATGATTTATTCCAATTTTTTTTTGCTTTAAGAATTAAATCAGACATTGCCCACAAATAATATGTGGTGCTGCATTAACCTGTTTCTTCTTCCAGGCAATCACTGTAATACCCGAGACAGTAACACAGGCAAATGGAGAACTGGTCTGACTGGCTTCTGTACAAAGCAAATTCTAATGGAGTTGATTTGCAGGCCTCTCTTTATGCTGAAGTTTGTGCATCATCTAAGAGGTGACAGAGAGATTCAGGTAAGAACACACAATACATATCATTCATAAAAATTAAAACAAGAAACAAATATACCAGCTTTAATGTACCGAGTCTGCGTGAAGCCACTGATCCCACATGCTTTAAGGCAGCTCTGTGCATTTTTATGTGTGACTTCCATTATATCCATTCTCAAGAAGCACACCACTCTGATGCAGAGCAGTACACTTTCTTTTCTGGAAATGCTGCTCAGTTAACAAGTCACCTCTCCAATTTGGCTTGCTCCAGATGCAGTGTGGACTGACAGCTCTGGCTGGGTTACAGTATTTCAGAGTATTCTGCAAAGGCCGTAGCGACTGTCCGTGCATGGGAAATACTGCCACCGCCGATGCTTCCCTCCTAGCCGTCCCCACATCCTATTCCACAAGCAACTGGTAGCTGGCAAAGCACTTGCAGCTGGTAGGAGGAGAGCTGGAAGCACAACTGGCAAGTTCTCTTTGCCTGATTTCCAGCTGAGAGAAGCAGAACAGATGGCTGGGAAGGGAGACAGGGTGAAGAGCAAACATCCACGGAGTACTGAACAATCTCCTGGGACTGAATGTACACATCTATCCGGCAGATCAGGATTCCGGCTTCATATTGGTCTTCTAGATCCAGCTGCAATAATAAACAGAATTTAAAAATAGATGAAACACCAGTAACAATGATTCAGAAAAAATAAAATCAACCATTTCCTTTCTATTTCCATGTAAGCAACGGTTTTAATTAATGGAGGATTATTCTGTGATTGAACATGGGTGGGAGAACGCAGGAGATGATGGTTCACGTGACTATGAATAGGAAGAGAAGTGCCACCTCCTGCTAAGTTTACCATCTCATGCCTTCTACTGTGCAAGGAATTCACAACAGATGAGCAGAGTACGGCTCCACAGGTCTTCCTTTCAAAGGGCTCTTCCCCTATGGGAGCTGGCCCCCAACTAAATTAGCCTAACTTAGCTGCAGCTATCACTTTCTTCTGGATATCATGTTTCTCTGAGCTTTAAGCTGCAGAGTGTGATTTTTCACATTTGTATCCCAATCCACAGCTCCCCACTACCTCCACTCAGCTGGTTCGCTCGCCAACGATAACTTTTCCAAAATTTTCCATCAGGTATTATTTTACAGGGTCCACAAAATATTTATTTTCTCTGTTCCTTCTGTCATAACAAGCTGGGTTTCTTTACAAAAAAAAAAGAAGTTGCACTGACCCGCACGAGCAGACTGTGGCAGTTTCCCTGTCCACCCGCAGAGCTGCGCAGGTCTCACCCCGTTGTCCTTTCGGCTGCGTGGGAGCTGACGAGGACCCCTGTTACAGTGTGCTATTGTACAGGTAGTACTGGGGCTGGAACAGAGGTACAGCGGCATTTAGACAGTACTGTACCTATGCTAAGCTGTCTTTCATAAACCGGAAACACAACATTCTTGCTGGAACTTCAATCCACCATATGCTGTCAGGCCTCAAGTATATTTATTATTAGCAGGTCAAAAAGATCTATCAATATATAGAAGGGGGAGAAAACAATGCCTTAATCCCACATTCTGAGCTGGAAAAGTCGCCTGTGCAATATTCAGCATCCTTTCCTGGAGAATTTTGCAAAAGGTAGTAAGACACAATGTCTGTTCTGCACATGGGGAATCAACGGAGGGAGATCTGAAACAACCTGGCTTTCCAGCTTCATTGTGGGAAACATCACCACCACAACGGCCAGAGCTGGTGACAGGCAGCCCCTGGGGTCGGCACTGGGGTCATCCTGGGGTCTTCACCAGCATTCATTTGTGAACACAGTCTCTCCTCTTTTTAACACCCCCAGGTACCGGATGCAGGGAAGACAGAGAAGGGTAAAGGCAAAATACAGATCTGACCTGGCATGTTTGTTTCTGGAGAGATTTTTCTGTGTAAAAAGAATTTGCAGCAGCAATGCATTTGGGACCGGGTAGCTGCAACACTGGTAAGGAGCGTAAGCACGGCCAGCGTTTTCTCAACATAGTTACACAAGTCCATCATATGTGTGGTCTCCAGCCTTTTATCTAATGTTGAGATAAACATGACTTTACAAGCTTATTAGATAAAACATCAAGCAGCATCGAGAATTTAAAAGTTTCATATGTTCTTTTTTTTTTTTTCTTCCTTAGGGTGTGCTGAAAAAAAAAGGCACACAAACCTGAGATTTTAATCTCCAAGTGGTTATCCTGATAACTAATAAATCTAACCTTTCCAAGCAGACGTATGAAGTTAAGGGGACTAATTGATCATGTTGGCACAAAGGTGTTGTTCATTCTGCAAAGGCCAAGTTAATCCACATTGATGTGATTCAAATTAACCTTAATCAGCTACTAGGCTGACTGTGATTTCATTACTGGATATGCTACAATTAGACATCTCCTGTCTTTAAATGCCCCTCAGCTTTACTGCAGAGATTTTTTTTTTTTAATAATAATAAACACCCATTTACACATCAGATGCTATTAGTGTAATTGGCTTTAAGACTGACTTTTTTTTGTGTAGTCACTTTTTGGTTCTGTTTATTCTGAAAAGGTCAAGTAATACAGATTGATGTGATCTAAATTAACCTCAAACAGTTACTTCTGTTCTCAGAATGATATGCTGTCATGGTGGGAATGGATCCGACAGTTGCCTTCTCTTTCTTTTTTTTTCTTCCCTCCAGATGCATAAATCATACGCATCTCAATCCTGGAGGCAGGTGCAAAACACTTACAATGCTATAAATTATCTTCATAATAGGAAGTTGACTATTCATCAGAAAACTTTATTTTTTCCCCATTGAAGCAATGTGGGTATGGCACACACTGCACAAAAGATACACTTCTCAAAAATGAGGTTTTCTTTTGCAACTAAAACCTGATCCAAAGCCCAGTTTTGCAAAGCTTCCCTTGCATTTCCTACCTCAAGCAGAGAGTGTGAACACAACATTCAAGTGCAAATTCATGGGCAGTGTGGTTGATTGTGGCACTGAACAAGTGAAGCGGGTTCCCTCATTTTATTTGATTTCCTGAGGAAAACAAGTGTAATTTCCTCACCTGTCTTCTCGTTCAATTATCTCAAGGTAAGACTAATGCCTCTTAACACCGCCCTGATGAAATGAGAAGGTACAACGAGTGAAACGCTCAAGCAGAGCCGTAAGAAACATGAGACAAAAATAATAACTTTTCTTCTGAGGAAGGGAATTAGATGGGGAAGGGGTGGGCAGCAAGAACAACTTGAAGCCAGCTTTTTCCTTCATCCACCACATACGGCCTCTAAAGAAATTTAGCTTCCCCAAAGGCAGGAGGCAACAAGGAGAGACCTCAAAAACCCCCGTCCGAGCCGTGGGAAGGATGTCTCCCCTTACAGAGGTGTAACTCTGGGCACCCCAGTCCCACCTGCTCCCCCGGGCTCCCTCCGAGCCCAGCGGTGGGAAACTGCCTCAGAAGGGGCTCGGGGTGAAGGCAAGGAGAGGCAGCGAGCCAGGCAACTGTCCTCCTGTCCTAGGCACCAGCGCGTCTCCCCACAGCTCCGCGCTCAGGCAACCTGATCTGGATAGTTACATGGAAATACAACTTGACATAGGGAATAGCCACAACCGTCACATCATTTATTGATCAGAATAAATGTTTAATTTTGCATTTAGTTGAAGGCTGCGCTGTAAGCAATAATTAATTTAACGGTTGTGGTTATTTTACATGTCCAGTCACCCTTCTACACGCAAAATAACCAGAACAAGCATATTATTTATTGATTCAACCCTGAACCTAAAGAATGGCGCGCAGTGCGCTACCTTGGCAGTATTTGTATGACTTCAGAGCTATTTTCCCCTCTGATGATGTCTCCTCACATACCAGACCTCCCTCTTGTTTCATTCTGTTTTGTTGAAATCCTCCAATGTGAAACTCACCTCTGAACAGTAGGCGAGGAGAGCGTGTGGCACCAGAAACAAATAAAAGGAGTATTTTTTTCATCTGCTGAATCCTCTAAAACACACCAGAATGACTGTAGAAAGAAACACACAGACAGAAGAGCAAGTGGTTCTGTTTGTAATGACATCTTCTTGAAAAGCAAAAAATGCTGATCACATCTCCACCGCTGTGGAAAATCCAGACTCTCTCCCTGAACAATGCAACACCTTAAATAAAGAATTGAAAGGAGCTGCAGTTACTCTGGGAGATTTCCCTAAATCTTCCGGCTTTGGGGGCTGGAGAAGGAGAGCAGAGGTAGCTGTATCTTTGTACCTTTCACACAGCATTAGGGTTGCTCCCCTAACAAATCCTGAAGGAAAAAAATACAGAAAAGGACCTAATAATTCTTTGGAAAATTTCAGGATGACTAGCGCTGAACATGATTTAGGATGCTTTAAATCCCTAAATTTTGATACGCAGTGAGGCTCTCCCTTTTCTGCCTCCCATTTGCCATTGTATTTCTTCAAGTGTGCAAAATCCATAGGGTTTTATTGTTTTTCTTCACACTTGTTGCTCAGGATGTGAGACAGGATATTGGTGAACCCACCCACTCTACAGGTAGGAACAAACCCATTTTTCTTGGCACATCAGTTATTTTGAGGCTCACCATATAAGCAATATTAGAGATGCAGTAAAGCTGCCTACCCATAAAGAAGTCGATTGCTTCAGTGACCAAATGTGTACGATAAACTTTACTTAAAATTGACATCATACTTGTAACATAAACACTGAGGCTAATTATGAAAACAATTACAGTCAAAGCCAATTACACCGTGGGTTAGTAAGTACGATCACAACTGCTATTTATGGTGACAGAAACAATATAATGACTATATATGAAAGACTATATACAGATGGTGAAAAAGATTATGCTTGGCATAACTCAGAGAGACAAATTAAAATGAATGTCTGTTAAAAAAAACCCAGAAGTAGTAATATTACATCACTAAAAATGAGACTGACCTGTTCTTTCACTTAATGCCAAACTACAGCTTGGCACGAATCACAGACGTGACCATATGAAAAACCTGAAGTAGCTTTACTCACGTATGTGTAAGTATGTGTATGTAAGCATGTCTGTACGAACCGTAATACAACAGCCATGCTTTCCAGTTTGGATGAAAACAGTATAAAATACTGTTGGGTTCTTGCTGTACAAGCCTTTGGGCCTTCCGACAAATAGGAAATCTCAGCACTCATACACAGTAAATTGCTTCAAAGTGGTTTTAATAAAGTTTAGTACGTGTTTGGCAAAAACGAAACCTTCCTCTTCCCTACACGTGAACAACCAGAAATTTGCAGACCCACACCAAAGAGATACATGGGTTCATGTTCATTAGGGTGTTATCAAGGTTGATTTTCGCATTTAGGAGTTTTATTATCGCTACTTATGTTCTTGTCTCACCTTATGAACTGAGATTAGTTTAACACCATCAATTTATAAGCAACAAGATGTGTAGAGTCAGTTATCATGCTAAAGCTCACCACTTCTGTCTGTCATCCTAGATTTCCATTTACAGACATTTACAAGAGCATAAAACAATCCCAACGTAGTTTGTTACTGCAAAGCCATACAATATACTGTGGCGCTCATTACTCTGGTCCCCTAAACAAGTTCCACTAAAACCTAAACGAGCACGTTAATGACTGTTGTCAGTAGTTTGATGGTGTTATTTTTTTGTTTATGACCATGTATCTATATTTATCAAAACTAGCCCTACACAGTCTACAGTATTTTCCTAGCTGTCCTCTGACAGCTTTTTCACCCTACCATCTCGCCCAGCAGCATTTCAAAAAAGCCAAGTACAAGGAAGGTTTTAGTTTCACTATAAAGTATCCAATTTCATGTGACAGGTGAAAGAAAACCCCGAAGGCAGCCAAGCTACCTTGTGAACACAACAGCTATGCTGGAGATGAAACCTGGTGCTTCTCTTTGAAGACCAGCTACCTGCTAAGCGCTCTTGACCACGGGTGTTCAAACCTCAGCAGAAAGCATGGTTTATCTCCCTTCCTGGTCGTTTTGTACTCAACAAGCTCCTGGAATGCTTTTGAATAATGTTTCATATTTAAACCTAAATTTGAAGCAGGAATCAGCCTTTGTAAAGACTCCGAACTAGATTTTCAAAACAACAAATTAACAAAAGTTCATCTTCTATTCAAGCATCAAAATCACCGGCAGATTTCACAAGAACCTCTTTAAAACCCTGTCCTATGAGACCTAGCCCATTATTCTGAAGGGCACAGGACAAAAGCAAAGTAGATTACCATTACTTTTAGCTAAAATAAATGTATTTCTCCTCTGTAGTTTCTTTAGTTGTCTTATCATCATCCCTCTTTAGATGTTCACGGTGGAAGGAGTTTTAGATTTTTATACTGTCGCAAGCATTGAAATAAGATGAGTCTAAAGACTGCTTCTTGTGTCCTCTTGTAACTAAGGGGACACCTGAACACTTTCAACTACTTGCTATTAAATGACCGCAATAACTGTCATCCATCCACAGGAAGGTTGTGGTTAGTTAGGAAATGATGAAATTCTTTATTAATAGGTTAAGAAGTGCATGTGAAATTTGGTAGAACACTTCTTATCCTGTGAACTACTCTAACACAGCTATTTTTCAGTATTCCTGGACTAACACAGAAAGAACATTTTCAGGACTACAGAGAAAAAAAACAATAAAGCATTCAGTAAAAATTGTTTTAAGAAAAAAATGTTTCATGCACACATTTTTGTTGCATAACTAAGAAGGCAGAAGTACTTCTATAACTGCAAGGCTGGAAAAACTGTATCTACAGATACGGTGGGTGACGTTGCAAGAATGGCATATACTCAGCGTGACAAAAATGTTGTCTTCTACTATAAGAATGGATAAGAGACACTATCATTAAAAAGTAAATATTTTTTGAACTAACAGTGCCAGAGAAAGTAACGGACAAATGTCATGAAGAAAATGACAAAAAATCTCTTTGATTTCCTCATGTTAATATCCAACAGTTCTTCTGAAAACTGAGGACATTCCAAAAATTTAAAGAGTTACCAACCCTTGAGTATTTTAAAAGAACTGAAAGAATGATCAGGAACGGTCACTCACATCTTTGTTCACAGGTAAAAATCATTATGGATTAGAGATTACAAGTGTAAGTACTGTCCATCAGCTTGGTTTCAAAGAAGGTAGACAGTGTAATTCTTTAGTCTTTGATGGGATTGTGGATCTGAGCTGTAAACTGGTACAGTATACTGGGATTTTTCCAAGGCATTTAATGCAGTGTTTACAAAGCGTTTCACAGAAAAGGTTAGCCCCATATGTAGTTAATAATAATCAAGGATTTAACTAGAGATCCCTAGAATAGGTAAAAAGGATCAACTGATATCATTACCAACATAGTTACAAATATCTGAGGTCATATCTAGCAAACATCACTACTGAATGAATTTCTCGGCCAACACTATTTGTTGTCATGATCTTTAGGATATAAAATCCTTCTTATGAAGTCTGACCACTATTAACTTGCCCATTTAGTAAATAAGAAACTCTCACACACTTAGAGAACCAGTGTCACTAAGTTCAGATGAGATGTGCAGCAAATACATGGTAGTTCTCTGGCTACGTCCTTGACAAATCTTCCTTTCTGATGGACGACTCCCTTTCTCCCTTCTTCCTTCCCTCCTCATAATTTTGGATGCACATGCTTGAACTCCATCTACTCCCATCTAAATTTATTGAAGTAGCCAAAGCCTTTATTAACTTCGGTCCTTAATCCTTACCAATTTCAGCACATACTGTCTCTTCTCTGGCTATCGTAAGTATTCTACGTGCCAAAGAGATTGAAATTAAATATATGTTCTGCCAAGACATAAATATTCTTCTCTACTTATAGATAAATCAATACACTAAATAATTCATAAAGATTTAAACCATATTTTAATATAATTAAATAAGTACTGTTTATATTTTATTAGCTGATACTAAGTTTGATTAGTGTTGTCTTATTTCAACTACCCCTTGCAGAGATGATTCATTAAATTTTTAAACTTATTATTATTTCTATATGTCTGCATTTATTTATTAACAGTAAATCTAAATAAGCCCAGTAGGATAGGGATTCAAGAAAGAGGAATGAGAGGGAGTGGGCAAAGTAATATCTCTTTGCTTAAAATTTTCTATGTACTCTTACCTGTTTTCTTAAAACATTACTTAAAAAACAAACAAACAAACAAACTCAAAACTTTAAGCTAATATTTTTCAGTGTTACAATGAAATTGTTAGGTGTTTTCACTTCATTCACTAGAAGGATAGGTTGAATACTTGACACATACAAAAGCCAGATAATATGGCCTTAAATGATTTAGCAATGAATGTGTCCGTGAGCAGAGATTAATGAAGTTTGAGTTACAGTGATTCTGCAGAAAATCTGCCCCAGTGTACAATTAAGAATTTAAATAGTATTTCTTCTTATTCCCTTTTATTTTAGGTGATTGTCCAAAAAGCTAACAGGTTCCTCATGTATTTGGTAGAACACTGGCAGAGGTTGCCCAGAGAGGTGGTGGATGCCCCATCCCTGGAAACGTTCAAGGCCAGGTTGGACGGGGCTCTGAGCAACCTGATCTGGTTGGAGATGTCCTTGCTCCTTGCAGGGGAGTTGGACTGGACGACCTTTGAAGGTCTCTTCCAACTCTAACCATTCTATGATTCTATATGGGGCTAACCTTTTCTGTAAAAGGACAAGTGAGCCCTGACTCCAGAATCTCTTCACGAGGCAAATTCCCAAACACGAATGAGAATTAATCAAAGTTCTGATGGCGTCTAATAACATTGCAGTCATTGAGAATGATTGTTATTGTCCCTAATGAGCATTTTATAGATACTCATATTTGAGCAGGGCCTGAATCTTTCAAGAAAAGAAGCAGTGTTTTCCCTGGAGAAGACGCATGTTGCTGAATGCAATCTGTCAGCACGTCAGGGCTCCTCAGACTCCTGCGCTGTAGTAACAGATGATCAAATCCTCTTCCATGTTTCATGAATTGAAGGTGTAAATCAGTTTATCCATTAAATAAGTCAACATGCCTCTTATCTATCAGTTACTTTGATTTTATAGATAAAGGTATAACTTCTATTGCCAGTAATTAAAAAGGAATAATTTATTTCACAATGTAGTTCCTATCAGTCTGCTTCAAGCTTAAAATGAGGGCAACCGCTAACTGTAATTCTTGCTTTTCTAACGTATTCTCTCACAAGAGGAATGTGATTTCACTTTGATTTTTCATTTCCATAACAAGAATGGTGAAGTATTTCATATATTTAAATATAGCTAGTCCTGGAAAAAATAATAGTCTAGGGACCTGGCCATCCCCTTCTACTACCATGGAATAACTAAATCGCAGATAGCCTTCTCCCTTACCTGTTTTAACACCGAAGAATCAAAAGACGCTCACTTGGAGTTCTCGTCAAAATACTACTAATTTTATTTAAAAGGATGTTTCCACTGGATGACAAAGATTAAAAAGAGAATTGAATGCACTTCATTCTAGCAACACTAATCTCCTAATCTTCATCTTTTTCTCACTTTAAATCTATTTCCCCTTCTATAAACCATTTATTGTCTGATCACTGTTCTTGTCTTTCAGCAGCATTTTAAATTACATAAACATAGCGCGCTATTTATCCATAACACTTCTATGAATTTCTTTTGCTAGTCAATCATCAAACAGGAGTTTAGGGTAGAGCTTTGTCTTCACCGTCACACCCTCGCTCAATGTTCCCGGGCGATTCTAGGTAAGAATCAGACAGACGTCTATTTTAAGATACTCAGATGTGAGCACGTGTTTCATATACACCCTGTAATAATTGCTGCTGCCTTTAAAAAAATTTAACAGGAAAAAAATACTATATACCTGTACGATGAAACGGCATCATACCTGTGTAAGGCAGTACATTTTAAAGCACCTGGTTTTGCACTGAATCTTCGGTTTCTGATTCCAGGCACACACTGGAGATAGGGATGCAGTTTCTGCAGCTCTCTGCTGTGGAATTAAGCTACTGAGCTTTCTCCTACTCTTTGGCTGGCCTAATCTTACCCATCCTGCACTAAATCACCATTTTACCCTCTTTAAAAGTGTCCTGACAAACACGCTGACACCCAATTTACTACATGTTTTTATTTGAATTGAGGAAGTGCATAGGAAAGACAGTTCATCCCCTAAGCGTTAGGCCAGTTGTCAGGACTCTGGAAGGATGCGAGAGCACCCGCCGAGCCGAGCCAGTTTGGAGGGAGGAACAGCAGCTTCCAGCAGAGTACAGGGCTGCATACGGGCAGCTTCCACACAGACAATTAGATACCCACAGAGAGACAGAGTTCAATTGATAAACTAGCAGCTTTTTCTTCCTTACAGTTGTAATCTCTGCCACGCAAGCTCAATTTCTTAAGTATAGCGTGTGACAGCGGTTTTACCTACTTATTTCACACAAGCAAGGCTTGCGACTCTGTAGTCCTTAGCTGAAAGAATACAAAAACAAAGGACAGAAAAACGAAGACCTCTGGTACGTGACAGTATACTTCTGAGTGAAAACACCCTTTTGCATTTTAGAAGCCTCAGGTTACAAATATAACTAATCTGACTTGAAAGTGTAAATGTGGAAAAGCAGGCTACAACTTTCTCAGATCTCATGGTGGGCATCCCTCCTGATAAATCATAGAACGGTTTGGGCTGGAAGGGACCTTTACAGGCCGTCTAGTCCTACCCTCCTGCAAGGAGCAGGGACATCTCCAATCAGACCAGGCTGCTCAGAGCCTCGTCCAACCTGGCCTTGAATGATCACCAGGACGGATATTATAGGATTTGGGAACTCTTTATAGTGTGGAGAGCTAGCCTTTCTAAATGTTGGGGTATTTTAATTTTGTGATGGAAGTGTTTCAGAAAAACGTATTGTATCTTGAAATCAGCTGATTAATACATGCTTTTCCACCTGCCAGAAATTTTGGAATAAAACAGTACTGAGGAATAGTCTCTCTTAATAGAAACAAGTCTGGTGGCTTTACCGTGGGCCTCCAGCTTCCTATTAAATCCAGAAGATTCCTCCTTGTTCTCTGCAGCATGGATTTGTTTCCAAAAGAGAAACACCTGTGTCACACACCTAAAAATTACACACAATTTTTCACCTCACCGGGCCTGTACTTTCCAATGCTCGCTAATTGGTACTTAGGAGAACGCTATTGTGCTTTCTGCCTGCCTTCTACTCACAGGCAGTTGGAGTTTAAAATAAATCCTGTTAAGTTCCAGGAGTGGGTGATTACTTTCTCATTTTTGGTTCCAAATACGCTGGTTGTCACTCAATTTATTCTGTCCTTTATCCTTTCTGTTTTCAATATCTTTCCACTTATTTTCCTCCCACCTCCTAGTGGGAATTTCCACTCGCTGGCTGGAATTCAGCAGAAATAATAAACCCGAGTAAAGATCTCCAGCAAAAAGATCTTTGCCTAAGTGCATGACTGCAGATGCTGGAGCTGTGCCCAGACAAAACCCTGCCCGTGCTGATCTGTCCCTCCCTGTTAGAAAGGAGCAATTAGTCATGTCGGCGGCAGCGTGCGGTCCCCCCAGACACCTCCTCAGAGGGATCCTGCAGCTCCTGAGAAAAAAGGAGCGGTGGCTTGTCCTCTGCTGTTCACAGTAGTAATTCCTCGGCAAAACAGCGATGACAAAGGTCTCCCCCCATGCTGAGGTTGCCTCTTGCAGTTAAAATTGCCAGTCAGGCATAAGCCAAGGCAAGGTGTGTGGGAAGGGGTTAAAGATTATACAGTGAGTCTGTTCAGGTGCTGATGCACAGAAATGTCTCTGGAGACAAACATGATTTATTGGTCTGCGTTAATATCATGCAGTATCCGTCTGATGCCATAAACATGCAAAAATCTTCTGTTGTCCTTAGGTATGAGAGAGGATGGTCGGCTCCCAACAATGCCACTCTCAATCTATGTGAGTGCCAAAAATGCTGGTTTCTCCAGGCCTGCCTAAGTTATTACATGAGCATATACACAGGACCGAACCTTTTAAATGTGTGGTTTAACCGTTAAGAGTTACTCTGATAGTAGCTACCTCAGTCTCATCCAAGATTACATTTGATAGAACTGGTGGAATGACCTCTTTCAGATGATAAAACTGAAGTTCAGATGTTTTCACAAGGAGCATGATAGGGCTCCTTGGGAGATGTGGTGGATGTAGATCTCTGGAACACAGGTGAGAGGCAATCAGGAGGTAGAAAAGAGGTACAGCACAGTGTAAACTCCATACTGAATGCAATGCAGATCACAGAATCATAGAATGGTTTGGGTTGGAAGAGACCTTCAAAGGCCATCTAGTCCAACCCCCTGCAAGGAGCAGGGACATCTCCAACCAGATCAGGTTGCTCGGAGACTCAGCCAACCTGGCCTTGAATGTTTCCAGGGATGGGGCATGCACCACCTCTCTGGACAATCTGCTCCAGTGCCTCACCACCCTCACTGTAAAAAAATGTCCTTATATCTAGTCTAAATCTACCTCCTTCTATTTTAAAACCATTACTCCTTGTCCTATCCTTGATCCTTGAGTGAGGGAAGAAAAGATTCCGAACAAAGCAGAATGCTTTGTGTGAATAACACACTAACTCATTACGATTCCTTCTACCTTCCTAAAAGTAGCAGAGTTGAAAAATTCTCTTTTAACCTGCAAATACTCACTTATATAAGTGACGAAGATAAAATAAACCAGATGAAATGCACTTTGACTATAGGTGGTGTAAATGCAAACTGCCTCTGCTAAGGGCTGCAGCAGTTTATAGGTGTAGGACTGGAAAACCGTGCATCACAGACAGTACAGCCAGCGTAGCCAGGAAGCTGCTTTGTGGAAAAGTGCTTGTTTTGCTCCATATTTCTGCTTTCCAAGCACCTCACTCCTGGTGTCATCTGGCCAAAGTAGCCTGTACAGGGAAGGAAGCACAACAAATGCAGCTGTGAGTGTTCCCTGTCCCAGGAAGGTAAGAAGAATAAGGCTGTTTCTCCTCCCTATCTCAGCTACTGTTTGCATATACAAGCTTGAGTGTCTGGGCTATTGGCAGTAAAATAAAAAAAAATAAAGCATTCTTTCAGAATGTGAGGAATCAAAATTCATAGAATATCTGAGATGGATCTCAATCACAGGGTTAGGTTTGCAGACGTTCTAGTTTGAGGTGGATTATCTTAGCTCCAGCAAAATAGGCTTCCACTTAGTACTAGGTTTCCTTCACATTAGAAAGGCGACTGTTTGAAGGGCAGAAGGAAAGAAGAGCCGTTACAAGCTATTTACGCAGTGAAAAAGAGAACAGATACAAAGTAAGAAGGAATGTGCAGCACACTGAGCCCTCAAAACGTATTCTTTGAAACCGCAGCTCTGTGTGGTTATATCATCTTGGCAGCCGAAGTCAAAGTCTGTGCAATTACCCATATTAGGAAAACTGTAAAAACCAGAAACAGCTCTGTTTATAGCTTCATTTTTCTGCACTGAGTGGTCCACAGCCGCAGCTCAATTGGCCACTGTATTTCAAGGATCGCTCCAGATGTTCTGACCATGGAGATTCCAAAAAGCTTTATCAGCGCTCAGCTATCGGGAGGTGCCGTGTTTAAATCCAAACACAACTATCAGATCTTCGGACAACCTTTTAAGGGCATTTAAGACTGTGTTTATAAAAAACTCCTGGTAGCAGTTCTTTTACCATGTTATGATTTCATAGCCTGGAGAGTGGATATGAAAGGAATGAGCTGCTGTTAACAACATTAAAATCTCTTTAATTCAATTTCATTTGAATAGTGTATTTAAAATTTTGAATGTACGTAACCTTCCTATCTTGAAATATATTTTGTCATCTCATGCTCTCTGGTTCTGTCAAATAATAGGAGAAAAGTAAAACGAAACTCTTCACAGAGCACATACATCCACTGTTAAGTATCTGTACTGACATAATCGGTATAAAAACAGATTTACACACGTCTGTGTTGTTTAATTACTAGGTTAGATGCATCAGGCAAGCATGGTCTAAGAAGCAGGAGGTGGAAGAAATGAGGATAAGCAGCACTACCAATGTGTTTCATGCGTTGAAAACATACAGCAGCTGTAACATATGATTATCTAAAGCAAGCTAGGAAAGTAACGTGTCTGTAATGTGAGCTGAAGACAAAACAGTGATGAAGATTTGAAGTTATCTTTCTGAGTATGGCTGCTTTTAGGTAATACACTGATCTTTGCTCTGAAGAGCAGCTCTAAGAGTCACTAAGCCACATCCATCCCTGAAGCCCTGAGTTTAGGGCTTAAATAAGTTATAATAACGGTAACTGTTTATGTATGGTGTACTGACACACCTCACCTACACAGATAAACATAGCCAGTGATCAGTCTGCTACCTATTGCAAGTTAAGAGAGAACGTTCCTCAAACGCTCCTTCCTCTCGCACGGTGTTCTGGCTAAGAGCTCTTCTACCACTTAGGTGGTGTGGAGGGGGTACGTGTATGTGTTCCAAGTTATTACCTGTTGGTTTTTTTACCCCTGAGGATACAGTGAGAAATCATCTTCCACCCTAGGATTTGTAGAAATGCAGATCCCCCTTTATTGCAGCATGGAACTGATGCAATTCCCAGAAAAACCAGCCATGAAGTGGGAGAGGACCGTTTCGTTATGGTAGAGGCAGTCAAGGGACAGGGAATCTTTTGGCTGTTTTGAAAAATCCTCCTGAAGTCTTTCTCCAGACTCTTTACACACATGAGCATACAGCAATCATAAAACACAGCTTAGGAATATAAATACCCCTTAAAAGAAGACTTGAGCCTGGATTTCATACAGTGTTATCTAAAATTCCTTGCTTCTTAAGGGAGACTGATAACCTACCATAACCATGCTGGATGAAGAGAGTAACTAAACTCACTCTCAAACCAATCCACCAGTCAGTTCTAAATGGATTCACCTACGTTTGAATGAAACACTGATGTTTCCTCAAAGGGAATTTACCTTGATGCTGTTGCTCTGTGTCTGCATTGTTTAGGGACCTCTCAGAGCCAAAATGCCCGGCAGGAATCTGCTTCATTATCTCAAGTCACAAGCTTTGCAGACCACAGTAGCTTCAGCTGGCTCAGGCCAGAGGTTCTTAAAGATACAATTTGCCCCAGTTTCACTCCCCTCTAAACCCCAGGACAAGAAATAATTAACATTAACTCAACAGTTAATTTAAAAACCTTATAGCCAGCTCCTTATCTACAGTAAGTGCAAAAGACGCGTTATTCTCGGAGGTGGCGTGCAGAATTTGCACCGCTGCAAATTTCCCCTCTGACATGACTGTTTGAACAAGGACTGTAAGCTTGGCTTGTCCCCCTCATTGCTCCCTGTTCCATAAAGATTCAACAAAAGCAAGTGCTGATATTCCCCGTCACAGACGCTTTCTGAGTAATCTGGAAGAAGCGTTTTTCTATTTCTCTAGAGAAAACGCCTCAGCGTCTCCAAAACTGTTCCTTTTGTCGTTCGCTTCTTTCAGAAGCAAATAAAAATCTGAGATATAAAATGATGTGCAAATGTAATTGTAATAAATACATCAAAATAAATAAATAGCAGAGTTTTTCCATTTACACTTTAAAAGAAACAATTTTACTAGGGCTCCATGACCTACTAAAAGCACATAAAAATAAAGCCCGCAGCAGTCTATTTCAAAAAGAAAAAAAAAGCATTTGGTAGCATCTGAAAAAAGAACAGTTTACTCAGCTTAGTCTCAACCCACAAAAAATTCCGTCGCCTCTTTTATTGCTTTTAGAGCATTTCAAGACCCCTATTTACAGTGAAGCCTGAAAGAGCCCATTTCCTTTATACTTTTCTCAAGGAAAAGGAGGGGGCTGAAAGCACAGTTTTAGGAGCATATGCTTAGGCAACACTGTCGTCAAATACCAGAGGGGAAAAATGGTTTCTGAGAGGTCATAAAACCACTCGAGTGACAGTGAGATTGTACGGGAGCAAGTGGGAAGAGCTTGACAGCCATCCTGACGGGCGACAGTCCGGACGCTCCGGGATGCTGTTCCATCGGGACGGAAAATGTACATTAAAAACCTGCCACGTGTACAAAGACAACCTGAAGTGATTATTTAGAAGAAAAGTTTCAGAGTGTTCCTCACAAAGGTGACACTGAGAGGTTTCAGTGTGTAAATGCTTTCCTCTCACTGTTTGAAACGTCGGCGGTTTCCACAGCGTGATTATTTGTATAATTGCTTCGTGTACCCAGTACTAATTTACCTTCATAGCATATTGACCTTGTATCACTTTAAACTTTGCACAGCTATTAACAGATTATGCCACCACTTTGTAAAACAGTTTTCTACTAGATTTTTCTCTTCCAAGCAGGCTTTTGTTTTTCAATATTTGCCCCTCAAGGTATTTCTCTCTCTTCATCCCTCTGTTCAAACACACCAAGGGCCTGTCAGGCTGGCTTTTGTTTTTACTGCATAAAAACAGGTGTAGAAGGATAGTAAATCCAACCCAACAGCAACATTCATGACCAATTTTCATTCAAAGCAGAACGTATTTTCCAATTGCTGAACATCACTTTGAAGGCTGCAGAGGTATGCTAAAATCCAAGCACTCTGGAGACAAATGTCAGCGCCATTCTCTCCTTTGCAAAAGTAAACCTGTGCTTTTAAAATCTTCTCAAAAGTTTCGACTTCTCGCTTTTTCTTATTTTCTCACACTGATTTTCCTCTCCAGGAAAAAAAAAAAAAGGCTTCAGAATTAAATACATTATTTTGCTACTGCTCTGGCAACATCTTACATTTATTTTAGGGCGCAATATTTAAAAAAAAAAAAAAAAAAAAACGAAGAAGAAGAAGAAATCAGCAGCAGTTCTGGCATAAGCAGCCCTTCTTGCCTCACCTCCTTACTGGTCTTCCCAACTCCCACACTGTCATGCCAACAAAACCATCTGCAGGTCTTGCAGCAGTGAAGAAAGCCCTTTTCTGAGCCCATTTTTAAGCTGGGTCAGTTCTTAACTTTTTTTTTTTTTTTAAACTTAGATCCACAAACAAAAACTGAAGAAGAATTGCGGGAGTTGAAAAACATGGCTGGGGAAGAAAGACTCTTTCCTGTGCCCACCTTCCCACTAAAAGAATGGTAAATTAAAACACAGATTCTGCATTTCCTCCCCAATTAATCTAATATATAAAAGACTTGGTATTATATAAAATTATATGTTTGACATGACATTTTGGCTTGGGAGCTTCAGAGAACACAAATCAGAAAAAGCAGTAAAATAACTTCAGCATAAGATGATTTATGGTCAGTATACACTTTTTGTTGAGTTCCTATTCATCAACTTTATAGTTTACCATTTACTACCATACTACCTCAAAAGGAAGTAAAAGTCAAAGATTATAAAACTGAGGTATTAAGATCCCTTTTTAAGATACATTTTTTCCTGATATTCCAACAGAATAAAGAAACAGTGAGATGTTTGTGAAAGAACTGTTTCATGTTGCAACAGCAGAATGTTAGAAACAGGATACGATGTGGATAATTTAACAGTTGCCAAACAAGATGATTAAAAATATATTCCGCTGAAGACAGTTCTAGTTCAAGTTTCTAACTCTATTTACCCTTGCTTTTAGCTTCTCACATATGACATCTCTTTGGGCCAAGAAGAGGTGATTTCAGTGAAAAAGAGAGTTCGTCCTAAGTGGTGTGAAATATGAGATGGAGATATCTTGTAACAGTGGGTAACGCTCACTGTAAAAATATGCGGTATAAAAATTAATCTTAAATTACTTTATACTGCTAATGTTTAAGCCAATTCATTACAGCTGCAGTGTGCTGGCACAGAGCACCTTGTTACACAGAGCCATTAACTCCTCGCCATCGCTGTCATATACCCACCAGTGACATAGATCAACCCGCCTCAGAAGGGAGATGTGGCTAAAAAAAGTGCAGAGCTCTCTTTGTTCTCATCAAAGGGAACACTTTTACCAAGTCTTCCGTAATCAAATTGGAGAAGAGACTTTGTGACTTGTATCTCTGCAAGGATTATTCACCTTCTACGTAATCTGCAAGAGAAGGAATATGCACTTTACTTAAGTAAAAGATGTTGCTAATGGAACAATTACTTTAATACGCGGTGGTAGAGATTAAATGGAGGAACTCATTCAAAAAGTACAGCCGTTCCTCTGTCAGTGATGGTCTTGTGCTCAAGGCATGGGATTTGCAACTGAGACCTACTCCCTTCTCCTGCCGATGATAAAACCTGTGTACGAGATGAACTCCTCAAAAGGAAAGGAGGATCCCACCCCCCACACACATCCTACACTCTTAACTTGCTGCTACAGTCCGATGAAGGGAAAAAAAGAGGGTGGAATTTCACCCATTTTATGTAAACGTGACATGGAAATAAACCCCTCTCAATGAGGATTCATGGCAAAGTCAAATTTCTTTTTTCCTTTGTTTACAGTGTAGAAAATCTTGGATCACTATTTCGAAGGTAAGAGTAAATACAGACATGGAAATTTACAGAAAACGAAACAAAGAGGAACCTCAACTTAGTCTGTACAGAATTACCCAGGATAGCTCGTAATGCACTGTCTGGTACAAGAGATCAGCCACTTATGTAAACAACTAGGATATCATGAGGTAAACTATTTAATTTCAGTAAAATGTTTACAATAACAAGAACATGTTCTATAAATTGGAAAAGATGGGGATTAGTACAAGAAATAGCAAATGCCAAAGGGACCTCACCGGAGAGCAGAAGATGACAGGTCATCCTGCACGAACAGCTGTACTGGAACGAGATCAATAACCATGTTCTACAAATTTTCTTTTAGGATCAATCTTACTTAGAAATTTTACAGCTACCCTTGGTGCATAAAAATGTTGGCTACTAATTGTATTTCTTTATAACGCAAGATTGAACTGAAGCAATAACAGCGAGACACATGTACACATAACGGAGGTGAAAGGGGATGGCACTGAGGATGAGGCAAGGGTATAAGATGAAATTACATATTCCAAGCTACTAACAATAATTGTTTTCTGTTCTCTTTTCTAATGACACGGAAAAACACAAATGTAATAAGTGAATGACAGACAGGGAAAAATTCAGCTATCCTGGCTAACACAAATTTTTAGATGCTGTATAGTGTGGTCACGCAAAGGGCAAACATAAACCACGGATCTATCACACAAGATACTTCCAGCAAATGGCAGTGCAGCCATTTAAGTCACCAATGAGACTTCAACTTTTAATTTTGCTCCACCTTTACTGTTAAAAAAATATTATATTTGATCTAACGAAGGGAGGGACTACTGGAGTGATCACATCAATACAGAGCACATCTTAAAACTTAAGAATCTTTCTGGTCATGGCTTTTTTATCAGCAAAATGGCAGAGGGGGGTTAACTGACTTACAAAGATCCCAAGAGAAAAACACAAGAAGGAAGGAGCATTTGTTTGTACTAAGGGAAAATAACAAGGTCTAAATAGATGAGTACAAATTGACTGTGATCAATTTGAATACGGAAATTAGAAGATAGTTTTCAGGAATGGGAGCGATGATGGTTCAGTGGCTGCATCTCCCAAACTCCCAGTTCTGTGTGTGATGAGCAGAGGGGATCTGACTGGCATCTTTTCTCCTTCCATAGAAAGAGAATGTGGAAATAATTGCACCGACTTTTTTTTCCCCTAAAGAAAAGGATTTGGTTAAAATCCTAAAAACTTCAATGCCTCAAAGCAGTTGATCAAACCTCCACACCAGGGCTATTATCCACAGCGGTGTAAATGCTGTAACGAGGTAATACTAGCAGTGATGCTGCTCAGTTTAAATATCAATAAATCTCAGTCAGCATGTGGTGATGACCTACCACACAGAAGAATGAGGATCAATACCAGCACTTTCTTCTAATACCACAAAATTTTTATTTTTATAATAAATTATTTAGCTGGCGTATGTTCTAATGTTACTGTTTGTGATTACCTCTTGCTTCTATAAAACAAAACCCCGCTTTTTGTGACGAATGAATTTCAGATCTCTTAAAAGTTCTTTTCTTACTCCCATTTCTCCCCTCCTTATGCTATAAATGAGCATAAAAAAATACTTGGAAGAGTATAATTTAATTCACACCAAATATAGTCACACACAGCCAGAAAGGCTGCATTTTGCACCGCCCTCGGTAAACAGCAGCGGAAGAATAAACAGAGCCCATCCTTTTACACTGGTTTCAGTTCATGACTTCAGAGTGTGACAGATCAGAACGTCAGAAACACAGATGAGCACTCTGCTCCTCCGTTTTGACTTTAACCTACAAGCTCTGAAGAAGTGGGTTTGATTCATGGGTAGGCTCTCTAGTGAAAAACTCACTATGGCTGAAACAAATAGAAAAATAACTGGCTTTAATTTATAGCATGTATGAAATGTGTTAGTAATTGTTAGTTAGCAGAGGGAGCGGACCATACAAACAGGGAAGGAATATACATCAGAAAATGTATTTTAGTACCTTATAATGTGCAGGAGATTATTACAGTCACTCAAAGGAGACCTTAGCTCCTCATCTTTAGATCCCTCTAAGGAGTCACAGACTGTCCAAGAGTTTCCAGTGGCCCTACCTATTGTCTAATAATGACCAGCCCACCGAAATGTTAAAAAACCCCAGCCTGAATCTTTCCGTGGCCTTTGTAACTCATCCCAATGAGCTACAGTATCCTTGATCCTGTGCCTATTATTCTGCCCTTTCATTCTAGTATTACTAGTCACTGAAGCTTTTTTTAATGATCTGAAGAATTTAGTCTGCAGGAGCGCCGCACTATGGTTCATAATTGAGATGCTCTCCCATACTTTATATTTTGATCATGCTTAGCTACACAAGGGCAATAGTCAAGTTAGCTTAATAATAGCCAGAAGAAACGCCTCTAATCCCATTGGTCACAGGGCACATATCACCAAAACCAATTTCTTTATAATTAAAAGGTGCTGGCGGGCACAGTGAAAGCTTGGAAGTTGCCCAGGGATTTTGGGGGAAGCGTGGGGATTTTTTTTTCCCACAGACAGCAACCACACTGAAGCAATTTCTGAAACACACTGATAAGCTTTGCCTTTGAATTTACATTAAAGAGCTCAATAGATGCTACCTGTGAGAACAGCTCATGCTTCTAAACTGTCTTGTGTCCTGTAGAGATTAAGGACACAAGGTCTCCGGGAGATTAGCACGTCACTTGGTTTAAGTGACATCCAATCCATTTTATTGACATGGCCTCTATCCTGCAAAACAAGCACTTTTTAAGTGAAACATAATGAAAATTTTGTGTGGCTTTATGGGCCAGTGTATAATGGCTTTTTATAGGCGATCGCTAGCCGCTATTGGCAGGTCTGTAAACGAAACCAAGAGCACTCGCTATAGATGCCCTGTGCCACCGCATACTAATACAGCAGAGCACGCCCAAAGGAACCTTACATTGTTTTTTAATTTTACTGAAGCTTTGCCACGGACTAAGGACTTTCAATCTCATTTACTGCATCAGGCAGATTATAACACCGAATTGTTACAATTTTTATTTCAGAGTGGTATTGAATCACAAGGCCACACAGGTCTTCAGTTTAATTTCCTAATTGTTTATTTTCAGCAACATGAACTTGAGTCTTTAGTCCAAGAAAGAAAATTGGTGTGTAGGTGAAGAGTTCTCTCACCTTCTTCTCTAATGCCATTCTCATCATGGGGTGCAGTCTGGATGAGCCACTTGCTGCTGAGCAGCTGCATAGCGGGAAGGAGAATAATTATTGCATTGAAACTCTGCACCAGCTTGGGAGATCCAACGTGACGAAAGCCTGCCTGCCAGCTACCTGGACTCCATTATTCTGGGGAAATAAGCTTTTCACTAACACTTTGGAAAACAATTTTTCCATTCTTTTCTCTTCCTTTTGATCTGTAGCATAAAGAGACCGCATGTACTGAGGTTGATACAACACATGAAACTACACTAGGCTGATGAGAAAAGAAAACAGCATTAAAGCACACGCATGCACACACAGACGTATTATCACGAGGGAGTTCTACAGCAAAACCACAGACTACAGCTAACTAAAATGCAGTGACACACGTTAATCTAAAATGAAAGGAAAGAAGGAATGTAATACATTTTTATACTAAATCATTTTAGCAGAAATACAGAATTATCAAACACGAAGATCGAATCTGAATGTAGGTGACCCCCTTCAAATGTCTTAAATCAGGTCCTTTAATTCTTGCTGTCAAACAAAATGGAACTCTTCATTTGGCTTCCTAACTCATGACCAAGTATTAAAATTAGGGAATATCCAAGTGGATTCCTCCAGGTTCTGGAAATCACCTGAGAGCCACAGTACAGCAGACAGGACCTTACACAAGCACTGCCAGTACTGTATCAACGCCACAGCCCAGGGCTGTGACAGCCCTGTTCAGCAGCATCTGCCTGAACGCAGGTGTTCAGGAGGAGCGTGTGGTGAATTCACATCTGGACAAAGTACGAATGAATACAACTTCTCCCCTAGAAGCAAAGGAAATATAGTAAGAGGTGAAATTGTTTTAACTAATACCCATTTAATTTTAGAACTCCTCTGATTGCCTCTATTACCGCAGTTCGCAGTAATATTGGAAGCACACACGGTACTTCCACCTTGGTCAGAATGAACATATTTTTATAAATTTTCTGCAAGACTCTCAGTCTGGTTTTACTAACCAAAATCTCTGTAAGGTAACCAAGAATGAGAAAAACTCATGGCTGGCCTTTCTCCTGATTTTGTGAAACAACAATTTCAATGGAGCATCAAACCTAAGAAGGCCTTTTCACAAGCGCTGTGTGCGAAACCGGGCAACATAACTTCAAGCTGATGTTTCCAGCATTTGCTTCAGTTTTCCTTAATCTTCCTTGAAACTGCAACTCTTCCTTCTATGACTGTGTAAGATATTGCTGAGACTTCCAGAATGGATCTTAAAAAAAACAAAAGATGCTGCAAAAAGTTGAGTTTGTAACTGACCTGCAGACAGCACTCTGCCAAGGCTGGATTTGCTTCCAAATTTCTAATGCTATCTAGAGATTCCGGACACAGCTGACCAAAATATTTACCGTGAATGTAAAGTTCTGAGAGTCCTTGCATGGTTTGCCAGGGTTTTTTGACAAATTGCCCATTTTTGAGATATTGAAATAGCTGCAAATTCAGGAAATTCAGTAAAATGTTTGCATAACATATATTGAAAAATACTTTCAAGCTATTTTCTGAACAAAAAAGATTTACAATTCATGCTGCATGGTGGGAAAAAGGAGGAAGCAGAGCAGGAGCACGAGGAAACCATCCATTCTAAGTCAATCCAAAAATGCAAAAGTGACCGCTGAATACAGATTACCTTGACTTTTTGTATTAATACTCTTTTTCTCTTGGTTTCCGAGGAAGAATTATCCAACTCCTTTCCATTTTTAAAATTATACAGGAAATGAACTAGTTCAAAGAGTGACAAGCTTGCATAATGAGCTCTGTTAAGATACCTTATTTAATCGGGGATTTTAATATCCAGATCACAGAATTCATTCTGCTTTTGGAGGTGACTGTGCCAGGCTTCCTAAAGACTGATTAATGACAACCTCAGCTTTGTTAAAGGCTGCGAAAGGCACGATTAGTGTTGCACACGTGGGCTAGCCAGAGCCCATCACACATCTTAGCTGCTCGGTATTCTGGTGCTGCAGATCAAGGCAAAATGTCTTGCCATGGTTGGGCCAACTGGCTGTCACTACATTTGTAGCAGTTGCACTCATGTCTGCTTCATTGCTTCTGTTCTCATTTGAACGAGTAGAACATATCTCTTCAGGGACTGAACTACAAAAATCTTGCTTTACAGAGGTCAGAGATAAAAACTTAAGTAAATATGAACCGACAGGAAAATATGTTCTTTTTCTTATCTCATTCCTTTTCTATTTAATTTCCTTACCACACTGCATGCTTTGTGGTATTTATGATTCTTTGTCGTAGTTATTAAATAACAGAATTCTTGTCTTTCTTGGTCAGCTAGTATGAACATTTTTATCTACACAACCATTGTTACAGCGTTTGCCCCATACAAAAATATCTATTACCCGAGCACTAGTGCCTCTGACTTTGAATGAACTCATGTTTGAATAGCACATCAGAGCATCCTTCTCATGCATTACTCAAAAGATAGCATCAAAGAATCATTTACAGGCTCCGGATTAAAATAAAAAAAAAAAAAAAAAAAGGAAGAAGAAGAATCAGTTTTAATGTCAGGACAAAATATGTTCAAGGCAGTAATACTTTCAAGCACAGAGCTGACAGACTCCTGCGTGCTTCTGGAAGATTGCACATTCAAAGGAAAACCTCCCTGATGATGTCTGACATTTTCCAAAGGAGAGAAGGAGAAAGAAAAAAAAAAAAAAAAAGAAGGAAGAAGGAAAAGAGAATGAAAAAAGAGAAGAGAGAGAGGGAGGGAGGGATGATGGGAAGAAGGAGAAAACTGGAATGGGAATCTCCCCAGGACAATACTGCAAGGATTCTTGATGAAGCACTGCAAAACAGTGAGGCAAATCTCTATTTGGGCTTTGTCTCTTCCAGGTCCAGGATTTCCCAAGATCAGACACTTGGCTTAAAAGGGTGACTCAATCCTGTGCACTTCTACAGGTTCATGACAGCAGTTTTTCTGAGGGGCATGTGAACAACTTTATACCATTTCAGAAGGAACGTAAGGGATGCCTTGCCTCCTGATCTGCTGAATGTGGCAAACTCATGTACTGAACTTGAGCGTCACCACTTGAGATCCCCAGGCTTCTCTGACAACCAATTAAGTAAGAGGTAGCTAGCATTCCCTTCGGAGTTTTGCTTTCTTTCACTGCCTTGCTTTCATTGCATCACAGCTACACACATAAACACACCTGCACACACACCATTCATATTTAAATACATGTATTTGTCCAACCTGAAAGTAGATATAATTGTCCTTGCCTTACTATCCTTAGAAAAATCAAAAAGCTAATAGAGACCAGCTGTAACTCACAAAAGAGTAAGCATTAAAATGCATCTTTAATTCAAATATTTATGTTTAATGTTGCTAAAATAGGTTCAAAATTATAAAGAACTTTAAAAAACATTTTAGATTTGCAGATTTATATGCAGAGTTTGAAAATAACTAAAATATTTCCACATCTGCCCTTGCTGTATCCCATTCTTATATGACTGATTGATAGCCTTGAAGACGATCTCCTTTTCTCATCACACTTCCCAGACTGCCCAGATTGTGCTGGTCAAAAGGAAATACAGATATGATGTACTTTGCAAACCACAGAAATAAATAATGCAACGAAATGCAACGAAATTAGAATCATTCATAACTGTGAGAAAGAATACAAGTTTTGTACTGGCAACATGACACAAATATTGCAAGCTCAACTTCAAAATATGTCTCGCAAGTTCAATCCCGAACTGCCATATTATCTACCAATGTTATGAAAATGCACTCAATAAAATAGTGAATATCATATTCTTGAGAGGGTGGGTAATATGTTTCTTCATAAAAAAAAATGTGTTCACTCTGTTGTGAAATTGCAAGGACGGACAGGGGACATTTATTTAAAGCTCTCAATGACATTCTGTTTTCTTGTGGTATGTACATGAACCTCTATAGTATTTTACAGGTACTTTTGGGATTAGTTTCCAGGGATTCTGGATGGCCTGGGACAAGCAAAACAATTCTGCCTTGCAAGCACTAGTACTGACTAAAATGAAAACACACACACACATTCACAAAAAAAACCAAGTAAATAAATAACAAAATAAATTACAAACTCTTTTTATTGGTTCCCAAATAAAGAGATTTGGTAGAAGAAATATTACCTTAATCTCTCAATTTACCACAGTTATTCCAAATACAGACAGTGCCTCTATAAATAAGAAGCTTAAGAGCAATGAATATTATAAAGCAATAATAAACTTTGAAAGCTAATGCTGGGGGAATTTACATGACAATTTGAAATCTGCCTCCATAGTTATTATGTCATCTTGTAATACCCAAAAAGCAGGATTTGAGTAAAATTTTACTGAACCCTTCCTGTTAAGATTGAAGCAATAATGGCCACGGAAGGCTTGGAAAATCTCGGTTTTGCAAAGTATTAATAGAAGGGCAGAAACCTGCCTGAGTTATGTTACATTCTTTTGCACTGCAATTATTAGAAGCTTTGTTCCTGTAGTCCATCTCTCCCTCTTTCAAAGACCAAATACGCACCTTGCGCTATATAGGAATTATAGAGCACTAACCATTATTTATGAAACTATTACACAGATGTATTTGGCAAATATATATTTAATCAATAACATAAATGTAAATGTTGCTCTGGAATACCCTCTTTAGGAACAAAGGAGACCTCTTTTACAAAACCGCATTACAAGACCACATCAGCAAGAATCACAGCTATCTCACGTTATCTACACTGTAAATCACTCTTCTTCGAAATCATCGCCAGATGAACCTCAGAAGAGCTTACGAATGAATTGCAGAGCATCGTGATTCCTCCCCAACCTATTCTAAAATAGCAAATCATTCTTCCATATGACAACAAAACCATTAAGGGTTTGATTTCTACATAGTATAAAATCCTCCTTGACTTCATGCAAAGAATACAGAACATGGCTGAGAGCGTTGGAGAGGGTGATCTACTCCATTCGGGAACTGATATCTCTGAGAGCCAGCTTCACCCTTTTGGACATACAGGTCTGCAGAAGCCACCACAGTAGGTCACTACTTCACTCAGGGGCAGCTTTTCCAGATGTCTGGGCTGGGACAGCTGGAAGGAAGTTAATGAGGCAGAGGGAAGGAGGGAAGAAAGCAGAGGAAAGTCAAAAGCTGGTGATGAATAAACAGGAGTTAGGTTTTGTTTTCAAAATCAGTTCTTACAGCTATGATCCACAAGCAAACTTAATTCAACACCTTAACGATACGAACAACAGGAATTCATTCGAGGAGTAAAAGGGGGCTGACTAACATGCATTCCTGTGGTTATCTAGCATACCTTGAAAATGAGTCTGCTTGCACTGAAACTGTCTTTTGCAATTGTTGTGCTCATGCTTCAAAGTTAACAAAGGCTCCTATCTTCATCAAACTCATGCTTGGGAACTGCCTAGATATTTCTTTATCAATTCATTATAGAAAAAAAAAATAAAAAAGGAAAAGAGGGATTAGCCAGTACCTTAGGCTAGCACAGACATAGTTATTCAGAACTATTCAGATTTTTCTTCTTTATTCATTAGTTGTTCTTCAATGGAGTGAACAGAGGAGGTTATAAGCAAGAGATGCAGGAGCAATGCTTTTTCTTGAGGTCTCTTTTTCACTAATTACGTACTAATGGTTAAGCCAAATGGCAAACATGCTCATCCAACACCAGCTTACGTGATCAGATTTCTTACCAGAAATGAAACCTATATAGCCAGTAACCACAATTCTTTAACAAGAGAGCAAGAAGGAAACAAATGAAATAAGGTATTTGCCATGGAACTGAAAACACTGCAAACAGCTTTATCATGACGAATATAATAAACCAAAAGCTAGTAACTGGTATATTCCCCCCCCCTCCCCCAATATCAGCCTCTGTTTAAGGCTCAAAATAATTTGAGTATCCTTTCCGAGCAAGCTATTCCCCAAGGGCCAGCCAGGAGTTGCAGAAGCAACAATAATCTTGCAATATTTGCAGTGTGTCAAAAACAGTGGGAATCTAATATGCAGCTTTATACAGCTACTCTTACCAGCCCAGACGACTCGCATAATGGGGTAAAACCAGGACAGTCCAGCATCACAGCAGCAGACAGCACGGGGAGCACGGCAGGCGTGCTGCCACAAGACAGATTATTTGAGGGAGGACTCTTGCACTTCAGTTATCCCTAGCAGAGGAATTTAGTAAGAGAAAATTTGTATTAGCCCTGCACCTATGCCAAGGTGATAGCGAGAGAAAAGTGCTAAGAAGGACATCGAGTGAGAATGCTAAAAAGGCAACTTTTTCTTCTGCTCCTTTCAGAAAAAAAAAAGGTCTACAGAAATTATTGATTTCTAGTGAGTTCTTCAGAACTTTCTCATGCAATTCGTCAAGAAATAAAAAAATGAGAATTTAGCATCATCGGGATTTCCAGATAATATTCAACATGATTCAAAAGAGCATTTGGAGCCATTTGAACTCAATTCAATATCCAAGTGATATATGAGAACTTGTCACTAATGGAGTGAGAAAATGGATGTATTAGAAAAGAAAGGAAAAAGAGAGAGAAAGGAGATTAAATAGGAGAAGAAAGTGCTGATTTAGATATTCTAAACTCACTTGAATCATCTGAGGTGAGAAGTTTCTGGTAACTTAAACTGGAGTGAATTAAATAAGGTATCTCATTTTCACTTCTTGGTGTCAGTTCACTTAGACCATGCCCTGACCTGGAAGAAAACAATCCATGATGGAGATTCCTGTTGTAAATTATAACAGACATGAACCCTAGAAAGAATTAAACCCCCGGAATTTCATATATAGCTATACTGACTCTACAGTATGCTTAAAAGTAATAATTGTATATAATTCCGAGTGTTTGTACATTGCACTCTGTGACTATATTAAAAAGCATAAAGTTACCAGTTTCCAGTAAATTCTTCAAAACATTATCGTAAGGTTTATTAGAAAAATGTAAAGTAACAATCAAAGCAAAGTTATTCATAAAATTTCAAGTTGATTCTTACTGTAGAATTTTATACAGGAAGTCTACTTTTTGCTGGAATTCTGCCCAACTCAAACTCATAAAATACTAGACTCTTAAAATAAAGCCGCTCAGAATCCAACGCGTTTTACGTTACCAAATACTGTGAGGAGAGAATGAGTTCAGGGCCTCGTGCTGCGAGAGAACATATTACTCAGATTACTGCTATCACAACGTGGTGTCTTTACAAACAAATTGTCTGAGCAGTTTTTAAGACAGATGCAAAGCAAGGAGAGGCAGCAGAAAATGACTGAAAGCTGAGAAGGGAAAATCAAGATGTAATGACAGCTCTCAAAACCAGCTCCGCTTTCTGACTACAGGCGAGATCGGCAAAATCAGGTCATTTTTTCAGAGACAGATCTGTACCCCGGTGGTAACGTTATAAGGTGCAGGAGGTAATTGCACACGCTACAGAGGTGGATGTTGGGAAGCTGTGAGGGAAATAATAACGAGATTCGGTATGAGAAAAACACTGGAATGATTAAAACTTGAGATTGTTTTCACTTCCGCAAGATTATATTGTGTCAAAACTTACAGGCAAGTAGGAAATCAAATACTTAATATTCAGAGCATTCATCAAAAGCCACGTCTCTCTCAGGTCACCAGGGGGATGCCGGTGAAGCCAATAAGCTCCTGTCAGTTCTTTGCCTTCCCCTGCATTGCTATGCGCTCTTACAAAGGCGGAGCGAGATGGAGAATTTACTCCGTCCCTAAAAAAACCACTCAAGCCAGTAAATTCAGCTCCTGTGAAGTAGCACGGGCTCTGCCAGATCTGATGGGTTTTTCTGGAAGTTACTGTGTGATTAAAGATTTATCTCATTAGGTACAGTTTTGATTTGGAGTTTTAGGAAAAAGTAAATAAAAAATGAAGTAATATAGATACTGCATATATACACATATCCATATACATTTTTAGTTGTCAAACTTCAATTCCTGAAAATATTTTGTGATCATTTTAATGAGCTGTGATATTTGCAGAGATAAATGCAAAACTGAGACCTGCTCCTCTGTTATTTCTAAAATCTCAAGCTCAAAATTTCCCTCTCTTTTTGAGGAAGCAATAAACATGGAGCAGACTACTCTCAGCCTATCAAAGTGCAGTCAGGACACAAATGGCTTTTTGCCATATTGCTCTCTATTTGATTTATAATGATTGAAAATTTTGCTGAAGTCCAAGTCTCCGGTCCAAGATCTCAAAAAAGTAACAGCTTTCACTTATGCTCCTGACATTTGCTTCTGTTAAATCTTACTTAACATGAAGGTACAAGAAGGAAACAAAAAGATTGTGTTGGATTATATCACCTGGAAATTAATTTATTCAAGAGGAATCCTAAGATGAATCTTCAGGGCAATTCTCCTCCTGGTTCATCAACGTCTCAGAATGTCCAGAAAAGATAATTTTGTTTGACGAATGTCACAAAACCAGCAACTATTGTGACAAACAAGTGCACGGATGTATGACATGTAAGGAGTTTTCTTCTTTTCATTATAGATGCTGGGAAAGTGTAAGTGAAGTTCAGTGCTGAATAAAGGAAATTCAGTCTCTAATTTGACTATAAAATTGAATGCTAACATAATTACAGGCTTATCATACAAATGGGCAGTTTGTAAGCCTCCCTTTCATTTCTGATTTTGTTAAACAAAGGTCTTAGCCAAATCCAGTTAAAAAAATGGAGAAAACAAATGCATCAAGAGAACTTGGTTGAGATCCTTAATGACTTTTTTCCCTGCATCATGCCAGGCAGAATTTCACAGTAGAGGTGCATCTGCTAAATGAGAGATTCATAAGTTTAAACCTGTGCATTACAAATAAATGAGAACAGCTATTAATCTGGAAAAAGCCTTTCTGAGAAGTCAAATTTGTGCCATTCCTTATGCAGAAAGTAACAGGTATTAGGCAAAACATAATTGCATACGGTAACAGGAGAGTAAAAAGTTAAAACTCTGAATCATAGCATATTGGGGAGCACAGGACAACAGCTTAACTATTTCCAGAAAGAGTTTGGGTTCAGTCAGGCTCACTGGACTGAGTGCAGAGCTGGTCTGTTGGATCTGGCTGCTCTGGACACAGTGAGCTCTTGCAGCTGGTCCCCAGTAAACTGTGCCCTAAGAGGGTTTATTAGCTATGGGGAAATACAGCCCAAATCCATAAAATAATTTTGGGCCAGGCATAGTTAGCTTGTTCAGAGCTCGGTGAGTTGAGACATGCACAGCAGAGTTCTCCAGGTGGCTCTCAGCAAGGATCATCTCATCTCTAACATGGCACATTAGCCCTGACTCATCTCCAGCCATTATAGACTCAGGCTGCTGAAAAGCCCTCTGTCCATGCTTGTCTAGGCAAGAGATTAGATCAGACATGACATAATCTGGACCAGAGTTGGATACGTAGGCCCGCGTAACGCTGTGCTTCAGTTCACTAGGCCTCCTACAGCCACTACCTGAAGGCAGACATCTTGTTGTTGGAAACAACATGGTCTATACAGATAGTTTTTAGTAAGAATTTTACTGGCTCTAAGGGTTGTGAGGTTTTTCTGCCTCCCTGGCATGATTAATTCACAGCTTGGAAGCCTAAGAGTTTATCTGTCTTTCTAATATGTCCCAAAGCCTTTGTATTTCTTACCACATCGGATCTCCATGGCTAGGGAACAGAGACAGGTGGTCACCAGGAATAACCTTGGCCATGATGTACAGGCTCCGAGTTCTACCCCAGTTGCCATACACATCACTCTCTCAACCTCTCCATTCTCCAAACATTTAAATATTAAATTTGTGAACAGAGCAGAAGTAAGGCCCTCCAAGCAATAACAAAATGCCTGAAGTCTATTACTCTGAACAGAGCCTCTTCCTCCAAAGCTGTGTGTATAGTTATGCACACACTGCTAATAAACGATGGATAGAAATATATAATATAACAGTCTGACAACTTGAAAAATTGATATTTCTACAAGTTTTAACATATCATAGGAAGTTTAATTCAGATACTTAATTTTCTAATCAATATCTATGCAAAGTTCCTTAAATTATTTGAATGCATAACTTACAAAACACATGCACCATTAAAATGTAGAACATATAGATGAATGTATTAAGTGCAGAGATGTTCCATATTTTTTAAAGGTCTTTCTCTCCCTCTCACTCTTTCTCAGAGAAGAGTTAAAACGCCTAAATTTAAAAGGCCTAAAGCTTTACATTCACTTTGTGGGAATATCGTGACATCAATTTTTTAGCAAATTCTAGCCTCTCTCATTTACAATCTGACTAAAAGATTCTCAGATTACAGAGAAGTATTAAAACGTTCCTGAGTTTCGTAAAGTAAAATTTCTTGACGGCAGCAATTTTTATATATGCGTGTATATGTGTATATACGTATATATGTATATACACATATTTGATTATTAGTAAATGTGGTATACAGTGAGAGTCATGAATTTAAAGAATTTCTTATTAGACCCGTGTTACGTTCTGCTGCTGGTCACACCTTATCTTGGAGTGCACAGAATGCTGTTAGCTGAATTGAAGCCCCATTGAGTGCAACAATTGGATTCACCCAAGAAGAGAAGAAAAATGATCCTCTTAGTGGCATTGCTTAGCACAGGAGAAAAGTGCTTACCTCGTGATGGTTATTGGCAGTTTGTACAAATGATAGTGCACAAGGTTTTAGGTTAACCTGTTTAGTTTTACATGACCTGAGATATTAAAAATATCCTTAACTGTGAAGAGCTGCCAGGCGGTAACTCAGCATCACATCAATTCCAAAGGCAGTATCATTGAAACGGTGTATGCCGTTATTGAATTTTTAGTATTCAGTGGATATTGGTCATGATTTAGAATAATTTTGAAAAATCAGCATTTGCAATGGGATTTTCTTATCTCTGAAAAGCATATCTGACATGCAGTAGTGCATCACAGATTTCATTTCTATTTTTTCCTAGTACGTATGCCAGCTGCATAACAATATACTGAGATTCTGACATGCTGCCAGTCCTTGCTCCTTAAAGAAGACAGAACTCTTTTTAACAATAACAATTGGAAAACTAGCAAATAAACAAACAAACAAACAAACAAAATCAATCTTTCCTGATCAAAGCCATACACTTGTACAAAGGAAGCTCAGCTACTTCAGCCAAAGACAGCGCAGCTGCAGGTTTTGCATTGTTATTTTTCAATTTGTTCAGAAATCACCTACTTACATTTCCGTGCACTTACACCAAGGACCTTGTGACAACACTTCAATATTTACGAGCGTATCTCTGAAGACTTTACCTCAAGCCTCTGTATTTCCAAAGCTTCCAAATCCTCCTGGGTCATTTTAACTTTTTGATTGGTAGGCCGGCCTTATTATTCCTTGCCTTTTTTTAAATGTTTTTAACCCTATTAGATCTTCAGATGCTGGGAGTTATGCTTGCCCCATGCTATGCTATGGCAGGTGAACATCTCAAGAGCCTAATCCTACCTTCCTGCACTCATCCTCAAGAATAAATGACGGAGAAGACTCTCACAGCTCTCTCCTCCTTAACGCTCGTACAAGCCAAACAGAGAACAAAGGCCTAAGGAGATGAGAAGTTTGCTGCATAATCCTGCACCCACTTTGCGATTCCCTGACAAAGACACAGATTACTGTACAAAGTTAATATTGTGGTGATCCGCACTGTCTTTTACAGGAAGTGAAGCATTTATAGGAAAAACTCCAAGGCTTAAGGTTTTCCTACACCTGGTCACACAGAGGAGTGGTTCTTTGAAACGTCCACGTACACCATTTTCTTTACACTTTGTACAATCCCAAATCTTCCAGTAAAGGAGCACAGCCTTTAAACTTCTGGGAACTCTCAAAATGGATTATTTTCAACTTTTAAATATCTTTTTGACACATTTAAAGAATCAAGAGGAGGTCTTTCTAAATAACATGTAGGCAGGTGGAAAGTGAACAAAGAGAAAAATACAGCTCGATTTAAACGCAGCCTTCACCAAACACTATGCTTTGGAAACTACACATCCTGGAAATCTCCTATGGTCCTGTGTGAGGAAATCGTACAGGATACTCAGCGACACGGCTAGTTGGGCCTCTATTTATTACCTTCTTAACAAAGCTGTCTACCTCCACGAACAGCAGGTAAAATCACAACTGTTCTGGGAAATAGATTATGTACTGCTAGAGCACTGCACTCAATCTTTACTGTCCCGTTTTCTGGCTTCTCCCACATTAGCTGGAAACATCTGGCATTGGACATCATCTGAACGTATGCAAGCTGAACTTCTCAGGCAAGGCCTTTCTTATTGCCCTGTACTCGTCCATACTCGTCCACCTTGGTGCAGGCAGAAGGCAGGGATAATGTGTTGATGTGAGTCACTAGACTGATCTTTGAAATCTGGAATTTTAAATACTTCCAACAAATTGATTTATAGATAGCAAATAAAGACTTCTGGGGAAGGACATGAAAAAGTGACAAGGTTCCTTTTTCTTTAACTAACTCTTACATTGAATTTAAATAAGAGGTTTAATTTTTGAGCTGTTTACTTCTCATCTGCCAAATACAGTAAATAAAACCAATACTTTGGAGGTACCATTGTTCTGAGTGGGTTTTCTCTGATACATTCATTATCCATACACTACTTTTCTCTATATATAAGCTAAACAAATGCAACATCTTGGATGAAGAGTTCATTCCTGAGATCATTGGAACCTTAACCCAAGCCAGGTAGCAATTCCCCACTAAACAAATCCGTATTCACACCGTAAGAATTTTAAGCTGAACTCTGGGTTGCTCTGTAAATACTTTAAGTGTTGAAGCAGAATTTGGAGCATTGGTTTTAATTTTTAAAGCACCCTATAAATTTTGATATCTGTTTGCCTGACAAACTTTGTATTTCCCTGCACAGAACTCGGGAGAGATCTAAGAGCTGAAACTCCGCTCATTTACATGAGAGGAAAGTGTTACTAGGAAAATTTTTTTTCTCAAAAGGCTTTTTTTTTTTAAATACTTCCTTCAACCAAAATGTTGTCATTGACTTCAAATGAGGTTTGGATTTCACACTTAAGATCTAAAACATGCCTTTTTCTTAATTTCACTCAGCACAGATTTGTCAGCCTTCTGAGAACACTCCAGACCATGCAATTGTTCCGGAGAAATGAAATGCAATGCGGATGGAGGGATCCAGGGCTAGTCAGAAGGTCTGTGATCATCACTCAGGAAGCAATTACCTTAGCAATGAAAAGTCTATTTGATTACTAGGCTGATAGTGCTTTATATCCATCGTATGTATTATGTACTCAAACAAATAAAGAGAGGGGGGGGGAAAAATGAACTAGGTGTATATGAAGAGAAATGTGGGAATTGGAATGCTTTATGCATTACTCTGTAAGGCTGCGGTAAATGAGCCTGTCGGTATGGATCCCACAGAATCCCTGTATAAAAAAAATCCCTGGTTTTACACAGCAAAAGAGATAAGTCTTATTGACAGCAAACGATGCCAAATCCTTGGCAACTGAAAATGAATATACAGATTACTGCAGAAGATCAAGGTATTTACTTAATGATTTCTCAACACCATTGAAATAAGAGATAAAACCAGAACTTCTTATTGCTGCTAGACACTACACAATTTCATCTTATGTCTCATTCGAGTTTGCCTTTTAATACAACAGCTTCCATTCTTCCACTGGAGAACTGGAATTGCTTGTACTGCTTAAAAATGAAACTTTGCTAAACCTATTCAAGAAGAAAAGCACAGTTTTTATGCTCAAACTCTGATTGTCACTGTATGACGCACCACTCTATCTTGCAGTCTATGTATTACAGTACTAGTATAGAAATGACAAAGTCCACATCAATAATAAACTATGTTTCTTTAATTTGGTCTGTCTTTTCTGTATTACTTAGTTGACTAAGAATTAATAACTTTTCTTTTTCCTTTGCATATGGAAAAAATGCATAAAGCCAAAAAGTACAAGTGAAAATTTTCTATGTTTTTTAATTAACTGCGTCCCTCTTTGCAAGTCTGCTTGAAAATCACCTCTGTGAGAATTTAGAGGACATGGAAAGGTAAAATATTATTCATACACAATGCTTATTAAATCACTGCTTATTCACACCTTTCATCTGCATTAAATACAAGGCTTTACAAAATGTCATGTCTGGAAGTGGCTGAATTCTGCTGGTAAATGAAGTAATCAATACGTGAAAAATATCAAGACTTTATATCACTCTAATTAAGAGAAGCACCTAGATATGATTCATACAAGGATGTATAGTGGAGTACATAGAATAAACGTTTGAAGTTGCTACGAAAGGTAAAGACCCCTCAAAAATCAAAATAAAATCCAATCAGCAGCAAACTCCATACAGAAATTGATTTGCAAAATATACAGGCATCTGTCATTCAGACCAATGGCAAGTCTCCCATCAGCTTCAACCGGAACATCATAAATCCCACGGGAAACGCGGATTATCAGAGAAACCATACCTCATCTTGGAGTGCATACAGTTTTCAGCCTTGATTTATGCTACATCTACGTGAATAAAGGTGTAAGCACGTTACATCTAAGTGAGGAAAGGTGACACAGTTCTTTCTTTTTGCAAAGCCGAATGCCTCAATGATAGACCTACATATTAGTAAATGGCATAAGGAAAACTTCACTTCCATTTTGATAATATAATCAATCCTTTTCTTCTCAAAATTTAGCTTGCCATCAGTTTCTCCTAACTGCATAGAATATCATTATTTTGCTTTGTAGTCAAATCAGTTAAAGCATTTTGAAGGCTATATCGCTTTCTATTTGATCAGTTTAATTTAAAGCTACAAGATGCCCTCAGAGAGCTCATCAAAGAATGCAGACATTTCAGTACAGTAACTTTTTTTTCAGTGACAGCAGCTCTAAAAGGTAGTGAACATTATTTACTTTAAAAGAAACCTTTTCCCTTATGCAATGAGTGCTGGATGAATCGTTAGTCAAAACAAAAGTTCAATGAGTCAGTTAAATGTATGACTTACTTAATAATTTGTGTCTTAACAGTGTAGGCTCCCTTGGGTCAAGTTTATGAGACACAAAAAGCACAGAGAAAACTAAATACTATTCAATATATAGTGAATGTGTAAATTAACTGGAAAATTGCTTGATCTTCATTACCAATTTTTACATAATAACCCAGTAGCTCTTTGGTCTTTCTTAAAAACAAAGAGACAGCACATTGCAAAAGTTTCTTAAGTGCCAATTACAGCTCAGACTTAGTAGACACAGTTTATTGAAAATACACCAGGGTAATTTAGAGCATTCCTCACACTGCGTTACAGATCTGCACTGACTTTATTTTTCTTAATTTATAAACTCATGTTGTCATTTATAAGCTGAATCATATCACATCTACCCTATGTAAACTTCAGGAAAAACACTGACGCAGTATCCAGGCGTACCAAGCTCAGGATGCTCCGTCTAAACACAGGGTGAAGAGATTTTTATTACAAGAGAAATTGAGAGTATTCATTTCCTAAACCATCGATGCAAGAAACATTGAGATTATTATATTCATAATTTTAAAAATCCTCCAAGCCATCCTGAATTTAAATATTATTGACATTTATGTTAATCTTATAATGATGGCTACAATATCTGAATATGAATCAAAGTACAGATTAAAATGGAAAGGGTTGAGTGGCATTAGGATGTGAGCAAGCTGAAAATCCTGTAATGTTATTTAAAAAGAGATGGCTACTAAACTGAACTTATTAGATACTCTTTTAAAACTAATTTCCTAATTTCATTTTTTTCTTTCGTATAATTTGTTTCATTTAATATTCATTGACTTTATCGTTACCATCTTTCATCCAGTCTACCATTTGAGGTTCACTGACCAGAAGATTTCTTCCTATTATTTGACATATTCATATAAATATGTGAGTTTTGTACTTAAATTTCTGACATGTTGCGTCTTTTTAAATATTAAAATTGAAACACAACCATAACAAAGTAACGCATTCTGCAATTTAGATACAAACCCTGAGCTCAAAGATCTTGATCCCTACGTTGTGCGGCCCAGATGATATCTGGTTGCTATGGAATAGATCAGATCAATACATCAACCATACCATACCGATATTCTTCTGAAATCTCACCACCTCTGAATTTAGAAATAGGAAGGTTTTGTTTACAGATCTTGCTAACTTCTCTGCAAATATTGATTTATTCTCTATTTTGTATTGTCATCTTCTCTTGTCAATCTCACAAACAAATAATTTTTAATATTCTCTTAATAGATGTCTCTCGAAACATTTTTCCCTTACATTCATTTTAGTTATCTGATTAATTTAATCCAGTTGTATGTCCACATACCTGTGTACCATATTAAACAGTGAACTTTCTGTTTGGGTCTTACACCTCTGGGACACACTGCTGATAGTTAACAGCACGTATACAGGTCAGTACTCTGAGAGATGGCCTGAACAAGCTTTGGTCACTGACCACAGTATTGAACTATTATCAGACAAATTAAGTAAAAGACTTGAGTTTCATCTGTCTGAACTCTGTGACTTCATTAATATGAGTTATTATAATATCTGTTACAAAACATCTGAGGTAACAGCGTATGAGTTGTGGGCGAAAGCGTAGTTTTATTTCCAACTGGGCTGCATGATGTTCTTTCTGAGGAAGGTGTGGCAAGTGTCCAGCACTTTCTTTCTCTGCTTTAATTTCTCCACAGCATCCTTTTTGGTGGCAGAATTGTTCCCTCCTGGACAGATTATCTGTGCTGCAATAGTATTTGAGAGATAGAAGTGTATTTGTAATTTCTTTACTGCCTAAAGGTATATTAAAAAGTTGTACTAAAGGTATATTCTGGAAATAAGCTCCTTTTTTTTTCTTTAAAAAAATATATTTCACGAAAACCCAGACTTTCATGGGAATAGATCGTTTCCAGTTTCGTAGAATAAAACTATACAAAAAAGACTTCAAAAACTGAAACAAAGCTTTCTAGTTTTCAGGTCTGTCTGATTTAACTGCTTGGTTTTTACTTTGATTAAAATTTTACATTGTTGAACGGAGACTCTTTTCTCCGATAGGAATCTTTTGTTCCAGTCTGGGATAGAATAAATGTAACAATGCTTGAACACATTCCCGTGTTAAGGCTGGGATGTCTATACCTGCATTTGGTAGGTAACTCCACCAACCATTCCCTTATTACAAGCTTCAGGAGATCAATCCAAATGCTCTCCTACAGACACAAAACGTAACTGCTAGTGTCATCATGAGGTGGGCTGACGATCTTTCATCCCTACATGAACACATCCTTGTACAATGCACTGCGCGAAGGAAAGATTTTCTAGAGTATGTTTATGTCAGCCCAGGAGTTTACTGTGTATTTAAAACAATACAACATAAGGACAGTATGTCTGCATGCTTCTAGTAATGAATAAATCTGCTACCTACAATGAAGCACACTGGAAATTTGAAAGCGTCTTTTATTTCACCTGAGAGAAAGAGAGAACGAGATGGAGAATCCACACACCCCCCCAAGTACAAAGGAATGGGATGTGACTGCTGCAGCACTTCTGAAGGCAGATTTCCTGTTCTATAAGAAGTCTTTGCAGGAGATTCAAGGTCATGTGTCCCAGGTAATCAAGACAACTGTTTAACCACTGCTTTGTCTTCTAACACTCCCTTTAGCAAATTCAAGACTATGGCAACTGAAGTGAGGCATATTAAGAACTGAAAGCACAAGGTTTGTCTTGAAATAAATATGGAATGGAGACTCAACAAAAAAACATTGCTAGTTTCTGTTGCAAAACACCACTGAACACAATGGAACTGGTTTAGGCTGTATTCTTTTAGCCCAGATTGAATGCCTTTTTTTTGTTTAGGAACAAATCGAGAAATTCATCTAAATTAATAGTCTAATATACATTACCTGTGTATGTATGTATGCTGCCTGAGACATCAATAGGTGTCCTGCTTTTGGCTGGGATTAACCTGATTTTCCTCAGGGAGGGGGAGGGAGAGTGAGCAGCTGTGTGGTGACTATGGCTAAACCACAACAACAGGTGACATACATCTTGGTAAAAATTAAAAAACTAATAGTAAGAACTTATTAAAGATTACCTATTAAATAATTTATTAAAGATTTTGGGACCATCTAAGGAACTTGAAGGTGCGCAAGTCCATAAGATGAATCTGTGGTTTGTGAGGGAACTGGCGTATGAAGTTGCCAAGCCACTATCCATCAGTACTGCGTCCAGCTCTGGAGCCCCCAACATAAGGAGGACGTGGATCTGTTGGAGTGAGTCCAGAGGAGGTCACGAAGATGATCAGAAGGACTGAGCATCTCTCCTGTGAGGACAGGCTGAGAGAGTCAGGGCTGTTCAGCTTGCAGAAAAGAAGGCTCTGGGGAGACCTTATAGTAGTCTTCCAGTACCTACAGGGAGCCTACAAGAAAGCTGGAGAGGGACTTTTGACAAGGACATGTAGTGATAGGATAAGGTATAATGGCTTTAACTGAAAGAGGGTAGATTTAGATTAGACACAAGGAAGAAGTTATTTACTGTGAGGGTGGTGAGGCACTGGCACAGGTTGCCCCAGAGAAGCTGTGGACATCACATCCCTGGAAGCGTTCAAGGCCCGGTTGGACAGGGCTTTGAGTGACCTGGTCTAGTGGAAAGCGTCCCTGCCTTCTATGATTATACATCCTCACTATTCTTTAAAAGAAGCCTAAGAACCAGCAGTGCTTCACAAAGCAGCCTGCACATTTGTGACTGACCAGTAAACCTATGCAATGGAAGAAGGTTCAAAGGAGATGGGCATGAGTCCCTGAAGCTCTGGGAATATGTAGGGTGTGACCACCTCTCTTGCAAAGAAAGCTGACTTCATCTCAACACAAATGAGACCAGATGGTGGTGGCCTTTGTTGTAGGTAAACAGCTATCAAGGGCAGAGTGGGTCAACTGGTGGTGTAGACGTTTCTCCAGAGTTCATTAAAAGAGTGTAAAAATCTTCCTGAGTTAGCCCAAGATTATCAAAACTAAAGGGCAATTCCAAAATGAGCAGTGGGCTTGAGCTGCTTCAACCCATATCTTCCTTACCAGCAACTGGGACAGTGAGTATATTATAGAGACTGGTAATAGGGATCAATTTGGTACTGCGATTGAACTGTGTATCACAATTGCTGTGTTTTGTTAAGTGTAACTTACATTTATATCGCGTTTTGAGTATATTTTGTATCACTCTGCAGAATCAAAATTCTTAAGATAAGTAAATACAATATTAAAGGCTATCCCAGCCTCCACGCATGGGATATCTACAAAAACATGGTCCGAGAGTATTGGACTCACACAACACTGCTTCCAGAAATGACAACAGGTCATTTGTCAAACAGACAACCACATCAAGTAAGTACAAAAGCATCTTAACTACCCAGTACTTACAAAGTAGTTCTTTCTCACCAAGCTTCTCATAAGCTCAAGAAAGTGACCTTCAGCCATATCTTAACCATATATTACAGGTTCAGCGAACAAACTGACAGCCAGTTTGGTCCTGAGACCTTTCCTGAGTCCTTCCACTAAAGCACACTATCATCAAATTTAATCAGTTAGACTGCCCTTCTGCTTCCATTTTTATACATTTGTCTACTTTCTTACTGTAGGAGTTCTTGTAAGTCAGCTCAAGTGGAAGGACATGCTCTCTAACTCTTGCCAGACCCTGTGATAATTCTCCTCTCCTCTTCTACATCTAAAACGTTTAATCTACAGTTTCCCTCTTCATTATTAGCTCTAGTCTTCTCTAAAATAAAGATGTGAAATATGTCAAAGTATTTGAAAGGTTTTTCTTCCTACTTAAAATATTAACAAGGCATATTAATGTTGCATGGCCGTGCAATAGAAACTATTTTACATCAGTTAGCGCCTGTAACAATTGTGTTGATTGTACTGAAAAATATTTTTTAAAAGTAACTGGCATGTAAAACACTTAATCAGTACTTGCAAAAGTGCTTAATTAGGAGCAAAACCAAGTAAATCCAAATGTAAAAGGGTAAAAGTTTCATGTCTACGTCAAAATGAAAGCGTCTCACCTTTTTCAACTATTGATTCAGAATGAAGATGAAAATCTGAGGACATAACTGCAAAAATACCAGTCAGAAAGAGAGAACAAGCATATATTTCTATTGTTAGGATGCTAAAAAACCTAGGCTCAAATCTAAACTTGCTCCAAATTAGGTGAAGAGAAGGGGGGAAATCTATCACATCTCCAGGAAGCAACCTATTTACTGAGTCAGCGGCTGCTCTGAAATACGGTACCATCAATCCATGCACCTGCACGTTACGCCGCCTTCAAAATGCGGGAACAGTGTTCCTTCAGCCATATTGTGGGCCCGCTCAAGCAAAAAACTTCACTCCTGAGAGCTGTGGCCCTGACGTCAAGACACTTCCATACACAAAGCCTTTCAGACGATTCTTCTATCTGTAATTTAATCTGATTACCAGGAGCGTCCACAGAACTGTTCCCAAATCAGAAGACATACTTGAGCATTTCTGCCCATCTACTCTGGCCACAACCATCATCGCTCTTTCCATTAATATCCTTGTGAAGGGAAGGGACGTGACTGAACTCGACAGTCTTTCTAGTCGGGCTACAAAGGCCACGCGCGTAGCACAGACATCCTCAGGTCTGCTATAGATGCTTCAGATGCATCAGTCCAAGTGGTAAGAGTACACTCTCAGCAGAGAAATTAAAAAATACTGTTATGTTGCTTGACCTATCAGCAATACTGATTTTCATCTTCCTAGTTCACATTAAACCCCAAATAGATCTATAGTATAGACTTGAGAAGGATAACTCGTGGGACATATTTATATATATATACCATTTATTAGGCTAGCTCCTAAGCACTATAGAAACATAGCTATACTTCATATATATGACATGAAGATGATTGATCTGGGCTTCATCGTAAACATGGTTCATTGTAGGAGGCCACAGCTACTCAGACAGAGAGGGTGTAAACACTTAGTAGGAATACGCTTTTCTCAATAATTATTTGTAATGGTCTCACACTTACGCCTGTGGCAGTGACCCTACCTTTCATTACTCACAACAGCTGATTCTCAAGACTTAGCCTAACCTTCTTCACTTGAGAGATTTGTTTTATCCTGAAATTATAGCGGGACTGTGTATTATTTAGGTTCAGTTTAACAGCTATTTCTGCATTAAAACATTCACAACACATTGAGTAAAAGAAAACGGAGGGAACAGCAGTACTTAGTGAACGTTAGAACAGCAGCTGGCAAATTTGGGAATTTCTAAAATGTTGTTTATTTTTCTAAGTAAAGACATACAGAGAGGGAAGTCAGACTCTAGGGTCTAATTTATTTCATTTCTTTCATTAAAATTATTTCTAAAATTGAGCTACACATCTCACATTGAGATAAACAAATATTTTTAAATTAGATATCATAATTCAGAACTGTGTTTTATTTTCATACGTATGTATCTATCATTCCCCTCTGTGTGTACAAACATTGCTGGTTTTGTACTCCCTCTCTTGACTTCTGCAGCAAACTGTTGGCACTTTAGCTTAAGAATTAGTGCAACAGATGTTACTGCCCTCACATAGTTGTGCTACAAGGTTTTTTATTTATTTTTAGATACTATCACAGTCAGGATTTCAGACCTTGTCACCCTTTGTACCTTTATAAGAAAGAGGCGGAAGGTACAGCAATAGTTGCGGTCATACTCTTCAAATATATATAAAATATTATGCTAGGGTTGAGAAATTGCTTCAGGAGTATAGAGGATGCAATTCCCTATTTCCAGTATGGCCTTAACTATATAAAAAATAACAACACAACCAACAGCCAACAGCTGTGGTAATATACAGCTCCAATAACTGCTGGAGATAGCATCTACCCTGTACAGATCACTCTTCTTCCTAATTAAATCAGAACTTGAAAAAGCAAGAAATGCTTTATTAAAGCTATAATTCCGATAAATCAAGTAGTCTGAAACCATTCTCGTTTCCACGGCGATATGCCTGTCTTAAGGGCCTTCAGCAGACACAGCTGTTTATCACTGGGGTACGTGGACCACAGATTGCAAAATACCTGTTGGAAGGCACCGTCTGATTCAGATCCCAAGGCTATTGACGGACATTTCCCCGTACCAGGAAAAACTGACGTCCTGGAATCTGTTGAGTTTTCCTAGTTTTTCCTTCACTTTGTCCCAGTAAGTCAGTTCTCAGGTCTTCATATCCAACAGCACCTGACTTTAGCAGGACTAAAGAAATCTTTAGCTACAGTTCACCCACAGAGTCATCTGTTGGCTCTCAGCCTCACACATGGGACTTCTACTTTCAGCTGTGCCCCTTTTGCATCCCTTTTTCAGCATCCCGAAATGGTATCCTTGTCCTGTAGCTGTTCTATTCCTGCACCTTGCTTACTTACTAGTACCAAGCCATCAGTGAGCATGAGTTCTCCAGAGTTCAGTGTTAGCTCCCAGAAGACGCAAAACCAAGAAAAAGTACGTCTGCCTCACAGCTGTCCTTGGCTATGACTTTGGCCATGAAAAACGGGGTGGTGTTTACCTCCTATTTGCTAGGTAGAAATCCTCACGTTTGAAATAAGAGTAGCACAAACAGCACTTGACATAAAACCAAGCATGTTTTCCTCGCGTATACTGGGACTGAGTGTATCACCAATACCTTCAGAATCATGTCTGTCCTGTTATCTTTCGGGTATCGCGCCCCACCATCACTTTGGCAACAATTCCAAATAAATCACATCAAACATCATAATAAAAAAAAAAAATTCCACAAATTTATTCCACCGCTTAGCATGACTTACTTAAGCATCTCATTTTAAAATGTTAATACCATCTCTTCCAGTTTTCCACTGTGCAGTGTAATATCAGACGCTCCACTACCTCTGCAGTACCATTTAGATCTGGCTTTCTCTGACCATAAGGGTTTGGAATATCTCTAAGTACTGAGATGTGTTTAGTATATCTGCCATAGTTTCAGATTTATAATTTTAAATTGTTCAGCGTTGCCACAAAATTTCAGGTGACACCCTGTTCTATAACACATCTACCAGTTTTAATTGCTTTATTTAAACCAGATTTCTTATATGCTCTGGCTCTTTTGTTTATATTTACATAGCACAGGATACAATGACCTCTGCAACGAGACACAAGACAACCCAAGTGAGTACTTTACGACCGTGTCTTCTGCAAAGCAGAAGTGCTATACTGCTACACAAACAGGTTGTAATGGAAACCATCGCTCACTTTCATAAACAGGAACACAAGCTAGTAAATAAATTCAGTTATTGTTGGGCCTGCAACCTCAGTCTTTAATTTACTACACAAGTGACCCGCCAGCGAGCTAGAGAAACGCTTTCATCAAATTAATTCACGTTAATCAGAAGCAATGGGCTCCTTTGGAGAAGCATCATTTCAAATGTTCTCAAGTTTTACCAGTGAACTCTTCCTGGTATCACACAGGAGCATGAAATACAGTCCTCAGGAGACACACTCTATGAAGTTACGCAATTATAAAACATTGTTGAAGTTTTAGAGTTAAATCACAGAAGAACGTCATTATATCGCCATGCTGCACACCGAGAAGCAGAATAGAAATACAGCAACTCTCTTCCCTTTCTGCTGGAAACCTGTTACAGAAAGTACCAGTTTCACAAGAGATTAGGCTAAAACAGGACCAACTGTATTACCAAAATACACTAAATTCTGTCCTGTGAACAGAAAGCCTCAAGGCTAAATACTGACCACATGAGCGCAACAGAGAGCAGGGCCATTTATACCTCACGCAACCTTTGCCCCAGCCTTGGCCCTGTCCATGGGCTCATGCAATTAATCAAAATCCCAGAGGAGCGCTGTACTGGACAAGATAAGTGCAGCCTGTCTCCTTCGGCCACTCCTCTCCTGGCCTGTGTCAGGAACCGGACCTTATTACTTCTCTCTGGTGGGGTACAAAGCAACGAGGAGAATTTCTCTACAGAAACGGAGAACAAAAATTTCTACCACGACATCCTCTCAGAAACATTCAATTATGATACGAAAAATCGTTCCTGAAGAACTTCTGATGCAGAATGGCGGAAAAGCTCAAGAATTTGTTAGAAAAGGAAAATAATCAATACATATGCATTTGTGTTGAAAGGCTGAATGCTATTACTGCTCCCTTTCTCTATTTATTACAAAATTGGATCAAAACAATAACAGGAAACAAAATACTACATCAATAAGCTTTTTACAAAGTAACATGCAAATAAGGTATTTAAATAAAGTTAATTTAATATTTGATTACATTATTTATTCATCATCTACGGCCCACCCTTGTGGGGAAACATCACCTCCTTCTTAATCAAAAATGACTTCTTTGAATGCAAACCACATTAGCACTCCAAAGGGACATTTTTTCTTTTGCTTTTCCGTATTTTTCCCTTTAATTTAGTATTTGTCATGCTTATTTTTCTAAACATTACCAAGCTTTTATTTATTTTTAAAGGAGTCAGTGAAGGGTGACAATACTGTCGCTGTTCATTGAGAGAGAGAGAAAGGGTTATGTATGAAACAGAAGTACACTCTACCTTCTTACAGCTCTGGGGAGGGAACACAGAGTTAATATCAGATATTACAAACGTGCTATGTAGTAGCACTCTGACTCCACAAAAGCATCACAGAATGGTTTGGGTTGGAAGTGACCTTCAAAGGCCACCTAGTCCAACCCCCCTGCAAGGAGCAGGAACATCTCCAACCAGATCAGGTTGCTCTGAGCCTCATCCAACCTGGCCTTGAATGTTTCCAGGGATGGGGCATCCATTACCTCTCTGGGCAACCTGCGCCAGTGTTCCACCACCCCTTGTCCTATCACTATATGTCCTCAACCAAAATCCCTCTCTGGCTTTCCTGTAGGGCCCTTTGAGGTACTGGAAGGCCACTATAAGATCTCCGCGGAGCTTCCTCTTCTCCAGGCTGAACAGCCCCAACTCTCTCAGCCTGTCTTCAGGAGAGGTGCTCCAGCCCTCTGATCAACTTTGTGGCCTCCTCTGGATCCTTTCCAACTGGTCCATATCCTCCTTATGTTGGGGGCTCCAGAGCTGGACACAGCACTCTAGCTGGGGTCTCACGAGAGCAGAATAGAGGGGGAGAATCACCTCCCTTCATCTGCTGGCTGCACTACTTTTGATGCAGCCCAGGATACAGTTGGCCTTCCGGACTGCGAGCACACATTGATGGCTCATGTCCAACTTTCCATCCACCAGCACCCTCAAGTCCTCGGCAGGGCTCCTCTCAATCCCTTCATCCCCCAGCTTACATTGATACCAGGGGTTGCCCTGATCCAGGTGCAGGATCTTGCACTTCGCATTGTTAAAGCCCATGAGGTTCACAAGGGCTCAGTTCTCAAGCTTGCCCAGGTCCCTCTGGGTGGCATCCTGTCCCCTGTGTTAAATGCACCACACAGCTTGGTGTCATCTGCAAACTTGCTGAGGGTGCACTCTGATGCCACCGTGACATTGGTGAAGATATTAAACAGTACTGGTCCCAATAAGGACCCCTGAGGGACATCACTCATCACTGATCTCCATGAACGGAACAAAGAAAGATTAAAAAACAAAATAAACAGTGAACAAAGTAGGGCAGTCTGGCCCTGAATGGCAGCCCACAGTTTCCAGAGGTGGCCAGGGAAGAGTATGGTTGTTCTGTCTAGAGAAAAAGGCAGAAACCTTCACTTTAGGAGGTGACATAGGGATTACCAAAAACATGTTTCCTCTCCCCTGTCCTCTCCCACAACTTCCAGCGAGCAAGGTAGGGGGAGAGAGAGAGAAAGGAAGGAAGGAAGGTGTTTGACCAACTGAGACCAGGGTCCAAGGGTCCCACTTGTGCACAGCAACCCCAAGGACTGCACCTGTGGGGAAGGCAGAGCTCCTTTTGCAACTCAAAGATTTAAACACAGAGATTTCAACAGCGTTTAAGGACACATTTCTTCCTCTACAACGAGCACATAAATATGACAGACTTCTACTTCAGCAGATTAATAAAGGCTAGTAAAAAGATTTTACTACAAGCTTAAGAAAAAGTTAACACAGAGACTTATTCCATCCTTGCTGATAAAAGAAAATATACACGTTCAGGTCCTGGGCGGGTTGGACAGACTTATTGCAGCCAGCGTTTTACAGACTGGGGAGCAATGAAGTATTCACTCTTCGCTGAGACATCTAAAGGATTTCAGTTGCCTACAGGTCTGAACAACCAATTCCCTATGCTGCAGTAAAATCCCACCCACTACTGCTTTTGTTTTGCTTCTTTAATATTTATTAGTTGCTTTAATTATTAGTAGCAACTGGGGAACCTGTGTAGGAGGAAGCTGTGGGTGACGAGACAAAGATCTACTAGGGAAGGCCTTCTTCTTACACCGTTACCTCCGTAGCAACAACAGAGGCAAACAAATAACAGGGGGTGCCAATTAACACCAAACTGGGGTAGTATTTTACAGTAAATTATTATTGTTTTATAACTCCTTAAAGCATGAGAGAAACAAAAAAGACTTGTGAATTACCAAGTAAAACATTTAAGCAGAACACTGAACTCTCCATATAATTACCCCCTACGAAATATTACAGATCATAGCACACACTTGAGTATTTCCATGCTCTTGACTTACATGCAGCCGGCCAACTTTTCAAATTTTTCATGCAGCAGCAGGCAGTTAAGGTAATAATTTCTTTCTTCTTTATCCATTATTGAAACTGTGCCCCCAATAAGCATTTAAAACCTCTTGGAAAATACTATTTTTCTTTAGAAATTGTAGAAAACTACTAATTTTTACTAAAATGGCTTGAAAGTAAATAGGTTCCTCAACATAAAAACAAGTTTTAAAATGTAGTAATGAAAATATGCTTAAATGTTTTTATTTCTGAAATATTTTAGTTGCACATTTGTGTTTGGAATTAACCATGAACTCACGTGCAATGCTGTGTGCTATCCCTGTCCGTTCTGCCCATCATTCCACATACTAAAGAAACACAAATGCTCTCTGACTTCAGCCTTTAAAACATTTTGTACCTCAACAGCAATATTAGATTCAGAGTCATGCAGCCGCCGTTTAACTCACAGGCATTGCTGTGCCAATCCTCTGCACCCAAAGCCAGCTGTGGTGTTTTGCCGCTCTATTTCTGAAATGTTTTCCTCCTAGTTATTACAACGCGCATTTAGTTACCTTCACCTGTTCCCATACTTGCAGTCAAATTACAAGCACCGAGGAATGGCTATCCACTGCTTTTTAAAATAATTTTTTGGGGGAAAAACCCCTACATTTTCTAGAATTCCAAATTTTTAATACTTTTACTAATATTTAGCATCTCTTGTTTGAACAGCTGGCAAAGGAGACACTTGCTACTACCCCATATAACCAACACTTGCCAGAGGAATTAGTGGTTGCTGGGCCTAAAGGGAAGGAAATAATGGTCTATTTTTTCACCTTACAGAACAGTGACGTTATTTGTGGGTTTTTAACAAAATAATTTTTTTAAGTTGACTTCATTCAAAACAGATTTGAGTCTAGCTCCATACTCTCCTCACACTTTATGTCTCTGTCCATATATGTATAAAACTGGGGAAAGCAGACATTTTAATGAAAGTCTGCAGAAACAGATTATTTTAGCTCTTGAGAGCACAACTCAAAATTTAGATGTTCTCTCTATCCATATGGGTATTATGGATGTTTTGAACACACAACAACTTTCCATTATCTTGTCTGGAATAATATCAAGACAAAACATTAATATATTATGGTGGAGGTTGAAATGTTTCACCACATCTTCTGAATTCTTTCCTGTAGTTCCTAATAAGCAACGCTGAATCCTCTCAGCACATTAACTGTACTTTTCTCAAAATGCTTTGTGCTTCCTTTTCAAACATTTTCCTTCTTACTCTTTGAACGTATCACTCAAAAAATGTAAGACTTTTCTCTGTGAGTTCCCTACCCAATCTACTCTTATCTACTGATACATTTGATCCTGTGATGGGAATTTTAGCCATCAGCTTTAACAATACAGTAGGGATCGTAACCAGCAATTTTCTTAACTACAAACTGTCAAAGTTCTTAAGAATTAACGTATGCAAGCGCACCTCTGCAAGGTACTCATCCAAAAGCGTGTGTGCGCATAAACCTTAAGAAAATTATGTTGTTAAATCTTGAACATGGAGTAACTTCCCTATGTTCTTATCAACCAAACCCATGAGCAAATTACGGCCTCCACTTGATAACTGACGTAACGTAGGCAGATGTGATCAAGCAACGTGAACTGCACCCTGTTCCAGAACAATACAAGTAATTTCTACATATTTTTCTCATTTCCTATTACTCACTGCTCATGTCTAATAGACTTTAGTGTTCTTCCATTAGGGCTGAACAGCTGAAACCCTCGAGATTTAGGAATACAGACTGGATTTTTACGATAGGTGACTTCTACATATCTGTTTGTCCTTTGGTTTTATTTGCAATTCAGAAATACTATGTCAGAAATGTTTTAGAAAATAATTACCTGGACTGGATAAACACACAACTCAATAGCAGATTATAGTCCAGGTCAGCTCCAATGTATCACATTCACAGCCTCATGAGGCACTGGCAAAATAAACGAAAAGATAAGTCCTGATAACTTCCAAAAGGAAGCCTGAATCATACACCTCTCCTCCCTGCCTCTCATCTTTTTTTTTTTCCCCTCAAATAGTAATAAAAAGAAAACTAAATCCCTCTTTCTTTTTACTAGACAAAGTGTTCTGGTTCTCCCTGTCATCAGTGACTGGCTTGGTTAATTTAGAACATGATCACTTACTGGGCCAGCACATTCAGCATTTCCTGTGGGAAGAGGCTCATCAATCCGTTCACTCATTTTGTCTGCCCAAGTCATCACGGCACGCTACAGTCTTCTATTGGCAAACATCAAGGCCTTGCACATCCTTTTAAGGGAGGAAAGATGTAGCTGATCTTCATTTTCATAATTACTTAATCTCTGACACCACTATATATAGGCTCCATATAAACCAATAACTCCAGAGAAGAGAGATCTGGAGGATGCATATGCAACTGAACTGCTCACAGTACACCTTGATTCTGAAAACGAGTAAGGATGTCATTCTCCAAGAAGAAAAAAAAAAACAAACCCACAGATGATTGAGATTGAGGATGGTGTCAGTTTTTAACAACGAAGCAGTGAACACTAAGAAGAAACAGCCAGAGTAGCATTTGCACTGTAAGATTATTAAGGACACATGGGTTGCATGTTACCATAAGGCTTTCAGAGTTGCAGATTCAAACTAAACTAGCAATTAGAGGAGATTCCTAGGCTAAAATTTGCAGGAGGTACCTCTGCTTTCCACAGAAGATATGATTCTATATTGCACATAGAGAAGTTTGCCACACAGGTTGCACGAAACAACGCGTCATATTGCATTCTTCAGTCTGACAATTGTTGTGTTTTGTTTTGTTTTGTTTTTTTCTTTACACCATCTGGTTATAAGGCCAGCTGCCTTTCTGGGCTCCTTTCCTACTTATCATTTCTAAAACTAGGAATAGAAAAGCCTCATGAACTGTCAATATTTGTTCTATCAAGAAACTATAAAGTCCAAATCTAATAATCATTCAGTACCAATCTAATCAGCGAAGGATAATGATATTGAAGGATACAGAAGAGAAGTAAACAACCACACCACATCTACCCTTGCAGGAACCCCAGTAGAGTCTGTGTAGTTGTACCAGTCCACCTCGTGCAGTTTCTAAATATTTTGGAAAAGAAAAGTTTAAAATTCTCAGAAAAAAAAAACAAACTGTAAGTTTGAAAGGATACACATTTAGGTGCAGCACGAGTTCCCTAGAAATGCACTCTCACCAATAAAAATAATATGAGTTTGCAAATAAACATCACTTTACAGCTTTCTCACTCAAACCAAGAGGCAGAAGAGAGCATTAAAGGTTTCTATGTTGCTGAAGTACAACAGAATTTCTACTGAGAAAAGAAACTAAGGTATGAATTTACAAAAAAAAAAGTTGCTAAGTGCTGCCCAGTTATGTTAAATGCCTCTTCTCCTTCCTTTTCTTAGCTTCACTAAATTATTTGCAGAAACCTAATCCACTGCCAGATCACCAAACCAAGAACACTTACTGGAAAGAAAAACAGAAAAAAAAAAAAAAAAGCGGCAAAGATGGCCAAACTAAAATAGCATAGCTGTCATGTACATGCATACATGGATATGAAAAATATACATACTGCATACATGCATGCACTCACCCCTGTATGGAAAAAAACAAACGCCCACACATGTGGAAGCTTGGGGGGGGGGGCACTAAGCACAGCTTCGCAACTACGTAACACAGTTTTATAGCAGCGTGGTTACCTGTTTTAAATGATAACACAGTCACGGAAGTTACAGTAGATACAAAAACACAACAGATTTAAACAAATGCCATGCTTCTGGACCAGGACTGCTAATACAGGTCCAGAAACAATTTCCCCTGTTGTTTAAACAGACTTGTGCAGCGTAAACACCTGCAGCGGGCTCGGGCGAGCACCGCAGCGGGCACTCGGCTGAAGGCTGGGCACTGGGCAGGGTTTTGAAATGTGAAATATCAGCAACTGCAGGCAGAGGCAACTGCTCTCAGCAATGACCAGAAAGAAAACACAAAACCAAAATACCCTCAGTGGTTCTTTTTTTTTCCCCAGGTAACAGGAAGAAATCATAACTAAATAATCTGAAATCAATACCTGTCCTCTGTCATAAAGAGAAAACGATCTCTAACAGTGTAATGGTAAGTCAGGTGAAACTGTGCTAGAATATTTAAATGTATTGTGAAAACTTTGTTTTATAATATTGAAATGAATTTTGAAAATACTTGTTGTTCACTTAGATGACCAAAAGGTACACAACAAATGGGAAGTAACAGAGCATTTAAAAAATGGTCGTACTCTGCAAATCCTGACAAGCAACCTGAAAACTGAGTACCACTTGTTTGGGGGGTTTTTTTTTAGTAGTTTTCTTGTTATGTTCATCAATTAGTAACGTTTCTGTGGAAGAGAAGTTCAGCATACCCATTAACTGGGACAGCATATAACACAAATCACAGTTACTGTCTGATGTCTTGGCAATGCAGAACATCGGCTCTGTGTGCGTGTGCACATGCAAAGCATGACACAGGTAATTTTTAACTTGCGAATTAATAAAATCTCAAAACAGAGTATAAATATTTTTTGTTCAATTAAAGGGAATCTCAACAGTTCATGAGAAGTTTATAAATGTAATTACAAAATTTACCATTGGAAAGAAAAGGTCAGATTTTCCAAGAGAGTAAGTAAAAAATGAGGGTGGTAAATTTGGCGATAAAGCTGAAGTAAAGTAGATTACACCCACTAAATTTTCCTTTTCTTCTATAAAAATTTCAACTTTCACTTGAAAGGAACTTCACAAATGGGCGGCCTTTGTCGCACAGAGTATTCCCAGAGGAGCACAATGCATGATGGAACTAGGGACTTCGAACTCCAAAAAGAAACTTGGAATAGTCTTGACTTGACCAAAGCCACCCTACATTTGCCCTTACTTTTAGGGATGTTGCTGAGGGTGGGTAGAGAGAGGGGTTGATTTACATCCTTCTCTTAAAAGAACTGCTTTTCAGAGAGGTGTCTCTCTCTTCACTGACATCAGAAAGAGCCAAGTGCAGGTGGTGAGAGTTGGCCATGAGACACACAGCCTGAATTTCACTTGAAGAACTCTCTTGAGATGAACTGCACTTCTTGTGTCCTTGTGTTTTTCTGGAGACATTTCTTTTTCAGTAGGAAATTTCAGGCTACACAGTTTACCCATATTTCTTCTTTTCAGTACATGCTTGTCAAAACTAAAGCTGCCGTACTTTCAGAGAGGCTACTTGCTGTTTGTCCTCAGAGTCCTGGAACCTAATCTGAATTCCTGACAACATATCCCACCAGATTACAGTTAAATGAATTTCAGTATTCAAAGTCTGTTTTAAAAAAAAAAATAGTTCCCAGTTCAGCAGTTTTCAGGTTCTGGTCATCATAAAGCAGTGTGAAGGCAGGGCAGGCAAGGTAGGGAAGGCATCCTCAGGTCCTTCTTCAGGAATTCCATCTAAACCCCGAGGATTTGTTTTCAGAACTCAGCCATACAAACCTGGCAGCACAGAACTACAAGCCTACTTCATAGCCCATCTGCTCTTCAGGAGAAGGCTTAGTTGCAGCTTTGTGCCAAACAATGATGATGAGCCACCAATTCTTTTTTAAAATCTTGTGGCGCTCTCTACAAAACGTCATCTGTCATCTTACAGGGTGGCTGAAAACTGAAGGACAACGGTTGTGCTTTTTTTTCAAATCAACTCCTCAAAACATTCTTTCTGTACTTACACAGGCCAAGTAAAAGTATTTTTCTGTTATAAACAGGAGTTGAAAGGGTGATCTGTCAAGAATCTCTTAACACTTTTAAATGTTTGGACATTTTCCTCTATTCTTGTAGTGTATAAATATATTAACTCATCGGGCCTTTTATTTGTCACACCTCATTCTCACTTGGTTTTACATGTACTTCAATTTTAGTCTTTGAAAAAACTGAAACAATAGTTCTTATATTCCTAATTCTGCTGAAGGACCTCTTGAATAGCATTGGATCCTATTTACTACGTTATTGTTAGTGAGCTGAGAAACAAAAGATTGACATAAACACAGATTCTTTTATATTAAATATGGAACATTGACTGGCATGAGCTAAATCTTAAGGGTAAAGAAGGCAAATTAAAAATCAGAAGTCCCAGTGGTACATGTCATTCTTTTTACATTAGCCTGCTGCTTGTCAGAAAGTCGGTAAGAGCATCCCAGAAATTTCTGACTTATTTTAGCAACAGTATCAGGGCCAAATGGAATATATACATAACTTTGTGCGTACACACTCATACTCTCTCACGTACATATGTAGGCTGATTTATACCGGTTTTGACACCGGTGTGTAGCTGTCTATATTCCTTCTTCTAAGATATCTCATACTAGCCCATCATTCCAGGACTTAGGTGATGGAGAAAAAGACTCAGGAGCAGAGCAGATAAGACTCCTGGATTTCAGACTCTCTGGTCGGCTATGAAGCTGTAGGAGAGCCTTGGCCTTGACACTGTTTCCTTTCACATAAGCAAGTATAATACTGAAGATCAGCCTTCACCTTTCACGCATCTGGTGAATGCTCTCACCACCGCATCAGTCTCTGTTCCTGTCTCTGAACCCAGAGTTCTGGAACCTCAGTTTTTGGCAGGATAACAAAAGGGAAAATAATTTTCCAGGAATTCCTGTCATGCCCTGTTTTTTGCTAATATAGGCTTTTTGGGTTTACTCCTGAGACATGATCAATACTAGACACTTTCAGAAGTTATTTAGACAGTGTAAAGAGCAGATAATGGCAACGTGCTTTTGGAAACATTACTAGGCGGATGAATCCTAAATTTTTAGGTGCTTTAACACTTGTAAAGAGCTGGTCTTGCACAGCCCAGCAAAAACACTGGGGATTATTAGAATGTGGACTCTTAAAAACTCAGACCAGAGAAGCAGCATTAAATCAGGCTTTCTACTGCTGGGAGCGTGATCAGATACAAACCTGACAGCAGTACTGCCAACAGCTGGAACGCTTCTGTAAAAATTACATACTGTGCAGAACGGCATCGTTCTTTGATTGAAGATTCTTTATAATCCCAATGTATGTGTTTGTCACAAGGTAATTATACAGTGTGAACATCTCTCTGCATGATGACATCGTTCTGCTAACTGTGCTCAAGTACTAAATATATTATCCATGTATTCCTATGTAGCTACCTAAATTCACACATCGACATTAAATTCTATCTGGACAAAATTAATTACATTAAAAGTACATTTAAATGTCAGCAAAAATAGTTTAAAATTCTGTGCTTTAAAGTATACTCTTTTATTTATGATATTAAGTTGTTTGTTTCTTTGTTCTCATAGATGTGTGGGAGATTCATATTCACTTATTACCCACGTATAACATTTCTGTCATCTGTTCCCTGTACTTCTCATCAAGGAACTTATCTTAGCCCCCACAATTCTATTCTACTTCTTACACATCAATTAGAAATTATAACATATATCTTAATTAAGTGTATTAAAATATATCTCTAAAGAAAACAATGAAAATAAATATTTTTTCAATTTTTCACAATTGTTGGCTTTCTAATCTAACAAATTCTTCTAAACCACTATAATTTAATCCTGACCTTCTCCCACATATGTACATAGGATAATGAAAGTAATGCAGTCAGATATGACAGAAAAAAAAAATTGCCTTAATCTGCACTTATCAAGGCTACACATCGTTTTTGTTAACATATTGCCAAAGAGAAGCATGCTTAATTTTGTTAATCTCTCATCAATTCACAGCATGCCAGTTAACTCTTTTCTATGTATTACTCTCTAGATGCACCATAATCAAGAGACCACAAGAAAAACTACAGTCCCCTTTGGCCAGTCCTCTGCTGCAAAGCAAGTATGGGAGGGATGGAAACAGAGGACAGAAGAACTTAAATAACAGTAGTTTCACCTTTCCAAGAGCAAAGCCTTGCAGGGATACCCATATGACATCCGGCTTAGCCAACGGACTGTACAGGTCTGTCTACGCTGTTTCCCTTGTGCAGCTTTAGATAGAGCCAAAATCATTTATCCACCTGGAGAGTCCCAGGCTCTGTTTAGGGTTACTTCCACAGCATTCATCTTCTCTCACAAGAAAACCAGTTTGCTTTTTTCCCTTGTCATTTTCATCTTTCCCTGTTACAGTTCTGGACTTGCTTTCTCAGTTTTTTCCAGTTCTTAACACAGGAACTCAGTCAAGATCCACACCAGGACTGGAAAGCTTGAAAGGCAACATAAGCAGAAAAGGAGATCCTGAAGAAAAGAGTGTGATTCTCAGAAAAGTCTATCTGGTCCTAAAAGTGCCTACGGGTTTGCCAGTTACATTGTGCTGCTTCGCATGGCTACCACTCAACTTTCCATACTTCCATCATCTGAGCTACGAACGCCAAATGGAAAGAGATGACTTAAAGCCCTGCATTGGACTTGATAGTTCCAGAGAGTGGTGGCACTACGGACAGAGCTCTACCAGCAACACTTCACTTGGAGGCTGTCAGCTCCTGCCCCAGCCTCCAGACTAGCTAAGCAGCACCTGATCTCCGTAGCACATATCTGCTACAGGCTACCTGCCAGCATTGGCCACAGCTGTCTACTACAGGAGTAAGAAAAATTACCCAACATCTAGGTCTTGTGCTGAAACTTGCAAGAGTTTGCTCAGCCTAAGAGACTGGAAATGCTGTGTTTAGACCACTTCTTACTTTCAAAGTTTGCACTGGGATGCCTAGAACCTAAGATGGAGTGATGGCTTCTATTCTTTCTGGCTGCAATGTGCTTTAACGCTTTTGTAGCACCAAGTAAGCTCATATACATTTAAGAATCTTTTTTATATCTCAGGCATCATTTCCTCAGACAACTCAACTCTGGGTTGCTCACCCTGCAATCCAGCCTTATGTTATTTATAACCTGAGTACTACAAAATGGTTATTGTGTTCCCTATTCAAAAGTAAATCTGGTTTCAAATTCAGTACAGTTTTATTCTATGCCTCAAGCAGTAAACACAGGCAAACAGTGAAACACACACAAAAACCTGTATTTTTCCCCACCTAGCTTCACTCCAGGTATCTGCTTCCTTTCCTTGGTGTAAAAAAGAAGCTGGGGGGTAGAAACAGGGGGTAAATACTGGAGCCCTTATGCTTGACAACGGCTGCTGGAGCTCGGTTTGGAAGCTGGCTTGGATCCTGTACCTACGCCCTGCTTACCTCTAGCCCTGGCAGAACAAATTTACAAAGAGCAATTCACAAGATTCTCTGAAAACTGAAGTCTGCAGGAATTAAACAGCTCTTCCACCTCGCCACGATATGATTAGCTGTCTCCGAGGAGTGAGTGACGATGTCCCTCCCACTCAGCAGCTTCCGACTGACATTTCACTAAATAGAACTTGAATCTCAAAGGGTTGATCTGTCAAGCGGTTTCAAACCAGCAAAGATCAGGCAGGTTCAGCTTCCTCCCTCAGTTGCATCCTCATTTCTAATTTTCACATTTTATGCTTCATGCAAGTGTTAATTATGGAGATGAAAGCCAACTTGCCTTCATTCATCCATTCTTAGCACGTACACAAAAGGAAAGTAGAAGTACATACAAAATTTGCCAAAAAGGAAAAAAGCTGCCTACAGCTTGAGGAAAGTAAAACAGAGTGCTGATTAATGCAACACTGAATAATAATAATAATCATCATCATCATCATAATCTCCATCTAATGCAGTAAGATGTTACACAATTTTTGTCTGATTTTGTCTGACCAGAGCTTATGTAAAATGAGATTTTGAATTCTATTAGGTTTTCTGCTATGACTAAAGTCATTGTAGAGAGCCAATTTATACCATAGTTTATAGTATCATTGGAAGAACTATAACTTTCACACAAACAAGAAACTTGGTTTTTAATGTAGTGTCAAAGCCTCAAAGACAATTAATTAAGATTATTTTATATTTCTGTGAGCCTCCATCAAAAGGAAAGCATTTTGACTTCATATAAAGTGACTCACATGATCAACAGATAAATATTTGAAAGTAGTGTGTTTCCTGTAAAAAATACATTGATATAGCCAAGGATTTATACATAAAACAATTAGCACTCACCAAGTATTTCACAGAATTATAGAATAGTTTGGGTTCAAATGACTGTTGGTTGCTAGGAAATCAAACTCACATGATACTGAAGCTGGAGCTACACATTTCCTAGTGAAGCCAGCATTTGCAGGAAAAACACTGTGATGGTCATCCAGAAGGTATTTACAAATTCCAAGACAAATATTTTTACATACTAGATGATTATGAAGGACAGATTTACCCAGAATGATGTGAAACTACCATCATTTAACAAATACGCAGTTCAGGGCTCACTCCAATTACTCCAAATTTGGGAGATCCAGGTTTCATTTCCGCCTCTATCTGCTGAGAGAATTCAAATCTACATGCAGTACTTCCTTAGTAATTCCCATAAACCACATTGTAAGAGGAATTTTGGAGTAAGCCTATCTGATTTTTTTTTTTTAAAGCTCCCCCTCTCTGCTGTGGAAACTGTTTCCATACGCTATAAACAATTATGCATTCATTAGAGAACTATAACCTAATCATCAGGCTGGATGCTTTTCTCTGATTCTGGGACTTTTTTCCTGCCTTTAATAAATAAATAAATAAGAAAGGAAACTGCTCCATCATATTCAGTCAGAGAGAAAAAGTTTGTCTACATGGCAGAATGATGAAGGAATGAGAACATCTGTCTCAACTTTCCTTTAGCATAATCTTGTTAACTAACAGAAGTAAGCCTGGCAATGAAGACACAGCAGCCTCAGCTTTCATATGCACTTAATCAGCATGTAAAGCCTCCAAAGACATAAAATAGTACCTATTAAAACAGATCCTGCCACATCCTCAGTAGCTTTATGCCAAGTGTTAGCTAGCGGTGTCTATCACATCTACCTTTGCTGTGGCATATCCAAAAAAGGCACTTTTTTCTAAGAAATCCAATACCTGCGTTGTAGACACCTCTCCAATACTTCTTCGTAAGTGTTGAAAAAATTGCTAGGAAAGAGTGCGGCATTTTTGGAAATAAAAGACAAGATTTTTTTTTTTCAAGTGGTAAGATTTCAGTTCTTGTTATGGAGTAAGGTGGGCAATCAGTCCAGCTTTTACAAAACAAATGCTACAAAGGCATAATACTCCTCCTGAAGATGAAAGGGAAGCTTAAGCAGTCATATCCTGAGCACTAGAACACCGTGAACACATCTCCTTCTCAAATTTCTCAAATTTCAATATATAGGTGTGCATATATTTACCCCTGTGGACACCTAGCCTTTTTAGAGTACATCAAGGCAATTAGTCTTGTCTAGTTAACCACTAAGGCAACCTGGGTTTGGGTGTGGGATTATTTTTTATGTAAGGAAAGCAAACAGGGTTTCAGCAAAACCATTGTTGCATAAAACACAGATAAACAAATAAGAAGAAGAAAAGCAAAGATTTTTTTTTCTGCCTCGTTTATTGATGTGATGTATGGCAGCAGCAGACTGCTTTGTCACAGTCACGTATGGAAAAGTCACCCAAATGGAATAAGCAGCATTCTACAAAGTGCTGTAGTAGTTGGCATACAGTTTGTAAACACCTTAAATTTCCATGAGTCTACTGCCTCGGTGGACTTCTCAAGGCAAAAGTGCCAAACGAGGATCTTTTGGGACTGCATAGCTTTATACGAACCTTTACAATTTGTCGTGCCTGAACTGCACTGACTCTCCAAATACGCAATGCACTGGACCAACGCTTCTGGGAATACTGGATAAAGCTGACATTTTTCCACTCCAGAAAAACAACCACCTTGCTTAAAGAAGTAGCAGTAATAAGAAAAACATCTTCCATTTATTTCCCTACCTTTGTATGTCGTTTAACTCTTACAGTTTGATTATTTGGTCCTTGTTTACCTTTATAAAAAACACTGTGCTGCACTTCAGTAAGGTCCCTTTATCAGCAAAGACAGCAGGATATTAGTGAAGGGCGAAAATTGCAATTTGAGATTTCTTTGTGCTTGTGGATATTACATGCTGCTAACAATGTTATGCTTTACTAACAGGAATGCATCAACAGAAGAATCAGTGCTGACTCCCAGGGTGAGTGCTGGGGAACTGCTGGAGCTGTGCATTCACCAATCCTGCCTTTCCCCCAAAAACCTGATCAGCATCTGAGGACAATTCTGTTCAACATGCTGTGTAATGCGTACGTTATGCCCACACAAGATATGAGTCATATTGGATGTATACAATTTTAAAGCAAATATAGTTGTGCTATATTATGCTAAAATTCTACTTTAATAAACTATAGCATGAAAAATATGGGGGGAGGGGAACACGACGAATCAACGAAATCTTCTGAGATTTGAAGAATCTCACAATTTCACTCCAAGAGCAAGGCCAAAGAAAGGGGTGGGGGGAAGCATAATCCTACTGTATTTCTGAAAATAAACCGGCGCCTTACAATTCTCTGATTTTCCGGAAGAAAAAGACCTCTCAAAATGCTGTACCTTGACCACAGGAGCATGTGAATGACTGGTTTTGGGCTGTGGAGGTTCTCCTCCGGCATAGGCAAAATGCCTTACTCATGCTCTCTTCCTTGGTCTAACTGGTGTCACCCACTCCACAGCCCCCCCCCCCCCCCCACTTTACACTGAGGCGTCACAAAGCAACACCAATGTTTCTTGAAACGCACCCGCTTTCGCCTCACGCGGAACACCACGGGCACAGCTTCCATGCTGATCCTGGCACGTGAAGGCTTAAATTGATGTGGGCCACCATTATCACAGAAAAGCCACGCATAAGAACTCAGAATCATTTTTTTTCTTTCAGTGTAGATTACACAGGTAGCATCAACAAAGCAGAAACGTGTGTATATATATATATATATATATATGCAGGAGGACATATGTCTCTGACACTCCTAACACTCATCAAGAAACTGGTATCTCCAAGGTCATACGGCTTTTCCATCTCTCCCAAGGTTTCCAAAATAAACGTCCCTGAAACGTATCTTACTGTACCCTGAGTTTACTGTGCTAACACAACTCTAGGCATCAGCTGCTACCTGACCGACGCTTTATAAACACAATCAGGGATTTTATATCTTGTGTTACTTCTGAATGGCGACATGTATTGAATTCAGACTACAGCCTTCAAAGTCTGAAAGGCGACCTGCAGTGCGTGTACAGGCTCTCTCCTCCAGGATATCCATAAGGGATACTCTACTGTCATTGATTTTAACTTTACAAGCCATATTACCTCAACTGGAAAAGTTGCTATCAGAACTAATAGGAGCAAAATAATGTCTAAATAATGAAAAAAAAAAAAAACCAAACCCGCAGCCTTGATGAACATCTGAAGTGGCATAAACATTTGGGTTTTTTTTTTTACCTGAGAGAACCGCTGCTACTTCATGTAGGAAATTTCTAACTGATTTTGCATAATAAGTAAGTACCACGTGAACACAGAAGTTGTGCAGGGCTTTACAGAGCGCTAAACACTATGACAAAAACTTCTGACATTTACAGAAGCTTTTGTAATCCCTCAGCTAGCCAGATGAGAGAGAAAACAAAGAGAAAAAGCCAACCCCAAAATCCTCCAGTCTGAAAATTTCTTTTATTCTTGGTAAATTCCTGGTGTTACTCAGATTCATTACCATGGCGTGACAGACTGTGCTATTAAAAAGAAAGCTCATCCCCTTATATAAGATGTGCACAAGCTGCACGTTTGCCTAGAAAGCCTCACTGTTCCTTAGCTTCCAACTTACAAAATAGAAAGTGCAGTTTTCACTAAACGTTTGAATTACTGCTATTAAGATGAAACAATTTGCAAAACAATACCAAGTGCCACATTTTTGACAAATTTCACTAATGCAAGCCATTAGTAAATGGTGCCCTAGGTTTTTTTACCCGTCTCTGATACCTCTCACGAAAGCATTACAAATAAAAGCAGAAGAATATGCCATGAGAGGGATCTGAGTTGCTGAATTAAGGAAAAACAACGATCTACTTTGAAGACATGTCCACGGAGAGTACAGGTTGGCATGCTGAAAAACAATCTTGTCTACTGTACAAATTGACAAATTCTTAATAAGCTTTTTTTTTTTGTGTATAGCTCGAAATTAATATCAGACAAACATTTAGATTATGGCAGTAACTTAACTGACAACACACAGGTTTAGTCAACCCAGACGTCCTTCACTAGACTTCAAGGCTATTTCTAGGCGCACTGAGATTCTCATCTGGAGATTGTTTCCTAGCAGGTACCACCTACCATCAGAAAGTAAGACAAGATCTGTTTGGTTTTTTTTTAAGGTCTGCAAAAAAAAAGCATGCAGATTTCATCTGCAAGGTATACTTTAAAGTTCAATAACTGAGAAAAATGAGTAAAAACAGACTGGTGGAAAAAGCTATTGTTTTCATTCTGCAATAAAATATTAATCTTTATTTTTACCCTTTCAACTTAAAGAGTTTTTATGCAAATGCACTGTAGCTACCTGAAGTGTATTTTCTCTGCAGACATCCAAAACCAGCAGTTACCTCTCATATGTCTTTTCTCCTACACTTTGCTATGAAGATTTCCAGAAGAAATCTGTAGCACTCTTCCTATGGACCGACAGACATCCTGGAGGTGACCTGTCCTCCTCACTTAACTAAAGGCATCAAGTGAGCTCATCAGTTTGCTATTTGCTGGAAATTTTTATAACTGGGGCAGTTCATATGCAGGGCATGTTGGAATTAGATTGAGGGGGAAAAAGATATCAAATAAGAGAAGCAAAACTGTGAAAAAGTAACATGAAAGTTTTCAGAGAAGAAGTGCTAGCTTTATAGGCTTGACTCGACAGAGAATGAAATACAACACAACAGACTGTAATAAATGATAATTTCAGCTGGGAAGAATATGGAATTACTTATTTCTCATCTACACTAGGTGAAACATAAAAAACCACCCTACTGGCAACCAGAATATGAATTATTATCTGTATAGATGATTTAGCTAAGGTAAGATAAATAGGTTGTCAGATGAAAAAGGGGAAGAATGAGGTTTCTGTGCTGAAAAAAAAACCATCTCAAACCGTGTCACATGCCTTGAAAATGAGGATTTTCATAAAGCTATTGTTTTACACAATAAAAAATGAGGAGAGCAGGATATACCATCATGTAGTGCCTTTCAATAAGAAAAAAAAAAAAAAAATTAGTGCACTGTGGGAGGTGTTAGGGAAATTGGATGGGAATTTAAGGCAGCAGTTTGCAGAGAGAGGCTAGAGGGAGCAATGAGCATGGATGAAGCATTTCACAGCAGCTTCCAGGCGTGACAGAAGCACCTGAGGACCACTGCGCCTATGTTCAGAGAGAAGAAAATAAGATTTTGATTTTTCACCAAAATTTCAAGGCTTAAACTTGACGAGAAAAACCAGAACACTGATTTATTGCCTCTGAGTCTAGTGCCCAACTGTAACACGTTCCTCATTTTTTTGTTGTTGTTGTTCATTTTCCCTCAGAATAGAGAGCTGCTGTTTCTGCAGAAGTACCATAGCTCTACTGCGTAAACTAAGAGGTAAAGCACCGAGAGCTTTTGGAAACACTAGGCAGCCACTGGACACAGCAGATCAACAACTCCTTGGACAGCCTTGAACACCTTGTTCAGGCTGGCTACAGGTACAAATTATCAACCTGATGGAGAGAAAAAGTCTAAGTATATACTTCACCTCTAAAGTCTGCAACAGGGAAGTGGAGCCAACAGTAGCCAAAGCATTTCTATAGTAGACTTCGGGTGCTTGAATTAAAAAACAATCACCTGTTTCTATCCGCCTTATTAATGTTTAATGCCATTACTTGATTTGCTGATTGCTAAAAGGATTAAGTCCTAAAAATACAAGGAGTCATAAAATACACTTTAATAAAGGGAAAACAAACTAAGTTTAGCATTTACTAAGCATTTTTCTCACGTGAGGAATAACTCCGTTGACATCCCTACTAAGCTAAGGATAGTCTGTACTATATTTTCTTAAGAGAAATCACTCTATTTTGCATATTGATAATGAATTTGAAGGCTGGTCCAAGATCTTAACAGCGATTTTTATTTTGCAGGTGTCATCACATCATGTCCAACAAACAACTGGACCTTAAGAAGGCTGGAGAACTCCGTAGTCATAAATACCATATCCTTGCAAATGAAAAATGTTTAAAAGGATCTGATATCATGCTAAAGCTTATTATAACATTTCCCTTTTGAATTTTTTTTTCTTTAGACAGACTTTGGCTGAAGAGGTAGGAATGTGCTGATGATGTCTGTTTACACAACAGGTTAAGCAGAAAATATAGCACTTGCAATGCCCTTGCCTGCAAATGTAAATTCCAGTTGTGCTACAAATTATTGCTTCTCTTTCTACCGCGTATTCTGACAGAGTAGCAGTACTACAAGGAACACGACATAATGCAGAAAAGAAGGTACCTGTATTTTCAAAAATTTGCATTTGCTACAGAGAAACATCACAACAGAGAACAAAAAACATCAAAATTCAAGTAACTGGCCTATAGGTTGACAGACACGGAAGCTGGGATCCTTCATGCTGGAACAGTGCATCCTGTCTTAAGAAAGCCTTCAAAAATGCTTTAGAAGGTGTGATACACCTTAGGCCCAGTGGATTCTATATTCTTTGCTTCTGTCTTGCTTCTTTATAAGTTACATTAATAGATAAAGTTCTCTGCAGTAGGTATCTGTTTTCAGACAACCATTAAGCAGATCAGGCACAACCAGCTCAAAACAGGATCTGTGCAGACTGACAGCACCGAACAATGCAACATGCTCAGATTATGTTCTTCTTCCCTCCTTTTCCCCCCAAGCTTCTTAATTCTCCATTTTACTTTCCTTCTGGTGCTTCAGGCAATACTGAACAGCATTGTATCCTGCGCATGTAATTTCCATTGCTGTGATATCATTTAAATCATTAACGTGACTGCAAACGTGGATGTTTGGGACCTGACGTCTGTACGTGCCACAGAAAGCTCTAACTGACCGGTGAGAATACGTGCTCGTGTCCGGCAGCATGCACAATGAAGCTATGCTGACAGTGAATGTGAATACAGAATGCCTGGAGGTCTTAATTGTCTCCACTTTCTATTTTTATACAATTGTTTATCAGATATGTTAAGTATTTGGAGCTGATTTGCATTTCTATTTTCATTTGCCATGCAAAGGCTTTTTTTTCCCTCCCTTCCAAAATCAACAGTCCTTAATGCTCCTTCCTCCTCCCTCACAATACGAGCTGTTTGCCTTTCCCCAGGCACTTGTCACATTCTGGAAAGACAGGCAAGCTACTAAGGCACCGCTAGCAAGCTGAAGTTGTGCACTGCTTTGTTGTGTCAAATTATTTGGCTTTTTCTTCTAATCAGGCAGAATTCCAAGGGCTACACAGACCACGCGTTCTCTGAAAGGGACTGGAGAAAACAGCTCTTTCCAGATTTATCAAGTCACACTTTTCTGTTCTTCCACTGCCATCGGTCTCTCATGGAAATCAAACACGATACAAGACAGGGATGCCCCACGCGTTATTGCAACAGAGTAGGTCACATAGCCTACCAGCTTCACCCCTCTCACAAAATACCCTGCAGCTAGCAATGAGTAAACCACCAGTTAGTTACACAGTACAGTACCTGCAGCATATCATTTTAAACAAAGGAAAAGATTTTCTTCATCTAAACTCTTCACACTATGTTCCAATTGTATTCATTTTTTAAACCCTCTTTGCTGTTCCCTTTTGTCTGTTTGCATTTCTCTTTGCAGCTGTTTGCTAGGAAAGCAAGAACAGGTTCAGACAACCGAGTAAAATAAAGAACAAACAAAGGTTTTAAGGTTCTAGAGTTTCCATAAAACGGCTGCTCCTTTCTCTATTTATTTTAGCATCTAGATTTATGCACTTCTCTCAGCCAGGCAGGTAGCAGACACACTCTGATGCAAAGTGGTGTTGTTTTTTTTTTCTCTCACCGTTTCTAAGGAACCTCTCAGAAGCCTGTGCATCCTACTGTCAGGAGAAGAACAAGCAGAAAATAAAAATGTAAAAAACTAGAGAGAAAAAAAAAGAAAGGCTATGGCGTAACACCTTCTAGGTAGCTTGTATCTGTTAAGAAGCTGCTTTTTCCTCTGGAAAGTACATACACTGAGGCAGCGTTAGGAAGGAAGGCAGGCCCGCTGAAAAGCTGGTGTTGCGCAGACCCAAAATGCAGCGGGAGACCCCTCAGCAGTACTACCATGCCAAAACAGCAGTCCTGCTGTGCAGACTGACTACATGGGCACACCGTTAAAGTTACTGAGCTGTCTATTTTTAAAATTGTGCTTGAATTTGAAGTTCTTAAGGCTGACCTTTAGACTGGTATCCCTTAGATGGTCCACTCCTGAAGTCGGTCAAGATATTAATGTTTGTCTGAACTATGCCTGCTAACCCATAAGAAAATGGCTTACCATGAGTACTTCAGGCTGGCCACATGCTGGATAGTCTGCTGCCTCTGTCCTGTGCAAGCAGTGAAGGAGACGTACACAGTACAAATGTGGGATATTTCCTCTTATTTTCCAATCAGTTAGTTTTGAACACCAAAGAAAGTACAGGATATAAAGGATAATTTCCTTTCCTTTGATTCCTAAGTTCCTCTCATTTTAGCTGATGCACACATCTGATCAAGTGATTCAACATGCTAATCAGTACCAGAGAGATTCTGCTCTGGCAAGTCACAAAATTTCAAAACCTAAAATAGTAGATGAGCACCCTCATTTCCATAACATTGGTAACTTACAGAGTTTGGAAGATCACTTATGCCTTTAGTGCTTCTTATCTCAAGCTAACAGCTTCCTACACTAACTAGCAACTTTGCTGCCAGCACTGTTTGCCACCGACACCTACTTGCTCGTTTCTTTGGTTTGATTTCATTGTTCTATCATGATCACTTTATGGAATCAGCAAGAAGAAAAGCTTAACAAAGGAAATAGAAATGGGTTTCCTCAAGATTCGTCCCCTTGAAAACTAGGTAGACTAGGTAGACTTCTTAACTTTAGTAACTTTCAGCCCAAGAAACAATTCTTGGAAATCCTCAGCTTCATAGTGAGCGCTGTCCAGTCAGTCAGAACCTTACTTCGCTGTTGACTTAACAGGAGTACAGTTAGGTCAACACCAAGCACTTTGAAATTTCACCCTAAACATAACAGTTATGTTTCTTCTCCATGAAGCTCTGTGAGTGCCAACAAAGGTTTGGGTTCAGTGGATGCCTGCAAACAATCCTAGAGACGCTTTTGCCTTCTTCATATCCATATCCCAGTATCCTCTGTCTCTCTTTCCCCACTACTAGACCTTGTGCTGGAGAAGGAGTTGTAGGATTCTTAAATATGCTCACCCAGGTCATGTCTTAGCCTCAATTCGACACTTTCATAGCTACAGTATGGAAAGAGAAAGGGGCCTCTGAGAATATCATCAGGTACTAGGAACTGCTTTTCAGCAGGACTTGTAAAAATAATATGAATTTAAGTCTTGCCAAAAATGTTATTTCCTGCTATGACAGCTACTCTTCATTCAGACTCTTCCGCTTTTTGGATTAGCTGAAGGACTTGAAAAAGGACACAAAGAGCTCCTCTTCTCCAAACTTACCATGTGTGACATCAGACATGGAGGCTAGCTAGTCTGCAATTACCTCAGGTCACACAATAGAAATCTCTTTCCTATGTTACTACACAACCAGCCAAAAAAGAAACACTAGAGTGTGATTGTTCCTTTATCATCACAGAGATATCATCAGAGGTTACCTGAGAAATGGTGTTCTCTACCAGAGAACCACCTCAGCACATCATTGCTTATGACCTGGTTATTTTTGCATCCATTTCCTCCTTTCCATTAACTGTGGGAAATTTATTGAGTCACCCCAAACTACATGTGTCCTCTACCCAAGTAAAATGAAGCATCAGTTGCATCCTTTGGAAAACTAAAAGCTAATTAAAAGATTCTTTCTTCAACAAAAGTTGCCTCAGGAAATTAAAAAACCCTCTAACAAAAAAAAAAAAACCCACAAGAGGTGTTGGCTGACAGAAGCAATGAGGTTATTAGCAACAGAATCAGAAACACTCATGGTAAAAAAGAAGGAAGATAAATTAAACATTCATATTTTATCTCAATTTCTGAAATATATGTTCTTAAGCCTACTTTGAAGTACGTGATTAAATTCGCCAAAACCTTTTTATCTTTCCTTGATTGCTAAAGTTAGCTATCAGTGTAGAGCGTGTAGCTGATATTGTATATCATCAAACTTGTTTCTTTATCTTCAAAAGTAACATCTAAACTTGTTATGAATAAACATAAACACGGTGCCTGTTCCTCGTTTATTAAATATAAGCTGTAATAGAGAGAGAGCACACGCACACTCTGTAGCCTAGCAGCAATGGAAAATGTTGTGTTCTCAGCTCAAGAAGAAACGTAGGCTACTGAATTTGGGGCACGTAGAGGAATACATGACCTGGGATGGAGAACTAGCAGGGTTTTGAAAATTGAGGATATGCATAGGATACCAGGGAAGTCTTATGATAACAAAACGACACTGAATTTTTGCCTGCATGTGTGGTGGACCTTCCTTCAAGACGTAAAGAAGAGCGGATGGTGATGTTGCCGATGAAAGTTGCTTCCCTCTGGACCAGTGACTGTACAGGAAGTTCCAACTCTGACGGTAAGTACAAAACGCAAGAGAAACACAGCCACAAAAATAAGCAAAGAAGAAAGTCTCCTAAGACCCATAGCAAAATATTCCAATATAACGCGATGTAAATGTATCAATAAAGTATAATGAACAATTCCACAATGCTGGCATAGCTATGTAATTTACAGAGTTGCCATAAGATAATAGTTTTGAAGAGCCTGCCAAAAGCCTGGTAATTTGCATATAATTGTCAATAATGCTTTCCCATTTACGAGATGGAGGTTTTGTTTTTCACAGGATAGAGTTATTGGAATTCAATTTGCAGTCTCTGTTTTTATGACTTTTCTATACAGTACTGTATTATTTCGAAATAAATGAGGAATTTTAGATGCAGTTTTCTATCTCTTGCCTCAAGGCAAAAAAAATACATATTATCTTTTCACTATAAATTAATAAATAAAAATATAGAGAAAATTATTTTAAAAGGAAAAATACAATACTACTTTGGATTTCAGTTCATCTTATTTGTAAATATTTCTCAAATTATTTCTCTACAGTTTCAATGAAATAAACATCCTGATTTTATATCAAAGTCAGGATTCAACTTTTGACTCACTAAAGCCATGGGGTTGATTTTACCATGAGTCTGGGTTAAATCAGAATGGTTACTTTAACAACTGCAGATTTTTAAGCAGATTGGATGGTGTTAAAAATATATTTAACATCATCTTCCATACTGGGATAGTGATTTCCAGTATCATGAACAATATTCTTTCTTTGCAGGAGTATGATGGGGATGAAATCCTCATCCTGCTGAAGCTGTGGCAATCCTCCCAGCGACTATAACACAGCCAGGATTTCATAGAAGGTTGGTTTGTATTTACTAGGGAGAGGCTGTATAGTTAACATGATAATATTTACAAACGTACAAAGTATAAAATTGTCACTTGAAGGTAGCAAAATATTTTTAACCGATTAACCACTATTTTCTCAGTTGTCACTAAGAATCTGCAAAATAACATAACATGGCAAAATGAATAATCACAATAAATCAAAATAAATATTTATCAATTCTATAGATATACACAGTTGCTCTCTATGCTCTTCTCCTTTTGCACTAATAAATCTTGATTTTGTGCATTGGCATTCACTTCTGCAGCCTCTGCAATGAAGTATGTAAATTTGAAAACTTCATTTATAAACAACTGAAGAGATATTTCCGTTACACTTTGCGTACACACACCTTCCTCACAGTTTGTGAGGAAATGAAACGTGCATGCAAATAAAGCTCCCATCTTTGTATTTAAACTCAGGCTTTCGCAGCATCCAAAGCTTGGGCAAAACACACTATCAGTCGCCTAGGACAGCAATTCTGTTGGGAGACTTCCAGATTTCTGATGCTGTCTGTTTACTGGGTTCCTCTTAACCAGCTAATCTGCCTTAGCTTCAAAATATGTTTTCATATTCATATCTCCTCCTCCAAAAGGAAAGGAGGAAAAGTAGTCAGTACTTCCATGACTAAGGCTTTATTTTAGTGTGTATATTCTAATTAATCTCTTCAAGGAATAATTAATCTGACATTCAGGGACAGCACTGTCACTGAGATGATACTTCTGGCTCCGCAGATGAAACTGTGCTAACAGCAAAGTTTTGGACAAACAGAGGCTTGAGTGTAGTGAGGCATCAGTAACTTATGTTGGCTGCTTATCCTGACACAGTATGATCGTGCAATACCTTTGCAATCACCACCAAAACGCAGCGGCAATACTCAGCCTCCCAAACAAATCCTAGGCCGGAGCACAGGATGATCCCCAACCGACCTGTGGATACGAGCTGCAAAAGAGGTCAAGTCTCACACCGGCTTTTTTAGATGAGCTGAACACCAGCTCTGAATAGAAAGATTTAATATCAGTGTGAGTATCTAAACAGATAACACTACAGGGAGGATACCGTTCTGAAAATACAAAACCCTTGGTGCTCTCCTCAAGATTGTTACCTTGTTTACTATTATTCTGCCTCAAAAGAGAAAGAAACCAGGCGTTGTTGAAAACTTACGATTGTGTAATATTTTTTCATAAATAATATCTCCGTGCACAGCAATGCTTTAATACGTCAGCTGTGACTTGGATTGTGTCCTTTAATCTATCATGTACTGCATGCGTGCTACAAAAGAAACAAATAATTCATGAGTAGAGCTCTATGCAATATGTATGATCTATGAATCCTCCTCTGAAGTGGAATATATGCCATACATCATGGTACTGAGATATGATTTTTTTTTCCCTACTGCTTAAAGAATCTATTTAAATTTTATTTATCTTTCACGACACACTGGGAGCCCACAGGGCATCAAATATTGAAAGCATTAATAACATATAGGGGTTTTCTCCCCCCCCCAGGAACAGTCCATTATCTGTCGTATCAGTCAAAAAATATTTGTGAACACAGGACAAATTCAGTAATCGCTTGTGCAGTAAAAATGGGACTTCTTTCCACAAAACTGAGAATACTCTGAGATTGTTAAGAAAAATACTTTAGACTTCACGTCAAAATAGATTGAGATACTATTTAAAAGAGAGGGAGAGAGAAGGCAGTGCATAGTAAAGGACTACAAGGCTTAAAAAGAAGATGACACAGTGGTATCCTTCTCACTCTCCTCCCACGTTTTTTCTTTAGTATGGTGACTGATAAAAGACTCATTGCTCAAAAAGCTACTGCCCTTGGTCTCCCCCTTCTTGGATAACAAATCCCTGTCTGCTGTTTTTTACTGTTCTTAGTCCTGCCCCTTCAGATGGGCTTGACATTTGCTCTGCCTTAACAGGGCCTTATAAGAAGTCTATACTCCCATATCACAAACAGTCCTGCTCACTCCAGCCAGCGATGATGCTTTCATCCCCTGCAGTTAAAACTATTTTTCTCACCTGTTCCTGTATTCCTCAGGGGGACTCCACAACATTTCCCTTCTTTCTCCCCTCCCTCATATGAGTTCACTCATTATTTTTTCATGTGTCCTTTTCTGAATATTCACAGCACAGGAGAAGCCCATGGCAGTAGATGAGAACCAGCGCTTGCAGAAGGAAGCCAGGCTAGACAAAGGCGTTTTCAGGAGTGAGATAAAACAGCAGCACAAAAAAATAATAGTCGGAAATCCTGAAGCTAGCTAAACCCAAGAGAGATAGAAAATGTGCGCTCTTGGTAAACTGTACAAGCTTTACAACTTCTGCCTCACTCCCACAATGTCTCAGAAACAGTCTTCATCATGTGTTGTTTGCGCACCAGACAGCTGTAACTCCATAAAGATGCCCTAGAGATCCGTTAAGCAGCGAGAAGAAGAATGTCCTCCTGGGTGCGTGGTGTGAGGGGCTTCTCAAGGAAGCAGAAAACACAGTGGGCAGCATAGCGACTACACGGAGCATCCGCCTGGGTGTTTCTTATCCAGCTTGTGAATAGCCAAAATCTCCCCACAAACCTGCTGGGTTTCAAGAGCTGTAGTTTCTTAATAAAAGTATTTTCTGTTTCACGTATTATCTGCGTATTTTTATTATTAATGAATTTCTATTATATACTGACACCCGAGAGCGAGCTAGTGTGATCGGTACAGTTTTCTTGCAACATATTAGCTTTTTAGTTGCACTTTTTAAAATTACTTTTCTTGACAATAAGGTATTGTTGAGATAATGCAGGGTGGTGTCAGCTTTGGCCTTTTATAGAGCCTGTCTGAGAACACATCTGTTCAGTTGTCATAAGCAGACCCTTTGCTGCAATCAGTAGCCCCGAGGATGGGCATCTACTGTCCTACCTGCAGCCAGCAATGCCCCCATCAATTATCCACCGCCAGCATCCCTCTACATGAGAAGTCATCTGCAGCGCTGAAGTGCACCACGGCTCCTTTTCTCTCCCAAAGAGAATGAGGACACGCTCCTGCCTACCAATGCCAATATCGTACACTCAGATTTCATCCTTACACGTACTGAGGACACAACCAACATGAGCATCAAGAGTTAAGAGCTGGGAAGGACTCCTGCCTCCCCTTGTTTAGGATATAATTGTTGTAGCTCTTCCAGGTGAGCTCAACAGCACTTAACTCTCAAAATAATCAAGCAAGCAGATGAATTGCAGTGACAAAGAAACTGCTTCAAAACAAGGCACTACACATAAGTTGCTGCAGTTGAGATTTCTGACATTATAAGGGAAGAGTAAAGTTTACATGCATCGCATTGTTTCGGCACAGCAGTGTCCCAGGATACCCCACCTGCCACTGAACTGTCACCCAACAGCTTGCTTCAAATTCTTTTCATGAGCTTTGACCAGCATGTTTGTCCACCATATCTGTTTTTAAGTCTAAAATGGTGTCTTATTCAAATATTTGCAGCTTTTCCTTCACACGAAGGTAGACACATCTCAGTGGATAAAATGGTCTTCATTTCCTGTTCTGAAACAGAAACTCATTTCCCAAGTTTCAGTGGTTCACACTACAGAGATGAGCAAGTAAAAGCTACTACAATTTCCTTACAGCAATGGAAACATTCACTGATGACAAAATGGCTAGGGGTACCATACTTCCCACAGCCAGCACTCCATGTTTCCAAAAATTTTGAAAAATACTTGGATGGCCTGCATTCCTCCAACATTTCAATTGCTCTGTGGAATGTTTGACTAAGAAAGATATAATGGATGTACGTGTTAGAGAAATCAGAAAATATCCATAAAAAAACATTGCAGTTGGGAAATAACGCCATTAGAGCAATTCATTTTAGATCTCTTTCTTTACAGAATTCTCTAAAATTGCTCAGTGACAAATCATCCAACTATTCCACTAATAATACTTTTGCCATAAAATTCAAGGATTGTTCTGTTTTGGTTTGTTTTTTTTTTTTTTTTCAATCTTTCAGTGCAGAAAATTGACATATTCTAAGAATGCCTTATTAACAAAAGGAAAAACCTACTATTTCTGCTGTAGGAGGTGTTGTGGTGGCGACGCTTGTCAATTCTACAACAGACATTGCCAGTTGAACACACAGTCAGAAAGCAGCAGCTCATGGTAGCTGCTACTGGCGAGTGCTCCATCACCGCTTTATGCCTTTTAGTATGCACAGTATCAGATTTTTACTGTAATGCATTCCCTATTTTTCCAACACTTCGCAGATTACAAAATTAAATTTTTTACTAGAATTTAAAACGTTTTAAAGGACATTGAGAAGCACAACCTTTATCAGCGTACTCCCTCAGAAGTATTAATCCATTCGCATACTGTCAGCTTAATAAACTCAGGTTTTTTTCATTACTATTAAGCTTATGAGATGAAGTTTTTGTATCTATTTTTTCTGAGATAATTTTAATTTTTCTTTGTTTCAAAGATCAACAATAGAAATTCTTATGCATAACATTTACATATCCAAAGATCCAGACTTTAATATAGTACATATCTCTGTAACAACATAAGATAGAAAATGTTGGAAATCTGCACTTACAGGTGATCTCAGCTTTGCTGATGAAGACTGCAAAGTCAAAGTCATTTTTAACAGCTGCTAAAAGGGAAACATCGCTAACGGGAGAGTGGACAGTGACAAAGAAGACACAAATGCAGGAGAAGGTATTGCTTTAATTTGACTTTAGCATATTTACAGCAATATATGACAAAATAAAACCAAATTTTATCTAATAGATAAATATATAAATTAAATCTATAAATACAAGAAAACATATAAATGTAAATATATGAAAATATATAAATAGATAAATACCTAATAGATAAATATCTAACGGAGTTATATGAGAAAATAAAAATCTAATAATGGAGCAAGGTCACTGCAGGATGATTTGGAGAAGTAATATAGGGCTATGGGTTTTTTCCAAGTAACTAGTTAGGAAAGAGAACGAGATTAAAGAGTTCAAAGTCCTCAACTACAGCAGAAGGCAAAGGTTTTTCAAGGCAAAGATTAAAAACTTACTAGGAATTTCCAGCTTGAGCAACAGGACAAAATATGAAGGGAAAAGCATCAACTATGGAAGGATATAAAACTACTTCCAAAAGCCAAATCAAAACAAGGATATATTTTTGAAATCTCAAAGTGTACAGATCAACTGAGAATTATCAGACTTGAAGCTGAGCTGTAACTCTGGAGGGAGATTTAATAAACAGCAGAAGTTTCTTAAGTTATAAAAGGGAAAGATGGAAAATGAAGAAAGAAATCAGATTTTCAGCGACATTCAGCCAAAGTTAACTTAGTTGTAGCCCCCAAATTAAATACACTGCTTCTGTGTTCATTAAGGACATTAGTACTTAACACCAGAGCAAATGAAGAAAAAAAAAAAAAGAAAAAGAAAGAAATAAGAACACTATTCATCATGATATTAGGATTTAAAAGTGTAAATGGAAATTGTAACATCTAAAGGAAAGTAAAAAAAAAAAAAAAAAAACCTCAAGCTCTTAAAAGCCTTGGGTTGGGAAATTCAAATTGCCATTACAGATATGAAAAAGAAAAATGGCACATGGGAAAAGGACTTTAATGAATCTGTCAAAGTGAGTTGGTATTTATGAATACAGAATAACCAATGTCTTATCTGTATTTAGGAAAGGGGAAAATAAAATGAGAGCACATTAAAACCTGTTAGTTTGATTGTAGTAGTATTATCAGCTTCAGAAGAACTTTTAGAAGTAGAATCGTTTGGCTGAGAATCCAGATGAGAGAATAAAGATGAGCCTTGAGACCGTCATGGAGTTGGCCAGCGGGGAAAAAAAAAAGTCTACTGTGTTGGAAAGATGTGGATAGTGGAATTCTCTGAAGATCTGTTTTGAATGTCTGTTTTCTTCTTGCTAATATTTTTGCATGTCAATGTCTGTACATTCCTTTTTTAAGGACACAAAGCTTAAAATTATTATCAAAAGAGAAGGGGACACAAATATGACACAAAGTAATGCACAGCACTGCTGGGCAATCAATATAAAATGAAATTTAATTTATAAAATATTCACCTGTGGCTACTACCAGGATTTTCTGCGAGAGAGCAGGTACACATGTGACAAAAGTTTTAATTTGGGGGTGCACTGGCTGATAAAACAGCTGACTATGAACTACAGCTTTGGAAAAAAGGCCAGTTGGTTCCTCTCCATGCAAGCACTCAGTGCTTGCCTTAGGCACAGGCATCCCACAAGCCAGCCCCAGCACACACCTAAATCACGAGCTGAGGCCTGCTGGTGTCTCTAGGAAACTCCACATGGTTACAGAGAGCTCAGAACCGTGCTCCCTGAGCCCAAGTTTCCTCCTCCTGTCTCTTGCTACTTATTTTCAATCTTCTGCTCCAAACAGACCCACCTAACCCTGTTCCAGTTTTGCCTGTTCATCATTCCAGATCTTCCCACACAGTTTCTTGGCCACCAGCCATAGCAATGAGGGCATCTTGCCCTTCCTAACTCCAGAGGCACAGTCAAAAGCACTTGTTACGCTGTTAGCATCTAATGTTTCAATTACTTCACATCAATTTCCTAGCAATATATGTAGTGATATATTAGAAATTAACAAACAGTGGCTTTATTATTCTTTCAGAGGCCCAAGAAGCAAGCAATCACATGTTCTTTATACCTTCAAGCACGTCTGCCAAAACATCCATCGGGCACCGTGCCACAACTCCCTAGTGTGTTGCTCCAGTCACTTAAAAACAAGATGCCTCGCCCTGAAATTTCTGGTGACCACAGAAACCTCGCATTAATCAATACATTTCCTGCCACCGGGTATCTGTGATTACACACAACCTCAAGAAGTCAAGCGCTTCATTCAGAGGAACGTAACAGTTCCCATGCAGAAACCAGACGTGTTGCCTGGACGAGACGGGTGGCCACACACAACAGGTATGCAAGGAATCAGAACATCCCCACAGCTTCCCAGCCTCTACAAGAGCGGTTTGGTCTATTATCTTTCGCAGCTTGTATACAACAAAACTAAACGTATCTTTATCTGACAAACACCTCCTTTGCCAGCTGGTGCTTCCACATTGCTTCCACCGAAGCCTCCTGATGGCAGGTCCAGCCCCACAGCAACACAGCCGTACCACACCCAGTTAGTCACAGAGAAGAACGCGCACCAAGCCAATGACTTCCTAACAAGTTTACAGATCTTCACCATTAGAAACCTATGATTTTTTTTTTTGCTGACAGTGTGCAAAAGTCACTCTTATGTACCTTCAGTCCATTTACTCATCAGCTGAACTACTTACTTTTCAAGCTTAGGCTTGAAAAGGCTTAGGTACAAATTAACTTCGGGGCACACGTGCTTCAACTGTCAATCTGCAGAAGTCCAGCCCCTCGTGAACTGCTGGCTACAGCGGAGGGGATTATATTGCTTCTTGCCCCATGCAGCAATAAACCTCTTCCTCCTGGTAGCTCCTTACCTTGCTTGCTCCCCACATTGGATGCTATCTGTTCCACAGACTGATTTTTAGCCTGAACTGTAAGTGTACATCTGACTTTCGAGTGCACAGAAATTCCCCTAATCTAGGCCCAGTTTTTAACCTCCCCCCCCCCCCCCCCGCCTTTCCCTGCTGGATTTACATCTCTCCTCCTGAAGCTGGTTCTCCAGCTCAACACAAGCTGATGCTGCCTTCACCAGAATTCTTGCACAAAGTTAGCCGCTATGCCTGCATGCCTACATACCAGCTATAAAAACATCAGAGGGGATAGTTCCCTGCACAGGAAACTACTAATGCTGCTGCTGAAATTGTGTGTATTTACAGCTATCGTAGTGAGAACATTCTACAAATAAATTAAAAGTGATATTTTTATAAGGGCACAGGAATGGCATCAGTAGAAAATTAAAATGCCTATTCAGATTACTGCCAACAGGGTAAAGCAATAGTGACAGCAGCGTTACCAATCTGTGACTATGTCTTATTAAGTAATTTAAACATTTTTAACATAAAAGTGTATATTGAATAAAATGAGCATGTACCGAGTCAAAAATTAAATAAATAGCATGTAACAAAAGTGTAGATATTCTGCAAAAATTAACTGAAGATCAAGTTTAAATCAGAACTAAAAGTACACTAAAAGCTGACAGATGATGCTATTAAAAGTCAGCAAAATCTAATAGAGAAGATGCCAGACAGGAAAAATCTGTTCAAAAATCTTTTTTTACTATATTCATAGCTCCTACAGTTTATAAATGAAAAGAGAGTAGACACAATTTATAAACAGCATTGATATTCTGGGCAAGTCTACAAAACAGAGTCAAATCATATAAATGTGATTGCACATGGAAAAAAAAAGCAGGTAGCAGCTTTTGTATTTGCTGTAATCTAAAATTTAGGTCACTGGACTGAGAATTGGTAGTCTTATAATAAAACTCGTGCTGTGCCTGACTTGCAGAGACCAGGGACCAGTTGTTTCCAGGATTTTTTTTATTTGTAATACAAACAGTGAGGGGGAAAAAAAATTACTTGAAGATCCACACAAAGAAAAAGCATACAATCTGTGAAAGAAATCTAGGTTTGATTTGCAAGGTGTTGATTCTACAATAAAATTACAATGAACATTTTAAAACTCTAATACAGAACCGTAGAAGTATGGATAGAGAAGCAATGTTTGAGATGCGAAGTACTTATGAGGAAAAAAAACCTAAACAAACAGGATTAGAAAGAATCCTTTTTGACTGCTTTGTTTGAAATAAAAGATTAGTATGCATCCGGTTACGGAGATGATGCAGGCAGAGAAATACAAAGGCAAAATCTGAGAACACCAGCAGGCATTATGGATCTGTATGTCATCTGCGTACAGGCGATAACATAAGCCACAGGAAAGAAGCAACGCATGAACAGGCTGGTACAAAGTAACAATCCTGAAAGGACAACCACAAACACTGAAACAACAAATGAAACATCCAACTGTCCCCTCCTACCCAAGTCAATCACCTGAAAATGCATGTTCAGAAAGACACAACACAACAGAAGGGAGTGTACTGCCCTGGACATCAAAAACTGATGACAGCCAAGGCACTCTACTCAAAGAGCATTCTCTGTGCCTGATCCAATATGCTGAATGCCAGTGAGATCAAAAACAGCCAGGTCACGTGAAATTTGCTTGCTACACGAAGGTCATTACAAACTCTTAATAAAGTCAATTCACTTGAGTGCCCTGCTTTGATCTCCAACTGCTCTGATGAGACCCCACCTGCAGTACTGCATCCAGTTCTGGAGCCCACAACATAAGAAGGACATGGACCAGTTGGAGTGAGTCCAGAGGAGGTCACAAAGACGGTCAGATGGCTGGAGGACCTCTCCTGTGAGGCCAGGCTGAGAGAGCTGGGGCTGTTCAGCCTGGAGAAGAGGAGGCTCTGGGGAGACCTTATAGCGGCCTTCCAGTACCTCAAGAGGGCCTACAGGAAAGACGGGGAGAAACTCTTTAGCAGAGCCTGTTGTGACAGGACTAGGGGGGTAATGGTCTCAGAATAGAGGGAGGTAGATTTAGATTGGATATTAGGAAAAAGTTTTTTACAACGAGGCTGGTGGAACAGTGGCACAGGTTGCCCAGAGAGGTGGTTGATGCCCCATCCTTGGAAATGTTCAAGGCCAGGTTGGATGAGGCTCTGAGCAACCTGATCTAGTCAGGGATGTCCCTGCTTCTTGCAGGGGGGTTGGACTAGATGACCTTTGAAGGTCTCTTCCAACCCTAACCATTCTATGGTTCTGTTTCTATGAAATAGGCTGAAACACAGATAAGAAATGCAAGAAATGGTGGCTCAGGCAGTGCGTTTCAGGGCTGTCCAGAAAACAAGAGTCATAATTGAAGAGGACAGCAAGTACCACCAGAATTAGACTTCTTTAATACTGGAATGCTTTACTGTGGGTAGCACAAAGGTTAAACACATCATTATTCTGACCAAAACAGTCGCAACTGTCATCAAATGAAACTGAGGGAAAGTAATCAAATATTCCCAACAGTGTAAAAGATGTTCTGTGTCCTGTCGTATCTCTCAGGGGACATCCCAAACATTTTTTATCTAATTAAAAAGAAAAATCATGACATTCTGGGAAGCATGCATGTATCTCAGAATGAAGAGGAGTGAAACATAAGTCTTAAGGAATAAGAGAAACATTAAAGAGCTAATAACACACTACAATTGCTTCATTCAGTAAACGTACAACGCTGCCTTCAGTTCAAGCAAGCTTCTACATTTCTGTTAAACTGTACAGTCCACGTAGGTGTACCTCTGTGCCCCCCTTATCTCGTGAATCTGTACGTGAGAACATTTTCATGAGTCAACATCTCATCTGCAAGCTAAATTCGCTTCCTTGAGTCCTGGAGTGTGCATTTGTCAATCACAGCAGAGGCTGTCTTTGGCACAGATGAGAAGAAACGGGTCCTACAGGACAGAACAGCTAGGAACTGTCAGGACACAGAGGTAACCTCACAGTGGTCACTTCCCCGGGCTGTGCTCTCATGTCAGTGGCAGTGAGCAGAGTACATAATATTTACACCATCTTTGGAAGACATTACTGTTTCCTTCCCAAAGCTGGATATACTAACTTCTAGTCTGAAGAAGACTGATTGACCTCTGTATAGCCTAAGAGGTGAACCTCTTGCACAGAAAACGGGTAAAAAGGAAGAAAAAAGCAAAAAAAAAAATCGTAATTGTTGAAGAACCAAAACAAAAGCTACCATTTAAAGTAACTGCATTTAAAAAAAAAAAAAAGAGAGAAAGAAAATAATTTTGGTATATAGCATGCACAGATGGTATTATTTTAAACAGGAGTATTTTCAAACTTTCCCATTTGCTGTCACCACCATTCTAAGTGCTATTGAACCACAGAGCCATCAAGTAAATGAAAGCAGGATGTTAGACTGAAGCAGAAAGTAAAGACATAATCTGGATGTCATGGTGACAAAAGGAGACACAAAGTGACCCTTGTTATGAAATAGCTCCAAACACTGAATAGGTCAACAAAGCTATCATTTTAATAAAAGCAAAAAACTGCTGCTACAGTCTGTGACAAAATGAATTATGACTCACAAGAGGCAAATATTTAATGAGAAGTTGCCTATCAGAAAGTCCCTTACGTGACACACCTTTCAAAAGTGTTGTGTATATAAACCCTTTGCCAAAGCTTTTATATAAACACGCACAACGCATGACACAATAGGATGCTCCCGAACTATTAATTTATGGAAAGTCTTCCTTATACATGTTACACGTACCTGGTGCAGCAATGGAGAGTATTTTAGATTTCAGGTTAAGGTTTGAATAGAGCCCATGACATTGACGGCTTGCCAGTAGATTGTATTTGTGGATGTTCTGATTACGTTGTATTTCTGTGGAACACCTCTCTTCCAAGTCTTGCTGCTTGGGTCCAGAGAGATAACCAAGAATCATCTCACCTTTTTCCCATAGAAGGGAGGACAGAAGCTGGGGGAAAAACACCACTAACCTCTTAATTCTATATGCAATGCATAGAAGAAGATGAAAATGTCTGCCTTAATACATAACTATTTTTTTCCCTTCCCATCTTTTCTCTCTCTGCTTACCTTCCTCCCAACCCATTAATCAGGCCACGCAGACTCGGAAATTCACCCATCTCCTATGGCGTGCAAACAGATTAAGAGAATCCAAAGAAAAAGAAGAAAAATATTTGACAGGAGTTTTCTGAACTGAAGTCCATCTGGCCAACCAAAATTGTCTGTGCACGTACAGGTGGAAGAGCTGCATAAGGCAGCATCCTCGGGATCACATTCACCGTTTATTCCTCAGCCTTTGTAGACAAAGTGAACTGCAGTTTTCAGATTGGAGATTTTATTTAGATTTAACTAGAACGGTGAACGTATTTGTATAAATCAAGCAGCTGTTATTTCTAGAATAAGCTGAAATGCTATCTACGTCTATGTTTGCATGGTGGCTAGCATCCTAACCTCACACAAACCTGCACTCACAGGCTCAGAGCTGAGCGACAGAAGAGAGAACAAGTTTTGAACAATTTTGTTCATTGTTCAAAGTTAGAAAATAATTTCTGAAAAAAAACAGCTCAGTGGACACGACTGCCACACAAAACTGCAACAATCTTTTCCTCAATATTTCTGTTTACTAATTAAATAAGCAAAAGTATTAGATTCCTCTATTAGTAACAACCACATTTGGCATTTTATAATGTTGTACCTGACAAAATTCTCCAAATTATACTGTAACTTTCATTCATTCCATCTCTACAAAATCTATTAAACAGAATTACTGTATATTGCAAGCATAAAGCCTTTTTATAACAGCAATATTGTCTTCACCACTTCCTTCCCAGCAATAGACCTCTGTGCATATAATATTGAGGAGAGAGAGAGATTATTCTGCTAGCAAAGCTAGTAAAAGCATCTGCCCACTAAAGATACTAAATCACGTTACAGGCAAGCCATACTGTGCTGAAGAAGAGCCTCTATCAGGGCTTTTGCACAGATGGTATCACAGATTTTTAAATTATTATTAGATTATTAGATAATTGTGCTCTTCTCAAACCAAATATAGCCCATCTTAAAACATCTTTTGAGCGCTGCTGCATTATAAATGGATTCTTGAAATCATCAGAAATATCACTTTGCCTTTAATATATAGTATAAAAAGTCAAGTAGTACTGTTGCTGTGTGAAAATGATGGAAATAAAAACAAACTTAGCATATTACTCTTAAAAAGACAGGTTTCCTAATAGTGTATGCCTCTGTGTGTGTGTGTATATATATATATATATATATGAAATAAACCACACAAATTGTAAGTAATAGTTTACATACTCTTAATACCGAATTTCTCAATTACCAAGATACTCAGAAAAGAAAACTCACATGTTTTTCTTTGCATTGTACAGGTAGGAACTTCATTTGAAAACTTTATGCTATGATTTCTTGCTGTTCAATGTAGTGAACCATTAAAAACTAAAGAATTTACTGAGGTGAACAGAAATTTAGGAGAAAAAAAAAAGCCCATTAAGATAGCAACAAATATGCCTAAAGCAATAGCTTTTTATACATTTAACTCCCACCCCTCCCATTACACGTGGTTAGTCACAAACAGTTTTTTAGGCATTTGCTCCAGTATCATCATTCTTCTCCACACTTGTATCTGACAGTTTTTTACCTTCCTGTTTCTCCAGATAGTTGTGTACCTGTTGGAAGCTGGTGTCAGGCAATGTGTTCAGAAGTTTGTATCACAGATTTTGTCACTTTGAAATTATCCGTGTTCTGGAAAGCACTCGTTCAATGAAAATTATCCCGTGCTCGCAAATCTACAGGCAGGTTAACTTGCCTATGGCAGCTACCTCCATCATCACCAACGCTAGCTCCTGGTTGAGAAGTAGGAGTAAATTACTTAGAAAGTGATAATAGAGGTCATGCCATTCAGTGGGATGTCATTTCTTCTGCTGCTTATCACGATCTAGTTCCTATCCATCCATTCCTCCCACCTCTTCTCTACAGCAGCTTTGGTGGTCTGCGGCATACTGAGCAGCAGATGTTCTTTTTCCTGATATTACATGCAAATTTTCCAAGCAGCTGCACAGAGTTGATATTATCATATGAGAAACATCATGACTTTGACTTTCCCTTTGACTTTCCTTGCTGTCACTAATTTGCTTTCCTGCTTTTCTTTAGAGCCTAAAAATCTACAACTATACATATATATTAATAATAGGTTTTCTTTTTATTGTTGTTGCTGCTGTTGCGGTTTTAATTTATCTGCTTGACAGCGGTGCACATAATTTCTTGCTTTTCCTCTTCATCTCAAGTACTGATTACTATATTCTCTTTAGACCTTGTTAAGTTTCTTTATAATTCCTTGACTTAGAGACTTTGTCTCCTCTGGGTCACAACCTAGAGGATATCTGTGAGTGAAGCTCCACTTAAATCAGCTAGCTTGGGAGACCGGACCCCCTTTCAGTGATGAAGCTGCAACACGGAAGATAACATCATCCAATTCTCTTCATTTTTGTTTCTGTTTCTGTTCCTTTTGTTTTTAGTATAACAATTTGAGTTATGAGAAATTCTACTTGATTTATAATTGGCTTATTTTTTCAATGTTTGCTTTCATTTACACAGACTTTTCACGAACTCGTAAACACAGATTTGCTGCAAAAACAACTTGGTACAAATCAGTCCTCAATCTACTGGGAAATGATGAGTTTTGACTTTTGCTTTGAAAACTGGCAGAATCTGCCTTTGGGAAGCAGCATACTTCTGCATATTTTCTTACTGTAAATTCACGTTGAAGCAGTTTACATACTTGCCAGTGACGATGTAGGCTTAAGTTCAAACGCGTAGCCATAGTTTTGACCTAACAACGTGTAAGCGGTTCCTTGTTACAGGTGTCAATATTCTGCAGTAAGCATTTTGCAGAAGAAAATAACCCAGTGGAAATAGAGAACTGCAATACATATGGTCTAGCAATTTTCTTTTATATTTCGCCACCACATGGCTTCTCCTTTAGGTGAAAGGAACAAAGCCTTATCTAATTACTTCAGCTACTGTGACTCCCTGCTGTTAAGGGAGATGTATTAGACAGAGATGGGACATTTCACAGTGATTGCATTTTATCTCTGCCCAGATCTCCTCTACTTGCTAGCAGAAACAAGACCTTTGTGCTAAGCAAACTGTGCTGTGTCCCGAATAACAAGTTCAATATTGTAAAAACAATGCATACTAAGCATAGAAAAAATTCTCCACCAAAAAGGCTTATAATTGGCACTATCCCTATATTAAAATCATCCCCCCCATCCACACATACAAAAATGTTCAGCTGCACAAATGGTACAAGGAAAAGCAAACAATTTTATTCCAATTCACTTAATGTATTCACCCAGCACACAAACACTTTGTATTAACAGTTAAAGTTGAGGATTTCTCATTTATTGCCAGAAGTCAAAAGCCATTGCAGCTCCAGAGCTGCACTCACTTTTTTTCTTTTAATGACAGAGTGTCTGTGCTTACATATATATATATATATTTTATATATATATATATATATATAATTGAATAACACTTTACAGATTCTATCACGGTTGGTAACACTTTTCAGTTACCTCACCGCTGCTCTGATGACTGCAGTACGGTGTGCGCATTATTAATCAATCTCACAGCTTTGGAAAGACAATGCAATTCAGGAAAAGGTAGCGGTGTGGACTGTAAGTCAGTCTCATCAAATGGAATTTGGGTGCAGTGAGGGAAATGATGCAGGTGTAAAGTCTTCTATCACAAATTGGACATTTGGATTACAAACTTGTACCATTCCAGCTCTGCATCGTCTACTTGATAGATTATCTAAGCCGCAAAATACCTTCTTACTTTGGTAAAGTGTATCCATACTTTAGACGAGGGTGGTTGTGGGAATAAGGCCCCAGATCTCACAGAAATTAAAGAATAATTAATTAACCAAACAAGCTAGAACACTACCTACTATTTTTCTCTCAGAAGAAAATAAAGTAATTGCATGCTACATTTTTCAGTGGTGAAATCTTTCTACTTAAATTATACCTACATTGAAGTGGCTTTTAAACGTTGTTAAACAATTTCCTTTTCAACTAATACTATCTAATTATCAGGTACTGCAAGACTTCAGCCTTACAGTCATTTATGTTTGAGAGACTTCACTAACAAAGATTTCACAAAAAAAAAAGTCTAGTTCCCTTTCTGATCTTTCCCTATATTTAGCTAATTTCTTGATTTTTACATTTTGGAGAGCAAAATAGCTTACTCTGATGAAGGAGGATTAATCCTGGATTACCTACTAGGATTAATCCTGGATTAAGCTAATAATTATTATTAATAGGAAAAATAACATTGATGGTATTTCAGAGACATATTATGAATAGCAAAGAGGCTCCCTGTTTACCTGTAGCCAAATAACATTTGGTGTCAAATTCAGTGTCTCTCAAAGAAAAAAAAAATTCTTATTCCTCCACTCGTCCATGACCCCTGAATTTCAGCAGACTCCAGATGAGTCTCATAGCATCATCCAAGGACAGAAAGGTGATGTTCCAGTCCACTGCGTGGAGGCCACTACATCCATTTCTGATACACACCCTTTCCAATTTCTTGTCCTCCGTAGGGTTTTTTTTTTTCCATCCATCTGTTTTAGCTAAGAAGCGTTGAGGGAGACTTACATAATCTAGCTGCCTATAAATAGGGAATTAATTGCGACTTTTCAGAAATAGAAAAATAAGATAAAATAAGTGTTTAATTTAAGATTGCACTGGCGGATCAAATTTGGAAACTGAATGTTCCTTCCAGGATAATTTTACCTTACTGCCCAGAGCGCTTGTCTCCACCCTCAGAGCTTTCAAGACCTCACTGGTTAAGCCCTTGAGCAATCTGGTCTGATTTCACAGTTGATTCAGCTCTGAGGAAGAAGGACAAACGTCCTGAGGTCCCTTCCAACCCGAGCTATCTATTCGACGATCTTATGAATCCACCTAACATTCCCACCCCAGTCTTCAACATAATTAGGGTTAGTCATGAGCAAACCCACCAGCATCTCAGACTTCTGCTTTTCTGCCTGCAACGCTGGCGGTGCTAACCTATCCCATTACGCTACACAAGCATACATGGAGCTCTCAGACGCACAGGACTCTGCGTGATATAGCCAGTCAAGTTCACACTGCCTTGACTTCCCATACTGGGAAACAATGCTCTCTGGCCTCTCTAACAAGGTCATTGTTCAGAACCAGTAAGCTCTGATAGGAACTGTCTGAACCGTACAGCTGAAACAACAAATATCAATTAACTTAACTTGCAATGAAGAAAAATAAAATTCTATTGTCTCTGAATGGCTAGTACGTATTTTCCCTCCATAAGACAAAAACCCACAGCAGAGAACAATCTTATGCATTATTTTCTATTCTTTTTAAATGTACAGATTTGTTTATAAATACTGTGTTTATGAACATTGTTACCTGAGCATCTCCCTTTGCAACATACAATAATGTGATTTTCATCTATCTTATTTTCTTTCTTTTCTCCTGTTTCAAAACAAAGAAACATCCACAGTGAAGTGTGTTCTTTTTAGTAGTCTACTCTGGATTTATTTATTTGGAATTTTTTTTTTAATACACTACTCACTACTTAGTTTAGTCACATCAAAGAAACGCACCTTCTGTCACTAACAGCAGATAAAAAGGCTGAACGGACCAAAACTCCTGAGAAAAATTCATTTTACGTACTCAGTCCATTATCAAGGCTCACACAGACGAAATACATGCACAAAGGAAAGTGGTGGTTTGGCAATGAAGCTGGGGACCATTCTCTAAGCTTTTGATAAACCACTTTTGATAATCCAGATTACCAAAAGATAACTTGTGAATAAAGATCAAAACCTCACCTTAAAAACCGGTATCTTGTGAGAAGGTAGCATGAAAAGCAAAAGACAAATGAGCTACTTCCATAGTATCTCTGCTGACGATCATTACCCCTTTAGAGTTTTGTTCTGGCTGGAAGCTCTTAATGCCTGAAGGCTTCACGCAAGCTAGAGGCACAGAGGAATTTCTATAGTCTGAGATGAGATCAGACTACATTAAGCTCTTACCAGACTAATATTAAAAAAATAATAATAACCAAAAAACATATGCTTAAGAACAGACTCTATTGATCAACTGTAGATACACATATCTTCAATGACAAACTGTAGCTGAATAGTTGTCCTCTTTCTGTTCTGTCTGTAGCACCAGCTCAGAGAGGACAGTTAACAGCAACATCAATTCCACAGAAACTCCACAGAAAGACTCCACAGCTCTTTCCCCATCCTCTCCTACTAGGAGAGAGGAACAGTTTACTGCCTGTAAATCCAGAACTGAACTTGCAGCCCTAGATTAAACCTGAAGTAACCAGCGTCAGAAACAAATTAATGGTGTAAGCAGGATTTGAGTACAGGCTCGGGACCTGGGCATAACCTGCAGAATTAGTGAGGTGCATCTGACTTCAACATTTGTGAGATATTATCATTATTAGTCTTCGACCGGCAACAGGGCAGCAAGGTTTCTCTCTTTTTGTTTCCTTGCTCCATCCTTACGTGTTCAAAGATAGCAAGCAGCCTACAGACTGTAACTGCAATGTTCTTTTCATACTTCATATGTGATACTCATCCTACTCTTTTATCCTGTAAGGTAGCCTTGGTTTTAAAGCAAGTGGCATTTCAGCTCTCTTTATTCCCCTATTTATTTTCACTGGGGTATCAGGAGAAACTAAGTTTATGCATCTGATTTTCATCTTAGTGCATGTAAGTGTCACACAGGGAGCTGAAAATCCAACCTGAAATATGGTAAGAAAAATGTTCCAGCATTCTGTAATATTTGCATTTTATTTTTACTAATGACTTCATTTTTCACTGGTTTAGATAAGCGTTAGGACAGCCACATCACTGTGATTCATCAACAGAAGGCTGCTTTATCACAGTTGTATTAAAAAAACCTTTTGTAACGCTTTATACTTTAGCGGTTTTAAGAGATCAGCATTCATCATTCTATATCTTGTCGGGCAACACTTCTCTGAGAAAAGCTAGAAATTGAATTGATCTTCAAACTTCATTAAAGTATTGGTAAAGTGGCGAAGTGCTACTGGGTCACGCTTGTCTTGCCATCTGCTTTCAATTGCAGGTCCTACTGTCACATGGACATAAAGCAAACATAAGTGCAAACAAGGCAGTAAGGAACACGGCACTCACTGGAGAACATGGAATGCTCCATTCAGGACCTTTGTTGGGATTTGCTCTTAAATTATGACTATATCTTCAGTTAACTTCATAAAAACTTATTTTCTCCCTATTACTGAACCACAAAAAGTGCTTCTCTCCAGGAAGGGTAGTTCATAAAAGTGCTTAGGTTTTACATTACTAGTATTTTCTAAATTATGCAACAAATAGAGAAGAAATTGTACACAACCCCTGCAGTCCTTATTTCCTAGAGAAGGCTGTGTGTGCAGTATGTGTATATGAGAAAAGTAACTTCCGATACATTTTTGCTGATAGTTTAACTCACAAATTAATATACCTGAACGAGAAACTTCTTAAACGGAGAAATTCAGATCTCCTGGATAAGAAGTCAGAGGGTTTAAAAACAATCCCTGCTGATTCCTTCCTTGTAACTGTTCTTAATGAAGCAACTTTTAATGGGTTGTAGCTTTAACTTTACGGATTGCAACAGTGTCCACACAACTGCCTCTATATCCCTAGGAAAAATGTCCCTGTGCTACTTCTGAAGTCTACCCATGTGGATACAGCTGTCTTCACTCCTACAACCTCCATCTTCATTCCAGACACAGCCTCTAAAGCGCTATATAAAGGAACAAGTAGGAAGTTGCATCCCTCACATCCTGTAAAACCAAAACAAATCACACTTGATGATGAGCTGCTCTGTCAGGAGCATTAGAAAACCGAAACACTAAGTTCTGACCTTCCCACTCTGTATTTGACATGCAAAACTTTTTCTACGTTAGGCATTTTGGTAATGCTGCTGCTTAATTACTCTTATCACGACAATGTACTGGAGGCCTTAGACATCATTTATACTCATGCTCTGCAGAAGGAGAAATATAAAAGTGACTTGAACCATAAAGGTTTTGCATCTTAAGTAAAATGAAAGACAACAGGTGGATGCAGATGAAGGGCAAGGAATTAATAAAACACTATTAGGACAACAGGCTGCAAACACGGGATTTCAGCTCCTACCTATTGTTGTAGGAAGGATGCGGAGGAAGGTAATGGACAGGCTTTGCAGGAGTCTACCAGGGGTTCCTATATAGTAAAAGTCAGAAGGCGTATCATCTAAAAGCCAGAATTGTGCTTGTAGATTCACAAGATGAAGGGGCAAGGAAAAGTATCTGTTGTGAACTATCCTTAGAAAAATGGCAGTGGGAGTCAGGAGAATCTTGCAAAGGACACACTGAAGGAACATTTAGGACATACCAGGGGGACATGGAAAACAGGAACAGGAAAAGATTGGATTCATACTGAAGATTCAAATGCTGTTGACTGTGCTGAATTAAGCTGGCCAGACAGAGCTAGCACTATGGAGTCAGGTTCAGAGCTTCTGTTAGGAACAGAAGTTTCCCAGGAGCACAGGGGAGTTAAACAAGAGGGGACAGAGTCCAGCAACAACAGACAAAACATCTACAGATCAGACCAAAAGTCAGACTAACATACTGTGTTGCCCCTGGCAGTTACAAGATACAGGTAAGTAAGGCGTATACAGCAGTACCATAAAACTCTACGACTGCAAGGACGCTAACAATTTCCAGAGCCAGACACTGCATTCAAACAGTTGTATTTTACAGCCTACAATGGACTTAAAACTCTGAATTCTTCTGCTCCTCTTCTGTCATCAAAACCTGCATCACATTCTGTGACAATAATTTCCACTGTAACTACATCCTTTGTTTCTTCCCTTGGAATCAGCGCAATATCTATACCTTGGTTCATCAAAAGTAAAAAAAAAAGAAAAAAAAATTGGAGAAGACACTAGATAGGATGAAAAGTATTTATAAACATTCAGCATAAGGATGTTTAGCTGTGAGTCAGCTCAAGGCTTCCTCCACAGCTAGTCAACTTATCTAACGTGGACAGTGACTATTTCTTACTGTGGAAAGAGCAGATCAAGCTTCGGAAGAAATAGGAAAAAGGAATATAGGAAAATCTCCATATATATCAAAGAAATCTGGTGAAGATTTACTGTGACTTGACATTTCATCTGAACCTGAATATGCAATCTGTGGAGACAGCAAATCCTCTGCAATCACTAGGAAGCAAGGAGAAAACTGGTTTTCACTCTCCACACATACATACATATGAACTTTATTTTTGAAGTCATTCAAGTTTTTTCCTAGACACACATCCCAGTATGCCCTTTCCTCCTGTAAAGGCTGAGGAGAAACTCTATATATTTCACTTTGTGAATATTAATTGCAATTTATATGCAGTCTTAAGTTACTAAAGAACCACCTTCAGTAACCAAACTAAATACTCAAGTGAGCACATCGTGACACAGAAATGGTTCTCCTTCTGCAAGTTGATTGATAAGAAGCATGGCTCTAATTGCATGAAATTGCAAGAAACTGCTCCTGTAATCTGGAAGTGGCAAACACAGGCTCATAGCACATTTTATGGAGGGGAGGGGGAATTTTTTCTAGCACTCTCTTTTAATGTTATCATAAGTGAGAAAGACAGTTTTGGTAAGGAAAAAAAGGCCGACTTAAGAACAAAGATCAAACTAGGCAGTTCAAACCAAATCTGGATACTTTGGCAAAGCTGGGAGTGCTTGGATCCATGTTTGTATTTAATTTCGTATGAGCCAGCCACAACATCTGAATCCAAATTCATATCAGAATTATAACAACCTTGGAGGATATTCAGATGGAACTGTTTAGCTTGAAACTATGGTTAGTTTTCAAATGGTATGAAATCTGCTGTGAATTGGGACTTTTTCATGTCTGTGAGACAATAAATGCTGCTTCTTCGGATGTTATGTGATTTTTTTTTTTTTTTAAGCTTCTCTTTCCCAGAGAGCTTAATTCCACAAGGAAATGCAGAGCGCTTATCATTGAGTTGGAAGTTGGTTTACAAAGAACCTTTGCTTTGATCTGTGCTTTCATTTCTGTCACACATTCAGGAATGTGAATGTCAAGGTAGGAAATTTATGTCTTTCGGATATCCTACAACGTGTCACATTCCGAGTTTCATGTGCAAAAGATAAGCTGTACATGTAACTACGAACATACAGCTACAGTACGTGTCTCTGCTTATATATCAAGACACATCACTTATAATCCTGAGTCAGTGTACTACATATGTTGTCAAAATTAATACTGGAGTAAGTGCACTTACAGCCTTTTCACCAAAAAAAATCCTTGCTTTATAGGCTCACTGGTCTCTCGGGGAGATCAGAGAAAGCTGTCTCAGCCTCTCAAGCCTGTAACCCTCATGAGATCACAGATGTAAGAACAAAGATGTGTTTGGAGACAGGCCCACACTACTGTCTCATAAAGCTGCCTGTTAATTTGTTTTGAACCTTTTTCTTGGTCAGAAAATGTGTATTTGTCAAAACATATTAACATTAAAACAAATGGACTACTGCTCTGTGGCAATTCAGATGTCTTCTTCGGGGACTCCTTTTTTTACTGGAACTTAACTAATTTTATGGTTCTACAGAACTTTTTCTGATTTGTGTATTTTGTGTATTTATTATGTGCTTATATGTGTAGTACAAAAGAAATTGCTATTAACTCTAACCATCTCCACAAGACCAGGGGAAGAAAGTGAGTGCAGCAGAATTCTTCCTCACTTACTCTCTGCATATTGCAATTAGTTTTTTAAGTGAATCAGTGTTGCAAAGCAGGTCTTCAGCTGTGGTTATAAGCACTATGACTACAGACTACACATCCCCACTTGCTCTCACACAGACACACTCATTCCTTATCCTCCAGCAACAAGTCATTTCAGGAGGTGCCTATTTGAGGCAATAAACAGTATTGAGCTGAAAAAAAAAATCCACCCCCCCCAATAACCATCTGAGCCTAAAAGTGCTGACTCTACTTTAAACACAAAAACTAACTTCTCGCTTTAATTGACTGACTCTTGAGATTACGCAGCCAACGCTATAAGGCAGCCACTGCAGGCATTTTTTGATATTTCCCCTTTACCTGTCGGCCTGAGCGTCAGCCATGGCTAGGGTCTCTTGCTAAGAAGGTACCCCTGGACAAGGAATTCTCCAGCATGACAATTTACTCCAAACACTGTTGTTTTCTTAACTGATGACTGGGTTTTAAAGAAACTGCTTACTTCCCCAAACCTCACAGGGAAGTGGGAGCAAAAACAGAGAAGTCGTAGTACAGGAGACAAAGCCCAGCAAGCAGAATGTTTCTAAAACAGTTCAGTGTTGAAGAGGAGGTTAAGAATGCATACCACATGCTTAAGTTTAAAGATGATTTGACACCCACAATTTGTCTTAGCCAAAGAGACCGAAATATGCAAGTTCATCTTTGAATAAGGACAACCCAGGGTAGTGTCTCAGTTAAACTTATTCTAAATAAAAGAGTACAAGTACATAAGCTAATGAGCTTTTACCTAGGTTTTCTGTGCTCTGGGTTCTTTAGAGAGTTATTCTTATTAAAAAAAAATAAACAAATAAAAAGCTTTTCAAAGCATGTGTAGCTGAAATCTTTCTATTAATCTGAATCAACTAGATTTAAAAAGAAATGATGAACTCTTTTTATATAAAGAGGTTTAGCACTATCGCATTGACGAGAGACTGATGCATGGGGTTTCAGCTGCATTATCCAAATGTAGTGCCTTGCTCGTGGATTTCCAGAAGCTGTAAGAGATCTCTCTGAAGGACGACAAAGAAATGGGAAAGAAGAGGATTTGCTTCAACTGAAATGAATGCAAATGGCATCTCCGTTCACTTCATTTGCAGCAATCTGTCACCTTTTTGTTTCTGCTTCACACAAAAAATAGGATATAATAGGGAAATAGTAATGGTATAAGTGGACAGAGTCTGACCATTAAAATGTTTACCATTCCAGCATGATGCCTGCAGATGCAATAAAATTGAAACTGGAAAGGTGTTAGAATTGCTGCCGGTTTCCATTCATTTGAATGGCAGCAACCCAGAACTCTGTTTTATGGTTTCATGTAGAGGGTCAATCCATTATCTTTCTTTCTTCCTGGGATCAAATAGCATTTTTGTGAGGATTAGGTCTCTGTGGCATGCTGAAGCGGAACCAATGTGCAGAGGTTTGAATGTTGAACCTATTTCAAAATTGAACTGCTTTACAAATACTGAGTTGACTTAGAAATTGAACTTCAAAATATTAAATGGATTTTTAAAAGTTCAAAAAATGGAGATTCTCCTTTAAAATGGTTATGCCCTGGAATAAATTGAAGTAGCTAAATAGTAAGCATGTTTTTTCCCCATTTTCTGTCTATATGGTGAAAAATGTATAGTGTACAGGAGTCAAAGGATGCTGTGGGCTTTTCGAGGTGGGAGAGAAAGAAGAGAGGTAAAGGAGTAAAACAATTACATTATGCAACTTAAGCATACACTGCTTATCAACACCAAGGATTTGGAGCAAAAGGTTTTGAAAAATGTACTGTGTATATCCACTAAAACCAGGAAAAGACAGTACTGGGTAAGTATAGGTACTTTTTAATGTAAGGATGCATTCTCTTTATTTGAAAAGAGGAATTTCTTCAAGGTTATAGCAATTATGAATATAATCTAAGAAACAAAAGCATGTAGCAAAGCAGTAGTGATTTATGATCACTTCAGACTCAGGAAAGAATGCAAATGCTTGTTTACTACTCTAGAATTCACAATCTTCACAAGAAGGAAACAGACAGCAATGCTGAAAACAAATAAATACAGTCTATAGTAGACAATCAGTGAATCAGACTCATGAAAAGAAGAGTAAGCTGAGTCAGAAATGTTTGTTTTTTTTTTTTATTTTTATTTCCTACCTAGCTACTGTAATTCCTGTTCTGGAAGTTTTGCCAAACAGCAAAATCAGGATGTGCATGAACAATTTCCACATGGAAATCAAAAGGATTCCATAGGAATGCAAGGATCTACTCACAAATAAACTTGCAATATAAGAACCTTAACACAACCAAGCATCAACTGATCATTAGTTGACTAAATATTGATTGAACATTAGTTAACTGTCCTCAACTCACAGACTAAATGGATCTGCTTCAGCACCTGACCCAAAGAATGGGCTTTTTAAGTCAGTGTCCAACACAATCCACAGTTTGAAAAATGTTTTCCATAGCATATATAAGCTATAGCCTGAAAGATGCTTTAAAATTTTTACACGCCGAGTTATTTTTTTTGCAATAATAGGGAACACAAATACAAAGGACATACTATCTATTTAAACAGACTGATCTGAGTACTGATAGTTTGTGAAAACAGATACACAGAGTGGTCTTTATGATAGGACAGAGAATACAACAATAAGAAAAAGTGCAGAGTCTATAGGGATGATTATGAATTGCTTTAGGAGAGGTAGTCAGACATAGAACAAGAAAGCCATTCCTTTTAAAAAATTCCATTTTAATATTTCTAAGTGTCTATTTCTTTAAATTTTAATTCTTAAATTTCTAAATCTTAATTTCTAAGTAAGGGCTACACTCTCTCGTACACCAGTATCTTTAAACCAAGAAACTCAGAAGACAACTGCAGCTGGTAGCAAGCTCTCATAACCCCTAACTGAGGGAGCATTTCCTCTTCGGGAACTCACCAACAAGTAAGAAAACAGAAGAGTCGCAGAAATTAATTAAGAAGCCAAGAGTCCCAGCAAGGCCCAGCTAACACAATAAATGAGTATGTCACTTTTCTCAAGTGTTCAGTACCTTTAAATAAATGCAACTTGAGCACTGGTAATCATGGGATCTACATTTTCTTCCTCCTTGCTGCTCCCGCAGAACAGACTGAAAGTATTCATGATTTAGAACATTCTCACAGCCCACGCAGTCAGCTCTAGAGTATTGCAAAATGACATAAAAAACAATCAGAAGTAGATATCTGCTTTGAGAGTCGGCAAAAATTCATTTGAACCGCATTTCATCAAACCCAACAAAGTTCTTTCAAAGTTATTTTGAATTTCATATATCCAATTTATAGAGCAAGATCCAAACAATATAAATATGTCACGTTTCACAGTTTGGTAAAGCAATGAAAAAGAAAATCAAGTACATGTCTCTATACTAAACAGTCTTGGGCTTGGATATTTGTGATTGTCTCTAACCATCCAAATATAGTGGTCAAGTATTAGAAGGTACCTCCCTTAGAAGCTGCTTTTTTACAGTCAAATAAACATAGCACTATTTCTAACCAACAACAAAGATAATTTTTGTACTCAATAGCGTACTGACTATAGTTAAGAGATAAAATGATGTATCTTTGTATTGTTTTCAAATTTGTTCAGAAGACATGACATACTTTTATTAACATGTCACTCCTTTTTATTAATGTGTGTAATTTATTAAAGCTGAGTTACAGCAGCACTTGCCCAAAGTTTAATATCCTCAGAAGTTAAATCAAAAAACAAAGGATCTTTCCTTATATACAAAATGATAACCCAGAGGAATTACTTACTATGAATGTTAGATATTTCTCTCCCTGTATTCAAAGACACATTGAGTGCTGTAAGTACTGCCCATTTGTGCAAAAGAGTATTCCTCAGGAATAAATGAGATATATTAGTATGTGAGGGCCAAGTTGCTTGTTTTGCTGCTCAGACAGACATTTCTATTCATCAAGTTTGTTTTCAAAGAAGAAAAATACTAAAGTACGTAACTCAGCAGAGCAAGTTCACTACTTTTATGTTCAATAAAGATAAATTTTGAACATCTGGAACAACAACTTTGACCAATTTTTAATCATCAGTATGTCGTATGGGAATTAAATTCAAAACTTTCTAATTAGGCACCAACCCAGCAGGCGATCAAGATGTGTCTTATGAACCATATCAGCAACTACATCAGAAACATCACCAAAAAAAAAAAATCAACTTGTCATCATTATCAAAATCATATTTTTTGAAGAATTTTTAAGAAATGCTGTTGGCACTGGCATGCAGATTAATCCAACTAAGTATCACACACCTTAATAGCAAACCTTGAGCGCTGATAAATCACCAGAGAGATTACTTCCATGTATTTGCTTCTCACTACTGAACTTTGGAAACAGAAAACTAAGACAGTTGCTGTTGACCATTGGCAGTATTTCATCTGTTTTGATGAACAAAAAGAATGCACCTTGGTGAACCAACTAAGGAATCTTTGTCAGATGTTTAGCTTTTCTAAATGCTTGGTTTCTCTCCCTAGAAGGGAAAAATGTTTTACTAATATTTAGTATTTTATAAAAAAGATATTAACTCTCAAATCTTAATATCTTCAATTTCTACTTTACATCTTGTGGGGTTTTTTTAAATCTCTGCATCACAAAATGTATCGGACACTGAGGAATTGCAGTGTAAACTGCACTTCAAACAACTCTTAAAGTAACTGTTAATTTATTGATGGTGCTCTGCTACTGCAGGCTTCAGGACACAATTAACCTTGACTTCGTGCTCTGTAGGTGGGCCAAACTCCCTCTGAAATGGGCTTCAGTTCAGTCCCATAGACAGAACTGACTTACTGCTGACAAAAGGCATGACGACAATGCAGTGTGAGCTTTATTTGTTCAGCCTTCTGAGAAGAAAGAAAAAAACATGACTGTTTCCCATACTTGTATTAGACGAATGAATACCACAAAGAGAAAGAAAACCTAAATATGGAAAAAATAGTGTTAGTAAAGAGCTAATTTAATAACACCTAGACTATAGCTTTCAAAATAGAAATTGTAAGATTATTACTAACCATCTGATAACTGGTGTTCTGAAAATTAGATCCAGTAGAAGTTGTGAAGACAAGAAACACAACTTATTCAAAAGCTGAGCTTAACACGCTGGTTTGCGAGAATGTAAAACGTGTTGGCATAGATTAACAGAAGATTGGACTTAAGAGCCATACTTATGCCATACTAAAGCAGGTTTGAGAGAAAAAAAAAAAAAACATGAGGGAACTCTGATCTCTCTTCAGATCTCTCTATCAGATTGGTAGCTATCCAGCGAACAGAAAAGCTTGCACTGTGTCTTAGCAAATAAATAGATAAGAGAAACACAGCTATATGGCTAAATCCCATTCTGCTTTAAGTACTGCATCCCTAAAGTTCAGCTGACTAGTATTTATCAAAATAAGAGTTTATCTTCACATCTTAAGAAAGAGCAAGACCATAGTAACAAAATCAAATTAAGGCAATGAAAATGAACTGCAAATCTGCACTAAATTCAGAGACAGTTCTGCGAGAGGGCACATCTTGAGCAAGGTCTCAGGTCTCACTTTACAGATTTCCCTAAAAATTGGATGGTAATTAGGCAAAGTAGATAAACCTTCCTAAACCCTAAGCAATCTCTCCTATCATATTACAAACTCACTAACAAATTGAAAATTAATCATAATCTGTTCAGGTAGTAAAAGGAAAAGCTCTAGTAAACAACTGGCTAATTTTTCGCACTAGATTCAATGTTCTCCATAACAGTAGGGTCTCCTCCTTTGTGTTGCATGTCCTGCTCCTAGAAAGAAAACCCAAAAGGTTTCCTGGGAAATGAATGAAAATCAAAATTGTTACCTTCACATGAGTGTGTCTTTGACATTCCGCTGGAAAGCACCATTCTCATCTCTTCTGAAGAGCATTAGGGTATGGCCTGTCTCAACTAGACCTCAGGCCTCCCCTCATCACATAGACTTTCCTCTGGCAAAGGAAAGCTACGGAGGGCAAGGCGCTGGCCCTTCTCTGTGGAGCAATTCAAAATGCCACCAAGGCTGACCACCATTTAGCAAATATGAAACAACGCAATTCGTTGTAGGCATCTTTCTCTATTTACCAAGCAGATGGGAAACAGCATCCAATAATCAATTGCATTAAGTTCCTTATAAATGGTATCTTGTTCCTCTTAACCCCTTTTCTCCTCACTGACACTTAAGTTTTCTCCCTCCTCCCTTTCACTTTGTATCAGATGAAGAGTATTACAGCCTTCCATTGTTTTGCCTCTGTCCCACTGAAAGGATTGGCTTCCAATGTGTAAATTTATCTCTTTCAACGGCAGTTACATCATTACAAAAATCTGGTTCTGGATCATAAAACACCACAATGGATTTTTGCATTTATGTCTTAAGAAGATAACCTTTATAAAGAGAAGATAATCTTGCTTCCCACTGAAGAAAAGACATGTGAAAGGAAATAATAAAAGCTAGAAATGAAATAGTATCTACCAGTTGTCTACCCACCAGTAAACAACAACCATAAGGGGATCAGGAATTCTGGCCCATCTAACAGGAAAGCAGTCAAATGAAAAATGGGCAGTCATCATGTCGATAAAAAGCCTTCTGGGTGAGCTCTGGACCGAATGCATTCTCACCAAATCCAATGCAAGGCACGGAAGAAAACTCTACAGATTCCTAAAGAGCTGGAAGCAATTTGGACAAGTAGATAATCTAAAATCTACAGCAAACGTGAAACACTGGCTTTTCATCAACTGTGACTGGTATCACTTGAGCAAGTACAGGCCTGTAGATCATATGCTATATATTCTTGCTTATCTACTTTTTTTTTCTTGGTGAGGCTGTGAAATGGCTCTCCAGACATGAGACTGCACTGTAATTTTTCCTTCATAAGAAATTTACAGTTTCATATCTTTCCTAATGGGATTACCTGAATCATTTACATTTCAGGAAATAACTTGAGTATCAATCACTCTGTCTCACAAGTCAGAGCACCTAGAAAGGACTAAGATGAATCTATAAGTTGTTTTATTATTAGGAGTTCATTTTTAAACATCTTGACATTTATTGGCTTGAAATCAGAGGCAGTATAAGAGACTGGTTTGCTGTACAAAATTTCATTTTTATTACATGAGACCTAGAAACAATTCTTTGTTAGAACAGTGTTAATGTACATTTCCTTAGCCCTAGCTAACTTGAACAAAGTCTTCCACACAGGAGTGTGCATGTCTGATCATAACTGTACTAGCATTTAGATTTGAAGGGACTTTTTTTTGGTACATGGAAGCTGATACACTGATATCACCATAGGAAAAAAAAACACCTGTCTTTCATCCACATCCCCCTTACAAGTAGCACTGCATCAGCCAGAACCTGACATGGACTACTTCTAGAAGGGAGCAGCCAGCTTTCATGAGCCATTCAGTTCTGGCTTTTCCTGTTATGCCATCAATATTTTGCATTATTATAATTTTTAAGTACTAGTGATCCTCTGATCAGAAGGGAAACTCTCAAGAATGCCAAGACTCAGACAGCCACAGTGTGCCATTTGTAAACTCTGCTGAAGTAACATGCAGTTAAGTGGAGTTAAGTTAATATCAGATCTTGGCTGGAAGAAAACTGAGTCAGGTCTATCAGTTTCAGAATAATAGCCAAAACTTGCCCACTTCGATTTTTTCAAATATCATAAGTCTCCAGCTAGATCTGTGTCGCATGTCTTTAAGTGAACAAGAATATTCTTGTTATTTATTATATGAAACTGCTTACAAGAAAAATAGTGATTAGCAGAGAGTATTTTCAGATTTCCATCCTAACATTAGTTCTAAAACTATACCTGTTGTCAACAGTTGCTACTATTACCAAAACCCAAAAGTTACAGTTACTTTGTACTCATAAGGAAAAATTTTCACCAGCCTGCAGAACACTGCTACAGGGCCAGATCACGCAATCACATTCAGTACCTTTATTTGAAGTCCAAATACATCACTTGACTAAATGTGTCTAGATAAATGGATTATGACAGCACTTTCAACCCAAATTTTGCAAGTAATTGAAGAGGAGAAAGTAGATAAATTAGGCAGCTATGAGCATATACCCAGAGTTATAGGCAGGATTTTTCAGCAGTTAGTTTTGAAGGAGATAAACACAACAGAGATGCATAATAGGAAGAAATACACGGTTCTTTGCATGTGCCATGTTTGAAGAAAGTTGGGTAGGAGAATTTATTCAGTTTACACTTATTACTTATTTTCTACTTTCTTGTTTGGGACATCTCTTTTTAGACACAAAAATGGTATGTAATTGACTAAAAGTTCTACATCTCTGCTACAGTAATATTTCTATCAAATCTTCCAAATTTTCTTTATGATGGCCCACAACTACATATCAGACAGAAAAGGAAATATATTTCTTTGATATTTTCTAACCTTAATTAGTCTTCATTTACTATATTACCTCATTTTTTTTTTTTGAGCGCAGATAGACCTACAGCTACTAAATAATAAGACTTGGTTAAAAGTAACGGTGACTATATTTCTGCTAACAGACTACAGATTGAAGTGCAGAGTAGCATCAAACAGAAAAATTAATTGATCTTGGAACAAAAAACATTGCAAATAAAGGAAAATTACAAATCTTACGCAGACATGAGGCTTAAACTTAATTTCATTATTAAATAGTTTTAAAAGAAGACTAAATCTAAATGTTTTACAAGCATAATTTGTTGTCTGGCTTCAGAAATCTTCCAAGAGAATCACTTGCACACATTATAGCGAATCAATCATATGTGTGTATATGCACTGTTTACCTACTTCTAAAAACCTTCTCTCTCTGCACAGTGACATACAACCCCCATATTCCTTCCCATCAATCTCTCAAACCCTGTATTCTCATATTGAAAGAACTATCAAAGGTCTAACAATATTTTTACATTTTGAGGTCATGGCAACTTGGACATGAGAAGCCAAAGTGGATGAAAGGGATAGGCAGGTGGAGGATGCAAAGAAGAAAGAGAAAGTGGAGAGAAAAAGCAGAGTAAAAGAAAAATGAAAAGAGAAAAGGGGAAAATAAAAAAAAAAAAAAAAGAAAGAAAAATAATGAAATAGAGAATGGTGGAAAAGGAAAATATGCTTCTGATACAATAAATGTAATAATCTAGAACATGGACACCAGAGAAAAGCACCAACAGAGTTGTACACAGCAGACAAGAGACTCCATATAATTTTCCAGAAAGAAATTCTCTGGTCCCTTCTTCTTACCATCATAACACAGGCTTAGTTCAGAGTGGCCAGAGGTGAAGAGCCAGAAAGCCAGTACTACAGTTTCAGTGACATTCCAAGACATTCTCCTTGTATGAAATCTGTTAACTAAAGCATGTAATGGAAGATTTATATCAGCATTCACCTTTACAAAGACATAATTAATAGATTTACATCCAGCGTAACAGCAGCTTTACAAAACTTATCCCTATAGTTTCTACGTTAGGGTTGGATTATATAGGACAACTGAGAATTATACTTCAAGTATAACAGAAATCAGCTTTGTCAAAAACAGGATAAAATTCCCCATGCACCAAATACTTTCTTGAGATCTATCAATTCAATATCATCATAGATCTTCTCACATAATCAAATCTCAATAAATGTAAAAATGAGAAGAAATAGGAAAGCATAATAATGATAAACTAAAACAAAACACTTGGGATGTTTGCATTTCAAACCTTGGAACCAAGGACTGTGAGAAAACAAATTAATTTCACTCTTTGCTTCCTCTAAGATCAATTTACAGCATTAATTTTATAGATGTACTATGTATCATAAGATGTAGGTGTGCACTGACAACTGATAATTTTGTGACGCTAACTGGGTAGGCATATTAATAATTTTCAGATGCTTTTGAATGGGACAGATATAAATGTGAAAGATTATAATTTACGTAACTGCTGGTAACATTTATAATCTCAAATTAATTTATCAAACTCGCTCAGAAGTGTTTTGCTGTCCTCCTCCTCTCTCTCTACTTTCTCTATATTTAGTATTTTCTTGCAAAGGAGGGCTTTATGAGCAAAAAACATGAACAAAAAACCTGTCCTTAAGAAGTTTGTAAATACTGATTGTTGTGTTCATTGGCTGATTCTTAATTTTTTTTTTTCCCTTTTGTGTTGGGATTTTTGGTTTGTTTTCATTTTTTGCCCAGAGAGGTATTCTTGAACTGCAGCCACCACAGCTTAGTCTTTTCTTCTGATAAATATGCACAAACAGTTTTGAGTCCTGTGAACTTTTTTATTATTAAGTTTGTCAATTGTCAGCATTTGTATTTCATTCCAATGATGAATGGCGGCATTAGATTGCAGCATTAAAATGTAGTTAGGACTGTAATGAGCATCATTAGGAAGCATAATGGGAATCAGCACTGGATCTCATTTTAGGATTTTTTTTTTTTTTACTTTATTTGCTTTATTTATCTTCTTTTCTTGCTAACAGGCAGGTGAAAACTCTACAGGGCTTATTTATATGTCTTTAAACAGATAGCCATATCTTCTTATCCAAGACTCTTGATTCTTTTAAATTGTCTTGGTTTTTTGAAGTCACAGCTAGAAAGTCCTTGTAAAAGCATCACCACAATCCATTCTAACATGCACACTTTCTTTGATTCTAAATTCTGCTTTGTAGCTCAACTGTATGTCCTTACTGAATATAAGTTTTTAAATGAATGAGCCATCCTTTCACATAAATCTGAATAGATTCAATTACTTTTTACAGAAATGAATAGCTTAGTACTCGGAGGTGGCCCTATAGCAAGGCATTTCAAAAACAAAAGATAATCCATATTCCAGCTGAGTGACTGGCACATATCTCTATTCTCAAAAGTTTGCAAAATATTTGCCATAACCCAGCTCAGGTTGGTGTATAATACAATACTAACACTAACCAACCGACCCCTCAGGGAATCCTTCTCATTTGTGAATGTGAGATTCAGTTCTTCACAGATTAAATATAGATTGAACTCTGTGGTCTGCAGTTCAATTTGAAATCGTATTAATTTCTTGCTCAGGAATTTAAATTTCTACTAAGACACACTTTTAGAAAGAAAAACTGTTTCTCCAAAAAGTCTATGCTTACTTTTTCAACTTCTTTGTGCAGATCGTAGACTAAATCAGTTAAACGCATCCTCGGACACTTTGTCATTGAAAAGAACAAAAATAAGACTGAGGACAAGAAAAGCAAAACCGGGATCATTACTGACCAGTACTAACTCAAAGCACTTTGCAGTTTTTAACACGGTGTAAATGGGGTGTAGTACACAGACGAAGATCACTCCTTATGTAACCCAACCATCTAGAAATAGAACCCTGTGAAAAGCAAGGCTAGAATGCAAAGAATCCTAGAAGGGCCTTCAGACTGAATCTGGACAATTCACCTACCAGTTTTTTGTACTTAGGATGTAAATGGGAAAAAAAAAAAATCCGTGTCTGCCTAAGTGCTGAATAAAAGATATGTATTGCTGGAAATATACTGCTACAGGTGACAAGATCACTGTACATACACTTCATCTGTACAGAAGCATCTCCATGAAGGTTATTAACCTGATTTTATGAACGTAATACTTTACAAAACGTCAAGAATGGAAACCAGAAATTGAAATTTATAATTATACCATGGAGCTTGCATAATCATAAATGTTTCCACAACTGGGTTCTGACATGATCTGTGGTCAGAAAATAGTTAGAGGAAAAGCAAAAGGAAAACAAAAATAGGGAAAACAAAACAGTCAAAATGGTAAATCTGTTCCCAGAAACTGTGTTGGATAAACACAAATGGGCTTTATTTTTTTCCCTATCCCATTATTATTTGTCTTCCTACTGGCATACCTCCTCCAGCGCACGATGCCTAACCTCTCCTAATTCATCTATCTGTTTTACATTACTAAGGCTTCCTTCTGTGCTAGCAACACATTCATACAAAACACAACGAATTTATCATTACAAAATAAGGACAAAATGTGAAATGAACAGATTACACGAACCCGATTCCCTTTGGAAGTCCAGGCTAGTTCTCAATTTCTAGGCTTTTTGACGGTTTCTTGTATACAAACTATAGTGAAAGGAAATATAGCACATGGATATTCAATTTCACGTTTGCCATAGACAAAATGACTATGGCTAGGTCACAGCACGCAAAACCAAGTGTTAGGAACTTTGTTCTCTTCTGTATCTTGCAGAGTTGGTGAAAATATTCATTTACAGTTCAGCAACTGCAAAATCTAAATCATCTCGAGATACACAATCTCTGTATGTGTAAACTACACAGCAGATGAAAAAATATAATAAAGTGTTTCTAAAATAAGTAATCTGAGGGTAAAAGAGTGATGAATTTGTCTTCTTTAGTAAATGATCCATCCTGGTAACACTGTTAAAGCAACTTTCCTCAGTTTTGTGAATTACACTCCATTTATTTCCATTTGTGGTTCCATAACAAAGATAGATTACTAAAAATATTGGACTTTCTTCCATATGCCTAGCTTCCATTTCACCCTTTCACGCACATTAAATGCCCCGTCGGGAGTCTGGGAAAGAACGGATAAGAAAAAAGAAATGTTAATCAAGACTTCTGTGCGACATGGGGTCACGGCCTTGATCTTCTCCATACCATCTCCATCCGACCATCTGTCAGATCCTAGCTAATGCTGTAGGGAAACTCAATGAGTCAGCTAGAGAGAGTTCACCTCTCTTGCATGTTGTTTTCCATCTATGCGGTACAAAGTGCTTTATAAAGGAGATCCGTATCATTTTCAAGTTTCCTGGTGTAGTTGCCATCCATGACATTCCACAAGGTATAATGGCTTCTCATTTTGTAATTTGTCTTTATGTTACATTTTACAAAAGTAGAATCTTGTTTACTTTTATGTTCCTATTAATCTAAATTAAAACAGTAAAACATTTTTGCTTAAAGGCAAAAGCAATCCTTTCCTCGAGGCTATTTAAAGAAGCAGACCCATGTTCTGCACAGGCACACTATATTTTAATTCAAAAACAGACTTTTTAGCTCAAAAATATTATTTTAGAAATTGAAAAAATGGTTCAAACTGTTAAAAAAATAGTTCTAGGTGTCTTAACTCCCTCATCACTGCACCATCCATTTTCACTGTCAGACACGTTCTTGTCGCAGTTACAGGAGTTTGAGAGGGGAAGCATGGGGCAGAGGAAAGGTCGTTTTACTTCTACACCTTTTATCTGTCCTTAACGCTCATCCTTCTATCTGGCTGTTCTGAGAACCCACTTATCAAATGAAAATCAAAAGCATAGTTCAAAACCAGCAACAATTACAAAATTTGTATTTCAGATTCAATACAGTTTTAGGTGAGCTCTAGGTTTCATAATTACAATTATTTTCCACTAAATGAGATTCTAACTAGAAGGATTAGAAGGATGTTCCCCCCCTTAAAAAAAAAATTCATGCATTGCTAAACTAGTGCATTTAGTAACAGTGGTAGAATAATTTTAAGCATTGTAATTTTAAAATTGAGCCTGCTAATCTTTAGACTACAATTGGTACTGGCCCGTCACTGCCTGACTTTGGTCTTTATTTTATCAGAGTTTACCAGCTATGCATAATTCTATTTTCCAGGAGAGTGACCAACATTAGTCCGCTGCACCCACCATCAGAGTGTCTTTCATTTCTTAGCAGAAGAGCAGGCAACAGTTCTCGTTACAGTGGTTTCACGTCCTACTTCTCGTCCTGGTGGTGGTTTAGATTTCTCTGAACACACCCCTTGTTATCACAATCTTTAGATGATACCAGCCAGAGAAGAAAACATTCCACTGCTGCTACTTTTTACGTGCATATGTCTAGCACTTTCATGGGTGCATTGCCAAATACTGTACGCTGTGTTTTTTAGGATGCGATCAGAAAGAGCAGACATGGGAATGTTGTGAAAAGTATGTGAAATAATTCAGATATATATGCTTTAAGGAAGAATTTTCCCACTAAATTAAATTTTGGAAAAGACAGTATTTCAGAAGGAAAACACCCACAAACTTGATCACACTGTGGGACTTAATCTTTAGTTCTTAACATGAAAGAAAACCCCACTGAATAGCCTCCCACTGACTTAAAATAAGGAGAATACTGCCAGGATTTACAGTTGTTGGATCACACCATCACATGCATTGCTTTTTGCAGTTGTTTTTTTCTCCGTAAGGGGTTTTATTTTCTCTTCCTTCTTCCTTTAGAGCAGCTTAACCCCACAGTGAAGTCAAAATCTTTGTATTTATGTGATGCCACAGCAAAAATCTGTGCTGCTATGGAAATTAATTTGATACCACAAATGCAGCAGTGCAACTTCACTGTTGGGATCAAGTATGAAAGGGAGACCGGCTGAGAACAAGCAAGCTTTTAATCTCTCCCATAATTATCGAGTGTGGCGAGACAAATATGAAGAACAAATGAAGGGTGAATATTTTAATTATTTTTCAGTTTGCCACGTTTCAGAGTTTCTCCTGTGTCCTTAAGTCCATCATTACTGTTCTGTTTGGTTGGTAAGCACATATAGACACAAAGCATAAACTACACAAAAGCTCAAGTCTTAAGCATTCTTAAAGGTGACAATTACGAGTTACAAAGGTCTCAAAGGAGAACTCCACATCCACCACGTTCTGTTTTCTTATTTGCATTCTAAGGAAATTTTTTTACTGGTTAAACAGGTAGAAAAGCCAGAACCTCCCCCTTCCATAAACTAAATATTCGGGGAGCATTCTCTTACTAGAAGAAAAAGATTATGCTTTAGCCACAAATCAAATTTGTTAGTCACTACTCCCTATGTACGACTACAATTTCTTTACACTTCAAAAAACTCCAACAAAAAACCCTCAAAAAAATCCAAGGACATGGAATAACACTGGTTTTCACAGTACAAGCAAATGTCAAGTTAGGCTATTCATTAAAATTATTTAAAAAAAAAAAAAATCTCTCACCTGTAAGAAATCTTTATTCTCTAACATAAAATACCCTACAAATACAAATAAAATTATACTAAACAATTTTCAATAGAGCTACAGCATATACAAGCAAAAAACTCAATGGCAAGTACATAATACAGTATTACTGTGACTGTATTATTAATAAAATCATCAATAAGAGGAAGTGTGGTCTATAATTAGTAGTAGTCTGCCTGTGATTAAGGAGAGCTGTAAAACGGTTGGTTTGGGGAAGCCAGATAATTTTTCTAGGTGTTATGACACTGGACAACTATACCACACATGATCCTGTTCACTTAAAGCAGTTCAGTCACAACAATAGTGCTGTACAGAGCATTTCCTGTCTTCTCTTTGGTTTCCTTTCTTATTTCTTCTGTCTCATTCTGGACCTTAAAAGCTCTTGGTAGCCTGAACAGCCTTTTCTACGTATTTGTCCATTTATGTATCCTAGCAGATATTAATTCTGATTACATCTTTTAGGTAAACAAACAAACAATAATTAAATTACCCAAAATAATGAAAAACATTTTAAGAAACAACACTGAATAATAAGCTTCAGTGCAAAGATCAAAATGAGCTGTATAAAAGCATTTTTTAAAAGGCTTAAAACAAACACCTTATCCCCAAGGGAAGATTAAAAAAAGTTTGAATGATTTCTGACAGTTGACATTAAAAAATAAATAAAACATAATAAAATCTCTGGGTGCTGCTACAGGGACAATTCCCTTTCTTTGGCTTAAAAGCATAAAAAAAAAATCTGCTCTAGTGACAACAATGACCCATCTTGGCTGAACAAGGAACAAAAGGCAGCCAACGGACCTGATGGACAAGAAATGTTTGCAGCAAGTGGATGCTGCCTCTTCAGTCAAGTTTTCATCGACTATACCTGAGGCATTTTATATTTTTAGTTGTTTGACCCAGTTCAAGACTCAGATACCAACTTTAGATGAGAAAATAGGTAGTTTTGTTTTACATTATAGACCTACGTTTATTAACCATACAAAGGTCCAAAACACAGATTCTACAACTGAAAACTAAGTACACAAGATTATTGATTCTACTACTTTTTTTAAAAAACAGAAAAAAAATATATTTCAATATACATTCTCAGCGATTCCCAGCTTAATTCAGATTACCACATGGCTGCACACAGGCGAGTCTACCATTGCCTCATCCCCAAACTCAAAAGTTTAAAAAAAAATCAGTAATTTACACTGAACATTAACTAGAGATGTGCCAGAGACGTAAAAAGGCACATTAGAGAAAACTAACGGCCACATGCACACAAATATAAAAGCTGGTTAGAGGGGCAAGACAGACAGAAATCTCCTATATGCTGTTTGGAAGAAAAAGGAGGAACTGGAAGTTCTCACTTAATTATACAATGTTCACTACCTGCTTTGCAGGAGCACAGTAAACACAATTAGTTCAGAGCATGATATGTGAGAGAAAAAAGCAGACCTGACAACAGCATAAAAGGGAGCCTTCGCTTGCCTTCCTTCAGTGACAGCACCAAGCACCCCGATGTCAGCTCTACGCAGAGAAATCGTGTCAGCTGCATTCTCTGATGACCACTATTTCCCCAACCAAGAGACGTTCCAATTTCTTCCTGTACTAAACTTTAGCCTCCCAAAGCTACAGCTGCCAAATTACAGGCTCCCTTCCACATTATGAATCTGTTCCCTTAGGAAAGATGGTATTTTCTTATTTCACTTTTGACCTTTTCCTGTTACTGGTAAGAGAGGATGATAATTGACCCTATTGCAGAAGAAGAGAGCTTGGTAGGAAATGGAAGCATTATGGAATACATAAAAATTACCTCAATATAATCCCCATACTTTTTTTTTTTCATAAAAGTAAAAAAAAAAAAAAAAACCAAAAACAAACAACCTCTTTACATCAAACCCACTAAGGAAAAAAGCAAATAAAAATGTTCTTTTTCCTTTAACTAAAAACTATAGCTCTTATTTACTCTGCTACTCTATACTAGGGATTGCAATGCAATAATAAAAGCCTGTCTCTAAATCATTTGCTCTTCTGCAACTTTTTTTCTCCACATCTGAGTCAGTCAGAGCTCAGTATTTATTTTTCTGGCAAGGTGTCCTTACCAATACAGAGTTTATTTGTATGGAAGGTCAGATGTCAGTTATCACATGATTGAAACAAAATGTTCTTGAATTTCTGTCTTTCGTGGATTTTCTATTAGAACCTGTAACTACACTTGATCTCCTGGCAAAGGACAAGCAGATAAAAGAAGGAAAATGTTTAACTGCTTCTGGTCTAGAGTTCATGCATAATCTATTTTAAACTGCTTGTTTAAACATCAAAGTTGTCTTCTTGTTGTTGTTTCTTTCCCCAACTGCGTGACAGGTCCTGTTCTCAAGCCCCTACAACTTAACAGTTCTTCCACTCCCACAACATGGATTTTGGTGTTCCTGTCAATCAGCTTCACCCTGTGTAAGTGCCAGGCAATGGTAATTCATGTGAATGGAGCTATTCCTTATTTACCCCAGTGAAAGCAAGCAAGGAAACATGCTCTGTAGTGTGCATTTCTTATATATTCCAGCTCACTGCGCAGTGAAAAATGAATGTTTCTTGACTGTTAACTATAATTTAGGACTTGAAATTGTGACTTTTCAAGTCATAAGTGTGAAAAAGCTTTCACTTTAAGGGTACTCATGTGCATAAGCTTTGGCATAAAATATTTTGTTTTGTAAGCAGAAGTTAAAATTACCCCTGTTTGAAGCAAAAGCCATTATAGATTGAATTAATGCTTAATTCCAGCATTTGACTGAAGTAGCTGGCTGAAAGAATATAGTAGGAGTAGATCACGTATTTTAACAGTATACTGAAGGCACCACAGTGCTTTTTCGATAGATCTGAAAGAGCAGACAGGAACACTGATGTCAGGCTTCCCACAGAATTTCTATCCAGGTAGATGTTCAGAGGAAGACTGGGAGCTGCCTTTAGACTGCTGCAGCCAAGCTATGCGGTGACACGTATCGCCGCCCTCATCCATCAGGTTCCGTGGGTCACACGTGCTGGAGACTAACGCTAGCCATGCTGGGGCCATGCCCGGAGGCTTACGGTGAGGCACGCAGAAGTTCTAAGGGGTCAACAGAAATACAACCTATATAGCCACAGTTAGGGCTGCCACACTGATTTGACCCATTTCATACATTTATGTTTTAAGCCACACTTAAGCACAGACTCTTTGATTTCCACATGTAACAGCACGCTTAGGACTCTTCCAAGACATGCCATAAAAGTATCTGTGTACTGAAAAAGATTCCATACCGGAGGTGTCTGACTTGTATTGATCCGAACCAGCATAATTCTCATTTAAATTGTGGCTGCTATTTATTTCATATTCACACAAACTGTACAAATTGAGAAAACAGCTCTATGTTACTGATTGAATAGCCCAACCTCTAAATAAGCCGCCTCAAACTTTTTACTCCCTTCCAGTTTTCTGTTCTTTTTCATCCGGAAGATAATATAGAAATCTAACAAGCACAAAAAGTTATGTCACTAATTCTTTCTTCAGAGTTTGCATTATTACATGCAAAAACCAAATGTCAATTCATTGCACGCAGTCTAATCTAAATCTACAACCTAGGTTCTGGACAGAAAAGGCTGCTCAAACATTATATAAATTCAAAACAACAACAAAAAAAAAACCTGTATTTCTAGAAAGTCAGTTTTGGAAATAGAGAGGGCTGTTAAATGTTTTCTTTCCATCCTAGCCTAGGATATTAAATTATAACTATATATTAAAAGGTGATATTTCCTTTTTTCCAGAGAGGCTATAAACCACCATTACACAGTGACAATCAATCTGAACTTCAGCAACTGAATTCTGCTGTTTCAGCTCTTTGCTGGCTGTGTCATTAGCAGAAAACAACACCCCCAAGGCTTACTTACATGTTAAAGATTTTAAGTGCTCAAAACAAATATTTTCAAAAGTAATCAAACTTGAATTTCTTTTCCTTATGCTTATTCATCTAAAAATATTGTTGCTAGAGTGTTCAGTGACAGAAATATTTTACACCCTATGCACCTCAGAGTCCTCCCTGGGATGCAGTCATACCACATAGATTTACACTTCAGTGTTTTTTTTTTTTCCACCCCAACCTCTAGAAGCTGACAATCCATGAGCTAAAAATCACCTGGTTCATGGAAGCAGGTATGTTTGACTTCACTATATCAATCTGCATCCACTCTGGTAAGTTAGAGCTCTTACATTTATTATGCTACTCAGTTTAGGAAAGCATTGAGACAATCACAATATTACCATAAGGGTATCCAGAGAGTCCCACTTCATCTCGCGTATCAACACATGGTAACAGCAAAAAGTAGCAAAATTAGATGTATTCTTTAGAAATCAAGAGGATGTAACACTAAACTAAATATATATATATTTATAATTTGGGATGTATTCACATAGGATTCTGAGGTAAATACAAGTTTATTCTGATAATAAACACAGCACGTTATTGAGCCCACACTAGAACACAGTCATAAGAAGTACAATCTATTAGGGTATCAATCTGAGTGATTTGGTCTGCTTCGAGGTCAGGCAACTTTTGGGCAGTTTCTGATCCACCCAGTATAGATAGAGGCTGCAAAACACTAACCGCAGCTTTTACACTAAGTCCATAATTTGCTTGTGCTGTATGTAGAACAGCCACTAAAAATACGCAGTCTTCATGCAAAGATTTCAAAAGAGATTATTTATTTCAATGGTAACTTTCTTGATCTAAATTAAGCTTTTATTCTAGATTGGTTTTGCATCTATCAGAGAAAAAGGGATGCTACTTCATTTTGAAGTCTTTCTTTCTTCCTTTGCATTAAGTGCAAGGCACCTTAAAACAGTTAATTTGCTTAGATTTGGATTGCAGTTTATCTTCTGGAAACATACTGTCATGCCCAAAGATCAGCATTTTTCAATGAGCTCAATGGACCAAATTGTGTCTTTTCCTCACCCCCTCGTGGATGGATAACAGCCTGTGATTATTAATAAAGCATTTGTTCTCACTCAATAAGTTGTTTTTTTTTTCCTTTACTTTGTTTGGGTTGTATGTGCATAGGGGTTGCACAGAAATGAGCTGCATACTGAGAAGAAGTGCAATACCAGAAACTATCAATTTTTTTAACATTGCCTACAAACAACAATTGTCATTTATCTTGCTGAATATGTTTGCACATAAATTGAAGAGGATGGAAGGTATTTTGAAACTCTAGATCTTCTTGCTCTGCGCCCACATACAGAATGATGTCTAAGTCTTTAAAACATGTAGGTGGGGAAAAAAAGATTAAATAGAAGAAAATATAAGGAGGAAAGAAGAAAACATGCCAAATTCCTTCCATGGACTTTGGAGTTCATGGAGGTCAACACTACATAATCGAATCTCTCTCTTACTTAAATTCATCTTAATATCTCTTTTAAGAAGTTTAATCGCATTAGCCAAAGATAAAAAAAAAGAAAAAAAAAGAAAAAGCCCTTCTTAACCTTGTTTTTGCATATGAAGGAGGGAATTTAAAAAAATCTTACTATTATTTCATTATCATTTCTCCAAGTATATGAGTAGGAGGAAACATTAAGTAAAAGAGTGAAAAGTACGATGCGTTTGGTTCGCCTGCATGAAGGCTGAGAACTGAAGGGTCACTAAGTCCACTGTGTCTCCTCTTAACCTGCCAACCAAGTAACTTCACTGCTCTCCGGAAAAGCTTCACGTACTTCAAAAAGGTTCTGTAACAGCCTTCCCCAATCTCTCTGACCTTACCAAGCTTGGCTTAATGAATGTAGCCCTAGAGGCATACATATGCACAGCCAGTCACTGTTTGCTCTCTCATGTTCCCTGATATCTTTTATACTTGGGTATATGCCACCGCACCAACTCCAGCCTCTTCGATACGTCTGCCTTCGAGTCAGACAAAAGCCACAATCATAAAATCAGGAAAGAAGATAACTCAACCCTTAGAGAAGGCTGCCAGAACTCGGTGGCTACAAGAAACTCTCCACTTTACTGGGGAAGACCCAGCACATTTCACTTGCAACTTCAAAGCTGCATCAGAATTTCTTCTCATTTTGTCACATCAAGTCAGAATTCGTTTTCGTCAAGCTAGGGCAAAAGTGTAACCAGGTCAGTATGTGTCAAGTTATGTAAAGAAAAAATGAGTAATAAATCAAATACAATGGGAAGCTGGCCTTCAAGGTTTTCTTTTTTATTCAAAGCATGCCCCTTTGCAGTTGTCTGGATGTGAACTCCCTATGAACAAATCTGAAATTATTGCAACTGGCATTTCTAATGACTGGTGATCTAGCCACTAAACATCTAAATTTTGTATTATATATCTAGGGCTTCCTTTTTAAACAGAGATACAACTCGTGTGCTTACATTTTGCATAGGCCCTAATCCAAAGCCTGAAGTCAGCATAAATTTAACGGAAAGATGCCACTTGCTTCCAGTGTAATTTTGAACAAACCATGACTGTGCCTGCTTTTCTGTATTTGCAAGTAGGCACTAACAGCCATCCAAGACCATTCTCTACATCTGCACACCCTGTGTGCACCCATACACGAGCAACTGCAACAAGCACGAACCCAAATTCACGTTAGGATGTGGACCTGCAAGTTAAAACAAAGCAGCAGGTACTACTGCACTTTAAAATAAAATAATTTCATCTGGAAGCTTTGAAAGTGTTACTATATTTCCCTCTGCAAGTAAAATCACAGTAAGAAATACTGTACTATTTATTCATTTTATCATGTAAGGGAATGGATGTGTCACAACGATCTGTTATGTCAATAGCATAACAATCTGTATGACGTTACAGGTCGAGGCATTCAAAGCTGTTAACACAACTCCGGCACTGCCACAGAAAGCATGGGTCACAATTTCAGGCTTTGCTAATGATCAGCATTACAGATCTATTAGAACAGTCTGTGGTTAAGGAGAGAAAGAAACAAAGGCAAGGGATTACACAGATTTAGTCTGAAGTCGGACTTGGTTTTAACAATAACCTTCCTCCTTTCCCATCGCTCTCCTACTGTCTTCTCCTGCTATTTCTTTGCAACTGTTCTTGTCGGCATTAACTACCCTTTATGGCTACTTGGTTAGCGACCTAAAACATTCTCTAGAAGAAAACAAGACAGAGGGATGAAAAAGAGCAGAAAGAGTAGGTAGGAATCTGGCTACTAGAAAAAGATAGTAAATTGACAAAGATACTAGAGTGTTTTCTTTTTGGTGTGTATTGTATTTCTTGATATTGCTGCCAATATTAAGAGCTTGATTTTTGCAGGTACTGTTGTAGTTCAGCCCCGATCAGTACCAGACTACGCAGTCTCTCTCTCACTCCCCCCCACCCTCCAAGAGAATAGGGAGAGATAATACAAGGAAAAATGGCTCGAGGTTTGAGATAAGGACGGGGAGAAATCCTTAAAGTTACCGTCACGGGCAAAACAGACTCGACTGGGGGAAAAATATTCATTTTCTAAAACTAGCAGGAGAATGAGACAGGGAACAAGATAACCTCCCCCCACCCCTCCCTCTTCCTGAGCTTAACATTATCTCTGCTACCTTCCTTCCCCCACCCCGAGTGGCACAGGGGGGAAGAGGGAATGGGGGTCGCGGTCAGTTCATCACACGTTGTTTTATGCCACTGCATCATCGTCAGGGGAAGAACTCCTTGCATTCCTCCCCTGCTCCTTCGTAGGGTCCCACTCACACACTAGTCCTTCCTGAAATTGCTCTGGCGTGGGTCATCTCTTCCATGGGGTGCAGTCCCTCTAGAACAGCTGCCCCAGCGGGCCCTCCATGGGCCACAGCCTCCTTCAGGCCTCCACCTGCTCTGGTGTGGGGTCCTCCACAGACTGCAGGTGGATCTCTGCCCCTCCGTGGACCTTCCATGGGCTGCAGGGGGACAACCTGCTCCACCATGCCCATCACCACAGGCTGCAGGGGAATCTTGGCCAGGAGCCACATTACTCCTCCTTCTGAACTGACCTTGGTGTCTGCAGCCATTCCTCACAACAGGCTGGCAGATGCCTCTCAGGATCCTTTTTACATCTTATTCACTTCTCATCTCCTCTCCACTTCTTGCAGCCAGGCCCGGCCAAGTTGGGCCCAGTCGGCTGCCCAGTGGGAGGCCAGAGGGTGAGGCCTGCAAGGCCCATGAGGCTCACGCCTCTCCCTCTCTGCCCACGCTCAGCTGCTTCACATCTTCTCCTTTTTTTAACCTGTTTTCCCCTTCTTAAATACGTTATCGCAGAGGCGTTATCACGGGACATTCTGCTACCAATTGTCTCGGCCTTGGCCAGCAGCGGGTCCGCCCTAGGCCCGGCCAAGTCCACTGAACAAAGGGAGCGACTTCTAGCAGTTTCCTACAGAAGCTACCACCTTAGGCCCCCCCTCACTAAACAAAACCAGAACAGGGACTTAAGGTAGGAAACAAAGACAAAGCAGATGAAGTTCCAAATGAACTAACCACCACATGAAGTATGAGAATTGAAGATGGCTGGAGTAGGGGTGATCAAACTTCCTGGATTTTTACCATTCCTAAGAAAGAAATGACAAAACACCGCTGGGAGTTGACCGTGACAGTCTACTGGCATGAGAAGTGCCCTGGAAGAAAAGCACCCAATGCAGAAAATTCAGCAAAGATGCATTCAGATTTCCAATGGTTTTACCTATTTCTGTTGCTGAATTTCATCTATTACTCTACCCCTAATGGGATCTAGCCCTTTATACCGTCTCTCTAAGGGAGGAGGATTGTCTTGTAGGTTCAAGTTCTCATACAGAACCACCACAGATCTACACTGGGCAGCTCTAAAGTGTTTTTCTTCCTCCCAAGATTTCAGAATAGGAGGGAATATGTGATCCTTTGCTTATTTCCTAAAAACCAACACAATAAAGTCTGATGTTTTAACACACCTAGTATTTTCCTGCCAACATACACTCTAGATCAGGCTGTGTTTTTATTTTGTTTTAAAATTTCTCTTAAGAGGAAGCAGTTCTTTTGAAGCAAAGCAATTACTGTAACCTGAAGTTCATTCTGCAAGAATCACTTCATAATTATCGGTATGCTTTATTAAAGTCAATATTCTTTTATAATTTTTCTCATTCACATTTTAACAGTATTAATCCAAACAGTATTTTTTTTTTCTAGTGGAACAATATGCAGTATTTAAGGGCTAGAAGAGTAGAAAAAGTTGACATTTTAGTAGTTTCACTCTTTAATTGGTCTTTTTCAGGTGTTCATTTTCATTATTCACCATATTACTAACTAGAATCAGTTCAAGTCAGCCCTTTAGTGTCACGCCACCTAAATACTGGTTTCTTCCTGTTTTCCACAATGACTTAAATTGAAGATTCTATTAAATGAAAGATAGAAGTCATTAGTTTCTTTTAGTTCTTGTCAATTGCTTCCCACTTGTCAGTGCTGTCTGCCAAGTAAATATTGCCACTTGAATTTACAAATTATTTCAAATCATATATTTTGGCAGTGCACATTGTACAGAAAAAAAAAGGTCAACTTTACAGTTTTACACACAATCCATAAATAACTTCCACAAAATTATTTACATCAAAAGTGAGTCAGCAAGCCACATATTTCTGTTATTTTCTAGGTCTCTATCCTTAGCAGCCGGTTCTTCCAAAGTACGGGATCAACACTATATGCGCTCTGTCTTTTTGGGAGAGGAAAAATGGAAGCCAGCCAGAACTGTTAGAAGTCTGTTTCTAGACTAGTCGAAAAAAGAAAGATGCAAACAAAAGCTTAAAGAAACTTACCTTTAATCTTATGAATGGCTTCCTCCTTAGCTGTACTTAATCATGGGTGAGAGTGACACTTAGCTGTGCTTTACCACAGCTGACACTTTATTTCAGTACAATTGAAAAAGTAATATGCTTAAAAAGCAAAGCTGAACCATGGGCCTGCACTTGGACTGCACCAGACTGCACAGCCAGAGTAAGAGGTCAGAAGACTCCTGCACCACTCGGTCAACCCTCACAGAAGAAAGGTAACTCCTGCAAACAGAAGAGCTGTGTTTCCCAGAAGGGGCTCAGGTTGAAAGCTGTGACATGAAAGCCAACGCATCTTTTGTCGCTTTTCAGAAAGACACCAAGATGGTGGATCTCAAAGCAGCTTAAAGGAGTAGCACTACCCAGGGAAGATACGTAAGTTGAAGATCTCTCATATAACAGAGAATTTTCCTCAAATACTCAACTCTCCCTTAATCTCCCTCTTCTCATCCTTCTACAGTCACTGATAACAATTATTGCAGGCATTCAGTATCATGATCTTTTCTAAATAATCTTGAAGCAGGACACAAGAGCAACAGCAAGTGAGGAAAGCATCCTATTCCAAGTCGAATTTTAGTACCACGCTTTGTATCACATCGCACTGTACCTTTGCAGGGTTTCTGAGAAGCAGCCAAGGCTGCTTGCTACCTGAGCAGCCCAGAACCTCCACATCCCAAACTAGCTGCGGAAAGGAGCAGCAGAAATTCACCCCTTATGAGCTTAGGTAAGATCTATATGGCAGGGAAAGCACTAGGACAGCATCCAAAAACTCCATAACTGACAAACAGGAGGACACCAAGAAAAAGCATAATAACAATTATTTCTAATTTCACAGTGCAAATGTCTATTAGAGAATGTTGTGCTGAAATCTAACATTACCCTTTCCATTCATAGTTTGATTTGGTTACAAAAGAGGATAAAAAATATCTTTGAATCTCCACACATAATACAATCATACCATTTATTATTTTTACTGCCTTGTTTTTTAATCATAGGAACATCAGCATCATTTGCTAATTTCCTAATTGTCACCATCAATAAAAATTAGCATTTAGGCCTCCAAGACTGATTCTACTTAGTCTGAGCATCAGCATAAAGGGAGCTGGGGAATATCGAATATAAATTGATGATGCTTTTATTATGCATCTCATTAAATAGACGCCACTGGCAAATAATATAACGGCACAATATATGGACAGTTCATTAGAACCAGAACTTGAACAACTATAAAAAAAAATTAGGCAAAAGATTATATTTTTTTTGGTAATACTCAAGTCAAGCAAATACAGGATGAATGGAACGTGCCCTTAACTCACTTCCCAAGTATCTAACATTCTTCAAGTACAGGTTGTGTAACCTTACAGACTTCCTTATTTCAAGTTTCTGCCAGAGGCAAAAGATATACATACAGAAAGATAGTATGGCAGAAGTATACAAGCATAATACAATTGGGCTAAATGTAGCTTTTCAGAATGAACTTCTAAAAAAGTTTCAGATTGCATTTTTGAATCTGTTAAATAACAGCTAAGAGTTGTCATGTAAACTGCTGATGGTATGGTTTGGTTTTTGTTGGTTTTTTTTGTTGTTGTTGTTTGTTTTAACCACTCACCACAGTAATTTGAAATTATCAGAAAAGAGTATTATTAGCGGTATAAATCAATACATTGAAGGCACTTAACTGAAATGACTAGTACGATAGTTAACCCTGAAATATGAAGATGTACAATCACAAATCAAATACAAGGTTATCACCATCTAGTAAACAGAACAAAGCCCATGACAAAACAGCTAAGTAAACACAGAGTAAACAAAAGAAACACTGTAAAATTATTATTATGTATGAAGTGTTCTGGAAGATCAGAATGTTGACTTTTTATCTCCAGTGGCTTAAGAAACCTAGTGTTTTCTTATAGATATGAAACATAACTGCAAGTTTACCAAAATTCAGAATTTGAGAACTGGAAAAGCACCGAGATGAGAGAGGCAGATAGGACCACTTATACTGTTTATTCATCTTGGGTGAACCAGGAAACTTCCCAGAATTATGTGAATCAGGATTCAGGATTCATAAGCAAGAATATAGCTGAGCATCACAATCTTGCACACTTTAAAACAAAAAAAAAAAACCCACTATAATTTGTAAACAAAAGTTTAGCATTGTCCACAATCTGAGGCACATGGGGTGCAGCCAAAAACTGAAGGCACAGTGATCTTATCTGAGCCATTTAGAAGCGAAGACAGATAACCAGGGAGCAGCCTGTTGACTATGCACATTGCATCATTTAATACAACTACTGTCATATTAGGCTTATGTAGGTAAACATAAAAACATCGAATGAGCAATGATGAATATGCTGTCAGCATTCTGCTGTTTCTTTTAGGCAGAGACTGTCGAAGTCTTTGGCATTTAACAAATCTCAAGCAGACTCCACAATAACTGGATGTGCAGTAATGAAAATTAGAAAATTGAGGTACAGTGAATTCTATAATACACATCTGGCTGCACGTGGATGAGTGGGCTGTCTGAAAAATCAAGTTATCATGGGATGGTTTGGGTTGGAAGGGACCTTTAAAGGTCATTTAGTCCAACCCCCCTGCAAGGAGCAGGGACATCTCCAACCAGATCAGGTTGCTCAGGGCCCCGCCCAACCTGGCCTTGAACATTTCCAGGGATGGGGCATTGTTGTGGTTTTGTTTAGTGAGGGGGGGGCCTAAGGTGGTAGCTTCTGTAGGAAGCTGCTAGAAGTCGCTCCCCTTTGTTCAGTGGACTCGGCCGGGCCTAGTGGGGATCTGCTGCTGGCCAAGGCTGAGCCGATTGGTAGCAGAATGTCCCGTGATAATGCCTCTGCAATAACGTATTTAAGAAGGGGAAAACAGAGGAAAAAAAAAAAAAATGGAGGAGAAGAGAAGATGTGAAGCAGCTAACCGGGGGCAGAGGTGCAGAGGGGAAGGCGCAGGCCTCATGGGCCTTGCAGGCCTCCCCCTCTGGCCTCTCGCCAGGGGGCCAACTGGGCCCAACTCGGCCCAGCCCGGCTGCAAGAAGTGGAGAGGAAATGAGATGGATGATGTGAAGAGATTCTGAGAGGCATCTTCCAGCCTGTTGTGAAGCACTTTTCTTGTGAGAGGAAGGGCTGCAGATGCCAAGGTCAGTGAAGAAGGAAGGGGAGGAGTAATGCGGCTCCTGGCCAAGATTCCCCTGCAGCCTGTGGTGAAGACCATGGTGGAGCAGGTTGTCCCCCTGCAGCCCATGGAGGTCCACGGAGGGGCAGAGATTCACCTGCAGCCCGTGGAGGACCCCACACCGGGGCAGGTGGTTTCCTACAGAAGCTACCACCTTAGGTCCTGCCTCACTAAACAAAACCACAACAGGCATCCACCACCAGTGCCTCACCACTCTCAGAGTGAAGAACTTCTTCCTTATGTCTAATCTAAATCTATTCTCTGAGTTTAAAACCATTACCCCTCTCAGTCTTTCTTCATAGATCAGAGGGCTGGAGCACCTCTCCATCTTCTTGGCCCTCCTCTGGACTGTTCCAACAGGGAGAATGGCTCTTAATGATCATAAACTCTCTCTTGGCTAGGCTAGGAGGTCTTGACCCTTAGCAGAGTGCTCGAGCAGCTCAGGGGGAAACAGGACAGCAAGGGTTTCTTTAACCAGCCACTAACAACAGAGATGACTTCTCACCGAGTTGAATACTAAAGGCTGTGGTACAGGACAGTAAATTTACCCTTCATCTCTAAATAAATGTGACACAAAGTGTATTGCTTCTCAACAAAATGCCTCCTTGCAAAAAAAGCATCACCCTTCCAGTGTCATCCTTTACTCTTGGCTACTGCAGCTTGCACAGTTCCTTACCCGAAGATAAAATCTTGTTCCAGTTTTCAACAAATCTTCCCATAATCTTTACAGATTTCAATGCCATCCGATCTAGGAAGTTAAGAACCCATCAGCCATCGCTAGCAACACTGGGATAATTATAAAGCAATTGTAAGTGCTGGTTTTAACTTCTGTGTGGTGAGCTACAATGTACCCTTACTAACAAACATTTCTGTACATGCATTTGAATCTTGGCTTCCTTATCAAAGCATGTTTTTGTGTAAAGAAAGTAAGTAAACAAAGGTAAGTAGTAAGAATGTGAAATGTAACCCTATAACAACAAGGTTAAGTTAGTTACAATATTGATGCTGTTATTTCCAATGAAGACTAGCAAGGACTACATCAGTTTGATTTAAACGGCGGCCAAAGTAATTTTGTTCTAAAAAAAACATTGCAGCAAAATCACATCCCCAAACCTCAAACAAGTCAGACACTCCTGAACTCTATCTGCTCTGGAATTCTAAGGATTTCATTAACATAACCATATAACAGTCTTTTTAGAGACCTAATATCTGTAGAATTTATACGGCTTACTCTTGCCTTATTTTGAGTGACAGTAACTTTTCCCTTCAGCCACATTCCATAATCACTTCAGCTCCCTGGTGTGCAGCACTAGCTATCCTTTACCTTTTGTTTTGGTTTTGTTTTTGGTTTTTTTCCCCCTTCCACATTTTCTTTCGTTTCTTGGCCCCTTTCCCTACATTATCAGGGAAAAGATGTAAACACTTATCTTCAGAGATCCAAATTTACTTTTCTCTTCCAATACCATTCTCCAGAGCTAGTGCATTTAGAGTAACAGAAAAAGGACTTAAAGTACACACAAAGGCTCCCTAACCTGCTGCCACCTCAACTCAGAGAACCACCATGGCACAGTAGTGAAGACACTAAGTAAATGTATGATGGTCTAATAAAACTTTCTCTGCTTACAAGTTGCTCTTATTCAAGTGAATGAAAGCCACTTCCACAAATTGCAACTTCATAACATGGAGATAAAACTATTTTCTGAACACACTGGAACACCACGTGCTTCAAACTATAGGAGTATCCAAGGGAAATAAATTATTTTTCCTAAAATTAATGTCCACACATTTCATGAATTGCAAAAAAAAAAAAAATCTAAAAACAGATTATAGTGCTCAGTGGGGGAGCCATAGGCACCCAGATAGCAAGAAAATTAAACAGGGAGGCCAGTGGTGAGGTTTAAGCTGTTTTCTGAGTTAGGCTCACAACTTTCTCCAACTCCACATAGAACCTGCTTTTGGATACTCCAGTGCCACATAGTTAAACTTACTTTAAAGTAAACGTGGTTTGCTTATGAAAACCCTTAAGAAATTTTAAAACTTCTGGTTTTCTTCTACCAATTTGCGCTTTTTAAAACCCTTCATTTCTTAATGCAGTGTCTCTCAATTTAGTGAAATCATGAGGGCTGTTTAATTAAATAGTGCTTCTAGCACAAAAGTAATTATCACTCACGGCTCTTGAGTGACTTAGTTCAAAACTCCCCGGTCTCTGCCCATTCCCAGGCCCACATTACAAAAACTGCCCTCATACTATGAGGTCATTGGTGCCACCTCAGCAGAGACAACAAGCAAGCATTAACTGGGTCCCCCCGCTGACCATGCTGTCAGACTCAAAATTAGTCCTGCTAGAGGAGTCTCCAGTAATTTAAGGACTCACAGGAGCTTTGTATTTCACCTGCTATACATGTCCTGGGGGCAGGCAAGAGTTGTTCAGCACCTAGCGTACTCTCCCTGGCACTTCCAAATCCTTATTTGCTTTACAAATCAGAACTTCTTACTTCCCAAGCTTACCTCAAACATGAATTAAGATTTCTTTTGAGGTGCTTGCTAATTTCAAAATTATATGGAACAAGAAAGAGCATCAGGTGATATTTTTTACTAATAGATTTTTAGCAGCCCTGTGTAATGCAGCACAGCTGCTTCAGGAATAAAAGACATACTGCCTTACTTCAGCTACTAAAAATCTATCATCAACTGCAGACACATGAAACTGCAGTTTGAAGAAATTACACTTTTAAATCATATTTGTGCAACTGAAAAAGTAGCATTATCTCACTCTTAAAATTAATTTGAACAAGAAATGGAATTTGGAAATAAACTTGTGCACTCCTATTATTTCTCAAACATCCACTCATCAAGGTATAATTCCACCCTACTAAACACAGAAACAGTCCCATCTTACCTCATTAATCGGTGCTGTTATCTCACAAAATTGGAAAAAAAAATACATAATTCTTTTACTTCTACAAAACTATTGAGCCAACACAGCTGAAACATTCCATTCCATCTTCTTCCATCATAAATACCAGCAGCTCCATTGTACCTGCAAGTTCAATATACCAAAATCGTTGCACAGCTCTAATACAAGACTTATCCAACACAATCTTTATCATCACTGATGATGTACAAAATGGAAATTACCCACCTCAAATCAAATTACTGTATTCTTGATAGTTTCAAAATAAACCTCTCTTCATTTCATTGTAATCTGGGTACACATATTCTGAAAATTACTGAAGCAAAAAACCATTAATTTCACAACAAAAATTTCACAGATTCACTTACAGAAGTAAACCTACCATTTAAAATTTAAAAAAAAAAAATTTAGTAGTCAAAATGGACTACAGATTCCCCTTCCAGTGAACCTTAAAAAGTAGATTAGTTTGAATAAGGAGGAAAAAAAATAGTCTTTAAATTTCTGTAATCAGAAATCAAAGAAATCCATGAAAATGAAAATAAATACTAAAGAAAGTATCCCACACAAAAGTTTTAAATTCACTTTGGTTTTGAAAAAGCGTAGCCCATTTCTCACAAATAAATTCAAGGTGTCTGCATTTTAAATATAAAGATCTCAATACAGCAAGGTGCTACCAGCTCTCATTTATGTTACTGGGAGGTGAAAGGCTCTCAGTACCTCACAGGATGCTCTGTTGAAGAAAATGATTCGTTTGATATTAAATTCTGCCTTGAACGATCAAAAGTAAGTTACAGATGGGTGGGATTTCAGTCTAGTATGGACTTTCCACATTACTTTCCTGTGTTCTGGGAAAGTTTAGCAGGAACATTGCTGTAAAAGAAATACAATAAGAGTGTAGATGAGAGAGCCAGAGCTCCAGCTTTTCCAAATTATTAGAATACCCAGGGAAGGTACAGAAAACATGGTTTCAGTTCCTCTTGCTGCTTTCTATCTTTTTATCTCCTGTCCAAATTTTAAAGTATAAGGGTGATAGTAGATAGTTATCAAATTTTGCCTTAGGTGGTACAGCATCCTCGCTGGAAAACTGCTCTCAAAACCTCACTATTACATTGCTGAACATTTCAACACTACTGTACTTTACCTATTACTTTTTTTCATTCTTTGCCATATATGAATCCACTTTTTTATCTAGAGAAATGCTTTTTTTTTCTCTCTCTTTTTCTTCCCCTCACATGCTCGGATTAATTCCGAGATCCTGCTTTCATTTGTTCAGTTACATAAGTTCTTCTCTAACTATTTTTCACTTTAATTGACTTACAGTAATGCTGAAGTTTTATTTAAGGAACTAGCAGATTTCAATAATTAATTCTACTGATTTAAGAGTTCCATATTAAAAAAAAAAAATCTATTTCTATTCAGTAGGTTTTGCTTTTGTTTAATCTGAATCAGCAGCAAGCACTCAATTCAAGGCTACTCTGGACCTACTCTTACAACTGCTGCTTAGTAGCTTCTGTTTTCCATTAAGAGAGCACCCTTCATACCCCAAGACACCCACCACTCTAGCAGGGTTTCCTTTGCCTCCAGGAGCACTAACATCATCTGTAGATCAAGCTATACCAAAGCTCAGGAGTCTATGGTGGATGCATAGCACCGCTCTTAAGAGAAAGAACTCCAGCTCCCATTACTGTTCCCCTGGCAGCAGGGAAGACCAGAAACTCAGCCCTACTGATTTTCAGTTTACTATCAGTTCAGGTACTACTTCTTCAGTTTAAAACCCTCTGTTGTTAAAACTCTAAACTCAGCTCCTTGTTAGGTGTTAGCAATTAAATGCCTGCAGCAATCAAAAAGAAGCTTTGTGTACATGGTCTATCAGCAGCACTAATCAGAAAAAGCTTATTCCCACCTTCCTTCCTTACAGGGGAAAGTCCTAGACATACTTTCATTTTACCCTTAAGATATGGGAGATCCAAATCCAATTCCCTGTCCCAGTGTATTCTTAGTGACATGTAATAAAGTGGGCCTGAAGGAGAAACATGCAAGGAGATAGCTCCATTTATTGTTGGGTAGTCATTCCTAGTAAAACAAGAACAGAGGCTTAAAGTTTTGGTCTGGATTTAAACCCAGCTCTGTTTTGTCTGGTGCAAGAACTGAGATAAAAACTGGATTTACTCAACCTAAAGTTTTATATCTTCAAAACATTAATGAACTTTCCCAGAGTTTTTGTGTTTGAATCCTTCTCTGGATTCTCTGAATAGTGGTGTGTTTTTTTTTTTTTGTATTAGTAATTTTGTTATCTCCAGCAGAATGAAAAAGCTATACAGTATTTAATTTAAGAATTTAATTTCAAACAGATAGATGAACAGGACTGCACTTTAAATTATAAATAGGAAAATTGAATGATAAGAAATATGCTTTCATTACTTTCTAAGTACAGTAATAACACTTGCTACCTTGGGCCAGAAGATTATTGGCAAACAAAGTTTTAATCATCAAAACAGAAAGATTTTGTGTATCTAGGAGATAGTTGTTTCTCTACTACAGTATATTCCTTGATATTTTGAGCTCTGGCTAATAAACATTTAATAATGATTATATTAAAAGTTATTGTCCTCAGGGCTTGCTTTTGATGTGTACCATATAAAACAGGTGTCCTGTATTATTTTACTGGCACTGGGGCTTTCCGGTTTGCACTGAGCTTAGAATTATTAGTTTAGAATCCAGTTGCTATCTTTGTTATTGCTTTGTAAAGTTCTAATTAGAATTTGGGGAGACTAAAGAAGCAATATGCTGTGTGAATAGCATTATGTCTTTTAGATGCATGATTGCTATTCACTTTCTTTCACTTGTTATATTAAGCAGAGAACAGCGAAGAAACGTTTGAATAATCATGTATATTTGATCTGTGCGTGTTGGAAAATTTATTAACAGTAAGAATAGGAGATGATGCTCAATCAGTATCCACTTTTAGGGTGCTAGAATGGAGACAGGGCTAATTAAAGAGTTTGAGCAGAATCTGTATTTTAAAAAAATGTCTACTGGTCATTTAGACTGTACGATTCCAGTACCTTCAGTTCAAAGAGACTCCATGTCATCAGCCCAGATGTCTTCACAGGCACACGTTACATGTTGCACCACCATTTCCTTTTGAACACCTCCACTGCTGATACCCCAATTTACAGGGCAATTGAGCGTCTCTCCTCAAAGCTAGGAATCTTAAGCAATACTACTTTAAAAAAAATTCCTTTTTTTTTCCCCCCATACACACAGAGTTAAGACTGTAACTTCAATGGAATAACATGCAAATGACCCAAGTCCTACCTTCTAGCCAAACCTCTCTGACATCTTAATCTTCCATAATGTTGCTCCACAGATTTTCATATAGCTCCATAAAGGAACTCAGTGATTGCATGGAAACTAAAGCAAAGGCCTGACTTCTGACTTTTCTGTCCCTTCAAGTAATGAAACGAGATCACCCCAGGACTGCAGGTTTTCCACAAGGACTGATACACTCTCTGTCAGGCTATCACAGTTTGGTACATAAAAACAGGGTGAGGGACAGGAGGTTGAGTGTCTTGGGCAAGAAGGGAACTTATTGAAATACCCATATCCAACAACAGGCTGGCAAAAGAGAAGCATGTAGTTAGACATGTGTAAATAATTGATTTTTTCAATTTAGCTACTGATGTGAAAAAATCAAAGAAAAAATTCAGACTAATTGACCCAGAATAGAAACGTTTTGGGGGTTTTTTTCCCCCTCTCATTCTCTCTTCAAATACGCTGAATGTGACAGGCTATTGAGTTTCTCTTTTGTTCTTTTTTGAATAGTTAGGATTGATCTAGATAGTAGAAGGGTTTCAGCAGACGAATCAAGAGAAAGGTCCATCTCAGAAGGCCTCTGGCTACTTTTCAGAGGCATAAGATGCCTGAGTTCAAGTCTATCTTATGAATTAGAAAAAGATTACAGGTCAGTTCCCTAGCCACTGGCTGAAGAAACCAGAAATGCTTCAGTTCAGAATGAACAAACTGAATTATTCTGACATTTCAAAACTTTTTATTTCCTCTCCCCAAACTAATTTTTAAATTTAATCTGGGTATGCTGTTTTAGTTCAAAACAAATATGTACACATTTTCTGCCTGGAAAAAGCACTATTTTTGGTTTGGGGTTGTTTTTGGTGGTTCCCCCCCCAGAAGGGGTTTGTTTCATGACTTTTTCCCTTGAGCTCTGTACGTAATCAAAAACAGATTATCTTCAGCACTGTGGGCTTTTTTCTTATTCTCTTTCATGGTCAGCAGTGGAATGGGAAAACAGCCAACTGGAGAAAAATCTCTTGCTCATGTTAGGCAATCCCTATGGAACACTCATAACTGATGTCATTAGCAGGACACAAAATGCCATATCATTTTACCTCTGTGAGTGGCTGATCTTTGGCAACTGTAGGTACCTTACTCCAAGGTCTAATAGCAAGCATGTTCATTTTACTCTTGAAAATAGGAAATCTGGACTTCTGATTATTAACTAGATGCAGCAGCTACTAGATTTCCTGCTTCCACTGCTTAGTCACATTAGTCAGGTCTAAGCCATTTCAGTACTCTCTAGTTCATCTGTGTGCATTCAGTATGTATCCAGTGGCCTAACTAGAGCCCCTGGGAGTTATACATGTTAAAAACTTAATGTTAAATTTGGTGCTCCATCCACTGTGGAATATTTGTGGTACCTTTCAGACTTGATTAACAAAGGCTACTGAGGGACTGAAGCATCATTCATATGAGGAGAGGCTGAGAGAGCTGGGGCTGTTCAGCCTAGGGAAGAGAAGGCTCAGGGGGATCTTATCCACGTGTATAAATACCTGACACACGGGAACACAGAAGAGGAAGCCCACTGACAGGGGCAAGAGGCAGTGAGCAAAGATTACAAACATTAAAAAAATTAAAACAAAAAAAATTAAAACTATTAAATTCAGTCCAAACACAAGAAAACAGGTTTTTACTGTAATGGCAGTCCAATGCTGAAACAAGTTGCCCAGAGAGCTTACAGAATTTCTATCAGTGAAGATACTAAAAAAATCCAACTGGACAGAGTCTAGGACTCTGCTCTAAGTTGCCCCTGCTTGAGCAGGGGGTTCCTTCCAACCTAAATGTCTCTGCAATACTGTGAACAGAACAAGAAAAAAGTCTACTATGCAATGTAATACAAACTACTGAACACACTGAGCTGGTGCTGAACATGTATGAATGACCCTTACTGAGGGCAGGGCATCGCCCTGCTGTGGTTCGGTGCTGCATACCCTTCCAAACAGGTTAGCACACAGTTTCCAATCACAGCAATTTTGCATCAGCCTATAACTAAGCATCCAGGGAGATGACTTCTTACCTGCCTAAAGTAATACTTATTTACAAAAACTCACTAAGAGTAGTGTACAGTCTCCTTTCATCCAGAAAAGCAGTAAAGCACAGGCTCAGGCTGCCCATCCTTCTCCTATGAGCAGGAGGAAGCCTCCCCTTCTGCAGGCGAGTGCTTTTTGCCACCTAGGCTAGAGCGCAGAGAACCAGCAAGCAGCGTGCCTTTCGGTCACTCACGCAGCAGGTTACAGAGCCAGCACAATGCAGAATGAGGGGGAACAACTCTACAGCCTCATGGTCTGACATGAGCCAGGTCTGGAACTCAGGCTTTCCTCTTAGTTTTAAATACTGAAGGAGAAATCAGAATTTACAGATGATACTTTAATATGATGTCAACTTTTGCACATTACACACTGCATTGTAGGTCCTAGCACTATTCCAAGTTCTCAGAAGTTGCTCATCTTCCATGCTGCTCCCATACTAAGAAAGTTGAACAGCTGCCAAATTTAAGGTATTTAAAGATGTATTCAGTAGTCAGATGGGGTTTAAAGTAACATTTAACATCTGGCTCACAGCAACTAAATCTGTCAATTAATTTCCATGTTCTTTTTTCCCTTTCAAAAATGGTTTCCTATATTTGATATATTTTGACCCATTTATTATTTTAAGGTGTATAGCTTTTCAGCAAAAGAGATAAGTGCTTAATTATTACATGGAAACAAAGTGAAGAAATGCTTTGATTACAAATGAACAATGAAGGAGGCATTTCTGCTTCCAATGCTTTTTTAACATCCTTGGAGGATGTATGCTGATACTATTACATTCCATAAATGTTTTGTGTCCTCTTCCGTAAAACTACAGATACAACTTATGCAATTTGTTTTATATATTAATATCCATTTATAATATTAAACAAGGAAAATATACAGTTAAGTAAGGCAACAGGAAAAAACTGAAGATATCTTTTTTATTTCTCACTAAATATGTGTCAATTACTGTTAACAGACCACTTGTTTTTAACTTTGTGGTCACTTTTTGTGGAAAAAAAAAAAACAAACAAAAAAAAAACCCCCAGAAAACCAGTAATGTTACTTCTTTAAAGCAAATTCAATAGCCCACTCAACAAACCACTAGTAGCATAGTACTTGAACATCACCTTGTTCCAGCAATCTAATGGCAGAAATGTGTGTGCACCAATAAAGCTTGCAAAATATACATACATGCAAAATGAGTCACAAAAGTGTTGGTTTGGGGAATACTGGGAGGTATAACAAGTTTGGGTTTTAATGTGTTGCTCATTTTTACAGTTGTTTGTGCTTAACCACATACTTAACTAAGTACACAAGTAAAAAATTAGCTAATAAAATCAGACAGCTAAGTAGAATAGTGTGTTCTTGTAACTGCTTTGTGTACAAAAAAAAACCCAACACACAACAAAAAAAAAAAACCAAAACAAAACACCACCAAATAAAAACAACACATCTCTAGCTAAATCTTAGGATTCTCCTAAATTACACTGACAAAATGCTTTGATATCACTGGCTGCCCTAAGATGGAGAGGTCATCTGACCAAGGGAACTGATGAGCAACGGGATAATCGTTAGGAATACTGGGGTGTTGGTTGCCTTGATAGCCTATGGCTCTGTTAATTAAGCCTCTGCCTTGCCCAATGGACAGCAGTTGTTCTCTCTTGCACTGAAAGGTTAAGAATACCAGAATTCTTAAGTGGGAGTGACAGAAGACACTCAAGTTATGGTCTCCTCAGTGTTTTGCCAAGAGTTTAAAGGTTAACATACGAAGCAGGAATAAGGAAGTCCTTCCCTGGGACATGGCCTAATGGAAATTCTCTACTGTGTTGCTGTGGTACAAAATTGATATTTCATGCCTACAAGATTTCAGCCTTTGATTTCTCCAATTCACTGCTGAGGCTCATCTTTTTCACAGTATGAAAGTCACAGTACATGGTCATCACACATTTTATAAACAGAGGAAGGACTGAAATGGACACAAAAATATAATAAATAAGAACACAACAGTGTTCACCTTGGGAAGCTCAATTTTTAGATGTCCTGAGCTGTAGCAATGCTATAAATAACAGCTGAAGAGGGACAAGTTAATTTATTTAACTTTTATGTAGAGGATTCTTACTGAATTCCTACTGAAGTCCTGCATTGCTCTAGGAAACCAGACTCACTGATACTTTGAAAACATCAACAGCAAAACCACTGTACAAATTCAGCTGCCCACATGCGAAAGTGAACCAACTGAACGCCAATGCTTATTATTGCAAGATTACTAAACTGGTTTGCCTCAATTTCACTTAATTTTGTAAGGATTAATGAGGCCTGTGGAAGAAGAGGGTATGGTCTGGTCCTACAGGGAAAGGTTTGCAAAGTCATGGTCACAATTCAGATGGTAAATGGCATTTGTAGCTTTGAAATTAGCCCCTATGGGCTTTACCCAGTTTGCATGTGTAGAAATCTATTTCCTTTTAATTCTAACACCACTACAGAATTAAGTGGTCATACATGGAACACAACTGCCTACTGAGATGGAGGGAAGAGTCTGCCAGTGGGTACAGCCTGAGACATCACCACCGCAACTCTGTTTCTGCCTCCTGATGGGGATTAATCAACTTGCAATCACTGTAGCATGACAGTTTCTTTGGTCCCGCTCAAAGTCTACAGTAACAAGAGCTTAAAAAAAAAAAAAAAGCCTACACAAAAAAAACCCACCCCTTAAAAAACAATTCTTCCTTAACCAAGCAATACTGCCCAGGGAGAAGGACAGCAGAGGGCGGCTAGTAATTTGCAGCAAGTACTGCCTTTAACAGCTCTAGTGAAAACATACCTGCTTTATGATACTACATCTAGGGCCACGTTTTTCTGTGACTGAGCAGAACCAAGTTAATATTATTTCTTATTAAAGATTTTAAGCTAAGCAAGTAGGAAAAAATATTGCCACTTGAAGAACAAATCACCACAGTTTCAGACCACAGGCTGATATAGGGACATTTTACTTTAGTCTTTATCATGTTATTTTTCACATTTGAGAGCTATGCTCTCAATTGTGTACCAATTTTGTTACACCCCTTGAATTTTTTCCATTTATAAATGTTAATAACTGTCAAAGACCATAGGGCTTTTTTTTAGCTGGGCTTTCTACAGCTGTTGAGGTGTACGTACACTTTCTGTAGTGAGCTGAAGCAACAGAACTGAAGTGACGCAGTACCACTCCTTCCTGTACTCTTTTGGATTAAGTTTTAATACTTTAATTTAAAAAAAAACCCCACTAAACTAAGAGCATCAGCTAAAGTCCAGGTAATTTTTTTTTAAATTTAATATTGTTATACAGTTCTGGTTTCCCAATACAAAAGAATAGATCCAGTATGTCTACAAAAAAAAAAAACAAAAAAAGAACAGAGATAAGAATATATAACTGATACTTCTGTAAGATCAGTTAACTGAATTCACTAGCTGTTGAAAGAATAATCAAGATTTAAGTTTGCAAAAACATGAGCATAACGGAAGTCGAATAAAGAAGGATCAGTTTCCTGTTTTCTTAAGTCAAACACCGTGCCACCACGTGAAACTAGCAAGCAGCACACAGAACAGTCCAAGGAAGGCAATTCCTCGCACAAGGCACAGGTAAGCTGGAGAGCTCCTCACTGGGACACATTGCGAATGCCAGAAGTTTGCCAGGCTCAAAAGGTGTTTGGACAGACTCACAGATGGAGAGGAGAGGAGGAGAAAAAGAAAAAAAAGACAATATCAAGGATCATTATAGACAAAGGCACTAGTTCATCCATTCCAGTTTGGAAAAATATTGAATCAGCAGCCACTGAGGACTAAGAAAGAAAGAAGCAGCTGCCTCAGCATTTACTGTCAGAGACTGCATACCCAGACAAGATTAAACTTCATCTTTTCGTCTTTCTTACTTAAGCTGATCTTTGTGTGTTATCTGTCCCCATGGTTTCAGATCAGGTCCTATGATTATGTCAAAACAAGTTTCTGTACAGTTGTGTGATAAAACAGATTGAGAGAAATGTCTAAACTATTGGGGTAAAGCAAAATAAGCAGGTTATTTATTAAAATCTAATTCAAATGTAGACTGATAAACAGAGAAGTCAAACTCACTCTGCCAGCCTTGTGATCATCTTAGCAGCTGAAAAAAGTAACAGAGCTACCAGAGCTTTGTTACTTACCCAGCTCAGTCTACAGTCATAAAAAGTATCCCAGTTCTGCTGTATTTTAAAGACAACATAGACCAGTTTTTCTCAGGCAGTGGGAACCCAAGAGATATGGATAACTGTATTCCAGAAATTGGAGAAGCAACGTACAAATTCCAGATCCTCAGTAAGCTAATCTTGCTGAAATCCTAAACCAGCATCTATTTACAAAAATACTCTACCATTGACTGAAGTGAACTATGGTTCAGGCCCTTTCCACTTTGTCTAAGGGACACGGCAAGATGTGCAATAAGGTGGAGTTAAAACTTTCTTCATGTCCTTCAAAACTCTCACACCCAAAGATCCCGGTAGCAGCCATTTGGGAAGTGTTTCCTAAAAGGACACTGAATCCTCCCACTGGCTGTTATTATGCATATTCAAACATCGCAGGAACAAGAAGTTCACCTGAAATACATTAGGGAGTCAATGAGGTTTTCAGTAAGCACTTCTCAAATTCCTCCTCCATACATAACATTTAAACTGGATCACTGGAGGACAGCTGCCAGCTGTAAACATGAATCATGACAACTGCAAGTAATATTGGCAGTACACTGATTTACCGTTAAGGTCATTTAAAGATAACGTCTACTCTTCATTATTCAGTCACATGCAACACATGCAATATGGCTTAAGAAAGACACTTAACTTAATGAGGATGGTCCAAGTATGCTTCTACCTACATTTTTTCTTTTTATATTTTCAGAGGGTCCTACTTTGTTCCACAGTGTTTTTAACTGAATTTGACCCTTTTGGAGTCTTTGTAATAAAAAGTAAGAAAGTACTATTTCATAATCACTATAGTTTGAAAATCACACTTCTGAAAAGTTTTCTACAAATGAGTGGTCTAGTAGATCTAGAAAGCATCTGAGACTGATTTGCAGTATATGTTTAATTTATCATCCAGTACCTACACAAATTTTTCTTGAAACAGCACTTGCCAGAGGAACACTCCCCCCAGCCCCCCCCTCATATAGTATAGTAGCTCTGCCAGATCACTACCACTGCCCTATTGATTCTTCTCTAGGGAAAATGGTAAGGAAACAACACTGTTTTATTGTTAGTTACTCATAAGAATGGAAACAACATTAAAACAGGATTAACTGACGCTCACACAGACCTATAACCCTTCTTCCTTTTTATTCTCAAAAGAGAACAAGAGGAAAAGTGCTATGTATTTGAAATAGTTTGCACCTATTCTACCTGTACCTCAGTGCTAAAGTGTTACTCCTCTATTTTAGACACACGGACAGTAGAAGGAAGCTGCTCTGTTTTGCCTTGATAGTGCAAATGCTTATAGATCCAAGAAAATTCATGCACATTGTAAACTTAGTCACACACATAAATGTTTGCAGGATCATGCCACAGCATATAAATTAGCACCTAATATTGTTTGTTCTTAGTCATAGCACAACATGCCATGGGTACAGTTTTATTTTGTTAAGTTACTGTGTCAGATTCCAAGTAGGAGTTGCAAGCACAGGTGGGAGAAAAATACGAGCTACTCTCTTCTACGTAGTTGTTAACACACCTTATTATTTCCAGAGTATTACTTTCACTAAAAAGAAGCGTTATTATACAAGTTATTAAAATGCAATTGATATTTACTTTAAATTCAAAATATTGCCTAAATTCATTGTAGTTCTCTTAAATTAGTATCTGATAAAAAAAAAAAAAACATAATCATAGTGTAACCAGGAGGAAAACAGAAGAATCTATTGAGCTGATAAAAAGGATGGAGCTGTTAGACAACGAGACGTGTTAAATTACATCTTTCCGTGTACCTGACAACAATATGTTTTGTTAAACAAAGTCCTTTTATTTGAATAACTGAATGCTATAAGAATAAAAGACACTGCTGTAGTGCAATGGGTTATCACCTAATCAGCCTCCTACACAGTGTGCTGAATACACTTTAATAAAAGTTGGTTGCGCCTTAAGAATAAGCCTGCGGGTACTTCTAGAACAGCTTTTATAGCTGGTGTCAGGCATGCTACTTCAATTCTACATTTCAGTGTTATAACGACGGTCTGTTTTCTCTGAATTGTATGTATGTGTCTTGTTTACACAAACACTTTTATGATTAGCCATCTTAACACAAGCAAAGCTCAAAACAGAAATTGTTCTTAAAAGGAACAGCCTTCTGGATTTCACCTCCAGGATAAACGGTTACACTTCCTTTCTTTTTTTGTACTTCAGTGACTTGCAAATTTATTTATTTATTTTTGCTTCAAAAGGACAACTTTCAACTAGAACTAGTAAGAATACCCTCCCCACACAGGAACTGAATTTAATTTATCTATATTGTCGAGACTGATTATGGAATAATGCCCAATTTACTTGAAGAAAGCTTCTTTTTCTGTCTATTTTAGATTAAACTGGTGCGGCCACCTTTCCATTCTACTGTTCTTAATCAGGCACATCCTGAGAACACACAATGGGTCAACCTCTGACACAGCCTATTCATGTAAACAACGACAATCCCTGTCCAGTATACACGCAGAGCCAGAAGGCTGAACCCAGGAAACACAATGGATAAAAATAAATAAATTTATGGAATCATCTTGACATGGCAAGTGAGATTTGGTTCTTGCAGTAGGAGCAACAAGCATCATGCAGGTAAGAACTAGGCACCATATGAAAAGAAATTTCTCCACAGAACATGGAAAGAGCAGAGCTGGGGAAGGACACGAAAAGGAAAACACATTACAAAGGTGGAAAGTGAAGGAGGAGCTCTAAGGAATGTTTTAGAATGGGATGCATTGAGCCGGTGACTAAACCCCCTTGAAAAGAAAGCCGATATGTATTGTCATGCGACTGACCGTAGAACAATCAAAGCAGTCCTCACAAAAAAAAAAAAAAGCCTAGAGACCATGGAGATGAACTGATTATGTGAAAATAAAGCTGCATTTTATAAATACAGGAATTGTGTGTGTATATATATATATATATTATATGGGAATTACATATAAGTATGAGGATTATATCTCTTCCAGCATAATTAAAACAAAGTGGAGTGTGCTAATTTAGAAAATCCAGTATATACCATACAACAACATCAATATCACTGCCACAAAGAGGAAGAAACTAAGGTACAGCTGACCCCATGCTCAGGAAGGAACAGACTCTTACTTTTATAGCACCATTTTCAAGTTCTATAAACAGACATTTTTCATCTCTTTTAGATGGGGATAGTCACATTTAGTTCTATGTTTTCTATTACAACACAGTTCTCAGATTTATCATCATTTCCCTTCTCAGCTCTGTAACTTCTCAGTACATATAAAAAGCATACAAACAATTCTGTAACTGCCTTATCCTTCATTTGAAAAACATGTAACTGAACCATTCATGTACTTAAAACTTCATTTGTGAGACTGAGATCTGACCTTACAGTGCAAATAGACATTGTTACGAACATGGAACATTTCCTTCACATTTCAGGCAGACTGGCACAGCTAATGCCAGTCTGGCTTTGAGAGCTCTAGGTAAGGTCCAGGTCACTCCCAGAGATCACAGAACGTTGAGTTAGATACTAACGCACTAAGCGACAATCCTTGTCTGGGAAGGAGCTGCAAGGTAAGTGATTAAAGCAGGGAAGGAAAAAAAAAAAAAAAATCTATCACAAATATGGAAAGACTAACCCAGAGGTCGTGTGTACAGAAAGGTTAGCAGAGACAGATGTACACTCAAATCTCCTGGCTTTCTAGTCCAGTGATGTAATTAGCTTTTATTGGAGCGCAGTGGAAATATGGTCAGGTGCCTATTTTTCTACTTAATAGCTCTATCTCCTGCTTTTTCTTTTGAACTTTTTAATTCCATAATTTAACACCTCGATTACATGCTGTCAAGTTTGAGTAATCAGTCTTAAGAATTTTTTACAATTATTTTGAAAGTTAGATCACGTTTTAAATCTTAATATGTAACTACATAAAATGTTTTAAAACCATATTTAATAAACATTATCATTTGCTATATTTAAAATGCCTTCTCAAGCCTTCAAGTAATTATAAAGTATCCAATCATGCCACACTTAATGCACATGGACAGGATAAGAATGTAATGGAAATACATATGGAAACGTTTTCTTATCTTCATCATTAAAAGTTCAATTTCTGGTCTGCAGCATGTCACAGGTTTGAGTTATTTCTTTCAAATTCAGTTCTAAAATGTTTTACGAGGTTTTAATCTTCATCTAAAGGAGATCAACAGATTATCACACACAAAGAGTTGCCCATGTTTCCCTGTTTGGATTGCCTCAGTCCCCCACATTCACACACTCATTCAGGCAAGTGCATTTCTGAAACAATGTGTGTTGAGACACTTGTCACACGCTTCAGTGTGATTTGAGCCCGGTATTTCAAGTATGTATCTTGACTTCTAAAGGGTGTACAACTGTATGTATTAAGCATTAGAGACTGAGTAGAACTTCAAAGTCTGAACTGTCCCAAAGCTCAGGACTTTTCAAGACTCTAACATCAGTTTCTTACAGTTTAGTAACTCTCTCCAGCTCCAGGAGTTGTGTGCAGACTATGGTCTTGAGGTTTTTCAAGAGCCAGGTACAAAATGTATATCCTCAATTTTATCATCTTGGAAAGTTACCTTAGATGCTTTTTTTTTTATGTCCTCTTGACCTCTTTCCTTTCAAACTAATTGTATTTATTGCAAATGAGAGCAAGATTTTACTGATATAAGCTATTGCTAGTTCCAAATTTGTGGGGTGGTTTTTTGTTTTGTTTTTTTTTTTATACTGAACAAGTAGAGCCCCATCTTCTTAGCCTCCTGTGATCTGGGAGGTTTTCCTCTTCAAGTAATAAAACCACTGTATTTATAATTAGAAGTGTACCCTACCAGCGAAGAAATAACAGATTATCACAGATCACATTAACAGTGCTTACAGTATGGTAGGACACAAACTAGAAAGACCAACACACCGGCAAAGGGCTGATTAGGTCTGGCTTGTTATACATCTTCAGTGGTTTTAGCATACTTCTCTAAGCAGGGTTAACAAGAGGCAGTAGAGACGCCACATTTATTTCGTAGCTCCTTTAAAATTTAAGGACAACTTAATAAAACCCCATTTGTCTTAAAACTTGTACTACAGATTGTACTTCATTAACAATTAAATGCCTTCATCCAAAAAGCACAGGCTGAAGGCTTGTGCAAGGGCCTTGTTAACTTACATTTTTAAACTGGTAAAAAGAGTTTTGATGAACCATTATGCTACTTCACTGTGGTAAACTATTATCCCCTCTTTTGTTGAATTTAATTGTTTTGTGTTAATTGCTTACTGTCTCTGCCTCCTCCCTCCAATTACATTAAAAATCCTCTACCTTTCATACCCTTATTTTCCTATTTTTTTCATTACTTTACATAATTATTTCTTGTGAAGTTAAACAAAAGGTTCCATCATTGTTAATTCGTTCAAAAGCCACAAACACAATCACATAATGCAAATACAGCATTGGAAGATGAGACTTTAAAACAAACAATCCAGCAATGCTCAGCAGAGTTCAATCCAATCGAATAGTTGCTAATTGTATGGATTACTAAACTGCATCATCTGCAACAAGTCATATGGACATTTGGTCTGGATAAATTAGGCTCAAACAATGATGAGCTGTCACAGAAATGGATGGGAAACTGAGGAGCAAGTGTTCCTGAATCAGGAAGATCATTGCCTTTCATTTCAACAGCCACACCATGTTCCCTTAACTTTACATATGTTAGAGTGAACAACTTCCTGTCTTGCATCCCTTTTTGGTCAAGTCTATCACTATTTCAGCATGCTTTTACTGATACAGCTTATTCTCTACACACCTTTACAAATAACAGAGGCTATGCTGACACAAAAACACAACCCTAATGTCACTAAACATGGAAAATGACAGCTTGGTTTTACATACACCCATTTGTGTAGACCAGAATCTTACCAAAATGGAAACTGTGCAGAGCTCAGGTTTAAACACAAAATGTTTCATAGTAAGTTTTTCTCTACTGCAAAATAACTATTTCAGACTCAGTTCTTTGGTGCTTGGCACAAGAATTTCCCTTTCCAGTCTAGAAGTCACCAAGGAACTCAAGGAAACCAAATTTGCTGGTATCTACCATGAGAATTGCTTCAGCTGAAAGAATTCAACTTCCATTCGGTTGCCTCTTTAGCCTTACAGAACAGCACGTATTCAACTCCCTAAGCATGGTTTTGAAATTAATCTTTATTGTCATACCTCCAGAAGGGGATCAATCTATTATATTCCATGAATATGGCTTAGCTTTTAGAAGAAATGGTAGTCTTGCTACAGACTCTCTTCAAAGCAGTTGATTAGTAGGGGATCATCATTTTTTGTAATGTTTCTCAGCTTGCTTGCTTTAGCATCTTTAAATAATAATACTGGAAAACATCTTTGCCTTTAATTTGCTTTAAATTCATTTGCATATTTAAAATAATTAATTTTGGACTAGACAAAAAAAAAAATAAGACCTGCACTTCTAGTCTATTCAAAACTAAAGAGATGATAGCTATTTTCCCCCAAAGTGAGAGTCAAATTGGGAAACCATTTCCATGAAACATCTAAGAAAGACTTTTCCATTGAAAGTCTTTAGAAGAGAGAAGCAAAAAAGCTCAAGGATGTGGGGAAGAAAGCCCCCAGGATATCTGAAAGATATATTAAGAAAACAAGGCATGTTCATCTTAGCAAAACAGTCACTGGCACACAAGTCCAGAGCTTCACTATAACTGATTTGATGTGAAGTCAGACTTAGTAGGTACTCAAAATAATGGCATCACATTTTAAAGATGGAAGGTTTGTCACCCCATTTAAAAAGAAAGGTCTGATTTTTATTTCCAAGAGATGCTGTTTTCATTTGCAAATTAGTTTAAAGAAAAATTTAAAATAATGAATGAAACATTTCACTCTTTCTAGGAAGAAATGAAATTCTTTCCTCATATCAAAAGATATCTTTATTACTACCTACAGAGTAAGAAACACCTCAAAATACTGGTTCTGAGTAAAAGCCCTGGTTACTTTCCAGCTCAGTATCACAGGCAAGGATTACTGTTTCCATCACCTGGGGTAACATGCAAAACAACTCCAAAAAACCACAGGTAATCTCTGCGCACCCTTAAATTTAAAAAAAAAAAAATTAATCATTAAAGTATGGATTCTTGTATCAAACTTTTCCCTGATGGAAAGCAATAAAGAAAAAATGTAGAGAACATTAAAATCCCTTTTTGTCCATGAAAAACACTAAGACTGTAAAGTTTTAGATTAATTTCTAGAAGCTTTGACATACTTCCTACCCTATCATTTCTACATCAGTAGATGTAAGCCAGTCTCTTAATTTCCATATAATACAAAAAACATTGTTTGTTCAAAGTTTTATGGAAGAAAGTAATTTTACATGTAAAATTACATTAGTGTGTTTTCCTGCAACTTACAGATGTCAGCAGGGAGAGAAATTAAATATAGGACCGCTGTATATCTCAAGTCTTGTATTTCTATTGATACCATTTCATACAGCATTGTCAGAAGGAAAAAGAATCCACCTTAGAAAGTCATACTCTACATAAGTAAACAAAACTCTTAAATAAACAGAATTTATTAATTTGTCTCTGTGTCCTGGTTTTGGCAGGGATGGAGTTAATTTTTCCTCTCAGTAGCTGGTGTGTTTTGGATTTTGTGTGCGAAGAATGTTTATAAACACCCTGATGATACCAGTTGTTGTGAATGAGACCACGGACACCGTCCTGCTTTCCAAGTCTCACTAATTTGCAGATGCAGGAAGCTGGGAGAAAGACAGACAGCATAATTGATCCAAACTGGCCAAAGAGAGTATTCCATGCCATAAACATCATGCTCACTATATAAGTGGGGGCAGGCGAGAAACTGTGTGGTGATTTGGGCTAAACCATCACACTCTGCCACACTGAAAGATAACAGACACTACCAGACCAATTTAAGGATTTTATTATTTACCATTTAGATTGATACTGTGTAGGGTACAGAGTGTGCACACTCGCCAACTCAGTGATATAGAATTAACAAGTTCCACATGGCGCTGTCCCATTCCAGCCTTCACTCCACAATTTTGACATTAATTCTTTTAACCTCAGTGGAAACTTCAAAATTTGTATCATTCTGAAGTATCTTAACATAATACAAGTGAGGGGTAAAGATCATCTGCATGTTTAGGGCACCTCATGTGCATACCTTTTCCATTCTTCTTCTAATTAAATACATATATGCATATACATACGCATGAACATGGGATACATGTGATTTTTTTTCCTGGCTTGAGAACAACTTCAATGGTGAGATGATCCAAGAAGCACTGATGGGACACCAGAAGACAAAAAACATTTTCCTCCAAGTAAGGAGAACAAAGATGCAATAAGTAAATTTGGAGTCTGACCAGCATACAGTTCTATGTAAAGTGAATCTTAGAAGTATTATTAGAACACACACTTTCTGTTAATTAAAACTAAAACCTGAAGATCATACTAGTCAGAACAGAAAAATATGAAAGGAATTTCATTGCTTATACTACTAGTTAGTGACCTGGGTTTTTTTCTACAATAGTTTGATCTCATTCAAAGCAGCACATTCTTTGCCACATTTCAAAATAAATAAAAAAATAAATCTGCAAAACTTTACAAGAAAGAAGCAAAAAAGCTCAACGATGTGGAGAAGAAAGCCCCCAGGATATATGAGGGACATATTAAGAGAATAAGGCATGTTCATTTTAGCAATAAAAGACTGAGTGTAGATGTAACTGTCTACAGATACACAAAGGAATGACACAAAGAAAAGGATCGATTATTCTCATTAGCTAAAGACAACAGAAGAGGATGCAGTGGGCTTAGCTGCAGGAAGGATATTTTAAGCTAAACATTTGGAAAAAAACAAGAAGTCTAAGAACTGATAAGCTGGCTATCAAGGAGTCATTGAAAGGCTGTGTTTTAGGCTTAACTTGACACTAATCTATTAAGACTAGTAAGCAAATTATTTAAATGTTTTGGAAGGAAATTTGGCCAAAATGTCCCACTAAGTGTGCCTTTCAAACATGAACTTACTTCTTTGTTTGCCATATCAATAGTTACTTTAAGAGGGGAGATGGAAATTGAAGTGGAGGTTAATAGCAAGTAAATATTGGGAAAAGAAACAATGGTAGGAAAAGGTAGAATTAATAGATATTTCCATATTTTCAGTAGCTCACCTGAAGAGAAAGTCTTATTTCCGCATCTGTAACATATCAGATGTATAAAATCAAGAGGGCCAGTATGGACAAGACACCCAAGTATATTTTTATCAGCCACAACATTAAAATGATAAACTGTCTCAGCTTTCAAATTCTTAAAAAACTGTATTACTAGGATCAGAAACACCGCCAACATCCAAAGTACCTAATCAAACTCTGGCTCCTTATCTGCACTTAACACATCAAATTATCAGACAGTTTGAAGGTTTCCTTGCTGGTACTGTTTTCAGCTGCTTGGCTTCCTTGTCAGTGGCACACAGGTTAGAATTTTTGCTCAGTAGTTGACTCTTAAATGCTTCAAGTAAACTAGAAAGAGTGAAGAATATGCTGACATTGACTTGCAGCTTCAAGTAGTTGCTCTAGAAGTTTACTTGCACTTCAGTGGCTGCATGAACCATATATTCAATATAATTATACTTGGCTGCATTTGAAGCCATCCATCAGCTGCCATAGATGGATAACTACTTACATATATTCTCCAGCATTTGCCTAGTTATAAAGGCAGGAAGAATTGTCATCTACATCTGTAGCTTATATTGTTCAACCAAGCAACATAAAGATGATCCTTAAACTGTAAAAGCAATACTGAGACGATATAAACACACATTAGACAGGGTAAAGATCTCACGGCTCTCCTACTGATTTTGTTTAGAATACAGAAGTGCTCATATCTGCTAGAGATGTCTCTAAAAAAAAAAAAAGAAAGAAAAACCTGTAAGAAAATGTTCAATTGCTGTTAGTGAAACTCGAAGCCTTAATGCAGACCGTAAGCCGTTTTCTGTTGCTGTTTTCAATAATACATCAATTTTACTTCTTCCCTGAGAAACTGGATGATGCAGTGCTGCATGCCAGGGAGACAGCCAGTAGGCAAATTACAATAGGGATCCAAAGTTGGCTAAATGAACCTTAGCAGTGGTGAGAGCCTTCTAAATTATTTTTCTCACTCTGGTATGAGGCAGGCAAATTAGGATGACTACTCTAAAAGGCAGCAAGAATAGCATTGTGAAAACCGGTAAGTACAGCTGAAAAGGACAGCTTACTGGTAGGACTTTATTACTCTTTAATGGGAAGGAAGAAGTCTTGATATCAAGATATCTGTTCTCCTTTGCTTTTCCCACACCCAACCTTGTTTTAAATTCATCAAGACTGAAACTACAGTAGTATATGTGAAGAGAGGAACACAAGTAACTACTTAACTACTCATGAATACTCCTTTTCCACTCAAGGTGTCTTACCAAATAATGTACATGCAATTATTCATGTTTGTATGCAACTCCTCACAAGTCAGTTGGATTTTTAAGACACTTGCAAATTGTTACATATGTATGTAGGCATATTTAAAGAAATCTTTCCATGCAATAGATTTGTCACTGACAACAACATTATTTGGTCTGTTTTGTTGCTATTTGGACATGGAATGACAAACTGTTTTGTACAGCTAGCTTGCTTTTCTCCTTTTGTTGCTCTAATCAACATTAATTTATGCCCCCTTTTTGCTTTGCTTCCTATGACTTACTACTCCTACTATTCTATCACCCAGTCACCTTGTATGAAGAAAATGAAGTGGGGAACTTACAATGCACCTTCCCATCCCTTTGCCCTCAGATACGCTTATGTCATCTTCTCTCAGCTTTTGCTTCACTTATCTCCACAGCACTACTCAAACAGGCTTTCCTTTGGTGATGGACTTTATTCATGTAACAAGCAACAGGAAACTGGTTCTGTGACACAACGAACATAACTGTAAAGGCAACAGGTCTCTTCATCTATGTTTAAGAACAAACCTAAGAAAAGGCTGTTTGGGTCCTAGTGAGAACAACAGTTACAATCAGCATACAGTGATACACCGTAACGACAAGACGTAGCAAGACGTAGATTCTGTGCCATTATTAAAGATGAGTCAACAACCTGAATGACCCCCTTCCCACCTCCACTCCCCATCAAGGCTATTTGATCACCTCTGTCAAGAATGAGTCTTCCCTCGTTCAGGATTTTATTTCTGATTTATTGACCAGTTTTACATTCACATACCTCCACTGATTCAAAGAAACAGAAGATAAATCATCTTCAAATTGTTAAGTTTTTCTCCTTCTCAGTGAGGAAATTGCCATTTTAAATAAAGTACATCAGGTTTTCACGATGAAAAGTTAAGGGGCTGACTATATTTGTCTTCTCTGAGCTGCCATTGATGCTCCCCCTGATAAATGTGTTGTTTATAGATAATTAGTCATCTGAAAGATACTTTTGTAAGTAACCAGTAAACCTGCACTGTAATTAGTCATCAGCAACAGTTTGTTATGTCTAGAGTGCACACAAACAGATGAAGCAAGGAATACTGTAAACTAAAAACAAAGGTATACTGTATCCTTACAACACATAAGGAAAGTTTAGAAGACTTCACTTGTAATGAATTACTGCAATAATAAAAGTATGTAAGTGACAGTAGGTGGAATGCACAGTAAACATCTTGTTAGTAGTGTATTTTTATATAACACAATCATGAAACAAAACCAAATACATACATACATTTCCCAAACATGAGGCAGAACCTGCTCCAAAGAAATGTGTGTTCTAAATGTTAGCATTATGGAAACACACACATACAAACAGAGCAAGCAGAGGGGGGTTGTTAGTTTCCCCACACACAAACTGACAATGCCAAACACACCCATGCTCAGGAAGATAAATTTACAATCAAAGTGGGAATAGTAGCATTGAGATTTTCACTCCATTTCACTGGAGACAGCCAGCAGCAAATACATCTGGCCAGAAGCTTTTCTAAGAAGCTGCTGCATATGGGTTTGATACACATTGATTACTACCAGAATGCACAAGCCAATGCACCAGACGCCCATTTTTCCTTACAATTCCATAACTGAGTACTTAAGGGGTAAAGCAGCAACTCTCAGCATGGCCTTTTACCTTCATTTCCTGCTCACAGGTCCCTACATCCTTACTGAACTGTTCCATCTACCCATATAACACAGACTCCAAATTTCCACTGTGCCAACCCTGGAGAGCCCTTACAAGTCAAGTTGATCCAAATAAGTAACTTGCCAGCTTCATCTAAGTATGAGCGTAACCCACAACATATCACATTATTCTATAAGATGTTCCAATGATAAATTATCTATTAGAAGGGTACTAGTTGAGTACCAAAACCAAAGTTTTTTCAGGCTTCAAATTTCTCTCATTTTACCTTACTATGTCTTTAGAGGGAAGACACCCACCACATGGTATCTATAGTCCCATAAAAAAGATCTTTGAGAAGACCATTTTCAGCACTTGAAATATTTTTACAGCTTCTTTTTCCAAATGCCCTCCAATTCTCAACAATTTTAATGAACTGTAGTCTCCCACATACTCTAACACACAAACTTTGGTCTCACTAGTGCTCCTTCCCACTCTTGTTTGCTTATTTAGTCTTCAAGGGAGAGTGTTAATTTCCTTAGCTACTGTGCACTCCATTTGAGTTACTTATTCAGCATGATGCCAAAAAGAATTTCTGTATCATATTACAAAGAAAAGTTCTTCACTCCAAAAGGATAATTTGCATAGGTTTTAAGTTGGTTTATTTTCTTGCCAAAACTGCAAAGAGAAGTTATTTGAGTTTGATCAGCCTTTGTAGATCGCTTGGTATAACTGAGGTGCAACTAAAAAGTTACACCAAAAAAGCTTTAGAGCTCTAAAGCCTTACATTTTCTCTACAAGCCTTCTGTCTTCTCTGCAGTAGTAATCCCATCCCCACTGTTGAAGATTCAGTTTAGTTTCACAGTTACACCTGCAGACACAGTTAACTTCTGGAGTTACTTTTTTTTTTTCCGCAGAAGCTCCCTGACACTTGCTAAGAGCCCCTCCTTTGTGCTCATAAAGACAAATTCCTTCACATGCTTTCAAATCCCAGTCTGTTGGTAAATTGTTTAACACTGACAGTGGCAGTGAAGACTGGGGTAAGACTGTATGGCACCATGTGTGCATTTTATGTCTGGAAGCAATATACTACCTGTGTGGAACCATGATTTTTAGAAGAGATCACATAACAGTGCTATCCTTGAAATCACAATATAATTATATCCATAGTTGAGATGCATTCTTGTCAACCAATTATCAATTATTTTATTAAAAGTATAGAGAATGTTAAATGTAGAAGAGCAGAAGAAAAACAAAGTAACAGCAAGTAGAAGTATTTTAGTTAGACCAAGTATAAAATTCTTCCTCCATTAAGATGGCTGAGAAGTAAGTCCCCATGGCAACAAAATTCCTCAGATTACCTGTGATATTTGAGTGATGCTCAGACTACAGCTCTTTTTCTTGCCCTAGCTATGAAAACACCTAGCTTTCCACACCAACAAATCTACATGGTGTTTCATATTAGGCACCAAAAGCTGAGGCCACAGCTTGGCTGAAAACTCAACTGGCACCGAGTCCGTGTCCACATCCAAAACATGCTGCATTGACTGGATCTAATTGGCAGATGTCAGCGGAGTTAACAAAAGCCTGATTGAAACACTGACATTTTTCCCCATCTTGATTATGAATCAGACCATGTGTATACACACACACGTACATAAATGTGAATATATAGGTACAGAGGTGTGTACAAGAGCACAAAAATGCTCTGGTCCTTTACCCAGCTATAAATCTAGATACACGTTTCACTTTATATGTTCAACCCATCTGCCAACAGATTTCATACTCTGAATTTTTATGAACTTAGCAAGAAGTGACATCTTTGAAGATGTCAACGCAGAATTCTTTATAGGCAGTGTTAAAAGTATGCAATTAATATGCGGATAACAGTTGGCACTAGATAATAAAATATAGAAAGTATGGGCAAATGGAGACTTTTTGGCCTTGCTTTTCCTTTTTTTTTGTGGTTCTAGTAATACAGATAATTTCTGTATTTTATAGCAGTATCACAAGCAACAGGACAATCTTTGCCAGTTGGTCCATAAGCAAATACATAGATTATTCTTTCAGCCTTTTGTATCTACCTCGCTCAAATTATATCATCATATTGCATTACGATAGACTATATTGTTTCAACATGGTTAGCATGTCAATCCCAAAGATCTCACTTTATCCTCACTTCTACCTGTAGGAAAAAGCATCTGACACTGATAATAAAGAGAACATGACCCATATTCTTCCATAGTGCTGTCAGGTGACAGTAACAGCAGATGAGAAGTGTCTTCTGAAATAGAGAACCAAACTCTAGGATTCTTTTTCACGGTCACTTCCTATTTCTCAAGGAGATGGTTATCCCAGCAGGACTGCACCATGTCCTTACCAAGAACAATCAAAATTCACTAAGAGAAGAAAAATGGTAGTTATTAGAAACAACATTTCAGTCAATTTTCAGAGTTTCTTGAATTATCAAGAATACTTTTCTTGACATTGATTCTAAAATCAGAGATCTCTGGTTTTGTCAGATACCTAAGTGACAATTTTACCTTATAGAAACCTGTTTGATCTTTTCTTTTAAAAATCCTCAAGTTAACTACTCATAATGAATCACAAGATCTGATGTTGTATCATCAGTCATCTAATTGTCATTTAACTATTCAGCTCTCAGGCTATTTTTAAAACATCAAATAGCAGTAACAAGTGGAACCAGCAACTTCAGGGCACTACACAAGGTAGTTAAAGGTCAATTTAGATTCTAACACTGTTCCACAGTTTACCATATGTATTTTATATAATGTATGTACATACACATGCACACACACTCAGCTCATAGAAGTCACATGCTAGAACTTTAAGCAAGTCCCAAACTTTTTAGAGAAAGGTTTGTGAGACTGAAACAGATGCATATATTTTCAGAGGTAGGTTCAAATGACAAATGTATAAATCCTCCTCCTTTTAAATTATACCATGTAACACTATACTGTAAGTGGCAAAGCATGGAGTTTAATTCCAAGAGCTCAGAAGTTACAACAACTCATATCAATCTGAACAAAACCATATTCTGGGCAACTCTTTTCACATTTGACACCTTTCTCCTGGGTGTACTCCTGTAGAAGCCAAGGGCTTTGTCCACAAGGTTTTCACCAACCCAGTTTTATCCTGCTAGATCCTTTGCCCCATTTTGTCTCAGAGTAATTAAGAGTAGTCTGCCTCTATAGCATCATTTTTTTTACTTACCGTGGTAAGAAACAATAGAAAACTTCTGAGGCCATTCATATATTTATACATAAAATAACTTCTAGAATATAGAAATAAAGTATAATTCTTCCCTTAATAAGATACTCAAGAAAAATTTGCCCAGTTCATCAAATGTGATATTCTTGCTTTGTATCTTATAGAACACAACGGATTTTCATAAAATGCCATTTTCCACAGCTGATGTGGAAGTTTAGATATATAAAAAGAAATCAAAGCTCCATGTTGTCATTTGACATATATTGTTATTACTAATCATCCTAAGCTGCAGTAGGATTTTGCTTTGGGAGAAAGTATTTTCTAAAATCGTTTATCTTTTATATCCTATACTTAAAGACTTTCTAACCCAGGAAGAAAAATTTTGCTAAATAGTCTAAGATTCATCCAGATTACTAATTTGAAACACAATGCAGAGATCCTGAAAGTCAATTACAAGCCCTACCCCAACTGGACAGGAGCTTAGATGGTACTGGAAGTGAGGTCTATACCTAGCTTCAGACTCCAGACTGTAGATATACACATCTTAATTTGTCACCCTATGTTCTCTTTATGGTCAAAAGAAGAGAGAAAAGGACTACATCATGGCTCATTTAACCACAGAACAAATGTCTCAAATAGGAGAGACAACTCACACCATGGTATGGGCCTAATTTTTTTCCATTGGTCCTACAGGGAGTTTTGGGCAATCAGTTGCATTCTAGAAAGCTCAGCTGATGCAAAAACTCCCTTCTGTGTACTCAGGTAGGACAAGCTAGTCAAATTAAGACAGATACAGATATGTCAGAGCCAAGTTCCTTCAATCTGTTAAAAAAATTAAATTAGGAGACAAGCCAGCTACACCGGGAATGCCAACGGCCATAATTTTGCTCATCTGAATCCCAGATAACTGGTTATGGATGGAAAAAAAGCTCCCTCAAGTTCAGTATAAGCGTTATATAATCCTCAGGCTCTCCTTGTCTAAATCCCACTATAAGAAGTGGTATGCAGGAAGCGTAGGTGAAAAATTCCTAGACAGTTAAAATTATACATTGCATCACTGTTTACAGTAACTTAACTCACATGATTTGACTCACGGGTAGAAACTTGAAATTATTTTCAAATGGAAAAATTGCATTCTGAAAATGCACCAAAAAAATCCACTTTCCAGAAAAGTGTATGCTTTAAAGTTTGTTCAGCCAAGTATATAAACTCAGCAATGTCACTATTGCATAATCTTTGCAGTAAAAAGAAATGAGTTGCAACATTCTAATGTTATATAACCTTGTGCTACATTTTGACTATACAAAAATGTTATAGAGTTGAAATCACAGAACTAGTCTCCCAAAAAAATAAAATAGATTAAATCAGTACCTGCAAGAAAAAAAAAAAAGGAAATCTTAAAAGTTTAAGTATATTTAGATAATCCCAATACACTATAGTGTTGTGTCATTTAAAGGTTGTACTTCAGCATAACACAATTGACTTATTCATGACTTAACTGCTTTTGCAAACTATAGTTTCTAACCAATAAAGTCTGAACCTGGACAGTTTGAGCTTTCACTTACAAATGACGCCTGACATACCCATTAAAAGAGGTAAAAATTGCTTATCTTTCTGTTTTTCTTTTGTTTGGTTGAGGGCTTTTTGTTTTGTTTTCAAATGTTCTTTGGGTCCACAATCTAGAATAAAATAAGTGGCAGGTTCTGCTAGATGCAGTGGTGGTGTCACAGCACCAACATGAAGCCATCATACTGCCTGACAGCAGTCATAACAAGGGAGTCTGCGCTGAGAGGCCCTAGAGTTAATCTGCGGATTGTGTCAGGCCTGGATTAACCCACACTGACAACTGCATAGAGAAAGCTAGTAAAATGTCTGTTTACACCCAGCTCAACCAGTCAGATTCTCATTGCTCAGGCATTAAAGTTAGGTTTTGTAAACAGTTCAACCTAGAAGTTATTTTTCAGAAACATTAATAGATACTCAGTTTGCCTTTAAAATGGCTGAAGAAACAAAGTAAGAAACATACTATTCTTATATGCATTACAAAAAAAGCAATTAGATGCTCTACTCCCCCAGATTTCCCACATATAGGTCATTCTTCATTTAAACTAACTTTTAAAATTATTATGAGGAAATACTATTACTCTTCTGAATAACAATAAATGAAAGCATTATGCTTCAGGGTAGACTTTTTTTTGTTCTTGATAAACATGCAGCATTAGCAACTACAAAGTCATTACATGTTTTATTGTTTTTGAAAGCTAAGGATCGAATGCAGTCACAAAATGACAGAGGAATCTGCTGGAAACGTTTCAAAGAGCAACGGTAGTGTCAGATGCCTCTATCCATCATATAACTGATGAGGATGGTATTGTAGCCACTGACCCAGTTGCGAAATTAGTCCTTAGAGTAAAATGCATTTATAACCAGTTAGAATCCAGATTCTATAAGGAGAATTAATTGTCCTTTGGTAAGAAAGGCTTGATGTTTTAGCTCTAATTTCTGGAGCCTGTTCTCTTTTAATGAGGCTCTTCCTTTTTATATCCATGTTTATGTGATTGTTTTCATCCTGGAACAGTATTTTTCAAAAACGCATAAACATTAGCAGTCCACAAAACAATACATCACCTGAAGAACAAGACTGGTTGAACCATTTCCATCTGAGAATAGAACAGACTCAGCAGCTTTCCGAAATGACTAAACACCCAAGAACATCTCTCCTTTTTTGACGTTTTTGCCCATTTCACAAGTGCCTCAGCCCAAACGCCAGTGGTTTAGCAACTCGTCAAAGCTAATTCTGAAGCCTGAATATACCTTTGGCTACTGCTAGGCTGTGCGGCCAGCGTTTCCCACAGCAAGGCTGCAGCAGCTCTGACCCCAGCAAGCCCACAGCCAGGATACGGCTGGACAACACTGCAACTCCCACCAGCCTGTCTGCCCCGATCTCCTCTCCTCCTTGTGTCCAGATCTTTCCGCTGTATGGATCTGGAAAGCATCCAGGACATATGTCTGGATGCAGAGCTGACAAGTGCTCCAATTCCTGACCTTGGAAGTGTCCAGCATGTAGCTGCGCTCAGGTTGCGCAGGGGATCACCCTAGAGCAGGCTGAATTTCTCTCCCCAGCCCAGTTACTAGACTGTGAAAGGAGCATGGTGTACTGGGCCCCGATTTCAAGAGTATTTCGGATTTTTATCCGGCAGCTGTTCAACAACGTGCGTAACCCGTTCTGAAAAACCTTACTTCTCAAAGCAAAACCTGCAGTTTCTAACCAAGATCTATCTCCCTTTTGCCAGACTAGAAAGTCATCTTTTGCCTGATGCTTTTCTTTGCCTCACAAATACCACATTGCTGGCTGAAGACCAGCAGTTTCTACAACAGCCATTGCTTAGCAGTTAGCAACATCCCTCGGAGCAGGTGAAAGTCTCACCTATGAGCATCTAGCATGGAGGAATGAGAGCAAGCCCAGACCCCAACACAGAGACGCAAAACTTCTTCATAAGAACCTTTTCCCAGCAAAGCCTAAAGAATTACTCAGTACAATGTCAGCATACTCTGCTCTTAAGAGATTTCCAGTATTGCTGTGTTTGAATCTCCATCTCTCCCTCACACAAATAGTTTAACTGATTCCTATGTAAAAACCTCCCCATACAGGAACAGTGAAGCACTAGGCCAAACCGACTCCAGGAACGTACAGACGCAGCAGTTGTATACCACAGAAACTTTTTAGAAGCCAGTCAGCACCACCTTGCAAATCGGAGTTTAAATGTTAGTGGCTGAACTCATGAAAGGATATACAACAGTTAATTTGCAGCTTCTCTACTTTCTTTGTAGAATAAGTCCACAGCTAATCTCTACTGTGAGGCTTAAAAGCAGTTTATCTCCCACTCACATACCATTTCTTTGATAGCATTTGGTCACACTCTTCACAAAGGTTGTTTGTATTTGATTTATGTAAATCGCAAACTGTTGGCTTTGTTCATATCACCTGCTTGGGCAGCATATGAAGTGTTGCATCTTAAAATGAAATATAGGCATGCATTTTCAGTGGCTGATTAGAACAAAGAGACCAAAATTACTTTCTTCCTCAACATTCTATAGACACTAAGCAGAATTTAGTCCTGATGTTCTACTACACTTCAGTTACTGAAGTATTAACTAACAACTGGCTTCTGGCTGGACCTTACTGCCATTTCAAGTCAGGTATGTGTGCAAAGAAGTTATCTGACTAGGCCGAGAACATAACCACCTCCATTTATTCCACTTGTAAGGAGTCACATATCACCCCAGTGTTTCCTTTAGAGTATAAAGAAAAAAAAAAAAAAGCAGTAACTACTACGTACGTTGACATGCTAAGTAACATAGTATTTTATACATATACATTTTTATAAATATATTTTGAGTATATACACATTACAGTGCATAATATACAACATAATATTTAATATATACTGCAATCTATAGTGTCAAACAAAAGAAAAAACAAAATTCCTAACTCACCAGACTCAATTTTTTTGTTGTTCTTTCAGTGTACGGTATTCTCAATTCCTCTATGTATCCTCCTCCATTTTTCACATTTTCTCTTGGAAAACTATATTATGGCTGAACTGGAAAAGAAACATAGCTTCAGTTATGAGTTAGATTCTCCAACTGTAAATCTAACTTTGTACCTGGTCTTACAGAACTGTTGAAGTGAATTTCAGTTTTGCTCTTAGTTGACTTTGAACACTATCATTCAATTTTCCTTCACCTGTCAAAGGGGCACAAACTCAAAGAAGTTACATCTTGCAAGAAGCTCCTGCATTTGAATTGAATACGAAATAGCCTGCAGAATCTTACAGCTCCAAAATGGCAAAGGAGTCATTCAGAACTTAATGGTCCAAAAAGAAAACAGCAGCACAGTATTGTTGAACAGGATAAATGTCAAAAAGGGGTGTAAACTTGAAAACAAGTAAGTCCTTTCCACTGCAGTAACTGTACCAATCTGGGAATTAATTTTTTTTTTTGCAACATGCTAATCTTGGTGGCATATCTGACAGGTAACTCTTTAGACCAGTAACCTGCAGTAGTAACCTTTAGACCAGCAACATATTAAGCAGCTTCCTTGTACACAGACACTAAAACATAGCAACTAGCTTTAGTTGTGTCATTCTCTAAAGCAAGGAAGGATCTCAAAAGAGATTCAGATCTGGTTTTACTGCATATTTTCAGTAACTGACTAGTCCTCTGGCTCATAACAGGCTGTATTCTTCCTGGAGAAGTCAGGTACCAGCCACACGCTGCTCAACTTTCAGCACACTGAAAATGGAATTGAAAAGCTGGTAATGTCATAAATGCTGTGTTTGTGTTCAGTGATCTTCAGTGGCATCTGAACCAGAATCCCTTGGAAGCCTTTTGTTCACTATCTTGTGTGACAAAAGATCATCATGCTACTGATACTACCTCCACTAGCAACTTGATTCTGCATCTGACTTCAGCAGAGCCAGTGCCAGAAAACCAGCACGCTGTAGGTGGATGTGTTATCTTTAATACTCCATTTCCACACAAGTGGCCTATGCTTAGCAATTGAATCCTTTTGCTAGCATACTAAACTCAAAACATTTTTAAAAAACCATTAAATCATCAAGCCCAACTACAAGAGTTTTTCACTGCCAAACCACAAATCCAACAGGCAACTCTGGAGTAGGGCACAACTCACTCACTGTTAAGTTCTAGTTCACTGAAGCGGACATTTGTTTGTCTTTTTTTAACCAAAAAAAACTGATACTGGATTCCTGAACACTATATTGGAGTTTACTCAGGTCTTAAGCAGCTGTTTCAGAAGTATCATGAGCCCCTGCACTTGCACTCTTATTCCCAATCTTTTTATTCATGCCCAGTACGGGAAAGACTTGCGTGCGGAGAGTTGTTGCCTGAGAGTTGTTGATGCATTACTAGATGCCTTACTGTACCGAGAACAATCTTGGTCTGCTTGCCAAGGCCGCCCTTTTGGATGCCAGTAGAGTATCCACAAAGAAAATAAAGGAAGTCATACAGCAGACTGCAAGTACAGAGATACTGGAACCACTGACAGGACAGAACTTTCTTTCCACAGCAGAATGACTCTAAAAACACAGACACAAAAAGCTACATCATTGGAAATGCCATACTCGATTTGCAGTCCATGATCAAACATACTAACAATAATGCTTCTAGATTCCTACCTAAACAAATCTAAAGCCCTTCTTAACAATAACAGGCACAATATTCCAAAATGGAGGTGCTTGGACTGTATGTAAGAAGGAAGCAAAACTTTTACCCATGCTTAGAAGAGCCATGTAATATCAAACACTTAGCAAGTGCTGCAAGTTTCTATCATGTGTCTTATTCCTGGAGAAAAATACATAGTTGTGGTAAAAGATGGGATATGGGAAGAGAGAACAATTTATCCTTATAAGGGATACAGAAAAAAATAATATAACCTGCCTAAAAATGGATTTATTGTCATAAACTTCAACAATAAAACTTAAATAGAAATGTTACTGTGATTCACTTTTAATTCAGAGAATCCTAACTAGAATATCGTACACACAGCCACATTTCAATCAATTCCTGCATGACTCATGCTAGGCATTTTAGGGCACTGAGTAATTGGCATAAAGGTAAAAAAAACGAAATTGAAAGAAAAACAAAAACACACACATACAAAGCTCTACTTCCCCCCCCCCAGGCAAATCCCAGAAGTAAAATAAAACTTATGTTTAGACTCAAAACCCCCAATATATCAGAACTTTCTGAACTCATTTGGTAAGGTTCAAAGCACAGGTCAGCTGAGAGGCCTCCCTGCTACATTCAGAACAAAGAGACCCATTAAATAAGAGGAAAGACAGTTCCAAGACTGGGTTCCAACACACATCATTTTGAGCACACATTGTTCCCTAAGCCTAATTGCCTGAAAAAGGCAATAACGTGTTGCGATAGCCGTTGCACAGCCACGCAGCAACTTCCCCATCCTGAGCCACCTCTAAACACTGCTGGGGCAGCGGAGGGGAGACAAGGACCAGCGCCACCAGTAATCAAACCTTCAAGTTGGCAGGATTTTCTGTTGCAGTAATGGGGAGTATTAAAAGACTTTCTTTGCACTAATGGTCTACCTCCGGGCACACGCAATAATTTTTTTTAACAGCTAGATGATGGTACGATAAGTCAAGCCGTATAATTTATTAAAGGGAAGTAATGCAAATAGAAAGCTCTGAGGGGATACAAGATTACTACAGCTACCTTGGGGAGTTTGGCGACAGAAGTTTCTGAGCTTTTCAGAGGGAATTAGGTTTTTCCTTTCATAATCTGATTGGTAGTTAAGACAGGCTTAGCGTAGGGCCTCAGTTCAGCTGCTTAGAGTGGTTCTGTTTAAGAGCTGGTTAAAAAAAAAAATACATTAACTTGGGGATACAAATAACATCGTACTGGTTCAACACACAGAAATGGTCTTACTACCACACTTGCAGAACTTGCTAGGCTTGGTCCAGAAGAATGGCATTTTGTTCCCATAGGAACCACTCACTCGGAAGGGGCAACACTAGCAAGAGACTGGCAAATAGAGAATCCGAACAAAATGTGGCATAAACAAACACAATGAGGCATAGGAAAAAAATGTTATTGCCATGCTGACCTAACTTGTATTGGCATTTGAAACCACAGATTCTTAGCAATGAATATTTTATAGCATTGCATATGATCACATAGTCACACTGGCTCCTGCACTCATTTACACCTCTATACATAAGCAAGCTTTCTGGGCTGAGTTTAAACCACAGCTTCACAGCCACAAGTTGTCACACACTACTAAAAGACAGTCTACCTAGATGTAGCTTAACAGTCTCTTCCCCACAAGGTGAGCTCAGTGAGGATACGACTATAACAAAAGTCTTCAGCTGAACTGAATGTTTTAGCATCATTTCTGAAAGTTAATAGTTGGTACTTGTTATGCTACAAACAACTAGCCACATTATTCTTCTCCTGCACTCAAAAAGGTTAAAATGCATAATCCAAACCAACAGCTATCTGAAGAAAACTTTACTGTTTGCCCCTCTTTAGCTATGAAACATTTTTATCCAATTATTCAAAGCAATATGTAGTATACTGCCTCCATTGAGACCGTTTGTATACAGGTACGCTCTTCCTTCTCTGTTCACTTCTGCAGGTTTTTTTAATCCTTATTGTCTTTCGTATCATTAAGAAATCTAAATGAAAGGAAAATAGGAGCTTTTTTTTTACGGTCTTTCAGTAACCCCAGCGAAAACTGAGGGTGCGTAGAATACAATGATGCAGAGCCCTAAATTCCAACATCTTATTTAAAAAAAAAAAAATGAACTTTAAAATAGCTGAAGACAAGATACACCCTGACTGTCCCAATACAGCCCAGGCAGGTGTACCTTTGTTCGGCAGCCCACTGCAATTCCAGCTGTCATCTTTCCTTAAGTTTTAGATCTGAATTCTGAATCACTTGGTAATGCATATTAGCTTTTTAGAAATTTCAGAAACAGACTTTCAGAACTAAACACTAGGAATTTTAAAGAAGTATCACATCACTATAGCCCAATTGCAAGTCTAGAAGTTAAAAGGACTTGACAATTAAGTTAAAATGAAAGGCTAAAACAGAAATTAACTAATACTAGGACAACACATCATGCAGATGAAGAAATAAAGTCTGGCAGCAAGAGCAGATAGACTTTTTTTTCAGTACTTCCATGCTAGTTTGTGAAACATTCACTGTGCACACCCCATGTATGCCTGAAGCATAGCAGTGTCACTAGATATGCCTTCCTTACCTCATCAGGTAACTGCTGAAATGACACTGGAGTAGTTTAAACCCTAGAAAGCATCCTGCAGTTTCTACATATACTGTATCTACAAGTTAGAGTCTATGCTCCTTTCTCAGTACAAACAGGTTCTCATTCGACTGACTGGTAATTGGATAATTCAAAAGCATAAAATTAAGAAATTCAGTTAAAATACATATTTCTCTTGTACTGACTATTAAAATAATACAAGTTTGAGTACAATGATTTTACAGTCACAACAGATAGTCTAATAAAAGCTTTATATGTTTTCAATACCAAGGGAGAAAAGATTTTGAAATTGTATGTGCTTTTCTGTTTTTACTTTTTTTAATAACAAATGCCAGTGTAACTGATGCATTTGGGGAGTGTCTCAGCAAACAAACACAATAAAGAGACTTAAGTTAACAGTGTGTAAGATATAAAGTCCTTTATGTATTCATATTGTTTTGTGTGCCTGAAGTAGTATTCAGCTGTTTGTTTACTTAATAAGGTGATACTGGAGCCACAGATTTTTAAATACCATTCTCTTCCTACTGCTTTCTCCACTCCAGCTACAATTAAATACAACCATCAAGAATCTTTGTGACATGTCCACGAGCAAATTCAGACACTTAAGCAGTATCTTAAAACCTGACATGCATATGTTATGTAAATCTCACTGCTCTCAAATGAAGTATGGGGGATAACCCATGGGACTGATAATAGAAAACAGCATCCTTCATGGCTAGTTGTCAGTTTGAGACTTTGAATTACCAGCGACTGCAAGTTGTTACCGTCTGCTGAAAATTGCATTACTTGGTGGTGTTTGTCCAGTCTCTACTGGGCAAACACTCCTGTAGCAAAACTATTCGTATTCAAAGAAAGACTCAAATGGTGCTTCCGTGTCAAGTGTTTAAAAGTAAAAATCAAAAAGCAAAGTTCCATATTGATTTCACTGCTAAAATTGTAACTCATTTATTAAGTTTTGCTTAATTTCAGAGTTGCTCTTACCTGCACTTTTAAGCATCAATAACTGAAAACTTGAGCAGCTCTATATTTTGGCTACTGGTTTTGTTCATTCTTTTTCTACCTATTTAATCATGAAAAGGTTGCAAGGAAAAACTACCATGAGCCCTGAGTTTTGAAGCAGGATGTATTTGTTTCCCAACTAGGAATAGGCAATTACTTAACCTGCGATATTAAACATAATTTTTTTTTTTTTTTACCTCAAGCTTACACACTGAAAACTGAAATAACTTGCTAGTGTTTACACTCAGCCTTTATTCAAATACACTCCCATGCCAATTTCTACACCTACTCGCAAGAGATCATTTTATGCAACTTCATTTATACATTATGGGTGGGCACAGAGGATTAAATTGATTGTTTGGTAGGTAGTTCTCCCAGTGTGTTAATTTAAAAAAGATAAGAATATGAAATGCAAGAGATGTGATCTAGCTCCTTCATCAAAAAGCTTGAAAAATGTGTTGCATTTTTTATTGAGTAAGGGCAAACCACTTTTTTTTAACAGAGGTTTTTGATGCATGGCCTAACACAGGCCTCAGCAAAAAGATAGCAAATCTTAGAATTTATTATTGTCAATAGTCTGCATGACCTTTACTTTAACTGCATTTTGGCTGTCAGTAATAATCCAAGGCTGCACTTCCAGTGATAGAATGAAAGATTTTGCATATTGAGTCTCCAGGTCTCCTTGAAAGCGTTCAGGAATCACAGTCATTTATTCCTATTGGCAGGGCAAGGTCCATTATGAAAGCTCATTCGTCTTTACTTGAAAATGAAGAGTGGAGAAACTCCATTTTTGCTCTGAATCAAGTACTAACTACTGTAGTTTTCTCAAATAAATCAACAAGGAGGCTTCTAGGTCCAGGGTCTGAAATCTTTTCTCATTCAGGGCACCTGTTCTCTAATGGCTTCCTTCACCTTTGCAACGTACAATTTTGGTAGTAGATAAAACAGCACTTTAACACAGACCTGGGGATTTTACATTCTAACCTTTCTTCATTTGTGGTTTGTTTTAGCTGACAGGTTAGAGAGTTTGCAAGTTCAGAAAGACTCTAGTAAAGACAGGATTGCAAGGGCAATAACAATAAATAATAGGCTTGTACTGGCGTCCTCTCCCCCAAGATGTTTTTAAAGGCAAAAATTACTTAAGCTGTGTAAGACATGATACGTGTAGCTGTGTAGTAAAATATCCTCAAAAGGTGTCTCAGGCTACGTGCAGATCAACCCCAGGTAGTTCTTTGCTGCTTGAGCTGCCTGGATGAGTCAAAGCCAGCCCGGAAGCCATAGAGATGTACTGGCACAATATTATGCACAAGCTGATATGCTTCTTCCGCATGTCTAGTCCTACACGACAAACATGTAAATACTATGCACTTTTTAAGAAGAGTCTGTAGAACACAAAAAAAAGGAAACGGGGTTTTCCTACAGTGTCTGTAATAAAAACTGCATTTGAATCTCACCTCTTCAATATCTCCCCAGGTTTTATATTTCTGGCATCACATAGGAGACCACACCTGATCTACATGGGAGCCCTCCTCACATCCACCAAGAGAAAATTTAGGGCAAGGAAAGAAAATTATTCACTCTCTGGGACAACAGCATCCTCCCAATAGCGTCTAGATCTAAGGTCCTGCAGAGGCTGATAGCTAATTCTCCTGCAAAGTGACTGAAGCCCATAGGGTTCTGCAGAGGCTCAGCAGTCTGTAATACATGGCAAATTGTGAGCTTCAGGACTAAGTTTTAATTAATTCTTCCACTGTGGTAAACAAAAGTTACCCCTACCTCTCCTCCTTTTAATCCTCATTTTATAGCAATTCATCACAATAGAAATATCAAAGGGAACCGCAGGCACGGGAAGCTCTAGTTGCCTGGGCCTATCACAGCCGTATTTCTAGTGAGGTTGGACAACTTTTCCAGAAAGTTTACTCACTAAGACTACAGATTCAGGTCAACTGATACTATTCACAAACCCATTTAGCTCATCACTCCAGTGAACATGTACTCATCTATGTAAAATGGAACACTGTCAACAGGAGAGACAGGCAGCAAGCCCTATAGGCACAGCAAGTGTTTTCCTTCACTTCTAGTTAAAATGCAGGACCCCATAAGGTATTTGTTAGGTTTACCATGCTGAGCCTGGATACAAAGTCTGCAGGACAAGACAGAGCCAATTTCATACACAGAAAACCTCTCGAATACTCCACAAGAAGGACACTAATATACATTAACATACCTCACATTCTATCCTCTAAACATCAGGCTGCGATCAGGACAGTCAAATTACATAAAACAGCTCCTTTCCCCCGCCTCCCCCCACCCCCCCCCCACCCTCCCGCTCTAGCATTACTTTAAAGTATCTACTTTGCATCATAGGGTTTGGAATTATTACCGCAATAAGCAAGAGCTGAAATCTTGCATGCCTTAACCTGTTTTGCTCTCTAGCCTTAAAACCTTTGAGAGGAAGAAAAATCTAATTGATTCTTGCTGGGTCATGTAACTGCTGGCAGAAGTCCTTCTGTACTTCCACACCTTTCTCCACCTTCTTTGTTTGACTTTCCAGAAGATTCTTGCCAAATCTGCCTCACTGCCAGTGCTCTTATATAAACGTCTCCACATCAGACACACTCTGAGCTATAGCATCCGGCATATGGGTTGTGGGCTGAGGAACCATCCAACTTCACAGCATACTTTCTATTGGCTTATAGGCATATATTCTCAAGTCTACTAAGTTTTAATTCATAACTCCTATGTCCTCTGACTACATACAAAGTAATAAATACATACAAGAGGACGGGAGAAATAGGAAGAGGGAGTTCAAGCTCCCTGATGGCACCTTTCTTTAACATAGAAGTTTTAGTTCCCACAAGAGAAGCCTCAGAAATGGAACAGAAAAAAAAAAAAAAAGTCCTGCTGTCTGCCAAAGTCCGATGACACCCTGAAACAATTCCTTTGAGAAATACAAATAATTCTGTGATGCTGAGAATTCAAAAAACATCACTGCAGCATAGCATCTGTATGTAACACACCCAACCAACCTCCTCCATTCAGCAAGTGGCCAATTAGCCACCGATTCTTCAGAGACCCAAACCTATTGAGGCCACTACTATTCTGCTGTTCTCTAGCAGGATCTAGGCGTAACAGAAGAAAACAAACACCCTTACGCAGTTGTACCCCCCTGAAGTCTTTTAGTCATCGCTATGATCTACATCACCCATGCACCTACATACAGAACCACAAGATTTTATACAGCCCTGTAAAAATCCTCAACTTTTTCCCTTTCACCATTGGATATGTCAGAATTTTAACCAGTTTACACTCTAACAATGTATACTAGCACACATTTTTAGATTTAGCAAGTGCAGCACTGGTAGTCCACAGGGTAAAAACGCCTTTTATTCCTAGCCACTTTCTCCCCTTTTTCCCCGTGGCCTGAATGATGGAATATATTCAGTCTACAACAGAACATTACATATTTTTCTATATGTAAGGCCATCTTAAAAATAAAAATGTATGATTATACTAAAAGATACGATTAGAACGTCAAATTATTTTGCCAATGACCTTCAGATGTTCACTGAAGTAGCAATTTCCTTCCTCAGTGGCAGTGGATTGTTGTTCCCTCGTCCTCACAACAAGGAGGAAAACAATGATGCAGTGTGTGTAGTATCTGCTGCAGACAATCAATAATTTTTTTTTTTTTTGCCAATTGCACAGAGTATTTCAGCCCTGGACCTGAAGTTTCCAAAACAAACGCATAGGTTGATACTTTTACTCTAACTTCACTCCTTTTGGGTTTAAACATACCACATGTCCCCAAGTGCTTCCTATCCATGTAAGCTACATCCACTTTAAAAAGGTAAGAGAGATTCTTAGCCTGTAAAGCCATCAGCAGAGAAGCACAAAAATGAATCAGTAAACCGTTGTACAATCATAATAAGGAAAGAGGTGTCCCAACTATAAACTCTGACCACCGGTTCCAAAATACATGTATCAGCAATCCTCTAGTATTTTCATTGCCAGGTTACATCAGAAGACAGCTAAAAGACATTAAATTTACTTCATACTCCTCTGTATTTTACTTTTTATAGCACATAAAGAGATCAGGAGGGGGAGGAGATGCTCTATACATCACATTTTCAAAAAGCCCCTACCACAATAATTGTGTTCCTTGCATTTGTATCTGTTTTTGCAGCAGAGTACAGCTGCCTATTGATGGCAGCTTGAGATGCCAGAGGTGAAGCTAATTAAACAGATTAAAATGAAATGAGCACTAAGAGATTATGAACCAACCAGCAAGTCTCCCCAAGATGGATCCAGTCAAGGAATTCAAAGAAGTTTTCCTTCAGGTGATTTTTGTATTTTAATAATTTTCATATTGGGATATATGCGTTCAGGAGGATTTTAGGTTCGGGTTTAGTTCGGGATTTGTACATATTTTGTGCAAAATGTTAGAGAAAGAGTAGATGTCTCAAGGAATAATTTAGATTTTTTTTTTTTTTAGGCCCTTTTCAGCTCAACAGGACCTTTCCAACCATCTCCAGTGGGCGCTAGACTGAGGGTCAAAAGGAGCTTAGAAAAAATGCCACAACATTCGATTTAAAAACAAAAACCCACACACCTTAAACTCAAGTTCAGGTGACCGGACACTTGCCTGTTGCGTGATTAAATTTTTAGCGAGTATCCCCGCCGCTGATGGAAACCTTTCCCTTCGGAAAGCAGCGGGCAAGCACCCGCATCGCGCGGAACCTAAAATGGCGGCGGTGGAGCTGCAGGGCAGCGGCGGGCACTCGGCAGAGAGCAAAGGTCGCCAAGGGCGGCCCTGTGAACCACCGATTCTTAACGAAACGACTAAGGCAAAATCAACACCTCGCCCCACCATCAAATTTAAATTGATTTGGAGAAATACGCTCTCAGACACCGGCTATGAAATAAAGCAAGTGGGGTTAGCGGAGACGCGTGGCTGCAGCGATGACCACCCCGCACACCAAGGAGACCGGCTGTTACGGAGCCTCAAACCCCAGTTTATTTCTGCCGCCAGTCACCAACAAGCGGCCTGTTTGGGGGGAAAACAAACCATCCATCCAAACCACACCTCCCAACGCTCTCCGCTTCCCTCGCCCGAATACCCTGCTCACACGAAGTACCTGACGGGACGGCGGCAGCCCGGGCCAGGCGGCCGGCTCAGCCCCACGACGGAACCCGGGTTCGGCAGGATGGGGCGAAAGCTCCGGTCCACAAAGGCGAGGAAAGACGAGAGGTCCGAAATCCAGACAGACAGAGAGGAGGACTGAAATAGCGGCTGGGGGCGAGCAGGGGCCAAGCGTGGCCAGTCAGGGCTGTTAAGGACCATTAAGAGCCGTTAATACCCCAGAGCCTGGCAACAGGTGGGGCCTAAACTGCCCCTAAATGGGCTATTTGAGGTGAAAAATCCCAGCTGAAAGGACCAAGCTCAAATGGGTGTACCAAGCAGTCTCTTCCCTCTCAGCGGTTTGTCCGCGGCCTGTAGCCGTCACCCGCCGTTAGCGCCTTGGGACGGCCCGCGCTGGCGCCTGGGGAAAGAAAAGGAGAAATTTGTCACGTTGGCAAAGGTTTTTTTTTGAGAAACAAATGGAACGCTTTTTTTTTTTTGTCTATGTTAGCTGCAACGTCCCCCCTCATCGATAGCAGCGCAAGAGGTCGCGGTTGCAGGGGTGCAACCGGAGCGTTGCTTGGCCCTGGGTCGCGCAAGCCTGGCTCAAAAAATTCAGAAAGAGAGGTAACAAAGTATGTGACAGGCCCAGCTGCAAAGGATATGTCTGAGTAGTCCTGCAACATAACTTAAAAGCATGGTTTTGTTTTGTTTTGTTTTTAAAGTAGGGAAAAGAAGGAAAACCCTGCACAAAGTGTGTATTTTTTTTTCCCTGCAGTTTTCAGCCACTGAATTTTTCTTATCTTAATTCCTTAAAAGTCAGACAACTAAAATTTATAGACTGTACTAATCCTTAGAGTACAGATCCACTCTTTTGAAAGTCATAAATACAGAGCTAAAGAACCACAGGAAATTAGTTCTCTGAGTTATGTTAATTGCTCCCAACACTCCAGTTTCTATCTACACAACGAAGGAATGCAATTTGAAGAAGACATCATAACATATCATGGTTAAAAAAAACCAAACATTATGCCAGACGCTTTTTCTTACGAATTAAAAGGGGGCTGACCCACTTAAGAGGAAAAATAAAAAATAGCGTGTCTGAAACGTGGCCAGAAAGTATGTGCACAGTAGAAATAATTGATCTGAGTGCTGTGTTATCTGTCAGTTTAAATCTCCCTCTCTGCAGCAGCAAGGGAGTGAAACCCATGAAAAGCGGCTGTAGAAAAAGGGAGGGAGGAAACAACAGGCTATGACTACGGTTCTGAATCCAAAAGATTAGCAAAGGTACGTTTCAGTATTAATAGGGTGGCTTCAAACAACATGAAGATAGCGAGAAAAGTAAATGACATTAGAAGAAAAACAAATTGGTAACTGTTTTAAAACAGTATAAAACAGTGCAACAATATAAGCAAGAGCAGTGTGAAAAGTTCTCCTTGTATCTGAGCATACGTGAAGAATCTGATTTATACCACTGAAATATTAATTAATTCTTAATTTCATCTACCCCAAACAAGCAAAACTATGTTACTTTTTTTTGTTGTTTTCAATATGAAAAATAGTTTGGAGATTTGGACCATGCGCAGGTACTGCCTTGCAATATACATTCAAGGTTAATTTGAAAACTAGCTAGTGACTATTTTCTTAGACAGATCTATATAGAAAGCTTTTAAAACATGTAGTTTAGAAAGCTTTTAAAACATGTAGTTGTTTTTAAGGCTCCCTCAATTTGTCGTGACTACAAGGCCTGCACAGGTCAGACAACTTGAATATAGCCAGGTGGCTATGGTAGTGTCAGAAATTTATCTCAATTATATTGCAGAAAATAAATTCTAGTTAAGGTTGGAAAAATGTGCAGTCCTGCACAGAGTAGAGTTAAATCCCAAATCGCTACAGTAGTTTCAAGTTTTTATAGCTGTGATGAATAGAAGACAGTCTGGCATGTCAGGGTTTTCTATATGACTGATAATGTTAAGAGATACTTCCTCATGGCTGGCTACACAGGAACATTCAGCTTTAAAAGAAAAATAACATATATCATTTACATATTCCTTTAATCCTAAAGTTGAAATAACTTCATGGAATTTTGGTGGTACTTCACATTTGTTATTTGCTATGAAAAAAAAAAAAAAGGCATTTATGAAGTAGGAAATTACAGAAAAGCCTAGAAAGTAGGCTTTTTCTCCCCTAACAGAAGACTAAAACTTAAATATATATCTGTTTTTAGCACTCTGGCACTTCCTGCCCTGATTGGCAGTGTAACCAGAATCACAGGCCACGGTGCTCCAGCATGGGCTGATCAGTGGCAGTCCTCACTCCTGACATCAGCCTGAAATGTGGTTGTCCTTGTCTTCCAGGATAGCCACCCTTGTCCCAGCTGAGCTTCACGACTTGTCCTGTAGAGATTACTTACTGGTATAATACTTAAAAGAACCATGTCCTAAATCAAAATAAGTGTCTGTGTACACTGTAGGCTGAAATACATTCGATTTGGTTTACAACATTTTGTGCTCTGTTGCCTGCATTCTCAGTGATATGTTCTTAATTGCTATTCTTAGGTTTGTTTTTAGGTTTTTTCCTCTGATGGTTTTCTTTTCAATGGCTCTGTGAAATAAGTCTTTCATTGCTAACATCTTCTTGTTTAAGTTTGGTTAAATATTTTGTATTTTAAATATAGCATGTTAATAATTATTTTTCAGTTCTGAATTGGAACAAGTGTAGCTGAATGCATTATTCAAGAACAGCATCTGATCTTATTTAATATCATGTAACGCTTTGCTTGTTCTTACTCTTTTTTTCATGTAGATGCAATATAGCATGCTTGCCAAATGTGTACAAGTACCTTTTCTCTCAAACAAGCTGTTCAGAAAATGTTATTAGCCTAAATATCTTGTCTTGAATTTTTTGAAGCATGTTTCTTCTGAGTTAATCATAATTTTTTTGTGTGCATTGGTTATAGTCAGCTGTTTCAGAAACAGCTGTGCAGTAGGATGTACCATAATACGATAAGGAAAAAGTTAATCTTCTAAGAAAGTTAGTGACCTTTTTTTTTCCTGGTTTCTAAGCTGCTCACTGAGTCTGCTTGAATCTCTCTCTTAAATATCTCTAGGGTTTGAGAACCAAATGTTTTCAGGTGGTTGAATCCTTAGGGATTTATGGTTGTGTGATTTTCCGAGAGTATTTAGGCGTAGACAGTAACTCCAGTGACAATCAGCAAGTATCACACAATTATGTCCTCCTGAAAATTCCACAAGGCGCCTTTTTACTTCCTTAAGAACTAAATGTCTTAGTTTGTACAAGTTGTGATCCCAGCCGTAAAGTCATACTAGACTTTTCCAGCACAGATCTGAGCAGCCCTGAGAGGTGTTAGGGCAGGTGGGTTTGCCTGAAAAGTGGGCATGTCCTCCCTTCTGCTAGTAACTGAAGTTTACAGTACTGAAAGAATAAGTACAGAAAACACAAAACTAACTGCTTTTTTTCCCCTCCATCTCCAGCTTCTCAGTGCTGACTCTGCCCCTTTTTTTTTTAAATTCACTCTCTCCTTTCTGGCTCACCCAGAGCCTTTTTTTTTCATGCAGTAGACACTGTTTCATCCTTTAGTCATCGCTGGAGCTGTTCATTGTCACTAGCAATAATTTTTGATACATACCTTGCCTTAGGAGGCATATGCATAAGTTCATATAAGATGCCAAGCTCCTTAGAATATACTTACTGATTCTTATTTTGGCTCCATAAAAATGCGCTTTTTTTTTTCCCCAGAATACCTCACGGCTGTATAAATATGACTGGCAATACAATGGTGAAATTCAATATTAAGAGTGCTGTGCTTTGGTAGCATACTGGTAGCATTTTTCATTTCTAAGTATCATCAAAGGATCACTCTTTTATGAGGAGAAGCTACTACGTCAAAAGCTTCTGTAACTACACAGAATATCCTTCCTTTCCTGACTCCTCAGGCTGAGTCTCTCTGGCGAATTTGAAGCCTACTGTAAATGAAGATAATTTGTTTCTCTTTGTAAGGATGGGAGCTGGATGTTTGGCTGTGAGGCTAAACACTGGCCTGCACAAATTGTTCGAGTAAAAAAGAAGAGTCTGAATATCATGAGCCTGGAACATCTGTGGCCATGTCCGAAGCTAATTTTTTTAATTACTCAAAATAGCAAGCGGGATGTGCAGCCAGTAACCTTCCTCACCACATCATAATGTTTTATAGGCAATTTTACATTCTGTGTGTTCTTTTTTTCCTCTCTGTTCATACTCATTTGGATTGGCTGTGGGGATGCGACATATGCGTAAGTGTGCAAACTAGAGTACACAGTGTGTACTTATAAAACCTTATGATAAAAAAAGGCATCTAAGTTACCCTTTTCTGACCTGCTTATGTGAATAATCTGTTGGTGGGAAGCGAATCTAACACCAATGATATTTATATTATGAAGTCACAACTTCATTTCTCTTTCAATTCTTCTCCCAAATAAATGATCAGATAAATAATACAGGAGATGTGAGTGTTGTGGTGAAACAGATTTTTTTTTTTAAATAATTCTGAAGTTGTAACTTGCTTGACTTCACAAGCAATCTCATGGGAAACATTGAGTCTTTAAAGTTCGTTTAACCAGGTGTGTAGGTCACATGGCATAGAGAGAACAGCTAGATGGGTTTACTTCTGAGTCTCAGATTTATGCTGTGCCTATTAATCACTGGAGTCTGAAATGTTGATTTGATGATTATTTTCCACCATTATATCACTATTTGCTGTTTTTTTTCCAGTATTTCTTTCTGTAAACTAATTTGGTACAGTGTTTGAAAAAGACAGACACAAAAGAAGTGCAAGCACAGTAAAGCTTAAATTTAGAGCTGGCTGGGAAATTTTCAATTTTCTTTCATTAGAAAAATGTTGGTTTGTAGAAAACAAAAATTATTCCTTCAATTCAAGCAATCGCCTACTAAGGAAAGAATTGGAAAGGGTTTATAAGCTATTAAAATAACAAACATTTTAAAGTAAAAGGGTTGCTTGCAGGTCAAGTCCTCTTTTAGTATTTTTAATTAAAACACAATAAACTTATAACTAAAGAAATAAAAGTTAAGAATTTAAAAAATACTTCTAAAATCACACAACCTTAGGTTGACCTAATTAAAAATGTGGAATTTTAAATAAAAAATAGGATATCAGCTTCTTTTACAAGTACTTGGTATGAAGAAATGCAGGTATCAAGGGAAGTGTCACATGATGGAAGAATGGGTGTCTTGCATCCATCAGTTTTAAAAGATCCTGATGGAGATTATAAACTGGACCAAGCACCTCGGTCCGACTCCAGCTCTGCATTGACCTCTGTATTAGACTGCATTTACTGCACAGGGAATTTTTTGCTCAGGTGTCTACAGTTCTGTATTCTGAGCACCCACTTGATTTCCACTTACGTCTAATTATTGTTCTCCTTTTCCATTAATAAGCTTTCTTGTTTTCAAATAGCAGATTCAGAAGCTGGGGTTCAGTCCCTTTGTGCTGCAACCCAGAAAAAAGTATTCCAGAGGGTGTGCATCTAAGCTGATGCATCTGCACTACAGCTGGGCTCTGCATTTCCATGCTTCCTTCCAACACGTGGGGTGAGCTGGGACAGCGGAACAGCAATCCAGCGTGGCTATTTTCCAGTGGCGCAATGCCCAGGACCTGACAACACTAAGCTCCTTGGCAGCGGCTTCCAGTTTCGTTGGAGTCAGGCCTGGCCTTGAAATCAGGGAGCTGATCACATCTCTCTACCATCTCACTGGCTCCAAGAGTTACTAGTCACAAGAGAGAACGTGACGCTCCCTGCTTTCCATGAGGCTGATCTATCATTATTAACTCTGCTAATTAGACTTGGGCTACAGAGCTGTAAGACTGGTGTAAATGACCGGAACCAGACCCATCAGCCATTTTGGTTCTAATTTTAATTGCATTTCACATTGCTTATTTAACATACTGGTCTCCTTACACTGTCAAAGCATGGAAAGTATCCCAGTGTTTGAGAGATGTAAATCTGACTTAAATTAAAAAATAAATAAATAAAAAACCTTCCAAGTCCAAGAAATAAATCTTTTAAACCTTCACTCTTTGGGACTTCTTGCTTGTACAGTGTTAAGAGTAATTCACGTAGACAATAGTTTACATGCTCAAACCCTATTTCCACAACCTCTCGTTCTGATCAGGGAAAGGAGTAAACCACTTATGTGATAAACATGCTAACCTTTTGCACAGAATATGTGAAAGTATGTGCGTGAAAATTCCTTTTATATTTTAGATGTTTCCCATTTTATCTAAGTATATTATACTTTTACAGTAAATACACATATATATCCTATTTTATCTAGGATAATGTATTCAGTCAAAGACATATTCATGTGATGAATTTCCCCAAACATATTATGCAAAGAGCATTATTCAGAATTAAACAGGAAGAGTCACTGATTTTGTTTGCTAAGATTACAAGTAAAGTACCATAAGGCAAAATTAGCAGTCGGCAAATGCTATTAAGGGCATCCGTTGACTACAATTAGACTACAGAATGCAATCAGATGGATACTATTCTAGGCACCTCAAACACGTACATGATTAAGAGTCTCCTGTTAAGGAGTTTATCTTATGTGCTCTGCCTAGGAAGTCTAAATGGTACGAATTAGAGAAATTTTGAAGATCAGTAATAAGCCGGTTGATAATACTTAATATTAATTTGCAATCTGTTTTGTTAGCTATGGACTCTCTCTTTCTACACATACAGAAAAGCTGGTGATTTTGTTACCACTGCTTTCAATACAAATGTTTCTACTGAATTGCCTGAATTTTCTTTCGGAAGTTATGGTTCCTGTTCTAGTAAGAGGATAATCCAGTAAAAGCAAATCTTCATACTGGTGAATTCATATGAAACAAGACGTAAAAAGTAGGAATATATTATGGTTTATAATATATAACAGCATCTGGTCATCGAGGGCTAAGTTAAAAAATAGCCAACATAGAGGATAGCAGTTTAACTTCTGTTTTTCTCAAGGTGGAATACTAACTGCAGTGATCGGAAAGTCTATGTTCCTCAGAAGCAACTATATTCTTTGATGAATTATAAGTGTGTCAATAGCCAAGCATGTTAGGACTGTTCAGAATAACTGAAGGATAACACGGGACAACACATGCTGTTCTTTCACATCGGGACAATTTTTATGAACACATCAGCTGACTGTAGCAGTCCTGTGGCTTTAGACTTTAGTTTGCTTGGTTTATCATCTGTTGTCAAAGTAATATTTGTGGAAATCCTGCACATTTTCATGTAGGAAATTTATTTTATAACTTCTGTTCCACCTTTGATGTATGTTGCTGGTGTTGCGATTTTTATAAATAACATTTTTATGGATTATGATGCACGCGGAACTTGCATGCATATTAGATGTAGACAATATAAAATCAAAGATAAAAGATTTAGTATACACTCTCAGAAATGTTGGGGGCAGGAGAGAAGAAAATGACATAAAAAAAAAAAAAGGAATGGAGAGAATGAAAATGTCAGTTGTTTGGCCATTCTACACATTCCAAAATGTGTTTTCCTGTGAATTTCGCAAAGCTGTTTTTTTATTGATGTAGATTACTTTTTTTCATGAATCATTCAAAAACTGCCTTTTGAAGAAGAGGACATGCATATTTTAATGCATACAATGAATTGTATATTGTATTAGAATAGCAAATTCTTTCAGTTTTCCTCTCTAACAATGTTAAAAAGGGGGAATCTTTGTGACTAATTATATTAACAGGGAATATGGGAAACAAAACAAAGCAGTGACAAAATAAAAGGTAGTCAAGAATTTGTTTCATTAAGTTCTCAGTAACTTCTGCAGATTTTATTATCTGTTATTCTCTATTAATGAAAATGTTTCAATGAGAGAAAATGGGACTACTCCTGCAAATAAGAACTCAAGACCTGAGTTTCCTTACATTCTTTTTTTCCTTTTCCTATTTCTGCATTTTATCGCCGTGACAAGAATGTTAATCCTCGAAGAGAAGCAGAGAAATAAGCAGTAAACTTGCTGCTATTTTTGATTTTGTAATAGATTCCCTATGTGGGCAAGTCATACATGGTCTGATTCTGCAGCCCTGACTTGCACAGGGCTCGTTATTCACATGAGTAATTCCCTCAATATTAATAGGGCTGCTTGTGCACGTAAGAATTACTTACATGAAGGGTACAAAACCAAGCCTATAATTCTTCTGTATCAGTCTTTCCTAGCTTCTTCTTGTAATAGGAGTATGGCTACATTAAAGGTGTCCAAGTTTCAATAGGCTGGGTGTTTGATAGAAGTACCTTTTTATCAATAATTATTTTGCATTATAAAATGGAACAATGGGCTGTGACATTTTGTGGCTTTAGAATTTCTGTATAAGAACAGTGTAGATAATAACACAAAATATTCTGATAGAGCTGATTTCCAGCTTCTCTGGAATTAAATAGCTTTGATTGCCTCAATCCCTTAGTTCCTGTTCAAACTCCCTTTGAAATCCTATCTTATTTTGCTGCTGGAAACAAAATTGTACTATATTAAGAAAGCAAAACCCTCTCTCTTCCTTTTAATACAATACTTCCCTAAACTCTTGTTTGTAGAGAGTTGAATGTAAAGTACATCTTTCCAACATTAAAAAAGATGGCTGTGGTCCATTTTTTTAAATTACATGGCTTTTCTAACATGCAAAATAAACGTGCCTGCAAATACGTTCAGAAACAAAAGCCCTGCATGTACAGCATGAAAAAAAGATAAAAGAGATCTCAAGAGTATTGTATCTGAAAGCCATCACGAGATCACTTCAGGTTTTTTATTTTCTTATATTCCAAAGTGTGACATTTTGAAAGGAGTGGCAGTGAATGAACTATCAGATAAAGGGATGACTTCACCGTGAAATGAGTGTAGTCATTGTACTCAGAAAAAGAAAGTATTTTTTTCTCTTTTTTTTTTTAAGCGTGGCTAATCTTTTTTATTTAAAGATCCTTGTTAAAGTTAGGAAGTTAATTGCAGTGCTTACCCATTTTTCTATTTCTGATTGGGAACTGGTCATCCACATTTTGAAGGGTTAGGAAAGATTTTAAAGATAGTCAGATGGAAAAGTGCCTATTTCTTTTAAAATGGTTCTATTCTTTTTTGTTATACATTATACATCAGAGTGATATTTGAAGGCAGATTTATTACACTCCCTGGCAGAATGCTTTGTACATTTATAATGCAAAGCTTTTATCTAAAATTCAGAGCATTATTCTAGAAAAAAAGGTGTATCATATCTGTGAGACAGGTTGAGCAGCGTCCATAGGAGCTGAAACTATGTGGTAAAACTGATGGTCAGGGAAGAGCTGAAGATGAAATCTGGATGGTTTGCTTCCTGTAGTGTTGCTTTTGAGCCTTACTCTCGTGATCTGGTTGGAGATGTCCCTGCTCCTTGTAGGAGGGTAGGACTAGATGGCCTTTAAAGGTCCCTTCCCACCCAAACCATTCTATGATTCTACAAGATCCCTATCTAACTGCTTGATCTGTGAGTTATACATAATTTGATAAAGTAAAACTAATCTATATGGTATGCACATATTGAATCCGGTAGAATTTGTAGAAATATCCTAGAAACAGTAAAACTGTCTTAAAAGAAGAAATATTTAAGCTCCTTCTGTTTGAAATTATTTCCCAGCTATACCCTTAGCACATGAAAAATTGCTATTGTAAGGAAAGAGGTCTATCCATGAGAGGAGATTGAGCTGTGTTTTAATCCTATATTGACAACCAATGGCTGGAATTTCCAGAAATTAATGCATTTGGACAATCAATTTCCACCAACATTTAAAATAGCAGGAATTTTGACACTATGTGGCTTTGAAAATGTAATCTAATCTGCCTGCCCTCATACCTGTATTTTCACATACCACTTGTCACCCTGTGCTTTCATTTTCAGACGTTCCTTGAAGAATTTTGAAGCAGCTTGAAAAAACAGTTTTGCTTCTAAGCCCTTCACTCTGTGCCCGTTATCAGTGCTACAGACATCAGTCAGTTCACTGGCTTGGGGCTTGGAATGCAAGGGGATTTTTAGGGTTTTGTTCTCTAGTGTCAGGGATTCAGCACTGAACTGAGAAGCGTGAGTTCTCAGAGCTCACCAGCAGTTCTTCTGTTTGCAAAGGAATAAACATCATACTGATGGAGTCATACTCTGCTAAGCAAAGAATCTGCAATAAAAGGGTTAAAAATGTTTTGGTTAAACTTAGTTATCTTTAATAAATTAACAGGTTAATACTTACAAAAGTTCTTGAATGTTATTGAGTAAATTTAAAATTTGCTATGAAGAATATTTTGTGAGATAAAGTAAAAATGATAGTCAAACAGCATTTTTTCCATTAAACCTATGTAAATAATAGTCAACTTTCTCTTTGTATACTTTATGACCACTTGACACTTCTTTAGAAAGTCATCCCTGTCCACAAAGAGAGTTAACATGTTGGTGTCAAAGCCAAATGCAGTCAACCTAATCTGTGTTGCAAGTTTTAGTACTGGAACTTAAAAAAAAAACCCCAGTATTTCATTGTAGCAGTGATTTCAGTGGGACTATTTGTGAAGTCACAAACTGCTAGGTATGTAAGTACGGTAATTTGGATTCCCTGGCTGACCATCTTCTATACTTCCAGTCTGTGATAAGATTCCCTGGATCTGAAATGGTGCGGGACACAAATATGTTCTTTCTTCTCTCTCCGAGGCCAGCTGTCTTCTGTCAGGCCGTACTGATGAGACAGACTGGGGAATGTCCACTTTGGAAATACTTCTAAGAGACTCTCACAGCTTCTGTTTTAGATTAGGTTTTGCATTTGTCATTAGCTGTGGAACGGCATCAGCATTTGGAGAGTTTATCATACATGCCATATGGCATAGAAACTTAGTCACATTTGAAAAGCTGAGGAGTGTGGTCTGAAATTTTACCAGACTCCACAAGATGGACTTAGGTGTTTTTGTCAGAAAAGCAGGTATCTATAGGTGGCCTGTTTCTTCTGTAGACATAGGCATAAGAAGCTTAAACAACTGGAATTTCAAGCCAGACAATTTTATACCTGAAATACAGTCAAGTGCTTTATCAGTGAGTGTAAATAACTAGAGCTGTGATAATTCCTTGTCATAAGACTTCAATACAAGAATCAGTATCTTCCTGAAGGAAATGTGGCCCAGACATCACTTACCTTGATGGTCCTGTTGCCTCCGTACTGCAAAAGGGATGGCAGGGATGGCCGCAGCTGGTTCAGAGCAAGGGGCGGATCTACGCTTCCTACCACCTCCACTGGTAGTGGTGTTTTACTTTCCTTTTCATTTAGCTGTAAAGGATTTCATTATTCTAGTGGAAATAATACTTTCATTTTACTTTATGAAGATAGATAGGCAGATGCTTTTCTTAGTGCTCCTAAAAAACATGTATCTTTTAATATTACAGACATTGCTAATTACACACTTATTAGCGTATCTGCCATATTTCATGTCGTACTTTGGATATAAACTAGTGTCTGTGCTCTAGGGAAATACTGGGTTTGTTCTTCTTTCCTTACTTGGAAAAGAAAATACAGTGGAAGGGTGTAACACATTCAGTGACACGTCAAACCCATTGCTCCTGCACAGAATGCTCTTTAAGGGAGTGAAAAGAATTTCTGCTTTTTGTCATACCCGCCCATATGATACACGTCACATCAGGAAAATAAATGTTCATCCTTTAGTAGTGCATTTATGTCTTTCATAAAGTTTCAGACTTGATTTGAAAGTTTCAAAACTCTTAAGTGATACGGTTCACAGATGGTTCAAAATCCATTGATAATTCAGTGTCTGTTCAGCTCTACAGTAGAATGAAGACCTGGTAATTAATGTCCTGAGAGATTTGAAAAAGCTTAAGCACACATTTGTAGATACACTAGTATTTGCTGTCAGTGTTCAAACATTTTCAGTAAATTGAACTGTGATTTGGAGCATATGTTTCTTGTCGCCTAATTGGTAATCAGGCCCACGGAGGGCAAGATCCACACACTGGCAAGTAGCAAGGGCTACAAGGTAAAGCATTGATTAAAGATTATAGTTGAGATGATGTTTGCTGAAGTGAGCATCAATCGGTCTGCGTATCTGTTGCTCAGTTCTTAGTTTGAAAGTGTTAAGAGATAGATTTATAAATTTAAAAAGCAAAATAATCAAATCCTTCATAAATGGAAAGTTCCCATCTAATGGGCTGATTTTGCACTATTTACGTAAACAGTACAACCACTTACCATTTAAAACATAGAGACAATCAAAATGGCACAGATCTAATCAGTCAAAACCACTCAGGTTGATTTTAGTAGTTACTGATACACGTGTTGTGTGTATGTATCTGTAGAAGAGTTCATCACTGCCAGCGAAGAAAAACATTTTTATATTTCAGTCCTTTCCCTCCTCCACCACACCAGACATTGTCTTTAGTTTCACAGTTCTTTGTGATATAAACCATGGAAACTCAGAACAGGCATTTCCATAACTCGCACTTTCAAAAAAACCTAATGGCAAAGATATTACAAAGCATGGCAGACCTTAAACAGCAACTGTTATGAACAGGATCACAACTAATGGCAGCAAGACAGAAACTGAGGGATAAAGAGCAGCTCCTTTTATATCCACAGTCTGAATCTTCCAACCCGACAGAAGGCATTTTTTACACACAAAGAGTGGTTTCCAGGATGTTCTGCACAATCTAGTCCTGGTGACAAAATTGTTTATAGCAGAAAAAAATGTTTACAGTACTTTGCTGAACAGAAAAAGGAAAATTTTCCCACAAAGACTGCATTCTTTCACACCTTGTGGGTCTTTTCCCATGAATCGGACAGATTTGTAATTAGCAAATTCTGTAATGGCAAATTTGAAAGCCCCTGTGCTGTCCTGCTTGCTCACTGGGAGACCTGCAGGACCTAGGACTGCACTCCTAGAGAAGAGTTTGAGTTCACGTTCCCTGAACTTCCCATTCAGGTTCATCTATCTTCAATGAAAATTAGTAACTGAATCTCTGTGTTGCTAACACATGATCACCTTCAAAAGTTACCAGTCACTAGTGCATGGGTCAGATCACAGTTTTCATTTCATACTATATTAAGGCAGTAACAGGAGTTCAGCTTTTAATATTATGTGAAATTTCTCCTCTCTCATTTTCGTTATTTTTCCTGTTCTAGAAGTAGATGGCAATCATTTGCGCTCTGATTATAAGCTATATCTTTATCTATGGCTTTTCTCATCACAATATGTGAAAGTGGTAAATACAATCTATAAGTAATAAGTTTGGTATGAAATTTCACGAAGTCCTTATCATTCTGTGTCATCATTCTTGTCTTTGTTTCTCTCTCTCTCTCTTTATGTAGGAATATTTTTTATTTAGTGTAGGGTTTTTTTTTTCTTTGCCTTTTCTTATTCTTTTTGATGACTGAAAGTATTCTGCTGTCTAAAATCTAAAAATAGCTTGTGGTATTTTCAAAAGGTTGCTTTATATTTAAACTTACAGATTCTTTAATGTTTATCTCCCTTTTTTTTCAGTCATTGAAAAGCTAAGGATTTAAGATGCATGCATGTACTTGTGAAGTTAATATAACTGAGCAGAGTGTACCCCAATCTGTCCCCCAAAATGTTGTAAATTTTGTGCTAATGACATTTCAGATTGTGTCTCTGTTCTTGACCTTGGAGGACAATGCTTGCCTGCTCTTCCCAAAATACAAAGATACTTCTGTACTTCCAGGTATATTTGTTCAACTGACAGGCAATTACACATCTTTAGAATTGATGTTTCATTTTGCTTTACTTTTGCTTGAAAATAAACCTCCTTAAAATTCTTTGTGAGGGAAAAGTCTGAGGAAGCCCAGTTGGTTGGAAGCCATGAGCCACTATGGAAGCCTTTGATTCTCAGAATTAAGGACAATCTCATTTCCTTTGTCTACAGATACTTCAAGCTTTGGGTTCACAAAAAAAAAAAAAAAAAAGCTAGAAGGAAATGAAGGAAGCAAGCAAGCAAGCTTGCCAGTGTAGGAAGTTTCTGGTGAAGTTAAAATTTTGGCTCCTTCTTGACTACCAGACTAAGTGTAAAGAAGGCAAGTAAAGTTAGGAAATCGGAAACTTGTACCTCAGTTCTCTAATCCATGGATCTGGACCAGGTAAAACAGTGCAAGCAAACAAGTTTCAGATACAAGCCTGTGTAACACAATTCCACTTGCATATCGGCCAGTTTCCATTAGGTTTGAGTGAATATTCCGTGAGATTTTTTTATTTTTAGAGATTTCATTGATAGCCACAGTTTTCTGATAAGAATTTGTAAGTAAAAATGAAATCTTAACGTATGCCAGCAGAACGGTGACATTGTTAAAACACCAGAGCAACCCAGAACCTGAATACCTCAATTAAAACCTTACTTTTAACAATTCAAGTATTTCTAAAACATAGTGAATTTTGGTGGGGTCCGAGATCCTAGCAATCTACATGGAACCAGGTGGAGGAACGCAGGAGGAAATTGTCTGCAGAAAGCATCGGGAAGTGGGCTCGTGTACACATGCAAAACTAGCCGGATTTACAGCATCTCTAGAAATACTTAATTTAGTAATAATAAATGCAAAAATGTGCAGCATATGCAAGATGGCTAAACACATAATTATACTATGAACTCTGGCAAACACGTGCAGCTGTGGAGATTTTGAAGATTCACGTATTAGAAACAGGACTACATGAAGACTTGAGATTTCACTTCATAGTACTCTTACAAGCATCTCTTCGAACCATTAAGGAATATATGAAGCAATGCAAGAACAGCTGAGCTGGATCAAAGTAATGATAGCTACTGATTCAGATCAGTAAGTGAAACCAGGAAACAGGACCAAAAAAATACTTGGTGTCACTGTTCAGTGCTAATGCAGTAGAAAGTAACATGGAAGTAAAGAGAAGAATGCCTGGGTTCTGAATAGTGGACACTATCCTGAAGGCAAACCTACACCCAGGTGGCACAAAACATGTTTTTCCTTCTGGTAAGACACTGGGATCTCTCTGCGTTGAAGAGGAGAGAAAAAAAAATCCCACGATGTCTCATTAACATTCTAACAGAATAAAAAGCATATTTCAAAGGACAGCTTGTATAGATGGCACACCACAGTTTGAAAAAAACTCTGTGATTACAGTGCTTAAGATTACAGAACAGAGAGTTTTATTAGCAGCTATTGAAGAAGAAAGAAAGTCTGCACAGAATATTCATCACTACACCTGTTGCAGCTATCACAGAATGGCTTAGCTCTCTAATAGTGGTAAACGTTAAGAAAAACAGGACTTAATACAGATCTAAAACCACTTACTAGTTACTTAAGAACAGTAGTATTTGTTACATGTGACTGGAGATATCCTGTGTTGTTTATCCAGCCCAAAAGCGTTCACTGTTGGTGATGGGTTTTGACACGCTAAGCTAGATAAGCCACCCAACAATTTAACAAACCGTCTTGTGCTTGAGACCTTGTGGGTACCAACCCAGCTCCACCGTGCAGCTAGTGAATACTGAACCAGGCAGTGGAACAAATCCTGCATGTGTAGGTATGTATACATGTGATTCCATCTAGGGTGATATTTATGTTTACCTATGAATGATACTTACACTGTTGGACAAAGTGGTTTTAAAAGGGAGCACATCCAAGCTCATACTATCAATGTGAAAATTCTGTAATGGATGTCAGAAAAAAGAAGCTGTGTGCAAGTGGAATAGCTGGAGTTGAGGGGAACTAAAGTATTTTTGCTAATATGAAGACATTGTTGTGCTTTAAAATATTTTGGCTTAGCCTTTAAAATACATGAGGGGCCTGTAAATGCGTATGTCAGTCAATATACAGAGAGAAACAATGGAGACTTTATGTTTAGAGATGAGAAGAAACACAGAACCCCAACCTGGAAAGCTCTGGAACATGTTTTTTTTTTTCCCCTCACTTTTAATCACTGTAGCAAATCATTACGTTAATCTGGGAAGAATTATGCAGAGAAGGATCATTGGAGAACTGCCATCCAGGAACTGAAAACACATTTTTTCAATTTATGATGTGGACACACAGGCCACAACGCACTTCAGTATAATTTCAAGTGTTAAATTCTAACTTAAGGCACGTTCTCCTGCCTGCCTCAAAACAAAAGGGTTAACATAGATTTAAGGATAAAATTGGAGTAGAATTACCAAATAATTCTCAGGTGTTATGAATTATAAAGAAATTAAGATGTGATATATTGCTGTTTTCTTCTCTTTTCCTCATGCATTTGAGGTGGAAAACCATGGCCGTCTAAGACATAAACCCCTTTCTTTCCCTTCTTTTCCCCTCCTCCTTCCCCTTTGTTTAATCCTTACCGAGTATGAGCACATTCTCCGTCCCTTCCATAGTTCAGAGCGTGTGCATTCCCATGCTTCCATACAGGAAATACTGCAAAGACATTGATAATCATACTGATGTCAAGACACAAAAAGATATTTGTTATTCACTTTGATCACGTGAGTAATCAGAACGACTACTAAAGCAAATTGCATAAACGAAGCATACGCGTTTGGCTCAAGATTTCATTGCTGATAGCTTTGTGGGTATTGTAGGCAGATCTTTATCGTACCCGCCAAAACCTTAAGATCCCTAAGCTGAGAGCTATTAAAATTGTATAAACCGTATAAGACTGAGAATGGATAGCATGCATAACCAGCTTTACTGTATTAGAACAGTGGGATCTTGAAGGTGCACCGAGAGACTTTGTGGTATTTCATTCAGGCAGTATTTGACTGTTCTATAGACCTCAGGAGGAAACTGTTTTCCATTTGTCTAAACGCTAGAGATGCTGGTGTTTTAATCAAGTATTTTAAATGTCAGTGATCTTAATATGAAATATTCTTTCTCCTCAGCTACTTTCCTGGTTTTAGAACCGGTCTTTCCTCCTCGTACTTACCAGAGGTGCCTTCCAGTTACACATCCAATTGTGCCTGAGGTTGAAAGATTTCTTTCACTGTCTTCCTGAAGTTCCCTGCCTGTAATCATCAGTCACTTTTACTGGTTATAACAGTATTATGAGGCTTTGTGAATCTCAAATCACAAAGTATTCAAAATGAAAAATAATTTTTTGTACCATGTCTGTTTTCCTCCTGTAAGATTCACCCTTTGCCTCTCTGCCTCTGGGACTACTTGAGGAACAGCAGGTGCTCCAAGAATCTGAATTCAATGCAGGAAGGACCTTCAGTGAAAAGATCCTGCTTCCATCCTTGGTGTGTTGCTAGATAATGACAAAGTCTAAAACAGGACATAACATACATCTCTGCATTCTGCATGGTACTAGTAGAGGTTAAAGAATAACCAAACTGATGGACTGACCATCCAGCAAAACATAACAATTAAGTTATAACAGCGTTTTCACTGTCATCGTTGTTTTTTCTTTTAAGCTTGTTTAAATGACATGGCACACAGGCAGAGATTTCAGAAACGGGAATTTTACCAAGATTTATTCCACAGAAAATTCAAATACAAGAGATTAAATAGAAAGTCTTGTCAAGAGAGACCCTGCGAAACTAAGTTCCAATCGCTGAGCAATGTCTGATGGAATTGCTAATTAGATCACATATTTCTCCTTAGCTGTAGAACAAGGAATCACACCAATGATTCCACTTTTCATCTGCAGAACAAGTTTTCAATCCCTTTTGTAACTGGTTAGTACAGTACAAGGTACAATTTCCTACTGATGCTGAACAGAAACATTTACGTATTTATAAGCTAATACACGCCTAGGGAAAAAAAGCCTCCAACTTTTATTTTTCCAATATTTATCGTCCATTCAAAAACAGATGGTAGGAGGTAAGCCAGGTTATCTCAGACTTCTTGCGATGGGTTCAGTGGCAGAGACCCAAACAGCCTCGTATGCAGCAGAGTACCTATCCCACTGGCAGCCCGTTTTTTCCACTCAACTCCTTTTTTCTCCTTGGAGCCAATCCAGCCCAGTTCAGCTCTTTTGTAGGAACTGAGGAACCAGTATTGATTTCCCATTTAAACCAATCTTGCGTAAGCCCACCACTGCCTCCCTTGCTATGAATAGGGGGAGCACTGGAGGAAACCAGCTGCAGCATTTTCGAGGCAGAATTGCTTCTTCGAGCTGGACGTGAGCTGAGTTGCAAATGAGAAAAATAAAAAGCGAAAATGGCAGTGTAGATAGGCTTTCTTTTCAAGTCTGATACACATTCAGCACTGCCTTCCTAGAGAGGATTCTCGGAAAACAGGCAGTTTGCTTGTTAGAGCAAAAGAAGGAGATTCTTATTAGAGACTTCAGCACAGTTGTCAGCCAAGATAACAAATCCTTGTACCAAAGTGGCCTTAGAACACTGAGGCAATGAGAGCTTTCTTAAAAAAAATATCAAAATTGTGCAGTGCATTTTTTATGAAAGTGTGAAAATCTGTTGTAACTGTCTTTACTGAGTGTTTATGGATTTAAGCTGAAGACTGCAGTGATGTATGAGGTTTCTCGGGCTCTGTGCCATGAAAGCTACGTTACCAGATTCTGAGTGTTCGGCAGGCGTCCATTGCGATCGGGGAAAAAATACCTCCTGCACAGATATTTTTAGGGACTGGCAGTGAAGTTTTCCCACATGCTTTAAAAGATAAATCAATGCTAACAACATTGATACAAACTTTCCAAAGTCAGTTGGCAATAAGCTTCAGATATTTAGGATGCAGTTGCTGAAAACTGGAACACAGTTTGATAAAAAAACTGGGAGTATATCCTGAAGTATAATGTAACAGTGAAGTACAATTTTCAATTGTAGATTGAAAGTCGGAGAGAGACTGTTTGACCCCTACATGAAATTACCAGGCTAGTCTAAAAATCAAACTTTTGGAAATCTCACTCAAAATGGCTTAGCAGCTCTCTGACCTCATTTGCTCACTCTCTGTTCTTGGCTGTTCACAGTCTCTCAAACGGGAATCTATATCTGGAGTTTGTCAGGGACAAATTGTAGGAAGCTCTTGCATGGAAACAGGATGCCTCGTTCTTCTGGCAGATATCTGCAAAACACTTACAGTAACCATCCCCAGGCAGTGGAGAGTAGAGGCACTGCTTGGTCTTGTTTTTCATTGAGAAACAAGCCACCGGACCCCGGTCACGGCTGTGTTCTTGCCCCACACAAACACCGTTGGTGAGATTAGTCCACTGACTGTGATTAATAAAGACTGAAAGGACAATTTGCAGCAGCCTGATGGATGGAGCAATTTCAGACTCTACCACATGTATGTAGGAAATGAGAAACGACTGCAGCTTCCTGACTCGGCCTCCCCACTGCTTATTGTCAGGCTTTGTGCAGCCTAATGAACAAAGATATAAGCTGCTTCTACACAGAGTTTTCAACTGATGTGGAGAAAAGACCCTTTTTTATTTTTTTCTTTCTATGTTGAAAATACATAAAGCAATTGTGGACAAAATGGAGTCCATTAGGATATTATGAAGCTTAGCTGTCAGCAACTATATTTTTGAGTTATATGTTCTTTGTCAGATAACTTTATGCAAGGAGATTTCCCAAGAGAAGGAAACTGAGAGTTAGGTGGATTATTTTCATGTAGTGGAATCAATAACCTGAGTTTCCTTGGTGAGCGGTCAGAAGAGCCAAATATTTGTAATTCTCAGTTTTCAGGTATCCCCACCAGGGAATAATTAGCAGCCTAAGCTGCTGGTTTGATTGATGAGGCTGCTGAGTTATTATTTCTCCAATTTTCCCCAACTTCAATTCTCATAGACTAGGGTCAGTGAAAAGAGAATTTCATTTTAGGTTTTCAGATACCAATATTCAAAATCTTTCTGTATTTATTAATATATTTTATCTACTTTTTCGAAGAGTGAATCTAGAGGCACTGCTGAGAAGGTAAAAGACTTTACAGGGATTTTTGTGGGAGTTTTGCTGAATTTATTGCATCTGGTAGAGATTAGAAAGAATGACAGAACAGGTTCTGCCTAGCAGAAAAAGCCTGAGGAGGAGGCAGTAGTAATATTTGGAGAGAGTGAGAAAGCTGTGGAAGGAGCGATGAACATCAGAGTTCTGGTTGAGATGTAGTGCCCAGTGAGAGAGAGGAACAGGAACAAATGTCAACAGGAACAAACCAACCTTTTGCTTTTTAATGTAGTCATAAAAAACTTAGGTGCGGATAAGGAATATTTTAAAATGTGCCTCAGACACAAAATGTCATTCACGTCTACTGAAAAAAAAAAAAAAAAAAAGGCTGTTGCCTGGGGCTATGCTAATTCTTTAATGTGATGGCATTCCTGTTAGGAGAGCTCTGTAAGCTTTCCAGGCTGCCAAGCGTGCTTGGCGCCCATGTCTTCAAGCACTATTCCTGCAAGGCTCCTGAGTACATTTTCATTTTAATGGGTTCTTAAGTCAAGAATCTCTGGCAAAGTTGCTCTCCTAAAAAATGAGTGAGAGCTCATACAAGGGACAATGACATTCTTTAATATTTACTGCACTAAAAATAGCTTTAAAAAACAATACAAGGTATACAGAATGTTCTCCCCGTTCAAAAATGGCCATTTTTAGCAGCATTTGATGGATGCGGTGGCCTCCTGGTAAGTACAGTTAATATATTTTCTTTCTATATTCTTTCAATACTAAAGAGCAAATTGCTTAATATGTAATCTTGAGTAAATGTTTCCCCAGTTACATTCACTTTCTCTTTTTGATATGCTTTATTCCTGCCTGAGTATTTTTCTCCTTTTAATATTCTCAGCAGGCTGGATTTATGAGCCTATGAAAGCAAAGGATAGGAAGAATCTTCTTCTGAAGCCAGCTGCACTGGTGAACTTACTGAATAGCTGGCCGAGTACTGAATGATAGTCATACAAAGGCAAGAGAAAGAAAACGAGACAAAATCACCTTCATTTTCAAAAAAAAACCCACCAAAAACAACATAGAAAGGACCAACACCACACAGAAAGAGATAGAGAAGAAAAGAAAATCAGGGAGAGCGAACCCATAGTTTGTTTCGTTTTTCATTTTCACATCATTTCAGCCACAAAGAATGACAATATAAATGATCAAACAACTGTTTGCTAATGCATTATAGATAGTCAGACACAATATGGCAGCTTTATACTTGTGTATTTACTCACCATGAATACAAAATATACTGAGAGTGACAGGTAATGTAGCCAAAGCTTCTACTCTCTGTAAGCATCTGTGTACTATGAATTATAAATGAGAGTCTTGTGTCCAAAGGTAGCAAGTAATGTAGATAATGCCATCTGAGTAAATGAATAAATGTGGAACAGATGCTTTTTGCATTCAGGGCACACAGGTACAGCCAGGAAGCCACCAGTACAGATTATGGATGCTGGTGAGACAGCTGTTGTCTGCATCCGGTGCCAGGTGCATTCCTACCTGGAATGTGTCGAGCCAGAAAAAAAGGCCTTTGTCTTACTCATTTTTGACGAGTTTCCAGAAGGATGAGGTATCTTCTTATGGAGATTCCTAAGGTGCCTGGATTTCCTCAAAGCTTTCCTAAAAAATCAAATCAGCATCCTTATTAGAAGAGTCCTTTGAAAGAGGTGGATAAACTGCCTGAACAGAACATTTCATTTTTAACAGTCATAAAATACTTTTTCTTTGCTTTTTATTCAAGTCTCTTCTGGTTTGCTTATATATTTTTATCTCAACAAATATTTTGCCTCAAGATTACATAGCATAAGAAATTACTGCTAGAAAGGCATTAAGAATTGTATATGATTTTTTAATACATGTAAATGTGCTCATTTTATAAGCAAAGAGAGTGAGCTTGGACTCTGGTTAGGGAACCGTTTTTTTGCTGTCACTGCAGACTGCCCCCTTGATACCTAACAGGTAGGTTGAACTCCCCAGATAAAATATTAAGCCTAACAGTGCTGACAGATAGTCTTTACTTCTGAGCTACAACTACTGCTATTCTTTAAAGTTCAAATAAGTTCATAATGCAATTTGGGTTTCTATTGCTCTTGCAACTCTTCTTTTTCTGTCTAATGCTAGATTTGTGCTCTGTGCATTTCCATGTTTGCTGAGGAAAAACTTCTGTCCTTTTCACTTGCAAAAAGGAATCCCTGGGACCCGTTTCTCTGCAGATTTGTCCTTCATGAGTTCATTATATCGTGTAGGGTTCCTAAGTGTGGAAGGAAAGCATATACTAATACAGTTTTAAGAGGAAAATTAGCAAATGCAGTAATAGAATATGCCTTTTTCTTGTTTAGCGTGAGCACCTGAACTATACAAACTGTAAGAAGGAAAAAGTTCCAGGATCAAATAAAGATCTGTACATATTCTACAATGTAATTTCACTGCCTCTTGTGTAACTGAGCATTTCGGAGATAGAAAGAATAATCAGAGATTCATGCAAAAATTTTAGAAAAGCCTAAAGAACAACATACACCTTCTCAGAACGTACCAAGATGACATTTCAACTCTTAACAGAATTTATCCAAAACTACCAAGGCAGTCTTTGCAGTCATTTCACCGCGTTCTCTCAGAAGTAAGATACTTTTCTTCCAGACCAAATACCCCTAGCTTTTCAAGTTTTTTGGCATAGGTGTGGTCAGTCATGGGGTTTGCCTGCCATTGCCAGGCTTAATTTCATATTGAGGCCAATCCAGAGTAATACGGATGATATCCCAAGAGGAATTCTGCATTCTACAGGTGTCACAGAGAAGTGAGCTTTGTAGCCCAACAGCAAAGACTGAAATCTTAAACCAGAACCATACAGGTCCTGCTCCGTACTCTCTCTTTCTTTGTTCTTTCATTTGCATCTGTGCAAAGTCAGCGTAAAACACTGCCAGTTTGTCACTGCACAGATTGTTCCAGTTTGTCACTTCTGCATCCCAATTTTTCATTCCATTTGCAAAAGTGGAGGTGACGGTACACCTCGTTGGGGCGTGCAAAAGGAAGGTATGTGCAATCCAAGTAACGGGGATGGCCAGACCCTTCACAGTCTCTGGAATGACCCGTTACCACCATTGTCATACTCCAGTATGTTTAACGTAGTAAAGAAAGCAACTCCTTACGAGTTACCAATTTTGACTTGCAAAGCAAAGAAATTTCAAACTATACAACTTTGTAAGCTGTAATATTGCTTTTCAAACAGCATTATATTATTTAGATTTAGTGAATTTTAACCACAAAAATGCCATTAATCCACAGGTGGCTTGTTCCTATTTTTCTCCATGTCCTTTCCTTTCTTTGGGTGAGGAGTTGCATTTATTTCAGTGCAAAAGGGGTGGGAGGGGGTGGGGGGAAGAGACTGCGTAGGTTTTTAAGAAGTTTGAGAAGTAATTTGCAAAGTAATAGTTTCTGGTAATGAAGGGTGCTACCTTTGCCCAGGTTTCTCAGTCTAATAAAATTGTTTCAGAATGTTAATTACCGAATAATCAGATTCCCTTGAAAATGTTACATCAGCTTTTTGTGAAATATGATATTCCGAAATTATATCAGAGCTGTAGTATGGTCAAATCAACAATTATACTAAAAGAACTCATGCAGTATTTTCTGTAAGGATGAGACTCCATTATCTCAAAAGAATTAGAAAAGCATTTATGATGCACAGCCAATATGGAGACATTCGTCCCATTGGCCTCTATTATCCAGATGGAAATGAGGAAACGCTTCCATTACATTTTGCAGTGATCCGTGCCCGTCTCTTTTTGAGTCAATAAACTATATCTTTCACTGCAGTAGTTTGTGCATGTGTGCAAAAATGACCTTTTGCAGTTTGGCTGCTGAGACGCGTGCTGAGAGAGGTGGTACAGGAATTGCAGAAAGAGATGCAAACCATTTCTTACTGCCAGGCGCGACCTACCATGGAGTAATAAAATGAGGCCTGCAAAGCCTCTTGCTATGCGTAAGATTTTATTGTTCTTTGTATCAGGAGTCAGAATTCCTTTCCCAAATCAGTTCCCGCTAACCAGTTTAACTGAATTTGATGCTCAGACCACAGAAAAGTATTACAAAGAGAAAGTCCCTCAAGTGGCATTTGACCTCTGTGGAAGCGCAGTCCCCTCTATCACATCATATGCCTACATACAGCCTGTTCAAAAACCTCCTTGAAAAGAACATAAAATCACATTGATTCATAGCAGAGAGGGGACTGGGGGCCACTCAGTGCTCTCGCTCTCCTGCAAGAAAAAAAAAGAAAAAAAAACCCTTCAGAAAAAAGTACTTTGAAACTGGTGAAATAATCTTCTAAATAATCCACCAGTGGGGAATACCCACAGTCACTGAGGATAGCGTGCTGTTCAGCGGATCAACAAAAATACATTTGGCCTGAGGCAATGCTGAGGGCAAACATATCCCAGATGGACTAGAGAGGCCCAAATACCTTCAGAGATGAAAATTTAATTAGAGGAAATGTCACCACAGTGAACAAAGGATTGCTTTAGTGATTTTTCATCATTGTTCACTACAAGTGAAGTATAGTTTTAAGTGTTAGGACAGGCCTAGTACAGGAATGTTCTTAAGCACTAGAATGGAGATGAAAGGAAGGGATGTTGAAGGTCAGAGAATCACCCACACTTGAGGACTGATCAAAAGGAGTAAACAATCAAATGTTGACAGATAGCAATTTTTAATTGCTTCAGTGATGTCAAAAGGTGACAAAAGGTGTCAAAGGCAGTGCTTTCAAGGCACTATGGAGGAAAAGCTGACCTTATGCTGTTGGTCAGTTTAGGTTTTTGTTAGGTTTTGTTGTTGTTTTTGTGACATCCCAAGCATGATAAAAAGCTTGGGTCTCTCAGAAATACACAGTCATCCCTGAAAGCTGAGATGGCTGATTGCCTCTTTACCGCTTTGATAATCCACTGTATAATAGCAATTCTGATTCTTGCACAAGCCAGGGGTGAAATTGCTGGAAAAGCAATATAGGAGTTGCTGCAGCACAGTCACAAGGAATCAGCCTCCTTAAATGAAAATATGTGAGTTCTAGCATGAGTTCCAAAAGCTGTTTGGGATAAATTCAAAGAAAATAAGACATAGCAAACATTACAGAAAGTCTGTCAGACTACAGCATGTTCCGCGTTCGGATTTTACATCTTCAGAATGCAGAGCTGAGATTTTCGGTACGTAAATGTTGGTAACTTTTTTTTCCCATTCAACCTTCATTTTGTATTTTCCACAGAAATGTTCTCCATTTAGCAAAACAAAATAATCACCTTAATTGAAAGGATGCACAGCATGATTTTCCTGTCGTAGTATCAAAATAGTGCTAATATAGCACTATTTTTATTTGCTACTACGTAACAGGAATTACATACTATTATATACATCAAAAATAACGAGTACAGAAATAGTAAGTATAAAATATCTCTCACAAAGGCCATACCAATTTCAGTCAATTCATCTTCTTAAGAAGATCAAGGAGACCTCTACCTATAGACAGCTGGAGAGGAGACTCATTAAAATGGCCACAATCAAAGTAAAAAATGAAGAAAGCATTACACAAGTATAATTATATACAATTATGTATAGATCAGTATACTTATTTGGGCTTAAAACAAACTTCTGTTTTGACATAAAGAGCTCCTTTACCTATTTCCATTGTATTTCAGTTAATAAAATTTTTTTTTTTGGCATCTTAGATCTTTGATAGATCCCTTGGATTTTACTCCTGCTGTTGTGATACGTGTTCTTCTGGATCAGATACAACTATATATATAGATTGATTATTTTTTGTAGAAGGTACGAAGGAACTTGAAGTCTGCTGAAGATATTAGAAAACCTTCACACTGTTTTTAGCAGAGTTTGGATCAAGCCTCTGGAGTACTTCATTGACCTGCTAAGTTTACTGGGCAACGTGTGTCTTAAGTTCAGGTGCTTGCTTTTGGTCTCTCTTGGTGCTACTGTTTATTCTCACCTGTTACTCACACTTTTCTATTCTGGCCTAAATAATCTCCCTAGATTTCAGCTGACCGGAGGTGGTATGCTTTTGCTGGCAGTCAGAATTGGCTTTGTGTTCTCCTACATTATCTTAACAGTCCTTCCTCTTTACCTCACCTGCTTCCTTGTTTTATTTTTTTTTCTTTCTTTCTTTTTAGCAGATACAGTTCTACACAAAGTTTAATCAAACGTGCAGAAATTTGTTAGATTGATGCCAAAGGGCTTGCCCAAAGGCAGGCTCTAAACACATTATTGTTTGAAACCTGTGACAGAGAATCCAACCACCCTCTGATTAGGCAACGTGCCATACTAAGCAGATATTCATGAATCTTGGCAACCAAGTATGAGAAATCCGTTTTCTTGCCATCCTTTCTCTGTTACAGATGGTTATCTGGAAAACCATCCAAACAACAGAAATACACCATATGTAAAACAAAGCCTCTCTTTTTATTTTCAGGTTCACAGACTATCAGCTTAAGATTTCACAGTATTTATTATTTTTATAATTCAAGATGAGCAAACACATCAATATCCAAATGCATCCAAATTACGGAAGACTGAAGAAAGCAGAACCGTGCTTTATGGGGATGTGATCGTATTACTGACGCTAGGGACTCCTTGATGATCCACTCAGAGTATAGAAACTGAAAGGACAAATTTCTGCTCTGTCTATTTATCAACACCCGTAAAATGGAAGTACTGAGGTCAATAATGCCAGGTGAAAACATGTAAATATACCACCAAGATATATTAACATTGGACTAAATTACAGAGATTCTGAAGCGATATTAAGGCACAGTAATGAAGCTTAGACATCTGTTTTACTACTTTAGTCTTACCAAAAGTCTGTTGATGATAAATCCATCTTCAGCTAAAAAACAATTCTGAAGGGGAAACTAATTCTCCTTGTGTAGCCTTCTTCCTCAGCTCATTATCAGCAGCGTGGATTGCCCACTAACCATGCAGGGATTGCAAACCTGAAGTCACTATAGTATGTGAGACAAGACGGGAGACAAATAAACCTCCTTAATCAGATGTAGGTGACACTCTGCAGAAGCACAGGAAACTTAAACATGGGTAGAAAATATGTGTGTCTATTTCCACATGTTATCTCTTATTGTGTTTCTTAGTAATAATTATTTTTCTGCAGAAAATCTTTATGAAGTTATTTCCCAAGCAACTAGACTAGAACAGAGAAAAACAAATGCCTACAAAAAAAAATTCACAAATAGGCAAAGAGTGACTCCTTAGTAAGAAAAATAATTCATAGATACAAAACATTTCTATGAGGTTTTTTTTTTTTACATAACTGTAGAGCTGCTTACATGATTTTTCATACTATTCTGATGACTTATGCACCATATGAACCATCTTGTGATGTTCCTACTCACACTGAGCAGGATGTCACTCCAAAATATTTGATCTCAGTTCATTAAGACCACAAATGGTGGAAGGTAACTATCCAACCACGGGAAAGCACTGCAGTATTCCACAAAATTAGTGAAATTGCTCACATTACATAGAAGGCAGGAAAAGGTGAAAGTCTGGTGCAATAGTTTGCCATGCAACATGAGTAAGAATTTTATATTCCTGCCATAAGGGCTATATCCTAAAAAAGCTCCTAAGTGCCAAAACCAGGATGTATGAGAACTTTTGGCATATAAGTCCAAAACTTCCCTCTGAAATAAACCCACTCACCATCTGCATAAATCTAAAGGTAATGAAGCTCACTAGGTGCACTCATCTGAGCTTTCCACAGACCAAAATCCTTTACATCTATCTTCTGTAAAAATGACTTGACTGACATTTTTCCTTCTTACTCATCTCAGCATAATCATCAAAATACATTAATGTGTCTTACCTGGTGTACACTACTATGGGCAAGGTAGGATTTTTATTTTTCTCTTAACTTTTCTTCATTCCAGGATATGTCATCACAGGTCTATTCTGAATATATCTACTTTATCACTTCCACCTGCCAAAAACTCAATTTAAAAAACAAACAAACAAACAAAACAACAAAAAACCAACCCACACATGAAAGTCTGTGATCTATTATTTTGGCTTATACAGACTTTCAATTGGATATTTAAGTAGTTTAGAAGTAAAAGCTTTTCATCATTAGAAGATGCCTGAGAACAGGGTTATGGGTACAGGAAGGTTTGCTTGTTTGTTTATCTGCCAGTTCATAGGAGCAGAGCCTTGGATGGGGATAGGGAGGAAGAATTTATCACATACAGCAGACAGTTTGCTCATTTGATATTATACACAGAATTCCATGTGTTGGTTATCCAAATTTTATAATTTCCTCTAACATTTTATTTGATTTTTAGATTGGTTTCTAGATTATATTTATAACTGTGAGGTGAAGAATAAGCCTAAAAGAAAGAATTATTGCTGGCCTTCATTTTTTCCTTTATATATTTATAGCTCAAATCTGTACATCCAGAGTCCTTGGAAACCTCCAGGTTCTGGCAGTGTTTCTTGGGAGTGAGGACAACCCCACCTAGTAAAGACAGTAGTGCTTGAATATGAATAGTGAATAAATCTGATCTTAAAAGAAAGCTTAACAAACCCTACAGGAATAATTTACTGATAAATCCTTTAATATGAAATTCACCTCAGCAGGTAACCCAAGCACTGACACTGACTTCGACTGGAGGAACGTTAACCCAGCTACGCCAAGTTAAACCAGAGAGCAAATAATTTCTCCCAGCTAAATCATAGGACTGAGTTTTAGACACGGCTCTTCTGTGGCTTCTCTATGTGTCTGCTTTAACCCGTGTGCTAATGGAAATAATTACATTTTGCTATCAGAAAAAGCATTGGGAAGCTTAATTAATATTTGTAAAGCAAGTTGACTTGCTCAAGCAGAAGATACTACCAAATTGCAAAATATTATATCATATCAAATTAACATACTTTGATGCAGATTGAATCAAAATGTAGTCCATAATTTGAAAATGAGCACTAACAGAAACCATTAGATAATAATTCTTACACTGAAGGGGAAAAAAAAAATCTTTTAAAATACCTTGGCAGAAGTAATACAGAAAGTCAAATCACCTGCTCTGAAGACGTTGTCAGCAAAAGTCATATGGATTCAATCTGTAACATAACTGTGGGCTACAGAAACTGGAGGCTGTTGTGGACACGGACAAAAAATTAACCCAAACTGACTAGCAAAGCTCACCAGACTCCTGTTATTTCCCTTTGCAACAGAAAATGGTGTGTATGTCATCACTGAAAGCTAGAAAACATATTCTTAATGAAACAGAGAGAGAAAAAGCATCATGATATAAACAAGTTGTTAGTAATGTTTGTATAGAAATTCCAGGCACCTAGGGAGCAAAAAGAAGAAACAGCCTTAACGTTGAAATGCATCAGACTGGAAGTAAGAGAGTTACCAGAGCCGTGCTGGAGGATGAGTGCCAGTGAAGTGGAGGGACTGAATGATGTGCCCTGCGCAGAAAAATCACAGAGCAAAGTGATGGTGCAGAAGGTGTAGGCTGGTGGTATGAAAGACTGTAAGAAGAAAAGAGGAGTAGCGTAGAAAACTGGCCCTTCTGATGTCAGTATCTTTGCAGAGAGGTTTGTGTACTCTTGAAATTAATTAATATGTTGCCTCAGTTTTCGGTGTGGATGATTGAGTTAGGGGTGAGAGCATGAGAGACAGTGGGAACAAAGTTATAGAAATTGAAATTACCATGCTAAAAATAACAATAATGTGAGGAGTTGAATGCACTGAGGTAAAGGAATGGGGAAATCTCAGGCCAACAATTCTGGGAGAACTGGTGCATAGGGTTGCGGGCCCAGTGATGAAGATTTCAAGCAATTCTACCAAGTCATTGAAGAATCCCAGCAGTACTGCCTGCGTTCAGACAGAGGACTAGAGGTCATGGTAGTTACAGCCTGGAGGTCTAACGTCCATGTGAAAAATGTAAAGCATTGGAGTAGATTTAGGAGGAATTAATCATTGCAAACATTCATGAAAAGGGGGAAAAAAAAGAAACATGTAAGAACCCAGAACTTCTGCATTAACAGTGTACAGAATCCGTGCATTTGGGTATGATTACAGTGTCTGATACAGAAATATATGGCAAATAATGAATTAAAGCAAAGGATGAGATTTAGCTGAAGATATCAAGGAGAATGAGCTGCTATTTGAATGGTAGCATACCATTACATATTAGCATACATATTAGTATATATTACTAATTTAATATCTGTAAAACCAAAGTAAATGTAGTTACTTTTAATCAAAGTTTTTTTATCCTCTCTAAGGTCAGGAATACAGCTGTGAATTGCTTATGGCTGATCTAGCTGTCTGATCTCGTCCTGTGATGATCTCGGTTCACGTCTCCTTTCCCACATCTAATGTTATTCTGCTCACTTTTTGTTTCACTGGTGTGACTGAAGCTAAGCTGAATATACACTACCTTGAGTTCTTAGTAATGTTTTGCTATTTTGTTACTATATTCTTATCTTATTTCTTAAGGTAATCCTATGATATTTCTTTCATAATTTTATACCATGCAGTCCAATGAGATTTCCTAGAAGAGGAAATATCATAGGTCTATACAGGTGAACATGTCAAGTAAAATAATTTTTTCTTAACTATACACAAAAATCAACTATCCATTGCCAACTTTCAGAAGAACCAGAAACAACCTCTTCATCCACTTAAGAAATGTTACTAGTACATTACTTGGACTTGCTGCTTTTCTATGCTTTTCCCTTTTAATTTTGAGTGGAGATGGTTGAGTTTTATTGGAGATAGTTCTCTTTTACATTTTGAACAAATACCTTTAACCAGTTCTTTATTTTCATATGTGCTTCACCAAATTCTTTCACCTGTCTGGCACTCACTTTTCTGCATGTCAGGATCTCAGCCTTTTCTTTACTGTTGGTACAATGAAACATCTTTCAGTCTCTGTTGTCGCCTTCTAATTTCTCCTCTACCCAGCCGATCTGCTGTACCCATTTGTGGCTAGTTAGGTTTTGGATTGTTAAACTCTCTTTGATTTAGCCTTCAGTCCTGCTTTCCTTCCACATCCACTCATCTCCAATATCCAGACTGAGCTTTTTCCTTCTTTTTAGCTCTTTTCTTTCTCCCTAATGTATTTGCTGACACCTCAGAGTTTTCTTATTAATCTCAGAAGTAGCATTTACATCTCACTTTTCCTTCAGTATCGACAGAATTGAAATCTGTTATTCACATTAGAGATGTATTGTTCTTTCTGTAGATTTTTGTCAGGGTTTCTGCAACTTCATTTTTCAGACTTCAAGTCTCAAGCGTGTAGAAATCTAAATCAAAAGTAGGACTTGGGTAAGTGTCCAGTGTAGTCAAGCTGACTCATCCCCAAAGAACCACGATGCTCATGAGGTCCACTTCAACTCTCATGGCAGATGGGTAGCACATTACCTGTGGCCAATCTAATTCTACTTTCAGCTTACTTCCTCTCTGTCACTCTGAAAGGATGTGGTGTTCTCTAATTTCCTGATTTTATTTGTCCCTACGTTGTGTCAAGTCACGAGAAATTAGAAGCCTTTTGTGAGAATCAGAGTTTTTGACTTAGTAATCATTCATAAATATCTCCACTTCCTCTAGCAAAATTAGGGTATAAATAACCACACCATTGCGCTTTTCGTTACAATTTTAACACATCGCACAGACGGTAGCTTATTATGTACTCATTTGTAGCAAAGAGTTGCTCTAGGAGGTTTCTGATTCTGTCAATATCTGTGGAGCACAGCGAGTGCTCTGCCAAAGCGATGAAACAGCCCTCACCCGACTGCCTTCGTTCTGCCGTACCCACCAGGCTGCTTCTTAGCTGCTCTAGCTCCTCTTTTATGAATAACGTCTTTCTGTGAAATCTTCAGGTGTCCCAGGTACCATTTTCTCTTTCAGTGTTTAAACCCAATAGCCACGACAGAGCTTTCAAAGTCACTCTTATAAAAGGATTTTATAGAAATATATTCTCTCCCTTCTCCAATGATGTGCAGATTCTCAGCAAGTTAATGTCAGAAATATAATTTGTGTTCACTCTGTGGCCAGTAAAAGGTGCAGCAAATATCCAAGGAAGGTGGTGTAACAATGCCAGCAACCTTAACGTAGCAAAGAAGCAAGCTGAGATTGCACATCAACAAAAGCAACAAATAAACCTGAAGGTGGAAGCACAGATAGAAAAAATGCCCATGCCTGGGGACGCTGTGTGGATACTGTCCATGCGTATCCCGTGGTCTCTTTTTGGAGAGTTAAATGTTAGCTCCACCAGCTGAATGCAAAGTAGCATTTTCCCTGCAGAATATGGCTCCTCCCTAGAGGAATTCACCAATAAGACATCCCGCCCTATTAAATATCCTAACTACATGGTATTCACCGGGCTATGCATCCTATTTGATATAGATCCTGTTTGAACAGTGGCATTCAAAAATGAGGGATGGAAAAGAACCTCCATCCTACGGGCACCTTTTCTCTGCCAGAAACAAATCTAGATTGGTATTTTCTTTTGGTTTGAGAAAAGAAAACTCAGTCTGATCATATTACTTGGGTCCTTCGTTGCAAATAGAGCACACAGTAATGAATTTGAGGCCTTTCCTTCAACCTTGCCCTCAGATATTTAAAGTCTTTTTATCTTTATTTCCTTTCCTCCTCTTTCATCCTTACTTCACATTTATATAACTTTCCTTCAAAGCTCCCCAGTGTCTCCATCTCATCTCATCTCAGGTGCGTATCTTGCCAGTTCCATCACATAAATTGCTTCCAAATTCCATTGCAATAGCTGTCCACCTAGTAACAAGAAATTAATTGTTTTCTTTTTATTGCGTTTTCTAACTTTGGAGAAGGTAAATGGAAATACGTATTTAAAAGTATTCATGACAGGCAGACTCCCAGTCTTTATATGCATTTCTTGGAATTCATTTTATGTTTTCATTGTGTGCTTCCACATAGGATTTAGCTTTGACAAATGTAACTTCAACAGCTTACTTCTAAAAAAAGATGATAGGAAAAAGTTGGATTTTTTTTTTTTTTAAACAGAATAGAAGCTATAAACTGAAACCATATGTGATGTTTTTACTTTGGAGTATGTAAAGATTCCTTGGTTTTAACTGACATAAATTCACATACACCATACAACATGATTTTTTCTCTGCGAATATTGACTTGAGCTAGTTACTTATACAGACCCACTTGTATTTGTCATATTTTATGTGCTTTGTAAGGAAATCACGGGAAAGTAAACATTTCTTGGTTGTGTGAATAACTGATTTTTGAGTTTGGCTCAACAGAAAAAGATGATTTGAATGAATCTGGTTTTTGCCCATTTTTAACTTTTTCTCTCCTGAATAGAAAATTTTAAAATGTTCCTCACTTGGCTAGCCATGGCAGCTAGGGAAAAACAATGAGATTTAATAATTAATCTGAAAAGTATAACACTTAGGAGAGTGAGTAAGTGGGTGGTTGGCAGATCAGGCTTCTATACCCTACGCACTCCCTAAGCTCCATAAATTCTGTGGTTTGAGGCAAGGGGAGGCTGGGAGTGGGGAAAGCAAAGGAGAATAATCACTAGAATTTCTTTGCTTTTCAGGAAGTTTTGCAAATATAGATCTGAACATTTATGCTCAGCAACGATTTTTATGGATTTGATTACTTCCTCTGGATTCAGTGTGTTCTCTCCATGACTTATATTTTGGAGGTTATCTAATAGAGGCCAGAGCCTGAGGTAGCTCAAGGCTATCTGAAAGGTACGTGAACAATGCGCAAGTCTTTGAATATGAGCATCTGTGAATTTTTGTTTTACTCTGAATCTTCGAGACTATGAAATCCTCCCTGTTGGAGTAACGTGAGAAAAGATCTCCACTGGTCCTCCACTCTTCCACACTGGAAAAGTGAATCTGGTGACAAACAGGAACCTACAGAAAGCACTGGGAAACTAGACAACTTTTCAAAACATTAAAAATGACAGCTCCAATTTGAAGGCACTGAAAAAAAAATATTAAGTAAAGAAAGTTAATCTTTATTCACAGCGTTCTCACAAATTAAAGGTTAAAAACAGGCAGTGCAAGCTCACTAGCAGTTGCCAGCTCATATTTAATACATTGTCACATCAACTTATTCTTTTGAGATAATGTCACTACACTCCCCCTATACACAAATGTTGCTTATTTTCCTTTGCCATTTATTCAGCTTTGTGGCAGTAATTAGCAAAGGACTGTGATTGACTCGGAGAAAACTGAAGACATAAAACAGGAGCATGATGTGAAATGAATTTTCTGTTATCATATTTACACCTTCCTTGCATTTTAAATCAGAACTAGGAACAAAAATAATGGAGGTTTTTTTAGATTCTTAATAATCTTTTTGTCTCTGTTTTAATTTTGCATTTCACATTCGAAGTTTTTTCTGCCCTCTGTCCTTTTCCACTCAGTTGCCTCTGTTTACAGCAATTTTGTTCTATTTAAATATTAGACTCTGAGTTCTCAAAGCTAGCTAAAAAGCTCTTAAACGTCCCTGGAAGCTACTTCTGCTGCAGATTTTTGCATCAATGAGTTGTCCTGATACAGCTGATCTTAGAGAATTAGTCAAACGATCAAGCTCAAAAAATAATTTCAAGAATGATTATTGTTACTTGTTTTGGTTCTGTTTTAGTCATATAAGCACAGCGTAAATAACTGATCAAACATACTTTAGAAGGGAGTTCAGGAGGTCATACAAGAAGGAACGTGACACCAGAGGTGGGGTATGGCAGTAACCTCTCAAACTGGCTTCATTCTCTGAGATTTTCACAGGGAAGCTCACTTCCAACTTAAGTTCAAACTCCTTTGCGTACGAAGTCACTTCCCTCTTTTTGCTGCTTTTCCTACCATCCCTGGGGCTTCCATGAAATGAAGCATTAAAAAAAAAAAATCACCAACAAACTGTGCAATTTACAGGAAACAAATGACTTGTGATTCATAGCCTGATATCCTGCTTCATACTTAATTGATTCCAGTTAGGCGTAGCAGGACAGTAGCATTCTGCATTTTACGGCCTACCAGAAATGTCAGCCATCTGTTTGCACCTGCGGAAGTTGCTGTGGATAAGTATTGCAAATCCTGTGAGCGTCTGGGCCCGAATTTCCATACTGAGAAAGTGTTTTTTTGTTGATGACTGTCAACATGAAGGCATTGATAACTGAGGCTAAAGACATGTTTGAGAGGGAGTGCTCCCTCCAATACGAACAGCGCGAACACTTCAGTCTCCACCTAACCTTCAGGAGGACTGAGCAGACATTTAGTTCTTCCAATTTTGCTATTAAGTTTTGGTGAATGAACTAAAGTGTAGAGTCTATATTACTCGGGACAGATGGAAAATTAGCATGTCATAAAATTCATTAAAAAAAAGTGGTTGATGATGCTGTCTGTCTCAAGAAAATAATTACATAATTATTACCTCCTTTGAGAATACCAACAGACTCGGTTAGAGAACAGTCAGTTCTCTGATTTATCTAATACTGATTTTTTTAGATGTTTGAGATTCTTCAGGTAGGACATTTTGTATGGTTAACTTATTCCTTTAACTTACAGTTTTAACCCTTAGCTTTAAATTTTTAGATGCTTTGTGTAACTGAGCACTAGTGAAATCCAAGTTATGAATCTTGTTTCAAATATTTGCTCTAATTTAGAAACTGATTATTTTCTTCCAATATTTCTTTTTTAGGACAGTTAAAAGCATGTCCATTCTTAACAGATTTATTTGTTTTTCTTAACGGATTTCTTTGTTTCCATACAGCCTAAAAAGGTTGCAGGGTTCAGCAAATTCATGAAGACCTTTGCCATTGTCTTTAGCAAGTCAGATACTGACCACTAAAAATAGGTGTTAAGAAAGTAACCAGTAATGTATTTTCTGGGCTAAATAAAAAGCAAAACCCAAGGAGTTAGGTACAATACTTACTCCTGAATATAGGAGATTTAGACCACTAAAGCCAACTGAAATTCTTGGAAATTTTTAGTATTCTTAATTCATTTAAAAATACACATTCAGAATGAAAATCAAAATATAAAAATAACCCTTTTTGGAAACTATATACCATAACATGTTGGTTCGCTTTCTGTTTCAGTATATGTGTTAAATATTTGGAGGCAGGTATAAAATGAGGGCCATGTAGCGTGGTCTGACTCCGTATCTGTGGAGAAGACACTTGAGCATATGGGCCCATGAGCTAACTCACCCTCTGGGAGACCAAGATCTTGGCATACTCCTGCAGGACAGTTTAGACCCAACCATTTTACTGAAGTGGACTAATTCCAGGAGAGCTATTCTTTTCCACCTGCCCACTTTGCACAGATGAGCTTTGAAGCTGAAGAGGTGGAAGTCCTTAATTTACTTCATCACAAATTTTGTCAAGTTGGTTCAATCAATCTCATCTGAAATTTAAACTAAAAAAGCTAAATTAGCAATGAAATAGATGATCGATGTTTATGGAGTTCTGCCTAGGTTTGCCGTCTACCAGCTGTGGCAAACTATGCAGTGGCTGAGGGACAGTATAAGTTGTTCAGCTGAGACAGAGTAAATGCATCAGGATTTTCTTCTAGAATCCACGTGCATCCTGTGCTTGTGTTAATGTTCAGATATTGAACTGCACTGCTCTGCAATTATAAGTACAGAAAAAATATCTGCAAGCCTGAAGTTTAAGGACAGTGGTGCATGTGAGGATTTTCATTAATATATTATGAATTGTTAGCAGTGCAAAAAAGAGAAAAAAAAAAAAAGTAACTTTTCTATTTCTTTCTCCCAGAACTCTTCTTCTGTCCTAGAGTACCAAAGATGATCATTATACCTTCCAATTTATTCATAAAGCTAAATAACATAACACGGAAAGGACAATACATTTGACATCTCCTTTGTGCAAGAAATTAAATGTTAAAAGCTTCAATGAATTAAGTAATTCACTTGGGAGTGATAGACCACAAGATATTGAGGGGGTCCAATTACAGAGTTGTTTTACAACAAAATAAACCTGGAGAATAAGATAAGGTTAATAATATAAAATGTATTTATTTGCAGTCTTTAAGACTTTTCTTTTTGTTTGGGAAATGAGAAGGTTCCCCTACAAATGTTCTCCTTTGGAAGGAGGGAGCTCCCTCACCAGTTCTCAGAAAAGCCCTTGCCGTGGCTCCAGCGAAGCCTGCGGTAGGCTGTCCCTGAATGCTAACTATGAAAAGCAGTAACAAATATCTGCCTGCTTTTCATCTGCCTAGAACTAGCCGTCATGTTAACGTAATATAATTAATTATTAGATGAATTCAAATAGTGAACAGTCATCAGAAAATCAGGTATAAAGAAAGCTGGCTAGCTTGGGTCAGGTAGCGCAGATGGGGATTAAAAAGAGAGGGAAAGGAGTTACAGTATGCAAGGAGGCAATGAAGTATTGCTAGCAGAGAAGGATTCCCTGCCAGAATAGAGAGTGGAGGAGCCACTCGCCCTCTTCCTTCTCTGCTCCCTTTACACCTAGATCCAGAATGCTCCAGATCCCTGCTCTGTCTGGTGCTACGTGCTGGAAGGTGGGATAATCATGGTTTGCTGGGTAGGACTGAATTGTGTTCTGTGCTCCCCTACTAGGACAAAAAATTAAGGGCAACCTATGGCAAAGGACAGGTCTACCTCCAGGTCATAAGAGCAGAAGCCCAGAGAAGAGCGGGAGGGCCGCTGACAGTCTCAGGAGTTAAACCAGTGGTTTTGCAGTCATTTCTACGGTCATTTCTGTCACATGCTGAACTTAAAACAGGCACGCTCGTGTAGCGGTATCTATACAACTCAGTGAAGCCATGTGCTGAGAATGCCCGTTCTCGGTGCATATCACAGTCTCTCAAGCGCTGGCCCTAGGCAGAGGGGATGGGGATACTTGTTAAGATACTTGTTCCTACATTCGTCTAGGAAGCAGGGGAGAGTCTCAGCTGAGATCTTCTCAACGGAAAAAACACTGTTCTGAAAATCCTTTTCTCTTAAATCTCTCTGAAGTTCTCAGCTTCTCCAGGCATCGCTGATTCCCACGTTTACTCAGGACACAGACAGACACTTTTTTTCCAGGCACACAAGACTGACTAACAGTGCTGTCACTTCCAGCTGCCCGTCACCATTCTCGAGATCAAAGTTGTAAACCACAAAACTCAGCTGGTAAAATGGAAAGCCAGAAGTGTCTTTTCTGCACCAGTGCAGTCAATTTAAGTCAAAAAGGTGTAAGCCAAAATGCAGATTTGGGCATTGCAGTGCATGAAGACACACCCAGGTGACTATTTTATGGAAGCAAACGCTTTCTGCATGGGAGGGGTGGCTCTTAAAGATATTTAAACTACTCCGGCTCTTCCCAAAGGGAACATATGACTGTTCCCTCATATGCCTTGAAATCTGTTAGGCACCATAAGAATGAGGGGCCAGATTAATGATCCAAATGTGCTGTCACTTAAACTAAGGGCTCACACAGTACAGTTACCTTAGACACACGGCTGTATAAACACACAGACATCAAAGCTTTCCTAAAGATTGACAGATTCTGTCAACTTTGCATACACAAATGACATTCAATCCGTTATTCCAACCGGTTCCCAAAGGTCTCAGTCATTCAAGATTTGTATCTCCGCTTGTTGATGGAATCCACTTTATTTCTGGCAAAGAAATACTGAACAAGGTAATTGGAGTTAAGCAGTTCACATAAATATGAACCTAACTCGTTGGAGAAAAGGTTTTGTGCCGTATTTGCATTTAGCTGACAAAGTTCAAGGAAAGCTATTTCTATACCCATTTACTGGTACAATCTGTGCTGTGGTAGTGAGGGAAAAAGAAGATTTTCAGGACCCATGGTTTTTAGAAGCTCAAATATTGTTAATGTTCTTTATACTCTGGAAGGCCATAAGACAACTAAGCCTGACTTAATTATAGGTTATTGATGCATTTGTTACTGAGAAATAATAAGGGTTTTTTTTATGAATTCATGGTCTGTCTGTATTTAGAAGCCTCCTTTAGAAAGGCTTTAAGAGCAAGACTAAAGTTCCTATGATTTCTTTTTTATAAAGTGTTTTGTTTCTTCCATGTGAATGATACCCTGAGCCTTTTTGTTTCCTGACAAGACTGTGCAGTGAGGTCATTTTTTTTCTGAGGTGAACATACGGATGCATCACCTGGCCTGGCATTGCTAGAGGACCTCTTATCATATCCAGATGCCAGCACACTGCGCCACTACCAGTCTCTCTCTGAACACAACCCATAGCAGCAGTGATGAACATCAGGAGGACTACACAACTTAAAAAGTTGGAAATCAGCAAGTCACAGAATCACTGGTCTTTCATGTAAGGGAAAAAAAATCAGAATTTTTATGGTGACTTTCATTCTCATTAACAGTTAGGCTGTTTCCCATTACTCTATAGATTTAACGGGGAGTCTAAATAAAGTTTAGTCCTTTGTAGGGCCCAACAGTAAGATCCTTTAGTAGTCATAATATATATATATAGATATATATAAATTCTGTTTTGCATATTCCTTCTGTGTGTAACCCTTCTAAAAAGTTCTTAAGTAAAGGTCATTTTTTCCTCCTAATAGTATTTCCCAGAACAGACTGTTTAAGAACAACAGACTCACCAATACTCAAAGCAAATGAATATATACACTATATGCATGTCACTAAATTTAAGCATTTGTATTAGATTTAAAACAAACAGGCAGTTTACTAACCAGATCAATACAAAAGCCGTTTCTGTAATCGAGTTGGCACCAGTTCACAGAAAATATAATTTGAAAAGGTTCACATTTAAATGAATCTCGCTTTTCATCCTGTAATGTCATTCCAAACTCCTAGGATGAGGTATTAACCCTTCATTCACTTCTAAAGAACCTCAGCACTGAGCTTGAATAACCTTGACTGCAGTTACTCATCAACATACAAAATTAATGGAAAAACTAACCCTTCCTCCCTTACTGCAATGTTGTGGTTTTGTTTAGTGAGGGGGGGCCTAAGGTGGCAGCTTCTGTAGGAAACTGCTAGAAGTCGCTCCCCTTTGTTCAGTGGACTCGGCCGGGCCTAGGGCGGACCCACTGCTGGCCAAGGCCGAGCCGATTGGTAGCAGAATGTCCCGTGATAACGCCTCTGCGATAACGTATTTAAGAAGGGGAAAACAGGAAAAAAAAAGAGAAGAGAAGATGTGAAGAAGCTGAGCGGGGGCAGAGGCGCAGAGAGGGATGTGCAGGCCTCATGGGCCTTGCAAGCCTCACCCTCTGGCCTCTCGCCAGGCAGCCGACTGGGCCCGACTCGGTCCAGCCCAGCTGCAAGAAGTGGAGAGGAGATGAGAAGTGAATAAGATGTAAAAAGGATCCTGAGAGACATCTACCAGCCTGTTGTGAGGAACGGCTGCAGACACCAAGGTCAGTGGAGAAGGAGGGGGAGGAGTAATGCAGCTCCTGGCCAAGATTCCCCTGCAGCCTGTGGTGATGGGCATGGTGGAGCAGGTTGTCCCCCTGCAGCCCATGGAGGACCACAGAGGGGCAGAGATTCACCTGCAGCCCGTGAAGGACCCCACACCGGGGGAGGTGGAGGCCTGAAGGAGGCTGTAGCCCATGGAGGGCCCGCTGGGACAGCTGTTCTGGAGGGACTGCACCCCATGGAAGAGATGACCCACGCCGGAGCAGTTTCAGGAAGGACTGTGGCCCATGGGTGGGACCCCATGAAGGAGCAGGGGAGGAATGTGAGGAGTTCTTCCCCTGACGATGAAGCAGCGTCACGAAACAACGCATGATGAACTGACCGCAGCCCCCATTCCCTCTTCCCCCCTGTGCCGCTCGGGGGGGGGAGGTGGTAGAGATAATGTTAAGCTTGGGAAGAGGGAGGGGTGGAGGGAGGTTATCTTGTTCTCTGTCTCATTATCCTGCTAGTTTTAGTAATAAATTAGTAGTTTTCCCCAAGTTGAGTCTGTTTTGCCTGTAACGGTAACTCTAAGGATTTTCTCCCTGTCCTTATCTCAAACCTCGAGCTGTTTTTCTTATATCATCTCCCCCTGTTCTCTCGGAGGGTGGGGGGAGTGAGAGAGAGACTGCGTAGTCTGGTCCCGATCGGGGCTGAACTACGACATGCAATCGCTTAAAAGTTCTAAGAAATACCAACCACAAGTACGTGGATAAACCTACAGATTGCAGCTCAGCTTGTGCCCTTAGACTTCATGAGTGGGATAGCCTAATCCCTGCCGTTATTGATTATGTCTTCAGAAATGAGCCACTTAACCCCTCTCAAGCAGCGTTTGTTCCCTCACACTTGAGAAGCCAGACAGCTCACGCAGGGGCAGTCGGGTTGGCTTCACTCCTAGTTCCCCCCTCACCCACATGAATGGAGGACAGGGGTTAAGTTCTCTTCCACTCATTTAGGACTCCACTCCAGACAATGTTGACAAAACTCTTCGAAATATGGAGTTTTTCTAACTCATTGCCATCCTGAGGGAAGTCCAAGGGAAGCTGAGCACAGGGAACTCACATATTAATCCACCGCTTCCTACCGTCACACCAACCACTGGAAAACATGCAAACGTTTATCGGCATATAAAATGTCTGTACGTGGGTACGTACTACACACACACAGACATATGTGTACAAACTCACACACATATGTGCCTGTGTGTCTCTACACACAATCTGACCTGCCTAGAATCCTATCTTTCTGTGAAAAAAAAACATAAAAGAAAATGGAAAGTAGCTTCTGGTAAAAATGGCAATACTGCATGTTCAGCTGGGTAGGAAGATAAGAAACCCAGCACAATTTGTAATTTTACTTTCCACCATGCTGCATAGCCACTTTGGTATATCATGAGCCTTGAACTCAAAATCCTTCAGGAAGAGTGGTCTGATATTTGCCACCCACTCACAGCCAAAACACGTATCAAAAGACACACAGATTTATCCATGCAAATACGTTTGCAGAGTTAGCGGGACGTGGTTTTTTCTGTGAGCTCTATCCATGTCAGTCCCAAGTGATTTCCCACACTGGAGTCAAAGGGTTCTCACAGTTTCCTCAAATGGTCAGATTTCTTATATGAGATATATGGTTTGGATGGCTACATTTCTAAAAGCCTTGACGAATACTCTTAGAATCATAGAACAGTTTGGGTTGGAAGGGACCTTTAAAGGCCATCCAGTCCAACCCCCCTGCAAGGAGCAGGGACAACTCCAACCAGATCAGGTTGCTCAGAGCTTCGTCCAATTCGGCCTTGAATGTTTCCAGGGATGGGGCATCCACCACCTCTCTGGGCAACATTTGCCAGGGTTCCACCACCCTCACTGTAAAAAATGTCTTCCTTATATCTAGTCTAAATCTATCTCCTTCTATTTTAAAACCATTACTCTTTGTCCTATTGCAACAGGCCCTACTGAAGAGTCTCTCCCCATCTTTCCCCTTTAGGTACTGGAGGGCCGCTGTAAGGTCTCCCTGGCACCTTCTCTTCTCCAGGCTGAACAGCCCCAACTCTCTCAGCCTGTCCTCATAGGAGAGGTGCTCCAGCCCTCTGATCTTCTTCGTGGCCTCCTCTGGACCCACTCCAGCAAGTCCACATCCTTCTTATGTTAGGGGCTCCAGAGCTGGACTCAGTACTCCAGGTGGGGTCTCACTGGAGTGGAGTAGAAGGGCAGAATCACCTCTCTTGACCTGCTGGCTGTGTTCCTCCTGATGCAGCCTTCTGGTTACCTTCTGAAGGTTGGCCTTCTGGGGCTGCAAGCATGCATTGCCAGCTTACGCCCAGCTTTTCATCCACTCGTACTTGCAAGTCCTTTTCTGCAGGGCTGCTCTCAATCCCTTCATCCCCAGAGAGTGGTCACACTGACCTGATGCAGAGCCACTGCTCGTTGTGCGCACAGCAGCAAACTGAGCTGTGATCCGCTTTGGTGGCACTCGGTGCGCTTGCTGTGCTCCCATGGGCTCTCTTCGTTCTTCAGACCTGTTTGCCTTACAACTTTTTTAACAGGACGTTACTCCTCATTAGTGGAGCTTTCGAATTACTGAAAGGCTGTGTAACATTTAATTAGTCTTTATCTTTACAAGTGATAAAACGAGTACCTTTTGGTAAAAGAAGGCAGTCTCCGGCGTGCCGCTAGATAATAGCAGGTTTTTGATTTTCTATTCAAACAGCTATCAAACACATAATAATTTTAGCTTCATTATTTGGTTAATTCACATTTTCTTAAAAGACACATGAGAGCAAGTTTATAAATATTGCAACAAAGAAATTTGGAGTCAACAGTAAGAGGAGTTTCAAAGCTGACAGATGAGAACAATACTTGTAAAAATACAGTTTGTATTACCTGCAGACTGTTTGGTCTTTGCTAGTTTCACTTAAATAGAAATAGTCAGGAACTTCTGATACTTTTGCAACTTACCTGTTGATTATTGACACACCATGTCTTTGTTTTGAATCAGCTTCAGTATTATAGTATCATTTTCAAATACTGGAGGTCTCCTTCCAATTTTTAACAGATGTTGAGATTTTGTCAACCAACCAGACTGCAAAACAAAACAAAAAATACAAAAATAACAGAAATTTAACAGTTTCAAAATCAGTTCAAATGTAGTATCAGGACTGGCTTCTCCCAAAGACATACTGCTAATTTTTTCTCAAACCATCACTGTAAAATTTGCTCTCTGAAAATCTAACTCAGATGTCATATAAACGAGAGTAATGCCTTTTACTACATGGAAGTTATTTTTCATTTACATGAGTAAGCAGAAGATCAGGAGGAACTTCTTGACTGTTGTCCAGTATCTCTATAGAAGCAGTAAAGGGAAAACTATAGTGGCTAGCCCAAGAATATTTAATATGTGAAAATGGTTAGGAATGAACTACAAGGTATTTCCTTTTGTGAACAAAATAAGTATTTGGGTGAAATACGAATATGTAGGATTAAGTCTTGAGTTAGAATCACTTCACCCTTGCTTTCCTTAAGCATTGTTTTGTAAACAAAACCACAAAATAAAAAGTTTTGGTTTTAGGATATCACATTGAGATTTTGATATTATAGAGCAAATAAAAGTTGCAGTACTGTAATGAATGGCTTAAGAATTTAAAAATTTTCTAATGTTGTTCACATGGACGATTGTCCCTTAACTGAACATTTGCTACTACTTCTCCTTTCCCATTGATCCAGCAAACTTGTTCCAACCAGGAGTAAGCAGGTGCCAGTTTTAACTCTTGGAGTTCAGAAGACAGTAGCTGTCTTACCCTGGCTGTGCTTTTGGCACCCGTGAAACTCATCCCTGCATGCATGTGCCACTATAGACCACTTGTTTGTCATCAGTCAGCGACAAGATTGACTCTGTATCAGCAAACAGGGCAGCAGGGTAACACCAAGCAGCTGATGAGCGCCTGGGTCTCAGCCGAAGTTAGGAGCAGAAGGGAGAGAGAGGGCTTTATCCGAAGCACGAGGATACCCGCTGCAGGTGTTCACCTGGCTCTCGCCACTCCGCAGGGAGGGCTGCGTGCTCTGCCTCTGGTTCTGTGCTTGTCTGCTGCCCCTCCAGCCGAGCAGGTGAGATGCCTTTTCTCCTCACAAGTGAAACCTCAATCTCTCGTAATAAAATGTCTGCAAAGAGAGGTAGAACAGAGGTTAGAGAAGGAGGGACTTTTAACAAGCTACTTAGGAACTCTTCTTTCTTCTTGGGTTTGGTTTTTTTTAAGAGAGAAATAACTCTGATGGTCATCCTGATCCACTTGCTAGAACGTACAATGGAGTTCTGTGTGTAGTTCTGAGTGTACAATTGAGAAGAATTTTGCTAGAGAAAATGTAACCAACCTGTTGGGCGTTTGAGTTTCAAAACTATGAAATCTGTAAACTGTACATAATCTAAAGTAGAGCGGGATAATCTCTACGTTTATGACATTTCCCTAGAGTCAAGCCACAGCTCACCACTACAAAAACTGAAAGTACACTCCAGGACACACATAAATACACATCCATGTATACATTACTATATCCTTCGGACTCAGCCATGCTAATTCATAATTCTGACTGCAGGATTCTCCAATGTTTTAATGATCAGACGGAATAAATGCAATTAACATTTGCTTTATGCAACAGAATAAATTTGATCTTGCCTAATTCAGCTTTTCAATCTAGCCACCATTCATCAAACTGAAAGTTTGTTTCATTGGACTGTTTGGTGCAGAATAAATATTACTTTGTAAAGTAATGTGACACGAATAAATATTTTGTAACAATAAAAAAAAAGAGTGCTTTGCTTGACTAAAGAAACAACAGAACACTTGTTCCAATATACTAAGATGCCATATGGAAAACAGAAGAATTTCCAGAAAACCTTTCTGGTGACATATTGAGGTCAACGTGAATCTGTTTCTGGCAGTGCCAGGGTAGCATTTGCAAACTCTTAACCTATGGGTGTTGTGGAAAAAAAAAATGACCGATCATATTAAATAATTCTTGTAGCTAGTCAAGCTCGTGTAGGTGCTCTTAGGAATACACATTCCTGCTTATCATTGCTGCTCGTTTTGGACTACTTAGGTGAGAAATGTTTTCTCCACCATACTGCTCATTGGAGAACAGGGAATCAATTTGAGTTACCTCTCAAATACTGGTTTTGGTGTTGACAAGTGATCTTCCATTTCCTTTTTGACAACTCTTCTGATCTGTCCACTTCCCTGTTCCACTCAAATTTCAATGCAGTCCTTCAGGTTGATATTCCCTAGGACAAGAAAAGTAGAGTATATTGTTTCAGTTTCTTTGGGAAAAGAAAAAATAAGACTACAAGCCTAGAAAACTTAATTATGTTGCTTTCTGTTTGAAATTGGATAGATTGTGCGTGTACACAGAAAATATTTCCAACCTCAATACCATTTCAAAGATATTAAATAGGAATTATTCCCTGATCTCGGTATTTATAAACATTAAAAACGTGAAAGAAGATTCTGAAGTGCAGATCAGTGTTTTAGTCAGTATTTGGTATAAAAAGAAATTATGTCATCCCGATATGTGCTAAATAAGATACACGTTAGGTAAAAAATGCAGCCAGGAGTATGACATTTCTAGAACTAAAAGGAGAAAAATTAGAAATGATACAATTAAATTTCCTCTTTAAAAATCTCTAATTGCTGTAGTTCTAAATGGAATGACTTGTCTAAACAAAGCAAGTAATTACTGCTTAATGCCTGCATGACCTGGAATAAATAAATGATGGTAATGACAGGTGGGAAGACAGAAATAATAATGCACTGTTGACACTGATCTCTCTTCTCTACCTTTGTTTTTGTTTTGTTGTAAAATAAAAAATGAGTTTACATTCTAAATGAGAGTGGCAAGCCTTTTCTTTGCATAGTGCGGAGTGACTCATGGAATGCAGCGATGTACGGTAGGACAGCAAGGCATCAGGATGAGAAGGAATTAATTTCCACTGTCTCACTGTTTTCACTGCAGCAGCCTCAACAATTTATTCTGTTGGGTTTTTTTCCCCTTTTCTGGGTTCTACATTTCCACACGCGTTCAACATCCTTCTAGCTGATGAAAAAAAGAATGTGTAAAGGGAACATTTTATTTCTGTTTACACATAAAAGATCCATGATCCAGGACCGCTTTTTCTAGCCTTTGGTCAATATACGCAATAAACAACAGCTGACAGGTTTTTGAGAGATTGTTGTAGGCTCGACAGTTCTAGGATTTGCTAGAAAACATTTCCTTTAAATTTGCACTTGTGATCACTTATTTTTCAATCGATAGAGATGGCCAACAGACAATATATTTTTTTTTCCTTTTCTAGGCAGTAAGGAGATAACAGGGAATATTTTAATATTAATAAAGTGTAATATATAAAAATACAATTTGACCTAGATAAATGCCGAAAGAAACCTGAAAGCAGAAGCAAGATAAAACTTCTATAAAGATATATGGCAACCAGGATGCTACCAATGTTTGTTAGATTTTTCAAACGACTCTTTTTGTGAGAGCTACAGGTGGAGAGGGAGAGGTGGCCACTTGTTCCTTGTTTCTTTGGTCAAGGTTTTGTTATTGCTTTTCCAGAGTCCCTCTTCTCATAACTGGTTAAAGCTTTTATAAACAAGGCTATTATTTCTATTTTCATATTGCATTAAGCAGATGAAGTCATACGGAAAAGTTTAATGAAAATAATGCCTGGTAAAGCAAATTACAACTGGAAAAAGTGTGAGAATATTGGCTTCAGATATGCTGAACAAGTAGTAACCAAAAGAATCTTGAGAAATCTGCCTTTTTAGCATAAATCTGCTCTTAGTTTAAATGTGGCTCAGTGCAGAAGATGAGACAAGGGTTCTCGGGAGCAGGAAAGGCACAACGTAATTTTACACCTCATTATTAAAAAGAAGACAGTGCTAGAAATACGATTACTCGCTGCTTTCACCTTAGGAACATGACTGCCAAGGTAGACTAATAATGCAATTACTTTTAGAAGAAGTTCTTATTTTGCTGAATTAACAGAAACTGGGAGATGTACAATTTAATATGCAAATTGAAAAAGGGAGTTGTAGAATTCTGGCAAGAATTCCCCTTTTATTTGTGTGTGCTCATTATTTTAAAAGGAATCTAGGTACCTTTCTTCAACTTAACTAACTCTTCTTTCTTTCTATCAAGTAATGGCTTCTCATCATAATTGCTACAAATTGAGATTTCCAAAATTGCTAGACGGAGTTAAGTGTTCAATTCACTGTGAAAGCTGGGGGACAAGATTGTGTTACACTGAATTTGAGACTTGCGCACGTTCATGCTCAGGCTGCAAAATAAATGTTACCTAGACTTTAATTAACCCTTTTTATTAAAAGACTTGAAAGCCTTTATGAAATGTTTCAAATTTAAAAAAAAAAAATCCTTTGGATTTTTGGGGTAAAAAGAAATCACCATCTAAGATGTTTGGAATCTGTCTGTTGAAGACTTTCAATATGACAACTTTACTGTAGATTGTTTTAAAATATTTAAATATTTAAAAAACTGAGTTATGACATAATTTTTTTAATGTTATATGACACTTGAGCCATATTGTATTTTAACTAAACCAGACTTGAGGTCCACTCTAAGACATTTTTTCCATTTAAAAGGTTTTTAAGCATTTAATTTTTTTTTTTTCTGGGTATTAGTGAAAAAAACCCCTTGGAATAGTTTCACAGAAATGTAGTTGTGCTGAGAGATGACTTTGGAGACAGGAGTTACTTCTAGCTTAGGAATAAATGTGAATAAATTGTTACCTGAAATATGGCAGTCAGGCTTTAGTCCTTGCTTTCCCTATCTGAGAGTTTTTCATCCAAGCCTTTCATTTAATTTCTTTCTTTAACAATTGGAGCAGATGCTGAAAGATGAGTTTTCTACATTCCAGCTTGAATTATTAAGCACCCACGCATAAGCACTCATTTCTTTTTCCCATTAGGAGAAAACCTGTGGGTTTGACCTGAAGAGCAGGCCTAAGGTCCATAATGTCAGACATTTAATTTTTTTTTATATCTGCTGATACGACATAATACTGAAACCTCTCTGTGCATCAAGGTTATTAATGCAATGTCTGGAGATTGTTTTAAACCACCTGCTGCCATTCTGACTGGTATTTTTACTGTCAGCTTTCCAACAGAAAATGCTCCTGGAAAAGGTCATATCGTTTCTTGCTCTCTCCTTAATACTCCAATGTCCATTCTGGGTTACTGAGAGAAGATGCTCCTGGAAAACTCTACTGAAAGTAGGGAGGGACTGGTTTTCTCTCCTTAAGATATGGGGCATAGTTTTCTTATAAAACGTAGCTGAAGGAAGAGGTCCACTCTATTTCGCTAGATTAAGCCCAGGACTGCCTTGAAGCTGATGCTTACGCATCCTGAGGGTCTTGTCTCAGTCACTGCTTTAAGAGCGTGCCTGCACACGTGTGTGGAAGCACATACAGCAGAGTGGATGTTCTGGTTCTTCCTCATGTCTGTAAATGAAATTAGTTACTCCTACTGCCTTTGTGGTGAAGCTCAGTCTTGGACAAGACATCTTTAAAAAGTTAACATCCTGTAGCCACGTGCCGTAAATCCGCTCAGTCTTCTGCAGACAAAGTTTTAATTAGATATGCTTCAAAGTCAGTTTATTGATACCTGAGAAATCTTCTGATTAAAAAGGAGGCACCTATGGAAGTCAGGTGCCTCCAGAGTTAGGCTGGATTGTAGGATTACAGTTAGGATTTAGGTGTTTAAATTTCATCTTCAGGCATTAAGTCGCTTCTTTTAAAAAATTACTGTGTGTGCTAACGAGCCCTAATTATGCCAACAGGAAGAATTTTATGGAATGTGCCCTCGGCAACGAAACCTTCAAAGTCATGAAAGTTATGAATTTTCCTGATTAGCTTAGGTAAAAGCTAGAACCGTTTCAACCAAATCAGATAAACATTTGATCTTACTCTGCCAGGTAAAAGCACTGTAATTTGTGCTTTCAAAACGTTCTAGAAGTACTTTACTTACAAGAAGTGTAGTGCTGTAGCTTCGCTGTCCCTGCCTCAAGGGTGATACACTGCTGCCTTTCTGTAGGCTCAGCATCACGCGGTTAACAGAAAGATGATGAAGTGATGGGAATTAAAGAATGAAACCTTTAATAATCCTAGATATTCACAGAGTCCTAACAGTGCATAGCAACGTCATGCATTTGGTGGTATCACCAAAACCAGTGAATGGAAAATTTAAGATTTACTATCTGTTGTGAATATCAGTTCCAAGGTTTGCACCTTTCAGCAGCTACTATACTTAGACGGTTTTCCTTTTTCTTATTTTTAACCATTTGGCATATATTTTACTGCTTCGCTTCACTATGATCTGATCCTGCTCAATGGAAGGTGTTAGAATTTTCACAGCTGTGGGATATTTTCAGGCCAAAAGGACGACAGGTGCAAAACTCCTCTTGAAATTCTCTCCTAGTGTTTTCAGTTGTCACAGGATCCGGTCTTGGGGAAAAAAAATGCTATGGAACCATGTATTCATAGGTGCCAAAGGCTTAGATCCTGCAAAACTGTGTCTCATTAAAAGTACAAATTTGAATTTCTGAAAATAACTTATGTTGCTGTAACTTTCAGCAAGTTAACAGGTACGGCTGCAAGGATCTATACAAAGAGACCTTATCTCCCTCTCTGACCATTTTTCATGCTGATCGACCATAAAATAGCTTGGAAATGGAAATTACAGGGCTATATTAGTGGTCACAAGACTGTGTTAATGCACTACTTCTCTTCAGGCTAATTAGCTCTGCTAAGCACCTTGAGTACTGTCCAAGCACAAGTTACTGCAAATACTTATTCTGTATGAAAACATTAGTACGTACAATGAAAACAAGAATAACTTCAGTGTGCCCAAGAGTCCTCTTTCCTATAGAAACCTGTATCTTTATCATTGCGTTCAGGGTCCTTTTGCTGTAGATCATATCCGTGGCGTCCGTATAACCAGGGAGTGCCAGCTACTTCATGTGTTACTAGGAATTGAAGAAGTAATGTTCTTGTCAGTAGGAACAGCAGCTCAATTCATCTTACTATGCCCAATCACAACCTTGTAGAATAATGTTGTGCTCCCCCAGAGAGGAACAGAATGTTTCCTTTTGTCTTCATTTAGTGTTTGCCATTTGCCCTTTATAAATAATATGCTGCAGTTAGGAATCCTCGTGCTGCTAAAATTAAAACATTGTCTTCTTTTTGGCATCCAGGGATCTGTGAGGGAACATGAAGAACTGGTGCACGTGACCCTTTCCAACAAGAAAAAGTTGAAAGGCTGCATTTTAGGCTTGGCTCCTAATTTACCTTTTAACAAATGACACATTTGTCTTCTACAGCACGCGCGATATTCCTTGCTCCGGTGATGTCCCTGCAATACCTGTGGGGAACCTACGACGAGGGAAGAGGGGACTTGACGGCAATGTATCTTACTCTGCGTATGCAGATGTGTAGAGGAGGCTGCCGCAACCCTGGAAGCCTCCAAGGAAATATTATTCATTATGTATTTACAGTTATTGGATTAAAACTTTGTAATGTGCTTTGTTCAATTAATAATAATACAGAGCGGAATGAGCTATGAAATGCATTGTGCCTTTTAAAAGATCTAATATAAGAAAAGACAAGCCGTTTGTCCTAATGAATGCATCTAATTGGTGCACTTTATTATAAAGCACTGGAACAGCATTTTTCACCAGGCAGTTCTATTTGTAACAGGCTGTCTCCAGCACGTCAGGGTGTAATAAATGTGCTGCAGACTAGAACTGCTGATTAGCATTTCTGGAAGCCTGGGAAGCTAGTGGAAGTTGTTTGCCATTGCGGAAAGACCTTCTGAATCCTTACGGAGGGACTTGCAGCGCTGAGATCCATTAGGGATATGCTTACACGACCGACCTTCTGGAGATCTCCGCTACCAGCTCGTGGTACGCGTGCGCAACTGCGATAACTGAGCAGCCAAAACAACAGAGAATTGCTACGACTTTGTTCTACCCCTGGTGACTTCCACAGTATTGATATACAAAAGAGGCTTTCAACAAATACCGTCTTCAACAAAGTAGAGTTTTCACAGCAATAACTTGAGATAGACATATGGTTTATGTATGACTGTAACTCACTGTCCGCATCATCCTTTGTTCATTTTTGATGAATGTAAAGAGGAAGAAAGGAAGGATGCACACGGAAGATTTCTTTTGAGTTATAAGAAGAAACAAAAAGCCCTAGAGGAACTTCTGAAAACACACCTTAAAGCCTTAGAGGAAAACAGGCAACAGTCAATATTCTTTTGGCAGGACCCGTATAGAAAATGACATGACAGCGTTCAGGCAAAATAGTTTAGATAATATCAAATCTATGCAGAAATCCAATCTCTACTGAAGAAATAAGAGACTATGAAAGGAGTGAGCTTTGACCCAGGATTCTTTTGTCTGCGCTCTCAGAAACTAAAAAGTAGCTTTTCAGGCCTTTATTTTCCAAAAAGCTGTACTAGTAAATACAGTCAATTTTATTTTCTGCCTTTTGAAATAGAGGATAGCCAAGAAAGCTTCCCTTGGAAAAATAAACTTATCCTTTCAGGCGCAGGATAGAGCCTTCAGTCTTCATACATGCAAGCCTCTCAATCTGAGCATTAGCCTTCATTCCCTTCATATCTACTGCTGAAAGGCGCACCCTGCACCCCTCGCTGGGGCTTGCGGTCCGGTAGCCTGAACCTGGGAAACATGTGTCCCAACTTTGCGGTGTTATTCAGCCTAACTGCTCTAATCTGCCTTCATACATTTTCCTGTAATGAGACGGATCCACCCCATTACTTTCACTAATTTATCTGAAGGAACAGAGGCTTCCACAACGGCTGCTCGGGCACTGCCCTGGTATCTACAGCATTCAAAACCTGCTGATTGTCCTCATGGCAAGACATAGATTATACAGCCATACCAGGAGAACATGACTGTGTATTCACCTTCATTAATGCTCCTGTCCCTGAGAAAGGCAACTTTATGATGAGAAGCAGTAAAAACAAAGTCGTGAGTTGCAAATAAACACGCTTTGTATATGTACTTCTGTTAGGAGCCTCAGACATAAGTGTTCAAATGAGGTAAAAGAAGAAAACAGGCATCAAGCAAGGATAATCAGGGTACCACATGCTTCCTTCGTCAGACGATATACTAACTGATTGGCCTCAATCACATCACATTACGTTTTCACACCAAGCGCTGCTTTGAGACCAAACCACAGGGAGGTTGAGTGGAAGTTTTGGACGGTGTACGCATCCCAGGACTGGGTTCTGCTGCCAGACTGCCAGCGGTGGCTGAGGCACACGTGTATGATGTACAAAATGGTCCAGGGTGTGACTGTCCGCTCAATTCCTCCTCAGATTTTGGCTAAGCCAGCTGATGCTAAAGCCTGATGTATGCTCGGAGCAGCACCATTAGGTCAAAGTGAGAGCACCATTTAGGCAGGAGACGGGGCCAGAAAGAGCTGAGGGGCCATTAAGCAGCCCTGATCACCTACAAACTGCTGTCTCCGGCAGCCATTATCTTTTGTCTGGTAGTGTCAGAGTCCGCTGATTTACGGAAATGGTACAGACCAGACCTCCAAGCTGGAGGCTACAGAACATCAGCTTACCCAAAAACATTTTGAAGGAGATCCAAGAGCAGCTGGACTGCTGAGGCTTTCGTGTTTCCAGTGTGATAGAGAGGATGCTGGCATCCTGATGGAGGAGGAAGGATGAGCACTCTCATTGTTGGCTAGGTAACAAGTTCTTTTCTTCTGCTCAAAGGTGCACCATGTTAAGAGTCGTGGGTTATAAGTTATGAAATCTTATGACTTGAATGGTGAAAAAGTGAATTAACGGGATAGACTAGCCTGGCCAAAGGGGGATTGAGCCTGTTTCTTGTATTTGTTTATTGTATTTCTTAACGACCTCATGAAATAAAGAAATCATGACCTCATGAAATCACAGAGTATGTTGTTCTGTAAATGCGAGAGATCTGAATGGACCTCGACACAGGGAAAGCTGGAAATCCTGCCTTAGTGTCACTCAGTCCTGGCTGCCTATTCTGGTCTCAGGATGAAATCAAAGAATTGTAATTGATGATCTTGCTAGAAAAACAGCAAAGGCTTATGTAACTTACAGCGTATTTACTGTACTCCTGTTACCCCTTCCTGCCCAAGGGTGAGCATTGTAGGAATAATTTTGTTGATTAAACAAGTCCAAGCAACTCTGCATCAGTGAGCTATGCTGGCTTTGGGCCACTCTGTACAGTATCTGGCCACTGTCTTAATGATATTAACATAATTTTCTATGCTGGTGCTTCTGAATATTATTTTTCTTATCTTTTACCTACTTGTCTATTATCTATTTTTCAGCAGTATCTACTAATGCTGATCCTGACCTGTCATTGTGTCCCCAGACATCTATGGCCTTCTGTTCTTCCACTTCAAGCCCCATTTCGGGGCAGCAGCTAGGACTTGGTAGGCCAGAAGGGTGAATGGGAATGAGTTTGGAAGACTTTCTCTTCATGGCAGTGTCTCTGCATGAGACCCTGGGGCATATATTAAAATCCCAAACATTATTTAATGCTGTTTCCCCTATGCTTAGATCCCCCCAATAAATTTACCTGTAAGACAACAGCCCTTACAGATGGTTTGGCATTACAGGTCTCTCAGGAATCATGATTTCATGAGGGAAATATATATTTCAAGGAATAAACTCTTTATGAGAATTCTGAAATTCTTTGGAGACTTCAAAGACATGACTGCACAATAGTATGTGTGTGGCCTTTTGACATTAAATAGACAGCATGGAGAAAAACAAACCAAGCCAAACAAAAACAAGAATGAAAGCCTTCTCTTTTGTGCCTTTGATGACAGGATGTAAAAGAAATGGTGAGTTTCCTTTTTAAAAACAGAGGTCCTAATTAGGATTTCTTACACACTGGAAACAATCTGCTTAATAGGTCATAAATAAATGATAGTTATTCTACATACACAGTCAAGATACAAACCTGAATTAGCTCAGCTTGATGGAAAATATTTGTGTATCTTGTAAATCAGACATATAAATCAGGCATATTTTGCCCTGCATTTTCAATTGATTGAGCCTGAACTGAAATGTTCCCTTTTGGGTCAGAGGCTGGTATTGGCCTTTTCACTCTCTGTGCAAGAGCTTCCAGGCCTGAACTTTCTCAAGCATAAATGTCAATACAGTAGTCAAAGTGTCTGGCTTATTCCAGTAAAGACATTTTTTTTTTTTGGCGTATTTCCATATATAGGATAACATTAATATTAAAAAAAATAATCCCCAAGTTCTGTCTATTACTTATAATATACGCCAACATACAAAATAAACTAAAACATGCTAGGGAGATTCCCCTACATGTTATCTCTGGAATACACACAGTACTGTAATTTCCTGGAATTAAGTGCATAATGCATAAACATTTCTGATGGCAGTTTATAAAAAGGACATGCATAGTGTATGATTATTACAAACTATTTTTCTGTCTTTGAAAGGTTCGTGATGATTTTTGTTTCAGTGTTTCTGAAGAACTGCAAGGGATGCAAAAAGATATCTGAAATAGATACAGATAGGTAAAAAACAAAATGGAAAAATACACACTGAAAATAGATAAGAGTTTTTAGTAAAGGAACTATTATTTACATTTCAAATATTTTATCATCCCTTTGGTCTGAGCTAAATTTCAGGTTGTTTCGGCAGCAGAAGGGTTTTCAGAGCCTGCACAAGTCTACTCTAGCTGAACAGAGGAAGGAATGAGCAACAGAGGTGAGTGTCTGCTCCCATTCCAAAGTCCCTTGCAGTCATCAATTTACCCCAGAACAAGTTAGTGACTAACTATACTCTTAAATTACTGCTCATTAAGCTGGCGTCACGGGTTTATAATGCACCAGCTACTGTACATCAAAGGGCTAAAACAACCACTGATTTCCATTTCCCTTCGTAAGATACAGCAGCTACCCTTACATTTTGGGAAGTGATTTCTCCACGTCCCAAGCCTCTTGTTTACTGAAACTGAGTAAATACCTTGTAAAAGAGCTGAAAAGTTCATTTCCTGGTAAATTGCAGGGCCTTATTATTTGTAGCTTCATGGGTCTTGGCGTTCATTTTTTAAAATAATTTTCTCCTAATAAGGGTTTTTTTTTTCCATGATTCAAACACGGTCACTTTCTTCTACATAAGTGAATGAAAATGAAGTTTTTTATTAAAGAATTTAAGCATTTCAAGACAAAAGTACAGATATGCAAATATGGTCTCCTCACAGGAGCAGTGAAAACAGCAATATTAAATATTCATGGCTAACGTATGTCGCTTTTACAAAAGTGAAAGCTGGGTGACTATATCATCATGCTACTGTGACTGTATTACACTATGTGTGGTTTATTAATATGATTTTACAGTTTTTGGTTGTGTTATGGTTTAGCCCCAGCCCTGGCTGGAGTGCAGGGCTAAGGGAACTTTCCTCTGCTGACAATACTCTATACAGTTAAGTCCTGTGTGACAGACAGCATACTTTGGCCAATATAATGCATATAATTAATTTCCTCATAAATTGTTGTGCAAAATAAAAATCAGAGTCTAAATTTGCCTATTAATTTTGATACAATTTTCAGAGATAGAAATCATTGACTTGACATTGCATGACTGTACTTGCAGAGAGATAGTTTGATGTCTTCGAATCTGTGAAAAAAATATTGATTTTTGAGAATTTGAAGGGGGTTCATAAATATTTATCTAATGCTTTTCCGAAAATAGTCAAGCTTCTCAATACAGTCTTTATTAGCTGTGCTAAGTGGTTAGATGCATTATGGCATTTCTCCTTTCTGACTCTGTAATCTTTTCTGCAAAAACCCAAGCACAAATGCCAAGGAGAGTGTTCAAATGGGGAATAACAGGTTATTTTAGCCATGCGTAGTTTGGCTTGGAAAATAAATGTATTCCTCAGAAGAATATCAATGTCCAGCTAGTTGAGTAGCAAGGATGTGAGTGAGCAAGAGAGAAAACAGCCAACAACCATTCATGTTGCCAGCTGTTAACACAAACTAGTGGAACCCAAAGGTGAAGACACCCCCTTAAATGTTGGCTCAGCGCTACTTGATCAGTCGCATCGGAGGCACGTTTGGTTATAAAGAAGTCTGGACTTTTGTTACTAAGCAGATGAATGTACACAGTTGAGTCAACGTCAACCTTTGTGCTAGGCTTCCAAGTGTACCCAGTGCACCTGGCCAAGGCACGAGACAGCATCAAGCATCAGCTTCTCCAGGCCTTAGTGGTAAAGCTCCATATACACCCACTGTGAATACATAGAAGGAATGTAAAACAGAGATAAAAGTACATCTCCGCCTTCCCGATATATTTAGACATGAAATTGCTAAGAAGACGATGTAGGTATACATGCTTCCGAATGCACAGGTATCCTTTCAGACTAGTCAAGCCCGTAAGCTCCTGAATGGTGATACACATGCCAGAGCCAGAAAGCAGATGCCAGAGCCTCCTTTGAAGCCCTTGGCCCTCCAGGACTCGGACATTTTTGAAAATAAATCTCTCCAGTAGCCTATCTATATTCATATTAATGCACGTGTACATAGGAAGCTGGTGTGTGGCATCCAACCATAAAGTTCCTAAATCTAGAGCCCTGTAGTGCCCAATGGACTCACCTGTGTTTCTTAGGAGTTCAGAAACTGAAATCACCAGGCGGTGTCTTCTTCAATTATTTATTTCTCATCTACAGTCACTTCATCTCCAAGGATATGAATGTGATATTGCTCAGCTGCTTATTCCTCATAAACCATTTTACTACATTTAGGTATGTCAAATCAACATAGAAACCTGTAATAGGCTTATTAAAACAGATCGTTACGGTCTTATTATTGCTCAGTATTGATAACAGGACTGAAAGATAATAAAACACGATGTTTCAAAAGTGAGCAATAAAAAAGTCACAAAAGAACAGAATAAAAATTTTATTATGCAGTGTCAGGAATGTAAATAGTTTCCAAAGTGATACTGTCAAGCCTTTTGGGACCCATCTCATGGCGCAGTCTCTTCTCAGAAAGAGAAAATAGAAATAACTTCACAACGCAGACTGATTGTTTATAAAATCAGTGCAGACAACACTGTGCTCAATGATCTATGTTGATTTATATCAGCCTAAGTTTTGGGCACTAACTCTAAATACATGCTGTAGAACCAAAATTTGACCTACCACAGGAATATATAAAATCTATTAATTTAGCAAGCAACATCCTCCCACTGTTAAATCATCAGTCCATCCATCTGTACTCAGAAATTTTTGTTTTGTTTTCAGCTCTCTGGAAATATTTCTTATCTATAAAAGTAACATACCTCTTTTTTATTGCCTGATTGTGTTCCAAGCTTTATTTATGTAAAAGTCTTCAAGCACAAATATTTATGCATGAGATGATGAAATTCTGTTTCAAGAATATCTTCAGAGGGAGGTTGGAAATGCATTTCTTGGGAATATTTTGGTCAGCAGCATGCAGTTACTTAACTGCTGCATATCTGTGACCTTTTCAGTACCTGCATACGTTTTCCAGCAAAAGTCAATTTGGAATTGAATGAAAAGTCCAGTGGAAAGGATCTTCTGTATCTTTTTGTTTCTTTTCATTTAGTGTTAAAATTCCACTTGAGTTGTATTTTAGTCATATTATATTGAAGTCTCTTTACAAAAATCTTGTAATTATGTAACAGTCAAGGACTGTCAAGGTATTTCTAATATTTTACATTTTATTTTTCACATTCAGTTGTAGGCAACAAATAAGTAAGATGAAAGGAAACACTGAATTAAGTTTGAGGTTTAATAAATATCTCCTACCTATCTCTGTAATAACAGAGCCATTGAACTACTGTCTTTTTTGGCTGCTGAGCTAAATAACTGTTTGAAAATGTCTGCATGAAATTTAATTTTTAGGGAAAAAGTAGTTTAATTTAGCCAACACATAATTTCTTGTAGCAAACAAAAACAATTTTGCCATTTTGAAGCTATGCAAAGATTTCTAGAAAAAAAACCTGGAATTCTTTTGCAAAAGAATTTTTGTAATTAATACTTTTGTCTCTGTGTATCCTGCCATCTTGCTTTCCTGACTGTACGGAAGAATTACTAGAGTCAAAATGCTTGCTCTGCTTTTTCAGCCATAATAATTCCTACAAAGGCTGAGCAACTTGAAAGATGCTATTTCGTAACACCCTTATGTAAGATGCTGTATTTTTTATTCTTTGTCTTCAAAGATTAAACTTTGTAATTTCATATATTGAAACTAGGAGGAAATCATTCAACTTTTAAGGACCAAATATGATATAATACTAAATATATACTCACGCATGAGTGTCAGCTCCACATATGTATCAGAAAGTAATAATGATGCTGGAAAGAGTGGGGATTGAGTGGTGAGACTTTGGCTCAAGATGGTAAGTTGTCTGATTAATTAAAAAGCGGGAAAATATATTCTCTTACAACCTAGGAATTTAGGGTGCATTTTATCACTCAGAGGAGCCAACACTTTGCAGGTTTAGGCAAATACCAGTTCTGCAGCTGTTATTCATCAATTTTTGCAGATACTAGATAAAGCTAAATCAGAGTCTCACAGTCTTAATTTTTTTCTAACTCCTAGGCCTTTCAATTTTTCATCTTGACAATGTTTCTTTAGAGAAATGATACAGTATAAACATACCTTCTGAAGGAATTAAGAGAGACAAGTACTTAGAAGTAACACAGAATTCCTACATTCTTGCCTGGAAGGAGCACATCCCAAGGATAAAAGGGGAAAGCGGCTTGCTGCTCTTGGATTTTCCAAGCTTCCCTGCTCTGCGAAGCAAAGGGGCCAAGAGCAGGAGCAGTGGAGGTGAGCGTCACTGCCAATTAAAAGAGGAAGGAGCTGGACCTCTATCAAAAGTTTTTTAACAGACATTAGAACCATTTTCTTATGTTGTGGTGTTTTAAGACCATGATTCAGACACGGCTGATGTTTTACAAGAACACAGCGCAACTTATCTGATAATTTCACTGTGCTTTATACATTAAAAGTGCAATTAATAGAATACATACCGAGCAATTAGATGACTTGTTGTGACCTTTCAATTTACACTGCAACAAAGACGCACGCTTGGAATTCACTAGTGAACCATTCCCTGGCTTTCATGCAGCCATTTTAATGGAGCCTGGCAATATTTAAATCAAAAGGGGGAAGATGAAAGCTAATTACAGCCAATATACTAATGCTCAAATAATTTGTATTAATAGAAATTTAAAATAATGGGGGAAAAAGGAGCCGGTATTACATGCAGCGAGCACATTTTTCTCTACTAATTTAAACATCGCTATGGGATAATTCCTGTGTTGGTCTGTGCTGATGTTGCATGACTTTTATTAACATGAATGAGACTGGTTAATTTATCTACAGTAGACTGGAAAAACATACCACATTATTTTTGAACGCAAATGAAAACAACACAGGTTCTCATCGCGTACTTAAGTATCCGACCCACACAATTCAAACCCTCCCAAATCTTCGCATGGCTTCCCAGTGTGCTAAATGCCGTCTTTGAGGTTAAAAATTTGCTCAAGTAAGGCGTGAATTGTCATTTTCAGAAGAAGGTGCTCTCTCGCGTGAAAGCCCTCTTTTTCCTAAATTCCGTCAGCACTGCGCTCCAGGCTCCATCCCTCCCACGGGCGCAGCGGGTGCAGGACTGATGTGTCGAGCCTAAACCCTGCACCAGGAGCACCTTGGTCCTCTGCCTGCCAGGGCAGGAACCTGACACCTCCTGTTCACCCTCCAAATGCGGGACAATTTCAAGAGAGTCAGTTTGCCTCCATGGCTCCCTTACCAGGAAATGGCAAGAAATGAGCAGTTTTGGTTTGTTGCAGAATGGTACATTTTCATAGAATTCTAATGCCTATTTAATAGTTGGTTTAATCAAAACATTTTATTATGAAGCTTAAAATGGCTTTTTTGTTTTGTTTTGTTTTGATTTTGGGTTTTTTCAGGACACACAGACTGAGATTTGTTGAAAATATGTGTGCCGTGTCCCAGGTTCTGATGGGGATATAAAGAAATGTTTCAAATTCTGTTAATTTTTGTTAAATTTTGTACATTTTTTTATGCTCTTCTCTTAACTGATTTGAAATATGATTTATTAGAGCAAATATGAATTATTATAGAAAAAGAATGCGCTAATCATCACTGTTCTACTCCAGACAAGCCTCCATTTTACCAAATACAGAGGAAAATCCTGCGTAACTGAAAAAGTGAGATAAGTTTCCATAATAATTTACACTGAGAATTCACCATCTAATTTTCAGACTTGGAAATTCAATGATGTTTACTGTTTTTCTTCTTATAGTCTCTATACAAACCAGCCTACCGCTGAGGACGTACACTTTGCTAAGAAAACATTTTCTTCCTTCCAAGAAGTACCTATTTCCTTTCCAACAAATATGGTTCATTAGTAGTAGTAAGGAACATTTTGGTTAAAAAAGTCACTGTGTTATTACACAGGCCAAGATTTTAATGATAATCTTATTTAGCCAAAATAATGTTTTGAGAATGTATTTACTACAAAGAACAATTTATTAAGGACAACAGAGTCTTACGTAGAGAACCGGCACTGAACCATGTACTGAAATGATGTAGTGTTTCCCCTTTTTTTTTTCATTCTCTCTTTGTGTGGTTGAGTTCATTTTGGGCTTGATTATGCAAGTCAGTGACAAAGCTGCCCCTTGACTTCTGTGTTACAAAATCCAGCCTTATTTGATTTCCTGTTTATATTTTTAACCTAGTTGCTATTCCTGTCATGCAGCCTGCGAAAGCTTCCAGTACTGGCTGCACGCTTTCAAGAAGGTCATTGTTCTTTTAGGATCATCAAATGATCATGAGTGAACCATGAATCAACATGGAAAACACGAGGGGAACGTTCTCCCAAAAGATAAGAAAACACGTAACTTCTGCAGTGCAAGTCAAATGACTCATCCCAGAAAGGAGCATCTTTCTTTTAATGTTGGAATAGATTGCCCTATGGCAGTCCTGGTTCTCGCTAAACTTTGATTAACTCAAGACAGCATGAAGTGGTTTTGGTTTATGGCTAAAATCAGGCCAAGTATTTCTTGCAATCTGCTTAAAGAAAAAGATCTCTTTCTAGACAGATCATCTCTCTTTAGAGGGCACAAAAGCCAATCCTGTGTGAATTTCCCTGATTGTACTGTTATTTATCTAAATTTGTGTAATAGTGCTTTTTGGAAGGTAAAGCTCAATGCGGAAGAGTTGGGATAATGGTGGTTATTACTGATTTTTTTTTTTTTCAACCCTAGGGAGAAGTCAAGGAACTAAGAATTACTATTGTCTTCTTAGGATCTATATTTGCCATCTATGGCTTGAGGAGTTTCATACAAGGTTATCTCACTGTACTGTTTGAAATACAGTTTGTTCATTCTTAACCTTGTTTTTTTTTCCTAGGAAATATTTAAACTGAAGTTGTTCAAATAATTAATCTTGTAGTAGGCTGCCAGAAATTTTGAAAGACTGCAAATTCTGTTGTCCTAAAGTATTACCTACCTATCCCCAGGGCAAAAAAAAAAAAATTCCCCTATCTTCATCAAATCTTTTATTTTGATTGCACATTAACTGTTTAAATGCTTTAAAAATTCTGTTTATATTTTCAATTATTAAAGCAAAATTTAACTACAGATTAAGAGTGTGCTAGAATTGCACATTTTAAAGGCTGAAAGATGTTTTGACATTTTCATCTTCCTTTTGGATAATATAGAGTGGACTCCTAAAAGAATCTAGAACCAAACAAAAAAAAATTACTGAAATTTTTTAAAACCATAAGAAACAACAACAACAAAAGAATTGTATTTGCTTGGTCTGGATCATAACAGTCTACAGCTGTTTAAAAGAAGGCTTCAAGGAGGGTGGCAATGTGATGTTGTGCTTATCTATGATGCAGAAGAGAATCTGCTGTCTGAAAGCAACAAGTACAATGAGTTTGAATTGCAGAGTGGCAGCTGAGCTGGACATTACAGAAACATCTCCCTAATAAGGGTGCTAAGGTGCTAGAGTAGATTCCAGGGATGTTTTGGAATCTCTGAAACTGGAGATTTATAAAAGGAACTTAGACAAACATCATCCAGTAGTCTGTCTCTTAGGTAATGGATTAGCTGACCCCGCAGCATCCATTGCAGCAACCCTAAAGAGTTGTCGCTAACCAAACAGGTTATTATCTAAAAACATTTCTAGCTCTTTAGAAATGCTTTAAATATTTTTTTTCTAGAGCATCTAGAAAAATTTCAAGGTTTTTAGAAATACAGCTGTATGTTAGGCTTATTCTTCTCATTTTCATAATTGTTCATAAGTTTTTGAAGGTAAGTGGGAAAAAGATCAATAGTTCCTCTGGAAGTTTGGTGCTTCTTTGCTGTTTCAAGTTTTGTGTTCCCCTTGTATTTTGCTGTTCAATATTCTTTTTCCTTAATCCTCCGCTCTGTAGTTAATTGTATTTCCAGAACTTGAGCTCTCTCAGACATTTAAATTAACTTCTAAAATTCATACAAAAAAAAAAAATCTCTAAAAATGGTAAACAAAATCTCTTTCACTTAATAGGTAAACTCCCGTTTTCTCTAGTTTTACATAGGGTTAAGGACATCTTCTTGCCTGCTCTTGAACTGTGTGGATTGTCTGAAAGCAGTCATTGGTGCTTTAAATATGCTCAGCACAAGTTTCCAGCCTGGCTCTTAGGACAATATTAAATTTAGAATTGTATGTCACATACGTTCTTGGTCCTTGATGAGAAAAAAATGTCATTTTTTTTTAATGACATTTAGACCAGCCTCAACATGCAAGTGCTATGTGTAATAGAAATTACCAAGCATTTATAAAGAGATTTGGTTTTTGTGGTTCTGTAAGTTGTTCATATTTTGTGTTTGACTGCTTGTATTTTCCACAAGCTAACAAAGTGACTGGAGTGAGCAACAAAGCCCTTCCTATGGCTACTGGGTACGTACCCAGTCTGGTGGTGATCAACACTTTGAGATGCCATGACACTCCAGTTGTCTCCAGTTTCGTCTCCAGTTGCCCGACATGAGGAAGATGAGCTGTGGCTTGCCCGCAGAGAGTGAGTTATAGCCACTTCACCTCTTCTGCCTTCCCATGGGCCCTCCGACGCATGCGAGATGTTTGAAAAGCAATGCTAGCGCGCTGCATGGCCTACTGTCAAAACCGCTTTGAGCTCAAACGCTGGAGCGCGTCCATGTTCTTCGACACAGCCCCTGCCTGGCCGTTTCTAACTGATGCGCCTTGGTGCTGTTGGGGCAACACGGGTGCAGCTTTGGGGAAAGATGTCATGGGGCACGGGGGGACCAGAGGTGCCCCACAAAGGCTGGGGATACGGGGATGCACTGCAGATGCCAGGCCAAGTGTGCGGCTCAGCCCGCTCCCATGGAGCAACGCTCCTCAAAAACCACGGCAGAGTGCATTGGCGCACGTGCAAGTCATCACGGAAAGAAGCAAGCAAGGATTAATTTTGGTTTTGCTGCTTTTTTTTTTTTTCCTTAACTAGCCAGGTGGCAACCTTATTTTTCTGCCAATATACAAAGCTCGATTGAGGAACCAGCTGAGATCTCTCAGCCAGAAAGCCACATTGGCAGCTTTCGGCACCTATTCCTGTCCACCGCTGGCACAGGGAATGCTCTTGAATTTGTGAGAAGGGGACTTGATTACAGTAAGCAGCTCTGAGACAACTCTGAATTGCACAAAGGAGTGCCTGGCCCTAGAAGCCCTCAACGTCAGCAGAGATGAAAAGATACCTGTCTTTTTATATTTGCAGATTGAAATGCTCCTTTTATTCTTTTATTAAAAAAATAATTGTCAAATTATTCCATGTTTATTTATTGTGATTTCTACTGTCCTTCCTTCATCTCTGAATGCATACATACATGGCACCTGGCCATGTCTCCAGCAGTTCCAAGCTTGACTTTAATCCAGCTGCTGCCATATGACTGTTGTTACCGGTGGCACCCCACAGAATTCACTGTTTCTACTGCCACCTTTCTAAAGGACTGGTCATGATGGTAGTATTTACCAAGAGGAAGAGAAGCAATACTGCAACATAAACAGATTTTCTAGTTTTATATCTGGACAAAAATAAAATTAACATTTACTGTTAATTATCCTGTATTTCCATCTCCTATCACAGAAAGATCCTGCTGTTTTATCTTCTGCAATTTCATCCCCTCTCCTACTGATGCTATAACGCAAAGCATTTTACCATTAATTCTATTTCTCTCTCAATTCCTAAAGGCAAGTACCTTTAATTTAACTGCAGTTTTCTATTATTTGATTTTCTCAGTTCTGTAGTTTACTGCAGTTATCCTACTCAGGTCAGTAGTTTACTGATACTGTTGGGCTGACAGCTGCCAATGGCGTGTCTGTTTGATGTATAAGCTTTTAAAGCCTCCTCAAGGAAACTGTGTAGGTTTATACAGTCTTGTAGTTTTGACAATTAAAGCTCTAAGGGCCATTTGCATAACAAACTAGCTGTACCAGTGGAAGGCATCAACCATCATCTTACCTTAGGACTTAGGTCTATGTCTACACTGATTGAAGTTTTGCTACTCATACTATCTTTATAAGTCTGTCTTCAATTAGTGTATATGTATGATGCACAGAATGATCTGCTTTGTTTTGAACACGTTCAGAAGGCTGCACACAACTGAGCATTGATACTTAGATGAAAAGTAAACACCATCTTATGAAAGAACTGATCTCCTTTCCTTTTCTCCGAAGTCTCTGACCTATCAAGACTTACATTCCCATATTTACTTCTTATGAGCATTTTCCTTTTGGGGTCCATAAAATTTGTTTTGGTTTATTTCAGTGGAAGCAGGATCAGGTCTCTTTACTCATTCTTATGGCTTGCGCTTCTTTTACCCATCTGTTAAATGGTTTGTAAGTGATATCCACCTACCAAACACCGCTTGTGGCAAGCTCCATTTTCCTATTTTACTCTTTCTGATTCTGTGGTTTATTAAAAGCCTCGCACTGCCCGGGGACAGTAACATCAGTGGTTCAGATTAATTCTTTTTGGTCTTTAGCCAAGCAACCAGCTAATTTTGTCACTTGGCTAATTTAGTGATGTGCCAGCAAAATTCATAATTACAGCTAAAAGTATTTGTACTACTATTGCTTGCTAAGCTAAGGTGACTTCATGAATACCATGTATTCCTTCTGCCCTTCAGTCCAGAGAAACATATTTAATAAAAAATGTAGAAGTGGAATCTATCATCTATCCATTTAAAACTTTTATTGCCTTTGTTTTTTTTTTTCAGTAAGACACTAGGCCATATCCCACCCTAAGTTACACAAGAAGATATTTAAGGAAAGGATTTTTGTCCCTGGTTAGGAAATACAGCTTACAAGCAGACTATTTTAGACAGAATTTGAAAACCATGCAACTGAATATTTGAGTTAAAGCTCTGTTAGATGATGGGAGAAAAAGCCCTTACATGTGGTGGCCTTACTGAGACACATGATACGTTCTTTGGATGAGAAACAAGGAGAGCAATCTTTACAGAAAGTAAAATTTAAGGGATGTTTTACTAAGCTTCTGCATATTTTTAAATGGGTAATATTTTTGAATAAAATCTTCCATCAAAACAAAGAAATGCCATTTCCCTACAGAAATTTTTTGGAAGATAGGATTTAAGAGGCCACAACCCCACTATTAACCTCATTAGGGACAGTGTCTGTTCCACATCAGGTTCACCCCCATCCCAATCCCACCTTGTCGTGGTTTTGTTAGTGAGGGGGGGCCTAAGGTGGCAGCTTCTGTAGGAAACTGCTAGAAGTCGCTCCCCTTTGTTCAGGGGACTTGGCCAGGCCTTGGGCGGACCCGCTGCTGGCCAAGGCCGAGCCGATTGGTAGCAGAATGTCTCGTGATAACGCCTCTGCGATAACGTATTTAAGAATGGGAAAACAGAAAAAAAAAGAGAGAAGAGAAGATGTGAAGAAGCTGAGCGGGGGCAGAGGCGCAGAGGGGGAGGCGCAGGCCTCATGGGCCTTGCAGGCCTCACCCTCTGGCCTCTCGCCAGGCAGCCGACTGGGCCCGACTCGGTCCAGCCCGGCTGCAAGAAGTGGAGAGGAGATGAGAAGTGAATGAGATGTGATGTAAAAAAGATCCTGAGAGACACCTACCAGCCTGTTGTGAGGAACGGCTGCAGACACCAAGGTCAGTGAAGAAGGAAGGGGAGGAGTAATGCGGCTCCTGGCCAAGATTCCCCTGCAGCCTGTGGTGACGACCATGGTGGAGCAGGCTGTCCCCCTGCAGCCCATGGAGGTCCACGGAGGAGCAGAGATCCACTTGGAGCCCGTGAAGGACCCCATATCGGGGGAGGTGGATGCCTGAAGGCAGCTGTGGCCCGTGGAGGGCCCGCTGGGACAGCTGTTCTGGAGAGACTGCACCCCGTGGAAGAGATGACCCACGCCGGAGCAGTTCCACGAAGGACTGTGGCCCGTGGGAGGGACCCCACGCTGGAGCAGGGGAGGAATGTGAGGAGTTCTTCCCCCAACCATGAAGCAGCGGCGTAAAACAACGCGTGATGAACTGACCACGACCCCCATTCCCTTTCCCCCCCCGCGTGCCGCTCGGGAGGGGGAGGTAGTAGAGATAATGTTAAGCTTGGGAAGAGGGAGGGGTGGATGGAGGTTATCTTGTTCTCTGTCTCATTATCCTGCTGTTTGTAGTAATAAATGAATAGTTTTCCCCAAGTCGAGTCTGTTTTGCCCGTGACGGTAACTTTAAGGATTTCTCCCTGTCCTTATCTCAAACCTCGAGTCGTTTTTCCTTATATTTTCTCCCCCTGTTCTCTCGGAAGGTGGGGGGAGTGAGAGAGAGACTGCGTAGTCTGGTCCGATCGGGGCTGAACTACGACACACCTCCATCATCACCAAATGTGGCTGCATCCAGGCCAGAGATTTTTCCCTAAATACTGCTGTTGTTGGCTCTCCAAGTGACAATATTTGATAGATACTCAGCAGTCAAACTAGGAGCCTGGATGTTTGCTGAAATACTTCATGAATTTCTTAAGACTTGATAGAACTGCTCAGCGCTTCAGTTTGGCAGTTGTGAACTTCAAGTACTCAAAACCAAGCCTCCAAAACCATTAAACTACTTAAAACAGAGAAAACATGCCAGTGTCTGGTGAGATTTTTCTTTTCTTTGCAACTCTGTGGATGGTAATTCCTCTTTGCCCTTCTTATTAAGGGCAACGTCTGAAAGAGAGAGAGGCGGGCTCAAAAAGAAGAGTGAGTGTCTGGGGAGGAGGAACTGGCCCAGGCTGGAAAGTGGAGCTCCTCAGGCTGAAGCCAGGAACCGAAGCTGCAGCAGGTTTGGTACAAAATTAATCCCTGAGTACTTCTGCTGCCACTGGAAGGATATGATAGTGCTAAGGGCTGCACATGTTCACAGGCTGCTTCCCCAGCTGCTTTGAGATTAAAGCCTCGCTCCAAAGTACACGAGATGCTCAAGCGTGCTATGTCCACATCTGCAAAGAGCCCGTGCTGGTCTGCCTGGGGAGGCTGGAAAGGAGCAACTGCAGGAGCGGAGCAGAGAAACCTTGCGACCTGGCAGGGGTCTGGCAGCCTGTTGTCGGGAGGGAGAGGAGGGGTGAGAAAGGCTTCACAAGAGAGGGAAGTGGAAATAAGGGTCATGGGAGGACTATAGAGCAGGGCAGAAAAGCACTTAGAGTGTCAAAAGGACATGTTCATATTGCTGACTCTGACTTGATTTGGAAGCTTAGCTGTCATTATGAGAATTGGATCAGAAACAATTTTGGAAGATGATGATATTTACTCGCCAAGCCAATCTCTATCACTAATTCTGAGTGCCGGCTCCCTCAGCTCTCAGAAAATAGCCGCCTCTGATTTTCTTTAGGCTGGAAGCAAATACGGATTTAATGGGAGTTGTGGGTTCCCAGCACTTTTCAAGACTAAGTGTTAGATGCACGCTGAACTTAAAACCTGACACATAAATCAAGCTGGTTTGTTTTGGTATTCTGCCTTCTCTAGAAAACAAATTGTTGTAATACAAAATTGTGCTTCTCACTTTGATAGCTTATTTTAGTTACCCATGCTGATGCTCTGGGTGGTTCAAATAGGCAGAATCTGACACTGAGGTTTTCTGGCACGTCACTTCTGGTGAAGATGTGATTGAAGTGACACAGCGGTCTTTCAAAGTACTCATTGAGGGTAGACAGACTTCACACAGACTGCTTACGAGCAGAGGTACGGAGAGATTTTCAGCGACACCAGAAGCGTTCATCCTCTCGCAGCCGAGCCTTGTGAACTTCCCCTTTCTGATTCTTCCAATTAAAGGTGCTACCTGTGTGTCTTTGTACGCTTGTCACTAGAGATTTAGATTTTCATCACAATAATGGTGGTGCAAATGTAAAATAAATGCATAAATAAATAAATCCAGTAAACCCTTTCTGAGTATGGTTTATACTGCTGTCATGTAACTCTGCACATGGTGCGAAGAAAGCTACGTACCAAAGTAACAGGAAACAAACCTGCAACCCGAATGGACTTTTTCACTGCTGCTCACCAGCTGTTCTCTGTCCTGAAGCTTTATATTATTCATATTACCTGCTCATCTACCATAGCATGTGACTGTATCTATATAATAATAACTCTGGCTGTGGTCAGTGGAATTTACTGCATTTAGTTGGCAGGGAATCAGGACAAGATCTTCTGACAGAGAGCTTGCCAGATTTACATTGGCAAAAACCCCACGCATTACAAGTCTCAAAAGGTAGAGGGATATAAGCAGTAATATTAGAGTCTTAGTACCTTCACTAAGTAATGTATTTAGCCCTAGAAGATATTTCAGTCTTTAATTTTAAGTACAGGTTTTAGCCCTACTGTCTTCAATAGCCCCAAGTCATGTATTTAAGCAAATGCCTTGATCGGTACAGTCCTACACTGTGCCAGGTATTTGAACTAACTGCAGTTACCTGAACTAAATTAAGGCTCTAGGTAAATGGCACTCACCTTTACGGGCATAATGAATATACATACATATTTGAAAGAATAACTTGCTAGAAAATAGAGTTTGTGGGGCAACTTGTGAATGGTCTCACATTTCTGTAACATACACACTGTTGCCTTTGGTTTTTATTCACGTTCTTGAAAAGCACGCTCTGTATTAGACAGAACAGACATACATCTGGAAATGGCGTTTCTCAAATTGTAAAGGAGAATAAGAAAAAGGGAGAGAAAAAAAAAATTCTATTGCCAATGTAGCATTCCATATAATAGCTGACAACGAACCTAAATCACAGATAAGGTGTAACAAAAAACAATAAGGAAAATTAATTGTAAACTAACCATTTCTTCAAGGAAGAACAATCTTTTTGCCTCTTTTCCCACCTTTTTCATGTTGACATTAACGTACCACTTTCCAGATAACAAAATCAGATACTGGAGGTTTTCTTTTTCTCCATTCAAAGGTTTCACTGGATTTACATATTTGATATCATTTCTCCAACACTCAATACATTTTGCCTCCTAGAGAAGGAAACTATGAAACCCCAGATATTTCAAATTATAGTACAATCAATGAATATCCAGGAGCAATATTTTAGGGAGTCTAATTAAGACTTCCAATCATACTTTATTGCTACCATCCAGGCCCTGCCAAGTCATGTTAATGGAACTCAGACATAAGATGGTTTACTACCAACAGTGGAGGAGTACGCGGGAATTAATTACCACAAGTAGCCTAGCCACACAGTGTCCTGAAGTGGGGCAGTAACCGTCTAGCCTAGCAGGACTCTGCATTTCCCCCGTCCCACTGGAGTCAGTGTAAAGTAGTCTTCAGGAAGTTTATATCGATTTTATCCACTGCCCTCCCCTTTTAAATTTTTTTTTTTAATTTTAACTTTATGTTTCCTTTCCTTCTGCTGTATCATTTTTTATTCTATGCCATCTCTTTGCTCATCTACTTCCCTCCCAGGTCAGTGTCCTGACCCTGCAGTAACATCTCATGAAACCTGATGTAAGTCAAGAGAACTTCATAAAAACCAAAAGACAAACCTTTAGCGTTCCAGTTTGGTGTTTGTGCAGACAGTACCAGTTGTACTTCAGCATTTTCTTCTGCAACTTTTCCTTAAGCTCTAGCTTCCTTTTCTGTTTTTTTTTTTCTGCCTACTTTTCCTGTTCTTTTTCAGTCTTGTCTTTCTGTCTCCCAGCTTCTTGACTATTTTCTCTTTCCTTTTTCTTTCCTCCCTCTGCTCTGATGCCTTTCATCTCTCCTAAACCATCTTGCAGCTCAGTAGTCCAATTCTACCCCTCACTGTTCAGGCCCTACTCCATCACTAACCTTTTTCTCATCTTGCACAGTCTCTTTGACTCTATCTATGCACTTAACTTTCAATATTTCCTTACCCTCACTCTGTCAACCTTCATCCTTCAGCCAGTATGCACCACTTGGTATACAGCTTAGCTGACAGCGTCTTCAGTGGCTAATTATGCCAAAGAGAATATATTTCCTAGTCACAATCAAAATCCTAGGGACAATAATATTTTCCACTGCAAAATTCACAATAGAGGCTCTGTTAGAGACAGTGGAATAATGCATTGGTCTGTTTGGTTTTCCTTAATGAAACAATTTCATTTAGTAATTCTGATAAATCACAAAAACATAAAACATGCAAGTACTTTGTGGAAAATACTTTACTCACATGTAAAAAAACAGAGATGTGTACAGCTGTTACCTCACTTTACTTATTCCATAGCCTTTTCCTAGTTTAGCAACGAACCAACATGAAACCATATTTCAAGCTTGTGAGTAGAGAAAAGAGGAAAACAATCAAAGAAGACAGGAGAATATAAATATAAAATCAGTAAAATCAACAATAAAATAATTTACAAAAGGATCCTCTAGAAACGACCAGAGGGAAAGGAGAAGCTAAATACTGTGGAACTCCAAAGGGGAGCAAAAGGAAAAACCTGAGGAAAGACAAAAGAAAGGTGCTGCTTCTGTAAAAAGGGAAGGCGAACAGCACCCTTCCAGTAACTGAAGGTTCACTTCATTAGACTCGGGGCTAAATTAGCATATCCAACCACCAGATGTGGGCTATAACATCACTTGTAACTGCTGATGTGTCCAGAGACACCAGAGCCACCAACCCAGCTAGCGGTGGGGACTGGCACACTGATGTTCACAGTTTTACCCGCTTACGGAGGGCACGGCTGCAATTCTGCACAGCCTTCCTAGTGCATCCAGCTATCAAGATGGTATTTGCAGGGCAGGAAAGCACTGAAACACTGACTGAAAGTTCTGATGCAGCTAGACAGAAAGTATTGTTGCTCTTAGCTGAAGAAACCAGCGTTGCAGCTCCAGTTTTGACCAAGGCAGCAATGCCCAGTTAACATCTGGACAGGATGCATCTAGTACGGCAGGGAACAGCGCTAGAGAGGCGTCGCCAGTCCTGAGCTATTCCACATGCCGTGCTACCTGGTAGAGTACTTGAAGCAGCACTGCCTTTCCCCACAAAATCTGAAACTGCAGGTCTCCTGGCAATGTTTTATTATTCATTCCCACAAGCCACTTTTTGTAGGCGTGCAGGTTGTAATGACCAGTCCTGTTAAAACTACCCACCCAGTTCAATTTCCTCTGCCTCTTCGAGTGGCTATGGCATTCTTCGTTTGCTGTCTTACATTGTTAGGTAGCAGTGGTATGTACTGTTAAACTGTTGTCACATCTCATCCCAAAGGTGCTGGTATTTCACTGACTGATAAAGTGTGATCCTTTAATTTAAAACTTAAGGGACAGATATTGATAGCACTTTAACCCATAAGGGAATCTACCACTCAGAGGAAGATACTATTCATTATAAATAAGGTTATCAGAATCTAGCCCAGATAGTATTAGGGTAAAACATGTTACTTTACAAAAATGTTAGGCTTGTTCTCAGTTTTGCTACGCAGGTATTGGCAGGTTGCTGTGATAACACAAAAAGCCCAGTGCTTGACAAAAAAAAAAAAGAATTAGAGTAGGTGCATACTACTATTATAGGGATGGAGGGAACAAAGGCTGTAAAGAATTCAGGTGGAATCTTTATGTTGTTGGAAGAGATAAAGTCTTAAAAATGACAGAAAATAATTGCCTAATAAAGAGCTACAGTACTGCCCTAAGCTGCAGAATGAAACAATTATTTTTATGTAGCTCCTCATCTTTAGAATCTTAAATTCTTTTTGTTGTTCTCTTATCCTTCCCTTGATCTGTTTGAAGACTTTTCCCTGTACATTTAACAAGTATTTTTTGTTTGTTTTCTCTCCCCCCTACCTCCACTCTCCCCCCAGTGCTTTATCTATGATGCTTCTCTGTAACTTGCCTCTGCAGTGTTGTTACCTTACCAACTGGAACATCACATCATAGACCAGATCATTACAGCCATCTGTTACCCAGCGCAGCTGACATATTAACCTACAAACGCCCCTCTCTCTCTCTCCGTTATTCTTGCAGGTCAGTGCGGTTCATTGGTACCCTGTGATAGATGATGCAAAAGGAGAGGAGATTAGAGCATCAGTGGCAGGAGACTGACTCTGAATCTGATCAGTTTAGGCAGAAGGGATTTCATGTGATCCTAAGATGCAGCTGTGGTGTAATCCAAGAGATACTTCTTCATGTCTGTCATAGCGAGTGCAAAATCCCAAATGAGCAGAGACACTGAGGGCAGTTGCTCATTTAATTAACCTGCCCTGACTTTATCAGCTTCCAGGGGCTAACGTCATTTGATAGAGTTTTCACTCTGCTTCTTAGATGAGATCACCCATTCTGGAGGCAGTCTGTGAGGCTGTATCTATGCTGTAGTTCATGTGTGAGCCCAAATGCACCTCACCTCCAAACAGCATCTAGAGGACATCAACAGAGAAAGCTCGAGCCTTTGTTCAGTATCGTGGTTACAACCCCGGCAAGCCTCTATTCCTGAACGTGCTAAAAATTTCCAGGCTCTCCCTAACAGGCTACAGTGCCTCAAGCAGATGGTGGTGAACACGGGGTCTAGGCAGGCAGTGAAGCACAAGAGGCACGGCCACCAGTCCTACAGCCAAAGTGATAAGTCCAAGGATAACTGCAGGTTCAGATTCCTAACCTTTTTTTTGGTAAGGATTTTTAAAATACCATGCTTTACATAATTTTAAGACTCACATGCATATTCCTCTCCCTCTAATATTAAATGAGAAGTTTCATATTTTGTCGATTTAACAGCCACGAGCTGAAACTCCTTGGTGTTACGCAATAAAGCACAAGACCCAGTTCAGTCCCTTCCCAATCACTACTGAAAAGCTGAAGCACTTTGGAGTGGAGGCAGCAACACAGAGTATTTCCTAAGCCTACACACCTATGGAAGTCTTAGTTAATGTTTCCAATGTATACTGTGCTCATATTGTGTCCTTTACATAAGCTGCAAATAACATAGATTTGCAATATAGTTGTCACTTGCATGGTCTCAATAAGGGAGCTTTTTCTTCTCTATTTGCCTGATTAGAAAAAGGAAAATAACGCAGCTGAACAAAGAATACAAAATGGGTAATTTAGCCTACAAATTTTACCCTAATTTACTCAATCTTAATTTTCTGCTTTTAAAATACTGGGAAGAACATAATGATTGCCTAAGTGTATTCGTTATCATCTCTCTGCATCATTTCTTAGAATATTTAAAATTCACGATTCAAGCTGTACAGTTTAGTTGTCACTGGTCAGTCAAATCACACAGCATCTTATCCGTTCTCTAATGGGCAGTTGAACAAAAAAAAGCAAAAAGTATGAGGAAATGTAAAAAATCTAGTTCTGCACATGGTCGTGCCAACTCAGTAAGTTCTTTATATAGCTACTTATGAAAATAACATAGAATCATAGAGTAGTTTGGGTTGGAAGGGAACATTTCTATTACAAACATAGCTGGCGACAAGAGAGCCTAAAAATGGGAACCAAAATGCATTAGTTTTTGAAGAAGTATTCACTGAAAGTGATGTTCAGTATTCCCTCAAATTAAGATAACAAGCTATCCATCATATTCAAAAGAGAGGTTTGGCTCTGGCTAATGGCGTTCTGTGATAAAGGCAATCACTGTACCTGGTTGCCAACCAAGTACCAAATTTTCCCAATGATTGATTAATGAACTAAATATGGATTACAGCCTATTCAGAAAGTTTGAGGTGGAAATAGATTATGCCTTTTGTTGCCACCCAAAAAATATTACATAAATTACAACAGATGTTGGAAACTTTACAGTCAGCCTTTTTGCGTCCTGCTACACTTTGTTAGAAACTAGTACTTTAACCCTTGAAAAGAGAAAACAAAATGCCAAGTTGTGTGAACACAGGACCACATTAAATAACAAGAAGGTCATACACTCACACAAGCTAGAGAGAAAAATCTTTAGTCTAAAATCTGAATAATAAAATTCTAGGCTCATTGATTTTAATGGGCTTTGGATCAGGCCATTATTTCTGTTGCGATGACAATATCTATATAATGTATTCATTTTTACAGTCATGACAATGAGTTACTGTTTGATAAGTGTTTCTAATTTGAAAGAAAAAAAAAGTGTCATTAATTAAAGATTATTCCTTGGCATTAATTTTATAAAGTGTGCTGTAGAACTCTTTTTCAAATTAAGAAAGAAAATCTATGCCAACGGAGTGCCAATGAAGAACTTGTTATGAGTTAACAGCCCTAAGGATGAATAGGAGACACCTCAACTTTGTTTAGTTTTGACACTATACTGATCAACCTTTTCTTAGTAGCGCCGTCTCAGCAATGTGCTCATCTAAAAATAAATTTCAGGTTCACTGCAATCCAGATTTTCCAGCTCTAACAAATAATTTTTCTGTGTCAGGTAGTACAAAGGACTGGTATAAAACCATTCACCTCTTGGTAAGCCACTTTGGCTGACAATAATTGGAAGAGGTTTTTTTTTTTAATTGTTTATTGTTAGCTGAATTTATAACAAGTTGGAATTTCAACCACTTGATTTACTTTTGTGAAAGCAAAAAAGCTGAGAAGCACTTCTATCATTCCGTAACTTCTCTAAGCAAACAGCTGTGAATCTTTCCCTTACCTGAGAACCACCAAGTGAAATGCTTGATACAGTTTAATGACAACAGCAACAAAATAGAACAAAGAACTTGAAGATTTTTGCTCTTAGAAGTATTAATTCCAGAGAAAGAATAAATAAATAAAAAAAGAAGGCAGCTTTAGAACTGTTGCTAGTCTTATTATTAGATCTGTTTGGCAGAAGGGGAAAAGATATGGACATAGAATATTCTGTGGACCACAACATTTCTGTCATGACACCTCCCAAAGGCAGGATTCAGGTAAATTCTCCCCAAATCCATTGATTCTAGTTATGGGGTTGCATAAAGTTTCAAGTTACAGTTTCAAATAGAATTTACAATTTATGATATCTTGAAAATCCCACTGCGATTTCCTTGTTGTTCTGCCTCCCCAACGTAGAGCTTACCCAAGGAGTGGAGAAGCAGCTGGCCTAGTTTGTTGCCAGCACACCTGAGGGATATTGGCTGGAGGGAACAGACAGTGACCTGATAGCAGGAAGGTCAATAGTCTTTCTGGATTAATTTAAAGACTAAGGAACTTTTGAGGAGAGATCAAACCTGAAAAAAACCCAAATGCTAAATCTGGCTTATAAAAGCAAACATAGGCCCTAAATCCAGATCTTTTCCATTAATGCAACCACAGAACATTGTCTGACAGCTGGATCACAGTGAAAAGTGCCTGTTAATATAAGTGATAGGAAGTTACCTGTGGCAATTTAAGTAACGTGGAAGTGTTAATTTAAGTAATAGGACTTGTTTTAAGGATGGTTTCAGAGAAACTGGTGCACGTGAAAACATCCTGTTCCTTTGGGTCTGGGGATCCTTCAGCTGAGGTAGGTGGCAGAAGCAATTGCAATACTCATCATACTATTATATTTCTCCAGCGTACAAAGGGGAACATCTTTTTTTTTTCTGAGCTGCACGATTTATCTGTTCGAAAGTATCGAGTACACAAGACAATGTGGAAGAAGTACCCTTTGGTAACAAAAGAAATATCCCTGGAAGCAGAAGGAGAACCCAAACTCTAGGGATTTTAAGGAGCTCTTAACCAGCTTAATAAAAACAAAACAAAACAAAAAATCAAACGAGAAACAGAGAAAACTACACTTGTTGGGGGAAGACTGATACCATCTGGGAAAGCTGCTAAGACTGCCAACACATTTCTTAGCTGTACAGAGAAGCAGCCTAAATGCAGACTATGATGAGTACATCAGGAGTCTGCGTTCACGCTAACATAATGTGGCCACAAATAAGAGGCATTTTGCTACTGCCTCTTGTGTACATGAACAAAGATGCAAATATGCATATATTTTTCTACAAAAACTCTTAAAGCAAAATCTCAAGGATGGAGAACAAAATCAGCGTGTAGGCTTTAAATCAATGGCCATTTTTTAATAGTCTCAAGTAACTTTGCATGGTTTTAATCACCACTGACTTCAATAATCCACAACATACCCTGAAAGTTACCAATTTCCTCTTTCCCAAACCTTAGAAGTGAAGATTCCCACATCTATTGTTTATGTCTATGGTGATTCACACAGAAATTACACAGTCAAAAGATGAAGAAATATAACACAGTGTAAAGCACATAAGGTATCTTCCCTCAGCCTGAAGAGACATGGTAATTTTCCACCAGAACTAGTGAACTAGAAATTTTGATTTATTGATCTTTGAGGTCAAACACAGATATTTTTGGTTGGCTGGCTGATTTTTGTTTTGCATTGCCCTTTTGAATTTACAGAAGGTAAGGTCAAAGTGTTAATGCACTAATTCAGCCAGTATTAAAGAGCCCCTTTTACATCTTTCTGAGTATCCCTCAAAGCTGACATCTTGTTTAATATCTGTGTCTGTCACCTCTGAAAAACAATGTCATGTTGGAACTTTAAACTGCCATAGGATAGCAGACAGTTTTGGTCCTGTTTTTTACTTTAGCAGAGTTTCACTAGGAAAGGATGAGAGGGAGAAAACCCTGAGGGGTAGAGAAATAAGTTTACTTTCTTGAAAAAAATATCTGTTATTAAAGACTCAAGCTTCAACGAATCTGATTGAATTAAACTTGAGAAGTGTGAACAACACTATTTTTTATGGCTTGCAGTAATTTCTAACTGAAAGGCAGGCAGCAAGTGTAATAGGCTGATATCTGTTATTCTGGCTTTTTGCACACCAAGGATTTAATTATCAGAGGACATGTAATTTTGAGCTGCATTTTCCTATAATTTTAGTCTTTTCATGCCCAAATCACTGTGTCCTTCCAGAATAGTTCTATGGCATTACTGTATTGTAATCTTTAGGTACAGTACTAAATAAAAGCAACATTACTGCTTTGCAGTTGGTAAAACAAAATGCTGTCCATGTTTCCAAAATGCCTACTACTCTTTAGAATCATAGAATCATAGAATGGTTAAGGTTGGAAGGGACCTTCAAAGGTCGTCTAGTCCAACCCCCCTGCAAGGAGCAGGAACATCCCCAACTAGATCAGGTTGCTCAGAGCCTCATCCAGCCTGGCCTTGAACGTTTCCAGGGATGGGGCCTCCACCACCTCTCTGGGCAACCTGTTCCAGTGTTCTATAACTCTCATTGTAAAAAAATTTTTCCTAATATCCAATCTAAATCTACCCCCCACTATTTTAAAAACATTACTTCTTGTCCTATCGCAACAGGCCCTACTGAACAGCCTTTCCCCATCTTTCTTGTAGGCCCCCTTGAGGTACTGGAAGACTGCTATCAGGTCTCCCCGGAGCCTCCTCTTCTGCAGGCTGAACAGCCCCAACTCTCTCAGCCTGTCCTCATAAGAGAGGTGCTCCAGCCCTTTTATCATCTTTGTGGCCCTCCTCTGGACCTTCTCCAGCTGGTCCATGTCCTTGTGTTGGGGGCTCCAGAACTGGACACAGTACTCCAGGTGGGGTCTCACCAGGGCAGAGCAGAGGGGGAGAATCATCTCCCTCAGCCTGCTGGCCACGCTCCTCTTGATGCAGCCCAGGATGCAGTTGGCCTTCTGGGCCGCAAGGGCGCATTGCCGGCTCATGTTGAACTTCTCGTCCACCAGCACTCCCAAGTCCTTCTCCTCAGGGCTGCTCTCAATCCATTCCCCGCCCAGCCTGTATTTGTGCCTGGGATTGGCATGACCCAGGTGCAGGACCTTGCACTTGGCCTGGTTAAACTTCATGAGGTTGGCCCGGGCCCACCTCTCCAGCCTGTCAAGGTCCCTCTGGATGGCATCCCTCCCTTCCAGCGTGTCGACGGCACCACACAGCTTGGTGTCATTAGCACGTGATTTGCAAAATTTTCCACAAAAAGAAGAAAAAGCAAGTATAAACCTCCCCCTTGACATGAGACTTATTTCAGTAAAACTTAACTAAATGGAAGTAATTCTTCGTGCTCATATTTTGTGTTTGTCTACACACACACATATTTATATTTAGATACTCTGTACACATATAGACTTAAAAATCAACAGTATGTTGACTCTACTTTGCTTCCTAGACCATTGATTTAGATTGAAAAATAACACTTGATATTTCTCAGGGTGAAATCTATCATTGCATGATGGCCTACAAACTACTGGAGGCTCACTTATTTCAGGGTTCAAGTAGCATTTCAGTGATGCGTAGCCTTGTACAGATAGAATTTTACCTGTAAGGATCATCCTGCTTCTTTTCTTTTGAAAGTTTTAACTGTGCAGTAGAACTATAAGTGTTTTGTAAAACGATACTGTAAAATTTGATGTTTCCTTCCCTCTCGGTTATATATATTCTTATTCTGAGCAGACTTTTTTCCTATTTGAAAAAAAAGAAAAAAAAGGGGAGGGGGGAGGTTTTAAAGGAAAACAGTCTTCTTTTTTCTTTATATTACCACTAGTGCTGATCATATAAATCTCATTATGAGAAGTGAGGTGCTATCTGATGTGTAAAGAGACTCAACTTCACTATTCCTTAATCATGCTATTGTGCATCCTTGAGTGTAGTAAAATCGTGTCATTTTTCATTTTTCAGGAAATCAACATGTACAGAAGCATTCCGAAAGGCAGTTGGTGCAAACAAATTTATTATCACCATAGCTGGGAATAGCACTTTGTAACCAGGCTAGGTTTCTTTTCGTCAGAAAAATAAACCAGCTCTTATCTACTACACAGCGGAGTCGGTGGAAGTCCTTCCATCAGCGCCAAAGAAAATTGAGTAGGGCCTGCAATGCACAGGCTACAAGAAGATGAAAAAAGATCAAACGCATGTGGAAATGCACTAATTGAAGAACAGGGACACTGCGAAGAAAGGATTAAGCAGATTACAAATCTAATGTATAATGAGTTGCTTCATGCATGATCGTGAGTTACTCAAACCCAATTGTCATGTTGTGCAGGGGCTTCTGTTCCACAGCGCTGGCTGAGGAGGACTCTTTAAACAAAGTAAGCAAGCTTTTTTTCCAAATTTTTGGGCCCTGAATTATATCCAAACACCATGCTCCAGACTATCTAAGAGGAAACTGAGTGAAGTGAATTTTAAGTAACCTGTCAGAATTTATTCCCATAAACATAAGGCAAAGAGTTTCAAGTCCAGATGAGCAGTTTCATTACATATATAGCTTTCTGTTTAATGATCTGATAAGTTCTATAGTTTTTCTTCCCTGAGAATATTTAGATATCAATAAAATGTCTTGTACTAGTTCCAAGATTCTTGGATGTATTAATAATTATGGGCACAAGATCTTGATGAAAATAGGTTTCTGAAGTTGACAGTGAGGGATGTTTCTGAGAAATTGTTCGGGACGTCTCAATACTTCAGAGACTTACCGCAGCAAGTAATTTCATGAAAGCCTAGATGCGTACTACCCTAAGAAATATCAACTGCTAAAGCTAAGTAAATGACCTGGTAAACAGTGAAATCTAAATGCTATGTATGAGCATATACACACCTGCAGAGTAGATAAGCAATATTTATTCACACTCATATATAAATTTCAGATAAACGGAAATAAATGTCCCATGTCAATTACAGATTTACAGATACTGCATTTCTTTATTTTTTAAGATGAATTTTTGCAAATCATGCAGTATTGAGAACACAAAATCATGCATATAGAGAAAGTAGTAGCAGAAAACACCTATAGCATTATTTATTTCAACCCATTTCATAAAAGCTAGAAGGCAAAGATAAAGTAAGTTCATTTATTCTTACAACTACAATGTTGCTGCTGGTATTGGACTGCTGATAACATACCCCAAAAACCCATGGCATACTAATAATTTCCACACTGGGTAGCAGTAAACAGATTTGCACACTCTATGACTTTCACAGTTATTTCGTAGTTTTGCTTGACAATAATTCCTTGATTTGGAAGCATAAGACTAGAAGAAAACTAAGAAATGTAAGGAGCAAGTATTCAGACTTTGGCTCAAGTTTAGGACAGTGTGGTAGATAATGATGGGTCAAATGATGTTAAAGACCAGAATAATTAATTATACCACCAGAAAACAGACTCATGAATTTACCATCTGGAAGTGTTATTACGTTGTGTGTCTAAATTATTCCGCTACACTTAGCACAAATCTTCAAAGGGTGGCAATTTAATTACACAGAGGGCAAAAATTAAACTCTGTGAATGATTGGAAGGCCTCCTCTCCAGCACTGGACTGAAGAATCTTAGTAGGAGGATGGTATTTGATGAGACTATGCCGTGAAGACCAAAGCAAGAGATTGCCCCTATGCTGCATACCTGTAACAGGGAAAAGCCTCTGATATGTTTCACAATCAGCGTATATCTAGTTTTTAACCCCTCAAGATGTGAGACAAGCTTATGTACAGTTGCCAGAGGTGACATCTGAGTGTGTAATACTCGCCTGATATTGCAAGACTCCAGCCTTCCTTTAGAGGTCAGAGAGAAGGCAAACTGTGTGGCAACAAATTGTCTCAAAGTCTTCCTCTTCAGAGGTGGGGAAAAAAGAATGGAACAAAACAAATAATACACACACACACTTAGCATTAGGGAATATCTGCTTCAAATTTTTCGCTTACTACCAGAACTTCCCAAACTTCCTCAGGAGAAAGCTGCAGGTACAGCTGTACCTGTGAATGTGAACAAAGAGCACCAACACAGACCTTGGGGCAGGCAGACCCCTTTACACCTGGCGTAAGGAGCTCCCCAAATACTTTGGGATGCTGGCTAGATATCAGTTTCCCGATGCTCCTAATATATTCATGACATGTTTGTGTCAGTGCAGGTGAAAATCTACCGAGTGAATTGATATTTCTTCCATAGTACCTGTGACAGTGCAATGGTTGCTGAGTGAGGTTGGAAACGGTAAGGAAGAAGTACGTGGCAAAAACTGCTGCTTCACAATTTTCACGCCTGCCCTCCAGAAAAGTTACAAATGTCAGTTCACTCTCCACAGTTCAAAATAGATGAATGGGCACCTCAAAAGTAAGAGCCAGCTCAGACTATTACCAAACTTCAAAAGAACTCCAACCTTGCTTGGTGTTCAGAGTGCTCCTGTTCCCATTTCGGGTTGGTTGGTTTGTTTGTTTCCTTTTCAATGTTTGTGTCTTTGCACTTTCTGCAAGAAGCCAAAAGGAGAAGCAGAAATAACACAATAATGCGAGAAAGGTCAGCCTGTTGACAGTTCCAGCCTGATTTTCAGGTCAGAAAAGCCAGGGAGGGATAAACATTGGATAAGTACAGGATGTGTGGATCTTTCAGACCTTTTCAGGTTTGCTTATCAGAATCTGCAAAATGGAAGAAACCAAAGATTAAAACTATCATGAGAAGAACGTGAACATTGACATCCACAGGTTACTCCTGTAGAGGAACTGTGATTTGGGTCTTGTTTTCACGTATGAGTCTCATTTCAGGGGTGATGGCTTAAACAACAAACAAAAAATCACCACCACAAAATCTTGGTCCCAAACATAATTCTTCAGACATTAATTTGTCTCGTTAGGATGGAGTTGTAGATGGCACTTGAAGCCCATCCTGTCTTTTCTCTTTGCTAGAAAGTACATTTCTTTACTGGAGAACAACGGGGAAAATTTACTTAGTTTAATTGTACTTTTGCTAGCAAATATACTCAACTGTATCCCTATATTATTTATTGTTTCTGAAGATTATGAAGAACTAATTAGGTGCTATAAATCACTCAGGAGTAAGGAGGGAATTTCACCTGCAATGTAAAATTTTAAATATTTTAGACTTAAAGTTAACTTTTTGCAGGTCTACATTTTCTCTTATGTGTATTATTAATAACTTAGAATCATAGAATGGTTAGGGTTGGAAGGGACCTTCAAAGGTCATCTAGTCCAACCCCCCTGCAAGGAGCACGGACATCTCCAACCAGATGAGGTTGCTCAGAGCCTCATCCAGCCTGGCCTAGAACGTTTCCAGGGATGGGGCTTCCACCACCTTTCTGGGCACTTTCTTCAGAAGTGTAAAATGAGGAATATTTTAGTTGACTGAAAACTTATTGCACTACTTGATATGAAAAATCAACTCATCAATTAACTTCAATACATAATAAAGAATTTAATTATATGAGCTGTAAACTTTTTTTTCCGTGAAAACGTTTCAAATTTTATATAACCAAGCCAAGCGTCAAGTGAGCGTGCTCAGAAATAAAGGTATTGCCTTTATAAAAGTGGAGGCTTTAGCTTGATTCCCTAAATAATCCCAGTCTAGGAAGCTTTTTTTTTTAAAAAAAAAAATCTACAATAAAAAAGTGTTGAGTGAAGAAACCTACACTGAAATCCCAGTGTATGGAAGAGTGCAGGAGTGTGGAGCCAGATAATTGTTAGCCTCCCCACACTGTACTGAACAGATTTTACTAACCTAAAAACGTCCGATTTAATTCACGGTGTGCAAAAGCAGAACAAAACAAGACTCCGTTTCCCAGTCGTGATTTTGTCTGTTTGCACCTTGTAAGGGCTCCTCCACAACCACCCCTTGGAGTTTGTTTTGTTTGTTTACGTTTGCCGGTTGTTTTTTCAGAAAGAGCAGTAAAAGCCATAATCACAGCAGCGGCACTACCCAGTGCCATTAACTCCGCTTTCATACACCGCTGCTGCAGCTCTGACACTCGCTCTTACTAACAATATAGTAGAATTTAAGCTGGATCATTTAAATAATGATAAAGCTGTCAAGACTCTGATGTGATTTTCTTCTTGAGCAATTCACCTTCTATTACAGGTTTTATTGTACTTCATAGTGGGCATCTGTAAATCTGTGGATCAGCTTAGCTCCCTCATTTACACCCCTTGCACGTACTACATGGTTTTAACTGACTTACTTTAGAAGGATTCACAGTAGTTGCTAGGAAACCTTTCTGTGTTCTTTTCACTTCTTATATAGCATTAGCTTTTCAATTGATAAGGCTGTACCTTTAGGTACAGAGGGATTTAAGCAGAATCAAACAATGACAGTAGGACTGCAGCATAGATAAGCAAAAAAAAAAAAAAAAGTTGGGGGGGTGCAAATCCTTGTTCTTTGTACAGGTAATACGGAGGATTAGAGCAACAGAAAGGACATAGCACAATTTCCATGAATATTTTTTAAAGATATTCTGCATCGTATTAAGGAAAGCAGCAAAACAAGACTTCTTACTATAGCTTAAAGTTTATAGATTTGTAATGACTGTAGCAGAGGAGCCATTTCATTGTGCTGCTTCTGTTACATGGCATGTCTTCCCGGAGATAATTTCCACTGGTAATATTGTAGAGTATTTTTCTGTACGAGGGAAGGATAACTCCCTTACAGCTTTAAGGGAGTAAATGTTCTTGCCAGAAGTATCGCGATCGCAAATGTGTTCCCACCGAGATCACGCCGTTAAAAGTCATACTTTTTTCCTGCTGAAACACAGTCTGATGGATGTCCTCAGGTTAACAGACACATAGCCTGTGTGAGAGCAACACAGAGCCATGCAGAGAGCGGAGAGATAAAAGGAAACTTAACCCTTATCCACTGTAAACTACATTGCCTTACTTCTCTTCTCTACTGGGATACAATAGTCTCGTCTTTCATTAGGAAGCAAACTTTTCTCAACCAATTCAAGTATATAAACGTGCACCTGATGCAGAGCAGTAACAATTACTTTCAGAAGAAGATTTTCTATTATGCCACTTGTCTCCTCCCCAAAGATTCCTGTCTCTTTTCAAATGTTTCAGATCTTCTTTGAGCAGGCAAACTGTGAAGAGCCCACCAACGCTCCTCCATCTGCAAACCTTCCTGTTCCTGCCACACCCGGGTGCTTCTCCGTCCTGCAGGCCTCGCGGTGGCTGTTCAGCCGAGACGGTAGTGCACCCTCGGCACGGCAACTCGTTAGCCTGAACAGCACCTCAGCTATCTTTTAATAGGCCTTATAGTAAATTTATGGATAGTGGAAGATAATTTTGTTCCTTCACAATTGAACGAGGAAAGAGAATTGGAGTTGTGTTTTCTATGTCTTTTTAATCTGGGACAGCTATAAAACTTTAAGTGTAGGTGGTCCTACAGGTACTTGCTTTTTTCAAAGTTCCTGAAAGCCAAATCCTACAATTTCTTTTCTTTTTCTCTTTCTTTTTTTTTTTTTCCTATACTGTTCTGTAGAGATTAGAGAGTCTCATAACATGACAGGCTTACTTCAGAAAAGAATCTAACTCATTTCTTCCAATAGCCTTACTCAAATCTCTTGGGTTAACAAAACTGGGTTTGCATTAGCACTGTCTTGGGTGGAATGAGACTTTTTAAACACCTACTTTCTACCAGTCAATAAGAAAAAAGGAGAGAAAAGCATTCTCCAGCATCTTGCTTTCAAACCAGCCAAATCAGAGAACATAAAAGAATGCACAGAAATAAGAAGGCTATCATACCTCCATTTGTAATAGAGCCTGGCCAACCAAGTATTTCAAATCATAAGACAACCAAGAATAATAATTCATGAGTGAATTTAAAGTTCATGAAGCTTAAAGGCAAACAGACCACCGAATTAAATAGTGACTGGTGACACTGTAGATCATTGAATGCCACCAGTGGCCTCTGTGCCAAATCCACATCAGCCCTTCTTGAAAGGCATGTTTATCTAAAGCAAACGTCATCTCAGATGGATTTGAAAACATCCTGAGATAAAAAAGAATCTGCCAAGTCCAGTCATAAAGAATATCCTTTCTGTTAAAAACATTTGTCAAATTCTAATTGCAGGTTGTTTGGTTTAATCTTTTGGCCCTTCTCTTATTACCTCTTTTTTTTCCACTACTGTTTAAGAGTCTCTAGTACTCAATACTGTCGTAGCATCAAAACATTCACTTACATATGACAACTAAGTAATCTCTCAATCTTTTTGATAAGTTAACCAGATTGACTTGTTTAAATCTTTTATTGAAAGGCATTCGATCCAGTCTTTCTTTTTTTTCCCTGTAACTATTTTCTACAATCCCTCCCACCTTTTAACAACCTTTAAAATAGGGACAGTAGTCTTACGTGCAGAATGGTAATATCAATCTCTCAGTGATGCAGGCAAGGTAAAGCCCCTAACCCATTCCCAAGAAAAACTCCCCATTTGTGCATCACAGTCTTGCATAAGCTCCTTTAGCCACAAGATGAGACAGAAACCTTCATAATGACACTGTGAAAGGACGGCTAAGTTTTAAAAGAATTTGTAGAATTAGAGAGTTATGCAAGACGTATTTCATTATTATACAGGCAAGTATTCAAAAGCTTCAACCAGCATTACAACTGGCTGCTACTTCTCTTTGAGGCAGATGACATCCCTAGAAATAGTAGAAGAAACTGAAAAGATACCAAAGTGACAAAAGAACCTCCAAGCCAAACAAGTTTAGCAGAGCCTGCTGCGATAGGACAACAGGTAATGGTTTAAATTTAAAGAGGGTAGATTCAGACTAGATACAAGGAAGACATTTTTAACAATGAGGGTGGTGGAACACTGGAACAGGTTGCCCAGAGAGGTGGTGGATGCCCCATCCCTGGAAACACTCAGGGCCAGGTTGGATGGGGCTCTGAACAACTTGATCTGGTTGGAGATGTCCCTGCTTCTTGCAGGGGGTTGGACTAGATGACCTTTAAAGGTCCCTTCCAACCCAAACCAGTCCAGAATTCTATGAAACAAAACCCAACAATACAACTCTCAGATCCTAAAAAACAAAAGAGCAGCTCTCCATGCAGGATATGCTTATTAACTCTCTTAAGGGTCATTCTGAAAGTAGCAGAAGAAACATTACAGCACATGGGCTGAACTTCTATACCATCACAACTGACTTTGCATTGTATACTTTCTGTGCTGCTTCTGTGTATTTCCTAAAACGTCACAGGAATCACATCACATACCATAGATTTATGCTGCTAACAATAAAAGAAAAAGAAAGGAGGAGCAAAAGGAGGAGCAGGGACTTAAATATATTTCAAAAGGCTCAAAATAACTCTTTGCTTGAAAAGGAATTTTTAACACCAACAAAATTCTCAATGATAACTACTAAAAGCAACTTTCATCTCTTGGGTTAAATAGTTTGGATCACATTGACCTGAAGAGATCACTTCATATATGAAGTATGTAGATGAATCTACAATTTAAATACTGCAAAGATTTTAAATACTAAAAGAAAAGACTAATGCAAAGCAAAATAGAAAATTCAAATTATAACAAAATGACTTTTACATTGGGAAATACAAACTAATACACCTACGAGAATATTAGACCGTTTCTCTTTCTAAAACACATAAAAATCATATTAGCTAAAAATATACAGAAAAGACTGCTTTCACTCAGAACTGTGTCTGCAAAGGTACTCTGAGAAAATATACAGAACTAGGCTAAATTAGCTCTCATCTACTTTATTCTCATCTTCCTTAGGAGTTAGGAAATACATGAGGCTATGAAGTACCGTGTTCATCCAAGAGGAAATGCTTGAGGAATGTTGCTGCATACCTCAAACCAGCAACGACAGACAAAGCACTGATTTTATATGGAACTAGCTTATGTTATGCAGGTAAATAAAAGAAAAGTCCATCAGTCTTACTATACAACTGACTTTGTTATTTGGACTACTATTCAAGTGTAAGTTAGCTAGGATTAAAATAAGAGTGATGAAGAATAACTCTTCTATTTAACTCTTGCTTACCAAAACTAAATCATGCATTCCATACTATGTTATGTTTTTTAAAGAATGTTGTGTAGGAAGGAATACTTTAATTCAGTTTTAGAATTGCACTCAGGGAGAACATTGCTATTAGACTATTCTTGCTTCCAAGTTCTCTACTTCCCCAGCAGTGTTACACACCAAACAGTGAAAACAATACCTAAGTTGTATGCTTATGTATCATGCCTGCTCTTACTTCAAAATGCAATCAAAAGGTCTCATTCAGCCAGTGACGCTCTTTCTATCAATACAAACACACACTAGTGCATTAACTGGGAAATGCCCAGAGGTTGGCAACCCCTTCATCATTACAACCTATTTACTAGATGAGTTCAGTAACTCAGTGGGATTGGTTTGCTCCCAACTGCCTACTTGGTCTCCTAGAAGCACAAATTATGATTTAATTTAAAAAAAAAATATTATTCATTCTGATTTTTAAAAATTAAAAATAATTGGCGAAGACCATCACTTTGTGTATTGTAATTCTTAATTTTTCCTATCACAGGTTTTAAATAACTAGCAGTTAGTCACCAGATTTCTCATCTTCCACAACTTCTGTTGCACCACCAAAGAATGAATAGAACTTGGCTGCTTCTGTGTAGTGCCGAAGTCTTGACAGGTAATACTGCATTCCCCACAGTTCAAGTCTGGCAGATATTAAGAAATATTCTCATCCTTTAGAGAAATGCTAGTTGTGCACACACACAGGGAAAAAAAAATTAAAAAAAAAAAGAAAAGAAAAAGAAAAGAGAAAGGCTTCCTTAACAAGCAGAGGTTAAAAGCACATAGAAATAGATTGTTGGCATACACAGATTATCCTTACAGTGCCAAGGCAGGGGTCCTCGTATGCCCCAGTTCCCTCCACTGCTGTCTCACCAATGCTCCTAAACTTTACTGCCCCTTTAACAGCTTAAAAGTATCTCCACCTCCAGTCACCTCCCAGGTATAATGCAACTCCTTGTATGCAACTAGGATTCCAAATCAAGTCCAGATGAAGTCCTTCTCAAGTCTTGAGAGGCCTGACAGAATCAGACACATACAATGAAAAAAAAAGAGGTACAATTCTTCTATCCTAACTCCTGTTTACGATCAAACCGCCCTTCAGCTTCTGAGCATTTCTTATCAGTCCCTTCAACACAGCACTATTCTCCTTCTCAAGTGATACTAATGTCCTCATGAGCTTTTTCTTCATCTTCCAACTACTGTTCCCTCATCCATCATACTTTCATGATGTCTGTGTAACTATACACGAGCTGAAGTTTTTCTCATCCTCAATAGACCAACTAGTCAAAAGACAGCTTCTATGCTGTTTGGGCTTTTGTAACTAGAAGAGGATTCCAAAATGAAACCTAAGTGCTCTTCCTTGTCTTCTGTCCTCCTCCTTATCCCCTCTCCTCCCTCCAATGATCAGCATGCTCGAGTGCTTCTTTCCGAAAAGCTCTTACAGGATGTCTCCCACTCTTCAACACCGGGAGGGGTGGCAAACCACACCCTCTGCAGCGAATCAGAAGGAATCAACCAGCACTGTCCTACAAATTAAAAAACCTGTATGGCTTTTACCTTCTAACAGCTGCAAAGATACAGCTGTAAATGTGTTGCTGGCTCTTTCCTCTTCTGATGGCTGAGCAAGTCAGCGTTACCTGTGGAAGGACTTGTGTACTCAGAAAGGTAGCTTCTAAATACTTGTGGGATTTTTTGAGGGGAAAAAACCCCACCCTACAAAGTCTGTTGATGCATTTCCCCAAATAGTATCATTGTAATGAAGCCCAAACATTACAACAGACTGTAGAGACATATATGGCGAGCATTTGAAAACTGATGATTAAACAAGTTTGTTTTCCTATGCCAAATGTAGACTTGAGAAGGAAACAGCTTACATGGGTAATAATGTTTGTTTTGGATCGATACACAGTGGATTGCCCAGTGCTGATTATTTTGAACAAATGCACAGCTCTACCCCATGTAATAAAAATCTGGCTGCCCTTTGCTGCTCATGAAACTTGTAAAGGTTAAACCTTTAGCCTGAAGGAAAAAAAAGATCCTTTTCATCCAATGAAAATTAATAGGACTGAGCATCCCTCCCCTTGCAGGCAGCTGTAATTTTTCAGCTAAGAGACACAGAGGTTTAAGAAGAATTGATGATGGAAAGTATTTGTCACCACCATAAACACATTTTAAAAGCGGCTAGCAGTAGGCTCACACTGAGAATTGTCCGTCTGAGGCGATGCCAGTGGTACTTAGCGCAGCTGCTCGTGGCTGGGCGCCTAATTGAATGTTGTTTGTCTCAAGATTTTCCAGTGGCCCATTTCAAGCAGCAGCACGCAGCTGATGTGCCATATAACCCGCATTAACACCTCACCTGCAAAATACATAATTACATTCAAATCTGCTGATTAGATGCAAAATACAAGCACATGCCAGCGGTTGCGTTTCAGAAGTAACTGTGCCCATCCACAGTGAAGAAGACATGGTGGGGTTTTATCTAGAACTGGTCCAGCATCCTGTTTCTCCAGAAAAGATTATCGGTGCCATGTGTAGGAATTAAAATTTCACCTGATCATCTTTTGATGATGCTCTTTAAGGCTAGATAAATCTAATTCTGTTTGTTTCCCACACGTTTATTTTGCATGTTAACTCTTATGTAAAGATTTGTAAAATGCATTTCTATTATACTAAAAAGGGATATCTTCTGATAAATTATTTCTTCTATATATAGAATGAGCTGTCAAATTTAATGATTTATAAAACTAGAGGATGTTAACCTAATATCTCTTAATGTAACTGCTGCTCTCGTGACAATCATTTTTACTGGAGCACGTTTGTTCCAGATTTATGTATTTTTTAATAACTAGTGTTCACTTCACAGTGAAGTTTATGTTTGTATTAAACTAATTTGCATCCATTTGAAAAAGCTGAATCCAAGCCATTTCCTTTTTCCACTGGGAATGCAGTCAAGCACAGTTGTTGCTGAATAACTATTCAGAAAATATGTTTTTATTATTGTTGCATCTTCAGGTGATTTTGTGCAGTGGCTGATCTGAGAGATCACCACAGTCATTGTGAATGCAGGGGACTAAGCTTTGTTCTATCAGAGCAAGTAACAGCTAAAAAACTCCAAACAGAACTAAGCCTTAAATTTAGGAACACTTTCTTAAGACTTTCTTGAAATAATGCATTTATGTAGCATAATCAATTAAATTCACATCCACAATGAGACATGAAACATGGTTTGGGTTTTTTTTACCTTAGAAAATACAAATAGATAGCCTAGCAGTATTAGTCTTGCTAAATTCCATCTGCTTTGAGGTTATCTTCATTAAAATTCTTACATTAAAAAGAAATTATAATTGTTTCAGAGATGCTACCGCAAAATAGAAACAAACAACCTTGAGAACCCATGTTGTATTAAAATGACAGCTAGTGGACAAAACCAATCTCCTGAAAGAGATTTATGACAAAGGAAAAGCTTAGGGAAGCAGGCTTATAGTGAAGGTGAGAATGTAAGTCTGTCCCTTTGTGTCTTGAGAAGAAGACACTTCACTTTGTGAAGAAGGGTCCCTCTGAGGAAAGCAGTGATCTGAATATCTAATAAACATCTATATGCATTCTATAAAATAGTAAGAAAGAAGCTTGCATAGACAATCATAGAGCTGATGCTTCCTAATTTTACAGGCTACACAATCTACTTCTAACCTAGCCTTCACATGGTCTCCTAAGCATGAGATTCTTGCTAGAGAGAAAGGTACGAATAGACTTTGTTACCTCTCTATATATCCCATAATGAATCAGCTGAAGCTTTTGAACCTTTTTCCTTCAGTTACTGGAAAACCAACTGCTGTTACTGGAATTATCTGGCTGGCAGCACTCAGGGAACACACAGCTGCAGGCAAGACCTCAAAGGGGTTTGGGGAAGAAGCTTCTACTACCCTGTTTCTCCATCAGTGTCATCCTTGAGCTGAGGCTTCAGGATTTAGAGCTGGCTATATATTCTGCAGGTGGGACACTGCTACAAGCCGTCCAAATGGTTTTGAGATGGGCAAGATTTGGAAAGAAAATCTCATTCCTCTGCTTTTTCTCTTGTATACCTCATACCCACAAAGCTGTAGTAACTTCTTGGTGTCCCCACTTCAGCGAGTACTCTGCCATCAGCACTTTAAGGTATTTTTTCTCCATGGGCATGGGCTTCTCCACTACCTTTTTAATTGTTTCAACATTAATGGATCTCTTAGAGGTTTTCCACATTTCATTCTCTTACTTTGTCAAACTAATTAGTGTTGTTTTAATCACTTTCATATCTCAGAGCATCCACGTTCTGATAGGTGCTTAAGAGAAAAGAATAAAGGAACAGCTCCTTCCCTGAAGAGCTTGAAATTTTCTCATTGAAATAGTTCAAGAAAGTAGCTACTCTTAAAATAGACTTTACTTGTTAACCCTTACATTGCACCCATCATTATTTTTATATCAAATCTTTCTTTAATAAACTGATCAACAATTTCTTTTTAATAAACACTCTTCTTGAGAGTATCTCTTGCCTCAATCAAATAATTGATGCGTTTTAAGGAGCACATAGATTTTTTTTTTCCCCCCCACAATTTGTGTATTTTTACAAAGTATTGTATCACAAGGAAAAAGAGATTGACTTAGAGCAACTGTGGTAAACTAACAAGAGAAACAACTGCTCCAAGGATCTGACTTCATGAACAACAGCCTTTTGTACAGACACCAGATTTCACCAAAATTAAAGCATTGAGCTAATACGATACGCACTGTGCAGTCTTAAAGCCTCAGAGAACAAATGATTGGGGGGTTACTGTAGTAAGATGCAATTAGAAGGGCATTTAAATTTCTTACTACTAGAAGTGACTTTTAAGAAAGAATCTGACCAAGCATTATGACTCAGGCCTTTGAGAGAGCACTGTATTTCATCTCCTTAGGAGCAAATTTGAAGTGTTTATTTATTCGCTGACACCAAAGTAAATAAACTGTATTTTTAAAAATCTCATCTATTATTCTCTACTCTCATATGTCTTTTTAATTTTAAAATTAAATATTTTGGATACTAACTTGCAAAATACTCTCTTTAAAAACTCATTTCAATGTATTAATAAGATAAGCTACTGATTACACTAGCCCAGGTGCTCAGAACTGCTTAGATATCTCCATGGAGCACGGCGCCGTGCCGTATCATCATATTCTATCTTTTGTCTGGCTCATTTTGTTAGCAGAACATTTCAATAATGTAAAAAAATTAAAAGCTTCTATGTTTCACTTTATTTCATTCATGGCTGTTCTTATCCACACCAGCATTACAGTTTTTATTTGAAGGTGTTATGTGGGAGGTGATGAAAAGCCCAATGAACCTTTTTTTTTCCTTTTCTTCCCACTTGTGGTAACAGGTCATACTGGGGTTTAGCTAGAAGAAGAATTTGAGTGGCCTCACTGTAACAGAATAATTACAGTGCCATAGCTGTGCTGATATAACTCCCCCATGTGGATACTCATTTCCAAAGATAAAAAAAAAATCTTATTCTAGAATAATTACTCTGCTTTTTAATTCTATCTGATCAAAGTTACTTTCTCTCCGAAGGGAGGGATCGCATGGGAAGCATATCTACGAAGTTTTATTTCTTCTTGTGGTCCAACCCTTTCAGGGGATCCTGAGATGCTGGAATAGCACTGACTGCAACTCAGTGGAAATCTCCGCTGTACTTCAGTCATGGGAAGAGCATGATCTGCCATCTAGTCTAGTAAAAAAGCCCTCTCCACAGAGAAGAAGGGGACTGAAAATGGGATACCATGAGCTATCTCAACAGTACCAGGTGAGTAGCTAATATATAGGTTAATATCAGCCTGAACTGAAAGGATGAATTTGATCTTTGTTAAATGTCTAGACTAAAATCAAAATGTTAATTTCTTAGATTTTTTTTTTTTCTGATGGATGAAATTTTTGCTAAAATAGCTTGGTAAGAAAAGCCGAGGCCATCCCAGTTACAGACTTAACTAAACTGAGAAACATTTAGAAGTAAGGTTACTAGCATCATAGACACCACTCAGTCTCTAATATATACGAACACTTTTCAAGTTCTTCTACAAAATGGATCTGAGAGGCTGCATATAGACACAGACAGAAGATCTGTCTGTAGAAGTCTCTCAGTATAGAATATTTTCTAGACTTGCAGACAATTTCCACACTTTCGCTTCACATATCAAAAAGAATTCATGCATTAAATATATCAAAATAGGTTATTTAATACAAGTGAAAAGAAATAGGTAAGATGTTCTATTGTTTATTCCAGCCTTTCTTTTTTTCTCTTAGAGTGAAGCTCCTCCATGGTGTTAGACAAAAAAAAATTAGACTCTAGCTGATCTCGAAATGGAATAAAAGGTTTTCTATTGCTGCCATGATAAATAGCGTGGATTATCTAGAGCTGCCTGGTCACAAGTGGAGTCATGAATACATTTTGCGCCATCAGCATGGAAAGAAATTCCCATTGTTACTAGCAGAACCCCTACCACAGCCCAAATGCAAACAGTTAAGTTCACAGCATCTGGACTTGCAAAATCACCAAGACAGAACTATTTTTAGCTATACAGCTATTTTGTAGCTTTTGATTTTTCTTAAGAGTGCAGTTTTTAAAAAGAAAGTGCCTTGGTTACTGCTTTGCAGCTTTACGCTTCAGTTAGTGAAGTGTCACAGGTTTTAAAGACCATCTGAACTTCCCCATGAAAGGTATGAAAATAATCCTGCATGGATTCTAAACAACAGACACTTAGCTTGTGTAAATCAGTATCACTCCATTTACGTTAATGGAACTACGCCAACTTTCATCTGATGTGGTCTATTTTTTGCTTCCAACTATTCTTTCATGGAGATAGAGAACAAAAGAGTTTCAGAAGAGATCTTTCCGGGTACCGACTGACCTCCTCAAGCCTGACTGATACCATAAAATGGAACTTTAGCTGAGGAACCAAACGCTGCATCACATTTCCTCCAACAACAACAATTTGAAATAATGATCTATAGGCTTTTACTGTTGCCAGCTCTTTTTAAACATTTCCCCTAGTGCCTTAACAGTTGAAATCCCAGGAAGTTAAATCAGCTTGCAAATTTGACTGAATCAACACCTGCTCATCCAGAACACATTTTAACTACAGGAAGGAATTCTTCACTCTCATGTGGAGCAGCAAAAAATGAAACGCAGAAATCATGGCCAAACAATTGCAAGGCTCTGCAGGAATACAGAATTAAGCTATAGTATGTCCTTGCTGTTCCACCCTATAGTTAATAGTTTCTAATTCCCTTTTTTTTTCTTATATGCCTATACATTGCTACATATAATACTGTGATACACTGAATGCAAAAGAGTGGGATAACATCCAAAATATTTACATTTCTTCTGATGCTACGAATTCTGTCAAAATCGGTTTTAACTTGGCCTTGAAATCATAAAAAGACATAAGTTTATGTCTTTATTACTTCCATAACATATATGTTATGGAAGTAATAAAATTAGTCTAGAGAGTTTACGAATATTTAATTTATATTTATGTACCTGAAAATTTGTTGCTACTGGAATTGATAAGAAGATTTTAAAAGACATTTCAAATGTACGTACCTTTTATTGTTAGTTCATTGCATCTTTGTAAAGGAAGGAATGTATGCAGTGTAATGTTAATGAATATATTCCCTTTGTTCAGAAGACCCGAAATTGAGCTTGAAATTTTGGTAACTTAGGAACTCATGAATAAAATTGAGAAAAATTCAGATCTACAAACCAGTTGTGAAACTGGTGGTGTGGCTCTACATGTACTCAGCTGAGGCTGTTATATGAGAACAGCAGCTGATAAGCCATGAGACCATGGCTGGAATCAAGGAGAGAAAGAATTGGCACTGTCATCTCCTACATACCTAGGAAATGCCACAGCAAATGGGACTGTGGCAGTTTTAGTATGCATCTCTCCCCAATGAGTATGTTTTTTTTAACCACGAACATTTAAAGAAGAGAAATAAACTGAATTCCCAACTAAAATGTCCAGGAAGAAGATTTCCTGTTTGCCAGGTAGACCTAGCTGACCAAGACTTTATATTTAAGATGATACTTGAGCAGCTACATTTGAGAGGCCAGAGCAAGCCCCAGGAAGGAGGCCAAGTATGCAAAAAATAGGCACAAGAGTTTTAAGTGCATTGCATACTCATTTGTCATGCAGCATATTGTACATCACATGCGTTCTCATTCCTAACTTAGGAAACTGTACGGTATTCCTGTCAGCCCACGCTTAGATGTGGGCAGTGGTGGCCCGACACGCACACGTTCATTCTTTCCCTGTTGAGTCTCAGTATCACGGACGCCAGGAACAACTCCACCACTGGACCCTGATCCTCATAACAACTAACACATACGCAACTGGATTCACAGAAGCACCTTATCTTGAAAATGGTCCCCTGATTTTCAGGTGATCCACTGTTGTGACCGTTGCTATTAGTCTTTATCAGTGCACCACCATCTCTCAACTAGCAGCAAAGAGATGACCCTCCCTAGAAATGAATGACAGGAAATAATGAAATAATAAACATCTCAAGCTACTTTACTGAAATTGTATCGAGGGAGTGACACGTTCATAATTATGCTGCAAATATATTCTATGTATATGCACAGCTTATGCTATATTTTTACTGGAAATTTCCCTGCTTCTTTAATTTTGTGCCAGCTCTTTATGGAGCCCTGTACTAACTACTGTCAAGGGAACTGTTTATGTTCAGTTCCCTGTAGAAGGGGGTGAGGATTACACTAAGACTTTAAGAAGAGAAGAGATAACAAAGAAAAAAGGCAATAAGGAAGAGACATGGGAAAAAAATAGAAGATCCGTAATCTTGTAGTTCTCAACCTTTTAAATCAGTCAAAGAAGGATGAACAGTAATTTAATATAGTCTAAGACCAACAAGAAGTGAGTTTTGGAAGGCTGCACCTTATAGAACTGGAACAGTCACTTTTTGTGAAAACTTTTATAGCCCATAGCAAGTTTCTGAAACAATTTAATGAAAGTTTGGTATTTCTGAGTTTTGGACTGTGTCATAGTAGCTGTTGCATTAGGTACTGTGAAGCTTGGGAAGTACAGTCATGGAGCTGGTATAAAATCTCACTACAAAGAGACAGTTTGATTGTAAATAGGCTCATGTTGACTGTGCATGCGTTACGTGGAGAATTACTAGCTGGAGTGAACAGCAACTGCTGGTGAAATATTTTATCAGCAGTAGAAATAACTAGAGAGGAGCAGGTACCTTTACTTTTTCAGGCCACAACCACAGCACAGCATCACATTGTCCCACATTGCTAATTGCCGCGTTACAGAAGTACACCCCAAACACCGAACCTCTCCATCATGAGTATCGGAGGTAATGTCTATGCCAGTAACTAAAGTTTAACCCCCCACAGTGAAACATCCCGCTCATGCCTGACAGGTTTGTGAAGGCATGAACACCTCAACTTAAAAAACCCAAGTAATCTGCCTAAGTCAAGACCTGAGAATAGTGCAATTCTCCTCCCAGTCAGTGGAGCTGATCAGATGATCCCATAAAGGATCCTGTTGCCCGCAGAATGGATGAAAACCTCTGGCCAGTGATGCGTGCTGATTCAGATGATTCAGGGAGACTGCTTAACCTATATGGGTTTCTTGGACGATAAAAGCTCTCCGGGTTTACCGTGCCTGCACAACAGATTTAGTAGAGAGTCACAGTGCCTCTGCCCTCTGACACCAGTTTTCAGTCCCATAGTGCAAAAACCTCCTGTGGGAGACAAAAAGCATGCCGTGTAGGGATGCCAACCAGTGCCAGGGGTGAGAGGGGTCTCCTGGATACTCCTGGGACAAACACAGGGGATCCAAGCTGGCATTAGACCTGCAGTGCTTGAGACAAAAGCAGCCTAAATCCTGAACAACAGTTCCAGTCACAGAAGTAAAAGAGGGAAGATGGAGTTAGACAGAAAAGTGACATGATGGAGTGACAGCTTTCTCCAGAAAGAGGGAAGAGAGTGTCAAAGTTGACATTGGAGTTGTAAGCCTGAATGACAAGGAAGGTGCTGAAACTGCTGATGGACATGTAAGAGGAGATGTCAGGAGAGAGAGAGGTGCACCTGTGAAGAAGAGGTAGATCTAAGCCAGCATATTGAATGCAGCTAAAACAGAACAAGGGCATGGGAAAGGTAAGACTGTGTTAAGTTGTGAGACAAGGCGGCCTTCTTCAGGGACCAAGGAAGCATGAGAGAGGAACAGAAATAGAAGTAGGAGCAAAATTTTCATATCTATTCAGAGAAGCAAAGCACAAGTTACATTTTTCTGTCTTGAATTATTAAATCCATTATAGATAACCGTATTTGGTAAAGAACGCAGTTTTTTTTCATGTACTGAATTCTTGTCAAAATTACTCTGGGGACAGCCAGATATCATGTAACTCACGCTGAAGTCCTATACAGAAATGTGCTTGATGCATTATAATGTATTAACACTGAGAAACTGTCTAGACGGCAACCTAGGGACATTAACGTTGGATGTCTTAGCTGATGGTCCAGAGGCATGGGTAGGTGAATCTGAGTTTGACTTTGGGAGGTCTAACCTCTACTATGGTGGACATCTGGAACAAAAAAGACAGGTGCTGAATCTGTATTATAATTTGAAAAGTGACTGAAATATAGATGGTAATAATGGAATTCTAGCAGCATGGGGTTCAGTGCCCATATCTCTCGTTGCAAATACAAACCTTGGGGACAGAGAATTGCTCAGCTGTGGACTTAATGCTAGACAAACAGTAGGAACAGAGGAGGAATCCCAGGAAACATGAATCACAGCAGGGCTGAGATCACACTAGAGGGGGAAGCAGTTCATGAAAATTGTTGCTCCAATATACGTAGCTTTCAGTTGAAAATAAATTCCTTCCTAACTTGCATTCATTGCTTGCCTGCCATGTGTTTAGTTTTACTTTTTGCTTTGCTCTTCCTCAGGTGTTAAAAGAAAAATAAATTTACCTTAAGTCCAGTGAACATAAACTGTGATACGCAAGTTTGAGGCCTTAAGTTCAAAGGCTATGCAGAAGACAGATATGGGTTATCTTGAAAAGAGTTAAAGGAGCGGATGTTGAATACAGGAACAAACAGAGGGACATCAAAACCTATCTTAAGGTTCAGCAGGGATTTTCTCCCTGCTGCCACTGAATGACTACTCCAGAATCCCGGACTGCTAGAAACCTTCGAATCTCCACCCTAGAGTTCCTCAAGGCCTTTAAGCTGTAAATTTCTTTCATAAAGTCTAACACAGATTAAACATTAAGAGTTCTCACTTAATCTGTATGGTTGCTAACCTCGATGATGTGGCTGTCTTTGCCTGTTAGCCTATCTTTCCCTTTCAGATATTACCCTAATGGTCTCTTTTAAGTTATTACTTATCTATGAAGCCTGAGGGTCACCCAAATAGCTTTTCTGTTTACATAAAAATAATTTCTAGATATGAAAGCAATCAATATTTTCAGTTTACTTCACCAACTGCTTTCCTAAATATCTATTTTTTTTGCATGTCTTTAAAGTGAACCAATGGACCCATTTCTTAACCTCCCATTTAACTGAAATCTTAATCAGGCAAAGTTGTTTGACAGTTTGTTGTGCCGTGCATTTTTAATGACTGGTCTTCTACAACATGCTCATTACGTTCACAAACTGTACTGGTTATGTCACAATCCGGTAAGGAAACGTATGCAAAAATATGTCTGGGTCTCATCATTACTTGTAGAATTTTTTTTTTTTATTAACATCTGGAAATTACTTAATAACATAACTTCTGGGAACATTTATTCTTGTAATAACATCATAGAGACTTTACACGTCCAAGTCTGATACTTGCCATATGGTGGCTGGAAAGGTGAAATGAGATATTTTTTTATAAGGATGACAAGAGACCACAAAATATCTGAAGGGAAAAAAGGAAGAGAGGAAGCAAAGAGAGGGCAAGAGCAAAGCAAGGAAGATGTCAGAACAACTACTGAGAAAAACAGGGAGAGGACTCGGGGAGAACGAAAGCAAACAAACTGGTGAGAGAAAAACACGCTGAGCAAGATTTCTACCTAGTGTCCGTTTCAGGGCTGGAAGGGAGGGGGTTTCTTCTGTAATTCGCTGTAGTTCAAAGGCTGTCAGAATCAATATACAAGTGAAAAGAAGATATCTCAGATGGTACAATACTTAGGCAAAGTATTCCAAAAGTCTTACCCCATTTTACAAACACACACTAAGGCACTGTCTTTAGGCAACCCTAAAAGTCAGGCTTGCTCAACTCTGTAGTGCCGGCCCAAGAAGATGAAAGTCTTGTAGGTTGGAAGAACACCGCTCTCCCTGAGTGACAGCTACTGGATATCCTGTCTGCTCTTGAAGAGACTTCAGACAACCTTTTCTAGAGAATTTAGGCACCACTTGCTGCAAAGAAAGCAAGGATTTTTAACCAGTGTGTGACTACTAAATACCAGGACCGTTGCATCCTACCAGCCATATGGATATGTGGATTCAGACTGTGATGAGCTTTGGCTTTAGCCCGTTACTTGGCTTAGCCAAGAGTATAAGATAATCTTAGAGAGGAAGGTAAGAAAATAAAATGAGATAAGATCTTATGTAGATAAATTAGTGGTTGTAGAAGTATGACAAAAGAAATAGCTCAATAGGCAGGGTGATGCATGACAAAATAAGCTGATTATTAAAGAACAGACATTTGCAGCTATTAGACCATGCAGAAAAGAAGGGTCAGGTAAGTCCCACATCAAGAAGAGACAAAGACAAAGATTCTAAGTGAGGGAACTGATCTAGAACTACAAATTAAAATGGTCATGTCATGAAAAGGAGCAAGATGAGGCAAGGTGCAAAGCTAAATAAAAGCTAAGTAACAGAAAGTGAAGGGAAATGGCAAAGAAAAGAGAGCTCAAAGAGTCAAACTTATTGAAGAAGAAAGAAAGAAAAAGACAGCTGAAACTACAGTAGGACCCTGAAATATAAGGGAGCCATCATTAGTTATCAGTGTCTAAGCAAGGATAGAAACAGAAATGAAAATGATGTCTGACCTACTATGAAAAATAGTGTTAATTTTAAAAGAAAGGAATTATCTGGCTGTAGATAGGCAGTGTACTAATAGGACTGGTACCATTCATCTTACATACCCATTACTATGAGTAGTATCTAAACACAGGTACTATTGTACGTATCTATATATTACCAGGCAACAAATTTAACCGCGTAATTTAGAGTGAATATTCTAAGACAACCTCAGACTCTCTAGAAGAAAAACCAAACTGAGTTTGCAATACTCTGGTCTATATATCTGTCCCTAGAGACATCCTTTAATCAGATTTGTCTCAAATATTAATTTCTATACAAATGAGTTTCATAAAAATACAGTTAATTGAAATGGATATGGATGATTCCTCCTTTTCCATCAGAAGGTAAAGTACTTCTAGTTTTAGAAAAAAAAAAATCTACTCCAAATATTAGAATCTGAAAGTGAAATAGACTATAATTGACTATTTCCATTTTTAAATGAGAAAATTAGTGGCAGTTATAGCAAAAATAACAGCATAACATTTTTCTTTACTTTTTCAGTTTAAAGAATATAATCTGTTAGTTCCAACACAGTCTAAGTAAAAGATATTTACATTAAAAGTATGAGGCTAAATTGCTAGCATAGACAGATACAAGACCCGTGAAGTCATGTCAAAACAGATCTTTGCATACTCACCGTGGAACTAGCCCATCATTTCAACTGGATGGCGCCTCTTTAGATCAATATTCTGTGCACATGGTTGGACATTCAGTCACTGGAACTTCTCATCACAGGTGGGAAACCTAGAGTTTTTACTACATTCTTTCATTATTTTTCTTAGCCCTTTCTTCTCCTAGGCTTGACTGAAAGACCCACAACTGTCTCAGTATGTGAATAAAACATATAACAAATAAAGACAGCTCAGTTGTGAGACTCACCCTTCCTCTCCCAAGCCTCATCATTCAAGACCGCATGCTTGTGTTACTCCTTCTGCATGATCACCATGCAATAAGATGGGTGAACGTGTGAATCTGAGCATCACTGAACACTACAAAATGACTAGCCTTCACGGTTTTCATTTCTTACTTCTGAAGCACAGAACATCCATTACACGACACAGACCAATTGCCATGACTCATATCATGGTAGTCAAAAAGCTACACAGGTACTTTAAAATAAATAATTTTAAATAACATGCAATGTATGTTTCAGACTATCCATGGCATACTTGTATGCAGAAATCAGGTGCAAAACTGTACTCTCTTTGCTATGGATCTTGTCACAGATCTCTATTTTATCTGCCTATTCTGTGGTGCAGCAGAATGAGAATTCTTCATGGGGCTGTAACAGCCCCAAGGAGTTACAGACACAGCCACGGTCAGAACGAGGTCAGGTTATTCCACATCCCTTTTCTCTGGTACAGCAGCAGCAGGAAAAACATATGGCATAACAGATATTAAGCCATATTGCTCATTCTAAACTTAGTCTTCTATTTCTGCCACATGTGGAAAGTTCCACGTGTAGTAAATGTCAAGAGCCCTTGCATTGCCCCAAATATCTGAAAATTCTTCCACTTGCTCAGGCAGCTGAAGCAGGAGGGACACAAACTAAAGCCTGTGTACTCTGACACAAAAGCACTCAAAGACTTGTATTTTTTTTTTCAGGCTGCAAAGAAATGAATTTGCTCACTACAGCATCTCAGAGAAGAGAACTCTAGTCAGACGTGAAATGCCTCCAGTTTTTTATTGACACCATTGATCACATACCCATAATAAGCTAAGATGGCCACATTTGGTCTCCTTTTCTCATTGCACATTATAAACAAAGCCTGAAGTCATCCTGAAGATCACACTTGCTTCCAACAGAGACAGGAAGCGTTCAAAGGCAGGCTGAGGCGCGGTCGGTATTTCTATGTTGTCCCCAGCACAGCCGCCCTGAGCACAGGCGGTGAGGGGCAGCGCACCTCCAGGCAACCTCACTGCAAGCCGTGAACTTCTGCTCAGAGGCTATACGGATGGGAAGGAGGCAGCTGGTGGATTTTTCAGTATGCAGAGATTCTTTGGACAATACTTCTTGGAAGTAAATTATGGAGGACGCTATAGGGATTGGTAAGAGAGCGGATGTGAGAATCTTCTCCAGCATTCAAGTCCTGAACTTAGAGGGAATGTTTCAACTTGGACTAAAAGCTGCTTATAGAGAGCGAGGATCACAAACCCATTTATCATTATACTGGCAAGTGCTCCCTCTGCATTCGAAAGGAATGGGGGAGTCTCACCAGAAAATGTGCTGTGCCTTCTGCAATGTCCTCTGGGACAGCATGGCCCTTTATTCTTACTCAGAAAAATGCCTCAAAACTCTTTCGTATTATACATGCTTCACTGGGAGTGTTACATAGTCATTCAAGAGGAAAAAATAACCAAAAAAAGGATAATTAAAAGGACGTTCATATGTCGCTTTAAAAATGTTTATACGTATGCATACATCTTCAGAGTATTTTAATCAGAAATATCAATCATAAAATCAAGACCTACTGATGTAACTCCACCCTAAGGTGAAATTGTCATTGACTTCAACGGGATATTTGCCTGAGCAAGGCCGCAGGAATTAGATTGGATACAATTACAGCTATAAAATATTCCCTCACCAAAATAAAACCATAAAAAAGCTGCCAGCACTACCATAACACTGCATTATTCCAAGCGTGCGCTACCGGACTGTTATTATCCCTGCGTAGATAGTTGCAGGGGAAACAGCGCTCTACGTTCTCCTCTACCAAAGCAGATCTCTGCAGGTAATTTTAATGGGGCTGTTAATAACCTGGCAACCGTCCCAGCCAGATGTAGCACATTTAAACATTGTCCTTATAGCTTTGTCAGAACTGTTGACATTGCATGTCAGCAATGGAAAACTGCCGCTGCACCAACCAACCATCTTCATTACATGGAATCACATTGTTAATCTACAGCCAAATGCAACTCGAGCCGGAAAGAGAGTTTAGATTGCACCCATCTGTATACTATCACTCCAGGTGGCAGGTCGTTCTTCAGGATTAGAGATTGAATCAGTCTTTCCATCATCAATAAGCCCTCCTCCACAACGAATGCCTGTCAATCCGATATTTTACTCTCAGCACCGTGAGGACCGCACAGCATGGTAATGAAATTTCTTTGTAAGTAGACCACGGGGATCTATACCAGAGAGATATGTCTCTCTGCAAAGCTCGGGAAAATCAGACAGTGTGCCGCACAATCTGGACAGTAACTCGGTTTCAAGTGCCACCCTAACTGTTTTATCTGCTTAGGGACAAGGTCTACCAGATAAAACAGCATTTTAATGCTGGGTTATTTAATTTTTTGTGGTAATCAGTATTGGGTCATTATTTCCCATTTGGAAAGGTTTGACAGCCTCAGAAAAAGAAATTAGTTTCTGAAACAAAACAAGCTTGTTGGTATAAAGCTTCTACACTTAATGTTTTTCATCACATATGACAAAGTATGACCTTGTCTAAAAAAAATATTTTAAATTGCCCATGATTAAGACTTACTGGATATTGTTCATTATTATCTTTTCAAGATGCAACTTAGCCTCTTCGAGCAGCAACTGGTGTTTCTTCAAAGCCCACTTGCTACCTGCAGTAGGCATTTTGCCACCTTGAGAAGTCTTCTGCCTCCTTAAATGACCTGTCTTGCTCTTACATATTTACAGTATGACTCTGACCACGGTACCCAGTCACCCTCTCCAGGGCTTGCCTGAATCAGTTAGAATGGTTATATCAATACTTGAGGCATTTTGACTTTCTGATGATAGGTTTATTATAAAAACAAAACCTATAAAAATATATACAGACACACTAGCTGCAACTCCTATACTTCAGTTATTACAAATGAAATTACTTTCGTAACAAAAATACCATGAGTGCAAAATCCTCATATTGTAATAGACATCTAGCTTTTAAAAAGTATATGTATTGCATTCATTCCCACTTGCTTATACTATGGATATTAAATTCAGCTCCCTCCTTTTTTTAAAAAAAAAAGTATTCATATTTTAACTGAAAATGGATAGTTACAGCACAGTTTTTCAAAGCACACGGAAATAAGAATAAAGGCATTGTTCACTTTTTCACAATCTAATGTTAATTCTGGTACGTTGTACATTTGTTAAACACCTAACAAGCTCAAGCTAACAATTATGATCATTTAGCAGAAATTACTATGTGACATTGTCACAGAAACTGCTGAAAATAGGAAAGCAAATGGAACAGAAGACATTTCAGCTATGGAGGAATAGAAACAAAAGACAGACTTTAAACCCAGAATTTCTGGAGCAATAGAACTGGTAGAAACACACCCTACAACATGTCTTTTACCTCACTGCATCATTTGGTTTTGGTTTAACGCACCTGCAAATACAGGAAATGTATTTGTTTACAAACACAGTTCCTTAGAAAACAGACAATTTGATTATTACCAATCTATTGCTGTTGTATTGCTCAGGAAAATGAAAGAAAACACCAGTGGGCAGCTGAGTGTTTTTTTTTTTTTTTTTTTCCTGACAGATCTCCTTTTTATTATACCGACAGTGGGTCTGATGGATGACACTATTCCCTTTCTGACTACGTGGACTCTACTCCAGTGCCTACGGAGGGGGCTCTGCACACAGGACCACACTGGAGTACCTTAGAAATCCCAGCTCTGGCCAGACTGGAGCTCGTGGAATTGGATATCAGTAAATGCCCCATCAGGGGCACCTGCCAAGCCCAACCTGCACTGAGAGGAATTGAGCTATTCATGTCTTCATTCTGTGATCTTTTTATCAGAAATATCAGATCCAGTAAATTGTCAGTGTGGACTTGAATTTTATCTGAAGGATAAAGTCTGCAAAATTGAACTTTTCTCCCATATTTCTCAGTCATTTTATCATTTATAAAATAATAAGGCCATATCCTTTAGTATATTCTCTTATTTTTTCTTGGAGGTAAACTAAACTGATGCCATGAAAGGAAACATCACATGAAAAGAAACAACTGTAACTTAGAATAAAAAAAAAAAAGAGTTTTGTGGCTGGAACTCAAACTCTTCTATTGTCAGCCCCCAAACCAGCCCTTTCTGATGACCTTGGCCTAACTTGGTAACACTTACGAGAAGATAAAGGCTACCTTTACACTAAGAAAAACATTCTCTGGCTTCAAACAACCTACTACAGCGAGTTTGCATCTACATGTCCTTAGGGTTCAGCTCCATCCGTAAAGGATTAACTATGTCCGAAGTGTACCGCAGCCCACACTGTGCTGGGCTTGCCCTTAATTCCTCTGGCCCTATTTGCTGCTTCAATATCCGCCCTGAAGAAAAAGGCTTGTTTTTGCTGTTCAAAACACAGAAAATAATGGCCCTAAGGCAACCTGCCAAAAAGTTTTTTTTTTTAACACGATGCCAGGAGTCTATATTGTGTGCCAGGGGTATTGCACATATATATGAAGATATTCTAGGGTGCAAAGTTTGCCAAGACAGTGTGGGAAGACTGTGTAAACAAAGATCTCAAGGTCTTACATTTGAAAACAGCTGTCCCTGGAGTGAGCTACCCACAAAAGCACATCCAGGTTTTATTTTAAAAGGAACTGGCTGGTGTACACCAAAAATAAGCCTGCAAGTAAACCACCAGGTATGCACCGTGGTGATCAGCAAATGGGCCCAAGGGCCACGGGGAGAGCTGATTTAACTAAAAGTGGAGGCAATACTCTGACATTTCTTGGCTTTACACTGTAAGTGATCAGCTCTCTTTTGGAAGAGTCAGGATCCTGGACAGAAACGTGTCCTTCTTTCAAGGTCTGAGTAAGGAGCCTGCAAGCAACAAGGATTCCCCTTTTCTCCCTTCCAGAGCATTTTCAACTACTAGTGCCTCCTTGTGTGACCTTCCTACTTGCTTACACATGTGACTGTAGAAATAGCTGGAAAACTTTAAGGCCTGACATTTCCCCAGCTGCTTGTTACCACTCCTTTGCCCCAAGAGTCAAACAGGATTTGCAAGAGCACCGCTGCTACTTCGCTGCCACAGCCATCGTCTGAGCGGGGAGCGTGCTGAGGCTGGGGTGAACTCCTTGCAGAGCAGTAACAGCAAGGAGAAGCACAGGCCACGCTAAGTGGTCACAGCCATCCTTTCACTGAACGTCTCCGTTTGACTTGTCTCCCCCTTCGTAGTGGTAATTTCACAACGATAGCCAAAGATTAGCGCTGCAGCACCAATCTTGTATCCCTTTTTGGTGATCTGTGAGAAGTATTACAGCACATCCCATCCGTGTGCGGTAAAACACAACTGATCACTGTTTGAAGCACCTTTTTATGTCTTTGGATGGACATTGATTTTTAATACCACTCTTTGTGCAAACAGATCTTCCAATGCAGACAATGAAACAGCAGAAGGAACGAGACTTACAGGATATGAAATTGAAATAAACAGGCCATGTGTCATACCCCAAGGGTTGTTGGCTCACTGCTACAAGCATCTTTCAAGCAAATTAAATGCCAAGCATTAAATCTGGCCTCCCACTCTGCCACCCTCAAACTTGGTATGAATTTTGTTACCGAGTTCCAGAGGGGGGAAATTTACTACCAAACTTTCTGAATTACCATTGTATTCCTTGTATTATCAGGTTGCCCGGGAACCTGTTGAACTCCTGGCATCAATTAGAGAAAGTTTAAAGCTACTCTATTCATATTCTGGCTGTGAGCATCCCTTATGAGCCATCCACATGTCCAGAAGAGCCAGATAATTGACCATTCTGGGCCTGCCTGTAACCCCAGAACACCTCAAAAGCGGGGAGCGTTTCCAAAGGCTGTTTTACCCTTTTCTGACCTCTTTATACTGCCAAAGTGATGTAATTTGGATGAGTCCAACAGAGAGTGAACTCTTCCATGTGCATGTTGAACTGCTGAATGCAGAAACGCCCCACACCATGCTCTGTGACGGATTTACCAGTCACTCAGGCCTGATGGATGACTCCTCTCATTAAGTGGCATTACAGTGAAATTTCCTAGCTATATAACTAAAACCAGACTTTACGATGTGCAATGCTCAGTTACAGTAATTTAGTGAACATACCTGCTTAAGAGAAAGGTAGGTGATTTGTATAGAAAGGTGCAACATCTGAGAAATCATCTTAAAAGGATTATTACAGCCATGATATCTGTAGAGGTGAAAAGAGGCATGATGAAAGAAATTGACTTACATGTAGTTATAAAATAATTCACATAATGGAGAAAAAGCTGAGTCAATGAACAATTCTGTATCACTGTTATTGTGAAATGATTACAGTCCCCTTTATCACAGCTGTACAATGTGCTGACTGAACAGGAAAACATGCAGTATACACAGAGTAGTGATTTCTACCGCTGTATAAGTAAATGTCAGACTTGTTCCATGTATTCAGTGATTTTCTTAATGAAAACGTCAGCATAACACTGGCATTTTCCTCCTCTCATTTAATTCTTGCACTCCCCTTTCATCCAACTAGCTGACCTTTGCGTGCACTTGGTGGCTTGCCCAAGGTGCTGTCGCACCTTCATTGCTCCTCTCTAATGACAGTCTTTCCCTGCCAGATTCAAACGGGATATTTGGTAAGGAATTGCAGGGCCCTGTTCCCAGTATGGTACAGTGATGAAAACTGGAAAACTTCACCACGTGATGTCACATTTCACTTCTTCTCTGAAAAGAATAATCAACAATTGTTTAGCAGAATTAACCTGTTCAAATACTATCCTGTTAGAGTAATCTAGGGCTCACGAGAAGGAGTCACTAAAGGAACAACTATTGCACCAGCACCGCAAAAACGCTAAGAACTGGTAACTGCTGAATGGGTGAGACAGTAAATGGAGTATTTTTATGTTTTCTCAGTACAAAAGGAAAGGGATGATGCACAACAACAATGAGGGGAGTTTTACATGAGACAATGACAAACAGAAGTAACTTGCATTTTATAAAATAGGAACAATTATATGAAATTGCATCATGTTTATAGTACCATGTTGCACAGAGAAAACTTAATACTGTTGACCTAGTAGTTACACTGAAAGATCAACACTTGATCTGGATATATATTATTTCCAGCATAAATACAAATAAATTGTGGTCCAAGTTGCTGAAATAGAAAGAAAGATTAAAATCTTTTTTTAATACAAATCCTGATTGTGCACCATTTTCACTGCTGGATCTCTGACCACTGACCCCACAGCAGAGTCAGCAGGCAAGGGCAAGGTGCGCACTGAATTCTGGAGTGACTTGAAGAGGGAAGCAGCAAAGGCTGAGAGGACAGCCAGTAGCAGATGGTTCAAAAGGAGACTGAGTCCAAAGGTTCTTTCCTGAGCAATGCCATTTTGAGGCGTTGCTCTCTCTTTCCAGGGTCTCTATACTCTCAAAGACTAACTTTCTGCCACAGTAGCTCCTGTTCCTGCCTTCGGAGCCTCTGGGAATGAACAGAACAGATGCAATTACCTTTTCTACATCATCCTCCCATTGCTTTATACTCTTACTTTGCCTGTGGGTTGAGAAAAGAAGGAGCTGACTGCAAGAACAAATAGTTCCTGGCTAGTGGATTTCGTAAGGTTCAACAAAAGCCAGACCCATCTGGGCTACACAAGTTCACTTAAGCTTTGCTGCTATCGTGCTCTGTCAATACATTGATTTGTTCCTAACAAACATAATTCACTGCATACAGAAACATGAGGAATTCCAGTATTGGGCACAAAGCAGTTAAACTATAACTGCTAGCCACAGTTTACTCTAAAAGAAAGGTGACCTATTTGGGAAAACGAATGATCAGTTATTTAAATCCTTTTCTACATAGCATAACAAAACATATCTCATGAAAACAACTAGGTTATGAATTTGACAGGTTTTCTGCTGTGCCACAAGACTCTGTTAGGCAGGTCTCTACCTGTAATACCTATAATCAGTTTTTCTCATGAAAACGTGGATCAAAAGAAGTTGAAATGAGGCATACAGCAAGGTGTCGAACATAATAAGTAGGCTAAAGTAATTAAAGCTTTAGCTAAATATTTTTCACTTTTATCAGTTCAGTGCATGCTGAGAAAAATAACTTACAAAAGAAGGAAAAGTATTTCACATGCCATGGGAGAATGCTCATAGCCTGAAACACGAGGCGGTAAAAGGATCAGAAGTCTGCAAAGGATCGTGATGGGCTCCTCTCTGCCACGAGCATCGGCACTCGGGCACCGCAGCACCCGATCAGCATCTCTGAAGTGAGGAACACTGACAACTTCTTTAATAAACTTTAGACACTTGTGATTGAGATTTTTGGCCATGTGCTTCACACAAAAGCATAATTGAATGACAAAGTTCTGCTGTAATAAATGACTCCTTGTAATGGTGAGTGCTGGAGAGCAGATTGCTTATTTCTAGGAGTGAAACACAGTACTCTTTCAAGGATAATCTGATAATAGATCACAAGGATTTTCAATGCCACCAAAGACTAAGCAGAGCCTTGGGATTTCACCGAGAAGTGGGACATAACTAACTTAACAATCTACTGCTGAAGAATTAGAGATTCACTGCAAGCTGATATACTCAGTTATACAACCTTCTCTTGTCTCACCGCATCTTAACGAACTGCCAGGTTTCCCATAATGGGCTGTAAAGCCCTTGTTCTCCCCTCCAGCAAAACCCAACAGCTTTTACTTTCCTACAAAGAAATCTGCACAAGTGCTCTCAGCCTTCTTTCAACTGAACAAAATCGGCGCCCTAATACAAATTTCCTGTGTTCTACACAGGAAAACATTCCTTATCAAACTGTAATAATAAGCATGTGACCTGGAAAAGATGATCTGGTTGTAACACACCCTGCTGAACTATCAGTTTTACACCAACTGCTGCTTTGTTAGATAGCGTGTGTTTGTTCGGATGGGCAGGCTGGGCTGTTATGGTAGCGAATTGCACAGAGTGAAAACTTTTTATATTAAATATTGCTGGTTGATAGATAAATGATTTTGATAAGAGAACAAATAAGGAGAAGAAAACCCTACTAGATACAGAAAAGAGCTGAATTCTTTTCACAAGTGCAATATCCCTAGAAAGTTCTCAAAGGAAAAAAGCAGCAAGAATTGAACACACTCTTTTTTTTCCCCTCTACCGGTAGAGTCTGGGAACATCATTCTATAATGAGCAATGGAAAAGCAGAAAGCTCAAATTATTATAAAACAATGAATACCACCATACAGGCCTGGATGGCTTTTTTGTTCATCACAACATGTGTTGTCATGAGATTAAATCTACATCCCATTTTGTTCAAGGCAAGCAAGTTTGCTTCATATTTTCATCAATTACTTTCTTCATTTGCACATTTACCAGAAAAAAGTCTATAACCTTAGAGTAACAGATGAATGAGCTTTTCAAAACTACATACCTGGCATTGTCCCCCATGTAAAGCATAACGGACAGAGTTTTTCAAGATCTAGCTTAGTATTATCAAACTTGTACAGGCAGACAAAGTTTTTAGTGTGATGTAACCCAGCAGGCTTCTGTAATAGTCACTGTCTCCTCTGTCCTGAAAAGCAGGTAACTATTGGGATTATATTTTTAATTCAAACTTGTTTCTTCCCATCTGTTTCTTATCCCATTACATAGTTATTCAACACTAGCTGTATGTGTTTTACTATGGGAAAAAATGGAAAAAAAAAAATTATTTTTTTTTTTCTTTTTCATCCAGTTCAGGCTACAAATAGTTCAGTTTTACATTCTTCTCCTCCTCTTCTCTTCCCTGATACTGTATAACTTTATATGATTCTATAGACTAAGAGGCAGGGTAGAATTCAAAGAGTTTTAATGACTGAGAAATTGTCGAAATAGCTGTTTCTTCTGCAACACATTAATGAAGTTTGCCTAACTATGATATTTTTTTACTACATTAATTGTTAATCTGACTAACAGCTTGCTTGTTAATTTAAATAGCTCATTCTATTTTGTAATGCTTAAAGTCCCAAATTCTCTTTTAAGTTGTTCTTCTAGAATTACCTACCAGCAATCCTGCAAAGTTTCAAACATAAAGCTCATTACCATTTAAAGTAGATAACCTTAGGTAGTTAGAAGTAGTGATTTATGACATAAGTCAAGTAATTTTAGCAAAGATTAAGGAAAGAGAATTTTTGAAGTACTATAATTTTCAAGAAAATTCCCAACGTTTGAAGGAGATATTGTACGTGACTGAGATCTACTCTTCGTACAATCTTCTCCACTTGCTTAAGAGCTTGTGCTTTATTCATTTATGATAATAGGCCACTTTATATAAAGAGTCTTATTATTCTGAGTGAGTAATTTTGAAGGAGAGCATTTCCAATGACCTAGCAAACCATGAGTTCAGAATTTGAGAATTAAAAGTGGAAAATTTATCTGCAAATATTTCTTAACCAAAAGAAAAATCTTAAGTACTACATTTAGAACTTGCTTGATTACTAAGTTCTCAGCTTCATGGCTAATTCTAGGACCAAACAGTCTGATTGACAACTCATGTGCTCAGTGTTGAAATATCCCTGAAGTCCTTTAGACCAGAATCTAAAAATTTCATACAGATATGATCAGAAGCATGTGTTCATCTCGGACAGGGAATCACATTACATTTACACACCTTCTCGTCTTTGAGTACATGGTCTGAAGTTCAGAGCCTTAAAAATACCACATTGATTTCAAAGGGCACTGGATCTGGCATTAATTAAATACTCTAGCTGCAATAATATGCTATTTGAAAATATTTAATTGAGCTCTGAAAACTCCATGGGATACCAAAGCATATTTTAGTCCAGCTTGACTAAATTCAACTTCAAAACTTTGTAAGACTGATGGAACAAGCCCTAAACCAGGGGAAACTAGAAGACTTGATGGCATAACCCTTACTGCAAGAAAACTAATCATGAGTGTGTACCCACATTGCCTCTGCAGAGACAACGCTTTCATTCGAGTCCTGTGACTTATCCTGAGCAGTCAATGAATTTGCTGCCTTAGAAGCAAATAATGGCAATAAGCAACACTGGCACTCTACTGCAAGTTTTCAAAGCTAATTGAATCAGCATATAAAAATGTTTTCCCTGTGTAATAAATCTCATTATAATCAACCTCTCTATGGCAGACACTTCCCTATGATATGCAAATTTCGATTATTTATTTAGGATATATTTAGTGTTTCCATGTGATTCCATTTTCTATTTAAAAAGTCTGAGAGCTGCATTCAATGCCCAGCTCTCCTTTGGAAGTTGTTATTAGCAACAACATATGCCAACATAGTAATGGAGCTTTTCAAATATTTGGGCTACAAATACAATTTAGAAAAGGTGAAGAAAGGATTTCACTCAAACTTCATTTTAGGAGCTTCTTGGTCTGATCTGTTGTGCTGACTTCTTTACAATATGGAACACGGAAAGAGAACAAGGTTTTTACAGATACTTTACCTATTTTTCCCCAACATGAGAGAATAAACTTGATGACAAAACCATCCTATATTTTCATATTAAAGTACAGGTCAGTCTCAGTGAAGTCATGCTGGATTTCCAGGTGTAAAAAAAAATAAATCTTACAGCAACATTTACTGAGAGAGACATACAGACCTCTGACAAAAACATACTAGTGATGCACTGATGCTATGAATCTCTGTCTCAACTAGGGTTGTTAAACATCTGGAGAATAGCTAGATGTGATGTGGCATTTTTTAAATGCTAGCACACACACAAAAATGACCTTATTCAAGAAAAGAAGTCCTTTGCTTGAGAAAGTACTAAAATAATGACCTGAGTAGGGAAAATCCAAGCAGGTGGCATCTCTTGAAATTCATGTCTCCTGGTTTAAGCATACCCCATCATTTTGCTCTGCTGGAGGCAAGGAGAAGGGGAAGCATGAGAAAATACATATTGTCTAGTGGAACCTTTTCACAGAGTACTGAGTTTCTTGTTGTTTCTTGTAAGACATGAACATGGCAAAATAAAAGTCATATATAAAACACACGCTGAGATTAAAAGTTAAAGAGATGTGGAGTTGTTTTTATTCCCTGAGTAGCAAATGCTTCCCCCTACATCACAGTTACTGCGAATATAGAACAATAAGATGAGACCAAAACTTGTCTTGTGGATAATTACTATTTCAACTTGTACTAAGCATCTTCTCTGTTGTGATTCTGATCATGTAATCTGCCATAAGCACTAAGAACTAAAGCACTTGCATGGTGATGGCCACTTCTCAAGCCAACCTCTGAATTTCTACTCTTCCTTTTTATTGTTTTCACAGAAAATTGAATTAAATAATACATTACTTCAACACAGACAGACAGTCACTAAAAATGATTTCCAAAGAAGCACTAGCATTTAATAAATACTTTATGCTTGTTTGTTTTTTGGGATTCACATTGAGAAGTTAAATTCATAGGAAAGAAATAACTGACATATATATAACACAGGGCCAAAGAATTGCTCAGTAAAATGTACAGTATCATCAGCAAGAAAACAAGGATTAATAATGAAAGTATATTAAATCATATGTCTCATCAAGATAGCAGTTATCAGAGTGGTCAGGAATTAAAAAATTTTATACACCAAGCTTGTATATATTGTCTTATACCAGTTCCAGGTATAAGAGGAAGCTTTTATCATGGACGTTTCAGTGATGAATCCTGAACTGTGATAGAAGGATACATCATAAAATGATACCTGAATGTTCTTAAATAAACCCTAGCTAAGAACTGTTTGGTGCCAGATTCAAATATTAGCGTATGAAGGAGCTAAGGTTGCACCCATTCCAGGTGAATTCCCATACCAGAGATTTCTCCTCTTTTTTCTTTCCGGCCTCCTGGGTATTTAATTAAACTGGGCAAAACAAAAGAAATTCAAAAGGAGAGACAGAGGCAGTGTAATTGAAGAAAACCCAGAGGAGAAATACAGCAGATACACAGAGGATACAGATTTAAATCTCCCCTGATCCCACCTCTCTGGCTATGCTTCGTGTGACAAGCCTAGGTTAAACAGGTCAGAGCAGAAAAGGAAAGAGCCTGGTAAGAACATAAAACAGCTTCTGAAGTTGCTTACATATACTCTTATCTTCAGCATTTTCTGCTAACTGGATGTACGTGCCCTGTGTTCTCTGGATCACGTTGTGATGCACCTAACTCTCCCCTGTATAAGGGAAGAAAGACGAGTTACGCATTTTTGACATAATGATTAGTTTTGAGCATAGTTACTACCATGGGTAATGTCACACTGCTTAAATGCCTTTTGGATACGGGCCTGTGCGCACCCCTTGGCAATACACACGCGATCAAACAGGAGCTGCACTTCAGCGGCAATCGTTATGATGCTGAAATTCTTCTCTCAATCTAGTTCTAACAAACTATTGCCAGGAAAATAAAAATTTTCAAATCTAACCACTATGTTCTGTAAGCGTGGTAGCTGACATGTAGTGTTAGTAGGTACGTCTTTCTTAACGGACAGGAGCTAAGAGGAACTTCTGACTGCTGCTGAAAACATTCTGCCTACACTGGCTGGGCTCTGAACTCCTGGGAAAAGTCGTATAAGCTATTTCTGAATACAATCCCTACGTTCAATTTGGCAAAGACAACATCACACTCAGGATTCCAGTTTAAGCTTGTAGGATCTCTGTCCCTGCAGATGAAAGTGTTACCTGTGATTTTTGCCTGCACAGAGGAAGGAAAGTGATAGGTTACGTCTTACTGTGTGGCGTTGAGGTCTGCCTGCTCCCTTTCCAAACTAAAAAAAATAAAATAAAATGTGCTCTGGAAAGCATGACTCCTAAGAGAGAGACATACTCTGACTTTAAGAGAGAAAAAAAAGTCTGCATTAGGATGATAAATGACTGACTATAATTAATTAATCAATTAATTGTTTTTACAATAAACCCCAGTATTGGAAGTAAAGGCCTTAAATGCAACTCGACCCATAGTTTTATCTGATAAATTATGCTCCATCAAAATCCATAGTCAGCAGTTATTTATTGCGCAAAGTTCCAAATTGGATCTTCTACTTCTGAATTAATTTGGATCCTATGTATTTTGCATTTGTATTGCCACCCAAAAGGGTTCTTGTAAAAATCATGTTTAAAAAAGGGATATACAATATTTACAGTAGGAAGATGCTTGACTTTCTATGATATTAAAAAAGCTTAGCGAAAGGGAACAATGCTCATCATCTAAATGTCTGGTCTCCAAAAATTACTCCTGGGGTAATTTTAGGACGCTGCTCTCCCTGGATTCAATTTATGTTCTGCATCTGCAATAAAGGGCAAATGTCTCTGCGGTTCCCTGCTGAAATCCGTGTTGGGCTCGTACTGAGTCAGTCTCGCAGCTTGGAAGAAGGCCATTACAAAGAAGAACGAAAAAGGGAAATGAGCCACCGCAGAGAAAGTCAAGAGTGAAGATATACTTCAAATCAATTTTGGCATGAAGTTGAGCTCTTGTTATGTCTGGTAGGAATGGATTTTAACAGATAGGCGAGAATAACCTTAAGGTTACTATTCTCCTAATCACACAGATTATTTTTTTTTTCAGTTTGCTGGAAAGACCAAACTGTTATAGATTTTAAAAAATATATTTATTTTAAGGGTGCTAACTGTCTAACAAAAACTCAGAAAAGTGCTTCTGTCTTGGAAAAAGACCTTATTTGCCCTATGAAACACATTAACCAGATTTTTAAAGTGAGACTTTGCTATTCTAACTGTTACGTTGTCGTGTTCTTATGCAAGCACTTGCCCAAAGATGATGGAGAAAGAGACAAAAGAAGTGTCAGTCTGATGAAGTATTAAAAACAACTTTGAAATGGTATTTGACAACGTATCAAATAAAGGGCGCAATTCAATAAGGGGTCACAATTCAAACATTCAGTAGCATTTAAAAGACTACACAATTTAAACCCCACTAAAACACGTATTTATAAATGCTGTTCTAATGCACAGAACACAAATTGAGGAATAACATTTCAGAATAGCTGAAGATTGCTCATAAGGCTTTTCCACAACTAACTGAAATATAGGTCATAAGTCTCACAAAAATCCAGTTTCAAATACTTACCATAAACCTATCCCTACAGTTACACACATCAGCATCTTTGAGTTCAGCTTGCAGCAGCAGAGTTAGGTATGCTTGGCAACAAGAGAAAGCAATGTTTGTTGCTACAAATTCTTGGATTATAACTCAAGTGTCCTGGTCCGTAGCGCAGTTTAGAGCAGCTCTACAGTCAGTTATGTATTCGGGGTCTGTTATCATCTGGGTAAGCATGACCAGATGAGATCTCAACCACGATATTCCAAACATACACAAGTCCGTTTACACTGCAAATGGTGCTGTATGGATTCCTATCTCTTTTCTGGGTTATTTCACTAACAAAATAGTCACAACAAATGTACACAAAGGCAGTAAGCCTACAGACATTCAGACAGTAACACCACTCACCCCCCCAAAAAAAAGTCTTTATGTAATTGAAAATTGTGTGTGGTTGGTTGCGGCTTAGGTACATTGCCGAAAGAGTTTTCATTGAATTGCCACTTATCCACATTGCAACGTTCTCAAATTCACTTCATCTATTTTTAGAGATAGATAATAAACATTTATGTGATAAAAATAAATAATATACGTCCACTGAAATATCTCAAAGGCTTTGCTGTTCAGAATGACATCAGCCTCTGCCAGGGAAGCACACTCAGCACTAGCCACACTTCAGCTTTCAGCCATTTAGTTTTGATATAATGAAAATGCTTCCCCTCCGAGTACATGGCCTCTCTTCCTCTCTTCCATCAGAATCCACAAGCCATAGAGGGTAAAAGATGCATGAGCTTGTTCCGACTGAGAGCCAGCAACTTAGTCAGTGTATTTCTTTTTTGAGTATTTAGTATCTTTCCTGACCATGGTGGATTTAGAGCTCTTGAAAGCTAACACCACTGTGTGAGGGACAGTGACTGCTGAGACAGGACAGAGTCAGATTTTTTGCTTGTCCTACTTTCAAACACCTCGTTAAAGAGATAGGGTAAATATTTTTTTAAAGAACTCCACACATAAGGCAGTGCCACTGTGAATCACGCATTGCCGCTTGCAAGACACTTCTCTGTAACTGCAGCTGCTCACGTTCTTTTGTGTACGCTTACAGCTTGCAGACTGAAAGTCCTAAAATGAAGAGGAAAGGAAAAAAAAAATGGATTACAGATGATCTGACTGGATTGAGCCTGAAGAATATGAGGCGGTGGCTGCTTAAAGCTTCTGTTGGGGTTATCTAACTAAACCTGAGGGATTAATCCACGACTCTATTCCTAGATACCCTATCACCAAAGGCATTAGCTAGGAGTTTGTAACACAAGTAAAAGCATTCACCACTTCTACTTCAGCATCCTTTAAAATCGCAGCCAAGCACTGTTCGGCTGCATACTGACATCAGATCAGTCCTTTCTAAAGATCTCTACAGAACTGCATTGTTTCCCGCAAATCAGCAGTTTTAGGACAAATTCTATGAATCCTGGTGACCTTGTCTTTCATTAAATAAACTTGAAGCACTGCTGAATTGAACAGAGACTTTAACCAAGCTGAATAACAGTTTAAGCATTCCATGCTGGGATATGCAAAAGAACAGGCTATTCTGTAAAAGCACAAGCAGCCATGAAGTAGATTAGATTGTCTGTCCCAGCATCTCTGAAATTCAGTCCTTTCTTATATCATTTCAAAGGCAGATGGACAATGTTTTGCCAAGTCTGCAATTTGGTGGTGATAGAATTGCCTCATGAATTTGATGGAAGTTAGATGACTACTTAGAATTTCATGTATTTGTGAGAGAACAGAGGAAGAATCATCTGAGGTGTTCTAAACTGCAAGAAAAGAGAGGAAATTGGCTACCTGCTGAAGCATCGGCAAAAGGACAAGCTGAATCTGTTTATAAGAATGCTGGCAAAAGATTAAGTGCCTTACAATTTCAAATCAAAGGCCTGCTGCTGGGGAAAAGCTGGAGAGTAAAAAGAGAAACCTGCAAATAGAGTTATACTTTGCTTCTGATAAGAGATAGGAAATAGGAACAGAGAAATTAAGAGAGGGAGAGGAATGTAAGGCATTTTTATACAGGTAAGTATTTCTGAGCTCAAACTTGAGAAAAGGTAGGAGATATTGGAGGGAAAAGAATAATAAATACAGTAAAGAATTACCTCATATACAAATAAATTGTACAGACTATTTAATTTTGTATGATAGCAAGGACATTTAAACACTTAGTGGATATATTCTGTTTTGATGTGTTTACAGAATACATGCAGTGTAAGCTGTGCAAGCTGCTGGCAGTTCCCTTTGCCGTGGCACACTTCAGTTGTTTTCCGCATTACATTTAAAAGGGAGGGTTTAGAACTCCTTTCCCTACACTTGTTTTTCCTTTGTGTAGAGCATATCTATGCAAAATATGGCAATATTGGTAGGTAATATCATATAGCTAAAATGTGTTCCTACCTATATAACAATACAAAAAATATTGTTACTCGTGACATGCTATCCCAAGTACTTTGCTACAACAGAGACAGAAAAGGAAGGACGTCCCCAGTCATCTTTCTGTTTGGAACATCAACATCCCTACAGTTACTGACCACTAATAAGATAACACAATAATGGCAGATCTATTCTGAAGAAAGGGATGAAGAGAAAAGCCTAAAGACCGTCTGTAGAAGGACTCAAACTTCTAAAATAGGCTTGACTTTGGATATCTGACTTCAACCATGTGATCCAAATAGCTTCTGTTCATTGTCTCCCTGAACAGGCTCTCCAAACACAGAATGCCTGGTTTTGATCTGAAACTTTATTTCTACGTTTACTTGTCCCAATTTTGCCCTGTTTAAGCCCCAGCAGAGTAAAGAAAATGCACAGGACAGGGTTTAGGTCTTTAGGTTTTCGTTCCAGCATGTGCTCAGGGCATGTTCATACACCTGCTTAGGGCATATTAACCCACTGACAATTCTCTTTAAAGGCACTCTTAATGGCTTAGTTGACACTCATCTTGTGTAACAGCCTCATGCAGAAACATACATGTTCTGATCCAGTTGAGCTGAATTATAAGGACTTCAAGCCCTAGTGTCCCTCTACAATGCCTTAGCCAGACAAAAAGGCAGCCTGGATCAGAGCAGTGTAGATGCGCGTGGGAAAGCCATGACTTTGTCTTGCAATATCTGGACCTGACCTCCTTCATCATCCTCAGTAGGCAGAAAGATCGCCATCTGGTGATTCAAGAAAGATTTGTGACATATTATTAGAACTTATTTCAGTTTGCTCCGTTTGCTTTCATCACAAACTTTGTCTTTCCTCCCTGTTACTTACTTTCATTTTCCCTATCACAAAACTGGAACAATAACTTCAGATTTTGCTAGTGTCTGTTCTTATTACCTCTTTTAATCTTTCCCTTACTTTCACATCTTCTCACGTCACAGCACAAACATCCTTCCCCCCCTTGCCTCTCTAACTACCATTTCTCTTCTCTCTTTAATCTCTTTACGCTCAGAAATAGCACTCCTTCCTTGAACTGTCAGCTCTCTTCAACACAGTGAAGTTCCTCTTGAAATCAGTCTCCTTTTGGCTTCTCTGACTCTGTGCACTATGATAATTTTTTCACTGCTTCTTCCACAGAACTTTCTAGATTGTATCACAGTTCTTGGTGGGAACTCCAAAATACTTTGTATTTTATCTCCTGCCCTGCCTTTGAATTATCTCAGGGTACTCTTACCTGCAAATTTAAATTTAACTGATATCTTAAAGCAGCTCACAGCCCTACCTCACCATCCCAGACCTGTCACATCCTTGTCTCTTTGACATCTTCTTATGAGTGATTAGCTATCAACTTCTCAAGTTCAATAAAATTAAAACAGGCATCTTGTTATTCACTTGCAACATTTTTTTACTATATTCTTAATCACTCAGGATAACTTTCTTATTCTATCATGCAAGCAGCAATGCAAAGACAGTTTTTTCACTTGTACCTTTCAGTAGCCTTTCTCAATCTGGGAGTCAGTTTTGCAAATTCTTCTACTTGGCACCTCCTAGGTATACTATTCCTCTTCATCCTGACAACAAAATTATCTTTTTTTTTCTAGCTCTGATTAACTAGCATTTCACTAGCATATATATTTAGAAATATAAGACATATTCAGTCTCCCCTCTCTTGTTCAAAATGCTGCTGTAAAGACTGCTCTTCTACTACAAAGCTTTGTCCATGTCATTCTTCTCTTTTCATTCTTCCATTTCTTGTATGAAAGGTCACTTCTTGTATGAAATACATGTGTCTTACTTTTTAAAGCTTAATACATCATAGCCCCATGCTAGTAAATTCCAGTAATTCAACAGCAGGAACTCCAAATGAGTCCTCAGTTCAGTCTCCATATTTTAACTGTTCTACCTCTCCCATGACAGAGTGACAATATCTCCCCATCCTTCTCCCCTTCATTCATTAAAAATTCCCCTTATTATGAAGCCTCAGAAAACCTGAAAGTAGTGATGCTTGTAAAGCTTTATGACTACAGCATACCATGACTGTGCTTTTCTTTTTTTTGCATTTGGTAGCTCATTTCACTCATAGATCAGTTGGGCAGGGATCTTTGGTGCATTTGTACAGTGCACAGCCCACTGCATAACCAGTACTATTGCCACATTTATAATGCTCGTTAGGGATGTTCTCATGTGGGACTCACGTGGTTGTAGCTCCTTGTTCATAACTGACTACAAGCTCTTGAAAGCGTGTCCAAGACCCAAGGCTGGGCCCAAGATTTTTCATGGAAAGGAAATGGAGAAATAGAGAAAACTGATAGAGACCTTTCACAAAGAATATATGGTCTGGGGAACTGAGACAAGTTGTACAGGACAAAAATAGAGAACTCAAGTGAAAAAACTTTTTCTTTTGCCAAGAGAAAAACTGGCCTTACAGAAGGGCTTCTAGCAAGAAGTCACATCTCTTCTTCCCTTTGCTCTTCTCCCTGCCCCAGCCCTGCAAACATGAGTCATTCTGAAAGCAATGGTCACATTCACGCTCACAGGTTAATAATGACGAACACGAACCTTCTGTAGTACAGCAGGAGTTCTCCGTTATAACCAGACAGCAAGGAGAGGGACATGGAGCCAACAAACTTATTTCTGTTCAACACATACATAGGCATGTAAATTAGTTTATTTTGATGATTTTGTTCTAAACTAATGCTCGTATCAATACTGTTACTGATACTGCAAGCAATTACAAAATCTGTTTGGTGTAGATTTCTATGAGTCTTTTCACATGGATTTACCAGATCAATATTATGTCTTGGGTTGCTGTCCATTTTGAACTAAAAAGCTTAAGGTGTATTTTTATGAAACAGTATTTGCAGTAAAATGGTACGTGGAAAAATAGTAGGAATATCTCATGTAGAAAGTAAACATGTTTATACTGAATTACCTGATCTCTATCCTTTGCAATTCTGCATATTTAGCATCATTTTGTTTAGAATTAAAGACCAGCAGAAATGACTGATAAAGAGGTAGAAGTACACTTAATCCTATTTTATACTCAAGTCTTTATTGAATTATGTATTTTAAGTTACACTCACAAGGAGTGCAGAGAAAGGCACACCAAACTGGTCTTATATAGCAGTTAAAAGTCTTCTTCAAATGCTAATCATTTATAATTAGTCTACTTCAATTAGTAATGAAACCACAAATTGCCCTCTCCAAGAAAACAGAATATATTCCATGCACTGATTAAAAGGGAAGAGAGATCTTCAAATTGTGAAGCGAATGATTGATGTGAAGCAAAACTCTCTCACAATTTTGTTCTTTTAACTCTTTGACGAACTGATCAACAAAGGCAAGTTTCCCAAAAGTCTCAAAAGCATTATTACCAATTCACATCAAGAAAAGCACATCTGTGTTCATACGTTCGCACTTTAAATGCATCCTTACTTTAGTGTTATTTCATGCCATTTACTAAGCAGGTGTTATCTTCCCTCTTTTTCTCCCCAGGAATCAGGTCTTAATTGGCTACTTTCTAACGTGCAATAAAATCAAAAAGCAACTGACTGGTTGACAACCGGTTGTTAGGTGGTAGTCCCAAAAAAGCTTTGGGCAGGAATAAAGGCATCTTGTTGATCCAGTACAACCTCGATTACTACAGATTACAGAATTTATGAGGGAACACCTAAGTTGAATTTTAATTCAAGACTTTTTCCACTTTCTCAGTGTCAGTACTCTAAATTGCCAAGAAGAGCGTTTACTGGAAGAGTGGTTTTGCTCAATCTTAATGTACGTGTTCTCCGGGCAACAGCGTACTTTATGCTCAAGCATATGCAAATAAACAGCATTGAATCAGCTATAATGAAATGGGGCAGGGACAAGAGAAAGAAAATTAGATAATTAATTCAGAAAGTAAGTTTCTGTTTTCTGCTGATATTCCAGCCAGTGCATTACAGAAAATCAATATTCTGTTCTTTATGTTCTGTTATTTCACATATTTGGAGGTGTCTTGTATAACTGGAGTTTTGTTTACTGGTCTTGGTGGCATTTTTACTTTGTCAGGAGTGTGTGTGGGATATTAAGTGAAAATATACAGTACACTGTTACATTTTAAAAAGTAGAGAAAATTCAGATCACTGATATGAGCGTGTAGGCCACTGCTGTAGGAGTGGTAAAGAATACATTAACAAAAAGATTGAAAATGGAAAAATGCAGACTTGACAAAATGAGATAAAACTCCTTCAATGACAAATCTGTCTCAACAAGAACAGCTGATCTAGGTAGAGTGCTTCTCTAATGAAATTAATGGAATTTAACAGAGATTCCCAGTAGTTCATTTTAGCTTTACACTTCTTTCAGAAATTAAAGTCTGCATGTAAGTCTTCCCATAAGTACCCTCAGCATGGTCTCTGAAAAGGAGGTGGTATCTCCTTCCAGTCATCTGCCACAGGCACTGATTGCCCTTGTTTTGGGGAAGCAGACGAAGGCATAGAAGCATAGCTTGGAAGCTGATATAAACTGTAAATCATTCCAACGTTATAACATCACTTGAAAAGATGTAGACATGTATAGAATTGTGATCACTCCCCTCTATATGTAAATAGGGAAAAGGACATCATCTTATATTGCATAAATATACAGCTACAGCACTGATTAATTTCTTGATTAAATCTATAGATAACTTAATAAAACAATTAGGAATAGCCTCATAAATCATTTACGAAGTATCTAGAATTCAGATAGTAAACCATAGTTTCTCCAAGAAACTGGTTACTTCCCTTGTCTGTTTCTTCCTTCACTTTCAAACTACATCAGCAGTACTATGGTGAGCTCATAGCAATGCCATAAATGTTCTATCAGAGCTGAAGAATGATCATTATCCCATAAAACATTAGTGTATCTATATCTTTGCTTTAACATACTTAACCCTTTGTCTCAATTCAGTTGGTTCTGGAAAAGTTATTTATTGTGCATTACAACAACAAAATTTTTTTTCCAAGAATTTGCTACTTGATTGCAAATGATCTCATGACCCTACTAAGATGATAGGATCGCTATGATTAGAACTAAGTTGTATTTTTCTTTCTTTCTTTCAAGGTTTCCAGACAATAAAATGTCAATAAAACATTGCACACAACACATGTAAACTCGCTTGTACTGTAACTTATCTGTTTGAGTTTTTATACAGCGTCCTTCACAGAACCACTGTTTATTAAGGGATTATTCAGGAGATTAGTCAGGGATAGCCTTTGGGTCAAGTGCCTTGGTTTTCTCACACGGAGTTGAACTTCGATCCTAGACATTATATCTGGCTTTTTCTGGAGGAAAACACAACACTACATGTTACTGTGTTACCTCCTCCACATTTTGAAACGCACCGATCAAGTGAGGAGCTGAAGATATAATCTATTTAAAGAGAAAATCTATTTTGTTCTAAGACTTGCCTTCTTTCTGACCTCATGATGTGTGTATTGTTTTGTTTGACAGAAAATGTAGTATTATCAGACTATTGATGGACTTTCAGAGTTATCAATATTACTAATTCTGCAGAAATGAAAAATACTTTCCCAGGAGTCACTCAATTTACCACTTACAACGCACAAAGGACTCTGAAGAGAAACAGGAAAAATCACTTTGCAAAATAAAAGTTTATCATAAAAACTAAATATTGCCTTTAATGAAGGGGCTTTTCCTATAATAAAAGCTCTCACAGGACCAGAATCCGTATCTTGCTTCATGAAACAATATATGGAAAATGAACAGTGCACATATAAAATACTTAGCACATATCAGTTTGTATGTTCTGTGAACGCCAGTCAGGAAAGGGACATAATCCAAAGAATTAGTGAAAATATACAGGGAAAATAGCAATCTAGTTGCCTGGGAGCTCAGTGAGAAACTCAGAATAGTGTTACAGCTGATCAAGGTTATATTCAGATCAAGGTTATATTCAGTAAAATGGATCAAAGGTGCTACTCTAGCAAGAAATGAAGATGCATTTCGACAGTCTACAACAAAATCTGTTTAGGCATTCCATAAGGATAATCCCTTATGTTGGGATCTTTATGGATTCTTTTTATGGAAGAACATCCCGGAATAACATAAAGCAGTTGAAATTTTTTTCTTCATATCTGAACCACAAAGAAGTAGACACTTAAGGAAATAATAAAAATACAACATAAAATGCCAGCAGTTGGAGTTTTGTAAAGGATAGAATCCATAACTGGAAAGACAATTATTATTTAATTGGGAATGATATCCCAGAAGTACAGCTAAGAATAGTAGAGTGAAAAAAAAAGTGAAAACATAGAGAAGACATTTTCTCTGATAATGAGCTCTTCTGGGTTATGGAAAAATCTTTGATGGAATTCACAAATCTTGGAATTTGGACAAAGTACTATAAAATGCAATACAGGAAATGCTGATGGACTGACAGAACAGGAGCTGGAAGAGTTGTTAGGATTTCTCCTCTTTCATAACTCTTTACTCTTACCATTTACAGTATTAAGTACTTCTAGTATTTTTGTCACATTTCTATAGCAGTAAAAAGTTAATTCCATGCTTTAAGTGAAGGAACTCTCAATTTCTATGGGAACATCTTGCAATGTGCTAACAGATATAAAAAAGGTGACAACTGCAAAACAGCTAACTATACAGTGTCCCTTCACACACAGTAGAGATAAGCACTTCTAGAGCACACATCATTTTATATTGCCAACAGCTTATTTACGAGTTAGATCCTAAGAGGTCAATAGAACAGCTCGCAGACAGCGATGATAAACACTAAGTAAAAGTTGTACAAGACAATGTACAATGATAACGTTATTAGGATGTAATTAGACATTAGGATGCAATTTAAGTTAAATGGACATCAAATGCTTAGTTCCTGGGATGGGGGGCGGCACTGGGCATGATGCTGTGGGTTTTTTGGACGAGGGTGAGTGGCTGAAGCAGAACATAGTGGCCAGCTCTGCTGAACTGAGATCCTGGAAGGATCCTTCTGCCTCTGCACAAACACACACCATCATTAGCAGCAACGCAGATCTCCAGAGAAGTTCAGAGACTAGCATGCTCCTTTCAAAAGTCGCAGGAGCTGTCTTAAAAAACTGTGCGTCTCAGTTGAATGTACTTTGTACCTCCTCTTCTCTTGTTAACAGCCTGTGATTTGGAGCATATTTCTGCTGGGATATTTCCAGTTACTTCAAGAATCAAACTTCCTAATTTGTCTCCTACTTGTTCTTCAGCTATACCCAGCTGCGTAACAGACTAGCAAGCAGACTCCACCATGAAGGAACTGTCTGTTCTTTGCATAAACTAGGACTGATGAGTCCTAATAAACCCATGTTTTGAGTTGTACACATTCAGATTCAAAATGTATAGCCAAGACTGCTGACTGTGATCCCATCACACAACAGCATGCTTGTGTTCTGCTGCTATGACATTTTATGTAATCTCTTCTCGTCACAAGGAAAACCGAAAATGTAAAGTAAGCAAATGTAATATGCAGAGGTTTCACTCTTTCTTTTTGCAGCACTCAAATTTCAAATCACTCTGATTATACAGCAGTGAATTTAGGTATATCACAGAACACGTGAAGACAAATACGGCATAAAATTAATCTTTGCAGCAGGTAGGGTCTTGATTTGCCCCTCAGACTTCAGGCTACTGTTCCGAAAGTTGTACATTCTTAATTTTTGTACCTCCAGATTCACAAAGAATCAAAACTATTTCCCAGAATACTATTTTCATATCTTTTCATCAATTGAGGTAATTCTTCATCTGTTTGTTTGTTTTTTTTTCATTTAGATTATTAGGCATCAAAGATCATTTAAATGGAAAAATTAAAAACATCTTTATGTAAATGTGTAATTTTAAAACAGGTTATATATTTATGGAAAACAACAGCTAACTCCTCATCACTACATATTTTAAGTCAATATGATTAAACCTAAGACGCAAAAGGAAGTCCCAGTTTACCATTACAAACTGAAGGATTTTCTCACTGAAAAAGCCAAACTCATGGGCACTGTTCCAGATTTTCTGGGATCTCAAAATTACTCTTATATCATACCGTTTCTTACCCACTAATGTAAGGAAATGAGGTCAAGCACTCCCAAATCTGGATGATCTGCAACTCTCAGAAGAGAGGTCCAGGGCTATAGGCCACCGGACGCAACTTTAGAGTAGACTTTGCGCAGCTCTGATTTCAGCCAGCAGTAGGGATCTGTCTGGACCCTGGCCAGCGTCAGGCTTGAGGCAGTGACAAGCTTGCACACACTACCAGACCTGCTTTTCTATTTCTATCCCTGTTTAGACGTATATCAGTAACTTTACAGAACTTTTTGAAGAACACATACTTCACGGCCGACACTTTGCCAATGCAGAGCCTGGAGGGCAGCAGAGCTCCTCAGCGCTCCCCACAGCCCTGCTCCCTCAAACACCCTCACCACAGGCCTTCCAGGTTAAGCAGCTGTCTTTCATTCCCGTGAAAATTGAGCTGCAGAGTGGATAAGGGGAAACAACACATTTCCATCTTAAATTTTGGTCTCTTCCAGGCTAGAGGCTGTGTGCAGCGGAGTACAGGCTCAAACTGGTAAAGCAGGAATTGCTCATGCACTGTTGTTCAGATGTAGCAGCAGAGATCCTGCTTTGTAAAGTTTTGTGAGCTATGAACACATTTTACCTTTGAAATACTACAGTTTACAGGGTTAGAAATAATAAAATAATAGCAAGCCCAGCAGAAAGAACAGAGCTCGTCTTTAAAGTTGTCGTGGTTTTGTTAGTAAGGGGGGGCCTAAGGTGGCAGCTTCTGTAGGAAGCTGCTAGAAGTTGCTCCCCTTTGTTCAGTGGACTCGGCCGGGCCTAGGGCGGACCCGCTGCTGGCCAAGGCCGAGCCGATTGGTAGCAGAATGTTCCGTGATAACGCCTCTGCGATAACGTATTTAAGAATGGGAAAACAGAAAAAAAGAGAGAGAATAGAAGATGTGAAGAAGCTGAGCGGGGGCAGAGGCGCAGAGGGGGAGGCGCAGGCCTCATGGGCCTTGCAGGCCTCACCCTCTGGCCTCTCGCCAGGCAGCCGACTGGGCCCGACTCGGTCCAGCCCGGCTGCAAGAAGTGGAAAGGAGATGAGAAGTGAATAAGATGTAAAAAAAAGATCCTGAGAGACACCTACCAGCCTGTTGTGAGGAACGGCTGCAGACACCAAGGTCAGTTCAGAAGGAGGGGGAGGAGTAATGCGGCTCCTGGCCAAGATTCCCCTGCAGCCTGTGGTGACGACCATGGTGGAGCAGGTTGTCCCCCTGCAGCCCATGGAGGTCCACGGAGGAGCAGAGATCCACTTGGAGCCCGTGAAGGACCCCGTACCAGGGGAGGTGGATGCCTGAAGGCAGCTGTGGCCTGTGGAGGGCCCGCTGGGACAGCTGTTCTGGAGAGACTGCACCCGTGGAAGAGATGACCCACGCCGGAGCAGTTCCACAAAGGACTGTGGCCCGTGGGAGGGACCCCACAACGGAGCAGGGGAGGAATGTGAGGAGTTCTTCCCCCGACCATGAAGCAGCGGCGTAGAACAACATATGATGAACTGACCGCAACCCCCATTCCCTCTTCCCCCCTGTGCCGCTCGGGGGGGGGGAAGGTAGTAGAGATAATGTTAAGCTTGGGAAGAGGGAGGGGTGGGGGGAGGTTATCTTGTTCTCTGTCTCATTATCCTGCTGTTTGTAGTAATAAATGAATAGTTTTCCCCAAGTCGAGTCTGTTTTGCCCGTGACGGTAACTTTAAGGATTTCTCCCTGTCCTTATCTCAAACCTTGAGCCGGTTTTCCTTATATTTTCTCTCCCTGTTCTCTCGGAAGGTGGGGGGAGTGAGAGAGAGACTGCGTAGTCTGGTCTGATCGGGGCTGAACGACGACAAAAGTACGACGTTTCCTCGTCTAATGGGTAGATATTTATAATTTACTAACCCTGCAACGGTAATGAGGATAAGCTGACAAAGTGAAGTAAGCTCTCTGGCTTCCCAGCTTAGCCTTGTGTTTGCTCAGGTAAGCGAGCTGGTTTTCGTTTTAAGGGAATACATAACTCTATTCATTCTATTCTGCTCAGCACAAGTTCGCCAGCGTGTCAAGGTGAGGGAGACTCAGCTGCACAGCCGGAGAGATAACTGAGGCCTGAGGCTCACGTGGTGAACGCAAAGCAGCTGCAAAGTGTTGGGGGACAGAGGGGCCCCTGCCAGCACCCATCGGTAGCAGGTCGCGCTGCTCAGGCAGTCTGCAGGGGCTCCTCCTCAGGTACCGTTTTGCTCATCCCTCCGTTGCCCTGAGTAACAATGGCATCACTGCATCAGTAACCCCAACATCTTTGGGGGGGAACGAGCTGATATGTCAGCAAGGCCCAGTACTGCTTAAAGTGCTAAATGCTGTCTGATCACTCTGGCATTGCCTGGTCGCTCAGGCTAATGTTAATAGTTTGCTTTCTCAAGCTCTGCACCATACTAATTCAGCCATCCTGCGTCATTTTCTTAAAGCTGATGTAGTCTCTGGACATCCAAACGTCACTTCGGTGCCTACAGTCGTAGCTATCTCTGATGCTCTTGGTGAGAAAGACCTGCATCTCTTTTCTTTCCAAAACCACCAGATTTTTAGGTAAGAAATAGCCTAAACAGAGCCACAAAATGAAGTGATTAAAGGTTAAAAGGTGACTTTTTTTTTTTCTTGTGGGGTGTACAGGGGGGCACCACACATACACAATTTCATCCTATGTCTGTGTGCTGTTACACAAGATAATCTGGCTTTTCACACAGATATATTAGAATCACTCTGAAAAAAAAATACTGAATGTCTTTGTGCATACTATTTTCCCTGTATTTTAAAAAGAAAATAAGCCTCTGGTCTTATCTAGGCAATACGTCTAAGATTGCTTCTCACCATGTCCAAACAATCAACGTACCTGTAATAATTAGTGCGTTGATATTAACTAAATCTCTCAGGTATCTTTCCATGGAGTTTTCATAACATGGGCTGATTTATTTAATTGATGAATAGCTTTGTATGTGCTTATTTTTAATCCTACCCATTTATCTTATGAATAATTTCTATGTTTGTAATTATTCCAAAGAAATAATACCAATATTTTTAATGATAATAATGAATGACATGGCTTTAGCAAGCTTTTTTTAATGTTTGTAAAACAATACTCTGATTAGTCAGACTGAAATGTTTGCTCAGTTAATATATAAGAACTTGATTTTTTAACCTGATCTCATATCAATACAATGAATCCAACATGGTGAGTTTCTCTTTGAAATCCATGACCAGATTTTTTTTTTTTTAATCACACTCATCCTTTAAAATCTGCAGAATACTCTTGAAGACCTGTATGTTACTAGTTAAAGAATATGAAATACTACCAAAAAGAACATCTATAGCATTTTACCTGCTCTCATCTTCTACAGCTGACGGTTGTGTCATGATGAGAATTAAAATTAAAATATCTTTGTGCCAGGGAATGGGGTTTATTCTACCTGGCAGAACAGCTTCATTGTCCATTGCTAAGGTTCCTCGTGCTAATGCACTGCAAAGAATGGTTATTATTTAATGAATATCTGTCATCTCCAGGGTGGTTCACTGAGGTTTTCATTGTTAGTTACATTTTCTAAGCTTATATTAAAAATTACAGGAATAACTATCCCTTGTTCACTAAAGAGAACAGAAGTTTTTACCACTTAAGCAAAAAGCGTGTATAAATATTGTCCGTAGTTGCAGTCTCAAGAGTTCTTAAAATAGCAGAGAATCCATCTCTGGATGCCTGGCCCTGAATCTTGGCCTGTGATCCAAGATTCATTTTTAGGCCCTTAAATAGGCAGAGAAGTTTATAAAAGCCCTCATTATCTACTCACGTCACACAAGTCACTGGCTGCCAGTGGAATCCATCAGTCACTGGAGATGAGCCATTTCTCTTTTGCCAAGTTCACAGACTACAGAGGCTATTATTTTGATAATAGGCCTTCAGGTGTTTCTATTTTGATATCTGAAGCTTTTCAGAAGACTTCCAAAGACTTTCAGGAAATATCCAAACCATGCAATCTTAAATATTAAGAGAGGCCCACCTATTGCCTGCCATTTTTCCTCTCTCTTTCCTTTGATTCTTACAGAAAAATTTAGAATGAGATTTGCATTTTCAAATTCTTTTTGACAAATGACTTATCGATTTGAGACTTTAAAGCATGATTTTAAGTTATTTTTTGACCAGTCTAATCAGTTAATATTTACAGTACTTTAGCTTATGAAATGGAAAATTTGTTACATCCAATGCTTCTCAGAAAATACCAAGAAAAAAAAAGTTTATGAACTTCTACAAAATTTTGAAAACTTTTTCCAAGTTTTTAATTCATCTGAGTCCGTATCCACCTCCTCCTTCCCCAATCATTGTAAAGAGTTTGTTGATCATTAAGGAAATTAACCCTGCAGCTGATATCTCTTTCATTACATCTCCTAACAGAGGCTTTCCCAAACAAGCAATACACTATATATCAGTTTTGCTTAAAAAAGTGAACAAGGATAGAGCACATTTATTTTTAGATCTCTCAGTTGCATGCGATATACAACAAACTTTGAGCAAGAACTGAGGTCTTCTGAATATCACTGTGTACCAAAAACTGATAAAACCAGTATGAAAGTTCTTTCAGTCTGTGGAAAAGCATTAAGCAAATGTTTCATTGTGAAAAAGCACTGTAAATTTTGCCTCAAATTTTCAGAGACCTGACATATTTGGGTGCTTTTCTTCCTTGGTTTCTACTGTCTTGCTTTTCTTGTGTTCGCATACATAAGCAGAGAATACAAAGCGTGTTCGGCTTAAACAGAATGGCAACATTAAGTTATCTCAGTTTAAACGTGATGAGATTTCAGATTATCGTGTCTATTAAATTAAATCCCACCTAAGTTTTGCTTACTCTAAACTTCGTATCTAACCGCACCTCCCCATAAAAGCTCTCGGGTGGAAATAGAACTATGTTATTTTCTAGGTTTTAAGAACTCCTTCCTGCCTCTCCTATTAAAACAGAAAAAGACTGAAAAGCCATAACTGTTCATCAAATTCATTGTGCTGATAATGCCCTAAATTCCAATTTCAGTATAGTTTTTATTGGTTGAAAAAATTACTCAAGATCTACTCATGAATTATGTATTTAAGAACCAAGGACAGACAGTATCTTATGATCCATAATTACAAATCAAGTCTTACAGAAGAGTCTCTTCCTGTATCATTCTGGTCTTCTCTCAGCAATGTAGTTTTATGCAAGTTTTGTGTCTCTAATATTAGTTTTTTATTTCCTTTGGGATTGCATATTGTTAACCAAAAATAATTCAAAATATTCTCACAACAGGCTCACCTTGACATGGCTGTGGCATCGTCTCCATAGATACACTGCCACAGCTTCATTAGGCTAATGAGCATCCTTATAGCTGTTACTATAAAGAGAATTTTCTCTGTCCCCTTTAAAGGCTGGCGTTTCACCTCCTCTTAGCCTCAGGTGTTTGCACAAATTTCCAACAGGACAGGTCTATAGAATTTAATATTGCACCTAGACGCAGCACCCTGGACACACAAGCAAAGGGTGGTAAAAAGATGGAGAAAAGTAACGCTCTTGCAAGCCCTAAAGCCTGCTTAGCACTGGAATTTCTGGAAGAATAATTTTCTGAATATAACTGAACTTAGTCAAAGTATGAACTTGGACTTGCTATGTTCTTTAGTCGTTTGATCACAAGAGATTCCTGTTTTGATTCGTCCCCTGGAGGAGCACCCCAGACTCTGCAGGCTACATAAAAAGCTTGAAAAAGACAAAACTTCTTAACATAGGTGTTTAAGCTCAAGCCTAGAATAAAGTACTGTGGGTGCTCAAAAAATGTGAAAATGGAAAGCTCCAGGATCTTATGGTGTTAGAGTGGAAGCTCTACATGCTGGGCATCTCAACAGGTAAGAAGTTGTTCAGAAGAGATCAGCTAAAAGATCAGATGATGGAGGCATCTTCTTCAAGCACATCAGATTTCATGCAACAGTCTGTATGGCTTAGAGTTGGTCTGCCTCCTTTCTCCACGGAGTTTAAAATATTAGCTCTGTAGAAGTCTAGAAGCCCAACTCTTCTACTGTTCAAAGAAGGAGTAAACGTTGCAGTCCCTGCTCAAAATCAATTACAGTAGCTTGACAATTAATTAAAAAACCTGAATGCATATTTCTATTATTTTTATATGCAATTTATTTTAGAATCCTAGAGCCCTTCAATATGTGGAGAGAAAATGAATGCAAGCTTGATGTTATTTTTATATTCTTACTCTATCTTAATGATTGAAGGCATTTATGATTGCTTCAAACTAGAAAGCACATCTCAAACTTCCAAATCTATGAAAAGCAACTAAAATGTGTCTGAACGTTAGACACAAATCTATGACTTTTTTAAAAAAAAGCTTTGAATATTAATGAACACTTTCTAAAAAAATGTTTTAAACCTTATGAAGTGGTAGCTCTAATCACAAGTTGTTTGAGTTCCCTATAATGATAAGAAAGTACTAATTCTACTAAAGGGTTTAGGATACTTTTAAAAGAGGAGAAACAGAAACGCTCTTCTACCCTGAAAGTAAAGCTACTCTGATGCCACTCAGGATCAACGTATTCTTAGATAACAAAATACCAGCCAAGCATGAGATTTGCATCTTCACTTCAGCTTTCTCGCACATGAACTTCTTTCCGCCTTATCAACGCAGCTACCAAAAGGCTTAGCAAACACAGCCGGAGTGGAGTCTCTCACTGTAGTTCTGACTGAAAACTTAATTGTTCATGTCCATGTCTAGCAGCAAGTCATGCCTGCAGCCTCGTGATAAATGTAACAGCAGAACAGGAAAAAAAAATAGGGGATATACACAAATGAAATATTAACCTACATCTGTAAGAGTTAATGTGCCAAATTACGCACATAACTTCATTTCATTTATTCTTTCAATCAAATGGCCTGATCAAAAGGAGAAATACTCTACCTGTACCTCAAGCAATATGGGTCAGTTTAAACACGCTTAATGTTACCGTGTCCTTAGCAAATTTATTTCTGTCATTTAGATCAAAGGCATGTATTTGCAGCATTTTCCATGCCTGCTCTATAGATACAGATACGTTACTTTCATAAGAACCTGGTACTAATGCTATTGTAATTGCTCAGAAAATACTAAAATCACAGAATTTAATTCTGTGAAAGATTCCCTTTAATAAAATATTGCTGTTTTTTTTTCTTATGACTATGTCATTATTTATTCTTTTCATGCAGCTCGTTTCAGAAGTTTCAAAGTGTTTGACAACAACAAAAAAATCAATTAAAAGCCCAGAGACAACACTGCAGTAACATGAAAAGAAATATAATAAAATTAAATGCAAAGTTCTAAATTATTCAAATTAAAAGTTTTTGTAGGTGTCCACAGTAATAAAAATAATAAAAAACCTTCAAAGGAAGAAAAAAGGCAACAGAGGGTTTGAAGACTGATATTTGTTTTAATATCTGTAATTAGTTTAATAATTTGGCAATACTTTTGCCTCACTGGATAATAGCACTTGTCTATAGAAATTACATACGCACTTGCTCAAAATTCCATTTTTTTAACTATGCGTGCACCATTTTACAGATCCTTCATGCTGTATCTACTGAACACAGAAATATTTTGTGCTTTTATGATGCCTTTGATCTATAAATCTCCAAGTAACTTGAACAATCACAGCATTCGGCAAAATGAAAACTATTTTTACTTTATAACTGGGGAAACTGAAGCATAAGGTTCCTACCTTCGGACATTTCATGTGTTCCTGAGTGAAAATTAGTAGCCAAAAATGCAGAGGTGACAAACATCCATAGCTTGCAGTGATGTATGTATGAGTCAGAAAGCCTCGCTGTCTCAGCAGCATCAGTCCAGCTGCACTTAGGTTCCAAGGTACGAACCTGGAGTTCTTCACTTTTGGTGCCTGAGAGCATAACTGTTGGGCCACATGATTTATTCCCCGATTACATATTGTGGCACAGTATCTACAAATCTGTGTTATGGAGAATTCTTCTATCTCATTTGATGGCCTTTATTGTAATACAAGCTGAGAATCTCACAGACGGTGCGTTTGCCATCATTACCTCTTGTGACAGCACTCCAGTTTTACAGACTGAGGACCCAAGAACAATAGAATTAAGGGCTGAATGTAGGACTTATCTAAATTCACCTGGAGTAAGACGCTGCACTACCCCAGAGATAACGGAGGAATTAGCATAATGAGGCAAACAAATGCTTCAGAGTCATAACTTCCCCTCCAATGCCTCTTGCAACGCTTCCTTTGCTCTGTTGAGTATTAAAACCATCTCAGGGCTGCTGACAAGCAGGTGATAAAGGAAAAGAATAAAATGCTGTCACAAATGTTGCCCATTCCCTTTACGCTCTCCACACACATGATCTGGGGTACAGAAAAACAGAAACTGCGATACTGGGTTAGACTGAAATGGCTAAATCCTGCCTCCAACTGCAGCCAGTAGCCGATGCTTAGGAGACATGGGAGAAACAAGGTAAGGACAGAGTGATCCTTCGCAGCAAACATCACTGCTTCTGGCAGTCAGAAGGTTAAGGATTTCCTGAACTGCCTACCTGTCATGAAGTATCCATTCATCCGGCACCAAGTTCCACAATTGAACTACAAATTTTATGAAAAAAATATTTCCTATTGCTTGTGTTATATCTGCTCCTTGAGAACAGACACGAGCTCTCTTCTTTTGTAAGTAAATTGTTGTTCACGGACACCTTTGTAACAACATGGGTTTATTGATCTCTCTGTGATCCCTCCGTTTGTTGTATCCTTTGTTCCCTCTGTTTCTCAGAACTGGCACATCCTCATCTATTTGCTAACATCCGTCCATAGTAAAAATGCCCATTATTAATAAACCTCTATGTCACTTTTAATCCAGTTATTAATCACCACAACTGATAATCACTATGATTATGAAACAATCACACAAGTAAAAACATTTTCTCTCATTTTGTAATAGCTTAGTTTCCTAAAGGAACTTTCAGTGAGGAACACTGTCAGAAATACTAGTTCACCAGCACCAGAGCTACTCCAGTAAACTGGGGTGCCAAAGGCCGTTCCCACTCACCAGAATTTCTCTTCAGTTTATTCAGCCATTAAAATTGCCCTTGCCATACCTTTGGCACAGGAGAGCTGGCACTCTCTGGATAATGCCATCTGCGATGCAGTGTGTTAGGTTAAGACTGTTCCCCACGGGAAATTTGGATGCAGCCCTCCACCTTTGGATGCTGAGAGTATTTAATAGCATGGCCAGATGCTGCCTGGTGGCCCCAGGGCCAGTGAACGTGCCCTGGCACTGCTTGGGGTGCTAGCGTAGAAAAAGCCCAAATCAATGAGGTTATAGAGCACAAGGCATGATTTACCTTTGATGTCCACTCCCACTTACTAGAAGTGATTATAGATGATCAGCATATCCCCACATGAACAAACCCCCAGATTTTGGATGTTCTTGAAGGTATGGGGGCTCCTACATCCTTCTGTGGATATCTAGACCAAGCACATGCTATTCATAAATGCCTAACATAAAGAAAGCGAACCATAAAGCAGTATTCCAACATCTCAGTCCACTGCCAAAATAATATTTTCTTCTGTTTTGTGCTTAAGGTACATTTTAAGTCACAGGGTTTTTTTTGGTTTTTTTTTGTTTTTTTTTTTAATTAAAACAATGAAGCTATTTAATCATAGTTTAGAAGCTCTTCTGGTAGGACGCTTATTCCTGTAACAAACTATCTTATCATATTTAAAAATTTAAAATTATTATAAAATTATGTCTTAATTTGTGCCTTTTGTTCCAGGAAAGAGGTCATCAGAAATAAGCTATTTCTTCTACTTTGAACATTAAAACCTAGCCTGCACCCCTCTAGCCTTCCTACATTTTTTTCTTTACAGGCATCCCTTCATTAAAGACATGTTTTAGCATGGCATACTTCCTCACTCTTCCTTGCTTGGTTGTTAAGACTACCTAACTGATTATCCAGGTTGTCAGTTGCTTCCCTGAAGTCATAGTGTCTCATGCAGTTGAATTGAACTGAGCGCTTATTGAATAATGAGCTCTCATCTGACATCGTGATTCTTCTGATCAAACATAATTATAACTTTGCCAGTTTCCATTTAGGAAACCTAATCACCTTCTTACTGAAGCACAGGCTTTTATGTAATTTTTATGTATTAGTGTGAACTTTACTCCTTCTACATGTTTCCACTTTCCTTTGTGTTTCTTCCATCAGGTTTGACTGCCGCGCTGCCCCAGCTAGTTCAACAAGCACCAATTCTGCTAAGCTCTGCAGAAAGATGACTTATTCAATTAAACTTCAAGTGAGACTCATCTCACTAACTTTGGATAGCTACAACATAGTCATCTGAGTCTGCATTGGTAGAACCCTGCTACAGCTGGTGGAGAGAAAAAGGCATTTCATAGGACAAGATACTTCAGTCTACTGAAATCACAAGAACCAGCAGAGATCCAGACCTTTAAACCTTGGCCATCTAAAATTAGCTGAGATAATTCTGTTTCGCTTACATATTTTTGAATACCACCTTCCTCATAGGTACAGGAGGAGAGCTAATTCTTTGATTGTCCTGAGAAATAATAGAGGAACAGCACTTCAGAGCGCAACATGTTATATTTTCCCAAGTGATTAGCAACCAGAATGCCAACCTGCAAGTGTGAATCATATTCAATTACCATTAATCTGAAGTAGAAAACAAACGCACAATTGTTCATAGAGGCTTAGTGTGTAATTCTGTCTTTTTCAATTATTTCTCCAGAACATACTATACACCCAATGACAATCTTCCAGGGGCTTAATTTATAGCACGCTCTAAAGCATGAAACTGTCCTCTCTGATGACTTATGGTCAAATACATTGGCAGCCTAAGACAGAGTGAATTTGAACCAACAGTCTGTTGACTTGAGCCATGAAGGAGGAAATGGTCATGAGACAGGGAGGTTTATTACATGCCCTGGTTCACTACGCTCACATTCAACAACTCATTTCCCTGATCTTGACTCAATTTACCCTCATGTAGATTGAATATTCATATTTTCTGAAAAAGCAGCTGTGAAATGTTACAGCTCAGAATCACACTTTGCTTTCAAATACACATGAACTTCTGTTTGTTTCACATTTGGAATTGAAATTAGAGTTCAGCCCTTGAGGTCCATGTAAATAATGAGACTCTCAGCTGAAAAAGGCTAGGAAAGTGTGCATTAATATTTAAAGTTGCATTGCATGGCATTTTCTGGGACATGTTTTCTAATCATTGACATTATCCAAACATGCCACATTTCCTCTTTAGCAAGGTTTTACTGTGGGATTATCTTGATTGATGTGGATAACAGCATTGCTGTGAAGAGCTGTCTTCTATGCATGCACTCCAGTTTCTGTTAACAACTGTAAAGATTAAGGGTTTATACAACAGGTATTAACAGACTTTGCCTGTTATTAACCATTTGGGTCAGTATTTTGCTTTATATTTTGTGCATGAAGGCTTTATGATTAAATATTCAAAATGACTCTGCATTCTTCTTGTTTGATTTATTGCTGGACAAGCTTACTTACATCTTTGTTCACATTTCATATCTGAGGAATTCAAAAAGTCTGCAGACTTAAGGAAGGTGAATACATTATTTCACACATTAAGGGTGAATGTAAAATGCATTTCCACAGTATTTTATGCGGCTAAAAATGTTATCAGTAAAGTCATCAACCTCATTAAAATCACTTTTAAAATGACATATGTCATGTCTCGGATAAAACTCTCATCAGGGTCACAACAAGACGTTCAGAGGCAAATGTTCTGTTCTCTGTTCAATGCTGTGAACAGCACACCGTGAGAGAAGGAAAGGTAAATGTCACTCAAATAAATGATTACATATAATTGAAAGATTTAAAACATCTTCTACCTTAAGACCCAATATATAACATTCCTTTCTCACTCCTCTTCCCTCAAAAATTTCTGTTAAGGTTTTAATTTTTCTTTTTGTCAAAGGGCTGAGAAACCTCTTACATACTTGTCTTGAAGAAAATCTATGCCACATCTATTCCTGACTCCCTAGGCATTTGAAAGTTAAAGGTGTGCAGATAACATTTTTCTTCATGATGATAGAAGTATCAAAGGGTTAAAATGGAAAAAAAAATTAGAGCAATAACGTTAGGCTGAAATCTGTGTATTCACTTCCCTTTGAAGCCTGTAGCTTCCAAAAAACTTGGCGTTTGCATGATAAAAGGAATTTTTACATGTAAATAAGTTTCTTACAAATCACGTATGTATATAGCTTAAAAAGCATCCCAGAATCTTTAGGGTTGTAAAATGTTGAGTTGTTGACCTCACTTCATTCTTCCTAAGGAGAAACAGATGGCTGTAACTGAAATTATATGTGATTTTAAAGTTGTGCCTAATTTATGGATTTAGATATGGCTCTTCAGGACTTGGGAGTGCTGTTCCATGAGAAACTCAACATGAGCCAGCAATGTGCCTGCATCCTGGGCTGCACCAAAAGAAACGTGGCCAGCAGGTTAAGGGAGGGGATTCTGCACCTCTACTCCACTCTGGTGAGACCCCACCTGGAGTACTGTGTCCAGCTCTGGAGCCCCCGACATAAGGAGTACATGGACCTGTTTGAGCAAGTCCAGAGGAGGCCACAAAGATGATCAGAGGGCTGGAGCACCTCTCCTGTGAGGACAGGCTGAGAGAATTGGGGCTGTTCAGCCTGGAGAAGAGAAGGTTCTGGGGAGGCCTTATTGTGGCCTTCCAGTATCTAAAGGCAGGCTTCAGGAAAGGCAGGGAAAAACTCTTTAGAAAGGCCTGTTGCGATAGGCCAAGGGAAAATGGTTAAAGTAGAGGGAGGTAGATCCAGACTGGACACATAAGGACAAATTTTTTTTTATTATAAGGATGATGAACACTGGAACAGGTGTTTTTAATTTGTTTAATTTTTATAAAATTAAGAGATACAGCATCAGAGGCTAACACTGATGGCGTCACACCATGACTCAAGGGGAGTAAGATCTGGCTCAACTCAGCTGCTGCGACTGTCTTACTACCTCAGCTGGAAGTATCAGGGCAGAAGGGTTCCCTCCCTCATTACTTCTGTAATTTTGGTTAGCATGTTATTTCAGAAACATATTCCTTTCACATAAAAACAGCGAAATGTTCTCTGCTGATACAGAACCATTGTAATGTGCCCACTCTTAAGTAAATATTTTGATTTTGGCAATTAAACGAAAATAATTTTTCTTTCACAGTTTAAAGAACAAGTAAATAAAATACAATCACCACAATTCTTTTTAGATTCAGGTGATAAAATTCCTTTTAACGCCGTGTGACAAAAACACTTTCCCAGGGGATTAAATGTCCCCTGTCCCATTACCATTGACCTAAGCTTTATAGGGTAAGTAATCTCAACAGCAATGCCCTGCTTGGCAATATTAGAGTCTTTCCTAGAACCCTTCCCTGTACCCTACTGAGCTAAGACCACGGCAAGTCTCAGGATCTGCTTTGTAAGATGAGGTTAAACCCTCAGAAATCTCAACTAGCTCTGAGCATTTGCAAATAGGTACACACACAGAGATAAAAAAAAAAAAGCTGACCAAGTACAGGAGGAAAAAGAGGAATAAAGTACATTTCTCAAAAACTGGAGACAAAATTGGAAGTAACAACATATAGTTGAACATTTAGGGTAATTTTCAGGTAACTATTCATAGTGGAGAATCACTGAGATTTTGCATGACTCAGTATGGTTTAAAAATTATATTTACAAAATGTCAACCAGCTTGCTTCTACTTTCCTGCTCAGAGAATGACAAAAATATAACCCATGTGTTCCTAAACACACATTATTGGGGTACAGTCAAGAGCTGCCTGAAGTGCTGTTGTTCTCAAATGAATTCCTAAGCTGCTGCTCCTCCCTCTGATCCTTCTGTAAGGGAGGAAAAGGAGTTGGGACAAACAGGGCCAAACCAACTCAAAGAGGAAGCCCTTAAAATCTTCAAAGCGTTTGGAGCCCTTTTCACCTGATCCATGTTGACAGAACCGTTCCAGGACAACATACAAAAAAACTGAAGCCTAGCACCAAACACTTACACGATGAAGCACTACCTCTGTCACGAGGAGCTGAACATTCACAACGATGCTTTTCTCTACACCACTGCCTTTCAAGGCCAAATATTGGTTATACAACTTCCAAAAAAAAATGCAACCAGATAAATTACTCAGGGTGTTATCAGTAGATTTCCTCAGCAAGTGTAAGCAAGCGGTTTGTGGCTTCAGGTGAGAGGCCATCCACTTGAAAATGCTAGGAAAATTGTGCTAGAACAGAAGCAAAAGATTTAAATTAACCACCACACAAAGGAGAACTGTCCAAACCGAGTGAAATGTCAACGTTAAACAGCACAGTTCAGAAGCTATTTAAAAAAGTAAAATTTATTTTATTTTCAGGAATTTAAGAATTTAATTTTAAAATTACTACTTTTCTAGTACTGAGTTTAAGCACTTGTCTGCACTCATGTTTTCAAACATATCCTGTATTGAACACTGCACTCAAACTGAAAATAATATAAAGCAAGGTGTTAAAAATTTTCCAGTGGCACTTTGGAGGAACCAAATGGAATGGTTTTCCTCCGAGTTCCTTCTGCCACTGATAAACTGACAGTCTCTTCTTTCGAGAATCCCTTTCACCATTTTTCAGGTGCTCCTAATATCTAGCATGGTAAATATCTGCCTTACTGAGATCATGACAGCTTGTCCACTGACTTGAATACATTGCATCAGACCGCTTGCTAGGTAACATTTTGCACTGACTTCCCTCAAAGGAATGGATAAAAGATTAATGCCTCTGTATGACCAATTATATCATTGTCTTTCGTTATCAGGTTTAGTTTCAGGAATATTTTAAGGAGCTAATTCTCACGAGCTTTTTATGAAGTATTACTTCAAGAGAAGTACAGAATTTGGCAAAAATTAAATTTTCAGCATAACTAAACTTACAATAATGCAGAATAATTTAATTTTCATGATCAAAAATGTTTCACCACACATTTCAAATGCATTATACTCTTAGACCAGAAGCTACATGTATTTTCCTTTCTAGACTGAGGGGAAAGGAAAACCAAGACAAGTCCACAAAACATTACATTTTTGGTCAAACAGCAATCCTGTTCACATACATCACCTAATTAATGGAGACCTATAGGCCTTCTCTTTTAAAATGCAACAGGTTTATAATACCACACTACACGCTTCAAATGGCAGTAAGCATCTGAGATAGTGAGATACAGAATAATTGATAATGTATTATGAGACTCATACGAGAGCAAAAGTAATCATGTTTCATTTGTAACAGGGGTGGCTGAAACATGAGATACAATATTCTCCTGAGCTCCGATCATTTCCTCTGGGTTGCCTTAATGCTTGAGCAGATTTCTATCAGAAGTACAGAAAGAAAATGTCAAGCGTCCACCAGTTCTGACTACAACCCTTTTCTTTTTTGCCGGCTTTTGGCATCCCTTCAGCAAGGACCTTAACTACATTATACTCCCCACTGCAGGGCACAGAAATAAGGCGAAATATGACAGGAAAGATGCCTACATCTTCACCCACGTGAAGTGACACTCTCACTTCAGCCTGGTAAGAGCTCTCCTGCTTGACTGCACACTTATGTCTTTGCACGCTAGATTTTGGAATAAAAGGTGAAACCTATCTTCTAAGTTTGAATCAATTATTTTAAAAGTAAATAGAAGTAAACACTTCTTCCTCCCAAAATAGTTGTGAAGCAATCACAGAGTAACTTCTATCAAATAATAAAAAAGAAACAACAGCCCCAATCATGGCAATGATTAGTTCACAGAATCGTAGATTCCTTTAGGTTGGAAAAGACCCTTAAGATCCCTTAGTCCAACTGTAAACCTAACACTGCCAAGTCCACCACTAAACCATGTCCCTAAGCTCCACATCTACACACCTTTTAAATACCTCCAGGGATGGTCACTCAACTACTTTCCTGGGCAGCCTGTTCCAACACTTGGCAACCCTTTTGGTGAATAATTTTTTCCTAATATCCAGCCTAAATCTTTGCTGGCACAACTTGAGGCTGTTTCCTCTCATCCTATCTCGTTACTTGGGAAAAAGAGATCAACACTCACCTTGCTACAACCTCCTTTCAGGTAGCTGTAGGGAGTGATTTGCTAATTTCAAAGAGGCTACTTCTTAATTTTCCACCATATTTTTCCAATTTTTAGTTTCACAATATTTTGCATGAAAAGAAGCTTTCTCGCCTTGCAGCCCAGCAATTAGAACTGGCTGTCAGAGGCTCAGATTCAAATCTAATCTCTCTCAAACAAAACAACCATTTAGGAAAATACCTTATACATGAAGTAATACAGTATTGTGGGCTGAAGCCCCCTCAGTCTCTCTTTTTTTCTTCTATTAAGCACTTAAATAGTCATTAATACAGTTATGTGGGCATACCCAGAGAGTGTTCCAAGCAGCAGGCTACGGAGTTACTTTCTGTATTGGGGAACAAAATAGATGCTGAAGTGTTTTGTGCATAGTGGAGCTATTCCAACAGAAAGGCATGACATTCTGTAACAGCATACAGCTCCATAGTTAAGACATTTTCTTTTAAGTTAGCGGGAGGAAAAAAGGTACATTCTCCTTAAAACCAGTAGATATTTGAATTATTGCTGATCCAATACATACAAGAAAACCGCAGCACCTGTTCTGTGATAAGTTATAGTCTCCTGAAAATCTAGCTTTTGCTTTTATCTAAAAAGCCTGCAAATGAATTTTTGATCGAATAAAGCATGTTGCTTTGATTAGCTGGGAAAAAGAGGGAGAGAAGGGAAGAGAGATGTTTGTTGTCAACTGGAACTATTTTATTTTTAAGTCAGTCACTGAGCTGACGAATTAATTTTTTGTGTAGCCCCAAGTGCAGATCACCTGCCCCGAAGCCAAAGCATGCTGCACGTATGGAGGCAGAATTTGACCTTTGCTTTGTGAGCGCACCCCTGCGAGCTGCAGAATGTGGTTCCTGCTGCAGGCTCCGCAGGTTCCATGTCAGCAAATGCCAATGGGTAAGCTAAAAGAGAGAAGCTTTATAGAGATTAAGAGATTACAGTTTCTCTGTAAGATATAATTAAAAGAGAAGGAAGCTTAATTTCTCTAATTCCTAAAATGGAATAAATCTGAGCAAAATATCTTGTATTTTTATTTTCATAAAAGTAAGTATTAATGTGTTTCACAAAGCATTGTATCACTACACATGCATTCCAACAGGAACAAAGCAGATGTATCCATTAACAAACACCTGCTGAGATAAGCACTTTGCACTATACTAATCCATACTGATATCTATTATATATTGCTTTTTATAATTTCATCTAACTTCTTAATTCAGTAATTGTACAACAATTAAGAAGAGCAAGCAACGTAACAAAGAAGTAGAAATGTGGCAATTTTCTGCAACCTAAAGCAAAACATAAATACCTGAAGCAGATTTACTACTTTGCCATTTACTGTGGCCAGTCTGTACCTACAAAGAATTACTGCTAGGTACCTCCTCATCGTAAGTAGGAACAAGTTAATTTTTGCATCTCTAAACTGGAAGAATTGTAAATTATCTGGAAGAAAACTACCAGGAATCCTCAGCAAGAAAGCCAAACATGATCCAAACAGAGTCCGAAATCTGCATCTAGGTGTAGGTTTGATTTCTCAAACTGGGAAGGTATGAACATGACTTTCCATTTTCAACCCACTGCATAGATGAAGAGGGAGTTTTAAGAGCTAATATCCTTGGCTCGTTTCTTCTCAAAAATTCTCTGGCAGAAAAAGAAGAAAACAGGAACCATCTAGAACATCCTTTATCTCCCTGACTCTGCACTTTCTTTCAGAGAACAGGACCTGTAGGATATTCCCCTCCTATGCTAGGAGAATTCAATCCCACATTCCTACCTGCCTATTAACAAGCAGGTTACCATACCCATCAGGGCATTCCGCATACTCCCTGTGGAGGCTATGAAATTACAGAAGACAATGCTAAACTGGAGAATTCTGCCACATATCAGCCACCTTACCTGGAAAGGGAACTTCAGCTCTCTGTGCTGAAAGCTGACATTAGAGCCGAAGCTGTCCTTAGTGTGGAAACTGGAGCCCTCAGGTGAATACAAACCATTAAACCTCATGCTCACATGCTATTTTCTCTCTGGCCCACTGAATCATAAATTATTTTCTGCCTAAAATAAGAGACATATGAGGTTAAGGAAACTCCTTGTACATGAGAAAATATTCTGAATCGGTTTAGGTCTCAGGTAGTGCGGGTGAACACTCTAGCTGTAAATATATACATGGAGAGACTTTTATATCAGCAGCCCTTCAGCTCAATGCCTTAAATGCAAGAAAGTATCTATCGCTTTTTTTTAAAAATTTACCTCTACAGAGTATTCTTGAGACAAACCAGTTAGGTAGAACATGAGGAGAGGGCGTAGTGTTCTGTTTCTTCCCTGTCCCTTTTGATCTCTTCTATGAGGTACGGCAGAGACAGCCATTTCATTCTGTACACATGTAACAGCCAGGCTCACCCTCTCCTGCAAGCCATGAAGGACCAGAGACACAGCCAAAATCAAGTGGATTGTTGCTAATGCTGGCCTTTAACTTGGGACTTTGCATTTGCTCCCTCCCTATCTGAACAAATAATTCTTCATGACAGCAGAGCCTGAACAAGTATCTGGGATCTAGAAAACATTCTTCCTCTATGGCAAAATTTGCCCATTATCTTCTTAGCTTTGATATAAAATTTAATTTTTTTTTTTTTACAGCAAATTTGCTAGGTTCTACTGTCATTAGCAAGTTAGGGAGGTTCGATAAGGAGGTTTCTAATCAGTTAAGCTATCTGAATGCAAAATTTGATCACACCATTGCAAGTTCAAGGGAGCACATTAATCAGAATTTAGCTTCTTTCCTCAAATCTTTTTCTGGTACCTGTAGGATAACAGGAATTGGTTTAAGCTCCTGGGCTCTTTACTGAGCACAGCAGTATATTGGAGAACGGAGAGCAAACTTCTGCGTATTTTAGGGGCATCAGTGCCTTGTGGGAATTCAGAGGGTGCTGCTGGGCAGCCTGAGCCATGGGTCCTGGTTGAGGAAGAATAATTTTTAAAGAATCCTGGATTCTGCATTTAACGATGTTACGGCGACTGTTGCACCCGATTCCTTCTGGGTGAGCTACAGCAGGAGCTGTATTCATCAGTATGTACTTTGTGCACCCTGCATTTTTTCATATGCTTATGGACTACAGAAATTCCACGGGCTACTTCAAAAAATTAACTGTTAATAATGGCTATTCTCTAACAAACTGCCAAGAGATGCAGTTAAAGAGAATTTCACTGTGGCATCAGCTCTCCTTTAAAAAAGAAAGAGGGGCGCAGGGGTGTATGGAGAGAGAGAGAGAGATGCCAGAAGTTCAAAAGCAAACCACTGTTATTATTCTGAAGCAGGAATGACATCCTTGCATTAACACAGTATGAAATCATGGTAGCAATTTTCATGCCGTATTATTTTGGTTTTGTCAGGTCACTGATTTTCAATTTCATCAATACTATATAAAACTAAGGAAGATAATAGAATAAAAAGCATCCATTTGGAGTCCACTACTGAAGCAAGAGCATGTTGCTGCTTCTGTGAATTTAAACCAACCAATCCACCCACAGAAAATACAGGTTACTCTTGTCCTGGAATAACATAAATAAGCCAAACTCAGAGGTTACAGAAAAGGCACTATACCAAAGTAAACCTGATAGAATTCTAAGTTTACAAATTGATCTTTACCTTCCTCTAACATGTAAAGTAACCAGAGAAGTACAAAGCCAAAAAGCAACAGCAGGCTTTGTTTACAAGCATCTGGACTCATTTTCTTAAGCTTTTCCCAAACACTATTCATTTAAAGTGAAATTACCACTTAAATCACCCACTCCATAGCTCACACAGCTCTTCCGAGGGCAACGGTATGCCTGCTTTTGCCGTAAGAGTTTAAATGTGGACAATTGCTGTGATTTTCTCCACCGCCCTACCAGTATCAACAGCCACATTGTGGATTAAATTAGACATTTCATGATTTTTTTTTTTATAAAACTGGATCTTTCCCACCTCTATTTGAAAATAGTTAGTCCTTCTCCAGCACTGGATGATTAAAATGTAACCAACACCACAATTATTTCACATGATCAATGTTGGTTCAATGAATAGCCCATGAATTAATAATATCTAGGCACTTTTTCTAATTGTTTCCTAATGTTCTGTTATTATATATTCATTTGATATTCACTGTAATGCTAGTGATCACCATTTTTTCATTTGTTCCATAAAAATCACATATTTTGCCTCCACTTTCTGCAGAAAAATTACAAGAATGAAGTAAGGTCACTTGATTTCTCTTTGAATCTCACATTTCAAGAGTCATACAGTTGCTCATGGACATGGCATTTGTTTGAAAGCAAACCACACCACACTGCACAAGGTAAATGCTTACTCAGGGAATCAGTTCTCTTGAACTGGATGGTCAGCCACTGCCCAGAGGGCAGGAGTCATCTCCATTTCAAGCCTCCTTGCAGCAGCACCTTCAGTTGGATTGGGTTAGATTCCCCAAACTGCTATTCTCTGTATCTCTTAAAACCCAGCTGGCTGCTGGTCCTGTGCAAAACAGGCATCATCCATCACTATTGATCATCTTAACACACAAAACATATCCTATCATAACTATGCAAAGAAGTTGTTCTACATAGCCATTTCTGCATGGCAGGAACTGTTTCTACTGACTACTTACAGATGTCTCATCTATAATTTGGTTGTGCAGGAGGAACCACCTGGAGAACCTGCTGGCACAGCCCAGTTCTCCACCCAGCACACACCACATAAAGTACTTGGTTGTGGTGGGGCCTGGGAGTTCAGTTGATCACCTTGTTTCAAATTAGTCCATCGTCTCCTTTCAATCCATTGTCTCAGCTCCGCAGAGATGGGATGGGAAGGTCCTGTATCACCCAGGGAAATGAAGACTTCACTGTCCTGGGAGAGTACGTAGCACAGCCTTGATACCCAGCTACACCACAGCCACTACTGTAGTTCAAAGCTGAATTTCATCCTTATATCCCAACTCAACTTCAATTCTGTACACTTTTGCCACAAACCTCTCAAATCTGTTACTGACTCTTGATGCAGTCTCAGCTTTTTTTTGTCCTGGATGTATTGAATGTCACACTTCTGCATTAGGAATTTACTGTCACTGTGGGTACCTGTTTGGTTAACCTCTCTGAAGTCTGTCTCTCCTGTGGGCCAATAGCCAGTATAACATCACTGAGGCACATACTACTACTGGCAAAAATGAACAGATATACTAACCTGTCTCATCATGACTTGTCCCTAGAGAACCCTAAGTGCCCTGGCATTACAATTATTTTCTTCTATTTGAGTAAAAATTTTTTTAAAAATCATATAAATTCCAATGCATCTGTTCTCAAGCATGTATGTCCCCAGAAGCTGATATTTTTCTCACTCTTATGGTGTCCAAATTTTCCAGGTAGCATCAGCCTTCTTGTTATGAGGTACCTTTACTCTTAGTTTGGAGGTATGATGTAAAGAAAATCAGATGAAATTGTTTGTGGAATCACAAATTTGCCTTTAAACAACACAAAATATTCTAATTATACAAATTACTATCCACACATCTAGGAGAAAAATGAAATGCATTGTGTAGAAACACATTCATTGAAAGCAGGGCACCTGAATGTGATGGGAGTAACCAATGCAATATTCAAAGCAGTGTGTACAAGTACTGGTTTCATTTGTTATTAGGCTTTGCTTGGCTTGATCATCACTCCCAGAACAAAATCAGCTAAGACAGATCACTCAAGACAATACCGCAGACTATGTTCTTATTAAACACACAGAGAAAACTCCACATTTTGTGGCTATTAGCGCTCAGTGAAAGAGCTCACAAAATACAAAACATGATACAGGATGACTCCAGGCTTTGTTTTGTGCCCTCATCCAGATCTTCAAAACATCTTATGCAAAACAGAAGTACTTCACATCAATATTTTATTGAAATTCTTTCAGAGAAGACATATACATTACATTTTCAAGACAAGATGCAGACTATTTTAGTTGCAGGGGGAGAGCAATATATTGGATAACAGCTGACATTTGACTCCCAGGGTTTTTATTTTATGAATCAAAATTCATTTAGCAATAGTAATGTAGAAGAGTGTGGCTAAGAAATCAATAGAAATGTTCTGTATTCTAGTTATGGAACATAGAGATAACCCCCTAAGCCAACATTAACGATGCTGGCCTGTGTAAACATTGATGAAGCTAAAGCAATGATTTTAAATAATAGACTTCAAGCAGGTACCAACAAGCTGCGGTAATGGAGATTGCTGCCATACTTTATGACGGTTTTAATTTATTCAGTGTGTGGGAATGATCTGGATGCCACTCAGTTGATAGTTGTAGGATGATGTAATTTGGACAAATGTTTTGGTCTACATGGCAATGGTAATTTCCTGCTTTCCTCCAACAGCTCTGAAATAATAAAATCTCTTTTAAAATACCTACCCTTTATTTACCAGCTCACCCCAGCTCCATGTCAGTTGCTAAAGGTGGTTTTCTTTTTATTTTCCTTATTGGCAATGAACACACTGAATTTACACTACTGAATGCACATATCCCATTAATAAACCAGATAAAGCTCAGAAAATAGTAGAACAATGGCCTTGCATTTCCAGACTATCCAAAATACGGCTGCTATTGGGAAGGAACCATTTATGTTCAAAGAATTAAACATCAAAACAGAAGAGAGGGGGATGAGGGATGTGAGCTGTCTGCTCCACACATGTATGATTAAATCACTCTTCCCCTCAGCTCAGAAAGACACCTGCCAGACACAACTGAGCCAAGTAAAGGGGTAAAACAAAAGGATGGGATGAAAGATGGTTAACAAATACAGCTCCAACAGAAACAAAGAGGCAATATCGAGAGTATGCAGGTAAAGACCAAGGTACATTCCACATGGTTATATCAAGTATTGATTCTAGGAACACCTATTCTTCAGTTTTGGGATTTAAACACATTTTGTTTCTGAAACCCAGAAGCCTAAGCCAACTCTTTAATTAGACACTGAATAACAGCAAAAAAAAAAATCTATTTCTATAGTTTGTTTGACTTCAAGGAGTTGATTTTTATTAAGCCTTTGCCTGTTCAGATGCCAACATGTAATGTTCCCCTGATCCAACCAGCTGCTTGAAATAGAGCCATTCTTGAGATCTCTCAGCTGAACATCCACTTAATTTTCAGTTTATTCAAAACCAATTCAATTTTATTACTCTAAATGATCAAGAGTACTGCAAGGGAAGCTGTCAGCCATGCCTGTAACTACACAGTTCAGGACTCCGTGATATATATCTTATTTCCTTATTCAGCATAAATCAGAGGTTAATAGCAAATTATCTGTAAGAGGTGTCAAAAAAGCCATTATAGGATGAGTGACAGTGACTACACAAAATTAATTACAAGTTTCAGTCAGTGACGCAAAGGTAACAATAAACAAACATTTAGGGTCAATCCTTCATTTATTTATTGAGTCTTTCAATACTTGCTAGCAAGTATCGCTAACAAGGCCTCAGCTCCTGCGATTGTGAGAATTTCAGATTTTATTTAAAATGGCAACAAAAAAACCCACATATATATCTCTCAGTTATAAAGACAAGCTTAAACATGCAACTTTAATGTACCCCAAAGCCACAAGCAAGAACGCAAGGAAAAAAAGACATTTTGGCTTCTTTTTTATTTCATGTTTTAAGCAAAACTCCTGATTTTTTGTACATTTAACATAAGCAATACTGTATATTCAGAATGTCAGTAAAGAAAATCTTTGCCAGCAGGATCAACACAATGAGAATGAGGAATAAAAATACCCAGACAAAAGAAAGTGCCTTCTCTCCCCTTGGTTTGATTTCTTTCTAAGAAATCAAAATATGCTTATTACTCTCCATTGGGAAATACATATCAATTCCACTTTTATTTTATGAATATTTACTTAGCTGAATACCTAGTGCTGCTAATCCATATTTTATGAATATGCGTACACACATACACACACAAAAGCTATGTGGAAATTGTTTCCCTTATATGACAAAAGAACTTTTTCTCTTGGTGAGCATCTGGTTTTTTTGTTTTTGATCAGGGAGGAGGAATAAGCCCTGTCACCAACCAAAAATATATCTGAATTTTGGGAAGTTTTAAAGACTGTTTGCAAGCCAGGGATTATTTTTTGTTTTCATAGTGTATCTTTTGAGGCAGAAAAGGAAAGAACCTTTTCCTTTTGTCCTTTATTATGCCCTTACCTATGTTATCTTTAGCGAATAGTAATACATTCCATAAAGATAACTTAATTATTTTCAGGAGAATAAGCAGAAAAAGCCTCAGTGACTAAGGATAAAAATGCTTTCCTATTCACCACTCCATGTGATATTTTTATATCAGCTATTTTCCTTGGCAAGGGTGCGGGGAGAAGTACCAGAAGCATTTTCTGCACACATAGGAGAGAATAACTCAATATATGTGTTTCAGAAACCATTTCTCAGGATCTTTCAATTCTATTTATTTCAAATATCACTGCCTCAAGAGTAATAAATACACAACTGCCTGGGGACAAAACAAAGTGTTTAATCTTGATGCAAGAGGTTGCACAGTTGTTAAACAAGAGAACCTTAGAATTTATTTCTTTTAGACACGAGAAAAGAAGAATTTTATTCATTACACTTTCTGATACCCAAAAGAATTAAGAAATGTAGACCAATTTTAGCAATAAAGACATTAAATGAATGTATCATGCATGAGGATTTCTGTATGCTGACCTCACAAACAGTAATGCAGCAGAAGGCAGACCAGACAGGAAAAATTGGTCTATTTTGTAACAGAGCTGTGCATAGACACTAATGTTTACCTATTTGTTGACTATGATTCAGGAAAATATTAACTTCAGTCCTTCCTTTATGAAAGCCTGATTACTAAATCATTGCAGTGTACCATAACCACAAGCAGCTACGTATGTTCTTGCTTTGTTCAGCTCAAGAAAAACATGCTGGATTTTAAACTGTTGCTTAGTCCTGCCTTGTTTATATTTATTTATTCAGGATTACTCTAAAGTGAGTATTTTTTTTTTAGCAGTATTACAGTGATTTAACCAAAACATACCCTTGATTTTCTTCTGAAGTGATATCGTTAATCTTCAAATGGAGAAGACAGTCTCACAACACAAGAGAAACACCCACGTTTTGGCTTGAAAGGTGTCTTTAGAAGTGTCAGCATTTTGTCTAGTCATCTCAGAAGAGAGAAGATTTGTCTCAACAAACTACTTAAACATTAGCCACAGATAGCAAATGCATTAAAGAGGATTAAAATGCAACATTATGGTTTAGTTTGAAGAAAGTTTCCAGTATAGAAATATTGAATAATTTATCTAATTGTATTTTGGGCACCTGAACAGTCTATAGAATTCTTCTCCAAGGGAAGCAGATGTCAACTTTACTTTTCTCAATTTGCTGTATTAGCTGTAGAAACCCCACACTTCAGTATGGCAAGACAGCAGTGTCTGGGTCTGCTAGAAATGACAACGTGTAAGATCCCGCACACCACCTACCACACCGTCAGTCATCTGTGCTCCATATTTAGCCACCAAACTGGAAATCTAAGTTCTTTCCAGAAGACAAGGACAACAACAACTAATTCATCTGGAAAAAATCTGTATTGATGAAGCCCAAGAAATCTATTTCAAAGTGACAAAGTGGGTCACAAGAAGATAAAAAACATAATTCCGAAATGAAATTTAACTAGAAATACTTCTTCCCTAGCGAGGATGCCTAACTGCAGCATTTAGGCAACCAAAACTAAAAAGAACAAATGGATTAATAATGACACTCCTAAAATAAGAGTTATTTTCAATCCAAGGATAAATTTGAAATTGGGCTAAATCTGTACCAGCAGAAAAATACATTTTCTATTGTAGCTTCTACATTTTTAGTGTAAGTAAAGAGAGGGAACACGTGCATAGAGGGACACAGAGGAACTTTAATTCCCTCAGACTGTGCTGCAGCAGGACTGGCACTGCTCCAGATTACAGACCTCTTGCAGCTGCCTGGAGTCTGTGCTGCATCACTGCAAGAGGGGAAACACTGTGCACCCTCCTCTACATAAAACTCACCCACAGCTCGCAGGGCGCTTTTGCCCTCTTACATTAGTTCGGTGCTTGGCATTGGGCTTGATCTCAAACCGACCAGACTCCCACCTCGCTTACCTGTGGCTTTATGCGAAGCCCAGAGCAAGCCACGCAACCAAGTAGAGAAACCAGTCCTGGAAAGGACACATCCTGTCCTCAATGGGGGAGCTCATACGCAACAGAGCAGGGGGTACAGAGCCAGCTGTACTGGTCTCACAGTAGTGCTGAGATCTCCCTGAAATGCTATTTAAGCTAAGTATTTCACTAAACTCCTGTAGAAAAATCTGTATAAGAGACAATATCACAGTACTGTATCTACAGTGCTCCAGCTCTTGAGACCTTGGAGCTAACCTGCTCCTCTTCGCTCTGTACAGCCCTGCACAGTGCAGCTACACCCAGAGCAGCACAAGTAACAGAAAATCTTTAAATAACCTCTTGCCTTTTCTCCATTGTGAAATCTACAGGCTTTCCCAGTCCTCTGAGGCAGTTTGACAAGACAGTGCTCACCAGGCCCCTGTGAATGTCTCCTGCTCCCAAAACACTTCCCCAGCATGAAGCAGAGAACTGTAACCTTTAGACGTGTTTATTCCTAACTCTGCCTGGCAGTGCTCCAGGCAGCACAGGACTCCGTGCCCACCTGGAAACATTCGGAAAAGCAGCATGACAAGAGCTTCTCACTGCCTGGGTTGGACCTGGACATCCAGGAACAGTTCAATTACACAAGTGAAGTTCAAGGCCGGCAGAACCGAGGCCAGGCAGAAGCAGCTTGCTCCTGCCCTGCAGAGTACCGGCTTTGCTCTTCCCTGCTTGCCTGTCGCTCTTGTTCTCTTACCATGGGATTTTCTCTACAGTGACTGACATGCGACACTGAGTCAGCTTACCTACAAGTAGTGACCTTCCTGCATGTTTTGTGACCAACAATCAGATTTAAAAAAAAAAAAAAAAAAGAATGAGGCACTGGAACGGATAGCAAACAGAATTATTTGTCCTGCTTCAGATCCAAGGCAGCTACTGATCTGGAGACATTAAGACACTTCCCTATAGAAGGCTCTATAAACATCTCTGCTGGTGATTTCTAGGTTCCTTTGAAGTGTCAGACACTTGACATTACCAGAGATTCCTCTGCATTAGGCAGACAGATGTGATACAACATATGAATCCCAAGATTGCTATATCCCCTTCTGGCACCCACCTAAAATTCAGCAGAAAAGAGTGAAGTTAGAGCAAACCGCTTTGAAGATGGTTGTTGTCACTTCACTTATTTAGAAAAATGGCATTAAAGCCAAATACTGCATCACTGGAATCTGTAGGACAGCCTACAGCTTTGCTAAGTGCTATTTCTTCTTCATTGTGCTGCAACTGTAAGGCCCCTCTGAGCAGAAATAGTTCAAGATTGTGCCCATTAGACCCTTTCTTCAGGAGAGAACACTTAATGTCAACTCAGGATCAAGACCCTGCTGTGTTAGACACTGTGACAGCCAAGAGGTGACTCAGGCCAAAAGAGCTTTCATTACGTGTAAAGGATCTGTGGTCTTTTTGTTGTGGGCAGAGCAAGGGTATTTGATTGTACAAGGTCCCCAAAAAGCAGCCAGGGGAAGGGACAAGGCAAACGACCATTTGCCAGTGAAACAAGCCTTCCCCACTGTGGTTACAGGACATTTCCCCAGATCTGCTCTATCACAGCTAGCTAACATAGGAGGATAGGAAGGGGAAGAAACTTCTTCCCACCCCTAACAACCACATCTACACCCACAAACGTAAGTATGGAACACAGCATCCCTATGGAGATCTCCTGAAGTGCAGCACATGTGGTTCAGGAACTTTTTGAGAATGATTATTTCCAGAAGAGATACATTATAGTTTTGTACTACAACTGCAAACAATTCTGTCAGGTTCTACAGGCTTGCAATCACTGCACTGAAAGAAATCTGTGTTTATGAAACAAATACTATAAGGCCTTTGCCTCTTTTTCTTTAAACTTAAGATACGAAAAGGCACTTAAGCCCATATTTCCAAAGGTGTTTCTATCTTCTGTATGTCACTTAACTCCCACCAAACTTGGTACTTAACTGCCTTGGAGAAGTTGACCTTTAGATTTTTATCTAGACAATTTTTGAAAATATCTTCAACTCCCTGGGAAGTAACGGAACAAACATTAGTAGTGTCTCTTAAAAATGTAGAATATTTGAGCAAGTCATGAATAATCAAAAACAGTCAAGTCTTGAGGAAGTTTTGCAGAACGATGCCCTTCTAAGGTAGCAAGAATAGTTTAAGTAATACAGCAATACAATCAGACTAGAAAATGAAAATAATGAAAAGTGAGCCCATCTTATTTAAAATTCACCTTGGCTGTATATATTTTGAACTTGGTTATCCATGCAGAAATCGGCTGTAGTCTGTTTTTATTCTTTTAATTATACAGAGATAGTTAAAAGATGTGCAACTTTATTCTCTTCGTGTATAGAAACAAAGCAGAGTTTGAAATGTCATAGAAAATTTCTGAATGCTTTTACAGCTGTTTTCAAATACATTTATACTCTTATTTCAATTTATGAGTCACTTGTGACACTTCATCAGCTCTATTTTGTTTTGTATTTGTAAGAAAATGTTAAGTGCCAACTTTGTGTCAGTGTTGGATGCACCTAGGTCTGTTAACTTGGATGCAGTTGAGTTCAGTACCTGCGACCTTCTGTCCCTTCAGTATTCACAGCAATAGTGCAGCTCAGTCCCAAGCGGCCAACCTTGTAATGCATTCAGAATGACTACAAAACAGACACTTCTCCTCCTCATCCTTCATGGGAAATTATTTATTGTTATTTATATGAAACATTCCTCAGTACGCACATGTGTGACAGGAAGAACAGAGAACACAAGCTCTAGTCAAGCTATTCAAGAAAAAAAAAAAGTTAAAGTTTTTCTGCCAAACAAAATATTCCCCAAAATTTCCTTTTACAAGCAAGCACTACCACAGAGGGAAGTATGCTCTTCCATACTCTGGTGCCAATTTCCAGCCCTGTCCACAGCCCCAGTTTTGGGAATATAGTGGCCAAAACTGGCATCATTTTTATGTGTTAAAAGCTAACGTTGTCTACTTTGTTACACAAACAACTAAAAGGAGGAATTTGACCCCTTCATTTTTTTTCAACAGGTGTTCAAAAATGAGTAAGAACAATGTTACAAAGTCCCTCAGTTCATCACAGGAAAAAAAAAACCAAACAAAAAAAACCAAAACAAACCACTAGTTTCCTAAGATTAAAAGTTATTTTGTATTAGAATTATCAAACACATCCCTCATGTTAGAGGAGACAAGAAGTCCTTGTGAATGGATCAGTAAGCTCATCCAAGCTATTCAAACAACATCTACAAATGTCAGGGTTTAGAAAGCAAAAGTCTGTGCCAAATATACCTATACAGTTCTACTTTACAAAATATGCTTCAGAACACATCCTCTGATACTGTTTTTATTAAAATCATAGCACCAATCACCATTAATAAACAACACTTATCTGAAAGCTCTAGCTGCACCTTCAGAGAAGAGTCATTTTTATTATTAAAAAGTGCTACAAAACCTTGTTATGTAAAAAAAGAAAGCTGTATACCTTCTTAGAGAGCAACCATAATCCTGCTGAGGAACATTAATGTGTGCAGCTGAACTATCCACACAAGGCTGGTAAAATATTTGACTAAGTTCTCACAGTAAGTTCTGTATTCCTATGCAAAACTCTTTGGTAAACCATTCTTAATGTTAACCAGGTGTCCAGGAGCAGATGAAAGCCCTTCTGAGGAGTCTTTCTAATAAAACACTTTAAAAGTAAATAATCATTTTGAAGTACAAAATAAAGATTGGGTTTTGTTTTTTTTTTTTTTTTTCCTAAAGTAGAGCTCAGTGCTACTTAGAAGCTGGACTGAACTGAGCAATTTGGGGCTGGGGGGTTTGCAGTTGTGGTGAGAAACCGAGTAGACTCATTACACTGATGGGAATGCACTTTCAAAAGAGGTACATAGTGTAATCATGAGCTATAGAAATTATTTTTTTGTTTGGTTGGTTTGGTTTTTTTTTTTTTTTAACAGATCTAAAATGCTCACATGCCCTTTTGAACAATGCAAATTGATACTCAAGGTGTCAAACTCCCAGAAGAAACACAGTCCTCAAAATCTAGGATTATGTAGAACAAAATAAAACAGATAAACTATTTTTCAAGCATGAATAGCAAAGGATTCTGGCTTCAAGCCCAGCCATAGACAAGTAGAGGGCAGAAACCTCATGTATTCAAAGCACTGAGGAACACGTTCACCAGTGAACATCTGATAACTCACGACCTACACTCTTCCAACGCAAGGCTGGCTGGTGGACGGGAGGGCTGTCTGCAGTGCCCACAGCCATGGCACCTCCTGATTCCTTCCAGAACAAGCTTCAGCGGCAGGGGAAAGCAACTCAAGCAGAGCACAGGGAGTTTCTCGCAGACGTCAGTCCAGAGGGACAACACCTCCTCCCGCACAACCTTGCCTTTGGTGTAATTCCTCCACAACTTAACCTGTGCTTCAGACCTGTCTGCAAACACCTGCCTATCTGGTTTCTAACTTCTTAACTACGCCAGGCCTCCTAATTGGGATTTCTAAAGATTCTTTTTGCTCATTTGGTATATTCCAAAAAGAAAAGTATTAACTATATTGCTCCATATGCTTTAAAGATAATATTTTCATGTCTTTAAGCATCCAGCCAGAATAAATATGGCTTCCAATTCTAAGTAGGGAAGCTTTTTTCTTGTTCACTGGCTTACTTATGACTATACAATTTAATTAACATTTCTGTAGTACCTTTTGCCAGATAACGACTTTTCTTCAACTTTGCTTTTCAAAAACAGTATATAATAAATCACAAGGGAAAAATCTTTATTTTTAATATTTCCATTTATGTATTTAATGAACATTATTGAATTTTTGCCAAGTACTTATTGGAAACTTAGAACAAATATCTGTGAACTACTATTTCATTTCTGTCTGTGAGGATGAAGCGTTCTGCTGACACCAGAATTTTAATAATAATTAGCTCCGCTATTAGAAATCTGCTCTTCATTTTTGGTAACATTGTAAGAGACTGAGTTTTAAACTAAACTCAGAAATCAAAAGCTTTTTTTTATTGAAGCTTTTCCATCCTTTGAATATAAGTTTTGAGGAAATCTTCAAAAACAGACTGCAGAATGCCAAGCCATGCCTAGTACTAATTAGTACTCAGCACTGAATTTGGAGTTTTCAGCAATGAGTATTGGGCCTGCCCTCTTGAACTGCCTGCAGTTTCCTCTCTGAAACATACATTGTGCTGATGAATCTGCTACATTTTTATCTGCAGCTCCTTAGATCTTTTCAATACCTTGCTACGGGGAGGCCTCACTTCCCCACTGACCCTTGATACATGCACCAGTGGTCTCATCTCCCCACATCGTCAAGGATTCAATTCTCTTTGTAACCTTTCTTCTCATTTATTAACCTGCCTCTAAAGGAATTGTTCATCTTCCATTTGAGGATATCCATATTTCAGCTTTAATTCCCAAAATATAAGAAAAAGCAAAATGCCAGCACAAACACTAGAACTCTTACTATACTCACCCCCAAATTCTTCTGTCATGCTCATGAAACAATTACTGTCAGTAAGTTCACAGAGGTACATTGAGTGACAAAATGTGATCTACTTCATTGCAGATCTCTAAGGCATGGCATTGAGTGTTTAATTATGAAACATAACAAGCCTGCTTTAGAAAAAAATGACTTTTTTTCAAGCAGCTGTGTTATCCTCAGAGCATTTCATCAGTAGGGTGAAATAGAACTCAATATTTAGAAGTTGTATTTCTTGCATGCTGATATTTTGACAGGATCAGGTCCATTAAAATAGAGCTTTTAGTGCACAGTCCTTTATGTCTGTGTGTAAACTACCATAGTTATCTGAAGTTTTCACTCTTATAATGTATCTGAAGCATCAATTATAAATCAAAGCATTCAACATTCAGTAGGTTTCAAATTATGAATGCTCTTGATCATATTTCATCTTACAGCTTCTTTGACAAACTATAAGACAAAAGATTTTTTTTAAAGCCTAATCTTTACTAAATAATTGGGTATGTAATTGTTATGTTTTTGCATTTATGAAAAGGAACTGTGTATTTTCATTCTGAATTCTTTTTAGGCTAAAGGAACAACAAAACCAAAACAAAAATCTTCAAGACTAGACTGCATACCTCCCCTGTTAACAAAGGACCCTTCCCACAATAATCAGATTCATTAGAGACAAAAGTTAAATTAAATATGTGAAGAGAAGACAGAAAATTACAATTTGGTTACTTGGCATATATATAGCCCTGTATCAGAAGCACTTTAATTGGAAATTACAGTTTGGCAAGTACCAGTGCCATACTATTTGGATATGCAGCCCTAACTAGTGTTTCAAGAAGCAATATCCATTTCTTTTTTGGTCATTTAAAAAAAAATCTTGATTCAAGAAATGAATATTGTCTAAACTGTAGGCCAATATTTATATGAGTGAAAAATAGATCTTGATATTAAGGAGTATAAATGTCACTGTTTGGCAGAAGTCTGTGCACATACACGTACCCTTTTGCCCTAAGTCAGGGTAGATGTTTCCCTGTCTCAGAACTGTTTTGTACCTCCCTGCAGTTCCTTCACATCATACCAGACCCAGGATTAAGACTCAGTGTGAAATACTATCCTCTCTTCTGCAACTGGAAAGAATAGGAATTCTGGGATATTCCTGCACTTGAGCTTTATTAGCAGCAGCAGCATAACGAGCAAGTTGACTGGTAAGAAGCATGTTCTTCATACGTAGAGCACAGACTGTACTGTTCATGTTGAGGCTGTTCTTCCCCGTTATCGACCAACTCCAGACTTCATCTCTGCTCTAAGACAAACAGTACCTATTCCTCAAGAAACCTCGTCCTATATTCTGGTCTGCTTTCCTACAATTAGCTTGCCTTTTTTTTTTTTTCCTCTCCCCACAGCATGATGCTTTTACCAAGGTATTCCCTGTTTCTCAGTCTGGCAGAGCTAGACACAAGAGTTACATTTTTACACCATTCTCAGCTGTGGAAATCTGAGACATGATTCGCTGTTTACTGAAGTGAGTGGACAGTGTGTCATTGATCTCAACAGATAAAGAACCTGATCTTTTACATGCAAGTTTTTGCTTCCAAAGGAAAGCCAAGAATGGCTGGAAAAGAACGATTGGAGGTTATTGAGACCTAGTGCAGTCCAATTTTTCACTCGTGTCTTTTTTTCCTTCCTTATATCCTGATATCTTTCTAGATTTGCAGACAGTTCTCTAATTTGAAGACAGAACCTTCTAGTATTTCTGGAAGAAACAGACAGGCACAAATCATATCTGCTTTTTAGTAAGGAGTTCTCCTGTAGAGTATAATGTTTTTATTTTAACCACCCTTTTTTACTTTTATAAACAGATCAATACCTATCTATTGAGTAATATCTGGTATTCTGGTTTCTCTTTGTTGGTCATTGGAAGATTCTATAAACATGGCTTTGTAACTATACAGTGGCAGGCCTTTACCTATGTAAAATAAATATCTACTAGTGGCACATCTTAATCGTAGTACTTCCTAAAAACCAAGTACTCAAAGCTTCAACTCTTTTTAATGTAATGATAAAAGTGTTATGTATCTATGAGATTGTATACAGGGTTCTCAAAGTGCAAACCACTGTACCATATAGAAAAAAACCCCACGTAATTTGCACATCAGATTTAAGCATAGTTCAGCATTCTCCAGGTTACCAGACACCTTTAATCACATTTTGGCAATTTAGCTATGTTTATTTCTTCAGTACATCAAAACCAAGATTCTAAAAGACATCACAGAAAAGGAGTCTGAAAATAAAATTTGGAACAAGGTTTGCTGTTCTGCTGACATCATGTACATGTGAACAAACTGTTCAGCTCCCTCAATGCTGTTTCCTTTCCTACACAAAAGCAGACTTTGAAAGCACATGCAGTTTGGTGCAGAAGTATTTGCCTACATTCACAAAGAACCTGAAATAACTTGAAAATGTGAAGGGCCTCATCCATTTTAAGACTGATAACTCGTAGTAAATTATCCCCTCAAGTGCCAATATGGTTAACTGATCATCAGACCTGTCTGAAGCTTTGTATTACTCAGGTCTACGCAATCTGCAAATAACCACCCTTTAAAACAAGTGGCAAGATTGTAGATAGCCAAGATATACTTTAAGAGTTAAGGAAGGTCATGCTTGAAATGGTAATATTTAAACACAGAGCCACGAAGAAATTAAACATCCCTCTAGAAAAACACTGAATTTAAGTTAAATGTCACAAATTGACTAGTGGCCTTTGCTTTCCCCTACATGACATCTTTTAGATTAGAATTGTCATTTCTGACAATGAAAAAATTCATAACAAGCGCAGTTCGGACAAATCTACAGAAGATTTTTCCAAGGAAGGTACTATTTACTGAACCATTAAAGTTGTGGGAAGTGGGTATTTTACCTGTAATTTTCTACAACAAGACCTTTGGGACACATTAGATTAATGAGTCAATAATCATTAAGACCTTAGAAGTATGAAGCCTTTGAAAAAAAGATGGTTATTGAACATATCACAGTTTTAAACACAGTAATGCTATATATTCTGAATTCTCATTTCTGGCACAGTACTCATACTTGTAGGACTTCAGAAGAAACTAGGAACAACGTTTTAAGAAATCCAAGATATCTTTAATTTCATTAAACTCTTCTCATGTATCACTTGTATGATATTTGAATGTTGCCCAGGTTATTTCAGATAGATCCTAATATGAGTTACACTAGAATAAAAGAAAAAAGTAATCCTTTCTAGCTTTCCTGTCCTTGTAACTATAGCCAGACTGATCCCTGATCGTATTTTTCCTAGACTTGCTGGAACACATACAGTGATTCCTGAACCACTTGAACACCACTTCTGTCCAATTTTAAAAGTATTTTTTCTCCTTCAAGATTCTCACTTGATCCAAGATCCCCAGCAGCTGCAGCACTCAGAAAGCCTCCCTGTTCTGAGTAGGTCCTCTTTTTGGTAGCCGAGTGAGTACCAGCCTGGAAATGAAGTCTCACTGCTACCAAAAAAGGGAGTTTTATTTAATGCCTCAAACCAATATATTCAAACACTTTAGGAAAAAAAAAAAAAGAAAAAGAAAACAAAAACAGCCACAGAAAACTTTCAGGTATTTGGGAAACAAAAAAAACCCCACACCCCCAAAAAAACCGAACAAGCAACTACGTTCCCTTCCTCCCCACACGTTTTTGCTGCTGTTACAAGAAAGCTACTTGTGTTACACTATCAGTGCATTTCAGTGAGAAGAGCACCAAGGCAACCTATTCTTTCAGCAAAATTAAGACAAGATCTATAAACAAGAAGTTAAATGTTGTTGATGAAGGAATTGGCACTGATCATACTTCTCAAGCTTAGGGTTGGGGTGTATAAATATATTATCTCTTGTATTTATGCAAGAAAGAATGATGCTGGTTCATATGCAATGGAAACATATACCAAAGTTTGTGACCTTTTAAGTCTCAGATGATGCCAGCATGTGATACAGACACACATTTAGTACAAGGAGCTGTGTCTAATTATTATGCTCTTTAATTCCACGCATGAGGCTGAGGCTGAAAGTCTGAAAGAGTGCAATACTTTTAATTCCTCAGCTGATCAGTGAAATAAAAAGCAGTATTAAACATGCTGAAATGTTGACTATCACTATAATGAAAATGTTTAATTCAGTCAGACAGCCATTTGCAGTGCCTGAAACTAAAACACTCATTGTATTTCATTTGCAGGAGGACATAGATTTCATCATTAGAAGTTTTGATAGCCATAATATTGGTAACGGACAAAGTTACAAGAAAGTGATACCAAACAAATAATCCCAAATAGGCACTTTCATTTTCCATAGTTTTGAGATTCCTCTGTTTCCGTATCTAAAGAGTGATGATGTCTTTGGACCTCCCCAAAAGTTACAGCATATGAACTCAAGGGGCTGAAATCCATCATCATGACAACTCAGAGGAAATCAGCACAGGCCAGCACTGGAGTAAGCTCCTCCCTCCATCCCTGAATATGTGCTACATATATATGCATATTACAAGTTACTGGCTTGTAGCACATAGACACATGCTACAAGCCAGTATCTCCACTTAGCCAGGGATATGTTTCCTTAAATCTTTTCCTATTGTGTTTTAAATTATATTAAGATTAGGGAAATAATTGGTATTGTGGGGAATAGACCCAAACTTGCTGAAAAGTAGCAAAAGTATTTCTTGGTGTCTGAATTAACATCTATATCCATTGAGTAATCTTTGCACACAGAACTGAAATGCCCATGACAGCATCTCATGTTGCTGCATGCAGCAGACAAGGACCACGCTATTCATCAAGTTATCAATGCTGCATCACAGCCAACAAACAGAGCTGCTCTCCTGTGGCTGCAGTCATCGAGAAAGAAGCAAAACCCAACTATTAAACAATACATAACATTACTGGACATATTGCCAGTATGGGCACATATACAGAAAACTGCAGTGCTCCCTGAAGATTTGTTTGCATTGAGTAGTCAACAGATAGTATACAGTTTCAGATGTTGTGACTCCACTGTCTAAATACATCTTGATAAAAGTTGTGAAATGCAGTGTCACCCTCTGAATATAGATATAACTTCAGTACAGTAATTAAAACTGAAAAGACTTATGCAGAAATGTTAACCAAATAATTAAATAACATGTGTAACTGAAATCGGATCTTTACACATTTGAAAGTGTATCTACATATGATCTGATCTACATATCAGCCCTCAAATATTTTAACTCAGCCATGATAAAGATTATGGGACCAGGCTGAGGAGAGAAGGTTTATTACTTTTCTTAAGAATCCCAGCATTAATTATTTCACAAGTCGAAAATATAAATCTGACTATTCACAATCATTTTATAGCTGCAGATTTAGACTGAGTTTCTGTGATATTGTATCCACACAAGCGAAAGCAAAATCCAGATTCATAGCTTACCTCAGGATAAAGCCTGCAAAATCTTCAAATTATTTCTGCATTATACAGTTGGAGCAACATATGAATTTTGATACCTTTCATTAGGATTTAGCAAATACAAAGCTATCATTTGGATACTGAACAAGTAACTCCGCTTTTTCCTTAATCCCAAGAAGAAAAAAATCCCCCTTCACACTTTCCTTACTCTTGTTGCTCTCAAATGCAACCAAAGTTGCTCAACAAGTCAGATTCATAGACTGAAAAGAGTAGGAGATAACATGCTTTTTCAGTCATTTGGGTGTATAGAGGGCTCAAATTAAAATGCCAAGATTTCCACATTAGAAATTAATTAAATCCTCAGCAGAAAGACTCAAGTTGTTAGAAAAACAGACATAAAACTGAGCAGCCTTGTAGACAGTAGATTTATATTTTACTGCCACTAAAGTTCCACATTAAAACAGCCGGTGGGGTGGAATCATTTCCCATGGATCATGAATCAGTTGCTTCTCAGTGTGCAATGTTCAACTTGATACTACAACCAAGACTAATGCTACAGTATCTTGTAATTGAAGCAATTTGGCGTTATCTTTTGGAATTGGACGGATTTCCACCCCATCTGTTTTGGGAACTAACCAGATCATCAGGAAAAATAGATTAAAAAAAAATTATCAGACTGACATTATAGAGTTCCCACTCATTACACAGCACTGAAGGTCTGATCCTGCACTGCTTATTCCCATGAGCAATACTTAATGAAATGCCCATTCCCACTCACCTGAAAAGAATAATTCATGAGCAAAGATTATTCTTTTAAGTATTTACAAGATGAGATCTTCTAAGTATATAGGATAATGTAACTGGAAGGTTAAAGAAGTCATGGTGTTAACAGCCATATTTTAAGACTTTATATTTACATATTCTAAGTATTTTAGAAGTTACAAATGGATATGGAGATAATTATTTTCCTCACTTACTTTGCTAACACTTAAAAAGTCATTTCTGAAAACTTTCACTGCTAGCATTAACTCTGTTTTCTATGAATACATGCTGACCCTCGCAGGACTACTAGTGTTAAGGGCTGAATACTGACTGAAAGGATTTTGTTGTTGAAGTCAAACGAATAGAAGTTTGTAGGATGAGACTCCAAATCAAACCATAATCCTGACTGCCTAATATGGGTAAAAACTAGATTTTTATGTAAGGTCAAAGATCGCTATTTATGTCACTTATTTACTCTTAAATATTTCAATTATATATTGCTATATACAATAGCAAACCTTCAGTGATTTAACATGTTATCCTATAATATACAATATTTAGTATTTCACAAGCATACACTGGACTTCAGGTTTTGTAGAGAGCATGGAATAAACAGAATGAACACTTCTGCATCACAAGTATTATGATTTAACAGATTATTTACACCTTGTTTAGTTAGGGAGGAAGAGGAGAATATAATTTAAAAGGCAATGGCTTGGACATTATGTCCTTTGGAAATGAAAAAAAAATTGTAGAAAACAATTTTTATTCAATGAAAGCAAGGAAAAGGCAAGAACAGGTAACGTATGACTCCGGGCAATGAGATGATAGCATCACTGCTGTACCTATCCCTGGCGGTAATGTGCACTCCCAAGCAGAATTATCACATATCCCAGGACCAATACAAGTGGTCTATAAAACAGATCATAAAGTCCTCTTCTTCCTTCATACTCCTTGTAATTAAAGCAGTGAAATGCCTAACTTTTCTTTCCTATCTTGTCTACCTATTTATAATTTAATTTCAGTCTTCTACCAATTTAAATCCTTACAAACTATATTGCACTTCACACCCAATCACATCATCAGCTCAAGTTTCAGTCCACAACATTGAATTATTACACTGCAAAAAGAAAAAGCAAAGAGATCTGTTTCTGCACCTAAGCTCTGAACAGCCTTGTTTACCAATGTCATTGATGACAAACTTGGTAATTCCATTTCTTCATAAATATTTGAATGTTACATTTTCCTGGGTAGGTATCTGCTCATTTGATCTAACAGCTGTCCTTTCGAAAATGTCACAGAAAGCCATTAGCATAGCTTCACCAGTGTTAAATGGTTAGACATAAACGGTGATCGCTGAAAACAATATCCTTTGCCCACAGCACAGAGATGTAAGGGTTGGGTAATTTTATTACCTTTAATAGCATTTGCAGCTATGCAAGCTAAGCCAATGATATGGGTAATCAAATCTCAGGCTTATAAGATGACCACCTGTGGCTATTAGGAAAGGAATCCCCACTATCTCAGGCCCAGGGACAATGCTGCATAACCAACAACCCATCATTTCAGAGAGGGCAAAGAGACAGGGAGCAGGATGAGAAAATTGCTGTGGATGGCAAACATATTTAGTTTTCATCAGAATTGATCTGAACCATTGTTCATTCACAGAGGATCTTAAACATGAAGTATGGCAAAATTCTGAAATCTCCCTGTTGCCCCCTGTACCTTCCAGATTGCAAGTCTACTGGTTTGGTAGTTCCCTAATTTGTCTGTAATAGGTAGATGTGCGGTGCTGCCAAGAAAGGTAAACATGACCCTGTGAATGTCAGGCGTGCTACTCTCCATGCTGTTCTGCAACTGCAAGTGTTTGGAAGCACAAAATTTTCGACTGGAAGTGGCAGTCCCAGTGCCACTGCTGACTGCCTTCCCTGGAAGGGGCAGCACAAACGAGGTGGGAAGAGCTTCAAAGTGTGTGTTCTGTTCACTTATTAAGATAGCCTCATTTCCTTAATTGCAGACTAATTGTGCAGGCTGACCAGAACTTAACTGGGTATAAAGACAGAATAGTGACCTCAAAACTGGTAAAGTAAAGCCAGGGTTGTAGATATTTTTTCCAGCTTACATAGCATTTCCTTCATTATTTCTCAGCATACTGTGTTTTTGTGGTCTCATCTCTGCCGACGTAAGCTTCTCTCAAAATGTGGCACGGTGCAGAAAAGATGTGCTGCACTTCTGGAGAACTTCAAATAAGCAGGCAAGTTGCAATTTCAGAGTGATTTTACGCCTCTCTGATGAAACTGTGTAAATACACTGCAGATAATATAGCAAATATGTTAAAAGATAGAGCATAAAATATTTAGTTCTGAACTGCTTCATGTTCGAGGTAAGATCTATTCCATGGCAGGTACCATGGCTACTAAACCCTGAACTTTAGATCTTTAGATCTAGAGATCTGCTAAACCAGATACACAACAAAGTGTTGTTCAAACAGGTAGATGATAAATCAAAAATATCTCCTATGTGAAAATTAGCAAACATAAAGGTAACTTTTTTTATTATGTACTCACTTCCAAGAATACTGCATTGCAGAAAGCACTTAGCTTGTCATGTTCTTCTATTATTTTATTTTACACTTCATTCATTTCTATTACATAGCCTTGTACTTTATTATTAGGGTGTTCTGTTGTTGCAAACAGGCACACTGAATTCTGATCCAGTTATTCCAGTGGAAATTTTTTGTCAGCCTTTAAACTGAAACAAATGAATGAGCGTGATACTCAACAGTTTTAATAATATGTGTTGACTCTTGGGTATTCATGGCCTTTAGATGCCTAAAAATAATAATGTTTTTCTATGAAAAATGAATATTGATTAATGAGCTGTAATTTTCTTTTTAAACAGCAGTCAAGCCAGTAGCTATGCTTGTCATGTAATTTGTTACAAATCACAATGTATATACCACACAAATATATACCAAGCAAATTGAATTCTTCCACTGCAAAATGCCTCCCTATCGTAACCATATATCCTCTGTTGTCCTTAACCATGGAGGACAAAGATGCAAATACTAAAAAACCAACTATCCTCCCTGACATATGCTTGACAAATTTATGCACGAATAATTATCAGAAAAATTTCAGCAATATTGTAACCATCTGTGAAAATAACAAGCTTCTACCTAAGCTAATATCCTCTACATGTAAGAATTCCCTTATCTGCCAGTGATATTACTGGAAAATACTATGCTTTTTCTGGAGCTGAAGGTGTGCTAGCATTAATTATTTGCAAACTATTTTTTCTCAAGCAAAATACAGACTGAGCTATCATTACTGTGATGAACCAACCTAAAGCACTGCTAAGCCAGCAAGACCCTCAGTATCCTCAAATTCTACTGGACAACCAACTTCAGATCCAATGGAAAAAAGTGTGTACTAATCAATCCGTTCATGTGACAAAAGAAGCAACAAGAAGATACTAACTTCAATATGCACAACACCCAAGAAAAATATGAGCAGTAGGGTACTTAATAGGAAAATATGAGCAAGTAATATTACACTCCTGTAGACCAAAGAAAGACTATGTACATTTTAACAATAAAAATAAAAATACAGGAGTATGGATTTATATGTTCAAAGCAAAAGATTTGTCTGGAATTTGAAGCAGGAGATGCACAGGGTGGTGGAGCAGGGGCAGTGCCAGGTAGCACCCTGCTTCTACCAACCCCCTGCTGCCAGCACATTCACCTGAAGAGCACACCCAAAATCTTCCCCAGTCATTCCCAGCTTAAACATTTTGATGAGTTTGTTAGTTTGTTTTCCCCACTTGGAGTTACTGCTGTTGAAGTGAAAGGAACTAGAGAATCACACTTTTTTTTTTAAAACAGTGTGATTTTAACACTCCATTAAATGTCTTTCATTCACCATTAACAGAAAGGTCTATTGCCATGACTCCCACGATACTAAAAACCAATAAAGGTAACAGAATCTGGATATATCTTCCTTCTTCCATCTTTCCCTCTAAAATTTAACTTCTTTCACCATACAAGATCCACTACTAGTGGATATATTAAGTAATCTGCACATAAGCACTGGGAGTCTTACTTAGTGGTTTCTCGGAAATCTGTCATTTCTTTTTGCACCGAACCATTCTCAGGGAAGAAAGCTTATCTTCTCACTATGTTTCACAAAAATTTTCCTCAATCACACACATCATGATTTTCTACATTTTCTTTCACAGCTCCTTGCGGAACTCCTTTGATTCAGAGTTATTCTAAGTTGCCTATTATCAGAACAATAACTTCCTTCAATAACATGTAAAATACAGGCACTTCCATCAATCTGAGGTATTTTCCCCAGTCTTTTAGAGAACAAAACTATGTTATTTTAGAGGAAAAAAAACCAAACACATCAACTCTTATCTGAGAAGCAACAACCCTATGTTGCAGTAAAGCAGTTTGTTTCTGTACTTCTCAATTTCAACAAAAATTTACTTGTTCTTTTCGCTCACCAGATCTACCACAGAAGGGTCGCTTATAATGAAAGTCATTCTCATGCAGCACTTAAGATGGGGGCATTCTTTAAATCTATAAGACAAGTCAACCCTCCCTAATCATCTCTTTGTGATTAGAATTTACTCTTTCTAGTATGCCTGGTAGCACTCAGGAGAACAACTTATGCATATGAAAAGATAGTTTTGCTTTAACATGTCTTTATTTTGCAAAAATATACTTATTAGAGTTTATTTTCAGGGAGTCAAAACAGTTCATGAAATAAAGATGACATATAATTTGTAATTATGTAAATGGTCCTGATACATTTACATATCTGGACAATACAAAGTATGATTTTATTAGAAAGTTGTAATTGGAATCAAACCCCAAAATCCTTTAAAAATTTGCCTTGCTGTTCCTCAGTCTCCATTCTCTCTCTGCTTTTAAATATTCAGCAGATTTCATTTACGCAAATAAACATAATAGCATTTGGCTCAAGGAGAACATAGTTGTGTAACCCTATTTCAGATTGTGCCATTCCAGCATTAGCCACACAAAAAAAGTCATTGCAAATCTTTTCTAGAATACTAATGCATTTGAGGAAAATAAAGTAATTTTCACTTCAGAATCAATGACTTCTTAAAAAACAATATTTGATAATTGAAAATGCTTTGGAAAAGTTGCATCTTCCAGATAAAGAAATCCTAAACAGATGGAGAAAAATTAGACACTTTCCAGCAGAATAAAGTGGAATATTTAGAGATTTCTAAAAAATCCCAGAAGTTACAATATTAGTTTGCATATAAAGTCAGTTTTGAAATAACATTTTGTTTATTACAACATCTTTTAACTACCAGGCTTAGGAAGCCTCACAGCACAAAATCCTCAGCATTCCCACACAAATCAAGAAAGAGTGATTCTTAGATAGGATCATTACAGGATTACTCTATGCGCAAACATACTGTATAAAGTAAAAAAAATGTATTCTACAAGTGTACAGCTAAAAGGTCCCCAACACTTTTCCAAAATTGAGGTTAATTTTACTGTGAATCTTTATGATAAGCGCTAAAACACAGAACTTTTCATCCTTATTTGATGTTAACACCCAAAAATTCAAAGAAACCTTTATAGCTCAACACATACATAAAATTTCAAATTGCCAAACTCTCTGTAAGAAAATTCTTTTCAAGGCACTTTTTAGTTGTCCCAGATGGAATTATATACACTACAGAATATGAAGCTACTGCAATTTTATTTTGTAAGAACAGTAGAGAATGTGGAGGTAGGCTACAACAACTATGGATTATATACCCTGGGGAAAAGAACCTCTGTGGAAACCCCAGAAATACTGCAGTTCATAGTGCTATACCAAATGCTTTTAATGTGTATTTATTTCATCAGTTATTGCATGTTTCCTACAGAGATTTATTCAGTAATATTGAACAGAATTACAAACATTTCACTGATCTGGTCAAGTCTAAGATCTTTCTCTTTCTAGTTTCACTGGGTTTTCACCTCAATAGTTTGATTATTGCCACCTTCAGTGATGAGACAGATGAGTACATTTACAATGCAGAAAATGTGGGAAGTCTAACGGAAGATGCCTTTACAGCCATCTCCTTTTGTAATGCTCTTTGCAAACAGACTTTCTAGCTACTCTATTAAATATAAGTCCATCTTTCCACTCTCAATTGTTTTGTAAGGTAAGCTTCAAAATTACTTAAGAAAACAGTTGGCTATGTCATTGAAAAACATTCCTAAAAGAGTAGTGCAGGAGATATGATTTGCCCTCCACTAATTTTTGCTTCAGAATATCAATGTATATTGGCAACCGATATCTTAATGCATTTCTTGTCTCCTAAGAGAAGAAACCATTAGAGGGATCTGTAAGTAGCTTTCCCCTCCCCAGACTTTCATATAGAGATTAGCACAGGAGAAGTACCCTTCAAGAAAATCATCACGAAAATTTTTTCTTCTTGTCAAACAGGAATATCTGCCTCTCTCCTAGCATGAGGGAACACGGAGTGCAACCTCTGAAGCTCTTGGTGGAATCAAAGACAAGAGAAAAATAAAACCAAAACCTGGCCAGCTCAAGGTTTAAAGGAAAGGAGAACGTCACCAGCCAGCGCAGCCTGGGATGAAAATCCAGTGCCTGCAGTAAATGTGTCTAGCAAGAATGGAATAAAGAAGCTGCTGAAGGGGAGCAGATGGGGAAAGTCTACCAATACATACATAATGCAGAACAGAGAGGTCGCATGTTCTAGTAGGAAGGAAACAGAAGCTTGAAGCAAACTGTTGTATAAATAGCCTTTAAAGTAAGCAAACATGACCTCACTAAAATATTTTCTAGTGATGCGGTTTCAAGATAAAGCACAATCTAGTCTCTTTATGATAAAATGTATTAATCAGTAGAATGAAAACATCTTCTAAAAACAACACGCAAAACCAAATAATCCCAGGCCACATTGTCATTAATAATAAAAACGTTAAGCCAGTAAGAAATTTATTGCTTAAGTTTAATAAAATTAGGAAATCTGAATTATATGATGAAAGTTATAGATGTAATTGAAAAATGGAAATATACCAAAAACTAAAGCTCATTTTAGCACAGATTTTAAAAAGCATTTCCTTTCTTATTTTAGAATTGTCATTCGTGTGCAACTTAGTTTACCATACAGAAGAATATGAACTTGAAGTCTCGGTTAAGTGTGTATTTCATACTTTTATCTTTCCTTTTTATCTGGGAATAAATTCTGCTCCTGGTTTACTTATATCAGCTAACTGGCATATAGCATTGACACACAGCAGGGTCAGTTCCCCTTCCTCCTTTCAGCAAGTTCTCTCAGTACAGAAGTGAATCTCCACTTGTTTCACATGTTCATAGATGCACAACCCATTTCTTAGATCCGCTTTCTTCTTTTGAGTAAAAGAAAAGATTGGATGCAAGTAAAAAAATCCCGGGATACTAGCTGACTGTACCCAAGAATCAGAGGATTAAAATAAAAAAAAGTAAAACAAGATTCTTGTTGGGTATCAGTGAGATGTCCAGTCACATAGCTGTGAAGAAGCTTTAAAGACAGTCAAGCATTAAGTAGCAAAGTACTGCTTGTATTTAAAGTGTTTGAGATACTGACGACTACTTATTGCAATTAAACTTCTATTTTTGTTCGCTATTTCTCTTTCAATCAGTGAATACTATGGAGTAGCAAGGCAAGCATATTACTTGTTTCATATACCACGTGAAACATCTCATTTGCCTGTATGAAACAGCAGATGCTCGCTCCTGCACTGGTAAAAGATACTATACTTTTATTTACCTTATACCCTTGTACAGAGTACAATCCCTATATACAGAACACACATACAAGTTGTATTCAGCTCTTACATTATAGACAGAATCATCTCACTACCTCAGAGCTACTTGGTAGAAACTTAAAGAAAATAATTTCTTCTTACAGATCAAATACTTTTCTCATGGGCTCTTCAGTTTGCCTGTGAACACCTTAGAATTTTATTTTACCAATTGACTTCCATAGGCAGAAAACCATAAGCTTTAAGAACGCAATGTAGAACAAAATTTCAGCTAGTTATAATCCTTGGCTAAATACAATCTTAAAAGGTAAGTACATGCTTAAAGACTTCTGCTTAAATCCACTGCCTAAACAGTTCTAATTATGAAACTTGCATATTTTTGTGTGTGTTTGCTTACAAATACATTGTTTATATTAACTGCATTATGGTTACTGTTCGACATACATGGGAGACTGAAGAGGAAAAAGTTGGAATAAATATATATATTATATAAAGTATATTTAGTCATTTTTGTATAAGCACTTTCTGCAGAAGAAATTGAATTCTAGAGGTAGATACAGTTCATAAATTACTGAACATACTGACATTTCACAATTTCCAATGAATATTCAAATTTCAGTTAATTTGAAGATACCTCAGTATAAACAGGCCAGTGTTTTAAAACGCACAATACAAACACATTCATTGTGTTTTCAGTTATACCTTTCAGTAACATGTGATGAAATCTTCTGGTTTTTTAAATTTCTTTTTAGCTTGTAATGTAATCATATTCTATTAAATACTATAGCTTAGGACAGTATCCCATTACAAATGTATAGGGCTAAGAACATACAAGCAAGAATAGCTGGAGGGGTAGAAAGAAAGATGTGTACAATCTGTATTTAATCCTACCTCTTTACATCTCCTAGTCAGACTTACTCCCACTGCACATAACAAAACAGCAAACATCAGCTGCATGATTCATTTTGTAGATTTAGGCCTGAAACAAGTCAAGAATGTAGCATGTATGAATAAATGTGGAATATTACTGTTTATTTCTCATGTCATTACTAAAAGAAAACAAATGTATACTCTCAACTAAAGGCCTGAACATCTTCCACGAAAGCAATGTACCAGTAAGAAGTTCTTGAAAGAAAACAGGATTATCATAGCATATGGACACACAACTGTAGATCATAACCAAAGATCAACCTCAAATCTGAGAAGTGTTTTATTTAAAGCACAGCAATCCTCAACATAGATTTAATTTGGTCAGATGTAATAACCTGATAAAATGAACTGAATAAAAAAAGAATACCAAACAGCATAATTATTAAATACAGTGAAACACAATGTCTAAAAGCAATTTTTTTTTCTGATGAATGAGAGGTAATATATATTATTATAGAATTAGTGAGACTGCTTATCCTCATGATGCTCTTTATTTTTGTGTAAACATTTCTAATATGAATAAAATGTATTTGTCTGAATGTTCTATTAAATGACTATTTAAAAAAATCATTCATATCTGAAAAATATAAAATGGGTATTAAGGACAAGGTTTTGTTTGCACTTTATAAAGCATGTTTGAAATATGTATTTCAAAAACAAATCTTAACTATTTGACTTTCTTTCCGTCAGTAGATAACGATTACTTAAATAATTTTTTTTCCTGTATACCTTCCATCCATTAAAAAAGATTTAGTTATCTAGTTCTGTAGTAGAGAAATGTAATGATCCTAAGATTATCAGAAGACTGGTAAATGAAAGAATACTACAAAGTAACATTCTCACTGAAGGCAAAGATTAGTAGTCTATATATTAAAGGCTACTTGTCTTTAGTACAATTAGACAAAACGAAAGAAAACCGATGTATTGCACTGTATATGTTCAGTTTTTCCTTCATGATGATATTCCTTTGATTCTACTTTTTCCTTTTGAAGTATTGCCTTAACATTTAGCTTGCAAACTAATGTGCATATTAGCATAAACCTGTGCTTAACATTTATTCTATAGGCCTCTAGACAAAAGCCTGAGTTAGCGTATAAGGTCAGAAAAATGGACTTGGTAAATGTTACAACAGTAAACCACAAGCTTCAGGAGAATATTATATAAATTGTGTAAAAACTTTTAATTTACCTGAATCAAGGATATTAATATGAACACTTTTTTTTTTAAAAAAAAACCCACCCTCAATAAGCAATATCTAAACACATGTGAATAGTATACAGACAGAGAATGGTCTACAAAAGTCATACAGTGGTTAAAAACTCCTGTGTTTACAGAGTTAAATTTTAGAACCAAAAAGTGGATTTTCTTTTACTCCAATGTAAATTCAGATTATATCAGTCATCTTGGTATCCCCAATGTCACTACAGTTTGCTACTGGTTTAACAGTGAGAACACCGTTTCATTCTAAAAGTTATCTTTTACTACTCCAAGCAATTCCCCACCCTAACAATAGCCAGATGAATTAATAGGATTGTTACAGATGTTTGGAAAGAGCTGTGTGGAGTACTACAGAAAAGCCAGCAGATATATAGTAACAGATGCAAACGGGTCTCTGACAAGCAGAGAACACCTGATGTTTAGGAGTTTCTTATTCTGAAGTTCATTGACAAGTCATTCTACCAAAGACAGAAGTGGCAGAGAGGATTTAAGTGGTAGAGGTAATTTAAAAAACCCAAATATCGCCAGTCCTTTTTCAAGCCTCTGTTCATGGAGGCAGGCTCATGCTTAGTAACCTTCATTTTATTTGGAAAGTAGCTCACAGGCATGTAGAATTTGATTCCTGGGACAAAAAGGTTAAACTTGGCTTGAGCACTGAAAATGCATCAATACATAAGAAAAAGATCTATATATGCCCTAACCCTGTGCACACTTTTTGCCTGCCTACTATCTGCATACTACAATTCTGAGACGTGATTGCTTCCATCTTAAATTTTTACAGAATGTTTGGGAAGAGCTTTTGTGGGGAGAAGTACTATAACAAGCCAAGAAAGCCAGCTATAGACAAGACAAATAGCATATGTGTAAATGAAAATAAATTTAAGGTTTGGATGCAATCAAATTGGTTATTGTTCATGTATTCTGAATTATCCTTGAGTACAAGGAAAAAATAACAGCCTTGAAAGATTTTTTCTTTCAATATATCCTGAGTCAGGGTTAAAGCTAGCGAATGAGAGAAATATTTTTATTTAGCATACAGGGATAAAACCACAAATGACACTGGGCACTGAATCACCATTTAGATGGCAGAGCACTCTTGCAGTTCTGGAAACTTTTGTTCAGCTGGTGCTGATAGCTGCAGCACCTTCCAAAAGCTGATGTGCTTCCATGCTGATCCCAGTGAGTTCCTCTGTCACAACCAGCATGGTTCAGGCTCACTGTGAATCAATTTCATCTGGATCAGAGATGCTCAGTGCTGCCAGATCTAAGCATTCAACCTCGGTAAACAAGGTCCCTACCTTTGCCAGGCAATTTGCAGAGCTTTAATTTCAGTTTCTGCTCCATTTCGCCCCAGAGTTCCACTGCATATGCAGTTACCAAGGGAATTCAGGCACTTACAGAGCAAGACATCAGCAGAGAGCCAAAAGACCAGATCCATGCCTATTGCTGAAGACTAAGCCTCAGTTTCCTTCAAATAGTGGACTCAAGCAACAGCTTCCTGGCAGTTTTAACTCTGAAAGCTCCTCTGATTATGTAAGAAATTGCTCTGTTACATTTGTTCTTCAGGATGCCAAACTTTTAAAACAGAATTAAAACGCATGAACGAAGAAACCCTTATACATCATCAGAGCAAAGCTCTGCTTCCCTTTTTACCTGACCTGCAACAACAAGCTATTCACAGGTGTTCAAGGAAAGAGTGTAGGAAGTGTGACAAGCAGCATGTGTCAGGAGAAAGATCCTTCCCTGCAAGCACCTGGCAATCATTTTTTTTAGGAAAGATGCCTTATAGCCACTAATGGGCACTGGATTCTCACTTTTTTTCTTATTCTCTTGGCCTCCCTACCCCTAGAAGCCATAAGTTTAAATGATTGACTCCTCTCAAAGAGGGAAGAGGGATATTATTTTATACTTTAGAGCTGCTGCTTGAATAACAGCATTGGGCACCTCTTAGAACTGGCATTGTCAGAAACTGAGCAATCACTCCCTATTCACCTTTTCTATACTCTCATGATTTCGTAAATCTCCATCATATTTCACCTCTCTTGTACATTTTTTTTCCTCATTTGAAGAGTCCATTTCATCTTTCTTTTAAGACTCTCCTCTTCCCACATCTCTGTTCTTTCCCACTCTGGGTCTATTCTGGTTCTTTAATATAAATCCAAGCTGTCTTTCCTAAGTGCCGAGAACTAAATTAGAGCCCAACATTGCATATATGTCGATGCAGCTGTTTTATCTTGTCCTTAAGTGCATTACTTTGCATTTATGAATACTGTAGTTCTGCATGCCTTTCAGTCACATCATATAAGCATTCTTCAGAAAGTCAAATATAAAGCTGACTGAACAGCTGTGTACTCAACTGTCATGTTATTATTTACCCTTTTTTTCCCCAGATTATTTACCAAGGTTGCCAGCCCAGTTCCCAGCATGTGTTCTGTGAGATTTCAACAGGAACCTCACCCTGTGTAAGATGAGAACAAAAAGTAGTATTTGCAGTTATCACCTTTTATTCCCTTGATATCAAGGCTGATTAAGTGCAAGGTCATGCTATACAATCATTCGCTCAGCCACTTCATTTCTTAATCTCCCAAGGACTCTTAGGTAACACTAAGCTAACCTTAGATTTGTTACAGTTCATTTTCTTGTTTTAGTCTCAAACTCCTACTATTGGTACTGCAGTTTGAGACTGTTCCGAGGGCTTCTCACTAGAGAACACAAAATCCTGCTTTAGCACATTCCTAAACTCCTCTGGAGCAAACAGCATGGCAAAACACTAGCTTTGCCCGTGTGCTACAGCCACACCTTCTCCGAAATCTCCTTTTATCACCTCCTTTCTCTACTCCTCAATCTTAGCCAGTCTCACTAGTTCACTAGTATGCTTCACCATCTCTTCATTTAAGAGAGGTTTATGGCCTGCCTCACATCAGCTGAAATTCAAATCCACCATGGTCTCTTCTGATGACATTACAGAGCTTAAAAGGAGATCACATGTACCTGATTAGGAAAGGAAATTACTTCAATAAACTTGTATTCTCCTTCTTTCAAAATCAAGGACAGAGTTCTTCATCCTCTGGTTTCTCAAGGAAAACAAACCACACTGCTAAGGTTGACTTCAATTGAGTTTCTACAGCTTCCAATGATCTGGATACTGACTTCAGAGAAACATGTTCAACATCACCAGCGTGGTGGATCAAGCCCCTCATTGTTATTTGCATATACGCAATTTCCACAAGCAAAGGACTGAAGTTTCTCATCAGGGGACAAAAGGCTATACTTTAAAATTTTCACATTAATAATAGGAAGTGACAGGAACTACGGTTAACAAGAAAGTCTGACTAGTTCTATATTTTCTAAACTGAAAATAGGTTAGATGAATTTCATTTGAGGTTCAAGTTCACTCTATCCACTCTGTGGGACAGTAATAACCATATTTAAAGTAAAAATACCCAAGGACCTGCAAACTCTCAGTGTTGTCAGATCTAGCTGACACATCTAATACTCAACTGGATTCCTGGAGTTTGTGCTACAACAAGTATTCCCTTTGAATTAACAGGAAGCATACTGTGAATTCAAGTAAATGGGACCACTTTTGGAGCAGGGCACTTGTCAGCTGAAGTAGTACTGTCACAATCTGGCTTTTGCAAAATACTTTACTAAAACAGTTAAGTTACTACCACATAACAACGCCTGCTGCTGTGATAACACAAAATAAATTTTACAGACGTTTTTAGTTGAAACTATTTTTTTTTTTTAAATTAAATGTCCATCTATTATACTGATTGCAGGGCATCTGTTCACTTGCATGATTATGACTCATTATGACTTCAGCACAATATTTGCCTTCTAACCCTATTTATTTTTAACTATCCTTAACTATCCTACAGCAAATATTTTCTGATCTGTTCTATGCTCTTCCTCCCTCTGCTGAAGATCATTCATCCTCACAGAGTTAAGGTTATGAAATATGAACTGATAATCCTGCCAAGCCAATATAAACTATGCCACTATGCATATCCAAACAGCATGGGACAATAGCATTGTAATAATTCGTGTAAGTACTCCAATGTGTTGGGTGATTAAAAATCTACAAAAGATATTAGCAAGGGTTTCAGAAGTTTAAGTATTTAAATCATATTCAGCTGATGCAAGCACACAATTTGATGACCTCACTGGAATTACTAAAACTTCTGTCTCTCATAACATGTACCATTAAAAAAGTCAACCATAATTGAACTTCCAGACGTATTTCTCTAAAGAAACAGAAACATTCAAAAGAAAGGTTGTTCATCTGTCCAAGGCAGGTGCAGGTACGTGCTGCCATCTGTCTTATGATTCTCTTTGCAATATCCCTCCGATTACCTTACACTTCTGTGTGTAATTCAGTCTGCTCTCTCTCAGAATGCTGAGTTGCCCAGAGATAAAGTGCAGGTATTTAGCAGCTGTTCTTTGTAATACTCAATCTACCTTTCCCCCCTTGCCCCCCCCCCAGACTCAAATGTAGTGGATTAGGACAGAAAGTCTGTTCTCTGCTGTTCAACTGTTCAACTGCCAACATCTATTAAGGTATAAGTTAAACAAGGAACAAATATGCCATTTTCTATGTTCACAATATTTGTAAACCTCATACTACTATAGTACTTAATAGACATTAACTACCTGAGTTAAGCAAAAGTCTGTTTTGCTTTTTAACAGAAAACTCAAACTATTTTTTTTTTTTTAGTTAGCTTTCAGCTAGCATTATAAATAGTGGACAAAATTATCTATTTCACAAGTCCTGGTGGTAAAGCCATTTCTTAATTAATATCCACTAGTAATTATAGAAGTTAATGTCAAAATGCCACTTGAGAAATCACATGCGATGTCAAAGAACCTGTATCATTTAATTTTTCCCTTTGTCATCTTGCATACAAGCAAGGGCAGCAAATAACATCCGAACATTAGCTGTAGAACTGTATTTTCAAAACATAACTAGAGTAGAACATTTTTATTCCAAGAGGAAATAGTCTCAAGTTACTTTAGAATCTCCAGCAGGGAACATAATATCTGGGTTCAGTTTGGTTTTTTTGCAAGCAAATGGTCCATCAAATTTTAAAAGTAAAAATAAAACCACCCCAAATCAGGAAGAGTGCCACAGAAAAGCACTGATCAATTAATATTGATGGATCTCTTGTTTCAGTAGCACAGATAGAAAGCAAAATCAAATTCCCAAGAACATAGAGAGGCCATAAGCAATGCTCAGGATCCCAATTCACAAATTATTCTTATTTTTCTATTTATCTGCTTTGAATAATCAACAATTTAATTTTACTTTTATTTCTATTGTTACTTATTTAATGTTCTAATTTTTAACTGGAAGTCTATGTTCCCTCATTGCTGACTTTGCTTCAAAGCAGGGTCTGCAGCTTGGATTCGCATAACATTTTCATGAAAAAACTATCAAGATCTTTCATGCAGTCTGCCCTGTTCTCAGGGATGAAAAAGAATATCAAAGCGCTTTGTACTTATTGTAAACGTGTAGCCCTCCTTCCTAGACTGCCAAAATGCAAATATATAGCTGCCTTCAATTTTGATGAAATTCTCAGTGCAGTAATGCATCTTGAGCTTTGTGGTTCAGAAAGGAAAGCACCAGAAATTGAATGCAGATGTAAATAAACTCTGTAAATAGTATTGTTCTTGCAACACAAACCTTCTTACATCACTGAAGGAAAACATACATCACTGAAGGAAAACATACATTTTTAACTGTTTTACATTAACTTGATTTTTTTTATACCTTTCATTTCCCATTTTCGTTATTCAAATAGCAAGCATTCAGAATTTTAAACAAAAATCGCTCTTGACCTTTTCAGTAAGAAGCACAATGAGGCTTGACTTGTATTCACAATACCTCCTAAATCATATTGCCTGACCCCGATGCTTCTCATTATCAGCTTCTTTACTACTTATCATTTCTTTATGATCCTCTAAGATAATCAAAGAGATTGCATTATTCTTTAAATTCGTAGTCCATAAGCTGAAGACAAAAAATGTAAAACAAGTTACCTACCTCTGTTCCCAAAAGCTTAATCCTTTTACATTAGCTTTCAGCAAAGGACGACCATTTCCCACAATATCATACTGGAGACAAAAGGGAAAAAAAATAGTTTCAGTCACTGAGAAACAAGGAATACAGTTCGCAATATATCAAGGTTTTGTCCCATCTGGAAGTGTGAAAGCATGCATAATTAAGTTATACAAGTTGAAGTATCTAAAACATGTTCCATTTAATCATTTAGATCTTGCAGCACTATTTTATTAAATAGTGAAATATTTATTTTAATTAGAGCCTTAGAAGCTATGTTTTTTCAAAGTTATCTTGCTTATTTCATATGAAGACTTAACATATGAAAACACACAACCCAGTAAATATTTGAAAGGAAACCATCCATGAATATTCACTTATGAATGGCAGAGTGAAAGAACAAGCACACAAAAGCTACTCTGAACATCATCTGCTCCAAACCAGCAAAGCATAACCAGATCTAACTCACACAGCTACAACAACTTGTAGCTGTGTCTTGAAAACGCTTCAATTATGTGTAAAGGAATGGAAGAAATTAATGAAATAAGCAATTTTTGTCCTCCCATTTTAAAAGCAACACAACAACAGAACTACTCAGCTGGCCCTTTAAAAGCAGAGAATCTAGATAGAGGCACAATTTAAAACTGAACCAGTAGATTAAAACAACTGGTCCTGCAGTCACAGGACAACATTCACATATCCCACAAGATATGCACGTTCCTGCCTATGCTGTCTTACCACCACTGGCAGTCTGCACCTCTCCACAGGTGGAAAGAGCCCTCTCTTACACTTCCATTACTCTGCACTAGAAGGCTCTTTTGTTTTGCCTTTTCCTTTTTATTTGAAAACTTAAACACATCTTTATCCAGAAAAATGGCTCCCAGGGCTTTTACTTTCAGGGGAAGGACTTATTTTAAGCAAAGAGCAGGGTACACCAGTATCAGAAGGGCTGTGGTTACCTGGCTGCTTTCCTAAATTGTTCTCTGCTTTAACTCACCTGCACAACAGACAAGCACTTACAAATGGAGTTTAAATACAGGGACGCCGAATTGGCAAAGCCTATACAGGTACCAGCCCAAGACAGGCTTCCATTGACAACTGTGCCACAGCAGAGATCCTGCTCTTACAACATGGACGCTGCCTCCCAAACACCCACCACTCCTTCTTTGGGAGCAGCCATGTGCTTGTGGCTTTCCTGGCACCCGAGGCTGGAAGCAGAGCAGGGAGGGCTGTGCAAATGACTCCCCTGTGCAGACAGGGGAAAGGAAGAGCAGTTACAGCGTTACTCATGTCCTCTTCTCTGTCCTAACAGCGGCTGGAAGGAGACCAAACTCCTGCATTTGGATATCTACGCTCCATTTGGTGCCCAAAATGGAAGTTAGTGATTCCTGTAACTCTCACTCCAAGCCCCAGCATGATACGGACTATTTGTAGCATCTACATAACAGTGTCCTTTGCTTTGCTTTAGAGATGGATTTATAACAAGATACCTAAATAATTACATACCATTTATCAGTTGCATCAACAATTTACTGACTTTAGCTGTCCAGCTGATTTCAGATAAAGTCAGTTTGGATTTGTATAAGCATAGGGACTAAATATTTACCAGATGTAATGGCATTAATCAAAAGAAATTAGATTGCTAATGTGGGTAATGCAACAAGAATTACTACTCTGTAGTATTTTACATGTAATAATTGTGGTGGGTTCCCTTTTTTTTTTAAAAAAAGGAGACACTAGAAAAATCCTGTTTTTTTTTTTTTTAAAAGCATAATATTTTAACGCCTTATTTAAAATGCTGGGGGCATTTTATTTGACATTTCTAAATAACAACATTTTCATTTCCTTCTGAAAAGGAAATGGCAAATGATTGCCATAGTTCTTGTTACATTTCTTTTCAGCAGTAGCTTTTGTTGGTTTGGAGTTACAGGGCTTTTTTTTTTTTTGCTTGTTTGTTTTATATCAAATTATAGATGGGCCTGTGGTGAGTTAGCCTTAGCCATCCACCAGCCACCCCCAGCCACTCTCACTCCTCTCCTCAGCAGGGCAAGGGGGGGCCAAAATAAGATGAAAAATGTCAAAAGTGTGGATAAGGACCAGGAGATCACTCACAAGTTACCATCACAGGCAAAGCAGGCTCACCTTGGGGAAGGTTAATTCAACCTCTATTGCCAATTAAGAACAGAAGGGCTGAGCTAGGCCCAGTGGTGGGCCCAGAGCTGGCTGGAACCCGTTGTGCCCAGCACAGGGCAGCCCCAGCTGCTCCTCTCAGGGGCTGCCCTCCAGCCCCAGGGCCCCCACACCCAATTCCAGGCTCAGGAGCAGTTGCAGTTTCCCCATTTTGAGCCTTTTAACTCTCTAGTCCCTCTTAACAGTCGCATTCTTGTTTTGTGCAACTTCTCTTCCACCATCATTAGATTAACAAGAAAAAATAAAAATCAGAGGTGTAGCGCCAAAGGAACAAACACCCTCTGGAGGTGTCGGGTTTTCCCCTCCCCACGGTTCAGTTAGGTGAATTATTGCTATTAACAGAAATATCTATTAAAAAGCCTGTCCAATCCCCCAGTAACAGACAAGGATGAAGAAAACACCTAACTTCCGATATTAACTTTTAGATTCTGTAAAGGGAATATCATCTTTAAGCATATAGTTAAATCAGTACCATCTCAGTTTTCTTCTGGCAGCAATTTAGTATAAATACATACCGATAAGTACAAATATTTCATGTACAACCAAATCCTCAGTTCTACAAACATGGGGAAAGTTGTGTCCTGCTTTCTCATTTCAATCATTGGGTAATGCGCATTCTTTAACTCATTCAAGAAGCTTGAAATATACAGAACTAAAATAAAGTATTTTAGCCTCCTATCTTAAGTCTGGGGCTTAATTTCTTCTACATGTCTTTTATCACAATGAAAGAAGAAATGAACCGTCTCAAATATCAGGGAATTAGTCAACAATATATTTTAAGCTTTGAAATATTACACTGAAGTGATAACTGATTAGTATTCACATTTTCAGATCAGGAGAATATAAAGGCAAACACCACTAGAGGTAGCAAGGAAAGTGGCTTGAAGCTAAGCACACAATTCAAATGAGTTAATAAGATACAAATCACCAAGGGTCATGTTCACTCTGTGGAAAATCATAAAAGTCAGAAGGTTAGCACTTGGAAATCTGTGCACTCCAAAAAAGGCAACTTGAATTTGACATTTTTTGACAAAAAAAAAAAAAAAAAAATCAAAGTCCAGTGCCCATGAAATAGTAAGAGTTGTGGAATTAGCCATACAGTAAATATATTCCTGTAATATATGTTATAGTAATATTTGGTGGCAAAATTACATCAATTTTCTACTTTCTATTCCCTGCTAAATATCAAATCAATGACACTTGCGCAAAAGCAATTACAGTAAAACTGATCTACTGTCAGACTGTTGCAGCCTCACAAAAGATATTTATGGAGACAACTTGCACAAAGCAAGGACCTAGCTTAATCTTCAGATTTAGGTTAAATTACATTTCCAAAATTGTAAAAGAGGAGTTGGCAGCCTTTAAAACAAAACAAAGAAAAAATACAAATCTTATCAATAGACCACATTTGATACACTGAACAAAGTTAACCCTAATTCTCTAACAGGCTTCTGCAGAGTTCATCTAAATATTAAGCTCCTGAATTTTGCATGCCTGCGTCTTCAAATACTGCAAGAATTCTTGCAAGCTAAATCTGATGTTATTCTATTACCATGATTTGCACTGATTACCTTTTCACTTTACTATTAAAGAAAGGAAATTACTACAGACTACAATGTACTCCTCCATCTTCTTTTTCAATGGTTGAGAAAGTTCTGGGAGTGTTACGATGCACAGTCTGGAAACTCATCCCAGCAATAAGATAATGGCTGCTCTGTGGCTGAGTAAAATGTTAAACCCATCCTTACTTGAGGAGGTGCTCTCCAAATGTGTAAATCCTGGCTGGCAGTCAATTATTTGCTACTTTTACCACTTGCCCACACACCCATTGTTAAGTTAATGTTTTTGCACTCACTGTCCCCAAAGACCCAGTATAAACTTTATGAAAACTCTGACACAGTCCTTGTTAAAAAATATGCCTTCGATGGCAATTAATCAAAGGATGCCATGAGCTCAACAAAACCTTCAATAAATACAACAGGACTGAACATCTAGAGCTATTGTTTCAGTCATAAATCTTGTGAATGCTTTTTACTATAGCTACAAACTGCTAATAAATTCAACTTGCATTACCAGAAACATATAAAGAACAGGATACACTTCATGATGTTTTTTTCAGTGTCCTCCCTGAGCTCATGCACTCAGGCGTGTTGTTTCCAGAAATATTTTATAGTTAGCAGTGACACAATGTCCCCCATACTCCCTCCCAGGACTGAGGAGACAGAGAACATTGACTGAATGCCATTGCCTGGTACTAAGTCCCTCTCACTCAGAAGAGATGAAAGGTTTTATGCTTACAATTCACATTAGCAGCAATCATCAACATTAATTGCACATGTTTCTTTGGGCAAACAGACTTCTTTCTAAAAAAAAAAAAGGTAAAAATAGAAGTGTTTTTCCTGCTATTGTGCAAAAGTGATGGAGTTTTCTAGCATTCTTCTAACACACATATTCAGCAAGTGAGACTGACAAGCCAGCCACAGCTAAGGTTACTCAGTGAAGAGTCAAATTTTCAAAGTGCATCAAATACTAAAGTAGCACAAAAGATAGAAATTTCTTATCATTTCAAAGAAGAAATTATTTCTCCAGTGAGATGTACAGAAGCATTCACATTGCACACAGCTTTAGACCCTACCAACTACAAAGGTCACTGGCTTGTTTTTCCTTTCACCTCATATTACAGGTTTTGTTCTGAATGAGGACACGATAGACCTAAAGAGAAAAAGAGAGAAACTGATGTTGTTTGACATAAACCAAAAAGCCAGACTAAAAAGATCACAACCCTTATGCCTCACGTCTAGAAATCTCTACTGCTATCAAGTTGGCTGAGATTTAAACTGAGCCAAGTTGAACATACACGGCTTTTCAACAAGTTGTGCTTCATGTAATACAGTAGTTTACTCTGACAACAGCACGCACCAGCTGGGAGGGGGAAAATTATTCAAAGCTAGCAGGACTGTTGTTTGGTCTTCACATATTTCATTGTACTCTTGATGTTCTTACTCAACTTTTTCTTTGCTTCTTTATTTCTTGGAGGTTTGAAACCCATCAACATCTGCAGCCTTCAGAAATGCAAAACTGATTGAGCACAAAGGATTAAAAGGATAACATACTGAAGTTCTGTCTCCACATCCTCACCTACTTACTAATAAAAATTGAAAATGCAAATAGAGAACTGTTCCACAGAAGAGTAACCTGTTGACACCTACCCCAAGAAGAGGAGGTAAAGATGACACCATAACAATTTATCATCCCATTACCCTTATGATAGAGTTCAGTGCAACCTGTTAAGTCAGGGAAGACTGCAAATTTAGAGTTTATCCCAGAGACATATAATCTGCTTTCTGGGATGTCAGCATTTTGCTGGTGTTCAACCTTAACAAGTTCAATGCAGTTGTGCTGAAGTGGTATTGTCACAGCTGGCTATCTGCTTTCTGGAAGTAGAGGCATCTAAAACTAAGGCTAAGCAACAGCTTGGTAGACTCCCACTACCAAAGACAGAGATAAATAGATTTCAGTAGGGAAAAGGGGGAAGAAGATCACTCCCCCATATAAAACTTATTTAATAACAGTTATTTTCTCAAAGCCTTACAAACCCCATTCTGTAGAAATTTGACATCAGGAAGAGTACCAGAGTTCAGAGGCCAAGTGATTTTGCAAACATGAAGGAGTGACTACGATCACTAAATAAAGTAATAATAAACAAGTAGTGCTGGTATGTAAGGAAGTGATTTAGTACATAAAACTATTTCCTCAGTTAGGAAGAGTTACCTTTAAAAAAAACCAACAAAACATTTTTATGGAAATGATATTTCAATCGGGCATTTACTGCTATTTTTGAACTTAATGGAGTAAGTACCTTCTATTGCCAGGAGAACCATTAGTTTCAGTACATTAAATGGGTTTCCAGACAACTTTTTAGTAGCTTTTGCTTGGTTAAAGTCATACAGGCAGAATTTTCTGGAGGAACTGTAAGACACCTGCATTACAGCAACAGATACCAGCTCAAAGAGGTTTGATTATCTTCTACTTAGAGACTGAGCAAGAGATTATAAGAAGATACTCAGTTTTAGAAGGTGCTGCCACTGGTGCTTTGTTAGTTGTCATTTACTAACGGAGACCAAAACGGTTATCTATGTTTGGTTCAGGGCAGTTTAAGGGAAAGCTGCTTATTCTTTTACAAACTAATCCCTCTTCCCTTGTGTTCAGTCACATAATAGTCTGCAGTTCACAAGTACCAAATACTACCTAGCATTGTAAAGATGGAATCAATAGTATAATCCTATTAAATTCTGCAATGCAGGCTACTTTTCAGATATATAGTGGAATCCTCTTAAACTGATTTTTTTTTTTTTTTTAAATAAAAGGTAGGGTTATATGAGGCTCTAGCTAGGAACCTGAAAAACAGTATCTATGTAATGCTCTTAAGGTAGCAGTTCTGTCTGTTTTCCTCTGTACAGTTTCTGTATATTGGCTGGCATTTAACTGTGATACTTTACTAGATTATCTTCCAAAATAAATCCAAAGCTTCCTTAGTTATTGTAACCATAGAGCAATTAAATTATTGATGATCTTACTCACATAAGGCTTCAATGACAACTGACACTTCAATTTGCATGTGAGCTATTGATAGCTATTGCCAAATATCCTTCACTAGCATGATCAGATTGTTCTTATTTAAATTGAAAGCTAGCGTTACCATTTGCTTGAGTGTCTTTCCAGATACTAGCTCTTGTACAGTTTACTCCATCTCAAACTTCATCTGTTTATATTTGAAGATTGTACGATTTCTAAATCCACTTTGATAAACTGTCATGTTTGAACCTCTAGGAAGATTTAATCTATTTCCCTCACATAGCAGGAGGATAAGTATCACCCATGGCACTAATTACCCAATTCTCACATAAAAAAAACCAAATGTTATCTACCCCTGTCCACACACAGGCCACTGCAGCTCAGCAGTGGCGATACTTGCTGGTGGGCAGACCTAGATTTCCAGTCCTATTGCAACATCCTTCCAGCAAGTCATACCATAATCCATAGATGTTCCAGGACAGCCTGATATTTGTCTCATGTCTTTCAGAGCAAAGAAACTACACAGAGGAAAGCAAGAAATCCTTCCTCTGCTTCCCTAGGGAAGATCATTAAGTATTCTACTTTCTATCTTTTCCTATACTACCAACACTTCCCAGTTGTGCAGCCACTATAGATCCTGATGTTAGCAGATGTACAAAAAATTAGAGCCTTTACAGTACCTCAACTACCTTCGGAATCATAAAAATCTAACTACAATTTGCAATCCAGAAAATCAAAACAACTATGATCAGAATGATACACTGACATTGCCAAAAATATGACAGATTTCTCATTTCTCCAAGCAATAAATGTACATGTTCAGTGTTTTCTGAACTAATTTGATGCATTTTGCAGATTGATTTTTATTGCCAGTGTTATACCAATTCCAGAATTTTGATATCCACAAATCAATCGTAGCATTCCCCACATGTAGAGCACTAGACGTCTTCTCCCAGATGGATTCAGTGGAAACAGACAGGAGTTGAAGGCCAGGCAATGCCTCTGCTTGGCCCACTGGTGCAAAGGCCCATGAGGGAGGCTGGGGAGAGCACCCAGAACCCTGCCTGTGCCCCAGTCATCTTTCACATGTGAAATTAACCTCTCAATACATCACAACATGTTACAAAGGTTTAGGATTGACAGGAAGGGAAAAAAGCGCAAGTGTAACAACCTCATTAGGATTCTGCTCTCAAAGGCTCCACACAGCTTTGTCTTTTGAAGAGTAAAAGCTGCTTAACAAGTCAGCAATAGCTCGGTCCCCCCCGAACAGCTATGGTAACAGTCTTCATTGCACAAATACGTTACTTGAACTACTTTCCCAAGTCTTCGCTAATGCGAACCTGTGGAGTGAAATAAATGCAAGACAGCTCTTTTGTCTCCCTGCTTTTTTCAAACACTGAGCATGACAAGTATATCACTCTTGTTTCCTGTCTTTTGCCTTCTGTAAGCAATAATTCATCAGAATACACATTCCTGAGATTAGAGATAAGTAGTTTATGTGACTAAATCTGTAGAATCAGTTGTCACAACCACAGCCAAAGCTAGCCTAAGATTTCAGAGGATTTCTGTCCACGAGGAGCCAGTTGGCAGCACACTTCAAGATGTACTTGTTCAAGTAAACTTTTTAAGGTTAACAGGAATGCTTCTGGGTGGTTACACAACTATGCTAATCAGACAACCGCAACAAAACCTGCTTATCCACCCCAAGAAAACAGTTGTAGCTCTTCTCATTTTTGGAGACAAGCAGGCAGAAGATTTTCCCCTTTACTTCTATTTTATATCAAAATCCAGACACAAGCCTCTCCCAGAACACAAGCACCTGGCTGTCCTTACTGGAGCGCCTGCAGGGAAGCGCATTCAAGTGCCATATCTGCCCAAGGAAGAGGCAGCATGTTGCTCCTGCACCCCAGACACTTTGCAGCTACTTCATCTAGCCTGAAAAAATTTATATTGAAAGAGCATGGTGTCACGCTCTGATTTTGGGTGGGAGGAAGGCCCCCTTGCGTTCTAGCCAACCTCAGACGAGTCTGGGAGGCTAGGGGCAGCTAGACCAACCTCACACACACCGGAGGGTGGTTTTGTTCATATTTCTCGGGAACAGAATTAAGACTCAAAACGGAGTCAAGCGCCAGGTAACTTTATTAACCCGACAAGAAGTTCGCAAATGCAAGAGAAAGGAGAGAAAGAAAGCAAAGAGGGAAAAGAGTTTCAGTTGCAATAGCTACCACCATGGAGCTGCAGTTGACTCGGTGGGGGAAGTGTTCCATCCAATGTTGGTCATTTCTGTCCTTTTATCGTTCATCTTATCCACGTCACATATTCCAAGAGCGGGTTTGCTTGGCCGCACCCCTCACCTGGCAGCGATACGCATGCCCAATACCATCTCTGGGCCCCTCTGTTTTTCTGGTCTGGGTCTGGGCAGATACATAGGGGTAAGGCTAAATTTTGCAGAATCAGCTCTGCATTCAGGTTCATGGGAAAATAGGAGGAAAAAACAGGAAGCTTCCAGTCCTGTGGCTTGACTGGCTTGTAAGATAAGGGAATCATCTTGCAGGAAAACAGGAAGAGTCCAGTCCTATGGTTTGACTGATGTACCATTGTTTAGGTGATGGTTTGATGCTTCGACAATGTTGAGACAAACATTCGACACAGTCTCTCACACATGGCCAGAGAAATAAAATTACTTAATCATTGCCATGTAGATGTCTAATACTAAAACTCAATGGACTGCTGTTCTCTCGCCTTGCATGAATCCCGAAGGAAAAGCCATGGTTCTGTACGAGTGTGGCGCATGGGGCAGGCTATGTCAGCCCCCTACCCCAGCTGGTCCAACAGGTTATGCAGTCCCCTATGGGAATCGGATCCCTTCTGAACAACTTTCAGCCACCAAGCTTCAGTGCTCTACTATAAACATCACAAAGGTATTGAACACTTGCTTTAAAATCTTTCTACTGTACTGTCTTTTTGAAGCATGAACCCTGGGCGTGAAGATCAGGAAGCATGCCCTTACTAACAAAATGTGTAAAAAATAAATGCTTTTCTGATTTATTAATCAGAACAGCAACATTAATCTCAAGAGCAGATGAATGAATGAGAACCACAAAGCAGAGGTCAGCTTTTAATTTGAGATTTCTACTGATAAAAAACAATATGTTAGCTGTAATAAGATGTCAATTGTCCCAATCCTTATATACACCCAAGTTTCTACACAGTGGAATCAGAGCTAGAAATAAAGCAGCATTTAGAAATGTATATACATTTGCTTCACACACAGTTCTAAACACAGGAGGCCAATCTGTTTGAAGTGTTGCTAATGCCAGTATTGTTTCCCTTCTCTCTGCTCCATCTCTTTGCTTTTATGAGAGATTTGAATTGCAGAAGCAGAAACCATACTGTACTCCCAGAAGCACACCGCCGGCAATACTCAGCACAGCTTGCATATGTAGAATCACACATTTTATTTATAAAGCATAGGAAATGCTAAGCATTATAGAAATTCTCAAAATGACAAAAGTCAAATAAATACACGTGCTTAGGGTAGCATATGCAGTGCTGTGTTCATTCAGAAGATGCTTGGAGACTGAACTCTAAGTTCATTAATTTCTAAAACACATCAGCCTTGCCCTTTGAACAGGCACAGAGAGATGAGCTCCTAACAGAAAAAGTCTTTCAACATCCCTGGAAGGAAGAGGACCATTTAAAAAGCAGTGGTTGGAAAGCCCCGACAAAGGATAACAGTAGTGCCAACTTCCCTGAACAACACAGAGCTCTTCTGAAAGGAACTACAGGATTAACAAGTCAGATTTCTCCTGATTTTGAACACTATCTGCTTAAATTTAGTAGATGGAAAGGCCTGTACACCCCAAGAGTGAAATTACTGCATAAAAACCTTCATTCACAGCAGCTTGAAGGTCAACATACTTGCAGTGAAAATAATTTTCATTTCTTTCTTCCTTCCTTTTTACTTTAGAAGCAGAATTAAAAAAAACCCAACCCCAAAAAGCAATGTGTTTTCTAACAGGCACCAACAAATTGACAGGGAGGAGAACAGTCTCATTTCTAAGATCACTTTGTTATTTTTACACATGTAAGAGAAACATTAGTGAACTAGAAGTATTATACAGAATATGACTGATTCAGCTGGTGCTACTGAGGCAAAGATGATGAAACACACCTTGCACACTCCGTGATTCAATCCAGATACAAATCAGAAAATGAAAACACACATAGGTGTTAAGAAACAGGTGTGGGAATCAAAGAGCACTCAAGCAGGATGTACACTGCTCATAAAGACTCACCTAGGTGAAAAAAAAAAGAGCAGAAAGTCTCAGTGTTTCCAAACAGCCTGACAGGGCAAGAGCCATGCAGTGCTTTGGCCTTGATAGGTGCAGGAGAACTGTGGTGGTACAGGTCAGCAGCACATCTGAACAGGCATAAATGAGAACAAGATGTGTCCACCTGAAAACACTAATGAATTAACTAGTTAGAAAAATGTTTGTGTAACCAAGTATGAAATGAAAAGTAGTTTCAATGAAACACTACCTGATATTTAAAAAGAGAAAAGAGACAAGAAGTGTTCCTATAAAGATACATTTTGCAAGTGCTACAATTTTATCTTGCCCTTCAAGACTAGAGGGAGGAGGGGGGAAGAGGAATTATGATTCAGAAATAAGTCTGAATCACTTTTCCCTGGAACTATGCTTAGAAGAAGATAGTACTAAGCCTTCTGTATTCTGAGTTAACATCACAATATAACACTTAAATATTTGTGTCTAATTTGTCACCTATATTCTCCAATTCAAATGTTTAACGTGGTACCCTTAATCTAAAGGAAATGAACATCACCATAATGATCTAATGAAGAATCTGATCTGCAAACCAGCATTCTGAGAAAGAAGTTGGAACCAGAATCCAGTATTTCTTTACAAAGGCAAGATACCAAAGGACAGGGTTTTGCTGGAGCTGCTTCAGACTACCACAGCTGAACTTGATACCAGTATCATTGAAGGTTCCCAATTAAGCAGTTACAAACTGATTTCATAACCTACTTCTGTGCTCCTTCCACCCATCCTGCACTTGATGAGCTGGCTTCTCATCTCCTAGTTAGCACCCTGTGGAAAAGGTGGCAAAAAGTTTTGGTTTTTTTTTCACAGCTTCTTGAAAGCCCTCCATGTCCTTCAGGCACCATGCTCAGAGTAGAGGGGCCGCGGCATTCATCACGTAGGTATTGTTGTGTATTCATAACCAGGTGCTGCTGGTGGTGGCAGCCCTTTGGCCTTGTGCAAGAACAACAGAAAGTAACTTCATCTGAGTGCAGCTTAGCAACTCAGTCTTCATGATTTGCAATACAGAGTTTACAGGCTATGTGACCTCTGTTATTGTGAAATTATACTTAGAATCGGCTTGTTCAGAAAGGGAAGGTCTACCACTCACAGAAAACTAATACTTCAGGTCTTTCTAGGTTTCATATATATATATATATATATAGCCTGAGTTCTAGAAATACACACATACATACATAAAGCTACACCTGATCCAGTACATTTTGCTATTTGATGATTCATCAACATGAACCCAATCATAAGCATATTTTGCTCTCAATTATACATACTTGTATTTCATTTCTAAATATTTAAAACCAGATTTTCTCAACACATATAGCATCTAACACATTTTGTCCCTGACTCACACAGAAAACACTCATATTATCCATTAAAAAATGATATGCCATTTGTAATCAGAATATTTTCAACTAAGTGCTAAAACCAGAACCTTTTATTCTGATTTTGGTAAGTCTAAATAAATGAGCACAAAAGGGGAGCCTGGCTGATTTCACATTCTGTGAACACAGATGTGTGAACAGAAAGTAAAGTCCTTTACTCAGGTAAATCAAAATACAGCCTTTGAGTAGCACAGTGAAAGAGATGAAAAACTATTCTGTCAAAATTTTATTTGGAGAAAACCCTACAGCCTCAGTTTATGAAATTCAAATAAGGAATATTTGGTTAATTACCACATGCAAGTCATGAACTTCTGACATTCTTCAATATGCTGCTCACATACCCTACAAAACCAAATCTTAGTCATGCATCCCTAACTGATTTCATACTGCCCCCCCAATCTGTCTTCCTACTGCTAAAAATAATCTTGGGAAAATTCTTTGTACAGTTTGGCAGTCTCAATATCGTATTCGTTGTGCAATGAGTCAAAGATAACTTATGCTGTAGTCTAAATAATTCTTAAGCTGTAACATTTTTGGTAGATGTTTTTTTATTTTGCTTTCCTTAACTGCTTTCTCTGCATAATTGATAATTATTTGTACAAAAGTCACAGACTAACTCCAGTGTAGGAGAGGTGGTGTTTGCTCCCTCCACCTATTCAACCAAAAAGGGCAAGCAGGCTCAAGCAAACTTCACATCAGCCCAAAGATCAGTGCTGGAATGTTTGGCAGGTTTCTTCCTCAAGCAATCAAAATCCTACTCCAAACACAGCTCATATTTCAGGGGGATATGTTTGATAAGCCACCCTGCTGCTTGTAATAAGGAAAAAGGCTATAAATGTGAAAGGCAGCCTACCAAAGAAAGGCAGACAGCATTTTCTTTCTACACAATTAGACTTAAAAGAAAAAAAAAAAAAAACAGACTTTTACTAGCTCAAAATTACTGCCACAATTGGACTGCTACCTTCTGTGGAGGTTTATTCTGCAAGTAGCTGCCATCCCCTTTAAAGGTGGGGGAAAGATCTCCAAAGGAGCAGCAGGACTGCAGTTGTCCCTCGACTCCCCTTCAGAGTAGTCTGTTTCTACTGAGAGGAAAATCCTTTAGCATGAGTAACACACCAAGAGTTTATGTTCTGCAACAGATAGTGTAGCAATGAAACTAAAACCAAGTAGACTGAGGACAGAATAAATTATTTTTGAACCACAGAAAACCATGTCATTTTTTCATTTTACTCTCTTTCTGCAGCTGTCTCTATATCACATCTACTTTAACTCACAGCTTGGCTCTCCCTATTTCAACTACCCTCCTTTATAAAATATTCAAGCTCAGGAAGACTTAAACGAAGTATTTTTAAGAGCTTGACTAGCATGACAGTATGCTCAGAAATTCACAGAAAAAGATGAAACTATTACTAATTTCTTTAATTCAACTTTACTAACACAGAAGGAAAGATTTCCACTCTTTCCTAGATCTAGAGTATGACATTCCTAGACTGGAATTGTTGGGTTGTTTTTTTCAGTTACTAAAAGAACATAAAAATGACAGCATCTCTCATGGCATACACAGTCAGGTATAAGTTTTTCTCCAAAATCTTCCCTACACACATTTATCATAAGGGGGTCCATGGTTCTTCCATCGATGCAAAGAAAAATTTGAAGTAAGAGAAGATATCCAGCTGCCTGTCGATAGACCAGAAGAACCGTACACATCCTCATTGGGATTTTCTATATTTTAAAACTTTGTCCATAGCCCCATAAGTACTGACTGCTCCCTAGTCCCTCATTAGGAAGCTCTGCAGCCAGAAGATACATATTTTTGATGTGTACCACACTAGTGATTCGGAGTGGTCCTATTTTTAAAACTAATTTGAGAAAATTTAAAATGAATCAACCCAAGGAAGAATTCTTTCCCTAAAAGTGATTTGAAGAAGCTCTCCAAACACTACAGCATAAATTTATTGGTCAACCCTGACAATATAAGACAATACGTTTCGCTATTTTGTTAGTCATTTAAATTATTCCACAGGGTATAATTTATCAAAGTTAAAATAATTTAAAGCAAAATCAATATTAGCATTAAATCCCAGCAATATATTACAACTTCTGTGGTAATCCCTTCAAAGAAGCAGCAGTCATTCGGTAAAGACTGGAGGAGGAGACACTCCTTCCTAGAACACATTCTACATTTAATCCGAAAAGATGCACAGAACTGTTGATGTACTTCAACTGAACTACTATGCTGAGCACTGAGATGTATGTTTTACCCAAATTGTTAGTTATTCTGCTTTTAGTTTTTAAAACTTTTTTTTTTTAAAAGTCTTCTGTATTTTCTTTAGTCACCGTCATCCTCCCAGGTCCCTCTAGTTACACATTTGAGATTTAGCAGATGCGTATAAAATTCTCAACCTTTTAGCAAATGGCTTCCATGGCATTTATGGATTAGGCACATTAATTTTTCTCTATTGGTTTTCTTCTATACTGACAGAAAGAAAAAACTGTTCTTGCTCTTTACAGAAGTTACTATATGTTGTCACAGTAAGTACACCAACCTACACTGATACTTTTCTGCCAGCTCCAAACTATCAGCATAGTCTCTTGGTTAGCTGCTATTTTTTACTGGCATTTCTGAGGGCTGTAATGGAGCTATTTTGTGCCAAATACAATAGCAGCACTGATGCTATTTGAAACTGTTCTGTAGGTGTAGCTCTCCTGTATAAAACATGCAACGTATTTCTCTTTATAGAAGACATTGTTCAGCAAATGAACACTGGTCTTTATTTGAGAAGTAGTGTATCATTAACTAAACTATGGTCTCACAGAGGAGAGAAAGAACCTACCACGTTGTCCTGGTTCTGGCTAGGATAGAGTTAATACTCACCTGAGCTGGGAGGAGAACTGGAGCTGGTGGCCCCTATGGCTGGGGCACCCAGCTGGGATAATTAACTAATTAACTAACAGCTGGGGTTAATTTACCCAAATTAGCCAACAGGCTATTCCATCCCATTTGACTTCATGCTCAGTACATAAGTGAGGAGGGTGCTGAGGGGAGCCTCCTGCTACTTGGAAGAAATTAGGTGTGGAGATTTGTTGTAAGCCATTATACTGTATTTGTATTCCATCACTGTTTTGTTTTCTTCTGTTATTGCTGTTAAATTTACTTTTTGTTCAATCTCAACCCATGTGTTTTTGCTGTTGTTTTTTGGTTTTTTTTTTGTTTACCAATTCTCCCTTCTGTCCCACTGGAGGGTGGGGGGCATGAGAGAGAGACTGCGTAGTCTGGTCCCTATCGGGGCTGAACTACAACACACATGTACTTGGATTGAATATGTTAGCATGCAGAAGTTTATTCCCAAGCCTGAACTATGGGGAAGAAATATAGGGCATAGCCAAAGAAGAAAAGCTAATTATTTTCAGGCTTCATCAGTAAAAGTAGAATCAACTAAAATCAGGCACAATATTCAGCAAACAGCTTCAGTAACAGTGCTATTTATTCATGAATGAAGACGCAGCTTACAACAGCAGCCCATGCCTGTGAAGATACTCACAAACAGCTCATATGTGGTTCCCAATGTTTATACAGACATTTTAGACAAATAATTGTATGGCTTCATCTAATTATCATGATTCCCCTGACACTGTAGTTTTAAAGGTCAAGTAGGGTATTTCTAAGCAGTTTAGTTTTTGAAGCAAACTAAGAAGAAATTAAAATTTAGGGAAGGAGCAAGGGTGCGTGATCTTCTTTTGAACTCAGCCATGTGGAATTCAGTGATTAGAACTGAATTAATATACTGAAGAATAAATTAAGCTCAAGTTTATTTGCAAGTAGTTCATATGATGAACATCTCCCACTTAAAATAATTTTTGAACAGTTTACGTATTTGCAGATATCTTTGCATTAAAGGAAATGAATAATAAAAATAGAATGCAAAGCAAAAGTGTTGCCACTTTGCTAATCCTTGGCTTGCCTCCATGCTAGCATTAAATTACTTGTTCCCCCAAATTCTTACTTATCCCTATTCTTTTCCGACATATACTTCTACTTAAGATAGAAAAGTGCATTGTTTAAGGACTGGAGCATCAAGGCCATTTCTCACAAGCTTATTAACAATCGCTAACATAGAAATAGTTATAAGAGAATTTTTTTTCCCCTCTAGTGTTTACAGTATAGCACCTGTATTCCAAAACACATGGTTCATACAGATAATTGCTTGCTTTCATGTCCTTGCCAGAAAGTACTGGAAATTTATCTTTGACATGATAGAAAAGAACAGCTTTGTTAGTATTAGCAACTTTTCTACGTAGTCTTGTTAGGAAACATTCTTAACCTACCAAAAAAAAAAGCCTTAACAAAACCTCACCAATTAAGTAACAAACAAGGTAAGAGTATGTTGCATTACTTTCTTCTATAACCTTTAAAAGTTATTAACACTGCCGCATTGCTACTCAGTGTCAAACACCTTTCACTTACTTTTGAACGAGGACTTAGGCAAAACTGCCTTCCTGTTGATATTATGTGGGGAAAGTTATGTTGTCCCTTAGAGATCAACACTCTTCCTTCCAAACCTGATAGCCTCAAGATTACCAACCACAACTACATCTGGTCTCACCAAAGAGATAGTAATGATCCCCTTTTTGTTAATGTCATCTAACTATTTGTGTCCCTCCTGTGTGTTCATCCATGTAAATATGGATGCAGACCTTCACTTAAGAGGTACATGGGGGTGGAGAGGCCCAAAGGCACACTTCACTGATCAGGCTGCCATTCATAGCCTCTGGTGGGGTATTTGCAGTCTTTGCATCTCCAAATAAACATGCTAGTCCTTTGTTTTTCTCGTAAGGTCAGTAAGCCTCTGAGGAAGACAGAGTTTAAAGTGAACCCAAAGAAGACCGCAAGGGAGCTCCTGAAGCAGCCCAGGAGGTTTTACAGACAGGAGCTGTTTCTGGGAGAGGCACCCCAGCACTTCAGGCCTCTGGGGCAAGGAAGCAGCTCAGGAGGTCAGAGGAATGCAGGTACAGGGAGAGCAAGCTTTCCCATTTTACTTCTATGTAGAAATGCTTCACTTAAGTCTAAAAACATTAGTACCCATGTTATCTAGTCTGGATGCTGCAAATAATTTCATTTGGATTTTAATCTGCTTCGAATTAAAGGTAAGTTCCAAGTGAAAAATCTAATTGCTTGCCAAAGGATAAAGTGTCCAGCTATCAGGGATTAACTAAAGAGCACACACTCCCACATTCAGCACTTCAGGAGATAAATGGGTATTAATATGCGATTCCACAGAAGTAGTTATACTAATTCTTGTATTGTTACACACAAGACTTTGAAGAGAAGGAAGCATCTTCCAACCGCAAATGACATCCAGGAGCGCTCTCTGCCTATTGTCAGGGTAGCAGACCTTGAAGTGTTTTGGTGGTGTGTTTGGTTGGTTTAGGGTTTTCTGTTTATTTTTTAAGGCATTTATTTCAGCTTCCTTTAATGAAAAGAATATTGGGCTCATCTAGTTCTACATACAGGAGCTTCTACCTTCACATTGCCAGCCCCGACATGCCCAAACCTTTGACAACCAAATGAAAATTGGCTTCGAGCAAATGGAAAATACAGATCTAGTCCTCAGATCAATCTCCTGCTGCCCAGATATTAGGATATATGAAATGGCAGCTATGAATTTCCAGCATCACCCACTGCAATACAGTTAAGTCAGGCCTCTGCCATCCCATTGATTCATCCCCTGAATAAGGCTCAAGAAACCAAGTAAAAGTCAATGTAGAACAATTGAGGGTTATTTCCAGCCTTCGCTGAAATGACTAGAAATCTCTTACACAAAATCCTTCCTTGATCTACCTATAAGCACTGTCATAATTATTCATGTTCAAGAACATCGCGTGGAATTGATTAAAAGTTCAATAATAGAAAATTACTTGTCTTCAGGAACAAGGACCACTTAAATATAGAAGAGGAATTTGAAAGTTTAATTGATGCATTTTGTCATGACAACACTTCAGTAAACAAGCTGTAACTTGAAGAAATTAAAGCCTTTGGTACTGTCTTAAAAAGGAACAAATTTTCAAGTAGCAAGATGATCAATTAATAGAACAGACTGAAAGCTACTCAGGAATGACCCATCTTCACATTCTGTAACCAAGGCATATACTACAATTCAAACCTGTTACTCTGATCAACCCCCATACAATTCAGCAGCTGCACAGAAATTCAGAATACTACAGATTATTCACTATGGACTTAAATGATGAATTTATGCAGTACTGGATTTATGATATTTTACTAGAGATTATTTAAGTGGCTTCACTGTGTATACAGAAGACAAAGTATGTTGAGCTGGTTGTCTCAGCAGGGCAGAAGGTCACTGCCCTGCTAGCAGAGGGACAAGGCTTTCTTAACAGTTGTAGCTAGAACAGCAGGGATGGATCTACCTGCTTATCTCTCAATGCACAGACTGTTCCTGTCACCATTAGCTGATGTTTTTACAGTCAGGATAGCTACCGGTGTAACAGGCTTTATCATTATCCAGCTTACATTACTAGAAATATGCCCTGCTACTCACTACAAAATGCTTTAGCCAAAAAGAAAGGGGGAATAACTTTTGTCCTAGGACAGAGGAAAGATTAATTTCCTTCAATTAAAGTATGTTTTTCCAAGATCTAACCATGGTTGAGAAATGACTGTGATTATGTGTCAACATCAGATATCTAAACATCAACAGCAGATGCTCTATTCTTTTTTTCTCTCCATGTTGATGGTCCTCAAAAAAAACCGCCGTGTGCAGCAACTGTAACAGGACTAAATTAGATACCAGCCAGTGGACTAGTCCATCTTTCTCTTCTGCATTCTCTCTTGAAGTAATAAGATTTTTTTTATACCATTTGGATAGTAACTCCTTAGGTAAACATTTTTGGTTTTTAAAGGTAAGTTACCTGTTAATTGTCTTTTGCAGAGACTCAGTTAACACTCATTTAACAATTCATTAGGCTCCCTATGAATAAAAATTCAGGTATCACACTAAAAATTACAGCAGGATATAGAGTTACCTCAGAATTCAATAAAAGGTTAATGACTGCTAAAGGAACTGATTTTGATTGCCAGTATGCAAACAAAAAGTATCTTGTTATCTACTGTTTTGTTTTTATCTACTGTATATATTCATTTTCAAGACTTGCAAAGAAAACACAATTGTTAATACATGAATCAGTAACTCTTCTGGCTACACAGATTTCCTCAGTCTTTTATCAACATTCATGATGCTGCAATTGTATTAAAAACATAAATTTGCTCCTGGCTAATGCCTAAGAATAATCTAATAATCAGAAAGTTGTATCCTAAAAAAAATACCAGGTCTTTTATTTCATCTTTATAATCTTTTCAGATAATAATTTAGCTACTGCGTAAACATATTTGTAATGCAGTTCCCCTCTAAGAAAAACTTTTTAGACTTAGTTTTTCCTAATTATATTTCTCTGGATCAAGACACCTTTTAGGGGCTGATAAAACTTTGGTCAAACAAGTGAACTACCTTGGGCTCATCCTGAATACTTGATTTTCTTACTTTAAGGAAAGTCCAGTAATATAATTAGGATTTATACTCCTTGTGTAAAGTTACTTATGCCATTTTGTGTGTCCTCTTTCAGAAGAGTAGTAATACTATTAAGAGGTTTCTTTTAAAGCTTATTTTATTATCTTCCAATACATAACTTAAGATATTTTTTGTAGATAAACTTGTTGGGAGCAAGCGGTATTTGCACCGCATTTGCATCATGAGCTGATGGTTTTAAGAGCTGTAGACAGCTATGGCCTTTAGCATAAACCTCTGCTGGTTTGCCAATTTGAATGATGTCCTTCATCAATATTTCTCTGCTCTACTTTGTGACAGTAAGAAACTTACTGTATAGTACAAAGCATCTTTACTTGCCTAATGTGAACCACCAGTGACAACTGCAAAATCATTTTGACATTTGGAGAGTTGTTAACATGCTCACATTCTCTTTAGCATCTTGAACATGCTAATTACAAATTTCATTACTGAGGGAAAAAAAAGCAGTAAGCTCAAAGCTTGAATTCTGCTGCATCTTCTCACACCAAGATCATGTTAGAATGATGAATTTGGGATAAAGTAAGGTACTGGCTTATGCCACTTCCGAGCACTACCACATTTAGAAAATAAGACTCTTGCTAAAAATTGCACAAAACTACCTTAAGTAAAAGAACAAAGTCAGTGATATTCGTGTAGCAGACGGCATGACAGTTCCCCAGTGCCAGAGGTGACATGTATCCTTCATCAACTACACAAACTCATGATGTCTCCAAGACCAGAGTGGTAAGAACAGACACAGGACACATGCACACCCCCAGCCTTTCACTCACAAAGCCTCTGGATAGAAGCACAGACTGGATTCTTGAATCCCAGTGTGCTATGGCTTTACTGCCGAGGAAATATCCTCTGCCTGAAACAGTCTTGCATTTTACCATATTCTACCAGAAACGCCTTAAATGGGCATATTTTTCCTCCAGATACTTGCCCATAAGGTGCCATAACTGAGTACCACATAATTAAGTCATCATTTCATAGCTGATGATGTTGCTTTTTCCGAACTTGTGGAACAGCACATGATTATAACAGATTAAATCAGCAACCTTAGTACATGCCACAAAAGTTTCCTTCAGCAGGAGAGCCATTTATATGAAAGCTTCCTTACCAAAAATACTTCTCCTATGTATGCATAAGCCGTATACATATAAGCTGATTTTTGTCCTCCTGTACAAATATTTTAGATACATAAAAATTTCTTTGCTAGATGAAAACAGTAAAGAAAAAGCTATTGTACCATCAAGCTTTTTAATCAAGAGATATACATGCGTACTGAGTCATCATTGCCTAAGCAAGGCAAAGTTTAGAGAAACCTGAGCAGAATCAACTAACATAGCTCAATACGCAGGCCTTTCCAGCACAGCCGCCCTTCGTTGGGTCTAAGACTGAAAGAGCCTGCTAAGGAAAGGCAATCAAGTTCATCTCCACAAACAGAAGGCTGAAATTACTGTTTATCTCCAGATCTGAAGAAAGGCTTGCACGGGTCTGGTATACACAATCCCCAAACTTCTTTCACCAAGAGCAGTTTTCTGTGAGAAAAGTCCTTAAATAAGAGCATGTAAATAAATGTCCCCAGCCCTTCACATTGGCAGGTGGCACTGTGAACCAAACAAGATCAAACATAAAACAATAATCAGTCCTCTATTAGAAACAGTATGGTTTTTTTAAAGCACCATATAGACATCAGTTTCATAATGACACAAATAATAAGCTATGCCTTCCCATCAGGGGCAAGGCATTACTTTACCTAACAAATAACCATGGGGAAGATGACATCTTATGCTGCATCAAACTGTAGCCCTCCAATCAGCTTCACTGTTGGCTGTGTTCCATCAGAGTGGGATGGATTCATGTGCTGAAAAGGGAAATCTCGTGTTCCCTTTGGTTTTAAAACCAGCTTTACTACATACCCAGTATATAGAGCTGATTGTTATTTCTTCTTATCTGCTAATTGCCACAGATTGTGATGATCTGTTTATATCTTCAAAATACTCATAAACACACTGCAAAATACTTGCCAGAGGATTCAGAGGCCAGAAGTCAATCATTTGGCAGATATTGTGTATTTCTGCACAGCCAAATTATATTGCTGTTTCTCATTTTAAAAAATTACCACAACTCATGAGGAGAAAAAAAATTAACTGAATGAGGAAATCTTTGTCTTTAAATCTAATATAGGAGGGAACTGTAAGCAGTCTGCAGATTTTGACTTAATCTTTTTGCCTGCATATGGCAGGTATGCACATTTTACACCACAGTAGTTTTTAGAAGACTCGCCTTTGTAGGTGCTATAGCCACCATTCTGAAACAAAGTCTTTCAAATGTACAAAGCGGTGAAGCATTATCAGACTGCATTCCAACAAGGATACCTCTACTTGGTTGCAATTATTCAAGTTAGGTCTCAAAGTCACCAGCAGCACCGAGTACCCCAACCCAGTGTCAAGAAATGTTTGTCTTCCATTGATGGTGACTGCCCAGATAGGTCACCCACCTCTATTCCTTTATGAAATAGAAGCAAAACAAATAATTAATGTCACCACCATGAGCATATCTTTGTTTTTTCTTCGTTTCTCCTTTCCAAGAACCTGCTGTCTTACTTGTTTTAATTGGTGTCTGTCAAACTTTTCCACAGAGGAACAGCAAACACTCAACTTTGATTAGGAACATCAGGTTTGTAAGTTTAGCACTAGCATCTACTTAACTGACAATAGTTGAACCTATTCAGCTGTAGATGGGAAGGAAGTCTGGTATTGTATTTTACATACTTTCATTTTCCCTTTTTAGCATCTCTAAGGTTGTAACAGGCATTTTTAGAGCTTGTCAACGAGAGAATGGAGGAAAAATGAGGCCTGAAACAGGTCAGCAGTTCAAAACTCAAATTATCTGCCTGTTTTGCTGTAGGTGATAGCCTGCCATTGTTTCTAAAGTAGTTTGGTTCTTACCCTAGAGTAAACAGAACATGTAAAATCACGACAAACGAGAATGAAGACAACTATTGTGAGGATGCAAAAGGCACAGAATACTGATACATTTTTATTACTGAAACTCTAATTAAAACAATACCTCTCGTACCACAGGGCTAAAGAATGACCTGTTGACTTTGCATCCTCAGAAACAGCCTTGGCAACTTAAATGCAAACAAAAAAAAACCCCAGACATTGGAGTTTCAAGGAGGCTTTGTTCTAACTTGATAATATAAATGCTAACACAGTATGCCTTTCTACTACCAGCTCTTCGAAGCCTAAAAGTGATTAATGCTCCTACATTTCATGTTCGTGTCGTCAAGACCCTTCTGCACAGATCCTGACAAAAACGAGATTTTAAAAGCACATATTATTTATTCTGAAAGCAAAGGGCCTTTGTTACTGACAAGATGAGGTCTCTGCCCAGGAGCTGGTTTTGATAGCAGAAATCAGAGAGTCCTCCTCACGTTTTGTTCCACACTCATTAGCACTGTCAGAAACAGTTGTAGGTGAGAAGCCATATTATTCCGCTCCTCCTCCTTTGGGATGCCACTGAGTCTTAAGATTGACTGACATGATCCATCTTCCAAATCTATTATTCTCTTGTGCTTTATAAAATGCATTTTTTTACAGCTTTATCGTCTCCACTGTACTCTAATCTTATTCATGTCTCCTTAACAATTCAGCACTTTCTAGCATATTTTGTCCATATAAGAGGAAAATCTATAAAAAGATCTGTTTATTTATAATTAACTTGGATAGACTTTCCTATCTATTGTGCCTACTGCTGAACAGTGCTTATACAGCACCAAGACTTCCTCTTTTTCCCACTCTCACCCCCACAGCAAGTAGGCTGGGGGTGAAAAAGAAGTTGGGAGAGAACACAGGCAGGACAGGTGACCCGAACTGGCCAAAGGGACATTTCATCCCATCCAATGCCATGCTCAGAGCTCACTACCCCATCCCATTACTCCCAGTGGGAAGCAGGGGGAGAAGAGGAAAAGCAAAAGCAAGAAAACTCATGGGTCAAGATAAAGACAGTTTAATAACTGAAGGAAAGAGGAGGGTGAAACAAGCAAACAACTGATGTAAAAGCAATTACTCACCACCTCCCACAAGCCAACTGACATCCAGCCAGTCCTGGAGCAACAGCTACCTTGGAAGCCAAGTCAGAGTCATAGAATGGTTAGGATTAGAAGGGACCTTCAAAGGCCATCCAGTCCAACCCCCCTGCAAGGAGCAGGGACATCCCCAACTAGATCAGGTTGCTCAGAGCCTCATCCAACCTGGCCTTGAACATTTCCATGGATGGGGCATCCACCACCTCTCTGGGCAACCTGTGCCAGTGCTCTACAACCCTCATAGTAAAATCTTTTTTCCTAATATCCAATCTAAATCTACCTCCTATTTTAAAACCATTACCCCTCGTCCTGTCACAACAGGCCCTGCTGAAGAGTTTGTCCCCATCTTTCCTGTAGGCCCCCTTGAGGTACTGGAAGGCCACTATAAGGTCTCTCCAGAGCCTCCTCTTCTCCAGGCTAAACAGCCCCAACTCTCTCAGCCTGGCCTCACAGGAATCCCTCACCTTCTTCCTCTACTCCAGTTTTGTTTCTTTTTTTTTCTTTTGGTTTTTGTTTCTTCAGTGTTCAGCACTGATAATAGTAACAATTATTTGACAAAAATAAAAAATGAAAGATTGCTTCCCATCAAAACCGAGATGATGATCAAGAATTATGCAGGTTATTGCTTCTGAGGCATGGATTCTACCTTTGCATATGAGCTCTTGGTATTTATCATGCTGCTATTATTACCAGGTTTACCAAGTACAAACTTTTTAAAGGATACTACATCACATTTTACTACACTAAGAATTTTTATAAGATAAGATGTGGAAAAAAAGTGTTTGATTCTGAAAGAAAAGAATTTTACTATTCTTATCTGATGGCAAAGTAAGTCAACCTTTCTTCAGGCTCTTCATAACAAAAACAATGTCATTTAGAAGGAAAAAATGCCATTCTAATCTGATCTGCACAATCCCAAATACAATTATACACTGTACGTAAAATTGCATCAAGATAACAAAACTTGTAACAGTGTAGAAAAGCACGCTCACAACCATCTGTCTGACAGGTAGTTTGATAGATTCTTGGGGATGGTTAAGGAGAAAACTCCCTAGATACTACAGCATCAATCCATTAAGCTCTAAACCAACTTCCTATTCAATTTTTGAGAAATTCTGTAAGTTTACGCAATATATGCATTAATTCAATTAATTCAGTTAAGCAAACTAATTCTGCCCCCAGTTCACATGTTTTTTTCTTTATTATCTCAAGCAATCTGCAATAATTTGTCCAAGAAAATTATTTGTTCAATTCAACTAAAGAAAAAAAAAAATCTCTCCCTCCTTCTCATTTGGGCTTTCTCACATCTGACTACTGCCAGATGTTACAGGTAGAGGCAGACAGAACATGCCATCTGCACTACTGAATGTCTCGGGCGTATCCTAACAGGCTGTTGGCTCCATCCGAACATTAATGGCTGATGGCAGCACAGCAGGTGCAGTGGAGGACCAGTGGGAAATGTGTTGAGAAGTCCAGAACAGGCTCAAGTACTGATATGCCAGATGAAAGCTGGGAGTTATAAAAAGAGACTCCACAGTACCGACCAAAAAAACATTGAGAATATTGTTTCAATCACGACTTTCATTTCCAAATAATATTACATTGTGCTATATTTTAAAAAGGAAAGTCTTAGCCTATTATATTTCACATAAGTGGGAAATCAGAAACATAATTATCAAGATGTTTATAAACTGAAGTGCATTTTAATAGCTTGCTTGACATTCCACAAAAATGTCCAACAGCATACATTTCAACTGCAGCAGTTGTCAGATAACAGGAGACAATATGGCATTATTCCTCACTTGGTTTTAAAATACAAAGCTATCACAATTAAAGGGCATTCCTCACACTATTGTGCTATTTTTAAACAAACAGTTTGAGTGCACAGAACCCTATGCTTCCCCAAACCATTCTTTCAAAACAGTATAAGATCAAAACCTGGGTGTTTTTTAATCAGTGTATCGAAAACTTTCTTCTATGAGGTTGCATCTAAAGTTTATAAGCATGGCAAGAAAAACTCACTTTATGATCAATGTATCAAAGTTATTATCTGTTATTGCTATCCTTCAGTCCCTCTCCAACTAATACCATTTGCTACTCTGTTTTGCAAGAATTTTGCCCTCCCCCTCAGGATTTGCACTGAATTATTTCACCAGAAGATGTTAGAGAAAGAGTTAAAAACTTCAGTTACTCTCAGTAATCATCAAATGTATTCCATAGTGCTTGAGAGAAATATATAGCTGAAGGAGACTTTGCTCCAAGACTTTTCTGGTGTGCAAAGTCCAACACATTGAGCAAATCAGATCTGAACTTTGCTGACCTATCACCAAAGCTTTTTCGTGATACCCTGTCAGTGTATCTGTACCTACTGTGAATGAAAGTACTTTAGAGAATGAAAAAATAAAGCTAATCCCACTTATTACTCTGTTAAATGCCCAAGTTAGTTCAGTCTGTGTTAATGGGAAAAATCCCAACTACAGTATTTGATAAGTAATGTTTACATTTCTTCACCAGCAACCAAACCAAGACCTACTCATTTCACACATACAAGTGTTTGTTTTCAAAGATCACTGTAGATTAGTTTCCTTAAAAGGCTGAAGTCACTGTATCTCACTATCTGTTCTCTGACCTTACCAGTTACCTAGCACAGCTGTAAGAAAATAAGTTCACAGCAGAGCCATAATTCTAAAGGTCTTTGTATACCTACAAATCTTAAAGAATGGGAAAGCAGTAGGTATAAAAAAAAGACTAGACACAAGTCTGATGAACAAAGTGATGTGCCTGATCATTTTTGCTCATTAAAAATTTAATTACTCTCTACAATTGCCTCAGTCCCTAAATTAAGTCCCAGACTTTCTCAGCTCTCTGGATAAATTCTAATTCAGGTTACAAACCCTGTGTTGCTGCTGCTCCTTCAGTCAAAGCTCTCCTGTGACAAAGCCCACTGCGCAAAGCACCTGTGACACAGAGCACCCGCGGTACTCCCCTGCCACTGCACAGGGCCAGGGGTCAGCAGCTGAGAACAGATCCCATTACTGCACAGGCTGTCCATAGGCACTTTGGGATCTTTTCTTGATGAAGAGCTGTACATACATGGACAGACTTCAGCTGTTACCACAAGCAATTTCAGACCAATCACGGAGATATGTCACCAGTGTAATAATAAAATTACCTGGTTTGCTGAAGTGAAGATCACACTGCACTATCTATTCTACTTTGCCCAACTGCTTTGTCAATCAGCACAGCACCAAAATGCAGGAGGACTCTCATTTCTGTAAGTCAAATCCAGTACTTCAAACAGGCGGGAAACAGAATTTCATCACAACAGATAAAGGATTTTTAAGCCTTTGCTTGCTTCTCCCATTTAGGATTTAAATTGTTAAGCCTTGATCAATACCTTAAATTATATTCTGTACTCCCTTGCATCTGTCAAATACAAATAAGGACTTTCATTAAACAAAAAAGTAGGATCCATTTCCCAGTCACAGAACATCCTAGATGTTCTCCAACTGGAACAGAGCAAACTTCTGTTTATTTATTTTTAAGCTAAAAATCTCTAGTGTTTCCAACTACTTTAAAATATTTAATTCACTAGCCTAAAGCTTCGGTTGCCTGTGTGCCTGTCCCTTAATCAACATTTAATTGGACAGCACACAAATTGAGAGGACAAACTGTTAATTGTTTAATTCACACAATTAGCTTTACTCACACCAATAGCTCCATTAGAGCCAACAGAAGCATTTATTGAGGGAAGGTTGTGAGGCTGGTTCATGGTCTTTGTTTACTTTTCTTTTAGGCAGATAAGGGCAAAACAATGGAGTAAGTTTCTTGACTTCAGAATAGCTCCATAGGGTTTCAGTGGCATGAAGTTGATCCATTGTTTAACATTACATTTTCTGATGCTTTCCTTTATTATCCTTTGAATAATTAAAACCCTTGAAAGCCTGTTCCATTAAACAACTAACTTTAATCTCATTAGGTGCTTGGATAGCTGAAAGGGTAAACATATGAGCTATAGGTAGTTTTGAAAAAAGTGGTCTTTTCTTTTTGTTAAATGGCACCCACAAATCCTGTCAGAGATCTTTACAACCCATATTACTGAAAGGCAGCTTCTGCAAAATGTGCATACAGTATTAACAGTAGATTTGAGTTCAGCAGCAAAATATCACTGCTATTAATCATAATCTGATACTAAATTAAGGGATATTAAGCTCTTAAAAATTTAAATTTTTTATGTTAACCGCATTTGCTCCATTTATTCCTATATGCTCAAGTTATAGGACATTTTTAATTTAGGAGAAGGACAGGTAATGTTTTTCCTCAGAGTGAATCAATATTAAGGCAGGTATCAGTTGTTATCTTAAGAAAAAGCTTAGGCCCAAATGCACAAAGGCAAAACAGGAATTGATTCCTGCCAAGGAACAGTGTCAAACAGGAATCGTATTGTTCCTTTCTTCTTCTCTCGAAATTCTTACAGTCTATATATCATCATTAGTGGAGGGGAAAAAAAAAAGAAGGGTACCAAAATATCATCCTACGCTTTCTTTAATCATATAGAAAAGTCATCACATAAGCATTATTCATTCAAAAACTGTCTCATTTTCAACAGCCTAGGGCTAAAGGGAGATACAGATGGGAGGAAGTTAACAGAACACTCTACAGAGAGGAACTTGTCATGCAAAGCACTATTTCAAAGGAAATAAAGGATAGAGAAAGAGTACTCTGCGCTTGCTCCACTGCTAAACATAGGCTGGAAGTTACGCATTTAAATACATTTATTACTATTTATATGCACATACATGCCAATTACTTCTGTCAACTTGTTTCCAAATCAGGAAGCTCTGTAAGACCATACTTCCACTTAAAACGCAAGAGTTGAAGTTTCCAGTATTGCATTTTCCTTCCTCTAATGATTTATTTAAACAATCTGAGTTATTGGATTTTTTTTTCTGCACATTAGTTATAAACATTCTTTAACACATTATTTTTATGGCTTTACAAACTATTGCAACATCTTTAAATATTTAACCAGTAGCAAAGATTTGGCTTTTGGAAATAGAGCTATGTGACATCTCTACCTTAACAGCAGCAGTAATACATCAATCATGTCACCCTTCCAAGTTCAATGTGTCCAAACATAGCCTAGAAAGAATCTAAACAGAAGGACCCAATGTTCAAAAGCAATATTTCTGAGTAGAATATTCCAGATGTAATACACATTTCAGTATGAAAACTGAGAGATCAATCTCACATGGCTGGCAGAGAAAAGACTATTACAAAAACACTGAAGACCCATGCCAATAGTTCATTGAAAGCTTTGCTGCGTTGCTAGCTCAGAGCTCAGCATCCTGTCTCATCATTCACATGAAAAGTGACACCGTTGAAATAAAATTTTGACACTTGAGAGCTATGTCAATCTACAAACCATGAGTCCATACAGGTCACATAATCTGCAATTATGTAAACAGTGTGAAATTGAGCCCCCTAATTTAAAGACAGGGTACTGATCTGACTGGGAAGAGCAATGTTTCAGGCTGTACAGTCACCTGTCCTACAAGAAGAAAAGTTAGAGAAGGCCTCTGTTAGAGATGAGTACTGCACAGTATAATGGACACTAGTTAAGTACACGCATAAACATATCTGACAGTGTAAATATCAAATCTGGTATGAATTAAGTTATAAAGGTTTTCTGAACACCAAATTAAATGAGGATAACGCTTTTACAAATGCAGTTATGAGAAATTCTGACTTTTCTCATATTACCTGGCAGAACCTGATGAACATTTAAATTTTATGGAAAAAAATCCAACAAGTTTGGCTTTTTGAATATGCAACTTTTTGGCATTGTTTTTCTCAGAATATGAAAGGGAAAGAATGATTCTTCTGTCACATCTTCAACACCACTCATTCCAGCCACAGCAAAAACACTTGAACTTTGATTTCCATGGGCATGCATGCACTGGCATCTTGTTTACAACACTGGATGGGAAACAAACCTCTCATCATCTAAAACTGTTCCCTCTTCCACATGAGCCTGAAACTACAGAAAGATAGCTTAACTACAGAAGCAGTCCCCTCCACCTCCCAACATATACTACTACAGTTTCCTAAAAATTTGAGGCCCAAAAATCTCAGCTGCGATCCCTCTGGGAAGATCTGTCTTCAGAAATCCCGGTCCAAATCAGACACCAACTCATCAGTGGGCGTTCTTGGGTTTTGACCTCAAATTGCTGACTGCTCACAGAAAGCTCTCCCAAATAACATTTCACTGACACTAATAACTGAATTGGACAGACTACAGTACAAGCTGTGAAATAAAGGTAAAGCAAACTTATGATGTCCACAGTTAATTGCACAGGAAGAAAACCAAGGCTCTATTCTGGCTTTTTGACTACTATACTGCGTATCATAGCAGGGCTACCAGCATTAAAGGCCAAGAGTAAGCCGATAATATCTAAAGCCCGTAGTGGCTTTTACTGTGCTTAAAACAGTGCTAGCACTGTTGAGTAATCCTATAGCAAAAAGCTTTCTCACACTGTTTTCTTCTTTCCTTGACCCTATAAATTAGTTGTGGTGTCACTTTTCTAATACCAGTCTGTTCTTTGCTCATCATTCATTAAAAAAATCTCTCAAGCCAAAATGTTTCACAAACATATCTTAAGTATGACTAGGATACTGGATGATTTGAAAGCAAATTTGAAAAGTCCATATTATGACCAGACAGCGTCCCACACACATTTTTGTGTCATGATCATTGGAGACCCCCTTTAAGCTGCATGGAAGAGACTGTAACTGAACAGCATGCATTAGCAGCAAGCAAAGGAAGAGCTGCTTGGCACGGTCTGCCTGTGCTGTACTCCATGTCATGCCAGTTCAAAAAAAAAAAACACAAACAGAAAGCTGCTGCCTTCTCTGGTGGCATCTGAGTTTTAAGATTGCATTTTGCTGCTAAGCTCCCCTTGATAGACCAGGACAGCTACGGAAGACAGAGCACCCTGAAGGCAGAATTTTCTCTAAAAAACATAAGATCCTTTATATCCTTCACTGTTTTTGTCAATGCACAAAATGGCAGCTTCAAGCCTATCACACCGCCGAGCAGCATGAGATAGCATTCCCTTGCAGTGGCACTAAAATAAATCTGCTGAAGAAGGAAATAGGCAGTAGCACGCTCCAGTTTCCAAGGAAAGCATGTTAATGTCTAATACATGGTGGGGGAAGAATAGCAACAAAAATAAGAAAAAAGTATCCATTACAAAGATGTTGCTTAAGTGCTGCCAGGGGAAGATCAGCAGGACCTATAGTGATCTGCTGAGTAAATGCCGGTCATGCAAGCTAAAACTGCCCAAGAGCAGCTTTCAGTGACATATCCAATTTCAGCGTTTACAATGCATGAACTATTAAACTCAACCAATATGACTCTATGGCAGCCTTTTTCAGAGCTATATGCTGACTAACACTTCAATACAGAAGAGTATTTTGTTTGCTTTTCAGAACATATTTCTCAAGGAAAAGTACTAGCTTGTAGTACAGCCTGATTGAGATCCTGATGACAGCAAGAAACCTCCCCCTCCCCCCCCAAACTCTGTTTAGATCAAGACTGTTCACCAGCTATCTGCACACCAACATGACTCCTCTTTTGTGGTGTTTTCTTTGAGAAACAGGAACAGAGCAGGTATAATTTTGTCGTAGTTCAGCCCCGATCAGGACCAGACTACGCAGTCTCTCTCTCACTCCCCCCACCCTCCAAGAGAACAGGGAGAGAAAATATAAGGAAAAATGGCTCGAGGTTTGAGATAAGGACTGGAGAAAATCCTTCAAGTTACCATCATGGGCAAAACAAACTCGACTTGGGGAAAAGTATTCATTTATTTCTAAAACTAGCACGAGAATGAGACAGAGAACAAGATAACCTCCCCCCACCCCTCCCTCTTCCTGGGCTTAACATTATCTCTACCACCTTCCCCTCCCGAGCAGCACAGGGCGGGAAGAGGGAATGGGGGTCGCGGTAAGTTCATCACACGTTGTTTCATGCCGCTGCTTCATCGTTGGGGGAAGAACTCCTCGCATTCCTCCTTTGCGGGGTTCCTCCCACAGGCCACAGTCCTTCGTGAAACTGCTCCGGCGTGGGTCATCTCTTCCACGGGGTGCAGTCCCTCTAGAACAGCTGTCCCAGCGGGCCCTCCACGGGCCACAGCCTCCTTCAGGCCTTCACCTGCTCTGGCATGGGGTCCTCCACAGGCTGCAGGTGGATCTCTGCCCCTACGTGGGCCTCCATGGGCTGCAGGGGGACAACCTGCTCCACCCATGGTCTTCACCACAGGCTGCAGGGGAATCTTGGCCAAGAGCTGCATTACTCCTCCCCCTCCTTCTTCACTGACCTTGGCATCTGCAGCTGTTCCTCACAACAGGCTGTCAGATGCCTCTCAGGATCCTTTTTACATCTTATTCACTTCTCATCTCCTCTCTACTTCTTGCAGCCAGGCCAGGCCGAGTTAGGCCCAGTCGGCTGCCCAGTGGGAGGCCAGAGGGTGAGGCCTGCAAGGCTCACAAGGCTCACGCCTCCCCCTCTCTGCCCCCGCTCAGCTGCTTCACTTTTTTCCCCCCTGTTTTCCCCTTCTTAAATATGTTATTGCAGAGGCATTATCACAGGACATTCTGCTACCAATCAGCTCAGCCTTGGCCAGCAGCGGGTCCAGCCTAGGCCCAGCCGATTCCACTGAACAAAGGGGAGCAACTTCTAGCAGTTTCCTACAGAAGCTACCACCTTAGCGCCCACCCCCCCCCAACCAAACAAAACCAGAACAAATTTAAAACTAGCAAATTAAGTTTGGCAGGCCTTCTTGTATCAACCAAATGAGCAGTGCCATTACTAAGAGGCCAAGATTAAAGTTAAATATTTGTCCAAATAAATATTTGCTTCCAATTTATTACGTATGTTGCTAATAATGTAACACTATCATTAAATACACACCTTGTAGTGGTTCAGGTTTGTCCCTGGCTAGAAGTCAGCCAAAAGCACTGCACAAATGAGATCTTGAGCATATCTGCCTGGCTCCAAGTGACTAGATTAACCCATTATGAGCTGGAAAAACAAAGAAGGAATAGACAACTTTGTTAGTAACTGCTGCTAACTTCACATTTCTGTAGCACACTTGAGACGAGAATCCAGAAGTGAATGGAAACCCCAGAACAACCACTAACTGGCCTTACGTATAGAGATAATCAGAGGGATTAGCCTGGGGGCTGCTCAGTCATCAAGGCCACTGGCAGTTTACACCAGCAATGTAATCTAGAAAGCCAGAAGTATGTAAAACATCTCCTCCTGGGATAACACCACAGTGACTTCTGACACCCTGTAGAGAGCAGAGCCCTAGGTGGAACTGCTACACCAGTGCCATTGGGGCACAGCCATCAGCCAGGGCTCTAATACGTCAAGCTGTCAGAGCTTCCCATGGCTCTGTGGTGTCAGTCTCAACTGGGCCAGAGAGAAATCACTATCCATCCGCTGTACCTGTCCCACTCAGTAAATATTTTTCAGGGTATACAATCACCAAGTGGTGCGGTTCTGCTCTACCAGCCTCCCAACCCAATCCCCTGTAGTAAGTGCTCTTCCAAAAGCTATTGCTTAAGCATCATTTTATCCGTAACTTCCCACTCCACCCACTTTTATAACTTTTTGCCCAGATCACTGGGCGATTGTACAGGCATTAGCGACACCTTAGGAATGCAGATGTGGGAAAGCATGTTTGTGGTCAAGATTTCGTGGGAAAGAGTCCCTTCCAGACTTTAATGACGTTTCTAATATTTTAATTACCCCAAATTCCGTTTCCAAGTTGGACATACATACCCAAGTCTAAATGTGGACTGGAAAGGTCAATATCATTGTATCTGCTCAGCTGTGGCACAGAGTATTCAAAAATCCCCATAAAAGTCAGGGTTATCCAAGTGTCATACAGACAGCATATTACTGAAACTGGCCCTTTATTTGGCACTCTGTACAAAAAAGCTTAGCAAACCAGAATTTTTGAAATGGACTATTCAGTGGCTCGTGTGAGGCTAAATTAGGTTTCAATTTTAAGAAGGAACAGAACTAACTGTTAGGAGATAAGGATCAGGAACAGCCACTGGATCAGTACAAAACAGCCTCTCCACAGCACTACCCTTTAGGCTAACTGAGTGCCACACACCTCTTGCTAATCTTTGCTCTGGGAAATTCAGCAATACTCCTACAGAATTACTTATTGTGAGACCAAATATATTCCCTGAGCATGTAGCACTGCATTATTTTGTACTTGTCAATAATGAAAAAACTCTTGTTCTATTAACTACTGGCCTAAATAAAACATCACCATGCAGGAAATGCCTCAGGTGCTTTCAATATAGACTTTGTAGATCCCCACTCTGTTCCCCTTCCCCAGCAGGGACTGGTGATTATCAGCAACATGTTTGTTCTCACTTCACCATACAGGTCCTCTTGAACAAAGAGTTGTTGAACAATATTACATTACCAAAACACCTGCTATGACATTCAGATGGACAGAAGTCCAACAGATAAAGTCCATTATCTAATCTAGCAGATTGATTTCTCTTTCTACTTCTGTCTATTTTACTACAATAATCAAAGTTAAATACTTTACAAACTATTTCCCCTTTCCCATTTATAGCATATAAAAACCCAGGTTTTACATAATCATGTGTCTCCTGGCTTAATCAAGTAAATACTCAAGTGAATTCTTCTGTTATTAAGGATGAGACCACAGTTACTTTTCAAATCTTATCAGATTCCTAAAGCAGGATAAATTCAGACAAGTTCTATTAAATACAAACAGCAACTGTCAACCATAGAGACAGATTAGAATTGAACATTCAACCCATGGCCAAAAGGACAGCAAGGAAAAAAAAATCAGCAACAGCTTGTGAAGATTCAACATGCACATGTTAAGACTTGTTCCTTCAGATTGGTCAATCTCCAGCCAAGCCAGAACAAGCACTTGAAGAGCAGGAGGATCTCCAAAGCTGAGATAGGTAGAACTGGGTGTTTCAATGCAAGCGTTACTGAAGCTTCAGGAGAATCTCAGCCCAGTTTCTAAAAAAAGGAGTTTACACAAACTGCTTGATTCCTTCTTTACCCTGGAAGTGTTGCATGTTCCCTCCAATTCTACAAGGGTAGAAAAGACTAGAAAGGACAAACGCTATCTGTCCTATACTCCTCTGTCTCAAGACATCTTTAGCAACAGTTAGATGAAGTGAGTAAAAGACAAGAATTATAATCCATCAAATAAACCATTTAACGCTGTAAACACTGAGTAATACCAGCCCTTACTTCAAAGGGTATTTTGGTACGTGCTGAGCCCAGTGGAGTAACAACATTGATACATGTCTACCATATTTAAACTGGCCCAGTTCAGAACTATGCAGGGCAATCATATCTCCACCTGCAATTACAGTGTCTTCTCCAAAAATGGAAAGTCTGGAGAAACTGACACTCACACAAGTAAGAGAGTCCAATAAAATATCATTCAAATGTTACTGATATTTGTACAGTACAGAGACTGTCATCGCTCATTTTTTTTCCGTTCTCTGAAAACCACTATTCAAACACAGCATCTAGAACATGGCAAAACACATTAGCAGCACACACAAACTCTTCTCTTACACTACAGCACTCTGTTTCAAAAACATGTTGGACTGGCTCTATATGATCCTTCTCCAAATATTTGGCACACTAAGATATTCACTCTTTACCACTTCGAGTGTTACTAGTCAGCAAGCCTTCTCAAGCCTGCTGACACAAAGTGACATCAGCTTGTATACAGGAATTTTAAATCTCTTAAAGACTCCTGTATGACTAACTAGAATGCTCTAGCACTTTTGGCATTTGTCTACATAGACTGAAATATTCATGCAGATGGTCTTCACAAAGAACGAGCACATTGAAGCATCTCAGAGATACTTGGACATTGATGCATTGATCGGGCAACATATGAAGTTAACTAATGCCAAAGTGTTAAAATAATGCCACTTCATCTAATGGCACAGATGGAGATTCATAATATCACTGCTTTAGGTGGGTGTGCAGTCACCCTAAAGCAAGAACAAACAAATTGTTCAGAACCCATAATGCCTCTCACTCAGCGTGGCGACACTCGACACTCCCCGTTTTCTTCACGGGTACATGATAATCATATTTTGTACAGAGCTGCGGGTGGTGTTGCTAATGAGGATGCCTGTACTTGGCTTACAACTATTAGATTTAGAGCAAAAAGTCGAAAACAGCACCCACAAATGGAGAGCACAGCATTCACCCTGCATTTTTATCATTAAATCCATGCATGTAAATAGCTGGAAGTACTAAAACCAAAAGAATCTGGGAGCAGTAAAGTATTTGCTTTTTTCCAAGTTAAATTTGACATTAAAAAGTGCTTTTTCATTACGCTAATATTTTCTTTACAATTCTACTGCATGGGCTTGAAAAAAAAAACCACCAAGGTCTGTGCTTCTTAATGCGTTTACCATTGGATCTCAACAAAAAGTCAAAATTTAACTGCTTCGGAAAGGTGTTATTAATTTCCCCTATGGGTTGCACACGTTGGCCTGTCCTCTGACTGTACAATGAAGCAATGGGATACCTCCTCTATCCTACTGGGAAATACTGCTTCTGGTAATACTGGTTTTGAAATACGAGAAAGCAAATTTCAGTGCAACCACATTTATAGTGTTCTGCATAAACTCAGAAGACCCTAAAGCTGACAGTAATTGCAGAAGGAGAAGAAGAGTTGGGTTTTCCCCCTGCTTTTTAATAGAAATAATCTATTAGGGCTTTAGGAATGCCATTCCCGGGGAACCTAGCTATGCTTTCTTAATTTACTTCAAATACACATTGTCAGTTAGGACAGCTACAGAATATGCCTACCAAGTGAAAAAAATTCTTTACCATATATGAAAGGTAAACTTTGTATTTTATTCATAGCAAACAATGAAATTTTGTTAAACATGAAATTGAAATTGACTTGTTTGTATGAGCTAGAACACGCATAAAGAAGTTACTTTTTAATGAAAAATGAATATCAGCCATACAAGTCATAGGAGGAGCTCTAAAGAATCATGATTTTGAATCAACTAAAAAGCCAATCTATGAAGAGAAAAAATCTTCCTGTCCTTCCCTCACACAAACACATTTCTCAGAATACTACTAATAGGCACATCCCTCCTTTAAAATATTTACCCATATCTTTAAATGTCAGTAGTAAAAGAGAATTGTATTGCTTCTTAGGGCTTCTCTGCTAAGTGTTTAACATATTTTGGCAGAAGGTCTTTTTGCATATACTCACTTGTCTTTAATTAAAAGCACACATGCATTTTGTGTACTATTTCCCCCCGAAACACTCTCAGCCAGCCTGCACCCAGCCGTGCTACCGCTGATTCAGCAACATGGCTGTTCATGCCAAAGGCTAAAACAATTAGATCTGAACTTGATGAAATAGCAGCACTTTCCATTTACTAAATGATGTTGAAGTGTTTTCATATCTTTGTGTGTTTGTAACCGCAGGTGCCCTATGCATTAGCCCTAATGTTTGCCTCCGCCACTCTGACTTGTAACCATGAGTACAAGGAACAGATTATAACCTTGATAGCCTGATTATCTCTGTTGTCACATTTCTCTGTGGTACTATACAACTATTCCACTGACAAGTACCAGTGATCTCTCAATGCTGACAACAGGATGCATTTCAGCTGAACTGTCTAAACATTAGTTCTTCCACAGAGAGGAAAGAGTTCCTAAGGGTCAGAATATAAGGAAGAAATTTTCAGCTACAAACAGCAGGCAATAGGCAATGAAGGAACACCATGCAGGAAGACCACACAAAATGTATGTTGTTTTCACTACCATGGGCTAGTTACATTTCATCAGTAAAGTACAAGTTCTATCCAACTTTGAGTACAGCTAAGAAATTGACTCAAATTGCTATTCATACAACATTCAGTGATGAGGAAAAAGATACACCAAGCTTGCAAAAATTACAACAGAACAGAGAAGAGAATAATCTCCTGATGACAGCAGAAGGCAAAACTAAGGATGCTGGGTTCAGAGGTAGAGTCTCAGCAAGGTCAGTTAGTTTCCATCTCAAACACATTGCAGGGATTTTAGTGTCTTGAAAGCCCAGGTGAGGGTGTTGGATACACTCATCTCTCAAGAATTAAGCATGACAAATTAGGTCTCTGTTCAGACCCAGGATTTCAATTTTCACTTGCTAATCTTTTCCTCTCAGAGTATATGAAGTACTTGACTCCCCCAAAGCCATTTGCAAAGCAAGGTTGCTGAACACACACATGGAGCAGATGTAAGGCTGAGTACACACCATGGATCCTTCAGCTTTATCTTTGGAGATGATTTACTCATCATCCATTTCTGCTGTGGAAGCAGTAGATTTTATTTCCCAGTGAAACAGTGGGGGTTTGGGTGGGTTTTTTTTGGTGCAAGAAATGCAGACTTGACAAGGAAAATATGAATGCTGCCAAGGAACACTTGTACATTGAGTTACATCCAAGAAAATAAAAAGCTTTGGGAAATTAATGAATTTAACACTGTTCCTTTTCTTGTCTGCAGATGCTGTGAAGAGGTGAGATGCAGAAAACTGAGAAAAAAAACCAAACAATTTATAATGAAATTAAATATGAAGACATAAATGAAGAGGCATATAAAGACATTCAGAATTATATTTTAATCATTGTATCAACCAGTTAAGTATTTAGGAAATGGTATGTCTACAGAAAAAATTAAAAGCTACAGAAGGCATACCTGGAGGACATCCTTGCTGGACAAACAAGGATATTGTCCTAGAGCTTCTTCAGAGGAACAACTGTTACCTGCACTTCAATTAGAAGACTAAAGGATATTCAGCCTAAGTCCAAAGGCAACAGCATGATGTTCAGTCTACTGGAATAAGAAGAACAGAAGTGTGGCTGCTGGAGTAAGCAGGCAGATATCTGGTGTTGATATATACTGACATCACAGAAACCTTCACAGATTACAGAAGAATCTGTTGATGTTTCCTTTGACTTCACTTTTATTTCAAACAGGAAAAGAGTTTTTGAGAAGACTCTTCCCCCACAAGAGAAATAGATCAGGAAAAAGACAAAAGCAAGAAGTTGAGCACTGAGTATAAAGGTAAAGAAGGAGTATAGTCATTAAGTTTTGATTAAGTTTAAAATCAGTAAGAAAAGAAGGTGTTCTTTAAAGCATTCCACACTATGGCCATTTGAGTGACAAGGAAGAGGCATCGTATTTGTCAGAGTTTGAAATAACATATATTTGGCATAATGGGCACTGTTGGTGAAGTCACTCATATGACAACAGTGTTGAACTCCTCAAAAATAGCTTGTTGGAGAAGGACTGAGGGGACAAGGAAATGAAGTCTGCTACTTTGTGAAGCCCAGCCTTAAAGAAAGTAGAGCTTGATTTTGAATCACTGATCACCCAGAAGATAGACAAAAAAATAAAAATCCATACAGATCAAGATACTTTAATTCTAGTAGGATATTTTCAGGAATGATCAGCAAATCCCAGGTAGAAGAGATGATTAAAAGATTCTGAGGAAGCTATCACATAAGGCAAGATAAGTTTCATTCTTACAAGGAAAATTTGCAGCTGCACTAGAAAGATAGATTCAAAAAGAGGATTTTGTCATCACTTAGCCCACATCATGTCTGTTAAAGATAGGTAATAAAAATAAAACTAAGTCTCAGAAATTAAGAGTCAGCAACATTTCTAGTATTAGGAAGTGCTAGGCAGGAGAAGTCGCAGTCCAACAGACATAGCCAGAGATCCTCAGGTACTTAACTCCCATGTGTATTTGCATATATTCAGGAACACTGCAAGGAACATCTAGATTTTTAGCTCTTATCTAAGCTTCATTTTGATTCAAGATTAGAAGATAAGCTTAACTCTACTTCAGTCTTTCAAGTCCAAGCCATTATGCAAGGCCAGGTTATGCCTAACATGTTGACACTAAAAGCAAAACCCTCTTTTACAGTATTCAAAAGTTTTCAACTAAAAAGGAGTAAGATAAGGAGATGATTGCACTATCCATCCATAGCAGGGGAGCCATTAGCCATGAAACAGGCATACTAAGGCAACCAACCAAACTGTTATGCTGACCTAAGAGTTTGCTCAACTTCAGCCACCAGTGTGCCACATCACTCGGCCAGTGGCTACTGCTCCATTGCACGATCATTACCTCATCCAATATGCCTCACCATCCAGCTCATCACAAATTCACAGAAGCCTGAACTAGGAGGCTGGACCAGAATTCACAGCAATTGAGGCACAGGAGTACATTTAATTTGTGGTATACAGTTGGGACTGAGAGCACATTACACCAGCACAGCTAGGCCTTGCACAGCTCTCAGATTGTAGGCCCACACCAAGCTGCATTTCCCATGAGAGCTCCCTGTTCAAGGACAGACTCCTAATGCATAAGCTACACGCTAGCTTAAACATTTTATACTCCTTTTGTTGAAGCTGAGCCATACTGCAGAAAGAAACCATATTCGAAGAGATTCACATATCAGCAGAAGAAAACCTAACCAAGAGGAAGGAGGATCCTCTAAGTCATTGAAGGCTCAAGCCTATTCCAAGGGATAGTTTTGTATTCTTCCTGACAATCCTTTAATGAGGACATGCATGTGAAATGAAAGTGAGTTCTTGTCATGATTTCTGTTTCCAGAAAATTAAAGCTTTTTAAACAGCAAAACAAACTAAAGCATAAACTTGCACATGAAAGATGATCTGATATTAAGAAAAAATACAATAATTAATCTTACCTCTATTTCATAATGAATGAAAAAAGAAGGGGCTTTAGGATTAAGTCAGCAGTATGTTATTTATGTAGTGAAGCCTGTAAAGCAAGAGGAGAATATAAGGATCCAACAATGGTGGGCAATCAGGGCAAGTGAGAACAAATCCAAGTTCTCTTCTGAGGTCCTCCCAAGTCTCTTGCGGCTGTCTGACATGTTCTGAAGAACAACAAAAAATCAGGATGTTTGAAAGAGTAAAAAGCTTCCAAACCTTGAAAAATATATTTCTGAAGTCTTCTCTTATTAAGCTCAAGCATCTGGTAGTACTGATGCCAAAGAAGGAAGAGAATTTTTTTTAATTTCCACATTTCCTAGCTCTTCCTACAAAAGAATCTCTGTCCAAAGGCAGAGTGACAAACTGAGACATCACTTCAAGGAGACAATCTTCCAAGTACCTGAATCATCACTGTAATACAAGTTCATCTGAGCTTAGCTACTCTTCAGTCTCTTGGAAGAACAAATCAGCACATCAGATGCCTCACTCTGGACCTTTCAGACTGACAGAAAGGTCTTGCACAATTGTAACACTAAAATGTCATTAAAGCATTCAAGACAGTCTTACATGAAGCACGCAAACACAGGAATTTATAGCACTGTAAAAACCTCTAATTTCTGCTGAACTAAGTCAACTTTCTCACATAGAATCACCTTGATCAACTACCTACACTGAGGGGTAGTTGATCAAGGGACACTTTGACACAGTTGTATTGGCTAGAGATTTATAGAGAGATCCTCAGGATTGATTGCATTTAGTTCTCTAAGAAACTGAAGCAAACAAGTAAAATATGTTACTTCTGAAGTATTACCATTTTTCAGAAACAACATATTCCTACACTTCCGGAGCATACATACCATTTCCTAATGCCCCCACTGCTTCTGAAATGCAATATTTTCCTTACAGCCGCTAATTAGCACACCAAAGCATAGCAAAATTGGCAGGTAAATTATCCTTTAAGAGCATTAAAAACATTTTCCAGATAAACAATTATATTAAAATATGGTAAAGCAATGATTTTTCTGTACTAGGTCATGAGAAATATTTCTAAAAATCTACATTGCAAATTTGCATTCCACCTTATCATTTGTAATTTTTTTTTTCCACATAATGTACCTTTTAGAGCAAGAGAAAACTTCCTTGTCTCCTTCCTTACACACTGCTCTTTCAAAACCAACAGGACCAAAAATACCAGCCACTGCTCATACCCGACAGGAACAGCTGAACCTCTATCGGCTTCTCTCTGGTGATTATTCATTCCTCCCTCCTCATCTGGCACCAGAGGCAAATCTGCACTTGGGTGCCAAGATCCTTCTTTACAGAGTCAGGCTTTAACCCATGTAAACACTCACTTGGATTTATGCTAAAAGTGTACACGGAGAGCGTGCATCTACCTAATCTTGCCTTGTACCCAAGACAAAAATAAGAACATGTTTTATGTTGTTAAACTTCCTGAAATAAAAATCATCATATTTCTACAAGGAGATAGTAAAAGTGGACCAGTTTTTGTTTTAAACCTATAAAACATAACAGCCTGCACAGAGCTGGTTTCCACTACTAAACTATTTTAAGTACAGCATGTTTAAAATCTAGTTATTTCTACATTGCCCTGTACCTCAAAAAAGCAATTATGGCCAAGCTTTGCCAGGATCTAAACCAAGCATGTTGGTTAGAAGAATTACTGAATAAAACTATTGCTAAGTTGAAGGAGCAATTTCAAGTGCCTTTGACTTCAGCTTTCCAATTTAAAAACACATCTTCTGAAAAGAAATAGGAAAACAAGGTAACTCCCACACATCACAGGCCCTTAAGTTCCCTCAAAACAAGGCAAAAATCCTCATGTGTCTAAAAACAGAACATCACTACAACATAGCCTCAGAGGCACTTTACCCATTAGAACTGGAACTGCTACGTCAAGACAAATAAAATAGTAGCAAACATTTGTTTGCACAACGAGGCACATTCGTGCACTCTTGGACAACAGGACATGTCACAAAGCCTTGCCAAGCATCTCTTGAGGGAATTCTATTAACAGCACATCTGTCCGTGATCATGTCTTTCCAGGGTATTTTTTGTATTTGTGCGCTGCCTGTGATTTGTCCACAGAACAGCAAACAAACAAGTCAGTGGAAACCCTGCAACATAGTAAGAGATCTTTGTTTTGTTGTACCAAGTGGAAAGTAGTTTTAATTAAAAAGATTTGTTGAATTAGTGTAATCATAGGATCATTAAACTGAACAGTAATGTTATTGTAAAACACTGCTACACAAGCCAAGCCATATACAAAGGAGAAAACACCAAATTTAAGTCTCAAACTCCCCTCTTGAAACTTTCTGTTGGGGGCAATGAATATCAGAAGCCCTGGGATTGAAAAATAAGGGACTTTAAGAGAAGCAAAATTGAGGGCACCTGGTGGTGTGAAGATGATAATGAACATCTGGTGGTGGTTAGAGGAACTATGGGTATAAAAGCATGGAAACAGTAAGAATAGGGCTCTCTGCCTAGCTTGCAGTATCATCTGAGACCACAACTGAGACTTTGCTCTAACAACCAGACTACCCTCTATCAACTGGAACATGCTCTGAACAGCTACGCACTGACAACTTCCCTTTCTGAATATTGTTCTGCAGAATAAAGAAACACTTTCTAGTGTAACAGTCAAATCCCCCGTATACAGACAGACCAGTCCCATACCAAGAAGTGCTATAGGAAGTGTCAAATAGCACTCCAGGAGAACCTCCAAACCATTCTTGCCTCTCCTGTCCACATGAATCCAGATTTCACTTGGAGTACAACAGTTCCAGAGCATGAGCCTTGGAGTAGCCACAGGCAAAATTCTCCTGAGAGATGGTGGTTTGACTAGTCTCAGGTGAAGAGAGCTGAGCCCAGTTTTCCCCACAGCTCCAGTACGTGCCTTAACAAATCCATTTCTGAGTATCAAGGAAGTATGACTACAGGCTGCTGGAGCTATAGTTTACAATACACAAAAAGATATGAAAAATGCAATTCTTCCCCTTAAGATTTTATTTGTATGTGTCATGGTTTAACCCAAGCCACCAACTAAGTACCACACAGCTGCTTGCTCACTCCCCTCACCCCCACAGTGGGATAAGGGACAGAATTGGAAGACTGAGAAAACTCCTGGGTCAAAGTAAAGACCCAGTCAAAGTTTAATAGGGAAAGCAAAAGCTGCACACACAAGTGAAGCAACATAAGGAATTGTTTCACTACTTCCCATAGGTAGGCAGGTGTTCAGCCATCTCCAGGAAAGCAGGGCTGCATCATGTGTAACCATTACTTGGGAAGACAAGCAGCATCACTCCGAACATCCCCCTCTTCCTTCCTCCTTCCCCCAGCTTTATATGCTGTGCATGACATCATATGGTGTGGGATCTCCCTTTGGTCAGTTGGGGCCAGCTGTCCCAGCTGTGTCCCCTCCCAGCCTCTTGTGCACCCCTAGCCTGCTCACTGGTGGGGTGGTGTGAGAGGCAGAAAAGGCCTTGACTCTGTGAGCACTGCTCAGCAGTAACTAAAACATCTGTTATCAACACTGTTTTCAGCACATCAAATCAAAAACATACCAGCTACTATGGAAAAAAATAACTACCCCAGCCAAAACCAGCACAGTATGGAAGGAGTATTTCCTTATAGTTTAACTTGTCACCTTGCAGTCTAGAGGGTTGAGTTGCATGCAACCCATTGACTGGGTTAAAAACCCTTTCCCAGGCTTCTCTGTCAGCACTGAGTTATTCGGGTGCCTCACTCAGAGGCACTGAGTGGATCTCAGTTGTTTAAACACAGGCTTTGTAATATACCTTGTCACAACATCCGTCCCTTCTCTAGATCTGACTCTTGACATTTACACAAGCCCTATCATCTTTGTGAAAGAATTTAGTACACACAAGGATTAATCATTTTTTTGTTCTCAAATCCCTTTCTGTGATCCAATAACACAGCTGCTTCGCTGCTCTGGTGTGAATAACTCAAAGAACAACTAAAAACCCTGAGGTCTAGCTCATAAATACACTGGACAACTGACCAAAACCTGTTCCCATCTCCTCCTCTTTCACAGTTTCTTCCAGACATCTGTGCTCATAAATTAGACACAATATTGCTCTATATACTGCCCCTGACATAATGGCAGCATTTTGCAGTTCAGGCTGCAACAATTCATGGAACATGGCATGCCTCTCAGTGAGAGGCAAGACATATCACATGCTAGCTCTTTGGCTTCAACACGCCTTAGCCTAGGTCTCTTATTCCAAGAGAAAATAAGCAAACCCCCAAAATATTCCAGAACGTGACATGACTTTCACTTCCTTCAGAGCATGCCGTACATCACAGGACACTGCAGTCCTGCTCTGTACAGGAGCATTGTTATGTTCTCAAAAGTGTTGTCACTCTAAAGTATTGTTTGATTTCGCTAACTATTGCTATTAAAACCCCTACTGCAACTCTGGAGTAACTAGTGCAAGCACTCACCTTGGTATGGTGGTAACTGAAGAATAACGGATATCGGGTTTTCCATCAAGATCTATGCACAAAAATATTTCCAGGATAACCGAACACTTCATACTGGATTGTTTGCAGGTTTATGTTTAATCAACATTATGCTTTTGTCCTTCAGAGACTGAACTCTCAGATTGATAAGATTAGGGCTCTGGAAATGCTTAGCAAGGCTGAAGAAGATATTGCCAGAAACAGTCTACCTTTCAGCATGTATTTATTCTACCTAATTGTTCCTTCCATCATCAGAAGACATAACTTCAATCTAAGGGTTAGAAAAGAAAATATTGTACAGGGTAACTCAAATTTGAAAATATTCAGTTCATAAATGACCTGATGGCATGTTCCTTTCCATCTAGTCTTAGAGAATATAAAAAAATACCTGGAGTATTGTTAATGCATGTGAAGTTCCCTGACTTGAAAGTGTTTGAGTTATGCTGTTTTAGAACTACAAAGGTACATTAAAATACATCTTTAGAAAATTTTGTCTGTGAAGGAGGAGTGTTCTTTTATACCACCCAAACAAACTTTCTGGAAGACCAGAGAGCCCTTACAGTTACTGCACTCTGTATTTATGGTATACTAGAGATCAAACATGGACCACCTCCACAGAGCAAAGAATGACTAACTTGCATTTGTTTTAGAGGTTCTACTCATATCAGCATTTGGAAAGCCACAAAATAAAGCTAGTTTCAAAATAAGTTGTTAGCAATACCAGAGTATCTTTTCCACCTGCACAGATGGAGGGGAGGGAGGAGAAACCATGATATCAGGTCCCAAAAATCTGATTGTGTCCAGTTCTCATTCATGCTCAGGTATAGGTTAGGATGTGATAAGAGTTCAGATGTGTTCAAGCTTTTCAAGACCCATAAGGACCCTGCCTCAGCTATTTGTTTATTTTTTGCAGACAAATTCCTTTGGTAATGGATAATATGTCACGAGATTCTAAAAACTGATACAAAACCAACTCACAGCCTTACAACTACTGATCCAGTCAGGAGGGCACTGCTGTATGCCGCCAACTGAGCTTTTCAAGAAAAACATAAAAGTTCTTGCCATGCAGGAGTGCTTTGTGCCAAGTTCTGAACATCATTCAAATACTCTTCCTCACAGAAGTTCACACAGCCACTCCTGAGTTCACTGATCATCACCCAAGTAGTTTATTCAGGCAAATAAACACTTCATGTGCTGTAGCATTCAGCTGCCACCCTGTAAGGTAACAGAGTGCTTAATGACAAGCTCTGGTAAATCTTACTCCAGAAGTTTACAGTTGCCAAACCTGAATTCCCACACACTCCCCTGTTGCCTATCTACCCAAGAAGAGAACAACTGAAACTCTTCACTCCAGACTCCAGCTTCCTCACATAAGCCAGCTTAATTGATAATTTAAGATAATACTCCATACTTTGCAATGAAGCACATACATTACTCCTCTTCATTATACCCCAGAGACCAGATCAACAAAAGGAATCAAGTGGGAAGCAAAACGTTAACCACTCCAGCAGGATTCTCCAGGGCTCACCAGTTAGCAAGCATAATCGGAAGTACTTATTGCAACCAAAAGGAGACAGATTATTGTGATAAATGGGGGATTTTAATAGTCAAGTTTGATTTTGTTTTAAATTAAAAATTAAACAAAACAAAAGCATGAATAGGGTTGTGCATGCAAAAGAGCAAGCGACATCTCCAGAGACCTGAGCGCAGCTGGATTCCAGAAGCCAACTATAAAAGAGACACAGGAAAGGCTTTGGTAAGGGCACTTCTTGACCTCTGGTAAAATAATTTCCCTTCTCTTGATGTCCTGCTTAACTTAAGCGAGGAGAATTTTCTCTACCCTTCCCAGATCATGGCAAACCAAAGCAGGCTTTGAGTGACTGAAACATGTGTGGAAATTTCTGGTATCAATATGCTATCCTGCTCATCCCTGGAGGATGCTGAAGTGCAAATGGTCAGTCCCTTGTTTCATCCAAGTACTTTATGCAGCCAAACTCTAATTCAGTTGCATGCGGCTCCTTTTCCCCAAGGATTCAAAATATCTAGGTCTTGCATTTGTCACAAGAGAATGTGACATGGCATCCAAGCTCTCCTAGGTTTTATCTACAACCTTTAGCACAGAGATTAAGTAGCTTGAGTTTCCTCAGGCTCTTCACTCAGCTGAGTAAAAGAACAACTCGATTCAGAAAAATAATAAAAGAATTTACTAGTGCTGGTCCACCAACCTGGAAATAGCTTTTATAGGTGACAAGTGAGATCAGCAAGGAGGAGTGAGAAGGAAAAAAACATCTACTACTCTCAATTGAAATTCTCCTCAGAAAATTTGACCATCCTACCACTGAGTTACCATCAGTTTCAATGAACTGTAGGAAGGGAGTATTTGAAAACATCAGAAGCACAATAGTAACTTACTGGTAATTGCTCTTGTTCAAGGATAAAAACTAGGCAGCTATTGACAAAACTAAAGATGTAGTAATTGCAGTCCCCCATGTCCCCCGCTTTTGGTTTGTGGTTGGGTTTGGTCTTTCTTCTGTAAAATTTTAAAAGCTTTGAAGAGTCTGAATAGCTGGCCTGAACTTCAGAAGTAAAACTGGTCTAGAGTAATGCTTTTAGAACTAAGCAAAGAACTAATCACTCTTACAATTTCTCAATCAATTCTGCTAGCTCATGAAGAGGTGCCCACCAGCTGAGCTATAGTATCATAGTGTTAAATACATTGGCTGCCTTTCTCATTTGACATCCCTACTTGAAGTGCAAAGCAAGCTTCAAGTGTCAGAATCAGATTCCTGCAGAGAGATCCTAACAGACATGCAGATCCAGCAACGGAGGCTGACAAAGTTTTTTATGCATTTCCTCTTCTGTGGAGCTTTTTCCAGTCATCACAGCTGTGCACATCAGGACTTGGCAGGTTCTAGGCCTACAGTATCTTCAGGTAGGAACAGCAGTCAGCATTTGAAGCACAAAATCTCTCTTACCAAGCTCCTATGCAAGGAATAACTTCAAGTTTTGCTCATGCAAAATTTTCATAGATGGAATCTGACAATAAGCAAACACTAAGATATGATAGCAATGAATGAAGCACTTCAGTTCATGGGGGGGACTTGATTCAGGAGCCAGCTAGCACCTTAATGAGGCAACTGCTGTCACAAGACAGCTGATGATCTCTTCTGCAGTATTTCATGTATCTCTCAGCATGCAGAAAAATGTTTTAGTCAAGCTTATCTTTGCAACTATAAATTAAAACATTCAGGGAATCTTATTTTCCAAGTAGTTTAATAAACAACAATGCTTCTTTGTTAGAAGTCACTTTAACATAAATTCCACCTGCTATTTTGCAAATAGTGGCAATTCAAGAGTTAAAACTTAGCAATAGATTTGATGGCCTTTATTAAAAAATAATTTTACTCAAACTAAGTTTCATGAAAACAACTATTACTTGCTCCTGCAAAGTCCAAGATAATTAATGTAATTTCCACCAGATGTAACAGGAACAGTTTCAATTACCCTACTTTTCAATTATTCTCCATAATATCTTTTCTTTTAGAAAGACTAGAGTGTCTTTTTTTTAATGAAGTGTTAAACTGATAGTGATGATTGGGGAAGTTCAAGGAGTAGGGGAGGAACTGTCTACACAGGAAAAATTGTATCATTCATTATTTACCCTGTCTCACTCAAACTCCAAAGAAAAGGGAAAGACAGAATAAGTGATTTAATGTGAATATCTGAATTGGACACGCAGATGAGTTATAAGGATTAAGGTCAGAGGATAGATAAAGGGCATAAATCTGCTCAACATTCATTAAGATGCAGATGTTTTATTTAAAGACACTCCTAATTCAGACCAACATTAATAGAAAAAAATCTGTAAGACTAGCACTGTCAAATTTCTACTAAAGCAAGCTCTTTTTGAATCTTTCCATGTGACTTAAGCTAGCAGCACAAAAATGTAATTAGAGAAAACTCCTTTTTATGAGATGCTTAAATCCCATTTTGAGGTACTATAGGCAGTGGTGGTGAAGAAAACATTGCAGACTACTACAAGTACCATGACAATCCTTTACAGTTGAAATTGCTGTTTCCCAAAATAATTTCCTTACGTGACATAACATACCAGCTAATTAGTAGGTGTTCACATCCAGATATCTAGTAAAGGACCTACAAGTACATTGCACCTGCATAAGCAATGGCACATCCTGCTTTCAGGTTAAGGTGCTTTCAGAACACAACGGTAACACAACAAACTCACTCCAACAATGTCCTGGTTATGCCAATAAATGCCTTTTTGACCATCATGTATCAGAAGGCTTTTTTTTTTTTAATCTTAAAGAAAAAAGGTTTCTGTGCTTGCAGTTCTGCTATTTAAAGTGCCATACAGAGCTCTACAAGCCATAAAGTACAAAATATTTTATTCTATAAAAACTTTTCATATATTGTCTCATACAGGGTTTTAATATGCAAAGATCAGCATGCATTCCTTTTTTGTTGTTGTTGCTTTTATTTCCTGTGATTTTTTACTTCAGCATTCTAGAATGCAACCCCATTCATTTTGCTTGCCATTCCAGAAAAAGTCACCATCAGCTTAAAAACACTGATACCTTTTTGTGCTAGATGTGATAGTTACGAAGAGGTCAAGTCAATTTTATGGACTAGACACAGATCATAGAATGGTTTGGGTTGGGAGGGACCTTTAAAGGTCATCTAGTCCAACCCCCCTGCAAGGAGCAGGGACATCCCCAACTAGATCAGGTTGCTCAGAGCCTCATCCAACCTGGCCTTGAACGTTTCCAGGGATGGGGCATCCACCACCTCTCTGGGCAACCTGTTCCAGTGTTCTATAACTCACATCGTAAAAAATTTTTTCCTAATCTAAATCTACCCCCCTCTATTTTAAAACCATTACCTCTCATCCTATTGCAACAGGCCCTACTAAACAGCCTTTCCCCATCTTTCTTGTAGGCCCCCTTGAGGTACTGGAAGACCGCTATCAGGTCTCCCCGGAGCCTTCTCTTCTCCAGGCTGAACAGCCCCAACTCTCTCAGCCTGTCCTCATGGGAGAGGTGCTCCAGCCCTTCTATCATCTTTGTGGCCCTCCTCTGGACCTTCTCCAACTGGTCCATGGTCCTTCGTAATGTTTTAATTTTACTTCACCATCAGATAAATACAGATAACACAGAACAGAGAATTAAGTATAACGACCTCTAAAGACAGAAATTGGACTAAAACTATAAGAAGAGTCATATTTAAACAAGTAACATTGATAATGACAACACGATATGTATGAGTGGCACCTCAAAAACATGCTCTATATTCAAATGTCTATTCATGTTTCCATTATAAATCCGGCTTTGTAGCAATTAAAGACTTATGAAAGTTGATTTCCATCAATGTGAAGCCTGGTATTACAGTCCTCAATTTAGATGCATCTCCCTTTTCCTAATTTTGAAGAACAGTTGATGTAAATCATTCCAGACCTTTTATTATTAGATGAGAAACTCAATCTTATTGCTTTTCTAACCAAGCAAAAAAGCCTAATAACAAAGAACTGATATAATCAGTTGAATCATTCATTTTTTTTTATGCCTAAGTGTAAAAGGGGTCTCCAAGACTTCCATTACCAAAGCTTCTTAATAAAGGCCTCACAAAGACTATATTCCAAAATAAAAGCACTGAGTATGTAGAATCAAGAGGATGCATCATTCAAGACAATTAACAAATAAAAAAAATAAAGGTCCAGTATGGTGCCTCTTACTCCAGCAAAACTGCCTGTAATTTCAGTCTAGACAGTTGCAAGATTAAGTCTATGATCACTCCGTGTTATGGATCGCTCCTTGTAATAGACAAGTTTCCTTACAGCAAGCCACAGTTTTTCAACAGCCTTTAGATAAGGTCCATAACAAGACTTCAGTTAGATTTGAGACACATCCTCACCACTTTGGGTGCACGGGTGACTGTACACAGCAAACTCACCCATGACATGGGAAAGCAGAGAATCTAGAGACATCCTTTCACATACCAGATCCAAGAGGAAATACAGTTATTGAACTCTTCCTCAAAGCTCCTTCACAATCTATCCTGCCTTGACAAAAAACTGAGGCAGATTTCACAACAGTACCCTTGAGAATGTCAGGTGCTTCAACATTTAGGGATTAGCAGATTTTCTGAAAGCTTCTTAAAAGGTGCAATTCCAAACATATTTTGCACAGTGAGGTGGACATTGGGTTCTTTTTGGATCAAGCTAAATCGCAGAACCCCTGTGAATCCAGTCAAACAGGTACTCAGCCCATACAACCTGACTAAAATTAATTCAAAATAAATACAGCAACATTCAAAGGTGCATTAATATACCTCAGGTGTGCACATGACATCTTCAGCTCCTCCCAGCTCACACTACACATCCACCCCTGTTCACACCACTTCACAAGGTCAATGCAGCCAGAGACAGTCCAGCCAAACAAAATTCTTCAGCCAGGAGCAGAAAGCCCTGTCCTGTGTATGAGACCTCAATACATTTGCTGGAAGTCCTTGACTGTTCATCCAAACAGTGCTAAGGGAATCTGAATACAAAGATGCTGAATAACCACATCCTATAACTTGTCACCTGCATGAGCCCATATGGAAGAGGAGTTGTGTCTATCTGCCATGTAACAATCTTGAAAAATGGTTTCAAGATAATAGTAAATTTTAATCCATCATTTATGTACAACACAAAAAAATAAAACCCATAAAAAGAGGAAAATTAGCAGACATGAACACAAACTAGGGAAAGAGGAGTGATTTGTTTAGGATAACAGATCACTTCTCAGTTCACACTGAAGCCCTCCAAAAGGGTCAGGGAAGACATGGATAATTCTTATCAATAAGGTATGCTCGTGTTTCCTAGAAGCTTTTGTCACAAATCCTCATCAAGGGCTCCTAAAAAACCAGAACTGTAATTACATGAGAGAAGATCCTACACTTCGTTTCCTATTCTTTGATCACATTAATGAAAAAAGTAAACTGTCCTTTCAAAGTAGTTGCTAAGACAGTCCTTGAAATATATATACCTGGTTGTTCAATGCACTCAGGTGATCAAGATGGAGTAGAGAGGAAGATGATGCATGAAGAGAAAGGAGAGTAGGGTACAGAGTTTACAGTTTAAGAGCTGAGGATTACCGTGAAAGGTTGGAGAGTACCTTTAGCAGATGAGTGAACAGTAAGATGAATGCAAAGATGCACATGTAGAAAAGATTGGTCTCTGTGTCACACAAACACTTACGGTGGGAGGGTTACCACTCAGGAAAGATAGTAGAATTAACTCACTATTCAGAAGCAGACAAATATAAGGTCTGAAATCATTAGGAAAGGAACAGTAAACCAGAAAGCATTGTGATATCCCTCCGAAAGACTGCACACACATTTATGAATTCATATTGCATGCAGTTCTATTAATCCCATTTCAAAAAAAGAGACAGAAGCAGAAAAGATGCAGAATGTTGCAAGTATAATCAAAGGTATAGGAAAATCTTCTTTAGAAAGGGATTAAGTAGATTAATTTGCCATCTGAAGAGAAAACTAGGAGAGAGATAGAGCAGTAGCCTACAGAATTACACATTGTATAAAGAATCTGAAGAGGAGATTACTTTCTTCTACAGCAGGGCAGGGGGAAAAAAACTAGGTAGCCCCCAGGAGAGTCATCATGGAGAAGGTTTAAAATGAAGTTGAAAGTAATTCTGCTTTTCATGCAAGTTTTCATAAAAATTTTGGAAGTCACTGCCAAAGAACAGCAAACATGCTATTTGATCCATTTGTAGAGTTAGCCCCAGGTATGACCATTAAGGTGACTACCCAGAAATAACTTCCAGGTGGCTAGGAGGCCAGTCAAGTGCAGCAGTGTAGAGCCCACGCAGTGCATACTTTGCACCTTCTCACACTCTCCTTCATGAATGCAATCTCCAAGGTGGCAGGGCAGAAAGATCCTTGGTTAGACCTGGTACAGCAACTGGTTAGATAAACTAGAAAGACAATCAGGTCTCTCTCTTAGTCAGCCTTGCTAGTGACTGACTGAAGGAAAGAGCAAGCAGCCTCAGCCCTTTCTTAATTCTTAATCTACACTTCAGTATCCATGCAATATGCAATAGGTCTCCAGTGATGCAATTTTGGGGTTTTTTTTTTTTTTTAGATTTTTAAGTTGGCCTGGGAACACTTTCACTGGCTAGTTCTTCTGTAATACACAGAACTCCAGTCTGTGTCATGTTCCAAGGAGGATGGTGGAGGAGTTATTTTCCTATTCAACTCAAATCTTTCCTAAAGCGCTCGCTAAAATTAATTTTAGCATAGGACTTATTTGATCACTGCAAATGTTAAGTTAAATTTCCAGGAAAAAAAAAAGAAAACTAGTCATTGCCAAATATTTCATTATTTGCACTTACAGAACAGTCATTTATTTTCTACAAAGTCTATATGCTCAAAACCATTGACAGTCCTCTAAGAATCAGTCCAGTTTCACTACCTGCTGCTCTCATGAGAGGCAGAAGGAAAAGCATAAGTGGCAGCTTTTGTATCACCCACAGCCCCTCTTCCCTGGGTATGAAATTAACTCTGGCAGAAAACAATTAAATTTCCACTGAAATCACCAAGACAAATACTTGGATACGTAGCCATATATGCATGTGTTTCCTGTGTGATGCAAAATTTCATTTCATTTTGATCTTGACTACATCAGCTAAAGAAGGTCGATGAAAGAAGCCTTATGAAATTTAGAAAGTATTCCGCTCACCTGTAACAGTAACCTAAATGCTAAAACTGGTCAAAGAACCAGCTGAAGTAGGCTTCTGATTTTATCTAAACACTGAACTAAAGGATGCAATTAAAGAAGACTTAAAAAAATCAAATAGAAAATAGTGATCTGTCAGAGCATTGGCAACTGCTGGACAGGTTTCCTAGTAAAGGGCTAGCCACAGCCTTCTTTAGAGTGGTGTGCCACATTCACAAACTGTTAGCTGATCAGGAGTTTGAACATCTACTAATCCACAAACAACTGTGATACAATTGTTGTTTTTTATTATGGAGCTCCTGGGTGTAATAGTTTGTCTTTCTTCCCACTGACAGCTATTTTTAGAAATAAAGACTATTCAGTGCCACTTTGCATAATTACATTGATTTCAGAAGTAATGCATCAATTTATACAAAGCATTGACCTCTGACTTTTTTTTTTTATAAACATGTTGCGGTTTCACCCTGCTCAGCAGCTAAAATACCACACAGTCACTCACTCACTCTCCCCTCATCACTCCCCACAGTGGGATGGGGAGGACAATCAGGAAAGAAAAGAATGCAAAACTCACAAGTTAAGATAAAAACAGTTTAAGAAAATAACAAAGGAAAAAAAAACAGAGATAGAAAACAAAACAAAAATCCAACAACAACAGAAAATACTAAAGCATGTAATTTACAGTACAATAACTCACAGTGGATCCTGATGCCCAGCTCCCTCCCAAGTAGTAAAACCTGCCCCTCCGCACCATCCCCATTTTATACACTGAGCATGAAGTCACATGGGATGGAATGGCCCTTGGGCCAATTTGGGTAAACTATCCCAGCTGTTGGCTAATTCGTAACCTATCCCAGCTGTGTGCCCCAGTCACAGGTGCCACCAGCTCCAGCTCCTTTCCCAGCTCCAGTGAAAACTAACTCTGTCCTAGCCAGAACCAGGATATACACTAACATGAAGATATTGAAAAGATTAAAGATCAAGAACCACCCATTTTGTACAAAAGGATTTCCCCTTCAAAATAATTTTGACAAGGATTAGAAAAAACATGAACGCATTCCACACACTACTCTTCTTAAACTGAACAACTCCTATAGCTCCTTCAGAATGCAGAACTGAGAGAGGCTTACCTTTCATCGCAGGAAAAAGATAATATATGAAGACCAAGTTCCAGCTTGACCTTTATCTTCATAAGTGATAACTTTCAAAAGTGACCAAAAGGTTAACTAAACTCTAAAAAGGTCATCTGTCTTTAATCTGGCTATATAGATCCTTTCCTGATGTTCAATAATACACAGCTATTGTTCATTAAATATCACCTGTCCATTCTGTATTTTCACCTTCTGTTTTCAGCAGCAGCTAGATTTTTGTTCTGTCACAGTAAATAACTTGCAACTTCTTTCAATCCAGCACATTTTCTGGGATAAGAAGTGTTTTAGAGTTAAGTAAATAAATTCCAGACTCTTCCTCTTCTATAATACTTTTGCAATGTCACATGTATATATACACACACACATACTAGTTCTGAGCACATTAGTGCCTCTTTGCCCCAGTACGTCTTTCATGACTTTAAGATACAGTAATCATCTCCTTTGCTCTTCAGAACTGATGGAGCTCAAATAATATTCAGCTAAAGCTTATTTCTAAAGGATTATAATCCAAAGTTATAGTAGAAATGAAACATTGAACTCCAAATTTAATATACAAAGTAATGGTATGCAGAATCAGGTTCTTCAGATGTGTCTAGAGAGTTAAGATAGAACTGTGAATAAATATAAGACATCAGGGTTCCTTCCTTTTTTGAAAAAAAACCAAACTGTATTGCTATATGTGCAAATACATTCTGAAACTTCACATCATCTCATTGAATTATACAGGTTATTCTTGTCTCTCTCTTCTCTTTCCTTTTTACTATTTTGTAAGCAGTGCCAGTTACAGTTTAGGTTCAACATTGCAGGGAATGAAGGTTACCACTTTTTTCCTCCTTTCAAGGACAACATTCCAACAATATTCCGAAGGTTTAGCTCCTTCCGCTCTTCATTAATCAAAATCCAGCTGATCAAATAGACATCTGTTATCTTCTCATTTTTTCGTCAGGTATGTAACAAAATCAATGAAAAAGACTTTATCTAGTGCTCATCTGGTTAGCTTTCATGTTTTCTGCACATCTCCCTTAAAGTCATTCTGGAATATTCACTGTGAAGAACTTAACTTTTCAAGTTGTCTTATCAATTTTATCTTTGAAAACTGAGAGTTTTGAAATATTAGCTAGCATAGAAAAGAAAGCTGTTCAAAAAAACCCAAATCAGCTCTTCAAACTACCACCATTAACCTGAACAGAAACTATGTATCAGGTCACCCAAAAACTGCGCGGGTGCTGGATGGACTTCTCCAGTCCTCCTTGCTCCTGGAATTAAACAAAGAATGTAAGTAATCCACAGGCAGATACTACTTGTCCACTTGTCATAGAATCATAGAAACCCTCAAAGACCATCCAGTCCAGCCCCCCTGCAAGGAGCAGGGACATCTCCAACCAGATCAGGTTGCTCAGTGTCCCATCCAACCTGGCCTTGAATGTTTCCAGGGACGGGGCATCCACCACCTCTCTGGGCAACCTGTGCCTGTGTTCCACCACCCTCATTGTAAAAAATTTTTTCCTAATATCTAATCTAAATCTACCTCCCTCTATTTTGAAACCATTACCCCTTGTCCTGTCACAACTGACCCTACTGACAGATGGAAATGGAGTGTACTTCCCCATCTAGACTAACAATTTTTTTCCAGCTCTCTCCTATCTGTATGATAATTGTTGTTATAATTATCATATTTATTGCAAAACTCAGAAGTAATTCTTCACTGTCATGCCCAAATTTGCGCGTGAAAAGTCAATTTGGTCATCAATTCAAACCTAGCTCTTCACAGGAAGAGCCGAATAGCAATCATCATCCAACCATGCACTAGTTTGAAAAGCTGAGAGAAGACAGGCTTTCAAAGGAGTGACATCTCTTGAAGGTAATAGCACCACAGACAGACATGTGAGAGACTCAAGAAAAGGGCAGGGGATGATATAATACCCAGCAACACTAGAGTACCAGACAGGGTTTCTAGTGTTTGAGACTGACAAAAGAGACTCATCTAAGATGTGAAGCATGCAAGGGCTCTATGATTCCCAGGAGAACTGAGGTTCAATGTGACGAGGAATGGTCCTAACAGTACCTGGACGTCTGTCCTCTCTACTGCTCTGAGAGCTATACAAATCTTAGTGTGTCTCCTAATTCATTATACAGCATTTTATTCTGGTTTCTTCAGGGAATAGTTAGGAGTGAAATATCATAAAGTACATAACTCTCACTTGCATGCAAGTGGACACACATTCTTTCACACGGCTGTAGCCCAGGATCTGAATCACTAAGACCAAGTACCACAGTTTGCATCCTGAGATACTGAAATCAAGAAAACTGATGCTTCCCAATCTACAAAAAGATGAAACTAAGCAAGTTGTGGGCATTTCACAACTTTGCTTCTAAGCAAACCTGCAGAGGGTATCTTATTAACCTACACAGTTGCATTTCAAGAGGAATGTTGGTTTGTGGATCAGGGGATGCACGTAATTGCCTTCTGACTCTTACCTCTCGCTACAGAAACACAGCTCTCATGTCAAAGATAATCTAGTCTTATGAGTCAAAGTGAAAGGAATGATGTTTTGCCAAAAGCAAAGGAGGATAAGACAGATCAAAGGGATTTAAGAGGAGGAGGTGAAGATCTCAGATTTAGATATAAGCTTATTGTTGTTGAAGAACAGTAAGAAAGGATCAGAATTGATGAGGCATAGTTTGTGAGTTTGCATTTCTATTTCTTCTGCCTATAAAAATCAGTCTAATAGCAAAATTACCAGGGTGTCACTTCAGTCCTCAAAATCCAACCTTTCCTCTTTTATTCAACAGCATCTGCGAGAAACAGAAAGAGGTTCAAGGGATGAACAGCACAGCATGTGCTGCAGGTCAGCATCTTGAGCCTCAGAAATGTTTGAGGCTAATCACGGTCTGACAATTGCTCGGTGATGCACTACAGAATGAATGGCCTGCAAGCCGTGGGACTGAGCCCACTGGTGTTCACATCCACAGACGTCATCCTGCAAGTGGGACTTAGCAGCCCACCTGTTTGTATTTTCTTGTAAGAAAGCAAGAAGAGTTTTCGTCTTGGCATCTACCCTCGTTTCTAAACAGTCGGTTCTTAAGCATAGATTTTCAAATAAATAAATTACCGCATAGTGAGATGCAATGTACTAGCCCATACAGCCATCGGTGTAGCATCCCCAAAATAAATCTAATACAAAGTACCCTCAACAATCAGAAGAGTGGATAAGGGTTGTAATTATTAAAACACTTCTTGAATCTTTCAATGGCATGTTTGTTTGTTTACACGTATCTGAGCTCACAAATATAGTGGGGAAGACGGATGTATATGAAGCAAGAAGATAGCACTAGGGAAAATTACTTTCTCCCCAGCATGATTAAAGGAGTTTATACAGAAAAAGACTTTTAAGCAGCAGTTTTATTGTATGCAATGACAATAATCAGGTACTTTAAAAACAGCAGTATGAAATGCAATTTCTTTCAAATTAAGTGAGGTTATGTTGATCGGGCAAGTTCAGAAACCTTACCCTCTATGAATTAAATTGCCTACAGATTTCTCTTTTCCAAAGTAGTCTTTTTGTTAACTAAAGAATAACAACAAGATTTTTATGCACCAGAAGATACAAAAGCTCCTATATATCAAGAAGTAAATGGCCAAACATCTGTAACTTAAATGTCAAAGTTTGCATCTTTGTTATTCAAAGAAATTATCTCCCATCCCTCTTCTCCTCCATTCAAATTTCTTCTCCACTTTAAAGGAAAGAGACCAAGTTGAAATCAAATCCAGAACCACACTGAGACTTGAGCTCAATAAGACTTGGAGGGGTGGCTGCCTAATCTTTTTATGCCTCTTCCTCAAAGAAAGCAGGCTTACAGACTTGAACAGTGTTTTATTAGAATGCACCAGGACATCATTTTGCAAGAGAGCACGTAAGCAGAACAAAAAAAAAAATCTTAAATCCAGCGGGTGATCAGAATAAAGAAACTGCTGAGGTAGGGGGAACGTGTCCCTCCCCTCATGCACATCTCTGACATAAGGGGAGGGGTCCCTCCCAGTCCTGATTAGTAGCCCAACAGCTTTCAGCGCTTTCTCAAGGTGAGCAGACATCAGACAACTCTCTCCTAGGTCTCTGTAAAGTCTGTCACTGCTCCTGAAGTTGGGCTTGGCCAGCAGTTCCCTGCTGAAAACAGGGTCTCCTCTTGCTGCGCATCTCACTAGCTGACCACTTCCCTCCCTTCACCAGAGCCTTCTGAGTGCACTAGGAAAGCAGCAATTTCTCCCTCTTCCCAGTGAAAATAAAATATGACCAAGAGCGCAGCAACAGCCATACACAGTTTCTCTTCCCCATCCAGCCACAACTTAACATCACAAACACTGTTCATCTTGCGTGATCAGCAAAACATTTGTCATACACCCCGAACGTGCTACTCCAAACACTGAGCACTCAATCTATTCTTTGAATACTTCATCTTGTACAATTTAAAACACGCTATCTGAACTCGATAACAGTTTGTGTGATAATTGACTAACTCAGAACTCTGCCTTCCAGATTTCCTGTGTAATGAATAAATAAGAGTTAAATCATGAGCGCAAAAATGAGATTCACATAGACACTGGCATCCTGTTTTCAGCCAGAATTCCCTGTCAGCTAACTGGAGGGGTCTTGCTTTCAGCGCACTCATTTCTCAGAATTCAGTTTTTAACATCTACCAAACTTTATATACTACATAAAGATTCTACAGTAATTATTCAACTAGACAGAAACTTTCTGGAGCCATAACTTATGTAGACACCAGCTCGTACATCTCAGTTCAGAGCTCACAGCAAATAGGTTAATAAAAAAAGTCAGCATAGTGTACTGCCACACAAAGATACCAGTTCAGGGCCCAGATGTAAAAACAGTGGCTAGAGTGCAAGACTGCATGTATCTTAAGTGGCAGAGGAGCAGGGAGGAAAACTCCTTACTGAGGGCAGGATTTCATGCTGGAGACATCTGAGCTAGCTCAGCATTGCCCTGCGTTAAAGAGTGGACATGCAGTATCTCCTCTTTTGAGTTTAGCCCTTTAAAGTACACACTGCACACTGGATCAGTTCTCTGTGAGGTTATAGGACCAGGGAGCTGCTGAACACGCCCCCTTACCAAGGAAATACAAACCTCATTAATTATTGTTCCTAACAAACATTGATAAATGTGACATCTTTCATTTGACAGTGAGTGAAGTTGCTACACACCTGTTGGGAGCAAGGATTCACTTTCAGAATAAAAACATACACCTTCCTGCTTTCTCATTTCCATGAGGATTTTCATGCAATTTTCTGAAGTGGTAGGCTAAAGAAAACTTCTTTTTTTTTTAATAATTTCCTTCACTAAAAGCAAAAGACAAACTCTTACACCAAATAATTCTAAGATATGAGATCTTACCAGACAAATCAGACTTCTCATTAAGTTCCCTATCGCTTCCCACTGCCAGAAATTTGTCGGTTACAGAGAAGAAAATGTATTGTTCATACTGATATTCTTGTCAGTTTTTTTTTCATTGCAGAAGAACAGCTTTCAGTAGAGAAAAAAAAAACCTAGCACATAAAAATGAAAGCAGAACATATGCCTGAACTTCAATATACAAACTTGTGTCCGGTTTCCCAGAAATTAATAGGTCTTGACCTCAAGATCCCTTCAAAAAACTTTAAACAACCAAGTTTTCAGCTATTGCTGCAATCTAAGAACTTCATTAAAACTTCCCTCGCCTTCGTAAAACTTGAACTCTGGAAGCAGTTGTAAGATAATGATCATGGCAGAGAGTATCAGCAAAGGGTGTAACTAAGTTCATTAAGTATTTCCATGGCTGAGCCAAATTCAGTTCTCACTGCCAGTGAATTTGAATTAGGATATTTGACCTCATGAAGCTGATAACCTACTGAAGAATTTGAATACAGAGAAAGGAAGGAAAAGAAGGTATTAGAAATAGGACAATGAACTCTATAGTTGTAAAAGCATTTATTTCAAATTACATCATCTCTTGTTCTCACCACACTGAGAGTTGGTTTCTTTACTTGGCCAACTATAAAGATGCTCTAAGGCGGTGGTCCCCAAAGTGGGATGCATGCACCCCAGGGAGTGTGCAAGATAATCTACTGGAGTGCAGGAAAAAAATATTTTTGTAGCCTTCATAAATAAAATAAGAATATTTTAAAAATTTGTTTCATCTTTATCTCATCCTTTATTAATTTCTATTTTTGTGTATGTCTTATAACGTCCATAACATATTAGTACAGGTATATAATTTATAAACACACACTCATACATTGGGTGTGCATTTTTTTTACTGTTAGGGGTGTGCAATCAAAAAAGTTTCAGGAGCTGCATCCACCCAAGGGTAACAATCTTAATATCTGTAAAGTATTTAAACTCTTCCCAAATATCCAGAACTACCACAATTTTCTGTTCCATCTCCAAGCCATACCAAACAACAACAAAAGACAAGTCAGTAATAGTATTAGTTAAATGCATCTAGCTATAACACAACCAAATCCTGGGACACGTTGCGTTTTCTCTTTGTTACTTTATAACTTCTGAACACAGTCCATTTTCAAGTACTGAAGGAAAATGAAGGTTTTCAACTGGCCTATCCACTAAAGTCTTCAAACCAGCTAGATCAAGACAGAGGCTTTCCATGGAGGAATGAAAAAGAAGGGGAGGATATTTCTGAAGCTTGTCCACAACCACCACCAATTGACCATGACAGAGCAAGTTTCTTAAGTTCTTACATTTCAGCCTGAGCTTGGTCAAAGCAAACTTCCTATTGTTTCACCCATTTTTTTTTAAAAGGTTTTATCAATATACACAATTTCAAGATTCAGAAAGTATTACCTCTAAAGCAGTTATTTTCTACTCAGTTCTATTTCATTATTTATTATGCCTCTATTTTCAGACTAACACCAAGAAGATAAGCGCAGAAGTTGGCTTCTGTCTATCAACCAAAAAAAAAACCCCAGCGCTGAGGTCCAACATCTGATACAGCCTTGAAGGGAAACGTCTCTGGAGTAACACTCCACAACACCGTCCTACATAGCTCCAAGCCTACACCAGCCCCTTGGTTACAGTACCTCATTAGGATTCTGGTGGGGTTTTTTGTGTTGTTTTTTTTTTTTAAACCACATCTAAGGGCAGGGTGTGAGCAGAGGTCTTTGCAAGGCATTAGCACAGGGTGCTGGCAGCCCCGGGAGAGCCTCCCCCAGGCCTGACACTGCCTTCTCAGCAAAGCCCACCCAGCTCGACCTGTTCGCTCTGCCCCAGACCACATATGAGCCCAGATTTCCTATTGTTATTATTATCTATCCTATTTTTATTGTCTTTGAATGCCGCCATCTGAGAGAAGAGCTCACGGCTTTTGGCTCAGCCCCACTGCCCAGCCTGGTGCAAGGATTGAAGCCATTGAGGGATGGCTACAGGCCCTCCTGACACCTTTTCCCCCCCTCCACAGCCCAACACGAGCCACTTGGCTCTGTCAGACCCACCTTGTCGGGCCTGCAGCTCCCTGTCAGGCCTTTCTGCCTCCCTTAAAAAAATCCCCTCACACAGCCGGCACCACCCTCCATTGACCATGTGTAGTCTCTCCACGTAAACAAAACGATAAAGTCATAAATAAGTCAATAAAGTCAGAAGGCAGTGGGCAGCTTTGTGGCTTCCCTTCCGCCTCTCCTTCCTACAGGAGAGGCCTTGGGCCCTCAGCCCCTCACCCCCAAGCCTCTCCGGCCACAGTGATATAGGCCCCAAGGCCTGAGGTAAGGGGCGTCCTGGGCTGCAGCCTTCCTGCTGGGCCACAGGGGTATTAAAAATATAATATTTTTATATTTTATAAAATAATATAATAGCTGTGACCACGGGGGACTGCCCAGGGCGATGGTGGCCTGGCTGCTCCCCTCCTCAGCCCAGGAGCCCACGTGCGGAGGATTGCAGCTTTCGCGGCGGTCTGCTTCTCCCACCTCGCTTAGCACCGACACACCTTTCAGTATTAAAAAAGAAAAATGTAAGCTGATAAGCTATCCCTAGGCAGCATTTCTGTGCTGCCCAAGACAGCCTCTGTGGCTGCAAAGATCCTTCAATAACCTGTCAAGAACTGACGTTGCTGTGTAAAGAGCTGTTCGTCCCTATATCTCATTTTAGACGGATGTACGTGCCACTTTCATATCCTTCAGCTCAGCCTAACATTTGCCCTTTCATGTTCTCCATTTAAGCCACTGGGAATTCAAAGCTATTTCAAAGCATAATTATAGCAATCTGCATATAAAAGGCTATATGTCCTACAGAGGGTTCAGCGGAAAAAAGGAAACTCCTCGAAAGAAGAAAATTAGGAGTAAATCCCACAACGGAGATTCAGTAACGTTAATACATTTTTCATCTGATGTGAACAGTCTGTGGATTTGTAAAGCCACCGGAAAATTGTCTAAGCCACTGCACCAAGCCAACCTGTGTATGTAAAAAAATAAAATGTAGCTGCTATGGGGGGCCCACGGCTTCAAAGCTTGTGGCTGGCTGGGGTGCGTCGTGGGTCCCTTTTTGACCTCAAGGCATCCTGCAAGGTGGGTTTGTTGAAGTGAGCTCTGAAGGAGCCTCCCAGAGCTTAAGCACCTTTCTTGCTGGGGGCTGCCACAGGCTGTTGAGGAAGGAGGGGTCTGTAGCAACACTACTTGCTTAAGATGTCAGAAAGAGATATGGAACAGGACTTTCAAACAGGTACATCCATAAAGCAGTCTCCCCCTCAAAAAAATTTCACCGTGATAATGAGTTGTGTAACATTGGTTGGGTTTGACTGTATCATATCACCCTACTGTATAACAAAACTGAGATACAGGAATTGTAGCCACAGATACTATACATGCTGCATGACAGAAATTAGTTCATTCGTAATATTCCTTACACGGAATATGCAGTGTATATATGCAGAGTTAACCTCATGAAACTCATGAAAGTGCTAAAAATCATTGGAGTGTTTTTAATTTACCTTACTCGCCTTATGCACTTGGCTTAAAATCTGACAGTTAGAAATATATATTTTTTTTAAATTGAAAGTTGAGCTGCATATCGTCACAAGACTTGAAGAACATTATAATAAATTAAAATTGGAATATTTGCAACATAATCATGAGTGCTGGTAATACTGATTTCCTGGAATTACATTTCAGAGGTGGTTTCTCTACCACACAGTTTCTCCTTTTTCCCTCTTTCTAATTTTCCTGGGGTTATGTTTCCTGGGAATTATGTTTCTGGGGTTTATGTTTCTGGGATTATGTTTCAGACGTGGTTTCCCTAGCACACAGTTCTTCCTTCTTTCTGATTTTCCAGTCCCCTTCCCACCTCCCCCCCGCCACTTGTCATCACTCTCCTTCGTGCCAGTCACTTTTCAGTTCTCCTTAAGCTCAGTGTCCTTCATGAGCTTCTTTCTTCTTCATAAATCTAGACAGCATGTAGAGGTAGTTTTCAAAGGAGCGTAAAGGCACTGGGAAAGCAAGTCCAGCGGAGCTGCCTTTTGCCTCTCCCACTGCCTTCTGCAAAAGCAGCCAGCCATTTCACCTGCCCTAGGTGACGTGCTGCAGACTAACCCACGCCTTTCTGCTTTTCTAGGAAGAGCCTGGGAATCATCGTTTGGCTGAGAAAAGCCTCACGAAAAGTTAGAACTAACATTACCCGTGATACCAACGATTAGAGAACTTGCCTCCTGGATATTTAGAAATGCAGGGATGTATGACTTTTCTATAAAGCTATGTTGTGAAGAGCCTGGAACACAAGACTGCATTTTAATAATGGCAGATGACAATAGTCCAGACCCTCAAAAATACTGGAACAACTTAGGGAAATCAGTAAAAAACCAGGAAATGTACAATTAACATTTCTGTATTTATAGCCTCTTACTAATAAACTGCGCATCTGTTAATGTTTACCAACTTTTTCTCTTCTTTGAGAAAGATACTGCATTAATTTCTAAATTGGAAGAAAGATATTTCAATATGAGTTCAGCTCTGATTAAATTTTCTAGGCCAAACTATGGTAGTGAGATTAATAACAGTGATTGTTTACTTTTAAAAAAACTTTAAAACATCCCTTTCATTATAGGCAATTCCAGTGTGAGCATGTATTGGTAAACATGTGTTACAAAAAATAAAATGCTGGCAAAAAGATTATAAGTAGAAAGACAGGATTTCTCAGAAGTTCATGAGAGGCAGCATCCAGTCCTGATTAAAAGTGTTTTCTTCCTTGTTATTTGCAAATGCCATAATTTGCCTTTATTTTAAAATCCTGCCTATTTTAGAAAATTGATAACTTCAGGCTTTTAGCATAGAGGCATTGAAGCATATGGTAATCCCAGTCCCAAACACTAAAATGTGCCTGTCTGTGCCAACTCTTAATTACCAGCTCATTAACACTCAGGTGTCAATTGCTGGTGGCAAAGGCAATACTCAGTTGGCCTGGTTTCTGTCATGCACAATGTAATTAAATTGACCTCCGCAAAAGGAGCCCAGTAGTTGCCTGATACCACTTGGACACCGATTGCCGCACTAATCACAATCGTGTAATTTAGTGAATCACACAGTGTAATGAGGGAAAGACTCTGGAGAGTACCAAATTGTACTTGCATATGTAATAATGACTTTAAGGACAATTAGGGAAATAATCGCTGCTCTGTTTTCTTCCAAGCTAATAATGAACTGCAGTAACTATTTGAGTTTCTGTTGTTGATTTAAAACTTTAGCTGCTATCTTCTATTTTAAAATAATGGTTAGCAGCAATTAAAATGTAAAAAAAAAAAGGAAAAAAAATTAATACAAGTGAAAAAAGCTCCATCTTTAGTGTTAATAGCCCCACAACAGACTATAGTTTCAAGTACTACTGGCTGCTTAGCGTCTGAGAAACTTGTGTTAGATGGCGCATCCCAAGAGAAAAGGGTGAAAAAATTTACTTCACTGACCTCCAAAATGGGCAGGCGTGCAGTCCCTCTCACCTCACGTGCCCTGCGCACATGACAGTGATGTGAAGGAAACCAGCCAGGGCTGTGGATGGAGGGAGGTGACGGGCATGCCACCTCCCAGGTAAGTGCTCTACCTTCGGCACCAACTTCTGAATGATGTGCACAGACACAATGACTCAGTTTAGTCAAGATCTTTTAAATGCAGCTTTCTCTGGTCAATGTACAGCTTCTGAAGAGGACTCTCTGCCTTGGGACTTAAAAAGATGGGGCTCCTAAGACTGAGTTTATTGTATTGAAGTTTGGGCGCTTAAATGAAGTGTCAGAATTTGGAGCGTAGTTATCTTCAGCTCCCTCTTGGCCAGGTAAGCAGCACCAGCAGACAGTGGTGCTTCAATTTCAACTTCCCCTGATACTCTTCTCTCTTTCCCAGTACTGTTTAGCACTTCCTGCTCATCCTACACCTCTTTTATGCAGTATCACTGAATTTCAGTACTGTATAGATTAGGTTCCCACTTCTCATTGTTGAGTATGTTCCCTTGTGGTCCTCTGTTTGTTTGTCTAAATCCTGATGCTAACTTTAACAATTAAACTGTAAGATCAGTATGGTGAGAGCATCTTTTATTAGTGTGTTTGTGCATCCACTAGTACACACGGCTCTGCCTACAAATGGCTCTCCTATGTGTGATTGTTTTACCAATACCGATAAATAATAATCTAATGTCCACACCGAAGTATGATTAAGAAAAGCTATTTTGTCCTTGTAGTTATACATTACATGCATTTCAATAATCAGCAAATCACACACAATATGAAGCAGAATTTTTATGATACATGCAAGCAACTTTTTTATATATAATACAGAAGTATATTTGAATGGGGGCATTGGATGGTGTCAATTTGTAACACATGGTAAAACTAAAACTTAAAAAGTCAAGACTCTGCTGCAGGTATTTCACATATAATAAAAATCTGGATTTTAGATTTTTCTTTTACACCAATACCAGTGGGATATCCGAGCCCTGGGCTTGTGTACGATCAATTCGATCATCACGGCGAGTGGTTAAAAAACCATGCAAGCCATGTGATGAATAGTTACTGAGCTGGGAGAAGAACAAAGATTGTTTTTAAAGTAAAAACTTTGGCTCTCTGAGAGTGAAGTAAACAGATTTGCTGACAAGTTTATGCAAAACACGTAGAAGGAGCAAAATAATTTCTAGAGATGTTACAAAATCTAAAGAATAGATGAAAGCATTTTGTCAATGATGTGTTTATTAAAGATTGTGAGTTCTGGAGAAGTGATCCATCCAACAAAGAGAAAGCAACGCTGTGCAGAGATTAGGAACAAAAGGGAAAGATCTTGCTTGAAGAGTGACAGGCCATCAAGGAAAGACACTTTCCAGTGAAGTGCTAACAGATGTAGCAGGTGAGACTCAATCAGTTGAAAGGTATCCAATCTACAAACAAGAGGAATTCAACAGTGTTTCATGCATAAGTTCCTAACTGCAAAACAGTGCTCAGCATGGATTGCATAAATATGCACCTAAGAGAGGAAGAAAAAGTCACGGTACTTTCCTAGCAGACATTTGTAAATGTATCTTGTGTTTGTTGAACAAAGAAAGCTTGACATTGAAATAAAGATGATGGAAATACTGCATCTATAATTGTGGGAGAAAGGAAGTCAGATTCTTTTTTAACGTACCAACTTACTTTTGAAAAACATTGAGTATAGCTGGCACCCTTTGACCTAAACAGGAGCTCCAGTTGCTCAGAAATGTTAAAAATCAGTCTTTGGAGACATGAAGTATTTTTAGATTAAAAACACATTCAACAACTAATTTCTTTTAGGTTATGAGTTGTGAAGGAACCTCTCTTCAGCCAGAGTACGGACCAAGCGATGGTTCCACAGGAGTGGCCTGCTCCCCAGCTCATCCAAAGAAAGGTAACCAAAAAGTGGCTCCATGGTGGCGTCCCCATGAAGTGAGCTCACTGTGCTAAGAAGCAGATGGCATTATCTCCCAAATATGAAAGCTTGTTGTAACCTTCTGAAACTCCAACTTTTGCTTATCCTAGTAACAATTGTACGACATAAGCACATATAAAGAATCCTAATAAAAATGGCTGATATTTAAAAATGTTTTCCATTCACTTTTGAGAGGCAACACACAATCCAAATCCAGACAGAAGTACTGAGATATGTAAATGATGCTTATAAAGCACTTGCCTTGTATTCCTTTCACAACATTATGAGTTATTCATTCACCACCTGTATTGTCTATACCACTCCATCTCTATTTCATTTTGCTTTCTTCTGAGGAATCAAGCCCTCATTTTTATCTGTGTATGTTTACTCCCTTCGACACTGACTACCACTCTTTCTGGTCATGACAGCTGCTGGCGATTTAACGTACAAATGGCCGCCAGAAATCAGAGGGCCACAGAGTGTCATTTGTTATGCCATTTTGTCTTTAACTCCGCACACTCTCAGGGCAATAAAGAGAAGGATGGTACTGATATAATTCAAGGTGATGAACAGATTCTTCTAACTTGAATAGGCTTCTTGTGATCTTCCATATTATTTAAAGATTCAAAGCCTTCTGAGATTTTGATCTTTTAAGCAAGCCATTTTCTCCCAATTTAGCTTCTGTATGTTAGTAAGGGGGGGGGGGCGTGCAGCAGGCTGTTAAAATACCAAATCAATCCAGAGAGGTATTCTCACCAGCAGCAAGACAGAACAGCCTCTGTTGCCCACTTCTTTCTTCTTCAAAAGCCCTAGGGGAACACAAATCCTGGGAATAGAAAAGAGATGTTCACTTCTAGCAATATAGTCTGGGAGCAATGTAGTCTGGAGGGCTGCTGAAAAATAGACAAACTTCTGGTATAATCAGAGCGATTAATTCAGATACCCTTTTATATTATCTCGTTTCTTCTTCTCCAAGTTGTGATTTCTGTGCTGTGACTTTGAGAGGGACAGCCCCATATCTCATTTTTTAATTCAGTTTGCATTTATTGATTATTTATGTATATTCACTCAACTATAAAATTGTAGTTCTACATAGATGTTTGGTATTTTGATTCATGGGTTAGTTTACCTTCTTCACAGTGGACCTGTCAGGGCAAGACGTTAATCTGTAGTACACTGGAATTAAACAAATACACACTAGGCTAAGAACTTATCTTTATTCTCCTTGGTTTATTTAGACTAAACTGGAATTGAAATAGCATTTTACCTGCACACCATTGCGTGTACAAATGTCTTCAAATGAATTTATTTTCATATGTTTCCTAAAGTTTCTCGTATTATCTTACTTGTTCAAGGTACTGTCAGGCCAATTTAAGTGAATTGGAGGGGAAGGAGATTGGGGAAAAGAGGGAGAGACAGAACTATTATAGGTGCAAGGTTTTTCTTTGTAATAACAAACCAAGACCAAGCAGATAAAACAAGGACCTTGAGTAACATTAGTGACAACATATGCACAGGAAATGTTCTTGTTTGATTTATTTGAAACAGCTATTATTCTGCAGTCTAAACACTCCAATATTTTACAATAGCATAAGAGCAAGGAAATAAAATTATCAAGACAAAACTCCATCTCAAAATGAAATATTCATTTTTCCATCCTCTTTGGAATCTCTTTTTTTTTTAACATCGGAGGCATGTTGTGCCGGGCATTAGTACAGTCTGTAAGGACAGGTTAGGTAAACATGTATTGGTAATAGCATTCAAAGTGTTGACCCTGCAGCAAGGCAGGAGAATTGGGAACAATGTCCTCCCAGCATCAGGGCTGGGGGCTCCCTGAGGGTGTGAGGGCAGGGCCCATCCCACCACCCCAGACAGGAGCAGGGCAGGCAGAGATCGACCAGGGATAATCCCATCCATCAGAATCGAGCACCTCCGTAGGGACAGGGCTGGGCTGAGGAAGGGCTGGAATGTTGGCCCACAGGTGGAGGTCAGCACCAGGTCCAGTGAGGGGAACCAGGGTGAGATGCAGCCCTAGGATGTCTGAGGCCATTGAAGCAGTCGAAGGGAATCAGAGGGGTGGGCAAATACTTTTCATGTCAGCAATTCTGTAAGTCACATTCTTATTTTACTTTTTCCCTGTGTCTTTTGAGTTTATAATACTTGTGTGCAGGTACTTACTCCAGGGAAATGGCCAAGAGGTATTGTTTCCCAACTTATCTGGTACAGTAATTCTGTTGTCATCAATAGGATGACTCAGGAAAGACTTAACTTCTGGAAATCCACCAAGTTGTTCAGAATCTCTGAACTTTTCAACATCTGCCAGGTAAATACCAGTTAAGTCCTTCCCAGTGGAATGGAATGGGACTTTCAATTCTCTTAGTGTAATATTTTTAGACTGTCCTTACCACCGTTATTATCTGAGTATTTTCTGGTAATACATTCATCTGTATGACTAACACGTCAGGTGCGATTTGCTCTCTTGATCTCTCCCTTTTGCAAGAGGGCAAGCTCTCTAGTAGTTCTGTTATATCCCTAGTGTCACTCCGTGTGTCATGTACAAATACCTACTGAGCAAAATTTTTTATACAGTACTAAATGTTCACTGGAGAGCAAGCAAGCAAGAGCCCATATTTAATCAATGATTAGACGTAGAAGGTGGCACATGTGCCTAGGTCCTGCACCAAGAGATGTTCAAGTGCTTTTGCAGACTGGAACAGCAAAACAGGAGATAATCCTCCAACTTGCTGTTTAGAAACTCTTCTAAGCTGGATATGGAAGCAGAAATTATCTGAGATGGAGAGAACTGAATACAGATTTCCCACATCCTGAAAAAATATTCCAAAAGTCATACCATCTGCTCTGGAAATCTTAGGTACTTAGTCTTAAACATCTTAACAAAATCGGATCTTATTTTTAGGTGTTCTGCGGAGACATATATTGAACAGAAAAACTACCAGAGAAAGAAACGCTGACAGAGGCCATTTTTATACCACACTGGTCACAGTATTTGCCCATGATGTTGGCCGCTGAGAACAAATGCTTCTTTTATATGATGGGATCTAGACCCAGTTTTCTTTTCCCACCCCTCTTTAATCATCACATCCAAAAGGATTTAGGCTCTGAGTGGAAAGATGAAGAGCTCTTCATTTTTCTCTTTGAAGCTGTCCCATTTTGCAAAGAATAATTATATATTCTTTTGACAGAGAGACCAAGGGCACCGAATTACATATTGCTCTCTAGACTACTAGTTAGCTCATTAACCTCCATGTGGGGAGATCTCAGCATTGCAGTACCCATGTGGTTTTACGTTATTTTATGTTATAATCACTGTTGTTGTGGTGGTTTTTTTCTTATTATTTTGATCTAGGAACTAGGTTCTATTCCCACATCTGCAATAAAACTGCATTATGAAATTTCTCACTTACGCTTCAGTAAAATAAGGATAGTGACACAGGCATCTGCCGTAACACTGGAGTATATTTTGCTTCCTTATAAGAAAGAAAAAAAGGTAAACTACCTGCTTTTGCCTGGAATTTTTTTTTCTGAATAAGTGGTACTTCTGGGAACAGATTTACTAAATAAAACAAGATTTTATTTCATTAATAGTGAAATGAAATTAATTCCTGTGTCCTCACACAGGAAGCGACAACAGGAATTAAAATAGGAAAATTAAACCCAGAAACCTTAATATTAGTTTCTATATGATAAGGGCTAATTGAACTCCACCTATAATTACACAGGTATAATGTAAAAGTTAGGCTGGTAGGTCTACTACTTAACTATACACAATGCCAGGAACCCCCAAAAACCAGCTGACATAAATGGTGAAAAGCACAATGAAGGAACATCCATTAAAAAGTATTTGAAGCAGAATATAATAACATATCTGTGAATAGGTTTGCAAATTGTTAAATTTTCACAATAGGGTGAGAAACCCTCCTGGGGGTTTGATTCTTGGGGCTCAGGACCAGCTCAGCACCAGCGCAGCCAAGGGTGGCCTCATCCTACCAGGGGCTGACATCCCATGGTGTGGCCATGGCCAGGGCCCCCCCCCAGCCCAGATGTCCCTAGGCCGTGGCTCACACTCGTTCCCTGCACTGGGCCTGATCCTGACCCCCGCCCGTGGGCCGGACGCCCATCTCGGCCTTAGCCCATCCCTGTCCCCGGGCAGGTGCTGGATGCTGGGGCTGTCCCCCAGTGTCCCTGGGAGGAGGTGTAAGAGGGAATATGGTACTTCACACACCATTATTTTTCAACTCAGCTGTGATTGATCTAATTTAAATGTGTACTTGGAGTGTCAAGGAGTGGATTTATTTTTTATGTTGGGGATTTTGTTTGTTTGTTTGTTTGTTTAATTTTTAAAAGGTCGTTTCCTGAAGCTCAGTGAGATTTAATGATGTCATTACAAGGTATATTGCATTTTCTCCCCAGATTATATTAATTAACTATCTTTTACTTGCAGCACTCTGTCTCTCTTCTCTTTCTTTGTTGACAGTCAGAATATAAATCAAACTAAGCCTCTTACAAAAACTGAATGGCCGTGAGCTCCAAGGGCATCATTTAGCCTCATCTTCAGGGGTTTGAGCAGGAGAATGTTTACTCGCTTTCATAATTTTTTTTTGCAGATAGCATAAGCCACAACAAATATATTGCTCTCATGGTGAAATCTTTCTCTTTCATGATATTTATGTTCCTGAGCAAAGCACTATTTAAGTACCAATTAATGTCATCTGCGAGACTAGGAAAAGCAGAGAATCTTCTCTCTCTTTTCTCTCTCTTTTTCTTCTTCACAGTGGAACAGTGCCACACCACTGCTCTTCTCTCAGCATCCCACAAAGTTTCTGCCCTAAATTTTTCTGATATCTGTCTAAAAAAGCTGTAGTGATGGAGAGGGAATTATTAGGTAATTTTGACATCAGACTTCATCTAGATCTTTTTTCCGTTTTATTCTCATCAGCTGGGAATATCACCCCCCACAGAGGTGAACATGCAAACCCTTCAGAGGACTGCTTTTATACTCCACGTAAAAATTAGACCAGAAAAGATGATAGGAAATGTGTTTCAGTCTAGGTCTGAAAGGAGAGAACGTGCTTGGGATCTGTTTTTACCTTCCAAAGCAAAACTTTCCAAACTATTCTTTTTTGAGGGTGGTATTTTCTTTGCTTGCTTTGCTCACACCATCTATGGCAGTGTAAGAATACTCTGCTCCAATTAATTATTAATTCTGTGCCTTTCTGCATAATAAAAACATGAATATATTTTTACAGGACTGCATTTCTGTCTTTGTCTTCCTAGAAAATCTAAGCAGTGATATTAACTTGTGTTATTTTGCTTTGAGATAAAATTATTAGAACCACGTTTGTTTTAAACTGACACATAGCCATATCCAAATTTTCAAACTCGATAGTGCAGCCTGTTAAAAGCAGAGCTAGTGAACTTTCCCCTTTCTCTGGTGTCAATAATTTTACTGTAAGCTGCTCTTGCTTAAAAATGCATGTGCATAAAGAAAGGATTGAAAACTTCCTTTTGCTCTCCGCCAAACCACTGTGGCTTAGGCCTTTAATGGAATTAGGCTCTGATGCATATAAAATACAGTTCAGTTTTGCAACCTGAATGTTTGGATCCAAGACTTCTAAAACCTAAGGTTGGTTTGGTGACATTCCTTTTTCGTGTTGTCGTAAGGCTTTGTCACACAATACATTACTCTTCACTGTCAGTGCAACTCAAAGATGAGTTATCCAAAATATGCTTTTCAGTTGAGCATCAGATGAACTTCAGTCTTTGAAGCGCACGTGTACGAAAGCATAGCATCATTAATTGTTTGGCTTAACTGAATTTTCCATATTGTATAATATACACAAATATTTCAGTCTATATTCACCTATTTGCCTTCAGCTGTCTTCAGTTAAGAATGGTAAATGTTATCTGAATCCTGTTTGCCATTTTTGAGATCTTCTGACTGGCTACAGTGGTTAACATCCAGAGGACGCTTTAATCAGTGCTGACACAGCAAACAAGAAAGCTTTAGCACAGTATGTTTCATCCTGACTCAGCAAGATTTCCAGCACTCACATTTATATATTTTTGACAGGATGTTCGCTAAATGAGGCGTTTGCCTTCTGGAGAACTACACCCACATAGATTTCATTTTCCCTGATGTCTGTCAATATCATGAACTTTATTAACAAATTCAAATTCAAAAACAATTTCAATTCAAGAAAGCTGTCCAAGTTAGTTCTTGCTCATTTCTTACACATGAGGATATCTACAAAAACACAGATGCTCAACAATGGATTTTAATGGATGTGTGTATTTGTTTATATATAGGTATCCATTTCATACCAAGACAGATTAGCAGATTAGAGACAAAATAAAACGAAGGAGCTCTTTAAGAAGAATTTGAGCTCTGATTGTAGGGATCAGTGCAATGGATTTAACTCACAGTTTCAGAATTTCTCATAGCATAATATTATAATAAATTCTTACTGGCTGTCCTTTACATTACTTCAAAAAGGATAAACAACTTGTATTCTTTATAGACATCTGATGCCAATGTTTTGCAATCAAATTGCAACAACTAAATGTATCTCAAAGATGCTTATTTTGGCCCCTATGCCTTTGTATAGATTTTAATTCAAAAGTCTCAATGGCATAAAACTCAAGACTTGAACATGGAACAATAGCAGGATATGATCAGCTTTCTCCATATAAGACACACAAATATTTCACAACTTTGCAAAATTGCAGTGACAATTTATCAGCCTAGGAAGACTATCTATTTATCCAACCTTTACCCTGAGGAATGATAGTACTCAAACAAAGGAAAAAAAAAAAAAAAGCCTACCACAAGCAGGTAAAATTCGGAAAGTCAAATACTGAACTATGTGCTTGGTGGTGGGTATAATGCACGAAGAAGGGGCTGAACTCAGATCTTGAATGCAAAACTCCATTCTACAAGAAGGAACAAGTCTAATTTTGTAGTATCATAAATGTTTCTACCCTTGTTTTTGCATTTACTGATAGGAGTGTACTCCTGTAAGAAAAAAATCCAGTGGCAACTTACCAGATTTTGAACTATAATTATACACACACACACACACCCCTCCCCACACACATATACAGTGACTATAATGCAGGAAGCATAATCTTTACAAACTGCATTTGTCTGTGCATTGCCATTCCACTTAACTTTGCAGCAATACTGATGAAAAATTACTACACCTTGTTGAAATCAGCTGAGAATATATTAATGGAAATATCTCTTTTCTTTTTTTTCTTTCTCTCAATAGGCAGCCTAGTAAAAACTTGCATTAAACAATTGGAATTTTCTTTCAAGTAGTGAAATATTTCAGTATTTCTAAGTTGTGGAAGAATTTGTCTAGAAAAAATTGAAGTCTGGTTTTGAAGAAACTGAATAGGCAAGCTGCTTAGAAACCCATTGTTACATATCTAAATCAGGAATTAAAAAAAAAAATTTACATGTCTGTTTCAATTTTGTTGTCCTTTATAAGATCTTGTGTTCCATGCTAGAACTTTAATTTACTCCAAAGACAGTTCTCCACACAGACAGCTTGTTCTATTATGCTCAAAAATTGTGAAATTAAACTTTAATATTGCTTCTGATACGTAACTGAAGAATAGAACATTCTTATTCCTACAGCTGTCTACAGATCACATCCTCCAAAGCATAGCATGCCGTACCAGGAACATCGTAGAACAACAAGACTGAGAGGCTAGTCCATGTTTTTTTCTCTGAGGCAAGTTTAAGTACACTTATATCATCCCTGACAGGTATACTTTGAACTATTTTTGAAAACATTTAATGAAGGAGATTTCAGAACCTCCCCTATCCCAGCTTATGGGTATAGCTATTTCCCCTTAATATCCAATCTCAACGTTTTCTGACTACTTCTTTTGTGTCCAATATGCGAAACAGAGTCCTTAGACATCTGCATCACATATGTTTAAAGGAAGAGGCAAATACAAAAGCTAGTGTTTAAAGGCATTTACATACCTACCACTGCAGATAGGCACCTAGTAGCATGATGAAATATATGGGAGATGCTGAACAAGTCAGTTTCAATGGGAGCTGGCTGGATGCAACAGGTTATCTTCCCCACTAAAACAAAGAAACAGGGGAGAAATTGAGCCTCTGTGCTGCCAAATACGCTTCTCAGCACTTCTCTTGGGACGCAGCAGCTATGAACTGTTTTTTTAATGCATCCTAAAGCTTGTGTTGTGGAAGGTTATCATACTGAAATTCATAGTGAGCTAGGGAAATCAGCAAAAGATACGTTTTTAAGTATCTTGGGAGCCCAGGCTGTCGTACTTAAAAACTTCCTTTTCCTCAACAGTTCTGCATCCTATCATGATTCCCTCTGGGACTCTTCTAGTGAACTCAGAAGGATTTCTATGCATACACAGACCAATGTCAACATCATTTAACATTTAAAAAACAAACAAACAACAACAAAAAAGGGTATGTATATCACATACACTGTTCATGGAAAGGGTTCAGTTATGGAAATGAATGACAGGCTATGATATGGTTAAGTTTTACAGAATGGCATGCAAAATGTGAAGGCAGTTTCATTAAATACGAACACTTCAACTGTCCATGAACTAGAAAGGAAAAACATTTCCTTTTCCTCCCAAGGACTGAAAACAACTTCAATTTACAGTACATGTCTAATATTAAAGAGATAATTGGAAAAGAAGAAAAACACTTCTAAGAAGGGCAAGGACTTTCTTGCTGTAAAAGCAGAAACAAGAATTTAACAAATTCCTTTAAGTTAAATATTTGTCACAAGTTTTGTTGCTTTTCTTAATGAAATTACCAAAGCCTGTAGGTCCTGCCTCCTACAGCTAGAGAAACATTTCACTGTTGTGTTTGCTCCCATCAATAAGCTATGGTTGGTGCTTTTTTTTGGATTGTGTTTTTTGTACAATAGATACATTTTAAAAAGGATCCCATAAAATATTTTGTAGCTATAGCTACTAGCAAATGTGCTAGACGTAACAAGCATATTTTTTTTTTGTTTGGAGTATTAAATTAATAACTTCAGGGCTTGGTCCAGCTGTTTGTACAAAGAGCTCTTGCAAATTGATCAGGAGTCTTGTTTGGATCCATAGCAGGATGGTTTCCATACAGATGACTTATATACTTCTATCTAATAGAAGCTGTCATTATAAACACTAACAACAACAACAAAAAAAACAAAAGGAAGAAATCCAAACTCTATTATGACATAGCAGTGGCTAAATTCAGCTTCTCACACATTGATCCTGTGGCAGCACTGGTGGGGATATCAGGATTTCTATGTAACGGCTCGATCCAAATTCCACTGCAATCAACGAGAGGTTTTCTCTTGCCTTACTCAATATTGAGTCATCGCTAGCAATTTGTTCAAATTTGGCTAGACATTGGTTGATAACACAGTGTTCTCTCATTTGTTTTCAATATTTGACATATTAAGATACAGTGGGGAAAAAACCACAATACAAAAAGAAAAAAAAAAGAAAAAAAACATTTTACTAGATTTTTACATTTAGTAAATGGTACTTAAACTCCATGGACATGAAAGTAATTTTAAACTTTACCTTTGCAAGTTTACCTTTTTCAATATTTCATAGAAAAGAAATGCTCTAAGATACCATTTCAGACCACAGAATTATTACAGAACATAAAGATTATATGCAAGGGCTTAATCCTTTTCCCAACAAAGATGGTAGCCAACACCTTTTTAACTCCAGTGGGAGAAGGGTCAGTTGAGAATGTGCCATGTTCCTAATTTCAAATCTCCTTTGTGATAAAAGAGTCAATAGTTTGGCATATACTTTGCCTCGGTAATTTGAATTCTATCAACAACTATTCCTAGCCACAAGAGAAATATTTTTAGGCAATATATTTGTATAGTTTCACAAAACTATGTCAGAGAGATGTGTGTGTGTTTGTCTGTGTGTGTATGTACCTATGTATGTATGCACACTTATGAGTTTGGGATGATTTTCTTAAAATACTTAACTTCACTTACATTATATCTTACATTGCAAAATGTACAGACACCCAGTGTTCTTTTTAACAACATATACAGGTGAGTTTATAGAGCCTTATAAAAGATTTTGTGATTCCAAATTAAAAACCATAGAAATATAATCAAAATAATGGCGAGTGATTAATACCTCTGATAGTACATAGCGCTCATTCTGGTAATATCGACAGCTGCATCTTTGGCATTGAAAATTCATTACAACTTTTAGACAAAATGTTGTTGCTTACAGCTTTTTTTTTTTTCAAACGAGAAAAACAGGATTGACCAAAATACGAATATTGGGGAAGTACTATTAAAGGTTTATTTTATTTTTGTTTTTAGCAAGGATAGCTTAGGAACCCTGAATTACCTTCTCACTTTAGTGTATGGTGTAGACTGTATGAATCCATTTAAAAATCAACTAAGTTGTACCACATTTTTCGGAAAATTATATATAATATAATATATATATATTTTATATTTATTTAGAAGCTTTGAAATAGTACAGTAAACACTTTGCAACACGGTGTATAAACTACAGAATGTCTTTGATAATCTTGTGGGTCTTCAGATTAACAACATTTTTTTTGACCCACAGGTGAAAAGAACATGACCACAATCTCTCTTGTAAAGTTGGAATAGTCTGGGGAACACTTGATCACACAAAAATAATATAAAACAGTCAAGTTTAAAACAGTGATATTGCATTTATAATGCACATTTCTTTTATCTGTACGATTGGCTTCTTGTGGTGAATATAAACATCTAAAGGGCTCAGTGACATTTTGGAGAGAGAAAGATATATAGTGCTGTAAACAGGCACACACTGATCAGAGAGGCAAGATCAGTTGCCTCTGAAGTTTCTACAGTTCTACACATTTCAACTCATTTCTCAGGCCTGCTGAGAGCAATTAGGTCCTATTGTTGGCCATGATGTCTCCAACAGCACACAAATCCTTCAGTTACACAGAACTGGATGGCCAAGATAATGAAGTTGAAAGTTGATGCTTTTTGTTGGTCGACTTTTGTGCAAATCATGCTGCTTCAGGTAAGTCCTGTAGAAGTGACTAGCATATCCTTTTCCGTGCTGCAGGAAAGAAAGAAAGACACTTCTGAGAGGAAAAAAAAATAATAACCAGTCTCCAACAGTTCTTAGGTTTAGTATTTCTTAGAGTCTAGAGAAACAAGCAAAACTTGTCACAAACTGTCGCTTAAAATTCCCATTGTAGCAAACAGTTTAATGTTGATTCACTTTTCAGAGAAAAGTCTTTTTGAGGCTCGATAGCCTGAAAACCAAACTTCACATGCTGTTTTATTATTCTGTCTAACGTGTCATGGCAAGTATTCCAATGTGCCTATACGGAATCAGTATAAGAACACGGCAAACAGTCAGACTTGCAGGTTCAATATTACTGGAATTTCCAAGCCTATTTTTTTCCTAGTTCAGCTTGTTATTTGAAGCAAGATCTAGAATCCCCCAAAGATTCAGAAGCCGGTTTTCCTTCTCTTGCAAAGTGAACCATTATCCTCATCACCAAATGACCCTTTAGTCTGGTTTGGCAGAGATGAAAAAAAAAATGGTGCATTAGTGCCACAATTCAAATTTCAGCATTTACTGTCAGGCTGGAAATTAACTCGTGTTACACAGATGAAGAAGGTCAACGCATTAGCAAACCCATATCCTAATCCACCAGCTGTGGTAGCTATATTACCTGAAGACACTGGCTATTTTAACTGTAATTGGGAGCAAAGGTAACAAATGATTTGTACTCGCATTCAGGAAGACCCTGGGTTAAATTCTGATCTCAGTCACACATGAAGTTGAGACAAGGAACTAACTCACTTATTATTATTATTATTATCAGCAGCAGCAGCATCATTATTGTTTAGTAAAGCTTGCAATGATAAAATCAGGTTTTACCTTAGCTCCAAATCAACTAAATCCCTACCTGAAATTCAACATATTTCTGTGCATGAAGTGTTAAAACTAAAACAAAAAGGAATCTTAACTTCAGAATGAATCTTTGAATCAAGCCATCCATATGTACATGTTGATGCTTGCATGCTGACACACAAACACATCCAGTCTCCGTTCCATTTAACATAAATATATACATCAGCCATACTTATTCATGGTATATATTCAGTAGTAAATATATGAAATGTATCTACTGTATCACAGGGAAGTCAGGTTACTTACAGGAAAGTGTTAACATGGGTATGGTATGGTCGTCTAATCTAGCCTGCCTATGCCACAGGATGCATGCAGAAAAATGTGAAAAACATTGAGTTATAAGCTATCTATTCAACATACAGACATTTGCCAGACACGTTATTAACATCAAAATGAAAACATCTAATATATTATGTTTTGAATGTTTCACTTCTGTAGCAAATTAGTAGCAGAATTAGAAAGGATTGTTAAAAGCTTCTGCAAGATATTTTTTTACACTGTAGTTATGATTAATGAGATCAGAATCTTTGAGATGTTTTGATGCAGTATACAATCAGACCAAACAAGTTTCTAGATATCTTTTAAAATATCTTTTTAAATATTACATGAAACAATGAATCCAATAACAGTAATAACACTAACAAGACTTATATTTGATCTTCAAAACTTTTTTTTTCCAAAAGTTCACCAATAATTTCAGTTCTCTTGTAAATATGCAAGTACAGTAGTCCAGATTGCTGCCTGCCATCGAGGAACTCATGCTGCAGTACAGACACAGCAGGACTTTCATGGGAGAAAACTGTACAGATGCGCAGCCGGGGCAATTGCTGCTTTCGTGCAGCACTACTGTCCTACTCCTGTCTGACACAGTGCGTTCCTCGGGCTGATGTGGCACTGCACAGCAGAAGCTCTTTACAATATTCTTTGAGGTAATACAGAGATTGAGTTACTGGCTGTGTCTAGTCTTTTGCCATGGAAATTAGTGTGTTTTTTTAATTTTTAAACTTCAGTTAATATGTTTATATTACAAAACAATTGGGCCATTCTACAGCAATAACTAAATATTACACATTAGGGTGCAGAACACCTGCAACTCTCCCCACCTACAAAAATCCTTGTCCCAAATCCTAAAATATCCTCTGCCAACACATAAAATGCATTGGATTTCAAAGTCAACTTTTGTCCTCCATGGGGTTTTCTTTCTGCATTTGCAAGGGAATTTATGTGCAAGCAAATCTCTCCATGTCTATACCAGTTTCTGTCTTTTTACAGATGGGGAATATAAATCAGAGAGGTTAAATGGAAAGGAGGATGGACTTAGCTTAAAACAGAATGCAATGAAAGTTCTGACATCTATTTCTGTCTCTGCGTGTGTACATGCATGTGTGTTCATAAATAAATTTTAATAAGAAACACTGAGCCTCTCTGCATCACAATTTCTCCATCTGTAAAATGGGAATAATATTGCTTACCTATCTCCTAGAGGTGCAGGAAGGTTTAAATCACTATTCTTTATAATCCACTTTGAGATCCAGAAATGGCAAGTGCTATAGAAATGGAAGTATCAGAGTCAGTGTAAGAGCTGGAACAAGAACACCATAACTTCTGGTGCCTAATACCTTCTCTGAAATCACAGCTCTCTTTCATCCCTATTTTATCTCCTGTTCCAAACTCTCAAACTAGTGGTCAGGGAAGCTTCAAGTCTGTGTAAGCATGGGTACTAGCTAGAAAGAGGGTTTTAATAATAAGCAGTTTCATAATTCTCTTAATGTAATTATACTACTTGTACATATATTCTAATAGTGTTTGAGGTGATCAAGATGATTGAAGAATCACAACTATTCCAATTAAAATTATTAGGCTAAACGATTTGTGTTGTACTGACTACTGATCCTTCCCCAAAGGACCTTAACAGAGTGTTACAGTAAGAGTGTTTAATGCATAAAATTTATATGTAATTGCAATAAAAAGTGGAAGTAAAAACCAACAAAAATATATTCAGATTCATTTTTCTTCAGTACACGTTAGTAAGCCTCCCATCCACAGTGAGCTAGTTCTGTGTAGACTGATGCAAGAAGACATATAAAGACATCAGTGGGAGATGCACAGAAAAAGAAATGAAAAACACTAACATATGAAACAAAGAAGAGAAAATAAAAATATGCAATGATTATTTCTAGCTTATAAATCAGAAATGAACGGAAAATACTGTAAAGCCCTAGTCTCTTTAATAAATCTTCCTTTCACCCTGTTGTGAATCATCCTATTGCATCCAAACTTGACGGCAGACTGCTTTACAGCCAGGAATAGTCATACACATTTCCTCTTTTGGCAAAGCCTAGAAGGGATTGCCTGTACTTGGAAGACCTTCAAACTCCCCCCAAAAAAATTCTCCCCTGCTTAGTATTGCTAGCTAGCCTAACTAGGATGGAGAGAAGGCCCACTGCACCCCTCCGCAGCTGGCAACCAAAGCAGCAGCAGAAGACACATCCTGTACCTATTACAACTACTGTCACTTTCGCTCTGTCCTACATTTAGGATCTCCATAAACTCCCACAGCATTACACCTGCTGTAACAGAATGAGTCCTGAGTTCCCTCAAGTGCAACAGTCTAAAGATCCAAATGAACCCCTAGATAACAAAATCTCCAAAGAATATCAAATGCCAGGTGTGCTGCAGCTGTTACAGAAATATCGCTGATCCCCCTTCACTTAGGAGAATGAAAGCACTTGCATCTAAAAATCTCTCTTTTACATCAAAGCAAGCTATGCAACAGGAGAACAAGGGGAAAAGCCAGTATGTAAACTGCCATCTTGCTATTTCAGTAAGTTACCACAATATCCAAGTAACATTTGTCTTCATACAGGCTTTCAGATATGGGCTTCTATGCAAGCACTCAACGCACTACGTTTTTCCTTGCAGGTCCCCTGTAAAAGACGTGTGCCTCACCATGCCACGTTTATGCAGATCAGGTGGTCCCCACACAACGCGGCAACTGATGCAGAGGTTACGGGAGGCTCTAATCTCCTGTATTCCACTCAGAGACAGCCCAGCTATTCAGGCTTTACACTGAATGCCTTTCACTTGTAGTGAACAATAATTTTAAAAGGAGCTAATTACCTTGTATATATTACAGTAATGTTGGTTTTAAATTTGCATTATTAATTTTAACTCTCTTTATATTTTTTACGGTTTGCTTTACAGTCTATACATTAACTGCAGCAGATGAAATATTGCCCTTCAGTAAGTCCCGTTAGCTTTGACAGAGCCAGGAATGGATAATTCTAGTGACAACCAACAGACTGCAAATTCAGCATTCGTGTTTTAACTCAGCCCAAGCGAACAGAGACCAGGACTGAAGCAGTGGTAGAGGTATTCTATATGAAATAACCTGGCTGTGTCAGTCAACCTGGAGCTCTAGTTTAGCTATCAGCAACTATATTTTTGGAAAAAGGTCAACAAGTGAATGGGAATGCAGAGTAAACTACCATAGCTCCCTCACCCTTTGTAGTGGTGTATCCAGGCAAAGGGTGAGACACACGGCTGGGGCTGGGGCTGGGGGATGTAGGATGGGGATTACTCTGCTGCCACCCATGTTCTGTGGATAAAAAAGTATTCCAGTCACTGCAGGTGTCAATTCAGCATCTTTTGCAATCCATAAAGACTTTCTTTTTTCAAATGAGCTATTACTTAAAGAAGTTTTTAAAAGCATCGCTAATAATATTTTATGAAAATTCCACTAATGGCATTATAAAGAGATTGTCTTATCCAGCCCAATAAACTTTGGTACACAAATATGAAAATAATATTTTTCTCATAATATCTTTTCCTCATTAATTAAGAGGAACTTCTTTTTCTTTTCTTTCAAGGCTTTAGTGAAGAGATTTTGTGCTTCAAATCTATGTACTCCGTAAAGCACACTTGGACAAAATAGCTTGCGTTCCAGATGCCCATGTTACATTTTACACAATTAATGTGGTTTTGTCAACTCTGTATTACAGCAAGTAGTTGAAAAAAAGATGATGGAATATACTTACTTTCGTACTTTAGAAAAAAAAAAAAAAAAAGCCCAACTTTCCCCTAATGTCAGTGAGGCAGTTGGCTCTGGTGGCCGTTGTTTGTGTGTTATGTATATGTCTGAAGACTCCTGAAGGCCACCAAGGGAGTTAGGTAAGAATGAGACCGCATTCTGATTGGCCATTTCTGGCATCTGACAAGAGAGGGAAGGCAGGAGAAGCTCCTGCATGTGAACACGTAAGTTGCACCAAGGGAGAATTTGTCCCTAATAAAGACATGGAATTCAGCATGACTGAAATGTTCTTTCTGGGATCTGCAAAACCCAAAATATAAATAGTTTCTAAAATAAACCAACAGCATTTGGACTGACGGGTACAATTACCCAGACTTCATGTGAACAAAAAAAAAATTGAGCATTAGGTCTTCAGGCTGTGAATAAATAAAGTAGACCAAAATGCAAAAGTTTGTAATTGTTGCACTGAGTCTTTTCTGGAAACAGAATTGCTTTTAGCTAAATAAAAAAAACCAAACCCACAGACCATTAAAGTCTTTCCTTCCTCTGAGAATATGTCTTTACTTCTGGAACAAAGACGATTATGCCAAAAAGCTTTTGTATAAAACAAACAATGCAACCACATATACTGTTCTTTCCTTTTGCCTTGCACAAAGTGCATGTATTTCCATGTCTATACTCATTCAAATCAATTCAAGAAACAGGGATTCCCAGCCAAACCAAAATTTGTCAGTGGTGGATAGATAATCTAGAGAACATGACAAACAGCGTTACCTACTCCACGAAAGGGCGGAAAGAGGTTTGTCCTTTGCACTCAAGTACACAAGTGCCGCTTTTCAAATCTGAACATAGTGTTGAATTGTATATCAACAACTTAAACAGTTTGTCACTCTTTTTTGAAAAAAGTTTATTGATGAAATTTCTGACTGACACACATTGCTACTTCTATTAGCGTCATTTCAAGATCTGAAAAGACATACATAAAATATATTTTTGATGTTTGGAATATGTGTTGATAAATATTTTCATATGGCAAGTGGGAAACCTGATACAAATGTTGACACATCATGACAGTCACTAAAATAATGTTTCTCTGCTGTTACGGAGTGCTCTGAGTTTTATATTCTACCTGGATTTAGCTGATCCTCCAGAAAAAAAAAAATAAAAAAAAAAGCATTTCAGTTCTTAAGAGTAAGTATCATGTAAGCACTAGATAAAATTTCTCTCTGTTTAGGACTATCCTCAAGCCTAGGCTTAAGATTAAGTACTGACCTTAATCAACATATGCTTTACATTAAACATACGATTAAGACAGATTTTCTTTTGAATAAAGTCCTGGATTTTATAATGAATATTCTGTGGCACATAAGACACTTTTATGTGTATTTGATTTTCTGTTCTAAATGCTGACAATTTTTTTTTTCTTCACTGCCAGCAACAGCCCAGTGGCGTAGTACATGTCAGATTTGATTTATCTCTGGTTGCCATTATTTACTACAGAAACAATGCTTTTTAGTTACTACAATTCAGCACAGAAAGTGCTAAGCTATATTCTATAATGTACCATAGAAACACCAAAGATACTTTTCCCACAAGATACCGTGAGCAGAAGAAAGCATTTTTGTCTGCCTGTACTATTATAATCACATTATCTACCTGAAAACGCTAAAGATAATACAAGACATCACCATTACATTCAGAGAATCACAGAATATTTAATTTTGCAAAAGTTCTTATAATTACATACTGTATTAAGACCACTTAACTCCTAAATTATTCCTGATGTATGTCAAACTTAGCACAGAGCGTATTCCCTAAGAATATTTCCAAATTCTCCATCAGCAAGTTATTCTAATTGCATACATGTTCTAGAAGCAAATTCACATTCTTCCTGATTCACTGTAAGCTAATTATTTTGGTACTCTCCTTAGAATACCAGCATTGGATTCCTTTCTTTTTTAATAAAAAATGCTTATGTATTTGTATGCAACAATAATGTCTTCTCCTCAATCTTCCTCCATGTGGTTTTGCGTCTTTTTTTTTTTCCAAAATTCACCATTTTATTGCACTCTTCCGAAATCTACAACATACATCTCTTTAAGCTGGCAAGCCTGAAAATGAACATGTCAGTTTGAGAGTTAACCAATGCAGAATACACTAAAGGTTGGCTACAATGTGACTTCAAATTTTCAGAGCCCTGGGGAGAAGAGGAGGGATATGAACCATTCCTCCTAAATTGCTCTAAGTGCCTAAGTTCCCTGTAGAGTCAAGGGAGAGGCAGACGTGTGTAAGTCACCGTTTGGTGGCCTTCAGAGGTGCCTAAATTAATCATGCTGGATTTGGCTTGAAATAATTAAATTTACTTGTTCTGACATGAGGTAACATGCATTACAGTATTACATGGGGCATCACACTGTGTATTCCTATCCAATTTATCTTTGCCATGATTTTTTTTCCACCACCCCTCTTCTCCTAGCAGGGATTAAGTGGCATTAGGATCCAGCAGGTATGTCCTCTCTCTTTTTGTGAACGTTTTATTTTCCATTTCTAAAGCACAGTACTTAGCATTGTTTTTCATGAGCAGCATACACTCACATTCCAGAGAGTCCTTCGCAGGTTACCAAGATCACATACTTCAGTGTATGATATAAACTTCTCGCAATCCTTTCAAAACTTCTCTTATTCAAAAAAACATACTGGCTCAGTTTCTACCCAAGAATGAAATTTGCCCATGACCATTCTTTGTCACTTAAGACTACCACAATGGAATGACTTATATCCACTTTATTAAAATTTCTCAGCCACACTGAGGAATATATGGGGGCCATATAGTGTGATTGTATTCAAGCTGCTTTCAGGAATAGCCCATGTTCTGACGGCCGCACCACGTCCAGGACTTGTTAGGGAAGAAAGCCAGTTGACACAGGCTAAAGTCATGCCAGAGAGGGTAAGGGTACAGACCGTAACATTCCAGTGCTCAGAAGGATCCTGTTGAATTAATTAAAAGCAGTGGAGCCGCATTGGACATCAAGAATATTGCAAGTATAAAGCACACAGCACTTGATCTCAGGTAGAGCAGATAAAAAGTTATTACTGCATCTCATTTGTAAGCAAGAACTGTTTTAGATCTCATTTCCTATCCATACCCACAGCTGTGTGCAGCTACATTCAATTGTCATCTGAATTCCAACTGAGAAGAGATGGATGTCAAATCAAACCACAAATAGGCAACTAAAAAAGTCACAAAGTGACAGAATTTTACTCTGACATAAGATGAATCCACAGTACCGGCAGCTATAAAGTTCCTTATGAATAAAGAAAGGTTGCATTCAAGCAGTTTCATAATGAATCCTTTTCCAGTGCGGAATGCAGCCATGATGCTGGAGGTGAAAAGATAAAAGTCAGAGGACTCAGGTCACTTGCTAAAACAGGAGTCTGTCATCCCTGTGACTTCTTTGGTGAATCTACTCTGCATCCATTTTTTTTCCTTTCTAATCCACATTACGCCTGATAACCTGTGAAAATGTTGTGTAAAATAACATCATTTACACGTATGAAATAGATTCATGTGTATGCAAGAAATGTAGATTTACTCTTGCAACTCATACATGCACACAATTTTCGGGCAGAATTTAGGAAGCAAGTTCTAAAGATTTGCTTTCTCATGTCCACAATATTTTCTTTAACCAATAAAGACCATTATCCTATCAAAAAAAGAAATTAAATTACCTTAGGAGAGTTTGGATTTTCAGTGAATCCACATTGATTACTACCATCGTATTTAGTTCTTCCAACAATCTATTAGGTATTGAAGTTAAAAATTACATTGTAATTATCTGTATCTCCTACTGCCTGCCTTACAAGAAGGTACCAAACACATCATTTTTCACTCTTTTGACTTTGCCATACTATGTTTCTAAAACAAATTAAATAGGATGACAGCTACTTCCCAGTAGCAGTCATCCTACTGCTAGCATGGAACTGTGAATTCTTGGTGGCTAGTGTGCTAAGAGAGCTGTTTACAGGTTTGCCAGCTGAAGAGCAACACCAGTCCCTATAGTCTGCCGGCCCAAACACGATAAACAGATGCAGCTCCATCTCTTACTGGCTATTTGTGCATTCTTCAAATGGCTTTTCCCTATTTTTACTCCTTTGGTCAAGGAGGGGAGAGGAAAAAAAAAAAAAAAAAAAAGGGAAGGGAAGCCCTCAAAAATTAAAGCAGCGGAAAATCACAGTTATCCTGTGTGGTGAAAGAGCCAGAAATAAGAATAATTTCCTCTGCTGTGCAGGCCAGGGAGTTCCTCAGACAGAGGCAAGCAGAGAGGAACAGACTGCTGCGTGTAGACCCAAGATCAGGCACACGTTAAGTTCTCCAGCTCCTGACTGTCACAATAAGGAGGTTTGGACAGTTAAGAATAGCATTTATTCATAATGACTAGAATTTACCTATCAAAAATAAATAACTTCAGTGCTTTTGAAAATTTTAACTGCAAACATTTTGTTGCTTTCCAAAGAGACTCCTGCCCATAAGCAGCTGAATTACTTTTGTCACAGAATTTAAGTTTATAGGACAAGAGGCATTTTGGAATTTTAAACCAACATAACACAGCAATCGCAAAAATCAGTCTTAAAATTTCAAACAATCTTTCTGCTGGTTTTTTTTTTTTTCATATTCCACTAGTAGGTATCTAGAAAATGGTATTTCATTATTTTTAAAAAAATCTCCACAGATGGTATATTCACAGCAGACATAAGCGCTCTCAAAATTGACTTAAATGAATAAATATAGCACTAGTCTGAGTTAGATACACAAGACTTCTATATGTTCCAGGACTTTCACAGCTATTAGAGGAAATGAAACAGTTTAAATTATACATTTTTAAGACAAACTAAAAATATAATTTTCTTTCAAATAGAAGTTACTCAAGTATGTTTAACTTTTGCAATTATTTTCCTGCACTGTAGTTGCGAAAGAGCTCTAGAGTCATTGAAGATAAAAGATGGTATGTAAACCTAATAATGGGTACATTTTTTAATCAGTATTTTGTACAGTACAGGGTACTGTTAATTCTGTCCAAGATCACAGTTACACAGAGATTCAAGCAAATAATACTTAAATACAACAGCTAACACCTGTGCTTTAAAATTAAAAAAGAATGCTCATTTCTTTTTCTTATAGTCATTATTTTAACAAAAATTGATAAAAATAGTGTAATTTATAGGTTTTATTGTGCTACAGCCAAGTTATCCTTTCATATTTATATATTCCTTTCTAATTTTGCTTTCTGAATTATCCATTTCCTTTCTATTATTGCAGCAATACTCTGTAAGCGTTCTTCCCTTTGAGCAATAGCTGCAAGAGAAATACATTCAGATGAAGAATGCAAACCAGTCATGAATGTGAGATAAAAATACCTTTCAGAAGTTATGCAATAATCATTGAACAGTGAATCATCATAAGCGGTTTATTCAAGATCATAGAGTACCTACAATAATGAGTAAAAAATTACATCATCATCTTGCTCTCCTCTTATATTTTAATTAGTATTACCTGCTAAATTTTTATTTCAGGTTTGGGGTTTTTTTTGTAAGCTTTATTTACCTAATAGAGATGATGCATCTGAAGTGGCTAACTTGAGGTGTAAGTGAATAGATCTCTTAGTATTTCAGATACAGCAAAAATGGGAACACTCTATTAGACATTTTAGATAAGGAAAAGTATTAAATTAGGTTTCTTAGAATTATTAGATATTGGCTTTTCAACTCAGCCTCCATTTTTGCTGAGCAATTTTGCATGTACAAAGTCATTCTCATCTGTGCAGAGTATCCTGTCCCAGAGAGAAATTCCCGAATCTAAGTGAAGAGTTCTGCTGTCTGTTACAGGATATCCAGGATATTCAGCTAAGCAGATCAGATTTAAAGTTGAAAGATACAATTGTAACATTCTTTTTGAGCACAAAATTGCACTACTCACAAAGGAATGGCTCTTTTACTTTGCACATATCATTTGTTTACTCATATAAATAAAAATTGCATTTCAATACAACTACTTTTCTTTTTTTTTTTCTCCAATCCAGCCTTACAATGTCTTCTTTCTTCTTACTCCAAGAAGTGTACTACGTACATGCAACTTACTGGTGCTAATTTGTTTCCTTTTACTTCTGTGCACTTTTACTTCATGTGTTAAAATCACAAATTGACTTAAAAAGGGTTAATGAAGGGATCAGACAGCTCACAAGTTTATCTGATTTGTATTAGAAATCAAGTAGGCTACTTTTAAAAGCAAAAATGTTGGACAGGCCTCATTTTTAAAAATTAATCGTGTCCCATTTGAAATAGCTGTTATTTATGTTTATGGAAAGCTAATGCTGTAGCATCTCTCACAGCTGTGACAAAACTACACAAATAATTTCCAGAAATGAGATGCAACTAAACATAAAACCAAACAAAATTCTTCTTCCATCATACTAAATGTGCAAAATTGTAATTTCATTCTTTCTTTTTGGAAACTTTTCCAAAACAGTGAAGACTGCTTGCTTAAAACATCTTCTCACATATTTATGTCAAACATCATCAGAAAATGTTGTTACATATCCTGCCACACAGAAATAGGCCTTTATGATCCTAACTAGATCAAAACATCCCCAAAATATTTACATGCACTTTTTTTATTCCTTTGAAAAATAATCAAAGGATTGTGAGACACTTCTTGTCCTGGTAGAAAGACATGAACATTTTTCTCCTCTAGGTCATTTGTTCTCATCTTATTAAGGGAGATGGATAACGATGGTAAGTTAAACCGCTCTTTGTGCTAGCTCTGCGGTAGATTATTTAAAATAAATTGATGGTCCAATTCCCAAACATTCAACTGTGCAAAGCCTTTTGAAAGCTTTTTAACTTTATTTGTAAACCAATTTGACTGGGATAGGTCAAGTTGCGCAGGTGACGCACATTTTGCAGAATCAGAACCTCAGACTACATCTATACTTTCACATAAACACACGGACTTGTGCTCAGACCCAAGCACAAACTCCCTGACTGTGTAATACCATGGTTTAGTAACCACGCCACACAAATCAAAATAGTTAGCCAAAGAAAGGGTTTTTTTCTCTTTCCAATTCACCTTTCTTAGGTGGCCAGCTCTTTGGGGAAGAGGCTACTGTTTTTAATTCTCTCTGTATGTATATGTCATACCTAACATGATAAAATCCTGATTCATACATAAAATGTGTTGATGGTGGTTGGCAGTAATTACCATAACAATATAGTTCCATCAGTGAAGATGAAGATGCTTCTGTGTATGTAGAAAATATTGTAGAGCTAATTAGGGGGCTACTTTAGAACACAATTATTATTCCAGCATGTCTCCTTCTATAAACACTGATATTCTGTCTATTAAATTGTGCCTTTATGTAGTTTATTTTAACCTGCCTCCAGAGTAGATTCAGCTGTGTCAAAGTCATTTTTCAGAGCAAAATAAGCATTTCTACATAGAAAGTTAAGGTGTTATGGCAATATTTGACTGCTTTTATATATTAAAAAAATCCTAACCTCTTAATAGGAAGGAAAAAAATATTATATTACTAATGTAACTTTAGGAAAGTTCTAAAGTATTATAAAAGAAATGCATATCTAGAATGATCCACTGCTGCAGGAAAGAGAAATATAAACTAAAGCCACTTTAAACACTACTGAGATGGATGTAATGGTGTTATTCCCACTGTTACTATCTCAGGACCTGGTCCAAAGTATTAGAAATAGATCAGAATCAGACTGATCGAGTACTCAGTCTCTGTTAGATATCCTACAGAATCTGGTACAACAGAGTTTGAATCTTGGATTAGGGTTTTTGGTCACCACAATAAAATACTTACAAAAAGAATAGCTAATACAGCCACCACTGAATGAAAGATTAGATAGCAATGGTTAGAGTCTATTTTTAAAATATAGGAACTGTTCAAAACCTACATTTTCCTTTCCTCAGCAGTGTTATTTCACTTGTTTTATTTTCTCCAGCCAAGTTCAGAATCTCTTTCATGTTTTCTGAACACTCAAGTCATTATGAAAATTTCTTAACTGTTTGCAGAAAGGCAGTGTTCAAATCACATGGATGAATAAGAAGAAACAAAAAATTACGCAATAAGAGAACATGCAAGTTAGAAGAAACCTAGAGTCACTCTATGAGAGAACAGTTTTCAAAACCCCTACAATTTATTGATCCCATCACAATATTTTAACTTGTATTCATGATAAATACTTAAAACACATGTAAAAATATATTCTTAAAAATATATTACTTGAGTATAAAGAGATGTACTTTCGGTATATTCTGCTCAGAATAATATAGAGAATATGTATGGTTATGTGGAAATTGGTGTATGAATAAGCCCAATGGCTTAGACCAGTAATGTGAAAATTTGATAATGAGACATAAAAAAAAACGTTTCAAGTATAAGGATTTATATCTTTTTCTACACCATAATTTGTAATATAGCTGCTGCTGTTTTCGTTTGCCCATGCAACGGCCTAAACCTCAAACAACAAAGAGGCAAACACCCAAATCCCCACTATTAAGCCTTTGGTTTCAATCATACCCCATAATCATAAGTTTGACAGATTACTGTATTGTTTGTGTCAAATGTGTATGATCCTATCAGTTCATGACCTGGTTGCTCTTCAATTGTTTTGCTGCCTTGCTGCTCTCTTGTTATTGAGAACGGCAAACGAGAGCGCCCCGCTTACCCCTGTTCTCGAGGAGTCTCCTGTTTACTTCATGTACCTATCACAGCCCGTCTAAATTAATTAGCGCTAAGCTTTTGATATGATTTTGCATAGCAATATTTTCAGTATTTTTGCCATTACGCTATGTATTTCTATGGAATGAATAGACTGGCTAGAGCCAGTAGTGACATGTTCTGTGCAAGAGTTTTGTAATACTTTTTTAGGATTAGTCAATGCAATTCCTTTTTACAACCTGGCATTTTATTTCCTTCTTGCTGGCTTTGTACATCAGAGGACATTTTTCAGGGAATTATTTCATGGTCTCATTTCTCAAGAAGACTTCAAATTTCTCACGATAACATATATCACCTTCCTTATTTATCTTTTCTAAGGTTCTGCACCGAACGTACCCATTGGAACACAGCACAGGAATCATGGAGCAGAGACAGACTTGAGGAGATACACTCATGGCACAGTGAAAGCTCCACGTAGAGCCACCAGTTTACACATGTAGCTGTTGCGCTAACGGCACAGCTTAAGCGAGTAAGTTCGCTCAGCTATTCCACCGTCTGACACTGCTCTGGAGCTTGCCATTCCAGGGCAAGCAAGGTCAGGAGCAGACTGGGTTTTCTGGACCATGCTTCACTGCACGATGTGGGCATATGTGGTCTATAAGACTTGATTGATCTAAACCATTTTATGTCATCTGCAAATACTGCCCCTTTTTTTCTAATTTCCATTTCTAGATAATTAATTTTTTAAACTCCATAGATCTCCACACAGACCCCTGGGAAATTCTGCTTCTGCTAAAATGTTCCATTTACTCTTACTTTTTTTTCTCTTGGGCACAGAGAATCTGGTAATGCTTTGCCCCGTGACAACACTTGCTTACTTTAGTACCTTCTTCTACTACAGAAGCTATGCTAAAGGGTTTTTTTTTTTTGACAGTTCAAATATACTATATTGATTAATTCTCACCCACTCTATCAAAATTCTAATAGATTGACCATCTTTCTGTGCAATTTTCCTGGACAGATGCCAGCTACCTTGCTCCTAAAACCCTCAAGTTACAATTTTATGTCTTATGCTAAGGTTTCTCACTGGTCTCTAATTTACAAGATTTTCTAGTACCTTTTTAAATGATAAACACAACTTCTGACATTCTTTGGTTACTAACTTTTGTTAGAAACTGAAAATTGAAGAAAGACATAGTCCACTGACTTCTTTCTATTTGTTTTAGTCAATTTTTCAACATCATCCTCTTTCATGACTGAGTCTTGCACATTTATTTAAACAGTTACCTGGGATGGGTGGCTTCCTAAAATATGCCTTTCTCTGTCCCTTCTCTGGTAAATACAAACACAGTTGAGAATCTCTGCAACGTCCTTGTCCTCACTAACTGCAGCTCAGGAGACCCACCAATTCTCTCCTAGCTTACTACACCTGGCACATTAAAAACTGTCTATATTTATTTGCATGTCTTTGGCTATTTGCTCTAAGAAGTCTCTCTTATCTCCACCAATTACTATCCTGAAGTCTACCTGCTGGAACTTATGCTCTTTTCTGATAATTTTACTTAAGAATATATCTTTTTTTTTTAAGAGATCTTTTTAGTTCAAATAGCTTTTGTATTCTGCAATATACTTTTTCTTCTTTCCTACTGGTTTTTCATATGGTCATTTGCTGCAACTTCTTATACAGCATTTTTTCTGAATATGAGGGTTCTGTTTCATAAATTTTAATCACTTCTTTAAAAAAAAATAGTTCTACTAACAAACTGGTTCTGATATGATCTTCTTTGTTAAGAAGTTGAATTTCATTTTACTACAATCACAATTACCCAGTGGCTCAACTAAAATTCCTTCCTGAATCAACTTCCTCTATGCATTCCTCTTGCCTTAGTCACTGAATACGTTATTAATAATCAATTACTCATTGCTACAACCATAGTGCTCACTTTCTTTTCTTTGCTCCTATTATTTGCTACACAATTATAATCTAAAATTTTACTAAAGAAAATATTAAATAAGGGAAAAGAAAACAAAGAAATATTACTCTTGTTTTGCAGCAGTTTAGCCTTGAGGTTCAAAGAAAAAAAAGCAAAACTAAATTTGGATTCTCAAGTGTGGATTACATAATACCACTCATTTACATTGTTTATTTCTGACATTTTATCTCCAATTTTTTATGCCCTTATACCATAAAACTGCAAAATGTAGAGCGATGTCTAGTTGTGAACACATTGTTCAACAAGACTACTTATGTTAGCTGAACACGGTTTAAAATCCCTAAACTATCAATAAAAGAAATACTTGTCATTTGAAATAAAACTCCCAGGCCTAGAGCAAAACAGAACAGAGCCACCATTGAGGTGTCAGCAGATGCACTCATCATTGCAGCGCACGTATTGCCTCGGAACCCTGTTGTGATTAGACTATCAGCGCTACAAAATTCAAATTTTTAACTGAAGTGATAGAGATGAAATTAGTACTGCTAGATTACAGCTTAGTACTAAAGAACGTTTCTTAGAGGCAAAAGATGGAAGATCGATTAGGGAAAGACAGAGCGATGAGTCATTAGGTCATAGCTAAGTGAAATTTCACACTGGTCTTTAGAGTATGACCGGATGATTGACACCTGGCATTTCAGCCTACACAAAATAAGCTGATTCTCTCAGGACAGGTTTTTTAGGAATGGCTTTCCCATATCAGAATTGGTATCCAAATTTAGAAGCTTTCAGTAAAACAAACCTAAAGAGCGAAGTGGTAAAAAGACCTCTCTGAAGACTGAAATACCTGGACAGCTAATTAAGAACGGAGAACTGAGCTGCCTGTGCTGAAAATGAGCTGTAGCAAAGATCTTCACATTCCAGGACTGCCAGTGCAGCACCTTTCAGAAAAACTAAATGCTTTATTTAAAATAAATAAATAAATAAGTGTCATTCAGTGAGGATTTTATTTTCTCACCCTTGATCTGCTGGCCTAAAAGACTTTTGTTGCTTTAAAAAGGGCCAGTATTGCAATGTTAATACCTTTGGCTTATTTGGATGAGATAAACATCATAAACTCTTGAAGTCAAGGAGATTACAGTCTCTAATAAAATACAGAAGGCTTCTAAATAAAATGAAAAGACATATTAGATCAAAGCATTACTCAAGGGTTCTACAACTGGCTTAGACTCCAAAAGGAATTACGAAGGTCTTTTTGAGATCTATCACACTCTTTCATGCCACCCAACCACAGTCAAAAGGTGACCAAGGGAAGAGGCAAGATTTTGGAACAAGACAGAAGGCACGGAGGAGCACTGACAAGTCAATACGACGTATGCTGAAAGATGATCAGACCGAAGGCAAAAAGTTTTGTCTTCATCCTTCCACACCCTTAATGTTGACTAAGTAAATAGTTACTTCAAAAAAATGCACATATTGCTTATTCACAAGATACTGCTCAGTCACAAAATGAAGCTCCTAGGACAGTTCTCTCGACTTAATTTTACTCTTACAAAATGTTAGCCTGGCAATGTCAATGTTTAATCCCATCTATCCAAGGAAACCGAAAAATAATCCAGCATCAGAAAACAAAACTGAGCAACTCCCCCACTAATATCAGCTGATACTTTAGTTGTTGACAATCATGTCACACTAAAAACAATCAAGGTTTTGTCTTTTTTAAAAAGCACTGAACAGTGCCTTCTTCAGTGGTGCCTGAATCCAAGAGAAGCCATTTTTCCCCACTGCTCCTAAAATTGTGTCTGTATTATTCCTACCATGAATAGCAGAAAGAGCTAATTTTTATTCCCGCAAAGGGACCACTTTCATACAGCTTTTTGAATAGTACTTACTCAAATATGGTGGTTTGTAAGGCGCTCGTGTATTAGACAGCAGTCCATCCAACTCCTTCCTCTCCAGAGTGTTGTGAAGGGCCTTCTCTTTGCCGAAGGTGGAGAAGGACCTTTCTGCCCCCGGCTGGGCTTCTGGTGTTTCAAACACTTCAGTGTCTGGAACAGAGTCCATGCCAGGTACGTGCAGATTGCTGCGGTAATCTGCAGCTTGGCGTCCATCAGATGGAACAAAGGAAGGCATCCAGCACCGATCTGAGTGGCCCAGTGCTTTACATTCCTCCGTGCAATTGGAGAAGAGATCCATGCCTGCAAGCATGAGAGAAAAAGAAACTGCAGATACAAGCTTCAGCATCATGAACAGCTGCTGACAGATAGGAAAGGCTGTGCCGAGAAAAGAGAGAAGTGGGAAGAGAAATGTCCTAAGAACTTCTTCCACTACTTTCATCTCCTCAACAACAACAAAAAAATCTGATTGTCCACTCTTCAGAAGTGGACAATCTTCAAAAACACCACTCAATGAGTGTAATTAAATGCCAGAACGTCACACACACACACAAAAATACCACAAGAAGAAGGGTATTGGAGGTTCTGTCTCACAAAATCACTTGCAGATCTCACTGTTCAGAACCTGTTCAAATGAGGCTCAGTTCCACTTGTTGGTTGATCTCCGTGGTTCACCATTTGAAAATACTTGTTTAAGAACATGAAGGAATGGTTTCTACATAAATGTATCTCTGACCAAAGAAATGAAATGTCCTGATTGAAGAATCACAGATTTCATTTATGAAAATGAAGTTCTATAAAGGAACTATCTGTGCATACATTAGTACACAGGCAGACCCTACTGATATCTAAAGCAGATCATACAAAGCAGGAATCCAGCTTTCAAGCGATCAGGATGGCTTATTTAATCAATTGTTACATCATTCTTTCAGAGATAGTTTTCATTGCTACTGCAGCAGTCCGTACTAGCATCAAGTCATCCAAGTAATTGGACGGAATCCCGTAATAAATTACTGTAATTAGGGGTACAAAGGTGGCCGTAGTCCGATGCGACATGACTGTGGATATTATTGACAAAATTGTTAATGCTTCCCCTATATAAGCAAACACTTCTCCCTGCCAACATGGAACTGTTTGCTTACAAATCCTTTAATGCTATTAAGATCTCAAATGACAAGCTATGCTTCTATGGACTACCTTCAGATTGGCCCTCCAAAAGAATATTTCCTGACTGTTAGCTACTAAGTTGTTGGATTACACTTGTTTTGAGAGGAATGGTGTGTGAAATCATAGGCACAGAGTAAAATAAATACCAGCGTCTCCAAATTGATGTTCAACGTCGTACAGAAAAGCAAAACAGTAAAAGAAGTATCTTTTTCTTGTGTTCATAAAGAGAACTGAGTGTCTTAGAATAGGTGTATGTCAAAACTGAACTAAATCTGTTATAAACATTGCATTTACAAGCATTGCATTAGAATTGCAAAAAATGACACTACTTACAAGAGAAATAGGAAAAAATTTTGAACAGCTGTAATAAGATTCATGTAATGTAGCTCATTCACCAGCCAACACTGTAAAGAACTGGATTAGCTTGATCTGCAACGTGAGGATTAGTATTAAGAATTCTACCACTGTTTTGAATCATAATTTGACTTCTGTTAGTAATATTTATGCGCTATCTCACACTACAGAAACCAGCAAGCAAGAATCTTTCTGAGCTATCAACAAGTGCTTGGGTACTAAAGGTAGTCACTTAGACAGAAAAAATACGAAGAAAAAAAAAAAGCTTTTTATCTCAGGTTAATCTCATTTTATAATGACTTTTTAATTTTAAATTAAGTAACATACAATGCTAGGTCCAGTTTCGATTAGAACCTTGCACTGGTAATTGGCATGCAGAAGTCTGAAAATAAATTACTGATCAGTGAAGTGTTGAAGAATGCAAACGTGAGCTGCAGATACGATTAAGGAATCAGATGAAGATCATCAGGCGTACAAGTGGTACAGTTCTAAATTCCATAGTGGTAGCAGCTCTCTAAGATTGAAAAGAAAGATTTAGATGCAGGCTTCCCAGAAAGAAATTAATATATAATAAAGTCTATAAAACTGTGTGAGGGTGTCTCTTATGTATTGAAATGTCTGCACAAAAATATCTCTTATGCAAGAAAAGACGTATTTTATGAATCTAACTTTTTGCCAAAGTGATTATTTCAATTTTCAGATATTCTAGCAAAGTTACACATAAACAACAAGTAACCCGGCTTTTAATGGGAAAATGATTACTGTTACATTTTGCTAACAGTGTATCAGTTGACCATATTCATTCAACATTTCCTGACAGACAGCAGGAGAAAGAAAAACCTATGGATAAATAGTAAATTATATTATTTAGTCAGTGGGGAGGCAGATGCTATAATAATACTGTTTTTAAGATACATACTCAAAGATAGACCCTTTTTTTCCCCATCGTGGATTTTTATTTCCCCTGGAAAATTACCCCCCATTTTACTATTTTGTTTTCACATCAGCTGCTAAACCGCAAAATGCCTCTATGCAAATATTATTTTTTCAGTTCCCTTTTGAATACTGCTTGTCTACTGCAGTGCACTGAATAGTATTATATAACAGCTTATTATAAAAGAGATGTTATAGCCACTATAAATCAGGATTTTGAATAAACAAAGTAATGAGCGTAGGGGATATAAAATGTAAGCTCGTATGACAAACTTTTCCCCCCTGGAAGATGAGAACTTGTAAAAGAAAAAAACCCTAATTTTATATACATATACATCTGAATTTTAATATACACTGCTGGAACACAAGGCTAGACTGTAAATGCTTGTTTATGATGGGAATAAACGTTCAGAGAGGCCTGGGTTGGATATTGTTCCTACTGGAATCAGTCACAACATTCCCCAAGAGTTTAATGGGTGCAGAACCAAGACCTTGGTTTCAGTGTTTTGACAGAAAATAAATTCAAATTAGCAGTCGGCTTTTGAAATCCCTGGGCACCTATGTATATTTTCACTGAGTATGATACAAATGCTGACTATTCTTCCCCCACCTTTTTCCTGTGGGTCGTGGTATAGAATTCTCTGTTTCTAACTGAAAAACACTAAAAACAGAGGAAAGAAAGGCTATTTGCTATTTTCCAAGAAAGAAGGATATATCATGGTAAACGAAGAAAGACATTCAGCATAGAACTCCTTCATACACCAAGAATTATGGTCTTGATTTATAACAAAAAGAAACGTTCAGCAGTATAACACTTCCATCTCATCTCCCTCATAAATCTGGTTATATGTATGATCCTTCAAACTAAACTATCCATCATAATTGCAAATCCACGTTAAAGAAAAATGCTTTCTATTTTTCAGTTAGTTATCATATTAGTCCTTGCATGGAGATAAACTGAGATTTTAAAGGTGACTCTGAATTATGAATTTCAAATATGCTTTGTGGATACAAATAGACAGTACAGTGCACTGAAGCACTGAAAAATTATAAGCACCGTACTATTTCAGATACAACATACATATAAAAGCCCATGGCAAAGGCCACTAGTTTGTTCCTATTTGTTCAAGTCTTATTACTAGACAGGCCAGTGGGCACTATGAGCTCTCAACACAACCTTAACTTTGCAGATTTTGACTGAAAACAAGGCCCCGTCCCTCCCTCAAAGGAAGCAAAAAACTAGGAAAGGAGTTAAATATTAAGTTTGATATCTTCATCTGAATTTCCTGAGCTCAGGTGCCTGGAATCAGATACTTGGTGGTGTTGCATTTCTGAAGCATATTCCCAATTTGCTTCCTTTTCGTATTTCAAAAGGAGAAAATAAAAATTTCTATGTGCATGAATTCTAATTGGTTGCAAAGACAGTTTAGATCAAAGCAAAAATTAGGCCTAAAACCATTTTTAAATAATATATGCTTTCTTAATTTAATTAAGGGAGAAGAGCCATACACCAAGCCTTTAGAGCAATGAGAGAACACATTCAGATGTATTACTTAGTAAATGATGGAATAAAAAGCAAAAATACAAATTAAATGTTGACAAAGCATTTTTCTAGTATTGTTTTTGAAAGGTTTTTTTTTACATTTTGGCTTTTACTTGGAAATAAATGGCATTTTCCATTTCTTCTGTGGTAGTTTTTCTTAAAAAAAAAAAAAAAAGCTAGTTAGATACAAGGTAGGTGTGACATAGGGAACCAGGTCTCCTTTTCAGAGCTCCATTACCAGAATAACTATCCATCTGGTTAGATTACCCTTAAGCAAGTTACTCATTTCCCTATGATTTATGTTTTGTGTTGGTAAATAAGGATAAAGATGTCAACCTCCTTTGTAGAAGACTTTATCTATTGAAGAACTGGACTTTACGAAACAGAGATATTATCATTCTATCTTGCTAAGTAATTGGTGTGTTGCCTTGGATAAAACTGACTTCATCTGCACGAGAACATGAATAAAGACTCAAACATCTTCAATATTCAGCTCTTCCAAATCTCAACTTCAAAGCCCTATCTGGACCACTGAGATGTGAACATTATTAAGGATGCAGCCCAAGGAAAGAAGAGGGGAAAAAAAGAAAACGAAACCGCCCTCAGCTTGAGTCAAAGCACTTTTCTAAGCCATTTTCATGTTCACTCTCACTTTATCCGAGATAGACTCTTAGCCCAAGTGACCTTCAAAACAGGATTTAGCTGTCACTCTGCATAGGCTCAGGAGGAATACTGGTTTTCTCTGTCTCTCCATCACTAAAACCCTTCTTCTGACTTCTCAAATTCTTCTCCTCCATGAACACTGCACTATCACAGCTCTTCTGCAATAACACATACTGGCCCTCTTGGGGTTCACCTAATCTGTACTGAAAAGGTGTGAGGCAATGTTTCACTCTGTGCCTTTGGATTAGACCCCTACCAATTCCCTTCATAAAGTCCACTAGTGGAAACCTAATTTTACATCTCAGCCGGTCACCAATACATCTTGTCCAGTACTGCACGGAGGAGATTCTCAAAAAAGCTGATGCATTTACAGTATACACACCACAGTACATTTACTGAGCTTCACCTCTTGGATATTCCTTCCTGAAGTGCATCTGAGACGTCACGCTAATTCAGTGAAAAAGACGAAACAAGGTAATATTGCGAAGAACTCTGTATGCTTGGCTCGAGAAAGCCGAGTAGCTAGTGAGCAACCATATGAAATAAGTTGATGGCATGAGTCCAAATCTTACAGGACAGGTGTCTAATCATACAATTTAAACATACACACACGCAGAGTATTAATTGGCACCCAAGTCGGCAATTTCACAAGGGAGGCCAAGAATTTAATCAACCATGGAAAATAAACTAACCTCATGCTTAGAAATTACTCCTACAGAACACGATTGAAATGCAGCGTGTTAATAATAGGTAGTAGTGTTGTATTAGTTGCATTTGTTCTACAATAAATAGCAGCTTTTGTCTCAACAATTTTCAGACAATGAAGAGCACAAGTAATCAGAACGCACACTTCGGGTTTGAGAAACCCCTCCTCTGTTTGCCAAAAACTTCTTGCGCTTCTTCACCTTCGGAAAGTCATTTTCCAAAAAGCTCAGGTTCCTATCCCAGTCAATGAAATGACTACTCAACCCATGAAAATTAGGCTCTGGAGTATCCCAGTACTTGCCATTCCCCGCTACATGCAGATGACAGTACTTTTGCACTTCATGGATGTTAAGTAGATAAAAATGTGGATAATTACGAGGCATGCAGGGGGTACTTTCATGGGAACAATATGAACCCCTTATATACATTCCAGCACATTTGAAACCCTGATTAAATGGCTATTAAAAAATATATTTTGTGAAAAGGTGAACTAGAATCTTATTTGAAAATATAATAAAACATTTTATGACCTGTAGAGCAGCTTAGTTCAGAATTTTCAATAAATAATTGTGCAGGATAACTCTATGACACAGTAATAGATTTTAATCCTGCATGTTTTCCTTCCAAAATAATAGCTGACCATAACTTTTGACAGTCAGCTTGGCTAGCAACTGGACTACTATAGAACAGCTACTTGTGTGCTACTTGGGTTCACTGGTGACAGCAACAGAAGTCAGGTATAGAACAGTAAAAAAAAGTTTTGTGAGCAGAACATGCTGCTGACTAGAACTGGCAGGGAGTGAGTTTTATTTGACAGTGTGAATTATCCACTAAGTATTTTTGGATGCAAATACAATGTTTTTGAAAACAAATATGGTGTTGCATGGTATCAGGTAAGATCTTAGAAAGAAACAGCCCAAACTTCTGCCATGTTATCAACCAGCGTGTTTTCCTTCAATAACAGAAAGAAGTCATGCTAGAGCACCAGAATGACAGAAAAACTGAGAAGGCATTCTCTCAGATATTTCCTCTAGCTATTCAAGATCAAACAAGATTTATGCTCCTTTTTGTTTTTCCATAAAATTAATCACCAAAAGTTAATAGCAATAGTGAAGTTTTTATATCAAAATATCTTGTCATTGCTGAGGTCAAGGGGCACATTCTTTGCATCATAACAGCAGGATTCAGCCCAAAACACAGAGGAAAAGTATATTATACCTATGTAGAAGGTTAAAGCAGTTTCTACGGAGATTTGTATTTAAATATCTATTTGGAACTAGCATTAAAAAAATTGCACATTAAAATTATTCTCAAATCACAGCACCAATATATTAAATTGGAAGTTCTGTGTATTTGAGGTTTCAGTTCAAACTGTTAGTTGTCAGTAGACCAAACCTAACTGTCAGCTTTCACTACCTGATATGTAATCGGCACTGAAGGCACTGAAGTTCATAAATCTCATCAGATTCTTAAACAATTTGAAATTATTTTTAAAGTATAGATTTTTTTCCCCTAGTTTGATAAAATGGAAAATGAAGAATTTACCCGGCTAAGGACTAATGCCAAGTTTGACAGTAGTTCCTGTGTTCATATCTGAGCTAGACTACTTCTAAAACGGAGAAAGAATAAAGAGCAGAGGCAAAACAATAACAACACTGAATGCATCTAAAAGAAAATAGCTTTCAGTTGATGTGCCACTATATGATTATATTCCCACCATCAGTCAAATCCAGCCCCTTCTGCAGATGTTTATTCTTTTCTCTCCTGTTTGGTTATTATGGTTCATTATGTTGAGGGACTAAGCTGATTGAAATGTTCATTGAGATGACTGCTGCAGTAAAATGCGTAAAAGGGGAAAAAAAAAAAAAAAATGCAGGGAGGGCAGGAGGAGAGGGAGCTTTTTATAACTCGGTAGCACTGATTGCTGCACCAGAAACAGTGTGAAAGAAAGGGTGGGGGGAGGCTAAATACATGGCTTTTTAAAACAACAATAAATCATACGCCATATATAGGCCAAAAATGAAAGAGACTCTGTGTTCAGATGTAAACTTCTGGCAAGACCTGGTTTGTTGTCAGGTTCCCAGACACAAAATAGACACTCTGTTCACTTAGCATGAAGCCCTGCAAGAAGCAGGGAGCTCCGGAGACTCTTGGCTCTTCTCAAGTCTCATTAGGTCTGCATATTAATGACTTGCAGCAATATAAAGGGGCCCTGTAGCTGCCTCCTCTTCCCCTGGTGCCTGGGTTTCCCATCGTTAAGGGCACAGTGACTACAGTAGCAAAAAAACAGAGGACGCTAACAGAGCACGCGGGTGAGGCAGCACTGCCATGACAGTACGAGTCCCTTGCCCTGGTGCCTTCTAAGACGGGGGTCAGGGGGAAAAAAAAATTGGATGACTGGAGAGACTCTGGCAGTATTTTGTATGACACGCTTGTAGCAAATCCTTGTACATGATAGAGCACAGAGGGAACAAGGGGAAAGAAATCACTGCATTGAATCAAGACATACCAGACCTTTGGAGACTGTGGTAGGGAAGAAAGCACCAGCGTTGGTGGCTACAACGCAGCGCGAGGGTGAGAATGAATTCTAATGCATAGGCTCTAAACAAATGTCCCTTTCAGAAGAAAACTGACAGTATGAGAGCAAAGGCAGCACGCTGTACGCATGGGAATAACCCTGCAATGTATGTATTTTCTAGGTGATTCCAACCATAGTCTTTTAAAGCATTTCTTTCCACTGTCAGGACTGAAAGAAATGTGCTTAAGAATACCTTTGCCTTTTTAACATGGGGATCACTTATAGTACATGGTGCCTCAATTTGAATTAAAAAACAACCCTCAAAAACTGCTGAGGTATTACACATTCAGAGCACCCAATGTGTCCCCACTGATCCCCAGCAAAAATCCTCACAGTCTGGCTGCCATTCAAGCACGGGGTTCATTCTTTCCCTTGGGAACTCCCCCTGCACTTCACACTGCCATGCCAGCTCAAGTGCCTACTAAACAAAATTGCCTAATGCTTTGAAACTCTGCAAATCTGCTGTTGGGAAAAAAAAAAAATATATATATATATAAAGGCATGCTATAAAATGTACCAACAACTTTGTGTTAATGTGGAGGAAGTTTTGCTACACGAAACGATGCAGAATAACATACCAACCCCCTCACCATCCAAACAAATAAAAAAAACCTCTGCCCCGTGAATGAAAGGGGCTGAAAATTGTCTCCTTGCCCAGGTAACTGTAGTAGCAAGCTGACTTAAACCCACCCTCCTATACAATATGCTTACGCTATTTATGCCGGTCTTGTATTATATTCCTGTAAGTAACTGTTCTTTCTAGTCTCCCTACTTAAAGATCTACTATTTCCATTTTCTTATCAGACTTACCAGAGGATTGACCTCGATTAGTGGCATCATGATCACTGTCTCCTTGCTCACTGTCTCCATGGCCACTGTCCTTAGAGCTTACTATGTCTGCTTCCTGGAATGCAGAACTAGACACAGAAACATCTTTACATTAGAATAAACATGAAAGATGAACTCATAAAACATTCTTCTGCCATCACATGGCCAAACACGGTGCTGCATTCCCACACTCCTGCCTGCTGCACTGCTTCTGCAAAGGTGCTCCTGTCCACCATCAACAAAACTGGCATTTTCAGACCTTGGCAGCCTAGCTGAAACGGACAGTAAGCATTACTGCCCCGCCTGGTTTTCATGTAACCGGTATAAATAATTTGGTAGCAATTTACTTAAGCTGGATAGCTAAATTTTAACTCAGAAGGGACCAATGTCTTCTGGAAGACCTTACAGAAGCATTTTAAAGTCTTTAAAGCATGTTTTAGACTAAGACAAAATGAGATTTTTCTTCTCTTTTCAGTTGGTTTTGAAACCAGTTCAGAAAAGCTGAAATTCAAACTCATTCAGTCAACAGTGTTTCATTTAATAGGTCTACATGCATTCAGTTTCCCATGATTTTACTACTATTTTATATCTGCGGCGAACACATGCCTGCCCCCCACTCAGACTTGCTAAAGCACACGTTAGGAAAACAAGGCTAAGGAGCCCATACCTGTTTACTCGCCGGGGTCTGTCAACTAGGTAACTGAGCTCAGCACGCTGATGTTTTGTCTAGGAAAAAGAAAATATCGGGAAATATTTCAACTCTCGATATTTCTGTAACCAGCATCAGAAAATACACCAAAGCAGCTCACCATATTTGCTATAAATGGTAATGTTCAGCTGCAAGTAGGCCTGCACAATCTGTTTCTAGGATGTAAAGGGAAAGAACCCAGCTCTTATTCACACAGTGGGAAGGCACAAGGGCTTTTTTCCTGAGCTTTTTGGGATGAGATTCTGACACGTTTTCTCACAGCACATGCTGTCGAGCACCACAAGGACTCCCACAAAAATCAACAAAACTATTTCCAGAGTTGTGTACTACTTAGTCCGAGAAAAAAAAAAAAAAGAAACACCAAAACCTTATTGTAATCTAGTTTTCAGCCTGTTTTTCATTACAGTGTATAAAAACAGAGGCAGACAGTACAGTTACTGCACCCTAAGGATGAAAATACATTGAGATACACTCGAGTCCTTAAAAAGGCAGCAGAAGACCGGGTTTTATAGACATTTTGAGGAAAGGTCAATCTTCCAAGCCAATATTAGAATTTCTACTGCAAAACTTAAATGCTTCAGAAAACGCTATTCAAACCAGCTTTGCCAGACAGGTTTCAGTATCCATGTTAAGAGAGCGTGTGTTGTTTGCACTGGTGCACAGGCAGGGAGGTACTGGGAGCGTGTCTGAGCTGACCCAGTAGAACATGACTAACGGGGGAGTATGATGGCACGACGTATGCTTTGATAGAAATTCTCTACACACTAGGTAACACAACACAGGCGACATGTTTAACAGGAGGGGACGTTAAGCCTCTGCGTATCATTTCACAGAAACTCTTGATGCTTCCCTTCGCACACTCAGCTTTGGGTTTATAAAGAGCTGTTCAGGCAGAGTAAAGAGAAGTCAATTAATAAAGCCTAATTCACAAATTAATTAAAGTTCCTGCTAACTGTAGAGACTGTCACGGTCCCAGAGGGGGGTTCCCCCAACGCCTCACTGGCACACGCAAAGGTTTCAGGAAGAAAAAAAAAAAAAAAAAAAAGAAGAGTGGCGAAACGTTGCTTTTGAAACACCCCCCACCCCGTGATTACCCCTCGCGTCACTTCATCGCTGTCAGCGACTCGGCAAAATTAATTATAAAGGGAGAAGAAGGAACGGGGTGGGGGGAGGGGGGGAGTGCCTTCCCCTCCGGGAGAGGAGAGGCAGGAGCTTCGTTAGCGGCCGGGGCACCGCTAACGGTCGCCCAACGGCCCGGCGCGAGCGGGACTGGGGAGGGGGGGGCGAGGGCGGGAAATGGCGGTCCCGCGGGGCCTTACCTCACTGGACAAGATGCTACCGTTGGAGATGATGTCGGGCTGCTGGTCGGCGTAGCCGGTAACGATGGCCCCGCAGGGGTTGTGCTCGGCGTCGGTGCTGCGAGAGGGGCTGCAGGGCTTGAGGAACATCAGGTCGGTCTTGGCGGACTCGGGGGTGAGGCAGACCTGGTAGCAGTAGTTCTGGTTGTGGTGGTGAGAGCCGAAGGTGCCCGACTCCTCCACCGGCACCTGCGCCGGGTTGCTGGGCACGTTGGAGCTCTGCACCAGCATGATGTCCGACTTGCTGAGCTTCTTCTTGCGGGCCCGAGCCTGACGGCTGCAGCAGGGGCAGCAGCAGCAGCAGCCCAGGCAGCAGTCGCTGGCCAGGCAGGTGTAGATGTTGAGCTTCTTCTCCTTCTGGCAGCGCACGGCCAGGACGATCATGGCCAGCAGGAAGATGAAGGAGACGGAGCCCAGGGCGATGATGAGGATGAGGGTGAGGTCGAGCGAGGCGTCCCCCCCGGAGCGGCTGGGCCGATGCTCACCGGAGCCGCCGCCGCCGCCCCCCGCCGCGCCCGCCCCCGCGCCCAGGCCGCCGCCGCCACCGGGCCGCTCGGCCGCCCCGTCCACCAGCACCACCTGGATGGCGGCGGTGGAGGAGAGCGGCGGCTGCCCGTGGTCGCGCACCTCGATGACCAGCTCGTAGGGGCGCTGCGGGTCGCGCTTGGCCGGCACCCGACGGGCCGTCCGCAGCTCCCCGGTGCGCCAGTCCATGCGGAAGAGGCTGGCCTCGTTGCCCCGCACGATGCTGTAGGTGAGGCGGGCGTTCTCCCCGTCGTCGGCGTCCACCGCCGCCACCCGGCTGACCAAGTAGCCCGGCTCGGCGCCGCGGGGCAGGGCCTCCCGCGCCGGGGTGCCGTTGCGGCCGGGCAGGGGGCTGACGATGGCGGGGGCGTTGTCGTTCTGGTCCACCACGATGATGTTGACGGTGGCGTTGCCGGCCAGCGGCTGCGGCTCCTCGCCGGCGTCGCGGGCCTCCACCTGGAAGCTGAACTCCTTGAGCTGCTCGTAGTCGAAGGAGCGCAGGGCGTAGAGGAAGCCGTTCTCCGAGTTGATGGAGACGTAGGTGAAGACGGACATGCCCTGGATCTGGCTCTCCAGGATGGAATAGGCGAGCTGGGCGTTGGCGCCCTGGTCCCGGTCGGTGGCGCTGACGGCGTAGATGTAGGCGCCGGGGACGTTGTTCTCGCTCACGTAGACCTGGTAGACGGGCTGGCTGAAGCGCGGCGCGTTGTCGTTCACGTCGCTCACCCGCACCTGGATGGACTTGCTGGTGCTGAGCGGCGGCTGGCCGCGGTCCCGGGCCACCACGGTGAGGGTGTAGGCGTCGCCGCCCGGCTGCTCGCGGTCCAGCGGCCCCTCGGTGACGATGGTGTAGTAGTTCTTGAAGGAGCTCTTCAGGCGGAAGGGCGCGTCGCCCTGCAGCAGCTCGCACTGCACCTGCCCGTTCTCCTCCGAGTCTCGGTCCGAGACGCTGAAGAGGGCCACCACCGTGCCCGGCGCCGCCGCCTCGCTCACCGCCTCCTTGACAGTAGAGAAACTGATCTCGGGGGCGTTGTCGTTGGCGTCCAGCACCCGCACCAGCACCTTGCAGTGAGCCGGCACGGCGTTGGGCCCCAGGTCCTTGGCTTGCACGTACACCTGATAGACGCTGCTCTCCTCGTAGTCCAGCTCGCCGCTCACCTCCAGCCGCCCGGTGCGCGGCGCGATGCCGAAGAGCTCCCGGGCGCGGGCAGAGATGTGGCTGCTGAAGGAGTAGATCACCTCGCCGTTCTGGCCCTCATCGGGGTCGCTGGCGTTGAGCTGCAGCACCAGGGTGCCCGGTGGCGAGTTCTCCGGCAGCGACACGGTGTAGACGGGCTGCTCGAAGGCGGGGACGTTGTCGTTGGAATCCAGCACCCGGACTGTGAGCAGGGCGGTGCCGGTGCGGTGCTGGGGCTGCCCGCCGTCCACCGCCGTCAGCACGTAGCGGTGCACCGCTTGCTGCTCCCGGTCCAGCGGCTTGTCCAGCACCAGCTCGGCGAAGCGGTTGCCGTCCCCCTGAGTCTGCACGTCGAGGGAGAAGTAGCTGTTGGGGGTGATCTCGTAGGTGCGCAGCGAGTTGGTGCCCACGTCGGGGTCGAAGGCGCTCTCCAGGGGGAAGCGGGTGCCCGGCGTGGCGCTCTCCGAAATCTCCACCGTCAGGTCGGGCTCCGGGAAGGAGGGGGGGTTGTCGTTGATGTCCAGCACCTCGATCTCCACCTGGAAGAGCTCCAGGGGGTTCTCCAGGAAGACCTCCAGGTGCAGCAGGCAGGTGGGGCTCTGCTTGCAGATCTGCTCCCGGTCGATCTTCTCGTTCACGTAGAGCACCCCGGTCTCCAGGTTGAGCTCCAGGTAAGGGCTGCGGGAGTTGGGCGCCGTCTGGAAGCGGCGAGCCGAAAGTTTTGTAATGTCCAAGCCCAGGTCCTCGGCGATATTCCCCACGAACGTGCCATGCTCCTGCTCTTCCTGCACCGTGTAACGGAGCTGGCACAGGGCCCCCTCCACCATCCAGAGCAAGGCGAAGAGGAATAGCACAATCATCTCCAACCGGGGAAAGAGATCCCCCCTCCTCCCCAACACCACCTCTTCCAAAAGCCACCACCACCACCACCTCCGAAAATACAGAGTACAGTGTGCGTGTGTGCCTGTGCGTGTCTATCTGTCTGTGCGTGTGTGTGTATGTGTGTCCGCGCCTGCGAGCGTCTGGATAGAGAGAGGGATCGGGGGAGGGGGAAGGAAAGGGAGGGGAGGGGGAAAGAGGTTGATTTAAGGGGGGGGGGTGCTAGATATTATTTTTTCTGATTCATGTTAGGATTTTTTTCTCCCCCATCTCCCTCCTTTCTGTTACGAGTATTATTATTTCACACGCTGACCCAACGAAGAAGGCAGGCGTCCCCACTTCATCTGTGATCTTCGAAATAAATCGCCAACTAATAATAGCTATTAGCTGGATGTAGCTAGAGATACACAGTAGCCCGCTTTTATTTATTCCGAGAGTCTTGGCGCTGCACCGCGGCAGCAGCAGTGGTGGCGGAGGCAGCGGCGGCAGCAGCAGCAGCAAATCCCAAGGAGGAAATTTTTATATTTCAAGATTGTCCTCGGTTTGTCTTCCTGGTGGGAGCTGGAGGGGTAGATGCTGCTGGTAGAGCCGGTGGACATGCCCTCGTTGCAAGAAAAAAAAAGCAGGCAGAAACCGCGAAATGAAAAAAAAAAAAAATTACAACCCGCAAAAAGATTTCATATCAAAAAAAGGCAGAGAACAGCTTTGCTACGCAAAAGTTTCATTCCCTGATTTCTCTGGGATTTCCTCTTTTTTACTTAAAGATTTTAGATTTTCTTCTCTTCTATTAATAGTCTTTCATTTTCTTCTTTTATTGCTATTATTACGTTCATCATCATCACCACTCTGCTTTTTATGGATACGCTGATCAGTTTGGGGTTGTTTTTTTTGCTCCCTTCTTGCTGCTTTTGCGCCTAGCCCCTCTCTCTGTCTCTGCTCGCTGCTGCTGCCGCTCGCCTCCTCTCCCGTCCCGGCTCCAGCCCCGGCTCCGGCTCCTCTGATCTCTGCCGGCAGTTTCTGAGCCGGCAGCGCTCGGCTTTTCTGTTTTTGCGCAGCGCTCGGCTCCTGCCAACCAATGGGCCGGCAGCAACGCCCCCGGGGGCGGCACCCCATTGGCCGCGGCGCGCGTCAAGTATGGCTGCGTCACAGACGGGCGAGCGGGTGCGAGCGGCGGGCAGGCAGGCAGGCAGGCAGGCAGGCAGGCAGGCAGGCAGGCAGGCAGGCAGGCAGGCAGGCAGGCAGGCAGGCAGGCAGGCAGGCAGGCAGGCAGGCAGGCAGGCAGGCAGGCAGGCAGGCAGGCAGGGGGAGCCTAGCCCCCTCCCCAATCCCCGCCTAGCCCCCTCCCCAATCCCCGCCTAACCCCCTCCCGGCCCCACCCAATCCCCCGCCCCAGGGAGGTCACCGCCTGTCAGCAGCGCGCACCCACGGGTGACAGTAAACAGCCTTCTCCTTGGAGAGGGAGTTTCCACCAGCTACCAACTTTCCTACCCGAGGCCGGGCGCAGTAGCGTTTTTGGAAAAACCATAAACAAAGGGAAACTTGAGATTATTATTCCTTCCTCCCCCCTCCCCATGGGCTGCCGTGGCTAATTAGTTTGTTTGACGATGGAGAAAGTGCAACTTTCCATCGCCGGCACAGTGTTTCCAGCTCCAGCCAATTTAAAGTATCGCCCGCCTGCGCCCGTTTTTCTCCCCATTCACACTTTTGGAATTTCCACTACCGTTACCGGCGGCCGTCGGGGAAGGAGCCTCGCCGAGCTCCGGGTTTCCCGCAGGTTTCGGTAACCCCAGCCCGGGCACCCTCTCCTGCCTCACACGGCGAACGGGGCGGCTTCTTCCCCTCTCCCAAATCTGCCAAACCAAGGCGATTCCCCTGACGGCGCCTGTAGCGGGGCGGGTGCTCGGCCAACGCGGCTGCCATCGATGCGCGGGGGCTGTGCGGCTCCGCCGGCGCTGAGCCAATTTCGGGGCGGGCGCTGGCGGGTCTGAGCCCGCGTCCCGTACTGCCCGCGGGCCTCTTACAGCTGAAGATCCACGTCCCTAACTTCACCAAATGACGAAAGGATAGAGTAAAAAGGATGTTTGTTTTTTTTTTTTTTCAAAATGTTATTTTATTGTTTCTAAAAAGCAACACAAAGCGGGTACGAGCGGCTTCTGCTCTGACCCCACTTTTGACCCGCCGGTGAGCAGCGGCTCCCCTCCGTGCATTTCCACGCTCGGGTGCCTTTTCCCTTGCGCTAACGCCGCACCCCGCCGTCCCGAACTCCTGCCTTCCCCTTTCTGCGCGCTTCCCCCCGCCCCCGGGCGGGGATACCGGCCCCCCCGCCGGCGGTTAGCTCAGGCGGGAGGGGAGCGGGGGGGGCGCGGCCGAGCTCAGGCCGCCGCAGCCAAACCGATCTCAGCTCCGCGCCCGGTGCTGCCAGGGCCCCCCCGCACCGCGCCCGCGCCAGAGGCCGCAATCGCGGGCGGCGGGCGCCCCCCAGCGGCGGCAGCGCCGCACTGCGCCCCGGCGGCGGCACCGCCTCCGCTCGGCGGCGGGGGGAGCGGAGCTTCCGTCCCCGCCACGGCCCTGAGACCCCTCCGCCTGCCTCCGCTCGCCCGCGCCGCCCCTCTCCTCCGGGGGGGACCCCGTCGCTGTCCGCAGCTCTCTGCCGTTACCGCGCGGCCGCTTTGAAGCCCGGTGTAGGGGCGGACGGGGGAGAGGCGGGAGAGCAGCGATCGTGCGTGCGTGCTGGGCAGCCGCCGGTGCGGCAGGGAAACGCCACCCCAAATAACATCGTGTCCTCCTCAGCATCCCCCCCGCCCACCTCCCAGCCACCATCGCAGAGCCGGCGGGTCGATTCCGGTGGGTGTTTTCCAAATAAACCGGATTTCGTCAGAAAAAGCCCGGCTGCCGGTGCCTGCTGGGCGCGGGTGGGAGCTCGCTGCGTTCCCTTCGCTGCCACCGCCAGCTCCGCGCCCGGCCAGCCGGGCTCCCGCACACCTCCGCACTCGGGGGCCGCGGTGCCGGCCTGCCGTCGGGGAAACGGCCGCTTCCCGGGGTCTAAGGGGACCGGGAGCAGCCCGGCTCCCGCCGCCGAGGAAAGCCGGGGTCCTTTGCCGTCGAGGAAAGCGGGCAGCGCCGCGACTCCCCCGTCCCACCCCGCGTTTCAGAGCGCGGCCGGGTCTCCATTTTGTGTCAGGGCGCGGCGGCCCCCCCACCCCGCCGGCTCCGCGTTGTGTTGAACCCCGGGCGGGGAGTGGAAAGCGCCGGAGATCCTGATAGACAACGATCTGAGGCAGCCCTCTAATGCGAGATGACAAATTGCACTTAGGCGATACGTGAACAAGAAAATGATTTATGGATTTTGACGACGGTCTGAGCAAATGAAGGCGACATGAATTATACATCCTAATGTGCAGTATATCATTTTCTAATAACACTGTTTTAGCTCTAATGCTGTGCGCTGCTCTCTTCGATAGGGGGTATTGATTAAATAAAAAGTCCAAGGGCTGTCTTTAAACCGGACGCGTATCTTCTCTAGGCACCGGCTGAGGTTTATGTATTTACCTCTTGCTAAAGCACAGGGCTATCATCAGGCCCCTGACATCATGGCTTTTATTTTTTTCTGTCCGTCATCATTTAATTTGGCGGTTGCTTGGCCGAATGGAGACTAATCTTTCGTAGCGCTGCATTTCGCTCCACGCTGCGATTTAGAAATGTAAATAGATGACATCAGGTTTGTAGATCCGCCGTGCTGACAGGGACAGCACCTGGGTAAGTCAAACCTTTCCTCCCTGCCAAAATCCTTATGTGCCTTTTTGGCACCCCAAGTACAAAAGGGCATTTTCTGTCAAGGACAGCATGTGATAAATAATACTCTGGCTCAGCCAGAACTTCCGTAGCATTTTCATGTACCAAATCTCACAGATTTGCTTAAAGATAAAAAAAAACTTTGGCATTTAACTCACACGTGCTGGGAGAGTGAATCGACACGAACAACTGAGTGCGTGTGCGTCAGGGGAAGAAGAGCTGTCAGGTAGGGAGGGGGCTGAGCCCCAGATCCGGCCTGCATTAGTGCCTCACGGCCAGGGCTTCCCCTTGCCCGCAGCTGAGTTCTTTTTGCCCTTCATCACAGCGCAGCGATGAAGTCATAGTGACATAAGCTATGAATATTCCAAATTATTTCAGTGGTTCCTGGTCTGAAATATCACTTGAAATTAAGAAGGACAAACAAGTCCTGGCCTTTCATGAAACAGTATAAAACAGAGATGGGGAAGGTGGAGGTAAAGGATTAATGCATTCGTTTAGCAGGGTTAAATCAGTGATTATTGGGGAAGAGGTCAGGAAATTCTTCATATCTCATTACCCAAGGGAAGTATTTCCGTAGTTCAGACACAAACAGAGCCACACAAGTAAGTAAGTGCTACTTTTTTTTGATTAAACTATCACTTTCCTAGACAATCATAGAAAGCTAATCCCCATTGTTTAGTTGAGTCACCAAAATGATCTTCTGGTTCTATTTGAGGCATCAGTCTTGGTTTTGGGCTGAGGAACACTGTGGTCTCTTTACTGTCTGGATCTTAAAAACACATTGAGAATTGTTCCATCCTCCCTCCCCCCAGCAAATCTCTTAGATTGTCATTACTTGTTTTAATTTTAATTATCTAGGCTTAAAAAAAAAAAACAACAAAACCCACCCAGGTTCTCCTTTGAGAGAATTAATAACAGCTCTTAGTGCAGAAAAGATTACTGGAATCAATGATGTGATTAGGATTGTAAATAAGAAGTAAAAGATGTCACTAGTCGAAAAAGCCTGCTTTGCTAACAGGAAGATGTGTATGTTTTACTGATAGGGCCGTAGGATGAAAATCCTGCTTCAAAGAGGGGTCGATACAGAACAATTTCAGAAATTAACTAAGAGGCCTGATTAAGGTTATTTGTGTCAGAGGGAAAGGTTCACTGCCACCACTCCCTCAATGGATTTCTCTCTTAATTGCCAATGAAGAGACAAAACAAGGCGGCTAGACCATTTGGCTAATCAATAAAAAAAGCCTGCCTTCGCGTTTGCCCGAGGAGCGCTCCTTGGGTCAGATCGATGTAGCAGCCACCAAAGTTCTTGCAGAGGTCACCAGTGATCAAGACATTTTCTGCTGGCTTTTAAACAACACTGGAGCCGAGCATCTGCTGCGAGGTTGCAAATGTAAGCAGAACTGGAGATACGATGTTAATCATCATCCTCATGCTTATGGGAGGACTCCTGGTGATAAAAACAACTTCTTGTATTTATGGCCTTAGACAGCTGTTTTAATAAATGACAATAAAGTGTTACTTCGTTACATGCTCTGTACTGCAGCAGTGATCAGATATGATGGAGCCTCTCAAGAAGCTGCTGGGATTTTTTCTGACTAAGAATTGCAGTGAATGCACCACAGTCCAGAACAGAATTACGGTGGCTGCGTCCCACAGAGGTTTCTTAAGGCCAGCTTCCGCCTCCTTTTCTTTGCCCCAAAACATTCGTACAGATTTCAGGGAGACCACTCAAACAGCAGGAGGCTGCTGAGTGTGAAACAGTGCATCCATTGCTATTATTCCACTTTCTCCAGCATTCAAAGCCTATCATAATGTTTATGGGAAAAAAAAATTAAATCCCAGCCTGTTTTAATGACTTGTGTATTTAGCTGATTCATGGCTGTGTTGAGATAAATATAAGAAAACGCTATGTTTCCCCAGTTAAGCTCTCAACAGATTTTTCTAGCAACCAGGCCTCTTTACAGGGTCCATAGTGGAGCACCCAACGTCCTGGTCACTTCAAAACACCCACTTCCGTACGCACAGCTCGGCACTAACCGACATACATTGGGCACGATTCCTATAAGCTTGCCTCATGTCCCGTTATTTTCACTCTATTAATTAGTGGCAAATCTGCCAATTTTGAACTTAACGCTTATTATGGCACTGCAGATAAACCAACAGAAATTACTTTACACAAGGTGATCAGTCAAAGTTACATATTCCTTTTAATTCACCTGTTTACTTGGAGAAGAGAGATGACATCTGCATCTAACCTACCTCACAGAAGATACTTCTTGACAAAATACTCTTTACTAAGGCAGATTACTTACCATGTAGCTAGGATTTTCAGAAAGATAGTTTACTCCACAGATAGAAACCTGATATTACATCAGCTGAGAGGCAAAATATTATCACATTTATCAAGACAGGCATCATCAAGCCACTATTTTCTGTATAAATTTCTTTTTTTATTATATGGCTCAATCAACTGCACCCATTTCTTTGAACTTCATCAAAAGGCAGTTGACCTGTATCTGAATTTAAGAAATGCTACTAAGCTTGAATGATTACTAGAGCAAATGAGGACAAAACTGCAGTGGAAAACTCCAGTTGCTTGAGACACTGTTAAGCTTCTTATTATACACTCAAAGCCATAGGTAGATGTAGTTACTCAAGATAAAGAAAATTACTCTGTTGATTTTCTTTTCAACAGCAAGGTCAAGCCTTGAACTAAAGCATAGCTTGGTTTGAGGTTCAGCTTGAAAAGCAGTAGTTAAAAATATGAAACTTTTATTCTTCCCCTTATAATATTCTATGTGTAGTGCTTGGCAGAATAAATTAAAAAAAACACCCCTGTATTGTTTGCCCAGAAGAATTTGCATTCTTGGGCCTCAGTGTTCCATAGATACACAATCTCCAGCATAATTCTGTCATCTGAGTTGTCATGCCAGCTACACAACAGATAACAATAGCACCAACGAGGAAGGGAAAGGAGAAAGACGGGAAAAATGATGTTACAATTATATAGTCACTTGGGAAGAGAGCACACATCTGTATTTTTTAGTAACTATTCTAGGTGGAGCTACTTTCACTGCCAATAGTTAAGACTGCATTTTTCTATTTGAGTCTTCACACGATAAGACCCTATACTCGATGCTTTTTCTCCTCGCATTGCATCTGGCTAGTGTCAGCTTTTCCATAGCATTACCCACCTCAATTTGAGTGTTGAGGGAGTTTCCATTGGAAACCAGTGTAGTCATTTATGAGATAATCGAGGAAAAAAAAATTGTCTATGCTAAAAATATTGCAAGATTCAATTCAGAAATTTCACCACCTCCACATTTTGTAAGAGTGACTTTAGCAGATGGAGGTCTCAAGAGTGCTTTTTGCCATTCTCAGGAAGATACACCAAAGTGGTAAGTCCTTGAAAAGCCTCAGCTTACACGCTCTCAGAAATTTGTAAGTTGGTCCGTGAAAAATCTGTGCTAGACATCTCCTCTCACAACTCCTGCTTAGTGGCTGGACGGCATGACAGAAACTGTGCAAGTTCCTGTGTTCCACACAATTGCTGTGGAGGATGAACACCATTTTTCTCAGAATAATTCTTTTTCCAGGGTTTTGCAGGTTCCTCTGTAGAGCTGGATATAGATCCAAAGCATGCGTCCACTTATCATCCGTACACTTGCTTCTCTCGCTGATGGTAGGGAAGCAGGAGAAAGCAGAAAAAGTAAAGTATGCCTACAGGACAACACATAGAATGGCAGAAAAAGGAGGTGACAAGTACTAAAGTATAGAGAAATTACTAAAAGTGTAAGTGCAGCAAAACAAATGGTAGGAGAGAAAAATTTAAAAAAGCTTTTAGAATTAAAAAAGCATTTAGACTTAAAAGAAACGGCAATCAGACTGTAACCACAAAGCTAAATATCCTACCAGACTTTTCAGCAGCTTCCTAAGTTCCTGCAGCCTACCAACAACAACAACAGAAGCTGTCAGAGTTCCCCTTTCCCTTTTATCAGCAGGCTTTACATATGCATATGGAAAAGCTCACAACTGCTAGCTCTTAATTAGGTGAAGTAGGAGTAGTCTGTGCTATAGATCTCAGTGGTCCAGGCTCTGTTCATTATGCAGGCTGGGGCTTGCTGTTGCTACAATCACAGTTTTTCAATTAAGAAATCAAACCAAAAGATTGTCTCTCTCCACAGAAGTCGGTGCTAAACTGGGCATCTCTGGAGGCTGTGCCGGCCCAGCAGCCACCTCCTCATGTAGCTGCAAGGTCACTCTGATCAGCAGGATCTTGAAGCTATGGGGGACAGGGATGATACGCCTCGCTCAGCAAAACTTTGGAAAAATTATCAAGACAGTATGCAAGTTGCATAATCAGACCTGAGGAATGTTTGATTTGAAAGTTAATCGTGCTGTCGCTTCCAATGAGCCTGTCCATTGTGGGGATCTGTTGCTAAAAGACTCCTCTCCACTGCCTATCAGTCCTGCGGTTTGTTCATCGGAACGAGGGACTCAAACGGTACCAGGTTTTTATTCTGAGACGAGATCTTTTCCAAGAAAGCTGCTGCTGTTTCATTGGTGTACACAACAAGCAGTGCTGCTGATGTTGAATCAGGGTGGGTTAGTAGCTGCAGGACTTTGGCTTCTGTTAGGGTGTGCAACGCGTGAGGAAGGGAAAGAGAGGTCTTGTAGTCAAATATGTTGAATGCCAAATGCTGTTGTGTGTTAACATAGGTAACGTGTGCCCCAGTTCCTCTGTTTTAAGAAAGGCTGTAAGAGTATGGCTGAATGTATTTTGGCATGAATGGATGGATACTTGCGATATAGTGAGATCTAGATCACTTGGATAGAGTGAGGAGAGCTCCAGAGGTGATTATAATTTTATAGGAAGTGGAGAATTGGCACGATATGCACTGAATAATTCTGTAGCCACATGGGCCTGTCTCCTGGCATAGAATCGTAGAATGGCTTGGGTTGGAAGGGACCTTAAAGATCATCCAGTTCCAACCACCCTGCCGTGGGCAGGGACAGCTTCCACTGGACGAAGTCGCTTAAAGCCCCAACATGCCCACCACAAGCTGCTGAATCACACCTGCTTCCTTTAATACCAGTGTTCTCTCATTTTGCAGGCTTTACTATGCAAAATCTTTTTGAAGTAACGTATGCATATGCAATCGTATACATATGCTCCTATGTAATTACACGAACCTTGATGTTGAGCTTGGAAAGAAATGACAGTACTGCAAGATGTGCATGTGGGGGGAGAGGGGAATGCAGCTGCGATCGAGTTCAGCAGGAGCAACGGCCAAGATGGAACCGATCCTGCCTCTAGCGAGAGGCAACGTCTTTTAATTCGAGGAACTTCCAAGCTCTAGGGAGAGGCTGACCGACACGTCCACTCAAGGCAGCAAAACGTTATCCCCGTGACTGACAGGGTCACTCCGCCACGGCAGAGCTCAGCAGAGCAGCTGGATGGCCTCGGTGGCTGTTCCTCTGGGCTACCAAGTACCAGTGCCGGGCCCCACTGCCGCCGGGAGGGAGAGCATCCTTACCCCAGCACAGCCGCTCTGCACCCCTGCTGCGTTTGGTGCTCCCAGAGAGCTGCGAGCTGCAGCGGCTGCCGCTCCAAAGGGGTGGTCCCACAAAATCCTGCAGCTGTGGGAGGCAGCAGCTGAATTGCCAGATAGCCATGTAATACCCCCCCGAAAACGGGAACTGTGCTTGTTACAAATAAAAGCAGCGATGCAGCGTGCTGTTGTGTGGTAATCTGCTCTGCTGTGCGGTCACGAGAGGAGCATCTGTCTCCAGAGGCAGAGAGCTGACTTAAAATGTAATCAATTTATAAAATATAACACAGGCACTGTGATAGCTCTGTGTGAGCTGAGCATGACAGTGAAGAGATTTGCAGGAAAAGGAGGGAAAAGGAAGACAAGACAGGAAGGACTCAGGTTGTGGGAAGTGTAAAATGGGAGAATGAGTCATGGAAATGTGATTTAGGGTAGAGTGGGAAGATGACAGAAATCTTGTAGGAAGGCTTGGATTTTCTGAGCTTTGAAAAGCGTTCGAGAGTTTGCTGGCTTTCAGTGGTTCCCATAGATTTCCCTGCAATTGGGGGAAGCTTGGTGCAGGGGGATTGTTGCTTCCTGTAAAAGGCAGGGTTAATAGCAGAGTGGGAATATTTTGGAAAAACTTACCGCTCTTATTGGTTGTGGCCTACTATTGGCTTTAACTAGGAAAGCCTCTTCTGGAAGAATGTCTTAGGAAGTTGTCTGCCGCTCTCCCGTGCTGCTGTAATGTTGGGCAGTAGGGATCTGGGGTGCACTTGTGTCCCCCAGTTTCCACTGCTCTGTAGTTTCTAAGAATCCAAAGGTGACCAGGAAACTGGTTTATAATGTTCCATTTGCTGGAAAGAAAGGATATATGCTTTTGACTCTTTGCCATATTTTGCTCAGCGCAGAAAGGAACAGAAGCACAATTAGGAAGGAAGAAATAGCCTTTACAGCATTACCAAAGTGTAAAAATAAATAGCTTCAGGAATGCGGTTCGTATTGCAAGCAAAGATAGAAAAGCCAAATAATAGTTGTATACATTGATTTTGCAATGTAACTATAGGCTTACAAGGCAGTACTGAAGAATATTAACTGAAAATCCTTGTCCAGAAGTCAGAAAATTATAGCATCATCAGAAGTCCTTTATCTATGGAACTGTATATATAAAACTGTAAATTTTAATGCCCCTTTTTAGAATTTTCAGTAGGTAATAAATAACCAGCTTGTGTTCTGGTCTCTGTAGGAAGAGGGAGGATAATACCTGATCGGTATTCTAAGCTGAGAAATCACAAAAAATAGGTCTAGAAAAAAAAAAGTATCTAACTGTATTTTTTTTCCTGCCAAAATGAGCTTTCTGGGTAACTATTTGGTTCTGAACATTTCTGGAGGTGATTGCTGTAATAAAACAGTATCCAGAGCTTATGCGCTTTTAGAGAATGGCAAAAATTGCCATTTGATGTAGTACCAAAGTTAGGAGGCAGAAGACCTCGCTTTGCTAGTGGTGGTGATTTGGAAGAACTGCTTTACTTTTCCATGCCTCAGTCTTTATATATGTATAATGGGCATAACATGAAAAAAACCTGAATCAAGTCCATGACTAAGAAGGTCCTGTACAGGAATTGGACTTCATTACTGTGTGTGAGTTTAATCCAAGAAGGGTTTTCTGTAAGCCTGCCTACTGAAATGAGACAGAAGTAGAATTGTCTGCTTTGGGCATCCTAACAGCAGAAGTTTGGGAACTTTTTGTGGGAACTTGGTGTGGATTGGCGGTGTGAAAAATGTAGTGTCAGAGCTGCATCAAAAATGCAGTGGCCGTGGCCAAAATACAGCCTGATATAAACACTTTTGGCTTATTCAAATGTCTTCAGAATATACAGATAAGTTAATGTTGTAGTGGCAAGGTTTACTGCTTGCCCCTCGTATGTTGGACCACAGGTAACATCTGTCTTGACTTGGAAGAAGTCAGTAGATGTTCCATATTGCTCCATTAGTCTAATTTACTAGGATTGTTTTGGTCTGATTAGCTTGAACCTGATCCAGCTTGTCATTGCTGGGGGATCAGATGGCATGTATATCATCTATCTACTCGTGTATAGAAGATGCCAATCATGTATTAGTGATCTAAGAAGCCTAGCATAAATGTATTAAAATACTTGTAAAATTAGAGTAGAGGTTTCCTCAGTACCATCTGGTTGCCAAATGTGTCATTAGGCAATAACAGCTTTCAGTCTGTGAGAGTGGTAGAAAAAAAATTTACAAAATGGTTTAACCTTTCTGGCTATAAGAGCATCGTAACTTTGGCATCTGTTCTAGTCCCACTTAAAACACCGGAGTTTTTGACACAGATTTTTTTTTTACTTGGGGTAAGATGAGATCCTGCTTGTAGACATGGCTTCATTTGTCCTACAGATCTGTGTGTGTTTGTCAGCCAGTGGACAACTGTTCTTTGATTATTTTTTTTTCCTTTTTTTTTTTCTCTTACAGGAACAATATAAATGCATTTTCCCTGGCACTCAGTGCAAAAGTAGAAGCCTTGTCTGAAATTAGGAATGGTCAGTATCCAGCCAACTAACTTTTCAGTTAAGATGTTCTGGAATCATGTTCCTTGTTTTTTATCTTTTGATGCTGTATTCATTTTTTGGTCTTGCTGTACAATATATATACATGCACACACACACATACATACAAGTGGAAGGAAAACTGTCGGTTACAGAAGTCTGACCTTGCATTTAATGAACACGTGAAATTATGGTGGAAAACCAGTAGGTAGTTAGGACGGGGAAGAAATTCAGAACCAGGACCCTGGAACCAGCAGTACAGAGAGAATTTTCAAGAAAGAAAAAGTATGTTCCACTGTCCCCTAAATTTTTGGCAAATAATTTTTGGTTCAGCCTCAAACTGAGGGATAAAATAGTAGTTATTTTCACTGTGAGTAATGGTACATCTCAGAAGAGGGAACCAAACTTCTGTGCCTTGTTGGATTTTCCCTTTGCTTCCCAAGACCAAATGAAATGGATTACATTGTGGAGCAAAATGCTGGAAGTTTCAATTTTAAAAATTATGGAAAGTAAAGTAAATAGAAAGAAAGCATGTGTTCCTTTTTATTGTATTTTTATGGAGGTTATAACCAGAGTTGTTTTCTTACAGCTTTAAGCTGAGTTGTTATGAGCAGTTATTCTTACGGAGTCAGTGTGGACCAGATCCAAAGTTGTTCAAGCAAATAGCGAGATTTTCAGTGATTTCAGAGTTCTTTTGATCAGGCCCTTAATCTTTAAAAAATCGTGAACTTAATAGGACTATTGTGTACGTGATGCTGATGGTGTATGTGCCAAAAGGAGAAGATGGAGATTTACTAACTGGTTGTCTCTGAGTATTGTTTTACTTCATTGTCATTCTATTCCCTTTCCAGCTGTTTTTGTATATAAAAAGTTCAAGTAAATCCCCTTTAAAAGGTCTGCTTTTGTGTTAAGGTACTTAAAGTTTAATGTCTTTGTTTCAAAGAGCTTTTATGAAAGAAGATTTGTCCAGGCATATCCTGTAATAAACATCTGGAAACTGCAGGGGTTGGCTAATGGTGGCTGTATAGTGAGAGTACAGTTTAACTGGCTGGCTTTACATCAGGATTAATTTTCTCCCTTGTTTGGTTGTTTTTTAATCTTCTCAATTCACTTAGTTATTTTGCAATCTGAATATTTATGCCCTATCATGCTTAAATAGTCCTAAGTAGTCTTCTGGTTCGTAGGTAGCACAAAACGCCTCGTCCTGGACTGATGCAGGGAATGAAAGCAGATTACATCTCTGCATGGTATTCACTGATTAAGTGTTTGAAGAGCAAAGTTGCTCATCTTTAAAGACAACTTCCTTTTGTACAAAATATATAGGAAAATAAGTATTTCTAGATTAGTCAAAAGCAAAAGCTGCCACAGAGGTAATAGGCATCATTTGTATGTGGGCCAGAAGTTTAATTAGGATTAGGCAAACCAGAAAACTAGAGCTTCAGCTTATGTGATATAATCCAGAAGTGAAAGCCCTTAACCAGTTTGAGGAAGGGAGGGAATTTAAGGTTTTTTACAGAATGGAAAGGGAAAGACAGTGAATAGTTTCAGTAGCAATAATGGAGATGAGGAGGAATTGCAGAAAATGCCATACAAGAATAAGGAAATAGATGTTTGCAAAGGTCCCAGAGGGAAAATTAGGTAAGGAAATAAGGCAATAAGAAGTAGAATATGAAGTGGTAATCCCTTCACTACATTTATAGTCCTGCGAATGAACGAGCAAAACCATAACCCTTATTTTGGATGTGATGATGCTAAAGGGTAACGAGCTGTAAAGACAAGAGTCACTGTCAAAGTTGTTGGATGACAACAGGAGGTTTGAGAAAACAATTTTAAGTGTATGACTTAATCGGTAATTCTTGGAGAATTATTATCACTGTCAGTCCAGGAACAGATTAATTGAGTGGCCATGCAGAAACAAAGTTATCATCTCCCAAATTTAGCTGCACTTACCTAAAGTACAGCTTGACTTCTACAGACAAAGTGAGGCTAGGTCAGTCAACGTGGAAGTCAGTCGAGTGAGTCAGCCCTTGGGCAGAGGCACAAACCTGGATTCAAGTCCATGGAGCAATGGAAATGGCATTCCGTGTGCCACCAGTGCTTGCTGGGGCAACACCGAGAAGGCTTTACCAGGACTGCAGCACTGCCAGCAGTACAGCGGAGATGGTGCTGACTGAGGACCTGGAGGGGGCTGGTTCACCTCAGGATCTCATCTTCTCTCGAAGCAAATCCCCTGTGATGATTCCCCATGGGCCTTCCAGGAAAAGAAAGATTTTAATTACTTTGAGGAAGAAGGAGAAAAATAAAGATGTAAATGAGAAATGCATGTTGCTACAGATGCTTGCAGGTGTTTGCTGTCGATCCCTTTGTTTGTTCAAAAAGTACTCAGCCCTGTTTGATTGTGAAGGAGGAAAAAATTTGCTTCTGAGATATTTAAAACTAATTGTGTTCTCATTTATGTGGGAAGATAAATCGTGATACTTATGAAACGATTTCATTTTAATTGTGTATTTTAAAAGATGTTTAGTATTCAAGGATGGTCTAGATTTAGTCCTAGAAAGTTTCTCTTATTGCTCTGTGTATTTCACCTGTGGATTCATTCTCAAAAAAACCCAGATTACGAAGCTGCAAGCAAAGTCTCATTGTGTTTCTCTGCTGTGTTACCTCTGTTTTTTTTCTGAAGAGGCCTGCCTTAAGAGGTCACACTTTCTAAGCCCATAGACTGTCTTGTATCTCAAACTGCTAATAAATGCCAGCTAGAATTAATTACGGTGTTGGTGTGTGGTTCACACTAAGGACAGCAGGATTGCTTTTAAAACTGTAGCGGCTGCAGTCTGTTGGAACAGTATGAGCAGGTCTTCCCAAACAGGGGTCAGCCATAAACAAACTTACTCAGACCAGAACTGTGCGGACTTCTGCATTTCGAAGCTAACCAGCGCTCATGTGGTGCCTCGCTTTCCATCATCAAGCTTTTAATAGAGAAGAGTGCAGGGAAGAGCCATGCATAGGCATCATCTAATTTTGGGTTGTGTCTACCCTGTGCGACCTCTGGGCTTATGCTTTTGTCTGTATCCTGAGCCCATCATGGGAGAAGATTGCAGGAGATGTTAGCTCTGCCATCATTTTATCTTCTCTGGAGGTGACTTCAGACTTAGGTGGTTTGAGTTTGTCTCTCTTTGCTGGCTTGACAGGCTGTATGGAGCCTGCTTGTCCACACCAACGCTTAATTTAAGTGCCTGAGGTTACCCAGTGGGGAATATGCCTTGAACTGCCTACCGCAGACCTCCATGTGCTAGACCAGATATAATACCTGCTTCAGATTTGGTAAGTCTAAGTATTTTAATTCCACGGCTGCATGTGGCCTATGAAGGAATGTAGTAAAATTTAATTTTACTATTATAGTATGTAGTATGGATTTGGTTTTAAAGTGGTCATACGTAGGGTCAAATTCTTCAGAGAATTCAGTATTTAAAATTGATTGATCCAGACAACTTTTTTCATTAATTAAAAAAAATACTTGTTTGAAACTGGCTCAAACGAAGTTTGCTTCTGGTTTTCACAGTTTCTGCAATTATGTGAAATAGTAGAGTTCAGTTTAATTGACCGTGCACAATGTGTTTGCATGTTACTAATTTTAAAATCCAAGGCTTAATGGTAAAGTTGGAATTTGAATGAGCTAAGTAGACAAATACAAATTTTTTATATACACTAAGCTTTTCGCTCGCTATGATGCTGATGCTTAGATACCCTGTTTAATGATAGTTAATACAGTGATACTGATTTTGTCCCTGCTGTGTTCATTATTAACCCCAGAAGGTAATGGAAATCTTATTAGACTCAGTACTGGATATTAATGCTGTGCCTGACTATGGTATGAAAAAAATGAAGAAAGAGCCTGCAAACATTTGTAAGTTAATTGCCTGACTTGGAAACCGCTAATGTACATGAGTAACATTTACTCACGCCGATTGTCTCAGTGAATTCAAAATCCCTCCACTGAGTGGTTGCAGAATAAGGCCATAAATCACACTTTTATGGGAAGTCTGAGAAATGTTAATGGGAAGGCAGCCACAAGGTACTACAGAAACTTAGTTTTCATGAACAGTGTTTGAAAGGCATATATAATTAAATAAAGATACTGGTCAATGCTTAAAAGTAAAGAAGAACCAGAAGTTGAGCTTAGTTTGCCTATATATATAAAAAAAAAATAAATGATGTGTAGCAGCCATCAGCTGACTGTAGTCATTTCTATTGTATGTGACAACCACAGCCACCGTGTCCGTGTTCCTTCACATCTGATACACCAAACTGAGTGGCTGAGTTACGCATGCCTCCACAAAGATTTTTCATTATTTTTGTGGCTGCCCGGTGTTGTAGTAGCATCAGTGGCTGGGCCGGCACCTGAGCCGCAGAGGAGCCTGGCACCCTGCTTTCACATGCGGCCCCCCAGACAGAGTTGTAGTGAGACCCAGTGCAGTGGCAGCACCCATTCCCACCAGCCTGCTGCTTGTGGGTGTCCTGTCCTGCCCCTGGGTGGCCTGGGCCCTGTCACTTGGAGGATTACCAGCCCTACTTAACTGCACAGGCTCTTTGAGCCCAAGTCCAGTAACTGCCTCAAAGGTTGCTTGCTCTCAACCAAACTGGTCCTTACTGCTTGCACTGTGAGTTGCGTGGAAGGTGGATGATGAGAAAATGAGCCTTTCTGAAGGTGAGCCCTCAGATGCTCACTAAAACTACAGAGCTGTCATGCAAAAAAAGTGAATTTTGTCCCACTGAGTCTTTTAATGTGTTTCCTTCTCCCTGCCCTGGCAATATCCCATGCAACCTGGGATGAGGTGGGGTCCGTCCTTGGGGTGCGGGAAGGCAGGGCCTGTCTCCACCATGGTGCCTGGGGAGCTCTTGCATTCAGCAGGGTTGGGTGAGCTTGGCAATGAGTGGATCTATATACTTCCTCTTGTTGCTGGTTTGGCTTGATCCATGTATTTGCTGGTTTTGGCAGATGACTGAGCATCAGGAACCGTGGCAGGATTGGCGTACAGATACTTGTGGTGGGTGATGAAGATTTGGGGCTTGACCACCAGGAGTGTGAGGGTGAGTGTGCCGCTTGGGGAGGTCAGTCTTGGCATCAGGAGCTAGGAGGAGGGGTTTGGAAGTAGATCTTCAATCTACCTGCATTATTACAGGACTTCTCTGGGCACTGACCAGACAGAAAACCTTTCTACTTGCCTCTCCAGGTGTCCAGGGCTCCCAAGCTATAACTTCATGTCTTCTCAGCTGGCTAGGAGTACACCTGCAGTAGCAGGCAGTCTCTGGTGGCATTGGCAGCTGGCTTGGCAGGGTCAGGGACAGAAGTGAAACAGGGATGTGGGGACAGGCTTAGGGGATAGAAGTTACACTGCATTTTTATGGCAAACTTAGATGATTAATTAGTTGTGTGTAGTGTATTTTTTTTTAATTACATGGGCAACTATTTCTGTCTAGAGGCTTGAGAGAAGTAGGTATTGAGTTTTGCTTGGAGCAAAGTCCTTGTGGTACAAGGGCACTCTAAGTACATGTATCAGCTTATTTTGAAAGCTGATGTCCAAGCAGTTATGTTTTAGTTACCCATCTCTTTCTCTCAACAACTGGAATACTGGGCCCAGATGGAGATTCTCTATTTGAAGTTTGTGGTCTTGTTTCTGTGTCTTCGTCAAACTTTGGGTGTTTTGCCAGACAAATTCAACAAGGTTCAGGACTTTATGCTTGAAAATTTTGTTGGCAGACCTTAATGAAACTGGTGTAATGGAAATAAAAATGTATGTAGCATTAAATTAAGTGTATGCTTTCTATACCATCCAGATAATGAGTGTTATTGTTTAATTTCCTTGCAAATAATCAATTTTCCTTGTTCTATTTTAAACATTCCAAGTTGTCTAAACTCCATGCCTGTATTCTGGGGTGGGGAGGGTTATGTGTGGGGAATAAACGAACAGTCTTCAAAATGTGGGCCAAGGTTTCATTCTTGTTCTTGACTAGGATCTGTGTTTATAAAATGCTTATGGATGTGGGAAATTAGAAAGGGGTGAAACAACTGATGCCGAAGTAGAAATAGAGCTATTAATTAATGCACTCTAATTCCCTAAGCAATATATTGAGATAATATGTATTAATTTGCAGTGTAGAGCTGCTTTTCTTTTCTTTTCTTTTTTTTTTTTTTTTTTTGACAAAGTGAAGTTGCAGCCAGGAGGAGCAGAAGGTGGCTAGTGTGATTAGAGAAAAGGAGATGGTTGTGCCCTTTTTGAAGAAATCTGTATGACTGTGAGACTATGGTAGTTGGCTTTGGCTTGAAGACAGGCTGTAGATCAGAGGGAAAAAATAAGAGGAAAGTCTGAGGATTGACTGTCCCATCAAAGGCAAGTGCTTCAGTGTTGTGACTTAAAACTCACCAGTTACTGCTGCTCCTTGCAGAAAACTGAGGCAGGGCTTTAAAACGGGCTGCATGTGTTTAGCTAAAAGTCAAGGAAGGACTAATTGTCAACAAAGGAGGTGGTCTGCCTTGGGAGAGGTGCGGCTTAAAATGCATCATTAACACTGGTGGAAGTTAGTGGTGGAAACTGCTGGTGCAGCTGATTTTGCTTTGCTTTTGTCTTGCTTGTGATGATCAGGCCCTTGCTAGGGAGCAGAGAATCTCAGACCTCGGCCTAGAAAATGTTGGGTTAGCCTTCAGAAAGGTGGTTGCTCACAGATTGTGCCACTGTCACACAGTTAATGTATAACTAGGATGCTTACATCCCAGGCTGTTATCTTGTCATGCCAAGTGACTGAATTATTGGCCGGGAATGTTACATGGTCACATAGAGGGAAGTTTTGTGCAGTGAAAATCCAGGCATCCTTTATCTCCTTTAAAGGTGTGATTGCATTTAAAAAAAAAAAAAAAGCCTGTAACAAATAGAACATGGAGCAGTAACCCTTGCTCCTAAATGTAGGCAGTAATCTAATTTGAGCTGTAGAAACTGACTTCTTGAGCATTTGGTGGAACTTCTAATCCTTCTGGAGAAATAATTGTGTGTTAATTAAGAGCCAGAATTCCATGAGGCTTATTAGATGTCTAGCTGGATCTGAGAAGCAGAAGGTTGAACAGAGTTTAACTAAAATTTAGAACTGTTAATTAGTCTCCTTTCTTCCTGGTCTCCTTTCTATTTTCTTGTTTTTGGTTTGTGTAGCACACTTTGAATGACCCGTGAGAAACTACTGCACTTCTGACATGATAGCTCCCAATTGTAAATGCTGTACTCTACTAACTGTGAAAGAATAGAGCTTTAAAAGAGCTCGGCTCCCCTCAGCTACCAGCTAGCTTGTTATGGAAGAAGAAATGACAAAGTGGAAAAAGCAGGCTGGCTAATCTTGTTCAATTGGCTGAATAATCTTGCATTCAAGATTTGTGAACTCTATGCTGGATCGCACAGATGCTTTAATAAACTGTAGATGACCTGTCTTAGTTTAGCACTTTTTTTACAGGGTTTGGGAAGTGTTTGGTAAGCATATGGAAACTTCAGCATGAAACAGTCTTTCTTATAGACCTCTGTTTTGGGAATTACAAATATGGGAATTTGTTAGTGTGCAAAGGTTGTGCTTCGCTGATGCGTGCCTGGGTGAGATTGGGGAGGGGCAGGTGGACCCTGAAATCTGTTTTAGTGTCTTAGAAAGTTTGTTACACAGTGCACATAAAGATGTGAACTGTTTCCTGAGATTTTTCACTTGGATGTTATGATTAAATTTGCTTTTTGCTGGGGAGGGCTGAGGGGGATGCTAGCAGGCAATACAAAGCTCCCTGGGATCCTGGTGTGATGTGAGGGGAGCTGAGCAAAACAGCTGCAATTGCAGCTCAATAGCCTCCGTACCCCCCAGTGAAATCATTTTGAGCCTGCTGAGTAGGAACGGTTTAAAGGTCTATTGTAAAAGACACAAGAATTCTATTCATTAATTAGACTTGTCAGAGTCTGCTTTGTATTTCCAACAATGGATACCACTTCATTCCAGGGGTGTAGTTAAGCCCTTAAGCTAATTCAGCTTCCGTCTCCGGTCCTCTTATATTTAATGCCTCACCTTTAGATGTTTTGTTGTTCTCATCGCTGGAATGTTTATATTTTCCTTTCAGTTTATAGTGTGTCTCAACTAAGACATTTGCATTAATATAAACGCATTGGCCTCATACAGATGCACTTCGAAACAGAATATCCATCAGAATGACTAATCCTGGTAATTTCCCTGGTTTCGCACCAGTGTGGCATGCCTGTAGTTTAGCTCACAACTTCGGGAGAGGACCAAGTGGGAAAGGGAAGTGCATGAAACGTAGAGTAGATGGCCCTTGAATTATAAATAGGACACTCTTACAGATCCAAATAGCTTCTCTAATCGTGCAGATTAGAGTACTTGTGCAGTACGACTGTCATACTTGTACACTCCTATTGTTCCCAGCATTAGGAGGGTTTTTTCTTCCATATTTTTAGTTGTTTTCCCACTCTTTTAAAATACGTATTTACTTTTTATTAAGGGTAGCCTAAGTATGATTCTTAAAGCTGAATTTGAGGAGCACTTGAAACAACAGGCTGCCTGATCATGATTGTGAGAAGCCAGGTATGCATGAATAAGAATCCCAAAAGCTCTGTTATGGGGTGCACTTACTGTGTGAGTCTTCTGGCAGCGTTTGAGTTATTCCAGTACTAAATCTTGGGTTGGTTTCTTGTTACTACACTAGCTTTTCTGTCAAGTATACTGCACAGTGTTATGATCTGACAGCCACTTGGCAAAACTTGCTTGTTTGGAACTGTACTGAATATCTCTAGCTTCCTTTTAAAGTTAAAGGATTGTTTTATAAAGGGTTGTTCTCAGCCATATGTGGATAAGGCTCTGAACTCTGTGGCTTTGAACAACTAAATCCTCTTGACTTTGATAGAGGAAGAACACTACCTTTTAAAAATGTTAGTGGACTTAGAATTCCAGTCATCTTTAAGTGACTATGGTTTGTAGAGAACAATATCTGGATGGGAAGAACTCAGATCTGAAGGCAGCTTGTGTAACCCTGTTTGCTTGAGGAGCATCTCTGCATGTAAGCCCTGTTGCTTACTTTGTAGGATCTTTCTTTACTGACCTTGTGTTCTGTTTTACCCTCTGAGACACTGACACTAAACTTTCTTACATCTGTTGCCTCTTGATCTGCAGAGTCTCTGTGTTGTTGGAATGTCCTGGATATAATGTATTCCCATTTCCCAGTTAGACTCCTTTGTACAAAACCTAACTGCAAGCAGAGGGACTACATTGTCCTCGCTGCATCAGTTTGAGACAACACATGTGTAGGGGCTATGTAGGCCGACAAAGGTAGTTTTAAGATCATAGTAGTGTCAACAAAAAGGCTGCACTGAATTTTGATGTTTTGAAGAAATAACTTTATAGTGGTACCAGCTGAGGTGTAGGTCTTGTCAGGAAGCAGCTGGTTACTTTAAAAGATGACAACAAAAGATTATTTTAATATTAAAGGGGACAAAAAATTCCTTTCTTCAAGAAATATACTAATAATGTGGATACTTGGTATTGTAGAGCAGCTCTTGGAATACTTAAAGGCACTTGCCAGAACATAACAGAAAATGTATGCCTGCCTACTATGTACAAAGATTGAAATTACGCAGAGCTATATTGTAAAATCTCTGGGATAATCTGGAGAAAGACGAAGTAGGTAAGTGTTCCTTTGTTCTTCTATTATTTTACAGTCCCCGATGTTGCAGGATGAGCTTGGCAGCGCTCGTTGGTGCTAGGTGGTGGACTTAGTGGAGAGCTATAGAAAACCACAGACATCTACATAGATCATAGAATCATAGAATGGTTAGGGTTGGAAGGGACCTTCAAAGGTCATCTAGTCCAACCCCCCTGCAAGAAGCAGGGACATCCCCGACTAGATCAGGTTGCTCAGAGCCTCATCCAGCCTGGCCTTGAACGATTCCAGGGATGGGGCATCCACCACCTCTCTGGGCAACCTGTTCCAGTGCTCTACAACTCTCATTGTAAAAAATTTTTTTCTCATATCTAATCTAAACCTACCTCCTTCTAATTTAAACCCATTACCCCTTGTTCTATCACAACAGGCCCTACTGAACAGCTTCTCCCCATCTTTCCTGTAGGCCCCCTTGAGGTATTGGAAGACCGCTATCAGGTCTCCCCGGAGCCTCCTCTTCTCCAGGCTGAACAGCCCCAACTCTCTCAGCCTGTCCTCATAGGATGGAGGTACTGCTTCTATTGCCAACTTTGTGTGCCAGGTTCAGCTTTCTTCAGTGGTCCGGAAGGAACTATATGAAAATAACAATATAAAACCAAACTCTGCTCACTTCTTTGTGGGCAGAGGAACATGAGGCTTGCTCTCCATACCTGGCATATCCACTTTTCCTGGCACAGTTAATTAAAAGTGTGCCTTTGAAGAAGGTATTAGCACAAGAATCTAGACCAGCTGTGAGTGTCCTGTTCAAAACCATGCCAAAGTCACTGTGACCTTATTTTCCTAGTCTTGGTGTGTTATTAATTTGCTTGGGGTTGTACCCTGTAATTCTCTGTGCTGAAGCAAGCTGAATTTCTGAAGCTTTCCTGGCAAATCGAAGGTGCCCTTTTAGGATGTAAGTTAAGGACTGAATCTGTCTGCTTTTAGGCAGAAAAGGGGAGTACTTGAAGTTCCATGAGGCAGCTTTTAAGTTTGGATTGCAGTAGTACTGCAATAAACCCATATACATCTGAAGTGATGGTATCAGCTTTCTCAGTGTGGGACAAAACAACCGTGGGCCCCTCTCTGTCTTCCAGGGAGTATCTTAGAGGTGGAATCTCTGTGCCAAAAAAGAGAGATTAGCACATGGAAGGACGCCTTTATGTATAGCTCTATGGGGTATCATTCAGGCTGTAAATCCTTCTTCTGAAAAGGAAGTAGACAAATCATTGCAAGTTTGATATTTAGAATAAATTAACCTGTATGACCTAACCCTTCTTTAACTCTTGCAAGCTGAAGTCAAATGAATTCTAAAACTGGAAATCCTGTTCAACTGTTTGCTTTCTAATGGTTAAATGGCTTAAAGGCTTTAGAAAAATCAGGAATTTGAGAAGTATAAGTCACTACTGTTTTCTACTGTAGCTGAAAAATGCTATATCTCCATCCCAGTTCAGATCAGATCTGACAGATCTGTTTAGCCTTTGTGCCTTAATGCTACCGCATATGTATGCGTATATAATATTCAAAATATGTATTCAATGGAAATTGAATTTCAGTTAATATCTGCATTAAAATCAGGGATTCATGAGTGATAAATTGTTCACCTTTCCTTCCTGACCTAGGAGATGAACAAAAGAAAGCCAGTGATGATATGTTGTCAAGGTAAAATGACATTGTTCAGAAAAGGGAAATATTTGGAGTTCCTGTTTCAATGAATAACATCACTAGAATGTTCACCCCATCAAGCAGCTCTGGAAAACAAGCTTTCAGAAGGTCACCAGCTCGAGCTTGTAACCTTGCTGCCATTTGTCTGGTAGGATCTCTTTTCATCGTAAACCTGAATGCGTTTATTAAGACTGCGATGAGGAGTGTGTCTGAAGAGAATATTAAAATAGTCACTATTGTGCCAGGAAGAAAATGTTTGTTTCTGCAAGTAGTGGAGCCCACAGAGCTGTTGAAATAAAAGGTCATTTTCAGACTGTGGAACTAAATAGGATATCCTTGTGAAAGGAGGAGAGATGTGAAAGGGGAAAAAACCGAACATTGTTTCTGTTAACTCCCACAAAGAATAAAACCAAAACATTCAGATGTTTATTTTATTAAAGCTGTAATGACTAAATACAGTGCTCACATGCTCCTTCAGACAGACACAAGCTGGTTTTTTTAGATGCAGTGAGGTTGGAGAAAGAGGTAGGATAAATGTAAATACTCTTGTTTTATCTGTTCAGTTGATATGGAGTTCACTAAGGCTATTTTTGACTGTGAGGGACTTCTTGAATTGGGGAAGATAAGACACCCCACTTGCACTCTGTTTTAGGACTGGAATTTAAAATTGCAGTGGAGAAACAGGCATAACTGTTATGCCCAATTTACTTTAATAGGACTCTGAAGTTGCAGAAGTCTGGTCTTACGCTGTCAGTGGCAGGAAAAGCCTCAAAGACATCCTCTTGAAAAAATTAAGTTGCCAAGGAGGAAGTAAAGGTTATGTTCTCCTTTTTATTTACTTATCTATTTGTACCTGTTTATATATTATTTCTAAGAGTGCGGGGGTGGGGGGGGAGTTCTCCAGCTAAGAATTAAAATTATGAACTGATATCTTGATAGAGTAAAAGGACAGAAAACAAGAGTGCCCTCCTTTATCCACATAGAGGTATGACGGTGTACTATCTGGCAGGAGCAACCATGGTTCTAAAGAGAACATCTCACACATGTTTATTCTGCTGGAAAACCTTTGAGACCTAATTTCATATGATCTGCTTTTAAGCAGTGAGCAAGGGAGAAACCTGCCAGGAAACTAAACCAAAGCAAATGTCTCTCTCAAATGTGCACTAAACTGGATCTGAATTTGAAGTTCAATAAGAAAAGAATGACAAAATGCTGTTCTTGTGTATGTCACTCCCATTTCTTCAGACAACAACAATTTGGGCCAATTAGACAAGTTTTCTGTTCTTAAGCATGGGAGTTTTTCCTACCCCCGCAAAGGTGTTAAAATAGTGAAATTTGGCAGTTAGGTGCTCAGATCTTTCTCTGAGAAATTTAGTGCTACACAGCGTTAGGGGGGATGTTGACATCTGCTGCTGTAGGTATAGTCAGATGAACATGGACAAGCATCAACAGTTGGACTGTTTGTTTCATTGCATTAATAGCACATGCCCAAAGAAAATAATTGATGAAGTTGAGATGTGTGCTAGCTGAATCACTTCATTTCTTCATCTGTAAACAAGCAACCTGCTGTTGTTTGTTTGTGTGTGAGTGTGTATGTATGTGTGTATATATATATATATAAACATTTCATAAAATAGTTTGGGCTGGAAGGGACCGTTAAAGGTCATCTAGTCCAATCCCCCTGCAAGAAGCAGGGACATCTTCAACTACATCAGGTTTCTTAGAGCCTCATCCAACCTGACCTTGAATTTTCCAGGGATGGGACATCTGCCACCTCTCTGGGCAACCTGTGCCAGTGCTTCACCACCCTCATAATAAAAAATTTTCTTCCTTATGTCCAGACTTTAGTCCTTATTTCCTGGACTTAGTTCCACTGGATGAATTGATACTCACAGTAAGTGTTAAACCAAGGACCCTGTAATCTTGAAACCGTTTACCTTTATGCTTGAGTTGAGTTTTATATTGGTAAATGTGATTGCTTTGGGTGAGAGAGATGAGGCTCGAGTTGCATGAACGATGCTGGGAAGGGTGGGCTCTGAAGGTGTTTTCCCCCAGTTCCACGGATACTGGTCATGCAGAATTGGGCAGTCTCACCCATGCTCTGTGGAAGATCATCAGCAAGCGTCAGGTTTTTTCTTTGAAATGTAAACGATCAGTGTCTCAACCACTAGAATACTAAACCCAGCAGCTCAGAGTGAGTGTAATGCTGGATTCTCTTTAACCTGTCTCCTGAAGAGTACTATTTTGTTTTATTTTTCCACCACATACGGCTCCTTTTTCTGCTGTATCTTGATTTATCCTTTCTAAACTTGTGTTGGTGAAACCTGACAGCCTTGAAAAAGCTTTCATTTGTTAGTAGGTTTTTGTGGGCACATTATACATAGAGGTCACTCAAACACAGATTTGCTGTTCTGCATTTGAGCTTGATGCTATGTTGGTTCCAGATTTTTATGTAAATGGTGTTAGGATAGTATATTTATTACCAGTGAAAAGACAGCACAATCAATTTAAAAAAGCAAATGGTGCTGCACTAGATCACAGACTTTCCTGGCTAAAAATAGCAAGTCAAATGCTGGGAGTTGCTGAATGCTTTCAATCTTCACTCTAAGGTAGAATTCCAAATTAGGAGGATTTCCTAATATTAGATCCCTGATTTAACAAACTTCTCAAGTGTATCTTTCTGGGCTTAAGTCCACTCTTATATGGTAAACCAGTTAAACTGCAATCCTCTATGGAAATATTGACTGAATATTTCAGAAACTGGCAATGTATTTTAGAAAAGAATTGTAAGGTAAGATCACAGGAGCTTTCTTCCTTTTCTTTTCCCTGTGTGTAACACCTGCTGAGAGAAATGGGATCTGTCGGTCCCTAATAGCCTTTAAACTCTAATCTTCTCGTATATGAGAGAACCAGCTGGCTAATCTAAAGACATTCTAGAACAAATGGTGATTTTTCTTGTGTATTAGCAGCAACCTTTATAGAGGTTGCATATGTACTTTCTCTTAAAGGTTAATGTGCTAATTTAATTTTTAGATTTTTTTCCTCATACTATAACCATATGTAATAATCCAATTTGTTTTATTTATTCTAAAAATACTGAAATACTAACCGCAGTATAAAAAGTGGAAAAACTATTACTTTCATCAGCTTCATCCTGTGTGCTAAGTCAAATGGTAACGACAATGGATTTTAAGCCACCCGTGCCAGCTTTTCTTGGCTGTGTACTACTAGCAGGAAAAAACAGCGGAAGCAGGCCTGGTGTTGCCTTGGAAGTAAAAGAACCGTAGGTGCTTGGAAGAAAGAGATTGCTTAGACTGATCTTTTTTCCTTAAATTAAAGCTATTTTCCTGTTTTCAGGCCTTCCTTTTTAAAATGGGCTGTGTTATCAGTAACGGAAATCTTAATTGAGTATTCTTTTTTCTACCTGGATAACTTTTAGCACGCCATAATATTTGCTATACTGTTCTGAAGGCTTTTCTAACCTGAAGTCTTAAGTAAAATAATTTCTTACATAAGGCAGAAATCGTACGTACCAGAGTTGCCCTTGGATTTCTATATGCCTTACAACTCTTGTTAGTGTAATATTTTCTTTCCTTCTATCACTTCATGGGCTTCTGTGAAGTTATACCCTACAAAGTGGAATTTTTTTTTTTAATTTTAAGTCTGTGAAAGCAAACTCATGAAATGATTGCACAGGTCCAGACGCCACAGGCCCTTATAGCCTCCATCCGGGGTCACTTGCATGCCACTTGCTCCAGTACAGCTATTTTGGAGTGGGCCCTCAACTTATCCCCCTATATTTTGGGGTGATAGGAAACTCCCTTGTGCAAGGTTATGGGTCTACACCTTGCAGTTACCAAAGAACAGCTAGGGAAGAAGTTCTTCCCTGATGTTACCTGCTGTGTTCCCTTCAGCCGGGGGGCTTTCCAAGAGTTAAACACGGTACTGAACCCTGAGAATTAACTTTTTCTTTGAAGGTTAGTAGCTTTTGGATTGCAATTGTCTTTGAAACTCTGAGTTTTCTCAACCATAATAAAAATAAACTGTTTTGGATCTCATGAAAGTGTTGCTCACTATTCTAGTGGCTTTGGTGGAGTATGGACATGCTCACTCTTCCTTTTTCTTTTCCTAATATTCAGTAACACGTTTTCAGGAAACTCATCCAGTGTCTCTTGCTCATCTTCTGTTCATGTGTTAGTCTGAAACTTGTTCAATGATTCTAAGAGAAAACAATGAAGAAAAGCAAAGCATAACATCATGGTGTCTGAACTGTGATGGCAAATGCAAATCCTCAAGAGTATTCACATGCAGAAGACTTAGTCCCATTTCCATCTGATGTTAGTGTTTTGCTGCTTTTCTAAACTTGGCATTATGTTGCTTCTAAGAAGAACGGAAGTAGTACAGAGGCTAGGTATTTATTTGCAAAATAAGTTTGGAATGAGAATCTTATTTAAAATAATGGCAAGCATTACAAGAGCAAAATTGGGATGGGGAACTCTGATGTCAGTTAAACAAAAGATTGTTTTCCTTTTTTCTTTTCTTTTCTTTTTTTTTTTCTTTTAAACCAATAGCACACTAGTGTCTCATATTGATTTGTAGTCTGGTGCCAGACGTTATTACTGCTAAAATATAGTCCATGTAAAAATCAATGCATACATACTATAGTACATTAATTACTGTATGGGGTTTTTTTTTGTCTCCCAACTAGGTACTTACTGATTCCATATTAGGTCTTCAAATGATAAAAATCTAATGAGCCTTCCCTCTAGAATCTGTTACACAACATAAAGCAGATGTAGAACTGATTTGCTGACAAACTTGAAACTTTATGGCAAGTTGTGCTATAACAGTTGTTTCCCAGTTTTTGAAATTATTCAGCTTCTTCATGTAAATATAATATAAAATGTATCCTACAAAATAATCACTACAGGGTTAGATAAATAGGTGGAACATGCGTGTACCTGAAATGAGGAGCTACTAAAAATTTTCATTAAAAAAATACATTTCTTTGTATATTAAACTGTACATGTGCTTTGCTTTCTCCCTAGCCATACTCTATTATGAACACCATTGGAAAGGAGTAGACGGACAATTTACCATTTTTGTTTTTAAGTGAATGGCCTTCAATTACAGAGTTCTCTTTGGAGAAATCATCTTGCATTAAGGCTTGTTTTTGCACAGAAATGTGTAATATTTTTGAAGAGCTTAATACCACTTCAAATGAGCATAAAAAGCAGCTCATGAATGTACACAAACAAACTGAAAACATGTATTACAGAAACAAAATCCCTTGCTATCCTGTAAATAGCTGCCCTCTCAAGAACTAAGAAAATATATTGCTTAGGATTACAGCTGGAGTTAAAACAACTAATCAAAACACATTTCCCTCTTTCTAAAATAGATGTAGATGAAGGTGATTTTGACTAGGAAATAATTGCAATTTAAAAACACTCTACTGCACAGTCCCTAAACCTGATATGCTTAACCTTGTGGAGCATTTTTTTTTTCCTCTCCCCCTCCCCTCCTTACTTGAGTGCTTTAAAGCTCAGCTTCTACATCTTAAACTTGTTTGGTGTAACTATTTGAGCACCGAGCTCCCTTGCACGTCTTACTGTGATATGGAAATGGTTTGAATGATGCAGTAAGCAGTTCATAATGTTCTTGGCATGCACTGATGTAGTTACTATTAATGAACTAGACATAGAAAATGTTTTGTGAAATTTTACTAAAGGAGGAGGATACTTACTAAGTTATGTTCTATGTAAGACATCTAAAAAGTAGAAAATGTGGGTTTTAGCTTAGAGTCTCACAGATGTGGGTTTTTTTTTTTTCCGTTATCCAAATACTCAACCTGTCTGATAGCATCAGTTTAATGTGGTGAAGACACTCGGTATCAACACTTCACACTGAGTATTTCTATTGCTGTGCTACTGCTATGCGCGTTACTTTTTGTCTTTCTGGACCATCTAACCTTGTTGGGAGCGTGTTTGTATTGGATTTTGCTTGTCTTCCACTAATTAATGTGGAATATATTATACAGCAGTATATTGTTTTGGTGGTTTTTTTTTGGAGTCCTGTCATAGTGACACTTAAAAAAACCTTCTTGTTGGCTTTAAAAAAGGAAAAAATGTATTTCAAATCATCTGCCCTCAAGATTCTGTAGTCCAGATCTTGAGAGGATGGAGGTGTTTCTTCACTGTCTGGTCAAGTATCTAGGTCCCCTTCATGGGAGAGGCAAAGTCTTAAACATACCCAACGGGTATGTCCCCCCAAAAAGGGTTTTACAAACCAATGCGTAGGCTTTTGTGGTGCCTTCCCTGTTTAACTTTTCCTCTTATTTTACCCAGCTGGAGAAGCAAGAGGGTTATTTCTGGATAGGTACTTAGTTGGTGGGGCTTGTTAATTTTTTTTTATCACTTCTCTTTAGGTACCTACTCTATTCTATATCTAGTAAATAGATAATATCTCTATACAGAGTCTAGATTGATAACAAGACAAAAACATCTGTGCTTTTTGCCTTTAGGGTAACAATACAAGACAGAAGTAACATGGTGGCAGATTTAACTTAAAATTTTTTTTTCTAATAGTGTTTTTTTTTTTGCCACTGTCTATAACTAAAATTCCTTGCACTTGAAAGATCAGCAAGTGATTAATGAAGTCTTTAGTGGGTTGCATTGTTCATTTTTGTAGAAAGTTTAGAAAGAATTGATGCAGTTTCTAACTAGGAAGACTGACCTAGAATGACAGTGACGAAGACCTAGGTACTAAGCATGTGATTCATTAACATCTTATAGTAGAAGCCTAAAGGAGAGGAAGTGGCGTGCTCAATAATGTCTTTAGTGCAAGCAACCTGTTAATATCTTCCAACAAAAGCACTGTTCTTCAAAACAGATCTTAATGCTCAGAACTGATTTTTGTGGCTGGGTGATGACCAATTATGTCCCCAGGTTAGATGTCTAACTAATGTGTTGGCTTATAATGTAGAAGCAGCAAACATTTTTTTTTTTTCAGGAGTAAAATTCAAATTACTTTCCCTGTATTTCAGTCCTTTAAAGCTATAAAGTAATCAGAGTTAATTAGCGATGAGCATGTTCCATGGAAGACTCTCTGGGCCTAAAATCTTTCTGTTCCTGCTTGCTCGCTAAGGAAGCAGTGCATGAACAGTTTTCTTCACATAAGGCCTTTAGTTTGGTCTTGGCAAAAAGGAAAATACCTTAATTCCCCTTTTTGTAAAACTAATCTGTCATTGAGGAACTTGTACTCTGAAAACCTCTTTTAAAAAAAAAAATAATCAAAAGATGAGCAGGAGTTGGTTAAAGATGTGACACTAGTCCTTCCTTATTAGCCATGTAATGAGATAAAACTGCTCTATGAAAAGTGGTAAAGAGGAGAAGAAGCTTTAAAGTACAGTATTTAAAAAAAAAATTCTAGATTATTTTTGTGCTCTACAACTGAAGATCATCAAGTATATTTCCATACAAAGAAGACTGGAAACTCACTTGAAATTTAAAATGAACACTTTTTTTCTTTTTTTTTTTTCCAGATAACATGCCTTGAAAGGCTGAGTTTTTAGAAATAACATATTTTACAAAACTAGTTTTTAGAAAGGTTTGCAGGTGAAATTATTTTCTATCCTTCACATAATGGGAGAAACGTGGGAGGAGTTGTGATCATCTGAATCGTGATTTCTCTGCAGTGCAGTTGTGTGTCCTCATGACAAGATCACAGATCCAGAATATAAAATTATAGCTTAGTTATGCAGATTTGAAGAGTGTTTAAAAGACTTGCTAAGCTCTAAATTGAAATAGTTTCAGTAATAATTCAGAATTAAATTACAGAGCTTATGAAAGCTAAAGTTGACACAGAGGCCGTGATGACAGAGTGCAGGTATCTGCAAATACCACCATATAGGGCATATTCATTTGAAAGGCTTCTAGTTTTGACAGTGGATTTGGAGTTTGAATCTACATTTTCCAGTAGTTTGCCATGGATGTTCATCTCTATTTGAAATAAATATAGCCACTAAATAGAGATGAACTTATCCTAGGAATAAAACTGAAATTCTATTCTTTCTGTCAATGGCAGATAGCAATCTTTTTTTTTTTGAGTAGAATGAATTTGCCGGCATTTTTAATATCTGATAAGAATATAGTTTTGTGAATGTTATTAATCCTCCAAAAAGGAGGGAACTGTTCAATATTTGTCTTTTGAATCCATGAAGACTCTTTCTGAGTTTTGAATGATGGCTTATATTGATTGCATTAAACTGAATAAAATTGTGTCTATCTCCTCCTTCTACCTTTCACTGACGGTACAAGTTTCAATTAAGTTGGAGGCTGTCAGAATATTTTGTAAGCTCCCAGTTAAGGAACAGGGGATATTGCCGTAGTGAACTGGGCTATTATTTGTTGGTGGGCAAGGAAAATGTTAACCTGTGAAGAGCTGTTTCGAATGTGCGTGGTTTAAGCAAAACACTCATTGCCAAGCCATACTACAGACATTCACAACTGCTTAATTCTTATTATCTTTGCTTTCTAATTCACCTTCTTCTCTCTTAAATTGCAGTTCAGATGTTTGGAGATTTGAGCATATAATTAGATTTCACTCAGAGAAGAAAGTGTGTTATTCTTCCCATCTGTAGGTTCTCTGTGGAACTATATTGTAAATTCCATAATGGACTATAAAACAGAATGTTACATAATTGCACATATAATTTAGTCTAAAACCTGTGGGCTGCCAGATAATGCCAACATGCCCACAGCCTCTGCTAGCTAGATGAGCCTGAGCTCTGGAATGGCTGTGTAGACCATGTAGTCACACCTGAGACAGTACTGAAGAAGCGTAGACAATGGCTATAAGGTGGGGGGGGGGAGTGGAAAAAAGGGTTTGACAAACCAATGGGTAGGCTTTTGCAGTGCCTTCCCTGTTAAACTTTTGTGCTTATTTTACTCCCAATCTTGTCCTCGCATGTGATTTTTTTTTTTTTTTTACCTTCCCCCTGACAGCACTACTTCTTTGATATCACTTGATCAATAGACTTTTGGAAGTGTTTGTTTTGTCATTGTGGTTCACTTTGTCTACTGCATTAATGATTTCACTATTAATAAAATGAGGAGGGGAGGAGGGAGTTCTTGCAGGAATGCTGGTTATCCCAATAGGCATCTACACATATTGAAATAATAAAATATCTGGGAAGTTTAATTTTTAACTAGCATTTCAGAATTGATTGATGTTTATACTCTGTTACTTGCTCGGAAGATGAAACAGAAATCTTTATAGTGAGTTAGACCTTTTTGTGGCTAATTAAAACAGAATAATTGAGTTCAGCTGATATGAAGTGATTCTGTTTAGTTGATCTTAACAGGTAATTCGTGGTTTTATTGCCTGATACTTGAAGTTGTAGGAAAACAGCAAACAAAAATTCCCAGGTCAAAAAGCACATGAAAATAAAGGTATAAACACTGAAGTACCAGATGTAAGCACATACTTCTGAATCCTCAGAGGAGTCCCTAGAAGGAGCATGTTACAGAACCTCTCGTGTGTTTTATGTGTGCTGGGGAGAGAATTACTTCCACTTGTTGTCTCTGATGTTTGGAAGATTTTATACTATTTCCCCACATTTTTGTTTGTTTTATTGGGCTTTTCCCCATTCTCTTCTCCCCATGGCTAACATGTTTATCTCTTGCTGTGTTGGCAAATAACCGCTCAGCAGGCAAATGCCTAATGCAGGAACGTGGCAGAAGTTCAGGCCGATGACTCAGGACTCCACAGGAAAGCATTTTCTCTACTGTCACTGTTCAGTGACAATTGATAGGCTGCTTCAGAGATGAATTGCGCTTTCCTGTATCATTGCTGGCCGATGGAGAGTTTGGTTTCAGTAGGTTGCTATGTGAGATTGATGGTCTGCAACTCTTAGCCTGGTAAGAAAATAAAGATTTCCTCAGTAATTCTTTTACTACATAGGGTAGATGCTGCATAGTTCTCATTTCACATTTGGAAAGATGAATGCTCAGGATTCATGGAAATCTAAAATAACAAGCTGCAGATTAAGGGCATGTGTAGCTTTTTGACCTCCGCGTTGCACTCTTTTTGATTGAAGATGGATAAGATTAAGTGACCTGTGAGGGACAGAGCAGTAAACATCATTTACATCTTTTGAGGAGGCTGAAGGATGCCTGTTTGGTCACTTCAGAATAAGACAGTGGAGTAGAGAGAGTTTCCCAGGTTGGGGTGAAGTCATTCACTATCTTGCCATCAACATTTTGCTACAGCAATTCCACTGGAACTTAAAGGGGAGTAATGAAGGAGTAAATTAGCCTGTATTTATATTGGATTGATGTATTTAACACGGTAATATATAACTCAGATCATCACTGTGCTTTTGTGGAGTGAATATGCTATGAATAATTAGTATTATCAATGGCAGAATTTGGTTATTAATACAAGCTTGTTGCATTTGGTCATTGAGACGTGAAATATTTCCAAACTTGTGCTATCTTTGGATTTTTCCCTGTTCTTGAGTTGCACGCTTTTTCCAGTGGTGCCTGAGGCTTGCTGGGTTAAATGATGTCTGAGGAAGGCTTTAGCGTTCACTGCTTGACCACTTTATGTGGAATTAAACGTGCTTAATGATACAGTATTATGGGTAGTGATGACAAAATATAACAGCGGTGTACAACACTGATTAAATTGCTGTGTGTTCTTATGCTAAACTTCTACATCAAGATTTATCGGTTGATTAATGTTAGTCAGGCATATGAAAGCCTGTCTGAATTAGATTCTCAAAGCTGCTATAGGTTATACTGAGAGAGTTCTCATACGAGTAATCTAGGGTATGATGTTTGAGGTCTTCTTCAGTAAGATGTGATGCAAGTACATGAATATAGAAGAGGTTTGAATTCTGCTCCCCCCCCCGCCCCCCCCAAAAAAAAACTTTTAGGAAGGGTGCAGATATTGCCACTGTCCAAGTTTATATGCGTGTTATAAAATGTGTGCTGTTGATGCTCTTAAAAAGACAAATGTGGCCAATTTATATAGTTCAGGCATTGTACCAGAGGATATTAAGATCATTCAGGTGTTGTATGTTCATGGCCTTAATAAACATATGACAGCTTTTATTATCTGAGGTTTCAAACCCTAGTGTGTGGAAGGAAGCATGATGCTAAGAGGCAGAAAGGGGAAGTGGGTGAGCTATTGCTTGTTTGGTTTGCTTATTTGTTACAACACTACTCAAGCATAACTTTTTTTTTCATGACCTTTTAAATTATTTGGTACTTGATGATGTACTTCATTTGAGAGTGTGTCTTTAGCCTTGAGATTTAAAGTGGTCGTTGCAAAAGAATATTGATGTGCAGGCAGTTAATAGATTTTGATTCCACTGAAACGCTGTGGGGAAGCTCAGTCATTTGTTTTTTGACACTGACTGCATTGTGACAGTCAAGTTTTGCTGGATAAACTAAGATTTTTTTTTTTTAAAGCAGCTGAAACTTGTTGACTTCTATTTTCTTTTTTGTGTTAGTCCTACTGAACAACAGGTTTTAATTCTACTAATGCGTAGTGCTACTTTTTTTTTTTTTGAGAGTCACTTTCTTGGAATCTATAGAAAAACCTATTTAATGAGTGAGAATTTTTTTTTCTACTCATGAATCTTCTGTGGATTGATTCTGCCTTTTAGACCTCACTTCAAATTTTCATTGAATATGCCTATATAATTCCTGATTATATCTTATGTGCATGCAATTTATTTCAGACACTCCCAATATTAACATAGGTACAAGTAGTTATGACCTGGCTAACTCAAGGGAAGGAATGGATATGTGGTGATTTACCTTTCAAAAAAGGCTTCCATTCTTCTCTTAAAGCTTACGCTAATAATGTCCTCTTTCAGGAGGATAAAGTATTCTTTCTGTATATCTCTTATTTCTTCTTAAGAAAAGCTTTCCAGTTCTCAAGCTTATAGAATTCCCATTGGTATATAAACTGATAAAATGAGTATACTTTCTTTTCAGTTTTAATGTCACTTCTGCAATAAGCTTTGCATATGTGTTCCTGTTTAATGGCTCTTTTCTTTTTTTTTTTTTTTTTTTTTTTTTTTTTTCTGAGGCTCACATGAAATAGATCTCTTCAGTGGAGAATCTGTTTGCCAAGTTCCAGTTGAGACTGAAATTTCACTGAAGCTGTGAACCTCTAAATACAGAGGCCTATTGGGGAAAATGCTGGAAAACATATAGCAAATATAATTCCTTAGTAAAATGCTGTGAATTTCCTACATGCTGCTGCATGTTCTTAGTGTCGTTTGAACAAATACAGAATACAAGAGGGAAGAGAAATCTGTCATTGTAAGGCATTACTTCTGAGAAACTGCAATAACTAATCCTTTTCAACAATTTGTTTCTGGGAAGAAAAAGTTGCAGTTTATTCAGCTCTACTGTGTTAGGAGTTGAAATATGCCTTAAAACCAAATCTCATTCAACTCTGAGGTCCCTAATTTTGACACTACAATTTTAGAAGATCACACAGAGGACAGCACAGGGCTCCCTTTAGCTGGATTGTGTTGGAAAAGGCTGCCACAAGACGCTCTGGACCAGATTCCCCAACAGCTTTAAATGTGCCATAATTCTTCTCACAGTCGGTGGGGAACACTATTGCTTTTGACATGATTGCATTTTACACTTGGTTTACACATGTGCAAGTGTTGACACAAGGTTCAGAGGACAATAAGGGGTGGCTCCTTACAAAGCAATATAGAGAGAAGTAAGATGTTCAGCACGGATCAGGTACATGCATAGAGCTGCCAGTATAGGACAGAATTCATTTTGTTGAATATAAAGTCTAATCATTTCTTTGAATAAATCACTGATAATGGGGTTCTACTAACATAGCAAGGTGCATCACTTTCTTTAGTACTAGCTTAGTGTATGTGAGAAAAAATGCAACACGCATGACAACTGATTTTTTGTTACTGTTTGCTTTAAGACAGAATATGAGAACCAGTATGAATCCAGATTTCTTCAGTTTTGTTTTTCTCTTTAACATGCCTTTCTTGAAGTCATCTGATTTCTACTTTTTAAAAGTCACTGAGAGGGTGATCTGCCTTGTATCTTGGTCTCTCAGTTTCTCTTGTTATAGAAGCTTTTTAAGAAAGATCTTAGTGCTGATTTATTTCCAGTGTAGTGACAGCATCTATTGTGAACACACCTATCATAAAAGCTGGACCGGATCATTTAGTGTTCAGTTCTAGCATCAAGCTGATAAACCAACATCACCTGGACTATACCAGGTATTACATAACATGACTGACTCTGTCACTTCTGAAAGTGCATCAGAAATTTAGTTCTCATCAGTGTCCTTTGTTCTTCAGGATGACTTTTCTAATATGTGTGGATAACTGTCTGTGACATACAGCCTTCTAATAATGTACAAACTTCAATGGGATTATTTCATGAGGCTGACATTTGCAGGCTTTTGTGGGACCCAGCTTTAGACAAGCTGTCCCCTACAACACTTTCTGTTAAAAACTCTCATGTTTTTTCCATGGATCTTTTTAAGCTATTGAGTAATGCCATAATAACCTTTCAATTTTGTTAGTCACAGAAAACATATGGCGGTATTTTTCTTTCAGAAGGGGATGGGCTCCACTAGTCCCACAAATCACACTTGTACCTTTTTAGTTCTCTTTTTGTAATTACAAGTCCAGCTGATACTGTGAACAAATGGGCCTTTGATTCCACAGTTTCTTAAATCTTTAAACTGCTGAGAATGGCTACAGGCTCTTCACTTTGTTCTTCTTCCCATACTACTTCAGGAGTTTCTTGGCAACACAAAGACAGTAATGTCATAACTATCTATTTGGCCATTAACCTTCTGTTAATTTTGGAAATAAAGCATCTAAATACCAGCAATATGAGTGAAATTTTGAACTGGTTTGGTATGCTTTTAACTTTTTAAATTAAGAGTATATTTTGAACAAGTTTGCTATCCAGAATGTCTATGCATTTGTTTTTAAGCGGTAAGAATAACAGTACTATATAAACCAGGTTACTAAAACTGCTGGGGGGAAAAAGTATAATAAAAATATTCATGTTTGTCTTTTAGGGCTTTAAACTTCAGATGACGTGCCAGTAAATGCCCCTTCGATCAAGTCAGCCACAGCAGGATGCTGAGATTCTAAGCAAGCCTTCCTGAGCTGGTTTCTCTGGATAGAAGAGAGACAAGTCTGAGAATGACTTGGTATCTTGATATTTTCAAGGACATCTGATGTATCAAGACAGTATTAGCGTTTTCCTAGTATGTTGCAAAGCTTTGATAAAATTACTGTTGTTACTAATACTGCATTCACTGTTGTAAATGCTATGCTCAAACTATGAAGTAGTGCAATCTCTTTATATCGAATAACTTTTCCTCAAGACTTAAGCTAAACTAATAGAAATAGCCTATGGGAGAAAGGAGAAACGGAAAAATGTCTCGGGCGTTAGTGTGTATAGGCCTCAGGCCTTAGTGTGTATAGGCCTCAACTACTTCCCTAGCTCTGTGTCAGATACTGTACAAAATGAAAATAAGAGATGGTCCCTCCTGAAAAAAAAAAAACAAAACAACAACCCACCTCCAACACCCTCTTCCACCAATAAAAACCTTTCATGAACCCATATTTTATGAATGCCTTGCTTGGTCTGTGGTTGGGAGGAGAATGGAGATGGTGCTATACAAAGGCCTGGCACAAAATGAGGAATAACAATCAAGCCTGAGTCAGAGATAAATATTCTATTCACTACAGTGCAATGCCTTTCAAATAGATCAAGAGAGAGCAATCAAACAGTGAAAGACTTCAGCTCACAAGTCCATTAATTATGAAATCTAAAGAACAGGTGACATAAACTTTGAAGATGCAGTTAATGGTGTACACCATTATGTATGTACCATGCAAATTGCCTCGAACCCTGTGTGAAAAGTAGTGGGATTTTTTTAAGAAGAAAAAATAATGAATACACTTTAGAAAGGTAATGACATGCCTATATATCACTGAAACAGGAGGCAGAACACAAAACAAATTAATGATTATTTGTAAACCTAATAAGGGAATGTCAAGGACAGCTAGTGCACCAGACAGTACATGAATGTGAATGATAAAAGGGAAAGCAAACAGCCACTACGGAAACTACAGGAGAATTACTGTGTCATTAAAACCAAATAGAAAGAGGGCTTATGATTAACAGCAAGACTAACCACTCTGTTTTTACGAATATCCAGGGTTCTTTGTCAAAAACTTTAATGATGTAATTTACTACTGTTAAATAAGGAACTTTCAGAGGGTGAAAGCATAGAAAGAGAAAAAACAGGTTCTGAACCAAAAGAACCTTTTGTGGAGCTTGGTTGCACAAGAACTTGCTCCACGGAACTGCCCTACCTGTGCACAAAGCTTTTTTTAACATGAGAAAAAATTCCAAAATGCAAACCTTAAGCTGACCCTAGTTTTTGAAGATATTTTTGAGAGTGGCTGAGTCATTGTTTTGAAACTTAACAGGGGGAAAGAAAAAAAAAAACCCCAAACAAAACAAAACAAACAAACAAAAAAACCCCACCCCTCCAAACTCAAGAAAGTAGTCATGGCTTTTCCCCCATTGGAGGAAATGCTGTATGTTCTACTACTGCACACTGTGGAGTGTCTCTGATGTTGCCTCCCTCAAGCTTCTTGGAAGAAGAAAAGAAAAAGAAATGGTCATCTAAGCTGGACATACTATGTATCTTTCATCCCCTGCATTTCTCAAACCCTTATGTTACTGTGGATTCTTGCTGTTGGAACGTGTCCCAAAGGAATGCTTTTATACTGGGAAAACTACATTTCTTTGCAACTGCAACCTTTTGAAGGAATGGACCAATTTTTACAAGGTATTCTAAAATAGTATAAGAAGAAAATAGCATTTGAGGAGCACTACACTACGTCTTCACCAGAGAAGAACATTTTGGGTTTTTCCCCCATTTAAAAGCACAAAGTTTGTAAACTTTACATCTTATGCTGTAATATAAATCTTTAATAATGAGGTAGGAGAATTGTTGTGATTTGTCTATCTTCAGCGCTGAATTTCAACTGACTCTAGTTACAGCCTAATGAAATTCAAATAGCTGGACTGAAGGTCGGAAGGGGGATGACACATGAGGCTGATATTAATAATGTATGTGAGCAAATAGACTTGCCGTAGCAGTTCCAACAGTGTGGAACAAGTTACAAAGAGAGGTCTGTCTCAATATGACCTGCACTAGAAAATAGGATTGAAACTTAAGATCTGTAGTTTGAAAACACAGCTTTCCTGTCTGCTGAGCTCCTGTCCAATAAAAGCCATCCCCCGCTGTGCAGCAAATGCCCACATCATTTCATAACAATCTGGCCAAATAAGCAGTTACAGATTTCCCCCCTTCTGAAGCTGTCAACCTTATCAAACGTGTTGTGGAACTGAATTTGTAGCTATGCTTGATCATTTTTCACAGTGGAAATAATAAGTTTTGGTGCTGGTTTGGTGACAAAGCAATGGCAAAGTGTGTGAGCTAAATTTCCCCATGCACTAGAAAACATGGAACTGCCTCGTGTGTTGTGCTTCCCTAATAAGTACAACATCTTTGCAGTTCCATTAATTAGGAATAGATTTCTGCCTGGCTAAATGGTCATGAAGTAGAGTATCAAGACCTTCATGTTGCTTTAGATTCTTCTGTTTAATAATACAATTTTTTTTTTCCAAATAATCGTTTCTAGCTTCCTGTGTTGTTCATCCTAAAGTCTGTCAACGACCTGAAAGGAAGATAATCTTGTCTGTCATCTTCTCTCGAAAATCCAAGAAAAATGAAGGTATCAGATAATGCTTATGTCTTACATGATTGTTTTTGTGTCAGATCCTGGATACACCCAAGCTGTTTTCTGGCACAGGGTGGTTGGTTGAATATTCAGCTGAGGATTCATTGGTAAGACAATCTTCAAGTCTTGAGTGCCTGCCCCTCCTCCCCCCCAACCCAAGTTGCCCACCCTTCCACCCCCCTCAGGATTTGTTAGTGTCAATTTTTCTTCTAAACATCTGACAAGTGTCTTATAGTGAATTAAGATAAACTGGTAATTTGGGAAGCCCTGAATTAATGAGCACACTTCGTGTTTTAGAAAAAGTTGACATTTGCTGAGACAAACTTAGAAGTTAATGGATGATCTTTATTGATGGACAACCATTTATCAATGGCTACAGAACTTTAGAAAGTGACAAAGCAAGACAGTGATAACACAAATAACACTTGAGCAGGGTATTTATTCATTGTTGTCAACTGGGATGCATCAGATCTAGATGCAAGTAGTTGATACGATGGTAAACACAGCCTGTCTTTGTTTATAGGAAAAAAATCTAATAATCTTCCAATGCAGCATTCTCCTGAAAGCTTTATCAGTTCTCCTTGTTGCTCTGTGAATTTATGAAGTCTCTCTTAATACATCATCGTCCTGACTCAGCAGTATCTGGTGTAGTGATGAATGTTGTCACGTCAGAATGGGCTCCTCTTCCACTTTGATCTGAGCAGAGTCTTGCAGTATGTGACAATTTTCTTGGTGACCAAAAAAGCAAGAAGTGTAATATCTTACACTTTTAGCTACGTAACTTCTTCAAAAGTATTCCTGTTACTCACTCGGTGCCCCTGGAAAGGATTGAAGGAGGTTTATGTGCCTTTCACAGCAGGAAGATGTCACAAGTGTAAAATCTGTGGTGTTCTCTTGGTGATGTTACTTGGCTATTCAACACTAACTCTGAGATGCATACTCCCATGAATGTAAATAATCTTTCTCCAAAAGTAAAAGTTGGATTTACAGTTTCCCTGCATTCTTCAAGTGCTTTATTCTCACATATGTTTTTCTGGAGCGTTAACAGCATCTTATAACAAGTGGCTTGGCCTGATTTGTGTACTGCTATTCTCATGTGTCTCAAGGGACTCATGGCAGGTTTTTGGTAGCAAAGCCACCATGGAAGGAGAGGAGACAAGTAACTTTTTCTCTTTTTCTCATCCCTGTGCTTATAGTTAATTCAATCCGGGAAAGATGCTGGCTAATTTGCCCAAAGGCCAAGAGCAGGTAGGGGCTAGCATCCAGAGTTGCTCAGTCCACTAACAAGCAGCCCTCCTTTAAACAAGATGTACATGTCCTCATGGTCTGTCTTTATGGTCTTCTGCTAGCACACTTCAGCACATTTCTTGCCCTCTGGGGAACTATGAATAGGCAGCTATGTCACTGCGGTTAGCATGGTGTTGTGCTGAAATCATAAATCCTGCTGAGAGGAAACCTTTAAAGCTCGGGTGAAGCAATTCACTCACTATCACTATCTGGATTTCGGAAGTCCTGCTGGCTTGTGTCTAAGCCCAGGGCATGGACAGAGCAAGTGGATTAGCCCGTGAAGCACTGCAGAGGCATGGTGTTGGCTTTGATTGCCTAAGAGAGCTGTTGCTGGGTTTGTTTTCGGCAGTAGCTCCTCGGTGTCGGATACTGTTTGCAGGGATAAGGAGCAGCGCTCGCCTGGGATGCAGGCGACATGGAGGCCTTTAGGTTTCAGTGGTTCTGTGCTGCGCTGGCCACTCTTGATGTTGTATTTGTATTTTTCTTTGTTGACTTGTTTCATTACTCTTCCTGCTTTTTTATTTTTGCTGACAGTTGCTCAAGCGCTGCTTTTGTGCTCACGAAGAATGAAAACAAATTTTGAATCCTTAATGTAAACTTTCATAAACTGAGAAGCCAGCCCTGGGGTATAGCTCTCTGAGTGTGTCTTTTAAAGATTTCTCTTCCGCTCCCCTGCTGCTGTCCTTGCTCTGCATGCTTATTCTGTTGCTGAGGTTGAAGCCTCATTATCACAAAGGAGTGAGTTTCAGAGTTTATCATAAACAGTTCCATGAAAACCTTGGCTTGGTAATAATCCAAAAAGAAAGCGGAGGTTTAGGGGTTGTTGGGAAAGGAACGGAGAACAAAACAGAACATTGTGTGTTAATCCCTGTTTTGCCTGCATCTGGTTGAATACTATATGTCGTGTTGGTTCTTGATGTTTTGGAAAGGGTATGGTAAGTACATCCGGAATAGGTTCAGGGAAGGACAGCAATAAACTGTAAAGCTATGGGGTAGCTTCTGTTTAAAGAACAACAAAGTGTGGATCATCATCTCTTCTCAGCTGGGAAGAGATGATGAATGGAAGGTAATGGGATATAAGGCTTCAAAATAAAGAGTTTTCAAGAAGGAAGAGAGAAATGAAAGGAGCTGAATTGGAGGCAAAAAGCACCTGCTTAACCTGCTGTGCTGAAGGGTGTTGAGCAGGGATGTGGGGAGGCTGTGTGTGTGCTTCCCTCCAGAAGGAGAAGCCTGAAGTGGGGAAAAGCCAAGCCGTGGGATAGGACCCCCATGCTGTCCCTCCCTCCCTATGTTGTTTGGGGCAGGTGCTGGACTACGGAACCCAGCATGAGAGCAGCAGCCTCCTGCACTGGGGCTCTGGTGCCTGGCTCCAGGGCTCATCCCTGCCTTTTCTTTGTGGGGAAGTCGGAGGTGGCTTGGGGCAGAAACTCCTGCTACTGCTGCAGCCTGACTGCGGATCTTGGTGGGCCCTGGCTACATGGGAAAAACAAAGAGGAAAAAGAAGGGATAAAAAAATTAATTATGGGTTCAGAGCATGTTTTTGAATCAACAATCAATTTTTTCTTTAATTGAGCTCCGTTTAAGAATACTTTTTTTTTTACGTATAATGACTTTTTGTCAGAGAAAAGAAAAACTGGAGCTCTATTTTTTTTTTTTTAATGGCCTTTTGTTACATAAACGGATTTCTGATATAATACTTGCCGGCTGGCAGCATGTTTAAAAAACCCAGGCCGTTTAATAATTAAAAAATAAACCCATTACATATTGGCAAAACCAGCAAAATTTAAATTGGGTTAAACTAGTTACTATAGCCTCAGGCTTCTGCATCAACCAGTTTGATAATTACTTTCCTGCTTGTCAGAAATGGAGAAATGCTAAAGGCTCTCTACCATGTAACACACATGCATGGGTTCCGCATTTGTACTTGCTCACATGCTGACTGTGCGCTCCGGAAAAATTAATGTTGCCAAACTCTAATAGAAAATGTCTTTTAAAGAGTGCTATTAAAGAAGGCGAGTCAGCCTTGAGAGTATTTTGTTTGTTTAAGGGAGGGGGCAGGAAGCAAAACTGATTTGGGTTACATTTTAAAATTTTCCTCAGGGCTTCTGAGGAACAATGCTGGGAAACTAGTTTTTCCACTTTTGGCTCCTCAGCACTAAATTAAACTTTTTCTTTGATTTTAGAGTGCATACAATAGCCATGTCTTATTTACGTTTGTAACCAGCTAAGCTAGTTTCAACATATCCCAGTTCTGTTCTTCTCCACAGCAAATACACCCCATGCCATCCTCAAGTCTACCTGGTAACTTTGATTTCCACAAACATTTCTGAAGAAATTAACAGTTAAATGTATTTTTTTTCCCTCCACTCTAACCACTTTTGAAGGAAGGCAGTTCTTTGCTTGAAAATAAGCAAATGACAGAAAGAAAACTGGGTAGTGATAATTCTTGTTGACATGGAACTGTTGGAATGATAAAGATGTTAAAGTTTTTCAGGACAAGAGTACATCTCCAGCTTTGGATTCCTGTTAAAATTCTTTATCAAGAAATCCTGTTGCGCTACTGAGACCCAGTGCATCAGGTGAGGTTCATGAACAGGACTTACTTTTTTTTTTTTTAATAAAACCAAAACTACATTGAAATCACTTGCAGAAAAAGATTTGTAGTAATCATACAGTGTAAGGCTGTGGATCGTGCAATGTTGAGCAGTTACAAGCATCAAAAAATAAGAGGCTTTCCCCAAAGGCTTGCGCTGCGGAGGCAAGACAGAACACAGAGCTGGGTGTAGCGTGCTGCCTGGGAAAGGGTAGGAGCTGCTGAACCAGTGATTCATCTATACTGCTTATAAACTATTATTTTTTTAAAGTTGCTTAATTCGCTAATAAGCATAATCACTTACTTAATAACTGAGTAGTGAAACTTGATCTGTTTATGCCTTGAAACTCAAAATTGCGTGCTGTGACATACCTGTCTATAGCTAGGAAATGTGAGTGTTCTACACTGTTTATTTTACTGGCTTTGAAAGATTATTTGATTGAAACTGTGGTAATTTAGTTTGTGGCACTAGTTATTAATAAGGCGCTAAAATAATATTATTAATTACAAACAAGAAAATGACATTAGGATCCAAAATAGAGATCAGAGTTCAGAATAGGCTATAATTTGAATCTGGCACGTCCTGAATATTGATATGCTGTCTTTGCAAGATTTTTAGCTCACGGTAGGAGATTCAAATTTTATCTTGGTCAGAAACTCACCAACTGTGTGTGTTGAGAAGGAGTGGGAGGGGAGGGGGTCATAAGTGGCTGGTCTGAAATCAAGTTTATGTAGATAAACTTGCAAGGGTATGGCTGTTTACACATACACCTGTTTGTGCTCTCTGTAAATCTAGGCGAGGGAATCAAAGTTGATTTGTTTTATCCATTTCGACTGTATGTAAGAGCAGATATTTAATATACAGGCAGTTCAAAGGTTCTTATGGAGAGCCCAGGTGAAGTTTGGTAAGATGAATCCCGTCACTTACTTGTTCAAAGAGGCAAAGGTAGTGAAGAGAGGGGCCTGGAAAGATCTGCTAAAAACAGCTTGAGGAAGAAAAGGAGGAGAAGGGTGGAGGGAGATCCATGAGAACAACATTATATTTTTCCAAGTAGGATGTAGCATATTAGCATATTGGATGACTTGTGCAATACACAAGTTTGTTCAGTTAAAATGTGTTGCTGGAACTTAAGGGAAGTTGGAACAGATTAAGTTTTTTTGAAATGATGTTAATACCAAATCTTTTCATTATCTAGATGTCAATAAAATGCAACTTTTGCTCAGTCACTCTCATTAAGGAAAAAGGTTAAAAAAAATAATCTTCAAAGGGTATGTAATCGGCTAAACTAATTCAGAGCTGGGAAACAACCGCTGAACTACCAACTTGTTCCTGCCTCTGCCGTGACCGGTCCTACGATTTTGTAGGAATATAGCTTTTATGAAACCATATGGACTTATTTATTCTTTCAGATGTGTAGCTTGTCTGACTTTCCAGTGAGAGAACTTGAGTCATACTGGATATACTGAAACAAAGAAAAGTGCATTTGATCATTATGTGCAGAAATAACGTGTCTCAAACAAAACACTTAAGCCCTTGAAGTTCAGAAAGTGCACTGAATAAATTTGGGGGACGGTAGTAGTAGTAAAGAGATTATTTTCTGATACATGTTTAATAGCTACCAGTTTAGGCGGTCAGTTTCGAATGCAAGATTTGGAACTGTGTTGAGTATCCAGACACACACACATATATATACACCTACATATATATAGGTATATGTGAGAAGTGGGATGTCTCTAGTTGCCATAGTGGGCCAGCGCGTGACATATAGACAATGTGTTGCTGCACTTCCCAGAGGGAAATGCTGAGAGTAGGAATGGGTCTTCAAACTCCTTTAAAGCTAAAATTTAGACCCCCATTTTTTATTCTTCTGGGGGATGTGCTTTCACCTTGTGATCAGCAAAACAGTTATTTTCTGAATATTGATGCCTAGTCTGTATTTTCTCATTTTGTTTTGTTTAATGGGTCAAGCGATTTAGGAATGCAAGCATATGTTCCCCTTCTTTTCCACCCTTTCCACTGCTTAGTTCACCAAACAGCTCACTAGTTAGTACTCTTATGTAGGATATGAAATCAAGGTGCAGATTTCTTCAGGATGGGAGTCTGCTAGTTTTTAGTTGTTTGGGCTTGGTTTTTCCATCTAAACTATTTTGCTGAGTTGGTCTGTGGTATTTCCTAGCTCTTGAGTTTAATTTGGTTATGAAGAGTGGAGCAACATCAAAGATTAATTGAGCCAAACACACATTACTCTCCCTTCCCAGGGAAGTGTCCTGATTATTAAGTATAGGCCTTGTTCCTCTGTTTCCTTCTTCAAAGATTACTTGTTAGTATTATTGAGATTATTTATTCAATATGAAACGAAATGCGTGCTTTTGAATGCAGATCTGTGTAGCTACCAAATGACAAAGTGGTTAGAGCTTTCTCTGTCTAGCCTGTTCCTTCTTTAATTATTGTTAGATATTGTAATAGCTTTAATAAGAAGGTTACAGAATAATTCTTAGATGTCCATTATTCAGTTTTTAGGATGACTTCCTGGGCTGAGGGTCATCTTTATTTTGCTCTCCTTTAGCAGAGGATAAATTTTACTTTACAATGTCAGGATGAAAGTGTTCCTTGCTTTTGTTCAGCCATGTCCTTCCTGAAAGGAAATTGTAGGTGAAATACCTATCAAATCGGGTTTCTCAAGAACAAGGTGAAGAAACTAGGTCTTGGCTCGTGGCTAACAGAACAACAGATGAGAGGCAGCTCAGATCTGGAAAGGTGGAAGCACTTTTGCCTGTATATGAAAAAAAACTGCAAGTGACTTAAGACTTTTAGGTATCAAAGACTGTCACTTACAGTTACAGTTAGGGTTTCTTTCCAAGTAAGCAATAGTCAAGCGGTGGTTTTTAGATGCAGTGCTGTAGACTGCTTTATTCAGTGTGCATATGAATTTAAGCATGAACCTTTTTTTATTGTTTGTGTATTTTGTTGTTTTTTTTTTTTTTTTTCTTCTTCCTCTGGACATTTTACGTCCTGAAACAAAGGCAAATCAGTGACTCTTCAAGTAATCCAGAGCAGGTTATAAATTCATGAGATACCATGAGCTCACTGCTGGAAGAGAAAGTAGTTAATGATCTTGGGATGGTCTATCTGATCTTTACTACTTACCTGCTTAAGGAGATGACATTTTATACTTGAACACCACTATATAAAACTGTAGAGTTACTGAAGATTGCTTATAATATAGATGACACTTTTTGTTTTTGTGACTCCTTGCAATATTTTTATGGAAATGACATTGATGATTCGTGCCTTTCTCTTCAAATGTCACCAAGGAGAAAAAAAACCCAACATACTAGATATGCAAAATTTGTATGAAACTTCAATTTCACTTAGACATCCATTGCTGTGAATGGTCACTGTGATTACAAAAGCTAACAGTCTGTCCACAGAGTAATGATGAAAGTTACAAATTTTATCTGTCCCCTAAATATCTTACCTTCAGAAGAAATAAATTAATGCATTTCTGATCCAGAAGACATGCTGTTTTATTAATTAGTGTACAAGGAATTGTTAGGTTAGATGATTGTGTTCAATTAAGTATAATGAATGTAATTAATATAGATTCTGGGTTTAGGTAGTTGAGTTAATAGTGCCATTAAATGCTTCTCCTATGGTGCTGCTTGTTTTATCAGGGAAACAAAGTTTAAAGGAGGCAAAAGTTTGTTGTTTTAGTTTGGGTTTATTTATTTATTTATTTATTCTTTCTTCACTCCTCTCCCAAAAAAGGACAATAACTTCTGCCTGGTTATAACATATGCAGAATAGTTTACATTTCTTTAGCAATTACTAAATCTTGTAACTACATGATATTAAAATGTGTTCTAAAACTTTGCAACATATCCTTTAAAATATTCCATTACAGTGTGGTTACAAAATACTATTCACAATACGGGGAGTGTGCTTGCTTCAAAGTATGCAGGATTTATTTATTAAACACCTCATGTTCTGTTGCATAGGTCTAGAAAATTACCAATAACCCACAACAAATACTGTTTGGAAAGGAAGTGGTTCCAAGTAAAAATTTCCTATGGGTGTTTTCGTGTATTTTTGGTTTCTGCTGTTTTGTTGTGAGGAGGAGGTGGTGGAAAGATGCTTCTCATGGATTCACAGAAGGTACTTTTATGCCTCAGAGTTCCTAAGCCACCAAATAAAGAAGAAACCTGTGACGAACTAGCTCTGGAAGCGGTTTTATTTCTTTAGTCATATTTAAATGAGATTAAATTAAAGTTTGCAGTGTAACTAAGTGTTGACGTAACTATTTTTTCAGGGTTGTTTGCTTCACATGCAATGGAATACAGGAGATTTGGATCCAATGTGTTCGCTTCCTTTAGATGCAAGTTGTAGTCTTAAGGGTCGGAAGACTATGCTGATCCGATGGTAGAGGACACTCGTAGCAGATCCCTCTCTCCAGAAAACGCAGTGATGGTAATCTTGGAAAGACTTGGCAGAACACACTGTCCCTTCCTATATTAAAAAGCAATATGTTCCTACTTAGAAAAAATCTGAGCAGCAAAATCTTGCTCTAAGGAAGATATAAATTTGAGTCTCGGTAGGTAACTACACAGTCATGTCGAAATGGGGTAAAGAAGCATACTAGCTAGCCGTAAAAGAGCATTTGTATTCACGTGGTGATTAGTGCTGCAAGTAGCATGTAGTTTCCTTGTGCTAATAAAATGCACACCAAATGTGATTTGAACAATTTCTGTTTATTTGATGTTTTAAAGAGAAATATTTCAGCCTATTCTGCTCTACAGCTGGTGGTACTGCATCTCTCATCAGTATTATGTTAAAGCAAACCCTAGATGCTTTAAAACTGAAGATAAAATTGACCTGTTACCCGTGCTGGTATATGAGCTTTGGATTGAACAACATCTGTTCTAAATATGCATCTTGTGAGGAAATACCATGCTTCTATAGGCACTTCGAAGTGACAATTGGCTAGGGTTTTTCTTCTCCTTCCTTTGCTGTGCAAGAATGAAATTTCAGCCTCTGCTAGATGGATTTTCCCACAGTTGTTACCAACTTGCAACACGTCTCTGTGTTGTTGCTGCAGCTGGCTTGCTTAAACTTACTGTTGAGCTGTTGGTCCAGTTTCTTGTGTGCATCTGTGAAAGGGCAAGCAGCAGTTGCATGTACAATCTTTTTGGTTTTCCTACTTGTGGAAAGCTCTATATGAACGCTGAGTGTCTCCAAAAGTAGCCCTTCTTCAAGTGAGCTGTTGCTAGAGAAGTTCTGTTTTTCTACAAATTATCTATAGCGTGAGCTAATACCTTTATTTGTATGAGGTCTTTTTGTAGCAAAGCTGGAAAGATATAACCCTAAAGCAACTATTTTACATTTTGCTGCTGCATCTGTTCCCTCCGCATCCTTGCTCTCCCAAGAGAGAAGATCATATTATGTTTTTTTTTTTTTTATCCTTACTGCTGAGAAGCTCAAAACTATGATAATGTTCCGACTTCATGAGCTGAAAAAAGTGGCCGAAAGACATGCAAATGAGAGAGAGCAGAGCTTTTCAGTGTTGCACCAACTGTACAAAATTATTCTGCTGTAACTTGGGTGGTTGAACTGAAGGAAGGAAGTAGTGCTTCAGAGATAAAAGTGTCAGAGGCATATTCTTGTAGATGCTGCTACTTCCATTTCTCTCCCACCCTATTCAGAGGGAATTTGCAGCAGAGGGGCAGAGCTCAGCTTTGTGCTTCTCATGTGATATTCCTAAGCAATACCAAGATAAAGTGATAGCCGACAGTCTCATTGAATGGCGTGTATTTCTCTGACACATCCTAGGTTTCGTAAACATTGGGTTTGTTGCATACTTGTGTTTTGTTTGAAATAAGGCTGAAAACCATTATGCAATATGAAATTCTCCCTACATTGGTTCGTTGTTGAAGGACACAATAAACCTGTAATTATAACAAAGATATTTTGTTATTACAGAGGGATGGTGAGAAACTATTAAATTCTTGTACATAATTAAGAGACAACAAGAAAAAATGTTACTGTAAAACCTGTCCAGCCTGTAACATTCTAGAACTTTCCTTTTCTTTTGAAAGGTATTTGATAGGAGATGCTTGTGTCTTTCAGTTATAGCAACCACTGGAAATATAAAGTTCGAATATTGACACTGAAATGCTCAATATCAGATTAATATAGCCCTGATCCTAGGAAACCTAAATTGGTAGTATGTAACTGGTGGGAGCAGGAAGGGATTTTTTTTTTTTTTTTGTGCTTTCATGAAGATGATGTAGATCAGTGTCTTTGATCTAATCTCTAAAAATTGCCTCCCCCAACTGCATGTGTGTTATACTATCTCAATTTTTTTACAAAGAAATCCTCTCTCTCCTCCTATGCATGCATAATATTTGAAAAGCAATTATGATGAACTTTTTAACTGTTCCTGTCTACAGTGCCAACTCTTTGAACTTCATAACTGGCACTTATTCCTTTCTCTATGCAAAAGTGAAACTTAAACACACCGGCTGCCTTCTGAGTTGCGATGCCACATGATTTTCTCACCAGTTTCATTCTGAGGCCTATCAAACTCTGAATAATTTCCTGCTTTCATAAGCTATCATATTAACTTCAATGGAGTGATGCTGCTTGGATCAACATTGAAATTCAGTTCAATAACAATAACACGAAAATAATAAGCCCTGCCATTTCCTTGCCAATTTCAACATAAAGGCCTACTGACTAGCTAAAGATTAGTGTTTGAGTTATGTGCCACAAAAACCTGCACGGCTGAGGAGATGCTATAAAATGAAGTAGAATAGGAAAGAAATCAGAAGTACTTCAATGACCTGAGTGCATGACACTAAGGTGGTGAAAGTAATGTAAAATGCATTAAATGAGGTCTGAGACATTATTTTCTTGAAGCTACTTGGTGTATCAGAAGGAGTATTGTGTTTTAAAGAACTTCCAGTTTTCCTTTGACACTGCTGCAATAATTTTTTTAAAAGTTTCAGTCCCTGAAACTGAATATGGTTTCTGTAGGACCTTGTAAATTCTTCAGATGGAGGATCTGTAGATGGGAGTTAAAGGAGGTCCTTGGGTGTCCCTTTTGACAACAAAACAAGATTTGTTCAGTATAGCTGTTTGAATACTTGAAATTGGTTATCTGTCTGTAAAAATGATAGTGCAGATCTCTGTTGGTAGAGTCTACAGGCTGCAGCGAAACCTTTAAAAGGTCTCCCCTATCAGCATGAAAGGTTAGTGTGGTGTTCTGTAGGTTTCTACATCCATCTTTCATGATGTCGACTGCCACTGAACTGAGAAGAGATGAAAAAGAGGAAACTTCATTAGATAAAGGGCTGGGGTAAGATGGCTGGTGGAGGAAGGTGGGAAAAGTTTCCATTCGTATGCAATGAAATTTTAGTATCAAAGGGTCACTGTGACCTTTAAAAGGGGATTTTTTTAATAGCTCAATTTACTTACAGTTCACACAAGAGACTTTTCAGATGTGATCTGCTGTTCCCAGGCCAGTTTATATGCAGACTGAGGAACAGCAACACCAGAAGCCACGCTAATGCATCTCTACTTAATATACTCATCTCTGATCTTGACTTGGCTTTTTGGCTGCCACGCTGGGTCTACTTCAGTAACAGAGCCAGCAGCTATTGCTTTCGTCTGTTGTGACCAGTAGATACCAGTGCAGTGAGGTGGAATTGCTACCAAATGCTTCTAACAGTGACGTGGGTATCTCCTTTGTTCTTCCCCAGGCAGCTGCCCAGGGGCCATTAATCCGTGATGGGAAGGAGGAGGATTTGGCAGTGATTGGACTTGTGTGTTGACAGAAGGCACATGAACAACTGCTTATTTCTAGAGTCTTCCTGGGTAACTCTGAACAGATCCCTCCTTTGATGAAAATGTAGCTGGTTACGATCTTGAGTTTAGGGAGAGAGAGGAAGCTGCATATTGATGTTTTTAAGTGCCCCTCTTTACTGTTTGCCCTCCTTATAAAAAATAGATGCAATTTAAAATTTAAATGATAACATTAGTGAAATCTTATTAAATTTAATTCAATTTGAATTAAAATAAATTTGGTTAAAAGTTAAATTTACATAGAAAAAAAGCATAATAAAAAATTTAAACTGCAGAAGTCCTCCGGGAGAGGCATCATCATAACCCTCCTCTTTTCCTTCTCTTCTACCCATCCTTTCCCAAGTGACTATTATCGTGTGCACTCAAATTCTTTAAGAACTCATGCAGTTGAAAGAGTAATAGACTTTTCTGTATGCCAATAACTGCAAAAACATGCACTTGCAAATGAAGAAACTGATATGTAAAGGTTCAATGAGTTCTTCAAGGAACAAATGAAGCTGGCATTAGTCATTATGTGTCATTGTTTATATGCACAGAAGTGGGTGTATCTATATCGTGTTCCCATTCTGAAATAGATTGATAGTTGGACATATTTAACATGATAAGTGCAATGTTTATATTTTACAGGGATTTTTTTTTGTGAAAATCTGCACATCGTACTTTTACAAATATAAGCACAAAATAATCCTCCTTCATCAGAATTAGTCACAGTGATTGTGAAGAGATCTGAATTTTTACATTGGCCCTGCCCCTGTTGTGAGTTTCTTATGGATAAGCTGATAGTTTCAGTTTTCAAAGATGTCAGGCTAGCATTTTTTATACCAATGACTAACAGCAGTTGTTCTCTGGTAGCAATTATTTTTATCTTTCACAGTGTATAAAGGCTTGGTGTGCCCTTAACTAATCTTCTTGAGGTGAAAACTTCTTTTGCTTTTGTCTGAAGTTTTGAGTATTTGATAGAAAAATCCTCTAGCTGTCCATTAGAATGAAAAAACGCTTCATCAGCTTTCTGGGCTGTGGTTTCATTACCAGTTACCTTATGATTGCATTAATATTATAATTATTTTAAAGCAGATTTAGGGTTCTGCCTTTCAAATCCTGCTTATTAAAAAAAAAAAAGGACCATTTTAAGGAAGATCTGACATGTTTTTGATGTAACTAAGCCTATCATCCATTCTCCCTGGGTATGGTATTGGCTTAGGATAGTGATTTGGACCTAGTTTCACCACAGATATAAGATGCTGTGCATAAAAGTTCATAACCACCTGTAATAGACTACTTCAGGACTGCAAGTAAATAATTAATTCTAAGTTTTGATGATCTGAGTCCTTACCTGTCACAAAAAAATTGCTTTTAATTAACATATAAAGAAATCATATTACCATTAATTGAAATATTCATTCCAATTTATTTTTCAGTGTCTTACCTGTTTCATAAATGTTACGAATTTGACTTTAAAGCAACCCAACGATAAAATATTACTCTGAACAGAAAGGGCAAGATTTAGGGAATACAATGCTTAAAACTTGTGATTCAAGAGGAATGCAGACAGTAACTTGAGGTCAGGAGTTGTTCGAAAGGCATTCAAAATTCAGGAAGGAGTGAGTAAGAGTTAGATTTGAAAATAAGACCACTCTTCACTTCAGTAATATATCTAAAAAAGATTTTTCTGTTTTAATGTGGGTCATGCAGAAGCCTAAACATGGCAGGGTTAAAACTTAACTTTTACTTTTCTATTGAAGTATGATGTGTAGTGCACAGGACTAACGTGTGTGGGAGTTTCTTGCTGCCTCAAACTGAGCAGAGCAGAGTCCAAAAGCAGTGACCAGAGTGAAGTCTATTCTCTATGATTTCCCATTTGATACCAACTCTTTGGGGTAAAATGGAAACAGAGTATAAGAAAGATATCAGAAATATCTGGGATAATGTCATTAACATAACAGTAAATAAAAATGTCCATTTAGATGCTTGTTAAAGAAATCAGTACTTTACAGGAATATGGAAGATCAACTCTTGCCACACCTCTTGATATCTCCTTCTAAAATACAAATCACTGCCCCATATTGTTTGCTTTTACTTGAACAATAGAAAAGGAAATCTATAGCATGTCATACAATGCTATTCACTGACCTGAGGTGTGTGAGAAGGGCAGGGAACTGGATAAGAAGAACTCACAACAAAGGAATAAGATTGGAGTTACAGTCTAGGCTTAACAACGTGTACGGCAACTCATCAGGATCCCTGGATGTGCCCCATCGTCATTTAATACTGTGAACCACCATCTTCTGGTGGATGCTGTCTCTCTCCTTCTAGTGTCCCCTTCCTTGAAATATACTTGAATATTTAAATTTACGACCGGCAGCCTCCTGTTTAATCCTGTGGTGATAAGCAGTCTGAACAAGTTCAGCTAGGAAATCCATCTTCCAGTTGAACAGCCAAGCAAATGAAAGACTTGGCTCTCATTTTATCCACGTTGTTTATTATACAGATACAGTCCTGTTCACTTCAGCAGACCCACGAAGGATAACTTTTCCTTCCCCAGCATAGTATTTTTCCTTATTTAAGGAAAGAGGAGTAAGAAAAAATTGACTCTGATCTGAGACCTGCAGTAAAATATATTCTCTTGTAGGAAACAAAAATGTTTTTCTTCCTTACAGTCTTTAATTCTGGCCATCTGAATATTAGCTAAGAAGTCCTTTCTTGTTTGAAATACAGGATTTGGGGTTTTATTTTGAAAATGTTCAAATGCTTGTGTTAAATTTTAAGCTTCCTTTCTCCTCCGTGCCCCAGTTACTCTGACAATAGCATTGAATTCTGTTCATTATTCTCTCATTTTAGGAGCTTTTTGATGAATGGATATTTTCTGGAGGAAGTCTAAGATTTACCAACCAACTCCACTGTTTGTCCCTGTATCTCTTTCTTTCCTCAAATGAAGCAACTGCTAAGCTTTACATGCCAAGAAGACAATTTGATCATAATTGCATTAAAATATGCCAATTCATTAAACAAGCTAGTTTTACTTGTTTACTCTTAAACATTTAATCATGTTTAAGAAGATCTATTGTTTGTAAATGTGTCAGGCTTCATCCATCTTCTCTAACAGAAAAGAAGTCTAAAACTAGAATTTGATAATTTGTTTTAAGCCGTATTACTGTGATAACTGCTTGGCAAGTGGTCTGAGATATCTTTTTTTTTTCCTCAACATCCTTAATTATATGTCTGTCTAATTGGTTCTTGTTATTTAAACATCACAACAGAGATTGTAATCAATTACTCTCTCATTAGTGTCACCTGGTTTGATTCACAGTGATACCTGTGCAGTCAAGTTTCTGTCTACGTATGGGATGCAAAGCTGTGTAACGATCTTTGACGAACACTACAGCAAGAATAACACTTGGAGAAACTGTCACTGGTTTGGTGGCCTTTATTTCAACAGCTCTTTGACACCCTTTTGTGAAGATTGGTGCTGCATTGGGCGGACAGAGGTAGGGTTTGTTTTAGACATTTTTGTTAGCATCATTGTGTTCTTAGTTTCTTTACAGTATTGGAGAATTGGTGGATACCAAATTCTTGGCCCTCAAGTTGAATACACAAATTGCAAGTCTGAAAAAATGCGACTGGAGCTGAAAATGCTTCCCTGCAGTCCTGTGCCAAACAGAGGTTTGGCAAAGAAATTAATCTACAAAAAGCCTTTTTATGAAATACTGCTATTCTGAATCAAATACTTTCTTTTATGGTCCTGGAAACAATGTAGTTTGCTTTTACTTTTTGACCTTAGCTGTGCTTGCATTCTTTTACCTTTCTTTGTGAACTTAAAGGAAAAGATACTAATCTCCACTTACACCAGGTTGTGATAAATCATAACAGATCTAATAGACTAGTTTGGAGAAATAGCTCAAAGGTTTGGTGGGTGTTTTTTTTTTTTTTTTTTTCTTTACTGAAACTATTTTATCTTGTTTCTGCTCTACACCAGTCCTCTAAGAATGCTAAAAGCATTTTGAGTTCAGAACTGGAGAATCTTTCCTTTCTACATATCAGCTGCTGTTTAAGGTGTAAATGAGTAAGTTTCAGCCTTCATCCGCTGACAGCTCTTCCTGTAGGTAAAATTTCATGACTATAAATTCCTGATATACAAGGACTAGAAATCATGTTCTTATATAATTAGGGAAAAAAAAGATTTAAGCGTTCTAAGTGCTTTCAAGTTTTGGAAAGCGTTAAAATAGCGGAGGGTACAATTACACATACAGGTTTTTAGGGGGCTTTTGGGCAAAATTTCACAGCTCAAATGGAGACCTGAAGAACTGCAGTCCTCTTACAGAAAAGGCCCAACATATACATAGACAAAGACAAGAAGTATTCAGTGTTAAACAGACCAAGAGCAAAGAAAGTGTTCTCTGATACCAGTGTGTAAGTTGCCACTACATTATGCTTCAAGGAATTATAGCAGTTGAATGGAAGGAGAAAATTGGAGGAGGTAGAGATGGCAGACCATAATAATTGTGCGCGAACTGAAAATTGAGTGATTGAGTTGGCTGAACAGGGAAATAATTTCTCCTCCTAACCTAATGCATTAAACGAGGGAAAAAAAATACCTGAACTGTGGCTATGGGCTATGAGGCTTTTCAGGCGGCACAGCTACTAGCACCTGTTTTATCCTTTTTTCAATCTAGATTTAAAATACCAAGTTTAAAACAAAATATTTTAAAATGGCGTACTATATATCTTAGCACCAAAGTAAAAATAGAGATGGATTTTCTTGCTGTTATCTTGGCAGCTCGGCTTGTTACAGCTCTGACTGTGTTTTCATGTTAGATGACTATTTTGAGACTGCAAAGCAATGTGAAATGAAGACATAGCTTGCCTTTAGCAAAAAATTTTAAGCCAAGAGCTTGAGACAAAACTTTAAAACAACATGTTGAAAATTGCAGGCCACTCCAAAATTGGAAGAATAAAGAGAAAATGTCAAGGAATCTTTCATTACTTTGTTAGAAAGTAATTTTTTCTTTTTTTTTTTTTTTTTTTAAGGAAATTAAGAAATACAACTTACACTGCTCTTTCGAGTCTGTCTTATTTACTTCAGCTCTTTCTTGCAGGTCAAAATTAAAATTGCATTGAACAAGATATTTTGTCATCAGTTAAGAGCCCGTGTAACCTTAATAAGAAGTGGTAGCAGTTCAATTAAAAAATTATCTTTATTTTCTGATGTCTGAATGATTGGAGGTTGTTATTTCAGTGCCATTTCTACATAAACTAAAAGTGAAAAAAAATAGTTAAAGCAACTTATAGTTCACTTTAAAGAAAATATTTGTCAAAGCAGCATCAAAGTCTGCAGTGTCATGAACTGACACTGAGAGAGATTCCTCCTGAGAGAGGAATTATATTTAAAATGTCTTTTCTCCTTCATGCACTCTTTGAAATACTTTACTTTCATAGAAGCTATAGATCCATATTTCATTCCAGAGACACACAACCTGATGTCTATGAAAAGTTTCCATTTTATCGATTAAAAGTAGAAGTTTTGGAACAGGACACTTGTCTATTTTTTTTCAGTGTCTGTGAGGCTTTAGGTTTGGTTTTTTTTTTTTTGCGTCCTGTATTTTAGTTACGCTCACTCTGGAGCAAGGACCCAGTTTTATTTCCTGCTTGGCTGGCGATGTACAGTTGGTCAACTGATCTCCATCATGACGGCATCCTCTGTGAGCGCACGTGTGTAGGATCGATGTAATTCCAGAAGGCTCTGGAGCAGTGCTAAGAATGGCTTATCCATTTTTATGGCTTCCAAAGAAACATTGTGTGTGTGTCTGTCTGTGTATTTTTATATATGTTTGTGCATGCAGTGTGAAGATGACTAAAAATGTATTTGCATTTTTTTTCAGTACATTTGTATACGTGAGAGAAAGGGATATGAATAACTGAAAGTGCCCAGACTTTTGACAGCTTCTTCCTCACTGGCCCCGCAACTTGTGGAGACGGACTGCAGTCAAGGTTCTGTATATTGTGTTGTGACACCGAGTTAACCTTTAGTGCTCTCCTGGTCATCCTCAGAAACGTACAACATCATGTCACCCTGAACGCAGGAGGAAAGGAGGTGCTTGGTCACAGCTCTGGCTCTCGCCACCCCACATCTCCCAGGGGATCCCCTTCAGCAGCGTCCCACCAGAGCTTGCCTGGGTACTGCTTTTCTCTATCTGAGCCAACTCTCTGCCACATCTGTCTTCTCTCCTATCTTCCTAATGAACAAAATAACTTCCAATTAGAGTCTCTGATCCTGGTTACTTGATTTCCTCAGCAGGTCATGTTTTGGACAGTGTGGGAATACCTAAACTTCCAGCAATCTTAATTAAAGGTGGATCAATGCAGCTGAGTTCAGCAGTTTCAGTGAGTTCCAGTTTCAATCTGAAACACTGTATTTTGGCTCTACACAGAAGAATCAGTTTATTTTAATGCTCATTAAAGCTAAACTAAGACAAAGTCTTAGTGTTGTGCTCAGATGATATAGGCAATATTACAGGGAGAGAGGTGACAAGACAGCAGAGATTTTTGGATCTCTCCATGAAAACTTTAGTTTTATAAAAAGCATTTGAAGTTTGTAAATGCCCATTTAGAAGTCTTTGTGTACACAAATTCTCTGAAACATACATCCTTCCTTTTCAAGAGCATTCTGGCTCATTAGTTTTCTTTGTAGTTAAACTGTTTGTTTATTCTGGGAAACTTGTATCTGTAACTTTTTTATTGTTGTGAACTATCACACAGTCAGAGGTTGTTGGAATGTGATGACCATATTTGAGAAGCATTTCAGCTTTTAGGCATTTAAATACCTGAATTTAGCATTGAGATTTTTGTCTCAATTCAGTAATATGCAATTTCTTTCAGAGTGACCAAGTTCAGATTTTCATCCGGAAAGCCAGAAGCCTTCAGAGAACAGATAAAACATGTTTTTTGAGTAAATTTCCATGAGTTTGAATGAGTTTTTTTTTAAATCTTTGCGCTTTAACCCAAATCTAGCTCTCAAATTCAAACTTAGCCCAGTCTAATTAGAATTTGGATTAAACAGATGTGTTGTTGTCTTTAACATTTGTATTTATACATAAATCTCCCTTCCCCTTTGTCTTGTTTTAATTAAAATATAGTTTTCAATAAAGTATTTTTTTAGCCCGTCCCGAGGCTGCACATTGAAAAAAGAATACATTGAGACACCACTATTTCCAGTTAGTTTCTTTAACTGAAGCTGGTCTATGACCTTTAACTACTCAGTTAAAGAAAATAGACTAAGTCTACGGTATTACTTTAACAAACTGTAGTTCCTAGCTTAACATTTCCTTTCCTTCCTTTAATACAGGGAGTATCTTGGTCTGACTTGTGTTAATTTCTCCCAGGAAGTCTGGAGCTGTGTGGTTACATGTAGACCTGTGTGGCTTCCTAACAGCTGTTGCCTGAAATACACACAAATTCATAGTGGCCTGCAGAGACTTGTTAGTGGGCCATTAAACCATCTGAGGAAGAGGTGTTTAGGCAAGCCAGTAATGTAGAGCATGTTGCCATCTCTGGTTTTAGGGAAATTATTGTTGCAGTTTGGCACATCACTGTGCCTTGTGTTGTTGTACTGTAATTTTAGAGGCAGATTTAAAGAAGTGAAGCATTTTGGTACAATAAGTTTTGTGCCTGTGGTTGTAGGTATCTATCTATCTTTAGCCAGCGAGCCTTTGTTAAAAATTAATATAGTAAGCACTGGCCTAAATCATTGAAGTTCTTTCTTTTGGTGAAAGTAGGATTTGCACCATCGCTTCATTTTAGCAAATTCGTTTGAGTGCTCTAAGCTGACTGGCCTAATGTGTTGGCTTCTACAGAAAGGCCAAGTGTCTGCGTATGGCTCCATACTGTGCAGTATGTTGCTGGTGCAAGACGCCATTCTCTGGAAGGAAGGAGGCAATTTTGTGGAGCTCTGAATGGAAGTGACTATCTTTCTGCCAGTATCTCTAGATCACCTAAAGCAATGTGGAAAGTTTTGTGGCTGAAGTACTCGGAGGTAGATTATCAACTTCTAAGTTATATCCTTACTTCTGAGAGCCCCGGGTGCCTTTGGAGACTTTATAATCAGTTATCTACCTCGAACTCCACTTACTGCCTTTAGAATGGTCTTCCCTTTTCTATTCAAAGGTTTTATGAGATAAGAATTGAGATAGAGATAAGAAACAGAGAGATATAAGGGCTTTAATTGGTTTCTAGTGTTCTGTATTTCTGTGTGTATTTATAATGATGTCTCTTAGTACTTGGTGAGGGGAATATTTGCTCTCCTACTCCCGCTCTCTGTCAGAAAGCCAGGGTGTATTCACTCCATAGTCTTGAAATATAGACTCAATGAATGGTTTGGGTTGGAAGGGACCTTAAATAAAATCTAGTTCTAACCCCCTTGCCCTTGGAAGGGACACCTTCCACTAGACCATGTCGCTCAGAGCCCCATCCAACCTGGCCTTGAGCACTTCCAGGGATGAGGCATCCACAACTTCTCTAGGCAACCTGTGCCAGTGCCTCACCTCCCTCACAGTAAAGAATTTCTTCCTTGTGTCTAATCTACATCTATCTCATATTTTGAAACCATTACCTCTTGTTCTAGCACTACATGCCCTTGTCAAAAGGCCCTCTTCAGCTTTCTTATAAGCCCTCTTGAGGTACTGGAAAGCTGCTATAAGGTCTCCCCAGAGCCTTCTCTTCTCCAGGCTGAAAAGCTCCAACTCTCTCAGACTGTCCTCACAGGGGAGGTGCTCCAGCCATCTGACCATCTTCGTGGCCCTCCTCTGGACTCCCTCCAAGAGGTCCACATCCTTCTTATGTTGGGGGCTCCAAAACTGGACACAGTACTGCAGGTGGGGTCTCACCAGAGTGGAGTAGAGGGGCAGAATCCCCTCCCTTGACCTGCTGGCCACACTTTTTTTTGATGCAGCCCAGGACGCGGTTGGCTTTCTGGGCTGCAAGCGCACATTACTGGCTCATGTTGAGCTTCTCATCAACCAACACCCCCAATTCCTTCTCCTAATTTGATAAATTGACTGTTTAGACAATAACACATGCTGTACAAATGGTTCAAAATATTTGTTATATCACTATAGAATAAACTAGTGACTGAGAACTCAAGCTACGAAAGTGGCTGTGTCCCTTAACTGTTGAATGCTGCATCGTCTGTTAAAATTTGGATACTCATCTTGCTGAGTAACCTCACACTGTACACTGGGAGATCCCTAACTGTGCTACAGAGATGCTAACAGGCTGGGGTGGGAAGGTGTCTGAAGCTATTAGGAAATATGCGAGTGAGAAGTCAGGGTCTGACTTCTCTGTGTCCTGTGCTCAGCTGTGCTGAAGGTTCCTAACAATAAAGTGTCTCTTGGACTTTATACCAGCTTATCTCCCTTTTCATCACAGAGAGTCATCTGCATCTGTGGTCTAATGTCCCACTGGCATTTATAAAAATTTCAGTCTTTTTTGGTGCAGAATTCAAAAGTTGTTTCCTTCTACTAAGAATATCCCAACACCACAGTCTGTGGTATTCTGAGAACGATCTGCCTCAATACCTTCTTCTAAAGCTATTTTTAATCTCTAATCAAAGATTAGTTATGCCAGGCTTTGGGCCATGAAGACTGTGGAGGAGAGAAAACGAAGAGAAAGTGCCTACAGCACTCACCAAAGAGATGGGAAAATCAGGTACGAGTCAGTGCTGCGATTTGTGGTTGGGATTCAGTAGCAGGGATGCTGAGATAAGCTCTGAAACACCAAGCTGGGGCTGTGAAGCTGCTGCTGTCTCTTTGCAGAGGGGATGCACTTTGCCCAAGTATCACTTACACCTCCCAGATGGTGACTTTCTACCTGTCCTGGCACCTACCCAATGCTCTCTGTCAGTATTTAACTTTGTTCTTTAACTGTTGTGTCTCTGAAGCATAGATTGGTGTCCTGTGTGTGCCTCCATATCCTGATTTTGTTTAGAGCTGCAAGGGAAAGCACTCCCTGAGGTTTTTTTTCATTCTTTCACCTAGATGTGCATCCAAGATTACAGTCTAGTCTGAGGCTGGACCTCTACTTTAAAATTTGGAGTCAACAGGTTATGGGAAAATTAAATGTAAATTTAATTCCGATTGGAGCTGATCAGCTGAGTGCCTCTCCAACTGTTTCCTTCATGTGGAGCTGGGGATGAGCCTTCAGTGTCCATAACAACAACTTTCCTTGCAATTGGTGTCCTAATTCTGTCTAAAACTGTCCTGGGGGACTTTGACAGCTCCTCTGAGTTCTCTTTGCTATTTCTCTTCATCTGTTCCCCTTTATCCAAAATTCTTTTCATGATGCCAGTCTGTTGCAAATACAGTTTCGATGGGTTATTTGAATATTAGCTACCGTTTGAACAATTTCAGCCCAGTGCTTCGTGGGTTACTACTGAAGTTGCTGAAATACTCAAAAAATCATTCAAGTTTTTATATACATATTCAGATAGGACTTTTTATCTTTAGAATATTCTATACAGCTCTCTAACGCTTCACTGATGTGAATAAAAAAAAAATCTGATCATTGGGTTGTTTTTAGATAGATGAAGAACGTATTTCCATTTCTTTTCCCTTCTTCCCCATATGTTCAGAATTGGAGAAATCCAGTTTTGTCAGAGCATGCCCACAGCCTGAGAATTGGGCTGTTTTCTCTCTCTGGGACAGGGATTTCTAACTCCCAAGGCATTTCAGATTTCAGCCAAATTTTGAACCTGATTCTCCGGTGTTCAAAAGGGTTCTTGAAGAACTGGCATTTTAGGACAGCTTTTTTCACCTCCACATTTCCTCACGGTTTGTGTGTTAAGAAATCGAGCGTGATAAGATATTTTGAGAACACCTATCAGATAGATCTGTACTAGGTGGAGACAAGGTGATAGATGAATCTTGCTTGCCTCTACCCCTGGAGCTGTAAACATACTGGTCTTGAAATCAAGTGTGGTTTTATGTGACTCGTGGAAACAGCGATAGCTCAGGGCTTTTAAGGCAGCTGATGAAAACTTGCTGCTTTGATATTGTTGAATCACAGCAATACACCTGAAGAGTTCTTTATTTGCCTGAAATTCTCTTGTGATCCATCCCAAAAGTGATTGCTGGGGTGATGCTGGAAATGCAGTGTTTTGTTTTGGTTTTTTTTATTAATTATGTTCCTATCTGCAGTTTAATGTTAGCATTCCTATGATACCTGAAGAGACCTGTTCAGTGGATTTCTTTCAACATGGCGCTTAAATCTGATTTCACACATCAGATTATTTAATGTGCTACAGTTACCTAAGAGAAACAATTAGATGTAATTTCATAACTTAATGGAGTAAATTATTACCTAGTGTAAATACTGGAGCCATTTGTCATTTGCTCAGTTCTCTCTAACTGAGAGCTTGCACTTTAGTGTGGTAATAAACATGATTTTATTTCCTGTTTCTTTAATAGTTCTAATGTCTAGACTCTCTATCATTATTACCTATGTGTTTGGAATGTATAGCAAAAGACAGTCCCAATTCACAAGACAGATACAAAAAGGAGATAGAAGAAACACTAGGGAAGAAGTGATTCTCATTTTGGAATAAGTGGCAATTGCAGAATATCATCTGCCTATCCATTGTCAAATTTCTGTAAACATCGTGACAGAGATGCGTCTTAAGAGTAGTTTGAAGAGAAGGACAGCTGTTGCTTTGTGAATAATCATTTCTTTGTTGTTGTTTTAAATGCTACAAGCGATAGCATTACTGAAAAGAGAGATGGAATGTATCACTTGGTTGTTCATCCTCTTAGTGCTTCCCTTCTGTCAAGGCCCTAGTCCCCAAAGTATGCTTTTGGAGAACATATGTTGTCTGCCAAAACTCATTTGAAATCTGAAAACAGAATAATGTTTTGCTTAACTTTGTTATTCAGATGTAAAACATTTACGTTTAGGTTGAAATGCTACTTGCAACTACAGGATCCTGTAACTATAAATCATTAAGGTTTTTTTTTCGAAAGAAGTTCAGCTGTCTTAAAATTTAGCTATAAAGGCTATTTTTAAAGGCATATTCTTAAGCTATAAAGATGTGTTTTCTCAAATTACTTGAAAACTACACTGACTAGAATAGGAACACCAGACCAAGAATTTTAAAAGTGTTTGTGCCTTAAAATAAAAAGAAGTGCTTAAGGTGGCTTCCTTAACAACTAATCCCTGCAACTGTCTCATTACATCAGAAACCTCTCTCTTTTTCTGGAGGAAAATAAGCAAAAATTCTAAATGGGCAAGCACTGTCCGTGAAAGCTATGGAAATTCACACTCTGCCACTGCCTTCCTGAAATATGTAACAGATTAGGTCAATAGTTTAACAATGTTTGCGTATTTTGCAGGCCCAGAGTGGAGGGTCTTGGGGCAGCAGAGACCTGCAACCTACCAGCAGTGCAGAGACGCTGTGCTCCTGCCGGCGGCCTTACCCGCGAGAGAGACCGTTTATTTCCTCTAGCTTCAGCAGAAATGTCACCTCAAAAACCTCCTCACCTACGTTTGATTGGGGAAGAAGTCCAGAAGTCTTTCTCGGTGTGTCCCAATTGTGGCTTACACTTGAGGTTATTTACTATTAACTTTAATAGAAGAAGGATTTCATTTGCTGAGATTTGTCCTTTCCAGAAAGTATGTCAAATTAAAACATATCTATATATGAATGTGTATGTAATCTCTGTACATAAAGCCTTATACATATGGTAATGTGTTTTAAAATGCTTTGAGTGAGAGTCTGGATGGATCAACCACTTGTGAATATGGGCATAAATTGCTCAGTTAGATTATATAAACTGCTTTAGAAAAGGTGTCCAGGGCAAGCAAGAGCACTGAATACTCTCAGTGACTGATGGCAGTGTTAGGATGCTAGAGATGTAAATAGTGTCAGTTCATCCAGTCTGAGAACAGCTTTTTAAATCATTTACTACAGTGTACGACAGGAAGCCCGCGTGCACATTTTCGTAGCAGAGCACGCGACTGCGGTACAGCGCAGAAAGGCCCAAACCCCTCGGGGGTGTGGAGTTAGGGGGAAGAAAAGGGAAATATTTTGCTGAGCTTATCTGTGGGGAGCAAGGTGTCCTGCAGCAAGGTGAGCAGGTTTGCTTTTGTGATGGGGTTGAAGTTTCAGATAATTTCAGTAGTCTTCAGTTTTGCCTGAACCTGAGCCTCTCAGCTGAGCAGGAAGAGCAATACAACATTTAAATCCCATGGTCTGAGTGCCTCCCCAGTCTGCTTGTAGTAATTAATCTCAGTTCATGACTTTGTTTTAATGAGTATTTGCTGACAATATGTAATTTAAAAGTACTGGCTATCTTACTGGGTCTTTCAACAAGTTGACATTTCATAGTTTTAAGCAATTCCAATCCAAATACCTGATATAATACAAAAATGCCTGATGTGGCCTAGCTTTCACGAGGTATTTTAAAGTGCCAACATACATGTTTATGAAATAAGTTACTGGTACAATAAATGGTATTTTAACCACCTGCTATTCATTGTTAGCTCTGAGATGAAAATAAACTTCTAAACTACAATATAAGCAATACACACAGCTACCTCTGAAGTATTTAATTAAGTTTAAAATATCAAATATTTTAAATTCCTTGTGTTCAGAGAAGTCAGAAAATGGGAACAGAGAAACTTGAAATAGCAATCTGTTACTTTCTGAGAGCTCCTCTCTGTCGTCTCCGATGAGATTTACAACGCCGTAACGCTGATGTTTCATCATTATTTTGTAATCTTCTTAAATGAGTGTCTCCTGTTAGTGCAGGCAATCGCAATAACTGCTCGAATAGGATTTGCTGCTGTGCAAAGCTGCTTGTGTTGCAAAAGCAACTAGAGGAACACACAAGAAAAAAAAAAAAACGTTGTGCAAAGGTGTTTACTTTCCCATCGGGATTGGAGTGAGCCCTGAGAAGGGAATTTAGTTATGACTTCACCCATGCTAGCAGGACGCCAGCAAATTGTCAAAAAAGGAAATAATACTCTAATAGCAGCTTAAGGCAAGTTCAAAAACAAAGGAGATTTGTAACCACAACACTTATTTAACGTGGGATACTGTCAGTGTAGAAAAACTTGCCTCCTTCAAAAATTCTCTTGGCTTTGCAGTGCCTACTGCTCCCTTTTAGCCTTGGAGAGGACTTGCATTGATGAAGCACGCTGTCTGTACGGCAGATGATCCGTGTACTCAATAGCTGTGTCCTGGGGAGGGAAGGTTCAGCAGCTTCCCTCCCCTCAGAGATGTGGCTGAGGCAAGGGAGGCGAAAAGAAGTGACCCCAGCAGATTGCACCTGGTTGCATTTGATCAGGCTTGTCTTACAAATAACCTGATAACTTTCATTTAAAATAAGGTTGCCTCAAAACCAGCCTTTCATTTAGCATGATTTATTCATGTTAGAGTCTACTCTTTCTAGATAAATACAGGCTGTGCGTTCAGTATATGTATTTTCCTTTTGAAATCTTTGAAACTATTCGCATGGGTAGAGTTATGTATATGGGTCTGTAGTTGTAGGGTCTGAAGATGACATTAAATCACTAAGGTTTGTTGTTAATAGGCATTAAACAGCACAGTCCTACCTTGGTTTTTAAAAGATTTTTTTTTTTCCCAGAAGAATATGGCAATAATATCAACATATGACTGTTGTATCATACTTTTCAATTTATTTTCCTCTTCAAACTCAAGCTAGGAAAATATTGCTGCTCATTACTTCTTTGCCTGTATGTAGCCTGCTTAATTCTGCTTTTGTTCTTTTTAGCAGAGATGCTCATCTATGATCTGATGTCCCTTGACTGAGTCATGCTTCAGGCTGTTGGCTCTGGGCCTAATTGCGCTTCTGGTTTCAGAATTCTTTGTAATATCTGCCTGGAGGCTTCTCTCATTTAAAAAAAACCCCAAGATTGTAGCTCCTGTACAAGTAATAATATAAGCAACATAGTACTGGTGCCCCTTCTCTTCTATTTGAATTCCAGGTTCCTAACAGCAAATATCCTCATTTTTATTTGCATATTTTTGAAATGATGTGAAGAAAGAGTGAGAATTGTTGTAATCCTTATTATTGTCTTTAAAGCCTTCTGGATGTTATCAAAATAACAATCCCTTCCCCACCGCAAGTCCTGCTCAAGTCACAATTCCTAATTTCTTCTCCATAAAATAATTTTTTTTTTTTGCATGCTTGCTATTTTTAAGTCAGTGTTTTTTGAGACTTCATTTTAAATTTAATTTTGTGTGTGAAATAAGATGCAGAGTAACATGGTAAAGAGAAATGGCACTTTTTTTCCTCCAAAACACTATTAAAAATATGATCAAATACTGTATCTTGATCTTTATCAATACTGAAAATATGTACTGATTTCAGGTAAAAGTTAACATGTGCTAATGACTATTGCATTCAAATATTTTTCTTCCAGTATCAGCTGTAATTACTGTTGCAAAATTAATATTGCATTGGAGGTACAGGGGTTGGAGGATGTTTACGTACCAACAACTGATGACAGAGTTGGAAATGCAGTTGGTCTGTCCTTGTGCCTGTGTAGGCAGGATGCTCTGATGTAATAATGTAAGAAGAAGTTAGAATTACATCATCAGACTATGCCATCACTTGCTGATAGCGTCAAGGCTGCAACATGATGCTTCTAGCACTACTGAAAGCTGATTTACTCCTTTTTGGGTATCACAGGACTCACTGTAGTGACTCAGTCAGAGGTTGCATTTTGCAGAGTGAAAAAACTGGTTGTTTGAAAGAAACAGGTTTTATTTTCTTTTTCAACCCCTCAAAGTAGAATTGAAGTTTATTTATGCAATCCACTGGTTTATCTTACTGGCAGTGATTTCTGTTAACTCCTTTAAAGACACTTTAAGCGACAGCTAAAATGAGGGATGATAAAAATTTACAGGGAGCTTGCTTACTTTGTAGGAAGTTTGACTGGCTAAAAAAAGTACCTAAAATGCGGCTAAAATAATATGTGGGCATCTTCCTTTTATAAATACAGGGAGAGGACAAGGCATTTAGCTAAGGCTTCTCATTATCTGAGGATCATCTCATGAAAGCACTTTCCTCAATCAAGTAGTTAGTTTGCCAGTTAGCTGTTGTATGCTTAGAAGTTACAGGAAAAAAGAAATCATTGGGCAGTTTTAAAGCTAAAGTATCACAAATCTTATTACATTTTCAAGCTGTGTACAGATACATTATTGTATGGCTCTAGATACAGTATCTCACTCTGATTTTCACAGGTTAAAATGAAATTGATTTCACAGCCAAAACTCTCACATGGACTATTTTTTTTTAAATGTAGAAACTGCAATCTTAAAAGGGTTGAAAAGCATCTTTATACTTCACTAATACATTTTTCAGTTCTGCAGCCAGCTCTGTAGCGGATAGATGGCACATATGCAACTTCAGGTTAACAGAGGATGTTCTGTATGTCCTTATGCAGGACATACAGAAAAAGCAGTTGATTTTTTTTTTTTTTTCACTCAGGGGTATTAGAGGACCTGTGGCTGTTGGGAGAGATATGTGTGAGGGCAATACATGGGAAGGTACGGAGTATCTGGAGTCCTTACGAGTGGATGCAGTGAAATTTCTCCAGCAGTTGCTAAAGAACTCGTTGTCCAGCAAGTCTGAACCAGTGTGAGAAACAGAGTAAGGATGGGGAAAAAATGGAATCAGTACATTTCTTTGAGCTAGGTTGGAGGTGTTTTGTGTTATTGTAGATATTGAAGATGTGAATTTTACCTGCAATGACACAAGATTATTGAATAGTAGAGTCCTTTTCAGCTGATGTCTTTCTACACTTTATATACCCCCTTCCTCTCCCCTCCATACTTACTTTTGAGATTACAGCTCTTCACAATTATTTACTAAAAAAATAAAAAGTCTTAAGATGAAAGCTTGCAGACACACTTAAGATGTTTAATTTTCACATATGAAAGTTCTGGGAAATTCACAAGGTAGAGAAGGGGTGATGATTGGTTATATGTTATTTCACAGCTGGAAATGCAGGTTTTCAGAGAGACAGCGAGCATTGACGAGAAACAAACTGCAGTCCTATTTGACTGTGAGAAGACAATAGGTGATCACTGCTAAATCTAAACAATATCGTTATCAGTGTACTTAAGCAATAATCTCTCAGTTAATTTTCAGGTTTTGAGATAGAATGAGTGGCAGATTAAAGCAAAGAAGAGGGCACAGAGAAAAAAATATACGGGCAGCCTGAAATTAACAGCTGACGTTATATTTTAAAATTACTTTTAAAAAACAAGTTGTTGGTAGAACATTGATTTTAGCTCAGAGTACTAATTTCAAACAGCTGGAAAAAGATCTCTTGAATACACCTTCAGCTCTTGATTTGATTTAGAACATGTGAATAGATGTGAAAAAGTGGCTGCCATTAAAAACAGCAGAAGCTTTGTAAAAATAGCAGCCTCAGTGAAGCAATTTTCTGTAGGGTACATGAAAATATAACTTGGGAGGTGGCTATTTTGTAGGTGTTTGCAGTTATTTAGCATCTGGTAAGTACAATAGGCTTGCTTTGTTATACCAAATTTACTTGTCTTTATTACAAACATTATTTTACTTTCTTCCAGATGTTTTTGCTTGTCTTGGTGTATTTGCCTAGCTTTTTATATCATGAGATGTGGGAAAAGAGGTCCTGCTGCAAAGGGGAATCTCAAATATGCTAAGATGAAGAGCCAAGTTGTTCTTCACTGAGAGGAGGAGATGGAAAACAGGATGCAAGACTCAAACTCTCCTAGAAGGACTATTTGGTTAACCTCTCTAGTTCAAAAATGCGTTTATTGCATGGTTTATTCTAACTCGTATCAGGACACAGAGATCTAATGATCTCTTTTGCAAGCCAAGGGAACTGTCCAATATTTTAGTTACCTATAAGCGACTTCAGAGGGAAAACAACTCTTTGTGCCTCTCAGAAAACCCAATTGGCTTTGAAGAAGTGAAGACAATCACAAGTGAAAATAATGTAACTAAAAGTGAGAGGCTTTAGTTAAAATGATGTGTCCTCGTAGCAAGGAACAGGTAGTCCAGTCCCTTATGTTTCAGTTTCATTGATAAAATTGAACAGAAACCAACTTTGTGTAAATTTTCCCAAAAAATGACAGTTTAGATTGGTGATACTTTTCATTCATACAAGAAGTGTTTTACTACTGTTTTCTGGTCCTCCTGTTTTGAGAAGACTTTGTGAATTCTAACCAAGGAGCAGTGCCTGACAGAAGCCCTTCTTTAAGGAAGGATTAATAACTTTCAGTAGACTAATGTAATGAAGCTGTCTGAGTAAACCATCTTCCTCATCTATCTTCCTGTATGTTTAGGACAACTGCTGACAATTGGATAAATTAATATCTTTCTAAAAGGCAGTGTGTTCTTCTTTGGAGTTTGGAAGTTAATATTATTGTCTTTCTTTGTGCAACATTAGTTACTTCAGACTATAATGCTCAGTACAAGTCTGGAGAAGGTTAGCTTTCCCATGGTATGTGACAAGTACCACACAGATGAGAAGGTGCTTGCTTGGAAGAACCTAAACACAGCTTGTTTGCTGAAGGTGGGCTGATTGTTCATCAAATTAGCACCCAGAAAGGAAATCTGGGAAAGAAAAATAAATTTCTCAGGCAGGAAAGCTTTCTAAAGACTGTCAAAGAAGATGCCATAAGACTTTACGAAGAAGGCATCAGAAAACAAACTGGAATGTAATAATGAAGCAATAATGAAAGGAAAAGCTGGGTGGAAAGGGAACTCTTAAAAAGTAAACCTAGATCTATGACAATAGTGTTTAATAGAGTTAATGCACTCTTATTCTAAAATATGCAGATATTATTTTGTTCTGAGTATAGATGGAAGAAATACTGCTTGAACAATCTCAATTGTTCCCTGAAGGAAAACTGAGGAAAGACTGAACACATCAGCAAATATGTTGTGGTTCCCTCTCGCTCAACTCCAGGAAGACATCTAAAATCAGAGCTAGCGAGTTAGTTGAGAAAAGAAGTTGCATAAGGCATCACCCCCAGTTCTCCAAAACTCATATGGATTAGAAGGTTGTAGAAAGTACATCACCCTATCACAACTGCCAGCACAAATTAAAAATAAATAAATAAAAAAATCTTCAGTGAATAACAACTAAAATCCCACCACTGAATAATCAAAGAACTATGTCAACCATTAGGTGATCTATGGAAGATTCTCCACTACGCCAAATCATTAGAAGATGTGAAAATTGTTTTAACTTGAATTTATTTTCTTAAAATAAATCATACATGCTCTATCCAAAGAACACTTCCTGCTAGGAGTGAGAGACTGATGAAATACTTAATCGAAGGCCAGACAGATAAATTGATATCTTATACAGAATACAATATACTTCTTAACTTTTTCTTAGTAATATTTTAATCTCTATTTCAGAAATCTATAAAAGTACATACATATTTATGGTGAAGGTATACTTTTATCAATATTAATTCAGGTAAAGAATAATTCTTGCAAGTCAATGGATTTCAGAAAGAAAGAAAATGAGCCTTTTTGTTTCTTAAGTATGGTAAACTATCATTGGCAATGCTACAAAGAATTCTGTAGAAAAGAAGAGTCTCCCTAGAATTTATATGAATCGATCTGGAAGCTTTCATAAAGAATAAACAGAATGAAAGTTTGAGGCAAAATAAATAATCTCCTTAACATTTGCAGTGTTGTACAGAAGAGCTTTTGAAGGAGTCCATTACATATTTCTACAGTACAGTAGAAACAGTATTTTACATATTTTCTACAAGCATTCAATTTTACCTAATGGTTCAATTCAATCTCCAGGTCAAGTCTGATGCTAAATCTATTCTGATTCAGTGCAAAGAAAGACAAAGCAAAACTCATCAGCTCCTGTAGGGCTGAAGAAGTTTTGAAGTTCAAAAGTCACTGTGTTTCTTGTGATGGAATAATATAACTGGGAGAGATAAAGTAATGAACTCATACATGCCATTATGAAAGGTAATGTTTTCCAAAAGATCATCAGATTTAGACTATTATTTGTAAAGGAAGAGTATAAGAGGAAGTAATTTCAATGACAAAATGGTTGACACGAGGAAAAGAATGATGAGGTTTCAGGACATGTAATGAGTGGTAAATGGTTGCTTGCTTGTTTGTTTTTTTTTTTTTTTTTTTTTAGAGGGAAAGAAAAAATCCTTATTTTCAGTGAAATTAAGCAGCTAGCAATGAGGAATGAAACAAAACATACTAGGAAGGAAAAGAAAGTAAATGAAACTGCACATTGAGAAATCAGTAGAAAAGCAGAAACACTAATTTCTTGAATACAAAATGGCATTTAATTTATTTTTAATTTTCTACTTTATTGTTTTTTGATTGATATCTTAAATATATGGCTGTATATGCCATGAGCTCTTTCATCTCATGACAGGAAAACATAAGGATGATTAGGTGTCTTTAGTTCCTGGTGTCTTCATTATACAACTTAAAGAATATTTTTTTGACTGAGAGGGATGTGGGGAAGGAGTGGTCGTTTCACAAATTTAAAGTCATAATGCTTCACATCAATGTTATATTTTTCTCTCGTCATCTATACTGACTGTATTCATTAAAAAAAAATTGTTATTTTTTTTTAATGCTGATATGTAAAAGCACCTGCTGCTACTTGGGAATTTTTTTGATCTCATTTGCGTTTTCAAAGCATTTGACAATCCCTTCTTTGCTGTGTTTGCTGTGTAATTTTAGAGTATCTCTATACGAATGAGTGTTCTCAGAAACCACATTACCATGTGAGTAGGATGCTGTTGCTGAGATAATAACCCCTGCTACAAATTTGGACTTCTGGGATAATTATTCACTAAGTACTTGTGTACATTGAGATATCTACCTGCAAGTGAAAATCCTGAGATTTACACCTTTTGCAGGCAGGAAATTCAATCCTACATCTTCTCACTTGCTTGTATCCTGATTTTGTTATCTAGTGAGGCTATTCAGATCACAACCCTTGTCTCTTCAACCTTCTGTGCCATCTGGCAGCTAGGGGATGTGACAGAGGTGATTTTCCACTTGCTCCTCCGGGAGAAGTTTCCAACCAACATTCCATAAGGGCTGTGGCTGAGGGATCTGCACACCATGTGAACACCACCCCTGCTTGCCCCACCTCCCCAACTCCAGCGAACTTTAGATTTGTTTACCCATTTTCCATAAAGGAGGATGGCAAGGGAATAATCCTCACAAGGGCAAGAAAGCTATTTTGGCTTGTCATCAAACACGAAAATGGAAATGCAGTGATATGCAGGGTAATTAGTCACTTGTAGTGTGACTTTTATCCAATTCTAAGATCTTAGAGATAGAATATTTTGGTTGGAAGGGACCTACAATGATCATCTAGTCCAGCTGCTGGACCTCTTTGGGGCTGACCAAAACTTAAAGCATGTTGTTAAGGGCATTGTCCAAGTGCCTCTTAAACACTGACAGATAACTTACCAAATAGGCAAGTTAATAAATAAATATAGTTAAGCAAGATTGACTAAATTTTACACAATTCTGCAGTGAGATCTGGATACTTGTGTTTTCTCTTGATGTCTTTTGGCCAGGACCTTCCCTCTGCTTTCTTCTGTGCTCTCTAATTGCTATCATTCAGATTTAGGGTTTTGGTTTTTTTGTTTTTTTTTTTTGGCTCATAATTGCTGTGGAGCTTCCTTTGTCCAATTGCAGACTCTGTCACATCCTTGACAGCCTTGGCTTTTCTGTTTCATGTCTTATAGTTTTGTCACGTTTTGTGCTTCTTTTTGCTCTCTTGGGGGCTATCTAGCTGCCTCACTCTTGTTTCTATCGATAGTGAGTGAGAATGAGCCTGGGTCCTGCAATCTTCATGTCAGAGTCACCTTTTCTCCCTCATTTTGTGGCTGGCAGGTCTCTGACTGTTTTAGTCTAGGACTTGCAGCACAACAGTATCGTTCTGTGCCCGCAACCCAGAGCAGTGAGTGTCTGTATGCCGGTGGAGACATAAATTCAGGTATTTAGGGGATGCCAAAATTCATTTGGTGGTCATATTTTTGAGTGGAGGAGACTCCTGGTGCTTGTAGAGATGAAGAACTGCAGGAACGTAGCTGCCTTTGTTGGTCCCAGACTCGCTTGCCGGCTCCATGTCTCTCCCAGCTCTACTAGTCTGGATCTTTAGCGGTGTTTGTGTCCTCTCCCTTCAGGTGCTGCACTGGGAGTATCTGTCTATTACTAAGTACCCAGTAGTACTACTATCATAATTTGAAGCTTTCTAAATTGCATTGAAGATTTTTCTGTTTAGTTAGATTCCAAATAAGGCACCAAGCAAGAATTAAAAATCTGGTGTTAGTAAATCTTCTTGTTTTCTGAAAGGAATTAGGCCGAAGACTAATAAGCACTCTGTGTAATTTATGTGTGCATATTTCAAATTATATTTTCTTTCAGCAATTAGCAACCATTTGCCTTTTTGTTTCTTTCAAAAAGATTAAGAAATGGTGATTAAATTAAAGGAGAGAAACAATATATGGCAATGTTGGAAGCCAGTCTTGTCCTCTGAAATGGTGTAAGGGAAGGTTTCTATTAGGAAGTGTGATATTGAAGAAATAACTTGCTACAGAATTAAAGCAGCATGGCAGTAGTTGGGAGTGTGGAATATATTCATAAGGTAAACACTGAAGTATTGGAATTTTTAAAGAAAGTTTTTGTGATGGTGTAGGATTGGGTGTGTTATGGAGAAAAGAAGTGGCATTCGGCTTAGACTCCTCAAAAATCTGTGAAACAAATTACATGTGAGAAGGTAATAACAGTAAGAAAGAAAATGTGAGAATACATTTCTAGTGTGTCTGTTATGCTGGAGAAGCAAAATTTTTCTGTTTAATGACAGGCCTTGTCACTTCAAACAAAAGGGTGTAGCTGATCTAAACTCTGAAGATGTTTTCTTGCTCATTTTGTCACAGCTATTCCATACTATCATTTAAAAAACTGGATCGTTCTTTTGAAAAAGTTTTTACAAGAGCCATTTTCAAAACACTGAATATCTCATCATCTGTCCACTGTAGTTGGTGTCCAAGATCCTTGAGGATTAGGAAAAGGCTCAAAAAAAAAAAAAACCAAAAAAACCCCCAACCTTTTAAAAAATCAGAGCTTCTTTCCAGAGCAATTAATAGACTGATTCCTTTTTTGTATGATACTAATTGATCTAGTTACAATATAATGCACAAAATCAATTTGTCAGATTGTGTAAGAGCTTGGCTAATATTTACTAATTTGGTTTTCTATTTTAGTTCTTTTACAGCCTGGGAAAGCCACTTCAAATAAATAAATAATACTTAGGATGAAATGGCATTTTTACCTATCATTAAATGCATTTTTAAAAAATTGTATTTTAAAAAAATCTTAGCATCTAAATATTCTATTTCAAACTTCTTTTTACATAATATTGCATATGGCAAAACTCATGCATTTTGTCCAATTTAAATAACTGTGTTTCTAAGGAGAGAGATGACACTTAAATGTTGTTAAGCGTTAAAGAATAAAGGTATGAAACAGCCTGCAACTATGGTGTTATTTATAAATGCTTTGTTGTTTTTTTAAAAACATTTTACTATTTAAATTGGAGTTTCTGTGCCTTGTTGCTCTTATGCGCTGAAGATCCCTGAAGATTTTAACAGAAGAATGTTTTTAGTCTCAGTTATCACACAAGTCAAAAGTTTATTGATTACACTGGATTTTCTTTGAAATGGACAAGCTGCAAATGTTCTCAGATCCACATTTAAAAGAAGCAGCAGTAAAAAAGGGTGTTTGCTGTTAACAATTTTTTTCTGAAAATTAAAGGAAACTGCATTACTTATAGTCTGAACTGGTGTAACAGGTACAATTTTCAGGATATCCATATTTTATCCTTTCTGTTTTCTAGTTTCTCCTCGCTGTTCTCCAAATCCAGATGGAGGCTCTGCAACAAAATAGGTGAAAGAGGAAGAAAATGCACATTGGGCTCTTCCGTTCCTTTTAGTTTGTCCATAAAAAGGGGTGGTACTAAAAGCAAGGGGGACTGAACATCACTGTGAATAAAAAAATACACAGAAGTAGTATCAGCCATTGTAATAGCAGTTTGGATGGGATGCAAAACCTCATAGCTCAGAACCGAAGACGAACTGAGCAGTAGGAATAAAGCAGAAATGCCACTAGGGAAATTGCTTAGACCAGCTGCTATGCTTCTGGGCCTTAACCTTCATCTTGCATGAGGGGTACAAACTCCACTGGATCCTGGTAGTCCTTGAGCCCTTTTTTGATACTGATGCTTCCATAGGAAAGCCAAATGGTCACTGCAGTTTGTTAGGCAAGAGCATCACAACTGGAAAGCTGTTGTTTGCATCCAGCCCACTTGCTCCAGGTGTTTGAAGCCTGTGCCAATATAACATTGCAAGCCATCAAAGTGTACGTCCTGTACTCATATCCTGGTGAAGATGCTAAAATTTCTCAAACCACCAAATATCTGCCACTTCTGAACACGGTGATAATGACTGAACTGGGCATGGAGGAGGTGTACAACCTTGTAATGTGCTAGTTTCATACTGAATAATACAGCTTTGGTTTCTGTGAAGCCTCAGGAGGAGAAACAGCATGGGAGAATGCCATTAATCAACATCAAGGTTTTAATACTTGATGGATTGAGTGGTAGTGGTTTTAAATGTAAAACGATGGCTCATTTTCAAGATGCCACTAATTGTAAATCAAATTCTGAGATGTTCTGTTGAGACTGTAACTGTGGATGAGCATCATTATTGTTTTCAATTTGCCACTTTCATTTTGGTAGGAAAATATATCATAAAGCTTTGATTTTTAATTTATTTTTATTACCCAATGTTTATTATCATGTTCCTAATTTTGACTTGAGCATGTTATGAGAGAATTTTCATTTTAATGGTTATTTGGTGAAAGAGATTAAATCAACCTTAAGAGTGTATTTTACTTAATTTCAATCATGGTTTATTGCTCAGGATATATTTATGAAGATATGCATGATTATATGAAAGGATTCATTAGGAATTACGTTACCAAGGAAATGACTGAGTGAACCTTTTCTTCAATACGTATTTGTTTTAAAATATTACCAAATGGAGGTTGGAGGGCACAAATATGAGATGGCTCAATTAAGTACAAAATTTTCTGAAGAATAATGAAAATATTGTGAGCACTATTTTAAAAAATACCTAAAAAATAAGACCGCTCTTCAATGAGACTTAAGCTTTCATTCACAAAAAGTTTTAAATTCTCTGAAAGAACAAGAATTGCACTTTTCAGGCTAGACATTGGTGACTAATGCTGTGATGCTGATCACCGTTTTCAGCCATCCAAAAAAGTCCAGGCTGAACCTTTGTTATATTGAAAGGTATCTGAATATATCTGAACCACACCTTGTTGACTTTAAGCAACCTTTTATTTAATGTGAAGAGTTTCCTCTATGTAGGCTGATATTTAGCATCCGATTGAGAACTCATGTGGCTCCCAGTCAGATTGGAGAAGTTTGAAAAGAAAGGAACTTGCAGTCCAGAAACTGTTTTCCTTATTTTTCCGGAGGCTGAAAAGCAGAAGGAGAGAAGGAAACACATAGCAGAAAATTCAATAGTAGACAGTATTTAGGAGCCAATGAAAGGGAACATAACCACTTTTAGGTACTTTATTGCTTCCTTAGGTTCTGCTGACAAATGTAATATATTTATAAAGATGTGTTTGAGCACATGATTACGATCCCAGTTAACTGTTGGCATAAACTTTGGGCTGAAAATGTGTTAAAGATTAGTCAGCACTTGATATATGCATACAGATACTTATATTTTTTAGCATCACACCCTCTACAACACCTGTGAGTAATGCACTGTGAAAAGACTCAACTATAAGCAAATTAACATTTCTTTCAGCTAGTTTCCAAGGGATCTGCTGCTTGCAATTTTTACATAGAACACTGAAATGATTTAATCGGTGTAAAGAGCAATATCAACATGGCAGCCACATCAAGCAACCTTACTGGATATCAGGTATATTAATTCAGTGTTCCCTAGCAGACGACGATACTTCCTCACAAATAACATAATCAGTGACAAAATTTTATCTGAAGGACAGTTATTTGGTGATGTGAAAGTAAACCAAGCCAAACTCTGGAAAATACAGTACCTGCTTATCCTGAAAAGAGTGAGGGCCATTGTTTCAGGCATTGGGGGAAAAAAAAAAAGTTTTGCATAGCTGACATGAAATGTGCTGAAGGTTTTCATTCTAAAGCTGAGCGCAGAGATTTCATAATGAAAGTGCCACCTCATCTTGAATTATACAGTACTAAAACTATGTCTCTGCACAATATTTTAGTGTGTAAGCTCATTAACAATTTGTTTTCCATGATATTTTGCTTGCGGTATGTTTAAAAGTAATCTGTATTATGTTTTTTTTTTATGTTGGCTTATTTTAACACCAGCTGCACAGAACTGCAAGGGGTCATCAAGCTCTCTATTCTGCTGTCTCAGACACTGATATCAGCCTGTCCTTTTCATAAACAGATCAAAGATCCTCTGAATTTTATTCAGTCCTCTCTACGAACTTCACTGCTGCAGAAGTTAGAGACATTCCTCTTACGGCCAATTGTCCCCATATTTTTATTTTTCTTTTCCCCCCCAAGGTGATTTTTTTCTGATTGCAAAACTATTTCTTCCTCCTGGTGCTTCAGTCTCCTAAATTATTTATAAAAAACAAACATGTGCCTTCACTGTCTTTGTTTGGGAAGGTAAACATGATTTTTAAAAAAATTATATTTTTAAGGCTTATCAGCATTGCTATTTTAGTCCTCAGTTTTATGAACCTCTAATGAGGCTAAATATTTAAAGGTGGGTTGCAGGGTCCGTGCAACTCAAGGAACATCCTGAAATGGGTCATTTCTTTTGCAGCTAAGCCTGCAATAAAAAAAAATTTTGGCAACAGAATTTAAAGCAATTTGGCAATTTTAGTAAAACAATAAACATCCTGTGTGATCTGAAGTTTGTGACATACAGCTTGACATAGTTGTTCCACGTATTTTCATCTGGTAGTTATTGGTTCTCTGTCCTCTGACTGAAACATAACTGACTGTGGAGGTGTTTGCAGTTCCTTTCGGAGCGTAGCCTGTATGTATTACAGTTACAGGATGTGGTGTGCTGTGGTTTGTGGAGTTAACCTCTAGTGAAGAAACGATCTACTTAAGCACTCTGAGCCATATCCCGAAGAGAATACCTTTGTAGTAATACCTTGTATTGATACATGGCATCAGTCATATTTTATGCTTTACTCACAAAGGTCCTTCCACTCCAACTTCCACTGCCTGTGCAGAGGTGAGAAATGTTTTCTTTTTTCTACACATGGTTGTGTCTTCATGTGCTCTTTGTACTGGCCCCGTGTCCCCTGTGGCTGCCTGCCCTGCGATTGCACACCAGACATACATTAATGGAAATTATTAGAGCACTTTTGGGCTGCACGTCTTGTTTTAATTAGTCACTTACTGTTGTTTTTCACACTTCTAACAAATCACTTGAAATATATTGCTCATGGTTGTTGTTGAGACATAAATATTTTGTTAAGAGATTAGTGGGTCGCCTATTCCGTGTCCCTCATTGCCACCTATTATACAATTATAATAAAGCTTTCTCCACTGTAGACCCACAAGTCTTTGACTTCAGTTCTTGCAGTACAGCCAAGCCATGTCCAGAGCAGCTGGACAACACAATAGGAGCCAGGCGATGTAAGACAATCAGTCTGTTGGTCACTGAGTGTCATCTCCGACATCAGTCGCAGGACCACGGGGTAGGGATGAACAGCTGAGCTACAACAGGCCCTTCATTACCACTTTGGAAACACTTATGTTCACAATGAATTGAGTTTGTGAGTGATTTGCTTGTTAGCATGGAAATACTTTTTAATGTATGTTAATGCTTTATGGTCACAGGTTCCCTGGCTCACCTGAAAATGGAATTTTATCCTGTGAAGTGGTTTTACAGATACATATATAGAAAATATGTCTGAAATCTACCTTTGGGTGAAAATACTGTGCTTTTACCTGGTGAGATTGGGCCTCTGTGCTCCTCTGCGGTCTTCACAGAGAGTGCATGTAGGCTAACATAAGGAGGAAGAGTTGCTAGCTCTCCCCTGTGGGACAGAGAAGGATTCGACTCAGTCTGCACTTGGTTTAAATCGTTGCGTCAAAGCACTTCATTGCCTATTTCCTATTTATAAAATATAGAGACTGAAACTCTCTGAGGATGAATTAAGTTGTGGTAGATTCAATACATAAGTGAACTGAATCTTAAAAAACACTGTGAAAATTGTTAAGTGCCAAAAGGTCACCCAACAGCTTCTTATGAAATTTTCCTGCAAAGGAAGCTGAAATAAAACACAGTTTTCAAAACCATTTTGAAAAAAAAGGTTAGAATTTTAAAAAGAAGAGTATTTTTGTGTGTTGATTTTTTTTTAATTTTTCATTACTATTTTTATGTCATGAAATAATTTAGTGAGCAACATACCATGCAACTCCCCACACACATTTGGAAGAGAGAAGAGAGGTGAAAGCTGATGGTATCCAGGCAATGTGAATTACAGGACCATTCTGTTCAGCAATTGTCTCTAAGACCAACCCTTCTAAAGAGTTGGTATCATGGCATTGCTTGAAAGACTGAAAATATATGCAGAAAACCTTATCTATTGAACTAACTTCTGCTAATCGGAGATTAAAAAATCCATTTTTTTTTTCTGGTTTCCTAGAAGAAGAGATTGAAACTAAATTTGCAGCTAGAAATAGCAGGATGAACAAAGGTTACGTCCCAGAAGAAAGTTCTTTTCTTACTACTACTAGTGTAACTTTTTCTTAACAGCATCAAGCAGTTGTGTGTTATTTAGTTACACATTTAGCTACGTAAGATAAAGAATTGTGGCTATCATTAGTATGCAATTATCTAACTCTATGTTAGAGAAATTGATAGTAAGATTAAGATTAGTTTTTGAGTTTTGTTTATGGAAAGCTCCTGGGTCATCTGCTTTGAATCTTGTAAGAGCTAGTATTTTTTTGCTGCTCTTACTTACACCAGCTTTATATTGCTATGATAATACATTGTCTATGTTTTTAACTCTGATAATGTTAAGCTATAACTTACATTTTTCACCCAAAGGAATTTTTTAAGTCATACAAGGGATGTTATTTAAAAACTAGTATTTAAAGATTTCTAGCATTCTAGGATTCTAAGATTTTTTCCTAATTTTAAAAGCTTTTATTGTTGACATCCTTGAAATGATGCTCCTTAAAAACATACATGTTACTAAAGGGTTCAAGTATGCATGAGTGACATTTATCAAAACAGCAAACTAAATGCCTTTACTCCAGAAGATAAGCACAGTATTTTGGAGGGCTAGAGTCACCAGTGAGCTCAGCTTCGTTTTAGTAATTAATTTCGCTTTTCTAGCAATTATTTCATTACCTTTAAATTTGAGATTATTTTGCTTACAAATTGCAGTGAAATCACTAGAGTTGGACATGCTGTCTTATGCTACGTGTCTTTTTTGAAACACTTAAGCCTTCCTTCGCAGGAGGATTGCAGTCCTGGCAAAATTGATGAGCCTTTTGCTTCAAAACGGACAGTGAAATAATCGCATCCTTACTGTGACTTTGAGCGTAACTTGTAAAGGGAACTTCCGTAAGGTTTTCAGTGTTTTTAGGATTTCATTATATTTTTTGAATCTGTGCTGCAACTGAAGTTTATAGAAGCTACAGGGTAAGGGTTGGGCTCTTTATGGTAACTCCTGTTTTTGTAATTGCCATATTCCTTTAGAGTCTGTGATAGGCATCAAATAATTCTTATTGCCACCCGTTTAAAAATATCAAGCATAAATTTATACTTTGGACTTTACTTAATGCTAACAAGTATACTTAGTCTTTAGGTTAATAGTGCCATGGTCAAAAAAGAGTAGAAAAACTCCAGAACTTTAAATAAAAGTTACTGGAAAAGTTAGAATACTTGTTTCTTGTACGTTTTCCTAATTAAAAAAAAGGGAGTGTAAATGAAAATATTCTTCATTGTAACTGGTTATGTCCTCAGTCCAGATCAAGGAAATGCAACAGATTAGATAGAAGATCTTGTTGAAAAAATACATAATGAGAAAGTCTCATTGAGTTCAATGTTTACCCGTGCTTTCAATATATTTATGTGTACAAGAAATGGTGAAATATTATTACTAGCTTAAGAAAATATATATGACGTAATACTCACAGGGAGGGGATCTGGGAATGGAGACACTACCATTTTTATAAAGCCACATGTCAATGCTGAAGCTCCACAATCCACAAAATACAACCTAGTTTAAATAGGCAAGTCCTGTGCAGAAAAAAAACCCCACCAAAATAAACAAAAAAATCCTAGGAATTTTTTTTTGTTTTTCTTTCCCCCTCAGTTTTGCCGCGAAACAGTGTGAGTTCTACAGTCACATAAAAAATTTCAGGATGATGTGATATATTAAATAGCAGAGCTTCAGGCCTGATAAGAAGACATAATTATTGAATCTCCCTTAGAAGCAGCACCTCCCTTCCCTTAAAAAAAAAAAAAAAATTTGAAGTAGCCAGGTAAGTTGCTGGACGTCTGGAGGCACTGCTGCTTCAGAACAGTTAGCTAAACCTTAGACTGATTTCTGTAAGGTCATTTTTCACCAGTTTTTAGTCCTCTGGTATGTGATTCTCCATGCAGGAGGGATTTTAAAAAAACAGTACACTTGGTACATATTCTGCTCTACTACAGTCTGTTCTTGAGAAAGCTCAGCCTGATAAGTATGCAAGGAAATAGACAGCAATAAGGAGAACTGATAGGAGAGCAGGAACAGATGAAATGCAGCCTGCCAGTCCTTGGATTTTGGTCAGAATGCTAGTTGAGATAGAGCCATGTATGCAGTGAAACAACCTGCAGCTCGTATATTTTTCTTACTTTATCAGAAACATTTTCAGAGTGTGATCCCCAAACAGTAAGGTTGGGTCTACTAAGGTTCGTATATCGACAATATATATATAATATCAGTTGTTCTACAGAGACATTACATACAAGAGGTAACAATAACATTTTTCATGGTCAGTTGGATGACAAGTCAGAGTGCTGTGTGTTTCTGAAAATATTTAATATGTTTAAGTGTCATTGATCTAGGAGTAAAAATGAACTCTCTGAACTGGTGTCTTGTCCACTCTGAAACAGGACCTTAAAAGTTGAACAGAATATAGAGATCGATGGCTATTGACTCACTGGTGTCTTCTAATATGGGCAATTAAGGAGGTCATGATAGCAGAGAACTGCATGAGGTCATGGCCTTTCCTGGGTACACATATGGCTATGACCGTGCCGCAGCATTTTAAAGGGGAATTCTGTCACAAATATAAGATGTAATTCACAACTATTAATTGATGCAATTAACTCGCAAATGAAGATTGTGTCTGAGTGCACAGAAGAAAGAAAAGTGAGCACAGTGCAAACAGAGCCAAGGAAATCTCTGACTGCAAGATGTTTTTAGAAAGGCTTCATAGCCTGGAAAAAAAATATATTTTCAGAGGAATAAAGATTAATTTCTATGGGGAAATGCTTGTAGAAAATACTCTAGCGATGTGAAAAAGTTGTGTAGATTTGGGTACAAAAGAAAACAAAAATTGGATCCTTCAAAAGAATCTTGCCTTTAGGAAGGGCAGACTTTATGAGATCAGGAGGTATTTGTGGGCCTAAGTTACTAGAATTTCACCCACAGATCTTGCAGGTGGTAGGACTAGACAAATCAATCTGAAGAATTTCTTTCTACTCCAGAGCATATTTGAATTCTGTGAAAAGGATCTGCTTATACCAATTATGGATATGAGCAAATGATTATCCAGTCCTCCATTAAAGCTTCATTAAAAATATGTTGAGGATTCAGTGTACGTGGACCTCAGCTTCTAATCTAAGTAAGTCTTCAAAATTTTAGCCAGTAAGAGGGAAAGAAAATCAAAATTCACTTCTTGTTTCCTCAAAAAGATCCTTCTTGCTGGATATCTCTTTATTCAAACATGAAAACGTTGCAGTGACACAGATACTTGTTAGAACTTGAAAATATCAAACACTTGTTTTCTTAAGCTGATTAACTCTGATATCTTATAGAAGCAATGTAAAAATTTAGCCTTTAAGACAACATGTGCTTCCAAAAATAGTCTCTGGTATGCTTATCCCTTTTTCTTGCAATGCTTTCTCTTGAAGTGGAAATCTTCCTGGAAACGTACAGTAAACTTGCAATCAATCTATCGCATTGGTCAAAGCGCCTTTCTGATTTGGAAGCAGGCGTTCAGTTTGCTATACCAGTAGATGTTATATGATCTCCTGATCCATGTCAGCAATGTTTTGATATGATATTGGGGGTATTTTTGATACAACCACTCTCTATTTAAAGATTCTTCTTTTTCTTAGAATGTATTTTTCATAAGATGGTCTTAAAGAAATCTCTGTATCTATATATAAGATAAAGAATTTGTTGGCTGAGGAACACATTAAAAGACATCAAAAAATGTCATCAAATCACTTGGTGTTTCTCAGCAATATGTGTTGTAGTTGTGCTTCTGTCCTGATCACCCCAACTGTTCCTTACTGATGGTGCTGTGCAACAGTTCCCACCCAGTGGATGAAGGGAAGGTGGTGGATGTAGTTTTTCTGGATTTTACTAAGGCCTTTGATACTATCCCTCACAGCATCATTCTGGACAAGCTGTCCAGCTGTGGGATGAGTTTACAGTGTGCTGGGTGAAGAACTGGCTGAAGAGCAGAGTTCAAAGGGTTGTAGTGAATGAGGCTACATCTGGCTGGTGACCTGTGACTGGCAGTGTTCCTCAGGGTTCAGTTCTAGGGCCAGTCCTGTTGCATATATTCATCAGCGATCTGGATGCAGGAGTTGAATGCACCATTAGCAAGTTTGCTGATGATACCAAACTGTGAGGTGCTGTTGACTCTCTTGAGGGACAGGAGCCCTTGCAGAGGAATCTAGATAGATTGGAGCATTGGGCTATGAATAATGGATGGAATTCCACAAGTCAAAATGCCAGATTCTACACCTAGGGTGGAGTAACACCAGGCACAAGTATAAATTGGGAGAGGGGTGGCTGGAGAGGAGCTCTGCAGAAAGGTGTCTGGGGATGCTGTTTAAGGGCAGGCTCAGGTTGAGTCAGCAGTGTGCCCTGGCAGCCAAGAGGGCAAACCACATCCTGGGGCACATCCAGCACAGTGTGACCAGCTGGTCAAGAGAGGTGATTATCCCACTGTATTCAGCGTTGGTGCAGCTTCACCTTGAATACTGTGTGCAGTTCTGGGCCCCACAATTTAAGAGGGATGTGAAGGTCCTTGGATGCGTCCAGAGGAGGGCAGCACAGCTGGTGAAAGGGCTGGAAGGAATGTCCTGTAGGGAGTAGCTGAGGACTCTAGGGTTTGTCTCGTTTGAGACAAGGAGGCCGAGGGATGACCTTATTGCTCTCTACAGCTTCCTAAGGAGGAGAAGTGGAGAGGGAGCTGCTGATCTCTTCTCCCTGGTATCCAGTGACAGGACACATGGGAATGGTTCAAAACTGCACTGGGGAGGTTCAAACTGGACATTAAGAAGCATTTCTTTACTGAGAGGGTGGTCAAACATTACAACATGTTTCCTAGAGAGGTAGTTGATGCTCCAAGCCTGTCAGTGTTTAAGAGGCGTTTGGACAATGCCCTTAATAATACTCTTCAACTTTTAGTCAGCCCTGAAGCGGTCAGGCAGTTGGACTAAATCATTGTTGTAGATCCCTTCCAACTGAAATAGTCTATTCTAGTCTATTCTGCTCTAGTTGTGTAGATGCTGCCTCACTTAATTCTAGTAACTTCAGTGGGAGTTTGATGGATTTATAAATTCTAGATCTTTTAAGAAATGTATTTACATTTTGGTGGTTATTCTCTGAGGCTGCTGCAATACCTTGAGACTTTCACTGAATGCATGCCTGTCTCATCAAAATCACTTGCAGCTGAAGACACAGCTGGGGTAGACTTAGCAAACTGCAGAATTTTGGTATTTAAGAAATAAGTGCCGGAACAGATGACTTTCAGGTATCCAGTCTCCAGAAAGGAATCCAAACCTCAAAGCTATGTGTCTACATTTCCTACGTAGGGAATCAGAGTGGCAATTTAAATCCCAGGGAGGGACCTGATTGAGTTAATTGAAAGTTCTGCCTTGTTTGAATTCCTTATACTTTCATGTCAAGAAAAAGCTAAAGATTCCCTCAGCTCAGGGATTTTGTTCTTACTTTTGGTTTTTAATCACTATGCTGGATCCTCAGAAAACCTTATTTTAAAGCAGTTTTATCCTCTATAGATTAATGTTCATTATTAAATTAGTCAGAAACACTGTTTCACCTGTCTCACAGAGGGGAAGTACCCCCAGAAGAAAGTGATTTAGGATTCCTGTTGATTCTCCGATGAGCTTTACCCCTCTCTGCAGGGCTCTCGTGGGAGATAAGCACTAGCTACCTCCTCAGCAAACATGAGGTAAGAGTAGTATCAGTGATAAGAGACTCCTTCCTTTTTTTTTTGTGATTCTGGTGCTTAAAAATAATTAAAAAATAAAAAAGAAAAGTATCTTAGTTTTTAGCTGTAGCTGTATTGTCCTGGTCACTGATGAAAGTTATCTATAAATGGAGAGGGAGAGCATTTAAAAGTATTTTTCCTTGAGTTTTCCTATCAAATTTTGTGATTAGATCCTTCTTTAGCACAGTTTGCTTTATGAATCTCTTTTCTAGGGTCCTGACTTTCCCTGCGCTGTATGTAGGAAATGTATCTACTGAATGAATGTAAGAGTAGTTGGTTCTGCTCTGTGTATTTCTATTCTAAGATAGTTTCTCTGTTAAGACTAGTATGGCTTTTAATGATTCTTCACCTAATTTCAGTATGTGCTGTCTACTTCAGTTCTTCATCTCACCTATGTTCTACTGGTAAACTTCATTGAAAACTGCCTTTCTTTCTCTGTCTGCTTTTATTTTCACCCAGAGATTAAAAAAATAATTTTCCTTCATCCTGCCATGGCTACCCTGGAGAAGGGGATGTTTCCTGGGTGTACACGTGTACCAGTCACTCCTCTTTGTCTCATGGTCCGTGCTTTCCTCCACTGACATTTCAATTACTTATTTTTATCTCACAGTAAGATTTTCTGGGGTTTTGTGTTACTTTCCCAAACAGAACATCTTGATTCACTGGAACAGACGTAGCGTATGGCCTCATGTGTACGACTTTTATTTCATTTCGCTCAGTGTTGCTTTTATCTCCCTTGCCGTTCGCTACTAACCCCCTAAATTACCTGCCTGCTAAATCCCAGTTTGGTGCCCTCTGTTCCCCTTGATACATCTTTCTTGCTGATTTTTTTTTTTTTGTGTACTAGCTGCTTTTCTTTCTGTTTCTTCCTGTCTCCTTGCTGAACACCTTATTCTTTCTTGCTAATTTAAAGCCCTTTTGCCCAGTCCCATTAGCTTTCCTTCTCAGCAAATTGGTGGCCATCCTCCTCAAAAAGAATTTGTCGACTTTTGAAGCCTCTGCTTTGTGTTTCTAAGCCCTCTACTTTTTAGGGACTGATTTATCACTACAATTCTGAGACTTTTGGTTTTTGTTCAACCTAGACTGTGGCCATAAATCATAGATGACGTTAAGCAGGTTAGATTGAACCTAATTACATTGTACTTTGGGAGTTACAAACCACAAATTCATCTTGCGGACTTCTAGGTCTGGGATTTAATGAAGCAGCAGTATTTTTTGCTTGCTCCAGGTCCATACTATGGCATCATGCTAGTACCAGCTGATGGGTGAGCGTCAGCAGTCTATCCTTGCTCCGTTTCTCCTGGCTTCCTGGCGTTGTTCTGCATTGACTTCCCATATCTGCTAGGCAATGGGATGACTTAACTAAACGTCACAAAACACTACCTGAGCAGAAGGGGTGAGTTGAGGTTACGCAGGCAACTTTGCTTCCCCCTCCCCATCCTCATTTTCTAACTTGTGAAACTTTTTCTTTGCACTTCTGTAAATGTTATTTTAGTGTAATTTGTGCCTTATATATGTATATTATAGATAAGTCTATCTAAAAGCAGTTTGAAATAATATATGTAGATTCTTCTATTTTATATTCTTTTCTGTAAGTCAGCAGAGTAGAGTTCATTAACTTGATATGCATCTTTTTCAGTCTGTAATCATTCACCAAAGAATGGATTTAGGAGCATATTTGTATGGCAAATGTACTGATACTGCTTAATTTAATATAAAGTTCAGCTTTTTAACACTTTTTCCATATACACATATTTGGCTCTTTTGGAAAGGGACTTGTAATCCAATCTTCTTTGAACTCATTTCGGCAGACTTCTTACTTCTAGACTAACATAGATAGTCCTGTTGTAAGGATTTAAAAAATTATTTATTTGTGTAGTAGTTAGAAGTATACTTTGGCAAACTATTTATTAAAAAGAGTAACAGTTACCATAATACTTTAAATAGTGGACACTACTGAATTGTGGTGTTGTTGGTTTTCTTTTTTTTTTTATTTCCTTTTTTTTTTTTCTTTTATGATGGAGGAATATTCAAATAGAAACTGTGTAGTGAATTCATACAAAACCCTGTCTGATAGAGAGCTATAATAATACTGAATGCAATTTTTGCTTTTCTGAAAGTGATAACACAGCACGTAATATATAACTGATGGATGGAGATTTGCCACTGAAGTAACTCAATCAAAAATGTAATTTAGCTTGAAACTCTCGCAGAAACAGCTATGACTCTTGTATCTGTCTCAATTAAATATAGCGTGATGATGATTGCGTATATGTTACTGAGAGGGTTGTTAGGAGAATTTCTGACAAAGCTTTTGCTGGAGATGCTAATCAAAAAGTGTAAACTTTGAATCTTCTGATTTAAAAAAAGAAAACCACTGTCAACATAGTATTGTTTTAACAATTTTCAGAGGGAAAGTTTCACCTGTTTAAAATGCTTTTCATTTTGAATGTCTGTAAAACAGAGTAAGGCAGAGTGGGCTGTGAGGTTTTTTTTGATCTATTTTATTCTAAAATTGTTTACCAGGTCATCAGGTTCTGAAATAGATTTGTTGTCTTAATTTTAGAACAATTATCTTAAGCATGTCAATTCAGTAACTGTGCCACCGTCAACTGCCTTTGGAAAATTTCTGAGCTGGTGTTGGTGTGTCTCATAAAGCAGAAAGAACACCATCTACTTTATGTAAGACAAATATATTTACCTTAGCAGAACTGGCGGTTATTTGAAGTGTAGCAAGAATCCTTGGCATGGAGCTAAATTATAACCTAATTATAGAGGTTATTAAAAGATGCTTTTTTAAAAAAAAAAATTTTCTTTTCTTTTCTTTTCTTCCCTCTGAAAGTACTTGTGACATCCTACTTACCCTCAACAAGGATCCTCCTATTGGCAAATAGATCACTGGTTTTGACAAGATAGTTATATACCAAGAAAACTCCCTATGTCTCAGTGTGCTGAAATCTTTAGAGAAAACCATGAAACTTTTGCAAATTTTGTGGCAGATCACCTCCTAGTTATTTCTGGGAGCCCTTCTCCTGGCCTTGAAGTGACTTAGTAACCTTGTTTAAGCTCATCTTCAGAGGTGAACGTGCACCACGTGGTACCAGCCTGAGCTAGCTGAAAATATGTAAAACTTCCAGCATACATTTCCAAGCATTAGACATCTCTCACAACAAAGCTATCAGAAATGGTTTCCTATACTGCACCAAAAGCCCCTGTGGAGACTCCATAGACAAAATCAGATAGCCGCTAGCATGAACTTCTATAAATAATTTATGAAGGTAAAATGTGTCCACTTTCCAGCAGATGAACAATATCTAGGAAAGGAAGACTGCATTTCTGATCTTTCAGCCCTGATCCTTGAGGAATAACTACAAAAAATAAGTATATTCATAGCTAACATTCACAGCTGTACTTGGTGTTAAAAATCATGGAGATATTGGCTTCCTGGTACCTGGTCTTTTTCTCCAGGTATCACCTCTGCCTGACCTCTCTGTCCCACCAGACCTACTGAACTCATTACTGCTTCGCTTGCTGACTTTACCCTCTGCTCTGCGGGTAACAACCATAATTTTCTTTCAAATTGGCTCAATAATTAACATAATTATTCTCAACCTTGAGTTTACTGCTTTTATTTTAGCTCTAAAGAAGGATTTGTGTGCCCCAAAAGCTTGTCTATTATCTCTTTGCATAACTATCACTCAGTAAGTCTAGTAAAAAAGGCAAGAAAAAGTCCTCACAAAGCTGCTCTTTTTCTGAAGCATAGATGGAATATATGTGTTCACACAAAATTAAATATTAAAGTACATGTCTATAAATTAGTATTTCATATCTTTGGCAATTCATCGCAGTGTCACTGTATTCAGTTAAATACTTTGTACAAACCGCAAATCACTTTCTGGTTGAAGGTTTAATGATGAAAATACTTTCGACTCTTCTAGGACATTATGATATTCCTAGTGCTTTATGTCATTTTTTGTTTACAGATAAAACAACCTCCACATTGCAACTGAAATAAGCAAAAATATTTCTGCGAAGTTTTGACAGGATAAATATATTTGTGATTTAGGAACTATAGGTGATCACACATTTTTTTTTTTTTTAATTTTGCAACGTTTCCTGTCTGTTAGGATGATGCACATCTTTTAAATACATGGTTCTGAGCTCTGTTTAGGTGGGTGTTTGGTTTTTGGTTGTGTCTATAGTTATAATGCTTATTATACTCCAAATCTTGTATGGGCAAGAAAGGACCACAGTCATAGGAAATTATTGTTACTTCAGTTCATGATTTAATAGTCTGAATTATTAGTTATTATAATATACATATATAATCCTAATTAACACAGAAAAGCTTTAATAGTTCAGTTAAATTGCTTTTCAGGGAAAAAGAATAAATCCTTCCTAGAAACCCCTTTTTCTCTGGTGGTGTGTTCAGCATCCCGGATCCAAAGATGGGTGGCTTCAGCCTTTGTGAAGAAGAAAGGGAAAGGAGCTCAGGATGAGCCATCAGCATCCTGAGGTCGTAACTGGGAGGCGTGTGGTCCTGTTGCAGGGAGTTTCTTCCTCCCCTTTGCTGGGAGAAGAAAGATGCTGATAGTTCCTCTGCAGGCTTGGGTCTGCTTAGCCTTTATTTTTCTAAATTTTCTTAGCACCGCTTGTGCTCTTGCTTTTGTCGTTGGTTCCAAATAATTTTTGTTCTAAAGCTGGTTTTACCTGAACAATGAGAGGCTGCGCTCCCGTAGTGACCTGTGAATTACAGCTGTGATTTCTGCCAATACCCCGCACCTCTGCTGCCGTCCTGTGCACGTGCTCTCTTCTGCACCTCCTTTTATTCTAGAAACATAGACAACCCATGTCCACCCCGAATAACTCCTCATTATCACTCTAAACCAAAGGAAATCCGAAACAAGTTTAGGCAATAATTACCTGGCCACCAGACAACTGCTATCACAAATTTTTTTTTTTTTTAAAGGCTAAGATCAGCTTGAGCTAAGACAATCCAGAGATGTCCTGAGACCCTGAGCTGTCAGGTCGGTGGCCTTTAGTAGTGGCAAAATTATTGTCTTTATCATAAAGATGCTTGGAAAGCTCAACCAAACCAAAGCCTAATAGTATTGCAGAGATAATGTGAGATAATTCTTCTATTTTTGCTAGTCCAAAGACAACTGTGCTAGAGCTTAAATGGATCTTGTGAACGAGAATAGCAGTAGCTGCGTGACCACAGTTAGAATATTTTCATTGTTTTTCATCACCCTCAGCTAGAGTGCATTTGAAATAAAACATCCTGAGATTTCAACAGAAAAATAGCATTTGGTTTCTCTGGGTCTCCCATAAAGCTACTGATATCATGCTTAGGAGACTTGCTGTGCTGTTATTCCTTACCCTATGTCTCTTATCATTAGTGTCTTAAAAGAATTTCTCTGGCAAAATGAACTGTAATTGCAATTGTACAGTGCCCAGCGGAGAAAATTACTTTTACTATTAAAAGTGAATGGCTTGAAAGGGTTCAACACATTCATTTTTGACAAAAAACATATTTCAGAACAACCCCAACAAAGTAATACAACAAGCAGGAATAACATTGCATAGTACATTTATATTTAAACCTGTCATTTTTTTTTCCCTTTAAACCTATTACCCTCCTCTCTTCTTACATATTTTCTTTGTATCTATCTCCTTTCTCTTCTGCAGTGCTGTTGTGTGATTTCCAGGTTCCTTTAATGCAAGTTTAACATTAAAAAGTCAGAATCTATTTTTATTTCCTTAATAAAGACCGTGGTTTTAAGTGATCTCTGCATTACAAATTGGAGTCAGATTTTCACAGATGCCGAGATTCCTCAGCTTTCCGTGCCCTGGTTTTGAAAATCTTTTAAATGCCTATGTGGTTTGCCTTGGAGTGTAAATCTGTCCCTCAAAGGAGAATCTTAATATTGAGCATTCCCATTAGTCGCTGTTTCAAGGCCAGCTTTAATGAAGATGAAGATGTTCCCTTCACAAAGGTTTTAAAAGAAAGTTCCACAGAAATGTGAAAGCTTTCTTCTAATACTAAAAAAAAATAATCAAGAAAGTAGCTATGAACTGAAAGACTTGAACTGAAATTTTTTTTTTCCCCTTCCAAGAAATGTGAAACCTTGTAGTTAGAAGCCCATTTACAGTGATAGTTTCAGCTAGTCCTAATGATGTCGAAACGGCCGAGGTAATAATGTTTTCTAGAAAGAGATGTGTTTGGGCTTTTTTCAGTTTGCAGTGAGGTAGTCCTTTTAGCAAAGCAGAAATACAGTCTCATAACAGTTTGTCTGAGGATGTGGCAAACCACACTGGTTCTAATTTTAATTGGCAAAAGAAGTCAGGGCAATGGAGGTGAAATAGCAGTATTTTGAGAAAGCCTGATTTAGCAAAACCTAGTGCTGGCTAAACATGGAAAGGGAAGATGGGTCCGAAGGATTCATTTCTGTTGTGATCCTGCCTTCAAACCCACAGCAGAGGGGCCAAAAGCAGATTCCAGGCCTGGTTTTGGTGGCAGAAGGCGGCCAGCAGCCCGCTGCCCTGAGCTCAGACCAGTATTATGTCAAGACTTTGGCGGAAGCAATCCAACATCTGCATTGATGCTGTGTTGTGCTGAGCTGCGAAGTCCCTCCTGCTCTCTGAAAAATCAGTGTTTCCCACTGCGGTGGGAGGAAGGCGAAGAGGGTGCCGTAAAAAAGGGCTGGCTTTCTGCTCTGTTTGCTGTCTGGGCAGCAGCGCTGAGAGGCCTTGGTGTGGTGTTTGCCATCTGAGCGGGATGAAACGCGTATGGTGGGGAAGCTGGGACCATCCCAGAGCTCTGTATGTGGAGATGGTGCGTCCCGGGGCACTGTGCTGCTTCCTGGGCTGGCAGTGGCCTCCTTGTAGGACCCCAGCGCTGGCTCCGTGAGTGTGGCAGCCCGGCGCAAGCCATGGGACAACCAGATTGTTGGGCTGGGTGGCTTTATGTTTTGTTACGCCATTCCTTTGATGAGGCTGAAATTCTTATGCCAAAACGTCTGGCTGCTGAACTCCCTGTCCTGGCTGGCAAGAGACAAAGTCAGGCTGTTATTACCCGGCACTGAATTATGTATTAGCGTCTTATTAGGGGAGGAAAAAAAAACTCCCAATGATTGAAAAGCATGTATAGTTTTTCCTTAGTCAATTAGTTATTGTGTCATGGTGTGAAACATTAGGGTTTCTGTTCCTTGAAGGATCTTGGGCTAGTATTTTTCCCAGGCATTAAAGGTGTGACAGAAAATTACTCTGTAATAGTTTACGTAGATCTGAGTGAGTAGGAAAACACACGTGCCTGGTGCAACTTCTGAGTTGCCCGAGGATGTCAGAAATGTTTTCATGGGAAGAGGAAAAATGAGAGAGGACCTGAGGGAGGTGGGGCGGGCGGGGGGGAGGCGGCAGAAATCTTGTGGAAAGGCAGCGGAGTTTAGGCAAGGCACCCAAGGATGTCTGAAATGAAACTATGTGAATCCTGGCTTTCGTCAACTGGATCCCATCTTACGTGCACACGCAAACAATACAGGATAAACACAAACATTATTGTAAACTTGTGTTAGTTCTGATGCGAAACAACAGAAATTAATGTTAATTATTTTCTGATAAAAATACCAAAACACTGAGGGGAATTTGCTGCTTGTAAAAGCACTGCAAGACACAGTCCTCACCACGGTTTATTTTAGTAGCACAAGTTGCTTCTCACTGTTGACTCTAAAAAGCTATTATTTCCCAAATGTATACAAAATAAGTCTGAACATGTTTACCTATAATACAACAAGGTGAGCTTAATTACAGGAAGCTTCAGAAGCGTACTGCTCCTGTACTGCTGACACAGCAGGGTGGGTCGGTCTGAAGGGAAGCGGAGAGGGGAGGACAATCCCTGGGTGGGAACCATCTTCAGAACAAAAGCCGAAACTTCAAAGCAGATGGGGAAAAAAAAAACCAACCCTCTGTAACACTTCTAAAATGTTATAATAAATGAAGTGAAAATAATATGCCCATTTACATGCCTTTGTTCTTATTTACAGTTTTACTTAATGTCAGGAGATTGCCAGAGTTTCAGCATCAGCGTTTGTGTTCACCAGCTTGGACAAGATTTAGGAAAAGAAAAGAAAAAAAAAAAGCAGCATGTTATAGTTTGTAAATTACCTGTATTCCTGCACAAGTTAAATAAGGGGGAGTTCATGGTTGCAATAGGGAGTTATTTTAAAGCAAACCTGCTGGTTAAGATGTGTTTCCAAGCTTGGAGACCTGGTTTCCTGCCCAAAATCTGTTCCATTGCTGTATGCGTCAGTGCTAACCCTTAATGTCTTGTACAGCACCAAGCCCATGGTTAATGTGGTATAATATGAATGAAAGGCTTCCCCCACACCCTAACACTTATTAAATTAATAGAGATTTAGAATAATTTTAAATAATACCTTTTATCAGCAGAGATCAGCAAAGTTCCTGTTATGTACAGAGCCTTTTCAATTTTGGTCTATGACCAGATTCTGGAAGATAATGGTTCTTACCAGAGCTTCTGGGTTTTTTTGAACACAGTATTTGACGTTTGGATTGTTTTATTAGTAGTCAAACACTTGTTATTTGTACTATGACCTTATTTAATTTTGTCAAATATACAGAGTCATTTTAATATCCAGCTGTGCTTCAGTTCATTCTTGACTGGATTAATGGGTCTGTTGCATTTTGTTACCATGGAACAGTTGGCTGAGAACTGTTTAAAAAGTGTTCTTCAGATAGTCTAATCAACTACATTTGACTAGTCTTTGTAAAAGAGCTGTATTTTATTCTACTGTATAATATTCCACCATAAATTAAGCTGAAGCCTTTTGCTCTGCACCTCCTTTCCTAATATTTATTCACGTTTAAAAAACAATCCACTTATATTTATTTATATGAACGACACTTATATTTACTTTAACTAGTGAGGGCTTAATATCCTCCAGTGCCAAAATATAATTAAAGAATATATTCTTGACCACCTATAGATCATTTTGCTTTAAATGTCAGGGTTATTTTCTTTAAATATTATTAAATTAATCACCTCCATTAATACTGATAATAAATGCTTTATTGGGCTCTCAAACCCACAGATAACCTACACATAAACACAAGGTTTTGAAATTGCAAAATCTTGTGCCAGTATTTGGGATAAAGTTCTCAACTAAAATTTAAAATATTGCCAAAATTACTTCTTGAGAAAGTTATATTGGGATTTTACAGTTAACTACACTTGAATAAAATATTTTACTTTGAACAGCAGTATTTTAAGTGTTTTAAAATACTCCAGCTTTAAATAAATTGATGACCAGTGAGATCATCCCTAGACATTCAATAGCAATGGCCTTACAGGAGTGACACTGAGACAGTAATACTGGTACCATTGTATCACCAGCAAAGTGTACTCTGTGTGACTCATTGCTGCTGCTTTGTAGAAGTCTTAGCTTCAGAAATGAGTTTAAGACGATTGGTTTGCTGAATGAGTAGGGAAAAGGGAGGGGCAGACATGTTCAAAAAAATCTATGTACTATACAAAAAAAAAAGGTGTTTTTTTTTTTTTTTTTAAAGTTTCAAGATGCTGCCTGAAATCCAGAATCAGGACAAACCAAACACTTTACACAGTAATTTGCTAGTTCAACTCTTCTGTGGAAGTGAGTTTTAAGTCCTGTTCATGGATGGCATTTACTTAATGCTTATTCTCCCGTGCTGTGCAGAAGCAGTTTAACTGAAAAACCTAATGGCAAAGGGAATCTGTCAATGGAGTTGCTTACATAAAATTTATATTCTGTATTAAATACTTCCCAGCTTTCATATTGTTCTACATTACTTCTCTTAAAACTGCTTTTTCAAAAGCAGTTGTTCGTCATTATATTGAGGCTACATCCTGTTTTTTGTTTTATTTTCTATTTTTTTGGTGCTGTTTCTTCCAGGTCTACAGAGAAAAAAAAACACCCTGTGGATGGAAAGGATGACCATTTTATATGTATGAAATATTTATTTTAAAATTTTTGTTAGAGTTATCATGCAAATTATTGTGCTTATTGCGTGACATAGTTCACTGAACTGGAAAGTTGGGTGATTTTGTCACTTGGAGATGCTCTTGGTCTATTAGCTCGCTTGGCATAAGGTGTTCACAAGCAGTATGTGTGGCTTCGTGGAGCAGAGGACAGAGTGAGTGAGACAGACTTCTTTTGAAGAATTTGAAGAATCCACCCAGGTCTATTCTCCTTTGCCCTGTGTTAATCTCAGATGGTTTTGACAGTAATGCAGAAAAGACCTGGATGTGTGTCCTGGTTTCGGCTGTGATGGAGCTAATTTTCATCATCTGGTTATTTTGCATCACTGGTTATTTGGATCAAAAGGCTGGTGGTGTGGGGTTTTCTGTTTGTTTGTTTGGGTTTTTTTTTTCTTGGTTTGGTTTTGTTTTGTTTTGTTTGTTTGTGGTTTTTTTGTTGTTGGTTTTTTTCTTTTAATCCCACGTATTAACCTGAAGGCCTTATGGAAGCCACCTAATCTCTGCAACTGCACTGCCTTCAGCATACAGTGCTTCTCCTGCAGGGAGAACTGACAAGCAGGATTTCCCCCCCATCTTCTCTTATAGAAACTGCACAAAAAACCTGTACATGCCTAGGTAATGGTATATGAGTTTTCCCAGATGCTTAAGCTGCTATAAATCAAGTAAGTACACACGTGTCAGAGGAAAGCATAACCCTTTATTTATGAATGTGTTACAGTCAGAAAGGGCTATCGATTCTGATTTTACACAGGGGACTAGTGAGAATAACGAATCAATGTATCATAAGCAAAACTTAACAATTATGAAACATTTAGTGTTCTAGGGAGGTATAAAAATTGAGCAAACTCCCAATGGATGGCAGCAGCAAAATTTTTACTGAAAGGAGGATGTAAAGCAGAGATCAGGGATTAGGAAAAAAAGAAAAAAGTAAAAGGAAAGACTAGGAGAAACTGGTATATCATGAAGACCCTTACATGAAGGCCCTGTCCATGGATGTACTTTGATGGGAACATTTTGACTAAGATAGCACAATTCTGAATAGTTATTTACGAAAATAAGGTAAGGACGGCTATTCAGAATAAAGAAAAGGAAGGGAGGGAGGTTTAATAATTTTGAGAGTAAAGGAAAATGTAGTTTATTCTGTATGACAGTGTATCTACTTATGTCTTCCATAGCATGCCAACCTATATTTTGTTTTACTCAATCTCTGTAAGGTGCTTTGAACTCTTGAAAGAAATTAATAAATACTTGTATTAGTCATTAAAATGGACAATACATGTATAAGTGAAGAGAAAATATACATTAACAGAATATGCATTCAGAAAAAAAAAAACCCAAGCCCTATAAGACCTCAACAACTATTTAAAAATTATCTGCAATTATTTATTTTTGTTTTTCACTTGAGTTTGTTCTTGCTGTACTAGTGCCCTTTTCAAGTTCAATTTGTTTAAATCTTGGAGCAAGTGAAGTGTTTTGTTATATCTAATTGTCTTTTGTAAGCACTAATTAACTATGTGTACTTGAAATGTCTCTATGGTTGATGGCACTGAGGGCAATAAATACCCTGCAATACACGTAGCCAACCAAATTAACCAACATTTGGCCCTAATGTGTTCCACTTACAGGAGCATTTGAACAGATATCTGCCAAATTAATAAAAAGCCTGCGTTCAGCAAGGCAGGGTTCGTGGAAGTCTTTCAGAGTTAGTTACAAAGTGAGTCACGGAGCATTTGACAATGGTAATTTTCATATGCAAATAGGATAATTGAGATAATAATACAACTTAAGTGTATGTGGTGTTTACTATTGTAATTTACCAACAATCCTCTGAGAATTGTGGTGGCGGTTTGCTGCCCTTTCCATATCTCTGAAATTTATACCTTAAACGGAAGATGTATGATAAAGAAGTAATAGTATTTTTCTTAATTTGACTGCAAGGTTCAACATTGTAAGAGAAAGTTTCTGCTTCAATAACAAAGTCCTGGTGCTTGTTGATATTTCTATGGTCCTCTAGTTGAGGACTTGTCTAATGAATCCTGCCGTGCTTTTTGAATATCACAGGTATAATTATTGAAATTAACCTGGAAGAAAGAACGACATGAATCTCTTCTGCTCTGGGTCTGAATATGAATCTCATGGCTCGAGTCTGTCGCAAACAGCGGGGAGGAGATGCCCATCACGGCGTGTCCTGCTCACATAAAACATGCCCTTATTTTTTCCTCAGAACAAATTGTTTTGCTCAGGTCCTGCTTAAAATGAAGTAAACACTTGACTTTAATAGGTTTTAAATATGTGATTAAGCACTTTGAACTCAGTCTTGAAAACCAGTAGCTGTACCTGATCTCAGATACTTCTAGTCAGTCTGCTGCCTGCTCGCCCAGAGCGTCTGCTGTGAGAGATAATGAATGTTATTAAAAGAAAGCTTTGGAGACAAAAATCAACACTTGAGAATGAATGTGACACTTTTGGTCTTTGTCTAGCAGATCTAAAGGGCAGAAAGGGAAAGTTTAACAAATAAGATGAACAGAGAGGGCTGAGAACAGATCTGAAGAATTTTGTGGTGTATGCTTAGGATCTGATATCTCAAATGTCTTATTAGAGCCCATTATTGAGGGAGCGCAGTTTTACTCGCAAAGGTAGAGACACTGAAGGCATTTGCAATAATCATTTTAGGAGGGCTGGTGTAGAGAAAAGGGCAGAAAACTCTCAGCAGCAGAACATCAGAATAAATAGCTACTGTCAAAAGGAAAATGTGAATTTCCCTATGGATTGTTTAGACAGGGCTGCTTCTTCCTGTAAAGTTTACCTGGGACAACAGCTGATTCAACACAAAATTTGTTGTTTTTTTTTTTTAAACAACTATTTTTCGAATAACTTTTTTTTTTTTTAATTTTAAAGGTAAAAGTAACATTTTGTAATGGAAAAAGATCATGAAGTGGATTTAGAAATTTAAAATGCAAAGTCTCCAGAAATATTCCACCTTAAAGGTGAGACTTTGAGAGATAGTTAAGAGGTTTATGCCCAATTTGGATTATCTTTCCAAGTGGAATATCTTTAGGCCTCTTTGAAAACCATGAAACTTTCTTTCCTCTTACATTACATTGATGAGCAAAAAAAGGTATGCTGCAACTTGAAGAAAATAATTAGCGTTTAACAAGATCCTTATTAACTATGAGGTTTCATAATAAACTGTCTTCCTAAAATTGTGCTCTAGACGTACTGCCCTTTATTTGTTATGCACTTCACAAATTTGTTAATATTAATTTTAATGACTGTATTTGCTCTTTAACTTTATAACAGGATGAATGGAAAGAAGAGATAGATGCATTTTATAATAGATTGAATAAATCAGCATAAAAGATTTTTTGAGATATTAGGTATAGATCTAAGAAATAATTTATGCTTAAATAGTGTTTCTCCCATTGTTTTACATAAAAATAATGTAAATACTAAAATAAGGCAAAAATTGTGGTTTTGGTGCCAAAACTAAAGATTCACTCCTTTGTATTAACATGTACAAAATTCATAAATTATGTAAAAACAAAGGTCTGCTACTGTAATTCAGGAAGCTTAATATATCTTATCAGTCATAAATATTCCTTGTGCATAGGAAAAGAATCACTTGATAGAGTTTATCACTGGAAGTAGGCTGGAAACTGAAATAACTTCAGAAAAGCCAGGAAAATGTCAACATCTTTGTTTTCAAACAGAAAGTGATAGACATCAAAGAGCCAGAAAGATGTAAATAGGGAATAGGCTGTGCAGGAAGCTTCCCAATATTTTCGCGGTAGGCAGGATACTAGAAACATGCAAATATTAAACACACAAGTGAGCTACCTGCACCAAATTTGAGCTATGGAAAACCAGCCTTTCATTAGATATTCCTCTTTACATTGGATATTCCTCTTTACATTGGATGTCTGAGTATCCAGCAAGACTGGTTTGAGGTTTGCCCTAGGACTTCCTTGGGTGATGGTCAAGCTTGAGGCCAGAACTGAACTAATTCATCTGTGTAACTCTAGAGAGCACTGCAGTGCTGGAAATCTCCTAAAATGGGACTTAAAGTTGAGGTTCTGGCAGTTCAGAGTTATTTAAGATTCCATGGATCTTTAAACAAGAATAGCAGTTGTTAAAATGAAAAAAATAAAGTCCTAAACTGAGTAATAACATTTTGCTACTTTGCATTTCACTGTTCTCTCAAAATAATGTGCTGTGATGTTTATTACAGCAATATGCTGCTTTTTTTATTTTCCTCTTTTTTCCCCCCTATGGCTCTACACTTGTACTGACAATAAGGAAAAGTGAGGGATAAGAAGTGCTCAGGTGTAATTTTCAAAGTTGCCCAAGAGGTTTGAGTGCTTGGCTATCTTCAGTTTTATTGTCAGAGGTTTTTGGGGTGCCCTTAAAAATGTATTAGACTTACTCATCTAGAAATATGTAATAGTTGAGTGCACACTACTACTGAAGTTCAAAGCAAATTATCACACAGAGAGATGCAATTTCTAATGTTTATTATGAACAATGCCATACTCGGGCAGGCACATTTATGTGCAAATGCAAAATTTAAGGGGAAAAATTAGTAAATGCCACTGTCCTATTTTCTCAAACAATCCAAACCACAATTTTGGGACTTGATTTACCTGTTTTTTTTTTTTTTTACATCTGAATTTGGTATCTACCTGTACTTGCTCTTCTCTAGGGACTATTGGTGGCTTGTTTCTACACATTCTATATATACTTTGTTTCTGTTTTGAGAGCACAACCCCTTTCATATTCCCATGTGAACCAGAGTGACTTGGTGACCCCATGACTATCATCTTCATTATTTATTCATTTATATTCCAGCATTTCACCTTGCTATTTCATCTTAAGGGAGCAAAGCTAAAAATATAAAATACCATTACCCAGATGCTTCTTAAACTGGAAATTAAATCTGCGTGTAAGTACACGCACACATGTACTTGACAGCAAGATTTCACTGGAGGGGTTGAGAGTTTCAGTAGCTGGCAAAGCTCCCGGGATGTGGTGTTGGCTCCTACCCACCTCTAACTCCCTCCTTCCTGGAATCATAGAATCTTTAAGGTTGGAAAAGACCTCCAAGGTCATCAAGTCTAACCATCAAGCTTAGGAAGAGCCTACTGGGAAGATTTAGTAATACCTGTAGTAATGCCATATGGCACTGTCCTTTGATTGTAACAGCAACAGAGCACAGGTCCAAAATGATGGTCTATAGTGCTACAAGGGTGTAGGGGCTTGGTGCAGAACTGCTGTTGTTGTATTTGGGCTGGCCCTGCTAACTCAGACAGACCTCTTTGGGCCTCCCCTCTGCTGCCCTGGACTGCTGGTGCCTTGGGTGGACAAGTACCTTAAGGAGAGACACTGTTTTGCTGTTTGGCCTGTTTTCACCCCACTCACTGGTGGAGATAGCATTATGCTAGAAAATCCAGAGCTTTTCTCCCAGCAGTGGTGAAGGGAAAGGCGTCAGCCAGGGTTGCGCTCTGTTTCAAAAGGGAAACTCAACTTATTGTCACAGACTGATATCAGCAAGGTAAAGACGAGACTGAGGAATCCAGATAAATCTGTTCAATCCTAACCAGATTTTCAGCTCAGGCTATGGGGATATAAACTGTCAAATGCAATGGATCAGGCCTGTCATTTGTTTCATCAAAACCAAAAATAAAACACTTTTTTTTTTTCCCTACAATCTTTAGTTTCAAGCTGTTTCTCGTAGTACCAAGAAAAATCGGAAAGCAAAGGTTTTACTATAATATGTTTGAGGTGTAACTGATTCAGTAATCAACATATTTGAGTTCTTTGCCATGTAACAAAAAAAAAAAAATAATCTAATGAGCTTCTTAAAAGTTGTGGTTTTTGAAAGCATGAAAGCCTTTAATTAAAAATGGATTGGTGTAGCAATGAGATTAAATTGAGGGTCCAAAATGTGATGGTTTCAAATAAGGTTTTAGACTATCCAGTCATCACAAAATGAGAGGAAAATATAAAGACGGTCTCAGTTTACAACAGCAATCCTTTGATGGCCAGGAGATAATGAAAACATGTAGAATCCAATGACTCACTTGCAATTGATCTTAAAGTCCAGCACTTCCCATGAAGCTTTCTGGTGGAATGATGAATAGATGTGAATGTAAATATATAATTAGGCTGTTTTAACTTTTCCAGTGCACCATGAACACTAGCTGTGACAGATGCCATACCTACCGTTAGCTGTAGTATTTTCTGCTGGCCTGTTAGTCTCAGTTCTCTGATCACTGTAGTATCTTAATGCCTCTCAGTCAATCAGAAATAATTTCATAGAGCTAGTTCTATATTCTTGTCAATAGAAGAAATTACTATATGATTTCATAGATTGCTTTTTATTTTACCTGTTTAGGGAAAAAAACTTGCTTATGGAAATAATATTTAAACAACATATGATTTTTATTACTAGTTTTGATTACAGTTTCTTACATGAGAGATCTTTCTTATTCTTTTTTTTTGAGAGAGAGATTTGGAGGGGAAAATATGATCTATTTTTTTTTAAAGAAAGTGCAGCCTTAACTTACTTGGGTTTGAGATATTTTCTTTTCAATCCTTTTTCAAATATCAGAAAGAAAAGGGCAGAAAAAGACTGCTAAGGAAAAAAAAAGGCTAGAGGGGAAAAAAACTCAATTACCTTAAAATGTGGAATTTTTATTTTGAGAACTGTTTGTAATTGAGCTTGGAACATATTGGGTAATAAGTTTACATTCTCTATAAAACAGAGTAAGTTGAATGTTATTGTAAAAGAAAGGGAGTTCCTTTGTTGCTTCTGCCTTGGAGGGGATGAATAGGTCAGCAGACCTTTTTGACCAGTCAAAGAAGTAATATAAACATGGACAATTTGAATGAATGGGTCATTGCAGCAATTTACATCACAATATTTTTGCTTGTTACAAAGTAATGGGGTTGTTTGTATCTGTCATAGCTCTTTGAGTCCTTGATAGCTTTGGCCAAGAACTTTGGGCTTGCAAATGTCCGCAGCCAGGAAGGTATTGCCCACCACCAGATACCACGGTCACTGGTCCATCTGTCTCCTTTGAACTGGTACTGGGAGCAGCGAACCTAGGGTAGCTCGCATAGAGAATGATAGCAGGTTGTCAGAAAATGCAGACTACCTGAATGTTGCATTCAAATTCAGCTAAATCCTGTTTAGTGATTGCTATGATGTTGCATATTTCATCATAGAAATACCCACAATGGCCTGTTAAAACATAAGCACAAACATATATATGCACGAGGTAAGAAGCTATCGTAAATTGGACGTCTGCAGAAAACTGGTTCAGAAGAAGGGTTTGAGCTTTAGATTTAGCACCTAACATTTGGGAGTCTTCGTGTTTAATGAACTCACATCAGGTTTTGAAATTTAACAAATCTCTTCCCCAAATTAAATTATGCTTTTGTAATTAGCATTCTAGCAAGCAGCAAAAGCAACTAAAATAATTCATTTTCAGTATTTCATCATGAGAGATGATTTTTCTGCATTGAATTTTTATCTAAGCTAAGGAGCTTTATTTTTTAACTGACTCACTACTCTGGCTTTACTGTGCAGATAAAGGAATTTGGTTTGTGCAGAGAGAAAAAGCATTATTCATTTTATTTTAGAGGTAATTTTAAAGTATGGACTGTATATTAATATAGTCTATTCATTCTAAATGACACATGAAGTAGGCTTATCTTGACTTAGCTTTTAAATGGTATAGCATTGTGTGTATGCTTTCTTCAATGCCATAATATTAGCAGCATACTGTATCCATTTCCTTTACATCGTCTGATGTATTTTCATGGGGTTTTTTCCCCCCTCTGCCTAATTAATTTTATGTTCAATAATGTGGGCTGGCATTTTCTCCTCAGTTCTTTTGTGCATTATTTCTCACTTTTGAAAGCTTATACGGTCAAATTCTAGACTGTTTTAACTTATTTCTCATCTGCTAAATATGGATTGGTCCTGAAAGTATGTGAACTTAAAACTGCTAAAAGTTTGAAATACAGTTTTTGTTTTAAATCAAAGTAGATAAGGACTGATTCTAAGCAGTTGAGACAGTTACTTAAAAATAGTTAGATTAAAGAAAAATTAGATTTGTCAGAATTGAAAATAAGCAGAAGTACAAGGGTTTTGCAGAGGTTTGTAAAACATACAGATTTCAATATTTTTTCATAGATAGTATGTAATATTTGTAGATCTTTAGGCAATTCATTGAATACTATGAAAAAAAAAAAGAAAGATTTTTATCATCCTATTTACTGATCTAATTAAAATTAAATTGCAGTGGGATAGCTCAGAATTCTGTAGAAATGCCAAAAATAAAATCAAAACTGTGAGGGAAATTAAGAGGAGTCGTTGTGTGTTCCTACTACCACAGAAATGATGTACTGTATGTGATCACTCGTCAACAGACTAATAAACTTCACATACTTCCTTATTAAAGCTGGAGCTATATTAGAAAGTGTAATATATCTTGAGATATGTGGGGCATGTTTAATTGCACTCACTCACACCTTTTAATAAGAAGAAACTTCTTAGCCATCCATTTTTATTTGTTATCAAAGCAGTAGGACTACTGAATTAATGGAGGTTAATAAAAAATCCCTAATGCTTTAGTCAAACTTTTCCAATCCTGAAGATGAAGAATTAATTTGTGTTTGCTATAGATACAGATAAACTTCATAAAGGGCACATTTTCATATTCCTACCTATGAATAAATTATTTTAAAGAGAACAAATGATTTAGACTGTTATCTCTGCTGGGCATTTGGGATCGTGTGGGGCATAATGAGCTCTTTCTCATGCAAACTGTACACCGAGGCATCACAGTGAGAAGACACAGCAAGAATTCAGGACTCAATTTCTTATGTGCTAGAAATGTGGCACTGTTACTCTGAGTGCTCCTGTATCCACGTGTAAGATTCACTAAACGACATTACAATGAATCTGGGACCACTGTTAAAATTTTTTTTTAGGCCATAGCTTTAATTTCCTGTTGCTACATTTTTATCAACAAGCTTTGAATGCTAGTTGACTTGATAGGTTTTGTTGGATAAATGGTTCTTGAAATTATTTTAATCAAATATACTATTTGAGAACATTCAAACTTTAGTGTATGTGAAATGTACTTCTGAGTTGCAGTTTAATCTCTCCCTGATAACAGAGAGGGTGTTTTGTGGCATAGCATCATACTTCCATAATGAAATACATAAAAAGCTCCCATACCAGATCAGAAGAAAGACTCATGTAGCCTAATTTTCAAGTTTACCAGTGGATAGAATCAAACACTTAAGGAGAAAAAAAAAAAGAAAGAGAATGCAAAAAGTGATCTTTTTCCATTGTACAGTCTTTTTCTGTTTCTTTCTAATCTCTTCCCTCTTGCTTGCCATGTGCTGGCAAAGGGCAGTTCAGGGATAGAAGTCACACCTGAGCTAGCCCCTCCTGTAGCCACTGGTGAGCCTGTCCACATCTTAGAATCGTAGAATGGTTTGAGTTGGAAGGGACCTTCAAAGGTCATCTAGTCCAACCCCCCTGCAAGGAGCAGGGACTTCTCCAATCAAATCAGGTTCCTCAGAGCCTCGTCCAGCCTGGCCTTGAACCAGGAATGGGACATCTACCACCTCTTTGGGCAACATATGCCAGTGCTCTACCAACCTCATTGTAAAAATTTTTTTCCTAATATCTAATCTAAATCTACCTCCTTCTGTTTTAAAACCATTATCCCTCATCCTATTGCAACAGGACCTACTGAAGAGCCTCTCCCCATCTTTCCTGTAGGCCCCCTTTAGGTACTGGAAAGCCACTCTAAGGTCTCCCCAGAGCCTCCTCTTCTCCAGGCTGAACAGACCCAACTCTCTCAGCCTGGCCTCACCAGGGAGGGGCTCCATAGTGACACCCAAAACCCCATTTCTCATGTTCTGCTCTTTTCTCTCCTACAGCTACTCCTCAGCTCCCAAACTCTTTCTCTCGCTCACATCTGAATGGGATCCATTAAAAAGACAGCTTTTAGTGGCATATCTGCATGCCGTTGACCAGAGGAATTTGAGAATGGGAGGTGTATTGTACTTGTAGCTACCAGCATTTAAACTGAGTGCGGATACCGAGCAACTTGGGTGCAAAGGTCTGGGAGAGATTTCAGAAACATTATAAAGATGAACGTCAGCTCAGAACAACCTCTTTTATTGCGTCTGTTCTGAAGAGAGATGTATTTTCCATCCACAACATCATTGTGGTGAAGGTGCACCTGAGTATCGACAGGAGAGGCTGTGGGATAAGAGAGGACACACAGCCAGGCTTGAAGCTCTGCGTGTTTGACTCCACACCAAATCACACACTGTTTGAGCTGAAGTACCCCCGTGCGGAGGAACGCTATTCTTTCCCTGTTTATACTCCTGGATGTTTCGGCTTCACCCTGGGGTGGTGGAGTAGAGTAAACCAGTGTCGTAGTTCAGCCCCGATCAGGACCAGACTACGCAGTCTCTCTCTCACTGCCCCCACCTTCCGAGAGAACAGGGAGAGAAAATATAAGGAAAAACGGCTCGAGGTTTGAGATAAGAACAGGGAGAAATCCTTAAAGTTACCGTCACGGGCAAAACAGACTCAATTTGGGGAAAACTATTCATTTATTACTACAAACAGCAGGATAATGAGACAGAGAACAAGATAACCTCCATCCACCCCTTCCTCTTCCCAAGCTTAACATTATCTCTACCACCTTCCCCTCCTGAGCAGCACAGGGGGGAAGAGGGAATGGGGGTTGCGGTCAGTTCATCACACGTTGTTTCACGCCGCTGCTTCATGGTTGGGGGAAGAACTCCTCGCATTCCTCCCCTGCTCCGTTGTGGGGTCCCACCCCTACGCCACAGTCCTTTGTGAAACTGCTCCGGCGTGGGTCATCTCTTCCACGGGGTGCAGTCTCTCCAGAACAGCTGTCCCAGCGGGCCCTCCATGGGCCACAGCCGCCTTCAGGCATCCACCTTCCCCAGTGTGGGGTCCTTCAGGGGCTCCAAGTGGATCTCTACTCCTCCGTGGACCTCCATGGGCTGCAGGGGGACAACCTGCTCCACCATGGTCGTCACCACAGGCTGCAGGGGAATCTTGGCCAGGAGCCGCATTACTCCTCCCCCTCCTTCTGAACTGACCTTGGCATCTGCAGCCGTTCCTCACAACAGGCTGGTAGATGTCTCTCAGGATCTTTTTTACGTCGACAACCAGTAACAGGAAAAACTGTGGGGAACTAAACTGTTGTTTAGTTCAGCACTAAGAGCTGCAAAATTACATCGCTATGAATTGTTCCTGGTTACAAAGTGGTAAATATCCTGCTGGTAGGTAGTGGTTGTTGAGTGTGGACTAAGTACATTAATGTTGCTCCTATTAATTTTCTTTATTTCTAGAAGACAAAGGTGATATTAGCATTTAAATGAAAAATATTTGTTTTTATGATTCATTATTATTTATTTTTCTATGAACCCATTTTAAACTACTCATTTGTGTTTCCTCATTTGGTCTGTAATTTTCTGAACCACTTTCTCTCTTATGCCCCAACGCTTGCCCTTTAGACACAGACATTAACCTCAAATGTGGAGCCTTGTCAAAAACACTTTCCAAAGTGGAAACAACTTTGTCATTTCATTAGAAAATGTGGAATTGTATTCTGAAACATTTCTTCATTTAATCTTCAAGATTGTCATCACCTTTCATCCTTTGGTGTCCATTTGAGTTCTGGCTGGAATCTTCAGTGATGTGCTTCTGACATGAAATGAGCTTACTATTGCCTGGCTCAGTGTTGAGTTTGGGCAGCGTTCACACTCTGGCCACCCAAACGTTGTGTAATACCTAATTTATAGGTTGTGTAGCCTTTCAGAAAAAGTGATAAAAAATGAAAATAGAAAGCACCTCCAAGCAAAGATACTGTAACATTACAGAATACTGTTATAAGAATTGTTACCACCTCCGCTTTGCTGAAATATTGGAAATGTGATTCTTTGTTGTTGTTGTAACTTGCTCCCATGTAACAAGCACTTTATTTTGAAAAGATTTTAGTCGGCTTTTGATACAGAGCCTAATGTTTCCTAGTCAAAACATAAAGATGCACCTGTTCCATGTTTGGACTTAAATATGAAACTCAGCTTGATATATTGCTTTAAACATGACAAGAAAATTAAAATACGGAGAGCTTGAAGCACACAAAAGCTGTAGAATGAGATATTTAAGAATAAAAATACAATATATCAGTATAACAGATGTAGCTAAGTTATTCCTAAAACTGTGTGCACTTGAATAATACATAGAGTACACATCAGATGTATCTTTGCAAATCTATAGGATACTGTAAATAAGACATTATGCCACACATTTTGAGTATATTTCCCTTGTAGAAAATCTGATGATTAAATGTTAAATTATATAAAAGCTTATATCAGGTTACATAATCATCTGCACCACAAAATAATTCTACACCACAACATACATTTCAAAGTCTTTTTCTGGAACAATGTAGATTAGAGGATCAGGGCTGCTCAGTGAGTCCCAGTCATCCTGTCCAGCACATTCCACATCAAAAACAGGTTAGGGAGTCTTGTGTGGGCTTTTTTCTTTTCAGTTTCACTTTGAACACTTGAGGTGAAAGCCTGGTCCTTTTGAAGTCATCATTAGGAGTTAATCCAGCATGAAACTTGAGTCTACAAAGATTGGATCCCAACAGACTAGGGATTTGTGTCTCCCTCACAAGCCAGATTCTTCAGCTTTTGTAGATTAGGTGTATATATAACATTTTTCTATTGTTCGCACTTTCCTTTTCTTTCCTTCCTTTTTTTTTTTTTAATTTGATAGCTTGAGAATTGTAACCTCAAAATATTCTCAACAACTTTATTGCTACAAGTATGTAAGAGTAGCAGTACTGCCTAAGAGCTGTCCTAAGACCTGTTGATGATACAATTTCCAGGTTATGCTTAATAGCATCCCCTAAACTCATAGACAGCTAATACTGGTGGTTCCAAGATTGCGTCCCTGAGACGGCGTGAGAGAATGGTGAGGTGGAATCTCTATTACGATCTACAAATATTTCTACAAATTATTTGAATAATTTATCAAATTATTCAGTTTCTATACTAAGAGGAGGACATCAATCCTTTATAATATTAATTTAGAGATTTAAAAGTCTTGCTTTTTCTCTGGGAAATGTGTACCTTTAATTGTTACGTGTTTTCTTTGATGTGTTCTCTTCGTGTGATCCACTGCATTTGCAAATTGTGTGTAAGAGTTAACATGTTTTGCTATTTATGGTCCCTATTTTCCTTGTTGGAAGACAATGACTAATGATCTCTAAAGAAAACTAAATCTTAAAAGGCAAGCAAGTACATTTAAAAGGGATATATATATACAAAGAGAATTTATCAGAAGGTCCTAATTATGATGAATGACAGAATGTTTTTAGACTGTGCTGGTCAGCATGAGTTTGCTTGTTACGATAAAGTTTTCATGTAGTATCAGTTTGGAAAATGATCATCTGGTATTTTCATTGTTCAAAGCGTGCTATCCACAAAAAGAAACTTTTCATTTAGAGTCATGCTTACAAGATACAATTAGATAGCTAGATGGTCGGGTGTATGTGCCTGCTGTCCTGTTGTGGTAACCGGGAGAGTATGGCCTCAGGTTTACTCTTTGTAGTGTACGAAACAAGTTGGAGCAAACCAATGGCTTCTTTTTGAAAAGGCTTAATTAAAGTAGACTTCCAGTTGTGCTTTAGGGGTGGTAGGTTTTAAATACCATAGAAGTAGAAGGTGATGGTAGGCTACAAAGCCTGGGATCTGATGGTTGTGGGTTTATCCTTTGCTGACAGTAATCACAGTTAATGGAGATTTGCATGCAGCTCAGGGAATATTATGCATAAGAAGGGAAAGAAACTAGTTCACTCAATGCAGTATTTGTTCTACATGAGTAATGCAAAGGAAAAAAACACTGGTTTGTGTAAAAAAAAAACCAACTTATCTGTGGTTTTACCTGCAATATGTTGTCATTTTGGGCAGATGAGGACAAAAAATAATGAAAAAAAAAATCCAAACAAAAAACCCAGAGCTTGATCTAATGCCACATTTAGCAACAAGCAGATAACTTATACAACATTAATCCCTTGACATAGAGCAACTCCTGCTCTCCTACCTGTGTATTTCACTTACATTGTTCCTTATTGCTCTGCTTCCTTTGCATGTAATACTGGAAAGTGGAAGACTTCTCTTTCTGACTCTCAGTCTTGGCATCTCAAGGACCTGGGCTTGCTATAGAATTGGTGTCTGCAGTGTTCCCACATTGCAGCAGAAAATTTTTGTCCAAGCTGATCTTTTGGATTCCTGGTGAGAAGGCAAAAAACCACTCCCAAACTAGCCAACTTTTCTGAACAGTCAATAAGAAAAAATAAATCTCAGCCAAAAATTCCATCCCCACATCCAACTTTCGTTAATGCAATGCACATTAGCATCCCAAATGCACACCGACTGTACTTCCAAAATGAAAGTCAGAGGAAGAAAGAGAAGGGTAAAACAGGGCTCACATTATTTGCAGAAGATGCAAAAAATATTCTGTGGAGAACATCAATGAGCTCATAGCATTACTGGCTGTTTGGGCAACCAGCCAAGGAGAATCCAAATCTGTGAAAGTTCAGTGAGTATAGAAAGACAATAAAAAATGTGGAAGATGAGGAAACTGTTACAAGAACAGAAAGTCTGGAGTTTTTTCTTTATTTCTAGTGTGTTTTTTTCTTTTCCTCCCCAGCCAGTGAACAGCCCAGCAGTACAACCATAAAAGCAAAATCTCTTTGGTTGAGGAATCATGTCATATCATAAGAAATAATTTTTTTAAAAACGAAAAATACCTCAAACTCTTAATAAGCTTGTGGTTGTGGAAATAGGCCCACAAGAGAAAAATCTAGACTGAAAGTGCTAAGAAATTTGCCAGGAAGCACAGAAATCTTATTGCCACTAAAGATGCACTTGATATTGTCAATCTTGAAACATCTGTGCTTGTTTTGTATTGAAACAAGCTCTTTTCCTCTCTCATTTTTTGCCATGTGTTTGTTAATTATTGTAGTGAATATTAACTTTGTGTGTTCATTGTCTTCTCTTGTGGTTTATTTTTTTTTCTTACTGCAATTTCATCTGATTATTGCTGCTTCAGCTCTGCTTCCCATGATGTCAGGTACTTATTATCTGTTAATATTTATTTCTAAAGTGATTGTCAATGTGTTTGATTTACAAGTTTTACCTTACTGAATAAATATTGCCTAATAAAAATACATTTCTTTATGGGAGATAACATCAACAGTGACAACATGGGTAGTAAATTTTTTTTTTCCTGCACCAAAAAGCATTTTTCTTTTCTGTTGAGCAAAACCTTCTTATGAAAAGGATTAATGTCTATTTATAAGCTTACTTTATTTAATAGTATCGTTTCCTGGTACCACAAGCTGGATAACATTCCAAATACAAGTATAACTGTACCAGCAAAAACCAAAGGAAAACAACTTTCCTTTCACAAAATTTAGTAAGAGACTTCTCATTAATCCATGCTACATTTGTTCACAGAAAAAAACCCTGCACACCGACCTGCGCCTCTGCCTAACTAAACTCACAAGGCTTCTATGCACAAAACTGAAACTGGGATTATTGAAAATTAAGCAGACTTCCTATGTGGCATGTTTTCTTTGATAAATATTGTATCTTCTTTTTAACAATATAATAATACAGAAAATATTTATCCTTCTCTTGCTAAGAATTTGTCTGAATGTAACATTACTTATGAAAAAGATTATAGGATTTTGAGGAAAAAAAAGCCAGAAAAGCCTGTGAAAAAAAAGTTATTTTTACAGTGATAGAAGCAACTGTTGAACACACAGCAGAAATCCACATTCCTCCAGATGTTTTACAGACTAATCTTAGTCTGAATTTATTATAGGGAATTTTCTTTACAAAGCAAAGACCACACAGGCTATATTTATGTACTACTTGGCTATTATTTGTTTTGTAATGTAAGTTACTTCAGAGGATTTGTTTTCATTTGTTATTATCATGTACAAAATAGTGCTTGCAGTGATTAGAATGGTGAAATATTATCCAATCAATTTTCAAACTCTAGAGCCAGCCTATGTAGCAAACATTTTCCTGCTTTCACAAAACTTATTTATCAGGATTTTGAACACTAATAAGCAAAGGCTTTAAATGGGAAATTTAAGAGGCAGCTGATCTCTAAAAATATTCAGTACCATGAGAAACCACTACAACATGTTCACGGAAAGGAGGAACATGCAGCAACATGCAGCAGCATGTATGTAAATTATTTCTTGTCTTTCAGGTCCCAAATGCCTCTGTTTTCCCCTTTTTTCCCACATAGAAATTGCTTTTGAGTACAAACGCTACTATGATATTTTTTGTCCTTCATTTGTTGTCTCCTCAAGTGGCTATTCTGAATAGAAAATCCAGGAGACAAACACTTGTGGGTACCAGAGGAGATTTGGGAAGATGTTGAGGGAGCAGTGTACAAGTCCTAGCAAATTTCTACTGAATCCCCATCAGTTTGCTGTCTCTTTTCAGTCTCATGCCCTAAGCGTCCTAAAGCCCTTCCTTCATAAGGCCATCAGAAAGCTACATAAGTCCTTTCTTAACAGGAAAACAGCACAAGGTTAACTTCTTTTCTCTTCTTCCTCCACTCACCTTAATCGTCTTTTTGCCTGTTTAATGCAAGAGCTCAGGAAAGTAAAATGAAATGGTAAGCCCTACCTAGACCTTCCAAATAGCTAAAGCCTTGCTAAGTCCTTCTCTCTCCCCTTTCTTGGAATCACTGCTGTTATGAATGGACATGAGAGCTGAGGTCTCTAAGGGGCATGAGGAAAATGTGCATCTTCTTCACAGATCTTAGAGGTGTCTCAGAAAACTGTTTCTGCCCATTCTTTCTTAGTAAAAGAGGGTGCTGGTGAGGGGCAGAGGAAAATGATTTCTAGACCAGACCTTGGCCTGGTCTGGGGTGGGATTCTGGCAAATTTGGTTAGAGGATGCTGTATATTAGTAACAAAGACAATCTTCTCTACCATACTTACAGTTTTTGTTCTATCTTATTTTATGCAGAACTTTAGTCTATGCTCTTTTACATCAACAGAAAGGTTAATGGCAAAGGAAAGATCATGAAAATGGAAGAAATAAAAATGATAAATAAAATATAAGAAGAACAAATTTCTTAAAAATTAAGTAGAAAAGGTAGTGGAAAGAGAGGAGAGAAAGAAGATGGTTAGTGTACCAGGTGTGGGGAGAAAAACTCCAAACAAATCTCCCCATTGCTGCTGTCATACCTTGTTGTGCATGGGAGTGAAGAGTAACAAAAAATCCTCCTCAGAAGTGTTCAAGTTTGATTATTTTTAAATATTTTCCATTGTTGTCTCTAAATAATAACTGCTTACAAGGAGCGCTTTCCAGCCATAGATCTCGAGGTACTTAAAATAGACGTAATTTTTTTTCCATTCTATATATGGACAGCCTGAGAAGCAGGGAAGTAACAAGACTCTCCTAAAATGCCCTGCAGTGTCAGTGCTGGAATCGAGAAGACCATCAAGCCATGTCATCTGGGAAACATATATTTCTATTGAAAAACCATGGGGAAATGATATTGGAAGGCAGCCAGTTTTTATCGATCTGTCATAGAAATGAAATGGCCACAATACAGAAAATCAAAGACTTTTTTTTAAGGTCTGAGCCCTGGACTGGAACCACCTTTTTCTTCTGAATTTGTAAAGCATCCAGCTCAGTGGAGTCTTGCTCCACCCACAGGAGCCCTTGCTGCAATGGGGACATTTGGAGACCCCTTCTAGCTACGCTGTCTTAAACTTCAATTGTGGTGCTTTGAAGGGTTCAAGTCATTGGCTTACTGTTATTTGAAAGTAATTATGTATTTAATATATTAACTTCAGAAAACCCTGACTGCTATGAAAAATTAAGTAGTTTTTTTTTTTTAGAGACTGGTGGATGGCTGCCAAAATGTTTGGCATCCATGAGAGTTTTAAATTTTTGTTTGATGTGTCTTTGGCAGATGATAGGCAATAGTAATGGCTGACTCAGATCCAGCAAAACTTTAAAATTAAGTAATTGATTTGCTTCAATAATAATAAAAATGAATGTCTTTTAAAAAAATTCTTAAGTACTCAGGATGTCCCCTGCTTCCTGGTGGATGAATGCTCCCCAAACCCAAAATACTGTGTGACCAGGAGTGTCAATGCAGAAGGTAGGTAGGCTGATTAGTGGTTTAAACTAGGAAAGGAAGGATGTCTGAGAACTGAGGGATGACATTTGAGAACTCCTCTATCCATGGTATAGAGGACCAGTACAACATCTGCTGTAACAAATGTATGTGAATTAAGAAAGAAAGGACAAATATTAATACATAAGCAACACAAAAATTACTAATTTTTTTTTGTCACTTCAGGCAATGAAATTAATTCCTGAAACTGAAAATAAATGTAAAATATCTTAAAATAGTCTTATAAAAATGTAACTCATTGTCTGTATTTTTCTTTAAATTACAATTATAAATTATAAGCAACACAGAATCAGAGTTAACAGTCTGTTTGATTAGACCTAATAGCAAGCGCACAGTGTATGCAGCCAGCTAGCAGATAAAATTCGGAAGCAGCCTTAGAGAGAAAGTGTTCAAGAAAGGAAGGCCAGAAAAATTTTGCTCTGTTCTTCAGTTCTAATGGGGTTTGGTTAAAACTCAAGAGTATCCGTTAAGTGTTTGCCTGATAATGCATAATTTATTGAGGGTAAAAGATCTATCTGTCTCGTAGTTAATCGAACTCAAGTTGCAAGGCTCTTGCCATACAACCAATAATTCTGCATAAGCCTTCTTCAGCTTTCCTCTGTAGAAATGTACTGTTTCCTCTCCTGCTCAAAGAAAGGCTGGAGTTCCCTGAGGCATGTGTTTCAGCCATGCAGTCTGGCCCCTCTGTGTTTCAGGGTGCACAAGCTGAGGGAATAAGGGAAAGAGGTACTTCTCAGGGGTACACCAAGGAAGAAGAAAAAGAAGGGAAGGGAAGGAGAATGATAGGGTCAGGATCATCTAAGACAGGTTTTTTTGGAACACAACTTAATGTGCTAGCTTGACTTACTGTCTTTTGAAAATACAATATCCTCAACTGAAGAAAAAAGAAGAAATGTTAGAAAGCCACCCTTTGGGCACCTGGAAGGCTTTTTGACTGGCTCAACCAACCCCTTTGGTTACTTCTTTAGGTTTACCAGTGGAACAAAGGGAAGCCAGTTTGCGTTCAAAGCTCATGGTGATGTCCCGAGGAGAACTGAAGGACCTGCTCTGAGTGGGTCTTGCTCGAACAAGCTGGAGTTGGATACCTCCTTGTGCATCTCATGATTTCCTTTTACTGAGAAACTGTTTTGGATCAATCTCTGCCTATAATTCAGAAAGATTCCATCTTTGTTCTGGGTCAATAGAGCATCTGCAACATTAAGGTGTTATGTACTGTAGTTAGGAAAGTATAATAATGACTTTTTTTTTTTTTGTATTATCTTGTAGTCTGGTATTAGATCTGGAAGAAAAAAAGAGATAAGTTTATCATCCTATGTTATATTTCTCTTAATTTTCCCATACTTCTTTGAGAGTATTATGTATTTAATCTTAGAGCCAATAGAAACCTCTTTTATTGCTGAATCATTTCCAGTAATTTAAGAATTGACTTCAAGTAGCACTACCTATTAACAAAGGAGCATATATCACGCACTTAGTGCCACTGCAGTTGGTGGAAAAGCTCCCAATGGGTTCTTGAACAAGTTCTCTGTTTATTTTTTGTCCTGAAATTAAGTCTCTGAAAACTCTGAAACCAGTCTACTGAACCTAAGCAGGCAAGCAACTGCTTTTAATTCCCTTTTGTATAATTAGTTTACAGATGTGCAGATTTGAAAACCTGAAAACACCTTGGGTATATAGTGCAGGCCATAAAATTTCACAGTTATTGGTGCATGAAAGTTGTACTTAAGTGGAAGCATATACGTCGTGATATAAAGCCACCAAATAATGCAAAATTCCCTGGTGACTTGATCCTTACTGACTAGATATTCATTGACCTATTTCAAGGCTGAAACTTGTTCATTTTACTTTGCAGGCATGAAGTGTTGCAATATTTATAAAATACTTAAAGCCATGTCAATATCCTTTACCCTGGAATATGTATCACACTTCTAGCAGCCTTTTATATGAAAAGATTTAACTCCTGAATTGGTGGTTTTTATTATCTTTATGAGTAATTTTGTCAAGTGGATTGTTCTTAAGTGGGTTGGCTATTTTTTTTTTTGTTTGTTTTCACACTGAGGGTAAAAGTTAGGCAAGGGTGTTTTGAGTGTACCTAAAGATTTCCCTCTTACTTTTCAATCTAGAAACATTAATGTTTGCTTGTGGCATCAGACATTTGACTATTATCCATTTAAGGTGCAAGCTCGTGTGTGTTGGTTTTGGTATGGAGTTCAAATCCTTGAAAGCCTAGACAAGGTTGATGGTATTTTTTTCTCAGTAATAGTGTACAGAAACTTTGATTATTCTTAGAAATGGAGCCAAACACAGCACACCAAACCGTGAAACTATCCCAAAATAATTTTATTAAAGCGCAGAAATTTAGCGAGCTTGATCTCCAGTCACTGTTTCCATTTTTTTTTGTTTTCCAAGGCCCATCTTGAGTTCTGTACATACCAAGTTTACAAAAAAGCTTTGGGGAGAAACACAGCTATTTATTTATATGAAAAACACATCTATTATACACTTTGTGTTCAATTCCAAAAGGAACAGAACCATTCCCAGCAGTAGATAGCATCAGCAATCTCAACACATGTTTTAATGAGAAAAACTTCCAATTTTCAATTGCACCAGAAGATGGCAATAGTAATTTCTAGTAATCAATAGCAATAATAATTTCACTGAAGTCAGTGGGAGTTCATGAGGAGAGGAGCTTGCAAGATGGTTTTGTATTTTTTATGGTATCTTGCATTTCTACTTTTCAGCTTCAATCAAAATTTGAGATATATAGAGTTAAAAGCATGGGTTAAATATATATATTCAAGACAATTTGGGTTTATTCTGTTTTTAAAAGGATAGTGAAGTAGAGCACCTGGAAACTGGACTACTTAAATAAATATTAGCTTCAGGTACACTCTGCTTCCACCACTGGTATGTCAACTGTATCTCTTTGCTTTTATTTTACTCTTCCTTATTTTGAGGAAAGTCAAACGACCAAAGCCTACTTCGAGGCAAATGTGAAAATCTACCTGACATACTGCAGTTATTAGAACATTTAAAACAATAGCAAATTTCAACCATTTTACCATTCCACCAAAAAGCTTGTGAAAGAATGTCTTGACATTTCAAAATATGTTCAGAAATTCTACAACATTTGCTGTGGTTTCCTACCAAGACCTTGTTTGTGTTTAGTGGACTGTACCATGTCCTGTAATGACTTACAGTCCCGATTCAGACAGTAAGTCGTTCACTCCCCTAAAGTATCATTATTGGGATTACTGTTGGCTTGCTAAACAGTGGCCTCACTAAAATCTTTATTTTTTTGCTGGTAATTTCTTAATCTGGCATGCTAAGCAATCCTAAAGTGCTGAGCGTATCTTTTAACAATATATGAATGTTAACTTAATCAAAATAATAACTCAAGGTGTCTTTCAACATTAAAAAGTATTTGGCAGCATTGTTAGGTTAAAATATTTCATCTCCACAGTTCGTTCTTTCCCAAAGCAATACTGTGAAGTGAACTGAACCGGGATCCAGCTAAGATATTTCCCTCTTTAAGGAAAAAATGGTGAGTGTGTTATTTGATAGCTGGATCCGTTCTCTGCTCTGGTTCAGGGCTGCCCACAGAGGTGGTTGTTTCTCACATGCTGGAGCAAGAGTTGTACAGCGTAATATTTTTATGCCCAGATAATGTAAATGCACATGAGATGCCTATTTCTGCAACTTTATGTCTCTGTCTGCGCCGGAGCCACTCACACTGAGCTGCAGCACCCTCATTCTTCCTCCTGCAAAGAGGAGGCTGATGCCTCTTCGCAACCATGTTGACCCCAGAGCCCAAAAAGGCATTTCAGCTGGTGAATCACATCCCCATAAAGGCACTTAACTTGAATCTCCACACTTATTTTCTGTCCTGGAGATGTCAGTAATGGGATACACTTCATACAGTACATTGCAGGCAGCTGCAGGCTGATTTGCCTTTGCTCAAAGTCAATGGATGTCGTGTGAGCACAGCCAACGGCATGGCAAGCCCATTGTGACGAGCACAGCTGAGACGCAGGGCACAAAGGCAGGAATTTGGTGCTGTATGCAGCTTCTGGTCAGTTGAAAGCATGGCCAGGACTTCTCTGCATCTGCCCAGGTCTGAGGGGATGCTTGCTGGCCTCTGCCTGCAGCGGTCTGAGTGCATCAACACCATCATTCAAGGTAGTCAACATGGTGGGTAGGGCAAGGGGTTATTTGGTAACAAAAATCAGAGTACAGGCGAGGTAGAAAGGCAAAGAAATGTGAAAGTCAGCCATGACTTTTAAAATTTAATTTAAATTACTTACAGATGTTTTAGGGAAGATTTTTTTTCTAAATTATTTAACTGATGCTATAGAGTACATTACTGAGAAGTACGACTTTGATCTGGGTTATGTATGCATAGCTGGTTTCTTTGCGTCAACACTTCCCTGAGCATGTCTGTAAATTAAGCATTCAAATATATAAGCTCAGAGCAGACAGTAAAATAAAAATGTTTTAGAATGTACTGTATCTTTCTACAGGGACTTCACATAATAAAAGTAAAAGTACAAGTGCTGACCCAACTATTTGACTTAAAGAGTTGGGAAGGGAGAGAGAGAGTAGAAGTATTGGTGTCAGCAGGGGGTTCATAATCCGAATAAACTTTCAAATGGAAACAATATGGAAAAACTCTGTACCTTAAGGGCAGAACAGCTTTACTGTATAAAATGTTTTATTTGGTCTGTTATGGTTTTCTCTGCAGAACAAAAATTTCAGTGTCTGCTGGCTAAATGGAAAACAGTTGGATCATAAAAATATCAAATGAATCTATTTGGCAGCCACTAATAATCTACACATATTTTGTAACTGTTATTTTTCTGGTATATACTGTCTGGAAATATAGCCTGAGGCTTCCTTAGATCTCCTGGAAAGAATTAGTATTCAGATCACCTCTGTAAAAACACATTACTTAGAAGAGGTTAATTTTTATTAAGTTCTTTGAAGGTTTTTTAATTCATTCCTTCATAATTATTTTTGTATTAGAAGAGCTCTACTTGTTCATAGCTAACACAGATGTTTACATTATCAGGAAAGCCCTGACATCTGCTTTCCAGTGACCATCAAGCTTTAGGGAATTAGTAAATATGGAACACATTGTGAATCTGTTTTGAATGCTTGAAAACAGGAGTATTTAATACCTGCCTCAGAGCTTTTGGGTACCAGAGAAAAAGGAAGTTGCTAATGAATTTCTGATGGTTTAGAATGCTTAAAAAAGCAGCACAATCCAGCCTGCAAATTCTGAATTTCCCAACTGCTTAAAATGAAACTTTGTTGTTCATTAAAGCCAGCTAAAGTATAACTCATGAGAATTATTTCTGTTAAAGGAGTCACAGGAAGCCTCTTCTACAAGGTGATAGATGCCTGTCTTTCTTGCATAGTTCATGTGCCCTCAGAAGAAACCAAGTCTTTGTTGCAGTCTATCTTTAATCTTTTTGCTTAGTACTGTTGTTCCCTAACAGATACAAAACTGTTATGTGACTTACAGATCTGATCTTACCTTTTGTCTAGACGAAATAATAAGCTCAACACTGCAGAATTGTGTTAGACACCCACCAACTTTATTAAAGTCAGTGGCAATATTGCTTTAAATTTCAGTGGAACTAGTTTTTTGTTTTTTTTTTTTTTTTTTTTTTTCCTCTGCAGACTTTAATGTTATTTAAAAGCTCTAAATGATTAATATATCTACTAAAAATAATTTGCCATTTTTTTTTGTCTTTCTACTGTCAGATTTTCTAGCCACTTGGAGTCCTTCCCATAGAAAGTGTTTCAGTGGTTGCAAGTAATAATTTTCATTTTTTTTTCATCTGATGTTGTTTCTATAACCCTTATCTTCACAAGAATTTGCTCTTCACAGGCATTTGCTGAAAGCTGTAAATTTTATAATTAGAGAATATGTGCTAGAAAGCTCTAGACTGATGGGACATCTACATTAATTTTGGGATATGGGAGAGATTTAATCCTTAAGGAAGAAAGAATCTATGAGCATCAAATTGTTACGTAATTTGAAATCCCAGTGCTATGGCAAGATGTACACTAATGCTTAGACAACTTCATATGGGCCACTTGTGAAAGTTGCTTGCAACACGATGTCAAATTCTGTAGTAATACTTTTGTTTAAGTGGCAAATGGATTTTAGAAATTGTATCTAAGCATCTAGGTCTTTCTACAGTTAATGAGTATTGCCCAATTCTTCCACTCACTAGTGTTATTTTTACCAAATAACTTCTTATTTTTGATCTCCAAGACTGCCCGTTTTGTTGCCAGGGTCTAGGAAGGAACTTCTCATTGGTGTTGATCATGAAGATGGTGGTAGAGAAGTAGCACTTGGCTTCACATACTCTCATAACATTATAATGACTCACAAAATGTGTGAAGGCTTTGATGCTTTTGCCTTTTTGAGTCCAAAACTTTATGAGGACTAGGGTTTTTAATTTTTAGTTTGTGAGTGCAGTTGGTGAGGTTTTCTGGGAGGATTATTGAGCTAGAGATCAAAAATGCGTTCTGTCACTTAAAAATGAGGCCATATGATGCTTCTGAAAGGCAATCAGATCTGCTCTATCTGGTGTCCTCTGAAAGAGAGAGGATCCCTTCAGAGCTGCCTCTCTTTAGAGAGAAAACACGTTCTCCCTGGCTCTTGCATGCTTTGTTCTGGCTTTTGTGATCTTCACTCTCTGTGTTCCCTGAAAAATATCACTGTTTCTGTGATTTATAGATCAAAATGCATTCTCTGATGTAGCTGGAGCTTGATCCCTTAACTGCTTTGAAAACTTGAACTAGGGCTTTCAGTTGGTATAAGAACGTGACTGGATGGCAGCAGAAGGTTTTTAGCAGAAGCTTCATGTTCCTACTAAACCGAGAGCACTGGAAGAAGGAGGGCAGTCACATAGGCACCATCAAGGGCTGTAAGTAATTTTGACTTTCAAATTTATGAATTACAAAAATAGAGCACAGAAGTACAAATGCATGAATCAGTGTAGCTGTGCCTTCATCCAGGAGAAACACATTTCTAAAAAGGTACGGATGATGAAAGATATTTTTGGAAAACTTTACCATTCAAAGTATAACTTTGCATCACTTCAGTAAGTGGCAGATTTTGCCATTGTTGGAGGAAAACGTAGATATATTTTTGAAGAATTTATTCTATCTAGCATAATTTTGGTCCTTTTTCAGTTCTGTGTTAGCTGTTTTTTTCCTTCATTCACAAGCGAAGAGGTTTTCTGATTTCAAGAAGGTTTAATGATTGTCTCATCTGAAAATGAGTGGTGTATAGACTCAAGTTATTGGAACATTGCTGACAGCTAAACCTGTCTGTCACATGTCACTTTCTCTTCTCACAAGTCCACAAAGAAGAGGGTGAATAATGTGACCCATGGACCAAAAGCCTTTGGAAAGGAGGAAGAGATGCCTACCATGGGTCTCCCAGTGATTTTGAAGAATGTGATGTGAGATCCATGTCGCTCGTCCCTGTGCTCCTGTGAGCGTATAGCAGTTTGCTGGAGACTACTCTGCAGGACACACAGCCATGACCAGTCTTGTTGTCACTCTTGCACTGACAGCAACTGGCTTCCAGCTATGAGGATGGGGAAGAAGAGAAAGAATGCAGAGCAGCCACACCACAGCAACAACACAGTGGTACGGCAGACACATCAGGTTAGGAGTAAGAAAGGTACGTTTTCTTGTCCATGGACACAAGGTTTTTCTTCTAAGCATACCTAAGTCGCTGAAGTTCTTCGGTTTGGGCTGTGCTCCAAGAATGCTCTTCTAAAGACTGATGTTTCCACTTTTTAATTAATTCACCCAGGAACAGGAGACTGGAGCATAATGTAGGAGCAGCATATAATTTTATGTTTTAAAGCTTTGGATTTTCTGTTTTCCTTTTGATGGAAATTTTGCTGTCCAAGATGTTCTCGCTAATTAACTGAAACAGTGTTTGTATGGGTAAACACACAAAAACATTTGATTGTAACCCGTGCAATTGTGGTTAGATTTCATCAGCAGAACCTGCCTACTTCCAGAAAAAGAGCTTAATCTTTGGATCTGAATGTAAACTAGATATCCAGAGATATTATTTCATATTTATTATATAATTTACTTCAGTGCACAACAAAAATTCTGATTAGTGCACTAGTATCAGCGCAGCTCAGCTTAATTTTCTGTTCGCTCCGCCCTTTTCCAATTAGAGGTGAAAACTGGAAACGGATGAAATGGGGAAACTGCATTTTGTAGAAAATTACCCAGCTGATTCCATATTTACAGCCTTTATTAACCTGGCAGGGAGGAGTGGAATAGCCAGCAAATCAAGCGCAGGGCTGAAAATGTCAAAGTTGTGGAGCATAGTGCCATAATTACCAAAGTACATCAGGTACTATTAGAATTTTGATAGTTCCCTCTTATGACAAGTACAGTAATGAGAACAGAAAATAAAAAAAAAAAAAAATTTATTTTTGTGACAAAAATAGTAATGAGATGAGATGATTACATCCAATTTGAAGTCTCAAAGTTGTCATTTCCCAATGGACTGGACCAGTAATCTTAGTGGCTTAATTAAATCAGTAATAATCATTCCTCCTCCCTTCCCCCGTCTGTTCAGAAGAGGGAGAATTTACTGGAAAGGCAAGAGGATTTCAACAATAAAAGTTACATTCAGGTTTGCACTCAAAATAGTGATTAGGCATTTTACTATATACTTTTATCTATGCTCTTGAACACTGCTGTTTCAGAGATTGTGAGTTAATCTTTCAAAGAGACCTCGAGAATTGTTAAACACTTTCCTAAAAATGCATTACTTATGTTGCATGAGAAACTTTGTAATTTCTGTTAACACCAGACCAATGTTTTATTTTCCTAGAATAATAGTAGACTAGTTTTCCTGTATGTTAATATTTGAAGATGTGACCAAATAATAATGTATGGCCTTAACATCTATTTATATTTTGAACTTATTGGTGCAGCATAACTGAAAGGTTTTTAAAGTAATTGTCATCCAATTAAATATAATTTTCAACAGCACTACATAAAATTCCAGAAATTAAGATTTTAATTAGCCAATTAGTAGCACCCATATTTGGTTACATTTCTACCCTGGATTGTCCAGTAAAACTGAAAGATCTATTTATTTTATGCCACTAATAGCCATTAATTACAAATTAGGCCATCTCAGTGCTTTAGGCTTAGTATTCAGTGGCACCTTAAACAAGGACAAAGGACACAAGGGACACTGAGAGCTGATCCAGCTTTCTTATCAAATCTTGTAAAATAGCTACAGCCAATTTGTCTGTCTTTCTTGATACTTCCTTTATTTCTCTGCTGCCTCTTCTCCTCTTTCTCAGAAACAAGGGCTACAAGAGAAGCCAATTTAATTCTATCTCTGATTTTCTGAAACCAGTATGAAGACACATTCCTTACAAGTTAAGTCTGTTAGCATCATCCCCATCTGTTTCTTGCTAATTAATTTAATATTTTTTTTCACTAAATTCCTCTGATTAACATCAGCTTCCAAATGTAAAAATAATTGGCAAAATCTCTTAGATTTTCTATTAGCCATTTAAATATCCTAATTATTATATTATTCTTATATCTGAGTTTTTTATCTTAAATTCAGCACCTCTTAGAAGTAGGAGACAGGGTTAACAGAAACAACCTTAAAAGACTAAGGTGATCAGTCACACTGCTAAAGTAGTAGGTGGCAAAAAGTACTTTATCTAATATTATATCATTATCTGCTGTGGATGTTTCTAATGAGAATCCTTACCAACTTGTTCCAGTGCAATTAGATACATCAGCAAAAAATCTGGAAGAATATATATGGACTTATTACTGAGAAAATGTACAAATGACACTACAGCTGACTGAACAGTAAATAATTATGAAGCTAGCTCATATATATAGACTGGTCTAGTTTGCTTTCTAAGGTGTTTCTTTTGGAAAAAAATGCTCGTTTTTTAAAATGGCCAAATGCAAGATTGCAAGGTTGAGGACAAAGAATGTAGGGCACACTTGGAAGGCATAATAAGATATTCTGGAAATACACTTCTTGGAGAGCGACCTGGGGTCACGGCCAAGATAATAGTCAACAGTGTGTGAGTTGCCAAAGTCGTGTTATAGCTATGGGAAGATATGTGATCCCTGAGTAGAGAATATCAAATAAAGCTTAGTACACCTACTACAAAAATGTGGAGGATTTTTAGACCCAAAAGCATTAGACCATCGCGGGTTGGATTGTGGCATGCAGTTGCGAAAGCCACCCAGCAAAACAAACAGAGACAAATCAGACCCCCGAGAATTTCAAACTGGTTGTGGAAGGGAAGTCTTTTACAAAACAAGCTCTCTCCAGCTAGGTATTTTTTCTTTTGAGTTTTCTTCCTTGAATGCTGAGGGAGAAGGGAGGTGGTCATTGGCAGTGGGTGGTTGCTGATGCTGTCTGGCCTGGGGCAGATGCTGGCAGGGGACACCAGGGCCAGGGAAGGTGCACCCACCCCAGTCATCCCTGCTGTGGGACAGCTGTGCCTGCTGTGATCTGCGGGGGACAACGGGCTGGGGTCTCGCCCAGCTTTGGCTGTAACAGTTAGGGATTATGCACTGCACCTGCTGCAGGATTTCTGTATCATGGTATCTGTTTTCCCCACTGGTGCTGCCTTGCTACATCTGTCCCCAAATTTGGTGTTTCTGATAGTTACCTAGGTAATCTTGGCAATATTTGGTATTGCTGACGCAGGTACCTCAGTGCTATTGGCTTGGCAAAGCTCGATTCCTCAGAAAACCCCCAGTGCTCCTCTCTGAGAGCCTGTAAAGTCTGGCCGTTTCTGTCCTACCTTCCCCTCAACAACATGGAAAATCCCTTTCCCCACACAGTGCTCTCCCTACGGGCATTTTGCTTCTCGTGCTGTCGTCTCTCCTGCGCAGCTATTTCTCACTTCACGTCCCACAGTTTTCCGTGTCCATGCCATTAGTTTAACCTCAGGCCAGAGACAGCCATTGGCCTGCTCATCTGCCTGCAGCCCTGACAGGGGAAAAATTGGAACAGGTTGCCCAGAGAGGTGGTGGATGCCCCATCCCTGGAAACATTCAAGGCCAGGTTGGACGGGGCTCTGAGCAACCTGATCTGGTTGGAGATGTCCCTGCTCCTTGCAGGGGGGTTGGACTAGATGGCCTTTAAAGGTATCTTCCCACCCAAAACATTCTATGATTCTATGAAAAATAACACTATTTTAGAAATACTGAAGTTATGTAAGGCCTAGCTGCCTTACAAATTTTTTCTCATTTATGTAAACCAGGGTGTGGGCAATGCTGCCATTTGTCCCCTTTAATTGCTGCTAAGGAGCCTCCTTTTACACTACGTTTGTTGCACATAGGGATTTAATCTGACATGCTACTTGCTATTTGCAAAAGCTCCACAGTAATTTGTGAACATTAGACATAGTCTGAATCCCATTGTGAAATCCAGTGTTTGGGCTGGAGCTTTACCTTTTAATTTTTTACAACTTGAGATGATCATATAAATAAATACAATACAGATTGTGAGAGTACATCGGGACTTTAATGAAAAACCAACGAGAGCTTTCACTTATCTATTAACTTTCTGTTTTCCTGGAAGAAGTTGTTTCTGTCAATACTTTATTATGACAGGGATGAATGGGAGAAGGAGGTGAAGTCAAATCTAAGCAGATGGTTGTCAAAAAACTGCACACAGGAACTGAGAATATAGAAAGAAATAAGAAGAGAGTTTTCCCCCTTTTTTTTTTTATCATGAACAGTAAATGAAAGATAGATTATAGACATATAAAAAATAGACAAAGTAAAAACTAAGTAAAGCAGAAAATGAAAAAGAATGAAGGCAAAGTTGTTGAAAAGTATTTTGTAGACAAATTTGTGTGGTTACTCTTAGATCTTTAATAGTCAATGAATGTTTACAGGACTGAAAACAATGAAACCAATAAAAATTATATTTATGCATTGACAATCTCATCTTTGAGATATTAGAAGGAAAATTAATTTTGACAAGAATAACAATGTCTTTCAGGCTGTTCCTTGGTTACTGCCAAATTAAGCGTGTCACTTGGACCAAGGACAGGCTAAGTAAACTTGTAAGATGGATAAAGTGCTCTCAGTTTTACATCTGATTGTGGATGAAAATCTAAATGTTAGCTCAAACTTTTCTTTCCACATAGAGACTTCTTGTTTGACAGTCTACACCCTGATTCTTGATTTGTGCTGGAAAATTATACATTGGAACTGTCATTTCATATTTAAAGGGGTTTCTAGATAGAGACCTGGACTAATTATTGGCTGTGTAATTAGAAAGTACACAAGTTAAACAAAAAAAAATCAAACTAATGGAGGAGTATGTATCTACCAGTTTTTTAAAAATAGCGTTTGACTGCCTTGCAATCTTCATCTGTGCAAATACGTATATATTGTATCTCAGTGCTCGTATATGCGAAAGTAATTCCCTAATGGAATTTTTTACAAACAGATTAGGACTACACAAATGACTCCTGGTGTCACTGTGGAATGTGTTTGTGTGTTCAGGTTACAGGGTTACCTAACCTTGCACTGCAGCAGAATTTATTTAACTGACTTACGGAATAAAGAGGGGCTGCAACATGCATTTCAAGTTCAGTAAGTGCCTTTCAACTGTGTTAAATTGAGGGTCTTCATTGACTCAGCATAATAAATTGTTACATATTATAGACATAGTATTATTGTGGTTTTATATCATATATATAAAATACACATGATATAATATTACAGTAATTATGACAATTCCAAAGTATGGACATCCTTTAAAAACAAAGGAAACTGATTTTATTTTTCCAGATGATTTGCATATGAACTTCTATTTTGAAGTGTAGCTTTTTTTTTTTTTTTAATCCCTTCATTCTTTCTGCCTGTTTGGAACAAGAGCATTGAATCCACAGTCTGTTCCCAGCTACTATTTCAGTTACTAATGTTTCCTATTCAAAAACTAGAGAGGCTTCACTTTTTATACAAAAGTATTCATGTTCTAAAGTCAGAGGTTAATTTGAGTACTGAAAACGTGTACCCTGCTTTGGCAGCTTAACAGGTACTTTCAGCCCTTGTAAACTAATTTATACTAGGAAGGATAAAAATTACAAGGGTTACTAATCTTCATGCCAAAATCATTAAGATAATTACCACCAACTGTTTTATTATCCAAGTATATTGAGGGAAATGTAGTTACATCCTCAAGCAATGAGTAAAAACTGAGTACGTATGTACCAATCTGTGCTTTACGTGGCATGTTGAAAAATGCATACTGAGACTGGTGCATGTGCCTTGTAACATTACATAACTTTCCTACTGGTAAACTTAAAAAAAATTATATACTAAGTGGAATATTCTCTCTGCAAGAAGATCTGTTATTTCTCAGAGTATAACCACAACACAACTCCTTTTCTGGTGTTTTCCACTCATTACAGTACTCACTCTGATTTGTTTTACATCTTTCTCATGCCAGATAAGGCTATTATGTGTGATTACACTTTTAAGTCAAAAACTCAAAACCTTCAAAATCTATTTGTAACACTTAAAAAAAAAAAATTTCAGTCTTCTAAGGAAAATCAGTGCTGTAAGTAGGTTTTTGCTTTCCTTCCCTTCTTGTTCAACATTAGAAATATTTCCCGTTCTCCCAACAGAAAAATGTTAATGCCTCCATGAAGTCCTATTAGGCTCCCATAAAATTCAGAAAAGACAAAAAAATTATTCTGAAGGAATGAGTACTTACTTCTTTCATTTACACCAAACCTGTGCCACCACCTTTCCCAGCACAGCTTGAACGAATAGGTTTACAACCATGTATAAATAGTTTCTAGACCTTTTTCTTTTATAATAAATAACAAAACAAAGTAACCTTAACTTCCCCAAACATTATTTTCTAATTTTTGAAGTATCATGGAGGGCTTTAATGAATAAAATAAAGGTTTGTTTTGGTAATGGGATAAAAGCTGTTAATAAGCAGTTAACTTATATTTTTCAGTTGTTGTATTATTTCAATATTTTTATATTAAAAATAAGGTGGAAGGGAAGTCTGCCAGGTAACTTTTGCTATTTTCTGCTCTGAAAACTCTCTTGGAATCTATGCAATAGGTTTAGGCCGTGACAACCAAACTAGGTGAAGTGAGCATCATGAGGAAATAAATCGGAAAAAGAGGCTGTATCTGTAAACTGTATATATTTAAGAAGTGTCTGTCGGGTGTCAGACCCTTACTATTAGGGCATACATTCTGTGTAGATGGGGATTAGAGGAAGGAGTTCTGTAGTGAAAAACAAATAATAATAAAGAAAACTTTGAACTGTTTAGAATAATTGGCAAAGGGCGATTTTGCTTGCATGTTAACGCTCTCTTCTTACAGAAAGCAATTTTCCAAGTTGGAAGGATGTATTGCACAAATGAGGAGCGAACTTGTAAGTGTTTTCACCTGCCCAGCAAAGGAAAAATGCCACTTCTTTCAGGCCCATGCCTCAGACGCTGTTATCTCCTCACAATGAATCACAAAAATGAAAGGCAAGTGGTCCAGGGGAAAACAATGAATGGAAATAATACAAACAAAGACATAATTCCTCATATTTCCTAGAGTTTTTTCTTGGCTTGGGTGAGTCAAAGCCACATTTGTGCATGAGATCCAAATTCCCTCTCTTTTCATAGCCTGCCCTCAGGTAGCTATGATTGTGATTTTTTCCCAGGGTGGTGTGCTATTGCTTTGCAAGACGTGGGAGAGAATGAGATGTACGATTATTTTAATGGCCATGCATTGTGGCAAAATAGAAATCCAAAACGTATCAAGGGTACGACTGAGCATCTCAAACAGCTGAGGCAGTCCAAGTCAGCCACCCACACACCTAGAAAATGGAGGCATCCAACAATAAGTTATTATAATGCAGATGTTTTCAACAGTACTGTTATTATAATTGGGCTTTTTAATGAGTTCCTCTTCTTTCTCCCATACATTTCTTCTGTATCTGAGAAGACATCCTTCTTATGGGAAGGCTCACTATCATATTAAAAGCTCCTTCACCCTATGAAGCTGTAGAAGCCAGGATGATTATGCCAGCGAACAAAATCTTCTGTACACACTGTCATACCCTTAACTGGTGTAGATTGACTTAGCTTCATTGACTTTAATGGCCCTATATTTGCAAAACATTTATGTCAACTGTGAGTCTGAACTACTATATTAAATTCATTACAGTGTGAGCTAACTATCCAGGGACTGTATTTATACTTTAGATGATCCTGTGTAAATACACAAGGAAAACATTTCCAGGAAACTCCCCATTTAGCCTTTTAAAGAGGTCCAATTACTCTGCATTTTATTAACATTACCTACTCAAAGAATTAAGGAGAGGAAAATAAACAACCCACAGGGCTCGTGTTTGTGATGTGTCTGCCGCAGAGAGTCCCAGGAGATACCTTGAGGTCCTCCCTCATTGTAAAGATGTTTTTGCCTTAGTGAACAGAGCCCAGGCTTTCACTCACGCTGAAGAAAGAACATGTGATGGTCTCACAAATATATAGAATGTTGTGAAGCTCAAATGGAGAGTCAAAACAGTGACTCCCTGGAGTTTTGGAGAGGAACAGGGAAAACAAAGGTGAGATTTTTGGATGCGGCACCTTTCTTGTTTTCATTTCAGATTTTTGGTTGTAATGGATGTGTACAAGCCCAGCGTTAGACCGATGTAGGGAAAGAACATGTGTAGTTACAGCAATGTCTGACAGATGGGAAGTGCCTGGGGGATCCGAGGTCAGAGGATAACTGATTGCTCATACATTATCTAGTAAAATAAATAAATAATCGACATTTTAGTCTCTACAAAATCGGTGAAAAGCACATAGGTTGCCAGTCCTGGACAATGTATGGATTCTTGAACACAGCTGTTAAGATTTTAGAGATAATATTGGATGATGTTGGATGCTGCCTAGTTTTAACTATTGCATACTAGTTGGAAATTGTAAAAAAATAAAAGCAGTATGGATATTTACACAGTAATGCATTAACTTTCTGGAAAGAATGATGATCGTTTTGAATTACATGACAATTTGGAAATTTCCTAATTCTTACTGAATGCTTATGAAACTTAGGCAAAAAAAGAGCACAATAAATGCTTCACAGGGAGGCACTCTAGTTCAATAGATAACAAAAGAAAACATATGGAAGCCAGATGCCCGCTACAGATCTTAAAAACAATTAAAAGCTACTATGTTAAGAGTAATCTCTGCAGCATTCTGGACAATATGGAAAAACCTAAACATGCTGTAAGTCATACTCTACATTGCAAAAGCTGGGCTGTGACTTAGGTTTTCCAAGAAGGGTTGACGGTCATAGGTGAAGAATAATATTTTAATAGAAAGTAATTGAACTAAATTAAAAGTTAAGATCTTTCTGTGCTTTCCTTTTCAGTTTTCTTTGTATTTTCTGCTCCCACATCCCTCTCTGAACATGAGTGACAAGACCTGTATGTGCAAGCACTCTACAGAATGTCTGCAAGTAGAGAAGAAGGGATGGGAGTGGGTTTCACACCAGCACTTGGGCGGTGTTTCGTCACCCTTCTCAAAGGATGCGGTACAGGAGGTAGTTCTCATTTGGTAGCAAAAGAAGAAAAGGTCTGACAGTTTGCTGCATATGAAAATAGCTGCTGCACACTTTCTAGTTGCAGCCCCCACCTTTCCTTCAAAAGCTGCTTGCTAGATCTCTAGTAATGCTAGCCACGTTCATTAAATGATGATTTGGGGATGCAGTTTCTTTCACGGTAAAGCTGAAATATGTTGGTATGGATTTTCTTGTTTTTTCCACCTAACATCTGACAGCCAAGAGATCTGCGTTTGAGGGGATAAACTTGCCAGATTGCAGTACACTTACGAGTTGTTCAGCCAAGATTTCCACAGCCTAGTGGGACTTGTAGGCACTCAACAGGGTAGAAAATGTCATGAAAAATAGAGAGTTTGACTCCCTAAACCATAACTGTTCTTATCGTGCTCTATTGAATAGGAAAATAGGACAAAACTCAATTTTTCGGTCAGAATACTAACTGGGTTTGCATGTGTGGAAAGGACATCACCTTCACACCAACCTGTGAGTTTATACTCACAGTTTACCTTACACTGAGACACTGATGATACTGAACATGTTACTGAATGTCCTCACAACACCGCAAAGTTTTTTGCTTCTTGAAGACTTCAGTGTCAGAAATCTGTGGCTGTTTTTAGCTCAAGTCTTCTAGGAAGCCACAGTGCTTGCGATGCTGAAACCACGCAACTGCAGTTGCACAGTCTGCATAAAATTCCGAGATGAAATATCATCTCTGCTTCCCTCCAGTGTCCAAAAATATTTTGCCCTGTAAACTCCTGCTGGGGTGACTCATCTGTATCATAGAACACAAGGCGATTTGCTTGCGATGCTCAGGGATTTTTTAAAAATATGCATCATATTATTTTTGTCCTTGAAATTTGTGGAAAGAAAAGATTGCTGACCCGGTTCAGGTCATGCAAATGTCTAAATATCCTGTTGCCTATGATTCAGAAGCATACTTTTTACTGAAGATATCCTGCTAGTAACTGCAGGTTATAATTATTTAAGTCATCTGGTAGCTTACGGGAAAACTGGATGAATAACAGTTTAAGTATGTTGTCAACCAATTTCTTTATGTAATTGTAATACTTTTGCATGCCAAGTAGCTAGGTGGTGGCATACCAAATTTTGTAAAGAAGTTGCCCTGCTCCATTTGAAACTATGGTAGATTCCATGCAGTGATACCCACAGATAGCTTTAAGAAAAAGAATAAAACAGTCATATTCCTCTTCATTATGACTGGCACCTGTCCATTTTAACAGAAACATGGGTGTTATGCATGCTATCAAAAGATTTAGCCTGAAAATCTTCAGGATATATTGATATGAAATGCTTTTAAGATACATTCAACTGCATGTATAGTAATTACCATGCAGATATAAACCTATAAATTTAAATGGAAAAAATCATACTAATTCCACTTGTAAAGAATCATCAAGTACATGAATAGTCCTATCAATGTCAGTGTGACTTTTCATTTAAAAGGTAAAAGTAGGTCTTCAGGCTTTCTTGCCCTTTTTACAGAAGTAAATTCAACAAGTTGTTGATGAACAGTCTGAAAAAACAAAATGTATTTCTAGGCTAAAATTTACTATAAGCTGAATTTCAAATTATCTTGCAGATATTTTGACAGATGGCTGTGAAAACATTGTTAACACATAGATTATAAAATTAAAAATAGGGAAAAAGAAGAAATTTTAACTTTCAATAGTTTGTGGTTCCTAGTATCAGTTAGCAAAGCATGATAATTTTATACAGCCTGTTTAACAAAATGAGCAATTTTAAAAATATTTCTGGAAACTAAACACAGTAAACTACATAAAGGTTGATTTCATATCAGTAACAAAATACTTCTGTTTTGCTAAAAACATGACAATGTAAAAATTACATTTTACCAATTTTATTTTTTAAACCCAAAGTTAAGATGTTGATTTTGCTAAAGTTTCTTAAATGATGAAATGACCTCTGGGATTTTGAACTGTTTGTTTTCTTTACATTTTAAATACACTTTTAATTGCTAAGAATAACAAAGAAGAGCAAAAGCTGCAGATAATAGAGCTTATTCTGAGCAAAATCCAGCCTGAAGGTAGATTCGTCTTTCAAAGAGGGGGGAAAAACAACAATTAAATTATGCTTTCACTTTACTAGGCTGATTAGAAGCAATTCAAGTGCCTCAAGTGATGTAAAGTTTTAAATCTATTGATTAAATTTGCATCTCTTAATTTAGAAATGATCATCCATGTGAAGTGCAGCCTAAACAGCAGAATCTTTCACTATGTAAGTATTGATTTTTAATATGCCAAAGGTACTAATTAAAATTGATATATAGTAGATTGCATTTTAAATATTAGTATTTTCTTGAATGTCAACCACTGACATGTATGATATTTTGCAGAATTACTTGGGTCATCATATGTTACTCCAGTAACATATGGAGCGGTTCTGCCACTGCATGGTACTAGCCACATCCAGTCTTAATTACTTCATTTTGTAGTAGAGAGCCATCAATGAATGAGCTGAATGAACTGGTTTCAGGTATTATGCCCCTCAGAATTGCAGTCTGACAGAGTTGTGCTATATGTTCACCTGTTTTTTTAGTGAGTTAATGCTCAGCAGCACCTGTTTGGGTGTTCTTGCTGGCAATCTTGGACACTCATCATTAGAGAATTATTCTACATCAGTTAATCTTGGCAATTTTGATCTATTTTCCTTATAGATGTCACAGCAGAATTTGACTTGCATTTGTACCTTCTTCACAGACCTTTCAAATGTTTTGAGATTTGCAATATTGTTGACTTTTGAAGTACAATTTCACCCTCTCCTTGGAACCAGGGAGTTAGAGTTTTAAGGTTATTCTTTTTCAGCTGATAGAGCACATTTCAACTTATTTACTATTGAGTAAAACATTATTGTCCTCACGTAAAGAAGGAAGGCAGCACAATTATTCCAATTTTATAGGAGATCAAATTTATTTAGCTGTCAGGAGAACCCAGGTGTCTCCAAGAGAAAGCCCAGTCTATGGAGGCAAATGGACTCTGAAAGTCATCTAAATGTGTAAAGTAAGTTCTCCAATTTCTCGTCCTTTATCCTGGTTATATCTTTTCCACTCCTTTATGCTGATTCTCTATGCAGAAACAATAGACCCCTGAAATGTATTATATGGATATATGTCTATAGTTCCCTTCAGACAGGGAAAGTTTTAATATAAATGAATGTTGTATTGCATGAGAAATTTAGAAACCTGTTGCTCACCGTTACACAAAGGTTATATGATGAATAAGATGTATGAAAAGTCATACATCATTTAATGAAAACAAGAGCGGACATTGGTAGTGTTCATTCTTTACTAATATAATCCAAAGAATCGCATTGTTATTGAAAGATTCCTATAATGGACAGAGAATAAGGATGTAAGGGGAATAACGTATTAGTGAAGAAAGAATAATGTTATGAGGAAAAAGACATAGCAATTTATGTAGAGAGCAGATAAATAGGAAATCGTATTAGAAAATTAAATATGTGCTTTGCCTCGCTGTCCTCTGAGCTGTTCGGTGATTTGGCAGCAGTGATTTAGATGTCCTAATTTAGTGTAAGGTGAATTAAGCTTACTTATTTCCATTGACTCTAAAGGGCATCCAGCCAACTAGTTTGAATGTACATGCCTATATTGCACAAGTCAATACTTGGCAGATGAAATTATGTCCTATAATCCAAACTAATTGAACACAGGCCCAAGATCAATCACCAGTTTTTGGAGAGCTCAGAAATAGGGAAAAGAAGAAAAGCTGAGCTTCTGCTGCCACTTAGTGAAGGCCTCAGACTACACGTATCTGCAGGGTGGATGAACTGGTCCTGGTTGTAGCTGCGCATGCTCAGCATCTGTCCTTCTGCTGGTAGTGGTGTCAGCAATGGGCAGACATGGAAAAGCCTTTTGTTCTTGAAAAGGTCTGATGTTGCACGCGCTGTTGGGATTTCGGGAGACTCAAGACGGTTTATCCAGGGCTATTCTAAGAGAGTTGGCATGTCACCTTGCTTTGGATCCTCTGGGGAGTCAAATGAGAGCTGCGCCAGATGCTATGCTTTTAACTCTTGCAAACTTGGACTCTGTGACATAATATAAGCAAACAGTGAGTGTTGACATAATGTTTTAAATCCCCGCTTCTGTTGTATGTCGTTAAATAGAGTTGCTGTGACTTCATTTATGTTTTGTTTAGACATATTCTATATTCAAGCAAATAGCAATGTAGTTTTTATTGCTATCAGAATCATGAAATGGGGAATTCTACCTAAAAGAGATTCCAAATTCTTTTATATTTAGCCTGAAATAACTCTTCTTTAATGAAAGGGTTAGGCTGAAGGCTTGAAGTACGTGTAAGGGATACTTTTCTTCCAATCGTAACATTCCCTATTTTCAATTGGTCATATGCATATTTCATTTAAAGAAATACATAAGATGCTCAAACTCCATGATTACTAGGGAATTCTGTGCAAAGAATTTGTGAGATAATGTTTTCAGGCTTGTCAATAAGGCCTAAACACCTGCAGCGCTGAAGCTTATATCACATGCTGCACATGCTTTCCTAGCACGAAGCAGCAGAACGCAATATTATGACCCAGCTTTACCCTCCTGTATTTAACACTTACCAAATGAGTCATTTATCCTATACTAAAAGCACTGAAAGAAGAAAAAGCAGTAACTGATAACATCATAATAAAAGAGTTGCATTTAGAGCAAATTACAATCTGTAAGTAAGAGAACAGTCACGCAGATCACAGGTGTGACTGCTGACTTGGGAGTTGCATTTGGTTGTATGGATGCTCTTGCCATTATGAGATTAGAGAAAAACATTTTAAGATGCTGACAGCTGTATTTGCATTCTTGTACCAGAATTTCAGTACCAGAAAACACTTTTAAAATTTTTAGAAAAAAACAAATGCATATATGCTGAGCAGAGAATTTAAGAAGCTGAGCATTTTCCCCAAAATTGAATTATGGACAGTTAGCAAATAGAACCTGGCAATAGAATCACTACTGTGAAAGCAAAAATGTTTTCCAAGAAAGCAATATGTTTAGAAAAAGGGAAGAGATTTAATAGCCATAGTAAGCATTCTTTCATTTAAAGACCACCACAAATTTGCATGTTATGGGTAATATTCACCTGGTATATTCAATTTGTGATCAATACTTCAACTGCTCCGTGCAAACAGCTTTGGGATCCTCAAGAAAAAGCAGTGGTACTTCTGCTTTGGCAGTTCCAGCTCTCTCTAGTCTTATCACCTCTCCAGACAGCAGGAATTCAGAGAGATCTCAGGTTTTCTATGCTGACAATTTTCCAGGGGAGGCTGAGCAATAAAAAAACTAGCCTCAAATTACTTGAAAATGCACCCAAAGCAGTCTCTTATATTGGCATTTTTTATATCTAATCCTTATTTTAAAATGGCTTTATATGCTAGAGATTGAAAAGAGATATTGTAGATGCAGTTTTGACTCTCCCTTGATGTAGGACTCTCATTTTGATAACTAGATGTCTTAGCCCTCTGAGTTTCTCTCTCTCTCTCCATCTTACTACTGTATCTTATTTATAGTCCCATTTTGTAATCTATGTTTGCATTCTCTTCTGTGCTTTCATTCTCGTCAATCACATGCAAATATTTGTGTTACCTCAAAGAAGGCAAGGCTTCGATAATTCTGTCTGATAAAGATTTCCTCTTCTCATTACGTTTCTTTTGAAGTCTAACAATCAAGAAATACTATCATTTAGGTAGTTACTGGGCCCAAATAAGTTTCAATGCTCAAGCAAACACAGCTGGGAGCATGATAGCTGTGATGGAGCAAAACCGACTCTGACATAAATGAAGTCATGTTTCTTGCATTGATTTTAAGTTACTATATTTGAGCCGGTTACAAAATCACACTGGTAAACATGACAAGCTTTTATGAATTTTACATTGTTGTAGGAGTTTTCAGCTCAGACAATGAGAAAATGATCTAATTATAGAATCATAGAATCATAAAATGGTTAGGGTTGGAAGGGACCTTCAAAGGTTATCTAGTCCAACCCCCCTGCAAGGAGCAGGGACATCCCCAACTAGATCAGGTTGCTCAGAGCCCCATCCAACCTGGCCTTGAACATTTCCAGGGATGGGGCAACCTGTGCCAGTGTTCTACAACCCTCACTGTAAAAATTTTTTTCCTAATATCCAATCTAAATCTACCTCCCTCTATTTTTTTTTCTAATTACTTAGAGAAGTTGCTTATGTAGACTTAATTCTAGACTATTGGTTTAGGCTGTCTAAATACCTGGAGCAAAATCTTGTTCTGCTAACTTCAAACAAATTAGTGCTGCAGAGTTTAGTGGAAAGGGTGGATGTATCAAAAGCATAAAAGAAAATGCACAACATGATTTGAAATATCTGGTGTCACTGCTGAGAATTTGCTGACTTTTCAGAAGGTTCAGATTCTGAAACGAGGACTTTCAGTGGATCCACATTAAAAGCTCACTGTGAATAACAGGGTTGGAAAGTTACTGAAACAGGAATTATTCTGTAAACTAAGGCTACTCCCCTTCTTATCCCACCAAGCAAGGTTGAATGTGAATCCAGTTTTCTTCTTTTCAATATTTAGGAATTAAAAGTGATACAGGAACACTTAGGAAGAAGGTATGTAGGACACAAGTAAAAGGAACGAGGGTAATAGAGTGTACCTTGAAAAAAGAAAAAAAAAAGTAAAAAATTATGAGTTGGAGATCTTGTATAAAGCAATGCACACAAAGTGGGTTGAAAGTGGCAGGTGTATAGAAAGCAGTGATATTTTAAGTGATATTGGGAAAGCACATGTGCTTTTCATTTTTATTTTCCTTTCAAAGCTGCTCTTCTACTCTTTCTCTGGTTTGTATTTGCAGATCATCAAAATGACAGTGATTTTTCTGCAGCCTAGGCTTCTCCCAAACTAGAAGGATATCTTGAAGTAATTTGCATTCATAAATTAAAGTCTCTACCTCACCTAAAGTTTGAGTCAGGTACTTGAGTTCCTGGCACCGTGTGGACACAAGTGCTGTTCCTGAGCATCAGTATCTGCAGGTGAGGGGCCCTTCACATGAAAACCGGCCTTGGGTAAACAAGCAATCCCTTGACTTTCCCTTTTTGAAAAAAAAATTTTGAAACTTTGTTCAATCTTTTAAAATGATCTTGATTCCCTGCTTAGTCTGTGGTTTCAAGAGCACAGTTAATTTTATTTTTGAGGGGGTCCCTTTCTTGCCTGTGGTGATGTGAGGTGGTGCAATACAACCTCAGCTTGAGATGGGTAGGGACACGGGTTCCCAGAGACAACATTTTTGCAGATGGATTTCTCATCTCTTTCTTAGCCTTTTCCTCTCATTTATCCCTCAGGGTCCAAGACTTTACTAAACTTCTGAGGCCAGTGCTCAGATCCTCAAAAGTGTTTAGATGTTCCCACTGAAATGATGGGAAGTTAGTTGCCTTAATCCATCTGGACTCATATGTTGTGCTGCACTGTCCATGTTGAAAATAATAGGACTGTATTTTAACAGTATGGTTTTAGGCATGTGTGAGAACCACGGGCAACTCTCCAGGTACTCGGCTACTACAGCGACAGAGGCTACACAGACACTTGCTTAGGCAGTTGGACAGATTTCAAAAGCAAGGCCTCCAAAATGTGTCTTTTACAATACATCGCTGCTTTTTAACAGCTTGTTGGTGATAGATTTTTAAATCTGAGGTGTATGAATAATGCAAATAAGAAAACGTTGCACAGTAATGTTGATTCAGTAACACTTCATACGCTCATTAGCTAGTGTGCATTATAATTGAACCCTTACATGTGACAGCCACATGAATGCCAAATCAATACATTATGATTAGTGCTGTTACAATGAATACCAAATGAATTTTAAATGACTGAACATTTAAAATTTTCCCGTTGATTCCACGGCATGCAAAGATTTGATCCTTTTTAAAAATTGGATTTGAAGCGGTGGTATGAAAGGCTTATTGTACTTTAACATAGAACATGCTTAGCTGGTGCTAAGTCATTGTTCTCCAGGACTCCATGACAATTTTGTTGACTGTTTAAAAAAAGCAACAAGTAAAGAACTATTATCCTAGAAACTGATCATGAATGAAGGACTATTCACTTGCACCTCTTATAAGGTTCACTCAGCAGTGATCCATGGATACCCAGACATCACAAGGAAAGGGAAATGAGGATGACTGCTAAAGCAGTAAGTCATTTTTCTTTTTGCAAACTATGGCTCTGGAGCAGTGGAAAAAAATAGAATTATTTTTTTTTAATTGTTGTCATGGTTAGATTAAATACTGCTTGAATAAACAAACAAAACGTTCACACTTTAAATACAAACTTTGTTCTTTATTCAAGTGAGCAATGGTTCCACCAGGTTTCTTAGCCTTCAGGCACTCTTTATCTGCAGGGAACAGTTGTCATTAATGCTACCTTATTACCTTGTGTGCATAGTAATTTGTTTTGTAAATGGCCCTACAGAAATAAATGGACCTACTCGGGGAAGTGTTTACTTCCTGCAAGAGTTCTGTGGCCAGGTCCATGCTGAAACACCACCCTGTCTAACAAAAAACCCTTGGTGCAAATGGTAAATCCTCTTCTCAGACTTCAGACATCTTTACGTTTCACAGAGACCCAACTAAAACTAAAAGCGCGTCTACTGTGCTTCTGGAGGACAGAAAGGACCTGCAGGACACAAGGTGGGACTGTGTTAGCACTTGGAGATGCTTATGTAAAGTCATTTTTACTGTGCTTTCATGAGTGACACTAAATGTCTTGTGAGCCACGTGCCCGCAGACTAGTTGATCTCTTCTGAGCTAAGTTGTATGAACTTCAAGAAAAAGAACACAGGTTTGCTCCTGAGTTCAGTAATGCCAAGCTGTCACTCTTTATGTTTTACTTTTCTTGGAATTCAATCTCTAAATTGGTATAAAAAGTTATAGTGCTTGTCTACTTATGTCTATTGCAGTAGACTATAAAAAATAAAATTATATGAGCAAGAATAAGCAAGTTGCTAGCCAGGTATTGTGAGAAACTGCTGTAAATTAGGGAGAAAGTCATGTTCCATAAATAACTGACTAACTGCAGAGAACAACAATGCCACTCCTCATGACACCAGCAGAAATGCGTGGTGGTAACAAGAGAAGAAAGAATTACTGGGATTCTCAGGCGAAAGAAATGAAAGGTCAGACCTGGCTGCTCCTGCGCATTCCCCTTTCCTCCCCTGCCTTCCCCCTTCCCCCCTGCAGACCCTCTCAGGCATCGTTCTGCGGTACAAAATACTTGGATGGGTGGGGGTGAAGGCAATTTCTGCCCATGTTTGCTTTAGACACTGAGTGAATTTTAACCCCAAATGAAAGAAAGCACTTTGTGCTTCAGCCTATGAGACTTTCAAAGTTTAATGTTTCTAATATTTCTCTTCTTGTCCTCGTTTCCCTCAACATGCTACCTGAATTGCGTCTCCAGTGTAATATAACTTTGATAGTTTTTCTGCTTTTCTCATTCCCCTATCATACTCCATTCTCTCTGAGAGTTTTTCCATCATCCAAAACACTAATTTCCTGATGTTTTGTTTCCATGGCCAATGTAAGCTATGTAAGACCTCAAATTATGTTATTTTCTTGAAAAAGTAAAATAAAGATTTAAGTTTCCTCCAAATAAAGCTGAAGTTCACCCAAACAGGAAAGTTCATGACATAGATGGGTCAAATTCTGTTCACAAGAATTAAATGAGTAGACCTGAATAAGGAGGTACTCTTCTCTTCCTGCTTACACAGAAGAAAATCACAGTCTTGTTTTAACTCACTACAATAAACATCTAGTTCCATCAGATAATGCATATTAACTGCAGATTGAGTCTATTTACATACAGAGTGCAAGAAATTGGTCTGAGGAAGTTTGCAGTCTGAACAGCAAGATGGAGAGACAGACAAGACTTGACAGAACAGATGCGCACCTGAGGTGCGAACGCATTGCACAAGGTCACAAAAACTGTTTGCTGCTGTGCCAGATCTTGCCCTTCCCAGACCTTGTCACCACTCCTTTCTTATGTCAACTCCAGGCATTTTTCTAATACAGTTAAATTTAATCTCTGCGCTACACTGCACTGTTTTGGAAAACTGCAGTTATGGATGGGCCCAAGGATATGTGAAAGGTGCATACCCTGGGTAAATTTGGAAAGAGCAATTTTTATTTATACACACCAGCAAGTACTTGTAAACTTCCCCTGCAGAGTTATTTTGGTTTGCTAGCACAAATTTGTCAGCTGCTGAGAGATATTTCTGTGAGCTGAGAGGAGGATGCTTTTCTGGGACGGAGTGACACAGGCGCAGACCAGTGGGCTTCCCACTGTGGGGGCTTCTGGGGACAGGCGACCTCCCAGCATCACCAGGGCTCCTCTCTCGGGTCTGGATTTTGGGCTGTTCGTCTGCAAACGTCGGCAGCACAGCCCTGAGAGAAGCACAGCAGGTTGAAGACCGTTATTTTATTTTCTGTTTTAGTTTTGTTTTCATAGAGGGATGAAGCGATTAAAAGATCAGTGGAGCTACCTTGAATTTTTGAGTTTCTATACTACGCTCGCTTCCCCAGAAAGAGCACCTGTGCCTTTTCAGGGCCCTATAGACAGTTAACAAATGCTCTTAGGGTGGCCTTCCACTTTTCTTCTATCCCATGTGCTCTTTAACTTTCAAATATTATTTAAAACACTATTGGGTTGGACATTTTGTTAGGTCTCCATTACTAATACTTGTTTCATATTTCAGGTTTTTCTCTTAAACGGTGATAGTGTTTCACCCTGTGGTGAACTTGCGTATCTCCTGGCAAACAAGAAGAAATCTAAGTAAAACAGCCAGACAAATATTGGGTGTTCTTTGTTGCATCTAATGGTGCTATTGGTTTGCTGAATTTTCTTTTTTTTTTTTTTGTGAGAAAAGGAGCTGACTCTGCTATTGTAATTTGCAACACCGATTTAGAAATTAGCATCCTTGTTAATCTTTAAGTTCAAAACTATCATTTTTCCCATTAGTCTATAATAGAACAAACTTAATATTAATTTTCACAACTTTCACTATGTTGTATAGTGAAATATACACTATAGTGTATATAGTGTATATAAGAAGAAAAGATTTTAACTTACAGTGTACAATAATATCCACTCAAACTTACTATCTTGTAGATTGTGAAAGCTTCTTTTCAGGGACTGTATTTTTCAACATTTTTTTCTTGTGTGAAAATTATTTCTCATTTAAGTATGTGGAAAACCACAAAAGCTGCTTTTGAGGAAGGGGTAGGAGAGAAACGTACAATGCTTTTCACTAATGAATGGCTGTGTGCTGCTATGGGCAAGAGAGAGACCTTTTCTGCGTTCCAGGTTAAAAGTGTGGGGAGGAGTAGGTCACTCCATTCCTCTTTTAAGCTCAGGAGTTATGATAGCTTTCTCTATAGAGGGAGGAGTGAGCTCCCAGGAGCTAATAAGGACCCATTTTGAGCAGAGAAGAGGTAAGAGATGGATGGAGATGAAGAACAAGCAGAAGCATAACTCACCAGCCTACCTGATGGCATCGTGACATTGATGTTTCTTGGCTCATATACCACCCCGGGTACAGATACGTGTCAGCTCATTTCTGCCCAGCACAATGGAGAGTCCGTGAGGGATATTATGACTTTTTAAGTTGCTATCTCTCAGCCAGGTTGCTTTGGGGGCAATGCGGTTACATGCTCTTCTGCCTATGGGCTTGATAGCAAACTGGCAGTCCCTCCCCTCAGCTAGATGAGTGATCGGTTCAGGATGATGGTGTTGTGTAAACAGTTAGGTTAGTCCTGTATCGTGTCTGTCCCATGGCCTTGTATCAGCTTCACCTCTGCCGGAGTGGGGCCTGTGAGCCCCTCTGGCTCATACTACTTTTCTCAAATTGCTGTGATGCTGACGTCAAATACCTAGTTACCAAGGCATAAATCTAGATTTTTTTTCCCTCTACATCACAGACATGCAGATCTAGCCCGTACTTTCCAAATGTGGCAGACGGAAATCTTGTCTAGATAGTGAACATGAAGCTGTTGACAAGTAAGAAGGGCAGGCTGAATTTCAGATACTTTTAGAAGATCTTAAATCTTCCCTAGGGGTCTGACCTTATGTCCCTTATCCCTGTAAATATTTTTTTTTTTCTTTCTCCTAATGGATCCATGTGGAACTGTGCCTAGGGACAATGCATATGCCTATGAGTTGCTGGGCCAAAACTGTATTTTTTTTGTGACACAATGTAATGTTGCCAGTAGGCCACATCAACACATATAAGAAATGGAAAATCCTGATGTATAGTGAGTACCAAATTTTCACAGTAAATCAACAAATCTAAATAAAGTCGGATCTCAATTACCCGCAGAAGATGCACTCTTGTTGATGTTATTCAGAACATGCGTTTTATCGCCTTGCAAACATCCAAAAGGAATTAAGTTGTCAACAACTTTAGGCTTTGTTATGGCATAATGTCTCAGTTTTATAACAACAAGCTGAAATATTGACTGTCACGGAATTGACTGTCAAACTGAACTTTGTGGGCTTTGTTTTGTTTACAAATTAAAACTGTCTTCTCTTCTTCAGCTCTGCATGCAATACCTGTGTTCTGAGGAATACATAGCTTGAATACTGTCTCTGTATGAAAAAAACTACTCCTACCTACCGTGATATACACTATATATAGTATAGACTATATGTATATTTATACAATATATAGTATAGACTGCTCCTATATACTGTAGGACTAAAAACCCACAAGTGCAAGCCACATGGGACAGAGCGGCTTATCTGCACTATAAGGCATTTCTTCCACCTTTGATGTCTGGACATGAAAAGAAAGTGGAACTGATATATAGTTTTAAAATAATCTAAACAGACAACAGCATTGTTTGAACATGCAATTAATTTTTGCTGCAAATCTCTAAGGTTAATAAAGAGACCCTTTTAAATGTCTCAAGAATGCAGTTGCATGGGCAGCTCTTGGAAACAAGGCGCAAGGGCTGTTCTTCCATTGCAACCCCTGGAACATCAGTTGTGATATAATGTACGAGTCTCAAAAAGTACACACAAAGCTGATGTTGCATCATGTTGAGCATTTATTCATAGAAAGAATTAGAAAGCTAAGGATAAAAATACTCAGACCTATGTGAAAGGCCACAAATGGAAGTTTTGCTTGTTTTGAGGAACAATCACTGAATAAAATTTCATTCTTACTCCCTGAAAAGAGACTTAATTTGGTTTGCTTTATGTATCATTTATATACAATTATGTTTCATTCAAATGTAGGTCAAGCTTGACTGTCAGCCCCTTATCAATAAGGGCTATAAGAACACTCTTTAAAATGTCAGTCTGTAGTCATGTGTCAACCAAGGTATGTCCATTGCTTCCAGAGGATATTTTAAAAATGGACATGAGAAACAGATGTGATTTTTGACTAGTGTTTTAATTGAATATTTTACATCCTTGTGGATCTCTTCTCTATGGCGTTAGAAATAAATGTACCTTTCTCACAATCACTGAATGCACTGCTGTACCAAACAGCAGCATCTAGAGAGGCGGCAGTGCCAATGGAGGAGGGTGACTTCTGTTATTTACTTCAGATTTCACCTGGGACCATCATATTTTTACTTCTACCACACTGTCTGGTTTGATTTGTGTCATTACCAAGAATTACTAGAAAGAACATAAATACTTGTGCTCCAGCAAGTTGACAGGTACCTGGCTCATGGTGTAAATCAGAGATGCTTCTCTAGTACTGCACCATAATTTTCCAAATTTGGTTTCTTGAGCAGATATGATATACCAAAAAAAGATGCAGAAACCTATGGTAATCTTATCACATGCCTACGCCTACGGTTACAGGAGGAAAGGCATTTTTAGAGGAGAGGATACTGAAAGGCAATGGTTTATTGCACATCATCATCTTGAGCCATCTCAATTTTTCCACAGTAGGAAATCTGATCTGGAGCATATGGTGAGCTCACGTGCAAAAGGATGATAGACTTAAAATGGCAGTTCTTAATTAGTGCATTATTAGTGCTCAGGTGCTAGCCATGTTTAGCAACAGCATGAAATATATAGCCTAAATTTTTGCATTCAGAATGGAACTACGCCTGTTTAAACACATTTTGCTACCTACATTGTGGTTGATTTTACTAATGACAGCAGAGTATAGCATAGAGATTTTATAATGCTGAATTACAGTCTACTTTTGAAATCCTTGAACTATCTGTTGGACTACTGGAAACTAAACAAAAAAATCTATGTCAGTGCACTACAAATGTTTTGCAGGCTGCACTTGCTTTTTTCCATACATAATTTTTAGATAAAATATCTAAACTTGCCAGAAGTTTGACAAAGATAATTGCAGCACTGTTGCTAAGCATTCTCTATAAGCAATCTGTATTCAGTTTACACATAGTTTCAATTAGAGAGTAAAATGGGAAAATGATGACTTCTAGTTAGATGCTTGAAATATTTTTTTTTCTAACATGGTTTTTATCAAAACAAAGATTATGCTACTTATGATTTAGGCCTGTCATGTGTACATCACAGTTTAAGAATTCTACGATGAGTGCAGATGGAGAAAAAGCTATTAAGTTACAAAAGAGGCCTTGAAACACCGGAAAGGTAGTATTGTTAATGACAAAAAAGCCTTGATTTTCCTGAATGTTTACTTGCTTAGACTGCTCATCTAAACCATTTCACAGGGTACACTCTCGTTTTCCATTTGACATTTAAAGAAAAAAAAAACCCTGTTAAATAAAATTGTTGTAAACAAAAGCAGTAGGAAATCAGTTTATCCAGTGACAGATAACAAGGACCTAATATTTACTATGTGGTAACCACATTGGAAGACTAGTTCCACCAGAAAATGGAAAATTATATTCTTGCTGAGTCAAAGTGTTACACACAAGCTTCCAACACACTGTTCTGAGGAGTTCATTGCTGTATTTTCATGTCCATTTAAACCCCAAAACCTAAGGCATTTAGCAGTCTTTGGCTTAGGCAGAATGTCTTCAATTAGGCAGGGTAGGGTCATTAGTTGCAGGCCTTGCGGAGGGTGATATAAAACACCTGGGCTGCCAGAAAGCCAAGCCCACCTGATTGTTATAGGGCCATTCTGCTCAGTACTGGTTGATCTATGTAAGAAACGGGAGCTGCTGGGAAGAGACAGCAAAAAGGATGCACCAGTAAAGGCCATCAGAAGTTGTAAGTTCTTCTTTGACTTAATAATATAAGATGGTTTCCACTGATTTGCATCTGGTAAAATACATTGAAAGAGGGAATAAAAACAACCAAAAGGCACTGGTTTTGCTGGTAGCACTATGAGGCAGGATGTTTTCAGTTTGCCTAGAGCTAATCCTTAACTGAATTTTCAGAAACACGTAATGTGAGCTAAGGTACATGTTCAAATCAATACTAATAGTCTTTCTAACTTGTTTAATGCCTGGAACAGACTGAAAACAAAGCTGAAAAAAACTCCCTGTGATAAATGATGTATCTGGCTATTTTTTTTTCTTTTTGTGGTCAAATTCATGTCAACAAATATTACCTGGTTTTGGTTTTTTTTGGTTTTTTTTTGGTTTTTTTTTCCTGGGAGGAGAGAGCAGAATGGAAATATGAGAATATTCACTGAAAATGGCATTTTTTGTTTAATTCAGTGTGTGGCTATACGTTTGTTTGGTGTTTTTTTTTTTTTGTGTGTGTGTGACACTACCAGTCATGTAATATCACTTAAGTTCCTTAAATGAATACATTTAGGGAATATGAGCACTTCCAGCACAAGGTGTTGCCCAAAAAGGCAGCTTGAGCAAGCAAATAAAGTGTTATAAACTGATTTAAAAAAAAGAGGAAAAAAAGATGCTATTACATTTAGAGGTTTGAATGTTCACCAAAAATGAACACAGAGATTGCATGTTTTTTGATTAGTTTCACTAGAAAATAGCATGCCTAAGCAAATTAGTTAAAGCTGTTTAGAAAACTAAGTATGACTGCAGGAGGATAATTTTAGTGTCTAATCTCACACAGTCGTGCCAAGCTAATTTTATTCTCCCTTTTCCCTTTTTAGCTCAATGCATTTATATAAAACCAAGATAATTTACTTGCCCTCCTTATAAATGTATCTATAGGGAGAGTGGTATATATGTTGTATGTTCATATACATAGGGACCTTTCTATAGATATAAACCACCAACTGTAAAAATAAAATACAGTAAAATGTCTAATATATACATATTGACTGGAGGAGCAGAACAAAAAATATGTCAATTTGAACTATGGATTTCTTTCTTTTGGCTGTTGTGTATTTAGTAACACTTTTAACTTTCTAGGAATCTATTTTAACATATTTAAGTAGTAAACCAAAAGAAATCAGTTATGTGTTCTGACTAGGATCGTCATATGACGTGCATTAAGGTGTTCTCCATTTGAGTAACTTACACGTTATTACTTGTGTTATGACAGAAGCCAAAGGGTGTTTTGTTTTGCTTTAAATTTCAAGGCCACATTATGGTAAACGTTGCCTCTATGTGATACGGGAGAAAGGAGGATACTCTATTCCCTGTGAGTAGGAAAGAAAGGAATTGCAATGCTTTTTAACAGAAGTAGTCAATTTTCAGACCTTGGCAATTATCAGAGGTGTAATCTGAAAAGGTGAAGAAGGTATGAAGGATAAGATTTTTTGTTGTTGTTTTTTTTTTTCTTTTTTTTTTTTTTTTTTTCCTTTGGCTAACAATACCCAGCTTTCTGTTTGCTCTTTTCTCTGGAAGACTTATCTAAGTTTTTGTCATTTTTAATGCTCTCCCCTCCTCCAAAAGAAGAATCATCGCTTCTGGTGTAGTTGCTAGGACATAATAGTACAGGAACCATAAAGACAAAAATCTAAGGAGGTAGTCATGAGGTGATCATTACTTTCTTGCTAAAAAAGGGATAGTGACTTTTAACATAAGCTGCAGGATGAGTATGCCTGACTAAAAAGGGCTGTACAAAGGAAGCGACTACCAACAGAAAACTTAATTGCACAGCATAGATCGTGCGTTTTGATGTTTTTTCCAATGAACTTCTAGACAAAGGTTTTATTATTTAGTCATCTCTGCCAGAGAACATAGCTTCTGTAAGAAGACAAGTGTCTCATTAGACTGATGGGTGCACTCATAAGAAAAAGGTGGTATTGCAGCTTTACTTCTAATAGTGTTATCCTGTTATTTACTTAAAACTGTTTTGTATAGCAAAAAAAAAAGCTTTTTCTTTCTCTGTGTGTTCTCAACGATTGTATTTCTCAGAAAGTGAGTGTAGAGCCTCATGGACATTTAGCCACCAAGACCAGCTGCTCTACAGCATTTAATCAGAGTAGCAGCAAAACTGTACGCGAGGCTGTAAGTGAACTTGCACTATCTACAGACACAGCAAAAGGAGTTAAGGACAAAACAAGGTCTGACCAAGCACAACTTCACCTTCTGCTCTTTACTTCTCTTTCTGTTATCGAATGAAGTCAAAGGCAAAGTTTTACTTGAGTGTTTTGTTTACTATTTTTATATTTAAGTTGTAACTGTAATATAACCATATCTTTGCACAATCAAGAGCTTTGTTGTTTATATATACACCTGCACTAGGCGAGTGTGGGCTCACAAGCCTATATGACCCCATAAAACAAGGACCGAGACCACAACCATGGCTCCTCTGCAATATAGTGCATAAAGAGGATACTATCGGGCAAGAAATATGTGAGGAATCTACTTTGCTAGCTGCAAAGCTGTATTTTTACCTAAAGCAACTCTTTGTGTTGGGTGTATGCACATGCTAGCAATAGATTTGCTAAAATTTAAGCAAAAAAAAAAGATGCTGGTTGCTCCTGGAACAAGCAGGCAGTAGAGGGAAGAGAGTAACAGCCCTCAGCAAAACATGAGGAAAATAGGCAAACAATCAGGCTGTAGTGATGGGTGATTTCAATTTCCCAGTATGAACTGGGAAAACTGAAAAACATGGTACAGTGAAAAATAAAATTATAGAGGAAATATAGAGTTATTGACCTGCGGTGTCACACTCCTAATAGGACTTATCCTCTCCAATCTCAGCAAAAATGTACAGTTAGTAGATCAGAAACAGCAGAACGACTTGGTTCAAGTGACCCCATGATTAAATTCAATATAACTTAGAACACTAAGCCAAATATATCAAAACCACAATATGAATTCCTGAAGGTCTACTTTAAAGGCATATGGGAAAAAAAACCCCTGTGAAAAATGGGCAGAGAAAAAATAATGGAAGCTACTTCTGGTGAAGAATAAAGATTTTTCTAGCATTGCTAAGATGCAGTTCTTGGGGGAAAGGAAGATAATGATGTGATGGTGGAGAATTAGTCCCTATAGTCTGACTGGTGTACTTTCTTTAAACTCTTAATTTAATAAATGTGTTCCATTACTGAATTCTGCTGAAACTATTGTGAGAGAGCTATAGCTACTGCCATACCTGGGAAAGTGGGGACAGCAAACATTGTCTATTCATATCCATTTGATAACCATAGGAGAGTTGCTTGGGAGGTGAGTATTCTTTCAGTAAGTGATTTAACCTGAGTCCTTGACTACAGCAGTGGACGCAGAAAAAAAGATAAACATCTAAGGAATCAAGCTGGAGAGGAACCGGCACTTCTAGAGATGCACTGGATGCGAGTAGTCATGTAGCTGCAATATTAATGCATTTGCACTATGACTCTGCTGAAATTAAATAGTTATCAGTGTAGATACTTGAAGCATCTCTGGTTAGGTTTTCAACTTAGCACTCTATGTTAGGTGAATCTGTCTTAAAACTAGACATGTGTTTGTACTTGTCCATATAACTTGAATTTTCTAGGTGTTCTTTGCCCCTGTAATTCAAACATATAATAAGAACAAATATTCAAAAAAATATTTAAAATAAAAGGAGACTCTAGTGTGAATTTTACAATAAGAACAGGTGTAGTGGCAAACTACATCACTGTAGAATATAAACCATAGAATGATTAGAGTTGGAAGGGACCTTTAAAGGTCATCTAGTCCAACCCCTCTGCAAGGAGCAGGGACATCTCCAACCAGGTCAGGTTGCTCAGAGCCCTGTCCAACCTGGCCTTGATTGTTTCCAGGGACGGGGCATCCACCACCTCTCTGGGCAACCTGTGCCAGTGTTCCACCACCCTCAGTGTAAAAAATTATTTCCTAATATCTAATCTGAGTCTACCTCCCTCTGTTTTAAAACCATTACCCCTTGTCCTGTCACAACAGGCCCTAGTGAAGAGTTTTTCCCTGTCTCTCCTGTCCCTTTAGGTCCCCTTTAGGTACTGGAAGGCCTCTATGAGGTCTCCCTGCAGCCTCCTCTTCTCCAGGCTGAACAACCCCAACTCTCTCAGCCTGTGTAGGTACTGTGGGTACAGTACCAGGGTACTGTGATCCGAGAAGCTGTGTACAGGAGCACAGCACGGCAGCGTCACAGTGCCTGAACTGCGGTGGTGTGCCCTTTGTTGGACTGGCTGTGTTTGTCTGTGGTTGCTCAAGCTTCGGTCTGCTCCTCCAGGCACACTGATTATAATTCATTTAATCTTGAGACAGTGAGGGTTTTTTGAGTGATATACAATGTAATATGCTTGCACCATCTCTCTTAATTTTTACATTTATATGATCATTTGTGTAAATAGGAAATACCATGGCGATACATGAATAATTAAAAAAACCAAACAGCTAACCAAGTAGTTAGTGTATTTTTAGCACTGACAGTATTTTTAAACTTACCTTTTATACATGATTGAGAACTTCTTATTCTCAAAAAATATCTCCGGGGATTAGTACTCTTAGTGTTAATGTAAGGAAAAAAAAAGTTTCATTTAAAATGTTTATTTGCTATTTCAATACCACTTTGAATTGAAGTGTCACCAACTCAAGTAGGAAAAAAGACAAAATTCTGTAGTTTAGATGATCAATTAAGCAATTTTAAAAAAGGGAGTTATGACAGCACCTTTACCAAGGATTATCCACAAAGCCAGTTCAGCAACTAGGATAAACTGGTGCAGTTATCATTGATTTCTCTAGAATAATTATTTCTACGAGGTAAACACCTGACCCATACTGAATAGTTACAAGTAGAGTAATGGCTGAAATACTTATCAAATTTGTAGCAACAAAGAAAATGTCTTAAATTCCCCCCACCCTGAAATAGGATTCAATTTGTTAATTTTCTGTATTTCGTGAGTTTATGACTGATTTCTTCATATCACTGAAGGAAATGGAACAAATTGTGGGTAATTAACTCATATTTACAGAAAAATGTAAAAAATAGAGAATTCTAAATAGAAAGAATTGGCATTATTTTAATCTGACAAAATAATAAATTTAGAATGAAAATGTTAAATAACTGTCAAATAACTTTAATTACACTGTATGAAAAGTGTTCCAAAAGGAATCTAAGTGCTGCAGTGGTCTTGTCATTATTGATGTTTAAAAAAACCCCATAAAGATTAATGTCAAACTTTATGCAAAATAGAGTCCATTGGACAGACTTTGCTTGCCCCCACTCTGATTCAATGCAGAAAAACTACTCAGAGCTCTAGTGGAAAACTAGTTGGGGCGGGGGGTGAAATGCTCAGAATGCTTAAAATTCAGATAAAACCTTCTCAACCCCTTCCTGCTTTAACATACTGCTGTGTCGCGTAGAAAAGACAAAACTAGTCGTAACTTACTGTAAGTGGGAAGAACTGCAGAATGACTATGTGCAAAAAAAAAAAGTTATCTATCTAATAATATCTATAATTTCAACAAAATCAGCATTTTTCCCAACAGTATTTTCAAACTTTTAAACTGTAAAATAGCAGAGCAGTTATCACAAGACTGGTAAATGCTTTGAAGCATTCAGATTCTGCTGCAATACTCCCATTTATGACCAAAATAACTAAGTTTCACAGTGTATAAAACTCCCTGTTGATGAGATACCTCCTTATAGCTTGTCCCACATATCAATGAGTGTGGGCTGTGGGTTTCTTAGATTTTTTTTTTTTAAATTATATTTCTTTTTTTTTTTTTTCCCCCACATGACAGTCCCTCATCTTATTTTGTATTTAATTTTGTTTTCTTTAACCCACATTACATAGTACCTAACAGCTTCCATTTGCCTGGGACAAGTTGTAAGTTGTGCTAGCTGCCAAAAAAAACCAGAGCATGACTTTTACAGTATCAAAGTCAAAGCCAATAAAACACAAAGAGAAGGGAGGAGTTAAACAGCTGTTTAGCAATTAAGTGGGAGGAGGAGGTGTCTTTGTACACTAGAACATGATGAAAAATGCTGGTAATCATAGAATCATAGAACAGTTTGGGTTGGAAGGGACCTTTAAAGGTCATCTAGTCCAACCTCCCTGCAAGGACCAGGGACATCTCCAACTAGACGAGGTTGTATGATATTATGACATGATGTCAAAATTTAATGTTCATCTCTTTTTCTAAACTTGTAGTAGTGTTCTGCACAGTAGTAAAGAGGCTACTCTTGTGCATCAATGATCTTGAACATCTGAACTACCAATTAGCATCCAGGGATCTGGGTCATGCCTCTTCCCCTCTCTTTTTCTATATCTAGCAAAGAGATTGTCTTGTGGCTAGTGAAAGCAAGACGGAGAGTAAAACTTAAGCATTGTTTCATCACTTACCGTATGTTGATCTGCTTGTGGCCTTCGCATCATTTCAGACTCCGAATGTAGTAGTAGTTTTGCACTACTCTGAGTTATTGCCTTTACAGTTATCACCTGAAACTCTGTTCCTAACTTTCAAATTTAGGGGGTGAAACATGACAATAGCAACGGAAAAGGACAAATATGCTTAGAGCAAAACAATACCTTTGTAACTTCCATGGGTTCCCTCCATCTATATTTGTTGCTTGAGTTATCAGTTATTTTTTTTCCTGGACTGTCTGGAAGCCTTTCAGAAAAAGAAGGGTTACCTCCTGACAAAGAGCTCTGTTCTGACCAGATCTTCTCTCTTCTTTTTATGGTTTTGATATGTTCTTGTTTCTCATCAGACATTTCAAAATAATTTAAAAAATAATTTGAACTACAAAAAGAATAGAAAAAGCACTTTGCTAGCAAAACTTAAGAGTACTTGCTGTCAACTAGTTGAATGTAAGGGTATGAACTGGGATCTCCTGATTCTTGATAAAAGCCTTCCTGGGAAGGCTATTGCCCAGCCTGGTTTGGTTCTCATTGTCACTGACCAGAAACACTATCCTGCACTTGAGAAGAGTTGTGGATCAAAAGTGTTGGAAGACTGCTTTCTGTTAAATTTATTTTTCATACCAGGGTTTTCAAAGCAGTTTTGGGAAGTAGTTCTGCTCGTTTCATTGAAATTATAGGTTATGGCAGAATAATTCTAATCCGTGCCTGAAATTTACAGGGTTTTTTAAAATGTCAATAAATATCTAGATTTAAAAGGAAGAATCTGCCTCAGATACTGTTTTTGGGATCCTGGCGAGTGTTCATAGGGACGTACATGACAGACCATTTGTTCTGTAGCTCACAGGCATAACGGGTTGAGAGGTTCTCCACTTGTTCAATTTGCGGATTAACATCTAGATCAGCTAAAGGACGACATTTTCTGAGTGTTACATCTGCACTTCGCACTAAGCATATGTAATGCCATATGGTCACCGAAGGGTTATGGACTTTTTTTTTTTTTTTATTAGGAAAACCACCAGAGCTAATATTAGGTATGAAGTGGTATATACTGTGCACTCTTATGCCACCAAAATAGAAAAGAAAAAAAGTAAAATTTTAAAAGTAGGCTGAAAAAAATAAACAAAAAACCCACTCTCCTGTTACTGTTTATGTATAGAGGTGTGCAATGGCTCCAGTCCTGTGGAGAAAGTCAGATTAGACCTGTAAAACACACGGCTGTATTCTGTATATACTGGCAACTACAAAACAAAATACTCGTGATTTTAGCCTGCATAGCAAATTGAAGTGTTGGTTCCTAGATATTTGTTCTTAATGGCTCTTTGGGCAGAGTGGGAAAGAAGACGGGCCGTGTTGTGCTGTCAGAGGACAAGCAGGCTCTCTGCGGTGTGATCTTAACAGGCACCGTGTGTGTTTCTTCTAATTGTGTAGTATCTCACGATTTAGTACCCATTTGTTTCATACATAACTCATGTGAATAAGCTTTTAAATATACAATGATGAAATATCAGAGAATCCTAATTTTCATAACAAATTCCATCTTACAGAGAAATGTCCACAGACTGCTGCACTACATGGTGTAGGCCTTGTGCTGTTGGCCAGTGTTAGCCTTACAAGATCACATCATGAGTAACAAGAACAGGACAGAACAATCTGGGTCATAAAATGCGGTCCTCAGGTGCACCTATGCAAGGAATATTTAAATCCTAAATTCATCTCAAAGGAATTAAGCACCCAGATATGTTTGGAGGGCCCCCAAATTTGCATGTATGCAAATGCAGAGGTAATGCATGCCTGCATGCCCAGGCAATGTACCAATATCTTCTGCTAGCAAGTGGGCAACAGTTGTCCCATCTTTAATGAGCTTCTTATTTTATATCTGTGGTGTGCCGCTGCTGTCCTGTTTTTCAAGAAATTGATTTATCTTTTCCACTTCCTCCTTCCTAATCCTGTCCCCCTCCCCTTTATACCACAGTCTCTCTCGAGCAATCCTCATGCCCTCAGGATGGACATCCTAGATGGGATGTGATTGTGGCAGGTGCTGCGGTCTCGGGTACTGCTGCAGGGCTTGATCCAATATATATCTCCAATACTGATGTCTGCTCTGACTGTGAAGTTGATACCAGACTAAAACAGCCTCCCAGATTTTCCCGGTAACGGACATCACTTTCCCCTGTTTTCCTGCTTCAAATCTGTCTCTCTCTTAGAAAGTGCCACAAAATATAACCACCACCCTTGCCTGCCCCAGAGCTTGACTTGGCCCTTGTAATGCCAGGCCCTCTGCACTGAAATACCCCTTTTTTTTTTTTTTTTTTTTTTTTCCTCTCCTCTCTGTTGCAGTTTTCTGTTTGTTTTGTTTTAAACCTAAACAGAAACCCCTGTGAGTTCTCTCTTAATAACAAACTTGGTTACTGATGGACGGGTAGAGAGACACTTAAGTTGCTTCTGTACAGGTACCTACAGGTACTAAATTTGGGTGAAGGCAGGGTGTCTCTCTTTCATTAACACTTAAAGTCAGCTCCCTGCCAACATTAGAATGGTAAATTGAACCATATATTTAATATAATTCACTGACCAGGATACTGTAACAAGCTTGTGACTTTTAATTTGGAAGAAAAAAGCCATGAATTATGTGGCAAGAAACCAAAATTATTTCTAGAGTCTTGGACTCCTGAAAATATTTTCTGAGATGGGGCTGAAAACTACTGGCTTGGTGGGTTTTTTGAATCTCAGAATGATTTAGCAAAGGTTTTCCTATGCCTACAATACTCTAGGGGAATTAATAGCATTCAGAGATCTTTACATCTATGGTGCTAGACACGAGTTGTAATTAAAAAATAATTGTAGTTGTTAGTTTATGCCTAACTACAGGTAGCTTCTCATTAAATCAGTGCTTTGCCATTTATCTGGTTTACTGGTTTCCAATTTCTGCGATTTTGCATAGTAACTAAAAACTAATGCATTCTTTGTTTCTGAAAATCTTGAGTTATCACAGCAAGAAACATATGTTCAGCCAATGGAACTTATATGTATTCAAATTAGGACTAAACTAAGTCCTAAAACTCACTTATTAAAAACTAAACCAGATAAATATGAAAACATAGCAACTTTTATTCAATATGATTGAATGTCTGTGTTGTATTGATTAATCATTCTGAAGTGTTTTCTTCAAGCAAGAAATCAACCTGAGGTTGATTGTGGTTTGTTGAGTTTTGGTTGTTTTTTTTTTTAGGTGTTTTTTGTTTTTTGGTTTTTTTTTTTTTTTTTATTTTTATTTTTAACAAAGTGATCTTGTTTAAAGCCAAGATAAAAATAATGATTCACATCTAATGAGAAACTCCAGTATTCCAATGTTTGTCTTTTTCCAGATTTGGTTGAACTTGAAATACTGAAATTTCACACAAATTTTTGTTATTAAGAGTTCAGGAAAAAATCATCAATGAGGAAACATTGAAACATATTTTATGAGTGTTTTCAATATTAAATTATACTTTCTATGGTACTGTTTTGCCCTGGTGAGTTGTAGTTCCAAAATCTCACAGACTCATTGGCTCCCTGAACTGACCACGTATCCGAGGTGCAGCCTTTGTGGACTAGTGTAGAGAATTTGTCTTAAGGGACACTTTGATTGACAAGGTCATGGGGGACGGAATGCAATAAAAGAGGAAAGGAGTTTTCTTCAGGACATGGGTGGGAGAACAACTTGGAGTGATTTACTATTTAATGAAATAACAGTGAAGGAAGCAAACATCATTGCAACTTCAAGCAGTAGAATTTGTTGGAAAAAAACCCCAAGTTGTTTCTGCAAGTGAATACAACTTAAAAATAAAGGCAAAGTGTTGGAAGGCACTAGATCAATCAGCTAGTGGAAACTGTGCTGACTATATTAAGATTTTTAGCTGTGCATGCAGAAAGGAATTGAATCCCAGCAGCTACACCTGCATTGCACCTAGGACTTTTGGTTTGCACATGGGCTCCCCTCCCACCATCAAGAGAGGTGGTGGTGGAGGGGTGGCCACAGCATCCCGATTGGGAGCACATGTAATGGCAGAGTAGAGAAGAATGATGGCATTGCAGTGGCTTGTCTTTGGTTCCTATTTGTAATTCTTCTGATCGCTATGACGTGTTGATGTATCCGTTTGGAATAGGCTTATACTGGATGATATGGATGTTTTGACTGAGCAGCTATGAGGTTGGATTTTTTGGACCTCGGCAGTTCTAATAGGATACTTATAAGATCACTGCAACCCTAATAATGTTATTAATGTAGGTATGATATACACAGAAGTGAATTATAGTCTAATAAATAGAACAAAATGCACTGGAAACCAAATGCTTTATAGCTTTAAATTAATATGTGAAATAGATGGGTTGGTTTATGAAATGGCAGGCTTTAAAATGTGTCCTTCAGTTCTTTCCTTGATACACTGGTTTTAAGCCCAGTTAATATCATGCCTTGCCAGGCCAAAGAGATTGTGAAGATGAAAACTCTGGCGTTTGCTTTGGGCCAGGAAGAGAGGCAGTAGCTCTTTCAGCGACTGTGGGGTTTTTTTCAGTGAAAAAATAGATTTCAGTGGAAAATTCCCATCCAGCTCAACTTTTGTTGATCGCTATGTACAGTAGCTTCCTGGTAGACATGGCCATCAAGTGTTAAGTCTGGGCTGAGCCGGGGCACAGAGGCAGGCGTCTTCCAGTGCCCTCAGACTTTCCTGGCCAGGAGGCTGCCAGGAGGCAGCCACGTGCTTTCAGGACGCAATATTAACTCTAGCCAGCGCTTACCAGCAGAGCAGTCTGCTGAGATCTCTGGTCCCAGTTCAGGTTTCACTTTCACTTTAATTTGGAAGATGGTATTAAGAATCTAAGGAAAATGTGTCCTTTAAGCTATACTCAAGTAGGGGAAAGGAATATTCAGAACTTTTGTTTTTTCTTTTTTTTTTGTTTGTTTTGTTGTTTTTTTTTTTTTCTGAAGACTTGAGTAAGATTTCAATAGAAAAGTATTAATGTGTCTCTTTATAAGCTTATTTGTCAAGCTCAATTTTTTTTAAGCAATGAAAACCACATTTTTCTTTAGCAAACTGAATTCTAAGTCCTGTAGGACTTTAGCGTGTGCCGAGAAATATTTATTTAAACACGCAAAACATCAGGAGATTACTTACAAGCCTGAAATTACACTTTAAATACCATGCTTGTTGAGCATGTGACAAATTCCAGGAGTTAAGTGCTGGTGCTCTGACTGTGCTAAAACATTTAATTTCAGAACTAATCTCTTGCCCATCTCTCCCCTGATATTTATGTACGTTACATAATGAATGCATAGCAACGTAAAGACAGCGCAGCGAACAGTTAATCCCCAGCTAGCTACGGGTGCTTTCTGGATGGTGGCAGGCCTGCGCGGCAGCTGCGAAGCCCCTCGCCGTGGCCGGCGAGCTGGGCACAGTGGTACCAGATGGCCCTGCAGACAGTCGGCGCGGGGCCAGCAGAAGCTCAGTGACAGCCCCGCGAGCCAGAGCTGGTTTCGTCCTGTGGTTTCCACTCTACACAACTCAATGCTCCATTCCTGGGAAGGCTTATTAGCTTCGGCACCGTGCCACGGGAGTTCAGAGCATCAGCCTGGGGCTGTCACTGCGCTCAGGCTAATAAGAACCTGCCGGAGCAAAGTGTGGAGGAGCACGGCACAGAGACGATTCCATGGCTGTACGAGGAACCAGCCAGGTCAGTCAGGGACAGATCTCAGCTGTGGCTTGCCAGCCCTGCTTGATTCCAGCTGAGTCTACAGAGCTGTTTAGATCCCCACAATATGTCTATAATCTTGGATTTGTCATTACCCACAGTATTCCGGTCCCCGATTATGTCAGGTAACAGGCAGTTGACTGTAGCTAGCAGAGCTGGACTGCTTGTAAATACTTGAACTGTCTAACTCTGGTTTGTTGTTTCTTTCTTTTTTTTTTTTTCTTTTTTAGTGATTTGTCTTGCATCTTTGCACTTGACTAATTTCATATTCCTGCTAGTTGTTGCATTTAATATTCTATTTGTGTTTTCCATTCTGCTGCTACCAATACATGCACCTTCACCAACATTACTGCTAATGACTTTCTCTTCTTTTCATCATAAAACACACATTCTCTGGAGTGGCAGTAAGATCATCTGCTAGAAACCACATTACTGTTAATAAGACAACACAAAGAACAAAGAAAATTTATTTCAGCCTGGCAGCTGTAACATCACTTTAGTACTGGTGCTTGTGTGTGTGTTGGGGAGGGGGAGCAGGCTTTCTTCTTCCTTCCATTTTTGGAAGAGGGTTTGTGGTTCAGTTGCTAGAACTGTATAACCATAAGCCGTAAGAGGTTCATTTTTTATTTTCCTGTAATATCTATGCACCAAATGTGTCAAAACCAGAGATACCAGATAATACATATATTTTAATAAGCAGCATGAAATACGGCCCGTGAGATGGGGAGGATTATCCTCTGGTAACTGATTTCATGGATGTCTTTGTCTACTCAGAATATCCATCTCTCTCTCTCTACCGTGGAACAAAGGTATTATTTATAACAAAAGTTTCTTCACGTGCAGGGATCAGGGTCAGAAGTCTGTGTGAACTGAAAACAGTAATGATAGAGTCTGGTTGTACATGCAATCTGACTGCTCGTGCAGGTATCTCCATGGCCAGCCCTTGTCAACGTGGTGTGGAATTACATCTCAAGTGCATAAAAGTAACAAGGTTTTCTGGGGTACAAATGACTTTGACTAATCTGGCTCTTTCAGGAAAAAAATGAAAAATTTTATAGTGCCTTTTGTTTTGTGTGTACTTTGTGGTAAATACTTTAGCCTGTAATATTTTCTATGGTCAAAAGCCCTACCTTGCTTGTCTATGGCATCATAACCTGAGCAATACAATATATTATTCATTTTCCCTCTTTTGGACAAAAACCCCACAAGTGTTTATTAGTCATATAAATCCCCAGTTTCTACAAAGCCAGATTAATTTTATTAATTCACTAATTTACATGCATGAGGAAGCAAGTGGCCTACTGATTAGGCAACGGACACTGGGCCATGTAGGAGACACTGTCCCTCCTGCAGTGCAGTGTAGAATGGAGATTTCAGAAAATGTTCACGCTTGGGGTAGTGTGTTGGTTTAGGTTGATTGTAAGCCCCCCTCCTTCTGCACCAGCTCTGCTTTTTCCTGCTCTCTGCAGCAGCAAATGACTGTGCACATGGCTGGGTGTGAATATAGAAATAAGAGGTTTTGTCAAGCTGATGAGTTGTAAGCAGCTTGAATTTTCAATATTTTTCCTAGGTTTTTTTTTTTTGTGTGTAAAGTTATTCTCACAGCTGCAATCTGCACAAGCAGGAACCCTCAGGTGTGTTGGGGCGGGGAGGGTATTGCAAGGTAATAAAGTGCTGGACTGCCACTGATTGTTTTGTGGTTTGTTTTTTTTTTTTTTAATAAACAAACAAAATTGGGCAGCCAGGGTCCTGGTTGGAGTGTTTTGGTAGGATATGGATCCTCAACAGGCGCCTGCAGCCAAGGCTCTCTTGTGTCTGTGATTTCCAGCCATGGCCATTTTTGATCCTGTTGACTTCTCCCTACAAGAGGACAGCTGATATGTTAAGACACTTTAAAGAAGTAATCATTATTAGTGTGCCTAAACTGATTCCTGCATAGTGGAGAATAAACATCTCTGGGCATTTCTTTATGCCAATAGAAATAAAGGAAATAGATATTCTCAATGCTGACGATGACTGGAGGCCATTTTATAACATTCATGATGACTTCTGCCTTTCACCACAGATATTCTCAGTAGACACAAGCATTTGTAGCAAAAGAAAAACAACTATCATATGCCTATAACACCTTAGAAAGAGAAAGAATTGCCATAGACCACTGAATCTGCAGACAGAACAAGATAGATGCCTAAAAATGGAAAGAAATATGATAACAGTGCATAAAATAGTATAAAAAAACCCACCAAAATTAAAAGCTTATTTGCATAAATTCATAAGATGAAGAAATAGAGTAAATCAACATTTTTTTAGTTTTATCTAAAATTTTAACAATTGATTTATAACTAGCTTGTCCAAAAAGAGCATAATTTTGTTTAAGTATGTACTTTCAAACACCAATATAAGCACTTTACAATTATAATTTTAGTAATATATAGTAAAAGGGCCCTTTTAATGGCTGAAATCTTGCCTAGAAATGATGCCAACAAAGACTCCCATCACAGTCCAAGCACGTGCCTTCTGCTTCTGGGGCATTAAGTTTCAATCCCATTGGGTTTTGCTGTATAAAATGTCTATTCATATAGTAATTCTAATTAATTCCTGACCCTCCCAAAAGGAATTCCCCCTTGTCCAAAATCTTTCCAAGGTAAAGGAAATGTCTTCTTTTAAAAGCACGGTAATAACCCTCAATCTGCAGTAGCTCAAGATATTTTCAGATGTGTACTAAAATATATACGATCAATGGGCTTTCAGAGTGTGGCTGACCTAGAGAACGATCCCACAAGCTAAGTGCTTGTAGAAACACTAAAGCTCGTTGTGTGTTCACTAATCCTACTCAAGGGATATTACTCATAAAATTTAGAATCAACATAAAATATTGGAAATACTTATGCTACACATTTTACATTCTCTCTAAGGGTCAACTTGTGTCTTCCCTTGAGTAGGATAAACATGGATACAGTCTTCGCTCAGCTCTTGATTGCACTATAAACAAACAATTAAGCTTTCTTTTAGCAGCACAATTTTATTGCATCAATGGTCAACTTCGGCAAGAGGAAATGGAAGCTGTTTGAGGAAGAGGTACTCTCCGTGCCATGTGCACGAAGAACTGCAAAAATTACTTACGCTGCTTATTCCTTTTAATTAGTGGCTATTGTCTCAAGTTTCATTTGTCCTTTAATCTCTAAGGAGTTTGGTTAAATATATGTATATATTTATAGGCTTTTAAAAATATACATTATATATATGCTCTGTGGAGTGTAGGAGTGTACACTAACTCTTGTAGAAATCCTACTATTAAAATGCATGACAGAGCTCTTTGAGCAATTCTTCAATTCTTCTAGGTTTGCAATGTTGGTGTTTTGTTTTTGTTTTTTTTTTTCTTTACCCGCCTTCCCCCCCTCCCCCCCCTTGTTGATTTGGACACAGACTCCTCAGCTACAGTCAAGATTTGCTCTTTCAGGGTACCTGCAACTAGCACGTGGTTAATTCCTAGGGTTTCTTAGGCTAGTCATGGGCATTAGTCTAGGGTTAGGATGCAGAGTCTTTCTGACTTTTGCTGAATGTGGAAGATGCTGGATGAGTGTGCTGCTTGAAAGTCAAGATTTCCTTTTATGCCCCTCACTTGCCACATCATGTACTTTTGTGTATGAGCTGATGCCTGTTTCACACAGCTGATCAATTACCTTTGCTTATTATTTCAAAACCAATTGTTCCTTAAACTAGAGTTTTTAGCAAATGGTAGGGAGAGAAGGTATTTGGGTGATTTCCTGTGCAGACACAAATAGTTCCACCTTAGATAAGTGGTACATAAGTGTATATACAAATGAATTATTTTTAATTTAAGGCAACATTTGCTGTTAATAGGCTGAATAATTAACTTCAGATTTTGAGTGTGTCAAATGTCCTTCTAAGTTATTTCAAACTTGCCCACAAAGCCAGTTTAAAACCGTGTGTTTTTAAGAATTCTATAAGTAGGAAGAGGCATGCTACCAATGATATAGGTTATGCAAAATATTACGCTATTTGCAAATGCACAAGCTAATTAGATAGTATAGAGCCATTAGCAGTATGTTTGAGGTTTCAGTTAAAGATGATCATTACCCATAGAAGAACTGTCTACTGTCTTACTGCTAGTTATCTTACTGCTGATGACTCTACAGGATTGTAAGGCAACAAGCAGTAATATGTGTCATAGAATTTTATATATGTAGGTTGTTTTGCAAGCATACTGTATTTCCTATAACAATTTATGCATAACTGCTTATGGAGATAAACCCAATTAAATAACAGGTTTGACTGGCTTTTCTTTATCTTTACTTCACAGTCTACAGTTTGCTTCTAAATTGTTAAGTTTTTTTTTTTTAATCACAACAAAAGTCTGGTGTGCATTCCTGTGTCTTCAGGCTTATATTTTAGCTAGATATTAATGAGAACCTCCACTTGTTTTTAAACTTTTATTCTTTTGCATAGCTCCAGTGAATCCATCAAATATTTCATTATAACAGGTTCTTACTGTTCTGCTTCCTCTTGACACGGCTGTCAGATTCGTAGTTGAAGCTGGAAGAAGTCTTTAATAACTGGACATAATTTTCCTTACCAGTGCAGAAGTACAAATGCCCTCGTAACCTACTCTAAACGTTTCTGATGAGTGCTCAAGAGCAAGAGCTGAACAGAATTTGATAGTGTAGTATGTACTTCCACATATGTTACATTTATAGGTCTTGTAAAGTCCTCTTTTTCTCCCAAATCCTTTGATATCATTATTCCTGGGAGTGCAATTGATCAATAAAAAGCTACTACATGCTATTCTACTGCAAAGAGTGAGAGATGACCACCAATAATTTCTTAGATCATGTACTTTCTTCATGTTTTGTCCTTATTTCTGGGTATGTGATTCATTATTGTTTATTACCCTATTAACTATTTGGGATAGTGACCACATTTTGAACTGACAAGTGTGAATGTTACAGCTTACAGAATGAATACATATTTTTGATATATGAACATATACGCATATTTCTGAACATCGAGAGGCATTCATGACACATTAGTGAAATTACCTTTCTCTATGTGATGTTCTCTTTGGTCTGACTTTCAGCATCATCTACAAATGAAGGAGGAGGAATAAAGCATTTTGGAGTATGAATGGACCTTTAGGGTTGGTGGGTTTCACTTTCACATTACTAATCATAGCTTATTTTGCTCAGTCCTTGAGTAGGAGGAAGCCTTCTCATCCTGCATACTGATTAGAAATAGCGGACACTACAGAAAAAATTATGCCTGCCCTAGCTAAAACGAATACGGGACAAAAATAATTGGCAGGCAAATCTTAATGAAGAGTAGTGACAGCAGAAGGAAGTGGTTGAATAATCTGTAGTCTTCAGTGTTACTGTATGTTCCATGTCCATTTCTTACAATAATTATGACTTTGTCCCTCCAAACTGATCAGTGGTGGAGGGAGCAGCAGAACTGCTGGTACCATCCAGTGACTGGCTACTGAAATAGCTCAACACTTTCCCTGATTGATGAAGTTTATTCCTCTGGGCAGGGGTAGGGAATGACTGAGGAGGAGACCAAGAAAATTAAACAAAAAGAATCACAGGATGATTTGGATTGGAAGGAACCTTAAAGATCATCTCGTTCCAACCCCCTGCAAGGAGCAGGGACACCTTCCACTAGATCAGGTCACTCAAAACCTCATTCAACCTGGCCTTTGATGAGGAGTGTGCATTAACTGAAACCAGGTATATAATCCTCATTGAAATCTTGGCATTACTCAGAATAACTTGAACAGCAAAATACTTATGAATCATTGGAATAATCACTGAAAAGATGTTGTATCTTCCAAAAAGCCTATTTTAATGAATTAATTTTAAATATTTTTAATACTCCAGTTACATTAAGATTTATAGGCCATTGAGTTATGTCTGCTCTGGGAAACAGCTCTAGAATTTCTTGGCATTTATGTATTTAAATTCTTAACCATAATATTACGTTAATGCAGTTGCACTGAATATTAAATTGATTTACAGTTATTAGCACTATATATAATATATACTCCTTAGCATGTAAATATCATAATGCAGTAACAGAATGCAAATTGGAAAATATTTTTCACATTCTTGGTACAAGTATCAGCTTTTTGCATTAATTCCTGATGGTTTATAGTCATTAAAGCAAGATGGCTTGAAGGAAATTCTTTGATTTATAAAAGCGTAAATGAGCACTGAACCAGTTCTTGGATCTTGTAGTGTTACAATGCATCTCTGTCCTGTGCCTTTTTCGAGTGGAGTGAGGGAACGCTTACAAAGCCATCCACAAAGTAGCTACCTCTGGCAATGTATTTGATTTGAAATCATGAACGATTCAGAAAAGGCTCTTGTGATCTTGTGAGCTAGTATAAAAAAGCCCCAAACCCTAACCTTTATTTATACAGTGGAAAAATTAGTGCAGTTCTAATGCAATTAGATATTTACAAAAAATATTGCATTTGAGTGAACTGTATGAGCATAAATGAACTTAAAGTCCGTTTGAAGGCATTTCTTGTTGTCTGTGAGTAAATCTGTAATCTTTATGCTCAGATCCTTAGTAGGGTACAATACTATAGTATGGTTATTGCCAGCACTGGTGAAAAACAAATGAGCAGAGAATAAGGCAGTTGCTACCTGAAATGTCTCATGCAGGAAAAAAAAGAAATTAGTCCCTCAGTCAAAAACTTTATAAGCCAAATATCCCATGGGGCTCTAGTAGATCTTCATTGGAACTGTGGAGATCTGGCTTCTCTTCTGTGTATGGTAAGGATGTGGCTATGATCTTAAATAAAGCATTGTAACTTCTGAGACCCCACCTGTTCTCTTTTTTTTTTTTTTTTTTTTTACTTAAGGGTGAAACCTTTCAGGGAAGACACTTTCTTTTTTTTGTCTTGGTGTACAGCCTTGCCCTGATCTGGATCGAGCCTCTGGGTGCTACTGTGATGCACACCATGCTCTAATCCAGCATCTGTACCATTATTTTGAGAGAAAATAATGCATTTACAGCAATTATAAAGAATATTTCACTTATCTAAACCAACAATTCACCTACCACCACTTAGTATGTGCTTCTGCCAGGAATGCAGTAGGTAAATGTTGTCAAAAATAGATTATAATTTTTGCTGAAATTTTCAATGCTAATGCAGCTTTTATGCAAAACAGTAACTTTCCTTTTTTTTTTTTTTTTTTTCCTTCCCCTAAATATGCTTCCCTTATGCAGAGGCTGTTAATGGACACACATTCTATACTGAAAACTGTTTACTGTTTGATTTTAAAAACAGTTTCTATAACACAGATCTCTTTAATGGAAATGTATTGTAAACACAAACTGTTTACAATATACCATAAAATATTTTTATGCTGCATCACTCTTTAATGGAAAAGTACTGTATATACTGCACTGATTATTTTCTATTAAAACACATTAAACAAAGCCTTTGTTAAACCAATATCTAGTTCATAATTTACACAAACATTTTTAACTAAGCATGCTAAACACAGTCGGCTTCATATAGAAAAAGCCTTTTAAGGTTTTTCGTGTTGACTAACTGCACAGAAAAAGTGGGGAATAAGAGTAATACCAGTTAGTTTTGTAGGTAGCGATGTTAAAACACACTCGCTTTCAGATAGGTAAAAACATTCTCAAATGAAGTTGTATCGAACCACATCTGCAATCTTTCTTCTCCACTCTTGGGTTAGGAGACTTCATTACTATTACCCTTTCAGCCAAACAGAACTTATTTTTATACGAATTCGTACACTGAAGGTCAACAGCAGTGGAAATAACTCCGAGTTCTTCAGTGACCCCCCCCCCACCCTCCAAGACAGATTTCAGCAGGAGAGGTGTGTCTTCTCAGGAGAAGGTGGGTTAACTCACAGACTTGCTTTCTCAGAGAAGCATTCCCCAAAACAGTTCTGTGGCACCTGCTTTGCTGTGGAGAACAGGAATCCTGTAGGCATGGTACGTGCTGCTTCCCTGTAATCCCTCCTCGTAAGGATGTTGTCATCCTCCTCTTCAGTGCAGCACCAGACGGTTGGGCTTGGGTCTTCCTCAGCGAGCCCCTGCTGGCAGAGGGACTGTCTGTTAGTTGAGTAGGGAGTTTTGTACTGAAGAGGGAGGAATATAAAAAAAAAAAAGCATCTCATAATGAATCCTGGAAGGTCAGAAGTTTGAGATTCTTGGGTCCTTAGATGCTCCTTCTGCAAAAAAAAAAAAAGAAAAGAATGTCACCAGTTACCAAGATGAGTAACCTTTATTATGATGGTCAAGCCTTGTCCTGTCACAAGGCTGGGAACTACTAGCAATGCAGTTGCCAAGTCCTCCTGTTCCCACTGTTTTTGCAAGAGGTAGTGGCCAGTAAGAGCAAGTTGGCTGGGTTGCTAGTTTGGTTTTTTGGGGGTTTTTTTTTTTTTGCTGTTGTTTTGTTTTTTTTTGTTTTTTTTTTTTTTTTTTTTGTCACCCTCAAAATTCAGTTGCCCAGGGTTTAAATTTAAATGAAACTAAGTGGATGCTTTATTTCTCCAATTTCCCCTGTGCAACTAATTAACCTGTGAGTCTCTCCCAGGGCTGTACAAGGTGACAGCTTGGGATCCTTATTTATCTTTGAGATCCGTGAGACGGTACACTAAGAATCACCATGTAGCTTAAATGGGAAAAGAAGTTCTAGATTTTCTGTTTGTTAACTTGGGAATGGAACAGCCTAGGAAGGATCAGTTCTCCTCTTAAAGATTAAATGTTACCATTGACCTAATTTAAGAATCACTGTTCTTTAACACACTTGCATTTTTACACAGTCCCAGCACAGCAAATACTTTGGTAGTACTCATTGGTAATGAAAGCTTTAGATCTGTGAAGTGATGCTCTGGAAACACACAAGGATAATGTGGGCCAAAGAATTGATGTTGTGACTTGCCCTTTGATTTTTCAGTGCCCAAAGTTCCCTCTGCCTTTCAGAGAGGACAGTAGAATTCAACGGTTTCAGTATCTAAACCTGTTGCAGAAGTTTCCGGGCTTCTGCATCACATCAGATAGAGATATATTTTAAAATTCTTTAAGTGACTTTAAATGGACTCTTACTGTATGTGAAGTTATCACCTCCTATTGTAGAACAGTGTGAAACTAAAGTGCTTAGAGAGACAGTTATATTTAAAATCCTAGCATTTTCTTATATCTGTTATTTTTTTTCCCCCAAGTTTTATAACTGACTTGAAGCAAACTACCTGTTGTCTTGCTTCAGACTTTACACGATAGGCCATCTGTCTCATTCTGATCAAAGTTAATTTTTTTTTTTTCCTTTCTCTTAAAACTCCAGAAAAAAAACCCAAACCCAAACAATCTCAGCACTCGAATAGCTTGCATGGTGTTGCTAGCACGCGTGTTCCACCCTTAGTAATACCGGTAGTATCAAGTCAGTATTCAGCAAGCACAAGCATTGAGAAAGGGCTCCAGCTTCTGTGCTGAGTAGTTGCTCAAGATTGTTCTCCACAGATAAAAGGATAAACTTTAAATTATGGCTTTTGTTTCAGTGTAACTTTACAATAGATAAACATTTAATGTTGGCTATGACATTTACAAAGAGGAAAACATTTGAACACAGAGACTTAGCAAATTCTCAGGATTCTCAAGAGCAAACCTAAAAGTATTGCATTTTATTGTCACCAGCTGAGCTCTGAAGAGGGACTAAGAAAAACCACTTTTTATTTGCTGTAAAGTAGATTTCTGAGTGTATCCACTTTTCCTGGCAACTTTAACCACACTGAATTTGATGCATGCTCTGAATTTTGGTCTTCTCTTTTGAGTCATTACATACAGTCTTAGGGAAACAAGAAGGTGGCTAAGTTTTGGTGCTGAAAAAGCCATGATATTTTTAAAGTTCTGTTTGAAGTCTTTGAACTTTGGTGTAAAAATATCACCTAGATATGGGACTGAGGGATTGGGGTTTGCACAAAGGAGCAGTTTTGGTTAGTAAGGAGGGGCCTAAGGTGGTAGCTTCTATAGGAAACTGCTAGAAGTTGCTCCCCTTTGTTCAGTGGACTCGGCCAGGCCTAGGGCGGACCTGCTGCTGGCCAAGGCTGAGCCAATTGGTAGCAGAATGTCCTGTGATAATGCCTCTGCGATAACGTATTTAAGAAAGGGAAAACAGGAATAAACAAAAAAAAAGAGAAGATGTGAAGCAGCTGAGTGGAGGCAGAGAGGGGGAGGTGTGAGCCTTGTGGGCCTTGTAGGCCTCACCCTCTGGCCTCCCGCTGGGCAGCCGACTGGGCCCAACTCGGCCCAGCCTGGCTGCAAGAAGTGGAGAGAGGATGAGAAGTGAATAAGATGTACTTTTTTTCCATCTTTTTCCCCTTTTTTAAATGACCTGATGTACAATGGCTCCTTCTCATTCTCTCCAAGAGTGCAGATATAATTACATATGCATGTAAACAATTAAAAATCCATGCTATCCTTCTCCCTCATTAGTCAGAAATCTGAGGGGGAAATGCCACCGCTAATATGGCTTAAAACTCACTTGGTCTGATTTTTGTCAAGTTTTAATCATATTACTTTAAGTGATTATTGATTAGCATTGTGTGTAGCAATAACTCTTGCATAAATAAATAAAATGCAGCTGTGTGTGACCCTCCTAATTTTTGTGACATGTTATCTTTCCACTACAATATTATTTTTAAAGACATGAGGGGGCTGAACTACGACAAGTATCTACTGTTCACTGTGGAAGGTAAAATGGTTTATAGTGCCCCTTTATTCTCACTGCCCGGAACAGCTGGGCAAACAGAGAGGAAATGGCTTTCTCCTAGTACTCATCAAATAACTGATCTGCAAATTATCCCTCTGAGGAACAAGGAAGACAATGGCAGTATGTTCATAAATCAAGAGTAAAGTTGCAGTAGTTTGGCCAAAATTCAGAGAAAAGGATTAAAGTAAAGGTTTATGGGATTGAAATTGACTAATAAAATTTTAATTAATATTTTTACTAAAAATCTACCTGGTCTACCAGATCAGGATTAATTAAATCCAGTCTGTATTATGTAATTATCAAACCAGAACCAGAAATACTTTTGCTTTTTTCAACATTCTGTGTTATAGACATACAATGTCCATCTATAACAAGTAATGCTCTGTAAATGAACAGGTGCCCAATATTTCCCAGTATCTTCTCTCCAAGGCAGTCTGATTCAATAGCCTGTGTAAGATAGAAATAAAACAGGAGGAAGTTCTTGCAACAAATACAGCTTGTGAAAGTGAAATCTCTATTTTCCTCAAGATCATGTAGAAGCTACTCAAAATATTACACTGATGTACTCTTTGACAGGAAATAACTAATTTCTTGAACTTGGAATTGCTTGGTTGAAAGAGTTTAACAAAACATGTTACGGCACAGAAAATCTAGTTATTAGATTATGTTTTCTGTTGTACAGTAAAGAAACAGAGCATAGCCTAACAAAATACTTAAGTGTTTATAAGCTGAAACATATTTCAGTAACATCTGATTACAAGTTAGTATCTCAGGCAATCTATCATTATCAGTATTAAATGTGTTATCCAAACTGAAATAATAAATTTCATTTTACTTGTGTTTAATAGCAAACATGAATCAGAAAATGTTTCCTGAATTTTAATAAAATTTGGTTATAGCTCATTCATAAGTGAGGACAAAGAAGTACTTACAGAATACAGAACAGTATAATCACTGAAAAGAATCACTGAATCTACCTGTTCTATATTGTTAGCATAAATGGAAAATAAGATTGGATCAAGATAAGAGTTTTTCAAGACTGCCTTAGTTTTATTCTGAACAAAATTTTGCTACTATCTGATTTGACATGCAATTTATTCTGAATAAGGGCTTAATCTTGAAGTCTTCACCCAAACAACGAAGGCATGGGCTGCACGTGACCTCAGGCTTTACATGTTTGTGGCTGATGGGGCTTGGTGCAATTAAGGCACCTCAATAAATTGAAGTCTCAGGGACTTCAGCGTGAGCCTGCAGCACTTCAGAAGCAGCTGACAGAATCCCCCATTGTGTCTGCTCTGATCTGTATAGAGTACAAGCTGTGTGGTCCACACAAACAGAGTGATCAAACGGCATCACTGTGTTTCTGCACTGAAGATGAATGTGCTTTTCAGTTCAGCTGTACTCAGGAAAGTTGCAATGCTATTTTTTGGGGGCAGCTGAGAATATGTTCGGTAAAATGCATATTCTGCTGACATTTCTTTCAGGAAAAAAAAAAAACAAATAGTGTGAGTAGGTTTGCGATGGTGTTGCAATTTCTCTTTTTTTTTTTTTTTTTTTTTTTTTTTTGTAATGGGCCAGTCTTTAGGAGTGACTTATGCTTTGGAACTGACTTTGCCTAACTTTCTTGAAAAGTGTATGTGTGCTTCTGTGTGTATATAAAAATTCGTCTATACGTGTTCTGATTTTGAAGTGCTCAGGATAGAGAACAGTGATGATATGCAAAGATGTATCAAATGCCTCTATGGTTTTTTTCTGCCTGGTAACATATTAGAACATTTTGGTCTACCAAAGTAACACAGAGGTTTATTTTTCATAGTCTAGGTCTATTTTTCATAGAGTGTTGACTTTGGCAGAGGTGAGGAGACCAGGTGTCTGTCACCTGCAGCAGTATTTTTAGTTAGTTTGGAAAGAACAGCATTTAGTACCAGCCAAGATGTTGCTATTAGACCTGCAGGTGGAGAACTTAAAACTGCATCTGGAATCTTTTATTACTGAACTGTTTGTCTAGGAGAAGGTCTTGTCCTTTGCTTGTGAATTTCTACTTTTGAGTATTAGTTTGTCGCTGAAAGCGATCACCATCGCAAACATTAGGCATGGAAAAGTGAAGCAGTAAGCATGTGATGTATGCTATTTAAACTGTTAAGCCACTTCGTAAAGCCTTAAAGATTGGAAATGTAAAGAATTTAAAGATATTTGTGAGATCTAGAAAGTACTGTTGGAGACAGTATTGCTTGATGGTTCATTAATTTGCTTTTCCTTTGTATGATGTTACCTCTCTTCCTTTTATTTCTGTATTTGTGTATTTAAGCAAAATGTGTGTGTGCATTTGTTGTGTATCAGGTCCCCAGTTAGAGATCTGTGTAACATAAACTGCATACTTACCTTGTTACCATAACCCTACTGCTTACTACTGCTGGATGCTAAGTAGGTGATAGCAGTTAGACACTCTTCACCACTGAATAGCCAATGCCAAAATCAGATTAATGTGAAATTGACAAATTCTATAAAGGCAAAAAAAAAAAGTAGGTTTGTCTTTTTGTTTGTTTGTTTTGTGTATTTTTAAAAACTTATTTCCATGTCCTGACAGTGAGTGAGAAGTGTCTCTATTTTCCTCTGTGTCTTATAATTTACATATTTTCTCAGTATTCAATAAATAAATTGCTTGGTCTTGGAGCTAAATACTTCTTTTCCTTACAGCTTTTATAGAATATCTATAAAGTTACTTTGTCTGCAGAAGTCCTTATTGAGAATTTTCAGTGACCATTGCAGATATATAACTCTGCAAGAACTCAATAGGGGAACTTCCTAAGAAAAAAGAGGATATGTCACCATAATACTGAGAGGTTTCTCTTGGAAACTCTCCAAGAAAGGATTTCTAGCATTTGCCTTCCCTGAATGATTTTGAAAGGCCATACCAACAAATGGAGAGCAGCAGTGTTGCTGCAATTTAGTCAGCATAAATGCAGATTATTTTAATCATTACAGAAGCACCCTTACCTGTTAGAAATACACTAAGAATCAGAAAATTAATTATACAGTTTGTCCAATAAGGATACATGGGAGTCTTTTCTAGGAATCCACAGAGATGCATGTATATATATATAAAAAATTAATAACTGCAATTAGCAGTCCTAGTTTAATGTTGTTTTGCAAGTCTGGTCATCTCAGCAGAGAAGTCAATAACAAACTTCTCCAAGATGCTAGTCCCTGGGCTTCTGGGTTCATCCACGTTGAGAAAGAGCTGAGAGGAGGACAAAACACTTTCCATGGCCAAGAGAATTATTGTTAAAGCATGTATTGTACCTGTGTATAGACATGTGACTGTTATAACCAATAATTAATAGTTATTAGTTACCATTAGCAGATTCAAAGCATCTAATTCAATGACAAACCTGACAAACACAGAAACCCAATTCACATGTACTCTGAATCTCACCTTGCTTTTTAAACTGCAGCTTTTATCACAACATGTTTCTGTTCAGATGGTTAATAGTAATTGCTGTCATAACCACCACACAGGGCATTTTGTTTCTAAGCCTGTTTCATAAATACTATTCCCAGGTACTTTCAGAGAACATTTTATTCGGTCCATTTTGGCTTCAAATGAGAATTGAGTAGTTTTGTCTCAAATCCATTCTGCCTATGCCCTTTGTGTATCCCTTCTTTTTGATATCCAAAAATTCAGTTGTATTTTGTGAAATAAAACCCCACAAATCAGAGACTACTCAAATTGATTGAGATCTTCACCTGGCATGAGGATTTTGATCCTGAACCTTTCCATGTGAAAGATGAGGACAGGTATAATTCTGATGAGTGTTAGTTCTGACTTAAATCAGAAATAGCCACTCTGGAGTTAGCGGAGTTTTATGCTAGTCTAGAAACGATGTGGGAAGATCAGGCTACAGATGCATGACAAATATAAGCATGAAAATGTGTGTGTGTGTGCATAGGTATCAAGACATTGAATTTCAGAATTATCTTTGCTACGTGTAGAACATAAAATGTTTGTTTCTGAATTTTTTGGAGGAGGTGTGCAAGGTAAAATACCACAAGTAGTCTCTTTTTTTTTTTTTTTTTTTTTTTTTTTCTCCACTTGGGCTTTAATACTTGAACTTTTAAATCTAATTATACTTGCCTGTCCTAAGACCACGTGAATGAAAAATTTGACAGAGCTGTTACCAGTGTTAATTCAGTCTAGAATTACATTTTCAGTCACTATTAATTGATGTATGTCTAAGATCAATTGCACTATGTAAATTTACTGAAATTGAAGATCAAAAGTGTGACTATTGTTACTAGATAATAATTCAGAAGATTATCTAGGAATAATTATACCACAATGAGTTAATAGTGCTGGATTGGGTTAGCTTTGGAAGAAAAAGTCGATGTGTGGTTCTGACAAGGCTGAAAAAGAATAGTTGTATGTGGAATTTGGTAACTTTACACAAAACCAAAGTGATCTTCTTTGACTTAACACAGTTCTGTTGGATGTGTGTAGGCAGCTCTCTGCATACCTCTATTTATTTTTTTAAACAAAAAACAACCCAACTCATAGATATAATCTATACATGAATTGATACGAATCATAACAACAGGATTTGGATGTGTGGAATTGGGATAAAAGTGGACATCCTTTGGAGCCAACTGCACCACCACCTGTGGTGACAGAAATGGAATTATGACTGCTTACATATTCATTTGGTTGCTGAGATGTCTAGTAAATGAACGTTGATTTTGGATTAACATAAGCCTGTATGGAAAAATCAGTGGGATGGGAACAGAGTAGGTCGAGGTCAGTCAGTGTTTTGCAGATATTCAGAGATTCTTAAAGGGAATTGCCAGTGTAGACTACCTCTGCAATCCACAGTCAAAACCACTTCAGTAATCGAAAGGGAAAAAAAATCAATGGGTTGTTATGGAGAACGTGAAAGTTGCAAGATCCCACCGATCTCTGCAATCTCTGCCTGCTCTCTCAGGAGGGCAATTTAGAGAGGAGAGTTTTGTTAATTGCACTGCACCTAAAGTGGGATTTTGCTCTTACTGTCTCTTATTCCCATTGACAAAATCAATAATAACTGGCAAGAAAGCCACCAGGAGTACCTCAGTAATGCAGATATATGGTTGAGTGAAGTTTGCCCTGAGGAGGAGGAAGGTGCTGCAAACCCCGCCAGGCCTCTCTCCCATGCCAGAGGGGAGGCACTCACCCATCCCTCAGGTGGTTTTTTGGGGTTTTTTTTTGTTTTTTTTTTTTTTGTTTTTTTTTCCTCTTCTTTGGGTATAGAAATGGTAGAAAGTGTTGTTTACTATATCTGGGCCTTGAAAGCTTGAGAAGTGCATTTCACACAGTGCTATGCCTGAAGAAAGCTTCACTCCCTTCTGATGCATGAGACCAAGCTATTTAAGTACCACTGTTATGTAAATATTTACATTTGTAAAAAAACCCCAAACTTTCTTGTAGTAATTGTATCTATTCAATGCATACCATCCTCACTTAATAGTAAACATTAAAACAAGCTATTTAGAAAGAGAAATCCTTGTCATTTGGCAAAGAAAACTGCAATAATCCTCTGCTGCTTGCTCTCCCCTCCATTTTAATTGTTAATATCTTTTCAGCATGCGGGAGAAGTAATCTCCTACCATGCTAAAGCAGTCAGCCTAATTGAAAAGAAATACAAGTCATCTAGTGCACAGCTGAAAAATTCAGCTAAAATGCAATCTGTCATTATCTTTCCAATGCCAATTTTAAATAGGTATTAAAGTAAATGGGGGAAACATCTTCTCATTTCTCTTGCGGTATCATTTCGTTTTTACAGAAATCCCTAATCCTCAAATGAAGATTCTGCCCGATACCCAGCAAAACACTCAAGACTCGGCCTCAAGTGTCTTGGAAACCAGATCCAAAAATAGAGGAATAATTTCCCTATCATGAATTAATCTCATTTGAAAGTGATTTTAAAAATACAGTTTATGCAATGCAAATTCTCGCTCCTAGAATAACCTGTATTTGTGGTTGTTATGCCACAGTCAAGAGATAAATTACTGCTCAGTGAGCTGTTTCAGCATGGCAACGTGAACTGCAGGTAGGATTAAGGAAACTGATGAAGCATAACATAACATGAAAGAAATGAAAACATTTTATAGGACACATGGGTATTATTGACAGGTTTCTACTTTTTAGATACAATGAACTCTTTCAGCAGGAGACCGCATTTGAAAAGTATCCTGCATTAGAAAATTACATGCCACATATAAAAGTATTCACACTTTTAGTCCCCAAATTATTATGCACTATATAACACATTTCAATTTAATTGGAGAAATGTTGTATTGTGATACTGAACACTTGTTTAATGGAGATAATATTTTAACTTGGTAGGGAAAGTTGGATTCATTTGAAGCTGAGACATCCTCAGATTTGTAATTACCAGCACATACTTCTGAGTAGGTAAAAGTACATTGAAAATATGTTAGATGGGGCCTTATAGAAAATCCATCAAGTCCCTTACAGGTCAAGTCCAAACAAAATCTTACTAAAGCTATTGCTGTCAAAGTTTGTTTGGCTCTGGTCTCAGAAAGACAACTTTCTTTAGACATCTCCACTGACTGAAATCCCAACTGCGGGAACCTCAGGATCTGCACCGTATTGCGTATGCTCAGCAGGTGTAAGGAAATGGCTGGTTAAAAAAATACCTGTACACGAAGCCTGTCAAATTGAAAAAGAGAGTTTTTAGCATTCTACTGTAAAACACAATGAATAATTATTTTTCCTTCAGCAGCCTTACTTTCTCATTCCTTCCCTGAGGTGGTAAAAGATTCAGCTAGATCGAATAAAGACTATGCTCTCAGGAGTAATCATCCTTTGGTAGAAAATGGTGTGACATTTTTGCTGTTATTCTTCCTGGTGTTCACAAATTGGAAGATTTTGTAGTTGAAGTGTGACTGAGATATTCTGTTGTAACTGTGGTCATAGTGGTGGAGAAGAAGAAAACAAGAGAATAGTGTTAGGAAGAATCCCTTCCTAATGTGTATTTTCTACTCAATCCTTTAACTTTAATCAATAGCAATTAGTATTTTAGAGGGATAAAACTCACTAGTTTTAGAGGCTTTTTCAGTGAGGTAGTAGAAGTAACTCTTAAGTCTCTTTTCTCTCAGTGTCCATATAGTCCTAAATTCATGGAACACAGTGGCTTAGAGCAGGATGTCTTCACATAGTGCTCCAATAAACTATGGTTTTGGTCATTCTGCAACAGCTTGCACATAAGCATGGTTAGTTGCAAAGATTATTGTCTTGCTGATGAGACCCAGTACTAGCTTATATGGCCTGGCTAGACCAGAGCCTAATGGGTGAAAAGTTTTCTGCAGTTATATTTCATCTAGCAGACCTGCAGTTTTATTGTTGGAAAAGTTTGGGCGGTAGAGACATAGGACCAAGTCAGTCCTGCTGTGGTGGGTGATGCAATAGCCGTTGTAATACCACTTATGCAGGCTTTCAGAGACAGCAGCCTTCAATGCTTGTTGTTGCCCAGGCAGCAGCACAGGGCAAGCACCACGTTCTGCGCAGGTTTGTCCCTCTCCTCTCTGCTACACTTGATGGTAGCAGGGAGCGCTTCCAAAATCTCATGACTCAGGATCACTGGGAGGCAGAGGATATCAATATGTGCCCTGTCGTCCTTGTTGGCCTTGCTGAGCAATTGGCACTTAGACGTGACAGTGAGCTCTTCTGTTTTCCCACTGCTGGTAACGGCATCGATATTGTCATCTGGAACCCTACCACCTAACTGCAAATTGAAAACCAGTTTGTTCTTGATCTGCATGTTAGGAACACAGATATCTATATAAGTAACCAAAGTTTATAAAAGTAGGAGATAAAGCTTACCATATATTTTAAGGGTGGAAAAAAAGGCACTTCTTGCTTGACTATTATACTTGTTTTGGAGCTATTGTTGACGTTAAAGCTGGATAGCTGAGAAATTTGTAGTGGAGCGCATAGAGAAGTATGAAGATGGAGGAAGACAAAACAATACAGAGGGGAATCCATCTAAGAACTGGTTGGAATGTGAACTGCCTGAAGTTAGATAAGCTGCATTATTCTTTACTGCAGACCAAAATCTAGAAAATATTATTTTTCTGCTCTCTGTGTTTCATTTGGAGTCTAGGGAGAAGGGACAAACCAATGACAATAGTAATAAAAGTAATATTAATAATAATCTCTTGCTGGGGCAGAGAAAAAATAGGGAATTTAGGTGATGTATGTTGTGAGGCTGCATGTGGAATGCAGATTAGTATGAATTAGGTGAAGGAAAATGTTTGTGCAAAACACTGCCTGTCTGAATACAGATTTCGTAATCAGCACAAGATGTTGAAAACAGGATTATATTTTTATGTTCTACAGAATGTTATTGTTTTCAGAAGTTATACTGTACTGTATACATCATATTATGCAGTGCAGGGTCTAGATGAGCAAATCAAGCCAGTAAACTCAAAACACGTAGCATATCTGCTTTCCAAAAGCTGGTACACCTCTAACCCTAAAGAGAGAGCAGAGGCAGAGGAATGATTCTTTTTACTGACATTTGGTAGTGATGAGATGCCCGTGGTTATAGCCATGGCATATTGGAAAGTTTTCACTAGCCTCCTGCCTACCCCAGTCTATCTGGACTACTGGTTGAAACTACCTATTCCTGTTCTGTTTGTACTACACCACATGTGAAAAAAAAAAATTAGAAGGCCTTAAATTATACCTCTGTGAATACAATATAGAAGGACTAACATGCAGTTTTCAGAACAGAATGTGGGTTCTAAATATTAATTCTGTTGTGCTCTACTAGTGGTTAAAGGTGGTCAAGTTCTGGTGAGGAGAAAGAATATAAGCAGAACAGGATATGCTAGAACTCTGATTAAATATTTACTGATTATATTTATCACAGGATTTTCTTATTAATGTCAAAAAGTCAGTTACTGTCCTGCAGGTGGTTAAGTGTTAAAAGACTATTTAAAATTTCAATAGGATGCTTGCTTTTTTTTTTTTTTTCCCCTAGTGTCTAGGGAACTACCCTCAATGTTATCAGTAGACTGAAAGATGAACAGTATTTCCTGTCTTCTCCATCCGCCTCTCCCAAGTACGTTCTATGAATTATTTCACTTGAACTTTATATTATAGTTTATTTTGCATTTAATGATTGAAAGTCTCCCTCAGATCCATGCTGAGGCTGAGCATAGTAATAAATATAAGCTGGTCCTATTTAACGCATATTTGGGGGGATGGGATAAAATAAAAATGATGTAAAAGACAAATAAAAGAAGTATTTAAAAAAAATAGAAAATACATTTTATCAATTTCTTGTAAATGCCAAATATCCTTAGCTAAAGCTACTTGCCACAGAACCTGCCCCCAGTGTCCTCATCACCAACCACAGGACAAGTCCCAGCTGGAACCATTTATTGGCTTAGTCAAGTGCTCCACTACTTTGTTCTAAATATGTCAACTTTGATTCATCCTTGGGCTTAGTTGCTGTCAAACACTGTTAAATGGAACTGGAATCAGCATTGCACCTAGGTTTCCACTAAGCCAAAACCGTAATCACTTCTGTAGAAGTCTTAGTATTCTGTGGCACTGAAGAGTCACTTTGATAAGGAGTATGGCATTTCTGTGAGGGTATCTTGTATGAAAATGGAAGCCTGGTCCCATCTTTGGCACCAGCTAGAGGTGAGAAGTTCGTAACATCAGTACTGAAAGCTTTGGCAACAAGCTGTGTCCCTCAGAAGTGCCAAACTTCTCATTTATTTGCATGATTTATGTTGTCAGGAGTGCATTATGAGACCTGAGGTAGGACTCTCCCCACCAACTAAAGCTCTGGCAATGTTTAGTTTACCATTTGACTGGATTTTGGTGCAGTAAGTAAGACTAAATGGAAAAATTGAATCATTCAGAGAGGTGAACTGTAAAATACAAAGTATTTTAGAGTGGATAAGGGGAGAATAGGTTTCATCTACAGGCTACAAAGGCAGTTTAAGGAAATACACTCAGAACAGCATGTTATCTACTTCTGCTCATACTGGCCAATGGTTTTAGGTGATATTTACACAGATTTCAGAGGGTGTTGCAAAGGAAAACGTCATTTGAAGGAAGTATACATCTGGATACCAAGTGAGATATGAGGAAGGAATCACAAATGCTGCCAATAATTGCTGATGTGGTAATTTATGTTATGATGAAAACTAAAAACTGAAGGCAAGTTGGGTAAATGGATATTCATATCACTGCTGAGCACACTGTGACTGATTTTGAGCAGTATTGCCTCTGCTATTTGGCAGGGGTCTTCAAAATGCGAAAATGGACCACGTGGCCTTCAAAGGATACATATTTTTATGAGTTTGTGCAGTTGAGTCTTTGACCCTACAGTTTTCTTTACTGTAAATGGATGGTGAAGGAGATGATCCCAACAGATATTATTAGTGGTACATAAAGGTACATTCTCAGTAATTTGTGTTAAACAGCATCGTATGTATTACAAAGCATTCAGCAAAACTTCTACATAAACCTATCCTTTCCTTCATGTAATCTACCATGCTTTGGATGGTAAGGTCACTTCACTTCACCGATGACCATAGCTTCTCTTACAATTGGCTCCTAACTGTTGCCCACTTCTACTATGAAACTTCAGTACTCTCTGCTTTTTTTTGAAAACGGCAGGGTCCTTGAAGGAGGGAAGAGACGTTACTAAGGAATATCACAAGTACAGTAACTGAAGATTTCCACTCTCCCTCTCCATGATTTCTTAGAATAAACTACTCTGGATGTGGGAAGTCCTTTAAATGTATGAGCTCGTGGAGAAACAGGGTTTGAATAAGAGGAATTAGCAGGTTCCAACACGTTAGCAATTAATGCTGTCTTCACAGCATTGTTGGTTTGCTTTTTTAGTGCCTGGAATTCTGTGCCTGTGTGTGTTTATGTGTATCTAAATGTATGTGCACAGGGATAAAACACCAGTGAATAAGAATTCTTCAGTTAGTTACTCCAGCAACAATGTTTTAAATCTTTTGTGCTGTGGTATAAATTGCTTCCCCAGGGCAAAGAACAGGAAGAGTTAAGCCTTGTTTATTTTTCAACCTGTTACAATATTTACTTTTGTGTTTACAGTAGTCAGTGCATCTGGTTCAAGCAGAGCTCAGAAAGATTTCACCTTAAATCATTGACATAACAAAAACCAAAAACTTGTAATAGATTTCCCTCCCCCCCCGGTATTTAGGAAGGAATAACATGAAGGTTAACACCAATGGTTAAATATGCCAAAAATAATTGTGAATGCAATTCTTTTTTGAATTTAATTCCACAATCTCTAGATAGTAATAGTTTAACTCTTTTTGAAGGTTAACGTGCATTCCCTTTTACAGCAAACTGAATAGAATCCTGACAATTGCTTAGCCACACGTTAGACCAGAAACATCAATGCTATTATGTTTCATTAATGAAGAAAGCACTGTGCATAACTAATGGATTTTATTAAGGCTAATATATATAACAGCAGGAGCAGTTGGTAGACCAAGGAAAGATTTTTAGCAAGCACTCAGTGGAACTAAAAGTCACTGATTAGGTAAAATAATAAACTTGTTTGACACACCGAGGAGCTGGTGTAATTTTGGTAGTCACGGGGTGAAGACACCGTGCTTGATAACTCTGGAGCTAGGAGGGCCCTGAAGTAACAGTATTTGACATGGCTGGGACATCTCATCAAAGGGAAAGAAAGAACCCTGACAAGAGAAGTATTAAAGAGGACTCCTGGTGGGAAAGCTGCTGCCATGCAGAAAACTATATTAGATAAAGATATCACAGAAACTCGTCCCCCTGGGATGCAGCAGGGGTTCTAATAATTGATGGAATATTAAGATAGGTTGTTGAAGATGCTTTTGGAGCAGCGTGAATATCACAAAGTGTACATTAACGAAGTAATGTACACTTAAGCAATTATTCTTGAGCCATTCATGGTCTGTAGGCAGTCATTGGTGTATGGGTAATTAGCATACATTGCAGATAAGGTCACAGTACTGAAGTTCTAGCCCCCTTTAACAGTGTTTAAATAAATTTATTTCACTGAATTTTTGCTTCGGCAGTGAACTGATGAGACTTGGAGCCTAGGAAAGCAGAACGTCGTCCACGCTAAATGAAAATTCTGGATAGCTTGTAGTAGCTGTTTCAGCAGCTGATTCCTAAGGCATTTGCTACTTACCTTTTGACAATCTTTAAGAAATCATATATTTATCAGAAGAATCGCCATTTTTAAGAACCTCAAACACAAAACCAGATTATTACATGTTAATTCAGCTCTGGTAAATATAATAGCATTGTAATGCACTTATTTGCATAGACTCAATGTTCAAAACCTACTAAATATTGCACTGCCTCTTCCCTGAAGTTCAGTGCCAAATGGGAACAGCTTTGCTTATCTAATGCATAAGTCTATGCAATGTTGACCTTTCTGTTGGTAAGGAAAACCAAAGTTTTCTAGCTGGTGAAAAGGCCGAGTGTAGCGCACAGCCTGACTATGTTTAGAAGAGGTTGGCAGGTCATCCAGCAGCAAATATGAGACGAGCAGAGCAGAAAGGGGACTCTGTCCTTGGTGCAGAATTACTTCTGCAAGGCCACCTGGTCCAGAACTGCTTTATAAAGCCCCAGAAGGTGTCACCTATCAGCTAAAGGGCAGACTGTAAAGTAGTAGCTGGTATGTTGGGGAACAGATGTGGAATAAGTAGAGAAATAAAATGTAGTACAAAGAACCCATACATGCAAGAAAAGTTGTTCTTCTGCTGAATGTTAGTGACCCAAAAACTGCTTTTTCCATCTGGCTGGTCTTAGTTTGAACTTTAGGTGTGATCAGATGATCTGAATATCACATCACCTTTTGTTTCAGGTCTTTAAAGGTCACTGACCACAGGAAAAAAACCAAAAAGTTACTTTTCTGCTTACAAAGACAGCTATGTTATGATGTTTAAAGCCTTTGGGTTTTTTTTCCTGTACGAAGCTAGAACTTAGCATACAAAGCTCATCTGAGAGAGAATTATACTGCTGCCAACTTGTGGTATCTCAAACACTGTCTACAATCCAAAGGCAAAACATTGAAAAACAAACAATTCAGTCTATTTTGTTCTACCAACTCTGTGTTTTAGATGCAAATATGAATTTTGAGGAGGAATTAATCAGTGCTTCAAGACAGAAGACATTCTAAACTTCCAATTGGAGACTGTAAGCCCAGAAAGGGACTGTAACAGTCATCTACATTTACTACCTATACAGCAATAGCCTTTACCTTCCTGAATGTCGTAGTTCAGCCCTGATCAGGACCAGACTACGCAGTCTCTCTCCTGCTCCCCCCACCCTCCGAGAGAACAGGGGGAGATGATATAAGAAAAACGGCTCAAGGTTTGAGATAAGGACGGGGAGAAATCCTTAAAGTTACCGTCACGGGCAAAACAGACTCGACTTGGGGAAAACTATTCATTTATTTTCTAAAATTAGCAGGAGAATGAGACAGGGAACAAGATAACCTCCCCCCACCCCTCCCTCTTCCCGGGCTTAACATTATCTCTACTACCTTCCCCTCCCGAGCGGCACGGGGGGGGAAAAGGGAATGGGGGTCGCGGTCAGTTCATCACGCGTTGTTTTACGCCGCTGTATCATCGTCAGGGGAAGAACTCCTCGCATTCCTCCTCTGCTCCAGCGTGGGGTCCCTCCCACGGGCCACAGTCCTTCGTGAAACTGCTCCGGCGTGGGTCATCTCTTCCACGGGGTGCAGTCCCTCTAGAACAGCTGTCCCAGCGGGCCCTCCACGGGCCACAGCCTCCTTCAGGCCTCCACCTGCTCTGGCATGGGGTCCTCCACGAGCTGCAGGTGGATCTCTGCCCCTCTGTGGACCTCCATGGGCTGCAGGGGGACAACCTGCTCCACCATGGTCTTCACCACGAGTTGCAGAGGAATCTTGGCCAGGAGCCATATTACTCCTCCCCCTCCTTCTGAACTGACCTTGGCGTCTGCAGCCGTTCCTCACAACAGGCTGGCAGATGCCTCTCAGGATCCTTTTTACATCTTATTCACTTCTCATCTCCTCTCCACTTCTTGCAGCCGGGCCGGGCCAAGTTGGGCCCAGTCGGCTGCCCGGCGGGAGGCCAGAGGGTGAGGCCTGCAAAGCCCATGAGGCTCGTGCCTCCCCCTCTCTGCACCCCGCTCAGCTGCTTCACATCTTCTCCTCCCTCTTGTTCCTGTTTTCCCCTACTTAAATACGTTATCGCAGAGGCGTTATCACGAGACATTCTGCTACCAATTGGCTTGGCCTTGGCCAGCAGCGGGTCCGCCCTAGGCCCGGCCGAGTCCACTGAACAAAGGGGAGCGACTTCTAGCAGTTTCCTACAGAAGCTACCACCTTAGGCCCCCCCTCACTAACAAAACCAGAACACTGAATTAATTCTCATTTAAAGAAGTTCATACATAATTTGAGCTCTAAAATTAAGTTTTGAAGAATTCACTTTATTGTTGGTCAGTTGATTTGTAGCTCTGTAGTAGAGTAAATTTTGTATTGCCATTGTTAGCAAGAAGCTGCAGGTGTTGCACTAGCCCTGCAAAGCCCCAGAGCTGAGCCTTGCCGGGCTTGCTTTGGCTGTTGTCTTTGGGCTTGCCTGGAGATGTGTTTTAGCTTGTTTGGCTAACGAGCTGTTGAATGTTGCCTTACTTGTTTAGCTTTAGGTTATCTCTGAGCAATTGTGTGGTGCTGCATTATAATAATTTTGTTGCATCTCTGTAAGTAATATATAGTAATAATAATAATCTGTTGTTCTACATATAGTGAACTATCTCTGACCCCAAAATAATAATATGGAGTGGAGGAGAACCAGGCAAAGGATGGTAGAAATGTGGAGTTGTAGACTGATGAAGATCAAGGTATAGCAGATGTGTTAAAAGCGATCACAACCGATGTGATGCAGACCTTAGGGTAGGGCAGAGGAAACCCACCGCCAGCATCATACTCCTCGTGGTGAAGAAGAGGGGATGCTGACGTCTGATCCCAGCTCCCCCACCTTTTCCTCTTGCAAGCATTTGTCACTGCTGACTTCAGGATCCAGAGAAGCAGGGGAAAGGAGAGCACAACACCGGTAAAATAAAGTAGATACTCAAGGTGCATGGGAAATCATTTAGAACATGCTATTAATGAGACTTTTTATGTAATAATATGATTTGGACAATAAGCGTTGTTATTGTATAGGGGGTACTAAGTCTTTGATCAGACATGTAAGAGTTCAGAATAGCAATGAATTATTGGTTACAAATACAAGATATATTTCTTTAGCCCACATAAAATGCACAAGGTGCAGTTTCTCTTATTGATTAGCCTTACTTAGAAGTTTACATTTTACCAACTGACCGTACTCCTCGTCTAGGTTAACTTCTACCTAACAAATTGCCCCCACCTCTGAATTTGTCGTGACCGATTTCTGGAGTGTAAATCTTTGTCTGAGATAGTGTACATCCCTCTGTTGTCAAATTATTATTCCACAGGCAAGTTATTTGGAGATCAAGTCAGTTTTTAGCTTCCTCTTTGAACAGATGGAATAAACAGACTTTGATTTGCCAGAGGTTTTTGATAACAAAATGTGGCTTCTAATCTTATTTTCATGTTTCTTTACTCTTTCAATTTTACAGAATCTTTTGAAATCAAATGTAGCACACCTAGACAGATTATGTCAGCGCTGGTTATTCCATTGGCGAGCAAAATGTTTTTGTTATTCCTACCTGGTATCCCCTGTATATGCAGTGCTGTATTTGCTCTTTGTGCCACAATCTGACACTAGAAATTAATGTCTGGCTGATGACTTCATTAGCTGTCCTAAAGGTAGTTCTGTCTACAAGGGACAGAGTAAAACATGCAAATCTCTTCTAAACATAACATACACTATAAAATCTATTTTGAATTTTCTTTTGCTCTGCTGACAATAAGATCTCTTTTTTTTTTTTCTTACTATTTTTTAAAAATTCCCTGTTTCTAATATATCTTTGTCTGCTTTTCCCTTTCCTTTTAGATTTATTTAAGAATGCTGGAATTTCATTTTACTTGTATTAGCCTGGTCTCTTTTTTTTTTTTTTTTTTTTTTTTTTTTTTTTTTTTTTCTAGCAGAATTTTAAGACAAGGGACCAAAAGTTCACCTAAATATCATGGCTATGTTTTCTTGCTTACCTTATTTCTCTCATGGTTTATCCGATAATGATTACCTTCTTTGAGAATGTCTTCAGCCATGAGATTCTTACTTTAACAGCTTAAACCTGCAGGTTTTGCATATAAATTCAGTTGTACCACACTGAGGGCATTTGAGTATGCAGGTTTTAAGGTTTGTGATATCCATTTCTCTCTATTGCCAGCACGAGATCTGACAAAGTCCAGCACGCTGGATCACTCACCTTAGGAAGCTGTCACCCACAGATGTTTAAGAACTGTTTTAGAAACTCTCAGATTATTTTTATAGTGTTGGAAGAATGATGCCTCTGTCATGAGCAGGGCATACTGAAATCACTCCTGATAATAAAGCTGCTTTTTTTTCTGTGAGATATAAAGCATAACAAATAATCACTATGACATTCTCATGCAGACTGTGGCTTAGTGCAGAGAATATTCTGCTTACTTTAATATCCAGATTCCTAATATTTTTTTCCTCTCTCAATTTCCCTTGTTGCCTCACTAATCTTATTCTCAGCATAAATGTTGTATAGTACACAAATTAGCGCTTGTTCCTCCCCTCATTCTTCCTGTTCACATCAATTAATATCATTCAGTTGACTCATCCCTGCCAGATCTAAGGTTCATTGAAGATAAAAGACTCCTGATGACTTCACCCTGATTTGAATGAAATGGTTATTTTGGTATCAGGAATATTATGTGATGTCAACCAAGTTGCACGAAGCAATCATGCAAATACGTAGTGTGACTGAGAGCACAAAGTGTCTTGTGTTTCATACAAAGTTCATGAAAACATATTTTAGATGCTAACATGAAAATGGAAGAAAAATAATTGACAACCTGTTTTTTTTTTTTTTCTTTTTAGCAGGCATGCACTGAGATTCATGCAGCAAAAAAGTTTTAGTAAATTTTGGAAAAAAACCTCACTTTTTAAATTAGAAAGAACTGAACTCTCAAAAAATATGTACTTGCAGGCATACATTTTTTTAAACTCCAAAATATGTTTGTTTCTAAATATGTGTATTTTAAGCATATTATAGGCCTTTTCCTATTGGAAACCCTCATGATTCATAGATTGGATCATTTTGTTTAGATACCTTTGAGCAAATATTGAGCAGTTCTTTTGCCCATGAAATGACAACAAAGCATGTCAAAGAGATATTCTGTTGTCCTATGTCCCAGCAAATTGTTTGGATTTTTCACTTTATCTGCAAATATTATCACCTTTCTGTTGTGCATGGTAATGGATTGACCTAATGGGTCAAACAGTTAACAAAATTGACCTTAGCAGTTTGGTACTTGCTGGCCTTGGCATGTTTTTTTCACTGGATAAAATAGTTGTTCAGTGATAAATATTGCAAATAGAAGCATGGTAATAGTTTTACAACATTGAAATGCTGCTCAGTAAAATGTATTCTTTCCTATTTGGTGGAGACCTCTCACCTTTCCCTTCTTTCAGTAGCTGAGACCCCCTTAGCGCATTATTCAGTGGATGACTCTTGGGTTTGCCCAGGCTGAGGCATCAGTCACCGGGAGCGAGGAGCAGGAAAGGAGAGGGGCCGTCCTCCAGGCACTTGAGACACAAAAGGCAATTCAGATTGATTCATGCAGTAACGGAGACTTAAGAGGACTGTGCATAATGCATGATGCACAAAGAGCATGTGCTTGTCAGATACCTTTTATTACGAGCTTGAATGCTACGCGGGAGGAAGCAGAGGGAAGTCGTGCCTGCCAAATAACCTGTGCTTTTGTTAATCTGAGATCAGAAGCAGATCGAAACAGGGTTCGTGATCACCTGCTCACTTGCAAGTTGTTAGATTGTACTGAAAAATAATAGTAGTAATATAAGCATGAGGTGCTTCCCTGTTGGTTTTTTTGGTTGTTTTAATACCTGGAAAAAGCTCATATGAATGTTAGAGGCATATTTACTTAAGAGAAACTCAGCTAACCAATGCATTTGTCTTTGAAACAAAAGAAAAGTCTTACACAGAAAACAAAATGTAGACAATTTATTTATAGACAAAATAAAATAATGCAGCTATAACTCGATGCATTAAGCTATAGAATTCAGAATTCCTTCAGGAAAATGAATCCTGTAAAATGTAAGACTTTTACAAACAGCTAAATCTCTCATGCTCTGATAGAATAAAGTGTATGAACTTTAAAATATTAGTGTTCCTATTTGCATGTTATTAAAAAAAAAGAAACCCAAACATGGAAAAATCACATCTGTACACCTCTATGGTGATTCCCACAGGATCTCCCCATGCCAGCCACCTGAGATACTTACAGTAAATCTGAGGCACACAATATTCTTCAATACCTTGTATCTTTCACTTTACCATAGCTATGAAATTGTACATACATTTAGCATTTATAAATAAAACAACTAATTCCACCTCAGTTTCAAGCATGTACTCCACTGACCCACACCACAGAAGCAAACAGAAAAAGATTGCACACTTGTTTTTTCAGAGGCTGGGCTTATCAACATCATTACTCACAGGACATGGCTTAGGGAAGGAGTATGGGTAACATTCTTGTCTGCGCACCCAAAGTCTGTTAATAAGGATTAATGGGAGGCTTAGCCATAGAATTTTAAATATTTACAATACGCCTGTTTACACAGTATCACTTTGAGGTTAAACACCCAGCTGAACACTTACGCCTACTCTTAGTGTCTTTCTACCAGACTATTTTAACAATTAGCAAATAAATGAAAAGAATAATTAATGTAGTTTTGTTTAAATACATACTTACAATACCCATATTGTTTTGTATCCTTTAGTATGTGTGTTATAAGAAATCTTTAGAATAAGATTCAGTCCTGTCTGACTGCAAAGTATTGGGTGGTGTCATCCAATCCTTTGAAAAGGAATTTTTCATTAATTAATTATATATATTGACACAGACAAATCTGAGTCAATATGTGCCTATATACTGTTACAAAAACATCTAGCTGAGGGACCTTCAGGAGTCAGTCTTTCTTCCTCAAAGTGGAGTCAACTATATTAGTGCCATTTTTTTGACAAAAGTTTGACCAGTCTGATTTCTCTCTATCCTAACCATTTAAAAAGTGACTGCAGATGAGCAAATGAGGTCACCCATTAATTATTCCCATATCTGGCACAGGCGTGGAGAAGAGATTATTCCCTTTCAGTAAAGCACCTCACACACCTGACGTGTAAGATTGCATCATTTCTTCTTCCTTCCCACCTTTCTCTACAGGAGGAAATCCTGGTTGGCTCAGAAGTGTCTTGCAGGTCTCCTTGACACCCCTCATGCTCCCATGTGCTCTCCCTTGGCATTTGCCCCAGTGGTATGTCCTGTTACTGAGGAAAAGTGCTGGAGGCCGGGAACAGCATCCTACTGAGGTCTTGCCAGCACTTGGCAAAGCAGGAGGATTGCTTCATCTATTTTTTAGGATGAGCTTCTATTTATACATCCCATGGTGGTGTCTGCCTGTGTCATGAAAGCATGACATTACTGATTCCACTTGAGCATGTAATACCTCATCACCTCTGGGCCCTTTCCTGAAGGAGTGCCAGCTGCTCAGTCGTTCCCTGCTTGGTACATCTGCAACTGACTGTTCCTAAGCATAGCCTCTTGTACCTCTCCCTTCTGAATAGCCCCTAGACAGTTTCTCTACTTCGTTGAGATCTCTCGGATTGCCAGTCCCAACTTTCAACATTGTCCTTCTGGTCTCTGTGTTTTCTCTAATTTTACACAGAAGCCTATGCTCTCTTCTTTCCTTAATTAAAGACTGAACGGAGCTGTATGAAAGGCAAGGGCCTGTGGGGAGTCTTTTGATATTTGCTTCCATTTTGACAGAGAACAGTTGACAAGTCTTCTGGGAGGTACTATCCAACCACTATTGCACCCAGTTTATAGCGATTTAATCTAGACTATGTTTCCCTAGCTTAAAAGATTGTAATGTGAAATAATGTCATGTTTTAAAGACAAGATACATGATGCCTATTGCTTCTCCCTAACCACGTAGCTGGATACCCTGTTGCTGAAGGAAACAAGGCAATTTTAACATGATTTGTTATTCACAAATCTCTGTTGGCTCATCTTGCTTTTGCCTGCCAACTTTCAAATAATTTATAACCTCTTAATTTCACTAAATAGGCCTCCTTGTCCTTCTCAAGACTCCAATTAATTATATATTTGTAAGGGACTTGCTAGTCCAGCTTAACTTTTATTATATCTGACAGTGATTTCCCTTAATACAAATACAGCGCATACTTTAAGCCTCATGGCTCCTAGAGGGGCTGGACCCATCTTTCACATCTTTTATATCTAAGTTCAGGTGATTGTTTTAACTTCAGTTTATTAGGTGTCTTTCATGAATATCCAGGCCTAAAATTAATTTTTTTTTTTTTTTTAAATAGTGTAACTGGTCTGAAACATGTCAATCCTGAACACTCAGAGTTAGTCATTGGCCATAGGAGAGGAAAACAGTGCAGGAAAAATGCCAGTGTTGTGTCTGTGCAATGCTATATTGTGAACAGGCGTTGTATGAATAGGCATGCTAGGAATAATTCTGGATCAAGATTAATTAGGAGTTGAGATAAGCTTTTGTCGCACTAGCTAAGAGGCTTAAAATATTCTTGTCTCTTGAGGACTGAGGCTTCAGATGTGAGTCCAGTTTCTCATTTGCATGTGATATTACATTTCTCTCTTTTGGCCTAACAGTGGTATGCATTTAATTTATATATCATTTCCAAAACCACTAAAGCTTTTAGGTAAACAGGACAGAAAATGAAGTCCTATATGTCAGTGGAGAGCTGCTGAAGTAGGAGAGAAGAAAGGTTTTCCTTTCTCCTAGCCCGTGCTGTTTTCCATTGCTGCAGCAGAAACCTAAAAATGCTTATTTAAGAACTCACACTTTTACAGAATAAATTCCTAGTTTCTTACACCTTCCCTTGGCATTTCTCTGCTATGTGAAACTGAAAGCTGAGGTCAATCAGTGCTATAAAGGTGAGAACCGGCTTTTAATGTGCCACATCCGCTGTGCAGATTGCGAAAGCACAGGAAGCTGAATAATCTCATCCGTGATTTCGCCGTGAAATGCCCAGCGGCAAGGAGCATGGCCCACGCAACATATGGAACGGAGCTCCGTTCACAAACACTGTTTGCTGCAGTAGCTGGAACACAGACACTGGGTGGGAAGAGCAAACAGGCAGCTAAGCACAGGTTACACGACAGACCAGCAGCATCCTCTGAACATCGTTTCTGGAAACATTTTTGTACTTAAGTGCTGTGATGTGTTAGTAATCGAAATATTTGAGCCTTGAAATTCAAAGATTAAATTCTGAAAATTGTACAAGAGATCTGTAACATCAATGTTCAGATATAGGTACGGAGGAAGGGTAAGTGGTTGTAGGAAGGGTTTCCATAGCAAAAGTGTTGAAAGAGGAGCAGCACTTCTCTGTGTTGTGTCACAACATTGCTCTGTAATGTGAACATTTGCTTGAAGAAAAAAATACTGTAAGCCCTGCACATAGATTATCTTGCAGGTATAAACCCTTGAAGTGACAAGCTTTGTAGCCATATAGCCAGAAGTATCCATTAAGGACAAAGGAAAACACTGTAATGCTACCTATCAGGGACTAAAAATTGACTGTTTTGTTTTATGAGCTTTCTCATTCCAGCTTGAATCTCTACATTTATGTAATACTTACATGATGTCATTTCAATCTGCAGTGATGATTCACATCTGGAATGATTTTAAGATATTCAAAAGACGTTAATCAAACTTCAGTTGAACTAAGCTAATACCAGCTAAACCTTTCCTCTAAGTATTTCTTATTGGCTTTAAGCATTCGGATGACTGACTGTTAAGAAACACTAGGTCCAGAGACAGATATTAGTGGAATATCACATTTTTGAGCAAGCAGTCTGTTTGCTGGGGAGGATAGGTAGTTTCCCAGATATGATTAGTTGACACTTTGGGAGAGCCAGTGAAGCACTGATATTTAAAGATGAGCATCCTGTCTAAAGATTCCCTTGCCCTTAAACTCTGCTTTTAAGATAAGCTAGTGTGCAAAATACAGAGTCAGGTCATTTATCTGAATGACAGAGATAGTCTCACAGGTCAAGTCTTTTGTTGTGATCTTTATAACCGGTATCGTATAAGTAGCTTAAGGCTTCTTTTGCCTATGTAAGTCACCATGTTGTAGAGAGGATTATAACTCTTACTTCATGTTGCTATTGCTGTATAGTAAGGCTTTGTACAGAATCAGTGGAAAATAAAACTTATTATAAAACTATATTAAGTTGTTAACTCAGTAAAGAAATATGTATTGGAAGCTACGTAACAAGCCATTTGTTATGACAAAAGTAGTTACAGCAATTACAGCAGACCTCGGCTCATTTAATTAGCAGTAAGTTTCAGGTTACACAATTTTTCCTGAGACATTATGTTTAAAATATAAACTACTTATGCTATAAGCCCTGTTTTCAAACAGTCTGGAGCATCTGCTTGCACTTCAAAATGTAGTTATGTCGTGTCCTCCTATCAAAATAATTGCAAAGCAGCAAGGGCAGAGTTCTCCTGTGCAGGCACAGATGAGCGCCCATCCCTAAGCATCAATCTGTTTGTCCATTAGGTGTTCTGTGTGAGGAGCTAACGTTCAGAATGTCGGGGCTTTTGGGTTTGCTCTGTACGGAAAGAGCTGAAACTCCCTAGATGTGAGATCTTTGTTGTGATAAGGTAGATGAGTACTTGAAGGTTTCTTCAGAAGTGGAAGGTACTAGAATGGAGCCTGTTTTTGGCTGAAGGAGGGGACAGATTTCAAGATCACTGTTTTCTCAGGGGATGTCTGTCTTGCTTGAAAGCCATCACTTGTAGCATGGGTTGCTGTCTCCTGCCACTCTTTAACTTCTGTTGTGGAGAACTGAACTTGATGTTCCTTCCCTCCTGTGAGAAATGAAATTTCTCCCTCAGAAACCTCACCTTCCAAGGAGAAGGGAGATGGGATGTTCCCCGTGCATGTTTACCTGCCTGAAGTCATGCTATGCTGCTGAAATGCCTCAGTTACCTTGTTGTGACAGCATCCCCGGTCTGCTCTGAGCCTTTCAGTCAGTTCATTTGCCAGGCCCTTTACAGCTTCAGCCTGCTTTTCTTTTCTAGTCTTCATGCTCCCTTGAGATCTTTGAATGTAGCCCCAGCTAGCCATCTATCCAGGGTCCTCGTGTTCAGGCCCAACTCTGTGCTCTCCTTCGTGCCTGTTACTCCTTCCTGAGCTCCATTCATTCTTGTTATTTATAGCCTGACTTTCAAGAGATTATAAATCTCACTTCTGGAAACTTATAAATCATACAGTCCTATCGTAAGGAAAAATGAAATAGTATTTCTTGCAGCTTTCTAGACTTAGGATTTCCTCACTCAGCCACAGGATCTTTACTGGCTACTTATTCCTCATATTTGTAATCTGCTTTGAAAAATAGATTTTGCCTGAATTGTTTATCAGTCAACCGAACTGTCCACGTAAAAAGACCTGTTGCTCCACTGCAAGCTATTTTTTAGAACTCCAAATGGGAAAAAAAAGCTGTACTTCTCATCATTTCCACTTCAAAAATGATTTTTTTTTTCTTTCTTAGTAATTTACTTGCTATTAAAACACTTAATGTCAGCTATAATACAAAGGGAAAAAAGCCATTAATATTCTCTGCAACACAAAGCCTACATCTTTTTGTTTTACAAATTATGGTACAGGGAGTAAGATGAGTGTAGTGTACTCTGGAAATGCTGCTTGTGTGGCTTATGGAGAAGATGGAAAAACTTCTTTCTAATGTAGAATCTGAATAGTTTTCTTGTCAAGGGTACGGTAAGAAGCACAACATGGTTTGGGTGGGGTTTTTTGTGTGGGTTTTTAAATAAAGTAATTATCATAGATTTTTGGCTTTTTTTTTTTTTTTTTCTTTCCTGATATGCAGGCACAAACTGAAATACTGAAATAGTTCTAGTGGGTCTCTGTCTGCTTCTAGAAATAAATGTTTTTGTGAGCTCACATGCAAGTAGCAAGTTTACAGTTAGTTTAGTGTGAAGATTTAGTAAACACTCGAAATATCTTTCTTGCTACAAAAATAATACATTGAAATAATTGTTTTTGCATACAAAAGGAACTCAGACTAATTTATTGTGAATCATCAGGTGCAAATATTGCAACTGAAGTTGAACTTCAGTGGGGAAAGAAGTCTATCTTGGTTTGGAGGAGTGATGTTGCTTATATTATCACTAAACCAAATTGTGTTAAGATCAGACTTAGGCAGGTATGTATCTGATGACGAGAGAGAAAGGGAGAGGGAGGAACCGAGACTGAGAAATCCTAATTTTCTTGGTCCGACGTGCCTCTGTGCTTAAAAATTCAAGAGTACCAGCAGCTACGTCTTTCTCTGTATTTTTGTTACTTTATTATTATTTTCCTGGCTTTAAAAAGTAAAGAGGAACTCTAATTCATATGAAACACAGTTCTGAAAGGAGGAGAGACAGTAATCTTATTCCCTACCAGACTGATGGTGGAATATAACAACAAATCATGCCGTTCTGGCAGGTAATGCTATCAAGAGAGTCATGTTACTTTCTGATACTCTAAAAGCACTTTTTAAAAGCTGTTCCTACTGACGTACTTATAAAAACAAAAGAAATAAGAGAAAAACACTTTCAAACAGCTAGCAGAGACAGACCTGCAAACAAACCAGGTCCAAACCCAGTCCTCTGTATTGTGGTTTGCAGTTAGGTCAAGTGTCCCTCTGATATACAGTTTTGTATCTGTGTATGTTTTTATGTAAATAGGTATGTGTGTGTATACGGACTTTTAAATAATGTAGTGAGACAGAGGAAATACGGGATCAGTGGTCAAAATATTTAGAATAGTTCCATTAATAATTAATTCCAGACATTCTCTCTGATGTTGCCTTTCACTTTGTGTTATTGTTTGCACATCTGCCAAACAGGGAGTAAGCAAAGTGCTTGTATAGTAAAAAGATTCTTTGTCAGGAAGAGTTATGCTTGTGCAAAATATCATTGTCACTCTTTCTAACTTGTCCTAATTCTAGTAATTTTCAATTTATTAATTTAAAAATTATTTTTCTATTATAAAAATTTGTCAATACATGCGGGCATAAGTTTTTGTGATGATAGTTTCATTTTCCTTTGAGAGTTTGCATATGTGAGCAACTGTAAAAATCTGATATTCTTAAAACTGATACTACACATTTTTTGTGTTATAATAGCAGTTTCGTATCATGGACAACAGTTAACTTTGTTCCATTTTCTAAATTTCTTCAGATTGTCACAGCTTTAGCAATCCTTCCTCAGTTTGTGGAAATTAAAGACATACAACTATTTAAAAACGGTCAGAAGAAGTTAGTACAAGAAAAGCCCTTCCGAGTCACTGTTCTGAATTCCCACTTCCACATGCAGCATACTCTAGCTGTTGTTTTGTGCTCTAAACACAAATGTTTCTCCTTTTTTTTTTTCCTGTTCTGCTGTATTTTAAACTCCTCAGTAAACATCTTGACAAATATCTGCAATGCTGTTTTAATTTGTCTCCCTGTACACTCAAATAGATGCCTTTAGACCACTTGAATTGTTCAAGCTACTCTTTTTAAACATTTTTACAGTGAATAGCCTCCTTTCTCTATTCAACAACAGAGCAAATGTGTTGATAGGGCTGTATTACAAAAGCAGACATTTTATTTTATTTTTTTTTTTTACACTTCCTAAAAATGTAGCCTATAATATTTAAGTGAGCAGATGGACCAAAAGTGTTGCACAGGAAGGCTATAATCGATTTGAGAGAATGGCTTACATAGTAATAACAACTGTTTCATTGCTGCTTGCTTTCCTTAAAAAAATTGGAACAAAACCACCTCCCAGACAAATACCACCAGCCCCCAAACCCCACATACAGCAAGATCAGTAGAAGCAGTAGAGTCTAACTGTACATGGACGTTTAGAGTGGCAGTAGCCAGTGCTCTCGTCCTCTGCTTGGCCAGCTAACATCGCACACTTAAGTGTTTTGAGCTCTTTTAGGTGACCAAGGCAGCAGCCCCGAAATGTGGACCAAAAGGTATATTATCTAATTAATAACCTATATTTTTCTGAAGATGACGGGTATCTCCAGTTTTCAAAATTTGAGCTTTAACATTATTTCGTGATTATTATTTGTTTCTTATTTTATTTATTATTTTCTATGGGAACTTGTCACTCCGTGTAAGTTTACTCCTTTCAGGGTGTTGTTATGAATCCCACATTTGTTGAGTGTGGTGGAGAAACTGCAGAAGCCAGGCCTAGCAGCTGGCTCCTGACGTTCCCCGTAAAAACTCCTCCAACAGATAATCCTATCAGTGGTCTGTCTTTTGGGGGGTGTGTGATTCATTTAAAGAGTATTTGTGCCTCTTTGTTGGCTGATTAGCCTTTTCTCTTTTTTCCTTGGTCGTTATGCAGAGAGCGGAAGTATAGAAAGGTTTCTTGGCTATTTTCAGAGTGTTTTGTTTCACGTGTCTTAAATGATTGGAGACTGTCTTTGGCGAGATGAATGTCCTGTAGTGGTGCTGATAGAGATGACTAGGAGCACTAACTAATTCTTAGGTGTCTTAAAGGAAAGATGTTGATTCTGTTTCATGGTTATTTTACTAGTCTGGAGAAAAGTGTCTATGTGTGGGTTTTTCTCCCCCACCCTTTTAAAAAATCTTTTTTCTCTCTCTTTTTTTTTTTTTTAATTTTTTTTTTCTTTTTCCCAAATTGACATTCTGTAGGGCTGTTTTCCTAGGATAAGTTGTTGGATTACTTTCAAATATGTATGATTTATCAATAACTAATTCAGAACTTTGTACTGAGCACCATTTGAAATGCAGCGTGCCAAACCAAAAATAAATGTTCATCAGCAAGGAAACTTAGAAGAAATCCAGTTTGCTAATAAGTACTAGTCATAATGTTTAAAGTCACCTGGAAGACGAAAGCCTTATTTACAGTGCAAATAGAAACAAAGGTGAAATACCACTTGTTCACGTTATTCAGGTCAGTAGCAGGTGACTGTTTGCAATGCAGCAAAACAAAACTTAAGATTTTTCAAATGTAGAAAATGTAAAAAGTAAAATAATGATGGCCTAAAGGATGTATTAAAACTATGTGTTTCATATTACATGTATTATGCAGATAAAATATCTGAAATATAACATTATTGTGAATGAAATGTAGCAATCTTAGTTTTAGAAAGTGTGTATTAGAAAGCATTAAACTAGTAATACATTATAGCAGAAGTATGGTTATTAGGCTTAATTATTTTTAAAAATAAAGCAAAATTACTTCTGATGATTCTGACAATGGTATAGATACTGTGCTGATAGATCATGATTTTGCTAAACCTGCTGTAAAGGCTTTCTGTCTACCTAAGAGTTTACTAAAGTTTTGAGATATGAATCATGGTATAGTCATCATGTGTCCACCACTTATCATTGTCAGAGTCTTGTTATTTAAAAAATATATATTAGAGAATGAATCATTTTTCATCTTGACTTAGGTAATTCCCGTTTTCATGATCTATCCAAATGTTTTCTCTCTGAGCTTTAGTGGCTTGTAATGCTCCCACCAGACATATCAGGTAGCCAGTCATCTACCTCATGTCTGATCATTTTAATAATCCAAAACTTGTTACCCATTTCTTTAATCCAATTTATTGCTGCCCTCCTTGTTTGCAAGGACTTCTGTGGCATTACTTCATAACGACGTTTCTGATGACAGTTTGATCTTGTGCTTTTTCCTCCTTGGCTTTTTATGAATACTTTCCCACTGGAGTTTTTGTACATCTGTGGAAAGTCACATTAAAGCATTCTCTCACTTTCATGATCATGCATCTTCAAAGCACTTTCCCTTCTTTTTCTTGTTATGATTCCTCTTTTTGGAGAATATCCTGTGACTCTGTATTGAATGGTATATAAAATATGCACAAATTTACATAATTGCTACTAGATGTTCTTCAAGAAGTCTTTGCTCTCTTTAAAGTAGTCTGAGAAATATTTTAAGCCATTGTCACCTTTCCAGTGTTAGAAAGAAAGAAAATGTACAGAAAGAGTAATATGAGTTAACTTTCCTGCTGGCTTATGTAACTATCCGCAAATGCTTTAAGTTCAGAAGGAAAAGGAAATTGATGAAAGAGAGAAATATGAGGAAACTCTAACTATTTTCCAAAGGCCGTGCTTTGCAGTGGTTATAAAATGAATGGGAAAATGAGAATATGATGTAAACATATGTCTTTATGAGATTTACCCACAGGTAGCTCTGATGTGTAAGGGCTGGTAGTGTTACCAGCCATAAGAGATCTGCTGTATTATGACTCACTCTTCTAATTCTTACTGAGCTTTTAATTGGGCATTAAATTCCTTTAACCGTATCGGAATTTGCCTAGCTCATTGGCTTGATAAGACATAAGAGGCCAAGTCTGTCCCTGATGTAACTCCATTGACTTCCATGAGATTGCATCTGGGAACAATTACTTTTATTAAAATGATATTAGTGCTGCGTACTTAGGGATGTATGTGTGTTGACATAGCATTAAAGTTTAAAAAGGTCAGTTTTATCTATAGAAAATGAGAATGTATTTTGAGATTATTCTGTTCTGGAAATATATTTTTTTTTACTCAAAGTTTAAGTTTTGTTAAGACCAGAAGCATTTTTAGCAGGGTTGGTTTGCACTGCAAACAGAAGCAGTCTGCTGAACAGACTCTCTGTAAACAGCCCTGCCAATGGAAGCGCGCTCCTTAATCTAATCAATCCAAATCATTGATAGTGTAAACAGTTTAAATAGTTAATGAAATTTGTTTTGCAAAATGCAAGCTAGTGGATTTCCATGTGGACTTCGTATGGACAGAGGACTGTCTGTCCACTACCTGCCTTTTAAACCAGCCAGTTAAGGTGCTGGACTTTGCCACGCGTCATGAACAAATCTGTCTTGTCTCCTAGCATCAAAATATTGGGACAAACTACAACACTCTGACTTTCCTGTTGTTGTTTCTATGTTAAAGCAAGACTTAATTCTTCCTACACTGACACACAAGTGCGCTCTGGCTTCCAGTGTAGGCTTACCTTAAACCTATCCATCTAAAGAGAAACAAGAATCAGTCAAACAGACTTAGCTGAAATAAGGAGTTGCAGAATAAGGGGAAAGGAGGTAATTACATTACTTTGCAACAGAGACATTAATAGTGTCTGAATAGCTTGATCAGGCACGTAGGGAATCATTCTCAATTACTCAATTATTTTTATTCCTTGATAATAAGACTAATTTAAGTAAGATTTTCTTTGAATCTTCTATTGCAGAGGCAAATAGAAAAAAACCCAACAATTCCAATAATGGAGGAAAAAAAATTAAAAGGTCAAAGCGTGTTTAAATTTGTCTTCCACAAGGTTCTTTATACTCTCTGTAAAGTTTTCTTTCTTTGACTAAATACTTGATCGTTCATGTGGCTGATTCCTGTGACCTGAAAATCTCCTCAATCTTGGTTCGAGATGAGGGTCCCATGGATTTTGGAATAGTTCCAATAACAGTATAAAATGTTCTTGGTGATACCTAACAGACCTTAAGCTCCCCTTCCATCAGCAAAGTCCTGCTGTGTTTGTTCTTTAGAAAATAAACCTGCAACCCCCCCCTGCAAACAGGAAGTTTCAGCAAAATACCATGTTCTGTTTCAGGTCCAAAGTCACACTAAAAGCTCATCTATTCTTACATCTGACAGAAAAATGCAGTAATAAAAGTGATAAGAATGAGGGAATGAGTCTCTCTAAAACCAGAAAATAGGGAAAAGTAGATTTAAATGCCTGCTTTCACATCATTGACATTTTCCCTACTTCAGCAAACTCTCTTCTTGTCCCAATGTATGTTCCTTTTAACAAGAGGGAAGGAGAGAGAACTTTTTCAGAAAATGAGGTGAAAGTGAAAACAACTTTCAGAGCAAAAGTTTTTATAAGCATTTACTTACATAGAAAAATACACAAAATATAATTTCTTTGCCAAATTTGCCAAAATAGCTGCAACAAAGTTGATTGGAATTTTCAGGAGTTGTCACATTTTTACTTTTTTTTTCTTTAACCAAAAGAGGACATTAGTAGTTTATATAAAGCTAAATAAAATTATTTCTAGTTAAAAAAATTTAATCAATAAAGGGCTTAAATAGCACTTGTTTGTATACAAAGCCTTGATAAATTGCTTATGTGCATCGTTTGCTTTCCCCACAGCTGCCTGCTAGTGTAGTTTTAGTGACAACCTGTTTACATTATTTCTAATTATATGAGTAAGATCTCAGATAAACATCACTTATATAGCAACTGAATAATTATTTGACCATATTTTGCATCTTTGATGAAACATGAAGAAAAAATCAGCTAATGGTGCCACTGCTGCAATTATCACTCTGCAAACCCAGAATTTTCATGCTGTGAAGCTTCATCTATAAAAATATCATTTTTCATACAGATACTTATTCTTACTCTGATACTTGATAAGTCAGGTCACGGATTATATGGAAAGCAGTATGTGATTTTAATAAGCTGTCTTAAATGGGCAGAAGAACAGGTATTAGAAAGAAAGGTATTAGGCTTTTTTCTAACATCAACATGAGACAGTATCTACTCTTCTGGAAATAGTTTGTTTAAATTTGTTTAGATTTTGTCCTGGTTCTGGCTAGGACAGAGTTAATTTTCACTAAAGCGGGAGCTGATGGCACCCATGGCTGGGGGACACAGCTGGGATAGCTTACCAGTTAGCCAACAGCTGGGACAGCTTACCCAAATTGGCCAAAGGGCCACTCCAAGCCATGTGACATCAAGCTCAGTGTATAAAGTGGGGATGGTGCTGAGGTCAGGTTTTGCTACTTGGGAGGAAGCTGGGCATCAGGACCCACTGTGAGTTATTGTACTGCATATTACGTGCTTAAGTGTTTTTTGTTACTGGGTTTTTTGTTTATTTGTTTGTTTTCCATCTATGTTTTCTGAAACTTTCTGAAAATCTCAAACCATGAGTTTTGCCTTCTTTTCTTTATCAATTCTTCTCCCTTTCCCACTGGAGGGTGGGAGAAGTGAGCAAGAGACTGTGTAGCTTGGCCCTGAGCAGGGCTAAACTACAACAGGTTTAAAAGTGTCATTTGTATTAATTGTTTAGAATTCTATTCTTACTTTTTCAGTCCTTTTTTTTCCCAATGCTTTATAAAGTAATAGATATGAAAGATTGATTAAATGCATGTTTCTTTTCTCTTTTTTTTTTCCCAAAATTTTCTTCTGATGTAGAGAAAGCATTTGTCTTAAGAGTTCAAATCAGTCAGTTCTAGAAAAAAATATATTTGTACATTCCAGAACTACATACTCACAGTTCAAAATGTTTGGTTTTTTTTGCTTCATCCAGCAAACATTTTCAATCGAAAATGATATTTGTTCCTTTTTAACCACCACTAGGCCCTAATTGATGACAATATCTGCACATGACCCAATGCCAACCATGGGGAATTTCCATTCCAATCTGAGTTAAATAGCTACGTTTGCGTAGTGTGTAGTCATCACTAACATGGACTCAATGAGGAAGCTAGACTGGCCAAATCAGTCTTTGATGTACTGGCAAGTTGTAGAAAATCAAAGCCAATCCAAAATGCTTAGCAGTATCAACAGCTAACTCAAATTTCTTTATTAGCTGTGTTCTACATAATCAAATCAATAGTAACATGTGTGGTAGCTATGATAATTATCATACTCTCATATGATTAAGTCTGTTTTTCTGTTAGTTTTTAGTAGTATATACATATGTTTATATGCACACAAGTATTTATATATACACATATGATAAATATTATAAATTTCTTTCTCCCGTATGTGTTTCATGAATCCCTTTTCTGCTGAGCTTTGCTAATGCCTATTTGATGCCTTTTTGGCTTCAAAAAGTTTTTTTTTTTTTTCTAAATCGCTCTCTCCACAGACTTGATTGCTAGCCATGTGTTCTTTTGAGTTATCAAAGCAGGCTAATGCTAACCTTCAGAGGGGTTTTAGAATCACTGCTAACTAGTCAATGCTGGATTTAACATCACACAGCCATAGCAATTCCTTCTCTCTTCTTTCTATCTTCCCCCACCCGCCCCTGTATCCTCTAGGTTAAGATTAGCCTATAATTTAGCAGTTTCTTTAAATAAAGATACAATGATGAAACAACTGAGTCATGTAGTAAAAAAAAATATATTATTTTATTCAGTTCCTTCACATGTTTTCAGATTGATTATTGCAACTAGAGTAGCTGTTCTGTGTTTCGCTTCGGTTTGAGCACTGCTTTTGGAATGAACACACAGAAGAAAAAATGTCACCTATTTCCACCTGTGTTTTCAGGGAACAGTTAAATCATCAAAAATATGCAGATTACTTTGAGAAAGCTCATTGGCTCAGGAATATCCTTAGAAGCCTGTTTAGTTAAGTGTTCCATTAGTCATCTGCCTGAAGATCTGAAGTTTATTTGTGAATTATTAAAGGTTTGATCTGTCTTTAAAAAAAGAAAAACAAAAACTTTCATGCCTGAAATCAAAATCAGATTTGCATTGTTTAAAAATGTGGAGCTAATGGTTTCCTATAGAGGAAACACCTGTTACTAGTAAAGAATTAAAGCAATGTTCCAGATCCCATGAAAATGAATAAAGAGCTCAAGGCACCACTCAGACAAAAAAGCCTTCAACAAAAATCAGCAAAGACTATCAATCACATCAGAAAGCCTTGATGAAATGTTTTCATTACTTCTAAACAACAAAAGGTATCTTTCTGGGAAAAAAAAAATCCTTGGGGATATTTCAGCTGATTAATTATACAAATAAATTGTCTCTTTAGTAACAAAGTGGTTACAAACAATGTTGCAAATATAAAATTTAATGTGCTTTTCAGACTTCAGGATGCAGGCATTTTGATACTGGTAGAAAAATTTAAATTTCAAAGCATGTTCTTTTTCATTTTCAGTAAATGCCTGCATGTTTAGGAGGAACAAAGTCATTCAAGAGAAATCTGAGAAAAGCTGTCATAGAGGGTTTTATTCTTCCACTCCAGCTCCTGTTGATTGGTATCTTACCTTGAAATTAATCCCATTGATCAACAGTGATGATTTACATAGTTAGACAGCACTCAGGATGAACAGTGTAGCATATTTCAGCCCATAATTCCCTGAAATCAAGGGAAATTTGTATGCACACTCAATTACTATTCTAAAGGATGACTCCTCCTAAAGCAAACACGAGGAAATGTGAAACTTTTACACTGAAAGCTGGCATGATAGAAATGGCCAGAGACTAAGGAAAATGGGTTTCTTGTTTTTTTCTAAAAGTTTTAGCAGTATCATATCCATGATTTTTTCCTTAAACTTTTAAGACCAAAAGAAACCAATATGATAATTTTCAAGGCTCACAGAATAACTGGTAGCATATAATTTTATTAGCTGATTTCAAATCAAGTCCACAATTTCCGTTTGAGGTAGAGGATATGGTTTAACAAAATATCTAATATTTTTTTAAAGACTTCATATAACAGAGGATTGACTGCTTCAATAGATAAGTTGCTCCAATATCATTGTTATTAAACATTTGCACCTGATTTCTTGTCTGAATGTATCTACTGTCAATAGCATACTGCAATGTCACATTACATAAGGGTCTGCATCAAAGTTCCTTTATTAAAACTTTATTTTCTCGTATGTATTTGGAATAACTTTTTTAGTAAATGAAGTCGATTAGTTTTTTCTTAAGTTTCTCCCAGTAAAGCAAATTTTCTAGACAAACCATTACTTTTAGTTTTTCAGTCCTTGAAAATGTCATAAACACATGAAAAAGGTATTTAAAAATATTAAAATCTGTGAGGTTCCAAAGCTGCAGCAGATCAGTGCGTAGCTGGCCTTTAAAAATTACGAAATTCAAACTGGAGAACAGCATACATGTTTTCCTTCTTTCCCATTAAGAACCTATTGTACCCGCCCACCTTATTTGATTCTGATTTTGTTTTTTTCTGAATGATAGAGTCATTCAGGTAGAATGGTTAGGTAGCCATTCAGCTAGGTAGATCTTGATGAAGATAACCAAAGAGGATGAAATCTACATTTCATAGGAGATATTGCCTTGAAAAATTATGGAAAGTTATGCTGACATCGATACTACTAAACTGAAGAGTACAGTTTAAGAATATTGAAAATTAATGTAGGTAGTTAATAGATCTCTACTGAATATCCATGAATGGCACAAATAATCCACATTAATAACAGTGAGGATGTCTATGTCTCCCCTGGGAAAGGGGTTTTTTACACATCACTGAGTTATCACAGATGCTGTCAGGGCCATGGTCTACTGCGTAAGTAATTTTGTAAGTCAGCATTGCATGGCTTAACCTTGAGCAGCAAATTGACTAGAATTATTTCAGAAATGTGTAGGAAGACCTACATATGGTGCAAAAAGTCTCCACAGTTCTAAATAAACTAATTACTATTTAAAAAATATACCATTCTACTATGTTAATGAAGGTTATTTAACTATTATTTCCTTGATCAAAACTGCTTTTCTCAAAACAAGAGGATAACTGTTTTCCTAGGCAACAATTACAATACAGACTCATGAAAATACATTTTCAATTGTGTAAAATATTTGAGCCTTTAGAAGTATGGGAATGTTTATAAATCAAATTGCAAACCCCCAGTATACTTAAAGTGCAATCAGGCAAATATATATATATATATATAAAAAATAAAAAATCCTGTCTATTTTATTTTGCCAGGCCAATTCTGTATACTGATTTTATTATTTTATTGAAAAATCTATGCAGACATATTGATAGATATGATATTGATAGCTATGATGAATGGTGTGGACTACTTCTGGTAGCATGAGTTCCACCACATCTGGCAAGGTAGACATTGGATGTCCTATGATGTGAAATGCATTGCAGTGTAGGGAGCTGGTAAACTCCTGGCTCACCTGTGGCTTGCAAGAGATCACACTTGATGTCTAAATGGATGCGGTTCCAGGAGGGGTGTGGGTATCTGCCCTGGACCCCTCTGCACTGCTGTCTCCTACATGGTGTGATGGGTTTGGTCAGCACATGGCACTCCCCTCCAGTGTTGCTGTGACTGGTGTGCAACACGTGCCTACGATACACAAAACTGTATGTCATCAATTTGGGTGGTCTTTGTTAATAAAGGTTTGATTTTAGATTGGGTGTTAGCTAAAATAGCCTCCTGAAATAATAGTACAATGCTATGTAAGCTGTCCTGTTCCTGAGGTGAGGCAGCTTGATCGCACGCTCAAAAAATCACAAAGTGTTTTGCCGGATGAGACCTAATAGCTATATGAACTCATAATGTTCATAATCTGTGAAAACTTCCCACTTTTCAACACAAAAATTATTTTCCTTATGCCAGATTTTCTAGTCACAGACTCCAAATTCTAGAAAAGATGAAAGTAGGATAAATTTTCTTTCCTTAAATAAAGATACAATGATGAAACAAATGAAATGTAAAAATATCATTTAATTTTTGATTGCTGGAGCTCTCTAGCTTGTAAACCAAAAGAAAATCCTCACTGGATCATTATTCCCTTGACAAAGGAATTCAAAGCAGCTGTTTTCCAGAGGACAGCCCAAGAGATATATTTGTGTTATACAGAATACTACCTTCTGTTCTCTGTTCTTCTGATTTTGGTATTTTTTTTTTTCTTAACTGAGAAAAAAAAAATCCATCCTGATGGTTAAATCAAACAAACTTTATATTTTACCTCTTCAATTTTTTCCCTTAAAAAAAAAAAAAGGGAGTATTTAAAGGCATAAAGAAAGCCAGGAAAACAAATATTTCATAGGACAGAAGTGGTATGAGTTCTAAATATATAGCACTTAAAAATCATCCTCTGATCACGTTGGCTTTCAATAAGAAGAGCCAGGCTTTCACATGCCTTTATCCCTGTACATATATACCTACTTTATTTTTTGTTTCTTTTTTTTTAATTTGAAGTATAAATGCTCTTTTATATTTTATAATCATTTTATACTGTGACATCATAATTATAGCTTGTGAATTACAGATGTAATTATGTTGGAATTACTGTAATGAAGACAGCAATGGCAGTGCAGGACTGGTTTAGGACAACTCAACTGAAAATAAACAAAAAAAATTTTTTACAATGAGGGTTGTAAAACACTGGAACAGGTTGCCCAGAGAGGTGGTGCATTCCTCATCCCTGGAAACATTCAAGGCCAGGTTGGATGAGGCTTTGAGCAACCTCATCTAGTCAGGGATGTTCCTGCTCCTTGCAGGGCAGTTGGACTAGATGACCTTAGAAGGTCCCTTCCAACCCTAACCATTCTGTGATCCTATAAAACAGGAAAAGACGATCATTTTATGCTACTGGTGAAATTGTAGTAATATACTGTGCTTTCAAGATAACAAAGGAATTTTTCAGTATTGAACAGTCTTTAGAAATAAACAAAATCTCAAAAAAAGTGACTGGGGATGGTCCTGAAAGCTAATAGGTACTTAAAGAAATGTTCTTTAAAATAATAGACTGCTGTGCAAGGCATGAAACTGGGATTCAGGCAATCGATGAATGTTCCTTTCTTCCACCAATTCTTATGTTGGTGTTTCTACTCTCTCCCTCTCTTTTTTTTTTTTTTTTTTTTTTTTTTTTTGGGTCACCTGTTCTAAGAGTTTATTACATGTTCTGATATATTGATAACTCTGCTGTTGCCATATCCAAATTAACTGTGAACCCTTCAGACATGTTATACAATTGATGACGAAAGGCTCATTCTTACCCTTGGAGAGCTGTATTCTTGATGGATGTATCCTGGTTGCCAAGGCAGGGTTTATCAAGACCTGTTCATCAAAATCCCACGCATGAAGGCTGCAGGGTCACGAGCAGGGAAAGAATAATGTATAGGGAACTGCAGAGCCTCCCTGTGAACTTCCTACCTAGGTCTGGGGGAGTGCTGTGTGTGGAGTAACTTGCTCGGCTTTCAGACAGACGGTGTCCTCAAAGTAATTGGTTTAATTTGTGTGTTGTGTGTTTGTACCCTTCCTCATGAATTCACATTTTGTGTACACAAACTATCGGTCACGTTGGTGGCTAGCAGGCTAGAGATGCCTTCACTTTTGAAGTGGCTTATGTAGAGCAGTTTAGAAGTCACTGTCCTAATTTGCAGTAGAGTAACTCTTTTGCAGTAAACAAACACGTAGCTGTCGGTCCTGAATTCTTGAGTATACTTATTTTAGCTGAGGAAACTGATTTAATCCCTGTAGCTCTAAGGAAGATTTCTCATACCATATGCCTTTATTTGTCCACTAGGGATTTAAATCCCTTGGCTAATCTGAGCCTGTTGTACGGTTGAAATCAGGCTGGGAGGGGCTTTCTCCTGGAATAAAATATGATTACATTAGATAATTCAACGTTTATGGTTCCCTGATCTGCTTTGTTGTGTCTAGCTGTGAAGTTCAGCTCAAATAGGAGATGATGTGCCTGGGAATCCTGATTCCCATACCTTGTCCTACTGCAACCCCTGGACTTTCCTGGAAACAGAGAACCTGTCCCCAGGTTTCTTCCCCCAAAATTCAGTTCAAGATCACTAATCGCACTTAATGAGAAATACTAGAGAAACTACAATTAGCAAGGGCTTCTCTGTTTACGTGTTCCAGAGTCTCAAGCTTTGTCATGACATCGTCAACACGATGAGATGTTTTCTACTTTCTTTTGTCAGAAATCACCCACAAATTTTGTATATTAATCTTCATGTGTTCTGCAGTAACCAGTCTGTTGATTTACAATACCGAGGCAGACTATTGGCCTGCTTTATTTATTTTTTTCCTTTCCCCTGCTATGTTAAACAGACTGGAATGCCATCTGCTACTGGGATTCTTATCCCTTAAACTAAATGTGTAATTCAAGTATACAATACAGTATTGTACTTCTGTCTTTTTAAATAGAACAGCTGTTGGGTACAAAAGATATACTCCAACAGTGTTGTTTTAAGTATGCTATCTATTAAATATCAATGAAGCCACGCATTGTTTAGCACCATTATCAAAGATGAGATTTTTCTCCAAGTAATCACACTCTGGGAAGTAAACAATCTGCAGCACATTTGATAGCATCCAAACCAAGGTGTGGAATTTCATTAGGCTGTGGGGTGTATCTAATGTTCTCATTTATCAAAGCTTACAGAACAAAGAGGTTCGTTCACTTTAAATGGGACATTTCTATACTTAAAATAGAAATACTAAGGAAAAATGTGAAATGATTCAGGCTAAAGAGGGAAGTGGGAATTACTGCAATAAAAACTCTTGAATGAATTAAGTAATGAGTAAAGAACATCTTCCATCTTTATTTGTTGTCATTAATTCTTGAGAGAAATTCTTCTGTTGCTGGAGGATTTAAACAAATCACATATGCATCTTTTGTACTTAAAGGAATTATTTTAAATGAGAATACTTTTTGATAATACAGAAGTTTGGTATAGGTTAAAAAAAAATCAGAAGTTTAAATCAAAATAAAAAAATGTTCTTTAGTTTTAATTACACTTAATACACTTTTAACCTGGGCAGGATTTTAGGAACATCAATACAATACGAATCTAATGCAAACATATTGCTATACACTATTTCATATGTGACATGTGGGCATATGCCTTGTCTCACTAGCATATCAGGAGTTAGGTTCCAGAAAGAATATCTGGAGAATTTTGTAAGATAGTGTTAATCATAGCTGCATATTAATCTTCTGGACAAACAAACCTGATGCATTAGAAGCCATATCCCAAACAGGGGAGAGGAATGGTAGGAATCTGGGAGAGGAAGCTCCATTAATCAGCATCTACAGTTAGTTTCTAAATTCATTTGTCAGAACATAAAGCTAGGAGTTGCTCCTTTACAAGAAACAAAAACTTGAAGGACTACTTAAACTTTTTGTTAAATAAATATTGCATGTAAAATATATAAATCATCTTTGGAACCAGACTAGAAGCAAAAGCATCTCTTATGCCACATGCTCTACTCAATGCAATATAGAATCTTGTTCTATCTCTGTGGCAAAGTATGTGATTAAAAAAAGAATTTAGAAACTAGAGAAACATGCTTTACCCTGTCTTTCAGATGCAGCAGGGGAGGTGTAGTATTCTCCAGAGATGTAGATTTGAACTCTTTCAGGCTGAAGAAGGCGCTGAATGTACCTTTGGCATGCTGGCTTAGAGATTCAGCAACTCACCTACCATTTAAAAAACAGAGCATTTCTACAGCTTCCTCCTCCAGATATATTTTTGAGTGTAAGTAGCCTGTGACTGCTGTTTCTGATGCAATTCACTCCTGTGTGTTAAGCAACTTTGAGATGGCAGGAATAGTTCTCATTTTAGAAAATAAGCACAAGTGTTTTCCTTCATTAACTACATGGAGAAAATTCTCAACATGGATGGAAGCAAAAATTTGTTGCTCAAGAAAAAGTTAAGTGAATGTGTATAAGCATCTATAGTTACCAACATAAATGGTTTTTGTAGGTTTTGAGAATCGGGCTCCTGGAGTTAGTTTCCCCAACTCTATTTAAGCTCCTTGTTAGGGACCTTAATTCATATGGGAATCTGAGAGATTATAGTCCAACTCTTTAGAAGGTATTTAGGCATCCGAATCCTGCTGTTTCAATGAGAGAAGAACCTTTAAAGATCTGAGACTAAATGACTCTCTTCAACACGATACAGAAAGTCATCTGTACAGCAGGAAATTAAACTGAGCTCTAACCCCAGAATTTTCCCTCTCGTTGTCCCTGTGCAGTTCTGAGATGAACTGACTCTGATACCTGTGAGATTAGTCAGCTGTAGAGATGTAAGAAGTTATTACTGTTTCTATTAAAAAAAAAAAAAAAAAGCATTCAAAACATGGCACTTTTGGATGCCAAGCATTGTTCCGAAATTGAAAAAGCACAGTGTAAAAACTAGTCTCTGCCTTTGAGAATTTAGGTCATGATTTTCTTTCAAGTGCTCTAATGGAGTTAGGCACTTAAGTTTGACTTTCAATGAAATTTGAACAGCTACCAGAAACCCTTAATTTTCTTCAAAATCCATATTTTAAAATTTAAAAGCCAAAATACGGCAGCTGGGAGTAAAACGAAACAGAGGTTGGGGAGGTGGTACGGGGCCAGACTAACATGAAGATATTTTTCATAGTGTAGCCAAGACAACTCTGTTAGAAATAATTGGAAACTCACAATTATGGATTTCATTTCACAACACCTATAAACACTTGAATGTGCAGCTGTGATTAATCTCTCATTTGCAGTGCTCTGGTGTCCCAGCCCCATGCCACAAGTGGGAACCTTGTTGCTGATTTAAATGACAGAAGACTGAACCAGGAATAATTTCCTTGGGAGCAAGAAAAAGTGTTTTAAGAGAGAATCAAGAATAGCAGCATTGACTGTTTGATGCTGCCTTGATTTCAGTTTTAGCGTATCCAAATGAAAACAGCATTGCTTCAGAAGCAGGAGATGGGAAGAGAGATGGTTTTGCGTATACTCAGGGTTTCAGAGTAAAGATTACTCTGGAAAAGCTTCTTTCTTGGTTGTGGTTGTGTTTTTTTTTGCTTGTTAAAGCAGCCTCTCCCCGCTTCTTGCAGGCAGCTGCACGGTAGAGCCGACCACCGGAGCCATTTATAAAGTACACTCGGCAGCGGCGGGGCCTTGTTCCTGACCCTGAGCCCTGCGCCCTGTTGGCTTTCAAGAGCAAATTTTGTGTTGATGACAAGCGAGCATTGTTAATGGAAATTAAATTCGTCCTAATTTTTCACCTCAGGCTCTTTGCCTGTGTCTGCAATTTCCTACACTCTGTGCTGTGCTACGAGGTCCTAATTTCTCCAGTTCTGGTGTGGGGATCTTTAGTGGGCTGCGGCTCCCGCCTCTGGCTCTAACCAGCCTGCGTGGGTGTGGAAGCTGCGGATGGAAAGCTGGCACTGCTGGGGCTGCACCCAGGCCTCGTGCCGGTACAGCAATAGGGCACGCAACCGGCTTTGGGAACTCGGGTGAGCTGTTTGGCTTCGTATTTTCACCTGTCCTCCTGTGTTGTGGCGATGCCGGTGAAAGGCTGCACTCGAGCGTGGTTTTGGGGGTGAAATGAATCGGGCTGCACTGCTGAGGCTGCTCCAGGCAGGGAGGCGGACAGAGATAATCCAAGGGTTTCTTACTTTAATGGCAGGTCAGGAATTAGGTGACTTGCTGGGGAATGTCATTAGAGAAAACCCAGGCAGTCTGGGTGTAATAAACAACAAAGCCTTAAATCCAGAGGACCCCATTAACACTCAATGTGTCTTTAAAAGTATTAAGGCCTAACAGCACCACAGACTTTGTGTTTTAGCTGTAAGATGCTCAGGAGTATTAGGCGTAAAGCCAGCATGAGAATCTGCCATGTGTTAAAGATTATCCAACTGTTTGTAACATCCAACCACTCCTTCCAAGCCTGTTTCCCCATAGATATCTCCCACATTTCAGTGGCTAATTTTAAAGCAAATACAATAATTGTGACTCTGAAGGCATGACAGGCTCTTGGAGTTTGGTTTCTTTCTAAAAGGAAGCAAAAGCTAACAATATATAGTCTGCATAAGAAAAAAATTATAGATTGTTATTGACAGAAACATCTTAATTTTTAAAGCTTAACATCTTTTACAGGAAAACATATATAATACTTTATAACTTGAAAATATAAATTTAAAAAGAAAATTAAAATGGAAAACATTTGGCTCCCAGAATAATGAAATGAGATATTTTGACATTTATAGAAATTGCTTACACTTATGAAATGATATTCCTGTAAAACTCACTTGATTTGTGTAGTATTTAATTTTCCAGAGACATGAGTAGTCTGTCACCATGTTCCACTGAAATGTCAAGGATTCATATTAAAAATAGTAAATAACGTATTTACAAACATAAGCATCTGAAACAAAGCACAAATAATAGAATAATAAATTACATTTAATGGTAGCTTTTTTGACATTATGTAAAATAACAGTTGAGTATTGTTTACTGCTCAGTGATTTTACCGTTAGGTGAGAAAACAATTTTACAATCGTCACAATAAACTTCTGGAAGGAAGCTAAACTTTTTAATAACTGGTTGCAAATAACACAAGAAACTCATTCGCTATGAGCTAAAATATAGTATTCATCTTTACAGTCATTAAAGTTTGGCAAGTTGATGGGTAATCATTTAAATATAATGAGTCCTTCCTAGGAAAAAAGCTGAGAAGGAAATTATTTTGTATTATGGACTGGAAGAGTATAATAAAAACAGTAATAATCACCTTTTCTTGGTAAATGAAGTTTCCAGATTTGTAATGACTCCTGGATTTTACAGCTTGGCCATACAGAGCCTAGGTGTAGTCTTGCATGTTAGGTGCAAACAGGACAGCCAGACTTCCCTTGTCCCAGGTCACTCCACAACTGATCACCTCAGAGTTTCTCAGCACTGCTTCTGATGTGTGTGGTGCCGGTGGGTGATGTCAGTAGGTGTCTGCAGTGGGTACAGCTGTGGTGCGAGCCAGGGGAACCGTGAGCAGCCACGTGCAAACAATGGGCAACAACAAGTGGGCGAGCACCAAATGCTCCTCTGAACCCCCAGAGTGAGGTGGCTGGCTGGCATCCTCTGATGTCTCATGCTAGTGCTTTCTCACAGGTACCTAAGAAAATAGAGCACTCTCTTCTATCCTGTGGAAATTATAAATCTAAATTAAGAACTTGACTGTATTTGCAGAAGTCTTGATTTCTCACTGGAAGCAACTTGTGCCTTCTGCGTAATGCTGGTTACAGCAACACCTGTGTGGTTCCTTCACCTGATAATAATTTGAAGTAATATTCAAAATAATTTGACATGATGGTGCAAGGCAGCTTTCCAAGAGCAGAGAGGGTTAGAAGCTATCAAAAATGTGTTTAGTGAGAAGATACCACATCACTGGGCCTGACATATTTCATTCAACATGCCTTGATCTACATTCCCTCATCCATGGCACAGGTCCTGTGGAGCATTCCCGGAGCTTCTGAAGGAGTGCTCTGGTTACTGCTGCGCCCATGACTTACAGAGAGTTTCTGAAGAAAACTAAAAGAATAAGTTATTTGTGAGATAGAAAAGCGACTATTTTGTTCACATTGCTTTTGAATGGCTGTAATAAGAGGATACTTGACCGCATTTGGTGTAAGTAGGGGTGCCATCAATGAACAATGTTAGTAAACCAGCAATAGGGAAGAGAAGGTAGGAGTATTCATACGTAGCTCTCATCCTAAATTCCAAATATGCATCCATAAGAGATGAAGGGCCATAGTGCGTTGGTCTTTTGTCATCTGATGGTATGCAGTTGTATCACAGCTGGGGGCAGAGAGCACCGGGGAGGAGGGAGGTGGCTTAGCTGAGTGCGTTTCATCTCAGCTGTTGTGTGCTGTGTGCCTTCTGTGCTGAGAATAGCATCAGGGCCAATCTGCAGATGACTAAATTTCTGGGGAGTACTGGAAACGCCAAGGTAACTAACGTCACCTTTGTCCACCCCCTCCTTCCTATTCTTTGTGCCAGGAAGAGGCAGGAGATGCTTAGAAACAGGACTGCATAGTATGTGTTGTTTTGCAGCTGCTCTTCTGACGAAAGCCCTGATAGTGACAAAAATCATAATCTATTTTATTTATTTATTTATTTATTTATTTTCCCTGATAGTAGCTGCTAATGTATGGGTATCCATCTGGAAGGGATTAAGGAAGCTGCATTATAGGTACCAACCTCTAAAATGTACCAGTTCAGATTTATTTATTTATTTATTTTAAAAACTTTTCCAATCTATTACTGGTTACAACAATATTAATTCAAAGACTGCCGGCATTATGCATCTTTCAATTTAACTAACACTGTCAGAATTCAAGGACTACATTTGGTATAACCGTGATGTTATATTTAATTAAAGGCATTGCTATCATCATCCTTAGCGCTATGGATTAGTACTTGTCTCGGATAAAATGAAGCACCCTAATTGTAAGCTGATTTACTGGTTGTCTTCATGCAACTAGATGGCACCCCTATTTACACCAATTGCGGTCAAGTATCCTCTTAATACAGACATGGATTACACACATTAAGCACAAGACAGCATAATCTGAAAGCACGCTAAAATGTAAGAGAAATCCTGACAAAATCTAAACCAGCTGTTGTGCAGCTACAAATTACTTCTGCGACCTCTACAAAGAGTTTTAGTGAAATAAATGGAATGATAAAGAATAAGGAGAGAAAAATCCCAAACCACAAAACTTTAAAACAATAGAGAATGAGTGAGAAATTAACGTATTTCAAGCTATGACAGAGAGGTATTTCTGTATGAGCATTTCTTGATTAAAAAAAAATAAAGTTTTAAAAAGGACTAATATTAGTATAAAGACACACAAGGTTTGCTGTAACTCAAAACGTAAAAAGTTTTGCCCACTTGGCTCCAAAAGTGTCTCTGATTAAGCCAGATAATGCAAATACATACACAGGGTGCAAGTGCTGACATTCAAAGAGAAAAATGTTTTAAAATTTTCTCTATCACCTTTGGAACATTGATGAGTATTCCTGTAATCGCTCATACCCATTCTAATTTTCCATTTCTTCTGTCGCTTATAAGAAAACCTGACATCAGTGGCAGCCAAATTTAAGCTGCCAAGTAAAGGAATTTTAGGATTCAGGAAAGCTGACATCAATTATAGCATGTTTCTGCCTGGGTTTTATTCATGTTCTGAAAAAAATGACAGGCATCTTATACTGGAGAGCTTGGTGATATAAACATTATCAAAATTCTTTTTTTTTTTTAAAAAAAAAAAAAAAAAAGGTTTACAAAAGATGGTATAACAGCTATGCTCAAAATGATCAATATTTATGATGTGATTTTTTTGTCTCATTCCAGTTGAAACCTTGCTAAAAGAAGAAAGCTTATTTTTTTTTTTTGCATAGAAAGTAATATATTTATTGGTTTCATATTTACAGAACTAACTCAAAAGTTAACCTGAATCTTGTCTTGCAATTCTTCATTATTGTTGCTTTTCTTCACCTACTTTTTTGATAAGTCTCAAGTCATTCACACATATTAGACTTGTAGCTGGCCATCTCTGTTCACTGTACAGATTTGTGGGATCTTGTGTGACATTTGAGGATGTTTTTTTCTAAGCTGTACGTTCAAGGTCTCTAGTAGCTTTTGTTTACTCTTTTGCAGTTTGTTTTTTTTTTCTTTTTGTTTCTTTTCCTTTTTCTTCATGTCTCTGCTATGTGTCTGATGGTATCAACTGGTGAAAAATGTCTCTAAGTGATGATCTGTGGGAGGGTTATTCAATAAAAAAATCTTTAGTGACCAGTTCCTCACTCACAAAACATAGGGACAGGAAAGGTTGTGTTCTACACTTGGCAGTGTTTTAATAAACTTAGTAATAACTCTAGCTAAAAAAGACTTGTACTTTGAAGGTCAAGCTATTTGGTTCGATATGCATAATGAAATCATTATCAATGAAGAGGAGTCAGGAAGCTGGGTCACCAGGGTCAGCGTTTCCCAGTCCGTATAAGACATCAGGCTTAAAATTTAGAAAACTTAAAATGAACCAGTCCATAAAATAAAAATATGCACACACATTTCCACTAACAAAGAAGAGAAAAGAGATGAAAAATAAATTAACAGTTTAACTACTTTTCTTTTAATTTAAAACCTTGCCATCATACTATAAATGATAAATGTTGGGGTTTTTTGCTTGGATTTTGGCTAAGTGACCACTGGTTTTGAAGGCACGTAAAGCATGCATCTGAATTTTTTTTTTTTTTTTTTCTTGAGCAATGATGGTACCAAGAGACTGCTGAAGTGCATTACTATGTGTACCTCAAATGTCTTGGGTTTTTTTTGAACAAATATATTAGTATATCTCATAGGAAGCTGAATTTCAATTAACAAACTCATCAATATCTGCAAAATGTTTTGACATTTTCAGATTAAGTGATCATAAGTAATATTGTTATTTATTGTGAATATAACACAGTTCCCCTGTTAGAAGGGTACAACCTTATCTTCAAAACCAATTTTTAATGTACTAGGTTTTATTGGTACAAAGCAAAAAAAAAAAGGGAAGTGAAAGTAACCTTCTAGTGTTAACTTTCAGTATTGCTACCAGTGTTACTGACTACTTTTATCAATATCTTCCTTGTTTCTCTCTGGTTTTATGTATTTTTTTTCTTATGAAACTAGTATATACATATTTTCCCCTTGCAGAAAGTGAGAAATACGCATTCAGATAACAGGATCTTATTACTGAGAAAGAATCTACTTGGAGGGATTGGTGTACTTGCAGGGGGGTTGGACTAGATGACTTTAAAGGTCCCTTCAACCCTAACTATTCTGTGATTCTGCTTCTTCAGATACAGGAGAAAATGTGAAAATATATTTTCTTTGTACATATGAGACTGAAAATGAGAATGTTTCAAAGACATTGTGGCTAGGCTAGTGCCCCATACCCCTCACTCAGCATTTGAAGTCAGTCTCAGGTTGACAGAGATCAAGAGCAACTATGAATTTTTTTACTGATTTGACCTGAAAAGACCACCTTAAATCACATGTATGTTAGATGACTTGTTTCCTGTAGAAGTTATTGTAGTTAGTAGACCTTATCGTATCCCCATTTTTAATTTTTGTTTTGTTTTAATTCTATACTGAAAAGCGCTGAGTAGAGGAGACGTGTTGTATTTGGTTTAGTGAAGCTATCACATTCCTGCAATTCATTTAGTTCTAGTAAAAGAATGGATTCTGTCCAGCAGAAAAAAAACCAGATGTGGTGGGTTTTTTTCTGGAAATGCTGTTTGTTATTTCACTCTGCCAGTCTATAAAATCCTAAATAATTTCTCAGAGTTGTCCAGGTGTTGATTACTACCTTTATTGGGAAGTAACTTATTAGGGCCTCGGGATACAGCTCTTACGCAACACTTTTTTTTTTTAATTATTATTATTTTTTATTTATTATTTTTTTAAATCAATTACTTATACAAAGAGGACTTGTAAATGGATTGAGTTTAAAAAAAATGTCACCTGGATTTTAGAGTTCTTTGGCAATGTACTCTCAGCGGTGTCAATGTTTTTGTCTTTTATTCTTTTTTTTCTTAAAACAAAGCTTTCCCCTCTTCTCCCTCTGGCTTCAGATGAACCGCTGCAAACCTGTTCCATTTTTATGCCACTGATCTATTTGCCTCTGCTTTAGATGCTTTAAGCAGTTAAAAAAATTAACAAATCAATAAAAAAAAAACCCAAAGGTCATAGCATGTAGTGTAACTTCCCAATGGAAAAAATATGGGGTTTTCCCCCTTTCCTACTTTTGTCTAGGAATTTTCGCAAATGTTTAGCTACTATTAAATTTTTTTTAAAAGCCTCTTAATTCACAGAGCGGCTATGGATAGTGCTTCTCCATGGCTCACCATGGTCTGTGAGGCTTGTAAAATTTTCTTCTCAATGAGTCAGCTGTTAGGTCTTCTACTGATTAAATACTTTAAGCTCTCTACACAAAACTGAACCTTATTAAAGAAGACTGTACATTACGTTATGATGCAGCGCAGTACTTGTGCAAAATTTACCAGAATCTGATGTTTTAGATTTTAAAAGTCCATTTCCTTTTTATTGTATTTTTTTCAAAGTATTTGCAGAAAAAAATGCCAGGATATTGTGAAATCTGTTCAATAAAATGAAGTTGATAGGTTGCTTACAATTTTCGATGTGTTAATATTCTCTTACCTATACATAGCTCTGATACAGCTTCAAGATGGGGAGATAATCACATGTCAGCAGCATAGAGAGGAATTAGTGGTGCTTCTGAAAATGGTAATGGGTTCTTAATAATGGGTGCACAATACAGCAGCCAGTCAAGAATTAATTAATATGGTTTTAATTTTCAGTAAAAGAGAAAAAAATCCTACCACAAGAGTTCTACACAATAAATGATAACTGTAGAAATATATATAATATAGCTGAGCTTCAGTAGAGATTTCTTGAGCATATACTTGTCATCTTTGTATGAGTCACCTGTAGTAGTATATACCTCAAAAGGATGTGCAGTGCACAGAGTTATTGGTGTTCCTCATCAAACGCTTTGGAGGTGTAGGTATTTTTCTGTCCCCTACTTTCTGCAATGCAGAAGCTGAGGTCTTATTATCCTGCACTAAAAGCCTCAGGGAGAGATTCCATTTTGAAAGAACCACCTCCTTCTAGTAACTCAATCTCCAACAAGATCCGTACAAAAGATAAATTGTCAGATAATCAGAGATGCTGCTTTTTTGAAATTCCACGAGAACAGTGGGCAAATAATCCACTGGAAGATAAAATACCTATTACCAGCACAAAGTGTAAGTCCCTCTAAGCAAGGTTTTGCCTGTGTGAATGACCGATACCATCTGGAAGCAGAAGATTGACAAGCTAGAAGGCGGTTAAAGATAACAACAGGGCACCTGAGAATCACTGAGGGAATTTATCACTGTCATAGTGTGTGATAAGTAGCACACTGCAAGTGTTTGGGTTTTTTTTCTTCTCATACATTTTAAGTCTCTGAACTGGTTTCATGTGAAGCTGAAGCAATGGAGAGGAAAGGATATTTTTCTCACATTGCAGTCCTACTGATTTCAAATATATCTAATGAGTGAGGTTTCATTTTACATAGCTAAACATGTACCGTTCACACAAATTGCTATCAATTACTGTTGTCAAAGCCATAGAAAAGAGAGATTATCATTGAAAACATGCAGGCTTTTTGCAGTTAAACTTAATTTTGACACATTCTTGCTAACTTCCAATACAGGCAGCATATTTTGTTTCTAGTTGATCTTCATTTTTGCTGAAGTAGCTGTATGATTTGTATTTCTTTTGTGTTAAGATTTACATTAAACTTTTAACATAGAGAAAGGAGGCAAAAGAATGAAGAAGCATGGTCACTATCTATTTATGTGAAAATATACAACAAAATATGAGGCACTGCAGGTGAAATCCACCCATACGCAAAAAACTGATTCATGATCTGTGTGTTCATTTAATCCCACCTCATCTCTCAAAATAGAGCGTAGTGGGAGTTGTGATACATGAAGCAGCAGATTGAAGATATGGCTGTGAATAAATTGTGAACTCTGCGCTGACTGATGAATCCTGTTTTGTTTCGGGTTGTTTATTCTGTATCCCCATCTCGATTTTGAGTGTTGCCTTGATATCATATTATAATTTCTTTTGTAGATTAAATTGTAATCTATTTAGTAGCAGTGGCTTGATGCTTAGTGAAAAAAAATGTCTGAGAATGCAAGATAAAGTACTGGAGAGTCATAAATGTTAAGGCACTCTCCCTCATGGGGCTGCTACTTTTGTATTAGCAAGTTCATTGATGTGAATGGTTCCTTGGGTTGGTGCTGAAGGAATACAGCTAGGATAAAGAATCCCTAAATGTGTACTTCAGCTAAAATATGGCAGCTATCTTAAAGGAAACCTAACTTATAAGGAAGAGAATGCTTGCACTTTTTTTTTTTTTTTTTAAAGCAGTGACTGTGGACCCTGATGACCATAAGTCTTAGAGCTGGGGCAAGAGAAGACTGTTGAGCAAAATGTCCTATTCCAAACCTTCCCTGATTTCTCTCCTGAAGATCTGTAGCCTTCAGTGCATTTTAACTGGGAATGTTTTTTTGGGTTAGTGATTCTTTGCTTGGAAAGTGTGGGGCACTTGTTTCAGGACTGTAATGAACAATTCTTGAGCCTTGCATGTGTTCTTGAGCCCTGCAAGGGAACATGCACATCCTGCCCTTCTCTGTTGTCTGGAATTTATTTCCTTCCCTTTGCCCTAATTTACCATCTCACATCTCTTTCCCTTACTTGTTAGTAGCCCTTTTTCCTGGAGCCTTTTTCCTTCCCTCCCTTAGTCTTGGGGAGAATTCAGAGAACTGCAAGTCTCTTTGGCAGTGAATGTCGGTGTCTCTCAGAGGAGAACTTGGGAGGAAAATCCATCTCTTCTGAATCGAAACTGAAGTGCTTTCAGGAGTGGCGGTTGCCCTTCCCCTGTTTGCGTGAAGGGGCTTGTGTGTGTGCTCATTGTAGACAGATATTTCAGAGAATTTAGCTTTCATATTTCAGCTCACTGTAGCTGAACAGAGATTTAAAAAACTCAAATTTTATTATTTGCCCATTTTGGAAACAGCAAGAGACATTCTTCGTTCTGAAATCACCTCATTCTGAATGTATCATCCACATTTTCTTTAAAACCTTAATTTTGTGACCTGCTTAGTATTATCCATCCTATACTGATTTCAGTACGATCACCCCAGTCTCCTTTTCAGAATGAGCTACCTGCATTGCTCTGTCTTTCTCCCCACCCCTCACCTTGAAAAACCCTCAGTTACTAGAAAGTTTCAGCCTGAAAGTTTTTCCGACTAGTTAAAATAAATGCAACAGGATCTAAAAGACAGTCAAGAGAAGTAATGCCTATGTGCTAGATTTTCACAGTATGGAAGCTTATATAAGAAAGCATTGGATGTATTTTGTGATTCTTTCCCTTGCCCTAAATAAATTAATGCTAACCATAGTCTCTTGAAGTCATACACCATACAAGGTCCCATACTGTTAAAGTCTTTTGGTCAGTTCTAATATTATATATACAGAGCCTGATAGTACTTGGTATTTGAAGAATTATGGGATAATTATATCAGTTTTCTTCTTGACCTTACCTGCCTTGTGGAGCTGCTTTTCAAGTGTGGAAGCAAAGGCCTTAACTAGACAAGAGAAAACTGGATATTATTACTTTCCTGTGAGCTCTGTATGATTGTCAATTAAGGGGAATATATGTGTAATGGCTACCAGTTGTATCAATTTGTGCAGAATTCCTGAGAAATGAGAGTAGAACACAGAGCATCCCCTACGATGAAATGTAAGAGACAGAATGAGGGAGATGAAAATGAAGTGAAAGAGAAAGTCTGGAAAAAACCTAAAGCACTGCTTTGGCCACAAAGGAATAGAGCTCAAAAATCCAAACCCTTTTTAGTAGAGAGCACAGGCCCTGGGACAGAATTGTATTAGAAACAATGGCATTCCTAAAATCTTCCTTTAACTAAAAGTCAAGTTATTTTCATATAAGGCTTTGAATATTTAAATGTTAATTGAAAAAGGAAGAAAAAACCCCAACTCTTTGTAACCTGTACTTTACATTATCTTTCACCTCTGCATCCTGGTCTTTCAACCATTCAATCTATTTTCTTACAGGAATTTATTTTTACAATCTTTATTTTTCATGTTTAGTAATCTGAAACGAAGAAGAATCTAACTTGATACTCCACGGCCTAGTGAGTAGAATCATTACAGCTGATCAGAGGAAATCTAGAAGTCTTCTATTAAAATGTTGGGATGATATTCATTTTCATCCAACTTATCAACAGGATGTAGAGAAAAGTGGCACAATATTTATAACAAGAAAGCATTTGCAATTCATAAGCAGTTTCCAAAGCATCCCTGACACATTGGGCAGCAGCTTCAACTCTGTAGGTGGTCTGGATCTCTGACTGTCTCATTTTAGAGTTAACCCGGGTCCCAGCAATTCTGTGAAGATTGTCACTTGTGGAAAAGGCTGGTGTCACTATCGGGGTGAGCTGTCAGTGTTCGTAACAGCAGAGCAAAGCCAACGGCCTGTCTCTCTTAGATGTTCAGCTATTGATGTTGTCTGGGGAGTTAAAGATCTTTGGAGAACACAGGGCTTAAATTAGAGGACCCCTTGCTGCTGGGTGCTGTGGAGGACGGAGGGTTAAGTGGTTGCCTTGAGATAAGTTTATGGAGAAGCCCATGAATGGCTGTTTGAAACAGTAGCTTGGACATAATCATCATCTCGGGAACTCCTGGAGAGGGACCTGGAGGTGGAAAGACCACGCAAGCTGCCTGTTCCTTAGGTTGGCAGCTGAGGCAGGACCAGGGCATGGAGGAGCAGTGGTGTGCTCGGCCCATCTGCCATATAGGGTTGTGCTTGGCCCCCCTGCGTCAGTGCCATGCAGCATTACGTGGCACTGGAGCCAGGTGTCCCTTCCTGCACAGAGGCTTCTAGCTGTGTGGATTAGCATAGAAAGTGAGAATGAGTTGTCTGTTTCTTATTCTCTGTCCATATGAACCCTCTGCTTATTGTGTCCAAGGTGGAAAGTTCTCTAGTTTAACATGGTTTAAAAAGTTGTTATGACTTAATTGCTTAAATTACACTTTTTGCCTATTTCTGTGCTTTGGATCCATGACCTGCTCGGCTTCAAGAGTGCAAATGAGCAAAAACTGGGCTCACCTGCCTGTCAAGGTTATTGGTGTCTTCCTCAAAGCAAACTTCCTAGTGTTTTAAAATGCTGTCTTTGCTCCAAACATTATTTGTCCTAAGGAGAAATGTGTTAGATTTATCTGTTACAAGTTATCTTCTCTTTTATTTCTCTCTCGGTCACAGTGATGGTTTTCACATGGAAAAACATATATTATATATATATTAGTCATCCTTTTGTTCTTAGTATGTGCAGTAATTGCTTTGTTAAGGGTAGTTTGTTTATTTGGAAGCAGTTTTGGAAGTCGGTACTGCTACCGTTGAATGGGAAAACAGGTGTGTGAATAATACTGTGCAGAATAAAGAGAATTACATAGCCTGGAAGCTGCTAAAAAAATGGAAAAAAAAAAAAAGTGAGTAAAAGTCACAGCAACTATTATTGGAAAAAAATTATCCAGCCAGTTCTTTAAGCTGCCGAGTGAAACAATGGAATGATAAAGGTGGGATGATTACAGTAATTTATCTCTCTAGTTATCATTTAAATATGAAACTTGTATAGCTCCAAAGATTCTCAGGTCAAGGGCTTCCTCCTCTGTATTTCAGGAAGTGCTGCCTCCGTTCTTTTTCTTTTGTGTGAAAGGTTTCCATTACTTTCAGTAATCAATAATCATTCAATAATGTGAGTGTTGAGGACATAATCTACTGGTACATAGATGCTTTCACATTTTGGAGTATTTAATCCACTAAAATATGTGCTCTAATAAATCATACGCTACTTGAGTTAAAAAAATGTACGTAATCCACTATTATCAGTGCATGGTTTAAAGTTCATACCAAGGGTATACCCTACAAGGAGTTTCTCCTGAAAACGCAAACTGATGACTTTTATGTTAGATTTACTTGTTTTGGATGACTTAGTAATGATTTTAAAAATGAGCAGCTACCTGAAACTCACACAAGAATAGGCCATATGAAACATCATGTTGTGATAAATTTTCTCTCTACAGATAAATCATTTGTCCCATGCTATAATTCTTTTGGATCCACAATCTGCTTTTGTTTATTAGTCAGATGTTAAATAAACTTTTACTACCAAAAATATACAGGTCTCTAAAGGGATATAAATCTTAGTTACAAAGGGGCAGGTTAAATGGTAATTCCAGTGACGACAGCTGTGACACATTTAAAACTGATACAATTGCAGGAGGAATTAAGCCTGTAATGCATTTCAGAGACACCAAGTTCTCAGAAGCTATGGATACAGGCATAATAATAATGTACACATGAAATACTGTGCTTACTGATTAAAACAAATGATGAGGAATCAAGACTACTTGACTCTGTTTTTGGCTCTTGCAGCAAGTAATTTCTGTGAGACGTTTATCTTTTTCTGTTCCATCTATCCAGCTGTTATATCTTCCACCCATGGTAGAGTAGCTCCTGGGAGGTTTGGATGTCCTGGTGAGAGAAGTCTGCCAGGTGAGGACACCCTCTGTCTCACAACATGGTGGCAGCCACCTAACTGCAACCCTCTGCCGCAGGATGTGGGGGTTACATCTGCCCCTCAGAAACCTCTAAATCCTGAACAGATTTCCAACATACTGTTTTCATGTTGCAAGGAGATGGCTATGCTGAAATACCATCAAACATGTATATAACATGACAGAATAACACAGTACTCAGGCTCAATCCAGGATGATGTATAGCATGTGACGTGTCTTCAGGGGCCCCTAGAAAACAAGGCAGCATTGTCAGTCTGTTTGGCTGGTTTTCCTTTTATCTAACAGCAGTAGCACATTTGTAGCTCTGACTAGGAAAGAGGTGTCAGCTTCCCCGAGATTCATTAGCCGTAGTAGGACTGTTTTGCTAGGCAAGTATTTACAAGCCTGCAGCTGCAGTTGTGGCTGGCCCTCTTTGCATTACTGAAACACTGTAATGAAGCCAAGGAAGTCTACGTAAATTACTTTGGCCAATACATTCTTGTAGATGAAAAATTAAATTGAATTGTTCCTTCTACTGTATAAAAAAGTCATCTAGAAAATACTATGAGGAAATGTGCTGCTAAAAAAACCTTAAACCTTAGATACAAGAAAGTGGTAAATGCAAACAATCACTATGCTTAGTCCAGCTTAGATTAGACAAGACACTTCACAGAGGAGACCAACAAGATATTGCTGTTGCTGGCATTGTTTCTAGTAAAATCATCGCAGACAAAGACTGGAGATGTGTGTGTTGATGGCAGATGCAACCACTTTGCTTCAAAATTAGTCCATGAAATCATGAATCCTGAGATGCAGGAAACTACAAACATGGAGAATAGGTATCCCCTTTCGATCCAGAGGTCTTCACCCTGGAGCTCTGATGGGTAGTACAGGGTTTGGTGTGGTTTTATGTACCAAACACATCCTGTTGGTGATGGGTTGCAGATACAAGGGCTGCTAGCAGGCTTCAAAAGTACCAGGTTCCTTTGAAAAAAAAAATGAAAATGAATACACTGCTGAGCACAGGGAAGCTTTACTCTTAGGGCAAAACCCAGCAATTTTTTTTTTTTTTTTTTTTAAATTGAGCACTGTAGGAGAAAGCGGTGAAATAACCAGGAATGCAGAACTGAAGGTCAATATTCAGACTCAGCATGCAGAGACTTTTTTTTTTTTTGCTGTGGGAATCTGACCCACCGTGATAAGCATTATTTTCTTTCTGAGAAGTGATGGAGCAATAAATAGGAGCAGCAGGGAAAGAGAAAGGTTAAGAAAATAGCAGTGTCAATGGTAATGTATGAATGAAAACAATTTTCTTGATAAATACTATTGATGTTTCAAAAGCAAAATAACATCACTATGCAAAATGAAATATAATAGAGATTCTATAATAATCAATCCTATAGAAATAATAAAAAAAAGAAATATTCAGAAATAAGTTATCCTACAAAGATAAAATTAAGTTAGGATTGCTCTGAGCAGCCCAACTTGAGTAACCAAAACAAAACAGAGACACGGTGAAAGAATTTGTGGATTAACTTCAACAGTTTTTTTTTTTTTTTTAAATGCCATCTGGATAAAAATTGAAGTAGCACACCCAACTCATAGCCTCTCTTGTTCAGTGAAACTCAAGATTTTTTTTTTTTTTTTTTTTTATTCCCCATTCTATCTCTTGCCTACAGCAATTTGTCCTTATTCATATTAAGCAGAATCATGGTAACTACAAGCCACAGGAAGTTCATAGGTCACATTTCACATGTATAGCTGTTGATATGTACAAATATTTGAAAATCTTGTATTTTCACCCCCATGCTAGAATACTTCCCTTCCACACTAATTTTTGCCCCCATTTGTAGTCCAATTAAATTAAAGAGATTTGTCAAGATTCTGTCATGGGAGTTTGAGACCTAAAATTCCCAGATCGAGACATTAGTCAATATGCAAAATCCGTAACTTAGGCTTCAGACCTTTTAGATATATTCAAAACAAATTTGACCCTGGCATTAAGAATTTCTGAGTTACATTTGAATTGCTTGCAGTTTGAAACTAGGTCCTCTTCCATTCTATTTTAGATGTGCTTTAAAAGAAATTAAAAGGCTATATTAACAGATATGTTCATTCTGAAGAACTAAAGCTGAAAATGATATCTTGCAACCTTAACGTTCAGCAGCAGCATGAATCCTCGTATGAAATGCGATGGATCAGTTCATGCATTTTGCCAATAGGTGGTGCTCCTATTTTTACATTCAATACTGATCTACTCTAACACACACTGCTTCGATAATCATGAACATGGAACAGTTTACCTTTTTCAATAGGGTTTCCCAAAGTAAAATGGCACATGGATATGTAATAACCTTAATGATAGCAAATAAAAGCAGATATAACAGAGTGAGAAAACATGATCTTTTTCGTAGCTAAAGTTTTAAGAAGTAGTTATGTAGAAAGATAAAGAAAAATATACCTGTGCGTAATTTTGTTTGTATATATCCCACCTGTGATTTTGCTGATAATTTTTCAGAGTCATATAAATGACATTCTTGTTTTAGGGAAAGCTTGATACAACACAGATAGAAAACATTGAGAGAAAAGACAGTAAAATAAATATGCATCCAAAGTGAGAATCCACTGGTTTAATTTTAACTTTGTCATCCAGTTGCGTACAATAAAAACCTTACTAATTTCACATTATGGAATTTTACATTTCTCTCTGCAGTATTTGAAAAGGAGATATGTGGCCGAGAACTTTGTAACTCAGGAACAGACAGGCACTCACTTCAGTGGTTTAATAAAGACAGTGTTCCTACTGAGCCCCCTATTACTCCACAGATTCTCAGGGTATTTTTGCAGTATGCAAAATACAACACATATCAGAGGTGGCACATGTGCTTTTGGGCTGTGTTAATGCACTTACCAGATTGGAAAGCCACTGAAGGGCAAAATGACTTTTCAGATTGCAATGTTTACACTTGAACCTGTTGCTCCTCTGGTGGTTTTCTGTTACGTGTTCCTCTAAACTTTTGGAGCCACTTTGCGAGAGCCAAGCACAGTACTGAGCATCCCTCCTGGTGAGCGATGGCCCTGCAGGTCTGGGCTCTGTAATCATGTGTTAAATTTGTCTTCGGCAAACTCATCTGTGCTCTGTGTGGATAGACACTATCATCTATAGCATAAACGTAGCATTACGTAGACAGCGTGCAATTCATCTCTGGTGAAATGTGGCCTCTAACGAAGTTTGGTGAGAACAGATGTGTCTCAGACATACGTATGCATTCTGTGAAGTCTCTTTTTCAAGCATCTGGCTCAGCATCGCATGGCTCTCAGATTGCAGTCATAACATTACAGGAGATGGATTGACAGCTCTTGACACCAAAGACCTTTATTTATCTCCCGAATAGGTACAGTGCAAGGAACCAGCAGAATTATTTATTATCACTTTTCAGAAATCTATTGTGTATTTATTTACTGCCCATTCAGAAACCAAAGCTCAGCAGTCATCTGGAGAACTGCTGCTGAGGTAGGAAGGGAATTTATCTGGACTGTTCAATGAAGTCATCAGGAAAACTTCAGCTGTGGTGCAAACGCCTCTCGGTCTGAACTGTGCTTTTGGATTGAGATCTCAAACTCATTTACTGTGACTGTGAGGGGAATCAAACAGCTCTCAAATGATAACGGTTGTCTATGCGGACTACATTTTAAACACTCGCATTTTCTGAGACTAAAAAAAAAAGAAAAAGAAACATTATTTGGTTTTTAGCATATTCTTTCTTTTGTGTGTTTTGTTTCTGATAGGAAAGCTATTAAATCAATAGCTTATCTTTTTAATATCTAGCATGTCAGAGGTATCAGATATATATTAGACTGAGAAAAAAAAAAGCAGAAACACCAAAAAGAAAGGAAACACAGGGTGAAGTTGGTACCAATGGGTACATGCTTGCTTTCTCTTTCTCTCTCTGTATATACACACGTATGTGTATGTAAATACACACAGTAAAAATAAACAATGTCAAACAAACAGTTCTAACAAACAGTACTCTCAATTGTCTCCACAAAACATATTGGATTTTTTTTTTTATAAACAGTCCCTTACATTTGTTTCATTATCATATTGATTTAAGAGAAAAGTATGCAGTGGATCAAGTAATGTAACTAATAAGGAGACTTTTATGCTCATTTGATTTTAGGTCAGTGATTGTATCCAGCCACTGAGGAGGAGAGGCAGAAAGGGAAAAAAGGACTGTTTCTGTTCCCTCTTTCTTAGAACAGGATATGAATGAGATGCAATAAAAGCAGGTATATGATGAGGTAAAGAACTGATAGCATAGTGTGTCCAGCTGACAATAGGAAGCCAGGAATGTAAAATTAATATTCAGTCTTAGCCTATTTTTGCTCTCTGGCACTACATTTAAATTATTTTAAATGGCTTTTATCTTTAAATAATAACTCCATGCAGAATTGCAAAAGCCTTGTCCTACACACTGATACTCATGATATAAGCATTATTAAACAAATTAATTTAAAATTTTATGACTGTGGGATTATGATTCTTGAATGAAAAGTGGATCAATGAAAAAATATTTTGCTAAGTCCAAGTGATATTTCCTGAAGACTAAATAGCATGCATTGAGCTGATTTCAAATGCTACAAGCTTGAAGTATGAACATCTTTACTACAAAAACTTGAACATTGTTCAAAAATCAGGCAAATTTTTATATCCAACCGCTTAATTAAAGAATGTAGGGAATATAGGAATCAAAGAAAAAGTCAGTTTGTAAATATCATTTCAAGAAAGACAAAGCTGATAGTCTTACAAAATCTTTGTGTCTGTAGCTGGTAAAATAAAGTTTGTGGAAGTAAACGAGTAATGGGTGAGCTGGACACAAAGACTGGTAAAAGTTGTACATGGGAGATAGAGGGCAGAGCTGTCAGCTAGAATTAAACAAATAAAAGTTTTTATCTCGTGTGCTACTTTTAAATAGGTATTTCATTATGGTATATGCTTTTAGAAAATACTCTTGATTTGGAGCATAATGGTAAGACTTGCTACTTTGTATGGCTTGCAGAATTTTATTTTCCACAATACAAGAAGTTGAGTGCAGAAATTACATTTCTTTGCTGGATAACTGATAATTTAATGTGCCAGCTAGTTATAGGTGAAAGTGGTACGAAAAATATTGCAGAAATTTGAAGTTAATGTTTTGTTAATCCATTTGATGTGATCTGGCTTGAACACATATATTTTGCCTTCAATAAACACTTGGATCAGACATCAGCTCACAAAACTTGGAGTTTAGTTGATTCTGAAATTCCTAAGTGCACAGAACTGATAAATAAACTTCATTCCCCCTGGAAAAACATTTCCCATCTGACACACGGGTAGGGAATGAGTCTGGAGCACTGTGTTTGCTGATGTGTGCTTCTGCAGAAAGTGTGAGTGAGACCAAAGGACCTTGTCCCCCAGCCCAGGCAGTGACCCAAAGTGGGAGGAGAAGCTTCTGCTTTCTCTTCTTTGGGTTCCTGTAGTAACTCTTTTCCAAAATCCAACATTATGAAATGTGGGGAACGTAACTGTGCTGAAGAGGGGGAAACTCAGAGAGCAGGCTTGATGTAATTTTGCTTATGCAAAATTGGCTGCATGAAAAGAAGAATTTGTGGTGTCTCTCTTGTCATCTGGAGTGCTGAGCAAAAGGTTGAAAGTTATTACCGACCGTTGTTTGCCATAGCACCCTCTGAAGGACATAATGTTAATGTCACTGACTCCTTTTAAATCAGCACAGCTTCTCAACTTCAATGAAGTCAAGTTGATTTATACCGAATGATAATTTGGCTGTTTCTTAAAAGCAGGAGTTGTGAAATGTAATGCTTGGTGGACTCAGCCCAGCACTATTGGAAATCAGCACGGCTCTTGCCATTGACTTTATTGGGCAATGGCCCTGGTGAATTATTACCGAGTGTTTTGTCTTGCAGTGTACTGGACAGCAGTCAATAATGCTTCATGACATAGACAGAAGCTTGCTGTTACAAGAAAGATTTACCATTTTCTACCGTCTTACAAAATTTGCAAATTTACAGCTGTGAGGTGGCTTTTTATATGTTTTTAATAACCTGCCCACTTGAAAGCAAGACAAGATCACTCATCTTCATGTTGATGGTCACTTTGGATCCCACACTTAAAAAATTAAATTAATTTGAATATAAAGGATATTATTATATATGCACAAATATATATGCAAGGTAAACATTCCTTTTATCTAATAGAGAGAATTTCATAATTGCAGACCAAGAATGATGATATACCTTTTTTTCATGAGTAGAATTCAAATAGTGTAGCATGGCCTTGATGTCCTAAGATGTCTTTATTTTTGTTCATTACATTTTACTGGGCTGACAATGTAAAGTAAAATAACTTCTTAAAATCTTAGAACCTTCCTAATCTTAGCTTTAGCTGCCTTCTATAGTTTTCAGAGGGAATGGGGATTTCAGTTTACAGAGGGGCTGTTGCCTCTTAAAGCAGAAGATAGAGCCTTGCTACAAATTTACCCAGAGGTACTTATCTTTGGCTTGTGACTTAAAAACCAGGAAGATGTAGAGTAAAATATTAATAGGGTAAAGCTCATGTTTTATTTTATTTTGTTTTACTTATGTTTTATTTTATGTTTTTATTATTCATTATATACTTTGAGACGTTAATTCCTGATCTCTAGGCATGCAAGGGTAAAGCTGGGAGATATTCCTTAGGAATATCTGATAGGTAGGATAGGTCTTTTGTTTTGCTTTGTTTCTGAATTTTTTGAAAGAACATAAAAAGACATCAAATATATGAAGTTATTAGTTCCTCCAAAAAGTCCTGTTCTGAAAAAGCTGGAGAGCCAGAATCAATATTTTATTCATGAGGAATAATCAATGTGTCATAGAGATAAGTTGGATTTTTATAAAAATCTCCGTGGCCATAATGAAACTTCTTAAATGGAAGGAAAAAAAAAAACAAACAAAAAGTACAATTCTAGTAGTTTCTTGAGCTGTGTTTGCAATTCATGTCCTTAGTAACTCAAAGAAATAGTATTAAGGAAGGTAAAATATATGCATACATAAAGCTATGCATAAGTAATTTCCAAAGACTTTACAAAGTTTTCTCCTTGGTTCCTCCTTTCAACTTGCCTTTCTGCTCTCTGCGAGAGTCTTCCTCTTCTCTCAGCTGTCGTGGTGATACACTTCACTACATGCTCAAGGTTTGGAAGCCCTTTATGCTTGGCATCTGGAAAAAAACATACTCCCTCCCACAAAAAAAAAGAGTTTGTTCAAATGTCATTTAGTTTCCTTCAGCAGTGTAACACTTGTCCTCTCAAAAGGGATAGGGTTTTTTTGCAGCTGAACTATAATCAAAATACTTTTGGAGAGGAAATTCTGTACACAAACATAAGTACTAATTAACTAGTTTGTTTTTACCTGTTTAGTTTAAAATGTAACCATAAGGAAAAGATAATAGGGAATCACACCATTTATTTCCTTATTCTTTCTTCGGTAATACTAGAGAGAAGTAAACATGTCATTTATCTACTAATTTTCACGGTATCACTTACAGTTCTTGTGCAAGCACCCTTATTCTTAGATATACAGATATCATCAATGAAGTCCTGTACCAGGGGGAAAAAAATGCTAATTTAACTAACTTAAAACACACCTAATTAATTAATTCATGATTCTATAATGGATCTAATCTGGATCCCCCTGTGGCCTCAGCTCACTGGAGACCCAGTCACACACATTTCTAAGAGATGGTTTCTGTGATTTCAGCATAGTTCCACCTGGGTGGTTTGCCTTCCCAGAGCCTGGTGCAGGATCAATAGCTCTGTTGTTGTTAGAAATTGGGAGCTGGAGGAAGAATACAGGGCTGTGGGAAACTACATATAGTATTACTTGTCGTGTTAATTCACTGTTTCTGACTGCCTTTGAATGTATGCAAAATCAGCGATACTAATTGCATGTCAACAGATTGGGGTGTCATAGGACCCAATTCTCCTCAGTGCACGGGACACAGCATGCAGGGTTACTGCTGGTGGTTCCTGACCACTGGACTTCATGTAAATTGAGGAAGTTTTTTTCCTATGTACATGTGCATATGCACACACACACATATATACGTATACATGTATGGTTTACAAATAAGGACATTGATAGGATCTAAGAAAGCTCTGGGTAGATACTTGGTCTTACTATTGCTGACTGGTGGAGTTCCCTGAGGCTGCTCGTTACAGAAGAAAAGCCTGATATTTCAATTATTCGATACATTCTTCTGATCCCTGCTGCGCTGGTGTTTCAGGTATTTCTTCTGAACTTCACGTCCATAGGAAGTGCTAAAATGAGAATGGTTGATGTGAGTCTTCATGCAGGAAGTTGAGGGCAGGCACTCTGAAAGCGTGAGGAAATACCAGCGCGCTCTCTTCTCTGGGTACTGCACAAAGGTTTTCAGAAGCCCTCAGGGGAATTCTGGGGACTTGGTTGATAGTGTTTTGATTTTTGATCCTTACCAATTCAGTTCTTGCTGTCTTTGTTGATATTGCCAAATTATTCCAGCGTTGCTAACATCTGTCACATTACTGCACTGAGACCACAAACTTCGGTGAGGATTTCTGGTCAGCCAGCAGAGATTGATAACGTGTGACAGGATTGACCCAGGTCAGACCCCAACTACTGATCCCAAAGTGAGATTATCCAAATCCTGTTGCTGAAAGGCTGGATCCTCCAGCTCCTCTCTCTTGTATTTAACGCATTTTCAAATAAATACATACAATCCCTGGTAAGGGTTCTCCAGCTTGGGAAATGTCTGAGCTAGTTACTAACTGCCTTTCTTGACTGGCTTCGAAATCCTGATCTTCAGTCTGGACAGAGATTAGCTTTGGGTGTGCTGGGAGGAGGGATGGTTAGGGTGTTTTGGTTTTTCTTTTTTTCTTCTTTTTTTTTTTTTTTTTTTTTTTGTATTCCACTTAGGAAATCTTGCCTCAATCTGCAGTACCCCCTCGTGGCAGAAGCACTGGGTGATGCAGCACAAGGATGCGGTGCATCCCTGGGGGCTGTGGCCAGAGCCCCCTGTGCCTGCTGTGGGAGAGACAAGAGGGTCTGGGCTCTGGGGAGGAATGGTGGGGCAGGCTGGGCAGTGAGGACCCACTCAGCTCACTCCAGCCTGAGAGAGGCTGACCAAAAACACCTGGAAATAGGATGGGATTTCTCCCTGAGTGCCAAGTATGAAAAAGGGTGATTAAGGTGATGACATTTGTACCAAAAATCCTTAGAAAACACATTAGGAATTTTTTTTTGGGATAGACTTTTCATTCTGTCCCAGCATACTTTAACTTATTGATGTGGTTATTTAACGACCTCCATAAATGACATCCCAAAGTGAGGACTTTTCAGTCACAGCGGATGCATAGCAGTGTGTCTTAGTTACCAGGCCCTTGGACCTTTTCAGGAAAAAAATAAAGCATAATATTCCCCAATGCACGGTGTACAAGTACTGAGTTGCTAAGAATAATCTTAGAGATTATTCCTCTTAAAGGAGAATTCTGTGTTCTCAGTAATTAGGCGATAGTGTCTGCAAGCCACAGCTGCCTGTCAGTCAACCCCCCTCCCACTCTCAGCTCCGCCTGACTTCTTGTTTCTGCTCTGTTTTGTGTTTTTAAAGATTAGGGATTGGTTTTATTTTCTCAGCTCTGTATCACATTAATCCACACTGTAGGAGGAAAATCCCTCAAGGACATTTTTTTCAGGAAGATCTCTAATGCATAGCACAATGACATTTCAAATACTCTAATGTATATGTGTCTCTTTTTTTTTCTTTTTCTTTCTTTTATTCCCCGCAAAGTTCTTGTGCAGGAATATTTATTGTTGCTTGAAACAGGAAGCATTTCTTTCCCCTCCCCAAATATTTAATCAAAAAGTTGAATTTTTACAGAGAAACACAAATACCACAAGAATGAATGCTGATCATTTTCCTCATGTCTTTTCAGCTACAGGATCACTTCAGAACCATTCAGAATCTTTCTGATTTATGAAACATAGATGGAAATACTGATCTGATGATACTAAACATTTTATAATAACAGTAACTAATGTCAATAAGGGTTTCACTGGGAAAGACTCTTTTGCCGACGCTGAGAAAGGCCTCTGGATGGTGACATGCGGCCTGTTTGGAGGGCCTGTTGTTTGGAGACCGCGCCTCAGGTACGCGCGCCCAACGGAAGGGAGCAGGCGCTGAAGCTGGAGTTGTCAGCCCAGCACCGATGACTTTGGAGGGAGAAAGGTACATCTTCCCCGAGGCTTTTTTTTTTTCCATGAAAAAATTCAAAGGGAAAAGCTTCATCCATGCACAGGAAAGGATTTTAAAAAATTATTATTATTGTTACATTGTTTGGCAACCTCCGTGTTCTTTTTCTGGCTCTAATTGGTGCTGCATTTCTGCTGTGGAGTAGAGGATTTTATATCTTTGGGCAGACAGTAGCCTATCAAAAGCATGAAATTGCTGTTTTGAAATGGCATTTAAAAAAAAAAACCAAACCTTTTCATCTTGATAGTTCCTTTAAAACGTTAGGCTTTTAAAGTTCCTTTCTTAGGCATGGATAATCTGTCTGCATTTTAGCACCGAGACTTCCCCGTCCTGGTCTTTTGGAGGCAAAACGAAACATGTTTGAATAAAAGCAGCAGCAGTCCTCTGGCACTTGAGGTTTTAACCCTGGCAGCTGATGGTGGGTATTAGGATGTTAGGTGTCCTAGAATAAATCTGACGAAGACGTGAGGCAGGGGAAGAGGTCACAGGAAGATGACAAAGCTGTGGTGACACACACAACGATTGAAAGGACTCCTTGCCAGCCACTTGGGCATCGCCTCCTCCTGTGTATCATAGCCCAGAATGCGTGGTGTGCGCGTGTCTAGAAAATAAACTACTTCACAAAAAGAATGATTGATCTAATGATACGCTAACAAATGCAAAGCCATTCTAATTATTATCAGATAACAGTTGTGTTTTTCTGTGATATTAGCAGATGAATCTAGTATCTAGTATATCTTTAGAAAGAATGAAACATATTTCTTCAAATTCCTTCCTTGCCATTAATACTAAAGGTTATTTTCACAAAATTTGTCAGGTCACTTAACTCTGCGAGCATTTCTCCTGTGTTTAATCCCTGTACAGATCTCAATTTCTGCAGTATCATCTCTATAGCAATTGCGTTTACTCTTAATAGGGATTTCTTTGTTATTCATTTAAATTTGGAAGACTGTTCAGGTCAGCTCACACAAATGTGCCTGGATCGCTAAAAATCTCATTCTCCTTAATCATATTGACTCTCCTTTTTATCTTTTTCTTCCTTCTGTGAAGAAATACTATTAGACAGTAATGTTATAGTGTGTGTGTCGTGCTTCTGCTTTTCTTCCCATAATTCTAGCAGCTGTCTTTTCATTATATCACATTTCAGCATTTGACTTGTTAACTCATGTGGCTGGGGAAAAAAAAAACAAAAAAAACCAAAAAAACCAAACATCCCTGTAGAATAACTTCTAATAAAGGACCTTTGTGTGGATTTTTAAAGTAGTTAAGAATTTTTCATGTAATATCTCATTTTCTTGTCTATTCAGTATCTACCTGTAACATTTTTAGTAGATACAATACAGAAGGTTAATAATTCATAACATTTCATTTTATAAACAGATTTAAAATGTTTCTTTATTTGAAACTCATTATTTTTCCAAAGAATCTTGATCTCTTATTAAAATTAAATAGCCCACAAGCAAGCTGAAGACTTAGACAAATATTATTTTCACATAAAGAGTTAGCCCACCTTTAATTTGTGTTCTTAAAATATGTAAGTCATCCAACCAAAGAAGAGAAGCAATATAGCATGATCTACATAAATAATGCAATATGAACTGCAGATTTCATGATAAAAGTCAGTTCAAAGTTGTTATTTGTTAATAATAAGCACTGGATACTTTTGCTAACAATACTTGCCCCTCAGGTTTTGTAATAAGGGACGTGTTTGATCAACAAGGCTTTTTTATTTTATAATTGTGAATATATAATGTCTTTACTCAGTGATGCCGATATTGTTATTTTTTCATTTTGAAATAGATTATCTCAATTAATCGCATAAAAGTAGTAAACTTGAGCATTTTTGAACAGGTCAATATTCAACAAGTTTGGGAAAAGGTGGGGGGGAAAGGTGCCTTTTACCGTAAACACTACCAGCTTCAAGCAAAAATATAGCTCTTTTCTGTCACAACATTTTGTTTCTTTTTTAAAATCAAGGTCTACTTCTTCCAAAAATATAGACCTACTTTGTTACTGATGAGCAGGCATCACTGTGGACAAAGACATCAAGCTGGATCTTGCGGCCCTAGCAGTTCGTCTGCTGCTGCGGCACACGAGCAGCCCAAGCATTCGCTGTCTCCGCAAAGTTTGTGAGCACTCTCTGTGCCGCAAAAATGAAGGAGAAGTCATCTCATCTCCATTTCCAAGAGCTGCTAATTACATACAGCATATTAAATCAAGTCCACTTGGGGAAAGACTTCCTTAATTAATTAATTTAATTAGCAATAAGGCAGAAGAGGGAGACACAGTTATCGGGAGATAATCATACCTCTGGGACAGTGGATTGCCAAGACCAAGCTTTGCTTCATCTTTTTAAAGATTGTGGTTTACCACTTTTATGTGGTTTTAATAAATAACCTATAGATTCTATTGACCAGTATTACATTCGGTAGTGGGCTTGTTCCTAAAATCTCCTTCAGAGCAAAGCAATTATAATCAGAAATGAAATGAGTGACTTTTAGTCTGTTTGAGCGTAATAATTGAGGGAAATAATGTAGTATAATGTGACCTCCTATAAGCTGTACTGCTGGAGAATAGTCCCAGATTGATACTAGAAAAAAAAAAAGAGAAAATACCCCTCTGTTTAGGCATTTTTCCTGTAATGCATTACTTTTACTGGCAATGTGTGAAGCAAATTACTCCAAATTAATTATTTAAGGAAATAGTTTTCAATATCTAATCAATTAGATGACCATATTTCTTCTGAGTTCGAAAAGCAAAGGAAATTTTTGCCCAGTAACGCTGGGTTCATGTGGTGTTTGGTATTTTTTGGGTCGATATAGGCTGTGTAACCAGATTCCCACACCCTGTAGGCTGCAACTTTTCTAGAACCTGAGTGGGCTGAGGCAACGCCAAGATGGAGATACATCTCTTCATTATCTGCACGAATCCCAGGTCTGCATCAGTTTACTTTGCAGCGTGCTACCTCTGTCTACTGAATGAGACACGGCCGTACTATGCCTTTAAAACTATCTGGTGTAATTTCCCTAGAAGAGGGTTAATCTTTTAGATTAGGCGCTCAAGAATTGCCAAAGCTAAGGAAATCTTGATGTAGAAAAAGATGTCTCTTTCTTTAGAAGACATTGAAGTAACTGAGCATTTAACATGCACAAAGGATGTAATATATCTGGCTGTGCTCAAAATCAGTCAGTTTTGACTTAATTTTTTTTGTTTAACTGAAAGTTATTTCCTTTACAGCTTTAATAAGCTATATGAGCTAAAGTAAAGTCTTCCCTTTAGCATTTAAATATTTTATATTCACTGAAATTAAATCAAATATCACAACAAAAAGCATTATACAATACAGGAATTTTCTTGCCCACCTCATTCAGCACTCACCCTAAACTTTTTTTTTCTCTACTTTCTAATGTATCTGAACACTCAAAGGTTTTGCCCTACAGTGAAGTTGATAGCACCGTGTCTCACATCCGCTGCAGCACACACAACAGAACTCTCCTCTTGCTACCGCTACGACCAAACTCCTATAATGTTATTTGCTTCCTCCCTGTCTACTCCCCGTACTTTCCTTTCCCCCTGCTTTTTGCACTGACAAAGTGCCTTCCCTCTTCCATTACAGTAGCCTTATTGTTGTAACAATAACGGAGATTATGTCTACTGGTGAAGAGGTACGTGACCTCGGCCGCCTGTGCTCCCGGCGATTTGTACGTGAGCCGGCTCCCGTGCGGCAGCAGCACCGTTGTGCGAGCAGGGCGGTATGCCTAAGCTAATACATTCTGCCTCTTATCCTCTCTGCTCCTCTCTCCTACTCCAGCTTGCTTTGTGTTTGTAAGTCTTTCAGGCTCTGTGATTTTTAAGACCCAATTCTAACACCTGATCTCTTTCTTAAGCTCCTGGAGAAATTCAACTTCTTCAAGCCCCAGCTGCTTTCTGAGAGGTTTGAGAGAACGGATTTAATCTCAGACTCACCTCCGTCCTTTTGTTCACGCCAAGGGAAGGTTTCGAGAAGTGCTGAGAGCATTTAATGATCCATATATTCAGAGACAGTCACTATGTCAGTCCCTTGCCTCTTTGGCACAAGGAGCATGGGTAAAGGAAGTGAAAGAGAGTCATAGAACAGAGTATAGGAAAAAAAGCAAACAAACTGCAACTCATAAACTGTATAAACAAAGATCACCTGAATGAACAAAATGCTAGCAGCGTAATCCTGCTTGGGTGCTTTAATTAAATTGAATGATCTTCAAAAGTGGCGTCGCCTTAACAAAAAGTGAGACTTACTGCTGGTCATTTAATGTTTCAGCTCTCATACTGTGAGTTAACGGATTTAGGAGGAGGTATTGTCCTTCACATCATGCCTTTGGATGTGATGAGTTGGGTTGACTCTGCTCTGTCCTATTTCCTCTGTTGGGCTAAACAGAAAGGAAGCAACATGGGGCAAATCAGCTCGTAAGAACAAATGGAGATCTACTTTTTTTCTAAAGAATAATGTTTGTTCATTATTGAGTCTCAAATGAGACTCACTACTGCTCATCCCACAGGAAAAGATCAGACATCTGAAGATTTCTGGCTTCAGCAGAAACAATACTAAAAGATTACTGTAATTTTGAAAACTGGCATGACTTCTTGCTCCAAGTAAAACATTTATGTATCTTTCCTTTTCTGTTACTTTTATTTCAAGTGCCCTAGATGATAGCTGAATGCGTGCCTACAAGACTGCGAAGAGGCAGAAGGTTCTGAAAATGACATCCAGGCACCATGAAATTACTGTCTTCAGAGCGTATCAGTAAGAAGCTAATTCCATATAATTTCTCACTCTAGTTACAATTTTTGGTCATGACAAGGAGGTGTCAGAATTTTAATGCCTATTATATTTTGTGATTTATGCTATTTTGCTATAGTACTTTGACCTTTTAAATATGCTGTATTTTGGTTGGATGGTCATTCCACCCTTCTTGCTAAGAGCAAATTTTCAAGGAATGCAAGTGGCAAGGAAGAAGTTGCACTGAAATATTTCTAAATGGGTAACTTTATGTGGGAATATGGGGTGGGGAGGGGGAGCAAGGTAAAGATTCAGCAGAACAGGAATGAAAAATTGAAAAAAAAAAAAAAGAAGAATTGCTTTAAAGCTGTGGGTTTCAGTTGAAAGAGAAATGCAGATTAATTTATCCTATTGGAGATGACATTTTAACTTTAAATAACTTGAGCGATAGATTCAAGCTTGAAAAAATTCAGAACTAAATTTTCAGTTATGTCATATTAAGACCTGATTTGTAATCACCCTATTAGCCCTACTATACTTGGTTCAGTTGTATTGGTCTCATCACACTCTTAACTGGTATGCTTGGCTACAGACTTCTAAGGTCCTGCTGCTGTATCCTTGTATGGGAAATGTTTTCTGCTCTTGGCAAGATGCCTCGCAGAGCTCTTGGGTGGGATAATGCAATGTTTGGCACAAAAGTGATGCAGGTAAGGAAGGGAACATGATAAAACTCTTGATTTTTCTGTCTTGGACTCTGAATTGAGCCAGTTCTTGACACAGGTCTGTTCTCTAATGATCCTGGTAGAACATTTTTTTGGGATTCCTGGAAAAAAGTATTGCTATGCATACTGTTTACACAAAACTGTGGCAGTTACCTTGTCTGTATTCAATAGCCATCAAGCCTGTAGCCTAACGTTAGCTGAGGCTAGATACAGAAACCCTCTGATATTTTACCAGCTATATAAGGAGGGTAGCAATAGCTCCAGAGTAGGATGCTTCAAGAAAGTACTTGTTAGGGAAAAATGCATTTCGTCCAGCCTAATTGCCAGGTTTTCACTGCCTGTCAAACACATTGATTCAGATCCTCAGTATTAAAGCCCAGCTCAACTAGCTTTAGACAGACACGTGCCCACTGAGAATATGGTTCTGCATTTGTGCATCACAGGCCCACCACAGTTGTTAGTTAGCAAATGTTGGCAAGTTCCTCCAAACTTCTGTTTCAACACACTTGTAGCTCTGTGCCTCTCTGCGACAGCATTTCCCTACGCCTAAATCAGATAAGGTCCATGCTGGTCGGGTAGGTTGCAGAAGCTCTCCAAAGGACACAGACTGGGTTGGGAGTGGTGGGCGGAACTGGGTCAGTACCGTTTTATTCCATGTTATGCTTCTGAAAGTTTAAGTAACTGTTTATGTGCCCTTGTCTCAGATGTAAGATGTCCCTACCTGACTGCTGTTTAGTTAGGACTTGCATTGCTGTTCACGTTTCTCATGGTTCTTGTGCCTAGAAACTGGAAATACCAATATTAGGCTGAGACCTGTATGATACAGTACAACCTTTCAGCAGAGTAGGTAAAGCATGTTTACTGGATTTTAAAATATTGTGAATACACAGGATGAGTCAATACTAATTTCTTCAAAGACAAGGGAAATTTGTCATAGATGTTTCACAATTTTTCAACTAATTATTAAATATTTCTCAAATTGCTTTTTCCATTTCTGGTTCCAGTTACCTTGTAACTACAAGATATTTAGAAACCAGAAGTACTAATAATTTCCATGAACTCACTCTTGGTGGGAAGAGGAAAAAAAAAAAGGGGTAGTCCAGATCTTCACTGTTGCCTGTTTGGGTACTGTTCATCTTTCTTAACAAGACTATCTATTTGAATATGAATTCATGTTGTAAAATTAATGCATTAAAGGTCTGCATCAATCATATTGAAAAGCTAGCAAAAATGAAATATAACATTCATTTTATCCCAGTTTATAAAGAAAAATGTCTTCCAAGAAGTAGATTGCATTTTTATATGAACAAAAGTCCAGACTTAAGTGAATTACCAAGGTATTTGAGAGATTGACTATCAGAAAATTTCAGATACTTAATGAATTCCTTGTAGCGTAATCCCCAAAATGCCCTCCATTACAGTTATCTGAAAATATTTCATAACTTTTCAACTTGTAGGAAATTTATTATCCACTTGTGATTTAATACTAGTTTGAAAAAAAGCAATGCAACAAGAACAAATTTTTAGACAGCAATTTCCCTTATCAAAATTAATTTTCTCTGAAAATTATTTTAAGTACTTTTATCTGAATTGAAATCTTAAGCTAACCTTTTTGAATCTGCTAGAATATGTAATTTAGGTCAGTTCCCTTATTTGACTTATTAAGTGACACTCCTATCAATTTTGTCAATGACCTTATTTAATTTCATGTTTTCTGGGCAGAGCACAGGTTGCTGGATGAAGACTGCAAAGCTGTGTGGAACGAGGATTTTGAATCACTATAGCAGCGTTTGATGTTTGCATATAGACATAGAACAAAGAAGGACATGACAAGTTTTTGCTTGTGTGTTTTGAATAGATATTTGAGTTTATTTTTGTCCATGCACTTAGTCCATCTTCTGGCATCTGACATACCTGACAGGCTGATACCACTTGGGGGTTACGCAGGTGCTTGGAGTTCCTGGGAGTCACAAAGATGCACTTGACTTTATTACGCAGCTCATCTTAAGGATGGTGTGAGTTTTTGACATTTGCCTAAAGATGGGATGGAAAATAAGGAAATAAAAAGATTAATGTTTCAGGTTTCTATGAATGTTTTAGATTTACTGTTTACAAAGCCTTGTATAAAAGAAGAATGTTGCTTTTTTCCGGGTTAGTTTTATCCTTGGTATGCCCCACAGATACAGACCTGGAGCCCCAGAGGATGATGTTGCTCATTTGTTTCAGCCTCTGAAGCAGCTCTGATGGTTTGGGTGCTTGCTTAAGCAGAAAAGGGGACAAAATTAAAATGCAGAGTTTCCATCTTGAATCCAGGGCTGGTTTGTAGGTAATATAGTGTTACGGGACTCGTCTTTGACATAATTTTTATTTTCTAGTAATTACTCTGCTCAACATGTGGGGTTTTTTTTCTGAACACTAGTCTGAGGTTTCTTAATCTTGCCCAGGGCTGTGGACAGACAACAGGTCTTTCATTCAAGAGTCTGGATTCTGCTTTGGGAGGACAGATTTCTGTGGGTTTTGCAAAGCTCAGCCTCACATTGTCCAAGAATCTTTGTCAAAGTAACTCTTTGATTACATACGCCCAAAAGTAAGATGGTGTTCAGAGGGTATTTATTTACTCATACTGAGGAGAGACTGTTCAGTAGGGCCTGTTGTGATAGGACGAGGGGTAATGGTTTTAAAATAGAGGGAGGTAGATTTAGATTAGATATTAGGAAAAAATTTTTTACAATGAGGGTTGTAGAACACTGGCACAGGTTGCCCAGAGAGGTGGTGGATGCCCCATCCCTGGAAACGTTCAAGGCCAGGCTGGATGAGGCTCTGAGCAACCTGATCTGGTTGGGGGTGTCCCTGCTCCTTGCAGGGGGCTTGGACTAGATGACCTTTGAAGGTCCCTTCCAACCCAAATCATTCTATGATTATTCTATGATAATTTGAATTGTGACAGAAAAACCCGGCCAACTCAAAAGGTACTGAGCCCCTTTATTTTTTTCAAGAACTTAGGGATAAATGCAGTGTATATTAAACTCTCCAATTTTCCATGCCTTTCAATTATCTCTATGACAGTAGATGAACAACAGAAACTGTATTGAGTTTGTTGTAGTCTTTTGTGGGAAGCGTGATCTCGAACAGCAACATACAAGTGTTACTTAATAGCATGAGGGGAAACTCCATGTTTTGTACTGAATGTAAATGCTTTGCTCTGCAGAAAAATTCCTGTGAAGGATGTGAATCACAAAGTTAGTCTTTGATTTCTCCAAAGAAAATTCTGCAACAACAAACAGCTACCAGCCAGTCTGACTTGTGCTGGTTTCTTCATCAGTACCTTTCAGTGGCTTTCTAAGAATCATGTGTAGGACTGCCTCCCAGCCCTTGTGCTGGAAGAGACTGGGGAGACTGGAAAAGAATTTCAAGTTGCACTCAGGATATTTAATATTTTCTTCCTTTGAGAATTGTGTAGCAAAATGATCCACAATTCAGCAGCTTTCATTCACCCGACAACTGTGGAGACACTGCAGTAATTGAACAAGGCAGCCGTGTTTACTCCACACTAAAAATGAAACTTCCTTTGTTGTAAGAAAATCTGTGGTGAAGTTTGAATGGATATTTTGACTGCAACTATCTTTCTTGAGTCTCACAGCTTTCTGAAACTTTTATTGCCATCCTGGAAGCTGTTACATTTAAAACTTTAGGAAAATTGGTTCAGACAGATTTTTGAAAGTACTCTGATAAATACATTTGTTGAACATTTGAATTAAAAAGCATAAAAGTTTTCTCATGGTTTCTTCAAGAGTGTTTAATAACTTTGGGTTACTGAGTTCTTGCATAAGTGTCCATCCTTTTAGGAAAGCTTTGTTGATCACATTACTGAACATTTTCAGCAAAGACAGGACATCTGCCATAGATGTCTAGTTGTGTGATTTATGTGTTTCTGTTTTCAGGAAGCTGTAAGCGACTCAAAACTCTGAGTTAAAATGAAAACATGTAATTTTTATTATAAATTAAATTCCTGATTCAGTGCACAATAAGGCATTAAATCTGCCTCCAGATGCCAGTGTCAGCAAAATTAGGACATAAACCTCACAAATGTGTGTGAAGAAGGCAAAATGACTTGCTTTCTACTTGAAATTAATTCAGATTTTAAACCTTTGTGCTATCTTAACGTTTCCCACCCCCCTCCTCCTCTGGAAATAGCTATATGCCTCTATGTGAAAGATAAAGAAAGATTTGCTGCTGGGTATTTTGCACCACCTGTCGTTAACAAACAGACTAGCAGTCTGTAAGCGCTTTCTTCCTTCAAACTGTAGAAGGCAGGAGATACTGCCTAAATATTTTTTAAAATATAGGTTTAAATGTAATTTGCTTTATTTTATGCTAATAAGAGTGGCTGTCATTAATTACCATTTTAATCACTATAGGTATTTCTGGTAATTGCATGTTTTCAATGCTGTCATATTCTCTTAGAGCAATGATACTAATTCATAAATATTCAGTCTTCTGAATTAATTTCCATCATAAAAGCATCAGTGCTTAAGTTATTTACTGTGAGAGTAATATAGTTACAGATGCTACTCATAAAACATAAATGCCAGAAATATTTATTATTAGCAGTGTGCTTATGCCTTCATAGTTGAACTTTGGATCTGGGAAGAAACACTGAATATAGTAAAGCTGTAGACTAAAAAAAAAGATGCAGAAAATGGAAAAGGTTAAAACAGCAGGCTTCGAGTTCCACTAGAAATATACACAAATTGGGTAAAACAGCCTAAATCTCTGGCAATGCCTTCCCTTTGAGGATTTCATCTGACAAACTGTGGCCTCGTGATCCGAAGATGACTGTGAAAGTTGTACCCACTCTACATAATAAAATCTGCCTCAAGGGGGTCTCAGCAGAATCTAGCCTCTCATCTTTTGTTTTAGAAGAAAGATCAAGTGTGTCATAGATACACTAGATATTTCCTACCAGTTTGACAAACTACCTAAGGCTGCTTGAGAACCTTAAAAATGTCTTTCTGTCCTTAGATATACAACAGTTGTGATTCCATACTCGGGCAGTTATGCAGTTTTTATTCTAAGAAAAATCACAAGCCTACAAGCCTTGGATCGGGTTAAAGCTTAGCAGCATTAGAGGAAAGTACTGGAGGTCAGAAATGGCTGAACTGAAACAGGGACCCGAATGAATGTCTCCCTGTGACAGATTTGTGGTTTAGTACCGCAGATAGGACCGCGTTGCCTGGTTCAGTTCTGCACTGATAATCAGAGACAGTACTAACAGATAAGATACATGGACTCTTACCAGTAAGAAACGGTCATTTGCGTAGAAAAGTGTCTTCCCAAGAAGAACAGGGGCATTGCCCCAGGCACTCTTGCCTGGAGAAAAGATCTCCATCCCTTCCCCACAACCCCTGTAACTCACAGAGGTCTTCTCGTGCTGCTGACCCATCCAACCTGGCACCAAGAGAAACATACAGTCTTGCAATGACCATGCCCAGAAGAGGGGTGAGACTTGTCTTCCTCTTTTTCTAAGCATGAATCCAAATACATACCAAGGCTCTGATTTTCAGTGCCATCTCCTTCTGCTTTTCATTAGTGCCTACAGCTGTGTGTACATGCACGCACGCACCTGCATCTGCAGAGTCAAGCCAAGCTAAAGGGACATTAGTGCAAAAGGAAATCAGTGCCTGCTCAAAAGTTGTAGGAACATTTTATATCTGAGGTTTTGATTATAATACCGAGTGTATTTGTAACAGTGATAAAAAGAGACTTCATATTAAAGAACTGAATTCGCAGCTCAAGCTTTTAAAGTCACAAGGGAATGACTCTGCTCTGAGCCAAAGGAGCTAATTATTAAACATTCATACTGCCTTCTTCTCTCAAACAGAATATCTGATGGCTCAGATTGCTGGTTAACGCATAGTGGCAAGGGGAACAGTTTCCACATGCCTGTTTGTTTCTTCAAAACCTGAGTTTTGAAACAGAGCTCCTGTGAATTTTCCAGCAAGTCAGGGCACAATGTGAGATTTGGGAGATGAAACAGACAGCTTTGGCATGAGGTCCAGCTTGGACGAGATCTATCGGTAAAGGGTGGTAGGACTGAGGTAGAAGAGACGTGGAAGGGAAGGAGGCAGGTACAGCCAGTGTTTTACAAGCCAGTTTATTCCATTCCAGTGCTTATGTTGCCACCAATCTAAATCTGATATTTCGCTCATTTCTGACGAACTGAATTGGGTGCTGGCCTAAAAATAGGAAGTTATTAATAATACTAAGACTTTAATGATGCTAGAATAATTGAAATGAACATGAATATTTAGAATATTCACACTTTTGCTTTTTTTTTCTTATAAAACTACATTTTATGCATCTCTGAAACAAATATGGTTTTCTACTTAACCTTCTCCAGTCATTAGGGCTTTTTTATTATGAGAGTCTTTAAATTATTGATTTGAATTAACATATACATTAATTGAATAAGTATTTTATATTTATAACTGTATTAAACAGAGCAGCATAGAAAAATGCTGAAGATAGAAAAGCCATAATGGATAAATATTTGTTGCCAGTTTGGTTTTTCTTCTTCTCTTGTGAAGGAAAAATATAGACTCCATTGAAAAATCAAAGAGGGTAAGCAAGTTGATAACTGTTAAACCTTGATTTTTTTTGTGATGTTTACTCTCCACTATGCACATGTGGAAGTTTGGACGCAGCTGTTCAGAGCATGCAAAATGATGTGTAGGATTGATATAGTACCTGTGCTTGACTCTCTGCGCTGATACTCTCAATGAAGGAAACCGAAAGACAACTCTAAATGAACAAACAGGTGATGGATTTAAATTCAGAAGGGGAGTTATGCAGAGAAGACATGGAGATAGGGGCTGAAAATGAAAAAGGAAGTAAGGTTCGTAAAACCATTCATAAGACTTCTCTTTCCTGCCTGCTTTATAAATTTCTGAAATGTATAATAAATTTATTAGACAAGTGCACATTTTGACCTAGTTGGTCATCCTCCCATGGAGCCAGCATATGTTGCTTATCACACGTTATGTCAGGCTCCTGGCTACAGCTGTATGAATATTACTTATTCCTTTAGAAATAATGCAAATATCTATTTTGTCAGAATCAATAAATACAAAAATAAATAGTTTGCTGCAGTTCAGGATAAAGTATGGTTTAAATTAATCTTTAAAAAGTAAAATGCTCTCTATTATTGTAGGTAACAGCTTGTCTGAACTGTCCAGAATGACTAATGAATGAGATAACAGAAATGCCTATCACTCCTTCATTGTGCTTGGCATAAAAGGGTTTTTTTTTCCCTCTGAAGCCTGACAATAGCACCATATTTGATTTGAATATTAATATTTCAGTCGGAAATTATTAATTTAAATATAAATTTTCTTCATTTGATATTTCAAGAGGCTTCATAGAGAACAATGCTGGAGTATGAAACACAATGAGCAGCATCGGCCTAATAAATTATGTAGTAAGATATCAGAAAAAGTAAATACGTTTACTTTTCGTTTCATTTTTATGCCATGTTTACCCGTGTGAGACTGAAAATAGGAATGTTACAGGCTGGCCTTATTTATCTGTAGGTTATGAAATTATAGATAAGCTACCTCATACTTAAGCCTCTTGTCTGGATACAACAGAATAATTCTGCCCCCATATCTGTTACAATTTGTTTATATTTGTGCACCAAACATCCATAACAAGTAATATAGAGATTAGTAATTTAATGAAGATTGCAGGACACCATGAAACATTAATGGAAGGAAGATTAGTAGAAAGGATGCTAAGAAGCTGATATCTATGAGTTTTAACAGTTATTTTTACAATCTGGAGGTGAATTCCTTAAGAGGCAGTGTATAGTAGTTACTTACACATAGTTTTTTGTACTTTGTTTTTGTTGCCTTATAGGGTGTATTAATCATGTTTCAAATGTGCTCATTTTTTACTATATTTTCTGCTTTCAAATCTGTACTGCGAAAACTATTTTTTCCCCTTATTTTACATGTAGCATTTCAGATTTTCTTAAGAAAGCCACAAAAATCCAACTAGATAAGTTTGGTGATTCAGTTTAAAAAGAAATGATCTGTGGTAATTTCAGAATATTGTAATAAAGGAATGTTTTAGATAAACTCAAAATCTAAAGTTCTTAAGAGCGCCTCGAATAATTATCCAGAAGCCATTAGGAGTTTGGAAATGTTAGCATAAAAAAAAGTAGACAAATCTCTGTTTGGCTTTTTTCCTGCTGTCTCCCTGGAGATAATTAATATGTAATGATTTATTCAAAATTTAAAATTTTCCTAAGGCTGCATGTTGGCAAGATATGTTGAGATCTGTCAGATGTTACGTTTGTGAGTGCAGAATATACTGTTTATAGGACGACTGATGACTAGAAGATTAGTGTAAGAAAACCTCAAAGTAAAGTGTTTCCTTTAAAGTGGTGATTCGCATGGTAATTCATTTTCATTTAAAAATTGATTCTGCACCTAAGATAGATGACAGCAGTAATTTCTCAATCCTACTAGCCCTCTTAACCTTATTGTTGAATTTGAAGGATAACAGTAAGTGCCTATCAGACCAAAATTGATTAGTCAGTACAAGTCTAGAAATAACGTGGGCTGCACACAAAAAAGCAGTCTTTAGTTATTATTATACATGGAATTTCATATCATATTTGTGTCAAGACAGTATACTCATTTTTTTTTCCATTCTATTATATAGGTTTATGTGCTTAATCCTAAATCTGGATGTATGCAGGACTAGCATTCTGCTCTCAAGGATTTCTCTTAAGGATGGACAGCTTTTTACATGTGATCATTTTACACGAGATTCTGCTTCAGTAATATTTCTAAGTTCAAAAAATTCCAAATATTTTGATTGTCATCGCCTAAGTTAATTGCTTACATGTAAAAGTAAGGTCCAAAAATAAGGTGCATTAATTATGTGTAGAAATATGAGGTCTAGTAATGTTTTATTATGTGTAGAAACACAAGGTCTACTCATGTTTTTATTAAAGTTGTCAGTAAATTTAATATTAGCTAAAGCAGACCAAACCAAAGAGAATTCAAACTTACTCTTGTCCTTCCACGGACACTTGCAGTGGGACTGGAGTGCTCCTGCTCACTGTCATCTCAATTTCTGCCCCCTGCCCCTTGGGGAAAAAGCAGAGGGATAGCCGGGTCTGTCTTTCTTTTTTTTTTTTTTCACTAGGAAATACCATAACTGAATAGTTCAGGCAGTTTTAAGTACCTTTCTACTCCAGTATCTTAAAAAAAAAAAAAAAATCTGTGTGTTGAGACACAATGTTGATAGAGGCAGTCACTTTCAAATGCTACGCCTAGAAATCCCTAGAGGGGAGGGGTGCACAAATGAGGCCTCTATCTCTCTAGCATAATTGAATTCTTCCTTTTCTTTTGGCAGGGAATATATTTTTTTATTGTTGGCAATTCCTGGCTTTATGAGCTAGTGTACAATTATAATTCATGCATGTGTATTAAAAAAAAACCCTAATGACTGACTGGTTTCCTGGGATTTTACCAACTTTGGAGTCTGAGCATCAATGAATATAAAAAGCAAACAAAAACACAGTGAATAATGATTTCCATAAGACTGCTCAAAAACAGTAAGCCATGTATTAACGTGATGAAAAATTATCTAGGACAGACCATAAATGCCTCTATTTTAACTCTTTTGCAAAAAGAACTTTGCAAAATGAACAAATTTATCTAAGTTGATAGATAATATTTCATAAAATCAGCAATTCCCCTTGCCAGAGGATACAAGCCAAACCTTTTAAACTGAAATATTGTGCAAGAATAAAACTGTAAAAAGAAATTAGTGCTATTTTAGTGTATGTGGGCTAAAGTTAAGATAGAGGAAATATTTTGAAGCGTGCTATGAATAAAAGTCCAGAATGTAGAAACAGCCAGAGACCTTTTACATAACTTACAGCAACACCAGACAAGCTGAAAGGTTCTAAGGATTAAGGTCCCTGATCCTCCTGAAGTCAATAACAACAGTTTCCCTGACTCCAAGTAAAGTAACTGTTTATGCCAGGCTACACCTGGCCCTACCTGGGTGCACCAGCGAAGGAGAGTGCAGAAGTCACACAGGCAGGGCAATGTGCAAGAGGAGGCACAACTGCAGCTTTTTAAGTCACTGCTACTAGAAAAGGAGATGCAAGACCCTCGGGGGGGGGGGCGGGGGGGGGGGGGAATCGCATTAACAATCCAGACTATCAGTGCTTGGTCAAGGGGTGAATAACTGCTTAGTTATTATGAGCAAAGAGGTCAGTGTTTTTCAGCTTAAAACAAAGGAAGTTGCACCTTTTTTGGAGGCTTGTAGAACGATTAACATTTTGTTTGCTGTTAAAGAAAAACAAATTTTTGGATATTGAAAAATATATAGAGAGAATTAATTTTTTTTTTTGTGATTTAAAATACGTTTTTCAACTCTAGGTCACAGCTGAAATGGGTCATTCAGCAGAAGTATGTACCGCACATTCAAACTGTAGTAACTACCAAACTCAGATTCTTATTTCATAGTATTAAGCTATTTGAAAATGTGGTCCAACTCAAGTTAACAAAACTAAGGAGGATACAGAGGCAGAATCTATCTCCTTCTACTCCTGATCCTAGCCAAACTATTCTGCAGTATTGATGGTATTGTAGGTAACTCAGGTTTGGTATAAAGTCATGTTTTGGCCAGAATTCATAGTTTTCTTTTGTTTTGGTGACATTTTGAAAATTTTAAGGCCTATCATGTTCCATGTAACAAGATGTTTCATTCTAAGAGTTAATAGATCAGTGCAACAAAGGTATGAATCATTTTCTTTTACTATTTTGGAGTTTTTATTAACATGTAAAAGGAAAATACTCCCATGATGTGTTAAGTTGTAGAATTCAAATTTGTTCAAACCCAAGGGGGAGGATAATCTACTGAGGCATCTGTGAAGTTGGCTGTTTTGATGGAAGAGTTTTAATAGGATATTTATACAGTCATTCTGACCTTGCCGGGACTTCAGCAACATTTTTTTCAGACATCTTCATTTTGGAAATGACAAACTAAATGTGAAATAATTGGTATCGGTACATAATAATGCATCTTAAGTTTCACCATGTGTATGCCCATGAAAATGTAAGTTAGATAATTTCCCTTATGAATGGCATGTTTTATGACTCATCTTTTGGTGCTTTCCATCTGTGGACTATCTTAGTCTGAAAAAAAACTGAGAATGGAAGAGACAGCAAATCCTTAATGAGTTCCTATTTTCTAAAATTATTTTGATTTGAATGATAACTAATGTTGACTTTCCTTCTGAGTGAAAGTTTTGACTTCTCATAAAAACTGTCATGTGATTGGCCAAGGCAAAAGTGATAAGTCTTAATTAAGACTTATCTACTTTCAATCTAACACAAAAGACAAAGGATTAAAATAGCTCTATTCACCTTCCAAAAAATCACCATCTGTCACAAGTCTTTTTAGAATTCAGAACTTTCTTTAAAGAGTGTTTCTTCTTTGTCTGTAAGGTTTTCTGAGAATCGAACTTGAAAAATTTAAGGTCCTTCTCTTTGTTTTTATTTTATTTTATTTTATTTTAAATTTCCTCCATTTCATTTCTGTTGCATTCCAGTTCTCATCTATTTAATCAAAAAAGTACTTTAATTATTCCAGCAATTTCTTGCTCCAATACCTTTCACAGTTTTCCTGGATACACCAAATAAAAAAAAATATATATATTAGACATTAAAAACATCTTTAATTTTTGTTGTGGTGTTTTGTGTTATGCATTGATAGCAACACAACTAGATGGATTTACTAATTCTTACATTTATTTCTCTTGGTAAACTTGCCAGCCAGTCAGGTTATCATAGCAATAAGCAAATTTTTCCCCTCTTCCCTTGTTTCTTTCTGAAAATTCCTATTTTCTGTCTTTTCCTTGGTCATAATTACAATGCCATGATTTTATCAAGCAGTTTCATTCCAAGATGGAACTTGAGCCCATCAGTGTTCGCATTCTTCTGGAAAAAGTGTCTTTTGATACGTCTCACATGCTTGAGAAAGTTAACGCTGGCGATATAAGAATATGCACAGTGCTTGTTGTCTTGTTTAGGGAGAATGTCTCTGAAACATTTTTCGGGAAAACCCAGCAAAATCAAGTCTTGGTCCAGTTATCATGATTTCTATCTGACTTCCTGCATTACAGCATTTTAGAAGAAATCTCCAGAAGTTCTATGCCTTGTTTACATTAGACCGGAGTTCTTTTTCCCCCCTCAACATTTAACCATGAAACTACGAGTTTAAAAAGATTCTTGTTAGTAGGACGAAGGGCTATGCAATGAAAACAATGACTCCATGAAAATAATTTACCCTTACATAAAGAAAATATAAATAGTTGAACAAAAATTAAACTCCCAGCTGGAACAATCTGGAAGAGCTTACTTTAGTGTAAGTTTTGTAATATTATTCCTTTCACCTTCCAAGTCATTTGGATTTTTGAAAGTACTTACTGTTAGTACAACGCTAACTTTTAAAAATCAAAATTAGTTGTGTGCCAGAGCCACAAGCTTGCCAATGATTTCTGAATCAAGTCCAAGAGTTAATCCTAACTTTAATATTTCTAATGAATTAATCTTGGCTGTAACAATTGCTCCACAGCAAAGAATGATATTGCTGTGGAGTTCATCTGCATGTAAATAAATCCATTTTTATATCAGAAGTATCCTTAAAACTGGTGTCTAAAAGTTGCTAATGCTTTAAATTGTGTCCAAGTAGAAATCATTCTAAAAGAACCGTTTAATTCTGTAAGTAAACTTAAACCCCAAACCATATTTCAGAAGAAGAAATACCTCAGAACACTTACCATTTCACAGAAGCCCATTTTAAGCCATTTTTTGGACAGTACATTTAAGAGAACTTTGAGTTAAAACAGAGCGTATACTGGATACAAAATGCAGTGGAGCTCTACTAGCTCTGAAAACTTCTGTTTACCTTTCTGTACTGCAGCAGTAAAGCCAAGCTGGTGATGAACTAGCAAGGTTAATCCACAGAAAGGTTATTTTTCCTTGGGCAGTGAATGCAAAACAACCAACCAGAGAGCATCATCAATGTTTCCTCTCATAGCTTCAAAAGCTTGTGTGCTCCCTAGCTCTTACTTGGTCTGCATAGCCACATCACAAGGACACACAGGAGAACGTCAGACAACCCTGCAGATAGTGTAGAAGACTTTTTATCAAATTCATGCAATCTGTAGTCTTCGGACATGTAGAGTCTGGATTACAGCAGTAAATTTGATGGATAAAACAACATAATTTTAACAAGTGACTCTCCCCATGCAATGCAGTTGGACTATAAGCTCACCTAAGTTCAATTGAACAGATCAAAATATATTTAAGCTTTTTATAGTTTGGATGCTGCTGTTGCAATACATAACATCAATTTTAGATTAACGCTTTTCTATAAATTTCTGAATATTTTTTCAGTCAATGTTTTAAAACGCATTAATAACCTTTACAGTGTAAGTTTATGTATTTTTATTTTGATTGGAAACCAAATCAAATTTTAAAATGTCAAAGGCTGTCAGTGATGGAATATGCATACATATGTAGGACTAGAAAAGAAATGCAGGCATGCCTTAGAGCACAGAGAAAATAAAAATAAGGAGGTTTGTCAAAGGCATGAGTGGTTACTTTAAAACTAAGTGTTAAAATCACTTGTTTATTTAAAAAACAAATAAAATGGAAGTAATCTTTGTGAATTACATGTGAGAACTGGAGGAATGATCATATTATAAAGATATTCTAAGCACAATTTACAATGCAATGCAATCAATTGAATCTGTTTATTGACTTTAGTGGATATTGGATAGAGCTTTTTCTCAACGAAGCAGCAGAAATTTGTCATGACTGGTAAGAGCCAAAATAGCAAGCCATTATAATTAAACTCTTTAAAAGGAAAAAAAAAAGTAATTGCTGATTTATTCAGATTCTTTATGAGTAACTGAAATTTTCTTCAGTGACTATCTGATAAATGTATAAAACCATTAAGCTAATAAAAATCCTACATACTAAATGCAGAATAATAATTACAGCCAGATGCATTAAATTAATTAAATCTCTTCTAAATCAATTTATGTTATAATGACTGTAGTCATGTGATTAGGATCTCTTAAAACAATATTTTATCAAACTATCTGCAGTAGAGCCAGGCAAGTGCTTCATCTTCAATTTTATTCTGAAAAGTTAAGACAAAGAGGAATTTTTCACACGGTTAGTTTGTTTTCTGTGCTTTGAGTCAGATCTTCTTCTGTACGTTGTTTTACTGCCGCACTTCCCCAAGTACCTTCTGTCCTGGAGTGCCTGAATACAGAGGCAGTGGAGATGTGAGATATACTGGATAATGCTGTGTCATGTCACTGTGGGCTTTCTGTGTGACAGAAGATCTTTAAAATCTTTTAAAGGGCATGCTGGCGCAAAAGAAGTTAATGGCAAATCCCCCCCCGGATTCCAAAGGGGGGCCAAAAAACTACTTAGCAGATTTTTATGCCAGGTAGGAGTCTTTCACATCAGCCATGACTGATGGCAAAGGAACTCAGTTTTGGCTGAGAGTCTGGCCCCACGTTTGTATTAGTGCCATAACAATTTAATCTATTTTTAGAAAATGAATTGTTTTATTAGTTAGTATATTCTGATTCTATGTTACCATGATTCTTTAACCTTTTGCAATGAAGCAGTCGTAGGAGAGGTAAGTAGACAGATGTACAGGAGAGGAATTTCTTAGAAGCATAATATTGGTAAACATTCTTTGTCTGGGATTTTTTGGTTCAATACTGTTTATTTGAAATTTTACGTTTTAGGTCATGCAGAGCCTTGACTTCACTCTTGTAGTTGTTGAGGAATGTTTGCTTCTCTCATGAATATGTGGCTATGTACATTGTATAGTGTACCCATGCACATGCATAAATGGGTATGTCAGGATATGGAACAAAAGGATATTGTTTTAGCCAGGTTAGAAAAGTCAAAGTATGTAATTTGGGAGATTGACTTCTTATGGAAGCACATAATCTAAGCTAATGTTTTATGCTCATCTTAAATCATCAGGCAATATGTAAGGCAGTACACCTTGAATCATTTGAAGTGTGACAATAGTGATCCTTTGCTGTAGTAAATATCTCCTTTTTTTTTTCCAGTTTAGAGGAGCATAGGAATGCAGGATGCTCTGAATCATGTAGTCCTGTCCGCCACAAGTCATTCTCATAATCTTTCCTTCTTATCTTGTGTGTCATCACATTTGTAAAAAGTTTTATTTTGCTTATGGACCAATTGCTAAAATTGATTATGGACCAATCTACTCTCCTGACATGTACAGACCAAAGATAATGCCTCCCTGAATATCATTTTTGTGCTGTTGGCTCCACGTAGTCTCTTTTGTGGTGGTAATCAGTTATAATACATTTTACAAAGATGTCCCTTCATAGTGATATTTGATCAATATTTGCTCTGGAATCCACTTTATTCCTGTATGTACTGGGAGACATTCAGCAACATCATAGTTGAGTTTTCAGTCTCGTGTTAGATGTATTGAGCCCTTTGCAATCAGGATTCTTAAAGCTGTAAAATCAAGGCAAGTTTCTAAGCAAGGGTTTTTCAAAAATCGTACATAGGTTTATCAATATACACTTAGAATATATCAGCTGGAAGAATTGCACTCAATGGTCTTTTTGCAGACTCCCTGAAGAAAGGCAGTTTTACTTAGCAAAAGCTCTAGAAATGCTTAACTGAGCCCTGCTTGCCAAGCCATTTTATCCACTCAAGTAGAGCAATTGAGTACAAATAGAAATTCCAAGGCTTTTACAAGAGAAAGGACAGGGGAGGAAGGAAGAGATCATATGTGGAGAGCTGACATGGTATTTTTAATATACACAAGAGCGATGCATGACTATTTTGAGAGACCTTTCTGTAAATCTCTGTTTGTCATGGAGGAAAAAAATGCCAAATAATGTCCACAGCAGGTAGAAGCAAATCTGATATCGAGAAATGCCGATATAAAAATTGCATGGCTTTTGTTGAATTTCTGCTGCACATGGTATTAAAAGTAATTTACTCACATTTTTCATTACATAATGATAATGATTTTATCTGTAGACCATACATGATAGGAAGACTCCTGTGGTTAAAATGCATTATAAGCTATCAGAGATGGAAACAAACACAGCATGCATTTCACTTTTGTTGTTGTTTTTTTTGTTGTTGTTGTTTTTTTCTAAGTCCAAGCAGAGATTCTGCTTTTTAGCTACATTTTCTCAGTGTTTCAAAATTGCCATAGCTGGTAATACTCAGTGAGAAGAATAATTCTTCATAAACACAAAGCACATGACTTTGATGAGAGAGTACACTTTGCATTTATAGAGTCGGAGTCCTTTTAAACAAGCGACTGCAAACAGAGGAGTTTGCATGCCGAAGCAGAAGGATACTTTATTTTAATCACTTTGTAAAAGCACAGATTAAAATACCATTCTTCTTGTACTAACAGATATCCTGTATTAAGTAAGTCTTATCTTTCATCTCATGAAGCAGTTGCACACATACTTTAAAAGTACTGGTTCCTAAGGTAATTTTTATTTCCTACTAGCATTTGATTTATTTGACATTTTTGATCATGTGGTTATTTAATAGTAACATTTTAATTTAGTACCTCTTGCGTAGCATTTAATAAAAGTACCTTGTCTGGCTATCTCTTTATAACTGAGCCAGGCGGGTTGCCTTTTGCTCCTCATCATTTCTTAGTACTGCACATGGATTTCTGTCAGTACATTTGCTTCTCACTTCACCAACTGTCAGAAATACTCAGCTCACTGTCTCACATTTATTCAGGTGCAAACAGAAGCTGCACTTTGCCATATGAATACCAAGGGATGAGTCTACAGAGTTTTAGACCTTTTAGTAAAGTAGTATAAATAGAGCAAGACACATAAGCAAATGCTGTGTTCAGTCAAAAATCTAAACAAATTCCAGTTCAGTAATACACAATTTTGGTAGACGTTCCTGGAAGTATTCAGAAGAAAATCCCATACAGACAACTGGTTTTGTTATCAAGTGAGTCAAAAGTATGCAAATACACAAAGTGATTGCTGAGCTTTTAGGAACACATATATGGCATTGTAAAATTTTTCTAAACAGATATCAGAAACTAAGCCTCATCATCACGTGTTCTTTTAAATGATGGATGCACACTGCATGAATACTGAGCTGTTTGTGTATTTCTTTATCATTGCTTAATACAAAAGGCAAACTGCTATTTGCTAATGTAAATACTAAATTCAGGACACTTATTAGTCCTGAGACATTTTTATTCTGTGAATGCTGCAGAGCCCGAGAGAATTAGCATCCCTGTTTTACCGACGAGGCTATGAGAAAAAGAGGTAATGGCTTCAGTCCTGGACCTCTGTGAGGTACTGTCATCAGGCCAAAATGTTTCTTGGTTGAGCATCAAAGGCCTAAGTTTAGAGGAAGTATGTAAGATCTCAAGGAAATCATCCGACTTATCTATTTTCAGGGTCATACTTATATTGTTAGCTTAGAAAAACTGCAGAGGCCTATTACTTTTATGCCTTTTATTTGGGTAAGGAACAAAAATACAACAATTATATTGGTAAGGCTGAATGGCCACACATTATACAAATCTACTAAGAATTAACTAATGCATTTGTTTTGCTTTGCTTGCATGCATGGCTTTTGCTTTATCTCTTAAATTGTCTTTACCTCAACCCAGGAGTTTTGTCATTTTTACCCTTCTCCTTCTCTCCCCCGTTCCACTGAGGGGGAGTTGAGTGAGCAGCTGTGTAGTGCTTAATTGCCAGCTAGAGTTAAACCATGACAGTAACTAGAAAATGACTTGGCTTAACTATACAGAATTTAAAATTTATCACAAGATTTTATGTCCATCATCTTCTCCTGCTCTCCCTCTTTTCCCATAGCCTGTCATTCTTTGACCCAATACTCCTGAGCCATGCTGCCAAGAATACCTTTCCTACCACCTAACAGTTTCATTTGACCTCTCCTGCTTTTGCTTATGGAAGCTTTAAGGTGTTTTAGATACAGCCTCCAGGCCAGGCAAGGTGAAAAGAAGGTAACTGGTGCTAGAATCACACACATTTCTGACTAAAATTTTGTGGTTTATAATGAATAAGTAAGGCAAACTTCCTTGACTTTTCATTTTTTTTTTGTAAGAGCACGCTGCTGAAGACTGTACAGATATAAAGAAATTACTTGTACTTAAAATTTTTTAACAAGTTTTATTCCATCATTTAGAAAATTAAAACTTTTTCTCCCCCTTGCTCTGTCTATATGAAGGCTAAAAGTGTGGTTGTTTTGACATGATTTGAGACTATTCATTATCCTCATCAGCAGAGTACAGCAAGATGTGGATTTTAAGAGGTATATAAGTGCTTTGAGCTTTGGATGCCGTTCTTAAAGGCATCACCTCTATAGCTTCTGATCAAAATGGTGATAAAGGAAGCATTAGCCAAAACTGACCACTCTGTAAACATATCTTCCTCCTCTCTGGGAAATGAAACCTCTTGCTACATTCTAGACTTATCACAATATACCAGTACATTGGGATCATTATTGCCAGTATTTTCTCTGGATGCTTTAGCATATGTCAGAGCTGTTGGACAAGCTCAGGTGTTCCCTCAACAGCCAGCTTTTTGTTACTTAGCTGGTATTTAAATATCTACATGCTGTATTTAAATGCCATACAATGATTTCTTGGCTCATTAGACTTGTTTGTAATAATGGCGTATTACTTAGCTATCAGACAAATTTAAATTATTTTTTAATGAATCAGACTCTCATATATTTCAGAGAAGCTGTGGGTGAAATGAAAATCTGCCATATGAAAGAAACTCACTGCAACACCAAAACAGTGTTTTCCTTTTTTTTTAAAGCTTCATTTACTTACACATTCCACTAAGAAGTGGTTTCTCTCTTGACTTGCCAATGATACAAAAAAAATCCATATCTGAGTCTGGAATCTATCAGCAGATTATCTTCCCAGGCCAGTTTGCCCCAAAATCCCTCTGAAGCCTCTCAAAACATTGGTTATGGCAGCTGGAGAGACAGCACTGTAAGGCTGCGCAGCAGATAAGCAAAGATTGGGAGCTCAGATAAATTGGCTGGGGGATTTTGAGATCTCTGTTATCCCTAGTGCCATTACTGACTCGGTGCATAAGACTAATAAAATAGATTATTATCTTACATTGTTTGTAAAGTTATTCATTTTGTGCTTGCTAACTTCTGACTAATATGTTAAATTTACCATATTAACTCTTTTACAGTGCTTTCATTTTTCCTCGTACAAGATCTGAGAGAATCAAAAATCTTACTGTGAGTATTGGCTTTTGTATCAGCTCCTTAAAAACTCAAGGCAGGTATTTGACAAGACTTTGTTCACCAATATATAATATTTTGAGCGTTCCTGTATCACATGAGATGCTTTTGGAGTAGAATGACTTACAAGAAACAGATGGTTACATTCACACTTAGCATTGGAATAATAGTGGGAAATGTACAGGAGAAAACATTTCAATGACTGTGTTTTGAAGTTGCAGAAGTACAGGCTCAGAACAAAATATATATATATTTTTTATTTATTTTGCTTAATTTTATCCTAGACTCTCTATTGTGCTTTTAACAAAGTAATTTTCAACAGGATAAATTACCATTTCTGAGTTTGACCACGATCTTATTCAAAATTATCTCAACCTGAGAGCTGCTTAAATTTACAAGAGTAAAGTAAGACTCGGGGACAGGGGAAGCTCACGGAGTCAACTATGTAAGTTCTGAAGTTCTGGGCATCTTTAGCTCTGGTAAAAAAAACTTAGTAAAAATACTGGTCTGATTTTGTAATAAGGCAGGAATATACAATCTCTGGCCTTCCGTCTTTTCAGAATTCCATCTTGACGTCCCTGAAAATGTGATCGGTTATTGGAAGTAATCTTCTCTAACCAAATACAACATTGCAGGGTCTGCTAGAAGAAAAGGTATTGCAAACGTGAGGAAGTTCAAAGCTTGAATTACTGTGCAAAACTGTAAAGAGATGGATTCACATCAATGAACTGGCTCTGTGGATTATTACAAATTATCACTTGTTTCACAGCTAAGTGTATTAAATAATAGATTTGGGGAAGATAAGGGCTTTTGTACATAGTTTAAGACAAAAATGAAGAAAGGATTGACCCATTCAAGAAACAGAACACACTGAGGATGTGGCCATCATTACATTGGCTATGATTTAGGTAAATTTGAAGGATTATCTGTCTCAAAATGTATATGGCACCTACTAATTTATGTAAGTATTAAATTGTCTTTAATTTTTAGTTTTTGTTAGCCTTTGAATTGTTCAGCTGACAGGATGGAAACTTTTACCTGAACCACCCAAACTTTCTTGTCTGCCCCTCAGAAGGTAAAGAGAAGATTTTGTCAAGATCAAGCCATCTGTTAAATTCTGCAGACATCCTAAAGCTGGAGCCTGTGTGTGGCTCCATTACTCATGCTCGCCCCATAGCAGGATAACTGGGACCTCTCCTTAGGAGAACGACTTCCAAACTGGAACCACTCTGAAATCCAGGGTAACCTATTTGATAACAGTCAGCCATAGCTGCCCTGTATGAATGCTGTGAGTCTGGTCCTGAAATGGAAGTAAAGCGCCCAACTATTCCTTTTTCCAGCCTAAACTCACAGAGATATTTGTGGAACAGATCATATAAACATAATAAATTTGGGGCCTAAAGGAAAAAGTGACACACTTAAAGTCCCTTCTAATTACTTGAATGTAAATACAGTTGATTATATAAGTTTAGATTTATGCTACTGTCCAATTCATATTAAAAAAAACATAGTAATAACACAATTTAGTAATGCTTTAAATTTGAAGCCTTTATTTAAACAGAAAGAGAAGAAATAACAGGTAGTCATTTCTCCACAATATTTTTGTTTTACTGAAATAAATTAGCTCACTAAGGATGTTTAGAAGACCATCAACTTTAGGATGTGGCCATGCCTACATCTTCTACTTGGTGAAGGGAGGGCTTCTGAGCAGCTTTGGCAGAGCTCACTTTGTACGCAGAGAATTTGCTGGTGGGATACAGGCTGTCGGATATGGCGTCGGCGTTGGATGGGCGTGCAGCCTGGCCACGCAGCGACGCACGGAAAAGCAGACACACAGGGCTGTCCTCCCATCCCACCGCCCTCCCACGGGAAGCACAGGTGGTTTGGAGCTGTTTATTTGTTTCTCCTACACCAACAGGGAAACAAAAACATATTGCTTTCATTTGAATTTTTCTTTGCGTAGTCATTTTCCACTTAGCAAACAAAATTGCAGTGACATTTTCATGCAGTATTATACTGTAAAAGATTTGCCTTTCTCAGCCTGTTCACGAGCCTGTCTTTTCCTACTTTCTGTGACATGTAGCATAAAGAAAAGTTGTTAAAATTCAAACAAAAAACATTTTACATTTGCACTACAAATCTGTACTAACTTGCAGGTACTGTACACCAGAGCCAGCATTTGAAATGCAAATTTAAGGTGATTTGGATGATTTAAAAAAAAAAATTCCAGTTATTTATTCTTTGTAGTCATTTACATAATATTTTAAACAATCTTCTTCTAATTCTTATAGCTCCTACTCTGAGTCACCCTACATGTTGACAGTTAATACAGTAGTTGTTCATATAAATATATTTTATGATCACTAAAACATATGGACTTCCATCTGATTCACACAGGCACACTCAGAACTATTTGTTAGTTACCCTTTGTATTTAAGTCACAGACAGAACAATGAAGTGCAGAGAACAATATGGTAAATGTGTATTAGTCCTCAGGAAAGCTGAACCTGAATATAGTAATCACAGTCTCTAAACAAAATAGGAAAGTTTTGCATCATAGTCTTGCAACTATATTTTCTTTTTCCTAGCACAGAATCAGCATTACAAAAACATAGTAAGGGAAAAAAATAATAACATGCATGTGTCCATATATGTGAGTGTCTATGCATATGATAAAGTGTTTTTCTCATAATTTCTTCGGCATTATTACCATTATTTTTTTTTGTGTGTGTGATCTGATGACACAAAACATAGGTCTTCACTACCAGTTTTGAGAAGGGAGACTGACTTGCATGCATAAAGAAACTTGGTGGCACTTGTATCTGATTTTGCACATGAGGAGAGCCTGCAACAATTTAAATGGTGGTGGGGTGAAAAGGAAGATGAATGCAATGCTGGCAAAGTCAAGACTGGTTACGTTAATGTGCTAACATTTGTAAAAACCTTTTGAATCTGCATGAGAAAACAGTGTACAAAAAAAAATGTGGTAAGTACTGTGCACTTTTCTCCTTCCAGTTCCCAAGGAGACACTGTCTTTCTTCTGTTGACTGCTCCATCTGGGCCATGAGTCGCGCCAGAGACCAGCAGTGGTTTGAGATGACAGTAAGTCTGAAGTGGGTGAACAATTTCTTAGGATGCTATGGGAAAAAAAAAAAAGTTTATGGTTAAAGGTTTGAATGATGCTGAAGTCCTGAACAAGACTGAAATGTCAGACCTTGGTTAATTCACTTTACACTCTTGTAACCAGCCCAATCTGCTAAAAAAGATTCCTAATAGTAACTTTTCCCTACATTTAACTGTTCATAATGTAGGCTGTTTAGGACAAAGCTTTATTCATATGTTCACGCACAGTCTTGGATATTGATTAGAGTAACAGCCTGGAGGGACAATTATTATGTAAATAACAAACAATGTTCAAAGGAAGCATTGCCACAACAGTTTTGTATGGAAAGCACTCACTTCGTGATGAGTGGCAGCATAGTGGTAGTACAAAATAAATTATGATGAGTGGTTTAACAAGACAAATCAAAGTTAATAACATACATAATAACAGAGAACATAATTTAGGAGAGTTGATGTGTTTCAGAGGGTCACACACAGCTGCATTTTATTTATTTATGCAAGAGTTATTGCTACATACAATGCTAATTAATAATCACTTGAAGTAATATGATTAAAACTTGACAAAAATCAGACCAAGTGAGTTTTAAGCCATATTAGTGGTGGCATTTCCCCCTCAGATTTCTGACTAATGAGGGAGAAGGATAGCATGGATTTTTAATTGTTTACATGCATATGTAATTATATCTGCACTCTTGGAGAGAATGAGAAGGAGCCATTGTACAGCAGGTCATTCAAAAAAAGGGGAAAAGATGAAAAAAGTGAGGCAGAGAATATTAGCTGTGGCTGTTGACCTTGGCATTAAGTCTTATTACTAACTTAATCAAGAGTGAGAGAAGCTGTCTTTAAACCACGATCCACAAAATCTCTTAGGCCTGTTGCGATAGGACAGAGGGTAATGGTTTTAAACTAGAAGGAGGTAGATTCAGACTAAATATAAGGAAGAAATTTTTTACAATGAGGGCGGTGGAACACTGGAACAGGTTGCCCAGAGAGGTGGTGGATGCCCCATCCCTGGAAACATTCAAGGCCAGGTTGGACGGGGCTCTGAGCAACCTGATCTGGTTGGAGATGTCCCTGCTCCTTGCAGGGGGCTTGGACTAGATGGCCTTTGAAGGTCCCTTCCAACCCAAACCATTCTATGATTCTATATGTACAACTTTAACGAGAGATACCTTAAACACTTTAGGCATGTGTGTCCAATTTAAACATCTGTTTAGCTCAATTGCCTGCGATCTATTTCACCAGAATTTGAAATTGTAATGAAAGAAAGTAAAATACAACAAAACATGTATTTTTTTTTAAATGAAGTAAAGGATCAAGACAATATATATGTTTGAAAGAATTGTGTTTGAGGATTTAAAAAAGGTGAAAGTTAATTGTTTATCAGTGTTAACTTATTTTCAAGTTGCTGAAAGTGGAAATAAAGAATTGAGGAGGAAAAAAATGAGAGAGGAATTTTATTAAAATATTGCTTGAAACAGATTAGCAAGCATAGAAAGAAGAAAAAGAGAAAGATAAAGCAATTTTCCCCCTACATTCATTTATGTATTATTGTATAGGAAACCTTTGCTTTCAGTTATTCTGGTTGTAACCACATTTTGAAAGATTTCAAGCTTTTTTTTTTTTTTTCTCTAACATCAACTATTACTAGAATCTATACAGAGAAAACTGAAAAATAATCAAGCTGATGAAGCTGGAAGTAGTGAATGTATTGCTGGTAGTTCTGTATTTCTGTCTGATTTTGATGTGACTCTGACTGAAACTGTTACATTCCTCACATTCATTGCGACAAGGTGATGGCCAGTACTTGTCATGGCAATCAGGCAGAGAAGCAGCACCACAAAAATGGATCTGGAATGAGACACTGGCCAGTGGTGGTTTTGAGAGAAAAATCAGAAAACATCTGCATCCACTAACTTGCATCCGTAAGTTGGTTGAGGTTTTTTTTTTTTTTTTTTTTTTTTAAATGAACAGAATTTGTGAAAGCTTTTAGTTTGTCTGAGTATTTGGGTGAGGGGAGAGGGGGAGAGGTTAGTTTTGCTTGCTGAAGAAGAAAAAAAATTCAGATAGTTTTCTCAATTTTTTGTAGTGAATCAGAGATATATTTGTTATATCTAGCATTTTTTACACAAAGCCTCTTCTCAGGCACAGCTTCCTCTAATGCACCAAAAAGGCTTTAGCAAGAATAATTTTCCTGAGCTCTTCTCTGTCTGGTCTGATGTCCCTCTTTCAACATCAAGATTCCCATTTTCAGTTTGGTTTGAACTTTCAGCTCTATTATCTATTGTTTCTTCACAGTCTCTTGGAGCTTTTGTAAAATGTATTTTCAACATAGAAGTTAAAAACAAAGCTTTTGTTTAGGAGAGAAGGAAGTATTTAGAGAAAGATTAAATGAAGGAAAATCAGTTCAGGCATGTGATGTTTAATAGACCATGCAGATGCGGCTGAAGTTAAGAAGGACAAATTTGAACATTGTCCCCCAAACTTGACATGTTTACATTTAGGTCAAAATTGCACTGAATGTATTTTTAAATAGTCACACTAGAACTGGAAGGGAAAAAAAGGAGGAAAAAAAAAAAGAATATATATGATTGGATACTTTTGGAGAATGTTGTAGTTCAGCCCCGATCGGGGCCAGACTACGCAGTCTCTCTCTCACTCCCCCCACCCTCCGAGAGAACAGGGGGAGATGATATAAGGAAAAATGGCTCGAAGTTTGAGATAAGGACAGGGAGAAATCCTTAAAGTTACCGTTACGGGCAAAACAGACTTGACTTGGGGAAAACCATTTATTTCTAAAACTAGCAGGAGAATGAGACAGGGAAAAAGATAACCTCCCCCCACCCCTCCCTCTTCCCGGGCTTAACATTATCTCTACTACCTTCCCCCCCAAGCGGCACAGGGAGGAACAAGGAATGGGGGCCACGGTCAGTTCATCACGCGTCATTGGGGGAAGAACTCCTCATATTCCTCCTCTGCTCCAGCGTGGGGTCCCTCCCACAGGCCACAGTCCTTCCTGAAACTGCTCCAGCATGGGTCATCTCTTCCACGGGGTGCAGTCCCTCCAGAACAGCTGTCCCAGCGGGCCCTCCACAGGCCACAGCCTCCTTCAGGCATCCACCTCCCCCGGTGTGGGGTCCTCCATGGGCTGCAGGTGGATCTCTGCCCCTCCGTGGACCTCCATGGGCTGCAGGGGGACAACCTGCTCCACCATGCGCATCGCCACAGGCTGCAGGGGAATCTTGGCCAGGAGCTGCATTACTCCTCCCCCTCCTTCTTCACTGACCTTGGTGTCTGCAGGCTGGTAGATGACTCTCAGGATCCTTTTTACATCTTATTCACTTCTCATCTCCTCTCCACTTCTTGCAGCCAGGCCAGGCCGAGTTGGGCCCAGTCGGCTGCCCGGCGGGAGGCCAGAGGGTGAGGGCCGCAAGGTCCACAAGGCTCACGCCTGCCCCTCTCTGCCCCCGGCTCAGCTGCTTCACATCTTCTCCTCTTTTTTTTTTTTTTTTTTTCCCCCTGTTTTCCCCTTCTTAAATACGTTATTGCAGAGGCGTTATCATGGGACATTCTGCTACCAATCGGCTCGGCCTTGGCCAGCAGCAGGTCCGCCCTAGGCCCGGCCGAGTCCACTGAACAAAGGGGAGCGACTTCTAGCAGTTTCCTACAGAAGCTACCACCTTAGGCCCCCACCCCCACTAAACAAAACCAGAACAGAGAAAAAAAATTAAAATCTTTTCCTCACTCACTAGACAAAACTTTGGCCAAACTCCTGCAATTACTTTTGTGATATGTCTGATTCTGATTGCTGCCTTTTAAAGAAGGAACTGAGTTAGACAGATGCAGCTGATGTTTAGGACAGCCAGTTACTGTAAAAAAAAAAAAATGCTCAGAGCTAATGGGTGAGAGAAATCTTGGAATCGGAAACCTCTGTCTCATTGTTCTAAATGGAGAGATTACTAAAGGTGGTTTCCAGCAGAAGCACTGAGCAAATTTATATGATGTGGTAGGTGAGGAATATGTTCAAAACAAAATGGAAATTACATATGCTTAGCCAATGAACATCAAAATCATTATTCAAACAGCAATTGCTATGAAAGCCATGATCATATTTAGAGAATAAAGCATCTTGACTGTACCTTTCTATAACTACCAATAATAGTCTGCTTTATACTGGCATTTATTTTGACATTTTACCCTGAATATTTCATTTTAAAAGTATTTATCTTCTTTACAGCAAAATGAAAATGCATCACAAGTTCCTGGGGGGATTTTGTCACCATTTTCCTCCTAATTTTTGTGACATGTTATCTTTCCACTGTAATATTATTTTTAAAGGCATGATTTAGCATATAGCTTTTATGAAACCAAAAGTTCATGAATCTCCCTGTGGATTCAGCAACACATAGGACAAACTAGCAAGGCACTGTGTAATGTTATGAAATGGAATTTGTATAAAGATGTTCATCGTTATAAACAAATGGTGATGACTTTTATTTATATTCTGTGAGTATACACACAATATTTAGTACTTCTGGCAAAAATGTTTGAGAACTTGAAAATCTAGAAACATGTCAGTCTTCCTTTCCTTTAATATTTTCAAGTTGGTCCTCTGTTAGATAAGGCAGACACTTTTCTGTTTCTTCTAGTTGAGAAATCAGCAATTATCCACCTTCACTAAAATATTAGAGGGAAATATGGCTTGTTAAGTCTTAATTTATGTGAACATTTTGCATAGCTGTAGGAGATATGACTAGGATTCATCAAAAGAAACTAGCAGACAACATGTTCAATACAAGGATCTAATTCTTCATGTAATGAGCAATTAAGCTGTAGAAGTTTTTGTTCAGAATGCTGCAAGCGTTAAGAGCCAACACCAGTTTGACACCAACCTGACAATTTCATGAAGGGAAAAACGCAGTTGAGAGTTATTAAACACAAGAGAAGTACTTTCAAGTGTCTTAGGGAAGTCCCCTGAACTGTTGCTTTTCAGGTGATAGGAGAACATTTTGTGGCTGTATTCCCCTTGTCTTGTCATCATGTTCTTCCCTAGGTAGCCATGAGTAACAACTGTCAATGACAAGACACAAACTAGATTAATTTTTGATCACATTAAGTGCTGTTCCTCTTACTTTCTTAGGAAGAGTAAATTCTTAGCCCGGAATTAAAATAATATCTCTGCTAAAATTAGCAAAAAAGAATGTTCTGTGGTTGTAAATAAGCTAAAAGTTGCATTCATGCCTCAGGAGAAAGCAATAATTTCTTGATGAATAAGTAAATATCCAAAAGTTGAACAGTATTATCTAGAAACATTTCTAGAATAACTTTAGCCTACTAAGTTATTTTATTTTCTAGATTAAAAATTATGTAGCACTTAAAATTCAATATGCATTCTATGTTGCTCAGTTAGATTGATAATGTAAGTCAATGGTGTATTTTTTTTCAATTTTCCTCCTGGATCTATGCCCCAAGAACATCAGTAGCAAATAGACGTGGGAATTTAAAATTTCATTTCTCAGAAATGGAACTTTTGAAATTCACTTGCTATGAAAATTAATGTTAATGAATATTTTTGATAATGCAAAAGAGCCTATTTAAGAATGAGTCATTTCTATTTAGCAATTAATGCAGCAATTAATGAAAGTAGAAAGTTCCTACAAGGAACAAGGTACAAGGATATTGGAAGCCATGAAACACTTATTCTACTAAATTAATCTGACCTGTTAAATGGAAGATTCTGTTAGAAATCCATTTTAATCCAGTACTAACACTGTGTGACCACTTCTGATGACAATTTGATAATATGCCATGGGGTTATCATTACTTTGTAAGTCTTGCAAAGTGTAAGATATGTTTTCTTTCTTTTTTTGTAGGAGAAGTCCTTAATTAAAGGTGACATGATTTTCAAGGTAAAGGCATGCTTTGGTCCTCTGTTCTGGAGAGGATGTGACTTATGAGCCCCCCAAAAATACTGATTTTTTTTTTTTCTTCCTATTTCTGCTCCTATGAATATGAAGTCTGTGGCTGGATCTCTAGGGTTTCTTGGTGATGTATGGTTTATTTCTTTGTTTCATTTAATCAAAATATCTTTAATTTTGTCTGCTCCAGTGCTCAGCTTGTCTTCCACTTCCCATGAGATTTTTTTTTTTTTTTTTTTTTTTTTTTTTTTCAAGTTTGTAATCTGCGCGTGCCCAGCAATACCTCTGGGCAGATAAGCCCAAGCAAACGCAAGAACGAAAAGTCAGGGGCCTGCCACAACAGATGCACCCATCTGGAGATGCCCTTGGGATGGTGGCAGTTTTCTGCTAACTCCCTTGCACCTAGCCTGGAGGAAGGCTGATGCTGTTGACCATGGGTCCAGGAGGGCACCTGGGGGTGAGGGTGACACCAGGCAAAAGCGGTATGCTGTGAACAGATTTTCTCATATAGTTATTTAATTTAGATTATTAATGAGGCTTTTATTTTCAATTAGGACTATTAGCTGCTTTAAACAAAAATTAGGCAAGCAGTGAATTCTTGGTTCCATACATTTGTGGTTTCCCCTTTTGCACATGGCAGGATATAGAAAGTTAGAAGTCCAGCTGTAAGTACTCAATATTGATCCTCTTTCACAGATGGGAAAACAGTAAAATTATATCTGAAGTCATCCAGAAATTTTATACTAAATCTAGAGATAGAGATTGCTACTGGTTACTTCATTCTATCAGATTTATTTGTATTTCTGTATAGGTTGTATTTAAGTATACAGTCATAAAACATAGGATGAAGTAAGAATAATACTTTTAAATAATAAAATGAAACGTATTATCCTTGATCTCTTTGGGATTTTTTAAGAAAAAGATTAAAGCAATCAATATTTTTACTGGAAGGGTAGAATGACAGAAATCGTAAAGCAGAGATCAAATGTTAACACAGTTCTTCATCACAATATTCAATACCATTCAGCATAAAGATATATGAGGGGCCTGAATGGGAAAACAAGGCTAATAATTACAAACGTTCAAAATACCTCTGCACAATTGGAAAAAAAGTATGATAGGCAGCTTATATTATGAATTTTTCATTCCACAAAGAGTTGTGACCGATGCTAAGAAAAGCACTAAACAGGAGTTTAACAGTATAGAGAATTTCTACTCCCAATGTGTACGCAAAATACTGTTTTTCTTGTTTAATGCAAACGGACCAGCACATACCGAGATGTCTCCACAAACAGAAGAGGAGAGGAAGGGAACAAAAGTTACATCCAATTTCACAGCATAAAAACTGCTCACGCTCCAGAGAGGCATGGAAGATGGGTCTAGTTCTGTCGCTCAAATCACAGGGCTGAAAACCAGGGCTGTCCCCCACACCGACCTTCACTGGGATGTCTATGCACATAGCAGATGGCCACTATCAGCATGTGCTGCGCAGTGCTGACACTTCACAATAAGCACAGGTGCCAAATGCCAACCCTCTGTGCTAGTTCTGGGCAGATTCGGCCTCTGGGAATGATCCTGATTTTCTCCAGTCAGAAGAGTCAGCACCAGTAGTTTCAGCTGAGTTATCATCAGAGACTTGGTGTGAAACCAACCTTCTTTGTTCATTAGGGGAATTTCAACTGAGCATCAAAATGTCACCATTCTCAAAAAAGTGAACTGAACTCTACTCTTTCCGGCCTCAGAGCTCTTAAACACAATTGTCCAAAAGGTTTAGTTGCATTTTACCTGAAATGAGATATTACTATGATCCACAAATATTCTAGCAGAACTGGTGATAATTTGATGGATTAATTCAGTATTTTAACTTTACAGGACATTTAATATTATCACAAGCTGCTTTTTCAACACACGTTGACAAATTTTTTTCACAACATGCAAGATAATCACATCAGAATTAAGAATGAAATTATAATCAGTGATGCTCGCATCACTATAAAAAAGGCTTTCCTTTACAAGAAGGAAACACAACTTTTCTGTACATGTCTATTTTATCATAGTTGTCTTTTATTTTCCACTGATTTCAATTTTTAGTTCTTATCTTGAAAAACTTGTAAATGGTAAGCATTTTGGTTACATTAATTACTCCCTTTAGAACTTCTGAAGCACAAAAATTTAATGGTAGTTCTGAATTCCCTTTAAAATATAGTAAGATCCAAAATTGACTGTAATTTCAGTATGCTTAATCACACATTATTATTATCAGGAAAGGTAAAAGTCAATAACTACTTTGATAGATGTCTTTGTAACAGTTTTGGTTAAAATAATATGAAAAAATCCTGTTTTTCTCTTTGAAATAGAAGCTTTCAAACAGTTATGTTTCCTAGTACTCTTTTCATCTCATATTGCATTTAGAACACCTTCAAATATTTTAGCCAACTCTAGTTCCAGTCCAATGATGTGCACTACTTACAGGCATAAGTGTTTGCAGAATTAGGACTTTATTATGAATTATGCATGCAAAATGTATTTGCTTTCTTCTTTTTTTTTTCTTTCTTTTCCCAGAAATATATGTATCTATAGCTCAAATGTATAAATAAAAGGAATAGTATGTGTTTGACACAGCTCCTGAAATAGATGAGTTGTTCACACTCAAACGACAGACAAACAGGTTCATTCCATGCATTCCTGTCATTTCTCTTGCTTCTCAGGAATATCTATTTTCAAACTTGTTCTCTCACTAATTAAAAGTAATGAAGTCTGATTGCCCTGATTGCATGCTGATTACTGAGCCCTTACTCCATGGCTCTAGTTCCTGGATGGCCTTCACATACCTGTTACACCCCAAGTTATGAAGGGAGCCTTGGTGTCTTCTGGCATGTGCAAATGAATAGATTAGGAATTCTAAAGCAACTTAAAAGACAATTTCTCCAAACAGATTTCCAAAAGTGTTACTTAGTCCTTAAATCATGTTTAAGAATCATCAGGGACACAATTTCTGTGAAAGATACAGAAAGACTATGATGTAGCAACTGCTCTATTAGTAATTAATAATTATATTTTTTTTGTTCATGTGAATTAATTAAAATCAGAGCTTACCAAGAAAACTTGTGTCCTGCCCTTCTTGTAACTGTCTCTTTTTCCTCCACTGTTCATGCTGTATTGTCACTTAATCACCTTTCTTCCTGTACATGTACCTCCAGGAGCAGTATTTACTGCTCTACTGATGTGCATAAAGTAATTTGCATTACTTAGGTCCTTCCTTTTATGATCTGTAACACTGTGGGCAAAATCAGATCACACTTGCTAAAGTCTTTGACCAATGTTATCATGGTAATAATAATAATAATGATTATTATCCAAGATCTAAGAAAGAAAACCAAGTTTCAGGTTTTTGTGGTGGCTGGATTAGCAGTATTTACCTTAGGAAAGCAGAATATACAGGACATGTAGTAATTCAGCTGTGTCTTACACTGGATGTTCTCTAAAACCCAGTATATTTACACTGTACCTTGCATTCCAGAAAAAGTCAGAAGCTTGCCTGCTAATAAAAGTATAGCGCTGCTCACTTCAGATGTATAATTCTCAAATCAATCTCTCATCCAGGGAGTATCGAGGTCTCACTTGGATTCAGTATTGCACACCTGTGTCCTTGGATGGGCGTCAGGGATGCAGTGCTGCAAGAGGACCCAAACCCAGTCACCGCTGGGGGATGCTCCACACATCACTACCACCTTGGGTACGTGCTCCAGGTAAAGCTTTAACTGTCCTGTTTCCTCTCCAGTCCAACTGGTTTCTGGTGAGTAAGTTGATGTATGCAGAGCTAGCCTCTTCTATAAAACAATCTGAGATGTCATATCTCATGTGATATTCCTCTCTGGTCCAAAAGGACAAAACACTTCAGGTTCCAGCCTCCTTAAAGACAGTAGATGCTATTTCTAGTGATTTGAAAGGAAAACTTTGGCTCACTTTATGGATGAGTTAACAACAACTGAGGTATTTGTAATTCATTTTCTCTTTCACTCATACTAAATATAAGGGTCACTTTGAGTTTTTGGCCACTCATACTAAATATAAGGGTCACTGTGTGTTTCTGGCCAATGCACTCAAATGGAACAGCCATCATAGTGAAAAGGAAACCTGCTGTCACGCTCCATGATTTGCCAAATCTGGGCAAAGGCAAACTTACTGTATAATGTGCACCCTTGTCAGAGGTAAGCCAGAGTTTCCTCCTCCTCTGGTTTTGGCTGAACTTTTTGGTATGCCAATGATGTTTACGTCATCTGAAAGAAACAGACAATAATGAGCCGCTCCATAGATGATGAATAGTGATAGTCTATAAAGAAATTTTATAAAATGTCTGGCTTGCCTCTCCTTTCACTTCTAGTATTTTACTATTAGTATTTCTGGAAACTTAAATTTATGTCTATAAAGAATTGGAGAATTCTTGCAGATGTCGATATAATTCATTTTTATAGTTTGCTTTGCTCTTGTCGTCACTATGTTGATTCTCTCCATCGTAAGTAGAACATTGATTCTTGCCTTCATTCTGATCGCATGTCCCTACTCCTTCATTTTCCTTCTGCACTAATACACAGGCCAGTTTCCTCAGTCATCCCTCATTCTAGGTAGTAGCCTGCCAGGACTTTGCCAGGGCTGGAGTTACAGTGTATGATAGCTTAAAGATTCTGGAGCTGAACACCTGGATTTTACCCTGGCTGTTCTAGTAGTTAAAGTCCTCTTTTGAACATCTGCAGTTCTTCCTTCTGTGACTTAATTAGAAATTAATTTTGCATAACATTTAACATCTTTTAAAATCTTTTCTCTGCCTTTAAATATTTTTTTTTTCCACAAATGTCCTTTTGAGGTGAAACTGCTCTTGTTCAGAAAACTGGTCTAAGAGAAGAATGGCCAATTGCACCAGCAGGTAAATCTTTGCAGTGTTGTCTTTTCAAGGAATGTTCTGTGGAGTCAGAAATGGGTGCACTATTGAATTCCTCCCACCTTTCTAGTATCTGTACTGCCCATTGACATGGGTCACAGGGACTACAAGTAAGAGTTTTGAGGAGAATAATTGAAAGCAGCAGATGAAAGGAATTTTATTTCTGCTCTCATGTGGAGGAGGAAAGTTTCTACTTGGAGGAAGTTGGCTGTAAGTTGATACAGACAATATAATCTGGGTTGGCATGGCTTCACCTCCTGTTAAATTATATAACATTTAACTATATATTGGAACAGGCCTTAGTTCTTCTCTACTAAAACAATAAGTATGTCTACAATCTATGAAATGTTTTAGAAGAAGAAATAATAATAATAAATGTATTTTTTTTCTCCAACAACAAAATGGTGATGTCCAGTGGGATATATTGTTCTCAAGGATGTTAAAACTCTCTGCCAGATGCTTTGTTCCTTTAACATTTGCAAAGTTGTTGCTTCTGTTCTCATGAGTCCTGCTGTTTTGTTTAAGGCTGGAAAGGGTAAATGTTGGTGCAAATTCATTTGCATCAAAAATACTGAGCCGATCGCAAAGTAATCTAAGAACAAATACCCAATACTTCAGAACACATATTTAGGCATTTTCTGGTTTAATGTATATGAAATGACAACCAAAACCATATTCTTCTATCTAAGGCCATATCCTAGTATTTAAGGGGTTACACAGTTTTGTTAAGAAGTTTGGGAATTTTATTTTTTTCCAGAGCAATCTGCTAGAGCTATCTGGAGGTAGATGGCAGACTCCTTTGAGCCTGAGGAGGAGAGGGAGGCAGCAGACAGCTCTGTGGCCGGTCTTGGTCCCATCTCCACAATAAAGTAACTCAAGAATAAGATAAAAATTGATTGTTTCTTTCTCCAGAATAGTTGTCTTCTCCTGGGGTGAGGTATTCTACTCTAAAGACACAAACGAATACCTTGAGAGTTCCTCTTCTTTATTTTTATTCCCAAGCACCTTAACCACAGAATCATTCTTCCTTCCTCTTTCTTGATGGTTATGTTCACATGCTAGGGTTGTATGGAGGGTTTCTATGTGATTTAAGCTGCATGGGGCTCGGAACTTGTGTGTTCTCCATATCTGGGGAGTCCAGAAGGAAAAGACAGAGAAAGTTTGCTCCATTCAAAGGGTCCTGAGCAAGAGCAGCTTTAAAGGAAGTAAAATGGTGTGTAGCTGAAACAACAGAATATTATACTTATTTATTTAGGACCAAATTTTTGAAGGCAATTTGGTATCTGGAGTTCAAACAAAATGCCAAGGTGTTGTAGTTTAGCCTCAGTTGGGGCCAGACTATGCACTAAATAGAACCAGAACACAAGGCAGAGGCAGTCAGATGCTTATTACCACAGCTTTCAATAGGTTTTAAGTGCTTTTCAAAACTAAATTTCATTAAGTGCTTGTTTGCATCATCTTAAAATAAAAAGAAAAGGAAAAAAAATAAAACAAGGAAAACCAGATTAAGACTTCATGTCAAATCCAAAAAGTTGTCTCCTTGCAGTAATTTCTGGTGATATCATCTTAACAAAGCTGGGCTGGAAGTGATTCAGTCCAGCTTGCTGGAGCTAATTACCAAGAACAAGCACCAGCTGTCCCCATTCTTTTAATGCCTCCTCATAGCTAGGCTCCCTTTGCTCTTCTGGCTTGGACCTCAGAGAAGGTCTCCTCAGCTGCCCCAGGCTCCTGCCAGTGGGCTTGGTGACTCTCTCTCTTTGCATTATGGTGATGTCTGCTGAGCCCCAGCCTTCCTCCATGACTTGAAAACTGTGTAGCAAGAGTTTCTTGATGGACATGAGGCTTGCACCTGGCAAAAGCAGAGGTAATCCTCGTTACTGAGCTTTCAGTAGGAGCTTTCAGAGGAAGGAGGTTACTTCAGTCTATCAGGTAAGCTGCTCTTCATTGTAATTGTAGGGAAAGTGTAAATTAGCAGATATAGGTGACTTTTATTTAATATGTAGCATAAAAATATGACAAGATTTTCTGAGGTGATGGGCACTCTAAGTGCTTCTGAGCTTAAGCATAGGTAAAACTAAAGGCTGCTACTTTAGGATACTCTACATATGGATTTAGGAGGTAGATGTAGATTAGATATTAGGAAAAAAATTTTTACAATGAGGGTGGTGGAACACTGGCACAGGTTCCCCACAGAGGTGGTGGATGCTTCATCCCTGGAAATGTTCAAGGCTGGATTGGACAGGGCTCTGAGCAAACGGATCTGGTTGGAGATGTTCCTGCTCCGTGCAGGGGGGTTGGACTAGATGGCCTTTGAAGGTCCCTTCCAACCCTAACCATTCTATGGTTCTATGATTTCCTATTTTAGACAACTCAGCATCTTGGTCAAAAGTTATATTTCAACAAGTGAGTTAAAATAATTTTATTTGAATGCTTTAATTCATTTATTAAAACAAATGTGTTGTATCTCTGGTATTAGTGTATGCTTAAAAACGCTGTATCATTGTTTGTCCTTATGTTATTATCAGGCTTACTAAATGGCATGGCTAGCAATGATGATGAAAAGAAATTGTGGTGAAACAAGGTCTATAGTCTTCTTTTGAAAGGTATGGCACTGGATCAGAGTTCATCTATTAAATCCTTTACTCTGAATGATCAGCTAATGCACAGGGTTTCAGCATCATGCTTTGTACTCAGAAAGTAATGTACGGCCTTGACCTATGAATATTTTTCTGAACTTTCTGTTTTCATGGCTTACTACTGAAACTTATAATGGACATATCTTTCTTCTTTGTTACTAAGGTTTTGCTGGCAGAAGCATGTCTTATTGTGCTTCCATTTTTTTTAAGACTGAGAAATTAGCCTTTCTAATACGCTTCTAATTTCAAATTTAAATTACTACTTTGTTCCATAGATTATGTTCGTTAAAACCTTTGGGGCAACAATATGTTCATGTTCTGCTGCTTGAACCTTGGCTGCTGAAATTTCTTCTACTAAGCATCCATTATTACGATGGACTTCTGCAAGAATCTGTTGATTGACTCAATTTTCTGGATTCAGCCTTGGAAATATATTCTTTTGTGTCCTGGACAAGTCCGGTTAACTGTAGAGGCTTATAGTCTTATGTTTAGACTTACCTCAGTAGTCATTGTTGCATGTGTTATTCCTTAGTTCCTTTTACTAAAAACATGGTGTGTGTGGAGCAGCTGTTCATCTCATGCTAGAAGGTACTGAATTTTACTAGTGAGTAGAGTTTACATATGCCTAGAAAGCTGTGAAGATGATAATATTTCAGTGTTAGAACACTTCTCCTTTCTGTAATTGCAAGTCTATTAGATGTAGATTTATTATACCATTTAAGTATGAATCTCATATTGGCAAAGTGATACAGAAATGTGGAAAGTTACTAGATTGTAATTGTGATTCATACCAGCAAAATGACCCTTCAGTGCCTAATTCAGAAGGGATTTAACCAAAACCAGATCTGCATCAGCTGCTCACCTGGCACAGATTTAGCTCCTTACTCCCTACATGCTAAACAAAGGCCAATACGTTAGCATGAGCTGGCATATGGGTATGTGCAGTGATGCTAATTCTCAGATGGAAAGGGTGGCCCTTTGAAGGCTGACTTCATAGTGCGCTTTTAGACCAAGAAGAGAAGTAACTGGAGGTCATTTGGTCCACCCCTGCTCAACTAGGGCCACCCAGAGCAGGCTTCCTGAGGCCCTGAATATCTCCAAGGATGGAGATTCCACAACCTCCCTGGGCAACCTGTGCCAGTGCTCTGATGCCCTTACAGCAAAAAAAAAAAAAAAAAAAAAAAAAAAAGTGTTTCCTTATGTTCAGAAGGAGCCTCCTTGTTTCAGTTTGTGCCCATTGCCTCTGGTTTTGTCACTGGGCACCACTGCAATGAGCCCAGCTCTGTCTTTGGTACACCCTCCCTTCAAGTATTTGTGTGCATTGATGAGATCCCTCCTGGAACAGGCAGCAAATTTAAAGAAAATTTGAGTAAAGATGTGATGATGTTCAGATAATAATTCCTGCACAAGAATAATTTTTTTTAAAAAGGAAAAAAGAAAAAGAATACCAGTTTGTAATTAAACCCTCCTTCAATTAAAGTTGCATTTCATTTACTAGCTTCTCAGGAACCATTTGTTACATTTTCACCCTGAGAAAATGCCTTGGTATTATTACCTTTCCCAAGTAGGATGGCTCTTAAATCCACTAAGGTCTTTAAAGACTGATTACTTTTGTAGCTAGTATTTTTTTATACAATATTATTTCTTTCTGTTGAGTTTATCATAAGACAAATTTTGCTAACCTGATTACTCATAGGAAATGAATAAAACAGTTTAGAAATTCCACTGAAGATAATGCATTTTATAAATATATTTTATATTTATAAATAGTCTTTCAATTCTTAGAACTCAAAAATGAATTTCTTTGTCTACAGCAGCTATTATGAGTGTGAACGATTGAGATGCTGTGATGATTTGCAACCACAATACTAGCAAACATAACTAATCATTACTCAAAGTAAAATTTGATTTTCTGGAATGTTAGTTATTTGTCTGAACCCTAGCTGGAATTTGCAGACTGTGATTTTCCTCCCAAATAATTTGTTTGTGCTCAGTATAAACTGCATATTAGGAGCCTCTGTCAGCATCCATGATGAGTCAAAACATAAATCTGAAATCAGGCGATGGTATGCCAGACAGATGACCTGCATGTTTGTGTTCTCATTCTAAATGTGTTTGAGTGCAGTGACATCTCCTCGTGGGCAAGGCTGTGATATATCTTCCCTGCACAGAATTTATAGAGGAGGTAAATCTGTGGCTTGAGTTTTCTTCTCTAGGGTTTGCACTGATTGCATGCTTGTATGTAAATTGTTGCTCAATGTGAACTTGGGTGGATGTCAAATACTTGACTCAAAAGGAAGAAATAATACTGTGTGTCCACTTCAAATTGCCATCTTAATTTTGAGCATCTGGAGTCCTTTTAACTAAACTGTAACCTATGACATGCACCTTGCTTAAAACTAAGAAAAAACAACTCTTAAAGCATGATTCTTCCTCTGAATTTCATCACTTTTCCCTCAAAGACATGACTACTGTCTTGGTATTCCTATTTTGCCTGGCAAGCGTCCACCAGTTGTAGAGGAGCGTTGATCACCTAATTTGAGTGTTCAGAAGGGATATCTGGCATCTCTCCCAGGGTGTGCAAGGTGAGGGAAAAGAGGCCCAAGAAAGTACATTCACAAAAGCCAGGAAGATGGATTTTGTACCACCCGAGCTGCTGACTCAGCCCCTTGGATGCTTGAAATGTGGGTGTAGCACCTGCTAGAATTCAAGACACAGTGCTTAAAAAGGCTGTGGCAGGTCTTTTACCCTTTAAAGAGCAGTGATTGTGTTGGATGGACATGAAAAAGCTAATACTAGCTGAAAGTGCTCCTGATCAACGTTTTTTAAAACTGAAGTTGCTTACTCGGCTAGCTAATGAAATACCAGTAACATCCTGAAACAATGAAGTATTTTATTAGCCAAAGCTCAGCAGAATTGCCTCAGTGCTATTAAAAATATTTATAAAATGAATTTGAAGGGCATCGTGGCCCATTAATGTTATCACTCCTGACATATTATCAGGACACCATACTACAATCTAATGTTACTTAGCAAATCAGCTAATGCCAGGACTAGAGAACTTCCTCTTAGCAGGATTTGTGCAAAGTTATTTAGGTGAATTGGCTTCAGAGAATAAGAAAAAGACTGTTTACTCTAGAAATGTATAATCCTTTTTATTTTCTGCATATACTAACACTTCCTAAATAGGAAGAGGAAAAATCTGTTAAATGTAGCAAGGAGGAGTATATAAAAACATCAATTCTATTGGTCTGATGACCAAGGACATTTTAAGCATCAAATGGAAATTTATACATACTTATTGAGCTTTACTTCCAAAAAATTTCATTATATTGTGCTCACCATAGTATAAGATATTATTCATCTTGCAGATTTTCTGCATAATTTCCTTGTGTACTGTATGATTATACTTCAGGAAAATAATACATAGGGAAAAATACAGTGTTCTATGGGCAAGCAGATGCTGGAGCAGTTTTCTCCTTTTTATTTGTTTTCTTTCATTTTCCACTATTTGTCTTGCAGTTTCCTGGCACATCCTTAGAATCTGCATCTCCAGTTGCACAGGGATGTCCCATTTCAGAATAACAAATCAGCTTCAATTCTTGTTATTACTGTGCTGGGGTAGCTTTCTACCGAGCATGAGCACCAAAACAAGCTGGCACATGGCAGGGGACACGCTACGTTGTTGAGGATGGGAGCAATACACTTAACTCATAAGAGAAAAACAACAATATATTTTGTTGATCTAAACAGTGATTTAACAAAGTTTGATAGTAAATGGTAAATGCGACTGTAATTTGTCAAGATTTGATGGCAAGGTACACTGGATTATTTACTGCATAGAGGACAGGGTCAGACAGCTTTCAGGGAGACCTTGCCATTGAGTCATGAGATTCAGAAAGGATCTCCTTGCTTTCCAAACTCCTTCTCAGAGAGGAGTCTAGGTGTGGCTGGATCCAGTCCTAGTCCCAGGCTTGACCAACTGTTTGTATCTAAAGGATTATATCTGCACAATCAATTCTTTGTATCACTTAGCTAAGATTTCAAAATTTAGCATGCTATTAGTAACTTACTGAGGATCTGACACAATAAGGATTCTCTCAACCTGGAGGAGTGACCTTGGGAGGCGTCCCTATTTAAGGGGAGATCCCAACGTGCAGCCCGCTGCCATGCAGGAGAGCTCAAAGGGCTCCTGGGCTGCTCGCTATTTATGGAGTAAGATAATTGACTCATAGTCATATTTGCATACCAACTGTAGATGTTAGTTTCTTCCAAATTTGGCTTGAGTGGGACATCGACCAGCACTGTGGTTAGGACGCACATCACCATCCCTTGGCTATTGTGTTGTTATCTGTCTCCCCCAAATCCACTTTGAGTCCGATGCCGCCGTTACCATCAGGACCAGACACATTGATCACTGGTGGTTATCACTGGAGCAGGGTTATGGGAAAAGTGGTGAGGTTGTGGAGGGTGGGGGGGAAGCACATGGTCACACATGGGCAGGGGAGGGAGCTCAGGGCAGATGTGGGGAGGTTTTGGTGCTGAGGCTGGGTTGTCTCCAGCAGAGGTGCACCCTCGGTACATGACCTGGTGGAATCTCTGAACACCTCTCTGGAGACTTCTTAATCAGGGCTAACATGGCACAGAGATTGCGCTCCAGATAATGTACCTTCTGGAATAAATTTGGGCTTCGTTTTGCTGCTGCTATTAATGTAGAACATTTTTTTCCCGGGGGGAATATTTCACTTCAGCAGGATTATTAGTTTGAAGGAGTGTTGCTTCACACAAGTGGTCCTGCTTAAATAAGCTGTGTTTGGCAGCAAAGGCTACGGTGTGCTCCTCTGTTTCCTGAGACTGCACAAGGATAGATCCGTCTGGGCTATTTCCAGTTCTGCCTGTCAGATTAATTTCAAGGAGTCAGGAGCATTAACAACTCCTTCGCTTGAAGAACACTGGCAAGGATTTCTGTCTCTCCCTCTCTTCCATGCCTTTAATCATACCCTAGGCCCTGGGAGAAGACTACCCTGACGCTGCCTTAATGTGCCAAACTGATGGTATCCTTGAATTACTTGTGCAGTTACCTGTGCAGAGAGGAAGGGACAACTGCATTGGATAATGGAGTGTTCAGCTGTGCTGACATCTCCTGTACTTTATGGAGGAAAGGGACGTTTTCACCAAAGGTAGAGACTTCATGGAGGTATGCAGGGAAGGACAGAGAGGAGGGAGCAAAGCTCAGTCAGAGATTGCAGGAACTTGCTGAGTGAGGCATGAAGCTCTTAAATATAGGAATTAATCAATTTCTAAGTTTTCACGCCCACAAAAAAAAAAATTGACTGTATATCAGTGTGCTTGCTGTGTCTCCTGGAGATCAGAGCTCTGCTAGAAACTTATCCAAAGAATATATAATTTTTCCCATTGTTTTGGACTCTTGTGTGCCTGTACACAGACTGACCAGAAAGGTCAGCTGTAAACTGTGTGTTCCACTGGAACATTAGTCATGCTGTTAAACAGTAACCTGTACTGAGAAAGAGGCTTTATTTGAATGAGGTCCATACATTAACTAAAACTGGACCATTCTTTCTGTATGTATTTAACAGTCAGAAAATCTTTTTTTTTATGTCATATGTTATATAAATTACCAAGTAAGATCTCTCTTGTTTTGCACAAAGTTGTTTTGCTGACTCCTTCCTATCCAAGGTGTTCCTGTGCTGATAGCATCTTGTTCTCTTAAGTGAATTTCTTGTAAAAAGATTATGTCAGCTTTTTCTGTTTCAACATTTTTTTTTGTGGTTATAACTTTAAACCTTTTATGTTCCCCGTTACAAATTCAATTATTTGATTTGCCATCATTCACCTCTGTAATATTTGACCATTTGTTATGCTAGACGATGTCATTGCCAGGTTTTAACATAACTGTAAAAAGACTAGGATATTCTAAAGCTATTTGTTCAGAGATGTTGGTTTTCAGAGAAGTTAATATATCAATACAACCATGAGAAACTGACTAGAACACCGTGCATGTTTGGACACTTTATCTTTAGCCCAGTTTCTCATTAACAGATTCTGTTGGTTTCTTATATTGCCAATGGATTACTTGTCAATAACATTAATAGAATTAAACTATTTGCAACAAAAAAAAAGGAGAGAAGGAAGGTGGAAGCAATAGTGATAATCAACATAGTTTTGGATAAACTAGTGTCATAAGCAAGAAAGCCTAGAAGGGTGAAAAATTTTATTTCCTTTCATGGTGTGCAGATGTGGCTAAACTGGTACAAAAAAAAAAAAAAAACAAAACCAAAACAAAAAACCCAAGTGGGTGTTTGAGGGTTTTTTGGCCTTGAAAAATTCCATTACTGACCAGTCACCATATCCAAATTTCCCTGGCTGATGGAATCTGACAAGATTGCAGCCTATGGGAATATGGCTGCAGGCCAGTAATTTTTTTTTTTTTTTTGTTCTTGTCAGGCATACTCAAAAGGGTAAGGCCATCTGCTTTCCAGCAATTAGATACTCCCCTTTCAATTGTAATATACTGTGAGTCAGATAATTTATTCATCCCAAGGTAAACATATACACTTGCAGCGTGGTGGAAATGAAGAGAACTAAGCCTGGCAGAGGAATAAATAGCTCCGCTGTCCCTTGTCCAGTCCACGCAGGTCCCCAGCAGCTCTTCCCGCCCCTCTTCTCCTGCTTTGACACATAAAAGAAAACTGTCATTGCCCAGTTACTCAAGGATCTCTGAAGGTCCGTGGTTATTTGATTTAAGTGTTCTCAGTAGTCCGTGAAGATCTAGGTAGATAGTGGGGTTTAGGGTGGTAGCATGTCTGGCATTGGTGAAAGGAATGCAGAGCAGGTGTGGCACAACCGATTTGCAAGAAAGTAGAATATCAAGGAAACCAAATTAAATAACAGAAATGTGGACCATTATAGTGAATAGAGGAGACTTTTCTAGTGAATGGTGTCACTCAGCAAATAAGATTTGTTGCCGTTGTAGCAAAAAGCCACAGGTTTTACATTAAACAAAGGCAGGGTCTCGACGTGGTGCACCCCAGTGGGTGCCAGGGGATGGAAAGATGCATGGTGGAGATCTCCCCTGGGCACTGGGAGGAGGAAACACACACAGATAAGCCCATGCAAACCCAGGAGTGAGGAGGCAGGGACCCACCACAAGACCGCGCTTGCCTGGAGAAGCCCTTGTGATGGGAGCAGTTTGCTGTCACCCTCCCACCCACATCCTCCTGGAGGAAGGCTGGTGGCATCAACCTTGGAGCCAGGAGGGCATCTGGAGGGTGAGTGTTACACCAGGCAGAAGTGGTAGCTATTAGTAGGTTTTCTCATATAATGATTTACATTGTCATTAATGAGGCTTTTCTTTACCAATTAGGATGTGAGGCATTACTAATATTGTAACTGGACTAGTAACTGCTGCTTGTTGTGTTTTGATTAGACTGCTAAAACATGAATTGGGCAAACAGCAAATTCTTGACTCTGTGTTTATGATGTGTTTCCCATAATGAGGTTTTGAGTGCAACCAGTGGAAGATCTTCCTGCTTTGCTGGGAGTAAATTCCATATGAGAATGAAAGCTTTGACTGGCTTTGAACAACTTAGTGTAGAAATAACCAGATTTAAATGTCCCAGGCTATCAACAGACTAAGGAAAAAAATCTTGTGAATATTAATGAAGCCTCCAGAAATAAGCTGTATTTCAATACAAATGATAATTATAAAATTGTTAAAGAATGAGAGGTGTCGTAGTTCAGCCCCGATCAGGACCAGACTACGCAGTCTCTCTCTCACTCCCCCCACCCTCCGAGAGAACAGGGAGAGAAAAATATAAGAAAAACGGCTCGAGGTTTGAGATAAGGACAGGGAGAAATCCTTAAAGTTACTGTCACGGGCAAAACAGACTTGACTTGGGGAAAACTATTCATTTATTACTACAAATAGCAGGATAATGAGACAGAGAACAAGATGACCTCCATCCACCCCTCCCTCTTCCCAAGCTTAACATTATCTCTACTACCTCCCCCCCCCAAGCGGCACGGGGGAAGAGGGAATGGGGGTTGCGGTCAGTTCATCACATGTTGTTTTACGCTGCTGCTTCATGGTTGGGGGAAGAACTCCTCACATTCCTCCCCTGCTCCATCGTGGGGTCCCTCCCACGGGCCACAGTCCTTCGTGGAACTGCTCTGGCGTGGGTCATCTCTTCCACGGGTGCAGTCCCTCTAGAACAGCTGTCCCAGCGGGCCCTCCACAGGCCACAGCTGCCTTCAGGCATCCACCTCCCCTGGTACCGGGTCCTTCACGGGCTCCAAGTGAATCTCTGCTCCTCCGTGGACCTCCATGGGCTGCAGGGGGACAACCTGCTCCACCATGGTCATCACCACAGGCTGCAGGGGAATCTTGGCCAGGAGCCGCATTACTCCTCCCCCTCCTTCTGAACTGACCTTGGCGTCTGCAGCCGTTCCTCACAACAGGCTGGTAGATGTCTCTCAGGATCTTTTTTTTACATCTTATTCACTTCTCATCTCCTTTCCACTTCTTGCAGCTGGGCCGGGCCCAGTCAGCTGCCTGGCGAGAGGCCAGAGGGTGAGGCCTGCAAGGCCCATGAGGCCTGCGCCTCCCCCTCTGCACCTCTGCCCCCGCTCAGCTTCTTCACATCTTCTCTTCTCTCTCTTTTTTTCTGTTTTCCCATTCTTAAATACGTTATCGCAGAGGCGTTATCATGGGACATTCTGCTACCAATCGGCTCGGCCTTGGCCAGCAGCAGGTCCGCCCTAGGCCTGGCCGAGTCCACTGAACAAAGGGGAGCGACTTCTAGCAGCTTCCTACAGAAGCTACCACCTTAGCCCCCCCCCCCCACTAAACAAAACCACGACAAGAGGTTAATTAAAAATTTCTCTGGAAGAAAACTTTGGTTCCAAGCTTTTTTTTCAAAATTTGGACAAAACCTGGTACGAACCCAATCAGAAGTCTCTGGTTGACAATATACTTTGTAATAGCAAAATAAAAGAAAATGTCATAGCTTGTCTGTTTTGAATGTTGGAGAGACTCAGAAAAGTTTATCTCACTTAAATTAAAAATGTGAGAATTTTGTCTTGCATTTGAAAGTTTGTCCTAGTTATAGTGCATGGCTTTCATGAACACACATTGATCAAATTTCACTTCTTGGAACTGGTTTTAGAAAATATACGTCCAAGATATATATATATATACACACGCACACACACAAATATTCCTAGAAATCAATCTTAAGTTATCATTCACATTCATATGGTATGAGATGTTGAAGAAGTGAGTCAGGGACTAAAAATATCACAGGACATTGATCAGAATTAAGAAGATCAGTTCCAACAGAGTGAGTCATAGAAATTAGAGTGCTCCTGGGAGAAATTAGAAATACTTGGTGATCGCAGGTGTCGATATGCTGGACCCTGTGCTTGTGTAGATTAGCACTGAAATCAATAAAGCTCTTAGAGTTTGTCACAGCTTTTGGTGGTGTTAAATTAGGGTAATATTTATAACAGTGCTTTCTAGTGTTCTGTCTCTCAGAAACGCGTAGATGGTCAGAAGGGATTTGTGTGCTATAGAAAGGCATCATGGAACATTGGGCATGAAATGGAGGATACTAATGGTGAGGAGAACACGGTTATAGCTGTACATACTTGATCTGGAAGTACTTCAGTAGCATGCTGTCCCATTAACAAACTGAACCTTTAAGAGAAGAGACAGTGTATGGAGCCTTATTGCAGCATTTTCCATCTGCTGAGAAGTTAGATGTTGACATTAATTCCATAGGCTCATGATTTAGCACTCTCTCACACCTGATGTTTTGTATGCACCCCCTGGCAACCATCAATTGCAGTGGAGACTGGAATTTGTCTTGCTTTAGGTGAAACAAAGTGATACTTACTGAAATATTAAACAGGAGAACAGATTGCAAAACCCCAGGCTAGACATCATGAGGAGCTTCAGAGACATCTTCAGGGCAATTTTTTTCTACTTCACTTCATAAGTAGGATAAGGTAAACACCTACCCTTTATGAGCAAACATTGCTTTATATAAACCCATAGGCAGAAGATATTTACTTACTTACAAAAGAACCTAAAACCTGATAGAAATGTGGTGTATATTACCTCTAACTTAATGGAAATGTGAGGATTCATTTTCATTTTATGGAACGAACTTTCTTCCCACAAATTCTTTGAAAACATACTCTTTGCTTTAAAAAAAAATCTAGCTGAATTGAGGTTGCAACCCTAAAATGTTTCCTAACACTAATCTCACATATTACCAGGGTGATAATAACTTTCTTCAGCTGAGAGTCGTGTAAAGTGAACAGTGAATAGGATTGCTGATCTTTCATTTTTGTTCTTTCAGTCACCTTTTCTGAACATATATGCCATTAAATCTTTGGCTTAGGAAGAACAAAGATTTGTTAACTCAAAGTGGTATTTCCCAAAGACAAAAAGTGGGGAAAAAAAACAAGTTATCAATCTGTGGGTACCCCCACTGTGTATGCTAATATTAAATTATTTTATTAAAGTGAGGGAAACTCGTAAGACTAAGGAGTATCTCAGAGAAGGGCACTCATCATGAGTGATATTCACAGCCTTGTCTGCAGATGAGTCGGGATCTGCAGAGCCTGTGAATGAGATGCAACTCCAGCACATTGACTGGAGATTGCCAAAGCTTAATATCCAGAAGGGACATTTCCTTAAATTTGTTTCTCTCTGAGTTACACTTTGGGTCTGAAACAGGCATCACTGGAAGACTTAAGATTTTCTTGCTGAAGCTCTTCTGTGTGTGCCAATTCACTGATGGCTGAGAGGGGCAATCTGGGTGCTCCTTTCCTGTTAATATGGTGCAGGCAGATCGGATAATTCTCAGCAAGAATCCCAGTCTCTGACAGTCAGGAATGTAATCTGATATTTTTTTTTTTTGTTATTAATATTATTTTTAAATTCAATTTCTGGAGTATTTTTTCTATGGTACAATGGAGATTCAAGGTATTTCAGGAAAAGGGCCTCCAAGCCTGGCTGTTGGGGCAATCTTATTGCAGTGTTTTAACAGCAGCTGTAGCTGGGGCTGAAACTTCTGGCACTACCTGTTCCTGCTTTTTAGATGGCTGCAGTTTCTCTGGTCTTGGTCTGGTTTAGATGCCACTTCTGGGAGCCATGCACAGGGTTCTGTAAGTGCAGGTGAAACCACATTTACAGTTTGGCAAAACAAGCCCCATTATTGATTCCTTATTATTCTACTCAAGTAGGATTTTTGCAGGTCAGCTGTTTTGTACATCTGTATGTCTCCATTTTTTACTCCCCTCAGCAGGAATTGTTTTTAGAGTCCCAAATAATCTGAAACAGGAGATGGTCTCAGACTGCCATACCAACTGGTCTGCTGCCCACCTTTGGGATGGTTCCTGATCTGATTTCAGTGTCATGATTCAGCCTTTCTCTCTGCGGCAGCCACTGTGTAAAGCATGAAAGTCAGATGCTGTAAACTGAAAAAAGTTTAGATCCAGGCACAAACAGGCAGGATCTCAACTCTACATCTCTGATCCCCTTGAATTCTCTCTGACCTCAACAGGAAACAAAAGAGCTCGGAACAGCGAAATGTTGACCTTACAACAAACAATGTGCCTCCAGCACTGCCATAAGTGTTTACAGAAGTATCTCCTTCAGATGGCTTCAATCATTTATGAAGTGACTTGATTATTCCAGAAGATAAAATGTCTAAGTGAGATTTATCACTTTTAATTGGAAAGAATTACCTTGTGATCTGCCTAATATTTTAGATTTAGGTTCACATTTTCGGGATAAGACTTTTTTAAAAAGTCATGTGAAGTATACTTACAATTCTTCGTCTATAGCTGGCAATCCAGAAATCAGGCACAGTGAGGTATACAGTACCATAAAAGGCAGATATAAGGAAGCAGAATCTTCTCATTCTGTTATCTACCTTGTCTGCTACAGTCATATTTAGTTATATGCATGTAGTAGTTCAACACATATGTACACATCTCTTGAAATACACATGTATTTCCTGGACAGGCCTTCGAGCAACCTGGTCTAGTGGAAGGCGTCTTTGCCCAGGGCAGGGTGGTTGGAACTGGATGATCTTTAAGGTCCCTTCCAATCCAAAGCATTCTATAATTCTATGATACTTCCTTCCTTCCATTCAAATCCTAATACGAACCACTAATTTTTACATTTTATGATACATTTTTCTGTGTACATTTGTGTTTTGCAAATAACATAAGCTATTAAATGAAGCCCAAATTCAAGTAAGAGTTGTTATTTATTATTTATTTTAATAACTACTTCTATGCCTATTTCTAGAAAAAAAAATTAGTCTTGATAATTTCTTTATTCATCTATGTTAAATACAATTTGGCAAGACTGAAGTTTAAAACCACTCAATTTTTGGCTTTGTTTACAGGACTTGTGTTCCCTGTGCATTTGGGAAAGGGTAAGGGAGAGATGGAGACCCATGCCGCTCGCATTCAAGTCACTGCTCACACCAGTGAAACTGCACACCTTGATTAACTTCCAGAAGGCTTCGTGTTTGTGTCAATGTGAAAGTTAGGGTATTTCCCCAAAGAATGGAGGGAAATCCTAGCTATTGACTGCTTAACTTGAGATGTCAGCTATTGGTAGCTAAACAGAGCTAAACAGAAAGTGCTTCAGGTGCTGTATTAACAGCTGTCATTTCAGTCAACTCCCTCTATCTGTTTGTATTTTACAGAGTTCAATCATAAAAATATTTTTCCCCCTAATGTCTGTCTTTTTCATATTTGGAAAAAATCATAAGCCTATTCTGCGTATTTCAGTGTTTACTTTAAAAAAATTGCATGGGTACTATCATGCAGCTAATTGGGTGTGTGTTTGTACCTTTATAATCTTAAGCAACTTTAGTAATTATCATCAGTCGTAAATGACAGTTTTGTTAATTTTCTACAGTGAATGTAACAAATTTTAAAATTATGTCTTATTCAAAAAAACTATAAGTAGAAGCAGTTAAGATTAATAAATATAAATGTGTTCAGTTGTTAATTTAAAATGTCTAAGCTCTGGCATTTGTATCATGCTTGTCAAAAATAAGAAAGTGTATGAGATGTCAGGATGCGGTATTACTTAATTGTTTCACATAATTAACTTAGTTTTGTTCTCAACCTTCTATTTTTCTAGTGTCTTCTACTTCAGATTTAAGAAATGTTGGTGGTAAAATTCCATCTTTTTCACCTCTACCAATCACCTCAGTAAAAGATTTTCTCTTCCTACAACCACGCTAATGCCATCCTGCTCTCGTGATTGTACCAGCCGTATCACTACAGCAACATATTCAGTTAAGTTTTTCCAAATTAAAAAATTTGAATTCCTTTAGCTCAATTTTGCATTTTGCCACCGATGTTTGTTTCTATACTGAACTCAAAAGCATTTTTCAGTGTGGTCTGGTTTTTACCATTTCCTGTTTTCCAGGTAGCTTCATGGAACCGTTTAGAAGCAGGGTGCTACACAATGAAGTTGAGATTATTAGAATCCACTTAAAAATACTGTTAACTTCTTGTGATGTGGTGTAGCTTTTTAAATGAAGATTCTGTAATTGATTCATGAAGAAACCAAACTGAGCCTTAAAAAATGTATTGTGTATCAGTCATTCAGTGACAATATTTATTCACCTATGATTGGTACAATGCTGTTGACACAGAACTGTCTTGTCTGCAGTGATATATACAAACATGTAAAAAATCCTCTATGTAGTGAGTCAGTCTGGAAAAAAAAAAGAATAATTCCCAGACAAACAATGAATGTTCTTGAAATCTCTGTAAGAAATTTATAAAAATATTTACTTTGCTCAGTTGTGGGAAATGGATTTTAGGTCATTGTGTCATCTGAGGCAATAGCTTCAAAGGCAGCAAAGCCTCTCTGGAAGTATAAAGGACACATTCAACTTTGATGAGATGTAAAACAATATTATAGACTCCTTGGGTAGTAAGAGCTATGGGTAAGGACTGTGGTTTTCTGTCTTCCCCTTCTTCCCTCTTCCTTTGATATATTGTTTACAGTGGAATACAAGAAGTAACAGTGATTTCTGTTCTTGTTTCTGCAATCTCAGTTATTCAGGGATGTTTCTTTGCGTCGTTCTTAAGAGTAGCGCATACTTCTTTCCAGTTATTCCTATCATGTTTTCTTTACATCTCTTCTGGAGGTCGAGTGATGTAAAAGGACTGTTGGGCTCCAGGGCTGGTGGAAGATTTCAGTCTGCCATTCAGGGCATGGAGGGTACAGGAGGGAATAATGAGGTACTGTTAAGATATTGGGTAATCAGTACACAGCTGCTGGATGTTGCTGAAATTGTAACCAGCCTTCGGGGAGTATAAAGGACTTTCCCAGAGTTTGGGGCAGCTGGGATTGGGAAAGGATGCCAAAATTAGTGGCACAGTGCTTGAGCTTTTTCTGCCTTAATGTGACTCCTTGTGCTTCTTATTGTTCCTGAGGGAAGGGATGTGGCATACCTGTATCTGTTTCAGTATTCACTTTACACTGTTTCTGTGACCCCTCAGACGAAGGTGCTCTAAGGCTACTGGTGCCTCTGGGGAGTGGACCTCATCTATTCACCCTCTCCACTGGCTATGTATTGGGGACTAGCTCTTCTAGAGGCTCCAGAAGCTTGGGAAAATCTACTGTTGACACCCCTTTGTGGTGCAAAAGTAGGGTCATTTTCTCTCTCACAACAAGAGAGATATGTTGGGATTCTGGTAATTGTGAGAATTAATGACTAGAATCTGTGAACTGTCCTGAGCGTTTAACTGGCAGCATGCTCCAAGCAAAAATTCTTGTAAAATATTGAGGAAGTGCAAGATAGGATGAGTATTTCATATTTTTGTTATGATGAGCATTTTATTTCTGTTGTCATTATTACTGAGAAACTATGTGCTTCCTGCACTCTACCCCTCTGTAATCATGAGTGACTGGAGGGTACCTCTTCTGTGTGACAAAGCAGAGATCCTTCTGTTCATTGATAGCACATTTCCTTGTCAGCAGAGTTGTTTTTAAGAACGTTGTTATGAAAGAGAGAATAACAACACTGAGATGTTTGTAAGATCTCTCTGGAAATCTGTGGAATTTGTTTGTTTAGGACCTCTATCATTGTTCTTGCATTTTGCTCCAGATTGAGCATCATGAAGCCTCATGTCTGAGAAAATAATCAGTATCTTATCTAAATTAAAATCTAAATTAAATCTATGTGCCTTCTGATTCAACCTTTTCTTTTCTGTGTCTGTTTTATTGTTGGACTGAATTCACTCTTGTTTCAAAGAAAGTGCAGAAATGCTAAAATCTTCAAAAGAATCAGTCAGAACAAAGCTATCCCATTCAAAGGAAGAATGAGAAGAAATAGGAAGAGCAGGCTGGACACATTAGCCAAGTGTCGTCATTTTCCTTCCTTTTTGCTAGAAACACGAGATGATGGGAATGCTGGATAGTAGTAGCTGTAGGTTTTAAACTGGCTGAGTAAAATAGGTAGATGCTGCCTACATTTGCCAAGTTATTTAATTTAAATGTTTCTATATAATTGTAGTGATCACCTGGGAAAATAAACATAATATTCCACTTTTTCTGGCGTCTGACTTTCAAACTGGCTAAGTGAAGTACAGTCTGAATATAAAGTGTTTCTGGAAAAAAAGAAAAAAAGGATGGTAAATACCATGTCTTCCAAACTATACACTTAATCTAACAAATGAAATGTCAAGACAAACGTTGGCAGTATTTCTTACATCAAAACTAAAAACACTGTGAATATTGACAAGACTCTGATCAGGTCTGCAGATCAGTCAGACTGTCCCCATCCACACAAGTCAGAAACGGCCGGCACATTCCCTCCCTTGTGCTGGTCTGGGACCCATACCCGAGGAGCTCACATCCCATGAGGCAAGCGTGGAGGTGCCCTTCAGGCATCCATCCCCTCTCAGGGTGCATATTGCTGTTTTGGGAATTCAACATTACCTGCTTTTCTTTGTCTATCCTTGTGTAAAGGACCTTGTGTATCTCCTTGGAAAAGTGTTATGAAAAATCCACGCTGTTTTAGTACCTAGCAGGGAACATATTTGCATTCAGTTTACAGTCAGTAGTAGGTTATGGTAAAGATTATTTAACACTACCAGAAGCAGAATGCTATAGTATATCTAATTAAAAACAAGCTGGTTCAAAGGCAGAAAGTATTTTAATATTCTGTATGTCACACTATATAAAGCAAAACTATACTGTTGCTCCTAACTCTGTTTTGATCGGTTGTTCTTCCTATTAGAAACAAATGTTCAAGAGCTCTGGAAAGTCTGGTGTGTTGATTTTTTTTTTTTTTTTTTTTTTCTTTTTCCCCTCTCTAGACTGGATGGAAGAAATTTAGTAATTGTTCTTTGGAGTACAGCATAAAACCTACAGTCAGTAATTGAGCATTGGCTCATAACTTTTTAAGAGTCTTTTTCACGTTGTGTTGATGTATAAATACAACTCGTATTTTCGAGTTTATAGTGAGCCTGTAGGGAGAAAAAAAAAAAAAGCCTTTTGGAATACACTGTGGTATTTAAAACAGAACATGAAGTAGGTGTAAGAGTTTCAGGGAAAACAAATACAATAGGCCACATTCTGCAGGTGAATTGCTGTACTGGGTCTGACTGGAATGAAGTTAAATTTCTTCATAGCAGCCCGTGTGGTGCTGTGTTTTGGATTTGTGTAAAACAATGCTGGTAACATACCAGTGCTTTGGCTACTGCTGAATAGTGCTCGAACAGCATCAAGGATTTATTTTTGTCTCACCCTGTGCCCTCCAGTGTGTAGGCTAGGTTGGCGAAGAAACTGGGACGCTGCCTGGACAGCCATCCTGAACTGGCCCAAGGGGATATTCCATACCAGATCACGTAATCCTCAGCAATACAACTGGGACGGCGTTGGTGGTGCTCAGGAACTGGCTGAGCATTGGTCTGCTTGTGGGAGGTGGTAACTGACATTGCTTTTTTCCACTTCCTTCACTTACTAAACTGCCTTTTATCTTGACCTATGAGTTTTCTTGGTTTTTTGCTATTACATTCTTCTTTTTCTAGGTATAATAAGAGTAGATAGTGCCTTAAGAAGAATTATGATGGAAGAAACTAATTGTAATTTTCCAGGAACTTGTTACCCACAATCAAATATTAAATATACATGTTTGAAGATCAACAGCCTGAATCACTGGTCAGTTTATTTAATTTGCTGTTTGCATAAAATAACATTGCAATTATACTTCCAATTTTCATGTACTTTCACTGAAAAATATTGATTTGGCTATTAGGTGTTTGGACTTCAGAAAAAAAAATAAAGGAAGAACATCACCACCAAAACCCAATAAAGCAATTTCAAAGACAAAATACATCTAAGTCTTGAAGTTTAATAGTAAGAAATTGTTCTGGTTTTGTTAGTGAGGGGGGGCCTAAGGTGGTAGCTTCTGTAGGAAACTGCTAGAAGTCGCTCCCCTTTGTTCAGTGGACTCGGCCGGGCCTAGGGCGGACCCGCTGCTGGCCAAGGCCGAGACAATTGGTAGCAGAATGTCCCGTGATAACGCCTCTGCGATAACGTATTTAAGTAGGGGAAAACAGGAAAAAGAGGGAAGAAGATGTGAAGCAGCTGAGCGGGGGGCAGAGAGGGGGAGGCGCGAGCCTCATGGGCCTTGCAGGCCTCACCCTCTGGCCTCCCGCCGGGCAGCCGACTGGGCCCAACTCGGCCCGGCCTGGCTGCAAGAAGTGGAGAGGAGATGAGAAGTGAACAAGATGTAAAAAGGATCCTGAGAGGTGTCTGCCAGCCTGTTGTGAGGAACGGCTGCAGACGCCAAGGTCAGTGAAGAAGGAGGGGGAGGAGTAATGCGGCTCCTGGCCAAGATTCCTCTGCAACTCGTGGTGAAGACCATGGTGGAGCGGGTTGTCCCCCTGCAGCCCATGGAGGTCCACGGAGGGGCAGAGATCCACCTGCAGCCCGTGGAGGACCCCACGCCAGAGCAGGTGGAGGCCTGAAGGAGGCTGTGGCCCGTGGAGGGCCCGCTGGGGCAGCTGTTCTGAAGGGACTGCACCCCGTGGAAGAGATGACCCACGCCGGAGCAGTTTCACGGAGGACTGTGGCCCGTGGGAGGGACCCCACGCTGGAGCAGAGGAGGAGTGCGAGGAGTTCTTCCCCTGACGATGATACAGCAGCGTAAAACAACGTGTGATGAACTGACCGCGACCCCCATTCCCTTTTCCCCGCCCCGTGCCGCTCGGGAGGGGAAGGTAGTAGAGATAATGTTAAGCCCGGGAAGAGGGAGGGGTGGGGGGAGGTTATCTTGTTCCCTGTCTCATTCTCCTGCTAATTTTAGAAAATAAATGAATAGTTTTCCCCAAGTCGAGTCTGTTTTGCCCGTGACGGTAACTTTAAGGATTTCTCCCCGTCCTTATCTCAAACCTTGAGCCGTTTTTCTTATATCATCTCCCCCTGTTCTCTCGGAGGGTGGGGGGAGCGGGAGAGAGACTGCGTAGTCTGGTCCTGATCAGGGCTGAACTACGACAGTTATTTTGGCGCCCAACGTGGGGCTCGAGGAATTTGAGATAAAGATTGAGTTTAATTGGGAGCAGTAACGGGCAAAACAGGGATTGAACTTGACAAAAGAGCAAAATGATTATGGGGAATTTATGTTCTGATTGTGGTGAAGGGATAAGTGGTGAATTGTTTGTTAATTGTCTACCCACTGTTGGTGTTGTGAGGATATTATTTTGATTTTGGTGCGGGGAATTCTATTTTCTTCTGCTGATGTGTGTGTATTTTACTTATAATACTTAAATACGTAATTCGCAGAGGCGAGGGGTGGAATGTTCTGGTTTTGTTAGTGAGGGGGGGCCTAAGGTGGTAGCTTCTGTAGGAAACTGCTAGAAGTCGCTCCCCTTTGTTCAGTGGACTCGGCCGGGCCTAGGGCGGACCCGCTGCTGGCCAAGGCCGAGACAATTGGTAGCAGAATGTCCCGTGATAACGCCTCTGCGATAACGTATTTAAGTAGGGGAAAACAGGAAAAAGAGGGAGGAAGATGTGAAGCAGCTGAGCGGGGGGCAGAGAGGGGGAGGCGCGAGCCTCATGGGCCTTGCAGGCCTCACCCTCTGGCCTCCCGCCGGGCAGCCGACTGGGCCCAACTCGGCCCGGCCTGGCTGCAAGAAGTGGAGAGGAGATGAGAAGTGAACAAGATGTAAAAAGGATCCTGAGAGGTGTCTGCCAGCCTGTTGTGAGGAACGGCTGCAGACGCCAAGGTCAGTGAAGAAGGAGGGGGAGGAGTAATATGGCTCCTGGCCAAGATTCCTCTGCAACTCGTGGTGAAGACCATGGTGGAGCGGGTTGTCCCCCTGCAGCCCATGGAGGTCCACGGAGGGGCAGAGATCCACCTGCAGCTCGTGGAGGACCCCACGCCAGAGCAGGTGGAGGCCTGAAGGAGGCTGTGGCCCGTGGAGGGCCCGCTGGGGCAGCTGTTCTGAAGGGACTGCACCCCGTGGAAGAGATGACCCACGCCGGAGCAGTTTCACGGAGGACTGTGGCCCGTGGGAGGGACCCCACGCTGGAGCAGAGGAGGAGTGCGAGGAGTTCTTCCCCTGACGATGATACAGCAGCGTAAAACAACGCGTGATGAACTGACCGCGACCCCCATTCCCTTTTCCGCCCCCCCCGTGCCGCTCGGGAGGGGAAGGTAGTAGAGATAATGTTAAGCCCGGGAAGAGGGAGGGGTGGGGGGAGGTTATCTTGTTCCCTGTCTCATTCTCCTGCTAATTTTAGAAAATAAATGAATAGTTTTCCCCAAGTCGAGTCTGTTTTGCCCGTGACGGTAACTTTAAGGATTTCTCCCCGTCCTTATCTCAAACCTTGAGCCGTTTTTCTTATATCATCTCCCCCTGTTCTCTCGGAGGGTGGGGGGAGCGGGAGAGAGACTGCGTAGTCTGGTCCTGATCAGGGCTGAACTACGACAGAAATGAAAAAGAAGCAGTTTCTATATGATTCAACCATTCAGAAAATCCAGAGAAAATTTAGCTAGAAAATGAGAAAAAGCATATGATGTATCTACTGAAAAGCCAATTAAGTGTCATTAGTAAGCATTCTTTTCTTTTCTTTTTGGGTTATAAAACATCTAAGGGATAGTGGGAATGCAGTGACCTTAGACACAGAGACCAGTTTTGTGCTTTGTCTCTTCTTCTATCATTCATTGAGTATTGCCCGTTGCTGGAGTAACTGCATTCGCTAATTACTTAACTATTGCTTTGTGCACCCAGATCAGCATCATTTGGCTCGAAGAGCAGATAGGGAAAAATTTCTAAGAGATCTTCCGAGTCAGATCTAGAAATCATAGATATTAAACTTTGTCTTGAATTGACTTTGGAAAACAAAGTTGCCCCTTTCTTTGAAATTCAGCGATTACTGTTTCAGTGATAGGCGGGACTTACGCGAGCAATAATGTCTCAGCTAGAGACTCATCTTTCAAGTGTTACAGAATCTAGATTTTGAAACAATGATTTTTCAAAGAAACATCTGTACTGTCCTAAAAGCTGTCCCTAGATTTTAAGTATTGGTAACTGTCCCATCCCTGCCTTTTTGTCATCGCAAGAGGGAGCTGCTCGAAGAATTACATTTTGTGAATGAAGAAAATGCTGAGGTTAACATCCTATGATTTTGTCTGACTTGTCTAGTTAAGTCTATCCAGTGCCTAAAATAAGTTTACAGTTGTTCAAGTCCAGATTCACTTTAACTTTCTAAAGTGATAAAACTTCACAGCCTGTAAGAACAAACTGTAGTGCACTTGGCAAACCGTACAGTTGCAAGAGTAAGCACCGAGTTCCCTCTTTCTGGCATTGTCAGAGCTACGTGCCGTGGCTAAGAATTGCATCAGGTTTTCTTTCTACATGCCAACGAAAGTGTTCTTTGCGAGCATCTCGTGTTACACAAACACAACACCCCACAACAACTGCAAGTTCTAAACTGCTGTAATACTGATGTGAACAACAGTAAAGGCAAACAACATGTTTGCTGAACATGTAGTTGATCTTAACCTGTTGTCTGGCTCAGTAGAACTCCTTATATGTCACTGCTCACAGGTGAGTGAGAGGTGCAGCCTCACTAACAGCCTCATGGAATTGCTGTTCTCCCAGGCTTTCCTTAGATAGCGCTTTCCTCCTCTGAGATACGACTGCTGATCTGAAAGAGTATCCTGCTTGTGAACAGATCTTTATTTTCAGGGATGATACTCTATTATTCTTTTTATAGCCATAATATCTAGTCTTCATTTCCCTTTTCATTCCTGTTTGCTAAAAGAACATCCATATGAAAATTCCTTTGATGTTTGGTTTGTTTACTGTGGTTGAAAGTAATTTCATTACAACTGGAACAACCCATAATTTACTGAATATTTCCACTTCCAATGTTACTGGCATATTAGCATTAGAACTGGTTAATAACATAGGTGAAATTATAGGAATGGGCAGTGTAGCTGCTAACTCTGGATGACACAATTCTGAAAACTTCAAGATAAGTTCCCAAAAATCCTTTCTATGTCAATTGGTATGAGAAGTATGAGATACGGACAACGTGACATACTCAAAGAAAACTGACTAAAAAGAGTTACTGTATTAGATTCTTTGGTGAATTTAAGGTACCAGTGTTTCACTTTTTACATTCTGCAGAAATACTTATCTGCTACAGGTCCCTCTTAGGTAACAAATTAATGCCTTTTGAGCTGCCGAGCTGGAACAATTTGTGTTTTTGCTGACTAATGTACAATACCAGCCCTATTTTTAGGATGAGCTACACTTTAAAAGCCACCTTTGAGCTGTTCCTTTAAGTGCATCACACAATAACTGCTTTTTTTTCTTCTTTTTCTAGGATGTGAGCAGTCTGCTCTCCAACACTATTGCTCTTTTCTGTTTGTTCCTTCTGTACCACTGTGTCAGTTGGTAACAATACTTTTCATGTTTGTTTCCTAAAATATCTGGTGTCATCTTTATTTCGTGAGCAGTAGAGATCTGTCTCTTCTTCCTGGCTAAATTTCTAGTGGAACTATCAGAAATATTTTGTAATTTAAAAAAAGCCTTTCAGATATTTCTGTGTCTCTGAGCAATGCCTAATGCAAAATCCCGTTATGAAATTTAGCATGCTCTTTGAGCTTGAGTTATACCAGTGGAATTGGCCAAGTGCCCTCCGGCCATAAGCACTTCTATTATGCACAGTGACACCAGCTAAAAAAACATGTGGAGTGTCTTCTAAATAAGAATTAAATATTCTTGCATCATCTTGAGAGAAGCTGTTTCACATTATTCCCTCTGGAACAACGCAGATTCCTACCGCTATTCTTGCAGCTAAATATAAACAAGCCAGAGATGTGTGTGTGTGTTTATTCAGTTCTCCAAAATGTATATAATAATATATGTATAGTATACCAATCCTGAATCAACTTTAGAGGCATGTTTTTATGTGTATGCCTTATGGGATATATGTGAAACATTTTTGTGTCTGCCATGCTTTGTAGTGTTGGTCAGCAAACATCTCTGAGGCATGGGCAATTTGTCTGACTGGTACAAAGACAGTCAGTAACTGGTTATGGATGCAATCATTGGATGGCAAAATTGGAAATCCACTGATTTATAGACAGAATACGTTGCTTTGAAGACATAAATCTTAAAGTTTCAATCACTGTCCCACCAGAGCTTACTGAAGACTGCCAAAAGGTCACTTTAAAAACTACAAAATGTCATCAACAGCCTGGAAATCTGGATTTTAAAGTGCTGCCTTGAACAAGATGATTACACCAGGAACCTCAGCACTCACTCTCTGTCCTTGGGTGGCCTCTAACAACTTCACAGATTTCCTCATGATTAAGAAGAAAACAATTGTTTGCCTCTGCTTCTCCAAGAGGTAAGTGAGACATGGTAACAGCAAACAGGTGGTTATCTATAGATACCAGTGAGTTGGAGCCGAGACCACCAAAGAACAGAATTCACTTGCAAAGCAGAAAGGGATCCTGTGTATGCTTGGCAGGATGGCATGCTCTGCTTTCTTGAGGGCAAAGCAAGCTTTCTCCAGCTCTTAAAATGAGCTGCCCTTGTGGCAAGAAGATCATTTTTCTCACATCTTCTGCTCATGTTGGTGAAAAGCTACTTTTATGAGCTGAAATTAGTCAGACCAAGTGAAGGAATTAATTACAAGCTGGGCCAGAGCATGCACATATTTTTTAATACCTGGCAAATCAAATTTTCATTGTTTCAAATTGTGTTGAGAGATGATTTATTCAGTAAAAAAAACAAAGGAAATGTAAACTTCTCCACTAACTGGTGTGGTGTAATGTGATGTAGGCTGCACAACATCTGAAGAGCACCACATGTATCACAAGACAATGCCCATGTAGGATGCTCAGCTGCATTTTGCAATGTTGCCTCTTTGAAGTGTCCTGCTCTTTCATTAACAGCTGTATCACACTTGAGAAGAACTAATGATAAAAAGACTTCCTGGCAAGCGGCTTCTGCTGTTAAATGGGGAATGTGATGTGTTTGGCATGCATAATTTAGCTAATTTGTACAAGAAACACATTAGTTAATCAGCTGTAGATTTGCTTACTGCGTGATAGAGATGGCAATCCATTAATCAATTTATAGACATAAATACATTATTGTTCAAGAAAAAAGCAAGGATTTAAACACCCTTGAATCAATAAATATAATTAAAACAATGGTATGTTGCAGTCATTTATTTGATTGTCCTACAGCTGCCTGATGCATGGTGAGATTACTGAAGCATGGAGCCAAACAGCCAACACTACATTTAGTTTCGTTTATTGAAATAATGAAAGGGTATTAATGATAAAGTACAAAAGTGTGTAATAGAAAGTAATGTACTGTGAAATAAAATTATGTTTGGAAATCAAGGAGAATACAATAAAAGTTAAAGCCTTGAATATATTTGGAAACCACTTTGTATTGTTTTAATAGAAGAATGGTTGTGATAGACAGGCTTTGAAAAATGATTGGTCTGTGCTATAGACATATGAGTAAGAGGAAATGAAATTACTTTGTGAAAAAGCAAATACTGTCCTTAAGTTTTTCTTGCCAGTCCTAGAACTGGAAGAAAGGAATGGAAGTGAACACCTGCTATATAATTACTGACTTGGGTTTGCATTTTCATTTAATCTATTTCTATATTTGGTGTTTTAGGAAGCCCATGACAGTGATTGTTAAACTCTACTCAGGGGACACGCAGAAATATCCGTAATGGATATGATTCCAGTATGTGAATATTAATGAACTACCATTTTTAAAAAGTCCTGAAGTGAATGCATGTATCTTGTGCTTCTATATTGTTCAGAAGGGAACAAATAATTTATCTTTCAAAGATGAAAATAAGATATTTTTTAAATTTTACTTGCTTAAAACTAATAGAAATGTAACAATACTGAATTATTGGCTGATGAGACAACTGGTGTTTGCTTAATGACAGTACAATAAAAATCTTGTTTCTTTTTACCATTTAATGTTTCAGCAAAATGATAGATAAATTGAAACTACACTACTGAATATGCCATGTGTTCTAATAAACTGTTGTCAAGTTTGTAATTATTAGCAAAGCCTCTTTGTGTTCCTTTATGTAGTACAGAGGTTGCCTACGAGGGCTTGCAAGAAGCTGGTGTTTAAAACCACTTCCTCTTTCTGAATCTTTAAATACTGAGTGCTTGAGCACTTGTGTGCTGTGAAAAACTGAATATTTATCTCTTTTGAAAAGCAAGCAAACACCTGCTAGTAAGCCTGAAGTATTGTTCTTTACTTTTCAGAAATTCATAATAATAATATTTGCTTTAAAAGATATATGGAACACTAAATAAAGGTCTATATTTTTAAAAGCATACTTCTCTAGTATCAGTCTCTTGATTTCATGCTCAAATCCAAGCACTTTAGACTATTTTAAACTTCATTTATCAAAATAGATTTCTCACATTCATCCCAATGATAGAATATGGTCTTAAGAAATAGAAAACTACATCCATGAAACTCTTCCCACTTTCAGAGAAATAACTCTTCCAAAAATTGCATTTGGTTCTATTTTTAGTTCAGAAGTCATACTGATGGCAGTAATTGTAATACATTCATTGGAATATGACGAAGCTGTTAAAAAGGCTACAAACATCATATATGGCTGTTGCTTAGAGACTCTGCAGTGACATCACTCTTGTACTTTCCATAGCTTATATTGTTGCATTGTTTTTCCCCAAAATGACTGCTCAGTTTTGAATTCATTGGAGTTTAGAAGTGACGAAAATGGCATCTGAATTGTGTTTTAAAAAAGAAAAAACATTATCCTAACAAAGATGTAGTATGCATAAGCATCATTTGCAGTCTTCATGTATGCAGCCCTTACAAGTTGTAAATATTTCAGGTAAGAAAAACCGCAAAGCTTGTATATTCAGTGATCACCTTATCTTCAAAAGGAAGAATACGGGTTTTTTTTTGCATGGATCTTTGCAAAAGATTGCAGGTAAAGTGATATTTATTAGACTTGAATCCATTTATTTAATTTTCAAAAGACTTTTGTATTTTCTTTACCGTATTTCTTTTCTAAGCCACCTTCTAGTGACGAGGAACAAACGAGGGATTAAGTCATTGGCCTGGATTTGGAAGACCTCAGCACTCCCCTATGAATGCCTCCTGTATAACATTGGAAATATGACTTCTTTTCTCTGGCTTGTTTTCAGATCATTCGCTATGAAGTCAACTTATGTCATGACAGCCATGTTCTCTAAAGTCAAAGGAGTGAGAAGAAATCTAAACCATCTATTATCTAAGAACGTCTGGCAACCTATGCGGTCAATAGACTGTCGTTGTTCACAGTGAGTCATACACTAATTCGTATGACAATATCAATTTTTCTAACAGGGGAACAACAGTCAGGTCTTACGAAGATTATTTAAGGAGCAAATTGAACAAGGCCATAGTAGCATTAGAACATTATGAGTAAAACCAGAGGTAATACATTTTCTGCACACCAGTCATGGAAACAGGTAGTACAGATGGAGAAAACAATGTATGAAATGAATGCAGAAATATAAAATAATGGGTTGTGCATACTTTGATCTTACTGGGGCATTTATCCATCAAAGGTTTCTATGCACCAAAGAAAATTACAATATTTACATCATCATCATCCTCTCCTGAGGCTTTTTCCACTGGAAAAGCATACTGGGAATAAGGCACATGTTTCTGTGTAGATTCCACGAGGGCAGTGGTTGTGAATCTATGTTGGAAGCAGGCACTTTTGTACGGCACAATGGGGAGAAATAGGCTCCTTTGTGGAGTGGGGGCTGTTTGAACCTTGAAAATAATGTGTTTCTGAATCTGCTGGTACCAGAGTTGGGTATTTTAAAAGTCAAGAGTTTATTTTAAAAAAAAATAAGCAGAAAAGAACCCCTTTCATCGTTCACATTTGCATAACTTTTTACTTTGTTCTGCTGCTTTTGTTAGAGTAAAAACAAACATAGACAGTGATGTCTGCTCTCTAAAGTAATTTTAATCCAAAATAAAACCAGAACAGCAAACGAAGGGAAACAAAAGAAGTGTGTAGGCTTTGAGAAGATAGCTAGCTTTTACTGCACATTAGATGAGCATTGTTATGGTTCCTAACTACACTTAGTGTAATTTTTATAGTTTTATATCAATAAAGAAGGCACATTGACAAAATATTGTAAGTAATACATATAAACTTGAGATGCTCAGCTGCTGCAGGATAATTACTTAATAAATACACAAAGAGAACGAAAGAACAACTAGAAACACAAAGAGGAGAATTGCAGACTCCAGTCTCAACAGTTCAGTGGAGCTGTTTTCTGTTTGGGTATCTGAAATCTGTTTTCTCACAGGTTTAGATCTGTACTACAGCAGTCATTCATTTCCAATTTCAAGGCTTCTCAGTATTTTCAGTAGTGCAGCCTCCCAAGCAACGCCAAGCTTTCTGCCATCTAACCATGATCTTCAGTGTCCTTTTTCAGTAACAGTCAGAACTTGCACATTCCCATTTTCCATTCAGTAACTCAGCAATGAATAAGGTAAAAAGCTGATGACATGAAACAACTGCGTTGTCTGATTCTGCCCCTTTGACTTGCACATTCTCCAAGTACTGATTTTGGCTGCACAGCTTTACTGATTTTTGGCACGAATTGTATGGCCTCATTGAGGAATGGTGTGATAGGTTTAAGTGTAAAACAATTGAGTTTGTTTTGAATGTGAAATGAATACTGGGGAAATGGAAAGCACTGCATGGCTCTGAGCTATAGGCCACCCTTCTGTCAGGGCCACAACTGATGGTCCCGTCAGGAGGATAGCAGAGAGATAGTCTTCAACAGCTTCTCAGCTGCTATTCTCTGTCCAATTTAATTAAAAGCTTATCTCTTAATACAACACCAAGCTTCTGTATGACAAAGAAGTGTTTCCTACCAGGTAAGCTTTCACAGCATCGCACTGAGCAAGATGTTGACTTCTCTCTGTAGCACAGAAGAGGAAATTACCCTTTTGCCTTTGTTTTTCATGCCGCTGGAAGAATGCAGGGTTTGAGAGAGTTTTTGTTTTCTTTCCTACATGCTTTCCAAGATAACCAGACCATGAAAATCTGAGAAATAACTTGCAATGAGGCTTATTAAACTTGCATAAATCTGATTTTTATGGAGCTTGTGCCGTGACTTTCACTTATTGAAAGTAACAGTAAGAAGCTAATGTGAACTTGCAAGCAGATTAGCAGGCTCTCGCTGCAGTATGTTTTGGATTTATGTCCAAGGAAAACTCTGGCACTCAAGTTGCTTAAGTGCTCTGATTGTAGCTTTCATTTTCAAGAAGTAGGAAAATAGCATGTAGAGCCCCAAGGAGCTTCAAAATGTGTCTAATTATTCACTAAAAGAGTAGCTAATTTTTTTTTTGGAGGAGGTTAGTACAAGGAAAACCCACACACTACTACTGTATGTTTCCAATACGTTGCAATGCTAACCATTAACATCATTTGAGAACTGCCTAAAAGGCAAGGAATCCTTTCAGATTGCAATTTGACAGCATCAAATTTTTAAAATTGCGTCTGGAAGAAAACTGGAACATATTTCAAATGTATTTAAAAAATTAATTTACTTCTCTGTATTTATAGCTTCTACCTTTAGATAGATCTATTTCCCACAAAGGTCATACATATGTCATGAAAGTATTTTATGACTGTATATCATAGTACATTTTACCTATTTTATTTATTGGAGCAAATTCACTTTGTATCATGAACAAAGCTTTGAGTAACTGCTGTATTAAATGAAGAAAATATTGACCTGTCAAAGGGTTTTATTGCACTTATCAAAGACCTTGCTCCATCTAGTTCCATCAGTCCTGCAGCATTATTTCTACTATGTCCAATAGGAAAAGTGTGTGGAGTCGAGACTTAGTGAGTATTGCGTGATGCCAAAGTGTACCAAGTGTCAAGAGCTTTTTCACATTATTCCTAGGCTTTCTAGGATATATACTGGGTATTGCTACAGAGTTCTTTTTTTTTATTATTAGATTTTCTCATCTTCCATTTGTTTAAAAAGGAATGCAAATTTTTCTCACTTGCCTGTGTAGCTAACATATGACTTTAATATGAAATTACAAGAAAGAGAACTAATATGCTGCGCTAGTATTCAGACTGTACAAAAATATTTAAAAAATATTTTTACAACAGCATGTATGGTACTCTTTTGTAAAAGGAGACATTTCCGTGGAGTAATTGTGCACACGTTACACATATACTACTACTGTGGGAAAAATACAGTTAAAAAATACCGTACATAATGAGCCACGGTGTTGGTTACCTTATGTTGAAGAGCTAAGGAGAGTAGAGAGAAGTGATTTATAGCTCTTCTCTGATTTCCCCATAAACCTACTTGTTGACACATGTGGAAGTAATGACAGTGACTGCAGCATCCAAATTGCCAAACATGTTGGAGGAAGGCAAGGTGTTCCACTTTTTCTGTAGCCTCTTGAGAGCTTTTACTCCTCTTGCCCTTGAATAAAACACCATCTTCTTATTATCATGAAACATATAGGTATCAAAGGAGTCATAAAAAGCCGTTCCCTTGAAACTCTATTTCATAACTCTGAAAATACCACCCCACTTATAGGAGAAAACACCAAGGGAAATAGTCTTGGATTGACCTCCTCTAAAAGAATACTTTAAAAAATAATATTCAGTCTTTAAGATTATTAGGAAAGCTAAACATTTCCCACAGCTGTCAAAGACTTGTTAAACATTACTTGTTCTTATTCAATAGAAAGGCTGACCCAACTTTTCCTGTGAATTATTAACCTGTTCTCATAAGAGCTGTCAGATGTGAACAAGAGATGGCTGAGATAGATAGCTCTCAGGCCAAAATTCCAGTTGAGGGAACGAGTTGAAAATATATCATGGCACATACCAAACATACGAGACCAAAGTATCATCGCAGTCTAGTCAACGAATTTGTATCAAGAATTTACTTTGCAGTTTGAGGGTTTCCTTCAGGGAAAGGAGTGGCTTTCTGAAGTCAGGGGGACGTGGTTGCTATCAGGAGTCTGCAGGAGCGAACAGCCTCCTGCCCATCTTGGCACCTCTGTTATGTGATGTACCTGCCAGTTCTGGGGATGTAGTGAAGAAAATATTATCTGTGTTTTGTAACATGGACTTTCAGTTTCCCAGGGAAAGGGTAGATTTTCACAGTGTTCTCTAAAGCACAAGGACATGGAAAACAATCACATGAGGAATATTCCTCAGGGGATGGCTCTGCAGAGACATATGTTGTTCTCTTTGTGTGATATGTGTATGGTTTTGAGTTTCATCTTCTGATACTGTTAGTATCATTTTTTTATTTCCGAGAATTACTCAGTGTGGGAGCACACCTACTCTACAGAGAATTTCTTAATTTTAAAAGTTTCTCAGTGTGAGTGCCCATCCATTCTGCAGAGGATTTCTTGTAGTCAGATTTTATTATAGTGTGATCTGCTCTTGAGTTAGTCAAATCTTTCCCCAAAGAAGTGCATTACCCTTAGTAAATTTCCTTTTTTTTTTTTTTTTTTTTTCCTTTTAGTCTGTGCTGTCGTATCACTCTTTCTTTCATTTGGATTATTTCCCACAAATCCTCTGGATAAGCGTTGGGGTATATCTATACGCACACACACAACACGTACAGGGTGTTTAAAAAGTCTTTCATCTCTCACTTTTTACCTTCTATATTTGTATTATTATCTCAGTAGATTATGAATTGTTCAATTTCACTTCCACTTTATTTCCTGTTGATGAATTCTCTGGATCATAACCTGTAAGAGACCAAGGCAATGAGCTGCTCTGGAGACCTTTCCTGCATGGTTATGGCACAATCCTCTTGGTATCAGGAGTGAGGGAGTGTAATTGCACAGAAAGGGATGTGCCATAGAGAGCCATCCAGCACCACACCTGCCTTGTACAACTTAGAAATTTGCTGTTCTGGCAGCCCCTGGTGCAGGAGAGCTGGGAAGCCAGGCAGGAGAGCTGCTGGCAGCTTTGGTACGGTAAAGATTCTCACAAACTCTTTGCATAAATGTATAACAATGCAATAGTGACTTTGTCAGCCTCTTGGTTTCGTGTATACAGAGATGCTCTGTATCCCCTCTGCAAGGGCTGTTGTCGTCCCCGCCCCCTAATCCTGGTCTTCCCAGCCCAAGTGCCCAAACCATGCACCACGAGGAGCACTCAGTCGTTTTTCAGTAACAGCCTGCCTGTATCAGCACTTTTGTGCCCTCAAAACCTGTCAATGGCAGCTTACCACAGTGAGATACAGTACCAGCGCTAAGATGGGAGCATGCTGATTTTGCTGTCAGGCAGAGCAGACATCTGGGTCATAACAGCTCTGTCCGCTGTGTCTGTGTGTCCCCAAAAATACAGTCATCAGCGAAAGAAGGCAGCTTAGATGTGTTCCTCTGGATTTGTTTCAGAATGAGAATGGTTGTGTTACTTAATCATCAATGAGAAAATGGTTCAACAGACCATTCCCATTGGAGGAAAGGAAATCATCCCTATTTGCAGTCTCAGGTGATGGCTGGGCATGGAACTCACTCAGAGAGGTCTGGAGAAGAATCTTAAACTATTAATGTGAACAATAATGGTAAGTCATAACATTTCTCAGAGATTCCTCTACATAGGTTTTGTGTGCTGCTTAAGTTCTGGAAGTGGTTGATTATATTCAGCAAATTTGTTAGCCGTCAAAATCTTACATTCAACATTATTTTGTTAAGAAATTCAATAGAAATACAGATGAACAGTGTTTGGTTCTATTAACAAACAAAATATTGGCAAAATCCAGTTCATTAGTGTGCTTATTCCTTACATCTCGCAGACAAGTGGAGCTTCTGTTCCAGCCTGAGGAGTTTGATGAAATGACTTTCTAATCCTGCAGCCTATTTCATATTCATGGAGGTGATTTATGAGAAAGAGAGGAGAATCTGCATAGAGCTTTAGGAACAGCTCAGATGCAACTGAAGTTTCTATGTAGTAAGAAATATTTGTGATATCCTGACACTGATCTTGAAACCTACAAATGCTGATGTGTTTGGATCCTGTGATTTAATTCAGGCTATTTCAGAGAAAGGAGCCAGACATTAAAAGTTAATCTAGTCAGAAGCTGGTTTTTCCCCACTATTGGCCCCAAGCCTAAGCTGACCTTATTTCAGTGCCATTTCTACTAAATATTCTGAGGGCAAAGAGCAGCTTTTTTTTTTTTTTTCTCAGCAAAGGAGAAACAGTATTATCATTATGAAAATATTTGTGACAGCTCTAAGCACTCAGCACATTTTGTTTGTTGCAGCTTGAATTTGTCGCGATGCACATAGCTGTAGAGGATGTAACCAGTGAGAAGGAACGTCTCCGGCGGGGTGGTTCAGACTCACCTGGAAAGGAGGGCTGCTAAACATGGAAGAACAGAAACACTCAGGAGAGATATCTAAAAAAGTGACAGAACTTCTCCGTATGTAAAACATATCTAGGTTTATGATCCAATTACAATATTTTTTTGGCCACAAAATCAGCTCCTTCTGCTTAATATTTCTTGTGACTCCCAAATTCTTTATCACTGCTTTCCAAAGTAGTCACTCTTTTAGTATGTATGTATTGCTGACATTTTTTTCTCGTTAAACTAAATGATTGTCCCCAAAGACTGCCTGATCTGTGTCTTTCCCTACATTTTCGGTGCTTACCAGTCCCTCAGTAGTAAGTGTATCCAGCCTTATGTCATCTGGAAATCTTCAGTAACATTTTAATGTTGTCTTCCAAGTAATCAGTAAATACTTAGAATAATCTCTGAATAAATTGCTCTGTGGAGGACACTACTGGTATCACAGGGGTTTGCCTGCCTGTATGTAGGTGTCTGGCACCTCTGTAGACCCATGTAGGGTACCTGAGATGCCTGCATGGCTACTGGCAGCTACAACACAGGACCTGGTGGAGATCCTCACCCTTGTAAGATGATAGAGCCAGGTGTCTGAATCCTTCCCAGAGCAACTTGAGAGGAGATCCACTACAGGACAGAAATCCTGCTGGGGCATCGTGAGACCTATTTGTCCTTATGCAGGTCCTCCGCTACCTAGTTCTGCATTTCACATTGAACCCTCAACTCCCTTGTGACTTTCACAAGGCCAAGTGATCCAGATCCACAACAGCGAGTTTTCACAGGCAGCAGTTCTGTTGTCACTATATGGTGTGGGAATAATTTTTTGTACTTTTTTTTCTATACTCTTGTGTCAGCTTTAAATATAGTAGTATGTTATGCATGTAATATATAAAGGTTGTTGTTTTTAAGGTGAATTTCATTATTGTTTTGTTCAGTTCTTTATCTTTTCCTGAACTCTCCTTCTTACCGCTTGTTTCTAAATGACATTCTCAATATTAAACATGCAAAGTTTCATACACTGTGTGATGCTGCTGAATATAATGATATGATTCAGGTGCAAATTGAGGCTCAAAATGAGGCATAGTGCTCCCAGCATGTTTAAGTAGTTCTATGCCATTATTCAGCCTGGGTGCACAGTCAAAAGTGCCTAAATGTGACTATAGGTAGAAAAAAGAAAATACATGTAAAAGATTGCCGAGAAAAAAGGCATTTTGAAACCAAGAGTGCGTTCATGTGGGCATCTCTGGCTGTATATGTGTATGTGCACGCAACAGCTGTATATTATTGTCATAGGCTACTGCTTATGAAACTAAAGCCAAATGAAAATGTATTTTTGCCAATTCATGTTAATTTTGCATGTTATATTTTTCCTTTCTGTGTTATTTGCATGCTGTCGCTTGTTTCAGTGGCTTGCTGGTTTTTGCACCCTCCCATAGTGGTATTTCATAGCTGATTTCTAGTATTGCTGAGTATAGTTTGGATCATAACATATACCCTCAGAAAGAAATTCTGATTATTGAGGTTAAAAGTAAAATCACAGAAACTTTGCCATTTCTACTAATTCTCATGATTGTGCATTTCTATTTGTAACTAAAAACCTAACTTTTGTGTTTGCTAATTTCTTCTGCTGAAATTCTTTGTAAAATACTGGAAAATAAGTCCTTACTCAGGAGAACATCTTCTGGCAATATTACATACATTTTATTCCCAATCTAGATACAGCATTATTCCTTTCTGTGAGAAATAATAAAGTTTGGACAAGACCGCTTACTACGTAAATATGTGGAAAAGGAACGTGCAAAAAGAAAGAATTAAACTGGTACCTAAGGCAATTTTTATTTTTTTTCTTGTGGAAAGTCATGAACCTTTGCTACATTTGTTTATTCAACTGCTTGGTAGAATAAGAACACATGTGGGTAGGACTATAATAATTCACTTTGCAATACAAAAAAAAATGTGATTTATTCTACTAATGAGCTAACATTCACAATATATTATATTGGTGCACTATAGCTACATGAATACACTACTATAAGAGAGAATTTAAAAAATCTTGTTGTAATAACCTCCATATGGAAGTTGTTATCCCGTAATTGCATTCGGGAGAGGAAATCAAATGCTGTCTCAGATTTTTAAAAAATTACTTTAAAAGATTACTTAGTACTAGAAGAGAGAATTTAAAATTTTTTGTTGTAATAACTTCCATATGGAAATGGTTATCCTGTAATTACACTCAGGAGAGGAAATCAAATGCTGTCTTAGATTTTTAAAAGATTAAATTTGTCGGCTATTGACATTATAATAAGAGGGGGGAATTTCAGGTACACTATCTGCATACTGGAGACAGGGAGATTTTTCTTCCTTTTTTTCTTCCTTTTTTTCTTAGATTATAAAAACTGGGAAAAGGGGAGATTCTAGGAAGCCTTTAAATTTACAGTATCTTTTTTTTTTTTCTTCCCTTGCCTCCCACATGGATACAGATCGTAAAATCTGTGACCAGGAAGGTCAATGTGTTTAAATATAATCCAAATCCATATCCAGGCCTACAGAAAATCTGTTCTGCCAAAATTATCTGTACACTGTGCTGCAAAACAATGCTCTTGGGTTGCTTTTCAGACAGTTTCACACACATGAAGATGCATAGATGTATTAGAAAACATTATACTAACTTTTTAATACATATTGCATAAAGGAGAGAGAGAGATAACAAGTAAAAATTACACGTTGAGTTTCTTGGCTCTTATGTTACAAGAGCATGTCTTATGTTTGCAGTAGCAACAGCTAACACAAATGAAAAATGAATTTTCTTTCTCATCTCCAGTTTTTATTGAGTTTCATCTTCCCGTTTGCTGCCATGGGCTATTATTCTGTACACCTGCACTCAGCCAGGAATATAATGAAAAAGAATCAATCTCTGAAAAGAAAGTTATCGCCAGCCAATAACGTTGGGCCACTTTCATGGGTCCTGCAGTGTTTCATCCAATTGCCAAAATGCCTTACCACTAAAAACTGAAGACAGTCTCTCAGCTGCTCTTTCTGGTAAGTACAAAATCCCTGTATGCTACCTAGGTAATCTAGAGTATGACATTAATACTGTCGGATTCATTAGGGCAGAATGAAAACAGTGTTAATTTGTGTATCCAGAACAGATTGTCTAAAAATTGATGGACAGGAATACTGGAAAAACATTATTTCTGAGAAAATGGGTGAGTGCTTCATTATTCTGTGTACATTGTCTTTGTGTGTGTGTGTGTGTGTGTGTGTGTGTGTGTGTGTGTGTGTGTGTTCAAAGCTGCTCGTGCTCTGTTTGTTATTTTGCCAGTTTAAAATTCAAGTATTGCAGAAATCTATTGATTAGCAGGAAACTTGCAAGGCATTCACTGAGAATACTTATGTTCTAGGCTTTTTGACCACGTGTACAAGTATTCTGTTCAAAACCAGATGAGCATTGCTGTTGGAATCAGTTTCCCAATGTTGACATTCACAACTATCTGTTTTAAATGATCACTCTGTAAGCCACTTTCCACATTAATTTATTTCAGCAGATATTTCTACTACTAAACTAATTTGCTTGAATGCAAGTATAGAGGTGGTGTGGACATTTTCAGAGTAAATATAACCAGTTTTTGACTGCACGGGGAAAGAATGTCTACCCTTTTGTGTAAAAGCAATATATAAAATATAATGTCATTACTGGAGGTGTATTATTTCCAGGTTCACCTCACAGTAGGTCTGGAAACAACAAGTCTGTTGAGTCTTCGATTCAACTGTTGCCATTGATGTGTTTGGATACGCTATAACGATTGACTTGATCTTTGCTCTAAACAAATCAAACCTGACCAGTCATTTAGCATATGTAACAGCCCTGGCACAGAGCGCTTGCGGTCAGGACGGCAGAACTGATTGTTACTTTGCAGAAGCACTTCACAACCAGAAATGTTATTAAGACCTTTTTTTTTTTATTATTATTATTTTCTTACCCTTAGAAACTGTGATTGAAAAACATTTCAAAATTAATTGTAAAATGGTTTTGAAATCTTTTCTTTGGTGAGGACACTTGTTCCAGAATTTAATGACAAACAATTAAGACATTTTGGAAGTGTTACCTCAGGTGGAGTTTGTATCCACTGAGTCCAAGTCAAATTTGTCAGAGCGAGAATCAAACATCACACCCCAAATTCTCCCAGTTTAACTTCAGCCAAGTCTACTCCACACACAGCTTCAGACAACACAATGGTATGTCACCTTCCGCAGGAGAAATATTTGGAGAATCTGCATGTGTTGGAGAGAAGAGCAAGTAAAAAATGCATCCCATGAGAAATGTACATTTTATTTTCAGCGAAGGGAATCTAAGCTCTCAGAAAGGAGTAGCTCAGCAGAGTCAGTTATCAGGGCTTATTTGGACAGACAGCAATCTACGAGCACAGACCAAGATTTAGACAGCTAGGAAGTCAGACGTAAAGAGGTTCTGCAGATGACCAAGACATTTAGAAGGGACTTTTCACATGCAATTGAACTCCACAGACCAGCATGTGGTAGATTACTCGCTCAGACAATGGCATGCTGCATTTCTGGGCTACCAAGTGTCAGTGTCTTAAATTATTTAATTTCCCTCTAATTAGTTACTCTACCTTTGTCTCCTCCTATGACAGTTTGGATGGTCTGACTGTTCATAAACCCAGTGTGACTGGCTGTTTCTAAAATATCCCAGATATTTAGGAAATACATTCAGGGACGAAACGAGGGAAATTAAAAGTCAATTCATGGATATGTTTAAAACCCTTGATTCATTCCATAACAGAACTGAAGAAACATTTTTTTTTGTAAAATGTGGGTTATAATTTGGTTCTGGATAAAGCCAGGACCACCTTTGCCTTGTTCTGTTTCTGAGGCTATGGATACACACAGATCTGAGGCACGAAAACAGGTTGACACGCTATCTCATGATGTACACTCAAGACTAAAATCCCTAGGCACTCACACGGGGAAGCCTGCCCCAGCTCATCCCTGGTGGGACAGCTGCTCACGTGGATTAGGCAGCCTGGCTGAAGACACTTGTCTTCACAAGCTACACCCTGAGCTACAGTGCAGCTACGATCACATTTGCCTCTGTCTGTGGATGGAGCCATCCTCCTGCAAACCTTCCTGTGGCCTTCCTGCAAATCCTAGTTTCATTATGTCCGGTAAAGTTGAAAAAAGTCTGCTCCTTGGGTCATCTTCTTTGCAGGTTTATTTAGACTGACATTGGTCTAACCAGAAAAAATATATCTGATCTTCATTAAGACATTTTTGAAGACAAACTTTAAAGACAAGACCTTTCCTAATAAAGGTCCCTTCTTTTAAAAGTGTGGTGATTAACTGTGGTCAATTACCATCCTATTCCAAACCCACTGATTATAAAGCTAATTATATAAGAGCCAAGAACACACAGTTCCTTCTGGCTGCACTGGAAATAAGTCACACTGAAGCCAAATTAACTTTTTAATTGCACTCCTGGTCTGTAAATAGGCTCTCAAAAACGAATTCCCATGCTCCCTCCTTTTCTAGTGCTCTCCGCTGCTGCAGCCTCCACTATCTCCAGCTCAGTCCAGAGAAGCTGATTCCCACTAAACTGATGCACCAGATTTACATCCCAACATTTGAAATGTCAGGTGGTGTTTCCCCATTGCTATAGAACATTGCAGCTGTTTTCAGAACACAGAGTCAGGCCAAGAGCTGATTTCAATTATAGCTGTAGTGCCACCTCGTGTGATTTCACTCATGCAAATCTAGAAGCGGAGCGCGTGCCAAACGGTTCCTATCTAGCAGTTCCCTTACACACTCCATGTGTAGCTGGAGTGTAGCTTTATCTAGAGGAGAGAAATTTCCTCAGAGACACAAAATAATTTTTTTTTTTTCAAAACTGTAAATCTGCTTAACGGTGGCTACTTGTTCGCTCTATGAAACAAATCGATGTTTTTGGTACAGTATTAGCAGACAACCAGCTTTTTTTTTTTTTTTTTTTTTTTTCCCCCAGAAGGTTGTTTAAGAAAAGGAAAGAACAGCAGAGAGCAGATGCATGTTGTGCACTTTCAGATTCATTTATTCCTCACTCCTCCTCACTGCTTGTGTCTTCTGCCTTCCTGGGGCTCCTAGTCTGGGTCAGTATTAGGACCATTCATTTGTGGTTTTTCAGAAATGAACTGTATCATTCTTACTGGATGTTAAATCAAGAAGTGAAGCTAATCAGACATCCCTAAGGGAAGACATTAATATGGCAGTTTCAGATATTACCTATCTTTGGTCACATACATTAAAAGGCTACCCTAGGAACACTGGTTATTGAAAACCCAAATTTTGCATGTGGATACATGTTTCCCATAGCATGTTTAGTCAACCAGTCTTCACTTTCTGGTTCTAGGAAAAAAAAAATCTTACCTTGTTGTCAGTGTTGCAAGCCCTTACTTGTCAAAGGATCAGCAGTAGGTAAGAAAACAGCATCCCAGGTTTTCTTGAATACTCTAAACCTGAAAATGTTTCCAAGAGAGAGCAAACAGAACAACTGCAGAAGTACCACGCTCCGTTTGACAGCAGATACTGTCTTGTTCACATACTTCTCTCTGAGCTTATTTTCTTTTCTGAGGCTACTTAGTAATTCCTTCAGCTTAATGAGCTACCATTTGGCAACCACTAAGCAACTTTGATTTAGTGATATGATGCTCTTATAAAGAATCTGCAGTAAACGTGCTCAGAGCTGGCTGCCAGCTCTCTGGCGCAATAGCAGGTACTGACTTCAAATAAAAACACATGCTTGGTTGCTGATAAGAAACTCCACATTGTTTCTGTGCTGGTTGTACTGTATGTAAACCTCTGTTAGGGTGGGATCACTTGCTGTCATCACATGAAATTAACCTAACATGTGAGATCCAGTCCAGAATTCAGAAAGGCGCTGCACAGATTGAGTACCTGGAGCAGAGTACAAAAGTTTGGTAAAATTTTGCTGAAGAATCTACAATTATCTCCATGATGATTTTTCTTCAAGTATTGTCTTACTTAATTCTGTTAATTGCCTTTGTAAAGCTTATTTCAATTGAATGACTGAACCAAATAGAGACTTAAGACCCGCAAGTTTCTCAGGATAGCAATTTAAGTTAAAAAAAAATTCTTTCTATTGTATTCCTTTCTTTTGATATTTTTTTTTTAAAAATGAAATGAAAATTCCTATTCTTCTGACAAATTGGGAAAGAGAGGTTCTATCCTTAACTTTGTGCAAATGCTGAAGAACTACCCCTATATAGTCTGTAAGAATCATTGTAGAAGAATTTCCCATCTTTTCTTTTTTGGTGTCTTTTTTAAGCCTATGACTCATATTTGACTCTGCGTTCTTGAGCTTAATTTTCTGCATGCTTCCTTTCCTTATCTGCTCCTTTTTCCCACATTGCTCATCTTCTCTTCAGTGCTCTTCCCTCTGTACGCCTCTCCCATACGTAATCACCCACTCTTTGCTTAAAGGTTGAATATCCTCGCAAAAGACAACTGTGTATTTCAAAAATCTTGCTGAGAGAAACTCTAAGATGGCAGAAGGGATAACACTGTTTCTCTTTTCATCCATCCACAGTTCCACAATTTATCTCCCCTTGCAATTTTTCCCTCTTTAGCAAAATCCTGTACAGTATGCTTACTTAAACGTGTAAATTTATTCACTTGTGGGGATTGACAGCAAAGGGAGATTTTTAATTCAGAATGCTTTTCCAAGCAAAAGGAAAATATGTATAAGAAATTCACTCCGTGTTTCCAGTCTAATTGAATTTTCTAATCTTTTAAATATTGAAACTATACTTCTTCATGTTTGTAATTCAGGCTTCCCTTGATAATACAGTTAAAGCAAATCTGAAGGCTTATCCTTGAGAACAAAAACTATGTTGACTTCTAAATAATGAATGTATAGTACTGAAGACTATTATGTAACAGACTCCAAAGAGGTATTTTTATTTGTTTCCAGAATGTGATGCTTTTCAACATTATTTATCAATTTCCTCTGATACAATTGTAATCAGATTGTCCCTTGGATAAGCTGCATTGAGAACTCAATGGAGGCAAAGTTTGTGGAACAGAAAGAGAATGGAAACTGAAAAAAACTGATGGGAACAACAAACCTCCTGTCCCATTATTAATTACCATTTTTTCCTCAGAAATCTGAGGGATCTACACATGTTCCTTAGGATTAGATGACAGAACTTCCTACGATGGCAAAGTTGTATTTAGGGAAAAAAAACCCACATGCATGTCTTTGTCGTATAGACCCTGATGTATAAATATTCCCATTGCTATCCTTTTTTGTGACTGCTTTTAGATTCCCTTTTAAGAAAATTTGTGACTATTAAAAACAGTCAGGTAATAATAGGGAAGTAATGCTAACATTGTAAATTTCACTCTGGATGTCATCTAGTGGGAGAGCATAGTCCCAGGCACATATGTCCAAAGCTCTCAGTGGTGGTGGTGTTAGTTACAGAAGATGTTCTTTGGACTCTGACGTGTCATTGCAATGATCAGCATCAGGTCTGCATGATATTATTATCTCTGCATTGAATTCAAGGAACCTTAAAAGTAATTTCTTTACTTATGAAACTGTGTAAGATGTGGATTCAGAGCTGATGAGCTGGTTACTAAATTATGTTCTAACTGGGACATATTTTTAGTTTGTTGTTGTAATTTGGGAAAAATAATGATTTAAGACAAAACTCTAAGTTCTAGTGTCATGACAGTATAACTCTGCTTGGGTTTTGCTAAAGACAAACTTTCTCGGAAAAGAAAAAATAAATAACACAAGCTTAGCCAGGGAGCACTTAATCTCCATGAAATTAATAGGAATGGCACTAGAAAGCTAAATAAGTATTTTTTTTTAATCCCCATCACAGAAGAAATTCCTATGTAAGTTTTAGTGCCAGACAAGAGCAAAACAATTGCACAGAATAGGTGTGCTCTGTTGTCTTGCTCAGCGACCTCTCCCGTGAAGTTGATTAAGGTATATATGGGCCAATGTTTTCAGCCATGCATATAATTTTTGAATCTTACTCTTCTCAGATTGGAGATTAAGCCTATGTTTTTCCTAGCAGTAAATCCTATTTATAACAGAAGAGATCAGAAACTAATTTTGCTTATGCATTTACCTGTATAACTACCTATACATATTGCTAATTGGAATAGCAACAGACTGATAGTATGACATTGCTGATATTTGCTAGCATTTTCTGTAATGAGGGACAACAGTCTTTTCTGGATATTTTATTTTATACCTAGAAAGGGAAAGATTTCTCTGGCTCCCTAGCCACACTCTTATCAGCAAGAAAGATATGGCTAAAGAATGTGTTATAATTGTTCACCTTTGTAGGAGTATGAATAACATTCATATTAGATTTTTCATGCAAAGAGATGCCAAGAAATTCTTTGTTTTCCTGGAGATTTCAGTAGTCTGCAGAGATAAGGGCCATTGATTTGATTTGTTATCTCTTGTGTACTTTGAAAGCAATCATGATTCCTAGTTTTTAATATTATTTTTTTTTCCCATGGAAAATGGATAGGGTATGTCAACAAATATGAAAAAATATAAGGAGATATATATGTGTGTATTTTAAAACTTTCAGTAGTTTTTCTTAAACTTAGTATTTCAAAAAGAGGTCATATATTCCTGGTACTTTCAGTGGGCTTCAGACTACTTTTTCTACTGCCTTATGTCAACAAAGTGTGCATTTTTTTTCAGTGAAGGTATAGCTTTCAAAAGATCTGCAATAAGATTTAATTGCTGAAAATTAATAATAACTCTTAATTTGGAAAACGTGACTAAGAGTCATGTTATTTCAGGAAGAATGAATGAAATATTAATATGGTCTGTTGAGTGGTGAGATGGTACTTCTCAGTGACCTGCTCCTGTGAGAGTTGCCCTTTAATATGTATGACATGTATCTCTTCTATGAAAGGATATGCTTGTTTCCTCCTGTCTTTTCAAATCCACTTCACTGGATTTTAAATCTCTTTGCTAACTCACATTGCTTGATGCTCATCCGTACTCTAACTTTCCAGACTGGCATCAACTTAAAAGAGTTTGCTCAATATCATGCTGAATATCACGAGAGCCATTTGGATAATTGTAGGTAACGTGAGGCTGAGTCAATTTTAGTTTTTCAGCCAACGCTTTTGCAAAAAATGCAAGTAGCTTCATCCCCAAAACATTTGTAAATATAGCCCGAATATGCCATATACTATTCATAGACTGGAGGAGAGGACTAGTGGGGAAAGAAGGAGAGAAAGAAAGGAAAAAAGAGCAGGGAAATAAATGCTTCACAGAAATGGCAGTTATATCTCCCTTCCAGAGTGTGCTTTGTGTGACAGAAGTTGGAAGGGCCCATGGCTGGCCATGCTGGTACCCCTGGGCGGGCACAGAGGAGCTTCCATCCAGCCAGCACATCCCCTAGGATGCCCTGGGGACCCGGTGGTCCAGCAGAGCCTTTACCACCAGTGCTGCCAGCGTGACGCAGTTGCTTGCTACGTACTAAGAAGAAAAAGAAAACAAGAAGAAAGTGAACATATTACAGATTACTACAATAACGTACATAAAATGCCCTTGGGAGATGTAAGTACATCACCTTATGCCTTATTATACTCCATTGTGCCCCCACTGCAGTAATATAAAGTTACCGTGCATCTTGGCATATGAAATCTCTACCCTCTGTTGTTCTGTTCCTATGATTAGATTGCTGATTTGATAGCCACGTTCTGTATTTGGTTTCTTAGAGTATTTCTCTTTTGTTTTGCTATAACGTTACATTTAATGTGTCTTTCATAATAAGTACATTGTGGTTCCGAAAACCTCATCACCACTCCTAACACAGTACAATGTAATTATTCTGTTTTGTTTTGAGGGGTTTGTTTGTTTGGATGTTTTTTTCCACCTCTGCTCATTTTTCCTGCTCCTCTGCCCCTGCCTAACAAAGATGCCCTGTAATAGAGAGCAGGCTCGGTAATAACTGCCTGTTATGTTTTTGCTTAATGTACTGTGAAAAATACGACAAGGGTGAATGTTAGTAGATGTAACAACAGTCAGAATGTTTCTTTATTCCAGCTGTTGCATCCTCTATATGCAATAGTTAGAAAAGATGTTAAACAAACTAGGAGAGTAGGTTATAATTTCAAACGTCAGAAAATTCAGCTCTACTTTTGTTTTTTCCTGAATAGGAAAAAGAGGGCAGTGGAATGATGTAGTATCTAAGCCTAATGTGTTTCCAAAAAAATTTCAATCATTAATGTCTTAAGTTTCCTGAATACTTACAATAAAAGTAATTCCTTCAATACACACTGCAGAGAAATCTCTCTTTATCTGAGGCATACTGAAAATTGATCATGATTGCTAGACCCTTCAGCTTGATGTTATTTCACTAAGAAGCCTTAGTTTTAATTTAATTCAATTGAAAAAATTTCCAGCATCCTACTAACAAACTGTGCCATAAAAAAAGTTCAAGTCTGACATACATTTTACAAATTGCAGTCACTGTGAAAACACGGTTTAATTTATGTAATTACTACACATTTACTTTAAATGCTAATCTGTCACAACACCACATGTATTTCTTACATTTTCTGTAAGAATATGCTATGTTTCCAATCTCCATGCACAGTCCATAAAACAGTTGCTGTCACCCATGCTCTCTCTTTTTCTGGCTTTCATTCTTATACTTGAGGAATCTCTGCATGCCAATTTTTATTGCATTGCTAATCTGAACATATTCATCTTGGATGTATTCATTACCCTAGGCTATCTTTAGTATTCCAAGAAAAGATGCGGCATAGTGTATATTCATTGTTTCAGTTCTGTAACTCTATTTGTTTATTTGTAAATCAATATATTTTAAGCCTGAAATCGAGGCCTGCAATGTCAGATGGGATCAAGAATCAAATAATTCCCTGGCTTCTGTTTTGACAGAAACTCCGCGTTTTCTTGCAGACCTTTGCATAAGAGCTGCTCTGGAAAGGAAAGATATCCATGTAGGTGAGAAACATAGAACTATATTAGAAAAAGCTGCCAAGCAGACTGACTTAAAAGTCAGCGTCAAGTGTAAATTTAATATGCAGGAGGTGACATACTTGTTATATTTAAATTAGATGCTGCGAACCTGCTTCGCAAAGTATCAAGAGCTCAGGGCAGAACAATTACAATGATCATATGTATCTAGAGTAAGGGATAGATATGCTTATTTTGTAAATGAACAAATGTGTGTAATTACATAATTGCTTTAACAATGAATGCCCTTCAGGGTATCTGCACATGAAAACTTAATTATGATACATGTTTTTCTGGAAGGAATTAGAAAAAAAAATAAGTCCAGAGTTGTGTGCAATTGTCTGTGCTTTTCTGGTTTTGAAAAATAAACTATTACTTTCACTGAAAGAAAGCACAAGGTTGTTTAAAGTGCCAGTTTAGAAATTGATTTATATTTCTGGATTCTTTCTGTCCTACCTCTCCTATTAATAGGAGCCAGCCACATTTCTCATTCTAAATAGCACTTTTCAGCATTGCTTTCAGTTGTGTCATTGGCGCAGGATGTTTCTAGACATCTTGGTGGCAGATGATGAACATTGCTTGGTACCAGTCTCTATTTACTGCCCATCTCTGACACATCACCTCCCTGAGAGCTCAGGTTGCTGATCCAGCAAAGCTACTGCCTAGGACAGGACTTACATTGAGAAAAATCTGGGCTATTCACAGACTAAAGAATTTAGTCCAGTCCTTGCTAGTAGCCAAAATTTTCCTTTGCTCCATGTGCCAATGAAAATGTGCAAAACATATTAGCTGATAGGGTTGATCCTTGCTGCTTTCTCCTTTGTTGTATATATTCAGTGTACATATTCACATGCAACAGCCAAATGAACAATCCCATGCAAACTTTATGGAGTTCTTTAATAATTTATATTTTGACACTATAGAAGAAGAATATATTTCACAGAGTTAACATTGTTCGTACAGTTGCCTTTGGAATCTTTAAATTCCTTCTGTGCAGGGAGAAGAACCTTTATTTTTCTAATAGGACAATAAAATAACCGGCTCAAGTGGAATATTTTAGGTTATACAGCAATACTTCTGTTTGGTGCTGAATTTTAACGTTCCTTTAAAAAGTTTTCTCCTGAGATGCATCAAAGAGCTATTTCCTCTGCTCATCTCTTCAAGAAACTGGAAATGTAAGATACAAAATGTATTACCTCGTAGGAAAATTTTCTGTGAATTGCTTTGCAGTGCACTTGACTCTGAGCCTTGAGTCTTGTGGTCATAACAGTCCTATTTAAAAGCTGTAGAACTATCTCTTGCCTTCTCTTCAATTTCCACACTGCCTTTCAGACATTCATCATTAACAGCAAATCTGAGATTTGACTCGATTTCTTCCTAATCCTCGCCAGAAGCTGTATGGAAGACACTTACTTCACAATCCTGCTGATCAGAGCTGGGTAAATGAGTACTTCTAGCAGTAGGGCTTGTGATGATACGTCTTTGAAAAGGCTTAAAAAAGGCTTTTATTTGAGAATAAAAGACAGACAGATAGACGTTAGTCTGGGAACTTGAAAAAAGACAAGCCTGTCTGCCAACCTCTAATTCCTTATGCTGCAAATGTTGAAGTTTTTTTCCCTTAAGCCTTGCCCAACAGAGTTAGTATTTACTGGGCATTACATGAAATAACTTCTTATACTACGGGGAAAGAATGATGGAAGGGGCAAAAAGAAGTCAATGGTATAGTATAAATCTTGGGGGAAAAGCTTGCTGCTTTCCTCATAAGGAGAGAAGAGTAGGTGGAGTGTAGATCAAACCTACCAAAAAAGATCAGATGGGTTTCAAGAGTCATGTGTAAGTTTCTACCTGGGGTGTGCATCCAGTCAAAAAAGAAAAATATTGACTGACAGCTGTTTCATGAATACAAAGTGCTACAACGCCAAACCTGACTTGCTCTTTGCTCTGTCACTAAAGGGGAGTAGCTTTTCCTCTCAGCATAGGTGGAACTTCTTGACTTCCAGTAGACATGCTCTCATCTTGCCTGTGGCAGCTATTGGGGATTTGCTTTGAAAATCCCAATTAAAAATTTGAAATGCTAAATTTTTCAGTTCTGGTTGAAAAAGAAGGCTTACATGGAAGCTGAAAGATGGGGGAGCCTACCAGTTGCTAAAGTGTCCAAGTACTTAAATAAGTGGGGGAATATTTGGGACTTGAGTGTCTGGACTTCAGCACTTAAATCCTTCTTTGTTTTTGCCCTTGGGGCCCCTAAATCTTTCATCTAAATGATGATAAGTAATCTTCCCTTGCTTGTAGGAGCTTCACGGGGATAAATACATTTGGAAAGAGCACAAATTCATGGACCTGTGATATGAAGGGCCAGCTAGCTGTGTCTGCAGGGAGATGTTTTGGCTGCTGCATCAATGGTAACAACCAGCACGAGAGGCATTCTGCCCTATGAACAGCTTTTAAATGAGCCAGAAAACCAATGTATAACTCACACAGAATTAAATAAAATTTTTAATTTGGTGAGTTTCTGCTATCCCTTTTTCTTAAGCTTTGAAGTATTTTACAAGGTGAAACCATAGTTTAAACAGATTTTACAGTATGTATTAACAGCTATTTTGAGAAAACAAAAGACGAAGTCAATTTAGGTAGTTTTGAAGTGGTTTTTTGCTGCTGATGTTCAATTATATTTGTTTTAAAACAAAACATACTCACACAATAGGAGAAGAAATGAAACAAAAAGAAAGGAAAATGCTGCTTCTGTCTGTCAGCTTGTGCCTCTTGAATTTCCTTCCCCTGCAGCCTTGCTGCCGGGAAGTTGCAGGCACAGCGTGATGTCTTATCAGCTGCGCTGAAACTCAGCAAACTTTTAGCAGCCTTATGTTGCTTAAAGCATTGCTTTGCTTTCAGGTTGCAGTCTCAGGGCAGCGCTGCAAAAAGGTGGATTTATCTCTGCTGGCTAAACCCAAGATGTATTAGGAAAAGTCAGGAAAGAAGCAGAGGAAAGAGGAATAATGGGGAGAAAAGTAACATGCTAGGGAAGCAATAATATCTCAAATCAAAGAGTCACACCAAATATTGTCAGAACTAGTCAGAGTTGGTGGAAGGAGAGATCCTGCTTAATTTCTACCTCTGCATTCAGCCTGCTGAGTTATATTTCAGACTAACAAAGGTACTGGGGTGAGGTTTTGTGTGCAGCAGATCCAGTCATTGTGGTGAAATCAATTTCTCCTATTTGCCATACATTCTTTGATAAGCCGTCTCCAAAAGGCAGCAACAGGCTCTTTCCAAAAGGTTAGCCTCTCCCGAGTGATTCTGGCGACCTCCATATCCAACACACCATCCCCCTTTTTGCAGAGCTGGATGTAGTCCTGCCGATCAACAGCCCAGTCAGGAAGGGTTTGGGTTGGAAAGGACCTTCAAAGGTCATCTAGTCCAACCTCCCTGCAAGGAGCAAGGACATCTCCAACCAAATCAGGTTGCTCAGAGCCTCATCCAACCTGACCTTGAATGTTTCCATGGATGGACATTGAACACATTCAGGGTTTCCAGGAACACTGGGGTGAGTTTAGATCACACTTTTGCAGTTTGAATCAGTAAGTCTTTCCTATCCGTTGTTTCAGTGTTTTGTTACTTTTGAGAGAAGATTTAGAATAGAGACTGAAATGGACCTTGGCACAGCGTACGCGTCTTTCCGGAACAAGGGCTGTAGGGTGGTTATTACCCTCTTTGTCATTGTGTGACTAAATCAGACTTGATCTTTTGACATGGTTCAGTGTCCTCTCAACCTCTAATTATATCTGTTGTTCTCCCTTCAATCTGCAACAATATGTTAATATCTTTTAGTAGCTGAGCCATTATGCCTAATTAAGGGATTGCAAATAAACAGGGGTGGACAGTTCCAAACATACAATAGCTGGAGATAAATAGAGAGGGACAGCTCTCAACATAAGGCGATGAACGCAGCCGTAAGGCCTAGAATATGTATTTTAACTGCCAAGTGTTACGAGCAGCTTCCAACTGGCTCTCATTTGGCCTTGGCTATATGTGTGACAATCACTGTAAATACAGTTTTTGTGCCACACCATTTTAGTGCTCAAGGGCTAGAATTTATGCTTGCAATGTTCATTTGTGCTACAGATTGAGACCATTCAGAGAAGAAATATTTTTTGTTTGAGAGGACGCACGTTTAGTGTGGATGTTCACATTACTATTACTTTCCAGACTAACACAAAGGTAAGCACTATTAATATCTTATAACAAGTCTCAATGCTCTCTCCCCATCTTTTTAAAGATTCTTTACTAATATTCTAGAAATATTATTTAACTATCAGATCTTCATCAAATGACTATCCAGTATTTACCAAATGAAGCTTAATAATTTGCACTTTGGTGTAAAACAGCCATGATCGTATCCCAACAGAGAAGAGCCATCTTGAGAAGAACTGAATACGTATGGCCTCTTTAATAATTTAATTCCTTGTTAAATTCTTATATAAATTAATGGCAAGAACTGCTTCTCTGAGGCCTATTTGTAATAAAGGATGAGAGCGGTGCAGTGGTGATCCAGTGTTTCCAAGGCCTATGCAGCTAGGGTTATTCTGGAGACAGCACCTTCCTGGAAAGGCAAGGGAAGTATGAAATTTGGGGTTATTTCTCTGACTTTTGCTAGGGAAGAAAGACTGACAAAGGCCAGGGCCTCCTAGTTTGAGGAGGATGACCCAGGCCTCTCTCCAGGTATAAGGATGCTCCCAATGGTAGCAGCAAATGCTAAAGACCCTACAATGAAGAAAAAGGAATCCCTTGGAAAATGTACTGGTCCTCCACCCAGTTGCCATCTCCTTTTGCACAGCCCATGTAGAAAGCTTGCCACTTTTTTTCATTCTCCTACCCAAAATAAGGACTAACTTTTCTTATGCTCTAAGCTAGACCTGATTGTTACTATCTATGTATGCTTATACTGGTAGTTAACCACAGAGTTTACTTTAATTTTGGATTAAAGAAAAGGGGTAACAATATTTTTTTTTATATTAAACACAGAGTTTTCAGAGTAACTTTAGTGCTTAACTGCACAAAGCAATTATGTCCCTTTATTTGAAAGATCAATTACTTTAAAAAAAAATGATATTGTACTTTAAAACCCTTTCTGATCAAATACAAAATTAGTAAAACATGTTCTTAAGGCTTTTCAAGCAGAATATACTACCCTGATGTCACTCAATTGAGCCTACTCTGCTGCATAGTCTGAGTGTCATCATAACTAATCAAGAACAAAGATCAGAAAATTTAACAAGATGGTTCCAAAAAAAGAAAGTGTGGTAGTTACAAGACTTTTTGCTATCAGGATTAGGAGGTTAAAGCTTCCAGGGAAAAAAAAAGAGGGGGAAAAAAAGTACTATGGTGTAGAGACTCTTTGTGTCAGGGTTTTTTTAAAAGCTATTTTTAAGGAAAAGAAAAAAAAAAATCTTTTTATGTGAAGGATCATTTTTGCATTGTTTTAAATGCTGCAAGTGTAGTACCTGCATGCTGAGAAATGCATTCATTGCATGAAATATTCTTTATAAGTGGTAATGTGTAAGGTAAATTAGTATAATAAAAGTAGATGCAATTTCTGTAATTATACTGTTGCAAATTTTAAATTCATTCAACTAAAGAGTGAATATGATTTTTGAAAATAAGTTCAGTATTTCTCATGAGGAGAATCTGAACCTCTCATGCAATCCTGTTAATTGGAAAAGTAGAGGTTATTTTGGCTACTGTACAATGTGTTACCCCCTTCTTTTCAAGTGACAGAGAGAAGAGGAACCTGGCCCTTTCCTCTTTCTTGCTAATACAAATTATTTGCTTATGGCCTTTGTAATTACTATTTCCAATTTCCACCTGTCAGCTCTAAAATGTAATCTAAATTCAGGAGCCTAAAGACTGTTTCTTCCTCAGCTGTGTCTTTTTGTTCCTTCTGTCATCTCAGGGCACTACATCCGTTAGCCTGAAGCAAAGGAAGGTACGGCTGCAAGGTGCGTGTGGTGATGAGAGCTCACCCAGAAACTGTAGGTCTGATGTTATACCTTTGCAGTCAGCTGGCTTTGTCACCATGCAGTTCAGTCATGAAAGATCATCTTATGGTAATTCAAAATATAATGCTCTCCCTGAGGAAAAGTACACTTTACAGCTCATTGGTTCTCTTTGTCTTCAAAATAAGAATGGTTTGAGCCGTGTAAATTGAGAGCTTTCATGATAACTACCAGATCTGCTGGGTTGGAACGAAACTCTCACCCCAGTACAGTCAATTTTAAAATGCAGGTTTCAGTCTACTTTTGTAATTGGAAAGAAAAACAGGTTATAGACATGCAATCGTTGTCACCAACAAAATAGTACTAACTTACCTTACTGTCAAAGCTATAGAGTTGACTTTTTTTTTTCATTGTAAGCATTATTAGATGCTAAGCATTGCTTGACAAAGAGTTTTCATGAACATACCATTGGTGATGAATGTATTTTTGCATTTTCCTTTGAGGAGATGCCATGTATTTTTCATGTCTGGTCAGTTCAATCAGAGGCAGGCAGATTCAGACTGGATATAAGGAAAAAATGTTTTACAATGAGGGTGGTGGAACACTGGAACAGGCTGCCCAGAGAGGTGATGGATGCCCCATCCCTGGAAACAATCAAGGCCAGGTTGGATGGGGCTCTGAGCAACCTGACCTGGCTGGAGATGTCCCTGCTCCTTGCAGGGGGGTTGGACTAGATGACCTTTGAAGGTCCCTTCCAATCCCAAGTATTCTATAATTCTATGCTATTTATGGTTTTCATAGTTGTTTTAACTGCTGTATAAAAGAAAGAAATATAAATAAATGGCAGTGACTGGAGAAACCCATGAAAAAGGGTGGAAAATTGTGTTTATGAAGGAACACACAAGAAATAGCTTTATAGCTTGCTTATAAGTTAAAGTATTAAGTTGAGCCCTGAATGAGAGGTAGTAGGTGAGATTTATTGGTTGTCAAGCCAAATTAATGGCCATTTTTCCTTGCTATGTGCACATTAATTATGTTTCTGCATGTTGTTATTTGCCTGGATGTTAGTCAGTATAACTAACTAATATCTTGGTTTAGTTCATCCTTTTGTCATAGATTTATTAACTATGAGGAAAATGTCTGGATGACCCCAGATGACTTTATTAATGTAGTATGCTTTTTGCTTTTGCTTAACAACAAAAAAAAAAAGACACAAAAAATATAATTTGAATAATTTGTAATTTTCTTATCATTTTCTCTTAACATCATGGTGTTCAAGTATTTGTTTTTGGAGGCTGTTGCCGATGTGATGGCTTGGAAACATCGTCTTTTATATAGAGAAGCAGAGGTTGGAAGATAAGTTTTTGAGATATAATTTCAAGGTTTTTTTTTATCTTGGCCAATATCACAAACTATTTGCATTCCTATACTAACGATGATTCTCAGTGTAGAGAGCATTTTCTTTAAGATGGACGTCTTTTTATCTAAATTGACATTAAAATCCTCAGAAGTGTTGGGATTTTGGAATAATTTCAGCTGAAATACAATTATAATATATTTTGGTCAGCTCTATACAAGACAACTCCAGTACTCATTCTGAAATAGGCATTTTGATCACCAAACAGTATTTATGTTTGTGTGCAAATGGCACCTTGAAAGAGAAAAATAACTCCTTATTGTATGAAAATATTTAATACTTTTGGGAAACTGAATTAAATTTTCTATTTATTGAAAAACATTATAGATTACATGAGCACCCATACAAATATTTTTCTATTCTGACACTATTTTAAATATATTTCTATGATACTCTCTGTCTGCATATAGTTGAAATATTATTCTTTTCAGTTTAAGGCCTTGATTAAGATCATAAGAACAACTGACAGCTGCCCTTAGCACCTCTGGTAGATGGATCTCAGGAAATACAGGCTTTGCCACACATATCTCGAAAATTATAGCATTGGTACTCTTCAAAAGGTTATGGATGTTTTCTCATACAATATTTATTATAGTCATATCCTGAAGCTGCAATCCACAGTGCCAAGTTGACCCTCACAAATAATTGTGCTGAAAGTGATGTGTGTCCCACCTCACACCAGTCACATATACTAGTGGCAGCAGGCCAAAATGTTCAAAGGGTATTTTTTTAACCAGATTCTGGTTTTTGTTGTTTTATGCTATCATTAACAATTCATGAAGCACTTATTGAAACTAATAGACTGATTGCAAGCTAGAAAAATGAATTGATTAAGACGAAATGTAAAATGGAATAGTGATGTGCTCATTTCCATTGTAAATAATGGAAAATAAATCCAACAAGAGTCTGCTCTTTGGACTACAAATGAATGAACTCACCTCCAAATCAGTCCATGATAGTTAGCCACAAATGACTTACAGAGGGTTTTTTTAAGCCAAAGCTAACAAAGAAGTCATGTTTTGAATATAACTTGTGATGCCTTGTGAGCCAGCCAATCACCTTTCATAGGTTTGAATTGAGTATATTTAATCACGATTCTACTTCCAGTGTGCGTTGCTCTACCTGGATCACCTTACCTCAGAACTTTCTCCACATATTTGTACATCTTAAATCCACTTTATGGCAGACCTGTGGAAAGGTAAGTTGTTGTAGCGGAGGGTCCCTTTTTCTCCTCCTAGTGATACAGCTGGGCAGGACTTCCCGCTGACCTTTGCTGGTAGTCTCTTGAGTGGGAAAGCGTGCAATTTTATGCATTTTTCTGTATCATAATAATGCAGACAAGACAAAATAGGGAGATTAATAGATCCTATCTCTGTTCAGTGACAACAGAGAAAATTAAGGGTAGAAGAGATCTATGTAGGCAGACCTGAAAAGTCCTAGAAGACGGTTAACAAGAAAATAACTCCTGATTACTGAAAATTTTGAGATGTATGTATTTTGAGTGTTGGTGTAACAAGAGACAATGGAATGTACAAGAGAACAAAATAGTTTTGATTTATTAGCTCTTATTCTGGAAGATAAGTGTTTCCTGTGCTGAAAGTTCCTGTATTACATCAACTCCAGCAGTGTTGAAAATTAGATACCGCATGAGTGTTTGCTGTGTAGAGCTGTCTACACAAAATCATTCCCGGTGCATTAATCTTCTGTTTGACTAGATTTTCTTCTAGAATATATTCCAAATATTTATCTTATTTATCAGTTTGTATTTGGTTTAATGCTTGGGTAGAAATTTGAAGTTATGTTTCTTGCTTCATACTAAGTTGATTGTACATAATTCTTCTTATTAGGAACATTTTCTCACATTAATTTAACATATTTCATTTGTAGAACAGTTAATTCTCAGTTAATGACAGTTACCACTATCAGTCATGCTTAATTAAAAAAAAAAAAAGTAAGGAAAATGTTTAAATATTCAAACAAATCAATAAAATTCATTCAGGGTTGAATCATAACCTGGCCATCCATAAGACATTTAGATTTCTGTGTCTCTTGATTACTTATGTCATATACAAAACAGTTCCAAACCAGTTGTTACTTCATATTTTCTTGGTCCTACATGGATTTAATCAACACTAATTACACTATAAGTCTGTCAGTGCTGACCTATTTAAATACAACAGGATGTGTTTTCAAGGCATCAGGCCAAAATTACAAACCATCATAAGTTCCCCTTGACTCTTCTCTAAGATATGTGTATTTCCACAGAAGTGCCACTGACACGAGGTCTCCAGTGAATTGGCATCTCACTATATACACACCTCAACTGGTCTGTGTGTAGCACAAACAAACTAATGACACGTTGAATGTCAGTTCATGTGGTTAGTAGATATCACACATTTTGTTGCTAAATAACATTAAATATTTAAATTTCTTCACTTTCTTCACAAGCATGGCATATGGCCACTTAAATACAGTATAGGCCGCTCACTGTACAGATGACATATTCTAGAATTTAATGATTTCTGTGGCGAATTTAATTAACAGGCTTTTTTTTTTTTCTTAACTAATAGATGCTGCTTCTTTGGCACTTCCCTTACTGGATTCTTGTTCTTCTGGTGACTCATAGAAATAATTGTGGCAGCGGAGATCACCAAATAGACATGGAACACTGTGTTTGCCAAATGCAATCCTTAAAGCAAAAATAATTCCATATGTAACTACAAAAATTGGGCATTTCTCAAATTATAAGAGAAATGCTTTGCTCCAAGGCAACTTCATAGGGTACCATCTGGCTTCACAGATCTTTAGAAGTGAGATTTTCCTTGAATAAAATATATCCAATCAACCTCTGTGAAAACTGTATAAAGTAAAAAATCCTTTATTATCACATTCATTCAGTGTTCCTTGGTAGTCTAGGTGAGCCTGGGTGCAAAACTCAGATTCTTTTCATACTAAAAAAACATGGTTCTTGATTTCAGTGCTTGATGAAGCACAATGTTTTACAACTTTAGTCTCCATTTCTGTCAAGGAAATAATTTCGAATGGCAAATGACTTTTTTAATAGTTTATTTTTATTGAAGGATTTCTTTCAACTTCCACTGCACTTTTGGCTAGAACGTAAGTTTAAGAACTCAAATTTCTGCAACCCAACTGAAGGTATTTTAAATATTCTTTTTCAGGCAGTGTAGGATGTAATGCACGTCTATTTAAGATGGATAACTGATATGAAGTATGCCTTCAATGGTGATCTTTGCATTTTAAGCCATGGACCAGAGGTTTTCCTATTAATTTATTCTAAAGGCTCTGGAGCTGTAACATGAGATACTGGAAAATGGGTGACATAGTATTTCAGAGCAAGTTTATGGTCAAGAATAAATCAAAATAAAGGTTCCAAATTTTTCTTCACATAGGTGCAAGTTTACCCTCAGACATTTGGTTGCACATATTAAAGCAGATGGCTATTTAAAGTGTGAGTAGATGGCAGGCAGCTGTCACTGGATCTTCTTAAGGATGAAAGTTTTGCTTTCTAAAGCAAAAGGAACAGAGGTCAAGGTGATACCTTGTCATTATATATAGCACCTTGTACATTCTGATACATCAGCAGTACCAACAATGAAAATATATTTTAATCTTATATAATAATGTGAAGGAAAATGTTGTGAAATTTACTTATTTTATCCACAGCAAAGTGTTCATGTCTGATTGAAACCATTACACTGAAATAGCACTGAAATAACACAGAAATGGAGCCTCCAGAAGATCTGGCCATCGTTCATCCCTGTTGCACACGTAAGAGAAACCAGAAAGCTCCCCCAAGGCAGGCTTCCCCACACTGACATCCGACAAAGAGAGCGGTAGTTTGTATTTTCAGAACTTCTTTGCAAGTCTTCATATAGAGGAGATAGCCAAAATAAATATTATATAGGAAAAATGTGAAACATTAGGAATCCCAAAAAAGCAAGATAAGCTGCCGTATACTAGTAAGTTTAGTACCTCCACATCACCTCAGGAATTATGAAGAGAAAAAAAGAAAATTGACTTAATCTTAAAACAGGACTGTGTTGCAGATTCTCATAGGAAAATGTCCATGATTTATGTTCCATATATTTTCTTAAAAATTAGGCATTAAAATAAACCAGTGTCATCTGGAACATATATTTTTTTAAAAGAGATCTAATGAAATACAGCACCTTCTACATTTTCAATAAATTTTAAAAGAATGCCAAATATTACTACTGAAGCTTAGGTCTAATGTTATGTTTCTGTTTTCTGGTTTTTTTTTTTTCCAATTAGACTTTAAACTTCTAAGGCAAACACAAATTGCAGAAAAAGAAAGAAAACAGTGTTGCTGTTATGTTCACCTTGCTTCTGCTTCCCAATTCCAGAGAGGGTCCGTCGCTTGTTCGGCGCTGGAGGTGGTTTCTATGGTAATTTGTCCTGATGCGCGGAGAGGAGGGGAATGGCACCGCTCCTGCGGGAGTAAGGCTTCTCTGTGCTTCTGCCAGTGCTGTCTCTCTCAGATAATTTAACACACAGGCAGTAATTATTACAGCAATGGCACACAATTATTATGTGTTTGACATTAGTGCTTAAGTGAGATTGTGGTAGACATGGTCCTTGGCAATTATAAGAGACTGTTTTTGTACAGAAGAGCCCACAACCTAAACAAATGAAGCAAAGAAGGAAGAAGGAGAACTCATATCTTAATTTTGCAGGTGGAAAACAAGAAGAGAACTTGTCATTTGCTGAAGATAACTTGTGAAGCCCACGGCAGTGGCAGTAACCCTGGTCTCCACAGTCTCCAACCAGCACTGTAATTTTAGGATCTTTCTTCCTCATTTTCAAAATTGTTTCATAGCTGCCTGCACTAACTTTCAGATTCAAAAACCTCCAGTGATGTTCCCATAGAGAAAAAAGGCTGGGTTTTTTTTTTCAGCTTTTTGTGTTTGATGTTTCAAAATATTAGGCAGCCTCCAGCCCATATTCACACCCTGCTCATGCTAATGAATATCAGGATAGACTATATGCAGGGCAGCTAAGCTAAACCAGTGTAAAATGTATGGGAGTTAGTCTTTTGCTACTAGGCCAGGATAGCCTAGCAAGTTTTCTCAGTACCAATACACAGTTTTAATTTGATTTCATCCACCAAGCTAATAAAAGAACACTCCAAGGCAAGAATTTAAGATGATTAATTACAATGCTTTAAAAGATGAAAAAGAATCTGTGTGTGTCAGTCATCCTCACGGGGCGAGGAATAATGAAAATAAAATGCACACAGGAATGAGTTTTCTATTGTCAATGATAAAAGTGATAATCGCCCCAAGGCAAAGCAAAATGACAGATGAAAGAAACCTATAGAACATCGCCTAAGGGAGCTCTGGAGGCCGGTGCTCAGTACCACACATACACATGCTAGACTGATATTTAGTGAAGCTCCAGTTGACTCTATAATGAATGTTGAAGGCTCTCTGGAGCATCAAACATCATTTAACACGGCTAGAAGAAAACACTTTATTTTTGTTTGGTGGCAGGGGGATGCGGGCATTTTTAATACAATTTTTCACCTCTTTCAATGAAGAAATTGAATTTGGAAAAGGGGGAAAATTCCTTTATGATGCAAAGAAAATTTTTGTGTCTGTTGTATCTGTAACGTTTTTGTATAGGTGAAATGGAAGGGAAATGCAATAGGGATAACCTAATGTGTTAATCAGCAAAATCAGACTGGTTTTGAAGGGTCTATAATTTATGCTATCTAGGGACTAGTCTGACCCTTGCGATATAAGGAGTAGCTGATAGATTTGTAAATCACGTCTATATGGTCTGTGGTCAAATAGCTGAAGGTGAAAAAGACATCGAAATAGATTCTCACCCATTATTTAATACGGATGTGGTAATTGTACTTCATAAATGTATCTTCTAAAGACCTTCAGGACTATACAACAAGACCAAGCCAGTAAACAGCACTCCAAGTTAACTATTGGTTAGTGGTGCTGAAACTCATAGCACTGATAGGCAGCATTTTCTATCTGTTTTGATCTTAATCAAGCTATCTATGTGCCTTTTGTGGCTCTTCAGAGAATTTTTTTTTTAAGTCAACATCACTACCTTAGGTTTTGTCCAATTGATGGCCCAAATTATGCCAGATTTGCTTCTCCCCTCCCCCATTTCTTTCCAGCATACTAATTTCACTGCTGCTAGAATCAATTTAGGCAGAATACAGTTTAATACTGCCTCAACCAGCAATTGGTATTATTTGCATCTGTAAGGCTCAAAATGTGTCAGCCCCCTGCAGATGTAATACTAAATTCTTATATCTCTTTTGTTTTGCTACCTTGCCCAGGCATGTACTGTGTTAAATAAAAAGGATTCTGGAAGAAAAAAAATCTTATTGACCATTGGCAAGTGTCAGCCCATGTTTATTATATTGGGAAAAAATATACAAGTATAAAGAATGGAAAAGTTTGAGAGGGATAAGGGCCTTACTTAGAAACACAGGTGTTGAAGTAATAGGGAGGTACAGCCAGCACGGGTTTATGAAAGGCAGGTCCTGGTTGACTAACCTGATCTCCTTCTTTGACAAGGTGACCTGCTTAGAAGATAAGGGAAAAGCTGTGAGTGTTGTCTGCCTAGACCTTAATAAAGCTTTTGACACCATTTTCCATAGAATTCTTCTGGAGAAACTGGCTTCTCATGGCTTCAATAAGTGTACTATTCACTAGGTAAAAAACTGTCTGGATGGCTGGACCCAAAGAGTTGTGGTGAAATCCAGTTAGTGGTCACAAGTGGTGTTCCCTAGGGCTCAGTACTGGGCCCGGTTCTGTTTAATATCTTTACCAATGATCTAGATGAGGGGATTGAGTGCATCCTCAGTAAGTTTGCAGATGACACCAAGTTGGGCGGGAGTGTTGATCTGCTTGAGGGTAGGAAGGCCCTGCAGCAGGATCAGGACAGGCTGGATCGATGGGCCAAGGCCAGTTGTATGAGGTTCAAGAAGGCTAAGTGATGGGTCCTGCACTTGAGTCACAACAACCCCATGCAACGCTACAGGTTTGGAGAAGAGTGACTGGAAAGCCATGTGGTAGAAAAGAACGTGGGGATATTAATTGACAGCCAGCTGAATATGAGCCAGCATATGCCCAAGTGGCCAAGAGGGCCAGTAGCATCCTGGCTTGTATCAGAAATCGTGTGACCAGCCGGAGTAGGAGAATGATTGTCCCCGTGTACTTGGCACTGGTGAGCCTGCATCTTGAATTCTGTTCAATTTTGGGCCCTGCAATACAAGAAAGGCATTGAGGTGCTGGACTGTGTTCAAAGAGCAACGAAGACGGTGAATGGTCTAAAGAACAAATCCTATGAGGAGCATCTGAGGGAACTGGGGTTGTTTAATCTGGAGGAAAGGAAGCTCAGGGGAGACTTTATTACTCTCTGTAGCTACCTGAAGGGAGGTTGTAGCAAGGTGGGTGTCAATCTCTTCTCCCAGATACCAAGTGACAGGACAAGAGGAAATGGACTCAAGCTGCAGCAGGAGAGGTTTAGATTGGATATTAGGAAAAATTATTCACTGAAGGGGTTGTTAAGCATTGGAACAGGCTACCCAGGAGGTGGTGGAGTTACTATCCCTGGAGATATTTAAAATTTTGTTCCCTTCTTCACCCTCAAGAGCTTTAACTTAATGCATCCTTTGTACAATTAATTTACTACATATCCATAATATCATATCAATGGTTCATCAAGGAACTGGATCCTATAAAGAAAAAGATTTGACCAACTGTGGAGGCACTGTTTAGTTTAAAAGGAGAAAGGAAAACTTTTGCATGGCCTCTGTCATGACCAATGACTTAATATGTTGAGACAAACAGCAATTCTCGGTTCATGAAAGCAGTGGTAGAGAAGAAATGTCATCCTTACACATTCAAATCCTGTTTGGTCATGGTGGTCCTGGGTACAGAAAAAGAAGGAAAGGAAAGGTGTACTATCTTGTCTTGTATAAATTCATTTTTGTTTTGGCAATTTTACCTAACTTGGAAATTCAATGAAGGAGGTACAATGGAAGTGGAGGCCAAATTTCAGCCATGAGATTGGAGTGCTAAAGAGAAGCAGGACAAAATGTGTGATACTCCTGCTGATGATGACGGGTTCTTGGCGAAGAGTACCAACAGTCTGACAGAAACAGGGTTCTGCAGATTCCACTTATGCAGTTGCTGTAACTTTTCTGTCAGTCCTGTGACTACCACATTAACCAAGAGGAGCAACTAGTAGTACATGCCCAGAAACAATTTACTAAGCTGCTACTGTATTTTAATGTTGGTGAAGTGTTAGACAAGGGATAGGATTAACCTACCATTTTCCCTGCCTAGATGAATTAGACACAGGTAGGAAGAGTGTCGGTGAGCATAGCTACTTGCAGTTATTTTTGCTTCTGAGCAAATTTGTAAAAGCATATAAATCATGGCAGCTATTTTTTATGTCTGTAGAACTACTTTTTCTGACTTCACTTGTAGTTTTTTAGTTACTATTCTCACTAAATGTAGCAGCTTTATACTGCTCAGAGAGTCCAGATAAAATATTATTTAATGTCCTGCCAAACCTATTAAGAGTTGTCTAAGCGGATGCCAGCTCTTGAGAGGTCAAAATTTGGGTTTTTGCTTACTTCAGCTAACAGTTTGCTTATTGCCCACACAGAACACACAAAAGAAAGAAAATCATCCATGTTATTTTACAATAAATTTGTTGGTATGACTTGGGTAGAAACTGTTTTTAATATTCTTTTAAAAGAGGTAACTAATGCATAATAGCAGGACCACATCACTGGGTCTCAAAGTTCTTTACACACACGTCATCTTAAGTGCTCTATGCCATCCTGAAAACCCATTAGCATTTCTAGGCATTGAACCTGGTTGAAAATTATGTAAAGCATGCAGAAAAAAAAGTTACCGCTGTAATATAGATGAGCATGGCTAGGATTGCAGCAGATTTAACCTTTCTGTATAATAACCAGACATTAGACTTCCTATTTTAAACATAAACAGTATGAGACTCCCTTCACTCCCATCATAAGGCCTAATAGTTTACCAAATAATCATCTTTCCCACAGTAGTGGCTAGGAACCACATCATTCTTGAAACAGGAATAAATTTAATGGTGGGTAAATTACAGCAGAGCAACAGCTCTCCAAGAATAGTTTTCAGGTGTTGGAGAAGTACATTTCCCTTTTGCCTCTGATGAGCTAACGAAGCCCCTTTCCCTTCCGTCAGGCTTTCTTCACTCTGCATGTGGAAGCGTAAGTCCTGCTTCAGAGAGAGTACAGGATAATTGAATTAAACAGTGCCAAGCCTTCCTTGGCATTACTACATTATTAGGTAATTTTATGCACTGTGACCAGAAAAGCATTTATGGCTTCCTTGATCATTTTAGCTATGACTGAGGGAATTTCACTCTGTTTCTGAGTAAGCACATAGTTTACCTAAGCTAAACATAAATGTACTAATCTAAGATGGAGAGTGAATTTTTAAAAAAGAGGTCAGAAAAAACCTAGCGTAGTGTTGCCGGTACTTTAACATGGAGATCAAGAAAAGGTTGCCTGTGATACATGATATACGTTCAAAGGCATTTGATGTCTTTTTGTTTAGCCAAAAACAGCCTCCTTGTGCCTGGAAGTGCTCTGTATCAATAACTTTCATCCTTGCCCTGCCTCTGCCAGTGAAGCTGTGAGTGGGGTTTCCTGGGCGCAGCAGAGCTGAGCAGCTTCCCCGCTGCAGGCTCGTGCTCAGGTGGGACCTACCACACGAAGGCACCTGTGGAAGCTTGCAAAACACCTTCTTCTCTCCAGAGAAGTGATGCTGATCTGAGAGTGAACACTCCTGCCTGCCAACTGACCGCATGCGTCAGTGCAACGCCAACACTGGGAGCAGAACCGGTGAAAAGCTTTGTATGAGTCTGGCAGGCAAATTCGTGTTCATGGGTAAATTTATTATATTAATTTCTTCTGACATGCAACCATTTCTTCAGATTTTTTTTTTCTCTTTTTCTAGTATTCTTCTAATGTTGTATAACTTCTCTTGGAGACAGTGACTAAACTCACAAGTGAAAAACGCATACTTCCCAAGAGAAGATGATAGGCAAAACCAATATATAACATTTCGAGTACTACTGGGAAGGGTTACAGCGTATCATAATGTGTAATTTATCAACTAGGATGAAGCAGTGCAGCCAGCTCTAAATTTTTCATGTGATATATATTATGCTCTGAAGCCTTCATTTCACTTTTAAAGAACAGAGTTCATTTTAAGGAATAAAACAGATGCCCAAAGTGCAGAGACTTCAGACAGACACTCTCTTAGAGCAGGGTCAAATAATAAGCTCAAGGAAGGTGGATTTCTGAATACATGTGTGAATTAGGAAAGCTAGAAAAATATTTATAACACTGGCAAACCAATATGAGATTTCAAATCATAACAATACTCAGAAAACAATGCTGTTATATGTCTCAGTGACTGCCTCGCAGTGAGTTGCTGCATAAATTTGCTCAGTTTGTAAATGTTAGCTTTTTTGTCTTCTCTAACAGCTTCTCATTCAGACTGGGGTCATACTTTTTCCAGCAGCAGCACTAAGATTTTTTGAAGAGGATATTCAACGATCTTCAGTCACATCTGGATGTCCTCTGCCCTTACTGCTAGGGCAACTGTGCCGCCAACAGCCCTCATCTTCAAGGTGGAGCTGATGGACCTGGAAAACTGTATTTTGATTGAGAAGAAGCAGCGGAACGAAGCTGCCGGGTGCTGTGAAGGTAATGGTGTGACCCTGAGCGTGCTGAGGTGTGTTGGCAGTCTCAGGGTTCATGCTCTGAGCTCCATCCCCATTTCATGGACCAGGAGGAACCTCAAGCATCTGTAGGCTGCAGAAACTCCTGCTCTCTGAGAGGACTATGAAGGCAACCCTAGGAGTTTGTTGTCTCATTTTCTTAATTTGGTGCATATTTAGACAGCTGAATCACTTGTATTTTAAACCAAAATCAAACATTTATTTGATGTGGCTTTTTAATTCTATTTGAATTGCAAAATGCCCCATGATACGCTTTGTTAAAAATACTGTGCATTAGTATTAATATTGTTGTTAGCAACAATAATGATCAAAGCTTGTTTCTCAAAATAGTGATGCGTACTACGTTATTCAAAGATGAATATAAAACTGCACATGTAGATACATGCTCAGACTGCACTGCATGATATTACTTGCCCCTGACATTTCTAGAAAGACACAAGTAAAATATGAACGGTAGCTGTGAAACCCTTATGACTTGATGATGCATTGGAAAAGAATGGAAATACAAATGCATTCACAAAAGTTTACATTTCAGAGTGAATGGAAATAAAGTACTTTACAATCCTCCTCATCACCTTCACAAGGCTGGAAAAGAACATACTCACACACTCATATATACATAAAAATTACTAAATATACATGAGCCCTTCTAGTGAGATGTAGAGCAAGAAAAGCCTCATGAGGATCAATATTCTGTGCAAGCAATTTAATGCATATGAACAGAGAAGCTGCTCGTTTTCAGGTCTCCTAAGGGAACAAGTTTTAGATAATTATATGACAAAAAGACCATTTAGGGTCTGTGAAAAACACTCCAAAATGTCAAATGCATAAAAGCCATGCTTCACCTGTAATGAAAAAAAAAGCAGCACATTCTGTAAGCTTTCTAGAAACAGATTTGCTAAACAGATTAGCTTAATTTTACAGCACTGTAAATGTCTATTGTACTATACTGTTGAGGAGCTGTGCTGAACAAATACTGGTGTCCTCCTACATGCCAGAATGTTGTGGGATGCTTCAGGGTTTTCTATGGAAGGAAAAAGGTCAGCAGGGCATATTCAGAGGATGCCAGAGAGGACAACCAAGTCAGGGGAACTGTAAAGGGAGACTGGCCAGAATGTCTTAATTGGAGCGTTCTTACAACTTGCTACTTAGAAAACAGGTAGTCTACCAACCCATCCCCCCACACACACACAAAAAAAAAAATAGCAACACATTGCAGCTTCTATCACAAAGCATCAGCTGTCTCTGAATTAAATATCTATAGCTCCTATACAAGGCAAGGCATTTTAGGATAGTATTATCAAAATTTAGCATGTCAAACTTGGAACTCCAAAAAGAAAAAGGAGTGTATTTTTTACCACATTCCCATTCCCTCTTCTGTAACTCTTTTATGGAGTGGGACAATTTTAGTGGGAGGAGGAAAGTATGCAGGTGCTTCCACCCAAAACAGTCTGTGCTCTGGAGGTAGAAGAAATCAGCATGTTTGGACCTCCCTTGGCAGTGGAAGGGGCTGAGGGTGGCCGTTAGCCCATCCCAGTCTCTGCTTTGAAGGCCACCAGCTACAACCATGGTCTTCTCCGTATGTCTGCTTTCTCAGCCCATGATTTGGGGCTTTCGGGTGAAAAAAGGTGCCTGGTTGGCAGACTCCCAGGGCAGACAGTGGGCACAACTCAGGAACAGCAGAAGCAGAAACTTGCAGGCTTCTGCACAATGATCTTGTCAGATAACGTCTCTCAGTTTATCAATACAGCATTTTCCAACTTTGGCTCTCAGAAGTGGGCAGCAGTTCATTAGAAAGCTTAAAACCAGCAGGTTTTGGCTTAGATGGGTACATGATCTATCAAGTCAAGCACCCTCTAGCCATCCAGAATATAGTGTCATATATTTTATGAAGAAAGATTAAAGCTTTAAAAAAATAGATTGTCACTTCCAAGGTATGAAAAGGGTTCATATATGCAATGTGCACAGCAAAGACAGATTAAGTAGACAGTATATTTAAACAGATAATTTTCTTTTTTTTTCATAGAAAGGAACATGAGTTACAATACAAAATAAATCAGTATATGACATTTTGGGATGTACTTACATATTTACAGTACATTTATTACTTGTAAAGGGTGTATTCCTTTTCAGATAAGCCTTTAGCATCAGCCTCCTAAAGAATACAAAATTTTAACTTTTTAATACAAAATTTTGACTTCAGCTAAAGAATATGAAGAAGTTGTATAAAGCACAATGAAATGCTGGGGGTTTTTGTTCCAATTCTCTGTAACACTGAAGGGAGAGTTCTGACTTACATTGGGAACTTTCCTTTTAGATATGCCTGAAGAACTGACTGAGGTTAGTATATAAACATATATGCAAATGGAAGGGAACCATGGGGACATCTGCCATAGGTACAGCTATGGACAATCCCAAGCCTTATCCCCTAATTGCTGCAACACGAGAACACAAGTAAAGGCAGTTGTAAATAGAAGGAGCTCCTGGGCATTTGCTTTGCTAAAGATTTTCTGAAGCTACGGTGTCCACCACTGCTGCCTGCATTGTGCTCCAACACTGTCTTATCACAGGAGTAACCTGATGAGCAGAATCTAACGGTTACATTAGGTGTATGTTGGACTTGAGCTTCTGTGTATATGAAAAGTAGAAATGTAGGTTACATTGCAGAATGATTAGCAGCAAATCAGAAAGAACTTTGGCTTTGTGATCGTCCCAGGACTGATCATTCCCTCTTGCCCTAGTTCCCATTAGAAATTAAGTTGTCAACTTAAACTGAAGAAATTTTGTTTGACAAATATGATAAAGTCTAAGTTGCATGTCATCAGAGTCCATGAATAACTTATTACATAGGTGCTGAATCAGTGCTGAGAATCATAACCTTTTTTTCCTGGAGAAGAGACAGATGTTAACTGCCCTTCATATATATATATATATATATGTATTTATGATTTATGATTTATTTTTCATAAACATAAACTTTACTTTTCTTAAACTCTTTCAATGCGGAATGACAAATGTTATTTTTCATGTCTCATGAACAGCAAGCAGCTTCTGTTTCCTGTCTCAGTGTTTATACAAATCAGAAGAGAAACAGATTTAACATGGCTTTACCTCTATTATTTTAGGCTTCAGACTTCGAGATCTCCTGTGTCAATAAGACTGTCCACCTTGCTTCAATGGCTTTCTTTCTGAGTCCATACCCATGTGATGCCAAGCCAGTGTGCAACCACAGATATGCCAGTTGCTTTTGTTCTATTCATCAGTGCTGCAAAAGTCTTTAGCATGAGGGCAAGAAAACAAAACAAACCTGTCTGACCACTCGGAAACTTTCAAGTTGTGAATATAGCTGCCAATTCTGACACAGCCAGGGAGAAAGACAACTTCAAAACGTGTTATGTCTGGCTGGGATAAGAGCCAGATTATTAACAGGATGACTTGTTTTGTGAGAGTAAGTGAAAAATCCAATACCACCTAGGCTTTCAGTCCCCTCTCTCAGCACCGATGCCTGGAGTCTTTGAACTGGTATTTGATTATTTATGAACATATAATAAAGAAATAGCGGCACTAAATTGAGAGACATTATCTTCACGGTTGACATAGAGGCTCCACAACTGCCCGTTTATCTATTTTTTTTTTTTTAAATACACTTGAATGACAAGCTGCTGATAAAAAATAAATACTTTGTGACAAGGGAAGAAATATGACTTGAGGGTGTCAGCGTTGGAATGAATATCACAGAGGTCTTCCATCACAGCTGGTAAACGTGGAACGGCATCTAAAACTGCAGAGTTCAATACATGGCCATTATACAGCCCATATCTGTAATGAGGGCACCCTATCTGTAGTCTTATAGCTGTGTACATGGATGAGGGCAAAATATTTCTAATATCTGAAATTTACAGCACCTAAGCCTCAGCTTTCGGACAACAATGGATTACCTTCAAATAGGATGTCTTCCTAAATCAATTTTCTTCTTATCACTCTTGGGTTATTTTCACACTGTCTATCTAACATTCTATTATTAAGCCATATTTTCTGAGTTTTGGTTTTGAATTAGTTTCATGTAGGAAATGAGAGGTTTTTTTAAAAGATTTTCATTCGGCATGAAATTCTGTAAATGGTAAGTGTATGTGTGACAGTATGAGAGCATGTGTGGAACCACAATTCAAAAATAATGCAAGATGACAGAATTTGCCTTCTGTTCACTGTTTAGTTTTCATTTTATAAAACAGTACCTAATGATGATACTTCCTTTGTAAAAATATCCAAGAATTCATTTCTTTCTTTCAGTGCAAAACAATTAATTCCTAGTAATGTGTAACGTTTTCTATTCTGCTTTTTGTCCATATCATTTCTTCCACGCTGTTAAAACAGCTCCCTGCCCCCATATCCTGAACTTTCTTCACAGTTTGTATTTGTTTTGAAAATACTTCCCTTTTGATCTGATGAATTACTTTTTAGAAGTGCTATAGCTTTTACTCCTGCATTCTTTTGCTTTGATTCTATTGTTTTAATTTTTAATGAAGATTTATTTATAGTTCTAGGGTTTTTTAGAAATTGCAATTTATCTTTCACAGAATTTGAAGAGACTTATATGGGTTTGCATTATTAATGCTGTTATTATCATTATCATTATTATTAATTCTGCCTCTTTATTTTTACTGGTATACATATTTTTCATTTGAATCATCAACTTATAAAACATTAAAAACACATTGCAATGCATGAGTAGCAAGAAACTTAGCCTAGCTTCACTGATAGCCAACGTATCTTTAGGGCCTTACGCTTTCTCTTTTTAAAGTTACATGTGGAAACAAGTATCACCTGCATTTAGATCTGCTCTGAAAGAAAACGAATATTCCAGATGTGGAATTAAAGTTTGTAATCTTACATTGCATGCTGAAATTTCAGAGAGTTGAGGCTGTAAGTTGTGGTAACCAAAGGAAACCCTGTGGAGTGACAATAAATACCGCCAGTGGAAACCCATTAGAAATGAAAACAGAAATATAAACAGAAATCCTGCTGACCAGTTTTTTTTCTTTTCACTTTCTGCCTCCCCTTGAAGTCTGGTATTGCAAAAATATGCTAAGTATAACTTGGCGCTCTATATTTGGTCCCAGGAGCGTGCTGCAAACATCTAGTTCTAAAATTACAATGACGTTTATGCTACAGATTCGTCTACTCTCTATTTTACATCCTATGTCCTGGAACACAGGGCTTGACAGCCGATAGGAATATAAACAGTATAGTTTAACTGCAGAAGTGATTCTTATTCATATAAATGCCTAATATTTCCCTCCTGTACCCAATCGTAATTCCCTTAACTATGCCAATAGTATCCTGCGGCAGGAAGCCCAAAAGTTCATTATACGCTATGCCTGATCCTGACCAACAATAATTAGGTTAGATTTTGAAATTAAAAGGAAGGTATAACGAAAAAAATCCCCCAAACAAATGCAAACCAAAAATGGATCAATATCTAATACTTGGCTTAGTAAAAGCGATTTCTTTGTGCAGGGTCTTTTCTGACTTTGCGCATCACAAGCTGGTTGATGCATCAGTTGTGTTTTTGGTGCTCGCTCAGGAAATTGACTCCACAAAAGTCAAGTACGACCTAAATATTATTAATAATTTGTTGTGGTGTTTGGCAACATATGTTTGGCAAAGAACAGGAGTAATAAGCTTTGAAGTGTATGCGTGTTTTGAGAGGGGATTTTTCACAGGTGCTGAAGCTGCATGGGTCTCAGATGTTCTTAAAGATCTAAGACAACAGAATATCTCTCCAAACCATTGAAGATTTAAAAGCAAGCGAACAGATGTTCAGTCCTTTCATTTAATATTTCAGGCAGCTGTGTAACTTCATTGTGTTGGGGCTTTTTTTTTTTTTTATTTTTTTCCACCTTTTTTTTCCCCCCTTCTAACATTTAAAAACTAAACTGGGTTTAAGGTCAGGCCTGATGACAGCCTAAGCGGATTCTGCCAGCTGTGTAAATGTTTGTGACATCTGCCTCAGAAGCCGGGGCTCGTGTCTTGCCTCCGCCCGCGCTGCCGCAGCGCAGCATCTCTGCCGTTTCTCCGGGCGGCTTCCCCTGGTGAACAACTTAAGGCACAGGGGGTGGCTAAAACTTGCTGGTATTTCTGTTATGCTTTCTTAACCGCTTTGTAGGCTTGTCATCAGGAACCTGGAATTGGCAAGAATATAAAGTTTTAACTATTTAAAGTGTGTTAGAAACTGGGGAAGAAAAGCACAAGCTTACAATGTCTGAGGCACATTTTTCTTCTTTGGAAGAGAGCCGCTGCTGCCTCGCTAACAATATGCGGCTAATTTTGCAGAGCAGTCTGTCACAATATGGCAATGTCCTTTCTTCACTCAAAATCCTCCACCTAAACAACCTCTCCAACAGCATCTCCCCCCGAGGCCTGCAGCATGAGCAGACTACCGCAGAAATTCTGGCAGCTTGTTGCTAAATCCTTGATCTTGGGCTCAGCTGTTTCTGTATTAAATTCTTAAATAAGTCTCAAGATGGCACTTTTCCACATAAAAACCTCATGGAGGAGTTGTAAGAGGAGGAGGAGCTGGAGAGATTTAGCCCTTTCTTGAAACTACATGGCTAAATGCAAACCACCCCATGCCAAGAAAAGGTCGAAAGTGTCACAGAAACAATTTGGTTAAATTGTGATCTTTTGGTCTGAAATTCATTTTTTTGCTTTCTTTCCTTCAGCTCCTACTGACAGCTTGTGTAATGCCTGTATTAACAGACATTTTTCTTTCAGGGTGTTTAGCAAATTGCAACTTAAAGTTGGGCTTTGTGCTGATCATCATTTCTGTGTTGCACTGCAGGGTAGCTTTGTCAATGCGACATATGAATTTTTTAGTGGAGAAACCCTTTGACCATCTTTCTATGCACCTGTACGAGTGACATCTTACTTGCTGGGGTGCTGGAATTTGACACAGGATAGTAGAGAGAGTCGGCATTATCTATTGTAGTGTCTCATCATTCCCTATGCCTGCAGTCTCATCCTGCGAGGGAGCCATCAGAGGTGTACCATCTGCAAGGAGAAATTATCCAGAAATACTTCTACAGTGCAAAGCATCTAAGGAAGGACTTTACACAATGTTTTGGTTTGTGTTTTGTCCTACGAAGATTTCATGTACGATATGGTTACAGCTTTGTTTTCTTCTTGCTTGCTTTCCTGATGAAATTTTTTATCCAGTGTAATTGATTTGTTTTATCATGAGCTGGATCTTATCTGCCTCAAACTCACTATTTTCTGCATGAGCCCTTGTCATCACTTTCTTCAGCACAGATAAGTGGTTCACCAGAACCGATGCCATTATTAGTATGTAATCAGTTATCTTCTGGATGCCTGTAAGGTTTCCGGGTAGTCTTTGTCCTTTTGTTGCAACACTTCACTAGCTGACCTTATTCCAAAAGGTAGGCAATGAAACTTCTTCCTGCCCCAGGGTGAACGGAAAGCGCACAGTCAATATCATTCTTCATCTAATCTGACTTGTCAGTATCCATCCTTCCTACCAGGATCACTTTTAGCAGGCCAGTTGGCTTCAACCACTCAGGATCGCAAATTCCTTTTTCGTCTCATGTCATGCTGTTAGCGCACACACAGAATATATTGGTTTTGCCTATATACCCTTGTTTCCTTAGCTGCTGCTTGTTTCCTTTGCTGCTTTCTGTCACTGCAACTGTAAATTTTATGGCTGTGCATGACAGGGATGATTGATGAGTAGAGATATATAAGTGTACTTCTTAAGGGATTCTGCTAACTCCTTGAAGACTTCTGGGTGTTTGCAATCAGTATTCAGCGGTGCTTCATCCACTGGGATGTCTGCTTTGCATTAAATCTTTAATTCTGTTTGAGTTACCTTGGCCTTCATGGTACTTCCACGGCAAAGGGTCAAAGACCAGACTTTCTTCAGCCATTACCCTGCCAAAGTGACTTCAGTGTCTTTCCCGTGATGGCATTACAGCACAGGTTCATTCAGTTTCTTTACCTGGACTGGGATACAGCGTCTGTTTTAAAAGGTGAACCTCAGCTCCTGTGCTTAACTTGAACCCTCTGAGAACATTTCTTGGAGTACATTCAGCATGTGCTGTAGAGGTTGTCCTATTTTCTGATATTACACCCACAAGAACAGATTAGTCACATCTGAGTTCAGCCGGGGATTTGTGTTGGGTTTGCTTTTTTATTTTCCCCCCCGGGGTACATTTGTTGTTTCCAAAAGCAAGAACAGTGCTTCCACGTGCTGCGTCTGTGACAGAAAATTTGCACAGGCTGGTGGCAGGGTCCCCACCTGGGTGCGGGATGCAGAGTGGTTTCTCCTCTGGCTCAGAGGCCACTGGTCCCCCCCACAGAGCACTGTGGGCGGATTCATGTGGGAGCTGCTGCCAACTTCAAAACGGAGTGCAAAAAAAACCTGATCCCTGCTTGGGTGGCATTGCAGCTCTTCAGATTATCTCCTTCTGCACTCCCAAACCGGCCTTCCTCTGACACCGTTACCCAAGAGATTTACCAGTGACACCAATCACAGTTTTATCTGTAAACACGTCACTCTCAGTACTTTCTGACTCCTAATTTCATGCTTTTTACCTCAGCTCTGTTACAAGATTTTCCATCTGCTGTTCCTCTTGGTACTGGTGAGTCCAGAACTGGTATTCAAACACAGCATTTTGGGTTGGTTGGTTTGTTTTTTCATGGATCACAGTATTTCTAAAGCATTGTTAAGGCCCCCTCTGGCCTGAGAGCATTTTCAGTTTGTTGCTTTGATAACATGATCTAAATCCCAGAATCTCCTGACCTAGTGAATTCAGAAAAATATGGCTATTTTTCAAGTCCTATCCTGTTTATATGCTTCTTGGGATTTTGTGTTTCTCCTTTCAATTCTTCGCCAACCTATTCAGTAAGGCTGAAGTGTGGAAGGGGAGGTGAATTATCGTTCCTGCCCCTCTTTACTTTTTCCCTGCCCTGCTTTCTAGGTTATCATCTGCTACATTTTTGCTTGCTTTCATGTATGTACTGTCACAGAAAAAAAACAACCAAACAAAAAAAAAGAGCTGCTCTCTGACCAGCCTGCGGTCACTCCAGGACCTTCTGTTTCTCTGGAACATGGACATCACCAACACTAATGAGAAGTGTGAACTAAAACTCTGTATTAAGGTAATAAGAATGGTTCCTACAGGGGCCCCAGCCAAGCAGCCCTTTAGCTGCTATCAGACTCCAGAGACACACAATTTCCTCACTGGGGATTATGCCTAAGTACATCTAGAGAGACCGTATCAGCGTGAAAAGCTAATCCTCCTTGACCTACAGGCTATACCTCAAAGGATAACCACGTCTCTAATGCTTAAAGCAGACATAAACACCTCCTGGAAATTAACCTGCTTTAGATTAGGAATGATTTGGTACAGCACATCTACATCCACTGATGTTACGCAGCGCTGAAGCTTCCTTGGTCTGCTGTTAACAGGATTGTCACAAGCAGGAAAAAAATCCATAAATAAATGTAAGCATGTTTCTGTGAAATAACCCTGTAAAATTGGGTTGGATTTCTTGCTGTTGGTTTTCTCCCAATATTCCAGTACTGCAGTGTGTCATTAAAGGAAAAATTGACATATAACAGCCAAGGCTGGAAAGGCAATACAGGTACACATAGGAACACACACCTGCCTTCTCTGATAGCATCACTTCAAAAGCATAAACCAAAGGAAAGAAAAACACTTAGCAAATTATAAGGAGAGAAAAAAACAAAACAAAACACCAAAATGAGTATCTTACCAATGGATCCAGGGGTGTTTTATACATATAGTCAGGGTGTCCATCACCACTAAAACGTCAGGCTGAGTTTGTGTGACAGTGTGATTAATTAATATCAAATTAACAGCTTTTTCAATTTAAATTTATTTATCAGAGCATTTCCCAGAGTTTGGTCTATGACACACATGCTGGTGGTCCCAGGACTATTTCCTCACTCTGCCCCTCCTTACTCATTTTCAGTTGTAGATATGTCTAAGACATAACTAAGACCCATTAGCTTCTTCCCCAGTTGTAATGGATGTAAGTGCCACAGATGTCATTGTTATGATATTGTTAAATAAATATAGCGTTTACAGACTAGAGCGGAAGTGCTTGTGGCCCATGTTGAGGTGCAGTTACTGCAAGGATGTAGGAAGGTTCAAAGGTTCGCCTCTGAGGTAAGGCAGTGAATTCACCATTTCTTCGTATCAGTCCAAGACAGAGCACCCTGGGGCTTGTTAAATTGCACCCCCTGTCTGTAATCCACCCTACGGTGAAGCCATTGCCACAATACTATTGACATAATACTGCAACGATATCTGCCAAGAACTGGATTTTCTTTAGAGGCTGGACAGCAACAGACTGCCATTCACAGTCAGTTTTATCTTCTCTAGCAGTACCACTACACTATACATTTAAATTACACATGTGGATATTTGCACATCTCTAGATACAGAAATGTCACTGGTTTCTGCTCTCCCATCACCCCGACTCCAAACCCTCTACGGCTATGTTCACTCTCGGGACAAGATGCCAGAAGACAAGGTGCTAATATGCAACCATATACGTTTCTTCTGCACAGCTCTTGTCACACAGTTGTTATCAATTGCTAAGATAAATCAAATATTTGTAACAGTGCCACCTGGTGATACCTGTTGTAATGTTATAGTATGTATTTGGTACACTTCTAGAAGAAATGTGTTACTTTTTCTGATTCTTGCTTATCAGTTCGTGTTCAGGAAACCTTTCAAAATACTGTTTGAATTAGGCAACATTTTCCAGCTTGTGCAATTAGCTTTGGCCTTGAGACTAATAATTTGACTATATTTCATAAGACAAATTCTTTGAAGTGATTCTAACAATTTTGTCTAAGAGTGCCAGGTATTTATAATTATGCATTAGGGCCTGTATATACGTTAAAAAAGAGTACACAAAGAGTCTTTTCCTACCCTCGGTGGCCCTAAATAAAAGCAAACACAGCTGAAGCCTCTGTATTTATCCCAACAGCATGGATCCCAGCTGTGTGAATGGGTCCCTCTGAATGATCCAGCTTGTTCAAGTCCTCAAAGCAAGGCTAAGTTCCACAGTTAAGAGCCAGGTCCAAGTCAGTAATGTCTTTCCAGGAAAATGGTGCAATTTTCCTTAGTCACAATAATAATAGTTTGAGACATAAAATGGAATTGTATGGGTCTGAAAACCATGACTGTAATCTCAAGACAAATTAAGGGATAAGATTTCTGTGAGTAATTCAGTAGCTGATATTTGACCTTTTATTCAAAATAAATATAAAAGGAGCCTGTCAAAATTATTTTCTTCCTTATTTTTAGAAAGTTCTGATTTACTTTTTCTCGTTTCTATTTCGATGTTATGTGGCAATCTGGAAGAAGATGTCTCTACAATTATAGTGTGAGGCAGGTGTACTTAGAAAAGACTTATCTCACTTTTGGTTACTACTGGGCAATAAGTGGGATAATGTATTCACAAACATGATTGCTAGATCCAGCAAATGGATTCAGCCATGTTTGTAGCAGACTTCCTTTGCTTTTCCATGTGCTTTGGAGAAGCTATCTTGTGTTACAATAAACGCTTAGGGAAGAACTGTTTATGTAACTATGAACGTATTAGCATCCCAACAGATGTGTGTGTTTGTATGCAAACAAGTATATACAAACAAGTATGCATTTAAGAAGTGCTTTCCTTCTCTTTTTACTCTTCTCTTTTTTTTTTCATTTACGAGAATGAAATGAGATTTAAGTCTGTAAAGCAGCAATAAATCTGATTGTCCTTCCCATATTTACTAGTCTAAAATCTGACCCAAAGTCTAGAATTTGAAAGAGTCATTACCTTCCACGGGATTTGAATAATTTACTGGCTGAAATACAATTTATGTCTCAATGTGACAAAAAATACAATCTGCAGAACAGCTTTCAAATAATAGAGGGGCATTTCTGAATGGCAGAGTTGTGAGCCCAGTTGCTACTTGAATAATTAAGAAAATCAAAACATTTATAAAGAACGTATGGGCAATTCACAGACAGTCTGCTACCTGCAGAAAGACAGATAGGTGTAACAAAAATTAATAAAGTCACCAAGCTGAATGCTGATGTTCAGTAGCAACAGCTTAAGACATTTTATGTCACATTTGAACAGAGAGTTGTCTCAGTTCTATTCCTGGCATTTCTAATTGTCAGTTCAGAAAAAAAATAAAAAGCAGAAAAGAATTTTTATAGCTCTGGGACATGGAACAAGTCAACAACAGCATCAGTTTATTGCAAATAGATATGTAAAAATGTCAATCGGTGGTAAAAGAGCTCCGTGATGACTATCAGGACAGATTATCAGTTCGCCTTTTGGACAGAGTTTTCCTGTGTGCATATATTAATTCACTTGGAGAACTGGAAAATCCATGGGTTAGGGAAGTAACCGCTTAATTAATGCATGGATTTATTTACACAAAGGCCACTCCAGGTACTTTTTATGTAGGTAAAAGGTAGACTAACACAGTGCAAGGTCTCAGTATGTGAGCCAACCTCTGGAACAGTCACTTAAACTAAGGAAGTGTTTTAGAATTCAAAAATAAAACATTTGTCCAGCATTAGGAAATATGAGAACAAAGCCTTTTTCTGATGTAACTGAACTCTGGGGCCAACCTGAGCCATCATGTCAATAGGTGTTGCACCTTCATATTTCAAAGATAAAGTGTTTGTTATTAAATCTTTGTAAAAGTAGACAATGTACTGAAGTAACCACTGAGAAACCCAGCATTGTAATGGAAATATTGATGAAAACATGCCCATTTCAACATGGGATGTCTTATCTTAGCATGTAATCTAATTAAGTTCACATATGATAGATGCTTTCTAAATTGTGGCAATTCCCCACCCACAGAATTAACATACATTTTTACCTCAGAGGTGAACTGAAATGAGAAGGAACATTAAAGCTGCTAATGTGCTCAGCTATTTCCTTGCTGAATGCTATCAGGAAACCAATAATAATAAAATAAGCCTGAAAAACCATTCACGCACCCGGAAGCCCCTCACAGTGCAATGCTTTCCATCCTGCTTTATGTCTGTCTTGATGAGGTAAGATTCTGACTTTTTTTTTTTTTAACTTCAGTTGTGTCACTTGCTATCAGATATTTCACCCTGCTGATTTGAAATGCATTTGGAGAAACTATTTTCTGCAGATCTGTATGCATGTGCTTGCACAGAGGGAAGTGCATGCAAATGAGGAAGTATTTGCACTGATTATAGCAATTAAATCAAAAATACAGAGGAGAAGGAGAATTAAGCTGCATGTGACATTGCTATGAAAGGATTACAGTGTCAAAAGGGAAGGACATAAATTACAGTATGCCCATATAGCTTAAGAAAAGAAAAAGCAAGTGCATTATTATTGATAGTTTCTGGTTCACACACAGATGCACAGACACATGCACATGCACACACATATTGTAACTTATTTTACAACTTGAAACCAGCAAATAAAATCCAAAAATACACTCCGTAAATTTGACTGCAAAAATGAGTCCAGAAAGCAAATGGGCTGCTTGTAAGATTGTACTTTTGACACTTTTTATACATTATCTTTTTCCCCCCTAAGAAAGTAAGTTATTTCACTTTAAGGACCTCTTAATTGTCTCAAAGCTGTTATGAGGCAGTTAAACAACTACTATTTATACTCTGGAAACCAGGAAAATCTCAGTGTTTGACAGAAAAAGGCATCCAGTTCAAATTACTCAATCCCTGCACCTCCTGTAACTGTTCACTGCAAATATCCTCAGTCTACCTGACACTAACCTGGAAGGTACTCTTGCTTCTCCTTTTTAACCTTGACAGTAAAAGCTCAATCTCTGAGCCAACATATGTGTCTAGGCTGGGGGTCTATTGCTGTTGAAGACATAATACCTACACTTGGGTTTTACTTTTTGCTGTGATTAATTGCAATTATCTGAGCAATAAGAATTTCATGTTGAACACACGAGGCCTATTTGGAATGTAAGAGAACTTGTTTTCTATTTTCAGTTGAAGCTCTTCCTCAGATTTTCTAAATGAACCTCAGCAAGACAAATACTTTTTCAATAAAATAATTTCTCAAAAGTAAATAATGCCATTGTGATTGTAACCCACTATTTAACTTATTTACTTTGTTAAAGAATCTATTTCTCATGCATAGTATTGTGTTCAAAACATCTGTACACCCATAGAGACTGATAAAATAGAGTGTCAAATAATTGTAGGAGCAAAGTATACTGAGCATTTCCCTGTAATTCTAAAAAGAATGGGATTCACATCAGTTCTGAGTCTGATGCTTGTAAAATAAGAAAGTATATTTTAGAAAATCATCAAATCTGTTTTGCCAGGGAATCAGTAAAACACATCGATGACTGCTTCAGAAAAGGCACTTCCCCCTGGAACTGAACATCTGAAACGAGACATGAAGGAGCCTCTCTAGCAAAGAGCTCCACCTTCCCCAGCGAGTAATGGAGAAAAACCTGAGCAGCAAAATCCTGTAGAAAATTACTGAGAATACGGTTTTCTTTTCATTATGTTAGAGGATATGCTTTAAAAGAGAGAAGAAATCATGGTGGCCTCTGTTTGCCTCAGTGGGAAGAGGCAATAGCATTGGACAATCACAGACCTAGGAAACAGAGCCTTTATTTTCAACATTTGATCTATTTTCAATGCTCTTAACATTGAACTCACTTGCAAAGTTAACGTGCAAGAGTAAATGGAAAATTCTGCCTCAGAATCTGTCTCTGGATGTAATAAAGAAAGGAAGAAAGGAAGAAATTCCTCATCCACTCCCATCCATTTCTGTCCCAAATAGTTGAAGTACACACAGGGAAAAAGTCATAGTGATCTTTCTGCTCTTTTGGGTAAGGATATACATTTTGCAAAAGAAATACTCAAGAAAAGAGCATTTCTCCATCTGTAGAAAGCAATAACAATAAAATTTCAAATACCTAATAGCTGTGCACTGTGTGTTTTCACAGGCTGCCATGGGTAGGGTAGACACTACACTACCAGCTTTCCGTCTTCTTGCGCACCAGTGCTCTTTAGTATTAGAAGCGTAATGTTCTGTACATTTTAAAGGTCACAAAGTAGGAATATAGGTCATAGTCATGGGGGAAACTCATCTTCCACATCTAGTAGGTCTTTTAGTTTGATCTAGGACATAAATAGTGGAGATTACTTACAGCGAAGAATGACAGCTCTAGAGCAACCCCTCTTACCTTAGAAGACTTAATCTCGATCTATAGGACCGAGCCCATCTAGGTGATTTAGATAAATGATGCACCAGTCTCAGATATTCTGTGGAAAGTTAGCTCTCATATTAAGGCTTATACCATGGTTAAACATAGAGATTTTTTTTATTGAACCAAGAATTCCAGTGGTACAGGTATAATATTGAAGTTGACATATACATTAGCTTTGTGTTACTGATGCTGTGGCTTCTATTTCTTTGCACCTTGAATGTAATGTGAATATAAAATAGAAATTCAGCTGGTATTAGATTTCCCAAATTGATCACAAGTTAAAAATCTAAATCTTAATTTATTTTTCTAGGTTTTCTGTCTTTGTGAATAAGTTAGGCTGTTCTTCAGGAAGACGTTACATATGAAGGTAGATGTACTAACAATCCTTTTAGAGGGAAGAAAAGCAACCTCATTTTACTCATGCTTCCCAAAAATGGGTTGAAGCTCCTGTAATTCATAATAATCAAAATGTGATTAAAAAGCATCATGTTTCCCTCAAATTCTGTTTCTACTTCAAATATAGGGAGTAATAGAGTTAAAAAAACTTCTGTCCAAAGTTCTGTGTACTTAGAGAAGATAGGAAAAATTCTTGTTATTGTGTGCTGCATATGGATGGAAACAAAAATCCTACCACAGCCAAAAAAAAAAAAATTACAAGATATTAATTGTATCCTCTAATTGTTAACTGATAAAATAATTTATCATACGGCAACTATGCACACATATATATACTTATGTATGCATGTATAAAATTAGACATATAACTATGGGGAGCTGGACTAGATGACCTTTAAAGGTCCCTTCCAACCCTAATTATTCTATGATTCTGTGTGAAGTTCAATACAGGCTTTTCCTTCTTTAGGTATACTCCCTGTAGTCTAGTTGGATAACAATAAAATAAAATAAGGTGTCTTAATGTGTGTCTGACATCATAAGACTCTAAATTTGCTTGGAGTATTATTCATACTGAAGAAAATTGATTTCCTGGTGTCATTGGTAATAAAGTAATAATAATACTTTGCAAAAAGTGTCATGTAATACCTTTTCTGGTCCTAAGTCTGTGTAGTCTCACCTATTGATTATTTGCAAAAGCCCAGGAGTGAAAAAACTACCTGTTCAATTCACCTCCAGAAGTACAAAGAACTCCATTTATATGAATAAGAATGCATGCATACTATTAGAAGCATCTTCCCAAACACGGAGGATATGTTTGTTTAAAAATAATCTTTCCTCCTTAAAGGCCAGAAGACCACTCTTCTGTGTGATGCACACTCTACCCAAAAATGTCAATACGCGTGTTGCTTACAAGTGAGGAGCCCCTTGGTCCTCTGGGGTAAGCAAGCTTCACAGTTTCAGATTTGTGAAAGACATCTCTGAGCACTACCAATTTAATAAAGGAACACTTTCTTAGGGGCCTGGATACATAGGATGCCTCTTTCTGTCCAGGTAAGACCAAGATTCACGAAATTTGTACTGACTCTTGGAAACAAATAAGAAATTATTCAACAGAGTAAAAATTCCATTTTTTTCCTAATGTGCCTGTTTACTCCTCTGTTTTTACCACTGTTAAAAATAAAGATTAAAATTTTATCCATGTAATTTACCTGTCATTTCATAGACTATATTGTTCACATTAAATTATGTTTTACAAAAATCTACCCAACATTCCCACGTTGTGTTTGAAACAAGCGCGTGTTGCACAGTGCCACACACCTGCAAACATTCTTCATTTTTCCTGCACACTTCTGATCGGGGATAGAGAGCTTGTTCATAACAAGGAGTTTTGTATTCTAAGGAAGTGGAAAGTGTTCATTCTTTGTATTAGAAAAGTTAAAATTCCTTTCTCATTGTAATCTGTAATCTGACATGCTTATAAATACCCTGTCACACTCTGCCTTGCACATCCCTAATCTTCTGTTGATAGTCATATTGCCTTCCATTTACACTGCTTCACTCGTGCCCGTTCATACTGAATCAGGCTTTGTGCTTGGCTGATCACACTGAAAGGAAACCATTCTTTGCCTCTCAGACTTTTATATTCATAACCATTCGTGTTTCTTTATTCATACTCTCTGCTTCACACATCCATTGTGTATTACCTTAAGATATTTCCAGCCTGTGTAGCCTTAAAAATTTAAAACATGATTTAGGAAAAAAAAAGCACCCACAAAACTGGTAATACTTAAGGAAAAAAAATACTTTTCTGGATTTTCTTTTTTCTTGAAAAGAAAAACAGAAAGTTTCAGCAAACTGGAAAAAGTGTAGAAAAATACTACAGTGGGATATTTGTTATGCTGCTCACCTAGGGCCAGTTGCTGATACTCTTGTAGTGAATAGTTCACCCTTTGAGTATGTATTGACTGAGTTGGTCCACTCAAAGTATACTGCATTACTCAGTGTGGATAAAGACAGCAAAGACTGGAACCCAAGCATTTAGAGGCTGGTAATTGAAAAATTAATTTAAGTATGCCAAGATTATGTCATTTGATTGCTAGCCTTAAATTGAGGAGTGAGGGGCACTTGTTTTAAGTAGACAGATCACCACTTCTTGAAGGGGTGTTTTGACACCTATGGGATGAGTAAGATGCGCTGTAATATAGAGGAGCTGATATTTTTGGCCGAATAGAGTTGTTATAAAAATGCAGAGATAGATTCCCTCTCCCTTCCTGTCTCAATAGCACTTTCCTGGCTCTCTGGTATTCGTGATATACTCTGAGTTAAGTGGTACCATGCACGACAAAAGGCTTCTGAACATGACACCGGTACCTTTTTAATCATTACTTGGTTTGCTATTTGTTAGATGTGTACTTCACTTAAAATGCAAAAAGAATATACCAAACATCTGCACTAGATTATTAATTTATAAACGTCAACATATTTGAGAAAAAATTATATTTTTTGCAACTTTTCCTTTTCAGTAAAAGCATACTACAGCTTATTTATCTTGACTATATTATAACCATCTTTTTGTCTATAATATATAACAACTACTTCATGCAGTTGATTTTCTTCTTATATGTAGGGAAGTTTTATCTCAAAAGATCCACTCTCCGTTACCAGGACTGATATATAAAAATTTTATATAGTTCCTAACATGGCCATAAAATTTTCTTTTTTTTTTTTAATGGAAAGGACACAAAAAATAATCTTCAACCTCAGATTTAATTTTCTAGTCTTCCTCTGTCATTTCATTCTTTTTATTTCCCTACAGTACATGTCCCAGTAGATATTTAAAAAAACACAAAGAAAAAATTAAAAAAAGCCAAATAAAACAAAATGTAGCCCTGTTTTTTTTTTTTTTTTTTTTTTTTTCCATCCCGAGTAAAGGATGTACTCACCATGTCTGAAACGTCATCCTTTCATGAGACACCAAGACACATACTGGTAGAAGGAGATCTCTGCCAGGAAAGGAGTAGTGGAGTGATGTTCCAGCATCTGCTACAGTGGCTCCCACCAAGTGTCTGCGGTCAACGTGAATTAGGAGAAAGCACTAGAGCTCCTTTATCATCCTAGGGAGGTTTACTGGAGGAGGCAGCATGTGAACTTTCTAAACCAGACAAGTCAGTATTGCTCCCATAAATCACAAGAAGTTAGCGGCCACTTCTGTTTAGGCTATGCTTAAGTCACCACACAGCGTGTGGGCCCTTGTTGGTCACACACTTTTTCCTGTTATGTAAGAAAATAAAAATAACCACATATTGTACCATACTGAATAGCCACCATTAGAAGGACAGTAGTAGTGAAACAAAGCGTCTTTTCACACAGGTGATAATTTTAAAGGCCTTTTAAAGCCTCTTAAAAATAAAATACCATCTGTCAAGTGTCGTAGCCAGGCAGTGGAGACTCAGCAGAGGTTTCAGGGGAAGAGCAGTGTATGCTCCCGGGATGACCCCTCATCTCTTAGAGAGGCACAGAAAACTCCATGAAACAGAGAGGGGAATAAATAAATAAATAAATATATATATATATATATATATATATATGTAAATATAAATATATGTTGCCGGATCCCTAGCCAGTTTAAATCAAGATGGCTTAATGTATGCCCTGATAATGTGAAGAAATCTGAGGATCTCATGTACTGCTGTATCATACACCCATTCGCCATAGACCTGGAGTTCATGTCACTTTCATAGTCCCACAATAGTCCTTTGGTAATTGCTTGCTTAGAACCTGAAAAGGGTTTGGCATTTAGTTTGGTTGGTGGGTAGGGAGGGGGTGTTGGTTGATTCTTGGGGGGGGGGGGGGGGGGGTGTCTTCCCCTTAAGTAAAGGCTGCAAACATGAAACTGTCTATTATCCACTTCATAGTTTGTGTGGTTCAAACTTTTTTAACCAAGTGTGTATTGTCAAATAATTTCAGCGTCTCCCAGAAGAGAACAATATGACTAGCTGATATGAATAATGTTTGTAAATTGAGTAATAGTGCTTCCTGAAAAACAACGTCGTCTTCTGTATGCGTCTTTTTATTACCTGCAGCTCTTTCATCGGCCAACATCTGCTCCGTGATTCACACTCTTTCCTTTTTCCCATGCTAATAGCTGTTAACATCGAACCTGCCTGTTACAGTTCAGGCTGTAAACAGCATGGAAATATTCAGCACCGCTGGTGTCAAGAATCTTTAATGTAGTCCCAGACTTTAAAGGGTAAGTTCAGATAAATAGGAAATCAGCCTTCCATCATGTTTCAGCCTGACATTGCTGAGGCAGCACCAATAACCTGCGCGGTGAAGTGTAAAAAGCATTGAAGAAACAGATGAAAAGTTTGCTTTCCATAGTTCTGCTTAGTAAAAATAAATCATATTTTCAGGATAAATAGCAACATGTCTTCACACACGTATTTCTTTTCAATCATTAAGTCTCAGCTTCCTATTCAAATCATTGTTCAAATAGTTGTCTTCCTGAAAGGAAAACAGGGAAAAAGAGAAATCCCTTTCAAATGTATCACCAATCCAAATGTGCCTATGCCTGTAGTGCTTTGCAGGCCTCTGCTTCACCAGTTGTACACTTTTTTTTTTTTAATCCCCCCCACCTCATTACAGAATCAGTTTTGCAAAGCTTAGTGCTGCACCCAACCAAGTGAACCAGATTATTCACTCTTATCTGGACTATCCAGCCTCTGGACAGTGACACTTGTGGGGCTGGTATGGCATTCATAGAGATGTTTCTAAAGTGATGCATGATTTGGGCAAGCCCCCAGTGCAGTCTCAAGACGTCACTATTCTTATAGCTACCAAAAATTAAATCAGTCGTCTCTAAATGATGCATTCTGGATATCTGATTGCAGGTATAACATGAGGATTTCTTTGTATCTTTGAGTCCGCAAATTTGAACTACACCTAGACCACAGTAACTCCATTGATTTGAATCAGAGGCTCATTTTAGATAAATTTGTGCAAAGAAATTCAGCCGTGTGTGAATGTTTATTATCTATAGAGTTTTATTTACTAGACCAGGCTTAGATCCACTAATTCGTTTTTCATTTGGTACTACAGACTTTAAAGGGCAACATGAACCAAGTCTGTTTGCCAAGAAAAGACCTACTAGTATAGATCTTAGAGTACAACATATGGAGCTGAAAATTGCACTAAAACTGCATATATAATTGATAGGCGGAAAACCACTACTATCTCTGTTTCGCATTGCATTGTCCCGATGGGTCACCATAACCCAGTCGCTGAGAAGTAAGCAATGCGGCACTGCCAGAGTCGGGATCCCAGGTGAAGAAATCGGTACCTACAGTCACACTCCTGTAGCACAGGCTTTGATAAATGCCATCATAGTTGTGCAGGAGGAATTGTAGGGAGCTGTTTTATTTTGTTTGTTATGTACAAGAATGTCAGTGACTCAATAGTGTAGCTAGCCTGTCTGGACAACCTGTTTATCTTGCTGAAATGATGTAGAGTCGTCCAAAGCGGGTGGCGAGTAGGACACATGCATACAAATAGCTCCCTGCTGAACGCAAGAGCTATTTGTGAACATGGGGGACTTTCTGGTAAGTCTTTAGATATCTTTATTCCGATATAACTTACTCTGGAACTTCTTAGGATGAACTGGCTTTTCTGTAGAAGTGGATATTTTTCAGTTCTCAGCAGACACACAGGTGATGAGGTGTTGGCTTTTGTGTGATAGAAAAATGAGTGCAGTAGGACAGATGATCTGGTTAACAGGATGCTCCTTATTTGCTAAATATGCTCAGCATCATATTTTTCAAGCAAATATTCATTAATATTAACTAATATATACTCATCTCAAATCCTATTAAGTAGGAAAGTTTGATCTCTACCTCAAACAAGTTGCTCTAAATATTTTTCAGGCCTCAGAGTTGCAGTATCTCTTAACTAATTTCCAAACAGTCCTTCTTTCTCCTGCTCCAGGTTCCACTATTCTTTAATGCCTTATTATTCTACCTTCCATCTTTATTTTTTCTGCATCTATTATTCCTCTCTTGTTAATCTGATACTTAAGAATACATATGCTACTGAAAACAAATGAATATATGTTTTCTTTTTTCATTTATCAGATGTTAAATACTGTATTGATACTAGATTTGTAGTACTTTAGATTCTATTTCTAAATTAATTACCTGCACTAGCAGGTAATTCAAAACAAATTCCATTGTGCTCATTTTAGTAAAAAATACTTGACTTCTGAAGATTATATTTCACAAGCATTCAACACGCTAATTCACAGAATACCTCACTATGGAATCCTAACGTGGCGTTAATCAAGTTCCTACTTCTATACAGGTACAAATGCTGCAATATATGCAGAGGCATAAATATACACACATGTATTTATTATATCAACAGAAGGTGTTTATATATATATATATATATATATATATATATATATGAAAGATCTCTTTGTACCTATACATATTTCACAATAATTTTTTGTACGGAATATGAGTATAGAATATTAGATGCATTACATATGGAAGCAAACTCTAGATATGTACACATACATATTATAAATACCAGTCAGACCTTATGCATATGTATACACCTACATGTATTCATACACATTAACAGGAGTATCACTTTTCTATCATTGTTAATTAGGATTTACAGTGATGATGTTGATAGACTCTTAAGAAATAAAGCATGACAGGCATTGCAGTTTTGGGCAATTTTATACTACACCTCAGGTGGTGTTAGCTGGCACTAAGCCAGATGATTATAATCACACAAGCCCTCCAATAATCTCTCTACAACGGTTTAGTTTGAGTGTCTTGTTGCTACTTTGAAATGCTATATGATATGTAAAAATAAAGAGGAGAAATGGTTCTGTCCAAATTTGCTGGGGATGTGGTCATGAGAATGACATTAATGTCCAGCAGTCAAAAAGGTTCAAACGTGTTCTGAGCTGTAAGTTTTTCAATTAATTATAGCAATATTAATAGATGGCTCTGTAGTTTATATCTCTTTCAGTGTTAGCTGTGCAACAGAACAAATTGTCTAAAAAACAGATGATTTTGTTTCTTTACAGGCAAAAGTAAACTCAGACAAGATTTGGAAGAGCTCTTTTATCAGACCGAAACATCTGTAATGTTAACGTCAACCAAGTGCAATTTCTATATAATTATTTTTTTTCCATTTCTTAATATGATGCTTCTGGATCAAGTGTCTGCACACTACTTTGGAAGGCCACTGCTTTTAAAAGTGACTTTGCAAAATACATGACTGTCCAACACAATTTTGATGTGAGGTTACACTTTTTTTGTAATTTTTTTGTAAGCATTCTGAGAAAAAGAAAAAATTCATGCATTATACAGAATGCATGCAGTGCCACAAAAGGAAACATAAAGCAGAATATCAGCAGAGTGAGGATGGCTGCAACCCAGTCTAGAACGTCAGCCTCAAAATTCCTCACATAGTATGTTCGTCCTCATTTCCACAGATACGTAATGACCTTGTGCATGCTCAGAAATGTTCCAGTATGGCCAGGCTGTGTGATGAAGGATCAATCTTTCCTTTAGGCTGCGGGAATCCAGGGATATCTTCCATCCCTCCTGCATCCCTGGAAGCAGCATCTGTGGTCATATTCCTGTTTGAAGACTTACGGATTTCCTTTCTCACAGCATCATTTCTCTATGTACGTTAAATCTCCCCGTGCTCCTGTTGTTCCTGTTCATGGGTGATGGATCACTGCACTTCTTAGAGAAACAGTTGTATTCCAAAATCCAGGTGCAATCCTCTATATAAAACACACTGAAGAAATAGTGGATTAGAACTAGGCCAACAAAGATATCAATCAAAATACTTATTAAGTACCAATTACTTTGTTTGGTAATTAACTAATACCTAATGAACTTCCTCATAGCTGATTCCTTTAAAGCCAATTAAATGCTTGAACAGACCTTCCGTGTTTAATAAACTAATAAGAATGATTCATTTATAGCACATGCATTTTTGAATAATTACCAGGCAGCTGTTCTTATCTCCAGTATTTTTATTAAACCTCAGCAATCAGTTTTAACAATAATTCAGTATTTAAAATGCATGATCTTGAAAACTTGGTTTTATTAATTTGTGTTACTTCTTTTGAATAATTTTATTTTGGTACACACTGTTCGTGATTTGTCAACACACGTAAAATTTAATTTTAGTTGCTGGTAATAAGTTACCTAGAACTTGAAATTCTATTATCCTGCAATGTAATTATTTTCTTATCTGTAAAATATTACCATTTGGTTAAGTATCAGACATAAAACCCACAAAAAAATATGTTGACTCTGGACATGGGTTCATCCAGCCGAGTACTATTTTCCAACAGTGGTCATGAGCAGACACCTGGAGAGAAAACTATGTTCCAGGTGCACATCTAGTTTCCACAAGAACCCTTGCATCCCTATCATCCCGTACCATCCCGTATCACCCCTTCTTTAGAACTCGGCTCCCCCACAGCACTATGTTATGGGTCTTGGTTCCTGCATTGGAAAAGACAGTGCACCCCTGATCTCAATCCACATTCTTCTTTCCATGCCTGATTCAGTAGGTCTCTCTCTCTCTGCCCTTTCCTCCTTCAGCTTTTTCATTTCCAGGCTGAGCACGTCAAGCTGACCCAGCTATTCAAAGCAGCACTTCGCAGTGTGCATCTCACCCCCCCCCCCCAAACGCACAGCAATGCCCCGTGTATACGCATTTCCACATTCACAAAGGGAGAACAATTGTACTGCCCCATCTTTTATGCGCACTTTCATCTGTATGATAGAATATTAATTTGATCCACTTACACTTTCAAATGCAAAATTATTATTATTATAAATGCTAAAATGAAAACAATGAGGTTTCATTTATTTCTACTTCTTTGGGTTATTTGATTAATATGGCAATAAGAAAAAAAATCAATGTAGATTCATTCAGTAGATACTAAATGTTGTATTTATCTTAGAGTTAATATTTTTAAAAGTTAGTTTGGCAAATTAACAGATATGCAAAGAATGAAAACACATAAAAACTATTAATATGTGTTAGGGCAGATACAGGATCATCACACCATGCAGTAGAAAATGCATGTTTATGCTTTCCAGAATAAAAAACTCTAGATTTGCTACAATCAAAAATGTACTTTTTGTACGTCCTGCTGGTAAAAGAGCGTTTTCTGCAGATACAGTGAAGAGGATACAAATAAGTACGAGGAAACTAAGTCAGAAACAGGTCAGCTCAGGTTCCTATCTTATTAAAATCAAATGAATTTGTATGATGTGTTTTTCTTCTTGCTAGACGATCAGTGCTGTGCAGTCTGTGATTTGTCCTCTGAAGGAAGGATCACTAACGGGCGCCCGTTAGGTCCTTGTCAAGCTGTTCGCAGAGAGGTTCAGTGCTGGGAACTAACCCAAGCTGACACGAGAACAGCTGTGGGTCCTAGCAAGGGGATGGCAGCCACAGACTGTTTTGAGCACGGACAAAACCACAGGCTTTACATATTTCTGATCGGATGCTGTATTAATTCTCGTGTATAGACATGCAAGACAGCAAATAGCAACACACACTGGAAAGCACTTGCTGAGATGCAGAATGAAGGGATGACCGACAGAAGCTAGAGCTAAAAAATAATTCCAGTTATCATTATTTTTCTTCTTTTTCCCTGAGTGAACTATGTAATGATGCAGAAAGATTAATTAAGTTAATGTGCTGTCTCCAGGAATTTTCTGGTACCGCAGATGCTAAAGTTTGTCCTTCACTATACAATTTAGGATTTCAAGGATGTGTCTTAGATTATAGGAGCTATCCAGTCCTTGTTAGCTTGGCAAATCTACCATTCTTAAAAAAAAATGTATTTTGCCCTTAACAGTCAATTGTTTTTATGATTTATTAAACCATAATGACACCTTACTGAAGAGGGTTCTCTGGGTGTCAGTGTAAACAACCTCTTTATTAGTAAGTTTTGGTTCTGTAGGAGCAATGGCAAAAGGAATCAAAAAGGTCAACTGTTCCATTCTTCATTTCTTCTCTCCTTTGAAGGAGGTAGAAAGAAGAATTATTCCTTATTTTGTGATGTTTTAAAACTTACTGAAAAAAATAGGTTCTTATTTGGAATATACTATCACTTCATAATAAATGAAGAACGAAACTTCTATCCAGGCAGTTTTCAATTAAATCTATATAGTACAATAGATACCAATTGTATATATTAGTATAAAAATTGTTAGAGTAAAAGAGATGAATAATTTTCTTGTAATTTGTTTATGCTTTTTATTTATTGTTTCCTAATACCCTTCTATAATGTATGTTTGACATTTCAAGAAAAGCGGGAGCATCTAAAGCAGGTATTTATACTGTTTTATGCTTTGTAACAATTATTCCCACTACTGGTTTTGGTATTTCATGCCAAATTAGTACAAATCCATTAGAAAGCACATTGAATCCTGCAGTGGATGGAGGTCTAACAAATCCAATTCTCAACTCGCTACTTTGGGAAAACCTTACTTTAAAAGTTAACAAACCGGTAATGTCAAAAACAATGAACATTAGGCTAACTACAATAGGAGCCCTGGGTTTCTTACACACTTTCTCTAATCAAAAGGAGCCAATTATTTTTTGAGTTGTGCAAAATGTCATCTAATTGGCTGCCTAAAAGTTGTGTAGATTGAGAGAAATTTGAAATTAATCAAAATACTGTTTTAAAAAATGTACAAAGAATGTAATGCATTGTTATTTTCCCTGAGTGATGAAGCTCAAATTCTTCTTCTTTTTTAGAGCCCACAGTAGGGAGTAAGTGAGACAAAAAGATGATTGCAGTGATAATACATACAAACACTGAAATTGGTTATTTTCTTGGCTCCAGTTGGCTAAACTGTGAAGGAAACGTACTCTGTCATGCCCCCCATGGTCTCTCATATCCCAACCATTCAGCCTGAGGATCAGTCCAGGCATTATAGTTCCATGCCAGGCATAACAAAGAGTGGGCTTAAGCATAGATGTGGCCTCAGGTTCAAGTTAAGATGCAACAGTGAAGCACCCTTGGAGCTGTAAACTGAGCAGAGTTTTTTGGTCCTCCAATTTAGAGTCTAATCTCCAAGGTCACTCAGGAAACATGGGAATGTCAAAAATCATCAGTGCTTCTTGCCTGGTATTAATCCTAATCATGGACTGTCAATTCAGGAGCTCAACAAAGACTACTCATGGCTTTGTTTGGGTTTTTCACACACGCACACAAAAAAATCGTAAATTTTTCAATCTATATTTTTGCTAGCAAGAAGACTAAAAAAAGCCATTCCATTATTACGTGATCTTGCTTTACTACTCTTCCCTAGTATTTTTATTGGCAAAATAATAAGTCACAAAACATAGAACAATGCCATCTTTGCTTAAAAACGTTGCTTAAGCACCAAAACTTCAACTTAGATCAATATGAGGGCTGTGTGTGCCTCATGAGCATTAGCTATTGCAGGAAGATTAAAATAAGTGCACTGTAATGAAAGAATTTGCAAACCTCAACAAGTTGTGTAACAACAGAAGACATATATAATTTTTATAGAGTTACTTGCCATTTATTAAAACAATCTGACATTTTTTAGCATTTTAAATAACAAAGTTTTTTTTTTCCTCTTCATTAAAAATAATCATGTTCCTTGAAAGGATGTCCATAATGATTACAATAAAATTCATCATCATAAGAAAGAACAGGTGGAAAACACAGTTGTGCTATAAGAAGAAAAAAGGGTTTAGGCCTTAGCACCATTTAACATCTTTCTTATTTTCCCTAGTATATGGTTAACTTGAATGTTTTACGATGGCAGAGGAGATCTTATAACACAGAACTTCTGCAAAGCCTTGCAGAGTACTAAGATGAAATGAGTTTCATTTAAGAATATTGAGTATGAGACATAATGAAAAATAAATCATTCTCTTCTTATTTAAGCTTTTTCTTCTCTGTCTACCCTAATCACTTCAGTTTTTTTCTCTTCTATATGACAGACCTTTTTCTCTAAGCAGCAGTGTTAAGTCTGTATGAAGTTGGGTATTTTCATTTTTGTGAGAGAGCAGCATATAAGCTTAAAATTCTGCTTCGTGCTCACACCACTAGAATCAAGTGCCCTCTTAATTTCCACTGTACTTTAAGCTTGGCTTTGGTTTGTCATATGTCTTCCTTTGGTGCAGTAAGTGCTCTTTCACCTGACATTTCCTTTGAGCTATTTTAAGTTTATACTAAATGAATTATTACAAAATAATGAGGTTTCCAAAGTTACTGTATGGTGCAATGATTGCATGGTGGGTTCTAGAGAGACCTGTGGATGCAGTAATTGGGAACAGGATTCTTTTCCTATGTCACTGGGACTAGAAAAAGAGTTTGGCTTTCAAATTAAGCCTGTGAAAAGGCTACCTAATGACACACTTACTGAACAGGTGAAACATGGGAAAAAAACAGTTTCCCTCATGCAGTGAAAACAGAAATATCCCACACCACAAGTCTCAGTACCCCATGGGATTCAACAGTCCTGTATCCAACAAAAAGATGGGGCAGACGTCTAGGCTCTTCCCTTCTTTGTTATTTTCCAATTGCTTAGAGTTTTTCATTTTTCAGGAGAGGAATTCAACCTTTTTTAGTTCGTAAGAAATGAAATAAAACTCACTGAACCTGTGGAGTGCAGGGTGTAATTTCTGTGGCAACAATCCCCGTCTGACAGCTCTCTGGACTCGCCGTTGCCTCCAGCGAGTTATTTACTGCTTCAGCAGCCCAGGTAGCAGAGGTGAGATCAGCAAGTTGTGCAATCATCACTCATGATACAAAGTGCAGAAATAAAAGTATAAGAAAATTTTTTTTTAATGTAAAAAAGAGAAAAATAAAAAACTAAAATAACATTCAGCTGATAATATTATTGAGTCATTCCATAAAGGACTGGTAAATCAGTGAACAGGCTACAACACGTTGCTCAAAAAAACCCTTTTGCTGTTTTGAAGCATCATGTTTACGTTTTGTTAAATTAAAAATAATGATGGACAGACTCAATTTTCTGCTTTACCTTCTTTTAATAATTGTGTACTTAGGCCAAGCCTCTGCACACCTGCACTGTTACTGTTTTCTTTAATCATCTAACAAGTACATACACCAGAATTACACCTACTACCCATCAGAAATAAATAAAGCCCGTGGTTTTGTCCGTGCTCAAAATGGTCTATGCCTGCCATCCCCTTGCTAGGACCCACAGCTGTTCTCATGTCAGCTCAGGTTAGTTCCCAGCACTGAACCTCTCTGCGAACAGCTTGGCAACGACCTAACGGGCGCCCGTTAGTGATCCTTCCTTCAGAGGACAAACTGTTGGCTGCAATGCTCCTTCTTTTTTTGGGGCATTTACAGGGGGAAGACATCGACACTATCAAATTCAGTCTGATAAATCAATCCAAATTGAACTTATTCAGACTTAATTTCGTCTTAATTATTTAGAGTTGCTTCAGGTACCTTCTAGAGCAAATAAAAATAGATATTTACAGGTGGTAAATTGTGTGTTACTGGTGCCTGCCAACAAGTAGGAGGAATCAGAGTCTGATTAGTGAATCGTGTCATAGCCTAAAAAAACAATCATAATTATAAAAACACTCCATATAAGTATGTAGCTTAGATCATTACAAAATTGTCCTTATGAAATAACAAGGTTGGTTATTACCAAACCAGTAAAGAAGTGATACGGTAAAGCAGTATGAAAACCACTGTGGCAATTTCAAAGTACCTATAGCTGTACTTATTTTGTTTTTTGAATTGCACAGTGGGAGTTTCTAGGGAAGGGCTGAATTCCACATTGCCACCACAGAATGCATCAACAGACCATCAGGTGACAAATAATGGTATGACCTTGAGAACTAGCTGTCTGCGTATCATCTTTCCAAAGCCACTTAGCACAGGCATTCACAGCACACCAGTAGGATCTTCCGTTACTAGAGATACCCATTTCAAAAGCTACTAGAAACTCTAGCATAAGAGAAGAAATCCTACTAGTCATGAGAGACTATGGGTAAGGGACCAACTTTTGGAGTTGTAAGTATGGTTTTGATAACAAGGAAATACAAAGTCCTGCCTGGTGTACTAAAACCAGGATGAATTATGGGCCAAATGACTGAGAAGTCCAGTTCTACTTCTGCAGAGTATTTAGGTGCCCATGAAAGTGTTTTTATAGGTATGTAGCTACACAATGGCATCAATCCAAGCCTGACAGGATCAGGACTCCATTAAAAATCTGTTTGGTGTGAGATGGTTATCATCCCAGCTTCATGTTCAAAGGGATCTCAAAATCCACAATGAGGCAATAAATGAGGTGTATGAGCTACTGGAGGTTTCCATCCTCATTGATTCTAAAGAATATGAGTTGAATGGACAAGTCTGACCCTAGATCCTGAGACAGGTCAGGCAGGTGAAAATGATGGAGATCCACTGTCACTGGCATCAGTTCTGATGTGTTTTTAATTTTAAAAAATTGGATCTAGGCTTCTATCCACTGCAGTAAGGAATGCATATTCTTTGCTTGAAATATCAACTACTCAGCACTGAACAATAAGGCATTACCAATATTCTTTTGTTATTTTCTTTGTCTAACACTCTCTTAAGCTAATGAAATATGCTCACTATCCCCTCTTTTTGGATAAAATTATAGGAAAAAGAAATACATGAAGAGGATTGCTAAAAATAGAAAACAACTTTCTGTTAACTCCTCTCAGACTTAAACGCAGGCATATTTTACACATTTATAGACATATAAATAGGTACATCTTTCATTCACAGCCCTTTGAAGTTTATCACCAAAAGAGAATTCGTTACATGCCGATGTTTCATTCTGATTCCTGATGTTTAATCGGCCCACATTGTCTTTGGAGATACAGTTGTGATTTTAAACAGAAAATTTAATTACAATGACTATTCCATACTGGCTGGAAAAATTAATGACAGGAAAAAGTTATATATTGGTATTTAGTATAATCTCTGATATTTCAAGAGCTGGAGAGAACCGACAAAGGATTTGAAAGTTGGTTGAATAAGTCTCTGGTTGAGCTGGTTCCAGCCCTGAATGACTGACTTCTAACTTCTACCTTTTATCTTTGCAGAATAATCACCTTGCTGTTGGCATTGTGTTTATCTGATTGCTCCAGGCAAAATTAGATTACTGACCTCATCACTTGGACTTTTCTTTATTCTCAGCAGAAAGCAGTTAGATCAAACTCATATAAAGGATCAGCAATGAAGTTGGCACTGGGGGAATTTTCTTTTTCATTTTTTTTTTAATTTTCCTTTTATTTCTTTGGTGAAACACTTTTTACTAAGTTATGGGATATGAATGAAAATTGAAAGCTAGGTGAAACACTGGGGAAACAATGCAGCTATTTCCTCAGAAAGAGGAGAGGAAAATGTGCAGCTATTTCCCTTACTGTACATTAATCTGCTGTTGAGACTTGTACCTTTGAAAAGGAAAAAAACTGATTATTTTATAAATACAGCAGGTTCTTGGTTTCAGCATTAAGACAGTCCAGATATCGCCTGGAAAATAAGACTTCTGTATGCTGCATAAAATGATTAATAGAATTGAGTGAATTGTGGATGGAACATTTAAAATAATTAGAACAGAACTGCACTGCTTTATTCTCTTCTTGTGATTACTACTGAGCTACCCATATACAAGCATACTTTAAAATACAATTTATTTGGAAGCATTGCCTTGGTAAATAAAATCCAGATTTCCTGTTTCTGTAAGTGTCCAGATTGGATGGTTCAGAAAGAAGCATGAGGAAGCAAAAGGAACTGTGTGATCATCTTTACCCATGCAATCTCTTCCTCGTACCAATTAGCCCCAAATTGCCTTAGATCCTGAGATACTATAAACAAAACTGTATTAACAGATAACTTTTGACAAATAAAAGCAAAGCAGGAGCAGCACCTCAAAATCAGGAAGAAAATTTTAAAAATCCATTTAATTCTTTTTCTTTTCTCACCCCTCTAATGATGGATGTTGACTGAGTGCTTTCAGCGTTAAATTACGCCATACATGCTCTGATCAAATGCAAGTTCTTTTCCTGTATGTCACCTAGAGCAGAACCATCTCACCCAGAGCTGAGGTTCCTCAGCTGATATACACATCCTACAACAGTGGCAACAGAAACACAGATGAAAACCTAACTGCCAAGGGTGTAAAATTTTTCATTGAAAATCACCTTAGCAGAAACGTTTAGGCAATGTGCTAATCTCACAGTTTTTATCCCCTGCCCTTCTTCCTGATGTCAGTCATCCAACCTTCTCCTGACAACATAAGCTGTGAGTGTAGCCAGTACAAATGAGCATAGCATGGAGACAATGTCTCTACAAGTATGGAGAAAAGGCAGAAGGAATTGAAATTTCTTTGATGTCAAGGAGTCTTTGAGTATGACAGAACTAGCTGTGTCAGGAAGATCTCACCAGCCACTAAACAGCCTTCAAATTTTTTGTGCTAACACAAATAACACTGAGATTTCTTTACGGTTTGTGTTATTCAGCATCATCTAATTAAAGGCTTTTCTGAAGTGTCAACTAAATTAGCTTTTGTTGTCTTCAGAATAAGAAGCCACGATCAGTGTGTTCCAACTAGGGATGGGGATGAAGAGGTAAGGAAGAAGAGCTGCAGTGCAAAGCTGTTAGAGAACTTATTGAATTATGACTTGGTACAGTTGGGACATGGGAAGCTGGGAGTTGCAAATACTGCTTCTTAGGAAGACACTTCCAACCTCTGCACCAGCCCTCCAAAAGAGTTAATACACTGTTGCTTCTTTCAGTGGCAGCAAACCCACCCCTCCAGAGCTCAGTAGAGCTCTAGCCTTGTCCCATTGCTAGCTTGCTACCCTAAGCTAAGTACTTTGCTCAGATATGTTTAGAACTGGCCCTGATTCAAGGTTATAATTAACTGAACACATTTCTACACTTTGGGTTGTTTAAATAAAGCTACTTGGAATTTTCAGGTGCCTTCATGCAGAATCCACTGAAAGGTCACAGATTTTTTTTTCCCCCACATACACAGGTGGTGATTAACCTCTTTAGTTTCATGGAGGCCAGTTCACAGAAAATTAAAATTGCATAAAAGGATAATAACTGTTCACAACTTTTTTGTTTGTTTGTTTTGTTTTCACAAATATTTCATTTATCTAATTTTAACTATATAAGACTTTGGGGAAATGAATTTAAAATCCGTAGAAATTAGCTTCTAAATTCCTACATACTAAAGACTGATGCCAAAATGGCTTGAAAAGTCATCAAGGAAAAAAAAAACACCCAATCCACAAATACCTAGTGCATCCAATATAAAATATAAAATATAAAATTTTATATTATTTATTATTATATATATAATATTTTATAATATTTTATATAAAATATAAAATATAGCCTAAAACCTAAAAGAATTACATTAAATTCATGTTACAAAATGAAATTGAAAGTATATCATGCAACATGAAGAGAATAAGTTTAATTAGTACAGAGCATTAATTTAAGTAAGGATACTCCACAATATCCTTGTCAGTCTGTTAAAGGAGTTATTCACAGCAGTACTTATGAATTGTGCTTTGAGCACAGGCCCAAGCCTACCCTGTAATCCAGATTTTCTTCACATTAACACAGTACAGGAGAAAGTCCAAGTTCAGATACGGGCATTAGGACCGAGAAACAAAGATGTATCCTTACTAGTCTTTGGTATAGAGTCAAACAAGCAGCTTCCAGAAATTTTCCATCATTTACTCAATCTGTTCTCGCAGCAATATCTGTCCTTGGTGGTGACAAGCAGAGAAATGAGTCAAAAGACGTTGCTAGGGGAGCCCAGGTATCACAGGAGGGATTTGTTGACACGCTGATCATCTCAGGCTGCCTTTGGCTGTCTGGACAGGAATCCTGTATGGTGGCATAATGGCCAGCTCACTGAGAAATGTAGAAGTCAATGAGTTAATCCCACGATTAGTGTTAACAAGCCATAGCAAGCAACTGTAGCAAGGCAGAACCATCGGGGTTAAATAACATTAATAAGGAGAAGGCTAACACCTGCCTCTTCAGGACATGCTATGTTTCATCAGGAAGCCTCAGGCAAGTTTGCAAAGATTCCTATCCCGTATTTGCCCATTTCTCAGACTTCTGCACCAACACTGCAAACCCAGTCTTGCGAAGCTGATGGGCACTAAAAGGAAGGGAGAATTACTCACCTATGATTCTACACAAACATCTGCAGTGTTACTGGCCACATTGCAAATGAGGGCATATAAGCTTTCAGACTTGGAGGTTTTAGTAACTGTTCAAAATTGTACTTCATCAAGTCTCTTGACATTTTTTCTTGTATTTTAAATACAAGCTTCCACCTTTAGCTTTGAGACTCTGACCTCAGCCTTGGGTCTTGCTTCTTTATTGCATTAATTTTTTTTTCTATGCTCTTCTATTTCTTCAAGTATTATAAACCGGGGCATTCACTGAATATATTTGAATCAGATTTCAAGTGCTTAATGATTTAAAGTCAGAAAAAATTCTTTTATTAATTAGTAGTCCTTCTTTCTGAGAAATGTCACACAAATGGGTAGGAACACTTTTGCTAAATATCAGACGAGTTTCCCTGACTAAAATTAAGGGCAAAAATCTAGCCTATAATGCATTTGAACAAAAAGTACACAAAAGGAAAAATAGAGTATTTTTTTTCCCACAAAATTGTGGATTACTGAAGTACAATGAATAAGTATCACTTCAGTGATGTAAAACTCACCATTAACACAGAAAGTATGTGATAAAGCGCTAAAAGTGGATACCAGGAGTGCAAGAGCCTCAGGACAGTAGTGTTGGAGACTTCAGTTGACTTACAAGTGGGAAGTAAAGGACAAGACAGGCATTGTAGTTTTAGCCCCACTTGAGACCAAACTATGCAGTCTCTCACTCAGTACTCCCACCCTCCAGTGGGATGGGGAGGAAAATTGGGAAAGAAAAGAAGGCAAAACTCATGGGTTGAGATAAGAAATAAATAAATAAATAAATGAAAATTTAAGATAACAATAGAAGAAAAGAAAACAGAGACAGAAAACAAACAATAACAAAAGAATACTGAAGCACATAATTTACAGTACAATAGCTCACAGTAAGTCCTGATGCCCAGCTCCCTCCTGAGCAGCAACAACCTCCCTTCTTCACCCTCCTCACTTATATACTGAGCACGACATCACATGGGATGGAATGGCCCTTGGGCTAATTTGGGTAAGCTATCCCAGCTGTTGGCTAATTAGTAACCTATCCCAGCTGTGTCCCCCACCCACAGGTGCCACCAGTTCCAGTTCCTCTTCCAGCTCAGGTGAAAATTAACTCTATCCTAGCCAGAACCAGAACAACAGGGCAGAAAAGGGAAGTGATGTGCCATTTGATTACAGCTGCACACAGAAAGAGAAAATACCGCAGGTACAACTACACTCCTGGGCGAACCTGTTGTGTTATTCTTGTAACAGATACAATTTCAGTGTAAATCAGTCTCTTGGCAGAAAAGTTAAGCCCAGCTTTTTGTACATTTACCACACCAAAGGACCCAGTACATACAAATGCTTACTGGTATCCTTGTAGCATCATAACCATGACCAGGGCTATCTCATTTCTGAAGTTTTAGTACCAATTGCACCTGTGGAAGATATAAAAATGCCCATAGGGTTGATGATGAATAGCATGGAGCCAGTTTGAAATCACTGCTGACTTCTGTAGGCAGTCTCATGACACTGCGTTTATTCTTCTCAGGGCAAAGCAAAAGATAAATTTACTATGCTGTATCTTCATTAGTGAATATCTAGTTCTACCTATCTATATGTATGTATGTATGTATATAATTTCCCTTTCAGGAATCCGGCACAGTGAAATCCTCACTCAACGCCCCAAAGCAAGTACTTAACATTTAGCAGTGCTAGTCCTGTCCAAGTTAATACAGCTTCTCAAATATTCTACCATACGTGTTTATTTAGCAGGTTTTCTATGTTGCTGGCAAAAGGTCACCATGTTACCAAGCAGATCATGGTTAAAATGCTTAGGAAAAAAAACAAAACCAAAACAGGAGGCCCTGTTTCCCAATATAATATATCCCAATAACCAAATACTGGTTTTGGCCAGCTCTTCAGAGCCACGGTCCTCTCTTCATGGAGAAGGCTTTGTGGACATCCATTGTCAGCCTTGGAACCCCAACAACCCGGTCAGCCAAGGCATGAAAAGCTTCTAGCCCATTAGATGGCTAAACTGTGCCACAAGGCAATTGCAGGGATTTTGCTCTTCCTGTTGTCATCAGTCAGATTTCTCACTGATAGATTTCCTGTGATAGACTGGTAACAGGAAGATAAAAATGGGAGATTTTTGCTGGAAATAAGTTATAGTTTAAAAGAAAAGAAGGGAGAAGCAAAAGATACCAGAGAGTAAGAGCTGTAACTGGCAAACTGTGCTGTTAAAGTTGCTAAGAGTTAGGAAAAAGCAGTTAATTTGGTGGAAAAAGAGGAGTAAAGTTCCAGTTTTATCCACTTAATTAATTTCCACGGCTCCTCCAGAAAGTTTAGAGATTTAGTATTAAAGTTAAGGAAAGAGAAGAAAAAGGTACCTATCAGCAACTTCATCTAGACAGTTGTCATGGTTTAATCCCAGTCAGCGACCAAGAACCACACAGCTGCTTGCTCACCCTCCCCCTCCCCAGGGAGATGGCAGAGAGAATGGGAAAGAAAGGAAAACTTGTATGTTGAGACTGTTGAGACAAAGATATTTTACTAAGACACCAAAGGAAGAGATAATAATAATAATAATAATAATAATCGTCATCATCATTATCATCTTCCTTATATATAATGATAATGATAATAATAATAATAGAGTATATAAAATTAACAATGCACAATTTCTCACCACTTGATGACCTGATGGCTGGTACAGCTCATCTCCAGTAGCAATCGTGGAACGGAACGGAAAGCAATTTCGGAACAATCCTGAGCAGCAACAGAAAAAGTAAGAGAGTTGCCCACCAGCCAACCCCTACTTATATACTGGTCTGTGGTATGGCCTTTGGCCAGTTTGTGTCAACTGTACTGGCTATACCCTTCCCAGCTTCTTGCACTTGCACACTAGCAAAACCTGGGATGCTGGAAAAGTCCCTGATCTCCTAGCAACAACTAATAACATCAGTATATTATCAACATTCTTCACATACCAAATCCCATACTAAATCCAAAACACAGCAGATACTAAGAAGAAAACTAGCTCCATCCCAGCTGAAATGGGGAGAACAGATCTGACAGGACACACACCCCCAAAAATGCACTACAAGACAGAGTCAGCCTTACGAGAAAAATAAATTAAAAAATTAGATTTATATATCTTTTGAAAATAACAGTCTTAATGTATGTGTATATTTCTCCTCTAACATCTCCCCTTCTGCTCCTCTGGAACATCAGGAGTGGAAAAATAACAGTATACGGTTACTCTCAATACAAGAAAAACAGACACACGCTGTTTATATTTCTAATTCTTAATGTCAATCATATTTAATAGTAGTTACTGAGCATTGCCTAAAACCTTAAATGATGTCCATCTGTGCAACCAGTATCCAATTCCTATAAAAGGAATAGTGACAAAGAAGTGATGAAAAATATCAAAGTTAGGGTCATAGAGCTGTATTTTCTATCCCTTTTCATTACCAGCTTTGTAATTTAGTATCCATTATTTATGCAATAAATGAAATTCTATAACGTGTCAGTGCAGGATGTCCATCACAGACAATATGGCATGTTAAAGGACAACGTAGAAACGCACAATGCCCTTAAAATTTTATCATAAATTTTCTACATTACTTGACTTTTCATCAATTTGACAACATTACCTGAACATTCAGTTAAACTGAACAAGCATTCGATTCATTAATTACGTTATTACACCTAGTATCAAGGAAAACATATTTCCAGAATTCAATTTCCTGCAAAGGAGGACATTTGCCAAGTTTGAGATATGCTAATACTTGTGTTTAAAATATTTGCAAATGATTTTATGACCATTAATAACACCGCACTTCATCCACATGCAGATCACTTTCTGGAAAAAAAATGCCATCTGTTCCTTTCAACAGTATTTTAATAGTATTTATATACGGCTCTAAGGAGGTCCTTCCGTAAGATTAAAATCTTAGATTTGTCACAAAATGGATTATTTTTTGTTGCCATTTTCAGATCTCATTATACTTTTGGCACAAAGTAAAATGGTTGTTTCATTTTTTCTGTTCTTTTTTACAATTTTGTCACAGATAATGCTTTGTAAAGATAAATTTACATCAAGTATTGAGCCTTGTGATAATTCACTCTTACAGCAGGACAGCACTGATTAGAACTGCCAATTCCACAAAATCTGTTGACTCCTACTCATAAATATCACGGGAGGTGGGATAAGTATTGCTTGTTTCTCACAATAATTTATAGGCAATTTGGAAAAAAAAATAATTTGTTATTTAACTTGAATGAGACCACATTTACTACTGATTTAAATTCTGAGATGGTTTCCATTTAAATAGAGTGCAAATTAAAAAAAAAAAAAAGCAACAATGCAGAAAAGTATAATTTATGTCTTCTTGCAATACTGAGCTGCGTAGTGTTTAGAAGCCTCATAACACATAATAAGAAATTATTACCCTAATTTTGCAGATAGAAAGTTGGCTAAAGATGGTTGGAGTCACTGGGAGCACAGCTGTTTTTTGACAAACCTGTAATTCCCCCCATCCTCTTACCAGCAGTCGCTGCTGCTTCAGCCCTGCTGAGGTGAACTGGCCAGACCGTTGCTCCTACCAGCTCCTACCAAAAATTCAGAGCAAATCAGGTTAGCAAAGACCTCCCTGCACTGCTGTGTGAACTTGGTTCATTTTAGGTGCAATGACCTGAATCTGGAAGTGCGTCAGCAACAAACAACATGATAACGGGCAAGTATTTCAGAGCCAAGAATCTATTTGTTTTTCCTGGTTTTGTATCCTTTGTATATGGGTATGATGCACATTTCTGGGAAATTTCAGTAACTTCTGGCATCACCAGTCCCTGCAGGCAGTAGTGTTTTAGCCCACCAAAAGCTGTGAACAGAAAAGGATGCCTAGCCGAGCTGTAAACTCATGTTAGCTATGCCCAGACCGTAAGTCCACACAGCTGAACGCATCATGGTCCCCTTTCTCTTTGTGCATACGAGGTTCCTGAGGGACTCAAGACATCAAATCAAGCTGGGACATTCACGGTGAGCAAGCCAAAATCTGGTAAATAATGCGTAGACATAGCCACAGACTAACTACTGCTCCACCCAACTGCTATCACTGCACAAGAGACCCATGGAGGTTCTACTTCCTTACTGCATGGGTTTTCCAACGATATGGTTAATTCCTCTTTTGCAGGGAATTGAATTCGGGAAGTGTTTTCCTTGATAATAGACATAAAAATATAAATAACGAATTGTTATGACATTTATGAGAAGATGAAGTAGATGTCGAGAGGTTACACGGATCCAAGGGGACCTTGGACAGTTTGAAATTAAAATGTGATCCTGAAAGTTCCGGGCAACAAATGATAGGACTCTGGGAGAGTATTTGTGGGAGACTTTCATATAAATTTTACTTGTTATTCTACCCTTCATGAGTCTCCCCCTCTTAGCTGTATTTTGAAGCACACTATGGAAGCAATGGTTGTGTCTGACCCAAAGCAGCTATTCTTACATTCTCGTGTTCTGTTTTAGTCTCACTGTTCATCACTGAGGTTACAATTCCTCAGATCCTTCCTGTTCATTACTTCTCTACCTCACACACAAATCTGCTCAAAGAATCATTTTAAAATTCTGCTATTCCCATTTCTCACTTCCTTGGGGAAAAAGAAAGCAGAGTGGGAGAAAAACACATTTAGCACAGATGCTGTCATAACAGAAGCTAAGCCATTTTGTCCTTGATTTGAGGTGAAGGGAAAAAAAAAAAAGAAAGAAAAAAAAGGAAAGCACTGAAAGACTTGCTCCTTTTGAAAGCAAAAATAAGATCTAAAAGTAAAATTATCATTCAGTTTGAACAACTGAATGTTATAATTGAGAATCCCAAATAAAAGGTCTAACTTTGGAAAATCTGTGAACTCTCTCTAAGGACAACATATGGTGCTTAAAGTGCATTAAAGATGAAGAAAGCTAATATAAATAGAACTATTTGTGTAAAAAATCCTGTCAATTAATTACTTCCAAACCAAAAAAGTAACTGCTTTAGAAGAGCATTCCACGCTCTTCTCCACCATGACCTTGTTAAACTTCTGAGTATTTCAGTGTTACACACACACACACTCTCCCATATTTGGTGACAGTACTTAGTGGGCTCCAATACATCCTTATGCATCTTAGTCTCATAATTTCAGTATATATGCAATAATATTTCTATCATCTGAAACACTAAATACTGATCTATAAAGTAATATGAAACTATTTACTTGAAGCTAATCAAACACTTCACTTTAAAAATAAATCTTCATGAAATTGCTTAATGAGAAGAATACAGATGTGGCTGGCAAAATATAAAATCAACAAATCAGTTACTTTTTTTTTAATTTAATTTCTTTTAATATACTTTTCTGCTTTCTGAACATAAAAATGCACCTGCCAGATACACTTTTGCTTTGATCAGGAAGAAACAGTGTTGGTAAAACTGAAAAAATCTAAGTGCAGAATCCAGTTTAATATAAACAAGGTCTTATTTATGCTATGTTTACACAGTACCTCTAGTGTTTGGGGTTTTTTTTTTTTAATCTAACATTGCTGCATCATGTAATGCAGCAATGTAAAAATAAGAAAAAAAAACAGTTTTATTTGGCTACCCAGCACACTAAGCAGTGCTCATCCAGAATTTGGCAAAAAAGTGATATCATGGACAACCATAACATTTCTTCTGTTACTCTTGACTTCTGAGTGGGAAGCATGAGATACTGCAGAAGGATACAAAAAAAAAGTCATCACCACAAATTACCCAAGTCCCTGACAAAACCTGAGAAGGAAAATTAGAGCTCTGGATTCTTCTGTGTTTTATCTAGCCAGGCAATGCCATATGATGGTGGTACAAATGGCTTTGAGAACTTCTGGAATTGCTTTTTCATTATATTAATGAAGGCTGAGGTGCTGCTTTAAAAAAAAAAAATCCATAACGTATAGTCTTACACTTAAAACTTTTGTGTTTACTTCAATATTCTATTGGCCCCTGAAATAACACAAAAACTTATTGACTCAGTTTACAATAAAACTTCCCAGTAGAATATTGTAACAATATCTGGGCCTCATATATGGACAAAAAATCGTTCGTATTTTCAAATATTAACAAGCTTTCTCTTAAGAAAGTATACTCCTTAACGACTCTGAGAAGTCAGTTTGGCTGCATACCAGCTTGTACTTAGCCACAGCTCGTTTACTTAGTTTGAAACAATAGGATTACATGAAAACTGAGACAAAGTTACTTTCATATTTCATTTCATATGTCCACAGCATTGTGAATTAATTACAATTGGCCCCTCTGTTTTTCTTAATGTCACTATGAAGGGATGCTGGAACCATTCTTTCAAAATGTTTTAAGTATCTGTTTTACAGGCAGTTCTTGAAATGGCATACATATTTTTGCCGTCAAGATAATATATTGTAATCAGTTTGGGATTCTGTTTGTAGGAAATACAACAGAAAGATGGCATGAAAGTTTCTGTTTTGAATTGTAACAGTGGTGTCCCTCTAGCCAGAATTTTAAAATCCAAACCTCTTCCTAAGCTTTTGTGCTTTAGTCTGTCACTTTGCGCGGACAATACGGCAAAGTTAGTGTTTGTTGGTTGTTTATATTCGTGATTCTTTGAAGACTTGAAAGCAGAAACTTTGTTCTTTACAGAACATTCACCTGAACAACCTGACTCCCTCCCTCTTGCTTGGCCTCGGAGATGTTCCTATCCAAAGAATATATGTCCCTTCAGTTATTAAATTTGTACCAAGATGGCTACTGGTGCCAGTTTTATATACTTCACATGCATTAATTGTTGGTCTGTCTTCCTATCTAGCTAGCTAACTAGCTAAGCATGTAATTGTGAATGCCAATTATTTCTGGTTTTTTGGGCTTCATACGAATAAAAGATGCTTACCATTTTGTGGAATGGGGCTCCACATGCACACAAAATTTTTTAGTGTAAAAAAATCCACAGAAGGTTGCTACTTACATGATTTCTTCTAGCATTTGACATTGTTAATTAAAATAATACTTGCAACAAGATGGTGGTTACTGAATTCTTACAGCTGTCTAATGTTGCATCCTCCATATTAGTGTTGGACAAATATCTATGTAATCAGGCTCATGACAAATTTAACGGTTAAGACTTTCTGCTAAGTGTTTTGGTTTGTCTCTGTGTTATGTACAGTTGGGGTTTTTTTTCAGTCTATGCTTTTTTTTTGGCCATATGGTATATTTGACTGCTTTTTTTTTTTCCCCCCATTAATCTTTCAACAAACCAGACAAATGCAGTTCTGTGCCTCTCCTAGTCTCTTGACCCTTAAACACAACCGCCTTACAAAGCAGAATTATGATCTGGTTCCAAGGAACCCGGCTCTTCCTGAAGCAAGACATCAAGGGCAGTCATAATTGTTGTATTGCCGAGTCCTTTACAAGTTTCAGATGGTAAATATTTAACTACTCCTCTTTGTTGTCTGTCTTTCTGCCTCTAACAGTATTTCACAGAGCGATATTGTCATTCTAACAGTAGGCTGTGACTAGCCTGTACCATCTTTTCTTCTCCTTTTCATTTTTCTGTTGCCTTTTCAAGTTGAGTATACTGGTTGCGGCTTATTAAAAAATCTCTCTGCTTTAGCTCTCATAAATTCCCCTTCCCTGTAAAGGTATCCGATTTATTTTGTCTTTTTATACAAATAGTAATAAAGTTTACTAATAAAGGTAGTTGTTTTTCTTGTTTGGTTAGAAACATAGGGTTCTTAATATACTTCATGGGATTACACGAATGGACTCTACATTCTACTTTCCAGTCAAATTAGAAACCTCTTTCCTGAGAGACCCGCTATGCAACTTAAACATTAAGGACAACTCCTATGGAGAGTTTAGGAACTGTGATATTTGGGTTGAATTTAGGGAACTGGGTCTATGTGCAAAACTGTAGACCAAACAGACACTTAGCAGCTGTAAAAGTCAGGAACGGGACCTCATTTTCTTTGCCATGAGTTAAATGCTGCTGCTGAAGAATTTGGAAGAGAGAAAATCTACATAATCCAAAGGAAGTACACAGCAATCATTGGCCCCTAAACAAGAAGTTGCTTCAGCAGCTTGTTGCAAGGTTGATAGCTCATACAAACCCTGAGCTACGTGCTTGGGAAATGCCCTAAGCCAGGGTACCCCTCCTAATGACCAGCACGCTTCAACAGCAATCCATCCCGTTGTTCATCCTTAATTCGTATTGTCCCCTGCTGCTCTGTTTCTGCTCTTTTCCTTTTTTTTCCTTCACATAGGCAATAACTAATCTAGGGTAACAACGCAGCACATGAAGCACTGCCCCTTGGGGAATAAACAAACTTTATTTTCCATTGGTCTGTGTACTTTGCAAATTCCCTTAGGTATACTTTTTAAATTAATCTATTTTGGTTACGATTTTCCTGACAAAAGAATGTAAGTTTAAAGTTTGTCCTTTGAGAGACTCTGGATTTTTTGTTTCAGATGATGAAGGACTGCCGTTTGTTGTCTGCTGCTGGTTCTTTTTGCAATGATTGACATCCAAAAGCTCCCCAGGCAGAATAATTTACAAGAAAAAAGAAAAGATTCCACAGACAAATATTTAAGCTAAAATGACAAAGAGGAAGAGTACAGTTTGTACAAAAAAAAAAAAAAAAAAACCACCCAAACAAAAAAGGAGGAGGAATACAAGAGGTTTTGTATTCTTTTGTATTAGCTTTAATCTATCAAATTTAAGACTTTGAATCTGATATGCGTCCCATTCAATAGGATATTTAAGCAGTACCAGAAGTGCTTAAAGACACACACACGACTTGCTTAGTGTTATAAAAAAATCCTGTCTCAAAAGATAGACAAACAATTTTTGGCCTTTTTTCCTTTCCTTGCTCCATGTTCTGTTTCAAAGGAGTTACTGCCTAGCCTCATCTTCCGTCACCAGCCACGATTATTACAGTACTCTTTCTACTAAAAATAAATGATACAGAAGTAATGTAATAGCCTGCTGACCCTGGCAATGACAAATGAAATGTTTTTAAGAGTGACCATTCACCATAAATTTCACTTCTCATATATGCTGTATATTAGACCTTGTCAGTAAGTAAATCTTGTTATATCAGAAATCTAATCATTGCCAGAGTCCTTTTGAAGCCTAAGAGAAACTTATTAGCAGAAGATTGATGGCAGTTCTGAATTGCTTCCAGAAAGGTACATCACATCTGCAGCTGGGACCCAGCATGCACAACAGCTGTCCTGACAGTGTCCTTGTACTACAGCGGTGTCATCCTGGCAGCCCTTTAAAACCTAAAAGCATCTGGTTCACGGTTATTTTTGCACTTAGATGACTTATCTACATTATATTTAAGCATAGGATGTTTAATGCGTTATTTATTGTACATAGATGTTCAAAAAACCAGCAACTTTATGCCGCAAAACCCTCACCCACAGTACAAGCTGTTTACAGGATGACATCTAGACATATATTTTTGTTAAATAACTTCAGGTAGACAAAAAAAAAAAAAAAAAAGCAGAGTTTTCTCTGTGAAGTTATGCAAAACTGATTGATTAGATTAAATGCTTGAAAACAACTGCATTTTGTACTGGAAAATTGCCATTACTGTTCTATGAGTGCTCTGACAACTTACAGCGTATCTCTAGGTTGAACGCATCACTAACTCTGACGTGCGAAGTCATTCCCTTCCCCTGTCACGGGCTTAATGTGATGCTAACAACAGCCAATGCATGTCAGCCTTGTTTTGTTAAAAGCAAATGATCAGCATGAAATACTATAATTTCTTAATTTTATTTTTGAAGATGAGTGTCTGGTACCGACTATGAAATCGGGAAGGAGTGAATAAAAGCCTGTTGCCTCATCACCTGTTGCCTTATAAATCTGAAGACCATTTCCAATTTCAGTTGTAAAGGAAAATGTATTTCAGATCAAGTAATTCCACAAGAAAAATGGTGATGTGATGGAATCTGAATTTTGCAAGTGCCTTTTGGATTATTTACAGACACCGACAACGCATCTGGAAGAAACAGAGATTTGGGGAACTAGCGTTTCAGCTTGTAGAAAACAGAAAAAATTTAAGTTAGCAGACTGGCTGAGGGGCAGCTGAAATACCATAAATTCTTCACTAGCGACACCTCACAATCACCTACACTTAAATAAGTTCTTGAAGAACCTTAAACAAATTATTGTGTTATTTTGCTACAGCAGTACAGCAAAAAGATGGTTGCATAGCAGCAGCATTATATTTATTTACTTGTATTCCTGTGACAAGTACCTTTAAATTCCAGACATGCTACGCATACTGGTTTCCCAACATCATCAAAGATGATGACTGTGTGATCTTTTTCTTTTTCTCATTAACAACACATAAAAGCCATAATTGCAAAACTGTTGCAAAACCATGGATGCATTTGCATTTTCTAGGTTTACTAAATGAGGTATTTATGTTTGGTCTTTGTTCCAGAGAGAATCCAGTTCAACAATGGCAATCTAGAGGAACTGTTCCCTTTTCTGTCAGATATTATGCAAGTTTGGATCAGTAAGATGAGTCCAAACAATTTTATCATTTGTTTTTATACAAATACAGAATTAAAATTAAATTTAATGGATAGCTAATATAAATAAAAATATTTTTACATTTCATATATGACAATTATTATAAAAATAAATAGTAAACCATGGGAATTTATCATATATTCTTAAGAGACACATTTCACATCCTAGGAACTAATATCTCACAATGTGTAAATGAAAAACAGTGTCTTGGATTACACAAAGTGGCAGGCCTATTTCACAGCAGAGAATTCTGCCAATCTCTGCTTTAAAGCTGCATTTCTGGACAAATAACTGCCCTGTCTTATCTTTCCAGCTCTCATTTTGAACTAGGTTTTATTTGCTTTAAACAATAAAATATTGCTCATCTCATCTGGTATCTGTCCATTACTGGTCAACAATTCCCAATTTGAGATTAGAAAATTATTGACCAACAATTTTACTTTTGCAAGCCCATGAACTATATTCCATATTGCAACCTATCTAAGTTACAACTGTTCTTTGAATAAAATAGTGGAAGAGAGTATCTAAGTCTTTGAACCATAGATTGCCAACTGCATCAAGTTGTCCATGGAAGCGCTTTTATTCATTGACTATTCAACCATTTTAGAAAGAATTTGATTTTTTTTTCAGTTACAGAAATCTACTTTCTAGAATAATACATTAAAATTCACAGAATGCTTGAGTATAAATTTCAAGGATATATGTATTTCCAGGGATATATATCTCTCCAGCTATATTGCTGCAAGAGATTAAACTGAATATAGTTTTAAATAGGCATTTAAAGTTCTCAGAGAAAACAATGTTTATGTTGGAAAAAAATATAACCTGAAGGTGCAAATCATGAATATCCTTCACTCAGCAGTATAATGTGACTGACTAGAGCAGGAGAAGACCGAGATGAGATTTCCTGGTGTCTTCATACAATATTGAAGCGCAGCATGAATTTTGTTGTTGAGTCATGAATATGCTTCTCAAAGGACAAAGCTTTTTGTCCTTCCTCTCTTGAGGATAAATCACCCACAGGTTTTTCTACTTATGTTACTCTGGCTGTAGGAAAATACAGGAATTTTTTCATTTTTCTCCCAAGTTTTTTGTTTTTTGTTTTTTTTTGTTTTTTTTTTCATTTCCGAGCCACTTAAAAATTCAGCCAGAGCTCCTTGAATTAGCCCAGTTTATTTAAAAAAAAAAAAAATAAAAAAGGATTTATGAAGAGAAACAGAAATACAGCTGCTAGGGGGAAAAAAAGTGTGTCTAGCAACTGATGTTGTTGTTTTCCTTATGTTGGATCTTCCTCTGAGGAATCCATGCGAAGTGACACTGATGCTCTTACTGGAACATACTGCTCCTCGTTTCATCTGTGCACTGAGAAACCAGTGCTTAAACAGCTGCACAATCTTCTTTAAGGAACGGAAGGCATTAAGAAAGGAAGAGAGAGACACTCTAGCTAATTCTTCTCCAGAACAAAACAAAACAGAAAATTAATCACTCTTTGAAAGAGCTAACTCTGTTCTGAACCTTTGGAACACAACTGTGTGAAGGCCAAAGTGCTCGATGTCAAAGCGGTAAAATTTCCGATGAGACGTTACAGTGGCTGTTAATTGCCAAAGGGCTTTGTATCAGCAGCCCTTAGAAAAGATACACGCACACAGTATCCCTATTACTGTCATGGCATGTACTGTATATAAAAATTATTGACCCCTAGTTGTTAAAAGCCCCGTGATCCTGAGCCCGTTACCTGTGTGCGGACGGGAATAAAGCAGGGAGACACGGTTATGCCTTTAAGCTGATGGGCTGCAGGGATGCTGGCAGGAGCCGGAGCTGGGGAGGGCCATCTCCCCTGTGCCCCTACATTGCTCTGCTAGCTGAGCAGACTGAGCACACTGGATGAAAGCAGCACGGGCTGGATGTTCGGCAAGGAAAGAAAACAACCCGAGGGAGGAGCACGTATGGGAACAGATGTACTCCATCGGTGCAAACCCTGGGATTGTGCATGATCTAGGATCACATTTCCCCAGCCAAAGTGTAGATATTGCTTAAAATTAAAACAGATAGAGTTATGCATAGTTACTTCAGAACAAAATAGTTCCATAGCTACAGCTTGATGATCCTCACCCACTTGCTGTTAAAGACACAGAACAACTTCCCACAGCCCCAGCTAACAGAAAAGGTCTTTTGATTTTTATGCAGGGACTGCACAGGTTTGCTAGACCTTGACCACATTTGGTATGCACAGAGATACGCTAAAACAAGGCAGGTAACAGTCTTCTGACAGACAATTGCTATCGCAGCTGGAAACAAGCTAAAATGGACTCTGGCCAACGGAAGTCCAGGCGAGTCCTGAGGTCAGCACTAGTGAGTTCATACACAGCATGTGGCCTTTAGTCACATCAGAAACAATTGTATTTGCTGAGTTGCAGCAGCAGCTAGCACCCAAGTTTTGATCAGCTTCCATTCAGTCAGATCTCTCTACGGCAGTTAAAGTTAGACAACCAGGCTTTCGGTGCTGTAAGAGCACTGGCAGATGGAGAAACAGATGTAAAAGTGGTCGAAGGCAGAAACAAATCAGGAGTTAAATGAAGGGAGAAGCACATTAAAGGGATTTTTGACACTTACAATGCATAAGAAAGACTCAGGTGCTTAGCCAGTTCAGTCCCTGAGTCCTGTGGGTACATATTTATAGCTGCCAGACTTCAAAAATAAATGCATACATGTGGGAGTTTGCAACAAACCTACTGCATATACTTTTTTGATGGGGAAAAAAAGAATAATTTATTTTCCTCCAAACTGGAGGACTGCAGCACTTGCTCATGACCCAGTTGTATTTTCCCGAATTAGAATCCCAAAGAAACTCAAACCATAAAACCATGCAGTTAACAAATGTGAACACAGAGAAGGCAGGCAGGGAACACGGTCAGTTATCTTCAACTCAGGAATTAGTTGGCTGTGGATTCAGGCATTTTAAAAAAATAAATAAATGGGATCAGAGTATTTTGAAGGAGATGTCACAATCTACCGAAGTTACTTTGTGTTAGTTAGTCATTAAAATAGCGATAGTGGATACTACTCCTGCTCAGTTTCCCCCTGTTCTAAGAATATTTTATTTCGTATCTTAGAACTGGTTAAATTGCCCATCTTTCTGCTACTATATATATAGACAGCTCCTCAAGTATACCCTATCGTAGCTGCAGGTTTGTATGCTAATACTTCACCAAAGTTAGGCAATGTCTTATTGGACCATCAAATTCAAGGGATGAATCTGAGACAAATGGAAAGCAATTAAAAACTCCAATTTACAGAACAACGATCAAAATATTCAAAAAATATTAATTAAAATCTCTTCTCCAAATAATTCCGCCTCCCAGTCTGGTTACAGTAACCAGCTATTTATGTATTACTGCACACGGGATTTACGAGGGATGGAAGATACTGTAACATCCAGACAAAAGGTGTTAGGTACTCTCACAGAAATTACAGGAAATTTATGTGGAAGTGGATCCCAGCAGGAACAGCTTTGTTCAAATATAGCATCCTTGTCGGGTCAGAGCCAATTGCACCAATTGGTGTGGTTGTTACTGCAGGAAACTCTTCTCTAGACAGTGCATCACCAGTTTTGCTTCCCATTTCCAGAATCAAATTATGTCATTGTCTTCATGGGCACAGCCTGTATTAAAGATGATAGGAGCCCCAGAAGATTATGAAACAGCATAATTAAGGTCCTGGACAGTGTTGTATAATTTCAAAGAAAAATAAATCTCTCAAGGGCAAGTTCAGAAAGATCCTACAAATAAACTTCTAAGTAATTTTTGTGGGCTTGTGTTTCTTTGACTGCTAAATGCATTTCTTTTTTTCCTTCAAATTTTGTGGATGATTTTGTTTTACCCCAAAATTCTTCCAGCACAGGTACTGGCAAATAAATGTTTCACATAAGCTGGTTTACCTAGAAACTAAACTGACAGATAAAGACCATTATTCATGGTAGACTAATATATGTAACACTATAGCTAGTATTTTTTTTTCTATAAAGTTTACAATATAACATAGTGAAGCTATTTTTACATGAATTAAATTTTTAGAATAGATTTTAATACTAAAAATATTTAGTATATGTGATTTTCTGTGAGGATAAACTAAACTTAAAAATCTAACATGACTTAGACACCCCTAAGGAGCCCTTCAAAGAGTGCGTAACTAAAGAAATGTGACATAAGTCAATCAGGGATTGACAATACTTCTTGACAGCTCAAATTTTCATGAAATTCTTTTCCAAGGCATTTCAAGTTATTAGTAAAAGCCTGTTTCACATACTACATTATTAAAAATATTTTAACAAGAAGAGAGACAGTAATTATGCTAATACTTTACACAGAAACTTCTCAACATTAATTGTCAAGAAATGTGTAAACCAGAGTAAAGTACATGTAAAAGGAATCTCAGGTCCCAGAAGATTATGAACTTCTCATAAATAAAGCTCTTTGTTTCTGTGCTTTGTTCAGCCAAAGCCCCTCTGGAAATTTGGGGTTGAGTTGTGGAGGCTTGTTTTTTTATGATTCCCATGTTGGATTCATGATGTTATGTTTGGGTTTGGTTTTTTTTTTGTACAAACTATGATGACGAGGTTAACTGTGACAAAAACTGTGGAATTGATCAAAACTTATATCATGTCAGTGAAAAAGGAAAACAGAACATGAGGAATCTATGCAAAAAAAAAAAAAAAAATTATTTGCACCCTCAGAGTCATTTGAAACAGCTATGCTTCTAGGACTGCCTATCGCATTTTCATTAAGTGGACTCAGTTTCCTAAATAACTAATTCTTACAAAAACACATCTCACCACTACTTCTTATGAAAGATACAACTTACGAAATTTGAGAATGCGGCGTGAGAACAAAATGCCTCCATATAAGAAGATTTCTTGGTTTTCTCCTACCGATCTCCTTGTCCTGTTAAAATTACTCCCACAGTTACTTCAAAACCTTTCTTTCTCCAAAAGGCCCTTCATTTCTTCCTTCTGCCATTTTTATGACCACATATCTGCAGTCCATGTTCCACCTCAATGGTTGGGAACGGGGCTAGACTTTGCTTAAAGTATCAGAACATGGCTTGGGATGCAACAGGAGACTGCTGATGGACACTGAAAAAATGGAGGAAAATTGTTTTTAATATAACTTCAATTTAAAAGGAGAAGGTTGTAACTTTTACACTGAAGAGGTACAGTTTTTGTCAATTATGAGATATTTTCTCAGATGCACATATGTGGAAGTATGTGTTTTGCTGTTTTAAAATTTTTAGATTTTTAGGGCAATTTTATTTACTTTTCTCCATGCTATAATATTTAACTTAGAATGTGTGACAACATTTTGTGTATTTCAGGGCTAAACCAGAAAAACAGAGGCTGTCTTTTATCTCCCACTTACGTAAACAGACATTTATACCTCAGTCAGTATTAAAGTAACTGAGCCTTTCAGGATACCAGCAAACATTGCTGACAGACCTAAGCTTAGAGGGACAGAGGGTTCTGTGCTCAGTAATAGCAAGCAGATGGAAAATCCCCGAGTTATTTTCGTAAATGCAATCTTGAAATATATAGAACAAAGCTCTGCCCTTGGTTATGTATGTCTAACTCCCAGAAATTTCACTTCTGTTTGGATGTCTGAATATATCAGGACAGAACTGGACTTTATATTCTCAGCTAGCAAAATTATAACATTTTCCTTGCAGTAAAACTGAGACAGACCCATTGTCTTAAATGAATCTGTCTGTTGTTTTTATGAAGAAATCTTGAGAGAAAAAAAATCAGAAGGTAATTCTACTAATGAGAAATCTGATTATTTCAGCTTTTTTGAAGAGCCAGGCAATAAATTACTTGGTCAAAGAACTACTCTGGAAATGCAAAATCCTCAGTTTTAAAATGTTAGATGTGGAAGGTGAATTTCACCAGGAAAATGAAAAATGCCCAGGTAATCTCTATGTCATTGTATTTAAGGTAACCATGTAAATTGTCTTCTAATAAGCCTACGGAGGTGCTGCTGTGCTGTTCAAATCATATTCCACATATTTTGGCAGACCTCCTTAATTCAGTTTTTGAATTGCAAACAATGTTGTAACCATTGAAACTACAGTTCCCCACAGTGGTAAGAGATAGCCAAGGTATTCTGTGAGTGCAGGAAGATATTATACCTCTTTTTTGAAAAAAAATAAATTCTAAAAACATTCAAAAAATACTATTTGTAAGGCAGTGAGTAATATTCTACCTTTATTCTTCTGTATTCTGGAGGAAAACAAAAAAAAAAAAAAGAAAAACAAAATTACTTCTAGTTGTGATACACAAATTATGAACACTTAAATAATGTTTAAAACAATTCTAAAATACCTGAAACAACACTCTTAGCAAAAAAATGTGTGGCTTTATATCTGTAGAGAGAATCTTGCATCAGACTATACTGTGGAGATTGTATAAGAAAGCAGTTTATGAGCAGAAACATTTCAGAAAAAATTACATTCCAGTAAATTAGTATTTGGTGGCAGATTACTAAGCAAATAATTATATTTTTAAAACACATACATGCATATTATATACATATACATATATATTTTTATATGTGAACATTGCTTATATTTATTTGTTCATGAAGAGGTTCCAATCACTGGAGCACTTTAATAAAATGGGGACAGAACTGGCAATGGAAGCCTTTAATTAACAGAGAAAGAAGTAGTTTAACAAGCATTCAAATATCTGTAGAGCTACACGTTCTTAAATCTAATTTATGTACCCATTTAAGTAGATGCCCTTTTATATACCCTTTGTGTGCTTAACTGCTTAAAACATTTTGAACAGGCTGTAGCGGCGTTTTGTCAAATATATTAGCTGCGAGTAGTGTTATGAATCCAGGCTTCCACGATTTGATTAAACGAACTAAATGACACTAGAACAGTGGAGATTAAAATAGGTCTTGTGTGTTTTTCCAGAATGGTGCTGCTGAGTCCCAGCATGGCAGTGTTCACGCTTGTATTTGTCTTCCCTTAATGACAGCAGTAAGAGATTCACTGTTAGGAGCTGCTCTTATAAAGTGATTAACAAAAAAAAAAAACAAAAAAAAAACAACCCAGTGGCTTTTCTCTCGTATAACAATGATTTCCTTGAAAATAATAATTAAAAAAAAGAGTATATTCTCTTTAAAAAAGATTAGTAGGTTTCCCTTTCCTCTGGATGGTAAATGAAGAATACATTTACTTTGAATCAAGTATATGATTCTCAAGTTGCACTGCCTCTGGAGTGGCACTTTTTCACAGCTGGCTTGGAGAGTTGGTGGAGTCCTGCAGATGTGCCTGCACATCTGTGCAATGTGTGGTACAACTGCATATCCATATGCTACAGTATTTCTGCATTTGCTTATTTTGTTTGGGAAACACCATCCTTTGAAAAAACATTGTCTCTCCGTGCTTCCTAAAATGCTTATAGAATTCCAAGTATACCGATATACGCAAGGTGGGCAAGCAAGCCTTCCATCGTGAGTACTAGTATATGGGAGGAAATCATCATTCACCTGGGAAAGAATATGTGTTTAGGTAAATTTAAAAAAAAAAAAAAAATGTCAGAGAAGGTACCTCCCAAGTGCACCAATCGCTGAATGACAGGTGCCAAATTTCAAATTAGTCTACATCTTCATAAGGAATCCTATGCTGCCAGCTCACCAGTACTACTTAGGAACAGGGTACGCACCTATTTCTGTTACCTGTGTGCAAGTTACCTCTATATATGTCTGTATATTTTCATATGAGTATATAAGTACAGTCTCCTAAGTATATACATGTATACTAAGTATATTGAGATCAGCGAAGGATTTCTTACCACATTCTGACACAAAATCTGAGTTTGACTTTACCTCGCTCCTGTAAATTGGTTTTGACTCATCTTTTACCTGTCATTTACACCCAATTATTTTTACATGTCTGCAACCTGCAATTAAAATGAGTGAGTGAAAGAGGAACCCTGGAGTATCTGTGATTTGTTCACTAAGAGATTTAAACATTTAATGCAATATTTAGTCCGCTATAAAACAAAAATGTTAGCCACATTAATAAATGGAATAAAATTCTTGGGTCACAATCTTTTACTAGAAACGCTAGGTGATTTTGATGATTGTTCCATACCTGATTTAAAGACCACTACTGAAAGGCATCCTCTACTAAGCAGCTCAGCAATCATTATTTTGTCCCTTAAAAGTGAAGACTCTTAATCCTTAACACGAGCTGCAAACGGGGGTGGAGAGTAACCCCAAAAAAGTAAAAATAGAGAGTCACGTAGCCTGACTTACTATGTCTGTAATTCAGACCTGGTTTCCTATCATGGAGTTTTCCACAACAGTTTCTGTAAAGCCAAACAGGAAAATTCCAGATCAGAGCCTCGTAAGCCACAAAAGCCAGCATCTCTCCTCTGGGTCCCACTGAACCTTGTACCTGTCATGGGGGGTGCGTGCATTAGGACTAAAAATCACTTAACTAGAGATTACAGAAATGACAAAAAATGGAAAATGAAATTTGGATCAGAAAGCATACAGTTACCCAGACAGAGCATTAGGTTTAGGGCTCCTTAGAAAGCACACCTGTAAAGGTGTTTTTTTCTGTAAAGGGATTCAAACTGTTACCACGAGCACTAACTTTCAAAAAGGGTTACAATACATGCAAAACCAGAGTAAGTGAAGATGCAAAACCCCAAACATCAAGCTGGTTTTGAAGTCATTTAACTTCCTTTCTCTCCACAGTTTTCTTCAAAAATCCATACTTTCATACCAATCTACTGCTGTGTTTTCAGTATCCCACGGGACAAAACACAGCATCTGAAATCACACAAAAAGGCATCTTTGTATTGAAACTAGTTGGTGTAACTGCAACAAGTGCCTTTTCCTTCCTTTTTCACAAACCCAGGGCAAAGCAGAGCCACAAAGCAGCGTTTTGTCACTGAAAACATGCCTCGGGGAACCACCATGCTGCCGCTCCCAGCCTCTGCGGTAGGCTTGAGATCCGGCAACCAGAGCCACAAATATTGTGCCTTTGCATTTAGGACTCCAGAAGCAGGCATTCACCTTTTTTTTCTAGGGAATTGATTCAGCTCTGAAAAGAGATACTGAAGATCCGCTTGCTTTAAAGGCAAGCGGACAATCCACGGTCCACACGGGAGTGTCACTACCTGTGAGTCCATTGTGATTGCAGTATTGAGTATTTTTTTTCCCATTGTGGATGCCTTGCTGAGAAGCTTTTCTTCAAAACCTTAGGGATGTACATCCTACTATTCCATAATGTAATTGCTAAGGTAACATGGCTTATGACACAGTCACAATAGTCTCAGTGTCTGAAAAATAACACATCTCACTAAAAAGATTAACCTGAGTTGAATCAAGCATGTGAAAACGACTCGATTTTTCTCTCCCAAATAGAATGATTTTTCTTCCTTAGCATAGTTTCATTAACTAAATGCAAGTATATTTCCCAAACAGCACAGCTATATTGCTTTCCTGTTTAAATTTTTTGTATTGGTCATTAAATATTAAAAGTATTGTCTCCTTTAGCACTTCTGCAAATATTACTTTCTTCTGCAAAGCCCCTGATATTTTTGTTAGTATTTTACTATTTTACAGAAAAAGACATAATAGAGTAATAATTTCATGACAGAATGCTGCTTTCGCATAGTAACCCAAATTTCATAGCTTAGCAGAATTGGCAGGGTGAGTATTGTCAAGTGTGATGCATCCCAGTTAACCCAACATAATATGAAATTCCATTAGAGAAAAATGAAGCCTGAAGAGAGGACACCTAAATCCTATTCAGAGCCTCTAAGACAAGACTCATTTATGACATCCTGGCTTAGGAAAGGCTCTTTTGAAACATCCATGAACAGGCTGGAGTTTTTTTTGTAAGACTTTTTTTCAGTCAAAGGAATAGATTTAAAGCTATCCAGAGAGGAGAGAAAAGTTGGAAGGTTTTGTAAAGAGCTTTCTGAGAGGAAGATGGTTTGCCTCTGTAACTGGATTTTTTTTTTTTTTAATTTTATTTGAAGCTCCTGAAGGAGGAAGTGCTTATCTTGAAGGGTTCCTGCACACACTCCTAGAAATCTCTCTCACAGGTAATTATCCTTTCCAAGTGCTATATCTTTGTAGAAATATATTAACTTCCTCTATTCTTTTTGTACTGCAACTTGGATTGGCTTAGTCAAAAATGTCTTCTGCTGGGTTTTAACATTTGAAAAAAAAAAAAATAACAAACCCTGTATTCCTCAAGACAATTACAATCTGATAATTCATTAGAAAATTTTATAAATGTAGACTTGCAAACTACACTCAGGAACCCAGGAACAAATGCTCTGCAGAGTCTTTAATCCATTCCTTTCTAAAATGGGATATTCTATTCATTCATACTACAATACATTAGTTAAAAATGAAACGGTTTTGCATTGTACACTACAGAAGTTCTATAATTACTTTTTATTACTTAAAATGTGTTTAGAGTGTTTACTTGCTTCAAACAAAGCTAACTACATATTTGTATGTGTGTGCTTGATCAAGCTTGGTGAGGGTTATAAGAAGGTAATTGGAAAAGAAGTAAGCTTTAACCAACATTATAAAATTAACTGTAAAAAAAATTAAACATTTAAAAATTAATTTCCTCTTGATATGCATTTTCGGAACATCCTCCATAAACTAATCACTAGGTATTTTTTCTACTATCTTGGCATTAAAGAAAAGAAGATGAAACATAAATAACATCTATCCTTCTGATAGATATCCTTCTGATATGATACATATCAGTTCTTCTCAGTCTTATTAGTGGAATCTGAATATGAAAGTATTTAAACTTACTTTAATATAGTGTTGGACTTTGCCTTTTAAAATTTTTATATGGGTCTGAACGTGACTGCTGTCCAGCAGCTCCATCCACAGCAGAGCAAATCCAAGCAGTGACAAATCTTCCAGCCGTACCCCATCGCTAGCAGGCTGCCGTCTGCTCTGGAATGGGCGTGCAGCAATGTCCAGCGCAGGAAGGCTGTTTGCGCAGTACCAAGGCTCAGGCCACACACAAAAGTTGATCTCTAGAGCGAAAAAAAGCACACTTAAGATGATGTACTGAGATATACTGTAAGACTGCACTGCTAAACTGAACTAGAGCATTGGTGGAGACACATCCTAAACTGATAGCACTGTCAGATGTTAAAATCAACTTGGACTGAGCAAATTTTTTGGGAAGATAGGTATATCTCTGATCCGAATGCATCTTGACTTTCAATTAATCAGCCTACCTTGCTCTCTGGCAAACTATACAGAGAATAGCATGTACTCCTCCCTTTCCAAGGTAATTTTTGCATATAATTTCAGGATTTTTTAAAAGATCTATTCCTGAACCGAAGTCCTGAAATCCTTCATGACATTTAATTTCTGTTCCCCACCCAGATTTCCTCAATGCCACATTGCAATCCAGAGTTACAGAGATCAAACTCTTCCCTTCTATTCTGTAGGGTGTATCTACGTGCAGAGATCTTGAAATAAATATTAGACAGAATATTAAATCTTTCAGCACTATTTCATTGAAGCAAATACATATTCATTATCCACATATTGGCTAACAATAAGCACTATCTTAACAGATCCCGACAGATCTTAATTGGAACATACACATGAATCTCTAGCCATATTTCATTTGACATTCTTTTTCTTCCTTTTTCAGACAGTAATCAAGAAAAGAATCATTGAATAAGAATGTATTTTATAGAACATTCATAGATTTTAAACACAATGATGTGCACATAATATGGATAATTCAGATTTTTTTAAAAAAAGCTGATATTCATCTTCCTTATCTTGGATTTATTTTGTTGATGAATATGGAGACAACTCTGGCTGAATACTGCTACAGAAAATATAGAGAGCACTGGCACACAGCCATAGAGAGGACCAGAAAATGAGGTGATGAAGGAGAATGAGGTGATGAATACTCAGATGAGTCCCGTGTATGGATGATGTCTTAAAATGGCATACTCACAATTTGAGAAGTCTGAGAGAGATGCATGTTGGAGAGATGACCTAGACATACCTACCAAATGTGGCTGACAGGGAAGGGTTGTTTGTGAAAATCATTACCACGATTAGTGATGTCCTTCTTTACCTTATGTCTTTATTTAGCTTCTATGGGCAAACTCATACTTATGGAGGGAAAAAAAAAAACCAACCCTGTGGGATGATCTCAGTTGCCCCAGTAACTTAAAGCACCATTTGTCACAGACACCCATTTGTAGGGAAGATCTTTTTAGGGTACTGGGATGAATATCTTAGAAGCTTTGATTGTAATGGGAAATTCCAATGACAGCAGCAGTTATCTACACAGACTCAGTATCCACTGCTTTACATCTCATTGCATATATTCCAACAGGATAATAAAAAGCTCAGTTCCCTCATCTGTCTGGTGGATTATTTCCAAAGGGGGACAGTTACTGGGACACCAGACCTCTCTGAGCATCATATCCTGAGCAGGAATGCAGGAAGCTTGTAGCTACAGTGTTTGCCTTACAAACACTTCCTTAGGATTCCCACTGACTAAACCACTAGCTGCTGCACCCGCTGCAAAACAATGACAGATTCAGGTAACACAACATGAATCACACCCCTGTTAAAGAAGAAGGCTGGGTTCACTTCAGAGAGTCATTGCAAGCTAAATCATATTAGTGCACATGCAATGCAGGTGTCTGGATTCTGTCTGCTCCTCTCTAGGAATACATACGAGACACATACCAGACTTCTCATGTTGGCAAACATTCTTCCTTCAAAACACCCATGTATCAAGGCACATGTATCTTTACAAACATAGGTACACACAAACCACATGCTTTTCTTCTTCTCCAATAATACTACTGTCACATTTTTATGTAACAAGAACTACCTATCCTTTGAGCCCTTCAGATTAATCTGAAAGGGTAAGAAGTACATTAACGCCAGAAGTAGGGGTTCCCCCCCCCCCCCCCTTGAAATTCACAAGCATTGGGTAGCTGCCCCACATATCCAGAAATCTTGCAGTCTGCAGACCTTGACCCAAAGAACATCTCATACAATCTTTTCGGTAACCAGTGAAATAAAGACAGCAAAAATTACCTCATGAGAACAACCCTCAGCAACACTTTATTACATATGACACATACTTACCTAAAGCAGTCACCTGTACAAAAGAATAACTGCCAGTGACTCACAATAAGAGTTTTCTTACGTTAATAAAAGATAGTATATCAGATGATTTTCTAATAAAGGCTCTTATTTTGACTGAGTCAAATATAGGAGCTTTATGTACTTTGACAAACACTGAAATACAAATTTCTGAGCACTGGGACATCAATTTATGACCAGACAAAGGTTATTTTTCCACTCTTGATATGAAAATATTATCTACTCTCTGTGCCAGGTGCCCATGCAAGTGGTGCAGCTTATTCATCGCGAGCAACAGAGCCAACTCCTTTCTCTCCCTCTCTCTGGATTGCAGATACAGACTCTTCTCTTGCAATAAGGTACTTGGATAACTTTATTTGCTGTCGGAAAGGCTTTTACTGAAGCATGTAGCTCTTGTACGACAATGTACACAGCTGCTTGCTTGAGCAGCCGGTTCAATTCAGTATGCGATTCTCGGCCTGGCTCATTGATCTGATTAGCTCGTGATCAGCTCAAATTGAGATCCTTTCTTCAGTCTATAAACAGAAGTGAGCTCTTTACTTTGTGACATCCACAAAGTACATTTATTTCAAAATGTTCATTTTACTGCTTTTGACGACTTCTCTGGTCTCTTCAACTGTGGAGTCACAGCCCAAGTAACCGCAGTCTAAATTGCTCTTTTAAAAAATTTCTCCAAACCTTTTTGAGTCTTGAACTATTATAGCTCTACATTAGCATATATACTTTATATTCATTATAAAACTCTTTAGTATTTCCTTTAAAAAAAAAAATCAAGTCTGTAATATTACCATTGAGGGGATGAGGAAAAGTGAGTGATCAGGAGAATGATGGCTGTTACAGGAGCACATTCAAACTTGAAGTGCCACGGCAAGTGTATGGCAAAATGCAGTAAAAGCAAATACTTTTTTCCCTTTTAGCTGTTGTCTGTGTGCTCTTTTAGTTTCTGCTACCGATTCCTAAAAACACAATTAGAACAATTCATGAGAACTGGGACACAGAAGGACACTCATATTAATTGGTTTGGGATTTATTTTTTTTTGCTACCATTTAAAAATAATTCTTATTCTTCAGTGGTTTTTGTACAAAACAGATCTTGACTTGCACTCAATAACTTGCTGTACAGTTTCCTGTAAAAAAACCTGCTTTTTAGCGTTGATCTCTCATCAATTGCTCGAGCTGAGCACCACGCCTGTAAACATAGCAAGGTGTCTGTTCTGTTAATCTGGTCGGCTTTTAACCTGGATGTGGCTTGTGGTCATGAAATCATCTTTCAAGTAAAAGATGTTTTTTCCCAGATAAGTGACAAGGCTTTAATTAGAATGTTACTCAGTTTCTCTGCACTTTCCTTGTGCTAGAAAGTATTTTAACAAATTGAACTCAAGCTACCTAGTGACAAGAACACAGTTTTTCAGCCTTCCTTTTGTTTGTTGGCTTTCAAAATCTGTTTTAATCATTTTTCATAAGTAGTCTCTCTTGCTTCATCAAAGCAAGAACCGTTTTGATTAGCGAAACAGGCCATTTTCTTTTTCTGGCTCTCTGAGAAATCAGAGTTGAAAACACATTCCCACCATTAGTTTTTTTTTTTTCTTTCTGGAAAGTAGTAGCAATTAAAAAAAAAAAAAGGAACTGTAAATTTAGCATTATTAAACAAACATAAACAAAATAAATGAAAGCAAATTGCAAAAGGAAGACATTTTTCAAGCCTCCTTCTGTAGCACAGCTGCAAAACAAAATAAACATCATACAGAAACTCACATTCACACTCTCAGAACCGTGATGGCTGGTAGACATGGGAAACACTGATAGCCATGATGTTTTTCAAGCAGAAACACTGACAGAGAACAGTAGTTTCTTCCCCCCAAAACTATATTATCATTTGTCTAATCAGGAAACTTTCTATTTTGAAGTTAATGTTTCATTAGTTTTTGTCATCAGAAAAAGTACTAAAACATAAGCGTACAAGTAAACTTTGAGCTTTAAAAACCACTATATCTTTTGTCTTGAACTACTAGTAGTAGAATCATGGCTAAGACTGGGAATAAGAAGCTGTGAGTGGAAAATGAAAATTCACTCCACCTCAGGAAACCTATGGGACAAACTGGATTTAGTTCAGACAGGAGGAAGCAGACTAAGTAACCCTGCCTAATATTTTCCGCATACCATCAGAAAACCATGCCCAGATAACCATTCCCATTCATCTTCAGACACATTTATGTGGAAGGCACATGCATAAATTAATACTTAAAAAAAAAAAAAAAAAAAAAAACAAAAAACCAAAGGGAGACCATTTCTATAGATAAAACCAGCCTCTGCACTGGAGCCTGGCACAAAGTGTGCATAAGGAAACTGTAGGAGATGCAGCTTAGGTGAATCCTAACGTTGTTAATCAATACTTCAGCTCCCCAAACTAACCTCAGTGTTATCGGGTGATATTGAAAACAGTTATCTCTGTTCAAGAGGTCAAGTTTATGTTTAAACTGCAAATAAAAGAACCTCAGTTTAATATCAGCAGTTTCGGTGTTCTCCAAAGAGCTGGTGATTATGGCCTTATTGAGTAGAAACAACCCTTCTCCCTAGGACAACAACTGCAAGACATTTGTATTTGAATATGTACTTTTGCAGGTAAAAGAACTAGTAAGTAAAAGTAATGCAGACCAAATGGCATAGTTTGTGGAAAAGTCAACTAGAAAGCAACACAAACTACTTGGACCTTGAACCCCGAAATACTCAAAGGAACACTGGAGCTGGTGTACAAGGGATTCTGTTACAAGATGATATTATTTTTACAGTATTTTCATAAAGTGCTTTCTGCTGCTGGAATGACTATGCTTTTGGAATACCATAGTACACTCCATACAGAGAAGGACGAACAAGGCTTTGTTAAAATACTTTTGTGCTGAATTTATCATTTTGAAGATCCAGATAAATTTCAGTCTTTAAATAAATCTTTTCCTCAAAAACGTATGACATTCTGCGTATTTGCCTGCCCAGATACTAAATCATCAAAACTTGTAAGCACTATCAATTATTCACAGTGACTGTGGTACAAGCGTGGCTGCCTGCAGTTATTAATTTATGGCATAAATTCACCCAGCTGAGAAGTCTTGAAAGAACAATAAAGTCCTGTGTGTTTTGTTGGGAAATTGCAGCGGGGCCTGAACAGATGTTTACTGTTAGCTGGATTTCCAAAAAAAGACCATCCGTACCAGCTTACACACAAATTCAGAGCACAGTCATCTGCTAAGAACAACAATTCTCTTGCAACTGAACAGTGATTAAATCACACCAAGCTCATATAATTCAGCTGTCTTTCTGCCATGCTCTACGGCAAATTCGATCTACACAGATCCTGACTCACAAGGTGCTAAAATACAACTCAGCTCTCATCGCCCAGATGTGCTACAGCAGTAATATTTTGGTCTTTGCAAATTAGGCTGCGCAGACTCTGAAGATTTTGCTTTCTAATGGAAATTCTACGTGGAAGTATCAAAAGGATCATAGAGAATTAAGCAAAAAAAAAAAAAAAAACAACTGAGAAAATACCACTAATAAATGATTAAAAAAATGCCTATCAAAACATTGTAACAATGACTACAGCATATTGTCTACACCATATCATGTACACCATAGGTAATAAAATTTTAATAGCTCAGCAATTAACGTCTTAAGAAAGGGAGAATTGGCATAATTTTTAACTTTGGATTTTTTTAACCAATGCATGTTTTTTATCCAGAGCCTAGCACGAGGAGTGCTGTATGTGAATTGTGGGGAAGGTAACCCACAGACTCAGCCTCTCCTCTCCCCCTCAGAATTTGGTAAGGCTATGCAAGTAATGCCATTTCTAACCTTTCCATATCAGTTGCAAAGGTTCTTCCCTCTCCCATAGATAATTAAGTAGCAGGTGTAAGTACAGCACAAACTACCTAAAGAAATTTGTTCTATTGGTAGAAAGACATCCCAGGCAGGGCTAACAAGCAATCTTGCCCAGATTTGCCTGCACTCCAGATAGGTTGGCATCTTTCACTTCCCTGCAACAGATTTCCACGTTTTAGAACTTTTCAGGAGTATCTCCAGCACAGGCAGGGCTGCTCAGATTTACACTAATTTATCCCAAGAACATTAAGTTTACTCGGTAAATTCCCATGAAAGAAAGGATTGCACAGCCGTGCTAAGACTGTATTTGATGTTACTAGGTAACATGATACAAAAACTGACTACCAAATAAATGAGAAATATCCTGATGCAGACAAAAACCTCTTTCTCTTCTTGATATAGCACTTTAGATGCTTTGTTAGTTGTCTTTAAAATACTCCCTGACATTTAAAATAAATTTGTATATTTTTACTGTTAATTTTATTTCATATACTTTATTATACTTTCATAATATCACTGTAAAAGTTACTTAGAAATGATGACTTCAAAATACTTCCTATCATAAGAGATTTACCTTTATCCATGAGTATTTACCTTGTACTTAAACTCGGCATTCAGCTCTAAGAATTAATTTATTTTACTTCATAAAAAAGAACAAAATTCATAACATGACATTGAATGTTGATAATCCATATTTAAGTAAAACAGAATATATATTTTAAAAATCTTTAATTAAACATATTTCATTTAATAGCTTCCAGGGTCTCTTTGTATTAGTTCATTAAATAAAGCAATTAAAAATTGTATCATATAACTCCCACATCTTGACTTTATCAGCATTAGTGAAGTTGCTTTTCTATGGACTTTAAACCACTACTTCCTTGCAAAACACTATTAATTATAAATTCGACCCACTGCAGATCAAATTGAAGGGGAATGGCCTTATTAATTGCCTAATTTAATTTCATTGCATGGATTATAACCATACAACAAGAGATAGTGGCACAAATATGTTTAAAGTGATAAAAGGATAAGATCATACATGCCACTTTAGAAGACATTATCTTTGCAATCAATTTCATCCTTTGATATAGGAAAATACATTTTCTTTGGTTCAAACTCACACAAAAAAAAAAACCTGCAGTCTCTCATGTATGATCTTCAAATTCAAAGCAAATGCTGTGTCTTACATGAGGAAGTTGCATGACCCAGCCTCACATATCCAAGCCACCTTAGATAAGAGCACAAAAATCACATTTTATAAATATTCCAGAAATACATTAAGAGAAATACAATAAATTAAACATTCACATAATTCTTAACAGAAATTAAAACGCCACCAAGAAACTAGAAGCTTGGAATTAGGACCAGCCCTTCCAAATGCTTATAAACACACCCAAAGACCATATTATCATAATCTAAACTTGCAAAAAGTCTTACATTCTCATTGAACATTTCCAACCTTTAGCATTATTTCAATACAGCTACATTATCCTAGTAATGATTTCAACTAACTCATTTGCCTCTATACTTAGAAGTAAGAAGAAATAATAATGGTATTTTAAGTATCTCTCTAAACTCAAAAATAGATTTACAGTATTTCCTTTTAGTACCTGGCCAATGGAAAGTCTGTCAAGTCATTATTGTTGAGATGAAAAAACAGCAATGGCACAATATAGTACAATTCTTTAAAAAATCGGGAGAAGATAGGAGACTCTAAGGGGAGGGGAAATAAAAGAAAACAAGAACTATCATATTTGAAAAAAAAAAAAAAAAAGTTAAATGTGTCTCTTCTATTCTGGTTACTAGTATATTCAACAAAAGAATACTCCAGGAAGCAGGACAGTATGTAGAGACATTGTTGAGGAAAAGGCTAGATATGCATTCTCTTGAAATACTGTCAGTTCAAAAAATTTTACCTCATGGATGACTGAAAATGTTGGAAAGTCCACCAATCCTTCTTGAACAGTGGCATTTAATAGCGGATGTTTCCCATTTTCAGCTACACTTCGCTCAAAGTTAGAAGAGATGACAAAAATTTATAGGTACAGCCAAAACCAGAATTCCCTTTTAAAATTCTTAGATTAAGTGAAATGGCTGTATTTGAGTTTACCATAATCTCTAATTATGAGAGTCTCTTAATTATTTATAATTTTCTTAGAAAGAGTTTTCATAACGTTAAAGTCAGGGCTACATTGTACTGCTCAGAGAGTAACAGATCTCAGTTCCCCTGAGAAAATTGGGAACGGCACAGCTCCTCTCCAGGCATCCAAATAAGGTGCCAGAAGCAAGCAAATGATGCATCCAATTCCTCCACAGCATGCCTGGCATTTGATATCATGGCTCACGGAGCCCATCTCTCTAATGTCCTTGGAGCAATATGCTAGTGTAAAAGAGGGAAGTGAGAAGTATCTGTACCTTCAATTGTAACTTTTTTTCTCATGTGAGAAAGAAGAATAACTCATTTTGTCCTTCTGGATCTTTATACCATGGACAGACCATGCTTCAGTTTATATCTGTCGTTCACCATCAGGTCAGCTACTGCTGCTGTCTGGTAACAACCGGCAAACGCTGACTTTGCAATGACTTCTGCTATAGCTTCGTAGTTAAGCCCATAGTGTGTGCTCAACAAGCTGAACCTTCCCTTCTGTTTTTGCTAGATATGTCTCTAATTTTGCTATTTGTGGAGAAAATACTTTCAACATGCAGCCACACTAAGTCTAATAGAGATTCTCACCTCTAAAAACATCTCGTCAAGAACAACGCGATATGGGGTAAGACATGCTAGAGCTTCAATGGGAGAGCTCCCATAAAGAGAGCCCCTACCCCATGGAAATGAAAATAAACCTTAGACTAACTTTTGGTGTGAAACTATTATGAACTCATTTAATTTAAGAGGCTGACCCCTGGATATTATAAAAATAACCACAAACCATTTTGCAGATTCCCATCAAAGGGGAAAAATACAAAATGAGTCATGAAAGCATCCCTTGAACTAAGCTATTTCGTTGGACACACCCAGAAACATGAAAGGTAATAAATAACAAAAGGTAACAGTATTTTCAAGGGTTAATTACAAGGCTCAATAAAGAATGGTGAACTTATTTTCTGTTTGAAGAGTAAGTATTAGTCTTAAAATTGAACACAGTTCTACCAAAAACCTTTTTAAATGGAAAAATGCCAAAAAGCAGAATTTCTTAATAAAATAAAATGCCCCAAACCACATGCTTTTCTTCTTCTCCAATAATACTACTGTCACATCTTTATGTAACAAGAACTACGCTTTGATTATTCAAAACATCTCATTTTGGCAAACAAAACATTCCACACCAGCTTCAGCTTTTATATTTGCAGACAATGGAATTGTGTACATACCATATAAAGTTTTAAAAACTGCAAAAAGTGGGTTTTCTTTTTAAATGAAAAATTCTACTGCTCTTTTCTGAAAAGTGAAAATGAAGTATTCTAATTTTTTAATTAAATTTTCTTCAGATTGTCACGTTTCCACAAAACATTTCACTTTAAATGAATCAGCACTTTCTAACTGAGAAATACTCCATCAGAAAAATTCTGGCCAGCTCTACTCAAAACGACAAGTGAGAAAATCTTCTAACTATTTAACGGGGATTGCCATCAAATCAAATCACTGTAGGGCACTACATCAAGCAGGCAGCAGCACTGCAGCTGAGCGAGGCTTCTCATCCACTGTCTGTCTTCCACTCATCATCTGTCATTTCAGTGCTCTCCCTCCACCATCTCTGTCACCAAAAAATAAGGCACTGGAGGAGTCTTAAGATGAACAGCACCAAACAGAGGCAATCAGAAGAGGAGTTGACAGGAAGAAGCATCTCTGTATTTGCAAAGAAGACTCAACACCACTAAAAAGCCTTCCTCAGAATGGGACTTGTCCCTACTGAGGTGCCAGCTGTCCTACCAACGGAGCTGTCAAGTGTGGAGGAACCGTCCACATGGACCACTATCAAAAAGCAAATATAAAACATAAAAATTGGTAAACTAGCAATATCTGACAAAAACAGAGGAGAAACACTACAGAAACACCTAGAACAGATACCAATGGCAGGCTGTGATGTCCCAGAAGAGAATATAACCCTTCAGCTTCTACAAGACGTAGAAGAAAGGAGTCTAACAAAATTATAAATTTTTAGGACTCATTTAAACATTGTAAAACTATAGAAACACATTGATTTGGTCTCATGTTGACTTTTAAGCTGTGCTATTCATAGGAGGTATTAGCGGCACAGTTCCCAGCAAAAGGAGCTGAGCACTTGCACGCTTACAGTGAGCACGAGGATTGCACCGTTACCACGTCAGAATGCTTTCAGATCCACAGTGGTCTACAGACGTGGTCCAAAAGCTGTTTTCCAGTTTTACCCAGTGAACATGCAGCAATGCATTCCTTTAGAATTCCTACTTTAAAATACACCCTGCAAACAGTATCTTTATTCAGCCTTCATAACTTTCGGTGGCATTTTTTGTTTCTCTGCCTGTGCTACACATTACAGTGGCATGAAGGCAAAGGGCCTTTAGATGAAACGCAGTGAAGTGGCGTTAAGATCTAGACTGTTGTCTCCTCCAGTCATTGCTCTGGAAAGAACTTTGAAACATCTTAAAGCTAGAAACTCAAAGTCTGTTTTATAGTCAAGTACGTTTAAACTAGGAATCACTTAAAACACTTGTTAGCAGCAATTTCAAGCCTGTGCTAACCCCATCTTATGACATATCATCCCCTTGTTATTACTACTACTCATACAATGGTCATTCAGCAGTCCAATCTCCACATCTCTAGAGTATGATGTATTTGTTGACTTACTGGTTTTCATGTTTCTTAAAAATTCAAGCCCTTTAGTCCCTCTAATGTAAAGTCTTACATACAGGGAAGCTTTCATCTTTCTTAGGCAGTCATTAAGGCAGTAAAGAAAAGTTTCTCCCAAACCTTTTTATCCATTTCCCTCCTACGCATTGTAATAAACACTTCCAAATTTTCTGAATTCATCCCTTGCCTGGGAAAGGAGGAACAAACAAAAAACCCTTCAAACCCTAACACCTACCAGTGACCTGAAGTAAGTTGCCCTCATCAGAATCTGAATCCCAGTTCACTGATGGATCTGCGCCTGCCTAATTAAACTGTGGACAGTGAATTCTAGGCTATTACTCTGCTCCTCAGAGAAGCAATTCATCATTTTGCCATGCAGCTCGTGTTGTCAGGACAAGCTTTTGTCATATGTAACATGCCAGTTTTTGTTTTGATAGGTGATTTTTAATTGAACCATAATGTCATCCCTGCCGGAGCATGAGAGAATTGAAGTTATACATCACAAATCCAGATCTATAGCGCTTACTGTCTTGGAAGTGCAGGAATGTTGAAGGAGCCTGATCCTACTAGGCTTTCCAAGAGAAATGAGCTGCTATGAAATGGTACATGCCATGGTATAAAGACATGATAATTATTTATGTAGATTTATAAAAGCAGAATAAAAGTAACAGGTGGTGCAATAAGCCACCTGATGAGCAGGTTATGACGAATGCTACTGGGCTGGTTATAACTTCTTTAAAACTATTTGAGTTTATAACCTTGCATATCTCATGAATTGAGAAACGTTTCAGTAATTTCAAACAACTGAGTACAATGATAGGTAATTCGCAGTTAGTAAGAACTTTTTATGGCTACTGCAATTAGTAAGTGAGCACAAGCAGAAATTTTGAATAATAGTTCAACTCATAGATATAAAAAAACTGTAAAATTAGGGAATATATTTAACACTGGTAGAGAAAAAAAGTAATGGCAAAAAAAGCCAGATTAACTGTCAAAAGCCATGAAAATCTTCCATTTAACAACACAGAGACCTTCCTAGCTCTCATATTACAGCCAAGCAGTACAGTATGACACTCAAGACCCTATCCTACCATGAGCATGGCTATCCATGGAAAAATCCCTACAGATGTATGGAAGTTGAGCAAAAGGAGAAGTGTTCCTCTCCTTTATTGCACAGAAGATACCTTTTTTTTCCCTACATAATTCAGCTGTTTTCACTGTTAATAAGCAATTTTCCACATATTGCACATTACATATTATAAAACAATGCCTAGGCTTGTCAAGTTCATAAGCTTCTCCATTACTTTAAAAAAAAAATAAAGCTATGTTGGTAGTAAGTTGCTTTTACCAATAAGGACTTCGTCCATTTTTCTCTTTTTTTCTACTCCAAGGCACCAGAATTTTGCAAACAGCAGCTCACACAAAATCATTGCAAAGGTATATAGCAATGAATCTTTAAAACCCAGGCTCCTGATTGAACTCAGAGCGATATCCAAAAATAAGTCCTCCTGATATTCATGGACATGAAGGGGGACACTCTTCCTTGCCAGCCTTTGTTTTTCTCAAACACAGGGATTCAAACCACTCCTTAATCCTGCCAGCAGCCCCCCCCCCAGACCTCAAAGGCACAGGGCACTTTGCTTTCATTCCCAGACAGGCCTTGGCTTTGTATCACATTTTCCTTTTCCCTACTGAAGTTCCCTACTGCTTGCATGAGGGCATAGGCTTAATTTGCTAGGTTATAAGTCAAAACATATTGACTACTACCACGGTTCCTAAAGACAGTGATTTACCTCCTGGACAACAAGTCATCATGAACCTTCATGTGTAAGCCCTATTTTAATCACTGGACCAGTCTTTATTAGGCCACCTAACCAAAGCTGTGTCTGACTCACAATATGCAAAGCAATTATAGAACTAATTCTTCTGGGGTTTATTTATTTTTTTTTTTTTAGACACCAAGTATGTCAGTTGTGAGAGCTCAGTCATTTCCTTATTTTTGCCTGATCATACCCCTATTTTCAGTATTATGGGATTTTTCACTCGAATAATTTTTATTGGTATTGTACAACTATTACATTTCTAGAGAAGCATTTAACACAGGCATTATGAAGCCACAGTATCTTTTTGAGTCTTAGGTTGGATCTCTCCAGCCTATCCCTTTCCACACTGCAAAACTGGTTTTTTTTCATACAGACACAGAAGTTAAAATTCAGTTATGCAGTTAATCCAGCTAAACATTATGGAAATAATTTGGAATTAGTAGTCATTGTAGAAAAAAAAAAGTAGTTTCATTACATTGTTTTTAATTTGAATTAAATGGATGCATAAAAGCAAAAAGACTTTGACTTTAAAGATTATTTCTACCTTGAACTATTCCAGTAGAAAATTGTGTAAAAAAAAAAAAAATTAAAAAATCTGAAATTAGCCTCAACTAAAGTAGCTGTCATCCAATTGCTTGTGTTTTGCATGCCTTCTTGTTTAAAGAAGGTAGTATCTAAAATTATTCTGCATTTCAGCTTTGCAGACTTCAGGTCAGAGTCACAGCACACGGCTTATGTTATAATTGATAGCTGATGGAGTATTGCTGTGTTTTTAATCTTCCTGAAACTGCAGTTTTGAAATTAGAGACGTTTATCTCTCCATTTAACCAGCTACGAAGAGATGAAAAAACTGTTTAGTCAGTATTTCCAGAACTCAATCACACAATCACAACATGTTCTTTCCAACCGTTAACAGACAGCTTACCAGCTCTGTCACTTAATGCAGCTGAAATGCAATTGACAGAATGACAAATCTTTTTATGAGGAGCCTGAGTCACATCAAATTAGTCACAGAGAGATGTTAGTAACATATAACCTGCAAAGATGTAATGTCTTTCTGATTTTATACTCTCTGTGCGGTTATTCAGTCACTGCTGCACCGATACAGATAGAATGTCTTTTTGATTTTTAAACTACTCCTGCTACCGCTTGTGCGGGGTTTTATAATTAGTTGTAAGCTAGGGCAAAGAATTCACAGAATATCTGAAGCTGAGGATGTGAAAATGTACCTAGCGAAAACTAATTTACACAAATATTAGACTATTTGTTATACACCAACTTTATTATATGCAGAATTTTCTTTAGCTTCAATCAACAAAATCAAACCTCAAAGGCAGGATCCTTGCGATATATGTTCCAGCTGGACTATTATATCTAGGTTATATGAGAATCTTACTCTACTTTGGTCTCTCAGAGCTATTTGGTGCTCTCTCTTGGACTGATAATTTGGACTTACGGCACGGGCGGCTTTGCTCCAGAACAAATCCATAAACCAACAAAAGAAAGCATAAAACCAACACTATGATCCATTTGCCCCACTGGCAGCTCTGAGATATGCCGTTAAAACAGTGTCAGTCCCAATGGTGTTGTAGCTTACTGGGGAATAAGTCTTTCTGGCTCTGCTGCGTGACCAGGCTCAGATTTTGACATAAAGATACCCGCCTAAGGACAGAAAAGAAGAGATTTTTTTTTCGTTAGCTCAGTTTCAGGATAAAGGGAAGGAGTCCGCCTGAGGTTTCCCAGTACTAAATAAGAAAAACCTCAGTTTTAAATACACAGGCAGCCACCATTAAACAGAAAGAAATGGAAGAAAATGCTTAGACTTGAAAATGCAAAATTAATTATTTATTGTGAACATTATGATCTCAACAGTGACTTGTCTCTTTAATTAACTCACAGCCATGCCAGTCATGCTTAGATCACTGCTTTGAATACACAGCACTACTGAAAATCACACATTTCCAAAGCAGTGACTATCACATAAGTACTTAACCCAAGAACAGCTTGAGCAGGCATCACTGTTCACGCACGGGCCCACACTGACTAAAGCAAGCACCCTGGAAGCTGCTGTCAAGACCAACTTTGGGGTTATCCATGCTGGGCTGCACTTCACAAGGCACCCTGATGGACACAGCTTGTCGACAGATAGTTTGCAGGAGATGGGTGCTGCAGCTTTCAGGCAGCGAATGGAGTTGAACCTCTCCGTCCAGTGTTTGGAAGAATGCTGGAAATGGCTATTTCAGAATGCTTGCAGATGTTTGTACAACATGCAGTCCTCCACAGTTGTAATTTCTTTCTTGCAAATACAAGACTTGCCTTTGCTAAAAAGTGTCTGAGCTCCTAGAAATTAATTTTAAGAACTCTAGTTCAAAGTCCAGACACAATATCTTAAGGACAGAGAGCACTCTGGATCCTCAATCAGCCTACCATGCCAGAAGTCTGGAAGCTACCCTTCATAAAAATCTCCTACACATCAACCTCTGTGACCTCGGTGATTTTAGGGCATTTGTTTGGCAAACTACAACTGCTTTTGTAGGACATTAATCTTGATTTTTGCAGTAGTCTTTCTCTCTCCCTCAGTCGTTGGTTCCCGTATCTCAGTCATGCACTTTGGACCACAGCACCAGAAAACGTCATTACCTTCAGCCTTGAATGATTGGATTCGAGCACCGAATTCTCATACATGTCACTTTCTTATGTGAAGTGCAGCATTCCTCAATACACCACCATGCACTTGCCATCTGGAGAACTAGTGCATCACATGGGAGAAATAAACTTATCTTGCAGGCTTTTCCACACATCAGGCCCTCACTTCTATGTACCTATTATTTCTTATGGAAACGGAAGGAATTGCTCATCTTTGTGATCTCTATCTCTTGAATTTGGCGGAAGATGACAGAGCAATTAAAAAAATATAAAAAAGGATTTCATTGATTGACAGACTAGCTGACAGAGAAGTTGCTTTAACCTTATTATTTTGGAAATATGTCTCTGGTAGCAAATTCTATGCAATAAGGAATATGAAGCTTGATGCTGAAATATCTACAATATTTTCTTACTGCTTTTTTACACTAACTAACCTCAAAACTGACCCCATGTGAATACATTGTCCCTTGAAGTATAAGGATCCAGAAGACTTGGTTAGTCTTTCTCTATCTGTCATGGACCTGTGCTTACTTCAGTAAGACATCTAAACTTTCCTTCACTCCACCCACTAAGTATTCAATTAAAAAGAAAAAAACTCTACTTAAGGCATTGATTTATTTTCCACTGAGGTATTTTTGGCCCTTTAAGTAGCGTGTTAAGGCTTGATGTCTGTTCTTGGACTCTTAAGCAATGCCTCTGAGATCTGAAGACAATCATAACTTGACTTCGAGGCTTCAGCAAATCCACCCAAAGTTGAAGGCAGAATGTGTGGCAGCCAATTCAAATTATTTTTCTGCTCCTACAATTCAAACTACAAATTGCTACCTGTCAGTATAAACAAATACTGGCATTTGTTCATGAAATACGAGTGCCTCAAAAGTTAACTTGCCTTTATACACAAATTTGATTTCTGTTTGTATGTGGATTTTAGGATCATGTTCTTGCTCCTCTGCTTTTAAATTATTTATTAACTGTTTAGACAAGAAGTCTCATCTTTGCATTGCTCCCAGAGAGGCGAGATCAAGGATGAAGAAAATGCATTTGCCAATAACCAGTATTTATTGTGGCCTAAATGAAAGTGCATGTTGTCATTTATCCTTCTATTTGGCATTGTGAATTTACATAATGATGTATGATAACAGTTATAAAAAGGACACTCTGACATCTTAAAGAAATGAAGCCAATTGCAGAGACAGCTGTAAATGACTTCAGCAGAGTTGAAGACAGTCTCTACTGTTTTAGTCTACTATGTACCTCAATTTAACAGGTAAATTCCCTTAGTTAAATTAGCACTTAAATTCTAGCTGGCTATGAAATTACCTCAATTTTAAGTCAAGCTCCTGGGATAGGTTTAAAATGCTAATCCTAAATTAAAGTAACATTGAAAGAAATCTTAGAATTTTTTATTCATAATATTTTATATTTAAATACAACTTCAATGTCTTTAACTATCCATGACACAAAGCATGAGCGAATGATTGTTCTTTTTTTCTCCACTTTATTATTCACAGAAGCTACATAGTCCGAACATTTTGAATCAGATTTCTTTATCTCTGTGTAACATTTATTTAATCTGTTTCCTCCTCTACATCAGTGAGGATACTCTGGACTTGCATAGGTGACAGACACCTGAACAAGGGCCACTGCTTCCCAAATCACCCCTTTCTAACTATTAATGCTGCTCTTGCCCACTCTTGGCCATCTCTTACTTCACATAACCTTACTTCTTCAACTGAAGTTCAACCATTTTGCTGCAAAGCATGCTCTTCCAGTCCTTTTGCTGAATCAACCCTCAGTGAGCTCTCGCTTTATTTCCTCTTTTCTATCCACAACACCAAGTAATTGCCAACTGCCCATTGTACTCGAAGAGCAGGTTCGGGATTATCTGAAGAACCTAAAGGTGCACAAGTCCATGGGACCTGATGAGATCCATCCGCGGGTCCTGAAGGAACTGGCAGATGAAGTTGCCAAGCCACTGGCTATCGTATTTGAGAAGTCGTGGCAGTCTGGTGAGGTCCCCGATGACTGGAAGAGAGGGAACATAACCCCAATTTTTAAAAAGGGGAATAAGGAAGACCCAGGTAACTACAGGCTGGTCAGCCTCACCTCTGTGCCTGGCAAGGTCATGGAGCAGATTCTCCTGGAAACCATGCTAAGGCACATGGAGAGCAAGGAGGTAGTTGGTGACAGCCAACATGGCTTCACCAAGGGCAGATCGTGCCTGACCAATCTGGTGGCCTTCTATGACGGGGTGACGGCATCAGTGGACAAGGGACGAGCAACTGACATCATCTACCTGGACTCGTGCAAAGCTTTTGACACTGTCCCGCACGACATCCTTCTCTCTAAACTAGAGAGACATGGGTTTGATGGACAGACCACTTGGTGGATAAGGAGTTGGCTGGATGGCCGCACTCAGAGAGTGGTGGTCAACGGCTCGATGTCCAGGTGGAGACCGGTCACGAGTGGCGTCCCTCAGGGGTCCGTGCTGGGCCCGGCCCTGTTCAACATCTTTGTCGGTGACATGGACAGTGGGATAGAGTGCACCTTCAGCAAGTTCGCCGACGACACCAAGCTGTGCGGTGCCGTCGACACGCTGGAAGGGAGGGATGCCATCCAGAGGGACCTTGACAGGCTGGAGAGGTGGGCCTGTGCCAACCTCATGAAGTTCAACCAGGCCAAGTGCAAGGTCCTGCACCTGGGTCATGGCAATCCCAGGCACAAATACAGGCTGGGCGGGGAATGGATTGAGAGCAGCCCTGAGGAGAAGGACTTGGGAGTGCTGGTGGATGAGAAGCTTAACATGAGCAGGCAATGCGCCCTTGCGGCCCAGAAGGCCAACCGCATCCTGGGCTGCATCAAGAGGAGCGTGGCCAGCAGGTCGAGGGAGGTGATTCTCCCCCTCTACTCTGCCCTGGTGAGACCCCACCTGGAGTACTGTGTCCAGTTCTGGAGCCCCCAACACAAGAAGGACATGGACCAGTTGGAGAAGGTCCAGAGGAGGGCCACGAAGATGATAAAAGGGCTGGAGCACCTCTCTTATGAGGACAGGCTGAGAGAGTTGGGGCTGTTCAGCCTGGAGAAGAGGAGGCTCCAGGGAGACCTGATAGCAGTCTTCCAGTACCTCAAGGGGGCCTACAAGAAAGATGGGGAAAGGCTGTTTAGTAGGGCCTGTTGCAATAGGACGAGAGGTAATGGTTTTAAAATAGAGGGGGGTAGATTTAGATTAGATATTAGGAAAAAATTTTTTACAATGCGAGTTATAGAACACTGGAACAGGTTGCCCAGAAAGGTGGTGGAGGCCCCATCCCTGGAAACGTTCAAGGCTAGGCTGGATGAGGCTCTGAGCAACCTGATCTAGTCAGGGATGTCCCTGCTCCTTGCAGGGGGGTTGGACTAGATGACCTTTGAAGGTCCCTTCCAACCCTAACCATTCTATGATTCTATGATTCTAATTTTCTCTTATCTTTTGCATGCAGTTTTGTTACATTTCATTTATTCTTTCCACAATCCAAAAAATTCATAAATTGAACAACTTTATTCAGCAACCTTAGCTAATACCACCCTCCTATGCTGGAACTACCTTCCTTGGCTAGCACTGAATTTCTCCTTCCTGCACATGCCTTTTAACACTGCCATCTGCCTCATATCTTTTCCTGTGCATTTAGTCACATTTTATTCAGTTCTTATTTTTTAAACACAGCTAAAAACATAACAAGGTATTTTCAACACGCCAGCCTCTCATTAGACATCACATGGTGATAATCATTTTCCCTGAACAGAGAGTTATTTACCTTTATTTGCTGTCCTGTGTCTAAAAGCTTGTAAGTGCCTGAGGGTAGAGACCTATCTTATATTTCAGTCACACATTATTTACACAAGTTATTATTGTTAATTATTTTTTCCCATTTCTTATGTTCTTCTCATCCATCCAACACACTGTAACTATGTTCATTTCCCTTATCAGCCCCTTTAACTGTGAAAATGTCTTCTTAAACTCTTGCTGCAACTTTGAATATTTTTCCTTATGCCATCATATCGTCACAATAATAAACCATTGCCAGGTTTAGGAGAATGAAAATGCAATAAAGAAGAAAATAAGACTAATAATTCGAGAAAATATGCTATGTTGATCCCCAAGAGCTGCTTTGTCTCTTAGAAACTGGTAACATGAATTAAGATGACAGTGCAAATCACTGGGAGCATAATAGCAATGATAATGAAAGGTTTGTATAAGACCTCAGTAAAAAAAAAAAAAGTTATCAGAACAAGATAATATTTTTCTTTTCACTGTTTTTTTTTTTTTCTTTTTCTTTGCCATGGCAGTATCCATGTCATGCTTGCAAAGTGCTTACAGGGAAACAATCCCCAAATTTTAATTCAGAAACAGAATTTTCAAAGACTTACTCAAGAAAGAGAAGGAAGGAGCTGCAGAAGAAGGAAATCAATTTCAAATTAAAGCCTAATCTATCTTTGCTTATGTTTCAATAAACATTAAGAAAAGAGAGAGAACATTCTATAGAGGAAAAAAAAAGGCAGAAAATAATATTGTTTTGAATTTTTGTCATATTACTTTACAATGAACCAGAAAAGACTCATATTCTTGCAATTGTGTTAATATTTAACTCCCATTTCTGCAATGTAATGCACATTGTAAAGCAACAGAACATTTTTAAACAACAATGAAATTCAGTGTGTATTGTATGTTGTAGCACAGGACACAAATATGATATGACATACTACATTAACCTGCCAAGATACCATAATAACTATCACTATGTGTTTTCAACTTTTGATTTAAAAACCACAAAGAGTTACAATTCAAATCCTAACTCAATAAAAAATTACTTTTATATCAGTGCTATCTCCGGGGATACGCTTAGGATTGAAACGCTTGTTTTTTGAACACTTTGACATTATTTCTCATTGAAATGAGCATGAGAAATTGTTCATCAAAAGCAGAGAGGAGGGAAAAAAAAAAAAAAAAGGATTAGCATTTTAAACCTATCCCAAGAGCTTGACTTAAAATTGAGGTAATTTCATAGCCAGCTAGAATTTAACTCCTTGTAGATTCTAAATGGTAGCTCTCACACTGCTCACACAAGAGGAGGAAAAAAACACTAAATATATTTATTCTCCAACGACTTGGACCTTAAATTGAAAGGTTGCTACTTTCATAAAACAGTAAGATTTTTTCCTTCTGATATTTTCATTTATTTATGCAAGAAAGTAATTCTGACAAGGCTTTACAATTACATTGCCATGCTACCACAGTTTCTTCTGCTCTTGCTGTCCTTGCAGATTATGTTCTATTCTCCTCTTCTAGCTTTCTTCTTTTCCTTTCCATCCTTTCTTATTCCCTTGTTTTCTCTCCCTTTTCTCTTTTCCATATTTTTATAATTACAAGTCAAAGTCCTATAAAACTTAAGAAGCCTTCAGATAGATCATTACTAATATAATTACAGTATGGAGAGCATAGTGATGTTTGAATGTAAATTAGAGCGAGTTTTTACAGTTCATTAGAAAGACTCGGGGATTGAATTTAGTTTAATCAAAGCTTGAGTGCTCTCAGTATACACAGCACACACCTAGTGAAAAATAGCATTAATACAGACTCAGAGATTAAAGATGTGTCAAGCTTCGCATCCATTTAAAGGAGTCCATGCACGGCGCATCACAGACCCTAGTACCTAACAGCCTAATGGAGTTGAACTAAAAATAATTATATGTAATTCATTAATTTGCAAATGAATATACATTACTTCACTTTTCTACCTTCTTTCTGCAAGCTTTCCTCCCACAGACACATTCTGGGGGAAACGCTTGCCCCTGGTCCTGCTGGCTTTTCCCAGATTCCGACCACGGATGGCGGCAAGGCCTCAGTACCTGCTCCTGCATCATTTTCCACTTTATCTGACCTAAGGTCATTTCAAAGTAGTTTAGCTGGTAGAAGATGGAGTGCTCCGCACTGCTCGGTCTGTCCTCGTTTTATTTCCCCATGTGAGCACTGGCATTATTTCTGGGCCCTGGAACTACCGAGGATGGCTCCCAGAGCCAGAGCTCCTGGGAGATCCAGCTCCCTGCACCTCTGTGTGCTGGACAGGAAACACATTTCTCACCTGCTCACTGGAAAAGCACTTATTTCCAAGTTAATCAATCAAAACATAGAGTGTCATTCCACTCAGAAAACATTTCTGTGGAAATTTCCTAGGGTCTCTCCTTGGCTGCTGGTTTTCCACTTAGATTTACTTTGCAATAGCTAAAAACGTTCAGGGTATTAATCCAACTGATACGACTTTGTTTAGTGTTAAAATTTAAAATGCAATTGTCAGGCCACATTAAACCACTTGCTCTAGAGAAGTTAGTTTTCTCACAGTTATTTGTCTCAAATTGCCTTCAGATGTTTAAAAAAATAAAGCCAGGTGCAGCCAGAGAAGATCCTGCAGAACACACAGGGTTCCCGGGGCGCGTCTGCAGACTGCTTCTGGATGGGGACCAGGCAGCTGCAGCCCAGATCACTCTTTAAGGAGACTACAGAAGACATACTGCACGTACGCGCCTTGCAAAAACATACTGAAGAATTTACAGTTTAATGTGGAGAGGGCACAAGCTGCAGGAGAGATGGCTGACGTTAAGAGGGCGCAAGGTCCTGGGAGAGCGACACGGCCCAGGTGCCACACGGTAGCACGGCTCCGAGCCAAGAACGGGCTGTAGCTACAGCGAGGACAGGGCAGCCGGAGCAGGACCCGGAGCTACCACGCCGGGCAGCAGCACTCTAACTTAATCAGTTTATCATCTGCCCAAAATGGGTTGGGTGTCGCTGCTTGAAAAGCCCTGGCATGGATTTGTGTTTTAAGATTTTGCTGTCCTAAAAATAGTTCATCATCGAAAAGCCGGCAGATCTTTTAATTATAGGGAAGCAAACAACACCACCAGAGAAATGTAAATACAGCCTAATTGTTACTTTTTAATTTAATTGTTAGAGAGTCAGCTGACATAACAGCAGACGTGGGTAATGCCTATGTCTTAAGCAGCAAGATCTGCAATCAAGTTTTTAAAATGTTCCTCATTTGTCTCTCTCATGGGACTTTACATGCAAAGTCTTGCCAAATGAATCAAGAAAAAAAATAGGGTAAGCATGAATGCCGGAAAAAGAAACCACAAAGAATACATTGAAAGCACTATACAGGGCACAGTTTGATTAAATTGTGATTTGTTGGTCTTGTAAGCACTCTCCAGAAAGGAATGTCATGCTAATCTAAAGCTGTCCAACTTCACCTCATTTTTAGCAGGACAACTTTAAATGAGACAGTTCCAGATTTTGATTTCTGAGGGATATCGGAGTGCATTCACCCACAGGGCATTTAAATACAAAAATCTATTTATATGCAAATTCTTTAGTATTTCATGTAAAGTGGATTTTTATCAATTGGCCATTCTATTCTACACGTTATCATGTTGATAAAACATCTCTAGTAATGGTAAAATGTAGGAACAAATATAATCAGCGCAGCTTCTCTGGGTAGATCCTAGACTTTCTTAGGGCATTCCTGTGAGTTCTTGAAATGTAAAGCTATAATTGTTAACAAGCTGCTTTTCATGGAGGACTGAGAAATAGAAGTCCTCAGAAAAGGCTCTTTTGATCACTCTCACCTATCTTGAAGAGATACCTAATACTGGAGAAAGTTCAGAATATGTTACTTATAAGCCACAGGAAATCCCTCAATTTTTCTTTTTTTTTTTTTTTTTTTTTTTGAGAAAAACTCAGGCCAAATCCGTAATTTACAAATTTTAGATTTTCCAGCTTTTTTCACACAATATCCTTTAGACATCTGTAGATGAAAATGCTTCATTATCAGAGCAGCTCTGGCTGTAGTGAGTGTGCATTTGCTATTACAAGGCATTCCTTTTGATACTAGTTTGTACGCAAATACATAATTTGGGATGGGGAGTAGGTGTGCCTTGCTAATTCTACATATTGTGGAACACTAACAGAGTTTGAGGGAGGTGGAGTGGGAACTTCTCTGCTGAAGGAAGAAGCAATCTCATCAGGAAGGTCAGCATTTCTGGCCTTTCTTTCATTCGCCCTCTGTGAAACATCTCAGCAAAACTAAACAGATATTTGTGGTGCCTCTTAGAGTTTTACCAGGAAACTTTGAGCACCAGCACAGAGTACCACCGTCCACACTGATATTAACATTTACAAACACAAAACTCCTCACCTCCAGAAATGAATGCCATCATCTCAACTCTCCTTGCAGCCCTCCAGTGCTAAGAATTATTACACCAAATAGCTGGAATCCACCTGAAATCTTCTCTTTGAAATAAATAAAACAAAAAAAAAAAAATTCTTTGGAAGACTTTGACCACACTTTTTTTTTTTTTTTTTTTTAAACTCTCCTGGAGTTTGGAAGGCAACAGAACAGTTATCCCAGTGCTATCTTCTGGAGTTTTGCAATCATCTAGCCAGCTGAGATGAAACCAGTATAATACAATTAGCCAAAGGACACAGAGCAGCCTAGGTGATTAAGTGAGAGAGTTTGGCGATTGCAGATTTCACTCACACCCCTGGGAGGCTATTGTCATGATAGCTGATTGCTTTGAACATGCTTGCAGTGGTTATCTGTTTATTTAAACAACTTAGATGTAATAGAGCAGTTCTCTCTCTTCCTGGAAACAAGCTAGTGTTTCTTTGGATTGCTTACTCCTCCAAGGCTGAACTCGAGGACAGACTTTTAGAAATAACAAAGTACTACAGATTGTGCCGGGTTTGGAACAATAAACAGAACTGACCATTTCATATGCCATCTATCATGTGAAGAGTTTAATATCCATTATTTCCAAAAATAGCACCATTTATCTGAGTACTAGTAGCCTTCCCAGTAATAATATTGCTTAGAGAATCAGGTATGAATCCAAGTACATTTGTCTGACATAAACGTTCAGAGATTTCTTCTAAATTTACATAGTTCTTTTAAGAGGTTTGAGAGATCAGGCAGGCAACTTCACAAATTGAAGCTCATTAGATAAAAGAAATATTAACATTATTAGTATTTGTCCTGGAATTCAATTGACCAAATGAATGAAAAAGGTAATCTTTGCTAATTCTTAACAGTGAGTGATCAATGCCGTGTTTGACTTTACAGTCCTTTTATATTTAAATTTTGCTGTAGTAAACTCACAACTGACTGCAACACTCAATGCCCCTTATCACCTCAAAATTGTTCTTACAATTTCCCTCTCGCTTTCATCTATGAAGTTGTTCCCTAATGTATATATTAGAAAAATATATATATTTTTTTTATACAGGCAGACATTATCACTGATTGGACTGGCAGGAACTGCACTTCTTATATTTCAGTGAAGATTATTATTATTTGATATCTTTTCCCTGTCTTTTCTTGCACATATCAATAACATCCATATTCTGCTGTATTATTATAGCTAAGTCAAACAATGTAATTTGTAGAAACACATTCAATGCTGTTCATTAAAAGGATGAACTCATGTCACTATTTATAACTTCTGTATATCTGTGTCGTATTCATGTATTCATTCATTCCTTCTAATGATACCCATTCTTTGGAAACAGATTTGCCAAATGATTTATTTGATGAATGCAATCTTTCTGTTTCTTCTAATTTTCTACAAACGGTACACAGCTTTTATGAATTAGTTCATAATTCACAATCCCTCTACTACTCTGAATAGAGAAATTTCGTCCTACCAATTTCTCACGATCTTTTGGTTTTTTTTTTCTACAATCCTAATTCCTCATTTGATCACTAAAGCAGCAGCACATTGTGTCCCCTGATAAGCTAACGGTTACAGCTTTTAGCATAAATGCATATTCCAATGTGAACTGTGTTACTGATGATAGTTTGAATGCAGAAGTTCTTTCCAGCACTCCAAGGAACAGAAAGGTACCTCTTTAACAGAGAAAATACAACCCTAATTAACCTTAGGCAGTAACTTTACCCTCAAATGTTAGAATCAATAAGCAATAGAGGAAGGGCTGAGGTGGAATTCAAACAAATTTGAAGCAATTCTTGTGATATCTCTTCATCAGATTGAAGATCTGCTAAAATTCTTAAAAGATCTGCTCACCATATCATGGGAATTTCAGCTGAATTTCATTCAGTTTGTGATTTAAATTTATATTCTTACAGCTACTAATTGTCTATACACAGAAAACCGCACGCTTATCAATAACTTTTAATGTGTAAATAGTAGATTTTCAAAATTCTGATAAAGTCACTAGACTTCCTCAAAGGTTTCATCAGCTAACATCTATTAAAATCATCATGAAATGGAATTGGTGAAATAAGGACTCACTTCCCTAATGTGTGAAACAGGAAAACACTTTGAAAGCAAACAGAGATTATTTTCAAAGGCTTTGTTATACCAGAAATAGAAAGCTATTTACATTAGGCACACATACAAGTTCCTACAATCTATACTTTCCTATCAAACAGTATCACAACTGCAAGAAAGCAGATGAAAACAAAAAATCTAGTGCCATCACTCATGTTTTAAAATTACTTCTTTCTCGGCATTAACTAACAAAGGTTGTCACTTGGAATTAGTTTCACAAAGGTGTACTGAGACATGACCCACCGTTAACAGTTTTTAAAATATTTCTGTCTTAATGTCCAGCTTTCCACTTTAGATCAATTTTTTTTTTTGTAAAAAACTTATTGAAAAAGCAGAATGAAGAAGATTCTGACGTCAACTAAACCAGTTTGCCTCTGGAGTAATTTATGTGAACTGTTACCTTTCTGGAAGGAACTGGAGCTGAAGGTATCCCAATCTTCACTTTAAGTAGACACTTATATTTTAGAATTATCATTCATGAATTAGCCATACACATCCTTTCAGCAATCAGCCTTATTAAGGATAAAAGCTTATCTCCTATTCTCAGATCTAATTACAACATATGCCTGATCTCTACTAAGTCTATAAACAGAATACTTATGTTAATTCTTGACCCTTGGGATCAAAACCAAAATCAGAGATTAAATGAAGTCAAAACCTTATCAGTTGCCCACTATAATACAAACTAAAGTATAGAGAGCATCCACAATTACTTTGTATTCAGACTTCGCTTTGTATGGTGTTCAAACACTAATCCTTCCATTTACTTTAAAAGATTAATGCAACAAAAGGGTGACTAATTGTAAAAGGGCAAAATAAGGTTCAGGTTAGTGCTCTTTTGTATTAGAGAAAAATAATACGTTTGAGATGGAGAAATTAAATTTTCTGGAAGAGGTCAGCATGGGAATCAAATGAATCCTTCTGATTCATGCAGAGTCATGCATTAACCACTTGAGATTTGGAAGGAAAAGACTTAAAGCTTTTTTTCCTCCTGTACAGATAATTTCCTTTAATAACTAAGACACTATTTTGTCTTCAGAATATCAACTTTCCAAATTAGTTGAGTTCTGAAGGTCCTCCAGAGCACAACAGCTATGATTAAACACTTTCTAAAGTTCATTCTACTAGTAAAAGTGGAAATTCCATTATTTTAGCAAGAGCGGGCATGTCAAATTTATCAAGGCATGATAGGCCTGAGGATGGAATAGAGGTAAGGAAATCTATATCTGTAAGTTATATTCACAGGGCACAAAAGTTATTATAAACCTCATCATTATATGGCACAGTAATCAAATGAAAAGTATAGTTATTGTGACTCTTGTTAAGCCTAAATTGTGAATTACCTTCAAAACTTTTCAAAGATAGCAACCCAGAGGCAGCAGAATCATCAAAGCATGATTCCTTTGGCTTGGTTTTACCCATGAGAAAAGCCCCTATTTACAACTTACCCTTCTCAGGAGCTCCGGGAGTTGTTGGAATAAAAGCCACATCCAGTGCTACAGCCTCTCCATCTAGGTCGCAGTAAAAGGGACAGCAACCTCAGGAGCTCCTCCAGCCCACCATAGACTCCAGCTGAACCTTGGAAGAAGTACAAGCTGCAGCATCACAGAGACCCCTAACAGGATTCCTTGAGCCAGGTGTTAATGCCATGGAGAGGAATTACCTATTTCTTACAGCTCTTTTACAGTGCCAAAACCTATTCAGAAGGTGGATCAAAAGCTTAATGCCTGGTTGCTCAAATAGCAAAGTGACTAATTTGTGGCTAATTTATGCACTTTCACCACCACATCTTTTGCAGCTGTACTAATCTACAGCTGAGGATTGTCAAAGTAAGTTACCAGGCTGCCTCTGCATCCCAGCATTCTTCCTCCCCACAGCTGTGGCAGATTTGTAGAAAATTACCCCCAGTTTGCTGGGAACAGATACCTGCTACTGAGACATAGAGATCATGATTGCAGAGAAACAGAACTGATGGGCGTGTGCTGCATATGGGAAATGAAAGTGGAGCTCGTGGTAGGATCTTCTTATAATGATCTACCCAAGCTTCTGGACAGTCTCATAGAAGCAGAGGGATAAGTCAGGCAAAAATAAGCAAAAAACCATGACCAAGGAGATAAAACTTCTTGGCATGATGTGACACAGCATTTTCCAAGGATACAGTAATCGTACTGGGTTGTAATCCCAGGTTGTCTGCCTCAGTATGGAAGAGCAGAACGTGTACAGTTTTATTAAACTACACAAAATTCCTAATCTTTCTTCTTCAAGAAATTTTTTAAAAAGTCACCCTTTTTTTTTAAACAAAAGGGATATATTTCATTTTGGTTTTAATATCAAACAGTTCATGCAAATAGAAATTCCATGCTTTGATCAGCTATAAAGAGCAAGTGTGACCAATATGAAGCCATAAACATAGAATAAAATATAAATTATCCTACAGCATTATCAATGTGTCTGAATTACCCAACTGCCTCATTATTTTGGGCACAATTAAATTGACTAATAGGAAAGCAATTGAATAACATCATGCTTCAGATCACTAGTTGAATAACATTGTCATACTCAGGCTAACACACTGTGACAGCTCCTGCCTAGAATATATTACTTAAGATCTGAAAGTTTTGATCATAAAAACATCTTTTCCAGATCTTCCAAACAAATGAAATAATAATATAATAAGAGAATGAGTAAAGGTCTAAAAGTTAATATTTCAGAACAAGTGAAAATATTTCTCAGTTAATTTAAACATTTGTCTCTATGTATCTTTGACATTTGGAGCCAGAGGAAGGGGTGTTAAGAAGTAATTGCATTCACTGCCTTCCAGATATCTTTTATTGGTTCTCAAGTGGATCTGAATTTAAAAAAATGGCTCTGAGTGTTTGTGTGCATAGGGAAAATATTTCTTTTGACATTTTGTTCTCTGGTAGCATTTTTATGCTTACGTGTGTATAAATAAATTCTTTGAAAAATCAAACTCTCTCAGTAGTCATATTAATAAAAAGGGGACGACAAGGCAGCTCTTCTAATTTTCTGTTTGTAACAGGAAACATGTCAGCTAAGGATCTTTGACATATCTGACCTTTTTTTAGAAGGCGCTTTTATTTTAACCAACGGGAACTTTGTACCTGGATCATTGCTGTGCAAAGATTAAGCTAATCGCAAAAATCACTAAAAAAGAGCACAAGCGCTTTGAGACACAATCCAACAAGCATTACAATCAATAGGCCATAGATTAAGTCCCTTATAGCCATTATACAGATGGAGCTATGAACAGAAGATGGCCTTTTTCCAAACTTGGAGCCTCTACTACAATTTTCAAAGGTGCAGTGTATAACGTGGCTTTAGTTGCCTGACTTTAAAAACTCAGTTGTATACATTTGTCAAAATGTTCTACTCAGTTACAACAGAAACGCGAATGAGAACACTGTGCGGAGGCAGTTCGGGTGCTTGAACGTAGGTGTCTGGTGCCATTTCACACAGCTACTGCCTTAGGAGGGTGAGCACGATGATCTGTCAAGTCTGTGTTTCATCTGCCAGCTCCTGGCACATGCCTGGGATTCCCCATGCCATTTGAAAAAGCTTAAAACGTTTAGGTACCTAAACTACTCCCAAGGGTTTCTGAATTTTTTTAAAAAAAGAAGAAACAATGTTCTGAAGGTTGAGATTCCTTTAAGAGAAAATCCATACATTTTGGTTTCCAATCTAACATGGACATATACTCTTGAGGCACAGGTCAGTGAACAATGAGAAGAGGGGCACTGAGCAAATATCTCTTCAGCTCCTGTCCTCTGCCCATGTTCTGGATCAGCGGAACCCAACACGGCTGCTCATGTACGTTCATCCAAGTCTTGGCTTCAAGGTTCCTGAACTGCACTCCCTAGTTGGGAGTATGGGATAACAAAAAGCCCGAGCCCTGCCAAGAGCAATGGCAGACATTCAAAACTAATTGCCAGCAATAAAGTAGCACAGGATGGACAGGTTCACGCTGAGTCAGGCAGGAGACAAGCCAAACACTGCTCTAGTATGCACTCCTGGTGTTGTCATTAATATTTACTATAAAAAGCACTGCTGACTTCCAACTTGTCCCCAGGCGGATGAGGGTAGATGCATTATTCCATAGAGCAACTTGCAGAGTTGTTATTCTAGTCATGATTTTTAAAAGTTCTGTTGGCCGTCTTCCGTCCTAGTGCAAATACATCACACCTAGCATTAGATTTCTGAATATTGTTCTATTATACTGTAAAACAGCAGATGTGGATGGAATACTGTGGCACCTTCTATGCTGAAGTCAGTTTCATTATGTTTGCAAAAGGCAAATACAGATACATCAGTGTACTTTATTATAATGTCATATTCCTGACACTACAGTAAAAGTTGATTTGGTGTTTCCATTAGAAATCTCATTTTCAGAGGCTTATGACTCATTCATCTAATTTTTTTCAGGATGAGATTTACCATATAGACCTCAGTCTACCTATAATTTCTCCTCTGAAAAATTGGTCAGTATTGGTTATCTGCACATTTGAAATCCCAAGAGCTGAAATGAATTGTTTTCTCCATGCTATTTCATTTTTTAACATCATCAAGTATTTGTGCCCTTCTTTAAGAATATAAAAGCAATTAAGGAATCTAAGTTAAAATGTTCTTGCATATACATATATCACATTCTTATTATTTTTCTTTTTCATGTGTTTTAACCAGAAGGTTGAGAGTCTGCTGGGAAAAAAAAAAATCTTTAAGAATGAAACAGGCACCTACTACAACTTTGTCGGTTATTTTCAAAGCATTAATTGAAAAATCTATGTTTAATATATAAATATATCGAGCATTATATCTGATGTTTAATAAATGCCACCACAATTCACCCCTCTACTCCAGTTGTGGGGCTGCTGTCACACACGCAAACACATTTGCACCATCAAGAAGTTCTGATCTTTTTTGCTACTGCAAGCTTCACAACTCTGAAGATCTAAACAAGTATCTTAGCAATTCTTAAGCCTATCCCAGAAAATTCACTGAACACTAACATAGTTTTTGTGTTCACTACAAAACATAATTTATCTAACTCTAGTCTTGAATTGCATTTTCCAAGTTACATATGTTTTTAGGCTCAAAATTTAACAAGTCATTGCACTACTAGTTTCACAAGGTTGTAATGAAAAACTTAGAACTGATTATTCTTTTTAAAATGCCTTCAGATTTTTATCTGAGCCATGATAGGAATGTTAAAAAATCATTTCAGCTGTTACATATATTAGGAATATAGGTCTATTTCCAAAATATGATTTAGACATAAAACACTTGCTATTGCAACACATATATTTCGAGCATCCAGCACCCAGGGTGGAAATCAGAATCCCACCCACTGGAGAATGGGTCACACTGGGATCGCAACCTGTCAAACACACTAATAGGCACCTGCATAAAGTGAGGATACTCTGCAAGGAAAAATTGAAAGGCCATCAGGAGGGGAACTTTGAAAACTTAAATTCCATCTGGTTTTAGACTTAAAAAGCTATTGTAAGTATATGCTCTTGCTATTCAGAAGGTTATACACTTAACAGAGGAAAGGACTACAAGTATTACCATTCACTACACACAGCACTCATCAGAATAAAGACAACAATGGTTCATTTTATCAAACTAGTATTTTTCATCTTCCATAGCAATGTCCCAATAACAGTCTATACTTTGTAGAGAAAGGGAAGAGTTGAAGCTTTTCCAATTTTCTAGAAAAGATTAATAATTCATAATTTTATTTAGCTGGGAGATTTTAACACTGAAAAATGAAGTGTTTCACCACAATTCTGTTCTTAAACTTCGGTACAACCATCACTCCTTTGGAGAAAATCAATCATTCTTGGCCACCCTGCCTTCTACAATAAAATGAGTAGGTCTGTGGATGAGGGGACAGCAGTAGAAGCCATCTACCTTTGTTTCAGTAAAGAAAACATCCCAAAACGTCTTTGTGGGGACACTATGGTCTAGATGGGTGGACTACCACATGGTTAAAAAACATCTTCCTGTGAGACACAGGGTAGCAGGAAAAGGTTGTTTATAGCAATCATTATATGATTTTGCAATTGGGTCAGAACGGTTCTTTTTGACTCCACCAGAGCTCAGCTGTGGAGCGCTGACAAGATCAATAATCCGTGTTCATTTTATCATGCTCAGAAAGCATAAATGCATAAGCTATACTTATTCACATCCTGTATGATCCTTTTTAACTAGGTAGAAAGTAAAGTGGTGTAGGAGGGATAAATGGCAAAAATAGTATCCCTCCAACATTTCATCTATTTCCTGTGCAGGCTGCTCTCCATAGAATAACACGTCTCTTCAGAAAACAAGGTGTTTAAGCATGCTACCCTTGCCTTCTTATCACAGGGGCATTACCAGTTTCACTTACTTGATTTAACATCAGACAGCAGCTAAATGAGGTAAGATAAAAATAGAAAAAGTTCTTCAATTCTAGAACAGTCACCCTGTCACAGATTGCCCTATAATCCAATAGTGAAGGTTATAACATCTTTAAATAATTAACACAAAATATAAACAATACAATGCAGAGCCATTTGCTCTCTTGATAAGATGTTGCAGTAGGAATCTGTCTAGTAATTAATTAGCAAAATGCTTGAAGTACAAAGGAAGAAACGAAAAAGAAACCACAACTTCAAGAGGGCTGTCTGATTCAAGTTAGCTGCATCAACATGCATGATCTTCAGTTTGCTTTGCCATAACTGTCTATCCTATGCTAACAGAAGCGTACAGAAACATAACAATAACACAGCAAAATGACTGTTCCCATCGCCATAGTTTCCCAGTTTTTCGGCTGTAGACAGGCATCAGGTGGAGGTGGTCTGCCTCTGACTGTGCACCACTGTAAATGGAGACTGCTGAGGTACCACAGGGGATTTCCCCATTTCTAAAATGAGTGGGAAGTGTCATGTCTTCTCCTGTGCCATGTTCTCATAGTTTGGGTTTTTTTGGGGTTTTTTTTTGTTGTTGTTTTTTTTTAAAAAAAGGAAAAAAAAACCCCAGTAATATATTGGGTTAACTCCTGCAAGCATCCAGCTAGCTCAACACTTAGGCTGTTTATTAAAGTGTCAAATCAAGGAAATGAAAAGGAAATTACAAAACTGTTCTGCAAAGCGCTTCTTAGTGTGTCATTCCTTTTCAGATGATGCAATTGGCCACAGTAACAAAATCACATTTCCAAATACCACACGATGTTACAGATTTTTATTGAATAACTCCTTGTCAGATTTGTAGGCAGAACAGTGACAAAATAGTGCATGTTTGGCAGTAGCAGTGTGACTTAAAACACTGGTAAAAGTTTTGAAGGCTAGCTACAGAGAGTGCAATGAAACATTTTATATTCTTTCTTTCACTTATTAATCTTGAGGATTTATTGAAGGCTTAAAAATCTTAACCTAGAAAAATAACAGGGAAGCAGTGGCCGGTGCTTTTCCTAGTCAGAGATTAATGAAAGTCTGTACTTGAACTTCTCATTTTAACTCTGCTCTTTCTTGAGAAACCTAGAAAAGCTTAGCCTCACTGGGTAGCCACACATCACATAAACCCCAAAACTAATTGCGATCCTACCTATTATCAACATTAGAAAATAAAAACAGGCAAGTAGTTCAATAGTACAAGGCTGTGACAAAATGAATCCTAAAACCAGCTACGGAATTACAATGTGAAACAAATCTTTCTGTTATGAAGCCATTTCTACTGACCGTGGATCAAGTGTTAATAATTTAGATGTACTTAAAGATCGTTAGTATTTTAGTTTTCAAGAGAGAAACCAGGGCCCAGCTGGTTTTCTTATCATAATGCATTTGTGACAAATACTTTTGTTTCCTTTGTATTTGAAATGAAAATGGTATATAGTTACTGAGCGGGATTTAACTGAGAGGGATTTTATTTATTTATGTATTTGGCTGTAAGAGAATTCAAATTTACTGTTCTGCTCCTTCTCAGTTTTCACATGTGAAAAAAACCTGAAGATTTCTACATTCTCCATCATGTAAAGAGAAACAGATTCTAGTGAGCTGAATGTCTTCATAAATATAGTGTTGCTCGTCTCCTTCTCTATTTTATGTATATATTTTTCTGAAGCAAAAAGAGTTTTGGTTTTTATAACAAAATTGAAGAACACAACTTTCCTATCACACTTAACATGCTAGCTGTTGACAGTGAAATGTTAGCTACTGAAATAACAGTAAGAAAATTCATGTTTGATGATTACTCCGCAGCTGTCTTAGTCTTATGTCCTTAAACACAGTTTCATTGAGAGCAAGTGAAGGTTACAGCCCTTACTTCCCCTCTAATGAATTTGTGCAGAGGTACATTATGCACCCTATGACTTTTGGGAAGTAAAGGCTGACAGAAAAACATGGTTTTTTTTCTCCAGCTGTAGCAGAGAATCAAGCTTTTCTTTTTCCTCAGAGATACGGATGGAATACAACGGCATCAAGCAACGTACAAAAATTTCAATGAACACCTTTTCACCTGGTATCTTTTTCTTCCCAATGACTGCATCATCAGATGAGTAATTTAGGATGTTTTTGTTATATCTCATTACAAAGCAATTCTTCTATAACTGGAATCACTGTTATATCACTCTGTTAAAATGAGATTTCAGAAAAATAAAATAGCAAAATACATAATAAAATCCATAACAAAATCTAAGGCTTTTCTCTACACTCATTTGTAATGTATGTTTAAAAAATATGTATGTGACTTCATATAGTGAAATCTAAGAAAAGAGAGGATTCAGGCAAAAAAAAAAAATAAATCTTTCCATAGACTCCTGAACTGTAATTTATAACTTCAGTTAGTCAACAGCATTCCACCTGAAAAAAGCTGGTCAGTGCACAAGTACAGGGATAAAAATCCACACCTCCTCCTCCAATAATTATTATAAGATCATTTATCAAGAACAGAATAATAAGGCATCAGTTAACAAAAGGAATAAGAAGTTGTTTCCTGGGTCCAGAAGCATAATCTTCCAGTATGAACACTCTCTCACTTTAAAAAAAAAACCAAAACTGTTCATAAAACCACTACAAAAACCGAAGTCATAGTGAAGACTTGACTGTAAAGAAATCAAATCCAACACAGAGAAACGACCTAGTTATTTTGAATTTCCATTTAAACAGTCAAAATGAAGTAGCCAATGGATCACAAAAATCATAAACAACTCACATCATATGTCAGAATACAAAAAAAATACAAAAAGGAAAAAAATATTCGGTCTAAAAGACTAAACAACTGATAGCATTTAGTGATCAAAACTTTTAAGCCCACATTTACAACAGTATGTCTAAAATCACATTACTTCTCTGACCTTACACACCAAAACAACCTGTGCAAAGCACCAACATGCTTAAATCCAGTGAGAGGCAACTAATATGATTTCTCTTCTCAATAATGAATAAACATGTTCAAAGAACTAAAACTGACCACCTCCACAGCTTCCTTCTTGTGGAGTAAAGCCATAATGTACCATCTCCAATTTTCTGAGAGTACATTGGACTGTAAAAACGCTACTGCCCACAGGAAAAAAAAATGGTTAGAACCAAAAGTCCCACTTTCAAAATTCATTCTGCAATAGCAGAATTTAGAAATGCAAGGGATCCAAAATTGCCTTGAGATGATCTCTTCTCATATCTTCTCATTAAGACTGCTGTTATTACAGCCAGGCTTCGTGCAATGATATTACATTGCTCTTACATGATTAGCTCACTTCAGCTGTCAAAGCCAGTAAGGTGGGCATTTTTTTCCGAGTTCACCATACTGAGAAACCTAATTGTTTTTCAGGTTATTTCCAAGTCTGTGCTCATTCACCTCTAAAATTCTCATGTCGACTCATGTCATGTTCTCATTTATTCTAAATTATTTTAGGTCAATTAAGACTCTCTTCCAGTCTTCTCAGATCCTTGCTTGAGATCTGACTAAATCTCACCTTGTCTGAGGCCTAGACAAATTGTCTTGCCCTTAATGCCAGAGTTTTTTAGATTAAAATAAAACGTCATGCAGCAATCCATCAATGTGGGATAGAAATTATTACACTCAACCTCAAAATCTTTTCCCTGGCTTCGGTATTTCTTGGGTTTAGTAGAGTATTCCAGTGTATGATGTACTACTGATACTGTGTTTCCTTCAGACAAACATCTTGGAATTATTCTACATCTGGATACTTCATTCTCCAAACACATGGAAGGAAAATACAGTAAAGTGGTTTTTGGTTGGTTTTTTTTTTTTTTATTACTGAATACATGGATGATCTACTAGTACTCTCTCAGCACTACTATTTACTTCTATGCTGTGAGCCATTTTTTTTCAGCATTGATCTGCACTGGGTATCACTTGTGAGTTACAGTGGTATTACAGATTGCACTTACTACATTAAAATCTTATTAAGTTTCCTCCTTACACTTTACCTTACCATATATCCCATCTCCTGGATGCCAAAAAGCAGCCCCTGACAAATTTGTCTCAAAGAGAAAATCTTCTGTTTTCAAAAAGAGACGATAGATTCAGGCCCTTAGACTTCAACCATTCTCTGAACTGCATGGCAGAAAGGAAGGTGAAAAAGTATGAGAGCTCTCAGTGAGGGTTTCTCCTGATGATGGAAGAAAAAGAGCAGAACAACCTATCCGTCTTTCTTAACCAGCTGCTTCTACATTGTGCATTCCCTTCCTAGCTTGTCTGGACATTACAAGCTAATAATCTCCTTTCAACTTGATAAAACAATGTGTTTTCTGAGAAGGAAAACTGCACCACAGAACAGAACTGATTAAGTTATTCCATTAAAAAAAATCAAAATATATGAAGTAACATTAAAAACATTACTTTTACTGACTGCTTATACCATTAAGGCAGCTGTGCCAACAGTGCGCAATCCCATTAATATTGAGTTTTCCACATGAGGTCCCTTCTAAACTTATTCTGGTTTAGGAGATCCAGTAAGATTGTAGCCTGTGGCTTCAGATTTGTGTGCTCCCTGGAGCTACATAAAATAAACAATATTAGAGGGAATCCAATTTTCATCTAAGAAGGCCATGTGCAGCCATAGCTAAATGCTGGCATTTTTGGGAACCTACACAGACTAAATCTAGCCAATAATGTCACTACTTTGATATTACAATTTATGTTTTATAAATATGGGTTTGTGTTTATTGTGTTCTCATAGTAATTCCGAAACTAGCTTCTGTGCTACATAATACTTGATTAATTCTATTAAGGCATAGTAATACAAATTAATCTATTTTTAGCTCTTTTATCATTCACAATTCTTTCCACAGTGATTAAAGATTATATGAAAATATAAATAATGATCAGTCATTAATTCTAGAAGAAAACAATCTTGTTTCTTAGACACTTTAAGCATAGTAACTACATTTCACATTCACTGCTGATTAAAATAAGAACTACTTTGCAGTAATTGGCATTCTGTGAAATGAAAGTATAGCTGAAGGAAATACTTATTTTTTCTCCTTACTTTTTCTACTTTCACAAGCGATACCCTTGCTTAAAGGTTGAAAACAATTAATTTCAAGTTTTTAATAATGATTACTATATTAAAGGAACTGATAACATGAGATGAATCCCACTTAAGCAATAATATATTATACATTAATGGATTTGCCTTCCTCATTCATCTAATTGAGGACCACGTGTTTGAGAGTTACCAACCCAAGATGCTTCAAAAAAAGACACATCAAAGTTCTCAGTAAGGAAATAGTAAATAACTTGCCCTTCTTCCTGCTTCATCCAAATTGTTTGAGATTATGTTTTAAGATATATGATTAGGCGACAACAATTGCAAATTCTTCTGGCTTGTGGATCAAGTTGTTCGCACACAGGGCAGTCCAGACTGAGAGCTGTACTCTTCTTGCTGGCCTGTATTTCCAGGCAATTTCAGTGCATCTCCTCAGACCACCTGACAGCATTAATAGTTTATCCACATTAAGTATTCTTCATTTAAAACCCTTAAATAAGATATACTTTCCATTCATTGCCTGCCTTTACTCTGTTATGCTTTCCCCAGACTAAGAAACAAAGAATTCCTCAGTTCTCTCAGTTTTACAAGAAATCCAAATAATGTATTGAATGAGAGACTTAGGGTCTGCTCTTTCTCCTTCTTATGCCTCAGAAAGATCATTACCAATTTAATTCCTGTGGCGGAGCCAAAGGTGACAAGAAAGAGATTATAACAAGGGCATATTAGCTGTCAGTGCAGCTTTCTCTTAGGAGACCTACACCTTAACTTGTTCAAAGCAGAACAATTATAAATTCACTCCACTATCTTTAACTGTGTGTAAAATTCAGAGAGAGCACTGAAACAGACCAAACACTGAAACTGAGGCCGAGACTTACTGAAGCATTCATGATAGTGCAAAACTACTGTAAATAAAAACAATACAGAAATTAAATTTAATAGTGAAGTTGAAACTGGGATTATTTGGTGACAAAACAGTATATAATTCTGCATTCTTAATTTCAAGACAATCCTAGGAAACCAGTAAGAAGAACCAAGCTTTACTAATTTTCCTTTAATACACTGTGACTGAACCTCTACCAGCCTGTTCTTCAGGGACAATCACATCTTACTGGTCCAGAGAGAAAGATAACCACATTTCCAGACGGTTTGTGGGCCTACATTGACAGAATTGGATTTCTGCTCTTTTCTATTACAGAAATTCACTCTTTTTATATTATTTCTTCCTCCTTCTTTGCCTTCTCTTTAAAGACAATCAGGTTTAGCCAGCAAAGAATGATTCCTTGCATTGTTGCTGTGAATCTGTCACTAAAGTAAGCTAAAAACCAGCGTCTGAAGCTCCTTGACACTCCTGTGAATTTGCTAGATCTTTGACAGCCTTGGAACAGTATCTCCTATGCCTCTGTTTCAGTATCAGGCTATCAGCATGAGTCCAGAAACAGAAGCTATGTATCTTCCATGTTACTCCTTAGTCTTCCTACCCACATCCAAACTCTTTGGTTTGTCTATTTTCAAGAAAGCAAGACTGGACTTAGACAACAGCAACATCGGCTCTAGCACATCAACTGTCTCAGCTCCACCACTTTTCCCTCCCCATGCCAGTGAACACCATCTGCAACCAGGACTTTATTAAAATACTCTACTGCTCTTACAATGGAAGTATCACTTAAAGCTTTTACATCTTACAGACTTTGGGTTTGTTTCTCTTTCCTCCTTCCGTAGCACTAATAAAAGGTACGGTGGGGTGAGCCTAGCCAACAACTACTCAGCCTCTCACTCACTTGCATCTCCTGTGGGAAGGGGAGAAAATAGAAAGCAAGTTAAAAGATTGATGGAAGAAGATAATGACAGGTTAACACAGAAAGAAAAAGCTGTGTACGCAAGCAAATAAGATAAATTCATTCACTGCTTCCCACTGGCAGGCAGATGTTTGACAATTCTTTATTCTGCTACTGTGCTCTTCTACTGTACTCTGCTTGTACTTTGAAAAGTTGACATATCTTGACATCCATTAGCTTTTCTCTGTTCTTTTTTTCCCCTCACTTTTTCTCCTGGGACTCAGCTAAGGAAAAGGATGGATCTCTATCAATAGGAGCGAAAGTTTCTTCAAGAAGAACTTTTTCTAGCTTTAAGAGTTAAAAATAGGTTTGATTTTTAATAAAAAAGCAAATCAACTATATAGGTAACCTCACTTTGACACAATCCAACTCCACTGATTTATGATTAAATTTTCATATATATCCTTGGACTCTGCTAAAACAATAGGAATCACTTCTGTTTTTAAACAGGACCGCATTCAACTTCACCAGCATCAAATGAGGTCTAAAAATCTTTGAAACAGCAAAATAATGCAACTACAATAGGTTTTCTAATTTGTTAGTTTAAATGTACAGTATTTGTATATTTCTCTATTCATCCTGAGCTTATCTGTACACAAATACATACAAACATACTTTTTTTTTTTTTTGCTAAACATCAACATCTGCCTGTTTTTTCACACCTTTGTCTCTATCTGTGCAATTAAATGAACAGTCCATAATTCAGGATAGAACTGGTGACAAGGAAAGCTTCCAGGAAAACCTCCAAGAAAAGCACAGGACTACAGTTGGGTTAATACAGATCCCTTAAAACATAGCTTCCAAGCCTGTCCTTAGCCATTTGGAGCACAGGTCACACTCTGCTATCAAGCTCAAGATTGTTTGTTATGAGATTGCTCAGTGTTACACTGCCTCACGTCACTTTCTGTAGTACTGCTCTCGTAACGTGACAGGAACTCCACATTGCATTGTTTTGTGTCTGTTTAACTTGGTTGACTTGGTACCCGGCAGCAGTGTTTGCATCTGTTATTCCTGCTGCTGCTCTTTGGTATTGTGTTTTGGCTGTATCCCATAGCCAAGTGCCTTTGGAACAAAAAGAACGTCCTGATGGGAAGACCTTCACTAGGGCTACCAAGCCCATTGTGCATCTAAAATAAGATGCATTTTGGAAACGCGCAAATCTGAGGAAAGCAGCTTTTCCTCCATCCCTCTGTTTCTGGCAGTCTCAGTCCTCAGTCATCTTTGTGCCAGTCTTCTGCTTATCCTCACCCTCAGGGCAGTTCTCAGTCTCTCCGGCAGCTGCCTTTTTCTGCCATGAGTGAAATCTCATATTCCAAATATTAATGCTCAATCAATTAGTCAGAGCTGTGAGCTGGCTCTTCAGTCCCTCACTCGCTATTGTGGATTGAAGCTCACTTCACAATGTACACATTGGATTAAAATTAACTCCATTATAAGCATATAAATCTAATTCTCCACAAAATTTCTCTAGTCTTAACTAAAAGCTGATATATTGTTACATTTCTTAAAGAAAGTTGCATATTTTTATTATCATTTTGCTTTATATTTGAAGAATAAAATAACCCTTAGCTATTTTCCATCAGTTGACTGCTAGTAAATGATCAACTACTGAAACATTTTTCTCTGATATTTCAATCTATAAAAGGACTAGATTGTTATTATCTTTAAACTGCAGGACTGACCCATGTATCTCTACCATTTGCTGCGTGAAGATTCATCATCTGCAGTATCTTTATCTTCCTTTCTTCAGGCACTCACTTGGGCTTACATGATACTTCTGTTACTTATATATTAATGTTTCTTACACTTTCAACACTATGAAAATACTCAAGTCATGTAAAACATCTGACCTTTAGAGCTGAGACAGTAAGAACATGCTAGGGTGTATTAAGAAAATACCATTGTTACAATGTATTCAGTAAACTGGAAATGCCAGAGTACGGAAGCAATACCTTTTATTTGAAATGCAATTAATTTATGCACCTTCTCTTACTTTAAATCAGATTATTTTCCTGTTGATTGTGCAACTAAATGTTTTCAGCCATAAGTGCTTTCGGTTACAGCAGTTTCATTCAGAATAACAGCTAATACAGTTTTAGTAAATATGCCTGTACATCCATGTTTCTCTCTGCAAGAAATTATCTTCCCCTTAGAAATCATCTCCATTTCAGTCCTGCTCCTACCCATTCACTTGCCCACTAACTCACCGCAAGCACACTTCGTGCCAAGGTGCCTCAGAGATGTATAAAGAGGGAGCTGGAATCAGAGGCTGTTTCTCTTCATTCACATCTCCACATGACAGCAGAGTACAACTGCTCTAACATTTTAGTGTTATTTGGGGAGCAGGACACACCAAAGCAGGTACATCTGGTGCATGGAAAGTGTTGACCCCTCCTTTGTCTCCACTCACATTAACACATACATACATGAACACTGGTCAGTGGAACTGCTGGGACTGCAAATCAAGGGGGACTAATTAACGTTTGCTAGTACCCTTCCTAATTTCTTCCTTCAGGATGAATTCATGAGCTCCCGGGACCACCCACACTGCAGAGCACAGCTCTTGGCCTAAGCACTACTGACCAAGAAGCTCTTTGCATATTGACTTCAAACTTGCAGCTTGACTTAGCAAATCACTGAGCTCAAACAGAAATTACATCGACTACTGTCTTTTATTCTCGCCCGGCAGTATACAAGCCGTATACTAACACGCAGAATACAACGGACACTGAAGTTCTCCGGCTCCATATGGGTAGATTGGGTATTGGTTTAAGTTTAGAGTCTGGCTTGCAACTGAGTAACAGGGAGCAAATACTGTAAGCTTTCCAGCCTGTACAGCAAAAAATTTTGGGTGTAAAATCTGCTCAAATAGAACAAAAAGATTTACTTACTATAATCAAGAATGTATTTTATTTTCCTACTCTCTTCTTACAACTTCCTGCCTTAGATTTCACAGAAAGATTACATTTTAGACTAATATTAGACAGAATATGAGTATTTCCATACTAACAGGCAAAGAAATTTTAGTGATAGTGGTTATTACAGAAACTCCAGAAACCTTAGCTATAGCTAATCAAAGCAATTTCCCAAGGCAGCACAGTAATATGACTGGTATAACTTACATGAATTAAAGATTTGTATTACAGGATTTCAAAGATATTATTCCTATTGTAGAATGGTGTGCATGAAGGGATTAAGACTTATTGCAAAATTCCAAGCAATAAACTCTATTAAATCAAATAATATAGAAGTCTAGTTAATTTGGAATTTTAGAGCATTTTCAAACATTTTAGTGGTAGAATTTGCACTGTTGATCAGCAGCATAGCTGTCATTTTTACTACTTCAATATTTTTGGGTTTGATACACTCTGAATTACCTCTTAGAGTCAGATAATAGCAACAACATTTAACTTTTACACAAAAAGGCTTTACTGGAAAGAGATGGATATCCACTCCATTGAGCACAACCAACTTCTTGGGGGGGAAAAAAACTAGCTTGACTTTCATGACTTCTTCAGTTAGAAAAGTATTCATGTGCTTCTGCTGCCATGTATGAATTCCATACAGGAAGAAAAAGTCTTAAAAGGGAGAGGTATTATAAGTTGGGGGGTTTTTTTGGTAGAAAAAAAAAAAATCTTACATTCTTCTACTAAACAAGCTTTAAAGTTCAGTTTCCAGGATACTGGAAATGTTTATTTCCTCAAGAAAAGAAGCCATAGAATTCAAGCACAAAACAAAAAAAAAACCAAAAAAACAAAACCAAAACCAACAAACCAAAACTACCACAAAACACACCAAAACCAAACAGTAAATGAAGGAAAACTTGAAAACTGGAACAATCTTCTAAATCTCATCATCAGTCCTCTTTGATCTTCAATTATTTCTTTACAATTAAAAATCCCCACCTCTACAACTCGGAAACATTCTCAATCAGCTTATTGAGGAGGACTGCAAAGTTTGACTAGTATAAAAACCTTTAGTATAGGCATTACTAGGCTTGATTGTGCCTTGAATAAGTTTCCCAGATTTTGCAAAAACAGAAACTAATTTGACATTAGTCTTTGTAAACAAACACCGCAAATAAGAAAGTACTTTTCGTTTCGACCAAAAAGTATCTTCATATTGGCTTAGCTAAACTTGTTTTATTTGATGCTAAAAGATTCCTCATAAAAATATAACATGCATAAATTTAATCCAATAAAGCAAATCATTGTCTGAGTTGTTTCATATAACTCGTGATATGCTTCAATTTTCATATATGCTAACACTGATTGAAATCCTGACTGTACTTGCCTTCAGAGAAACAAAGAAATCCTAACCCTTTCAATGCAGAAAAACAAATGTTGGGCTTTTTTTCTTCCTAATAAGTAAAGGTTTCACATTAGCAGTGCATTTCTAATCAACACAACATGATATAATCTCATTTCTTAGTCTGAAGGAGAAAAATATGCAATCTCTAGCAACTTCTTCTGAGTGCTAGTACAATTCATAATGAAAATTAATTTCATATTTCTGTTTCCTATCTCCTACAAATAACAAATACTTGTAACACAAGGACAGATGTTTTTAATATATTCTGTTATCAGATTAGAAACACAAGTTAAATGGATGGAACAAAATCCACCAGGATAAAGGACACAATGCATAATGCTACACTCCTATTAGCATAACAAAAATGTGTAAATTATATTGGTGCTGAGAAAACTGGGAATACTCCTTAAACAGAATCCAGACGGAAGCTATTTGTGACTGTTATGAAACCTAATCTTCACATTCCATTACTAAAACAAGAAATTACTTTGTAGTAAACAGTTGCTCTGAATCAAAACTCACTGGAGAATATTGTAAGAAGGAGAGTAAGGTGTATCTTTAGAAATTGCGTACCCTAATGTTATAACTTAGTTCTGTTTTCTAAGTAAGAAATTAGAGCTCTGAGATTCCTTCAACAGTAATATTTGCCATTAGAAACAAGCAAATGAAAAAAATTACCATGTTTTAAAACAACATGATGGACAGGATGGAATAAATATATTTTATTATGCAAATAATATTGGACTTCCTAATAATAAAATTAATGAAAATTGTAAAGTTTTGGCAACTGTTATGGAAGGCAAATATAGCTAACCTTCATAAAACAGCCATGAAGTTACACTCATTACATTTATGTAAGAGTACAACTTCATACCTGTATTAAAATTCAATTTTCTAGTTAAGTATTATCTTACTATTGCAATTCGATGAGTTTTTTTTTTTCTTTTCATTAGATTCAACTAGAACATGGAAGATGCATGTGTTTTCAAGGTACAACTGAAGTTAATCCCGGTAAAATGAGACAATCCAAGGTAAACCTGAAATTAATATGGAAGTTGGGTCAGATTCTGGTCTTGAAAATATTTTTTTGAATTTTCAAAGGCTTCTTAAGGTAAGCAATCACCTCATCTAATTTCTGCCAATTAAAAGCTTTATCACCTTCTTTTCATTACTAGGTACTCTTCTTAGTCAGAAGAGAGAGATATGAGCACCTCACAGAAACAATCTTTCTCACAGTAAAACAAACATGTAAGAAGTTAGAGCACTGTCTAATAAAGAATCTGTCTCTTGAGGTATTATCTAGATAAAGCACATCATCAATTACTTAGACTAGATTAATAATTTCAAGGCACCTAAAGTTAGTAAAAACTAAATTCACACTGACTCATAATGAGTGCATTATCTAATCGATAAATTTAAAATATAAAAATCTCTCATGTTTTAGTTATGTTACTCCTTTTATTCTGAACGGGAAGGGATCAGGCAGAGAGGGAAAACATTTATCTCAAGGCTCTATTTATGAAATAAATGCATCCTCACCAGCTTTAGTTCTAAGTACGTCAAGCTTTTATTAATCAACCTACCATCCCATCTCAGGCATTGGTTCTGGCCTAAATTACATACTGATGGCAAGAATTGTCAGTTGTATCTCAGGCCTCTGATGTGACTATCTGCACATCTTTACTGGAAAAAAACCCTTCTCCTCACACAAGCAAGAGAGTTATGTGATTTTTTTTTTACAGCAGGACATTAGACTCTTCTACTTGTTTTGTGAGTATCAAGATATCCTTAGTTACTAACAACCAAAAGATGTGAACATTCAGGAAAACTTCTGTGGACTGGTGGTGCATGCAATTATGGATTTTAAGCTTTGTTTCCTAAGTAAATGAGAAATATATAATCATAATCTGAGTTTTTAGTCTATGTGTCTCTATTTTTGTCCTTGTCTAACTCTCAAAAAACTTCTAAAAGTAGTGTCCAAGCTCAATTAAACAGAACATCAGTGCGACTGAGGTTTCAGAGATAATGAGTTCCTACATATTTTATGAAAACAAGTGGACAAACAGAGGTTCTACACGAACTCCTTCCAAAGACTGTTAGTGTGAATTCACCTTTTTGTGGATATCAGAAAATCTGAGCTAATCTTAAAGTTCCTCAGAGATCATACACTAAATTCCTCCCTCATCAGAAATTTGCATGTCTCTGCTCTCATCTGTGTTATCTCCAGTTAGTAGGGATAGGCCTTCAGAGCAGCCCCTAAAGCCTGAAGACAACTTTTTAGCACTGAATGTTTCAACAGAAATACTGAGATCAGATGCTTACTCACCAATTTTTCTTTCACTTTATATTCAAAGTGGAAATGTAATTTAGGGTAGTTTCCAGTTTACACTTGCAATGTTCAGGTTGTAGTGGCAGTCTAAAAGTAACCTTGACACCTTAAATAATGCAGAGGAACTAGTGAGACTAGCTCCAGAGGACCACTTACCTTTACAAATACAGTACCCTTCATCGCCTTCCATTCACATGTTAAAAATCCTGTTTCCAAATACTCACAGGCAATTCAAATACTTTCATCACAAAACAATCAAAACATGAAGAAAGCTTAATTTTTCTAAATTTGAAATAAAAGCATATTGAGTAACATAAGACTACCGTGCTGCTTGGGATAGATGAGTTACAAAGAGAAAAGAGAAAAACACTGGGAGAAATAAATTGATTTGCGATCCGTGCCTCTTTTTTTTTTCCAAATAAAGTGTCTTATAGGAAATGAAATAAATTTTACAGAAAATGGCTTTTAACTCCTAAAAACTGCATTTCACTCACAACTGAATATAATTGCATAGAAGTAAAGATTCAAGAAAATAGTTAATGATACAATCTAAAAACTTCACCATGAAATTAACAAATATAATTTAATTGCAATTTCTTGCATGATTAATAGGTTAGATTTTCATTCTTAATTCCATCATGCAGTCTGTTAAATATGGCCTTTTTGTTAAATTATTTTAATTTCCTGAGAGATCAAGCTGCTATTGCATGCAGATTGTGTTATCTAACACCTCGTATTATTATTTCTAATTTTCGTATCTATTTGATTAACAGTTTACTTTGATCAACCCTTTGTGCTAGGAAGACACAAGCTGATCGTCTTTATGCCCTCAAGTAGAACTGCTTGGACTGAGGGAGCACAATGATGTGATTTAGAATACAGAAGTGTCTGACGTAAAATTAGGTGTATTATATAAGTGTATTATTTAATAGTGAAATCAAAGCCACAGACAGACGATCAATCATAGGCACATATATTTGCTAGATGTATTGCAAAGTAAGTATTTTGGGAATTAATGATCAGCTTTTTTTCCATGAATATTTATGTTTAAAGCTGTTAGTGTTATACAGTCATACGCATTGCCTTGCAGTCTTTTCTTCAAGATTCATTCTTACACATGCAAAAATTAGCAGGTGGTGAAGCCATCACTCTATCTAAGTCTTGCTCCAGGAAAAGGAATATTTTGCAGCTCAACAAAATGTGGAAATTAGCCATGAAAATAAGCAAATCCCTAAGATCTTGAAGGTTTTTCAGAAGCCTCTAAGGGCAGACACATTGATGGGACTGCTGTTATTGATGTCACGTTCATAAGCGTGAACTGAAGCCAAGACAGGGAGCGAATCATGCTGGGCAATCCAGTTGTGCAGTTCAGTCTAAATTCATGAGACAGAGGCGTACTGACATGGGTGCTGTGCAGAGGGGTGAGACTGAGAATGCACACAGATTCCTGTTTGCAACCACTTCTAATTAAAAATAGTGGCATAGAACTAGTAGTATTCAAATGGATTCTCTTTGGAGATTCCTTAGCAAGAGGAAGAACTCGTAAATGTGTAATAGCACTGAGTCATGCATGTCACCATATGAGCATCTCCATGCATGCCTTGGATACTTCAGACAATGCTAAATTTATTTATAGTACAGTATTACAATTACATACAGCTGTACTTAACCATTTCCATTTGCTATCACAGAGTCTACAAAGAGTTTCCCTCAAAACCAAACACACTGTGCTCCATCTTCTTAAAGATGTCTCAATGTTTGGGAATGAGAAATGCAGAGTGACAGCTGATCAGGAAATTTTATTTGAATTTTCCAGATAGATAGATATGAGAGCCATACCTTTCACTCCAGGAGAAGTCTCTGCCATAGAAGACACTGACGCCTCATAGAAGAGTTGGAAACTGGTACAGAGGAACAAAATACATGTACCTAGAAAACAGACAGGAAAGTTGCACTTCTAATGGAGCTGCACTACTCCCTTTTTCTGTTGTTTTTACTGATTGGTCAGCTAATGCCCAACAATTATCTATGAAAGGGAGATTGATAAAAAAAAAAAAATCTTCTTCAAATGTTAATTTCTATTAATCTAATTATATGAGTGAATATTTACCTTTTCTAGGTTCATTTTGAAGTATATACATTTTTTCTTCACATTTTAAATGCAGTTATATGCATATGGCCTTCCCCATTCTCATGTAGTATATTTTAATTGAAATTAGTTTATTGTTTAACAGAAACTTTCTCAGCTTTATGAAAAATTTAGAAATCCATTTGCTTACTGAAAAGACTTTAAATATTTATCTTTTTCTCTACAATATCCTTCAATATCTCACTAATAAATGATTACTTAAGTGATCTAAGACTCTGAGAAAGCATTTTCTAGCAAAATGTCAAATAATATGAACAGAGACTGGTAACAAACACCGCTAATCCAGCCTTACACACTTCAATATAGTGGATACAGTCTAAATAATTCTCTTTTAATTTCACTTTTCATTTCCTCAAGCCTTTTTCCTATAAACCTATACAATCTCCAACTTTTATTACTGCCAGACACATACAAGCAGTTGAGAAAATTTCTAAAATTCTTACAAACGTCATAATAACAAGCTCAGTGCTAAACCGTATAAGCTTGAACCTCATGCCATTAGCAATTTACTAAATGCATACTACGTACACATTCCTGAAAAACAGCTGAAAATTGCACTTCCTAGGCAGAGAGAGAAACGGTAGGTGCACTGAACTGTAAACTCCTAACATGGTTAACTATGACAAGCATGGCTAGTAACTGAATTTCTACTCTCTCTGCAAAATCTGATTTTGAATTATAAGATACTTGATAAGAATGTTTATTTTGTGCATTTACTGAATTACAAAAGTCTCAAAACCAAGATGCCCCTAAGGCAGAAACTGGCAATGTGGCATCAAGACAGTTCCCCAATATTACTTCAGCATTTGATGCCAGTATGCTCAAGACACACAAGCAGTGTGGGACCATCACACATTTTGTGAGCTAAATAAGGCTTCCACTTTTTAGACAAAAAGCAAAAGAAGGGTAAAGACAGTCAAAGTTCTGCCAGACATTTGATAATCACACTCAGTTCTGTGCTGTGGGCTCTCAACATAGATAAAAATAAACGTGCCAGAGAGATGCAGAACTGAGCTTTGACATCTATGGTCCCTTCAGCAAGGCTGAAACTAGACAGTCAGTTTGCACAAAGTATTCACAAAAAATAATTCATTCCAATAATTCAATTTAATTGACTGAATGAATCCACAGTTTTGATATTTCTGTAAAAAGCTGGTCATGTTTTCAAGATCTGAACAAACTGAGAGACAAATCAGTTTCATTCTAGTTTGCTATACAGAATAGCTTTCCTCAAGTATGGACTAGTAAAACTGGAGCAATTTACAGACCTTTCCACATTCCAGCTGCACTACTTTTTCTGGTCACCATTTTCTGAGAGTCTGCTCCAAGACAAGTACATGTCAACATAGCTTATGATGGAGAGAGAAAGGCATGCAATAGGAGAAAAAAAATTCTACACACTTACAGTGAAGAGTAAAGATGCCTGCTTCATTGTACAGATAACATATCTATATATACACACACACTTACATTTTTACTTTTAAGTTTTGCTTGTTGCAATTTCAAATTATGGTCTTTTGCAGAGAATCAAAAGGCTATGAATGCACAGAATGGTATGTCTTTTAGAATAGGATTTGTAAAGTTATTGTTCACAATATGCAATAGGAATTTCTTTCTTTTTCTGTTGAAAGACAGAAAAAAAGTTAAATAAAGGTATCCAGGGGTTTAGAAACATTTACTGTGTCAGACAATTCAATAGAAAAGGGCTCTACTGTATTATTACTTTTTTTCTCCATTGGGGAGACCACATGTGCATCATATTTTTTCCTTGCTAATATTTTTCATACAAAAGGCAGCAATATAGCTTTTGAAATTTGGTAGGTATTAAGATAAGGAATCTAATTCTAAATGTAACTCCAAGATTTCTTGAAGCTCAGATATGCACTGCATTGGGGGAATTATACATTTATTAGTTTCAGTTCACTCTCTTTTCTGCACTGGAATTTTCTGCTTCGTTCTTTTCTGTGACTTGATTTTTCTTTTTTTTTTTAAGGTTTAATAAAACAGCTATTTTGGACTACAAATCTTCATGATAATTAACAGCCTAATATGCATGCCAGGAAAAGCTTACAAAGTCCGATAGTAAAGTCTCGACAATACAAAATCTTGCGTGCTTTTGACACTGGATGTCAATGTTGTGGATAAGTGGCGTCAGAATAAAACAGCCAGACAGCAATCAGCAGTCTTACAAGTGAAGCTCTGTAACACTCCTCAAAAGCCTGCCACCATGTGCCTGACTACAGACTCTAGTGTGCAGTTTTACATTAGCAAGAACACGGTCTTGTGTTTTAATATGTACCAAAATGGTTTGAGTCACATGAAAGTTAAAACAAAACTACCAGAAGCAATGCAGCACTGCAGGGTACAGTAGCGTATCTCCTGCACAACGTTTTGTAGGTATGCTCTGGCCCAAAATAAAGGCCTATACACATCAGCTGCTGCAAGCAGTGGTCACACTTGTAGATAAAGTGGTGTGACAGAATAGGATATATTCATGTGTAACATCACTCTTTCTTCCCTATGAGTGGAAAACTGGCGCACAAGCCAAGCTGCAGTTAGATTTTCCAGGACAGGCAATGGTCAAATCTGGGGAACTCGCTGAACACCTGCAAGTGGGAAGATATCAAGATCAGTTTAAACCACTGATTTTAATTATCCCTCAACTAACAACCTAGTTCCATAGAATATAAGTTTTTTTAATGGAGGTCTTGCCCCATTAAAGCAACTGAATAATACAAACAACGTACCTGACAAAGGGACAGAAAAGCCAAACAAGAGCTTGAATCTTCAGTCATCACTTCCATAAACGCTTATTGTAACGGCAGGATCTAAAACTGATAATTAGTAAGAAAAATGGGATCATTGGAAACAATGTTTCCTCAGGATTTGTCTTTGAAGATCTCTCTCACACGTGTGAAGCAATATATCTGTGCTCAAGACAGCATTTCTACTCTTTTTTAAATTTCTGTCTAAACAAGTGAACTAAAGACCTGAAGTATCTAGCTCCTCAGAGTCCCAAGGTGGAACAAGAAGCATTCAGAAGATCGCAGGCACTGAAATCCTTCAAGAACCATGCTCCAAAGAAGAGTGCCATGTTTGCACTCTGGACTATATTGCCCTTGGAGTTTCAGAAATTTGACCAGACACAGCCAGGGACACAAAGACTGGGTCCATTTTAAGTGAACCCATCATTCACAGTGCTGTGTGAGAAAGGCTTAATTTAAGAGCAGTTACAGAGAAAAAAAAAAAGCTCTGTTAGACTTTTGAGGTGAAAATGACCTTCCTGCCTTTAATTGTGTCTTCTCAGTGCTTTCTGTTCCTGAGATCACCGGAAACTTGCAGCATCTGATTTACTCTGTTGCTTAACAGATGGGCTCTGCTGGCAACTTTCATGGTCTAAGTGCCATTCTTGGCTGTTACGCCAAAAAACAGCAATTCTCTTCTCACCTTGTATAGTGCTTTTAATTTGTCTTCCAAGTTTCTCTATTGCTGCTATTATGTAAATAAAATTTACCCCAAAAGTTGTATTAAAAATATTTTGATAATTTAAAATTACAAACAGCTATTAAACATAAATATATAAGAAAAAAAAAGTCTGTTATTTTGATCCTTTGTATTTCATCATTTGAAAGTTGGAAGAAGGAGGAAAAAATCTTGGTCCTCAGCCCCAACAGAGGAAATTAATTCAAATCTCCTGTGTTTTGAGTTGATGATTGAAACATTTTGTGATTATACTTGCAATGAACACTTTTCTTTTTTTCCCCCTGTATTTTAGTAAGGACGAGCCAAGCCTAGTTAGCCACTGCTACAGAGCGTCCAGTATGTGCACAGCCCTCATTTTCTGCTTTCAGAGGTGTGGAGACTGCTAACGACCAGCTGTGGGGCACGTTCCCTTACAAAGAGGCCAGAAATTAGGTATGTGTCTGTGCCTGCTTTTCCTAACTGATTTGCTTCACATCTCTTGTGTGATTTTTGCATTATTGTTCCAAGCTACTTAACCATCTTCACCGTCTGTACTGGCGCACTGGGTGCCTAAAGCAGACAGTGCAATTTCAAGGCATTGCAACGATCAAGTTGGGAGAATTAATTAAGATGCTTCAGATTTTGCCCTGGGTCTGTAAACGAGCTGTCAGGTTCAACGGACCGTTTAATACAGTTGCTCTTCATTAAGGTAATAAAATACATTTTGCAATCAAATAACATATCCAGTACACTCCAACATGGAAGAAAAGACTTTAGTTGTTCTTCACACTAGTCTAAGACTAGACTTGTGTCTCAGATTTGTTAACAAATGAAAGAAAATCTCATTCATCATTAGAAGTATTCTTATCATATCCTGAAAGGGTTACCACAGCCTTTTAGAGACAAGCTATTACCACGTCCATATTTTAGTAGAATTTATGCAACTGGTGAAAATATATATTTAGTCTTTGATTTATATATTACTGTATTCTCTAGCATTTTGATTTGCTTATCTAGTTCCTTTATTTAGCTAATTTCCTGCTGAGCTTCTCTCATCTCTCCAGTTCAGGTTGTAGGAAGCTCAAGAGAGAATCAAATCCATTCACTTTACACGTCTTGAGGCCAAACATCTGCCTGAATGGGATGAAAAATATGTTGAAAGATTGTGGCTTGTTGCTCATGACTTGTTTTTTTCCCCTCTTCAGATGTCTGTCATGCATTTCATTTAAAGTTACTAGAATGAATTTTAAAGGATGCGTCTTACAGATGTTAAGCATGTTATTTCATTTTGACTAAATTCTCTCAGGACCCAGTAAGTGCAAAAAGCCACTGAAAGTACAGGACTGTCTCTAAATGAGAGGTCACGTAAATGTACAAAAGCTCTCATTTTAAAAAATAATAATAAATAGACTATATTTTGTTCACGGACACTTATTAAAAAGAAATAAAGGGTTTTTTTTTTCACTCAGTCTTCAGTTACAAATAACCTGCTATGGTGCACACAATAAGATTAGCAGATGGATGGGTTACAGCTAGGTCTTAACAATAACAGACATAATCTGTGTCAGAGCCTTCAGGAAAAAAAAAGTGCTGTTGCCATTGTCTTTGGATCTTCTGTTACAATTAAATATTTATTTAATACATGTGAAAAAAGCAAATCGCAAGTATTACTCGATGTTCAGGGTGTTTTGCATGTTTTTCACCTGAAAATAAAATGGTAAGGCTTTGTATTAATTTAATTCAATCTTGATGTATATTTTGTTTTCTTTTGCAGAACACAAACACAAAAACTCTAAAAGGAAACAAAGTGAACTGAATAAAAAAGAGAAAAAAAAATCCATTCAGAGCAGCCACATTAACAGTGGTGAGCAGTGCAGCTTTGAGCCTGCTTCCTTCTCCGACCACTCTGCCTGGCTCTCTGCAAGGAACAAGTGTACCGTCACTTAGAATAACGAAACACTCAATCTCTTCTTCAATTGAAATCAGATCAGCTTAATCTCAAAGGGAAGGCAAGAATTAAACACTTTAGGGAACTATGCAAATGTCTTTTGTTTTACAGTCAAAAAGGCAAAATATTTTCAGCCAGACTGTACACAAAAATTAATAAGATCAGACTTTTAAAAGGAATTAATATGAAGAACTTCTGTTCATTTCCACCATCCTGAAATAAGTATAGTTTTTTAAACACATCAGGTTTTTTGAAAGGCTATGAACAGACTTACTGCTAAAATATAGAAAAACATATTAAGCATAGTAAGAATTATGATTTTTAGTCAATCTTTAGGAGTAATTTTCCTCTGCATTGAAAGAGATCTTATCGAAAAGAAAGTAACTTCACAAAAATTGATTGAATGAGGTGAGAAAGAGAGTAAGATTAAACAGAAACCTTACAGAATGTGTGAACAGCTGAACTAATGAAAATTTAGAAAGCATGTAGTCACCACAATACATGAAAGTGTGGAGATATTCTCAAATCTTTGCCTAGGGAAAAAAAAAAACAAAACAACGGAAAAATTATTTTAAAGTGGTGAAATGTAACTTAGGCTATTATGTGACATTGAATTCTGACCCAATGTTTCTTTATACCTATTCCTTTCTGACTAGACAGTTCAAGGGTGTTTTTCTGCTGCTAGATGAACTAGCTAGGAAAAATAGCATAATGTTATATACACATTTTACAACCTACATTTCTCATTTCATTTTGGCATGGCTGCTTCACACAACATGCTTGTGAACAGCGGAATGAGATGAGATGACAAAATAGCTTACAAGACTATTACAGGCTAGGAGAGGAGAAGGAATGAGTATCCTACATCTATTTGTGGTTTATGCTGCTGTCAATCACTGCAGCAACTCAGTATGACTTGTGACTTCTTTTAATGCAAATTCTTCTCCTTGAAAGTGCTCTATAAATTTGAATTAAAAGGGAGTTTTCCTTCACAGTGAACATAAATATAAATAGACATCTGCAAAATAAGCAGATGAAACACATAACAAAGCCTTGTCGGACTGCAGTCAGAAATAGGTCTTATTCTTCAATGCTGCTATTCCTTTTCATAATTAAGTTTCTCAGTTTTCTTCAGTGCTTTTTAAAATAGAATTTTAAATGCACAGACTATTGATTCAACTGATTCTATTGGCTATTTCATGTCAACCTGTATTTAGATGATATGAGGTGGATATGTCAGAGTTAATTTCATTTTCAGCACACTTACTTTGTGGATAAGCAGTAGCAAGGGAAAAGAAGAGACATTATCATAAAAAATCATTCTAATTTTGGTCTTCATTTTCTTCCCTCAAAGCATGAGATTTATTCTTTTATAATATATATTTTTCACCTTCTTCTGTCTTCCTTTTGTCTATCGGTACTTAAAGATGTTTACTGTTTTTAGTGTTTTTATTTCTGATGAAATTTCACTAATACCACTGCTATTTCTGAAAAATGTGGAAATCAAACAATGAAACTATATGTTTATATTTTTGTATTTAGGTTATGCTTTTACCTAATACCCATTTAAGTGCTGTATAACTCAACACAGAAATCATATTGATTTCCACAAAACAAGAAGACTTATTTTTCTTTTCAATATACCAAGGCTTCTTTATACAAGGAATGATTTTCCTCCTCATTCCCTCTCTTTCCCTCCCTCACCTCAAACACATATTTAGCCACGAAACAAACACTCAAGATACACAGAAAGTAAGAAAGCTAGGTAGCACTGAGATTGAAGATTCGTCACGGGATTGCATATGATTTAAGACAAGTGAAATTTCTTTTTTTAACATTTTATAAGAAGAAAAAGTCTCTATATAAACTGGAGAAAATACTGACATTGAGTTCACTAGACTGTTAAAAAGATTTACCAAAAGTTTGCAGAAGGAGCACAGACTATCTCCCTTTGCTATTAGACAAATGCAAATTTGAATGAATGAGGCAGGCAGCCGTACAAGAGTTAATGGTTTTCTTTCTGGTAAATGCTGTAGGACAAATACTACCTAATCAGATATATTTCAAAAATGGCTATGATTTCACTCAAAGACAGAAAAACTTAGAAATCCAAAGAAAACAAGAAAAAAAAGAAAACAGTGAACCAAAGTACTGTGCTGCACTGTTGGTAAAAATGAAGAAAAGTGGCAGATGCTATCAGAAACTGTGAAAAACTGCCTCCGATCCTAGGTTAACTCACATAGAAATAGTTCAGGAGCTACTAAAACAGCTTTTACTCTGTTCCTCTGTCCTTTGTGATGTCAAGCGACTTTTACCAGTAAGATTGGATAGTGTGACTAGCTTGAAGGCGGTTAGCATTTCTCATACAAGCACCCAAATGGGGAGAGTCCATCACTATTTCACATCATGTGGCATGTCAGTGTTACTCTTTGCTAACAAGTATTATGATTTTCAGAGAGAAGCTCCTGGGCTCTCATGTTCTTAAAATTGCTGAGGAAGAGCCATCCAAATTATTTTGCCTTTCACTAGAATAATGTGAATTGCACTAGAATGATAATTTAGAGTACTAAATATTTTGCAGAGACCACAGTATGTATAATACACTCACTAGTGTATTCACTATAATACACTCATCTAACTTGATTTTTATTAACAGCTTTGTTAATTTCAGGTAGAAAATGTTGACATTCTCAAGATATTTCTTGTTCAGTTTACTTTAATGTTTTATTTGGTAAGCATCTTACTCATTTGGAGCAGCTGTATGAAAATAAATCATCAGACTTTTTCCTGAGTGTGTTTTGAACTTCTGTAACTAAGTAAAATGAAAGGGATAATGTAAAATATTTTGAAAGAACCAATAAATCTGGTACGGAAAATAAAAAAGTCTCATGGAAAAAAATATCTATGTCTTTTCATCATATAAAACCCATAGTTTTATAGTAAAGTTTATAAAAGCATGAAGTTTAAAATTACAAACAGTTACTACAGATAAATAGCAGCCCAAGTAATTCACTAATCTCTGTGTTTTGTAAACCAACCATTTGACTGGGTAATGATAGAGTCATAATAATATGATCAATTTTGTTTGCACATAAATAGTAGAATATGTCCAAGCAGCAAATTAATATGGAAACACTCGGACATAAGTTTTACTCCCATATCTGCATTATTACAGGAATATCCCTATTGTTATATACAGGAACAATTACATATCCAAACTAAAGATGGGTGTGTAAACCTTACTCTAAAGTCTGTATCTAAGTAGAACCGGGAGAAAAAGGCACTAAGAGAATAAACAGCCCCATTCCCATTATGGAAAGGAAACTGCACACACAGTATGAGAGGCTGACCTGGATCTTGGGAACTTGTAAAGAACAATCAAGCAGATAATTATAGATAGAGAAGACAAGAAGATGGGGAGAGGCTGTTCAGTAGGGCCTGTTGTGATAGGACGAGGCGTAATGGTTTTAAAATAGAGGGGGGTAGGTTTAGACTAGATTAGATACAAGGAAAAATTTTTTTACACTGAGAGTTGTAGAACACTGGCACAGGTTGCCCAGAAAGGTGGTGGATGCGTGGATGCCCCATCCCTGGAAACATTCAAGGCCAGGCTGGATGAGGGTCTGAGCAACCTGATCTAGTCAGGGATGTCCCTGCTCCTTGCGGGGGGGTTGGACTAGATGACCTTTGAAAGTCCCTTCCAACCCTAAACATTCTATGATTCTATATGAGATGATTGCATACAATACAGTTTGACCATAGGGACCATGAAAAGAAAGTAGGGACCTATGGGGTATTATCATTCCTTATAAACAATTGTTAGAAAAAGAGTGTAAATATGAATCAGATACAGCCTTTTCAAAAGGCTGCGCTGGGAAGTGAGAATAGTCATAGCGCCATCCAAGGGAGAAGCGCAGGGGAAAACAGAGTGGACTATGTACAAGGGGAGGTGGTGTGGGGGTGTGCTGGCTCTGGTCACAAGGTCATTTCCTGGCAGCCACAAACATGGCAGCAGTCTTGATGCAGCTGGCTGCTGCCGTGTACTCAGAGCTAAAAAAACCCCACCACACACAGTACCTGTATTTTTAAAATGTGGACTAACTTTGTTAGGAAATAAAAGGCTATAAGCACTTTAAAATGTCACTCTTCAAAATTAATTATTATAAAACAAAAAAATAAGTATAAATAACATTACAAAGCAAAGCTTGAACAAAGGCTATGAAGAACGGAAAAAAACATCACTTTCTATTTGCTCTGAGTGTCTTCACCTTGTAATAAAGAATATTGGACACAAATCTAATATAACTTCATTTGAAGATAACCGCAGGCACTTTTTAGCTATCTTGTTTGTGACATCAGTCTGGTTATGGGAAATTCATCCATGTTTTACCTCAAAGCATCTGCTAATCTGGACCCAGAAAGAATATAAATTGTATAATTATTCCCTTTATAACGTTTACATGCTGGGTCACATAGACAACGTAATGGAGAACTATGGCAAGTGTTTCCATGCTTTAAAAGTTGTTTTCTTCACTTCAAAGTAGCAATTTAAGTGTAAACAGTAGAAAGGCGATTAAGGTTAATGACGAGTAACAGAAATTTTATCCAGAGAGATGTATTTTTATTAAGAAACTTCAAAAGCCAAACAAGGCAGTTCCTAAATATCTGGTGCTGCTGATGTAACAGCGATCAATCATGTAACTCACCTTTATTCAGTGTTAAGTATCTGTCAGAGGGCCTCAGAGCAGCTGAAGGGCATTTTTGGTGTGGAGTTCTTAAACCTAAAAAAAATGAATGCATAAATGAAACCAGCACCCTGGCCTATAGGAAAGCTGTAGTTATTCTAAGTTGTCAGGAGTCTTCCTTTGGATACACAAATCCACTGCACCCTTGTAAGTCCCTGCCTTAATCCAGGCTAGTGTGACTAATTTAAACACCATTTTAAAGCACAAAACACTATATAAAATATCATTTAAGAGACTGGCATCATTATAGAGACAAAACTCTACATAAAACATAACTTAAGAGATGATTGCCATCAATATAGTACTGCATGTGATTTCAACTACTTGACACAAATAAGGTTAGTACTTAAACATAAGAAACAAGATTACATTCCAGTCTTTGAATCTTTACAGTCTGAACACCTAAGTAGCATATTCTGATAATGTAATGTTTAATAATAATAATTCCATCCCTGCTGACCGGACCAGCCATCTAATATGCAGTCATCTGACCCAAGACACGACCATAGATAACTTACAGAAACTAAACAGAATTAGCAATGACTAAACTGTGCCTTCCCAGTGTTAACATACAGAAATATTAAAAAACTCAGAAATACTTGTATAAACAAATAATAAGTTAGCTTTTACTTAAGGCTAAAAACCAAGCCAAATAAAGAAGAAAATAATTATGAATTTTGGATTTCTGCACCTCAAAGCAATTGAGGACCTGTTAGGAACCCAAATGTGCTTTCATCACAGCATAGGGTCTTTGATGTCAGATGCACAGGCTCAGATGAGAGAGCAACAAAGCTCTGGTACACCTCTTCCCGAGGTTGTCTCTCCACATGCCCACCGTCTCCCCCTAGACAGCAGGGCAGCTGCACACCATGGCCCACCCTGAAGCCAGTCTCCCAGTCATTCACATCAGGACCTCTTTCCTTTTCAATAAATTACTGTCTGTGGGAATAGAACTGGTGTTCAGCCAACCAGTTGTGAGGCCAGGACACAAACAGTGCAAGACCAGCAATCCAGGAGACGGGAAGGCTTCCAGGCTCTTCACTGCAGACCTACTACTGATGGGCACGCGAGGGGGTGGAAGAGCAGGGCTTCACAGCCTAATCCAGCTCTTTTCTGCAAGTACGTTTGAAAGCACAGCATGGACATGCTAGTTCATGTGACCAAATGTATCGCAAGTTTCATCAAAAGTGCTGATATGAAAGAGGTCCTTATGCGAGCTTTACGTTTTGATGACGTAACTTACAGCTTACAGGCATTTTACCAGATCAAAGGATTGATTTTGTCAGATTAGGATTGTGTTATTCACAAAAATCACACCTCTGTGCAAAGTTCATTTTCAACATTGTGCTTCTTTCTTGACTCAGCTGTTTCTTGGAAGAAAAAAAAATAATTAAATGCATGTGTATTTGGTATTTAGATTGCACACCTTGGTATAAATAATTCTTTAGCCCAGTAATGACTAGGTTAAAAATCTGCTCAAGAGAACACAAAATAAAATCTGAAACCCCCTGTTGGGTAGCATAAAGCTTCAGAATCTTTCTGGAACTCACGGATTTATGCTTTTATATGAGACATCAGAGTAAGAGCAGTAAATGTGTGTTCCGACAAGCTTGTTCTAAAATTCTGGGGTAGGTTTCAGACCACCATGTAAAATGTCAGACTACAGACTGTGTAAACTATCACAGCTGCACTGAAGCCAAATTGAGGTTACAGCATCATGATTTTAATCTTGGCATTTTGTAGCCTGACATGCTGCTGCAGTCTCATAGAAAATCTTCACATATAATTTAACACTTTAAAGTGCTCTTCCCCCCCCCCCCCCTTTTGACTGACAAAAAGCAACTTGCTTGCATGTTTTCTTGTATGCTGGATTTTTTCCCCTTTTTGCTCTGTGGGTAAAAGCTCACTTTTTTTTTTTATGCTACACACACTGCATTGTTACTTCCATTATCTTTATGCAACAATATTTTTTTTTTTTGACTGTGAGCAAACATGTCCACTCTCCCCGCAGTTCCCTAGATCAGTATCTTGTTTGCTAATGAACTGAGTGTGATAAGCTATATGAATAGCTTCCTCCGCTATCAGATTGTACTCTGGACCTTAATGACAGTTCCTTATCAACAGTTCAAATTACTATTGAATCCCTAATTTGTTCTTCTTTGTCTACCCAAATTTCACAACACTTAGTCAGTTGTCACAACAACCTAAGGAAAGCTTTCATTGATCACTCCATTTTTTGATACAGAACCTTCTCAAGTCTCCTTTTCATAAGAGCTTATTTCTAAATTTTTTTTTCTATCTCCATACATGAGAACACAATAAACGTGGTCACCTACTGCTCCCACCCTGTGAGTGTCTGTCTGTTACTGCCCGTTACCTTCGGAAGCTAGAACAATGATCGTCTCGTGCAAGCCACAACAAACTGTATATCGAAACTGAAACTTCCAAAAAACTATTATACATAAGCTACAACTGAGATTTTGCTGCTAATGAAATATTTAATGTCACGTATACAGTGTTATTCACACATACTGACACGGGAATTGTGAATCTGGGTATTCAAAAACAACAATGTTACATTTCCTCTGCTATTTTAACCTGGCACATGGGGGTCATATGTATTCCCACAACGTCCTTGCTGGGGCTTGGCTTTTCAAAAGATCCTTTGGGAGTTCAGTATCCCAAAGCTTACAGGTAGAATAATTAAAAGGAACCAGATTTGTCCACTAAATAGGGTTATTTTCTTTATGTTAATTTCAAGAGCTGCTGGCACATTTACCTTACATCATTTTTTCCCCCAAAACATTCTAGGGTAGTTCTTTTCAGCAGTTAAAAAAAAAAAGAAACAAAAAAAACAACCAACCAAACCAAAACTCTTCCATATTCTGGGGAACAGGCACAAGGGAAAAAATTGGTTGAACTTAATGATGAGTCTCCATGCAGTTCATTTATTCAAATTTTTTTTTTGTGGTTTGTATAAAATTAAGTTCAAAGGCTTCTAAAAATTCTGAAGCCATAATTGTCTAAGGTACTTTACATAATTAACGCTGCGTCTTTCCTCAAAGGACTATGTCAATATAAAACATGCTTTGTTTTGTTTAAAAATATGATTGCTACAGAAATCCTCCTGTACCCTTTTCTTCCATGAAAAGCAGATGGTGTGTTAATGCATAAAACATACAAAACTGTGTCTCAGAGCGTAGTTTCAGACTATGCTCAGTATGCAGGCTCTTAAAATTAAAATCTTGTTATACAAGGCTTTAGATCTTCCATCTCTCATCTTTCCTCCATCAAGAAAGAGTACACACTAGTAGAAGACAAAACAGAAATTTAAAATCTATGCTGTCTAGCATCTCATTTTGTTTTTAGCAGCATCACCCAGATCCGAGTGACAAAAATCTAGATCAAATCATTAGGAGCCACTCCTGTGTTCTGTTGGGTTTTTTTTTTAATTAAATATAAAGCAAAGTTTTAGAGCAACAGTAACAAAAATTAAAACAAGAACTCAGAAACAAGAGATCACAGGAAAGTATTAAGCTTCATATTTCCCATTTCAATACCATCACATTCATCAGCCTTCACTGTGAACTAAACATGCATGTTGTAACATGTATACTCATTGCTTTGCAAGCGTCTCTCTAGGCAGAACTGGTACTTGCAAAACCCTCGGTCTAAACGAGGCAACACTTAAGGCAGTGATGGGAGAGTAAGGGTGCGTGGCATGTATCCTAGATGGAGCACAGGAATATCAGTAGACCTTGGCTGGCCAAAGCTACATGAACCAGGTTTTGGTGAGCCAAGACTCAGGTTAACACCCACATCCTTGGAGAACCCGGGAAGACAGAGGAGGATAAATGGGAGATATTGCTGTGCATGTCTAGTACAGATTGCCTCATCAGGGAAAGGCAGATGAGGCCTTCTTCAGACATTGGGAAGGAGTCTTTGTATGCTTCCAACCTCAGCTCTTGCGCAGCTCTGTGACAGAGGGGGACTTGTGCTGGCAGGAATATGAAAAGGTGATTTAACTCAAGGTCATAGGCAAACTGAGGGACAAGTAGGGCAAGGACCAAAACAGCTCCCATCAAAAATGAATTTGCAGACCACTTCCTTGCAAAGTAATACTCTTCTTTCCCTCTGTAGCAAGAGGGATATCAAATCACCACACACTTCTTTCTTCCCTAGCATGCACAAACGATTTCTCAAACTAGAATAAGAAAGATGAGAGCACTAAATGACCACAGAATCACAGAATTATCAAGATTGGAAAATGTAGTCTGTGAGCTGGGGACAGGGGAAAAAAATGAGGACTGCTAGGTATTGTGACTATGCAAAAAGTTAAGAAATAAATAGTATGTTCTCTATTAACATATGTTTCCAGAATAGAAAGAGTAACAGGTAGGTGCAAAATTATGCATAATTCGTGGAATACAGGTCGGGAGGGGGTTGGGTTTTTTTTTCTATTATTATTATTTTTTTTTTTTAGGTAATGCAAGTAGGTTTTTTCCTCTTTTAGGGAATGAGGCAATCATCATTGCAAAAAGTTTAACAGCTTTCAGTTATCGTTTTTTTTTGCCAGTCTCTTCATTGTCATACGCCATCACTCAAATTTGACCTTTAAATTGAGCTTACAAACCCACTCAAGCCTTAGTTCCAAATAGATGTGTTATCCTTAGGGGATGAGTCAATACAAAAACTGAAAACCAAAGTATTCCTTAGAGCAGATATCCATTCTGGTAAGAAATGTTTTACATATTAATATCTCCTTCTAAGAAAATCTGGAATAATAATTGATTCTTACTAAACAAAAAAAATTCTAAGAGTCCACAGTTCCAGAAATAAATCCTATCAACTGACACAACTGCGCTATAGATGAAGATTTTAAATAACAGCAAAACATTATCTGTCCATCAGATCTACAGGATGACAAATGCCCATGCCACAAGTGAGATGCCTCTCAGCTGAAACCTAACTGCTTTAACAAGACATTAAAAATGCTTTACAAGCAGGGCACCACTGCAGCAGAACGACAATGGCATCTACCACCACTAATAGCTACTTTTCTTTCTGGTATCTACCAAAACAAGAGCCCTATGTGTTCAATCCTAGAGGCGTAAACACGATCTGGGTAGTTACGAATGCTATTTCCCCTAACCTAGCACATTTCTTCCAATGTCCCTCTGTGCAACATGAGTCGAAACTTTTTTTTTTTTGTAAACAGGTATCAACCTCTCAGACATGAGCTGATGTTGCTTATCATCAGCCTCTGTTCCAGTGCACATCTCAGTGCTGAGGAGCACACTGTTTCGTTCTGTTTCTAGACACACAGATTGCTGGTCCACTAGTAAAAACACCACCAAATACATCCTGTGCCAGAGGAGCTCCTCAGCTACATCAAATAAAATGGTGGACAGTATCAGAATTGGATGGTTGGAAGGTGAGAAAGTTTTATTTTTCTTTTTTTTCCTTCCAGTGTCTAGAATACTTCACTCAAGTATTATTCAGGCTACCAGCGCCAAAGGCCTGCAGAAGAATTTAGGCACATAAGTACCAAATGGCACTTCTGAAGCAGGATGCCTATTTGTCATCCAACATCGTAAGTGCCTTGGGTTTTCACAATAAAATTACCTGGATATCTATGGTTGTGCTCATAACACAAAGTTCTTGAGTGACCCGAGCAGTAGCCAGCTAACAAAAGCCAATGCAGGCGTTCCTCTGCCTGCTTGTGTAAGCCTGCTCTAGCACGCAAACTCTGAAAAAGGCACTGGTTAGACAGCTACAGAAAATACTACGTGCCTCAGTGGATGCAACTTACACCTCTCACTTTAAGGTCATGGTTCTCCTAGGAAGATTAAGTTTTTCCCACTGCTGTTTTGGACAATATAAAAACAGGTCACTGAATACACGTCAAGTAGGCATAACCACGAGAACCCTTTTCTGCTTTTCAGTACTGGGTTTCTATTTCCACACACAATGTGTTTCTGCTTGTTAGGGTCAACTGAATTGAATATAAATATTTTTAAATGTGCAGCAACGGGCCATTTTAACAGAAACTTTGCTTGCACTTTGTCTAAAGCGCATGTTCCAACTGTATTAACAGAAAATAACTACGTAATTAACACTTAATATGAACAGAACTGTAATTTTAACAAGATTTGTCTATCTGAAGAAATATTTCAATGCTGACTTCATATTTATTAAACTAAAAGCTTTTTTTTCTTTTATGTTTTATTCATAAGATCCCCTTTTGCTTTTTCAGTTTAAATAAAGAACTGTGATTATCTGTAAAACTGATTGCTTAAAGTAATTAATCATTTTCCTTATGAAATTTCCTGGCTAAATTAAGGATCTTATAATTGAAGGGTTTTCTCTTGTATAAATGGAACATGCTGAGAGCCTAGACTGAGAAATAAATGTCCTGCCCAGACCCCTAGAGCTGTTTCTTTTTTATTCTTTTACTAGAACTAATAACTGTCTAACAGCAGTGCAATAAAGTGCTGTTTTTAATTAATAGAAATATATTGATACCTTTTAAAAAATTAAGCTAATAACAATATTACTCGTACTCAGAGTTTATATTCAGCATGTAGGATCAATCATAAATATACAGGGTAAACTCATGTTTGCTTACAGGTATCTCAGCAAACCTAAGCTGCAATTGCAGTGGCTTGCTCAGTTACACCAACCTGTGTAACACAGGCTGGAACCACATCCAAAACTCCAGATTACAAGTAGTCATTTAACCAAGAGACTCCCCATTTTCTCCTAGGCCAAGGCCAATACCATCTGAAACGAAAAAAGAAGGCCATCAGAAAACGCTAAGACATTAAAGAGACAGCATGTACGTGTGCATGTGTTTGTGTGCTCAAGCATGCTAGAAAAAATGTAAATACTGAGACTCTAAAAATGGAGACCAAAACTTGTCTGCTCCTTGAGCTCATTTAGAAACAGCATTCTCTCTGAGATTTTTATTGATAACAGTAGTGAGAAACATTAGACACTGAAAAATAGGGAAATGGATAAGAAGATTTTGAAATCAATAGGAAGGAGTCAGAAGGTGGTGAGTAAGGAAGAAGATGTGGTATTCAAGTTATGCAATCCCCACTGGAATAAATGCTTGTGATCGTGACGGAATGGTTGGATTCAACTCCCATGGGACAGAAAAAATCATAATTTTAGTAGGAGTTTAACAGGAGTACAAATGTAATAAGGGATTGTTTGTATTGATGTTTGATATTAATCCAACTCTACTGTAAGTGAAAAAAAATGCTCTCATTTTCTCTTTCTGTATTTGCTTCTTGGAGGGTTGACTGTGGCTCAGAGAACTTTCTCAGAGTGAATGTGCTGTTTAGTTCTTATTTACAGCATTATCAAAAAAGCAACAGCACGGCTGTGAAATATTCTAACAGGTCCATCAGAAAATCCTGCAATCAACATAGTATTACTGATTTAGAAGCCATATATTCCATTTCCTGCCAAGCTACCCAACAGATAACATGGGTAAAAAGAGCTTCAGAAATTCAGAGTGAACTCTGAGATAACGTTATAAACAGCTCTTTGCCAAGAAGGAAAAGATATCTGCATCCTTGGCCTATGTGAGTTGCTACTACTCTGAATTAAGTAACAGACCAACTTATTCAGTGTCCAAGAGAGAACAGAAAATACAACTATTAATTCCTGCACAGGCTACTATAATCTATATGTTTGTCTGCAAGGAGGTCCTTTGTCTAGACAGCTTGTGTAACAACTCAATATATAACGTAATATTTTTGCTCTGTGCAGGAAACATTATGACTGAAAATCAGTATCATCAGAACCAAGGTAATTTCCAAGGCTAAGTAATATCAGAGTCAGAAAAAGCAGACAGATTGGAACAGGAACTAATTAAAACCTTTGTCGCAACATCATTTGGATTTTATGAGATTATTAAACAATTTAGAAAATTCATTTTTATTACTCTGTCTGTGACGTTTCCTTGGCCAGGGCCGGATGCTGAGTTACTACAGAATACTGAGTAACTCAGAATACTGAATTACTACAAAGCCCCTTTCCTATGCTGCTGAATATAAGGATCACACCGGTGTTACACGGCCACACTCAAACAATTCAGCTCCCTTATCTCACATAGAGTTTAATGGGGCCAGGATTTCTCCAACAGTCCATGTGCAGTCAGTATTTTTAGGCTATAGACCACACAAATCACACACAAACATCCAAGCTAGAATTAAACAAATTAACATGATATCTGGCTGTAGCATATCACAGCAAACTTCCTGGTGAAGAGGATAACACATTCCTGCTCTCAAAAGAGCTAATTAAGCTATGCAAAGTGTAACATTAATGAACCTGTACAGCTCCTACAACTTGAGAAACCTTGCAAAATGTTTCCTACACTAACAAAAGTGGCAAAAATACCTTCAACTACTCAATTTTGCTCTCTTCAGAAAAAGGAAAGAGAAAGTAAACAAAACAACACAGCAACTTCATCCTAAATTTCAGCTTGCTTCCTCAGCCACTCTAAGTCAAGCTTCTCACACACTTTCTGTTAACCACGGCCCTCAGCAGAGGGGCCGCCATAACGCGCGACACCTCCACCCCAGCTCAGGCCCCCTCGGTCCGCTCCCGCCTGTGTCCGCCACAGCCACCACGCATCCTGCCCCGCAACGCGGCTCATTCCGATTGGCCCCGCGACAAGTCATGGCTCATTCTGATTGGTCCGGGCAGCCCTACGGAGGGGAAGCGGGTAGGTGAGCCGCCCGCCCGCAGGCTGTGGCTGCACAAAATGGCGCCCCCAGGGGTTAGGAGGGGGAAGCAAGGGGGTCACTGGTGACAGTTCCACGATCACTGAGGGAAAGACAGTGAAGGAGTGAGGTGCCTGTGTCTGCCTGCACAGAACACACAAGTTCCCAGTCCAACTATTCTGAAAATAGCACTAGAAACTTACTTTTTCAGTATTATGTTCAACTAATTTTCCTACAGTGAGAGGTATGGAGGCAGACATTTAAGAAACACATTTGAGGATCTGCATCTTCAGTAGCAAAGATTTCTCAAAATAACTTCAGCAGCTAGTAAAAACTTTAAAAGCACTAAAGGGCTTTACTTTCATTACATGCAGTTCTTACCTGCATTTTTTTTTTGTTGTCCTTGTTGCCAAGAATTATCAGCAGCTTTATTTCTTCAGGTGAAATATTGAAAGGTATATTAGAGATCTAATTGCTACTAATTGCAATGAGAAATGCATTTCTGTGGGTATTCTGGGTTTGGGTATATTCATCCCCATTCCCAAACTGCAGAACAGGGATAACATACCTTGGTTTTATGGGAATTTTGGGAGTTTTAAGTATTGGAGAGTTGCTCAGCTGAAGACACAGAGGTATATAAGTATTATAGACAGATTACTTGAAAATGCATAAATGTAAGAAACAGAAAAGAAAAGAAACAAACCGTTACTGAAACAGCATGAGGAAAAACATGTACTACTAGATTATTTTTTTCTTGATCATTCTAATAAAAGACTGGAAAGCTTTTGCTGTTAAAGCAAAAGCTGCTGCAAGTCGATACACAAAAAGGCCAGTCAAGATACGTTAACATGGGCTCAGCATTTTAAGATCCACTCTTTTGTTCTGTTTGCATAATAAAGATAGATTTCCATAATTTAAATGGAGAAACATGTATAGGAGGTTACTGTTTAAGTTTACATTAGGCCAAAATACTTTTTGATTCCTAGAGAGTTAAGTCTTTATTCATATTATAAGCATCAAAACAACTTTATTAAGTGTGCACCATTATACAAGGCTGCATGCCAAAACTTGTAAAATGTCAATGTTGTGTTTTTCCTGGAATCTTATAATTAATTCATCATCAGAATAGCTTTGGGGCCTTATTCTGATCCATTTTCTAAACAGTGTTACTAGGAAATTATGTTCTGTGCTTCTGTTTATTTAAAGAATATCACTGCTGAATTTACAACAAGGAAACAAGTTAAAGGAAAGCCTTTAGGGGAATGTAGTAAATTAAAAATGAAAACACAATGAGAGGAATATGGAATTTACAACCAGAAAAATCTCATAAAGGAGTGTACATTTGGAGATTTATATAAATCAGATACAGCTCCTGTAAATACTTACAGCATAATAAATAAATGATTGCTGAACTCAAAGACTAGTAAGTTATGTTACCATATTCTGTTTGTCTGCTCCATCTTGTTATAATGGGAGGCTCCTGCGTAGTAAGGAAGAGGATTTTCTTCATTACTGTAATGAAGTAACATGAAAAGTCGGAGATTTACCTTCAGTTACTGACAAAGGGCCTGGCCCAAACACACTGAAGGTGGTGATAATCTTTCCAAATGTCTCAAGGGCTTTGATTCAGAGATATGTTATGTTTTAGTGCAAATTACTCATAAATCCTTGATGGCAAACTTCAGTGAAGTTGTCTTCACTTACATTTGGGAAAAATATATTTCCAAAGTGAATTCCATATTATGAGGAAAGTGTGTATGAATAAAAATAAGTCAATAGGACTACAGTAGATAGAAAATAAGTCCTTGTCTTTCAATAATGTTAGAAAGATTATTTTAGCAATCTTCTTTAAATGGCAAAATTATACATTCTGGATATTATCTTTTACTTACAGTAATAAAATTTCTGTAAATTGCAAGATTGTAAGAAAAAGAACTTAAGTAACTAGGGGGAAAAAAAAGCAGTGTTTCCCATAATGTATTCTTGCAGAAGATTTGATTCTACTCAGCTTACAAGCTGCCCTGCTCGTGGTGTCTAAATAAAGGCTAGATGCTTGCTTCCAGTTTCACAGTGCTCTTGCAAAACTTGAGTTGTAGTTATAGTCAGGACTTCATTGAAGATCACATAGCAAACTGGTCAGCTGGAGGATAGTCAGTGCTTCAAAGGCCTCCTGGATAAAAAGAACATAACTGCTATGAGAAGACAGACACAACAGGGCAGCAGTAGCTCACCAGTTACATATGTTTTAAACGTTTGGATATATCTCTTTCTTGTGTTGTACCGATGTCTCTGAAGTGTGCTTCCTGCAATTTTCCCCTCCACCCTTCCACATGTCTTGTGACTTCAAGTGCACAGTGTGCTTCCCATTCTTTCCTTGCTCTGCTGAACTTAAGAAGCAACAAGAGAAAAACCCTGTTGAGACTAAGGCAAATTGAAAGGATGTCAGTAGTCGCTTGAATCTTCTCACAGATCTTCAGCTGCGAAGAAAAAGAATGATCTGTGAAGCTCATTCAGATGACAGCCAGCAAGCAGCAGCCTCTAACTTGACACCCTCGTATATGCATTAAAAACTCTGAAGGAAAAGATTAACAGGAGAATGGTACTGGAAGCAGCACGTTGCAAAATCAGTAATGGGCAGTATATTCCAAGAGAGCTACTTACAGAACTGAGATGAGGCTTGAAGTGGTAACATAACACCTCCAACCTTTTCACAGGGAAGCTGCTGCTCCTATAAAACACTTTATGATTTCCAGTCAGTAAAAAAAAAGAAAAAAAAAAACCACACCATTATTTTGCTAAATGGCTTGTACTATGTTTCAGATCCAATGGTTCATTCTTCTCAATAGCATTTTTGTTCAGCTAATTCTTAGCTGTAAGCAGCAGGAAAAGGGCACACCTCCCCTCTGGAAAGACAAAGATAGCTACGGCCATCCATCACTCTAGATCCCAACACAAATCTGAATTACCACAAAGGTTGTCCTGTGATTCCTCAGGACAAATTATGCCAAGGATTGTTACAATTTTCTATAAGACAGAAACACCCCACCTATGCTTACCTTTCCCTGTTCTTTTTATCAGTGACAGAAAGATAAACTCTTTGACAATGCTCTGCTGCTCCTAAATTCACAGAAAATTCCATTTAATAGGATGGCTCAGGACATCTTTAACAAATCAGTGTATCAAATTGTTATTTAAAATAAAAGAAAACAATTTTTATTTGGAGAGTTGCAGCCAGTCGTAAGTGGATAGCTTTAAAGTACTAGTCTTGGTAAGTCCCACAACCAAATTTGTGCCTTGTTTCTCACAGCTTCTGCTTGGAGTCTCTCAGGCTTCTGGTTGCTCCTTTCACTGAGATGTATTTGGCCCATGCGTGGAGGGCACTGACAAATGCAGAGCATGTTTCTGGTAAAGGAAAATTTTTTTGACAGTTGCTGACTTAAGGGCATTGGTGATGTCTGATTTATGACCTTTATCATCTTCTTTTATTTGGACACTTCTCATTATTGAGGGATTTTTTTTTTCTTTTTGTTCTTCTTTTACTCTACCTCCACACTTGACCTTACAGTCACTTTGTGCAATCTTGGATGGCCTTTTGGCAGGCCATCAAAAATTAGCCATTTCTCACCAAACTGACAAAACACCCTATCAAAAGCCCAAGCAGTATCTTTTGGACATTTTTATTTCCAGGTTACAAACTACTGGAACTAGAAGTTATTCACCTCCTCAGCAAATCTTTCAGGGCCAAGTCTTGTGACTTTCAGCTACCTTGATGCTACAGGACTTCTGAGTATTTATGGGATGCTCTAAACTATTTGGACATGAGAGTAAGTATTAATGAAAAAGACAGGATTTGCTACTGTATATTTTGGTTTATTCAGAAGCTTTCAATAAATTCTTTCTTTCTCATCCCACACCTTAGATAAGTACTTGAAATAATGTCATAGCTCAGCCATCTGCTACTTGTGTGGTGAAGAAATTGTTGGACTGTGCTAAGGAGTCACATTAGATTATCGGAATGGTCTTTTTGGAATTGTGAATATACAGGCTTCTTCAACCTGAACTAATTCCTGTGTGAGAAAATGTTAGTGGAGATAATCTTCTTCCAGCTACCTTACCGTTAAAGGTGAAAAATCATTTGGAGACTGATGCCCAAAGAATTCTGCGTGAGAAGCAGAAAAAGCCTTGACTCTGTGTAAGCACTGCTCAGCAGTAGTGAAAACATCCCTGTGTTATCAACACTGTTTTCAGCACAAATCCAAAACATAGCCCCATACTAGCTTCTGTGAAGAAAATTAATGCTATCGCAGCCAAAATCAGCACAAATCTATAAGCAAATTAACAAAAGCAAATACCCTTGACGGATATTTCATACTTAGTCAAAAATGCTAGTTAGTTTTCCCCTAAGTAAATTAAGTATATTAAATGTTATAACAGATTTTATTTTAATTGTTGCATTCTTCATTATAGGGATTCTGTGACCTTGTAATTTCAATTGTCAAGCAGATAAACTAGAAGACAATAACCACACTGATCAGACACTTAATTTTTTAAACAAGAAAATAGATAATTCGATCACACAAATACGTCTATGCTGCAGTTTATGCGTCTTAAAAATGTGTGTATTTTACATTGCAGAACTACAGATTTCAAGAAGAAGGATGAGTGCCAAGGAAAAGAGGGAAGAATAAGAGCAAATTTTTGCCAGACGAGGTTTTTGGAAGAATAATGTAACTAGCAGCTGTCTATCAGTGTGCAGATATAAGTGAAATAACAGTAAAGTCAGTTACTCTGTGAATTTCTCAGTTTCTAACTTGGTTGAAAAAGGTCAAATTGATAAGGATCTTGTAACATCCAGCTATCTGTTCATATTATTTGATAATATATGAAACTTCTAACATTGTAAACCATGGTTAGTTTAGGAGTAACATTATCTCACAAAAGTGTCACAGAATTTGGTTGGTTTTTAATTTTGGAATGGTATAATTAAATGCTACTACAACATTTGTATTTTTCATTTTGTTTATATGAACAAGTTTTCTATGTCACTAGGTTGCAGTAGACGTCATTTGAAATATGCTTTTTAATGTTAAACAACCTTATTGTAATACAATACAATCTATTAAATTCTAGAATGCTGCATATTTGTACAAATACCTTATTGTACTATTATGGAAAAAGGAAAAAAAAAACCCAACAATTTAATGAACAGTTAAGAAATTTTAAAAAAACCAAACAGAGAACACAAGGGAAGTGCTTTCTTTGTTCTGATGATCACAGAGTAGTCAACTTTCCTTTATCCTATCAGAATCTTCATATAATCAAGAGCCACAGAATGCATACAAGAGGGAGTGAAGAGGAAACTTTGAAAGCAGTTAATGGCTGAACTCCAACTCCAGCGTAGCTCCAAGCCATTTTGCTACTGCAACTATGTCACAAGGCTGATGACTGACTTGGGTCACAGCACTAACAGCAGCGCGTGGTCTCTAGCACTTCCCACAGCTTGGATACAGATCAGTGTCTTCCAGGAAGCCCATCCCCAGAGTTGGTCATGCAGTACAATTCTAACTTAGCAACTGTATTTGAACTGGTTGAAAATTGTATGCAGTTCAGCCTTACATGAGGAATTTTAGGTTTTCTGTTCCTGTAGGAGTTGATTTCAGCATGGACATCATCTCAATGGTCTAGAACACCAAAAGCCTATGGTATAGTCTGCAACATATACATTTCTTTCTATGAATCCTATCCTTCCTTCAACCACTCCTGCTTCTGCCTGATAGTTGACTTGGGAATACATATTATTTTCCAATGTCAAACTATGTACGCTTTTATATACGAAAAAACTGTTCTGTTAAAGTTCTTGTTGTAGAGACCTGCTACTACACCTGCTGCTAGAATATTAAGTGGATTGTGCCTGAAAAACTATTTGGCTCTTGTAGCAATCAGCTGAAGCTAATACATTTTGGGTTGTGATTTAAGTGGAAAACTAATATACTTAAAGTTTTTGGTTTTGGTTTTTTTTGCCTGAAGAAAATATTTTCTTGACTCATTTTATTTCCATAGTGATGTTGAGGACACAATGCCATTCTATCCATCATCAGCTACTGGATCTAACTGGATCTAAGAAAAAGAACAGCAATAGAGATAGGAAAAGAAAACAAGAAAACACATCTTTGAGGTACTAGCTTAATATTCTTTTCTTCCACAACCTTTTACTAGTCTGTTTCTCTGCACAGCTCTTTCACTCACTTCCTAAAGCCCTGCCGAAGATGGTAAGGTAAGATAACAGAGGGCTTTTTATTGTGCTGCTAAATCTATTCCACATTTTAGGGAAATGTGTGAATGCACATTTAATTTTAAGCAAGACAGAAAATTCATGTGAGCCTTGTCATGTTAAAAGAGGGTATTTTAGAAAATAATACCCTTGTAAAGAATTGCTGTGAATTTCCAATATAACCCTGTGACCCTAATATTTTCCAGGTATACAAGCAAAACACTGTTCTGTAAGAAGACATCTTAGTACAGCACTGTTGAGAAAACTGCTGTGTACATTTCCGCTGTTTGCACTTCAGAAAGAGCAAGAAAAAACTGAAGAGGTTTCAGAAATGTACTTCAAGAATGAGCTGAACTCTGGAAATCACGTTAGTCCTCAAGTTAAGAGGATACCTGTTCTGTAAATCCCGACTTAGGAAGGGATCTAGTGAAGTAGAACATGAGCTAAAAATAAGATATGGAGGCGAAGAAAAAGCAAAATAAAACTAGAACTGGAGTTCTAGTTTTAGATAGTTCTAATTTAAATTGGATAAATTCTAAGTTAAGAATTTCAACACCGAAGGAAAACATCCACTAAACAATATAACATATCATGGCATGGAATAACTTATCTGAAAACTTAAAACAGTGGTTTCTTTGTTCATTTGGTTTCTGGTTTTGTTTTTTTTTTTTAAATAAGGTTATTGAAACATCGCAAAATGACATTTAGGCATCTAGCAGTGCACCATATAGAAAAATCCAAAGATGACACCAAAAAACCAGCTTGAGGTATTTTCACTCAATATCCAGTTCTGATATGGGAATCGATAACAGTATGTTCAACACAGAGTTCCCCATTCAGTTAAGTATATATTTACACGCACAGAATTGGGATTCACAAGTTAGAAAACTGATCCAGGAAAAGCTTAAGCCCGCTAATAAAACAGGACAAAAAGGGCTAGACTTGAAAGTGTCTTTTGTTGTGAAATTCTCAGTCCTTAATTTTGAGGCATTTCTAGGACTCCCTCCTTTTCCAGGTTCAAAACTTTGCTTGGCAGGAGGGATTTGTTAAAATCCAGACATATAAGGAGCAGGAATATATATTATCAATATATAAAAGCGTTCTCTAAACAGGTGTGTTACTACTCATCTTTTTCTAGCAGAAATTTGAATTTATATTATAATTATATATTATATCATATTATTCTTTTAAAACCTGTTTGTATATGAATCTCTTAAATAGAGAAATCCATGGGGTTTTGAGGCTTATTTTGGTTCAGTGATCTACACTACTACATTGCACATTGGAGTTTTCACCAGCAGGATACTGTTTCTGTGGTAGAAACAGACACGTATTAAGGTTTGGCTGCCTAAATCAATATTAACTCCTTGATAGTGTATACCTGATGACCCCATAACTGAGACTCAGATAACACAAAACACAGTATTGTGCCATCAGGCCTCAGGAGCTGAGCCAAGACAAAGCGTAGGAGCATCTGCCGAGCACCCTGACCTGGTTTTGGCTGCAGGGTGCAGTACCCGGCCGTGCTTTCCAGTCCTGCCAAGCAGAATGTCCAATGCTTCCAAGTGAGTATTCTCACCAGTGAAGCATGGATGCCTTCTGCATCCACCATAGATGTATATACAAACTTCTAAGGACACAAAAACATTTTATGGAAACTATTAGGCTTAAAATATTTTTGGGATTCCAGCAAAATACCTCAGCAGAGTAAGAGAAAATAAATGGTATTTTATGTACTCTTTAAAATTACTGTTTTAATTTAGTAGTGGCATTAGATAGCCAGCTGTTTTTAGGTAAAAATAGATGCCAATCTTTTTGAAAATACGTATTTTTAAAATCCACTGTAAACTGTTTGATTAAGTAAATATTCTAAATAATTGTAAAGGACTTCTAGTTTCCCTGAGATGTAAAGCAATATAGGAAACAAAAATATTATTGATGTGAATGGTGTGATGTCCCTGAATATAGTAATATTGTAAAAACAACAGATGCTTTCTCTGTAAATAGTATAGGGGCTGAAAATAGAAGTTGTCAAATAAAATAAGTATTTTCTCTTAGTCATATATGGCATTTTCTGTTGATTACAACTGAAAAATCAATGAAAATCTAACAAATGAACGATTTGTTTACTTACTGTAAGTACATGTTTTTTTTTCTTCCTGTGTAATATGTCACTTTTCCCCTAAGTATACTGTTATTTGTGATAAATCCCTAGTCAGAAGACTGAAGCACCTCGTCTAATGCTAACAAAACCATAGTTTTAGAAAAATCGCCACAAAATTTCTTGACTTTTAGTCTATGCATGAAAACGAATTATTTCCTGAAAATACTCTGTATTGTAGATACTAATTTTCAATTTTATCAATATATATGACATACCTGCTGCAATGAAAAGGAGAACCAACGTAGTGTAGGAGAACCAATCCATTCCAGTTCATGCAGGCCTGTCAGAAAAGCCACCCAGAATATCATACACCGGGATGAGCCCATTTGGTTTATCACATGCCTTCATTGACAAATCAGCTCTTTTCTTTTTTAACCTGTAGCTGTAATTACTGACATTTGGGTAGTGACAACACTAATAAGATCTAAACCATAAAGATTTTTCTTTGGCACAATTCAGAAAAGCGTGGCAAATGATAACTCGTTAAAACTGGAAAGAAAAGCAAACACTTACCAGACACTGTTGAAACATTCTGAAGCTTCTTCTTAGCCATAAATTGTGTAAAATCTGGAATCTATTTTGAATTGTCAAGAAACATCTTTGTTTTTACCATGGTTCATACAGTTATTTGAATCCCAGACATCTGAACAGATTTTTTTTTGTTGAGTTTGCAAATTTTAGATGATTGATTCTGAAGCATACTTATCGTATTATCATTTTTCACTCTGGCATACATTCCTTTATTAACCAAAAGCCTAGGGGCTTCACGCTCTCACAAGAAAATATGTGACACACAGAGCTAAACATTAGCAGTGACAGGATAAATGCATGCACAATATCCAGAGGCTGATGTTAACTTTCAAACTCAAAGAAATTTGTACTGAAGATTGAATGGTACCTTGTTAATTTAGGCTTTTGTCCCATAGTATTCAAGTACACAAACCAGTTCTCAAACATAGCTGCACAAACCCAGCACATTAAGCTCTTCAGGTTTGTAATCTTAATTCCTTAATTACCTGCACTGTAATTGCCAGCAGTATAAGATGTGTAGCATCCCTTACTAGCCTGTACATATCGCTGCTATTCCAAGTAGTGCAGTGTCCCCAGAGGCTGCTATACTGGTATAAGAAACTGAAGAAAAACATCATTCCGTAGTTAGGACAGTAGTTTAAGCCTCGACACACCTAGTTTTGAGACGTGATTTGAGTGCACATTTTTATGTATGATTTTCAGTGAATCGCTACATTGCTAAAACTCTTAAATCTACTAAAATCAAATATCTGACAATTCTGCACAGCAGCTGGGTTTTCTGGAAAAGCTTGCTGGTTCCTGCAGCAAGCATGCATAGATTACCATGGCAGGATAATTTTTGGGTAGAGCAGGTGACGCTCACAGAGCTGAGCTCAATCCTTTCCTCGTGCAGAAGACAACCAATACGAGACTGTTGAGAACACTGATATATTAATTTGATATTGGCAGTCTTAACACCTATCACTCTCTTGCCAGTTTGCTTGGGATTTAAGAGTCACAGCTATTCAGATGTTACTATGCCGTTCAGGAAATTCTGGTCTTAAATTCACTTAAGTTGGCCTCTTTGTTCGTATGAACTTCCCCAAAGACGTCAGCACCATCTCCATCTGCAGTGCTGTGCGTTTGTTCTCTGCTCTAGCTCCCTTTGTCTCACAAACTGATTGTCTCTCCAGTCCTGGAACAGGCTAAGTGGTGATGCTGCGCTGCCATTCCAGTGCACAATATTGGGGCAGTGATAGGAGAAACATGCTGGTGGAGGGCAAATCTCATGCTGAGGTCTGCTTTGGGGGAACATTACTCAACTCAAGGAGTTTGGATCAAATCAAGATTGAAGTGGTTTATCTGTTTTGTAAGGATAGGTAATTAATTGGCAGGCACTGAACTACACACCCAGGATCAGTATCAGGAATACAACAGATAAACCACAATACCAGAGGCGTAAAAATATTAAAATAAATGAACAGCTAAAAGTCCAAACCTGCTTTCTATAATCCTAAAATGTTCTACACACACACATTCACATAGCAGTGTGCACAACCTCCTCTCTTGCAAGCTGTGTGGCTTGCAAGCACACCTATCAACTTTTCTGGGAGCTCTCATTCCCCCATCTGCACACCCTTCCTGCTTGAGGTAGCTTTATGTGTACTTGTGATGCTTCCTAAAGACTAGTAGTTGTGCCCTGCTGAGAAAGCACCCCATGAGGTTCCCCCCCACACACACACACCTGAGAAGTTGGTCCCCACTTATTTCACCCTGTGAAAGAGTCTTTTGGTAACTCCCTGGTTGCTGATTAATCTGGCTGGTGGTCATCATGAACAAAATTTGTTGTTGTTATTCTACCCACAGCGTTATCAGTTTGGGGGTAAACAAACTCTCAGAACAATTCTGGGTCTTCTACTCACGTGCAGTTACACTTACATTCTTCTCAGATACCCTGCTGTAATCCAGATTACCGAGAGGAGGCTGCGCAGTCTTTCCCCACAGAGGTCCAATGCAAGTATCCAACTGGAAGAGTATGAAAGATGATATCTAGAAATCAAAACCTCTGCATATGGGGCATAGGGTGAAACAGGAGAAAAAGTCTGTGAGCTGCTGCAGGAAATCCAGTTAAACAGCAGAAGCAGCACAATTTCTGACAGCTCAAACTAATATTTCATATATTTTGGAAAAAAAAAGTCGCACTGGTAGCATGAATTTATACTCTACCAGTGCTTTGTGCAGCTTGAGGTTGTATTATTTGCTATATTAAAATTAGCAGTCTAAAATTGAATTGTTTTACAGAACTTCTCTAGCTATTCTTGAAACAGCAGCAAAATTGAGTTCTGGTCTACTACAGCTCAGGGTAGCATATTAACTGCTGGAACATCCTTTTTATTTGTCCAACTATATATCAGTTTTTCTTTATGGCATGACAACAAATCTGATTTTACATTATCAAATGAGACATAATATATTTTTTTAGAATCTGTCCTCCAAATATCTGGTTTTAGATCATGACATGAAGGATCAATATTCCTTGTTTTCCTGAAGATTCAATTGCTACATAATGTATGAGTCACTGAAGATGTTCTATTAAGTTTTTAGTAAGTAAGTGCCCCAAGGCCAGGGATACAGATCAGATCTTTGGAGGTTTTGGTAACCATGTTCACAATACAAATACAGTTTAATAAAGCTCATTTTAATTGATATATTTCCTCTGTAATTATTCCCTGCAGTCATAGGACAGGCAGTTTCATCTCAGATAGTGTCACACACTGGTATTAGAATAAGTATTTTACCGACTACATAAGTTAATTAGCAGCAACAAAGGCTACAGCCTAGCTGAAGTAAATGGCATTAGGTATAATTAAGAGTAAACAAAGCTTGTCCCTAAATTCTATGAGGCTATGTACAGTTGGATTACAGCAGCTCTACCGGGCAGTAACCTATTTGCCTAGTAATTGTGGCTCATACAAGCGATATACCTACACTGATTAATTTTACTTACAGACCCTGTGGTAGCTTAATTAAATGATCCATTTTAAATAATGACAGCCTTTTAAAAGTAGCCCTGCAGGAACTGAACTTTTACCTCAAAAGGCATGAGGCAAGCAGAGTGTAATGAAGGTGAACCATAGAAAATCCTTTTGAAAACACGTTTATACAGAGAATACCAAGAAACTCAGTTTACTTTTTAAAATGCTGTGCTATTAACTATTTGACTGTAGTGTTTACTGATATACAGAGTCCTTTGCAGTAAAACAACTACTGAAACATAAAATACAAATAACATATGCTTGGGATTCCATGGTAAAGTGCAATGTCCTGATAAATAACTTGCCTTGCAGCTGGTGAACTCATAAATGAACTAGTTTTAAACAAGTTACACAAACTTATCTCTCCACTAGCCTAGGTATCTCCTTTGCAAGTTCACTGCAAATTATTCATTCCACATTATAAAAATGTGAACACTCATGCCTATGAACTACAGCTTCTTCATCTGACATTTGGCCCTCCAGAACTCAGGAAACACTTGGTTTGCAAATAACATTTGAAAACTACTTTAATTTATCAAAATCACACAGAAATACCTTACTAACTCAGCTAAAAATGAATTAGTGGTCAATAATAGAAGTATGCCATCTCCAAAACATACATGAAAGTTAACAAATGTGCTGCTTTTTGTTATTTCTGTGGTCTATGAGGGTGATAACAAGGCTAATAGAATGTCCAAAGGAGGTTTTTGGGAATGGGGTTCTGTTACTGTTGCATCCCTTGATCACTATTAAAAGTATTTTCCAGATGACTTGTCTAGTATGAGAAGATGCAACCAGGCCTACTGAGTGTTATTGAAGTCTCAGGCCCCCACCTGAACCTGCTTTGGGCTCATTTCTCCATCAGTGTCAACTGACTGTGACATAATATGGGGTAGACCAGATGTAGAGGCAAGGGCATGTACTTCAACGCCATCCATACTTCATTCATCCCTAGCTTGATTCTTATGATTTATGTGGGTGAAGTAAATTTCACCTTTATTCAATAAAATTCGTATTCAACTTGAAAAATCTCGTCTCTTTCAGGTTCTCAGTGACAGCTGTCAGAATCCATCAACATTCAGCACAAAAATATAAAGCTAATAGACTTCTTGTAATATCAAAACTAAACGGACTGCTGAAACTCAAAATGAAATACTATTACTGAAAAGATTCTTTTATCTGGTGCTTTCTGCAGTGGGGAAAAATGATTTTAATCTTGTCTCCTTTAAGTGTTGGATTGTAAATGAATGCTGACAAGATTAAATAAATGTACTTTTAACTTAAGTCCCTGCCAGCGTTTTATTTAAAAACAGCAGAACATACACTACTTGATATTCTGCAAGTGTAGGTTCATAACCTGGAGCTCTTGGTAGAACACAGGAGAGGGACAAGAGCTAGGTAATTTTTTTCAGTGTCTCAAAATGACGTGATACTTCTTCTAGCCCCTCTAATGCTAATGAATTTGAGCTTCTGTTCTGCACCAGTTCACTTCACATGAAGGAGACTCCCTACAGCATGGAGTCACGTGATAAGGATGATGAAAGGAGGGATATGACTTCCATATTAAGTTAAACTAAGTATGCCAAGAATCATCATCCTGGAAAGGAGATGATTGAGGGATAATACATAGCAAATCTGCAAAATCACAAATAATAGGAAGAGGTGAATATGGACTGGTATTTACTCTCCAGTGAAAATAAGCCCTGACTAGCTGTAAGACATTTTTGCATTTCATGCAGCTTTCATGAGAGTTGCTCCATCCTGTTTACATCTCAGGAAACAAAAAGGAGATTGCTGCTTTTGCTGGTACAACGAGAAAGACTCATCACATAGCTAAGATTAAATACCATTGATCATCTGCTATTTCAAACACAAGAAATATGAACCATTAAATGTACTTCAGGAAGGAGAAGCCTGTTTGTGAGACGACATGCAGGAACCCATGTCTCCCATGCAAGCTTACAGACTCACAAATGTAGGATATGATATCTAAAACGAGCTTACAGAAATAACACTGAGCATCACCTGCTGTCATTTGTAAGCATCTGGCTAAATCTGGAAAGCATCTATCAAAGTTTGGTGCCTCCTTCAGCCGTTTGCAGCTGAAGAGGCTTGCTGCCCAGTCAGTGATTTATAGCACTGAACTGTTCCCTAAAATGTAGACCATCGTAGACCACAGTTCTGTAAAAAACTCTTGTGCCAAACATAGTGCTCTTGGTATACTAAAAAGTTCAAAAACACCAACTAGATCATTCTCTGAAAAATCTCAGATATAGAAAAGTCTCACTAAGGTATCCCAATTCTATTTATCATTTGAAAATTGCTGAATATAGGAGATGATACTGGAGACAGCAATATGGTGAGTGAAGATGAAACATTTAAAATTTGAAAAGTAATTCCTCCATTAGCTGAGATACTATCAATGCCTCTGTGAGCACACCTAATATAATTTCAAGTGAGCTAAACCAGATCAGTTCAAATAATTTTTAGCTAGATCTTTCTATATTACAAGATATTTAGCTTCAACGAACAGTGAAAATAATGAGTATAGGAAGCAGCAGAACTTTATATACCTAACTGACTGTGTAGGTGGAAATTGATTTGTACTGTAAATGCTTAAATGTTTTTGTTGCTCTTTTTTTTTTTTTCCTCACCAGGCTACAACAGTTGTGGCTATTCTGATTTTCTATCTGAAGTCTCTATTTGACATTTACCTGGTTTCTTGTTTTCCTCCTCTTTCATATTACTAGCTACTCAGTGAAGTGTCGTAAAGATACTTGTTTAAACCTAGCTCTCCTCCCTCTGCCTTCTCTCTTTTAATTTTATTAATACATAACTAATTTGGACTTTCAGATTTCTTATTGTTATTTCAGAGATGATGTGAGAATGATTAATTTCTACTCTGAATCCGTACCATATGAGTGGTAAAAACCATGATCTCATCTAATTTCCACCTGCGACATACCACAATGTCATCGCATTTCCACCTGTGACAGTCTTCAGAGAAAAAGAGAGATGGTGTATATCCAGAGAATGAAAAGCAAATTAAGTAAAGAAATAGGTACTTAAAGTGGCATTTGCTGTTATGGCAACTGACATTTTAGGGTGATGTGAAAAATAACTAACATAAAACAAAGCCAGCTTATTACATTAAGCAGGGACTTTTGAAAATACATAGATATTGAATTTTCTGTATCCAATCACATTAATATGCTAAAATGAGACAGTGTAAGAATTGAGGAACAGGTACTAGAAAGCCTTTTACCCGCAATGTGATCTTCTGCAAAGGCCATGTTCTGTCCTCTGGGAAAGAAGGGTAAATATTGGAATGAACATTTCTGTAAGGAAGTTAGAAATGATGGACACTATCCAACTACTACTGCAACTATTTTCTTGTTTTCCCTAACTTCAAAAGCAATGCATACCATCTGAACATCAGTGACAATACTCTGTTGACTTTTGTGATACAGTTTCTTTGGTTTCATGTTAAGCAAAATGTATATTATGTAGTCTCAGCCTGAATTCAGTGTTAGCTGACTATACTAGTCTGAGGGAATTTCACCTGAGACATCAGCACCTTCACACATCCAAAACTAAATTAAGTTATTTCTGTTAGTCAAAGAGAATTTCTTTTATAGAGCGAGCTTGCTGAGAAACATGTCCCTTGTTATATATTAATGCCACTCAAATACACGCACAAAAAGGTCAACAGACTTCTCACTTTTACCAGTTTTCTATCAGTTTCCTTATTCGGAATAACTGCTACTAGTTCAATAAATTGAAGATAAGAACAAAATCAAGCATAATAGGAATAATGAGTAATTCCTTATTTATGTTTAAGGTCTGGTATGATTCTGTGAGTGCTCTACAAATCTAAGCACAAAGTTTAAAAGTTCTCCTCTATAACTGAGGCTGTTTCAGTGAAATAAGTCTGCTGTGAGTAAATGGGACAATGGTCATACTCCTTCTGCACGCCTGTCAGAGACCAACACAGGTACCAACTGGCCAAGGAACCAGACTTATGAACACTGAAGTACAGCCAGAAACATTTAGAATCATAGAATCATAGAATGGTTAGGGTTGGAAGGGACCTTCAAAGGTCATCTAGTCCAACCCCCCTGCAAGGAGCAGGGACATCCCTGACTAGATCAGGTTGCTCAGAGCCTCATCCAACCTGGCCTTGAATGTTTCCAGGGATGGGGCATCAACCGCCTTTCTGGGCAACCTGTTCCAGTGTTCTACAACTCGCATTGTAAAAAATATTTTTCCTAATATCCAATCTAAATCTACCTCCCTCTATTTTAAAACCATTACCCCTTGTCCTATCACAACAGGCCCTACTGAACAGTCTCTCCCCATCTTTCTTGTAGGCCTCCTTGAGGTACTGACATCCAAAAAAAAAAAAAAAAAGTTGTGCCATCTTAGATTTTACCTGAAAATTATACCATCTTTCCTTTTTCACGTGTACAGAAAACAAATAATGTCCAATTAGAAATAATGTAGAAAGTATTGTCTACTCAGGGCAACAACTACTACTAACACAGCAATGTTGATGCAGCATTGCTTTCAAGTGGCACTCACCATCACCAATGACTAGAGTATGAGTGGGGGGACTGTACCCTTTCTAGCCCTTGCTGGCCAAGGTCTGTGCTGGAAAACCAGTATCCAGCTTCCACCAGAGATGAGAGGAGCTTTAGTCTGAAAATCATACACACATTTTACCACTTCTGTTGCAAAAAAGCTGCGCAAATCATAGAAGCATGCCTTTTCACTGTGCAGTGCCCGAGCCATTTAGTGATTTAGAAGTCTAGCAACCAGGCAAATCCATCAACAATGTATTTGTAATTTAAAACTCTGTGCCACATTTCCTGGATGCCAGGCAAAAGCAGAAAAGGGAAACAGTTGTTTAGCAGCTGTGCTATAGGAGTAACACCTCATTTGTGTCCCAAAGTTAGCCACTTGAATGACCAACAATGATTAGGGTACAGGTGGGAATGAAGTACAGAGCCTGAGTCAATTGAGAGATCTAGACAACAAATTATTAGCCCTTAAAAACCCTCTCACAGGCCCAGGTACTCATCCTCAGTTCCACATTTCTGATCCCTGACAGGACAGGGCTAATGAAATAGGCTTCACCAGAGTCAGAGGCAGCGTAAGACATCCACTGTTTCTCACCTTGCAAAGTAGGGAGGAAGGAGAAAAAGCAGCAAGAAACACGATTACTGAAGGCAAGGTGAGAGGCAAATGGAGGCAAAAGATGAACACAGGAAAATGGAGTAGTGCCTCATCTTGTTGAGACTGTTGAGGTGGATTGTTGAAATGATCAAGGGTCTTTGCTGCTCCCTCCCTGGTGATCATCTGCTTCTGCTTGCATTACAAAAAAAAAAAAAAAAAAAAAAAAAAAAAAACAAAAAGATTAGGTTAAGGAAGTAGAAAAAACAATAAATCAAAAGTTTCATATAGGTTTGCAACATTTCCCTTGATGCATTTTAAAAATCTGAAAGTGGTCTTGTTTACCTATCCTCAAATATAAGCATATAAAGTGAATAATCACTATAAAGTCTGCAGATAGTCCTCTAAAGAGTAGAGCTTTACCCTTGCATTCTGTGTTTTAATTTTTATCATTTCTGTCAAAACAACAGTTTTCTTTTTCAATCTATTTGTTTATTTGCTGTTGGAAAGATTTCCATTTACCTTTCCCATGGTGAAGGTCACAAAATGATGGATTAAGCATTAAAAATAACCAGAAAGCACATCTGAAAGACAGAAAACATACTGAAATAATGGATCTTTTTTGTGATTATGTTTGAAGATGAATATTTTGTATTCACGATGAGTATTTCTCAAAAAGTAAATTCAATGTCACATCATTACACATAAAAGATAATAGTTAAAAGAAATTTGTGGTACTTTGGTTAATGCACTAGATATTTATAATTCCAGGCAAAATCAATTTTTAAATATAATTTTAATGTGATTTCTAGGTTTAGTCTCATATCTCATTAATGCAGTGTTTTTAAACTACAGCAGAGTTAGACTATGAACAATGAGGGGGAAAAAATGACACTGGATACAAAGATGTGGGCCAGTGCAAAACACCAGATACCAGGCTGGGAATGTCACGTGCAGGTACATAGGTGTAACAGCTCTAACTCGTGACCTGAAGTACCTGATCAAGCAGAAGTGCAGAAGTATGTATTTCCCCTTACCGAGCTACAGGATAAACCCTATTGGTCTACCAAATGGCCCAATTCTATCTTCTGATGCCACTTTCCATCTGGTGTTGGAACTGCTTCTGGAGGCAGAGTCCTCCACAGGAGCGTTGCTTTCCATATTTCTTTTCAAAAACTTATAGCTCTGCATTTGAATGTAATAGTGGTCTGAAAAAAAAAGAAGAAAAAATATATATATATATTTCATGGTGTTTCCATGTTAACTGGTAAACAAGGAACACTCAATTAGGCCATCATTCTCTCAGTCATATTCAGCTTGTGCAAGATCTGCTTATTCAATCAGTAAGGTAGAAGAAAAGAGTCGTGTTTACAGAGAAGGCAAGAGGAAATAAGCTTACATTTTGGGTCATTATTAAAAGACTAGGAAGGCTCTGATTTTTCAGAAGACTGGCAATCATTACCTTCCTTTAAAGCATCAGATTTTCAGTATCTGGAGTCAGGCACATCTGTATGTAACACAAATTTCAAATCTCACTTGATCCCTGCTATACATACTTTTTATTTTAACTGCACTTTTCAGCTCTACTGGCTTGAATCAACTATTCCTTGTAATGCAAGCAAGGATGAGGATGCAGGTAAGATGCTGTCTGGGACTTGAGCATGAGGGATGCACTTGTGTGTCATGAATATCTCATCCATGGCAGATGTCATCAGCAGACAGCAGCAGCCCCTCAGCAAGAAGACGGTGCCTGGAGTGGGTCATGGTGATCACCTGCTGCTGGAACAGTTGTTGGCACAGTCACCTCAAACAGCTGCCTCACCAAAACACTGCTGGAGAACACGACACAAGGCAGGTCATGGGGAATGGAGTAGGAAAGGGGACCACAGTAGCAACAGTAACTTTTCACCATTCCTAAAATATCTCAGAAATGGACGTGTAGGGCAGCACAGGGAGCAACAGGAGACAGGAGCTGGTATTTGCCCTTTAGGTAGCCAGAAGTGCTAATACAGCGTGGCCAGCGATGCAGCTCCATGCATACAGTGAAGCAAATAAGAGGTGGTGGCAGCAGAGGCGGTGGAGGAGATCGCTTGCAGCTCCACGGTTAGGGGCTGAAGGGCTTTCTCTTTGGAGCCAGCTTCTTAAAGGGAAACATGACTCTGAATTCCCTTTCACAGAAAGAATATGTGAAAGGATATTCAACTATTAACAGTCATTCCACCGTAGATCTTTTATCACAGCACTACAGTGTCTCAGTTTAACAAAAATATGCTGCATGCATATGTAACCAAGCATGCTTTCAGTGCTTCTTGAAAAAACCCACATGTATGGATTACCTCAATGATACATCCTCTCAATAACGAAATAACCCATAAAAAGTACCCTGTTTTCCTGTTTATTCTTCCAGGGGTTTTGTTCTTTCTTCCTGACAATACCCTTGCACAGCTGGAGCCCATTAAATTGAACAGCAGCACAGCTGCTTGCAGAGGCCTTGGAACTCCTCTTGCAGTAAAAGAACTTTTTTTTTAAAAAAAAAAAAAAAAAACAAAACCGTAAAAGCAATTGACTTCCACATAATGAGATTATAATGTGAAATGATTAAAAGGTGAATAAAATCACTTATTTTTACTCCTCTGGAACTAGCCAAACATAGTTCATTCATGAATATTTGAAAGTGGTGTGATCCATCGACACCCTTGTACGTAAAAAGTTTTGTTTCACTTCCCTCTAGAATCTAATGTTTGAGCTCCAAGGCATCTTATGAATGCTTTTGTTCCATTAACTGGAATTAAAATGGTGTGGGCAGGTTTTTGGCACCTAGCAGGCCTAATAAAATATTACATGTGTGGGGCTATCATATACCCAAAAGTCTGCATTCGTCATTTAAGGCTGAGCAAGGAGTCCCAAGAGGAGAAAGAGGTTGTTTTACCTGATGTACAAATCATCTATTAGTTACTTTGCCTAATTACTTTTTAAATCTGTTTTCAGCAACTTGCTAATGGTAGGATTACAGAAAAATGAGCACTTTTGGATTTATTTTTTTTTTTTCTATAAGGAAGACCTCAGGCAAGGAAAAATTGATAAACAATGGATCTTCTGAGAAGTTACTATTAGTTTGTAAATTCTTCATTTTCCTCTGGCGGGATCCTGAGTCGGCAGAAGCTTTGAGGTAGAACATCTTTTGGAAGAAGACATACCAAAAGACTTCAAAATTGTAAAAGTAGTTGTTGTTGGTTTTCAATTTACTGAAAGAAATAAGAAACCAGTTCAACACAGGCTCTTTAAACACAGAGGACTCAAAATCTGATAGACAGGAAACTACTAAAGTGGAGGATGGTTGCAATTTTGAACGTATAAATATGCAATCAGAATATGAATCATAATATATGACCATTCTGCAAAATACATCTCACATTACATTACATTACCTGAAGAAACTAAATTCTGACCACACATACAGCGGAACGGCGGGTAAACAGTTTATTTAGTTTTCCACTCTTTATTTCCTGTTGGAGTCAACAGGTTTATAGCATTTCTGGTATTATTGACCATAGCCACATCTGATATATCAGAATGCCCTCAACATAGACTTTCCTGAACAGTCTTCTTTCTCTGGGTCGATTTATATCAAGAGGAGAAGAGGCCTGTAAAGATCAGGAGATGGCTAGAGAGCTGAACAAGGGATTCTTCTGTTATAATAGTGACTGAGGCTAGGGTTAAATAAATCTGGTTATAGCATTGTATTTCTATTAAAGATATGCAATTTTCTTTTGCATTAATGTGTTCATAAAGTATAGAGTACTTCTTAAAAATGTCAGGAAAAAAAGTCTCAATTTAGTTGTCTTATGCTATTAGTTTCAGTAACCACCAAATGAAAGAGGAAAATGGGTTAGAGTTTTTTGTTAATTAATCATATCAAATTTACTTTTATTATTTTCCCATTTGCATTTAATATGGACCTGGAATCTCAGCTGGGATTTTCAATCTGCATTTTCATTAAAGTACCAGTAACAATTCTGCAAAAGGAATTCCTATGCAGATAGAAGTAAAAAAATTAGATGCGTGTCAAGTGTGGTTCCTGGATGCATGACAGATTTTATAGGCTATGGAAAAATCATCAGCAAAATAATATTTCAGATTCTCTAATTTTCAATAGGCCTATGATTTTCCTGTTTCTGACACTTCAGTTATTAAATCTGCCATTATTATAATACTTTTGTCTTTGTATTATCTTCCACATTGCTGAACAAGATGCCATTGCTGTCTCTGTGGCCATCAATTTTTATTTCATATGCTAGGAAAAACATGGGTTTTTCCCAGTTTATCTCAATTGAAAATGAAAAGCTGTAAAATTTTTAACAACAGAAAATAAAATGGAGAAAATTAATAAAAGTGAAGAGAGGTGAAAATAAAATAACAAGACAACATTTACAAATAATAGGCAGCATTAAAGACAGAAATTGAAACAGACTTATAAATAGCAGGAGAAGAAAAAAGAAATTTACAGAAGTTAACATCCCAAATTTTTATTCTTCCATTATTTATCATTAATACACTATTTCCTTCTGTTTTCACTACTCAACAAAGCAGGAGTTCTGTGGTCTGGAAAGAAGTAATTTTCAAGGAAAATATCACAAAATCCTCCATACTTAGTAAAAGGTGGGGAAAAAAAAGTGTACTAATAGTGATGTAAGTTAGTGACAGAATCCCTGGTATTCATCACTACTTCTCCAGCTGATTAAACAACTCATTGATTGGGCCTTCCTGCTGCATGTTACTTCATTTAAAATCCTGAAAGCTAATCCATTCTTGTATCTAGTTCAAAGCTGAAATCTCTTATCTCTCCAGATATTGAGTATAGAAGTTCTGCCTGGATATTGTAAGGCGCTCCTAAACAATTTTCAAGTTGCCAGTTAGATACATAATTTTGTGGGAAATCATACAGTATCTAAAGATACTATAAAGTCTGTGATGCGGTCGACGCACTGGAGGGAAGGGATGCCATCCAGAGGGACCTTGACAGGCTTGAGGGGTGGGCCCGTGCAAACCTCATGAAGTTCCACCAGGCCAAGTGCAAGGTCCTGCACCTGGGTCATGGCAATCCCAGGCACAAATACAGGCTGGGCGGGGAATGGATCGAGAGCAGCCCTGAGGAGAAGTACTTGGGAGTGCTGGTGGACGAGAAGCTCAACATGAGCCAGCAATGTGTGCTTGCAGCCCAGAAAGCCAACCACATCCTGGGCTGCATCAAAAGAAGCGTGGCCAGCAGGTCGAGGGAGGTGATTATGTCACTCTGCTCCATTCTGGTGAGACCCCACCTGGAGTACTGCACCCAGCTCTGGAACCCCCAACACAAGAAGGACATGGACCTGTTGGAGAGGGTCCAGAGGAGGGCCATGAAGATGATCAGAGGGCTGGAGCACCTTTCCTATGAGGACAAAAGGCTGAGAGAGTTGGGGCTGTTCAGCCTGGAGAAGAGGAGGCTCCGGAGAGACCTTATAGCAGCCTTCCGGTACCTAAAGGGATATGCCAGAAAAAGAAGGGACAGGTATTCTAGCATAGCAAATTGGTAGTTAGTCTGAAGTCAAGTCTAGGTGGACAAATCACAGTTTAAGATTCATCCTAAACATTTTAGGGACACTTAAAACATAAGGGAAATATGATAAATAACAAGAGCTTTAAATATATTATTAGTAAATATGCTGATATAAGGCTTCAGAAAAAAGTGAATTTTGGTCAGTGAAACATCAGTAAATTCTGTGTACAGTAAGGAAAATAAAACAAGCAAGAAGTACACTCAGCACTCTTTCTCATTATAGGAGTAATTTAGATATGAGAAGTTTCACAAACTTGCTTATTCCTTCCTATGTTCTTAACTCTCTTTTTAATTGTCTACTGATGCATATTAGAATTTAATTATACCAATTAGTACTGCCACATCAGACATAGGATGTAGCTTCAATTAGGAGGTACCTCATGGACATTAGTACAATTTAGCTTTGTAATTAAAGTTCTAAGAGCAGCGCAAATCCAACGTTATGATTACAAAACATTAAGACAACATTGATGGCATTGAAATTGAATATTTTAAAAATTATCCCATCAGCTAGTCTTAAATATAAACATATATCTGAAATGAGTTTTGAGCTCTCTGCATCTCGGTGCATAAGATGATGTTGCTATCTCCATTGGCAAAGCCAATCTAAAGTCAACTTAGAAGTCAAGTGACTTCTACTGACAAAATTAATACTGAATTTTTAAAATCCTGTTAATTGATTGTTCTTACTTACAATGAAGGAACAATTTAATTTCAGTTTTACTGACTGCTGATCATGCTTCTCTTGAGTCATCATAGCGCATGGTTTTCTTTGGTGTGAAGCACAAACACACTGACCATTCCAAAATAGCATTTTGCCAAGCGCAAGACTAACTCAGAGATTATTTGATAAATTCATTTAGAAAAACCATACATGTTATGGTAATAATTAAAAAAAAAAAAAGCATTAGAAAGATCTATTACTGTCTTCATCACTGTGTTTGTTTGGTGTTGTCTTAAAAACTAAAATTATGTGGTAAACTGCAAAGGATCTGCTGAAGACTGTACCACAAGTGTAGCCCCAGGTGATACTGGACTGGGATTGATGGATCTGTGCTCTCAGCTTCCACTATCACCCAGAAGATGGCAAAAGACAGCAGGATGAGGGAAGGCATCACAGTAGGAAGAAACTGAGCATGAAAAAGGGTCATACTGAGTGTGACATTCAGAAAGGCTAAGTTTAGACTACTTGATGGGGTGATGCTTGATATCTCAGCCACCCATATCGGAGCCTGTGTCAGGAAGTGCTGCAGCTCCTCTGTAGCTCACACACCCACAGTTTTCCTGTGTCTTAGAACAAAGGAGGAAAAAAAGGGGAGCGATGCTTGTCACCAGCTCTCAGTATGATACAGAGCTGGGACATGCTGGGCACTGGGGAGTGTACCACAGCATCGTATATAGCTATAGCCAAACAGTAGTCCGACTGTGATGCATCTCATATCATCTAGAGACTGTATGAGGAATCTTTTAAGTTTCATCTTGCTACCTGACACGCTCTGACCTGTTTCATGAGCTCTGCTTATCCCCATCAATCATAAATTAGGTTCAGGAGAAAACTGCAATCAAAGAGTTTGCAATAAGATCCTCCTGCAGTACGAGATGCAATATGGAAAAGTTCATGACCTATATTCCCATAAGAAGAGAACAGAACAGTGAGGTTGATGTGCTACAAAACTCTTTCAGCAAAAGCGTGGAACTGCAAGTTTTATAATGGCAAACTATTCTTGTGCTTCCCAGCTAAGACGTGCTTCCTAATTATGATATAATTTAAGTTTTTGGACTTAGATCTTGCATGATAAGCATATTAAATTGCCATGATGGGCTACAATTTATCATGATCATTAAAAATGAGATATTCAAACTGTGTTTGGTCATTAATCATGGTCAGAGTATAACAAACAAATGGGGTGTAGTGCATCTTGGGAATCCATGAAAAATAATTAATTTGAATTGCCAGAAAAATAGAACAGATGAATACTTATATAAAAAAAAAGCAAAACATAAACAGATAAACACCACAAACCCTATCAAATATAATTTTGAAATACTTTCGTTGCTGTCAGTGTTCCCTTGCCTCTGCCCACAACATTTACCAATACATTATCAAAAATGCTCCCAGTAGAAGAATACCAGCTAAGGTAGCTAGCATTTTGTACATAGGCATCTTTAATTCATTGTGCCAATTCTACTGATAGCTCGATTTCTCTTTTAAAAAATTGGAATAAAAGTATGTAGCATGTTCCGCACTTTAATTAATACCCATCAAAGTACTTTAAGATCTTCTGCTGAGAGACTGCAGTAGGTTGGGCATAAAGACACTGAGCTTCTAGGCTGGCAGAACAGCTAAATGCAGATGTTAGAACTTCCTTAACATTTAGCTACACTATCAAATGAGTGAAAAAAAGTTCCCATAAACTGGAGAAAGCCACTGGATGTAGAATACTTGGAAGATTTCCTTGAAAAATTCCCAGCCTCCTCCACTAATGAGAGGAGGAGAGAATTTAGATAGCCGAAGACTTACGTGGGGAAAGTGGTAATGGAGACAGGATTTAGTCAATTTTGGCTGAAAAGCCTCACCTTACAATTGAGACCAAAACCCAGTAAAAATACTTTTACATCTTCCAAGCCATCCAGGCATCTGCAGTAAAGACAGAATCCACTTCAGTCAATGGCGAAACCAGTCACTCCACAGTTTCAAGCAAAAATCGCAAGGATCCTCACATTTTCCATGTCCATTAAACAAACATTATTCCACAGAGGCCTGGAGGGCATCCGAGGTCTGATGACAACCTATTGATTATTGCAGTGGGCTATCACAGGAAGAAACTTCCAGAATGCAGAGCTTGTTTAAAAGTCTTACTTGATTGCTTGTCTGTCTGTTTTAAAGCTGGTTACATTGGTAAGCAAAGGCTAATGAAAGAGAGTTCTCATTTCGCACTGAAAATGAGGAAAGTAGTAGATGTTCTAAAGTTCAACTCTTCCTTCACAAATTTAGGCAATTATTGTCTCATTTACAGAAAAGTATGCTACTCCAATTTTAAACTTTATATTAATTAGTGCTGCTTTTTACCCATATTTTTAAAGCTACAGCCCATTCTTAGATTATTTTTACAATTAAAGTACAATATTTAATGTAACGGGGGTGTTGGGTTGATGAAGTTCGGCATGAGCTGGCAATGTGCGCTTGCAGCCCAGAAAGCCAGTTGCATCCTGGGCTGCATGAAAAGAAGCCTGGCCAGCAGGTCGAGGGAAGTGATTCTGCCCCTCCACCCTGCATTTGTGAGACCTCACTTGCAGTACTGCGTCCAGTTCTGGAGCCCCCAACGTAAGCACATGGACTTGCTGGAGCAGGTCCAGAGGAGGGCCACGAGGATGATCAGAAGGTTGGAGCACCTCTCTGATGAGGACAGCTAGGGAGGATCTTTTGAAAAGGGCGTGTAGTAATAGGACAAGGGGTAATGACTTTAAACTGAAAGAGGAAAGATTTAGATTAGATATAAGGAAGAAATTCTTCACTGTGAGGGTGGTGAGGCACTGGAAGAGATTGCCCAGAGAAGTCTGTGGATGTCCCATCCCTGGAAGTGTTCACAGCCAGACTTGATCTAGTGGAAGGTGTCCCTGCCCAGAGTAGGGAGGATGGAATGAGATGATCATAAGGTCCCTTCCAACCCAAACCATTCTATGAATCTATTATTTATAAAATTAAATCCTCAGATAATCTGAAAAAATCAGAGCAGAAATGGAAGAGTGGGATGATATAAGGAATGGGGCCCTCTTACAATTTCCCGTCTCCATAGTCTTATAACTTAGGCTCATGCTGAACAAATTCCTATTTGTTTTTTTTTCTTAAAGATAGCCTGTGAGAAACAGGGAGGAGAGAATGGACAGGGAAATGTGTTGCTGTATGCCAAGAACAAACAGGTATAACAGAATTTGTCACCTAAACTGCAGTTTTGCAAATACGAGATAAATGAACTGAATTGTTCACCTAATGCTAATTCATTGCACAGTTCAGGATTTTGATGTGTTTGCACAAGGCCAAATCAGAATGATCAAAAACATATAGCTCTTGTCTAAAGCACAGAGCCAGAGTGTATTAAGGCTCAACTTTTCATAAATGATCACTTTGAAATATCCAAAAACTAGCAGGCTGCAGGTATGCAGGGCTGGGAAGTGTGCACTATATATAGAATTCTCCACTTTTCTAGTTAAAAAAAATTACTCTCAAAAGCATGAAAACTGCTCACCTTTTGAAAACTATAATTATCTCTCAGTTACTGAAACCTTTCTCAAAAAGCAACAGCTATTGTTTTAGACAAAAAGGTGGGGGTTTTTAGATCAAAGTTTTGCAGTATTTTTTCATACACAAAGATTCTCATTGCTAACTGAAAGTAAGCATAGTTGGTACTCTAAAAATACAAGGAATTTTGAGGACTTAAAAAAAAACAACTCACAACTTTTCGTGAATGGTTGCAGACTGAGGTCTTTTGACCAATTTAAGAGAATGGAGCTATGCTGTGAAGTTGAAGGCTTGGTTTAAAAAAACCAACATAATGCTTGAAAGTACAAGTTCATACAAAGGACGTCTGGTTCCATTGTCCATCCCTTTAAGAAGAGAAAGGTCTCCAGATTTCAGGAGACATAGCGCTGAGGTGCATTTTTGTAGCTGTGATACAAGGACGAATAAAAGGCTGTTTTCTAAATGGGGATGAGATGCCTTTTTAAAGCACGTGAAGATGTTTGTCTTTCTGAATTGTACCTAATGCAAAGCCATGTCAGGTAGAAGTAAACAGAAGTGAGCATCTGCTCACTACATATTTCAGAGGTGAATACGTGGTGCTCTGCAGCAACAGCTGTGCCCTCATGAAGAAGTTGATGGAAAAAAATGGCCAGCATTTGCAAAGAGGTAAAAAAAAAAAAAAAAAAAAAAAAAAAAAGTTATCACCCCTGCAAGAATTGTTGGGAACCAGATGTTAAAATCTAGTACGACCTGTTTATTTCAGAAGAGAGTGTTGTAAAAAAATGTTAATCAGGTGATTTTATGCGGTTTAGGTTGTTCTGCTTGACTGTTTTACAGACTGATGTTATTGGTATTAAATCGTTACACTCTAACTAAAGTCAGCCTGTTACAGATAAATACAAAAGTAATAGCTATCAATACAGGGTGAAATTATTAAAGCAAGTAGGAGGGTACTATGACTTTCACTTTTATATACCACATTAGAAATATAGAGAAAAGAAAGAGAAAAATTGTAATCAGGAAATAATAGGAAATTGTCCTCCCACATGTTGACAGGAATGATTCTCTGAAAAGCGTAGCAGGAGCTAATGGAGAGAAACATCCTGGAAGAATCAAGCAGCACCCTCACCTGCACACATAACACTTTTGATCAAGGGAAAATACAAAAAGTTCAGTTTGTACTGCACAGCTGTACCAACAATAAATCCAAAGTAATCTCAATTAACTCATGACTTAAACCTGTGTAACTGCAAACACAACTGAGGCAAGATTCAGGCCTCCCCAGTTCCCACTGGACAAGATGAGCCACTTGACACCCAGGGAAGGCTCTTCTGCTCTCATTTCTCTTAAGAAGAAAAATGCTTGGGGACACAACTGACTGGGCTGGTGGTGGGTAATGGGACTCTCTTGGAAAACAAGGCAGTGCCAAGTCACAACCCAAGCAAGAGATTGCAAGTACACAAGATCTGTGTTCAGAAGAGGTAGGGCTGGAAGCCTTTGCTCCGGACGCTGGAGGGGATGGAGTAGCCCAGGCCAGGCAGCCTGTCCTGGTGGGACACTGTGTTTCTAAAGTCACAGAGCCTGGGCAGGCACTCACCTTCTCTGAGGCTGCAGTGGTGTGATTAATAACATAAGCTCTTCAACACCTCCAACACCAGTCCAATCTTTAGCCTACAGACAGAAGTGCTGATACTAAAACAGTAGGAACGCTTGTGTTTGAAATGCCAGAACCTTTGACCGCGAGCAGTAAACAGAAATCTGAACTAACTGTGCGTTAAAATGGAAAGCGAAACACCGTGAGCCTGACTGCACCACCTATTCAAAACATCAGAGACAGTAAATAGCGGATGAACATATTTTTAGATGTTTTTCATTCCATGAGGTCAAAGAACTTCACAAATAAAGGGGCTTGACAATGTTTTTGCTTTAGAATTGATAAGAGAATTTTACAAACCAAGGCGTGTGAAGAGATAGGGTCAAAAGCGACTGTCTTTTACAGCAGGGTAAATCCTAGCATTGCCCTGGATATATGGACGGTGTCATAAAGGAGAAAGCAGAGCCCTGCCCAGCTCTGAGTGACTTGTCTTCATCCAGGCAGCGAGCAGCGGGGCTGCACGGATCAAAGTCGGTTCCAGAGAGCTGATGTAAGCGCTGAATCAAACAATATGCACGCGGACCGTAGAACGCTAAAGGTAAAGGTACGGCAGTGTCCTGACAGAAATCCCTTGGTGGGAATTTGAGGAAGTATGCAACACTGTATTTTATCTCCTGCTTGGACTTCAGAAAAACAGGATTTTGGAGCTGCCACACCAATGTTTTACTACTTCTGCTCCTGGTTGTTTTTTTCCACCCGGCCTTGTGCTGATACTTCCAAAAGATATTCAAAGCAGATGATTTTACAGATGCTCCTGCCTAAGCATAGCCTAACAAATTTATCTTAACACAATGTAATATAGGTTACTGAAATGACAACCAGATACAGATATCTGCCATACATAGGACACTTTTCCTGTAAAATTTTGCCAATGCTATACCTGAAATCTTCAATTTTAGTAATATTCACCTGTCTCCCTTCATGTTTTGAAAGTGTCAATAGGCTAGCAGCTGGTAAATACTATTTAAAATTATATTTAGTTAGGTTTTTGGTGGCCTTCATTCCAAGGAAAAAATTAGTTTGTAATTAGACAGCAAATGAAGAGGTATTGGGTATTGAAAATAGTTTTTCTTTACTGGTTTTATCACCACTGAGCTGTGGAGCAGGTCTAGGGTGTGTGTCCCCGGTGTCGAAATGGTTAATATGCTACAGATGTGATGATTATGCAGTTGATGATGCAGCTGGTAAGAAAAAAAAACATGTCATCTCCAGTGCCTCTAGGCATCAGACGCCACAACACAACTCAAGGCAGTCCTAGTAACAGCCGCGTGGTAATACCAGCACACCGCTATTAGCTGTGTCCTTGAACTCACAGGTTTGTTTGATAAGAGACCTTTCCTTTCACGAGCTGATTTTTGCTATTAACGCTGTGAGAATAAAATGTTGGTGAATGAACAGCAACAACAGAAAAAATCCCAGCTGAATTAAATTATTATTTGTAAGACATTCTGAGATATTGATCTGCCTGACTTATAAGTAATTCATGCAGTTTAGTGCCGAACAAAAGGTGAAATTTTAAGAAAATGTGCTGTAGGGCATAACTTGTAGAATAATTTAAAACTTCAGATTACTTCTTTTGACTTAACACCTTCACTTGCACTTCAAAATAATGTCACACGACTCAATAGTATAATGACAAGAGGTTTATGGAGAAAATTAGGAAGAGTTTTTTTGCATTAGGCCTGTGAGAATTTCTCTTTTATAATCTGATCAATACTTTGCTTCTCCCTTTGACTTTCTTATACTGCAGATCATTTAAAATAAGTAGATTTTAAAAGAATAAAGAAAAGACTGGTCCATTTAAATACTGAAACACAGCTATGCTTAGAAAATGTAGATGCAGGTAGCACTCCCCTAAAATAGAAGCTTTTTCTTAAAAAATGTGAGCATGAGATAGTCCGTTAAAGGTCTTCCTTTTTATACTACCAACCATCCAAATTCTTGTGTTGGATTTAAATGTTTTTGTAATGCCATAAATATGAGCAGGAGGGGAGGACTGGTGAAAGAGGAAGATTAATAGGAAATGACCTTAATAAGCTTTACAGATTGTTTAATCTCAGGGAAAAAAAAAAATAAGTTAGAAGCTAAAGATCCATTAGAAATACGCCTAATTTGTGGTTTAACCCAGCATTTGACATTTAACTTGGTTTTACCGATTCCTTAATCCTTCTGGCCTTCGAGCCAAAATATCTTTTAATTAAAAAGCTATAAAGGCGCCCCTTTGGCCATCTCTTAAATCTGCAATCCTCTTAGATTTCCCCTTAAAGCCTAATCCCCTCAGTTCCTTAGAGAAAAAGCCTGGCTCGGCGAGGCTGTGGCGCAGCGCCCAGCAGAGCTGAGCAGCCTGGCCGGACCATGAGCCTTCTGCTCCTCACCTCACTCAGACTGGCGTGGGGTCTGAGAGTCAGGAACATCATAAAGGGGGGTAGGCAGAGGCCCTTCTCTGGCTGAGTGGTCATTAGGTGTAATGCCACTGCTCTATGGCTCAGCACACGGAGGGGCACCCCATCAAAACCGACGGCAGATCCCTGCTGGTGTGGTGGGATCCAGGATGTCACCTGAGATGTTTCCAGAAGCCTGAACAGGGTGAAACTGCTGCTTTCTGTGCAGCTCAACCAGTGCTGTACGTCCCTGCCAGCCAGCCTGGACCCTGATGTGATTATAAAACATCAGTATGTAACTCAGGCGGGGGAATAAGATAGGTTGCTAAATTTCTGGTGTATCAAACAATGAATCATTTTCTCCAGCATTATCTTTTTAGTAACAATTATACCAGCCAGATCCTTCATATAGACCAACAGATAAATCTTGAATAGCCGAGTCTTTGGATTTTTAATTTCCACACACACTTTTAGTATCAATAGAAAATAAAACCAGCCACATTAATTCCAAACCGTAGTTCAAAAGAACTGAGACAAAAAGTAATATCTATGAGATATGGAAAGGAAAACTGGATTTTCCTGAAAAGATTTTTTTTCTATCTTTGAAGAAAACAGATTTGTATTTAACAGGGGGGGGGGGGGGAGGGAAGTTTTATATTCTGTGCCAAATTATTGTTCTGTCAGAAAATTAAAAATCAAGATTAGAAGCCAACCATATTTCTCAAACATGACATGTTCTCTACACCATATGCTCTGAAGTGAGATTCATTTAATTGTTTGGAACAAGTCCATATAGTTGTCAAATTCCAGGACTCCACCCAAAGTTGTGTAATAGGTTTCTTCAAGGTGCATGGCAGCACATTATGTTGTTCTCCAGATTTGAATTACTTCCCTCACCATAAAAGACATTGACAGCATCTCAGTCTGATAATAAATACCTAGGAAGGAAGGCAATGAGAGACAGAGCAGTGCTTCACTGCTAAAAACGACAACGCAGAATAAGGTCCTTAAATCATCCATATTAAATAATAGAGAATTAGACACCTGAGAGGGGTGCTTACAATAGCCAGCTTGCTGAGACGCCAAAACTAGCCAGGCTAAGGGAAAGTGTGATTCAAAAGGCAGTAACTAAATTGCATGTTACAGAACCCAAATCATCTCCTTGGGAAGCAGTTATCCACATCCAAGAAGGCTTCCTGATATCCAAAATCGGATAACCAAAGTCAGAGTGAAGCACCAGTTGAATGTAGCAAAAATTTCTTTGCACTCATAGAAGCATCCTATCCTGAGCTACTTGCTCCCCAAAATCACTTATGTTTGGGACAGACCAGCATGCACCTAAACGTTGGCCAAAGCAGCCTGAAGGGGTGTAAGATCTTAAATGTGGGCAGACCAGGCCTAGTTCCCCACCTCTTTCATGGGCTGACCATCATTTTTTTCTCTTTCCATATTAAAGCAGAAATAATTATGACATACAACACAAATAAAAACTGTTCTTATTCAGTAGTAAGTATTTTTACAGAAAGCGGAATAAAAAAGGATTCAAGCTCTCTTCTGTCTAAACACACATGAAGCCCACTTCTAGCCTGTGCTTCCCCTTGGAGATGCTCAAGTGCTCCTGCTCCTAAGCACTTCCTTGCCTGACCAACCTTTGACGCTGTCTTTCCCAGCCACCCACTGACCTCAGTTCAACAGGAAGGGCACAAAACACCCATCAGGTGCAGCGAGTCTCTCCCAGCTGCAGTCGAGTCCTCTTGGGCCTGGGAAGCGTGGACGTGCCAGTCAAACCACAGGCTGCAATGGTTGGCCTGGGTGCTGATGGCTGTGCACCGTAGGTGTGGATTATTCTAGCTCTCTCTGTAATTGCTCGTCAGAAAATCTGACCAGAGCTGGCCTGGTTTCTGCAGTTCCTTTAGGGATTCTCTAGAAAGTACAGATGTATAACCACTAATACCTGCAACCAAATGCACACTCATCCTTTTGTCTCGTTACCTTAGATAACAACAGTACCTGGATGCAGGGATAGAGCTTAAAGAAAATAATAGTATTTTAAAAGCCTAATGTCAATCCCTAGCACTCACTCTCCTTTTATCAAAGAATATTACTTATTAAGTTTTGTTCTGAGTTAGGCTGAAGTGAGATATATTGATTTCAGTTTTAGGCTTCTCTTTTTATTGTTCTTTTGAAATTCAACAATGTATGTACTATGTTAATTTACTTTACGTTAGACTTAATTTGATTGCACTGGGTGCTAATGAAAAAACTCTCAGAAGAAACCCATGAGCCTTTCTGAAGATGTGGGTTTGTGCATCAACATACTGATATTTACTGGATTTTTTTTCTGAAAGAAAAGCACAGGATTTAGCTGTGTACTTTCCGTAATTTCTACACGATTCTGCTCCTTTGATCAAACCTCTGTTTGTGTTGTAAATAGTTTACAGATAAACACCTCAGAGGATATTTTTTTCTATGCCTAAATGGAAATGACCTTCTCTGAAGTACAGACCGATACCTTTCCTCTTTTCTTTGCTCATTGTATGGAAGCTCTTAAAAGCATTATAAATCGTTAAAAGCTAATGGCTCCCATCTAGCTTTTTACCTTCAACACAGCTCTAAAAAAGGAAGTTAAATTATATTTTCTACTTATGATTGACAGTTGAACTGCATTCATCTCTCTTTGTGTCTTCTTATATAGTTCTTCCAATAATTGCAACATCCAGCTCTCACTACATTTAGTATTTCTAGACATAACACATACATATTTATCTTAAAAGGCTATGATTTGGACTGCTCCTCACATTACCAGAAGTAACTTCTTCACTGTAAAATCTCATACTAGGACCTAGTACATATCAAACAAAAACCTACGTGCATCCTCAAAAGGAAAGTAATTTTTGAAGAAACTGTTGGTCATTGTATTACAATGAGTAAAAGATAGGCTCTTCACAACTGTAGAGCAAGCGAATGATGAGGACTAAGATAAGATAGAGACAGATACATTATGTGATGGGACAAGGGGTAATAGTTTTAAACTAGAGGGAGGTAGATTTACATTAAATATAAGGAAGAAATTTTTTTACAATGAGGGTGGTGCAACACTGGAACAGGTTGCCCAGAGAGGTGGTGGATGCCCCATCCCTGGAGGCATTCAAGGCCATGCTGGCCAGGGCTCTGAACAACCTGATCTGGTTGGAGATGGCCCTGCTTCTTGCAGGGGGTTTGTACTCGATGACCTTTGAGGGTCCTTTCCAACTCAAACCATTCTGTGATTCTGTGTTACAGAGAAACTTTGCATTAAACAACACTGAAAATCTAATGTTTCTCTACTATTATAAAAGACTCTCCCACTGTTCTTAACTTCTTGTTAATATGCTAAATAAAATCTCAGATTAATGTTGAGATAAATGATTTTTTTTTTTTTTTTTTAAAGAAGAGACTACATTCTCTTCTATGTCTGCATATGACCTTTTTCAAAAGGCTTCCAAAGACTGGCTTGTTGTAGAGCTGGTGGTACCGTTGATTACACAAGCATATAGATTACTAGAGTATATACTTCTGCATATACAGAGGAAATCTAAAAATGAAAGTGTCAATCAATCACACTGGTCATTTACATTTGTATTCACATTTATATGCATTCAATAGCATAATCACCCCTAACACATTAATTTTCACTATGTGAAATCACTCTCTCTTCTGCTGTGCCAATATAGGATTCTGTTCTCTGTCCAAAGCATGTTTTTAATAGATATTTCTTGGAGAAATTCTACATCTATACACAATGAATTCCTGTGACATCACAGTGAATGAATGTAACCAAAGATGTCATTCAGCCCATTGTGCTAATTCTTTTACTATGACAACACCAAGAGAGAAGAGGAAGCTGGAAGAAAGATGTGCATCTTCAGCTGCCTGTCTACACAAACGTATTTCTCTTTGGCATCAGTAGTGCTCTGACCACATGTATGGATTTGTTTAGACTCAAACCTGAAGACAGAGAAAAATGGTTTTGGCAGATTTAGTATCTTGCCTCAGAGAGAGGACAGTTACTCTAAATCACTGGCTAGGGGACTGATGTTATAATCTTGCTCTGACTTAGATCACATTATCCATATCTATATCTGAACAATCTGAATGAACTTGTCAGTGTATTATCTGGGGATGAGAGATGTAAGTTGCCATGACCTCCATAAACTGCAGTGTGTTTGGATGTTCCACAACCTGAACTATTTCCCTCCTCCCTCACTGTCCCAGAAATCCTCTTATTGAAACATTACTCTTAGGACAAAATACATTTAAAATCTAAACCACATTTATCACATAACATTATATGTCATAAATACTGATTCTGAAAGAACTGAAATAGCACAGAGGTTTTAATGTGTAGAGCTCTCTCTGTAGGGGTCTCTGCCAGGAGGTTCTCACACAATGAAAATCTTCCATTTTTAAGCTATTTGAGCTGGGAAATACAGCATCTAATGCATAAACAGCGCCTGGCACTCTGTGAATAGTACCAAAACCTGATAAAAATATATAATAAATAGAAATGCCCACACTGTGCAAGAAGAATTGCAATTCTCTTTGGCTGAGGCTGTCCACAAGAGATACGCTCACAGAAGCATTTCGTGGCAGACTGGGGCCTCTTAATTTCTTTTTATGTTCTGAGCCCGAGGAAACATATATGCTGGTTTTGTGGTAGTTTGGACAACTGAAATGATTCAAGGATTAGAGGATATGACAGAGGAAGAGCAAGCAAGGGAACTTAATTTACACAGCTTAGAGAAAAAGAGATTAAGGGGATATAAAACTGTATAAATATCTTCAAGGATTCAAGGAAATAATATCCAGGCAGGAAAAGGATTTTGTGTGCTACATAAGAAAGGTTAAAAATTTACTATTCCAAAAGTATAAATAGAAAGTTTCAGTCAGAGAGCAGAAAGAAATGGCTAAAGAGGTTAATAAATGGAATATTCAAGCAGATGAAACAAGTGAGGTGGCTGCACCACAACCGTAAGAAAATAGAACAACGTAAAGACTGCTTGCAACTGTGCAATAAAAAGAACCTGCAAAGAGAAGGAAATTGATACTAATGCCCAGGTTTTATTCTGTTAAGATGTTCAGGAACAGGGCCTTCCGAACCTAAGAAAGTTTTTATGGCTCGCTGTGGGATTGTTTTTCTTTACCTGAGACACAGAGAAGCCCTGAAGTGCCAAGTGTTACAGTTTTAATCATGTTTTCCAATATCTAGAGTTTCCTCTTAAAGTTCATGTATGTGAAGACCTGGCAGCCTCTTTTGCCGTTTCACCTTTCTCAGTGAAAGGAGGAAAATACTGTCTAAGCACTTTGGAAGGACTTGCAGAATGGAAATAAAAATAGAAACACAAAACCAAAACCATTTCTTATTCAGATTCTGCCTACACTATGATTCTTGAACATATTAGATGAGCAGAGTTGGGAGAGCAAACGAATGATCCCAAATACAATTTTTAGCTTTGTAGATCCATGAAAACAGTAAATGTTAATGAAAAGAATAGTTCTGCACAAAAAGACTGACTTAAGTCAGCCACAAAGGAAATAAGATGAGTGTCTAGACTTTTCTTTATCTCCTACCCCGTCGTCTCCCTGTTAACTTTTGAAACTATGTGAGAATTTCAACTACATTTCACAAAGAGCTATTTCTTCAATAGGAAGTAAATTTCAAATAGTGTAGTGGTAATCAGCAGCCAGGTAGAGAAGAGAGACTCAAATAAGTGCTCTTACCGTGCAAAAAGCAGGAAAATAAATGCACCATTATCCGATCAACAGGGACGAGGCGGCCGGTTATCCTCAGGTGGTTCAGAACTGGGCTCTGCGGGAGCTGCCAGGTGGTGGTCCAGGGACGCGAGAGGCAGCCAAGGGAACTGGCTAATGTGGAGACAGCCAAGATGGAATTTTGCAGAAGATATTCCGGAGGAACATGGTAGGAAGCTGGATGCATTGCAGCTGAGGACAGAGAGGACTTGAAACATGCAGGGAACAAGACTTGAAAAGTTTCACTGGCCAGAGAATGAATCTTTTTTTTTGGTATAAACTGGGTCATATATGAAATAACAGTCTCATTTGTTTCTGTTATGTACTGAGCCTCTATGTGAATCCTCTGGAGTCTATATTCTTTAATCTAAAACCTTCTAACCCATCTTAAAAAATTAAGAGCCTGTATTATATTGATCTTTCTGTTTAATTCCATGTTTTGAATAATACATCACAGAAGTGGCAATGCTTTTATGATACGTTGGAGTCATACATCATAACTAGCACCACTGCTTTAGTGATGTATTATCCACACAGTGGCACTAACCAGAAAGATAAACACTGGTGTATGGACAGCTACGTACGTTTCTTGAGAAACAGGGATGAAGACAGATTAATTTATACACACGCTACAATCCAGAAATAAACAAAATGTCTGTCTGGTACAGATTGCATACTACTTTTGGCAGGATATATATACCGCTTTACAAAAGAAGAAGCTAGAAAGCCATCAATTTGTTTTCAAGTAAAATATTCTGCAAATAAATCTTGATTCTCTGAGGGAAGGGAGCTCTGGCAGGAGGGTACAACACTGAGTACGCTTCCCTTGCTGGCAGGAGAAGCTGAATCAAGGATGGATCATTCCACACATTTTTCAGTGCCTCAACCTTTGTTAAAAAATCAGTCCCTTATCCTTAAGTGTTTTCAGGATCATGATATCCATGGTATCCACAGAAGCCCCTTTCTGCCAGCTTTCTTACATGTTGTACTAGTGCTCTAGGTAATTTCTATACAATATGTTATGCTGTTCTGCCTTTGATTTTCTGTTTCCCTTGCAGGAAGAGTAGAGCTGCATTTTTCTCATTCACATCACAAAAACCAAAGGCCATTATTTGCCTGCACGCTATTTTGTTTCAGCTGCTTGCCACCTTTCCTGAGCTTCTTGACAGTCCTGCACAGACGGGTGTTTTGCAAAATGGATTCCCATTCAGGAACATTCATAAGCTGCTATGCTTTTCTGGGAAATAATTTGTGTTCCCAACCTCCATAACTATGAATTTGGGAGGTGTCACTATGCAGAACAGCCACAATTTCATAGACTCATGGAATGGTTTGGGTTGGAAGGGACCTTAAAAGGTCATTTAATCCAAGCCCCCAGCTTATGCCAGAATAATGCAGAAGACCTCCACGCCCTACTGCCCAGCCCACCAGTGCCTGCTGCAGACCCCCCCCCCGACAAAACCATCCCGAGAGATGCTTCAAACTAGTCCTGTCATTTTATCTGGTCCTTCTTTGTGTTGCAAAACAAACACAAACAAGAGAATAGGATTTGGGAAGAGAAAAATTAATCTTTGTGATATTTGAGACTTACTTGTCAGACAAAATGACTGCAGATTGTTTCCTGTTCCCACCTATACAAATAGAGCTGAAGAACCAAGCACGTGGTGCACTGAATAATATTTAATTAGCTCATAAACTACAGTAGTTATTCCAGATTCTGTGGTCTATGAGTGAATTGTATTAATTACAGCAGGATGAATCAGCTCAGAACTAATGGACTTGACACCGTGCCTGTTCTCTGAGCAGAACCAAATCCAAAGCTTTTCTGAGGCTTAAAATGCTTTGTTTGCTTTTTTTAATTAATCAATCAGGACTAGACATGAAAATACCTCAAGAAAGATTTAAATTTTTCTAAATTATTCAAAACTTAGTCATTATGGTAAGTAGGAGATATAGAAGAACATCAGTTCTTGTGAGATTTCTAATCTGATTTTCTTCATTTATGCCTGAGGATAACGTTATTCTGTTGGCTTCTAACTTGTCACCTTATCGTGAAATCACCAAAAATACTTAGGAAATGCAGAAGAGAAATAGGTATGTGGGGTTAAGAAAAAAAAATAGCATGTACACACACATATCCTTCAGCCAACTTCTGACTACTAAAATATCATTCTGTTGGAGTAAAATTAGTGGTAACGATTTATCAGTCACTACTGTGCAGTATGTAATGCTAACAAGTTGGTCTGTCAAGTCTCTTACCAACATTAAATCAGTCAGTCAGATGGTATGAGTGATAAGACGAGGCATATGATAATGGAATTTTTCAGATTTGTTACACTTGCTGGGTTTTATCTCTCTTTGTAGAGAGAGACAGTCCTTTCCTTCCCACACAGTGAAAACATCACGTCCCCTCGCTGCCTCACAGTATGGAAAAGGCTCCATAACTGCTTTCTTGCTCGGCAAGTGGGAAGTGAAGATGTGGTGGAATACTGTAGATCAATTAAACAAATGACAATGGCAGCCTTTGGTGGCCAGACGCCTCTGTTGTCAATTTAGTAGTGTATGTATTGGCAAATTTGCCAGGTGCTTTGTATAAAACAATCAGCATGCACAAGTTGTAAGACCATATTCTCATGCTTAATTACAGCAACTGTAGCATCAGCACAGGTTAAACACAGTGCCTTTCAATTTCCAGTATTAATCAGAGGAAAACAATGAAATTCAGTCCAGTAGGCTTTCAATTCCCTGTCCTTGTATTGTGGTTTCATCATTCTCTTCTCTGAAAAGGTTTTATTCAGCTTCTGCCTTTTATATCAAGCCCTGTGAATCATCTGAAATAAAACACAAGCCTGATAATTTGTTATAAAGCTGAGACTGCATGTACATCATCAGTCCTGTTACAAAATTATTTTGTAAAAATGGCTGCTGGTGTTGGTTAGTTTTGTATTTGTTATTTTTTCCTTCTCTTTATGCTTTTGTATATCTGTCCCCAGAAGATCATAAAATTATTTTAATTAGGGATGTCAACCTCTGCCTGAGAAGCTGAGGGGGTAATTACATCATTTATATGCAAAATGGGTAATTTTCTCCCTGCTCTTCACTATTCTCTTCTTTCCATTTATTCCCCTGTATCTCCACTCTTCAGAGTTGAGCTATTTAATTTTATTTTGGTCCATCTGGAATATCTCTGCCACTTTTCCATTCAGTCTCAGCCACAAAAGTAGGAGTTACCTTTACTCTAAATCTTCACAGCTCTTTTTCTCCATGTACTCCTGACTCTAAATATCCTTAGGGAGTTTAAGGTCCACCACAGAAACACAGAAGTGGCTTCTGACCTCTTGTAAATCAGTAACATTTTACTAAGTATTATTAAAGAAAGGAAAATTACAGAGAAATTGAATCTGAATATGAAAGATTTTAAAATAAAAGAATAGTGTGTGGAAAGGGACTGTCATTTAGAAAGAACAGATCTAATAAATTTCAAAATGTCCTTAACAAACAAAATGAAACCATTAAGTCGGTGAGGACTGCACAGCAACTAAATCACCATTGACTGGAAAAGCAAAGAGTAAAGGGGCTCAAGTTGGAGCCAAGTGCTCATCACAAAGATGCAGTGTGATGCTAATCATTTATGTTGACATTTTTCTGGCACTAGGTCCTTCTGAAACTCTTAATTTCCTTTTATTTTTTGGGTTGATTCATGCAGAGGAAGTAAACTTTGAAACTTCTCACTCAAACTAAGAGAGACAATAATGTAGATTAAAACGACATATAGAATCATAGAATGATTAGGGTTGGAAGGGACCTTCAAAGGTCATCTAGTCCAAGCCCCCTGCAAGGAGCAGGGACATCTCCAACCAGATCAGGTTGCTCAGAGCCTCATCATATATGAAAATGTGCCCTTAAAATGGAAAACTTTTCCATTCCACAGAAATGTGAAATCACTGAATTTTTCAGAGTTAAGATCAAGTCTTTAAATCTGGGGGGAATTCGTTCCCAGTAAGAAATCAAAGACTCATTGGCATACAGGACAAAATACTTAGGTTACTGAAAGATTCAGTACTATTTGAGTGAAAACTGACTTCATCATAGTATCACCCAATCCAAACTAACAATGCTTTCATACTCAATCTTACAGAGAATCTTAACACAATATGAAAAGAGGCTTGAGTCATTAAGAAATACAGACAACTTCTCGTACGTAAGGAGAAAATGAAGGAAAAAAAAAAAAGAAAAGAAAGAGAAACAAACCCTAAACTCAGGAGCTTCACTGAACTATTTCTTTGCAAGAGTTTGCACAGGCCAACAGAATCCAATATGGACAGAATGGGTGATCATTTATTCAGAGGATTTTTTTTTTTGTAGAAGCAAGGGATGCAGCTATAACAGAAGATGCAAATATATATTTGAATCTTCAAGTTAGTTGGACCCTGGGGCATAAGCCGAGGTACTGGCAGAAACAATGGAAAGTCACAAAAGTAGACAGTAAATGGTGAAATTCAGGACTTAATATGTATATACAACAACTGTGTTAATTCCTTAGCTACAGAAGAATTTCCTATCTTCTCCTTCTATAGGAAGGAAAGCTCAGGAAACAAGCACATGAACATACAAGTAAGAAAACTACAGCATTATTTAGGTGAACAAAAAGTGATAATTCCTTTTAAGCGAAGATGAAAATAAAATGTTAGCTAAACAAATAACACAGGATACTGAGGAGAAGAGTACTTTTGGGTGGAAAATATAGCCCATGTGCTTAGTTTCATAATTCTAGCTTGAACTATCAAACAGCTGGTCAGAAGAGAGATGGGAACATTGGAGAACATCTTTTCGTGCACAAGAAATTTCTTAACAGAGAATCTCAACTATCTCACTGTGGGTGCTTCCTGAAGAATGGCCTAGACACTAATGGAGAAGCTGGACAAGCTCCCAACTCCAGAAGTCACAAGGAGAGAGGAACTTGAAGTAATTTTTCCTCAGACTCAAACTCCTGATATCCAGGTTTTTCTGCTACATACATTTTAGCAGTCTATCACAGAGCCATTCAAATGCTGGATTTAGACCCAGATATAAACTGTACTTGTGAGTGAATTTTACTTTGACATTGCCTATGGAAAAAATTATATCATACAGTTTTTTAATTCTCTTGAAGAAATCATTATCATAAGCAAGTTCTCTGTTGAGCAGACAGTACGATTACTCAGTAGACTCTGGTAAAAAAAAAAAAAAGTAAGATCTACATATAAGGTATTTTGAGAAACAATAGAAAAGCTTGAATAGAAGTTTTAACAAGTCCAGGAAAGAGCCACTTTGTAGGTCTAAACCTCTTTTTTTTTTTTAAAAAGGAAATTGTCTTACATTTTCATTTTCTTAAAAAGCAAAACCATGCAGAGAAGAAGTTAATACAATCAAGTACAGTAGTAATCTGAAATAATCATAAAAATGCCTACCTGGGGCAAGGAAAGCATGTAAAACACTGTCAAATGATGAAATACATAAAGAAATAAGAATCTACACCAGCAACTCAACCCCAAAATCCTAAAGAAGTCTTGCGCTGAGATATCCCAGCAATTAAGGATTCTCACTATCCATTATCCATGAAACCATTACTCATTGTCCATGGAGGCCCTGCACCCTCATTTACTCAATTCACCCCTCCAGTAGTGGGGCAGATGTCCAAAAATGTCTCAGCCTTCTCACAAGCGAATAAAAGCTATTCTCTTTGTTAACTCAGTGATCAGAAAGAGGCAATTCCTGGCTGTACTTTGGTGCTGTGACGTTGCCTCAGACAAAAAGCACAAACAATCCTCGAGACGGCCACTGGGCCGGTGGCTCATCGCATCTGATGGGGCCACCACCACAGCCACCAGTGCGGACATGGAAAAGAGATGTGACAGCCCAGCACCAGGTTGTTCGGTTCCTCAATGATCCCTGAACACTTCCACTACCTACACTGTGACTGTCTTGAGGGCAAATGAAGGAGATTCCTCTCAGGAGACTGCTCTCAGTTTTATGTTCTGATTATTTATAAGGTGATGACTATTAATAACAATTTCATTAAGGCACTCTCTACTGATATTGCAGTGAGGTGATGATGATGTCATTTTGTGGGATTCAAGTTTATTTAAACACCCTGCTCCTGTGTTCCAGCCGGCTGCTCATACAGAGCCATAACTAAGATTTGCACACTTTATAGCACCTGGACTAAGGGACCAGGGCGTTTTGTTGACTTGCTGCAGTTTTAAACAAAACATGGTATCGATTTTCCAATACTGGTCTCTCTGAGCTGATCTGGGCATCTGATGCCAGGCCCTTCTAAAGCAAGCATCTCTGAGAACTGGGAATTCTCAAAAGGCAGTGTCAGACTCGGTGGCTTTCCTCTATTTTGGTTGTTACCAGGGAGCCTTCCCACACGCCGGAGTGCAGTATGCCTGTACTTCAGGGACTGTCCTGGCAGAAAGGCATGAAGCCACCCATTTTTTCCTTACCAGTAGGAGAAGCTAGCAGGCAGGCACTTCTAAAAATTTGCAGCTTAGTTGCAAAAAACATACATTTCTCTGTTGTCTTGTGTCTTTGCTGTGAGGTAGGAGTGGTGCTGGCTGTCACCAGGGACTCTGACTTCAGAAACTGTCCTTCTCTACTGAGGCTGTTGCATTACACCCATTACCATGGTATCTGGAGCCGTGGGAACCAGCTGGAGTATTAAAGGCACAATTATTTGTGTAAGTCTGACGCTGCAAAAACAATCAGTCATTATGCAAATGAAGGTGGTAATTCAGCAGAGCACTTAAGTACATACATAGGTGCAGAAAATTCTGGCATGTTTTTGCAGGCAATACTCTGAAAATCTGCTCCGTTATCCTAAATGGGAAGCTTACAATTTGTTTGTGCCTGTTCAAACATTTCAGTGCAACCTCATCGGCATATGTGCTATGCACGCCACAGAAAAATAATTTAAAAAAAGTTACAAAATCAAATAAATTAGAAAAATCAAAATACTCTTTTACTTTATTTCTAACTGTTTCTATGTTCAAAATATTTTGTTTGGTCTTAAAGCCATAAAAATCTATCACTAAGAAAAAATTTACAAAAAGCACTGAAAAAAATGAAGCAATATTGGTATCCTTTCAAGCTGAAATTATAACTTTTTTTGTCTTTGCTTCATACCCTGAACTGCTGCTCAAACACAACTGTCTTTTCCAGAAAGAAAAGTTTGTAGGTTTAATAAAGGATGATAACCCAAATTAACTTACATTTTCCTTTGCTGTACTTGGAGAAACTAAAATAGAACAAATCCAAGAATATGACTCCTTTGCCAGGTTCACGTCATTTAGCTGTAACTTGTTTCCTAGACTTCAGAATCAGAGATAATATGTCTAATATTTTCATCACCCCTGCCCTGAGTAATAAAAAACTGTTCTGCTACTCAGCTCACATTCTAATTATCCAGTCTCCAAGGTTAATTTCAATGTGAGCTGTAAATAGATTAATACACTGTGTTCAAATAAAGAAAACATTTACAGAAAAATCACCATATGGACCCTATTTAGACAGATGATCTAATTATCATAATGCCCAATGAACTGATGCAGGAAAGGTTTTAGAGCAGGATGCTTCCTTCTGGACTTTGCCCTCCCATCTTGTACTGCAGTAGAGGTGAATTTGTTCTCTGAAACCCTGCGACCAATGTGTTCTCACTGTACATGACAAAATTTGTCATTTGTAATATGTAAGAGGTGTCCTTTAACTACAAATGAGCTTAAAGTCCCAAGGAAAGTTGCATTAAATAATGAGAAAAATCAGATTGCTAATGAAGACCAAAGATGTAATTCTGTGAAAGAAGCTGTTTTAAGAGAGAAGGAAGGAGAATGATTATAATATTACAAGTGACAGCCAGATGTACGTCAATATGCCTGGTTTTGAACTAATCACTTTAAAAGCTGGGCCTGAATTGTGTTCGCACTCCTTTTCAGGCTTTCCTGCCCCTCTTTGTATTCTCATAGAATTTACTTAGCCTTCTGACACGGAGAACACGAAACATATGATAGATAGGCAGTTAGTTTTAGTATGAAGCTAAATTATACAGATCTCTGGGAAACATGATTATTTGCAGTTTTTACAGTTCAAAATCTCTTTTTGTCACCTCAATGTACTATAACATAAGAAAATCTCCTAGATCAGCCAATCGCATAACCTGAATGCACAGAAAATTAATACATCAACCTCCACAGTGCCCTTACCTGTGCAACACCAGTTCACTATGCCCCACAACATCTGTGCACAAGCTACTTAACCATCATTAAAGTGTAGTGACATACTGTGGCTATGAGATCTAAGATTCAATTTGAATTAAATAAGGTGTTCACTCACCATTATAAAGGACACATAGACTACTTACTCAACCACGTAGCTATACGAATCAGCAGCATAGAGCCTAGAACTTTCTGGAGGGTTGTTCTCAACAGTAATGAGGGGTTAAGCCTTTAGATATGCTACCAGAGTTACTGAGCTTGGAGTTGAGTTTATATCATCGATGTCTCTAAGTAATTGCTGGACTACCAAAGCATTTCAGCTGGAATAGATGAACCACGAGTGCAATAACATTAGGGGAAAAGGAGAAATATCAGTTCAATTCAGCACCTTACTTAAGATACTTCCATTTGCCAGTGACCAAAATCTGCGGTTGATTCCAAGTTCTCAGCTAACCTCGTTCTTGTCTTTTAGCTCCAAATTTTTGCTTTTATTGTGCATCACAACCTTAAGCTAATTATAGGCCTGCCCCCAGATATGGTCTTGTACACAACATAATAGACTACAAAATGTGGCAGACTTTAAGAGCTGTAAAACAGCTTTCAATAACAACCAACACATATTCTTGTAATTGCTGTAAACTCTTGTTTTTAACAGTCCATATTACCCCAACAACTACATAAGAAGTAATAAACAAACGTTAGAAGTAATAAACAAAGAAAGAGTCACTCAGAAGCAGAACCTCCATGACTTAAGCAGCACTTCTGAGTATGAGTGGAGATCTGTGGGTGGAAAGATCCATCCTCAGGAGACCAAGCTTTTAAGTTAGATAAAGATTCTGTAGAGGTAATTAAATGAATCATCAAGAACAATACGCTCACCTCTCACTCAGAATTGCCAAGATAAAGATGTAAAATGAATATCCATTTTTGTTTAGTGTAATTCTTTTCAATATCATCAGCAATCTTAGGAGGCAACCTGGGACAAGATGTGATCAAAACTATACATTTTAGTGATGACTTCCATAGTTTAAAAAGCAGAAGGCACTACAGTTAAAGATTTTGTAGTAAGTTATAATATGTTACAGTATTTTATAGTACTATGTGTATAGTTAAAAAAGCATTGCACGTGAGAGTAGAACCATCTTCAGCACACAGCTTGGATCTCTGGGGTTAGTTCAAGGCTCTCAGTGACGCAAATGCTGCCCATGTCACCGATTTCCATGAGAGCTGGACCAGAATCTATAGCTCTGATTCATTACAGCACCTTAGCTCATAAGTAGGACAGCACAGTTCAGTGACTCCAGGCATTGGCTTAACAGTAAGCATACGCTCAAGTGTTTTGTTGACTAATGCTTGTAGGCAAAGCGGCTCTACATGAGCTGTATCCACCAAAAGAGAATGAAAGTAAATAAAATTAATGGTGGGAGGGGCACAGATGTCTGTTTTATACATGGAAACTATCTGCATGCCCATGAAAGATATTAAGATTAACACATATGACAAAGAGTAGCCCAGTTTCCATCACAGAGCAAAAGTGACTAGCATAATACAATAAAACTTGTACTACAGAAGAAGGATTTTTCCCACCACTGAGGAATTTTAGGCTATACAACCTTTGCCATGGGTAGTCTTAGAAAATAGCATGGGTGGGTGAGCAGAAGAAAAAATTCTGCTTTCCTATGTTAACATATGCTTCCATTTCTTTAAAATTTATTTTCCTACAATATATAATTGTGGAAGAAAAATATTGTTACAATTTTGTAACAATCCTGTTGTAAAAACATAGAGGGTTTTTTTTAAAACATGTAAATATTAATGCTGTAGTAAAAACAGCTGTTATTGGTAGATGAAAATATTTACAAGAAACATTCTTAAACATGGTCAGTACATTATATGCTTTAGTTTTAATAACTAGTGTTTTTGTAAGGAAAACAGTTTGTTGGTTGGGCTAATACTTTGTTTTTAAAGTAACATATACTGGTGCTTTGAGTTGTTCAGATTTTATATAATAATTAAAAAGGGAATAAAACATTGGCAAGAGAGATGCACAAAATTGCTTTCATCTTTTGTTTCCATATTTGCCAGCTTACTGTGCCCTTTGCAGAGATCATTGTACGAAAATGCTATTTCACATGTTAAGATGATTCACAGTAGGGAAGCACTTTCTTATATTATTTTCATCAAGAGTAGCTTATATTTCTTTTGCCCATCTGAATATTACCATTAGGCTGCTAATTTACACTTCGGTAAAAGGGTCAGGAGTATTCAATTTTTTGATGACTTGATATTAGCTTGAAAGAGAATTTTTAATAACTCTTTTAATTTGCCACTGTAGTTTCACCATCCAGTGCCTTTGAATTATATATGTTTTATAAAACAAAACTCTGGAAGAATTAATATTTCAAGGTGTTAAGTCTTTCAGATATAAGAATAGCCTTTATTACTGTCATCAAAATGGAGGGTCTCATATCTCAGTGATCGCACCTTGGTGTACTTGGCATTCAATACTTATTTCAAATAGAAATGACAGCAATAATGTTTTTTACGTCAACATTCAAAAGTATACACACACTGCTTAGGGTAAGGTATCCTTCAGCACTGTTTCTTCTCCCAGAATAAACTGAAATTCTTCACAGGGTTAGTAGCAGCAAGAAATAAGATGACAGTGGTTTTCCAAGAGACGGTAGAATATTACTGCCAAGTACTACAAGGGACATAAGAATTAGTTTGTTGAATTTGGATACTGCCTCAGGAAGAAAACTATTTGATCAGCAGCTCTTATAAAGTAAGGATCAAATCATCTCTGTTGATGAATTCATAGATGATGACAGTTGGTCATCCATAGTCCAGCTCAAGCAAATAGAGGAGGTTGGTAAATATTTGCTGTGTGTTAAGGGAATTGTGTCACAGAGAAGTGCTGTACATTCTGACAGCGAAGATAATGAGAATAAAATATCATTTTTTCTATTGTATTGATATCAGGTCAGATCTTCCACCTTTGTAAATTGTCCGAGTTGCACTGGCCATAATGAAGGTATGGACAATTTGCAACTACTGCAGATGATATGGCCGATAAATTTGTTAATCCTGAAGAATGTTTGTAATCCAAATAGGGGCAATGCCATAATTGGAAATTGACAGGCCTTCTGTTTGTTTCACTCAGGTAATTAATTATAGAAGAGCTGTAAGACAACAGTCTTATCTTCTGCCCTTTTCAATGTTCTTTCACATGTGAAGAGCTTAATTAGATAGTTAAATACGACTTCTATTGCATCTAATACTCATTTATATTGCTAAGTGACATGAAAGATTCTCTGTTTAGGGTTCACTGAGGTTTTACAAGGCTTGGGCAGGTTCTAACATGAGTTTTCTTCTTCCTCTTCTAAAAACAGGACTGAAAGAGAATGAGGATGGAAAAAAAAAAAAAAAAGAGTGATTCTTAATCAAAACCACAGGATTAATTCCCACGCAGATGTTTTACTAGTTGAGACATAATTATAGGAACACAAATCCAGCCAAACAAATGAAAGAGTCTCCTGAGGTGCCCAAAAGGTATTTCTGTCACCAGAAACAAAGAGGACCTGCTGCTTAAAGTAGAGGCAGCAGGAGCTCGGTACAGTTTGGAATCGTAAAGATCGTGGCAGCTTGTTCCCTGCCAGTTCCCTACCCACACAGACTATGTCCAGACTGAAGAGCCATGGGACATTTTTACATTTGGACAAGCATCTTTGCTTCTCCCATTTCTAAGTACTGTAAGGATGGGCTCCACGCACAGAAGACAGAAGGGGACAGACGCACCAAATGCTTTTGGTGTAACCTTGACATGGATGACCTGACACAGGAGGCAGGCAGAGGCAAGCTGTGCTCTCTGCGCAGGCTGTTTCCAGTCCTGTGGCAATGCAAACCTCAGTCACTCCGAGGAGGGAGCTGCACATCTCTGAGCTACCATGCCTTCACTGGCAATGGCTTTAGTTCTCAATATGTTGCTGTACAGGTCGTCATTTGACAGCATTTCTGGCCAGTGGGCAAAGCAAGGAGCATTTATTTCCCCCATTTCTAAGTACTTTTAGATTTGGATCAGCTGAAATGCTTTTTCCTCTTGTAAATGATTCAATATAGAAGATAAGGGATGCCAGGTCCTCCAGGCTAGAATTCCTGTGAGGTTTAAACCTTGTTTAGCTCACTTATTTATTTTTTAAGTGAGAGATAGAGGGGCACAGGTAGGTGTGCCTGTGTATGCCTGCTTAACATGACCATTATTCTTTTATTTCTGGTTCTCTCTTGGTTCATTTAAATGACCCTTTCAGCTCCATCTGAGCATCTTATTTCTCACAATCTCTACTTTCCTGCCCTGATTTACCTGTCAATAACTTCAGCTCTTTTTTGTTGTAGCCTTGACCAACCCACTGTGTTATTCTTCTTCCCTCACTACCTGCTTGCCCCAATACACAGATTAACCCTCTGACCCTAATCCCAATATTTGGCCTATGGAGAAATGGTGGCATGTATTGACTTTTGGATATGAGTCATTTCTTTAATCTCTCCTTCAGATCTGTACTTCTCTCGTGCTGACGGCTGAATCCCTTTGCAGTCATCTGTTAAGACATCATACATGATTAAAAAGGGGACAGCATTATTTGGATTCTCTAGACAGTGACTGCAGGTGCCTCAGTTTCTTTTAGACTAAACTGTGTAGTGCTGAAGTGGGACAAATCAGCCACGAAAAAGTGTACTTGAATGGCTTGCCAGTGTCGATAACATTACGGCTCAAAAGGAAATCGCTTTGGTGAGGATGACGTTCAGAAGGATAAATACTTTCTGGAAGGAGTGCTAGATGGCAGCTGGAGCTTATACTGATGTATTAAGGGAGACACATAGGCAAATTTCATCTAATTTCCAAACTTGCACAGAGGGCAGAAAGCCATATCGGCACTCCATGCTCTCCGTGTGTCAAACCTGTCCCTCTCTGCACTTCCCAGGGCACAGGGAGCAGAAACCTGTGTGGAGTCCGGCAGAGCTGCTTCTGGGACAGCGTAAATGCTGAACAAAATGAGGGCACATGCCTCACGTACCCAAAGCCATTACTCCGTAATGTACCAAGACAGCATCACAAAAGCTTTTGTTTGGCAGTGACAAGCTCAAAGAAGAAACCTCTGTAAAAAAAATGACTCCTCGAAAGCAAAGAGTTTATTGTACAGTGCATTATCTATTTAAGTAAGAGATTTAGTGATTGTTTTGGAAGAAGTCGGGAATGCCTATGCTTGATGGCATGCATTAAGACATTTATTTGCAATTGTGTATGGAGATAAACAGTAGAAGAAAGATATACAGGAATTCATACCCAGCGGTATGAATGACCCTGAGATGGTCTTGTAGAATCAAAGACGTCTGGAGCCAGAAAGACATTAGTCTATCTGATGGAGGTAGTCGATTTTAAAAAGTGTTATATTTAAAATGCTATGTCTGACAAGTACACTTGATCAAATGACTGTGTACAAACCTCATGTCAGATTGCGGAAAGAGTTCAAAATAAATATAGCTGGATAAGGGTTAATATATTAAACTGCGCCTTACCCGATGTATAGTAAACTTATTTACTACTAATCTTATTTGAAACTTTACAACCCCCTTACTTTCTAACTTTTCCATATTGCAGCTTTCTCAAAAGGAGTACTGCTGTAATCAAAGATCTGTTTTGAATCTCTAGCGGTCCCATTCTTTTCCTCTATTGCATATGATACCTGTTTCTTTACAGGCTGAATTTGGCAGGGGATAATCTTGTTACCCTGTTACAATCCTGTTCCTGGATACGCTCTCTTCAGTACAGTCTTACCAATAACTCCGTTAAGGATCACCTCACTCTCACCTCTGGTCTATTTGGTTAAGTGAATCATGTAAAGTCTACAGATCCCCTCCGGAGAGCGATAATGGCTTTACCAGTCAGCAGTTGAAATATTTCACTAAACTACTCTCAAACCTTTGAACCCCATCTTACAATAAACCGTTGTTATAAATACTAATTAACTAATATATTTTGAGAGAAGGAGTTGGAAATAGGTACGAGTAAAACAGGAATACCACAAAAGCAAAAGATGAATGGTCAATTTACCTGCAGCAGGAGGTGATGCTCGATGTTCCATTAAGAGACATTAAAATTCTTGGCTAATTATAAGAAGCAGGTGAAGGAGGAAACTTCTTGGTGAGCTCAATGGGACATTGATTAAGCCAAAATCTTAAGATCTCCATCTCCAGTGCAGGTAAAGTATTTAATCTTAAGGAAAAAGAGTGAGTCTGTTTTATTCAGCTGGATTCCACAAAAGCTTCAATAGATTAGAGTGAAAATATTCACCCTGTTAAAACTTCAGATTGGAATATAATTTATTTCAGCCTTGTACATCTCTTTAATACAAATTTAAAAAGAATACTAAAAGCACTTCTCTGTTACAAACTATGACATCAAACTCCTCTACACATGCTAAAAGACATCATGTTGCTTTGTTTAATGTGAAAACCACATTTTTTAATTGTTTGCATTTATATACTCTACACCGTGTTTTACACTGAAGGTATTAAACAGCTACTAGAAATATAATGCCGCTTAAATTTTGGCCACTGCACAAATGCTTAAAAATATGTCTGACAGCACTCTGAATATCCCAGTTTTCTAACATTATATTTAACTGTGCTACATGAAATCAAGTATTATGACCATAAGAAACTAAATAATTGAATGAAAGCACAAGCAGGCATTATAAGTATAAAAATATTTACGGACTCTTTAAATTTCTCTGTCATTAATTGTGTGCAAATTTCAGAAAATAAACCACATTTTGTCTCCTAAATTTGAAATAGTAATTTAAAATTCAAGACCTTAAATTATTCTATTGTGAATAGTAGGAGAGGTGAAGGATGAATGTTTCATCTGTTTCGGAGTGACTTTCTTTTTTACATCTTAAATTACAGATGAAAAAAAAAACACTCAGATATGTACCTGGCCTAAAATATGGGTGGAAAGCTTTTATAATTAAAAATCAAATGAATGTAAGTTCATTTTGTTAGATAATGCCAAAAGGGTGAATTTATCTTGTAGAAGCAAGAGTACACTCATGAAAAAGGAGTTTATACTTTCAATGGGTTTTCACCAAATAGATTCCCAAATGCTATGTTAGGATAAATAAATGCATGACACCAGTGGGACCGATGTCCATTTTAGGATAAGTTGTACATTAAATCATGATTTTTTTTTTTTTTTGTCTTCTAGACTTCTCTTCAATTACGGGTATAGATAAGTTTATAAATCAAATGTTAAGTTTATAAATCAAATGTTTGAGTATGAAAAAGGCACAGAGGCATCACCTTCCTCTCATGAATAGAGAGAAAGCATTATGCTCTACAAAAAGTTAGATTGCGAGTAAAATAGTATGAGAAATGCAACAATGCAAATTCTAGCTGCTTAACATCAGGCAGGAATGGAGGGCTTAGTTCCCATATTCGGTACAGGAAACAGGTTGCATCCTTTAATCATAATAATGCAACATAACCAATGCAAAGATAAAAAGACAGGAGAGCACTGCATAGCCTGTACCTTTATTTTGACCACCAATTTCTGTGAAGACTGAAATTAGATAACCTCTTTCAAATTAAACAACTCAACTCTATTGGGAATGTTTTGCTCAGTAAACTGTTCTGACAAGCTACTGCTTTTGTATTTTTCTGTTTTACCAGTGCCAGTTGTTTGCTGCCATAAATGTTACAAGAACTTTTTCTAATGTGAGATTTTTTTTCAGCTTGGATGATCCTGCCAGGAATCTCATGAAGACTCAGATTGCACAGACGGAAGACACGTAACTTCCCTATCTCTGAGTGAATATGCTGACCACGAACAAATCATATTCAGACAATGTATTAACTTGACAGAAATACTAATATTTTTTGAGGGAAACTTCCAAAACAGAATGACTTTGATGATTCTGTCTCTGTCCTTATTAGATGGAAAGAGCACGTATTTCTCTGAGAGATATGTATCAATTTTATCTTTCTCCCCTGGCAATCATACAGAATTACAATTTACACTGTCCACAAAAATGTAAATAGTGGAAAGCTTTGTTGCTCACAAAAGCAAAGATCTACAGTTTGACATTTTATTCCAGCTTGACTTGAAAAATTCCTGGACTGTGACTTCGCAACACTCGCTTTTAAATGCTCAATATCTGGGACTTCCTACATGGGAAAACATAGAGCCGAGACAGCTGTTAACAGACTTACAGAGTGAAACAAGCTGTGAGTATGACTTACAGAAATGAGGAAAGATGGATGACCAAATGACTTATTTGGGATGTCAGACTGGTACAGAAAACCAGAACTAACACTTAAAGGAGCCAGTGCTAGTTGTAACAGTGAGCAGTTATTGGTTTCAGTTGAGAGATGAAAATAAAGGACACCATAAATGAAGAAATGTGTTAGATTTGAATACTAAATCTCTGATAATTTATTAAATTGTCTCAAATGTTGAGATTTTTGCTTTTCAAAAAATCCCCATAAAAATAACAGTATCCCCTTTAAGGAGAGGAAAGCACTGTCACCATGATTGCTCTTGTTAGAGATATTATTTGTTATAGAATCATAGAATGGTTAGGGTTGGAAGGGACCTTCAAAGGTCATCTAGTCCAACCCCCCTGCAAGGAGCAGGGACATCCCTGACTAGATCAGGTTGCTCAGAGCCTCATCCAGCCTGGCCTTGAACGTTTCCAGGGATGGGGCCTCCACCACCTTTCTGGGCAACCTGTTCCAGTGTTCTATAACTTGCATCGTAAAAAATTTTTTCCTAATTTCTAATCTAAATCTACCCCCCTCTATTTTAAAACCATTACCTCTCGTCCTATTGCAACAGGCCCTACTAAACAGCCTTTCCCCATCTTTCTTGTAGGCCCCCTTGAGGTACTGGAAGACCGCTATCAGGTCTCCCCGGAGCCTCCTCTTCTCCAGGCTGAACAGCCCCAACTCTCTCAGCCTGTCCTCATAAGAGAGGTGCTCCAGCCCTTTTATCATCTTTGTGGCCCTCCTCTGGACCTTCTCCAACTGGTCCATGTCCTTCTTGTGTTGGGGGCTCCAGAACTGGACACAGTACTCCAGGTGGGGTCTCACCAGGGCAGAGTAGAGGGGGAGAATCACCTCCCTCGACCTGCTGGCCACGCTCCTCTTGATGCAGCCCAGGATGCGGTTGGCCTTCTGGGCCGCAAGGGCGCATTGCCTGCTCACGTTAAGCTTCTCGTCCACCAGCACTCCCAAGTCCTTCTCCTCAGGGCTGCTCTCAATCCATTCCCCGCCCAGCCTGTATTTGTGCCTGGGATTGCCATGACCCAGGTGCAGGACCTTGCCCTTGGCCTGGTTGAACTTCATGAGGTTGGCACAGGCCCACGTCTCCAGCCTGTCAATGTCCCTCTGGATGGCTTCCCTCCCTTCCAGCATGTCGACGGCACTGCACAGCTTGGTGTCGACGGCGAACTTGCTGAGGGTACACTCTATCCCACTGTCCATGTCACCGACAAAGATGTTGAACAGGGCCGGGCCCAGCACGGACCCATGAGGGATGCCACTCGTGACCGGTCTCCACATGGATATTGAGCCGTTGACCACCACTGTCTGAGTGCAGCCATCCAGCCAACTCCTTATCCACTGAGTAGTCCGTCCATCAAACCCATGTCTCTCTAGTTTAGAGAGAAGGATGTCATGCGGGACAGTGTCAAAAGCTTTGCACAAGTCCAGGTAGATGATGTCAGTTGCTCGTCCCTTGTCCACCGATGCCGTCACCCCGTCATAGAAGGCCACCAAATTGGTCAGGCACGATCTGCCCTTGGTGAAGCCATGTTGGCTGTCACCAACCACCTCCTTGCTCTCCATGTGCCTTAGCATGGTTCCCAGGAGAATCTGCTCCATGACCTTGCCAGGCACAGAGGTGAGGCTGACCGGCCTGTAGTTACCTGGGTCTTCCTTATTCCCCTTTTTAAAAACTGGGGTTATGTTCCCTCTCTTCCAGTCACTGGGGACCTCACCAGACTGCCACGACTTCTCAAATACGATAGCCAGTGGCTTGGCAACTTCATCTGCCAGTTCCCTCAGGACCCGCGGATGGATCTCATCAGGTCCCATGGACTTGTGCACCTTTAGGTTCCTCAGATGATCCCGAACCTGCTCTTCGAGTACAATGGGCGGTTCTTCATCCTCGCAGTCCCTGCTTGCACCTTCTACAGGTTGGGCGGTGGGACAGGAACTCTTGTCGGTGAAGACTGAGGCAAAAAAGTCATTGAGAACCTCAGCCTTCTCCATGTCCTGGGTAACCAGGACACCAGTTCCCTTCTGGAGGGGGCCTACATTTTCCCTGGACTTTCTTTTGTCCCCTACGTACCTATAAAAGCTCTTCTTGTTGCATTTTATATCCCTGGCCAGATTCAGTTCTGCCAGGGCTTTGGCCTTCCTTACCTTATCCCTGGCCACTCAGGCAGCCTCTTTGTAGTCCTCCCAGGCTACCTGTCCCAGCTTCCACCCTCTATAGGCTTCCTTTTTCACTTTCAGTTGGTCCAGGAGCTCCTTGCTCATCCACGCCGGCCTCCTGGCCTTTTTGCCCGACTTGTTTTTCACCGGGATGCACTTATGCTGAGCTTGGAGGAGGTGCTCCTTGAATATAGACCAACTTTCCTGGGCCCCTCTTCCCTCCAGGGCCTCCTCCCATGGCACTTGGCCCATCAGGTCCCTGAAGAGGCCGAAGTCCGCCTTCCTGAAGTCTAGGGCAGAGAGCTTGCCGTGTAGTTTCCTTGCTGCCCCATGGATCTTGAACTCCATCATGTCATGGTCGCTGCAGCCAAGGCTGTCCTTTAGTTTCACATCCCCCACCAGCCCCTCCCTGTTGGTGAGCACAAGGTCGAGCATGGCACCCCTCCTTGTCGGCTCCTCTATCGCCTGCAGGAGGAAGTTGTCGTCCACGCATTCCAGGAACCTCCTGGACTGCCTGTGCTCTGCCGTGTTGTCTCTCCAGCAGATGTCAGGGTGGTTGAAGTCCCCCATGAGAACTAGGGCCTGTGACCATGAGGCTGCTCCTATCTGGCTATAGAGCACTTCGTCTGCTCTGTCCTCCTGGCCAGGCGGCCTGTAACAGACCCCCACTGTAACGTCCCCTGTCCGTCCCCATCCTCTAATCTTGACCCATAAGCTCTCTGTCAGCTCCTCCTCCGTCCCCAGGCGGAGCTCCACACACTCCAGCCGCTTTGCCTAAAATGACTTCATTTATAGCAGCTTTGCCTAAAATGTCTTCTTACTAGGACTGACTGATCCATAAAGATACCCAAACCATGTTAGTTCCCTCTTTCACTATTAAATTGTTCATTGTGGACCTCATATTCATTCCAGGAGATGTAATTTTTATAGAACCCTTCCCTATTGAGGATTTTATCCTCATTACAGAAGGTAGCCGTGTGGTTTAGTATTTTTATGTTTTACAGATTCTAAGTATTTGCTACCACAAATATTGCCATTACTTTATTTATTTTCTGATTTTGTCAGTTTGAACATATTTGGATAATTCCGTCAAGAATCTGATCTAGGTAGCCCATCAAATCTCATTAAAATCCTCATTGTGCCCAGTTTATATGCCAATAATGTGTCTATGGATCATATTTGCAATGGTTCATTAAGTGTCTGATTACTTCTATGTGCTGCTGTGAATCTATTTCTATTTCTTTTGCATCTACTGCTGTTTTAATTAGTGGATAGAAGACAAATTTTAAAACGTGCCAGCTTGGATACAAAACACACTCCAAATTATATCTAGGTTTTCATGAACTCATCACAGAAACGCCAGGTAAGGTGACAGGTATTTTAAGGGGAACTGGATGCAATAGGGCTGCAGATCACACTGCGGTGCTGTGGTTGATGACAAGAAATATGACCCAAATGAAGAGCCAGAGTCCTGACAATCACCACTGGGTCATAAATGGATTCTGCTAAAGACTGAAATACAGCAGTGATGGTTAGATATGATACTTCAAGAAAAGATGTATAAGCAACTGGGATAACCAAAGTAATATTTGTAAGCACAAGGATATCTGCCTGGTCAATCTCTGACTCCAAAGAAGAGAAACATTTCTTTACCTGTGAGCACGCCCGACAAACCAGGAGGTCAAGAGCCACCCGTGGTTGACAGAAGAGTTATGACAGGTTAATAAATAAGGGAGAAAAGATGAAGATTGTAGTACTGTCTGTTTCTCCAGATACCTTTCAAATGTCAAGCTTGCTGACTTCTTTGGTGGGTTTTTGCTGCTTTTTAAAACATTTGGCAAAGCACAAAACAGCACCAAAGAAATGGTGCTTCATTATCAGAAGTAAAATAGCATCAAGTTATAGATACGTAGTAGATATGTAACAAATTTTAATGAATTGCATATTAGATAGTATTTCTGGTTTGTACCTAACAGATAAAAGGTTTGTTCATGTGAAAAATTCAACTTTGCAGTTTCCTTCTGAATGAAGGAGAGCAGTAATACAGGGGGTTTTGTTTTTTGAACTGTGGGACTCCAGAAACAGTAGGTTATCATTACACAAGCAATTCAATTAAAGTAATATTTTGAGATTTAATAACTATTTTCTGTAATGATGATAACTGTAAGAGAGGAAGATACAAAGTGTTCAGTTTTATTGCAATACTTTACACTCTGTTTCACTCTGCTGCCCCACTAATTTATAAGCTATATGTTCAAGACTGAAAAAAAAAAAGAAGGAAACTCAATTATAAACTATGCAGCACAAGGGATATTCTGTTTTGTATTTATTCTGGTCTAATTTCAACTACAGAAAATGGGTTTTATATTCTTAAACATACCACACTAATCATTTAGGGCCAGAAAATACTATTCTGTGTAAAGCCATAGAATAGATTTAGTCCTGTATTTTAAGTATAGCTCTCTGTGGAAATAGTTGCATGATCAGCAACCCAAGAAGGCAGCCTGAAAAGACTCCACACATGGAAACCATCCTCTGTGAGTCCCTAATACAGAGATACGGTGTCTTTAGTACATCCAGAGGTGGACTCTGGGCTGACAGAGTCCTGTCCCATTCTCCAGAAGGAATTCTGTATATATTCACCTTATCTGTGACTATCTGAAGTTAGTGACCAGTTCATATATCATCTAGTCCAGAGCCAATCATCTTCTGCATGTTTGCAAGGTATTTTTCCTCACAACTAGGTATTTGGCACTAGAATGAGTACATAGTTAGTACAGAAAATTAAATTACAGCCTCACTACCATTCTAAGACTCCTAATGAAGCTTACCTGATATTTTGTCCTTCCCGTCTCTCCTGCTGTGCCTTTCTGTCCTCACCCTCTACCTCCTTATCCTCAGTACTCTACTTCTCTACTGTTTCCCTCTTCAGACTTCACTCTCCCTCGTTCCCTTGCATCAGTATCTTCTTCCATCAGTACTTCTGACATGTCTGCCCAGATGTTAGATGTCAGCTGATTAGCTGACTGACCACTGCTAAATGGCTGTCCCAACCAGACCTATCCACGTATCCTCATTAGATATGCAGAATCTGTCCGAGGCACTCCTGGAAGCAAATGAAGCTGTATCACTGGACAAAAGTATCCCACATCCCATCAGTCACCTTGGAGGTAGTCTCATCTTGCTTTTGGCAAATAACCACAAAAGCAGTTAAGACAGAGTCTGTGCTGCACAGAAACTTCAGAAATGGCATCTCCCATCCCCAGGAAATTTTCCTAATCATTGCAGGTAAGATGAGGAGGAAGGCTGAAGAGAATAATTGAAAATTCATTCAGACAGGGAAAAAACTCAAAAAGTTTGAGTTTGGTAAAATATTTCAAAGCCAGTTCCTACATACTGGTCTGTGCAGCTGTGAGCAAGAGCAGAGGGTACAAAGTGTGATGTACTCATCAACTCCCTTCCGAGAGCAGCAATATCAGGCAGTTCTGGGAGGGATTATCAATAAAAGCCTTTGAAGTGATCCCTACTGCCAGGAGCTCACTTAAGTGACTCACTTTCATTCCCAACATCCAGAAAAGGACAGATTAGAATTAGACGTAGATACAAGAAATTACAACAATGAATTCTGAATGTCTGCCACACAAGAAATAACTATAACTCAGATAGGAGACAACAGAAAAGACGTATGAAATAAAGACTGCTCGCTATCTTTTCTGCTAAAAAGACCATGAGGCGTGAAGCAAATTATCAAGGGGTAGGTTCAAAACAAACAAAACAAGCTATTTCATCAGGCAGTATGTACTACAGTGCGGAACTCAATTTAGTTTTAGAAGTCGGCAGAGATTCAAAAAGCAATTGGACAAACCAACAGAATAGTTATCTAGGAAAGGACATTTAACACACTGGCATCCCCTGGAAGATGAGAGAATATTCTATGAGCATCACTACGTGCTTGCCTTGTTCTTACAGTCTTCCCTGAGCTTCCTGGACAGCTAGCAGGTACGGTAAGAAACAGAATGGCCTAGAAGGGCCTCTGATCCTGTGTGCTGTTCTCATGCTTCAAAACTGAATGAAAGTAACTCCTTATGTTTTACACATTTGAGAGCAATGACCTTCTTATATAGCAAAACAAGTGCCCTGAGTTATTAATAGCTCTTTCTTCCCTCCCTGTATCACATGTTCTGAATGGACGTTTTGGAGCGCAAAGATACCCTAGGCGCAAATCACTCAGCTGGGCATCGGAGAAAAGCAAGTGCGTAACACAAAATCAGGGTTGACTTGGTGTCTTTATGAGTCTGCTGATTTACTTTTCACTTCAGAGCTATGACGATGCACATTTTGCAAAGAAGTTATATTCCAGACTCCTTGTGTGTACTCCCAACAGAAGAACGAGCTGCACAGATACAAAAATAAGAATCCTACCATCCAAAGAAGGCAATGGTATCAAAGCAGCTCATAGGAGGCATGGATATAATCTTCTATCACTAGCAAAAGGATGTAATCTCATATCACTTGGAAGTAAGTCTAATACAATCCATATGATTTCTATATCATTCCCTGAACAAAAACCAAACCAAAGAGCAGCAAGGAAATCTGAGGCTTGCAAATCTTGCTAAACTTGTCTTTTCCCTTAGAAAATTCTTCAAGCAGGTTGCTAAATAGCAAACAGCCCTTCTGAAGGACTTCAAAGGGCTTTGTCTCAAATGGGAGGGGCTGGCAGTCTCCCAAAAGCAGGCTTACTACTATTGTAATGGCTTTCTTCTTAAGAGAGGAAAAATCTGGCCTACAGACTGTGTAGAAATCAAAAGGGCACTGAAAACAACAGGGAGTGACCCCAGCTAAATAGAAAACAAAAGACATTGCGTTTTGCCTCCTCAAGACAAGGGCACAGAAGTCTTGCCTTTGTGATCAAATGTTGATTTCTTTCAGAAGTTTCCTGAGTCGCTCAGCTGGTTTTGTAAGCACACATACAGTCCTCACAGACTCATGTGGCACATCACAAAAGCAGAGCAAAGAACAAAAATGAACACGAAAGCAAAGAGAGCAAAAGCTCCGGTACTAAATCTCGGATGCATGCCATTTACCTTCATTAGGTTTGTCAAATCCAGGTTCTGATCCTCCTATGTAGGCGCAGAACGAAATAGTGCTCCACATAATGGCCATGGAAGTAAATGCTACCAGGTGTGAGATTTTGGGCCCCCACAACAATTATTATGCCACAAAGACTATTAGTGTCTCTAAAGGATCAGATCTTCAATCTTTTTAGTGTTCTTTAATGATTCATCTAAATAATGTATTTTGTCATTCAATATTTCATTTACTTTTGTGATCAAGTTACATAATGCATACATCACATTGCACAGCCTGCTGATTCTTCATTGACTTATGTACATATTTTTCTAGTCAAATTGTTATGCATATGATAGATCAATTTGCATATTTTAATAATCAGGATGCATAATTTACTACTTTGTTTTGCATATTTTAGTAGCAAAGATTTGTGTTTTGTTGATCCATTTCTTCTTTTAGAGTTTCAACTGACTGCACCTTCCAGGATGAGTTACAGTACACACATTAACTGGTAACACTTTACAAAGCTTTATTTAACGGAATGCATATTTCAGGAGTTGGATGTCTCGTACCTGCTTGCTGAGCTGCATGCCAGCTGAACACACTTCACCAGTGGAGATTTCTAGCCATCACAAAGTTTCCCATATTTTGCTGCACAAATACATACTCCAGATTAAATGATGCGTGGTTCTGGTGAAGACACATAGTTTGTAAAACAAGACTGAGCTGAAAATCTAAATGCTATCTCACAAATTCATAGGATGACAAAATAGTTCTCATTACTGCAGTTTCATTTTGCTTATTAGAAATGGATTCCACCATCCATAAACCTATAAAAATCAATATATATTTTACTTTGAGGTGTTTTATTCTTTTTTAATATACTGATGAGCATTTGTCTTTTAAGTTCCAGTGGTGAATGTACTTTTATCTCAGAGAACACATGATGCACACTAACATGGTAAGAACAGCTGGCTAAACTTCACTTTCTTGTAGCATACATCTGGAAGTCTGCTCTCTCACAGACACTTTTCACTTTTATGTAACACACTAATACCTTTCCCTAGAACATGAAAACCAAAAAAATCTAAATCCCTGAATGTGTCTTACTGTCCAATACTCACCAGAAAGACTGATGCTGCTGCTTGCAATCCAGCTTCTTCCCAGGGCAACCAAGTAATTTTTAAGTCTTCTGATTTTTCAGTCAAGTATGAAGAGTCACTGAAATACAAAACAGAGTTGAAAAATACATGGCTTAAGTAAACTAATTCCGCACAGAACTTCCATTACCAGTATACATTTTAGTTACTAATGTTTAGATCAATAAATTTCTGTGTTTTCAAAACTTAGAAAGCACATCAGCTCCCCTAAGAAACAAGTTATTGTGCCTCGATAACCAAGACAAGATATACTGAACTTAATGAGAAATAAATATTTAAAGCTATTATTTTTGAAAAATTGTCCAACCAGTTTCAAATTCAAAATCAGGTGTAAATAAGAGCCTGCATCCAACAACCATTTTTTCAGTATGACTTCTTTGAAGGAGATTTCAGATGAGCCAACCAACAAGTTGCAGCCACAGCAGTGGCGCTTTCAAATTTCTGAATAGTTTATTCATTTGGCTGAAATCCTGATGCTTATTACACACAGTATCTGAGGGTTACTTTCTGAACTGTTTAATATATGTGGTAGAAAATGATATTTCTTAGCACAACTAGAAATGGCCTAATAGGAACAAGCATGAGCATGCACACAGAGTAATATCAAGAGATAGTGAATAGTATTTTCCATGGCCCCCTCAAATGGCTGCTCGGAAAAGAAAGATTCACCACTACACAAGGCAGCAGTGAATGCAACTTCCCACTGTATGCCAAGTCTCCTTAGTATACCTTGATCTAATAAATAATTTTAGAGAAAGCAACAGGTTCCATCCCTCAAAAGGTCTCTGCAAGGCCTGGATTAGTACTTCTTTAGATTAGAGAAAAGGCTCTGATTGACTTCGTACACATCTTAGTACACGCCTCTGGTTTTCTTTTCATGTTCTCATTGGAGAGCCAGGAGGCCTCTCTGCTCTTTCTTGAACACTGGGACCAGACAACATCTAACATGTACAGCACCTCTTTTCTTCTTCTGCAAGTACAATGCCCTGTAAAACAGCATAATTTTAAAAGAAGGGAAATTGAAAAATAACTCCTTGACTGTTCTCCCACATTCCTCAATATTGCGTGAACTCTCTCATGCTCCAAATCATCTTTGCTCCAAACAAATCCTTCCTTTGCTCAAAACCCCTGCAAGTAGCTGCAGCAAGTGTATGCATTTGGCAGATGACACAATTTCAGAACTCCTGTCACAACCCATTTAGCATATTTTCAATCTGAACGGAACTTGGCTATGATGGCCATACAGGCTCATTCATATTTTGTAATTGTTCCTAAGATTTCAACTGGGCCTTGGTAAATTTGTCAGGTCAAAATCCATTAAAAAAAAATAAAACAAAATAAAGGAGTACATGAATATAAATTGCATAAATATCTTCACAACACGGTTCTAGTTTATGAAATTTATCCTATTTTCCTTTAGACAAAATTGATTACTGCCTTTTACTTCTGTACCATAATCCTTGTGAGCATCAGTATTTTCAAAACTGCTGAATTTTTAGGAAGTTGTTCCACTCCCAAATCCCCAAAATTGTGGAATATAAGAAAATAACTGTTCTGATAGGAACAAAATCACAGCACATGATTACCCAAACAAAGGGGTGGGGTTTTGGTGGGTTTGTTTGGTTTTTCTTTTAAACCAGAACTACATATTACAATGCAAGGAAAACAGGTGTTCAGAAATATGTATCAATCAGCAATTCTAAGATTCAGTCATGTATTATAGCTGCAGTAGTCCAAAAGGTGTGAGTCTGGGACAAGTGAACAGGAGCCAGCATCCTGCCCAACTTCAGCCTATGTTGCTGGTTTTTTTAACTGTCTGCATTTCCAAAACAGTTAAACAAATAGGGGTAGACATGCACAGTGGTGTTCATAATTAAGCATAAGTAGGTCTGAGAAGTTTCTTGGAGTGTAAATCACCTCAGGCTCAGAGCATACAGTCAAAACTGAACACGCCACACATCATCTACCAACCATATCCACCATTCCCCTAAATCTTATACTTCTTTAAGCATAAAACTCATTACAACAAAGATAGATAAGTTTACAGGTAAAAAAATGAACTTTGAGAGACAGCTTTTGACAGAATTGTCACACATTGTGCTCTTACTATTGATTACCATGCGTTATCTGTTATTAGCCTACCAAACAGATAAAAGCCCAGTAAGGCTCCAGAAGATGAAACTCCAATAACACATATCGCTATGCATCATAGACATTTGAAAAGAAAAATAAAAAAGCAAACCTGTTGAAAGGTTGTCAATATTGTCATGATTGTGTCTTCAAAATCTATGCAATCTTTAAAGAATTGTACAGAATTGTCAGAATTTTTCCCCCTTCCATATGCTTTAAACATAAGCTTCAAGCAAAGAAAGACAACTCCTTGTGCCAATGTCAAAATCACCCAGACAAAGATTGGGTAGATGACATCACAATTCCTGTCTTCTTTTTTTTGTGTTATTTTTAATTGGGTGATGCTCAGATGATACATGATGCTGAAGTGCCAGCCTTTTTATTAATTAGGCATATACATCTTTCTCTAAAGTATTTGTCTGCACATTGAGAGGGCTATTAAGTCTCTTCAAGAGCCCACCACATAATTATATGTTGAGGGAGAAAGAAAGTGTTCCATCAAGAATTAGATCCATGCTTTTAAAATGCACCTCAAGCCAATAAAGGAGGAAGATGTGAGCATAACAAGCCTTCCAGAAAGAAGAAATGGGACTAAGATATATTAAATGTAAATGGAATTCCATTTTTAGCGTGTGGTCAGTGATGTATGAGCTCAGAACTGAACTCATACTGCATGAAAAATAGGAATGGCTGGAAATCAGCTGAGCTACCAAATGGAAAATTCTCAGAAGCAAGCATGGCTACATACGGAAGAAAACACCTCTTCTTTTAACAACTTGCATCTATTTTGCTTAGCCTAGCAGTATGCATCAAGTATTTCAATCTGGGTGCCAGAATCACTTGAAATAGAAAACATGGATCCTGAAACAACAAAAGGAGATGGGAAGACTAAGGTGAAACTGTGTGCCTAACATATTTAAATAAATCAAACCACCATCCAGAAATAAGAGCGTGCTTGGAGGTTAAATGTATATTTTAGCATCATAAATAAAACAGGCTTGATTTTAAACAAGCAGTGAGGATAACATATCTCAGTCGCAAAAATGATAACCTAGATGTTGACCTTTAAGTACTCAGCCTGAAAACCTTATGTGTGCCTATTTATTGTAATCTTTGTTTTAAATGGGCTGGAATCAGTTCATAACCTTTTTCTGGTCACAAATTAAGATTATTTTAAACATTTATTTGAAAGGATATGTATAATTCTTTATAGAAATACACGGTATTAAGCATTTCTTATTACTATTTCTCATTTTTCTCTATGAAAGCTAGTGACACCAGGTTTTCTCCTTTCTTTAAAGGTTACAAAACACAATGTCTAATAAATCGTCCTAGTTGTTTTATATTCAAGTATACCTACATTTATCCCTCTTTCCATACTAAACTTGAAAGGTTCAAAACAAAAATCTCTCTCAAAAGTCAATGTTAAACTGAATTGCTGTCTTTAGTTTTGAATCAGTGTAAAACTGACTTCTCTTCAGGAGGCAAAGTGGAGAACTGACTTTATCCCCTTTAGAAAAATTCTTTATTTCAATAACATTTATTTTTCTAATTGAAGTCAGAGCTCTCAAATGAAGTTCACTATTCCAGGCCATGGGAAGTTCATCTGCAACATCCTGCACACTTGCCTGTAGCAGAGTGGATGCAAAACCTGTTTTTCCATTTGAAATAAAAGAATGTAAAATAGTGTTTACAATTAATCACATAAATCACGTGAATCATTACCTCCCCGAGATTCTGCTAGTGTCCAGTCTCCAAGCAAAGCTCTACGCCCTTTGTATTGCCCTGTCATAGGCCACGGTGTCCTATTTTATCACTGTAATGTTCAATTACATCATGACTTTTAATAGAGGGTGTTGAGGAGTCACATTGCCCTTGAATAAGGATGAGTTAAGAGTTTATTGTAGCACTTTGGAAATGCAGAAGCTATCAAAATACTTAGACGATATAGGATATATGTCCCTATGCAGCTCTTCAACAGGAAGAAGATCGTAACTTCCAGGCTCTTGCAGTAATCAGTAACTAAGTGGATGCTTAGTATGCAGAAGCCCTAATATTAAGATGAGCCAAAAGGCAGCAATGGCAGCTAATCTGCACATGAAAGTGCGAGCGAGATGAAATTTTTTTTTGTATTTTCTAGGCCTTCACAGGGCTAGCTGTCATCTGACATGATTTTCAAATGAAGAGATCAGTTTCTCTGTTGAAAGTATCTCATGGAAAGCACGCAATACTTGAAAATTATTTTTAAAAGGAGAAGAAAGAAGGTACTTGCATTTCAAAATTTTAGAAATGAAAATAATTGAGAAATCAGAACCCTAATTTCTGAGTGTCCTTACATCACTTTGTACAATTATATCTAATACATATGGAAATGAGCCTTCAAATATATAAATCATCTGGTATGCAAGTGAAGCCTAGCAACTGATCATACACTTTTGCTCAAAACTGCATAGAGGGGACCCTTGAGAATCATCGATAAGCTGAGGTTTTTGGCAGGCATCACAGAAGCAAAATTAATTCACACTCTTTGCACATGAAATTTCTGACCTCCAGGTAGTAGGACCCTTACCTTTTATTGTAAGGATACTTACCACACTACATATAGCACACAGTAATTACAGGACAGTTCTGCACTTCTTATTACTTGGGTTACGATTAATCTGTTTCCATGAAGAGTAAAAGCACGTCAGTCAATATCTGTGCCCCTCTGATACAGGAAATTCACTATAAAAGTATTAAAGACAATACACAAAACATGCTAAGTAAATGTAATAAAACAGTGGGGAAAAAAAAAGTGCTTCTGGCTGAGCCTTGTGAAGCTGTTATTACAGGTGAGTACACCTCTCTGAACACCTACAGAGGTCTTTTTCCATTATACCGATTTTATATGCTAAGGTACAGTGCAAACAAGAAGTCTTATTAGAGGGTATCTAATTTAACGTTTTTAAAGGGTTTTGATACCTTTTTTAGGCCATCATTTTTGCTACCTGCACAGATTCAGAGCCCATTTTTCAGTTATAAATGGTGCTGTCAGTCTCATAAAAATGACTCATGCTGAGTCACCTGAAATGTTACAAAGGAATGTTGCACAACAAAAAAGTGAATACTAGAAGAAATGTTTATTTCTGAATTCTTACATGGCTTGGCAAAAGAAAATCTTAATTCCTGTAAGAAAGCAGAAAGTTCAGAATTTACAACATCATTAAACTGCTTAGCATCTGTTGCTTGACGGAGATAAAGTAGAAACCAAATTTTACGAAAGTATGTAAAAACAGGAATATTCAGAAGAAGAAAAAAGAGAGTAAGGGATGTATTCTGTTACACGTAGAATCATTTAGAATTTAACATTTGATTCTGCAAAGAGTTTACTAAGTTATTTGATGAGCAACTTTAATCACAGGTAAGGTCATTCCATCAAATCCTGTTAATGTACACAGATAAATAAAAAGGTTTAAATGTAAGTAAGTGCTCAAAAACAAAGTATTACCTTCAATACACAATCTGGTGAACAGCAGAGGCACAGTCAGACGAAGAAAAATCTGTATGAATTAAATTCTTTATCCATAAATTCTAACACTAGAAATAATCTCAGTCCAGTCAGAATACACATCAGGAAATTATACATAGTAGTAATTTATACTAATTTGCAGTTTGTTGTGCATTTCATTTGGCAGATTTAATATCAGTGGCTTCTCAGTTTTCCTTTTTCTCTCCTTTTTATATAATTTTGTACTTGTTTTCCCAGTTCATTTCTCTGATCCGTGGCCCATCTCTGCTTTCCTCTCTTCAATAATTAAATTCCCTCCTTCGTGACTGAAGCATGACTATGTTTCTCATTAGAGGGAGTCTATTTTTTTAACTTTGCTTTTGTTACAGGTTAAGGAAATGCCTTTTGAAATTTTTAAAGATGACATGCACTTGAAAAACAGATTAAAAGTAGAAGAAAATGAACAGTAATGAGCTCATTTTCAGAGAAAAGAATTCATTAGCATGCAGTCTTCTTGATTTCTGTCAAAAAAAAAAATGGTCCTGGGAGCAGCTCCTTTTGCTGCCTTCAGGAAATGCCCTGTTCTTAGCGTGGGGGAAGATGGGGGAAGGAAGAACCTTGAATAAGTATTTCTTCTAATGAAAGATCATTTTAACCCTGAAAACCCAATTTAGAGCTGAATTAGGGGAAGCAGTTCTACTAATGTTTTTAGTTTTCTTTTTTCTATCCTGTTTTCAGAATCTTCTGAGAAGGCTGGTGTGGTAAGTGGTTTCATCACCACCTAGGGCAGGGGAAGAGATGAGGCTAATATTGCTATTCTGCATCCAGAAAAGTCATGATCTCTCAAAAATATAATTAGTGTGTTACTTCAGATTAGCCAAGCGTCTAGTGGCTAGGTTCCTTATCTTGTATGGAAGTGCAAGAGTCTCAGGTGCCTGAAGTACATTGATTTTGGGTGTCTCTTTCTTCATTTAGATGAGAAATTGTATCTTGGATTAAGAAAGCTTTCCAGTAAAAGCTGTTTCAAGACATACATTTTTACAAATTGACAATAAAGAAGAAGAAAAAGGAAGCAAATGGTTTCAGTGAAACATTTTTCAGCCACAACTCCCTTGTGGTGAAATATGTCCAACCAGCTGTAGTCTGACGTTTGCTGCCTAGACCTTGCATGGAAGAACATTCAGCTGTCTTTCAGTGTATCTCCAAAGACATGCAAAAATGACATTCATAACATTTTTGTGAAAGAGAAAACTGTTGGATCTTGTTTTCCTCTTATTTACATTGGTGAAAACCAAGAATTACCTCACTTGGGGGAAAAAAAAAAAAAAAGGTGATGGAAATATCTCTAATTAAATTCTAGTTTTTCATAAAATAATAACATTCCTATTCTATATATTATAAACAATAACAACATAACTTCCCTAATCACAAATAAATGAATAAGAATTATATCCTGGAAACAGATTATAAGCTGAATGTCTTTCAACTGTATGGATAGTTTACTACTGAGTTCAGTGATTTTGGAACCAAGTTCAGATACAACAAGAAGATTCCTGGTATTGTGAGAAGCAGAGTACAAAGGCGTCAGATGAAGACAAGATTATTCTCAAGCATAAGAAAAACTACCACATAAGAAAAACTACCAAATTTACCTCTCAACTGTGCCTACACAACCTCTATTAGACTGTTCAAACTATTGCAAAATTAGTGCATCACTTCTAAAACAGCTACTTAAAAGTGCTGAAAAAAATTCAGATCCCAGGAACAATAACACTGACAAATGCACACCTTCATCTCATCCACCGAGTAGCATATCTAAAACATGCACTAATTGGCATTCATGTAGTCTGTTCTCTTCAGCATCTTAAAATAATTATTGGATTTGCCATTTTTCCTTCTCTTAGCTAAACTCAGTGTCCTAAGAGGCGTAGTGAAGATCAATTAGCTTGGCTTTATATTCTTGTTTAGAATAATGTATTTTACCGTTTCTTCATTATTGCACAGTGTTTAAAAACACCATTGGATATATGGTCTATATTGGCATGCAGCAAATAAAAACCTGACATTTTTATTTTCTGGGAACACAAGTAGCAGATGTTTCCAAAACCAGCTTTCTTAGCCCCCACAAAGTCCTATTTTACAAAAATGAGTATTTTATATTATCTTTCTTCTCCATGTAACTAAATAATTTATGAAAATACATAAAATGGAAAATTAATGTAAAGGTTACTAGGCTATCAGAAGAAAAAGTGACCTTTGATGCTTGAAATCATTGGAGATTTCTCCAACTCTGCATAGATACATTATGCGGTTCTTTACTCAAGACATTTTAATAATAAGCATGAGGTGTTTCTTTTTAAAATAAAAGGCACATATGAGTGTACTTATCCATATAAATCCTTTATAACTTTGTAAGACTACTGAAGTGAAGGACACTGATAAACAGGACTACATATCATTTTCCAAATAAAAAATGAATTACAAAAATGAAGTTTAGTATTTTGTTAAATATACTGAATACTGCTCTATCATTTTATTAATCTCCAGCACAAAACTTACCTCAAAAGTGAAAACAGGATTTTCAGGATTTTTCCAGAATCACATCCTCAAGAATCAAAGGAAGGAAGAATTGGATTTTACTATGTATCACATCCAATATACACTTTGTTCATTTGCTAAGTACTTAATTTTATCTTCCTCATTTTCACTGAAAGTAAAAAGAAACATTTAGTGTAAAACTAGAAGCTTTCCTTTCTTTTTCTTTTCTTTTTTTTTTTAATAAGAACCCAAAATTAAAATAATATCATGCATTAGTCAGTTGAGGTCAGTGTTCTTTTACATGCCAGTTTATTTCCAGTAGCTTCTCATTGCTTACTCAAGCAGCAGCAAAGAAAGAATACATCTTTTTGTTTCTCCACTGCTCCCATTTTAGAAGACAAGATGCCTGTGAAAACATCCAACTATACAACTAGGGATATCTAAGTAGTTCTGTATTTTTGTCTCAAAACACAATTTTGCAGGAATCTTTTATGTTTCTAAGAACAGTTCACTATAGTAAGCTTTGTAACCTGTCTTTTTACATTGTTCTAATGGCAGAGATATTTGAAGAGCTTTCAAAATACATTTCCAGTTGTGACACATAAATAAGTATTGCATATTAACACATTTTTATTGACAGTGATATCACAGCAATCAAAATATACCTTATGAAATGCTAAGATACAAACAGCATCAGTGCAGTTTCCTTAAAAATGCAGGTGAGTCCTCCTAACCTCCTACCTCATTCATTCAAAGTCACAGAAAACAGAGTTCAGCGTTCCAGCCAAGATGAGCAGAATCAAGCGTGTAAATTATTTCCTCCAGGAACTGAGAGACTTAGGGTAGCAGCTTACTCTTACTAGAGAGAAAAGGGATAGCAGCTGCTGAAGAGAGGTCCTCATAATCCGGAAAGCTTACCCAAGCAATAGAGCCCCACAGTGAGATGGGAGGAAAATAGGTAGATAAGAACAGTGCATTTCAACTTCTCAATTTGCAAACTCCCTGCACATTTTCCAGAAGCATGGCTCCCTCTATGTCAAGTTCAAACACATGGAAACCCTTGGACTTTTCTAGTTATCTTTTCCTAAATATTCTTAGGAAGAAAGAATAGTTAAAAATATTTGTTCACTTAGGAATGTGACTTATTTGTGGAAAGGACAGTAAATAAAAGAACTAACTGGGGTTATCAGCTTAGTTCTTAAGAACTACACTTCAATTTTTTCCTTATGATTTTCAAAGTGTGAATGACCTTGTTAAAGGGCAACATGAAAACCACAAATGAAGTGGCTGGAATAAAACTACTGCCAATGCATCTTACAGGACCAAGGACTCCTGACCTAATCTTTAATCTTTTACACAGAACGAACCTGATCTTAAACTTGCCACCATGAATAATTCACACATTCTCCAATTCTTTATATAGAAAGTAAGTTTTCTTTTAGGAATTATTCCAGCATGTAAAAATCGGTGAACTCAACTATACAGTAATCAAGTCCTTTCAAAACCGCATGCAAAACTTTCTTTAACCAACACATTAGGTCAATCTGTCCATGTCAGAACTACATCGATAAAGTCAGTATCCCGGTACATTTCTGACTGTTATTTCCTGACTGGTGTTTTAGGTTAAAAATAAAGCTCATTCAACCAAAGCTGTGACAACAGGAGTAACCAGCCTCAGGGTCATGGAAACTATCTGCTCGTTTGCTGACTGCTTTCACGATGCATTTTTGCTGCACTGTATCACCGAGTCTTTCTCGGTACTGAACATACGACAAGGTCCATTTGTTTTATTCTGAGTGCTCTCTTCCTGTCCATCTTTTCTCAAGCCTCTGCCATTTTTCTTGGCTGCTTGGTGCAATCAAATTTCCCATGCCCACATACAGCTGGTTACATTATCATTGCTTGTGCTAAATTCATTAAATTGGTTTTTCCTTTAAAACCGATACACAAGAAAACTGTAAAAGCTCTAGCTTGACTGTAACATCAGCTGTTGTACTACCACAGGTTCTGGAAAGACAAATAAATACTAAGTAAATTGGAGTATTTTTAATGTATGCACAGCTCACTTTTTCTGCTGTTCACTCTAGCTCTGAGGGAAAATACAGAAGGCAGTGGTACACTCCCATAAGCACCAGTAGGGTCAGAATTTAATTGATAGTGTATAGATCACGTATAGAATTACTGTGAGAAGCTGGCTGTCAGCATTATGATACACGACAGCCCCATTCACTATTCAGACTCATTTCATTACGCTGCCTGCGATACTTTCTTTGAAGCCAGTGAGTTGAAGAACAGACAGAAGACAGTAGGTAGGCAATTATGCTGCCAAAGAGTTGATAGAGTTTATTTGGCCTTGCTCTGAGTACCTTCTAGGAATGTAAAATAGATGATGGTGGAAAGATAAAGAAGGGCCACTGGAACACAGCATCCCATTCAGATTCAGACAATCCTCCTTCCACATCATTTTCCTGGGCCTTAGGTTCCCTATCAGTTGATGTCTGTGCCTTCAGAGACATCTCGCCAAGAAGATGGGGGCAGAATTTCTGCGCCTAAATATGACTGGGGGAATTCTGGAGATTTTACTGTGGATACAATTCGGCCAAATATGTAAATTCCTGCCTCATTTTAAGATATGAATACATATAAGCGGGATTTGTTTCTTTCATTGACTTCAGTAGCATGACATACACATTGAATAATGACCTGAAGCTTTAATGGGTACAATGATCCAAGTGAAATCCTGGACAATAATGAAAAAAATCCCAATACATTTCAGTGGGGACAAAGCTTTTTTGTTGTTGTTGTTGTTTGTTTGGTTTTGGTTTTTTGTTTGTTTGGTTGGTTTTTTTTTTTTTTAAAGTATGCATACATTTTGAATGCAAAGCAAAAAAAAAAAATATATATATCTATGGCAAAGGATGCCAATAGATCTCTTCCTCACAACTTCACACAACAGTTCGCTCATCACCCATGAACTCATCTGCCTGCATAACTCAGGGATCATTCTTACCTTCCCATAAGTTCAAGAATACACTGAAGTCCATATTTGTGGCAAGTTTAACTTTGGATCTCTCTCCCATCTATACAGATTCTCTAAGGAAATGCATACCATCTTTGTGGGGCAGAAGAAACCCCAAGGTCCCCTTTGGATTCCAAACTCAGAAACATGCTGCTGAGCAGTGTACAACTTAATTCTAGGTCATGGGTCTTCCAGACAGCTTTGTTTTCCTCCACGTTTTAAGCTTCAGGCTGCACTCTTTTATAATCCCAGCAGAGGGCAATATAATTAAGCCATTCATAAAATGCTTTTCAAGGCAATTGCTGCCCAAGCTCCTCCAGCATGCCTCAGGTTTTGTTGTTGCTGTGAGCGTGTGTTCCCATGCCAAATGTGATATTGAAACTGCTTTTGATCTCAGAAAATACTGCATATTACTCTTTTACCACACAAAATGCACAGGTATATCTCAATGCCTAAAACATCTCTTTGGAAAAGGCACAGCTGTGCTCACTACCATTTTTTCTGGTCTTCAGTCACCCATCTGAACGTAAACGCAGTTACAGTATGCCTCATATCCATAAGAAATCTGCACATTAATATGTAGTTTTAAAAATATAGTCTCAGAGGTACCTCTCGAAATGGATTAATGGGCAAACTGGAAGCAAATCAACTGAAAGTAGAAGATAAATGTTATTTCATTCATTCTATGGCTTTGCTATTCGCACACATTCATCTGGGCAGGCAGACGCTCACATACATATGGAATGAAACCTCACGTTTAACGTGTAACCGCAGGGAAACCTGCACTGAGAACGAACAGTAAAGCATTATTTCACAGTATGCAAGTTTATGGGTCATGAGAGATCATGCGACGTTTGTAAAGATTATCCCAATGATAAGGCTCTGTGGTTTTATTTACTGAAGTCCACATACATTTAGACACTTCTGAGTTCTTAGAAAGATAACCAAAGCTCTAAGACAGAACAGCCACCTGGTAGATTTTATAAAATCTCACAACACAATGAACTGTATTAGAGTTTCATAATTCAGGAAGGAGCAATATCCCCTACTGAGCACTATAACCAGTTGAGATAACGCCACAAACAGCTGGTAAGTCTGTCAGTCTGATTTCCCTCTCCTTGAGCACACAGAAACAAAAGTATGAAACAGGTGGAAAAATATATTCAAAGTATGATCGGCACAGTCTCACAATTAAAAGTGCCAGGTAAGCTGATTGCAAATCAGTAGCTTTATTTATTTCTCATATAATTTATAGCAAGACTTGTATGTGAATGGAAATGGTAAATATAAAGTGATAGTGTACATCTCTGTATCTTTACATAGATTCCATAAATGCAAAAAGAGTGGTCTTGGTGCTAAAAGTGATGCACTGCAGTGTTAAAAAAATTAAAAATAAATGTTTGAGTCTTCTCATCATTGCTTTTATGGCAAAGCACTTGGCACCTTCAGTTCCTGGTGTATAAAAAGGCGACAGTATTTCCTGTTTGCCTGTGAAGGGTTTGTGCAGCAAGAGGAGATTGCAAGTTCTGCTGTGAGTCAAATGTTCACAATGAAAAGGCACTCCTTGGCTGCACATTCTGCAGAGAAATAAGTAGCTTATGCTTTATGAATATATACATAAATATATATACACACAATAATATACAGACATATATGCTGTACCCAATATAATTCCAAGCTCAGCTGAGAGTTTTTAATGGTACTGTGATATAACCAGTAAACAGTAAAACACATCAAGAAACCTATGGTTTTAGAACACAGAAAATCCCTTTGCACAAAATGTTCTAATTTTCTAGTAGACCACAAAAATCTGAGGGTGAAGATCTTTACTGGTGCATCATAGGATACACCATATCGTACAGGAAACTGCCTGCTCTGTCTCCTTGCATTTCCAATTCCCTTCCTCATCAGACTGAGAAGAAAGGCTCGTGAAGAGAGAACTGCTGTCCCCCTACTTCTATTTTACCCCTTTGCAGGTCACAGAATCTTAGCATCCACTTCCAACTGTAAAATGGCTTCCTTATTTTCATGGAGATAGCTATTATAGAAGCAAAATTTCTTCCCCACCCCTTTTATCTGTAGTGTTCTGCTAGCTTTTGTTCACACAAAGAAGTCAGAAAGGATTAGATGACTCAATCCATTAGAGGTTCATAGTGGGGGGAAAAATTGTTGCCTTTCTTGTACTGGAGAGTGGCCAACAGGAAGATAAAATTACCAAAACACTTACCAGAGAACATCTATAGGCAACAGAAGTAATGGTGCCTGAGAGTTAAAAAGTTTTTGACCATTGAGAAATACTGAAGCACAGAGAATGGTGAAGTTCCTATTCTTGCACGTCTTTTAAAGGTGTAGCAGGTTAAACAAATATCTGACAAAAAAAAAAAAACCCACAAAAACAAAAAACCAAAAACCCTATTGATTCAAATCATCCTGCTTTGGGACAGGAAAATGGACTTGATCTATCAAGATCCAGCTATATTTCTCTTAATTCCCATAGATCTGTGTCTTCCAGCTGAATTCTTGGGCAAGATGCTTATTGAATGAAAAGTTTTGGGTTTTCTTTTTCCTACTGCTGAGATTCTCATAGTCTTTTTCTTTCATACAGACAGATATTCTAGTTTGTGTGGGAACTGAGATCAGAGCTTAGCTGGAACCAGGGCATGTTTTTAACGAACCTTTGGGAAACTCAGTATCCTTCAGACCAATGCCCTTTTTTAGGTAAGACTGCCATCAGTCAACAGAGCCTCCCATTTTTAAAGGGTCATTCCTTCAGAAAACGACTAATTCTTTTTAGACAAAAAATTCTTTTTAGACAAAATACTTGAGATTTCAGGTGAGTTTGACCCTTTTGTTTCTAACATTTACTCTACACTCTACTGGATGCAGTAAAGCTGCTGTTAGATTTGGTTGCGTAGACACAGGCATCACACAGGGATGATTAACGGTTTCTGTTCATGTGGCATTGCCAAAACTCCACTTTCCTGTGGAGTGCAGCAGCAAAAAGATGATACATTGCAAAGAGTTCAGGGTTCAGTGAACATCATCTAAATTAATTATCAGCTTGAAGGGACTGACTCATCAAGCAAACCTGAAATAATTAAATACGTACGGCTTTGCCTAAACAAGATCTACTACAGCAGGATAAATGAATAATCAAACACATATAAATATTTTAACATCAATATAGTGATATCAATTAAAAAGTCAATATTTGCATATCATAACCACACTGTGGCATCATAGGTCATGACATTTGCTTAAAATGAAACATAACTGCAGCCTGAAGGATAGAACTATACAGAAACGGACTGAAAAAAAACATCAGCTTAGCATTAACAAAATGGTGGTTTAGTTCTGATTGGTAGCAACTTGCAGCTGTTGGGAATTAATGAGTACACAGCAGTGCCCCACACTTGCAGGAACATTGCAAAAAGCACCGGCTCCAACTGAATTTCAAAGGCATTAAGAATGAAACTTCACCCTCCTCCTCAGAAAGCAGCAGGGTGTACAATTTAAAAGGCCATCCCATTTCGAGCATTTTAAAAAACACTTTGTATAACAAGGCAGGAAAATTCACTGGCAATTCAACGGGGACAAGGGCAAAAGGAAAAAAAAAAAGTCTTTCAAGCTGGATGCAAAAAAAAAAAAAACCCCAAAAGCCCAAAACCTTGAAAAGCTAGTTAAAAGCTGAAAGACTTTCTTTTCTCCAGCTACATAACACTGCTCCAAACTCAGATACGTGAAAGATGGTGAGAACACCTTTGCTATTATATTCAGTGATTTGCTTTTTTTTTTCTGAAATAGTTTCACATATTCATGCTACAGTTTACTTTTTATTTATTAGCCTTGAAAATGTCATATATTTATACACTGATCAAAAATGATATCTTACATATGATAACAATCATCAACAATAATGGTAAGAACTAAATATACACCCAAATATATCCTTTTGGTGCTGTAGGAAACCATACATCAACATTCAAGACAACTGAATGTTTATCTGATTTGCTGCTTCATTGCAGAAGATGATTTTTTTTTTCCCCTTTGTTCAGACACAGACTGTTTTTCACTCAGGTTCATCTAAGTGATCCAGAAAATATCTTTCTTTTTTCCACTCACAAAATGGCCTAGGCATCTAGAGATTCTGTTTCATCAAATCCACTTAATTTAGAGCAGTAGGTTTTGTATGGTGTCTGTTTTAACTCATCATTGCATATCATTTCCATATATTTTCATTTTAGAGAAGAATAATTTGATCATTCTTTCATGTTCTAACTAATTAATATAAGTTCCTAAAGTTTTATGGTTTGTGGCTTTTTGCACAAAATTTTTTGTTTCTTCTGAAAAAAAAAGATCTACTCTTAGTGTTATTAAGATACACAGTAAGAAAAAATACTACTACTAAAGTTTTTACTTAAAAATTGCATTGTATTTTAAATGTTAGAGTTGCCAAATTTGGCTGAGATGTATGTGGCAGCATTAAAATACTCAGTTGGGAATGTTATATGAATTTAGAGCAGAAATTATGTAATCCCAGCTGCCTAAAAGCAGTCTATTCGAGTGTCCAGATAGAGAGATCCTTGCTTTGAGACACCTCCCAGCTGCTGGGTATGGGTCTCACAAATTACGTGTCTCTTGATCAGTGCAGAATCTAGCAGTCTGTCTTCTCTTGGCCATGGCTGAAGCATTTTCCTTGACCTTCATCCTAACACCTTGTTATTAGAGGGAGTAGCCCAGGCTCACCCACTTGCCTACTGCTTTCCTAACGCTACTGCTGACTCCTCAGAGATTTTTAAAAAACCCTTCTCAGGTCTTGAGTTTCTATTTTAAAGCATCACATGAGAATGAGGTAGGAGAAGGAGACATAAAAGAGAAACTAAACAGAAGCATAACTTCCCACACGTTTGAGTACATCGTCTCTTTTTAGATCGTACAAAACCAAATGGTTAAAGAAAAAATAAAAAGAAACTCTAAACACAGTTACCTGATTAGCTTCCCCAATGCTGAAGTCTAATTCCCTCCTCCGTGTGGGTCACGGCTGCTCCAAATCACAGAACCAGTCAGTCAGGCACAGTCTCATGCGAAGCGTAGCCCTGTAAATACAATTTTTGCCTTTCGTAGCAGATGGCCACAGGCTTTGTGATGACCTGACCCAACAGTGCTAGGGCTGGGCTGGACTTGCTGTGGTCCCAGCCAGATTTAGCTGTGATAACGGGCAAGTGACCATTGCCTTCCCTGTGTTGCTAATAATTGTTAAAGCACTACCTGGACAGCCAGTTCCGTTTATACGTATATACATAAATTCAGTTCTGTGTATACATACACACATATACATGGGATGTCACCTTTTCCTGGCAGCAGGAGTTTGAATGTCACAGAGCACACAATCATAAACATCAGTAGCTTTTATTCTTTTGCCCAAATGTTCTTTAAAAGGATGATGACAGACACCTTTTAAATAGTATTCAACTGTCTCTGAAAAGAATAAAGCTTTGTTTTCCTCTCAAACAATTTTGATGCTTCTAGTAAGCAGTTTATGCTATGAATTTCCCTTCCGCATCAATTATTCACTGGAATGAAAGAGTCTACTGGAGGGAAAGTAAAGAATCCACCTCAGAGTATTCTTCCACCATCTGCTCTCTCATAGAGATGGCTGTCAAATCACCTTCACTGAAGTACTAAATTGTACAGCGAAAGTGTCATTCTTTTTTTTTTTTTTTAATCTTCACCTGAGATTAGAATGGGGAAATCACAGAAGGTTCATCTGTAGATAACTCATCTCAGGGGACTTCTGTAAGTGCATGCTTTTTCCTTTCCTTTACCAGTGATGAAGAACAGCACACGTTTGCTGCGATCATTGTCCCTGTGACAGTTACATGACTGAAGCCGATAATACAGGATAAATAACATCAGTAGTGGTTTGGCAGTTATTCTTTTAAACATCCAAAATATGGAGAACTGCACAAGGGCAGGCAAAGTGAAATTTGTTCTTAAGGATTAAGATGATAGTATGCTGTTCTTTTGATGTGTTTCAAAATGGACAGTTAATAAAGTATAGCTCACAAAGGCAGAAAAAAATTGTGAAGTCGGAAAATCTGAGGAAGAGCAACTACTGACAGCATGAAACCATTCAGAATGTCTAAGACAAGGCAATATTATATGAAACACTGAGACAATGTCATTGTGTAAACTGGAGGGATGGCATTAAATAAAATGTAGAACAGACAAGTACAAGGCAAGGAACACTTGCAGAACTATATTTCAACCATTTAAACACATTAAATTAGATGAAGCAATTGCCTATGGCACCTAAACCAAAATGATACTTTCATAAAAATCAATGAGTAAGAGCAAGAACAGGATTCCACTAAACGGTCAAATTCGTATCTGAATTATAATTCGGTAAAACTCAAGTAACCGTAATAATCCAAATAATCCCAATTATTGTGATCACATATATACAATTGAGTAGTAACTGATCGTAAGTATTTCATTAGTAATGATAGGTAATTGAATATATCTCCCAACATACAGCAAAAGTTAAAATATAAAAAGAAATTATTCAGATGTTACTGAGAAGAGATCAGGGAATTATATGAATGCACTATTTTAATTCATTTCATGGGCCAAATCCATTCCAACTGAAAAGAGAATTACACAGTATATAAATTTATTTTTTGTTTTAGTTGTTGTTTCTTGAATTCCAACAGCAAGGTTATTGCTACCATTCTTAAGGAAGCCTGTTGGTAAATACATTAGCTTGCACAATATAATAGACAGGGGGAAGACAGAAGAAGAAGAGTTCAAGGAAACTTTCCCACCGCAAAAATGAACTTAGCTCCCCACTGCCAGTAGTCAAATCTATCGTTCTGCCCTATTCCATGCTGTTCATTTGATTGCCATTCTTCTTTTCTGTTACAGGTTGGAGAACCCATAAGTGCAATCTACATAACATTCCAGGAACTCGGTTGCACAGTCATTTACCATTTCACAGCCTGCATCTGCATTAAAATTGCATTCTTATTTCTGTGACAGAGGCTGCAACAAGAATAGGATTGGTAAACCAGGGAACTGTTATGATGGTGATTGTAATACGGAAAGGGGCGGGGGGGGGGGAAGGAAGTAATTTTCCCCTATTCTTGTACTCTAAAGATTACACTTGTGCTCCTTGAATGATATGCAAAGAAATCAGTGATGTTGGTAAGAAGCAGAAATGCCTAAGAAGAGTAATTTATAAAGATATCAGGCTCCTCCTCAACATATATACATGTAACCAAACTGACTTTTAATTAGCATACTACATCACAATTCATATACAGTCAAATTTGTAGGAATATTAATTTTTTTCCAATGCAAATTCAAAGCAAAGCATCATCTGTGGAACTACTTCAACGCAGCAGAAACAAGTTGGGTATTTTTTTCCCCAGTGCAATTTTCTGCCTTAATGGAGGAGCACACATTAAAACCTGGTTCATAGCATTCCAATATTCTTTGTAATATTGTAAGATTTGTTAAAGATGATGTGGTATTTGTTATGCCTTTTGTTCCAAATTTAACAGAAATTATTTTCAGCCAAAGAAATAATTGGGCATTATCTCTATCCTGTGCCATTTAACTTGGACTAATGTACTGAGACATCACACTAACAAAAATCAACTTCTAAGGGAATCAAAGAAGGATGTATGATGTATGGCAGTTTTGTTACAAGTTGGACTGGTTTGTGTAGCAATGAGTTTTACCTCTGTTAATGAACAATAAATGAACATTTTTAATTGAACACATCTAATTTCCTTAGTGGTTCTTGCTCACTTTTTCCATTTACAGAACTTCATACTCCGCAGTTCCTCACTTGAAACACAGCAGTGAATCAAATCAAGCATGACTAGGTAAGCGTCTTCCAAATTTAAGAAACAGACTCTGAGCATCTGCATTACCAGCAAAGCAGTTTTATTCATTTATGGTGAAGTTAGAAACATCCATTCTCCATTGGGTAATTAGCAATATGAGTCTCACAGAGGTGTCAGACATTTCTAAACTTTAAAAATGCAACTACACCTGCAAGAATCTACCACAGGCCGCGATCCTGATGAAATGTGAGATGTACGTAAACATTCAACCAAACCCTAAATTCAGTGAACATCTCTTAATTAAGTACTATTGTCAAGTTTTTTAGACTTCTCTTGATGGATTCCTTAAAAAGCTTCAAAACAGCAGGAGTCATCAGAGAATCAAACTCTGTCATATGGAGAAGATCATGATGCATTATTCATGTTTTTAAACCCTACAATCTGAAGTAGGATGCCTACAGCATTGCTTTTGTGCCTGTATCTCTAATTTATACTTGAATTCAGCTGTGATTCCTGAAATAAAAGTTGTTCTCCCTGTAAATCAAAAAAACTTGATCAAATACATACTTTTGTAACACACCTCCATGACTCCACAGAAGCACTTGGCGTATCATCTTAAAAAGGGTTTTGAGCTATTGTCTCCCCACCTACACATGTATAGTCTTGCTCATGACTACTCAGATGATGGATATTAGCATAGTCTGAGGTCTAGATACACCAAGATCCCACACGTGCAAGGGTCGTCTCCCCTGCTGCAGGAGGCATGGTATTTCCTACCAGTTTTAAGGTCTTCAATAAGAAGCTGAGATTTTCTACTAGTGGCTGCTTTTGGCTCCCATTTCATGGCATTTACGTTACTCGTGCTTTGTGAAAAGAACCTCAGTAGGACACATACTTTAGTATTTCTTATTGATGGAACGATCCTGAAAAGGTACATGTTCTAATGCCAAACCATGAAATGCTCTAACTGCCTTCTTGGATCATGTAAATTGGTTTGAAATATCATTTGGGGACTCAGAAAGAGGGGAAAAAAATAACTTGGTTACTTCCAGTAAACAGTTCCTTGTTCCAAATCCTCTTTTCTAACAACAGAACCATTGTACGCTATGTAACAAGATAACCCTATACTCTGTACTGTTAAGGACTAATATGTTTAATCAATTGTCTTAAAGCTTATAAGTTACTGCAATGAACATAATTTTAGAGTAGAACCATTATTTCAAATTATTTTTACTGTGTATTTCAATAACTTACAAACATACATGTCAAGGTCAGGATGCAAAGAAATTCTGCATAAGTGAGTCCGTAAGTAGATTTTTTTTATATACTTACTAAAGTAAATTGAAATCTGGGAATAATTTTGGATACTTTTCAGGTGATGACCTAGGATTAGTTAACAACACTGCAGACAAAATACCTAAAAAAGACTAGGATATAGTTACAAAAAAAAAAAAAAAAAAAAAAAAAGAATGTCTGTCTTTTGCATTAATGCCATCTTCCCAAACTAAATAATTTGGCTCTGCACTATCACAAATTGGAAAGAGATTAAATATACCTTTTACTTTTTTTTTGTTAAAATTGAAATAATCCATCAGATATAATTTAAAGCTGGAAAAACTGTTATATGAACTACTTGCACCTTAGCTTTTTTCAGAGTCACAATGCATAATCCTTCTTGCCACCTGCCCACAATTGCCCAGAGCAATTAATGGTGGCCATGGCACCAGTAGCAAGTGTCAGAGAAAACAAAATGGACTTGACCAACAAGGCAGCCTTATTTCAGCAATTGCAATATAGAGCACTAGGGAAACTTTGAAACTGTTCTAAATTATATTTAAAACATTTAGATGGATTATCACATTTTAACCCTCCTTGTCTCTTCCTTTTTCCTCCCTCAGATATATCCACTAGAGCTTTTTCCAACGTCTAGACATAGACTATGTAATATTTCATTCCAATATCTACCATAAAAACAAATACATTTTCAATTCCATTATATGTTATGATCTGTTATGTGTATGACATGAAAGTCTTTTAGGACACATTTTCCATCTACTGAAGTTCTGTATTACCTCTCTTAACCTTAGTAAAGTTATATGCATGTATCTGAGAGCAAATCAGAATATATGACTTCGGAAGCTCTGTAATTAGAAAATTACAGTATTTTTAAAACCCAGAGGCACCATAATTAATTACTGTTCTGTATATCTTTGAAAGTTTTATTAATTTTTTGGCTAAAAGTGAAAAAAGTCATGGTTTTTTACCACTTCAAAGCTTTGTGAGAGTATCTTAACTTTTTAAGTAATTAGTTATCTCACCAGGAATGACAATTTTTTCTAGGGCAAACACACTTCGTGCAGAAGTATGATAAAAGTAATGTTGTACCTTGCACATTTCAGTGCACACGGGGCAGGGGGTGGAGGCAAGATATTTGAAGTAAAGTAGTTTCAGCATGGAAGATCAGTAATACTTTGCACTTTCTTATTCTGAAATAATTTTTTTTCATGATACAATGCTAGCAAAGTTAATAACTGGCTTATTATATCTGTTTTTTGTTTGATTTTTTTTTTTTTTGCTACGTTTTTCATTACATTGTGACTTTCACGTATTTGTAGGAAAACATTAGCCTTGCAGAAGTCATCCTGAAGTCTGGATTGTACTAATAACTAGAAGCAAGGAGAAAACTACATGAATGCCAGAAAGTAGGCTTCTTACCTTTCTCTATATGGAGTAATTCTATTCTAAAGGCTTTCATTAACAAGACAACTTTTTATTGAAAGGAACAAGTAACAGACTGATGAAGACAGATCATCAGAAAATTTCTGTAACTTCACAAATGCTGTTTCACATTAGTCTGTCAATTCTGTGCTTTTTAAATGTTAAAAAAAAAAAAGTGATGTTTTGTGAATGAGCTAAAAAGTTGAAGAACTAGGGAGCCGGACATCTAAATCCTTGATATTGTAGGCAGTGCTTTGGAGCTGTGAAGAACTGTAGTATCTTGCCACATCTACTGAGAGTAATGGAGAGGACAGAATAAGATAATTCATACATTATCACTACAGCTTGTCTCCAGTACAACATTCACTAAGCTGGAATGTATTATTTATGCTATTTTTGTAGATTATGGGTCAGTGCCTTCTGATTATATTACAAGCAGTTTAGAGAGATGCATGATACACTCCAAAAAGAAATAAAACTATCAGACCTGTTGCTTCTGAGGCTTTTTGACCAATATCAGACATCAAGATTGCAAATACTGCTCCTCTAAATATAATTTCTTTTGTATTATGCTGTGCAACCAAATAAACACAGAGTTTGCTTCTTCTCAAGAGAGTTAGAAAATGGAAACACCAGAAATTTAAATCAGAAGTCTTTTAGGTTTACGCTGGCATTTTAATAATCACCTCACTATATCTTGATGTGTCACCACAAGCAGCAATTTTTCACCTACTCCACCACCTACACGATTTTAACATAAGTCTCCCTTTCACATGCTTTATACTCTTCAGCCTCGTACGTTCACATCACAAGTATATGCTAATGTATTCAACAGATTATCCAGCCTACTCTTCCACTCTGCAAGATTACTAGAGAGCTGCTCTCCTGATTTGCTTGCACTTTATCTGTATCTCTTCTAACACATATTCAGGGGTTAATGTTGTCAGCTTTGGGAAACATAGTAGGTACTTAGTGAAGTATGCAAATCTACTATTAGGCAGGAGTAATAACGCAAGTTGAATGCCCTTGTTTACCTAGACATAACTTCTAATTTTGCATTAAAAAGGGAATAACCTTCAAGTGTTAAGTTTCCAATAAAAAGATAGAACATATAATAATTAATTGCATTCAAAATACTAAAAAATTCCTTTTCCTAGCTTTCCTAACTGGTACGCTTGTGGGATTTATTTTTCCATTGAAATGGGAAGATACAGCTGTTTCTCTCTAAGCTTCTGGTGGTTTAAAGCTATTAGAAATTAGATGTCACTTTTTTCCAACATTGCTTTTCTAGAACGTTCTGGTTTGTTATTTTTGCATCATTTTGACCTTACATTTTCATGTGCGTACATGTAACCGTGGTGTAGATTAGGCCAGCTTCCTTCCTGTAAGAAGCCACAATGAGGTAGCTCATAGTGAAGAAAATTTATCCTTTTCATCATCTATGACAGATGATTTCTCTGTAAGACCAATGGTAAGCAGAAAGTCTTTTCCCTCTGCAGGATCTTCTATTGTCAGTTATGACTTACTTAACCTTCCAATAAAGGTTATAAGTTTCTTCACCCATCCAGAAACACTTTGCAAACAAGTGTTGAGCTACACAGATTTTTTTTTTTTAAAAAACCAAAACCTAAGGGAGTAAGGGCAAAATTTTACAGACTTTGCTCTGCTGATTAAAGCTCCTCATCTACAAATACATTCAAAATGTAAGAAATTCCCCCCACAAAAATGAGGTGTTTAGTACTGCAAAAATGTTTTATGTAGATAAATTTACCTTTTCTGATGCAGAGACATTTAGCTGGAAGATTCCCAGTTGACCATAATCTCTTCTAGTCTCCACTCATCTGTGTGAACAAAACTTCAGGGATAATTAGTAGATGGTGTAAGAAAAGCTTGTTAGTTAATGAGCCTAACTTCCAAAAATAAGTAGTGTGGCCTCTTTGCAAATATTTTAGAGTAAGATTTAAGAATTTTTTTTTCAAGGCAAGGCATGAAAAAGAACAATTACATATAGTTATTCAAATTGTGTCTAATATTAATTACAGTTGGGAGCACAAATGGGACAAATCTTATCGCAGAAAATGCTACAGGGCAAAACAGTGGGATATTCAGAAAAACACGTAAGGGAAGAAAACTTTATATGTTTGCTGTTTTAAGTCCTGAGCAACAATAACATTAAGATATTTCTTCTTTAGAAGAGATGAATCAGGATGGTCATAAGAACAGCCTGCTGACACCAACTCTTACTTTAAAAAAAAAAAAAAAATCCAGATATTTTCTGTTTATTATGGGCATAATTTCAATATCAGTTTTGCACGCTGGTTTTGGTTACAGAGATAAATATCTTGTAAGTTTATAGGCTTTAGAAAGAGCCAGACAATATCCTCAAGTGGTTGTAAAGAATACATAACAGCTCAATCAACAGTATTTTTCTGCTAGTATACTGAGTAAATATTAGAATGTATCCAAATAGACAGAGAGATACAAGCTTTTCTTCTGAGAATGAAGCTTTTACTTGACAAGGAAAAATGAAACTTTTCAAGTACTTACTTCTTTAGCCTCTCTCTGAAGGATATTGGTTTATCAGAAAATTTACCCACAAGGTATTTTTAATGAGCTACTCAAAAGATTTTTGTGCAAGAAAAGTTTAATACAAAGGCAATTTGTCTTAGTAATTTACATCTGTTTTCTATACACTCGGCTGAATTCACTTAAATATTTATTCAGCCTTTATGTTTCCTTTTGGCTAGAAATAAAGTGGGCTAAACTTATAAAAAAATGCAACCTTAGTCAAAATCTGTATGTAAACTATATGTTAATTTCTTTTCTAATATCTGTTCACAAACAGTTCCCCAACTTGGAGTTAAACATTGTGGGGGAGCACATAAAAAAAATTAAAAAAAAAAAAAAAAAATGCAGAGTTGAGACAGAAGGAAAACAACTGCAGTAGGAAAATCAGCCCTGAAGAGACAATCCAGGCTCCCAGGACACTGTTCAGTTGATTCTTAAAGAAAACACTTACGTTTTTAATATTAATACAGATGCATAAATTGGGCCATCTGGAATAAAAGCAGAAACTTTATCAACCGTTGGTTGCAACAGCTTTTTATCATATGCCATATGGAAACAATTATTCAAACCTCATACAGTGAAACACCAGTCATTTTGTATTCTATAAAATAAAAGTGTTTTAACATTCATAATGTACTGTATGTCCAGTAATGCATATGTATAGTCATACTTCAGGTAGATGTCAAATGGGAATGTGGTCTATGTAACACCTAAAGAAGCAGCTGAAATCCAAAGTATTCAAAAAGACTACATAGCGTGCTCTTGTAAACACTCTATTATTAAGTACTTATATTTAAAAAGCTTTTTGAGTCATGCCCCACATTCTGGGAAAAAGATATTACAGCTGTCACCACAATTCTGTGTTGAGCCTTCCTCGTGCCCCAAATGAAATCGTTTGCTGCAAGACCATCATGCAACATAAAAACACAAGTCCTTAAAATTTTCTTCTAAAAGTCGGTTAATCACATTTTAATCAATATCAGAGTACAAAGAACACTACAAAGATGTGATCTTTACTTTTTTCACTATATAGATTGTAACAGATGAAAACTAAAAATAAATTTATTGACTAACATGGAAACTTTCTATTTTAACTTGTTCTTTTGCCAACACATTTGACAGAAGACACCCATATAATACTGAGACAATTTAACATCTTGGTACTGCTCTGGATGGACTGAGTCTTACCAAGATCAGTTGGCTAAAATACCACACAGCATTTCAGAAAACCATAGGAGATAGCTAAACTTGTTTCTGCTTTAAGCTAAGAACAATTCAGAGAAGTCTGACCAATAGAAACAGAGAAACTTTGCCTAAGTATTGTTTGAAAAGAGGGTACTTCAGGTGAGGAAGGGATCTTCTACATGTACAAATATATATATATATATATATATATATCAAGCCCATAGTAGAAGAATATTTTTGGAACCACTACTTATTAAACAATAAAAGAAGTTTTAAACAAAATTACCAACCTCTAAAAATTTGGAAAAAGAGGCAAATCATGGGGATGCCTTAAGCCTTATGTATGTGCATGATAATTTAATTATGATAGATTGAAGGAGTTCCTCAGACTAAAACAAGTCACACAGATAATTTCCTAGCAGGTTAACATGTATAAACACATCTAGAATTTATGATATAGCTCCATTCAGCTTCAAGTTTGCCCAAGGGATATTTTTGAAATTTTGCAGCTTGAAGCGAAAACAAAAATTTTCCATGCACGCACATTGTGAAATCTTCATATATAAGGTGTTGGTTTTGCTTTAAGCTTTACTTTGCATTTTAAAATTTAAAAAACAAAAAGTAATTTATCTTTAAAATTCAGCAATCCATAAACCTGGATGACCTAATATTTGTCATGTTAAGTGGAAAAAGTCTCCAGTTCGGTTTTCAATACAACTTGCAATAATAGTCAATCAGCAGGTTTAGTTTTACATTCAATATTATCTTAGGAAACTAATAAAGTTCAATTAGCATTCTTAAACTGTTCCAGATAGAAATGGTAACATTACTGAGTTATAATCAAGATACATGGTTTAATAAAGAGCCAACAGGAAGTGTAGTTTTGTTTTATTTCTTAAGAAAGTACATTGTTTTAATAATTTCTCCTCTGGAGTTTTTCAAATTTTGAAAATTTGAATGTAATAAAAAGTAGAAATAAAATTAATCTTTAGATACTGGATTCTTTTAGTAAATAGAAACAATCAGAAAGTGGCCATCTAATCCTATATTTTTGGTCTCATGAAGTCCTCAGCTGAGTAGTATGCAGCTGAAAATACTGCCAAGATATTCTACAGTCTAACACATGCCTTGTTCTTCTAAACAGTGACTTCTACTACGGTGCATTTAATATTGCAAAAATATTCAAATATTTGAAACTTCCTAAAACTGAAAAACGGTGTTTATATGATCGTATATTCTAGAGAAAACAGTACTAAGGGTATGAGAACATCAACTGAGGTAAATAGAACACTAGGAAAATTTGCATATATGGATATGTTAGAAATCACTCATTTGCCAAGAAGCTGATTATCATGAAGAATGAAATGAAATTAACCTAGTGTTGATCGTTGAAATACTCCAATTATGTGATAAAAATACCTCTGAAAAGTAGATCTGTAATGAAACACTTTGAAAAAAAGATATAGATTAAGAAAAATTAGAGCCCGCACAAGAAAGCATATGGGACCATTTGTTTGACAAATGTCAAAGGATCAAAGATTCCAAAAGGTTTCAATGTGATTATAAAAGATCTGCCTTAAATGACACTGAAAAAAAGCCGATTTCAAGCCATCCATCAACAACAGCTGATTATTAAGGGGTTTGCAGACACGTAAAATCTCTGCTTGTGTGCCCACACATTAATATGAACATCCAAATACAACTTTTGCAGTCTGCCCAGAAGCTGACATTTGATATTTAGACCATTGGAACTAATCTTGAAATAATGAATACATATGTATAATCTAGATATATTTACATATGCAGATATATTATATATATTATCCAGATATATAAATATTAATTTTCTTCAACTATATAAAATAATAAACTAAATGAAATCCCTACAAATTAGTAATAAATATATCAATTTCATGTCCAGAGAGATGCTAACTTATTTATGGCATTTAAAATACAACTGACCGTGCACTCAAGTACCCCAAACAAACCTCATCAAGCCGCTTTATTGCTTTTTTCTCATCTTCAGATAAGGTTTGCTTCAGGGACTTTGTTCCATGTCATTAAAAATTATTGGGCACTATTAGACTATTTTCATCTTAATGGTTATCAATCAGCAGTTCCAGCTACCTGGATCAATCAATATCCCAGTTTCAATTAAATCCTGAAGCATCTTAGTCTTGCCAACTGGAACTGGGTGCTGGTCACCCATACCTGCCTTCCTGGCCCAAACCTGATGATAACAGCATTATGTAGAATTTCATCCTTGCAATGCTCATTCATGCTGATGAAGCCAAGAACAGACAATATTTCTTAACTCAGGCTAATGACCTAACACAACTTTGATTCTTCTGACCCATGGGTTGGCTTAGTAAAATTCTCTTAGTGAACTATTTGTATGTTTTCTGACATCACCAACTTATTTAATCACCTTGCGGTGCATGTATCTTTGTTTTATGACCATTTTAATTTCTAATAAAGAAACACTACAGCATTTTCCTTGTTTCTTCAAATAGGGGCCCCACATACTTTTGCTTCTTACCTACCTTTCTGTAAGGTCTCAACTAAACTTAACATACCTCACTCACCAGCTCTGAGATATGATCATTTTATCACCCTTGCATCTCTCTGACCCCAGGGTATCCACAAAGAGAGCTAATATAATCTAAAAAAGGCTTCCACCTCTAATGCAGACAAAGTCCTTGCCCTGGACAAGGTTACAGGTGCGTCGCACCAAGAGAAGCGCCCTTCCACTGCGAATCCAATACAGATGGAGCACCACAGTTCTACCTTTACTTTAACTCATAGTTTGTAACTTGGAGATGTCTGCTACTGTATTTCTCTTGGGCGTTTTGTGATTAGTAGAATACAATTAATGGTCAATACAACACTTGAAACTTAAAAATTCAGAGTCCGGGAGTTAATTCATAGTCGTAATATGACTTTACACCTAGAGCTGAGTAGACTGCTGAACTTAATTGTGAAAGTCAAATTAACTGACTTTGCTTTACACACCATTTTGTCTGCCAACTACAAATTGCTTACTTGAGTTCTGTTCATAACCACAAAACAACCGCAGAGGTACTTGACTTCTAGTATCAGATTCCAGCCTACACTGGATTTGAGACTACATACCAACATGTATTGCCTTGATTGACTAAGACTCTAGGAAAGACTGGGTTTTTTGCTTCATTTCTCAATGCAGATCGACTGCAGTTTGAATAAGCTATCTCATCCAATTATCTTCTAACAGCACGTAGCACAGGATATTCTATTTCCTCCATATTTGTCTTTTGCTTATAAGAGTGTAGCAGCTTTAAAAGGAGGAACTTGTATCTGTAAAAGCAGAGTGGCATGAGTACAGAGATGCAGCTTAGCCCTACTTTCAGTTCCACTGTCCATGTCATACAGTGAGCACACACCAGATAACAAAGGACCTTTTTCAGCTTGACCTGTTATCACAGATTGATCATGATAAAATCAGATTCATCTGAGTATATTTAAAAATTGTAGGTCCTGCACACCCATCAGAACATACCTGGAAGGCTTCTCAGAGCACTACGGAACTTTTTAAAATTACATCATGTTGTGCTTTGTCCGTAAAAATATTTTCAGGGATTCATTGCTAAGTTACGTAATTCCCTTAGCTATACAGTCTAATTATTTTTTCTCTGTAAAGGAATACTAGTTCTGCCTATTTCTTTTGGAAAAAAAATGGGAAGTTTCATAGATGTTGGCAAAGAGAAAGTATAATAATCTTTTGCCCAGATTCATCTTCTACTACATGTCTTGCCACCATTAGGAAGGCTCGGCAGGAGACATAAAAAGAGATTGGGAGGAGAAAAGCAAAATAAATATTGAAACAATTACAGCCTATAAGAAATATGCTTATTCTTTTTAATCAGGAGAGTCATTCGAATTGTAATGAGCTTTCTCTATCGTTACTTTTACTAAAAGTAGCATGCCTGTTTCTTCTCAATCCATTAAGATGCTAACACAGAAATTGAGGATTATCTTGAACTTTTACTGAGCTACTAAGCATTGGAGACATTTAATGTCTTTCTCAAGTTGTTTGTGTCTTACTGGGTTAAGCTGTGTGCAGGAATTAGCCATTATATAGGTGTCAAATTGCAGCACAATATAAGTCTGGGGTCTGGCCTGCCTAACCACAGTTACGACTTTCAAAGCTCACATCAAATTCTGCACAAGTTAGCATTTTCTCTTAGTGGTCCACAGGATTTTTAAGGAATCAGAAGAATACCAAAACACAGAACCCTACTTATCTTCATACACATCATGAAAGAAAACAAATAAGGAAAAAAAACAGTTTTAGCAAGTTTACCGCCATCAGAAATGTGTGCTTGCAGCACAAAATACTGTTCTGTGCATATGTACATATTGTAACTTTTGCACCTGGCAGTACAATGATTAGGGTCATAAAAGCAACTGTCACAATACAGCATACTCTGCAATGGCTCATACACAATCTGTCACTACTTGCTTTATTTGTAAAGTTAATGTTGGCCAGAACCCTGGCAATACCATTTGCTTATTTGGAAAGTGCAATATGATTTTTAATTTATGTGCTAACTCACGAGGAACAGTGCAACATTTTTCCACAAGGACATCTTCCCAAATAACGTAACGCTTCCCAATGAAGAGTGCGAGGTGACTAAAGGGAATATGTCAGTCACTCAGGCCTCCACTTCTGTTTTGCTCCATTTGCATCTGGAAAGTTACGTTGCCTCTATGTAAATACAAAGCAGAAACAAAAAATCAGAGCCAACTGCAGCACGGTCATTACATCTAGATCTCTGCCACATCAGCAATACTGATATGTCATCAACAAAGTAGAGCAAATAAAGTCATAGTTGCTGGCATCCTATCTGATCTTCAAGTGAAGGAACAGGTCATGATTAGTTTTCTCTATTTTTTGCCCTATTGTTTATCTTCTGTGTTCTGCACCTACTTGTAGTCCAGAAGCTGACATAGAAATGCACATTAAAGTTGCTGGAAAATGACAACTCTTTTCATAAAATACTGTCAACATTCTTGCCACTTTTCATTCTGAGGTTTTTGTTTGTCTGGGTTATTGTTTTGTTTTGGTTTTTTTTTAACATGTGAGGGGAGGACAATACCTTTGGCTAGAACTAATATTTTAGTTTTAAGTATATAGAAACATTTTTTAAAAATTAAGTAGCATTCTTCACTCCTTCCCTCTAATATTTAAATCAAAAAGCTCAACACTTACAAAGACAACTCAAAGAAGAGATTGCTAAAAAAAAACCCTGTAGAATGAAGGAATTTCTATCACTAGTTCAGTTTTTAGTCCAGCTTGGGTGAAAACTCACTCCAGGAGAGCCTGTATTCAGTGAATGAGTCAATGTTTCTTTCTCCCACTACCCTAAATGCCTTTGAAATGAGCATGTAGTATATTTTCTATTCGAATTAAGCTGATACCTTCATAATCAAAAGCATTCTCATAACTGATACAAACAGATCAGACGAAAGATTGATCTTGCACATAGACTCTTATCCTAAAACACAATTCAAGAAGCTCGCAGTGAAATTGGACAGCTCTCTGTGCTTGTCCTGATGTTGTCTTTTTGAGATTAACCATTGTCGTTCTTGAGCAAAAAGCTGTAGTGGTACCCAAGTATATTAATTCAGCATTTCAGGCATTCAAAATGTAGGTCAACTTCTCTGATATTCAAGAAACATAATTTTTGCAATAGGGTTTTTATTATGTCATTGTCTGCTCTTATTATTGCAGCAAATGAAATATTTAGCACACAGTTTATGCAAACTGGTACTGAAAAATTATTTACACAAGATTAAAGAGTTTTCTTTCAGGCTATCTCAATGTACAGTAGAGAGAACAAATAAAACACAGTATCATTCACAAAGTGCAAACAAAACACAGGACTAATATAAACATTATGAGAGTCACAACTTTTTATAGTCTACAAAGATCCAAGGTTTACTAAAGTCTTCATTCCACCAGAGCTGGCAGTTTGTTTCTAACGTAGATTTTTATTCACATTTTCCATTGTTTATATTAAAAGGTATCTATCAATGTACAGTGATAAATGTGACAAGGGCACTGAAGTAGTTCTGAATTCTGCATTGTATTATTTGCTATCTTTAGCAATACTAGTTTCAAGATGTGGAGGAAAAAAAAAAAAAAAAAGAAAACAGGAAAAAAACTCCACGGATCAAGCTCAACAGCATTACACCTTGTAGTAAACAAGAGCCATGGAAGGCCTAGAAACATAAATCTTAAGTCTGCTTAGCAGTCTGGTTCCAAAGTTTTTTCACCTAGTATTTCAGTAACACAACATTTGTGTTAAATTCTCAATTTCTTCCTCTGTGTCTTCAGCTGTGCTGGGAGAACAATAGGAAAGGAATATCTATAATCATACTGGACACCGCTGTATTTTCAGGCTGTGTTATAGCAGGAGTGCTAATGGTCATGACTTTATCTGATCACATATTCCTTAATAAGTAGAAACATCCAAGTATTTGGAATAGTTTCTTGTTATTTCAGAGTTCAAAAATGAATCAACTTTTAGTGGATTATTTTTAATTTATCAATGAAACTGATTTAGGAGTATTGAAAATATAAAATCTGCATTGCTAAATGCATAGAAAGTGATCTGAATTATGGAAAATGTGAAATGAATGATGTAAAACTTGAAAATATCTGGTTATTTCCAGCTGATGATGGTAAAATTCAGAGGGAGAAACACTATTCTGTCAATAAATTAAGAGTAAATAAGAATGGATTTTCCCTTTACTGTTATCACTGAGCTCATGCTATGGTGTGAGATAACAAAATACACTCTGAATATGTCACTATTTGATCTTGAATGTTGTGTAACAGATAATTTCAATTATTCTCCCTTATCTGACGAAAGTATTCAAAAATTGCAAGAGATTTTTCAATTTGTCAGTGTCAAATACATGGAAATGTCTAAGCATGTCCCCATAGGATGGTTTTTCTCTATGCTACAGTTGAAAATAGCACTCTTCCTCTCTCACAGTGATTATGTCCTTTAAGAATGATAAATCTGAGGAGATACAAATACACACACAGTAGCTAAAAATTACTTATATTTCTTCCACAGTCTAAAAGGTTCATTTATACTCAGTCTTAAAATTAAACCTTGTATGCATCAACATGTGTAAACATAATAAACATTAAACAATAACTTATGTAAATAAATTAATTATTTGGTTAGATATGTAACTTCTACCAAAAAGAAGAACCAATAGCAGATAATATGAAAGAAGTTATTATTCATTGTTGGATATTAGCTTTCAAACACCTGACATCAGTTATTAATTTCAGCAAACAAAACTATCTTGATTCTGCCACTCTTAAAATAAAAAGGGTCATTCCTCAGGAAACTGTAATCTTTAATAAAGATTTTATACTTGACAAAAAGATAAACAGAATGAGAATAACTGTAAAAGAAATACAAAAACCAGGAAAGTCGAGAAGTGTCCGTGCTTCACATTGCAAAACAATTTTATCTTTTTCCTTCTAATCCTAGTCTCTCAGTTTCTCAAAGTTTGTGCAATTAATTTCAACCAGTCTGCCCTAGATATCCCCACACAGTTGTTGAATAATCATTCTTGGACAATTTACAAGGTTTTGCTATTATATTTATTAAGACTGAGCTTTGACCCAAAATTATTCTATTATTCATTTAAAATAATTACTTATGTTAATTAAAAAAAAAGAAAATATGTGGAAGCATATTACAATTTTTAAGTATGGTTGAAAAATAAGCAGATATTTATGACAAATGAACCGTGCATTTTAGAACAGCAAATTGTATTTAAGGCAAAAATGTAGTTACTTACTGAGGGAAACAAGGACTCTCTGAAGCATCCCTTTGAATAAAGCACTATCCCTTACTTACACCTATCAATTCTTAGGATTCTGCTTCTGTGCATGACAGAAGTACTGCCATCCTCAGGAATGAACACTGAAAAGAGACTTAACTTTGGAAAAGAGCCTGCTTAATTAATGTTCAAAATATTTACCTCTTTTCATAGTTTATTACTTATTATAGGAGTAATATTTCTCAGTGTTTTGAGAATAAATACAATAACATTTATTGAGTAGGAATATATCTGTTAGGAACTCATAATAACACAATGTATTTGAATTGCCTGCCATTCAATGATCAAAACAAGAAAGCACCCATCCGGCTGTTCACGAACTGTACAAGACTTCAAATAGCGATTATCCACTGGGGTCACAACTTCTCTTCCACGCTCGCTTACAGAGTAGCTATATTATTTATATTGTGAAGAAACGTAAAGAAAGGCACACTTGTGCTCAGCCTCTACCCTTTGCCTGTTTTTCATGGATTCAGGCACATTGTGAATTCATCTACACATTTATTGTGAAATATGAGAGTCTTCTACACTTCTGCTCCCAGGCATCCTTTAATAGCTACAGCGTTCATCAGGAGAGACATTATGCCATGAACTCTCCTTTCTTCTCACCTTAACCATATTATTGTTTAATGTACACTTTTCAACCTTAACTTACCCTACCCATGAAGTTTAGTTTAATTGTAAAGATATATATGAGCTCTTAAGAAATAATTGTATTAAAAGAGAAATGAGATTTAATTTTACGACTTAGGATCTAAATAACTTTTATACCTACAGCCAATCCAAGGAGTTGGACTTAATTTTGGAAACATTTAAAAGACAACGTACAAATCTCAAACCTTATAACTAAATATCAAAGTACCTTTTTTTCCACATCCTATAATAAAAGGGTTTGGTTTTTTCTTTGAGGGGATGAGGGTGAGGAGTGTCTAACTTTTCTCATGATTTGTTTCTCCTTCAGATGTTCCTATTAATTGGTGTCTGCTTTACAGAAGATAGTCTGATAGATGTCCCTTGTAAACTCTAATTATCTAGAAGTCAGTCCTTCAGGAAGAAAACTATTTTCAGCGAAACAGTAATTTATCCATCTATTTTTAAGACACCGCTGTTTAAGAGGGTTTTTTTTTTCCCTTTGTTTTGTTTTTAAAGGGGGCTGTTCAAAAAAAAGGCACCTCAAAAGCAGTATTTTAAAATATCAAAGTACCAGCAAAGACTACATGGATACTAAAGAAAAAGTATACAATGCATTTATCATTTCTAGCCAAAAAGCATTAGAGTCTTTATGTAACAGAAGAGTCTTAATTGTATCTTTACGTGTCCTAGTCCTGAATGTTGGCTGTTAATTTGAATGACATTTACAGAACAGGGGAGATGGAGGCAGGAATTTGGCCATGTAGCTGCATTTATCTTATTCGTGTATTTTTTCTTTTATAAAATATTAGATTGAATATTATTACCAAAAAAAAGTCTGTATATATATATATTTTAAAATAGCAAAGTCTCATAAGAAATATTTTCAGACAACCACATAAGAAAACTGTATCAACATATAGCATCCATTAGACAAAAAAGCATGATACTTTTTTTAACTAGCTACAAACATCTGATTATATCTATGATGCACTAAATTATAAAAGTAAAAACAGCATAGATCTTCAGCTGAAGATACCACTTTGCTACAGGCATCAGAACAAAGGAAATAACTGGCAGAAAGAGCTGAGGGGAGAATATTTTTTATGGAGAGATTAATCTTTTAGTTTTGTATCCTGGTAATAGAATCATCATGTACTGCATTATCACTTTGTTATTAGTAGCAGATGCCTACCTAATGTCACATTTGACCTTAAATTTATTACAAATTGTACCTCCTGGCTTTTATTTTTGAAAATGAAAGGCTAGAAAAGGTTCATTTTCTAAAGCTGGACTTGGACATTAACAGTCATTGAAACTATTGCTGGGGAAAAAAGGAAAAGTTCTTATCAATACAGCCTTCCACTGTCATCACGTACCCAAGGAGGGGGTTTAGATTAATCTGAGCAAAACAGAACTTTTAGAATATATATTGATTTTCTTCCTTTTTAATGCTCCCATAAATCATAATCATCATGTGCCATGCCTATGTGCCCTTGATTCTGCTAGCTATAATCTAATCTTATAACTCAAGCTTTCCAGAAAAGAACATTTTTCTTGGTTTTTTTTTTTTTTTTTCTTCTTACTTATGCATCTTCCACTATGTCGCCTCCAGCTCTTCCCCCTCAGTCTCCCAAGAATATAGCTGATTGGAGTCAGGATGATAGCATCTCAAGGTCATCCAAATGGATTGATAAATAGCAGGATTTGTGTGAGCTCTAGGGTGCCTACACATGTATTCAGTAGGGCTTTTACAAAAGGTGGTTAGAAATAGTTTTTTTAAGGCTTTTTTTTTATTTTTTTAATTAACATACTAAAGCCTTTGTACCCTTTAGACTGAACAAATAAATTATCAATGTACAACAATGAGATGCAGATTATTTCTTCTGTTCTGTGCTTGAAACTATCAGTCTCAACTACACAACTCTACAAGTATTTGAGGGATTTAATCTTTTTTTTTTATGTTAGTGACATTCCATTGTTCAGAAATTATGGCAATTGTCAACTCTGTTTTGGCAATATAGTGACCTTCCTTATGCTAACATACCTTTCATTGCATGAAGAGAAAAACTAAATGGCAATGCTGTGTTGAGAGAATTAGACTCTTGGTAAAACGGGGGGCTAGACTCAATATTTAGCAGACTTACTGCAGGGAATGTTTTTATACACTGTATTTAGGAGTAGAAAAAAAGGAAAAGCAGGACATGCTTCACCAAGAAGAGACAAATACCATAACTTCAGGAATTGATACGTATCCCATGATCTAACTTACTTTCAAAAAGAAAAATCCATGTTAATCCTCCTCCTTTCCCTTCTGTGCCCAACTCCTTCCCAAAAGCCAGTGCAATCATTGGCATACCCTTCTTCTGCATCAGCAACCAGTACCAGAAGCTTCATTTGCAGTAATCTGAATTCCACTTTACCCTGACCACAGGTACACTGGGCAAGGAGCTGAGTTTATTGACTTACGTCCTTTGCAGTGCTGGAGGAATCTGCCAAACCAAAGGCTTATCGCTGAGACTCATCTCGATTGAATAACAGCAGTTTGACACCTTTCTTCTCACCAACTTTGAATTCTTTAATGGAAATACCATGACATTATCCAAAAGCATTCACTAGCTGAGCTGAATTAATTAGACAGAAGCCAAAGACGGCAACCCCACAGGAATTTGAACAGAGAAAAAGCTTCTAATTTATGCGGAGATTAAAGTATGACTTGCTGGCAAGTCAAATTGACCAAAACAATTAGGATTTGATTTTATTCTATTCTGCAGAGGTGCCATTACCTTTTCATCAGGCTACTGTGATGTTCAGTAGAGTACTGCTTTTTATTTTTCCCTCAGAATAACAATTGTTGCATTATGAATTGCTTAAATATTCATTCAGGCTCGAGAGCTAGAAAAAAAAAATCCCCAGACCAAAACTAAAATCTGATTAAGCTCCTTTCCTTTCCATGGTGGTGTAATCAAAGATGTGGAAGAAAAAAAGTCAGCCACCTGACTGCTAAAGTAGGGCAGAGCCACAGAGTGAAAACAATAGAAACAGGGACATAATGAAAAATAATTACCGCTGACTTCTTCACTTTGTTGATTCATTTTCTAAAAAAGCCGAAACTGTTAGGTGAATATCATATTCTTACTAATTACAGATTATTAAACTAAATGGTGTATTTTTTACTGTCTTATGTTTCAAAGTTTATCTTCACCTTAAAAACATACCTCTTTTTGAAGATCAAAGAGGAACACTTCATTTAATATTTCAGGCTCGAGTCTCCATTGCCTAATGTCTTTTGTAGCTGCCTGCTTCAGCTAAGCCTAATATGCTGCTATTCAGATTCAGTAGCTTTTTCAACTCGCTCCAAGCTGATAAAAAAAAAAACTATCCAAAAACCTGCACAAGATGTACCAAAAAGAGAATGAGAATGCTTATGCGTTTTTTAAAAAAAAAAAAAAAAAAAAAAAGTTCTGATAATAAAAAGCCAGACCACACATTCAGAAATGTTTCATTCTTGGCATATATGAGCGATCTCTGAACTGCTTTAATGATCACACTAGTTTCTGTGCACATTGAGTTCTGTATGCCATCTTCTTCCCACGATATATTCCCATTTACACAAAATACACTTGCACATACAAGAAGCATGATGAGTTACAGACAGAATTCAAACCGGTCATATATGTCACCCCCCTTTCCAGTTTTATCTCATCACAACTACTGACAAGATAAAAAATTCAGACAGGTGGGCAATTCCAGAACATTACTAAGCACTCCGCAACACAAGAAAGGGGAAGCAATCTGCACAGTCCTGGAACCAATGAAGAAAATTACACTCTATTGCTTTTTCCCCTTTGCTTTCTTTCCTTTTCTTTTTTTTTTTTTTTATGCCTCCTCCAGAGGGGAAAGGGATGGGGAAAGGGAAGGGAAGCAGAGGAGAAACATTGGCTGATAAGAAGGGAAAAGCACTTAAGCAGTATTACTCTCTAAGTTGAAAGGAGGGGAAAATTTTCTCTGCCTTCCACTCACATTCTCTCCCTTCTCTTTTCCCCTGATTTTCCCTGTGTTTCCCCTCCCTCTCCTACACACAGACCACACAATTCAGCTCCAGTATACATCACCAACACCGTCAGCTCCCATTACCTCCCCTTTTGCCCCAGTAACCCTGAGTTAGTGGGCATGATGGCTCTTCTTCCATACTCTCACTTCTCATTTTGATCTCCTTTATCCCAGGCACAGAGAAGCAGAATAGTACGTAGTCAGAGGACAGTCTCACCTCACTGAGAAGGCACTCATTTAAACTGGGCTAGCTAGAAAACAGAACAAAACTGGCAGATAAATGGGTTCATATAAACCTTCGCAGTGTCATTTAAAACAGGGCTGAGGTAGTACACCTCATGTCATCTATGAAACACAACAAATTAAGTCATTCTTTTGTTTTAAACATTTTGAGGCTTGACTGGTCATGTATTTAACTTAAGTAGTCAGTAAAGTTACAAACTAAAGAAAGATAAAATGAATAGGTCCAGCAAAATTCAGTGTATAAACAAGGTGGGAGTACCTATGCTATAACTTACAGAGTATTCAATATATTAAAATACTGACAATTCGTTCAAATGACAAGGACTGTAACAAGATGTGAAAATGGCAAAACATCGATCAGCTCTCAGACAAAGACTGAAACTGGATGAAGGAAAGCCATTAATTTAATCTCATCTGGCCATTTTTCTCCTCTCTGAAAGGAAACCATACATCTAGACATTGCCCCCAAAGAACACAACAGTGGGTAGAGGAGGAGGGAATTAGCCAAAATAAGCCTCCCAGGAAATCCCTGAAAAAGACAATATTATCCTATTGGATTCCTCAATTCATTCCCATTAAGTAGATCATACATCAATTCAAATATTAAGAGCTTATATTTTCATTTAGAGATATTTAACAAAATTTAGGGTATTTTAAAAGGATGACCAGATAGCAATGTTCCTTTTTTAGACCAAAAATCAAAGACAGCCTTATTGATCTCACCAAGTGTTTACACAGACCTCATGTCAAGGCTAGAAATAGAATCCATGTCTTATTTCACAATACGAGGCAATACACATGCACTAGTGACATTCTTCATCTAACATCTTCAGCAGGATATTACATTTCTAAAAAAGGATCTATATTAAATGACTATAAGGTTAAGAAATGAAGCACTGAAAATATAGGATACAAGAGAACTGATGTTGCCAGTGCTTGATCCTCTTCCGTGCATGTTTTATGCTGTATGTTATGATTTTAAATGAACAATGGCCTGCTATTTTTGGCCCCAGTCATGACTGTATAAGTCAAAAAGAATTTAATAAATACCTACTCACAAGATGGAGCAGGGGTTCTTTTAAAAAAAAAAATTCTGCAATGATATAATGAAAGAAAATATACAAAAAGTACATCTAAAATTATTGCTGGAGGTCACTTGAAAGCCTCCAGCACCAGCCTCAAACACTCACAGAGAAGAATACAGGCTGCTAGAAATCGGTGCTACCAGGACTGCAGGACTGAATCTGAAAGTCTCAGACATTAGACAGTTCCTGCATGTAGTTTAAAGTGTTAAAATTCAGGTTGCACCAAATTTGAATTCTGTCATTTTCTAACTTTGGAGAACTTGGTTTCCCAATCTCACTTTTTAAAACATATTTGCTGCTGTCATAACTTTCAAAAAAAGTTTTTAAAGCGTTTAGGCACCATGTCATATTTGACAAATTCATTTACAAAAGCCTTGTAGAAGGTTAAATGAGCTGGAGACATCAGTTTGTTCAGTATGTCTCCATAAATTACTAAAAATCATATTTAGGATTTCAGATTCATACAGAATTTGATCCTGTATCCTTATCACCTCTTTTGGGGTGCAGGACGGTGTTATTCCCCATTCTACACCCTGCTATCATCTGTTTACCCACCATTTTCGTACTTTTCTTTCTTGTAGGCTGGATCAATGGCAAAAAATTCGGAAGGCCTCTGACCTATGTAGTGCTTATTCACAAAAAAAAAAAAAAGCTACCTTGAGCCACCAGCCACAAAAATTAAACAGACTCCACATCATGACATTAGCATATATAACAAAGACCTGAAAGCAATGTTTAGATGGGCTCTTGGAGAGTTCATAACTGAATGCAGCTCCAAATTCCTACCACAGAAACGCTTACGCATTTTTGATAGAGACACATTTCACACCATGGCCAGAAACTTGAATCAAAACTATTATTGTGAAGAGGCTGCATAGCAGGATTGAGAATCAATCATAGTCTGACACTGCGGTTTAGTACCTATATTGTTTACCTATCACTACCACTGTAATGCGATCCTGTAGCAAAATGTTCTTAAACTGAGACATCTTTCCTTGAAAGTCACTCACATTTAACTGTTGATTGTTGCACACTGTCAGAACAATGTTGACTCTTTGGGACTATCTGTTCATGTACAATTACCATAACTGACAACTATTCACACGAACAGTTCTTACTATAAAATACAGTAATGCCCAAAAGCACACCTCCACAGCACTGCAATTTTTACCATCCCCTCAGGATTGTCTGGAGTTTTCCTTCCTCTTTATGTCTGAGTGCTTCCTACAGCATTCTTACATCTACAACTCCATTTTTCAGACCGCCTCTTTCTTTTCCCCATACATCTTGTCAACTGCTCTGTCTGTCACAATCTCTTTCTTAATAGCATAAAGCCAATTGTAGCTCACGAGTGCACGGTGTGCAGTACAGACTGTGATGATGATGATGCGCTGAGCACACTGCTGGGCAGAAGTTAAAATACACACTTTTGCATGGCTGTGTTGGATGTAGAATAGGGAAATCCAGTTCAGAAGAGAGAGGCGTAGGGAATATAGCTATCTGGATGGCAAACGAAGAAGGTAAGAGGAAAAACTAAGAGCAGCAACATGGGAACAGTACAACAAGGAAACTCAAGCTTAGCGGTCTGGAGAGGATGAAGAGAACCATTATCTATCTGTGTTGCAAGTATGTGTGAAAGTCATATAGGGAAACACAGGGAAAATAGTTTAAAGCCCAGAAGGAGAAAGCATTAGCTTTCTGTCTGTAAAAATACACAAAGAATCTTATGCAAGAAAACCACCGGAGCTCAGGAGAGCTTCCACGTCAAAACCACACATATAACAAAGGCTTTTGTCCTGCTTATTTTCAGAAATAATGCTCCAATTTCAAAATCACAAAAGCAGTGCAGACTGAAATATGAAGAAATGCAAGCTCAAAAACTCTCCAGTACACATAGTTAAAAACATTGAAAATCTTTTTAATTTATATTCCTGCTCTCTATTGAACAAAATTTCCCACTGTTAAGTCAGTTAATAAAATTGTTTTAATATAATGGGTACTCAAATTTATTAAAACTTCATGCCTACATTCCTAAACATAGTATTAAATACTTGTTCACTCATGTTTTTATTGCAATACTTTCTTACTCATTCAAAATTAACAAAGAAGACAGAGTGTTTTTTGAGTAAGAAAGCATCATTTTTCACCTCCTGTAAAAGAATATCAGATTTCTTCTGCTGTCAATAATTCTGACAATACTGGTGACATACAAGGGGTTGCTACCAATAGGCAAAAAGACACTAAAACTAGTATCTTCCATTATTCAAGACTGCCTGGTTTGTATATGTCAGCTGGAAATTTTCCTTAATTAATATGCCACTGTTTGATATCAATTAGCCCTACCTGGATCAAGACTTTCTTGCAAACCTATAAAGAATCTGTAAAAAAAAAACCAACAAAACAACCTTTTTTTGCCTTTGAAGTCACTCTTAAGAAAGCAGCATATCGTCATTTTTGTCTACCAGATTAAAATTAATTACTTATTTTTTTTAATCTTACCTCATTTCTTTAGCATCAGAATCCTCTATGTTCCTTCATACCATTTTGTTGATGTTTATGCATGTACTTAAATGTGGAGTATCCCAAAGACAAGTGTGTATCTCAGTCGGCCTAATCAAAACTCTTATTTCATGTGATTTGAGATTTTTTAAGTCTCTTAACATTTTATCCAGATAAGCCTCTCTTCACTGACACTTTTTAGCTGTGTAATTGTACCCTGGAGGTGCAAAGATGGGAAGTAATCACAGGTCTCTCGAGAGGTCTAGCTTGGGAAAACTTACTACCCTTTGACTCCTCATTTCCCAAGTCTTCCAGGTGGCTATAAGAGCTTTTAAAGACATAAGGAATCTGAAAATCTATGTAGCAAGAGAAACTGGTGCCAACTGAGGAATTTTTACATATTTCCAAATATTGCTGCTAATAGAAACAATAGCAGTCCTACCATGGCTAACTCTGAAAGAAATAATACTAACTGAGGTTATCATATGAAATTATATTACTCTCCTTGCCGAATGCTGGACCTTTTTAACGGCTCAAGAGGATGATAACCAGTTTGTGTTGGCCATTTCTGGTATGTACCAGTGCAGAAGTAGTCCTTTAGAGGACTGAGATTGAGCAGTGTGGGCAAAAGAAACATCATAAGCCATGAAACTACTACTCACTAATTCTGCAGAAAGTCAGAAACCATCCCTTCTCTTTTCCAAAAGTAAGAGATTAATTTATAGTGACCGCTTAACATATCTCAATAAAAAGGTGCCGTAATGTTCACTTGTGCAATGATGTCCAAATTATTTCCCCCAATAATAACAATATGCCTTTTACTTACATTTTTTACATGACATTTAGGCTTACTAGTTCAAATAAGAACTGAGACTTTAGAGGTATGTAAGTTTATACAAATTCCTTTGACAGAAGAGCAGAGGATACTGCGGTGATATCAGCTACACAGATGCTCGCAGTGACATCTGTATAAAAGATCATTCACTATTTTCTTGAAGTTACATGGTTTGACAGAGTAAACCATTAATCTGTTCTGGACTTCAACATTTGATTCACATTGAACTTCTTAAAAATATGTAAGTATTTTAAATACTGTAGGAGACTTAGCTGAGGTGAATACAGGGTGCACTGCCATTTCATTTCACTTTCTAGTTCTGCACACTAGCATTGAGTTCTGCAATATTTTTATCATTTTTCTCTTGACTGACACTTGGAAACACCCACTTCATTCTTACCAGCTTCACTCAGTGAATCATTTTCAATTGTGTTGAAGCAAAATGTAGTGCAAGTGCATAGATGAAAAATCATATCTGACTGCTGTGTGACTCTTTCTTTTTTCCTATTCTTTTTTTTTCCTGCCTCTTTTTTTTTTTTTTTTTTTTCTTTTAAATCCATTCCCTACACTTCTGTCAGTCTTAGACCGGATGGTTTTTTTAAGGAAAATGTGCAAACTCTATCTTTCTAGTAATAATTTTGCCACATACACTGTAGTTTCAATATTATTTAATTTATTTTCTTACAACAATTTTTTAGGATGCCAAGCTACATGCAACAACTTTCATACAACTTTCACCGTCTAAAGTCATACTTAACAGTAAACTTCAAATGAACTGATCATGTGCAACAGATTATTATTTTTTTTTAGTAGCAAATGCAACATATTGCAAAGCTTCAGCACACACTAATCTTTTGCATTATTTATATTACATCCTTGTGCATATCTGACTAAGAATACGGAAGCTGACTCCTCCAGGAAACAATTCAGAGCATAAGCCTAACTTAAGTGATCTGTGTTTTCCTCAGGAGAAGCTTCTTTATGTTAGGTGACTACAGATAGAAGACTTCGGCCTTACTCATAGATCTAAAGAAGGATAAAATGCCTATTGTCCCAAATAATGAGGTCCTCAAAAATGTCTTTTAAGACTGTGGAGATTCTGTAGTGGGAATTGTAAATGACACAATAATAGAAAAGACTATGCCAGAACACAGAGGGAAAAGGAAAAAAAAAAGAAACTAAGTGAACTATACCAAAGCTAAAACGCCAAAAAGTAGATGCATCTTTGCATCTTATTATTCTCCAACATCATCTATAGTAGATGGCACTGACTTACATCTTGGTATATTTCCAAAGGTGGATCACAAAGTCCTTAGGGTTTTCGACATATATATTTATAAATGCTTATGGAAGAGGATAGAATTTATGTCCTCCTGTTTTCACTGCTTTTAAGGGTGACTTTTAAATGGAACTTTTCAGTTGCTAACCCATTCATCTTAGTATTTATTTATAATTCTTATAGGGCAAGGTTTTATTTTTTCCCCTTCTAATTGTGGGGATTTATATTTGAAATAAAATTTATGATTTAATCAGTGATGAAAAACAGCTGCAGACAAGATAAAGCGTGATAGTCTCATACAGAGCACAGATTGTACATAATACAACTAACAAACAGAGGAGCAGCATGACATCATAACTGCCATTATTTCTAAATCTGGGCTGCCTGACTGAATGGTGAACTAGAAATTATCCAAAATTAAAATGGGAACACTTGCAGAAAAGTAATTTCCAGTGACAATGAGGACAGAAGTTTAAGTTAGAGAAAAAAATATTACTCTTGATTTGGACAATATTGACAAAGCCTCACTTCTTCAATCAAGTCATTTCACACCCACATAGCCTTTTATAATCTTTTAAACTTAAAAAAAAAAAAAAAAGGAAAGTGTGTGTTCACCCTCAGTAAAAAGTATACTCTAAACTTAGAAAATAGGAGAACTCTGCCATATAAGTATCATGTACTCAAGACTATCACACTGTGTTTCCAAGTATGTTTCTATTGTGTAAGCCCTGTGTATGTGAAAGACATTCAGCATTAAAATTTGCAGTGTATCGTGTGAAATATTCTGAGTGCATTCACATTTCAGAAATAGACATTTTGCACACACTTAAATTATTATTATTTTCTACACAGATGTAAAGTTGCCTCCTCTCTCCTGTGAAGGAAGCACAGATACGCACATTGGAAAAGGCAACTTTTAAAAGTTTTTTTGGACACACATCCCTGTGTGGTTTATCCTGCAGACTTTTTTGTGCATCTGCTAAGTTAAGCACACCTCTGAAAAGCAATGAAAAAAAATCTTCAGATCTATTGAACACACTCATACAGCAGATTAACTTAAATATTATTTACCATCATTATTTACCTGTGAATCCCCTAACAATGGGCCAAGAAACCACCTGTTAATTCCAAATTCTTTAAAGTATCCTAGATCCTTATAATATATATAATTTTTTTTTTCTCTGAAAATACCACTAAAATGGTTTTAAAAACAAATGATCTAGTATTTCCTTAAAAGTTTTGCAGCTCCATTGGCTGGTTGAGATTCGTGTCCTCATTAAAAAAACATGTGCATATATGAATACACATATAACGATGTTCCTCTACCCATTCCCAAATACACCCGCCGGTATGATAACAGGTAATCAACAAATAACTCATACACTCAGCTAGAATCCAGAGGTCCTAAACTGAATTCTATTGCATTAACGACAAGATCACCTCTCTCCACTACCTCTTGGCTAAGGGTGTTTGCATCAATAAAATAACTTAAGATCCTTTTGGATCACCCAACTGATGCTCTTCATTTTCTTCACTGAGGAAACAGAACCCAGAAGTGGACACTGGAGATGACTGGTCCTCCGCATTCTGAACACGCCCTGAATCCTTGCTCTCCTGCTATCTACTTGGAGCCACAGAGTAGCCCCTCTGTGGATGCCCGTGGCTGTATAGGCACACCTCCACTAAGCCCTCACCACTTATCTGAAGACACTGGTGACTAACGAAGAAACACATTTTCTTAAAGTCAGAGATATGCTTGCACATATAGACATTCACTCACAAAAAGTTTTAAGTAGACTGCACGCTCCTTGGCCATTATTGTAGATATGCAGTCCTAGGCTTCTAACAATGTTTAAGACAAGAGCAATTATTTTATTATTTTCCTAAAAAATGGTGTAGAAAAGCAGTGCACATCACAGGCATGCTCTAATTTTAATTACTGTACAACTCTACTCATACACTTTTAGAAGTCTAAAATTTTAGATATAAATATTTAAAACAGTAATAATAATAATAATAACTACAAACATTCTGCTTAGAAAATATTACCTTGTATATTGTCCCATGTTTTGGGGAACCTTCTTCTGTCTTCCTCCATGTTTCAATATTTCCACAGTAAATGCACTGTGTGCCTTCACAAAAAGCTGTGCAGGGAAGACTTCAGTAACACACAAAATTCAGATATTGAGATGGAAATAATTTTTTGCATTTTGACAATCGGAGATTTGGATTAGGTATCAGCATAAGAGCTTTATTCGGTCCATACGTGAACTTTACTGCCAATGCAACCTTTGCTATGCTCATTAAAAAAAAAACCTGTATCTGAAATCAAATGGCAATTCAGAAGATCCCTGACTCTGGAATAAACAATCCTGCTGCTACTATAAACTCTTTACTGGGCTTAGGCATAAAGCATGACATTTTTTCTACTCCTGCTTTTTTTTCATGTTTCTGAAATATCAAGACATCATATTTGATGTGGAAGTAATACTAGCTGTTTTCCAGAATGACTGGTAAAAAAAAAAAAAAAAAAAAAAAAGATATCTGTATGCATGGGTCTAAAATATTTACATTGCTCCTTACGCAACCTCTGACTGACAGAGCAAAACTGTAAAATCAGCATTCTTGAAAAAGTTATTCTTAACTGTATTCCAGTGCAGTTAAACTCTAAAATAAAAGGAAAATGCAATAAATTTTACCAAAGAAGAGAAATGTAGAAAAAAAAATACAAATAAATAAATGCAACACATTAAATACTGCTACAGTCCTCCTCCGTTTTCCTAAGTAACGGATATGTTACTGCTATGCATCATGATTCTGCCCTGAGTATATGCAGTATATTTCTCAAAGAGAGAGAGGCAGGATTATTTCATTAATACCATACTATGAAAACTGGCTCCTACAGGAGCCATCTGGCAAGGAAAATGCCCAAATATGCCTTAGTGGAATCTTAATAGCTGGAATATAAAATATCACAAATTACCCGATTGAACCAGTAGCTGCCAGTCAAAGGGAAACAAATCACAAGTAACAGCCCATATACTCTTAAACTGTGCATACTGAACATATACTAAAATGCTCAAACTGCATTTTCATAGTCTATACTAGACTTATAAGCCAAATTTTCTATATTTAATTTGTTTCAGAATTATTATTTGCCAAGAACTGATAAATGGAGTTACCTTCCATTGTAAATAACTGTTATTTATTCCAAGCAGGAGCTGACTACAAAGTCGTCAAATCATTTTTTTCAGCTCCCCCATGAGAAAAATCCACATTTTTACTACTAGTAGAATACTTATCTTGGTTAGTGTTTGTTTACTGTGTTATTTATGTATGTCTGAAGAGTTGTAGGCCAGAAAAATGGATGTACACCAAATATAGGTTAGCCAAGAATGGGAATGACCGAGGCAGTGTAAGGCATGATTTATGGTACTTCAAGTATTAACACTGGATGACAATAAGCAACTGTAACAGACTGAGTTTTCAGTGGATGCAGCTAGCATAAAACAGGAAAAAAAAACCTGTGGCATTTATAACCCCACTGAGGTCAGTAACAAGTTTTCCTCTACCCACAATGAATTATTTTTGTTCTGCTTTTTTTTTTTCTCCCTGTTATTTTTATATTAGATCAAACAGAATATTGCATGGATACACGTCACAGTAATGCATCTAGTCCATTTTTGCATTTCATATGCACGTGACAAACTCATAGAGTGACCTAAAAAGTCATCTAGAAAGCTTTCAGAGTCAACATATCACTGATGATCTCTCTGGTTTGTATTTGTTTTTCTTTTGCTTGTTGCAGGAACCCATGGACGGTCAAGATTTCTCCCTCCTTGAGGAAGTTGTAGACTGTGAAGAGGTCACCCCTCAGCCTTCTCTTCTCTAAATTGAACAAACCAAGTGACCTCAGCTGCTCTTTGTAAGTCTTGCCCTCAAGACCTTTCACTATCTTGGTTTGCCCTCCTCTGGATGCACTCTAACAAACATAAATGAAAAACGTAGATAACTAGTCCTTCAGGTTGCTACAAGGACTAAAACCAAAAAGTGCTTAACAGGAATTAATAAAACAATTGAAGTAACTGTCGTAGACAGAGGAGTAGGTATGAAGAAAAACTGGAGATACTGAGTTGGATTCTGATATTTAAATCATATTTTGACATACAGCACACTGGTGACCAGGAATTGCTGTATCTGACCATTTTTCATTCAAATGGAGGTCAATGACAGCATGAGTACACTCATAGAAGAAAGGCTCATGACACACACAAGGAAGAGGGGCTGCAAGGAAGATGATTCTTCCTTTTTCAGTCTTTTGATGTTGACTAAGCTGAACATGGTATCAGCACCATTGTTTTGACCCTCAATGATGACATGGCAACTTCATCACCTTCCTATGTGAAATAAATAGTAGTGTTTATTTTGTTTTGCAAAATAAACATTTATCTCAATAAAATTTACAAACAATCAATTTATTTGCAGTGTTAATATAGTCTGAAAATTATAAAAAAATACTACTACATTTTTTAAAGGAGTAATGAGATGCAAGGATTTTTTTTTTCAGTGGGTCTTGGTTACATTGCAAATCATAGAAGTGCTCAAAGCATTTATCATCAGACCTAGACATTGATGTTCTTTGCATAACACAATTGCAAATAGGTATTTTTTAAATACAAGTTCAGATATTATAATGAATATATTCTTTTATAATCATTTTCTGTTTCACATGCCATCTCCAAAAACACATCAGTACTCATGTGACATCATATTGATTTTAACCCGAGTTTGGCTTCAGGCTTTATATCATATTTTCAGAATTCATTATAAATAATGATTGGTTTGAGTGTGCTTTACTTGTGCTTTATGATGGCTAGAGTTAATGGGACTTGGAGCTATTTTAGTTCCTATTATCTTGCTTATCCTGGAGGTTTCTGTCCTCGGGCAATCGAGATAAAGAGGTAATTACGTCCTCAGAGGGCACTGTTCCTGTAAAAAGGAAGCTATCAATGATGATAATGTTGCAAACATGCACAAAGCACCTATCACCATAATGTCTGTGCCTATTTTTCAAAAATTAAAAGTAAATACCAAAAATATGTTTTCAGATTTGGAGACTGACTACTAGTTTGCCTCCTTTACTTTTGTCATTACAACTTACAGTTTGGTAAATGTACACATACATAAATATATTTGTAAATATGTATGTATAGATCATATAGACTAGAAAACTATAAATACACAGTCTACACTTTAGTTCCTCCAATTCTATAAAATGCAGATTGTTAAAAGAATAGAGACATCCTATTTAGTTAATCATCTATAAATATTAGATTCCTGTACATAATGAAAAAAAAATATACCAATTCACTCAACATTCAGGCTCACTGGCGTTATCTACAGAATAATTCAGTCATGTATTTTCATTCTCTAAATACTCCTAGGTTAAACACCACGATACTACGTAAAATAAACAGTAAGTAGACAAAACACTTTTTTTTCCCCCCTCAAACTGCAATACTCCAAACTATTTCCAGTCCTCACACTGCTAAAAAGTGTATTAACAAACCAATTTTGTTGTCCTTACTGAGGTAAAATTTCCAGTAGTTTAATATATACAGCCATCACACAAGATAGTTAGACAATGTGGGATTAGTAGTCAGGGGATAAAACAATCAAGTTGAATGTTCTGATAGGGGACCAAAAAAAAAAAAAAAGTGGAAAAAAGTAATTCCAAAGAGTAGTATTTTAAAGAAAATAAGGCATAACATGTTCAACAGGCTGGAAAAGAACTGAAGACAGTACACACAAATAATAGAAGCTGTCTATTGTTAACCAGCCATCTATATATCCATGCACCTGAGTAACAGACCCCATGTGAACTGAAAGAAGTCAAGCAAATTATTACTGAAGAAAATGCAAACCTGGTAGTGGTAGTGCTCTCCACTTTTTCCTCCAAGAGCTACAAAAGAAACTTTCATTGATTGGTTTTCAGTCATGTCAGTTCAGTACACACCTTCTTCCCATACAACCTGTCTTCCCTCTTGACAGAAACCATTGCTGATATTACAGCCCTCTGAGATATCTGGAAGATGTTGCCATACATACAACAAAACAAAACACTCCTAATTAATGTTCAAATCTTTTTTTTTTTCCAAGACACAAAAATTGCCTCTCATAGGTACACTTACTCTTGATCAAAGGAGCACTTTGAAGCACCATATTTAGTTACCAGAGGCCATGGAAACTGAAAAATGTGAGTTATGAATATTGACTCAAACGTAATCATTTCCCTTCTCTGAGTTTTTAACTCTCTTCCAACCCTTTCGATTGTTTAAAAGCTTTAATCAGTTCTTTGGATCTGATCATGCTGGGCAGTGTAAAAACAGTATTAATTGTTCTGTGACATGTCTACCTGTGAGCGAACACTGGTTTGAACATGTGCCTGTAGATGCTCCTATGAAGTTTCAACAGAAAAAATCAATTGCATGAGTTCCTCTGATACAAACATTGCCATGGTTAACATTATGGACATAGTTCATGTAACACAATACTGAACCTGCTCTTCCAAGCTGTTTCCAAATGAATAATTTCTTTTCAGTGTTTTAAGATCAACAGCAGCATCTGAACAAAGAACCTTACATGGATGTCTCAGGAAACTGGGGAAAACTTATGGCTATCACACTTCTCCCAAACATTTTGTCTGCCTTTCCAATTACTGTGCTGTTTTCACAATACTGGCACCCCCGCTTCTTCTATCTAGGTTAAATACCATAGAACAGGGAGGAGATACTGATGGTACCAACAACAATGAAAGTGAAATAATTTGCCGTGTTTTAGAGCTGCATTATAATGTGTAATAGACTTTTTAATAACATGAAATGAGACTGATTTATAAATCTCTAGAATGACATCTGAAAAGGACTTAGATAGGCTGGTAAAAAACAAATGGCAACTAATGTATCTTTCACGTTGGCTGTGGCAGTGATTTACTATGTTGTCTGGGATGCTAAATATACATCATAAATCCCTCCAACAGAAGCCTTATTATATTCATCCATCTCTTCCCTATGAGCCAACAATTTCTTGTTTCGTAAGCTTTATTGTATAAAGAGGAACTCATTATATAAAATAAAATGCAGGCTAAAGCCAGTGATCTTACATTAACCTAATGAGGATTTTATCTAAAGAACGCATACTGGAGATACCCTGTGGTTATGTTATTGTTAAAGACTATTTATCGAGTCACAGTGGGCAGGCTCTTTTTGTGAAAGACAAAATGATACAGAGCTCTTTATAAACCCCCATCAACTGATCGGTTTTCTGCTTCAGTATAAGCTATTGTATACAGTCTATTACATAATATGAACTGGAATGAAAGATCTCAACAGTGTATAGCGCGACTATAAAAAGTGATCATTTACTGACTGAGACAATATGCAGTAATTAGTAAAGAAAAGCAGATGGAACCTTAAGGGACAATTAATACCAGTGTGAAGAGGGTCTCCTTTCAGTCAGTTGACAATGAAAATTCAGACATTCAGACCACCAAAGTCCGTATCTGGTGTTTTCGAAACATCCCATCCACTGTTCAGAACATGGGTAAAGGCAATGAAGTGCTATGATGTGCTTTCATTCACAGCAGGTGTCCACCACTTACTGTCCTGTGAAGACAATTTCATCAGCCACTGGAAGAATTAATCAAAAATTAATCTCTACTCATATTTCTATGAAAACAGGTATTTCAGTAGCAGAAACAAGAACAAAAATTTTCCCTTCATTTTCTTGACAGGGGAACGACATGTTTCGCCCATTCTCCATCCTGAAGATGCAGAGGAAATTATCAAGAAAGGACACAAGCAGACATCAGAAATAAAGCCATCTGCTTCTAGAGTCTTCCACAAGACACAAAAGTGTGTAGATGCAACTTTTTCAACCAGATGACTGTCCACAGTGTCGAAAGGTTGCTCACTGGTAAAGGCTGGGAGGAGAAGGCACTAGCCTCAACATTACCAAATAGATGTTTAGGGAAGGGGATTTCCAAGGGAAACTACAATCAATGGTGCATCACCCAGATCAGAAAGAGACAAGTGAGTGATGATACAGTTGAGAGATGGGCTTGCTCCTCACTAGTCTCTCAAAACACTGGAATTTCAGGCAAGCAATTAAAGAAAAAAGTTAGCCACCTTCTGCTTTTAATGTATCCAGAGTATCTGAGAAACTAGATCCTACATTCCTGGTTGAAATCTGTGCTGTCTACCTGTTTTTTTCCAGTGAGTTCCTTTGGCTGCTGAGGCAGCTAGTAACGATAGCAAGCATTCCGCCATTGCTAGCATGGCTACTTTTCATGATTTTCCAGAAGAATGCTGCACAACTGACTTTCCCTGCTTGGCAAGATACACTTCTACAGGATTTTGAAATAAGAGGTGGATGACCAGGAACATGTTTGTGGACTTTTAATCTCATCACATTTTATGCAGAAAAATTATGCAGTCAAAAGAGGTCTACACATATAATTTACAAAATGAAAAATCTTTGCTTATCTTTTAAATTATCCCACATCTGGTTTGGAGGGATAAATCACATACTTTAGTGAAGGACAAGTTTCAAATTTACTTTTAACTACATGGGTCTAGGAGTTATTGGAAGGGAGGTTTGACGGCTATGCTGCAAAATACTTTTGATTTGTTAATGCAGAGTTGTTAATTGAAAAGAAAGCTAATGATGTTTTCATCAGTGACAGTAAGGCAATTGCTTCACGTATTAAAACTGGCTTCTTATTAGATTATGAAAACAAAACCAATCCTAGCATTTTACCTATCTGTATTTAACTTCGGGTGTTCTGGATTTATTTATTTTTAATAGAAACCACCTCAGAAAGATGGTTATTTGTGATTCTTTTTCTAAACAAAAGATAAAGACATCTGATCACCACAGTTCTTGAGGTCTAGAAACGTCTTACAGGACATTTCCTCTTCTTAAAAATGGTCTATATTGCTTTAGAAATTGAATTGGTTTTCTCCATATCTTTGCTATCTTCTCTTTTTTCTTTCTTTTGGGGATGCAGGAAAGGACATCAAAGCATAATAATTCTTATATTTCGTCTTCCTACTCATTATTTTTTTTCCTACCCACTTCTGCAATTAAGAAATAAAATGTACTAGTGGCTCTGAATAGGTTTAAGCCATTCTCTTTCTTTACTTTCCTATCTAACTCCTTTTGGCGTGCTGCTTGTTATTTCTGTTTACGTTATATTCCCCGAATCATGAAGAAGAGAGACTGATAGTAAATATCAAGCACACACATATACAATTCACATGTTATTCCTATTTCCAGTGGCTAAGTAAAACAATTGTAGTTTTGCCTTGTCCCTGAAGAAAAGATAGGAAGACATCACAAATTTCTATCTTCCGTGGCATAAATATGTACTCAAATTCTACCTGCACAACTGGAATTTTTAATATAGGTGATTGAGTCTAACTCATGCAAGCAAAAGGATGCATATTGGCATCACACGTATCAATCACATATATAAGGAAAATAGGAGACAAATTCATATCTGTTTATATTAGAGAGCAGTGTTATGGGAAAAGTCTTGGTAACTTTCTCACCTTAAGCCTGCACTGCTTATATAACACACTTCATAAAGACTTGGTTTTTTTTCCAAAGAAAGACTTCTTTCTCCTTGTATTGCTACAAAACTGCCACTAAAAGGCATGAAAAAGGTTTCGAGTACTCCAATATCCAACTTTCGGTGGCTGTTCAATCTAACCTTCCCACTATTCTGCCAAGAAAAATTATTTCAAGCGCTTCTCAAAATCTTCAGCTTTATGATAGACATGATATCATTTTATTTGGCAATTACTTCACCTGTGTGTCTATCCATCTCCTTCCTCTATTTCAAATAAATTACAAAACAAAGCTAAGAACATAACACAACTGCAATCTGCTGTACCACAAATTACCTATACTCTCAAAAGAGTGGGGTGCAAAATTGCTACTTTTACTATTACAGTTTGATGTTCAAGGCACCAATGCCCCCCAAAGGACTTAATAAGAACAGCAAATTTTGTTATACTTAAATGAATTTTTAAAAGGAGGAAAGAAAGCATCTCATCTCCTGGAGTGAGAAAGATAAAATTGGAAGTAAGAAGTGGAATTGTTCGCTTAAATGCAAAAGACAAAAAAACAACCCCCAAACAACCCTGAAATCTAAGCACATAGATTATAAATAACTGCACAGAAGTCAACAACTCTATTCCAAGTATGTGCTTGCTCACTGTCATTTGTCTCTTAAATCACCTCTTCCCTTGACTGCTTTCACGTACTGCAACTTTTTCTCCATAAATAAAGACGACGATGATTGCCAGGACAGCGATCCTTCGTATTTTATCACTTCCAAAGTTATAGGCACAGCAGGCTCCTAATTCCTGACCATAGACTCTTAGGCACTACTGCAATAAGTATACTAACATTCTAGGGAATAAGAAATTAAATAAGTAATGCAAAACCAAAACCGCACATTTTAGAAGTATGTGTGAATATCTTTGCCATTAAAATATACTTGTTCTCTAATATCCACAGTACTACTTCTTTTAAGTCTGCAAGAAGGACTTGTATTTCCAAGTATCTCACAGATACTTTCCAAGAACACTGGTGCAACTAAATGCATGCAATAAAAATCACACTAAAAGTTTTCTCATGACTGGTTATGTTGGCTTACCGCACGCTCAGGATCGGATTAGTCTCACCCAACCTTAGGCATGTGCAGGACCAGATGCCTACATCTGAACCTCAGCTTCTTTGGTAGTCAATAGAAATAGAGAGAGACTTCCAGGGAATAAATCACCTCTTTCTAGTGGATGTCTTGGATAAGTTTTGCCCTAAAAGTGCCTCTATCTCTCCATTTACTCTAAGGAAAACATAGCATTATGATCCCAGGCATAGGTGTCTATACTGACATCTAAATTCACTAAAATGAATTCTTACCCAGAAAGGCGAACATTTTTCAAGGATTTAACAGCTATTTGTAGATCATTAGTAAACAGTAACAATCAGAGTATGACCGTGTTATCTGAACAGGGAAACTACAAAGTATTCCTATACATTCACTAAAGAAGAAACTATGAACAGTGACCTTTCTGCAATGACCTGCATGTAAAATATTTGTTTACTTAAACATCTTATCAAAGAATTGCAACTAACTGGTAAATTTTTCATGAATGGGCAAGAAGCAGGATTATTTGCTCGAATATAGAGTTTATCAGAAGGTGTAAAAGCACTTTTATGAATCTGCTTTTCACAACTTTCCTGTGAAAAGGAGATTATGACAGTTTTACAGATGGGTACATTTAAGTACAAAATTATGAAGTGTAAAGCCTAGCTAACAGTGCAAGTTATCAGCAAAGCTAGGTACGTACCACATTTCCTCTCTGTCCTGTTCTCTGAATGCTATGTGACACTGATTTTCTGGAAACGATACTTAACAGAATCTCTCTCTTTCAAAAAAAAAAAAAAAAAAAAAAGCCTCTTCCCCTTCCGAAGTTTTAGTTAAACATACATTCTTTAATATTTAAAAATTAGCTTAAAACCAGTTCACCAAATTCATATTCTTTGAATATTCTCTCTCAACCTGATTCATAAAGCATGAGATAACTAATTCACTGACCTTAACTCCATGATGAATGTGCTAAACTTTATCAGTCATACCTTGTGCTGCAGGAGCTCTTCCACTTGAATAGCAAATATACTCTGCCTTCCTTCATGTTTGAATAGTATCAGCAAAGAAAGAGTTGTCTGCTTGATTTGAGTTCATAAGCCATTCTTCAAAGCACTCTGATTTTTTTTTTCCCTCTCGTATTTTCTCTGGCTGTTCACAGCACATTTGGACTGGGTCGTTGGAACAGGTTATGCTGGCAAAACCTCACCTAGTCACACTAGAGGATGTTCGGCTCTTCATGCCAAATACATCCTAGTGAAATACCATTTAAAACAAAAACGTAAACTTTTTCATACTGTTGCCTGCGTCTGACAAAGCATAACTGCGGTATGTTATTACATACTGTAATATCTAGTTATTGCCTGGTCATTTTCTATTTTACCTGTGCTGGGTAGACGCAAATCTGGCATAAAAGGTGACAGTTCACAGGTTGTATTGGCTCCCTATCGACAAAGACGACCTCCCTCTGAAACTATAGTATTTATCCTTTTCAGTAACAGGAAGTAATTCCAGTGGATTTTTTTGTTTTGTTTTGTTGTTGTTGCTAATTTACTTTTCTTATTCTCAAAGTAAAGCATCTGTCTTTCATCATACCAGATTTCAAAAAACAGTTACCCTGTCATTTACTCTATTATTTGCCAGCATAATACTATATGGGGGAAGAGCAGTCTTTTATTTTTATTTCTATACTTCTGATACATTTCATTTGCAATTCAAAGGGGACCAAAGTTCTCTGCTACTCGAGGTCCATGCTCTACAGGGTTCCACCTTTACTTGAGTTTCTATACGATCCAGAACTCAAGAAAACCAAGAAGAAAAAAAATCTCATAAGAAAAATTATCTGGAAAAGAGATGATGGGGAAAACAATATTAGTTATTGATCTTTTCTGTTTCTTTATCTAGACAGCAATTTGAAGTCAACCAACAGAAATAATCCAGATGCTTATGAAGGTGAAGTTTTTTCTTAGAAATAAATATTATCCTTATTTTTCTCTATTTTAATTAATTTTTAAAAAGCTTAATATACCAATTATCTTTTTTTTTTTTGCATCTTGGAAAGGCTATAGATACTGGTTTTGCAACTTGAATTTGTGCAATCTCTTAAAAATAAAAAAGAAAATAAAAAAGACAGAAGCTGTCCTAGAATATTTCACTAGTTTAGGAATAAGTGTTTTAGTGAAACTAACATTATTTTTTCACTTTTTTTTTTTCTCCATTCAGAAGGAGAGGAGTAAAGTCCCATTTTCCATTTGTGATGGAGACAGGAAAAAGAAACACACATTCTTTAGTATCATTTCTGCCTGTATCTTCAAAGAACTTCAGGATTTAGACTGAAGTGAGAATAATTTAAATGGTGAAGCACTAAGCTGAAGATTAGTATTAAAAATCAGGACTAGTATCAGAAAAACACAACTATCCATGGCAAAAGTAAAGCTCAGTGGGCAAGAGGCAAAGTGACCCTGGGGGTGCTCTAAAAACTCATAGAACACCTAGGAACTACAACAAGTTTCACCACTTTCTGTTCCAAGATCAATAAATAATTTTCAAACTTTCTTTCTCAGAGCTACACAGCACATTGCACACAACTGTAACACAGAACCAAACCAGCATGCAATTCTATTCCTATGAAAGAGAGAAAGAAGAGGCAAGCAAGGAAGGAAGGATGGCCAAAAACCTGCATACAAAACATGTTTATCATGTTGCTGTTCACCGTTTTGAGGAAAGGTGCTCAGATATCAAGATGAATGGTGCAGAATAAAAATCCTGCACAAACAGTAGAATTTTTTTTTTTTAGTAATCCCTAAGTCACCCATGTAAACACACCTACCCACCAATGTCACCAGACTTGCATACCATTTGACCTTTGAAGTGCTCTAAGTCACCATTCAACAGATTTAGGAAATTTCATATTTAGCATATTTGATCTCTTGCAGAAAGAGTGTCCTCCAGTTAATTTGTCAGACGAATAATGATTACAGAGATCTGTCTTACATCATGGTTTCTTTGCCAGATGAATTTCTCAGACACTAATCTTATTTGGAGTACATTTACTTGAAGCTTTATTTAAAGTGTTTCTTCTGACAGACTCTATCAGCAGAAGTAACTGTCATAACTACAGCTAGACTATAAATGCTATCTCCCAAAGAGCAACTCTAAATCAATATTTACAAGTAAGCTACAAAAGGTCTCAGAAAAAGCCTATAATGCTGCAATATTGATGGGGGGAAATATGTAATTGGCTCCCTTGAAAGCCTTATCAGACGACAAATATTAGTTCACATAAAATTGTCCAATTAGGAGGAAAGTAAGGAAAAGAATAATTTTCCCTAAGGTTTTTTGGTTAAGTTTTTCTCCAGGTAAATATCACCAATAAAAATATCATTGGCAAAATACTATTGAGGTAACTCACGAGTTCATTTTTGAAAGCACATTTCAGCTTACAAAACAAGGTTTCAGGATTGCTAATTTTTTTCCTAGGATTTTCTATTCTTTCTATAAATGAGGAGAAATTATTGGATGACACCACAACAAAAATAAGTTACATGCATGACTACACAAAGTGCAGAAGAAGGAAGAACAAAATATTTCACATAGCACAACACAGATGAATTTCAACCCACGTACACAGTCAGAGCTAAAGGAGCATTTTTGTGTGCATGTGAATAAAACTACAGTTTTAGATGTGGAGTTCTTTTGATAGTCATGGCATTTGAATCAGTTACTCAAGTTATTCAGTCATTTTCAGACGCTGAAATTCGTCTGCACTGTAAGGTGAATGTGAAGTACATAGACCTAGTTTTCCCTTCCCCTGCACTTCAGTAGTTAGTTATACAACCCTCAGGATAAACAACATGACTTAAATTTGGTGCACAGGCAAAACAACAGGTTTTCAGGGACTTACAAGGCCAGCTTTAGCAATAGCAGGGCATTCCCTATGACAAGTTTTAAAGTTGTGATGAAGTAGCATTTTCTAATAAGACATTTCGTAATTTTTACTGAACTCTACCTGACACCTGATAGAAAACTTTCAGGATGGCTGTTATGTTGATGTGCGTTTAAATGTCCTGAATACATAGGTTACAGATGAAAAAAACAAAGTCGTTCACAAAACAGTTTAAGGGGGAAATAAAAGAGTATTGCATTTCTGTGGTTCAAAAATTCAATTAATGTTGCATTTTGATATGTTTTTTTTTGTAACAGATATATAGCCACCTAATGACTGCATAACTCGCCTGAACGTCTCAACCACGTCTCTGAATGGCTTAAAAAAGCCATTTAATTTTCACTTGAACATACACTTTGAATGCACACTATAATTGTATAGTTTATCAACATTTAGCTATTTGAATAACGAAGCAAATTTATTGTCTTAAGTAGAACACTAATTTTGTGTCACTCCCAAGATTTCAGTTTTCGGAAAATTATATCTTCTATTTGAACACATTAGCATTTCTATCATTTTATTATCATTTCTTCAGCAAGGTCAATGAACCTGGGAAAACCTCCAAACTATTAGTACTTGAGGAAAGTTCACCTTTAATCATTTTGCAAGACTTAAGCATCAATGCAACATAAGCAAGTCCACCAATCAGTGCATGAGCGTAACATCTTTACTATATGGTAGACTTCTGTTACTATTTTGGCTGACGCCAAGTATTTATATTTTCAATGTCATCCATCTATGCGGACCATCATGAAACATACCTCAAAAATAAGGAGAACAGAAGTTTGGCTTATGTAATTCCTACTTAAAAGCCAAAGATGTCAGACTTCTTTACATGTTCCTTTTCATCATACAAGCCAGCTAAAAACCAACAAGGTCCTTTGCATTTTGTGCATTGTGTTTACTGAAAACTTCATTTTTAGCATTAAGTTAAGCCATATGAACTGAGTGCCAGGGATCCCAAAACCTGGATTATTTTAATTTTCAGAGTATCAGCTTGCATTAGCAGTACTTATGGGAAATTCTCTAACCAGAGCATCTACAGTTATAAGACCTCTCTTTCACCATTACCCACCTCTGTTTTGGGACTGGAGCACTGAAATTATCCCATGAACAGCAAGGAATTTGCCAGCCAAACTGCATTCCAGACTAATTACAACCACCTGGTCCATGGGAACCTTCACACATGTGCTAAGAGAGGTGAAACAAATGCACTGTCTTTTCGAATACAATCAACAATAATGTGATTTTACTTGCTGCTGGGTTGTATTAATACTTTGGCAAAAGCAAGATTTTTTGATAGAAGAAGAAAACTAAGAGGAAGACTGCTTACATAAGAGAGGAAAAAGCCTTAAGAAAGTCAATGTAATAAATTAAATTAGCATCAGTAAAGCAGACGTTTTGTATTAGAAAAGGAAAAAAGGAAAAAAAAAAGAGAAAGAATGCAAACTAGCAGTGTAAAAGAAGAAAAGAAAGTTTTCCTGACCAACCGCACAAACTCAGCTTCCTTAAATCACACAGTAAGTCTTATTTTATTTATCCAATCATGAGGGCTGAGCCTTCTCACTCATGCACTGGATGTCAATTCCAGTATTTACCTGCTACATTATCTCACCCAAAAGCTGTTAAATGGCACGCAGACATCTGTGTGGTCCTGCATGTATCAGAATCTTGGAGATTTTCAAAATAATTAGAAATCAAAAATATAATTTGAAGAAAGAAACATAAGAATTGCAACTACGGCTTTTTGGTCAAACATATTACTACATTTTGGAGTACACTACAAAACAGGGGTTTGTTACTTGAAAGCAGAAAGTGGAAGTATGTTAAACAAACCATACATAATTTGGGTTCAGTGAACAGGTTGTATGCATCGGAGTTTGTCAGCTGTTGGTCAGACAGTCAAGTTATACCAAACAAATCCTTCTTGGTTTGCAAGGTAATGCTCCTGTCATTCACTCAGTGGGTTCCTTCTCTGCCTGACTGGAACTGTCTTCTAGGTTCACAGTGACAAGTGACCCTGAAAAAAGCTCTCACTAAATGATGCTACCAAGTATCAAGCTGAGGCGAAGGCATTTCAAGAAACCCTGGGGCACTGAATTAAGCAACATATTTGGGATTTCAAGGTTTGCTTTCATTGTAACGCTTTGTATCTTGGAGAACAATAGAAATTTCATAACACAGAAATGCTGATATATATGAACAATATATACGCATGGCCATTACGCCTTTATGTGTCTGTTTTTCATCCTCCCTTCTTAGCGTGACCTGTTAGTTCTGAAGGATTAATGACATTATCCAAAGCATAACTGCGGGAAATGGATACATATTAGAATCTCCATATTTTATAGTATTTGAAGAGCAAAGAATTTTTAAAAGAAACAAAACAAACATAAAGACATGTCCCACTAAGATCAGCGGTCTGTCAAGACCACAGTTCTGACAGAAGCAATAGATCAGTCTGTTTAGGAATTCCATACAATCTCAGCCACTTTCTGTGGTACATTTCCCTTTTATTGGTGTCCACAGCTGTTTGTTCACACTTATTCCCTTCAATACCTGCTGCCCTTGAATTTGTAAAATCCCTCCTTGAACCTGGTGATTCCTATTCTGTTTTAAAGTTTACTGGCATTAAAGCTAAATATGTATCTCATAGTAATCTGCACCACACTGCTTTTCAAAATGGTATTTTATTCTACAATTGAAGATCAAGACATGTTTTAATGAACTCCTTGGTGGCTAGTAAGAAATGAAGTATTGCTCCACCCATGTACTCAGAAATTCAAAGCTAGAAAAGAAGTGTGAGGTCTTTCTTAAGCATTCAGAGGCTTGTAATGTTTTAGGAAACGTAGTTTAAAATGTAAATGGCCATTTCATTCCAGGTGTTTCTGGTTTAATCGTGATTTTTTTTTTCAGAAGAATTTTAATATATTCATTCAAGCAGATTTTACTCTGGTTATTTTGTATCAAAAATGGGTAAGTATATGCTTTGATTTTTAACGAGCAGAAAGTTGTTAGCCATTTTTCATAGAAGGCTGTGACTAATTTTATGTTATAACCTTGGCTAATAGATAATTAGGTGTTTCACTCAAATTAACTCTAACACAGCTGGAGGCAAAGTGGGAGGAAGCAAAAAGCTGGCTTTTGCCATAAATTTTGTACTATCAGCTTCTGAACACCTCTGTGAAGCAGCTGATAGGAAATGCTATATTGGATATGCATAACCTGTGTTTGCATTTTGTTAACAGTATTCTCAGTTTTTAAGTGAAGAGAAGCTTAATAAAAAAAAAAAGATATGCAGAGGAGGAGGATCTCCCATAGAGATCATTAAGTGGATCACTGAAGCTGTACAAATTTCAAAACAAATTTCCTGGATCAGGTGCTTCCTCAGGCTTCACAGAGTGCACTGTCATCCACTAGTATTACTACTTTAGTCTAATCTCATCACAATGTGACGGTGTCAGTTGTGACTTGTCTCAATCCATCTCCCTCCAGTTTAAGACCAACAGAATTACTCATATGTGCTTTCTTACCATACTACCGCAGCAACTGTTCCCTCACGCCAAGCACCCGTCATTCGTGTGATTTGGTTTGGTGGCCACCAGGTAATATTATGCTAGAAGAACTGACCCCAAAGTATTAAAAGCAATTCTGAAGCCACCTAAACCAGGAGATAGGTTCATGGTACTGTGCCTGACGCTGGCCTCTGGGTACAAGGGAGAACGTACACACGCGACACCAAGTCCTCTGCAACACGGCAGATTGTGTCAGCAGCTCTCATAATAGACAAGTCTCCATTTACATAAAGTTATTAGCATTTGAAACATTTATTCTTCAACTAGCACTTTAAAAAGAGCATCAATCCTATATCATCACAGTTGCTTTAATATACTGGTCTCAACATTGTATGATGACACATTAGAGCAGGCAGAAAGTCAAGAAAGAAGCACCTCCGTTTTTCTTCTATTTATCCAATTATCACTTACCAGATCTGAAGGACACATTGTCTCTTTTGTCTTATTTCTGCTATTTCTGGATCAAGGATGCTACAAATTTGTTTTTATATTATGTTGATGTGAGATTGCATAGCATGACAAGTTTAGCTGAATTTAGAAAGTTGGTCAGATGCCAATATATAATTTCATATTTATGCAGCATTATTTATTGTGCTTATGTATTATGTATTTCCTGTCACAGCCTAGCAACTTCTTCACTAATTATTTTTCTGTCTGTCTTCTGCAACTCATGACTCTTTTCTTATAATGTCTAAAGTAAAAACCTGATTAGTTTCCTAGTAAATACAATAGGCATTTTAAAATTAAATAAGGAATCAATGTATCAGAAACAACACACAAAAACCATAAAGAAAAATGGAGGCTAATCATCATCAATTCAAGTGTACAGAAGTGTCTAATCAGGAGAGATACCCATATGTCAGATTACTCAGGCTCAGCATTAAATTTGCTCATTTTACTGGGTGCAGTATTTGTGTTTTGTAGGTAGCTGATATCTGGTTACCTACAACACATTTTTGTTAGTACTGGTACCTATCTTTTATACATATTTATATATTTATGTGTTTGCAGTCATTCAACATCAGGTTAGCTGCTTACCAGAAATTGTGCATTTGACAACAGTCATTTTTTATTCACCAATTGCACCAATATTTTTAGAAAAGTTAAGGACAGAAGCTTCTAGGCTATTTTAAGCAGCACCCAAAAAAAAAAAAAAGGATAATTACTTCTAAAACAAGCAAGTATTTTTTACTGAGTAAAACATTCTTAGCAATTTACCATCCATTTCATGGTCAAAGCACTCCTAACTTGGCAGAACAAGGTTACCAACAGATGTTAAAAGCATCACCTCTGAAAATCCTTTCTCAAAACAGCCCCCTTGAAAACCTTAGAAACCTAAGTTACGTAGCCTCCTACCTACAGCCTACAATTTATTTGAGATGTCTTATTCCAACAATGACATGATTCACTTATGTCACTTGCACATTCACAGCATCATCAGTAAAACAGTGATTTTACAAGTATCTTCACTAAATTATTCACGTCAAAATAGTCCAAACTTACAAATACCTTACCAAAATTTCCCATTCATCTAATATCAAACATTGCAATACATTATCACCACTTTGGTAAGTTTTATGGCTTTTTACACAGACAACAAAAAAAAAAATGTACTTTTTTTTTTCTCCTGAGTCAAGTACCAAATTACGTAGTTTTTCTGTGATGTCAGATGATCTTTATTGTTGCTGCAATTTTCAAATCCACCAGCATGCTGTTTTACTTTCTTGATGTCATAAGATAAAGGTTCCATGATCTTGCTTGGTAACAACATATCTTATAGAGTTTTTCTAGTATGACCGTTTCCTGATATCAAAAAGCAAGAGAGAAAATATTTTTCACATATATCTGTCATTCATTCTTAATTTTATATCCATGTATAAATATTTTTGTCTAGATGCAAAAATTACCATCATATCTTTCCAACGTCTTTAAAATCTTTTTTTTTCTTCTCTGTGCTCCTTGCTGTAGTTCTCATTTCTCTCATGCTTCTGTACAAGTTAGCCTCTGCCCCTTGGCAACCACATTGTTTGGCATTTTCTTAGCCAAAACCATCTATTAAATGATCATCCTCACTTCTATTGATCATCTGGCATCCATCCAGCTTCTCTCAATCAATTGATCTCTTGTTGCTTCTGAGCTCCCAACAACTGATAATATGTTTTGCCATGCAGTACCATGCTTCTTCATCCCCTGCTCTCTGCAAATTGATATTGCTCTTTCCCCAATTAATCTGCTGGCTTTCTTCCAAGCCAGGGAATCCTGTAAGGTGTTTAATAGAACTTTCCTTCCTCCTGTGATTGGCTGTGATCTCTAAATACCCAATTAAGTGAAGAAAGCAGCTTAGCTCTGAAATCTAATACGGAATTCTGCTGAGAAAACATCCATGCCAGCAACTATCCCTACAGATAAATTGTAACAATGTCAATAAATGTTCTTCAGGTAATGTCTTCAAGAAGGAAAAAAAAAAATACAGAAGGAAGTTGTCCTTCACTCAGTTTTGGCAACATGGACACTTCAGTCTGCTCCAGAAGGGTAGATCTCCTCCAGGTCTTAATTACTCTGCAAAGACTGAAAAACCCCTTGCTTCTTTCTCTCCCATGTCTTTGGAACTTCTGCAGATTATTAAAAACTGCACAAGAAGGGAATAAACACTATTTACATATGGCCTTCCAGGTTGACTGAGATCCCCCTTTTGTATCTTATGGCATTTTAAAGAGTCATTTAAATGATCATGTGTAACAGGGCTGCAAAAACACAGACAGGTGGAAGCCTTTTCACACTTTCAGAAACAGGTGTATTTCCAGCTACAGAATTTGCATGAATTAGTTCAAAACTTAAGGCTTTTAAAGTCAATATACCATGGCAATTAGTATAAAGTCTATATGTAGTCAAGGTCAGATTCATGTCTCTATTTAACCAGCCAACAGTTTTCAGAATCCCTTTTTTTTTTCTAAAGTAATGCTATACATGTAGTATAATATCACACATCTGTATATTCATTTGCAGTCAACCGCCTAGCAAGGAGGTACCTGAGTTCAGCGTGCAAATGCCTTTTATCAACACTGTTCACATGCATCTGTGTCCTGCCTTATCCTGCTTTGGATATTTATAGAGCTGGAAACTTTCTCTAAGAAATACCTCAAAACTTTCAGCAATGGCATTATTCACTAGACATAACATTAACGCTACAGGGAATAAAGTGCTTATCTTTGAACTGTACTTTATAAAAGCCAGAATAAGCAATCACAACTGTCTAACATATGCATCCAGCTTCCGTACTCTGAGCACCGATCCCCATAGGGTGGTAGCCTGAATGCTCTTTAATCTAGAAACACAAATTACGAACAAGTCCACCAAAGGCGCCCAAGGGTCAGTTCTGACCACTGTCAGACTCTCTATTCAGATGTAATTATAATACTAAATGAAACACACTGACATTTGACAACAAGAGTATATAACGTGAAAGCATCACTAAAGAATGAATTTCTGTTGTTCATGTGATTAGGAATGCAATAAAAGCTCTGCCTATTTCTGAGGGACCAAATTAGATAATATTCCACATCAGTGTTTAAATTAAGTTTACCCAACTTATTATTACTGCTCATCAAGAAATATCAACAATAACAGTTCATATTTGAAGTACTTTTATTAAAAAAAAATATATATTAGTGAAATGCTGCAGTAGCTGTTGCCCAGCTGGAACTGTGTTTCACAGGTAACTCAGGCACACAGAAATATTCCTTTTTAAATTAAACTCACCTTATGTGTGCTAGTTTTGGCTGGGATAGAGTTTATTTTCTTCATAGTAGCTGGGATGCAGCTATATTTTTGATTTGTGCTGAAAATAGTCTTGATAATACAGACATGTTTTAGTAATTGCTGAGCAGCGCTCACATAGAGTCAAGGCCTTTTCTGCCTCTCACCCCACCCCACCAGCAAGTAGGTTGGGGGTGCACAAGAAGTTGGGAGGGGACACAGCTGGAACAACTGATCCCAACTGGCCAAAGGGAGATCCTAGACCACATGACATCATGCTCGGCTTATAAAGCTGGAGAAAGGAGGAAGGGGAGAATGTTTGGAGCAATGGCATTTGTCTTCCCAAGTAACCGTCATGTGTGACGGAGCCCTGCTTTCCTGGACATGGCTGAACACCATCAGGTTGATAGGAAGCAGTGAATGAATTCCTCATTTTGCTTTGCTCATGTGTGCAGCTTTTGCTTTCCCTATTAAACTGTCTTTATCTCAACCCAGGAGTTCTCAATTTAGCCTTTTGATTCTGTCCTCCATCCCACCAGACTGTGTGGTGCTTACTTGCCAACTGGAGTCAAACTGCAACATGATACCACATACAAAAAGAACTGAGCAGCTAAAAAAGCTCTTACAATGCAAAACACCTCATTCCCTACTACTGGACTCATGTATAGATCTAAGGAAATCGAGCAGCCCCCTTGCACTCCCAGCACAGAGACTCTCATGGGGCCAGGGGTGGGGAAGGAAAGGACAGAAATCAGCAGGGTGAACAAAAGATCACATCAAATCTTAGCATTACCTAAAAGAAACAGTTTCTAAACCACTCGGTTCTTGCCTGAATCAACAAGGATAATCTTTGCAAACTAAGTTATCTGCCTCTGTAAACTGTAGGTCCATTACTGAAAGCAAAGCAATAGGGAGAGTAAAGCCTCACTGAGAAATTAAACCTCTCTTATCAATTTAAATTTGTATCAAGAAATGTAAATTTAGGATATTATAATTGATTAATTTCTATACTAAATCCTCCAGTCCTACTTAACTGATATGACCTCTTTTAGATTTTTGCTAAAAGTAGCAGAAAGGTCTTATACCAACGGTAATTCCCCAGCTGACATTTGTTCCTCAATACCTAGGAACTCTGAGTAAGCCTGAGGAGCTCCATTAACGTAATTTAGTCATCAATGAAAAACTCACAGGTTTTAATGTATTTTAATAATTTCTTTTCACTATTTATTTTAAAATAACTTTAGAACAAACCTCAAATTCAGTCATGACATTAATCATTATTTGCCTCACTGTTTAGCTTAAAATATTACTTGTGTATGGTTGCAACTGTTATGCTAATCATTCAGAATCACTCCATCATGCTTAAAAACTGCTGTTCTTGCCATTGTGAAAAGTGATTTTTAGAAAAAAAAGAAAAAAAAATCCACTAAATTTACATGAGCTTTTGCTAATTTTACATGCAAAACCATTATCCTATGTTTTAATTTACTTCACTATTTTTAAAGAACATTCATTACATAGAATAGAATAGTTCCAGTTGAAAGGGACATACAACCATCATCTAGTCCAACTACCTGGCCACTTCATGGGTGACCAAAATTTAAAGCATGTTAAGGGCATTGGCCAAATGCCTCAAACACTGCCAGGCTTAGGGCATCGACCACCTCTTGAGGAAGCCTGTTCCAGTGTTTGCTCACCCTCTCAGTAAAGAAATGTCTCCTAATGTCAAGTCTGAACTACCCCAACACAGTTCGAACCATTCCCACGTGTCCTATCACTGGATACCAGGGAGAAGAGATCAGCACCTCCCTCTCCACTTACCCTCCTCAGGAAGCTGTGGAGAGTGGTGAGGTTGCCCCCTCGGTCTTCTCTCCAGACAAACCAGTGTCTCCAGCTCCTCCTTACAGGACATGCCTTCCAGTCCTTTCACCAGCTTTGTTGCCCTCCTCTGGACACATTAAACTACATTAATGTACTCATACTCTGCTTTTAACTACACTTCATTATCTTTCTCTTCAACCTTCTCATTTCATTTGATCATAGCCCAAAAGAAAAAGTAGTCAGCTGAGAAAAAGTCAAATGCACAAACATAAAATTAGGAATAACAGAATAGTCTGCATTTTACAATTGGAAAATAAATGGATGATGAGTGAGGAAATAAATTGCTCCCGCAGGAAATGAGGTGTCATAATAGTATGTATTAGTAGGAATATCACAGGTAATATATTTCTGCAACTCAGGACTTGTAATCCTTTCTAGATGACACTGCTTAAGCTGGGTACTGCATTTCAGTAAAAAAAAAAAAAAAACAAACCAAAACAAAACGAAACAAACAAACAAAAAAAAACATACAAGAGGCAAACAAGTGTCTCCAGAAATACAACAAAACTGATAAAATTTGTATATTTTTTAATCATGTATGAAGAAACACTGAAGGATTTATGTTTGTTTGGTCTAGAGAAACACACCATCAAAGGAGGACCTGCAACAATTTTCCACCATTAAAAGCCTATTATAAAAATTGCAATTTAATTGTTCTCTATGGCACCCGTAGGAAAAGAAAAAATGCATTCTATGTACAATTAACGAAAGCCTTAGTAGGATATTAGGAACACACTCTGACTGTAACAGAGTTAGGCATTACAGCAAGCCATCCTTATTTAAAGGTATGAAGAACAGACTGGATACACATTCGATAAGTTAGGGTAACAGCTAGAAATTAGATTATGCTTAATATTCTTGCAGAGTGGGATGGATGACACTTCCTGTCATATATTGCCATGGTTTGTCTGACTGGGAGAAAATTAAAAAAAAAAATAAAGGAGCAAAAGATTACCACAATCCTAGAATTCTTTCATTTTTGAAGTAACAACACAGAACAGAAAACATGTGCTGCCTTTTCCAACTGCTAGAAAAGGAGAATTGTTATTATAAAATTCCTCTGAAATCTGTACAAGATGACAAAATTATTTTGAAATGGTCTTCTGGTTTTCCATGGCATCAAATCATATATGTTGTTATAGCACAGAGAGAGGCTATCATGGACATATTATACTTTGCTATAGTAACCATTATTAGCATTTAAAAAAATATATTTGTTTTTATGGTTATCTATTTATATTAGCACCTTAACGATGCCTTTGAAATATGACCTGTGTGTTACCTGTATTTTTTTTAATACAGCTGTTAAGAATTTTTTTAATAAATATTTTGGTAACCCATCTGCACACAACTAAGAAAAGATCTTTCTTCCCCTTGACAAAAGTATTAAACTCCCATTAATACTAATAGCAACCTTTAAAAAGTTTTCTGTTAAGTTTTGAAAGACCACTAGGTGAGAAACTGTAAATGCTCAGTACAGGATTATTTCAGACTGAAAAGCCATATAATGTTCAGATTTCTGAACATTCAAGCATAACATCTATAGAAAGGATCACATGTAGTTAAAAGGAAATAGCCTGAAAATAAAATCAGCTGTCAGCTTCATTAACGTTTACTGGCACAACCGTCCAAACACTCAATGGCATTGACTCATATACAGTAAACTGAGCATGCAAAGAAACACATATCTGAAATAAAACACAAGTGCTTTCGCTTTTCTGTTATACCATTGAAATATCAGCTGCAATAAAATGAAACAGTACTAAGAAAGGATGACACAGAATCATAGAGGGACTGAGGCTGGAAGGGACCTAATCCACCTCCCACTACTCAAACCAGGGTCAACTACAGCAGGTTGCTCCATGTCCAGTTGTGTGTGGAATCTCCAAGGATGGCGACCCGACAACCTGTCTGGGAAAATTGCTCCAGTGTTTGACCACCCTCACAGGAAAAGTTTTTTCTTATGTTTAAACAGTTCTTATATTTCAGTTTGTGCCCTTTGCACCTTGTCCTTTCAACACTGAGAAGAGTGACTCCATCCTTCTTAGCACTTGTCAGAAGTAAGGAGACATCTCATTTTACATGCACAATAATTTACGTAGAAAGAATTAGGTATATTAACCTGGGGTCTTTATCCATACTAACCTATGATCTTTATCATATTCATACATCTGCATCAAAAAACTCACAAGATATTCATAGAGAAGACTGATAGGCTGTAGCAAGCAAACAGTCTTCTTATTCCCATTTACAAAGGACACACAACTCAATTTAAGTGACCAATTCAGTTAACACATCACCTGCTTAGTGGAGCCGCAATAAACCACAGTCAAGTGTTGTCCTTAAATATCTCTTTTATCCAGTAGCTTTATTGAAGACTTTTCTAAAGGTACTTGTAGACCCTGTGTCAATTACGATGTAGTAGAACCGAGCCTTAGGCTTCTCTGCATCCATCCGAAAAGCAGCGTAGTCCTTGAAATCTGTCTGCCCAAATGTATTAAGCTACTTAATTTACTCTACTCATCCTTGACAGTTTTGCCTTCCATGAACTCTAACGTCACCATTACAGTATATCTCTCAGTATGACAATAAATTGTTTACTATGAAAGCTAATGAAAACCATTAAATATCAATTCCTCTACTACCAAGCTCATCAAGGTGAAAATATACACCCCAGAATACCAAACCGCCTCCCCTGCGTTTCCACTTGCCAATTATCTATCATCTGTTATGTAACTCACCTGAGAAATTTCATATTTTACTGACATTCGAAAATAGGGGAAATAGCACAAGAAAAATCTAATCCTCCTATTGAAATTAAATGGCATGACATGCTGATAGTTCTACTCACTTTACTTTGCCACTGTACATGACAATGCATTTCTAATACCTATGTGGGTTTTTTTTTTGTTTGTTTTAACACGTAGACAAAATACTTCCTTCAGAATTGTTAGAATACAGCATTGGCCTCCATACTCAGAAACTGTGGAATTCATAAAATCCAACTTTTAGAATCCAAAACAAAAAAATATCCAAAAGCAAGAGAATTCGAGCAGCTTATTTTCTTCCATTTGTAAATGCGGGAAGATACCACTGCTCATTTACCACTGGATCTCTTTTTCATGGTTCTCTTCACATCCATGACAGGTAGTAACACACATATTAATGAAAGTTTAATATGATGAACCAGCAGGTGTAACTGCAATATATAATAACTTGAGAGCCTGCATTAATCATTGTTTGGAAGTTAAGCAGGAATGCAGTGTATAGGCTTTTTGTTTCACATATTTTACAGATTCAAGAAGGGTGAATGGCTTACCTTCACTATCAGTAACTAACATATGTTAACAAATATGTTAAAATCATGTTACAGCATACCAGCACACAGGGCTAGAACACTGTGCGTGTCTGTGCAATCCCTTTTCTTTGCAGGATGGTAGCAAGAGCTTCAGAAATTAATGGCTTGAACTTCAGTCATAAGCAACCAGAGAATTTGTCTAGACTCTCCATATGAGCTTGCTAGCTCATATTAACATAATTAAGCTTATAGCAGTTGCAATCTACTGAGCTTTAATAATTTTTCTGAGATATATAAACATGGGTAAAAATACACTGCGGTTACAATTTTTAACTGAATAGGTAGCTGAAGTTAATCCGTATCAGGATTTATATTACTTCACAAACATTTCGAAACTATCAGCCTGCCTGGATGAAAGAACTTCAAGATCTGTATTTGGCTAACACATGTTAAAATGCCATTTGTATTCTAAGCATGGACTTTGACCAGAGAGACAAAAAGAGCTGTCTCCAGATGCCAACTGGGACAATCAAGAACCATTAGCAACCTGCGGATACTTCAATCACTGAAGCTATTGACAGGATAGTTGGATCCTAATTATTTCTGAAACTAGAATAATTTTCTGTAGCTTAAAATGAAAAAGCTAGTACTTTAAAAAAAAAAAAAAAGAAAAAAAAATCTGGATAGGATTAGGAAATTGCTCAGTTTTATTCAGACCCCATTCAGACTGTCTCTACCTATCCCAGCCCCTCCTGCATATATATGAAATACTCTTACAAAGAACATAGCTGAGCATTTCAAAAAATAAAGTAGATGACTTGATGAAAGTGGACCTGTACGATGAGACATGAATCAGAACTCTGAGAAACATCCACAATTTTTTTTTCCCCCAGAAGAACTTGTGCAGAAAAGTACTCCATCTTCAAAAGGGACGAGAGGACCAAAGGGAAGAAATAGCATTAAGAACCATGACAGTTCTGAATATGAATAAGGGACATGCCCTGCTCAAGCCACTGGATTATTTATACTGCTTTATGCTTTTGGGAGTTCCTCCCAAAGCCTGGTGGGTCCTCAGATGTTATATCTGTGAAACATTGCTTCTTCAGAGAAGTAATCAGAAGTGATAGCTGGTTAGTATGGAATAAGGATAATCATAGAATCATAGAATGGTTAGGGTTGGAAGGGACCTTCAAAAGGTCATCTAGTCCAACCCCCTGCAAGGAGCAGGGACATCCCCAACTAGATCCTCATTATTAAGCATTTCTGGGGTTTTTTTAAGTTCTAATGGAAGCCATGTGAAGGTTGAACAAGCAAGACAGTTCACAAAGATGCTCAAGCAATGACGGTCACCATAAAAGGTGCTAAAAGTCAATTTCTCAGAAACAAAGTATTTTGATGTATGGAGTATGAAAGAAAGGTGAGCACAGTATTTCATTGAGTCATATCTACAAGGGAATATATGAAAGGTAAGACCTTGTGAACAAAACCAAGTAGCCTTCCTCTGACAAAAAGCACAGAACTTTTTGTTACTTTTGAAGAATAATGCATTTTTATAACTCTTACAAACAAACTGATTGAGGTGCTTATTTCTCTAACCATTGCTCTTGATGTTGCTACTGCATTCATTCCTAAGCCTTGTTTTCTTCAGCTCTGCAGGAAAAAAAAAAAAAAAAAAAAAAAAAAAAAAGCAGTCTCAAGTTTTTTTCTGCTCTCATCCTAGATAAAAAAAAAAAAAAATTAAAAAAAATTGCAGCTTTCTGTTTCTGAGCATATAGTGCCATCTATATTCTCAGGATGTTTTCACAGTCTCTGCATGAAAACAATTACTTTGTCTATCCTAAAAGCACAGCACATTTAAACACATTCTTTATTACCCAGATCCTAAAATAACACATACATAAGGATTTTTTAAGGTGACAACTGATTAGGACTGTTGTGCTTTATGAGATGCTAATTTGAGAATCCTTCAATATTCTTGAGTGTCAAAAAGCATTAAGCAGCCTCCTTCTTGAAATTAAGACTTTTTAAGATACTTCAGGACAGACACAAACTAAAGTACTTTACATTTTTAACCAATAGCTGTGTGTTTTCTTTGTATAAATCCTGTAACTTCTAGTCATTTTAAAAAAATATATATAGGAACTACTTGGAGATTTAAAGCAGGCTCTGTCGACCCTACTCCCATTCTGTACCCAATAGGAACTGAATTGTGAAGGTCAACCTTGCTTCAGGAATGTGAAGAGGAAATGAACATACGGGAGGACCTGTCTCCTTTTGAAGCTGACAATAGGTACTACCCCTCTGAGTTTACGTTTCACTGGAAAATAGGAATTTTGCAAACCAGGGCAGGTTGCTGGAGCTGAAAGAGCAAAAACCACACGCTTGCTCACAAGAAGAAAACAGCCCTAGAGACCACCAGCTCCTACATGTGATTTCAGAAGAAACATACTTGAATTTATGAACCACACAAGATGAGAAGCAGTTAAACTCCTTTCTTGCACAAGCACTAGAGTTCCTTCAAGCTTTTTTATGTGAGCAGTCTTCCATTAAAGCTTTGAATCCTGGCAAAGATCAGCGATAGACATGGACCGTGAAAGGCGTGCTGAGACTTTACTTTCCTAAGACTAGCAGTTCGCTGAACCAACCCAGAAGACAGGAGATTCCTTACCGCTGCAGCTGCATCACTCTGTATGCAAGACAAGCATAAAGGTAGATGAATCACGGCACAAGGAGCCTTTTCCACATGCAACAAACGTTACCAAGATGAAAGGGAAACAGTAGCATTAAGTACAGTAAAGGAAACGTCTTTTCCTTCTGTCTTAGAGGGATATTCCCAGGCACATGAGGATAGATAAGCCATACTCCTTGAAAAGATGTCTTAACAAATACTCTTTACCTTAGAAAGCGTTTTGCCACCCGACTGCAGAATTCCTTGACAGTGGCTAGAGACTTCTTCCTTTAAGGTACTTCAACTTCTACTTTAAACAACTGACTGAATATTTTGTGAGTGATACAGGTCAGTGCCTTAATAATATACTTGACAAAGCACAGTACAATCTTAGCAAAGGCATAAGAACATAATAATAGATGTGCCATGAGCAGTAACAGCAAAAATGTGAATTAAATTGAAAGCAAGTATTAATCTTGTTTGCAATTCTGTTTTCAATTTTCCAAATCACCAGATTAAAGTACCACAAAAAGAAATTAGTGATGAGAAAAAGCTTATTAGATCATATTGTACATCTCCTTGGCAATATAAAAATTGCTCTCTGCAGCAAATATCTCAATGCTTTGTTCTGAATGACCGAAGGGAAAGAGATGCTACCAATCTACAACAAAAGAAAAAACTTCTGTTGAAACTTTAATAAGAGTTGTGTCCTTATATTCCATCTAAATTTTCCTTTGCTCCATTTAATCCTATTTTTCCCCATCTCCTCAGACTTTTTATAATCTTTAGGTCCTGCTTTATGATTGGTATTTACCTCAAGCAAACAGTTTTCACCTTAATCTCTTACTGGATTAAATAATTGAATAATTAGGCACAGAGATTTTTTTGTGTGTGTGTGCTTTTTACTTTTTAGGCACAGATGGACTGATAATACTTCAAAACAGCAAATGGAAGTTTTCTGATTATGTTAACATTTTAACAGAGGCCAAGTTATAAATTTGGCATTAACACCCCTCAATATCTATGAAAAATACAATTTCCCAAGTTTGCATTTGACATTTTAGTGGCCATGTCACATTGGTAACTCAGAGTCATCTTGATCCAACCTTTTATTTCTCTCAGATACGGGCTGCATTCAGTCAAGCCCACAGAATGTTATCTGATCCTCCTTCATGTTATTAATTATTCTTTCCATTAAAAAACACTTTTTAGGTTTGCATAATACCAAGATCAGACTAACAGGCATGCAGTTACTCAAGTCTCATCGCCTCTTTCATAGACATATAAAGATTACTAACATGTATCACCTGGACTGTATTTTAATAGCTTGAGTATTTTAGTTTTTTTTTCAAGTAGCTTTTAATTCTACAATTAAAATATAGATCACATTATGAACACAAAGTAGAGTTAGCATATTTTTTACATTGACCATATAAATCATATGTATAATCAAGTTATATTTTTATAATTAGCATATAATTACCTTTTAACATAAATTTCCACTGGTTGCAAACCATTTACTGAAATACTAGTTGAATTTTAATGATCATACAATAAAACATCAAGATTTTATTACTCATTCCTTTTTTCCCTATGGAAGCTTGGCTGAAGGAATACATGTTATTTCCTCAAAGCAGAAATATTTTGCCCATGAGCACTGTTTTTAAGATGTGGCAATATGATTAACCTGCTTTGAAAAAGAACCATCAGCGTGTGACTATCCTTATGGTGAAGGTTTTCCCTTTTGTACCTTCAAATCGGAGGTTAAATAAAATGAATCTTTGGCAATGATCTTATTAATAAGTCTCCATCAGCAATCATCTGGCCACTGTAGGGTGAAGCAGTTTAACCTCAATCCCCCAGAAGAGTGTGTCTAACCCTTGCAAAGATTTTGTCTCCCAACTTTGACTGGATGTCCAAGTCAAAGACAGTAACAGAATTTTATATTGATCACGTCTCTCATCTGTCCTTCATTAAAGAGCTTGCCCTTGGTCTCAGATATAAACACTACTTGAGACTTTTTCCCTTCTTTTTTGAGTACAAGTGGAATGAACCATCTATAATGGCATGGTGTTGAAGCTAAGAATACACTGGCCAGAAAACACAATAAAAATACAGCACAATGAAATGCAACACAGTACTCTGAATACCATTAAAAGAAAAAAAAAAAAACACTTTGGTTACAGAAATATCAGTAGTACAGATGGATCACCTAAATCCTACAGTCAAATAAACAAACAACAGAAGATAAATAGCAGTTCTAAAAGCACCACTGCAAAACTCACCTCGCAGCACAATGAACAAGACTTACAGTTATCTTTCTCGCTAAGATTGGTTTTGCCTTCCCATTTGGCACACAGTTACGATAAGAGTAGCATCCTGAAATTAAGAGACAGAGATCTGTGAACTCTGTAAAACAAAGGATCTACGTTACAGCTTCAGTTTCCTTGAACAGCTTAATTCTACTGGAAATAATTCTACCAGTATTCAACAAATATATCTTCAGTCTGGCCCACTTCTCCCTTGTTCTGAGTGTTCTGGAATGTAAAGGTGTCTTCTGTTGTACCACACAACATTGTCATTTTATCTATGTGGAACTTGGCATACTCACACTGATCTCTATTTCATGTGTCTTCTGACTATAACCAAGTTTCTTCTGATAAACACAACCAAGTAACAGAAAGAAAGGAAACAAAAAAATCTATTAGAAAACGGGAACCTTTTTTTTTCTCCGTCTTCAAACATAGGAACTCCATTCTATGTAACCATGACAAGAATGGACATCAATATCCTTTACCAGCATATTCTACCATAACCTGGGAAAACACCAGAAGTATTACATCACGGAATAGGGGAGATATGTTATCTTGAAAAATGATAACCTAATTCAACTGGAACTAGTTACACAGCTTCTGTCTTTGTGACAATCTCACCTCAGAGCACTGAGCTGGAAAAACCTCCATAACTAACACTCACCTACAACTCTCATCAACAATCTGCTGATAATATCACCCTGACATTTTTATAACAGCGTTGTTATATCTGGGGGCTTTACTAAACCATCAACTCTAGGAGTTGCATGATTTGCGAGGTTCACGGCTTTTATTTTTAAGCTAAGTTTTCAGATCTCAAGATTCATTGACAATAAAACCAGAAGGGATTGGTGTGATCACTTATAACTCCTGCATATCGCTGCATATCATTTCCCTAAATTTATTCAAATTTGAATCAGAGAATCATTTTTGAAGTGAAAATTTCTTACGACAGAGATTCCATCACTGCATGATTTCACAGACAGGCTTGAAAAGACTGAGTCCATCTATCTAATTAAAACAATAAGAAAAATAAATACGAATAGATTATTTTTTAAAGTAGAAGAGTTTTAAAGCTACTTATATCTTTTCATTTTTGGCAGTAGACAAGGTTAGGGAGATTTGGTTTATAATTTCTCAATGTTGCTAATGTTTGGAGTATGCTAGTAAAGCCTTTAAGCCACAGCACATACAATACATATACATAATAGGTTAGCCCTATATATTAGTTCTTCCCACTAAGATTTAGCTAAGATGACATTGAAGAGATTAAGATTTTTTGAAGTTACATTTTCATATGGTCACCTTTCTACTTTTATGAATTATCACAATTGTTGCTCTAGTATTAACAAGATATTATTTGCTTTCTAGTGCAATTATTGCCAGAGAATTGACAGAAAAAGCAAGAAATTTCAGACTCATTCATCTTCTTTCTCATTCAAATCAAACAGGTTATAATGAAGCAATATTTTCCACACTTATTGATAGTGTACAGATATCTGTGGCAATAGATTAGAAATAACTGACAAATATTCACTAAGTTTGTATCAAGACTTCTGGAAACCAGCCTGAGTAGCTTACATTACAGGTTTCAAAAAGGAACAGATGTTCAAGGAAATAAAAACTTGCAAATAATGTTTTATTTTTAATTAAGAACAAAATTTTTTTCTTCAAAATATTGAATCCTTGCATGACTTTTACATTGGATTAACCTGTCTTCAAGGCTTTCATTGACTCCGGGCAAGAGTGAGGTTCAGGAAGAGTTTCTTCTTCCTCTTGATGCATAACATCATTGTTGGATGTGTTATATATTTAATTCGCTTTCTTCTACTTACTGAAAACCAGCTGTGACCAGAGTTGGAACACAGCACGTACAGATAGGCATTTCTAGAGACGTTAAAAATCTTTAATGTGTAAAGACATTAAAGTGTCTTACTGGTTTATGTCCTTCCACACTAAGGGTGAATTGAATCAGTAACTAGATTATTTAATTTTAATTTAACTAAAGTCAGGAAGACAGCATAGTTAAGCCTTTTTGTGTTTCTCTATAAACTCTGGGTCTGGTCAGTCTCCCTAGGACTACATGAGAGCTTTTCCTAACAATTCCCAAGGTGTTAAAATTATCTAGATTGCTGAACATATCCTTGATAAATTCTGAACCTTTTCTATGGCTTCCAATCTCTTCTTTGGTCAGAACTATTTTATATAATGCTAGAAGTGTTATTTGACTTGCAATTAGTGAGGCTTCTTGGCTAAACACATACTACACAATTGCCTGTGAAGGTAGCAAGTTAGATTCAATGACAGGGTTTTTTTTTTCTCCCTATTATTTTCAGTGGTTAGCAAAGAAGCAACTTTCATTCCAGTTTGCAATTAATGTGAACATAATTTTGGTATGAATTACCCTCTTCTACATAATTCATCATAAAAGTACAATTGTAGCAGGTTTTCCTTACACCATGGTTTTCATCACAGACTCTGAAAATATTTTGAAGTTCAAATAAAATCTTACTGCAGTGAAAATCCTTCAGATAGTTTTATTCCTGTATCTGGTAAAAGTAAGAACTCCAAATCTTTACCTCTGTGTTCTGAGCATCCTCCCCAGTTGACAAACCTGGAGTTAAAACCAATACCATACAGGTACATGAAAATGCTGTCCAAACAGAAGGTAAGAGTAGTTTTGCCAGCTCCCGACAACGCTAGGATTTCACCTTTTGTAAGTAAGTCACAGCAAAAAAATAAACTCCCTGATTTCTGTTAATGTTGACCTCTCAGCTTTAGAGTTGTAATCACAAGAAACTGCAAAAACATACATATTATCTCTTAATTTTCTAACTACTCAAATTTGAAAAATGACTACTCGCACTAGATTTTACTGTCTCAGCTCCATCAACTTTGTGCTCTTTAAAAATGTACAACTCAATATTCCAGAACACATTCCACCTCCTTCTTTGACATATAGCCTTTTGAAAAAATAAGACTACAAAAACTGAAGATAATAAGGTGAATCGATAAACTCACATGTTTTTCCATGGGCGAGAACATACATTGGTTTCTTCTAATATTCAGAAACTTTAAAAGCTGATGCTTCATTATAAAAAACTTTAAGCAAGTAACAAACCACTGGAGAGTAGTAATTTCAATTAACTAGGATTTTAATTAATATTTAATAAAGTCCACAGAAATGATCACTGGACCAGGTCTTACGCATTGTTACTGTAATAATTAGTTTACCATGACAGTATTTGGAGTATAAGCAGCTCTGTTATTCTAGCTGTTTAGTTGCAAGGCATTTGTGAAAGTCATGCACTTCAAGTGTATAATCTAAGGGCACATAATCTAAATTAAAAGTCAGATTTAGGCTGAGGGAGCTAATTAATACACAAGCCAAGTGAACTATGCAATAACTGCAAATGTCATGTAAATATCAAGAATTATTGACCTTGGCTTTCATTCGTAAGTATTTTCTATGTATAATATTTCATTAAACGGAATTATGAGAATCACATCTTCTTAAAGACACACATGGCTTCTGACTTTGTTTTCATGTTGTCACTCCACATTTCCTTCCTATGATAAAAAAAATAGTAGTCTTCAGATCAAGACCAATATGGATTAACAAGGAGGTTATGCTATAAACTAGTACATAGGCTTATGGCTCATTGGAACTATGTCCAGTTTGTTAAAAAGCAGAGAGAGAGAACTGCAGTGTCTATAATTCTCTCTGAGAGTTCTCTATTCTATATAAAATATACTTTTTCTCAGATGTCAAATGTTTGATTTCTTAGGACAGTTTTCTCAAAGGAAAATGTAGAAGAGGTTTGAACACAAATGCTGTTTGTTAACAGAATGCATGTACAACTTGCCCACACACATCTCAATATATATCCCTTTCTAACCAAAAGGATAAGAAAATTCTCATCAGGAGAAGCTATAATATGTTATATTAAGTGTTAATCATCTAAAGCCTTCAGAGCAATCAAATATCATCCATTTAACCGTAATGATTTAATAATGAAAGATGATAGGATTATAGAACAGTTTGGGTTGGAAGGAACCTTAAAGATCATCTCATTCCAGCCTCACTACCCTGGGCAGGGACACCTTACACCAGACCAGGTTGCTCAGAGCCCCATCCAACCTGGCCTTGAATGTTTCCAGGGATGGGGCATCCACAGCTTCTCTGGGCAACCTGTTCCAGTGCCTCACCACCCTCAGTGAAGAATTTCTTCCTTCTCTCTAATCTAAATCTACCACGTCTTTATTATGTTGGGGGCTCCAGAACTGGACACAGTACTCCAGGTGGGGTCTCACCAGAGTGGAGCAGAGGGGCAGAATCACCTCCCTCGACCTGCTGGCCACGCTCCTTTTGTTGCAGCCCAGGATGCGGTTGGCCTTCTGGGCTGCAGACGCACGCTGCTGGCTCATGTTGAGCTTATGAATGAAAGATTGCGCTTCAATGTGATTGCCAACCATATCAATATAATTTCTGGTGCTTTCATAAAAAGATCTCAATAGGCAATGTACTTTTGGGACAACCTTTCATTTATTATAGGCACAAAATTCCTGTTAAAAATAGAAAATGTGTAACAAAAATCTGTGAGGCTACATACATGAGAACTAGTTATCCAATTATCATATAATTCTGGGATGAATTCTAGGGGTACTAGATGCTATAATAAATGCAGTCCCAGGATACTCTAGTGTACTCGCAGGCAATGACAAATGCTTGTTTCTAAGACTCTTACTGCAGTTAAAATTACAGGGATAGTCAATTTGAAATTACTGCCTCTGGGTTTTTTTTTCTTTTTTATTTTCCTCCTCTCCTGAAATTTGATGCAAAAATACACGCATCAAGTTCTTTCTATTCACATGAATGTGAGATACATGGATGACTATTATATGAGGTGTTCTATATGGCATTGTCTACTTTATTCCCTAAAATAACAGTGCTTCCCCATTGGCCAGTAATTTTAAGTAAAACTCAGTTACTAACTTTTGCTTTAAAATGAATGTAAATATAAAAGTTTTAACAGTTGAAAGTCTGAACATACTCTGGTTCTTTGGTCCAATTTTTAAATATTTCATTTTAAAATAACTTAAGTTCTATCATGAACATTTTTTTCTATTACATTTTATTGTTCTGCCAACATTTTATGTAACCTTAAAAGATTTTTTTTTTTTAATCATTATGAAATAAGGAAATTAAGGAAAAAATGGAAAATTATGTAAAAATTATTGTATTCTATTGACTATACTGACTGGTAAAATAAATTATTTCACAAAGTTGGATATTTATAGGTATTATTTTTAAAAGTAGGGAGCATCAAGATATATTTTGAAATCTCCCTTCTAGTTTGGAGGTAAATACCAATGATCAAGAATATGTATGTCTCCCCACAAAATTTAAAGGAGCACCCTAATTCCACAAGGATTGTTAAAATATCTCTTTTTATGTGTCTCATTTCTCTTGTAGAGTATTCCTTTAGACTGGAGGAACTTGTCGGTAACATAATCCTTACATAAAACACTTATTTTGATCACGTTTGCTGGTCAAGGAGGCTGCTCAGAGTAGCAGGAAGACCCAGTAGACCTGTACACTAATATCTCAATTTAGAAAGTGCACATCAACATGTTTCTGTTAGGTCTAAAGGTACTTTTGTTACAAAACAGTAGCTGCTCCAGGTTGTTAACGTAATCTCTTAAGTTTAAAACAGAACTGCATAGTTCCTTTTGTCCACTGTATTTACAGCCTCTTTGCATTCTCATGAAATAAAGACATTCTGGTAGATTTTCACCCCAAAGCTCTTTCTTTGGCTTTTTATTGGATTCATGCTGTTCTTTTTTCTTATAATATTCTATTGAATGTAATTAGTATGCATTGGGGGTAAAATTCTCCTTCCCAAAGCACACACTCAGTTAAAGGAGAGAATTTTGCCTTGTTCCCTACAACATAATAAAATGCTTTCATTGTGGCTGGAAATAGCGTGGCATATAAATTATACCAAGCACTGAATATCCCAGAGAAAATAAGAAAACCTGTGCTACAAAAAGTTAATTTTTTTTTTAACTACATTTTCTATCAGAGACCTAAAAAAAAAATAATAAAATCTGTACATTTTTTTCAAATCAATGTATGAGGAAAAGTGCACTGTATGAAATGTACACTGTAAGATACAAAAAAAATTGAAATGTTCACATTAACTCTTAGATATATGCGCACACACTCATAAGAGTGAAAACACACTCATATTCTGTTTACATTGCTTCTAAACATGTAACTCCTTGACTTTACGTCAGCATAAATGAAGACTTTATATATACACACACACACATATATATAACTTCATTTACGCCGGCTACACGTATATATGTGTATATATATGCACATACCTCCACCCCATTAAAGTTTCAGTGGGCAAGAAAACCATTTCTACTTACTCTCAGTAGTACTCAGAACAATGAAGCTACAAAGTAAAACACAAGAAAGTGCACCGTAATTTCCAAATATCTCGCTCAAACATGTATCCCTGTTGTGTATACATTCAAGTCTGGTGTCTCCTCTCTTTTAACAATCTTGGTCTTCCAGGGTCAAAGAAAAAGGAAATTCCTAAGCTTCTGAGCTATGTAACATGTTATCTGGAAAAGCTTCTTAGTATAACTAAGTAATGAGACTAAAAAAAAAAAAAAAAAAAAAAAAAAAAAGAAATAAGAAATATTTTTCCAAATGAAATTTACTTAGACCAGGAGGTTGGAAGTAAACACCTTTCATCTTGAAGCATGGCTTGAGGGTAAAAAAGAAAACTGGTTATGACTTGCAACAATTTTGAGTTGCTTAATGCAGATTCACTTAAGTAAAAGGCATATCCTTCTGATATGCCTTTCAGCATTCTGAGCTTTAATGATGCCTAGCACAGCAGTGTAATTAACAGTACCAGTGATATATAACGATCCTGTGCTTTCCAGTGGCAGAAACAGAAGGCTAATGCCAGATTGCTTGTTAAAGGTACACCCGGTTGCAAAGTACACCAGATGAGACAATCCCCCAGTAGCCACGTAATGAGGTAAAGACATCTGTAGGATTATTTCAGAACTCTGAATGTGAAGATTTAAAGTCTTTGGTGATGCTGCAGATGTTATTATCATCATCCCTGCAGCAGTTGTCAATGGAAATAGATCAGCTCTCCAATCAGACTGGACTGCAAATGGCTCAAACCTTGTTTTTCCTTAAATGCCTTCATACATAGCTATTCCTAAGTTACTCAAAGCAGTTCAGACTAAGTTAACAGAAGATAAAACATTCCCTTGCCTATGCTTTTCCTTCTGAGAATTGTGCTCCACTGCTTTAGAAGAATACTAAGTGATCATTCAGTAACAGGAGAAAAAAAGTAACAAAAGAAAGTGAGAATAATTCCACTCTCAATAAATAAGAAACACCATAATTTAAGATACTACTACAAAAGAAATACAGGTTCAGGGGAAAGAGAACTCAGAAAATTTAGCACATGCACTGAACAGGATACAAACTATGAACATAATAATATTTTGGAGATCAAAAGGAATAACAGTAAAATAATGTTATCAAAATATTTTTTTTCACATTTTGACTGAAGAAGCAACAAATAAAGCATCAACCATTGAGAAAGTTTTTATGAAACCTTTTAGAAATATTTTTAGACCTGAAAAATATGCTAGTAATGAGCACAGTTTTTGTTGGTTTTACTTTCTGGTAATATCAAAACATAAGTGTATCGGCAGGGGGAGAGAATAATCAAATTTGAATTTTAAAAATAATGCCACTTCATACCATTCTGTTGTGGTAAAATAATTTATGTCCACTTTCAGACCTCTCCATATTAGCACTGTGATATAAAGTAGTCTCATTGTAAGCATGGATCAGGGATGTAAAAAGTTTACCCAAGCTGGTATGAAAGTTTTAGAAGAATGCACAGAAAGCCAAACACTGACAAAGAAATTAATTTCCTGAATTTTAATTTTGTACTCTCATTTTCTTCCACAGCAGTGAGAAAATTTTCAACTAAATGACGTGTTGAAACTTTTTAATATTGTAATGAAACTTAAGGAAAAATAACTTTTTGTAAGGAAACCATCAGGCTCTTTTCCTGCTCTTTAGTGCTGTAAACAGCCAAAAATTATTCAATTGCATTCATCTGGTCAAATAACTAAATCAAATTTTATAGTGCATATTAGATGTCAATTCATGCTGTTGTAAGTAGGATAGATACGGATAGATCAGTATTATCAGTGTTTGGATTCACACACATCTAAAGTGACTGACATCTAAATTGGTAATTTTTAATTTGCAACTACAATATATCGTTATGGGTGGTATTATCACAATAAGTCTTGAATTCAGACTGTTTTTAAAGGTCAATAAGTCATTTGCAGTAAATAATGTGATCAACTTCATCCCATTTCAGTTAATGAATTGTTCGTGAACTAGTTATTATCGTCTCTACTTAATTAAAATAACATCCATACAGGATCCGTTTCTCCAAAATATCTTAACAGATATTTGCACCTGGAGATGAGTCTCTAAAAGCTTGCTTTTATTTATGTTGAATTAAATGGCTTCCAAGCAAGAATGATAAATATTTAACACATCTGAAACATCCGTTCAGCTTGAACATGTAGATAGTATGTTTTCATTCAAAGATTAGAATAGCATAACTTAGTTCCTGTGCAGACATAAAAATTTAGACTTCATTTGCACTGTCTGCAAAGTTACTGTTAAATAAATGTTACTTCTATGTTCAAAGAAACACATATATTTTCGTTAATATACAAAGACGACTTTTTGGTCTGGCTGAAGCAGCTAAATAATGCTGTCTATCATTGGAGGATATTTGTTGACCACAAGCAGAGCACCTGAGCTACTTGGAACATTGTTATGGCCCTAAAATAAAATATAATTGGTCACGGTCTGCCTGTTAAACATCAAAATTCAGGCTTCTGGTTAACTTGACTCAAGACAATTCTTTAGAAGGGCGTAACGTACAGATGCATGCATACACATAGGATATATGAAACACCATGCGCAATGATATAATAGCATTAGGAATATCACAACATGCCTAATATTTTAACCATGCTCAAAAAACCCTTAGTTAAAATGCAAAATAAAAGTTTCAGTCTTCATAAAGCAGAAGTGGCAATGATATTGAAACATGAGGAAAAAATTGTTTTCACCTTCCTCCCCTCCTCCCAAAAATAGATTCAATGTGTTTAATTTATTGTTTTTTTATATTTTAAAATAAAATATATGTAGGTCAGTTCTTTTAATACAGTCAGGAAATATTTCCCTAAATTCCATCATTGCACCAAGTATTCAAAAGCAAGAACTACACTTCAACGTCTGTCTTTATTTCAACACCATGCTGCACCTACTTTAATATTATTTGAGAGGCATTTGCACTCAGCAAACCCCTCAATAACTAATTCAGAGCTTTCTAGAAATAATGAGAGCTATCTACCCCTTCAGTTGTAAACTTAGAAGCAAGGCAAGACATTATCAGCGGTCCATAGAATCATAGAATGGTTTGGGTTGGAAGGGACCTTTAAAGGCCATCTAGTCCAACGCCCCTGCAAGGAGCAGGGACATCTCCAACCAGATCAGGTTGCTCAGAGCCCTGGCCAACCTGGCCTTGAATGTTTCCAGGGATGGGGCATCCACCACCTCTCTGGGCATCTCATTCTTAAGACATACATTATGAGACTCACACACATAAAACACATGAAAGAGAGATAGGCAGGTAAACAGATGCAGCATGACTAATTTCATAAAATATTAAACCTTTGTTTTCACTTTTAATGCAGTAGAAAGTCAGAGGTATATGTATAAACCTTCTCTTATGTTCTGCACGGTATTCAGAAATGTGACTGCCTAAAGATAGTTCTCATTTACTGACTGGTTTCTGGAAAAAAACATGTACATTCAGTTAGACAAAACATGGTTCTCTGTTAACTACAATGGAAATCTACTTTTCCAATTAAGGATATCAGAGTTCATGGAATTCTTCCTTTCCTTTTGACAGTGCATTTTACAAAACAACATAACTAAGAGCATATGACTCATAAACCTCATTTTCTTTTACACCCTGAGGGAAAAATGTACAAAACAAACAAAACAAACAAATAAAATTAGTCTTTGAGATGTGAAGATCCTTTTCTAATAATTTTTTTTCTGAAACTTTTTCTATTGTGCATACTCGCTCAGGTACTACTACTTTGACTATTTCAGGATTTAATTCCCAAGACAGTTAAAAAGCATAATGCTAGCTCACATTTACTTAATTCAGGGAAGTACTTGTTAGGAGGTGAAATGAGAGAGGTGGGCTGGAGAATGCAGCCTCCTCCTCTCAGGATCTCCTGGCCACCTGAGGCAGACTTGGTTGAAGTTCTTTCATGCAATTTTACTATTATATGTTATCTTAGTCAGGCTAACCATGTGTGATCACATTAACAAAAAAGGAAAACCAGAAGTAAGTGAAGGGGACAATCAGCTGATTTAAAGTTGAATCAAAAAATAATCTTGCGTTCAAGACAGTGCACAGTAGCATAGGCAGCAGAAAGACTCTGAGATGGTTATATAAACCCCTTTATCAGGAATACATGTTTTCACAACCACAAAACACTTGTAAATATTTATAAAAGAAAAAACTTTTTTTAATGAGAGTTTATACAAAAGGATTCAAAAATAATGCAAGCTTTACCAACTCGAAAGCATTGTAAAATTCAGAAGAATCAACTAAAAAATATATTGCCATAATATTTTAAATAACTAAGAAAGAAAGATCTGGTCCTTCATTAAAGTAGTTGGTTTTGGTTGTTTTTTTTTTTTTTAAGAGGGAGAACAACCACAATTTGCTGGCTTCTATAAAATGCTAAAATCTCTACCTAAGATATTCTTCCTACAGTTTTATTCTTTTTGCACTTCCTCCCATCTCCCATACTCTCTTCTCTTCTGCATTTATAATACTCAGAATTTTCTCCTCTATTGTAAATTTCAGTTCACAGAAGAAAGAAAAAAGTAAAATATATACAAAGCTGCATTGTAGAAATGTTTCTGTATGTGCAGAAGAGTGTTTCTTCCTAAAGTGTTTTCAAAAGACAGTCCATGTATTACATGTTCTGCACAAACTATCATAGAGTGAAACAAATAAAAGCCACGGGGGAGGAAAGGGGGGGAAATCAAGAAAGGTTTTGCTGTTGTATATTTTCACCCTGGACATCACTGTAAATTTGTTAATATTCCTAGAGCTGATCAAACCTCAACATTTCTTACAGCCAAGGAAGTCATACGCCTTGGAAATTTCCTTTGGTCCTGAGTAAAACAGCAAGAATGCAAATGAAAGTCAAAATAAATCCCTCCAACCTTATGTAACAAAATCCTCTTTCTTGAGATAAAACATTCCAAAATTTTTCCATCAATTTTTCGTGACAGATATTTTCTGATAGTAAACATGTTGAAATTTTTTTTGTTTAAATCTACAATTTTCTTTCATTGTTTGCAGCGATTCAAAAAGCTGTAGAGAGGGAAAAGTAGGCAGTAAAACCTGAAAACAAGTTGGCAAAGGAGTAGAATCACATATGGACTGCAGACTACAACATTCATCAGGGTGTTACTATTTTAGCTTCAGAGGAAAGAGAAAATGATCAGATAGCCTACCTCAAATTCCACAGCTAAGAGATTATTGCTTCTGTAATGACCACTATGGAATATATATTTTCCTTTCCTATATCGTCGGGAATAAATCAGGTCTAACTACACCATTATGAGACATTTACGTCCCCTCCCAGCCAGCACATCATTCTCTGTTTATTTAGAACTGCCTAGCGTCTATTTTCCATAGCAAACACACAAAAGCTGAAGAGAGTTACTTAAGCTGAACTCAGAGCTCAAATTCAAAACAATTTCACACAGAAATAAACAAAAAGAAAACCTCTGTAAGACTCAATTTCTTCTATAATTGATTTTTCATTCAAGAAATTTCTTTAATGCTAAGTCCTGTATGGAAAACACAAGCATCAACATTCATAACTCATTGTATACCAGCATTTCAAGTTATTACAGCATTCATTAGCACCCTCGTGTGCATCACATCTCTGCCTGACTGATTTTTACAATAAGAATGAATGTTTGAGATTGAAAAGTCTACATAAATAGTCCTGTCCCTGGGAGGGATTTAAGTTTTTCATACTTTTTTTTTTTTTTAATAGTTTGGGATTGTTTGATTTTTTTTTTTTTAATAAAGAAACATTCTTGCGGATATCATGGGCTTAATTTGGAGTTACAAAGGAACATTATGAGATATGTTTTAAATATAAGGTCAGACTGGACAACAAAACTGGCCTCTCTACCTTTAGAACATGTGGCTGAAACACTTCTTTTATTCTTTGACTAAAAAGATCTTTAAAGAGCTAAGAATTTCACACAGTCATTTGTTTTGTGTTTTCTCCATCTCCTCTCCTGCCTTATCTCCACTCTCAATTTAATATGTGCTGCCTTTTAGACTATAAGCTCTTTGAAGCAAGGGTTGTCACGTTTCAGATGCTTCTACAGTGCCTCGTACAAAAGGGCCTGACCTAGTTAACTCCTAATCAATAATGCAATAGAGAAGTTAAATAATTATCATAGCGCTGTTGTATGTCATACCACGCGGTTCAGTTCACTGAAAAACTCTGTTGCAATATAAGGGTACATCTCTGTTACACAGGACAACACCAATTAAAAAAAAATAGAGATTTTCATACATGAAAACATCAGGAAAATCTGGCACTAAAAATGAATAAAGCTTATATGGAATCAGATATAGATTTATAAACATCCACTGTGTTCAAACTCAGCTGTGCCGAAACCAAACTTGGATTGCAGGTATTTTTATTCAACATAATTAAAGCTCTACTGCACTGCTGAGAACAAATACGTGCATATCAAAATACTGAAAAGTGAAAAGAAAACTTTACTCTTTACAACAGCAAGCACTTTTAAATTGCTTTGCTGTTTAATTCCACCTCAGTTGAACACAGAAATTAACAAATCTGCTTTCAGACATCCCTGTTATTCTTCATAAAGTCCCAAAGGCATCTCAGTGAAACTAGATTTAAAGCATGTTAAGTGCATTACAGGAAATGTGTTCCCAAACACACAGTCCAATTAAGTGCCAAATTATGCCTTCAAGTCTTACCCATGTAAACCATACAAGGCCAGTGAGATTTTTGCATTGGAAATTTAAGACAAAAAAAAAAGAACACTCTTTATTTGGTAAATCATGAATAAAGATATTTTTCCTAATTGAGTTATTTCTATTTTGAAACTTATGCTATGGTACAGCTTGAATTACCAATGGAAAAAAAAAAAAAAATCTCTGTAAATCGGGGATTGGTGGGGGGCATGAAGGATGAACAGATTTTTATTGCAAATTAAACAGACAGAAAAAATAGGAAGAAGTCCCCAGAATAAGCAGTGATTTAGATTCAGAATTCCTTGCTGTAGCTTTGTTTTGTGACTCCATCAACTAGAATTTAGATAAATATTCTTTAACAGAGCTACATATACATACAAACACAGCAAGGGTGGTATTGGGTACTGGGTCTCTAGGTTTTTTAATTTCCTAGAGGGAGAGTCTAAATATTTGTTGCCTGCAACACCAGTTCTCAATTAGAGAATGCAACAGAGTTTTTGCTTAAATACTGAACGGCAATCAAAAAAGCATTGTACACAATTTCACTGGGTTATCTTCTAAAATGCTAAAAACCAGCAAACTGTCTTCCTAGTCATCATCTCTGTGGCATTTGTAGTCTAACGTGCCTCTATCACACTGCTTCTTAAACTTACCCTTTCCAAACTCAGAATGCCTAAACTGTTTAGTCTTTCCTCATATATCATATTTTTTTTTGAAGAGGGTTCTTCCAAACAGTGCACAAAAACCTGGGCTACTCAGAACCTGGTTAAAACACTTTCAAATTCTTATTTTCATACAGAAGTGCTTGGACCTGAATTAAGAACAAAGCAGTTGGTTTGCTGTCTACTAGAGCAACCAAAGCTTTACTAACTTCAGAAAATCCTAACACTTGGCAGTTTAGACATGTAGGGAATACAAAGCAATAGTCTCCTGTGCAGGCTCTGATCTGCAAATCCTGTTGTTCTCACACGACACGTGCACATGCACGTCTCTCAGTGAAATGAGCAGGAAACCTTCCTGGAGGCCAGGTGGTACCACCACTCACCTGAGCTTGGGGCAATTTCTGCTGGTGCTTCAGATTCATTCCTTCAACACAGGCAGACTTGCAAAACTAAGGTACAGTTTTACATAAATGTGTGTTTTGTGGTGGTGGTTTGTTTTTTTTTTTTAATACGTGTATATACATTTAAACGGAAGTAATGAGAAAACTAAAATATGATGACAAGAGGTCACTGTCAATAGTTTGCAGGAATTATTCAGTTGATGAATTTAGCCTTTTTCTGTTAATGATTTTTACAAATTCCTTTGTTACAGTCTGATTAATAGTTTTTAGCTAAATGAGTACGAAGCTGTGCTTATTACGAATCTCTTCAATGTCTACTCTCTTTTTTTAGTATCTGGCCTCTCAATACAAGCAAGCAGTATATATAAATATTGGGCCTGGATAGCGTGGAAGAGTTTCAGTGAAATATTAAGTCCTTCAGTTTAGAATCTCTAACATTTCATTTGGAATTTGTCACTGATTCCATCACATAAAGATTAAACACAACTTTAAAAACTATGAATTTGAAAGGCTACTTGACCTATTTTAATGTCTGTAACAACACAAAGCAAACATCGCTTACTACTTCACCACACTATTATGAAGTAAGCATAAAAATCCTACAAGAGGTGTTATTCTTCTAGCAAAGCAAAACCAGAATAAGAATCTTCGCAACGAAATCTGTCCTTTACAAGAATTCTAGCTTAATTTGCAAACCATAGCAGTCTGAGTAGTATTAAATAAGGAATTACATCCTTAGGGCACCATCTTCAAGTGGTTGCCACAGAAAGAAAGGCCGTCTCTCAGCACTTCGCAAGTGTTATACACAGTCATTTATACAGGCAGATGCATATTTGGATCTGAAATCTACCTTCTCAGAACTCAAATGCTAACCTCCTGGAGAGTTTTTGTGGTTTGTGTTTTGGTTTTGTTGTTGGTGGTGGTGGTTTTTTTTGGTTTGTTTTTTTTTGTTGTTGTTGTTGTTGTTTTTCTCTTTTTAACAAGAGACTACATTTCAAAATAATGCAAACTATGACAGAAAAAAAATATTTTAGGAAATGCTACAGAGCCCATGAAGACTACATCTTGAATAGCTCTACACTCACAACAAGAAGGAGTAGACTTTCATACCCTTACTCACATTCAACTGCATTTCACTGTGTGAGTAAACCTATAACTTGAAAGATATTAGACTGGAACTAAAACATTTTTTGTCAGGAAAATGTTTCAGAATCTGACCCTTCATATTGAGAAGCCAGACTTTTTTTTTTTTTATTTAAACATATATAATTAGCAATCCAGAGAAACATCAGAAAAAACAGTTCTTCAAAAATTACATCAAATGCCATGCAAAAATGCTATGTATACATCTTACATGCAAATTAGTAATCACAGATAGTTCTGCTTTGGCAAATGTTCCAAATGGTTAGGGTTGTTTTTTTTTTTTTTAAATTGTTTTAAGAACCTTGATGAAAATGTTTATCTAGTAAACATGTCCTGAGATGGGCCACCTGCCCTCCGAGAACAAAAAAGTACTGAAAAATATTTGTGCATAACTGATATCTTAACATGAAAACTGCCTCTCTCCCAGTCATGAATCAAGCAACCATCAAGAGGTATGACAGAAGATTATATAACATAATAAAAAAACCCTAAAATTTGCATTTACCTTATTGATCTTCAGATTGTATTTCTTTTGTCACTGGATTTGTCCTTGTGGACATCCAGCCTTCTAAGTTTTTCTTACTTTTTGCCTTTTGTACTAGAAGAAGTTTTGAACCATCCTATCACTGCCACTGTATCCTCTGCAAGCCTAGCTTGCTTAGTATTCTCTCCTAGCTCATCTTTACAATGAATGCAAAAGATACAAATGTCCTACTAATGTCCTACATTAGCAGGACAGCAGAGATCTTGGGTAAATCTCAGTCAATCTCACAGTACAATGTAAAAGCCACCAAGTTTGGATTCAGAGCAATTTAAAATGAAATAAATAAATAGGAATATACTGATTCCATTAGAATACTAAAGAGAGAGACATGACTAGAGGGAACAGCAAATTCAGTGGTGCATGGACACTCTCTACAAAAACCGCAGCTGCCCTCCTCCCCTCATCTGTACCACAGTTGAGTGAGCGCTGCCAACCTGACAAAGGAACAAGAGCAAACACCCCACCCACAAACGCAGAGCAAACTCTCCCTCTCATACTCGTTGTATGTACTTCAATAAGAACCAAAGCTGGAAAAAATACATCTTGAGCAAGCCAGTTCAGATCTTCAGAATAGAATCATGAAGTCATAGAATCATAGAATGGTTAGGGTTGAAAGGGACCTTCAAAGGTCATCTAGTCCAACCCCTCTGCAAGGAGCAGGGACGTCTCCACCCAGATCAGGTTGCTCAGAGCCCCGTCCAACCTGGCCTTGAATGTTTCCAGGGATGGGGCATCCACCACCTCTCCGGGCAACCAGTTCCAGTGTTCCACCACTCTCAGCATAAAAAAATTCTTCCTGATATCTAATCTAAATCTACCTCCCTCTACTTTGAAACCATTACCCTAGTCCTATCACAATAGGCCTACAGTTTCTCCCCATCTTTCCTGTAGGCCCCCTTGAGGTACTGGAAGATCACTAAAAGAGTAAGATCTGTATACTTTGCTTAAAGTAAGTTTTAGTATAGTGGCACCTTAGAATTTTTGCAGCCTTTTATTAATATCCTCCTGCAGTAGTGACACACTCTGTCTGTATAGTTTATGCAAGCTACTCTGCATCAGGCTTTCAAAACCCAGAGACAAAAATCTGCATCACTCCTGGAGTGTGCTTGCATTATCTCCATTGATACCTTGAAGGAATATTTACATGTTAACAGTACATCCACTTTTGTACTGAGGACAGAAGTTCAGCACTGAGTCAAGGAAAATAAAGAACTTTTTTCTCAAATAAGCATTTAAATAGTAAGTAGTGGACATTGTTTTGCTCAGAATAAAGAGAGATGAGATTTAAAAATCTCAGTACATAGGTTAGGCCTACTGGAATTAAAGCGTAGGATTAATCTTCTTATAAAAAACATCAGTCTCTACTACTGAGATTGGATATGAAAATTAAAATCCATTGACATTAACTAAATGGGCTCTGCATTTTCTTATTTTATCTCAGTTCAAATAGTAGAGCCTGAGACTATGATAATGCTTTGAAAATAAAAAGAAAGCAAATCACCTTCTCCATGCACAGATTATATATTTTTTTTTTGTTTCTCTATTTTCTTTTCCCTTTTCTCTCCCAGCCTTTGTTAACTGCAGGGAAGATGAATCATATCAGGCATTTTGCACTTCTGTCTAAAAGCAGTGATGGCTTTGGCTATTCTCATCTCCTCGGCACCGAAACCCATGACTGGTCGCAGGAAAAAGGGCTCTTTTCAGAGTTGCCCATTTGAGGTTGATAGTTGTAATTTCTAGGGAACACAATAGCTTGATGAAGTCATAGTCATTTAAAAGGGAAAAGAATTATTTTAGGTCACTTCCATAGAGAGCTAAAGGATATTAACATCTATAATATCAAAGCATAAATTCATCAGCATAATCAAATAGGCTAAGTTCAAGTAATTACTCTTCAAAAACCATAATCACAAGTCCTCTAACTAAACCTCAATTCCTCTGTAACCCACATTGATACCACTGTGGCTTTTTGTCCTCTTGTGGCTAGACCACAAAAGGCTTTTATGAGTCTTTTACTGCCTGCAAAACATAAAATTATAAATCGAGTCTACAAATCAAAGTGTTTTAACTCAAGCAATAAGGGATCCAGGATTCTTTCAGAAGTTGAAATCATAATTTCTAGCTCACAGACAGTATATACAGTTGGTCAATAAACATGATGGATCAGTCAAGCCAGTGGAAAACTATCTGCAGATCTCTTCACCACTGTCAACCAAAGTCACTCCAAATCACGATGCAATCTATGTGTTAAAAAAGAGTTCACCTCATTATTGTTCAAGAATCTTCTTCATATCCCCAAATTTAGGGAAGAATACAAACTGTACCTCATGCAACAGATATTAAAACTGTTAAAACTTGAGTCTTACTCTTAGGTTTGCAGGAGACACTAGCCTAACACCATGTTGCTCGACAGAGGAAAATAAATATGCACTTGAATAAGGGATTATTAAGTCTAATTACCTTTCCAAAAAGGTATAAAAGATAAGTGTTTCTTTGACAAGAATGAGTAAAAGAAACATGAGGTTGCTCTAACTTCTTAGATTATTGGGAGATTTAATAACTGACTACATTGATTAAAGGAAAAGAGTTGCTAAATTGTATAAAATATTCCTTATTTTCTTCAGATTTTCATTTTTACAATCCTCTTCTAAATGCAGCAACACAACATTCTGCCACATTTATTGCCTTATTTTGCTCCCAGATCACTTTTAATTGGAGCACCATACGCTTTGAATATGTGAACGTGTACATACCTGTGTATGTATTTACTTATGAAAACTATTCAGAAACCTGTTCCTCTGATTACTTGCAAACATCCCTACAATGTCTTTTGTTTATTAAAAGGGTAGGCTGAAATTTGACTGCTTCTGCAGCTCCATTTCTGAGAAGAAAAGAAGTAGGTAACACAAGCTATAGCTTGAATAATTAAAATAGTATTTATCGGGTTTACTTTTTCCGTGGAAAAAAAAAAACCCAGAATATTTTTTGTACCATTTTGCAGAAGTATGAACAGCTTGACTGGAAGATGAAACAGAAGACCCCTGGAAGTTTCCTTGCAAACTGTGTTGAAATGCTTTCAATAAACAGTTCGAACTTTTCTGTAAGATACTTCACAGAGCACAGACTGCATTTATTAGACCACAAGCAGGGTATTTTAGCAAAAATCTATGGGAAACAATACACACAAAACCAGTATAAACCATGGGTACTTCACCTACATTGGCAATAAATTTATGGAATATCTTTTTCTTATTCATTCCAACTCTCAAGAAAAAAAAAAATTGCACAAAGTACAGCAATAGGAAAAGATTGCCTTGATAGCTGACATGAAATAAAAGCCAATCCAGAAAAATAAATAGGATTTGCTAATATGCCAAATCTGTTATGGAATATTTAATCCTATTTATAGGTGGAAAACAGTATTAAAAAATCTCCTTTCCTTTTTATGGTCTGGGTGAGATAATGGAAACCGAGTACCACCTCAGCCATTCTCTCATTCAAGTTCAGTGGGAAAGCAGTTGAGGGTCCCTACAAACAGAGGGACGAGCCTGATAAGCCTGAGCAGCACACACATGAGAACCGCAGATTTTTCCAAGTACTGGCATAACAAATATCTAAGCTAGAACTACAGTTGGCACACAACCCCTTCTCTCTGTGTTTAACACAAATAGAGGAGTCAAGACCTGGAAGCACGGCATTCAGAAAACTGAGGAAGGAGCTTTCATTTAAAACTTGGCTAGAAGTCCTGGTGTTGAGGAAAACAAGCCTTTTAAATTCCTTTTATGCAAGTAAGACTTTTTTCAAAGAAACATCAATCATTAATTTCTCCTGGTGATGGAATCTGCCTGCAATGTTACCTACTGTCTAATTAAAAAGAAAGTATCAATATCCTTTTGAATACTTGAAATATATCTTACACATGCTTGAAATGGTGGTAATAATTCACATGTAAATATAACTTTAGCCAGGCTTTTAGTGATATATTTGAAAAACTGAGTGGCATTAATCAGAGGCCATGCCTGTATGTCATTTAGATATTATCAAGAGCCAAAACTGAAAGCACTTCTCTGTTCAGAGATGACAACATACTAATTAGCAATGTATTGCACTAACACTAAAAAGTCCTTCATAGTCTGAGTGCTTTGTTAAGTTCTGTAAGCAAAGAGATACAAGCACTATTATAATACAAAAGTACACTTATGCTTAATTAAAAAGCAACACAACAATGAAAAGAAACAAAACAAACAAACAAACAAAAAAGAATAGAAATGCTCTAATCACCAAACCTACTGAACACTGTTTAGTTTAGGGAGCGTGGTCACTTTGCCAGACTTTAATATTTAATGACACACTCATCCCTAGATAACTGGATAGAAGACAGAGGCAGGATCCTGCATCACTTTTGGTAAATATAATTTAATAGCATGAAACGGTTTCTTCATTAAAACATTTCTTCATATCCTCTGTATTACACGTTACATGCTCGTCTACCTGCATCAGTTCGCATGAATTACCTGAGCACTTAAGAGACAGTGGCACAATTTTGGTACCAAAGTGTAGCTAACTTTTACTGTCACTTTTGTAAGAACACGTTTGTGAGCACATCAGTGCATTTTACATCCATCTCCTATACTCAGTTGTTGCATGATGAATAATTTAAGATAACACATACATTTCTGAGCTCTCCAGACAAGCCGGAAACCAGGGATCTGACAAATCTGCTACTTAATTTTTTTTCAGATTTCTATCAAAGCCAAGCCTAATACAGGGGGAGACAATTACCTTCTGATCTTCTCATAGTATGAAGTTTGGAAGTGGAAAATCTCTCTTTTTTTTCCTCTCTCCTGTAGCTAAGCTTAGAGCTCCTACCAAGTATCCTTTTTTCCCCCCTTTTCCAGCTGAAAACAATTACTTGACTCACCGAGTCATGTTGCACATTATACTCCAAGAAAGTAAGTCATCTTATTGAAAAGATCATTCCAACAAGGATTAAGGCCCTCAACTTGCCACATAGCCTGTCACTCATGGTCAAAGCAATATCTCAACAGGTGTGGCAGGTAAACATAAAGGGAGGGTAGCAAACATCCATAAAAAGAAGAAGGTATTGAGGGGAGGACAACACAGAACCATGACTGTCACAGCCAGCATAGCTGGCTACAGCCAGATAACTACAAGTCAAGAAGTACAGTATGTATACTAGAAATATTAACAGTCATTTTATATTTGGCTTTCATTCATTAAGTTTCTTTATAATCACATCATTATTGACTTCACAGGAAGGAAATGGGAAAAAAAAGTAGCAATTAAGTATTATATATGTCAAAAATTCATATGAAATAATATATTTAGGGTATCTGTAAATGTTGTATATATTCATAGTATTAACTTTCTAAAAAATCATTATAAAAACATCCAGACAAATTTCTATAAAGGGTGCATCAGGCATCTAAAAAAATCCTGCAGGATGACATGGTTACAGTCTTCAAACATGTAGACTGCAGGAATGAGAATGAATACTCATCCAATAGATCTCTCCATTTAATCCATCTAATGGAGCCGAAAGGAATAAAACTAAAAGGAAGAAAAATCAATTTGGTCATTGGAACGTAGTTCCTAAAGGTAATGAGTTAAAAACTGGAAGAGAACGCTACCTGTAGAGGTCTCCAAGAATAAAAATTCTAAACAGAAATTTACATACTGTTGAATGTACTCTGGGAGAAAGTGTGGATGAGATGACTTCTTTAGGTCTTCTTCAGCTCTATTTTTTCTGTCATTGTATGATCATTTTCTCCACCTTTTAAAAACTTTGAAGAGATGAAGGTGTTTGCTACACAAATTTAGCAGTCTCTGGGCAGAAGCCAGCACACTGATTTAACAGTGTATTTTGTGTAGATACATTATTCAGAGACGTTGCTTGTAGTTCTAATATTCTGTGAGCACCGGTACTATTTTTTTTTCCTAGTGGCTTAATGTAACAATGTGATCTGAAATAGAAACCACTTTCCCACTCCAGAATAAACATTGTAATTATCTATGCAGTGCTTGAATATCACAATGAGAACATCTTATAATTTTTGTAAGAACAGTCATCATATTGAACGGTCCCAGACTGCACCCTTTTTAATGTTAACAAATATCCAATTAAAGATTAAACTGGGACCTGCAAAGTCCATTTCCAGAAAACAAAACAAAAAAAAAATTACACTAAATCAGACTATGCTGACAGACATACATGTTAAAAACCATATCCTTTAACCATGGTGAAAAAAAAAAAAAAAAAAAATTACAATGCACATTCTCTCACTCAATGCTGTTCCACTGGGCAAACACTTCACTGCATCGTACTTTAATTCTTGTTTACCTATGTTTTAAAAAACAGCATTATGACATCTAATGTTCTTGTTTTTAAGATGGAAGGGAGAAGTGTGCAAAATGTATAAATTTCCGTTCCCAAGCCAGCATTAGGTGTAATTACCACCAAACTTGTTCTGTTTCCAAATTAAAAAATGAGCAGTACAAAAAGCATCTCAGTAAAGCCCTAAAATTTCAAAATACACTTTTTGCACAAATTCCTAGGCAACAAGACAATAGCCCAAATTTATACTCTCCACCCTCGACCCTCCCCGAAAATAGATAAATTCCACATAGGAAGAAGGAGAAAGGCATTCAGTGACTCTTCAACATAAAATGAGTCAAATTGACGATCTTTAAGTACATGCTTGCTTTTGATAGAGACTTTAATGCAAACTGATTTAAATAAAATTAAATATGAACTTTATAATATGCATATTATTTGCTGAAGCCAGGTCAGAATAAATATGCCAAAACCAACTGTATTACTCTCTAGTGGAAACAAAATTAGGGTTTGTTTTTTTTAACTGTATAGAAACCTGAAATTGTTAATGTGTCCAAGCATTCACGCGCATGTTTGAACAACTACAGACAAAACCTATTCTAAAGACAGCAAGTCAGGTACACTATTGTTATTCAGGTTAATTCTGAGCTCCTTACTGAGCTTGGTAGGCAATAGCTGCTTCACTTTCATGGCATCAGCAGCAGTTGTGCCTAAGGACACAGTCTTTCCAAGTGTCATGAGATTATACTGTAAAATGTTTACCGTTTCTTTAGTGTTTAGCTGCAGGTCTCCTGGTGTGTGCAATTGTTTTCCATCAAAACAATATTTCCTCTTGTGGCTACTGTCGGCCTTCACCAGGGAGCCAAATACAGCAAATCTTGCAACAGCTTATCCAGAATGATATTGCAGTGATGAAGCATGGAGCACTCAAGACTGAGCTAGGAAAATTATAAATTGTAGTACAATGGAAGTTATTACATGGGCCAGTCCGAAGTCAGTGGCCAGACTCCAGTGTGTGGGGGTGTGTCATGTAAATACATATTCAGGAAAGGAATGCCCTGAATATCCTTAGCATTCCCATTCCCAGGTTCTGGAGGAACAGGAGCACCTGTAGTTTCATTATGCTAAAATACCAGAGCTAAGACAAAACAGAAAAGAGGGAACCAAAGCTCCAAATACTTCACTTTTGACAATGAAGGTAGACACAAACTAATGAACAGACTTCTCTTTTCAATAGATCATATTGCCTGCACCAGAGAACAGCTTTGTTGCAACTGTCTTACAGCACACTTTCATCCTAGTAGAGTCACTATTCCTTTAAGGAATAAGATTAAGAGAATCAGGAACATAAATAGTTTGGTTAGTAAGTAAATATTGGAATAAGAGAGATTTGGAAAATATAACCTGTTTATTGATTTCAGCAGAAACCCCTTCTGTAGATTTCACTTTATGATCTTCATTTGCCCCACTAGGAATACCAATCTGTCTATTTAAACACTATTTTTTTTTTTTTTTTGCCAGAGAAGTCTGAAGAAATTGGACTGTAAATTGCAATGATGCACGGGTCACATTTTATATTCAGATTGCATTCAGCTAAAAACAATCATTTTGTTTGTACTAAACAGTATATTTACATAATAGCTTTGTGAATTATGTTTCTACTGCCTAAAAATGAACAGGAAACCCTATGAATGGTGTACATATGGTCTGTTACATTAGGGGAACCAGAAAAAGGAAACAGCTAACCAACAAGGTACCACCCTCCAACATCCTTCACAGAGCCCAAACACTCAAGCCAGGACTCTATGACCACTATGAAAAGATTTAAGATGAAATGCAGTTTCAAATCCCCATTTCTTTTTCTACCAGGCTGTGCTATAGAGATGTTGGTTGAAATAAATACTCATACAACATGCTGACAGAATATTGGCAAAATACCATATAACAACATTTTATACATAGGTCACAATCTTGTCCACCTTATTTCAATCAAGATATCCTAATATCAAAATAGCTCAGGTTTAAGGTAAGAATTAAAGCGGACAATGGCCAAATAAAGGCATCCAAGGTGTCAGGGCATCACCAGCATATAACCTGGACTTCACAGAACAAAGTCAACACAAAATGTCAAAAGGAACTAATTTGCTTGCTGTATATGCACTGGCTCAATTATCCACTCCTTGTAAATGCCTAGTTTGCCACCAGTTATGAATGGCAGCACTTACTGTTCAGATTAGGCTTTACTGTTTGCTAAAAAACACTTTTCTGAAAAGTTGTCAGCAAGGTACAAAAAAAAAAATCCTTGTAAGCAGGAATTTTCATATAAACCCTAGAGTGGTCTGTATTTATCAAAAGCTTACATAACCTAAAGGAAACGCTAGCAGAGGATAACATAATTTGAAGTGTACTACATAGAGCAGGAAGTTTTCTTTGTTCACACAGTGCTAAGAGAGAGAATGCAGATTATTCACTACTGAATATTTTGCAGAAGTATTTCCATAAGTAAAGGCTATTTTTTTTTCTATCCAATCCATCAGGTTTCATTATAAAACCAATTCTACCACTGTCCTTCAGAGTATCTTTATCTCTGCCCTTGGCATTTTTTTACAGAAATACCTTTGGACACCTCTAGCTGCTTGCTGCCTGCCTATTTTCCTTTGATGGGGACAGTGTGACCTGGAACTCTGGGTCTGAATGTTAATTTCCATTTATCTAGCCAGCAATCAAGTATACATACTAGAAATGTATCTGCGATACTGAAGCTAAAAGCTGATAATATTCCTGTGTTCTCTTCTTTCAGCATATGTATTTAAAAAAAAAAAAAAAAAAGAGGGAGAGAGAGAGAAGGTATTGGGCGAAACAAGTCTAGTCACATTGCTTCAGATCTGTCCAGGAGAAATCTCTTGACTTTTGTAGACTTAGTTTTGAAATAAGGAGTTACCACTTCATTCCTCTTTTAAAAAACATGGCATATGGACCACCTAACGCCTGAGTTCCATCTGAAAAGTTTAATTGATCCCCAGCATTCTTACTTACCCTTCTTAAAACATTTATCTAACTCCTTAATTCACAGTATCACAAATGGAAAATAAGTAGCAAAGAAAAACAAACTTTTAGCAGTCCAGATACAGATCAGAATTTACTTTTATTTTTGGTTTTTGTTTATTTAGTTACCTAAGGGTTGTAAAAGTATATATTCCTGATAAATAGGTTTTGCAGTCATCATCTCCTCAGTCCTGCTTCCGTGTTTAATCAAGCTCAAAAGGTGTTTAACACTTCTTATCCTCATTCTGCCAGGAGCACAATAAAACTCATAGAACATAAGTGGCAGCATACAGCTTTTTGCACTCTACATCCCAGCTACCTGAAACAAGTTTGACCTAAAAATGTAATGAAAAGTCTCTTTCTTACTAGATCTTGAAATATTTTCCATGTGTTTAATCTAATTTTCTTTGCATTTGTGTATAAATTCCCTGCACTACTAAGTACTTTAACTTGGTTGAAAGTTGTAGTTTGTTTTGAGCTATTTTTCCACTGTTGCTTTTTTTTTTTTTTGTACCCTCCATGCCACCTACAGTCTACCGGAACACCACTACATGCTATGTAAACTTCACGACTAAATTAGTTCCCTATACACTTCAGCTTTTGTTGTCATATCCATGACAACCGAAGTATACCGGATAACGTGAGTGGGCTAATGATGCAATTTGAATTAATGCCTACACTATATCTATAGTTTAAGTATGTTAAACTTTATTTTATATAGAAAATATATAGAGCTATCTGTAATGTTTTGAAATCAGTATGTTAAAATTTTCAGGAAGAGAAAGGCAGCTGTGATCAGATGTGCAATCTAGCAATTCTAAGACTCTGATTTTCTCTAGGAGTCTGACAATACCTTCTCAAAAAATGAGTTGCTAAAATTCCCATAGACTTGTGTCAGCATGACAGTGTGTGAAAGATGAAAGGACAATTCCTTTTATTCATTTGCAATCTTTCATGTATATTAGTATCTTCTAGGAGACCACTCTAAATTCTTACTACTGAAAGTAGGGAAGACGCACAGAGTGAGGAAGTTTTGTTTAAAAGTTAGTAGAGTTTCGATCCCCAAGAAAGGAAGAATTCCTCGGCAAAGTTAGAACTGCTGTTTAAGGGCTATCTTTGTCATATAGACTATCCCTAGCATAGGTTCCATCACAACATTACAGAATTGCCTGTTGCATCTCCGTGTTGCTCAGTTTATCTTTGGATCCTGAATCTGTTCCAGACCATGCAGAGTCTGAAAACCACTATTTTAAAATCTCTGCCTGTGGCACTTCTCCAGGATTGAGTAGTGCTGGTCTTTGCTCTGCTTACCTGCTGAATACTTGTTTTGCTTTATTGAGCTTCAGAAGTTTTCTTTCTGTCCTCGCCCTTGAATTTTCATAGTTTCTTCTAATACAGTATTAACAGAGCTAATTCACTCTGAAGCATTTTATTCATATCTCTTTCATGCAAAGTTTGGACTCGGTGAGCTAAAGCAGATGAGGTCAGTCTTTTTGTCTCCTTTTTGAGCCAACAGAATGTAATTTATTGAGTTCCACTGTGTAGCAAGCACTGTGCAGTGGCTCTACAATTTGCATAAAGAAATATGTGAAAATGAGTAATGTGTAGAACAGTCCTACTTAAAATTAGTTTATAAATTGGAATAAAAATCACATTACTTTCCAAATATAGATAATCACCTGTCCTCTTATATCACCTAAGTTGTGTAAAAGTTAAGTCCATAGGAAAAGTTGACAATGTACTTAAACAGGACTTAACCATCAGGGCTGTGAGGATTTTTTTTTCTAAAGAAAATGGTTTTTTCCTACTTTAAAAACAAAGCTAAAAAAAAAATCCAACCAAAATATGAAATCCAACCAAAAATAAAAAGCACACGCTCTCCAGAGGGGAAACATTTATAATTCTGTAAACAGAACACAAGTGAACTAGAAATAAGGTCTGGATTCCCACTCCAGTCCTGCTCAGTCTATCAACAATTGAGCTCTAGAATGCTTGAGTAGGGTGTCTGGACCAGACGACCTCCAGAGGTCCCTTCCAACCTCAACCATGTGTGCAATTTAAGTACCATCTATTACCAACAGTAGAATGTAACTTATGTTAGCTTAGCTGACAACTAGTGTTAACATATGTTGATGAACTTGAATTAACCCTGCAGGACACGAGTTAACTCTTATTTATAAGAGCACAGAAGTAACTTAAGCCTAAACTACCTCTTAATTACTGTTGAAGTTGCAAAACTTGAGAGAACCTTTGAGATAAGCAGACTACGAGTGCCAGCACCAGCTGGCACTCGAAACAAGTCAGTCAAGACTTAGTCTATATAATTTATTAGTTATAATTTAGTTATAACACTACACTTTCTTCTATTTTGATGCTGCTTTCACAAGTACTTCTCACATAAGGAGATTTGGGTAGATACTCAGGAACCCTTCTAATACACCAGAAGAGAGAAAATAAAATTATTTTTAAGATTGTTTCCTGCTCTGGGTTCAATCTTCAACATTTCTGTTTGGCAACAGTCATGCTGGTTAAACATGGGAAATATTCTATCATTTTAATCACTTTTTCTTTAATGTTCCATTATGTGATTCCATTTTGTTAATTGTAAATTACACCAATTTATTGTCCTATTTAACTCTTTTTTTTGCCACCTTTACCTGATTCTTGCTCCACTAATGACATATAAGTACTCCCCATTATAATGCTTGGCACTTTTCTTATGCCCTGACAAGAGCCTAGGTACATACTAGGTACATACAGCGTCCAGGCTCAAGACTACTGAGAAGGCAGTTAAGCCTTCCTAAAATTCACGGTTGCCAGACTTGGCTCCTTCCATAGCTTCTGGAAAGCAACAGTCCCAGTGCCCACGTCTGGAACTCTCTGCAGCCAGCCTCATTGCAGGCACCTGTCTGAATCCCATTCACTGTTAGAATTTCAGTCACATAGAGAAGGAAAAGTCTGTACCTACATGTTATTTTTGATCTAGGCTTCACAACTGGGACCTCAATATTTAATTACACTGCTCTCGTGGCTCCTGCACTGTAAGAAAATTTCCAGTCACTAGAGGAATAGGTTACCAGTTCAGTCTGCATCTTCTCTTCTTGGAAAAATCCAATTGCTGTATCATGCAACCTTTTTTACTTGTGGAAAATAATCTTTCTGCTCAACAAATGCAAATATTTTAGTGAGCTCCGCCTGCTGTGCATTTCTAAGAAGCAGGTTCCCTTCAGCTATGACAAACTCTGTGATAATATTGTTCCTCCAAGGGAAGGACAGGTTGATGTCTAAAGAAATTCTGAGATTTTTTTCATCACTAGAAAATTTTCTGTATTATTTTTATATATAATTTGCTAGCCAGCTATTGTATTCCTTCAAAACAAAGCACTTATGCTGTTTTATCTCTGCAATACCACAGAGGCTATTAGCAAGTAGAATGGAAAACAAGTCAGATGAATTTAACACAAGCATGCTTATTCACCATAAATAAGGCTTCCTACAGGGTTGTGTTTTTTTTTTTTTCCCCACTTGTTTAGAAACAGGTTCTACACCATCAATTTCCCCTATATAATGTACAATAAAATACTTTGTATATGAAGCTAGAACAACACATAGCAAAGATGGATAAAAGACAAACACCTCATGACAATAAGAAAACAGAAAATACTGTCTTTAATATATCTTAAAGAATGTTACTATTTTAATAAGCAGATTTCTTACCACCTGCACATCTTTAACCGAAATTGCACTCTTAAGCTTTTATAAGTCATTATCATGTGATCAAAGCCCTGCAAATTACTGAAATTAAATTAATCATAAAATTGATATTTCTTTACTTGAATGATGTATTTCTCATGGTGATAAACTAATCACTAAGAAGAATCAACCATCATTAAACACATCCCTTTATAATTCCTTAAGGTCAAGTATCTTTCTGTTTCACTCAACAATTCAAGGTGCTTCTTACATCAGTTTGTTCTTTTTGTTTTGATGCATACAGCATGTGATAATTTGTGCCTCTGTGCGACTGCTTTGATTTTTGTTAGGTGGTCTGCACTGGCTGTTTTTTTTCCAGACCCACTGAGAAGACTGGTTCGGGTTTGTTCACGTCAGGCATTATGCCAGTCTGTAACCTGCAGTAGTTACACCCCAGGTCCTCCTCTACTGCTACTAGCCAGTATACACCTTTGGCCATCTCTTTCAACTCAAACGCGGCTCCACCAGCCATTCTGCGCTCTAACCTTGATTAGAAAGATTCCTGTTCATTTCAGTGACCTTTTACTGTCTTCAAGTATTTCTTGCTCCCAAGCAAAAGTCTTCTTCTGTCAAAGTCAGATTGAATATTCAATTTGGAATGTCCAAATCTGAGTATACTCATGACCCCAAACCAGGATTTTATCTTATACACTGCTAAGCTGATTTTTTTTTATTTTAGTAGGTGGATAACAAATCAACATCTTCCATATTTTAGAAGGCAGATTAAGCTAGAGAGAAATCTTGCCTGCTGATTTTCTTTTGCTTTACTAATTGAATACACCTATTGCTTTTATAATCTTCTGGGAAGAACATTAATATCGAGTAATATCCTGCGCATTGTCAAAATGATGAATAAACTTGCAGTATCTGAGCAACTGACTTGCTGACAGATGCAAAGGAATTTTATTTTTTCCCCTCTAGAGAAATTCTAAGTCTGCAAGTGGCTGGAAGAAAGAAGAACAACCCTGGGCTGCCACTTCTGCTTTCACTTCTGTGAAATTTCAATTGACACAAACATAGGAAGCAAGGAATTGGAGAAATCAGAGAAAGGTGGATGCTAGCCTAATAAATTAAAGCTGCTTTGAGAGGACTGTGTTGTCCCTATTTGTCCAAGATCCATTCTCAGTCTGAAATCTGCAGGCTGCAGATTTGACCAAACTATGCAGATCAGCACAAAAAAAAAAAAAAAAGGTGAAGCAGAAGCCACTGTCAGAACTGAATATATACTAAGGACAAGCCAAAGCAGGAGAAATACTTTCCTTTGCAAAGATCTCAGCTTTGCAAATGGTCTGTGCCTGTCCTGACCCCGCGTTAAAGGGGAAATCTGGTCAGACCTGAAGCATAAAGAGGAGGGCAGGAGATGACAGTTGAATATTCTATTCAAGATCCAAGACCATCGGTTGCCCACTATTGCAACAAAGATTAATTGCATATCAATCATAACGAGTAACCTCGTATTTTTATCCTTAAGGCACTGGCATTATGAGACTTAGCTCAGGCCACTTGGATGGCATTACAAATATTCTTAATTTTATGTGAGTCTACATATTCACAGACTGAGCTCTCCTCCTATGGCAGCTACAGTTTTTGCTACAGATTTGAGCTATTCTTCTAAGACCCAGACTAGTTATAGACTGCAAGTGAGCACAGTAGAAAGCTCAAAGGCAGGAAGGAAATCTGTGCCCTGTTGCTTGAAGGGTTGCCATCCACACGGGCTCTTGTGGAACTATACGTGTGTCCAGCGCTTCTGATTTCAACCTGAAATATATTTAATTTACGTACAATTACATTGGTCAATGCAATAAGCAAAATAAACCTGTGATGTAAAACTTCAACCACTATTCAAAATTCACCCCATCTTTTTTGTTTTGAGAGCTTTAGTGGCATATATTTTTGAAATATATTTGTAATTGGAATAGAATCTGTTTCATTAATGCCATGTCAGGATGAACAATTATTAGCTTTGACTGAGTACAACACTTTCTTTACCCACTGGAGTACAGCTCTTTACAAAACTGATACATCAGCATAAAATGATCTAAAGAAAGTGTGAACCTTGCAGCTTTATTTAAATGATGTGAAATGAAACTGAAGCAAACACACATTTTACATTGTAGGCTGTTTCCTCAGAAGTATAATCATTTACATTTTAGTTTTGTGTGTCATATTTTTTCTTTAGCTGCTATTCTGTTCCAGTTTTTAGCATTTAATCTTAGAGATAAGTCTTCATAGTAGCAGACAATCTTACTAAAGCCCCTTCGAAAACAGCAAAAAAAAAAAAAAATCCACTTGTATCAAATAGTAATTTATAGAGGAGTATCCTCATTTTTCAATCTCAGTCAGCAAAACTTGTGTCAAATATTCACATTCTTCTTGGTTACTTTAAGGTTTTCAGCCAGAATTATACAGCATAGATTCCAGTTTGTTATGTTTTTGATGTCTGCCTTGAGAATTTTGTAAGGGTTTGCAACAACTCCTAACAACCACATCATTCACCAGGATCTAACACAGTAGGTTTGTCATTATCTGTGGTGAACACTACGGCATCAGGGGTAACAGAGATATAAAAATATTCCTAAACACCCTCTTCCATAAGTGAAGATCTGAAGCGTGATTTGGAAGGAATTCTCACAGCTGAATGGATATTTTCAAAGGTTTAACAAAGCCTAAAGTAACACTCACTTTTGAAACATCCCATTACACACATACTAAAGGATGGTATTTTTAGTCAGTGCCTGTATTTGCAACACGTGTCATGGTAATTATGATGTGTCAGAAAATATGTATTACTAGGGTGGGAAGCATTATTTTCACTATGGGAGATAAAAAACCAGATAGGTTAAGACAGATTACCAGTTACCAGTTCTTCTTAAACACATAAAACAAGACCAAAGACAGATCAAAAGGTTAACATTAATTATTATACTCATATTCAGAGTAGTCTGTGAGAGCAAAGTGATACTTTATACAACATTGTTTTTGCCTAGCCTTTGTCAGCATTTTTTAAAAACTGTTTCAAACCAAAACCTAAGTGCTACATCTTAAATTTTCATATATTTACAAAAGTAAAAGCCACCTCTTTAGCTAGACAGATATACAAACATACAAGGAAAAAACTGTTACTCGTCATTCCAGTTAGAAAGAAAAGTAATTTGCAAAGTATATTACAATGTGCAGAAGACAGGGTACCATTTATTCACTAATCTTATAAGTGAAATTTATCAAATTAACATTTTCCTGAAAACAGCACAACTGATAACTCTACCTCAACGCCAACTTTCCACTCTCTTCAAGAGCTTTCAGGTTATCAGTCAAATGAAATTTTGGAATTTTTCTCTCATGTTACAATACAGCTGAGAAAATGTGGCATTGCAGGGGACCCACAACTTCAAATACACACTCACTGGGAACAACTGAATAGAAATGCTTTAAAAACTTCTCAGTTACTTCAAGTTACATGCTAAATAAAACAGAATTATGGATTTGGAGGAAGCAAAAACATTGCCCTGTTTTGCCCCAATGATAAATGGTAAAACGCAGTGTACTCAAGAGGAAAAATGAAGGATTTATAGTTCAGAATCAGCAGATTAACAAGTTTCACTGTTCTGGTTTTTTTTCCCCCACTCCAAGCTTATAAATATAAATATCAGCCATTATAATCAGGTAAGGTTTACTCATGAGGTTGATCTTTAATGATGCTGACTCAGCTGATGCTGATGAGATTTTAAAACTTGGACTTTCTTGATTAGATTGCAATGTTAAGGTCTGTTAGCATCACCAGAAAGCCACTGTCTAGACACAGAGTACCGTTTTCAGAGTGGAGGTGTTTTTTTAATTCTTTTTCTCCTCTGCAGCCTGAACATGTTACTGATGTACAAAGCAGCATCAATCTATTCTCTATGGATAAGAGCACCTCCTTTCAGATTCCCAGAGAAAGATATGACCATCAGAGAGGTACGTGAAATGTGGATGTTAAGCAAAAGTAAAAATCTGCATGTATTCCACTGAGTGCTATATATTGCTATTTTTTGAGTCAAAGAGCTAATTGCAGACAAAACATTGCTGATTACATGTGTAGCTACAACTGAACCCACCCCATTTGGGTTCTGATCAGCAACAGAAGGTCACGTTGCTCATCTGAGGAGTAATCAAATCACTGACGATACAAAGAGATATTCATAGATGAGCTAAGTAAAGCTCTGCTCTTAATAGTGAGATTCTTTCACACCCCTCAACCAGCCAAAAAACTACTTCTCAAGGCCATCTGACTCCCAAATGTATTTTTCAAGTTACCTGTAAAATTGTGTGTCTTGTCTGGACATTTCCATCAAACTTAGATCAATGCATGCATATAATTGTACCTCAGAAATCAGTAGTGTTACAGCAGCACAAAAGTAAAACAGATACAAGTAATCTCATTGATCACGTCAATTGAAGCCATTTTCCTCAAACACTGATTAATGCCTGTTATACATTAAATAACAAAACAAGCAAGCTGATCGTTTGTGTGCCACATACAGCCTGCTCAGTCAGTGAGGCAGGTTTATCAAAGGAAAAGTTTCCTTTATTATCATTAGCTGATTTTTAGTTACCAAGGTATAAATCGATGCACAATAAATAAAATCACACTGCTCCTAGACATAAGAGAAGATAGAAAGCAATTTCCTAATTTAGAAAATGAGATGGTTATCAAATTACCAGCTTATTCTGCAGTAAAGTAGAAGATACAAATAAAAATATGTGACCAAATGAGATTAGGCATCAAAAGGGGCTGAGGTTTGTTAAATTTAAACTTGTTAAACAGAAAATGAAAAAAATCCCAAACAAATCAAGTAAAAAAAGTTTGAAATAATAAGTTTGAAGAAGGTGAAGAGTTTGGGAAAACCAAGAAATGTTTGTTCATAGGGTATTTCTGCGTAATACACTCAGTCTTTCTGCATTTCATTTGGCTGAATATGGGGGAAAGGAAATAGGATCCCAGCCTGGATTAAATCAGACCTGCATAATGTAATCAAGAATAAGAAGGTATTATATATCAGATATAATATAAAACAGGTAAAAGTGGAAATGAGAAAAAATAAGTCAAATATGGAAAATGGACATAAACTGTACAGGAAGCTGAGATAAGATTTTTCCCCAAGTACATTAAAAACATTGTGAAGAAGACAGATCAGATTCCAGAGATGGCAAAAATAATGTGCTGACAGCAGAGGTATGAATGAAAGTAAATGCACTCATTAATTCCATATTCACAAGAGACCAGGGTCATCAACAGAAGTCGTTTGTTGAGGATGAAGAATTGTTATCAGGAAAGGTATCACAGGAGATGAATGTTAAAGAAACCCCAAGTCACACAATAATGAAAACTACAGGGCATCAATAGAAAGCTAAATATATTGAGATGGCTTCTAATCTTAACTTCATTCAGAGACTTTTCAGGGGTAATGGTTTTAAAATAGAGGGTGGTAGATTCAGACAGGATATTAGGAAAATTTTTTTTTACACTGAGGGTGGTGGAACACTGGAACAGGTTGCCCAGAGAGGTGGTGGAAGCCCCAACCCTGGAAACATTCAAGGTCAGGTTGGACGGGGCTCTGAGCAACCTGATCTGGTTGAAGATGTCCCTGCTCCTTGCAGGGGGGGTTGGACTAGATGGCCTTTGAAGGTCCCTTCCAACCCAAACTATCTATTCTGTGATTCTCTCATTCTATATGCTGAAAATAACAAGAAATTGCACTGAAAATTCAATCTCAAAGACAAAAATAAAGTGTACATTTAAATTAACATTTTCCTTTAAGAAGTCCAGTGAAGAAACTCAGTAAAGTTGTAATTTAAAGAGACCATTAGGAATAAGATCCCAATGTTCAATAGTTCCTTTTTTTTTTTTAAACAGAAGATGGCTATTTGCTTCCTTGTAGCATATGCATCCATACTATCTCAGATTTTATGAAGAATACCTTCAAAGGAAATACACCTTAATTCATTATTCTTACCATGCACACTGGAAATATGAAATAAGGATATAAAAGAGAGAAACATGCAAGATTAATAAAACGCTGAAATAATATTGCATCTGGATTTAAAAAACACTGCCCATCAAATCAAGTCGAGATTCCAGCGCTACAGGAATGCTCATTCTGCCTACCGCTATGATTATTCACACAGAAATCCTAACGTTGAACAACACAGCACTACATAAATTGCAAAGGGAAGGCCTCCTGGATATTCTTCTCAACTAGGACCTCACCCTCTACAGAAGAAAATTAGTGTTGACCTATTTAAATATCCAGATAAATTTTTTTTTTTTTTTTTGGTAAATTAAGGTAGTTCCTAATGTGCTTATTTTCATGTTTTAGACACAGTCGCAGTCAGCAGGAACCACAGCCCTTCACTAAGTAACTGCATAATGAATTGCAGTTTCTCTTCCAACTCTAAAACAAATCAGAACCTGAGCCCAGCAGTTACGTACTTTGTAGAACTTACCGGTGAAGCTGCCAGCCCTGTACATATATTTCAGTGAAGAGGCCCCAAATCAATGAAGGACTAAGCTTATGCTTAATTATACTTAAGCATGTGCTTAAGTATTTCCTAAATTGGCACTGTAATTAAGATTACATTTTCTAGGATACCAGTCTGACACTAATTGTAATCAATGTTAATTTCTTCTTTCTAGTATTTGTTCTCAGAGTAATTCTAATTGCAGTTGAATGTACGTATTACTCTTGTAACACAAATCAGCAATTTTCTATCTGTGGGTTGAAATGAGTGGCTACTGTTCATGAGTATTTCTGGATTGCTTAAATCTCATGGAATTGCTTTATTTAATACAAAACAAAAACCATTTTAAAACATTAAAGTGGTCATATGGTATGAATAGTTGGAGCAGAAAATATTTATGTAAAATTAAAAACATAACTAATAAACTACAGTTCTAGCAAAACAATACTGATGAACAGGTTTTAAGTGGAAGTCCATATGCTATATTTGTGCTATAAATCAGTCAAATCTGGAAAAGACAGTCTCAACTCTCATAGCTTCCTGGATAGCTTAGCTGAAATAATTTCAGTGTTCAGAGATAGTTGGGGAAAAGCAGCTTTCCTTCTCTCTGGCTTGGTACTGTAGACAATGCAAAAGGCAGGGATCACTAAGTGACTTTGTTTCTTTTCCTGCTGTGCATAATCAGTGAGTCAGTAAGGGCTCCCTACTCATCTCACCAGAGTTTGAAGGCTTATCTATTCCACGAGTAAAATGCCACACTAGGGAGTTAAAAATAAGGGGGAATTGGGTTCCCATGAGAGAACAATTAGTGTCTCACATGCACTACAGGAGAGCTGCTTACACACACTCCTAGCATGCTGATGTTGGAAGAAAAGGAATTAGCACTTTCCAACACCATTTTTTATAGCTCACTAAATGTAAAGTGTCAAGTAGCAGTTTACCAATAGTTTCGCCTGCAATAGCTTGCAGTTGGGTGAATTTAGGACTGTTTCCTGCATAACAAACCAAAGAGCCTATGGTAGCCTTTATATCCAGTCCACAAAATTCTGTTTGATCTACAATCCACCTTTGGACAGACATCCAGTCTCAAATCTACAGACTTCAAATAACAAATTAAATCTAGAGACTTCACCACATCCTCAACAAAAGCCTTTCAGTAGTTGAAGTACTTTAAGTTAAGAACATTTAAGTTAAGAGCATTTAATTCTCATTTTAATTTACCTAGCTTCAAACTTCAAACAACTGGATCTTGTGTTATTTTTCCTATGCTATGAAGAATTACGTGCTGCTGAATATCTCATCCCATAAACATACTTGTAAACAGTGCTCAAATAATCTCTGTACCTTAATTTCAGTAACCGAGATTCCAAGATTTCTTACTACATTGAACTTTTTCTTTCCAGAAAGATTCATTCTTGTAGCTTTTTTCTAAAATCTTACTCAACTTTTCCAAAAGTCTTTCAAACTTCTGGGCTGAAAAGAGAATCTGAAAGCAGTAGTCTAGCACTACACTCAGTAATATCAAATAGCAAAGTAAATCAGCCTTCCTATTCCAAGCTTATATCATATTTCACACTTTTAGCTTCCAGGTTTTAGTGAAGTTCACATTCATTCAACTAAGACAGGCACTTTAAAATCTAAATCCATACATTAAGTCTGAAAGTGAGATTTACAGATGGCTCACAAATTTAAAATTGTGATCTCTATACAGTTACATTAAGCCTAGAAAGATCTAAACTTCATAGGCCTATCAGCTTTCAAAACTCAGGTTCCTTATGATTCCCAAAATTCTGCTGGAGAAGACTAAAAGTACCTTGGGTCGTGAGACAGCTGAGGAACTTGACATTTATTTCATGCTTACGTCCCAGTAAGGTAAGAATTCTGACTCCTTACAAATACAGCTGGAGGATATTATATCCCTTTTTTATTTGTAGATCAGTTAACCCAGTACTTAGACACTGAGACTTAATCCTCTCTCTTTGAAGAAACGATTCAAACACACACATAAAACAACTCAGAAAAGTGTGGTTACCTTTAGCGTATAGGTTAACCTTTGGTATATATATAAATAGGAGGAATGCTTTACAAACACCTCTAGGGAATGTTGCTTTGGAACTTGATGTTTTCACTTCTTAAGGATCAGAGAGTGAATATGAATTGTATCTTACTCCTACTCCAAGGACTCTGAGAAACTTTATAGACTTCCTTGTTGACAACTTCTTGAATTAGGAAGAGATACCTAAGACCCAGCTTTCAGATGAGTTTCCTAATTTAGAGATGCACGCTATGTTCACTTTCTCTCTACCCCAATGAATCTGCCTTATACCATGCTCCCTCCTAGAAACCTGAGAACAGAGAATATTCTCCTGATATCACTGAACAACTCATCTAAATCTCAAGCAGCTGGAATGACTTAAAACGTACATAGCACTTTGTTCTTCAGATGGAAGTTTTAAAAAACTTTTTGCACAACAGTTGTGCATAGTTTCGATTCAACTGTCTGTCCCTATTTTAACACAAATTCTAATGGGAACTATGAATTTCAGTTTCAAGTTAGTAAATGCTTAGCTGAGGTATCACATCACCGACCACCTCCGTACTTCAGCCCTGCGAGTAATACCCCTTTCTTAGAAAATGTCACCACATTTTGTCATTCCCAAATTACAATTAGACTTTCTGTTTCTGGACATATGAATTTAACTTTACTATAGTAAAGTAATGATCTTTAAGTGATTATGATCACTGATTTACTCATACTTTTTTTTTAATCTGGATGGCACTGCATTAGGTACTAGGAGTATGTGTCTGTGAAAACCCAAAAGAAACACCCCTGCTGATGTACCCTTTTTTCCAATACCTTGAGATACACTACTTTGCTTTGGAGATATTCACAAAGCCAAGTTTAGACAAAGATATTCTGTACCTCACCAATTCATATTATCACACGTTTAATCTAGAATATGTTAACTCAGTATTGATTCTACCAGGTGATGGTCACCATTCGTTATTCGCTAGTACTCCATAATATGGATAGGTCCAGATTTCTCTTAAGTTCATCCATACAAAGTTACTAATTAATACTGCTGCAGCTACATGAAAAGTGAACATGATTCTCACTCCTAAGAGGTATTTCTTCTGCATCAGGAACACAGGAAGGGGTAGTGTTGGACAGGGAGAAGATTACATTGCCACTACTTAAGGTGTATCAGTTACATGGATAAATGAAAGATTTCAGTCTCCAGAAATAACAATCCAACATCTTTCACAAGCACTAAATTCAGCTGAATAAAAGCTAAATAGCAGAAAATAGACTAACTTGAATTGCAAATGTAATCACAGATGCTAGACAATAACCTTAAAGCTTACAAGGTGAAATTCACCCATCCCTGCACCATGCTGAGGATGGAGTGCAGTGCCATGAGTAGGCATTGTGGGAATGGGAGCCACTTGCCCCAGTTGTGCACATGATAAAGAGCTGCTGCAGAGCCCCTCTCATTCCGATTCTATTCATAAGCTGGTAGAAAAGCTGCATTTTTTTCCTTCCCACTATGTGGTCAGAAACACAGCATCTTCATAATCACAGAAATGGAGGCCTCTCCCTCCTCCTGTCAGGGTAACTCTCAGTCACATGGCCAGTTTGGCTATGTGGCGTGAAAAGTCAGGAGTCAAGGCCCTCCTATCAGGGTTGCACCTTATCTTGTGCTCTGAGGAATAAACAGGTTGGATCTTCAACCATTCAAAACCAGAGAACTAAACATTCAACTTCCAGCACATAAAGCCACTTGTTTCAAGTAATGATTCCCAAAAACCCCTTTCTTGTTTTTCCTTCTCTTCCTCTGTTTTACTCATGATACCTACTCGAGCGGCTCAAGCTGACTGAAGTGCAGCTAAGGATCAAACACTTAAAGCTTCACTTTCAAGCATCAAGCACTAGACACTCTTCTTAATATTCACCAGATAATTTCCTACTTTGCTGATAAAAGTTCTCTCAAAAGAGCTTTCTCTGGTGGGGAAAAAAAAAAAAAAGTAATAATCCATATACAGCAAGTGAGCGAGTAACCACTATGAATTATTTGAAGGCAACCGTATGCAACAATGACCTTGAGAATCAAGGGACTGTGAACATTCAACATTCAAATAGTTTAATCCTGTTCCTTCTGCAGGCAATGTTTAGTGGATGCTGATGATCTATGACATATGAAATAAGACTGAGTCATCAATCCTTTCCACACAGGCAGGTGTATGTGAGTGCACCTACCAGAAAACAGCAGCTTTCACTGACGATGCTAGGGTGTGAATAAGATAGGAGAATGCCCTCTGACCATCAGTAATATCCTTTCCCAAACTGAAGCTGGGAGACTGACGTATTAGCTAGATAAGACACTGTTAAACAAAAAGTGGGACTATTCAGAGGTTAATACAATGTGTCACACTCTGATGCTTTTTAGCCCGTTACACCCCAAACGATTAACTTCTATCATCCAAATACCTTTCCAAGCTGTATAGCATTCCTCCCTCAAAACCAAACAATGTTAGTCTACGAACCTTATTTTCAGCTACTCTGGTAACAGGCTTGATATCCGAAAGCAGATTTCTGGCATTATACTTGCAGTATTCAAACAAATTATTTGATACAAGTATCTTAAGACACATCTGCATATATAAGTGCAGAATAAGTATGCAGAGGTTTAGGAAGGTTCTGACTAAGCACAAAATTGTAAGTAATGGACACTTGTCCCTCTCAAAGGTAACAAAAAATTACACTTTTTAGTGTTTTCAAAAGTGCCAAATAAACCAACTGAAAAAGTAAGAAACAACATATTTTTCTTCTCCTGTTCCCTTTCCATTAAGTACTGTGCAATCAAACATTAGAAATAGCCAATGGACAAATTGGTGAGCAAGAGAACAAGAAGACAAGGAGGATTAACTACAATACAAAGAAATAGTACATAAAACTTCAGAACCACACCATAACGCACGCGTATTTGCAACTCTCGTACCAACCTTACTGTTGGTGAAAGTATGCATATCATCAAATCTAAGCAAAGCAAGATAACCCTCTCCCCTTTGCCAAATGGTATATGTTATCTAGTTCCACCAAGCGGTCCTTCTGCTGAAGAAATGGATTTTCTAACTTTAACTAATTTTATAAATATATTTAATAATGCAACGTTGAGGAAGCACATGCAAAGCTATATACCAAAACAAAGAAACTAAGGATATTTGAACATCTTTTACTTAATCCCATATGTTGTGTTACAACACTTATGTAAAGTGTGCAGGTGTTAAAGTGATGTAGGGACATTTGGAAATAATTTCTGATGAAAACTGGAGGTGATATATGTGGCTTTACTAAGAACAGCTGCAGCATTTTTTGTAATGGCTTTTCTTACCAGAAATAGTACAGCAGACTAGCATAACAAAAAGAAATGAGTAATACCTTAAAATAAAGTAGCAATTCTAAATAGCTTATTAAGTGTTTAACAGAAATTGCCTTTATAAATTTGTGATTAAGTGATGTGTTTGATATGTTGTGAGAAAACAATTGTACATAACTATGTTCTTCAGTTTATAAGTGGGTTGTACCAGTTTTAATAGCAGTCATTCTATAAAACATTTCAAAATCATGTCAAAAAACTGTGGTGTTACCTTAAAAAGAAGACAGTAACTCATGTAATATATATATATCAGAACTGAGAAGTATAGGCCATAGTAATGCTACAGGCTAAGAACAAAGAACATTTTTGCCACAGGACTACAATCTGTTCTGAAGTATATTGTTCTCAGCACAAGATAGCATGAATCATAAACCACCCAAGGAGAAAATTGTAATTTTCTTCATTACAATTGTTGAAGAACAATGAGCCAGTTCACAAGGTGAGACATAAATTGGGGGAAAGGGGGAAGGAAACAAAAAAAAAAGTTTATGCCATGCAGCTGTCTCTGTGTTGACACTGCCACGCTGGTCTTCCAACTGCTACAACTCGTGACAACACACCTCAAGTATGAATCATGACCTCACACTTCCAGGCACTCTAAGAATACTACAACTCTATGTACAAAAATTCTGATAGTTCAAATGAAGATAACATTTAGGCAGCTATAAGCAAATTATGAAAAAAACATTCATCAACGTTCATAGATTAGCAACCTGTTTTGTCAACAAAACCAGGATTTTTCAGGTAGGATTGGAAGGACTACAATAGGTTTGATCTGAAAATCCATAAAGAAGTCTTTCTAAAGCAAAGAAGAAACATGACTATTCACAACTGAAAAAATTGAGAGCTATGAAAGGTGATTTTATGGGTAAAAGGAAAAGAGAGAGATCATTGAGCTACAACAGACTGGGGACGGTCCCTGAAGGGTGTTGAAAGTGTATCAAACAAACTACTAATCAAAGATGGAAGCAGATAATCAGTGGAGAGAGATACAGAAAAAGTAGATGATCAAAACAATCAATGCTCTTTGAAGCAACATCCTAGAGAGATCACAGTAAAGTAAGTCAAATTGTCAAATTCAAGGAAGTGAACATGATAATAATCGAGTTGTTAGATAAGATCCCAGAGTGGAGTGTAGTGTCAAGGAGCAAGCATTACACTACTTGGCACACGTTATGTGGAAACTGCCTGCAAACATAGCCACAGTCTGGGAAACTCAAAGCTTCTGAGACATGTCTGAGTCAACAAGGAAATTAGATTCACAGAAGTGTTGCTGATGTTCACATGATTAATATTACAAACAGTAAAAAAGGCTCATGAGGGAAACAGAAGCTCAATTCCTCCCTGAAACACAGTAAACTCAAGGATAAGAGATCTCCAGCCAGAGATGTCAGGGACAGGCTAACGTCATTTGTACAAGAGAAAAAATAGATCTTCCCTTAACTTGTGTTTGTGAATAAAATTACTCCAAGAAGAAGAAAGAGTGGAGACATGAAGAAAGAAAACATAGGTGCACAATTTAGAGTGCCTCAGAAAGTTGGAAGGGACATTAAAGGGAATTTCCTTGTTCTCCAAAGGAGCTGTCAAGTCTAGGTATAGGTGAGACAGAGAATCAAGAGGAGAAAAAAAAGAAAGAACAGTCATTTGTGCTGAAAGCGACTGACAGGAGGACCAGACTTGGCTAGGAAGGAGTTAAAGACAACCTTAGCAAAAGTTAAGATTAAGAAATGAAACCACCGAATGGAAAGGGTCAAGGATAAAGTCAGAGTAAAGGCACTTCAGAGCACATATATGAATTCAGCAAGGCTAACTATAAAAGAAAGAAATGTGGGATGCTGAGCATATATGTAGAGAGTTAACTACGATAAAGGAAAGTTGTTTTAAAAGACATAAAGAGTAACAAAGTAGACTTTTACAGTAAAAGAGGAAAGCGAGAAAGAGCAAAATTAAAGAGAGAAGCGAGCACAAGGAGTGTGAGAAAAATTTATATTACTGAGGGAAAGCAATGGAATAAAGGAGAATATACAAGAAATTTCAGTATCTGCAGCTACCAAGAATGAGAACAGAGCTCAGAGGGAGGAAGCTCGTATCAGACTTCGTATGTAACATTATTAGCACTCACTTTCAAAGCTTTGGTATCAAAGAACAGATAAAAGTGATATACAGAAGTCTGCTACAGTAATAGTAATTGCTATAAAAAGGACTGCCAGAAAGTAAAATTAACAGCAGCACCTGAACCACAGAATAAATGATATATTGAAGTGTTTGAGAATTGTTTTTAGGCAGAACCCTTCCCTGAGGAGAGCAGTACTATAGAGTCCCTACAGACAAAACTGGCATAATTCTTCTACCAGCGCTCCCAGACAGATGCTCTGCTATTCTTCTACATCATCAGGAATATTACAATTATTAACATTCCTATTGTTTACACATCTTTTTCTAAGCATCCAGTGACCTTAACCAGGTTGAGTCCCTTCTCATTGGAACAGACTGCATGTGACAGACCTCTCCCAAAGATTTTCTTTTGTTAATGTTGAAGAGAAAACATGGAATAAGAGGCAAAGAGAAAAAAAAAACAAAACCAAATGAGATTACTATGGCAAAACAAAGCATAGGGTGTACAGAGCCCTCAAGTACCAAAAGGAGAGACTACTCTTTGCCATTTGCCTACTCATTATCAAGTTTCAATTTACTAGAAATACCTCGGAAAAGGACAGTCTTGAGGTAGCAGCTGAAGAAAGATAAGATGTTTTCTTGGTGACTCTACATTTTCCTCAGGAGGGCTCTCCTATACAAAAGGCAAAGCCAGAAAAGAACACAAAAGTGGTCACGTCAAGAAAAAGCAGAGGATGATCCTCTCAGTAGTGAACAGAAGGGAACAAGTGCTGAGATGATCTGTGTGCTTGTTCCAGTTTCCTCCCACCTGGTGACAGTGTTCCAGGACTCTCCAAACAGAACGGTTGCAATCCTTTGGCTAACTGAACCACAGAAGGTCTAGGGCTATCAAGCAGTACTGCAGGAGTCATGTTTGCGTTAGACTTTGCAGACAGACGACAGCGTATTGTAAAAACGGACAAAGTCCAAAGATATCAGCATAATTCACATTATCCTCTCACTGACTCCAATCCTGTTTGATTGATGGTATCAGCAATTAATAGTGTCCATTCCCATCTACATTTGAGACTGAGAACTAGAGATGTTGAGAAATTTTGTATTGAAATGGCAATGAAAATTTAAAATTTCTTTTCTATCATAAATTCACATCTCAGAACAAAGAGTACATTATAATAGGTGGACAATCATAGTTGCTTAAGCTTAATTGTTCATCATATAGTACTGAGATAGCATATATTCTTCTTACCTGTACTGCAATAGCTAGAGGCTGCACAAAGTCATTTAAGTCATAAATACTTAGAGTAGCCTAATTCTGCCTTAAATTGCCTTTTCATTTAGATGAACCCTTTTTTTATAAGGTGCATGCAGAACACTGGGCAGAAATGTTAAGAGTCTAATTGCTGAGCATTTATTGGAAGGATTGCAATATAATGTAAAAAGCAGAGATAAGTAATTCCAGGTGAAAAGATGGTGAAAAGCCTTTCCTTTTTATAGACTTCATATTGCCACAAAAATTTCTTCCAAAGTAAGGGAAATTTCTTTTGTCCAGACTTTGAAGTTTTCTCCCTGTTAAGTGTGAAATCATTCACAAAGGATTCCCACTGAAATCAACACAGAGTAGCAATCAATGGTCCATACTCTACCTAGAGGTGGAGTTCCTTAGGGGTCTGTCTTGGGACCTCTCCTGTGTAGTAGCCTTATCAATGACCTGGAGGTGAGGCAAACTGCACCGTCACTGTCAGGGCCCTTACTAGGGTTTATCTGCTTGTACTCAAGGCCAGCACTGATAAAGTGCAGCCATGTAACCTTAGGGAAAGCGCTGTGAGATAAAGAGCCATGAGAAGCCTCACCAGGTATCTTCCCTCCTACACTCTTTACAAAAGGAGAGAAATTAAATGTAAAATTCTAGCACAAAGCTTAAAATCAGATATATATTTCTCTTTTTCTAAGTAATAAAATACTCCAACAAAAAAAAAAAATCAGGAATTATAAGCTTGCTAAATTGATAAAAAGTCATAATATCAGTGGAGTTTATCACAGGATATGTCACAGGAAAGAAAATTAAGGAGGGAAAGGCTAGAATAGTCTGCTTTGATATGTTTGAATACATAGCATAGGATATAATATAGAGTGCAAATACTGTATGATTCAGGCGTACTGGGGATCACGCTCTCAAGATTAACAAGAAGGTCTAAGGCAGATAAAAAACTCCACAGTACGGCACAGTTCAGCAGTGTTAGAAAGATGGAAGGATTATCATGATGGATTAACTCAGCAATTAGACTGTAAAAGAAAATACCTAGGCACTTCACATATTCAAAGAACCCTAGGTTTAAACTAAGAAGCAGTGCTGGAATATGAAAACCTATCAGCCCCAAATTCTGTCATTCACAGGCTTTCTGTCACCAGTGCACATCACATCTTGCAATTTACTATAAATACCAGCAAAACACCACACTATTTTAGTATTATTTGAAAGAACATAGCTTCAAATTTAGATACATTTTGGAATCAAAACTGTTTCAGAAATCAGTACATGTAATACTAATAGAAGCGACAGGAATTAAATTCATCCTCAGTGATGTTACAGTACACAGCAGGAGCAGAGAAGAAAATGACAAAAGCCTAATGAAACAAGAACACAATCTAGAAATTTTCATGCAAAATGTGAATCAGTATATACCGAACAAGTTACTTTGGTCATATTTAAAAAAAAAAAAAGGACACATCAAGTTTGATTGAAATAAATGTATCAGTTACAAACACTATACCAAGATCTGCAGAAATCAAAGCACTCTCATGAGAAAGACAGAAGCGTAATAACTGATACTACAAACACTATAATAAAGTACACTTTAATCGATGTAGCATCTGTCTAGGGAGTACAGAAACAAAAATCCTCTGCTGAATTTTCTTTCCAATGAGCACTCTAAATCTACAGTTAGATACAAAATAAATAAAATATTTTATAAAGATTGTAAAAAGAAGAATGTAGAAGAGCACAAATGTGAACCCAATTCTTGGTCAAATACTCAGGAACTGGTTTCCTCCTTCTTGCCACGCTCAAATTGAGAACAACAATCAACACATATCAGGTATAGGAATTCAGCAAGATTAAATGACACAAATGGTCAGCAGGTAGCAATCCTACCAACCAAAATCCCTTTGCTGTAGGGAGCAAGGAAGAACTTGTACCTGCAAAGTTCCTAACCTAGAAGTAGTTGTAAGTTACACAGGTGTGCTCAGGAACAGCCTCATCATTCGGTCATGTCTTCTCTCTTAAAAAAAAAAAAAAAATTAAAAAAAAAAAAAAATCCCCCAAAAAAAAAAACGCAAAAAAAAAAAAAAAGGAAAAGAGATGCATCTCAAACCCAGCAAATTCTTGTCACTATTCAGCAGATAAGAAGTTGCATGCAAGTAGCTTTTCTTAGTGACCTTTTACACACCTTTCCACTTTATGAGCTGCTCTCCACTAGTTCCATAATAAAATAGGCTTTTAAGGGGCAAAGTGTAAGGATATAGATGCAGCAGATAGCCTCAGTTGGGTTTTTTTGACAAATTCCCTAATGATCTCACCAGGAGTTCTGCAAATGTTGTAAGGGCAAAGGATTGCAGACAGTTAATCCTTTTTCTGATTAACATAATCCCATGTGATTCTTGTTTTGATGTAACTACAATTGCTACATGTTATTGCACTAGCAACATCTATCAACACTTACTTTGTGCTAGGTGATTAAGAGCATCAGCGAAAGTTTTCATCTAACTCCAAACATCCCAAGTCACATTCATCCATGTACTGCAGGCTCAAATATTTTTTTATTAATAGCCTTCTGTATGCAAAGTTCAGGCTGATTACCAAAATCATAACTACAGAGGCACGATTTATAAGAATGAATACTCATTTTCAAAACATTGCTGACACAAATATTTCTGAGATTATCTGTCATAGGCAGCTTTGTCTAAGGATACCAGGTTTGGCTCCTTTCTGATCTCAATCCACACTGAAGCTCCCCTGTGTGTAAGCAGCAGTACACAAATGTGATCTAAAATCAATATCTCTGTGAGTTGAGAAAAAATTTAAAACCGTATCTTTGCATTCTGAAAATAAACAGAATATACCAAACTGCAGAAGCGCTAAAATCTCTAGGCTGTAATAATCTTCCATTGTGATGTACTGATGAAAAAATATTTCTATGATTAAAAACATAATTCTAATTTAAAAGGCCATACTGCTATGTTTGTTCATTGCATACTACAAGGTATGCCCCAGAAGTGTTTATCAAACAACATGTCCTACAGTTCTAAACCAATTCTTCACACATATGAAAATCTGCCTCATTTATAGTCTTTGAAGTGAATCCTAAGGGAATATTCACATACATACCCTAATGCTGATTATTTTATCAGCCACAGGAGCAAAAAGTGCTTTATCACAAAGACACCAATTACTGCAAAAACAAAAAGCCCTTCACTTTTATGTCTGATGTGAAAAGAAAATCAGTTACAAAATAATTAATGCGAAATGTAGCTTCTGTAATACACATTGTGAATGTACACTCCCTGATGCTTTGTAAAAAAAAAAAAGTGCTCCATTAGGATTGTAAAGGAAATATGTTTTGTTTTTCTTTTCTGCTACTAAGTTATTGTTATTATGCATATAATTATCCTTTCATGTGCCATACACAGCTGCACAGCTTTTTATGAAACACACAACCTATGGAGTGAATGATATTGCAAGTCATGAGTAGTGGTTAATAAAAAAGCTGTTGTAACTAACACTGTACCCATTATACAAAGTTTTATCCTAGAGACTCATATTAACATTTTGCTATTTGTCTGTAAGATTCAACTTTTATCTCAAAATAGGCAAAGCCCTCAAAAAAAATATACAGAGAAACATTTTCAAATTCCTGAAAAGTCAGTGTAGTCTGGATTTTATTTACTGCTCTTTAGATTTTTAAATGGCTGTTTAAACTGCCCTCACCTGAGGCTTTTCTGGAGCACAATCTGCCCTGAAATCATCAGTCCAAGGACAAACTTGCAAAATGAAAATTAGATTCATATCAACATAGCTCAGCCAAATCAGACTTGTAAGTTTGTCAAGGGAACGCTGTGTCTTGCGGCTTGGTTTGCTGGGGAAGTATTCACCACACATGTAAAAAAGTGATAATTTGAACAGTTCTTCACAATTTGTCTTGGGAAAGCATAAGAGACTAGCAAAAGTTACAGTAAAGCACTTCACATTTCCTACTGGAAATCAACATGTACACAGGTCTTTGCCTCATCAATGTGAAGCTCCAGTGGCAGTGACCGACTTTTGAAAACTTTAGAACACATTTCTATTTGTGATCACACCTCGGTTCCAACCAGATCAAAGTCCCCTTGTGCCAGTCTGCACATCCCAGCCTTGCTCCTATCTACAGGCTTTCTTCCTGTGCTGAAACCATGGGTTTCAGGTTTTTGGATTTAGGTTCCCTCCCCCCACCCCCCTGGTGCAAGTCTAGGATATTCATATTTTATAGAGAGAGCCCTTAATAATAATGTGTCAGAACTACTGATATGTACATATTCCAGTTGGAGGATGCCTGCTCTCTGAACCAGCATGCCTTTTGCTGATTTATAAATCCGTTTGCAAGGCTGGCAAAGTTAATTAAAGTCAATAGAAAATTTTAAAGCACAAAAAAAAAAATAGAGCTATAAGAAAAATTAATTTTAAAATGATCTATCATCTGAAAGCTGCAGAGGTGGCTGCATTCTCACAGGGGATACAAATGACTGCCATTTTATACTTTAACTTCTTCCAGACAGCACAGCACAACAGACTAATCAACTGTGTCTGTGTAATATCTTCAGACTAATGATTGGGTTTAGGTTGCCAGCTAGGGATTTCCTCATTCATTACTTTCAACACATCTACCAAGTCTCAAAACACAACAGACTTTTTTAGCTTCTCATCTTCTGCAGAAAGGAAGAAAGTTCTGTGATTATGGCTTAGCACAGCGTCAGATGTCTTTTCCTTCCTTGGCTTTGCTCTGCTCCTCCTTTGAGGATCTTAGCATTTCATCAACAGTTGTCTGCCTTTATTTGTCCATCTGCATAACACAGGTATCCGCAGTACGCAGAAGAGGAGCAATTTGCTAATATTTGTAAAATGCTTCTAGATATCCACGTGCAAGGTAATGTAAAACCCAAAGCTCTTATGACACCATTTGCAACTTTTTCCTTTCACAAAAGAGTGTATGGAAAGGATGATTCCGCATAGGCATAAAAACTATGGTGAAACACACAGGATGCATTTGCAAGACTTCTTATTTTTATGTGCACACACTCAAATGAGGTGTTAGCACTGAGAGCCAGGAGATTCAGAATTTATCACTGGCTTTTCTAATTTTTTTTTTTTTTTTTTTAAGATATGGACAAGTCACTTCTTTTTGCTGGAATTTATCTTCCTGGGAAACGGAAGTATTACCTTGCAGAGCTGTTGCAAAATCAAATTCACAAACAGTCTCGAGTTCTCGAGATACAAAGCATTAATGTTTTGAAGTCATAGATTTGTTAATTCCTGACTCCATTCACTGCATGAAAATTGAGCCCAGAAATTAAGTGACCTTGGAAAGGATCTACATGTTCTTAGTTCCTCTGAGAATCAGGCTGTCCTTGTTTTAGAATATGACACAGAGTTGCTTAACAGGGATACAGAGTCATCATTTCTGGTGCCTTTTGTTCTTTTTTTTTTTAATAATACCAGTCTAGATTTAAAAAACAAACAACCAAACAAACAAGCACAGTATTGGTGATTATTTTCTGCTGCTTCTGGACTGTTAGTCCAGGGGTTGCCTTGGTTCTGCCCAACCTGAGCACTGGCTCACTCACATTTCCAGCAAGCCCTAGTGAAAACAGAATTTTGTAAAGCACAAGCACAGTTTGTGATCATCCTCTGCATACCGATAGGAAAGACTTAAGATACTGCCAGGCTCAGTTAGAAGTTTTCTTCAACAGCATAAATCAATTCAATTCAACTAAAATTGAAAGACAGATGAACTTCATTCCCTCTCTTCATGATGTCAAAAGGTTAACAGAAAGCAAACACCTTCTCTTTCAACAGAGAAAGAGAAGAAATTTTTCTTTCAGAACTTTTCAGTTACTTTGTCTCATCAATTTCCCAACTTTAATTTTTTTCAACTCTATTCTCCTTAAATCCATGGATTTTTCTAACATTTCTAATATAAACATTCTATTAGCCTCACCAATAAAATATTGAAGGACTCTATGTCCCTTCTACTTCCATCATCCATGTTGAAAGAAAAGGGGAAGTGAGGTAGTTTACATGATGCAATCTTATCTCCTCTCTTCCAGTTGACATCAGGATAATAAGTGACAAGTCAATCGTAAAGCTAAATTTTTATTAGTCACCAGAGCTGAGCCCTCCTTATTTCAGAATTCTGGCCTTAATCTACTTGATATGCAAGTTAATACTGCTTAAATATAATCACCAATATTAAAATTTTAGGTAATTTGCAGCTAATTCAAAATTTGATTATTTACCCCAAGAGTTCACTTTATCCTACCTGCCACTTTCAGTAATGCTCAGTCACTGGAAAATAAACAGAAAGACTTCCACAACAGTCAAAATAAATTCGTGAACTACAATTAAAGAACTAGTTACAATGAAGTTTTTGCAATACCTACTAGGCTGTAAAGAAGCAAAAATCTTCCGTGAGGATTGGATTAGTTTTAAGAAGGATTAAGACAGCTATTTCTATAGAACACATAGTGAAATTTTGTAACTTGCAGAAAAGAATCTTGTATTTCAGTTCTGAACTGAAAACATCATATTAATAAAAAAACCCGTACTTTTCTGGCACCTAAATACCAGCCGAATTCTTGACAATGCCGGGGAGAATATGGCTGCTGTCAGAGCATTTATTTTTCATATTTCTATCAGCAATTTCCATATGAATCAATTTTCTAACTCTAGGCAACAACAATACATAATTTTTTGAATATAAATATACTACATTACATTGATAAACAGCAAGGAAATATAAAGAGGTTTCATATGCTTACAGAAATATTTTGCCTGGTATACTCATTAGTTCAAGTCATCAGATGACCTACATGCCATGCTGTAAAGGTCAAAGTAGGAGAAAAAGGGGAAAAATTAAAGAGAGAGAAGTCCTCTGAAAAAAACCCAACAACCAAACCAATTTTGTATCAATATGTACTTGTTAGCTAGGACTGTACATGCTGGAACTAACAAATACACTGGATTACTCTCCCAGCAAACATGTACTACCCTGAAGCTGTCAAGGCAATATCTTGAACCAACTGATATCTTAAGGAAGACCGACATGGCCAAATTCATCTGAAAATACCCCCAAAAGCTACCATAATGTTATGTTACCAGTAAGAAGTACAAGTATCTTGCCCACTGCAAGCACTTTGTGTGCTTCATAGAATAAGCAACATCCAACTCCTTGTTCTAAATTTAGATCATTAATAAAGTTGTGATATTTTAATCAGAGCAGAATAGCATTCCAGATCAAATTAAATCATTTGTATTGCTGCTAGACACTTAACTTTGTAGCACTTTTACCAAGTGAAATAAAGATTTTATACCATAGTAAGTGTTTACAAGAATCAAATGCATAAAATAAGAAATTCTATTAATCTACTATGTTGCACTGGAAAATTAATCAAATACGAAGTGAGAAGTCTGCTTAACACAGTACACAGCGGAACAAAATATTATGATTATTTTGCATTTACAGTCTTGTAGTGACAGTGCTATGTTTTCTAGTTAGAGTGCTGTTAGAGTTTCAGACTGAGATAAAATTCTCAACTGATGTGAAGCCATCATAGCACCTAGCTCTCCACTTTAGCAAAACTTACACATCTCACATTTCAGACTGAATTTTGCAGCCATGAGTAGTCTGCCTATCTGCTGAAGAAAACTCTTACTTCCAAGAAGAGTTTTCTATATTAAAGAATAAATTACCTTCAAGCAGTTATTCTTGACTGGCTGATTGGGTGAGAAGAATATGCTATTAGTCTGTAACAGAAATCATAAAATAAATGAGTTCAATCACAAAACTACTTTAAATTCCAGCAGGACAGCATTTCAATGCTTTGTTGGTAATATTTAACCATCATCAGGAACTCTGCTCATGGATATTGCTAGAACAAAAGATAGCCCTTGCCTCAGAGACTTCAAACTTCAGTTCAGGCCAAGGCACTACAAGAGACTATAATGAAAGGAAATATCATGGCCTTTATAGTTCAATCTGTGCTGCAACCTTAGGAAAAAGGATTGGTGAAACTATCTAGGGTGCTCTAAAGGTGAATAGATATTCTAGTAAAGGACATCTGTAGATGCTTCCATTCTACACACTTGAGACACTTGATTTTTTATTACTGTAGACTTGCCATTCTTTTTTAATGAATGTGTCTCTAAAGCTTGATTTATCATCAAAGCTTCGCATCCATCAAACTTATCCTCAGATTTGTTTCAGGAAAAATTATTTGTGGAGTCTAGCTCATTTAAAAGAGAAAAAAAAATAAAAAATGAGTTAAAAGAGGAGTGGATAGGCACTGGTCACCTTGCTGCTTTCAATGCATATCCAATTAGATATACATCATGTAAGTAGAAGCCTATGTAAGTGTCTGAGCACAGATACTATCTTCACCCTCATAAAAATAAAGGTGCTCAAGCATGAACCTCAGTTTTGTAAAATTACTACTTTCCTTTGATTAGTCATAACTGCATTGCTGGCATATTTAACACGATTCTCCATTCAGATAAATTACCATTAATTTGAAAGCATAAGAGATTTAAATTCCATGAAGGAGGCTAAAGGTCAAAATTAATATGTATTGGCCTATTTCTGTTGTTTCCTTTATACTCAAATTGCTTAAGCATATACAAGTAATTTCTGGGAAAGGAGGAATAAAATAAATGAAGTCTAACAAAGCACACTGATATAAAGAAATTGAGTCCATTTCAATTATCTCTTTGATGGTCATTAACTAAAGTGAAGACAGCTTTTAAAGGGCTAAGTGATACTGACAGATTAATTAAATGGACATCATACCCGAATGGCAAAGCAGTTGACAATGGTGATGCCAACATGACCTTTTCTCTTATATTATAACATAATAAATGTAAAATAATAATTTAATTATTAAATGTAAGTTCATGTAATTAGGTCCATTTCTGTGTTCATCAGATTTTACTGATATTAAATCTCAGACATATCAATGGCTTAATACAAGTAAACTCATGCTTTCCAGCTAATACTTCAAGAAACTTTGACTAAACATTGTAAATGTTCTTTTGGGCTTAGAATATTCCAAATTAAACAATTTATCACATTTCTAAAAGTACCAGATAACATTCTCTACAGCAAGTTAATCCACCTATTATGCTACCTGGGCACTAGCATATTGGGTTTGTGACTTCCAGAAATAGTATTAAAATTGTGAAAGTGTGGACAGAGTCAAACTCCAATATGCATTTTCAACTCCTGCTTATGTACATCATACATAAACAAGAGAAACACAGATCTACACAGAGAACAAATGTGTTTGTGATAAAATCTGAGAAGTTGGTTGACATGCTATTAAACACTGTCTAGATCTTGGGCAGGCACATACTTGCATAGAACTCTAACCTTATTATTTTTCAACCGGAAACCTTTAACATCAGCGTACTTTACACATTAAGACTCCAATCCAAAGCATCATGTGACTAAAGACAGCCCACTACCCCAGCAGATGTATGGAATGGGCAGTAAAAATATAATGCAGGGAATGGCTGGATTAATTCTGCAGACTTGCAAGTTTTACCATAACCTTATTATACCACGTCTTACAACACCAGCACCTCAATATCTGCGTTCCCCACCCAGCTGCAACTACTGCATAAGCATTTTACAGGTCAGTTCTGCAGCTCACCAAATCTTGCCAGCCTGGCACTGTAGGAAGAATTTGCAGGCTACATTCTGTGGGACCCACTGGAGCACACAGGGGCCACTGTCCTGCTTCTTCACTCACCTACAATCTTTAGACCACAGAACTTTCAAGCCACAAAGTAAGATCTGGCTAACAGGCAGCAATGCCTTGGATGGGCCAGAGAGCAACGAGTCAGTATAGGAACCCAGCTAGATTAATTGTGCAGATTGCTTTGTTACTCTATTCTGTGTGTATTCATGCAAACCTATCTTTTGGAGCTTTAAATAAATAGCTGATTAACTGAAACTAAAGTGGAAATTGAAGGTGGAACAAGGCCTTTGCCCAAGATGCTGTGAAAAACAAGGTTCAACGAAGGACTGAAAAAGATACTTCCCAAAATACTGTAACCACAAAATAGCAGTACAGCGTATACTCCTCAAGAGACTTTCTAAATAAGAATGAGTAGGTGAAACTAATATTTCACCCACCACAGTTGCAGACATTTAAATTGAATAATTTCTAGCTCCCTCAAGGGAGAAAGAAAAAAAAAAAAAAAAAAAAAGAAAGAAAAAAGCAATATCTAACTTCAGGTTCTTCCAATAATTTCTTCATCTTTGGAAAAGTTACACATTTATACAAAACATATATTTAGTTTCATCTTTCCTTAATAGAATTTTCTGTGAAAGCTAGTGGAGCTGGAAAATAGAAGCAATTTCCATAAATTTACTTCTGCTTCTTTTGAAAACAAACAAAGCAATATTTTTTCTTCTTGTTACATATAATTTTCTCTCTTGGCTATCTAATTTAATTTATATAACTATTTTTATAAGTTCTTTTTCTCTTCATATTGTAATAAAATGGAAAATCTATTGGTTTGCTGTGCAGCCTCTCTTAAAAGCTCTTATTGTTGTGTTAAATCAATGCGTATCGAGGCTAATCTGTGTAAGTGGGTTTTCTCTCTCTCATGCTCCTGTCCTTTTTCTCTCTCTCTGTTACAGCTCACTGATCAACTTCATGATGAGAAAGGTAAACTGCAGAAGAGCATAGCCTTGTCCACTCAAGATCTCGAGGGTTTTCACATTTCACACAATCACTATGCAGAAACAGAGCAAGGAACATGCTGCTCTTACTAATAAGAATATCTTTGTCAGTCCAAGGTCAAGATGAGCTTGCTTCAAAGGTAATCTGGAATAGCAAACAGCTACTGCAATAGCCTATGAAATCTACTTCAGTAAAGTAGTTCATACAGCTAAAGAGTTTAAAAGACTAAGAAGGGACCAAGGAGTTGATGTATCAGTGATGATGCAAACTGCCTAATGCTGTGCTTACCGTTCCTCCTGTTGCTTTTTACATTCTCCCATGTTACATGACCCCATCTGCTCACACAGGTCCAACAACCAACACTCCACAGACAACTTCGAAGCTCCATTTTTCTTTCTGTAACACAAAACCCTGCAAGTAAACCAGCTGGAAAAAATCACTAGCATTCCAGAAAGGGAAAAGACTAGACACGGTGTTCGGTAGGTTAAAAGACAGCAACTAAGGGAAAGAGCGTTCCAGCATCCCAGAAAGTCCATGCTCTTTTTATTCATGAAACAGTGACATGTTAAGCTTGAAAAAACAGAACAGCTATGATTTCTATTTTCAAACAGTGGAAGGAAACATATTAAAAAAAGTGGCTTTTTCAACTTGGATAGTAATATTTAAAATGGCAAAAACTAACCTGAGTATCCAATGCATTGTGTTTCATCAATACCACATATTGCTATCACTGGGAATTAAGAGTTCTGATCTTAGGGGTCTTTTCTCTGAACAAACTTCATAATTCAGCAAAAAGAAATCTAGGCAATGAAAGGTCTGACTTTATTTTATCCTAAAATATTTTTACTTTTTATCATAAAGAAATTGGTCATACATGCCTTAGACTCAAAAGGGTAAATTTAGTGCATAAGTAACTGTAGTCTGTATGTATACATACGTGTTCAAATATTTTGCTACATCATTTCCTTAAGCATTAATCCAGTTTTCTAGAGCCCAGTGCTGTTCTCAAATTATTCAGGGGCAAGTATCAGACTCAATGCACCGAGAACATTCACACTTGAGAGTCAATGTCTATCAGCATTTTTTTCTAGAAGGTGCTCCACTATAGACTTTAAGTAAATGTCATGTGAACATTAAAAAAAAAAAAAAAAAAGAAAAAAAAAGCCACCAACATTTAATATTTAAGAGGAAATCCTAACAAAACATAATTACAGGGATTAGACATCATTTATGCAGAGGCTTGTGTTATTTATTTGAACAGCAGATATTCAATGTAATTCACCTAATCAGGTCTATAAGGTTATTTAACTAGCTTAAATTAGGAATTAAATTAATGCCATATTCTATAATAAAAAGGCTTAATTAAATAATTAAGAATTAACTCTTCTGAGCTGATTAACAGCACTGAAGAAGAAAGAGTTTCTCTGACAGCTGAAAAATATGTCTTGAGGGCAGCAAACTAGGGAGAATATATATTTTAACTGATTAAACTCAGTACAAGAATCTAAATACTTATGACTGCTCTGGGAATGACATCGCTATTAATAACTCTCAGACTCCTATGGAATGACTAACGTGTGCTCATTAAAGCAAAGTGCTTATTAAGCAATCTTGAAAATGCAAATGATGCTTCCCAAATGACATTTTCTTTTTTCATTCAGGAACATAGCCCCTGGGTTTTAATATAGGTAGCCACAGCACTGTAGATGGAAAAAAAAAAAAAAACCAACACTTTATCCAAATACACGTTTCAATATTTGAAATTGCCTTCATATTTTTTCCTCTACTTTCATTACTGGAAAACAAGAAACTAAAAGAACAGTGCAGAAGCCTACTGGTCATCATTTTAGCCAATAAGGAAATTTCAAGTAAAATTATTTAATCAGAAAAATGTCAAATTCATTAAAGCCTTTCTCTGATGGGGTTCTGGGAGTCTGGATATTATTACGCTTATTACACATAAAATGTACATAAGAGTTTTGACCACTTTATATATAAAATGATTATTTTAATTTTATACCAAATCAACCAGCCCCTTGTACATAATATTCACCCAGGGTGGGAATACTAAGAAACTGGTGAATACTAATTTACATGAAGAAAAAACTGCTTTAACAACATCAATCATGAGCAAGAAGAGTATCTTGGTGGTTAGCAAATTTGTCTGTAATATGGGTAGGCTGTTGCAACCAGCCCTGGCTCATTCCTTGGGGTGGGGCGGGGGGGGGGAAGCTTCTGTAAGAAACTTACTGCAAACATATATTTACTCTATGGATGGCTAACGTCAAAATACTTTTCAAAGTTCTGATAATGATCTAGTTCATGTGATGATTTGACTCTAAGATTCCACATCAAGTAAACTCCTGATCACATAAACAAATTATAACCATATTACTCCTCCTATCATCAACCACTTCTGTTACTTTATTAAAAAAATTTTACAAAATAGCCTGAACTGGGCAAAATTTGGCTTTCTAGAGGGTGGCAAGCTGAAGGCATTCTCTTAAAAATGCAGTCTGATTCACAAATTAGCATTCTTTCCCTCCCAGTATTGATCAGCATAAACTTCATTTGTTAGCCAAATTACTGTCATTAACACTGGACCCAGTTACTCTCAAGTGCACTTTACTGAACTCCTTAAGTCAACATTTAAGGAGCTTAGGGACCACAATCTCTGAGCGCACCAGCACTGAAATTCTGGAGAGTGAACTCCCTTCTCTCACTTTCTCTCACTCTGTCCCCCAAACCTATTCCCAATAAATTGTCTTTTCCTGAGAGCTGTAAACAAATTATTTGTTCCTGGAGATCCAAATAAAAGCACACACATGCCCCCCAAAAAACCCAACACCAACCCCCTCATTGCTCACCCACCCCAAAAACAGAGAAGCAAGCCATATTTTTAGGAAAAACAAATCTGTTTTACACGAAGTAGTAAATGCAATGTCTCTTAAAACAAAACTGGAAAACAGCACTTAGTAACCGAAAAAAATGGATAACATACAGTACAAACTAAACACCTGTAAACAATTTAATATACAAAATATCATAGAATCACAGAATAGTTTGGGTTGGAAGGGACCTTCAAAGGTCATCTAGTCCAGCCCCCCTGCAAGGAGCAGGGACATCTCCAACCAGATCAGGTTGCTCAGAGCCCCATCCAACCTGGCCTTGAATGTTTCCAGGGATGGGGCATCCATCACCTCTCTGTGGAACTTGTTCCAGTGTTCCACCACCCTTATCATAAAATATGCAGTTATACATCTCTGTTTAAAGTAGAAAAATGTCCCATTAAGTATGCTTCCACTGCTCTCTTTTCTCCTCCTCATTCTCCTTGCCCTGCTCCAGTTTCCCTCCCCATCTTCCACCTTTCCTTGGGATGCTTGCCCCTACACTCTCCAAAAACTAAAGCTGCTGATATTTCAAGATAATACTTCAATTTGAGGAAAAAAAAGTTAAGCCAAGCAACAAAACTGATGTCCAATTGACAGAAACATCTTCTTTACTGGTTCACTGACAGACAACATCTTCATAGGAAAGTCTTACTAAGCCCTACTGACAAACAAACAAGCAAAGCAATCCAATGAACTTTAATGAAGTCTGGTATCCTATAGATTTGTGCCCTGTGGTTGATTGACCTTGATGCATATTGAAGACGTAAGTTCCATCCTCTTCCCGAGCCTTGGACATTTATATCACTTATACCGCATAAATCAAGTAATGCCGCATCTCTCTCATTTGGGTATGTTATATAGCTGCTTATTTTAATGTAGTTTCATCTTTGATACCTTTATCACTCTGTCAAACATAGTCAAAAGAGAGTCTTACAGCCAAAATACATCTAAAAATTATTAAAGACAGAAATACATGTGACTTAGATCTTGTTCCTCTAGGAAAACAGACTAAAATTAACAAAAAAAACCCCATTCTTTCTATGGACCAAGTGTATCTTCAGCAGCAAGGTCATCTTAGGTTCTGATTCTCACAATTTTTTCTCCATGTTTACTCCATTAAATATTTCACATCCTATTAATCCTCCAAAATTCATATAATCTAGCTCCTCAATTTGATCCCCTTCCTTCTTCTAATTTTAATTTCAATTTATAATATTTTTAGCTGTGATATTAAAGTGCATGGAGAGGAAAAAGGGAAATATAATTCCTTTTTGTTCTTAAACAGTTTTTAAAATCTCTCTGAAAACCTTAGGCAGTATATTCAAGTTTTTCAGAAATAAAAGTATTTAAAATCCTTGAGAAGTCTTACATCAGCTACAACAATGTTAAGCATGATCTACGAAGCAAGAAACAAAAGACAAATAGCTACTAGTCTTAGGTACAATCTGCATAATCTTACTCCCAGCTTGATAAAGCCTAATTGGCAAACATTTCCTCATTTTCACAAAGCCCCAAAGGTCGCTTAAAAAAAAAATAAAAATGGAGTAAACTACATTGTGAGATTTTTAAACAAAAAATGAGCAAATCTCTATTTGTCCAATAATAGTCATAGTACATTTCAAATTAACTACTTGAAAGCCAAGAAAACAACATGTGGTAGAGAAACGTACACAGCAAAACTGCAAGGGAATGGGGAAAACTTGTCATCGTTTCATGAGAGAAAACTATAAGGAATTTCTATCCCCATAGATAATCTTATCCTTCATTTAAGCAGCGCAAGGAAAATGAGAAAGGAAACAAATTCTAATGTTTTATTTTCATGAAAGGTTGAAAAATTACTTTTATAATTCATTTCCAGCTATTGAGGCTTTTTTGTCCCTTCACAGTTGTATAGATTATTTTGCTTTCCTTTTTAAAATCTTTTATTTTGTCTTCACATCACAATCACCGTGTCTCAGGAAACAGAGGACTATAAATCCAGTTCTCCTTGGGTGCCTAAATATACAATTTAGGAAAAAAAAAAGCTACAGATCCAGTGACAGCTACAAAAAGTACAGAATATCCCATTGCTCCCTTTACAGAGATAGTATAACATATGGTTAGCGTGGGGCTTCTCTCATCAGCTCAGACTGACGCAAAATGATCCAGTTAGAGTCAATTTGCATGTGTAATATCAGAGCAGAGTGTCTGCGGATTTATAAGCCAAAAGAAAAAGTATTCTCAACTTTGGGAAATGAAAACTTGAAGGTACAGACAGCTTCAGCTTGATCTTAAGTCCCATACAGCTACTAGCTAATTCTCAGTAAGGCACGCAGGGAATTAAACATGCAATTCCCGTCATCAAAGATTGCTGCTACTTGGAGTCTTTATATGCTGAAAACCCACCCTCTAGTGTTTACTGATAGCATCCATTTAGTACAGCAGGTGAAATGCTGATTACTTAATTTATTACTTTGTAATTTTGAAAACGTCCCACTGCATTTATTTTGTATATCCTGCTTTTCTTCATCTGAAGATAAAGACCACTGAAAAACCCTCAGGGTTACAACAGGGCTACGGCACAACAAATGAGCATCACAGCATGCGTACATTACCGGGCATCAGGGTGCAACACAAAAATCTTCTCAACAGTCCATTTGCACACTGTGAACTAAACTCAGTCACTGTAGTATTTGTATATGAACCTTCTACCTACCCCCGCAGGGCTGATATGCGCCTACTCAAGAACACACTTCAACCTTTGATTGCTTCACCATCCAGTTCATAATTTCACAGACACAAAAATATGCCAAACACTTTAGAAGCATTATGTGAAGTAGAGAAAGGAAGAAATACTTTGATAAATTAAGATTTAATAAGTTGCTTTCCTGCACAGGGGCCAGATCCTGCACATTCTACACTCCCTACTGAGAGAAAGCAATCTCAATTTGCTACTAGAGAAAAATAAAATCTAAGTTATACATTATTTCACGCCTTTCTGGCTCATGCGCTCTTGATAGTTGCTTTCCTATTCTCTTACCAATGTTTAGATGTAAACAGCATTTTGTCAGGAATACATACTGATCAGTTTTTTGCAAATAATGAATAACTTGACCTACACAGAAAAAAGAAAGGTGATGTTTTCAGTTTGATGCTGCCTCTTTTGGTGCTGACTTATATCAGAAAAGAGAAAGGAAACCCTGATGCATCATATGTAGCTCTTATTTCATTCTGCTTTATGAAGACAGGCATGCAGAGACTGAAAAAAAAAAGCAAATTTCAACTGAAGAATTTTCCATAGCACTCATCACTATAGCATAGTACCTTAAGCTCCTCTCAGATAAGACTTCCAGGGATTTATTCTCTGGTTCTCCTTCCCTTGATTATAAAAAACTAAGTTAAATGAGTCGAGGCTCTGGCCATCCCTCTCAAAGACAATTTTCTTTCTATAGAAACACTTTTTTTTTTCCTCCCCCTTTTTTTTTGTCAAAAGCATTTGCAATATCGTACCAAGCTTCCCAATCAAAAGTCTTACTGCTAACTTAGTAAGAGACACTGAGGTACAGCTCAGTTACAGTAGAATTCCTTGTTTCATCTTCTCTCTTCCCAAATTTTGAAGAATCTCATCAGCTTTTTCTACCTCCGTCATCTCCAGGCACTTATTTTTCTTACAATAAAGTGGGAAAGACCTGCTTACCTACTAAATAGCTAGTTGTTATCTGCCATGTTGCATAACAGAAGTTGTTTAGCCGACAGAATTCTGTCCTTCCTATTCTCTGATGGTTAAAAAAACACCCCAACTTTGCTAAGCAGTGTAGGAATCATGTAAAAGATGTGATCAAATTAATACCTTTCAGGGACCATTTGCCACCAAACTTACTTTATAATTCATCTCTTCTCTGATACCAAGAGTTACGCTATCCTGTAAGGTACAACTGTACTTCCAATGCACTACTTAAATGTTAATGGAGTGAAATTGCTCATATCCATATTTTAACAGGCTTAAGTATGTCATCCCTTTCACTTCTGCAAAGAAACTTACCTCAACATATGAGAGAAAGTCTACCAGGGAAATTCAACATAGAAGTTCCCTACAAACAAATTATATAAGGTTGGCTGTTTCAGTGGGGATCTGGGGAGAAGAGGTGTTGGCTTTTAGGGTTTTGGGAGCTGGGGTTTGATTTTTTTTTTTTGGATGTGAATTTAAACATGTGCCCATCTCTCGAGTCGCTACTCACTTCTAGCTTCTAACAGTCAATTAGAAGATTGAGAAAGCTTAATGCTTTTGAAATTTCTTGTGCTTTGGTGCTACGTGAAATGTTCTTCTCCCTCTTTAAATCCACTTTTTGTTATATATAAACTTATCTATTCTTTAGCTTACAGTTGATTTAATTAGACTAGATTATTTCAACCAATTAATGGTGAAATCCGCATGACATTTTGACACACCTTGTGCATGTTTACCTTTCAGGCAGAACAGAATTGTGACGCTTGTGGATGCTGAAGAGCCCTTATGCATATAACATATATATATATATATAAATATGTAATATCAAACTCTGAAGCAGATAAAGTCAAACAAAACTTGGACAAACTTTTTAAACCCTCCAATACCACCAACCGCAAATAAGTCTGCTATTTGATTAACTGGCCTCTCCTTCACAGAAGTATTTGAGGCAGACAATTACAGTTGAGGCAAGGAAATAAAGGGCTGAGCACATCAGGAACAATGTCAACAGTGCAGGAAGTAGCAGATGCAAACAACATTTATAAGAAAGAGACAGAAGATGTACTATTTTGCTGGGGTTTTTTTTAATAAAAAACAAAAAAAAACCCAAAAAACAACAAAAAAAACCCACAAACCAAACATGTAGTGATGCTAAAACTTCCTATTTTGGTTCTGTTGTCCCCAAAAAGCAAACTAAGTTGTAATCTCAAAAAAATCAAGTCTATAGTCTATTGTGTCCAGAGGAGGGCAGCACAGCTGGTGAAAGGGCTGGAAGGAATGTCCTGTAGGGAGTAGCTGAGGACTTCAGGGTTCATCTAGTTCGTAGAAAAGGAGACCGAGGGGCAACCTCATTACTCTCAGCTTCCTGAGGAGGGGAAGTGGTGAGGGAGCTGCTGATCTCTTCTCCCTGGTATCCAGTGACAGGATACATGGGAATGGTTCAAAGCTGCACGAGGGGAGGTTTAGACTGGAGATTAGGAATTGCTTCTTTACTGAGAGTGTGGTTGAACCCTGGAACAGGCTTACTAGAGACGGGATAGATGCCCCAAGCCTGGCAGTGTTTAAGAGGCATTTGGACGATGCCCTTAATAACATGCTTCGAGTTTTGGTCAGCCCTGAACTGCTCAGGCAGTCGGCCTGGATGATCCTCCTAGGTCCCTTCCAACTGAAATACTCTCTATAGATACACTAGTCTAATAAGCAATTAAAGACAGGCATCTACGATTTTACAAGCAACATCAGTAACGCCAGAGGTGAGGGTGGGCTGGGGAATTCTTTTTTTGTATAAGTATCACAATTTTCTTAACTGTCTTATCTCATCAGCTTGGTCAGTCTCCTTGTTGTCCTTAATTTTTTGTGTGCTAAGCCAACAATTCTCCTCACTCAATGGGAGTTTAACGCAATCAACTACCTGTTCATGTGGGGATGAGGGCCATTTCAGAAACTGATTTGAACTGGTGCTGTTGCACACAAGAAAAGGCAACATAAAATAGACCCTAGTTCTCAGGTTCTCTTGGATGTAACACAGAATCTGACAATCTCCACTGACAGCGTGTTAAATGTGGAGAAGTAATTTTAGAGTAAATTTCATTGAAATAGATCAGGTGATTATGGTGTGTTAAACAAGTAACGAGCCAAGAACCTTAGAATTCATTTTTAGAAGACAGAAAATGATGCAATAAGTCTCTCCATCCAATTCACACAGTATGTAACCAGAAATAATAGCAATAAGTGGCCACCTGGACAAGACAATTCAGAACATGAAAAGGGAGGAATAAAGACTTTATAAAAATAAGGTGGTTATCCAAGTAACAGAATAACTTGCTCAACCTTGCTATGTATCAGCTCAGTGTGTTTTAAACTGTGCACAGTACAAGGAACAAATGAATATTTTGAAGGCAGAGTATGCTGACATAAAGCTCAGATCATCTATGTGCCTCAGGGCACACCTAACAGCTGCTGAAGCTGCTGAAGAATCTAACAAAGACACTAAAATTGTGGAGTAACCTCAATAATAACAAAAATACCAATTCTTCATGCAGCCAATGCAAAAAAAAAATATAAAAGGGATGTGACTTTTAGACACAGCACCCAGCTAAATTACTTCTTCACTTCTTTATAGAATTACTTCTTTATGCAGCACTGAAAATCAGTTTCTTTCTGAGGTTGAAAGAATTCCTATCATGCCCCTATAATGAGGGACAAACAGTAAGAGACATATAAAAAAAATTGGGGTATTGGTTTTTATTGGCTGAGAAATGTATTTTGAAATACTGAATAGGGCTCCTCTAAGAAGGGTTTGGATAATCTTATTTACGTTCATAAGCATGGGCAGAAATCATTACAGGTACACCAAAGAAAGGATATCCTTAGAGAAAAATGCCACCTTCAAGTAGTTTTATCCCTTCAAGTGTAATATACTACCTTAGAATATTTTCCTGTAAGAAACTATGGAACTAATTTTGCAGCTGTTTCTTCCCCTTGTGAGTTACTATGGTCCACAGCAGAAAGGAATAACTATGTGCAGAAGTCAGTATCATGAACTTTGCTGCAACCTTAAGGACTGAACAGGCGAATGCATGTAAATAAACATACTTTTGTTTACAATATTTAAATCCATATATTTCTGTCCATAACAGAGACAAGTCTGAGCAATAAGCTCCTTATAGTCTGTGAGTCATCAAGATTCATTGATGATGATAACTATGAAAATAACGAAAGAGCAAAATTTGCCTGTACCATGCAAGTGTTGCTATTCTTCAAGACAAACACACCCCTTCCCACACAACGCATTTTAATTCGACATGAGTGAATCTACTCTCAAGTCACAGTGGTGAAAAGGGGAAAAAAAAAAAAATAGTGTTTCTCAAGATTTTGACAAATATTCATTTAGGATGTTTGGGTCAGACTTCAAAAAGCATTTAGTTATCTAATTCCCATTAGCTTCAAAGTGAGAAGAACATACAAACACATTTCACAGTATGGCCTTTACTTATACCAAATATCTAAGGTTTTCTCCCTTTTTTAATAAGTTTTTTGTTGCTAGCTGTGCATAGTCTATATCTAAAATTTCTTTTGTTTATCTTCAGTGAAATAGATTTTAGATTTTGCTCTTCTGTGCTAATGTGTTTAAGGCAAAAAAAAATACCTTTTTTTCCTCCTCTTCAGCTGCAGAGGACAAAGGAGAAATGAGAGCACTCAAATGTGTTGTTAAAATATGTAAGCCAGTTAATGACAAAGAAGAAATTATTAAATCAGTGTTGATATAGACAAAATAAATAAATGGTAGGATACAAAAAGAGCAGATGTCTTATCAAAACATTTTGAATTTGGCATACAGTACATTAAGGTGCTATATATACTGCACTTTACAATTTCTCCTTCCAAAAGCATTGGCACATTGCTTACACTTACAAGTGAATTAGACCTGAATATCCTAAAGGCCAATGCATGGCAAGATTTCCAGGGAAAGCCTAGAACATCACAAACTTCACTTTAAAAGGTTTAAAACAATAATTTGCACTGTTTTCTCTTTATATATATATGAACTTCTTACTACTCAAGTTTTATTGAGAAAGACATTTCCTCCTACATCGCCTAACAAGTAACAATCCAACATAGTATACTAAAATGGCACTAGCTACTCTGAAGACATTACCCTTGTCTTCCTTTTTGAGACTGACACTACTGAATCCCCCAAACACTGTAATGTATTTCCCAGCATCAGTATTTCCCAACTCCCAGGTTACTGATCTGATATTTGGATTTTTTTTTCCTCTTTCTAGTTTTCTGTCTAAACAGTTGTCCAGATTTCAGCTGGAGTGGAGCTAATCTTCTGCTCAGTGGCTACTGTGTTTTGAGTTTAGTATGGGATTTGGTATGTGAAGAATGTTGATAAGCACACTGATGTTATGAGTTGTTGCTAAAGAGACCAAGGATATTTTCCAGCTTCCCAGGTTTTGCTATGTGCAGGTACAAGAAGCTGGGAGGGGTATAGCCAGAACAGTTGATCCAAACTGGCCAAAGGAAGTATTCCATATCATAGACATCATGCTCAGTATATAAGTGAAGGTTGACTCGGGGACAACTCACTCTCTCACTCCTTTGCATGCTGCTCAGTTTCGTTTCAGTCATCACTGCTTGGGACGGGCTACATTCGTCATCGAGTTGTCAGATGGTGAGAAATTGTGCATTGTTCCTTTTATATATATATTTTAGTATTCCTATATTTTGTTATTGTTATCATCTTCCTTTGCTATCCTAATAAACTGCCTTCATCTCAACTCGAGAGTTTTCCTTTCTCCCCAGTTCTGTCCCTCATTCTGCTGGGGCTGGGGGGGGAGAGTGAGTGAGCAGCTGCATGGTATTCGATTGCTGACTGGGGTTAAACCATGACAACAATGTTTTATGGTTTTAGTAAATAATATTAAGAAGTTCATATGCAACTCCTAAGGAAAAATAGCTGAATGTATTATAAAACAGCCTCTAATATAATCAGTTTATGATATTAATAAAAATTGAAATAGTCAAATTTAGAGAAAATTTCAAAACCTCATTTGAAAAACTCCACTTGTCCTTATAACAGTTTTGTTAGTTAACTTCCAGATAATGACTAAAACATTATTTTATGTTGCACTATCCCACATACAATATTTAAAAGAAAATTTAATGCTTATCTATCATGATAGTGTTCTATTCTTTTGGGCATTACCCACCACCAAATACCAAACCATTATGAAATATAAGTCTACTTTCTCAAAAAATTATTCAAAATATTTCTGAAAAAGGTAACTATGGTAAAATCAGGATAACCTTCCTCAAAATTCATTTTCTGCATAACCTAATTTTTTTCACAAACTTTTCTGTAAAAACAAATCAACTCTAAGGAAAATTAACAAGAAGTCACTGAGAAACACTGAAAGCAGAGAGGTTTACAGAATCATACCAATCTATTTGTTGACATAAGCTAGAATAAGAAAGCAGTACTACTTTTAGACTCCCAGACACAGTCTACATAGCATTTACAAGCTCTTTTTTTCTGGACTTGATACACTTGTGCAGATACATTTTATAATCTTCAATAACATTATTTTCTGGTGTGGTTAAAGAGGCCACAACACAGTTTTACATGACCACATACAGGATCCTACGCAGATTATCTGCTTTCTTCTTAGTTCTACACAGTAAGATAGGGTTCCTATCCTACCTTAGCAAATTAATAATCAACCAAGATATTTCAGATCAAAATAATAAACTTACTGCATTTGCCTATCTTCTGGTCTTATAAATAGTTAGCAGAGCTTAATGGGCAGTCAAGCGTCTGCAGAAGTAGGTAGAGAGTGTAAATGGGCTTGTCCCTGTCTAGAGACACATGGTGTTGTTATCTGTATGGTGTGCTTATGACACCGCGATAGAATCACAGAAACATCAGTTAAAACTACAGAGAATAAACATAACATGTCTGATTTCTATTGTTTTCACACAGCAGATAAACCATATCCACAGTTCTACTTGCTGTATATAAAGAATATACTCAACAGCAATATACGAAGCCTCATTAAACATATTTTTAGGCACTCATCAGTGTCTATTCCCCTCATAAGCATTTTACTTAGTCTCATATCTGCCAACATAGCTTCAACATACGGTTAACCTGACACGGGGTTCCCCACACAAGATCCAGGAGTAAAACCCAAGCAAACCCCCTGCTCATTTCGCCACCTCACTTAAACCCTGTTGACTGCACAGGAAACTCACCTCAATACGTCCCACCCATGTGAATCTCCGTTTCCTACATTAACTTTTCAGTTTAATTACCTTTATTTCCCCAAGACAAATAATTTCCATTACATGGAAATTTATTAGTACTTTAAAAGACCTAAAAGATCATCCAGTCCAACCATCACCAATACTTCTCAGCTAAATCATATCCCTCAACACAACATCCAAACGTTTCTTGAACACCCCCATGGTCGGTGACTCCACCACCTCCCTGGGCAGTGCATTCCAGTGCCTGACTACCCTTTCCGAGAAGTAATATTTCCTAATGTCCAGCCTGAATCTCCCCTGGCGCAGCTTGAAACCATTGCCTCTAGTTCTATCACTGTCTACACGAGAGAAAAGGCCGACCCCTAGCTCACTACAACCTCCCTTCAGGAAGTTATAGAGAGCTATAAGGTCTCCCCTGAGCCTCCTCTTCTCCAGACTGAACAATCCCAGCTCCCTCAGCCGCTCCTCATAAGGCCTGTGCTCCAGACCCCTCACCAGCTTCGTAGCCCTCCTCTGAACGCGTTCCAGGGCCTCAATGTCTTTCTTGCAGTGAGGGGCCCAAAACTGAACACAGTACTCAAGGTGCGGCCTCACCAGTGCCGAGTACAGGGGGACAATTACCTCCCTGTTCCTGCTAGTAACACTGTTTTTGATGCAAGCCAGGGTGCCGTTGGCCTTCTTGGCCACCCGGGCACACTGTTGGCTCATGCTCAGCCGAGCATCAATCAGTACCCCCAGGTCCGTTTCCTCCACAAAGTCCTCCAGCCACTCCGCCCCAAGCCTATAGCGCTGCCTAGGGTTGTTGTGGCCGAAGTGCAAGACTCGGCATTTGGTCTTGTTGAACCTCATCCCATTGGCTTCAGCCCAGCTCTCCAGCCTGTCCAGATCCCTCTGTAGGGCCTCGCTACCCCCAGGCAGATCCACACTCCCAGCCAATTTGGTGTCATCTGTGAACTTACTGAGGGTGCACTCAATGCCCTCATCCAGGTCATCAATAAAGATATTGAAGAGGACAGGCCCCAGCACCAACCCCTGGGGAACACCACTTGTGACCGGTAGCCAGCTGGATTTAACTCCATTCACCACCACTCTCTGAGCCCGGCCCTCCAGCCAGCTCCTTACCCAGCCAAGAGCGTACCCATCCAAGCCATGGGCTGCCAGCTTCTGCAGGAGAATAACGTGGGAGACAGTGTTAAAGGCTTTGCTGAAGTCTAGGTAGACCACATCAACAGCCTTTCCCTCATCCAGCAGATGGGTCACTTGATCATAAAAAGGAGATCAGGTTGGTCAAACAGGACCTGCTCTTCATGAACCCATGCTGGCTAGGCCTGATCCCCCGGCCATCCCGCACATGCCGCATGATCTCCCTCAGGACTATCTGTTCCATAACCTTCCCTGTAACCGAGGTCAGGCTAACAGGCCTGTAGTTCCCCAGATCCTCCTTACAACCTTTCTTGTAAATGGGAGTCACGTTGGCAATCAAATCAATGAAGGCTTAAAAAAAAAAAAAAGTATCTTTGTCAGTGTAAGTTGGAGTTTTATTAATGTACTTTTCAAAGATCTGAAAGCACTATTGTAGTCACTAGTCCAGTTTGTCTCAAATCGTGGCTGTAATTTCTGGTGGGATAATCAAGGGTGATGGCTTTGAGTGACTAAAAACAAATGGCTAAAAGAAATCTTTAATTAAGAAAATTATAAAAAGAATTTAATTAGACCAAAGAAAAATTACTGAACGATTTAAAGTAATATTTGTATATTACTAGCAGCATCTCAGTTATTCCAAGGAAATAAATTAATAATAAATGTTGTCAAGTGCTTAATAGGCATGCCCAGCAGGAAGCTTAGCTTATTCTGTTTTAGAACCAGATTGGAAAGACAAGCAAGGAAGGTGCACAGGGGTAACTTTTACATTCAATGCTGGGCCTCAGTCAATGGAAGTTTATTCTGTTGTCACAGAAAACACTCAGTGTTACATAAATAAGTCACATCTGTGAAGCTTTTCTTTAGCAAAGCTGGTTTGTTTTTTGTTTGGTTTTTTTTTTTTTTTTTTTTTTTTTTTTTGCTGTCAAACACGCTATAGAAGAGGTGGGAAAGCCTACATCTTTGGATTTCAGAAGCCTTCGTGGATCCATTCTGCAGTCAATAAGCCCAGTGATGCGTCCATCACTGAGGTAAAGCCGAAGTCAGAAGCTAAACCACTTAAAATAAAAAAAAAAAAAAAAAAAACCCTGTCCCTTTTATTATCTGAGTAATGAAATACCCAGTAAAGGCCGTGAATGCTTCATGCACTCTGCAAGCTTAAGTTTTCAGTGTGTTTCACTATTTCTCTTTGCTTGATTTTATTTTGCAGTAATGATCTTGAATATGATTTAATACTTCAAGCTGTGCAAACTAACACTGTATAATTCAGTGAGTATTAATTTAAACAAGTAACAGCTTGTAACAGCTAGAGTTCTAAAAGTTTCATCTTGCTTTGTAACTGCTACAGGCTTAAAGCAGAAGAAACATACCTTTTTTTCGATGGGGCTGACCATAACAATTGGGGCTGAAATAACAATTAGATTATATTACATTAGCTTTGTTTTAAGCTCTTCGCATTAATGCTTACAGAAATCAAATACAAAGGTAAAGGGAAAAGTAACGTACCAAAGAATGACTTCTATAGAGAGGCTTGGGTGATAAGCAGGAACAGTTTAGTACGTTTATTTTCAGAAGCTGATATTGTTCATATAATAAATCTGAGATCCTGAAATTTTTATAATGAGAAGTATTTAATCATTTCAGATGAGACAGCTGAGTCCTCAGTGACATTGTCCTCTCTGTAATTTGGGTAAAACACTGTGGAATCTGTTGCTTTTAACAAACTAGATTCAAACCCCTTTGTATTAACTGTAAAAAGCTCCTTGTCTCTTCTCATTACACGTATTTCTTTAAATTTACGGTACTTAAGCAAATCAACAAAAGCACATATACATTTTTTATAAATTCAAACACAAGAAAAATGCGTAAGTTTTCTGTTTTCGACAACAGATCAATCTTTGCGAGTCCCTTCGGAACCCACTGAAATATTTGCTGAAAACACTCAGTGCCCTCAGGCACTAGCCTCAAAAAATGGTAAAAGAACAGTTCTGCTAAATCATTATTACAACTGTTTCTAATTTCTTTAATCCACCTAGACTGCAGGAAAATCTGAGCATCAGGAAACACTTTTTTTTTAACTGAGAGAGTGAATGAGCACTGGCACAGGTTGCCCAGAGAGATCATAGAGTCTCCACCCATGGAGATACTCAAAAGCCATCTGGAAACGATCCTGGGCAACTTGCTCTGAGTGAGTGTACTGAGCAGAGGGGCTGGACCAGATAACTTCCAGAGGTGCCTTCGAACATTAGCCATTCTGTGATTCTGTATCAATCACACAATCATTCACGCATGCATCTCATTATATCAGAAGAACTGGTTTATGACTGAAAGCATATGAAAGCAAGGCGAAGTTACAGAGAGACTTTTCTCGGAAATAGCACTGACAATGCACAAACATACACATTTTTAATCACTAATAAAATTCAACTGCTTCATCTGACTGGGAAGATTAGGAAGAGCATTTGCTGGCAGCGTGCACTGATCAAACATTTTTAGGCAGTTAATCAAATACTACATACAGCTGGCTCTTAATTTTCAATAGGTTTCTTAAATCATTGCTTATTACCTTGTTTATAATCCTTCAAAAGGCAATGAGTGGCAAGTACTTAGTTCACACAGCACACATGCATAATTAGCGTGTCAGTCATGCCTATAAAGTCGGCTTATGTGTTTTATTTAAAGACCGTTTGCAATGCCAGATGTTTTGTTAGCACCTAGTAACTCTTAACTGTCCTTGGCCTGATGCGTTAAAGTTTGAGAGAACATTTAATGTCATTTTTTGTTGTGAAAGTGAGAAAGGCTGAAAAAAAGATTAAAAAAAATACACAAAATAATTTCCAAATATTTTAAGATAAAAGCTCAAACTTAAAAAGTAGGTGGAGGAACTTTTACTAATTTTTATGTTTTGGCATACACAGGTGACAGGAATATAATGAGCAAAAGCAATAATGTCCTGAAATGACACTGGTGTTAGAAATTCTTTTTTTCCCCTCTGCTTTTTACACAGTTTTTCAACACATGGTTGCTATATCCCCTAAACTGCCCTACTCTCCTGGCACTGAATTGAGAGAGAAACATGAAACTTGTCTTGGAAGAGACTGCTTTTTGGTTCATAAAACCAGTAAATGAGCATAATCTAGATACCAATACTACCTTACGTACTTCAGAACAGGTTTTCATAATTTCCACCAAACCCAGGTTTGTTTATATCATTGCAGTCTTATGATAATAAATAAGGGCTGCTGTGTAACTTAGAAACAATCAATAGCTCCTCTCTAACCTATGATTTCAGGTAGTTCCACTAGACAGTACTAAAGGTGCCATGTCCAGTCTTGACGACAGACTTTGACAAGAAGTCAAGTACTTCTTTCTGAAATTTGTTGCTTTAACTCTTCAGATTCAGAAGGCAGAAAAAAAACCCAAACAAACAAAAAGTAAAAATGTAATCTAGGAACAAAAACCAGAATCCACTGAAATACTCATATTTCCTCCTTCATTTTTTTCTGATTTTTTTACAAGGAAATTATGGGAATGTGTGCATTCCATACACACATTGGGATAGCGTATAAAACAAATCTGTAAAGGTTATATTGCCTTATAGGCAATAGAAAATTCTATTCTAATTGAAATTTAAAAATCTGGATTTCAAAACCAAAAAGGGATTTTGGAGCAAAGCCACTGTCTCCTGTCAAAACAACCTTCTCCCCTCAAAAAAGCCTTTATTAACATGTAAGCAGATGGTAAAAGGTATTGACTTGAACAGTAATAAAGAGATACAGCTTCAGGTGTGTCTTAGATGTTAAACTTTACTGAAGAAATAACTCCCCTTTGGTTTCTCACTTGGTTGCCTGAAACACTAATTCTCAGCTCAAAAGATTATCTCACACTTCACTAGCTTTGGTACCTTAGTATAATCATCTGTTGTGAACTTTTTCTGCACTTCACAAATATACTGCAGGGAACAGAGCAACCATAAAAGATTTTTTTTTTTTAAAAAAAAAAAAAAAGCTATAGAAGGCCACAGCCAGTTTTATCATAATAGCTACTGTTTTCTTTAGATTATAGACACACTTTCCCAAATTTTATTTTAAGCATTATTCAGGGTGAATATAGATAAGAAGCCAAAGAAATAGATTATTTTTTTCCTATTCTCTTGAGGCAATTTCACAAGTCCTTGCAAGGTCAGCCACCGCACATAAAAGACAATATGTCTTCTCTTTAACTGTGATTAATGCCATTTGATCATCAGACAACACACTTTAAAACTCTCACATTGCAAGTATATACATTATACCAACTATTATATTCTCAGGCACATGCATCTACGTTTACGTGTAACAGCCTATGCTCTAGAGATAGTCAACTCGGCTATGTTTTAAATCTTAAGCTGTTCAACTCTTCTAAATATTATGTTTTGATATACTAATATATATATATATATCAAAACATTATATATATATTTTTTTTTTTTTTTTTTTGCTAGCCTGCTGATAGAAGAGTTGAGTTTAGCCACACTGAAGCAGGACAGGTAGCTTATGCTAAGATCAAGTTATCAACTTATAAGACCTAACTTTCATACTCCCATTTATTTAATAGCTGCAAGAGTATAGAATTATTCAGCCCTTTGACAGAGTATTATTTTCTCCTGAAACATTGACACATATCTTTAAATAAGTATAAAAATTTAAATTACATATTTTATAATGTATATAATTGTATATATACATTTTATAAATATATAAACACTACTGCACTGGTACATTAAGCAACAGAAACTCTCCCTGTTTACCCTCAGCTATTCAGTACCAAAGTACCCAAACTCATAAAAGGGCTGGTAAAGTTCCTCTTCGCATAAAAAAATCACAAGGCCATATAAGTTACACTTGATTGATTAAAAGACCCAAATCTTCAGAGTCATTTGTACAAGTTAGGGGTGCATAGCTGGAATTACAATCTGTTCAAAGACATATACAAAGATTTCATTGTCAAACAGGAATTTAACAGCTTACACATCTTTTTCTGTATACAAATGCTGGATTTCTTGGTTTAGTCAGGAATTTGCGGCCAAATATTTTGTTCTAATGGAAAACAGATTTGCTGAAACCTAACACTTATTTAAAAATAAACTTCTATTACATTTGTAGTAACAGAAGGAAAAGCTTTTTGATTAAATGCAGAAATCCTAGATTTGATTCCAAAGTAATTAATAGTTAAACTATGATATATGGAATCTCGATTATATGATATAGTAACTTCATTTGGGTGTCCCATAATCCAGGTGAGATCCCCAGCTCTGTAGTATTACGTCTTTTGGGTTTGGGTTTTTGGTTTTTTTTTTAAACCTCCAGTGGAGTCTCCTGTAGGAGCTACTCCAGGGCTTAACTTTCCAGATGGATAGCCTTTTCTAAAACAGCTTGAATCTAAAGAAAAAAAAAAAAATTAATAAAATTATCCCTTTCTGTTTTGATTAGAAACAAAACAAAACCAAACCAAAAGAGCGGATGATCACTTCTTTCTAACAAGTGTTACTGCAAAGCTGATATCCCAACCACCCCCCCACTTCAGATTTTATTTTTTAGTTAGTGAAAATTCTTCCTTTTTTTTTTTTTGTTATTTTCTCTTATCAAAATCATCATTACTCTCGTTATCTCTTGCCCTATAACATCCTCTTAAGTTTCAATAAATATCTTTTCTATCACAAAGGGTGATAATAAAAAACCAACTAAGATCCAATCCATAACCAATCTCCTTCCAACTTCACAACAAAAACCAAACATTTTCATCTCAGCATCCTGTGCGTTTACCTCTTGCTTCTGAAATGTATTAAGGTCAGTGTAAGAAACCTCTCTGAAGTCAGAAATGTATCATAGCAGCCGACTCTCACCTACTCAATAGTCCATGGAAAAATTACATCAATTTAAGATGGTTTATTCTTGAAAATACACATTGGCTGTTTCGTAAATCCTTATTAATGCCCACATTAAATGGATATCAGAAAAAAAATTATGACATGTTTGTAAAAGTATTTATGTAAATTACATACCTATAGTCCACTTTCTACCATGACCAATGAAGGAAATATTTTTTTTTGCCATAAAACATTGTATTTCCCTTCCCATTTTGCAGCTTGCCTGCACCTTCCTTGACCTTCCTCTTTTAAAGCAAGTTTAAGAAACCTATTTATTATGCATCTCGACTGAGAGGTCTGGATTTTACCCTATACACTTATGCTATTCCTTTACACTTACCTTTTGCAGCACAAGTAGACAGCAAACCTCAAGACTGCATCCAGTTGGACCCATGTCAATTCAAATTATCAACCCCTTACTTCAGAACTAAAATATTAAAAATCAATATTCATAGCACTATGTTATGGATTCTAAGTAGATGGTATCAATGAAAACTATTTAATCACATTTACTGCACAGTTCTGAAGGCTTGAAACAGTATGCAAATCTAAAGGACATCTAAGTGCAAAAAAATCATATGCAGCCTTTAATGAATGCATCTCAATGTTGCACAATAATTTCAAAGTAGTGCTTGTTTAGGCTAGATAGTCTAATAAGATTTTATTTCTTCAACTGCTGTAATTTAATTTTATGGAAAATTATCTCCAAAGCCAGCACCCACAACAAAATTAAACATACAAAAGTTCTAGATAATCAGAACGAAACTGTTCTGAGAAAAGCAATTATCTAAATAGTTCAATTTCACTGTGTACGGTACTCTGCGGGTAGCGCAGAGCGGCATGGGGGCCAGAGCCCAGCAGGGACTGAGCTGTGTCTCACAGTAAGTTTGGTCCTTGTTTCCCCAGCCTCTTATCTTCAACAAATTAAAACAAAACTCCTCAACTAGGAAGGCAACAATCAACTGTCTACGAAAAAACTCACTGATCCACTGCTTTCACGCTGTCTCATGGCCCTGACTGGGCTATTATGTAGGATTCAGATGATGTGGACATGCAGTTTTCCTGTCCCTTTTGTTCTCAGGCAAGGCATAGCCAGTATGACAGCCTGATCTAGCGACAGTACAAAATTAACCTATCTGTTGTGGGAAATTGATTGGTTCCCTTTCTTTGCATTTAATATAAATATAACACATTTCAAGATTTTTAACCAGGTAAAAATATAGGAGAGGTTGGAACGGCAATGGAATGACTGCATAAATAACTTGGCTCTTTATAAATGCCACGTATATGAAAAATAAACAAAACATTAATTAAAACATCTATATTTTCCTCATAATTTTTCCAAAAGTTGAACATGAAAAAGAAGAGCAAAGCTGCAGTATAATCCAGGCTAAAATCTTTTTTCAGTCACAAAGGTTTCAGGAAAGATATTCCACACAATTTTTCAGAGATACATCCCTAGTGTGAACATTTCATTTTCTCTGATTATCATAATATCTGCATGCTTAATTCACTACTCACAACAGCAGATTGGTTTCTGAAAGTGGGAAAGTAACGGCCTAAAAAGTGAATGCTTTCAAATCCCTTGCCACTAAAAATCAATAAACTGACCAATTTTGAAGGTGAGCTGTTTTATTACACAGTAATGAAGCTTAGAATTTTGTCAACCACCACACAGTGCTGGGATCTACCAAGCGGATAAAGGCAAGGAGAGTTTGGCAGACATTTTCTTAAATTAATCAAATGATTCTGCAGAGATATACAGATGTCCAAAATCATTATATGTAAGTGAAAAATTTTTCAGGCTCTGTAGAGCTGTACCTGAAATTGGCTCACTTTGAAACTATAAATATGAAAAGCACAGAGTAGTAAAACGGTTTCACTACCTGAATTGAGGAACTTCACATCATTCCTGTGCGATAAAGCCTACTTAAGCACCAATACAACCATAAACCTCATTTATTTTGCCTTGTATTTATGGAGACAAAACTCAAAACTGCTTCAGAAAAATCTATCGTTATTTTTACAAAAATAGGGCAAGCATTTTGTGTAACACCAGATGTTAAACAGTTTATTTTTCCTCAAAATTCAGAGAACAAAAAAATCAAAAATGTCTACACATATTTACTTTGAATGACTTCACCCATGTGCTCTGCATATCTTGGAATTTTAACATTCATTACTGTTGGACCTTTCCGTATTGACACCCAGCGTACCACTCAGCAAACAGAGAGGTCGCCTCTTCCTCCTCCCATGAAACAGGCCTGAAGGTATCTTTCTATTCCCTGGGATGAAGTATCAATAAATTCATTCTATCCTATGGCCCCATAAGAATAATTAAGGTATGCTTCCATTTGGTGAAAGATATAAACATTTCTGTAGCAAGGCAGAGAAGACAGCTGTTTAAAACTGCTTACAATTTCAGAATGAAGACAGCATCTCATCTGCAATGGGCATTCTATGCTTCTCTGGGAAACATTAGGTTATTTATCCCATCTAGAAAATCTGCTTTAGGAAACTATACTACTTACAAATCCATTTGTCTTGTATTTCTTCATCAGCTCATTTTAATCTCGGTGTATAGCACTAGCGACTTTGTTTTGAAGTTTCATGGACACCTCCAAGCATAAAAGTCAACACTTTCATTCAAGCCTCCACATTTTCAGGTTTGTTGTATAGAAAAGGCAGAGAACATTTAATGTTTTTGTCTCCCAGAACACCCAAGCTTTTCCCAAATTTAGTTGCTGCTGATTGCATTGCTTGCTACTTTCGCTTTCTTTGCCCCATTAATTTCTGATATCTGCTGCATGGCTTACTGAACGATAACATATAGTTTCTGATCTCCCACTCTCTCCTGCAACCTTTCCAAGTACACCTAGCAGAAGCAAACTAATTTGTTTGTAGGTTACCTCTGGAAGAATCACATTACAGTTGGCAGAAATGTGAATACTCACTCAAGGCTAAATGTTGTTTGCGCAACAGAGTGAAATTGAGTTTCACCTGAATATATTTGATCATGCATCAGTAAAGGATAGGTGTATTTTGATTTCTGTGTATCAAATGTGGTTAAGAATGCTCATCAACATTATACAAAATACCTTGCATGTATATACAAATAGTATATTTTTCAATTACTCTTTTTGTATGCTTGAAGACTGCAGAGATTCTCCCAGTTACCCCATCACTTTCAGTAGGAGTTTCTGATGCTAAATACTTTAAGATATTGATAATCACTTTTAGACACCTAAAATGGAGATTTGTGCATTTTTGAGCTTCTGTCTCAAAGAGGGATTTTGAGTGCTTTAAAAACCATGAGCAGCTCACAGAGTTGCAACATGAAATGTTCTGAGAAACACACAGGCACATTATCACTTAGTAAAGCACAGGCAAGACTGACGGTCTGCTTGTTGGTTCAGCAGCCAGATCCCTAAATTGGAAGGGAAATGCTGCAGTCCAACTGAATTTTATATGTTTGTCCATGAAAAAGTTTGTTCATTTTTACATCTTAAATAAACTGTCATTCAATCAGAAATTCTTTTTTATTTTTTTTTTTAAATAATCATATACACATAGACAAGGCTTCATTGAAAGCACTTACAGGAAAACTGGATCTTCAATTTCAATGACATTTTCATCTCCCTGGGAGTCATATTTTTATCTGTTTTCAACTGTCTGGTGTGCCCATATTCTTACAAAACTGCTCATATCACCAATGTTCTTTAGAGGCAGGAGATTTTCTGTTGCTAATATGCATAAGAAACAAGTGTGTCAAGTTCTATGTGCTCAGTTCCATCCTCTGTCTCATACATAAGTGGAAAGCTTTGTGATAGATTATTTTTTTTAACTACTATAAACCTGTTCTCATTTCCATTTGTCTACAAAGTCTATTAGCTTGTTTTATTTCCTTACGCTCCTTTAAAATAAGATGAAATCTGCCTTCTTAAGAGGCATCCATCTTCTCTTTTGTCATTTTGCTCTTCCTAGAAAAAAAAAAAAAAAAAAAAAAAAAAAGCCCTCATATATCTGATTTCCTGAAGCTGAGCCCTTGGCTAGCAGCTAATATTACCTTGTCACTTTTACTGAGGGTACAGTTCCATAGCTGCTGTGTATGCAGAGCTGCCATCAAGTTCAGTGGTGCTCCAGAGCAAGCATTGCTAACAAAGAACAGCATCCTCAAAGAATGTGGGAATGTGTTTTCAACAGATTTCTTATATCAGTAGGTCACCCAAAAAATATAAATATGGAGCCAAATTTTGCTTCCTCCAACTGCTAGAGCTGCAAAAACACACAGGTGTTTTTGAGAGGGTAAGAAACCAACGTACCAAAGATAAACAAACACACAAAAGACCATCATGGAACATAAAAGAGTTATATATAAACACTTTTGCCAGTGAGGTATCCTCACTACTAAACAGTTTACAGTCTCCCAACACACAGACTGTATGCTCTCCTTAAGATCAATTTAAAATTCACAAATATTTCCTGGGCTTCCACAGCTTCTGCTCAAAATTTTATTCAGGGTAGTACACTTCTAGAAGATTTGAATTTTATCTTAGCTTCATAATTTCAATGGATTATTATTGCTATAAATGCTAAAATATTGCTCTACTAAAAGATTAAATATATGCTTATGCTAGACATAAAAAAAAAAAAAGCACAAAAATCCACTCACCCAAGGAAAAAACCCTTTGGAGCAGAATATTTATGATTTTTTTTTAAATTAACATTTCACACAATATTAATACAGAAAATATTGTTGTCAATTTTGCCATCATTTTTGATCAGAGCAGTAAGAGATCACAATCTTCTCCATCATTCTTTCCTATGCCAACTGGAATTTGAATTCTTAGAGAGTAGGTGCAAAAAGCTTCACAGTGCTGTCCATACCTCTCCACACACACTCTAACTGAAACCAACAACAAACTTCCTCCCTAGCTAAGAATCACATTCAAACCTTAAAAATCTTCTTCAGGTAAAATATGGTTTCCCTTTACGAATGGGAAACCATGTCCATCTGTATATAAAGCTGAAGCCTGTTGACCATGATTATGAGTAAAATATTCCAGAAGGAAATGGTCTAAAGAAAAGATGGCAAAGAAAACTAGAATCTATTTAGGACGATGAAAGATTATCCTATATCACATACAAAGGGGATGGTGCGTGTGCCATATTTTGTCATTTACCACCCTTGCTGTTTTGATACTTTAGCTGCACATTTTTATGTGAGATGGTTTACACATCAAAATAATTCCCTGATTAAAGAGGAATAAAGAATTAGCTAGAATTACTCTTCATATAACGATTTAAATGAGTGGGCTTCTAGGAATCATCCATAGTCTGAATTTTAAGTTAAACAACAAAATTGTAATCCTGTATGCAATTAATTCCTCAGTGTTAGAGCAAATTGTATTGTGAGAGCATCTACCTGACTGTGACTGAAGGAACTGACTGACAAAGCTCTTGACCTCCCCAACGCTCCAGAGCAGCTTTTGATAGCAAATTCTTCTCCCCTACTCTCTCTGTGACAGTTACAAATAAATCACAGACTGGATTCCCTTACACACATCTAAAAAGCTAAAGGGAAAATTGGATAAGCTCTATACAGCTAAAATACTATACAATCAAGCAGTAATGATAGCAAAAGGACATTATTCAAGCAGTGTCACTATGCTCAAAATCTAATAGTGCTACTAGACATACGGCTGAGGAAATTCCCATCAACAGCATGGAATATTTCTTTGCACTTCTAAAAGCCACTGCTGCACCATTTACACTCTCTGCCTTGGGAGTTTTAGTCAAAAGAATGAATACAGTATGTGAGGATTTTGGTTTCCACTCAAGAACCACATCTTAAAACGTGGTTATAAACAGATGTTTCACTGTAAAAATGCTATGTTCTCCACAGACATCACAGAAACACAAAGGAAAAATCCTCACTTATTTCAACATGAGTTCAAGTCGTGTCTGCAAATCTTGTAGATTCTATCAACTCAACACACAACTTAAAATCCAACACAAACGCAGCAGTTTAGTTGGGTTTTCAATCCTGTATCATTAGGCTGTCATGTAAATTTTAATTTAGCTATCCCTACTGTCATCGAAACTCAAAGCTGAAGAACTCCTTGGCTTTCCTGGACTGATGTTGATCAGAAAAATCAGGATTGACCCAAGATTTAGGTACATTTAATACAGAAAGTAGCAGTCAACATGAATGCCCTTTTTCAGTTATTTTCTAAGCCAAACTGTCTGTTACTGTAAAGTTTCACTGCAAAGCATAGTATTGTAAAGTACAACATTAACAAAACTTAAAAGTTTAGAATTCATTAGAAAGTTCAACTTAAAAGCACTTTTCTTGCTGTCACTTGTACCTCGCCCTTGGAAATATTTTACTTCACTTTGTTGCTGTTCTTTCTCTGACCTACACAGAAATATCTTTGTAGTCTAATTAACATCACACCCTAATTAGAGCTGCTATTCAGTGAACTTCTTGCCATTGCTATCTCCATTATCTCAGGGAGTCTTCTCTCTGCATACACACAATTCAGAGTGCAGCATGAGAAATGGGTTGCAAACTGTGAACGTTGTATAGCCAAGAAGGCTTCAGATCCAGCACAAGAACAACTGCAGAAAGTGTTTGAAAATGTTTAAAAAATTCACAAATCTCTTCTGGTAACACAAGAATTAGCTGGCCCTTGATGAAACAGTGTTAAGGAAGGAAACAATCAGTAACTAATTCAGATAGATTCAGATATGTTGTGGATTTATTTCCTACTTTTCAAGACATATAGCTTATAAACACATCTCTACAAAAATAAAAGCCATCAAAATAAGCTGGTTAGTTTATCAAAGAGTCATAGACTAAGACTGGAAATGTAAAGCCTGAGATAAACAGCGTGCAAGTCCTCATTTTGTAGTTCATATCCAAAATTTTGACCCTTGTTCTACTTAGATTCTAGATTTTGCAGAAAGACTACAAATCTGATCTTTCCAGCATGCTCTCTGTGTAACTGCAGGCAAGAGTGGTTTTCTGCTTCTTTCTACCTGAAACAAAATTACTTAACAAGCTTTGAAAGACTTCACAGTTCTCTTTGAAAAGGTGGACTAAAAAAAGCAAAGGGGTGCCAGACAGATCTCTGCACAAGGTACTAACTGATGCACATATGAGGCGGGAAGCTGCAGATTCTGGCTTGGAAAAAATATATATTGGCAGAATGATACTTATTTCACTGTGCATAGCTACAGAAGCATTACTGAACCTTCTCCACAGCACCCTTGCACCCCTTCAAGTCTTGCTGGATTTATAGCAGTGACCAGAGAACCTTCAGAACTTAACTTCACATAATAATCTCAACATTAAACTGCTTATCAAAAATATCACACCTTTTGCTGCTGCTCTTTACTGCGACTCATATCTTTCTTGTTTCCCCATTTGCTGTGATCGCTGTTTCAATGCCCTTCTTCCCCCACTCTCTCTGCCAGAGACAGCAGCAGTATTTCCTTAAAGAACTGATGGTTCTCTGCTCTCCTCTTCCTCTCCCATCCAACCTTTCTCCCCTCTGCTCCTTCCTCTCTCCCCAAATTTACACAACCAGATGCATAATCCACTTCAGTCCCTGGTTTATTTTCCTCCCTCACAGCTCTCTAGTTTGAATTTTCAAGTGTTCTGACATCTAAGCAAGACAAATCCTCGAACGCGTCAGATTATCTTGCTTAGAGTATAAAACCGTGAATAGCTCAAGGGACTGCTAATGGCGAGAGAGCCTTTTGTTTACAGGCTGTGGTTTCAATTCCAAATCATGCCTGTGATGGCCCTGAGTCAGTTTTATCTGATGCCTGTTTCATGAAGATACATAATACAAGTTGTTGAGCTCAACATCAGTTTTACAATAGAAGATGATCACAGCTAGCACTTCTGTTGTCAGTCTTGGGGGAAAAGAAAAAAGACTGAGTGCAGAAATGGGTAGCAAGGGAATGCTTTACAGGTGCAGAGATCCCCAAAGCAGTAAACACTCATGTTCCCAGGCCTACATGATGACGTGCAGTCTAGTGCCATGCAAAGTTGTCAGCTCGGTCCTAGAAGCTGTAAATACATCAAGCTGGATTTATTAACTCAGGCATAACATCTTCCTAACAAAGGTGTACTTCAAGACCTAATCTGAACCCTAAGCTTGCGTATTTCTCTAGAAGGTGCATGCACACTTGCAGGTGTGATATGCTTTGCTAACTCCAGACAGATCACTGGAGCTCTGGGGCCGTCGTCATCATCAGGACTTAATTCACCCAACACAAACAATAATATCACCTTTTCTTGAATAACTAAAACATGTGTTTTCTTATCCTTAAGACACATGAAAGGAAAAAATACATTCTCTTAACCCTTGCCTACAACTGGGTTCTTCAGATGTCTGTTTGCTTGTGTAAGACTCCACCGGATCAAAACAAGAGTCCACCAAGTTTGCTATCACAGCTCCAACAGCGAGCAGTGACAGATGTTAGAAAAGAGTATAAGCCAGACGAGCACAGAGTGACACTTCCCTTGCTAAATGCTCCCACCTTCCAGCAGCCCATCATTCCTGAAATTCTACACCCCAAGGCTGCATTTGAACACTGAACTTAACAGCCATCCATGAACCCTACCTACATGTACCTGTGACATTCCTCTTTTTAAAATTTAACTATATAAAAAGGCACAAATGGATATGTCAGTAGATTTAGATATGTTATATATTAAAACATATACAAAGAACGGTAGCCAGGAAACAAAAACAAGAGAACTATCCAGCATAGCTCCTCAGCTTTGGAACAGAACCAAATCAAGAGACTGGTTATATCCCTCAGGCTCTTCCCATCAAAATCCTTCCCATTTTGAGAATCTGACTAAAAAAAAGGGGAACTGGATTACTGTACTAAAGAATGGATGGTCCTGTCACTGGTCCAGAACAATTAAACATGGGGGTGGGGGTGTACAGATGTTGGGAATTTTTTTTTATTTTCCTTCCCCCAGTTAAAGTTAACTGGAAGAAGAAACTTTATTTGAAAGAGAAAATTTTAGACCTCTCCTGAGGAGAGAGTATGAATAGCTCACAGCTGCCTTAAACCATCCAGAGATATGCATAAACTACATTTTTATTAGAGCTGGATTATACTAGCAGCTATCCAGGAGGTTCAAATGCCTAACCATTGGAGACAATCAGGAGCACACAAAGATCTCTGCATAATGAACATAAATATCCTTTCAAACAGAAAATCATAATCTACTCTGCTGTAATCAACTCTATATTGTTGCATAAAGAATTTTAAGCAGAAGAGCAATAGATAGGACAAGGAAAAAAAAAAAAAGAGGAACAAAGGAAACTCAAATGTTTCTCCATGATGACTCTGTTTTAATCATTTTTTCAATAAAATAGTTATATATGATAATTTATTATTAGATAGTTTCTTTCATCTCGTAAGTACAATTCTAACACTAACAAGGAAGCCTTTCATCCTCATATTTTAAATCAAAACTTCTTTCCAGAGTCTCAGAGTGGGTCTAGGATTTCAGCGTACATTTTTGAGACTTAACTGGTGCCTGCGAAGCATACAGATAGTCACTGCCTATTACCAGCACTACAGGAACAGCTTTATGCAGTTCTGAATCCTTTCAAACAAGGGCAAGCCCACTGCACAAAATAAAAATGTCTTAATAGTGGGACCCACTGTGTTCCGGATTAGTTTCCCAAGATAAATGCTGAAAGCCTCATCACTTATTTAGTTAAAACAAAGCACTGCGAAATACACATTCTAAATATACCAAGGCAATCTTGCAGTGAATGAGACTGAACTGAATGGCATAATACAGATTTTTCCAATTCTAATTTCTATGACTATGAAAATACTGCATTTTAAATAGAAATGCATTATTAATAGCACATGCAAAGCTTAATAATTTACGATCAGTTTTTGTTGCCTAAACAACCCAGTATATCATTTCATTAGTACATGCAGATCCCAGGGGAGACTAACCAACGGGGGGGGGGAGGGGAATCACTTAGTTCTTCAAGAACGTAATAGCTATTTACAGTCATAAGGCACAAGTACAGAGCAATAAAGAACAGCAGGTTCTACAGCTTGTAAGGCAACAGCAGAAATCAGCTTTGAGAAGGGGCAGAGGAGTAAAGATACACAGCATTGCTTCAAGATAAAAAAAAAAAAAAAAGCAGGACTAGATGTTAGATGACAAACTCAGATTCAGGTCTGTTGTCTTTGAAACGGGGGCTTTGGCTACATACATGTAACAGCATACTGCATATGCAGCCAGTGGAATCTAATTTACAGTCACCTCATCCATCTAGTGCTGATGTCCATATCGCTGAGAGAGATCACATACAGACGACACAATATCTCACAAAGTCCTTTGAAGGGGGGGGGGGGGGGGGGGGGGGAAGAAAAAGAAATGGAGCAGTGGATGTGGGGGGGAAAAAGTAAGAAAGGTAATTCTCTTCTTGAATCAACACAGAAAAGAAAAAAGCAAAGGTGAATTTAGCACAATCAGAAGCTAAAAGAGATCCTTTCAAGCTGCCTACTACTACTACATACAAGAAAACGCAAGCATCACTTAGCTGCACCAAAACCTAGAATATCAAAATAAAATTAAGAAAAAAAAAAAGAAAAAAAAAGAAAAAGGACTTAGTAACAGGAATAAAAAACAATTAAAACTCTTTCATGGAAACATCCTGACAAGCAGTTAATAAGACAAAGCCTGGATACAACTATACAGCAGCTGGTATCCGATATCATGCTATCGCCGTTAATATGCAAGAGAAAACATTTCTCAAACAACATACGAGTGTGTATTCAAAGCGTACCCCTGTGACAAGGCTCAGCACGTTCTGAGCACTCTTCACCCCTGTGTTCGCATGTATGAAATTATCATCTTTCAAACTATGCTCCACATTAAATTCCTTGACGGAAAGGAGATGAGCACATTTTCTGCTGCATGTTTGATCTTAAGCAGGCCGTTTCCACATCCTGGGGGGAAATTTTCTACTTCATACTCCCCAGCCATTAAGCAGGCCAGGGAGTAGGTAAATCTTAATATTTGTTAGAGATTACTAACCACAGTGCCTGGGTTTCATCTTTTCAGGCACTGGGTTTCATCTTTTCAGGCATAACTACATCATTGAAAAAAAATTAAAAAATAAAAAAAGGAACACATTTACACAGGGAATCCTCAGCTGTTAACTCAGAACACCTCTGTGCTGTCAAAGCTGCATAAAAGGACAGGGGTCTGCAAGTCACAGCACATTTTATATTTCTTGCCTCCTTAAAAATAAAAGCCTGTCTTCAAATTACAAAATTTTATGTTTAAAGCCATGCAAGCCAAGCTTGCAGCCACCAGGACAAAAAGGCCTTCATAAAGCAGCGTTGCAGAAAGCACTGAATCCTTAATATTGACAAATCATTTGCATTTAAAACAAAAACTTCCGTATAATTCAGCAGCTTTTCTGCATAAAGTAGTCCAGGGGGACAATTACATAAAGTGATTCACTCTATTTTGACACTTCTCTTTATAGAAGAAATATACAAGAACATAAAAAGAAACCAAACAGTCCCATTGTCCTAAAAATTAGTAAGGGGCACTACCTATCACCAACATTTGTACACCTTTGCTCCAAAACCACAGCACTTCTTGCTTGAGTACATTTTTGTCCTCCTTCAATGCAGTGGACAGAGTTTATTATCCCATGTTTCAAAAATACAGACAGTTGTGTACATTTCTGGAAGTACACATGGGATATTAATGTGCAGGAACGGAGCACGTACATGCTCCCCACTTTATAGCCCAGCAGTTCAACTCACTAAAGTCGCATCAGCTGGCATCCTTCATCCCTCAGCTCCTGCATTCAGAACAACCTTCTCGCAGGCTCTTTTTCTACCCTTTCTAACCTCAATCCCCTTTGCACACAGACATACATTACAGTAGGGACCAGAGGGCAAAGACTAAAGACCTAAGCATGCATTAAATTAACTAATTTTAAATTCAGAGATGCACGGACGCACCAAACTATAGAAGACTTGGTCTCAAGGGCAACATTTTATACTGCCACTATGTTCTATTTTCACTGCAGTACATCTCCTAATGGAAAAGCAGTAATTTAGCTTAGCTCTAATATCACACACTTACAATTCAAGGGAAATATTTAAAGTCAGACTCGGAAGAATAGAATACTTTTTTTAAAAAGTGCGTGAAATGGGCCTATCCTGAGATAGGTATTATTATGCAACTGAACACCTAACAAGGCATTTGACAGACAAAAACTTTTTAATAATCTTTTTAAAGTCAGGGTTGTACTTCAGACACGGTTAAGTGTATTCAGTTGGAAGGCACAGAAAGTTTCAATAGTTCTCCACCAAATAAGAGAAGCTAGTGACTTCAAATGGTCATACATATATATATATATATATATATCTCTGACCTCATACACACATACTTAATTAGCACACACACATATAAAGTACACACACTTTTTGATGTAAGGCTTACTTATTTTCTTCCGGACTTCCGTAGCCACTGAGTTACCAGAACTGCAAGTGGTCCTCAGCGAACCAGACACAAAGTAAACCTCTGCCTCATTTGGAAAAGTTTTAAGCCTACCATGTTGTAGTTTTAAAACTGTTCCCCCAGACATAAGTAAGCTTAAAAACTGGTAATTACAGTGTCGCAGCTGTGGCAACATTCAAGTTAGGGCTTAGACGGTGCTTCCATTCTTGTTGTGACATTTTCAGAAAATAACACTTCAGGCTGAGACTTCTTATGCCTGATCTCGCTGCAGCTGTTTGCATTTATAGATTTCTATTTGTTTGTTTGAAGGAAAAGAGAGTATTTCGAGGGGCAGAAGTGTAAAGATAAAAAGAAAACAGTAGGTTACATATACAGCTTCTATTCTTAAGACATTTATTTAAGCCTAGACAGTGTAAAATTCATTGTGGGTCACATTGTTAATCCTATTGTGCTTCACTGAGCAGAATTTGGACTTTTAATTTCAGAACTGGAGAGTGAATGGTACATAATATGACATTGTGTTTTTTCTTTACCCTGCTCTTGGACCTGTTGGATCAAGTCCAGAGGAGAGCCACAAAGATGATCAGAGGGCTGGAGCACCTCTCCTGTGAGGACAGGCTGAGAGAGTTGGAACTGTTCAGCCTGGAGAAGAGAAGGCTCTGGGGAGACCTTACAGCGGCCTTCCAGTACCTAAAGGGGGCCTACAGGAAAGACAGGAAAAAACTCTCCAGTAGGGCCTGTTGTGATAGGACGAGGGGTAATGTTTTTAAAATAGAGTGAGGTAGATTTAGATTAGACATTAGGAAACAGTTTTTTACAATGAGGGTGGTGAAACACTGGCACAGGCTGCCCAGAGAGGTGGTGGAAGCCCCATCCCTGGAAACGTTCAAGGCCAGACTGGATGAGGCTCTGAGCAACCTGATCTAGTCAGGGATGTCCCTGCTTCTTGCAGGGGGGTTGGACTAGATGGCCTTTGAAGGTCCCTTCCAACTCTAACTACTCTATCATTCTATTGAGTAGTTAAACAGATGAAGTGGAAAATAGTTTCAGCACATCCCTATCACTGTAACATTGCACAACTGATAAACCTTATAAAGTCAGTAACAATGAAAACTGAACATCATCTGGGAATTTCTCACAAACTTTAGAAAGCGTCATACTCGTTACAAAAGTTTATCAAAACTTATCACCACAATTTTTACTTTTAATGTGATTTTAGAAATTATACATCAAATGCCAATCATTCACTAGAAGTAATGGATTCTCGGCTTCCAACCCCAAGAATTTTATGTAGCTTCAGCCAACCTACTTAACTTACTGGTAAGTTAAATGGCATGTAATCTACTTGCTTGCCATATAAGGATAATACTAATAGCTTCTAATTATACATATGCAGTAATATCCATGACTTCTAAACATCACCGCAATGCAACTCCTCTGTGTTTTGCATGAAGTCCATTTGTCCATGGACTCCCCACCAGGGATATCTGGTACCATGCGTACTTTTCAGCACAAGCAAAGACAGACCATTCTCTCCAATAGGATAGCCACTACAATATGCAAAGGAAACTCAGCATCATATTGACATAGAAATGTTAATATCATATTACATGTTGAACAGTTAAGGGCTTTAGTTTATTTGTAGCACTGTGTTTCCTGGTTTTAAGTTAAGGCAACCAGCAGAGTTGCTCTGTAATTAATCTTTTAAATATAAGTTTTTTATTTTTCCTTTTTTTTTAATATATATTTATGCATTCATGCAGTGTAATTGTAAAAAAAAAAAAAAGTCCTTCACTGTAGTGCATACACTCAGGGGGATGAAGATAAGGTTGTACGGGGAAAAATTAACTGTGAATTTCTTGACTTGTGTATAATAAAATATCCATTTAAATGTTATATTAATATTCATATATTTGATTCTGTAATTGTTTTAATTGAGAGAGAGCAATTAGTGAGGAAGAAAGTGCCTATTAGCCCACAATAAAAATAATGCATATAAGTACTTAATTTTGTAAAGATGTCTCTGCTGCTTTTTTATTGAAATTTCCACTCAGGGAGATTGCTGTTGTTTAACCTGCTTTTTCAAAACTGAAGAACTTTTCATCAATTATACCATAAAACTTGAGAACTTTCAGGGCTCTGCAATTTAAGTCAAGTTACATCTTCGTAAGTAGACATAAAATTAAAAATAAACTATTGTTGATATTTTTAAGAATAAGGGACATTATTCTGCTAGGTTCTTCACTGCTATTTCATTTTACCTCTGGTAAGTTACAAAACAGGCTATTAAGAAAAAGTGACAGTGAAGGGAGAGAGGAGGCACTATTGTGTGAACAAGCACTTTAAAAAAAACTTATTAAGTATTTTGGTTTCCCAGCTGGCTTTTCTTGGGAGGAGAGAAAGGAACAACAGCAAAACTTTGCCTGAAAATTGGTACTCACTTTTAACAGCTAAAATTATATTCTGGAAAAAAAAAAAAAAAAGTATTATAGTGCTGGGTTACTTTCAATGTGTCCACACACATCCTCCCCTTTTAACTCCAACGATATTTCCACTGCCAACAACTCAAGTGGAAAAGAATCCATTCTACGGAACACACAAGGTGGAAAAGTATAACATCATTTTGAGAAAAGAATCATCATCTACCTCCTAACTTCTTTAAGACCAAATAGAAACACAACTAAATCCCTAGCGCACAAGGATTAACACTACTGCAGTCTTTGCTAGTGTCTTCCTCCTTCAAAATGATTTTAGATGATGAGTTGTTTGGGCTTCTTGAGTGGCACCACGATTTTTATGTGGGAGAAGGGAGAAAATCAACAACAAAAAAAACCAAACAGGGTAAATATGCGTAAGAGCCATTTCAGCAAACAGTTGCATCACAAGGATATGTAACAGAAAATAAAGTCTTGAGGAAGATATTTGAGAGTCAAAAAATGCAATTGTACTAAGCTAAAGTCTGACAACTGATAAATGTCATGACTTGCTAGTTAGCAATGCTGAGATTAAGCTGTGACAAGCTAACTTGATAATCCTTACTTCACAGTATGGGCAAATAACCACTCATAAAACCTGCCTGTTACTCTTCCCTGGACCCATCAGTCCAGCACAATGACTTCACTGTAATTCACCTTCAAAGATGACGGCAAAGCTCTCTTAGACAGTTGTTATAAGGAAAGGAACATTATTTTTAATGGTGAAGTTTGCCTACAAAGAAAGATGGGCTGCCTGCTTGGAAGAGATGGCAAAACAGACTACAAAATGCTATGTCTTTTTTTAAATAAAATAATTTTACTACTACTACTACTAAGCAAGCGCTTAACACTTTAAAATAAGAACAAGTATCCTTTTTATTGCATCTGTACAACACTGTCAGTACCTAATTGTGTTGTCACAATTGATTTTTTTATTTTCAAGCGATCACTTTGTGTGAAAATTTTATAAAGAGAATAAAAGGGAGACAGGTTTCTAGATAGGTTCCTTTACACTGGCTTGTGTTGTTTTTCTTGATTTAAATACGCTTAAATACGTTTTGAGTTTTATTTAACAGAATCTTGTATATCTCTTGTATATATCTGTGTAACTGGAGACACTGAAAAGACACCCCAAAGAACACTAATTGAGAATAGAATGTTTCTCAACAATAAATAAATAACTTGAAAAGCCAATGAAGAAAAGGATGACTTGATAATGGGATAATGATACACACTGCATCAATGTCTGTTAATTGAAGGTTTGCCATGACCAGTGAATAACATTCATTGTCAATGTCTTCAGAAAAATAATACCCTGCTAAAAGTAGAAAATGATTAAGAGGAAAGAAAATTGTAAAGGAACGAAAATTAGTAGACTTTACATACTAAAATATAATGGTAGTTCTCAGAGTCTAGAATGGCAGACTAATTTTCCAAATTAGACTGGTTAGTTAATTGTGCACTTCAATATGCCAAGTATTTTTGAATAATACTAAAAATGATCACAAGTTTAATGGGAATAAAAGTAATCTAAGAACTATACTAGCTTAAAGACACACATACAGAAGCAGCCTAGAAAACACAGAGCTTTACTGTCTATAGAACTATCATCTGTGGATCAAATCTGACTGAAGCTTTAAAAAAAAAATAAATAAATAAAAAAAGAGTTGGTACCTCACATGGTAGAATTTCACCTGTAAAAAATTAAGAGCAACAAATACATGTATGGCATTGAATAATGCAAAATATCAATTTGGAAAAAAAGTAATTTTATGTGTATATATATATATATGTATCATATAACATCTAGTACTGTAAAAACTAAATCACATATGTACCTTTCCTTGAATTTGATTTGGGCTACTTGCAAATGTAGTGTTGTCTTCATTATGAGATACATACATGATTTAAAAGCATACTGCAAAATTTACTGTCTTTGTTTTTGCTGTGATAAGTTGCCAGAGGAGTATTTTAATTCTTATAGAATAGTATTTGGAAATGCCACAAAGAATTACAATGACATATTTAAATGAAGTTATTAAAGAAAAACATATGCACTGAAAAGACCGCTTTTAACCCTTCTGTTATTTTACTCCACTTAAATAACCCTGCTCATCACAACAGAAGAATGAATGGTGACCTTTCTGCAATCATAGAATGGTTTTGTGTTGGAAGGGACCTTAAAGATAATCTATTTCCAACCCCTCAGCTCTGGGCAGCAACACTTTCATACACTCTATAGTTACTCTGAAAATTTTATTTCAGAACAAAGAATGGAGCAGAACACAATTTTGAAAAAAAAAACACTATTTCAAGAAATGTCATAGGTGCGACTGCCTGGGAACATGTAGGATAGATAAACTAACCAGATCTGGACATAGCAAAAGTAAAAAAAAAAATCCTAATGGACGCTTGGGCTATGTTTTGGATTTGTGCTGGAAACAATGTCAATAATAAAAGGATGTTTTAATAATTGCTGAGCAGTGCTTACACAGATTCAAGGCCTTTTCTGCCTCTCACCCCACCTCACCAGCAAGTAGGCTGGGGGTGCACAAGTCGGGAGGGGACACAGCTGGAACAGCTGACCCCAACCGAGCAAAGGGATATCGCACACCGTATGATGTCATGCTCAGCATATAAAGCTGGGGGAAGAAGGAGGAACCCGGGGGATGTTTGGAGTGATGGCATCTGTCTTTCCAAGTAACCGTTACGTGTGATGAGAGCCCTGCTTTCCTGGCAATGGCTGATCACCTGCCTGCCAATGGGAAGCAGTGAATGAATTCCTTGTTTTGCTTTGCTTATGTGCAGCTTTTGCTTTACCTATGAAACTGTTCTTATCTCAACTCACAGGTTTTCTCTCTTTTACTCTTCTGATTCTCTCCCCCACCCCACCAAAGGGGAGTGAGCGAGCAGCTGTGTGGGGCTTAGATGCCAGCTAAGGTTAAATCACAATAATGCTGAGAACCATTAGAATTAAATAGGCAGGAAAAAATAATCACGTTGTAAGAAATAGAATCTATGTGGCTGTTCATACATGAGAGAAGACATGTGGAAGACGACAAATTAGCAAACTGCTCTAAATAAACCAATTCAAAACCTCAGAACACCAGAAAAGTACATCCAGTGAAACTGAAAGACAACATTATTAAAAGAAAGTGCTTATCAATGTGAATGCAATTAGCTTTTGGAAATCTTTTTCAGAAGGTATAATGGAGGCCAAGAGCCTAAAAGGATTAAAAATACTAATGTAAATGCATGTAGACAATTAGAGAATCCAAAATTACAACAGCAAGTTAATTCATATGTGTTATTTCACAAGCGTAAGGAATCTTTCATATTCCAAAAGCATGTAGTGTTCTGCACGTTTTTTGGCCAAAATAATATTATTTCCATAGGAACAGGAAAAGCAATGTTTTTTCCTGTGTTGAAGCAATGGTAAATACACCATTAAAAAAAAAATAATAATAATTTTTTAAGGAGAATTTTACTGCTAAGAGCACACTTTGCAGTAAGAAGAACCATCCCTGGAATTGCCCCATCCCTGGAATCGTTCAAAGCCAGGCTGGATGAGGCTCTGAGCAACCTGATCTAGTCAGGGATGTCCCTGCTTCTTGCAGGGGGGTTGGACTAGATGACCGTTGAAGGTCCCTTCCAACTCTAACTATTCTATGATTCTATGATTCTAAGAATAAGACATGGACCAAACATGGAGTAAAAGAAAAATGTCAAATGGTTATGAAGAAAAGAACTGGTAAGATTTCCCAATAAATTCTGATTAAGAGATTCCTAGACAAGATCCCTGATCTCTGTTATGCATTAGATCAGATTAAATTAACCAAAAAAAAAAAAAATCCCTATCTGTCTTTAAAACCTACCATTAATTTAATGGTCCACTAGGGCTTCATAGATGCATACTGGAGGAAGGTAGCAAGGATTTTGCCTTCCCTACTCCAGCAACATATGAAAAACAAGTCACAGGGAACTAAGCACCTTTTTTTTTTTTTTCCCTACGCTCATCTGTGACTGTATGTATGGGCATGAGGAAGTAAAAGTAAGAGAAAGTTTTTAATGACTTTCGGCAAGTAGTTACTATGAAATGCTTGAAAGAATACCTGCCAAATACCGCAGCATGTCAAAGCACATTTAATAGGCTTATTTAGAAAACATCTCTGTTCCATAAATATCTGAGAGGAAAACTCTTAAAGAGTATGAAAGCCAATGAGGGCAAATAATCTCAGAAAGGACCAAACCTGGAGCATAATTTCTTGTCCAAGTTCTGTCCTGTTCTAGCCAAGGCATTTTTCAGGATTAGGATGGCAAGATGATCTAGGCAGTACTACCATCACCCCAAGAACCCAAATATGACAGAATTGCCAGTTCATGTTAACTCAAGAATCATTAAGTCTGTTCCCTTCTAGCAGGTTTCAAGTTAAATTGAATTTGGATAAAACTGATAGAATAAAATGACTTTGATTATCAGTTAATGATCTGCTGTCAAAATTTGTTCTATTTTATACTGACTGTTATAAAGTCAACAGTTTCCAAATCTGATATCCAATACTAGGCTCTGAAGATCAAGATTTTCAAAAGCACCTAAATGGCTTCAAAGTACAAGTCATTTTTTAGGCATCTAAATAAAATAATTTAGTTTTTATACTAAAAATAGATCATTACTGTCTAGAAAATGCATGCCAGTGCAAAGGAAAAGAGAACACACTAGGAGAATTACAACAAAGCATGGAACCATACTGTTGATGATGCGTTTCGTTCAAGCTATTTACCAGTGAAATCAAAATCCATCTAAGACCTACTATAGGTTAAGGCTTGGGGTGCTCTGAAGCTGTTTTTGGGAAGGTGAGCTGGGGAGGAAAGAATATGCCTTGGAACACAGTTTCAGATCATTCTTTGTTTAGTTTGAAGTTTTGTTTTTCATTTACCTGAAGTACTGTGAAGAACAGTTTAAGATAGTTGAGATTAATAACACATTAAATAGTACATAAATTTAGTTTTAAGTGTATACAGTTATTGCAGACCCTAATAAAACTAGAATAACGTGACTTACAATCACTGTTTGTCTAACTGGCTACATTCAGAATGGCAATATTTTGGGGAAGAAAATGGCTTACATGAAGTAGCTATATAATTAATCCGACATCCATTAAAGACAAGTTGCCCACAGTATATTATGTATTAGCATGTTGTCTAGCCTCAGTCCTAGGTGTATCAACTGTTGTTCAGTTTCCAAGTACTTCCCCTACAGGGACGGCTCAGCCTAACATATGGCCCCATCACAAATGTTTTCTTCATCACATTATAAGACAGTTCTGAGTTATCCCAGTATATGTTCTGATATATATTCTGATTATATTCTTCCCATTCCATGACCCTCCTTTACTCCCTGTGATTATTAACCATCAGAAATCACTTTACAAATCTATGGGTAGTGGCAGAGGGGAACAGTGTGAGAATTTTTCACATTCTTAAAGCTACATTTAAGCTTACATTTAGGTGGAAAACTCAGATAAATTAGCCTAGAAGGCCATCTATTGTGTTTCATGGATATGACTATGACTCTTCAGGGACTTCCAGATCCCACAAAAATACAATGATAACTAGATGTGTGGGATACATACAGAGATGCTTTGAATTCCTGTCATAAGTGCAATTTAAATTGACACAAGAGGTTTCCTTGTAATTTTTTTTTTTGTTTGTTTGCAATAGTCATTACTAGCACTTTCAGGAAGATACTCATTAAATGCAAAATACTAAACAAATTGTCTACAAGGGCTTTTTTTTTAAAAAAAAAGGCTCATCCTCCAAATAGGTTTTACTAAGAAAGGTAGGGTTATATTCTAAAAAGAACATTTCCCAGAATGTATGGTAACATAAAACAACCATTCATCTATCGCTACCCATGCACCACAGTAAACCACTATTAAAAGCTTAAATCGATTCAACTTACAAATACAGCACAGAGGTCTCAACCAAATGAAAGTTACAGAAAATGTCAGAAGGCAGCATGAACTACAGTCAATGCTGATCAGTTCAGGATTTTTCTGTCAAATTGTATACAGCCTCCTTAGCAATGAACTACTTGCCCTCATCACCAAGACCCAGCCTCGTGGTACTGCTCAGGATACTGAGTACATCCCAATACCAAAGAGAAAGGAAGTTCACAATAGTGTTTTCAGCTCACCATGAAAAAAACCAACAGATATCAGAATGAAAGAAAATGCTTTCAGGCTTCTTTGCCAGTTCTATATTAATTTACAGGTCCCCACAAACCGAAGGGTTTCACTGATACCTTATTGAGAAAAAGGGTGAAATATCCCAGTCTTGTAACTCATTTTCAAATTTGTTTATCTACAGTTTTCAGAAGCCTGGATCACTAAAGCTAAGCATACTGGGATTCCAACATTTCTCCTGTCAAGAACATTACAGAATAGGCCACTCTCTCATGCCAGTGAATAGGCATCTTCCCATGAAGTGCACAAAACAAGAACAAACTATAATTCTGATGCAACCCTTAAAGATTTGTAGATTTCAAACTCAAACAAATCCCATACCTACAGAAGAACACTTCAGAAAACAAAAAGATAAAGTTCTACTGAATCGTCAAGGTATGATGCTTTATATTAGACCAACAAGTATGATGTCCTAGCTGCCTTCATTGGTTACCCAAATCTCTAAGACCCTGCATTACTCGGAGAGGAGCAAATATTCAGATGCATGTGGCAGAAAATAAAAGCAACTGTAACATGCCAAAAATTAAGAGACTAAGCACAAGTTTAGTTTTCATTGGATCATGTTTGTCAACCTCAAGCAATGTCAATCAAACTTTTTTTCAGAACGAAAATCTGCTGCCTGTGTAAGAACATAAAGATTATGACCCATCTCAATTAACTTTAAGCACCTAGGAGGAGCGTGCAACATAAGCTAGAATTTTGTTCCTTATAACTAACAAAAAGAAAGAGGCCTCCCATAACGGACATGCCATTTCTCCTTGCTTTCACTTAGAAGCTTAGCAGAGGATAAGTCAAACACTGGAAGTCTTTCTAAAGTGGTTCCAAGACTTACAAATATGCCTCAGCTTGCTGTGGCAACTGGTACAAACTCTTGGCCCAATGTCAGCTAATACTGAGTAAACCCATCTTCATTCTTCAATATCGGCTGATAGAATCTGATACTATCACCTAGGAGGTAGATGATGTGTCTTTTCTGAGAGGTTATTATAGCAGAAGTATTCTTCAAGAAGGGGTGAGCTCTTTCTTGATCAGCCCCCTAACAAGCAAATATTGATGGGAAACTGTTTTCAGTACTAGCTCACTCGTTTCTGAAGGACTACAAGGAATAGTACCTTCCAGTGATTTTTAACATCCTCAGGCAATCATCAAGTGGATTGATCAAAAACATGTTAAGTACCACAAATCACTATTTCCAACGTAAGGCACATCTCACTGATGATATCCTCTCTAGTACATGCTTCTTAACTAAAACCACCATGCAACCAAAACAACCACCAAACCCTTACATGATAAAACGCGTTGCATACGCTCGCTCCTTTAGTGTGAAAGAAAAGAAACAGTAAATGACCATATAAACAGACGCACAAATGAGAGGTGCCCTGAAAACATAAGGATAAACCAACATTTCATCTTCCTACTATTTTAATATCCCTCTCTTCCAGTATCTCTCAGAAATATCAATTGTATTAACGGACGAACCTTCTTTTCTGAGACTGCTACAGTAAAAGCACAAAACATGGCACAGGCACTGGCTCTAGTGTTTCCTACAGTTACTGCAGAATACATTTTAATATTAAAAATTTCATCTTTTGAATAAATAACTTTATATTAAAGGAAAAACCATGTAATCTAATAAACTACAAGAAAGGGAAAAGGGTAATCTAAGTCTTCCTTTCAAAAAAATTAAAGGATTATGAATTCTGGGTCTGATCATTTTCTGATATAGCAAAAAAAAAAAAAAATCCCATTGAAAATACATTGGTCAGTCAAGGCAAGCCTCTCACGGATGCACTGATTTCAACAAAACTTTCACTGAAAAAAACCTGACATTGCAGTCAAGATGAATTTCTGGTCAAAGGCAACAGGAGAGGGGCAGAATATGTGGGCTTCCTTCCTCAATGGAAAGAATGACAAATCCAGATTCTGTAAGGCTGAGATAGTCCTTTCTGTCCAGTTTACTGGTTTATGCATCAGCCTTTGCAGTAAGTTCACAGCTAGGCAATATTGTTTTGACTTGAAATGACCAGTTATGCAATAATATTCAAATATCTCTATTAAGATTAATAAGGAAAATGCATTGGTATTGCAGAGTAAACAGATTCCTTGTATGGCAAATAAAAAAGGAGGGCATAGGAGTGGCGAGATCTAGAGTAAAGAGATCTGCTCTATTCTGTCTATCAACATAACTCAAATAATTGGAGTTTGACAACTTGTCCCTTCTCATAGTAAAAAAAAAAAAACAAACAGGGATGAAAACAAAAATCAGCCTCAAACAGATAATGAGGATTGCATGTACGGTGGAAATAAGTGCATTGCGAACCAAGTCAGAAGGCAAAACAGTATTTTGAGAAACGGATCTTGTGTTCCAACTAAGAATGTGCTACTCTATATCCCAAAGCATTGAAAACTGAGACTTGAAGAGGTTTGCTCTCTACGAGCTGTGCTTCCCCTGATCTGATTGCTTTCTTGTCTAACACAGGCTACATCTCAGCAGAGAGCTTCCAGCTACTGCCAACCTCAAGTGCCCCTCATGAAATCCTTCTCTTCTTTCACTCCAAGATTCCTCTCTCACATGTGCTTCCTCGCAGTGAGAGGGGACTCTGAAAAGCTTAAGCCCAAGAACGGCACTATAAAAATCTTTGGTTTTTGTTCCTGTCCCGCATCACCCTGCTCCTCCTTACCCTGTTTGCCAATGTTAATCACAGTGTTGAGCAAGCATACGTTTAATAGCTTATTGGTGGGTGCCTGATTATTGCAATTTTAAAGTAATTTATCCTTTCACAAGACCACATAGCATTCTATGCTATCAGATCCTTACTACTCAAACTAAAATTACGAGGCAAACAATACAGTAAGAATGCAGTTTTCTTAAACTAGATTATAGAAAGATCTGTCCTTCTAAATACTGTACAGTTCCCACAATAACCTTTAGGGTTTACAACACAGAATGCTCATTCAGCTTCATTTTCAGATTTGCTACACTCAGAGTCTGTTACCCTCACGAGCAAAGTGCTAGTCTTGTTGTTTGTTCTTCATGTTCTATGAACAGAATGTAGGTTCTGTCTGAAAAATAACACATATAAGATTTTTAGCTGAAATTAATATTTTAGGATTGAGAACTATGTCTGCGTATACAAAATGCATTTTCCTATTTAAATCATTTTTTTCTAGTATATATTTAGCCATAAACTATAATCTTAACTTCTACCCATTCCATAGCTTCTTCCTTTCTATTCTAAAGCAAAAACTTGCAGAGAACTTGGAAATATGCAGCAGAACAACATTTACTCAGATAACTTTCTGCTGAAGTCATTTACATGAACACCGAGTCGTTAATACCTCGCGGTAGCCTCTTGAAGGGCTCTGCTGCCATCTATTGGTAATCAAAATCCATTTCAGCTGCTATTTGAGAGCTTCGGAAAGCCATGTTCTATCAAAAACAACTTTCCTGCATTTATAGATCACTCAAGACAATAACTCTCCCCTCCTTTCCCTTTGCTGCTAAGTACATAATGGACTAAATAATTTGGATAGAATAATCTGTTCCACATACCAACTGTGAAAGTTTTGCAGCATTTAACACATAAATGAAGGTATACATTCACATACATACAAGCCAAGCCTTTTTTTTTTTTTTTTCATTTTTTCTTATAGATGTGACCATGTCTAAAGACATTCAGCACTAAGGCACAACAAAGAGGTCATTGTGGAACAAGTGAATAATCACGGCAATAAGCCAAACAAATCTCTGCACATAAGAGTAAACATTTAATAGAAAAGAGGCAGGAACATAGGTTATTTTGATGGACTGTTAACTGCTCACTGAGAAAATTATGTAGGCTAGGGAGCTCCTAAGTAATTCACCCTTCCACGATAACTCTACAGTGTTTAAGCATCCATCACCACCTACAAATTCTGTGAACCTCAGTGAATTCCTGATACCGGCTGCCATATTCATCAGCCTAAAAGATTATCTAATGGATACAAATGCAGTAAGTTATTTTAACTTAATAACCGCTTAAAAAAAAAAAAAAAGGAAATTAAGAGTGTTAATTATTTTCTTATTTGTACAGCAACCCCTCTTTCTTGTATCTTGTTTTGGTTTGGTTTTGTTTTTTTTTTTTAAAAAAGAAATCAGACCACATGCACTTTCAGGGAACAAGAACAGCAGCTGGCAGCAGAGATCCCAGAACACTTACAAACTATGGAAGCTACATGTTCAAAGTACCAATTCGATTCTTTTCTAGCACCAATAGGTTCTTAAAAGCTTATTTTAGGAGACAAAATAAACATCATGCATTATTTCTGAGCAACTAAAAAGCCTAATTACTTGCAGTCACCTTTACTAAAGACAACATTTGGAAAACATTTTAAAGTAAAAAGCTTTTGTTTTGGTTTTACTTATGTCATTTGCTGGGACATGACCAAAAATACTACACATCATTCAGGATAATTACACTTTGAATTCCAAACTCGACTTCAAAAAGCTGTGTTATTCTGTTTGAGTTACATTTCCAATAGGAACAAAATTTGAGTCTTTATTTTCTTCTCTCCATTGTGACGTACACTGGAAGAAGTTAACGCTGGACACAGCGGAGTCTCTAATGCTTTTTAGTTGGCGGTGATCCTCCTCTACTAAGACTCACCTCTGCCCAAGCACACCGTACTTTGTGTTGCAGTGTGTCCTGGCACTAGTATGCCCATCACTGCCATGGTTAGCCTAAGAGGAAAAACAGCAACTCTGAAAATTTTACTTCAGGTTACGAAGTTTTGGTGGGGATGGACTCCACTACCCCCTCAATGAGCACCAACATGGGCTGCATCTGCCCTTCTCCTCTTAGCCTCAACCAGTATCTACTCTCTCCTCCCCTCCATACACAGATTCTAAATGGTGTAATGAGATATTGAAAAAACAAAAAACAAAAAACAAAACAAACAAACAAACAAAAAAACCACAAACTAAACAACCAAACCTATGCAAACACCCACATCTTTTTCACACAGGTGCTGATTGCTACTTATTTCAAGTCTGTGTATAAAGGCTAAATTCCTTGAACTCAAATCCCAAAACAGAACGCATTCCAGGCCCTGAAAGGCTGAACTATCAGCGCAGCTCAACAAGGGATGCTGGGAAGCCTGGAAGGAGAGAAGATGGTGAAGTCTATGCCAAAATAAGAAACACAGCAGAAAATGCATTCCAGGATCCCCAAAGAAAACTACATTGTTTATGCCCTCATTGTAGATGATAATCAATGTCATTTACAGACATATCAGTTATTTCACTAAGGTAGACCCAGTCAGCTTCTGTGTGCCCAACTGGTTTTAATAAGAGCATGCAAGTCTGGATATAATCATGTGAGGTAAAAGGAACATGCAATCACACAGAAAAAATATGAGTGTGTTTAATGAGATTTTGGTAACGTATTTTCTCAACCTTAGGAGGCAAAGGTTCTTTAAAGTCATTTTTCACCCTTTGAATGTGCACACTGCAATTTATTATTACAAAGCAAGATAGGGGGATCTTATTTGATACACTTCATTGTATTTTATATTAAAATTCAGGAATTCTAAGCCTTTTTAATGCATAGAAATGTGAAAGAATTTACATCATCTGCTTTAGTAATCAGCCATGTTATTGTCTGTTACCCTTAGCTGAATCTAATGTCAGAAGCAATACCCTTATCAATGAATCATGGGGGACCAAACCAGCAGTTTTTACTCACGCAAAACTACCATTGACTCCAATGTCTAGAAATTACTGCATGCGTAATATGCAAAACTGCACAATGACTCAAGACCTTTACCAAAATTAAGCCCAAGAAGCATACTTTTTCTTTTTTAATATACATGGTATCAATCTCACTTTTTTTAAACACATTTAAGATATTAAATCCTTTGTTATCAACATTAAGGGGATCTTTTCTTGAATCAAATTTGTCTCTGTTTTTACACTGACTTTCTAATCCTATTTAAGTACTTACTTCAATGAGCTTTCTATTCTTAGACTTTTCTTTTACTAGACACTAATTGATACCACAACAGCATTTGGCACAGCGTAGCATCATTTCTCCAAGAAAGCGCATCTTGGAGGGAAAAAAAAAAAAAAAAAACCAAACAAAAATAAAAACAAAAAAAACCCCTAGTATAAGTTGCAACCGGAACCAAAGGATATTGGTATAGTAGCACCTGAGAAACACAAATAATTACTTTCAATATTGTATCTCATTCTAGAAAGTTATATTAATCCTCTATCATTGATACTATTTAATTTTTTAAGACAAAAGTTTTGCCTGCAACTAAAATATGAAGGCAAGTGCTGGCAACAGAAACAAGAAAGAGACATGTAACACACAGAAATTACCAAAATAAGAGATTAGAAGGACAAGACACAAGTTCCAACCCATGGAAGATGAAATGCTGGTCACTGTTACTGATGTCAGTGTGCTTCTTTTTTAGGGAGGTCAAGTGATGTTTTATTTCAAAAAAAAACTTTTAAGAGAACAGATCAAATGGGCATATTTTCAAAGCAATATATGTGGAGGATTAAGGCAGGCCGTGGAGCTTTGAAAATGTTCCTAACTCACAGATTCTATTTCTGATAGACTGTATTTTATTTTCTTCTTTCCCATGTCCGAGTCTTTCTTCTCCCTGTTGTCTCAACCCTTTCTTTTATTTGGATTGTCTTCCTTTACATTTTCTCCCACCAATTTGAAGTTACTCATCTCCCTGTTGCCTCTTTTCTCTCTGTTTAATCCACCTGCTGGCAGCCACTCTATACTTGCCAAATTGTCTCTGTTGCTCAGCATTTAAAAGCACTTCTGGATTAGTGTCTCAAACAGGAGGGTCCAGCAGCTGGAGCCAAAAGGAAATCCCCCTGAGAAAGTCAAAGATTTCAAAACTAGTTTATCTGCAGTGACTTCCATATACTCTGCATGGTGGCTTCAGCTGGCTGCCACAGTACAAGTCGCTAGTGTAGGCTCTGAACACCATTACAACAATGGAATACAACACAGTATTGTTTCCCACTGTGTTAAAAAGAATACATCTCAATGATATTGTGGCACTTCCATAAAGCAATCAGCATAAACTCCCACTACTCATAATCTTTCAGCTTAGTTGGCTGTTTCAATAGGATTACACTTTTCGTTTCACTTTCCCTTTGCATCCATACATCATATATTCAAAAGGCTTTTTAATCAAACTAGTTTCAGTAAAAAATTGGGGCTTTGTATAAATCTTTGATGAACATTCGATCCAAATATTGCAGGATGTTGGCTATCCATAAATATATGGATATTGATATTGCAGCTTTCATGGGAGCTTTAATTCAAATGTTTCACACTACATTTTCTACCACAGGCTAGGCTACACAGCAAGGTTACTCAATGCATTTTTTTCCACTTCCTGCAACAAGCAAAGTATGATACAGTTAAACTATGCAATTAATTTATGAATGCAATCACATTTTACCCCAAACACAGGGTTCTTAATGCAATTCAATTTATTTTGCACTCAAAAGAGCAGCTCGACTATTTCCCTGCACTAAGTCCAAACACAGTGGCCACTTACGACTGGGGGCTTTTTCAAGGAATGGTGAGCGGGAGATTGCCTGCTGTGACCTACCATGCTGCAATTAACTGCTCATGCTTCATCCATGGTGTTTTGTTTTGTTTGGTTGGTTGTTTTTTTTTTAATTTAACATGCCAGTGCTTTCTGTTTTAAACTCCGGACCACATGTCACAGCACTGCTTTGTCAGCATCTCAGCCAACAGGATCATATTTTAATCGGCAAGTACAATCTCTAGGCTGCTCAGTCCTTTATCTTTCTTCTGAGAGGCTATGACTAAACAAAGGTACAATTTTAGTCTGAGCACGTCCACTGACAACTTCAGTTTCTTACACCTTCTCTGTTAATAGATAAACCTGCTACTCCCTATTTACCTTCCACAGAAAAAGTGGAACCTTCACTGGATCTGCAAGGGCTGAGGAACTACATCCCACTCGACCTTTCTTTTCCTCTCCACTATTCCTCTCAATGCACTAGGAAAAGGATAAGTTTTATATAGCAGTTAGATACAGAAACACTTTTGAAATGCCTTATAATTCATATAGCACTGGACTGAGAAAATAGAACAACTTCTGAGAAAACCACTAATCTCTTCTGATTAAGATGCAGCAAAAATTCCTTTTGGAATAATGCCAGAGACCCAAATTAAGAAGTTTTATCCATCTGTAGACAGCACAGACACAACATAAATCCATTTGTTTGGCTGACTCTAGGCCTTCTGTCTTTTTTAGAACAATTTTTTTTTTTTTAAACTTAGTTCTCCCCGTCTTGCATTCCTTTACCTTAAGCTGGTGCTATGTTGTATCACCAGAGCTTTTCGTAATAATGCTCACTGTAGATGAGAACCTCTGGTAATTTAAACTACTTTAAAACAAGGCTAGTAAGGAATCAGGTTCCATAAAATACCACCTTCAAATTTTACTATAGGATGAACTCAATCTGCAAATCACATTTTAATTCCTACGTACTAAAAATTTCTACTTATTTAGAACAATCTATATTTTTCCAATCACTGTGTATCAGAAAGATATAGAGAGACAAGCAAACAGGTTAAGTGACATCTAGATTAAAGTTGTGTAAATAATTCATTCTTAAAATTAGTGTTTGATCAACTCAAAAGCTTCATTTGATCTTCTCAGGGAACTGAACAACAGAAAAGTAATTTCAACATTAAGTTGACTTAAATATTTTTGAAGTCGTAATCTTTTCAAAGAAAACTTCAGAGGAAAAATAATGTCATGTATCATCTCAGACACCTCAGAATACTTAAACTTTCAGGAGAAAAGAACAAAGAATTATTTTGCATATGAACCTGAAAAGCAAATACTTGTTTAACTTTTTGTTTTTAAGTGAATTATTCACTAAAAAAAACATATTACTTAGTTCCAATTGGGAAAGCTCACAGATCAGTATCAGTTCACAAACACATAGACTAGAATTTGAGAGCTGAGGAGCCATGGGAGACAAAGAATTAAAAATAAATAAATAAATAAAATAAAACTACTGCATGAGATCAGGAGCTACTTCTATAACATCAGTTATGTTTTTCAAGCATTTTTAAAAATTTAATTCCTAGTACTATATGAAGGAGATTATGGACAAATACTTGACTGCAGATCAAATATCAAAAGTTCATTCAATACATCTCTGCAAATAAACAGTATTTGTCTAACATCCAAACCACTGTTATCTATTTATATAGCTGCATTCAAAATATGTAACTATAATAGCAATATTTATACTAAGTTCTGAAGCTCATTTCATTCACATTAATATTTTCCAAAATACACTTGCAGAACCCTGTCACCATGAAGGTATATAATAATAAACCATAAGTAACTTGTATTTAGCTTTAAATTTTATAAAACACATTCTAAAGCAGGCCTTCTAAATCAAACGCATTTTAATATAGTCAAAGTCACACATCTAGGGAAAAAAATGCCAGCTGTACTGTAGCAAAGAGGCTCATGTACAAACAAAGGAGCGGAAAGGTCACTTCATCTCTAAATACAGTATCCCTGGGATCAATGCTGGAATACGATATCTTTTTCTGCTACTTTGAAAAGAACATTGAAAAATGGAAGGATATGTTAAAAAAAAAAAAAAGACGAAAGAAGTAGCCTCCAAAATTTTTCAAGGATTGGACAAAACGTCTTAAAGTGAGAGAGTTCATTCTGTTTAGCTTATCAAAAAGAAGACTGAGCAGTAACTTGATTAGAGTCTGTAAGAACATTCACAGGGAGAGAGCATCGGGTACTAAAGTGCTCTTCAAATGTAGCAAAGAAAGACCCAGCATTAAGAAAGGGCTCGACATTAAATCCAGACAAATTCAAATTAAGAATAAGTTATAAATATTTAACAGTGATGGTGATTAACCACTGGTACTATTGAAGCTGTTGCCCTTCGCTCAGCAGTTTCAAATTAAACCTGGGTGCTGTTTTGAAAATATACTTTAGTCAGACAAGTCGCTGGCCTCCAAGTGAGGACATCTGGGTGAAATCTTACAGGCTATGGAATAAGAGGGGGACAAACTGAACCTACTTGCCTTAAGATCTATAAAACATACCGGCATTCATCCTAACAGCTCCCTACAGGTGTTAATATAGTTTTCTCAACAGCTTCTAGTGAAGTATGTTCAGTTCCATTTTTCACTTCTGCCAGAGGACTCAAACCCTCTGTCTGCTAGCCAGAACAGCATATATGGGCAGCTGCTCTCTCTAAAACCTAACCACATTCACTCAAACAAAACATAAAACAGACGTTACTTATACAACAGTACCAACAGTTTATGCCAGCACAAGAGTCAGCTCACCTTTACGAAACTGATTTGAAATCACATGGGGTTAGGTAACAAAGGGAGGGGGAAAAAAAAACGAAAATAAGAAAGAAAAAAGCAGAATTTGTCCCCTCAGCATTTCCACATTTTGTAATTAACAACACTGTTCTAAAACAAGTTTTCAAATGGATGTCTGATATCAAGAGTCACAGCATGAATCACAAGAGATAATGTTATTACACTGTCAGACTTTTTATAACATTAAAGGGAACTGATGTGAGTAAAGCAGACTCACACATGACTACTTAACCTCTTTCCATTCCACATGGCCTATCAAACAACCACAGCAGCAGCTAAAATGGGCTACGTACCTGTGGTCAGGTACATGTCTGCATGGTCCCCCCCAACAAAACTCCCCTTAGGTTTTATTGCTGAGCATGGCCTTACATGGGATATATCCCTTTGGTCAATCTGGTTCAGCTGCCCAGGCTGTGTCCTTGCCCACCTTCTTCCCTACTCCAGCCTACTTGCTGAGGGATGTGGGCAAAGCAAGAAAAAGACTAAGCCTTAGTGTTGTACAAGCCAAAACACTGTTTTAGTAACAAATCTGAAACATAGCACCATATAGGCTGCTACGAAGAAAATGAACTCCATCTCAGATGGACCCCATACACAGGTGCACTTCATCTTCACCAAACAAGAGCTGAAAATCACCACTCCAGCTCTTAAGGGCTCACTAAGAGACTCAACTGAAAACAAGAAATAGGCCAGAACAGTAATAAAAGTTATAAAATAAAATAATAACAGGAATTAGTTATATATCCAGAAGAAAATATTTTTCTTGACCCTCCAAGTAACAAATCAGTCATTACTCTTGCTCTGCAACAGCTTTGAGATGAAAGAAGGTGCAGAAGGGAAGATGAAAGTAACTGAAATTCCACACATTTTTCATCTCTGTCATCTCTACACACAGCCACTCTATCAGCAACCCCTGGTTTTCTCCCACATGAAATAGACCGTGAAATTTTACTTTCCCTGAAACTCCTGCACAGCCACATATGGCAGGTTATGATACAAACCCACATGGTCAAAATACAGGGTACTGCTGTTCATCAGATCAGGGACCATTAACATTATTCTCCCACAAATAAGAATAAAGACTCCCTAGGCAAGACAGGAACATCCTTCTTGTCAATGCTATGTCTCTTTTGCAGATGGAGAAAGGACTTCACTTCCTTTGGCTGTCAATCTGGTTCCTTTCACAAGCATTAAAATTCACTTTAAAGTTTGAATAATAAGGATTGCTGACCCTTCCACACTGATAAAAATAAATAAATGTCAGTCAGACACCAGTTTAGTCACACAGGTACAGTAAACCTTTTTCTAATCACACTGCACAAATTTATTCTTCAAGCTAATCAGAATTCAAACAGAACAGAAATCAAATGCCACCCTGCCACACTAACATCCATCAAGTACAATGATTACATCTACATCAATCATTTGATATAATAGGAGTAAAGTCATCATAACAGAACGTTGTCAAAAGATCTGGAATTGGTCTTCTATTTAGTATTCCATCATATAACATCTACAAGATTATTTCAAAGGCAGCAGTGTCTGCTTTGAAAACATAAGACAGCTTGCTTCAGCATTTTCCTGGCAGCAGACCGTTATTCAATGACAGCAGTCTCTATGAAGAAGTAACATTACTGATTTGAGCTTTACAAAAGGGGAGGGCATTGTATTTTCTGTTCCATCAGTTTTTAAACTAGAAGTGAAAATTAAGCAATTATATTACTTTCACACATACAACCTGCAACTTATCTGAAAAAAAAAAACCTTATCAGAAATGTTGGTTATACCAGATAGTTCAGTAAGTTCATTTCAGTGCCTCCTTTGCTTTGGACATCCCATCGACTTTGTCTCCTCCTGTCTAATTTTGCCTGAAACACCTCACTACCTCATTCCCAAGTACCACCTGTCTGAAAAGGGTGGTTCTACCTGAAGGTTACATACATGAAAATAGCTCACACTAGAATTTCAAAATGTGAATGCACCTGCTGCATCAGAACATGTCTTCTCAGTTTACACATTGAACCAAAGTCTGATGTCTGGTTGTGCTTTGTGGTGCTAAAAGACAGAAATTCTGCATACAGACTGCATACATTGTACACAGCACTGCAGTCAGTCAGAAGCAAAGATCACACCAGAAATACAGAAAGTATCCCCTTTCTGGAAATCATGGATAATGTCACAAAGACAGTACATCACTGCCACTTTAACCAAAGTGGAAGATCTTACTTAAGAGTGATCTTTCTGTGCATAAATCACCTCAGTGAGCATGAAAGCACTTAACCACAGTTAAAATTATGTTTCCTTTTAATTAAGAGTTATTGCATGAAAAAATTATAAACACAACTAGTAAAATTAAAAAGACGGAAAAACAGTCCTTTAGATCCACCACTACAAGGATGAAGACCACAGAGATCGTATTTTACTTGGCTTAGAAAGCAGACATATAATGAAAACCATGTAATGATAAAACTAAACTAAGTGCAGATCAGATATGCAGTATCTGCTTGGACTTCATCAGTTTAATGAAGTTTTTTGGAAACAGCACTGACAGTAGTAACAGTTTTACCTAGATGCAGCAGCTCATAAAATCAATTAATGTACTCACAAGAGAGTTTGATGGAACTTATGTCATCATCTGGCTTCCTCACAGTCTATTTGTACCTTGAGCGTCACTGGCCATTACTCATTTATTCACGACAAGAGTCCTTCATGACCGAATCACTCAACAATACTGGATCTTATATCAATATATAAACTCCCAGAAGGTTGAAATCAGTGTTTGTTAACAAGTCAGACTTGATAGAGTCTTCACAAAGCTGAGCCGGAAGAATTGCATCTCCATTTACATAGCTTGCTATTTTTATTTCTAAACAGCTATCTCTGTCTAGTCAAGTACTCAACTTGGATGCCCATGCACCCTTAGAACCGCTTTCCTGAGTAACTACAATATAGTGAAGAACTTGCCTGCAACAATTTTTCTAACAATTACGTAAATCATGCTTACAGATCATACTTTTGTAAATACATAACTTGTAATGAATACATTCTTTCAGGCATGATACTTTAAAAGCATATAAACCATGTCTATCATGCACACATACCAAGCTGGTTAACAAGTCAGTGACAATTCCTTTATTTAGTGCAAGTTCATATTTGCAGTAAGTACATTACAGATGTTACTCTTTTGGGAATAATAATAATAAAAAAAATCCATCGTGGTAAAAGCCCACTAATTTAGAATGCAAATATAACATTTTTCTGCCAAAGGCCATGATACTATTAAATAATTGACCATAATTGCCAAAATTATGAAATCACGTTTTCCCAGCTGTGCTTCCATTAGTGAACAACCTAAATCTTAACAAATTCTTCTTACAAATTTATTATGATAGTCATATATTACATGTAAATAGCAATGGTAGTGTTTTATATATATACTCTCCACAGAATTATCTCAAGATTTAAATGGTGAACGTTGTGTATTTACTTGGCATTTCAGTGAACATTAAGGTTTATAGTCCTGAGAAAAAAATTGACTTTGGCTTTACTTCAGTCAATATTTATTTCTCCTTTCAATAAACATTGATGTTTGCCTCAAGAGAAGTCAATATCCTGTTAATGTACATTACTTGAATAACATTTGGGAATTACTAAACAAATGAGTCAAATTCAGTGGATCAAAGATAGTGGGACCAAGAAAGACCTTACAGGCTGTTTGTTCAAACTTGCAGTCTTAGCAGAACTACCAAAACATGACGTGGAACAACCCCTATGATCAATCCTTCCTTTCATCTTCAGCACGCTGGTACTGCAGCCAATTCCCTCTTCAGTACAGCCCACTTCCCATAGGACTTTATCCTACTTCCTCCTTCAGTGTTTTCAAAGCTAGCTTCTCCTTGAAAGATGCTTTGCCTCAAAGATAGTATAGATTGTAACCACATATTCTTATGTTTTCCCAGCTTGTCATCCATGCCTACACTGGTGTCTTCAAAAGTTCTTAAAGGAACTCTGTTCACAACATTCAGAATTTTTACTGGAAGTTTGTGCTACAGGACTTTCTAGATAGGTCTCCCTTCCCACATGACCACAATATTTTAATATCATTAAAAGCTTACCACACTTTACTAGTCATATAAGGTAGAAAAGCAAATAGAATCATCAACTTTTAGGAGGAAAATTACCTTAAAACAGCGAAAATATTTGCAGTTTCTCCTAGATTGTGGCAAAGTTGTCCTTTAATGGGCAAAATTATATTAGTATTTGAATATTACATTTTCTTATCATATTAAAAGGCCAGCTGTAATTATAAACCTTAGCAACCTGTCACACAGAAAGTGATGGGCACTATTAGCCTATAGCAAGTCTATATAACAAGATGTGATAAAACTTTAGAGACTGTACTTTCCATTATCTGTATCTTCAAGGACACTAGCGACAGTTGCACAGTGTATTATGAATTCAGTAGAGAGAAAAATCTAGCATTATCATGTCACATCAAGTTAGTAATTACTGCTTGTAATGAAAAGCCCTGAATATCTCCAAAAATCTTACAATGCTCACTCTATTGCTTTTTTTAAATTGTACTCACAACTTCATATGCAACGTGATCGTCTGCTAGTGACAAAGTGGGATCTTAAAATGAAGAGTGAAAAATAATTTAATTATAAAATTGCCTAACTCCAGAATTGTTTATAATTTTTGAGTATTTCATTCCAAGTTGGGAAAAAATAGAATTAAAATACTTCTTCTGTTCATTTAATTCCACACATAAATGTCTCTTGAGAAATAAATACCACAGGCTTTAGCTACTGTATTATACTTGCACATAGTATGAATACAAGCTGCAGGAAATACTATTTAAAGGTCATGTTATTAAGAGCAAAATTACCATAAATAGGTTCAAAGATTATTTTTTCTTTCTGAAAAGTAACCCTGGAAAGGAAACATATGTATGAATAAAAGGTACAGTCTTGAACAATTAGCTTCCAACTCATGTTTCTTAGCTTCCTCAGACGTTTTCAAGCAACCCACACTTAACAGAATGAGAGATGGTGAAAGAGATCACATACTAGACATCAAAACAGTTCAAGAGCAGGCTGTTGTTCCTTACCACTTCTGAGAAAAGAACTTTCACTGGAGTTTGAATTTGAATGCTCACCTTGACATCTGTAACAAGCTTTTACCACTTCAGGGAAAAATGATCAGTGTGCACTCAAGAGTGATTTCAGCCCTCTCCCAGAAGGTCTCTCAGGAAAAGTAACGATCAGCTGGCTGCAATATAATGGCACGTATGCATCATAAGCCAATTTTTAGCAGGTTGGGATCTTGAAGAAAGCCATTGTTATAATTGTATTCTTGTGTTTGGTCCCCTTGAAAGTAAATTTAGCAAAAAAAAAAAAAAAAAAGCCAGGATTTGAAGGAATATATCTCAGATCTACAGATGAACTCTGGATAAAAGTAGGTGCAGCACTGGTAAGGTACGGAGCGGTAATAAGATGGTTTGGTTCTTTGTACAGCTATTGTAAGATTCTCAGAACTGTCAATCCAGAAGTACTAAACCTTTCACAAGTCAGCCTTTAACCTGATCTTTCACCTATCAACCTTTCTCAAATACTAAATTCACATTAAGTACATTAGTAATGAAAATAACCCTCTATTCTAATAACCAGAAACTGCCAATTAAATCCATAATGTATGGACATTTTCCCCTTACTTGCCCTTTTTATGCAAAATAACATTGTAGGAGTTTGCATGCAATACCAACATGTTGATCATTTTAATTATTTCAGGGTATTTGTCCATACTGCATTAGATTAATACAGTCCAAAAACTGATTTATTCAACTCACTTGTAAATTGCATCTTAATGCATTCACAACTTGTTAGCATTTCTAAACAAAAGACCTAAATTAGAATTCTTTCCCAGTAAAAATGGACTAGCTTACCTTCAGAAATTACGAAGCAGCACAGTTAAATGCATTTTTAAAATATTTATTCCATATTTGCATTTGTATGTCTTGCAAGATTTTATGAACATTAGTGAAAGCTGTCCAAAACTCCTACAGTGGTAGCCTTTTATGCTTTCTAAATACCTACAGTCCTATCTGGTATTTTGGTGCTCGCTGTAGGTTGATCTTTGCAACGAGCTTCTGATTAAAGACAACTTTCTTCTAAAAGGAAGATACAGGCTTTAGTTTAACAGTTGGTGGCAATGACAGAATTCTGATCCCCCTATCCCTGGCAGCAATATCTAACATGGCAAGTATCATATATGAAATACTTAAAAAAAACCCACACAACAACAAAACCCACACACTACGCCACAGGAAAAAAAAAAAAAAACAAAAACCACCAAACACACAAATGCCTTAAAGATGCAGATTAAATAATTACTAAATTTATATTACAACTAAGATTACTTTTATGCAAATGTCAACATTTTCTACCTATTCTTTCTGGAAAAAAAAAATATATAATGATAATAATTAAAGAAAAAAAAAAAATCAATATTTCTTTCACATTTGGGCACCAAAGCTAGCCAAGCACGAATAAGTGTCAAAAAAATGTAACAAGCAGCAGACACTACAGCAAGTCATCCAAAGATGACAAATTTGCCACACACAACTGCAATTAATTCAGGTTAAATTTTGGCTGTTGCACCAATTAAATCACTAATAATATTCACTATCATCACTGTTCAAAGAAATAGAGACAGTGCAAAATACAGAAAAAGCTCTACTTCCTTCCCCTAAATCAGGGTTTTTTTTCACTGAAGTTACCTCAGAAACAAAAAATATCTCTATGGTCACGGTAGTTTATGACTGAAATCACATTGCCCCATTTTGCTACTGACTAAGTAGAACCAGGGTCCTAAGGTTAAAATTTATTAACAGCCAGTATGGATATCAAAGTTGAAAAATCAGGCACGGAGCTTCCATACTAACTGTATAATTTCAGTTGTACAGAGGAGATATTTGAGTTTCCACCACAGTATGAATGACATAGGAGAGGGTGGCTGTACAGAGCACAGATCAAGGGAAAATACAGCAAAGCCTACAATCTATTCCAAGAACAGAGTGAATGAATCAGAGATTATTCAATAAAAGCATCTCTACAAGAGGTGTAATGCAGACCTCTTCCTTCTTTTTCTCTATCTTAAACCAGAATGCTAAACAAAACATACATCAGAAGTCAAACCATATGCAACCCCAGGCTCCCATACAGATGGCTGCTGGTGTAAGAGCAACAGTATTTCATTCTAATATAATGCATTATTTTTTACGAGGTGCTGGCACCAATTGCAGCAGTACCCAGTGACATTTATTAGCTACTCAAATAGCAAAATAAATAGTTTTCAAGAAAGATATTTCTTATAAGCAAAGAATAGTTATAACTATTATCACCAACAGAGCTGAATTCTCCAGAAGTATCAAGACTGCATGCAGCTCATCAGTGCCCCACAAGTCTCGGTTAACAGGATATACACGTAGACATCTGTAAACCTCTCAACTTCCTCACTGGCTGCTTAAATCAAACAATAAATTATTTTTCTGAAGAGCTATTTTAAAGAATTTAAAGTTTATTTGACTATCTTAACACAGTACAGGAGCTTAATACAAAACAAGTGAAAAGCTCTTTAAGTGTCCTGCAGAATGTGATAAACTCTTTCAGTGATAATGCTCTAGCACATAATTTTTTGATCAGTAGAGGAAAATACAGATTTCCAGCTCTCCAATATCAAATTCAGAGACTGAAAAAATAAAAGATAAACTATCTAACTCCTATTTTAAATCTTAAAAAGAATTGTGGAGAATGATTCATCAAAACTTTTGTTAATTTAACTTGCACCTTTTGTTTTGACTGAATGATACAGCTTTATAAACAGGTATCTGTTGGAACACCTCAGCTTTGATAGCCTGGATTGTTACGCCTGGCGCAAAACAATTTTATGCACAGCGTCACCAGCCAATAATCTGTAACCTAGTTTAGCACATCAGAAATTCAATGTGGTACAAGCAAAATAAATTCAGGTCAAGGAATATCTTCTTTATTTCATCTTAAAAATAATTGGTTGGGGAGGTTTTTGGACTTTTTTTTTAGCTAATTAAAAAAGGATTTTAAAGAATAATTTTAAAATTTTTAAACAATAATTTTAAACACATACCAAGTCAGTCAATCTATTACAGACCAATATTTCAATGTGTTACACTGAATTCCACTGATTTCAGTGGACTAACCCTCAAGGTAAGCAAATATAATTCAAACATAAAACATACAGAACTGTTAGGAAAAGCAGTAATTCGCTCAGAAGGAATGGAAGGCATAAAGAAAGAGAGTCTGGCTAAGATACGCATATACAGGTATGTGGGCTCATCCTAATCTGTCAGAGAGATAATGACTCAGGTTGCAGATTAAATTCCCTACAGAGCAGCCATTTTAAGCCATATCAATGGCAGGCTTGAACGTGAGGATCTTAGATCTTCCTCCAAAAGTTATTTCAAATCATAGCTTTGAATAAGAAATATCATACTAGGTTTGTTTCAAGTACGTTCATCTTCCACTTGTTTCTTTCAATATTTGATCATTCCTATTCAAGACAAGTAAGAACAGAGTCTCTCCAAACGTCAAGTAACATTGGACCTGTCCAGTAAGCATCAGTCATACTAAAGAGACTGTAAAAAAACTGAATATTGTAAAACTCCTGCTTCTGTCCTATTGTTGAGATAAATTTGAAGGAAAATACTTCTGACCTTCAAGTCTGTCTGTCAACAGACTATTGCATTTAGTCCAGTTGTGGTTCCATGAACGGATCACAATCAGATGCAATAAATCTGCTTGAGATACTTGCAATAACAAATGTGTACAAACCAAATCATTTCTCTTAGTCTGCCACCGTTTAACTCATGCAAGGACTTTAAATTTACTTGGTTTAGGTGAAAGGAGATCAGTGTCAAGTCCACTGGAATTGGGGCTGGAAGTGGTATTTTAGCTGTTCATATGTGCCAAATCAAAATGCTTTTTCCTTTTTCACTAAATAGCATCTACATGAAAGATAAACAAACATAAATGACTGCAGAGAAATATTCATAGTAATTTAACTTTGCTGCATTTCCTATTTTTAACATTATTGTATTTGTGTATATATAATATATATTAAGTATATTGTTTAATTTCATATTTGATAAAAATAGTCTGTTTTATTTCCCCTGCAGTTTTATTTTAATGGTGTTTACTGACTGTGACAGAAATGTACATTGTTCACTAAATTCACTTTCCCCTCTGCTTTAATATACTGCTTTTTACTAAAGGATATTTTTACATTTTCTTGCCATTTCAATATTCCAAACACCCATTTTGCACAAAGCATTTCACAAAGTAATTACATTAGGCTGCTCCTTGGCTACTGGCTCTAAAAAATTTAAATTTTCAAGATTAGTGCATTTTATTTATTATAGTTTAAAATGCCTAATTTTCACACTTTAGTAAATTTCAAAGATTTTGTGTCTCTATTGGGAAAAAAAATACCAGCAGATTGTTGATTGATTTTCACTCACGTCTGCACAAACACATTTCTTATCATTTGCAGCAGTTTTCCTTATTCCAGGGGACAATGTCCATACCTGATATTCCTCAACAAGAAACAAAATAATCTGCTTATAATTTGCACTTGTATTTCCATATTATTTAAAAAACTAAATACTTTGGCACATACCACAAGACTTGGATCAACATGCTATCTTCAGGTTATATCATGCATGTGTGGTCAACCTTTCAGAAAGGCATCAGATCAAGTTCACCCACTGCTGATTGAGTATTAGACAATGTTTTTACTAGAGATAACTAACAGCTAACATAACACATCCCTCTGGTAACTCACAAACTATAAGACCAGCTCAAAAAGCATGACATTTGGACCTACTTTAAAAAGAAGGCTAGCAGCCACCTAATAATTCAAAAACCTTTCAATAGTTTTATTTAATTGTTCTTCACTCCTCAGTACTGTAGCTTCATTAGGAAAAGTTACTCTCGCATGGCCTAAGGGCTGATGCTCTCCTACAGCATTCTTAACCCCTGAGCTTAAGGAATAAAGCGACAGAAAATAAAGTCACAACATAAGAGTATCACTGTAGTCCTGTCCGGGTTTTCTGCTCATTACGTGGCAAGAAGTAAACTCCTTGGATAAAAACAGCACGTTGGGAAAATAGATGCCTCCAACTTCCTTAGTTTCTGCTGTGGAATGCCTTATTAATGGCTAAAGACATGTTTTCCTCACCTCAGATTATCATGATCAAGCACCCAGCACTTCCAACTAGATAGGTAAGTATCACCATTATCTGTTTCACTCGGTAAGACAGCGAAACCTTTGTATTTGTGTACATATATGTGTGCTAGATCCGGTTGCACTCAGAGAGCCTGGCAGAACTCCCTCCAAGAAAGCCACCACCCCTGAAGCGGTAAGATGACACTGAACAGCAGGCAGAGTCCCTCAATACTCTGCTCCCACTAAATCCTGAGCTCAGCAGGGACTGGCATTGCTTGTAACTCACATCAGGCAGAGTTGATCTTGAAACTTTGGGTTTTCAAGACAAACTGTCCTATCCACTGTTTATGTACATCACCCAGCAGAGAGGATGTGAGCTTCAATAAAGACTTTTAGATGCTGTTGAGTTACATATCTTGAAGAAAAGGGATTAATCAGTCTCCCTCATTTCCCTAAGAGTCTGTGCAACTGATGTTTCCACACAAGTGAGGGAAATAATTCTTCAGAAATTACCTAAATTCACAATTGCAAAGGATCAAAGATCGATAGGCTGTGAAACAGAATTTTTCCTATCAGGGTCAGCACTAGAAATAAGATTTCTTGGCTATTAGGAATTTTGATACCATTTTCCACTCGATTCAAAATACTGTACAAGGTTATAAGAGAACCTTAGCAAACGCCACCCTCCAGGCAAGAACAAAACAAAACAAAGCAACTCTGGCTCAGAAAAACCTGGTCTAAACTACAAAAATGCAACAATTTGCTGATACAGAATGGAAAATAGCAGGCTATTGGAGACTGGTAGAGAATAATGCTTCTGAAAAGGAAAGCAACGAGCTGAAAAAGAGCACTTACTGCTCTTTTCTCTTGGACTTGCACTCCTTTTTCTGTATTTCTATGGGTAAGTAGTTACGCAGCGCCTTGGTAGCCCATCATTGTGATTAACAGAGTTTTCAACTCCTAGGACAGGGGAAGTACCCAGAAGGTGTGGCTCCACTACAAAACACAGTAAAATCATATCTAACTGGTTTAGGTGTACAGGACACATCCATAAGCCTGGATAGCAGCATTAGATTTATTCTGTCACTTATCAAAATTAAATTTTGACAGTAAAAGCTCTCTCCCATCTGCATTCATCCATACGTTCTCTGACATTATAGTTTTGAGGGAAAATGGAGCAAAGAGCAGAAAACAAATGTGAAAACACAAACTATTAAATAACCAACAGTATAAATAGTAATTATGTTGACTACATCTTCTAGAACACCTTGATAGTGTTATTCCTTATTCCTTATTCTCCTTACTGAGAATGGGAGCATTTGTAAAAAGCAGTAAATCAATAAATTATTAGCTTAAGTAAACAGGGAAAAATTGCTCAGACATTATGTAGAGTTTTTTTCCAACCTTATTTCATATCACAATATGTAATATTTACTAGATTTAGCCAGAGCTGTGTATTTAATTAAGGCTCCATCCTTCCCTTACTTGAGTTCAGCTTTCAGCTTAGTAGTTAAAAAGATACTTAGCAGCTTTGATATTCAAGAGCCCATACTGCTTTCTTGGAAGTGGATTTTAAGATAAATACTGGTAATGAGAGTAGCACAAAGAGGTTAGTTGCATCATTAATCTTGTCAAGTACCCTGCACCAACAGTCGTAAGTTATCAGACAATGAAATGGAAGGCAGAATAAAACACTGGTTTCAGCTTTACTTGTAGTAATAGATAGATTCTCAGCTGAGAATATGAGAGAAGACAGAGATAAGAAAGGCTTGCATTTTTTTCAGGGGCTTTTTAAATTGTGATAATGTTTTGCCAGATAGCATCAAAAGTAGTGTTTTAAGATAACGTGTGCTTAGTACATATAAATTAAGTAAACTCGTAGAAGGTGCACATAATATAATATTCAGAAACCAACCACCCACAAAACATGACAATATTCCAAACCTTGTGGTGTTGCAGTTACCTTTGCAGAGCGTCAGTACTTCTATTTTAAATCCAGAAACAGTAACGTATGGAAGTGAATCCCCAGGGCATGGGTGATTGCAGACCATACAGGAGCTGGAAAATTGGCAATGAGTGTAGGATCAGGCCTCTACACGGCCTATTAAAGCAGAACACTGTTAAGGCCATCATGGGCATTACTACTTGTCTATCCCTGAAAAAACAGTAAGAATCCTAAGGTAACTCATTATTAATCAAAGTGACCACTTAAAGTGATTAACACTTTAATATAGTGTTTGCCTTAGCAAGAATCACAACTGCCTATATTTCTTGAGAAGACTTTAAGATGTGATGTGTTCAGATCCAATTTAGAATTACTTTATCAAGTGTTTTATACTTCAATTACAAAACGCTATTTGCATCTCCCTGGTGTTTTTTATTTTCTTAATGCCCACTGCCTTCATTAAGCCAGTGAGTAATACGAAGATACTGCCTCTTTTGTACAATATTTGCTGATTGGTATAACACTTCTATGTTCTGTGTTGTTGTCCTCATGTTCCCTTGCATGTGATGAGAAATAAAGTTTGGGTTTTCTTTCTTATTTTTTTTTTTAAAAAAAAAAAAAAAGGTAAGTAAATGAGGTCAATAAAAGGGTTAGCCGATGAAATAAGCAGATTGGAACTTCCTGTTGAAGTGCTTCTCTACTAACAGAAAAAGGAAATACTCATTCCAAACTTCTGCATTGAGGAAATAATTCACTATGTACTCCGTTTTGACAAGCAATGCATCCACAAACTATACTTTTTATTAATTAGACTAACTTTTTAACATTTCTAATCACATGTACAGACGGTACCATCTATAGAGCCTATTCAGGACAGTCTTTCACTGAAGAATTTTGAATAAGCAAGATCTGCAGTAAGAAATTACCCAGACTTATGGTAGAATATTAAGTTGTACATTCTGTTTTCAAACAGTGGGTTTGATCAGTTGACATAAATACTGGTTCTTTTCAGCTGAGCATTGATTGAGGCTCCAGTTTTGTTTTGTTTTTTGAAAAAAATTGATCCCCTTTTATTTCAGTAACATCTATTCACTAATATTAAGATTTACTAGTTTCTCTCCTATACCAATCTAATCACTGTTAATATCAGTGCTATGCTCTAATATTGATACTAATGTGATAGTGTTACAGACTACCATCCCCATTGCTCTGAGCTCTGAGAGTTTTAAGGTTAGGCATTTTGGGTTTTCAGTCAACACCTTTCTCCACTAATTTTTCCCTCTCTAGAACTATTTACTCATCCTTAAATGTGAGCTTTGTTTCTGATGGGGAAGTAAGGAGGTGGATCTTGACATCCTGCATTCCCCTGAGGTAAAAAGGAAAGAAAGCAGTGAGACAAGAGAAAGCAGAATACTAAGATGGATCTCTGCCTGGGTAAAAACAAAGCAATGCTAATTTCAGACACAGAAAGGATGTGCTCCCTACAGAGATGTTAAAGATAAATAAATAAAACCAACATAATCTATTCTAGAGGAACACAGAACACCCCTAAAAACATCTACTCAGTACAGTGGTTAATAGCTACAACCAGCTTCTAACATAACTCTAACAAATTCACATACTTAAATACAATTAGTAAGTTCCTTGAAATATTATAATACAACCACTTAGAACACAATTTTTCCCTACCGTACTCTACCCAATCCTAGTCTCATTGCCTATTGCTCATCACTCCTACAGCCCGTGCTATTAAAACTCCTACTGAGTTCACTGCACAGTGCAGCTCTGGAACTTCAAGTCAAGCATTCAATAATCCATAGCTGCCACTCAGCGGTAGGGAAGAATCTCTTCATTTCTGTTTCAGGATAAAGAACAGCTGAACTCTTTCAGAACCAACAACAGCAAATACTGACGTCTAAAGTTGTCTGTTTTGTGTAAGAGCCTCCCTCCACTGCTTACAAACATATTGACTTGAAAAACACCTTCTTCCCATTATAGCATCAGCCTTGTTTCTATGATCACATACCACTAACCATAAGTGGCATTTCCCATTTCAAGTTGGGGTTTTACTTCAGCTTGTTTTATTTCTATCCACAATATTGTATTTTCAAACATATTCAAAGTTGCTTGCTGCCTTGTGAATTCCTTGTAAATAAACTGTAAGGATATGAAATTTGCTGTGATGCCACTAAGTATATAGCATATAGTGACACTTTTGTGTATTGCCCCTTTCAGCACAGAACCAAGCAGAAAGCCTTATATCACCATTTTTCGGATGTTATTACACTTTGAAAACACAAAAACAAGTGCCTGACACTTAAAGGACTCAAGAGAACTGCATTCAGAAGTATAAGATTTGGTCAGTACTTTATAAATTTAGTGTAGCTGCATAGAAGAAAATAGACTAACTGAATTTACTTAGCTACTTGAAAAAGATTCCTTTGCACTACAGATGAACACCAAATGTCTGGATATTAATCAAAACCTGCAAAATACCTCCTTGACAGATTCACCACAGTCAAAACTCATTACTTTTGGCAGGAAATCTAATGAAAAGTTTTGCCTTAGGAACAAATACATTTAGCCAAGGGGTAGGGAAGACAGACACACAAGATATTAATGCATCAAAATAGCCCATAAAAGCAGAGCTCACACTCATTCCTGGAGATAACATTTTCACATTATTTCAACACATAGATTTCTCTACTACCATACAAAACATTCACTTCTACAACTCCCTTTCCTCTGCCAGACCTCCTGTTCTATTCATAGAGATGATTTAATAAACACACTCCTGCTCACTATTGCCTCCTCTATTGCATCCAATAAAATATTTTTTTTAATGGTGATGACAAAAAGTACAAGCAGTTTGTGCTGCTTCCTTTTGGTTTTGTATTTAATTACATGCAAGTATTTGTCTCTTGAGTAACTGTATTAATAGTCTCTCTGAAAGAAAGTATGAGCTGTTAATAAAATCTAGTTACCCATTTTAAAACAAAAATAGCACCATGTTGCTCTCACCTAATGCTTTTAAAAAAAAGTCTTCATTAGAACTCTGGGGGAATAAAATCCTTCTCAACATTTTTAGACTTGACTCACAGTTTTTTGATCATCTGGTATTGACCTAAATTAACCTAAAACCAAAATGCAGTTGATCAAAATTTGTGGAGCCTTGCTTTTCCACAGCCCCCTGTAATAATATAATCTATGTATGTTGTTTCATGTAATAGTGTGTAATTACAACATATACGTCATGCAGTTCACATAGACAAAACCTCAGTTTTACGCATTTCCTTGCTTTTCACTTCTTCACCACACTGTTCATTTTTCTCTTCTAATCTTAGACTTCCCTTTCTGAATCAGTATACAAGAACTCCATTATGTCAATGCAGTTATCTTAACCTATAGAAAAATTACTGAAGCATAAAGGTGGACCCTGCAGAGACTGCAGTCATCTGGGACTCCTTCAGCTTTTTTGCAGCTACACATGCACATTGCCTCATCCCTGCTGTGACAAAGTCTGCTTCCACATGGTAAAATCAGGTTTCATGCTGTTAAGAACAGTTAGGAAGGCAGGCTACTGAAGCTACTCCACAGGAAAACCAGCAAGGATATTTTCGCAGAAACTAGCCACTATCAGAACCACTAATTTCATTTTGCACAAAGCAATACTCTACTGTCATCCTAAATGGCTATGAGCAAAGCTAAAATTAATAAATAATGACATAGTAAAAATGCTACCCTCTGCCCTGCACCTTTGTCCTCCCCTGGCAGAGAGAAAATTAGGCAGCACCACCATCTTCCAATTCCTATTCTCTTACACAATACTCCTGATGGCATTTATTCAATGCTAAAGACTAGTTTTCAGACCTTCACCCTCCCCCCTACATTGAATATGAGACACCATTACATAAGTTGTCAAAAGAAAGCTGGAAGTTGTGACAGCAGAGAAAGGGACAGCAGAAGCTTTTAGCACCTAGGAGAGATGTTGGAGCTGGTTGTGGTTTCATGTATCCAAGAGACAGTTAGAATGCTTGGTACTGAAGAAGGCATACATTTCCACTTACTTAATAGCAGAAATTTAGGGGGATTAATTTGGGAAGACTGAATTTTAACAATAACTAGCCAACCACCACATCCCAACACAAGTCCTGCCACATTACCATCAGGGTGAATATGATAGTTTCAAGGGTTTGCTGAAATGGTCAAAGTTTATTTCACTGCCACGCTTCTTATCAGACATTAAAAGCAAGCTGCTCTTAACAGTATCAGAGAAGGGACTTTGTATTAATACACTGATTTGTGACAAAATCAAAATTGATTTTATTATTTACATGAACTTCTTTTGTTTAGAGAAAACCTTCCTATCACTCAAAATTAGATAAATGGAAAATTTTGTCACAGACAAAGCATCTAAGAATTCCTGAGCAAAATGGAACACAGCAAATGTCAGCATAAGAATGAAATGAACTACAGGTTTTCTTCCTAAGAGGAGAGAGGTACATGACACATTATTTCAAGTAGTCCACAGAGAAGTAAGCAGGCTTTTGACCTCCGAGTTCTTAAAGTCTTGAGTTTACATTTGATCTTTATTATTCAACAAACATATTATGAACAAAAAAAAACCCTTTATTTAGGAAAAAGAATGATGTTAAGGATATAGCCAAAAAGAAAAAAAGCAAGAGCGATCACTTGGTTTCAGAATATATTGTTAATGTTTATTTTTTCCACTTGTTTTCAGAGTACTCACACATGACATTACGTATGATTGCACTATACAGTTTAGATTCTCTGTAAGGCAGTGTCCTGGTTCTGGCCAGGATAGAGTTAATATTTACCTGAGCTGGGTGGAGAACTGAAGCTGGTAGCCCCTATGGCTGGGATAGTTAACTAATTAGCTAACAGCTGGGGTTAATTTACCCAAATTAGCCAAAGGGCTATTCCATCCCATCTGACATCATGCTCAGTATATAAGTGAGGAGGGTGCTGAAGGGAGGCCCTCCTAGTTGGAAGAGACTGGATGTAGAGATCTGTTGTGAGCTATTATACTGTATTTGTGTTCCATCACTCTATTGTTTTCTTGTCATTACTGTTAAATTTACTTTTTGTTTAATCTCAACCCGCGTGTTTGGTTTTTTTTTGTTTGTCAAATCTCCTCCTATTCTCTCGGAGAGTGGGGGGAGTGAGAGAGAGACTGCGTAGTCTGGTCCCCGTTGGGGCTGAACTACGACAGGCAGGCTCCAAGACCCATGTACAAAATTGAAAACACAGTCTGAAGCTTGATCAATGTATGAAAGCATCATATAAATGTTGTTGCTTGTGATAGAATAGGGCTGCATCCAACGACCCAGATCTATGCCACTCCTTTGTGCTTGGAACAAGTATTTTCCATGCAAAACAGTCTGTTGCATGGATGCATTTTATTCTTAGCATTTGACCTATTCAGGTATTTAGAGTGTAAAACATAAACAAATGCCTTCAATCCATGTATTTAAAATCAATAATATGTAATAAATTTTATTTATAGTGAAAACAGTAAACTTTGACTATCAGCTTTGTCTCTTCTACTTTGTTAAAAGAGACTTGTTACAGCAAAGGATTACAGTAACTTGAAATTCCTCACAATTGGAATTAAGTCTAAGCAGGTCGCCTTGACCATTTATGTTAAAACAAAAACATCTTCTTTGAAATAGAACCAATATCAATTAAATATCACTTGATTTCTATCTGTTCAACAAACAATTCAACTCTACCTTTTCACTCAGACTAAGAGTCTCCTAAACATATGGTTTTATTCCCAGAGAGAAAAGCAGCACTCAGCAGCACTGCATCTGGCCCTCCACATCCAATTTGCTCTCATATTCCGTAATGATATATCACCAGACATACATATTTAAAACAGCTAATTTAAGAAAACCAGGGCCAGAACCACTTCGACTACAATTATAAGTCTCTGTCTGAACATTTTTCTAACAAAACTTTTTAAAAAGAAATGAATGTGCGTGGTGAATGTCAAATACTAAAGCATTATGCACAAGTATCTGTTCTGTTCTAACTATCCGTACCCTCTTCTTCACCACTGTCAGTTTTTAATGCTCATTATCAAAACATCTTTAGAGCCACTGAAAAACAATCCAACAGCAAAATAACTTTTGTAGGAAAATAGAAACCTTAACTACTGACAAAGTTAACATGCCAACAAAGAGGTCTGGTTCCAAACTATTAAAAGGAGCAAGAGGGTTCCTTGAGTTTTGGGATTTATTTATTTTTTTTTTCGGAAAAAACTTTCATACAAAAGTTTTATCTTAAATAGTACCTCAGACAGTTCTAATAGGCCTGTCAGTCTGTTACATCACCGGTAACCAAAGCTACCACTGGCACTGGAAGCATTTCAGCAGAAAACAGGTATGAAAAAAATTTCTACATAGCATTTAAGGAAGGTTTTCTCCAATATCAGATCGGAATGTCTTCCTGTTCTTAGCACTTACTCCCCTTGGCTTCTGAATACTTTGTAAACTACTCTACTAGATCTTCCTTCACACTCCCGCTGCCCACGTACGTACAATGGATATAACACTTATCCTGCAATGTATGGTCTCTGTGGAGAAAAAAAGACAGCGCAAACAGTCCCCACTGTTCTGGTATAAACGTTCTGTATCAAAAATGCTTAGTCCTCCATTTAATAGCTGAGAATAAATTTGTGTGAGAAATAATGCACTCTAGCAAACAGCAGCACAAAAACTACACAGAGGATTTATAACATAAGGGCATCTGTACCTGGCTGAAGTCACCTCCCACTGTAATCTGACATTACAGCTACCTAATGAGATCAAGATGCCATTAGATGATGTAAATAAGGGAACATCAAGGATCTTACAGTGTAGACAAATAGTAGAATAGAAAATAATGTGCATTTTAAGATGGATATTAAAATATTGTGCATCTCTGATAAAAACAACCCCACAATCTGTAGAAGCACAGATAGTGAAACTCTTACCTAGCTCAGAAGGCTAGGCAGTGAGGAAAACTGTATGTTCTATCTTCCTGAAGCTAACCTGTCCCAAGGTTAAGAGATTCCAAGCCCAACTGACAGTCATAAACAATGGGACTTGTGAATGCATTTAGGCTGAGCTAAAAGTTTAAATTAACCAAACCTTTTACTCACTCACAGTAATGTTTCTATTATTCCTGTAAATAATTTAATTACCGGTAGCAGCAGCAAGAAAGCTAGGTCACACACATTTCCAAAAGCCCCTTTTTTCTTTCTATCCACTCCTTTGTCCTAATTTTTTGTTTCTTTAATTTCAATTTTGGATTCTAAAATTTGTGTGAAGTCTGTGGCATTAACAAATTTCGCTCTGGTAAAAAAACCAACCAAACAAACAAAAAAAACAAACGTAAACTAAGAAGCCACACCACAGAAGCAAAGGATTCCTCCTTTCCTCTTTTACTTGAGAAATGAGGGTTTTTTAAAAAATCATTTTACTGTGTAATATAAATCATTATCATTCAGTCCACAAATGAAATCAAGTATCGCTCAGAAGTTAGAAAAACCCATCTTCAAGTGTATCTATTAAAGACTATAAACTACTAAGACATGCTTGAAAGTGAATGCTATATCCTAAAGGTTATTTATCACCAGAAGAGGAGGAGGCATGCTGTGTGTTTATGCCAGACTGGCAAATGACAGCTGCACAGATTATAAATCTTTAGTTCCAAACATGAAGTACTCAAAGCTACAGTCCCCAACGACATCAAAACCAAGAACAGTTCACAAAGGGCCACACTAACTGGGGCTGGACCCAGCAAGAATACATTACTCTGCAGAGCATGTCTTCAGATAGAATAAAATGAAGAGAAATCAGTAAAGAAAACAAGCCATTTATAATAATACACTGTGAAAAATTGCTAAAACAATAGCTTTTGGAAACCTTGCATCTGCAGAAAACCTTCTGGGCCTAAATCCAATACAAACCTGTCAGAAAATATTGATGAAAAATGTGCATTTACAATTGTAAATAAAACACGAATATGGAACCTATTCCTAAACTCAAGTTTTCCAGAAAGGAAGTAGGGCTTCCCCCCGCCCCCATGACCTTTCACATCATATTATTTAGTTAGTTGATTTAATTAGACACTGGTTTTGGTAAACAAAATTATTTCAGAATGAAACCCCTACAATAACCACTGACAAATCAAATGGACATCAAAGACTGTTACTGTGCTTATCTGCTTCACTCATAATAGCTTATCGAAAATACCTGTAAGAGTCTAGTATTATAAAAACCACCTTCCCAGAAGAGAAATATGATCAAAGCAATTGTCAGATGGCATAAGGCCAGCCTTTCATATACTGCACAAGGGTTCTTTCAACTCTCTCTTGAAAGTCCCTCTGATGCTCCATTCCAAATTCTAATCCAACTCTGCAAGTGAAAGGTTAATAGAGTGCACCCTTAATACACAGACACATCTTAACATATACTAACAAAATAAAAATACATTTTCATTAAGGAGGGTCCTTTTTTAAGATATTAAAGTAATAACAGGCCTTCTGCCATTCCCTCACAGTAGCACATGCAAGCAGCTGCTCAACATTATGGATAAGCCGCAATAAAACCTTCCTTATTAAACTTATTGTATCAAATGCTCAGATGACACAGGTTAGTAAACATATTCACTACAAGCACGTACAACTAAATTTCTGAGGTCCATCTCTAACAGGTCAGACAGATTATTTTTTACAGTTATTGATGGTGAGATTAAACTTTTTATTTAAATACATACCAATTAAGTTTCCACAGTATGGCTTTCTGAAAGGATTGGATCAATCCGCGCAGCCCTAAGTGTCAAACTAAACAAGGACAAGGATGATGATACAGAATACAAGAATGAGAACTTAACAAAAACCTACTAGTAGTGTCTTTCTGGCTAATTCGTGAACTAACTTGACATTTTGGTGCTAGTACGAAAGGTTAAAAAAAAAAACAAAACAAAACAAAAAAAAAAAAAAAAAAAAACTACGAACTAACCCAAAACCGACACACACAATAAAATGTCAGGATTGCATGAGGAGGCAGACAAGACTGTAAAAAGATTGTCAGTTCTCAAACACCTGCAAGCCAGCTCAGTCTCCTTGAAGTCTACTGCTTGACAACAACTCAGGAGTCGGTTAGTTTTCAGCATGTAAAAAAAGGTAAAAAATAAACATAGCAGGAACAGAAATTTAGTTCTAGTGCATAATAGCTCAGAACTATGGTTTGTGGGCATCACGTAACTGAATCAATAGTAAATCATGTTTACCACAGTGAGCACTAGAGGCAGTACAAGTCACTGGAATGGGTAACTACGAGTAAGGCTGCACAGACTTTTAATGAGAAAAACTCTCCATTGCCTTGCTTGCGTATTGCCCTTTATTTAAACAGTTCAGGTAGACACAGGGAAAAGAAAATGGGCTAGATACTGAAGTAAGACACATTCAATTTTTACTTTAGATTACAGTATGCAACATTTAAGCTAGCGAAGTAGACTGCTCTAGTACACTTTTTAGAGGGTTATTTTGGTTTGTATTAAAAATGAGTAGTAGTAATGAGAAAAAAAAAGCAGTTCTTTTAATTCCATATACACTGTCAGGTGAACAGATTGTAAGCCTTTCTTCACACAAATTCAGAGTACTGAAATGCAAGAAAGCTCCAGCTTCTAACTATCTCAATATCTACCTTCCTATTACGACATACAAGTAACTGAGAGACTCCACAAATTGAACTGAGACTCCAGGTTGACCCCTGAGAATTAACACATCAAACTGAATGTGCCAAGGGCTGATCTTGTGATTGAAATCAACGTGAACTAAATTTATGTGTCCATCACAGATAAAGATAAATTTCTGACTCATAAACAAATCCTAAGCTTTTTAGGATTACAGGACAGGAAAGGACCACCACATTTCGGTCCACTCCCCAGCCATGACAAGGACTGCATAATTTAATGCTTTTCGTAAGGCAATCAAACTGCTTCCTAAGAGTGCTTACGATTTTGCTTTGATTGAAAAACCATTGCAGAGCCTCACTGCTCTAACAATTAGGAACCTTCTTTTAATTCTCAGCTTGAATTTATTCATATCCAGCTTACACCCATTAGTTCTTGTGCCAATATTGTCCTTTATTTAAATAGCTCTTCTCCATCCCTGGTGTTTACCTCCCTCATGAATTTAATTTCATTCAATTACATTTCTTAGGACTAATTGTTTTAAAATGAGAGGACACACTTTATAAAACTATCAATGGCACATTCCATAAGGAGAAAAAATTAACTTCTCTAGCAATTAAATATCTACAAAAGTTGAAAAGTGCACAGTAAGGCAGTTATAAATACATGAAAATCTTGCATTACTCCAGGATGTGAGGGAGAAACTATTCCAAAATGAAGATATTAAAAGCTGTAAGATGAGAAGCATTAGAAGCATACTGGAATGAAAAGGAGTTCTTATGAAAAAATATGTTTATTCTTCAGCCGTCTTGCAGAAGGACTTGCACTCAGTTTAAAAAATCCCTTTAACGCTCATTTCTCTTGCCACTCTGCAAAATTAGGAAAAAAAAAAAAAAACCACAAAACACCACTACAAAACTTAGAAAGCAGTAAAATAAAATACTGAGGGGCCATGGGGAAAAAAAAAAAAACACAGTACTTTATATGCTTTTTAAAAGTTAAGGAGACTGTTTAACTTCCACCAGGACAACTTCTAGTGTCACTTTGGTTTGTCTTGATAGTTCCTATAAAGTGCTTCTTGATCAACTCACAACCATGGCAAAACCAAATCATCTTTTTATAAAATAACTATTTAATTTGGGTAACAATTAGATAGATTCTTGTTTAGTGATTCATCTGATGTGCTACCTTATGGAACGAAACAAGTATTTATGTTAGTATTTCAGAATCATACACTGTTTAATTTCAGGAAATTTTATGTTAGTAAGCCCAAACCTTTCAGATAATTTGTTATATATTGTTTTAGCACAGTTTAGCTAAAAATAAAAGGCAATTTTTTCATGTTTCCATTCTGTTTCTACAATATGCAGTGTGAGGATAAGAGTAATGTAAATTCAAACACAGTTTTCATACTAATAATCTGAAGAAATCAAATACCTACTATTCATTTGAAGCCATCAATTTATACTTTTTAAGAGGTAGAAAATATTGCTAACTCAAGACATTAGGCAGATGAATTGCAGAGAAAAGCGAGAGAGTTCCACTTCACTATACTCGCCAAGAAAGTTATCTACTCGTCATGTACAAGGAGTGCAGAGCAATGGACAACCAAGAAATTGCCCTACCATTTCTGCAAGCTGAAAATCCAGCTTTCTCCTAAACTTTCTTCGTGTTTAGTGAAGGAAACCAATACCTCCCTCTTGCCTCTGAAGTGTGAGCTCCTTCAGTAAGTCAGAGATTGTGCCTTCCAGACCACCTCTCTTAACTCACTGAAATCTTTAGAGCAAGTCAGTGTTTTCATATTTCTCTAACTCCAGTTCTTCTAAGAGTCATTCAGACTATACTAAGCAGTACACAAAAATTTGGCAAGTCTGAAAAATCAGTTAGCAATCTAGAAGTCTAAAAAAATAATGAAAATATAGATCATTTTTTGATTTTCAAATCTGATAAAAAAGCATAGACTGGCAAATGTTTCACAACACACTAGAACTGAACCTAAATCACAGGTATCACTGATACAGATAAGCAGGCAACAAATATGATGATATTGCTTCCAGAAGATCACTGACACAGTCAAAATACTGTCATATAACACTACGATAAAGGACTGCTTCACTCAACCCAAAAGATACAGTGTACTATCAATCTATTTCTAAATATTAGAGTTATAAAAACCTCCACTCACTGCATGATAAAGTGCTGGTTGCTGATTTTTATTTTGTGACTTTTCTAGCACAATTTCAGTAATCATTGCTAGGAGGAGGGGGGGAAAAAAAAAATTTCTTTTCTGTTAGAACATGAAACTTCAGTGGCTCATAGTTTCCAATCAATATTTCTAAACCACTCTCAGTTCTACAACACACAGGAAAACCATGATGATTTTACAGAGAAATAACATAATAATTAATAATTCCATATAGACAGTGTATAGATGTGCAAAATACAAAAAAGTCTTCCAAGTCAGTTACAAGTTACTACTACTTTGTAAGGACGACAAGAACTAAACCGTTCAACTTTTTGCCTATGCATAAAGAATTACAAAAATACGCTTTCCTAAATCATTATGAAAAGAATAACTATTCCTCTGTCTGTATTACTGCAGAAATCCAAATCACGCAGATCAGATCCATACAGGATCCAGGTTCAAACCCATTCAACTGAAGTTTATGAGCATGAAGATTTGATTGTGCCCGTATCTTACTTAACATACTTCCACATTAAAAGAAAACTTGTATTTGGAATACTCTTATTGGAAGAAACACACAAAGAAACAACAGTCCTTTCTTGATTTTGGCCATAATCATTCTTTTACCCACCCATTGATATTTGTTTTTCTCAACAAAGCAAACAAAACTCTGCTGCATTGCGTTGTATTTTAATACATCATTGTAAAGACACTGTTGGCCATTTTAAGCTAAGTAGCTACCAACACTGATTTCACGTATCTCTTTAATCATTCCATAAATTACATGTTATATAATGGCAGTTCCTTCCATAAATTACATGTTATATAATGGTTATATAATGGCAGTTCAGATGCTAGGAGACCACCAATGAACAGCAAAAGTCTCAGTCACAGGAAACAAACAAAGGAAAAAGTAACCACCTGCTATTTTCTTTTGCTACTTAAAAAAAAAAAAAAAAAAACAGAAAGGTGTTTGCCTACCCTGAAAGAAAAAGGTCTCCTTGTTACTGAAGAAACAATTTGCTCTGCACTACTATGTTTCTAAAACCTCTGCACACTTTTTTTTCTTCCCCTTACAGTTAGGGGTGGCAGGAAAGAATAGGGAAAGAAAAGTGAGTAAAACGTTGGTAATTTGTTTAGCTACTGATGCAGGCTGTTCTCCAATCAAATTTTGTTTCCCAAAGGAAGATATCAGTTTTAAATTACACAGCAAGCAGGCAAGAGAAAGGAAGCAAACAATCAAAACCTTCCCAGGAGGGGTAAGAATAAGGCGAGAACTCCAGAGATCCTATTTAATAAATAAACACCTTCATTTCTGTAAGTTAATTTCACCACAGGAAATAAGTTTAGTTTTAATTATATTGCCTTATGTCATGTTTTATAAAAGGTACATGAGGCTCATTGACTTTCTCTTATTAAGGCCCTTACATGCTGCAGAGATGTTGCATGTAGATTAAGTCTCAGTAGAGCCCTAGCAGAGTGCACAGTGATGTAAGATGCAATATTTTTGTTGTTATCCCACACCTGTGACAACGGCTGAGATTAAAAACAAGATGTTGTTGCAGTTGACTTTTTTCAAAAATAAAACAATTAGACATAAAGAAAATATAAAAGCTACCTATATACACAATGACAGAATATACCATCAACTCAGATTTGCTCACACAGATATATACTGTGACAGTTTTTCAGAAACCCAGAAACCAAAGAGGTTATACAGAAAGCAAAATTAAGTTTTAAAAAACTAATTTCCAAAAAGATAAATTCCTGAGGAAAATAAATGTTGCTTCCCAAGTTTAGACATACCAAGTGAGCCATATTCTAAGAGCTAGGTAACGCTGGCATAGCCTTCCTTGACCTTCTGGCAACACTCACTATCATAAGGCATCAAGTCAGTGAAAACAGAAAAGTATGGGAATCTCTGGGAGTTCTATTTTGAGTGCCTTAGCAGGCAAAAAATAAACCTGAATATCACTGTCTTTTTTTTTTTTTTTAATGTGAGTAAAGTAGAGTTATGATATCACCACATATAATGTGCAATCATCACCACCATTTTTTCCCCTCCTCAGTCTCAGAAGCTTTCAATTAAGACAGCAGTTCCTATCTTAATACTTCTGGTTGATTATCAATGTTTGGAAGTACTGGTAGATATTTCTAGATGCCTTCTGTGACCAACAGGTAGTTTGTTTTACAGTCTGCTGAGGCAAAAAGTCACATACACTAATGTTGAATTTGTGAAAATTTCTCTAGACTTCCACCAATTTGCTACGATTTTTAAACAACTAGTGCCACACAACCAAGCGGTGATTTCTGTTGCTTCCAGGAGAATGAGAACACTACCCCTGTGATTAAAACCACATAGCAGATGAGAAGTCTATTTATATGCCAGGCTGCTTTATACTTAAGCAAAGAAGGCATGAACTTCTTTTGCTATCAGCCTAACACCTCTCAGGATTAAGCAATTATTTTTAGGAAGGGGTAGAAGTCTTACACAGCACTGACAACTTTAAATGAGATGTAAAAGCCTGAAACATGCTTTTCATACACTGCTCTTCGTATTGCTGTAGAGGATTTTCATCTCAGTTCCTACTACCAACATTCACAGTATCTATGGAACAGGTTAGAAAAAAATTTAAAAAAGGTTTGCCAAAATCTCTGGCAGCCATTACCCAACACATCTGCTCCCAGTTGCTCATCCATCTCTAATTCCCATGTGCAAAGTTTGCAAGTGAAAATTAAATAGATAAATAAAGTATTTCTTCGCCAAACTGCCTGATGCTCATTCTTCAAGCTGTTTGCCCTTCATACAGTTCAGAACATCGGGGCTTTGATTCAATTTTTAATAGAAAAACATTAAAAATTCCCTTTAAATGCTCTTTCTCAAACTCGTGAATAATCAACAAGTAATTCTGGTGCCTGAATGACAACAGGCAAGGCCATGTTTTAAGAGAGCTTGGCATCCTCATAAGATTAGGGTGAGCTAATATGTAATTACCAGTAATACCATACACCCAAAACTTCAAAGAAAGTCTTCTTTTATTAGTAGCAGATGGAAGAAGCAAAGGAAGTCAGACATTCACTAGAGCCATTCTCTCACTCTGATGTCAAAGAAGAAATTCCAAGACATATTTTTCTAACTGAGAATGCTACAGCATTGTCATACCTTTGAAATTTCCAAAACCCTACGCTCCTTACACTAAACCAGTTATCTTTTATGATCCATGGTGTGCTCTGAAGAAGTGCAGAGTCAACTTCAAAAGAAAAAAAAAAACAACAACAAAAAAAACCACCACAAAATAAACCAAAAAAAAAAAACCAAACCCCAAAAAACACCAAACCAGGAAGAGAGTTAAAGCTGTCAAAAGGCAGTGAATTTTGAATCTACGATTGGGACCTTACAGCATTCAAACATGCTGTCTTTATTAGTAACATTAATTCAGTCTGACTAATTTAAAATAATTTAGAGGTTTTCAAAGAGTGCAGAGAACAGGCCAGCTGCGGGTTGTACCGGTGGCCTACTCAAAGATGCATCAACAAAGAAGAGTTTTTTCTCAACCTTTCCAGCCATCATTCTGTTGCTATATTTTTCTTAACTCAGTTAGCAGTAGGCAACAACTCTTTTCAATCCTATCATATATACATTTCTACTGAACTACGAGGCCTCAACAACAACCACAAAAACAAACAAGAAATCATGCACAAAAAAAAACCCACAACCCACACACAGCCCTCTAGAAGTAGTGTTTGAGGAAGACATACCTGCATACATTCAGTATAATGCAGTTAGACTGCCTGAGGGATTCTTTTATTTTACCAGAATAGATTACTGGGAGTGAAAAAAAAACGGTTACTAGAGAACTGTGTATTAACTATAAGTTAGTCACCATCTCTATTTGTCCTGAAAACAAATTTTCAGGTTGCAAAACTCTGATGCTATCAGAGTTTTTCTTTACACACTTTACAACATCTGCCCATAAATGATTTGGTATGTTTTTATCCTATACTTTAAAACTTGATGGCTAAAGATTATATGAACAGATACCCAGCTAAAAATGTTCACAGAAATTCTGCATAGCTTGAGGCAGGAGATTGCATATAAATAACTGCAAAACACTGTTTTGTATTTGAGGAATAAGTTGTAAGGCAAGGTTTGCAAGGGACCATTTTTTATTTCACCAGTGCAGGATCACCAGGTATAAAGTAATACGGAAGAGGCCTAAAGCTGAAGCTGGCTTTTTATTTTCCCTGCTTATTGCTGTTGAGGCAGGTGAATAACAACACATAATTAAGATTCAAGTTCCATATGTCTATGTATCCTTATAAACAAGCTTGTCCAGTCTTATTATGCTTCATTCATCTTCATCTGTGCATGAAGACAAATTCTTTACACTCATCTTTTACACTTCCTCCTTCAGATATTCGTACATATTGATGAGAACACTCCCTGAGCCTTCTCTTCTCCAGAATAAAGAATGCCAGCTCTCAGCCTCTCCTCACAGGAGAGATGCTCCAGTCCCCTAATGAACACAGCAGCCCTTTGCAACACTCTCTCCAGCAATTCCATCCCTCTTGTACCGGGAAGTCCAAAACTGGGCATGGTACTCCAAGTGTGGCCTCACCAGTGCTGAACAGAGCAGAAGGATCACCTCCCTCAACCTGCTGGAAACACTTCTCTTGAGGCAGGCCAGGATCGTGTTAGTCTCCTTTGCTGGCTCATGTTCAGTTTGCTGTCCACTTGGACTTCCTCTCTAGATCTGCAGTTATGTAGACAGATGGATGTGTCTGTTCCCCTCAGCAGAGTCACCCATTACTATCACTCACCGCTTCCTCCTGATGGTCTTCCGCAGGTCAGGGTCAGTTGGCCCAGATGCTTTGCTTAGAAGCATACCCAGCTTCTCCTCAGCTTTCAGGGTAGTAAACCTGTCCCATATTTGCAAAACTTCCTGGGGAGCTGGAGTCATCAGCTCCCACCCTTAACCTTTCCCAGAACTTACACTTACTGTTCTAAGGACAGAGTCTCCAGAACTCACTGCAGTTGGGCTCCAGGGCTCTTGAAGTTGTTGCATCTCTGAAAAGATCCTGTCCCTCTCCCTCTTGCACCCTTCTCTGATGCTAGACAGCCTGATGACTTCCTCCTTTGACTCCTCAACGTGGCAACATAGCTCTCCAAGACCAGCACACCACCTGCACGACAGACCATCTCTCTCTCAGGAAGAGGCCCCAAGAAAGTTTAGGCTGGTCTGACTTCAGATGAGGGTCCTTTCTTTGCACCCTTCTGCAGGAACTGCTGCATCTGGTAGTTGCACTCTGGGAGCTGTGCTGCACACCTGGCCTCTCCCAAACAGAAGCTGAAAGGGTGCTTGACCCTCCTCTAATCAGGGGGCAGCTACAACAAAGGCTGCTGGCACTCTTGTGTCAAGGGCAGCTGACTGAGCTTGTTAGAAGCTCCTAGAACTTCCTCAGAAAGCTGTGGCTTCCCCTGTGGCTCCCCTTGCCTCATGCCCTTGTGCTTACCAGGCAGCAACGGGTACCAATCTAGTACTAATGACAAAAATTACAGAAGCTTCATTAGCTATTTATTCTATTGCTTGTCTGTTTGAAGGAAATTAAAAAAAAAGTTTTGACAGTGCGGTTTAAAAGCATTATCTTCTGCTATACACAGAGAATCATGCCCTATGTAAACTGCTTTTCTTCCTTTGTGCTTAGCGTGCTTTCACACCATAGGACATGATTTTAGAAGTGACTATTATTACAAAAAACAAAACTGTTCGAATCTGTGGTGTAAAAATAATGTAGAACTCTAAAAACAAACTGAAGCAGCAAAAGTAGTAGGTGTTTCCTACATAGTAAGACTTAATTATTTCACCAGAGAACGAGGAAAAACTATTAGTGGAAAGGTTACCAGATCTGACACTTACAAAACTGCAAACAGATTTTGTTAAACAACCCTCAGCTACTTACAATAGAGATAGGCCTATCTCACTTCTTGAGACAGGCATATCCCAATTTTTATACCATATTCAAATCAATTTTTATTTTGAACACATCAGTATTCTTTATGCTTAATTAGCACCACCCTCCTGTCACTTGATTTGTTAATTATAAAATTAAAGCAGTTTTCACAACATTATCAATCCTCCCAAGAGGATATAAACTAGTCAAATGTAACTACTACTACTGTAACATGAAGTCCGTGTAAATGAATACAACCATTTTTCTTATTTAAAAGGGAAAAATAAAAGTAGTTGGGACTTCACTCTCCTTCATTGCTTGGCAGAATTACAAAGCAAAGTAAAATTAGTTGCTAGCAAAATAATGGTACTCCAACATCTTCATAGCAAACAACACTAGAATCCACTGGAATAGCAGGAAATTAAACAATTTTTTGTCAGACCAGAATATTGTATGCTGGCTAACAGACATTCAAAAAAATTTCCAAGCAATTTCACTGTTACTGTCCATAGAATTTGCTAGCTTCAAAAACACTCATGGAAACCTAGCTGGATGAATAGGAAAATGCATGTAACCCAAAGTGCTAGGAGGCCTGGGATTAAGCACCTGGGCTTGGACTAGAGTAAGTAAGTTTTAATACTCAAATTAATTTCCACAGAGACACAACTTGGCTTTCTCTAAGGTAAACACTATGAAATCCATCTTATTTCCATTTTGTATTTAATGTATGTTGCAAGAGAGACACTGTGCCATGGTTCACTTTAATTACCTCCCTGTTCTACTATAGCTCAACAATCTGTACAAGTCTACTGTTCTTGTTAGAGGCATGGTCTAGAGGAGACAGCTGGAGAGCTGAACCCTATTTCTACTTTAGCAGCTGAGGCACTCAATAACTTTGGACACCTTCTAAAGTTTCCTTTCTAACAAAATACTTACAGACATCACAGAATGCTTACAGGCATACTATGAGAATCAGATAATAGCTGTATGCCATAACTAACGTGACTAGCACGTGACAAGCGCTCCAGATTCAGCTAACACACAAAGCAGAGTTAATGTCCATGTTATTCACATGTATTCCTAATGTAGCTTGGAAAACAAGGCATTTCAATCACATAAATGTAAAAACAGTGGGAAACTAAAATTACTTTTTTTTTCCCCGTACATGGCTTTAATGACTTCCTCATACACAGCACAACAGATCATCCATTTTCCACTCATATCACTATATTCATGCATGTAGCCTAAAGCAACACAAGAATAATAACTTTAAATTACAGTATTTTTATTATATCAAATTAGGTTTTTTATCACATCGAATGTACAAATGAAAATGGTATAGCATGAGACTTTTTGCCAACAGAGCAAAATTTTCAGATTATATTAGCATTTTAGTATTTCCATTTTCCAGTAACGGCTGTAAGCACAAGGGGAATGGTCACATTTTTAAGCTCTTAAATGCCGTAATAATCACGCTAGTAATACTAGAATTTATATTTTAGATTTAGTAAAATGAAAGAGGTGGAGAAGCAAAGCTCCACGGAAAGCGAAAACCTCTCAAGTTTGTCACTGTAGGAAAATACAGCTTCCAGTACTCAGTTGTGTCTTAAAAGCACTGCAGACAACTGATTTCGCATTATCTGCTCTATAAGCATGGTTAGGCACTGGCAGCCAAAGCAACACAACTCTTGTCCTTCCTATCCTCTCATACTCCATATAAGCTAAAGAGACCAGCCAAAAAAAAAAAAAAAAAAAAAAAGGAATTTTTTTTTTTTTAAAAAGTAAGTAATTTTCAAGCAAATTAGCTCTCCTGAAGATGATCCAAATACTTAAGCCTCCACTACTGAAACTGCTTTTCATATAAAGGAGACAGCTATTGCTATTACAAAAGTGAAACTTATTCTGAAGTTAAAAATTATCTAAGTGGCATTGAGTTGGTCAGGTTCTCAGGTCTAAATTCTAAATCAAGATTTTGACTTGCAACTCATAAAAAAGTAGCCTGCATATAAAGAAGAAAGTAGTATGCCTATACAGAATACAGCATACGTGAAAGAGGTTATATTAACTTCCACACATTTAGCATACTAGTACACATTTTTAAAAGCATTACTCTGTTCGTAAAGTTAGTTTTTTTAATATCACACTATCCAATAGGGTCTAATTTTACTTTGCATGAAAAACAGATGCAGTATGCAAGATGAATCAAGTTTCAGATGTAGCCTTCTCACGTAGACTAGCCAAAGATTTGCTGAAAAACTTTTAAAACATGTTGCCTTTATATTCTGTAAGCTAGCTGTTGGAAATGTTTTTGGACAGATCCTAGTAGTGCTCCTTGTCCACATACCACTGAGAGCTACTATTTCTTAAGAGGGTCATAATTTTCATTGGGTCACAAGGTCTTGCCTGTGACTATTATATAGTAGTTTGTAGCTGCCAGATCTGAGGAAATTTTCATTTCTGTGAGAAATCTTGGTGATTGCCTGTACACAAAAGCTGTAGGTCTATGCTATCTATTTAATCATATCTGTCCATTATCACAGGCCATAAAGTGTTTTCTCACATTTTGAAAGTCACTATGTGACACTTTTTCATAAGGCCTCCTGCTATCAGATTCTGCTTTACTGATGTCAATGACTAGCATCCTACTCCCTGCCTTAGTTCTTTCCTTTGCTGTTTTACAATTTATCCATTTGAAGAAGAACACAGTCCATGCAAAAATACAATATTCAGCAAATATCTTACTGCACAGCGTTACAGTTACAGCATTAGCCAATGTGTTACTCCTTATACAGCACTAACATAGTAAGGGAGAGAAAGAGAAAAGCACGTAACAAGGAGAATGTATATACTGGCAGTCAGCTCTACAGTTATTAGTTAGATGTTTGCGTTCTCCCCTACACCTCCACTCTTTAGCTCTGTGAATTAAGAACTAGTACTAGATGGAGATATTCAAGATCATGACAGGGGCCTGGCTCTGTAATGTCTTACATGTAACACGTTCATCATCAACATACAGGCACCTAGAACAGGTACCAGAAATGCTTTGACACAGTATGAGTTAGCAGACAAATAACCTCTGAACTGCCAGCATTAAGCCATCCATGCACATATGCACACACACATAAAATAAACCAAAAATCTAAAATATTAACATTTCAGTGACAACAGAAGATGTCATGCCACTGGTAAAGACAGAACTGTGAGTGCTCTCCTCAAAATTACTTTTTAGCATCCTCCCAAATGCCATGAGTAATTCCAAAACTCTTCCCAATCCTAAAGAAACAGCTACAAAGCAAGAAAAACAGTGCCAAATACCCAGTAGGTCTTCGAGAATGAAAATAACGACAAAAGCAGTTGCATTTCATCACTGTGTGCAACTATATTATTTTACTACTTTGTAAAAGCAAAAAATCAACAGATGCAGCATTAAATTATATTTTCTTTGGAATCATACATGATGTTGGCAAGGAATAAACAATAAATTTAAAGTAATTTAATTATAGCAATATTAATTTCAAAATAGTTTCTGGCATCTGCGCTGCTAAAAGGCATCTGAATGTCTCAGGTATTAACAGCCAAACAGTTATCAATATTCATCACTTCTCTATCACTGCTTTCCAATGACGTCTACATCCTACTAGTCAAGTTCTGAGATAAACGAAGGACATTTTTCTAAAATCTATGCTTGCTTATTTAGCCAACTTGTGTTCCAGATGGAAATCTACAGCACAATTCTTCTGCCTGATGCTACAAAATGAGACAGAGGAATAGTCAGTAGGACACTCAGTTGGGATTAAAGAGGTTTGACTTTTGTCCTAGGTCAACTGACAGCTTAACGCATAACAGCAGGAAGTTTCCCTCTCCTGTGATTTCAACTCCTGTCTTTGAAAAGGGAAAATAATCACATGATCTATCGAACTGCTCTTTGAAGCTGAGTTTAAACACCTCACATTTCCATCCAATCTAATAGAGGGGCTGATCTCCTGAGATGTAGCACATCTTCCACCAAATACCACCCATTTCAACTTGCAAAACATCACAGTGATGTGCAACAATCAGGGAACCAATCCACACAACTCATTTAAAGCAATTTTGTCTTGTAGAAACAGTATCTCTTTGTAAAACTTGGGAGGAAAAAAAAAAGGGGGAAAACAAAACAAAACAAAAGGTTACATCAGCCTGAAAGAAAAATAGGTAATAAGTATATTGTTCATTTAAAAACAAACAAACAAACAAAAAACAAAACAAAACCACACCACCAAAAAAACCCTACACATCATCATCCCCCACTTATCAATAGAAAATAGGTCAATAAGAAACGTCTAATCAATTCTGGTATTTAATTCCTTTATAAAATACTTCCATGTCTATTTATAAGAATAATAATTGGTGCTTTAATAAGGTGCTTGAAGAATAGCAGATATCAAATCTGCTATTCTCATGACTGCATCGCTCAATGTTGTTTTCAATGCAGCATAGGAAGAATGATGTGTAAACTCTGAAAAACTGCTCACAGAGATATGCAGGTGTTGTTTTCATGCAAATCACATTATGCATGGCACAAAACCAGAAGATCATTTTAAATGTTTGAGAACATTTAACCAAATTGTTCCTGAATCACTAAATGATAATTACTTCCAAGGATTATAGACCTCTTAAAAGAGCACTATCACCCCAAACCGTCAGTAGTTGTAGAGAGGCTGAAATGTAATGGCAAGGTTCAGCATTAAGGTGAATCTATTTTTGCATCTGTTGCAATGTAAAGCTAATAAACGAATTCTGTGAATTTGGGGGCAGAGAGAGATGCCATGCTATCTGACAGATTAGCATGTGAAGTAAATGAAACTGTCACACAGAGATGGCTGCTAACAGAATCAAATTTAGATTTAAAATGAGCCCTGGAAATATCTCTTAAAAAAGCTTCAACAACGAAGAATTCACTGACTTCCCAGAGGGCAGGAGGTCATGTATTACACCAAATCAATCAACAGTGCCCCTCTACTGAAATGCAAGAAATGAAGAGCTAAAAGTGACTGAAATAAAAAGAAGTACTTGAAAGAAAGAGTGAGACTCTATAACTAGGGTCATGGGTCACACCATTTAAAGATAGCAGAAGCACTATTCCAATGAGTGCAAGACGAGATCCAGAGTCATCTGTTTCTTTCAGAAGATCAGAGCACTCTTGTATGCTGAGGAAACCAAATGTAATGCCCTTGTTCCGTATCACATTAGGAAAAGTTCTTGTAACTCTAGCAAACCATGACTAAACCCAGAAATAGCTGCAAATAGAATGTAATAACTAGTCTTCCTTATTTGCCAATCTCTGCTTTATCAACTCTCTTGCATCTGAGGGACAGGAGGTTTTCACTATAAGGGTACTACCTATTTGGGATCAATCTCTAGCAAGAGAAATAGAGAGAGAGGCCTCCCAACGCTGGTAGTCGCTGCAGTCCATCTAGGCTTTGAAATAACTAGGTACACACCCTTGTCCTGAAAGAGGCAAAAGTAGGCCACTCACACTGGAATGCACTGTAGTCAGTTAATGGTTCATTATAAAAATCGATGTGTATACATGCAGGTGTCTATACACAGATGGTGATTCATTCTGAGATAATTATTCCCCACACAACAAAAACATTTCCATAAAACTCTCCAAAACCCCTTGCACTAAGTTGTTCTACTTGTGAGAGGCAACTCCTTTAAGTGATCCCCTTCTCAGTTATTCCCAGAGCGAAGTATATCTCCTTTCAAAAAAATTTATTTTTCTAAATTCATCTAGTCTACATTCTTTGCCTCTCCAAAAAACACTGGGCAGAGACTTCCATAACAGTTTTGAACATAGAATGCTGGACTGTTGCTATAGAATTAAAGAGGGGAAAAAAAAAAAACAAAACCCAAACATGCAATTATATGGCTAAACTAATACTAAATTAAAAGGTTTTAATCTGTCAGTAACGTCTAACAGTAGAAGTCCAACATCTTGATGCTCAGCCAGAACTCACAGGATTTCAGCACAAGGCAAACATCAGTGCTACTAGACAACCACCGTAGGAGACTACAGTGTAAATAGACTCTCTATGTTCTGAACGTACGCTGGTTGGTATTGTAAAAACACAAAGCTGTTTTGAACAAGCATCCTAGAATTCCTCCTGTGGCACACCATAGCCAGCTGCAGTTAATCTGCTCTATATTATCTTTAATTTGTTGCATACAGAAGAAAGTAGGATGCAGTGGGAGAAGCAGCAGAAATGGTAGGCGCACGCTACCCAACAGGAATCAGACAGTAACAACCTCTGCATCGCTATGGCATGCTAGTCTAGCTTGTACAAGCCTCCCAGATTGCCTCCCTGCAATTCTAGACACTTAAGTAGCAGAACACAATTTATTTTTTTTTTCTGGCATTCAAGGGTACTTGGCCTATGATTTTTCTTCCAATATTAAAAGCAAAATAGAAAGACCTAACTTAACTGAAAGTGTGTACAGAGTAAGTGCTGTTCTCAAGATATTTTTAACTATACCTTAGCCAATGTCAAATGATTTTCCAGCATTTTAAAGCATGACAAAGTTAAATTGTTGTATTTTTCAAATGTGGAAAAATCAGAAGTAGCATTTTAAAGAAGGTGAAAATCTGCATATGTATTCAGAAGCCATCACTGTTCACATCAGAATTATCACTTTATCATCACACTTTTTCCTTGAGTCAAAAAAAACCCTACACAATTTCAATGAGGCCTGAGTAGAAAGCATATAAGAGTTACTAATATGTATAAACATGTCCTCCCTAAAGACAAACTTAGTCAATTACTATGAAATAACCAAGATACCCAAACAACCCAAGTTATGAATACTAAATTCAAAATTACAAGCTCTGCACTCAACATAAAAAACCCCCGAAAAATTATATAGCAAGTTGTGTGCTACTAATGGATAATTTGTCTATTATTTATCTATTGTTCAATCAGCTAATAAAAATTTCAGCATGAGTTTTGAAGAGAGCCTACCACCATTAGGGAAATACAGAAGAAAATATGTAATAGCCCCCTAGGGTCCAATATATTTTTGACGATGGATTTTAAAACATATGCCAAAAATTAATGAGGCTGAAATGGAAACAGATTGTGTAAAGTTTGAAATAACTTAAAGTGAAAGATATTTATTATAAAATATATTTGTCATTTGCTGAATTAAAAAGCCAAAAAAAAAATAAACACAGAAGTAACAATACAGTTGTGATAAACTTGGTTCAGAAACAACTGAAGAAATGTATAATCACTGTAATAAAGAGGTCTGACAAGAACACTGTTGGAGAGTTGTATATCTTAATTGAAGATTATTAGAAGGATACTCTGAAAAAAAGCAGGCATGCTCACTTAAAAAATTGTACCTTCTTCAGTTTCATCACCAATGCATTTCATTTACCTGAGCTACTAGTAATTCAATCAAAAAAAGGTAAGCTTGACAAAGCATTTTAAAGACTGAACTTCCATCAGTTTCCTGACATAAAATTTACTCATCCTCAGAAAATAACAATGTCTTACAAAGATGAGTGTAAGAAATGATGTCCATATTACTGCCAATCTTTCTTTTTCTCCATAGGACCTGTTCAATACGAACAGAGTGACCCATGAATACAAAAGGGTCTATGGGCATTTGACAGAGTATCCACAGAACTAAAGAACTCATGAGGTTTCGTAAGAGACAGACAAGTTGCATCTTTTGGATTTTGAACAACGTGTTTATGAGGTAAACAGGACAAGTGACATTCCTGAAATGTTACTACCTTTCCTTGCCATTTTCCATTATCTTCTACTTCCCAATAAACGTACATCAGTGTCTTACACAGTATCATGTAAGTGTTCTACTTAGCATAATAGAAAGATTATAACTTAAAAAATGTAATTTTTCAAAATTATCTTGACTAGACCTTATGAGCAGAAAGAAGAATACCACTACTGAAGGGTCACTCACCCCTTCCAGCAGTTACAGGCATGGCTACTTCAAAGTATAAGAATGCAATAATATGCCTGGAAAAAGGTCAGAAAAGAAATTCAATTTAATTTTTTTTTAATGTTGACATACGTCGAAGTAGAACTATTATTTATGGACACAGTTTAACACTGTATCCTTAATTAGAAAAGCAATTGGGATATACTGGGGAAGCTGCCCTAAAGCAGTCTATAAAGTTTATAACTAAAATTCAAAGATAATTTTCCCCAAGAATTTAATGAGAAAAAAATTTAGATGCTATCTGTCTACAAAATCATCATCATCACACACAAGAAGTATCCACACAAAGGACTGTGAACACTGCAACACTCAAAAAATGTGAAAGCCTAAATAAAGCACAACAAAATAAAACCTGTTGTTTACTTTGGTATTTCATTTATAAGCCTAATTCAATCTTTTTTTTTTTCTTTTTTTTTTTTAATGTCTCCTCACCAGCAAGAAACAACTATCTTGCTTCACCAAATCAACTTGGGTTTATCCAATTTTTTGTTCTATATTGAAATGAAAAATGAAAATTAAAGCTTTCAAATTCTAAAATTAAAAAAAAAAAAGGTAAAAGAACTACCCCTAGAAATCCAATGAGACAGTGGCTAGAACATGGGAACAGAAAATTAGAATGAATGCCTCCAAAAAAAAAAAAAAGAAAAAATAGTCTTTGGTAATTTAGCCTCCAGGCATCATCTGTTTTGAGAAAGGTGGCTAAGCTCATCTGGTACATACATGTAACGCTGTCTACTCTCTCATGAAAAAACTCCATCTCTCATCTGATCAATATTCACCATGACAATCAACACAACTAGGAAGTTCCTATGAAACATAGGATTTCAAATAGAATGGTTATTCTTAATCAAACAAAAGAGGGAAAGTTGAGAAGCTCTATTTTAACTACTATATTTACATATGGTTCATTTTGTCTCTATTTTCCCTCTAAACTGATCACCGTTCCACATAGCACAAGTATTTTCTGGAGTCACATGTCATACACGCGTTCCCTACAAATGCCCTGCATTCTGAAGTTATTGTCAATAAAATTTTATAATGTTCTCACACTACCCCATATTTTGTTATACCACCTAGTTTGTTCATTTTTTTTTTTAATATTTAAACTGTTATTTCCTCTTTTTAAGTGCATCAGTTACTATAGAAACAGTTGCATATGCAAATCTGAGTTGAATCTACCAGCATAGAATAAAAAAAATTATCATTTGATTGAAGAGCTTGAAATGCATAAATGGTGGAATAGCGAAATGTAAGAATTCATGTGTTGGCTAAAATCCATGCCTTGGCTTGAATCAATATGAGGTGCAAACAGTGAAACGTTAAAGGATGATACTAAAGAAATAAATATCAATGTTTTAAACATGTTTAATCTCATCTAATATTACCACTGAATCATGCATTTTACTGAACTGCTGCTCTTCCAATGAGACGATTTAAATGTAAAGATTAATTTCACTGCAAAGCTCCAGGTGATTCATCATTCCAGTAATTTGTATTAATTTAAAACTACTGGATCAATTTACTGCAATAAAATTGTCCTGTGTTGATAAAAAGAAACGTATTTGGTCTAAGTTATCAACATTAGGATGTCTAAATTTTCTTCCAGTGCTTTATATAAATTAAAGCAAGACCAGGCTGGGATTTTACAATTCATTTTTCACCAATTCCTTCACAGATTAATGCATTAGACTTGCTTTTTTAATTTTTTACAGGTATGTGTAGATATAAGCAAATGTAATGTACGCGCACACACACACACAGGAATTCTCACCCGTTTGTAAATGATCCCTTATCTTTCAGGATTATAAAAAAAATCACAGTTAATTGCCTTCCATGAGCTGCTATAGCAGATTCAAATAGGAATCGCATTCAGTTGCATTTTAGCTAGTTCTACTTTAACAACTAATTACTACAACAATTAGAAACGTACACTGAAAAAAAAAAAAAAGGCTCTTAACAGTTTGCTCCAGACTTCAATACCCATGGGAGTTTTTTTTCCAGGTGACAAAAGTCTTTCAAACAGTGAAAATCAGAGCTGACAGCTCACCTTGTTCCAAGAACCATGCTAACAGACCTTTGATGTTGTTTCTGTGTGCACTACAGACTCCAACTCTTCCAAAAACTGCTGCACCAAACCTCCTCTTCTGGTCTCCCCCACAACAGAATATAAAGGGCTGATCTCAGCTTTTTTTCCCAGTACTGTTCTATCATTCAAACATTCAAGCCAAGTTGAAGCTTTCAAATCACATTTCATTATTTGTTTCACTCAGGAACTAGTTAGAGTGAGCTTATTAATTACTATTATTTGTGCTGAACTGAAAGAAAAATATCCCAGTGACTTAAAAGAGCTTTGAATCAGGCCCGAAGGGCTTAAATTGGATTTAATTTATTCCTGGACTTTTACTGACCCTCTGCACAGTGATGAATTTAACCGATCTTGAAATTACAAATTAATTAGGCCAAGGATACATTTTTAAAGGCTTTTTCAATTTGAAAATGCAATGAAAAATGACGTCTGTGTTTTGATCAATCATTTGGACTTTATTCTGAAATCTTTTCTGGGTCTATATTATGCCCTTAAGTTGTTGAGGGTTGGTTTTTTGTGAGTTTTTTGTTGTTGTTCTTTGTTGTTTTTTTTTTTACATCTGTCAGTTATTTTTGAAGCAGTAGATGACATTGAGTATTATATGCTGATTAAAAAATACACATTCATTGTCACACAAGTGACAATGACTTTAAATTTTAAGATAAGGCAAACTGATGAAAATAGAAGGGCATAATTCAGGAAACAATTATCCACCTTAGATGAGGGAGTTCTACAGACTTAATTAAAAAATGTACAGAATGCATTACTGTCAATTAGAGCACACCCTGTGCAATTCATTAAAGCCCCCTCCTCTGTGCAGAAGTGACAAACACTCCATTATGCACTGGAGAAATGAGGCAGAACACAAAGGGGTAATGTCAAATTAAAAAGAGACTGACCTGTTCATAGCACAAAATTATATTATTCAAAACTTAAGGAATCTGGACAAAAGGAATGAAACTAGAAGAGAAAATAACTGCCTAAGGAGAGGCCTAATTTGTTTACAGAGCAGATAGGATGGAGATTTACTATGGTAATTAAGCTATTATTCAATGACAAAAAGAAAAAAAAAAGAAGCAATTACTGAAGAAATCCCCCTGACATTTGGCCTAAAAGGATACACACCTTGGTAAGAAAGAAGAAGGTGAAAAAAAAAAAAAAAGCAAAAGAAGTTTTTAAAAACTGTTTTATTTAAAATCAAATCCTGATCTTCTCCATGTTCTTCGCGTACTGGACTAAAGGATCTCTCTCAGTTCCCATACATACAAGTAGGGATGCCTTTACATAGTTTGGAGGTGCCTTCCCTGTTTCTTTATCCCACTTTGACTATTAATTTCGTTTACTGGTACTGTTTTGAAATATAAATGAAAAAAAAAAGAAGAGAGATATTAATATTCTAGGTCCCAGTCACGTCGTGCTAAAAACCAGAAGTGCCTTCGTTTATCTTTTTGATCTCCTTGATTGAGGGACAGAAACTCTAAAGTTGTAAGAGAGTCTTTTCTCTTCCATATACTTTAGCTACATTCCAAGTAAGCAGCTGTTCTGGTTTTGTTAGTGAGGGGGGGGCCTAAGGTGGTAGCTTCTGTAGGAAACTGCTAGAAGTCGCTCCCCTTTGTTCAGTGGACTCGGCTGGGCCTAGGGCGGACCCGCTGCTGGCCAAGGCCAAGCCAATTGGTAGCAGAATGTCCCGTGATAACGCCTCTGCGATAACGTATTTAAGTAGGGGAAAACAGGAAAAAGAGGAGGAGAAGATGTGAAGCAGCTGAGCGGGGGGCAGAGAGGGGGAGGCGCGAGCCTCATGGGCCTTGCAGGCCTCACCCTCTGGCCTCCCGCCAGGCAGCCGACTGGGCCCAACTCGGCCCGGCCTGGCTGCAAGAAGTGGAGAGGAGATGAGAAGTGAATAAGATGTAAAAAGGATCCTGAGAGACGTCTGCCAGCCTGTTGTGAGGAACGGCTGCAGACGCCAAGGTCAGTGAAGAAGGAGGGGGAGGAGTAATATGGCTCCTGGCCAAGATTCCTCTGCAACTCGTGGTGAAGACCATGGTGGAGCAGGTTGTCCCCCTGCAGCCCATGGAGGTCCACAGAGGGGCAGAGATCCACCTGCAGCCCGTGGAGGACCCCACGCCGGAGCAGGTGGAGGCCTGAAGGAGGCTGTGGCCCATGGAGGGCCCGCTGGGACAGCTGTTCTAGAGAGACTGCACCCGTGGAAGGGATGACCCACGCCGGAGCAGTTCCACGAAGGACTGTGGCCCGTGGGAGGGACCCCACGCTGGAGCAGAGGAGGAATGCGAGGAGTTCTTCCCCCGACGATCATACAGCGGCGTAAAACAACACGTGATGAACTGACCACGACCCCCATTCCCTTCCCCCCCCCCCCCGTGCCGCTCGGGGCGGGGGGGGGGGGGAGGTAGTAGAGATAATGTTAAGCTTGGGAAGAGGGAGGGGTGGGGGGAGGTTATCTTGTTCCCTGTCTCATTCTCCTGCTAGTTTTAGAAATAAATGAATAGTTTTCCCCAAGTCGAGTCTGTTTTGCCCGTGACGGTACCTTTAAGGATTTCTCCCCGTCCTTATCTCAAACCTTGAGCCGTTTTTTCTTATATCATCTCCCCCTGTTCTCTCGGAGGGTGGGGGGAGTGAGAGAGAGACTGCGTAGTCTGGTCCCGATCGGGGCTGAACTACGACAGCAGCCAATTCCGATAACAAGTAGTCTTAATACTAAGATGAGATTTTCTACTCCCTCTAACATATTTCGAAAGCCACTGCAAAGTTTATCTAGGTAACTTTACACCAGCATCTTCCAAGTCAGCAAATGGTGTGCAGGCATCGAGCACAGCACTGAGATGATGTTTACTATATAAAAGTCCCATGTGAAAACCACGATCCAGTACAGGAAACCCCTGACCTCAAGTCCTTGCACTTTAAGCCTGCCTTGCAAGTTATAGCTATTACTGTCTATTACAAAATTTAAAAATCAATACTGATTGCTTATAATCACTTCTGTATTCTGACTTAAAAGCTTTAAAAGATTATTTTGGCACTTCCCCTTCCTTTTCCGTTTCACTTTTTTCTCCCAAATCTATTTTACGCTTTTCAGTAACCTTCTTGGACAAGTGACAATTGAAAATATTTCCTATATACAGACTTACACAAAATTTGCTTGCTTTTAGTTACAAACTCCAACACACAGCTATGCAGGCAAAAGATGGATGGAAAAGAAAGTAAGTTTCCTACCTTGCTTGTTACAAGCAGACACACTAGTTAAATTCCAATTAAAGGGTCAGTTTAATTTGATAGGAGATTGAATATAAGCATCTAACTGCTATGACACCATGAAGAAGCTCATTCTCCTTTTATATATTCCAATATATATCAAATGCAAATCAAAACAAATCAAGGGAGTGACAGTGATGCATTACTCAGATGCACTCAAATTCAAGCCTAAGGAAAGAGATGCCAAAGCTGTTAATTTCCATTGTATTGCTTGTTCAGATAACAGTTTCCCTGCACTATGCAAGAAAGCCTCTCAGTAGATCGTACAGTCAGGGACAACTAACTACAAACTGGAACAGAGGAGAACGCCCCTCTTTAAGACTTCTCTCAAAATGAAAGCAATTGCTTTTAAATACAAAAATGTAACCACTAGCCAAGCTATGTGAAGCACTAGTGGAGTATTGCGCAACCTTCCCTTCCTGAATCGTAACATCAACTTTCATGACAGATAACGACAGTGAGATTTACCAAAACAATTTCTAACACCACAACATAACCAGGTCAAGTATAAATCCTTGCTATCTATACCACACCAGTTATTCTGACCATACCTCAGGTTGATCAATTCAGCATTTTTTTTAATGAGGGTGGTGGAACACTGGCACAGGTTGCCCAGAGAGGTGGTGGATGCCCCGTCCCTGGAAACATTCAAGGCCAGGTCGAACAAGGCTCTGAGCAACCTGATCTGGTTGGAGATGTCCCTGCTCCTTGCAGGGGGGCTGGACTAGATGACCTTTAAAGGTCATTCTATGACCTCATACCTCCCATCTTCAACATTGAAATTTCTGTAGTGACAGCACCACAGCCCTGCACATGGATATTAAAAGAAAGTAAACTGAGTCTTTAGATTGTCTCGCTTGCATTCAGATTGCAGGGAGGAAATTGATCAGTTTGAAGCAGAAGCATAGCAGTGCTCTGTTTTCAACTTTACTGATTCCAAGTCAGACATGTAAACCGCCTTTGACCACAAATGAACAGACTGGAATGTAAAAACAAACAAACAAAAACCCAAAACAAACAAACAAACAAAAACACCAACAAAAAACCCCCAAACAAACAAACAAAAAACCACAGAGGAGGCCCTCTGGTCAAGGCATGACTTAGATTTACCAAGAGCATAGTAAGACTGCAGCTGGTTCTTACACATCCCAAGAAAAGCTGGGGCTAAGCTACTTAATTAACCCATGCATGTTAAGTAAGCACTTAATAAAAATGAATGTTTGAGCACACACACTTGACAAAGGAGAAGCTACATGACTGAATTAAAAGTATATCAAAAGTAAAAGTATTACTCATTTTCTCACCGTAGAAGTTTGCCAGCTGTAATATTGTGGTGGATGTCACATTTCAGCATGTCAAAGGATCAATAAACAATTTGGAGCTAGAGAGATCAGTTTCTTAATCTGCCATAGCCCAGTCAGTTAGCATTCTAGGGCCATACGCAGCACTCCTAACAAAAGTAGTCTCCTGTAAAACAGTTAAAGCTCAGGACAATTTTAATAGGCAGCAATTTATGAAGAACTTGAAATGCTTATCTCTGGTGAAACTTCACAAAACCCAAGGTGGTTTGATTTTGCTACCATGTTCCAAGAACTGTATCACTAAAAAGCTTGAAATTTACGTCTGCTCAATCACCGTTTAGTCATCGATTCCAGGCAAATTTAAATTTTAAAAACTCTAATTTATTTTTTTTAGCTAATTACTATAAATGATAAATTAATTTCATTGTATGAGAATGAGAATGATCAGAACCTCCTCAGAGTCCCATTTGTTTATATATAATGAAATTTAAATGCATTAGGATTACGAAAAGAATGCATTTTACAACATTAGTTGTATTCATAATACACAAACGCACTCCCCACTTCTTACTAGGTGGGATTAGCTTCTCACTGCAGTTCAAAAATGTGAGAATTTTTTTTCCTCCCCTTCAAACATTAATGCCTCCAAGTAGCAAAAGCACTGCTCCCAAAAACTCTGAATATTTTATGAAGGGGCCAAGTCCATTCTATCTACCACATACAGAACAATATTTTGTTCTTTATCAACATTGCATATTAATTGCCAGGTCTTGATTTGAAGCTCAGCAACAAAACCCTGGGAATTTTATCTACCTCACTCCAAATGCACACTTGTCTCCACTCTATCGACTCTGTTTCGGGAGAGTATTTTGTGCCATTTGGGACCAGGCATTACCGCACGCCTTTGCTGCCACTCCACAAACAGTGGGGTAATTTGGAAAATACACCAACAGCTGAAGGTGTGGGTGCGGGCTTGCGATGGCAGGAGCCTCCTTTTTCTGTCAGGAAGGAGATGCGAGTGCCCCAGCCCACCACAACCACCGCCTGCCCAGCCCTCGCCCCTCACACCGTTCGCTGGGCATCGAGACCCATTTTCTGAGATTCAGAGGACCTGTGCTCCTGCTATGCTTGCTGCCGTGGCGGTACACCCCAGCTGAGGGTCCAACGGCGCCTCGCCTCCCATTCGCCTGTACTTCACTGGCTGGACACCACCACCCGCTGTCAGCTCCTCCACGCCTAAGAGACACCTCCTTCACTCCCCAAGCCCTCCGAGAAAGCTTTGTACACCATCTTAGGCCGCATTCCAGAGCTGAAGGGTCAGCCCCAGTCTAACAGCTGACGCAAAGAACACCGTCACAGGCATCTCATGTATCCATAGACAAGACACCATTTTCAGTGAAGATCTACCCATAGTGATTTACTGTCCAAGCAGCCAGTTGCAGGATGCTACAGTTCTTACAAGAGATGCAAAAGCAGAGGCCATCTGCTAATTTTTTGCTTATCTCCAACTAGTTATAAAAATCCTTCAGATTATCCCTCAAAAGTATTTATTCTTTATCGTGTTGCTTATCATAGTCTGCCAAAGAATCTAAGCTCAATATGCTACATTTGTATCACGAGCATACAGCTAGCAAAGCATGTAATTTTTACCCTCGTTACAAAGAAAAGCAAGCCAATGGCTAAAATGCCATTTAATCACTAAAGCACATTAAAAAAAGAAAGCATGTCAGTAAAGTGTTTTTATTTTACAAATAATAGTACTCGGTAATAGTTATGCTGAACTATGATTTGTTCATTAAATTATGGATCTTGTTCCATTAATTACATAAAACATTCTCTAGAAAGATATGTTATACAATTTAGTTAACAGTGATGATTTTGATTTGGAAAATAATACAATTCATCTTGCAGAATATATTTGACCAGGTTAAATATTATTCAGAAAGTAAAACGTGCTTCCCTTTCTTGTATGCAGTGTGACCTATTTTATATTAAGTTGAGAATGTTTAGACTTCACAAATTATCCAGAGTAGGACCCTAAATCAGTACAATATGCAAAAAGTCACATTGCATATTTATCAGGGAAAATTATTTCTTCCCCAGATGAACACAGAATTTCTAAAGGGGATTAGGAGGCGTTATGGGAGCAATATTGCGAATGCATTAATTGAACACAAATTTGCCCTTTACTTCTTGACACTTCATTTGGAAAACACTAGGTAGGTGTTAATTAAGATAACAAGTGACCCATACTTTTCATCTTTTACTTTAATGACTGATGAGAATTTATGAACTTTGATACCACTTCTTCACTGATGCAGAGTTAAACATACAGAAAGAGAATTTACACCTAATATAAGTAGTAAAGCATTAAGTCTCACTTTTGATTTCAACATATGCCTCAGAAACATAGGCAAAAATTAAGTCTCCTTCTGCATGCTGGGAAGCAGACGACAATATATCAATTTTACAGAAGAACTTTCAGCTGATTACAGGTTATTGGAAAGACTGTTCTTAACCAAAGGCAGAAGTGCTCTGCAGAGCATGTAGGAACTGGTATGCCTAAGAACATGTGTACTAAAATGGAGTGTCTACATTTATCCAGTTCAAGTTTCTATTAGAAAGCAGAGTCCTACACTCTTCTAACCTTAATATTAAAACCAGAAATAATGAATACTTGCTTATCACCTAAAAAGGACATACCAGCTATTTCTGCACATGAGCTTATTTATCTCAAGGAACAAGAAAGGGAAATAAATTACTCCTGTTGCAGTCATCGCAATTTAGCTTTGCACTTTCCTTAAAGAATCAAAAGCATGACTTAAACTGGTAACAGATATTCGTATTTATACAAAATGTCTACTTCAGAACAACAACATATCAGATACGCTTTACTCACTGAAATAAAATTTTTCCAGTGTTTTTATTATGGTCTGAGCTGTATTTCTGAATACTAAAGTTTATTGAATTTAATAGAGCTCAATAATTGTAGTACTTGTTGAGCTCGAAGGCAGGCAGGCCGACCATTTTGGGAGCAGATCAGCATAAATTGACTCTAAAATAAGCTTTCATTTCCTTGTATAAAATAGTTTTGTATTTGTGTCCTTGTATAAATATCCTGTATTTATATCCTTGTATAAAATAGACATCAGTTTACTGAGAATCATCACTGGCTCCTATCTAAATAACTCAAGCCAGTGCTTCTCAGCAGAGCTCTTCACATAAAAATTCACTGTTTTAATTAAGTTCCCACTAACTGTTATTCTCAAAATACATCCCATTCTGCATTTACCTTTTTACCAAAAGAAATGGAACAATTTTGGAGTTCCACCTTAGCTCTAAAATGTCTGAATCTAGTATAACACTGCCCAAAGGTACGTTTAACAGACCCCAGTTGCAGCAGAAAGATTCAAAACTTCTACCACGTTGTTTGATGTAGAGAATTTCTTTGTCACTTATTTATTTATTGAAGACATCAGAAGATGAGAAGAAAAAAAAAAAAAGGTAATATCTTTGTAAACCCCAGTCACATAACTGTTAGTAGAAATGGCACCTTACCAGTAAGATGCTGTTATACACTGCTGAGTGTGGAATGGCTGAAGGACGTGGGCAGCCTTCATCCCGATACAGTGAACATTCATGTTTCCCATTGCCCTTTCCTTAATGGCCACTCTCTAGACTAGCTCCAGGAAGACACAGTCACATACCATATTAAACCACCATGGTCTACATTTTAAAGTCATTTAGCAAACCTCTGGTCTCTGTAGACCTTTGCCTGAATTTCTCCGTGATTTGCATATTGAAAATCATTACATCCAGCACTGGAGTTTTCTTTGTAATTAGTTCTTTTAAGTGCATCAAAGCTTTAGAAGACATATTCATTTGACAGATTTCTAATTGCTTTTTATGTTGTCATCTTTATGGCAAAGGAGCTTTATAATCTTAAACGTCTAAAACATTTTAATTTTTCCTAGAATTTGATATTAAAGGGCTAAGAACTGTGGTCAGATTAAACAAGTTTTCTTGTTTAAGAAAAGACACATGAGGACTTCCCAATGCATCAGTTCAGTTATTTTTAACCCTTTCAGATACCATCAGACTACACAGAAATATGACAACCCACATCTTGCCCATTGACAGTAAAGATTTGCTTCATATTTATTACTAGCTAGACCATCCTAGCTGTAACAATAATCAGCTGGTATCACCCTAGGAAATTTATTACACATTCTAGCAAAAATTCAATGTCACATAGATTGCCTTTCCTTTCATCAGTTGCATATGCCTGACAAGATTTTTTCTTCCCTTTGCAGCATTTGCCTCTGTTACTTGTGGGCTCTCCCCTCTTTTAGTACTCAGTGGGGTCATATTATTTAGTCTCAATAAAAGACTCCACAAATCTTTCACTCTAATAGCAACTAATCACTTTTGCTGTTCTACTTTCAAGCTTTTCATTAACAAAGGCTGGGCTGACATCAGCAATTCAGCAGAACAGGAGACCAGTAGATCAAAGCAGCTGGTGCTGAGCACACTCCAGCGCCATCCCCACTTTGAAAGTTTCAGAATTTCACTTTAGACTCCATGTCTTCTGGATGGAGCTTCCCAAACACACACTCGGTTCAAGGCTGTCTGAAGGATTAATGGGTTTGGACCCTCACATTTTCATTATAGATCATAGAGCATTAGGTGAGCTACCAGTTCAAATTCTCAAAAAAAGATCTAGTTCATATGCTCTGTATAAATCAAAACCTGCCAGGGGATAATGCTTCAAAAAACACATTTTCTCCAAACTGACATTTGTGCTAGCACATGTGCTAGCAAATACTCACACATAATAGCAATAAAAGGAAAGGAAAGACCTCCCAGATTATAAACACCACAACCATAGCAAATAGATAGATGCATTATTACTAACAAATTTGGTTTCCGATGTGGATTTTTGTTTTGTAAGTTTAACATGAGGCAATGAACCCTTATTTTCTGATCTCCATGTATTATTTTCTTTTAGTCCAGTCAGTCAAAAACATCTTCAGTACTAGAAAATATCCTTCCTTGTTGGCCATTTTAGAAGGTGCAAGCAGGGACTGCGAGAATGAAGAACCGCCCATTGTACTCGAAGAGCAGGTTCGGGATCATCTGAGGAACCTGAAGGTGCACAAGTCCATGGGACCTGATGAGATCCATCCATGGGTCCTGAGGGAACTGGCGGATGAAGTTGCCAAGCCACTGGCTATTGTATTTGAGAAGTCGTGGTGGTCTGGTGAGGTCCCCGATGACTGGAAGAGAGGGAACATAACCCCCATTTTTAAAAAGGGGAATAAGGAAGACCCAGGTAACTACAGGCCGGTCAGCCTCACCTCTGTGCCTGGCAAGCTCATGGAGCAGATTCTCCTGGAAACCATGCTAAGGCACATGGAGAGCAAGGAAGTGGTTGGTGACAGCCAACATGGCTTCACCAAGGGCAGATCGTGCCTGACCAATTTGGTGGCCTTCTATGACGGGGTGACAGCATCGGTGGACAAGGGACGAGCAACGGACATCATCTACCTGGACTTGTGCAAAGCTTTTGACACTGTCCCGCACGACATCCTTCTCTCTAAACTAGAGAGACATGGGTTTGATGGACAGACCACTCGGTGGATAAGGAGTTGGCTGGATGGCTGCACTCAGAGAGTGGTGGTCAGCGGCTCTATGCCCATGTGGAGACCGGTCACGAGTGGCGTCCCTCAGGGGTCCGTGCTGGGCCCAGCCCTGTTCAACATCTTTGTCGGTGACATGGACAGTGGGATAGAGTGCACCTTCAGCAAGTTCGCCAATGACAGCAAGTTGTGGTGTGGTGCTGTCAACACGCTGGAAGGGAGGGATGCCATGCAGAGGGACGTTGACAGGCTGGAGAGGTGGGCCCGTGCCAACCTCATGAAGTTCCACCAGGCCAAGGGCAAGGTCCTGCACCTGGGTCATGGCAATCCCAGGCACAAATACAGGCTGGGCAGGGAATGGATTGAGAGCAGCCCTGAGGAGAAGGACTTGGGAGTGCTGGTGGATGAGAAGCTTAACATGAGCAGGCAATGCGCCCTTGCGGCCCAGAAGGCCAACCGCATCCTGGGCTGCATCAAGAGGAGCGTGGCCAGCAGGTCGAGGGAGGTGATTCTCCCCCTCTACTCTGCCCTGGTGAGACCCCACCTGGAGTACTGTGTCCAGTTCTGGAGCCCCCAACACAAGAAGGACATGGACCAGTTGGAGAAGGTCCAGAGGAGGGCCACAAAGATGATAAAAGGGCTGGAGCACCTCTCTTATGAGGACAGGCTGAGAGAGTTGGGGCTGTTCAGCCTGGAGAAGAGGAGGCTCCAGGGAGTCCCGATAGCGGTCTTCCAGTACCTCAAGGGGGCCTACAAGAAAGATGGGGAAAGGCTGTTTAGTAGGGCCTGTTGTGATAGGACAAGGGGTAATGGTTTTAAAATAGAGGGAGGTAGGTTTAGATTGGATGTTAGGAAAAAATTTTTTACGATGCCAGTTATAGAACACTGGAACAGGTTGCCCAGAAAGGTGGTGGAGGCCCCATCCCTGGAAACATTCAAGGCCAGGCTGGATGAGGCTCTGAGCAACCTGATCTAGTCAGGAATGTCCCTGCTCCTTGCAGGGGGGTTGGACTAGATGACCTTTGAAGGTCCCTTCCAACCCTAACCATTCTATGATTCTATGATTTCAGTAATGGCTGTAGTACATGAGTTTTGAATATCATATCCTTTCAAGTTCTTTGACCTGTCCAAACTTTTACTTCCATTAGTGTCCCTCTTATTTGACTACGTCAAATCTTCGGGGGAGGGGGGGGGGAGAAAAAAAAAAAAAAAAACCCACCCCAAAAAAACCAACAATCAACCACCAAACCTCCTCAGGACTCAAAACACAGTTGCAAACATTTTGAGAAGAAAGTATATTTTTACTTTTTAATAGGAAATTATTATTTTCTCTTGCTTTATTTACTGAAGAACAGGGTAAAGCCACCTAATGAAAAAACCAGACTGTTATGAAGCTACAGTATAATAGGATTACACTTTTTTAAAATCCAAGATTTGGTTCATCCAACTGTTCAAATCTCTATTTTTTAGCTTGAGAAGAAAAAAAAAAACTTCAATAACAATATAAATTTTTAATGTAGCTATTTTGTAAGTAAATGTTATATGAAATGAAACTTATTCAGAAAGCCAGGCTTTCTGCTCTTTGATAATCAGGAAACTCCAGAACTTCCAGTTGTCAACCAAGGCTGCTGCTGGTTCACCTGGAACTGGTTAGTTGAAGTATGTTGTGAAATATTCAAGATGAACTTAAAGAATATTTTGAACAGTGTCTAATAGTTTTGTATTTAGTAGCAGATGAACCGTGGAAGTGGCTTATATTCTAGTATTCTGGCTAGTATGAACCTGTAATTCAACAAGTCTCATTAGTTCTGATGACGATATTTGCTAAATAATGCATCTCTGAACAAAAATGAGAAGCTTTGGAATTTGCTACAACATGTGGCAAATTCCAAGTCTCTGCTCATGTCAGACTTGCACTGTTTCTTATCTTTTAATTTCACTGCTGGGGTATTTTCATAGTTTATCACATGGTTTATGCAGAAAACCAATCCTTTATTCCCCCCCCCCTTTTTTTTTTTTTTAAGAAATGTGAGTTAGAAACTTGATTGTTATAGAAACTGGTACTGTAAAATCTGTTCGCAAAAGCTGTATTTCATTTTATACCTGAAGCATAAGAGGAGTCCCTTTGGAAAAAGAAAACAAAAACATACCTGTGAATAACTGCTCTGATAGAACAAAAACATCCTATTTAATGACCTCTATGAAACAATCACCTATTCAGTCATTGTATGCAGTAGACGCAAGTAAATTATTTACGTGTGAAATAACTAGCATTGTTAAAATAGCACACATTTTTTCAGTTCTTGTGCTTTTGCAAGTCTCCGTACACCACAACTGCATAAAACATTCTTGAAGATGTTTGAGGTCCCCTGAAGGCTACTTGCAAGAGATATTATCCAGTGTCATAAACATTTTGTGCAGAATGTGAATAATTTGTCTGTCAGACAAAGTGTAAGCAGTTCTTCCTTACACTTCAAACTTTGACTATGTGAATTCCCATATTACTGTTGAATCAAAGTACTGATACTTGTCTTGTGAATAACTCATTTTTCTTGTAAGCAAAAGGACAAAGGAGCTCTCAACAACTGTTTAATAAATTACTGTAGAACAGTAACGCTATTACTGAAATAATTCTCATCATGAAAGGTGATTTGAGTGTGAAAGCAGTCTTAGAACAGCTTCAGATCATCTTACTTGGGATATTTTCACTAAACTCAAATATAACCTGAAACAGATCCCCTAGACAGTATATAAACATATTTTTATTTTCTTTGTCTGATTCATACGTGGAAAGATGCTCCATTTGCATATCTACAAAATTCTTTTCTTAAAATTCCAGTTAGTCACAAAAGACTCTAGAATTAAGAAGTCCATTATTTACAAAAATACAGCAAAAACTAACATCCAGATGTGCTATTAGTGTTAATCAGAATAGTTCAATTGAGGTCTAATTTATGCTAGCTAAGAATCCAGCCTTAGATTTAATGATCTCACTGGAAATGAAGCAGAAAGATGGGTTTATGAAATCAACAGTGAGGAAACAGAAGAAAAAAAAAAAGAAAGAAAGAAAGAAATATTCTGGCAGCAATCCAGCATTCATAACTGAACTAATGTTCAATTACTGTGAAACGCTTTATGGAAATAAATGTTAGTTCTACATGAATCCCAAATGAGTTTATTACAATCAGTGCTATTAAAATGATTAAAATAAAGTGTTACTAATATGCCAAACAACTGTGATTGCAGTTTCATAAAACTAGTGTTTAATATCCATCAGAGATAAAAGATTTTTTCCTATAATAACTAAACATAATTATGTGTCTAAATCATTTGAAATTATGACATTAATGATAATGTTAATTAGGTTTTTAAAAGGAATTAACATAGTGAAATGTTTAAAATACCTTAGAATACCTAAAGGTTTCTTAAGTCACGTGAACCTCCTCTTCGCAGCTGTTTTATGTCAACAGAGCAGGAAAATAAAAATAATTACATCATAAAATAATTTGCTTGTTTTCATTTTTTTTTTTCCAAAATCCAAAGTGTTTGGGAACATATTTTTTGCTTAGAAATTTTTGGTGATTTTCATATTCAAAATATTTAATTCAATCACCATTTTCAGATCTCTGAATGACAGCTTAAAAAAAGAAAGAAGTACACAAATATACACGATTCATAAATAATGGTCATCTTGTGAGGTTAAAAACATGAAATTATGTGAATCTGTTCCATCTGAATATTTCAAAAAGCCTTTTCCAATGGAGAATAAAACATTTTGGTTAGAGCATAATGTGCAATTTTATTAGCAAATATATTTACGAAACAGTTGTACAGACTGCAGTTTTGCTAATGAAGAAGGTTTCACTTCACACACACACACACAACTTAGCAACAGATTTTAAACATCGCACATCTATGGAGTCAGCAGCTGAAGGAGAACGGGGAGGATGATAGCTACATAGAAGATGGCACAACTGATACTGTATTTTCCAAGATCTGTATTTCTCAAGAAACCGAACAGTATTAAACATTTAGTTTCCTATCTAATTTAGGACTGTATAAATTTAAATACCATCCTTGCTGTTTGAGTGGAAAGTTAACAGTGAACATTTAGGACATATATCTATATACGCACACCTGTACATGGGTCAGCATTAAATATCTATGTGGAAGTCTTGAGAAAGAATAATTTTTATAAAGTCAGTGATAAAGCCGCAGCTAACTGGCTACTAGTAACAGTAACTAAGTATTTCATTTAGTGTCTTTTTTTGTTTTGTGGTTTCAGCTTTACTCAGTATAAGAACTTCAAGTCCTCTGGCAAAGAAATATATATATTTCCACCCTTCACCAGCCACCTGATGATGCATTGCCTGTTGTGGTAATCTCTTCTGAAACAAAGTTTTCTAGTTCTATACTCTGATATTTGCTTACAAAATCACTTTCTTGCAGCTTTTACTTCCACAATTGTTTTAATAAGTACTGTAACTTTTTTTTTTCCTTCTTGATCTAAAGGATTTTTCATAATGCCATGGTTTCTTTAAAAGACACCACATAAGCGAGCATGAACCATCTTCCCCTTTGCTGAGTGGAAGGTAGTTCTGAACTCTCCGAAGCTCAGATGAACAAGTGACTAGCAGCAAAACTCTACCATTTTTAGACAAGTTCTCTGAAAGGACAGACGTCTTATATGACTCTGCTAAAGTCAGAAAAACAACAGTGACATTAGACAAATACTCGTCTTTCAGTAAAATTCACTTCCCACTCCCTAAAGAGATCAAGTGTTCACTTAAAACATGATGAGCATCCCACATAAGAATTAGATGAGGATGGCAGATGGATGAATGCATCAGAAAGTTCCCACAATCCTTGCATGCCAGGAAAGTCACGTTGATTTCATCCCGCAGTCAAACATAGAAAGCCATTTAAGAGAGACTGAAAATGCCTAAGGGCTGAGACAAGAGAAGCAGTTATGGGTGCATGACTGGGGCCTCAGTGTCCACAATACAGAATAACAACTTGGTGACTTCCCACTATTGCCAGTGTTCAATGCAACAGAGATAACGGGGCTCCTGCTTTCTGCTGGCATTGGCACCAATTGTGAAAGGCGGATTCCATATCTATTACCTTCCCTTTTTCTATTTCCATACTTATCTCATCTACTTTTTACAGTGTAAGTAATGTCTGTAGATTTTCCATTCTCTGCAGATTGTTAAATAGTTTGTCTAGGTGAGCGATAAAGAAACACAACTTAGTTCCTTGTCTGATTATTTATTTTTAAAGACAAAACACATTCACTGACATGTTTATAGTAAAGTTAAAAAACCAAATCTTTGAGGGAAATGGAACACAAGTCAGTAAGATTTGTGTTTTTAAAGGCTTTCAGTCAAGACATATATTTTACATCAAACAATAACTGAATAGAATACAAGCTTCTTGAAACACCGTCTGAAACTCAGGACTCTCTACCCACTGGTAATTGTTAGTCTAACAAGTCATACCATCTCATCTGCTCCTTTTTGTATTGTAAATTATTTGCTGTACATGGGCAGATTGACCAGAGAAGACATTTCTCCTGCTGAAGCCCATCTATACTTGCCAGCTAATATACTCTACTGAAAAAAAAAAAACAAAAACCCAAGAGACATGAATCTCTGCTTCATCAGACAGAAAAGTTAATTGAATTGCTACTTTACCTCCTTTGGCATTGTATTGGGTTTGCATGGCAAGGTTTTGGTAGAGGATGACTACAGGGGTGGCTTCTGTGAAAAGCTGCTGGAAGCTTTCCCTGTGTCTGAAAGAGCCAATGCCAGCCAGCTCCAAGATGGACAGGCAAGGCTGTGTCAGAGACATTGGTAGTGCCTCTGTGATAACATATTGAAGAAGGGGAAAAATAACCCTACAAAATTCAGTAATTTCATCACTGCTTTTCTCCTCCACTTTCAAAAGTTGCTATGACTCAAATTCCAAGACAGGAGGAGGGTGATATTAATCGATAGATCAGAAACTCCAAGTCCGAAAACTGAGGCTTTCCCTCACCAAGCTTTACTACTCCAGGAAAGGGGGCCAGGCACTGGGTTACGCTACTTCAAACGTATCCAGAAAGACAGAGCCCTAAGAAAACATCTCTGTCAAACAAGAAGGTTTCCCTGCCTTTGGTCAGGATTCATTCCGGATGTCAGAGATAGGTCAGGAGAATAACCAAGAAGATAATTGTGGTTACTATGGACTTACATAAAAGTTCAGACATCCAACAGCATTGAGCTAACTTCCAGAAGCGGTATTTCAAACAGTTCTCTTTTTATTAAAGGACTGAAAGAACAAAAGAGATCCATAGCAGAGTATAGCAGGCTCTTCAGAAATGTTGATTCCTGTAGTGTGGAAGTTATCATCTTATAAGTAATCATTGGTACAATCAATTGGCTACAGCAGCTGATGCTGCCTATAGCTTTTTTTAATTTTAATTGCAGAAACCAGTGAAAAATCCTCCAACCAATATGACTAAGAAAGTGTATGACATGGTTTACCAATGTGTTTGTCTATGGATTTTGTGTCCTTTCATTAGATTTTCTGTGCTATTTTTTGTAGTGAGAGAATACAGAAGAATTCTGAAATTGAGCTAACCAGAACACAGTACATCTGAGCACTATTAGCAATGCTGATCTATTTTGTAGCTAAATAATTATTTTTCTGGACAATGTTCAGATTTGACCAAAACAAGCTATTTCTACATGCAGAACACACTTTCCCCCCCCCAGTGCTCTTCAAGTTTGAAATTGCCTTACGCGACAAGTGTAGTATACTGCAAGCGATTGCAAATTGCCAGAAGAGAAGCTTCCAAGTACACTTCAAGAGCTGTTCAGACACACCAAAAGCTTTTGAAACTCTCTTTCTTAGATCTGTATTTGTACACAATTTTTTCAAATTATAATTCTAGGATTGTTTCTTGTCTGAGAAAGTTACACTACTGTATGTTCTAGTTAAAGACATAATTAGCACTGTATAAGGACACAAATTGTTTTGCAAAAGACTGGGATACAGAAAAGGGGCCTTTCCAAATTGAAAAGGATTTTCATGATTCAAAATATCCTCTAAAAAGAGCCAACTGGCGACAACTAAATTCTTCTTTTCAATGTAGTTATTTCATAACACAACCAGGAAAAAATGAATAGTTTAAAATGAACAGCAGATAGAATAAAGCCAAAACGTCCTGGTCTGAAAACTAATGTAAAAAATGGAACATCCTGCAGTGCTGAAGTTCGCCTTTTCCTCTGCCCTCTCTAGGGTTTTTGTTCAAAATCATATTTGGAGAAAATTTTTCATTAAGTGCAACATTTTTTTTTTCCAATCCCAGTAGTCTCACAGTCAACACCAACATTTCTGGAGCTGTGATTTTGATGAGGTTTTAATCACAACCCTGTTACTGAGGTGATTCATATGAAAGGCTAGCTACACGGGAGTATACTTTTGCCATTCTTAAAATAACATTGATATTTAAAACAAAAGCCCTAAAACCACCCCACATCCCAGAACAGAGTAGAACCAATAGTGCATACACACGAAGACAGAAAATAGAATACAAAACACTTGTAGCTTGGAGACTTAGATTCAAAGCTGGAGTCTAAACAAAGGTGTCTCATCTCATGGAACAACCGCCCAAGCTGGACTTCAGAACTGGCTGTAGCCCAGTGAATAAAAGTTTTTGGCTTTGCTAGTAAGAGACCATAGACATTGTACAGAATCAACAGTATCAGTTCACAGGGCTGGCATGGTCTTGCCAGGGTCCCAGCTGGGTTTAGCTGTGGTAATAGCTGTTAGGTGGGCAAGCCATCATTGCTGTCTCTGTAGGCACTGGTTTCAGCAGAGCTGGGGGTGGAAAAGGCCTGATCCTCTCCAGGTCATCGGTGAGGAACCACCAGCAGCCCTGTGGCTGCCCAGGGAGGTTTTGGGGCAACTTGCAGACCTCCCTTGAGCATCAGAGAGAAGGATGTGTGCTGGGAAGAGAGTACCTCCCAAAAAGCCATAGCAAGGTGAGACTGAAGAGGAGGGTATCCCCAGCACTTCCACCCCACCATCTTGATGCTGCTCCTTGAAAGATCAGCAGTATCACCCTTAGGAGAGGCCATCACAAGGGTGAGCCAGACAAACACCAGAGGAACAAGGTGTGTTCCCTTCTGCCAGTAATATTTTCAGTGTAACTGTTCCTTTTTCCCCTCCTCAATTTTCTCTTGAGTAATGGTCACTTACACTTCAACTTAGGTTTATCTTTCAAACTACCAGGTTATTAGCTATTAAGGGCTAGTATTCTTTTGCATCCTCTAGTTTTGATCAGAATTAACATTCTGTACCAAGATCACCAGTAGAGTTATCAGGAAAAAAAAAAAATCTATTTTAATTGAGTTTTTCTGATGAAACACCATGTAGCAGAAGAATTTCAACTTAGATCTAATTCCAATTGTAAATTAAAATAATTTAACAGAATTAGCTGACAGAGTAAGTAAGGCAAAAGTATCTACACTTCAGAATATTAGACTAAGTAAAAATTGACAATAGTTATCTGGAGATGCATTCAGTTCTGTTTTTTAATTTGTGTCAACATCCTTACACTTATGAGGAGCCCAACAAAAACATATCAGTTTTATGGTTAAGAGAAAATAAATCTATTTTAAAAAAAAAGTTTGCAGTGTCAGATTGCCAAGAAAGTTGTTAAGAAGAATGATGCTTTAAAAAAAAAAAAATTAATCCAAGGGAAACATCCCCAAAAGCCTTTAAAAATGTTAACAATTTGAGTTGTTACATACTATTAGCAAAATTATAATTCATAAGTTGAGACAAAAACCCACAGAAATATACCCATATAGAGTACTTGTGGATAGAAAAATATTTTCTGGGCTTTCAGACTCAAGGAATATTTTTAAGAAAGAAATGTCAGGCACAAAATAAGTGTACACAACTGTAATAAGTTTTTCTGCTGTGGAAACAATGCTACTCAGCAGTAAATGGAAGTAAAAATAATTATTTCTTGCCAAAATAAATTCAAGCTTATATTTTATCATTCCAACAGTTTTATTAACAAGATAACAGTATTTTTTCCTCACAACTTTGAAAGCAGAACTGTGTGAATTAATAGCTAATTCAGATTTAAAATTAATGAGCTTTACTGCGTTGATTTTTTTTCCAATTTTCTTGAATAGTATTTCCTTTAAATAGTCTTTCACATAATGCACAACCATATAAGTCCCAATTGAGTAACAATGAAGTCTCGTTAGTCTTTGTCACCTCATAATCATTCATGCTGCATTTTAAACAAGAAACATAAATTGCTGCCTTGGGAAATTATTTTGGAGTTATGGAATAAATATGTGCCAGCTTAAGCTGTAGTTTGTTCTTGCAAAGCATTTTATACTAAAGAAGTTTTACTGGGCATACAAGAGAGTTTTCTCATTACATTTTTTTTTTTCCTGCTAAGCGTGGGTTACTTCTCACATATGTTAAATCCTAACTGCCTACCTACTTCATAACAGCTCTATTTAAAAACAGCATTTTTTCACAGAGGTGATAATGTCAGATTTATTTATTTATTTTAAAGGAACACTTCAAAGGAATTCAAAGAAGAGAAAAAAAAACATGCAAAGAGAATTTTTCACAAGGAAGGAGTTCCACAGAACAAGTGGTTATTTTGAGAGATTTATTTAATTTTCCCCATACCTCATTTTCCAGTCATCTATTTCTTGCATTTTGGCAGGAAATATAATGGCATCAGACCCACATTTGTTGACCTATCAATTAAGCAATGTTGACAGTTAAATGAAAGTCTACCTCTGGGCATTGGGCCAGCACAAATCTCACCGTACCACTTAAGTGCCATGTAGGTTATGGCTCATTTTGAGACTGGAAGGGAGCTAAGTGATATGTATGTCTCACAGTGCACAAATTAACCCTTAATGGATGTTTTCATTTTACGTGAAGATTTGTGCTTTATCCTTCAGCAACATGCATTTAATAATATCTTGTTTAATGTAGTTCACTACTTTGGCATTAGTTTTAAATCTACAGGGTCAGAACATGTTTTTCCAAATCTAGCCAATCTCCATTACTAAACACGAAAAGAGATTTACCACCATATACAACATCAACTCACTGTAAAGAGGAGTGGTGCCTACTTCAGAGTTGGAGGGACAGCAGATATTGAGCAAATTTTAGAGATACAAAGCCAGAAGATTAATTACTTTTTGGTTTGCCTCATAACTTATGCTGTTAGGGAGGAGAATGTGAAGTGTTGGGAACTTGTAAAGCTTTTGAGCAAAAGCAGCTTTTAATTAAAGCTTCCACAATCTTACAGATTATCTAAGACATCTTTACAAGGGTAGCTTCAGGTTTAGGCACCCTGAAGATATTTATTTCATGAAAAGAAAGATGGAGACAGTGCTGTCAGAAGGCTCCCATTAGGGATTCATTTCCCTCATTTCCTTAAGCATTTCTTTTCCTGTACCTTAGGAGGGTATGAACAGACCAGTTGATTAAAAATATGGGGCTCTGGTTCTAAGGGAACAGAGCCTTGATCAACCCAGGAAAGATAAACATAGGGGATTTTAACTCTTGCTTTTTTTTTTTTGCTTTTTTTTTTAAGAGGTGGAGGGTGTCTTAAAAAGACTAAAACAAAAGAAGCAAGCCAAAAGATAAAGATTCCTCCCTCGCCGTAGTCTAGCTATACATCTATCTTCCTTTATTCATTATAGTTTAGATAAAATACTTGTAAGATCTGAACTTTCTAGTTTATCATTTGACAAAGACGGGAGACATAGCTAGTAGTCTTGTATCTTGGACTAGTCTTTTTGTTTACTTATTTATGTACAGTTTTCACTGAAGTATTTATTGACATAGAAATTTCTGCAGCCTCAAACACAGAACCATGTTCTCTGACCAAGTAGTATTTAGCCCATGCAAAATGCAGCTGCTTTAACACAGAACAGAAAGATGCAGTACTCTAAACCCCATATATTAGCTTCTTCCTGTGGAAAATGTCAAGGTTGGGTGAAATACCAGTCAAGTTCTTAATGCCCTGCACTCTACATCCTAAGAGCACCAAGAGGATTCTGTCTTTCATGAGAAACAGCTGGTTTAGGCACACAGTTTTTGGACAGGAATCTGAACTGTGACTCTTCAGAAGAAGGACATACCTCCCAGTAGCCTAGAAATACAGGGTCTGAAATATCTTCTCTCATAGAATTTTCTTTTGTGGAGCTTAGGTAGGTCCCACCTCAGCATGCAGACTTGGGCATTTCCTAACTCCAAACACAATGTCACCATCTGAAACTCCCTGATTTAGAAGCCAGGTTGAAGCTTGAAATTTTGGATTTACTAACTTAAAGATTACTTAGATATCTAAAAATCCTTTACTAGTCTGAAAGTATTATATAAAAGAAAAAATAGATAGTGGATCCTTTAATGTCTACCTTTCCCATGATAATCTGAAAAAGATAATGGAACAATAAAGAAAGTAACCCAGTTTAACATACTGAATTGGCAAATCTGTCACTACAGTTTACACAAAGGTGATCTTCTATGCCAGGAAATGTACAAATTCCCAGTTCTTCTGTTTAACTTCTCCATTTTACAACCAAATATGCTAGTTCCTTTTCTCATGAAATCGGGTACTTGGCACAGGAACGTGAAACAGAACTAAAGATATCTCCCAAAGGAGCTCAGGAAAGGAACTAGTACTTCCACCGTCATCACAAGACAACCTTCTGCTGTCCTTGAACCACACACAGCATCAGAACAAGCTGCAGCTACAGGACACTGACACAGACATGCATGAAAACTGACCAGAAGGGAGTTTCCCTGTGGAAAACTCTGATATGCTGATGCTCCCTTCCCCTTGTGGGACCACAAAAAAAAAAAAAGAGAACATCCCTTTCACAAGGAATCTTGTGGGAGGAAGGGGGGGGGGGGAAGCAGAGAGAAGTAATTTTCAGCATAATGGATTTGAAATTCACACCATATCTCATTCACCTATAAGCCTTTCTGTTTCCCCTCACAAGATTTGTAGGTCCCCAGCTCCTTCTCTGTCCTAGGTCTTAAAAGACAGAAATTAAATCTTCAAGATAAGAGCTCCTAGTTCCACACCAAGGGATCTGGAAATACAAAGACTTCAAGATCCTTACAGAATATCCTTAGATACCCAAGATCATCAGTCCTGTGACAGGGACCTGGGAGGTTCAGTGAGCCCCATCTCTTGGCTCAACTCAACGGCATTACCATAGAGGACAAACCAGAGATGAAAGATCCCAACCTCCTCCTGCAAAGACCGTCTAGAGCTTTAAAAGCCTGTATTTTCCAGCAGAACAAATATGAGAATGGTTAGGAAGCCATTAGGTTTTTGGTTTTGTTTTTTTTTTTTTTAAAGAAAGAGTTATGGTTTTTCAAGGCATTTGAACTAAAAGAAATAAAGTTATTTCTCAAAAAAATCTTGCTTTTCTGGACAATTCCCCAAGTAGTCTAAAGGATCTGTTCCTGACCAAAGTTTCATCAGTTATGTCATTTCCATATTCTTAAACATTCACAGAAGAAAATTTTCAAAGGGCCAAGACTCCTTCTTGCAATGTCTTGTGAGAGAGGAAAAAAGTATCTTTATAGAAGAGTCTGCAATTATTAATTGGCTTCACTTTTAATTAGTTAATGATCCAATTCAGCTGTGATCAAAGCACAACAGCTAGATAATTCAGGATAGAAAATGGAGTTAATTTACTCAGATATGATACTACTTTCCTAATGACTTTATTTCAATGGAGTTTCAATTAGTTATTAGGTTATTTTACTCATTAGTCCAACAAGATATCTGCAGGCAATTAACATGTCATTCCTTGTGAAAACAAAACATATATTTTTTCCACAGCGATGTCTTTAAGATTTATATTGCTGGGATTTTAAAAGAAGTTTATGGAAAAACTAATTAAATATAGAAGCTCAATGAATTGGCCATTTATTTTTGTTTATTTAGGGGGCTGAATGATTGCAATTTTTTTAAAAAATGTACAATTAGTAAGAGCTATCTATTGATACACCATTTACTCTTAGTTCTGTTTCCCAGACAAGGATTTCCTTTACTTAGTCAAACACAGACCATACAGACTTTAAGACTGGACGACAGTTCAAAACAGTCAGTTTTTGTAATAAAGCCATTCTCTCAAACAGCTAAACAGTATCCCTGAGCAGTGATAAACCCGTAAGAAGAGTTAAAAAACAGTAGATATAGCAATTTATCAGACAGTTAAAGTCAATGGACACTTAAGGAAGAAATTTTTTACATTGAGGGCGGTGGAATACTGGCACAGGTTGCCCAGAGAGGTGGTGGGTGCCCCATCCCTGGAAACATTCAAGGCCAGGTTGGACGGGACTCTGAGCAACCTGATCTGGTTGGAGATGTCCCTGCTCCTTGCAGGGGGGTTGGACTGGGCTTTACAGGTCCCTTCCAACCCAAACCATCCTATGACCTCACTTCCACATGACTTGTGTTACACCAAACTGAGACTGTAAATCCCTCTCCTCAACCTACATATTGTATGAATAGCTACAGATATTTTATTTATTTTTTTAAAAACCTAGGACAATAGCAGGTCTGCTAGCCTTCTTTTCTTGATTTAGCTGTTCTTAGTAGTTCCTAGGCTCTTAACTACTTACCATGCACATCAAAACACAGTGGTACAAAGTTTCAGTACTGTACAGTTTCAGCTGTGGTCTTGCAAAACTTATTGCTTAACAGGATAAGCAATTTAGACTACTCAGACACACTGGCCCTGGAGAAGTCAGGCAGAACTGCTTACTGGAGAGAAGCAGAATTAACTTATCATTCTAAATGTATTTCCCAAGAGACAAGATCCCACAAACTTCATCAGCCTAGCAAAAGTGCACGAGAATGGGTCAAACCCACTCGGAGGAAGAATAATGAGCTTGACAGCCAGCACTGCTGGGAAAGGCATATAGACAGCTGTGGAGACAGCCAGGCTGACAGGCTTTTTTATTGTTTTGTTTTTAATGGTAGTCTGATAAAATAGGACTATCAAGCAGAAATGTACATTCATAAAGTCATTCTCTGACTCATTGAACCCTCTTCTCTGTTATTTATGGTGAGATAGGAGGTCAAATCAGAGAGGTTTTACTTGATGAAGAAAAGCTGCAGGAAGGATTTGCTTAATTCCAAGAAAGGGCAAGTTTCTTCTTAAAAGAAAATTAATTGGCACATCCTTCTTAAGAACTAAAAAGTTCCCAACAAATCTGATTTCCAAATGTAATTTTGCATGGGCAATTATTTTTTATTCCTCCAACTCAGGATATATATTTTTTTTTTTTTAAATAAGTATTTTGGAGAAATTTTCTGCTTTCAGCCTATACAGTAACACCACACTACATTCTGTGGTTAGAGAAGTCTTAGTTTTATTTATCCAAAAAGGAGACTCATGGCAGTGTGCCCCACCTGCAGAAACAATACTTCAGAAGAATTTGAGAAAGGTGAACTCAATTTGAGGGTTCTTTCAGGTATCAAAAGACCAAACATTTTCCCTTCAGTGCCCAGTTCAGATGCAACTGCCACATGACCATAGTAGTAAGAATTTATGAGATGCTGATCTTGACTTACAGGATTGGTTTAGAATCAGATTAACTTTCTTCTGTGAAATACTTAATAACTATGTGCCCAAATCAATGTTTAGCAACATCATCCTGCTGTCATCACCCTTCACTGTGTGAAGTACTTACCATGTTCTTTAAGCAGCACTTAGTGCCTTACAGGACAAAAGTGAAATTTTAGCTTTTGGGATGAGAAGAAATTAAGTACAAATGATCAGTTGGAAAAAAAAAAAAAAAAGAAAAAAAAAAGAAAACAAGCAAATCAAATCTAGTATCCAAAGGGATTAAGCATCATCGGGAAAAATTCAGTTCCCTGCTATCTTAAATACTTCTGTAGGAACTTTAAGATTTTAGGAACAGAAGATGCATTATTATCCCTGACTTTTAGACTCAGCAGCCCTGTATCAAGTGCTTAGGTTTTCTATGGCACAAAACAAGTGTCAGATTCCCAAGAATCGTTCAAGGCCAGGCTGGATGAGGCTCTGAGCAACCTGATCTAGTCAGGGATGTCCCTGCTTCTTGCAGGGGGGTTGGACTAGATGACCGTTGAAGGTCCCTTCCAACTCTAACTATTCTATGATTCTATGATTCTATATGTCACAGCAGTGATATTGCCATTCCACAAATATTTCTTCCATGGGCAGAGCTTATAATTGTATTCACATCGTCGTCTCAACTGCTCCCATACAACCAGTAAGGTCAAATGGTCAGTTAGGGAATGATGATAGCTGAAAATAAAATTGGATGGAGCGGAGGGAGAAAAAATAAAGCTGTTTCAATGCTGTGGTGAAACTAATTTACTTGGACTTGCACACTCACTTTCTCTCTCAGTCTCAAAAGCAAACCAAAACACTTGGGTCAGTCTCTCCAGACAGGGAGACAGAAGTAGGCTCTCTGAACCTGGGCTTCCCAAACACTGAGTTAATGTATTAGCCCATTTCCCCCTCAAGCTAAGGGGAGTCAAATCTAAGTCTTTCCCTGTCTAGAAGAATACCTTATCCGCCCTGCTACAGCCACTTTGAGGAAATTCAGTCATGCAGCAAAGGTGCTCACCTTTGGAGAAGAGTCCTTACACTTTGGAGTGTTACAGTATTTTATCTTAAAGAGGCACTAAATCAGTATGCACAGACTCCCTACAAAATCCAAACCAGGCTGGAAGCAGTTGTCCCCACAGAGGGTTCAGGTAACACCACACTTACCCATCAAGACTAGACAAGGAACGAAACATTCTCTATTAGGCGCTTGCCTCTGAGCAATTTTCTGAACAGCATATGGTGTTATGAATATAGTAAACAAAAAAAAAGCCTTAAGTAGCAAATGCATTCCAATATTAAAAGCCCCATTGTTATGAACTCTTTGGAAAACAGAAAGAGCTAAAGGCTTTCCTCTGTTCTTTTTTTTCATGGAAAACAAAAACAGTTACCAGCAAGAGGGAATACAGCCAGCAGCATTATTTTGGACAGTTTCTAGTTCTGCAGTGCTTGATATGTTTAATAGCTTTTGGTTAACTCAGACGGAGGAAACTAATTATGAAATTACTACAGAAAATAGAATACAACACTCTATGCAAAAATGAAATACATGAACATATTCACAAATGCCGAGCATTAAAAAGGAGCATAGAAACGGATAAACCAAGGCTGAGCCAATTGTGCTTTAGGGGAGAAGAAGAAAAGGATATGTTTTCAGAGGAGATCAGACTGAATTTGGCATCTCAGACAAAACTTGTCATAGTAAAGACAGTTAACACTGACAAAGCAGTTGAAATTGCTAAGCAACTCGAGTTTCTTTAGCTTGTCCTGTAAGGTCTGGAGGGCAGAAAAAACTCTAATCATCACAGAAATTACAGAGAAAGAAAAAAATTACAACTAGAAAACCATGAACATTCAGCATCTAAGCAACTTCCAGCTTTAAAAGCACAGCAAAACCAGCACATTTTTGACCGTAAGTTTTCACAGGGAGAGGAAGGATCAGGATTGCCCTTTGTGTCTTTCCGTTCTGGGACTCACCTCTCTAACCTCACATTCATATTTCATGACTGCACAGAGAGGCAACATACTAAGCCTGCCCCAAGTTAATACCAGAGCACTGACATTTTTCTTGCTTAGGTTTGCTTTTGATAAAAGTTTATTCGAGTTCAGAGAAACAGCCATTGTACAAATGCTGCATGAACATCTCCAGCTATATTAAAGTGCCCAGCAAGTAGAAGCGTTCAAGCTATTCAATGAATTGATTACTGAATTCTTCTGCAGTTTATTAACCTTTTCCTAATTAATGTTCTATCAAGTAATAAAACACAGACCACAAAGTCACCTTAGTGAAGTACAGCAAAACAACTAGTGGAGGGACTACATCAGGAGTCAAAGCTGCCTATTACACAGGAAAGTCATCATCTCTGTTGTAAAGGCAAGCCTGGATTAAGTAGTTAACATCATACAGGTGTGCCACCTAGTCACAACAGCAGCTTTACTGGTTACCACAGAAGTCATGGTTTGTGGCTTCATTTTGAAGCTATCTCCAAGTTAATTGGAAGTGAGTAATTATTCACAGCTACTGAAAACGTACAGTCTTTTCGCTGTTTTCCCTTATGTATATTGATTCTCTCACTGATGGGAAATAGCTTTTCATTTCTAGGATTTTTTTGTGTGTGTGTGACTTCAGGGAAACTCAAAATATTGTTCTAAACTAAGTTAGAGGAAGCGTACTGCTTTATTAAGAGACTGCTGCTCAGTTGTTACTCTAGCAGAGACAGACAATGAAAAGCACATCTCCACTTTTGCCCAGTAGGACCTAGAATTGAACTGGTCTCAATAACCACCAGAGCAAAGCTCAAAGCTATATTGGGTCACTCAGTTTCTTTCTTCAGTGGGACAGGAGCAGAAAATAGGAAGAACAAGAGCTCATGGGTAGACAAAGAAATCACTTACCAATTACTGTCACAGGCCAGACAGATTCAACCTCGGGAAATTAATTTATTGCAAATTACAATAAATATTCAGTTATGGATATGGGTAGTAGTAAACAAAACCAAAAAAGCAATGAATATTTGTACACATTGGAAGAACACCTTTCCACTCCCTTTCCCATGCTCAGCTTCAACCCAGGGACATACCTGTTCCAGTGCGGGCTCATCCACAGGCTGCAGCTCCTCTGGGGAAATACCTGCTGTGGGATGAGCTTATCCATCACCTAGAATCCCTCCAAGTGAGTGGCACTGCCACCTTCATCACAGAGCACTTCCTCCAGCCTTGGTGTTCCTTCTTCTTCTCCCTATCTGGTGCTTTCTGCCCTTTCTTAAATGCATTTTCACAGATGCACCACCACCTTCACTGGTAACCTCAGCTGTGTCGTCAGGTGGGTCCACTTTAGAGTTGACCAGAAGCAGCTGCATGCATCGCTGAGCAGCCCCAGCCTCTCATAGAGACCAGCCCTCCAGCCTCTCTGCCCCCCTACCCCCCACCAAAACTTTGCCATGTAAACACAATTCAGATACCAATGTTCACTACTAAACCAGCATTTTTAAGCAGGATTTTTCTAGAAAAAAAAAAAAAAAATGCCCATTTGATGCAAATAGTGTGGACTAGCATAAGTTTAGCAAAAGAGAAACAAGGAAATCCATAGCGCTTTAAACACAAAAGCTTTGGAAAATACTCAACAGCTGTAAGAATATTTTCCCTACGTCACAGAGTGTAAAATAATGCAGTGACTAATTCCTAAATGATGAAACCTACCTGAGATTTTTTTTTTCAGCTCAGAACCAATGCACAGCGTTCATACTCTGACTGCCTATGAAACCCACAGGTAATCATCCCACTTCCCCACTTCTGGTGGGAAATTCTGAGATGAGGATAGAAGGTGAAAGCAGTTTCTACCAAGTGCTGCCATTTTTTAAGACTGCCAGTGGAGAGAATTCTTACTCCAGAGGTATTTCAGCTATGCAGCACACAAACTATGCACAATTGCTTAACTTTCATTAGGGAAGAATTTCGAGATACAGGTTGTAACTGCACAAGACTAAGTCAGACAAATCTTTCATTCACATCTGTGTACATTCTCTATATTTTTCAGGTTTTATTATTCAATAATATTTACTGTATATTTTAATAATGCTCCCTTCATACCACAAAGTCAGCAGCTGCTATATCATGGGAAGCATTAGCCGTTTGCCTATAACATCAAAAGAATGAAAGTGGGGAAGCTAGGGGGAAAAAAAACCCTCATTTTTTGTCATTGCTCTGAGCTGGTCACAGATTTCAGTGAGAAGCTCCACAAGCCAAATGGTTCCATCCGCTCACTCCAGTTGCAGGATTAGAACCTCATTTCTCGTCACTGAAACCTTATGAATAAAAATGAAGCTGAGCCTCTGCCCTTTATCCTCTACAAAGACAGCTATGAAACTCTTTTATCCTGTTCAACCCATCAAAGGTACGCTCAGAACATTTGACTGAATCTGCCAACAAACCAAGTTCTGTAATAAAATATAAATCTAGTTACTTTAAAATAAGGGATCACAAGCCTTCAAAGGAAAATCATTAGGCTGCCTTATGAAAAAATCAAACACTTAAGGGTAGTGATACCAAAATTCCAGCCATAACTGAGAAAAATCATGAGTTTCTGTGTAACAGCTGCTTTCAAACATAAGTTGTGGAATAAACACAGGGAATATAAACTACAGCAAAAATGGAAATGGCTCTGAAGTTATCCTGTCTTTAAAAAGCTAAAGTGTTCCGAAAGTAGATTTACGTGCATGTGTGGCAGACAAGAAATAAGAAACCACAAAGCAGATACGACACAGCAGTCTGTATGTTATTCATTCTCATTTCCACACTTTCTTCTCTCTTTAACAAATGCCTTTCTTTAGGTTGTTTAAACTTACCTCAATTTGGCAGCTCTCTGAAGAGATAGCTGTGTTTGCTAGGAGGCTGGATGCAAACTGCCAGACCAGAATACTTATTAATTAGGCCCCACCCAGGAAAACTAATTGCATTAATTAAAGTGTAAGGCAGAGTAAAGTTTCTAGCTAGGTGCTTCTGCCTGTGAAAGTAGATATTTTTAATATATTAGGGAGAAATTTAAATAAAAACAAAAACCCATCACAAAAAAAAAAAAAAAACAGAACTGAAAAAGCACCAAATTCTTCTCTCTCTCTGATTATTAAAGTCACCTTCACATGAGTCCTGCAACTGTAGATCTATTTATCTGGCTGGTCTCAATTTTTTGTCAACAGAGAGATTTTTACTTTGCTAGGCTTAAGAATGATGACAGTGCGTTAGATATATCTGTGCTCCATTAAATCTTGTGGGATGTGATTAACTATTTGTAAGTTTTAGTCTAACTAAAGAGATGGAAGAAGAGAAAGAACTGTTAACTGAGTAAGGTTCCACAAGAAAGAGAGATGATGGTGGGCTGTATTCAAATGCAAAGTGTTGGGAGAGAGATTAATAGTGGAGTTTCTCAAGGCTCAGGCTTGTGAACCAATCCGATGCAAAATTTTGATTGGTAACTCACGCACGAAAAGCAACAGAATGGCGATGAAATGTCTTGATGATTCAAAACTGTCAATATACAGGAAGGCACTGGAAGGCTGAATATCACACCCAGAAAAAAAAAGAGGATGATAGTGCTTGAGAAGTGCTGGATCAATTTTAAATGTACAAAGTGCAGTGTTGAGGAAGTACTAGCTCTTTAAGAATTGTGTGTCCTGAGTTATGTAAGGAGACTGAGCAAGCTCGACATGCTTACTCTCGTAGTCTGAAAGTTGAATGAATGTTGTTACTTTCTACATGTAGATTGGGAGCAAAGCTGTCGCAGTGTGAATCAAACTGCATGAAAGACAACGTTAGCAGATGAACGAACAGTTGTATACTAGCTGTGAGTACACTGAGGCTGAAAATTAGACACTTTCCAAATATTGGAACATCGAGTTTCTGTGCTAGCCTTTCTCTTACAAATACTAGGAGCAGAAAACATTGCTGGCTTTAAGTTGTTTATTTGCTTTGTGGAGGGATATAGCATCATTGCCTACAACAGAAGATGACTAACAGAGAGACCAATGACCCTAATTTTATAACATTTTGCAGGAAATATTTGTTCTCTTTCAGATGAATATAAGGAACTTTTCAATGGTAACAATAAAATTAAATGAGCATCTACACCGGCTAATATCAAGGTGTATGGGTGTGTCTGTGCGCTGGAAGAATCATGTCACTGCTAACTTCAGGTAAGCTTTACCAAATGAGGGTAAAGAATATGGTCAGTCTACTCACTGTGGTATCAGGGACTGATGGAAACGTTCCCAAACTCAGAAATCCTGAGGTGTGTTGCACTGAGGTATGAGTACAGTACCACAGTACTTCTGCATATCTTGGGAGGAAGAGAGAAAGGAAAGGGAGAGAATGAGGTGTTGCCATTCTTCTTTTTAATCTTTATTTTGAGTGGGATGCTTAGGACTACAGGACAGCAAGGCAAATTAGAGTAACTTCCTAGACTGGTCACTAGTCACAGGTGAGAACACACACAATTAATAGCAGTCTTCACACTTCCATCTTAACTGAGGTAAGCATGCTAGAGCTCAGGCTTAAAATCTTGATAAAATTATAAATAAGTTCATATTAGAGAAAAAGGGCATTAAAAAGACCTTTAATAAGGTGAGTGTGATAACATAATGGACCATAGTCTGGGGCTGTGCCACTGCATTTGGTTTTAGATCAAACCACATCCACCATTTAGCACCAGTTTGCTAAAATGCTATAAACTTTGAAGAACTGGCCTTAAAAAGCAAAGTGGCTTTTGAATAGCTTTTACTTTTGCTATGCATGTTTACAACCTTTTAATAGTAAACATGCATTTTCAGTACATATCTACTTCTATCCTGCCACTTATTCTTCTAGAAAAAAAAAAGCACTTTCATGCTGCAGGAATGTCTAATGGCTCTCTAGGAGGGCTCTCTAAACTACCGCTTCCAATAAAGAAAGGCGTTAATGTCATATTTTAGCTACTGGCAGTTTCTATTCCAGCTTTTGAATGCTATATCCATATAACTCTGTTATAACCATCCCCTCGACCTCAGCTCAATTCTTTGCCAGGGCTCAAGACAGAGCATTATCCTTTCAAAAATTACTGCCCAGCTTTAAATTTCAGGGCTGTCATAGGCAATATCTTGAATGTAGGGATTAGTAATAGTTCCCAGTGAGTTTCAGAGACAATACCATACAATTTTTATCAATAAAGATTTAACACAGCATTTGGAATCTTTCTTAAACTGGCTTTCAAATAAAAGTAATAAATATACTGGGGTTTTCTCACATATCAGAGGCAAAATGAGGAGATTGCATTTTTCTAAACTGAGTTCCAACACAACGTTAAAATGTTTCTATGTTTTAATGCATAGCAGTAAACATCTTCTCTTCTAATCTTTTTTTTTCTTCAGAGATGATTTATCATTCTCTCTAGTGTGGCCCTAAAAGATATTGAATTCTCCAGCATTTGACAGGAACAATCGCTTCTCCAGGCTTTTCTATTCCGGAAAGCTGGCACACAGTCAGCTAGTGTAGGGCTTTACAGAGCACTGATTGCTCTTCCTAACTCTCTATGTGGACACGGTGAAGGCAAAGTAAAAACACCGAGAGCTAGTTTAGAATAGCTGGTGAATTTTAAATGTGTGCCACAGCTGACTGCACTAACTTACCCAAGAAATGACGCATCAGTTCTTCCCACAAAGGGAAAACACCGCCGTAGCCCGCGGAATAAGACTGGCGGCTAGCAATATTCCAGTGTGGGGGGTGGAACCTGGCTGGAACTAAGTTTTGGCAGGAGGGCAAAGGTAGTCTGTAATCAAATCCAGCTCTTGCAGTAAGAAGAGCCCACAGCACTTTCACTCTCAGACTTCAACCCCTGCTCATCTCCATCAGTCGGACTGCTGGGGCAGCTGGATTCTTGCTGGAGGTTTTCTATGCAGCTTCAGAAACCACTGCTGAGCACAGGGAATGGCCACTACTGTTTTTTCCCCTGGGTCATTTGTCATCTTTGCTACACTGTTCTTCTGATTCTCCATATTTCTTACAGACTCCATATATCTTTCTTATTTCTTTTCCCCTTCGTTCGGAGCTTAAAAATTAAATGGTGCAACACAACAGCACTGATTACAAGACTGAGGGCTGCTCCCGCTTCCTTACTTTTTCTTTAGAGAGCAAACACAGTCTTCAAATTAAGGTTCTTCCACTCTGTGATACAAAAGCAACTTCAGGCATGAAGCAGATGGCACCGCACGCTCCGTATTTACACGACAGCTGCACCTCCTGAGATGAAGGCAGCTTCTTCCCTTCCCTGCTCACCAGCCCCTTTTTCTTCCTTGTATAGGAAGCATCTGGATCTGACTGCTTGATAAGCTTCAGTTTTCTTTCTGGCTCTGACAATTAACTCTTTTCTATCAGGCATCTTAAATTTGCCAAGGTGCCTAGAAGGGGAGAGAATTTCAAATTTTATGTCTTTAGGCTGCCTCAGCCCAATGTTCAAAGGTTCTAGGTTTGGAAACAAAAGGTTTGCTTCCCATCATAAAGGAGAATTTAGACTTTTTAGTCAGTTGACAGTAATAGAAATACTTAAGCATGGTGGTTACATGAAATCCCATTTATCAGCCAAGTCATGATTAGGGGGAGAGGCTGAAATGCAGATTCCTAGCATTTTCAGGCATGCATAATAATGCCATCTCTTCAAATATATGCTCTCAAATGCTTCTCTAAGAACTTTTCTCTCATTAATATAGAAATACCTTTTGAGCGACAGGGTATTCATAAGAACATCGCTTAAAGCAGATATAAAAAAAATTCTCGAAAGATTTCAGGTTTACAGCATTCCTATGGTTTCGTATGTGTTCTACTATTTCGCTGTCTCTGGGTGACATTAGATTACTACTCCAAAAGTAGATGAGAAAAGCACCTCAAATAATTTGTGGTTGACAATGAAATATAATTTTACTGAAATATATAATGGAAACCTGATAATTGAATCTTCTAAAATATGATTCACTTACATGTCAGTAAGAAGGACTGATGAGAAAAACAGAAAGGACTGGCTGATATGTGCAGTTCTGATATCTGCAGGAGCAGATATTCACCTTCACATAGCCTCAGAGCAGAGGTCTGAAAGGGTTAGCGAAGGTGTGTGAGATGGCTGCAGCCTGTGTTACTGCTCGGTGTTCAAGAGAATGATTCCACACTAAACCACTTAAAATTTTTGTTAGTATTGACCAATAATCGTAATTCTAACCTAATTGCTCTTGGCACATAATAAAGAGCATAATAAAATACTATAATAATCTCTCGTTTCAGATGTGCTGACACGCAGCTCAGTTTTGAGTTTGCTGAAGCTGGTACAGTTGGCACAATTGTTTCCCAGGTAAAGGGTAGTTTGAAAAGAGAAACAAATCCCCTTGCTAGCCTCATGTCTAGGGTGATTTCTGTCTTAGTTTACTGAGAGAAACAGAGATGGTCTACCTTAAACAAATATAATAACACAATCACAGTATCGCAAAATCCAAAGATTTTGATTTCCTCTCTGATGGAGCTTCCCATCCGGACGGATAATGGACAGATGATCAAAACAGAACATACCCCAGCACAAGTCACTAGAGCAGTCCTGAAGAACATGACAGCAGAAGAGATCCTGCTCTTAGATACACAATTTAGCAGGACTCCTCAGCCAGTACTTTGCTCTAAGCACAATTTTACATCCATCCCTATGCAGCAAAGCCTTTAAGCATCTCTCTCTGTTTAAACATGTTCCTGAATGAGAGCCATAGCCAACTATCAGAAAGCATCTGTTCTTTGATGCTGCCTCAACCCTGTCTAGCTCCCAAATTTTCTGTTTAACATAGGAAATTTAAGTCTATGCCAAGACTTGTTTTCTGGAGTTATTTGTTACCAGGCTGCAGATGGCTAATGCTGCAATTTGTAATTCATACAAGCAACATTCCACCCATTGCATTTCTTAAACTGTACACTCTTTAGATCAGGAATATATGATTGTTACCTAGGCCAAGAGAGCTTTGATCCCAATTGGGGCTGGAGAAAACTCCTGTAGACTGAAAAGTAAATAGTAATAGGAAAAAAGACGTTTGTACTACTAGCATGCTATTATGACCCGTGTTGCCAACTTATTCATCGAGAAATTGTAAGAGCACTTGGGAACTCAACCAGTTTGGGGGTTTCAGTTACATAAATAAAGTCAACTAAATGAAATTCTTCATTTTGCATTTAATTGCAAAAAAAAAGAAGCAAAGGTGATAAAAATAATTCTGAGACTGTAATGATGGATTAAAGATACAGGGTCAGACTGGCAGATGATATAAATTATTGTTGAAGTCAGTGGAGCTATGACAATTTCCTCTGCTGACAATATATTTGTCCCATATATTATAAGTTCCTGATTATAAGATCAAAAGAAGTAGAAGAACTATTAGGTTTAGTTTTAAATTGAAGCTGCCAATGTTATGATATTCTTGGTGTGGATCAAGAATCTGTCCTCCATACAGACCTTTTTATATCTTAAAAATTTTATGCATTATATGCAGATAAGTATTGCCAGAAGCACTTTCTATTACCAGATACTACTGTAACGAAAGATAGGGATAGAATTTGGAAGGAGACGTTCATCATATTTCTTTTTTTGAATTAGTAATAAAAATTCTTTTAATGTAGCACTGAATACTGAGATGGCTAAGCTTTTACATTAGCGGTATTGGTATTTTATATCAGGACCTGTTTAAGAAAAGGTATTATTTCTCTTCATAATTATTTCCTATTAATATTGCTAATATCATTGTACCGTATTTTAACAGAACTCTCCTTGATCAATTTTAAAAGTAGGAGTGAAACTGCAGGCTAAAGTTGTTCTCTATAGCTAGCTCTCATTTGAAGTGGAAATGAGGGATTTTGGCTGACCTCATTCTCTTTGTTCTCGCGGTGGTGGATAGTCACTTCTGGGGAGCGCACAAAATGCAGTCATTGCTTTTGGCCCAGTACCACTTTCTTTACACTGATAGTATTCATTTGCACTATTAATTACACTGAAGTGCTGGGATTTCTAACAGAAATAAGGTGACAATGAAAGGCTGGGAGAATTAAGCTCTGCTGAGCTTTCAAGTAGCAAGAAGTCTAAGTCCCTGAGCTTACTCCAGAAAGCCTTTCGAACACGCTTAAGCCCCATTAAAGTCGGTTGCTAGCTGCAGTCCTTTTCTTTCAGAAGCTGTAATATTTCAAAGTTTAAACCAAAATCTTAATGTAAGATTTAGGAACGATGTAAGTGGGAAATACACAGCTGAAGCAGTCCCATATCTAAAGCAGCACAGAAAGGGCTTTGTCCTGTGTATGTCTTTCCCTGAAATAATTGGTAAGATACATTTGGAAATTGCAGAAATGCGGGTAAATAGACTTTTAAAAGGTTCCCTGTAGGTCAGGAGTCCAAAGAAGCTCTGTAAGACTTTTCCTTTTAGAATTTATTTTTTAAGAACTCAATTTGTGAGAAGTTACAAACAGAAATAAGTGTCCTAGTCTTTGCACATAGCTAAAACTATTGAACTTTTTAGGGTTATCCAACTCAAAGTATTGAGAAGCCAGAGCAGCAACGCTCACATTTTTGTACTTTGCTATTAATTATTCCTTCGTTACTAGTAATTATTTTATGCAATAAGTTAGCTTTAGCCACATCTCCTTGTAGCCAAATTAATTATCCTATTTCTGTATCTCTGTATTTTTTAAGAGAGTACATACCTGCTATCAACAAGACTGATAATATGAGTGGTCCAGATTATACACATTGTCCTGGGGACAAAAATAGAGTTGACCTGTTTACATTAATGAGAAACAAATTATTCAAGCAAATCTCCTGGCCAAATCAGTAGGAGTATTGCCCAAGTAATGACATTTAGTTCAAATTTAAACTTAAATTTTCCCTTGAGCTGCTCTTATATATATATATTGCTGGCACCAGAGGTATTTCCAGTCTTCCTGTAATCCTTACTTTCTAGTTTATAGTAGTATAGCAGCAGTTGAAGGTGTTGGCCTCTTCGTCCAAGTCAGTGAATTAGCTAATTAAACTTTCTTACTGACTGCCACATTGCTCGTGATCTAATCTAAATGAGAACAGGGGGAACATTTGTGATGATATATTAATATATAAATAACAAATAATGCAATAGCCATACATTACTTCTAAAATAGTTTTAAGCCGTGACCGTATGTTAGTGAGCTTATCAGGTTTATCTTGTTCAACAAATGTTGATGATTAATTGTGATCAATGGTACAAAATTAAAAGTGTCATTATAAAAGCCTAGAATTTCTTTTATTACAGAATTATGCATATTACCATATTACTAATAATTCCTCATTCACGCATCAGTTCTGTATTTTCAGAGGTAAGGGAGAAAGTAGGCCCTGATTTTCAAAGCATTAATGAATACATTTAAGTCAAAAAGTAAGCTTTAAACAGATGGTTATTTAATTTACTTTTTCACAGTAAACTAAAACTACATTAAGACATTAATGTTGAAAAAGCACAACTCAAACCTGGGAAATACCATAAATAAAGCTGTCTGTTTAATTGTAACTCAAGGTTTTTTTTCCATAGGCATTATAATAAAGTCTTTAATGATACCATCCTAACCTGCATTTTTATGTTCAGACAGTGAACAAGATGGCCAATGCCCAGAAAATAGTAGTCAACTTAGTCATATTTTCTTCAGGACCTTCATCTTACTTTTTCAGACATTGGAAGATATAAAATTAATAAATGTGAGACTCGAGAGAGCTAAAAGGTTGAACTACTTAAAATTATTGAGTAGAGTTGCTTTGCACAAAAAATTGTTTATTTGACAAAATAAAGGTCATTAACTGTACAGAGGACCTGGATAATAAATTCAGAGAGTACTTTTTCCTTTTGATGTGGTTGAAATCTTTTGTTCTGAGCTGCTCAGCAATTTATCATGCAAGTTTATCATTTCAGTTTTATACCAAGACTGAAACAGCAATCTGTTTTTCAATGGGCTTTATTCCTACAGTTAAGGCAATGTAATGCCAACTTAGAAAATGTATTTTATATCATCATCTGTCACAAGATTACCTTATGATTCAAAGCAAGTCACTTAAACCAGACTTTTGAAAGGAAAGATATTCCTCATTTTCTGAGTGCTAATCTTGTCACAGCAAAGTTTTCATTTGCAAAAATGCAGCATATTCACAGCTTCAATTGAGACTAATAAAAGTTGGGCTGTGAAAAAAAATAAAGTAATAGCCTATGAAAATCTGTATCTAGATCACTCAAATTGTGCAAAGGCAATCTTAAATCTGGCTTTTTCTAAAGTTTAAGTTTTCTAAATGCAGTTATACTTAAGAAATCTGTTTTATTTAAAACCAAATAAAATAGAAAATGCAAATATCCTCATTTTGAACCCTTGGAAAACAGCGTCAAAAAAACGGTTGGAATGCCAGTAATCAAGGGACAATTACATTCAAATTACTGTTCAAATCTGAATGGTTTATGGCTCGTTCCTACCAGTAAAATGAGTCTCTGGTGATTTGCCAGAAGTTTAAAGGGAATGCATATGATAGCGTTCGGAACTTTCTACTCATTTTATGTATTAACCTCTCCTTTTCTGCTGCGGCAGTCCATCCAATACCATCACATCCCATATCAAAAGTAAAACTACCAGCTCAAACTATCTATCCTCCTGTTGCACTCGCTGCCCCCAGGATTAAGTAAACACTTAATAATTCTGAGAGATGTGGAAACACCAAAACCAAAAAAAGTTTCTAAGATACTGCTTGAGACCTGTATTTAGTCATCCAGGTAAGAGAACCACATAGAGGCCTCTCTTTCTAAGCTGTGGCCATCTGGACGTGACTGTTGTTTGCATCTGTTATTCCCCTGACCCATTCTAGATAGATCCTTTAAGATGGGATAAATATAGTGCAATAAATGTTCTGCTCCCCCTTCACTGCCTGCAGAGGAGACCTAGATGACTAGCTTAGATTAGTTGACTACACGTGAACAGCAAAGTAATGTGATGTGAACGTCAATCAGCTGCCGTTAACATCTGTCTAGGAGTGGAGGGACAAAGGAGGAGCTTCTTGCTATAGAGAACAAGTAACGTGATTTCCCATATTATTTTGGCATAGAAATGTGTTGAAATTGTTCCACAATCAATTTGCATTTCTTACAGAATCATAGAATAGTTAGGGTTGCAAGGAACCTTTAAAGGCCATCCAGTCCAACCCCCCTGCAAGAAGCAAGGACATCTCCAACCAGATCAGGTTGCTCAGAGCCTCATGCAATCTGGCCTTGAATGTTTCCAGGGATGGGGCATCCACCACCTCTCTGGGCAACCTATGCCAGTGTTCCACCACCCTAATAAAAAATTTCTTCCTTATATCAAGTTTGAATTTACCTCCTTCTATTTTTAAACTGTTATCCCTTGTTCTATCACAAAAGGCCTTGCTAAAAAGTTTCTCCTTGTCTTTTTTATAAGCCCCCTTCTTTCTGTGAGTAGTAATTCTAGGGCATTCAGGCATTTTATTCCAGTGTTCTTTTGTCTCTGATTTTCCTCAGGGTCTAGGATTTTCCCCATATTTTCCCATTCTGCACAGCCCTAGTAGTTTACCCACTTGTTATATTGCAATGAGAGAGGAGGAGCTAGAGGTCATGTCCCTGATACCTGCTCACATGATTTAACAGAGACTAGGGAAGAGGACCATCTGTCTGTAACCTGCCCCTTTAAAAAATATTAGCAATCTGATTATCTTTGATAAATTAGAGGACTTTTAACCAGTGTTTCCAACTATTTTTTTTTGGGCAGATTTGCTCCTTCAACACTGAAGTGAGCTGAAACAGTGACTTATGGCCTACTTACATCCTGAAAGTACCATTTTTCAGCAATCTTGTCAGCCAAGATTAAGAGAAGAGAAAAAAAAAAAAAGCTGTCATTAATAAAATGATCACTTTCTAACTTTGTTCTTACCTGTTGTTGATTACTTTGAGACCTTAGTACACCTCTGTCTTTCTGCAACAAAAAGTAACATAAGATGTAATTTTTTTTTAGTATTATTATTATTTTGCAGCTCTACAACTTACCCAGTAGTTGTAGGTGCTGCTTAGAGCCTGGAAGCACCATCCATGGTCCAGTTCACGTCTTGTTGTCCCACAAGCTGTAGCTCTCTGCTCTGAGCACTTCTGTTATTCCTTATCTGTACAGGGAATGGAGAGCAAATAGTCAAGTGTCTCCCACATAAAGTCCTGAAAAAAAAAAAAAGAAACAACCTGGTGTGGACGCGATGCCCACAGAACGACAAGCAACAGGTTTTCCTGAAGTAGCCTTGAATATCTGTGGCTACATTTTGGTGTGTTCTTTCAAAAATGGTCTATGGCTGAGCCCTGGGAAGTGTTTTGGTTCATTTTTCTCCCCTCTCTGATACACAAGTTTTTATGAGAAAAAAAAATAGAGATAAAAGAGTCGGTCTTTTGAGAGTTTTCTATATAGTAACAGTAATCAGCCATTAAATGAGACTGTAGGGTTTCCTTCTCCTTTATATCTAAAGATTTCTCTTTGTAATTAACTGATAACAGCAATAATTAAACAAACAAACAAAGTCTTCTATCAAAGTAACATTCCTGATGAATTGTGTCGATAGGGTTTTTTTTTTTTTCTTATTGCTCACCACGTCTCTGAGTCGCCAGCACCAAGCCATTAAAAGCAACAGCCGTATGAATTATACTGGATGTTACAGAAAAAAAAACAAACAGGTTGGCAGCTTGCGCTTGAATTTCCAGTGCTCTTTGATGCCTGCCATGAAAATCATTTGTGCAAATAAGTAGCACACAAGCAGTAAACATGATCAGCGGGAACTCATCCTTCTGCTTTTATGCGTATAAAAGGCCATTCCTCTATTTCATCTGTCTGTCAGTATTTGTTTTTGTTATCACCATCCACTACTCAAAATCCGCCTGATAAAGTGCCCATTTCCTGCAAAACCAGGCTAGTGGGGCAGCTGAACCGCTTTGTTTCAGTTACCATTTCTCTGAAAATAATGAGATGAATTAAAGTCCGTTTATATTATACGCTTCATAGCAGGGACACCGAAATTCAGCTAGATTATCTGATGGCTACGAGATCTCCATAAGGCAAAAGACAAGAACAACATGAAGAGAACTTTTTTTGTTGCAACAGGCTTTTCTGCGATAGTTACGCTTTCCACCTTCAGGCTTTCTCACAAAGCCTGGGCCTCTGGTTGCTCGTTTCGACTGAATCCTACAGCTCTTAGCTTTCCATAGAGGGGCCTGAAGGTTTGTTAGATATGAAGTGGTTGTGCTCTAAACTGTTCCTGGAAGAAATGGAGAAATCATCATGTGAGATGGCTGATCAACGACGAGTAAATATGTTAGAGGAAGTGCTTTAACGTTATATATACACAAATCTATATGAGAATATAAATAAAGTGTGAAAAATGAATACAAATCTCTGGCACTGATGTAGCCAAGTCTTTTACTTTCCTCACCAGCTTCATGTGGAAGTGATTCACTCCTACGGCTGGGTTAGTTTTGTGATAATTTGGTGAGTTGACTCAGAGGCTCAGCTGTGCTGTCCAGCCAGTTTGAGGGAAGAAGACGGAATGGTACAGCCGGCAGCAGGAGAGGAGGGAAAGGGGAGGAAAGGAAGGGGGACAATAGGATTTCCCCTTTTTCTGGAAGAGCTGTTAGATCAGATCAGCTTTCCTGTCAGATTAAAATAACAAAAATATATCAACTGAAAGGTGTGAAGAACTCACCCTAAAGCCAAATGGAAGATAACTCTGTTTCACTGATTCATTTATCAGCCTCTGACTTCAGAGACAAGAGCTGTTTTCTTAAGCTTTGCAATTCAGTGTAAAAAAAAAAACCCTTTTTTTGCTTTTGCTGTAAGGTTTGCCAGGAGTTGAGAAACATCTTAGCAGTGAATTCACCGAAGACTTTTAGTTTGCTCGCACCAATGGTGCTGAACTCTGGAATAAGGGCATCAGCCCCTGGGAATGTTCCTGCTTCTGCTCTACCAAGCTACGGAGGCACATCTGGAGGTCAGTGACACCATGTACCTATTGAAAACAGAGTCAGAGTTAGCACACGGGTAAATTGCTGAGTGGCCATCAGGGCAACGACAAGAAGACCTGAGACTCACATGAACATTTCAGCAATGGTACAAATGCTGTGGGTAGCCTTGCAGGTTAAGGAGAGGTGTATTGGAGAAAGGTTGTGTAAGTGAGAAGTAAGAAAGAGAAGAGGCCAAGAAATTTGAAGAAAATGGGTCAAGGGTTTTGAATAAAATTGGGGTAAATGTTAATTGGTGTATATAATATATGTACTGAAGAGGAAGGTAATTTTGAAGTCCTGTAATATTTTTCAAGTGCAGTATTTCTTGACAAAGAGCTGCAGATACATTAAAATTTTGCCATTTACTGGAAAACATGAGGGAGGACAGAGCAGTATCAGCATCCGCATTTTTTTCCAGAGCAAATGCTTTCTCAGCAATATGAACCGTCACTTTCCTGCCCTCAGAGAGGCAAATTTAATCCCGTGTTCAGAGACTGCCTGTTTTCTAACATTGTGTTCATAGTGAAAGCAAGTGATTATTAAGAAAACTGATTAATCATTTGGTACAAGTTTATGGGAAGACTCATTTAACTTGGTACTCGGGGGATGCTGTACTGTAGCTGTATTGCAGGTTTCAAAGCTCAGGGAGCAATAGGCATGCCAAAGAAGAGAATTAAAGAGTTTGCTTGTTTGAGTCCACAGTAAAATAACTTTATTAGGAATAATTAATAGCACTTCAAAAATAATAATCTTAAAATAACAGTTTCCAGCCATAGAAGTCATTAATTTCCTACTAAGTGAGGAGTGTGTGTGACAAAAAGCCCAACACATTATTACATTCCTCCAGCATTACGGTTTCCATCATTTCTTTGAAATCCATACCTTTCATGTACAGTTCATTAACACTGATCAAAGCATGTATCTTTCTAATAAAGTCAATTTTTCCTTGTAATCTTTTGTAGATGTTTTACTTCATGTAATATTTTGCATGTTCTTTATCCTGAAGTCTCATTTTTAATGTGGGACTGTGGTCAGAGAAGTGACAGTATAAAAACAACATCTTGGTTTACTATATTTACTCTCTCTCAGTGACATCCATAGCAAGTTTCGCACTTTACAAGTCAAAACAAGATTTTTATAATTGCCAATACTGCGCTTTCAAACTGGTGCCTGCAAAATCAGCTGTTTGTGTCACTGCAACGTCTGTGCTAAAATATAGTATTTCTTCATGCTACATAAGATTAACTTTCAAAAGTAATTTTTAAACTTGCAATGAAGATATTGCTTGTACAAATCTCAGTAATGACTGAAGAGTGGCACCTCCTGTCACTAAGCAGCAAGGTGTATGGTGCTCTGAATTTTATATAGGAGCTTTGCACATTGGGAAGAATAAAACTGGGATGTTTAGCCCCTACATTCATTTCTGATTCCTGATGAAGGTGATAGTTAAGTATGTGCACATCTTTTAGTGTGGGATTTCAGTGGGGTTTGAGGATATGATAAATGTCCTGAATGAACATGACTAGTAATGGAAAGTAAAAAAGACTTGAACTGGGTGATATCAGGTCAAAAGTGACAGCAGAATCAGCAGACAACACTCTGGAGGTTAAGTGGATGACAATAAAAAAAAAATGTATTCGGAAAAAATAAATACAACTGAAAAACATGGAGTCAAATAGTCCTGCTTTGCTAAGACTAGTTTTTTTTTACCTTCTTTGATAGCGATTGACCTGGATCTCCTTGCTCCACAAATTTTCTGTTCATTTCAGTGGCACTACTGGCGAGTATTGCACTGCAGCTCTGAATTAGAAAAGATAAGCATAGGGTTGATTCTTTCTCACTTCTATTATTTACAAGTATTTAAAGTTTCATCATTAAGAAAGAAAAAAAAAACCTTTCTGGAGAGAGACTGAAAGACAAAACAAATTTAGGGAGCACGAAAGTTGATAATTATTTGCTAGAGGTAGAAGAACAATTCATTCATTTTGAAATGGCAACATTTGCTAATATAGGTAACTATAAGTAATTTCTCGGTACTTGCTGAATAATCTATTTTTATTTTTTTCAGAAGGGCTCTTTTTGTTATGCTTTATGTCCATTAACAGCAGCCTTAGTAGGGAATCAACAGTTTTACGTCTACTAATAAACATCCCAGTTCCAGATTATTATTCTGTTGTTAAACTACACACTATATCATTGAAAGGCATTACAGAGGTTCTCTGCTACTTCTCTTTAATGTTGTAGTAAATAATGGTGTTTATGTGTCGGTTTAGGGTGAAACTTAAATTCTCTGCTTTGTCAGTGATAAAAACAGGTAAAGATTTCTTGAGAGGTTGTTTAACATTAATATTTCCACCTACTTTACCTTTAAAATTGTGCACTTGTGAAAAATTATGATAAAAATTGAGTTATTTTCTTATGCAGTGAGGTGCCTTAACTCATGGAGGACCTTGTAGTATTTAAAAGGTAGAATGCACAAAGCATATATATGTTATATATACATATTTATACGACTAAAGAATTGTTATGTCTTAGAAGCCTGTGGATATGAAGAAAAACAAAGACAGATACAACAGTAGAATGTATTCAATAGCACTAATTACGTTAGAGCTGGAAATATTTCAGTCATATTCCCCAGTTTTACCATGTTAATAATCTTCTAAGTGTTTATCATAAAAAATTTCCAGGCATGTGTTCTACCTGAAGAGATGGATTATTAATTATTACTATTGTTTGTTTGGAAAAATAAAAAATGGTCTTCTGTGAGGTTAAGTGTGAAAAAAGATAGCCTTCATTCTTTAAAAGAAAATTTTAATCCTATTTTCAAATCACGTTTCAAAAAAAAATGGCTGAAATTTGAGGCTCTAAAACCAGGCTGAACATAATCTTTGTTGCAGAAGTAAGGATAGGAAATAGCAGGTCAACTAGATCAGAATAATAATTCCAGAAGCACATATAGCTTGGGCTAGCATATTTTTAGGTTTTTGGAGAGTGACCAAGTAATATTCAACCAGCCATCATCTCAACACTATGGGATTCTTCCACCTCAGTCCTCTTTTGAGAAGCGAGTTCTTGAATCCTTCATACAGACAGCTGGATGCCTCGTGAGGAATTTGCTTCTCTCTTTCTTGTGCCATTCCCTTTAAATTGAAGGAAATGGAGACACAGAATAACCCAGACTTCAAAATTAGAGCTACTATGGTATTTACATATCCGGGCACTTGATTTATGCCTCCAGAAGCTGGTGAAGTTTTCCTATAGCTGTATCATTACTTTTAGTTTGTTGACAGACCAATCTGTCGTAATAAATAGTGGTGACACTTCAGAGGACCGAGCAGCTTTCTTTTTTCCATCAGTGACTCCCTGCACGGTCAAGCAAGAACAATATCGTGCTTTGCTGGAAGCCCATTTTAGGTTTTCTGCACTGGAAGAAGGTTCACACATACTGATCTTCCAGCAGAAATGGAAATATGAAAAACAGACTGATCAGCTCTCCATGACTGAAGACCCTGCAGTACAGTCAGAAGAAGGAAAATACCACAGGCTGATTTCTAAAGCTGTGTTTCTGTTTTCCCTGTTTCTGATGCAATGACACATACAGTTCTTGATAGCACATTAATTCAATATGCAGCAGGATTCTTTCCACTTAAAGTTTGGGTTTGTTTTTTTCTTTTCTTTCTGAATTTGGTATGCAATTTGGCCTCCTGTGTCCAGCATGGGAGAAATCCACACCAGAAGGTGATTTTTGCAGGTGAGGCAGTCAATTCCCAATGTCAGAAGCAGTAAACTGTGCTAACTCAAGTCAAAGAAAGGCAAAATTGTTCACTGGATTGGACAGATGGCTGTGGGTACTGGCTGCCCCTCCTCAGCAGGATGCTTTTTTTTTTTTAATTCACAGTACTTTTTCATAACCTGGGTTCTACTTGGTTTTATTTTTTTAAGGTCAGCTGCCGCATGACAGGGGTCAGAAAAACTCCCTTGAAAAATACTAGGTGGATGCCTGAAAGCTTTTTAACACGGGATGGTAGGATAAAGGCCAGGGTCATTAACACTTTTGTAAGTCTGTGTTCACTTCAGTAGAGCCAATGTCATTCTATATCACAACTGCTATATCCAAACAAATATTTAGAAGATAAAAAGACCTCACACTTTGGAAAATAATCAGTCTCTCGGAGGTCCTGACAGTGCATGTAACATGAAAATACCAATTTCATTGAGAACTTAGAAGGGTCCCCAGGATGCCGTAGATGATTCTGCCTTCCAGAGTCCCTCTTGGTGTATTACACAGCCTGTCCCTCTTGGTGTATTACACAGCCTAGGAGCTTTCAGTAGTTCCTACTTAACATGGAAATGACAGATGTGAGTTTCAACCTCGAGATAATAAAACCAAGAGAGAAATGTAGCTGTGTGCAGAACCTCATTCACAAATCCTGTCCTGAAAACAGAGATGTAAAGAAGAGTCCCAGCCCTATCAGCAGTTCCTTGACCGGTAGGCCACACCATCAGGCAGGAAAAAAAGAAACTCTACTTCTGGGCAACTGCTGGGCTTTTCTATCATTACAGTGTATGTCCTTCCAGAGACCCAGGAGGCCCAGTCAGAGCACTGAAGCCCAGCGTACCTCAATGCAAAGTACATCAGACATGTCCTCATGCTGTTTGTAGGAGTAGTTGGGAAAAGAAGCGGACATGAATTTCATTACTGGTCCAGCTGGCTTGTAGAGAAATAAATACAATTTGATACTCCATTTTAATAATATTCAGAAATGTGCAGACGAATGCCGAAAAGTAAAATGAGGGTATCAGGATTTATTTTCAGCCTTTCTGTTCAATATATTGTGTGCCATCACACATTATCTTTTATTATACACACAAGTCTCTTTAGAACACTGTTTCTATATTTCTTGCAAATGGGAGACAGCTCCTTCTAGGTTATTATTTTATTGATATAGTGCCATAAGTGCATGCAGCAAACGTCCATAAAGCGTTGTTTCAATAGATCTTTTTTACTGTGGGCTTTTTCTCAGGTAGTTTCATCAGTTCATGCTTACCTAATCATATTTCCTCTGATCACAAGCCTTTGACAATCAAGGTACTATGTGTTTAACTTGTGTCTTTTGTTCTTGAAAAATACCTCTTTCAAGATGCCTTGAGGAAAAATAAGTGTTCATTCCTCTACTGCACTGCTGTTTATTGAGGCCTGACCCACTGAGTTCAATCAAAGTCTGTCCACAGTCTTTATAAGAAATCCAAGGAGGACCCCTTAGGAGAAGAGGGGTTGCTTTTGGCAGAATCCTTTGTGCTCTTCAATATTTTATGAAGCAAAATAAATAGGCTCATGAGGAGGACAATGTGCTTCGGCATCAGGCATATTACAGTCCAGTCAGAGCACACACAAGCTACTTGTTAAATCGTTATACAATGTGGTTTCATTACCATGATGATCTAAATGCTTGGCCCATCAGGCAATAAAAGCGGGCTCTTGCAGCAACAGGACTGTTGAAGCAGCATCATGACATAAGCTAAAGCAATTGCAGTTTCCAGAGCTACCAAGTATGGCTCAATAACCTGAAGCCTTCAGGCTGTGGAGGAAGACCAGAAGGTAGGTCAGGAAGCACCTGTCAATAATTTAAGAGAGCAGCACAAAAGAAAGCACAAACCAGTTCAAACTATGTGCGAAGGAATAAGTTGGTATATAGAATTCATATTAAGAACAGACCATTAGAAAATTAATTAATAAGATTCCTTAATAAGAATAGGAATAAAGTTATTAAACACGCTAATTAACTGGCCATTAAAAGGGTGTGTGTGGGGGGAGTCAGTGGATTTGTAGTATAATCAGCATATTTGTAGCATATGGGATGGATTCTTTGTTTCCTCCAGAAACAAAGTTTATGTACTATCATGCTGTCAATATATTTTTGTTCAATCTCGTCTTGGAAACATCTTTCCACATCTTAGAAAGATGAACCATAGATAATGGTAGAAGTTAAATCATTTTCTCAATCATCAAAATCATCAATCACTTACAGCACCATTTTCTGTAAGTAGCAACATGCAGAAAACACTCCTTGCCGCTTTGCCTGTCTGTCGTCTCTCTTTATAGAGTTCCCTGTGCCCCAGATGGTCTGTCTGTAGTTTCAAAGTGCTCTGTTGGCCATGGTTGCCCTTCTGTCCTGTCTTTGAGTATTTTGACCTGTCTTTTAGCTTATGTTCTTTTCTGCCTTTCATTCAAGTTAGAAGACCTTCCTTTCTTAGAGGAACAGCTTGCAGGCTTCCTTCATAGTTTACTTGGAAAACCGTAAAACCCAAATGAGTATCTAGACTTTCTAATGATGGGATCTTTGAAGACACTCAACATCTATTAAAATTAGTGTAATAGCAATAACTACAGAAAGATCCATCTATAACTGTTGCTATACTCCTTTCCATGCCTGATTAATCTCTTCCAAACGCATTCCTTGTGTCAGCATTTTGTATTAAAATCCTTATGAGAGTGATAGAATAGAGAGGCAGCATAGCTCAAAGAGTGAGTTTGGAATGGAGATACTCACTCAAAACTTGAAACATTAGATGGTGTCCATGATGGCCTATCTAAATTGATGGTGCTGTATGAGTGTAGCAGAAAACTGAATTACACTTCAGCTGTAGTGAGAAACTGGAACTCACACACTGCTTTTCTCAGAAGAATACCTCATTTTGTTTTGCTTCAACCAAATGCTTTGGCCATTGGTCAAATTTAGTGCAGCACACAGTGAAGACAGCTACTGTAAGCTGCATCTAAGTAAGAGACAATTCATACGCAATTAGAGCATAAATTCATATCCACTATGACCTAAAATCAATTTAAGCTGAAGAGGAAGAACACTGGTCCTGAGATTAAAAAATACATGCTTTGTTTTCACTAATTTTCTGTTTTCTGACTATTGAAGAGGAAGACGTTGGATAGTACCACACAATCACTGAAAGTACTAACAAATGGCATGAAAACATATGCCTCCCAACCACACAATACACATTTATTTCTTTGAACTGAGGTGTTCTTCATGCACTGAGGTGTCCAACAGCTGGGGAAGGAGGGATCAGAAGACGACTCTGGGCTCTAGAGAAACTGATGCTGCAGCCAGCAGGCTGATAGCACCTGAGACATCACCCACCCAGACCCCACTGTACTCCTTTCAAATTACTGTACTGCAGGTACAACACCACCGTACTCCTTTCAAATTTAAGCCCTGCATATCCCGTTCTGAAAGTGAAAGCCAAGGATCTTCTTTCTCTACTCCTTTTCATCTCTTGGTGTTTTCTCTCCAGACTTGACACAGCAGGAGGCTTAGGCACTGTGAGTCTTGTCTAGCATTTGTGGTGCCTGTGTTAGCTCCAAGCTTTCATTCTAGTAGTAACACAATGGGGCTTTTAATTAAGCTTTCCAGAAAAAGGATCCCTATTCTTTTATCCTCATCTGCCTGAGGAATCTGTCCTCACTCTGATGCCTCTGTAGATCTCAGGAAGTTGTAAAATGTATTTGGTAAATACATTTCCCAAAACTCTCCAATACCTTTGTGGGCTGCGTTGTCATCAGCTCATAGCCAGTAAATATTTGCTCTGAGCTCTCGTTGGTTAGTACTGCCATTAAACTGCCTCCTACTGAGCTTTGGCGTGGAGTGACCACCAGAAGGGTATGGATGAACTACACAGGTATTCAAAGAAAACATGGGAATTCCTGGCTAGGCAGCGGCTGAGGTGAGCAGAATAGTTTTTATGTATTCCCTTTATTCTCCAGCTGTAAATCATCCATGGTCTCTGAAGAATAATCTGTCCAATATCTCTCAATTGCTGAAAATAGCTGCTGTGAATTCTCTGAGAAGCCTCATAATTTCATAGTGTGCTTGTTGCTTTTCCCACAACTCGTTGCTTTAATGCCTAATAACTAAATAATGTCATCAGGTATATGGACATAGATCCCACTGGCTTCGAAGGCAAATAAAGAAGGGAAATTTACTTCATCTATGTAAATGAGGCCTTATCATGCTATGCAATACTGCAGACACTAAGGAAGTTATGCTAGGAAAACTCTTTATAGAAGGCAATTCTGCTTAATGCAAGAAAGAAAAACGACAGAAATGGTGAGGAAGGGAATAGGAGTGCACATTTAGCCCTTTAAAAGGTTGCAGCCATAAAACTAGTACTTAATTCAAAAGCTAGATACTAAGTGCAGTAAGTTGAATATTAAAATAAGGTTTATTTGGCAGTAAACTGATGAACTTTAAGAGTGCAGTGAATTGTGTGCCTTGTGTACACATATTAAGCAAAAACCCTCTTTGTTAAACTGATGTTCAAGGTACGGATCAGAGACACAAAAGCAAGAAAATGCCCAGGATAAGGCAGAATTAATGATTTTGGGGTACAGAAAAACAGGTTTTATTACATTAGGTACTGTTTCTAGACTTACTCAGTACCAATATTGTCAGCTAAGGACTCTGAAGAAAGCAGCTTGACTGGTGAAAGAGATCTTCTATTGAGGACATTATATTATAAAGACATTTATAAACTTGGTGTTTTTAATTACTTCACTCTTTCTAAGCTTTAAAGTAGCATCTGCACAAGAAGGTTTTGATTTCAGACCATCAGTTGTCTGAGTAGGTTGAAAAAAGGATGTTAACGATAACCATCATGTTTGCCAGAGAATAAAAACCTCCACTTGCTTTCAGTTTATCAAAAGACAAAGGAGATGATGACATTTATTGTGTGTTTTCCTTCTTGTCTTTTTTTTTGTTTTTCTTTTCCCCTTGTGGCTTGTTCCTGGATACTTAAATATATTGTTTCACATATTCTTCCATAGGCACCCACCTGTCTCTCTGTCAGAAAAAGGCTACTAGAGTAGTTTGCTCTTTGGTTTATCCCAGTTTAGCCTTTCGTATGTTCTTAGAAGTGTATAGGTGTTGAATGAAGGTGCTAATGTCTTTTACATGTCTAGTTCTTGTTGTAGGTTAAGCCTTGCTTCTGGAAAGAAGTGGATGTAGTACTGAGAGGTCTTAAGCAAGGTTGTATCTTGCTCTCCTGTCTTTCTTCCACAATAATGCTCTATCTCAATTAGATAAACAATCAGGAATGTTTTCCTCTGATGGACAGGAAACCTGCCATTTTCTCTTTAAAATATGGAAAGACATGTATTCTTAGAGAGTTCTCTGTGCACAAACATACTTAACTGGTAGTTGTAATAGAATAATTCACGTGTGTTCAGAAGTAACGATGCATGTGGGTGAGCATTTATCTCCAAGGTCAAGTCAACTGATAGACAAATACCTTCAATGGTAACTATTTGTCTGAAAGCATTTACAATTAATTGCTTCTTCTTGATAATTCTGCACTTGCCTGAGAAGTTTCTAGATGAGATGTCTGTTAATTGAGCATTCAGAGGGGATTTTAATGTGACATCAACATTACTGACATATCGGACAGTAATTTAAGCACCAGTAAACTTGGGAATTGTCAGCGATTAGTAAATATATATGTCTAATTATACAATAGTAAGAAACAGTTTGAAGGAAATTTTAAATGTCTTTCTTGTTATTCTTTATTTTTTATTATTCTGTGCTTGTAACAGGAATACTCTAACTTGATTCTCCATCTCAAGTTTAGAAGAATCAATCCTGATGTTACTTCTAGGGTTTTAAAAAAAAAATAATAGTCTTTTTTTTTTTACAAGTTTTCAACAAAACTTTGCTTTTGGAGGGAGAGGATAAGACATCTTTCTGTGTAGAATTTTAGTGTTTGGAATTTCTGTTCATATTGGGAAAAATCAGCATGTTTCCTAAATATAAAGTATATATCTGTTGTCATACCCCTGATCTCCTTCATGGACTGTGTTGTCCGAGTAAATATTTCTAATAAGGTACTGTTGTTAGAGGATCCCAAAACAGGCTGTAGTCCAAGGAGAATAAGTACAGAGAAAAATAGCTTAGCAGGCAAATCATTCTCTGGAGAAAATGGCAGAAGGACACACCCAAACTACAAATCTCAAAGGAAATTGTTGTAGTGATTCCATATATAAAACCAGTCTATTAATGCTGAATAAATTGTCAACTGCTATAATTTACTTTCACAGAAAAGCTGTCTCTCATGCAAGTAAATAATCTTTTATAATAAACTCTCTATGTCACTCAGATAATGGGTTCCAAAAAAGAAGTGATTGTTTTTCAGTGCAGACACTCCCAGGTTTTATTGGGTCCTGACATTTTCAAGTACGCTTTAGCTCCAAATCTCATTATTTGTACCATATTCCCATTAAAACTTTGACAGTTGTGATTTTCCTTCACATTTTTTAGTTCCCTCGGTCTAAACAATCATAGGTCCTCATAAACTGAGATGACAGAATCCTAAAACCAGCTCTAATTAGAGTAATCTTGTCCTTTTACTGATTTAAAACAGAAGTCTATCATCTTATGCAAATTACTTCACGTATGGGAAAAACTTGGTATTAAGTGGCTTATTATTATTATATTAAGACAGTCACAAATTAACAGCATTTTCTACCAGATAATAGCACAAAAGTTTCAGTATAAAATTGAAACTTATATATAAACAAGTACATAGCTTTTCATATCATACTCACTTTAGCAGCCATTCACCCATCTACTACTAAATGCAAAACTATTAATGAAATGAAAACTAAATTTATTAAAATATTGTTTAATTTAAAGTAGCTCCACATCCAAGCTGTACAAAGGAAAATCTCTCTCATCCCTTGCTTTGATGAATCTGGCCTGTGATCTTGGGAGCTTCTAAAGATGATCAAATTGAGCAGAGAACCCCATGAATCCTACCACAGTACTCTGAGCGATATCCTTAATGAACACAGTATGAGGTATTTAGGCCATCTTGAGGACAACTGCTTCCATCCAGCTACTCATATCTTCAAACAGCTATTTAGTCAAGACACACTGTGGGTCACCTATTGAAGCACTCATCTAGTAACATCCCCTTTTATGAAGCAAATTAAATTTGCATATTTTGCCACATCTGAGAGTATTTCTGTCACTAAAAAGATTTTGGTTTGGTTTAGTCATTTTAAAGTTATTTTATTTTAATATTTTTTCTTTATTTTTATTTATTATTACTGTTATTATAATAGTTTTATGGAGAAGAACTGAAGGGAAAGAAAGAAGCAGCAACGCAAGAATTACATGCCATGAGAAAATAATATTTATAGTACTTCTGTCCAGATACCTATTAACAGCAGTAAAATTATTAGTTTCACCTGACATTAATTTTTAAGGGAATCAAATAGGAACCTAGTGTAATACAGGCAATCTGGGAGGCCCTAGGCACTGTGTGCGCTTGCTAGGATGCATTCTCGCCTGGCGCGGAACGCTGCCTTTGCAAAGAGGAGCTGCTTGGCCCTTTCTGCAGCGGAGGTTGTTCGAAACCACGCATGCTACTCACCCAAACTACGCGCCTGGCAGCGCGAGCTTGCATCTGGAGCAGGGGCTTGGCAGGGGGCAGGTGCCATGGTTTAGGTCATTCGTTTGATCCAGTAACTTCACCTTTTTAATTATTTCTTCCCCAAGGCAATGCTGCTGGCGGGCAGGCATAATAGGCCACCCCACTGGGTTACACTGGTGCAGGCAGGGCATGGGGCCAGCTGTGTTACGCTTAGAAACTGCTGGAACAGGGAATGTTTCCTAGCATGGTGGCACTTCATAGAATCACTTAATTCAGGTGAGTGGATGTAACTTTGAGTCAACCTGCCCCTGCTGTGGAATGCCCGTGTCTTCCTCGACACTTGCGATGGGTCAGCAGGGGCCTTGCCAGGAGGACTTGGCGGGCAGCTTCCAGTGGAATGCGTGTTCAGTCCTGCACATTGGTTTTACATGAGTAAAGCCATTGGTAAGGTCAGGGAGAGCTCGGTGGGGTTTGCAGTGACTGGGAGTGTGATTAACGAGTAGGACAACCAGTAGGACTCTGACTTCCACCATCTGCCTCTTAAGTCATCATCGTTAGAGCAATGGAAGCTATAGCTGGACCTTCTGGATGCACCATAGTTCTGCAGTTTTGAGTATCCATCTTTGGGGTACTCTCTACAAGACAGGAACAGCTCTTCCGCTTTCATGAAGCCAAATCCTGCAGTTTTGCATCTCAGTATCATCTCAGCAGTACAGAGCATGGCCCAGACATGGGCTTCCTTGCTGGGAAACTGTCCTGTAGTCTGAACTGTGATGGCCTCTTGTGTACCTCTCCAGTGCACTCTGTCTATGTGCATATTTCTCCTTCCAAGTAACCAGTTCCACTGTCCCTCTGCTCAAAATTCAGCTCACGTGGACTAACACCGCTTCTGAACCTCAGACTGATATGACTAGTTGAATGAAACATGTCATCCCCCCTCCCCCCCCAAAAAAAAATGTGATGGTATGATCATATCATTATGCAGATAGCACTTCCAAGTTCTTACTGTCTTGATTTTACAATGAAATTAACATTTTGACATTAATTTTAGTTTCCGGTAAAATGCAATAATAACATTTCAGAGGTACCAGAGAATCATAAAAAACAGATACAAGTTCTATTATATTAAATTCCCTCTGACATTCCCTCAAGAGATTTTGTCTATTCGGGTGTTAAGTAACACGATGGCTTCAGCAGAATACTGCAATCAGTTGAAGATTGCTGTCATATCATTTGCCCCATCCCTGGAAATGTTCAAGGCCAGGCTGGATGGGGCTCTGAGCAACCTGATCTAGCCAGGGATGTCCCTGCTTCTTGAAGGGGGGTTGGACTAGATGACATTTGAAGGTCCCTTCCAACCCTAACCGTTCTATGATTCTATGATATTAGAGGAAGTTTCGTGCTGACATGGAGTTTCATACATAAAACTGAATTTCCTTCCTTGTGAAGTTACCGTGGCACATTATAGGTAACCAATATTTAATTTAACATGTTCAGTAAAATATCCTGTATATCTTTTTTTTCTTTGTGATGTCTCCTTTCTTTTTCATAATGCCACCTTTCTGTTCTTTTTCACTGGAGAGAAAAATATTCAGCCCTGCTTTTAATGAGTCCAGAGAGAGCGTTTTCCATTTATCCAGAAGAGATGTATGGAAAACCCCTTGCAAATCTATGCAAAAATTACATTGTCATTTACCACGTGAGACCTGTTCATTAGACTATGAATGAAGTGCAACAGGTGATACATTCTCTAGCACATAATTTTCTGCTGAAGCACACACGTACCTTCGGACGGGTTGAGCTGTTAACAGTCACTGCTACTTGAGCTGTGAAGTATTAAGACTGGAAAGGCAAGGAGTAAGGATGGCAACCTATAAGATGCTGCTGGTAGAAGGAGTTTGTAGCGACATGGTTGTTACGTTACCTAGCCTGCCAGATTTGTTTCTTCCTCTGGCAAGCTGAAAGCTTAAAACATCTGCAGACTTTTTCTGTGAAGAAAAATGTAAAGATACAATTACAATGTAAGCTGTATTATTTGTTTAAAAATGCTGCTAGCAACCAATAAATAATAAAATGTGGTACTGTCTATACCTTCTCAAATAATTTCCTGATTATCATAAGTGAATTCTACTGATGCCTCTCAGCAAGCTTATAAGTTATGTATCAGGCACTGAAATACAAATTAGCCTTTGTGTGCTAATTTGTGGAGAGGTCATGGGAACTTTGTTGGATTTAAGATGATATCATACTGGAGTTCACTCTAGGACTACTTTTAAAAAACACATTTCTAAGTAGCTCTAAAGATATATTTCAGGGCAGGATATATATATATATATAATGCTTATTAATAAGAACGTCAAACACCACTGTCACTTGCTGCTACCAAATTTTCTGTTAGAAGGAGGAGGTCATAAACAGCATTCTGGTGTATTTTACTTTAGTTAGTGCATTTCAAGAGTCTAATGCTTATCTAGGCATTTTATTTTCCAAAGTAAGTGTTTATCTTTCTGTTAAGTAAATATGCATACAGCCCCATTCTTCACAGTTTTATCCTACTGCATAGTGTCTGCATTGACTTCAGTGATGTCACTTGAAGAGTTCAGTAATATTCACAGTGAGTGAAGAATGTCAATCTTAATCAGCAGTTTATTTGGGAAGTAATTGTTATGTAATGGTTACCATTGCATGCTACTGGGAAACCCGTAAAGGGGAAGAAATCTGCAGATGCCTGTTTACTCCTTTCAGACTTTCTTGATTGAATATGGCAGCCACATTAGGATCAATAACTCCTGTAGACTGAAGTGTTCTTGGCATTCATGCCTCTAGGTAGATGGAAAGCAGCTGACTAATACTCACTGTGTAAAATTTTCTACATGGATATCGGTTCAGATTTTCATACAGTGTAGTTCTTACTTGAAGACCAACGCCTGTGAAATACAACATCGAACGTGTTCTAAATAAAAGTCTTGAATACGTGGCAAAGATCAGCAGTCTGTCAGCCATTTTATTTTAAGATGAAATTAAAGGTCAATGCGAAGTCTTCTCCAACGCTTGTACCCTGCTTAAGGGCTATGAAGTGCTGTCAATGGGGCACTTGGATAAGTTGGGTTGTGAAGAGCTGCCACGCTGAGTTGGTGTCAGCACAGCCAGGTAATATGGTGTGGCCACCAGCTCTGTGTGACGCTAACAGCACTGGCCCCAGGATTTGTCAGGTGGTGTCTGGACTTTTGTTGGACTCTTTGTTGGACGTTGTCTGGACTTTTTGCCTTCCTGCAGCTTTGTTTTCTTTTGTTTTGCTGTTCCAGAAATTATCAAATGATCAGGTGTCTACTATCTGAATTGTTTTAACCTTTGCTTAGCTTTTGTACAACTGTGTGATGTAATGCTTAATGCTTTATATTCTTGTGTGATGTAATGCTTATTGTTCTATATCCTTGAGCATAAAATATTTGTAGCACAGGTCCAGGTGAATACCCAAGAGGCCAAGTGGGGAATGATCACAGGGTTTAGTGCAGACAGGAACCAGGCAAGCTTGAGAGGGAAGTGCAGCTCTTTCTCCAGGTTGTATGTGGGCTGAGGTAGCAAGGAGTTCGTGGAGGAAAGTGGCGGATACAAGGAAAAAAGAGCATGACTGCCTTGTACTTACACAATCATTTAGGCTTCTGGAGTGAAAGCAATGCAGAAGTTTAGCAGGTCATTGTACATGATCACTTCTCGTGCAAGGCAGTGGCAAATTAGCTCTGAGATGGTGCTATTTGACCTTCATCTCTACTACTTCATTGATTTCCATTCCTCAGTCCCCCATGCTTGGGTTTTTGCTACAAGCTCCTTACAACACACTCGGGCTGTTTCACTCAAGCCGCTGTTATGCAAAAAAGGTTCTCCTTGAGAGAAGTTTACAATTTTTACCCTAACGACGACTTAGGAACTCACGGCAAGATGAAGTTTAGTAATGAACATCTGACTTGTCTATTTTCAGGTATTGTTCTAAAGTATGGAAAATATCTTTCCTGCAGATGATCGACTTATAATTACTGAATGTTAAAACACCAATGTGGCAAGAAATCATGAATGTATTAAAAGATAAGAAACAAACTAATTGTTTTTATTGTACTTAGAGTCGCTAACATTTTTATTTTAGTTATGAAGCATAACTGTCTTATCAGCAGAAGTTTGGCTGTCATAATCAAGAATTCAATGACTGCTGCATGAGAAATAAATCCAAAACAAATATATTATGGATAGGTAATAGTATGGATAGGTAGACATACATATGCCTAGTACCTGAGATGAACAGCTGAGGATAATTTTTATTTGGGATTGATATAACACATATTTACACAACCTACTCTCCTAATGGGAAGATCAAGAGAAATAAATAGAGGAAATAAGACGACATATTTTATGATTAATACAAATACTGAACTTTTGATCATATATACATATGTAATGGAAGTAAGTAATAATGCATCAACACATGAGATGTTAAAATTTCTGGCTTTAGGCTCTTTCCTCCCCAGAAGATCCTGTAGCTTTGGATACCCACAAAGGGTTTAGGGGAGTAGGTATATCTGCACGTATGCTGCCCATCCCTTGCATTATATAAATGAATTATGTGTCTTTTACGTTATGCAAGAGCTTGTTCTGCCAAGAGCTCTATATGCATATTTTGTAGGTGCAATGAATTACACAGACTATTTTGCTATTGTTGAATTGCTGAGGGGGAAAAATGATAAATGTTAATGAAAAATTCAACAACAGACACTATTGAATTCAATGGGAATTCTGTCATACTCTTCACTGGGACCAAGATTTCCGCTCTACTCTTTATCATGGGCAGAGACAAGGAAAAGTAAAGGTGCCTTGTCAGTCTCTAATTCAGAGAAATTCTTCTTTTCTGTCTATACTGTAGAAATACAGTATAGAAACAGTATAGAAATACAGTATAGAAACTCAGATTTTAAAGAAACTAATCTTTATAACTTGCAAATCCTTCTTTCCTACTGAACTCAATTGCAAAGCTCTGAGCTGAATTAAAAAAAAAAAAACAGGAAAGAGACTCAACTGAGAAATAGATTACTTGAAGGAAGGGGAGAAATCTTCTCAAAAAAAAAGGACAGTGGCTCTGCATTAGAGCGCACATCACATTATGTCCTTTCTGTATCTTGTATATTAATAAGTTGAGAAAGGTTATTCCTAGAGAAACTGTAGGATGATATATTAGTTCCTGGAATGAATTTACAGAGCAGTTGTGCATCTCTTAAGCCTTCTTCTTTTTAGACTGCATGCATCTGGCTCTTTCAGGTTCCCCTCATATCTTTTAATCTTTTCATCATTCCTGTTGCCTGTCTTCAGAGCTTTCACGAGCAGTGGAAAACAGCATGTGAAATTCTGGTTTCACCAGAGATTGACAAAGTCTTTAGTTGTTGCCCTAGCTTTACATAAGACCTCCTGATCCATTTAAGGCCTGATCCAAAGCTGTTCAAGTCAGTTGGAAGAGTCTCATTTGGTACCATATCAAATTCTCTGTGGGGACAACAGAATGCAGATTATACTGGGTTTCTTTTTTTTTTTTTGTCTGATAGTATCTAATTGCAGTCTCCTCTCTGAAAGCCACCTGACTCCCAGCCCAGCTCTGGGGGATGCTGTTGGGTACGGGTCCACTGTGCTGACCCTTTTTTTCCGATACAGCCTGTCCCGAGCAGCAATCATGGAAAAAAAAAAAAAAAAAGAAAACAAAACTGTAAATGATCCCAGAACGACTCTGAACAGTGAGAGAAAAGAGAGCCAGCTCACCAGGCAACCCCTGCTTGAGTACTGAGCATGACATTTATGGCATGGAATACTCTTTTTGGCTAGTTTGGGCCAACTGTTCTGGCTATACCCCTTCCAGCTTCCTGTACCTGTACATAAGCGAAATCTGGGAAGCCGAACAGTGACCTTGGTCTCTTTAGCAACAACTCATAACATCAGTGTGTTTATCAACATTCTTCACATACGAAATCCAAAACATCACGGAGAGGAAAATTAACTCCATCCTAGCCAAAACCAGGACACTGACATTCCTAAAATAAACATTTCCTCGTTTAGTGCTAATTCCTTAGACTGTTACCTTTGGAGTCCAATTACATTCCTCAAATGCTTAAAGTCTTTAGCCACCACTTAGAGCATTGACATAGTCAAAAGAGTTCAGAAAAAAAATCACGACTATTATCAGAGATCTGGAACATCCATTTTAGACTGAGTGATTATTTTGGTTAACAGAGAAGGATACCAGATGAATTGCTCCTGATCTGCAGGCACTTAAATAAGGATAAAATTTTTAATAGTGGGAGGCTCCACAGTGTAACAAAATTTTACGACTGGAAGTTTAAAATTAAAAAAGCTTGAGTGTTTTTACCAGAGGAGGCAAGAAATCACTGGAATTATTTGCTTAAGAGCAAGCACATTCTTAATTTACAAGAGCTTAAATCAAGAGATAGCCCATAGCCTGTGCAGAGCTGTTGTCCTGTTGTAGGACTCAGTTGATGAAATTCTATGACCTGTAAATGCAGGAAATCGCACTAGGTTTTCTTTCCTTTTCTTTTTTTTTTTTTTTTGAGCATGTCAAACTTTTTTAAGCTACTTGCACCTTTTCCTACAATTTTTATGCATAAACACGTCTAAATCATTAAACATTTCATTTAGGTTTCACTTTTATCAATTTCACATTTTAATAACAGCCTGTGTATGTGAGGTCTTTATTTATTCAGGAAATTAGGTCAGGATCGGTCCCAAACCTGGGGAAGAAAGTGCATCCTCTTATTTGAAACACAGAAATTGAGTCAATTTTATGACCTGTCAATAATAGTTAGTGTTATTCACAATGCAAATTATTTTTTGAAATATATTAGGAAGAAAACAATTTGTTAAATATTCCCTTTTAACCAAATGGGTTATAGAGACCACTATTATGATTTATTCAATTTATTCCAGATTGATATTAATTTCTTCCCAAATGTTTGCTTGCTCTAGGATCCTCCTCCTATGTAATACTGATAACTGTGCAGAATTGCCATGCTTCACATGTGCAGGAATCTGTGCAGCTGTGGTAGATAATGTTTGCATGCCTCTTAGTCACAGCTTAAGAGTACATTCTATCTACAGCATAAAATGGCAGGCTATAAACAAATTTTGATTTAAATGTTTGAGTTGTTTAAGGATACATGCAAACCAGTACAAAAAAAAAAAAAAAAGTAAAACTATAGGTAACACTCTTTGACTAGTCCTTTCTTTCATCTTCCATGCAGAGTGTAGATGACTTACTGTAGAGTGAATTGGAGATCTTTAGCCCATAGGCATCTTAGGATGAAAATCATCAGGGCAAAACAAACAGCTGCTCCTACAATCAAGAGAAAGCAAAGACTGAGCAGATCCTACATGATATTATCTTATATCTTCACCCTTGGAAGTCACTATAGATCTGGACTTGTAGTCCAAGAAATGGTCGAGAGATCTTCCAAGCATTTTTTACTTTGTAGCTGGCAAGTTGAGTGGATCAACTGGTGATGTAAAGGTTTCTCCTGGAGTTCATCAAGAGTGTGAATGTCTCCCTGAGTTAGCCAGACCAGCATGGAGGGTGCGTATACATGGCTTAGTCCCACAGAGTATAAAATCGAACAACTTAATACAAGAATTTTGAAGAGAGCAATGGGCTTGAGCTGCTTCAGCCCACATCTTCCTTCCCAGTGACTTGGGATGCCCAGCATCGTGACAAGGAGCATATTATAGAGGCTGGTAACAGTATTTGGTATTGCGAATGTACTGTGTATTGCAACTGCTGCGTTCGCTAAGCGTAACTTACATTTGTGTTTTGATTTCAATGTAGTTTGTATCATTCTGATAAATTGAAAATCCCATGTGAAGTCAACATCTTCAAAAAAGTAAATTTGATATTAAGCATTATACTCAATGTGTGGAATATCCAAAAGAATCTGGTACTGGACTCTGTTAGACTTAAAGGAATTCTGCACATACATCTGTCTATCCATCTGCAAGTGTATGTGCTTGTAGGAGTAGTAGGAGAGATTTTTCCTAAACTTCTCGTGCAAAAAGAGATCTCTTCTCATAATACTATAAAGTTCCTCAACTGACTACAGAAGCAAGGAGACTACAAAAATAAAGGCAAAGGAATCTTTTATTCTACAGATTTTTGAATTGTTTTCTTTAACTGAACAGTGTCATTTTCATTAATGCTGAGTAGTGTCAGCTTCATTATCCTTTTTTTTTTCATTTCTCTACTCAACGGCCTTAGACAAATAATAACACAACAGCAGAGTTTTATACTAACTCAATTTTATATTTCATGAGAGAGTTCATAGATTTTCTTTTCACATTACAAACTTAATTGAAAGCCCCAAATATACAAATCTTCTATGAAATTATATTAGAAAAATAATGTTTCAGGTCAATCAAAGAATCTTTTTAGATAAAAATGAAACTTTCTTAATTTAAGTTTTGTAGACTTTTTGCTTGTATTTGCATTATTTTCATTTCCAGAAGTAATTTTAAAATTAAAAATCCCATTGATACAAAAATGCCAAAATAGAGTGTTACCGTGCTGTCAATACACTTTATATTTTAGGCAGATTTTATGTTCTCCATGAAGCATGTCAATCGGACAGTAACGGCATTTCCCATTGAAATCTTCTAACCTCACCAAGGTAGGTCATTCAACTCCAAGTAACACACTTATGCTTTCCTCTATAACATCACTTTTGTTCCAACAGTATAATCTCTGATTAACACACAAGACCCCACCAAGTAGTTAAAAAGGAAAAAAAAAAAAAAAAAGGAAAAGAGAGAGGAATTCTACAGAACCAAAAGTACGGGAGTTAAGATGTAGGCATCCACATAATTGTTATAAAACACTCTCCCACAATATATTTATTCTCTTAAATAAAAATACATGTTAGGTATATTCTGTGTAGGATCTAAATGAATGCATGGAATCGGTTTGGCTCTCATTAATATCCTAAAGCATCCTCTCCATATTTTTTCATGGTGCTGGGCTGTTAGCATGCGCTGTGACAAACACCATGCACTACAATAGCTTTATTCTATTTCAAACACAATGGACTTCAGCTAAGGAAAAACATAATTTAATTTACACGGATACTCATTTCAGGTAACGTTTTTCATATCTCCACAGAATAACGTTTTAGTGAGTGGTTCCGTAGGATGCTCTCAGAGCAGTGTGCTGGCATTACGCTTTGTAACTCCATGTGTCACCCTTATAATGTCTGGCACTTCCTTTTTTTCCATTTTCTTGAGTAGCCGGGGGGCTACTTGCAATATAAGCATTATTCAGCATGAGAAAGAAGGCAGAAAATAGGGCCCTCGTGTGCAAGTTAAGCTCAATTCTGGCCCATTGCTTCTAATAGTTTTCTGTCTTCCTACATAATATTCTCCACTTTCATCATTTTGCTTTGTATCAGAAACTAAGAAAAAGTGGTTTTGAACATTTTTCATCCATCTTGGAGTCTTCACTTATACAGTCCCTTTGTTACTTTTCAGTGGCCTCTTTGTATTCTCTCTAGATATTTCTAGAACACTTTTGTGTTTCTTTCACTTGCCTAGGTAGCATTGTTACATCTGATTTTGCTTTCTTTGCTTCCCTTACTTTACCTCAGCTTTGTTTGCCAGCTAGATTCCATCTAGTCCTTTCAATCTATTCATGTGTTGGTTTGGGGGGATTTGGTAGGGGGTTTATTTTTTTTTTTTCATAGGGTGAAATGAATAATGTAAATTACTTTGCTGCTACCTAACAAAAAGAACTACGTAGCTTTAGGTTTAGTTCTTTATTGCTTTTCTTGCCTCCCTGCAGTGACTGATGTCTTTTGATCGACTTTCATCAGTCTTTGCTTTAGCTTAACAGCTGGATTTAATTGACTGCGGTATTTTATTAAAACATATCTTGATTTCATAGCTCAAATAGCAAAATAGAAAACTACAGCTTCTAGTAATCATGTCTCTGTTTTCTCAAGAAAATAGCTTACTTATTTTAGAGTAAGAAAAGGAATTGCCTGTTAATGCAGACATAGATCAAAGCTATTCAAATTCTTACACAGACTCGTATTTCCATTTTCTTTCAAATACCATAGTTTTAGCTAAGGAAATACATACAAAAGCAAAGACAACATTATAAATAAGGTACAATAAATGCTAAATTGCTGTACATCCATTATACAGCACATCTGGCATGAATGCCAGATCTCTAAGCAATACCTCTTGTGATTAAAACATCCTGATACATTACATTACTAATATTCTACCCCACAACACCGTCTTTCAACTAAAAAAAAACCTCAGCGTGCTTTAAAAATAGAAATACAAATTAGAACTTGGCTCCAAATACTATTGCCATTTAGAATGTAATTAACTGATCTAGTAGACGGTGAAGTGTCTTACTCAAGACAAGGCACCCACCCCAAATATCTTTTTCTCTTATGTGTATTCTACCTCTCTGACTTTGCGAAAACCTATGTCACAGTTTGAAATTCATTCTTGGGAGCTCACATTTGGGGATAATTTCATTTCCAGTACATTCACAAACTCTGTCCTTTACCTATTGTATCTGACAGTCTTCCCATCAGCAGTCTCTTAGCTTACTGAAAAATATTAAAATGCCACAGTCAAAACTTTCAGATACCGGTGCATCATTCTGGGATTTCTGAATGGATGTAAAATCCCTATGCAAACATTTACACAGAGATTGAAGTAATGCCTCAGAAAACTCTAATCAGGCTACAATAAGGAAATCCTTATTAAAGTGGAAGAGACAACTGTATCATTCCTGACTTTGAAGAATAAATAATAGCTCGCTAAAATTACTAGTAGGTGAATATATTGTGGAGATATTTGGGTAAATGCTTTGCAAGGCAATTTGCTCAGGAATTTCTGTTTATTTGGGGTTTTCTTTGCTTATTTTTAAATGAAGCCAGGTAGTGCACGCTCTGTAACATTTTAATCCTATTTTGAAATGATTCACAGCAAGCTTTGGCATTTTATACTAGACACAGGAATGTGTGCAGGTTTATTCCTTTACCAGATCTGTAGTTCTGCAGCATGCAATTAAGGCATATTTGTAAGCACACAGCACGTATTGACTTGAACGTTAATATCAGAATAAGATCATTTGCAAGTAATGGGCATTTCATTTCTGAACTCTGATCGCCTTCTTCTCTAAGAGAATCCTTCATAGGCTTGACGCTTTGTTTGGTGTCACACTCAGGAGTGAATGCAAAATACATCATCTGCCCATACAAGCTTATGCATTGCAGGAATCAATTTGCTTATTAACATAGTTGAATTTTAAATTTTTACCTGAAGAAGTGTAGCATTATTGAGTAAAGTAATTGAGATGTTGTATGCATACAGGGAAGGCGTCAGTAAAAGACAAATAAGCTAACTGAGAATGAAGCAGACATCTTACAGACAGATACATCAGCCAAGTCAAAAGCTCCTTGGTTCAGTGAAAGCTCCTGGCAACACCATTTAACACAAATTTTAAAAACATTATAGAAAAATATCTTGGTATACTTTATGGGAGCTGCTGGTTAGTGATGTATTAGATCTCCTTTGATTGATTTCTGTTAAGATTAGCAGCGTACTGGGTTGCAAAAGGAAAACTGGAATACATACTAAAATAATTTATATGGGCTGTATACTGAGAGCAGTTTTATTCATAGTAGAAATAAATCTACTCCTCTGTCTGAAACTATCAATTAAAATGGTAGCCATTATTCATGAAAATAAATACATAGTGTGTTATTCATGACAGCAGAATGTATCATGTATAAGTGGTCAATAAATCATTTTAGGGGAAAAGTGATATGGAAAACGATGGCACTTAAGCTTTCAATTTTCATTAAAATTGTAACTGCAGCAAGCTGTTCACCAGAGATTCAGTCTCCGCCACACAAACCCATGTGAGGACTCCTTGTTGTTCAGAAGTTTGCAAAAATTTCTACCCCTTTGTCCAGTACCTGACTCTGCTGACTTCCAAAACCTGCCAGAGACGCTGCAAATGGGCAATGCAGGGCCGTGCTCTCCTAGACCATGTACTCACCTCCTGCTTGGGTTTGAAACCTGTACGGCTTTGAGTGTGAATCCACAAAATGCACCAAATTTGCCAAGAGGAGCATGTAAAAATTTGCTAGTGGACTCAACGCTATCAGTAAAATAGTACAATAGGAGAAAGTCTGTTTTACAGCTTATTTGACTACATTTTCTTATTTTCCTTATCTACTTTTCTTCTTGCTTTGTCAAAATATGTCCTTAATCTGCCATCAGTACCTAACTGTGCTCCTGTTTAAATCAATAGGCCACCTACTCAATTGCTTTGACAAGATTTCCAACAGAGGTTAAATTCAGTGACAGGGAACATATTGGTGACTCAGATCCTGCTAAGCCACCATCTCAGGCATATACTGTATTTCATATACTATATCCTAATACCATTAAAAGATATTATGCCTATAAAACTAGCCTGATGCCTAGGAGACCTGGTTATAGAAAACGCTGCAAATAGGATTAGCATTGTAACATGGTTACATACCAACTGATCTTCTCTTCCAAACATGTCCCAGAGCAGATGGTCCTTTTGCTTCCCTTGAGTGGAGAGGCGGAGAGAAGGGCAGGGCCAGAAGACCATTGGTTTGGTTTTGTTTTGTTTTCCCAGTCCTCAGGTCCCACCTTATTGGCAGTGCAAAGCAACTGAGAAGCTCAAAAGCTGCATTAAGTGGTGTCAGCGGCAGATCTCTCTCCTTCCATCTCTACTTTGGGAGCTGCATCATCTCCATTTCCTCTGCTATTGAACACTGCAGAAAGCATTTCTCAACAGGACTTAAAATCAGCCACATAGATGAAGACAAAGAAGGTGAGGGGAGGGAGAAGGCAAGGGGACTAACCAGCTCCTAGATCTCAAACTGAAATGAAAGACTTGATTCAGTCAGTGAGAGTTTTGTCAATGTCTTCAAAAGACCTGGGCCCTGAATGTATGAGTTAATGGTTTGTGGGAGTAAGGGCAATACGGTTCCCTCTTTGGCTAGTTAGCAAGACTTAATATTTTTTCAAGTACAGTTTAATTTTATTCCTTGTCTTAATATTTTTATTTTTCGGATTTACATTTTCTATCTGACATTAATTTGTCCTTAGATTTTCATTTTTCAAGGTTTTCTTTTAAGAGAAGTTTTTTAGTCTGTGTTTTTTCAACCCTGTAGAGTGACAATTAAACTGCTGCTGGTAGGTAGAATGGCGTCGGGTATTACACGCTGCACTGGCAACAGAGCATCACAAAATCCTCCGTTGCAGTTTACCTATCTTGAAAGCTATCGGCTTTTATTTACAACATACTCATTGTACACTGTCGGCTTTTATTTACAACATACTCATTGTACACTGTCATAAACTTGTTCTGCGCTGACCTTCTGGCTCAATGAAACCGGTTCGTTGGAAGAAATTAGACTACCAGTTACGGAAGCACAAGTTCAATCTCTGTGATATTTGTTCAGCTGCTACACAGGCAAATAAAACTCCAAGTGAATTTGATTTGTGCACACTGTATGTTCCCACCTAACTGATGAACAGCGCAGCTCTTCTCTAGAACAACTCAGATGAACCATCAAGTGTTTTCAAAATACTGCAGCAGAGTACCCCTTCCTAGGAAGAAAGCCAGCCTTCAGGGGAAAAAAAAGACTTCCCTGAAGCTTTGCAAAATATGCACCATCAGTGGTTCACACAAATATAAGTGTTTATACTTCATATTCAATATTCTGCATGTCCCAGAAGTTTAATATCTATAAACATACATATACACATTATTTTCTCTGTTTGATAGTATCCAGAGAACAGGCAGTCTTAAGTTAATTTGAACACATATAGTACTATAATGATATATTAGTTATCTTTAAAAACAAAACCCAAAACTCCAGCAATTCAAAATCACTACAAGTTGTAACATGTCAATTAATCAGGGCAGAAGTCACTCCAGGTTACTCTAGGTCTCACAGTTTCCCAGCACTTCCCTGCATTCCCTTCAACATTTGTCCTTCCAGGTTCAGGTTGCAGGTTATCAAAGGCCCTCTTTTGAAGTATTGATTATTTTTAAAGTTATCTTTTTTTTTTTTCCTGGAATGTCAGTTACACGTGTGAAAATGGGGTAAATTGGCATACACAGCTGTTGCAAAAGAAGAGTGTGTTGTGGGCTAAAGCCAAGTTGGCCTGTAAGGGGTTATTGTACTGGTCATGGTGTTTTTGGTGGAATTGTGAAAGGAATGAGAAGGTTGGTACACAAGAAAAATCTCATAAGATGAGGCTGCATGCTGTCTTCTCCCAGCTGGCTGAGGCTAGAAGGGCCTCGGGTGATTATTACTGAGCAGTTTGAGTTGATTTGTTCTGGTTTAGAATTTGTGGGTTTGGAAATAAAGCAAGCCCCAAGGAAGGGGGTGCAAAGAAAAGATGTATGGTTCGGGACTTTATTTTCCCTTGTACGGCTGGTGAGCCTGCACGGTGACTTAAAATTAGCAATAGAGTCCAGACAGTCTTTACAAATCATGAGCTAGGTGAATCCTTTACCATCAGAAGAACTGAATGCCTTTAAAGAAAAAAAAAAGCTTTCAATGAATGCCTGCTGAAATTTAAATCTTAATTCATTCCAGCTCTGCTTGGGCCTCTTTTAGATTCTCTTTCTGTGAACATTCAAGCAAGTAATCATTGCTTGTAGAAACCAAAATTTAACTGCACAGGTTCCATATTCATATCTGATAAGATATATTTTTCTATGGAATAGGAAACTAATTGAAATGGCAAGGGGAAGAAGGAGAAATGTTCCAGAAAAACCTTATCAGAGCCCTGCAACAGGAGCAACTGAGCACCCACGTAAAGAAATATCATTCATATAAGGAGAAGCATGCGTGCAGACCAAAGGAGGAAACCAATATATGTATACTTTATATATGCAAATATGTCCTATATATTATAAATGCCTATACCCATATATAAATCTGTATAAATGACATATACATTTTGCAACTCTGCTTATTATTTTAAAGGTGACCTACAAATGTTTGCTTGTTTAGTTTCTGGAGTTTTTTCTCCGATTTTAAAATTATTGTGGATTCCCAAAAACCTGCTTCAAATAAAAGCCAATATTAACAACCACTAGTACACATATATGAGCAAGACTGTCAAGGTGACTACAGAGGCCTGAAAGAAGAATTTTAAAATAGTTCCATATGCAATGCACATGTTAAACTAACACCTCCAAAGGCAGCTTCACAAACCAGCAAACCAAGTGGTGACTCATTTGAATGTAGAAAATGTCAGAGGAGACACTACAGCTCAAGCATTGTCGTTCAAATGTAGAGAAGTCACATAACTGCGTGGTACAGAGTGATGCCTGTTTCCTTTAGGCATTCACCAGACACTGGTTCTTATTCTCAAAGGCCTCAAGCAAAAACAATGAGATCTACTCCATTATAAAAACAATAACAAAAAAACGAAGTGGAATATAATAATAAAGCAGCACACCTTTCTTTAATTCCTCTTCTTCCTAACGCCATGCAGCTTATGTGATCCAGGTGTCCTGTATGCTGCGTGAGTACTCACCCTTGGACTGTGCAGTGTCTCGCGCTCTTTTCCTCCTGCCTAGTAATATAGGCACCTCTGAGGGTGCCAACAATGATAAGCTTGTACTCAGCAGCAACAGCCTAAGGAATAGTCTTGTGCTTTCTGTTCTTTTGTCACAAGACACCTCTGCTGAGGAAGCTGAGGGATAGCGCGCGGGATGGGTACTCTATTATCTTCTGATGATAAACGTCTAAAACCAAGACCTCCTTATCTCATACACGCACGTGTGCACATCAAGCTCGAATGATCAGGTGAGGGAGATGAGTTTCCTTCTCACTGCTTCCTTTCAAGAGGTGTCACACAGCTGAAAACAGTAGTAATGCTTCAACATAACAGATGACCTGTCCATTCTCCTGTTACTTTTCCTCACTCTTCTTGGTACTGGGTGAAGAACAAGGATTATGCTGGCATCGCAAGCTCTTTCTCAAGCAAAAAGAAATGCAGCTGGGCCCTCCATTGTCATGCAGAAGGAAGCAGGAGAGGGCTGTGATTTGAGATGTGCATTCTGGGGCTGGAGTCTGTGAGTTTGCAAGCACTTTCACAGCCTGCTAATTCCAGTGGAAGGAGGCAATGCCTCGCACTCCACAGGAAGCTCAGCCCTTATTTACACTATTATCAGCTTTTATGTTTTAACATAACATTTATGCCTATGCAATCACAGATGAGATTTTCAAACCTGAAATTTTTTGACTGCAGATGAATTACTGTAATTGCGTCTTGGTAAAGCAATGACTAAATACTTTCTTAGCTGTAGAAGAAAAAAAAAAAGCTATAAAGGGAAAAGGTTTTTCCGTCCCTGAAAATGAATCATACTTGTGAATGCATTCCCTGGACTCAGTCAAATTCTAAAACATCACACGTGCGCAGTGTTCACGACCAGGAAAAAGACAATAAACTGCCTAGATACCCAGTCATGGTATTTACTTTAACAAAGTAAATTGCTAGTCTGGGAACTTATTTCTCTTAACAGGGATGGCCTGATGAACACAGTCATTAAGACGCGAGAAAATGCCAGGCGTGTTGCACCTCCTTACTGTATTTGGCTTTTTTATTTAAACAGTAAAACTGAAATCACTTCCAAACTTTAATAGCGACTAAAAGAAATACCTACAGGGTGAGGGTGCTAAGAAGAAATTAATTCTTCCTATCTATTGGATTTTCATATGGAGAAAAACAGCTATAGGATTTGAAAGCGTATTTGTTGGGGAAAAGAATTTGCTAAAGATAGAAAACATGGTGGGGCTTTTCTCCAAATTCCCTTGCTGATAAATGAACGCTAATGCTTAAGCCCTTCTAATGAAGACAAGTTTACCATGGAATAAAGTCGTCAATGATGAGCAGAAAATAGAGCATTTGTAAATACAATGTAACACAGAATGATAAAGCACATCCAATTTATGCAAAGATGTGCTAGCAGCAGTATGATAAATAATATCCGCATAATCAATTACTGCAAGAAAGACAGACTGAATAAATTGTTTTCTGGCAATTTATGGAAAACAAGCCTAGCACAAAAAGGACAATTTGACTTTAGTCTTTTAACAAGATTGTCTGATGAGCACTAAAACAAAACTTACTAATGATTCAAAGGACACAATATTTGTAACTGTCTGTTTTCATTAGCAGCAGAAAATTCGAAATAAGGCAAGAGCAAAATTCCTATTTTTAAGTTAGAAAGTAGGATATACAATGTAATAATATAAATATATAGAGATAAATTTACTCTTCCCTCTATCTAAGATTCTTTGTTTTAAAAACACATGCACATTGAGACGGATGGGAAAGAAAGCTAGAGAAAAGTATTTCTGAGGCTCATCAATAACTAATAACAATGGCATACTACATGTATTTGAATTCACTATAGTAGAAATACATTTAATGGTTGGATGCTACACCGACTGGTCTCAGTAGGAAAGTTTTTATTGAGCTGGGTGAACAAACCTTTAAAGAAATTCTGGAACTGCTTTAAAACTGAATTGGGAAAGTTGCAGATTATATCGCCATTTGTTTCCAGAGCCATTTACTTTATGATGCTAAATATCTCTATGGTGCATGTAGTGGTTTTAGAAAGCTTCAGTAACTGTTTAGTATATCAAGAATATTAGAATGAGTGAAAAGCCACTTAATACCCAGGTATTTGCTTTAGAAGACAATGCTACTGAACAGAAACAACTCTCCAACCCCTTACTCTTCCAACAATCAAAATAAAACAAAAAATAAAAATAAAATATTTGGGAGCTGACAGTACACATAATGTTTGCCTGTAAGGATATTCAAATGTTTGTTATAACCTACATAAAACAACTAGATAACCAACTTAGAAAACATTTAGCAGTTTATGACCTTCAGTCTATACAGAACATTTAAATTCACATAACCTCCACATTCGCTTTCCTTATAAAACATTCAGTGATGCCTGTAGCACCACTTGCTCTGTTAGTAAATAAAACACTGCTTTTATTTCAGTGTCATTCCGTCCTTATCAAAACCTCTCTCCATTTTTCCATGGAAAAGGTACAGCCGGGTTCCAGCTAAGCAGATAAAAAAAGAAAATCAATAGTCAGCAGATATGATGCTGAGTGTGATGCTTGATTGTGAAGAGAGCATGTGAAATCTAGCTCCTTAAAATTCGCTACTGACTTTGGGGTTCAGCTAGGTGTTTGAACCTGCACACTTGACGATATCCCTCTTTTGGTGGCTCCCTATCAAATTTTCATCTATTGCTGTACAATATGCATGTTTTGAACTAATCACACCTTCATTAGCCATGGTCTGATTTATGGAAGCACTTGGTTGTTCAGAGGTCTAACATCTCCCCAGAGGTTTCACTTCAGCCCATAAGTCTTCATGCACTGGTCAGGCATCACTGCCTAAGTGCATACAGAGTTACTTCCTCAAGTCTTTACGCCTAATTCAGGACATTAAGACTTCACTGCAGAAAGATTTATGTGCTGAAACGTGGACCTCACATAAAGACTTACATACTAAAAAAACCTGAAAAGCAGTTGCTGCTCTCTCTTCCTGACCCAGGCAGCGGTTATGCACAGAGACAGGGGCTGTAAAGGACACAAGCACAGACTTTGAAGCAAGCCGAGCAAGCACCAAAATATTGGTCCCTAGAGAGGCTAGGAAGTGTTGAGATGCTTGGACACATGGGCTTTGTGTTGGAGAATTACACAGGCTTTGTGTTGGAGAATTACACCTTACATACATAAGGTGTGCATGTGTGAGAAGGTTAAAGACTTCGTAGAGGTTGGAAATGGCCATAATGATGAGTCGAGGTCTTTGCACCTTGTACTACACACACAGCAGATCTCTGAAATGGTAGACCTTCACCCATCACTGAGAAAAATGTGCAACTAAAGTACATTAGAAATAAACCATAAAAAATCACATTCTGAACATAATAGACTGAAATATAAAACCATGTAAATTACTCTCTGAAACAAAATAGCAATGGATACAGCTTTGGTGTTTAGGATTTTACTCTGCAATATTGATAGGGAAAACAGTTTCAGCTTCAATGGAAGCCTACCGGACTCTGCCAAGTGCTGCACTTCTCGTGCACTTCTCTTGATATGGCATCAAGGCTAGGAAGGTCAAATGGCTTATGCAGAGCAAGAGCATCGAGCCCTCCATGAAGCACTGGTAAAATTCCCAGTGAAAGTATCTATTCTCAGCATTGTAAGCACCAAGTATTTGGAGATACAGCCTACTATGCTGCAGTCAACCTATATTTCAAGTGGAAGACAAAGGCACATAGATATTTCTGGGTGAAAAAATCCCTTTATAAAATACGAAGTTTGTTTTCACAAGAAAAAAACAAATCAACATTGTACCTACTCTATAGAATTACTTCCTCAGAGAATCCTCCATTTCTAAATGCAGCAGAAAGCCTCATTTTCTCATTGTCCTCAGAATAAAATCTGCAACCCATTTTCAGTTATAGTCAACTGTACAGTGTCAATGGAAGACTTTCCTGTAACATGAACTGCAGGAAACAGTATATCTGTTATTGAAAATATCTGAAAATATAATGATAACTGAGAATGTTATGTGTTTGGCAAAACCTTTATCATGGTGTTCCTCATGGTAGAGTAACAAAATGAGTAAAACCAGAAAATAACTGATGAATAGATTCATGTTGGCATATCAGAAGAGTGTTAAGCATCTTTGGGAAGGTAAATCCTTCATTGCAATTTCACGCTGAAGTAAACTATGGAAGGTGTGCTCCTGTTGCACGGGGAAACATCTTGCGCAAAGACCCTGCCTAACATGCAAGCATAGAGCAGCCATTTCTGAACCATCTTTCTCCAAGTGTAGATCTACAGGGGCATCTTCTGTGGGGTCAAGAATCGGTGTGTGGAAAGAGCAGAGAGGGCTGGGTTAAGCAGAGGTGAGAGGGCTGTGCTGTTACCTTACCAGCTTTATTCAAAATTTCCCCAGAAGTGAACATAGTCTGAGGCTTCATTAATCTCTGTCACAATCCTGACTTCTGATTAGAGTTACTTAGTGCTACGGAGCTTCCTTTGCAGAGGGAACATAGGCATGTTCCCAGAGAAAAGTCTGAGTTTCAGTCCACCTAAACCATGCTTCGGGGTGGTTGTAAAAAGCATCATCAAAAACTGAGGGGGGAACACAAGTTAGGGGACACTGTTTCCATGATGGATTTGCAAAATCCAAACAGGTTTCAGACACCTTAGTGTCAGGTATATGTTTCATGCTAAAATTAGGATAAAAATCTCCTACTTTGCTGGAGAAAATGTAAGAATAAAAAGTATGCAGATTTCCAGCCCTCTGACCCCATCTACTACTCCCCGAACAGAGGTACCTGAGCAAAACGTTAAAAGAAATAAGCCAGACTGAGGGCTTAACAGTCATTCACTATCCTGGATTTTGAAAGAAAAAGGTGAGAAGTTGTCATTAGCAACTAAATACATTTACCAACATTGGTAGACAGGATTTTTTTTTCACTAGGCAAGGTATATTTTAGAAACGTTAATAACTTCAAGCTGACGGCAGATTGCACTAAGACTACAACACATGAGCAATGGAAATAGTTCTGACTGTAGCATGTTCACCTGTGAAATATCATGTGTATGCATTTTGCTTGTTCCTGTGAGTTTCCTTTTGAACAATTCAACCACATAATTACTCAGGAGGAGGAAAAAAGGCAAAAAAAGGAGGGGCTAGGGGATATATTTTGTGAGGTGCTTAAGACAGCATTAGTGTTCTAATAAACTTTTTTTAAGGCTAATACCAAAGCCTAACAAAGGCATACTAAACATAAGACATGTGAAGAAATAAAGGAAAATAAGTAGAGAAGCTAAACATTTATTTCCTTTTACGTAATTCTGGTGATGAGTATTATTTCATTATGTGTTTTGCCTCTAAAAAGATGTGTGACCTAATCATTCACAGCCCTGTGCTGCCATGAAGACTATCTGAAGCTGACTACCTGTGAAAACTCATGCAAGGAAATTTTAGAGGCAGCATTAAAAAAAAATGAAATCACTTAATAGCATGAAGTAGCCATGACAGTATATGTGTGGATTAATTTCACTCACTAACATGGTTTCTGGAGATCATGGGTATCTCCCAGCAGTAATTTGTGAAGTTACTCCCACAATATAATCAGCAATCAGTGATCATCCTAAAATAGAGGCAGCAAAAAGTCATGAAGTCCACCACCCATCTTTCAGCTGCAGTTACTGTAACTGCAATAAGCAGTGGCCATATTTTAGAGTAGTTTTCTAGGCTCGCTGTCCTGTATGGAGAAGCGGTTTGGTAAGAAATGCTTGAAGACAAGACATCCTTTAATACCCTTCACCTGAGTTGCCTTGTATGTTCCTCACCAGCAGCCAAAGATCTGGGCCATTAAGTTCAAAGGATATAACCTAGTCAAAATTTCTCATTCCATTTAAGGTTAATTTATAATTGAAATCTTAGGGAACTACAAAAGCTTTACTATCTTTGTTAAAACCAAGCAATTTATTACAATCTGAAACTGCAGCAAGGAGATTCTGGGTTGAATATTTCATTAATGTAATTTTTCTTTTTTATTTTAAAAGAAAAATCTTGGGAAAATTTAGTGAAGCCAAGATCTTTATGCTCTGCTTCAAGAAAGTACCCAGCTACTATGAATAGAAAATAGTGACTTTAGTGGGACATTGAATGTAGTCTGAGGTAAACTTCCACACAGGTTCCTTGTCAGAGCCTAAATTTAAGACAGACATCTTTCATAGTTTAAGGAAAATGCTGCATAAATATTCCTGTACGTACCTTGTCATATATTTCACTGTAGCATATTCTAGCATCCTTGCTATTTTTTACATTGTCCTGCTCACACAGGGGATAATGATGTGGTTAGCTACATTTTCATTTACTTCTCATCTTTTAGTTGGTGATAGGTCTGGTCCATTAGCACAAGGTTCCTTTCTCTGGTTGAATTTGCATATAGTTAAGAAAAAAAAAAGGTTTAATGTTAATATTGCAGCTAACAAGAGCTGACAATTGTTGTGAAAAAATAAGATCTCTGACACTTCAAAGCAGAAATGTTTTCCACAAGAGAAGAATCCATAATGCATGCAGAAAACTGAAGGGATGCTGTGGGTGTAGTGCCTGAAAGATTTTGAAGCCTTGCTACAGACTGGAGGAACAACCAGGTGCTGTCTGACATGGGGACCAGTGCTATCAGCTATGCAGTTATTCTCATCTCCTGGCAATTTTTCCTACTTTATAGTTCCAAAAAGCAAATCAGATACAGAATTTGACCATCCTGCAGGGAACTGTGGTTTTTATAAATGAAACAATCCAAAGCTTAAGAAATTTCACTTAGTATTTGTTGACTTACTCTTTAACATATTGGGAAAAAAAAAAGAATGTCTGGAATCTTTTGGTCATTTGTAGAACAGAACAGCATATATTTTCTAGAAAATGAAAACTGAAAGGGAATATCTCCCCACTTTCAGCCATGGAGAGAATGAAAAAAAAGATATTAGGGTAGGTACAACCCCAGAAAACTATACACAAAACCAAAAGTTATTTTCAAAAGCATCATCTCAGACTAGATATAAGGAAGAATTTTTTTTTATTATGAAAGTGGTAGAACACCGGCACAGGTTGCCCAGAGAGGTGGTGGATGCCCCATCCCTAGAAACACTCAAGGTCAGGTTGGACGGGGCTCTGAGCAACCTGATCTGGTTGGAGATGTCCCTGCTCCTTGCAGGGGGGTTGGACGAGATGACCTTTAAAGGTCTCTTCCAACCCAAATGATTTTATATTTCTATCACCTCCTCACTTTTCTTAATGCATGGAGATTTCTCCATAGGCTTGCATAACTCTACAGGAAGAAGGTACAAACTTGCATTAGTTAGCTGAAGAATTCACAGTCCGCAGCTATTCTGAAAATTATTGTATATAGCCCGATACTGCATGGCCTTACTAAAGGAATCAGTCCATTTCTATGTATAAAATCTCAAAGCAAGAGAGAATTTATTAAATGTAAAACTGAGCTCTTTCTAAACAAGTTGGGGAAATGAAGAGCTCTTTCTCTTCCCTCTAAACAGCTTTTGTTTTCCTACAGAAGTCTTGCAGGGTGTGAGAACTGCGCAGAGCACACCTAAGAGAGGCAGAAACATGACTGAGATGAATTATTTTAGAGAAGGCAACAGCCATTTGCAGAAAAATCTAGCAGAGTGCTTGTGCTATCTAGTCACCAACGTACAAAAAGGCAGTGCCACTTCTCATTACACTGGAAGGGTTTTCTGTTCTTTGTACGTGTTGCTCCCGCACAGTGGGGCCTGGTAATAAGCACGGCTCCTAGGAGAGGAATCTAAATAACAACAAGAGCATTGCCTTATTCTAACTGTAAGAGCCCTACCACATCCAGGGCTTCTTTTTAATTGGCGTATTTTTGCTACTTTTACTGAAGCAATTTAAACCAGCTGAGAATCTGACCCAGCATCCTGAGTCCTTCCATTGTGTGAGTAAAATAACTTCTAAACATTATAGCATCAAAAAGTTTGATGATCTGAAAGTATATCAGTTTTTAAAATAATCCTTCTAGAACAATTAGAAAGGAATTCAGTTTTTAAGAAAAAACAGATAAGGTTCATTTTCTCATATTATATATTAAACTACTAATGCTCCCATAAAGTCAAAAATACTTTTTTCCTCACAGTTGCCCTCCTCAAGTTTCTAGTTAGCATAATTCATACAGAATCAATGGGGGTTTTGAAATTAATAACAGTTTGAAAATATATAAAATGGACTGAAAGGGGACAACTCGAAGACAGAACTGGAGATCATATTTACGTGGCTAGATCCCTACACAGATCCCTGTGTCCTTTTTAATATGTGAGAAATAAATGGGTGAATATTCTCACCGATTTTCCACAGGCCCCTCTCCTGCAGTTTTGTTTCACTGTTGTTTGGGGGCTTCTTGTTTATGTAGTGTCCGATCCTTTTCCCCATCTCCTATAAACACAATGGATATCATTGAGAGTACATCCTAGCCCCTACCTCAGCTGTCTTTAAGCTGTGAAACTTTTGATTTCTCATTATGTCACAAGTAAAAACTGAACTTGCCCCATGAATTTCAATGGTCGCTTAAAATGATTTTTTTTTTTTTTTTTTTTTTTTTTTTTTTTTTAACTTTTACTGCTAGGGCTTCCAGGATTTTTGCTGTTTGATGTTGAGAAGTATGGACATGTAAATAAAAGATCAAAGTACATTTCTGGTTAATAAACTCAGCAAAAGTTACTGCACAAAATGCTAGTAAAATTAGACTTCATCAAAGAATCATGGATGACTAAGGATCAAGGGGAAACATTAAAAAACAGGGTAGAAATATTTTTTTAAAAGCAGAAGAAGGAAGAAAAATTTTATTTTAGAAGGGCAGTGGGGAAATATGTTACACATCATTATCTAATTTCATATTTTCGTTTTCACACTGATTTACAGATAAAGTGCTGGAAGGGAGATTACAAAGTCCATGGCTGAATAATAGTGGTAATGGTCAATAAACTTGTCTTCTGAATGAAAAGACACAGTATTTACATTTGATATCACAATACTTTATAGTTAGATTAGATTATGAAATATGGAAAAAAATACAGTTTTGTTTTCAAGAAAACAGCAACAAGAACTTTACAAAATAAGTTCTGTAGGTATAAACATTTAAATGTCTTATTTATTTTTTATTTAGAAAAAAAGAAGGAACTACTTTAAAGTAACTTATTTTTTCCATCATGAGGAGTTCATTAGCCAGGTTATATATGAGAAAGCAACTCTCTGTTCCATATTACACTACGGCTACTTTTACTCACCACTCTAGCATTGTCCATGCCGTTTCAAGCAAGAAGCGTTCCTATAACAGAGATATTATTGCAAAATTTAGAATAACTAATTAAGAAACAACTCATTCCATAGGAAAATTATGTATCTAAACCTCACAGCTAAGACTATATGCCCTATATCATCAATTTAAAATCATGCTTATGAAGTTAGTAGAAGTTACTATCAGTTACCTTGTTATCACTGTAAATGACCAATCTTTCACAAGAACATTGTTAATATTTTCTAGCAATGAGTTTCACACATTTAAAACACCACTTATAATTTTAATACGTTCTTGCATCAAAAATGAATGAGTACTGGGCTTACTCTTCCTATGCTTTTCTTTACTTCTACAAATTCAGTCCTCTAAACATAACTAAATATTTTCATCTGTCTCTCTGCAGTAATACAGAATGTTACGAATAATTTTTGTTATGCTTTTGTATTCCATCTGAGTAATCCAAATAGGACAGGGAGTTCAAGGTGAAAACACTGCTGATTTTATAAAATTGTTCTTTTCCATTATTGACCAACTGCTTTCTCCAGTTCTTCACACAAACTGCACTCTACTGCCTTGGCTGTTACTGGGCTCTGAAGAGGTGTTTCATTACACTTGTCCCAAAAGATGTTAATTTTTTCTCTAGATAAGCAAGACACTGACAAGAGGAATAGATTGCATCCGACAGGTGGGAACTTCGTTACACTAATCCCAAAGGAAAAGCAGAGATGGGAAGTAGTGTGGTCCTCCTCTGTAATGATCGCAAAGTGCTATTTGAAGAGTCCAGTCCAGTAAGGCTACAGAATTTGTACACAAGTGTATGATGATGACACTAAGCTTTCTCTGCAGAGTCCCAGAGCAAAGATTCAGTGGCATAAAAAGCCCAGGGGTCTTCATCTCTTCAGATGAGGACTGAGAAAGCCAGTGGCATTCACTTTGAGTGAGTGAAATTTAATGCCATGCACAGTCCCAACCTTGCCTCTCAAACTGCCTACGCACCCCGGCTGCTGTGCGGGAGCTGAAAAGAAAAGTATGTGTTGTCCACTGAGAAATTCATTTTGTCTGACCTGGAAAAAACAACTATTCAGTGTCTAGAACATGCCAGAAAACCAATGTTTGGTTTGTGGGTGTAGTGAACTACACTAAGAGAACTGTAAGAGTAAAGAAGGAATAAAGTAATGCTACTAGGTGGAGAAAAAAACTGGCTTCCCATTCTTCTTCTGGGGAGCTATGGAAGATCCACTTGACTATATCCCTTGAAAACCAACCAGTTACTGCTTTGAACTGTGAAGATGGCTCTTCTCTCCCACATTAATTATTCACTGCAGGGAAGTAAAAAAGTTGAAGGAAAACTTGTGGCAGCCACACAGAGATAAAAAGCTGTGGGCATTTCCTTGCAAACACCTTTCCCACAGAATTCATATTCCTACAGCCTGTTCGTCTTGTGTTAGTCAAACAAAAGCTGCTACTTTGGCATGTTGGAAAGGGTAAATCTTTCCCAAATTGAGACAGTTAAGTAGATGCCAGGTGCAGAAATGCCTATTCTTATTCCTTCATTGCAGTTTGAACATTTATTTCCATTGCTATCACTCAATGAAACCCAGAATGATAGGATGAGGGTGTTCTTACTTTGAGCTTTCTTTCAACAGATTACGCAAAGAAATAATCTACTGTTCATGTGTGATTTTTTTTTTATTTTTGATGGTTAACTTTTAACTAGTTTAAAAAAAAAAAAAGAGTGAGCTAACTCCCTAAAAATTTAGAAAGCACCAACTCTCTGGGAGACATCACAGAGACAAGGTCATCTTTCACTTTCAGTATCACTGTGGTGGATTTCAAGTATTTTTAGTATAGTTTGCAGAGCTTCTTGGGATTTGGCTCCCCAGTCAAGAGCTATGAAAACAATTGCTTTCAAGCAATTGAATAACTTCCAATAACAGATTCTATGAGTAGAAATAAACAGAGAGAGCTTTGTACCCTGTTGTGCTGATTCCTGGGGACGAATCTTATTCAATGGACAGTTGGCAATTTGGATTCCAATCACCTTTTCTTCCTGGTATACAGTCACAGAAAAAGCAGAGTATTTTTAACCAGTTACTCACTGGAAATATTTTCAAAACTGTGTTTTTGAATCTGATATATTTTCAAGTAGCTAACTCAGATAGTATTTAAAGTCCCTCCATACCTCACCACAGATTTTATCAGCTTTTTTCCTTTCTTCCTTACAATTTCATTTTTTTTCCTTTTTTGTTTTTTTTCGTGTTCCACTTTGCTTGCTTCTTTTCAATTTTTAATACACAGTGCATTGCATATTCTCTTCCATTTCTTCCATGTCTTTGTCTCCTTTTCTATTATTTTACTCCCTCCTTTCTTTCACTCCACTTCTTTCACTCCATCAATCTATCGATTGACAAGTTGATGTATTGCTTTGAAAGGATTCTCTAAAATAATTTCAGTACCACAAGAACATTGAGATATACACAAGGCATGCTCATTTTCAATCCATTAAATTGTCGTTGCAATACTGAAATTTCCAAAGTGCAGTGACAATACTCCATTTTGCTTCTTCAGAGATTGTAAGTTTGCCAAATAGGCACAAATCATGTCTATGACAGTCATACCCATCAAAATCGCAGCCTGTACTCTGCACTGCTCAAATTAGAGTCTGCTGCCAGACTGTTTGAAAGAACATACAGGAAAGTACACAGCTGTGGCGGTCTCTAACTAAATGAATAATGCAATATCAACATCTGTAGGATTTTTGAAATGCTAAATGCTCAGATGTGAAGTTTCTGCTGAGGACACAGATGGCAACGATGTTGTTGTTCCTGCAGTGGTTCCCACCAGAAACGGACAGAGTTCCATAATCAGACTGGACTGTTAATGCCTGAAACAATACTTTCCTTTAGCAACACCGGCTCTCAATGCATCGCAGAATGATAAATGCTTGCTTTGTGGGTTGCATTTAATTCCAAGCTTTGTTAAGCTAAAGAAATCCAGTAATGAATATGGACATCTTCAAGCACAAATACAGATGCCAACACCAGTTGATAGCGCTCAGCAGGTGAATTTAAATTGACAATCCAAGTTAAGGTAGAATAATTAAAATAAATTTTCCATTCAGTGCAAAAAGCATAAGAAAGCCCTGTGTTTACCTCAGCAAAACACAAACAACTAAGCAAACTTTTCCTCTATGCACAACGGTATTATTTCATGGGATTATATGTATTTTTCTGCCTTTTAAAACACATCAGTATGCATTGCCTACTGAAAGAATAAAAAGAAATAAAACTAATCTCTGAATACAAGCAAATATATCCGTTCATCATCCAGTGTTTTAGGGCACCAATGACAGGGAGCACAATGTCTTATAATTTATTCTTTTGTCCATTACTTTTTTCCATCAATAAAAATTGTGTTCCAAAGGCATTGAGCAAATACAAAAAAAAAAAAAGTACTTTTGCTCAAATTAGCCGATGTCCCTGAAGTCAGAAAACAGCTCAAAGAACTCATTGAAAAGTCAACATGAAGTTAAGCAGTGCTGAGAGGCAGAGGAATTATAAGAAGCTAATAAGGAAAGGAATGACTGTATGAAACAAGCCTCTGAGAGAAGGCATGATGTCACCAATCACCTCGTCTGGACACTTGATCCCAAACACAACTTATCTTCTTAGCTGGGATAGGCTCCCCAGAAAGATCAAGGATTATTTCCTTTGTGCATTGACACAGCTGAGAAAAGTATATCAGAAATTTAAAAAACTGTACCCAAACTGAAGAAGAATACTTGAAAAGCTTAAGAGACAGGGGGAAAAGTCAAGTCACTAACCCAGAAATTCCAGGAAGCCTGTCCAGCAAAAAAAGGAAAAACATGCATCATTTTCAACAAAGGTTCTTGATGAACCCTATATATAACTTTATAAATTTCAGTAACCTCCTCTTTCTTGTTTGTTTTAATTTTTAGGAAAAGATCAGAACTTCAGCCGAAAGAAACTTGACATAAACAGCAGTTACCTTTCCTATTTAAATGCAGAAACATGATCTTCAGAGACAACTACTCACTTCTGTGAGGCTCAGAGTTCATAATCAGTAGGCTCCTTAAGCAGCCAGCATCGTTTCTCAGGGAAGGGATGAAACATGCTTATTCCTGCAAATGCTCTGCAGCAGAATCTGAAAGAGATGAGGTCTGGCATCACCCACATTGCTGTCCTCAGGAGTTGTTTAGCAGCCTTATTGGTCTCATGCTTACTTACCTTGTCCTCCATGTCCTTTGAAGATACGGAGCCACATGCTTCTCCTGCTTGCTGACAGAGATGTCAGGAAAAGTGGATTCCTATTTTCCTTTTAGGTACTTCTCTTTGAGTTTGGCTCCTTCAAATGTTTGAGGTGCTGTCTGGCAGAAGGCTGGCATGGCTCTGGGACTGGTGATGCTAGCTAAGCAAAGCCTGCAGACGAATGTGCCTTCATCCCTTCAGCAGAGAAAGAATTTTTGTATTTTGAATGTCATATTTTGAAAAATAATTGCTATTAGAAACTCTTCATGAGGGGAAGGGAAGATGGAAAGATAAGTGCAGCATAAGCACTTTCTAAAGTCAAGAAATCCTACAGTGCCCTGGAGTGAGAAGACCCTGTAGGACCATCAAATGGGCAGCAGTTCAGTAGTTTAATCACCTCATAATACCCCACAGGGTGCAAAACTGTGCACAAAATCCTCAACTATAGTTTTAAGTGAGTGAGTTGCTATAAAACAGAGCCTCTCAGGTCATACCATTCTTTTCCAGTAAAGAAAAAAAAAAAAAAGTGTACTGTTCTTCCCATAGGAGAAAGAAACATTCATAGCCAAAGAACAGAGACATTCTGTGAACTCTGGGGTCACAAAAACTGTTATAGCCAAGATTAAAACCCAGTAAGAGTTCTCCTTAAGTAGAGAGGAAAAACTCAGGACCTCTGTGCTGTAAACTGAAGAAGAACTTCTGCTACTAAAGTAGGAGATAGGGACAAAATGTCCAGATAGAGATTGAAAACATACGTGCAAAATACGAATACAGCACTGGGCAAAAGTAATTAAAAAAGAAAGAAAAACACAAACTTTGAAAAAAAAAATAGGCAGCTCTAGGATTCATATGTTTCTACACAGAAAAAAAAAAAACAAAACCAAGAAAGATGAATGTACACCTTGATGCACAGAACATTAGCATTTTGCACGTGTAGGAATCTGAGCTTCAAACCAAGCCACAGAGGGCCTCAGTGACTTGCCCAAGGTCAAAATATAAAACCCATGTAAGGCTCTTTGATTGTGATTTGCTTTCTAATGTAGAGAAAGCTCCCACGCTGAGGGAACTGAAACACTTTTCAGGCATACAAGAGCTCCATCTAACTAATTTACTATTCATATATACTTTAAAGAGTCTGATCCCAGTAGATGTTTGTTCATATCACAAAGCTACCACATATTTTGAAATAATTTGTTAGAGGTGGAAGACTTTGTAGAGGAAAGACCCAGAAACCCAGAACTGAAACAGAAGACGTGTTACAAAGCAGGATCAAAAAGGATACGCTGACAGACGCGTTCAGGAAGCCGAGATGATGTTTCTGTGCTCTGTGAATAGCTTGAATCCGGACTATCTTGTGTTAATATTCATATGTAAAGCATTTATCAAAAACTTAATTATGGCATTAATAATGTAATACAACTTCTGCTGCTTTGTGAAAGTTTTACAATTAGTAAGACTTCTTTTTTTTTTTCCCCCTTAGGAATCTTATTCATTTTCACTACACCTCCTTCCATTGCTCAGTTTCCTAAATCAAAAACTCCTGATATCTACTCAGGTACATTATTTGAACAGCTGTACTGTGTGTCATGATACACTCAGGCCAGCAAGGGCCTCACTTTTGGTAACACGAGCTTCCTGCAAAAACCTGAGCTAAATCTAGAAAAGCCCTTAGATGGTCTTATTTTTAGCTATATAGTTGACTCCAGTTGAACAGTAACTGGAAAAAGAATCGAAATTACACATATTGTGAAATACTTTGCTGGTGGTCAGCAGCCTCCCTGCTTAACCAGTTTTTCTCTGTAGTATGTGTCCTAAAATGTGCATATATTTCATACATGTTTCCTATTTCTTTAGAACGCAGAATCACAGAATCATGTCTTTCAGATTCGTCTGTCCGTAGACTCTGCTTTCTGCTGCATATTTGCTACCCAAATAAATGAAGTACTACTCTACAGAAGAGAATACAAGCATTTTTCCATGACACCTGAATGCTAAACAGTCTGATAACTGTGATATTCTCACCACTGTGGCATGTCTTTGCCTATGTACACCTGTCTATATATTTAAGTATATTTCTATTTCTGTAAGAAAAGCACCTCCCTAACTGAGGAAGCTGATCTATAACAGGCACTGATACTACAAATTAACAATGCAAAGCCAAAGAACAAACTATCTGTTTGGAAATATTATGATTTGTAGATCTAAGATCTTAGGAGTGCTTCAGTATCTTGAAGAACCTTACAGAGAGAGAACAAAATGTTTTATGAAACCTTAAATTATGTAAAATACTGAGATGTATTATATGAGGCATTTTAAATAAGGGCAGAATAAAGGCTAAATACTTCTGAACTGTCTCAGAAAAATTAATCCTTCTTAATTCATGCACCATTACTAGACTGATATTAAAATGCCTCCTGCCTTTAGGCTGATGTGGTTATAATTATTTACTTGTTTTAATTCATATTTTATGTACTGTATGTATTTTTATGCAGCACCAATTGTGGTGGCATCCAACAATTAAAAACAAGCATAAATTAATCTCTCATTTACAGGCAACCATCTTCAATTAATGAACTAAAGGACCTTCTACAATTTTAATTAAAGTTCTGAATAAGCCAATACATCTCATATAAATCTTATGAAACCTGAACTTTTCAAGAGGACCTTTTTTAACAACACCTTGGAGGCCATTTTATCCCTATTGTGAAAATAAGAGTCTGAGCTTTTTGTCTCTCATAACTACTACTGGGTGCCCCAGAACTAGGTAATATCCTCCCAGCATCACCTGAGCAGTAGTTATTCTATTGATTCTAGCCTCAGAAAAGTTATGTGCAATTTTTTTAGCACTGACTCCCTGAGTGACCCTGGGAAAGAAAACTGGTATTTTGTGTATGATTTCTTTGTCTCACAAAGGTGCCGCAGTGCTAAGTTGGGGAGTCAGTGATAACACTATGTAGAAATTGTAAAATCTTTTATATAATGTTTTTACAATCACTAGACAGCACTTTCCTTGACAGAGTTCATCCTCAAACACAGCCCCTGAACTTGGACTCACAAGTGCTATTTTGGGTATAGATCCATAGAACAAAGAGAATTTGGGACATTCCATTTGTCATATGTCCATTGTCATATACTTGCCCTTCTGAATTACATGATGATACTTCGTAAATCCACTTTTCATTTTAAAAGTTACAGAAAGAGCCTATGCTACTGCAGATTTGAATTTGAAGGGGACATATGCATATGTACTCATACATCTAGTGCTAAAAGAAAATATTAATTGCAAACTTAAACACTGAGACATTGATAAATGTCAAAAATATTCCCATTTAAATTTCCTGACTATACAACAGTGTTCAATTCCATTTCCACTTACTTTGTTTTCTAGAACCTTTTAAAACCCGACTCCCTGTTGTCTTAGCTCATTGTCCTGATAAACTAAGTTCCCTAGGTCTCAGACCTGGTTTATCTAATCTAAGATACCCTGCCCAATTAATTGTCTTTTATTTTGCAGCAGGATTTATTAGCTGAAACATAATGACACACTGAATGCAATGCCTGGACAACTTAGAAAAAACTTGTGTCTCACTCCAAAAGGTTGTATGGGCACAAGCTTCATTTTCCAAATTCTTGCCACAATTTCCTCTACCTTGGGTTCCCACTCCCCAGCTTTCACACTTTTAAGCAAACGTGCTACTTCTTCCCTTTCCTTTTATGTCAGGCAGCTTTCCTCTCCTTTCCCCTTTCAGCCAGGAACAGCCACCATTTTCACTGTAAAACCTGAAGCATGTGAAGGCTAGAAAAATTCTTCAGGGAACATGAAGCTGAAAAATAGAGAGTCTATATTTGGCTGTGTGAACCTGGGAAAATTGGGGCAAATTTTCAATAGAGAGCAAAGGGCATAGCCCTGATAACCAAATTTGGACCACTTATTTGACAATCATAGTTCATAATAATTTTAAATTCAGACTAGTAAATATTTTTCTGTGCTAATGAGTGAATACTTTCAGAATTTTCCAAAATTGTTCAGCTCAAGTAGTTACATCTAGGCAAAATTTGAAGCAACTGAAAATAAGATTCTGCATGGTAAATGTCAAGGAATGCATGTAGGTACTTCTCCTTTTCCCATCTCCAAAATGTTGACCTTGAAAATCTTCTTACACAGACAAAAGTAAATCAAACATGTTCTCTTCCATTCTGCAGCTTTGAATTTTTATATGAAATGCACAATCATTATTGAATAGCAAGGACAGATGTGCTGGGGACGGGCACGCCATGTAGATTTCTGCACAGTGATATCTTATTTCATTAAGATATCAAACACTTACCCCAAAGAGAAAAAAAGGCACCGAACAGTTGTCACAACTCTCTCAATGGAAAAACAGCAACATGACTGAAAATTCTAGTGATCTATAGTTTAGCTGTATTTTATCCTCATGAACTCAGGCAGGTGGACTTTATAAAAGAGGTCTCAAAGCTAAGGTCACACAGGGACCAATAAAGCAAGTGTTCAAATACTGCTCTGTGCCTGCATTTCAGGCATTATCTATTATTTTACAGGGACAAAAAGAGGCCACCAGTTCCTTCCCTGCTCCTTCATGTCAGTGATAACACTTCAAGAAATTGTGTCAGTGGCAGTTGCGATGATAGATTTTGTAATATGGAAGCTGTTTCAGTAGGAGATAGACATAAGTCACCAACCTGTGACTCACACGAACATGCTCAGAGATGTTAATGCAGGAAGCAAAACCAAACAATTTTCTGAAGGTTTCTGTCATTTTTACAGATATTAAAGAAAGTTTATACAAAAGGGAAATGCCATCTTGAAAGCCGTCAAACTCCACTCTTCCCCCTCGCCATCAAAATAAAAGCCCCTAAAACCGAAACCACTTCCTCTGCTGTTAGGAAATTGAATCAAAAGGCACCAAAGATACATCCTCATTTGAAAGCAGTAAAATTTGATCCTGGGAAGAAATTTTTTTTTTTTTTAGTTTGTTTGTGTTTGTTTGTTTGTTTTCATGAAATGATAATGTAATAAGAAATCAGAGTGACTCCAAGTGCTTCAATTTCAGTTCTCAGCTGTTATCTTCATGGTACCTGAAGGGTTTGAACATGTTATAAAATGCACTAAAGTTCAGAGGTAAATGTAATCGACAGGTTTTGTACCTCTAGCACAATGGATTTATAGTAAAATTCACTTTCATAGAAAAAAAAGGTTTACTTAGACTTGGTGTAAGATTGTGAAATTAAATGCTCAGACACTACCAACTATCTACCTTCCTTCCTACCTGCTACACATTTTGGTTTCTCACTCCTCTCTCATTCAAATGCACCAAAAATTCCTATTCACAATGATGACATGAAAAGCTTGAATAGAGCACACAGAACACAGCTGGAGTCAAATGCTTATGATTGATAGTGTTCAATAGGATACATTAAAAGCAAATAATAATAATATTTAGCAGTAGAAAAAAATCACTTAAGACTGATGGATTCACTGGAGAAATGCAAGTAATTAAAGCGTTGCTCTTAAAATTTTAATATTTTCTTCATTATCCATCTCTATAACACAAAATGTAGCTTCTGTTGGCTCTCTGACAATTTGGATATTGGAGGACGTTATACACTACCATTTTAAGTACAAAGAAGTTGTAGGGTGGAGTGGCGGGGGAGAAGCACTTTTTCAGTACAAGAGTTCATTTGAAACTCTGATATCTTTACTAGATTCTATCTTAATTTCATGCATAATGAGATGAATAGAAGGCTATCATTTCATTTCAATGGACTAGCGATCAAACCCTAGATACCGTTGCTGTAGCGAACTTCATACTGAATAACAATGGAGGAAACTTTCACAGGCCAATGTTAGATATTGTTCTGAAAATTGGTTGGGGACAAGTTACTCACCCAATGTGGTAACATTTTTCCCATGGAAGGGGAAAAAAAAACCTATTATCACTTAAATTATGGACTTGATATCTCCAGCAGCATAAGGCACAAGCAATCCAAGGTAAATCTTCCATCTTGGTCTCCTCTGTGCTAATGTTATCAGGATTTCTAGATGGTTCTTTTTTCTTTATCTTTAAATGAAGTAGGTACAAGATGCAGTGTTAAGTCTTATACTTGGGACTTGATTTTGTAAAAAGCTGAAAGTCTTGAATCAAAGTAGAGCCAGGCTTCAGAATGCATTCTTCTTGAAAACTTTTACATAGTAGACTTTTAATGACTCAAATAATTTATTTTCTTGTCATTATTCTGCAGCAGTCACTGCTTTGAAATTATGAAGGATGTTAAACCGAATTACAAATTTTTTTTCCCAAGGCTTTTGACAAGGTGGTTTTCTTCACAGGAGTTATTGATTAGAGTTTGGCTGAGTATCTTTGGTTTACAAGATGTTACTGACTCTAGCAGGGAGGCTTGGACAGGGTCTTTTATGAAGAAGCCCTGTAGATACAGAGGGAAGTTTCTTACCTCTATAATGTTGCATATCCTGTGTTCATCAAGTCTTCTGTGTTTTTTCATTCTTTCATGAAAACTCAACAAACAACATCTGAATAAAGAAATCTACACTTCATTGAAGCGTAGGATAAAGTTCCTCCTTTTTGACAGTTGCTTGCTCTCATGCAAGAGTTGGTAAACACTACCTAGAGACTACAAATGCATCTCTGGACTGCCTATGAGATCTATCTCTGAGTCCTAAAGAAGCCCTGGGTGGTTTTGGAGGTATATTCTGTGTGCTGATCAGGCAGTATTGATAGTTTCACACAGTTTTAAGCTTTCTGCTGGGAAAGGAAAACTTAAGACCATGGTTTGGGCTCAACAGTATGCCCAGGATTTTAACATGAAAATCAGGAGCTGTTTTTTCCTATTATGACTTCTCAGTTGGCAGATTTTCTGCTCAGAGGGCCTACCACCTGGGCTTATGCCAACAGAAGTAGGAACAGTTGGATTTAGTCTGTGATTAACAGAATAAATTCCCCTTCTTGCAGATAAAATTCTAGATTTTATCAGAAGAAATATGTCACAGAAAAGTGATGACAAAGCCAGGTTCTCACACCTGCATGTGCTGAGGAGGTGACACTTTTGGAAAGGGGTCCACCCTGTGGTCTGCAGACAACGCTCAGAGTCCCCAGCACCAGCATCCCCCCAGGGGCAGCTCTCAACTCTGGGCTCCTACCCCAATTGCTGCTGCTCTGGGCTCTCATTCCTGTAAGTCTCGTCTCTAAAAGGATAACTGACAAAGACATTTCCTTCACTCTTGCTGAGGCACCTCTGCTGTACATTCCTCAGTAAAACTTCAGTTATATGTACTGTACAACAATGGGATTACATTGTTTGTAAAAAAATTCATGTCTTACTCTTCTTAGGATAAACCACAATTAGCCTTATATTTTGCTGTCACAAACTTTGCTATTCTGGTGATTGCTACTTATATTCAGCAGCCATTCCTTTCCTACACAAACTAAAACTATATTTGCAAAAATCAGAAGACATGGGTGGATACACTTACCTAGTTTTCACTAGTTTGGTTCATGATGAAGATTGCTAGGCTGCTTCCACTTCATTCAAAGGACGAGAGCAAGTGTCCGTTACTGAGGGACAGAGTTCATTCTCTGCAGCAAAGATCTCATTTTCCTTTGAAAGGAGGGGAGGAAATGGCCTCGTGTTATGATCACCTAGCTATTTCAAATGTTCACTGTGCATATCGGACTGGGATCTGTATCGTGTGTAGATTTGTTCTGATCTCATTTTTTTCCTTTGGTTACTGTAATCACAGATTGCCCTGTTTCAGGGCAACGAGATACATTCAGAAAAGAGAAATTCACTTTGCCAGAGAATTATCTAGGTTAGGAACCAGGTGCAGGGTGTCAGAGAGCCTGGAAAATACTGATTTCTTTCCCCTAAGTGCCTGGAAAGCTTGGAAAGATGCACCGCCTTACACGGATGAGGTACCTACATGCAAGCAGTGAGATTACTGCTGCTTCCTTCCCTCTTCTTCACGCAACACTACGTAGATCATGGGCTTTAAAATTTAGGGAGAGTCGATTCATACACTTCAGCTGTCCTGCTTCTATTTTTTATGAAAGATTAAGGGCAAACCTCTAGCAAAAATGTCTGTTGTCTTGTCTGCCTCAGCTTAGCTGTAGTTATTCATAAATATATACTCGTTACTAGTGGTACAGTACTGTCTCTCTCATGCCCATGACAAAATTGATCTGGGCTGTAAATCAACAGTGCTGTGAAATGTAAGAGTGCCAAACTCCTGTGAAAATCTCACCCAAGTTACGTTCTACATCACAGCCATGCATGCAGCTGCTACGATTGTTATCTGAAATTTTTCCCCAAGGTTTGCATTAGATGTTACCTTCCCCATCCCATTTAAATTAAAAAAAAAATAAAAAAAATTAAAAAATCCAAAACACAAAAACCCCCCAAACCCACAACACATGTTCAGGGCTTCCCTTTGGTGACAGATTCTGGGGTTTTGGCCATTGTCAATCACAAGAAAACATTTCTCTAGCTACTACAAGCACTAATGCTCATTACAGACCTGAGCCAACTCCCATGAAAGCCATTGGGATTCTTTCAAATTACTTTGTTGTGGTTCAAATCAGGCCCTGAAACACCTATATTACTAAAAATCACTGTTGTTTCCAGTGAGGACCTTCTGTTCTTTCTATATGAAGTATTTATAGGAAAATATCGAACTGTCTTTCACAGTGACTCAGTAAATAACTCACGTCATGTTCAGTGCTTTTAGGCTGTAATTAAAGATTTAAGCCATTCAACAAAAAAGTCATTGCTTAATTAAAACCAATAAAAATCTTTCCATATTAAAATATTTGCCTGTTGCCACTCAGACTTTGTTATAGGTGTACTACAGGATTTTTCAAGCTAATCTAATTTAAAGCAAGCAGTAAGCTATTTTTCCCTGGATGAAAGCTTTTAAAAATCATATTGCCTTAATCTTTACACTGTTAAGAATTGTAATATGTATTTATTCTTCAAATGTGTGGTCCCATATGCATTATTTAATTTCATTAGAGATAATGGGCAAATTGATACTCACTATATTTTCATACTGCTCGTGTTTCTTTGTTGGAATTGTGGAGCTATAATCTGGTTATGATCAAACAGAGCATTATAGATTGCATCGGCCTCCACAACTGGCTCTTGGGTCCCTCTCCAGTTGTTCCTTGGTCTATAAAACGTATGCATATGTCACATTCCAATTTTGGATGAGAGGAAGGTCCCCTTGCATTCCAGCCAACCTCAGATGAGTCTGGGAGCTTAGGGGCAGCTAGACCAACCTCTCACACACCAGAGCATGGTTTTGCTGGTATTCTCGGGAACAGAATTAAGACTCAAAATGGAGTCAAGTGCCAGGTAACTTCATTTACCCGAGAACAAGCTTGCAAATGCAAGAGAAAAGAGAGAAAAAAAGGAAAGAGAGAGAAAAGAAAAGAGTTTCAGTTGCAACAGCTACCACCATGGAGCTGCGGCATCCCGACAGTCCAATTCACTCGGTGAGGGAACGTTCCATCCGATGTTGGTTCTGATGTTGATTCCATCGAAGTTGATTTCTGTTGATGTGTTGTTTCCTTGATGTTTGTTCCCCTTTTTCATGTTGGTTGTTTCTGTCCTTTTATTGTTCGTTTTGGTGCATATTCATTGTATTCCAAGACCTGGTTTGCCTAGCCGCACCCCTCACCGGGTGGTGATATGCATGCCCATTACCGTCTCTGGGCCCCTCTGTTTTTTTTTCTTCTGGCCTTGGGTTTGGGCTCATGCCGGGGGGGAAGGCTAAATTTCTCAGAATCAGCTCTGCATTCAGGTTCGCAGGACAACAGGAGTTGGCTTGCAAGATAATGGGAACTGGCTTGCAAGATAACAGGAATTGGCTTGCAAGATAACAGGAAGGCTCTAGTCCTATGGTTTAACTGAAGTTCCATTGTTCGGGTGGTGGTTTGATGTTTCGACAATGTTGAGACAAATATTCGACACAGTCTTTTACAGCATACTCTTACTACCTTCAAAACACCAAAAACTGAACTCCCTCCTCTCTGCCCCCTCAACACTGTTGGTTTGAAGAGTAACACTGATTGTTTAGTTATCCTTGCGGAAGGCTCAGTATCATCAGATGCTTAGCAACCACATACCCGCTGAAGCAGAAGAGACAGAATACCACGAAGGAAAGAGAAAGGCAGAATCCACACGTAGTGTCCCAGTGAGAAACATGAAGCAGGATTTTGTCATGACCCAAGTTCAAAGGAACTAACTGGTGTCTTTGAGACCCTCAGATGATGTATTGTGAGGCCTTGGAAAAGAGAAAGATTCAGAAGCCTAGCCTAGATAACCTAATGGAAAAAAGGTCCCATTAACCTTAATTGATAAGCCTGAAAGTCTATCCCTTTGCTTTCTAATACCTAGTTTTGGACCTGTGGACATAAAATTGGAAAAATAAATTGTGTTTAAAAACACCTTCTCAGGTAAGTATTTGTATATCTTTCCTTTTCCTGGATGAACAGTACTTAGGCCTATACTGAGGTAAAAAGCAGCAAGGGAAAATGACCATTTTACAGAATTGTCACCCCAGTGAACCAACATATTTTCACATAACAGATTGTTCACAGTGTAGTTTTTCCATCAGTATGATTACATCATAAGATATTCCTCTAGTGTAGATATTTGTAGTGTAGTGTAGATATTTGTAGTGTAGTATAGATATCCTGGGCTAGCTCCAGGACTGGCATCGGTAGAACTGCTCCAGTTAAAACAGTTTGTTCAGCTCCACTGAGTCCAAGCGAGATATTTTCTCGATGTTTAAAAATCCTGTCATTGATTTCTTTTTCTCCATTACTTTTATTTTCACATTCAAAGAAGTAATTAGTAGGTTAGGCTTTTTCTTTTCCATAACTGTGATGGCAACTTCAATCATATCATGAATTTTCAGGTGTGATGTATTCTATGTTTTAATTTCAGCTAATAAAAGATGAAAGGATTATTAGTACCAAATATTTTGGCTGACCCTAGAATACAGTATTTCATTTTCCACTTTAAATGGCGGTATGTACATTTTCATTAATTTCTGTCTTTGCTTCTGAGTATCCCAATTTCCCCATAGGTTTCACATGTTTGGTATCTTTAAGAAGATTTTGATCTGTCTTGCACCTTAAAATATTTAATCTTTTTTTTTTATTTGATGTAATCTTTTTTGGGGGGTTCTTTTGATGTTTTGATTGTATTTATCACTTTGCTAGATCTCCTTATTCTTACTTTCAAAGAGCCCTTTTTGTTCAGAGACAGACGTTACTTTCCCAATGTTATTTTCCTGGCATGTTCATCTATAAGAAATTTGCATCCTTTATTCTTAATTTGGTGGGCTTTTAGACTATGCTAGTTCTTAATACTTACCTTCATTCTATGACATCCTTGACTGCTAACCACAATGAAAATGTGTCCTCTTGTATTTGGTGGTTGTACTACTGCTGCTTCTCAAGATCACTCCTACACTAATAAAGGCTAAATAAAGAATAGCCTTTTCCTAGAATAGTAGAACAAGAACCACTCAAAATATTAATAAAATGTCTCTCTGCTTTTTTTTTTGTATTGTGCTATTGACTGATTGATATACAGCTAGTTGAATTCTTTTATGTTTTGCCCATTTTTTTTCTGCCTCTTAAAATCTAACTCAGAACAATGCAGTGTACTTCAGTTTTAAGAATCTGAGCAAAAACACAGCGCGGAGTACTGATGGCAGCAAGTTGGCCATTCAGTTTGTCTGCATACTGCAAACTGCATACTCAGACCAAAAATTCAGTGGCATGGTACTTTTCTATCAGAATTTTAATTATAGATGGCGATACATAACCTCTCAGGAACAGTATGATTCCCTGCCTCACCTGGTCTTCTGTAGCTTATAATATTTCTGATAGTTACCAGAGACTGTCTCTAAGAACTGAAGTAAAGGATGGGGTTTTTCTTCGTTTATTGGTTGGTCGGTTGGTTTGTAAGGGATTTTTTTGGCCATTTTTGTAGTACACAAAAAGCATCATCCAGTCTAAAACTGGATAACAGGGATAATTCAAACAGAGAGTCCAGAAGTTGTCTATGCCTTAAAGTTCATTGGGGAGCAGACTGTGGTCATTTAAATGCAGGCCTTGCTCTAACGTAGTGGTGTATAACTTCATTACTCTTGTTAGATACATAGATGGCATTCTTCTGTAACACTAGGATTTATCTAGAGGAAAGAAATCCCCATAAGGGATTTAGGTCAATATAGGATCTATAATCATTCACAGTTCATAATACACCGGAACTATTTTCTTTCTCACTGAACGTCCTGCAACAGAGGCAACCATATCAATTCTTGGAACTTGATTATTAAGTGTCTCCCTGTAGTTGGTCTGAGCTCGTGTAATTAAGTGACGGATAAGAATTTCAGCTTTCATGTTGAGGAAATCGGAGGTTTTATCCCTCATGATTGTCAACAACAGCTAGAAAATAAAACATCCTAACCTTATAAATGGAAATTAAAATAAGACCTAACATGAATTAATAATGTGTACATTTTCAAGCCAATTGCACTTGTAGGAGACACTGAAGAAATGATTTATGGCAATAAAATGTGCCAGCACACAGAAAAAAAGGGACTTTCACCTCACCTTTTGAAGTTGTGCTGCAAGTTAAGGTCGATGAACATTCCCCATGTTTTACATTGTAAAAGTGCACCTTCTGACACCCATCATCTGTGATTCCCCAGTGGTCCACAGCACAACACAGGTACCTTCCTTTCCCCAAGAGAAGCCAGAATTTGCAGATTTTATCCTCAGGAAAGAAAAAAGATATTTCTTTTGTGTTATTTTTTTGTAAGAATAAAGAAATTTAGTAGGGTCTGTTGTGATAGGACGAGGGGCCATGGTTTTAAAACAGAGGCAGGCAGATTCAGACTGGATATAAGGAAAAAACTTTTTACAATGAGGGTTGTGGAACACCAGAACAGGTTGCCCAGAGAGGTGGTGGATGCCTCATCCCTGGAAACATTCAAGACCAGGCTGGATGAGGCTGTGAGCAACCTGATCTGGTTGGAGATGTCCCTGCTCCTTGCAGGGGGTTGGACTAGATGGCCTTTAAAGGTCCCTTCCAACCCAAACTATTCTGTGATTTTACGAAATTAAAAATCAATAAATAAAAATTAAGTGCTACTTTGAGTAAACTATTTGTGCACCTTTCAGGATGGTAGATTCATACAACCCCTCTCCCATATCCTGTTGAATATTAGTTTTATCACAAAAGAAACAATAAAAAAAAAATTACATTAGAACTCTGTACCTTGCTAAAAGTAAGTGAAGTTGGTACAAATGCTTCGACAGTACCTGTATGTGCCTTCTTTCCATGTAATAAGAAACTTCCTATTATACATGTCAGGCAGCCAACCCTCATTTAGAATTTCAGGGTCTTTATTGCTATTTTAAAGGTGAGGTCTATGAAGTAAAGAATATGGTTGAAGTTGTGCTGAACTTCTGCAACAGTGGGTAAAATAGAAGGTTTCAAGCTTTAATTCTTTGTATGACTGTATCTCAACATTATCTTCTTAAGTAATATTGAAAAAGATTAACTACCGAATTAGTACTGATTTTTACAAAAAAAACATTGTTTTGGGGAAGCTGAATAGAGAGGAGTAACATCAAGATGAAATTACCAACAAAGAAATTATTCTTTCACTGAAGTAAGCCCCACAGACATTGTAATGTAATTTCTTGTTAATGAATGCATTAATAGAACTTTGCCACAGAAGAACCCTCTGAATTTTAAACTACCATAGATCTTTGTTCAAACTGTGTATGACAAAAACATTTTATATCAATTATATATTTCATTTGCACAGTTGGATGAAATAATGATAGATTCCAAGTTTGTTTCCCTGTAACTCAGAAACAGTGATTAAACTAATTAAAATTCTTCCCACAGCATAAAAAATTGACAATGCAATGTCATTTGGAGATCCATCAGGAGGACCTCACTCATGTGATGGGGGTTTTACTCGTATATGGCTGCTAAGATGGAAGGTTTCAGGGAGGGAGAATTTATACAGTGAGTGTCTAAATCACAGAATTTTCTTTCCCTCCCTCTTCTTGCTCATGTATCCAAGATTTCAGTGTGGAAGCTGAACTAAAGGGGTTTCTATTAGTCCTCCTCCATTGCTCTTAAGCAAAGAGCAACTCAAGCTCACACCGCAAGGCAGCCCCTAGCCCCACGCACCAATTTCAGCATTAGCGAGAGGCTTATCTTCCACAGACCCGAAGGTTATTCAGGTTACTTACCAAGAGCCTAGGGGCCACATCCAATTTGCATTTAAACTATAGACATTTATTAGAAGTGCATATAACCATATTTGGTATGCAGATGGAAAATAATTTATAGTGGTTCATTAGCAACACCAGCCAGGAGTTCTGCTGTTTTGTTCCCATCCTTCAGTTACGGGAAGAGGGCAGCGGGAGCCCACATTATATGACTCAGCAGGTCTCATCTGGCCCTTGGGCTGCGCATTACGTGCCCCCGCTCTACCGTTTGATGTGCCGAACAATCTCCGATTTCCAACTGGGGATGTAAACTGATAATGAGATTGCTTTAATGCTCTAAATCTCAGTGGCATTATCACAAAGGCCATTTTCCAGCTTTTGCAGTTGCCTGAAAGGGAAAGGGAAATAAACAGTAGAGGTGAAAACAAAATTGTTGTATAAGTTACAAGGCAAATGCAAGCTGCTGATTCAGGAGAAAGTGTGAACTGGCTGCAGTCAAGTAGCAATTTTGTTTTCTTTCGATACATCACATGGAGCATTTATTTAAAATGCTGTTCAGGCAGACAGGCTCAAAGGGAGTGGCATCATATTTCCACCGGAGTCATGGGAACAACAGATAAACACCGCAAATGCCTTACAAACATTAAAATAGCATAGTAGGCCATGCGATCATTTTGTGTACAATCACAGTATGCCCAGAGATCTGTTTACATCGGCAACAAAACCAATGATCTGTTAAATGCAACATTAAACAATCTACGAGCACTTCTGTTTCCAGGTGTTATGACAGTCGATAACCGCTTCTCTATTCCTCACTTAACATTCGGGCTATAACATAGTTTCTAGATGTCAGGCATCATGTAATTGTATTTTAAAATTTGCTAAAGAAGTATAGTCTTGAGAAGCAGCAAACAGCAGGGGCCAAATTTTAATAAGTATCTCTGTTAATGTCACTTCAGCAACACGATTCCCACTATTTTAATCACAGGGGGTCTTTAACATGCCTTCAGGGGGACACAGTTAAAGCCAAGAAAAATGTCACAATTATTAACTGACTACAAAGAAAGGAAAGTAAGGAAGTTGTTTAAGCGTTGCTAGAAAATTACTCTCTTAATTAGAGCATTAGAAGATTATTATACTCCTCTCTTCAGCAGTGAGTGGTACTGAAGTATACCGAGGTAAACATACAAGACACTGACCCGTATCAAAATTAGCTGGCAATTATTGTCTTGTAACATCCCTGAACTCCTGAGACTCATTTGTGCTGTCCTGCAAGGCTGGCGCCACTGCCTGTCCCCTCTGTCTGCTTCCCCCTGCCCTGTCCCACACATCACACCCTTGACATGGCAGGGCAGGTCATGGACCCCTTCCTTAAGTTGTGTGTGTGTGCACACTGCTTTGGCTGGCAGTAACAAGGGTAATCTTCAGTTTCCAGAAGACACTAATAAACACCGTAATGAGCCACCAACCAGAAATCCAGGAAAATGAAATCAAACTGCTCGTAAGCTCAGTGGGTACAGCTACATCACAGATTTAGTTCAGGTGGACTAAAGGGGTTGGACGGGGTTCTGAGCAACCTGATCTGGTTGGAGATGTCCCTGCTCCTTGCAGGGGGGTTGAATTAGATGACCTTTAAAGCTCCCTTCCAACCCAAACTATTCTGTGATTCTATTCTTTCAAGAGAGAGGTTGTCTTGTGTCCATACTTGGTGTCCCGTGAATACTCTCTCAAGCACAACACTGCACACTCCAAGCCCTTTCCCTCCTGGTGGGAACAAGAAACGTGGGGCAGCCAGCTCTCTAAGCTTGCCCAGTGAATCTCAGAAAAGAAACTAGCGTGAAATTCAAGCTGATAAATCACAGTGTGGACACAGGTTTAGGCACATGACAGATGAAATAAAATCTAACCCCGCATCAGTTAGTAAAGGAGACGCACCGAGTGAACTCCGCTTCTCCCTGCTCCTCAAAAAATGAATGAAATGACTTAACAAAACTGTATTGAAGGGGGAGAACAAAGTAGAAATAGAAAGATAAACAGACTAATATATTATTTCTCATTTTTCTTAAGAGTTCTATAAAGAACAAAACTAAAAGTCATGTGAGAAGAAATACACCTGAGCAAACCAACTCAACGTGCCTCAGACTGAGTGGCTACCCTAATCCATTGCAAAAGCTTGCAGCCCTTTAGGGAGGAAATACTGAAAAATGGAGCTCTCTGAGTACCCACACAATTTAATTTTCACTGATCTCTGAATAACGTCTAAACCTAATATTTATTACTTTACTCTAGGAATTGAATTTGGTCTCTGTTACTAGCAATCAAATCAATCCGTTAAAATATTATTATGCTTTGTTTAGAGAATAAAAGCTTTTCTGCTGTTTTCTTGGTGAAGAAACCACTCAGAGCACTTGCTGCCTTCCAGCCTCCTCCTGTAATACCAACTTACAAATTGTCATTATCAAATCACAGGACTCTATTGCCTATCCAACTAGACAGCAAGGCTGTCCAGTATTATGCCCATCATCTGCTTCAGCGTGCCACTTCTTGCTTCACTAGCCATTCCATTAGCCATTCCAGTCTTTCCCATCTGTTACCAGGGCTAAAGACAGAGTCCATAGTGCCTGAGAAAATGTCTTAAACAAATTTTCCCGTACTTTTCAAGTCTAGGATTTTGACATCCAAAGGCTGTAAAATCCTGCACTGGAGGAGAGTGGGGTCATCGCTTAGGCCCAGGCATACTTACTTTGCCTAAGCTTCATACCTTATTAATAATATGACATCATCTGTTTTTTGAGGTTTTTTACAGAAATGCCCCAAATATGATCAAACTTAAAATGAAAACTGAACACATTTCAGGCTTGCCCACTGGCCCTCTCTATTTATTTCTTCTCTGCATGCACACTGACAATATACTCCTCCCCTCTGAGCTGCTGTCAGTCCAGGAGGAGCTATGCTTTTCTTTTAAGCTTCCTGTTGCACCTAGGAGTGCCACCGTACGCAGAACAGCATTTGCATGGCAGGAAATCAAGGTTCAGAAAGGAAAAAGAGACCTCAAGGGGGAACTCACTGTGTAAACCTGCAGTTAGGAAAATTTCCTGGGAGACATGATCTGTGGATTAGAGCCTTCAAACATTAAGTCTGTGGATTCCCAAGAGTGTTTGCTAATCTCTGGGCACATTATCAAAACTAATCCTTCTTTTGGTTTCTGCTGAAATGAAAAGTGAATGCATGTTAAATTCTTTCGGAGGGTTTCTGGCTTTATGAGATTTTGGCTTTGGATCCCAGCTGGATGGAGTCACCTTCCTGCAATCCAAAGGCTAGAATGAAGAAGAGTGTGTTTTGAGCTGTATCAGAGCGCCTACTGCTGCGATCGGCTGGCTGTAGGTGTGTCGCTGCTCAGCTTCTTCTGTGGTGATAGTCTGACCTCTGTCTCTCTCGCGTGGCTCGATAGACCATTAAAGGCACCGATCCCAGAGCAGGATCTGTAAGATATTGCAGTGCTTATCTGTCAGTAGCCCAGACCCTTCTTCAGCCTGGCTCTTTGCTTATGACAAGCAGGTGCTGTCCATTTTGAGACTTTTGTTTGTTGCTTGTCTTTGGACCAAATTCTTCCAAATCTTAGACTCAGTAATTTTGACTTTATTTTCAATGTGCAAATAAAGAATTCTATGAAATGTTATGTGATTATACCAATCATGATTTTGAAAACCTCTCACAAATTAAAATAATCTAGAAAATTAGAGGAAAATTAAATTCACAACTGCTATCTTTGTGTAAATACATATGAGATGTTATGGCAACACAGTCAGTTTTCATATCTCAGGCTACTTCTTCTGTGTTAGAAAATGGAAAAAAAAATTATCTAGGATGTCTCAGTAACAAAAGCAACAGGTGTTAATTTTTCTAAATTTTACAAATATGAAAACAGTTGTGACTACCTCTAAATTTCAGTAAAAGTATAGGCAAGTTTTGAGTTAACATTACAATAGAAATATCACCATAATGAGAAAATATAATAAACACTTAATTATTTGTGTCTACATCAGTACAGAAATTTCTTACCTGCAGGAACTTAGAAAAGCATATACAGTGGGAGTGATCTCTTAAATCATTACTCAGTTATCTGCCACTACTTTTGGTCAACTGTGCTTTGAAACTTTCAGGTAATAAAGTTTATCCTTTGGAAGACTGATCTAGACTAAAGAGATCTTGCAAAGCAAGGATTCAGAAGACAGAGAAGTATAGATCTGAACATACTAATCACTGAAATTAAATGAAGTAACAAGGAATATTACCTTAGGAGCATGTAGAGAGGAAATGGAGTCCATGTGAATTCCCCTGCAAGGAAGGGCTCAGACAATTACAGTGATTTAGAAGTTACAGTAATGTACTGTAAAATCATACCAGACACTGAATTTTATGCAGCTCCTGAAGGAGAGTTACTATTGTTAAATAAGGTACAAGAGAAGCGGAATTTCTGAACAATCTATTTCCTTTCCTGAAAGGCCAAATTTTGCTCCCGGAGTCCGTGGGCACTGGTTACCTGAATGCTGTCGATCCATGCTTCTTCATTGCCTAAACAAGTATGAGATATTGGGCAACATGCTTCCAGCAGTCAGTTAGGCTTAGTTTTGCAGAATATTCCTGAGCACCCCTGCTCTGGAGGGACTGTTGGGGACATTCAGTAATGCTAATCTGCTTATTCCTCATGAACCCTATACAATAATTGCACTGTTTGTGATCCAAAATACAAGCATGCTGTTCTTTTACTCTCCTCAGTCAGAATCGTCTCAGCTAAGTAAATCAAACACACTTACAAAAGATTTTGTAAGGAATTTACTCCCATTTTTGTTGCCACTTTCTGAGAAGGGTGTTACCAGCCAGAACACAGTTAAGAGAGTGAAGTGAATGAGAATTTTAGACCACTTAGAGTTATAGAGGATTTGAGGATGTATTGACCAAATCCTCGGCTAAACTGAACAAATACTCTAATTTACTTATGGTTTGTGTTTGGCTTTGGTTAGTGAGTTAGTTGTAGGCCAAGAAGTCCGGGAGAGAGGGAGTATTTTTGGTCCATTTTGTACTGCCTGAGAAAGAGAAGGGCAATGATGGGACTTCTGTTTGAATTCCTTACATCACAGATCATATACACAAATGTCATTCTGGCAAAGGCAGGATGTGTTAGCAGAAAATACTGTGCTATCTGATTACAGTACTAGTTGTTTAATTCATGTAGTGGGTAGTGAGGACAGTATCAGGCTAAGTAAACAAGCTGCTAATCTTAACAGGACTGTGTTTTGAAAATGAAATGTACTTCTGATCTACTGATTACTTTTGTTATTCTAAGAATAATGATGATATATTCAAAAATATTCTGCATGCAATTTTGCTTTGCTTTCTTTACATAATTTTCCTTACAAGTTCATCTAAATTATTATTTAAGTATTTATATGGTGCTCACCGTTGTAGAAGAGAGTAGCTTACAATTTAAGGCTGCAAACTATCAAATTAGATCTCAACTGCATGCATCATCCAGGAAATTTCAGCATCTCCTTCAGCTTTTTGCAACACATATTTATTCAGGTAGAATTTAATTAAACTGAGCAAATTAAAGCTGACTACCGACTCATTTCAAAGCATTGGAGCAGAGAAGTAGACAGTGACACTGGAAGAATTTGCAACCAGCTAGGACATTGTAATCTCTCAGTAGCCCTCAATTAGCCATTAATAATTTTGTGAATTTTAAATTTGATTTGCACCATGCAACAACTAATTTGAGAAGAAGAGAGACCTGTTAAGCTATGCATTTCAACAAGTCTCTTAAAACATGAGAACACCAAAGTATACAATTTTTGACCACTACAAGCAACTGTCATATTGGCTAATATATATATATTTATATATATCTCTCACACCTCATCATCTTTGCTTTAGTAGCTTGTCCTTCATCTACTCATATCAGGAATGAACATAAACTGTGCTGACCTGCTGTCTAAATCCAGATTATGCAAAGCTAAATGAGCACTTTCTACACACATCTATGCACTTACAAAATTATAATTACAGGAAGTGCAGAAACAAAACAGGTGTTAAAAAAATCCTTTGCCTCTTTCAGCTTTGTATTTATGTATGTGTTTGATCATCTTTACCAGTCAGATGTAACTCAAATTGAAATCTGCAGTAAGCAGTTGTAAAATACCAGTTCAAAGGCCATGTGCTCGCTCACTCCATGTGCTCAGACTGGGATACAAGCTGCCGGCTTCAGTATCTGAGCAGTATTTCCCCCCGATCAACTGATCTGCTTCAGCCTCTTGCTTGGATAGGACGACCTCACAACCCGATGGCATTAGCAACCGTATGAAGCCCACGTCTGACAACGTTTAGCATAACCTGTGCCAAAAAGCCTCCAGTGAGGAAAGTCCCACAAGCTCCATGAGGTACTCATTCCAGTGCCTAACTCTCCTTGCACCTTCTGACTATCTAAACTGATCTCCCTCCATGCAATTCCAGGCCGTTATTTCTCCATGTGCCAGGGGACGTTAATAATAACTCATTCCTTTAGATCTTGAAACAATCTTCTACATATTTGAAAACTGTTACTGTGTCTCTCATTCTCCTCTAGAAAAACCAAGCCCAATTCTGGGAGTCTCTTCTCTGAGCTGGTTCTCCTAAGCCCTCTAAGCATTCCCGCGGCGCTCTCTTACAGAGTAACCCCTCCTTGTGTTCCCTCTGGAGCTGCTTGGCTCTGCACTGGACCTTATTTTAGAAGCTTTGCAATATCCAAGGTAGCCCACAGAAGGTAAAAGAATTGACTTTGAAAATTGGATGCCCAGAAACCTTGTTTCATAAAAATGAAAGTTAAAACGGCTTGGGCTCTGACGCATGGTAAGGTCTCTAGATACCACCAAAATGGAGGAACTGCATTAACTCTGTAGTAACTAAAGAGTAGCGATAGGTTAAACATTTCTCCAGAAAAAAGGAGTGTACAAAACAGCCCTGATATGATATGTTCCCATAAGTTTAAGCATTTAACCATATTCAAAATAAAATCTGTCTCTAAAATAAGCATTTGGAAAGCAGAAGAAAAACATAAATCACTGTGATTGCTAAAAGAAGTGAAAAATAATGGATGAAACTAAACATGAGCATCAAATAGCACAGAACATTTCAAGAGAGTAAAAAATGGTTCTCAGTAAATGCTCACAACATTTAAATAGCTGAGGATGATTTTCCTTTTACCAAAAAAAAAAAAAAAAACACTGCTGTATGGAAACGAATGCAGGAAGCATTTGGTAAGCAAACTTACAATCAAAATGTCAGTGAAAAAAAGAATCAAAGTTGACAGTATCAAAAATATAGGAAAAAGGAAGTGTTCTGATCTACTTTTAAAGATCGGGAACACTGAACTGTTAAGGCAGATAATACACAAATTATTCCCAACATGAAATTTTTCCTACATACTAACAGAGCCATCTTCAGTGTGTTTTTATAATCTCACGTGCAAAACCACGGAAGCTCTCCATACGAATACATGAGAGAAGCACAGACCTCCTATGTTCTACATGGTGGAGGTCTGTGGAAATGCTCTACGAGTAGTCCTATACTTCACAAAGCCAAAAAATAGTCATTACATGAAAAAAAGCCTAGAGCTACACAAAAAAACTGTAAATCAGTTTATTCCATTTCAGTCACAATTTAGCTACGCAGAAAAAGCCAAATGAGGACAGAGTTGAAGAGCAGGGTGTACGCAGAACTTTCAGTGTACTTTAATGACTGGAAGTTAATAGATGTATCACTTGTTTTTGCATAAAGAATATTTTTTACTAACTAAGTTCTACTAAATTTATGAATTGTTCATCAGGGAAGTCTCATTGTCTTTAATACATTCGCTACATGTAAGCTCTCCTGGAACAGTTTAGACAACAAATTTTCAGGCTATTTTTGGTGAAATGTTTGTTTTATGTCTTTTCAGATTTGGATAGTGGGTGGTTGCTAATTCAAGCTGCACTGTTTCAATTTTCATACTGGCTGACAACCTTCCTCCAAATAATAACAAAACCCCTCGTCCTGCATGTCCAGGAGGAATTTTCAGATGCATAATTGATCCATTTCAAATAACTAAAACATCTGAGACTTGTGAACATTTGTACAATTAACCAGAAGATGCTGGAAGGCTAATGACTGATGATTAGTAGCCCACTATGGAGCGTAACTATTCAAAATTTGACACCTGTCCTCAGAAACATACTTGTATTTATCAATCTGATTTAAAACCTTTGTTTATTTTTGAACCAGCTGTGAACACTAGCTTGGAAACTATTTTACTACTATATTGAAGTACAAAAAATAGAGAGTGCAGATGCTATGGGCATGATGTTTGGCTAGGATAAATCAACAGATTTTATACAAAGCTGTGCTCGCTTTGACAACTGCAGAGATTTGGCCCAAGATACTGAACAGACAGCTAATAGATCTTTTTGAAGCTATTAAGAAGTTAATTAGGCAGGGTCTCCACCTCTTCATTTTTGATATTAATGACATAAAGGCATGTAAAAGCACTGCTCCAACTTTTTCAAATTATCACTCACCAGGAAAAGGACAGAATGATACCTTTGAACTGACATAGAAGGAGTTCATATACTAGACAACTTGATTTAACAACTGGGTCAAAGTTCAGTGCACAGGAATACTTTGCGAATGAAGCATACAAATAGAATTATTTACTAACTGAAGAGTGCATTGGTGCAATCAATAAGCATAGAAGAGATTTAAAAGTTAAAACATTGGCAAATGTTCATCTCTGAAGACTGCAGGGATTATGAAAATACAAGCTGTGCAAAAACTATGAAGCTAAATGGTTGAACTTCTTTCCAGATTCTAGAAATGTCATTTTTCAATGACATGTATTCTCTCTCAGAAATCTATAATATATTACATAGTGGAAAACATACTTACGCAATGTTAAACAATGAGCAAATACTAGAATTCTGTGTTTGTACGGCACTAGGCAATTTTTTTTTTGTCTGAAATGCTTAAAATTTAAAGTCCTAGTCTGACAAACACTTCACAGAGTTTCTTACCAGGTATCTTCCCAGCACAGTTAATTTGTCCACACAGAATAAACAATGCCTCGTTAAGTATTTGTAGGATGACCCCTAAAAGAGACAATATGACAGGTTTGGAATTCAGTGTTAAATGTTACCTAATCAAATACTGAAAAAGTATTATAATAAATCATTCAAAGTAAAGGAGAAGTAGATGATACTATTCAAGATAAATTATGTTCCATATGTAAAAATAAAATATTAACTTGAGCCTTTCAGCATGGTACAAGTGACTGAGTATAAAAATAACAACGAAGGTAGTCATTCAGGATTTAAAACCAAGACAATTTAAATTAAAGGCAATGGATGTTATTCCATTCTTATAAGGGTTATATTGTTACTTGGTGTGTACAAGGTATCTAGCATTTTCCCCACAAAATGCCTCTGGCTACCATTCAGCACCCAGAAAGATATTGAGGTTTTTTTTCTTTCCAATAATGTCTCCACTTATAATTTTTAAGGAAAGAGTGAAGACATAGATATCTGCCTGCTTGCACTTTCCTCAGTTCAAATTAGGAATTCTTTCCTTGCATTATACATATTGACCTTGAAAGATAAACAGATTTGTTAAAGTGTCCTTACAAAGTGATACAGTTTAGTATTTAATCCATTATTCCCCAAAGTTTAAACATTAGAAAAGACATCACAAAAGCGGTGAGTGGTTTACTTTCTCTTCTATGGCCATTGACAAATTCATATTTATCTACATATTTTCAATATCTACTATCATCTACATAGATTCTTTTGGAAGACAAGAAGACTTTTTATTAGATTGTCCTAGAAAAATTTAAAGCAATAAAGTCAACCTATTATTTTCCTCATGCTATTAGATGCAACATTTCACATTGTTACAGCCTTTGGAGATTAGCAAGGAAATAATTTCTCCTTTTTTATTTTCTTAAAAAGTTTATTTTTTTCCTGTTGACAGACTATGTGTGGTTATTTTCCTAAGGGTCTGAGAAGAACCTCTAGTAGGTAAGATGCTTCTAATTTTCCTAAGAATGACTAGATTTAAAGCTCATAGTATTCTCTTAATGCTTGTAAAAGCTGTAACTGTGACAGCCTGCAAAACTGAAATCTTTTTCATTACTACTTCTGTAGAACAAGTGTGGCTGTAGTACAAGATTTCCCAACTTTACACTCAAACACCTTCCCCTTTTTTCACAGGAACACTTCTTCAGGAGTGAAAGAGTAGTAAATTCTTGTGGCATCATTTCCTAGGATGCCACTGCCAGCTGCAGAGCTAAGTGCTGTACTCCCAGCTAGCTGGTGAGTCATCACTTTGGTCTTGTGAGATAGAGTGTATTTTTTGAGCTCTTCAGGAGCTGGAAAGATGCTTAAAGACATTGTAGAGATTATTTAAGCTTGAAATACATCTACTTTAGATCTTATTTCTCCAGCTCTTTTGCAGGCTCAATGGATAAAAACCACCCGCTGAAGAGCAAAATAGATTATTTTGAATTTTCTTCACTGAGCAGATATTCCCAGCTGCTGAGCACCCCAGAAGTTGATGCAGCTCGCATGCAAGAAGGAGGAATACACTGGCAGCTCCTCAGCAGTTGGCAGCAAAACTTCCACCCTGCCACATCTATATCTTGAGGTGAAAGAGTGACTGACACAGTCCCCTGAAAGATATTAGCTTATAAATGATCAATAAAAGTCTCTCTTTTGGCAACGCTTTCTTGCTGCTGCTGCCAACAGCTACAAGGATTGCAAGCTTCTTTTGTCTGTATATTTTACTGATGGCTAAGATAACCACAAACATATACACTTCCATTGTTCAATAGGATCAATATCACTTTAATGTTGCTTTAGCAACTCCATTTGGAGTTGTTTTATTTTTAGGGTTTCTAGTGAGGAGAAAAATCTCAAACTAGTTATAGCTTCTGAGTCCTTTAAATAACATGGCAACTGTTTTTATAACAGCAAATCTAGAGCAGAAAATTTGGCTGAATTTTCTTCTTGACCAAATATTGCATGATCTCAGGATAATATCAGGTTAAGACTATAAAAGACAGAACACCGTTTATATTAAAAAGAAGCTGCTACACATTTATTTCACTAACACCTCTGTCACTTATTCTTTTGTGACCTTGGACAATTAATTTACTCTCTGTTTTGCTTTTTTTTTTTTTCCTCTACCGTGAAATGAGTTCTTAACAGCATTCAGTTATTTGTTATTGTAGAACTTTGTGAAAAGGGGGCTGGAAACTGGTTTGTGTTCATCAAGTAAACTTGATAGGCTTGCATTTTTCTATATTTCAATGCTGAACAACTCCCTGCACTCTTTACAAGAAACCAAGAGCAAAAAAAGGTCTTCTGAGGTTCAGTCTTTTCAAAAGTATGTTCAGCAGTGTCCATGATAAGTTTAATTGAATAAACCACTAATTGGGAATATTTATAAAAAGTACATACTTCCAGTAGAAACCTTTCTATAGGTGTTTTGCCATTTTTCAGGTAAATATCTGAATTTATTAACTCCTCTATAATTAAAACTCTCTGTTTATCTGGTCCTTTATGTCTTCAATAGCTTTTCAGTTGACCATACAACCTGTGATGAGGTACCAGGTTGGTTTGTTTCAAATTTATGGACTACAAAGCAAAATTTCACGGGCCCTGCTAACTAACATTTTGAGGAGGAAAAAAAAAAAAGAGAGAGAGGGAAATTAAAAAGCATTTCTTTTCAGAAAGCTTGTAATCTTCTGTCTTAGATTATATTGACCTGAGCCTGTGTCTAGAGTGTAGGACAGACCTGCAGTCCTGCTCCATGATCATCCAAACACAATACCACCCTGTTCAGGTTTGTACTCCTGGTTTTCTTCTAAAGGAATGTACAGTATAAAACAAGAAAAAGACTCTAAAACTTTTCTAGTTATGGATACAGACTGAGTATGCATTTATTGCTTGGAGTCAGATGGTCTTCAAAGCTCACAGACATGTATGTGCAATGGTAAATCGAACTATTTAGTTTCACATTTTGACATTTTCCTACTCTCTGATCCAAAAGCATTTGAAAATTTACTAATATAATAAATGTCATTTAATGAAATGTTCACAGGATCTGTGTCCCATTGTCCCCCTGAAGGATTACTAGCAGTGTGAGAAAATGAATGGAAATCCATTCATTTTCAGGTGGTACCTAACCTAGGTGATACCACTGATGTGGAACATCCAAACTAGGAAAAAGTGCACAATCTAAAGAGGAAAAGGTCTTTTGAGGTTGGTTTAGTCTTCCTTTGCCCAGTGTACCTACCAAACAAAGCACTATTAAGTGCAGGGAGGAGAGTCATTGCAAAACCAAGTTATTTCTCTGATATTCGCATCTCGGGTATGTCAGTGCAAACCCTTCAAGGGATACAACTCAGCAAGAGCAAGCCATGGTAAAGACACAAGGCAGGCCCCAGCCTTGATTGCAAACAAAGGTTTACAAGCAGGCAGAAATATCACCAAGTACTTTTCTGCAGCAGACAGCATCTGTGTCTCTCTAGATATGACTGAAATAGGACTGTACAATTCCCAGAGAGCAATATATCTCACAGAGTGTAAACAGAGACTGACACTGATGCTGTCACACGCTATGCTGCCCAGAAAGTAGATTATAAAGCACAAGTTTCAGAAAGTACACCTGCAGCAAGTTCAATGTGGTGTAAAAGCTGATAGCAACTCAGCTACACAAAAGCGACATTAAAATCAACAGGAGCTTCAATGCCATTTGGGATTACAGCCTTAAGTCAAACAGCTGAGGTCCCTCATATTGTCACAAACATGCAACTAAATTATACTACCAATTTATCTACAATAATTGTGTTCATTATGCCATGATATCTTTTGCCTTTTCCTAACGGCAGTATTCATGCTGTTATCCAATACTTCATATACAATCAAAACAACGTGACTACACTTTATTTTTATCCAAGATGTACCCTTCAGATTTCATTTGTCAAAGAGGTAGAGTAAGATTAGGTATCTACAAAAAAAATGCCAAATTTACCTTGCATTCACTGTATCTCTACTTCCAGATTCACTGTGTCTTCTACATATCCAGGTTCTTTAGAGTAAATACATAGCAGCCTTAATTCTGCAATTTCTCAATAAATTTACTAATTTTGATCTCTTCCTTCTCTGGAATTCTGTCAACAAGGCATGGCAACATAAAGAAAACAAATGTAATTAATAGAGAACTTTTTATGACTATGACCTCAAAATTTTAAAAAGCAATGGCTTGATCAATAAGCAATACTACTTGAGATTTTTACAAGGAAAAAGTTCGAGTTCATTAACAAGTTATATAAAAGAAGTAACCAGCATCTTTTACTGAATGGAAAGTAGTAAGTTTCAAATATCTGTTACTTATGCATTTATCTGGATTTCCACATTATCACATATAATGCAAATATTATAATGTAATCTAGAACCCAAGTATTTAAGCTCTACACAGACAGAGGTGGAGAACATAACAAAGACAAATTAACCTTCCCTTTTCCTTGCTCTTCCTGCCAGTCTGGAGCTACATGCTGGCTCTAATGCCCAGACCTCCCAGGCTGCTGCTAAATCCCAGAATGTGGAATGATGAATCCAAATTTTCCTGTGGCAAGTCAGCATGAAACCACATCTTCTGTAAGTCACTGGCCTGCTGTCAAAATTACCTTTCCTACTGGTCTGCAGAGGTGTGGACATTATTGCCATGGCTCTTGGCAATTGTGCAGACAATCCTTTACTTCGCATCCTGCAGCTCTGAGAGGAGCTCAACCTTATTTGTGTTTGTATTTTTGAATAAAATTTTCTAACTGCCAGAAATACAAATACACAACACAGCAAGGTTTGCGTTGACACCGGTTCTAGCACCCCTACTCAACAGTATGTTTATCTAGTAAAGCAAGAAATTTCTTTGAGCAAATTCAATCTTGGCTGACTGAATTCTCCTTTCTCTTCCTTCCAAAAGCTCATAAAATAAATATAATAATGAACGGAGAGGATTAAACCAAAGAAAAGTCTTATTTCAGAATTAGTAGAGGAGAGGAAAGACAGCATGTTGCTTTTTGGAATAAAGTGGACATTCAGAGCTCCTTGTGCTGTGAAGCAAAATCATGTAAATGCTTGCTTCATAGATACATCTGGTCATGGGGATAGACATATCCACCACTGACACTTAGCTTTTGGAGATGCTTTCTCCGTCTCTTGTCTCTTAAGCCTCTCCAATACAGGTCACACAGGGAAAGAAGTGGATATCGGGAAGGAGTTTCATTTACATCTGCCCTTGCTGAGCATAGAGTCCAGCAGAGACAATATGTCACCAGCTTAGGTTTGTGGAGCTCTTTGGCTGTTTCATTTCTGCCTACGAGTGATTTAGACTACTATGCAGGGTTAGGAAGCTGTAACTCAGTTTCCTCCAGCTGTAGGATGACACATTATTTGGGATGGTGATTTACATTGAGATTAATCACAATCATGGCCATGTCAGCTGTTACCCTGTTTTGATCTTGTGATTCCATTGTACTGCACATATTAAGCCAAAGACAACTGAGTTTGGATTCTTGGTGTTGCTTGAAAGTAACCATACTGACACTATTACATGTTGGCTGCCACAATTAACTGATTATACGCTTATCTAATGTAGCTAGGTGGTAAGCCTTATGTCATTATAATGGTTCAATTGTTACAGTCCTAAATAAAACTGGACAATTTGGATCAGGAGCCTGAACATCTGACAAGCTGTGTGGTGCCTAGATCCAAAGTCGTGGTTTAGCACGCTGTACGCATGTGGGCAGCTGCACCATTTAGAGGTGGATCCAGGCTTGGGCTGGAACACCCCGGGCTGGTTTGAACACTTCCTTCCAAAGCCTGGCGGGTTTCAGCGTGATGGTTTTCAGCTAGGCCCATTTTTAACAAAAGCAAATGCAAATGAGAAGCTACCCAGAAATAGCATATCAATTTTCTACATCAATTTATAATGCAATGGAAACAGATGGTACATTCAGGCACTGTCAGAGAAAGCCATTTGGGTTTTGGTGACTATTCTTTTTTTTTTTTTTTTTTTTTTTTGATGGCATATTTGTTCTATTTCCATTGCTGAGTTGTTTCAACACCTGTATAAAATAGGATACCCCTGTTAAGTCAGAGCTATGTAAACTGATCTTGGTAACATACGTGGCTTTCTCAGTCCTGAAATTATTTTTTCTGGTCAATGGTGTTAGTTGTAAAGAATATTGCTTTTTGATGGCAATCAACACCATTCACTTGGTTTCTACTTGCAGAAAGAGGTAATAATTTAGCAGGGACCCTGAGAAGCCATTTCCAAAACCATGAAAGGTTCCTTCTATTTTTAGGAGGCATGTTTTGTGTTAAAGATGAGTCAACAGATCATTCATTTTGATTTGTATTCCACACAGTATTTGTATTCTACATTTTCTACAGTATTTGCAAAAAAAGGCCAGTGTGGTGATCTAAATTCAGGACACACAGCTCAGAGAAAAGATTAATTCAGATAAGGCTTGGGGCAACACATAGCTTATGCAATTTGCTGCCACCATTTCCACTGAATCTTCACTGATTAATTCAGCTGCAGCAAAAAAGTGAGCATTGCTTTTTTAAGGGAGGAGCATGGTCAAGGTTGCTGGGTTGTATACTGGTATTGTATACTTCTAAAGTAACCCACTCTAGTGTCTACAAACAGTCAGAAATTCTCCAGTTAAACATTTCATCAGAAATTGGTCATTCATTAAGAGATTCAGTCCCTAAAATACATCAAATATCTCAAATCCAGAATAAAATTTATGGTCCTGATGAACAAAAGCAATGCAGAAGGCCCAGCTGTCTATTGTTAGCACACAAAGAAGCTGATTTCATTTTGAGAATTGAACCTAATTTTTTCCATTTTCCAGAGTCCCCCACTCACTTTTTTTTTTCCTCACTCTCTTCAAGTCTTATTCTACCTTGCATTTAGTAATTACTGCCTGGAGCAAATACTTGCATCCCAATCTCAGTAAACTAATAAAATTACCAAGTTAGAAAGTATTTCATCTGCTTGGTCTTCTTTTTTGTACCCCCAAGCCCACAGTATTGAAACATTAAGTTCAGAAAATTCTCTCAGCACAATGAAATCATTTTCCTTCAAGTGAAGTTTCTCTTTGGGCAATACAGGCAAATAAATACGCATCTTTTTGAACTGCTGAGTGAGCACCTAACACCAACTCTAACAGTGTAAGATGCTGAGTATCCTCTCCGCTGTACGGCAAACATCTACACTGGATAAACAGATACAGGCTGTTTAACAGAAAACAGTTTCCCTGTATCCATTTACAGTAAATTAAGACTAATGTGAAGCATTGCAACACCTCTTACACCAGCTCAGACATGTAATAGCTTTGGAAACTCAGAGAAGGGGTCATTGGGTTGTGAATGACATCCTGAAAGGTAAATCCTGACAACTGGGGTAAAGAAAAGAAAAACAAAAGGAGAAAAAAAAAAAAAAGAGGAAAAAAAGGAAGAGCTCATGTTCTGTGCTCAGTAAAGAAAGGAAGGAAAGTGACTAATAGTTCAATATAGTGCATGAAAGGGGGAAATTATCTGAATTAACTGAAACCGTGTAGTTAAGAAAAGGATCAAGGAATGTTCTACTGTGAGATGTAAAACAAATTATTTAAATTTTATATGACTTGGTTTTCCCATTATGAGGAGTATACATTCTTGCTTTGTTTTGTCTATTTATAATATGAACTCTCCACAGGGGGGTCAACGGAACCTGGCACAGGTGAAGGACATGATTAAAATTACATGTACATTGAGAAGAAAATCAGCACATTATGTTATTTCCATATATCAGAAAATGGACGACTGTAGAAAAAAAAAAATCTTTGTTTACATACTGTAATCTATTTACCTGATATTTACAGATAAATAAAATAGAGATCAAGCATAAATCAATGCAAATCATATGTTTATGTTCATCAATTGAACCTTATTTTTTGTGAATTTGTTGATAACCTACTATTTTAATAACAAAAAACAAGTAAAAACTTCCCGCAAAAGAGCAAATTCTTTTTCTATTTACTATGCAAATAGAAGCAAACTGCATTTTCCATTTCTAATTAAATCTCTACCTGTTCCTCAATCAGCTAAATTGCTATTAGCTTCTTGCTAAGTTATTTTTGGGACTATTTTGAGCAGAACTATTCTGGTTGCTATAATTAAGACTTCTAAAATTAATATTTAAATTTTATAATTGTCGGACTATGGCATCCTGAGAAATAATAATTACCTGTCTGATTGCAGAGCTGGAGTGAGCTGTTATGTGCATTTGACTCTCTTTAATCTTGCAGGCTGTATCCCTGTTCACTTGAACAATGTTATTAAGTTCTGAAGCTGATTACATGGGTTGGTTTGTGAGTCAGACAGCAAACCCTTCAGGCATCTAAAAATAATGTTCCATTTCTTTTGTTAAAGGGATAAAAAAAAAAATGCCTGTACCACTTTAGGCAACCTGAGCTAGACCTTAGAGTGAAAGCCCAGCCCTGGTCCAATCAATTCAAAAACCTCACATCTAACCTGAAGTTCTTTTTTCGGTGCTAAAGGCAGGGAACAGAAAATTCTTGATCTCACCAGCACACCATCGAGCTGAGATGGATGTCAGTATCTCGTCAAGTCTGTCTGTGGTTCCCGTCTTGACGTCTGAAACTCTCTAGGCTCTGATAACAATGGGGAATTTTAAAGCAGGGAACACAAGAAATGCTTAAAGCAATTGCTCAAAATGAGCAAATAACTTCATCACAGGTTATCTGCAACGAGGTTATGTTTGTGAAAGGGAGCGAGAGGTCAGTGTGCATGTATAACCCAGAATAAAAACATTCCTAGAAAACAAGGACAACTACAAATTACTTTAAGGCTGAAAAACCCTGAGAGAGTCCAGTTCAAGACAAAGAGCAGCTGTCCATTAACTGTCATGTTTTCTTTAAAGGTCTTGAAGAAAAGACTGGTCGTCTTCAGATGCATCTAGGGACTGATGTTACAATTTTGTTTCTTTATCTTTCCCCTTGGAAAACATGTTCTGAGTCAAATGTTTTGATTTCTATATATTTACCAAAACATGAAGAACAGCTCAATGTAAAGACTAGTAGAAAAGGCAGATGGAGGAAAGAACAAATGCTGATATGACATGAAAAGAAAAAATGAACCACTTCAAGAGTCTGGTTTTCAAAACTGAAGGTCTACCCTCACCCTCTCTAATGTGATGCAACCTCACTAACATCTGTTAGTAAAAAGCTGATTAAGACTCAGTGGAGAAAGACTGCTTCTCCCGCAGCGATTGAGTTAATGCAAGACTTGAATTGCCCTCTAGAAGATTCTCTCTATTGATTATACAAGAACCTAGGACAACTACACTCTTAATTAGGATCCTCAATTAAGTACTTAAAATTTGGTGGGATCAATGCCAACCAAAGCAATTACCCTCACTTTGTTTTTTTGTACAAATAGAGTGCTACATCACGTCTTTTCTTTCCTAGGAGACTCATCGCTGAAGGTACAGTTCTTGAACTGAAAACGAATGGGGTTTTACCACTTTCTGTGTTGTCCTGATTCAGAGAGCTTTTGAGGATCTAAAATGGTCTCTGCAATACTATTCTTTTTTCCTTTCCCTTGAAGGATTTACGCTCACTCTGTGTCTTTCACTGCTCCTGTATAAAACCACAGTGATACAGAGTGCAAGGAGACAGACTCACCCCTCAGTACCACAATTAACACAATGAGGCAACGCATTAAACTACCACAACATTTGCAAATAGTCCCTGATGCATCTGCTCATGTCCTCCCCTCACCTTCAGTAACAGAACTGCAGTTTCCTCCTACATTAAAGTCTTTCTGTTGCTCTATAATTTCAATTGCTCATTAGTATTTTTACCATAGCTTTAAGGAAGGTAGGGATAGGAACGGAACAACCATTATGTTCCCTAACATGTATCTGTGGAATTTCACAAACTTTAGTTTCAGTTTGCTTCTGACTGCCCTTTTTACATCCTATGCTTACACTATAAGCTTAAGAATATACCATGCACTAGCTACTAGTTGCTACAGTCATTGCATAGCAATTCCATATATGACTAATTAAGCATCAAGCATCCATTTAACTATAGCTCGTCTGTTCTTTAGAGAACATTTAAAAAGAGACTTCAGCCAACTGTTCTTTGCTTTATGTGATTTAACTTGTCAATAACAGAAGTTACGGTATTTTCATCTTAATTACAATAATTTGAAAATTCATTTTTTCAAATCAGAATAGTATTGCAGAATGGATTGCTCAGTTTTAATTACTCCAAAATCACGCACTACTTACAATAATTAACAACTGCCTGTAATTACGGGTGCATAGGGGTTTCTCTGCTTAAGGCAAAGTGCCCTCTTGAAAGTCAAGGTATTTCAATGGGGGAAGGACATGAAATGTCTCAGGATATGCTGAACAGAAAGCTCTGCTCTTCTGACAGACACTGATACAAATTTCAAATTAAAGTTTAATTTTTTTACTGTCTTTAAAAAGTGCTGATCTATTTTAGAAACCATAAACATATCTAGACATGCATATACAGCTGCATTTATTGGAAGTGTAATAATTACACTCAGTAGAATGGATGTGGCAGGATTATCTAACTGACAGTCTGTGTTATGTAGTCCGGTTATTCCTGAGAATATAACAACACTCTGTGTGTGTGGCGGGGTGGTTCCCGTAATCACATTCGGTTATTTTCTGAATCAGAAATTGGAAGCATCCACAATATTTACATAACATAAGACAAAGCACCTAGTGAACTAATGATTTTTTCAATCTGAGAAAAAGGATATTATTCCAAAAGTGATCACAAAATTGCCTCTGTTTTTATTCCCAAATAGGATATCTTTCTTGCTTAAAATGTAGGAGAACTGGTGATCAGAATGGCCAATAAATTTGAAGTGAAATATTTTCTTCAAAAAACATTTGAAAATCAGTCACCTAACATTCAATATTCCTCTCAATTAGGAAATAATTGTTGTAAAAGTTATAAATTATTAATAAATTGAGTTATCTCTGATCTTGAAGTGTTTGTGTTTCTAGTGTTCATCTTTGCCTAATGTCAAGAATTCAGACCTATACAGATTCATTTTCCCTAGCATGAGAACTTGGATTCACATGCAGATCTGTTCATCTTTATTTCCAAAACAATAGCTGTGCAACAACAGTATATTTAGAAACATTTTTTCCCATAGATGTTTTTTCTCAATTGACAGCTTGAAGACTGCACACTTGTGTGTGTGCATGAGCATGTGTGTTCACATGCATGTACGTTATCTGCATACGTATTTCTAATTCTAACAACAGAGTTGAGATTTCCTCTTTCTAAGCTGTTGTTCAATAAACAGAAACAAAGTCTTTTGTAGTCAGGAATCAATGATCATTTGGAACCATTCACGCTGTACTTTTTAATCCTGATTAGTGAGAATAACAACACTCAAAATGAGCAAAATTGTGATTGTATTAAGTAGAACTGACAAAAGTCCCATTAGAAAATGATGCACTCTGCTATGTTTTCCTATAATGTCACTTTTTAAAACAAAAAGTCCCATATTTCTTTTGTCAATTGCCAGCCAAAAGCTGAAATTCATCCCAAATGTCTCCGCACTAGCTAAAAAAGTATTTTATTATTAAGATGATACTGCCATCTATCGGGTGATGCTACTGTACTGAATTATGTCATTTCTCTCTGGATTCAGCAAGGACAAATAAATTGTGTGATTCACCTGATTTCCTGTGGAGTTTTATTGGCAACTAGATTGTAACAACCTTTATTTAGTGTATAACTTATGTCTTATACAAAGAGTTTGGTCCCCGGTTCGCTACCATTACCAAATTACATGGAGAGAGACATTTTAGCATAGCACTAAACTTAAACTTAATGATGTGTCACCGGAACAGCAGCAAAATTAAAAATACAACAAAAATCCCATCAAAACCACTCCTTAATACTGCCTTGCATCTCAGGAAGATCCTGTAGAGATGTTTTCATGCACAGTGTCAGCGAGTGGAACTGCATCACTTGCTGCGTTGGAATGAAAGATCTCATTTCCATGTAAGCGGCAATCTTTTGCAATACAAAGAGATTCCTGTGATATACAGAGACTTCACAGGTATTTTTTCAAGTAACCTAGTGAAGCTTCAAAGAAATATTTTGCCCATCTAAGATTGAATTTATTTTCTTATAAAATTTTAATTGAAGTTCTGATTTCTTTTGCGACATCCCTGCAGCAGCTATCTGTATCTTAGGTACATGAAATGTGCATTTTTTAATGAAGAATACAGGTGTCAAAAGTATAAGCACTGAAAACTTCATATATGAGCTTTGATGGTTGTAGTTCAGTCCTTTACTTAGTGGGACCTCATGGAAGTAACTGCACACTGTGAAATAAATGAAGTAAGTTGGAGAAATGTCCCCCCGTGCTCTGTCAGTTCTGGCAGCACAGAGGCTGTGAAAGCATCGTTCTGCTACAGAAAAGAGGCAAACAAATAATAATGGCAACAGAAAACAATGGCTAAAGAATGACAAATCTCCTTCTTTGATTTCATCTATTGCCATATCTTTATGACACTGACTAATCACGGCTTTCCTGTCTCTGTTCTTTCTTAGCTTTCAGAAGAGCAAGAAGTCTTTTTACCTTCTGTGGCCCAGGAGACGATTAGCTGACTACAGTAAGTATCACGGACATAACCCCTGTTATTGCTGATGCATAGACCATCAGTTACCAGCTTGACTTTTTCTCTCTAAAATGGACTTGGAAGGCCAGCAGTTGAAACCAGCAGGAAGAAAATCCCTCTCTGCTTTTAAACAGAACATATGTGACTCAGAACACTGAGGCAACAGAAAGCTGGAACCTCACAATGTTAATTGCGCTGGCACTGTGGAGAGCAGAATTTCACTTTGCAATCTCTTTGATTTTTCTATTACTGAGGTTAAACCCAGACAAGTTTAGCTAACTGTGTGCTATGGCCAAGAAGAGCCATCACAGAAAGTACAAGATTCTGACACGGTTGGAAAAAACCCGTTTCTTCAGGCTAGTGTTCTCCTAGGTAAGTATAAATGGCTCCCATTACCATTAATGGCACAGAAAGGATAGCTAATAAGTATTAGACTAGAACTCAGAAGATCTTGCATCTAATTATACTTCTGCTACAGCGTTTCTACATGACCTTGGGCCAGACACAAAAAAATCTATCTATGCTTCAGGCTACCACTAGTAAATGGAGATAATTATATATTTGCCCCTTACAGCAGTGTTGTGAGGTTAATCTCAGGTTACTCTAATATTAGCATTTGTTTTCCAGCATTGAAATGATAAAAGCCATTAAGAGTCTATAGCAGTAAGATTAGAAAGGAGTTTGACTTTCTTTCTTTGTACGCTTACCTTTCCCCTAACACATCATTTAAAGAAAAAAAAAAAAAGGATTCTTTTGGAAACAAATCTCTGCTAAACAGCGGCAGGAAGATTTACGTGTGACAAAGCACCCGTAGAAGAACATGCAGTAAAAGGGGAACAAAGCTGCACTCCTGTTCCATGGAAGATTGCAGAACCTACCTACAGGATTTTTGGACAGGTAGCAGGTGAATTTACAGAAAATGCAATTTAGATTTGCTTCAATACTATTTTAAAGCCACAGTACAATTTGAGTCATACCATACCACACTCCCAAAGTTTCTACTGCCTTGACCAGTTGTCCTTTGTAGTCAAGTAGGCAGATGTTTTCCATAAGGATTCTTGTCCCTTTCAGCAGTATCTATGGATTAGTAATATTGTGCAGTTCCCTTGATGGGTACTGATGAAGTTCTCGATTTTATAAGCTCTTGATCTTTAGTCTCACAGAATCTCTCTTCTTCCTCCTAATCCTAACTTGACCAAGTATCTACTGGTTATACAGTAACTATGCCAGCAGGATATGCTAAAAAGGAAGGAAAATAGCATTTTACTTCCCTTAGTCTTGTTTTCTATCTAAACCAATGCCAACTGTCTAACAGAACTGGCATGTTCCACTAGCAGCAATAAAAAGCACAGAGAAGAGTTCTAACATTTTCGTCTCTACGAACGCAAGGGCTGCAAACACAAGGACCACTGGATGCTAAGGTTACCATTTAGCTGCTCTAGAACATGCTACTTGCAACCTAATGTTGTCTAACAAAGCGAATTATAGCCTTAAAACTGATATTTTGAATGCGTGGTTTAGTGCTGTACAGGCTATATAGACACAGGGTTGAAGATAAGGTTGCAGATATCTGATCAGTCTAATTTCTGCAGCAATTCAATCTGGGGGTGAGTATCAAGTAAATTTGAAATACATTTTATTCTAAGTCTGCTGGACTGGAATCCTGTTTTTATTTTCACTGGAATGTGTCCATTAATACAACACATTCAATTAGCAATAGTAGAAATGTAAACAATTCCTTACCCATTAAACTGGCATCACGCTTCCATCCTCCTCAGGAACTGAATGACAACTTGTCAATGTAATGAAAACCAGTTCTTTTTATTCCATCTCTGACCTGAGTGGAATACATGAGGAAATAGCACATGTGAGTGTGATGAGCTAGAGAAATTCAGTATTGGGCTACTACACTGGGCTTAGTTATCAGGAGAAGGAAAGGATTAACTTCCGGTTAAGTAGCAACTAAGCAGCATACTGAAAAAAATTGTGTGTGTGTGTGTGTGTCTATAAAAATGCCTTCTCTGTGTCATATAGTTATTCTGTGGTTCAGGGAATTAATTTAAATCACACTTTTCCTCTAGTTGCTATTTCATATTCCTCCTTTTACGGTACTCCACTTCAGAGGTTTGAGGTCTAGTTTTTTAAAGCTCTGAAGACCAATAGCTAGAACTAAGCTAAAAAAAAATTTGTATTCTGAATACATGAAAGACAACTGAAAATAGTGTCTTTGCAAAAACAGCAGGAGCTGAGCTCAGTAGTCAGTTATTTCAGATCTGAGGACCTAGCATCAGCCACTTCCCCTCTTGGAGAAGCAGGGAACTTCTCAGGAAAAGAGAGTAAGAAGAGAGAAGACTCCTGTAGAGCAAAAGGCTTGTTTGCAGTAACTTGTATCTGACTGCTCCGACAAATGACAAAATCAGCCACTGAGGCAATATGGAGCCAACATAATCCTTTTGCACGTACCGCAGGGTGAAGTGGAGGGCAGCGTTCATAGCTGGGAAAGGCTTATGTGCTCAGCAGCTGGACTGTGACCAGACGTAGAACAAGGATATATTGGCTGTTCATACTGCATTTTGTAACCAAACAACTGTTGCCTCTCTCTCCAACAGAAAAGACAGGAGACCTAACTGTCCAGAAAAGCAGATGTGGCGGAAAGGTCATCAGCAGGGCCTGGCATGCCCAAAAGTTCACATCCTGTCTGTCTCAGGTCAGATATTTAAAATTAGCAGAAATCTCATAGTTCAAGCGCAAATCACTATGAGCCTCAGACCCTTCTTCAAGAATAGGAATAGCAATGTAATAACGAATAGATATGGATTGTGTGTAGTAATGGTAGTCATAAAGACTCACAGCTGAATATAATTTAGTGTCTTCATAATTCAGGATGATGAACAGCAACCAGCCTGTGATCTTTATCCCATTTGATGCGTTAGTTATAACAAACTTGTAGAAAAAATTACCAAGATACAGTGTAATTAATGAACATACCATACAGCTTAGACATCAAGGATGGGTGCAGCTGGAGATCAAATGGTAATTCCCAAATTTCAGTGGTTGAATGTATTAATTTAACAGAAATTTTGAAGATATTTTTGAGAAGAGAGAAGTGTTTTAATAATTCACACCTACATAGATGCACTCTTGACACTTCTGTTTACCTCAGCTTCTTAGTGCATTCTTCTCCATTTTCCCTCATTTCTTCTGTCTCTTTCTTGTCTGTAACTTTCCAGGCTCCTCCTTTTCTTTCCAGGCTTCCTCACCTTTCAATTTCAGTAATCTGTATTGAGTGCAAGTAAAGTTTTAAAATAAACAACAATGACCTCCCTCCCACCTCTGAGTAAATAAAAGTAAAACAGAGATTGAGAGAGTTCATCTAATGGTACCAGCTCTTTTTATCTACTTTTTATTTCAGTCTGTAAAATAGCACTATGGATGGAAGGAGATAACTTAAATGGCAGAGAGTTCCTGGTTAAAGGGTTTTTCTTTCTTTTGTAGCAACCCCTCAGAGAAACAATAAGTGAAGCACAAAGATAGAGATTCTGTTCTTTAAAGTCTCTGAAGTTCAACTTATGAAAAATACTTGTTTGGTTATGTAGTACAGCCTTCTTCAGAGAAAGCAGAAACAAGACAAGAAGCAGATCCTAGTTTACAAAGTCACTGAAAACAGAGATTATTTTGTAACTTTTATGTTTCCTGGGCCTAATCCAAATGTCTCCATCTCCCAATTTCATTTTAAATGTGCACTGGATTAGTCTCATTTCTCCTTTTCTGTCCCTTGACAAGCATCAATTATTTGTATGCCACACATTCCTCAAGGACACACATTCTTTTAACAGATGAAGGGAGCCAAACATTTCAAGCTGGGGTGAAAAGAGGAAAACATTTGTTATTAGCCCCAAAAATCAACACTTCGCAGGCCAGATTTAGTAATGCAATCATGCCAATAATAAGCACAGATCATGGCAAAAGGGAGCAGAGGACAGCAATCTTCCAGCATCCCCAACGCCACCCACCCAGCAGCTGTTCTGCAAACCCTTTATACCAATTTTATAGCCATTTCTGTAGGTGCCAAATGCTACTTAATAAACATCCATAAGTTTATTAAAGGAGAAGCTTATCCATAAACTTTGGAAGATTTTCAGTTGTATTTTCTGTCAGCTCAGTTTGATGTTACTTCAGAAGATTCACTATCTAATTCCACTGCATACTGTGTATGTCTCCATACCTTAAGCTATATTCATCCTCTACAGAGACAGCTTGAGACAGTAAAATTGACTAATATAAGGCAAAAATGAAACGATGAGAAAGAGAAAATAATATTAGAATCATATTCTTGAAATACAGATTGAATTATTAATTTCATTTCAAATTAAAATGAAACAGGATTTTTCCTATATGGTTATCGTGTTGGCATCAAAGATACTTGTTTTAACAATGAGGAGGTAGGTGGTAAACTGTAGCAGGGTTATAAGATCCAAAACTTGTTTTATATTGGAGTCATTGTGGATTAGTGAATTCAAGCAAATGACTAATCCTTCACATTAAATAGGCCACATCCTGAAAATGTTGAGGATCCATAACTTTTGGGAACTGCAGATGCTCAAACTGCTCCTGGTTTGGCTTGCTCTCCTCCTTTGGGTCCTAAGCAGTTCAGTGCTGGTGGTCCCTAATTCCAGGTGAGGCAACCAGCTGACGACGCTCAGGAGCCATACTGAGGTTCCCCATCGCTGATCTTATAGCAAGGGTAACACTGACACAGAGCATACTATGTGTGACCACGTAGCGTAAGCTCCATGCAGTTTTATACTCAGTGCTTTAGGCGTTACTGCAATAGCCACATTCACTGAATGTTATTATTATGCTGCCGGTTCCATGCAAAGTATTTGCTATTTAGCCTATGTCCAGGTTCAATCAATTTTCCAGCATCAGCTCTCTAGAATAATACTGTGTAGCCTACAATACGTTAGGCAGCAGATAGGTATGCAATTACAGGAATCTATAGCTTTGTATGTTGTTTGAAGCACAGCAACAACTCTTCATGTTCACTCCGATAACATTCAATTAGCTCTAATGAGTGTAAGTTTTAATGCTTAACCCAATGCCTCTCTAAGGATATGCTTGCAAGGAGGTGTAGCTACTAGCTGGTAAAATATAACACCATCTGATTAGGGCAAATTATTTTCTAAACATAACTGCCATAAAAAGCTAAAATGAAAGGTAAAGTGACAGAACAACTGCTGCTAAATTCTATTTTCAGCATTGTAATTGGGATAATATACCATAATTTATTTTAACGAGTAACAATTAAGAAATGGTTTCTAGAGTTGCATGTAATTTCTTTAAATTATTAGTTATTAGTTGTTCATGCATAAATGTGTTTTAATATTGGCTTATCTGAGCTCTGCTAGGTGATTAAGCCCTTTCAGTATATTAATTTTTCGTTTGTAGAGTTGTAGATTGCAGGGACAATTTCAGCACAAGACATTTATAAGAAAGAGATCAGTGACACTTGAGAGAAGTATTTCTTAAGTATTACGAAAAAATATGTAAAGCAATATGAGAAAGGTGTCAGAGAAAGTCCTGATATGGTTAACACTGAATTTTGTTTTATCTAAGTGCAGCTACAGTTTAATGGTCCCTGTCTTAATAAAATATTTAAGTTAACCTGGTTGCAGAGTGACTTATTATACTACATATTCTTTCACTTTATTAGGATAAAGAAATATTATCATGGGAGGCTATGCTAACAAGCCTAGACGTTGCTTGTATTGTTAAAGAATAAGTTCACATCTCAGAGGAGTGTAAAGACCTAGAGAAACTGGCACCTCTTTAACTGAAAAGGCATTCTACTTATCTTATAGAAAGCAGTCTATTTTGTGCTAAGAAGAATGGCTTATAACAACAAACAGCCTCCCTGCTATCAGTCATTCTCACATAACACAATATTTATTGTGCTTGCTCTTATCCAAGCTAGACAGGGGGAAAAAAAAAAAAAAGAAAAGAAACAAACGCTGAGCAATTCTCTTTGGAAGGCAAACATTAACCTGACCTGAGCATAGGGCATCTTAACCTCATCAGCATGAATCTCACGGGATTCTAAGCCTGCTCTTACAAATTCATCCATGGAAATGTTCATAACCAGGATATAATAAGAAATCTTGGTCTGGAGAATTTTTTTTTTTTTCCACTTACAGTATTCTGTCAGGTTATATTTATATTCTTTAGGCCTCCATGCATTCAGAAACTTAAGAATAATGAATAAACCTTCAAAGATTTTTTTTTCAAGTTCCATCGCAGGTCATTAAAACTAGGTTAAACTGCTTCAAGAAATGTGGATATTTCTAACCACTACGCATATGTTACTTCTGCTATGTTTTCAAACATATTTCTTATTCTAGTTACATTTAGCCATCAAAACAATAACATCTCACTATAATTAATAATTATCTACTGCAACCATCTTTCAGGACATTAAATAACGCATTATGATTTACAAACCCCTCTGAATTACAAACAGTCTTTGTGACAGTTGATAAAAAAATAAATGTCAAAGACTTAAAATTCAGTGTCCCACTCCTCTGAATTTCAGTAGAAACTGACAATTTTGCCCCTCTGAGCTCCACAGAAAGGCTGGGCACTTGCACCATTTTTATCTAGCAGATGAACTGAACAAAAAATAAGAAGCCATTTCACTCTGTTTCTCAAGAAATCAAATTTTGTCTGGAAAAGACTACTGTGATCAGCACGAAGGTTTCATGCATGCTATTTCTCGGGATGCCAAGGATGGGTTTCTGTGAGGATTCATTACTTGTTTTTCCCTTGCAATGCAGCAAAGCCTATTTTGTACAGACACAAGGTTGACTAAATCCTTCTTAGACAGCAGCACGGAGTACATGAGCAACGCAGCACAAGGCGTATTACAGTCTGCATAACAAATTTATTGAAGCCTTTATTTTCCTGTACATTTAAAATCTTTTCTTTTCCTGCTGAAGATTATATTCATCCTGAAACATTACCCTTCAAGTGTTCAAATGACAAGTGCTGATGAAGGTAAAGCTGATCAGCTGCAAGACTCCCATTGCTGAACATTATAAAGTTTCTGTTGTTCAAACAGCTCAGTTAATTATCCAAATGTGGAGGATATCAAGAGGGGACCTGCTGAGCTTTACAGCTGACTTCCAGAGTATTATCCATAATAGAGCTGTTAAAAGAAAATTATGACAGACCCAACGTACAGGGACCTCTGCTTACCTCTCTTGAGGATTTGTGCAGGACCTTATAATCAAGCAGAGTGAGGACTTTCCTCAGAATCAAAGGGAAGCTACATTTTGCAGGGGAAAAGCAGTCCAATCAACCTCATGGTGTTTTATCACATAAACCCAGAGAGGATTCCAGAGTCACACATGTTAATTGCCCGCTGTAAAGATGACTGCCATTCCTCTGGTGCCAAGGACTAGTTTCTCAAATTTAGGTTCTTAAAAAGACTATCTTGCCTTGCCTGCAGTTAAAAATGTAGTCCTTGCTGCATGTTTTTTGAGAAGCTATATGATCTCTTTACAATAAGCTCTCATTAACTCCCGTTCTTTCTTAACGTCCCAGAAACGATAATTTGTGTACACAGCACGATGCTGTACCAGCACAACGCTAGCCAGCTCAGGGACTAGAAGCACAGTAGTTGTCTCATCCCATCTCACTTAGTAAGGCTAATATAACTAATTTTTTACTGTTTCAAATAATCACTGTCCAGTATAGCTGCTTAGTATTGCATTCACCTGCGTGCGCATGCCCTGGCTGGAGAAAACAGCATAGACTTGTGATTAAGCTATGAAAGAGAAAACTGAAGGCGTTGAGGAAGGTCCTACTGAGGAGTTAATACTTGAAAAGGAATGGAGTCAGTTTATACAAAGTAAATAGTTAATTTTCCATGATATAAAGTGGGAAATAATAGTACTATCATATCTTACAGCAAGTTTCATAGTTTTAATTATAGAAACCTTTTTGAGAGGCCTATCACCATAGCATCCAGACACCATCAATTAATCATTTCAAGACATCCATAATTTCTCCAGATATTAGTATGTCTTTCTTTGAAATATTATTTAACTTTGCAGTATAAGTTCTAAGCAGGTGCACCTAAGAGCTTCTATAAAACAATGTGCAGCAGAATGAGCAATTTGGGGTGTGATAATATCAGTGAAAGTTATGCCCTGCACTTATTACCATAAAGTCGCAAGTGGGATGGTATAATAATGGAATAGTAATGGAAATCCCATTTCCATAATTGAGATAATCCATATTCCGTAGTACCACAGGTTAATTTGCAAAATGAATTTGATGTGATAAATGGTTATAAAGTTGTCATGTGACTAACCAAAGCCAAAATCACTGAAAAGTTTCTCTGACATAACCATTCTTTTTATTTTTTCCCCTTCTTTCTGTCCATCCTTTTTTGCAGGCTTGGGGACTGAAAACCATACTTTTTTTTTTTTACCAAATTCTTCAGCAGTAAGATTGTAAAAAAGATATCATTATCCTGGCTACAAAGCTGATGTGGCTATACTACTTCCAGCTGCTTGTATTGTGTTGGGCACACCCTCTTTCACGAGAACCGTGCGTGGCTCATGAACCCTGACTCCAGAATCAGTTCAAGGTTCAATCGCTCAGCAATGACGCTATTGCCTGTTAAAGTCTTATGCTAAATCTAAGAGTTTAGTTTTAGTTAGTTTTCCCCTCTGCCAGTCGTATTTCTGAGTACTTCCGCTTATCCTGGCAAAAAAAAATTCAAGCCTGGGAATGATGGTATTGCCCACCAAATCAGAGAGTTGGGTCTAGACCACCTCTAGAAAAAAAAATATGTCTCAGAATCAAGCCAAACCCAAACAGCAACAGGGAAATGCACCAGAAATTTGCAGTATTCAGCAAAACCTGCAAACCTTTAGTAGAAACAGTTCCTAACAGTATTCTATAGACATATGCTTACATCTATTTTTGAATCTAATTTAGTAAAATAGTGAGACATGAATACGATAGTGACACATCAAAGCACATACACAGGAGTTTTACTCAACTCTTTCTGTTACTGAGACAGTTGAATCTGACTCAAAACTATGCCTCTACCTCTGAGCAATAGATTCATTAACCTAATGCCATGGCTACTCCTCCCATACCTAGGGTCCCACCACAGATCAATGAGGAGAAAGGCTGCAGATGTATGTCTCTAGCCAAGGCATCACTGAGCATCCCTCTAGCTATTACCATGCATCTGGTCCCCTGAAATGACAAGCCAAATGTATTTATCTTATTTAATAAATTAATTTGTAAAGAGCAAGTCTAGCTCCACCAACCCAGAGGAGCAATGCCAGCTGGACTGACTGCAAATTCTTTCTTAAGGAAAGCCCCTCAAGTGCAGTTGCCACAGCACGGCAAAGGGTATGAAAGCAGTGACTCCTGTAGGGATAACTCCCCTCATGCTCATCTTTATATTCTTAGAGGAATCCTTTTCTTACTTTGCTTACAGCAGTCTCTTCAAGGCTTCCGTCTGTGGTCCTACTTATGCTTGAATACTTTCTAGCTGCTTGACTTGTCTTGCTGCAACAATTCCACTCACTCCTTTATTCATCTTTTTGTTACTATGTAGTATTTCATATACAGTATTTGCATATAACACCACTGAGGTATTATGTACACTACTGTTATAATAGCTGTTGATAAAAGTCGATATTTGGTGGGTGCCTAATTCAGGGATCATGCAGTATTTTGCAATTCATTTGAAACTAGAATCACGTTTTAAGAAAAAACAAAGTTATCTTTCTAGAGAGAAAAAAAAAAAACGCAACACTGAGTTTCATAACACATAATCCTGGGTGATTCATTACCCAAACCACTCAAGAAATGCAAGATGCTTTTCAGATTATGTTACAAGCTCCAGGTAAAGATTTTAAGGTACTGTTCATTCAACATGAAACCTAAAATGTTCCTAATGCTATTAAGAATACCTTGGCTGTTTGACAGTTCCTAGTAATTGATATCTCTTTAAACTTCAGCCTACCACAAAGAAATACGATTAGCTGTTTGTTTCCCGACCCCTATACCCGAACTGCTCCTCCTCAATAACTTTTTATTTAGAATTGCCATGTCAAGCTTCTGTAAAGTATGTTGCAAAAGCAAACTTCTTGAGATATGTGTACAGTAACGCCCTGTCAACCACAGGATCTGAAGTTTATTTTGCAGAGAAACACCTCAGCTCTCACTGTAGGTTAAGAGGCCAAAGTTCCAGGTTCAGCCATTATGAAACAAGAAAAGGGTTTACAGCAGGAAGATTTTGGTATAGGAAAGAAACAATCACACCCTGCTGTTACCATCTTGAGCCTGGGAAACCAGCTAGCTCACTGTAATTACAATTGTCTTCAATGTAAAGAACACGCTCTAAATATTTGGAATATAAAGCCACAGCTATAACCAGTAGCCTACTCTCACTCCCTTCCATGTTCTCTAGAGCGGTGGCTTGGCATCCCACTTTTCACCATTAAATTTAGAGGATTAATGTATTCATCCCTTCAACAGCTGAGTCAAAAACCCAAACAAGACTAACCCCCTCTGCCCAAAAAATAAAGGAGGCGGTGCAGGAAAGTCGGGACAACTGATTTTAATAAAATGCTATGTATTTATTTCTTCCTAAACATAAGCCTTAAAGAGGAAAAATTCATGTTATATAAAATATTCATGTTGCTTTAAAGTTACTTTTCATTTCAAATACTTCGTAAGAAGGATAAAGTTGCTTTCATAGAATTTCTTGAACCTCTGAAAATGAATCCTTGGTATTTCTATTCAATAGCCCAGTGATCCAAGCGTTCATTCACTGAGAACACGAGCCATTAGAGGTGCAGTAAAAAAAAACCAAAACTGCAGCAAACGCTGTTTTTAATTTAGCCAAGCCCTGACAAACAACGGCCTTTCCTGTCCTATGAAATTATGAGATGATTCCTTTTTTTAAGAGAAACTTCGAACCTCCTCCTGACTTCAGTGATATGCTTAGCTTACTACTTCACTCTTCTCAACCTGTTCATTTCATTTAACTCAAGATGGTTGCAGTTTCTGTGACCATAAAATTAATCCCGTTCTAACAGGAATGTCTGAAAAGTTGTTAGTGTTTTCAACTGAATGCATCTTTTTTGCTCCTTTTTCTAGACGTATAATTCTTTATTGTAATCTGTCCCCTTCCAACTGAAACATCTCATTTTCAAGCATCAGGGTAAGTAAACAGAGTCTTCTGAAGCAACAGATAAGATTTTCATGAGAAAGAATTGTATGGCTGGTGTATTTCCCAAGAGACCACACAAATTATTTCTAAAATACACTCAGTATCCCTCATCCAGGAGAATAAAAATCCAACATTTCTCATGAAACAAGGTCTCTTGAGGGCCAGCTCTCAGGGCTGCTTCTGTGCTATCTTGCTAGTTTTTCATACTAAATTCTCAAAACTGGAATTGATTTTAATCAACTTTTTTTTTCAACTCATTCCACATTCACTCACTTTCTATTTTTATTTATTTATATTTTAAAGTCCACTGATTTCAGATATTGCTTTTCACATTTATAACCTCAAGGGCATTTGAAGTTCTGATGACATTGTGATCACTAGGCTTTAGATGACTCTCAACTTTTATCTTATTTATCATCCTTGTCTTCCTTCCCAGCAATATTAGGAGTAAGTACAAAATAGCCTGTACTTTTACTGGATAGTCCACAAAATGTATCAGAGAGGATTCCTGTATTACCTCCAGGAAGAGGTACCCTTTCTTATCAATTCCATAATTGCCAGCCCAGTCAATATTAACTAATTGAATTTCCAATGATTAACGATCTATGCTTTTTATAGGCTTTCCTTATCTTCCTTTTCTTTCTAAATCTTGCCTAGGAGGTCTATACCAATTTTCAGAGATTTTTAGGTTTTAATTTGCCTATCTTTCATCTTCATCTAAACTGTCCCTACTCAGGTGTCTAAACTACATATGCCATTTATTTCTTCTGTCAAGTAAGATTCTCCATACATATTGCCATATGTCTTTCTGTCCTGCTATGTCTACGCCTTTTACTATATATATATTTATCAAGGTGCTTCAGCTTTTATTCTGTTTCTTGGCACATATTTACAAAATGGCTATTAGGAACAACACATTTTTGTACCTAATTAACGTCCTATAGAGATCTGCTTTTGTAATAAAGCATCTTTGCCTACGTGTCATAAAAAGTACTCTGAAAATTTATGTATTCCTGGAGAAACTAGGTATTTCAGTAAGCGTGGTTTTACTGGACAGCCTCAATCAAATGGAGGCATTTTGTTATTCAATAAAAGCTACAAATGCTCACCTCATCTGAAAAATCTGACCCTAAATCGCTTAATATGAGGCAGTCATATCTGAAAACAGCCATTTCAACAAGTCTGTGCTACAGTTTCTTTGTGTGCGTGATGAGATTAAGAATGTTTTTCTACATCATCTATAAAGTCAGGTTTATAATTGTCATAGAATATTGAAAATATTTTTGACACAATAGCAGTAGTATTTATTGAGTCAATGACTAATGCAAATGAAGAAGTAGCTATCAACAGAGAACGATTACAGTACAATCAGACATAGACTAAGCCGAAAAGATCTGACTCCTCTGCGCGTTTATACTATGTGGTGCTAATTTTACCCCAATGGCATTAAGTCAAAGATAAAGCTTTTTCACTGTAAAAATTCCATGTCATTCAGAAGGTCAAAAAATAATGGAAAATAGAAATCAAGTCCGTGCAGCCGTACATGCAGCAAGGACAGGAGCACTGTCAAGTGCTGTAACTTCTGCTCCAGTGCAGCATTTAGGCTTCTTCCAGCAATGCATTGAAACATTTCAACCTGTAGAGCTCAAGCACAGTAGAAACCTGAACTTTTGAGACAACAATCTTTTGATTGTCACTAAAAGATTTAAGGCTACTTACCTGAGACATTTACACAGCATTGCACAACGATACCTTGATTTGCTTAGTTGAAAGCTTCAATACTTTTTACATCTATCACCTTGGAAACATAATATGAATAGGTGACTGTTCCCTTTAAAGCACAAGAAGTGCCGGATGTATAGCCTTGAAGGCTGACACATTGTTCATAGTCATTGACATGTCCAGTTCAGCAGTAAAGCGCTGGAGCTTTCTTTACTGTCCTGTCGAGTTGCCTCAGTCCTGATCTGGAAAGAAATTGCAGATGAGGGCACACACTTCCCTCCCCACCCTCTGCAATTTCTTTCTGAGTAGTACTATCTGTGATGATCTTGTAGTTTTCGTGACGTAAGGGTAAGACCCCTAGTTCATACTTGTGGTTGAAATGCAAGTTTGAGTCGCAGTATAAAGGCTCTCTTTTTTATTTACTACATATTAAAATAAATCTAATGCTGACATATCATAATGTTATATAGGGCTCTGCTTTCACTGTCAAATATGATGCTAATGGAAAAAACACCTGGTAATTTTGCACATCTGCAAATTACATTGTATTATATTATATTGAAACTGACAACTATAATTTAAGAAATACTCAGTCTATACTCAGTCCTCAAAATGGAAGCTTACTTTGTTTTGAAATCACTTTGATTGTCAACAATATTCAGGGAGATGTCTGCAAGGTTTGCTGCTTTATATCCTGTACAATAAACAGCTGGGGAGATCAATACCCGCATGGAGAAAGGGAAGGAGTCATCCCACACGATTATTTTGTGCTGTGTGATCTGGACAGTTTGGACCAAAGGCCTGCCAGATCGCTTGGGAAGTCTCACCTTAGAGCTTTTACTGCAGATTTTTCACTTCTTCCTTCTGTTGGTGTAGCAAGGAAAACAAGGCACAGCCAGGTTCCTCTTTTGCCCGCTGTGGATACATTTTCAGTCACTTACAGAGAACAGGAAAACTTAAAACAGCCTTAAGGTCTGAAACGGAGTGCTAGGTCAGCCTTCATGGACACCACAAAGAGGGAAAAAAAAAAAGTACAAAGGTCAATCTATTGCATATAGATCAGTGAGTTGTCATTTAAGTAACAGCTCACACCGGAGTATTTCCCCATTATAAATACTTAAGTTAGCAGAAGGAAGCATGAATTCTTCAAATAGTGCCACCAGTAGCATTTCTAGTTGAAAAAACCCAGGAACATATAACGAACATCATGTGAACTGCTAGAAGCCTTTGCATACATATCTATCTCTTCTTTGTCTGAAATCAGTGTTTAATAATAAGCCAGCTGCTTTTTGGCTAGAGTTTTTTGATTGCTATATAAAAACTTAACTCTCAGTTGACTTTTAAGAGCAACTGCAAAAGCATATACAATAGGAATCAGGATCCCCTTGAGCATAAACACAGACCTTGTTCCGGAGGGCACCCTGTGCCCAAATCGGCATATGCTGCTACAGAACACTTGTTGCCAGGTCAGATCATTTTTACTGATAGGTGTGCGAGATACCCATTAGTAACAGAAGAGGTGATTAGTGCTCTAAGAATCCAGCTGCCCTAAAGTAAGACAACAAAAAAAAAAAATGGAGTCAAAATTTTGGAGGTGATTTGAAAACGTATTCAGTTCCCTTAGCAGAATAAAAATCAGTGTTATACCTGAAAAACCACTCACAAATATTACAGATATATTAAGAATGCACTGTAATATCCAGACTAAGAGCCCCTTTTTCCCATGCCCAACCACTTTTTTTTTCCCCCTAAAACCCATCAGAACAATGAAATTAATGCAAAACTACTTGTTACTAATTGCTTGTATTTGCAGACAGCAATCCACGCAGTTCTGGAGGCCTGGCAGCAAGTTAATGAGGTTTGAGTATTCAACAACGGAGATAAAACTGACCCAGAGAAACAACAGAGCTGTCAGGCTGTCATTTCTAACAGGCAGCATAATGAAACCTATAACAGACGGCAGTTAAGAATAAATGCACAATAATAATCTGGTTGGAAATAACAATCTAACAATCATTTTCCTTATTTAAAGATAGCCCTTCTTAACTCAGTGAATTTTTAATGCATTTATTTATTTGACAGATATGCAGCAAAGGCAGTAACCAAATGGAATAAATGTGTACGTATTTAGCCTTTTATTTATTTTTTTTTTTTTTTTGCAAGGCACGGCAGTATTTAATTTGAAAGACAGATTCTCCAGGAGAATAATTAAATCAGTGCAACTGAAGTATTAAAGCAACAGTAGTCCTCACAGGGTTGAAGAGTATTTAAATATATACCATTTGAATTCTGACCTCAGCGCTCCCAATAGGAAGATGACAAAAAATAAAACTACATAATTGCTGAATATTAAACCTATTGTTTGGATGCACTCTAGACACAAAAAAAATTATGGATGTTCATTATAGAGAGGATGTGGAAATTGCTCTCCATCAGAAATTAATTTCTCTTCCAAAATCTGAGTCAAGGGGAGGAAATGAACCTAAATTCCTCATCTCTCAAAAAGGAATATTTGCATATATTTCCTCAGGTGTGCTCAGCATTCAGTAAACCTTCCAGTGGATTCCAAGGCACCAGCTCCTCCAGTTCGTCTCTGTGTGGTTTCTTATGCACCCAGTATCCAGCCTGCAGCAGAACGCCTGGATGTGGGTTTCGGAGGACCCGCACGCTCTGGAGGGAAGGCACTGGGGGGGCCCCAGGATGAACTGGATTTGGGAGTGGCAGCAGCAGATCCGATGGATTGTTTCAGTGCAGCAGCAGTCGTTTACATATCCAGCATGTAACATTTGAGGGGCTTTTATGCTCTCTTATTCATTGTACATTTGAAACAAAGGAAAGCAAAGAGAAGCTGTTACAGCATTAATCTAATCGTTTCTTGCTGTAAACAGATATTACCGATTCTGTTTTCTCACCACAGACAGTAACTCACACACTGATGATGGCTAATAACGCCCTTCACCTCTGCTACAAACTAAGAAACCATCTTTGTACAGCCTAATTCCTACAACACAATTAAACTGTGGCAACAAAATGTTTTATGTAGCAGAGCTGTGCATTTAGCTGAAAATGAACTCTGCTAGTGCATAACACGGGAAGTGCGTGTAGAAGTTTTCAAAGCAAGACGCAGTCTTCTACTCCCACAGCTTTTACCAGAGCCAATGCAAGACACCAGAACTGTGAGACTGTCACCACTCACGGGCAGAGGATCCTTCCATCCTGCTGTCAACAGAAAGACCCTTGCTGATTATCCTGCTACTCTGAGCTCCCATTACACACAGTGATATTGAACATAAGGGATGAAACCCATTATCACTTACTAGTATTATAACTAGGGATTCCTGTAAACTCTACTTTTAACAGACAAGTACAGTAAAAAATCATTTTAATTTAAACCAACTTTGAAAAGTAGAGAAGAAAGATAATAAGCCTGGTCAAAATTTGTCTTTTTTTTTTTTTTTTTTTTTTTACTTTTTGTATATATTGTGGTGCATTCTTCCTGGATACTACAAAAATGTCAGGTTTTTGTAAGCAGTTCCTTATGCCTGCAAATATCAAGGCTTAGAAAACAGATGTGTGCTATCTTTTTAAATCTAAGAAGGATGTTCTTGCAGTTCATACTTGGCTTAACATCAAATACCATAAGCCAGTATGATCTTTACTTGCACACAAACGTGCTCTTGGAAGATGTGGTCTGTTTGGTTTCCATTGTTATGTCCATTATTGTTATGAAACACATCTGTTACGCATAATACTATGCTAAGTACAAAAACAAAGTGGAAGATACTTTCAAAGTTGTGGTTTCTGTTGGTTTTGGTGTTGTTTTTTTTTTTTCTGATTATTGGTTCAGACACTGCATAGAATAAAATTTACAGCCTTGTGAACAGGGACTAGTGTCAGAAAACTGTTCCCAAGCCCCTGGAGTTGGAGAAGTCACAAAACAGTGTTTGCCATTGTTGCCAACACTAGTGATTTGTTTTAGTTTAGCTGAATTTGTTTTCCCCTTGAACAAAGTAACAGCTAAAACAGCACAGAAGTTTCTTTTCGTTTCCAGAATTTAAACAAGATGAATTTTGAACTGTAAAGGAGAGAAGCATCTTCCTTTGCCACCGCTGACTGGAATCTATACCTTCCTTCACCACGTAAAGGAAAAACTTGGCTGATATTTTTCTCTATGTGACATGGGAACATTTTCAGTGTTCCTTTGGTCATCACACTTTTACCTGTGATGACACCTTTATGTGTTTTAAAAAGATGTAAGCTTGGGATTCAGGTCATTGTGAAATGCCAAAATAGCTACTGAGAGCACTGAAAGTCCTTCCCTCTACCAGTAGCTTACGCAATTTGCTAATTAAGGCTACCATGACTATTTGTGGGTCTAATTTCACGTGTCCCAAAAGGGAATATTTAATCTTTGAGCATGTTAAAAATGAAGAAGCACTGAAAAATAAGAAAAAAAAATCTCAAAAATGAAGCTTCTAGAAGGAAGAGAAATAAGGACCTTTGTTTTCACTCTCTCTTTTAAATGCAAGCTTTAAAAATATAAAACACAGATTCATATCCTTCCTCTGTGTGAGATGATCCACCATAGTCTTTATGCTGGACTGAACAATTCACAAATGTACTGGTAGATGGAACTTTTTATAAACTACTTAAATAGTAATTGTATCAGTTACCAAAACAAAAAATAACTACGATCTGGAGGCTAGGACATTTGCCTGGTAGGTGGAATATGATAGGCAAAAGCTACTGAAAAGAAATCTGAAACACAGCCCGCTGTTTCGTAGGAGAATACCCTCACCTGTGGGATATTGAGGGAAATAAGAATAAATTACCATTTTCATTCTCTGGCAGTTTTGTGAATGTAGTCCTTGATTTCCTTGGCTTTTATTGCAACTGTTGAAACATTTCTCCGTATTTCAAAATACCATTTCAGCACTGCACTCTCATTTCAGCTATTCTGAAAGGGCATTTTTGAGAAACAAATAATGTAAAAGAAAAATACCATTCAGCTCAACTTCTGCGTGATCTCATTGCCTGGTATCATCCTATTGTCTGGTCAGCATCTAAAACAAGTTTCCAAAGTTATAGCATACACAGTTTGAGGTGCATAGCAAAAGGTTACTAAGTCCATTCCTCACAGTTAACTTTAGAGTTGATGACAGAGTTTTCAATATCTTTGGAAGACAGTTTAATATGATTCCAGTGAAAAAATGACAACTTGTCACACCGATCAAAGTATTAAATTTTCAAAATAATTGCAAAACAAACAATGTGGAGACCTCCTAATTAATTTTAGGATTTAAAACAAAACTGAAATAATATCCTGAAACGTTGTTAAAATGTCCTAGTGCTCCTAAGATTAATAAAACCAACCAAACAAACAAAACCTTCCACTCTTTTCCAACTTGAAAAGTGTTTACATAGTAAGACGGCATAAAAAGAATATATGTTCACTTTTCTGTCATTGTTATGTCAAATGTTTATCATTATTTATTTAAATGTTAACCTAGCTGAAGCTGAATCTACACTATCAGTATTCAGAAAGATAGGGAAGTCTTTGATTTTAGGTCAGAACATGTGGATGTGTTCTTGCAGAAGTGTTAGGAACATCACAATTTGTGTTAGCTTTTCCTTGTTATGTCCATGCGTTTTTTATTTTTTGGCTATGTCCATCATCATTTTCCTCTGTCCTTTATTAACTTTTTTTTTTTTCATGGTTTTTTTTTCCATCTTGTCTCTGCTATATTTTGTGTTAAATTCTCCCTTGAATCAAATAGGAATTAAGTTTCAGCTCCAACTCAGGGAATCTTATGTTTTCATGTCTGGCAGTAGGCAATACAAACCTGTGGATCTCTCTCATAAATACAGCATGTCTAAGAGAACAGAAAATGTTTTCTTGTTTATTTTTTCTTTCTGTTGAACAATAGTGGTAATCCAACAGGAAAAATCATGCCATTTAAGATTTCTACAGCAACAGATTATACAGTTTCAGGGAAGAATACAGATGCTTTTAAGGTCTGTAGCTATTTTCTCCTTACTTACTGACTTAACTATGTGAAGTTCCACTTACCACTCCAAGTCTGTGATCTTGAGGCAGCATCATAGAAGGAGTTTAAAAAATGTTGAGACTTTTTCTTCTGCTATAATCTTAATACAAAAAGGAGCATTACTATTCCTTTAAAGGCCTTTTACCCTGCTTTGACAAAATCATTCTTGGAGCTCTATCAGAAATACTGTTTTAAAATATCTTATTGCTAGAAAGGTAAAGAAAAAAGTAATTGCATTGATCTTGGTACTGGAAATATGAGTGAGTTATGAATGACAGCCTGAGAAATCCTAATCAATATGAAAAGAGAGCTTTAAAGATCATTTAACTGAAGTAGAGTAAGTAGAATCTTACATGGTTTAAATAATGTCAACAGAAAAGTTACTGTTTTCAGCTCAGTACACATGATAAGACTTTGAGTCATAAGCACCTAATACCATCTCAGGAATTTAGTAGTGGGTAAAGATTAAAGCTTACTGTCTCCACAGGGTGCTGAGCTCTTGATTCATGTTTTTTATAACATCAAGTCTGGATTATTGTAATACCCTGTTTTTAGGCCTCTTTGATACAGCGGCTTGCCGTTCAGAAGCTTCAACATGCACAGATTATAACAACTCAGATTCTCAGTGGAATTGAACTGTGTCAACATCCTACCAGACTTGATTGCCTTTTTGTCAAATTTAAAATGATTTTTTAAAACGTGCGTGTTACCTACTTTTTTTCTGGAGCATTCAATGACTTTTTTCAACTTTACTCGTTTTTCAGACTGACTTAACGATTTCTCATTTTCTCTGCTTGCTGTGTATTACGGTGACAACTGTACTATTGGCTACGGAGTCTGAAAGCAGATGTGCCTTCAACATAATGTGGAATATGGTGAGAGAAAGCACTCAGACTAGAAAAAATATTATAAACTCTACAGAATGGATTTCTTAATGCATGTTTTGCTTGTCCTCTTGTTCCATGTTTCAGAGTGTGTCTGGCTGTGGTGAAGTAACACTGAAAACTTGAGGACTACAGGATGATTTAGTCTTTTAAAATATACCTTTAACATTTGAAAAGTATCATTGGAGAACAGTAGTTAATACTTTACGAATCTGTACAAATTAGCTATCCCAGCAACGTATTCTAATGCATGAAGGCAATAAGTCAATGAGCTCACTGTAGTATTCGCCATTTCTGAAAAGTCATGGAAATGGAAAGAGGTAATAAGTTATTGGAGAAAAATAATACCAGTTGGTAATAGTGATACCTTAAAGAAAAAAAAGAAGAGGGTAATATTTTTAATTGCCATTCACTATATATTTTCACATCATGAAATAAGTATTTAAACCAGGAAAAAAACCCCAAATATTTAGACTTAATTTCAAGAGAATTCAGCACTCCAAATATGACTGTAAATTTCATTACAAAGTCTTCTAGTTAAATAAATAAAAGTGACTTGAATATGCAGGCAATACCAAATCAACATGTACTTCAACTCCAGTTCTGAAAAGAAATATACATAACTGGAATGTGAATAAGAACAGAGTGAAATTTAATATGAAAAATTTAGTATATTAAACAATTAATTACAGTATTTCAGTGGGTTGAAAGCTTTCAAAATCAAAACCTAGGAAACTACTATGTAAGTGATTTTGTTTCTCTGCTAGATAAGTAAAATAAATACACAGATAAGAAGAAAAACTGTAACGTTACAGAATGTAATGTCAATTATCTGTAAATATCTGATGGTACAAACAACAATTGTGCACATAAATTATTCAGTTTGGTCTATGGGAATGTAATTACATTTTTGCTGAAAATGAAGGCAAAGGAGTTACTGTAAGCATTGCAAATGTGTCATAAAATGACACCAGCCCTGCCTATTGCAATGGGCAAAACACTAGAAGCTGCAATGTCTTGAACACTCTTATATAATCATAATAATTGATTGGAAATTAATGTATAAACCCATCTCTAGCATCCAAGATTCAGCTATAGCTCTGAATTTTCCCATTCTCGGCAAAAGACTTCTCTCTCAAAATCCATCTGAAGGAGTATTCATTCTAGTCATACGCAGTACGGCAGATAATATACATTATAAAGTTCTTGATCAGAGATTTTTCTAATATATATAGTAAAATTGGACAATCATATACAAATCATTTAGAAACACAAAACTAAGAACACTTAAATACCTACAGCTAACCAACATCATCATTTGTGCAGGCTTTTTCTTTAGCACAGGACTTTTTTAACTACAATGCCAAAAATTACCTTGAGGCAAAGACATCTTAGACAAAGTTCTCATCAGCTGTTTTACATTTTCCCCATGAAATCATCTGGTTTTAGAATGTATGATATTGGCTAAGGTGTGACTCTGCCTTTGTGGGGAAGGGAAAGCATTGCACTTCTGATTTTTCCCTGCTTTTAATTAAAGTGTAGGCATATTTCCAAGACCTATAAAGTACTATAAAGACTATGAGATCTATAATAAGAAGCATGTCCATTCACACCTGTAAAGCCCTAGTATAATGAATCTGTATAAGCCTGGAAATTATGTAGTACTATTTAAGGGATATGAAATAATTTGACTCTTAATTTTATTGGAAAATATTTTTTAAAATTACTTACCTGCAAATATACATAAGAAAAGACTATGGGAGTTTTTGGTTTTGTTTTATCAGAAATTCTTCCTTCTCATAGTAATCAGCACAAATAACCTTGAATATTACACAAAGTTTTTCAAACATCTGTGTAAGGTTCATTCTAAATCAAAGATATCTATATAAAGTTCTGATTTTACAATTAAGGTCCTCCAAGAAAAAAAAAAAGAAAACTGTTTAGTTTTGCATTGCAGTGAAAGGGTTGTGGGCCAAGAGAAGTCATCACATAGAAGACAGTGGATTTAATTCTAGGTTTGTATATGGATTTACCTGATTGCCTCACAGCTTCAGGTTTTATTGAAGAAAGTTCACAATGCTGGTTTCAACAACAAATCCCTGACTGTAATAGATGCCCTGGCTATATAGAAATAAACACAAATCTTTCTTACCCCCATTCCCCACCACTGTTTCATAGAGGCCATTTTGTCAGCCCAGCTAATGGGAGGTGCAGGGATATGGCACAGTATTATGCCATGCAGTTTCAAGCGTGCAGCCTTTTTTAGTACGATTGCATAGCTTCTCTTTTGTCTTACCTAGTTTTACATTTTCTGTGTTTTTATTCTGATTGCATCATTTCCTACTTACATGGATAAAACACATTCACAGAAAAAACACTTTGTAGGAATTTCTTCATAGGTGCGTTCTTTCGAGATTAGTTCTTCCTTTAAAACACTAACTCAGTATGGTAATCTCAGATTTACATCAAGGTAATAAATACAGTTTGTTTTTTTTTTTTATGTCTGACTGTAGACAAGCAGCTTATCCATATCGATTTTCTTGGGCAATCCCTTTTCTCTACCTCTTATTCCTTGCTTTTATAAAAATACAAATTTCCTCAGAAGTTTTTTCTTTCCTCTTTTTTTTTTTTTTTTTGCCAGCTCAACAGTTTTTCTTTGCTATAGCACTGAATGTTTTTCAAAGTGGGTTTCATTGATGTGTCTGCTGTGTACACAAACCCAGGTTATTTATTACCTTCCTACACTGAACTGGACAAGCCTCTGAGTTACAATATGCTATTAAAAAAGATGCATATGAAGTGTCTTTCAACCAAAGTTTTCAAAGATTTGTCTAAATGTTGATCAGTTGATACAATAATTGACTTAAATAAACACTTCTCCCTTAAGAGTGATGAGACTTCTATTAAAGTTGTCTATAAACTAGGTATTCACAGGATCATTCAGGATTTTTTTTGGTTTCACTTCACACGATGACAAAACTTTTTAAAGGGAAAAAAGAAAAGAGAGGAGGAAGAGAGAACCCTGCCTGCCTTCCTGACATACTTCAAAATGTACATGCTCGTTTTTTAAAGAAAATAGTAGGCTCAATACTGAAAATCCCAATTAAAGAAAGGGCTCTCCAGGAAGCACTGTATAAGATGCTTATATCCCAGAGAGAGGCAGACACGTCCCTGTTCTCACCATTTCCTACGGGCTGGTTACGCTGCTTTTCAGCTGGTTTTTGTCTTGCTTGGATGTGGTAAACACTGATCTTTCTCACCCTGCATGGAGAGTCAGCGTGACAGACTCTGCTCACAGCACAAATGCCTAAACAAGGGACGTGGAGACATTGCATATTCTTGCACTAAAGACCCTTTGGGATGCTAGGTATTCAGTATCCATTCAGTATTATTCCATGCAATTGAGTTCTGGATTTATTTTTTTGACAGCAAGATAATTTACTAGGTGTCTCTCTGGCTTTGAAGTCAGTGCTGTGCTTTTTTATCATTTCAGCTGCCAGCACTTCAAGTGATGTAAATATTAACATGAACTGCTGCAGTAAAGGAAAGCCAGAAAGACAACAGATTCTTCAGGCTTCTAGTAATTTTTTTGCACTTATGAGGGAGATTGAAATGTAAAGTCCTAGACAGGAGCTGAGTCTGCTGCTCACAATCCATTGCTTACTGAGCCAGCAAACCCAGAGAGCTGAACAGCTGTTCTTGGGCAGAAGTAACGCTATCTAGCTCTTTAGAGTAGATACTCAGGCATAATTTTGTACAGTATATATATTTTCCTTTGTTCAAATAGTCACCCTTTTACATTAACAGTAGTATTCAGCCCGAAACCCTGGAAACACACACAGCACTTTCTTAAAATCAAACCCCCCTTGACAACTAACACCGCAGCTCCTCTCCTAAAATCTCTGTGTTCGTGAAAATGAACTTCTTAATTATCCCCTTTTAAATTCCACCTGATAATTTCCCTTTGCAAGGAACTTGTGCCCAAGTGTTTTTTACTTTTGCAGAACACAGATTCATTTTTCCTACTTAATTCAAAAAGAACAGAAGCAGATGGAGTCCAAGGTAATTTTCCTTTTGGGCCTAGAATGCCAGATCTGTAAAACTGGACCAAGAATAAATTTATTTGTACAATTATTTCATATTTTACAGTGAAAGGAGTTATATCCTGTATATATATATATATAATGAATAGTAATTAAAAAATGAATAGTTTTGACAGCACATAAAGAAAAAACAGAAAACACAAGCACTGGGAACAGTTCTGCAGTGTTGTATATGAGCACAGGATATCTAAAGCATTACATTGGCGTTTAATCCTGTAATCAATTAAATAGTTCCAGACTGAGAATGTCTTCTGAACACTTTTTAAATCTTAAATGTTGTGATGAAAAAATAGAGAATGCAAAAAACTGTAATAATTTTACTGGGTGTGCTCAGACTGGTTAGCATCAGTGATAATTACTATTAAGAGTAAAATTGCTGGAAAAATGTTGCATTTATGTATGTGGATTAAATAAATAATTTAATATTAAGCTGATTTACTTTAATTACAATATTCAACAAACTTACCAGCCACTTACAGGGAAGATAAATCAAACTACAAGTGACTTGGCTTTAAAGTAGGCAGAAACTTACTCCCATTCAGGAACTTCCCTCGGATACTGTTATTGTCCAGTGAGATAGGGCTTCGAAATCAAACATATTGTTGTATGATAAGGTAGTAAACATTTCAGTACTAAAGAATAAATTAAAAACTACTCTAAAGAGCATTCCGATACATATCTTTGATTTAGTTTACTATTCACTTTACAGGAAACCCAAATGCTATTGCTTTAACACGCAATCACTGTTTACAGAGAAGGACCCCAAACTACAATGCATTAGGGACATTTTTTTCTCTTGCATTTTGTTTCCAGAAATCACACCTGAAGCATGCCATCAAAATTATGTGATATTGATGCTACTCATGGAACAGATAACAAAACACCCTAATGTCAAAAGTAATTTCATTTTTCCATCAAGAAGAATGAGGCTATCTCTAAACATATTAAAATATTATTCACTTTGACAATAACACTAGTTCCAAGACATGAACTATTGCTATGTTAGAGAAGGGAAGCAATCAGTATTTTTCATCTTCTAAGAATCTCTATAATACAAAAAATCCATCATGTCTAATGGAATCGGTAAGTACCTGGAAGGCAAATGTCTTTTCTTATTTGCAGTATGAAATCTGGTTTGAAACAAGCACTTACAGTTAACTCACCTCTCTAATATCCAGAAAAGTTTGACCAATAATGAATGAATCTTATCCGTATCTTTTTTTGAAATGACACGACTTTTTCATTACTACTCCATAGCGCATTGTTGTACCATTAAAGAGTCCTAAAGGGATATATATGTGGCTGCACTTAATACTCCACAGTACTACAAATGCTAATATTTCCATAGATTTTTAACCTAAAGCAGTTAGCTTTTCAAAGTTGTTAGCTCTTATTACCCAGTTGCTATTATATTATTTTCTGCTAGTCTATTATTGTACAGTCTGTTACACTAACAGCTACATTTGTGCTACCTATACTAGCTGCGTTCTGTGTAGGTATTTTTAAATGTGCTTCATGTCAGCTATCTAATCAAGCAATATGGGTGTTAAGAATACAATTTCATGCATATGATTATGAAAAGTTTTGTTTTGACTGAGTGATAATCATCCCTCATGGATTTAGTGAAATCATATACTAAAAGGAGAAATGCACAGGAATGTTGAGTAAACTTTTAAAATTACTTTCATATGCACAAATCAAGAACTTCACTACTTTATCTGTGACAGGCTGACCCTTTCTCTGTCAATATTTAAGTTACTGCTGCCCCATATCAGCTCTAGGAGCTCAGTGATCATCACAGAGACCACTACAGTTTCATGATTGGCATAGTGTATCTAATCATAGAATCACAGAATGGTTAGAGTTGGAAGGGACCTTCAAAGGTCATCTAGTCCAACCGCCCTGCAAGGAGCAGGGACATCCCTGACTAGGTCAGGTTGCTCAGAGCCTCATCCAGCCTGGCCTTGAACGTTTCCAGGGATGGGGCTTCCACCACCTCTCTGGGCAACCTATTCCAGTGTTCTACAACCCTCATTGTAAACAATTTTTTCCTAATATCCAATCTAAATCTACCCCCCTCTATTTTAAAACCATTACCTCTTGTCCTATCACAACAGGCCCTACTGAACAGCCTCTAACTAATCCCTCTAACTTTATGCACAAAGAAGCTGGATTATTATGATGGAATTTCTCTTTACTTGGGCAAGACAGAATTTTCTCTGAAGTAGTGATTACTTTTTCCTTACTTCAGATTTGGTCACAACAGCCACTCCGTATTGTTTATTTTCTTCTCTGCTAAGGAGCAACCTGTGGATCCCCTGAGTTCACCCTTCCTTTGTTCCTAAAAAAAAACAAAACAAAAACCACTGCTGTGTCACATACCCAGTGGCATTGAGTTCCATATCTAAGGCACAGGTAAGCCTACACGAGCTTTTTGTATTCTATTGTTTTCATAAAAAGTGAAATGTGCCTAAAAGCCTCAGTTCTCTCATGGTGTAGTTCTCTGGATCTGCACAGGACAGGGAAAAATACTACCCTAAATTAATTCACAGGAACAGTTACCATTTAAGTTTACTGTCAGTTTTACTGCCAATATTAATTACTTAAGCCAATGTGACTGTGTGAATCATATTTGGAACCAAGTTGGGTTTTACATGTTTAATGGGCTTTACAACATGAAACATTATTGAGATTAGTTAACAGGAGGCTTTATTGTGATGTCAGAGATACAGACCATAGTGCACATCCATCTTCAGATTGATCCATCAAAGAGAGACTTGTTCAAGGTCTCTCAGCTGCATATTTTATTATCTTCATGGCAACTTCCCATCATCATTACTAAAGCAGCCAATTCATTGCTATTAGAAATAAATCTCATCCTACCTAAATATCTACAGCTTCCTGAAGATCACAAGTGCATTTTAGCAGAGCAACCAAATCATGCTCTTGAAACAGCTTCCTTTTACCACCAACCTGAGCTGTCTTTGAAAGGACATAAATAGACACACGTTTCAACATTCTAGTCAAAGCCTCTGAGCTATCTAACCACTTTTTAGTTTGTCTTTTAAAGGCTGTGTAATACTATTATTTTTGAAAACAGATATTTAAATAAGCCATTTTTATGGTGTATTGAATCATGATTTTCTTTAATTTAAAATTGCTGCTTTCTCTGATGTATATCATTTTGCAAATATGCTCTGGTTAATGGGACTTTACAAAGTGAAAATTAATGATTGTGTTTTTATTTAAGGACCAGTAGCTAATGTCTCTTTTCTGTGTGAAAATACAAGCACAAAAGCACAGCATTCAGACTGAACTCTTAGTTACTATGGTGATATTATGAAGCATGGTAGCAAATGTTATTTTAAAGCATTCTTCCATCTCTTATTCAAATGGTTAGGACAAAGTATTCTCCAGTATATTTAGTTAATAGCAGATCGATGTCTTTGTTCCTCTCCTGCCAGGCAAACTATAGACGAAGACGAGTCATACTGCTTAACAATATTACTATGGGAGACTGGATTAAAATAATCAATATGGCTTTTAACACATACTTTTCATTTTAAACAAAACTCTAAAATTCCAATTCTTGGATTGTCTCCTGCCAGTAATTGTATTGGATTACATTATAACTATTATTTCCCATAGCAACTAACTGTAGGAACACAGGAATTACTACACTAAATCAGATATGTGGTCCATCTTGTCTGATATCCTATTTTTCAGACTGCTTTATCATATATATCCTACCAAAATGTGCAAGAAAACTCATATATCAGGAGAAAGAGGTTGGTGAGATAGCCCCTATGTCTTTCATGCTATAAGGGGCTGGTGAAAAGATGAAGTATGGTTTCAACGCTAGAACTACATCGGGTAACACACCACAGGGCTGCCGGATTAACTGTAACTCCGAGTTTCATCGACTTCAGAGATTTCAGTTCCCAGGTGGAATCTAGTGTTTAAATAACACATTCTGCTGGAATCGTAACTTCAGTAGTAAACATTACAATGAAGGCCTTCCTTACTTGTAAAATCAATTTAATTCTATGAAAGAGTACACATATCTCAGGATAGGATCAGATGGTCCTTGTCCTCTCAAATTCATCAAGTAAAGTAAAATTGTTGTTATATTTGTGTATATCATGACAAATGTGGCACTGCAGCTTTGCATGAGTTTCCATTAATCGAATGTATTGGCCACAGTCCCAGGCATGGTAAATAAATATAGTCTCATCTGTGAAAAAAAACCTAGCATATACTTCCTAAGGATCTATTCCTTCTAATTCTACCACTGTCTAGTGGTATTTCATAGCTGCATGGTGACAGTGTTGCCTAATCCCGTGTTATCTGACTTCGATTTTGGTGCCAGCATTGCTAAACAGTTCAGTGCTTAAGTAACTATCTGCTGTTAACCCTTTCAAAGAAAGGTGTACTTATTTATGAGGGCAAACTAGCCACCTAAACTCAACAGGCATTAATTCTCACTGTGATAAAAACTATGAGTCATACATTCACCTCTACATATAGAGGTAGAGAGAGATTAAGAAAGTAGCAAAGAGTGGTACTTAAAATAATACATCATTATACAGTATCATTTAAATTACTAAGGACAAAAGGAAAATGTTAAAAACAGTTTACATAGCTCCAGTGCCTGTGCTACACCGAGAAAGCTTTCTGTGCAGAAAATGAAAATAAATTATTCTTGTCAAAATAAGACAACAGAAAATAAAAATTCCCAAAGGAGGTTAATTTTTCAATAACATTACGTTGTGCATGGTAGTTCTTATATTACCAATCCACTTTCCTCCTCTCTTCTAAGTTTTGAAGTACTACTTAAGGCCTCTCATACAAGGAGCCTAAATAAAAAGCTTGCTGTACAACAAGCAGCCTCATTCAGTCACATGTCCTCCTGCTTCCTATACACGCCTCTAAAGTTTACATTTTTCATAAGTCACTGGTGATTTGGGGGTATCTGGCTCTGCAGTTCAAAAAGCTGCCAAAATTTTGAAGTATTTCACATATAAATGGGCATGTTTCCAGAGAAATGTATTGGTTTTAGGGGGCAAACTTAATGAAAAATTACAATTAAATTATTTTTGCCAATGAAAAATAGAGGCAAAAAAAGGAAAAACGCTTATTTCGGTATTTCTGAAATACATCAGTTTACAAGTGAATTTAATATCTCTAAATATATATAAACACACTCATATATATAAAAAACTTTTTTTTCTTTTTTTTTTTTTACATGCATGCACACAAGATTAGAAGTTGAGTATAATTACTCTTGTGAGCTGGAACACCAAAGTTAACTTCCTTACTCCAGGCAAAGCCGGGAAGCGCCGGGTCTCAGTGCTCCACCGTGCCCCTGAAACATATGATGAGCAACAGCAGCACGTCTGCCTCAAGATCTCCCTTAGGCAAGCCCAACATTTCCAAATTCCCTCTGCTTAGCTAAAAATGACTGCAATAGAAAAGCAACAGATCATTTCAGGTTTCATAAACCTTTTTTTCCCCTCCTTACTTTCCAGGGGGGAAATATTAAATCTATTTTCAATGCAAATTCAGCCTCCTCAAGTCAAACCTGGAACATCCAGCACATTTAGAAGAGAGCGACACCTATTTAATAATCCCAGATATGACCCATGAATAAAGTTGGTAATTTTAAAATTTCACATGTGTATTAGACATAAAAGTGGGGTTTCTCTTGCTTTTAAGTTATTCCTCTGTAGCTGATGTTGTCTAAAAATAACACAGCTGGTATTACTGATTGAAATTACATTACTGACAAATGCATGTTTGTCTACTCTTCTGTCTCAGGTCAAACAATGTCCATCAACCCTCAGAACTGAAAAAAAAAAAACCTAAGTAACCCCATGGAATTAAAGCAAAGGAATTTAATAAGTGTTACTGGACCAAGAGCTTTAATTTGTAAACAATATTGAAATTGTTTTCCCTCAAGAATGCAACTAGATTATTTCATTTTTATTTTGTTGTAGTGAATCATCAGTAATTAACCCCATTTACTTACCAGGATAACTCCTTATATACGAGCTTAGCCTATATTAACCTCTTTTTAAATAATTTAAGAAATCCATCACCTTCCTCAAATATTTCAGGATTCCATCAGAGGATTCCAAATCTATAACTGAATGTATGGTGTATATATTAAAGTCACTCAAGAAGTTAAGTTTGTTGATGATTCATCCCAGTTCAAATGACCAGCCTCAGACAAACAGCTAAAGCATATCTTTTTGACAAATCATTTAACTGATACAGGATAAACTGAGAAGAATTTTCTCACTAAGCTTTTGCCTAGAGGAGAGAAATAACAGGCTTGGTGCTGTCTAGTGAGGACAATTTAATCTAAAATTTTCTTTTAAAATTAATATCATGGGTAGATCTAAGTGTCATGACCATACTGCTTACTGTGATTGCTTGAAAAAGTCTATAGCATCTAAACTTTCAATTAAAAAAAAAAAAGCATTATGATCGATAACTTTCTGTAGCTTACAAAAAAAAAGGTAATTAGGCTATGTCATTTCACACATCACTACCAAGATCAAGGAAGAAGTGTCTGTCTTTGCTTGGATTTATACCTGTATGGCCATATAGTCATATTGGCTTTGTGAGAACAAGCCACAAAACTTTAACAATGAACGATATGATCCAGTATAGCAAATTCCATTTTCTCCTTCTCTTCAGAAAAATTATTATACACACCTTTTTCTTCAATTACATAGTTCTTTCTTTTATTGAAAGCTGACACTCTACTCAAACTGATACAATACATAAAAGGAGATACAATCCTCATCTGGAAAGTTTCTCAGTGTAACAAAATAAAAGCTATTAAAATTTCAGAAAAGTCCTGATTTTTTTTTCCAGTTTTGCACATATACATATGTATACACACACTTCATATACACACATAGATGGAACTAAGAGTATGAAGCCAATTTCATTTAAATAATTAGTGTATACTATGCCGGGAGGCATTATGAGAGAGAAAGACATAAAGCTAAGATAAAACTGAAAGGGGTAAAGTGCCACAAATGTCAAAAATACAAAAAAAAAATACAATATACTACAGATTATGGGCATCTTACTGTAAAAAAATAATGAATTTATGTTCTAAGCTCTATCTGATATATATTTACCTCCTGTGGTTCTCCCATAAGCATAGCCATAAAATTTGAATAAAGGATGCCAATTTGCCTTTTTCCAGAAAGCACCACAAAAAAAAAAAAAAGTTATATTTTGTTTGGGTACATTTATCCTGTGTAATATTGAGCAGGATGCTATTTAGTACTGTCACGTCATGAACAGAACTTGAGAAATTAGTTGGCACTGGGCAGGATGTTTTAAGAAATGGTTCAAATAAAAAAAAAAAATAATTCGCTCTTCTGCTAGGATGTGACCATGTATTACTTTTAATGGGCTTCAGAAACACAGAAGATGAGCCCTCATGAGGAAAGGTTGAAACATTCCACCAGCCAAGCAATTTAAATTCTAAACGTTTACCAGAAGACATAAAGGTCAGATATGTACCAGTATCTCTAGACACATAGATATGTTATCTCCTTCTCTGAAGGAAAAGAATTATTAGAGAGAGATGGTAGATGAGAATCAGAAATTAGATGCAGGCGCTTCTGCTCAAAACAGTATCAGGTGAAATCCCACCCACGGGATGATATATCTTCCCAAACTCAAGTTCTAAAAGATCTGCTGATCAAAGGAGAATACTCAAAAGAAGCCCCAAAGCATGACTATTCTTGCTGAGCATCCCTTTATTCTTGCAATACCAATTTTGTGAACTATTAGGCTCATATGAATATTTTGGGATAATATAAACAATGGAAATATGAGAAATAGCAAGTCAATAGTCACTGAGTAAAGATGCTGAAAGTTCATCAGAAAAAGTAACACTGAGTGTAGGTGCTTGGATAATTGGGATTCCACTGTCTTTTCCTTTTCAAAAATATCCAGAATGCTATTTTACTTCAGAATAATGAAAAACAAATGAAAGCTACACAGTTAATTTGATTTCTTTCAGCCTCCCTCCAAAGCTTTGTTTCCCCAATCTGTTCAGTTCTTGCTATTGGTTAGAGTTGATCTCCCTCCTAAATGAACCTCTTTGGAGGGATAAATCTATTTATAAATAGAAAACAAATCAGGCAGGCAGAGCAGTGTCTCTGTGATTGCTGAGCTGTGACAAAGCAAAGAGAGAAGAACTCTGATAAACTCTTTTAAAAATGCCTACAGTTCTTAATGCAATTGCTAAATTAGGAGATGTATGACCACTAACCCTGGCATAGATTTAGCTTGGCAATGACTGGCAAATCCATAGGGGCAGAGCACTAACTGGGGAGAATGACGTAGCACATAATAAGCTACGTTTAATAACAAAACTATTTGCATAAATAAAATAATCAGGATTCTGGTTCTCATTCAGATCCTGCTAGATTCACCCATGTAGTTGGAAGGCAATAACTTTAAATGTTGTTAGCAAGTCTGAAAATGTAAATGGTTTTAGGGAAGAAGGACTGGTGATATATAGAAAAGAAAGGAATTTAAATAGGAGATGAAGCTATAGCTTTGATGTATCTCATGGCTCTACAGCTTCAGATCTTAAAATCATTGCTTGGTCAAACTGGAAGACATGATGAATCTGAGACCTTGTAAATTTTAGCAATTAGCACAAACAGAAGAAATGAAATTTACTCCTCTCTTTCCCAGCTATTTCATCAGCACTTCACAAGACATCTTGTTTAAGGTAATTTGAGCTGAGTTTGGTTTGCATTTGTTCAAAGTTTGAAAACCCAAAAAACTAATTCCATTATTTTCTCTGACTTTACAAAAAAAAAAAAAAAAAAAAACAAACAAACAAAAAGCTCATTAATGAGGGCATTCATTAACATCTTTAATGTAAACAGAATCTTTAGCTATATGCACAGCTCTTGTTCAGATGAGTAAAACAAACAAAAAAAAAAGCTGTGTCAAAACAGAACAAGAAATAAAGGTAACTAAAACAGACAATAGGGATACCTTCCCGAACACAAAACCATAAGGGAATGTGATACATATACTTCACATTAGCTTACCTTAATGACTTTAAGGCATTATGGCCTCTTTGTCCTGGGATCTGTTGGTAATTTTAGGCTCAGACAATGAAGACTTCTAACAATCCTAAGAATATGCAAGATGGAAACATACTGAGGTAAGAACTTAGTAACAGATCTCATGTTAGATGCAGTTTTCAGGCTCAAAGCACTATCATCTTTAGACACTTTCAAAAATATTATGATCGATTTTTAAATATACTGTCTTCTACATAAGTAATAACATCCTATAATTCCCTAAAATCCTATATTCCCAGGAGATATACTTTAAAGTCAAAATTATTCCCCACCAATATATTATTTGTAAAAAGAAGGTTGGGTGGTTTTTTTTCTTTTCTTTATCCTCCTCTTTTATTTCCCTTTCTATGTATGCTTTAGCACCAACTGATGCATTGCACAGTTAATGGCAGGTACATCAGAACCTCTTCATGAATATTCACAGAGTTCAACTGAAAAGTTGTCCAAAAATCAAATTTGAATTAAAAATTAGGACTTCTGTCACATAGAAAAGTAACCCTGAAGAGATGCTTTATTGGAAGAAACTGAAAGAGAACAGTTAGGTGTGAAAAAGAGAGCTGCCTGGATTTTTACTCTAAACAGCAGGGAAAATGAGTCAAAATATCTCTCAAAAATTGATATATATTGTTGAATTTTCTCAAGTTAATACCGTCATCCTTTCCACAAAATACTCATGTTGTAAGCTGCTTATGCTAGAAAGGATGTATTCCATGCAAAAAAAAAAAGCCTGGCTTTCAAACAGTTTTAGAAGGTGTAAGGGACATTTAATACCTTTTAGTAAGAACTCTTACCTATTTGCAGGCAGCTTTGCTGTTGACAAGGCTTCTTCGACATGAACAGGCGCTATGAGAGGATTTCCTGACAATTAGGGCAGGCTGCACAGCATGCTGCTCTAATGTACCCACTGTGTAACTTCAGGCAGAGCTCCTACTGTAAACTGTATTCACTAAAATTAGAAAACAAGGAGCCTATTGTTTACTATATAGCTCAAAGGATTCAGCTCTCATTTTTTCTTATTAGAAAAAATGCTATGTCCATTGCTATGCAATAGCGATTTGAAATTAAGTAATGAATTAACCTTTACAGAAACAGACAAATACATCTTTTCCTATAGTCATGGAAAACTATGCAAACTCAGGAACTGCATAAACCACTGGGACGTCCACAGCTTGCACATGCTCTGCAAGACTTCATAGAATTTCACTACGGTTTCCCACATGCACTACTGCACTCCTCCTGAATTCCAAATTCTATACTAGGGCCATAGCCCACCATTTTAACGTACATGAACAGTATCAAGACTTTCCAAACAGAAATAAACGCCGTCTGTTCCTCCTGCTGATGTCTTGGAACTACCAATATAGCATATTTCATATGTGCAGATTTCACAAAGCATATGAAAAAGTTGGAGTTGAACAGGCTACGTTAGTTTTGGTTTTGCTAAATTTTAGAATATTTGCAGGCATAATTACTAAGAACAGTAGGTATGGCATATCCAAGTCAATGTTGTGATTTTAAAATTGATTAAGATCTTTTAGTATTAGAGAAATTATGCTAATTTTCATAAAGCCAGACTTCTGAGCATTTGATCATACTTTGGACAGAAAATATTTTGTACTTTTAAATGCTCACTTTCCATTTTTCATCTATAAAAAAAAAAAAAGTTCAAAGGAAATATTTGAGCTGTTCCTTCATAATCTCTATTAGTACATAAGTTCCTTGAATCTGAGCTATCATGTCAGGGTCTTACCCAGTGGAGCTTATAACTTGTTTGATCTGGAGCTATTTGCTTTTGTGCCTCCTGGACCAAGACCCTCTGGACCCATCTGACCTTAAAAGAATTGCTGTTGACTCAGACATCCTTAATTCAGCTGTCAACTTTAGCAGTAGTTTGACTGAAGTTCAAGTTAAATCATCCTTTAACTAGGCTAGTTTGCTGGAATCCATGTAGCCTAATTGAGGCATCCCTTTAATAAGAGAAATTTCACAAAGCAATTCCTAATAAATACAACAAGAACACATCAAACACATTAAAATTCTTATGTGTTGTAAGATAAAATTATACATGCATTTTAAAAACAATCAGGTTTTTTTTTCATACTTCACTTCATTGTTAAGACTCAATATAACTCAGATTTGAATTTCCAAGTAGTTATTTCTGAGTTATTTCACGACAAAACTCTGACCATAACGCATATGAGATGATGTACTCTGTCATGCTCATAGAACTCACAAACAACTCTTTCAGGTTCCATGTAAGCAGAGACTGGGAATGATTTGCTAGAGGATCAAAGATATTTGCTTCTCCACCCGTAGTTGAACTAGCTCGTATAAGGTAAACCACTAAGTCATGTGTCACTGCAGCAGTTTATATAGTTGAATTTGCAGCTCTCCCAAATGAGCTTGAATATGCAAAATTTTATTCCAAAATGAAAACTGTTCCAAAGGCCTCATTTACAAATTCTGTAAAGGGTATAGAGGTGAACAGGATTTTCATTCTATAAGGTGTCCTGATTATGCTTGAAATAGGCTGTGAGGATTTATACAGCAGACAACAACCAGATACTACGCAATGGTCTGATTCAAACAGCAGCCTTGAGCAACGACCTTTCCCCTGCCAGTCATAGTCAGTATCTGTGACCCTCATTTTGGAAAGTGTGAACTACTGCTAAGGTTTTACAATTAAAGGCACTATGACAAATATTTTTTTAAAATACAAAACAGTTTTAGAAGTTAAATATATTATGTGCTTTAGTAAGGCAGTGAACTGCCATTCTATTGCAGAACTCATTAAGCATCAAACATTTAAACTGTATCTGACCTTGATGTCACACTGCTAAAACAAAGATTATAGGTCATACTTACAGCACTATTCTAGCAGTCATTCTGGAAAAAAAAAAAGTATACAAGTCTTTCTAAATATGTATTTCAGACTAACTTCTTAGAAGGTTCTCTAGCTGGAAGAGTTAATATGGTCTTTAGTGATGTAAACAGGTGGATAATTGGAAAAAAAAAAAGTTAAGTGATGGTATTATTTGAGATGTTTACTGGAATAATATATCCAAATCTATTCTCCACATGCTTAAAATGACGTTGCAAAATTTGAGAGATAGAGTAACAAACTGCAAGAATGATTTAAAGACTGGAAAATGTACCTTACAGAAAGAAATTTAAGAGGTTCAATCTATTTAGCTCATCAAAGTCAAGCTTAAGGGATCTATAAAAGCAGACATGGAAAGAGGATATCTTACACCAGAGGGCTTTTCCACATAGCTGGCTAAGATACAACCATATGCCTTGACTGGAAGTTAAAATTCAATAAATGCAAATCAGAAATAGGGTGTGTTTTAAGCAGTAAGAATTATTAACCAGTGAGGAAACTTAATAAGGCATGTTCTAGATTCTCTCATATTTGAAATGTTTAAAATCAAACCTAGATTTTTTTCCTTCTGTTTCTTAAAAGACATGATATGGTAAGGCTTGATGCTCAGCTAGAAGATTATGAGCCTATTGTCACAGTGTCCTGAAGACAGTTCCAAGTTTGTCTTGCTCCCTCTCTGGAACAGCCGGTGACAAAGCTTGTGTCAGGTCTGCTCAAATCAGGCAGAGAAAGCTCTGGTCCATCTGCAAAATCCCACTCTAGTCATATTCATTAAATGTCCCTGTGGTGTCAACCAATGAGTTGACTCCTTTTTTTTGTCAATAATAAAAATTAAAAGGGCACTTTCATGGTGAATCTATCTGATCTACTGGATGAGATGAATCTCCAGAATAAGCCTCCAGAAAAGAACACTTTCTCAATGTTGATTATTGCTACATTCATAATCTTCTTATGAGAAAAAGGGAAAACAGCGTTCACGTGGAGTAAGGAATTTATTATTAGCCCTCTTAATGCTTGAAAAGACTAAAACTCTAACTTACCTAATTCATTTAAGAAAGTCTTATTGATAATAACAGTTTAAATTCTAATGCAAAACTTCTCCAGTGTATCCTCTTTCCAGTGCTCCTCTGGTAGTTGGTAGTTTCATACTTCCTTATGAGTGGGGAAGGTGACAAAGCATCCTGAGGTCTTTGTTGGGAGGATTCTAACATCCCTGGTGGGGGGGTTCTTCCTTCTAAGTATTTGGGTCACTTAGGGTTATTTGTATGTTTTCCTTATCACAGTTATCTTCCTTCTTAGCAGTGGCCAGACTCAAGCCTGCAAGTTGCAGGAGATTTTCCCCCAACCCAGTGAACAAGAAGGACCGTTGTTTGTTACGAAGGGACCACCAAGGGGTGCCAGGCCATCCCCAGAGCCAGTGATATCAGGGAGGCAATTAGTGATCACCTGTCCCCTTGGCAACTGTTATCCCAGCTAAGCCAGATGGCAAAGCCAAACAGCCTGGAGAGCTGGTGCTGTTAGGTCAGCTCAAAGTCCCTGGCAACCTACTAGTAAATGGTAAAAGTTGCTTTTACTGGAGTACATTTGAAGAGATTATAGGGTGACTACTTCAGCTGCAGATATCAACACTTCCTGTGTCACCCATTCAAATCACTTAACATCAGCAATATTTAATAAGGTTGGGAGCACAGAGCACCAAGTACTGTATAGAAGTAACTGAGATTTTAAAGAGTTGAACCTTTAGGTGCTTTTAGGACTCATATCATAAGTTCTAGTTTTTAATTACTTGATAAATACACAAGAAAGTTGTTAGTTTCTCTTGTGTAACCTTCTTAAAGGTCTTGATTGTTTAGCTTAATACAGAAATATCTTCTCTCTGTGTGTTTTTTTTAAGGCAAGCATACCATCTAAGCAAGCAACCACATAATCTTCCATCTAATCTCCACTAATAGCTACTTTTTTGTTCCTAGAATAAAAGGCATAAACCCCTTAACCAGAAAGTTGCTCACTTCTCAATGTTACAGCTTTTGGCGAAATTTATTCTTGATCTCAATTAGAACTCAGTATGTGTCCTGATCCCCAAGGATTTATTAACTTCATAATTTTCATCACAGTTGGTATAACTGTAAATGCTACTGTTCATATAGAAAAATCAGCCTTTAAAGGGTCACAGCTGTATTATTACTTTTTGAAGCTTAATCAGCACTTCACTGCAAAGCTGGTATTATTGCTCAGAATGTCAGGGAGCGTCCTGTCTGTATGGGGAATCTGAATGGAAGGTAACTGCATGAGACTTCACCAAAAGCAAATGTTAATTTACATTTATGTCCAAATACTGATTACTTCAAACATTTCCTAGAATAATTACTCACTTCTAGTATACCCCACATACGAATCAAGTGACTAAGAATGTTCTTTCCATTCTTTCATTATTTTTTAAGTTTTCTCTCTATGAAAGTAACTACCAGAATCCTTCAGTAGTTCCTTTCACAGCTGATCAGCTGCTTCTTATTAACCATGTATTTAAAAATACATGCAATCTTATGTTTCTTTAAAGTACATTTAGTAAAATAGTGAAGTGTAAGAAAGAGTTTTCTTGACAATGCCTGTTATTATTGAAAGAAATTGTGGACTAATTTTCAAATGCACCTTATAATCATTACACAGTTCAGGAAATATTTAAATACTTAATTTGACCTGATGGCAACTGAAGGCCTTCAGAAGCTCTTTGAATTCGACCCTGTAAGAGAATCAATAAAAAACAAGCATTTATGTTAAATTGAATACAACAAACATGGAAATTATTTCTAATGCTTGCATGAAAGGCTTACATAGTTGAAAGGTGGCCTGACACAAAAGTTGCAGTTCACATCAGCGCATAAGACAAACAGGGGGAAGAAGATAACATAGGCAGAAAATCAGGAGCAGAAGGGGTAGATAACCTCAGAGGAAAATCTTTCACCAGCACAGTGGGTGGAAAGCAACTGTGGGGGAAGGGAAGAATGGGAGGACACTCTAGAGAAAGCAGTGACAAAATCACTGTTTTCCAAACAGAACAAGCACCAACAACATTCATTTCACAAAGTTGGGTTCTCCTCTTATTTTATTGGACACTTTATAGGTAAGAACTAGCTTTAACTTTTTACTTGTGGATAAGACATATGAACCGTATGTTTCGTATCCCTCAGCTGGCATTCCACTCGCATTTTCAAAATGAGGCTTAGAAGGTGGTATCCTTTGAGGGCAGATTTTACTCTCAGTAAGTACAGCAAACTTAAGCACAGCTTCTAGTAAAAGCAGTGATTAAGATTGTTACCTGCCATGACAAGCCATACCTGCAGAGCATTTGAACACCTGGATACAAACATCATAGCAGTGGACTGGATGTAGAAAAACACAAAAAAATATTTCACAGCATTGAGTCCTGACAACCAGCAGAAAGCTGTGGTCCACCAAAACATATCTCTAAATGTAAAATAATCTTCAAGCTCAATTCTTATACAATTTGTTTTCCTTTGAGTTGTTTTCTAGCATCAGATATCAGTCTTGAATCTGTTAAAGTCTGGCACGTTAATTTTTAAAAGTTCTACTTATTTAAATCTTGGCATCAATGTTTTTGTGCTATATTTAGAGTGCTCCTCAGGAAAGCTCAGTAGCCAGGCTTTTTTATGAATAGCATAATTCAAAGAGTGAAAGACATAGGTGTGCAGACCATTTGGCATTTATTATTTCTTTATATCATATATTGATTTTTGCTACAGACGTGGGAAAACACTCTTTTGTGAAATAAACTTATTGGAAAAAAAAACCTCAGGTAAGGTCCTGGAGTTTCTCTGCAAAAGAAAAAAAAAAAAAAAAAAAACAAACCCAGCAAGGAACAAAAAAGCTCCACAAAGAATATTTGTTACTTCAGAAGATCAAGTTTGTTCTAAGTCTTTAAGTCTGAAAGAAAGAAGCAGATAAATCATATAATATTGCAAAGAAATAGTAGACTACTTCAGTTTCTCTGAGATTAATTTCCATCTGAATCGGAATAGACATAATTCTATTTTGGATCAGCCACACAGACCACAGTTAATAACTGGTGAGTGTAGAACTGAAGAGACTTGGTTTTTAATCTCAAAGTACAGTTGCTTGGTAAATGCCCTTCAAAGACCTGCAGAGAAACCACAGCAACAGCTTGAAGCACCAGTGTTGTTCTGGACCAGAAAAACAGTGCAAATAGGAACAGTGATATGTATATAAGTATATAGGAAAATACCTTAAATCTAATCCTGCTTCCGTAGAATCCAGTACCAAAACTTTGCTGATTCCAGAGGATTGATAATGTCTTTGTTAAAAACAATGGAATGGCAAGCACCTTGCAGAATTAAAAACTCTCACGTAAAATACTTAATGATAAAAACTTCTACTCAGTGATGCAAATGCACGAAAGAGACCATACGGAATGAGCTTTCAAAAATTATAACTGAACAGGATTAATTTCTTTCAATAGTTTTCACTAGGACTTTTTTCTTCTATGTTATTGCCAGTGCCAGAACCATTATTTAAGAATCGCTACATTGAAAGTACATAATTAAAACCTCTATTATGCACCAGAAATGCTTTGTGCTTTACTTCCAAGTTATAGGATTATTGCATTTTTTTCCCCTCTTAATTAAGCATTATATGTTAATTCTGCTTTCTTCCCTTAGAGTCATTAGCATATAAATACAGGCACTGACTCTATCTGCAATTCTCTGTAAAAGATTAAGTTTTTAAATTCCAATAGACTAATGATTTATTAAAAAATAAATATGCTTCATGAAATCACTGTTGCTGTAACATTTCCATTAATAAATGCACATCTAGAATAGAACTGATTCTAAAACTAATTTGGACAAGATGGACTAACGAATTTTTAAATAATTAAGTGAATAGTTACTATTTTAATGCTATGCTTTGTTTAAAGTACATGCTTTTGGTTTAGAGACTACTTTCTTTTCCATTTCAAATCATTCAATAAAAACATGGTTAAGCATTTCTTGGTTGACATTTCTTATCTTTTGTAGCAAATCAAAATACCAGATGATATGGTGTCAATATTAATTATTGAAGATTGTGGCAGTATTCTGAAGAAAGTTGCTGAATTGGAAGAAGAGTCAGAAATATGTTTTTCTACAAAATAGGAAAAATGAAATAATTACCAAAAAAAAAGCAGGAATCTATATTCTTCTTCATATCCTGTCCATTCTTTTTATCGTCATAAATTGACATTTTTTTATATATATCTCTCTCTATCTCCGTATCCATTTTTCTTACCATAAAACAGTCAAAGACTATGCATTCTACCCTGTGGTATAGATAACACTGACAACATCACTGGTGAAAACAAAAGGCTGCTGTGTGAGAGATGGTATGTTTGTTTTCAGTTTCACACCATGTTCATCTAACAGGGGTGACGAAGTACCCCCTGGCAGAAAGAGGAATGTTAGTCCTTCCTCCTGAGTTCTCGCCCCACTTCCAGAGCGCAGCAGAAGCAGCTGTGACAGAGTCACAGCAAAAAGCAGCATTCACGTCTCAAGCAAGGAGCCTAGAAAAAGATCAAGGAGCCCACAGTCACAGGGTCCGTGACTTGGGCACTATTTGTTTCAGTCTACAATTTGGAAAAAAAAACAGAACCAATTTGAAAGAGAATTCAGAATTAACTGGCATAATCTTCCTCCTATAGCTTGCCAAATGTCAGAGCCTCTTCTGTCTTATGTTGACAGCCTTTGTAAATCAGACTGGGTGATATTTGCTAATCCATAGGGAATTTCCACATCTTCCTGTGCTTATGAATCAGATGGCGAGCTCTGGGCAGCCGATCAGAAATACAGTACCTTTTCTTTACTGCATTATCAATTGGAAAAGTTCCTCACTGTTCTCTGCTGCAGACACATTCTTTCACATGCTAAATTGTCTGAGGTGGACCTATTGTAGTGAGGTTAATACGCTAAACCCATTTGGCTAAATTGCATAAAACTCTTCATTACTACACACACAGAGTTGCATCAGCTATTCATACCTTTGCGAGACCTAAAGAAGTCTTCTGCATGGCCTTTACAGTAGTTAATATATGTTCTGTAACAGCTTCTCTGGCAAATTTCTCACAGTAGTGCCATATAGACCATACAGCGGTCTATATATAGACCACTAAAACAACTAAATGTCCTGCTGACATAGAAAGGGGGCTAAGATAAGTAAGACACATGGGAAACAGCAAGCAATTCAATGCTCCACACAGCCTCAGTTCTGCTCTACAAACTGTCCATCCAACTCGTCAGAAAACATTGGCAAATCCCACTGAAATATCATACCAGAGCAAGAAAACACTCATTCCCTTCCTACCTCGGGCAAGACACACATAAAAACCACCTAGTTCATTCTCAGTGGTAGCGGTTATCAAGTCATGTCTCAGCTCTCCCTGTAGCCTTCTCTAGCCTCCTCCTCTTTCTACAGCATTTTATTTTTGTTTACTTCCTTGCTATTTTTTTTCTCTCATCATACTGCTTTAAAATAGCAAATTATGTACTCTGTACTGTGAAGGCATTCAACCCATCTCCCACAGCACCCTTATTTGGAAAGCATGGATGTTTGGGCTGGCCAACTAGACTGTTGGTAGAATGTGAACTGGCTGGACAACTGGATAAATGGTCCAGTACATGCTGGCAGCTGCTAATAAGCCAACGCTTGAACAAGAGATCCAGATTTGTCAACGTCACCAAGCTGGATGATGACACAGACTGCATCCTCTGCTACTTTGAAGATGACAATATGTGCTGGTTCTGGCCAGGATAGAGTTAATGTTCACCTGAGCTGGGAGGAGAACTGGAGCTGGTGGCCCCTATGGCTGGGGCACCCAGCTGGGATAATTAACTAATTAGCTAACAGCTGGGGTTAATTTACCCAAATTAGCCAAAGGGCTATTCCATCCCATCTGACATCATGCTCAGTATATAAGTGAGGAGGGTGCTGAGGGGAGCCTCCTGCTACTTGGAAGAAACTAGGTGTAGAGATTTGTTGTAAGCCATTATACTGTATTTGTATTCCATCACTGTTTTGTTTTCTTCTGTTATTGCTGTTAAATTTACTTTTTGTTCAATCTCAACCCATGTGTTTTTGTTTTTTTTTTTTTGTTTACCAATTCTCCCTTCTGTCCCACTGGAGGGTGGGGGGAGTAAGAGAGAGACTGTGTAGTGTGGTCCCGATCGAGGCTGAGCTATGACACAATACGTTAAGGCAGTGGCTGACGTAACAAGTGGCAGAGTTTTGATACAGAGACAGGGCCTATTCTTAAAAGAAAATATTTGTTTTGGTTTTTTTCCTCCTTCAGTTCAACTGAGTCAGACCACTCAACTGAAATGAAGCCTCTCAAATGAGAAACTAGCTTAAAATAACTTCTGCCAACCTCAGCAAACCCTAATAATTTATCTTTGTCTTTAGATGGATACTTATCACACAAGTATCTAACTGTCTTTTCCGAGGAGTATATAGAAAAATATTTCCCTCCTTTTTTTTTGCTGGCTGGCAAGAAGGTAGTGTCATTTTATTTGCAAGTCCAGTGAGGTTTCTATTTAAAAGTATTTATGGGAAAGCTTGGGCTCAGAGATGGATTTTGGATCTCTTATTGACTTGCATTGGTGAAAATTCTATGGACACAATAAAGTTTCCAAACACTAGCCCTTAATTCAATTTGTAGTAGTAAATAGCTGTTATGGAAATTTTACAGATGACAATGAGACCCTTTTGAGGATTACTGTGTGATAGATTCTGCCAATTAGATCATCCAGAGGGGGGAAAAAAAAAACAAAACTCACCAACACAAAACCACACGATCTCCACTGCACATACTGCTTCATCCCTTCACAAGCCACATCTCCAATCTGCCATGAAAATCATCCGGATATTTTCAGTGGAAAAAAGAAAAAGACAAACCAGCAGAAATGATCCCACCCAAATCTCTCCTTCCCAACTGTTAACAGTAGCTTGCCAGCAAGTTAATTTTTGAGAGAACCAGATCTCTCGTTTCTCAGGCAGATTCAGGATAGAGTTATATGTCATTCCTCTCGATAGCTGTGTCAAGTAGCTCATACCTTTCCACTCCAGGGTCATTGAAAACCAGTGATTTGTTTTAAAATGTTCAGAAGCAAAAATTAACCTATCCTTGTTCAAGCTGCCACTTATAGGTAACATTGTGAATCTGCATATACAGTTTTTAATACATGAACTAAAAGGTATTTATTACAAAGGGCTATTTTTATAGGTTACAGTAATGGTTGAAAGCTTAAAGGTTTTTCTACTTTAAAGAATAATATTAATTTTTTTTTTTAAGATCAAAAGAAGATTGGAAAAATGATTTCTGTAAGAAGCAGTAGTTTTCTGAAGCAATGTCATTTACTTTTAGCCATGATGTGATTTCCTTTGGATATAAATGTGCTGAACCTCAATCAGGATGCAGAGCAGCCAGTTAAAGGGGAACTTCAAAAAGCCCTGAAAAAGGGAAACCTGCATAAAAGTTCACAGTAATTTCTGCATACGGTTCTGAAGAGGAAAGGGCTTTGTAACACAAGTTCTCAATTTGCAATTTAAGGTGCACTGTTCATCTAAGACGCTTTTCTTAAGACTGCTTTTTGCTTTAAGATTCAGATAGACAAAAATTAGCCTTTAGATGTTTTCTCTTTTTAAAATTCTGTTTCTTCTTACATTTCAGAATACTGAAAGTCTTTAAAATGAGGCCTTCTTTACATAGCTTTTTGGACAAAAAGAATAGCATCTAGCTGTATAATTTTCCACAGTGTTAATATGATATGTTAGAAAAGTAACTCACCTCGGTGGAGAAGAATGACTAATCCTTCAAAAATATGGACAAAGAAAATTGAGAATAGCTAAAATGAGGTTGTAAAATAAAGCATATCCTATCTCAACACAATGTTAATATTTTAATACACTTCAAATATCTTTCCAATTATGAAAAAAATAGAGTATGATTTTAATAAATCAACGGGAAAGCCTCCAAGAGGCATAGGAAGCTTAATACAAGCCATATGCAAATCCAGCCTTGTGACTTTGTTATAAGAATGTGGCATATGTAAAAATGTATAAATATACTGGTTTTAAAATTTATTTTTGAAAATGGCAGTTTTTTTCATCTCAGCTATATTTTGAAACAAATATAACAACTTGCCCTACAGAATAAGATGTAAATAGGCAGTTCCCATAGCAATGACAGAGAAACACAGAGGAAAAAGCAGAACTGAAAAAAATTGGATAGGAAGGGGAAGTACCTAAGAGCAAGTCCCTTTGGCAAAATATTGACAGATGTAATGAAGAAGTACCAGTAGGGGATGTTAATACAGTAGCTCATTCTCCTGCTGAACACTGAAATAGCGGGTCTTATAAGATGGATTAATACAAGACAAGACAGTCACAGATTCCAGGAATGACAAGTTGTCAGTCTTCTCTTAGAGCCAGATCACACGCCTGTAAAAGCTGTAACTCAATTCAGAGTGCAAGAAACCATACAGAATCAACAATGTAATTTATATGCTAGCAGCAAAGATGACACCACATCAGATAACACCAATATAGAAAAGATGAGAAAGAAAATGTTGGTAGGAGCAGTACCCCTGTACAGCTGTAACACAGGAAACCAAACCGGCTTTGTAAGAGAGGACAACAGACTGGGGAAAATGTAACAAGGTATCAGGCCAAAAGAGGAACTACATTTCCAACAGGAGACAAGGGTGTAGCAGGTGTTAGAAAAATAATATTTTCCGACAGCACTCAGGTCACAGAGAACAATCCATGACGGGGTGCAATCATCGGATAATGATCTCCTGGGTGATAACGTCGTTAGTACAGACCACAGGAACGACTCTAAATAGACAAAGTATTACACTTCAGGCTGCTTCAGTGCAAAAGAAGGCTTCCTCTTTGGCAGTCTCTTTCTGTCCCATTTCCCATTGCTATAACCAGAATTATGACCCTACTGTGTACTGCACATGAGGAAACAATGCCATGCAGAATTGTAGTCCCTTGCTGGGAAACGGTGGAGGTTCTAGCAGCAGCAACTGTAAATGTCTGTTTCATCATTACTACCTTAATCTCTACTCATATACACACATTCCCACAACCCTGACTTCAGCATTTAGAACATATATAATAAAAACATCAATCTAATACATAGGTAACCAATTTGCTGAAGACTGAGACTTGAGGAACCATTTAAAAGCTGACTCAATGTTTTAAGAATACAGATAAAGCAGGATTGCCGTGATTCTGCTGTGAGGTGGGTCCTTTGTGGGCACTTCATGGTTGCTGTTTAAGTATGGGATTATTTTTAAGGCTTCTGATGTTTTGGTGATATCTGTCAGATTCTGTTCCCCAAACACTTTAGGGAATGAGGGTGCGTCACAACATTGGTAAAGGAACTGGCTAGCATTTATGCAAGTAATTTAACATCAGGGCTCTGACAGGGATAAATGTATGGAAAATTATTCTTTCATAACAATCTAAAATGTTTATGCAAACTTTCTTACTCTTCCCAGCATGGAGTGTGTGAATTCCAAACAGGACATTCTGAAATGAGCCCAGCTCCTCCCAAATGTTTTCTCCATTCCAGCCCCTGAATTTCCCTCTCTATGTTTAAATTATTTTACACTGAAACAACACCAACAACAGTAAATGAGGATATCGCACACAACTCCTTTGAGCTTTGCTAATTTGCTTCTGGGGGGACAGTCCAAAGACAATTACACAATTATGTTATATCCCTGTTCAAAGTACACAGTGCAATCCTAGCTATACAGTTACTGAAATTCATTGCCAATGCTTTAAAATGTCCAGAATTTTAATTGTAGCTATCTCCTGCCACATTGCAGTATTTGATACTTTGTTTTGATATTTTGACTTACACAAAAAAAAGTTATTTTCTTAAACGCAGAGCGAAGCACTTGACCATTTTTCTTCACTACTGAACAATCTTTTAGATATACTTTTACAGAGTAGATGGCTCTCTAAGATGAATACCTTAGAAAATGAACATGCGTAATCCACTAAAATGGTAACTACTTATATTAAGAGAAAAACTAATGCATTTAAAATAAACATACGTTAAAATTCCACATTGAGAAATATTTTTTCTTCAGGCTTCAACAACACACGAGAAATGGATGATATCGAATTGTCTAAGACTGCACTCTTTACATCTGAAGGAATAAAAAAGGGTAACCTAGCACATCCATTGCAGAGCAAGACTAACATTTTCTTGTCTGCATGTAAGTTTCCACTTCCAACAATGAAATTAAATGCACTAATGAATTTTTAATTATTAATTTGCTCTATATTTTGGCGTCGGGAAGAGAGAAAGCTGAATAGTCCTACCGCATAATGCACATAAGTTCATGGAGGTCAGCCTTGGAAGAAGATTTTGAAGTTTAATAGCATTGTTTTGTGTTCTAGAAAGCACACTTATTGGAATTGAATGACTATGATTTTTTTGTATTGTCTTATTTTTAGCAGGTTTGGAAAAGAAACACAGCAATATGATGCAGAAGATGTATATTTCTAGTGGCTTCCTAATAGATGGCTTGCATTATATATTTAAAATATGTACTAATGTATCAAAGTCCACTCTGGTATAAAACTTGCTGCCATATAAAGTTGTTAAGTGACTTTCACAAATTCTCCTGAATTTTAGAAGAGTTTGGTCAGCTGAGCCTGATTATAAATGCAAATTTAGAAACAGTAAGAATAAAGTTCAATGATCTAAATGCTCAAGAAATATAAACAGAGTCATCAGTATGAACATGAAAATGAATACAGAAAGAAAAGAAATAGATAGAGGATGAGTCAGAAAATATGCTCAAAAAAAAAAAAAAAGAAAAAGAACGATTGGTAAGGATTAATTATGTACATAGATACATTTTTCGAAAGGAAGGGTTTTGTCCATATCATAAGAACAAGCTCCAGCACAAACACACTGCTGCTGCTGATAGATTCGGTGGTGGCAGTCCAAGACCATCATTTATTATCTGACCACTTAATAAGCAGAGGTACAATCAAACAAAGATTTAAAGTTCAAGTTCTAAATGTTAGCTGATTTTCTACCACTGATGTTAATCCTTAAAAATCACATACCAATACTGAATCCAATCAGCATTATATATCTCAAGCCATTGAATGAACTCCCCCTGCTAACATGGAGAGCCTCCAAGGAGTAGAATTTAGAGTAATCAAGGTTAATGATTACAAGAATCATATTTCTGCTACTATCTCACCAAAATGTAAATAAAAACATAGCTTCAAAAAAAATCTTTTTTTTTTTCTCCTCTGTTTTCCCTTTCTCTTCTACAGCAAGAGATGCCAACACTCCTATCATTCCTTTGACTTTTATTTTCCTGGTCTTTTACTTGCAGATTTCAAGCTTCTTTCCTGCATAAATCAGACACAATATTAGTGGGGGAAAGACAAAGGGAAAACAGATGAGGAAAATTTAAATCCAAATAAAATCTTGCAGACAACCCTTGAAATATGGTACTGTGCAAAAAACCAGTACATTCCTAAGGTTCTCCTTGGTGAGTGCCACCTATGACCACTGGGAGGAAACAGAATAATCCGTGCTATATGAATTTTAGTCTTAAATACAGAGTTTAAATAGGATCTGCTCACACAGTTTGCATGTAAACCTGGATAAATCTTAGTAACCGAGTTGTCTATTTTAATACATTATAAGCAAACATTTCTATGTCCTTAACCTGGTCTTTTATTAATGACCATTTTATTTCAGGTAGCAAATACCAAAGTATATCAATGTCATGATCCCTAAAAATACAGTCATTAAATACTCTAGTGACATCGAACAAAAACCAATCTCAATCTTACACCAAACAAAGGCTAGAGCAGTTTGACTGTGATTTAACATTATTTCCATGTACCTGAAATACAACTTTTCAGCATGAAAATTCATCTCTCTCTGATTTTGCTTATGAGCCTAAGAGAGGAAAGATGAAAATTTCCTGCATTTTGTCCAAGCCCTCAGCTAAATTTTTCAAAACCAGCGGTTTTAAACACAGAAAGCTTTTACACGCAGAGGTAAGCCTCAGAACATATGGGTGTCCACTGGCTCACCCAAGCTCCAAAGAATTTCTGCTGAAGTTTATTGCCTTAAAAAGAAAGATGAAACAGAGGAACTATTTTAATGCATGTTTTAATGTGTCTTCACTCTGAAAATGAAGAAAATCCCATAACTATATCCACATTAATAACATCCTTTTACACATCAGTCTTGATCTGTAATGATTGCAGTCCTAGTGATAACAATTGCACCCACACCTGAATAGCTTGGTAAGAAAAGGCAATTTTATATTGCCATAGTACACTGCTTTTCTTTTTTAAAAGACGAATTATAAATTTGGAATTACTATAATTTTTTTGAAAAGTGTAGACATTTGATGGAACGTTAATAAAGAGTGTAATGTTGGGCTTTGGAGCTGTACAAAAGAGAAATGAAAATAGAGCACAAAATTGGACTGGCACTACTGACAGAAAATATAAAGAAGCAGCTGCAACAAATCAGTAGTATGTAATGCTATCATCTATATACAGTTTTCTGGGACACTGAGGCAGAGAAAGAGAAAAGTGCTAATTTATTCTTTTTCATTATGTTCAATATATTCATTGCCATTTGTCAGCGTATAGCCTGCATTTTCTTCTAATGTTTTCATACTCTGTTGCTAGATACAGTATTGATTGAGGGCTGTAGTTTACAGCTATCTAGCTTCCTTCGCTATTGGATGAAAACACTCAGACATAAAATCTGTTCCAAATAACGTCAAGGTAGCAGTATGCATTACTGTAATAATTACTCTGGCGGCTGGTAAGACAACAGGTAGCAATCAACCATTTTTTTTCATTGATGGAGTGTTGTACAAAGCACTGGAGAGATCACTGTAATTTGCCATGTGCTAGCATATTACCCAAAACCGTGGTTCTAATGCGCATCTGCTTCCGCTGAAAATAAACAAATAGGGAATGGGCACAGAAAAGGAGTGTATACTTGCCTTGCTAAAAAGTTTAAGTAAATAACTGAGTATATATATAAAAAAAAAAACTATTGATGCTAAAGCAAAGTAGCTGTTACAGTTAATAGATGCATTCTTTCCTATTAGATCAAAAGCATGGCTGTTGAAAGAAGTAACTCTGAAAGTAAGAATAAAATTGCACTACACCAGATTTGAATTTGATTTCCGCTACTCTTGAATATGCAGAAGGCTGACAGCCCGGAATAATGTTTATCAAAGTAAAGTAGGGTTCCCCTTCCCGAAGGTCAAGGAACGCTGACCCTATATCTGTCCTTTACCTTTTTCTGTTGCTTCAGTTTTTTTAAAGATACCTTACAGACTTTATGTCTTTCCACATTTGTACAGATGCATATTTGTATCTCCCACCTGCCTCTCAGAAAAAAATACTGATTTGAAAGGAAGTTACATCCCGTAACAATGTGAAATGTCCCACCTTATTCTTGCCATGATTCATAGCTGCGAAGAAGGACTCCAAATTCAGAAGATAGTGGGCCTCCATGACTAGTTCAGAAGTGTTAAGACTTACGGCCCTTAAAATTAGTCCTGTGTCTGCAAGGGTGTCCTCATCCTTATAATCTAAAGCTGGAAAACTGCCAGGACATGCGTGGTGATAAATAATCAATTATATCAGAAGCATTAAAAAAAAAAATAAAAAAAGAAAAAAAAAAAGGAAGAAAAAAAAAAAAAGAAAAATAATCAATTTTCTACTCTGGTCTTCATCACTCATTCATAACCACTGCAGCTTCTCCCAGCATTCTGCTTTACAGCAACACATCCCAGAAAAACATGCCTTGATATAACATGAGATCCTGCAGATGAAATCAAAGAGCAGCAGTGCCAAAAGTGCCTACTGATGTGCAATTCTTCAGCTCAGAGAAAAATACTTCTTTCTTTCCTGACAATTGCATTCATTCACAATACAACAAATCAGAGTCCTTTCTGAACATCAATTTCTGCTAAATAATGTTTCTTCATAATTAAGCTTTGGGCTCTTTGCTGCCTCAGGCAAGCTATCAAATGAGAATTCTTATCTCTGTTTCACTAATTTGTTCCTGGTTAATATTTTAAAATAGAGAAAACATATTTGCCTCAAGCTTTCATTAAGTAGCCATTTTTTCAACTCTCAGGTCTTTTTGCATGTTGTTTTTTCCCTCATTTTATTGTTTCTTTTTCTTTTTGTTTCACTGTATCTTTAAATCTTTCTGTTTTCTCTTGAAATTTATATTACTCTGGCATTTATCTTGTTAATTAACTTCTCTCTTTTCCTGTATAGCTTTCGTTCAGTCTCTTTTCTGCTTCTGTTGGCCTTCCACATCAATCACCTTCTCCCTTCTGTACTTCTATAAATTGTGTCAGGACCCTGTAGACTTAAATACACAACTCTCAATGCATCCCCCATCCACCATTAACCTCTCAAGGTCACATCTCCTCCCCACATGTGCACAGCCATGTGCACATCTACGTACTACACAGAAACACAGCGATTCCTTGGAAGCAGAGACACAATCACTGTTTATGTCTATAAAAAAAATTTACCTTCCCCACATAGACATATGCATATATATATAGATCACGTATATCTTTCTTCCTCGAAAGTATGAAAAAGGCATGTAGAGAGGAAAATCAGAGATTCTCTATCCTTTTTCCCAGTGAGGCAAAATAATTAACTGTGCTTTTCAGCTTCATTTGCTGGTTGGTGTTGGACCAGGGGCATACATGTTAGATACAATTAGATAATTAGGGTAGAAGAGGTATATTGTCAGAACACTTGTAATTGCCTACTTATGGGGAATGAGTAAAGTAAAGGCATTTTAGAGAACACTAGAATAACATGAAGGAAACAGAAGCAGCTACAAGTTCAGGAAAAGGTTTTATATCTTACCTTCTGAGTTCGTGTGTGTTTGCACTGCACTATCTTACCATTGCATGCTCCATATGCAATTAAGCTCAGCACTTCTGTATCCAGCATAGACAGACTGCCTTCCAGTGATTTGAAACTGTTGCCTAGAAGACCAATAATTGCAATGCTGGAGGTGACTGCTTGTTTTTGTTTTGGAAGTCCCAGTACTGCTACCATTTTAGAAAGACTTCCAAGACTTCCACTTGTTTGCCCACAAAAATGTCCTCTCTTTTGTTTTTATTATTAATTTGAGGTAAATAAGTTACTTGGGTACTTCTCTATGTTCAGTTTTCCAAGCCTGCAGTAAGCTGAGATATGTGCCTCCAATCACCTTAGCAGTGTCATTTATTTTGACAAAGTGTAATAGAAGTTATTTTGATGAAAGAGAGTGAACCGTATTAAAACTGGGCAATCTGGTCTTAGCTGTGACAGGTTTCAGCATGCCATGCAGAATAAAAATAATTGGAAGTAGAAACAGATCTATTTTTCCTTTCCGAACTTTGGAGATGTCCAATTGATCTTCTAGCTTAAAAAAAAATATATGGAAGAAAAGTAAACTGTCAATTATAGTGTCATCTGTCTCTGTCAATTGTAAATACATTTGCCATGAATTGCTACAAACAGCTGTGCAAGATCAATCACTTTATCCAGGACTCCTAGGCCAATTAAGGAATCTTGTGGATGGATGAAGGGTTTTTCTTTTTTTCTTACAGTAGAATGTAGTGCAATTATATCAGGTGTTCAAAAACCTGTGTGTATGTGTATGTTTTAGGACACTAAAGAGAAGTAGCATATTTCTAAGGCACTTCTTCAGCACAGAATATTTGTTTCTCTGCGTGTCTTTAGCTGTAATTCAATCTGTACTTGAGAATGAATTTTCAGCTAATAGTTCCCTAACAGTAGGTCACCCACACTACAGAAAAGTTTTGCAGAATATAAGAGAAAAAAAAAGTTTCTGATTTTATGTGAGAATAAACGAATATGTCAATTTCTATTCTAGTTAAAATCATGTGCCTCCTGCCCCCGAGATACACAATTTTAGTCAGTCTGTTTCCTAACCCACATTTGTAAAGGTGACTTGGGAAATCAGATACCTGAATTTTAGATCTTTGAACTGAAAGGATCCGATTTTCAGGAACTGCTCTGAATCTTTTCACTGAAAAGCGGTTTTGTAGCAATAGAAACAAAGAAAATTCTCAGACTTGTACAGATCATCTGCTTCATGCAGTTGGTAGAATTTCTGAAAGAGGAATATGCTCAGCAGATACTTCTGTTCTACAGCTGGAATAGCAGAAGAGCAAATATCCATCACGGGGATGCTGAGGAAAAGCAAAGGAGGAGCTTGAAAAACTTTAGCCAAGAGTTTTAAATTAAGTAGCTTATGAGACTGATAAACCACTAATGATACTTTTAAATAAATCTTGGAAAATTAAAAACATTCTAAAGAGAGCCTTGTCCTGCCAGCATCATCCTAATACACCCAACTTACAAAAGAGGTCACCCTAGGGCATTACAGAGAGATCAGCCTGACAACAATGCCCTGTAAATTAGTGGAACTACTAGTCTATAATAAAGTACTAGAAGCTAAAGTAATTTGGAGTTCATTAACCAGGTAACTGGATGGAATGTACCTGAGGTGTATGAAACAGAGAGGAAAAGAGAAGGTGAAGAGAGATCAATTACTATGTCTTTCAGGTTGAGAACTGGAGGCATCAAATGAAAGTAGCAAGAAGAACATTCACCAAAAAAAAAAAAAAAAATGAAGTGGGTTTTAATGAACCTTGCAGTTAAGTAAGATAACAACTTAACACAGGATTTTTGTGGGTGGTAAGTTTATATAGGTCCAAAAAAAAGCACTAGTCATATTCAGGGAAGAAAAAGTCAGGAAACTCAGATATAGAAATGGTATCTTTAGCCCTCTAAGCTCCAAATTGCCGAAAGTGTGCAGCGCATTCCAGAAAAATATTGCTATTTGCCTTCTTATACTCATTCCTAAGCATAAGGTATTTGATTTTGACCCAGATACAGGGTAATGAGCTAGAGAGATCTTTGATATTGTCTTTCTCATCATTCTCTAGCAATCAGAATCACCTAGTGGAATTATCATAATCTAAGAAAAGCCAGAAAAATACAGATGACACCTAATACTTCAAAAATTACAGAGTGAACAGAAGGCAGAGTATTGAGAAGTTTTTGTAAAAGAATGTTTACCACAGATGAAAAAAAAAGGAAAGTGCCTCTATTCATGTGTATAAAGATCAAAAAAAAAGAAAAAAAAAAAAAACAAACCCCCAAAACCAGAGAAAGAATATTTTAATATACAGTCTTAGAAAGACTACTATTTTAAAGAATACATTTTTCTCCTCTGTGCTGTCATAAGGCTGCAAAAATATTAGAAAAGGTTGGAAGGAATATCACCTAGCTATTCACAGAGGTGGGCAATAGGGTTTCTGATACAACGCTTTCAGAACCTCAGATTCTTCAGTGCACTGAAAACAAAGCTAATAGATGACAGAGGACACATAAGCACATAGATAAAGACATCTGATTATGAAGATGCTTATGAAGACAAAACAAGCATTTTAAATTAGATAAGGAATGAGAGACAACTTTTCAGCTAAAAGGGAAACCAGCACAGACTGAGCCTACAAGGAAATTCACAACCTGCTCATATATTTTTGGGGCCTAGCAGTCAGCCCTAGTACCCTCATCATTTTCTTTCCAGTTCTTGATATCTCCTATTCCCTGCACCACTACAGACCTGCAACCCCCAGCTGCTAGGGCTGAATTGTATCTACTTCAGTTGGTGACTTCTTTGGCTTGCTCTTCTCACAGTCAACCTGGCTAGGAATTTTTTCAGAGCTGACTATCATTTGGAGTTGTAAAAAAAAAAAAAAAAAAAAAAAAAAAAAAAAAAAAAAAAGTAGATATCTATATCTGTATGTCTACCCAAATGGTGGGTGGGCTGTAGCCTTGGAGTTTTGTGAACTGATGAGTCCTACTGTTCATCTTTTTCAGTCCTGGACTTTAATAAGGTGAAGGCTGTTAGACTTTTTCTCATATGCCTATGACACTTGTGATTTCATATTAAAGACAGTAATTACTGTCAGTTTTCTGCATCACAGTTTAACACTGTCGTACTCTCGGGTGAAGCTTTTAGATATGGATACTACCTTTTACCTGTGTGGAATGGAGGACTTGTTCTGACTGAAGAATGATAAGTTGGCCAGAGCTGGAAACACGTTATTGAAAGGGATGAAGTACTTCAGTGGGGTTTTTTTTTTTTGCAGTTATTTTATCTGATCTGGCCCTCTCACATGCTTACAGTCTCTTTGGCTATACTTAAATTGTGAAAAAAAAAAAAATTGCAGTCTCCTAAGTTGAGGGAATATTCTTTATCCATATGCCAAAGATACGGAGGGTATGGTTCCTATGGTCTAGGAACTCTATACTCTGTTTTCCACAGAAAGAAAATATGGACATGTGAATCTGGCAGATCTCCGACAGATTCCATTATTTAGACAACTGGAGAATTTTACTTAACCCACATATAACCACCAACTACCAGATGTGGTGTCAGGAAGAAACTTCCCTGAAAAAAAGTGAAACCTAACATGGAGGTTTAGCAGGCTTTACTTACCTGCTGAAATCATCTATGTATGTCTCACTTAACCAATTTCCTGCCAAGACAGATACCTTGATGACACTAAAGTCTCCGTGGTCTCTGCTGTCTCAGCTTAGTGACCTAAGGAACTAAGTGCTTTAGTCTAATTAAGATCTCTCTCAGCTTCATGTAGTGTGAAGCATAAAGGCCTGTGATATAAAAGAGGTTGGATTAGATGAAATAATCCCTTCTGACCTTAAACTCTATGAAATTATAAATGTTTTACAAAATCCAGTTAACAGTGCTGTATATCAATACCCTGTGTTCTGAGACATGGCTCCCTGATTTCATCTGAGTTCTGCAATGCCAGCTTCGCTGAGTTTGAACTGTGGCAGCTTGCCTTTGATACTCTGGCCTTGTTTTGAATAGCTTCAGAGAAAATTTGTGAAAGACTATAGACGGAGTGACACTGCAACAGCTCAGAATAAATAAATTAATTAAAAAATAATTATCTAATTCTTTATTCTTTTAGAGGATTGATCTCAGCATAGTGTTTAGATTTGGAAGCTTTATATAATAGCTTCAGGCCATGTGGGTAGCTGGGGATTTTTTTTATTTTTTTTTTAGCTTTTCCTACAGCTCCTACTATGACAAATTAGAAAGCTGGAAAAAGGTGTTATCTGCTTAATTCAGAAACATTCACAGAAATGCAAAGTATTAGGTAGCATTTACAGAGACACATAGTGAAGCCTTTGGAGTTGAATGCCTTTTAAATGCATGTCACATGAATATTCAGTCAGATATGTAAATTTAGGGTATCTGTTACTTTTAGTAGATTGATCTATTATTTGAGATCAAGGCACAGATTACAAGAAAGGCATATCAAAATATCAGACCTTTTATATTATTCTTGTTCAAAATATACTGCAGGTAGTCATGTTTGTTTTCTATTCCTGTTGGCAGTTTGCTTTCTTTCTACAGGAAAAGTAGAAATTAGATTTCTCTTAGTTTTGTCACTCGATATGCTTTGATAAAGTGCTTCATCACTGAGGCTTTACAAATAACCCTTTGCACTTCAAAAGGAGTTTCTGATACTCTAATACTAAACCTAAGCAGTATCCAGAATCGAAGAATTACAGTTATATATTGCAGAGAAATGCAGCTAAAAGATTTGGAAAGTCAAACAGATTCAGTGTAACTCTACATTTCTTAAGTACCTAACTGTAATATATTCAGGCCAGTGAGAGAATGCAAAAGATTGCTACCCTATTTCAGGCACCATTTCAAAGCAGGTGATTCACCAATCTCTTTAGATGTATTTTTAGAGCAAAATTTTGAATGTAACTCCTGAAACACTTGGAGGGGGAAGGACTGTACTAGGGGGAGGGCTTTAAACAAAAGTCAAGGAGAAAGTGCTTACTGACCACTAAAAGAAAGTGTATTTGGTTAGTTGAGAGGAGACTAATGTAAAGTTCTGCAAATGTCCTGCCATACACTTCAGAATATTAATAAATCAGACAAGTAGATTTAACTTGCCAAGTATCCTGAACTTGAGTTGATATATCTCCTCTTCCAAAAAGACCTAGGACAAAAGAATGTACACAACAGCCCTATATGCTGGGGAGTTTTACCTATAAGGGTGAGCATACACTCCTCTCTAGATTTTCTACAAAGCAGTTCTTTTCAGGTGGATTCACTGGGAATAGCTGATAGGCGAGCTGCTCTCAATCATCCATTCAAAATTACCAGTGGCCAGGAGACTCAACTGTTTAGCCTCTGTACAATCCCATTCCACAACGGGGGATAAAAGACTTTCCCCACCCCTGCCACCTCCACTCCCCCCCCAAAAAAAGAAAAGCCTAGCTCATTTTTGTCATTCTTGAGCATTCTCTGCTCTACTGTGACTACAAGGGACTAAAAATCTCTGTAGTACTCCTTTTTTTTCCTCCACTAAATCACTTGGCACAATGAAGACGTCATTTCTCCTTAGAAGCTCTACCTTACAAATGTTTAAACCAACACAGCTACAATGCTACTGCTAAAAGCTTAAAATGCAACATAGGACAGCCAGGTTTCTCCAGAGTAGGGTTTGGATGTTGATGATAGAGCAGAGAATAGGATTGCAATGACCTGAGTTTCCCATGTTTAAGAGAAGGGTACCTGTCTCAATGATTATGTGGCTTGGCTAACGAAATCACTTGTAGGTCCCACTAGTAGCGATAATCTTCTGTGTCCCAAACCAATCAAGGCTCTAAATAAGCTCAACACTAAACCACACAGTCCAAGTAAACTTTAGTTTTAGATCCCTGAATTTCCCAAAACTCTAGCTATGATTAAGAGGGGCATTATATACATGCCCTATGCTCTGGAGTCTCTGGTGCTTTCTCTACAGGATCTTGTACAAATGAATGGTGTTGCTGCAATGATTTGTTTCAATTAGGAAACTTTCTTTAATTCCTCTCCATGTTAAGAGGCTGATATTCCAAAGGAACAAACTACAGAAGAGATGTGATTTGCAACCACACTTATCTGTTAGTCAGGCAACAAGCTCATCAATGATGATAAGCAACAGGAACTAAAGATCAGAACAAAAAACATGAGAAGAGAGGAGATGAGTAACTTCTTGAAGAGCAGAAGAACTGCAGGGAAGCTCCTAATTAGCTAGCAGACTGCAGTGAGACCTAAGAAAACTGAGGAACAAACAGACAGATCTAAAGTACACATACTTGCAGGGTATAGCAGCACCCTTGAAGGATAAGCCTACCCCATTGGTGTGTCTTCTGAGTACTTTAAACAATTCTATTTTCTAATCAAATTATAAAATATCTTTGAAATATTAATATACTCTGCCAATTAAAATCCTTGAAGTTGACTGAAATTAGAATGACTTCAAAAATTTCATATATAAAATGTTGAAAGCAGAAATCAGTGAAATGGTATCAGTCATGTTCTGTCCTTCCTTTAGTTTCACCTTCTATATATAACCATGGCACAACTTTAATGAAAAATGCATGGTTTTATCAGACAAGCTCGTTAAAACTAATTTGAGATTATATCTAATCTAAACGAAGAATATGTGTGCAAAAAATGACAGATTTGCTTCAGTCTCTGGATCTTTTAGCAACGGCTGAGACTTTTTTTTTTTTCCAGTATGGGGAAAAAAAAAAAAAAAACAGGAAAACCAAAATCAAAATCCCAGAGATTATGAATGTGAGTACATTACGCCTTTGGAAATTACTTGAAAGCACTCTTTAGAAAACCTGGACTGAATTACCTGAGCATATGAGGATATCAAGCTATGGAGACCGTATGTCTGTTGTTTCTAAGTGACACATCTGACTTTAGTAAAAAGCCTCTAATAGAAGCAGAGTGGCATCACAAAACATACGGTTGAGTTGCCATAATGAAAAACATAAATGCTTAAAGCTAGTGGTGACATATCTCCTTGTAAGAACTGGCCAGCACTTAGCAAAGTTCACATTCTAATTTTATAAGGAAATTTCCAGTTATGGAAGAAGAGGAGAAAGTGTGAACCACATATTCTGTTGAAAGATCTGCAATTTATTCAACATCTGTAATGACAAAGAAAGCAGAAACTCCACTAAACTGAGCATTATATGCTGGTCATTCAGTTTGGTTTCAAAGTCATCTCGCTGAGCAAATTCCAAGTTCAAATTGTTCAGGACAAAGACCATCCTTGAAATGTGGCAGAAGGTGTAGGTAAAAGGACCTATGTCCCACAGTGGGAAGGTCCTCCTTTATGAGATAGGAGATCTCAGGGAGTGTGTAATTCATCAGGAGCTGGAAGTTGAAAGAATTTTTTTTTGGACCATTTAAATATAACTTTCTGAACTACCTACAAACCCTGCAGCTAAAGGCTTCAAATCTACAATGCAAAATCAACACAGGGAAAATATATTGACTTCTTTTGAATGATACTGTAAAGGCATCCAGGAAGAATGAAAGTTACCTTTGCCAACAGCTTTATCGGAAGCTGTGTGAAATGAACATTGCTGTCAAAAATACAGGGGTTTTTTTCGGTTGACCTCCTCTGGAAAGCCAGAAATCTTATCCTCCAGCTACTGCCGTTTCCACTAATATGGCTTGCAGAATAGCACAGGAACACAAATTATTCAGTAAAAGGCAATATAGAGCTGTATGGCTGTGTAGGGATTCTAGGGAGGCTAAGCCTGAGGAAGGCTTCATCAGTACCACTCCTCGGGCAAGAAGGGATATGCAATTAAAAGAATTTTTAAGTGCAGTCTGCAGTACCCCGGATCTACCCAAGAGCACGGTACAGAAGTTATTGTCGTCTTTAACTCCTTGTCCAGCTGAAGGGTGATTGTGTCTTAACTGAACTCTGTAGCTTTCAGATACAGCTTCACACACAGTTCTAAGGTACCAGTACTCACATATTACTGGTTCACAAAAATCTAGATTAACACTATACTTCTAGAGACAAGTAGAAGCAATGTTGTGACTGACATTGGCCTGAGATTGTGACTATAGCTTCAAAAAGCCATGGAAAAGAGCTACTGGTCACCCACATAGAAACATCAGCTTCAAAACTTTATTTGGCTTTACTTTTCCCAACATATTGCAGCAGACAGTTAGCAGACAGGATTTCTGTTCAGCTTCTCATAGACAAGAATCCAAAACAACCAATTTCATAGCTACAAAGAGTTTGATGATAGATAAAAAGGACCTAGAGAAGGTTCAACAACTATTAAAACAGCCCTGAAGAAATGGAATGCTGTAAAGTCCTCTGTAGAAATAAGAACTCAAAACCAGTTAAGATTTTGAGTACACTATGTCAACAAGAATCTGAGAGACATATTTCTGCCTCCATTTGTCTGAACTTGCATTGGGGGGACAGTTTCAAGAAATTATTGTCATGGGATAAAAAGGAAAAGTTACAGTTAATCTTTCCTGTCAAAATAGATTTGGATAAGGTATAACATGTACACCAGCTACAGTAGAATAATTAAAATATTAAAATTAATGTTAAAAGCATGCATAAAGGTGGAAAACACAACAAAATTTCCTTGAAACATTGTGATAGGGCAGGGAGGACCAGGAAGGACAGAAAGAAAAGGGCTATTTTTTTTTTTTCTTTCTTTTTCCAGGATCAATGGATTTTTCAGGGTAGGGAAAAGAGGAGGAACATTGGAATATTTTTGTAATCACAATTCTTTACATTTACATATCTTGTATAATATATGCATAACAGAGTTATATTAATATAATTTACAATTTATATTAAGTATATGTATACATATTTATAAATTTTTTTTTTTAAATTTAAGAATTTGTTTTATGACCCATAAAGGACATCTGCCAACAGCAAAGTGATTCTCAGGACTCTGAGATTCTAGATTTTAAAAATGTTACTAAGCAGCTCAGTAGCTAATTCTTTTTACTTCAGCGATATGGCACATGGAGAATGACACAAAATGTGTCTGACAGAAAGAGTTTCTCTCCAGAAATTAGGAGTTTTATAGACCATGCCATGCATGACCATGACATTGATGAAAGGAAGCTCTTTGTACTGATGAGCCCAACATACAGCATCGGAAAAGTTTAACAGCCATTTCACCTTATGGAGCTATCAAACATTATACAAGTAATTTTTATTATGACCAATAAAACCTATTTCCAGCCCATTGCAGATGGGCTTCATTTAATGGTCAGCTTCCTAATGTCATCATCTTTGCTGCTACTGTGTAAAATGTAATGATAATTCCATTGCAGAGCACAGCATTGCTGCATGTAGATCAGATTATCTGGGTCAATTTAAATGTTATTACTGGGTCGATTAAATTGGCCTGAGGCACCATTGATTTATAATAAATCTCCATATTGTTTTATTATACTGTAGACTGTATATCAATTTTAATAAAGACTAAAACAAAAACTCCGTGTAAACCATATGTCGAGGATTAATCACAGGTTTATGGAGTTGTCATAGACTGCAGTATGGGAAAATAGAAAATAAGATAACATTATAAATATGAAGTCTAAAAGGATTACATGTTGTATAACTCAGTCAATGGCTAATTTAGATTTCAGTTGGAATGTATACAATACAGAAAGAACAGTAGAGATTATTGCAAAGTTTAAGGGTAGAAAAAGAAAATAATTTTTACAGTTTGTTTTTGGGTTTTTTCCCCTTTTCTTTCTTATTCTGACCATGTATCAGATGAAGACACTTTTCAATTACATATGAGGCCAGAGGTTAAAAATGAACAAACTAAGAGCACAGAGTACATTTACAAAAGTAAATTCAGGCAGGAACTGTTGTTTCCTAAAAAGCCTAAATTTCACATTAAATTGGATATCCAACATAATTCATAGATGAAAAGCAACAAAGATCAATAAGAAGCTGGCAATAATTCATAGACCTACTTTCCCTGTGGTCTTGTTAAACTGTTTTCTCTTTCTGTACTGGCCCTGGAAATACACTTCTCATTTATTGGTTCCAAAGTAAGCAAAAGAAATAAAGCATGCATATAGATTATTCATTTTTACATAATATGCATAGGACAATTTCTTAAAATTAATGCCCTACATATTAGCCAAAGTCCTTGAAAAATTCTTTAATGTCTTTTAGTTTTTCGTGTGATACATATCTTGTAGTCCAGCGATATTGCTACAGTGTCAAGCACTGCCCATATGCTATCAAAAACAAAGGAAAATGAATTGGTCCAGAATTTCATACCTGATATGTACAGAGTATGGAGCATATAACTAATGGGTCTTTTAAAGTATACATGAATAGTTTAAGTTTATGCTTATTTCATTGCCTCTATTTCACTTGAAATGGCATGATTTCTATCATTCCCAACCAAATGTGAAAACTTTAAATCATACTCTAGTATGATTAAATTAAAGATATAGGTCTAGAAGTACAATATAGTTATCTGAGCAAAGAATTAACAAAATTCTCTAGACAATTCTTGTTCCACAAGAACAGGATAGAAAATGAACACCTGTGGCTTAAATACCATGCACCTCTGGCATGTCCATTTTAGGTAAATGAGGCTTTATCTGGAAAGAAAGACTGAAACTATCTGCACAGGTGCAGAGCTATCTGGTTTCTCTGTTGAATTGGTAAAACAGTGTCAGGGAAGTTCTAGTAGGAATCTGGAGCTATAGAGATCTAAACTAAAGACGCAATTATTGTACAGGCAGTTATAATAACAGTAACAGACAACTCCTTTGTGTATTCCATGGGGGAAACAGCATTATCATATCCTGTAATCTACTCTGTTGTATAGACAGACATAATTGATATGTATCTATATAGATATACAGGCGTATATCTTATCTTTATTATATTTTATATATATAAAGAAATTATAAGAATGGTATATTTATAGTATAGTATAATTAATACTACACTAATATATTTAATTACATCAATATAGTTATTATATATATTTTACATAGATAATAAAAATATCTTTTAAATAGATTACATATATATAAAATTTAGAGAAATACATAAAGAAAACATTTATTAGACCTTCCTTCTTTCCTCTGCTATAGATGAGTGAAATGTGACTGTATCATTTGTCCCACATACCACAATACAAACTAAATTGTGCAGAAACTTTATATTACTCAGAAAAACCTCTCTCTTCCTTTCTTATCATTCCCATTATATTGCTTTATCTATTATGGAACACAGATGTGCTAATGCTTGCTAAGTCAAAGAAGGGATCTCACTAAAGTACGTACTACGTACTCTAAGGCTGGCAGAATTATATTTGTAGCTTTGAAAGCATCAAGATATTTCTCATTATATCAAGCACAACTATATTCATTGATCTGTGAACTAAATAATTTGCAGATAAAAAAAACTACATTGAAAGTCTGCATTTACATTGCAAAGTCTAGCTCTTGCAGTTAGGGAAGGACTGAATCAGTTTAATATATTGTGCAATATTTCCTGTGGTAACGTGTTGAGATGCTACTGTTACGGCAAGGACAGTAAATTCCCTGAGAAAATCTCCACCAAGAATCACTCCCGTAGTAAGGGCCCTGGAGAGCCCCTAAGGGTGTAAATGTATATCAGAAATGGTCAATTATGGATTAATAAGGGAATGCATCTTTGAGAGCTGGATACAAATGTTTTTAGGGCATGATAGAAAAAAAGAATAAATAGCCAACTTATGTAAAACAACCTATAAATGCTAAAGATGCAAGGATATAACAAGAAAGAATAAAAGACAGTCACAACCCCTACAAAGAAAGAGCAGAGAGCAAATTGCTCTAGCATTGTCATCTCCAGTTAAGATTCCTGCACCTGATCAATACCACTGCCTGTCTGAAGCAGGTCTTCCTTCCCTTTCAGAGAGAAAGGAGACTGCTTTTTGATTTCCCATTCACCACATGTTGCTATTGCAGACCCAGCAATCTTAGTTAAATTATTATATTTAATATATCCTTGTAATGCAATTTAGAATTCTGAAGAGTAGCATGTGCATTTTCTGCTCTCTTCCCACATGCCAAGACAACTAATAGTGCAGAACCAAATCAGAGTAAACTTATATGCAGTAATCTAGAAAAAAAAAATCAAAGTGATAAAAAATGAGAGCTTTTGAACACTCTTTCCTGACTAATGATCCTAGATCTGCTAGGATCTTATATTTCTCTGTGTCCTACAAAACTATGTTCTTGGGCAAAAAGTAATTCTAAGTACACCTAATACATGCCTGAATAGTCTTACAAAAATAATGAACTCAACTGACCAAATGTTGTCTACATTGTTCCCTACAATCCTGTGAGACACCTGCTTAAAGTGATTTGGCTGACATAAATCAGTGAGGATAAATATATTGAGTTCAACGGAGTCACAGCAATTATCATCAGTGGGCTTCCCCTGGTTTTATATCAGAACCCATGCATTCTTTACTTTTGTTACCTGTGACTCCGTTTAGCAACTTCACAAATACAGAGAAGTAAGCACTAATGAAGTAACATATCCTGGATTTTCACAGTTCTGTAATTAGTTTGGAGCTTGGTTTCAGTTAGAGGTGGGCTGTGTTTGTTTTTTTAAAATATGTATGACATTCTCTCATTCTATACGTTTCTGTGTGTGTATTAAACTGACGTGCTAGCATGACACAACTCTGCATACCAGAATGGTCAAACTTGGCATAGCCACAGATAAAAAAAAAAATACACTTCTTGTAAAATAGAGATGTTCAGCATGCTGAAAGAAATGGGTATCAAGAGATAGCATAATCATATAGAAATTCTGAGCAACACACACAAAATTTGTACTAACCAAATAAGAGACTAAACTATCGTATTTGAAAACGTATGGTGTACTCATCAACGATGGCTGAGGTGTCGAATGCTACCAGCCTTTCTCTTCAACAAAAAAAAAAAAGACTAGCTCTGTGGCTGTCTGGGTATTATTAAGCAAAGGAGAGCTATTTTATTCAGGCAATTTCTTTAAATTCTCCGTCATCCTCAGGCCCAAACCTTCTAAAATCAGATCTTTCTGGCTTGTCCCCTCACAAACACTGTTCTTACCTTTCAAATACCAATCTGTCTTATACTTTCTTTGGACATTCATTAGTTGAAATGCAACACAGCCAAAAACAAGCTCATTTTTTTCCTCCTCCCAAACCTCCCCCCTTTCCTGTTTTTCTATACAGACTATCATATCTCCCATCTTTCAAAGCCACAGTCTGAACTTCATCTTTAATTTAGCCCTCTGTTCTCATCCAAACAGCTTACCTATCAATGATTCATCACTTTCCTTGACTCAATATTGTCATCATGCAGTATTCTTCCAGGCACTATTTTTGCCTTATACAAATGCAATCTTCACTGCTGTTTTCAGGGTCTTTCTGAATCCTTTTACACACTGCTATTTGGATAATTTCATGATTCATCACTTTTTTTTTTGTGGATATTCATTCTGTCACCAACGGAATGCTAGCTTTGTCTCACTACATCCAACAGCCTTCACATTCTTTTTTACTTGTGCAGTCCTCACATAAATTAATTAGCAGTTTTCTTTTTACTTTTCAATATTTTCTATAAATCTTACAAGTTTCAAGAAGGCTTTTGTTATAAACATCATTATGTTTACTCCTAGTCCAGTTCTTCAACGTGGGAGAACCTTTATTGAAGTCCTCAGAACCACATAATTATGCCTCCCCAATTTAACTTTAAATTCTTCATCTGCTGCACCATCTTGAAAACTCTCACAGCTGTTAAGAAAAAAAATAATTCATCTAGAGAATTTAGCTTATCAAAACTGAATCACTCTGTTATTACAGATACCTTCATCTTCTGCCTCCTCAGCTGCTCTATCTCAACATTTTGTTTATAAACTCACTGGAGTGGAAAGTATCACTTACTATAACTATATAGCATAGAGTCTTGATTAGCTTGAAGATCTCCAGGTGTCTCACCAATGTAACTAATAAATACAGAAGAAATGAGACCTACCTGTGAACACAATAACAGGTCATGCAGAAACTTCCCTAACTGATGTCAGAGCAGTGCACGGTCCCTCTAAAACAGACATCTGAAATGTAATAACTTGGAGTGAAAATATGGTTCCACTGAAGTCCATGCCTTTTACGACTACCTTATTTTGGTAATATTGTCACTTAAAGAATATCTGTGTATAAAATTAACTTTTTAAAATGGCATATATTTTTGTTTTCCTCTGTTCTACAATGGATCTATTATTGTATTTACAATAAGCACAGTATGACAGAATGTTGTGGTTTTCATCCTTGGTTTCCTAAAAGAGCTATTTCTTTTTCTTTCAAGCTTTTGAATCTGATAGCTGTGTGTCAATTTTATGAACTTGATAGATGTGTTCAGTTAAAGGAGGAGATCAAAGGGAAAGCTGGTGGGCCTGAAAGTTTTGGCTGTGACAGGGTAAACTCATCATGGAGAACTGTGCTGACAAGCGTTGCTGCCAAGACACAGTGAGAGCCATCTTCTCCCCTAGGGATGGGGAACCAGGAGCCAAGGGGGACCCCTACACCTGCCATACCCTCAACAACAGAGCACCATCCCACAGGGTCTGAACACAGCAGGCAGAGCACAGTGTTGGTAAGAGGGCCCATCAACAGCCCCAGACACAGCAGTCAACCAAGCCCAGGGTCCAGAGAGAGTCCTGTCAAGAACAGCCCCCTGATGGAGCCAGAGACAGGGCTACACCTTGGGCCTAAAGTCCATCTGAGAGACAGGGTCAGAGACAGGCTACAACACATATGCAAGGGGCCTGACCTGGAGGCAGCTGCCCACACCACAGAGTCCACAGTCCACCCAGTAGACAGGGCTGGAGAGAGGCACAGCTACAACACGGCCGTGGTGGTTTAACCTCAGCTGGAAACTAAGCTCCACATAGCCGCTTGCTTACTCTTCACCAGGGAGATGAGGGAGAGAATCAAAAGGGTAAAACTGAGAAAACCCCTAGGTTGAGATAAAGACAGTTGAATAGGGACAGCAAAAGCCGCACACAAGCAAAGCAAACCAAGGAATTCATTCACTACTTCCCCTTGGCGGGAATTCAACCATCTCCAGGAAAGCAGGGCACCATCACACATGACGGTTACTTAGGAAGACGGGCACCATCACTCCAAACATCGTCCCCACTTCCTCCTTCTTCTCTCAGCTTTATATGCTGAGCATGACATCATATGGTGTGGGATATCCCTTTGGGGCCAGCTGTCCCAGATGTGTCCCCTCCCAACTTCTTGTGCACCCCCAGCATACTCACTGGCGGGACGGGGTGAGAGGCAGGAAAGGCCTTGACTCTGTGCAAGGACTGTTCAGCAGTAACTAAAACATCCCTGTGTTATCAACACTGCTTTCAGCACAAATTCAAGACATATCCCCACAGCTACTATGAAGAAAAGTAACTCTGTCCCAGCCCAAACCAGCACAGGGGGCCAAGCAGGGACTGAGCTGGGCTTGTGGGGGGTCCCAGGTGAGTCTGATCAATGCACCTATTAAGGCTCATTGGTGAAATCAGGCCCCACAGGAGCTGCTTTGCTTTAATTCTTTTCTTTAGTTTCCTTTTCCTTCCTTTTTCTACCAACTACAGACCTAACAAGCTGAATACAGGTTGCCTGACTTCTTCTGTGAATGGCATCCTGTGTACACATCTATGAATAACACTTTAAAGGTTAAAATCCTGAAAGTGTTCTTCATACTTAAGGGAAATACTATTAAATGCTGTATTTGCTATGCTGAGTTCTCAAGCGACCTCTTAAATAACTTTTTCTTAAATAGAGCTCCATCTGCCTGAATCTACAAATCAGCAGATATGAGACCCTTCTTGCATTCGTATCTCTGGACTTTTACGCTTACAATTCTGAAATCAAAATGCTAATTTACTTGCACAGCTGCACATCAGAGAGGAAAATTCTGGATATTACTGAAAATAGAGAGAGTTTTGTTCAGTGGAGCTGGGATTTCATCCTTACTTTTTCAGTATTCTGACAAACAGGTTTATCCATGAATGTCTAGGATGCATTTGGGAAGACTGATCAACACCTCCCTTGGGAGGTAAATTGAAAACAGAGCAGTAGCAGAAACTTCTGCATTTCAAAGGAGGTTCTTGAGACCAAGCAGGTTGCAGAGAAGTACAACAGTGACTCTTTCCTTATTCTTTTATCTAGCTTAATATAATGCTTTTAAGATTCATTTCTCTCTTACTCATGCTCCATGTATTTGTCAGTCAAATTTTCTCAGTCATTAACCATTCATTTGCTATTCTGTAATTTATTATGTTATTCATTTTACAAGACAGCATGCAAGGTTTCTTGCCTGTCTGTTCAAGTAAGGCATAATGCTTTATGCTAACCTTCACAAAGCATACTGAAGTTGTCAGGAACATTTATCATCTGAGTTTAGGAAGTTATCTACACATTTTTCAGGTTTTTTTATGTCATTCATTAGTTCTCTTTTTTTTTTACTGATTTTTCAATATGTAGTGAATATGAGATTTGTGATCCATACCGTTTACATTTCAGAGTTGAACAGGTCAAAATAAGATCAGTAGAAGCTGTTTATTCATTTTCATTGATTTATCAGTTCTAATGAAATCATACTGAATGAAAAGTTTCCAAGAATGCCTTCTAGTTCTGATGAAACAGTCTTGCCCCAACACATTGTAGTTTCATTGGATTGAAGAGTGATACATCAAAAATGTGTGGCACCATTTAATTTTAACCTGTTATTCAATGTATCAGTAGGAAAATATAAATAAATATAATGTTCTTAGCCTGTGAATTTAAAAAAAACCCACCAAACCTATTCTTTTTGTCTTAATAAAACCAATATATACCACTGGAGTTGCACTAAACACAAATGTGACATACTGCTGTTCAGTGACATTTAAGAGCTTCTTGAAGAAAGGAAAGCTTCTTCCAAAAGAAAACTGGGTACTTTGCCACATATATCTCATTAATTTTCAACGGACTTTTGGAAAATTAGGTCACTAAGTTATCACTTTTATAAACGGTATTAATGTAATACTTTCCAGCATTTTCACATAGCTCAAGCCCAGTACTTAAATATCTAAAGGCACATTCATAAATCATCAATTTCTAGGTTGATTTTTTTTGTTCTGTTTAATTGCAGTTCAGATTGACCTTAGGACTTCTAAAAATGCAACCTATTTTTATTTAGAAGTCTGTATTTCAAAAGGAAGCTTAAAAATAAGCATCCCAACTAGATAACACTGGTTTCATTTACATAATCTAATAGTTTGTCATTGTCAAATATTGTCATCATTTTCCTTTGATTTTGCCCTTGATCAAACAGATAATTCACACTAACAAAGTACTGCAAAGGAGAATGTGTAGGCTATACAGGATTCAGTAGCATTTTGTGTTCAGGTAGATTTTAGGCCAAAGGGAGGACACCAATATAATTGAAAAAAAGGCTGTTAATTTCTTTCCCTTCATTAAGGATGACTTCTTTGCTTGCTCAGTAGAGTCAATGCTATTTGTAAGACTACTTCTGGTATACAAAGTCTCACAAACAAATGCAGAAAACTACTCACTGAAATTATTCTATAGACACTAATAAAAACCCCAAAACATCAATATCCAAAGAAGAGAGTCAAACAGTTGCAAATACCCACAAATATATAGAAAAGAAAACTTCTCCTGTTTATACAGCAAAGATTTTGACAGAAATACTGAGCAACTTAAATCTGGGGAGAAAAGATCAAAGATCCTTGTGAGCAACCACTTTCACCAAAGAAGTCATCCATACCAAGGAAATTTTGAATACATTAGATTGCTATGCTTGAAATGGTATTTATATATCTTTTCTTTAATGTGTTTAAAACATAGTTTAGCTAATTTCACTTCTGCTTGCTGGGCAGTTCTTAAATGATTTATGGATGCTGACTCCCACGGTTTTGAAATCTAGAAGTACTGCCAAAAGTATAACTGATCCTATTCTTCATTTCAACAGTTTGTTTGTTACTATGCAGAGCATCAAAAAAGCACCACTGCAGATACAGCAAAAACTCAGCCTATTATTCATCGCATTCTGTCTGGGAATGTTCAAATATTACGTGATGTAAAAAGGAACAGATGTGGAACTGACTTATTTTTTCTTATTCTTGTAATTGAGAAAGGAGTCCTCTACATATTCTGAGGGTCACTAGTTACAGGAATCACAAGCAGGAAAACTTTAACTGTTTTCCCTGCAAAGGATGAGAGTTTCACGTGAGACTCAAGTAAAGTTCTTTAGTACATAATCAAGATGTAGTCATAGAATAGAAATAGAATAGTTGGAAGGGATGTACAATGATCACCTAGTGCAACTGGTTATGATGGTCAGAAACCTCTCTGTCCCGGTTTTGGCTGGGATAGAGTTAATTTTCTTCTAGTAGCTGGTATAGCGCTATATTTTGGATTTAATATGAGAATAATGTTGACAATACATTGATGTTTTAGTTGGCTGGGCATCGGTCAGCGAGTGGTGAGCAATTGCACTGTCTGTCACTCATTATTCTTATTATTATCATTATTTCTTCCTTTGCTGTCCTATTAAACTGTCTTTATCTCAACCCACACGTTTTACTTTTTTTCGATTCTCCTCCTCATCCCACTGGGGAAGGGCAAAGAGTGAGGGAGCAGTTGCGTGGTGCTCAGTTGCTGGCTAGGGTTAAACCACAACACTCTCTCCATACATAAGTAAGGAGTTATCATTGCAGAGACTGTAATAGCTTCTATTTCCAGTCTTTGTTCTAAAATTGTGCGATAGGCACTCTCCTCCAGAATCACCAAACGAGATTAAAAAATGCAGCCTAAATGCACTCAGAAACACTGATCATTATAAATCTGAATTCAGGGATCTAGACAAGAAGGTCTACATTTTTGTCTGCATGTGACCATTCCGGATAGCGTATACTGTACCTAGCAATATAGGTTCTATATTTGGCAGTGCTTCACCTATATTGAAGTTCCACTAAACCACATGCAGTTAAACTACATTTCTGTTATGACTTATGCAATACTCATACGCTATGCCAGATCTCTGCAGGGAGAATTTAAGCCCATTTGTTAGAGTATTACATTATAAAACTGTTCTAATAGTGGAAAGCTTCATTCAGCTCTTCACTTTAGGCCTTAATGCACAACATTTGTAACTGTTCATATTTTTGGTGTACTCAATTACCAATTTTATTATATCAGTGCCCAGAAAACCCCAGTCATTACTTTCAATAAGCAGTCACATAACTGACTTTAGATGGGTCTAGATAAGAAACTAAAAATAATGATGAAAGGACTTAAATAAGTAATGTGTAGGCTGAACCTAATTCTGATTTCAATTTCAATAACTGTATACTAATTTAACTGAACAGATTTAATAGAGGTATTATGATTTACACCACTGCCATTGCCCTATATTTCAAACACAGATCATAATTCCATACTTCAGTGCTACCTAGTCTCTCAGGGCAAAAATGAAAATCATCTTTTTTTTTAAAAAGTATATATACACACATATACATACATATATATAAAAGTTAAAAATTTATAATATAAAATATAGGTTACCTGGACCTATAAAGAAAAAGATGTTTTCCTGCTGTTCAGGTATTATGTAGTCTGTCTATAAAAGAGAAGGGTTAGGATAATAACTTTCTTCGTTACCATGTGAATTTACCTGTTATATGTAAAGAGAAGAAAAAAATTATTATTTTTAATAAAGAATTAAAATAAATTTTTAATAAAATTAAATAAATTTTTAAAACCACTTTATGGCTATGCTTGCAGTACGAGCAATTAAAACACAACTATTTTAGAGAAAAACAATGAACAAAGATTTAAGCAACATAGAAAATACTGTTCTTATATTAAAAGATGCTGGCTTGTTTTCATATTCCTCATATTAAACGTTGTATTACGACACTTCCATTGAAGATACTTAAATTTCTCACTGAAAAGTCCACTTTTTAGACAGAATTTACATTTCTTGGCTAAATTCAATCAAAAAAGATTTCCAATAGGAAAACTTCTCCATGTAAAATTTCAGCCACCTCTACTCTGAGGTCACTGCTAACAATGAAACTGAAAAGATGAAGAGATCTCCTATGAAAAAGTGTTGCTTCTAAAGAATGAATGAACAAAAAATTTTAAATTAAATTTTAGGTTTATGATCTCATCATTTCTGCCTGAATACTTAAGAAATGATACTGCACCAAGATCCACTTTTCATTGTCACAAATTTTTAATGTAATAAAACTCCACAACTGCAGAAGCAAATATATGGATATTAACCAAAATATTTTAATTTGTGATATTTGCTACTGATCTGACTATTTTAACTTCATCACTTAAGTTATCCACTTTTGAGTTTTGTTTTGGTTTTTGTTTTGTTTTTTTTTGTTGTTTGATTTTTTTGGTTTTTTTTTGTTTTTTTTTTTTACAATGTAAAGATCTTCAGACAGTGATAGAGGCATGTGTTACAACAAACATAGGAACCTTCTTCAAATGGAAAAGCAGAACCCTGCTACAGCCACTGCAGCAGTTTAGGCTCATTATTTTAATCACTGTGCAGCATTTACAGTTGTCAGGAAAAGGATTGCTTTCATTGGCTCCATCTGGCAAGCTGTTCGTCAGTTTAATGGACGTGCATTCCAAGTCTTCTTATGCCTGTGGCCATGTTTGAATTTGTCTGCTTCGCTGGAATACCTAACAAGAGCAATTTTAAACAAATACATCATTTAATGAACTATCAAGCTTGGTCTTCGGGGTTAATAGCTATTTACCTAATTAAAATGCTTAGAAAACTTTTGTGTGTGTGTGTTTTCTATGGTTATTAGCTTTATTCTTTGATTTTTTGTTTTCCTTTTTTCCCCTCTATTAGTTATTTTCCTAGCATCAAGAATGATTCTTGTTTTATAATAATGACAGGAGTAAATTAGGATGTGGACCCAATTATAATCTCTCAAGGTTTATAAATAGAAGTATGCCCTAGAATGAGGATCTCCCACGTAGAGTTACAGCAAAGGTACATCCCTCAGAACTTACTAAAAAATATAATAGAATTCAAGACTTATTCATCTGACTTTATATTTTGTTAGATTTAGAAGCCCAAGGGGAAGGGGATTTGTGACTAAAACATTTTTATCACCCCAAACAAGAGGTTTGCCACTTGTTGCAATTGAAGTTGTGTTATCCATGTACAGTCTAGTAAATTATGCATATTTCATATGTATGAATGCCTAATAATTTTGGGAAATTCATAGCTTATGAGTACACAGAAAAGCCTAGCATAAATATCACTGATTTAAAGGACAGAAAACATTGCTTTTTAAAAGAAAGAAGACAAAATTTAAAGGAAAGAAGGCCAAGAAAAGAAAGCAAAAGACAGTGTTGTAATAACCTGTTTTCATAAAGCATGCCATTTGCAAGAGAAGTGATACTGAATAGTAATTATTTTTCTATCTATGCTTCAATGGTAGGTAGCTGATCTATGCAACTGTGAATAAGTCTACATTCTTGAATGACACGCCAGTGTCCAGTTACAAGTAAATCATATCTTACAAACACTTAAGTCTCATATTATTGTTTTACACATGTACATGCCTACATACCACTTTCAGCTTCAGTAAATCATTTCAAATGAATTTCAGGGCGAAAATGGAGCTTCATAAAACAAAATTTGCACTAATTGAAATGACATATTAATGTATTTTTATTGATCCCGTTTGCTATTGCTTTTGTTTTACAATTTTTCTGTGTATTAGCGTACCTAAGATTAATAAAATTAATATTTTTTTTAAATTGCAGTATCCCTGTAATTACCTTTGATACAAATTGCACACATTTCATTGCCTTCATTAAGTCTGTAGCCATATGTGTCTCAGAGGATTAGTAATGAGGCAGTTAATGGGCAGCTTACTGTACTTTTCCAGTCTGCTTTCCAAATTTTTTGCCATCTCCTCACAGCTTCTTGAAGCAGTGGTAGCCTTTTACATGCCAACATATCCCTTCTTCCTCAGCTGAAGGAATCACCTGCATGGACTTTCAGAAAACGCACAGTCTTTATAAATCACCACTGAATTGCACAGAAATTAGTTTACTTTATTTAAAAGCTTTCATTCTAATCAAATGTTGCTGCATGTAGTAATGAAAACTGTGAATCTGTAAATCATATTGTGGCTATTAATGATTAATGAATATGAGAACATTTTTATTCCCTACAGTATTAACATAAAAGGGTATAAAGTCAATATGCCATCTAGACTCCTAGCAGATCGTTCAAAAGCTCTTGAGTTTACCAGTAGTTTTGAGAAAGAGAGGCCATATATTTGTTGCCAGAAACACACAAGAGAGCAAATTGTGAATTCTACTTGTGCTCTTCCCTCAAACCAGGGAGCCATAACCTGCCTGAGCTTTCGCTTTTCATCGTTCAGTGCTGTCCGTATGCTCGTTATGCTGGACCGCCAATGCGACAAACATGGCATCAATGTCCCTCCTTCTATCGCCTCAGAAGTGACAGCAGCTCCAAGGAGGGTTTTTGTTGTTGTTGAACAGCATCATCTCCCTTGCTGTGGTCTGGAGCATCACCTACAGAGCTAGAAATAAGGGATACTTCTATCCCTTTACTATCCTAACCAGGAAAAACTAACTTTGCATTGCTTTGAAATGCAGCTCTAAAAACTATAACTCAACCCTGTTGCAAATTTGCCTATATACTATTCAAGTCTTTTAGCAGGGAAAATACTAAAATTGCATATTACTCTAGTAGATCATATGACATAATGAGATTCAGAGAGACGGCAGGTTTCTACTTCACACTCTGATGACCAAACTCAGATTTTCCCTGCTCAGTTCAAAGCTTCTTTTGAAGACAATTAAACTTGGAATTTATTGAAAAGGACATAGAAAGTAAAAATGTCTCCAAAGCATAGTGAAGCATAAGACAAATACTGGTTTAGTTATGGGAAATCCACCCACACATTCAGCACAATCAATGTGTTTTCTGGCCTAAGAAACAAACAAAAAGCATGTCAGGATAAAATAAAAAAAAAAAAACCACCAACAAAAACCCAAGCATATCACAATAGAGTAAAAATAGTCTGTTATATACTAATCCAGAAAGTAAAGCAAAATCTGGAGTTTTGATGTCTCTCATTAAATTTAAATGAAATACCTTATAAACGCGTCTGTAAAAATCCATATGTAAAAGTAACTGTGGCCATAAAAAGTCCATTAGATCTATCAGATTAAATAGTTTGTAGGTATGGATAATGTGGTGTATAGGGAACATGGAAGTTATTTATAACGGATGACCTGTCAAAACGCTGAAACCATTTGCTCTTCTCAGAGTGAGCTTCAGTCTGCTGCTTTTTCAGCCATTCTGAGGGTCTGGCTCCTTAAATACAACACTAATGAACTCTTGAACCAAGAAACTAGCTGTTGCAGAACTGAATACTGATGGAGTTAGAAGAGGCCTTTTACTTCTTTAAAGCATTAGGCTTTAAAGCATTCAGCTGAACTCAGGCTGGAGCTGTAGTAGTCAACAGCTACGAGAACATGACAGCAGTTCCATGGTGGTCTTGGTCCCTCCAACATCTCCTGCCCAGCCATCAGAACAGATATACCTACAGAACAAAGCCAGCATCAATAAAACAGACATATTCCTTTCTTCAGTTGCATCTTCAGCAAATAAGCTCCACACTGACTCGTTGCAATTAACTGACTTTGTCAATCAGTTTGTCCTACAAGCTTGAAATCAAAGGACATGAAACAATGCAAGAAGAGCATCTTCATTGTCTGTGTGTTGGATTTGTACAATCAAGAAGAGCAGGACTGGGTCAGACAGCCTCCAGCCTCATTCCACTACTTTCAGGTGTGTCTACACAAGAGGAGAGGAGAAAGGGGTGGGAACGAGGCAGGGCTTTTTGCCCAGAAGCAATTATTAGACATCACACCTCATCAGGTGTATTCTCTCTGCATTTCCTCTGAGAATTATTAGATGCATAAAACATTCTAAGTGATTGCAAATATCCTGCAAAATCATATTCTTTTGATCTCTGGTTAGCTATCAGCTAGGTCTGCTCTGCTTACAGCCCTGACAGTTCAATAAAGGATGCAAAGAGCCAAGCCTTTTGAAAGGTGTAAGGTTTTGCTTTTGTTTTGGCAGTCGGGATCCAAACCAGCTAAAGCCACTGAAGCTTTAGGATTTCATCAAATGCAAATTGTCAGCTTTGGTACACAGAAGGTTAAGACTGTACTTCTTAGCCCTAGAGTGATGTATGAAAATACACAATCAGTGACTTCGGGAAACCCATCTAAGCCCTGCATGTACATTTTTCACTTCGCCAACTACTCTGGTGGTAGCCAGTAGATCTAATTTCAGCAAGTTTGTGTTCCTGACAGCAGTCACATCAAATTACAGAATCTTCCAGACTTAGCTGGCACCTTCATCTCAGCCTTTCTATCAAATAATATGCCTGTTGCCTTCATCATGCAGTCCTTAATTATCTGAAAATCAGCAGACTGCTGCTTGTGCCAGCAAAGGAAATGAGGAAAGAATAGCGTTCTTTCCAATGCACATGCCTGGACACCCTTCAGAGACATCTGATTTGATTGCCAGTAACAATATTCCATTGATGTTCTTTTTTACATCTATGGCTTAAGGCCCTTTTCCTAAAGAACTAGCTTATGCATGCTTGTATTAAAACCTGCATGATTTTTTTTTTTTCTTGGTGACAGAGATACTGCGAATTTTAGTTCTGATTTTCCAACAGACATTGCTTGGTGGATAAGTATGTGTCCCTAGGGCCACTATATTGTGCTGAAAAGAAGATTAGGAGGATGGGTCAAGATTGTTTACCGCAGAAGAATGCTGTGCAGAAGTCTCACGGGAGACTCACAAAATATCTTATCCTAGTCCCAGACAAAGGTGCTCTAATTTCTCGGAATCAGATACAAACCCCAAAGGGGATCAAGGTCAACATAGCAAACTAGGAGATCCATCAACAACCTAATTACATTCTATTGACCCAGAAGACATTCCAGAAGTAACACAGATACCTCTGGATGCTGGAACAGTATCTATCAATTTCTGGCCTCTGGGTCTTGTCATTGCCTGACATCTTCACGGCTGAAACCACTCCTTAGGAATCCTCTCCTCATTTCTGTAACCTGATTATTTAGACTGGATGCCAGTACCTAACAAACTGCTCCAGGCTAAATTCTAGCAGGTTGCATCATAGAAGAGATTTTGTTCCTTGTAATATCCTGCCTCTCATTAACAATGTAAAATATTTTAAAATAGGCTTCTTGGGAAACCACACTCTGAGATTTGCCTACATGCTGCTGTGCATTTCAGGAAACCTGGTCAGAGGGAAAATCTGAGGACTTATCTGCCTTACTTATAAAAGAACCAAACCTCACTAACTTAATAAAAAAGGAAGGCTAACTCCTCAATATTTAAAAAAAAAATCATAAAAGGAAAAAAGAAAACTGTGCATGGACAAATTGACCAGTCTATATTATATAAGTAACAGATCTCCCTCTTTTCTTTTTTTAATTGATATGTTAACAACTTAGGTTATTATCTTTTTGGAACAGGGATCTGATCTATGATTTGTTCACAGTGAACTACCCTACTTTTGTGTACACTATCAATTAAAAAAAAAAAAAGTAAGCAAACTCATGCACGAGGAACACGCTTTTTCCTGCTGGTGCCACAGCAGAACTGCTTTTTTCAAGGATGTACACTGGTACACTGAGGACAGCTGAAAAAGGAAAAAAGAAAAAGAAACGGAGTATAAGGATTGTCTTTCTCTCACACTCCGATGACTTTTCAGAGTGAGGGAAGTAGAGAGTGCTATTGGCAAGAAATGAATACTAAAATATAAAATAAAAGGTACGCTAGGTCAAGTCCCAGGTCTGTGAAGCACTGCGAATGTGAACTGTAAAAACCACTCAAATGCTAGAACTGTATCGAACTGCACACTATGCATTTCTTTTTGTTTATTGCCTCATGCCACAAATATTCCCTAATTCCAAATCTCAGCCACATGCAGGAAAATATATTTGTGCTGCAATCTAAATGGACTAATAAAAACAACATTCAACCATTTGGAACTGAAATATTCATGAGATACTCAGGGAACAATGAAACTGTATTGCTTCAGCTATCCGAAAGGAACAACAGTCAAGAAAACACAGGAGTACCTAGAAACTGTTCTACTGTGCCTTCAAACTTTGTTCTTTATTTTTCTTTTTCCTTTTGCTCCTCTAACTTCAAATCAAGCAGTTTCATTTCCATTTACTAAAATACTATATGCGGCTACCCAGGTGGCTCACATCCATTTATTTAAATTTTAGCCTGTGGAAAGTAAAATAGGAAGCTACCCAAGTGAACTTCCTTTGCCACAGTACAGTCATATGGCAAGAAGACATATTTATGCGTGTCTGCATCTTCACATGAGTCTGAAAAAATATTGAAATGAATTTTAAAAGTTTCCTAAAATATAATGCTCAGTGTTAATCTCAGGGAAAACTGTGTACCCCTTGCTTGTTATAATTAAAAGATATTACTTTGTTGAGAACTAGCTCTAAGCTCAAGCTTCTTGAGACACAGTATTAACTGACCATTTCCCACTTTAATGAAACATACAATCCAAATAAGAAAACCAATTTCCTAATTAACTAAAGTATCTTACATCATTATTCAAAAATCTAGGTCAGTGCTATTCTTGCCAGGAATTAAGTGGTTCTAGAAATAATGCAGACTGAGGGCAGTTATCTTAAAACTACTGCAGCTCAATCCCTTGGACCTGCGTGACACCCGCAGCTAAAGAGCACGTTACCTAGGCCTCCAGAACCTGTTGGTCTGTGTGAGCAGGAACTAATTTCACATGATGCTGCAATTGTTTATCATTCTTTATTCTTAGCATCTGTCTAGCTATTTGTGACAGCAACTGTAACTGTCACCTCCCATTTGTAATGGATGTCCCTTTTCACAAGGGAAGACGGAGCACACCGGCAACAGGACATGAGAGGTCTCCATGTCTCCAGCTTCCCCGACGTATTCAGTTAACACATACTTTTTTTTCTCTCAACTTTATATGTAGGAAAGCAACTAAAACCTAAATACAAAATAAAGCAGATAATCAGCCTGCTAACTCTGTGATAAGGGAAGTAAGAGACATTTTACACAACATAGCAAACTTTTCAAGGAGCCTTTGATCTACTCTGACCATTTTAGACCATGTTCCAGCTGACACGACTATTTTTAGTTTCTGCACCACAACTTTCCCCGCTTTGGTAACAGCCAGCACTGCCTACCCACAACTACTTTACACATTACGTCAGGACAAAGGCTGTTCTGGCCGCAGCCAACTTACTCTCCTCCAGCTCCTTCCTGCTCCCCAAAGCTGCTCAGCAGGTCAGCAGTCTTCTGCACACCTGAACACACAATCAGCTCTAGGTCGGGCTTCTGCTTCAACACCTAAACAATGTTTAAAGTCAGGTAATATCAACATAATTCAAAAACAAATCTCTAATTCCAAGATCTGCTTCAAACTATTTAAATTCTTGGGCACTAAAAGACATTTCAATACCAAGAGAAAGAGATTTGGTATGAATTATTTTATACTCAACTGTTCTTTTGATGAATACAAGACAAGAAATAGCCAGAGAGGGGGGAACTTTTAAAGTTTTTGCCCTAGAAAACTGATTTTTCCTATTGACTTGTAAATTGACAAGTTTTGACATGTTCTTTAATGTTGATGACCATTTTTTTCCAATTTCTTACAGTTTTAAAATCTTAAATAATCCTCACATAATATGTACTATCCAGAGAAGTTCCATGGATGCAGGACACAAATACTAATAGAGGATTGGGAAACTGAAGAACTAAATAGCACTAGCTTACCTAGATTTATGTGCTACTTACTTCTGTATCAAGCTGGCACATGCTTACAGCAGTACAGTTTCTGTTTGCTGAAGAAATCCAGGATAACAGAAAAGTAATACATTGTTTCATCTTTGTAAGTCAACCATTAGTTTTGCCTATTGCAATTATTAATGTACAGTCCCTCTGATTCCAAGCATGTTTCAGCCTTACAAGTTTAAAACATCTGGCTTTTTGTTGGGTAGTTTGGTTTTATTTTTAAATACATACTCTGTTTTCATGCCTATTAACAAAAAAATCTGAATCTGGCTCAGTTAAGGCTGCTCGAATTTCTGGTTACTATTAACAAATGTAAGTATTTATATTAGAATTCTCATTTAGGGAGTATCATAACTGAAACAAGACATATAATTTATATGTCAACTTTAAAAAAAAATCTTATCATTTATGTGAACTAACAGAAACTGACTGCTCAGAAATTATTTCTAAAAATAGTGTAGGAAGGTACACTACTTTTAAATAAATGAGAGAAAATGAAAATCAAATTATAGCACTTCAAACAACTTTGATAACAATGCTTTATCATGCCCTAACTTTCTGTTCTGAAATTTAATTTTTAAGTTCATTATTTTGGTTATAGAGCTGCTCAAACCACTGAATTTCAAAAAGATCTTGAGTGATTCTATGTCTCGTAAGTCAGACATGTTCAATGACTAAATGTCCTAATATGAAGAAATTAATGACAAATTAAGTTTGCATTCTGGCTCTGCCCTTTGCAGAGCACTGCTGCTCCAAAGTTGTTAGCAAAGAGTGGTTATATTAAGCCTTTATCTATGAAGTTACTGGAGCTTTAGATTTTAATCTGTACTACAGATGATACCTTTGTCTTTTGAAGTACATTTTGCTATTTTCCTAAAAGGAGAAAGTCAGTTCTTCATAGCACATCTGGAATAGTAAGATATCTATGTTGCATGGAAGATGATGTTCTTTCTCTGCCTCATACCGGTAAATCATCTCAATTAAATCATGATTAATGTTTAGCTCAGTGTCATATAAATTTTTCTAACAGCTGATATTACATAAATCAAGATGGTTGGGTGCCAGTTCTCTTAAAACACTGCACTCAGTGCACACCACACATCCCATTCCAAACACAGGTTTGCTTCCTTTCATTGCAGAAAACTGGTCACATATAGAATGAATACCTAGAAATGCCCATGCTGGCTCTTTTGTTTGCTATCAAATATGGCTAAAAATGCAACCAGAAGTATGGTTACAGTACAAATTACAAGTTAAAGTATACACTTCAGAATTTACACTCTATTTGCTACTCCTTTAACTTGCATAATAACATAAAGAATACTAATTAAACTGGAAGATCAACAAAGTTGTTATGTTATTTCAAAATATGAATTCTAGATACATCTCAGTAACGTTGATTAAAATTTCCTTAAGTTTGAGTAATAAAGTGAGTTCTGAGTATTTGGCAATGTCAGTCAGAAAGGATGCAATCATATAAATTGGCTGTTCTAAATAATTTGTCTACGAGTCCCAGACACGCAATGGGAGCTAGTGTGTTAAGAATGCACAAATATACAGTAAAATAGAGTACATAACAACTTAGATGTTAAGAATTCAATTCTCCCCTTGATGATACTGTGCCAAGTAATCCTTTTTAACCTGTGAAGAATGGACAAAGTATATACAACATTTTTAAATGTACAGCTTCAATCTTCTGATCACAACAAACTGGAAGTACCATCTCACAGATTTAACTGAAAGTGATTGCAGTAATAAGATAAAAGGTCCATTGAAAAAGCACTTCTAGAATTACTAAGTCTTTTAAAAGCAAGTGAAAATAGCAAGCAAGAAAAACATAAGTAATTTATGATGTAAAAATAATTGTCTAATTGTCTGTAGCTAGTTTCACTTTTGATGTATTTGATCAATATTGATTATACAGGTTAAAGAAACTCACTGTAGTGAATAGTTCCATACCATGCTCTATAGAAAAAAATTCCATGCTGTATGAAGCACAGCATTAGTGTAATGTGTAGTATTCAGTATTTATGGTAAAGCCATTCTGTGTCATCTCTGTCACCTAGCATTGGGCAAGGTCCAGTTACAGACAATGCAAACTGGAATTAGAATGACGAGCCAAACTTACACTTGCACCATGGCAGATATCTACAAACTGACTAGACTTCTCAGTTATTGCAGATGACTTTTCTCAAAATGTCTAACGATGTTTACTAATGCCCACATTTAGGTTTGAATTAGATATGCATTAGGTAATTAGACATTTGAAATAGCTGTTAAAATTGTTAGCTAACTCCCTTTTCTCAAAAGGCCAAAGTAGGTGACAATGGCTAATAACTAAATATTTCATGTGAAAAAGAATATGCAGACATAATTACTCCTGCAACCTCATCAGACTAGCCAAGTCTAATTAAGTGTCAAGCTAGAGTTACAAAAGAGTTATGAAATTTCCCTTAAAAATGACGACTCAGCTACAGTAACACAGAGACAATAAAACTACCTCAGGAGCAAGAGGAACATGACTTTTATGTAGGTCTGTGAGTAATATTATGAAAATACCCTGTTCTTTCACATTATTCAAAATATATTCTTGAAATTAAAGTACAATTGAAATATTCAACTTCAGTCAAGAAAGAAAACTTTGTGGAATATTTCCTCCTTCATTAACACATCCAATCCTTAAAGCAGTTAATAACCCTTTTAATTGATTTTCCCTCCAAATCAAACACAGGAGGCTCTCATAAGCCTTACCTCTTTCCATTTGTAATTATTTACATTTCTAATTACTAGTATATCCTAAGTATCTTAATTATTATTAACTTGATCATTAAGATATGAATCTTCTGAATTCTGTTTATACGCACAAACTGCAGAGGTAAATGAAAAAGAGTAGCGTGTTAGATATTCAGAAAGAAGGATGGGTAGGAAATAATATTATTGGTCCATTAACTTTCTAGATTTCAAAGAGCTTTCCTCATTCCACATTGCGCTGAGACAGAGCTTTCAAGTTTTCATAAAAGTCTTGCCAGAGTAAACAGTCTGGTTTTTATCTAGCCTTAGTGTGTACTATGTAAAGAGACTGTACATATCTCGGAGATGACGTCAGACTCTCAGGTATCAGCACGTATTAAAGCAAAAGTCTGATTCTTAAGAATAAAAGATGTAAAGATGACACAAACACATTTTCTATTCTGTTTATCATTCGGCACCTATACACTGACATTCTTCATAATTTCTTCTTTAATGCAGCAATGACTTTTCCTCATTTGAGAAATACATCTCAAAAAGAAAAGGCAATTAGTGCAGCATTACCGCATCCCATTATTTCTAGAAGTAGCTGCCCATCTTAAGTTAGAACAAAGATTCTTCTTTTACTTCTTCCACAGAGCTCTGTCATTTTCAATATATTTGTGCTGAATAATATTGATCTTTTTTTAACCTAAAAATGTAATGGTGTTTCAACTCAACTCCTGTTGTACGACTTACCATGTAGAGCAACAGAGCTCTGCTAATTCTTGCTGTGGTAACAATGCAGAATTTGCTCAGATTTTACTATTAGGAGACGCTAAACTCTTCAAGTGTGGCATGCTAATCATGTTCTAATTCTTCATCCATCTCTTTTGAACTTTCCTCCATTCCTCCCCCTAAATCTGCTGACAACCCCATGCCACTGAATATTATTACAGTTCCTAGAACTGTTCAGGATATATTTTATCTTGCTTAGAGAGTGCTCCTAATAATATGAATATGTACATGGACTATCTTAAATTGATTGGCAGCCAGTCACCTTTTCCTCAGCCAAGACAGCTATTTCGTATTTTAATATCTTCTCTTTAAAATGCAAGAAAGAATGCAGAAGTTTAACGCTGCCTTTAACCCAATCACAGCTCTGATTTCCCTTCCTACTCAAGCAGTGGTATCTCTGCTATATGCTAATCAAATACCATTCAGCCCAGGGGTTGAAATCCCAGGCTTACTTAAAGAAATTGCAAAGAAAGATTCTGTTTGTTTCAGCAAGGGGTTATTTTTTGCATTTTGGAGTAGTTTTCTGATATTTTGCTTTGCCATGCCATCAGTGTGAATGGAAAGACACGACAGAATCACTGGCATGGTGCAGCCCACTCCTACCGATGATTTGAATGAAGGTATTCAGATTTGCCCTTTCACACAGTGATAACTTTGCTGCCCTGGTAGAATACCTTTTACCTCCCTAAGCAGATAGGCTGTTAAGCTATTTTATTTTTTTTCCTTTTAAAAAAAAAAAGCCATGAAAATAATTTTGTTTGGCTTTTTAGTATTACAGCTGCATTCAAAATACAGTCAGTGCTACACAGTATTGAAAACAATCCTTCATCTCATAGTCTGAACTGAGGAATCAATGTATATATCCTACAGTATCCTGTTTATCTGCTGAGATAAGGGCATGCATCACCTCACCCTCTCCCCTTTATTGAAAAGTGCATCGGTGTGCTCGAGCTGGACTGCTAACAAGGGCAGTCAGAGACCCAAGCCAAATGACACTCCATAATCTAGTATCACCAAAGAGAGAGATTGAGTGAAGGACTTAAAAACAGAGGAGTGCAAGGGGAGGTAATATGTAGTGTTTATGCACTTACCCTGAATATATTTATTTGCTTTCCTAAAATTTCTACATTTCCAAAGAGGAGCATGACCTGATTTTGAGAATCTTTCAGGAGAGGCTGGGTAATTTCTGAGTTGATGGGGGCTGTAAGCTACACTACATCTCAGAAAGAGACATTTTAGTTACCACTGAAATTAAACAATATCTAATAAAAGCCAAAGAAAACTTAGCACTAAGTGTAAGCGAAGTGAATTACAAGACTTTGTTTACATGCTGTATAACAGCTTCTCTTTTTCTGCATGCAAGTTTCATTTTACTATTGATGCCATTTGTTTAATTTGTGGATATCACTCACAAGAGCAGATAAAATTCTGGGAGCTCTGTATAATGGTTTATACCCACATATATGACAAGAGAACTTGTCTGTAAAACTACAAGACTGCAGAAAAAAAAATATACTGTCTAAATGACTTTTCAGGCTTTTGTTTCAATGGAACTTTGTCCATTCAAGCAAGCCTACATTACTGGCCACAGTCGTACAGGTAGCATGATGAAACAGAAATAAATCAGAAAGAAGATAAGCTATTGAAGTGACATTCATATTTCAAAGGCATTGCCCTTGAGGATGAAAAATAAATATTGATAATTTCTCCATCATTTAAAAAAAATAGATTCTAGATAATTATTTCTCTCAAGTATCACAGAAATCAAACTACAGTGTCCTGTAATGTTTATCCTAATAAAATGTTTTCAGAACCACACAGACAACATATGAAATTCACTCACAGAAGACGCTTCTAGAAGGTTGATACCTTAAAAAAAGAAAAGAGAACTAATGTTTCCCATTGTCTCTTTATATATGACAAACTGACTGCTTAAACTATATCGCTCTCACAATATAGTTAGACTCTGAAAGGCTCACTGGTGTTAAATTTTAATACTGTCAAATTTTTATAATTCTTCCTTATTTTTGGTGCAACACTCAGCATCCTTGCTGTCACCAACTGTTGCACACATAATTTTGAAAAACAAAATCCAAAACCATGAAGAATATTTTTCACATTATAGAAGCAACTATTAAAAAAAAAAAAAAATTCCAGTTTTAAATTCATATTTCGGGTTTTTTTTGTTGTTGTTTTTTAAGTACCAAAACTCTGAACACTTCTGGCATAGCAATCTAAGAAAGCTGAATAGCATACATCCCCAAATAAAAATGTATTTTGAATAAAATATTCATCCATATCATGCACAAGTAAAAATCTCTAGATTAAAAATCTCTAAAATCTCATAAGAAAATCAACAAAACAGTTTGCAAATCTGGAGAAAATACATTAAACCTTGAATATAGAAATATAGCTATGTTGCTGCAATGACCAAAAGCCATCTTATAAAAATGCTATTTTAAGGAATAAGTATCGGAATGAATTTAAATACTAACACATTACTAGTACCCCAGAGTCAAATACACATTCTGTAATGCTTTGTAAGAAATGTGACAACATTAAGTGTCTGAATTAACCAAAGGTGGTCCTTTCAAATAATTCTGTTAAAGCATGAATAGAAAAACCATAACATAAAATAGAAAAAAAGATATATCGAATGTCAACATTTTATATTACATGGTCAGCATAAATTCATTGCATCTGGAAACACTAATAGGAACCAGGAAGCCTTTAAGAGATTTTCTTCCTCTTATGTGCCACACTTGTTTTCCATCCACATTTTTTTTAACACCTAGGAATTATGGCAGATCAAACCCCTTATTTCAAAATCCTATGAGACCTTTTTAGAAAAAAAAACCATACTTTTTAAAAATATAAGTGCTTTGTTTTGGCTGTTAAACACTATCAGTCAAATTTAGCTCATAAGGCATAAATTTAAAACCTACCTTGTCCCTATTATATATATATATTTACAGCAGACAAAGATTTCAATACAAAAGAGATGAATAATTTGGGGGGTTAGCATAGGTGCTCATGTGTCATATGATAGATACAATATTTATTTTAGATAATTCAACAATTATTCAGGAGCTTTGCAAAAGAATTAAAAATTTTGCTCCACTAATATCATGTTAGACGAGAAAATTTTCATTGTTCTTCACTGTCACTCTTACACCTGTACAAACACTTCTCCAAGACCATGACCAATAAACAAAATTTACCTTAATAAACTTATTCTTAAGAGTTCAGTCATATCCATCCCCATTGGTTAGAGTGTCTCTTTCACAGAGAGGCTTGCTTCATTTTTATCTTACCTGAATACAGATGGAAGGGAAAGGCAATTGTTCGTCAAGGAGGGAATATCAACGTCACTAATAAACTTATCTTTGTTACAAATAAGATAAAAATCAGATCAAAGACTATGCTACTAGTAAAAAAAAAAAAAAAAAAAACAGGTTTGCTAAATGTACTTTAACAAAAGTTTGATTTAAAAAAAAAATAGATGAGAGTTTGCCAATTTTATCAAATTATGCCCTAATGCAAGAAAGTATATAAATCTAACACACTCTGATTGAAAAAAAAATAGAAACCACAATGGAAAAAGCTGAACTATCTGCTTGTCTGGTAATATCTGGTGACACACCAATTCAGCAAGGAATTATACATCTGAGAGGTTTGGGATTGGGAAAACAGAGGAGGTTTAAAGTGAATTATTAAAATCTGCAACATTTATATTATTGTGAAGAAATTTAATTCAGCTTTTGCAAGCATTTCAGTATTCAGCGAAAACTAGACCCTGAAACAGAGCAATACATTCTCTGCTGTCATTCACTGCCTCTCCAATTACCAAGCTTCAATCCACTTCTCAGAGGAGTAAGAAACATGAAAGATAGCTCTGTGAATGACTGATTAACATGGAAAAGATCATTTCATGAAGATTATATTGTATTCTTAACAAGATCAAAAGTGTACACTAAATTATTGTTATGATAATTACCTTTGGCAGAATTTGCCTTATTGTTAAAATGCAATAATAAGGTACCTTAAGAGGCAGAATAATTACACTTAACTGCTGTAATTAATAAGTTAATTCTCAGGCAAAAATGATTCATATCATAGGAATTATGTAACTGCTGCCATTTAAATTCTTACTGCAATACCTTAATATAATTAAAATCAAGCATTGTTAATACTTCTAAACCTTTACTTCAATAGGTAAGAGAACAAATTCAGTTTAGGAAGATGACCATTTCATTTCTGTGTCACTGGACTGGATTGTCTGAAACGGAATATCAAAATAGGCATATATAATCCAAATGTGGAGAAGGAGAGAGATGAGAGCAGAGGTTAACATTTGCACACACAGCTTTTGTGGTATCAGTTTGTTCCTCTTTCAGCAGGTGTCATTCCAAAATCTTTCTTCACTATCAAAGACATCTTGCTATCAAACCTTAATTCTTATATTTCACTGCATGATCAAAAAGAAATTTCACAGAGAGATTTAATCCTCCCTTCTGCCCTCAAAGAATTTGTGCCAGAATTTGCAATTTGATATAATTTAAACAGTGAATTTCATTGACTACCTTAAGATCTATTTTTCTCTGATGACCTACATTGCTATTTCTGAGTAATCTTCATAAAACCAAAAAATTTCTGAGTTATTTCAGTCATGTTTTTTAATAAATGGTTCAATAGAGTACTATGAGTACAAAACAACTCTCAGACTACCTGCACTTTACTGCCAATGGTCCTAGAGGGTGTTTAAATGACACAACACTGCCTTCTGTCCTTATTACGCAGGAAGTCATATAGGTAATCATTTTTCCAAAGATGATATACACAAACAGTTTTTAGAATGTCACAGCATGATTTATAGAAGTCTTACTGCAAATAAAAACCCACTCAGCTTGGTGGCATCCCTGATACTTCATGATTTGGGGACTCACTGGCTTTGAAAATGGTTTCCTTAAAAATTGAATACAAAAACACTCCTCTGTTGGTCCTTCAGAAAGAGGAATCCTACTTCTTCAACAGGAGAACAAGTACATTTTCTACTGTATTTTTAATACTTAAGTAATTTTTTTCCCAAATACTCTGCAGTAAACTTTAGATGGAAGGGATTATTTTTTAAAGAACATCACTCTTTGTCTTATAGTGTTTGAATACTATAAGAATACAGTATTTCTTCAATATATCTGGCACTAATTAAATAATCAGAAATCATTCCACACCTGGAATTGCATACGACTTGTATCTCTAGGCTCCATTTAAGAACTCAAAAGTTGCAAGTGATGGTTACATCTCTTACCTTTACTTATAAAGGTGTTGAAAATTGAAATAAAAGTTGGGGTCAAACCTAAGATAAGTGGATGCAGTTTTGTTTTAGCTAATTATTGTTGAGTTAACCTCAGATAATGGATTAACCTCTGTGGGGCTAAGCCCCACAGAGCTGCTCACTCACACCTCCATGGGACAGAGAATAAGTAAGAGTGATTAAAGCAAGAGATTCTTTCACTGCTTCCCATCGACAGGCAGGTATTTAGCCATTTCCAGGAAAGCAGGGCTTTGTCACATGTGATGGCTCCATGGGAAGACAAATGCCATAATGATGAACGTCCTCCCCTTCCTTCTTTTTCCCCCAGCTTTATATGCTGAGCATGAAGTCATACGGTATAGAATCTCCCTTTGAGCAGTTGGGATCAGCTGTCCCAGCTGTGCCCCCTCCCAGCTTCTTATGCACTCCCAGCCTGCTCACTGGTGAGATGGGGTGAGAGGCAGACTCTGTGCAAGGATTGTTCAGCAACAGCTAAAACACTGGTATGTTATCAATATTATTTTGGTCACAAATTCAACACATAGCACCATAGCAGTTACCATGAAGAAAATTAACTCTATCCCAGTCAAAACCAGCACAATTGTGTATAATTAATTGCATATAAAACTGACACTTTGCATATAAAGGAAAGACCAATCTGAATAAAATCATGTTCTCGAGTTCATTTTTTATATATTCCCTATATGATGCTAAGGACAAGCTGAAAATTTTGAAGCAAGTAAGACACTGCAGTGCTAACTGCATACTACAGTATATGTATATAGTAAGGGATAGTGATTAGTTTGATGATACTCTCATCATCTAAGAGGCTGAAGTAACACGAGTATTGACTGTTCTGTTACTTTGCAGGGAAAGCTGAGCCAGGTGTCAAATTAACTCAAACATCTTCCAGAGGAAAGTAAAGAGATGGTGACTCTTAGAATGCATTTTAAAGAGTTTGTCTGGTATCTTTTTGTTGACAAGCAAGATGATGTTATCATTTGTGTTCTCATCAACATTCCCATACTACACTGCAAAGCTCTAACAGCATCCTCTGCGGATATCATTCACAGGAGCTTTGGGATCAGATGTATTTACCAAGTACTCTCAGCAGGGAGAGTCTCATCCAGCTTGTTGTCAGGTCAGGCCCAAAGCAAGAGACAAAAACCTTAGGATTCAAAGGCTGCAGCAGACCACAGCTCAAGGAGGCTGAGCTCTTGCTTGCTAACCAGTTTTATTAGCTCTCTTGAAAACACAAGGGCAGCCAAAGACATAATATTTACAAAACATCATCTCCTCTGAAGAGATGCCCATGTAACCTTGACAAGCATGAGCTGCTAGGGTATGATGATACCAATATATACTGAAAAGTAGGAAAAGTGAATACCTCGAGATTCACAAGAATATAGCCGATAGAAAATGAGAGGGAGGCATAACTACTAAAGAGCAACGAAAGAAACATTTGAATTTTGTGAAGTAACCCTCAACCAGAAGGACAGTGACGTATTGTTCCCACTCCTTCTAAATGCTCACAAATGCCCTGGCAGAAATCTAGACTAAGGGACCTTGGGTTTGGGTAGGTGTTGATAATGTGTTCTTTTTTCCTTTTGCAACTCTGTTGTCAATTTTATAATAATCTACCTAACATGATACTTTCATGAAGTGAACTAGAATGATTTTTTTTTCCATTTAAATTTGTCTATTCAATAATATTGGTCTTAATTTGATTTGATGGGACGTGGGCTTGGAAGTGGTAGGTTTATTTTCAGTGGCACACATATTTACCTTCAGCGCCACATACCCAAGAGACATTTAGGATTCTCAAGCGCAAGCATAATATTTTAACACCCACCTGACGGGGTCAAATGGATTTATGAAGTCAGGCATTAAATCAGAGGGAAAAATAATGTTCTCTGTCAAATGAAAAAAAAAAAAGTGATTCTTTGTAGAAAGAGAAGATAGCTTATAACTTCTGATGTATTTGGAAATTTTGTGGTGATTTTATTGCTTTTTTTAAAAAAAAAGTTTGCTTAAAGATGAGGAAAAAATAAGTATATACAATGACAACAAGCAAAATGGAGTAATTGTTTCAAATCTTCTACTGAGTTTCTTTGATATGCCTCTAAAATGTGTAATAGTTATTCATGGTAATTATATTCCCTAAAGCTAAATGTTGGCTAAATATAGGATTTTTAAATGTTCTTGTGAGTTAAAGTGAGAAGAGAGTACTCTGGTGATGAAAGAAAATATGCCATTATTTAATGTATCTTTAAAAAAATAAATAAATAAAAATTAGACTACCAGTGTCAATTCACCTAACTTACACCCAAAATTTTTTAGGTCCCTTTCTTGCAATTTTCTCTATAAATAAGTTCAATGAATGCCTCTGTGATTTTTATACTTGACGGCAAGCCCATAAAAAAAGTTTTTCATAATATCCATGTGTTAAGAGATTGTTATTACTGTCCTGTAGACAGACAAATAATTAAAGAAAAATAAGAACTATTAGTGTTCTTTGGACCTTTGCTATCCATGTATTCGAGAATTATGACTACAGCTTAGAGGAGGGGAAAAAATCTGAAAAAAAAACAGGCATAAGTAAAATCCGTTATAGTAAAAACATTTCTAACAAGTACAATGTAAAATGGTTTTTGAAATTGAAATTACCAAGATAGTGATACAGTATTACAGACTTCAGTTGATCACTTTTGCAGAGGACAACAGCATATTTGATGTATAAAGTATACATATAAAGTCACATTAGTTTTATTACTAGACATGGGGATCTATGAATTACATGAAATATATTTCTCCCTTATAAATTTCAAAAATCTGTTGAGCGGTTTTTCCTTCTACAATAAACCAATTACACTTATCAATGCCTTTCATTATTAATTTAGGCCATAATTATTTTAAATGACAAAAACCTCAACCTTGCAGTTACCAAAACCTGTGGCTCGTTATTCTGTATAGATTAATTTGAAACTGAAGCAGCAATTAATTCTCTAATAACAAAAAGGAGTATTAATTATCTGCAAGAGTCTAAACTCTGCTAAATTATTATTTCCACCATAATTATCAGGGTATACAGGCCACTGATTGTCATCAAAAGCAGTTAAGAACTTCCCAAGACACCACAGAATCAAGGAATCATGATAAATCTTTCAGATCATTTCTACAAGGCTGTGAGCTACCCAAAGCCCTACGGGAGTTACAGTGAAGAGATATGGAGGGTGTCATACCTGAGCTTAAATTTGTATTTGAGAATGCAGAATGGCTCATACTCTAAAAATGAAACACTCTGAGTTCAGATTATAAATTTAGTTTGGATATTCAAGAATATAAGGAAAAATTAAAGCAATTTTCATGTTTTAAAACATTATTTCAGAAAAGATAATAATACAACAACTGTTCTCTTATTTGAGAGAAACACTTATGTGTGAACATTTTTCAGCACTTACCACACAATTTAACACATGCAGCTTACTTAGATCTTACATAACCAAAGGGTTTGGAATCTGCTTTTAGAACAAGCACACCACTGAGCTGAGTAAAGAACGCATCAAACTATGTTATCAAATAGATACATGTAAACAAACAAATCAAAACAATGCAAGACTTAAAACCACTTCTCATTCTGGCATTATTGGAGAAACGTGCCCTGAAATAAATCACAAGAAATCCACATAAAAGTCAAAATTATATCAGGCACCATTAAGGTTACTGTAAGGTTCCTTGTTAGTTTTACAATACTGAATTTCCACTCCAGTCTTCCAAACTACCCAACCAAGTCTCCCTGCAGCTAACATACAGAGCGCATCTTTGCTTTCCCCACTTCAGAGTAGCCCAGTTACCTGAACCCTGACCCTGCTGCTACAGACGTCACCGGTTAACCTTCCATTTGGGATCATCAAAGACATCTTTTTCACTTCAATGAGTGCAAATGAAACCACATAGAAGAGCATTTTTAAGAAACACATGCCTCACAATATAACAAGACTGCCTTGAAAAAGAATACGGAATATTTCAACCATTTGCATACATGCATTAGAAAATCACTTCATTCGCGCTTCTCGTCTGAAAAGGGGCTGCAAGCAACTGTTCTTGTGAAAAGATCTGCACCTCTCCAAGTCTATAAGAACATATGCTAATGAAAAGATGAACAACTAACGAGCATAGGTTTTTGATGAAGGACTTCTGTCCATCATACAGAAGTCCATATTCTGGGACCTAACTTCATCTTTCCCTCCACAAAGCACACTCTGGTTTTGTTACCAAGTCACCTCTACAACTGGCAATAGTTGGTTTTCAGAAGAAATGTAAAAATACCTCTCTGAGCCATAAGTACAGAATTTCATTCATTTATGTACAGGTTTGCTAAAAACTTGCACTACTGGGAATCAGTCACACAGTAAAGAAAAAGATAGTATCATGCAGATACATGACAGAAACCTGCTTATCAAAGAAGAGTTCAAGATGTGGCTTCTGTTCCTCTCTGCCTCATCTGGAAGGCAAATATTCTCAATGTCCTGACATTCTCCTTCCCAAGATTCATCATCAAGGTTTGGTATTATATAATCCATTTATGTTCTTTCTATAACTGAATCCCCTAGTTAAAGCTCAGGTCCTCCAAGAACAAAATCTCTACATATACACTAGCAAATGAGTAATTAATTCAGTTTCTACTGACATGAGCAGACATGGAGGTTCCACGATAATGTCTCAGCACTCACTCTGGTTTCAAAAGGAACATTTAAATTCTCAGTATTCAACCCCAGAAACCAAGCTTCCAGATCTGGTGATCATACCTGAATCTATCACCAACGAGCAGCACTGCTGATATGATAATATCTTTTATTTAAATGTTGGAGTTTACCTCATTAAAAAACCCCGAGAATCAATACATACTTCTGGAGAGAAAATAAACCAGCTGTTACATGATAAATGAAGTAGGTTTTTATAAATATGCTAAAAGTTAAAAAATCATAAAGGGTTCTCTACAGGTGCTAATTTTACTACTTGAATGAAATTAATAAGACTCTCCATAAAACAGCAGGCAATCCTTAGATTACATGAGTAATCAGCAAGCAAATTTATTGTGGATTCATGAAGCACAAAATGTTTTTGTAATGTATGCAAAAGTGGTACTTTATTCTCTGCAGTGAACAATTCTGAGTCCTTATAATAGAAAAATATTTAATAGTTTGAAAACTCTTGAGGCATAGTTTTTAAAAGTTGCTCAACTGTGATTAATTCAACTCACGACAAACTAGTAATGAAAGGAGGACTGCCTCATTTTAATATTCAGTAGGATCCATTATTAAAAATAACTATTTAAGGTTAAACAATGGATATAGAGACAACTGAAAATCCAACTTGATCTCTAGGGAAGTAAGGTTTAGGAGAATGAGATTCACAAATGGGGTAGTATATTAATCTGAAAAGCTAAACTACTTTTCATTATCTGATATCCTGAAACAGCATACAGGCAAGTGATGAATTTAACATTTGAATACAGAAAATATTAAAAGACATTTTCCATTGAATGTAATTGTAGCCATTCTGATTCTTTAAGGAATGTTTCCTTTTAGGTACTGTGCAATTAGAATGCGCTGCTTGCATAGCGTATTTAGCTCAATAGCTATCGACGGACCTTTATCTCACCCTGTTTCTTGGCTGTTGTATGTATAATGTATTTATTTACATGACTACTTATTACTGTAGACCCCATGTATGTTTTACGAACCATTTCAGATGAAGAAGTTCTACAGTCCCAAAGAGGAAATCCTATCTCATTTGTGCTATTAAATTCTCAGCAAATTATTGCCCTCTGAGAAACAGTGTATAGCCCAGCTTCTATCTTTTTTTCACAAATCTTTTATTACAAAGTACCATGGAATCATGACTTTGTGTTCAATAGTTTACATTTAATATTTATTGATTGCTGCAATTAATTGCTTTTGGTTTGTACTTTTGGGTTTAATTAAGTGGACTGAAAGTGTCGATACACTGCAGCTGTTCAACTTATTCACAAATGAAACGAAATAATACTTTGCCTTGAGTAGTTATTAATGTTCTGTCAATGAAACAAGCAAGGGGACTGCATGGGTCAGGGAATTAGTAATAATAACAGAATACAGAGCCTTTAATTTTTAGCACAGAGTAACAGCTAAAATGATTTTAATCTAAGGACACTGACTTACGTTGCATGCGTTACGTGAAATAAGATTACTGATAACAGTTTAGTTTCTGGCATCCACACCTCAAAAACCATGATCAAGTGGCATCTTCGCTAAGTATGCTTACCCAGCGCCGTGCTTAAAGACATCACCTGTTTCTGCTCCTGTCTTTGACAGAGGTGTGCAAACTCTGCCTAACTTGGGAACTGACTGAAAGCCACAGGTCTGCGTCAGCACAGTGCTAAACCAAAGCAAACACATCCTACAGACAGGCCACAAATATCAACTGCAGCTCGTGAGCGTGAAAATACGCTCATGTGGCTTTTCAGTTGAATCTGCAGTATTTCACAGGCCCGTAGTGTGGGCAACAGCAATATACAGCGTGGATATAGCCATTGACAGTTCAGTAAAGAGTCTTTGTATCGAGTAATTTGGGCACTGATCTGCACCGTGACCTTTGTAACTGTTCACCCCATTACAAGACTGTAACCCAGTAACATAAATAGATTCATTGCTGCAGAACATGCTGCACTTGTCAAGAAGAAAAAAGGAAGATCTCTATTTCCAGAACTTTGGCACTACTCAAGAATATTATATGAAAGCATAGGCAAAGGAGGCGGCTATGTTTGTCAAGGTCAATTGGTGCATCATCTTTGATAGCAACATAAATTTGGAGAATTGAGAGAATCTGGCCCAGAATATTAATTAAAATCCAGTTTCCCCACTTAAAATTCAAATTGCACATTAACAGATGTTACCAATTCTAACTTATTAATTTCCTATATCTATTCTATGAAGGTTCTTCTAAAGTCATCATTTGAAAATCATCCGGACACATATTGTTTCTAATACCTAATTGGTTAATTTACCCTAAATCATGGATGCTCACAAATTGTTTACCACTAACCAAAAGGCTGACAGTGAAGCTTCACTTGTTAGTATTGCAGGTTATTCATGAAGTTGCTGCTGCTCTTTTTGGGCATCAATATGCTGGCAGACCATCCTCTCCCAGGCTTTCCACATTTTCCCTTTCCTACATGCAATGCAATTTGTCATTTATCTGCTTCCTTTCAAACTTCCAAGCCTCTCGCCTTATCAAAAGGCAGCATTCAGCTACAAATGTTCCTAAGCCTCCTAATTTTGAAAAAAGCTGGCTGACCTGGCTTTCAAAGCATCACAATATTCTCAGAACTTTGTAAATCTTCCTTTTTACCAAGGATTAGTGTTCTCATGCCTCTTCTCTCCCAATACCTTATCATGCTCAATCTCCTTTTAAAATTACTTCAGCTTTTTCTTCCCCTCCCTCCACCACAAACACAAACATACACATGCGTATGCATATTTATACATATATAGGTTTACTGGGCCTTATCTGATGCAGACTTCCTGTAATGTCTTCAGCCATTTTCTCCCTAACTGGAGGAAAACTGGTCTCACTAATATTTCAGTTTACTGTTGAAGGACACATACTAATCTTGTGTTCTGGGCAAATAAGATCAGACCACTTTCAATCACAAAGCACCATGATTGCATTACATAATATCTATGAAAAGATGGGTTACGCAGAAATATAAGATTCAATAACTTGCAAAAGATTTCTATTTTGGAATAATATTTGTTTTTCATATTCATTGCAAATACAAATGCAAGACACGAATCATGCCCGTTAACACATTTCCCTGGGTTTTCTGAGACTAGATCAGATGGAACATTTCATCAGAATCCTTGAAATCATGCAAACAACAAACACAGGCATCTGCATGTTAAGTATTAACTGCTAAAGCACCATGAAAACCTCAGCACTGGTAGATTTGTTCTGACTCCTTTGCCAAAGGGTGGGCTTCATATTCTTTACCCTGAAAGCATTCTACACAAGAGACGAATGTGAAATTAGCTTTTATAGCTGAGACACATATCCCAAAAAGCCTTTACCGTCATTAAATTTAATCCTGATAAAGAACACAGTAATTTCTATGCTACATTATACATGAATTAAAGAGAATATTCAGTAGCCCAAAATGCAAATAATTATATCCACTCTTCCAAACAGATATCTTTGAATCCTATTAACATTAGTTCAGCAGCTGCAGAAGTGACAGTACCTACAAACACACACACAAACTCTGCATGATGATGGGTTAGTTCCATCCTTTAATGGACTGTCTCCCTGCAAGTCATCTTTATCATTTAACTTCTCTGGCTCCATCTTTATCCAGATGTTTAGAAAAAAAAAAAAAACAAACAGGCTATTCCTTAATAAATAATCCCATTTAATCATAAAGTCAAAAATATGTATGCTAGAGGCATGGCCAGCTCTCTGCCTTTATCTGCTTCATAGACTGCTCTCAAGTTTTCAGCAATGTCTACACTGGGAAACGTAGAATAAGCGCAACGATTCCTGTGTTTGAGTTCAGCCAGGCTGGTAAATGTGGAAATGGTATTGACACAGTGCTGTGCCCAAAGCACTCTCTGAAAAAAAATCCCTGGGAAGATAACAAAAAGATACAGCCAAATGGTGTGTACAGAACCCCTGAGAAAGATCAAGACTTTAAAAGCAACAATAACCATGAAAGCATGCAGACAAAAATCTGAACCATGCACATAAGGTAAGAACTGGAATACAATTTATACCTTGGCAGAGTTGCAACTTCAGTTTCTCTCTTTCCTGCCCCCTTCTATCATGTATCAAGACTTTCGTGTGTATGATGCGGTCAAATTAAAAAAAATGTACAAGCCCTTTAAAGAAAAGAAAACAGGCCTAAGGATTGAGGATTTTATAAGCAGTCTGAGATTCCAGTCTCTAAAATCCCCAGGGCCACTTTGAAAATCTCAACCTAAATGTTTAGCCGAGCTACTATCTGCTTTTCTTCCGAACCGCAAATCCCAGTTGTTCTCAGAATTTCCTAATGCATAACACGCTTATCCATGAAACATAAGCTGTGGTTAGGATGAAACCTTTGCCCTGCGTTCTCTCCATAGATACAAACTGTCTGTCAATATACTGTATGCCGCTACGATTCAGCTCACACTGCATTTAGGACCCCCTGTATTGCAGGAACCCTTGAAGAAACCAGCTTTTTAAAGCATTTTCAGCAAACTCTAACGTAAAAATCACTGTTGGGCTATTTCAAGTTTTGATATGATGTAAAAGAATGTGAGGTAGTTAAAAATACAAAGCGCTGTAGAAAGGAAGCAGGCCTTCTAGATAAAAGTACTTAAGATTAATTTAACATGCACAGGATTTCCCAATTAAAACTTTCACATTAGCACTGCATTTTAAACAGTTAATCTCCTAATGAGACATCCCCAGCAATGAGAAGTGAATTGCAGGACTGAATATGGCCCTGAGGCCTGCATCTGGAAAAGGCTGTGCTTTGTAACTGCTGGATTTATGCTGCTCGCTCAAATCCTGCAAGGAAAGAGCTGCACTGCCACCTTCTGTCAAGACGCCTTTTCCCATCAGGAGCTGCTACTAGAAGTGAGAAATCCTTCACACTCCCACAAAAAATGTTGAATGCTGTTGACCGAAGTGCACACAAAAGAAAAAGGTGTAACTTAATTATTCATGCACACAAATTCCAGATTTTTTTTTTTTTTACTCTGATAGCCCTAAAGGTCAATTGTTTCTTTTTCTGCCTTTTCTTCATAATATAATAAAAGCAAAAGGCTGCTGTGCTGAGCAATGTGAGGGAGCTTATACAAAAGTCTGCTTTTTCCTCTTTCTCTTATTCCCAGATCTCCACTGTCATACCTATGAATCCTGGCTGACCTGCAGTCATCTCAGCTAATGATACTCTGACTGACTCAACCAAAAGAGGTACGTTGCGGTAGACTTCTTCTCTTCCCTCAGGGGCCAAAGGCAGTACCTCTGTGACGTGCCTGATCTCCAAGAGTCTAGGTACGAGGGAGTCTTTGCACAGCAGCCCACGGCACCGCTGCGGAGATACCAGCTTAACTGAAAACAAAGTTTTACTGCAGTTTCCTCCCAGGGTCTTTTTTGACAGCTAAATCTGCAAATCAATTAACACATCCAGAACAGCTACTCTGTTTCCTACTAGGCATACTCACTACCCATTGCTCATGAAATAAATTTTCATAACTAGCAGAAAACAAAAGGGAATTAATATTTCAGAATGCAAAGAAAGATAATTTCCTAATCGGGAAATGGGGCAGAGAGAACATCAGGGTTAATGAATTTGTGTCAGCTGTGCTCTCTGTAAATTGTAGTCAATTTGAACAACCATTTGGCTAGGATTTAAGATACACTAGCAGAAAAGCGGGTGTTTTTTTCTGCTCTTTGCCTTAATTGTATGTGCAAATAGCATTATAGACATATAGGTGAGAAAATCCTCATCCTCATATTTATAGTTTTTTGGCATCATTCAAGCACAGACCAATTTGAGCTGCTGCCAGGAAAAATCCCAGAGTCACACATCATCTGCAAGCACCCTGGGGTGAAAAATATCTCCAATTCAGTGTGTGTCAAAGGTGTCTCAGAAGACTGAAGTTGTGAGTATACGCTCAAAGAAACATATGCCCTTCCTACATCACCACCAAAATAAGTCCAAAACAAACATGATACCTTAATTGTATTTTCTAAAGATTAGAGGGTGGTTGGTTTTGGGGTTTTTTTTTGGGTTGTTTTTTTTTTTGAGTTTGTAATAGGCAGGAGCTCCTGCAGCTACAGAAATTGTGAAATTCACTTGTTTAATAACTGGGGAAAAAAATTCAGACATCTTGACATTATCTCTCTTCTGCTCTGCCTTTCAGGCCTAGCAGTACTCCACATTCCAAGTACAGTACAAGACAGCTACTAAAGTTGTGTCTCCATTCTGTGTCTTTTTAGATATATAATACAGTCACAGCACCAAAGGGTTTATGTGTTTGGACCATAGAAAAGCTGTTCTTTTTAAAAACCTAAATATAGGACAATAATCCTTGAGAAAACATAAATTTTCATACATTTGCACATGAAAAGTCTCCTTTCACTTTTCATTTATCAAGAGAACCATTCTGAAGAATTAATTCTGTTAGAAATTCTATTCTATCTGCTGTCCTAAAATTAAAATTTTGTATTTATCTGTTCATCATCTTACATGCAGTAGGGCTTTTACTACAAATAAATTCAGCATTTTTGTCTCCATTACAGAACAGTGGCAACAAAGGTAATAAAAACCAAACAATTTTTAAATTGTCTTTATAGAAAGGCTACCTTTTCTTCCCACTGGAAACTCATAAAACATCTTCCTTCCAGCAAGAAGCCCACATGATAAGTTTTATACGGCATATTATGTAGCATTAATAAAATGAAGTTGTACTTTACCTATTTCTTATATCCACTGTGTTTAAATTCATCTAATGGAGCTGTTTCCATCAGGAATAGTAGATTTTTAAGCCACCTTTACAAAAGCCCTTCAGGCAACACTGAGTCTAATTAATTACATATTTTCATCTTGTCTTCACACAAAATCATCTGACAAGACAAATATGTAGCAAAAGAAGACTAGAAACAAATTTTAGGAAGACTAATCTGTCCCTATACACTTTCTACAGCTGCTCTGTTGGGTTTCATCCTTAGTCACATCATCACCATACTTGGCCAAAGTCAGTTGCGACTTTCACCTATGAGAGCAAAAGCTTTGTCCAGGAGACACATCTGAGCAGAAGTTTGACAGCTTGGTGTTCCATAACACAACATGTGTTTAAGCAGTCCTTAATCCAAAAGTGTTTGAGATTGCTACCCTGAACCAAAAATATTGAATTTCTTTCTGTATTTAATTTCATAACACTGTTTCTTTTTCTCTGTGCTTTTCTATTTCTCCCAAACTGACTCCCTTGGTACCCTTTCTCATTACACAAAAAACCATCCAATAGTATTTCAGCTGAATCTTCAAGCCCATGATGTTCAGCTGTGCTCATTGTAGGAAAAATAGGCTGCCCATTTTCAAAAGAAAAGATAGTGAATATGGGAACCAACAGAGGGCTGAAAAAAAAATCTATGGGAAAATCATGAAGATGATTTTGACAAATTAACAATTTTTAACAAAAACAATGCACAGTCCTTTTTGTTACTATTGTTTGTGAAGGATCTATCCTGCAATGCATTCTGGTTTTGCAAGTTACCATTTTTAGTATCAGAGAAGCAAAGACAAAGGCCAGAACCTCAGATGCTGAAAGTGTTGTGACTTGATGGCACATAATAGCACTGTTCTAACAGCAAGCAAGAATAAGTAAAATCCTGATGTACTGCAATGCAAAGCAGAACTTCTGTTTGCAGTGAACTTGAGAATTCATTTAATGAGCAAGCTTCATTAGCATACAGTAGATATGTTTTTATAAGGCTAACAGATTAAACCTCTGGCTCTCAAGTAAAGATGCAACCTTTCAGAGCCCCAATGCCGCTCTGTGACAGAGACTGAGTGAAGTACTGCCCAGCTTCCTGCTGATGAATGACAGGATGTCCAAATGACAACAGAGCAACTTAAGTGAGCAAAATAAAGACACAACCTTCTGAATGACAATGGTTAACCACATACAGGGCAATACCCAGGCTAAAAAGAACACCATGTTAGAAGGCTTTAGCTGTAACTTTTCCCAGTGTTGGTTCACTATTAATAACCTGATCCCTGCTACAATAGTGAACAACATTGTCAACTGTTATGACTGAATATGCTGGCTAATCAGCAAAGCTCTTTCATGTCTTTCTCTTCTCATAAATGGTATTACTGCTGCTCTAAGACAAAAGCTTGAGAAATATCTGCAAGATCTGCACACGTAATTAGATCTCTGCTAACTGAAAATTTAATGTTCTCTTCTGTAAATACCAAGTGGCAAGCCCAGGTCATTTTAAGGCATATCTTCCTGGAAGAAATAGCATAGCCAGCAAAAGTATGGAAAGAAATGAAAACTGTCCACCTTTATACAGCATCTCTCAATTTAACTGGAGATTCAGGCTGGCTTTTACAGATCCTCCAGTTCTGCCCACGTCTAAGGCAACTATCTCACCTCCAGCTTGGTCCTGTAGATACAAGAAGGATTGCAGTAAGATTTCTTACTCAGGAGCTGATATCTATCGAGGAATTTATTTTTTATGTTTCATGATTATTTAGACTTCAACTGATTAAATAAAATAAATAGCCTAATATGTTACAAACTAGTGGTAGATTTAGTACAGAATAGTGTCCCTCATTCTCTGCCAGACATTCTTTCTATTTTGCACCTTCATATTCTTGACAGGGATCCTCAAGGAAAAAAAAATATAGAAAAAAAGCTATGCTTTCAATTTTAATTATCAGTTTTAAAATACAGTTCTATATCCTGAATACTTTCCAAGTAGGCTTCTTTGGTTTCTGATCTCTGTGATGGTTAGGAAAAAAATAAACATGTTCAGGAGCTGGAAAATATTCCTGATACACAGTCTATTTTCAAAAGGAAGAGCACAGTTCAATCTTAGACATAAAAATAGTTTTGCTGAAGTAATGTATTTAAGTAAAGGTGGTTAAGCTTAAACCATCACAGTTTAAGGAAAAATATTTTTTCTTTTTTTTTTCCCCCCATACTATGCACAAGGAGTTGCAAAGGTACAAATGAATTATTCTTGACATTAAAGAGAAGATCAGTAAAATGTTCTTCATGTTTTCTAGATGTTGGCAATAATAGTGCAAAGCAATGTGCTGTACATATTAACATTATCTTTGTGAATACCTGACAAGTGTGGAACATACTTGAAATGAAGGCAGTCTCTGCCCCAGAGTTCTTCCAATCACAAAGAAAACAGAAGCTGAGACAGAGAAACAAAAATTCAAACTGAAACCCTGCAGCTTGAAAAGATAAGATACTGTTGAGTTGAGTAATATCTTTGAAGTGAGACAAAGTTAAATTGGTATTACTTATCCACACAGTGATTTTATACACCGATTATGCCTTCAAAGTACTTGTGCCTGGTTTTCAATAGTGGTTCTTACACAGTCATCTATGAAGCACTGCTGCTAAATGTAAGTGACCCTCAGAGATCCACCTAATACTCAAGTATGTGAAAGAACATGATAGATTTGCGTTTAATAAATCTTCATTATTGTACATAGTCAACAACCAGACTTTGTTTTAAGATTTACAACTATATTTGTGTGTAACAAAGTTTATCTGCCTCTTCCTTGGGTAAGCATTGGTGAAGGGTGTGCTAGTTAGACACTCATTTGTTTCTGACCAAGTTAAATAACTCCAGATTTTACATCAAGTGAGCCACTTCATTTCTGAGTTGCTTTCTCCCACAGCTCCCTGAAGCTGCGTGCGATAATTAGTCTGGCATTCTGTTAAGGCTTTGCAATTGATGGCAGAGGACTCCATAGCTACGGCAAAATGCTTTACCAAGCAGTTTCTCCATGAAAGGAAGCTATGACTGTTTACTTGCCAGTTGAATTACTAAGCTCCTGGCTGATGTTTCAGTCAAGTGCAGAGCATTTTAAGAACGATGCAAACTGAAACCATTCTCAGGCTAAAAAAAAAAAAAACAAACCAACAAACAAAAAAAACAACCATTGCAGTGTTTAAACAAGAAAAGTAAGGGAATCATAAGCTCTGAAGAGATCTTTCTCACCAACTAAACCAAAACTAAATATTTCAGAACCCACAACACAATGAGGTTAAATAAGGTGGGAGCCCTCCTCCTTGTGCTTGAGAAACATGCATGTTAATGTTATTTCTCTTTAATGAACCAGCCTAGGATGACCCATCTTTCATCTTAAGTGCATTAATTCAAGCCCCTCTACCCTAGGAACCTTGTGTAGGGTACAAGGCATGAGCGCTTTTTGGAAAAGACATTAACCATGGCCAGGACTGACAGAGTACCTGAGACTGCAGGATAAGCTCCTTATGTCTCATTCCTCCAACTTCAAAACATTCTATTATTCTTGAAGAAATAAGGTGAATGTTAAGAAAGTTTGCCAGAATTTCTTCTATATAGACGAGTCACTTTCTTTGATCTTATGGCCAGAAAGACTACAGGTATTTTCTGCTGTGCCATACCTATGAATAAAGATTAAAGGTGCCAAGCCACATCTGCAAATTACCCAAAGCACATGCTTTGCACGAGTTCCAAGTGTTGTGTTCTAGTTCTAATACACAACAGGAAATTAAAAAGCAGAAATACCCATCAAAAATAAGACAGTGTTAATCAATTTACTGTCACTTACAAGACAAAAAAAAACCTCGAAACATGCACCTGTCATTTTACACTTGACAATGGCAAACCAAGAGCTGAAGGTGAGGTGAAAAGCCTCATATTGACAAAAATACCTTCCCTTCAGCCTTTGCATGAGAATGCTCTTCACGTTTTACTCAGCTAAACAAAATCGAGAAAACATTACATTCTTTCAATTGCATCACTCTTCCGAGAAGCTGCTGCAGTGGGTGGAGTGAACCTAAAGGCTTCGTATGCCGGAGTGCACAGCTGCAGCCAGAGGAATTCAGTGGTACCAGGGCAGAAAGGAACATTATATGTTGGAGAACACATAGACCGACCTGCCTCTAGAGAGTCCTGCAAATGAAGTTTCTTGGTCTGCTGGCAAGAACTCCTGGAACAGGTAGCCAAGGCACCACAGAGCCTTTTGCTGGGGTGAATCCCCATTCCACAGCCCATCAAAGACCTCGGCCAGGCACCCTATCCTGGCTCTTGCACTTCACTTCCTTAATTTAACCCATGATTTTCAGAACTTTCATACACACAAAATTTCTTCTAGTGTCTGCTTGCTGTTCACAGGTTATAATTATTTTTATAGGTGTGTATGTATGGTCAGGTTAGCAGGTATTACAAGCAAGAAAACATATTCTGTGCTGGAAGAGCAACAGAGTGTTTGTCCTGCAGCAAGACAAACAGCTAGGCTCTACTCTAAATAATCCAGGTGTCCATCACACTATCGTATATGAGCACAGTTTCTAAGTAATCCTATAGAAAAACTGTTAAGTGTAACCAAACATAATTTTAACCCCAACCGATCCTCATATAATTCTCTTTAGAATTACTCTTTAGGCAGTAGTGCATAGACAGTTGCACTGTATATCTGCATCAACAAAGTGGCCTTTGCTGGTGTAACCTCTATGAGTCTACAGAATATACGGAACTTCACAGGGAATTAGAGAAGACCAAAACCAACCTGTGTTTAGGATAAAGTAGGAGTACGTGGGCTTTTACTGGGAAGTAGCCAACAAACTGAATTTGATATCTTGTCCCACTGTATTATATACAGAGTAAATTGCTTTCATATTCTGATCTTGAGTTGTTTTTTGGAAGAAAAAAATATTTTCTCACAATACTGTATGCACAGAGCAATATGAGGAAAGAAAACCATAATGCTCTGCATTAAGCATAATTAATGCACATTTAATATGGAAGTTATTATGTGGTAACGATCAATTATTAAAAAACACATTAATTTCTGTCCCTTTCCACATGCTAATTAAATAACATCCTTTCAGAATTTGTTTCTATTAATGCTTCTTCGTCTGAAAATCTGAACCATTCTTGTGAACACGTTGACCTCTGCAATGGTTTTCAGACGGCCATCTCCGGAAAGGGAAGAGATGACAGATGTTAATGCAGCGTTTTCCTGTTGTCTCGTCTTAACTTATTCACTTGCATGCATTTATGTGTCCTGAATCATGATGCAGGGGCATTACAACTAGGAAGGACTAAGATTCCACTGAATATAGACTTCCATTAATGAATTTCCTTTTTTATACAATTTCCATGTTAACTTTGCAAGAGGATCTAAAAGATCGTAGTCTTACTGCCTATCATAGTCTTACTGGTCCCTATAGAGTTGAGAAAAAAAAAAAAATCATAGAAACACTCCATTATTTTCATGTTCCTTGTGGCAATATTAAAGGTGTACACAAAAACCTTTCTTAATATAGGATCACAAATTAAACCACTCCAGCACCACTAAGCAGTAGCAAAAGCATTTGCAAATGTGCATTCAGTTATAGATGCATCATGATGCATTTGTGACTTATTTCCGTCACTGTCTATAAACATTCAAATGAACACATTTTCCTTCACACAAATATGCACTGAAAAAACCAAAGTGATGCGAGTAATGATATGGCCACGCAGCTGCATAAGTCCTTATGTTAGATGTGTTTGTGTGTGTTATGAAAGCTTTTTGTGGGGTTACAGTTCATCTGATCACAGTAGAGGAAAAAAAAATAGTATGTAACTTGCTATTCAATATATTATTAAAATTCAGAAAACTCAAACAAAAATTCATTTTTTTTTAAAGCCAACAGAACACAAAAGAGTAGATTGAAAGTGGTAAGAGAGGTACTCTATTGCTCAAGTTCAGTTGTAGCGGAGACTTTAAGATAGACAAACTGTAATTTGCAAAGTCAATTTGCATTGTGGTCAGGATATCAGGGTACTGCAGCTAATAATGACTTCTAACATTGCTTTCAACAATGCCTGAATATATTCCATCTAGAAGCTTGTCTAGTACACGTGTACTATCCACACGTGTTTCAAACATGACCATTCCATTTAAAATAGCTTAATAAATATATTTAATATATTTTATAGAAATTACAGACATGTATTAGCTGTTAGCATTCCTTAACAATGTCTACACTTCCCTTTTATTTTCAGGTTGATAAGTTTAAAATTAACAAGACATGTATTTCCTATCAAAACTATTTAACAATAATTTTATGAGTTGTTCAGATTAATTAATGCTGTTAAACATTTCATTAGTAGTGTAGCAAATGTGTTCTATATAAAGAATGAATTTAATTCCATTTTGCTCTTTTTTCATAAACTAATCAGGTATCATCTAACATGAAGCTGACAACATTTTTGTCCAATAATTACTATCAAATGAAAAACAAATAAAATGGAAAATAATACTTCATGCAGTCAGATATGCCAACACATATTTGCATTGAAGCATGCAGGTTTTTCTCTTAAAGTCAATATGGATACTCACATGATTAAATCTAAGCAGGCCACCAAGTGGTATACTGGGTCAGGGCCCAAAGATTTAAAGGGAAAAATCAACCCTTTGAAAGTCACCAAGAAATCCAAGTAAGGAAAGCCAGGGCTTTCACTTGCTAAGATTTAGGAGAACAGTCAAAAGTGATTAACTGGAATCAATTTGCACACATTGTATGCACCGTATTTAGATCACACAAATTACTTCATATTAGCAAATCGATACTTACATTCACTGCAAGCTGTAAGACTGATTATCCCTTACATCTCTGAAAAGACTATAGAGCATTTTTATGCATTAATAATTCATATAAGGATAAAGGCCTTCTCTAGACATATAGATTAAAATAGATACTTATAAATATACCTTTGATTAATATGAAAACTAAACTAGAGACCATTTGCTGACCTGTTTTACAAACAAAGAAAAATTGCAGTATCGTATTTACAGAATCCTATTATTTTACTGAGCAGTGTGTTGTTAGTACTTTTCTCCATAGCAATCCAATCCCATTGTAAACAATGATTACTAGAAATAGAATAGGAAATAACCACCTGATCTACATAAAATGTTTTAAAGCAAAAATACCTTTTTTTTTTTTTCTTTTTCAAATATCCAGTTGGAAAAAATGTGGCAACAATACCTGACATAAAAATCAACCCGAATGGCATGTGATGAGCTGGCTGGAATGAAAATTGGGAAATACAGGTTCTGAACGGGGTGCTGTCAGTGACAATATGGCCATTACTAATAAAATAGTTAGGTGCAAACTCATTCTGTTTGCTGGCAGAATTGTCCTCAGCTGAAAACTGTGAGATTGTACTACCAGAGAGCTGAGCTAACAAGCCCACTGAGAGCCAAAGCGAATTCCTGCAAGTTCAGGTCTCTGCTTATGTGGTTATTTAGCTTTCAAACCAGATCCCTCTCATCTCTCGCCTCCTAAATGAATTGGCTCTCAGTCTTGGGCAAGTCACTTCATCTTTTTTGTTTCCTCTCCGTCTTTCCATATCTTCCCCACTCAGAGTAAAGGCTCTGCAGAGCAATGCAGGCATGATTTCAGTTGGGACTTCTAGATGCTTCTGTAATACGAACAGTGGCAATAAATCAGGAGAGGATAATAGAAGTGTCAACGGAGTCCTAAGCATAGCAGCAGAACCGTAATGTACTATACTATACTCTACAAGTAAGACTATTCTTCAAGAAGGTCTTTCCACAGCATGGTTTATTCCACTCCAATAACAAATGTATTCATGATGCATCTCCAAGTATTACCCAGCACTAAAAATTAATCACAGTAATGTTACCTTCAATTCTCTCGAACAGGAAGATAATACTTTTTGGATGTGATGCCATTCTGTATAGTTTTTGACAAACTGGAAATACTTTTATGAAGTAATAAGACTGTACCAGGAGCATATGATTCATCTTGAGGCAGTAGTATATAAAAAGACAGAGCTGGAATAAGTGAGGCAATTCAATTTATATCTGTTTAGCTGTGCTTGTTTATACTGTTATCCCTAACTGTTCTAGATTCCAGAAGATACTTCCTTTGCAACTCCTCCCATTCGCTATGATCAACAGTTCTTAAGAGGTTTGTGAGATGCTACAAGATATGTAAGAAAAGTTGGCAAGCGTATGTATCACTAGCACATAGACAAACCAGATAGCAAACAATGTGCAATTTTTAATTCTTCAGTAAGGTAACGGTGCTTTTTCAAAATATGACACACTGCCGCTGATTCTCTATAATTTTTCTCATGAGTAACATGGTTACTGGTAATCCTATTAATATAATCCTAAGGAGCAGAAGTGAATCGTTAGCATTTTCAGTTCACGCTGTTCTTTATTACTGGATGCTTGCTCAGCCCACACTACTCTTCATTCTGTTTCGACAAGTTTGGCTGATAAAAAGTTCCGTGATCTTGTAAATGCATCTAAGTATCAAATGTTTTCCTAAAACCGTAATAAATCCTACCATGTAGCTGTTTTACTGTTACCTACTAATTTAGTAATGTTCAAATGAAACACATTTATCAGTCTCAGTGTCCTCTTTATGAATCAATGCCAACAGACCTCTCAGTGAACGGCACGGTTTGTGTCTGAATGTCCTGTAGTTTTGCCAGTATTTTCTATACCTTCCTAAGAAAATTTAGTGCATTCCCTTAGTTCCCACTACTCTACAAAAACCTCTTTCTCTCCCCTACTACCGATCACATCTATTAGTCCTCTTGGCAGAAGACCTTCCTTGTTCTATTGCTAATAATTTTTGAATCCTAATATATGATTCTTCTGAACCTGATTCTTTGTCAGCTTTTGATGGTTCTAATTGCCTTATTATCATCTGCTCTCATACAGTGATAAAGACCTTAATGTTTCATGTGCTAGGAACGAAAGGGAAAAAACGTGAGCAAAATCTTTGTTCCTGGAATATTACCACCTCCACAGTTCATAATCATTAGGATGAAGAATTCATTTTGGCCCTCTGTTATGTCAAAGTTTTATCCTTCCAGTGGCCCCGCTGTCCCTTTGCTATTTTGTTCGCTTCAGCAGCAAAATGAATTGATCATTGCTGCTCCTTTTGCCACCTACTATTTCATATGCTACTTTTACATCCCAGAATAATGATTTGTACTCACTTCTTTTATTTTTCTATGAACTGTATGTCTCGTGTATTTTTTAATATAGCTTCTTGTATCTATGTATAATAAAAAAGCATATCATCATTACATTTGCACAAGGCCTGAATTTTATAATCTCAGTTTTAATGTCCTTTTCTTCATTACAAGAACACGCTTTATGAAGCAGAGATTTAAAAACACAACTGAAGTTCTGCAGATTTGCTCACCATTTTGAGTTCTGTCCTTTGAGAAGTTAGAAATGGTTCCAAATAATAGTCTCTACCACCCTCCAAGATACGCTGCCTTTGAATTTTAGAATTCAGAAGCATCTACCAGAAGCTTAGACCAAGTACCACCAAAATCCTAATTAAAAAACTTTCCAGATTATCTTTTGAATTAGCCTAGCTGCTAGTTTACAAATGAAGTGGTTTTGTTGTTTGTTTGTTTGTTTGTTTTAATTAACCAAAACTGCTCATAGAAACATGCTGGCTTCACCACATATTTTAACCAGAAGGACTCTTCAGGTCCACAGTGGAATTCATGCTCAAAACAAAAGGCAAAATCAGAAAGGACAAGGAGAAAGAAACACTTTTGCCCAGGTACAGTCCAAATCCATCCATCCCCAGGAGATCCTTATCATAAATTAGATAAATAGTCTGCCCACTGTCCAGTTAATACCTGTTTATAATAAGTAACTCCAAGAGTAGGAGGAAGAACAAGATTAACAGCACTGGGTTTACACTACTGGAGCAAAAGCGTTCAGTGCTTGGCAGGAAAACTGGGTTCCAGTTATCCTTTTTGTGTGTGGTCTAGAGCACAGTTTAGAAGAAAATAGGGATCATTCTTCCTCACTGTTTGCTGTTGAAGTTTTACAAGTCTGAAGAAGGGATGCGACTCCAGATCTTTCATATCCCAGGATATGGAAGATATCTTCTGAGTATTAGCCTCTGTCACCCCTTTGTCAAGCTCCCATTTTGGATATTCATAGAATCATAGAATGGTTAGAGTTGGAAGGGACCTTCAAAGGTCATCTAGTCCAACCCCCCTGCAAGAAGCAGGGACATCCCTGACTAGATCAGGTTGCTCAGAGCCTCATTCAGCCTGGCCTTGAATGTTTCCAGGGATGGGGCCTCCACAGCCTTTCTGGGCAACATGTGCCAGTGTTCTACAACTCACACTGTAAAAAATTTTTTCCTAATATCCAATCTAAACCTACCTCCCTCTATTTTAAAACCATTACCCCTCGTCCTATCACAACAGGCCCTACTGAACAGCCTCTCCCCATCTTTCTTGTAGGCCCCCTTGAGGTACTGGAAGACTGCTATCAGGTCTTCCCGGAGCCTCCTCTTCTCCAGGCTGAACAGCCCCAACTCTCTCAGCCTGTCCTCATAGGAAAGGTGGTCCAGCCCTCTGATCATCTTCGTGGCCCTTCTCTGGACCTTCTCCAACTGGTCCATGTCCTTATGTTGGGGGCTCCAGAACTGGACACAATACTCCAGGTGGGGTCTCACCAGGGCAGAGTAGAGGGAGAGAATCACCTCCCTCAACCTGCTGGTCATGCTCTGCAGCCCAGGATGTGGTTGGCCTTCTGGGCCACAAAAAGCACATTGCCAGCTCATGTTGAGCTTCTCGTCCACCAGCACTCCCAAGTCCTTCTCCTCAGGGCTGCTCTCAATCCATTCCCCGCCCAGCCTGTATTTGTGCCTGGGATTGCCACGACCCAGGTGCAGGACCTTGCACTTGGCCTGGTTGAACTTCATGAGGTTGGCATGGGCACACCTCTCCAGCCTGTCAAGGTCCCTCTGGATGGCATCCCTCCCTTCCAGCATGTCGACGGCACCACACAACTTGGTGTCGTCGGCGAACTTGCTGAGGGTGCACTCTATCCCACTGTCCATATCGCCGACAAAGATGTTGAACAGGGCCGGGCCCTAACGTGTCATTAGGACAAGAAAGACCCAAATGCTATGCCGTCTGATGGCTACAGCATCCACCTGGAAGATCTATATTCAAGTAGTATGTTTCAGAAAAGAAGGGCAAGCAGGAATGATTTGAAATCTTACTTCATAGTAGTAGTTTACTAATTCTCTTAGAGAATTAGTGAGCTACTGAGTACAATGGTATAACAAGGCTACGATTTACTGGGGGTGGGGAAGATTTCCAATACATACTTATGTAAGAAATGGAATGGATGTGAATTTTACAATTCTTTGTGCTATGAGTAAAATATTTTCCATTCACACTCTAATTATCTATAGTTAACTATACTGACAAGGTCTACTTCCAATACGAGTAATCTTGCATCTTTGCTCGTAAATCAAAACCAATGTACGCACGTAAAACTAAAATATTTTTTCATTTCTACTCATAATTCAGTCACATAATTATACTCAGCCTAAAATTCATAGTGCATTTTAAGATCTTGTTGACATTATATTCCTTTTTTTTAGTTCTTTTTGTTTCACCATGGGAAACAAACAGCTTTTCTTACATATAATTGCCTAGGTGCCTACAAGCTGTAACTTGAACTCTTTGTGTTCAAAACCAGCTGGTTCTATTCACTCCATAAAGTCAAGAGTCAATGAAATGCAAAACACTTGTTAGTTACAAAAAGTGGAATTTCTGCAGGTACTGTAATTTACATTGCAGCAAACTGTGGCTATTTGCTTTCAATTAAGAACAAAGTAATGAGAAACCAATGAGAAACTACCCGAGAGATAATGATTATACCATCTAATGCCTTCAACGCCAGCCCCTGAAATGTCATTGCTATACAGATTCACGTGGGTGAATCTGTAATCACCGTTGATCCAATGTGAATGGTCTATCCATTCGGAAAAGACACAAAAAAAAATGCATAATTCACGAAACTTGCATATTCTTTTCCCTCATTTTTCTACCCAGAAAATTTTACAGTTCACAGCCCTGATTCTCAAAAGAGACCTACAACTCACACTCAGAGAGCAGCCTTAAAACTAAAATTCATGACCCAACAGGACATTTAACATCACAAACTGGATCAGGATATGGAATTCCCTTGCATCTGGTGAGCACATCCCCTTCAGTGACAACTTTGCCAAACGGGAGGGAGTGAACTCTGGGTCACACTGCTACGAAGAATCGGTTTCAAGGGGAGAACCAGTGCACAGACTGGCCTTGCATGCCAGTCTCTGACATTCACTTTATGAAGTGACCCATCGCACTAAATTACACCCATCAAGAGGCATTCCAAGCAACTACTTATCAAGGTCGAAAACTAAGCCAGGAGCTATTCAGAAGCACTAATTCCTGTAGATGGCCTGAAAGATAGCACAAGTTTAGTGCACATAACCTTGAACAACAAAGAAGGAATAAGGAAGAAAATTTGTTGTGGATTAAGGAAGAAAAGTTGTGGCTTTAAAGTACACAGCCTATTCTTTTTGCTGTAGATGTGTTTCTGTTGGCTACCTAGCCTGTTTTAGAGTCAAACTATCATGTAACAGAAATTTAGGTTTGTGCTGGCTTTATGATCCCGATATGTTGCTTTGACCACTAAGAAACATTCAAGTTGTTGGGGGTTTGGTTTTTTTTTTTTTTTGGTTTTTTGGTTTTTTTTTTTTACAGGACGCTGAAAAGGATTGATTGTATGATTTGCACACACCAAAACACTTAGAGATTAGGAGCAAAAGGGTTAAACATTAGAAAGTGTTCAGGTACAGAGGGCAAGACAACAAACATTTTGAAAATTGTCACATTGCAATGATGAAAAGAAATCTTTGACGTTAAAAGTAAATGCACATGAAAGTTGACAGTTACTTTCAGCAAATCTAAACACAAAAATTGCATTGTTCTCACTAAAATTATTTTCCAGGTCCACTTAAGGAAATAGTACAGACCCATGTGAACAGTCTTAAGCTGGTCTGCAATAGGTTTCTTGTGATTTAGCTTAAGTCAGTACAAACTCTACTCAAGGTAAATCAATATAAGCCTTTTGTTAAACAATTCAGGAGTGGCTATATGAGGGCTTCAGGACTGTAACTAAATTGATTTATTTAAATATGAGTTCAATTAAACAGGTGCAGCTTTTGTATGTGGGTAAGGCCTAAACGTGTGACATAGTGCCATGTCTGCACTGACTCCATACCTACTTTTAATGTTTATCAAATTTTTAATCTTGTTAATGTTACAGCCTTCCTCCAAAAGAGCAAAATGCCAACCATACTGTGATCTTTCCCTTGCTTAAGAAACTATTACCTGTTGGTCATCTCTTAAATATCTCCCATCAAATCCCAAAATCAACATTACTGATTAAGGTGGTACAAAACTGCTTAGTCCCCTTACCCGTTAGGATAACAAGTAGCATATTACTCAAGGGATGGATCTCTTCAAGGCTACAAGTAGGAAATAAACAAGTCTGACTCTCACATTAAAAAAAAAACAAACAACCTCTGCAGAGAAAGCCTGGCTACTGCTGCCTTTTTGGCCATTTTCCTGCCCTCAGTTCTCACAAATAGGTGGAGAGTTTTAGGCTTTGCACTAAAAGTAATGAAAATCAGAATGACTTGGAAACAGTCCTATGTTTTACTTTGTCCCTTTAAAAAGACAGACTTTGATCATGAAACTATTACCTTTGAAACCCTGAGACCTCAAATTGGTGGCACTATCTCTAACAAATTTTAACTAAAATGAACCAAATGCTGCCGGGCATATTTGCTTGAAATTAAATGACAATGTCTTCCATACAAGCAGATTTGTTGAAAGATTGCTGTTTTCATTTCCAGGTACACCATCATTATCATCACATTGTTCTACGTAACAGCATAGTACAATGCATAGGAATAAACATTCTTCTAACACTACCTTAAATTCAGAGAGTAAACATAAGGATACATTTCTACCAGGGCAGCTGTGGTTTTGTAAGAAACTAAAATATTCCTCTCTTACATCCTAAATAATAGATAGCCATGGAGCCAGTTATGCAGCCAGTGGTGGGGGGAACTGGGGAAAAAGAAAAAAAAAAAAAGATTATAATAATTAATCCATAGCTATGCCATATATTGTAAATTAACAAGTGTCATCATATTTTAAGACATACATTCTCAGTAATAACCATTTATACAGTACTGTAAATGTACGCAATACATTATAAAAATCTAAAGACACATTCCTTTGTCTGGATTGCTTACAAGCTACCAGTTATAAATATTCTAATCAGGCTTTTATACTTCTCCTGTCAGTGTGGTACCGGAGTGCCTTTCTATTAGTGCATTAAGCTACACAACTAGCATTTTTCTGTCTTTCTGTCCCCAGGTGGAAAACTGCACATATTTAAAAATAATTAATATTTTATTTTTTTATCTATGATGTGCATGCACTTTCACTAGCAAATGTAGACAGAACAATATATATCACATTTTATTGTGTTGAATTTAAAGTACTAGACAAGACTTGTATTAAAATAAGTATATTTATATGCTGAACTGGTGGAGAACAACAGCTAGAAATGTCTTGAGGAATATGTTTCATACCCTTAGCAGCAAATATTTTTCATTATTCACATTCCAAAGTAACCACCGATGAACACTTTGGATGGATTTTCAGATATGCTCAGTATTGGCCTAACTTTGCTTCAACTGGAAGCTTTATCAGGTAGCGTAATGGGAGCAAAGTTGGACCACTGCTTAGTGCATCTGCAAACTCCAGACTCCAAAGACAGTGTGAGACCATATAAGCACACCAGAGAGCTCAGGAGACCCTGACTGGCTGCTCAGGGACCTAATTAATCTGCCCCAGTTCACTTCCAATCTCATGCAGTTCTTTGTTCACCTCCATATGTATGAATTGCAAACTTTCTTCTGCTACATCAACTCTAGTCACTCATAAAAGTTTGCCATTTCTCACAGACAGTTACAGTTAACTTCACCACATGATCTTTACCACTTTCCAGTTTATAATAGGACGGAAACCAGAAAATTTCAAATACTAAAAATATTACTCTGAAATTATCAGTTTCAGAGAAGATAAAATTTACATCACCTTCCACACAACTTGCATCAGAACAAGCTCAGTGAGTTACCCAAAGAAGTTCTGTGTCTGTATTTTATTGTGCTATTTTGTGTGTTACATTGATTATTCATGCCACTACTTTTTAATTCGAATTCATTACAATTCCTTTCATTTCTGAGACATAACCATTCAGTTATCAAATCTCAGTCAACAGTAGAATACATATTTTAATAAGGTTTAATAGGAAAATTATGATACACCAAAAAGCTTTTTAAACTGAGAACATGATATAAAGGGCATTTTACCAAAGATGCTAGCAACTTAAATTTGGAATAAATCTGTACAACTATTTTGACATTGCAAGGAAAGCATGGAAATGCACATCCAGTTTTGAAAAACGTAAAAGTCAGATCAGTTGCTAAAAACAATGGATCCCATCCACCTATTCAGTATGCTCCTGGTATTTGCTTGTGAACCAGACTCTCAAGAACAGGCTATACAAACTCAGAGGCCAGAGAGACAATATACTATCACATATGAAAAAAAACTCCTACTGAGCTATCCTACTCAGATTTCAATAAATGGTAAATACAAAATTTATTTCAGCTTAATTTTTTATGTAGCGATCTCCTTTTTCTCTTTACAAAAAAAAAAAAAAAAGAAAAGAAAAGATAAAAAGGTGCTTTATAGCAAAGTATCACAAACCTTGCAGAAGATAGATGTGAAGAGCTCCATTAACAAGAAAGAGTTTTTAAAAGAGTGGTCTGAATTATGCAGCAGCTTGAAGTTCAGAGTGCATTACTGTACCAAGGTACACCTTCTCACAGCCACATCTCCAAAACCCAGCAGTCATTTCAAAACAATCTCCCTTGAAGCTAGCTTCACTAAGTTTTGTTTCTATAGTCTAATATGACAAAATTTTGAACAACATTCCTCCTTCACACACCAAGACCTATCCACAGAATTGTATTTTTAATGGGCTCTATCAAGAATTGTACCATTATCATTCAAATAGCTTTATTGTTACAACACTATCACGATTAGCATTTACAGAGAACTTACGAGCTCTGAAAGATTGATGAGACCTATTTTGTTACGGATGCATATCACCTCTTCCCCCTATATCTATATTGCCATAAGGTCGTCATCATCTCTCCCCTTACCCACTCTGCTCCACATCATCTTTCTAAGCATCCCGGTGACTTTTCCACTGCCCAATAGATGGCATATGTAACAGCTAGAAAGTTATTTACATGCTGACTGACTGCTGTCTGGGACCAAACAGAGTACATAACAGCTGAGTTGTTCCTGCCTTTCCCTCAGAGCACAAGGAGGACAAACATTTAGTTTTCTCTCTTCTGCCCAGCTTTAGGCATCCATAAAACTCGCAACTCCAAGACTCCTACCCTCCTTCAAGTTTAGATGAAGGTGAACAGCTGGTTCAAGAGCTACTGGAGAGGGACTATCAAACAAGTAGATAAGCAATCAGACAGCTTTCACTCCTGCCCTCCAAAAAAGAAAAAAAAATCAGGACTGTTCAAAAGTTCACCAGTAAGTAAAAGCAGCAATCATGTAGCACGTTTCTAGCAGAGGAAACTGAAAGAATTTATTCCTAACAAGGCCAGAATTTTGTTAGAGTAACATGAGTATACTCAGAATTACTTCTGTTCCAAAGAGCAGAGATCACCCAGTCCTGTCATTTTCCCAATACTTAATATTGCAAATAAGTAACAGCAGAGAACTAGGACAGCAGACTCTTTAGTGTTAAACTATTAGTTTAACAGCTACACTTGTGAGTTTTAAATATGCATTGCTAAATATGGATCTCATTCTGTTAGGACATCTATTCTTGATTACAAAGCAATCAAGAAGTGAAAGGGCATATCCAAATACAGTTCTATGAATTATTTCTAAATTTAAGGATTTATTTATGGATTTAAGTCTAAACATGTCTTGTTTGTATATCCAACTGAGCCAGTCAGAAAAAAAAAAAAAAAAAAAAAAAAAAACAACAAACCCAAAAACCACCAAACAAACAAACAAAAAAACCAACAAACATATCTAATACCAAGATTAGGTCCAGACCAATAGTGGGAATAACATGGTGGTTAAGGGGACTGACCTAGGATGCAGGGACAGCCAAGCCCAGCTGGGGGTTTTCTGCAAATTTCTTGTGTGCCTGTAGGTAAATCACTGTGGCATGGAGTCACAAGATAATTACAGATGTAAACTCTGTTCACTCAGGAACGCTTGGGACATAAACAAACAGTACTTGAATAAAAGTACATTCTAAATGTCTTTATTGATCCAATCTTTAAACATTTTGTGCCTGCCTAAAATGTAGAAAATACTGTTTTGTTGCCATGCAGGGGTTTCAAAAAGAAAACAAGAAAATCTATGAATGCAAAGTACAATCATATTTTGGCAAAATCCTCAACCAATAAAAGTCATTAACTCCTCAACTGCATGTTTTTGGTTGCTTGTAGAGTACAAAGATGTTCTAACCATGTTAACCTCATTGGACCTGATCCAAATCCTGATGAAGAAAAAGGACTTTTTTAACTGACCTTAAGTAAATTTGAACCCGACAGACCCTCAGTGCTGGCCAGTTAACTGTGTATATGTCTCTAGCCCTGCTGCCTTAACAGGGGTGTACAGGTCAACTTTGTACTGAATGTGTAGCAAGACCACACCTGCTGAAACACAGCGAGCCCCAGACCTTCGTGAGAGCTGCAGGGCCTTTCCAACTGGAGGCTTAGAACTAATGACCTGCAAGTCTGTGCTCATCGCTCTAGCCAGTATTCACTGTAAAGTATTATTAATCATCTTAAATTTGAGAGCTTACTGCCAAAGACTTGTAGAAAGAAAACTATCTTACAGAAGCTGTAGTATATATTGTTTTACAGATACATATAAAATAATTTAAAAATAATCTAGTATAGTTTAATCATTTTCATAATAATTTAAATATTATTTTCTTTTGTATTTTTACCATATACAATTAAAAGACAAATCTATGCCCATATTTTACATACACAACATGAGTAAATTAAATTGACATTTGGTTAAAAATATGTTTTAATTCCAAAGCTATATTAAATCTGGTGGCAAATTAAGATTATATTCTAGAAACTAGATGGTCATACAAACATATGAAGACAATAAATTCCTTTGGTGATCCATTTAGTGATCAAATAACTACAATACTCAAAATATTTTTCCTATTTTGCTGATACAATCTAAATACAAATACAAAGATACTTCAGAAATTAAAAATTCCACATTAATAGAAGTCTCTTATTCAAGAAACAGTTCCTATTACACTTTTAGACACAGCAGATTATTTAAAGCATGTTTGGACTGGAATACTTCTATTTTAAAAGATAAAGCAGATTTGTCAACCTCAGTTCAATTCATTAGTGTATTTTTGGAATTAGACTCCAAAAGCTACAATAATTAAAACCATACGTAGTGCAGAAATATCTCATTTTTTCATGTTATATTACTTCTTCAGTATTATTATAAGCTCAGTCTGCCTGATGTGAGTCTAATTTTCTACTCAGTCCTAGGCTGAGTCCCAGTGGGTAAGTGAGATATTGTGATTATTAAGAAAAGCACAGAAAAAAGAGATTAAAGACTCCCTGCTAATGAGTAGAAGAGAAAAGAGAGAGATGTGCCAATCTACAGCATAGTACCTCTAAATTGAACTGCCAAACAATAAACAACAATAGGAAATAAACAATTCTTCATTACAGAGATAGACATTTTTAGACGTTCACAGAAGTGCAGAATGAACAAAAATACTAATAAAAAGAGAAAACACCAAAATAGTCACATACAAATAGGAATTTATAATGTTTGACTACTTCCCTTACAGCCTTTGACAAAACAAGTATAATATAGGCATCTGGTATATTCATTAAATATTGGAAAAGATAGATGAATAATGAAGGTCCAGTAAGATACTGCTAGTTTTATTAATTTCAAATCTAATTATCTTAGCTGATTAAAATAAGGAACAGAATTCAGCTTCCCTGAGAAGGAATGCAGTTTTTCTGTGGAGTGATACCCAACAACAACATAATTTAACTAATCAAAAAGATCATTAATTGTGCAGACAAAATATTTACAAATGACAGTTTTCCCAAGTTATTTGATGTACTCACTGGGGTTTTTAACCTCCAGAAGTTCCCACATCCCCCCAATCCCAGAACCCTAATTCCACATAATATAGAAAAAGCACTATTACTACAAAGAAAAATGTCTTTGAAGGTTGTCTACAATGCAATTTTTTTAAAGATTGATGCTGTAGCATCAGGTAAAATATTTCTGTTGGCAATATTGTTGACCAGAGACCATCTTCTCATCAGGAGATCTCAACACATTTTACAAAGGAGGAAAGTTTTAAGATAGAGAAAATGAGGCAGAAAAATCAAATGGAATGCCTAAAATTATCCAGGATATTAATATCGCAGAGGTATTAGTAGTAATTACTTTTCAAAACTCACATTTCTACAACGCAATATTTGTAAAATACCAAGAGGAACTTGATGCTACTTGACAGAATTACCACAAAGACTGATGGAACTGTAGACCTACCTACATCTACTAGATGACTGAAAAACATCCTTAAAGTACTTTTGATAATCTGGAAAAGGAAAAGCATTCTGACCTTGACTCACACAAATACAGAATTATCTGTCATTCAAGGAAGGTGGAGTAAGCAAAGAACCCCAAATTCTTCTCTGCGCAAACTAAAGCTGGTATAGAGTGACAGCATTCGCTCATGTAATATCAGTCAGAGCAAGTATATCACAGTCTTTTGTTGTCTCTTATAGTAGCCTTGAGACTTGTTCCAACTACGGAGTAAGCAGCACAACTGAAAAAGCAAAACTTGGCTATTAGCTCTAAAAGAGTAGAAAAAAAAAGAATATTAGAGTTTAACAGTAATAACACCAGACTGTAAGATGAAAGGAAACCTTTGTGGTCACCTAGAATTAATAATCCAAAAATAATGGGACTTACAAACACCTACTGAGATAAAAGTAGATGCTCTGCTCCCACTCAGTGTTCGCCCGCAAGGACTGCAGAAGTCATTTTCCGCTGTATGTTAGAAGCCAGTCATTTTACCTTCATACTTCGAGAAGTCTGTTACACTGTAAGCATTCTGCCATGTCTGTTCCCTACCTAAATGTAGTTTTCCCATTTACACCCTGTTTGTCAATAATCTGTGTTGCTCTGAGTATCACTTACCTAAGCTCTTTATGTTCAGATCTGTGAGAGATTGCATCATGCACACATTGTGTCATTAATGATGATTTTTATTCTGGGCCACTGACAAGTCCTTAAACACTGTGTGGCCACCCCTATTTAACAACATGAGGCCTGTGCCTGCTTGATAATTACTCATCAGTCATTAAGCCACTCTTTATTCATGCAGCATGTACTGGGATGACTTTGTGGTGTTTCAGCTGCTTAATCAAAATTCTTCGCCCTCCCAAGTCCCCCTTTGCCATAAAAAAGCCATCAACAGCTCTCTTGTATCTATCCACCCAAACTGTAATCTCATCAAAAGGGTGTCATATCAGCTTTACAATATCTGTGATCCACAAGTCTAACAATTATTATTACCCTTATTTCATTCTGTATAATTGAGTCCTATATCAGCCATGCCATTATTTTGCCTAAGATGAATGTCAGTCTGACAGGCCTATAATTACCACTGTAACCTCTTTCACCCTTTCAAAATATTGGCTCAAGAATAGATTTCTTCTCACCATCTGGAATTTTCCAGTTCCAGTTTTATTGAAAAGCAATGGCAATAGTCCACTGAGCTCCTCAGTTTTTCTATAATATTTGGACATCTACTATAAAGAAATGCTGATTTTAAAAGGTCCAGGGTTAGCAGCCTGTGCCCATTTTCATCCTCATTAATTGTTCAAACAATGTATTTCAACTTCAGCATCATCATATGGCTATCACCCTGTTTCTTTTCCACAGAGAACCAGGAGGAGCATTCTGGATCACCACTAATTTTGTATTTTACACATCAACTTCCAACAAGCCCCACTTGGGAAAGGCAGCAAGTGAGACAATGAGGGAGACACAGAGGGGACTCCTGCTCAGGGAATAAAAAGGGTTGCAAGTGGAGAATGTCAGTCTTGGAGAACACAGAAAAGGCAAAGGAGTTTGTTTCCCAGGCTGAGGACTATTGAAGAGTCCTAGGGATTTGAAGGGACAGCAGCAATTTGGCAGCTTAAGGAGAAAAATCTGTAGGCACATATGAAAATCTGTTCAAAATGAATCCTTGCAAATCCAAATTCTTCATCTGAGTAACTTTTATTTTTCTCATCTCTAATTATTTTCCACCTTACAACTCCTCTGCTGCTGCTAACCCCTACCTAATTCTATTTAGTCAACAATTTCCCCGGTAGCACAGTCTGATGTGCCTCCTAAATCCACCCAGATGACATCACCGAATACCCTTTAGCTGGGAAATTAGTTATCTTAGCTAAAAAAGGCGGACAAGTCAGCACAGAACTCAGAAAAGCAGTTGGTTAAATACGTAACAGAAGTGTTTACTGACTACCTCTGTTTTTCCCGCATTTACACACATTTCTGCCTTTTCCACATAGTAACAAGCTAATACCACCATTAGGATTTTTTTCGCCTTTAAAAAACTTTTTAAAGACTTTAATTCCAATGACCATAGGTTTCTTCTTGTGTCCTTCTGTTTCCTTTACAAATGTCTTCAATTCCTAACTTCTCATTTATATTCATTTATTCATTGCTATCAACTTCTTTTTTTTCCCATTTGTTTCATTATATACTACAGTTGCTTTCTCTTCCCTGCAAGCCAGGCTAGTTTTTAACTGTTGGAAAATTCTCATTTAAAAATGCCGATGAAGGGACCCTGAAACGTTTCACTCAAGACATCCCTAGTTTGATGAAACTTTTGCCAAAACCAGCAGAGGACTGAGAAAGAACTCAGACAAGATTGTCTTGGGACTGCCACAGGGCCATGCACGTCCTCTCTGGGTTTCTGGCTCTGGGGAAGATCCACCAAGTGCAATGACAAAAACCCCAAAATTTCTTAGTTACCAAAACAGGAAAATAAAAACAAGACCAAAAAAACAAAACAAACAAACAAAAACCAAAACCAAACAAAAAAAAAACAATGAAAGAACCTCAACCTCAAACCACACCACACTTGAAATTCTCAGTCCTTAAAAACAAAGGAATGTAATCTCTCAAACTGCTTCAAAACGGAGACATCTGAATGGAGACTGCAAAAATACAAAATCACAGAACAAGTAGTCTAGGTCTTAGTATACGCTTGTCTACATTACCAGTGCCTACTTAGTTATCCATGACTCACTCTATTCCAACATTTTGTATTTTTAAATTTGTTCATCTCACTCATCGAATGTCTCGGGAAGTGACGGGCGTCTCACTGAGCGAGAGTGACTGACAGGTGCTGTGCAGGCACGTGTGTAATGAATGTCACAGACAACACGGAGGCCTCCGCAGAGAATGCCACTGGGAGAGACAGCTTGTCTTCTGGCAGTTTGTAAATAGAAATCCAGTGGGAGTTACATGGATTTGAGTTACCAGTCACTTTATTCCTGCATGCTCTCTACGGGAATCGGGAAAATAAACAAGTACTTTTCACCACCGCACTTCCCATCCACAGTGGAAGGCAGTGCCTATTCAGAACAAATTGTTACATGGGATAATCTCCCTTTTGTTTTATCAACATCCCAATCGTGTCGTTACGACTGCAGTTATGGCCAAATAGTTATCACAGACCAAGATTTCCACAAAATGCATCTTTACAATGCGCTTATTCTCTCCCCTTTCACACAGAGCACACACGCCATGCACAAATGGTGGAGAGGATCCTGAAAGCAAAGTCCTTCAGAGAAGCAATGGCATGAGCACGACCTCTGCTGCTTTTTTCACTTAGTGACACCTGGACACTGAGCAGACAGGTAGTTGGCCAAGAGCTCTGTCACATAGCGATGCAGGGAGCATGCTCTCAATATAAACTATTCCTATTCAGAATAATGAGGTCCACTGTGTATTTGTCACGAGCCTTTTTTTTTTTTCCCCTCTTTTATTTTTTTTTTTCCCTTACTGCACCTTTCTATCAGGAGAACTGAAGAGCAAAGATAAGCAGCAATGCTTAGAGTTTTATTCAGTGAAATGTGGATACCAGGAAAGCCTTAGAATGCAGACACAGTTGTTGCCTTCTGGTCTGCATCTCCCTAAGACAGCTGACAGCTATGAGAGAATTGTATTCTCTAAGGCTATATTCAGGAACTGGCACCTGACACAACGGACACCTTCAGAAAAATGTCTGCAGTGGCTGTGAATGGCTAAAAGGCAAAAAGCCAGTAGGTGGCACTCAAAAACACGTACTGGCACCTGGGTGAGAGTGTGATCTTGTGCGCTACACATGGCAGTTCTTTCTCAACAGTATCTTGTCTACATAACCGGACAGAAACAAATAAACAAGAAAAATAAATGCCTGTTGAGCAGAAAGTCTGATTTTTAACCAAATTTCAGAGAAACGTCTATAACTCTTAGTCCCAGGTGAAATACTGTGTCATCGACATCTAGAAAGTCATATTCACGCAATCTGACAGGAAAAAACAACATACCACGTGTTTCATTTTCTCCTTCTCTTTATACCAGTGTGATTTGCCCGTGCAAAGGAGATTTCCGTGAGCGATTACATTTCTCAAGTATTAAGATGGAACAAATTGTATCACTCTTCTGTGACAGAAACCTGGTGGTATGGGATTGGTACCTTTTTCCACTCCCTTCAGAATTCAGTGGTGAAGCATCTGAATACCTGCAGGCAAGTGTCTGTATCTATTCCCTGAAGATGATGGCTAGTTCTCCAATATATTTGCTCCTTTTTTTCTTCCCGTTTCTTTCACTATGTAGCCATTTATTCAAATTAGCACATGTCCAAGCTCAAAATTAAAGCCATCATCTTACATTGGTAGAAATTTAGCACTGCTTTATTAACGACTAAACCAAGGTTGCTTCAGTTGGTGAATAGGCATCACTAATGGTCACCAGCCTCCTCCATCACTAAATAACAAGAAGTCAGTGCTGCCTGTCGTTCCTTGAAAGACACTGAATCCAAGTCTGCCACTTTAAGCACAGCTCTCATTATTTATTCTCTTTCTTCTACACAGTCCGTTATCAAAATAGACTTCCTTTCACATTTCACAGTTTTTAAAAGTTTCAAATTTGACATTTACAGGTTGGGGTTTTTTCTCCCCTAATTAGCCTTCCTGAAAAAAAAAGACCTAAAAAAATTCGCAAGGTTGGATCATATTGCTACAATTTTAGTTCCTACCTTTTTACAGTTCCTTCCTAAGGCTATAATCCTACAATTTACAGAGGATGCTATATATGGGTCATTAAGAACAAAGCCCCTACTTAATACTCTTTCTAAAAGGCTAGCCATACGACTGATTCCCAGATCAAGCAGACTCTTTAAAGCGGTGAGACAGACAAGACATTCAGAGAAGTGACAACAAGAATAACCTAAAAGAGCTGTAAGCATTTTTTTAATTTTTTTTTTTTTTTTTTAGTATGAGCCTTATTGTTCATCCAGTATCAGGGTATACTCAGCACAAAAAGCACAAAATAAGCATATCCTAAGAAATTTAATAAGAACAAAACTCTTCATTCAGATACACAGAGTAGATAGCTTGTGAGATAAAAGTATATGATCAGAAGTACTTCAAGACATAATAAAAATTCATACAATGCTTCAAGATCCTTCATACTCCAACCACAGAGTCAGTGTTGCTGAGTACGTCTCCTGATAAGAGGGGGAAACGCTACATGCTCAGATTTAATTTTTTAAGCAATACAAACCTGCATTTTGTTCCCTCTAAATGACCATATAAGAAATTTCAGAGGTATTTTCTTCTTTTTCTCCCTAGAAGAGAGATAAATATAGCACACATTGCTAAATTGGTTCTGTTCTGTTGCTTTTATTAAAATAATTACCCTGCGTATACATCCAGATAGGCCTAGGGGATTTTTTTTTTTCTTTTAATTATTAATTCCAGTTAAACACTCAAATGAATAAAGTAAATAAATCTAACTCTAGTTACGGAATTTGTTAGTTGGTTTTACAAAGTGCAGACTATTTTTGGGTAAGCCAGACCCAAATTTTACAGTCCTGATTAAATTACTCTCAACCGTGAGGAGATCATTTTCTTCATCATTGAGTTCTGGCATAACAGTCGGATTTCAAAGGCAGTGCTCAGAAATTGTCAGTCTGCATGGAATTCTCACACATTTCTGACTTTGTGTTTAGCAAGTTTCAACTTAAAGAATATTAATGCCCCAATTACTCTGCTGCTCTTGTCTCACATAAAATTTTAATTTAGTTAAACTTGAAACAAATAAGATATTGAAAATGTAAAAAAAAAATATTAAAAATTATTTAAAAAAATTATAAAAGAGAACAAAGTAACCTTTTTGTTTGTATTTCCTCTTTCCTATAATTTTAAGGAGGCAAATTCTTTCACGGAGAAATCGTCATGTTACTGTTAGATTATATACTTTGCTTATAGCTATAAATTAAATATCAAATACAAGTGAACTGCATTTTAAACATTAATTAGAAATTACATACCTACTGCACAGTGGATGGCAGGAATGGCTCTATACAGATCTGACTGTTTCAATTCATTCTGGCTGACTTGACTGCACAACTTTTTTTTTTTTTTTTTTTTTTTTTGCAACTGGATGGTAAATCTTCAAAAATTCTACCTGTTTCATGAGATTAAAAAACATCACTATACATTAGTGAATTCAGAATGACACAGTACTAGTGATACACAGAGAACACACTGTAAAAAACACCCAGAATAAATTTCATTGTCCTTTTCTGAATTCCTGCATTAAAGGAAAATTTAAATTTCAAAATTTTACTACTTAAGGTCATCTAAAATATAAACATATAGAATGAGTAATAAACTCATCTATATATTTATATGTACATTAAATACATTTGTACATGAAAAGAAAGTTAACTGTCTGCACCCATCGTTGTGGGAGGATCCATGTCCCCTTCCTAACTTTTACTGAATTAAGTGTCCAGAATTTGTCCCTGTGTCCACAAAGAAAAAAAAACTTTGAACAGACACTTACTTAGGCATATAGATATTTTTAGACTTTGATAAGCAACCAGTTTTCACTACTGCCAGTGATAGTAGCTTGAAGTCTGGCTCCTGATGATAATTGCTAGTTACAGCTGAAGGTATCACAGTTTTTGTGATAACTCTCTTGATCTGAGAAGTAGAAAACCAGTATAATCAAAACCTTAGCAGAGTAAATTTTATTACAAGATGGGGATGCATAATGAGGGAGATTTTATTTTTCTCAAATGGAAATGGTTAAAAGTGCACGATATATAGGCTTACAGAATTCCAGAATGGAAAGCATTTTTAAAAGTTATAGAAGGTATAAGGCAGTTCCTCTTTGAGATTTTTTTTTTTTAATTTTTTTTTGCTACAGAAAGTTTTGCAAGCCTTAGTCAGACTCAGTAAATGACATGGGTGTCAGAATATTTTTGCACAGGCTGTAACTGTACATAAAATGTTGACATTTGGAAAAATATTGTTTCTTTTAATCAGATTTTTATCAAAGTAGTCGTCCTTCATTCTAAGATGAGTGACTATAATTAGATGGTTCTCTAACCAAATCCTCCTACTCTCCCAGCTTTTGATACAACTGTAAGTTATTTACTCACAGAATAAGCCCTGCCACCAAGTTAATGAAATGCACAATAAATGCATCATTAATTTATGCTAGATACTATTCTGCTCCCTTCGTATCTATTGTCATTATCCTCCCACAGCACTCAAGCTAATTCTAATTGATGGCTTCCATCGGCAAATTAAAAAACAATATACTCCAGACTATAGTGACAAAAAACATACAGAGTAGAACAATATGTTCTAAGAGAACACCACATTTTGTTATCTTTATGGTGCAGAATGAAAGACAAATTAGTTAAAGAATGCTGTGCAAGTCTTTTTATTGCTTTTATGATAATAAGAAGATAGTTCTTATTTGTTGTGATTGGACGGTACAAATTCATTGTCCTGTTACAAATTATTGATTTGGTTGAAAATCAGTAGTTGCCTGATTTAATACTTACAGGTGTTTCCCTCTGATAGTTTACATTTGCAATTTAAATTGCATTCAGAAAGCTTAAATGACTAATCCTCAACTTGTAGGCACGCTCTTCTATGGAAAATATAAATCCGATGTCAAACACCTTTTTTTGTTAAAGACATTATTGGGAAAAAAATTGTTACTTGTCCTGTTAAATGAAGAGAGAATCACAAAGTTTTAGCAGGGGCCGTAGAAGTTGCAGGGTGCGAGGGAAATGGAGATATTTATAAGTATTTGACAGCAGCACCAAGCTAATTGCATTTTGTTTGGTCTACATACAGAAATAATTTTATGACCTGACAGAAAGTAAAGGAAAGGAGGTGCAGTTTGTTTTGGGCTAATCTGTGGTTCTGCGAGCTGTCAGGGGACAGAGCAAGCCCATATGCAGTTGTACTCACACCAGGGCTGATATGTGATTGATATCAGGAAATATTTATGCTCTTACAAACAGAAAGTGATTGCTAAAGTGCAGAGGTAAGCAGGGATGACAGCACAAGAGGACACTAAACCCACAAGTATGTTTGTTCACCTCGGAGTCCGATCTGCTGTTTCCTCCCCACCATCCAACATGCTCACCAGCATCCAACCTCCAGCGCTCATCCAACCTCCAGCGCTCACCTCTCCCCACGGGCTTTTCCACCTGCTCCCTTCCCCAGCCGTAAGGACGAAAACAAAGGGACCTGTGCCCCTGTGCAGACCCACAGTGCTGTCAAGGTCCTGAGGGCACCAACAGGCCTTCACAGCGGGCCTCAGCGGCCTCACCTGGGGCCTCCCCTCCACCCCCGCTCCCCAGGCACCATTTCACCTCAGCCCGGGGCCTTCAGCCCTGCCAGGGCTGCCTCTCCAGCTCAGCCAGGGCCTGCCTGGCTACAACAGCAGCTCAAATTCATCTTCCCTGTTTTACAAATAATTTTTCAGATGCCTTCTTCAAATGAGAGCCCTCCCTGTGCTACGGCTTCCTTCGATCTACTCAAGCCCCTTTCTAAACCCCCAAATCAGGCAGGCTGGCCAGCTGGCACCATGCAGGCTCTGCACTCAACATCTGTGTTCATGACAGTTCACCAACCTCAGGCACTTGTGAGTAAAAGCTGAACAATTTAGCTTTGTGACTAACATGATACTTTGCTAACATTTTTCTAATTAAGTACTCCATAAATACACAATATACACATGGCTTTCACACTTGATGATGGGGTCTGATCTTCTCTCATAACTCTTCTTCAATTATCATCATTATTAGCCCTGTCTTTGACCAGCAAAAGAAGCTACACTGACACATGAATCTACACAACTCCAGCGGACTATCTGCACGAGCAAACAATCTTCAATGAGAACACCAAAAACATTTTTTTTTTAAATGGGAAAAATACTATTTCAAGGCAAATACCTGTCCATTAATGTCCATTAACAACAGTTCTGCAGCTGCTGTAAATTAAAAGACTGTATTCTTTCTTGAATACCTAGTAATACGCAAAAAAAAAAATGCCCAAATATCTTATTTTGAGATACGTGTATTACATTTCATTCTAATTATTTTCCTGTCGTTAGCTTTTAAAAATTAGCTGAAAACCAGACTCAGGAGATGCAAATTCTCTATACAAGTCTTCACTTCCAGTCTTCCACAAGGGATGATTTAAGGATTTGACACATACACTACAAAGTGTATTAAGCTCAATATTCAGTTTTAACCCAAAGCATTATTTTAAAATTTCCTTTCCAATTACACTGTACCTTCAAGAAATCAAATTCCTGCCTTCTAACTCCCAGGTTTGAAACACTCCACACCCTCCTGCAGTCCCAAACAATTGGGGCAGGGCGTACAGGGAAAGAAGTGATGTTTCTCTCTGCCTGCTTTCTTTGCCCTTGAGTTTTGCAACTTTGTTTTGAGCATAGTAAATCCTGTGCCCTGTATGCCCAGAATATCAGCTGGAAAGGAAGCAGCTATTTTCCTTTCCCAGGTGGGTCTGTCACCACTCCGTACCTCTGATCAGAATGGCTGTGATGGAGCAATCAACATGAAGGAGCCAACAAAGAGGTGCAGTCAGTTATCAATCCCATCATCGTACAGCGCTGTGGTGCACGCGAACCCAATCTCTTGACCTTTTTCAAAGATGCATTCAATGGCATGTGGGTATAACGTGCTGAGTGACATTACGACCAAACTCCATTGCTCCATTCAAGCAAGTATGACCCTAAGAGCTGCAGGTGAATTAAAAGGGAGTAAGAGCACAGTTATTACCTACCTCAGTCTCCACCAAACCAACAGGAGAGCTCTAGACTTACAGAACAACCAGCAGCCAAGAAGTTTGAGCAAACACCAGCAGGATGCCATTCAGAGGAACAAATGCCATTTCTTAAAAAAAAAGATCACAGAGCTATGGGGAGTCTGCAGCTACCAAGCCACTCTGCAAGCGGCCACAGGCGTTGATTCTTCTGTCAAAGTGTATCAAAGGAAAGGAGCTGCAAAGGGGAAGAGCACTCTAAAGGCAGAGACAGAAGGTGGTCGTTTCAGGTTACTGCTATTGAGAGTAAGTATTGTGCATGTGCCATTCACTTTTAGCACCCAATTAATATTTTAAAGACATTCTTGAGCACTTCCTACAATTTTATTATTTTTGACTTCTACTGTTTTCATGCCCTCTGAGAACCTTGAAAATCCAATGTCTTTCCCTATTAATTTTGTCCTTTTCTGTTTGACACACTCATTTATCTGAGTTTCTTAGCAAGGCTCAAATTAACATCTTTTTCTTTCCGTGTGCCTTCCTTGTTTGGAAAATCTGACTTGCTTTACACGCAGAAGATAAAACGTCATACAGCAAACAGCACAACACACCACAAAGAACTTAGCAGCTTCATCTCTTAACTTCCCAGGGCATGATCAGGAACTGAAGGATCTGTCCCACAATAAGGTACATCTGTAACAGCAGCCATGAAACAATGGGTAAGGAAATAAAAGAATACTTACTGTTTTCAGACAGCTTGGGTCCAAGCATTAAAATTCAGATTGCAAACTTAAAATATCAGAGGACACAAAGTCAGGTTGAGCAACCTAGGGCTCCCACGGCAGAATAAAGGTAGAAATATCAAATCCAAAGCTACAGTCCTAAAATCTCTAACTCAGCACCTGCCTAACTTGAAGGTACCTAAAGGCTGAGTATATTGCATGTTGGACTTCCAAGCTCTGTTCTTTTACAAGTTACTACTGTTTCCTGACCTGGCAAATGCTTTCTGTGCCCAGAACTGCCTCAGTTAAAAGGAATTGACACTTTTAAGGCAAAACCAGTATGCAGGCAATCCACCTGTGCCTATGAGGGGCCAAATCCAATACAGTCCTTCACTGTAGAGTTGAAACACACCAGCCTGGATACTTGGTGAGAGGGTCTGTGGGTACCTAATTTGGCAAACAAATTATGTGGCAAAGCTCCCCTAGCAGTCAATGAAAAAGGCAATTCAAAGCAAAAAAAAGCAAACAGGTTCTGAATTGTATTCAGAGAGAAACTGTTTCTCTGCTGACAACTGCAGAAGTCTAGCTAGATAATTTTACTGGCTAAATTAAATGCCTATAGTAAAGTGCTAATGTCAAATGGTACAAGCAGTTCTCCTTTATCCTAAACTGCAAAGAGATGGTGAAAATAGCATTCAGTAATCTTTCATTCAATAACTCAGGCCCTCTTCTTTGGGCTGTTTATGTCTTGTAGCCACTGACTACTAAATGTAAATTGCACAAATGCTGCTGTAAGCAAAGAGTAGATGCTAATACTCCTCCTTCCGCAGGCATGCTTAAGCGATGTGAATCATGGTCTTACTTGTGCTCTTTTCTTGTGAATATTGAATCCTTTTCTACATAGTGGATCAGCTTCAAGGGCAAAGTTAAGATTGCTGCTGAGATTGCAGCCCCACTCAGATTACTTTATGATTCACATCACTTTCATGGTGCTAAAGAGAATACATATGAAGCAAAGCAGCAGCTCTACAAGTATCACTCCTGCCCAGCTCTGCTTTAAAAATAGAAAAAACATGCTCACTTCTTAGAGAAGCTGGCCAGAATGGAGGTGGTGCAAATGGAGATGCCTGCTTACGGGTCTGAGTAGCATGCTAAAGAGTGAGAGGGTGGGATTTCAGGCCCGTAATTTATTTGTTATGTCCTACTTATTAGTTAAGCAGTTGGCTGTTCTCATTGTGTGATTTTGGATTACGTTTGAGCAACTTAAGTCACCACACACAACGCACAGGATCATAGATTAGTTACCCAAGGATCTGTCTGCAGCACGTACCTTGCAAATATTTATATTCTTTATGAGACCTACCCATAGTGGAAGCCGTCATTGCAAGCAATCATGTTGTCGAGAACAGATGACTGTAAGAGAGCTAATAGGTGGATAAGTGTGAAAAAGCCAGTTTGGCAGAACAATGAAGGTGAGAAAGGGGGCTGTAAAGGATTGTTGAGTTGCCTTGAAGTAGATGTTTTCATCTGAAGAGGATGTGGATTTGTTAATCCCAGGTGGTCAAGAGAAACGGCAGAATAATTTTCATTCACTTAATGCAGCAGCAATATCATATATTCTCTAAGCCAGTATGTGATAAAGTAACCCAGCACCAAGAGAGAGTCCCACAAGGGATTAAATTTAGAAGGATGTTTACGTTTATTATCCTTTCCCTTGGAGCATGAGGTCTAAGTAAACTATAAAACTTCAAATTCCTTAAACACTTGAGAAAGCATGCAGCTTTCCCAGCATTCAGATGAAGATCATCTTTCATGTAGCCTTTGATCTCCTATAGATCCTGGGATACAAGAATAGCTACCCTGGCATCATATAAATAGACTTGCTTTACAATTTGACATATCTCAAGGAGGTGGCAGAATTATGGCTTGTCCTCTAGTGTGTAGAGGAAAGAATCCTTCACACTGGTACTGTGTTTAACTTTCCTGTTGTAATGGGAAAAAAACCCTGTCTGCTTACTTTTTTTTTTCATGACACAGGTAGAATATCACCAAACATCATACACTCTTACCCTAGTAAAATTACTTCACTATCTTTTAAAAGTCAAACTCACAAATAAAGCAACTATTCTCCATTACTCTATTTATTAAATTATTAAAGAAGTTGTAGATATTATGATCTAATATTCTTTTCCCTAAAGGCTGCATCAGAGAAGGATTTGAAGATGTGCCATCACTTTAAATGTAACCCAACAATAATGACTTTAAATGTCTTTTCTATAATAGACTTTGGTCCAGAAAATTAATCTTTTAGAAATAAAACTCCTACAAAACCCTGCTATTACTGTTTCTTTTCCCTAATAGGTTTCTGAGTAGTTAGCATTTCTCTATGTTCCTTATCTATCATCTACTTTTAAAAGCCATTACAAACTTTTAAATGTTTTTAAAATAGTCGTCTCATTTTTTCATAACTTTTCCTTATGTAATATGTTCTCTTCCTATGCAGAAAATGTACCAGCTGCTGTTGTTGGGAAGGAGTTGTGTGCGGTGTACTGTACAGGACTTTATTCTTGCCCTTCTACTTACAGGAAACTGCTGCTGCAGAAATGCGTGGGGTTTTAGGAATAAACCACCCTTCCAAAAAGTGAAGTTTGGATTGACACTTTCCCAATAATTTAAGACAGCAGAATTTAAATAGAAAGGTAAGGGGAGAGAAGCCAAAAGCAACAGTATTTCACAAGCACATAAACTGAATTTCAGCCCATGGCCTTCACTCTTTCCTTGCAGAGGGCTCATATTTTTCAAATGATGCTTCTGCATTCTTAAATGGATTACTACAGATATTCTGCTTAAAGTGACAGTTTGTTCTATGTGAATAAATACATGGGTTGGTTTCTGTCTTTTCCTTTCTTGACTAGGACTGAAAAGCCATTTTCCTAACCTTATTAACACTCTTCTAGCAGTACAAGAAGGTACAGATGCCCCCTGGAAATATCCCGTATTACAGCATCTTGTGAGGAGTGCAGTAGTAAAGGATGAGCATCAGCAGGGAGGACATACCCAGATATCTAAGCACTATCTCTCCTGCATTTCTCTTGGCCTCCAGAGTCATATTTCATTAGCCAACATATTTGCTTCACTCCCCTTACTTGAAATCACAACTGGGAGAACAGCCATTAGTAGGAATTTGTTTTTATCATGAAACATGCAATAGAATGAGATTTTTCTTTCTTCCTGTATTCAAATAGACAGCTGAGAATATTGACTTTCGTTTAAAAACAAAACAAAACAAACAAAAGCACTGTCAACTGTGGAACTAATGAAGCCTGGTCATTAGTAATGACCAACATTACAGCTCAATGCCCTCAGGGCCTTCTCCAAACACCACAATAAATCCTGACTCTAACAATCATCACACATAAAACCACACATAAGACAGCAAGCTGCCTGCTGCCACATAGGATGTATAACATGTCACTGCTACCAGGCTTTCCTTCACTGGAGATGGTATTTTTTTTTCTTTTTGCATTCCATTTACTGATTCGGGGTGGGAAAAAGTTAAACATGTTGAGATTCTTTCTAATCTGGTCAAAATTGGGTAGCTAGGTTCAAAAGTTATTGCAGAGAGTGTTGCAGAGAGAGAGATATTAAACCATCATTTCCTTAAGAAACTCAGTAAAAAAAATTTTAGAGGTATGAAGAGAATAGTTTGAAATATGACTACATGCATACTGAAACTTTAAAAGAGAGAGACAGCTTAAGTCTTTTGAAGCTGTTATATATTTGAATTCTATTTTTAGGCAAGAGAAGACCTATTAAAAATATTTTAGGAATAGCAGCACTAAATATAATGGAAGAACACCTTCATAAAATCTGACTGATCATTTTGCTTCACAAGCAGCTTTACCATGCTCAGAGAGGAAACATTCCAAAGCAGCTGTTTCTTATAGGGCTAGATATTGAGAATGTTTCTCATAAACCTAGCTTATACCTTCTTGCTTGGGAAAGAGCTTACATTTCTAGTGCAGGCAGTATTTTGCTACATATGATGCCCTTTCAGTACAAAAGAGTACAAAAAATGGTCTGTAAAGGCTTTAAGATTCACTATGCTTACTTTTCTTCTTAATTAGTACCCTGTTTATAAAGATCCAATTAGTCCAGTGGTCTTGTTTGCAGACCCTAAGTGAACAAATAACAGGACAGATACATTTTCATGTGGCGTGGGTAACCAACATGAATAGCTCATTCTGCAAATTATACTCGGAGGAGCACTTGCAAATTCTACAAGCCTAATGTGATTGTAAGATTATTTAATGAACTACATAAAACACAGACATTCATATAAAAAAATCATTAGCAGGTCATGGATAATTCACAGATAGAAAAACTGATTAAATCCCAAAGCAGTTATACACAATGAATGGCTCGACCTGCTCTATTCAGTACATGCATATTGCAGAAGTCAAGTATATTGGCTCCTTCCTGACACTTCATAGGTCTTTGCATATATTATTCCAACTTTTCCATAGATTAGAGTAAGAAAAAGATGTTAAGTTAACAAGCTGCTTCTGAAAAATCCAGCAATTAGAGTGACTTGTAAGCCAAAATCTCAAAATCCTTCACATGTTCCATTAAAATTTAGTTTAAATCTTTTCTTCAACAAGCTATGGAATACAAACCCAATGGTGTTCTACATTTTTATTGGAAAAATGCCTTCGCTCTTTCAGAATAGCAGTTTACAGGTGCTCATTTGACTCTCTAGCCAAATAAGCTATTACAGAGTTATTTAGAGTCCTGTTCCAGTAGAGTTACTCCATGTGCAAATGCCTATTGATTTCAGTGGAACTTCTATCACTCTATCTGCTGTGAAGTCTTATTTCTTTCTCATTTAAAATCCTCACTGCTGTGTTTGCTCATTTCATTTTATTATGGTTCAAATCGTTGTGATATTAGAGCTAACATACCCAGAGTAAATCTACGAAACAAGAGAGACTATCATTAGCTTTCTGAATTGTAAAGATGGTCACTCACAAAGAGAAGGGTTACCTATTTTATTGCAAGACGGCTAGGTACAAAGAAACTTAATCAGCAAATGACAATTAATCTTTCCCAACTCTAATATACCATATAATCTTACTTGTACCCATTGTTTTTTACAGAAACTTCATTGCAATGTAAGCTTAGCTCTATTTAATAATTAAAATTACTTAAAAGTAAAATTGACTACTTACCGGTACAAGCACTGATTATGTTAATTTAAATTATAAATGCTTTTTCTGCAGTGCGATCATGTATTTTTAAGTCTTTTAGACAATCATGCTTCAAGCACATTCCGTACGGAGTATATGAACTGATAGCTTTCATATGTTAATAAGTTTCCCATTTCATGTAAACCTTTTTTCTTTTTTTTTTTTTTTAGCATATATCTTTTATTCATTACATAATCCTCTTTACATACAATGGCTATACAAAATATCAGTAATAATCTGTTTCATCCTTTTGACTGTTCAAGAATTTTATGCAGACCAAAATTTGATTTTCCTGTTTTCTGGCTGCTAGGCTTTCCATGTTTTGCTTGGTTCATTTGCTGCTCACACCCAAATTGGGAAATTCTGAGGGGAACACATGCAGGCCCCGATTCAGTAAAAGTACTTAAAAGCACCTGTATCTAAGGCTGTCTGTGACATAAATGTGCCTGCTTGAGAGCTTAAAGCTAGGCAACGGCTTACGTGCTTTGCCGCTTCTCAAAGAAACTTGTTTTTGTATTTACGGCATTACAGCCAGCCATACACCTATGTGCTGAGATGATACCATGTTAGTCGTCAGCCATATGCAAAGAGTTCACTAAAGAATCAGTTCTTTATGTATCATCTGCAGGCTATGTATAATCAGATCTGTAGAATTTTTTTTTTAACCCTTCATACAGTAAAAATAAGAGCATCACTAGTTACTGTTCAAGGTACTCAGACCAACCCTAACTGCTATGCGCTGGATGCTGGGATGCTCTAACAGCTCAAATAGATGCTCGAGGCTCTGTGGAGCCTCAGTAAAGATAGCAGAGATGGGATTTAACCCATCTCATCTATAGACGCACATACCTAAGCCAGCCAATTATTTCCTTTTTTGTAGTACTGGAGAAATAGGTGTTTCTACAGAATTATTTGTATCGTCAAATGCTGATATGTACCACATATCCCCTAAACCATGTTTCTGCTTCTGTCTGCTGACCACACCAACAGTGTCCATGGCCGCACTAGTTAAAAGCCATGATACTGCAGATGACTGCCATCCTTCTGGAGTCTCTCAACCATCTCAAGATGGGCATGCAAACACATCAGAGGTTTCCTAACTGCCTGCTAGGTGGATGGCAATTTGTCTGACAGTCAGTTCTAACGGAGTGACCACAGTTTTTGCACTCCTTTTTCAGGCAGAAGCAGCTCACAAAGACAAGGTCATTCTCCAAGAACTGAAATGTCAGACAAATCACCATCCAACTTCTAAACTGTGCTGCTAAAGAAGAGTGGTGTGATCTGTGACTTCGGGGCTTGTTTTTTATTGTTCATATTCCTGAGGAAATCACGGTAGAGCTCATTTGTTCCAGAGTCTGCACAGCCAGAACTCCAGCACGAGGAACTTGCAGAAGGCATGACCACTGAACACACTGCTCTTTTGTTCACAGAAAAACACCTTCCAGAGGTCAAAGGAAAATAAGTCTGATAAGCTGATGCCAAGTCATACTTCTCTGCAGAGACAGCTGACTGAAAGGGGCAAAGTCAAAGATCTGTTTGAAACTTGGATCATCCAGTACATCCTCCACAGCCAATTTCTCAAATACAATACAGGAAGAGAAAAAACTCAGCGCCTGCAAGCAGCTTAAGATACTGAAAATAAATCTAGGGTTGCTTATTCACTAAGAATGCTTAGCTGAAGGTTCAGTTATTGGTTTATATGTGGTTTTCTTTTTTTTTTAAACATGCAAACCCAATATTTTATCTTCTTCTCCTGAAATTAAAATGGTTACCAATATGGCTATTTAAAGCTGTTTTGTTTTTTTTTTTAAATTGGCCATTATTCTTCTATCGCATACTAGAAATTCGTATAAAACTGGACTAAAAGCTAAACTTTCATAGGAACTTAGGTGATACTACACCAGCTGTCCTACTTTTTAATTGCCTTTTACCTACAGGAATAAGACTTAGGTTAGGAAGCCCGAGTTCTGCAAATATATTATTACAAAACTTATGTATGTAAGAAAAGTCAACAGGAGACAGCAAAGAAAGTGATCTATAATAGCAAAGAGTAAAATACAGCTAATACATCATCATCTCTCTTCTATAGTTCACTGTATAATCCTGGTTTTCCTATATCTGAACAGCAAAACAGAGAAAGAGTCTCCAGAATAATTTTTGCAAATATCTGGATACGCAGGTTGGACACCTTGCAGTGCCTCATTTTGTTTATCGTAAGCGGCTTAGCCACTAGCCTCATCTACATTAGGGGATGCAGAGATACATCAATGGAATGTAAATCTCAGAATATTCCTGTGTAGGATCTTCTGCTCAATGTTACCAACGACAAAAGCCTACTTTGAAATTAGAAGGAGGCACACTGCTTAAAATCTCACCTGTTCAGCTTTGGTCAAAGCTGAGCTCAAGCCAGGTCGTTAGCACTGAAACATGATCACCACATCTGATTTAAGAGCGTGCTCCCAGGCAGCAACTGCAGAGTCCAGTAGCTGCAGAGCAGGGCCTTAGTGGCTGTCAGCAGGGTCGATTTCTCAGCATAAAGTGCATTTATGGTTGGTATTTATGCGACTGAGGAAAAAAAAAAAAAATTAAAAAAAAAAAAATCATTCTTGTCCTTCTTAGCATTTAGAAAAATTATAGAACAAACCACCTACAGCAGGAAATATTTCTTACCTGAATCTGGTCTAATTCTGTCTATTCAACAAGCAGATCAAAAGAAGGCTAGCTCTGCCTTTAAAGCTGGTACTGACATTACTGTCCAGTGTTCACTTAATTGGACCACATATAGCTGTACCAACTGACAAAAATAATTTGGTTACACAAAGATTGTTCTCATTTGCTCCTACTGTACTTGAAGTGAATATTTTTGTAAAGGTCACTATTTTATCGCGCAATTATTAGGTGTATCAGTACCTTGTTTAAGTGATGTGGCCGATATTATCTGCTGGATTCTTCTCAAATTGTCTGAATTTAATATCTACCTATGAGGGCAGAAGCCAGACGCTCCACCACAGTATCTGAATCTGTCACAACTATGAGTAGTTCTTTAGACTTACAAAGCTCTAGGAGAGAAATACAATTTTTACATTACAGATGAAAAGCAAGGGCACAGGCAAAAGTAGATGACCGAGCCCACACCTCAAAGGACAGCTGTGTCTTAACTGAAAACAGACCCTGTTTTTTTTACGTCCAAGTCAAGTACCTTAGCCTCTAGACCATCCTCGCAAGTGCAAAGATAACTGCATAGTAATTAAATAAAAACAATTAGAAGTGCAAGTCTTCCTTATGCACCCATCACTGAGATTAGTAGGTTTAAAATATGGTGTGTCACTTCAATTTTCAGAGATTTAAATATATTACCTCATCAGATCCACAGGCAACTCTTCCGTTATCATTTTAGGGGGCTTTAACAAATGGAGAATAAATAGGAAAAAGTATGTGTTAACATTAAAATGATTTTTGATGGTCTAGAAAAACATTGCCAAACAATCTGTTTTCAATATTGACATGTTATTAGATAAGGTTTCCCTTCCTTGTTTTATATTTTGGTACTTGCAGTTGTTAATAAATTAGCACATTTCAATTCCAATAAAGTTATCCCATGTGGTCTGAAGTAATTTAATTATTTCCAGTGTGAGTTAAATAATCATCATTAACTACAGCTCTTTTAAAAAGCTGATATTTTTCATTCAATTCTACCCTGGCAAAATCAAGCAGAAGTCATCTTTTGAATCTGAATAAAAATCTGAAGCCATCTGAATTAATAAAATGCACATAAACCCAAAATAAAGCCTGTGTAAATTCTAATAAGATAAATCTAAAAAAAAAAATTCAGATAATTTCTATTGAAATATTTCACTGACATAAAATGAACATTTCAGCCTAGGAATAGCACTGATTAAAAAGTGTTAAAGATGGATATTTCAGAAATTTTCTGTTCTGAAGGTTTAAAGATGAGAAAATTTTTAAAATCTGTCTCCTAAAACTTAATTCTTGACTATGCAGATTTTTCTTGTAAGAGATACTAAAACTTGATGATCATAAAATAACAAACTTATAATTTTAAATCAAACAATAAGGATCCAAGTCAAAGATTCTTCACCAGAAAACATAAACCCCATAAATGTGGCTTGACGCTTTGTTTGTAGTTCCTTGACAATCCAGTTCCCAGCGTAATAACTTAGAACAGTCGGAGGTCTGCACCGAGTTGTACCACAGTCTCTACAGTCCAGAAAGGCAGATCTAGATTCAGGAGACTGGTGGAATGCAAAGGTCCTTATTGATGAATCTTTCACCCAACAGTTTTCCTCTATGGAGAGAAAAATCTTCCCTAGGTGGCTAAACCAGATTTTAAGCTCTTAGGCAAAGGAAAGATGGTGAAAAGGATACACTGAAAATCTGTGCCCCTAAGAAGGAATGACAAGGACACCAACATCTCACTTTACTAGTAAATACAGGAGGATTTAACCAAGGAGTTATTCTTTTTTTTGTTGTTTTGTTTTCTTTTTATTTTCCTTCGCTAAATCAACTAATTTTTCAGGTATCAGTCAATAGGTCAATCCCAAAGCACAGCTATGACATTCAGAGAAAGTAATTCAGTAATTAGAGTTGTGCATGTGCATTTTTTAAGTCCTGGTGTTTTGCTTTAGGAGTTAGTGCGCTCTAACAGCAGTTACCCCATACATTTAGATACTGTCCATGTTGTATAAAAAATATTTGTTACCCTGAAGAAAGCAAACTGCAAGAAAACATCGAATCACAGAAGGGATTTCATTATGTTAACTATGGAAAAAGCAAAAGTGGTTTTTGCACTACTTACTCTCTGATTTAATCTCTCTGTAAGATACTATAGCATAATTGGAGAGAAAACAAACTCCATTGCCTTAACCAAAAGCAAACTTACTTAGAATAATTGAATTGAATTTCCATCCAATCTCACTAACGGATATCCTCAGCATAATTTATGAACATTTCATTTTGAAATATTTATTGCAATTTTTAAAGGTGGATTGGTAAAGATCGCTTCAGCTCTCCACATTACTCCTCTAATGCTCACGCTTTAATTGACTTTATCCATCAATGTCGTACACTGTTTGGAGAATGGATGCAGGGCTAGAACTGCTAGCGCTGCGCATGGGAAGGACTTTGATTTAATTAACAATAGTATCTCTGTAGAGAAGTTAAAGGCTATATTCATTCTGTTCTAATAAATTGGATTCAGGCTCTTTGTTTGGACAGACAGTGGTGAATGATGTTCAGGTCTATTTCTTAGAAATGTCAGGATGTGGAACAGTGATAGCTTGCAAAATAGTAGTAAGTTAAAACCATTAAAAAAAATATTACCTCACTTTATTAGAAACGTACCAGTAGCACTGTGCTGTGTACTTGGCCGTGAAACACTATTGCTTCCTTGCTTGTGTTGGTTACACCTGCCAGGATGAAAATTCAGTTTCAAAAACAATACTGCAAACACAAGTATGGACCTCACCTTGAATGTGTGAGACATTCTTTTTTGGGTTTGCCTTGATGGTCAACTCACTGAAAAGGCTGAGTTAAGGTAATTACTCATGTGAGGTATGCATTCAAAGTAGACCAAGAAACTTTGAATGTGTGTTGATATTGCCAAATGAGTCTCATTCAGCTTCATGAGTTTCAATATTTCTTAATTTGTTTTGCATTTTGTACACTCCACTGAGCATATTTAAAATAATAGCCAAATAAATCTGTTTCTAAAAAAAAACATTCTGGTTAATGAATGAAGTATAGAGTTAAATTTGGACCATGAAATAGAGAGAAGATAATGCTCACTAAAATTCTCCCTAAATACAGTTAAACACCCACACCAGCAGAATTATTTTCCAATACTCGATTAAGGTACAGAATGCAAAGTTAAATGAGCGCGTGATGAAATTTATCCTCTGCTTTTTATAGTAATTTCTAACCCAGTGTGTCAGAGGCAGCAACAACACATGACAGAAGCAGAAGTAGCAGTGGTTGTTCTCATTTTAATCCAGAAATCCTATGTTTTAATGTCAAACAACGAGGAGCAAGAACCGTGCAGAAAGATAAACGGAACATGCTATTTCTGAAGTAGAAACACACTACTCAATACCAAGAGAGAGGACTGGTGATGCTAAACAGAACATGGGACCTGAGAAAAGAGCAAGAGCCGCTGATAAATGCTTCAGCAAAAGCTGATAGGAGATTCTAAAGTACTGATTCTATCTTTTATCTTCCCAGGCTATGTAAGCAAATAAACAGCACTACAACATCAAAAACAAAACTATTCAATAGGGAGGACAAAGATCAAAGTCATCTTTAATGTATTTTATCATTGTTTCCTGCTGGTAAGTATTGTTAAGTGGAAGCATACTAGAAATGCATGAAAGCAAAACAAGAGTCACACATTTTGTACCAAAAGACCATACATAACATCTAATTAGAGCATCTAACAATATACTAGCTAAAGTTTAAAGATAAAGAAAAGCAGTATTACTACATGCAGAGGTTGAATCAAATAATCACCAATTCTATAGTATTTTAGAGCACCTCAGGCTGAATCCTCTGTGTGGGGTTTATCTTTGTTGTGGTTTTGTTTGTTTGCTTGTTAAAAGAAAAGGAATAGGTCATAAGCTGTCACCATCAATAAACAAGGATGATTAAGTGACTCTTATTAAAGCTGACAACATTTCACCTGGTGTAGGAACATTGTTTGAATTGAGTAGTGTGCTGGTTTTGGCTGGGACAGAGTTAATTTTCTTCACAGTAGCTGGTATGCAGCCATATTTTGGATTTGTGCTGAAAATAGTCTTGATAACACAGAGACGTTTTAGTTACTGCTGAACAGTGCTCACAGAGTCAAGGCCTTCTCCAGCTTCTCACAGCACCCCACCAGTGAGCAGGCTGGGGGTGCACAAGAAGTTGGGAGGGGACACAGCTGGGACAGCTGACCCCAAAGGGACATCCCACACCATATGACGCCACGCTCAGCATATAAAGCTGGAGGAAGAAGAAGGAAGGAGGGAGGATGCCTGGAGCGATGGCATTTGTCTTCCCAAGTAACCGTTATGTGTGATGGTGCCCCTGCTTTCCTGGAGATGGCTGAACTCCTGCTGATGGGAAGCAGTGAATGAATTCCATGGTTTGTTGGATGTGGCTTTTGCTTTCCTATGAAACTATCTTTATCTCAACCCAGGAGTTTTTTTCACTTTTACTCTTCTAATTCTCTTCCCCATCCCACTGGTGAGGAGTGAGCGAGCAGCTGTGTGGGGCTTGACGGCTGTGGTTAAACCTCAACAACTAGTCATATGAATAATTCTAAACTCTGAGATACTGCTTGATTCAAGGTAGCTCTAATGAAGTAACAAGCACCATCTAAGAATTATTCCCTTATGGCAAGGTAAAGCCAGTTCAGCCTCCAGAAAAGAATTAAAGTAACCTCTATACTGCATTTAACTGCCATCAGGCTTAAAACAGGGAGGAATAAACACTATTTTATGTAATATTCCACAGGCTCACTTTTCTATGAAGAAGGTATACTAATAAATTTTGAATCTATTTAATTGTATGAAACCAAGGAATGTTTAATATCTCAAAAAGTTTATACAAAATATTCTTTATATCCTATAAACAGAAATTTAATAACAGGATGGAAATTCCTATGAATAAATTGCAAGTATCCCTTACTGTCAAACTTTGTTTCCCCTCCTGCTATCTGCACACATCTTCCCACTTTCTGAAGATTTTCTATGGAGCATTTATTCTAATAAGAAACAGACACATAAAAGCATCAAAAATATTTACCTTTTTAAATAAATGTTCTATGATTTAGGAAGGAAGAAAAGATTAAGATCACTAAAACACCTTCAGGGAAGATTTTCAGGTAATGTAAATTGTCAAAAGTCGTTAAATGGTCTGTAACAACCAACATCAATTAGAAATCTTCCCTGTTCACATCTTTGTTGTTCAATGGTTATCAACTTTTAAAAATCTGCAGTCTACCAAATTTTCCCATGAAGACGCAGATCCCTTCAAAACTTTTTCACATACATAGTGTTGTAGAACATATATTAACTTTTGTTCTGCTTTTCCTAATTTGCAGTTTCCATGGAAACAAACCATACGTCCTCACCCCATGAATGACTGATCACAGGTGAACAAAAGATCCACTGTCCCAATTATAAGCTCCTTGGGCAAGCAATTTCTGGTAACGAGACTGTAGGTACTGTTTGGAAAACTTCTATTTCATTCCACTCCTTTATCCCCCTCATGAATTCTGACTGTAGATGCTCTAAAGTTTTGTTATTCTTTATTTAAGTCATAATTTTCACATGAAAGCCAGTTAGAAAATATTAAGTTTCCAGAGGTTCAAATTTTTTATTTTTCCCCCTACAGAAAAACTTGAGTGAGGATGAAATACAAGAACAGGCTGCCCAGAGAAGTTGTGGAATCTCCACCCTTGCAGGTATTTAAAACCCCATTGCACACGGCCACAAGCAACCTGCTCTCGCTGGACCTCCTTTGAGCTGGAGATTGGACTAGCCTACTTCTGGAAGTCCCTTCCAGCCCATGTGATTCTGTGACTGTGCTGGAGGTGACATTATAGAGGTAGGTGTCTAGACAATCTTCAAATTCAGCAACTGTGCACATTTCAATCATAATTTTCTAGTGATCTTCAAGCTTCCATGGCTTTATCCAATATAATATTTGTGTGGTCCCATTGCTATACTTTTATAAATTCACCTAACCCAAATTTCCTCCAGAATAACAGCCATATTAACTGCTCTTCTGGGCTAGATTTGTTTTGAGCAACTCCTACGTGTATCATTGCTCAGCACTAAAATTCAATGTCGGTGTAGGTCACAGACACCATACTAGCAATAGGTAGATAATCATCCAATTACTAGAAATAGTGGTAATTCTACAGACTCAGCGTAGCTGCCCAGAAAGCAAAGTATGTTCCCTGAGGACTGAAGGATTTTGTCTTCATTCTTTATGGTTCTGCTCAAATTCTTAAGGTAGCACAGAAGGACTTGGAATAGCTCACAGAAACTTCCAGAAAATAATGCTAGAAACAGGAAATGAAGTTAACGTGATGCTTGTTAAGCTGTATAAATGCAGTATTTCTGAGCCCCAAACAGCACAGATTTAATGCACATATTGCACTACATTTATTTACACCAGTATCATCTTGTTTAGTCCAGATACTCCTAAGACATGGGAGCCACAAGTTAACATCTACTTGACTTGGAATGTTAATTTAAGATTCGTTGTGGTTTGGGTTTTGAGGGGGTGGGGGTGGGTTACTTGCATGCAATTATATAGTAATGAGGTGGGTCATTCTCTCTAAAGAAATAGTGTGACTCAGAGTTGAGCACTCATGGACAACCACCATGGCTGGTCATTGTATCTTCTTTTTTCACTAAATACATCTTAGATCACATAAGTCATACAAGCTATGTAAATTCATCCATATTTACAGTTGCATAAATTGGATTCTTTGCTTTCTAGAATGCAATGTCATGTTCTTCACAAATTATCTGAATTCTTTGGTCCTCAATGTACAGTTTTAGATTTGCTCAGTGACAAATCCAAATAATTTTTTTTATATAAAAACATAAATTTTTCCTCTGAATATAAAAACTGATGGCGAAGTACTGAGATGCACCAATTCTCATCCTTTTAACAGAAACAATAATTATATAACAATCCTATAACGCTATTTTTTCAATTGAGAGACCCTCTGTTTATAGGTGCATGAGAAAAGCCCACCATGTCTACACAACACATGGATATGAGTCCCAATATTTTTTCTGCTGCCAGCAAGTAGTACAGCTTGAAATCCTGTGACTCTATCTGTAGTAGCTAGTCTACCTGAAAGAAATAACAGCTTAACAACTTGCCGAGTTAGATCAAGCAGTGCTATGTAATTTAAAGTCCCACGCGGAGACCAGTGTGGTTCCAATATGACAGAATTTTTCTTTTTTTTTTTTTTTTTTTCTGTTTACTCAAGTAAGTAGGAAATTTCACACGAAATAATTGTGTTAAAAGTTCAGACTGAAAAGCAAAGTTCTCCAAAAGGTAGGAAAGAAAATAAAGATGTTCTGTGCAACATAGCTCAGATCCTTTAGGCACAAGCTCTACAATTCAAATGCTACCTTGCATAACATGCACATACACCGCATACTTTTCCCTTTCCTTCTCCCCTCTCTTTGCCTCCCAGCCAAAATGACCCACTCTCTTTCATTAGAAAAAGGCCAAGGGCTGTGAATGAGTCCATTTTGTCCATGAAAAAGGAAAAATTGTGATATTGAATCAGGTGGACCTTCTCTCCAGTGACCATAATACTGACCAACAGTTGATGCTTCAGATAGAGTATTATAAAGCAAGCATACAGTGAAAAAAATTCCCCAGAGTCCAGTGATTTGCAGCTCAAGGGTTTATAAAAATCGATGTGCTGACTATTCAAATCAACAGGAACCGAGCTTTGAATTCAGGAAGTATCATATGAATACCAAAGACTGATACTAAGACCAAGCCTGACACTCGGAACTAGTGAAAACTTTCCACATAAAATTTTGTTCTGCACTAAAAATGGATAAGAAAAGGGAAACAAGGAAACTCTTCAGATTGCTTTGAAGATAAATTCCTTAGGGTTCGTGAAGCTGTTCAATACTACAGCTAAAGCATATAACAAAGGAGCACACGAGGAAATAAGTAATTTTGTACTCTGCGGGATCTGGATGGCGAAGGAAATAAGGCCTAGGGGCACGTACCAGTACAAGCAAATGTGGAACAATTAACCCCATGGTGACCACTGTACATCTGTGTATAACTGCATATATAAACTATATGTACATACATACACAAAGTGTAAAAGGCAGGGATCCTGGGGGAAAAAAACTCCATGTGAACTGGTAACTAAAACCTTTCCAGCTGTGCATTCATTGAGGAGACAAATAACATTTACATATATGTCCCACATTCTGACATTTGAAAACTTGTTATTCTATTTTTCTTAATGTTGAGTGCAAATACTTACGCCTAAATTTACACAATCAGAGTCTCCTGATTGACCAAATTACTTTTCAGCATCCTTTGATACACAGGAAATACTTTCCCTTTGGTTATGTTGCTGTTAAAGATTAAACACACAATATATATATGCACTTGAATTGTTTGTTAAATAATTTTAATTAATTGCAATAATTAAATTTGATGTAAGCATTTTAAGGGCTTTTTTCTGTGTACACAAGTTGAGTCTATTGGCATCTTCTATTTAGGTACTAAGAATTTTTAATTTGGTTTTTAATGTACTCAGTTAAATAAAATGACAACATAGAACTAGACATTCGTCTTCCTACAGTTGATTCTGAAACAATTTACAATAAATACGTGTAACTCTGTTTTATGTCTACCACAGAACAACAATTCAATTTGCTCTGAAAATTCAGATACTCAACTTTTGAAAGGCTGAAGTGCAAGAATAGTAAGTAGATGACATGTGCTTTCCACACAAAGTGGGGTATTGAGAAGATATTCTCCTCCTTCTCCCATAGGTCATCTTGACATAGCTTAATTCCTTAGTAACACTTTCAAAGGCATACTGAAACCTCCAGACTACTTAAATCTTATGTTAGACCCTGCACTGCTGAGCCTTGACCTAACCTGTCCCAACTATGGGACTTGCTACGTGGAAGATGGGTTTATAGAAAATTGCCTTGGAGCCCAAAATAAGCAACAGTCCAAGCCATACAAGTCACCAAATCCCTACAGAAGATCTGCACAAGTCCTAGGTGACGTGGAAAGATTTACCCTGGATTTTGTTACTGAGATGAATTTCACTCCAAGAGGAAACATTGCTGAGAGCAGTGACAAGCAGACAGATAGCTCTCAAAACAATTTCATATAAAGGATATTGAATCCTCATGTTATTTACAGATCTTTTGAAATTTCTACCTTTGGATGCATGCTTATGTATACACTTCCCCTTTCTTAAATCACAGCAGAGTTTTTTCACAGGTTTTACTCGACAGATTTAGCTCCTCTGAAGTCTTGCTTCACACCCCTCAGGAACTACAACAAAAGCTCATAACAGCATATTGCAGACTTTTAAAACTATTATTTAGATTGTTTGGGAGAAAAGTCTGGGTTATAAGAAACCTAATCATTAGGAAGCCTTTGGGTGTGTTCTGATTCGAGACTTGTTCCTGTAAAAGTCCAAGTTTCACTCTCAGGGAATGCAATAAGCCAGAAACATCTGAGTATACAAGGCAGCAGCATCTCCCCAACCAACATCAACACAGAAAGAAAAATGAAAACTAGTCTGCAGTACATGAAGCAGCTAAGCAGCACTGCCTGCGTCTGGCTCTCATTCTAACACAGATTCTGCTTCCAGCATTTCGTAAATATTTGCTTTTACTTCTGTGCTATGGTCAAGTGAAAACTCAGGTTGTTACTAAAATGTCACTAAGCAGTGTTTCTAAGGACATACGTTTGAAAGCTACCTCTAACGGTACAATTGATTCAGCTGGCCTTTCCACATTACTCTGCATACAGACATTCCAAGAGACGGCGTGTGTCCCACCATACTTCTACTTGCTTTAACCTTCCAGTCTAAGCAGGTTTAAAAGTACCAAAATGTCACTACCGGAAAAATAAATGCACCCAAAACCTTCAGCTATAATGAAACCTGTGAGATTTTTCTTTTGCTTTCACCTGAAGAGCACAGCTTAAAGGATTAAACTGAAGCTCTTCAGCAGGCTACACGTAAAGAGTAGCAGACCCTGCTGCAAGGGCCAAGAAGGACCTTACAAAATAAGTACATATGCAATCCTAGCAGATGTCTATGCCAAGGAATGCAACGCAACTTAGAGATAATACCTAATCCAAGTTTAAATGAGCTTCCAAGTCCCAGCAGCACAAAGTTCCTGCAGGCATATTTATCCTGCTGGAATGCAATTTATCTTGACTCAAAGTACTCCCAAATAAAATAAATGGTGCAACTTGTCAAGGAAAATAGTGTTCACTGTGCATTGCCACAAATGTGTTTCAACTAAGACATCACCTCTCCATTGTTTGCCCTATTTGATGTCAAAACTAACCCTCACTACTGCACACAGAAAGCAGGGCAGGTATTAAGAAATAAAAGCAAGCCCCCTTCTAACCACAAAATGCTTGTTGTTTGACCTACTAATCAGTGCTTAAGAACACCCACATTTCAAAAACTTTACCCCTGAACCATTATCAGCCCACTAACACACTTCTATGTATGGCTGTGGGTATGCTCTGGTTTGCTTATGGGGAAGCATTTTCTGTGTAAATGAATTGCTGCTTCTTGAGCTGCCAAATGTATAAAGCATACAAAGCAGCTAGAAAACATCCAATAATAGCATATTATCTCATAAACCCAACCTTCATTAGGAACAACTCTGGAAAGCATTACACTGTGTGCAGACTTATTTGAAGTGTGACTTTTTGATAAAACAATACAAGTTTGTCATATTTATTATACGTAGGTAACAAAAAAGCTTTCAGTCCTAAAATGTCCCTTAGAAAATGTAAATGCATGTGATCTCTGCAGTAACAAATTAAAGCTTGGAGACTTGGAAATCCTGTCTTGTGAACCAGTTTAATAGTTTGTGTAGATGGACAGGGATTATGTGCTAAGGCAACAAAGGAGAGGTTGACAGCTTTAACCTACCTTCACATTCTTCGAGTTTTGAAGCTGGTCCTGAGGCAATTCAGGCTTCTGCTTTACGCTATAACGTGTTATCCTCTATTGTCAAATAACTGGAAAGCAGCAGGCAAACCAACAACATGGCAGATAGCAAAAGGATGGACAGATCAACCTTTTGTGAGAGAACTATCTTAGGGAACAGGTATCCTCAAGTGAGATTTCTGCTTTCTTTCCCTGCAATGAAAAAGCAGGGTCAAGCGTAAAATCAAGCACCAACCATTGCACTGGCACTTTGGAAATCAGAATAGGGTTCTTCGGTTTTGTCCAGTTTTCTAATTAAATTACAAAATTATTTCTGTGAAAAAATTTAAAAGTCTGGTCCTGCTACCAAATATTTCAGCAACAATGTTACTGTTTTCCTAGATAGGGCAACAAATCAAAATTTTAGGTATTCATTTTCTCCATTTATCCACCTCTAAAATTATGTTCATCAAGGAATAGCTCCCATGTGGTCTCCCATGAATACTGTAATGATACTTTCCTACCTCAACAGCACATCAATCCTGGGTAGATCCACAATTGGGAAACGTGTAAGAAAATGACCCTTTGTTATGTACTATTTATTCACTCGCTGGTGCTGAGTACAGAGGCAGAGCACCGATTTCACCAGGCCATTATCATATATTTAACGCTAGTTGGCAGTCAGTGCTTCACAGGAAGATGCAAAACGTTGCACAGTGAAACAACTGCATCAATCTCAGACTGTTAGACAAACAGTTTCAGAAGGCAAGCATTTCAAAATGTCCCTGAGAGACAAGACAACTTTCCTTCTACCAAAATTGAAAATCCAGTCTGAAAAATATGTGTGTATGATGGGATCAGTTAGGTTTTAGTCACTACATCTTGAAATGTAAGAAATCCATCATTTTGCTAAAGGTTTCAAGATTAAGGAAAATCACGATCTCCAGCTGTCTGCAGCTTCTGTGAACCTCCCCGAGCTCAGTCCGAGGGATTGTCATGGAATTGCAGCTGGGGCGTCTCAGCTTCTCTCAAATCCTAACCCGGGGCGGTAGCCTAGCTTATACAGGCCACAGCTAAGTCTATGCTGAAGCTCATACTTTATAATCCGTGTTATCTTTCTTCATTATTTTTCTTAAACCTGAAACAAAAGCCACAGAAAATCCTCCCTTTTGAGCATGAAGAGCCTAATAGTCAGATGGAATAACGTTTGTTCCTGCACAAACGGTCCACTCGCAGCCTCCTACTTGTGAGGCGGTAGATGGTCCATCCCGGAGGGCAGCACCGGTTTCATGGACTCTCAGTGGGCCACGCAACATAGACGTCCAAGCATAGGTGGCCTCAAGATACCAGGTCTTATGAATCATTTTATTGTTTTTCACAGAAAAGTTTTGTTAGACTATTTCAAAGGGCCTCTTGAATTTAGTAAATTAAAATTATTTTCACCTTCTGAGACTAGAACAAAAAGATTCACGTTATTAAGGAAACTTGTCTTTGCGAACGCCTAGATAAGAAAATAGCAACAACAAAAAAGTCCCCTAAATCCATTGTTAATAAGGTTATTTTCTCTCATAATATTTGTGGCATACGCTAAAAGCGTGATTGTATTGTTAGAAAGGCACTCACTTAAATGACCTATATAACTCATTCACGGCTTTGCTGCTTATGAATCTTTGTACATCTATCCAAAAGCGATGTCAGTAAAACATGTACACCACACCTTGCCAATCAATGTTCCATTTTTATGATAAATGCAAGCTGTACCTTAAAGTAACCAGAATTTCAACACATGAGCTTTTCAATACTGAACTAAATTTGTGTCGCTATCTTCTTATAAAAGCAAACTGCAAGATCCTAAAACAGGGATAGAATATAATAAATCTCAAGCATTCCTTAGGCAAATGCCTAAGTATGTAATGGGGATCAAAGCTAAACATATAAACCCAAGATGTGGAAAAGAACAAAATATGCTCAAAGTGTCTAAAATCACTGGCAGACAATTTACCTGTCTAATGTCAGATTACCAACTAAAAGATAAAGAAGGCGTATAAGAAGGAAAATAATCTTCTCATACTACAGGTGAGGAAAAAATTAAGCCAAAAATCCCCTAAACAAAAACCCATATGTACAATGCTCTTAATATTGCAGAGTCTATCTATACATCCATCAGTCAATGTGCATATAAGGAAATATGTACCAAGAACCAACTAAACCACTAACATATAAAGATAAAACACAGGTAGATATTTACAGCAGAATACTGATATACAACCATGTCCTGTATCTCTGGAGACAAAAACAGATTTTTAGGTAAAGCAGAATATATTTTATTAGGCTAAACACTGTAATTGATAAAACAATCAGGCATTCATGCACAGAAATCCTTCTTTAGGTAATTAAAGATGGTATAAGTTGGCAACTGTATCAGCTGGTATAACAAAAAGGTATTAATAACATTTACAAACCTGTTTTTCTTATGTCCTTAGGACTTTATTGCTATAGCAAAACATCATTACCTATACCTAGACATGTCCACATTTTTATTTAATACAATTATTGGGATTTGATGAAAGCTGTGTTCATTGAACAGTTCACTCATTTAAATTATTACTCAATTTCTCCACAGAACTCAACATGAAAAACCTTCGAAAGCACGTCTCAAAAACACTGAAAGTCACCTCTTACTCTTCATCTGTCAGGATATGCATGAAGTTTTGGGGGATTCTTTCAAACAGCTAACAAATCTGTTCACAACTAAAATTATATTTTAAATGCCAGTGAAAGCAGTGGTTCTCCAAACCAAAGAGAGATATTAAAAAAGTGGATCCATATTTATCACACAAAATGCTTTGAGGTAATTTCAGAAGAGAAGCACTGAAAAGTAATTCCGGTAAAAATGCTTGGAGAATAACAGAACATACAAGCCACAGTACAAGAAGGAATAGAAATTTTAAAATGTTTACTGAAACTAATTTTAAATAATCTTCAAGTAAAAGCACTTTTTTAGAATATTAAGCAGATGTTTAATAATCTCACTCAAAAAAATGACATTGAACACCAGATAACAAAATTTCAGGTTATTAATAAAATATATTTACAAATTCCAAGTAAAACAAAGCGTTTCAGTTGCCTGTGTGAATTTAGATGGAAAATATTTAGTATAAATTTTGTTATGTTGAAAGTTTAGGCATTGATCCTGTAAAAAGACACTAAGTTTGCAAGGTTTGAGTGGCTGACTTTCATCTCTGAAGCACTTTGGTCTCATCTAACCACAGCATGCTGCAAAAGTGCTTGACATTGAGCATATTACATTGTATGACACGGTCTTACAATAATCAGTATTTAATTAACAGTTACAGCATATAATTTATACAAATAAAGCTCTACATTACCTGAAGAATGAAAATGTTCCAAGCGCAGGGTATTATTTTGGCTGTTCTGTCTATTGGATTATTGTTGGATTAATAGACCTCCTGGGAAAAGTACTGTTAGAACAGAATTTTCACGACAGGGAAAGGCATGTCAAACACACTCGTTAGTCGAACATATATTAAGAGGCAGCCATTACCAGTAGGTTTTGGATCTGTTGCACCAAAGAGAGGAAGGGTGAAGACATTAAAAGAAGAGACACTGCTCATTCCTCAGTTGTACATATAAAGAATGGAGAAGGAATTGAGCAGAGAGTTCTGAAGAGAGTGTAGGCACGCCAGGAGAGATGTTAGAAGAATAAGCATTCTTAGTTTAAAAGGGAAAGTAAATTGTATGAAAGACAGCTAGCAAGAAGGTAGCCTCAATAGATGGGCTTGAAATTGAATACAGCACATCTTCAGCTGGCAGATGAGAAGATGGACGTGCTGCAGAAGAGACCTCGGCAGAGCTTGATGCTAGCAGAACTGGAGACAAAACAAAGCTCTGAGCTGAAGTGGCTGGGACTATGGTTAAGGTCATAAAATTGTTTATTATTTTTCTTTAAGCTGTTGTTTCTAACAGGACAGCTACACATTCAAATCTAAATCAGAGAAAAGACAAGGTGTTGCATGCTGTATGCAACATATCATATGATGCATTCACAAAACTGGAAATAAACCCGATGCAACAAATGGCTCATAACATTTTTACTAGAATTAAATTATGTTTTGTCTCTCAAGATAGGATTAATAATGGCAAATTAATTTATGCTCCCTCTAAACAAGTAGGCAGAGACATGCAGCCAGTATAGTCATGATAATGTCTGACTCACTTGTCTCCAGCACAATAAATTTAGATGAGGTATCCTGTATGCAAATTGAAAACAGATAGCTGATCCAAAAGCAAGTGATGCTGTAGGAAACAATTTGCAGGGCTGTGTCAGGCCATACTGAGTAATGTTCCTTGTGCTATAAATTAGTATGATATGAAATCCATCTAAATGAAAAGCATTCTCTTCTTGACCTACACGATGAGATACAAGATTATATAAGTGACAGGACAGGTATTAAGTGTTGTAATTGTCCACACTTACTTCATATTAAAAATAAGTGCCAATCAGTGGCAAGGTTAGAATCATGCATTCAGTGAGGGATTTTTTTTTTTTTTTTATATAGGAATGAAACATTACAAGAAGTAACAACAGATGAGCTCTGGAAAGCTCAGAGGCTGATGCTGGTAAAGCACGCAGTCTCAGCTGTGTACACGAATCTGCTGGCTATGCCAAATAAAGTAAGAACATCGCAGGCACAAGCTCTTTGTGACCATTTCTTTAAGTTCTGCTTTCAATGCAACCAAAAAAGTTCTGCAAGAGGGATGCCTGTCACCTTTCTGTCCATCTTTTATATATTAAGCAAACTTTTTTGGTTTTCAAAAGAAAAAAAAAAAAAAACCAAAAAAACTTGAAGTCTTAGCTCTGCAGAGCTTCTCTTGGCATACTAATTGCCAAATGGAAAGCTATTAAAGGAAACTCTGTACCATCCTACATCCTGACATTATTTAGGTGAGACTGAAGGACACTAATATGTATTAGCTGGCTACAGTCCCTAGACTGGTATATCAAATAAGCAAAGCCAAAATACACTGTCATACCTCTCTTTGTGCCTCCTGCAGCAACGGTGAGTACAGGAAACAGCAGAGCACCTGAGAGGTCACCTTTGCAGTGTTTTCATATATTCTAGGCATGATCTACACATTGATTAAAGTCCTGCTGCATTACCTGAGTGCTTTTCCTTCCTAAATTAAATTTGCATTGCATGAAACGATCAAAACCAGCATGTAGCCCAATAAGGTTCAATGCATGCAAGCGTAAGGAAAGTAGGTATATGTCTACCAGAAGGACTATAATGGAGAATCTCATTTTTCATACATCAAAAAACCCCAACAACAAGCAAACAACTCAGAAGTCTGATTTTGCATGCATTGAGGAGTTTCTTGGACTGAGTGGCACCTTACTTGTACAAGATTTATAGATTCTACAGATCTCCCAAGCGTGTAAGGCACCACCATTTGCCATTGGGAGTACAGCTGCATGATCCAAGGCAGGAGAATTCGACTGTAATTTTCCAGCTTTGCAAATCTGAACAAGGGCACACAGAGTGTCTAGTGAGAAAGTCAAGGCTAACTTTCAAAGAAAAAAAAAAAGGAGAGAACCACCTACGCATTTGGAAACTGAGAAGACTCTCCAGTCGCAGTAGCATAACTTAAGTCACATCTGAGGAAAATTATCTGGAGTCTCTTGCTGCCCCACCTTAACACTAAGTTTATAAGTGGTTCAGATGTGGAGAACAGCTATCAGTCATGCTGGGAGAGGAAGACAAAACTGTTTGGGTTGCCCCAAAGTATTACACTTGGATCTAGAATGTCCTGGATGCCAAAAGGAACTGAACAAAAGCCAGATTTTTATGTTAAATGTGCAAATTGTTACCTGCATTGATGTGCTCCTCTCTCCATTCCATTTTAATATTGATGAGCTGGTTGTGGGCACACTGGCATACAGCCTGTCTTGCTCCTTGTACTGAACCACACGTCCTCAAACTGCAGAATCCAGCTAAAAGCTGAAGGCATCACAGCTTCAATGTCACTAGAAGTAATTACATAAATGTAATTGCAAATTATTTTTATGTTACTGCTGTCCATATTATTACAGAAGTGCATTTCACTAAGGTCAGAGTATTAAAATCACATAATATTGAAAATATGACCGGCATTGCAAACATACAAACGGTTCTAGAGGATTTATCTTCCATGAACTTTTCTTCTCCCCTATTGAACCAGCATAAAGTTTTACTATATACAGCTGTGTAGAGCAGCATATTTCACAGCTTATTGCTGTTATTATTTCACAGCTTTACATCTTCTTATATGTATTATATTATTTGAATGTATTTTGGACAGCCACCTGGAATCAAAGGGGTTTTAATCAAGCACAGCAACAGAAATCAGCAAGGCATTCCAGATTTGAAGCGTGAAAACAGTCCCACTCAATTGTGTGCCTGTTCTGTTAACTTTCTGGTCAAGTATTTTGCTCATGTAAAAGTGATATTTGTTCACTTACATGGATAATGCCAGAACAACTTGTGCCTCTGGACTTACATCCTGCAAAATACATACTAAAAAAAAAAAAAAAAAAGACTTATGTCTTAAAAAAATCCTCAAGTCAAATGTAAAAGTGGAAATTCAATTAGTTATGTTTATATATTTCATTCTATTTATTTATTTTTATTAATGGATGGACTTTTTTAAAATTTGAAGTAAATGGGCACCTGCAGTTTTGCAACTGAAATATTGCAACACCACAGACCATTCAAAATTAAAACAGAAACAGAGTATTACCTTATCATAAATGATGACTCCTTTGCCCTTGCTGAAAGATGGGTCAAAAAAAAGTCAATAGAGCAAACAGTGAACAGGGTTTTGATCAAATCCTGAGCAAGGTGTCTTGTATTTGACCCAACTTTATCTAAAAATGTTCTTTAGGACATATAAAATATAAAATGCTTTAATAAAAGATTCCAGCCTTTAACTAGAAGTTGAATGATAATAAAATATACATGGTTTTTAATGTGGAGCTTTTAGCATACACTTTGATTTTTATAAATCACAGAGTCTCAGATAGCAGAACACTGAAAATGAAAACAAGTTCATTGTATGTTGTATCATTATCATATATATTCAATACTAAAAGGATCACAATGTTCCTGGACTGACTGAAAAATAAGTACCATCAACACAAGCTCTACCAAGTTAAAGCCACTTAGAATAATAGAAATATTAATTACAACACATTGCTAGTTGCATAGCACAGAAACGGGTCTTGTGGTCCAGTGGTTCAGAAAATCTAAAACATAATCTACAGAGGTGACTTTATTCTTTCTTTTTCGTGGGGAAACACCAAGGAAAGAGTGCATAGCTGGTACTCAAAAGTCACCGGTGTTTGACATTCAGTATCAGGTGTCCAATTACAGCCAAATCAATTACTATAGCTCTGCGCTAGGGTGTAACACATTCAGGTCTAGCTTACATTAGGCTGTCATCAAGTATATCTTTAAAGTGTTTTGCAGCTGCATGGCACTAATGTTGTACCAAGATGTTTACAAGCACTGAGTAAATTCATATTCATATCACTGGAATTCTGGATTTAGACTGGTGTCATGTGCAATTTATCCGAAGTAAATGTGAACTGTGTGGCTGGACAGGATGTGGCTGTGCAATCTTTTTTTTCCACCACCGGTGATAGCATGTGCCTCGTTCTGCTGACAAAGAGCTTACTCTGTTGTTTCCTATCAGGATGTTCGAATCCTTACAGTTTGTTTCATTCGCATTTAGCACTTCTTGAATGTAGGCATTTTATAAAAAGAATAATTCACCTTGCTCTCCTTTGAAAATAAGCAAAAATCCAATTACAGCTTTAAGGTTAAGAACTTCAGGCTATATCAAGTCCTTAGCAAATGTGGAAATGGTGATTTTGCACTTTTACGTAAGGCATTAGCTCAGGCACGCAAATGCAGAACCATTACAGATGCTCCTGTCGAGTAGTTAAATATCATTATACATCTGCTACTCAATATTCTAGTTAAACAACCTTGGCTCTTTCAGAGTTTTGCACACCTGACTTTGTCATAGCACTTGTCCCACAATGATTGAAATGGAACCTTAATATATGTAGGAGAAATCAAAAGTTACAGATACACTGCAAGCCTAGAACTGTCACTTTAGAATTTTCATTTTCGACTTATTCAATGCAAGATGAAAGCGGTATCTTTTTTCCCTGACTGTCTCTGTAACGTTGTAAGCAACGACAGATACCTGAAGACAGTGACAGCACCGGGTATCATCCTTGACAATTCAACAGATTGGTTGCTCTTCCTACACTGTGAAAATTTCTGCTTAAATGGATTTATTAAAATAACTATCGTTATAATCTCAGATAAAGTCTAGAGGATGCTTTTAATAATCTTGACTTCCACAAACAATAGACTGATGTAGACACTGAAGACATTATCAACATAACATAGATATTTACCTCACATTCACAATTTATCTGGTCCCACACTGACACTCCAGTAAGTCCTATGAGACTTCTCAGTGAACTTAAATTTCCAGAAAACAAAGCAAAATATATTACTGATATATCCAAATTAATCTGTAGGGATCCAGAAAAAAGAGTTCCAGGGAAGCCTCTGATATCCTTCAATATTTCCATGGAAAACTTTCATGATTATTTCTTACTTTATACCATATTTTCCCATCTATCACTGTATTTGAAAATGTTTGAGACGGCTACTGATCTCAACTGAATATTTGTCAGAAGCTAAAAATCAAAGCATAGTATGAAAGAAGTTTGAGTAACAATGTCATCCACATATACTCATTGGAAGGAAAGACCACTGTCTCTCTAAAACAGAAATGTTGGAAAAAATATGCATATGTCAGCATATGCCTACAGCAAACTTTGTGTGATTAACTCCAGAGATGGTGATTTCTGTTACTTTAAGGGAACACAGAACAACAACTACAGCAAAAAGGATTTTCATTGACATAATTTGCACAAAATCTTGCCTTTATACTAAACAATTTCCCACTGTGAACTTTGTACTAATACTTCTTCGTGGGTTGCCAAGTATCAGATTACAGTCAGCATGAACAAATCAAAGCATTTATTTTCCACCTTGCTGCCCTAACTCATTTTTCAGTCTTTATAAATACCATTAACATCTCATCTGTAATTCAAACCCCAAACCCAGGTACTGTCTTTAATGTAAATCTTTCCCTAGTCCTCACATCACTGAGATATTTTAATCTCCCTCCATCTTCCCACAAAAATTATCTACAGGGAAGGCTTTCCTGTGTGTCCGAATCAATGAAATTAGCACCTTGTTCTTGTATCTAACGCATTTCCATCTTCTCTTGTCAGCCTTGACCTCCTCCATTTTACACCATGGAAATCCATTCAAAATGCTGCACAAAAAGTCAATTTTCCTCATTAATCCCATGCACCCTGTCAGTTCTGTTCTCCTGCAATGACTTTCTCTTCTCTCTGAATTAAATACAAAATCATTTTCCTGTATCCCCAGTTGCCATGTGTGCTACCAAGGCATCACCCTCTTCTTTTCCCCACCAGTTCTCCATCTGTTGGATGTTCAAAGATCTTACTATAGTCTCCTTTTGAGGTCATCTTTTATAGTTGGAAACACTTGCGAATTTCCTAAAATCACCTCACTATCTTCTTCCTGTGCTCCAAATTTTACCAGAAAGGTGCTAGATTGTGAAGCTTATAAAACTTTTGTTCAAGACAAGGAGCAGATGGGATGTAAATACCGTTGACCATGCCAAATGGTCCTTTCTCATCATTATATATCGCCCTATTTGTTGTAGGTATCGCTAATCCTACCACAAATTTTTGCTTCTTGCTATATGAAGGACTCTTCATTGCACGTTGAGTCTTACTCCAGATAGTGGACACATAGCCAGAAGACACATATGCTAGAACAAAAACTACCAAGCCGTGGATAGTTTTTGCTTCAACTGTCTATAGCGCACTGTGGATTCCCATAATAATTTCAATTTTGAACTGTTTGTCATTTTAAAAATCTTAATGTCACATCAGCCCATTTTTCTGAACTCTTTTCTCCATGTATTTTTAATTCAAAACAAAAGTAAGTCTGCTTACAGACTTTCAGCTGAAAACACATAGAGATGAGTATGAATTTCCAATTCTTAGATGGCTCAAAAAGGGCAACACGACACCAGCATTTCTGACAACTCACAATAAACCACTTAAGACAATTATAAAAATCTCTTTCAGAGAAATTTCCAGTATATTTTCATGAGACCTTTGATTAAGATATCCCAAGATATTTAAATGACAAATGTATTGAGGCCTTGGGCTTTTCCTCATCAGTAGTTAGTGTTTATTTTCTCTGTTATTCATAGGCTCAAACTTTCTACAGCTTTTGTTATGTACTTTAAAAGACAGATTCATTTTTCTTTGGTTTTGTAGTTACAGGTAGTCTCAAAAGAAATTCTCAGACAATTCTCACCTCATTTGGAAATGCACAAAAATTCTCCTTCCCCCCCACCACAACTTTACGACACTAAAACTTTTCAAAACTAAAGAATATATTTACTTTCAACAGGCCTCTACTCTCTTTTAACTTAATCTTAATTTTACTTACTCTTTCCTTCTTATTTTCAGTGTTACCACTATATTTACCACATCCAATTTACCACTCTTCATCTTCTTCAGCACCTCATGTTTCTCAGATAAGTGTAAATGTCAGAGCATTGCAATTTTTATGCATACTGGAACCATTTAAATATACAACTTAGTTTGTTGTACGCAATGTTGAGATCTGTATCAAAACCTGTATTCTCACATTAATAAACGTCTAATGAGATTCAATTTGCCATTTAGCACCATAATAGTAATCGTTCAGATTGTACTTTGCAGTGGGAAGCTAAAACTGAAAGATGACCCCGAGTAAAAACGTTGATGTTCAGATAATTAACATTTTAGTAGTTCCCTTTTGAAAATGCCCTGTGACACTCTTCTGCAGACTTCCCCAAGAGCTTTATATAGCTTCACTTAAGGGATCATGTAATTAGGCAGGATTTAAAAGGTCCCACTGGCCACTTCAAGCTCTATGTTAGCTTCAAAAAGAGACTGAAGCCATTTACACTGTATTGTTTAGTTTCGTCACTAAGATTTCCTAATATTTAACAGAGGTGCTGGAAATCCAAAGAAGCTTTAAACAACCAGGGAACAATGTAAAGCCAGAAGTGAAAATATTTAAACAGAAGTAAAGAGGATTTCAAATCCATTTTACACAGCTGCATCTGCTGTGACAGTTTATTAAGCTGCAAGGCAAGGGATTATTTTTTTTTTTTCCTTGCTGAAATATTTACCATAAGCTAAATAGAATTGTCACAATGTCTCAAGTCACTGCTGTGGAAAGCTGAACATTAGCATTCCCAAACGAGAACATTACTTCATTGATTCAGTGAGTGAAAGGGTGAGCAAAATCAGATCAAAAATGGAAGCCAATGTGCAGCACGCAGATCCGTGGAGGGAACTGAAAATGGGAGAAAAGCTGGGGGGCGGGGCGGGGAGTAATAGGCTTTGTGCATTGGTGGATAGAAAACAGCTGAGAATTTGCTGTTTTTTGAACAGCTTCCAGGCTGTGATGGTGTACCAAGCAGAACCCACATGCATTTGAACCTTCCTTTCTGCAGGAGAAGCTGCACAATTTCATGAGGGCTTGGAAAGAGTTATAATATCACTTGGAGGAAGCAACTGCCTTGGTTGAGAGAAGTGATGTGTAAAATGACGATCCAGGGCTCGTTGGCTTTTTCTGAAACCATTAAGGTAAAGTTAAGGTAAGATCCTTTCAGTTGTACCATTCACAAGTGAGGTATCACTGGATTTGGTAGAAAAGTAGGAATACAGTGTCCTTCATTTCCCAGCTAGGCTATCACTGGAAACACCACTCTCAAAACCACTTGCCAACTGCAACAATCTAGACCTGCTATCATCAAGCCTCCAAGAAAAAAATCTTTCTAACTAAATCCTTGTTAAATTTGCAGTCACGTGAAATAAGAGCGTCACTGGTGCACCTAATACCAAAATAAAGGTTCAGTCATTCAAACTGGACATTTACTTCAGCAGGGCAATCTCAGCAGTAAATTAATCATGGCAGCACCCACCTATTTTTTTTTTTTTTTGTAGATGTGAACAGAGCAGCTATGTGGGGTTAAAGCAGAGAAGAGACTGAGGGGAAAATACACAGAAGCACGAGGCAAATCCTGACTCCTGCAAACACTTCTGCAGAAGTCAACAGAACTACCTTTGTGAATCAGGCATGCAAGATGCGGCCCCTCGCTCTTCCCCCTTGATATTTAGAGAGAAATCATTGCACTGAGTGTGTGCCACACAGTTTAGACCCTGGAATAAAATATATTGACCTTTAAGAGCTCATTCCTAATTGGAGTTATCCATTTGAAATCACACAAGTCGTTCTGGCACCTTTGGCCATTTGTGGATATTAACTCTAATCTAAAAAAGTACCAAAACACAGTCTACAATTAAATCTTCTTTAACATTCTGTTCTTTTTAAATAAGGAAGAATTTGCACACAATACTGAGTTTTCTTTGAAGTCCTCTGAAAATATTTTCAATGCTTTATTTTATGATTATCTATAGTAAAACAGAGAGAATAAATAATTATGACCTTGCTAGGAAATTCTGACATTAAATATTGCATTAGAAGTCAAAGGTTTCATGACAGGATGTCACATCTCTAAGAAACTATTACATATGGTCTAAGAAACTGAAAAATAAGCTGTGTCATGACAACTTGCCTGTAGCACTGATTTTGTTATTGCATATCACATTTCTACAAAATAAGTTGTTCTAGAAGCAAATTGAGCATAAGTTGCTTTATACTCTCCTTACAATACTAAGTGCAGGTTCCTCCAGTATTTTCAGGATCTACATCATCACAGGAGCTTCCATTTCTTACTGAAGTCTGAGCTGAGCTCTAACTTAAAAATTTCACTTTCTTAACAATACCTTTTCTTTCAGGAAGAGGGTGGGGGGGGGTGAAGAATGGTGATAATCAAAAGGAATTTTCTTTTCCAATCAGTTATGACTTTCATGAAACTTATGGATTTAACATCTCCAAGTCTTATCTTCCCTGCTCATGCAACTTTTGACATCTCAGGAGTAGCAGATATTGGGCACGTCAGAATTCAGAATATATTTGAAAACCAAAACTAAATTAATAAAATGAAAGAAAGATATATTCCAAAAAGAAGATTGGCGTGATTTAGGCTGGCAAGCAACAAAGAATGTCAGAAGGCTAAAGTGTGAAAAGGAAGGTCTTTGCCTTCTGAAACCAAATAGCAGGGGGACACGGAGTGTCCCTAGAATACAGCACCCATTCCAAACAACAGTAACTCATTTTCACCCCCAGAGTTGAAAAGCTCTCATGTGGCCCATTTTCACTGAAAATTTCATTGATTTTTCTGTATTTACATAGTAATGGAAAGGATATTCACTGGCCACAAGAGGAAGAACTAAGAAATCATATTCAGTGACAGAGGGTGCAATAATCACCTAATTAAGTCATAACTGTAGAAAACTAGGCAAATTCATGAAATATGCATGGGTAATGGATCAGTATATTTTCCAGGCCTCTTCTCTGCTGTTTTCATCTGCAATATGCATGCTAAAGGAGGAGGAGAGAGGCGGGAGGAGAAAGTAGAGTGGGAGAGCAAGAGCGATGAAGGTCTGAGTGCTGCATCTGCTTTGCTACTTAAAATAAAAGATTCTAACAAATTTTTTTTAAAAAGTTTCAACTGGTTAATGTCACATGAGGAATATTTTCATTATATACGTCTGATATTTAAAACTAATATTTTTTATACATACAGTTTTATACCTACGTCTATTATAAAAGTGTAGGGGATCCAATGCAATTCTGTTATAAAATACCTGAGACTCAAAAGTGAGGTACATCAGTATCATACTCAGCCCATTAACTGAATTCTGTGCACTTGGGAATCCTTACTACAAACCTGACCACATCTACTCCATGCCCTGTCTTTCAAATGCTGAAACAGAAGTTCGTGATGCTGGGGAAAAATGTGTCCCAATCTTCTCCCTCTCTGGGACCCTATTACTCTGTAATGTAACCCTTCTGGTTACTCTGTATTATTTTCCGCTCCTCATGGCATTCTCTGGAGTCTGGGAAGCACGTAATTCAGTCTCACTGGGCTTCAGTGAAGGAATAGCCAAACGAATGCCTGAATACCAACCCTTAACCTGCTGGAGAAGCTTTTAAATATCATTTTCCTTATTAAAACTCCTGCATTGTCAAGAAATGCAGGAGAAAGGAAAACCAAAAAAAATGCTGGAAAGAAGGATTATGAGTGCTCTACACTGAGCTCCCATTAAGAAGCCAAGATGATAGGAAAGTTTCACAGAAAGCTATGAATGGGACAGGACGAGGAGTAAGGTGCCAAGAAAGAGATCTCCTCATATCTAAGGAGTTTCTTTTGCATTTAATACAATGCCCTTGACACAGTATGAATTGATAAAACACCACAGTTAATGAAAAGAGTGAGAAGCACTAACATCACCATTCAACAAAATGACCCTGGATACTGGGACACTTTTGGGAAAGAGTCAAGATCTGTAGTCCTTTTCATACCTAATGCACCAGTGAGGTGCACAGAGTGAGTTTTCATATATTTACCCTCAGCAATACCACAGAACAACAAATACAGAACTGACCTTGAAATAACCAGGATATTTACCTTGAGTGTAGAAAGGAAGTATCATTATAGTAGATTTTCAGTAGCTTTTCACCTCTATAGCACATCCTAATTTCATTTCTTCTGTTTGTAAATTATCAAACTAGCTAAACTTAAAACCACTATAGCCATGAAAATAATCCGTCAACTTGAAACACAAGTCATTTAACTCCGCTGCTAGTTGTACCAAAGTGTGTTCAGTAAACCAACAAGTTTGGAGAGATCTTTTTTGGCAGCCCTGAGCTTAATCTCTGAGGCCCTCCAGAATGAGCATCCTTACAAATACACGTCCTGTGTTTGCAGCACCTGCATCCAACCAAGAACATCTCCAGATAGTAAAGAACAGTGCAAACCTAGGCCTTCATTGAAGAATACTGATACTACAAAGACCACAGAAGTGCATCGCAACAGCAGGCTTCAAATAAGTCCTCTAGCATCTTTTTTCACCTGCTCCGCTTCAAGCTTTTAACCAACTTCAGTTCTTCTTCCAGGCCACAATCCCTGGGTTGCAATTCAAGTAAAGGACATAACAATCCTTTGGAAGGCCTGTGTGTTAAACATACTACTGGGTTCCACTTTGATGGGTTTGTCTTACAGGTGTACAGGCACTGAAGTTTTTATTAAACCTTTCCCCTGTTGTTATTTGAGTTTATGCACGAAGCCACCGTAAAGACATATTTTTAGCCTTGTGAAGTGTTTTCCCCCTCTCCGTTAATTATCAAGTACCTGACTGATTGCTCATGATTGATGACTGATGGGGAGAAGGTTCAGCAGGTGTTAATGGTTTGGTTAATGTGAGTGGCACAGAGGAAGGAAGCCGCCCACAATTCCATCAAACTACACTTGCTGCTATTGCCTGCAAATAGTTTTCTCCATGGCAGAGTATGCATGAGCTTCTATAATAAACTGAAAATGGAACTTTCTGTAACGTGTTATTACTAAAAAGAGTATTACTAAAGTAGTATGATTATTTCTGATCTTTGCTTATGGAAATAGTTATTTATTTAAACTTTCAAGTGACATAGAAGTCATAGTCAAACGAAAAAGAACTTCAAGTGGAATAATCAAATTAAATACTACGAACTGAATTCAGCATCGGCAAAAATATTTTGCAATGTAATCTAAAACCTATCCCAATAACGTCTTATAATTATGAAGAGAAATTCATTTACATGAAAGACTTAAACAGCTTTTCAAGTTAGTGATCAATCAGGAAATCGTCTTAACAAGCACAAAGACTTCCTCTGAGACGTGGGAAATGCAGACAGGTTATTTAAATACAAAAAAAAAATTAAAGTTCAAACTGATTTCTACTTAACTAAAACACAGACTCACCTTTCTGATGTCTTCTGCGTTGGTGGTGCTGTCATAGTTATTTTTATAGGTTCATGAGCATTACTCCCCATCCTGTGTTATCTGCTCTTAAAAGCAGATCCTGAAGGGAGTAGGCTGGTGTTTCTGCCTACATAACACTTCAGTGAAAGAAATTAGGATACATAAAAAATTTTCTGGTAAGATTGGGTTTTATGTAATCTCATGTAATCCATTACACGTATGGGATGTACACAATTGAACTGATTAACCCACTTAAAAGAAATATTTGTGTATATAAGCTTGTAGAGCATGGATATGAAAGAGAGAACCTGATGATTTTTTTTCATTTACATATTCTATAATAGTTATATTTTTCTGTTTCCAAAAGGGGAAAAATTCCTAGAAACACCAAAACCCTCAGTCCAACAGAAAATGCATAAACATTCTAAGAATGTTTATGAAAAAATCTTAATAAATAAATAAATGTGAAAGAGGAGACATCTTTGGGCTAAATTAATGCTTAAGCATGATTCAAAATGATAGCTAAGATGTCAACATTCTTTCAAAATGACAGTTTTAAAGTGAAAAATGAAAAGGGTATAGAGTATATATAGTTATATATAAATACATAGTTCTGAGTATAGCTAGCATTTTCTATGGAAATAATAAAAGCTTCTATATTTTATATATATATACACACATATATAAACATTTTACAGGTAAATACAAGGATATATGTATTACCGAAAATTATGAAACAAGTCAGAAAATCAAGCTACTTGCATGCCTTAATGCTAAAGAGTTTATTTATATTAATTTCTAAATACAGATTATATAAATCTGTATTTGTAAATCAAAATAAGATAGGTTTCATGCAATTATCTCCTATAAATTACCTAATAAGATGACAACCTCTGAATATCCTGTCATCATTTCATTATCATAAGCGTCACTGAAATTCACAAAACACTACTTCAGAACCTCTTGAAGTTTTAGACAGTTTTCTATTCAAAGGTTGATATGATAAATGAATTCCAAACTCAAAGTTTGAATCCTGTTGATCTAACACTCAGAAAAAGAGTTTCCCAAATTAAGTACAAACCAAAATTTCTTGTGTTTACAATTGTACAGAAATTGTGTACATGATGGTTATAATGTAGTCTCTTTTAGGTTTTAGAAATGTGAATTTCAACGTATAGAAGCATGAAATATCATATGCTACTTACATCAAGAACTGTTTAGAAAGTAGTTTTTAGAAAGGATCTCTTAGTTTTTACAATCAGTTAAGAATTTTAGGTATAAAATTCCTGTCAAGTTCCAATCGGGTTTCTACTTCTAAATCCAGTAAGAGCTTTTGTAAAATCCCATCCTCTTCTTTCTACCACATTGGCAAGTCTTTTACGAAACCCTGTTGGTGAAACTGATTCTTTTTGCTCTTGAGACAGCCTAAGCACAAGGAGAACACTTGCTCCTTCTAAAGTCTGAGTTCTTCCATGGGAATAAAACAATTTTAACTTAATAAAATTTATCAAGGCTTTTAGTCTAAGTAGGAACAGCAAGTTAGACATCTGTCCTTTACCAGACTCCAGTTTGTTCAGGTTGAATATCTGTGTCAGTGACTTCAAGGAAATTGGTAGACAAAAATAGGGCTTTTTACATTGATGTGTTGTTTTGGGTTTTGTGTTGTTTTGGTTTTTTTTTTAAAAAAAAAAGAGGAGTGGTCCTTATAGCAGCAAAAATAGGAAATTTTAGAGAGATTAATAAAACAGCTTTTGAGTAAGTCAAAGGTTCAAAAACTCAATTTCCTTCCCCTCTGACTCAACTGAACAAATATACCGAAAGCAATATTCTTGTCGCTTTCAGTAGCAACTGAATATATCTTCGGTACTTGTAACAAAACTCAACAATTCATGTAAAGGAAATACAAAAATGCCAAAAACCCCAGGCATATTAATAGTCGGCAAAAAACTTCCTGAGGTCAAGAACTCAAACTACAGAAGCAGCATGGCTATTTGTGCTGCATCCCAAACAGCTCAGGGCATGCATTGCTGGATTACATTTTTCTCTAAAGAGAAATTTTACAACCTCTTCCTAAAATGGCAGTCAGAAATTATGATTTCCTGACAGTGATATGCGACCATCACATACAGAGCTTTCTGAAAGCAGTGCTTCTAGTTACTACGTACCACATCAAGAATGGCAGGTTTATAGAGGAAAACAGTGGGAAATACCATACTTAAATATTGTGATACAAACCACAAATTGCTTTTGTTCAGGTTTGAACACGTGCTTTTTGTACATTCTCCAAAGAAAAACAGTCTGCAATGGACATGCATATCTGTAAACTAGGTATGTACACACACACACACATATATAGACACCAATACGTATATCTGGCATGCATGTATCTGTTGTCTCCATTACGTCAGTACGATGTTACTTCCCTAGCTTGTGAGATTGTCATGATGACTTCCCTACTTCACCTAGACAAAATTTAAAAAATTATACATATTACATAACATGTATACTGTTAGTGTTGTTAGTCATTTGTAAGTGGTTGATTACAAAGACAGAAAATCTCTGTAATCAGCCTCTGAAAAATAGCTTTTTATTTGAGGATATTCCAAGTACTATTATGGGAGTTTCCATCCTTTACTTGCAAAATATCAGTTATATTCCACAAATATTCCATTTGGGGGCTTGAATCTTTGGGAAAATTGGCTGCATGACAACAATCTCCAATAAAAATAATCTAGTCTTCTGGATCTGGTACAAACCTTCACTAATGAAAGATGACATTTCTTATGGAATGAAAAAGAACAAATAGAGAGGAAAAAAGTTACTGTTTCTAAGCTCTAAGGCTATTTTATAGTATTTAATTTATTTTAAAACACTTATGCTTATTCTTTTGAAAAACAAACAGTTTTTTATAAGGCAAACCTATGCTATTTGATTAATTGACAATGGATTACTAAATGTTTCTGGCAAACACACAATCCAGTATCCAATGCACATTCAGCAAGCCAGTAGAGCATGGCCTTTTTAAGGACATGCAGGGCCCAGGATAAATAGCAATCAAGAGCAGGAGTGCTACTCACAGGAGGTAAATGAGTTATACGTGCTCAGCCTGAAAGACCAAAGCAAAATTGTAGTAAAAAGCTTTGAAGTATCATGAGATGAAAGAAGCAAAACCATTATGTTTAATGGCATAAATAGATGGGGAATAAACAATGAGCAAACTGGACTACACCTAGGATTCTTAAAATTGTCCAAACTGTTTAAGTGAAAGTGACTAAACGACACTGTATTTCCAGTGTTATTAGGATAGCCACAATATGCTTAAATACATAAAAAGCATGTGTTTATTTTATGTATTCAGCCTGAAAAATCAGATTTATAAAGCAACACGAATCCAATACAACTTCTGTTTTTTCAGTCTCTCTCCTATTCTTGGGGCTTTTTTTTGTTTATTTGTTTCTCTTGAAATTAAGTCTGTAAATAACATTCATTGCTTTCAGATGAATTGAAGAGTTGTTAGATCAAGCAGAAAAGTGGAAAATTGATTAACAATGCAATGTTATCAACTTCAGATCATCATCATTACCACTTCTGATGACCCCAGTAAGTCTGACATTAGATGTGATCATTAGGGGATCTGTCTGGTCTGCCTAGCATTTAGGAGTTACATTAATCAAGGACTTGTTAAGGCTAGACTTTAGAATTCTGTCCACCAAAATCATCTCTTAAGATGTTTCTTTCTAGCTCCCATCATTACTGCTTGATTTATGCATCGAAGTATGAGGGGTTTCAGCCCTAATTAATTTTATCCCATCTAACATAACTGCACGTGTTCTCATTACCCATCTAGACATCTAATCCCACTAAGCTCTTTACCTTCTTGAGATCTCACAGCAATAATTTCCACCAGCTAATTATATATTGGGTAGAAAAACATTTTCTTTTAATCTCTGTCGCCTCTCTCTATGCAATCATCTCTTATCCTCCCACAGCCCCATAACCAATCTTCTGCCCCTCAGAAATCCATCGCTTGGCATTCAGACTCCTGCCAATTCATCTGCTAAGCCTCACTGTCTCCAGCTACTGTTTCTTCTGACTGACTCGGCTCTGACCTCAGCGAGGACATCCAACACTTTCCTTTTCTAATTCTGTTCACCTCTAACATTTTTCTCAGTATCTAAATCAATTTGCCCTCTGTGTTCCCCAAAGCAATCACGTTTTCCATTTCCGGATTTTGTGTCACCATGTGCACCCTTCAACTGATCATCTTTTCATAGTCTAATATCAGTTGTTACTACAACTCTCATATTAGTCCATCCTTCTCAGTACCCCAGACCAAAATGATTTTGTGACTTCACCCATATACAACATGTTTCTTGAATTCCTTCTCTGAAAACCAATCTTCCCCTACCCAGGCTGTTTGTTTATCCCATAATTTCCTGCACTTATTGTCTTTTCTTATCTTCACCTAATGAATTTTCAGACAAAATTTTTGACAAGGTATTATATTTGAATAATAAGTTGTGACTGAACCATGAGGAAGGAAAGTAAAGGAAAAACAAAGCTGATACAATGCACAGGGAGCTGCTACTGACCTTACACCAAGACTACCAAAGGAGTAGAAAGCAGAAGCTAGAAGAACTTCCTGCTTAGTGCAGAACGGTTCCAGTAAAGCTTAATCAAGAACAAAGTTTCCAGTTTCTTCTGATTTCCATCCAGTACAAAGTTTCATTTCTGTGAGAAAGGAAAAAAAAAAAATTCTCACATCACTATGAGTCCAAACCAAACTATACATTGCATGGGTTCAAAATTATTCTGTTAAAACTGCAAATGCCAGGCTAGAGCTCCAGCTGACAAAATCCCTTCCTCTGCCCTTACAGTATCAGGTGTACATCTGACCTCTTTGCCTTCCAGAACAGACTTCGTTTTTTAAATTGTCCTCTTTCTCCTCCAAATGATCAGTCTTAATAAGTAAAACCTGAACTAGTGCACTCAGTACACAATACTGGAAAAGAATTTGGTTGTGGCAAGAAACAAGATCAAGAAGAAAGAAATAAGATTGAGTGTGACTAACATGTAAGTGATAAAGAGATGCCAAGAACAGCAGAGTATAAAAGAAAGTCCTAAATCATTCTGTCATCCAAGAAAGCAAGTGAAAACAGACAGCTATGGACAGAGAGCAGCACAAACTAACCCCATGTAATTCTCTAACACTCATTTCTTCAAGCTATTGTGGGCAGAAACCAACCATCGAAGTCTTTATGTGTCATTCATACGCAACTCATTTCTTCTCTATTTTCATTAGGAATTAATTTTAGCTGTTTTTACAGCATACAAGCCTTCTTTTTAAAATAAAGTTTTATATTATACCTCTTAAAAAAAAAACAACTTAAAAATTGGCATTACCTCTGGTGGCAGGATGCTAATTTAAAAAAGAAATCTAGTTTCTTCTGTCATCTAATTTATCAGGATGACACATCAAGTTAGTCATTTGTAAATGACACTTGATTAAAATAACACATTAAAGGCACATTTTAATTAAATTATTTATGTGCAAATGGGGCCTATACAAGTAGACCAAAAGCAATGACTATAATCACAGCTATGTTTCCATGTTTCCTTGATATAGACACATTATCCTAGCAAATGTTTTCACACATCCCTGAAATGCTATTTTTTTTCCCCACCTTTTTACACACACCTTGTGTATGTATAAAGGTAGCATTAAAAAGCCAAAGTACAGAACCACTCAGCATTGCTGATCCTTGTACCAGATATTGATATTTTATTTTACTTAACTACAAAATTGAAAGTTCAGATGTGATAACTTTCCCTGTTCGGTACAATGGAACTGACCTTCAAGAAGCATCACACGAGAAAAGGAAATCCGTCATTCTTAGGCAAGAAAATTCAAGCCTTATCCCTCCTGCATTTAACAGACATGATCAGTTGTTCAAATGCAGACTCTAAATTACTCACTAAAAATATCCATGAAAATCACAGTATCGTACCTATAGGTAAAATTAAAGCTGTAAAAACAGCCTGTACATGGAGCATCTAGAGTTACCCTTGTGTACAAAAATTATTTTGTCATGAGCATCTCCAGGAGGGGAATTATGGGCCAAATGTAAACACTTTCATTATCAGATGCTGTCATATATACAGCAACATGCTTATACTATGTATGTAATACACACACATATATATATATATATAAAATTATATATATATATAAAATTTGTGCAGATCGTACCACAAAAGTTACACTTATATTCCTGATTTTCACCACACTATTTCTGTGGATTCTAAAAGTATCATTTATGACAAATTCCCTAAAAACAGCCTAGACAGCCACTTGAATTTTTATTTCATTTTCTCTTTGCAAAGTAGTATATACAAACTTAAAGGTTTTTTTTTCCTACAGCAGAATCTACACTATGTTAAGATCATCACAAAGATAAATCATTAATTCAAGCAGTTCCTAACATTCTTTAAAGCAACGTAGAAGATTAAAATGCTCTACCCCTCATGATATCAAGTTTTCAGATTTATCAATGCCATAGATGCACAGCCTCTGCAAGTCATAGATATATTTGCTAAGGAGAAGAAAACAGCCCCTTTCCAGAGCACTGATTTCTTTTTGAGAGGATAAGCCACTTACGACAGAGACAGTTCCTTGTATTTGAAGAAAAACAAAAACCAGCAGCTTATAAAATGAGATTTTAGAATAATTTGCCATAGGCCATCCAAGTAGCCCAGATCATTAACAAAACAGGTCATTAAGCTTTTATGAAAGAAGCTATTACTGAGCTTCCTTATTGTCTATGGAACCACATTTTATTCCTCTAGTTTACAGAACCAAAAGAAAAATTCTTCAAGAAATAAAGATGGGAAAAACTCTGATGCAATCCAAACTCAAAACCAGCCTTAAGCTCATTACAGCTCCTCATAACTGTGATAAATAGATTGTGTGTGTCTCTCTTCATGACTAACCTGATTTTTAACTTCCATCAAAACCTATTTTGATCATCCTTCTTATTTTTACTGTTTTCATTTAAAACCTCTTTACGAGGTCTGAACTAAAACTGCACTATTCAGCATACGAAACTCTCAGTCATTAACATACTGCCCTATCATAAAAAGGATACTATTAGAAAACTCGTAAAAACTTTGAATGTTAAGATTGGAGAGGCTAGAATAAACACATAACAACTGCTAGGGATTCTTCTTCTTCCATCTGTTTAACAAGTAAAACACCTCAAAAATATTCCAGATATCTGAAAGACCAAAGGTACATAATTCTGCACAATTATGTTGATGTTGATTTTAGTTTAGCTTCATCTAAGAATTCCATGCAAAGGTCAAAACATCGTGAAGTGTACCATCAATTACATTCAATAACAAAACTTCTGCAATTTTAGTATTTCTGTGTAGGCCCATCAACATCCACAGCACTAACCACAGAATGTAATACTATTGAATTAAGTAATAGCCAAAGCAGATTAGTTTTTATGGAGCACTTTTAAATTTTTGATGGACTGTACTGATCTTCTCTCGGTTAAATCATACTGAACATTTTAGAGGGCTGTCAGTCATTTGACATGAACATAAATATTGCTACAGCAAGAGACCAACAAGAACTACAGTCCAGTCTTGAAAAAACAATAAATTCTTTTTAAACATAAAGATAAAACATGGCAGTTTGTAGTAGCTCAGCTTCAAAACAATAAACCATCTGCCTCATTAGATCATCAAGAGCACTCATCCTTTCCTTCCTCTTAGCTAAATATGTTCTTCTCAAAACTGTTGAGCTGTAGCCAGGCCCAATTCACCATCCTTTCAAGAGCTGTTCCTCCTCTGAAGAGCTAAGCATCATCAGCTGGCTCTCCCGCTTAACAGTCACCCTTCCCTTGGGGCTGGAATAGAGAATTTCTTCACTAGTTTCACACTCAGGAAGGTGAATACCAGATGCAGAGAGTAGCAGGGGAAAGTGGTGGATACTCTAATTGCCCCTCTTACCTGCTGCTGCCAGAAAACACGCGTCTTCGCAAGAAATAAGAAACACTATCAGTGATTCTTTGTCCTGCTAGAGACTAGCGAGCATCTCCCCTCAAGAAATGCATCTTTCCAGTTAGGTCAGTCAAAACACTGCTAATACTCCCTTGTGAAAACTTGAACAAGCAAATCCAAATATCTCACCTTATAGGCAGCAACCTGGATTTCTGTTAGCCAGAAAGATCTGCCACATAATCAAGATCTTACTGCAGAATGAAGAGATGGATCAGGCAAACATTTGACATCTGACAGAAAAGTTCAAAATATGTCAGATTTTTTTTATTGCAATAGAATGAGCTGATTACACCACAGCACATGGCCTACAGTAAGAGACAAACAAGTTGTGCAGTGGTAAATTCTATCCAGAAGCTATGAACAGAAAAGAAATAGCTCAGAGTCTTTATATCAATATCACCAAAACAACAGAAGATATAAGAAAATTACCTGTGGCACCAGGATAAAAACATAACAATTACCAAAAGCAGCCAGAAAAGGTTTAGAAGAGAGTTCTGTGGGGAAAAAAAAAAAAAAAAAAAAATCTGCAGAGAGCCTTTGGATTTTGTGGAGAACAACCTAATTTCATGTAAATCCCAAAGAATATTTCCAGAAAGAGCTGTAAAAGTCACATGGTCTACACTTTGCCCGACAGCAGACACTCTTTTCCTTGCATGTTCATGACAGATATTTGACTAAGAGCTGTTTAAAAACTTCCAAAAACAGTGATTCCTTTATCTCATGGGACAATCTACACCAGTGCATAACTATCTTTACCAGCAGAAAGTTTAGCTACGTTTTTAGAAGCGTGCCTGCATGCCCAGAATGGATAAAACATGCAATGGGATGACCATTACTCTCAGTGATGAGTGAACAAAGTAGCTTAATCTAGAAGATTTTGTGGATATGTGCAAATACAATGTTTTCTGTTCCTTCAATAACATGATATTGGTAATATAGGCTCAGTTTGTAATCCACCCTAAGCCCTATATTCTAAGGAATCACTGCCTGGTTATTCCTATCTAAGCATAGCATTTGCCAGCAGGATGCAATTCAAAAAGACGAAAAACTTCAGAAAAAAAACTAAAAACCTGTTGAGCCAAATTTTTTTGTTTAAATCTCAGAAATAACTGCTGCCCTACCAGGCTTGGCTTCACAAGCAAATAGAAGAGTGCTTTTAAGGCAAACACAGGAATCATTAGTAAAACACTGAGGGGACTTGGACTCAGGATAGATCCTGCCCTGCACAACGCACACCTCCAATCTGGCAATGCACCACTCTAACTAACTTCAGAAGTTTTACTTTTTTTAACAAGCAAACCACTGTTTAATCATTTCCCCTAGCTCAGAGTAAGCAATTTATTTTGAAGGATTAATCAAAATAGGGGATGTTATCAGTTATTCTTTGGTCCTCGATCCTTCATCATTTTCCAGTAATACTGGAAATCCTGGTCACTTTCGAAGATCACAACCACTGCCATTGACTTAAGAGTTCTGCACATGGTCGTTATTCTAAGTGTTTTATCCCAAATATTGCTGGTTTAATCAGAAAATTTACTGAGCTACTTTATTCCAGAAGAGTTCATCTTCCTTCAGACACTCCCTTATCTCCTCCTCCCCATTTATAATAACTATTGTGCCATTTTTTTTTACATAGTAGTGTTTTCCTCCTGATAATTCCAGTTCCTTTTTTTCATGACAGTGACAGATACACCTGATAAGTTATAGAAAAGTAAACTTGACAACATTTTCTACTTTCAATTCAATTTCTAATCTGTTTATACATTGACTCTTTTGCTCCAGTTACCAAAAAAAAAAATGATGTCTCTGAGCTCATATCAATTTTAATATTTACAACCTGTCAAAATGATTCACATTCCTCACTGAAGTCTTAGCTCAGGTGTTTCATTGATCAGGTCCCAAATCCCTTTCTTTAATATAAGCCTTAAATTAATCTCTCGGAGCTGGCAACATCCCTCACAGAAAGTAACAAAGACATTTTTAGCACAGATAAAAGCAAAAGCAAAATACCTAAATTCCTATTTAGCTAAGCGTTGATCAATGACAACACTTCCCTGAAGTTTCAAGAAGCCTTACATAAACACTCAGCTCGTGCTAAGAGGAAATACTGTGACAAGAAGGTCTTTGTTGCTCAGCATCAGTGTCAGGTTTCACCTTCCCTTGTGAGCGTCTGCGCACAGGGGACTGCCCACCCAATTCGGAGCTCACCCGAATGCTCCCAAGGACAAAACCTCAGTGCGACGTAGATTCACATAGCCTGTTTACTCTTTCCCAGCTCTGTGGTCCCAGTTTGCTGGCAGAAGAGGAAAAGGTAGGTGCAGGTCCCAATCCCTCTTCCACAGGAAAAAATCTAAATGGTGCCAGGTGGGGCTGCTCAGATTCAGAAATAAAAAGTTCCTCCAGAAATCAAGTAACATATTTGGGTGGTGAAAATAAAAAAAAAAAATAATGCAAGTTATTTTAAATAAATAAATAACCTTTCTGCAAGCCCAAGCACTGTAGCAGCTTTATTTCTTCTTTCAAACTGTGAAAGATCCAAGCTGAGGGCTAAACACACAAGACTCTCCAGTCTTGAGGGGTTCTGCCAGCCCCGAGACAAGGGGCCCCGCAGTGCTAAATGTTACATGTGGTTGTGAACTCGGTGTCAATGAGAAATATGAGAAAAATTTGTGATTTTATGTTTCCATTAATCAACTTGCTCCTTACCATCAGCCTTGTTTTATTAACATAACCAGATAAACACACACGTCTCATGAAGTTCAGAAGGAAGGCCAGCCAGCAAAATCTTGAAATTCTTCAGGTGAAGTCTTCCATATTGACATGACCTCAGAAGTTTTACAGGATTTTGAGTATCACAGCTGCATTAAATATCCTCACACTCTTAAATCTTATCCTTCAGACAATATAGTTAGGCCAATTTCACATTTAATTTCTTACTTTTATAAAGTTTGACTTTTCCACCTCAGCATACCTTAAATATTGAAGACAGTCTTTGCAATAATAAAATAACTTCTTTCAAGGATATGAGACATAATTTGATGCTCATTCTTTAAAGCAGGAGGTTAAACCTTTTTACTGTGAAGTTGGTGGCATAAATTATATCAATATATAAACCCTCCACAGCAGCTTTAATATCATTTTGTAACACTGACTTCTCCCAGTTGGTCTGAAACTACGATGAGGTAAATCTCAAGGTCAGAATTTGATAGTAGCATCTGTCTATTCTTTCAGTCGTTACCAGAAGGAAGAACCTTCAGTTTGCTTTTTATAGTAGTAATTTAAGGGTTAGGCTTAGATTGAGGTTGCATCCAGTAATTTTTGCTTTATTGTGGTAAAATGTATCTTTATGGTGTTAAGAATAAGGACTCCCAGTTCCAGACCTTGATGGACAAGGATTCACTTGAGTTTCATATTTAAATTTCATGCTTACGCCGCTTTTTTTTTTCCTCTTTCTACTTTTTTATTTTTCCAATGAGACACAAATATTTTCTTGTTTAGTGGATACAAAACAAGAACAGTGACAAGACCTGTTTTGCAAACACATCTGGGTGAGCGTGCTTTTGCTCCTCTGGGTAATTCTTTCCACAGAGCTACTCACATGAAAAAGCTGTTCGTGTGGGTGTGCAGCGAGTTATCGTTAACACAGGACTTCAAGATCTGGGGACTGAAGAAGTCAGCACCAAGTGGCCTGAGATTTGTAACAAAATGGTGGAAGCTGGTGACACAAAGGCAGAGTTAAGGCAATGCGTATTGATTAATAGATTCCTGAATTTGCAGCTGTTATGGCAGATGCATTTCTTCTGGCTTCCTGCAGTTCTTAATCAAGCTAAGCATCAGCAAGAGGCACATTTGCAAAAGCATCCTAGAAACGTGAATATATAAAATGATGCACTTGTGTTTTTATACATGCCCTGGTAACAATCTTTTAGTAACTAGGGAACTGCATACCCGCTCCCTGTATGATTGCCTGGATACTGTTTAGATGTCTCCTGTGGAGATTTGTTGTCTGGTAATACAGATTTTAACCATTTCCCAGAAGCCTTACTAAAAAAAACCACAACAATGAAATGATTGTTCTATATCCTCTTGCTGTCACTCTTTTTCCATTTCCCCCACCCCTTGAGCTGTTCGCCACTATAAAAGAGATAGTTACAAGTTTCAGAAGCGTATAAAAGTGGCTGAAAGTTGAAAACTTCCTTTCCTTACCTTTCCTTGATTGAAAATTATTTGGGTTTTGTGTTTCTAAACTTAAAATTGGAACTGCTCCCTTGATGTGTCTTTTACGACATGTTTCACCCCAAAGCAAACACTTACACTGCTAGGAACAGGGGACCGTAATGGAAATAGTAACAAATCTCTAAACGGCAGCAGTGCTATCAGGCATGATTACAACTGGTTTAGGTTTGAACTGGGAGCTCCCATCTTCAATCTATCCATAAGCTTTAAAGGTAGTGTCACATTTACAAAAGATGGTGAAAGGACAAATGCAAGCTGCAGTGCAAAATAACAGGCAACAATATAGCTGTACTCCTAAAACAGAAGCAGCACATCAAAACCTGGTGTAAAAAAGCATCAGTGATAACTACAAATGAAGCAGCTTTATTAGCACCAGTACGCTCAGCTGTACAAAAACATGGAGCAGCATTTGATCATGAGATATTAAAAATGGATAAAAGGAAGGAAGAAAAGGATAAAAAGGGAAGGTTTGTATTTGCCTTTAGGTGTCACAAATCTCCAAAACTTTTCAGTATCTTAGCTTTAACGAAAGGATCTGTATTTTAACACTCTTGAATACTAAAGCATGGTCAGTGTAAGCTGAGAAACTTACCTAAGTGCCATTTTATGCTTTATGTCAATATTAAGGATTTTTTCAATGTATGTTATCATAGAAGCACCATATATATACATGTAGTTATCATGCACATGAGCCCCCAACATAAGAAGGACATGGACCAGTTGGAGAAGGTCCAGAGAAGGGCCACAAAGATGATAAAAGGGCTGGAGCACCTCTTCTGTGAAGATAGGCTGAGAGAGTCGGGGCTGTTCAGCCTGGAGAAGAGGAGGCTCTGGGGAGACCTTGTAGCGGTCTTCCAGTACCTCAAGGGGGCCTACAAGAAAAATGGGGAGAGACTGTTCAGTAGGGCCTGTTGCAACAGGACAAGGGGTAATGGTTTCAAAATAGAGGGAGGGAGATTTAGATCAGATATTAGGAATTTTTTTTATATGCTGAGGGTAGTGGAACACTGGAACAGGTTGCCCAGAGAGGTGGTGGATGCCCCATCCCTGGAAACATTCAAGGCCAGGTTGGATGAGGCTCTGAGTAACCTGATCTGGTTGGAGATGTCCCTGCTGCTTACAGAGGGGTTGGACTAGATGACCTTTGAAGGTCCCTTCCCACCCAAACCATTCTATGAGTCTATTATTCTATAATGAAGCCAAACCTTTACTTTGATGCACCAAACTCCATACCACTTTAGTCTATGTGACAAAATATTTGCAGCTATAACAATAAACAAAACAAAAACATACACATTTTTCCTAAACAGCTAAGAATATATAAAATTAAATGTTGGCCCTTAAAATGAGACCACCTTACTGGAGGCTTCACACTGAAACCAGACCTGACTTTTGAGGTCTGCTTTGTACTCAATAATTAAAAAGGATTCTTACCTTTCATAAATGTTGAATCCATCTCACAACACAAGGCACCTCTTCAGGTGATTTAACATATGAATAAAGTCATTAGAATAATTCAAACACATATTTCTCAGCAATAAAATATTAAAGTGTAGAACTGTATTTCTTGCGACCAACTTTTACTGAAACTTCATCAGTTAAAATATAGATGTAGCAGTGAAATACAATCCTCTCTTCATTCAAAATGCCATTTAAATTCACCTGTTCTGTAAAGCTCATGTCTGCTCACTGACTGGTAGAAATTCACAGCACATTCATTGTCATAATTCACACTAAGCGCAGGGGAAAAAAAAATAGAGAGAACTAAAAAGATCTGCTCTAACCATCATCTTTCAGGATTTTTGAGCAACTTTTGCTGAGTATTTAGAAGCTTCAATTCCTCTCTGATTCAGTATACATGTATGGGAGAGAGCAAAAAGAATAAGGTCACTAATAGGCAGCTGGACAATATCTAAACTAAAAATCTCTTATATACATTTTATTTTGGTTTCAGAAAACCAGTACTGTTTTGATGACCGTTACCTATTACTGCCACAGAGTCAAGCACACAAATAGCTAGTGTTGTTGTATCAATTTTCACTACCTGCTGGTACAGACAATGCCGTTAACTAATAAAAAAAAAAATAATCTGCACTGCTTTGTTAATGCCAGAAAATTATTTACAGAAAAAATAATAGGTGTGCACACTTACCACACATAAGTTCATGTGTATGTATGTATGATATGCACAGGTAACACTAACTGCTTAATTCTCCTTTAATCCCATTGCACTAATAACATTTATCACCAATTCTAGTCAAATTCAAATCACAAGTACCTTACAAAACTAATTTATAGTCTCAAGTGCTGTCTGAAATCCCCGAGTGAATAATCTTTACGGTTCTGGTTAGGGAAAGGTAAAAGACAGATTTTAGTTACATATAGGAACTGTGAAATTATTTCATTTTTCCATTAAGAAAGCATCTTAAAGTTTTTATGATCGAACTTTCATTTGTTTCTATCTTAAAAATGGACTTAGGTGAAAAAATTACTCCTTTTTAAAGAACTATCAAATGATATTACCATAAAATAAATAAATTATATATCTACATAAAACACAGCATGCACATGTTCCAAGCTCTTTGACACATAAGTTGTGATTTAAATTTTTTGTCGCCCTACCAAAATGACAGCTCAGGAGATTTCACAGTAACCATTGGACGCATCACCTTCTCATCTTCTCCAGGATTGGCAAGGGAACTTACAAAATTATTTATGAGTAGCAAACACTTTGGCTTTTAGCACGCACAAATTTGCACCAAACATCAGGTGTCTCATTGTTTTTTTTTGAGGGAAAGACGTCTTCGGGCTATTTGGCAAAAAATCTTCATATCTCTAAGTTGCAGCTCCAATGATGTGAATTACATACTGTTGCATTACTTAATTGCCAATAGTATAGTTTTCAGGGACGAAAACTATAAATATTTAATAGTGTTTATAGAAGTCTAAATATTCAGTATCTACTTGCTGAATGTCATTACATTCCTCCTTGGATTTAGAAGGAAAAGCCTTCATTTTGATGACAAAACCCTAAATAAGTGGATTTCCTGAAAACATTTTCTGCTTTCTTCTGAAGTGGACGTATGTCTGACTAGTACATGAAGCTCTCCACATACCACACAGAACTTCTTACAGATGCTCCCCATTCCAGAGGGGTTACATCTACCACTATTCTCAGGAGTCGTCATCGTCTGTTTAATAGCTAGAACACAAGTCGGAAGAGACGAAAGCGGTGAGAAATGCATGGAGGGGCTTGTTGGGATCTCCAGGCTTTTAAGCCTCTTTCCCATTCCAAAATAAAAACAAAATCTTGCTTATTGTTGGTGTCAGAAAAGCCAATTTCTGTTTCAGCAGAGGCTCTCAGAGGATCCCGTTTCAGGGCGTAGTATTCTGAACTTTACTTTTAAATAAGGTTTAGAGTGCTCCACTGTAGTAGGGAGGCAATCCCTGACGTGCCTACTCAAGGTTAGAATTTTGAAAATCTTCATTAAAAAATTTGCTGGTTTACTATGCTGATTCATGGTACACTGCCTTTACTAATTAAATTAATAGCTACACTTGCTTACTAAAGAGATTAACTTTGGCATTGCCCTCACTAGACAGGTTAGTTGCTAGGCAGCTCTCACTGGAGGTTTGGAACTACGTTCTTATCTCTGAGGACAAAGGCCGCTATGCATCTTTCACTAGGAGAATGAATGCTACACTGCTCTCACTCAGAGCATTCATCTCCGTCTTTATATCTCAATTGCTTTCCTTTAATTATTTTAATCACTTGGTGCATTCTACTGTTGCAAGCCTATTTAATCTGGAGTACATTTTGACTTGTATGCGATGGAATTGCTTCCATTTTTCCCTCCCTTGCCAGTTTACAACCTCAAAATTTATTCCAAGTCACACATGAAAGTCTTGCACACCAAAGCATCCTATGTCAGCTGCTGCAGTTACACTCAGTATGATATTTAAGCCCTTCTCAATATTTTTCTATCCACTGAACTGTTCATTGTCAAATATCTGGTTGTTTACTTTGTTCCTTTTATTCCACACTTCAGTTCATATCTAGGAAGTCATACCTTTTATTAACAGCCTCATTGTGCCAAACGCCTCGTCAACACCAGCAGCACAGCTCCCATGGCTTCGCTGAGGATACGATCTACCCCACCTGCAGCTTGCTGGTGCTTTTCTACCTAGGACCTGGACCTCCAGGTATCCAGATACAGATGTACTAACTCCCTTCGCACGGCCCAGATGATTTCCAAAGAATTAAGATGCCAGTGTTGTTTTCTCATTGATAATCTGCTTTTTTTTTTCCTAGAGAATAGATACACATACAGCCCACATTCTTGTACCAGATCAAGACAATCAGCTCAGCTCCACAGATCTCAGCAGAGCTGAAGACACAGCTCCTCATCTCCAAAACAAACAACCCAAAACTAAGAATGAGTAAAATTCTCAGGTTTAAGCTGCAACCAGATTTCATTGCTAGACTGTGTCACATATTCTTAATAAAATAACACTGAGCTTAAAAGTGGTACCTACATCAACGTTATTCAGAGCATACTTCCAGTGGCTCTGCATGTAAAATGACATAGTGACTAACAAATGAGGGGAAACAAATTGCAGCTGAAAAATACAATCCTTTGCCCAGTTAACTTGTAAGTTATACAATGACTTATACTACAATTTATTCTTTAACTGATTTGCAAGTTTTGCATAATCATGTCATGCAAATGTACACCAACTTGTGCTTTGCTATTTCACTTTTTGTCATGCAGCTCATTTTATCCGTCTCTGAGTACTCGCTATCCTCTAGGTGTTACTCAGGTAATATAATTATTCCAGAAAGCACCATTTGACTGGATGGCCCGAGCTCCAGAGAGGCTAAGACATAAAAAAAAAAATTGAATAATTAATAAAATATCTCTACAAATTCAAATTCCCTTGTTTAATAAAGAAATAATACAATTCATATTCTTTGTAAGAAATATGTGAGTATAGTCAAGTTGAAACATTTTTATACACAATTTGCCTACCCTTTTGCCCAGTTGTGAGAATTCTCAAGGTTTCTTGCAGTTACATACAGACAAAAGCTGTCAAGAGCACTGTATCTTTTCCCAAGGATAAACAAGTAATCTTATCCTGCTTGTGGGACAATACAAGTAACAGGAAAGACAATAGAGAAAGTTGGTCAGTTCTGTCTCTGAAAAGGTAAAAATATGGAGATCTTAAGGCTAGGCTGAAACAAAAAAGGAAAGTGATAATATCTTCACAAATTGCAAAGAAAAAAACTTTAGAAAGGAAGATCATAGTAGTGTTGACTTCATAAGAATAATACATCACACTTTTGTTTTTAAACAAAGGTTAAATCATGGTATTAAATGCCATCAAGGATTTTAATATTTTTCAGCGTTCAAGGAATTAGGAGGTGGAAAAAAAGAATTCAAACTAACAATTCTTTTCTGTAAATATCAAACTGATGATTGCTCAGAAAAAAAACATAAGGTAACCGTCTTGCTTGAAGGCACCTTTATTTCTTATAATATGTCAGCTTCTTTTGACATTTCATGGAAAAAATACTAAATATTCAAAAATTTGCCTGAAAATTTACCTCTACTGGGACATCAGTTTGAAGGGTAACCTGCTAATGACGCATTTGAGACTGACATCCATAATTTATACTGGAAAGTCACATATAAAAATCTGTTTTGGTGAGGTTGGCTTTTTTAAACTCTTTTATTAACACATTAAAAAGTGCTTTAGAAAGATGTGCAAATATGTTACAGAGGAGACTCTGCAGTTTTAAGACTCAAGGAAAAAGATTGCAATTTCTGTGAATCTCAAGCATCTGGGACAGAAATTCTGATAATTACACACAAAATAACAAACGGTATGTTCTGCTACTTGAGATAATTAAATATCAGCAAACTTTATGATCTATGGATGACAAACATCTGACTGGAGTAGTGATGGTAACTGTAAAATAATCTAGCAATACACTGATTCTGAATAGATTATTAGTGTGGCCTTTAAATTCTCTCCCTTTTTACGAGCTGTTCGTTGTTTTTATATAGGCAAGCACATTCATATCCAGAATTGTTAACTTTCACCTTGGTTATACAACAAAAGAGTTTAAAGATATCCAGCTGCTTCAAAATTAATAGAAAGCTGTACAATGGATGACACATAATGAAGGGTTTATAATTTAGTATGGTAGAACTGGTCTAAATTTTTACTTTCAAACAAAGCGCTTTGAAGAGATAGAAAACAGGTTTGCTTATCAACTTTTCATAAGTCTTTTTTTTAAGCAACCCCTTTGCCTGCTTATTTCTCCCCAAAAGACTTTTCCCCAGAGCTGACATTTGAGCACAGTGACAAAGCTTGGAAGCCAAAGGAGCCAGAGCTGAAGTCCCCCAAAGAGCACTGAAAGAGACTCCTCAATATTTGATCAAATAAAGGCACTTTGTGACCTGCCTCACTGCTTACTGAGAAACTATAAACTGTCTTAAAATTGAGAAAGAATAAAAAGTACTCTTTCCAAAAAGATTAGAAAATAGGGAACATTAAAAGAAATGCTCTGTGGTATTGGGAATTTGCTGTTTGCTCTGTCCCAAAAACTTCTCTCACTGTTATACAAAGCACTTGATAATTTTCAATTTATATCTCTCCCCTCTTTTTTTTTTTTTTTAATTCGGCACTCGCAAAATGAAAAATGCTATATATTAAAATGAGATCTGACACCAGTGCACAGAAAGTATCATTCCATTTTATACACAGACAGATTTAATTATCACCCAAGCAGATACAAAGAAAGGACACATATAGTCCTTTCCCAAATCAAAGCCCTTTATAGTACTACCATCCTCAAAATAGTCCCAAATTTCAAAAATCAATTAACTAATTGTTGTCATGTTTTTTGTACCACTTCCATGAAGTATGGTAGGAATATATCCCATAAGTTTCTCCTTTAAGAGGAAAAGCAATTATGACAACATCCATGGAGAAAGAGAGGAGGTGTGCAAGAAAGGATTTCAAGTAATATCAGCCAATGTACTTTGTGTGAAGCAAATTAGTTATTGGAGAATTTTTTTTTTAAAGGAGGTTAGGGCACCAAGATGAAAATGTTGGAAAAATGCAGAGGAGGCACACCCGAGAGAGAGATTTAACATTCAGTAGAACGTTTAAGTCAATAGAAATAGCATCCAAAAATATCCTTCACACATCAACTGATGAAAGAAAAAAGTTGTACAATTTGTACTATCTTCAGCACAAAACTCGCACAGATTACTGTGGGTCCATGGGCATGTTATGAGCCTGCCTGCTATGACATCAATGGTGTTGGAGCTTTGTGTGTATTTCTATACAGATATTTAGAGAGTGCTATTTTTGAGTTCATGTGCTGATCTCAGTCTACAAGCTTGAGAAGAGTTATTGCTGATCCTGTTCAAGTCAATGGCAATTAGACAGCCAAGATTTTCTCTCTGTTCTCCCTCTGTCGCTTATCTTCACCCCAAATCACTGCTGACATCATTCAGATGTTTTAACGGCTACAGATTTTGGAACAGACACAGAACTTAAAATCTGCACTGAGATCAGATGATCATACACTTTTAAGTGCATTATGCAGGACAAGTTCGCTACATCTAACACATCAGAACCGTGTTTTGTGCCACTGTCTGAAAGATTGGGCATATGCTATCTTTTTAAGATTATGTATAGAGCTTCATAAATCAAACGTCTGAATGAAACTTTGTTTATTCTCAGTAGTATACATGCAGGTATTTTTGAAATGATATTTTACCAAATGTATCTGAACGTCCTGCTGACACAGTATTTCAAGGGAGTCCAGTGAGGCAAACAATGTGACAGCAGAAAGAATGTGGAATATATGTCAGAGCAAATAATTGATGTAGCAGATAATAAAATCTAATGCAAATACAGGTTTTACCAGGGAGAAGTAGCACGAGAGTGCTAGTATCTCAAAATTAGTATGATTCAAAAAGTGTACACAGTCACTAGACTATGCCATTCATGGCAAGTAATGAGCCATGATACTGTACTGTGGTATATGAAGATATAATTTAGATTTAATATAATTTTGGAAAAGCTTTTTCTATTTTAATTATTGATGTTCAGAGTGATAATCATATTTGGATTCGTTCTTTACATTTTTTGTTACAATGATTAATCACACAGGACTTGTATCCAGCTCACACCCCAAAACTCTCACAGCCTTTCCCAGAATTATAGTGAGTAGATCTATCCTGGACAAAAAAAAAAATAAATAAATACAAGACATACTTATTCCTCATTATACACTACAGAGGCTACTGATACCATTTGAATCCCAATCTCTACCAGTTGTCATCATCATAGTCAGACATCTTAATACGAGCAAAATAAATCTCTAGAAAACCACAGAATTTTATAAACAAGCATACTCAACCTGAGTTCACAAAAATTCAAATCTCAAGCTCAGCAGTTTAACTACAATGAAAAGTACAGATTAATTTCTATTTTTTGTATAATCATAGACAGTATTTTCAATATCTAGTATACTGGGAATTAGTGAAAAATAAATGCCTGAGAACTTTGGTGTTATCTTGTCATCTCGTTCATTTTAGCAAGTGTGAACCAAAGGATGTTATAGGGGAAGCTAACATTTCTGAAAGACAACCCACCTCCACTGAATGAACAAGAAAATTCATACCCTCAGCAGCAAGGACTTAAACAAATAGTGTCTTTACAGCAAAAGGGACATACTCTATCTACAATGACAAAGAAATTTACAACTTTCTTTTCTGTAATCCATAAAAAACTGCACAGAGAACAGTGTCTGCCTAGTTACCAGCCTCCTGCATTTAGCTTGGGAATCATGATACTAAAAACTACTTGATTGTTGAAGAAGAGGATGAACAAAATTCTCCAAACTGGGATTTTTACCAAAATATTTTTTTTAAATTCATTTAAAAAAAAAAAAATCAAATTTTTATTAAATAAACAAAAATATCCTCCAGCTCTCAAATACCCACTCTGCCTGCTATCCTCTTCCTTCCCAAAAAGACCACCTTTTAGAATCGTGTTACAATGCACTCTGGGAGTAGTAACTTGTACATCACAACAACCTTGAATCCAGTTCAGGCTACAGAAAATATTTTTCTTTTACTCTTATTTACATTTGCAGTACATCAGCATCTAAAAGCCTTCAAAATAATGGGCAACATACAAACTCAAAGGAAACTACCCGAAAGAGATCACAATCTAGATACTGTACAGTGAAGTACGTGACTGTACAGCAATAAAAAAGGGAAAGGAGAATGAATGATGGGTTTCACATCAATCAGATGAACAAATTGCTATATACACTAGATCTGACACAATTAGCTAATGTAAGTCAACAAAAATATAGTGGGTTTTCACAACAGAACATCTATCTATATTCTTTCACTCAATTTCTGCCATTTAAAAAGTGTTCTTCTAGTCATTTTATTTTTGACCTAAATGCTGCAACATTTTATCTATTAAGAAAAAATCCCGTGTCTTACTAATTTACTAAGTTTAGTAGGTAAGTAAGTGCCAGAGGAATAGCACTCATTCCTGCAGTGGCAAAAGCATGGTAATAAATGCAATTGGGCCAAAAACATTTCAGAAGTTATCTTCCTTGAACTCTAAATTACGTGCAATCAACAGCAAAACAAGGCTTTGCTTGACTTAAAATTAGAGAGTAAATTGCATTGTTTACTCTGATTCTGACATAAAGTTGTTTTACTCTCAGTTGTTACATGAAATCTGGAAGAAAAGATCACAGATAAGACATTATATTTGGTCTCTACCGCCTATTTTTAGAGTAAGGCTTTAAAAGTGATCTTCAAATCTGGATCTAAAAATTTTGAACTGACAGAACCATTTCTCAATATGCCTGGGTCTGAAAGAATAACACCAGCATGCTATTTTTTTTTTCCACCTAGAGGAAGTGACCCTCCTTAAAATTTTGTATGAGTACTATTCTTCTCAAATGGAAGCTCCATTATTCACAGAGCTCTAAACAAAACCCTACGTAGAAGAATCCCCCAGTGTCAGTCAGTGGGAATTCTGCAATACTAAAACACACAGGATTTTGCACTGAACTTCATCGTCAATGTATTGTTTTCCCCATGCTCACTCGTTTTTTTTGGTCATCCTACCAAAATTCTTATTTTGAAACATTTTTTCAAAAAATTTGGTTTAGTAAGTTAGATTTAGATAAATAATACTTAAGCCAAGGCAGTTCATTATAGAAGTTATTTTTAGACAATTAATTTCTCATTAAAATAGCAATAGAAAGGAATTTCTCTCATTCCCTTTAATGTTGCAGATGTCACTGATTCTCTCTATTTTAGGAAGCAGGTAAACTATACCTTTAGCTTAACTTTTCTTCCTCAACATTGATTTCCACCACCCCCTCCCCGCCCCCCGTTGGAATTCCTCAATCTGATGTTATTTCTGACTACTCGACTGCATAAAAAGTTCATTTAAAAATAAACATAAAGTTGAAAAGTCCAATCTAACAATCATAAATGTTGAATTAGTTTTATTCCAATGTACACCTTCTTTTTTATCTCAACACCAAAAAGGAAAAAAAAAAAACACCTCTAGACTTTCTTACAAGTGAACAAATGTCACAGTTGCTTAGAAACAGTTACTCACATCTTTGCAAATAGTATTTTCTATGCACTTCGTGGACCATTAAGACGATCTAATTTATGAACTGAAATGATCGCTATTCAGAAAGCTCAGTCCCTGTGCTACTTACGGCGCCAGAACACTCAAAGTTAACTGGTGACTGAAGTCTCACAGTAACAACTGACATTTCATTTAACCTTTCTAACTAACATAGTTATTCTCTGTGAATCACTCATGCCATGTTGAAGCAAATCTTCACCTAGATACTGAAACCTGAGCTTACAAAACGACATGTCTGGCACTTTATGAATGACACCTCTAAGCCATAGAATCTACAGGGAGCATCAAGTGTGCGGCACTAATTTGCAACCAGTATGCCCAGCCTGGTGATAGAGACAGCTAAAACCCACTGCTTTCTTTTGTACTAATATGTGTGAAAACAGGGAAAATTATCGTGAAAAAAAAAATAAATAGTTCTTTTGAAAGTTGTAGGCCATACGTGCTAATACTAGAATTAGTTTGTGATTTTTCCCACCCGTAAAACTGAGATCAGGAACTACTTTAATCTTCCTCAGCCCTCTCCGATTTCAAGACAGTATCAAATATTGAGTGCAGGTTTATGAGAGCAGAACAAGGTTGGGCTCCCTGCTTGGGGATCACACTTGCTTCATTGTAATTAAGGAATACTTTGCCCAAGTTCCCCAGGCTAATACAAGTCTAATTGAAGTCAATACTAAATCCAATGTGTTGCCATATGTGCAATCTAAATTCACATCCTAAGCTCCCCTCAAGCAGATGAGGCTGCCGTGGCTGGACCTAACAGAACTTGCAAGGGGACAGGAAGAGGTCACATCCCTTGACATGTCCAACAACCAGCACCAGCAGACTGTATTGGAAACTGAAAATAGAAAACGTATGGCATCAGAAGGAGTCAGCTGCAGTTAGAAAGTTCAATATGCGCTCCTCTAGAAGAGATGGGTTAATTCAAAGCATCTGCCTCGGCTCACAGTAATGCCTCTGTGTTAAGCTTTCGTTCTCCCCTTCCCCAACAATGAACACCCAAAAATTCCAAATGCCAAGGCCACCCACTTTTGCATCTGGGCTTCTGGAAAAGGAGGGATGAATTCCCTCTAACACACAAACCCCAGTAAATCAAGATTACCAAAGTCCTCCAATTTTAAAGAAAAATGACATGAGGGAGGGGAGAAATCAGAGATCAGGAACAAAAAGCACAGAAGTTATGAGTTTAACCCCTCTGCGATTACAACTGCTTACAGAAGCACGGCTTTAAGGTGCTTCAGATAGACAGCCAAAAGAGATGGTCAAGGTACAAATCTGCATCTGTTTCAAACTGTCAACCCTAGACTCTAATTCCACTTTAACAGTAGTTTAAACATTAGAAGAGATTGACATCATCACTCCTCAGTAGCCTTAACTTACGTAACTTTCAAAAGAACAGACAGTGAATTAAATTAATTATTAGCCTTTCACCTTGGAGACCTGAGTACAAAGGTAAGAACCTCAGAAGGTAGCTAATCAGACTGGTAGCCTATTTTTGGTCTCCAGTGTGCTCTAATGCCCCTCACACATTCCCTGGACTACCCTACTTTTTCTTGTTGGGTTCCCCACTCCCTCAATCCAATTTAAAGTGAAAACTCAAGTGGTCAGGAATGTCTGACATCTAATCCTCCTTGTGATGGATGTTCATGGCTGTCAGCAATGTTGGATCAACATCAGTTGTTGAAAACAAAGCTACCAATTAAAGATGACCTTAAGCCCACCCCAGATTTGAACAGTGTTGAACACAGGGTTTGGAATCTGAAGTGTGATCCAGACAAGAAACTCGCAGTAGAGCATTATTATACTAGTAGTCTGTGTCAAACATCTGAAGTTCAATCTGAGGATTTCTTGAACAGAAGACAAGGCAGAGAAGGAGAATTTTCTAAATATAAGATTTGCTTGCTCTATCTCATACATCTCTTTCACAGCACCTGTTACCACGATGCTGGTCAAAGGCCAGGTGAAGTAGCACACAAATTATCTGCAAACATTTCTGTAGTAATCAAGCCTTACAACTAAGTACAGATGTCTTATTTATGCCTCTTCAAATGTGACTGTAGGACCTACGATAACGTTGTTAACAGTTTTATGCACTTACTTGAGTAAGTAAGAACTACTCCAAAAATAATACATTTTGTTAAAATTTATTTTGCCTATTTAAAAGCAGTTAAGGAAGTACAAGAAAGAGCTGGCCAAGGATGTATTATATGACACAGAGTGAATGGCCAAAGAACATGTGAAATCCAGAAGTTAAGATGCAAACCTGTACATTGCTCAATAGACAACCTATGGTGAATTATTTCAGGGAAACCACGGCCAGCTGGCCAGTAAGCCATTGCGATAAAGACGGGATAAATCAACAACAATTACATCCAACAACTTATTCAGGCCAAATGGTCAAGCGTTTGGTCCTATTTACAGTTTGGTCACATTTCCAGAGCACGCCTAAGAATATCTGCAGCTGTCTGTGTTTAATATTTTCTTTATCTGCTGTTATATTAATTCTCACCTTTTAAAAATGAAAGTAAATAATTAAAAGTTTACTTGTAATGATTATTTCTTCACATAATGAAATAAACCATTTCATGCAAGTATCATACAATTTCTATTCTAAATAGAATTATTTTCTATTTTAAGTTTATTAAAAGTTGACAGGATGATGTTTTTAATTGTTCTGCAGCTTCTGTCAAACATTTTTTAAGTGGCAGTAGCTGTATATGGAGCTACTCTTTCAAGACTATATTTTTTTCCATGCACAACAAATGCAAAGGGAGTTACAAGGAATCTTTAATAAGTATAAACATCTTCTCTTCAGAGTGTATCAAAATTACTAACTCAGATACTTACCTAGCATCTTTGTAATACTGTCAATAAAATCACATACCATAATGCATATTTGCAAATCTCATTGCTCTGCCAGAATTTTTAAAATAAAATTTATATATTCAGTTTAGTCTGCCTATTCTTTAGTTCCTAATGCACACACAAATGCACGTTTCACAATAGTTCTAAAGTCTCATGCAAACTTCCCTGAAACGCAAATCTAGTCCTACACAAAAAAAAAGAACCCAAACCTGTCCAGTATCTTTAAGTGTTGGACAATTTGCATAAGAAAATCTAGTCACACTGTTCATTATGAAAATACAGCCAAAAAAATCAAGAGGTTTGTAGGAAGTGACTATTACTGGCAATACTAAGTAGGACTGTACTTAAACAAATGTACATCACACCCTCAGACTTAAGAGTTCTTAGCCAAAAAAAAAAAAGAAAAAAAACCCAACCAAAACAAAACAGCAAAAACCTAAACAAACAAACTTTAAAGTCTTTATGATTACACTATAAAGGCTTGGATCTGGCTATTGAATATCTGTAATGTTTGGTACCTATGCTGGACATGTATCGTTGTGAGTTCCCAAAGTAAAAACAAAGAGCGACAGTACGAGGAAAAGGAAGGGAGGCAGAGGGAGTAGCAATGAGGGGTGAGACATTTAAGGTGATTTCAAATGTTAATGGGTATGAAGTTTTGGAGGTGTCAGTGTCTCCTCTACTTACAAAGAGAACCTAAGGCATACAAGATTAGGCATCTCAAGTAGACAAGTTGAATCCAGCCCTAACTACGCATCCAAACAAAATTCACCAGTCCTTGCCATTGCTTCTCACATGCATTGGAAATGCCTTGGCTGTTCTTTGGGTTCCCCTCTAAAAACTGCTTTTCCCCAGACCTCACTTTCAAGACGCTGCCCATCTCACCTGGCTTCTATCTAGGGGGATGGAGGCAAAAAAAAAAAAAAAAGAAAAGGCATAAAGGTAAAAACCTCTCTACTGTTTTCCAAAATTAATTTTAGAAAACAACTGTGTCAATAATCTAGTAAGAAAAACAAAACAAAAGAGGAACTGAATACTGAGTAACTGCAAAAACAATCAACTATTCCAAACTCCGTAGTTTTTTTTTGTGTACAGCTTACTTTACCCTTGCTTACTGTACGTAATTACATCCCAATGCATACAGCTACTCTCTTAATAATAGTTCCAGAAGAAGAAGAAAAAGAAAGGGAAGGAAGAACTGTGCTTCTACAAAAACTTTTCTGTTTTCCTAAAGCCACATTTCAGACACGTATGTAAAACTACAGCCAAACTAAATGATCAGCTTTAATAATCTGCTCATTTAAATCCACAAAACACATCGACAAAAGCTATTACTGGATAGGTTATTCAGTTCACAGGAGCTTTCAACCCCATTGAAAATTTCAGAGGGAAAGAAAACAAAAAAAAAACATCAAAGTCTTTGTATTTAGTGTACAGACCTTTTCGCCGATTCAAGTTTAAGACCTTTTTAAAAATGCACTGTCAGCAGTCTAGCTTTTAAAGGTAAAATGAGGCCTTTAAAGCAGGTATCCCACTGTGCATTCTGCCACTCTGTTGCCTGTGGAGTGCAAAAAACAAGTGCAAAGATGGGACTGAAAGTCTCAACCACCCTCTTACAATGGCTTTCATCTTCTCTTCCAAACTTGTAACCTTCGAAGACAGAAGGAAATGAAGTTAATGTGTCTACAGGTAGGCTGGAACCTGCTAGGTTTTTAAAGAAAACTCACAAAAGGCACAAACATCCACTGGAATCTCATTATGTTATTTAAAGGGACACTTTCACGGTGGGCAACCCCCCAGTTTGACCTCTCTTTTTAATTCCATCAGTTTGAAAAGTTCATGCACTTTCTCTGGTTCCTTTAATGATTTGTCACTTCTCTCTCTAAAGACGAAAACAATTAAAAATGGCACTGGTATTTGATAACACCAGAAGGAAGCCAGTCTATGACAAGTTACGCTTACCCTTCATCTTTTGCAGGGAAAATACTGAAAATTCAGCTGAGAAAATATCTGTCACCTTGCATGTTTATCAATACAGTCTTTTATAAATGCTAAATAAGCAACCAGGAAAAAAAAAGGCCAGTGGTCCAGAACTCTTGAGTAACTCTGAAACAAGTCAATATGCACGAACACACCTAGAAAAGAGTCAAACAAATGACCATTGGACTCTGAATGGCTTCAAATAATAGGAAGCGTACAGCAGTCTGGCAAGTTTCTTTAAAAAGCACTGCAGAAATAAAAATGGGCAGTAACAAGAACAAAGCATCAGAAACAAATACAATTACATGTTATCATATATCCAACTGAATGTGATGTACAAACATGTTTAAATAAATGGCTATAAAATTATTTTACTATCTGCTTTTTAAGTTTTATTTTTCTATTCGAGGGTATAAAATCTATACAGTAACTTTTTTGAACCTTCTCTGATTTTTTCATTGCTTAATTTTCAATAAGAGAGTCTACTTAATTCTGGATTTTTCACTTTCTTTATAGAATCTCAATAGGATGGTTCTGATCAGCAACAGCTAAACAGACGTTTATTTGCCATAACTCTACTGTGTTAAATCTCACATTCTGGCAACATTAAAAGCCACAACTGTCTTACTGTCTTAAATAATACACCAGACACTTCAGTAGAATTATTGACTTTTACCTAATCTAGAAGCAGAAAGGACAATGGTAAGACATCTGCATAACAGAAAACATTTGCTGTGGGAAGTTGATACACCCTCTGTTTCATACTTCATGCAATGTAGCTCGTCACGAACGCTTTTAATTCTTGCCAAAAAGTATCCATTTTCTACGCTTCATTTTACCTGTGACTATTGGAGCAATAGATAATGGCTAGATAACAGTGCCAGAATGGTTCAGAATAACATATCTAAACCCATTTTACCTAGCAATATACAAAAGTACCACAATATGTCACTTGTGGCCAAAATTAGAGATTGTAGTTTGCAGAACATCTAACACGCTTTTGGGTAACAGAACTGGAGCCACATGGCATCTACAAAGAAAATTTATGAGAAATCATACCTTTCCACCACTCTAGTTGTTACTGTTTCTAAGTCCCCATTCATCCTCATAAAACCACAATCTCGCTATATGCTAATTCTCCTTTCCAATCCTGCACTGTCCTTAACAAATGCAGCTAAACCCGTGCCCATCAGCACATATAAATTCATTCACATACATGTGCAGTCGATCACATTAGTGGACTTGGAGCATTTCCATCCAATGTGCACAGAAGCAATCACACAAAGAAAACTTTGCTTTGCTTTGCTTCTCTTCTGGCTATTTAGATCTACTCCTGACTAATACTTATGGCAGTGTAGGTCCTCTCTAAGTTTGTTCTAATTAACGGATTGTTATCAAAGATGCAAAATCTACAGTTTTGCAAATGATACATCTCAGAGGGAAGTTCCATAAGATGGCCAAATTAAGTCTATACAGGTGACCTGCAATAATATTTTGTTGAAAAAAGAATGGTAACCAAGGGAAATGCTGCCTTGCCCTGGAATTCTTAAAGAGCAGCTGATTAATTCTGGAATTCATAAACACCAACATTATTATTAATATCTTAAAAGTGGATATCAATGTCACACAGCGACATAAGTGTTTTTCCATGCCTCTATTACTGAGATCTTGGGCCTGGCCACCTTGAGCTTTCAAGGACCAGAGCCATCAGTGCTAATCCAAATGGCATCAGTGCAGTGGTATTACAGACTTGCAGCTGAATTGGAATGAGGTTGTTAAGGACAGATTGTTTTGCATGTGTAGTGACAATTACTGACATGGGTTAAGAACTAATCATTGGCAATGTGCATTGTCAATCCAGTAAAGAGTCGAGTCTGAAGTTTGAAACTGCACTGACCCGGCTTTCAAACATTCCTCTCACAGCAATCCCTCATCTCCAACTGGTACACAGACTTGGGTACACCCAGTTGCAACAGAAGGGATTGTGGCGGTAAACCTCCAAGTGCTCAATGGTGTGCAGTACCACTGCCCAAAGCACAGATGAAAACACAGGAGCAGCTACAAATCAGCGCGATAACTCCGCAGCTAGAAAGAGGGTAGCAAACACATAAGTATTAAGGATAAGACTTGACAAGTCTGCATTCGTCTATTACAAAAAAAAAAAAAATCTATGCAAGTATATGTGAAAGCTCTAGCAATCTCCAGCACTACAACGAGTGCTTTACCAGTGAGGTGGATAAAAGGGTCCTGTAATGTTCTTGGGAAAAGGTGGCAGCCACAGTACAACGTTTGCATGTGTTTGTCCTTGAGGATCTGTAACAATTTAGACATACATGTATGAATATACATATATACACCTATATATATATATGTATATGTATTTTAACTAGCTATTAAACAAGATTGCTTTCTATAGCAATAATTTCTGGATTTGGATTGAAAGCCATGCAAACTTCAAAACTCCTGTTGAGTTCATAGGGCCATGGTTTCACCACTGGGACTTCCTAAAATGTATTTTGCTGTTAGTAGAAACCATTAAATCTGCTGACTACATATGTATATTGTCTTATTATTCAGTCCTAGTATTCTGCTGTGCATTATAAACCCTGCAGTATCAGTCAGAAATGGTTACAGAGCAACCACAGCAACATACAAATAAAATATGAAAGGAGAAATATTTTTATTTTAATTTTTACATTAAAGTGAAATTAACTTGAATATCATTCAGGTTTATAGGTTAATAAAATACAAGAGAAATTAATTGCTAGCAGAAATAAATACTTATAATGCAAGCACTGTGACAACAACAAATGCAAAAGCCTCTTCGTGGAAGTGCTTGCCCTAAAGGGCAAGAGATTTGCCAACCTAATAACCTCACCAGGGGTTATGAAAAATTTGCACATTGCCTGACAGCCTAAGGTAAAGTCTTATGGTAGCTCTTCAAGTGGATAAAAGGGAAAATGGAATGCATTGCAAAGAGGTACAGTTTATCTAAATCAATGGAGACATTTCCTACTGCACTGACCTTCACTGCATCTTGAGGAGTATAAAAAGCTTTAAGGAACATTTTAAAAACACCCAGGGGTTTTCTTTATCTAAGTTTTCTCCCTGATCAAATAAACCAGAACTCTTTATTATAGATATTTCCCATATTTCAAGTTAATGTACATTTCTCTGCAGCACAATCACCTAAATAATCTTAACACTTCATGAGAACCCTCCCAGTCTCCCAGAAATGTCATATTCCTCCCTCGATGAACATCCCTCAGAACGATAGCTTTGCAATGTCCCTTTCCACTGACACTAACTGGAATTATTACCCTGAAGCTGACCAGGATCAAGCAGTGAAATGGAAGAACTGATGTTTAACATCAGCCCAAGTACTAAAGAGTGGAAAACCGTGAGTGTGCACAAACTGATATTGTGTGTGTGATACAGTTCACCTGCATCTGTCCTCTTATTCCAGCGTTTATGAGAAATAGCAGAAGCGACAGAAGAGTCGTTTCTGTTACCAAAGACAGCAGAGTGAATTATTCACTCCTAACTCTTTCCTTGTGAAGACTCGGAAGCAAATCAGGCAACAGTAACATTGGCAGCTAAGCCTATTCGCAGAACTTCAGTAAGCCACAAAGGGCATGTTTTTGAGCCCGTATGCCACTTTAGCATGACTGAATCACTGTCCATTCAATTAATCCCTATTTACAGAAGCGTTCATGAGCAGAGAGCAATATGAAGACATGAAATACGAAGATATATTGCACTTACAATCTTTATACAGCCTTCCTCTCTCTACTTTTTAACGTTGGTCCTTGTGAACTAGGTTTTCACAACAGCAGAAAATAGTAAAAGCAAGCACTGCACAGAAACTCTAATAGTATATCACCCATACCACTCTTCTTATCTGTAGTAGTACTTAAAGAACTCTACCAAATTAGCAAGGCTTAAGTAAATAAGACAATGATAAACCCCATTATCCTTATTCCCACTTAACGGCAACATACAGCACTGCGATGAGCAGTGGCTCCTGACTACATGAGGTATATTCATTTCTAAAAATTAGCTTCAGTCTCTGCATTCTGTCCAGTAATATAATGCAGTTTCACTGGGAAATATTTGTCAGATTAAACACAGAATAAAGAAAAAAAAAGGTTAAATTTAAGTAATTTATGTTTTCTCTCTTTGTTTAATTACTCCTCACTTTTGCCATTATAACCTTGTTTGCATCTGAATTTGAGTCCTTCCATACTTCGTCCTACTTTCTTCACAAGCTCTAATTTTTACCTAAACATCTAGTTCCATTTCCTATATATTTTTCCAAATTTCTCAACAAATACATATTTGATTTTAAGCAGAAAACTGGCCAGAAGTCTAAAAGTAAATTAATACGTTTCATATAAACAACACAATCAGGTGCATACAGCCTTTCACTTAATACCATGGGAGTGATATTATATAAAAAGTAAATTTTATCAAGTATGGACATGTGAATTCCAAGCTCTTTAAATTCTTTTCATATATAAATTATCAAAATCACATGCATGCTTTACAATTTCAGGTTCAATACATTTGAGTTTATGAGTTTCTGCATACCACTACTAATTTCTGCACCGTGTAATACTTATTTTAGTTTTGTGTAGTTTTTCTTCACTATTTGGCCATTTTTCCTTATTACACTTCCAAAGCAGCAGATTTATTTCTGAAAAGTATAAAAGATACATGTTTTTCTGCTTAATAAGTAAACTGCAGAGAGCAATTATAATCATCACTCAGATTATTCCATAAAGCCTGACAACAGCAGCACAATAAATGCAGTTATCAACCACAATCTTTGAAAGTCATTGATCAGAGTTTTGGAAATACATTGCCTTAAGATTCGTCATGGGAATTCACGTTTTATATCCATAACAAACAAAGCAGCTGCTTTTAAAATTCAGGGTAAGGAACTATGTCTTGCCTGCCTATTTCATTGAGTGCTCTGCATCTTGTCTTTAAATCCAACACAAAGAGGAGCTCTTGGGTTTTATCCTCTCCTCTTCTCAAAATTAATGAGAGTCATATAAAGCATCTGACACTGGTAATCGTTCCTTTATATTTAAAATATATGTAGCTAGAACAAATGCATGACTCACTTGGCCACACGCCTTAGCTGTGCTACCGTACCTGAACAGCTCTGCGGCACTCTACCTTTTGTACATATTGCATGCTTTAAAGCTGTCTAGTGCAATAGATAAATCTAGGCAATCACGTCTTTCGTAATGATTTCTCCTGACATTCTCAATTACATTTTGGAGAGCCTCGAGTACAACATTTCCAGCAGTTCCCTCAACCGATAGCATAAATTTTGTTAAACGGCAGAGCGCCGTGCAAGATCTATTTGCTGTTAACTCTGGCTCCACCATCAAAAGCACGAAGTGAAATTGCATCAGATTTCACCAGCAGTAATTAATTTGTTATTTTGAAGGGAAACAGTAAGAGCCAAGCTACAAACAAAGATGAAATTCATATAGAAGAATGGCACAGAAACATTTCTTAAAATTTCCTATAAATTAGCGTGGAGCGCAAGCCATCATATAAAGCAGCCAGAAAGTATTATTAGGGGGGCCTCAATAATGTTTTTGGCAACAGGTTGGAAGTTAAAGAAGGTATGAAAGCCAGTGCTCTGAAACATCACCTAAAAGAAGGTAAATTCCTACACACACAGACACTTGTTACATACTACAGGGAAAGCTGGATTGCTAGGGTGATGGGAAGTTAGTGGATTTTAATCTTTGCATGTAAAGCTGATATATTTTGAAAACTTAAAAAAAAAATGGCTCTACTTTTTTGGGGGTGGGGGCAGAAGTAGAGGATGGAGGTGTGGGGTTTTCTTTTTCTAAACCATTTCCATCTTTTATAACTCTACTAGAAAAGTAGCCAAAACCACTGCTCCTAAGACTGTTTTAATGTGATAACTTATAATATTGTGTTTCTGCTACAGCTGAGAAAGACAACACCTGTATCTTAGCAGTTCTGAAGAGACAGAGTTGTGAGTTGGATTTCTAGAAAAGAAATTTCTGTCCAATTCGCTCCCCACAAGAGACTGGGAGTATGACAAAGGGAAGGAGTGATGTAATTTTTTTAAAAAGGATCAAAACACAAAATAGACTACGGACAAATAGGAAACTATACTGATTAGATTACGTTCTACTTCAGTCAAAACAAAAAGACTGGTGAGTAATGGCAGGTATATAAACTGAGTTTTACAGAGAAAACAGTATAGAAACACGTCATTCTGAGCAACAAAATAACTGGTGCAAGGAAAAAAAATAACATCTAATGAAGAAAAAGTCTTCCAAAAAAAAAAAAAAAGATTGATAGATAGCTGGTCTAATACAATATTCTCTACAATCTTGATTTTTCACTAAATTCCCAATTTATAATAATTTATAGGAAGTCTCATTTTGATAAGTATTTTCAGTTCCATGCAAAACCAGTCTAAACTAAACAGCCAGAGGAAAAAAAAAAATAATAAAAGAACTCTATAGCCATATTAAAACATCCTAGTGCCAACAACTCCAAATTAAGACAGTCTCTGAGCACTCGCTGTGCAGTATTAGAAACAAGATGTCTTGTGACAGAAAGATCAAAGACTTGGTTTTGAAAGTTGAGCCTGAAATCCTTTTGCTCGGGTGTTCCCAAATATAAAGGAGGATAATAGCATGTCCCTCCCACAAATAAGCACTGGGATGATACAGGCATCTATTGAGAGGTACTTGCATAACAAAGTGATAAGCAGACTATTTTTTATTACAAAAATAAACCACACTTTGGTCCATAAAATAAGCAGATAGAGTTCTACATCCCATTTATACTGAAGATATTTTTGAACAACCACGGTCCCAGTGCGTTTTAAAGCACTATATGTACAATCAACCACAAAGGCACAGAGCCCATACATGGCCTTGAAATAGCACCTTTCTGATGCAAACGATCAGTAGGTGCACCAAGTACTACTGCCATGAGAGAATGGTGAGAAAGGTTACTAAAAAGAGGATCAGCAAGTGGACTTTCTTTTAGCATGTGGGTGTAATTAAATCCAACACGAATTACAGAAGCAGCTCTTACAAGCCTATGGATTGTTGATTAAACATATTTTCAAAGTGGCACTCACGAGCAGATCTCTCCGACCCTTTTTCAAATCTTGCATTTTTTTCCCTTTTCTGTACTTAAAGTCTTTTCATTTCTCACTTTCCACAGCTTATCCTCATTTCCCACTTATTAAATCCATTCTATATTCTCTCTTCTGCCTCCTACTTCTGTTTAGCAGCTGTCATAAACCCTAAATTATCCAGAGTTTTGCTCTCTGCCTTTCCCTCAGACTCATCTTTTTCTTGAGAATTCTAACTCATACTTAAACTCATTTGTGGGATGTCAGCAGCTTCTCAAGGCTGTCTCTAATTTTTCTCCAGCAGTACATTCCAGTAAACATAATATTTCATCCAATGGAAGACCTGTTTATGAACAAGATAAAGTATTTGCCAGGCTATTAGGGACACTGTAGCTGCAGGACATGCAATTTCCTCCCCATTGCAAACAGCTTGGACCTTCTAGTATGAAACCAATAAATGTCATTGTTTCATGATAGGACTGTGGTGGTGATCTTATATAGAGAGTTATTGAATATGGTGACAAATTGTCCACAGAGCGTGGCCTGGGCTGCAGGAACAGAGCACTTTCTACGTTCTGCTGAGTTGTTCCTTCCAGAGGCAGCAACTCATGTCAATGATAAACAAGAAGTTGGTGCAGATTCAGCACCGTTGGAGGCCACCAGACTACAAGCTGCAGTGGCAATGACAGTAAGTGAACTTAAAATTAGACACTTAATACTTTTAAAAATGAAAGATATGAGAAAAAAGGAAAGTTATAAAGCACTGTAACTGGATTTTTTTAAGTTGCAGAACTTTTTCGATGCCCATATTTGAGGAAATTTCTCCAGCAAGCATTACTCACTTTCTAATAATGTATGTTAACAGCTATAATCTCTACCTTCAATAGCAGCAAATTATGCTCATTTTCTTCTTATTTGTTCTTTAAAGGGCACTTAGATAAAAATAATTGTAGCACTCTTCCTTGAAAAGTTTGGGTATAGTGCCTAATTGATATAGATTTGCCTTAGAAATGAATGTGCTTTCTCCGTGATGATACTGATTCCAACTGTGTTTGTCTCAGACCATAAGCATGACAATTTTTTGGACAGAGTTATATATTGTCCTGTTCTTCTGCAGCTTTAGAAAAAAAAAAAAAAGAAACAGCCATTGAAAGAAAAGAAAAAATTTAGGACAATTATTTCCAGGTTCATTGGCTTAAATTCCATAATCAATATTTCCATTACAGTTCAGCTGCATATTGTCATTGATATGATCATCACTTACGGCATTTGATTGTTTCTGTTGTCCCACCTGTTTGAGAATACCTGCAAATAGTATATTTGCATTATTTTTATGTTTTTACAAGCAAAGGCAATTTAGGAAAGACAAGTCCATAACAATTCCCCCAGTCTTGTCTAGATTTCATTGTCTTCTCTTCTTTTCCTCATTGAGCAAAACACAAATTTTAGTCAAGAGACGACTCTCTAAATGTAGACCTAAAAAATTATGAAGGAAATATCATATCAATTACACTTCTGTATCACTTCTTTACAAACAGATTAGAAATAGGTATCATACAGAAAATATTTCAATGTGGAGTACTTGGAAAGAATGGGCAATATTATGTGTATCGAGCCTAGAAAGCAGTTACTCCAGAAAGGAAATAAGGGAGACTACACATAATAAGAGCTCCCAGCACAATACAGTAGCCAAAACTTTATTTGAATGCATAAGGGACCATCTGGAACAGAAGAGAGGTAGTGTGGCCTCTGTAACTGGTATTTACATTGCAGTATCGAGACAATACCACGCATTGGGTCCTGTTTGATTACCTACAATTCAGAAAAGATGTTGAAAATTTGAAAAAGATTCAGAAAGGAACTCGAAGAATGGCTCATAATCTGCCTTCACTGAGGCACTTCATCACTTCAATCCATAATTACCTCTTATAATGAAGGTTTATGGTATAACTTTATCACAAGCAATAAGGATCTAACAAGCAGAAATTTCTGATAGCAGAAGGCACTTTAATCTAACAGGTAGTTATATCAAAATCCAATGGTAGAAGCAGACAGTTAGACACGTCCACAACAAGAGGTGGACACTTCTAATATTGAGAGGGAATACCAGAACAACTTTTCCAGGAGCGTACCTAATTCTCTGCAATTCATAGACTCCAAGCTGATTCTGAACGTCACAAATTTAAACCATGAGGTATAAACTCGCTACAGAAAAAAAACTGCTTAAATTGCCACAGAAAGCAATTATGCAGAGACTGGACTATTAAGTTTGCCAAATAATGTAGAAGGTCATAACAGATTCCTCCTTTCAAATCTATCAGTTGCTCCTGTGTACTGTCTGTGAAATGTAAATATTAAACATTATTATTCTTCGCTGTGGAAGAATTTAAGGTCTAGTTGTATAGCAAAATTAGAAAGCTGCAGAACATTCCTTATGCAGATAGTGTGCTATGAAGTCCAATAAATACAGTAAGTATGACTATTTCTTATGAGCTTAAGAAAGGAAACTGTTGTGAAGTCTACACTGCACTGTTTTCAGCAGTCTTTGTATATTGATTGTAGTTGCCCAAATTAAATTAGTACACACCTGTGGGAATCTGAGATTTCTCAAGGCAGGAGGATTGCCTGCTTGTAGTAATGTCTTATACGTTGTTTCCATTACCTTAGGACTACCTTCCTCTGCCAGACAAAATACCATTTACTCCTGTTAAATCAATTAGTCTAATCTTGTTTTCAGAACCTGTAAGGGTTAACATTGCCTGTACTGAAGCACTTGTAGTCAAACATTATTATCTCTGTGTGTTTGTGTACCATCTAGCAGAGCAAGGCTCTCACTTAAGTAGATATCATTGCTAAAACACACATAAAAAGAGCAACTAAAATGAAAATATCAAAGCCAGACTCTTCCTACTTGTTTTAAATATTGTTTGCTGCTGACCTGGATTTTGTAAACCACTTAATATTTCCTAATGTTCTCACAAGAGACCAAGAAATTCAAATACTATCGTTCTTAAGTACCCCAAACATCACCAAGCTGTTCACTGCATTTGCAGAAAATACTGTAAAGCTTACTTGTATAAACTCACGACCTACAAACTTCATTTTCAATTAAACACAAAACAGAAATCAGACTGATTTTTATTCTTAAGAAATTGAGAGCTAAATATGTTTATCTACCAGAAGATCATCATGGTTTTCCATTTCCAATCCAGAACCAAGTTCTACTGAAAAACTGAAAAATCCCTCAAAATCAGACTATAATGTAAATACAGTGAAGCTCATCACTGTAGAAGACAAAACAGGCATCATTTTAATGAAAGCCTAGTATAACTCAGTGAATGCTTTACTTTCTACAAGAGTTAACATTTTTGTGTCCCTTTTCCAGCTTTCAAAGACACAGAAGGAACTACAGATCCCAGACCGCACCCAGCTAAACATCCCTGTCCCAGTCTCCTCAGCCATGCTGGAGAACTTCCAGGAACTGGGAAAAGAGAGACATAGATCTCAGAAGTACAGCAGTCATCTTTTACAACTTGGGCTTATGCACACCACCGCCAGACATAATAAATCCAGATAAAAGAGAGTCTGAGATAACCTACATAAAGAACTGTTCATTGAACTCATCTAATCTATACCACAGCCAACGAGCATGGAAGCAGGCTATGAAGCATGAACTCTACAACTGCCTTGTTAAGTGTGGGCAAGCTCTCAGATGAATGGAAGTAGGGTACGATTTTTGCTCAAGTCTTAACATCACATTGCCTGGTATTGGATTTTGAATGCTTTGGACTCTTTATCTTTATGAATTTTTTATAAATGTTACTTAATATGCAAGCACTAGGAGATTGTACATTAACTGGAGAAAGTGTAATTTATAGGAGATACGAGCAATTTTCCTATACTCAGCCCAACTGAAATAGAGAGCTAGCCTTTTATCGTACGGCTGATTCTCAGCCATCATGTAACACAGTCCTCTTTGCCCAACAAAATTACATGCTTTCACCATCAGCACCCTATCTACTCCTGGCAGTTTTCTTGGCTCCTTAGATTTTTTTTTTTTCCCCCCTCACTGCAAAGCTCTCTTGCAATGAAAGCAAGATAATACTCTTCATCTGACACTGCTTCACTGGGCAACCAGTTACTGAATGACAGACGTAAGAATAAACAGAGGAAAACAGAAGAGGCCTACAGGGTTGTGCAAAGGTAACATTTGTTTTTCCTCTCTAGGAGGGTAACCATCTCTTCTGTTCCCCTCGTGCTCCACTCTGTAGTCACTCTGCTAACCGCTACACAGCACACTTTTGTGTCTTCACATTTATGAGACTCAAATTTCATTGTGGCAGGGTATGAACACATATGTTGCTCCTTGTTTTGAATCTATCCTTCTCAAATAATGTAGGATCAAGATGACTGAGGACCATCAGAGGGGGGAAAAAAGTAAAGAGAAAACTAAGTCTAGAGTTAAGAATATGAAAAATCAAGTAAATAATGAGCAGATCAAAGGATTAAAATAGACTCACATGAGGAAGTAACTCTTGAAAGAATACCCACTCACCTTTCAAATCTTCTGCTATGGCCTTTCTAGAGAAAAAAAAAAAAAAAAAAAAACAAAAAAAAAAAAACAAATGCCCTTATTGCAAATTTTCCACTCTGCCTTGTGCTCTGGATAAGCCACATTTCTTCTAAGGAGCAGATGAAAACATAGTATGGAGAATTCTAACTTCCCACTAGTTTCAACAGGAGGTTATAGGCCTTGGGCCTTCGTAGCAGAATGTGCTGCAAAGCAGCCCGGCTAATTATGGAGGAGCAAAGGGAGTAAAGAAGATTCCTCCCTTCTAGGCCACTGAAGGATGCAGCATGGATGCAAGCAGACTTACAAAGGCAAGAAAATGTAAGTGCATGTTGTGATCTATTCCTCATGTAGGCCATTCTCTCTGATTCCCACTGGAAAGTACTACTATTACCAGAATCATATAACAAATAAGAGACAAATATTACCAACAGAATCAAAGGAGCTCATGGCACAGTATTATTCAGGACTGGTGTTTATATCTACAAGAAACACTGCGTTTGTTATAGGCCAGTTTTTGATCTTATATGTTTCATTACTCAGGCTTGAATAAAGACCTAGGTGTTTAGGTTAGTTGTTTTTTTTTAAAAAAAAAAAAAAAAAAAAAAGAAAAAGGTAAAATGCACAGAAAACACCTTTTTTTTTTCAGTAGGAATGTTAGAGGAGTTAGACAAGCTTGTGAAGTTTTGCTGTTATTGTATTGAAATACAGAATAAAAATCTAGGTTTTCCCCATTTTGTTAAAGGAATTGAAGCTCATATGTGTTGTTAAATACTGAGTGTCCACTAACACCTAGAAGTGGATTAAGAAGGATTTAATTAGGCTCTTACTATAAGAACAATCTCCTGGTTTTGTTTAGATGAAATATTCAACAGGAAATAAGTTAGGCCACACCACTCACCCTAGCAGTTTTGGGAAAGCTTGGAGAAGGAGAAAGCTTTGAAACACAAAATGACAACTCTTCCCTACAAAACTACTCACCAAACGTGACTAAGAGTGTAAAAGTCACTTATGGTCAGGATATTTTGTGACCAAAGAATAGCATTGCCTTTGAATTACTTTTCGCTAGTTCTGAAAAGATTTGGTGCTAATCTCAACTAACTCCAATGACTGAATTATCCTTCGCTCCTCAGGCACCTGACAAAAATCTGTTTGGTGATGCTCACATATTTGAGGGCAGCAATGAGACCTCTCTATAGCTGATCTGTTAATAGTTATCCAACCCCCACTGAGTTCTCGCAGTATTCCTACAGGATTACTATTTCTCAGTTTCTCTTCCCTTCAAAGCTCCAGTTGTATTCTCCAGCACAATCCTTAATCTGCTTATCTCCAGAACTAAAATGGGAAGCAGAATAGGTCACCTATTCACATATTCACAACTATTTAAAGCTTGTCAATCTTTCTCTTGCAAACCTGTCTAATTTTCTTGCATGCAGTTCATTTTAATGGAATGTTATCTATCAAACCATAGTTGTATAGTATTTTTTTTATTCCCTTTGTTAAAGGAGCTTGGGAATTTAACTTTTCCTTTCTTTTAATTACATCTAAAGTTTTCATCCATCATTCATCATCATCTCAGTCAGTTTTTCTTTTGTGAAAAGTGATTGTATAAAAAAACTTGCAACAATACAATCCCGCAGGCTTGAATTTTACTTGCATAGAATTATTGATAAGAACAGTGTAACATGTCCTTCTGATGAAACATGTTTTTTCAGAAACTATGCTTATTCATTTATTAGTAATGATAAAAACTGCCAGGAGCTGTATTTCTTATGCCTCTGTGTAAAGAACGAACTGCCTCAAGGCTAAACATCTCCTGCAAAATGTCTTCCCCTCTGGAAAGTGGCAACATCTTTATGCTAATGATTAAAAATATTCTCTGGATCTATTCTTATATTTTTTGGAAGAAAAACATCTTTTTTTTCCTCTCTTTGCACATTATCATACTTCATTCATAAAGAAGATGCCTGTAATAAATCAACTATACTATAAATCACACCAATGCGTAATATTTCAGAATAATTTCTAGGAAATCAATGGAATAGTTCACTGTATAAGTTAAAACGTGTCAAAGCGTACCTATATGATAGCAGTATGGAACATGAAGCCGGAATGGAGTCAAAGAATTACAGTTTAACTGTTCTTAGCTGCACTGTTGCCTTCAACAGATCCAAGACACAGCAGCAAATTCAACCCTTTGTCAAATATGTAATGTGAATTCATACCTAACCTCTCCAATTTGTGCACCCAAGAGCCCAAAGTTTCCCCACATCAAAGTCAAGGTTGCTACTGGCTCACATATTCATGAAGATGCTTTGTCTGGATTATGATGGACAAACCATCATATAGATGGTTTGTCTGGACTGCTGTTAAATTGCAACAGATACCTCCCCAGAACTGTACAGATTCCCATTTATCATCATAACACTTTTTTTTCATCTGCGGTTGACAGCAGAAGAGCAAAATGTAATTATCATCACTATACTGAGATCAAATCAAATAGCGTGTTTTGCTCATATCAAAGTCAATATTACTTCATTTTTTTTTCATAAAACAGTTCTTATAACAAGTTCTAACAAATTCACCACACAATCTATCTGCTCAGAGTGGAAAGCACCACATACTGGACATCACTTTCCATACCACTACTTGATAGCAACTACGATAGTTCTAAATAGAATAGGTTTACATCTGCAATGCAGAGCCAAAGGAATTGGCACATCTGCCTGCAGAGTTTTTGCTAGGGTGGTGAATGAGTGATATGGTTAACTATTACATACAAGGATTACATAAGATACTCCACAAAATACCTTAAAAGTGAATCCCGGATAATTGGCCCTGTTGGCCAATTCCAAAACACAGACTTGATCTCAGTACATTAAGGGCTTCTCCCAACAATCAGGTAAATTAATAGAAAAATACTTCCTTGTGGAAAGAACTCATTTATAGAGCTAACATTGCATATTACAGAATACAAACATGTTTTCTGCTGTTATCAAAACTCATTAGATAAACAAAAGCTGGACTCAAATCAGCCAGTCCTAGTGAATCAGTGTTCTCCAACAGAGCTCTGTCCTCTCTGGAAGTTTCTGACCAGGCAAAGGTCTTTTGAGAGTTACAGATGAAAAGTGCAATATTAGAACTATCTATTATTGTTACTCAAACCTATCAACCTTTTCTCTGAAGGCTGCGAGAAAAGAAAGAGAAGTTTAGCTATTAAGAACACAACACATTCATGCACCTAGGGAAAAACTGAATTTAGCTATGACCTCACATACTGCGACCATAATCGGAACTTGAACAGATAAAGGGAAAGATGATCCAACAATTAAAGTGATTCTCCAATAAACTGCATGTCTTAATTAAGACTTCCCACGCTACTGCTGGTTTCCTGGATGGCCTCATTCAGCTCACTCAAGTGCAGCAGCCTGTCTCACATGGCATGGCCTGCAAGAGGGTCTCCAAGTTGGTTAACTCTTCCCACTGTGGTACCTTACGGCCTGACCAGCTCCAACAGCCATGCTGCCATCCCAGCAGCCTGCACAGAACTGGCTCTGCTTCCCTGCACCCACAGTATAAACAGGCAGCCCTACTCCACTTCCCAGAAATACTAACGCTAGTACCTAACTATTTTTCTGGTAATAACTGCCAATTAAAAGACCTCTATATTAAAATTGTGTTCTATTCTCCATTTGTAAAGTAAGAGCAGCATAACAGTGAAAGTATCTATTTTCTCATCGTTTACTGATACACACCTCAAACATGTCCCGTTTCTTAGCTCTTCTTCTTGAATTGAGTTATACTTCTGCCACCATTATGATCTCTTAATAAAAGGTTCGTTTAGGGAAGGTGGAGGAGCTCTCCTAACTGACAACATCTGTCACGTTGAAGAGTCAAGGGCAAAGATGCTGTTAGAAGATCTGATCCAGCAAACGCTTGTACAAGAGACACTAAATTGCAGTAGCTTTTTTTTAATTTCTTAATGTTTAAGCACCTACTTATTCCTTAAGGCTGCATATTCCTTCTATGTTGTGTATCTTTTATGTGCAATCAACCAAATCTATTTCATTCTTTATCTATTCAGTAGGTAAAGCATTATCATTTAAAAAAAATTACAATTGTAATATTCATTGTTTGTTTACAAAATTTTTATTCTATGGGACATCAAACTTGGCTGTATTCTGGTATCTAAATAAATATACACATACCAAAACTATTGCATTTTTTATACTCAAAAGAACAAGAAAATCAGGTTACAGTATTCATTTTAAATAGAGAGACCTTGTTTACTGCTCTTTTGTACATTCTATTATGCCCTAGAACTATCCAACATCTTCCAAGAACATATTTTTTTGTAAACTTTGATGGAGTTATATTCCCTTGGGTTTGTTTTTTTTTTTCTCTGAGATACTGAACAGAAGCCAACAACTCACTCTAAACTGTTGAAACTTAATATTACCTGAAGTGCTGTACTGTGTAAAGCTTGGCAGAAGCAACCATTTAGCAGATTTTAAGTCTGGTATCTTGGCGAAAATCCAATAAGGTCCGTAATTACCAGGCCTTCAAAAACGTGTTTGTTACAATACAGAAACAAGGTAGGTTCATGAATGTTTCAGAGAAGCTAGGCTTAGCTCGACACCAAATCTCTAGATTTCCTCACTCCAGTTTCAGCTCCATATCAAACCACATACCAAATCAAACCATCAACATAGAAGAAGTTCCCTACACTGATATCTTCAGAGTTTGCCTCTGAGACAAGGAAGCCATATATTTTGATCCTCCATCATGAGCATGGAAGAAAGTATATCAAAGCTCATAATTTTGGTCATACACCTTCATCTTGACCAAAAGCTGAATTTCTCAAAAATATATGCAGAGAGAAAGAGCCGCCGAAATGACACAAAAAAAACCCCTCCAAAACAGAAACCAGACAAAAAATGCCAAACAAACAAAAACCCAAAAATCACAAACCAAAAAACTAAATCCCACAAAACACAGTCCTAGATCATCAGTTTTACTGCTCCACTTACCACTCTTCTCTAGCAGTGGGGACTGGAAAAGCCCAAGATGAGGAAAGTCTTGCCAAACAGCCAGTGCAATGCTTCTGTCTGGGCTATACAGTCAAACTTCCAAAAATCCACAGGCTCAGGTCACACACATCTCCCTGTTGTAGGACAGAATTTACCATCAGACAACTCCATCTGCAACTGTCTGCTTTCCAGTTACCTGGTGCAAAATCAGAACCTCTGGAGCATCCTTCACAACATGAAGAATGCTTAAAATGTACTGGAAGTAAATGAAGACAAATTTTATTATAGGGCAGTTTAAAACTGAAGTACCCACTTCGTAACATGAAGTCTATGAGACTGCAGTCTTAAATATTGATTTTGTATTCATTGTCATTGACAGAAGCAATTCTGCTTTTGCTGAATGTAATAAATATGACTTTAAACAGAATAAGGCCCTTTCAGCAAGAAAATTTACATCTATCTGTTTATAAGCCTAAAATTAAAACCGCCAGAATTGAAAAAAAGAAAAAAATAACCAAGGGGGTTTTCAAAAATTTAAAACTCTATCATGCATAAATGGAGCTCATCAGAGAAAGTAATTTCCCTGCAGAAAACACTCCATCTTTTGTTTTATGTAAGTTAGCAACATGAATATTTTATTCTTAGTGAAACTGCCGTTACCCTTTTGCATTTCATAGCTTTTCTTGGTACCTCAAATAAATAGGCTTCTTTTTTTTTTTTTTCTTTCTCTCTTTGCTGTTCAAGTCTATTGCAATTACAAATTTTAGCACAGCTCAGTAGATATTAGAGTGTGGAATTTGGCATTAGAAGCAACTATACCCTTTGTCTCAAACATCCCTTCTAGAAAGTAGACATGAAGACAAGTGCATAAAGGACAAACCACTGCACAGAAGGTAATTATTCTCAAGATATCCATCATCATTTGGAAGGCACATCGACTATTACTGTCTTCAGGTAGTTTAGGTTTTTCTCAAAACTGTCTTCAACCCGGCCAAAATTTTACAATTAGAGAGAAGGTAGTAAAAACACCTAGATTGTATATCCACACTAGACAATAGCCTAAATGAATACTGAACTGAATTTGTCACTGAGATGTATTTCAACTCCAGGATGAGAATAATGAAAAGAACCCGTACAGTGGATAACATATTGCATTGCTGAGAGCTGTTGCACAAAACCGTGAGCAAAATAGGCTGCACAAGAATGCAGATCCTGTACAAAATTGTATTTTAAATGAGTTTCATCTCAAGAAGCTTAAAAGTAACTTTTTCGATCAAGCTTAAAATTTGGAGGAGATAGACTATTTGACCTATATGCAGTTCCATTATGATTGTAAATTCTGTTCTTTGAGAGCAATTCTATTTTTAATTTTGTCTGAGTGATTGATTTTCTCACTCAGTGTTGTTGGGTTTTTCCCAGTCATTTTTACAGAATTTTTGTAAGGTTGAACATTCCCAGAAAATAGTTGCATTATGTATCAGATCTTACACCTAAAAACCTAAAACTTTCTTCTTCAAATGTAATCTTCCACATGGACTTTTTGAACTGCAGAGAGTGAGCAGGGATAGGTTACCAACGATATGTCAACAGGACACATCTAACACAAGGCTAGCACGCCTCTGAACAGCCTGGGTGTCTGAGTAGCAGAGGGCAGCACTTTTTGAAGGCATTAGTTCCAGGCAGCAACACTAAAACAACACTGCCCCTGGCTAATTAGCTCTGCCAATCTAGACTAAATTATGGAGGCTTAAAGTCAAGCAGACAGATACATAATGTTTCCATTGCCAAAGCTGAAGTGCTAACTCCTGCATCTACATACAGTGTTTACATTGCACAGGATACGCAAGCCATGCCATTCACTCTGTTGTACGTAGAGGCCCAATTACTGAGGAAAGTAAGGATTGAATTTACACTGGCTAAAGTTGACCTAATTTGAACCACGCTGCAAGGCAGACCATCAGCATGCTTTGTCAAACGACCATGCAGAAAGAGCCTACAAGATAAAACAACGTTCTAATTGCAATACCATAAGCCAGCACCAAAAAAGCTTTGCCACCTTAGTCAAAAATCAGGGGAACATTTGTGCTCCAGAACACCTAAGTCTAACCATGCAAGGAGGAAAAGATCAGCCACTGTCCAATAAATTCATCCAGTAACAAGAAGCATTGTGCGCAAAAACATCACTCTATTGCGATGACTGGTGAAGGCCCAACTTTCTCTACTGCTGAAGTTCAGAAAACTTTGAGACATGATACATTTGAAACTATTTTTCATTTCAGCTGTCTGCTTTTTGTCTTCATTCTCTCTCAAAAAAAAAGTAATTAAGGTTTTTCCAAATTTTTTATTGTGAGAGTGTGAAAGTGCATAGGCAAGGACTCAAAATCCTTACAACAAAGACACTAGGGACAAGGGTGCCCCATGTTTAGAAAATTTAAAATATTGTCTCAAAGACAGGCATCAATATTTGTTTCCTATTCTACTGTTAAAGGTCTACAAAGACAAGAAGCTTGTAATTTGCAATTACTGCCAAACACAAACAGCAAGATGTCATCTTTTAAGTAAGCAATTAGCTCAGCAAGTGGTGTAACAGGGAGAGTTTGTCAATGCATAAAACAGGAATTTTAAAACTTAGTTGGGTGGGAGAGTATGGGGCATACTAGAGAATTTTACTTCAGTATTCAGTTTAACTATTGCAGAATCATAAACTAAGTTAATAAAACTGCTTGGTTTTACAGTAGTTTACATGCAAGTTATTACCCATCCCTGGGAATCCTTCTCAGCATCAAAAAATTATTTGCCGATCCTGTAATTTAGCTCCATCTTTGGTGTTGTGGCCAACATATTTGACCCACTTTGTAAATTATTGCTACATTTTTACTTTAATTTGCTATTGAAATTTATTGTGTGCTTTATTTTACCTTACGAGGTGCTAACTCATTATGTACAAAAATATACTGTTATATCTCAAATTATATTCCATGTGGACCTAAAAATCATTACAGATAGTGATGGATATTTGCTACTAAGCCTCGTGTCTTCAAATTTCCTCTCTCCGTCTACTCCAATTTATCTTTAATTCTTTTGGTGTCCTTAACCTCATTAAGGACATTAGTAGCTAGAGTATTTGTGCAATTTACTTCATTAGAAATGGTAGTAGTGCTATATAAATGCCTAATAACCCCTCATTTAAAATTTTCAAAAGAAAGTCATCAAGAAAATACACCACAAAACAGCTGCCTCTTCCTCTAAAAAAGTTTTTATATAAAAGAATTATAACTGAGGGAGGTCACGCTTATGAAAGATGCTGAGGATATTGCAGAATCTAAATCCTGAATGATGATGACAAAAGTTAGAGTTGATGACATTTATAAATTAATTAGTAAATGTTATGTAGAACAAGAAGTTTGAATTCCTTTAGATAGTCTGAACTTTCTAGCAGTCCTCAGGGTCTTCTGTGTTTCAAAAACCACAAATGCTTTTAGGTCAACTGTCTTCCCACTCTGCAGTGGGAGTTGAATTGGGACCACAAACCTAATTTTCTAATTGCAGACAGAGTGAAAGAAATATTGCATTCATTTTTTTTTTTTGAAATATTAGAAGGAATCTCTTTTCAACTTAAGATCCTAGACAGAGAAACAATATACAGCCCAACATCAATTGTGGCTGAAGTTGCCTTTATATAGGGCAAATTATCAGTGAGTACAAACTTTGATACAGCAGTGCTTTTGGACAGAGATGATTTTCTAGTTCCTTCCTGCTCCGATTTCTTCATCGGATTGTCCTTTAATAATACAGTCATAAATCAGGGCTATTTCCTCTATTGTAATGTAAAACATAAGAAAGAATGGCATAACTCATACATAGAATCTTGTGCTAACACTCAAATCTATCACTGAAAGCAACAGACTTCAACTTTGTTACAAAATGGTTACTCACCTTGTCCATTAAACTATATTTCAAAAACAGATTAATGTTATTATCAGGCTCACACTGCTTTATTCTCTTTACCTGTTATGACATCGCATTTAACAACAAATATTTCATACAACCTTTTAACTATGTTATTCTGAATGCAAACACTGGACAGACAGAAACTAATGCAAGGAAATAATTTTCGTAAGGAATTGGATTATTTCCTAATTGCTTATTACATATGTATTCTCTTGCCAGAACTCAAGATTTAAAATTCCACCTTCTTCAAAGCTTTAATGTTATTTGGATCTCTGAAGCATTTATATTTAATTTCACAGCAGTGTCACAATTTAAGTGGTATATTTTCATATCTGCAGCAGCCAATTGTTGATTTATTTTCTTTCAGGCAAAATGCAAATAATCTCTTAAGAGGTTTGCTCACATTCCTTCTGTTTAATATATTTGCAGTGAATAAATTAAAAGACGTCCAAAAATGACTTTTTAAGGCCCTCTTGAATTTAAAAACTCTATTCAGTTTTTTAAAAGTTATTTGGAATTTTTCCTATGAGAAATAACTGGAAATGAACTCGTTAGTGACCTTGGAGCATCTCCAGTATAGGGGCATGCCAACCGCCAACCTCGAGGGTGGGGAAACGAGCTGTCTATGTGGCCTAGCACCTCTTTGAGCTCTCCCACCAGAAGTCCATTCTTGGCTGTGGAGACATCCTGTATGTCATACTTTCAAATTACCTCAGGGCCAACTGCTCCATGGAGCAGTACAGAAAGGACAAAGACATCAGTCGTTGTCTTGTCAAAGCATTCCCCTTGCACTCTGCATTTTAAAAGCTTCTCTTTAAATCTATGGCTTCTCTTTGCCCTTTGGTATGGTCAGAGCCTGCTATGACTGAAGCATGAAAGCTTGATATTGGAAGACTTCAGAGACATAGATACCAACCTTAGCTCAGTACTGTCCAGCAGCAAAGAGAGGAAGCAACCAGTGTAGGTCCTCACGGGATCAAGTAAGCAGATTTCTTTGCACAGACGTCGATTCCAAATTCAGTTCCCAAGTCATCCAGACTGTCCTACAATGGAAGAAACTATATCTCCTGCTTGGTCCACAATTTCTCATTTCCATAAAAAGGAAAACTAGTCACATGGAGAGAAGTTAGACAAATATTTCAAATATTTCATATTTTTCTGCACTGTCAGCTCTAAAAAAAACAACATTAAAATAACCCCCACACACACTTGAAGATCAATTCTGTTCTTATTGGAATCAATTAAATTTTGGCAACTATGTTAAAAGAAGCAGGATGGAGTCTTAAAGTACAAATGCTGTAATGAACACCAGGTATTACAGAGATAGTTTTCAGATTTCATATCACCTTAAATCAAATTGATCCCCAGTAATTTTTTTCTAGTTTAAAAAGCCTGTTAACTCTGTGTCTAACAGATCCAACTGGTCTTTGAATCTATATTTACCCAATTAGCTTTTCATTTTAATTTTAGACTCAATTAATTCACTTTATGAAAAACGTTAGTGTTTTCCCATCTTTCATCCAAGAAGATGCTTTCTTTTATGCAAGTTGTTTTCTATTTGGAAATGTAATCATCTTTAAAAAAAGAAAGATTAATGTTTGAGGGCCCAGCCTGATTAATTTTTACTTCTTAGAGGAAGGAGCAAAGATTAGGACAGAAACTATGCAAATAATTTGTTAGAGGTTTTTTTTTTTTCCCCCAAGTGAAAAGCATTATTATTCTGTATAACATTTTCTAATGAAGTCAAGATTTAGCTTCTCTGCAATTTACTGCAGATCATTGTTAACTTTGCAACTTTGACCTTCAATTTTCATGAACATTGAAACTGTACTCTGAAAATCAAGTTACACTTTGGAGTTCACTAACCAAGCAGATTGTATCAGAAAAACTTAGGCTTATGTCTTCGCTAGAATAGACTAAATAAGAGTGTCTGGGCAAAGTTAATTCATTTATAAATGAACAATCAAGGATGAATGATTGCATTTTTTGCTCAACTCTTCCTTTGATCTTTATTATAAATAAGAAAGTATCTTAATAATTCCTTAAGAATCACACAAGTGAAAAACAATTCTTCAATACCCAGTGGTATAAAAAAATATATTGGCTAAAACAGACTCTAATTTCTTTATTTTTCTTAGTCAATTTTCTTTCAATTTCTTTTGTTACGTAAGAAAAACACTTATTTTTGAAAAATTTTGCTACCTTAGTTAACCAATGACCACACACAGCTTGGAAATACAGATTCAAAATTATAAACTTCAGTAATGCCCTCTATTGCTCTACTTCTTTCAGACAGGTAGATACATTTGTCTGCCTTTTAATCACATGTGGCAGTATTTAATTTTTTCAGGACAATACAGTAAGTATAGCCATAAACATTCAATGTCCTATATTTAATATTGTATCTTCCTACCCAGCCATTGGAATAAATTAAATTTTGGCAATGTTTATTTTGACAAAGGAATCTATAAGGACAAATGAAATTTCAGCATGAAGTTAATCTTATAAAGTCCTCCCTTTTCATTTGGTGCACCTCAATATACAGTAGAGAAGCAGAGAATTGTTAAGTCAGACAAAACTCACAGCACATTAACTCATGTTAAGACAAGTTCCACCCACAAAAAAAAAATTTGAAGGAAGAGATACCTAGAGCTGAGGAAAATATTTTTAATTTTGTTCATATTCCTTTTACCAATAAACCCTTGTTAGCTCAGTGCAACATAAAATACCAACATCTTAAAATATCTATCAAGTCCTATATATCTATTAAGTTTTAAAATATCTATCAAGGTCCTATCAAGTAAGACCTTGTCTAGTGACCTCCAGTATTTCTGGATCAAGTTCGTTAGCAGTCCAGCATATCCAACTATCACATTTTCCTTATCTTGTCTCCAGCATACCAAGATCAACGATAGAAGGGGAATGTCGCTCTTTGGAAACTCAATACCAGCATTGAAAAGACACTAGACCTGTCATTAAATGAAGAATGGTGGCTTTGCTTCAAGCAACATATAACAGACTTACCATGCAGTTTTATCCACGTGTTCAGCAATTTTAAGGTATTACCAAAGTTTGACTGACTGTGCACGATGAGTGTACAGTAATTCCAATGTTTGGTGGGACTCCTAAGAGTACCAGGCATTGGTAAATATTTCCAATCTAGTAATCCAAGCCTTACCTCTAATAACCCTATTCTACGGGTTTGTTTTGCCTTTGCTATTTCAAATACATTTTTTTATTTCATTTTCATACTATAACCAAATATTCCAACGCAATTTTCATGTTCCTGTTCTACCACAGCTACAGAATATCCCAAAAATGTAGTAATTCCTTGCACTATAAATTGCATCTGTCTCCCACAAGGAGATTGCCATTTGTTGGAAACTCCTCAATAACTGTTTGGATGGGGTGGCTTCATCACACGTCTGTGCAGAATACATAATATGTGTCGTTCTGAGGGTCAAATATCCCACCAGAGTCCACTTTTCACTATTCTTTTCATTCGCTGTCTACCTACAACTTTACCCTGAAGTCCTCATTTTGTTCCCTGACTAATTTCTGACTAATATTCCCTTGTTATCCTTCTGTATTTGAATTACAATGCTGTAAATAGTAAAGTACCTGGGCAGAAAATCGGTCACACCAAATCAAGCCTGCAAAAATTGAGTTGTTAACAAATGAAGGAGAAAGTTATCAAAGACTGGGAACTAATGAGAAAAATACACACATTCTGCTAACTTTTATCCTGGTTCAAAAGGATTCACACATCTGCATTATCTGAATTGATCTCAAGTGTCAACAGCAATCTTTCCCTTTCATCTGCCTCACTTGCAGAAAAATTCTCTCAGTTGATTTGTACTTTGATACATATAGGCACTGAACTCGTCAAGAGTTGAACATACATTTAGTTATAACTAAGCAAAATGAACTCTCCTGCCTCTCTTTCCATATTTTTCCTTTCCTCCTTTTCACAAAAGAATTGTTGACAAGGATTGTCTCTTCCCTAGTGCATATTGTCGTAAGCATACTAAAGATTCAATCCTAACTGGAAACCTCAGGCACTACTAGCTTTTAGAATTCCAGCCTTCGCTGCCTAAACGTCTTTCCAAGCCTTCAAAATCCCATCTACTAAGGCTGCTGCCTCTCTTTTATTGAAGTTGCTTAACAAAATACATAGTTATTCTGGTAACTTTCAGGGATTTCTTCTGCCAGTTGACTGGGCAGCAGAGAATGGCCAAACCACATTTTTTCCCCACAGCAATAAGAGCTATTCAAAATAAAGTTACCAAAATTTAAAGCATTTAAATTAAAACTATTTTTTTTTAAAATTAACATCCTTGTCAATTAAACAAAATCACACTTTTCCCTTTTCGCTACCACATACCTGAAGACATGACAGACATGACATTTCAATGGGCATCTTTACTTTTTTATAGGCTAACATGAGGAAGAACATGCCATTGTTCAGAAGACAGAACATCTAGTAACACGGACAAAGTTACAAGTGCTTACAATTTGTCTTTCATAACCACCTTGATAATCAGATGGCTCTGGTTTTGGAATTGCTCTGACATCTTTTTTTTTTTAGTTCTTTATCGTGAAATGTACTCCAAAGATTCCCAGTGATAATATTCACCAACATCTTGACAAGAAGTAGGCATGATAGGTTTGCATCACTGAGATCTCTAAAGACTTTGAGGGGCATTTCATCTGATGCTGTAATATGATGTCTATGAATTCACAATGACGTGCTCAGGAGATTGTTATGATCACAAAAAAAAAAGCCTACTAGAGTGATTAAGAGCAAATTTGCTGGATCAGCCTAGTCAAGTGAGATGAATGAATGTTACTGCACTTGTGCATACAGACTTGTCTTGACACGTGAGGACTGAGGGTTTCCTCAGCAAACCTCAACACAAAACTTCAGTCAGCGAGAGAACTTCTAGGCAAAAACTGCTGTGTAGAGCAAGGCATCATCTGAGCAAGAGCTTCAATTTCCTTCAAAGGGTCATAATTCCAGATATAAGACACTAAAGCAGGTTTTGGGCAGAACTTAAACCTTTAAGCCATTTTTTGTGGCACAAGCTCTAATTGCCTATAAATCATGCTGTGTTACCTGCTTGGCACATAAAGCCTGTCTATAAATACATAACTGTTTTAAAATCCATATTCCTGTATGGCACCAAATAAAGAGAACTAGAAACATGTCAGTTTTCTGTTTGTTTTAAAGTTCTAGATTCAAAAGAAAACACTTCAAAGTGGGGCATCTGTTTTTCTAGTGGGGTTTTTACTTTTGAAAATCAATCTGCTTCTAAGCATTTAGATTTACGTGAAGATTCAGTTGAACATAGTCTTAGGAGTAATAGTCACACAAACTCCAATTCTTTTCTTAAGTTGCATTAAAAAAAGGTCATCTCAGCTAGATATGCAGCACTAATAGCATCGGCATTAACACTATTTATTTGCTCTCATAGAAAAACAAACAAAAAAAAAATCACAATACATCTTCCTCCATTACATTCAATTAATCTGGACAGCCATGAGAACTCAATTTCTCGTATGCTGCTTGGCACCTTGCTGGGACAGTCAACAACAGTCCTTAACCAAAACATCTACTGCTTTGTGATTGCATGCAAGATAATCCAGGAGTAAGGTGTTTTATCCATAAAAGCGTTATATCAATACATGCCAACCTTCCCCCCTCCTTTGGAATTTATGGAAGATCACAGCAGTCATTTATCCCACTGTGACTGAGAGTCCATCATGTATTAGAGCTCATCTCCACTGTGATTTAAAACCACCTACACGAGTGCTTTAGAGCTATTTCTGAGACACCCTGAGCTGTTTTAGTCCGTATGAATCATGAAGCCTGTGAAAGTTTTATAAAGTTTCACTTCTTAATTTATGGGGGTTTTTTTTGTATCTAGAACAAGAAAGAGCTCCAGTCTGGGTCTTTTGGGAGGACACAGAGAGGAGCATAGCTGAACCATCTGGGTCAACATTGTTCTCTTTTTCTGACATTTACCTTCAGAGCAACACAAGGCTGGACACACCAGCCCCAATGCTCATGCACACTATGTGATCTCTCCTGGGCTGCATCACAAGCACAATTAGTTCACACATCTTACAGAGCAGGAGCAGAATAAGGTGGATTTTAGACACATTCATAGGCCACGGGGCACAATCTGTGAGTATTCATCCATAAAAAAAAAAAAAAAGAAAAAAAAAAGAATTTCTAACATTCAATAAAGCATTCAGCCACAGGAAAAAAAAAAAAAGAATCTGTAATGTTAAACAAAGCAGCCTCAAAAGAAGAGAAGTCTGCTCCCAGAAACATTACACATCCCCTTATAGCCTGAGCATCCTGGGTGGCAGGAGCTTACCACTGGTGAATAAATCCTCTTAACATCATTAAGAATCTGCTATCTGGAGCTAGATTCCAAGAAGAATCTTGGCATCACCAGAGGTCCTCAGCTTGTGATAATCAACTGCAGCCAGTACCTGACGTACTTTACTGGTCCTGTATAATAAAGAATATGCATACACAATACGCAGTGAAATGCTGTGTATCATGATTGTCATGTCAATCAAACAGAAACCACAGCTGAACTTCAGGAAAAGCAAAAAAGTGCCTTTCAGGAGATTGAGAGACAAGATTAACCTGCCCATGAGCTGCCCACAAGTATTTTCTCACTCTATTTAAACACTCCCATAATACCAAATTAAAGACACTGTAAGAAACAGATTCTCTTTTTTATACTCAAAATAGTCCTCTACACTTTAGTAGCAAACCAGTGGGTCAAATATTCTGCTAAGAAAAAAACCAAACATACAGTATTAATCATGACTGAAACAGTCACAGAAGCCAAGCACGTTGTTGTGTTGGTGTCATCATTAGACAGCAAAAACGTAACTCACCAGCAAACTGTCATTGCACAAGGAGTGTTTCCAATAACATTCCAACCTTCTCCAAATCCAAACGGCACAGACGTATTTTTTTAAACAGTCTGTAGGATTACTTTCCCTTCTCTCCGTGCCTAATGGCAGCCATGCAGTTATAATTAGGCAGTCAGATGCCACCTACAGAATACCTCACAAAATTGTGCTTGTTCATGTCCCTGCAAGTAGAGCAGCATCCAGGTTTTTCTTTATAAAAGGCTCTACATGTGCTGCAGGAATAGTCAAAATGGACACATCCACTGTGATGGATTCTGCTATTACGGCATCTAGGGCAGCAAGAAACTAAAGTCAAAAGAAAATTATTGTTTCAGTCATATGAGGCACTCAGCTGCCAGTGTAACAGATCAGCTCTTCTGCCTTTCCAGGCAAAGGACTGAGACCACCCAGGCATATTATAAGATGCCACTATATCTGAACTTTAATAGGCCTTCTGGCTGAAAACTCGCATTGTAAGAGTGTGGATCAAACAGTTTGAATTTCAGAGCCACAGGCCTTTTCAGACGGTCGAAAAAAGTTACAGGGAAAAGGCAATCAGATTTTGAAAAGGCTTATGTAGAGCAAAGAAATACTTAATTAGTTTACCAAATAAAGATTTTCATTACATCCTCCCTTGCATGCTCACGTCTGACTGAAAACAGATTTATAAGATGATAGAAAACAATCTGGGACAGTCAGATAAACTAGACTGTGAACTTGTCCCCACCAGGAGAAACCATGGCTTGGAACAGCATTTGCCTGCGCACAGGCTGTCAGATGCACTTCTCCGATCTGGACAAATGCAAAAATGTCTATATTCAGTTTTGAAAGTGGAATTTAGCAGCTATTTTTTAAAGTATTGCTTTTACCATAACATGAGAAGCACAGCACCAATCAAAAGGGTAGCCCAATTCTGTTATAAATAACAAATACAAAAAGCTTGAATAACTGAAGCCTAATTACAGTACTCAGTAGATTTTATGCCTTTTTTTTTAAGTAATTGGCACTCCAAATGAAGGTTCAAGCTATCACACTGTAATATAAAGATGCTGTGCAACTGCAATAGCTGCAAACAAAAAGCAATAAGCAGAGTTCTAGATTCTGCAAGGCTTCTAAGACATCGTAATTTCTCTTGATGCCGATAGTAAAAGAAAGAAACTTGGTATAATTCTAAAAATAAGGTGCTGTGATTTTGATTATTGTCAACTGAAGCACTCTAAGTCTCATTTCCAGAACTAAGTCTAACTAAAATCACTGCCGTAATATAGATCCATCACCTCAAAATTGAAAATTCCCATTCTAGGCTCCTAGGAAAAGTATAAAACAAAATCCTGCAACTGAACTAAACAGGGACACTCGATCACACTGGATACTTCCAGGGAATACTAAGAGCAAGCAGCTTACGATCACCTCAACAGCTGAAGTTCCCTCATGAAAATTTAAGGGACAATTTAAAATAGCAATTAAAAACAGCCAAGAGAATTTGCACAGGGATTATTCACAAATAGCAAAGACTTGCATTAGTCAAATTAATTGTTCTTTCAAATTGCTCACACAGCTCTCGGAGTGTTGTTTTCTGGCATCAGTCACTCGGCGTGCACCTGTGGGCAACCACCCTGGCAGGGCTGTCACTGCTGCTCTGGCATGGAGATGATCACCTCTTTCCTTCTAGTCATCACACATCGGAACGTGAAAACTAAAAGTAAAATCATCTAAAAAAACCCCTACAATAAAACATTGTTTTGATTTTTTTTTTTCCTTATGATAGATCAATACTGCTGCCACCTACCAGCATCGTTTCAAGTGAAAAACAAGAAACAAGCCTTCAGCATGAACACTGTGTGACTTGCATACTTGCACTTATTTAAAGATTTGGACAAAATATTAATGTGACAAGGAAATATAAGGCAAGAAGTAGCTGAGCATGTTCAAGCATTAATGCACTCATTTCATAGAGGTAAAGTGACACTTCTGGATGGTTCAAGTGGGTGACTAACCCACTATGAAAGCAAAATCTTTGCTAGTTTATATGTCAGAGTCATCGCAGACATGAATAAGTCAAGAACTGTATTTGTACAATTGTCTGATTTTGTGTCAAAATTTCAGCAACAGTAGAATATGAAACAAATAATTTAAGTAGTGGAGAGTAAAACAAACACTGAAGTAATCAGAGTGTAAAAGTCCCGCCTTTACTCTGCCTTTTTTGCCTGAGAAACTGAGTTGCTCTTTATGGCATGTACAGTCTGCTAATGTGAAAAATCTTCACTAAAATCTAAACATTTAGCTTAGCTCTATGAAAAAAAAACAACCCTATGTTCACATGAAGACATAAATCTCAAGAATAAACACACATTTTCCATTTTTAATCTTAGATTCGCCATTCATTGTTCAAAATTTTCCCCAGCCTCCCAGCAGCTTTGACAATCTTGCTGTGGTAAGGCTGCAAAGGTGCTAAAAGCCTTTTAGCAAATTCTGTTGAGAAATGCACACCGCTTTGTAAATATTTTCCTCTTTTCCAAGTTTATTCCAGTAAGCTTTAAAGCATACTGGAAACATAGTAGGTCTTCAAATTTAGACGCAACCTTAGAGAATTTTTTGCAAAGTTCTGAAGCATCTTTGTGCCAATAAGAACAACAACAAAAAAGCACATTTTATGCCCCGCTCTAAAACACAGTAGTGCTGATTTCCCTTCACTTACACTGATTTCACCCAGCCCTAAGTGTTCATTTCACTGCAGTTAGTCTAGATGTACGCTAGCTGGGGTGACGTGACAATCAAATTACCTATCCAGCTGAGACTGCGGGATACAGCTCAATTACCTGAAGTGACATTTGAACAGGACACCAGGATTAAAATACTTCTATTTAAAAAAAAAAAAAAAAAAAAAGCTGTTAGATTTTGCTTACATTACACCATTAGCAGGAATGCCATCTATTGTCTGTCCTAGCAAATGTAAGAAGTGCTGGTAGTGATTCCAGGTACCATAACAGTTACCTGTTTGGTTAAACCGTAGTGAGATCCCAGCACAGCTTCTCCCTGCATCAGCTGTTGCTTTCCCACGCAACTCCTGGGCACAGATGCAGAGCAAGAACGCTCTGGAGCCTCTACAACACATCTGGAGCCACTCTGGGTTAGGGGCTCACTGACCCCCATGGCTCACAACAGTCCCAGGTGCTCCTACTTCGGGGTTCCGACATAGCCTGGAAGTCTCATAAATGCCTTGATACTTCATAATGAGGTACCAAGCACATCTTATCTAAAAATAAATTATTGCAAGGAGGGCGCATGCTAAATTTCAACCTAACAGGAGGTTATCCAAAAGCACTGGGTTTAAGATCTGTAGCAACGCAGTATATTCTGACAGAAGATTGAAATGTTGAAACAATTTTTTTAAAGCCTTCCCTTAAAATAAAGCTCCTTTCCCAGCTCAAGAAAATTGAGTAATATTTCATGTCTACAGTTATTTGTGATGATGAAAAGGAGTTCATCTGCTGACAACCTGTCCCGTATACATCAAGTGCTTTTCTAACAGTGTGAGAAGAGAAAGACAGTTAAGTGAAAAGACCCAGGTCTCTGTACATTCTAAAATAAGGGTTGATTATACTGTTTATGCATGTGTGCCCATAAATTAGTCTACCATAATTAAAAGTAGTATAAAAATGAGTCTTACTCCCCCTGCCCCACCAAAATTTTCACAGTTTCAGCATACCGAAATAGCAGACAAAAATCCCAAAGACAGGTTGTAAGTTCAGCCTCATGAGAGCTAAAATTCAATTACATTTGCTTCTGAGAAGCAGGTTCTTTAGTGGAATACAACACTTGTGAACCAGCACAGCAGCATTTTCAAATCAAAGATTTCCAGCTTTCTGCTGGAAGCTGAAAGTTTCTGGTTTCAAGTGTTTCATATTTTTGTTAAGAAGTCAAAACTGTCTGTAAAGAGCACACATTTCTCACGCAGAAAATAATTTTAATAAAGAAAATAGTTTCAACAGAGTATTTCGGGCCACTTCTACAATGAATTCATGCTGGTTTGCCTTTTACAAAGCAACAGCATGAAACCTCAAGGTTCAGAGCTGATCCAGCAGAGCAGCCTCGGCCCCACCGAATTTTAATCACAGAGTGCACACACCCAGCACACCCACAATGGCCAACCTCACATTATTCATTTAAATCAACAGCCAAAGAAAAAAAAAATAAAAGAAAGAAAATCCTTTTTCCTTTTAGGAAAAAGCTTTTTTCCTCTTGATGGAGCCTTCTTAGATTTGGATGCATTTGAATTACGCTGTTTTAACTCTGGTAACAAATCTGTTATACCTTGGCTGCACCAACATCTTCGGCGCACGCTATTTCTTTCATTCATTTCCCTCGCGCTTTTACCTCAGCACCTGGTGCGCTGTCAGAATCGGAGAATCCATCCATAAGTATTACGTGATGAGTAACTGCTGTATATGCAAGCACACAGGAGAAATGAGCTTTTGGGTTTTTTTTTTTTTGCTGCAATCATTTACATAGTGAATATGATCCCATATAAATTACTTCCTGTCATCTCTTTCCATTTGATCAGCTGAAGGATCCTTCTATTGAAACTGAGGGGAAAAAAGAAAAACTACCACCAATTTGACACTCCTTTATACTCAGAGTTTGAAGGTTTGTACAGTTTTATATTTAAACTGCTATACTTTCTGATGGTTTCTGCTCTTCGAAGAGGATTCCTTTGATAGTCAGACAACTTCTATCTTATCCCTCCAGGCTAAAAATCTCTATTTTCATGACTTCCCTTAGAAAATTAGAATTTCCGTATACCACAATATTAAGCGAAGAGGTGTTTCTAAAGTGGTTATGACCTGACAGAAATGCCTTAGCTGTGGGAGAACTGACAAAATTGTACTTCTGGAGGTTGAAAGAACCCATGAAGCCTGCATTATGACATACAGCTTCCGACTAAATATTTTTCACATTAACATTGGTCTTCAGCCAAGTTCTCCAAGAATTTAACGTAGAGTCGCACCTTGACAGGATTCATCCTAAATCACATCTTTGTCTACCTTTCTCAACACACAAAAAAAACCCCATTTTGCATTAAAGTGACAAAAGGGGATGATTTAAAGTCTTAACACAAGACAATTCACAGCTGAAATAACTGAGCACTGTAACATGTCTTTTTCTGTGCAGCTTTTACAAGGCATTTGAAATTGATGACTAATACTAAATATACACTTCCTTCGACTTAAAAAAAAAAAAAAAAAAAAAGAAAATCATATTACTAATACATCTTTTCCAATGTCTTTAAGGCAGGCATGCTGGAGATGGGGCAGAGGTAGGTTTTTTAAATGCAGATTGAAAGATATTCTGATGGATTTAATACCAATATCTATTAGTCATGAACACATTCCCAACTTGTAAAGACTGTTTCAAAAATGCTGCAGTTTTTAATGTAACTTTTTTCATCATCCAAAAAAAAAGCATCAGTTATTTGTTGTTAATTATTTTCCTGTTTAGGAAAAAAAAAAAACCAACACCCAACTTTTGAATTAGGGAGCCATTGCAATACTATATAAATCCAGCTGGCCAACCTCAACACAACCATAAAGAAGAAAAGAAAACCCAATGAAATGTTTGACAGTCCAACAATATAAGAATTAATTCAAATTACCCAACAAAATGCTTTGAAAACAGAAAGCCTCCAAGGAACATCACTATTGCCTATTTGTTAAATTTTCTGAGCATTGAAAGGCCTTGGTTTGTTTTAAAAACTGACCAAAAAAATGAGGTAACTTCCTTTAGAGGAATATCATAACATAGAAAGCCATTTGACTACAGGAATCTAAACAAAACGACAAAAAAAAAAATATATCCTTTGTCAATCACTGTTGTGTCTACTTTTTCCCATTGTGAAATAGGATGGTAAGAGGATTTCATATTATCATTTTATTTCATTTGTGCAATTCAAATGCAGCCATGACCTCCGTTATATTTTTAAGCATTATAGCCTTATTGAAATCTTTTTTTTCAAAAGCACATGTCTAGGTTGAAAAATACTACGTACATGGAAGTCCTACTTTGTCTTCACAAAAAGGTCTCCTGTGATCTTCACTGAAGTAATGTAAGATCAGAAAAGAGATCTATTTCCCTGTAATTTCAGAAGATAAACTGCTTTTTTATACAGCAAAATCCCTACAAACCTGTGGCCACTGAACATTTATATTACACCTTTAAATCAATGTTACTCGTAGAATATACCCTGTGAGTGTAGGCATCAAGGCTTCTTTACAGCTACATACAGTATGAAACTCCCTCTTACAGGGATGCTACCACACAACTCCAAGGAGAAAACATGCATCTTCCTTTACAATGCTCTAGAGAAATCATCGGGTCATGTATCTATATAACAATATGCAGAGCAGAAAGTTCCACAGATATATTTTATGAAAACACACCAGTGTTGTTTTCTCAGCTCTGCCCAACTGATATAATGTGTCTTGACAGGCAAACTAATACAGTCAACTCTAGAGCAGGTTTCCCCTCTAATTTTTGTCTGTGGCAAACAGAGTTACAGACATTTCCCTGCTAGCTCTGCTGCATCAGTTCAGAACCAAATGCAGCAAAAGATTGACTTCTGCTTCATTAAAATACAAGATTTCTAATTTTACACCTGCTATTAAGAACAAACACAGCAAATCCTGTAACAGATACACCTTACTGCTCACTTTTCAACGCTGTTACTCCGTTTATTTTACTGGTTTTGTTATCCTCCTTATCTAAATTATTTGCCATTAAAATTCATGTTCTCTCCTACATTAGGTTACATATTATCTGAGCTGGAAGTAGGCTGCTATGACAATTACAGACTTTTTGAAGAGCAATGGTATGTCTTCGGGCAGAAAGAGCCTGTAAAGGAAAGCGTGCATCCGTAGCGCAGCAGAAGACCAGCTCACACATTGAATTAATTTGTGATGAATACCAGCATAGGCTTGTACAGCCAGTCATGCATCCACTGCGCTCTGCTCCCTGCTTCCCAGAGCCCCCCATCAGCCTTATTTAAGACACCTTAGATGATGATAACATCCGCTGACTTTATTCGTTTACATAATACTTTTGTCAAAGTATCTCTTTCTTGCTTTAATACTGTGAGTGGATCAGTGCAGAGCTTCCCAACAGACCACGCAAAGGGTGTGGGGGGGTGGAATATGAGAAATATGTGTAAAAACTATCCCCTTCACACAGTTTTGCAGGTCCATCTTCCCTTGGGGGCAGCACTGCTGTGTGCTTTTTCACTGTAACATTTGAGAACATTAAGACTTTTTTTTTTATGAGACTTCATCCTGGAAAAACAGCAGAAATGCCACTATTTACAGAAATGTATTCATTTTCATTCACAAAAGTGTCACTGATAAAAGATCCAAGGTGAAATTTCTGGTCAAAATTGACAAAGCAGTTCCTACACTATGATAATCCTGAATTAAACACAAGCAGAATTTGAATCAAAGGTTTCTGTATCTCTGACAAGTGGCATTTTATCTGTACACGCATGCCCATGCTCTCACATGTACACACATGCTTTCCTGTTCAGGTTTATTTAACTGTGAAGATGTACACAGAAAGCTGATTTAATACCATAGAGAAGTTTGGTATTTTCAGGGAAGGTTTGGAGAGTGGAGTGGTTGGGTTTTGCGGTTTGGGTTGGCAGCAGGGGAGGCTGTGGATCTGATTCTGATAAAAAATGAAAATTTATTCGAAGTTGTCACAAGAATTGGAAAAAAAGCCTTACATTAGAGGGGTTAGTGATTCCACAAGGAGACAGCACTGCCCAAGACTCCCATTTACCAATTTCTGCTTAGCCAGTGGACTGACAAAAAGTCTGGAAGAAAAAAATCAGCAGAAAATTAGGCACATTTAAAAAAAAAAAAAACAAACTTGAAGTCATGCCATCCAAGCAGATTTTTGTTGAAATTGAGCCTATACATACATTACAATTTTGACAACTTAGCAAATTCCAGCGAAGACATTTTTCATTAAAATTGGTAAACAAGAGAAATACTAACTCTTTCAGAGAAGTAACCTTCTTAGTTACTGACTCATCTTCCACTCCTAGTCCTTGCCATAAAATATCTACATGCACCTACAAACGTTACTTCTTGTGAGAATAGTACGGGGACAAACTTTCCGCCATATGCAATGCTACAACAAGGATGAAAGTGGAGCCAGGACAACATCATGTGGATTCCAGTTGAATGAGACAGCAATCCCTAGATTGCAGTTTGAGAATTGCCATTTAAGAGAATATCCAAGCTGTATCCTTTGAAATCATAACTATATGGAAAATATTCCAGGCTCCTCCAAGACTACAAAAGTAACAAGAAGCCTATATGATCTATTTACTCTTTGGGTCTGATTTATAGAAGTAACTCTTGACAGGAGGCAAGTTGATAATAAAAAGTGAAGCTTTCCCACTCCTCTCTTCAGCACATCTTTAGATGTCGTCTCTCTCTTCTCCCTCCATTAAGTGATAGATCTAAAAACTAAAAAGGAACTGAAGAAGTGGCAAGATCTAACGCCTGTTGGACTAAATACGTAAATTATGAAATCAAGTCTCAGAACTGGGAGACCTTAAGTCAGAGTACTGGTAAATCAAGAAAGTGATGAAAGCAGTGTTCGCCATTAGAAAGGCTGCTGATTTTATCTGTGACATTTCTAGCCCTCAGAAGTCTACAATATTTTTCATATAAGATCAAAGAAAATGCATTAATATTTGCATATGGCTTGCTGTGTATTTCCCCCCTTCTATCAGCATCTCTTTCACTCCCTAACTTCAAACGCTGGATAATAGCAAAATCTTTAAAGGAAACAAAAACCCCTCCACTTCAGACAACTAAAATGCATATTGAAATTAATGGGAATCATTTGATTCCTTCCTGTGACAAAATAAAAATCAGACATTTTCTGGAAAAGAAGCATCTTTAATCTCCCAGGTGAAACATGAGAGTAGAGAAGTGCGATTTCCTAATGAAAGCCTTTTTGTTATTCTCACATTTTTCTGCATGCAATTTCTGCTGTGTTTGTTTGTACAACTATGAATTGGCTTATGTTGTTTGGATTTTTTAACCAAGCATTTTGCTCTTATTGTAATACAATTTTATGATAATTAAAAATAGCTTGTCATATTTAAGTATTTTCCGCATGATTGGCATTAAAGCATTCAGTGCGAGGAATTAATGAAAGTATCGAATTAAATGTGCCAACTGCATCCAGTTTTTAAAACCTCAACCTAACAAACACAAAGCACAAAAGTTGTTTTGTCTGCATAAAGGATGTTCAAAAGCCTAGAGCTGTCTCATTATAAGGTGCTTTTTAGTACCTGAGGTGGGGTTACTCTTTATAGTATCTTGGCCCCATAATGAACCCACTCCTTTCATTGAGGTGATGATTACATTTTTCTATGGGTTCAGATTGAACCAAACCTGTGATGCGTCCTGCAACCATTTATGAATGCAAGTGGCTTTGTGGATGTGACTTCAGTTGCCTACCTCAACATTACAAAAATGAAGACAGCTTTCCCAAGTCTAAGCATACAACCCAGTTGCATTCAAGTCCTTAGCGAGGCTGCACTAACACAACAGCAATGCCACTTCTCTGCCCAGCCTGCTTTTCATGCATGAAAACCCCCCGTCACAGCCCTATTCAGCAAAAACAGAGGTGTATCTGTCTAACAATCAGCCATCAGACCAACATCTCAAGTCACACAGAAGCACTGCAAACATAACAGAGTCTTTCCCTTTTGTATTGTAATATTACACATCTTTCTTACTGAGAAGAAGTAACTCCTTACATCTAACATAAGGAGTTAATAATTTTGTCTCATGGGAAGATTGAGGATCTATACTTACCCGTCCACAACCAAAAAACAAAGAGCTACATTAAGACAACACTTCCTACCTTTTGAATTTTTGCTGAGCATACCATGCCTGTTAATGACTGCAATGCATTAAGCCTAAGACTACATCAATTGATAACAGAAATAAAATTTTTCAGGCTAAATTTACTGATGGAATTTCTATGCAAATAAGAACAAAAAACCACTATGTTTTACCCAACTTCAATGACAGATCAGGGAAAGTTCAAGTAAAAGTTTTTCTTTTAAAACTGTAATTTTTTTTTATCGCACTGTCTTTCCAAAAGTATGGATAATAATTAATACTTCATGACATTAAGCGCACAAGTTAAATCGAAAATCCTATTATATACCTAGGAAAAATTAGCTGTGGAATGACATAAGACACAGCCTTCAGCGCTTAACAATCTAGGAGGAGTTCTTGTTCAACCATTCAGAAAGTCCAAATTATACATAATTCTGCTAAAACTTCATCCTTCTCATGAATCTCTCAAGGATGGCTCTCAGGAGACTGCTAGGGAAGCAGGGTCATTGGGTCCCTCTTTCATGTTACAGTAGGGACATCCATAGCAAAATAAAATAGCTGGCATGACTGAATGTGAAGAAATAATGGGGACTAATGAAGTACCATACGTTAATATTCTTGTTCCAAATTTGTTAAGCACAGCACGAAACAGTTTGTATTTCCTTTACATATGAATGTATAAAAACACTGGTATAGTATTGGAAAATTTCCTGGGATTTAATCAGCAAGCGTGTCTCATAAAGGCTGATAACCTGTAATTCTTTCCAAACTCCACATTTAAGACTAATTAGAAGTGTGTCATTTTGCAGGACGGAATTTCTCATTCTAAATGACTTTGGAAGACAGCTACTCTGTATGCACAGATTTAAGGACACAGTCATACATATAAAAATAAGAAAGTTATATATAAATAGAAGAAAGAAGATTTTACACTTTCAAATCTATCTATAGAAAGCCACAGAAAAAAAAAGTCTTTACATCTGCATGATAGGAATTTGGGCAAAGTAAGGATTTAATACATTTATTTAGATAGGTTATTTAACTAACAGGCAGCATGAAACAAAAGTTCTGAACAAACAACCTTTTAACCATGCAAAGGTCATTTAAGGCTACCTTTCCCTTGCACAGCCATCCAGAACACAGAGGTTGGGCAGGGATCCTGGCAGATGCTTTCACCACAGAAGGGCTCTTAAATGCGAGCGGTGGGTTTCCATGCCCCACGCTGCTGCAGAGCATTGTTATACTGGAAGGTGTTAATGGTTGCCAGCAAGCGTGCCTCTGATCCATGGGAAATCACAGATTTTGAGAGCTGATGTGCATGCTAGCAGCCCTTTGTTCAGAGGAATTAAGATCTTTAATAGAGTAAAACAGCTGAAACAACAGAAAGCCATGTGGGAAGGCCCAGGGGATTGATTGAAAACGTCGAGTCCTGTATTGACAGGAGGTAGATGTGTTGGTACATGTAGGCAGAAAACCACCGGGAAGCCAGAAAAAAAATTGCAGGCTTGGCCTTGAGAACAGAAATAGACCTCCTTGGGTGCAGGACTGAATGGAAAAATAGGTTTAAAAGTTTGAAGAGAGAAAACTGCCCATTATTATTCATTTCTGCCGTGTTTAGGAAAAGGAGATGCATTCACTGCAAATGACTAGGGATGCTCCAAAGAAATGCCTGACAAATATAAGCAGTTTCTTCTTCCCCAGAAACAAACCACTAAAGCCCAGCTAGTAGAAGCAAGGAGCTGAAAACAACAGTTTACAGTGTTCAGCGCACAATGAAAGGATTAATTTAAGAGATCGAAGGATGGTTCAATTTCCCCTTGCAAACACCAGCCAGAACCACTTGCTTCGAAAGCCAAAAACACTTCATTCTCGACGGTTGCTCCCACACTGCAAGCTTCTGCCAGGAGCAGCCTGTCTGTTTTCACAGCTACAAGGGCCACAGTGAGGCCCATGAGCTTCCCATCTGCCTACGGGACAAGGACATCAGTGCCCTTCACCTGGCAAGCTTCCACACCACAGAGGTGCCTCAGGATGGGCACCTGCACCATTAGTGACATCCCTGGTACCAGGAACTTGGAAATTTTTAAGGACCCTTTGCAACCAGCTGTATGTTGCGCCAGCCTATATAGCCAGTCAACAGTACAAATAACATCACATCTTTCTTGAGCTCTGGGGTGTCTCTCTCATCCCACTCACTAAGTAGCCCATTTTCAGCTCTCAGTGGTCTGTTTGCCACCACCAGTGTAGCTGGTGACCAGGTACAGCCTCAGGTACGGACTGTGAACTGTTCCACCTCTTCACATTTCAACACCGAAAGTCAATCTGGGTGTGAGGCATGGTGAATAGTCTTCAGACAGCACAGACACATTGAGTGAAAAAAAGAGGTTTCGTTTATGTATAGCGTTGGACAACCCAACAGAAAAAAAAAAAAGAAAAAAAATCAAAACACCAAAACAAAAACACCACAAAAAACCAGAAAGCTGGGTAGCACGGTTTACTTGCAGCTTCCTGAGGAACCTAGGGATTCACCAGAGTCAATATTATACCAACCTACTTGAATGTGGATTCTAATTCTGCACCTTTCCAAGCCTCCAACACGTGCTTGAGAATGCAGACACACAACGGCAGAGACCCAGTACAGACTGATTAAATTTGACAAACAGCTTCTTGACTCAGGTATGTGGATACTGTGCACAGAGACAGGCTCTTGCCTCACACCACAGTATGATTTATAAATGTAACGAAGATGGATTGTATGACCAATGTAATGACCATTATAATGAAGATGGATTGTCCCTAAATCAAGTCATACCAAAGGCAGTGACTAAAGGCAAAAACTTTCTACATACGATTTAAGTGTTTGCAGACAGATTTATAAAAATTTTCAGAAGAAAGTGGACATCAACATTTTGAGGTACTTCATAAATACAAGTATGGGCCCAATCAATACTTCAGAACATAAATAAACTGTGGCAAATCAGGCCCTTCAAATCCATGCTGTCATTTAAAACCAACATGTCCTAAATAAGAACATGTTACTAGATTTTTTTGTTTGCCATGCATGTAACATACTATGTTTCTCTGTACTACTGTCACATGAAATATTAACAACGGTAGCAACAAACAGCTAAACATATACATTTGTTTTGTAGTTGTTCATACCTGATATGACCATAATTTCTAATCTAATGCCAGATGATGAACTTGATGTTCCAAAACTTGATTTCTCCCCAGTTAGAATCACAACGAAGAGGGAGGAGAGGAAAGACGAGACACTGGTAAGCCTTACGCTGGATGTATTGTCGACAGCACAAGAATGTGTTTATTTTTGTTATTCCTTCTGGTGCTCATTATAAGCACCGCACTTTTGGATGAGTTATGGCCAAAGTGTCTAGCTATCAATAAAACATGGGCTTACTGAATCTGCAGCAACATGAAACATAAGTGCAGTAATCTCCTGTTTACTGACGGCACGTTACGCAACATTATTTTTATTCAACTCTGACCATTGGAAAATTAAAACAACTTTGAGCATTTTTGGAGATTCTGGGCTAAGATTTCCATTTGTAACCATCAATTATTTAAAGAATAGTTTTAAAGGATTCTTGGAGCTTTTAAAAAAAATTATAGTCATTTAAGCAGCAGCAGATTATTACAAGTCTTAAGCCTCATATGGAATAAAACGTCTGTATAAAATAGTCACATTGCCATCTACTGACAGTTCCTTATAAAAAGGCACGCGTTTTTCATTAGCTGCCTGACTATATACTTAATGCTCTCTTGACATACATTAGTACAAAAAATTAGGGACGTACAATATATGTTGTTCAATACGTCCCACCGCAATAATCCTGCTTCTCTTCAAATCCATTCCAATCCATTCAGGCTTTCACAGTTATATACTGCAATTAGATACGTTTATTAATGGCATTATTGCACAGTATTTCATAGGAGGTAAAACTGTTTTCAGGAAAGTAACTACAGAAGGGTATGTTAATAAATCTGTGCTACATGCACAGTACATAGGGACTTGCTAATAGGATTTCCATAATAACAGCATTTATCTCACTGCACATTTTATAATACCAATCACTGGAAACCACAGTATTGTTATACCATGTAAAAAATAGGATTTCAGGTTAAGGACATATCATATAGAATAACGCAGTAGTGTCACTGATGCACCTATATGTTAAAAAAGATTTTTTTCTCATCTTTATACTAAAATACATTTTGGGCTGGGCCTTAATGCCATTGTTATTATAACAGCAACACTTAATTGCCCTTTAAAACTGAATCTAGGCCTCACGCCAGCTCTACCTTACTGCAACATCGGTCAGCAAATCCTAAAAATTATCTGTAACAGAAGTGATGCAGCGCACACTCATGAAAGCAAACATACCAACCCTAATCATTCTATGATTCCATGGTTCTACACCAGGCTGGAGTTTCCTCACTGTTACCCAACCAGCACTGTTAATACTCTGCACAGAGTCGAGGTTTGAGTTTCTCACCACTTAATTCCTTGACAAAAATTTCTGCATGCTCTCTGGTCCATGGCACAAGGTGATTTTTCTTCACTCTTGCCTCTTAATTGTAATAGCGGAAGTTTGAAAGGAGAAAAGAAAACAACAAAAAAAGTAATCTGATCAGGAACTGTATGACCTACAGTATTTGTGCCCAGTTTTTCATACTGCTGAATCTGCACTTCATTAAAGAGTTTCTAGAGCTCTAAATTCTCTTTAGTGCTTCATTTACTATCGTTTCTTACACTTATTTGAACATACTCCAGCATTTTACCTTTAGTGAAAAACATCTCGTCATACAGAAGAGCCCAGAGAAGGTGGTACCCTGCAGAACAGGCCATTACAATACCCTCTTGAGAAACCTTATGCCAGTGACCTTCAAGTGCCTTCTGAGGGCTTGCTCCTTAGCCAAACCAAGGTAGCAGAGAAACCTACCTCCGTGAGGCACAGTAGCTCAAGATCAGGGACTTAAACCAACAGCCACTCGCTGCTCTCTATGTACAGTCCTTGCACTGTTACCTAATATCAGTCAACAAAAGCAAGATTTTTTTCAAATGACAACAAGTATCAGCTAAATCAAAGGCGTGCCTGACGTATATCCAAATTAGTTCCCAAGTATAAGAACACCAATAAGCAGATCGAAGTGTACAATAAGCTAGAGTGAGAATTTACAGAAATGTAGCTACTGACCATTAATTTCTTGTATGAAGAGCCTCTGAGAATTAAATAATATAAGAGCATTGACAGAAAGACCTTACAGGAACCCTCTAGTATGCTTATGCGCTGTTTCACGTGTAAGCTGTCCTCAGATCCCACAGTACCTTGGAATCCTTTCTGGATGTCCTTTCACAGGACTAGCATACACATATTGCACATATCCTACCATATCCAACCATTTCATTTTGCCTCCTTTTCTGGAGTTATACAACCACTTAAATCTTTTTAGAGCTATTGAGGTATATCTAATTATCACTCAGTCACCGATATATCTAATAACTAGAATAACTAAACGTCAAGAGAGAATGATTTGTACGCACACGGTATGAAGAGGAAGGCACGTCACCGCAAGGTAATACTGTGTTTGGCTGAAATTTATTTTGTTTACAGATAAATAAACCAACTGCCAGATTTACCACTCCGCAACTTTCCATTTTGCCTTCTCATCCAATGGTTGCTGGCAACATCGCCCTGAAATCACCCTGAAATGAAGCTCTTGCAATTCAATGAAGGCAGAATAAACTATGAAAGTCACACTGGTCTCCCCTTGTAAACACTGCCATTTTTCTAACAAACTACTGTATAAATAGAGTGAAGATAAATATATTGCACAAAATTAATAAAATTTCCCATTGCAATCATTTAAAGACAGCTTTAATGAAACTTGAATGGAGATCAATTCTTTAAGGAACAAACTAATTTCCTTAAACAACAAAGCAAAATCAAAACTGGTGTTTGTTTCCAGAATAAGATATCTACTACCCTAAAACTCAAGGTCAGCATCAAATCTCACAAGTTTACCTTAGAGATGGCTGTCACCTCAACTTTTCTTCTTAAAGAATAAGGATAAGAGTTTTCTGTACTAAGGCAACAAAAAAAACCCCAACTTTCAAATTCAAATATAAACATATTTAGAGCAAAAGAAACTTACCATCTGAGTGGGAAAACTAGAATCATTTATTTCACTGGGATGCAACTAAGAAATATAGGAAGATAAAATACGAAAACATAGGATTGTAACATTTCTTCCCTTTCAGAGCTCAAATGTGGATTTCACGAGTGTTGAAGGAGCTTTGGTGGGGGTTGTTTCTTTGGTTTTTAAATTGTGTATTGTTATAGCTCTCAGAAATAAAACAGCTTGAGTAGTGGGAAGCTCTCCACCAAAGACAAACGCTACTTGTTGGCCGTATGAATTTCCTGAGCAGAACCACCCAAAACTTACCTACTCATCATGCTCCACATGAGAGGGCGATGAGCTGAAATGGCCAAGAAATACACAAAGAATGCAAACAATCAATTAATGCGGTTCAGAACTGAAATGACTTTGTTTGTAATGCAGAGAACACACAGCAGTGATAAATTATTGCTTTAACGTCGTAACAGCATCTGTTGCACACAGCCTGCAGGGCTCAGATCTGGCCTTTGATCTCCATCACTCACATGGAAAAGAACAAGGTAATCCAGATACCTGTAGGACTTGCGCTTGCACAGCTTTAGAGAAGCTATAAAAAAAGACTCGCAAAGAATTATTGTCTTTTTTTTTTTTTTAGAGAGAGGGTTAGGGGGAATGGTATTTTGTTTTGCCTCAACAAGAACAAGATAGAATAAGAACGAAAAAGTCCATCGCAGGAAGAATTTGCAAGCTGGAATACCTATTTTATGTTTTTCTCTATTTCTGTTGGCCACAACTAAATACATTAAAATATACTTAGATACAAAGCTTGGCTGAACGAGGGAAGAAAACAGTTAATGATTCTGGTTGCCAGCTTCTGTGACTGATATGAGAGAACCTTTCTCAGCTATTCCATTTTAAACCAACCCCCATACACTTAAAAAACCAGCAAATTCCATGGTGTCAGAAGTGTCACTTCTGCAGTGCAGAAGGTCATGTCATTCAGTACAGCATCCTGAGAGAGCCTCTGAATTAAGAGTTTAGTCTTTAGCAACTATAACTCATTAAAAACTAATTTGAAAGTCTCCAGGTTTCAAAGCCATCAACAGCAGAAAGTAGAAGTTTGGAGAGTGCTCAGGAATGGCACAGCCCCGAGGGGCTTGTGTTCCTGCTTTTGAAGAAATCACTTGATCCTCGCCCATGCTTAAAATTAAAAATATGAAAAAACATTAAGCCTTAAAGAATATTTCTCCAAAGATGTTATGAATTTTTCCAAAATAAACAAAAGTTTCATTGTGTGCCTTTATCATCTGAATCTGCATATTCAGAAGAAACAATCCAAAAGAGAGGCAAATAATATCTTTTTTTTTTTTGAGATGTTCACACACATACACAAAAATTTAACTCTGCCTTCAGACTCATCCATACTACAGCATGAAATGCCTTTGGCAGTGAACTGAAGGCACAAGTGACAGAACATAGAGTGTAACTGTCAACCTCAATGTCCTTATAACACCAGTGTCCAGCACAAAATATATTTGAAGGCTGCAGTGGGTGACAAGACACTTTGAGAAGAGATAAGAAAATCAAAGGACATTGTCTGGTTTACACATTGTCATTCAGCAAATCAAACTTTGCTTTGTTTGTTTGTAAGGTCAAGATTCTTGCACTACATTAAGGGTTCATTAGCACAGACAAGCATTATCTGTTGCAGTGTTACAGCCTGATTTTTCTTTTTGAATGTCTAAGAAAAAATAAAGCTCCGTAGAAAAGAAGGATGTTGGACTGCCAAAAGATTTCACCACAAACTATGCTCTGGTGTCTTTGTTACGATGGAAGCATTGCATATTGAGCAGCTAAAGTAATAAAACAAAATTCTAGCGTTAGAAAAAAAAATTTCTTTTGTCTAAACAAATTTTCAAGTCCAGTTACTTTATATATTTTTAACATATATTGCAAAAGTACTTGTAATTATTTCAGCACTAATTGTTTAATGGAAAAACTGGCCTTATTGTTCACTATAGACCTTGATTCAAGAAATACAGAATCATAAAATCATTGAGTTGGAAGGGACCTTTAAAGATCATCTAGTCCAACCCCCCTGCCAGGAGCAGGGACATCTCCAACCAGATCAGGTTGCTCAGAGCCCCGTCCAACCTGGCCTTGAATGTTTCCAGGGATGGGGCATCCACCACCTCTCTGGGCAACCTGTGCCAGTGTTCCACCATATCTCATTTTGCACTCGTGCTTAAGCACTTAGAAAGTAGTTCCATGCTGAAGTACCTAACTAAATTACTGTAGATGTATTCAGTAAAACATTTTAAACCTTTAAACATTCTATGTATGCAAAGATGTTCCTAAAGCCTGGAGTGAGGCTAAATGGCTAAAGTTTGCAATACTGTCTTTCAGCATCCTTCTTATGCGTCTGGCGTGAATTTCCATACTCAGTGAGCACTCAAGACATACGTATTTCCTTTTGGTTTAAGAGTGCATCACTCATACTAACAAACTCTGCTCAAAATTCCAACTATCTGCAACAGCTTATATCATTAGTTATGTGACCCAGTGTTGCAGTTCTGCAATTACAAGTTTGACCCAGACTCAAGGAACGCAATTGCAATGGGTGCAAGCAAGGTCCTTCTGCAATCACAACACCGGTACTGGCTGTACACTCGCTGAATGAAAATGTGGTAAAAACCTTTTCATCTCACATTTCACTGCACGTAAATGCAAAAAGAATCTACAGCTTATGAGATCTGTCATATTTTTACAAACATTTTATGTAAACCTTAGAAAAAGAGGTGTGATTGCATGACCGAAGATGTTCACTAAAAAATGTACTGCTCTTGTTTGTTCTAAGACACCGCAGAGCAGATAAGATAGTGTTAACAAAGAGGTAAGAGAGTTATAAATGACAAATGGGACAACATTCACAGTCATTGGTCTGCTGTATTAGCTACAGTACCTTAGTCATAAAGGGCGAGGAGGGAGGGAAATCCCACACAGACATAATTCATCACCCTATGTTCACTCTGTACCCAAGTTGTATCAATCACTAGTTATTACAAATCATGAAAATACATGACATCACAAATATGTCCTTTAATGGTGTAGAAAGCATCATTATGCAAATGACTCGTATACAAATCTAAGCCCTAACTTTAGAACACTGAATATCTTAACAAACCTCATTATTGGACAAGGTTTATTATCAACATTATTTGTATTACTGCACTTTCTCAGCTGCATAGCATACCCAGTGCAAATCTGTAACGTGTAACTCGTCTGCCAACACAGAAATCACTTATCTTACAGCTGGAGTGCTTGGAAGCACTGATAGTCCTTATGACAAGTTTTTAATGAAATAATGCTATGCTTGTCAGTGGAACTGAGGAAAAGAATACATTAGACTGACATATATCTAATCATCCTGCAAAATATTGCATTCGAGAACTGGAGGTGGAAAGTCATAAAAGGCAGACAGCATAACGCCCTTATTCGTGGTCTTGTCCTGGAACCAGTAAGATGTAGTGGTGACCAGCACCAACTTTCTGCCCGGAGGATTTTAAAATGCTGAGGTCTGCATAAGTTCCATGTAAAAATATCAGATCATTACCCACAAATACATCATCTGAAAAGTAACTATTTGCTCCCTATTTATTTCTACAATATCGCAAACAGCTTTGATTTGCACTGCATTCCAAGCCATGCCAAGAAACATGATGCACAACAAATATGAACCACAGACATGTTTACCCTCTGTCTCTTATGCTTCCAGATGTCTCAACTTTATGTGCCAAAACAGCTCCTCTTTCAAAATCCTACTTGTAAACTTTTGAAAAGTCCTTTTCCTTTCTACATTACGTTTTGTGGTGGCAAGTTTCAGAAGTACTTACAGGCTATTTCTAATTAAAAATTCAACCATACTGTTACAAACAGAAGAGCTTTTAAGTGTTCAGTAGTAAAAGAACCCAAATGACAACAGTGGCCTGTTAAAATACGGTAGCAATATTAAGATTAATTGTAATGGATAAAAGACAGAAGTGTTCAACAAATATTTCTGCTGCGTACTTCAGAGACAAAGCAGTGTGTCTCAGGAAGTGATGAAACACTTCCCTCTATTAACTCAGGATACTGTTAGCTAGCATCTTCCAAAATCTGACATTTTAAAAATCAGGAGATACAGAAAACTGAAGTTTTAAAAGAACCAGCCAAGCATCTTTCTAGGCCGTTAGTGACTTCTGTCACATTTGCAAAGCTTCAGAAGAGGAGGTAGAGTTGTACCAATATGACAAGATGGGACTTTACAAGATCCTGCAGTAACTACCAGAGTAAAACACAGCGAAAAACAAGAAATTAACTTCTACAAAATCCATCTTATGCACAGTTAAAACTCCTATGTACTCAAAATCAAAAATCAGAGTCTTGTGGTTTATGTCAGTCAGAAGCAGAGACTGATGTTTGAATTGGAGTTCTGGTACAAAATGCTTGTTTCCAAAAACATACCAAATTCTGCTTCTTTAAACACAGGAGAAGTGAACCGAACTGAGACAATTACCTCTCTGAGCATCAGAACTCCTTCATTCATCCTGTTCCCAAAGTTTGCCTTGGAAGAATACAACTTGCATCTGCTCAGGTTGCACAAAATATTCCTTCTCTGTTTTCAAGTTCTCTTCCCGCTCCCTGCGTGAGATAGTTCAGCCACACAAACATACCCCTTCGTGTATCAGCCATCAGCCAAATTTTCTTCACACAGAACATCTGGATTTCTAACTAGCTGCCTTTATTTTGGCTGAAAATGCATTTAGCTGTGTCTCATGGCTTTCATAAAATGGAGGACGGTAATTAACTCCACCAGTTTCTACTAGACTAACCCAATTTATACCATTATATTCAACTAAAGAGGGACTTTGTGGATAGTGGTAAAATTAATGCTCACTGTTTTCAGTGCATTTTGTATTAGTCTAATTGACAAATGTTCCCATTCCCGCAGTAAAAAAAAAAAAATTTTGTAGCTTTCTGAGCAGTGAAGGTATATGTAAAAGTTTATTCCCTTAAATGACTTGGCTATGGGTATATTAAATGCAATGTATAATCAGCTAACAGAGGCAAAAGACCCCAATGTTATTTAAACTGAACGCGATGGGCAACGCCAAAGTCCCACGGGCTCAGCTGATTCTCTCCAAAAGAGGCCAAGCTACTAAAGCTGCAGTACAGCGGCTCAGGTCTTGTACCTTAATTGTGCCAAATGGATGCAGAGCTGACTTTGGAAGCAAGAACTTAGCTGCAGTAGTCTTCAGCAACCACAAGTTAGATAGTTTAGCCAACTGGAAGAGAAAGTGGTCTGTTTCCACTTTCTGCTTTATTCTCCTGTTGCTGGCTCAGTCTCCTTTCCATCCACCCAGAGTAAATTCTGCTGTCACAGGACTTGTTCCAAAATAATCCTGGGGCTGGTGATGCTCCCAAAGCCTCTGCATTGCAAATGTGAGATTTAAGAATATCACATCAACATGGCTTTTTTCCCCTCCCCACTTGCACTATCTCCATCCTTTTGAAACGGAACTTTTGCCAGACTCCAGTCTCTCCACCCTACATGACAGAGTTCCACAAAGTAATAGTATAAGAATTTGAGTCATACCCATCAATTTTGTGAAAAACTCAAACATCAATCATAAACTATCCAGTGAGTAAGACAAAGCTTAAACTGGATTCCACAAATGAGTTATAAGAATGCACTTAAACTAATTAAACTGGTGGAACCCACTGCCACGTGGATACAAAAATATCAAGTTGAACAATATTATACAAAGGCTTGAACATTTCTATGAAAGTGAAAGTGCTCAAACACGCAATCAGAAGGAAATACCCAATTGAGAAGAATCCTCAAAGGCCCCAAAAGTTATTAACCGGTGAGAGAAAGCCAAAGGTTCTCTCCAAGCCATTCATTTTGGATTGTTTGATCCTGTACCACTAAGAACGTGAGAGTCTTGCCTTTGTTTTTTGCCTAAGAACTAAATGTTCTTGTACTAAAGAGTTTACTGCTTCTTACACTCATCATGGGAAAACATCTAGCTTGACCATGGTCAGATACCTGTCTGTCTCATTCTGCTTTCTGAGCAGTTTCGAAAAATGCCCCTTTAAACACACTAATCCTGTCTTTACATCCTGTAAACTTTTTGGAACATTTAGTATCCAAAGTACTCATGAAAATAGGACCAAACATAACGAAATTTATGTATGAGAAGACCACGAAAGGCTAAAAATAAGTACTGACACTCTGTCAGTCAAGAACAGCCCAGGCAAATCCTGAAACCCTACATTTGTCAGGTCAGTACACAGCCCATAGCCTCTTACCAGTAATGGCAAAAAATCACATACATAACATATAATACATATACAGCACATATAATACGAAAGACAAAATGGAACAGATTGAGTAAGAGGACAATACAATCACATAGACAGGATACCAGTGTTTCACGGATGATGGTTTTCTAATTTTTTTAAATACATTTATTTTAAATAAAGTTAAATCATGTACCACTCGGATACCTTCTGAGGTAGGGCTTGAAGCAAAAAAAAAGTACCGCTATTTAGAGTTCATATAAGGATTTCCAAGCATAAAAGACAGCACAGAAAAAGAAATACAGGAGAAAAGAGCAAAGGAGAGTTCAAGTATGGTATCTTTGAAAGAGCGAATAAGAGACAAAAGTATGCAATTTTGAAACAAACCTTACATTACAAAAAAATGTTCTCATTCCATTAAGTGTTTGGCATTTTGACCTTCTACACTTTAACTTTTCACAACTTGTGTTTGTTTCCAAAAATCCACCTTTAAAGTAATTTCCTTTTACTATCCTGGAAAGCATAATGGAAACCAACTGCAACTTTCACGTTCAGCCACAGCCTCCATGACACCACAGCTCGGGGTGCTCCTCTTTTGAGGAGTTTCTTGTGCCTATTACATTGTAAAACCTTTACAGCTTTCCACTACTAAGTGCTGTAAAAGTGTGTCCTCAGCTGTCTACAGAAGCTTTAGAACTTCCTTTTGAATAAAAAGGATGGTTATCTGCAAGCATTTACTGAGAGGCTGAGTTCAAGCATACATTATAAAACTAAGGAAACGCAAAATACCACCAAATTACTAACATCAAAGGCTCCAGTTTCCCTCTCCTGACAGTAGCTCCCAGTGAGAAATAACCTTCACGGCCAGGTTACAGCTGGAAAGCAGCAGCAATGGGAGGAGGGAGGCACATCAAAGCTAATGGCGAGCACGGCATCTGCATTCCCTTTGAAGTCCTCCTCCATTGTTCTTCTCCATTCACCCATGAGGGCAACTAGAAAACAGTACAACATGGGTGGCATCGAGCCCAGGCTGCTAACTTTGGATGGGAGGGAAGAAAACTCTATGTGGCAAGCACATGTGGGGCTCTGTGGTACCAAGCCTCTGGGCATCCTGTCCCAGATCTTAGCCACCCTCTTTTAGTGTGCCACAGTGAAAGGCTGGGACAAGTTCTTCTGGCCAAACCCAAGAGACCTTAGCCACTCCGTCACTACACTTTCAGTTTATCGGTATCAACCCGGTATTCTCCTACACGAGCACTTACACCTAAGTTGTTTGATTCACCAGTTATGACCCCATGACAGACTACTTGTTTGTTCTTCATTTATGTGTTGCACTAAGAAGAACTAAGAGTGGTAAAACCCTGAAGGAGGTGAGTGGGAGACCTTCCTGGGGAGTCCGTGAGCAAGCCAAGGAAGCGAGAAGTAGAACACAGAGTGAGGCAGAAAGGGGGAAAGGGGAAGGTAATCAGCCAGGAGCCTGAAGCATGCGGAGCCTGGGAAACCACTGAGACGTGCAAGGCTGCCAAGAGTAGGTGCCCAGAGAAACCGCTGGACCCAGAAAGCCAGCAGAGACTGAAGTCAAGCTTGGAGGCAAAGAACCTGCCTGCAAGAAAAGATTTGAAGGGTAGAGAGCTGTTTATAAACTCATTTAACTTCTAGTCTCTGTTTCACATCACTTCAAGATTTCACAGTTTAGAGAGTTAGTTATTCCAGTTTATCTTCTAATAAAAGTTGGCTTTCAGCTTAAAAGTCCTATTACCTTCTTTGGGGTGCTCACTGTATAGAGAAGGAATAAAAAGGTACAACCCAAAGCTATGGCTGCCACAGAAACACATTAAGCTTATTCAGTTAAATTGCTCTTACAACGTTTTTATTTACACATAAAAGCATAAACAAGGTAAGAGCACTGCATGCCAACTCTTCATTTCCTAAAAGGAAAAAAAACATTTTGGAAAAGTAAATTCCTTTATACGTGCATTCAGTACTCAGATTCTAAATATTGCAGATGAACTTTTCTATTGGAAGTCGAGAGCAGAGGGAAAAATAACTCAACTAGATGCTAGATGCTACTGACATACTGAAAAAGAAACTTGTCACAGCAAGGCAATCTTAGATGCCAAAGTGGCACCAGCAAAGAGAAAAAGTGAGCTGGGGGAAAACAGCAGCTTGTAGGCCACCTTTTAGAAGCTATTGAAACAGAAACCATGCTGAGCTTAATGTTTCAATGAACCTGCGTGAAACGGAGTCTGACAGCTTTCTGGTTTTAGTGCAATTATAAACAAACATGTTCCTGCATACTCCTTGGCTAAGCAAATGATAGCACAGCCATCACAAATGGAACATCTGAATACCCTGGATATACCCAGTCAAGTGGGTGTTAAAATATAGGTAAGAATTCATATCACAGGAGAATCACAGCAAATATTTCAGATAGCCAAATAACACACAGAGTAAAACGCAGCAGCAACGGCCACTAGATGACAAAATCTACTTTAGAGCCAGGCCTCAGCTTCTGGCTGTTTACATTCAGGTAAAGAAAAGAAGGATACAGTAATAATGCTTAGACGAGGTATTTGAAGTGGAAAAATGGTTAATTACATAGATGGTAGACTTTTCAGAATTTTTTCCCTAGCCTAAGTTACCTTGCTGGTGTTGTATATGTCTGCTTGCGAAGGGACACCATTTCTTTTTGAATTAGTTTTCTTTCACACCATACAGTAGTGTTTTAAAAAGAAATCCAACTTACTGGCACATTATTGAACTTCTCAGCTGACAAAGGAGATCTATTCCAAACAGAAAACTTGTTGTTGTAAAAATTTGTCAAAAAACATCATGTGTTAAAGATAGAGTCGAAAGATGTCAAGGAAACATCCGTGAGACTCTGACTGATGTTGCTCTACAAATACGAACTGTTATCAAGGAGCAAGACACGCATGCAGCACAGCCTCCAACCATCAGAACTAAACCAAAGTTTAAAAAAGTTGCCCGTTTCACTGACGTATTTCCTTCACACGGTTCTGACAGGAGGTGAAGGGCAGTCAACCTTATCCAAAAGGGTGCAGCAAATGATGCTTTCCTTTAGTGAATGCTTAACTTATGCAGCAGAGAGCAGAAGTCATCAAAGCACATCTTACTGCCATGTGCAGTGAAATCAACGGGCAACGTGAGATCGATCTCAATAGTGACCTGCGCTGGCTTAAGCGTCATTTGGTCACACACTGAACAGATTAAAATGGCCACATTTTTACAAAGGCTGTTATCAGACTTCCAGCAACATCACCATCTCTACAAACATTTCTTACTGACTTAGAGATGAATAATAAGAGGTGGCACATTGCTGTTTAGGTCATTCAAGAACACTAAATGGTACTGCCAGACATGAAAAAGCAGTGTTAGAAAGAACAGATTGATGAAGACAAAAAGAAATGAGGCATCAAAACCACAGAACAAAATATAAAACAATAGTTCTGTAATATTAAATATATCTCTAGTTTATACTTCTGCACTTTCTTTAGAGTTTGGAAACTCTAAGAGATTATGCATTGATGTCAGGCAGACAGCAATGCTACACAGAGCAACAGCTCTTCTGTTTCTTCCTAACAATCAATAACCCTCCCTCCCTGCATGTTAGAAATGTCTTAAGATCCCTTTGAATGTGCAACGACCACAAGACTTTCACGGATTTGAATGAACAGCTAGTGTTAAACACAGTGAGACACCTGGTAAGTATAGGTTCAGGATTAACACTGGAAAGAGTTCCTTTTGTTTTTGTGGTGGAGGGTTGTTTGATTCTTTTAACTGTCTGTTTCAGGATTTCAAGACTCATATTGGAGTGTCTCTATGCTTAATTTTATCGGAAAGCAACCCAAAAATATACATGCATGCAGTCTACCCTGCAGTATGGAGAAAAAAAAAATTCCAAACCTTTTTACTTAAAAAACAGTTAATTACTAACAGTTACATAGCTAAAACTAATCTGTTACTTCTATCACTCCTTCCTTATAATTCATCACTGTGAAGAGATTTGATTTCTGAAAATGAGCAAAGTTGTCCCACTCTTCTCCTTAAAACTTACTTTTTTGCCAATAGGGAGGTCGCTATGAGACATGCAGAGAGCAGGCAGCATCGTCTCACTCATCTTCCGCTTGTCTACACATACCTGCTGCCTCATGCACCGACTTAGACTGTTAGATACTTTGGCAGCAGGTGTCTTGTTTTTCTTGTTTGATGTTTAACATCATCTTAATTCCTGACCAAACATTTCAGGCTGTGTTTTTAAGAGAGGCATAAGCCAAGTGAGTGACCACTGGGAAGAAGTGCTGGTCCTACACCCTTCAATCCCTCCTTCCCAATGACACGCTTCCAAATGTTAGCCATACAACGTAACATTGCATTTAGTAGTGAGGATGCCCAAGCCACAGAGGAAGATGAGATGGATGTCTTTCTCTCATTCTGCCTCTGCTCAGCATGGAGAACTTCAGCAGCCTGTGACCACCACTGGTATTTTTTCATTGCTCCAGTTCCCACTTTGTGAAGCCAACTCTGGCAAAACTGATTTTCTTAACTACTGCTTTAAATTATTTCCACACTAATATCTGCACATCAACATTTAATGGCTGATTTAATGATCACCCTACCTATCAAGAATGTTTTGGGGATTGTCATAAGTCAAATATACACTGGCAGACACTTACACTGCAGCAAAGTTTGCAAACCTGCAAAAAACCTTCATCATATCAGAGTTTCTAGCCGGTCAAAATTCCCCAAACGCCTGGTCATTTGATATGAAAATAAACAGGAAATATTTCTTCATTGTAAATGAAGAACATGATGAAAACTACCCCCATTGCAATTATGTTGAAATTTAGACTGGATTTGATATGCCGGTACATTAAACATGGTAACTAATGAAATAACTATGAACAAATGTCTGGTTAGAACAGCAACAAAAAGAGCTAGAATGAATATCTTGAAAATCATTACTAGAAGAATAAGTAATACAAATGCATGCTATTATTAACCACTTTTGGTAATGAAACTATCAATGATATTTAGAGACTTTGTTCCAATAACAACATTTCATAAAAATTGGAAAACAAAAATTGACCAGGACGTCAGTTTTCTAATTTATGATTGTTTATCTGAATAAGCATAATTTTTAATTGCAAAAACTCCCAAGAAAATGGGTGACTTTTATCAGCCAAAGCAGAACTTTCGTGAATTTGCTGAAAGCTGTCTGTGGTTAATTTGGTACAACAACTTAGAAGGAAATACAGACAGCCACAGAGATATAAATTGTTGCATAAGTATGGAAAGAAAACCAGAGATGTGTACCATTAATACACTGGAAAAGTGAAAACTTTCTGCTATATGGGACTCAGCCATTCACCGCAGAACATGAAATCTCCAAACACTTCAACGTAATCAGGTAAGGAGCAAACAACCAGTAGAATTTGATGTCTACAGCATTTCACACAGCCTCACTTCCTAAATAGAACAATACTTTAAAAGTCTTGGTTTAAAAAATGCCCCAAATGTGCACGCTTTGGAAAACTAATGTAGCCATAGAAATTAAGCTCTTCTATACAATTTATTTTATCTTCAATGTTACAGTTTATACAGAAGAGAAGAAAAATACCAGCACAGAAAACTTATTTCGTCTGCAATAGGCATTCTTCTAATCAACAGATTTGGTAATGATTCCATATTTAGGGTAAGAGCTTTTCCAGTGGGAGTTATTTTAATATTTTCAGCATTTTAGGGAGAGTGAGGTTATTATTTTAACATAAAGTGAAGCATCTTTCAGTTCTTACAGTCTACTGTCCTCATCATGATGACACTTGAACACTGATTTAAAATGTTTGCTTTGCCATTAATGAAATCAGGAAGATAGTGTTTATAATCTTCCTTTGAACTCCTGATTAAAATACATACATAAATAGATATATATTTATATATGTGAGCATTTGATGGTTTTGATCTACACTCTTGACACTTTGATCCCACTTCACTTTGAAGATGATTCCAAAAAAAAATTTCTAGCATATGCTCCAGTACTATTATTTGCATAGGAGACGCAGAACTACTATCAAAAGATACGTTATTCTAATACAAAGGGAAACAATTGTTTTAAATTGACCCACACTTTCACACAAAATTATACCGATCAAGTGCTGTAGATTCCCTTAGGCTGCATCAATTTTTTCATGTTATGGAATCCATTACATCTGATAATTCATTGTTTTCCAAAATTATTTTAAGAGGTGAGCCAAGTGGCAATGGTGATACAGGAACACATAGCTTAAGTCTTCCCAACTATTAACTTAATATTGAGCCGTTTTCACTTACTAAACACACAAATCCATGTATAAGTTCAGATTTTCTCTAGTGCCTGACTCCAAATGAAAGATTCCTCACACATTTGTGTTCACTTTTTCAAAAGCTGTAGCATTCAATAAGCTACATTCCTAAGAATTGCAACCACTATTTCTCAAAAGCCAACGAACAAGCATGGCCTCCAACCACTGCTGTAAGATTTCCAAAATGTGATGCATGCATTAAAGAGCTATTTTCTGATAAAATGTACCTTGCTTGCCACTGCTACACACTGTATTTAGCGCTGAAACCAGATTTGAAGCACCAAGCGATTGTGAGCTTATACTAATGAAAACAATTATTCTGCATAAAAAAGAGTTGGTGAATTATTGTCCTTAACGTCTAAACATTTATTCTGTATTGCGAGAATAAGTATATAACAAACAAGAAAAAAAAAATCTAAATACTTTATAGTCGTACGAAAATGCGAACCACTAAGAACTGGTTGCAAATCTCCTGCAGGACAGGCCTGTTGCGGGGGGTGGAATAAGACTTCATTGCAAATACAAGCAAGAAAAGAGTTTCCATGAAAGTCAACTTTACCTCAAGGCTTCCAAGACTGAACTGCAGGGAAATTCTAGAACACATCCCCTTCGTGTGCTGAAGTATAGCCTTTACTATGTGTTCCTGAAGCTTAGACTCAAACAGGGACAATCTTGATTAATGTATGACTTTGACACATTTGTAAGACTACTTTCTTCAGATCTCGCACAAAAGCTCTGCAAGAAGACGCTAAATTCATCATTTAATGTTATATAATAATATATTTACTTGGCACTATTTCTGTCTTAATGTTTTACATGCTTATTTTCCTCACGTTTTTCTCCAACTAAACAAAATTCCCAATTTACACAGACACGTGCACATCGTTCATCTCAGACGCAGGATCTTTTAAATTCCCCCTTTAAAATTACATGTGGAACTCTTCTCTATATTACCCACCATGCTAAAAGCAAAGGTGAACCAAGCTTATTTTCTCACAGTGTGTCCCTGAGCAGCTCTGAGGACAGCAGTGTCAGATCCTTCACAGCCACTGAGAACTACAAGGCGGTTGTGAATCAGTAACTCTACAGCATCCCTGAGCACAGATCAGCTAAATCCATTTCATTTCAGGCTAACCTACACCATGAAACATGTAATTGGTTATGCTTTTTGCATTATTTCCAATCTAGCTCAGATTTGCATTGTAAACAAATCAATTTGCCACTTTAATTGTTTAGCTCTGAGTCAATGTACAGGGCTGAGAGGGCAGACAAAACATAATAAATGGCTTCGTGTCCAGATTTTATCACAAGGAGCTGAACTAAATAACTTATGAGCCCAGTCAGTTCTATTGAGTTATGAACTAGCTCTTCCTCCAGAGTAAATTAAAATTCTTATTGCATACAAAAAGCCTAGCGAACACATTTTATTACTGCTGCAAGGAAGTGCAGAAATAATGGAGGGAGAGCTAAGGTAAATATATAACCTGGTGCATCTCTGGTGGATTGTTTGCTAAACCTCGTAATTTTATGCACTGGTGTTTGAATGTTGTATTTTCTGCCTGTGTATTCAGAAAGCTCAGTAGAAAAACATTACTTGCTGGGACACGGCAAAATGAGAGCTCTGTGACGACAGAAGAAGCTACTGTAAACAAAGAATACGTCCTAAGAGTAATGACAATTTTCTGCTACATTTTCCAATAAGCAATCTCATCCCAATTCAGGAACAATGGGTATTTTAGTTGACATTTGGGAAAAGAGCAGAGAGCATAAAGTATTAGAAACTAAGCAAATGGGAAAATTAGAGAGTTTGGATAAAATGGAAGCTGGCGTTTATTCCATAGCAGAAATTCATAGTTTCAGAAATATAGAGTTAACTGTAATAATATATATGTATAATGAACAGAGGAACACATACTGGAACACATACTTTTGATTATTACCAGAGAGCAAGGTCAAAGTCCCAAAATGGGATAAGCACACAAAAAGAGGAACGTTTGTCACTTGCAATATAAAGGTGAACTAAAAACAGTGATCGCAACATTCTGAAGGTACAGGAAGGCAACAGGCCAAAATTCATCCTCCTGGTGGCAAAAATCTTACTAATTTCAGCAGGTCTAGTATTCTGTACAAGGAAGACGACAATTTTTGCGATAATTGAAATACATAGACCTAGTGATACAGAGACAGAACAAGCATAAACCTTATCTCTTGTCAACCACAAAAATCTGACCTTTGAACAAAAATAACCTGTTCCAACATATTTTTTTTTTCCTGCAATGATTAGATGAACCTGCAGCCATCCCATGCATGAACAACAAAATCCATATGAAGTTACTAGTTAATAACGTCAACTCAAGTGAAAAACAAGTGCCCATTTGAATCCACAAAGAGGCAAGACTAGTACTAATCTCACAAGACAAATATTCAACACAGTAAAATCTTGGAAGTGGCTGGACAGGATTTCTAGCCCAGTCTTTGACGATAGCTCCTGCGAAAAACACGGTAGTGTAAATAATGGGACTCAAATACAGAAAAAATCATTACGTCAATTCAAACTGAGTGACAGAAAACAAGCCAATCTGTAGTTGACTTCAAACGGATCCCAAGGCTCACAGGGTGTGGTTCGATACACAGCAGCTTTCCCTCCCCAAAAAGAGCTAGGTAGCTCAGAAAGTAGCCTGTGCGTACAATCATCTTGTCCGCTCACTCGGGAAAAACCCTGCTGCACTTTCAATGCCACAGTAATCTAGGACTGCACAGCCCACTCTCTACCAATCATTCAGGTCATTCCTTTCTGACTTTGAAGCTCTCCATCAATCTAACCATGCTGAGCTGTTTCTTCGCTCTTATTAGCTCATACACTAAGTCATGTTAGCTGTGCCTATGTTAATCACTTCAGTGTTTCCTAAGAGCTGGAGTAAAGGAAGCTGAGATATTCCTTCAAAAATCCCAGATGCAGCATCCATGTGAAAAATAAATAATTTTCTCAATAAGGGAGAATCTCAATTCAATCAGTTTCTATTCAGGCCTTGCTCAGAAAAATTCAATCTTAAGTAGCAAGCCAACTCCAGGAAATGCTAAGCAATAAGCAGGGATCACACTCGCTCATAAGACACTTTTCAGTTCTCAGGTGGCCCATTAGTCATTCCTCCCAAGTCAAGATTTCATTTTTAACTATTTTGAAAAGATCAAAGCAGAAGTTTCTTCATCATTTTCATCTTGATAGCATTTTGCGTACACTAGCACCACAAATTCAGATCTTGCATAAAATGGGCGTTACTTCATTTCCTGTCCTCAACTTCCATTTGATATCAGGGTTTTTTTTTTCCTTATAGCCACAATTAGGACAAGGGATGAAAAATGTGGCAAAGAGCTGTTCTCCAACCACCATGCAGCTATTACCACCATATATTGTATTATCAATAAAAGGGCTTAGCAATGACTTATTTCTAAAGGAGAGACAAATAAGCTCTGTTTATAGTACAGCTAGCAGCAAGATGCCTTTACTAATAGGTAACAAATTGCCGCTGTGATTGGAGCCAGCTGTCTAGTGAAAAAACTGGAATCAGGCATTGATGTTTTGGAGCACTTGCTTTTGTAAAATGTTGGCTGGCTGCAGCACTATTTATAAGCAGCTCTTCTGTGTGCTGCGTTTGAGATTAAGTGATAGCTATCATCTTAAAACAGCTGTAAAGTCATCTCCGCCGTCAAATCTCATAAACTGTGGTATATAAAAAAAAATATTTTGGTTTTAGTTAGGACAGTGAAAAGTTACACTTCAAAATAAGTAGGTATGCCAGTCTAGCATTTAACATGGCAGTCTTCAGAAAGACTCTTGCATTTATTCTATTCTACTTTGATTGGCTTATACCAGATTTGCAATGACAGGAACATAGACACTTTGTGAGGATCTCCCATCTTGACATCCGTACAGCCTGATACGGGGGGAGGAAAGAAGAACAGAAAGGGTACTTACTCCTCGCCACTCTCCAGCAGCTCAAGCTGCAGAGTTTCATCTCCCAGGTCTGTAACTGCTTGCCCCAGTTACATCTTTCTCAAAGGCCACCCTCCTCACAGATGCCTAAGCAGAGTTATCAGGTTTGAAAGGCAAGTGAATGAAACAAAAAGCACCAAGCTTGACTGACTCCCCTCACACCTCCACCTGAATGCAGATTTTTATCTCTGTTATCTACATAAGACTTGTAGGTGCATAGCTTCCTCCCTCGCCGGAGCTGCTTCGTGCATTCCTCCCACAAGGAGATAATGGGTTTGCTCCATCCCTATGCAGCCCCTGCACTTGGCAGTCTGATAAAGGATGAGCCACCCCACAGCAGCCTCTCATCTAGCAGGCTAGAACTAACGCAGATACGCCTCCATCTATCAGGAGGCACAATAGCTTCTGCATTTTCACAGGGGAGACCAACTAAACAGAAGCACTACATAGCAAACTTGTTTGTGTCTCTCCAGTACTCTCTTATTCAGGCTTTTTTCTGGTCCCCAGTACACCCTTGTGGAAGTTTGGTTTGCGATGTAGATACTTTTCATCACTTTCTGAATATTGAAAATAAAAAAAAAAATTAAAAAAATAAGCTTTGTGACTCTCCATAGCAGCAATTTCTTGTTTCAGCAGTTTTCTTACATCTGAGGACCAAACTAAGGATATTCTTAAAGCTCCAGTTAAAGGCATGAGATAGAAGGACAAGACTAAAGATGAACAGTCCTCCGAAACATGGACACAGTCTCTTAACCACAGTAAAACATCTTTTCTTCTAAAAAAGCTTTCTTTCAAATAATACGATATGTAGACATATGTCAGTGACATTACAGGCTTAAATCAAAATGAAAGGATAAGATTGCCTGAAGAAGCTACACTGGTTTAGTAACTGATGAGGGTCAAAGGGGTTACAGATCCGCTGCTGGTTTTCCACGCGTATGGCTCGTGTTTGCCAGAGGAAGACAACTCCTGGCAAACCACTCACTTTTAATGAACTTCATTTAAGAAAACAACTGTTCTCAGAAAACATGGCCAAAAAAATGGGTTGTCTGCTCACATTATTACTTTAGCATTCACAACTGAGTCATGCGAACTCACAGCTTCACAGAACAAAAAGATTTTTTGAGTAAGAAAAGAGAGCAACAGTGCTCTGCATCCATGGACCTGAGCCCTTGCATATCCAAATGTGGCCTTTCAGTACTTAAAGGGCGCTTATAAGACAAACTTTTTAGCAGGGCCTGTTTTGATAGGACAAGGGGTGATAGCTTTAAACTGAAAGAGGGCAGATTTAGACTAGATACAAGGAAAAGATTTTTTACAATGAGTGTGGTGAAGCACTGGCACAGGTTGCCCAGAGAGGTGGTGGATGCCCCATCCCTGGAAACGTTCCAGGCCAGGTTGGACGGGGCTCTGAGCAACCTGATCTGGTTGGACATGTCCTTGCTTATCATGTGGGAGTTGAACTAGATGATCTTTAAAGGTCATAAATCCAAACTAACTATTCTATGATTCTAAATACCCTGCTGCAGCCCATAGACTTCATTTTTATCTTTACTTATTGTTAAGATTTTCTGGATAAAAGGAGCACAAGTTTGGAGTGCAGTAGCCTATATCCTTACCTCTTCTCCTTCTCTTCTTCCCCTCATTGTAATGATATCACCACCTTTACCACAACAACTCTTTCCAGTACAGAGGCCTGGAGCTGAAGGACATTTATTATTCTCCTTTTACAAGAAAGAATTGAAACACAGAACAACTAAGAGACTGGCCCAAGGCTAACCAGCCCTAATGGAGGTAAGCTAATACAAAAGGTCCCACAAAAAGCCAGAGTTAAGCACTAGCAGTTTTGCATGCATTTAAAAAATGCAGACACAAGGCCTAGTTAAAATATGTCTTAAAATGCAGACACAAGGCCTAGTTAAAGCACGACTTAAAGGAATTTCACACATTTCTTGCCACAGTGAAGGTATGTATTTTATTAAAAAACTCCCAGATTTGGCCATGAATTGGCTTGTCTTCACTAAAATTGAAGAGCCAAAAACCAACCCTGTTCCTTCTATTACATGTCTTACTGGTGGCAGTTAAAGAAAGATGAAAGCAAATGCAGTTCAATTCCAATATAGTTCACACACCTTGCCCAAAAAGCCACACAGTATTATTTCAAGTTCACCAGAATGCAGCGGTACAGGGTGCGGGTGCCCAGGCGCTGGTACTGGTGGGCTGCAGGGCGGCCTCTGCGAGGAGCAGCAAGGAAAAAAGGGTTTGCAAGTCCACGCCATCACTAACAACCAATACCCCGTGTGAGTAGCAAGTAAATAATCTCTTATCAAAATATATTTTTGTTTAAGGAAGGATGGTGGTGTTAGTGATGTGCAGTCTGACAGCATTCAAACTGTTTGACTAGATTCATTTATCACAAATCCTTGACAATTCCACCAGTCTTCTGCCCACAACTTTTTCTTATATTCACACTAATAGTGGAGACAAATTTGAGCCATTTTAGGCACTTAAGGGACTTAGCAGTAATGTTAAGTATTTACAAAAGGAAAGGCCACATTGTTAAAAAATAATTACCTTTGTATTTTTATAATATGGGACAGTGCCTGCGCATTTTAAATGAATATAATTATACAATATACCAAGGACTGAGGTTCCTGAAGGTTAGTCATTATTTTACAGAAAAATTGTGGGGAAGGGGTGAACTTTCAACTGTAATTTTACAGGCACTGGTTAACACACGGGATAAGCAATCACAGTTTATGAAAGAAAGCTCAAGGAGAAAGAAAATAATTTGAAAACATCACCACTTTCCTGAGCTTTTGGGAGAGCTAAACAGACACAAAAACCAGCTGGGAAATATTGCCTTCTCCTTGTACACAAGAGAAGAAAACATGGAAATCAGGCTTTTGCAACAGAGAAATTAAAAGCATTTAAATGAAAGAAAGTGAGACTCAGAAGCAGCAGAATATGATGTTTTAATCCTTTCTCTCCTAGAAGGTTCTTATTTGGTCCTTCTTTCCCCTCAGACCACCATCTTCTACAGACTTCTGCCACCTCTCTACCTGACCCAAGATGGCAAGTGTTCTAAGGGCCTGACACTAAATCGTGTACTCTCCCTGCTCTGGAATTTTGTGGCCTAAGGTTTATGGGAGATTTTACTTGTTAACGGAGACCAAAATCTAGTAATTGATTATTCCTTCTAACCTTCACCCATCAGTAGCTCTTCCTCAAATTCTATCATCACCTATTTGCCACCAGGAGACAGGCTGCTCCTTGAGATTCATCCACACTGCAATCATTGCACTACAAACGTACCAAAACCAGTTCTTCACAAGCCAGCTCAAGTTCTGCTAACAGAGCGGTTGTGATGGTACAAAACTCAGCACAGGACGCAATACCCAGCTACACAGGGTCAAGCTGTTTCTGCACTAGCAAAAACCATCAAGCTACTGTTTTTGCAGCAAGCTAAGCATTTCTGCACAACCAACAGTCACAGTAGGGACTGCAATGTAGGTATACTCCAAGAAACTGTACCTGCAAAGATTTCTCCTCAGAGAAAAAAGGCAATTATTTCCCTAAACCAAAATGGATCCCTAAGGATCTGTGCAAAGGTCAAGAAGTTTTCTCTGCTTTAATGCCATCTGTAGCACAATGTCATCGATAAGGATCAAGTTGTCAACAACTGCCACAGTTTCAGAAGAGTTTGTGTGTCACAGAAACAGAGTTTGTAAAGCTATTCTAAAAAGAGGTTCATGAGTGACCCAGCAAAATTTCTGCAGACTGGGAAGGGAAAATGTTGTGGAGACCAACTGTTCCCCTCCCCTGCTGTGAGAACTCACACTGGTAATACTCAAACAGGAGACAGGCTGGAGGTGATGACAGAAGCATTTGACCTCAAGAGTGGGTACTCAACCTCAAGAGCAGACACTCAGCCTCCTTCACATGGGAAATTTTTGATACGTTCTGCTGGGACGTGCAGAAGGACAAGAGAGGTTTTACTGACTTACCAGAAAGAACAAGTCTATGCAATTAAACACTTCCTCTAGAGGACATAACCACTGGTGACACCTTAGAAAAAAAAATTTTTTATACCAAAGACAATGACTATACAATGTAAAAAAGCCCTCCACTTATACTCTTTGTAGAGCTTGTTCTCTGTGTTGCTGAAGCCAGATACTTCATACAGTTGCCACCATATAAAAATAATTCCAAAGCTTTTTGTACATTCGAAATGCATATAATAAAACTGAAAAAGATCGTCTCAATGCAGCGCAATACACAAGTAACTGCAAAGAAACAATTGTGTGTTTTCCTGCCTCCTGGGTAGTTAACATTGCTTTTAATTTCATCTCTGTCTTTTCACATTATCATCTGCAGAAGCTCATGGCCAAGAGTTTGCCCTGGTAATAGCTGACTGTTCTCTTTGATATCATCACTCCTTGCTCTTTATGGACAGGCCAATATTCATTGTGATTAGCAAGGGACAGCCCTGTCTATCCAGATTAGTCACGAATACTTAGCACTTCACTCCACGCATCACCACTAATTGCCGTAAAAGAAAATGTCTGCATTTCTTTTTTAAACAAAAAAAAAGACCATGATTTTCTCTCTCCACGGAAGACAACAATGCTTCACTTGTATTCGCCACAGTTGGTGGGAATGTGTTTCCATCAGTAATTCTAGGAAATAATTATTGGGCAACTTTTTTAATTCTTTGTCTAAGATTTAATGTTCTATGAACCTGTACTAAAATATTGCTTTCTAAAAAAAAGTCCTAGTCCTTAAGCTACCTGACCATTTTTGGATTGGATCTTAACTGGTCTGGTATTGAAATGAGTCCATAGTAATCTTCCTGGTTTTTTTTCTGATGGTGACTAACATGCTTCAGAGACAACATGGCCTATTTATACTAAGTAAAATAATATTGAGCTGATACTAATAGTGTTTCAAAAGATTCTTTTACAAATATGACATTTTACATCTTCATGCATTAAAATAAAAAATTACGCAATGCGTAATCATTGCATAGATCACATACATACCATTTTGCCATACAATAATTATTTTGTGTTGGAGAATGCTTTTTCTTCTGTCAGATTTTTTTCCTGCAATGAAATAAGATTTGTGCAAGATTGATTTCTAAAATTTTATCTGCCAGAAAAGCACTGTTGACTGATACAATCTCCTCCACCAAGAGCTCTTCTGTTTCTATAGGAAAGCGCTAAAAAAGACATTACTGAAATGAAGGAAACATAAATGGATCAAAGTATGGCAGGTGAACAATTTTTTTTAAAAAGTCACTGTAGAACTATCAAGGATCTTACAGACACTAGTTTTGACACAGGAGGCAAAGAAATTGAAAGTTTCATATTAGTTTCATGCACACGCCTTTCTGCTACCCCTCTCCTTTGCCACAGAGGCCAAATACCATGATGATGCCAGCTCAAACCAGAAACTCCAGTTCAGGCTAAAGCTCTCTTTTGGGGTTCATTTTGGCATGAAAATGAATTCTGATCACAGAGCTGACATATCCAATAAATCCTTTCAATCACCAATAGCTCTCTCTACATCAGTAAATAGTACAATCCAGAAAAATCAAGTCTGAAAAGAAGATCAGTAAGTAGTCAGGAACACTAGTTTTATTTTGCCTTGCTTCGATGTTTGGGTTTGTTTGGGGTTCTTTTTTTTTTTCCTCCAGACTAGCTCTAACCTGGTCCCACAGATTAGCTGAATGGTGCACTGAATGCAGGTTAGCTGTTGGTGCTCTCCTGGACTGCATCCTCCAGTTTAGGTTCAACCAAAAGGAATCCAGTTATCACAGTCTGAGATGGCTCCGTAACACAAACCAAAGCAGAGCGAGTGGGGACAACTGAGGGATTCCCTTCACTAACGTGTTCCTTACCTGACCTAAAGCACTTATAGATGCACTCAGGATGACTTTTAAAAAATCAGCATTTTGTTTCCATTAAAGCAAAAAAGATTTATGCACAAAATAATTCAAGTTAAGAAAGTTTTTGCATTGGATATGACCATCACTTACTATGTAAGTGAGTTAGTAAGGCATCTTCTGTCATGACTTCTTTTAGCTTAGCTTTTTGTGGAACATCTGGCAGACACAGCAGAGAAGGGACACTTCTGAAAATGTCCTCCGTCAATCAATGCATGAACATCTGAAGAGAACAACTAAGGAGGATTTGCGTGTTCTACTTAAAGTTTTGACCTGGAGCTGTCACCGTTTAACATTCACCATGAAACATTTTGATTGCTATTGTCAGACTCCACATGGAAGATACAAGTAGAATATTCAAGATCTTTCTGCTGCTCTTCTGCAAATCTGGTAATGAAATTAATCTGCTAATTAACTAAGTACTAATTCATTTCTGTACAGCAATTAGCATGCCATCATTCTAGCACCTATATATTACGTGAGTTTTCTTGTATTGTAACTTTGCTCCCCGTTTTTCTAGGAGACACACTGTGAACATTATTCCATATTCCAAAGCCTCCATGGCCGTATCTACACATACACTACTGTTATTGATAATACACATTGCCTATGATGATAATTTATAAAGCAGCCAGAAAAACTTATCAGAAATTTAAGGTATTGAGGTTTTTGCAACTGCTTCCATATTGATTACGATAACATTTTTCTGTATTCTCCTTCAGAAGTCTTTATTGTTTAAACAAGAACTCATGCTAAAATACTAGCTGTTCTATAAAACTCATCTGAATTACAAATCTTCTTCTCAGACACATGCTGAACCTTAAATCTGTGCACAGCTACTACTGACTGTAACAGGACATAAAAGTCCACATACACAGACCAGTATGAAGAATAAGGGCCACAGATTTATTAAGTGAAAGATGCTATTTTTTTAATTGATATCAGTGCCTGTAGGCTCGCTATAAACTTTTTTTTCCTATAAAATCTCTTTCAGCTTTCTAATCTCAGGGATTCCTAAATGACTAAACGTGAGTTAAAGACATTAGATTTAAAATAGGTTATGTCTGTCAATCTAAAACATCTTCTGTTCATCTGGAAAGTCTTAATTAAGGACATATATCTTCAGCTTCCCTTTTTTTTTTTTTTTTTTTTTTTTGTAGTGACTATGGTGTAAATTCTATTTTAAGACATTTTAATTGTGAATGTTCTGATCATCAGCATGCCACACCGAAAATTCAGGACTAAGAATACCCCAAAATAAAATTCAGTAAATAGAGATCTACAATGTCACTTCTGCATTGTAAACTGTAAGCTCAGGCTGTGATTCCTGCAGGAAAGCGCGCCGGAATAAATGTGAGATGCATGCACACTCCTACTCATCTATCACCAACCATCAGGGTCTAGGAAAAAATAACAGGTGCAATCGTCAACCGGTTGTTGACAATGACACTGTTAGCAGGGCTTGGATCCACTAATGAACACAGACAGAAGCCCAAACAAAGGTGTCCCATTAACAGTTCAGGTGATTTTTACTCCTACTTTTCCTCCATTTATGGATGGAAGAAGTTCAGTAAGAATCCAGTGGATAGCCAGAACTGCTACCATATTATTGTTCCATCTACAGAAATTAAGCTGTGCCTTAACTGCGGATTACACAGGCAATCAAATGCCCAGTGCACCTGTGCTGAGACTATTCCTAGCTCTAAAGCACAATCACTTTTAAGCTAACATTTCAGAAGCTGGTCTATTTAAAACAAACTGTTTCCTCTGTGGTCTTTTCACTAGCCAGGGTGCAACTCTGGTGGGTTTGGGGCTGTAGGGTCAGCAGTAGAGGAAGAGAGACCTCTTGGCTGGGAACAGCCAAGGGAATGCTCAGTACGATAAACTCTTTTCCCTTCTCTCCTCACCATGCCTTTTATTTCTGTGTCTGAGGAGAGAAGGTCATCTCCTTCCTGTTGCCCGCACACACAACACAGATTTATTATGTTCAAGACCTCCGAGCAGGGAGTACAACTCTCTGTTTGTCTCACCAGCTGACTCTCATGCTGGGAGGCACTGCTCTTTCTGACAGCTCTGGAATCTAAAGGTGATTTTTTTTTTTTTTCTTCTTCTTCTTTCCTCATGTAATAAGATTGGCAAAGTGCCATCTGGCATCCAGAGGTCTGATCTGGGATTTAGATTCCAATTCCTACACAGTGGGAGAGTTCCAGTAATGCTGGTAGGTTAGAAAGAGTCAAACAGAAATCCTTGTAAGTCAATAAATTGCCTGGTCACAGCCTGAAGTAGGAAGGAATACATCCGGTGCAGCTAGCGATCCTGTCTGTCTCTGTTCTCCTGATTTTGGGGCTTCTAGGAAGGCCTTTTGGTAGACCTGCAGATGGGAGTCTGGGCTTTGCAGTTACACAAACTTCCTAATAAATCAAGAAACATTAGAACATCTCTGGTGTAATCATGCCAGCTCATTTGGAGCGTGCATTCAGGTTCAATACAAAGATATAAATGAAGTTACAGCCTCCCTGTGTAACTCATTACCTCTACCACAGTATGCACCGATACAAGCAAAAGCTGCCAGTGACATAAAAAAAAAAAATCTCTTTGTATTTGTGTAGTTTGCTAAAGTTTCCTAGAAGTGAAAATAGATTGTTTCCATATGTATTTTGAGATCTTTCACACAAGTGGAGTTATTTTAAATTAAATTTAAATAATTACATAAAAATAATCTTCACAATTTACTCCAGTTTCTCTCAGAGACATTCCATTACTCATCCTCAGTGCCAAAGAAATGTTATCTGCTCCATTACAAAATCCCAAGGGAGACATCATGGTCTAGCTTTGCACAAGGAAAACTAGACAAGGTCACACACACAGAGCGAAGGGCTGGAAGGAGTGAAATAAATGGCTATGAAAGACACTAAGTAACTAAGAGAAGAAAATACCGACTCCTACCTATGCCATGATTTTTGCAGTGTTGGCATATGTCACTTATCTTGCTGTAAAAGATGAAATATAAATCTTCTTAATAATGAAGACAGTTGAAAATTCACCGAGAGTGAGGCAGTGTACAGCAATTTGCACTGCTCACAATAGTTTTAAGTATCTTCCTCCAGGTTAGGCTTTCATAATGCACAGCAAATTGACACTCACTCAGAAGTGAATGTGTGACTTGGTTCAAGTCTGATTTTAGTGAATTCATTTCTGAGACAAATGACCCAATTGAGTATAATGGCTCTGTGAAGTTGCCTAGAGTAAAACATATGAGTAAGTAAGTGATTGCACGCTTGCACGATTGAGCCCTGAGACATTAAGAAACATGCTGCCGCTACCCAGTAACAGCATCATTAATGCAGCCATTTATTGGTTTATTTTTACTTAGAACAAAAGAAAATGCATTGCCCTTCTGAGACCATGAGAAATCAATATATTTTCAGCTTTTAATAATATGATCTAAACCAGCTGATATAGTCTGCAGTGAAATCTGCTGTGGGTATATGACGCCATTCATTCTTTCCACAATACTATTTGCATTTTAACAGACACGAAGACACCAGTAAGCAATAATTAAACCTATGCTACACTGCCTAAAATGAAAATTATGTACATTAAGAAGCCTAAAAAGTTCTTTTAACATCTTTATTGTTTTCATAATAAAGAAAACAAATTGTCACCAAAACATACATGTCGTATAATAGTCGACTCACAACAGCACCAAATTTCATATTAGCAGGGTGCCGTGGACTACACTTAGGTTGTAAAAATGCCAAATATCACGTACACATAGATGCATGTTGAATCAAATGCCACACATTCCTACTGGACCTGTTGACACCCTATTTTGAGAAGATCCACTGTTACATATTAACGTTTTTACAGGTCTTTTTTCCCTGAATATAAGTATATTGCAAATAAGGAATGGCAGGACTTGGGACCTCAATTACAACATTAAGACTTAAGTTCCCTGATCAGAACAGTGAGAACAAGTAGTACCTTGGGAAAGATACTTCATTATAGATCTTCACATTGAAAGAAGCACCACTGACTCAGCAGGAGGAGCTCTTGCAGAAATATTATGCCTACAAGAGGGAGGGCAGGACTCCTTAAAGAAAGAAAGGGATAAGTAAGGTCAGGGCACATCACCATTCCTGGCCACCAATGTCAAAAGCTTTGAAAATTAATTCACATGTATTTTTATTAGAAAGTCTCCTTATTAATTATTATTTAAATCATTGTTTCACTGAGTATGATGTAACAGCCTTCTCCATGCTTTAAGCACTTAGTACCCACTGCTGGCAGTGTTTTGTCTTGCTGTCACCTTTTATATTTGACTTACGGCATAAGAAAACATCTCTTTGCTTATATGAAGTCTGTTTTTCCTTTCGGTCACACCAGATCAAGTCTATAGAAGTTTTACTTGTTATACCTAATATTTTACCACTATTTTTAGGACTCTTATAGTATTTCAAGAGTCCAAGAGAATTAAGAAACTCTTTAGGATTCTCACCTGTTGAGGTTGTCTGAAAACTCCAAAATTTTTAACATACAGATTCAATTTCCCTTTGTGTCTTCTAGGTAAGACCTGACACCCCAGGAAATGTCATCTGGCAAGTTCATTTTGGCCACTGTAACAAATTATGAAGGGCCATCCCTACCTTTTGCATCTTCATTCTAACTCGAGTGTAATTCAGTGAGGTTGCTGGTACACTGTCTAAACATATATGTAACTACTATTTTTTTTTTCCCCTAGACAAATTTAGAATACTTCACATCACCAGTTTGCAACTGAACATCACTCAATCAACGAGCTTAGGCAGACACACACAGCCTGTCAGCTTCTGTGAACTCAAAACCTTGGTGCCCATGAGTTACACAAAGGGGATGGCAGCTGACACAAATAGTGAACCACAGGCAATGAAATATTTGCAAATACAAAACTTAACAGGGATGTTGGACTCGATAAAAAAAAAGAAAATACAGCCATCTGATGCATCTCGTTTGCTAGTTAGACAGGGGTTTGTAAAGATAGTTCCTTTTTTCCACCTGCCTTTGCAACTTGACAGTAACAGTGGTTCTCCTGTGTGGTACTGAATTAAGAGGCATTTTGTTTGTATTGTTAGAGCCTTAATTGAAACAGTCAGAGAGAAATGTTTTATTACAGAGAAAGAAAGGACTTTTTTAATAAGGCTCTACGGAAACTCAGTTTTAATGATGCTTAGCACAACGTTTTAAACCACAGTACAGCTACATGCTATTTCTTGTTAAACGTTGGTTATTTAACAGCAGGCTGGCACCAGATTGCCTGCTGCGGAGAGTTAGGGCTAGCTGGTCCAAGTCCTGACAGTCTCAACATTGATGAAAGACAGCGTCAATTTTAATGCTTACGGTATTTCACTCCTTGACACTTTCTTTCTCAGATTACTATTCATAACAGATGTTCTTCACATGGTAGTAAGTGTAAACACAAATATAATCAGCTGCTAAGCTGCATGTCCTGACATCACTGGGAACACCAAGTATGAGAGCAGGATTATAAAAAGTAGGTATGTCTGTTCTTCATAGGTGTTTAACACTCAGAGCTTTTGATACGGATATGAAAATACGGATATAAGACTCCAGTCGTTAAAATCTAAACATTGATTAGGCAAGCTTTTGAAAAAAAAAACCTATCAAAGTATGCATTTTCAATTAAGTTGTTTAGCCACAGTTATATTTCAAATCAGGTCACAATCTTTATTTTTCAAGAATTTTTTTTTTCCTCTGTTCTCTTACTTCAGAAATTTTCACATTTTTACACAGGATAATTCAGAGGGCTGGAGGTTTTTTGTTGTTGTGGGGTGGTGTTTGGATTTTTTTTTGTTGTTATTTTTTTGTTTTGTTTTGTTTTGTTTTTCCTTAAAAAAGGACACTGCAGATGTTTTCTCAGATAAAGAAAAGTTAGAAATTTTATCTGTAGATTATTAGAATAGAAACAAAATTAAATGTTATCCATCACAAAATTACAAAGCATTAAAACTTGAATCTTTCCCCTTCAAAGGCAGAGCTGCAGCAAGCAAATTTTAAAGCAAGCAGTTTTCAAAAATCAAAACTGTCTCATTGCCAAAATATACTTTTTGGCTAGGATGTGACAACTTGTATCTATACGGGGAACTTGTGACGTACAGACAAAGAAAAGGTGAGAGTTCAAAGAGTAATTGTATGTCATGGACTGAAAAGCTACAGATACTCGTAAAAACAAGAATGACAAAAAAAAACACACTAAGCATTTCTATCCAGTCTTGAACAGAAAAAACAAAAAAAAAACCCTCAGTTTTGTGTTAGTTCTGATTTTTTCCCCATAGTCCATTTCTAAAAGGCAGGTATACCCTAAAGAAAATGGAAAAAAAAAACCAAATCAGAAATGTTGATAAGGAGACTCAATCAATCATGGGACATATTAGCAGTGGTAAATAAGGTTGTCTAACCAGAGCATTAACCTTCAGGAAGGAGGTAGAAGTAATGAAATAATCTAAACCCCACAAACACATCAGTTAGTATGCAAATCTAATAACCAGTTACTTCATTATCGATGCTGACATTCCTTTTGTTGCTCCAAGAGGGGAATTTGCATTTTGTGGTGGAAGGACTATCTACAGGCAGTATATAAAATTAAGTCAAACATCTAAAAATTTCTAGCATTGTCAAAGCCTTACATAACAAACAAAACACAGCACAGAGTAACGAAAGTAAACATCTCAGCTTATATAAGGTCATAGAAAGTACTTTTTGCTATGGTCTCTAGTGAGTAGGGAAAAAAAAAGTTAAATAACCCACTGAAAACAAAAATTCTTTCCACATTAGTAGAAAACACACACACACAAATAAAGAAAACACCGAGGAAAAATAATAGCCAAACTTCTTTCTTAAGTATTTCACGCCTGGAATATTTGTAATTCTATGTACAGAAGACACAAAAGCAATCTCAATCTAAAAGTACACTAGACCACGTAGCATAGTATCCAGCAAAAGCAGTGTTTCCAGGGACTCACCACTTGTATATATCCAAGTATTCAGCAGTGAAAGACCACAGCTGTCTGGATGGGCCACCTGTTTGTAGATGTACACGCAAATGGAATGAGGTCTTACTGAAAAGCCAGCTGAAAAAATCGAAGTGCATGAAGTACCTGACAATATGGACAAAATAAAGAGCAACAGAATTAGGATGAGGATCAAAACTTGTGTTTCCATATTCTAGGCACTCAACTCAAATGTTTAAATTTCCAGGCAACAACTTCAAGCACAAGACGTATCCTTTTCAAGCATTACTGTATTCATACTTGCATAAATGCACACACATATCAGAGATGATAAGAACACCCATAGTCTGTTACTCCATTCTTTCAAAATGCCTGTCTTTTCTAGCCTTCACATCTCTTAATGCTTGAAATAGTTACATTTTAAATTATCTTAGCAATGGATTCTCTATAGCTTTTCTGGGGCTGCCACTCCACATCCTAAATTTTAGTTTTCATCAATTTTTCTTCTCCTCCTTTCATTGCTATTCATCTTCCTTCTTTCTGTAAGTTCATTTTCTATAGTTAATTTAACCTTTTTATTTTCATTTTGTTACTCTGAACTGCATTTTAAATTTCTTCTCTATTCAAGCATTTGAGATGGTTATCATATCCTTTCAGTTACTATTTCCCTGACTAAGTCTCCTTTTTTGGCCGTTGTCCCTCACTGCCTCCAAAACCAAATACGTAATCTTCCGCGAAATTTTGCCTGCATGAAAAAGGCACAATCACACCATTTAATCTTTTCGCACTAATTGGTCCCTTCAATCTCTAGTCTCTTTGGTAGCTTTTTTCCTGAATTCTTTTCCAGCATATTCACATGTTTGTTGTGCCAGCTCCAACAGTGTTAGCATACGTAAGCTAATGAATCAGTGTTTACAAATCGAAAAATGTACATGCAAATGTTGAGTACAAAATAGAATGAATTTGGAACAGATTTTTGACAAAATCACATGCCATTGCAAATCCTTTGGAGAACACCCTAAATGTCCCGGAATTAAACTTTAACCCTAGCAAACAGCTGGAAATGAGTATGGGGTAATATATACCTAATCTTGATCAACAGAGGCAGTAGAAGAACAATGCCTGTTTATATCATATGAAGATCCAATCTGAATGTTTCCAAAACATTACACTAGACAGATATTAATATAATTTAAGACACTGTTTCAGATCTAGAACCCATAGTATTTAGATTTGTAAATCAGACAATTAATACGTGCGCTGCAAGATGCTCTTGTACCAACATACAATGGATTTGAAGCAGGCTGAAGAACTTCAATTTGAAGGGTTAAAACAGCTTACGCTGTTCAGGTAGGGAAAGAGGGAACAGCCTTCTTGAGAATCAGTTTGACCCATCTGCTAAACCTAGTTCAAAATATATTTGGAAAATGTAGCTTAGAACACAGCTGACTGATAAGCATAAGCCCATCCAAAGAGGACAGTTAGTGGCACCTCTGTAATCTGTTACTTAAGTGTTTTCATTTTGGATATTAAAAAAAAAAATTTCCCAGCTTTGTGTTTGCCACCTGAAATCTGGAGCCTAAAACAATCTTCTGCTCATCCCAGACAGTCTTCATTTCTGCATGTCTGACCTTCTCACCCTGGAAAATTAATTCTGCTAGTCATACCAATCTTTTTAGCACACATATGCTTCAACCTTAACCTTGTAGCACTTCCAGGTAATTTTCCATGCTGATTTGTTCCAGTCTGACATCTGCGTACAGGGATTTAGGTTAACCTTTTATACTTCCATAACAGATGCTTCATATGCTCCAGTCAGGGATTTTGTTAATTGCTTCTCCAATGGTGAGGACATCTCAGCTGCAAGGGATTAAGAAAGAATCAGGAAACAAACAACAGGTAAATTAGAAGTGGATCACACACTTCCCCATTGGAAAAAAAAATGTAAATGTTAAAACCTAAGTTTGATCCTCATGTTCATGCATGCTTTCAAAATAGGATTTGTCAATTGCAGATGCAAAGCAGCCCCAATTTCATATTAGTGACTTTGTCTAGTTTATATTCTGAAACATTAAAGCTGCATAAATGACCTGCCAAGTATTGATGTAAGCTTATTGACAAAACAGAATGCTTCACAGTAAGGGCATCATCTCACAAGGCTCCACACAGTGACTCTGTAATTACTGTTTCAGCCTCTGCATATCAGATCTCTAATACACTGGGCATGATTCACCAAAAATAAAAAAGAATTAGCTGATGTAAGTAGGAATAAATTATCTGAAACCAATAATCTTTGAGAACTCACAAAACCAGAATTATTCTAAAATGATCAGTTACACTTCTTTCACAAAGGTTTAGAAACAATGGGTAAACTCAGCAATTTCTTTAAAAATTCATTAAATCCTCATCCAGCAGCACATAGATCCGTACCACATCCTCTAGAAAGCTAGGGCAATACAACAAAATAACCTGAAAAAAAGAAGCATAGAACAGATTTCTTTCTAGTACTCCATTTAAAATGAATACACTTTTGTATTGTACAAAATATACATACTTCAAGCCAGGAGGAGATCAGAAGATCTTGCCAAAGCTTTGAATTTGGGCTGGGCAGGGAGGCAGAACAGTCAGTTATTTCACAGGGAGGGGGGAAGTGAGAGAAACCAGTAACAGAAAAAGATACCAGGTCCAACTAGAGCTGCATACCTCAAGTCCATAAATTACATCTGTATTTCTTCTCTTGATTTTCACAGTCATCTTGTATGTTCATTCTACAGTTCCACTTGGTTTCCACTGTCCTTGTCAGTCTACTCTTGCTTAGCAGTTTGCACATTTATTTAATTGTGAATATTTTCATTATGCAATTCCTTGATAAGAAAAACCAAATTTAAAACAAAGATCAAAATCTTAACTGTTTTTAATCATCTATGAAATGTAAACAAATTTATGTCACCTTTTAGGAGTGGATATCACCCTTGTCTCTTCCACTGGAGGAAACAGCTCTAACAGCTGGGTTGCCAACAATCCATGTTTACCTGGGTTTGGTTGCTTCTTGGCCAACCTGGGCTACGGCAAACTACTACATAAATCTGCCTCAGACAAAGGTTAAAGTAGGTGGCATGAGTTAACGACACAAAGGTTCCATTCAAGCTGCTTGTATAGGAATGACCACCTTGAAAATGAACTCTGATTTAACAGGTAAGGAGCTGTGCTAAGAGAAATCACTCCTCTATATAAAAACCAGGCAAAATCTCATGCAAAAATGTGCATACTTCAATAATCCATCATTTCAGTATCAATCGTACAATTTATTGAATCATGCAATCTTTGTTTAGTTCCTGTATTTCAGAAAGTTTTTATTCAGAATTCCTTCAGGTTTTTACCCCTATTAATATTCATCTGCAAGAATGATGTCTTTAAATACCAATAACTGTCCCACTTCATCCATAATTTATGAAGCTTCTCTTAACACAAAATCCATAGGTACCTCTCTTTGCCCCTTGACTCCAAAAATTAAAGCCAAAGCTGTAGTGAACAGCATAGGAATGTAACTGTGATTTTCTGCAGCCTCAAAGAAATCCACAGTTTAGATAAAGTTCATATTTATTTCACATCTGAGACAAAAAGCTATTAAAAGCACCCTGTGGCTTCAAATCCATTTTATTTACTTTATTTACATTTTAACAATGTTTGACAAGGTAAACCTCTTAAGAAATATTGTATCATTTGTGAGAAAGGGTGCTGAATCTTAAGAAAGCAAATATTCTGAGCCACTACAAAGGGTTCCCTCAAAGGGATATTTTCTTTAAATTACAGCTGTCAATCAAAAATATGACTTTGCTCTTTGTTACGCGGAGACCAGGTTTCAAAGGGAAGAGTAACGTAAAAAAAAATTTAAAAAAAAATTCAAATAAGGATAAACAACAGACTGGATAATCAGAAATATTTCAGAGAAAAGACAGAAGTCTGTAAACCAGGCTGAGAAATTTTTAGAAGCATAGCCCAATACACATCCAAGTTATTTACAAGTTTAAAGATGTCATTCCCATTGGTATCTTCCAAATCTAGACAGCAAATTTAGTGTGTTATATAACACAGAAGACAATGTTAACTAAACATGAACAGTAATTTTGAAAGACAAGGAAAGACATTAAGCATGAGGGAATGAGCCTTCACGATTCTATACAACAGTGTCCAATACAAGATTGCATATACACAGTCACATGTGTGAAATACTAGCACAAAAAATAATCACCCCTGCATGAACTTTCATATTTATAAATGGAGAAGGTCACAGAGAACTGGACTCTGTGAAGATTCCTAGTGGATTTTCCCAAAGAAGGGAATCCTGCCTACACAACCACACAGTGGCACGCAGCGCAGAGACCCCTGAACCTTCGCTTTGTTACCATTTTTATAGTATTCACTATATCAGGGCATCGGGCAGTCATGTTTTTCTATAATTCTGTCATTCTGACATAAAATCACAACAATCAGTTTAAGTCCTGCATCATAGATTTACAGGTTGGATTCCACTTTCTGCAGGAAAACTTAACACAGAAATCAGTATTTAAGTTCAGAATTTGCACAGGTTTTAAATAAGTCTAATCAATAAAATTAATTCTCTTACTCAGCAACACAAGGACAGTTTGAATACAGTATCAGAAGGGTAAAAATCCAGGCAAAGCAGATATCTTCTAGTACAATTGATCTTCTAACCTTTTGATATACCAGTGACACAGTAAGTTGTTCGGCTAGCTGACCACACTTTACAAATACCTATATGGATAAAGATACTACACACACACAGAGCACCTACTTTCCAATGTAAAAAGTCCTTAATAAATGAAATCTCAGTGCAGTAAAATTGATAATTGTGATCAACAAACCATTGACCAAGAAAACAGGTCATTCTGTAATCTCGGTGCTATGAATTATGTTCTTGATGGTATATGGGATTAGTATATCACAAGGCTTGGATAAGGTAAAAAGATAGATCTAAATTTTATATACAGGCTTTAATTTGCAACCAGGAGTGGCTGAATGGTGTAGAAACAGATTCCTTGCTTATCAGACAATCATTTTAAGTGGTATTTCTTTGGTAGATCAAGTAGTTGTGGAGTTGGTTTCATCACTAAACCAGCGTGTTTTTCTCTGCTGGCGGTTTTAGGCTATCAAATGTAAATAGTATTATGCCACTCTGAAGTTTTCTCAGTGTCTGCCCAAAGGCGGTGCATAATGACTTCTTTCTGAAAAGATTAAACGTAACATTTTTCAGTCTCTCTCAAGATAATAATTCTTTGATTTCAGAGACGTAGCAATCTACCCGACTGAGCTGTCAAAAAGACATACTCTGCAGCTCACGGTGAACATGGCCAGACCACAACCTGGAAGGCTATCTGTACAGACACATACCCACACAGAAAACCAGCCAAATTGTTCCAAGAAAGCTTGCATGAAGTCAATTTGTGTGATGTGCAGTGATACCACGTCCTATGAAATGATTAGGATTGATCAGATGGGTTTCTTTAAAAAAAAAAAAAAAACAAACCAACAAGGTACATTTAAGGAAAAGCAAGTATATTCTCACATAAATTACCTAACCTGAACTTATCCCAGGTCCCACTGTCTAATGTGGGACTAATGCTTGTAAAGTAGATTTGTAATGAGGTTAAAATCCAGTTATAATTAAGCGGTGTTCAGACAAAGTTTGATGCATAACCAGCTGAAACAACTGGCTGAGGTGCAGGCATTATACTGGTCTTTCTTGCTGCTTATCCATGTACAGAGTCTCTCAAGTACACATTACCAGCACACGCTAATTGTGTTATTCATTTTGGTAGAAGTATAGTCAATTACTATTTTGGACAGAAAGTATTTTTTTTCCCTCATATAGTAACAGAAGGGAGCACTACCCTTGCCAGCATCAACACTTAGGTTTCTAGTTTCTTTGCTGTTCACTGAAATTCTTGGTAAAGCAGTAAAGCCTAGAAAACTGGGGGGAACTGGGTCCGTTTAACTGACTCAAGTGCAGAGATGGATGCCAGTGCACCAGTATCTCTTCACATCACTTTCTCACTAATTTCAACAGATGCCACGCAGATTCTAGAGTCCATGAAAACACACATTTGTAGAGGTGCAGATCTGTTGTTTCCTCCTCTGCTCTGCATTTTCTTTTCCCCATCCTTTACACTTCTTATTCAGAATGCTATTCTTTCCTCCTCCATTATTCTTCATTGCACATTTTCCTCTTTTAATATTTTGCAATTTTTTTACAGTTTAATTACATACCATCAGAGACTAAGCCAGCCCCAAAGAGTTCAACTGGATTTCTTATTTTTTTTCTTTAACTATATCAGACCCCATCTACAAATTGTGCTCAAAGCCCACTAGCGTGACCGTCACTCTTACATAAGGTCTCTGTGCTACACAAGACTATGCTCTAGAATAATTTTGTGTCCAGCAGGACTGGAGTGAAACCTCCAAGTTACATACTCTATAGCAGAGCCATCTTTTTAATCACTCAAAAAAACCTCAAAAAACTGGGCCACCTGCTATTATTCCCTTGGATAATGCCCCTCCAGACTCCCAAAAAATATTACATGACTCAGAGACATTGCATAACTTCACAGCAGTCCAGTAGGCAAGACAAAATCTAGCTGTAATCCCAAGAGACTGCAGTTTAACAGGGGTGAAGTTGCCATGACACAAGGCTCAATACCAGTTTGCCAGGTCTGTAGCGGTGGTTAAGGGCACTGACATCAATATGACATGAATGTGGCTGAATCGCAATCCAAAAGCGTGTCTACAGATCTTGTTGCCATATCTAAGCAAGGTTTAATTACTCAGGTTGGGGATTAAATCCAGTTTCAGCATGATCTGTTTGAACTGGAAGGTAGATAATCTATGCTGAGAGTCTCACTGTCGCAACAACACTCCGCTGCACTGGCCATGGCAGCGGTAACTACATCTACAAAAACTGCTATTGCACCTCTGCCTTGGGGCCAGGCTACACCTTTTGCTTCCTTGACTGTCGTGGTGCTGACCCTCCTACCGGCTGCCATTGTGACAAGCTTCAATTTGGGAGCAAATAGCAAAGGTCATGCTGCTGGTCCGTTTGGTTGAACGCTTAGGTGACTGAGGGCAATACTCGTCCCAGAGGTCAAAATCTCAGTAAAAAGACCACTTGCAAGTTAAGGGATGCTTTGTCCCGCTGTTTTAACCTGACCTCATGCTATCCAGACACTGAAGCAGCCCTGCTTGCAGAAAGTAAAGTCATCAGGTAAAGACTCAAGAGGAAGAGCAAAGCAAACCGTATTGTGGCTGTTTTGCTTTATGAACCCTGTTGCACAATCAACAATGAAGAGAACTGCAAAAAGGCTGCTTTTCTCTACAATTGTAGAGTAAACCTTATTCCAGTTAGTACCAAGTGCTATCTCCAAAACTGTTTTGTTTCCACTCGGTTTCACAGTTTAGAATATACTTAAGCTTCCTTCTGCTCTAGTAAATTGATTTTCGTACAGCGCAAGGGGATGTGTTCTGCTTCCGACCGTAGATTTAAAGAAATACTACACATCACCTTACACTGAGTAAAAATCAATTTTCTACTTGTAGGTGATGAAACTATTTCTCGCCCCTGCTGAACAGTCATCTCTCTCATAAAGCTTAAAATCATAAACTGTTTCATTCGACCGAGAGCAAAAATAAAAGGTGATCTCTTTAAATACATTATTTTACATGTTGCTCAGGTGCTCCTTTCCAAAGTGTCTCTGTAGTTTTATCTACTGTATTTAATATTAAGCTTTCTCCTCCTCACTCTTACATGCTCAGCTGTTATCAAGAGACTTTGGTCTTGGTAAAACCCCAAAACACATTACATCTGAAAAAATGCAAAGCAGTTGTCTCTGCCTTTCTCCTGGTGACAAAGGGCATTCGAGAAGAAGAGCTGCATTAAAAGCTCAGATCTGAATCTGAGCATAACAGAAAGCCAGCTGTTAATATTTGGCTGTAGACTGCTGCAAAATTATCTTATTTGCAAAGCTCGCTGTGTGGTGAGGCAGATAAACGATAACACCACGAACCAGGAAAAAGGCAGAAAGCTTTATTCTACACATATCTGGGTCTGACTTCAAATTTGATATTGAATATGCAGCTTTGAACATATATTCATAAACATTCACGCCAAGCAGTTCTGCACATGCAGCATTTTAATACGGGGAAAGCAGCGCTAAGCTATTTCCCTGCATAATGGTACAGAAACAAATATTTTAACATTTGAGCGGAATAAAATGTTTGGAAAAGAAATGGTTGGCAAAAAAAAAAAAAAAAAGAAAAAAAGGGGGCTCATTTCTGGCAAAGGATGAATTTCCAGCTAAATGAGAAAAACTCCTTCTCTGTCAGTCAATCAATCAGCACATAGTTTATTTGAAGCTGGTGATAATATGGCTTTGGAGATTAGGAAGCTAGTGAGCTACAAAGATCAAATTAGTTTTCCTTAAGTGAAAGAAAATAAAAACCTTCAACAAATCAGCACAAAACTTAACTCACTCTATCAAGTTCAAAATGGAAAAACTATTCAGACACACTATCTGATGTTAATTTGGTCAGTATCATGAGGCAGAAATAAATGAGCCAGCTCAGAAGCAGAAATTCGTACTGCATGCCTGAGCTGGAGGAGTTTATTATCACAGTTTCTTTTGTTAATTGACTAATTAACAGAGCTGTGCAAATACAAAATGAAGAACAGAAAAATTTACTGCATAGACAGCCTCAGCCAGAATTTTCAAATTTTAATGCTTAAAGTTAGCAGCCAAGATGCAAATCTAGCACTTTAACCACAGCAGCCTAATTTTAAAGTCAGGTAAGCACCCACAAAGTGTACAGCTGCTGCAGAAGGTGCAGGTTCACTGCCCAGAAAACAAAGTCATTTTGATTTAAATTCCTGCATTCACATCCAGTGTTGAGCATCCATGTTTAACAAATTTGATCCTCATTCATCTTGAGGATGGAAGGGAAAAGAAAAAAAAAAAGGTTGGTTCCTCCTCTTTCTCTAAGACCAGGCTCTTGTTCCACCTTCCTAAGGGATGGTGACCAAGGTCACTGGTCCCAGGTGTTCCTGCCAAAGCTCAGCATCAAGCAGCTCCCCAGGGCACATGCAAGGCGATATCACACAGGAGGCGACACCCGACAACTGCCTCGTGTGTAACGCCATGCTCATACGCGAAACATGGACCAGTATGCTGCAATAAGCAAACTAGTGCAGTAGGATCTTCTGCCATGTGTGCTGCTCCTGTCTTCCATATTATTATATGACAATAAAGTTTTAATTGAAAGTCCACTGAAAGTTTCTTTCAGTTTTGCATTAAAAAATGTGCTACTGTATTTTTGATTGGCTATTTCTTCATCAATACTGCTAAAAAACCCACCACCCTCCAATTCCCCAAGAGAGGATCACAGCTAAAATGAGACAAAGATTATTCTAAATGGTGGCACAAACCCCAAAAGAAAACATGCCTTTCAAATATGCGCAGCAGCTTTTAATTTCTGAATTGTGCAGTCAAGCATACACATTCTTGTCTGACGAAGAAGAATATAATTACCTAGGGGCACGTCAAAAATAACTGTTGCTTTCCCTTCTCCTATCCTTTCTTGGGAGATCAGAGTTTGGTGAGCCAATCAAGAAATTAAAACTGACATTTCACAAACTGATCGTCATGTTGCTATTTATTTATTTTTTGTTTGCCTATTTAGAGTGAGTACAGCCATCAGGCAAATACACCGAGAATCTGACACAGCCTTCGGCAGTATCTAAACTAATCCTTAAGAAAATTAATTCTCTAAAAAAATAAACTAGGAAAACTCAGCAGGCCACAGTGCTGCCCTACATCTTCTATAGCGAACCAAATGCTTTCAATTCCAGCATAAACAGTTCTGCCCACCTACCTTTAATTTTAAGAAACCTCATATTCACCAGGTAAAGAAATTCCAAGTTCATCATCTTTTGAAATAGCAGACAAGTTAAGGTAAAGCAGCAAAGTTGTTTGGGTTTTGGTGGTGGTTTGATTTTTTTTTTCCCCCCCCTTTCCTTTAACTTTCACCCATTATCAGCAGAATTATTTTGCAGAACAGGATGTTTACACACTTCTCTTAAATACAATGGCCACAACTGATCAGTATTTCTTTTATTGACCCACCATAGCACATGGCAACGCAATAATTTTGAGTGTTTTAAATATTCACCCCAAAGTATATTTGATGTTCTGTTGTCTTTGTTGTCCAGTAGCTCTGTTTACAGATACCTAAATTTAGTGGTCAGCTACAGTAGTCTTGAACCCTCTGTTTCAGATTTAAACAAATCACTTCAGGTTATACTATTGTTACAGCTGAAAGTTTGGTTATGGCTTAAGATAGCTTCACTTCCAGAACAGTTAACTTTGAGAACAAATCTGTGTAAGCAAAACAGTCTTGTCCTACAAATCCCTGAAACATGAGGAAGTGTTTGCACAAATACATTTTAATCCTTGACACTAAGCCTTAGCATACATGCATTAATATTTCCATTATAAAGACTATCTATCAAGAAGACAAGAGTCTGAGGTAAATATTACTGTTTTTTCCATTACAAATTCCCCAGGGAGACTGACAGACTTTCAAGGAATTATAAAGAACCTTTCCAGTATCCAAGATGTATGCTTATTAGCAGTCACACTAGCGTATATGCTAAAGGGACAGTTCCTGGCTTTTGCTCTAATGTACCCCACTCCACAGAAATAGAGAAAAAAAAAAAAGCTGAAAACCCCCTGAATATTCAGAAAATTCTTTCCTAATGTTCATAATGATAAACATTCATAGAGTCATAGAACATCTAGAGCTGGGAGGGACCCACTGTCCAGCTCCCTGTACAGTTCAAGGAGAAAGTAAAATTCTTTTAAAAGTTGTCATGAATTAGACAGTATTTATGAGCTGTTAAAGAGAAATTCAAAAGTTTGGAACTTAAGTTGTGTCTTGGTAGGTATTAACAGTTTCTATACCATTAAATGATTCCTCAAGTTAGTAACTGCATGTGACGTTAGCAGACTTGCTATATTCGACAGAAGTCACACCGCTAATTAACAAAGAAGCCAGAAGTTATTACTTAGAGGTTCATTGAAACATCCACGTACTAACACATCTATCAAGACACTAGAGATCATCTCAAGTACTAAAGAAGCAGCAAAAGTTTACTTTGTTTAGAAGCAATGCTACTACATTAAGGACAAATATTACTTTTAAATAGGATGTGTAACACTAACTTGCAGCAAACATTGGTCAGCTGTGAGTTTTCAGGAAAGAACAACGCTTCTTTTGAATGACATGACTGTACTCACACCTACACATTTTTACCACCATTTAGATCAGCTGACATGGTGCTGCTGTCAGGACTCTGGTCGTGGCAATAGGGAATTTATAATGAATTAATTTACCTTGAAAAGGACTTGTTTCAGTGAATGCTGAATCCATAGTTTATGGATCGATATTCACATTCTTGTTCCTAAGTGAAAGGGCTTTGCATTCTTCCTAGTTCCTGGTTCTTTAAAAAAAAATAAATAAATTTGGCAAATTTGTCAAACAACTCAGCAATTTCTAGCATATTTACAGTATCATTAACAATAGCTAAATAGTCCATGTATCATCAAAAAATCCCTGTAACGTATATCCATGTGCTTATATGTATACACAGGTATTCACATTTTTTTTCAAAACAAAGAGATATTGAAAATTTGAAACTAGATAAATTATCTGTAATGAAACAGTTCACTGTAAATATCTCATTAACTTTGGTCAGACTAAAGCAAATTGGTAATGGCCTCCAATGTAAGACAATATAACAAACTTATTAATGAGAACATTCTTGATAATGTAGCTATTAATTAAAACGCAGATAATAACTACTGTCATTCCAATTTACAGACTCTGCCCACAGTAAGTAGGAAATTTTATCCTGGTAGTAGGAAATTTGTGGCTGCTAGTACAAGACTGTAGAGAATCAGCCACCCACTTCTCTCCTGTTACTTGAATATTACCTTGATTTTCCAATTCAGTGTAGAAATATTTAAAAAGGCATATCTTACCTCGCAAAAATTAGATCAAGTGCTTTGGACTGCACTAGTAGAAATGGAAAAGTAGTTTGCCTCAGTGTTTTGTAAAACCAAAAGCCACACAAGATTTATATCATCTTCCTTCTGACACAAACTTGAAATTCTCATATAACTCAACAGTTAATATTTGCTTTGTGTTTCAGAAAAAATCTGATTCACTGAGATGCTTTCTAAACACAGTAAATAATTTAAGGAACTGCAAAGCCTGCATGTGGAAAGGTTCACATGAACCTTGAAAACTCTTTTGTTGCATTATTTAGTACAGTTATAAATGTCAGGTTACTGTTCATAAAGGTATGTCTGTTTAGAATGGGATTTGCAGAATAATGTTTGCAAAAGTTCACGAGTATTCCTCTCTGTGCTGCTGGCAAAGATTTTTTTAATTTTTTTTTTTTTTTTTTAAGTTCTGCAACATGGCAGATCCCTTTAAATGAGATGCTTCATCTTTGTTCTGTTTTCAGCTCTGCGTGTTCTATGGCAGGTCAAAAACGTTACAGGATTGTATAATTATTATTGCTATTGTCTCTTAGTTGCACACATAAGCTGTGATCAAGTAACAGGATTCTCCACTGAGCATAAAGCTGTACAGTTACAATTAAAAAAAAAAAAAAAAAAAAAAAAAAGAAGAAGAAAGAAAAGAAGAAAAAGAAAAAAAAAAAAAGAAAAAATAAGAAGTGACCTCTACTCTAAGGAGGTTTCACTCAAAATGTAAGAAAAGACAAGGTAGTGAAATATAAGAAAACAAAGAAACACAAAAACGTATCGGCCAGGATATCTCCAAATGCCCAGGGGAAGATTTCATTTTAATTAAAAGCACTGAACATATGGAGTACAATAAGTCAGAACAATCACCGAGAGCATTAGTTTCAAAGCACCTGTCTTATGTTTTCAATCTGAATCTTTTTTTTTTTTTTTTTTTTTTTAGAGATGGAAATTATTACTGCATGTCTGACTTACACCTACTATTTCTGATTGTATAAACAAACCTGATTCATTGAAAGTACCATCTCCACCACAATTACTTTGAAGTTTAGGTTAAGAACTGTCAGACCAACAGGAGCTGAACAGTTAAAAAAAGCTACCCGGTCCTTTAGAGATGTTCAAAACATTTGAGCTTTTTATGACTCGTATTTTTTGTTCAAGGGCAATTACTCAGAGAATAGCAAAACATGTTTTTATATAGCAACTGATCAGATCCAATTAGGTGAAAAAAAATCACTCCCAGGCTCATATCATACCACTCAAGCTCATACCTAGAAGGAACTCATTAAGGAAAAAGGCCTTAAAAATAAGCAGCTATAACATTGACCGCTTCCTCACATTCTCCAGCACCAAAACTCAAGTGTCTACTGATACAACACAGTGTGAAGTACTGAGACAGAGTACCTGCACACAATGTTTCAGAGACAACTTTGCAATGTTTCATACAGATCTTTGCTAAGCTTACACTCAGTTGGCCCAACGGATAGATTCAAGTGTTTCCTAGAGCACCTTGTTATTTGGTACGCAGAGCTGAGAGCAGGAGACATCTCACTGGACACGCCACAGAAGTAACAGATTTGTTCTGCAAACATCTACACACAAAAAAAAAAATATGACAAATCCACTCAGAGAAGCACCAAAGCAGTACCCTAAAACTTTTCTGGTTGAAACAGAAACACCATTCACAGTGCTCACGGACGCTTCAGCGAGGCTCTTGCTGTGACTGCTGCGCTCTAAAAGAACCTCGCTTTAATTTCTGCTATTTCAATAAGTAAAGGCTGTTGCCACAGGAAGTAATTTTTTTTTTTGTCAAAGTGGTTTCTATTTATATTTCTTTGCTGCAAATTAAATGTGGGGTTTTTTTTTTTTAATTTCTTCATATGATCTGATTAAAACAAAAAAAAATACACTTAATCAAAACAGCTTCTGATGGGAGAAGGGAAAAATGCTCAGCTGTGCGACTCAGAATTTATAAGGAGAACACACGACACGTTCTAGGAAATGTCTTACACAAGATATTCTTGTTCTGTTTGTTCTAATAAGTGAAATAAAAATTTATCTAAATGACAAAGGCAAACTGGAATTTTTTAAAAATATTAACCATCTTTTAGGCTGGCTTGACTGAAGGGCCAATGAAGTCTTAAGGTGTGATTTATTCATGTGATGTAGGTCGCTCTGTAAACATGAATTGTTATCTACTGAAAACCACTGGAGAAGCAAGTGAAGCTCCTAAAAGCAAAATTATTGCAAGTAGAAATATGAGACCTGCAGTACAGCAAATAAAATTAGATAAGCCAAGTTCTAAGCTACCAATGTTGGATGTATTGTTTAGACTTCTATAAGTTTCAGCAAATGCAGTCTGACACCTGTTCAGCTCCAGAAGTCTGAGCAGGGCTTAAGCAGTTAATAAAAGCATGGAAAAGTGTGTGCATGATATGAGTACAAGCCTTTTTTCCAACCAGACCCTTAGATAGTTCACAATCGCAGCCAAATGTCTTGTTAGACTTTATAACCAATATTTACTGCTTACTCTGATCTCTGCTTCAGCAGCATAAAACACCTACATATGTTTATCAAATGATGTATTCCAAATGCACACTGGCCAGAATTCGATCCATAGCACTTTAAGGACACATTTATCTCATGAACTATTGGTGTATCTCAAAGCTCATATTAAGCTTCACTAATACTCACTAATATTCCCCATAAAGCCCAAGGTGGGCCCATGATGTTCCTCTTGAGGGTACTGTCATGTAACTGAGAAAATTCACTTCTAAGTACTTATAAACACACTGCACTGTGACTTTGACAGCATTTACAGGACTCAACATTTAATATCATTTACCATACAGACTAACACTACCAACTATTTTAACACTAAGAATCAGTGAAAGAAATAAATGTTTCTACAGACAAAAGTCTGCCTTCTATTCTGACTACATCTCTCCACAAAAGACATGAAACATCATCTCCTACTTCACAAGATGCACTTATTAAAACATTAGTTTCCTTACCACAGATGATCCTGGACCATCTACTTAATAGGCAGACTGGATGAGAGTCATTTAAGTGAAGCATCTGAAAAAGACTGAAAGGTTTAGATCTTTGTACAGAATGAATTCTCTGAAGTCCGAGTGTTAAAGGATTCCTAACACCTAAAAAAGTGTAAAAAAACAAAACAAAACAATTAATAGCAAATAAATATACAGAGGCATTAGCTGCTCCAAATCTGTGCACTATTTTCTGTCTTAGCTGAGAAAACAATAATACAGACATTTTAAGATAAGGCTCACTTTCATCTCCTAGTCCCAGCAAACACTCACGACTCAATACAGTAAAGTAAAAGTTTGTGGATAATTTTGAACTGTTGCTGTTAACTTTTAAATATAGGAAGTAACTTATACTGTCTTGCAAAAGATTAAATTTCAATTGAAAGTGAAATATTAAAACAACAAAGTATCGTCTTCTATAGGCATATTGTAAAATCTCTCGTTTGAATGCGTCTTACATTGCCGCCAAAACACAAAAGCTGTCTTTGTTGACCTGTGCTCAGTAACAAATGCCATCTGTTTCAGAGCGCCCCAAAATGTCGCCCTTCAGTTTAATTCCTTTTCCTAAAACAACCTAAATATTACATAATAAAAAGGCAACTGCCTCTAAAAGTTATGGCACTCCATGACAGCATTTTTAAATTATAGAAACTTTTTCATTCTATCTCTGGTTTCTAAGAAAATGCACTTATCTACATTTTCAACTTAAAGCTTTCTTCTTAAGAAGATAAAATTGTCCCGTCCCCTCCCCGAAGATGAAAACGTATTCTTCTACTGCAATAAGAAAACAGCAAGTTACTGTAAAACTCATTAATAGATTAAAAGCGCTGGCAGCACAGGACCAGAGCACCTGTAACAGAAAGTGATGTTCACAATGTTTTCCTAGCTTCATATTTCTATGTTTAATGTCTCTTTGCTAAAACTGGAGAATGAGAGAGACCTAGTTTCAGCAGAGATCCAAAAGGCCTGGGAAATTGAAAATTCAGTTGAATTGAACGTTTTAAAGGTAGTTTTCTATGAACTAAAAATAAAGTGGTTTGAGTTTTGAGGTTTTTTCCCCCTCTCTGCTCCCTGGTTTCATTACTCCTGGTGCTTTAGATTCTGGAGAGGAGAGAGTAGAGAGAAATGCTGTCCTCATTTCTCCCACTCTCTTTAATTTCATCTGTGACTTTAATTACATTTCTTTCTCATAAGCTTGTCTTGCTTTTATTTTATTTTTAAAGAGACAAGAGCTTGCAGCAAGGCTCCCTAAATCTCTTTCAGCTCTATTTTTAATGCCTACGGTAAAGTCAGAAGCATACATCAAAAAATACAAAGAGTAGCTGATTATTAATTCCAGTTAAACTATTGCTGAGAATCACTGATCAGAATTATACTAATTAATTTTACATAATCAGTGATTTTCTACAAGAGCGGTCTGTGAACAGTTACAGTCTGTCAGGCTTTGCTTAATGTTAAATCCTCACCTTTTGTGCTTGCACGTTTTACAGCATTGTTGAAAACTTAAACTTTTAGTACATGCGTGAGCTAAAAATGGAATTACTTCCCTTTGATAATTAATTACTGCTTTGGAAATGCGAAGTAGGAGAAATGTTTATTAATCCATGTACAAAGTTCTCTTTAAGGGTAATCATTTTATCACTTCGCCGCACGATGCCAAAACACAATTCGGCGCTTGACAGCTTTTGTTAAGCTTGGTTTTGATAATTGGATCCAGAAGTCGCTTGTGGCCATTTGGATGGAACTACTCTAGTGTCACGGAGCTTTTGAAAGCGATCAGACTTAAACACATCACTCATTCCGCTGAGCCGGCTTGACAGTTTTGATAGCCCCTTATAGGAGTTTAGATTTCATTTCTGGAAGATTTCAGTAGACATCTCAGAATTAGGCTACCTTGGAATCTCAAGTTCCAGTGGGCTCTGACTTTCATCTCAGGTCATCATTACTTAATGCAAATAACCCATGGCAAGTCCTTTCATATTAACACTAACCAGGAACTTTTGCAGTACTACTTTCTCACACCCTTCTTTATTTATATCCACACCGGACAGCTCAAGAAGCACCTCTGTGAAGCATCGAGAGCTATTTCTCAATAATGCAATTAATAATTAAATCAAACAATAATTAACAGGTACGGCATTTGTTTGATTAAAAGCAAGTCAGCAATAGCCTTGTGGAAAATAAAGTTGTTTGCATTTTATTACAGAGAGAGTGAAAGAGAAATGCATATTGTAAATTCTCTCTGTTCTTTTCTCCTTTGAAATGGTAATAGTGATGCAACAGGGAGAAAAGATGGATCAGGACTGAGCAAATAGGGAGAATGTTATTTGTGAATATTCTATGATGTACAAACCAAGTTCTGACTTGGTATTATGCGTGCCCTTCTGTTTAACAACTTAAAAATTCATTGGGCCAGCAGCGGCAACAGTCAAACAGTAACGTTGCATTTCAATCAATCTGACCACAGAAGGAAGACATGCATTTTTCACTTTCTAAAGAACAACTCAGAAATGAAAGCGGTAACATAATATGACTGAAAAAGCACCAGAAACTCTTCCATTCCTCTAACTAGACCTTTGAGCGGTCTGGCCTTACAAGCCCGTTTTATCACCAGCAGCAATCTGATCTGGCTTGCTAAACCAAAGAGCATTTACTGTCCTTTCCCACAGAAAAATGCAAACATGCAAGGAAATGTGAACAGCTTTCTATACATCAACGATAAAATATGCTATTTGAATTATAAGTAATAGTCCACAGTGTTTAACAGAAACACTGTGCTAGATACACAACACACTCCATTCTGAGTCTCATCTTGTCTCTTCCCATCGTAAGGTACACTCTAATTATTGTCCAATACATAGTGATGCTAATTTAAAGAATATTTACATCAGCTAATAATCTTGCCTTGCTTTTAAATTAAATTACTTTAATTAAGACTGCTTATTGGAAATAGAAAATAATACATGAGGAAAAAAATTGAAGAAGGAAGGGAACTACCCTATTCTCTTTAGGATTTTCATTGCAGAAGTGCCTGGATTGGTATATCAGTAAAAGACCAGTGCCAAATATAAAGGCAAAAGTTATCCAATAAACGTAGTCCGTGCAACTGGTCCTCAGCCAAGGTACTCGGAACGGATATATGTTCACAAAATATTAAAATGTTTCTGAACAATCTGCAAACAAAATAAGCAAAAAAACCCAAAACCCAGATTCCATATGCTAACATATACTATTAAATAAAATTTCCATCAAATAAGAAAGGTTATTGTTAGGCACTCCAGAAGGATTGTCTGCTCCTTTCATTGTTGCTTTTTCTTTAGTTTGGGGTTTGGTTGGGAAGGGAAAGGAGAATCAGAGTGTTTTGGGTTTTTTTTACTTCTCTATCTCCTCCTGACCTCTCCACTCACGTTTAGATTAAATTTAGGCAGGCACTAAATTAAGGCACACACCAGAGTTGAAACAGACATTTTTAGGATCCTTTTTCTCTCCTAAGCAGAACAGTATAAACCTTATTTAAGAGAGATTCATATTGGGGTTATAAAAGGCACATGCCACACTGTCCTGTCCCATCTTCTCCCCATCTCGCTCAGTGAACGCTACAGAAGTAGTTTTTAATTCAGAAGGAACTTCTACTTTTTCATACTACGTGTTTTCCTCTACTAGGAGAAACACAAGTTGAATAACATATCTTAAAACTTCTGCAAAGTTATGCCTGAAGTCACTCACTCAATAGGAATAAACACATTGCCCATGGTTGGAGGGCAATAGTTACTGAATTACGCCCTCCAGCAAACATTAATGCCACTGCTATCAGCACAGGATTCAACATGATTTTACAAATAATGCTACCAGTAGCAAATCCTACTTCTCTTCACTGGCAAATTCTAGAAATATCATTATACAGTTGTTGTTCTCCAAGGAAAATATAACGGTCCTTGGTGCTCAATGAACATCAGGGAACAAAGCTTTACCAAAATGATAAGGAGACATCTGGTTACTTTTATCATTTACATATGGAGATAAATAGAACAGAGAAGACAACCGACTTTGTTTCATTATTAGAAGCTTGTGACAGAGCCAACAGCAGAACTTTTAGCCTTGCATTTGAATTTAGTCATAACATTTACATGTATTTAAGTTTCAGCTGTATCTGGTTAGGATATCACTATGCAGCAAACATGTAGAGGACATGTAGATAACGCAGCTGTATGATGAAGGAAGTCATGTTTTGCTACAAGACACAAACACTGGGTTAAACTAGAGGGACAAGCAGCAAACAGATTCAGCCTGCCATGGAAAAAAAAATCGTGCCTGTATCTACTGGCACGTTATATAAAAGGAAGAAGAAATAAAATTACTGTCCCCAAAACATTTAAAGAGTATCCATACCAAGAGCAGACTAGAAGAGGGTTTGCCAACATGCTTTGCAAATTTCTGGTGCCGATCACAACAATTATTTTATTTTCCCCAGAAAAAAAAAAGCAGTTCAAAGTAGAGGTGACAAGGTATTTTCAGCTCTGAGGAGCTAGGATTTGTGCAAGTTTGAGAAAGTGTGAGCATCTGTGTATGTGACTTATTTTTAAATTTGGTTTAAAATTTTTAAAATTCAGTAGACAGTCTCTTGGGTGTCAGTGTTTTGTCCCTGTTGTAAAATGTCTGCAGCATATAACTGAAAGATGCAAGTAAGCAAAGATGTTACCAATATTTGCAACAAAACCCAAGGTCGTCTTTTTGTGAAACAGAAAACTCAGGGGTTTTACTAAAGTGCATAATTATACAGGGCAGGGACGTTCAGAGAAGTAGACTTTGATGGCGTCTAAAATTTCTAATGTTGAATTCTGCAGTGCTTAATCACTAGCTTTAAAAACTGGAACTCACAGAATCACAGACTGGCTGAAGTTGGCTGGCACCTCTTGAGATCACCTGGTCCAACCCCCTGCTCAAGCAGAGCCGCCTGGACCAGTTTGCTCAGGGCCACATCCAGTTGAGTTTTGAACATCTCCAAGAATGGAAACTCCACCAAAAAAAAAGGGTTTAAAAGGGGGTTTTCGCATTTAAATGGTATTTCCTGTTCTTCAGTTTGTGTCCATTGCTTCTTGCCACCTCACCAGCTACACTGAGCCAAATTTGGCTCAGGCTTCTTTACTCCCACTGATGTAGTATTTTTACATATGCATAAGATCCCTCCGAGCCTTCTCTTCCTCAGGCTAAACAGTCCCAGCTCTCAGCCTTTCCTCATAAATCCAATGCTCCATTCCCTTCAACATCTTCACTGCCTTTCGTTGGACCCACTCCAGCATGTCCACATTCCCATTAGAGAGCCCAGCACTGCTGCCAGCACTCCAGGTGCGTCTCACCAGTGCTTTGTAGAGGAGAAGGATCATCATTGCGCTTTCCTTTGCTGAACCTCACAAGACTTCTGCAAGACCATTTCTCCAGGCTGCTGAAGTCCCTGCATTGAATTCCACGTGATCTATGCTTTGATAGACCTTCTTCACATCGCCTCCAGTCATTTCACTAACACTTTCATTAAGCAGTAACTGCATACACAGTGAAGTTTTCCCTCTGTGAGTTTTGCCAGTACCAAATTACTGTCTGCTATTTAAAGTACCCAAATCACTGCACTGTGAAAACTTTCTGCACTTTAGCTACACGTCACCAAACTGTTTGTCAAATTTTCAAGATCCTTAACAAAAACAGAAAACTGTACGAAAAGAGTGGGATGTCCTAATCTTCCTTCTCAAGAAATTTTTTTCTGTAGAACTGTGAAGTCTTTTCCATGTTTATCTTCCAAGTTTTCACTTATCAGTCTCTCCTGATGATTAAGTTCGCCAGCCTAGATGACAACTTTGGTATAAATAAATGGAGTATTTTCAATTTCTCTCACCCTTGCACAGAGAATTATTCTTATAGTTACTGGATCCCTGTTAAATAAGAAGACATATATCTCAAAACGTGCAGTACACACCACTGCATTTTTAGACTCTGATTAGATATTTTAAAGCTGTTAAATAACCACAGAAGAGAAGCATCCGTTAGGAATAATGATTTTGAAAGGAAGTTTGAAAACACAAGTCAGACTGAAAAGTTAGGCTTGCATTTACTGAAATCACGAAAGTGGATTTTCCTCCAACACAAACTGTAGGCACGGGCAGCATGGCATAGTTTAAAGACGGGTTTGTTTGATACCGCATTTAAGGACAGGCTAATGTCAATGAAACCCATGTACTGAAAAAATAGAACCCTTTTAAGAACAACAGATCAGGAATAACAACGTATCAGAAATTATCATATTCAACCAATATTTTTTTTTACCCCATGATAAAATTCTTATAGTGAGTTTAAACAGAATTTAAATTAAAAGATAAATGTATATACAAGTAAGGACTGCAGTCACTTGGTTTCTGCTTCCTGTAACATGTATCACCACAGCAAACGAGCACTGAGAGAGTGCTTTATATGGACATCTGATTTATCTCTCTCGATCAAATCCTAAAATACTAGACCTAAGTTTAGTACACAATGGACGCAAATCATTTTTCAAAGTCCTAGAAGTGCTCTGCTTGCTTCACCTTTTTACCTTTAGAATGCTAACTCATAAATAAAATCCATAGAAATATGACAACAATGTTTAAAAAACCTCCAAATTTTACTTTGAAATTGAATCTCATAGCTCCGATTTGTCACTACATCCAATCACACTCAAAAGTAGCAGGCAGAGGTGGCCACAGGGAGTTGGCTACAGCTCCGTTCTTCATAGTTGCTGGGAATAAACCAGAGAGAGATTGTGACTGCTGAGAAAGACAGCCTTAGAGAATCAGATGTCATACAACTCTGCTCAGTCACCTTCTCCTCCTTCCTTGTTCTCTTTTCCTTAAGGCACGCAAAATATTTTGAGAAAAAAAAAAATGCTGAACACTATGTCAGGCTCCCAAGTCACAACATTAATAAATTCATTCTTGTCTTCTGAAAGCGGATTTTTCAAGTATTTGTCACCAAATTTTTTTTTCATAAATATGAAAGCCTAACTCTTTATTAAAGGAAAAGAGATTCTTGGGTATGAAAAAAAGAAACACCAACTAGCTGAAGCTTTCACAAAGAGCAGTAAGAAAATTCATAAAAATCCAAGATAAAACAGAGGAGTTGGCAAAACTGCCAGCTAGGCTCTCTTTCATGTCTGGGATATTATTTTCACAGGAATTGTGCCAGCGCAGATTTACTGTGCACCTTATGGCTAGATGCACAAACTGGCAGCAGGGAGAGCGTCCTGAGGGAGAGCTTTCCATCAGTCACGGTACCTCCAGCCTCCAAGCACTGGCCTCGGACCCCGACACGGCACTGACCTCCTCCGTGGTCAAGTTATTTGTGGTTCCTAATGAAAAGTGACTTACAAGAACTACTTTTTATTATTATTATTTTAACAGGAGCTTTGGCTAGGAGATTTGACTGCTCAGGGAGGTTGTTTTCTTGGGCTGAAATGCTTTTTTCAAACTGCAGTTGAAGTGTTCGCTGACATAAAGCTACTCTATATTTAAAAAGCCATTTATTTCCAACTTTTGGGTTATATATTTCCAACCTGCTGCAGAGATAAGGAGTTCCCTACCTATTGATTCACTATTAAATCAGAACAACTAATTGAAATTGCATCCACTTAGTCACAGCTCTAACACTTTTCAGCTGGTAGACATCCCCACCACTATGCGTTCTGGTGTGTACTTCTGCTCCAGGATGCTGTGGTGCCAGGCACAGATAGTACAGGAGGGAAATAAGACACAAAGGCCTTACCATAATGTTCTTTCCTATCCCAAAGTAAAAATTGCTCCCTGCATCCACTTTAAATATTAATAGTGCCATCCAATACTTCAAGATCACAGAATTAGAAAAAAAAAAACAAAAAACCTGCTACAGCAACGGAAGTACAAATACCTTTTTTTTAAATACTTTAGCCAACAACACTTTTTCATAAATTAAATAGCACTTTGTTGAAGGTTTTAAAAGAAACATATACAATAATTAAGGAAGACTCAGAATAGTTTTACCTGCCTGTACGTAATCAAAATAGAACACAAAATAAAAAAGAAACAGAGGTTAAATGCTGAATTTTAAAATAGCCTTGTCGTATTTTTAGTACAATCCATTCTTAATTTTATGGCATTTATAACATAATAGATGTTAGTTATCAAGTCTTATTAGCATAATAAAGAACTATAACCTGTAGCAGTCAGGAAGCTAAATTACTGCTTTTACACTTAAGTATTACATTGACAAATACATTGACCTTTGCATTATGTTATGCTTAGAGGTTAAAAAAAATGCATTGTTGTCGGTTTTATTGTCTTTTTAGACACAAGCTTTCCTCTGAAAGGTCTATTGAAGGATAAAAGATTGATATAAGGGGGAGGGGGAGGAAATAAATTATTAATATCATGGAATAACTTATACAGCAAGTCTTCCACAAGGTCAAGACTAGATATTCCCATGGGAACAGAGAACGTATGTGGAAAACAACTCTTGCCTTTCTAGGGGTAACTCATCTGAGAACAGTATCTTGGGTAGTATTATTTTTTTTAAACTTTACCTTGCACTGGTCACACTCATAGATCATCTCTTTTGGGTTTTGGATACACATTTGTATGTTATGTTCATAAAAATTTTATAGAATTTCTTACATCTGCTTTTCAGAAAATTTCAAATGGCAACTGGAAGGCCCACCAACATTGCATGGCATCTAAGAGACAGGTAAAACACAGTAATGCCAAAGTTTTAGGATCTGTGACACAGGATTTGTTGCCTAGCTCCTTCTTCTATTCTTCTTCTATTAACACAATTATGACATTTAGAATAGTTCAGTTGGGAGGGACCTTCAATGATTGTCTAGGCCAACTGCCTGACCACGTCAGGGACTAACAATATTACAATAACAATTACAATCATGACATTAGCATTATAGTTATAACAACAATTAAAGTCATTATAATCTCCCGTAAAGCAAGTTTGAGTTTGAGAATGCTAATGAACCACCACGTCCAACTACAGCCTTGGTACCTCACCCTCAGGTATGGAAATTAGGAGGAGGAATTTGCCATTGGAAGAAATAAAACACCAAAATTGTTTTACTCTTCTTCTTGTGAGGGGAAAATAGTCTTACTTGTAGCTCAGTTTAGGATTTCCTCTCATCTTTGTCTCTATATATTCCAGAGGCCCACTCAGAATCACAAAGCAACTGAAGAATAAGGTTGGGGTGGGTTTTTTGTATCTTTTAAGCAGAAAGGAATGAACTGGACGTGGTACAAAAAACCTTCCATTCCTATCCCAATTCAGTTTCAGCATCCTTGTGGGAGTAGCACCTACAGTCACAAGCACAGGGACAAACCTGCTGAAATTTCTTTTTATATGGGTTTCCAACTAGCCCTTTCCTTTGGTTTGCAAGCAGTATGCCAACCTGGGTGTTTGCTGACTGATTCGTTAGGTTGATGTTAAACTCACTGTGCATTTTTCCCTGACTGTCTACAATGTGGCATATTGATTTTGCCTTTCCCCGGTTCACTTCTAAAACCTACACAGTCAAAACTGTTACTTATTTGAAGCTTTCTGCTTCTGCAGCCCTGTTCTGACAGATATCTGTGTTCTGACACCATCTGCTATCTTCATATTCCATCACTGAACCACAGGCTAGCACTTCTGCTGTGACAGCTTTTGAGGTGTAAAATACACTTCTCTTGACATCTGCCTCAGCTCATCTATCCTCCAATAAAACAGGTCTGAAAATAATTCTTGAGATACTTTACATTTTAATTTTTCTACAGGAACCTTCTTCACTAGAAGGATGCCAACTTTCTGTGGTTTATTGTCTTTCTAGTTTGAAGAGAGATCTTTTTTTTTTTTTTGTATACAAGCTCACTGAGCAGTAAGCAAGGCAGGGAACACCTCATAGGCCAAATTAATGCTGCTTATTCCCATCTGCAAAAGCACACAGAAACATGCACGTGTCCCTTCTAGGCGTAAGAGGGCTAGATATTCCAACTCTTTCGACTGCAGTGACACAACTTGAGTTAAAGAAGCCACCTGCTCTCCTAAAACAAAAAGGAAAATAATACAAAGCAAGCTGATTAGATGAGTTACGGTCTACTGGACTAGGAGGTGGAAGATAAGCCCATCTGAGACTCCACCTGTGCACACAATCAGTCCACCTACTACCTTTACCTTTAAAGTTCTGATGACATTTACCCAATATTCTTACAAAAGTATCTACCACAAGTTAGTTAGTGCTGTAAAAGCACTTTGACCATCCAGGATCGAAGATGCAGCTCACATTCCAGCCTTTATCAACCATGATGCAACAAAGCTATTCTAAAGCATGGAGGATCTTAAAATTATGATCTCACAAAAAAAAAAAAAAAAAAAAAAAAAAAAAAAAAACACAAGTACACCTCTAATGACAGGAGGAGTGCGGGTTATATCTCTTTTCAAACTGTATCTGACCCTCTGAAACTCAAGATAACCAAGCATGTGTGAAACACATTAGAAGTAGGTAGCAGAAGTCATGAGTGATAACATAAATGAAATACTTATGAAGGATTAAAAAAAAAAATCTCAATTGCTAAAAAAGTAGTGAAATAGAATCTGAGAAAAGTATCAATCAAAATTATAAACAAGAAACATGGCTAGGAACTGGTGAACTTTTATTTTCACTAAATGCACAAAGAGAGCCTGTACTATTCAATGGAGGAGTGATGTTACTTTACAAATTTGACTAATACAACACAACATAGAGAGGAGCACTTTTAAGATCTTCCAACAGACAAGCCACAAATCAAATGTGTTATTGCCATTCAGCTCAAGAGTCACCATTATGATTCATTTCTTACAAGCTTCTCATAGGTTTTCAAACACATTTAACCCATAAAAAAATATATATGACGGTATGCGTTCAGATCTTGTCAGAGACTGGCATCACTGGTAACGTGGTTTGTAAGAAGTTTTGTATTAATACAAGTGTATTGATTTCCATCTCTCTCTTCATTGTTCCAGATTTAATCTCCTCTCTCTTTTTAGGCCTTCCACTGCTCATTTTGCCTACCCATACCTTTCAGCAATAAATCTGCGCATATTTAAAGGAAAAAAAAATTTCTCCTAAGTTCCACATCTGTACTTTTCCTTAATTCTCATCAAATATATTTCTAAAGCTTGTGTTTGCCTAATACACTGCACATATATTCACAATCTAAATTAAAGACTTATTCTGCATCAAAGTAAATTATTACTGAGTTGCCCTAGTCCCATATCCCATAGTCCAAAACCCTAAACATGATCTGTTGTTATAGCTCTTAGCTTCTTCTGCTTTCCCCAGAAGGTTAAGTTCACCTCCGCTCTGCTTAGTGCTATTGCCTCTACCCAATTAACCCCTCACAGTTGCCCCTAAAAGCCAGGCAACCGCACTGCAGTATCCCATGGACCAGGCACTCAAACGACATTGCAAAATTCTTGCTTGTCCTCCATAGCACTTCCAATCCCACCCCCTCCCCACACAATTTCTTCCTTCTCTCACCTTCTATCTACACCTTTCTGTACTTCCTGCCTTCTCCTCCTCTTCCATCATCATGGGAAATGAAATATCTTCCTCTCATGATTCTCTTTTTCAATATTGTTCTTTGCATATTACTGTTCAGAGCAGCACAAATCTTAAATAACTTCAATATTGATATTTTTCTTATCTTCCCTCCCTCTTGTCTTTTGGATCATTTTGGTCTTGAGCTTAACAGTTTAGCAATCTGTACTTCGGTGCATTCTCACTGTCTGTGTTGAAGAAAACTGAGTTCTTCCATGCTCTTCCACTAAATTCAATTTCTCAGTGATTTAATCCTGTCCTTTTTATTCTTTATGATGTACTGCTGTTCTTGATGTGTTTAAAAGGAAAAAACTTATTTTATATTTTCTCTTTCAAGACAGACTGTAATCTTCGTCAGGTCTTTATTCCTCAGTGTAGCTTATGACAGGTCTTGAAACACCGGTACCATATGTTCTCCCAGAGCAAGATCAGAAAGCTCTCTAGCCTGCTTTTTTTTTTTTTTTTTAAAAAAAAGACTCTTCAACTCAGAATGGTGCAGTCTTAAAATTGCATTACCATGTTTACCTGAACTGAAAATAAGAGTGGTAAAGATAAAGAACTCTATGCTCTCCTCTACCTATGAGCCCCGCAATTACTTTTTGTAGAAAGGGATGAGTCTTGCCTTAATATTTAGCACACAAACCTTCTTCTGAAAAATCCTCAAAACCCTTAGTATTTTTTGTTTCACAATTTTCTAGTCTTTTCAAAATCTTTTCCCTTCTTTGTAGTCATATTGATTTTGTTTTGTAAAGCTACTATACTTACATATTTTTACTCATATTTATCTGTTGTGGTTTTGTTTAGTGAGGGGGGGCCTAAGGTGGCAGCTTCTGTAGGAAACTGCTAGAAGTCGCTCCCCTTTGTTCAGTGGACTCGGCCGGGCCTAGGGCAGACCCGCTGCTGGCCAAGGCCGAGCCGATTGGTAGCAGAATGTTCCGTGATAATGCCTCTGCAATAAAGTATTTAAGAAGGGGAAAACAGGAAAAAAAAAGAGGAGAAGAGAAGATGTGAAGAAGCTGAGTAGGGGCAGAGGCGGAGAGGGGGAGGCGCAGGCCTCTCCCTCTGGCCTCTCACTAGGCAGCCAACTGGGCCCAACTCAGCCCAGCCTGGCTGCAAGAAGTGGAGAGGAGCTGGATGATGCGAAGAGATTCTGAGAGGCGTCTGCCAGCCTGTTGTGAAGAACTTTTCTTGTGAAAGGAATGGCTGCAGATGCCAAGGTCAGTGAAGAAGGAGGGGGAGGAGTAATGCGGCTCCTGGCCAAGATTCCCCTGCAGCCTGTGGTGACGACCATGGTGGAGCAGGTTGTCCCCCTGCAGCCCTTGGAGGTCCACAGAGGAGCAGAGATCCACTTGGAGCCAGTGAAGGACCCCGCACCGGGGGAGGTGGATGCCTGAAGGAGGCTGTGGCCCATGGAGGGCCTGCTGGGGCAGCCGTTCTGGAGGGACTGTATTCCGTGGAAGAGATGACCCACACCAGAGCAGTTCCACGAAGGACTGTGGCGTAGAGGTGGGAGCCCACAACTGAGCAGGGGAGAAATGTGAGGAGTTCTTCCCCCGACCATGAAGCAGCGGCATGAAACAACGTGTGATGAACTGACCGCAACCCCCATTCCCTCTTCCCCCCTGCGCCGCTCGGGGTGGGGAAGGTAATAGAGATAATGTTAAGCCCGGGAAGAGGGAGGGGTGGAGGGAGGTTATCTTGTTCCCTGTCTCATTATCCTGCTGTTTGTAGTAATAAATGAGTGTTTTTCCCCAACTCGAGTCTGTTTTGCCTGTGACAGTAACTTTAAGGATTTTTCTCCCTGTTCTTATCTCAAACCTTGAGCCGTTTTTCCTTATATCATCTCCCCCTGTTCTCTCAGAGGGTGGGGGGAGTGAGAGAGAGACTGCATAGTACAGTCCCGATCGGGGCTGACCTACAACATTATCTTACAGATAAATATTTAATTTTTGTCTCCAATTTTTAACCTCCTACTCATTTGTCTCAGGCTTCACATGCTACAGACTTAACAAATTTGATAAAAGTGGGCCACTCGAAAACTGCCCAGCAGCAGGGACTGTTCTGTCTGTCCTCTCAGTACACACCCTCCCTCCTGTAGCGGATATCTTTGAGCTCCATGGAAGATTTTTGGGGAACAGTTCGCAAATACAAGTGTCCACTAGTTCCACAAACAAGGAAAGACTTTTTATAAGTTCAATGTAAAAAAAAAAAAAAAAAAAATGAAATTCACATTTTCCATTCCCTTTCCCTCTGTCTTGGAGCACTGAGAGCAAGTCACCATGTGCTCAGACAGTTCCCCTGGCTCGCATAGATCTGCACAGGTTCAGGACTGGACTAGGAAGTAGGATAAAAAGTGCTCAGTGACAACTGTACTAAATAAAAAATAAAATAAAAAGAGAGAGAACTGGGCTCAGTGTCAGCATAAAGACTTTTTATCCCATCTCTATCATGTCGCATGTACTATGCTTTCAGGAACTTACTTTCATTAACAATACTTCCTCCGTATTAATAAGCACTGTACATTACATACATTAATCAGGACTTTTTAGTGGTAGCAGGAATAATTCAATGATTATCCAAAGCATCAAATGTATAATATACATAGCTCTGGACCCAAAGTGGCTAAGCATGAACAGGGAGGACGCTTCACACATCTCAATACAAGACCGTCTCTCTAACACTCACGTTGATTCGACAGCTGCACTCCCTGAATATACATTTATCAGTACTTTAACATACCTCACAGATGGAACTATAAAAAAAAAAATTCAGTGATTGGGCCTCTCCAGGAATAAAACATTGCAAGCTTTACCAAGCTTACAAAAAAATGTTCATAACAACAAATTTAAATCTTTAATTTGCTGCAAGTTTAACCCTGCATTAAGTTTAGCACAGTTTTATTTGCACTGCTAATAGACCTGAAAACATGTGAAATAATACCTTTTTCTTTAATTAAAGGCTAGATGAAAACCACAGACCATTCACCTTTAATAAGAGAGACTTATAAAATCATACTCTCACTACTTTATTAACTGACAGATGTTCTTCCCTGAACACCACCTGGGATCAAAGCCATCCAGTTCTTGCAGGGAGTGCTGTAGTGGCACGCGTGACAGTTTGACAAACCACAGGTGGTGTCAGACCTGTAAAAGATGTACGTGATGTCAAACTTTGCAGCTACATTCAGCTCCCCTTCGACACTGCCAGGCTTTGCACAGGTCCACTCTTGTCCACACCTCATTGAAAGATCAGTGTCGCTCGAGATGAGTATCGATACACCCAGCTCACGCAAGGGAGACCAGCACAGAAACACTGGAGCTGGCAGAAACCTCTGTCAGGGTGGGGTGGTCCATGAAACTTCTGCAGAGCACAGGTCATTGCTCGAGCTGTTGGCCTGGGACCAGAGCATGGTTGGTAGCCTGCTCTGCTGGTGGCAGCAAGCTACCCTGCGCATGAGCAGAAGAGCATTTCTCAAAGCAGGGACAGTGCAGGCAGAGCCATCTCGCATCCAGCACGCAGATTGAAAAGGAACTAGAAAGAGATCCTGATCAGAGATACTACGGGATGAAAAGAGCTGGACAGGAAGGGTGGTCAAGCAATAATGCTTCAGAAACTGAAGGCAAACATATACTCCCTTCCCTTCTCCTTTTGTAAAGCTCAGTAACTAGCTTTTATCCCTTTTCCCTCAGTTCCTTGCTTTCCTCCAACAAAGTCCTTGCAAATATAAAGCACTCTGTCCATTTTGTCTCAAAGAAAAGATTACAGCTCCCTAAACACGAGAGCGACATAACCCATCCGTCAGCCAAGGCACCTCAAAACCTCTCATGAACTGCAGTCTTGGAGAACCTGGGAAAGAAAGTGGGTTCCTCATTCCCAACTCCAAATCCAACACAAGCATCATGCTTGGCAAGGTGATGCCTTCAGTTCCTTAAGATGATCAATCACTTTGGCTTTACAGCACATCCTTGATACTGAGAGATCCCAGACTCCATATTACTCTAACACATTTGCAGGCTCTGCCAACAGAACAGTGTAATCTTAAAACAGACAGCATTTCAGTGACATTTGGTGTCACCAAAACGAAAAATAATTGCTCACCACTGGCTATAAATTAAGTATGTTTATTTTGCCAAGGGCAACATTTACTAGAAATTGTAAATAGGAATCAAGTCAGAAATCACGTAAATCATGATCCTAGCTAATTAAATTCTGCATCTAATGGACTAAAATTTATTGACAGCTCACTAAAATGAATTAAGAAATGCAGTAACTGCATTTGTTGAAAGTAATAAAGTGTTGTTGGGTTTTTTTTTTTTGGCAGGGGGGTTGCAAGCACTTAGAAGGTTATTATAAAATTGCTCTGGGCCACGCTATTAACACACAACAGCCAATTACTATTCTTTAATCAGAGAAGACATTCCTATTTATTGGAAAATAAAACTTAGTTGGGCTGTTGTTTCCAATTTTTATTCCTGTTTAAGAAATTGGACACTTACTAAATATTGAAACCTAGGAAGATGCACGTGCCAATTTACTTTCTATTAGCTTTCTTCAGTCATTTCAGTATTGCCATCCTGTAATTTGGAATGAATTAATGTAAACATCTTTGTTATTAAACTAACTAATAGTCTCCACAGTGGGAGAACTTGTGTGCCGAGAGTTGCCATATGATTAGCAGATCATATTTTATCTCTACTTGCAATGCACACTAACTTCTGACCAACCCATCCATTGACTGGTTTAAGCGTTAAGCCCAGGAACAGAAATCACAGAAAACAGATATTCTGGCAACAAAAAAGAACCAAAAGGAGAAGCCTGAAGGAGGAGGAACATTAGTGAAATCAAAGGAAGAAGCTGAACTGTTCTGTTCTGTGGTAACAGGGCAAGGATTAAATAGCAAATGAAAAAAAAAAAAAAATAGAGTGTTAAAGGAAGAAAAATGTGCAGCTGACTCAGAAAAACATTATTGACAGTTATACTGAGACAAAAATAATGTTATTTTATAGCACACACAAAAAAGGGCATTACTAAAATAGCTAGGATGCTGAATGTAGGAACTGGAAATAACAAGATGTATAACAATGGAGAGTGTGTGACGGGGAAAGAAGTAGCTGGAAATTCCCAAGGGAACAAGATGTTTCTGAGGTTAACAACAGGTGAAGAAAAAGGAGAAACGTCACTAACATCTGCGTTAATCAGTATGTCTGAAGATTTGTATAAGACTTTCAGAGGTGGCCTCCACATCTCAACTGCAGAAGAGCAAACAGAACAGCAGCCAGTTATCTGAATGGACTTTTATATAACAGCCATGGCCAGAACAAGAATGGTGCACATCTGCTTTTAACGAAACTATACAGCCGAGCAACAACTGTGCCCTTCATTCTCACATATTTCCTGCACAGTGGGATGGTAAATTCTCCGGGAATGTTTTCTACTGTGTGTGCCTGCAAATGCTGAGCATGACTGATTTCTTCTCTCAGCTGCAGTTTTTATTTCAGCCCACTTGCCTCCATTTGATATGATTTTTAGATCACATTTAAATTACTTGGTACTTTTCTGTAAAAGCAATAATCAAATACTTTAATTGATTGACAATATTTATCTTCATTAGCCCAAATTGAAGATGTAACTCTAACACATTGCCATTAACAGTGTAGGATACATTATCTTTCTGCCTCCTAAATGTTGAGCTCCACTATAAAAACTTTTTATATTTTATTATTCTTATACGCATTCATAGCTGCTGCTTTACTAAAATTCCTTTTTAAATTAAGATGCTCCTGCAATAACGTCTTAAATTAGTATGCATTAAGTCCTGAAGGCAGAAACACTTCATGTCACCCTAAAGCTCTTCCCCAAGAATCCTTTTCACAACCCTGCACAATGGGAAATGCCGAGGGTGGAAGACGGAGTCGAGACCTGGACTCCATGGAACCCAGCAGCAGGGACTCTGGTCTCAGCACAGAGCTGTGCAACAAGCAGCAGGCATCTCACTCCGAGGACACACACCTGTGGTCACCAGCCACATTTACAGACTGAGGGTGGGGAAAAAAAAAAAAAAAAAAAAAAAAACCCACCAAACAAAAACCACACACTATGTATAATAAAACATTTATGAATCCTAAAAGAACTAGTCTGTATTCTGTTGAAGCATGTATTTATAGTGTACAGTCACATACACTTCACTTCATGTCCCCCAGGGAATCTCTGTTTATTTTCTGTTATCCCAGTGAATACCAGCAGAAAACACAATTCAGTTGACAAAAAGCTTTAAATCTGTTATACGGTTCTTATGACAAAAACAAATAGAGAATCCTAAAAAAAACCTATGGGTTAAGCAACCTAACTATTCCCTTCAGACCCACAATAAGTGAAAAATCAGTTAAACTCTCTCAGACACTGCGAGTTTGGCTTTAAATCATTGTTGATCAAATCAGAGAAACTGAACTTGAACTCTGTTCTTGAACCCTGCTTTGCTGTAAGTGGGCTTAAGCAGCTGGGCCACAGATGAAGTATAATCACTTTCAATTCTTCTCCTTGAGACAGGCCACATGAAAGTATTCACATAACAAAAGCAGAGTGTTAAAGAGTTAACATCGCAATCTGTAACAAAACCAGTAACGAGTGTTGTCTCATTCTAGACTGATTATCAGAGCCGGTATTGCATGTCTTATCTAGCTTCCAGACCAATTATATAACTAGTAAAATAACTTCAGTTATTCAAGAGCTATACAAAATCCAAAGTAAATTTAAGAGAAAGACATTTGGATTATTGATGTTTCTTTTAAAAGCCATACATAACAACATGTAAAAATTAGGGAAGTTACTAAACAAACTAGTTTTTCTAGGAAATAATTTCCACTTTGGATGAATGTATCAATCTGCGAGGCCCTGCTTCAGAGCGCAGCGATCAGTGCCTGAGGAACGCACAAAAGTTTTTGGATGGTGTTCCAGAGGTTTTCTAAATGCCTTATTCAAGCAAACTTGAAAGAGTCCTTGTTATTCCCAATGAAACCACCATACACACAAAACTAAAGTATTAATCAGGAGCTGTTAACACGCGTTTTGATTTGTAAATATCAGAAATTTGACTGAAAGACTGCTGGAGAAAAAAAGCCAATTAAGTGTAACACAAATTCATTTTACTTCTTTTTGTAATAATTTGTCACATAATCTTTCATTCGTACGTAAGAAATTTTCTGCCCAGCTATAGCTCCTACGTGGATATACGCTATGCACAGAACCAGAGTCACAATCTATTCTATATAAGATTATACAGCATGTAAGCAAAAAATGTTCAGTTCAAAACACGCACACACTGAAAATCAGCCAGCTACTGCTCGGATTAGAGAAGTTGCAACATTTATTATCAAATATCATATATAAGGATCCTTTACGTTCACTTGTAGATACTGAGTACGATGCAGCTGTCCCACATCATCTTTCACCCTGATGCAGCAGCATGAGAAGGCATTTGGCAAGCCACAAGCAGAGGAGAGCAGTGGCTAAGTGCAGGTGGTTAAGGGCGATGAAGTCTGACAGACATTACATCAGGCAGGTGGGAACAGCAGCAGCCGACAGACAAACTCAGCATGATTAGAAAACAGTTATAAATGCTTTACTATCTATAGGGCTGGGAATATCCATAGGTGCCACCACAAAAGACAAGCAAGAACTGGGGAATAAATACATACGTACACACTATAAATGTGATGATTTTAAAATAGAAAAATCTTTACTTGCAAATTCTAGACCCCAGTAGAATCACACAGCTCTGGGTCATTTTCAACTTCAGCATCTCAAGAAAGAGTAATAAGTTCAAGAGGGAATAGGTAGAAAGAGAATATCTTCTACTCGCCAGTACCACAACTGGCAGACATAAGCCACACACAGCCAAATGGATCAGCTTAAAATTCTGCTTCGTTCAAAATCCTCAGCCCGGAGAGGACTTTTCTTGGAGAGAAATCAGAAGAAAGCAAGCAGATGAACTTATCAAATTCTTAAACCACAAGAATTTCCTTTGACCCATTTAATTCCAGAAAAGGCCTGGCACTTTGTACAACCCCTTAGGCAAGATCTTGCATTTTTTTTTCTTCCAAAATTTTAAATAAAACATTCTTCTCTTATTAGTTATTACAAATGTATCATGCCTTACCAAGATAACCAGTGTGAAGAGAAAATACTCTTAAATTAAGCAGATGCTAACCCATGATTCTCAAAAGCATACACAAAGGCTGGAAGTTTTAAAGGATACTAAAGTACTAAGATGCTCAGATCTCACTGAATTAAATGAGTTTGGCACCCAGTTCCTCTAGATTGCTTTGAAAAGTCTGTTTAAATATTCCTAATAATAAATAGAAAATTTATTTCACAAACAACCAAGCCATCCAGAAGTAGTTTGCAAACAGAAAGGAATTAAATTCAGACAAGTTCATCTCAAATAATTCCACAACCTCCACTCAACCCTACACGTTTTATGAGTAAAAGACAAGATGAGGCTTTTCAAATGGCTAAAACATATGGTATACCTTTCCACAACAAATCAAAGAGATCAATTTTTCTAAGCCCTTGGATCTTTGCTGTACAGCATAGTCCCCTGGGTTACAGAAACTTCTGTCACTGAGTTTTCCATTATTTACCTATTTAGCCAGATACAAGTTGTCCTAGCCACTACAGCTGTCACTAAATTATTATTACTATAGCTGAATGTTATGTTTGCAAATGATAAAAGAAAAATTAAGGCAATACTTACAGGAGACAGGCAAATTTGGTTCTTTAATTCCTGAACTTGTCTCTGAAGGGAAGTTGTTTAAAATATTCAGAGCGCTTCACAGTAATTTCCAGTCACCACAGAAATAAGAATTCTTAGTGGAGCTTTCAATTCACTTTTCATGCAAAGTTATTTAATTTTATTATCAAAATACAAAAATTAAAAGACATTCTTTTTTAAATGAGATGTTCCTAATCTGGCATATACGATTGCTTCTCTAAATTTCATTTAGAAATTATTTCATACAGCAGTATGCAAAACAAATTTAAATGATGGGACATGTCACTTAAAAAGATATTAGTAAACATTTACAATGCCAGAAGTTTCCTTCACATTGCTGTCAAATATAAAGGTGGGTAGATCCTTTGTTCAGTAAATTAAACACAAAAGGAAGTTTTCCCTCCGCATATTTAGGCCACAAAATTATGGAAAGAAACACTGCTTCTGCGGCCGGATCCCAAAGGCACTCCAGAGACGTCTGTGGGCAACGCAAATGTGAACTTCAGGGAAACTGGGGAAGAAATGCCCACTGCAGACATGAGGCAACAGCAGCGAAGAAGTAAGCAGAGTTTTGCAGGGTTACTGCACTGCAGCGAGGATGTCATTCTCAGCTCTTGTCTACTATTTATACCTGTGTAAGGAGAGTCTATGATACCAGGTTTCAATGGCATTTTAAAATCCAACCTTACACACATGTGACTAGTATCCAGCAGAAAGGCCAGGAGTTGTTGAACAATTATTTAAACCTTCTAATTATTATTCAACAGCAATCTTAATAATAGAATTATATAGGAACTCATATTATTCAAAATTAAAAAGAGTTTCTACCCATTACCGGCTGAAAAAAAGACACTGAAAATACGTAAGAGAAGAGCTACAGGGAAACTTTTTGTCTAAGCAGGTACAACAGTCACTGTTATTGGCTTGTAATTACTTGATTGCATGCCTTCATCTCATACCCCTGTACCGAGAAAATGTTTCGACATTATGTACTCCTAGGCAGAAGCTCCCTGCCGCAAGGAGTGGCCATCAGACAGCAGCAGTTGGAACTGACTTCATAGATACATGAGATCTCTGGCACAGTATTGGACCTTGACCTCAACAGTCTGTGCTGTGTCATCATAAAGCCTCCCCAAAAACTTTAATGCAGCCCGTTGGTCCATGAGCGCATGGACAGCGTGAGCAGCAGGAACGTCACTGATACTGCTCTAGCAAAACAACCACCAAGCAATGTATATATTTTTTTTTTTATAGCAGCAGCTTGAGATAGATTAGGAAGCAAAACTGCAAGCCTCTCAAGTAGGATGAATTTCTTTTACGTAAAATATATTCTATTTTTAATTATATTTTAAAGTAACTACTGTCTAGAAGCAACTACCCAGCTGATAATAGTACACAAAGGTTAGGATGATCCTTATACCTTTACTTAATGGGTTATTACACACTTTCTGTCAGTGTCTGGCACGCGGATTTACATCTCTGCTGTTTCATTTGCCTCTGCCTTGCCTCTCACTCTTTCACTTACACTTTTAGCAGTCTTGGGACAGAGACCAAGTCTTCATCAGAAACACACAGATAACCTTGTGCAGCCTAATCACTCAGCCTCAAACTCCAGTTCACATTATTGAATATTGTAGCAACCACCTTGCAACATAGCACATGCAAAAAGCTGCAGTAAAACAAGCTCAAACGGAAGAGGCAGAACTTAGGAACTTGACTAGTTGATGACACAACATCCCCAAGTGAAAAGATCTCCACAACAGTCCATCAGAGAGAAAAAAATAAACAAACAAAAAAAAAGGCAGTACACTTATCTGACTAATGAGAGAGAGAAGTATATTTATCTGGGACTCAAATATTCTAAGTTATATCAAATTGTTATAAGTTTTGCCCATGCAAGTAGAATAATTTTCCTTAGGTCCCATCAAATAAAGTTTCAGACCTCAAGTTCAGGTTCTTTTTGGATTTTGAGCTGGACAGTTCTACTCTAGCTCAATAAAAATAGCTGAAGAAAAAGCACCATTTCTATGTAACTTCTAGAATAATCAAAAAAACAGGACTACTAAAATTTAGTGTGTCCTCTCTGAAACAAAATTATAAATAGCAGCATAGTGGGAATTCTGTTACACCAAAGTTAAAGGATGTGGTAGAAAGTGATTCACAGATTTCTGAGAAAACCCTAAATTCTTCCCACACGCCATTCTGCTCAGTGAATTTGAACAAGCATACTTTGAGATCATTGTCAGTCTGGAGGTAATACAGTGTCAGTTTTGTACAAAAACACATTCCCCACACCCATCTTTCAGATTCTCATCTTTGCATTTTTGTTTGCAAAGACTACGCTGTCAAACCTACTAAATATGGCTTTCAGTCCTCGTTTCCTAAATGCAGAACCTCCTCTACTCGGAATGAGATCCCAAGTGCTCAATACCATGGAGCAGTCAGAATCTGCTTTTTTCCCCTTCTTCCTCCTAGGAAAAGCAGCGTGGTTCAGACTTTGAAAGGGTAGAAACAGCTGTTCCCATCTGAACCACCATGGTGCGGCTATTTGTTCTCTGAGATCAGAGAACAAAAAGTACTTTTTAAACTTCAACCAGTACTTCTCTGGAGAGAACAGACTGCTTTCTGAAGAATAAATTAAGCACTCAATTAAACTCTACAACAGGTAAGTACTGTTCTTATCCTTTTGGGGAAATATGTTCAATGCTATTATTACGATCTCCTGCAAATAACTCCAATAAGTCACATCAAACTGAGAAATTCCCTTCTCAGCTCAAGCAAAATGTTCAATATAAATAATACAAGAATTTAGGAAGTAAGACTAACAAAATAAGTACTTCCGTTATTCTGGAAAATATTAAAAAATGCAGAATATTGTTACTATACCAGACCCTGTTCCACAATTGCAGGCCTATGTTAGTGGACACCTCCATTTCCGTAAAGATCCATACGTGCATCAGGGCTTCCCATCCCACTTCCTATTCTCTACTTCCCAGAATTACAGATGCATATATATATATATATATATATATATGAATATTGAAGTATTTCTAAATGCAAAATAATGCTATAGAAATACAGCATTAAACAGTTTCCAATGATGGTGCATCTAATCTAGGTTAAATGACTACGTTTATGAAATAGCTTCAGGATTTGTTGTTTTTAGCATGGTAAATCATCTACTGCAGTTTAGCTTGCAGAAATTTAAGCAGAAAAGTTAATTAACAATAACTTTCAATCTGCCAAAAGCTTCTATAGGTCCGGTAGGTATTCTATGTACATATGAGCATGACCTAAATAAATAAAAAAGACACTGCCTCCAGACTACTGAGTTTATTACCAAAATTAATTGAGCAATATTGACTTGGATATTTTAATAATCTAGAATAGTTAAAGGCAACAGTAGTCTCTGAAGATACAAATATTCCTTTTACTTTCTATTAAAACACTGATCGCAGTGATTTAATTAAGCAGCACGTGCCTCTACGTCAATGCACTTTAAGTAAATATTATGCTGGACAGTAGCTACCACATTGAAAGGAGTTCTCCAAGCTTGACAAAACAAGTAAACCAAAGCAGTGAATTGGTTTTTAAGCAAGAAGTTTCGTAAAACTATACTTGGACAACCTAATAAGGACGGAAGAAAAAAACAAAACTAGCAAAATTTTGCCTGGGTATAGTTTGGAAAAAATATTCTATATATTAATAGAAAAAAAAAAAGTTCCATCACAATACCATGAAATAAACTTTCAACTCTTGATCAACAATAGCCATAAGTTTCCATTGAACATCTACTTTTTATTCCTTTGTATTTCAGACTACGTTTCATTGCTTCTGGATCTAAAGAAGGCTTCTGGCCTTTAACTCCATTAATTACCTTATTGGGTCCAAGCCCTCTTGAACAGCAGTGCTCCTTTAAGGTCTCACACAATCTTTTCATGCAAGCAAACCATTATTACAGGTCTGATGCTTTTCCACACTGAAACCCTTCTCACTGTTAAAACAAGGCCTTGCAACAAAGAACGGATGCAAGAGTAAACAACAAATAATTTCTACTAAGTTACTCCGAATGAAAGTAAACATCATTTCAGAATACCAAGCAAACAACAAACAAGAAAGTGTAACCACTTGTGTAGGATTATTAGAACGAGTAAACACTGCTTGTGTAAGCATTACAAGATTGTACCCACAAAGCACATTTATTATCAGGTTAAATTTAAATGTAATCATATCAGGGCAGATATGATTGAAAGAAATACATATATATGTGTGTGTATATATATATAGTACCTGTAATGAATATACACACACATTTTTCTCTGGATAAAGGCCCTGCTTTCCTGACCTACCACTGTGCTATGATCAGTCTAACACGAGAGTGCATTGCTGAAACAGTATCTTAAATCACAATCACAGTATTATTCTCCTAGTTGCAGTTACCAGCATCTCTGAAATGTGTAAAAACCTGTAAAACAAAGACCTGCGATAGCAGGTGAGAACAGCTTCCAGCTTAGCACAGCTCTTGAAGTAGTCCTACCAGATTTGTTGATGGGATGTTGGTAATTGGTTGATCCTGCAGGAATCTCTCTTAAGTTGTTCTCTGTTGGAAATCACTTACATCCAGTACCAGAATGGGAAATGCTGCTAATCGGTTATGTCTGTTCAGAGAATCCGAGCTGGAGTCGGCAACCAAAGCAACTGGCAACAAGAACACTGTTGCTTCAACACTTCCTAAGCTTTCCATTCAGCAAACGTTAGAGGCATGTGTACGAGCATCATTTCAGGATTATCAGAACGCACATTTTACTTTCGTAATCAGTGAAAAAGATGTCATGCCAGTTTTCCACAATTCATTTGGCATTACAGAGTTTCTTGTGATTTCTTCAAGTATAAGTCCATCACTCAGACTTTTTTTTTCTGCAAATAATAAGCTAAAGGAGAAGCTATTACGTCCCTTGGCTAAGTTTTTTGCCCTTCAGTGATTGCCTGACAGGGAAACCTGTACTTATTTGTACTTCTGCACAGACCTATGTGTCTACGCAGGTGGCTGCAGCATCCACAGCCCGAGTCAGAGAGACCTGGTCCAGAAGCAAGATCACGACAAATTTCAGGGCTTCTCAGCAGAGCTAGCTTGGGCATCCTGCCTCAGTAACACAGCTGCATTATTTCTGGAACAAAACTTTTTTTTTTTTTTTTTTTTTAGGAAATGCACATCTGTATGACCCTGCTCACATAACTATAACTTTGAGTGGAGAAAGGGAGCATGACAGATAGTTGCAAAATGAGAAGGATTAGATCAGAGGGAAAAAAGTGCTTTCTTGAGATACAGGTTCTTAAACGGAACTGCTGAGGTAGAATGTAAGGAATGAATAATTTTAAATTATCTTTGCCTCCCAGGAGGCTGGTTTTATGTGAGAGAGTATGCCTGTGGTACAAAGGTGTGACTGCCACAGCTGAAGCGCTGCATTTAATACAGTTACCTCAGACACCAAAACCTCTGAATTCACATCAGCTTGCATTTCAGTGCGGACCAGTGTGGGTAGAATAGAGTTGTACAGTCAAGCAGGACCGCAGTAACTACTGCTGCTTCTTTGGAAGCCCTGAGCCAGCACAGGTACATCAAGCTAGGCCGGGAAATGCAGTGCAAACACAGTTTAAGGCCAAAGCAGAATTGTGAGGTTTGCCTTAAATTATACCCAACAACAAGAGTCGTCCCATCTCGGTCACGCACATCCCCAGAACCCTGGTGAATTCTTTGTCCCTAGATAACTGCAGCCATCGGCCACCACCAAGTCCTGCAACAGCTTGATTAGCAGCAAGAACCCAGAAACAGAAGCTGCATTTCAGATGTCAAGATTCAGGCAATTTCAGTGGGAGTCTACTGAAATCGTGAATTTAAACACAACCATTAAGCCAGTAAAATTACATGTCAGTAGGTGTGATAATTGTCAGGTGGAGGGGGGGAAAGGGAAAGAGAGCATAGAAAAAAATTACAGCTTGAGTGTTCTGCCAGAACGATAAAAATACGTGGGATGGAATTGAGAAATGAGCTCCAAAGATGACCTAGGCAAAGAGAAATGTATGAAGGATGTAATTCCCCATATGACTTGAAGACTTGGCAGCTAATTTTCAAGATTGGATAAATTGTCTTAGAGCAAAAATTTTTTTTTTAAAAAAAATTCTTATTAAGAAGTGACATTGTGGCAGTGGTTAGTAACTCATAAGATTATCACACACTTACATGGAAAGTGCCCCAAATATTATACCGCAGCCTTTCAGTGTAAAATTCTTTAGATAGATACATACAGTCGGAAAAACAGGTCATGGTCACCTGTGCAGATCATACATATAATGCCACAGCACATACTGGTTTAGAAAGCGTCCTTCAGCTGGCAATAGACAATGTAAAAATAGAAACATAGGTTGCAATGTTTGAAAGAAAGCTATTTGAAAGACCTTTTATGCAGTCGTACAGGTTTAGAAAGGGACAAACATTTAAAAGTATAAATTCACCTATCGCATTCACAGACTGCAGAATAGCCTGTTGGATCAGAAAATGCATCAGAAAAAAATCAGCATTGGTAATGGCAATGCAATTCCTTTTATCCTGCGCAAGCCTTCAAAATTCCTGTACACCCACATCTTCAGAAACAGTCTCAAGCCTCTGAACATTGAGGTATAACAGAAAGCTATACATGGAGAAGCCTTGGTATGTGCATGAAATTGCATAAAGATGCTAAAAAAAGTTAGAGGAAAAGAGAATTGCCAACGTGAAAAGCAGGCATAGAAAATAAAGAGATCATCCACTTTATTTCTGGTGTTTGCCATATTCATGAATTCCAAGCCAGTGCAGAAAATAATGAAATGTATGACTGCCCAATCCAAAACAAGAAAAAATTAGATTCCCAGTTTGGTGGGGGTTTTGGGGTTCTTTTGTTTGGTTGGTTGATTTCTGTTTTGTTGTTGTTGTTAAACGTGGTGGTGGCGAGGTTGTGTTTGTTGTTGTTGTTCTTTTTTCCCCAACAGTGCAGGCAAATGTCTTGCTCCATTCTGCTTGCTCACAGATCCCGTGATTCCTGCATGTGTTCCTGTATAGGGAGACGCTCTGAGCTAACCCTGAATGCAGGAAAGAGTGGAAACTTCATGATCAAAAGTGCAAACTTTGAGCAGTCTAACTGCTGGCTTCTTTATGAAAGGACACTAGAGGCAAGTGTAGTGTCATATTCTTTCAAAATAAAAAGTTAATAGGCTCAAGCTCTGCTCCAGAAGAAAACTTAATTCAAATAGCCAAGCTCCCAGAGGGCACAGAGGTTAAGACTCCACTCTAAACCTCACATTTCGGCAGCTTATAATTCAATACAGAGCTTTTAGATTACCATGCCCTTGCACCTAATGACGCATTCATGTTCTGGTCCTGGAAACACCACCACAACCAAGACACTCTCCAGAAATTTAGCCTGGTCACGTTGGCAATTGGCACATTACTTGATGAAACAGGAAATGAGAGATCTTGAAGATTTCTACTAACAGGTAAGTGCTAGTATATCACAAAACCACCGGCCAAGCCAGTAAAAAAAAGAGACTGCATCAATTTTTACTTCACACATTTGATACCTAAGCTTTTCTGCTTGTTGAGATTATAAAAGTTGAAAAATATTTCTGCTGTTTATGCTTGAACCTCTTGTTCAAGATTCTGCCCTGGGAGGTGACTGCAGCCTGCCCATACCCAAAGAAATGGAACTGCAGTTCCATCCCATCAGACGTCTCACTACAGTCCGAGGTCCTCAGTCCCTGCACGCTCCTGCTACAAGGACAAACGAGGTCACTAAAACACCTCCGGCTCTCATTCTCAGCTGAAACACAGAGCTTCAAGTGGGCAACTGGTTTATCCGCTTCTGCACAGGAGGCAGAAAGAGTTCAAACCTCTCTTCCACTTTGTTCACAAGCTTCTATCAGACATGCTGTCAAGAGGACTTGTTCAATCAACAGAAAATCCCATGAAACTCAACTCTCCATTACCTACAGGCTAAACAGCAGCACATTCCAACACCATCAAAGTCTAACAAGACAAAATCTGGCACAGTGCTGCCCATTTATTACTAGTTAGTGGGAAAAATTAAGAAGTGAGGGAAGTAATTTGTTCCCTTTAAATATTCCTTACTGCTGAGGGTATTTCTCTTCAAGCTGGTTAAACACATATGAAATTCTCTGAACCTTTTGGACTTGAAAATTAATTTCCACTTAATCAGTTCAGAACATTCAAGTACCTGTCATCTTCTGAAGACTCAAAGGAAACTGTAAATTGAAATATTAAAATACAAATATTTCAGGAGAGATTCCTGGAATAAACATATAGACACTCTAAAGCTGGGGAAGGATTAAATGTTCTCAGGATGTCCTGACTGGAATACTTTTGAATTCCAGGGAAGAAAAATTTCCTAAGGACAACACTCAATCTTGTAGGCAGAACTAATAAATATTAATAGGTGTTTGTAAGCACTTGTCCTACGTTACTTAAGAGATACAACTTGACTGGAAACTCCAGAATAGATGGCCAAGCTTCTATCATAAAATAAGGAAGATTAGGAAAAAGACTTTTGATCAGATTCTGAACAGATTTACATTTGTTTAGTTCTGTCTCTTTTTAACCACACACAGATCTGAATTCTTCTGTCTCACGCTGTATTACCGTTAACACACACAGAGAACAGGCATAATACAGTTCTAAAACAGGACAGCTTTAGATGCATCCTGGTGTAATTTAAATGTAAAGCAGCACAAGATGAACAAGTATCACGTATCCTTTTCAATGCCTTGATCATAAACGGCTTCTGAAAGGAATTTAGCAGTATTCACCAGTTTACAAAGATTCAGGCCCAGTCATAAAAAAATATATAGTAGAAGTTTTAAGTTATAAGAAACCACTAATAACCAGATGCAGCACTTACATAAAATTAAACCCAATGGTGAAATAGAAATTAATGTAGAATTGTAAGTTATCTGCTGTGCAATGGCTCTGTTCAGTTTTTACACGTATTCTATGAACAATGAAAAGCAACAGAAATTCTAATTAACTCCGTTTTGACTTTACCACATCTTCGACCTTCTACTACTGTCAAAAACAGATTTTCAAAATACTTAAAATCCCCTCTAATAATAAATCCACATTTTCAGTTGATTTTTGGGTTTGTCTTTTTTGATACAAATATTTTAAGTGTCTCTTATTTTTGTTGCAGTTCACACCTTCCAACCATAAACTGCACGAAATATAAATCACTATTTCACGTACCAACAGCTGCTCTTGTACATCATGATCAGCCAGACCATCCTCTATAGAAACATCTGCTAACTCTAAACAGTCTGGGAGAAAAATAAGAGAGAGTATTGCAATGTATTTTACCCATCAATAGAAATACGCAGCTACTTAGTTCCTCACATCCCTCAATTAAGTAAATAGCCTATTTCTTGGAAAAGACACTTTATTTAGTCTAAAGACACAAATACCTTGATGTGTAGACATAGCTTAAAAATCCATTAAGGAAGTTGGGTTTTTATAAAAGAAAAAAGAGAGATCATAGTAGTGATGATGATTTCCTAATCGTTATTGGAGAACGACAGCTGTAAAAAGGTGCAAAAAGGACTGTTCATCTGCAGAAATGAAAACTAGAGCCTGTGGAAGATTGGGAGAGAAAGCAAAGGCAGGAAAAGAGATCCAGTAGCAGTAGGAAAAAAAAAAAAAAGAAGAAGAAGTAGGTAGAAGAAGAATGAGAGAAAAATAAGAAAATCTGCCAGTAGGATGCAGTATTAGAGGAAGGAAGATGAGAACCATATGCATTTGGTAGATCTGCAATGTACATGTTGTTACAGGGCAACTGCAACAGCATCTCAGACTAGCGATACTCAGATCTGTTGGGTTTTAGTAATTTTAAGTGAATTAAAAACATCAGCAGCATGCTTGTATTATTCAAGAGTTTCTTTGAGCTCCTTCATGTCATGTTCCCTAAGGTCCAAACATAGGATAAATAAAGTTCTGAAGCATGCTGTCATCTGGTCCCCAGTGGGAATTGGACTCCATCAGCAGACCTGGAGGGCATGCTGCAGGGCACTTCCATTTTTACAGCCTGCTACACAGAGCAGGGATTTGATCAAGGTGAGATCAGCATACGGGAAAACAGGTTCATGTTGTTGAATCCTGTCTGTCTCTGTAATTTGTTTCAGTGATAATGAAGATTTGGAAAACAGTTTTGTGTAATTGATTTACAGACACTCAACCTGCTGAAACATCTCTGTAGACCTGAACAGGACATTTTGTGCTAGTTTCAAAAAATTACTGGAATGTACAAACCATGGATCAGGCTTTATATGAACATATAGAACTATAGACAGATGAAAAAAATGAAAACATAGAGTCAATCAAATTATCAATTTGTTTTATATTCTACCAATGAGATAACTCCTCGTGAGTAAGATGATAGTAATTCAACTCCATGAGACAAGTTTTTAGCGTGACCTATCAGGATAACATTAGCTATTCAATAATTGTTCATTAGCTATTACCATGATTTTTTTTCTATTTTTAATAAACTATCAATGTTCAGCAAATCTTTACACTCAAAAGGAACCAATCTATGGTGCTCAGAACAGCAGATGTTACTATGCTATTACATTCAAAATGGGATTTAAAAGCAGAGAAGTCATTGGTATCATATGCTGTGCATTGATTGCTTGCACCCATTTCACTTTCCTAAAACTAACTGAAATTAGAAGAGTTTCCAAGGAGAACATTCAGTTTATCCCACCAGCATGAAAAGAGGCAAGCATTCGACGATAACACACTAGCATAAGTATGCATATGTACTCGGGCTTGGAAACAGAAGGCAACAGCCTTCACCCACAGAGAGGTTTTTGGACATATTGACCCCGCTTGCTAGTTTTAAAAATGTTTGTTTCATTTATACATAATCACCACAGCCCAGGCTTATAAATCTATCAAGTACACGCTTACACCTTCATAAAGATCGCAAGAGGCTGTAAGAAGTTTGGGTTCTTTCTTCATTACACATCTTTATAAATCTGGATATCTAAGTATCAGTTTCTCAGAGCAACTCCCATTTAATATTTGTATTATGTAGAGAGCTACATCCAGCAAACTAACCAAAAATCTTTCCCAAAGAGTTATTTTACTGTTATTCGTAACAGTAAAAAAAAAAAAAAAAATGACTTGGACTTGAAAGACTTTTTTTCCCCACTTGACCTACACTTAAAATGCAATGGGAACACTTATTTTCATTCTAACGCTTGCTATGAACATGCATCTTCGTTGTCTTCTGTAGTGAGATCTTATTCTGTTTCAATAAAGTACTTACAGAATTAGCTGAATTAAGTGACTTATATGCAAAACTATGATCCTGAGCAGTTCTCCTCAACTGCTGTCCAATTGCAAAGGTACGTACATGTCTCAAATTTTATCTTAAATTCTCCAATTGCCTAAAATTCCATTCCTTCAACTGCCCAGAGCTGCCAAAGACTGGGCAGTACTATACAGCCTAACATCTATTTTGATGTTGCTCTTCAATGATTTAGACCTTGCAAACTAAGTTTCTGACAATCACATTTTATAAGAAGCCCCTATTCACTGGCCAAAACGTATACAATATTAAAAACAGGTTGGGTATAGACCAACTAATGACAACTTTTTTCTAGCTATTTGTTTTACAGAACATTTTACTCATTTTTCATTTAATTTCTGCCAGCTCAAGAGACTTAATCGGCTGAAGAGTTCTAAGGAGGCAAAATGAAAATTTAAGATTATGTTTAAATTTCAATTTAAGAGGAAAAAATAACTGTTTTCAACAGTTTCTATCATTTTGAGAGGACTGTGCAACACAGCCCAGATCAGAAAAAAAAAAAGAAATGCTACCCTAAAGAAAAGAAAGTTTAAATTGCAGTGAACAAAGATTTCAGAAAAAAAAAATATGATCCTATTTTTAAAAGCTGTGCTCCTATTCTGAAAATTGAGAACAACAATGAGACACATTTTTTGTTGTGTCTAATAAAGACAGTTTGAGGTTTAAGAACGGTGCAACCTGACAGTCCCACAAAATACCCCTGGATTCTGGAGGTCAAAAGATCTTTGATCTAGTTTGTGCTTCATCATTACCAATGAGTTGGACGCGGTCCACTGTCATGGCTTTATTATGCTCCCTAGGTCCTTTTGGGTTTTATGTTGTTTATTAAAGCTTAATATCTTATTAAGTCACCAAATAGTAAGCAATTAGACAGAGACAATATGAAGAAAAATGGAGAAACAGACTCCTTTATATGTCAAAGCTTTAGGAAGACACATTATGGCTCTTGGGACATTGCTTTGAAAAATTTAATTATCGTTCATAAAGTCTAGGTTCACATGTTTCCTTCTAGAATCGAGATCATTCAAAGGTCACTTGTAAAATCACCATGGAGCATCTCCCTTATTACAGTCCATGACACGAATTATGCATTCCCACTAAACCTGGGGAAAAGAAAATATACCCCAAAGAACAACAAGGTAATAAAATCTGACAATCTGACAATAAGAGAAAATTTATCATAAAAAAAAAAACTAATAATGGCTGCGAGCACTTTTTAATCACAGCTACTGAACTGCTGCATCCTGAGGAACATGGTTTGTTTTAATTATTTATCGGGAGTTGATGGTTTATTTGGAAGAAAATGCAATTATATCCTGACACTTTAATCACTATCAGTTTGTTTTGTTCCCCTGCCACTGCTAAGAGGAAGGTTACCTTCCTATGGAAATTCTGACATTTCTATAATTGGTTTTGCAACTCTTCCAAGAGACTGAAAGTATTCATATTATTGAATTTGTGCAAAAATTGGAGTTAAGATATTATTAAGATTGATGGCTAATAACACCAATAAACTAAACCTCAAATAGATAAAATTCCTTTTCTTCTTTCCTGTTAGATACGTGCTATATAGAGCCTTTGGGAAGCTAAATCTCAACTGACGTCAACGATGGAAATCAAGAACAGCCCCTTAACACACCCATTCAAATAGCTCCAACATCCAGTAAAACAAGTTTAGAAAAAAGTACTAAAAATCAAAGACTAGCAAATCAAAGACTCATAGAATGGATAAGAACTCTGCTCCACTGCAGTCAAAGGGAATTTTGCTAAATTTAGCCTTTAGGTTAGAGGTTTGTTCTTGCCAATTGTTCATAAACAGGAAAAATAAATTACATTCTCAAAAACGCTGTGGAAAGCTTTGGCTAGTTGCAGTATTCAGAGTATTTCAGAATATTCAGGAAAATATTCACCCAGCTGCAAAGTAGCTGAATTAAATATTTAGCTTCAAGATTGAGTTAATCATTCAGCAGAGATTCTAATATTGTTTTTACACAACCATGTGATGAACCTGCTAAGCAGCCTTCAAGGAGCACTGTGCACGTAGCTGTAAAAGCAGAAGGGGAGAGGAAAGGAAAACACCATAAGCAGCAGGACCAGATGATAACAACATTGTTTAGGCTGACTTCAGCACCCATAGAACTGCACTTTTCATCCTTCTGTTGCACTGTCCAGGGACTTGAATGCACACCAAGTTATTCTGCAAATGAGAGGCAATCCTGGTTATCAGGTCACTTAGAAGTGAACATGGCTTGGCCACCACCGAGCCCAAGCTTCACACAGTTTTCAGCAGGACTGATGCTCCAGCTTAGTGCAGAGTGGTTACACAGCTCCTGGCCAGCACAAAACAAGTTGAGCCTCTCCAACCCTGGAGAGGGTCCCTTCCACGCTCTCTGAAGAGGACAAAAGGTTGCATGGGCAAGTGAAGCAGATATCAAGTGCCAGGCACTTAGACACCACACCTAAGAACAATGACGTATATTTGTTTTGCCCCGAGAGTCTCACCACACCACTGCATAGCTCAAGTAAACATTAAAACACTTCAGGGCTTATCTCTACCAGACCCACGTTCTGTAGCCTTAAAGGCTTACCTGTGTCAACCACAAGGTAAAAAGTAATCCCGGGTTGCAGGAAATTGGGTGGTCCAGATGCTCAAACAAAGCCTAGCTTCCTAAAAGCAGCCAGTGTTTGGACAGTCAATAGTTATGCCAAATAGAGAAAAATGGATAGCAATTTTAAGTTCTCTGTGTAGGATTTGGAGATAACAGAGGAAAACACACATTGGTGAATCTCTTAACAACAAAAGCCCCCCCTGCCAACCCAAACAGCATGAACCATTCAAAGAGAACTGACTTAAACCACACTTATCTAATATTAAAGTCGCAATAGGTAATTTGAAGAGAAAGATATACTTGTTCAAATAATCCCCCACAGCTCATAACTATCTCACTGTGTGCCCGGAGTTTATCAGTGTTGTAGAAGACGTTTATTGACTTTTATTTTCTCTTCTGTTGCCAAAGCACACCAAGGTTAATGCAGTTACTCAGCATCTCTGAGGCAGGCAGGAGAACATTTGACTTCAAAACACACACACACTTTAACAAAGCAAGTATCAAATTGCTTAAGGAAATAGTGACAAGATTTGTTTTCAAAGTGTCACAGTAAGAGACAACGACAACTCTGCTCTTTCCTTTCTGTAAGGGCAAAAACTAACAAGGAGCTGAGCGCCTGCAGAATCCAAATAAGTTCAGTCATGGAATTAGACAACACCCCACAAAAAGCCATCAACAAGTTGTTGAAGTGGGATCTCACAAAATTGATAAATATGGATCGATAGGTCCTTTTATTGGAAAAATGGCCTTCCTCAGGTTGTTATGTGAATTCCTCAACCTATTTTTCTGTTTTCTCTGGGTCAGATTTGAGACCTGAAGGATAGGAACCTTTGCATTCAGTCCCTATGCTGCACGAGTCTTCTAGGAGGAAAAAAAAAAAAAAAAAAAAAGTCACCAAAACCCCCCACATCTACATGAAAGAAAGCAACTCCTTTAAACAAACCTGGTAACTTTTTCAATATTAAGTGCACCATATGCCTAATTTAGGAACTTAATCCCCCTTTATAGTCTAGGGAGAGCACACACTTTCCCATAAGGAGATCTAAAACACTGACATACACTTACTTGTCCACCATCTAGACCTGATTCACTTGCATACTAGGCTGTTGAGGTGAATTACAGGATTCCACTCACTAATTTTCCAGTCTTTATGCAAACAAAATGCACCAGGGTTTCTTAACACACTCACTACAAACATTGTAGACATGGACAACTGACAAACTTCATCAATCACCAAGTTATTCTTAAAAGCCAAGTTAGCCTAGGGTTAGATGGCTTTCTGCTGAAGTTCAATAGTTCTTTCCTGTGGGGAGGAAAAAAAAAAAAAAGAAAAAAAAAGAAAAAAGAAAAAAGAAAATCTTTTTTAGCACAAATCAGAGCCACTCTTTGCACTTGAAAACACGATTTGAAATATACTGCAGGTCTTAATGGAAATCCCAGGGTAGGGGGGAGCAGGAAATCAAATTGTGATTTTTTTATTTTTTTTATCCCACTTTAGTCACATAAATCTCATACCATCAGACTTACCTAAATCCATTATAAGACTTGATTTATCTTTTAGCTTCATTTCTTTCATTCTAGCTTTTCATTTCTGAAGATGACTTTATAATCTATTTTATTATTGCTCATATTAGACAAGACAATTGTATTCCCAGGTGCAGGTTATTTCTTACAACCTGCTTTTAGTATTTCCAGGCCACCAGCTCCTGATGTAATGCAGTGAGCTCAGAAGACAGACACACAGTGCAGTAAAACAAGCTAACATTGCAGAGACAGGCTGTCTAAACTAAATACTGTTATTGTACTGTGCCTAGTGTAAATCACTGCGTCTAATTCTGGCAAATATTGATACACATCCATTTGCCTGATTTAGATGAAAGATTCTCAATACAAGCTTATTTCCTCTGTTTGCTAGTACATTAAAAGATGAGAAATATTTAACATTTTAGATGTCTACTACACCACCAAGCTTCTATGAACAACCAATCTGTTCCAAAGACACAAAAAAAGCTCAGATAAGAAAAAAATTCCCAGTCAATTCTTTTTTTTTAGCTTGATACCACTCAAATCTGTGAAGCTATACTATCATATCATAAGCAAAAGAATAATCAAGATACGGATTACTAGCAGAAATGAAACACAGTAAGAATCTTAAATCCATCCATTAACATCCTATAATTTAAAGTTAGCTCCTGAACTCTTTGATCCAAAGCTATTTTTGTAACATTTTTGGTGCAACTCAAAGGAGGAAAAGATCTGTTTTCTAGATGGACTTCAAAGTTATCCCAACCTGGTTGAATTCTCAGGAGAGCAGTGCTTCTTTTTCTTTTCCCTTTTTAACCAGTATGATGATAATTTCAGTCCCTCATGTTTAACAGATTATTTCATTGCAGTTGTCAGTCACTTTTTTTTTTTTAAATATTCTGCTCAGCTGAAATGAACCTTCGCTTTACCTTCCTTGAATTCAACAGATCTAGAACATCTAAAGAGCACATGTGTTTTCACCTTGAATTTGCCTTCCTATTAATACATCTGTATCTTGCTGTAAGAAACATCTGGGACAGCTTCAGGCAGCCTTTCAAAAATATGGTAGTCCATATGGCAGAACAAATGTCAGGAGAGAAAAATAAAGTCTCCTGTTACTGTCATTTAGTTTGCCTTGTAGTTAAATGAGAAAATAACAAAAGGTGTTTCTACAGCCAGCAGTCTGATTTGCTAACGTGTGCCTCCAATCCAGAAAACACAAGAACAGCCCTCTTCTTTGCCTAATCACCTTCTACTGAGAAATGGCTCCAAAAATATTATTATTTTAGAAGATGCACAACCAAGTCCACTAATTACTGTTATAAAACATTTTCTTTAAAAAGCAGCTAAAATCTAAATGACATGATATACTGAATGAAAGACAATTACTATTAGGGTCTCTAATGCACAAGGACTATAACATGCAGGTCTGGAAGACAACTGATGTATTTTGCCGTGAACATACATTATTCAAAGCTCAGAAAATCTGTTAAGCAGGGACAGGAGCCCAGATCTTCCCACTTGCAAATAAGCATCCTCACAACTAGTCACCTTTCCGCCTAGGTTGGGGCATGCTTTACTTATAACAGTCAATTCTGCTCCGAGAATACATTTCACCTTGCTAAACATCTTACCCACACCACACAAGCATCACATTTTAATTGATATACCAAAGCAAACTTAGAGGGTAATAATCCTCGCTACCAGCATTTACTTACCACATTAAAATGGTAGGTTATACTAAAAGAATAAAACATACCAACGTGCTACTTTTTTTTATTAATAATGATTCTGAGGCATAATATTTAAACTGAATGTGCACAAAATAGAAAAAAAAAATTTGTTCACAATTGTAAGTTACAGGTGCATAGTATATTATATGACAGTAAGGCCCTATGTACAGACTAGAGAAAAATATTTCACCAAGAGCGATGATCCTGAGAAGGGTAAGCAGCTCATACACACTAGATTTCTCCATTGTCAGAATTGGTATATGAAAGTGATAGCTACCACAGATCTAGCTAAATTCTCTGGGTAAGGAGACATGGTGAGAACATATTAGACAGCCCTGAACAAGGAGCTACATAGAACAAACCACTGTAGGAACTCCCATGCCCAGAAACATCCTTGAGGCATGGCTCTGCCATTAGACCCTTTATGAGAGGGGATTAAGAAGTAGCTGCTGATACACCTTAGTGAAAGATGACTGTCTTTTCTGAGCTAGTTTCCCTATGGTGCTCAAAGCCAAAGCAGGGGAAAGCAGAAGGGAAAAAAAAAAAAAAAAAATAAAAGAGGAGGACTTGCGTCAAAAGATGGAACTTTTCCCTGCCCAGAAAAACATAATAGCAAACACGAAGGAATCGTCCAAGCTCTATAGTTCCCTGTAGGTCATGAACAAAGAAGAAAGGTGAAGGCAGGTTCTCCTAACACAATCATGCCAACTAAATTCTTATTTCACCTTAAAGCAGCAAGAATTTAATGTGTCTCTATTGTCTGTCAAGACCTGACTAGAGAGTGAAATTTCAATCTCCTCTCAAATTTCACTCTTACTTGCTGTAAATATTTTCCTACATCAAGGAAGTACAAGTAAAATTCTATCATGCTACTCAACTACTATGCTTCTCAGAATACACTTCTAAGACTTATTAGAATAGTATTTCTGCCATTGGCACAGCGTGTCTCTCACTAGAAGCAACTACATACACTCTCATTTTTAAATGGAAGCAGAAGTTTTCATGTTTCTGGTATTTTATGCAAGACATTCCACAGTTATAGAATGCAATCAGTAGACTTCCTTCCCTAAAAGGTTTTATAAAACATTGTATACACCTCAGAAAAAACCACATTGTACCTTGTGTCACATTTTTAAGTAAAAATTATGATAAAAACTGGTTAATATCCCCCCCCCCCAAAAAAAAAAAAAATCCCTAAATATCCTCAAGTACAATTTAAAAGTTAAAAATTCCAATACTACAGAAAAAATATTTGGTACTTGAACTGTGCAGATAAAGTAGCTGATTTGTCAGCAGATTCCCAAACGACACTTTGAACGAGACAAAAACGTAACTCTTGATCGGATTACTTCTATCATTGACCTTTCAACCTTCCCAGACTTCTTTGTGGTTTTTCTTCCCAGGCTTCAACTACAGACTTACAGGGTGTGGCATTGATTGAAATTCTGGTGTGCAACCTCCAGCTAGCCAGTTGTACCGATTCATCTGTTAGTCTCACCCTCCTGCTGAACCCAAGCAAGCCCACACGTTCAGGATTATCTGTAGGGTGTAGGAAATGAAAGCATCAGGCAATGAACGAATCCTCTTCCTTCAGACACATCTCTGAAGAAAAAGGCTCCACGTGTTGACTCAGTACGAGTGCTCTGCTTCAGGAAAGAAGCAGCTGGTCTAGAGAACATTTTCACCAGCAGGAGCTACAGATCTGCTCCCAGCTTGTTTTGCTTTCCCCTTTTCAAATTCCTCCCTCCGTGTTTCACATCTCTCACAGGCTTATCGAGGCACCACTGACCAAGCTCACCCCTCCTATTAACCACATTAGAAACCTACAAAAGACAGGTCTAGGTTCACCTTCCCGAAACAGGAAGATAACCAAAAGTGAATTCGGAACCACAACCAACCAAAAGGCCCTGCGTTGTGACAGCGGGCTGCTCCAGGCTGCCATCCGTGAGCAGCACAGAGCCCACAGCATCATTCAGAAGGCAGCAGCTGCCAGGTGAAAATCAGCTCTGTTTCCTCACAGCTTAAGTACAGGTCATCCTTATGCAGCCAGGCTGAAAAAGTCATGGTAGGCACCTAATCAAGCCAGAAATTGCTTCCCCAGTGGCAGCTCAGATGGAAAAAGGAGCCTGCATGTTATCACCCCAAATAGCTAGCTGGAGCTATATGTCTGCACAATGGCAACTTTGAAGTAAAATACAACCAGAACAGCGTGAGTCCAAAAATTTTGCCCTGTAGGATTTCTCAGAGGACTTTGACTAAACTAGGAGAAAATCCCATCCATATAGTTATATTTACAGAATGAAATTAAGTTAGTATGAGATGCTTCATGCATCCTCCAGATACTGAAAAGGGTACTGAGAACAACTTTGGTGAACAAATAAAGGGAAACCAATTGTAGTGTAGGAGGTGTTATAAACTAACATTCACACATGAACCATTAACATATTAAAGACACAATGAGCTCTGGAAACGCCTGAATCCCAAATGAAACACTTCTGAAACTACTGTAATACTGTTCAACATACTGTAACAGTCAAAAAAGTAATACATTGCTATTTTACATTGGAAAGGGAATAGGATAAAGTGAAAGATAGTATAAAGTCATCACAGAAATCAAATTTATACTTGAGTGGTATATTGTGTTCACTTGAAATTTCTTCATTTCAAAATGAACAGATGATAGCTGATTAATTCAGAGACAGGTGATAGATGTGATTAGAAGTGCTCGATCTTTATACCCAAGTGATAAAGCAAGGAAGAGATTCTTGAAGAAATATAATAAACTGACAGAAAATATAATTTATGAATTCCTATTCATTTTTCTTTGCAATAATGACCACTCAGACAAGTTAAAAAAAAAAAGGAAAATTCAAAACTCCTATTTATCACCTCTTCTTCCCTACATACGGAAACTAGTCTGTGAAAGTCCTTGCTACAAGATTACCACCCAAATGACAACAGCAGAATAAATAAGTGGCCAAATTAAATTCTGTAATCAGTCAGGAGTAATGACAAACAGAAACCAACCAGCAGCTAGCGAGGTTAGTTCCTTGTCAGTTCATCAGTTTAGGGAAAAAAGTTTCTTCTGCCTTTTCAAGGAATTTTTTGAACCCTCTTTTCCTGTTTCATTTTTGCTTTTCTTTCTCATCTCTTTTTAAAGCCAGTATTTGGAGAAGACCAAATGAAACACCCAAGTTTCAGTTAAGAAGCCCAAACGTGATAAAGAATGTTCTTAAGTTTACTGTCCTCCCAAACATTTTTTAACACGTATATACATATCTATACACACACACACTGGATTTAGTGATTATAACCTTACCACTAACTTCCGCTAGGATTAAATTCATGAAGGGAGGAGCTGTATTTTCTTATAGAGAGCATTTCATTTACCACACAATTATAATTTTCTAGTGGGCACTGCATGTAAAGGAGACGATTTTATTTTGTGATGCAGCATACTTACCACAAACACACTCTTTTTGCACATATCTCTCTTCCTCCAGGAATAATAATTTCTTTAAGCATCTCTTTAAAGCAAAGATCTGTCCCTGGATAGAAGCCACTCGGTTACAAAACGGAATCTAGAAAATAGAGCAACAAAGCTGAATTTTTAAAACAAGGGAAACTAGATTGCACTTTTAGTAAAGACTTCATTTACACTTATTCAGCTGTTTAATCTTGATCACATCTTGCTCTCTCTTCAGAAAAGCATGCTCAACTTCAACATCTCACTACAATGTATTATCAAATTACCCGTCTTTTTTCAGTTCAACTGCTTTTCAATTGAAAGTGATTATCTGCATTTCCCTTCATTTTGATTTTTCTCTCAGCGCTCAGCCTGTAACGAACTTTATCCGAACCACATAGAATAACACCATACAACACGGCGCAGCAGGCTTTAAAACATAAATACACTTACATACATCATTTGAGGTCAAAAGTAACAAAGATACTTTAACAATTGTGAAATTAAACTGAATCATTTTCTGCTAAAAAAAAAAAAAACCACCCAATTTGATGGCACAAACAGGCTCAGATGATGCTGGCCACAGCAAAGCATCTTCTTGAGGTTGGGTGGGTGGGCTATTAACTGGTGTTCCTGCTGCCTGTTTTTCCCACTAAGCTACTCTGCTGCCCAGCAATGAGCAGAACAAAGCAAAAGCCACAAGGCCAGCCTCAGAGCAGTGCTTTCATGAACACTTTAAAGTTTTATAATCTAGGAGTTGACCCTAATAGTAATATTTGGCCTTCCTAGCCTAAAAGCAGAATTGACAGAGATGAAACATGTACTGCCAGATGTGTATACCATACACTGGCTGCATAAAACAAAGAAGATTTTATGCAGCCAATGGTACCTCGACACCTTGTTCCCCATATTTGACTTTTAAGTACCCTGGGCACCGAATGTTCCTGTTTGGGCACACTTAAAACCAGCAAGATCTAACCAGCTGGTGTGGAAGACCGATTAAAACCTACGGACAGGGCAGAGGGAGTTCAGTGTCTGCCCATAGATGTACAACATAGACCTAAAAGAGAACTTTTTAGAGTCCCTGCCAAGCCCAACCAAGGATATATGACAGTCATTCGTTACTTCCAAATACGTAACTTTGCATACGCACAACATGATCAAACGGTTCTGTTTTCCCCTCCCTCTCCCAAAGATCTACCATTAACTCAGTCATTTGTGTTCACAGACTTTTTCCAACCCTGAATTCATTTTCTCTTCCACTTCATTGGTATGATTTTTGATTTGTAAGTACATTTTGAGCCCTATCAATTACTATTATCCATCCATTTAATATGCACTAGCTGACTGTAGATTTGCTTATTTTGTTAGATAAAATGCCAGATGGTAGCAAGTCAAATGCTCCAAATACTTCCATTGCATTAATAACACTGCATTTACAAACCAAAAGCGTTATCTCATCAGAAGAGATAAAGTGAGTTTAAGAAAACCTATTGTCTATAAACGCATGCCAAATGGCATTAAGTATCTTATAACTGCTTTTAATTTTGTATTAATCGAGTCTTGTATCAGGCTCTTCATTATCTTGCCTGGATTAATATTTTCTGACAAGTCTGTAATTATTCTGGTCATTGAATTTACCCATATGAAATACAGCACAGCATTATCTTATTCGCAATTCTCTGGAACCTACCTCATATTCTGAGACTTTTTAAAAATCTAAATTCTATTCATTTCTTCCTACTGCATATACAATTGTCTGGTAAGTATTCACAATTCAACTTGTAAATACTTTTCTTTATTTTTATAGATAAATACTTATAAAGCCCCACATACAACTTAATTATTTCTTTTATTGAGACACTGCTCTCCCCACTTTACTAGCTGCTGTTTTCATTTTCCCTTTACTATTTGTATTATTCTCATATAAGTAACTTCCTTGTTTGGTGATTTCTTTTCAATAAACACCACAAGCCACAGACTTTATCTGGTTTTACCCTAAATTAGCAAAACACTTGAGCTTATGCACAGTTTCAATCACACGATACCAGAAATTAAGCTCATTAATTTTCAAGAACTGTAAGCATACTTAAAAGCGGAGGGGAAAAAAAAAAGAAAAAAAAAATTCAGTTCTTCAGTTACAAAATTGCTTCCTTGAAAATAAGCACACGTAATGGGGCTTTGATACCAAGAGGTCGGAACCTTGAGGTACTGAAGTTTCCCCTGCCGCCTGTACTAAACTATAACAAGGAAAAAAAAAAATTCCTTTCAAATTCTCACATAAACTTTTTTTTTTGCATTACTTTTCAACAAGAGATAAAAGTCTTTCATTAGCAAGATTAGATCAAGAACTTTTTAAATTTTTTGTTGAAGTTCTGATTAAAAACTGTGAACATGTATCCTAATTGCTTTTAATATAAGTGCTAACAAATAACCACACTCCATTCTTAAGCAGAAAAATACTCAGGTATTATCCTACTGGTTTTCAAACTAGCAACGTTTATAAACCATGATTTTGGTTTAGTTAACTTTAGACCAATTCTTAACTGAGGTGTCGTAGTTCAGCCCCGATCGGGACCAGACTACGCAGTCTCTCTCTCGCTCCCCCCACCCTCCGAGAGAATAGGGGGAGATGATATAAGGAAAAATGGCTCGAAGTTTGAGATAAGGACAGGGAGAAATCCTTAAAGGTACCGTCATGGGCAAAACAGACTCGACTTGGGGAAAAATATTCATTTATTTCTAAAACTAGCAGGAGAATGAGACAGGGAACAAGATAACCTCCCTCCACCCCTCCTTCTTCCTGGGCTTAACATTATCTCTACTACCTTCCTCCCCAAGCGGCACAGGGGGGAAGAGGGAATGGGGGTCGCGGTCAGTTCATCATGCATTGTTTCATGCCACTGCTTCATTGTCGGGGGAAGAACTCCTCTTACTCCTCCCCTGCTCTGTTGTGGGGTCCCTCCCATGGGCCACAGTCCTTCCTGAAACTGCTCCGGTGTGGTTCATCTCTTCCATGGGGTGCAGTCCCTCCAGAACAGCTGCCCCCTCCACAGGCCACAGCCTCCTTCAAGCCTCCACCTGCTCCGGCGTGGGGTCCTCCACAGGCTGCAGATGAATCTCTGCCCCTTCGTGGACCTCCATGGGCTGCAGAGGCACAACCTGCTCCACCATGGTCATCACCACAGGCTGCAGGGGAATCTTGGCCAGGAGCCGCATTACTCCTCCCCCTCCTTCTGAACTGACCTTGGCGTCTGCAGCCATTCCTCTCACTAGAAAAGTTCTTCACAACAAGAACAAAACCAGAACATGAGGTTATCAGAGTAGCAACCTAAATACATCTACAAGCATTTATTAAGAGATATTTCTGCCTTTGCAATCAAAGTTACATACAACAGATTTTGCTTTGTGAGAAAAGTACAAAGTAGCAAAACACTTCTGGAATTTTTCCAAATTAAAAGGTTAACTTTACTGTCAAATGCATCAAATTAATGAACTGGAAACCAAAGGCTAGTATATACCGGAACACACAGTTTCCCATTTACCTAGTATAGACAACTGACACATCGCAGAAAAAATCCTAGATCTGTTTTATAGCATTTTGTCTCACTTTCACTACTTTCTCTTTAATATGATGGCATTCACTTATTTAGGAGGCAGTTCACATTGCTTCCATTTTTGCTATATTGTCTTTATAAGTTCGCTTAAAGATAGACTATTGTCTAACAATAACTCTTCTCAATATCCCAGAAGCCCAGGGTCTTCACAGCAAAACATTGTTTACAAAGTATTTTTGGCACTCAAAGAGTTAGAGGTTCTCATTTAAATTTTATGACACAGAAGCCAGAAGCAGCATTAAAATTTTTACATCTAGAAGGGACATCCAAATGCTATCACAAATTCTAAACATATGCTGCTGGGACATCTAGTCTTGTAAGCATAACTGTCTTTTGGCAAGAAGAAAATCCTCTGAGTAAACATCAAAACTTGTTTTCACATCTGGCATTTCCAATTGGAGGGTCACATTTCAGCTCCTCTCACTTTCCAGCTTACCTTTACCTAAGTCCTGTGAAAAATGCTAGTACACCTTTGCCTTCTGACCACATAAGAGAACATAAAGAACAAAAACACTGCCATACACAAAGACAGGTGGATCAGAGACTTTTCAATCAGTCAGGAAAATTTTAATATGAAGTACACATCACCTAGAACATTGAGTTACCTCTATGTCTTGGTTCAGTGAAGCACTTAAGCAAGTGCTTAACGCTAGCCTTGTCTCAGAACAGTTGTTTTTCAGCACCTTTAACACCTACAGACTCCAAAGCAGCACACCCTGCCACACACACACCCCATTGCACAGTCATCTAGAAAAACAGATTTTAATTTCAGCATATGGGCTAATACTTTGAATAAGGTTAGACACATGCACATACCCAAGCAATCGACAGGTACTGGCATCCTCAGGACTTCCCAGCTCAAGGTGCAAGTTTTGGCTGGTGTATTTCCCTTGCCTGTGAGGGGTGGAGAACCAGGAGCTACAACTGAGGAGCACCATGCTTATCATCCAGGTTGAGGACCAGCTCTTTGGTGCTACCATTTTTACATCACTTCTGGATTTCCTCCCCTTGCAAAGTGTTTTTCACTGTCGTTCAGCTAGCATCACCAATGTGCAATAGACAAGTATTCACTTTCTAGTCTACTTTTAATTGATAGAAGATCAGTCTTTACAGCTAATATTAACCATTGTATTTTCCTTCAGTAGCCTGAACTCCTATCTTTCTGGATTTTAACTTAACATTTACATTAGAAACATCTGTTCAGTTTTCTACTAATCAATATTAAAATATCTATTGTATTTTTCTCAAGTATGGTAAGAATTGAGCATTCATTTTGATATTTCTGTGAAGCTCCCATAATAGTAACTATTCCAAATAGTCCCTACAACACAAAAAAAAATACCCTAAATGCAGTGTTGTTGCACATTTTTTTTATCCCACACCTCAGTCTGCTGTGTTTTTCTCAAATCCTTGGGTTCTAAGCTCATGTGATTACATAAATTCAAACTGATGGATTTTCGTTTGCCTTTTTTCAAATATATTTCCAGTTCCATGATTGCTGAAAAAAATTTTCAAAACTCAATTCAGATGTTCCCAAATCCTCATTTCTACACATACAGCCCTTCAAATGATCTGTTAAATCCTCTGAAAAATGTTTGAGTGAATTTCGGAACCGAGGAACCTTAAAAGGAAGACCACCACAGGTTTGTCTAGCTGTGAGTCCTTAAGCACAGCAACCAGCCCCAAAGTTGGATTTCATCTAGCCAAGGAGAGTAGGTACACACACAGTGACTCGGTGTTTAAGAGGAACTGACAGCTGAGCACCTTGTAAACACTGAAATTATATATTTTGGTTTTGCATGCTGGAAACTGATGTTCTCCAATCAGACATGCTGCAGACTAGAAGCTATTCTATAGCTACACATGTGACATGGATTATCTTTCTTAGTACTGCACTGTAAAAATTAGAGAGGACTTCGCCTTTCCCCTCCTTGTTTATGGCCTTCTGAGAAGAAAGAAAAACAAACAAACGAGTATTTTTGCCTTCTTTCAAGAATAATACTATAATAAAATAACCACATGGAACAAAAATATATATGTATTCAAATTCTATAAATCTTGATTAATATGCACTATGACTCCATTTTACAATGTATAATTTTATAGAGTTCTTCCTATGTAAAAATTGCTTTTTCCTCTTGTGGTTGATCTCAGATTCATTGCAGCTAATTTTGCTACACATGCCAGTGATTAAAAACTGGAGTCACAAGGTGCTTCTTCAATTTCATTAATGCCAAAGTGCCTCAGGGTTTTGTTCAGCACCACTAATACTACATTTGCCAGGAGCTTAATGGTCAAAAACCCTTTCCAGGGTAGTCCAGGGACTTCATATCAAGAAAGCTCCATGAGGTGAACTCTTCTTGGTCCTCATTTACATCTAGTAGTAATTATAAAGCCATAAAACTAGAATGTCTTTTTTTTTTTTCCTAATATTCAGAATATTTAAGACATTGGGGAAAAAAAAAAAAAGAGGGGAGTGTAAAGTCATGATTGAAAACAAAATCCTTGTTTGATTTTCCTGCATTACCCGTTCAGGCATGCAGGCAAGTCCCTCAGCATGCAGCCCCCCCAAAAATTAACTATAGCTTCAAAAAAATACAGTTCTAAGCAGAACTTTGAAAGAAAAGGAAGAAGGTTAAGTGTCTTAACATCCACTTAGCTTTGGTTTAGCTCTCAGCACAGCTAGTGTTCCACCTTAAAAAAAAGCATGCAGGGAGAGAAGCAAAACAGCATGAACAAACATGCATATTTTGTTGCTTGAATAATGGTGAGGGGCCTCATTAATAAAAAAGAATATGTAATTAAGAAGGAAGACGCCAATATTGCTACTAGGTTAAGTGAAATTGCCACAAAGCATTCCAAAATGGATTTTAAAGCTTTCACTGAGGTGAAGGTAGCTCATATTTTTGCTGAAATGTGAGTCTGTACAAATAAAAAGGAAACAGAAAATGTCCATTCAAAATAAACTTGAAAAAGTTACTGAGAATCACAATGCTATAAAGTAATTTTTTAGTTAAGTGCTACATTTACTTGAGGCCATTTTGAAACCTCACATTGTGTGGAAACGTTAATTTTCCATAGTAAGCATGGGGACAACATGCAAACACAATATAAAACATTCTATAATCTGCCCATCCTGACAGGATGACAGTGCTTCCATCACCGCACCTATGAAAAGAAAAATCCTTCCAGAAGTACATATTTACACTGTTAGACTAGTCACTGCATTTTCTCACACACACAAAGATAAGCAGCGACTTTAAAACTGCTCTGCGTGATCAGTGGCATGGCAAGTGATCTGCATATGTAGATACAAAGGGTCTGACTACTCCTCAAAGCCTGTTGCCCACAGATTTACCAAGTGTAGCTCTACAGCCAACAGAGCAGTGCCAATTGACAAAAGCTGGGGAACAAATCCCAAATCCGCAAGGTCTTCCTTGCCAATTCACAAAAACCTGCAGCCTTTATTTCCCTAAGCAGTAGTGACAACTGGAAGCATTCAATCCCATGTCATTTTGAGGCCGTTTATTCCAAATCTACTAGCCTGCTGTATTGGCCAAATCAAAATTGAAATGAGTTCAGAAAAAAATAATCCGGAGTTTAATTCACAGATACAGCAATCACGTGAAAGAAAACTTAACTGTGTTGGGTGAATATATATATAACAATATTTTTGAAGTACCTAAGGATTAAAGTCCAGTTTACAGCTGCTAAAGTGTTTGTTGCAGAAGCGTTCCTTTAAGAAACAATAGTCCAAGTACAAAGACATGGATATCACTAGCCTTGACTATCAGCTTCAGTAGCACATTTCAGTAAAGAAGTACACCAATTGTGTATCTTTTCCACTTTCCCTATTATCTCTTTCTCATTCCCCCCCCTCCCTTTTCCTTTTTGAAATTAAAGAAAAAGGACACCTCTTACACTGGATTAGAATCGAACTGTCATTGAAAACCCCTGTCTAGCTCATTCAGTCCTGGTACTGCAAACCTTTTTCATACGATTACACAGTGTGCTGGTTAAGCATTTTTCAGTCAAAATTCATACCAATAGGACCAGGGAAATGCCAGCCACAAAGTTGCCCTGAGCCATATATTTTCACTGTTAAAAAAGCTGTCAATAGACACATTATTTCCAACATTCTGGTCTTTGAATCTGACAGCAGAAGATTTGCAGGAATATACCTTATCTGTGGACTGTTCTCCACAGAAACTGCTTTGGACATGTGCTGTGTAATCTGGCCAACAAATACATAGTGGGTGACTGAAAACCCCAGCCTGCAAGAATGGTGCATTGGTGCTTGCGTGAATTTTCAATTTTCACCGAAACAGCTACTTACCGGCTGTTTCTGAAACCCAAAAACCTGCAAGTATTTTTTATGGTTGTTTTTTTTTTTTAAAAAAAAAAATCTATTAGACAGTTGCTTAAGAATGAATCTCTGACATGAAGACAGGTTGAGAGAGTTGGGGCTGTTCAGCCTGGAGAAGAGGCGGCTCCAGGGAGACCTGATAGCAGTCTTCCAGTACCTCAAGGGGGCCTACAGGAAAGATGGGGAGAAACTGTTCAGTAGGGCCTGTTGTGACAGGACTAGGGGTAATGGTCTCAAAATAGAGGGAGGTAGATTCAGATTAGATATTAGGAAGAAATTGTTTACAAAGAGGCTGGTGCAGCACTGGAACAGTTTGCCCAGAGAAGCAGTGGATGCCCCATCCCTGGAAACGTTCAAGGCCAGGCTGGATGAGGCTCTGAGCAACCTGATCTGGTTGGAGATGTCCCTGCTCCTTGCAGGGGGGTTGGACTAGATGGCCTTTGAAGGTCCCTTCCAACCCAAACTATTCTATGACAGGAAGATAAATTTTCCACTATTGCCTACAATAAGAGCTCAGACCAAGGAAGGAAATAGTACTTTCGTACACTTTCTCCCTCCACCTTCAAAGCAGATTGGGTTAGGGAGGTTGTTGATTATACTCCAAGTAGAAAAGCTCTTCCAGAATTAGGCTGATTTCAAGGTTAGCAGCCTTTTCTCTGCAGACTGCACCAGGGAGCTGGCACAGATGAAGTGATTTGCCAAGGTCTCGAAAGGAAAACAGGATCCCTATCTGAGCCAGATCTCTCCAGACCGACCTCAGTGCCCAGCTTGCCAGGCCAGCTTTTCTACCTAATCAATAAAGCTAGTCACATAATCCATAGAGGGAAAACATTTACTGAAAGGAGAGTGCTGAAGTGAGACAGACATGCAGTCCCTTCATGTACGTTTGTGAGGATCAGAGCCCCTGGCACAGACCACTAAACAGGAGCAATCTGGTAGGACTTTGACAGATTGGCTCAGGTATGGCTCTGACAGAGATTCTGCACCCCTGCAGACTGTGCTTGTTAGAATGTCTTGACTCAAAATCAGACCTTTCCTCAAATGAATGCTGCTGGAAAGCCTTGCCTTCCCAAACCTCCTCAGCTTTGAAAGAGTTGCTCAAACTCAGATCTCTAAACACATTTACATTGGACTAAACATTCAAACGTGGAGATCAGCCAGATCTCTTGTCCAGTCCTACTGAAGAACTAACCATTTTTGAAATTTGCCACTTTCTATGTCATTTAGACACAGAATTAATTACAAAACCCACATCTAATATTGATCTCCATGGTTCATAAGTGACCTGTCATCTATGCCCACTATGAATCAATAACTTTCATCCTTTTCCATTCTATCCTTAAAGCAGCTGAGTAGTTCCAACATTTTTTGATCACATCAAATGTCAAAATGAATAGTGATTTAGTTCGAACATTTTTCCAACTTTGTAGGCTCTGTTCCCCTTTGTGACTCCTCAGTCCTTTTTCTTCCCCATACATGTTAAAACAATGTCAATAATTTCTCTGTAGTACAGATAAACCATCTGTTTTCTCCCTCAGTATGCCAACTGCCCCCTCTCTAGATATAAAAATCTAACATTTTTATGTATAACATGCATGCATATATGGGCAGACTTTTAAACATAGGTTTGAAATTACAGATAATATATAATAGTTAATATTAATGTATACTATTCTGCACATTTTTCATACCTATATTATAGACCATCCATACTTTATATTCTAAACTATTACAACTGCTGTTTAGTATCTGTGCCCTGAAGTTTCACCAGTTCTGTAACTGCCACCATGCCCCAAAACACTCTTATTTCCTTCAGTACCTCACTCTGTTTAAGGAATATGTGCAACTTGGAACATGTAGGTTTTCTAAGCTATCAAAAAATATATGTATTAAAGTGTCTTCAAAAAAAATTTGCCTGTATCTCCTGTTTTGTCCCCAAAATGATAAACTACAATCTTCAAATTCCATGCTGATTCAGAGCATACATTTTGATCCATTGCAGTATTCTCTCTTTCTGTCCTTGTACACTGAACTTCTTCAGCACTACTCTCTCCTGCACACAGATACTTTTATGTTTAAAATGCATGGGAAATGGCAAGTTAATAACATCCTAGTTCATTATGCTTCAATAGATTCCATTGAGGTGTAACACGCTGTTGGAGAGCAGTGGCTCCCAGAAGGCGTGCTCTCCACTTCCAGGCAGACACAGGCTCAATCACCGACGGACATAGCAAGCAACTTCTATTTAGGCTAAACGCAAAAGCAGTTAAAGACGTGTTTCTTAGCGGCACCCCAAAATAAGGCTACCTGCACTAACAACAAAACGTAACAAAGAACTGGGGATGCCAAAACCAAAACAAAATGCAAGTACAAAGCAGTTACACTTGCCTGTGCTTCCAAAGCAGTTGAAAGGAACTGAAGAGGCTCCACAATGCAAACAACCCCAGAAGAGCACTGCAAACACAAAGCTCCGAGAAAGCCATGACAGATTCCTGCCAGGGGACCAGTAAGGTTTTAAACAAGAGTTGATAGCTTTCAGGTAAATTAAATCGTATATGTTTACATTCTTTGGATAAGGAGTGTCAAAAGCACCAGTCTTCGCCACCAAATTTTCCACCCAACAGAAACAACCTGGAACAAACATGAATATCACTAATTTCTCAAACTGATGAATGTTATAGTACATAAGACAGCAAAAAAACCACATTTGCTTTCAAATGCATCCCTCATCCATGTTTCCACACACAAACCGTGAAATAAAACTGATGTTTCTAAGAGCAAGTTTAACAGACACAGGACATTACTTTGATTACAGCATACATTAGATTTAGACAACTAACTCTTACAAGCAGTTTGAGAGCTGATCACAAACTGAAGGCTGAAAACCAAAATTGGTTCCTTCACCTAAATTACCAAGGGAGGGGAGAATAAAATAAAAAGATTCAACACACACAAAATACCTACAGAAGTGTATGTAGAAAAGTTTCACACCGACACAAAAACCTATTTAAATGATAATGAAAATAAAAGCTATGAAGATTTTAAAATATTTTCAGAAAAGCAAATCAACTGTAGTATTTGCTGTTTCCTTATTAAAGATAACAATCATTTTTCTAAGTTGTTATTATTTTGAAGCAAACAGCACAAACATATTTTAACATCCTTTATAGTAAGAAGGAATCTCCCCTACTCTTTTTCCTCCTTCAAGATAAAAAGAATAAATCTCTGAGCTGTCTAGACCTTCAAGGATTTTGCATGCTTAAATCTTTAGCAAGAATATCCATAAGAAAGATGTCACCGTATTTCAAAATAAGAATGCTTTAGCAGCATTTTTGTAGCAAAGCTATCGTATCAAGGCAGTTATAAAAAAAAAAAATACAATACAGACAGAAATTTGTCCTGAAACAAAGCACCCTTTCCTCTGACTAAAAGCACACATAATAGGGTAAACCAAGTCCCTTGCCCATGAAGGACCTTGGTAACATGCAGCTGGCATAGCCTGGGCTTACAGCAGCTGTAATGCACCACAGCCCGGAAACCTTCACCTTGGGGATCCACCATGGTTTGGAACTACAGCCTTCACCTTGGGGATCCACCATGGTTTGGAACTACAGCCTTCACCTTGGGGATCCACCATGGTTGGCAACTACAGCCTGCACCTTGGGGATCCACCATGGTTGGCAACTACAGCCTGCACCTTGGTGATCCACCATGGTTTGCAGCTACAGCCTTCACCTTGGGGATCCACCATGGTTTGCAACTATTCTCAAGGATGCTGATGGATGATGGGCTGCAGGCATCTAGTTTCCTACTCAGCCTCGAGTATGGATAGCTCTTTCACATTCACCAGTAAAATAAAAATAATTGTTCATTAGTCTCCCTGCTTACAAAGTAAAACATCTGGTTTATAATATTTAAAAGAAGTTTTAAGCACTCAAATCTTGTAACAAAACATTTTGAGGGATTTGTGCATTTTCAGAGCTGAAAGCAACTAGAAATATTATAATTTTTTTTTTATAAAGAGGTAGAACTTTCAGAAAGATCCAGTGCTGCTCCTGAACAAAAATACTATTTTTAAACAAGGATTATTCAAAAATTATAAAACTTCTCCGAAAACTAACATAGACAACTTAGAAATAGTTTTAAGAGAAGATTTTAAATGTAACAGCATTTTCAACAGTTAGATGCAATTTCCTGGTCAAATATTTTCTAACTCAATAATTGCAATTTTAGCAAATTCTACATCTACTTAGCATATAATGGTAAAGTGACTAGGTTGCTAATGACAAATCAAAGCGTGAAATCATAGTAAGTCCTGAAAGCTCTTAAGATCCTTGTTCACCATTATTTTCAAATCATGTTTTCTTTGATTCAGGTTAAGATTCTTTGGATCCTACTCACAGTGCAAAGTTCTCACATGAGAAATTCACATTTAAATTAACCAGGTATTGGGATTTTTCTCTTAAAGAGAAGGAGTTTTGAAATATATTGGTAAAACTTACCAATTTTGACTACAAAATTGATACATACTAGACGTTACCATAATATATACTATACTTGGGATCGTACTATCAAAGTAGTTAATAAAAAAACAAGTCATTTTGAAGCATTTCTTCCTGGTAGAAAACCAAGTTATCCATTGAAGTCCAAAACCTCACAGAAATCAAAATAATTCACAAAGAAATGACCTTAGGCAACAAAAAGTAATTAATTAAAGCATTGCTGGATTAGTGCTTATTGGTGATATTAATTATTCATTTAAAAAAAAATAATTAACAGTAGCTCTTAAGTTTAAAATCAGGAAAATCACACTTAGAGTTCGTTAAAAAGTAGTCCCAGCTTTTTGGGGTTCTTTTGGGTTTGGCAGGGTTGGTTTTATTTTTATTTTTCACGTTTGGGTTTTTTTAATTAATCCTGACAGAGCCCATTCTTCCTTCAGAGTCTGTTATGAGACCTTGCAAGTGAGAGCCAGTGCAGCCTGCTTTCTTCAACCTGTAGCAGCAAGCAAACTTTGAGAGAAGCGAGCAACTCCAACATTATGTAATTCTCCAATCATCCAAACATACCCAGTCTATAAGGAGCTAAAGTTTTTTTTTTATACAGGAAGTGACATTAATACCACAGTCTGCAAACAGAATAATCCGGAGGTCTGATGCTACTACAGATAAATCAGTAACAACATAACCAGTATTTCTATAGTCCCAAGGACAAAGAAAAGAGAGAAAGAGGGAGACCAAGCTTTTCAAAATTACTTACATTAAACTTAGGCAATCAACCCTCTAGGCAGCTTTGCAAAGTGAAGCCTAAAAATTCTTTTTATATTAATCTTTCTTTAAAATTCTAGCCAGAGGAAGAAATTCAAGGGTACCTTTTCTGTGGAATAATGCCATCATTTATCATCCAGGCTGATATGCAAAGTGACATAGTATATGGAAAAAACTCTTTAAAAGATAGGGGATAAAATCCTAGACTCCTTGAAGTTTCTAAGAAAATTTGCATGACCATTCCATTCAATAAAGTTGCATCAGTGGTCCTTATTTATGAACACTATGATTACAACCTTTCAGTTTGCAAGGAAGTCTCCTAAAAAAAAGGAATGTGTAACTCTTGCAGCTATTTTTACATACATTCTTTATAAGACTCATTTTCTAGAGTACAGATTTTTTTTTAATTATTATTTCTCCTTCCAAATGAAGTGTTGAAGATTTATATTTTTTCAGTGCACACACATCTTCTAATGTTAGAGACTGACATACTTGGTAATTATAAAGTTTGATCAGGTGAAAATAAAATCAATGGTATATATGACTATAAAAAATTATAATGGTGATTAACTCATGTATTGCTCCAACCCACCTGCTTATACCTACTGTGCATATATCAAATGCTATTGAAATAGTTTTAAAGGAGCAGAACATGATCTGAATCTTGTTAGACCATTAGAACTAACTTAGCTGTTTATTTTCTATCTTGACTTTCTGCATACCTAGTGAACCATTGACTATAATTAGGTTCTTAAGTATAGAGTATTCTACTCCAATCCCAAAGACTTATGTATGAAGTTGAAAAGAAGGAGGAGAAAGTTAGTACTGTAAAAGAGCACACAAGCTTAAGTAAGTACAGGCATTACACTGAATGAAGGAAAAGGGCAAGTGAGTGGCAAGAGCAGAAGACAATGATAAACTACAAGAGAAATTATGAACTGAGTAGATCTTCGATCAAATTCCAAAAACAAATGAAGAGTGCACTCCTAGTGCAGCAAGCAACAAGACAGATATGCGTAGGGAACAACTTGGGAGAAGGACAATGAATTTTTACAAAAATTTTCAAAAAAAGAGATAGAAGATAAGTGGCTTGTCAAAAGAGGATTAAAAAGAGAAAATGAGAGCTTAATTATCGCCTTATAAGAATAGGCTACTCATGCAAGATAAGTAGAGGTAAGATGGATGATAAGAAAGACTTATATCTGGAATGTTAGATGCACAGCTGAGCCTCAGAGACTATTAGTTATAAGTGGATGTACCAAGCTGGCCAGAGATGAGTGCAAAGTACAGCATGATAAAGTTGGCAGAGCTGTGCACTGCTTGCTTTGTAAGGAATGATCTACAAGCAGTACTACCATCTGCCAAAGTTGGAGAACATAGAGGAAAATTTCACTATGTTTTTACACTCTTATTCTTCATACGCTACAAAACTAGTCTAAGTATGACAAAATATTTCACAGGAAATGCAAGAAAAGATTCTGTTAAATGGGAATTGACAAAGTCTTGGTCATAGGAAAACATATACATAATACTGATTTTTTTTCCTCATTCTTTAGGATGTCATGGTGATGATCTCATTATAGAACTACAAAAAACAGTAGTTGGTCAACAGTCTGAGAACACAGATCTTTCACAAAAAAAAAACCTGACAGGCATCTCTTGGGTGCCAATTCAAGTGACAGCATTCTGAATTCACCCGTGTACCGGCCCACACGGCTGCACTGCCCATGAGGCAAATCCTAGATCATCAAATCCCACGCAAAGGAAACAAGAGTCCGTCAACTATAAAACCACTTATCAAAACAATCCATTAATTCATTTTACAAAACAATATTTGCAAACTCTACAGTTAAAGCTTTCTAACCGCTGACTGTCCACATGGAGACCAGTAACCAGTGGTGTCCATCAGGGGTCAACATTGGGATCAGTATTGTTAAATATCTTTATTAATGACATAGCACATTCAAGTGCCCCCTCACAGCATGTTTGCAGATGAAACCAAGCTGAGAGGTGCAGTTGATAACCGGAGGGAAGGGATGCCATCCAGAGGGACCTGGACAAGCTCAAAAAGTGGGCCTGTGTGAACCTCATCAGCATCAACAAGGATAAGTGCAAGGTCCTGCACCTGGGTCAGGGCAACCCCCAGTATCAATACAGACCAGGGGATGAAGGGATTGAAAGCAGCCTTGCAGAGAAGGACCTGGGGACACTGCTGGAAGAAAAAGTCTGAGCTGCATAAAAAGAAGTGTGGCCAGCAGGTCAAGGGAGTGAATTTGTGCAAGTTATAAGACTTCAGAAAAATATTACTTTGTACATGGTAGAGCATGATCTGGGTTAATCTCATTCAATTGAAACTCCCTGAAGAATGCAGCCATTCTAGGCATTCTATAGCAGCTGCGGGATCTGAGCAGGATTTCCCTGTATTTCGCATGCTCTGGGCTGCTATGGGGCACAAGGTCTCCGAGATGGCTCTTCCCATGAAGAAATCAGCAGAACAGAGGAATTGGTCAGATTTAAGAGACGGATGAGACAAAACCTAAACATCAACCACGTGAGTGCATGAATAGAATGGAATAAGAGAATAAAATGCAGCAAATGGAAGTTAAAAAATTAAATAAGGACTGACTTAGCAAAGACTGGAGCTCCAAGCAGTGGCAGTAGCCACAGGATAGAGGGACCAGCCCATCCAGAAGACTAAGTCAGTAGTCAAAAAGGGAGATGGGATCATACATTAGCATCTAAATGATGAAAAAACTAACATAGTCCAATTTCAAGGGCATGGATACTTAACGAGACATATGATAATATTTTTATTACTAGAGTTCTATATGGTGATGAATATGGTCAAAAGAAAAAATAACGAGTATATGACTGATCAGTCTGGTGGGGGAAGAAAGCCCTTAAATTTAAACAACAAATAATCCTGCATACACACACACACTTAGATATTCCTGTGAAATATGTATTGCTGAAGTCGATAGCTCTATTGTAAATAAAGGCTTTCGTTTTACTAGGAAAAAGAAAACATGACAAACAGATAAATCCGTACGATCATTTACAACACACTTTCTCAGCATTTAGACAGCAATCAAAACACCTTAAGTCTCCACTCAAATCATTGCAGGGACCGCTGGAAGCTGCTAGCTGAAAACAATAATAAAAATTCTTTCCCCCTTTCACTCTTCTCTTTAGCAATGTGGTACTCGTGAAGCTGCCATTTGCTCCATTAGGATTCATTATTATGTACACAGAGCCTCCCACGCACCGATATTGCTATTTGCCACCTCAAAGTAAGCTAATAGCATTTTCAAAATGCAATTAGAACCTTTCAGGAGAAAGCTCAAGCTGTGTTTGGATAATATGAAGTTAACTCTCTACTACATTTCACAGACAGGCACACCAAAGCTAATAAATTCTTCTCATGTCTTCAGATTATTAACACACCTACTGGCAATGTCAAGATGTTAGTTTAAAGAATTTCAAATATGAAACAGTTCAATAATCTGGTTTACGACAGCTGACTGACAAAGCTAATTAACTGCCTGGAGAAGATTCTTCATAAATGAAGCAACTTCTGTCTGAACATATTTCCAAGAGGAACAAAATGTTCGTTTTGTTTTTCTCTCTTCTCCCTCATATATCTCCCTTCCAGCCTTCTCCATCCTATCTAATCTTTGATAAAAGATTTCTTGACAGTATTTATATATTGCTCTTCCCGTGATTCAGTGGTTTCTTATTTTCTGTGCCCTTTGCAGCTTCCTGCTGGACATTTCTACTCCTCTCCTCCAGACCTTTCTGTTAAAAGGTGTCTTTTCAGGCACTCTACACAGAGCGCTTTCACATCTTTCCTTATGTCCTGGAAAAGTTTCACATCTGAGTATCTACACGCTTTCCCCAGTTGCAAGGTTGCTGTTTCACAACATCCACCCACTTCAGGTACTTCTCTCATTTACAGACCTTCCACAATGCATCATTTCCAAAACAAAGACATCCCGTTTGTATCCAATTCTAGTTATACAGAAGGAAAACAATACCTTGGGGTTTTTTTTTTTCCCCTATTTGATTCACAGAATGTTACAATTTAGGGGCAATTTTTATGCAGAGGAAGCCAATCCTGATAGCTCCAGTTATTATTCGCCTTTATTCTAGGCAGGCACTACACAAGCAGAGCAGGTTGCTACACTGACACATCTCAGTCTTGGCCTGAAAGACAGCGTTATGCCCATTAGATGGCCTCTCCTTAGCAACAACCACCTATTTATTACACCAGATAACGTATCAGTTTTATGAAATGTAGAGCAAGTGAAATTACCTATTGCATAATATTCCTTACAAATCAAGGGCACTGACAGTACTGAGATTAGAAGATGCTTCTAAAATCCAAATAAAAACACCTGCAACAAGAGGAAGAGTTGTTTTATGAAGACGAACAATATCAGAATTTTATTCCCATCAAAACCCAGCTCTGAATGTAAGTACTGCTGCATCTGGGCATTACAGGCAGAACAATAGCAGCAGGACTGGAAATGTTTATTTTTAGGCTGATGCTAAATGGTACCCGTGACACACATCAACAGACTAATTTTATCTGGAATTTTTTCTTTTCCTTTTGTCATCACAAGTTCATAAAAAACCATAGATACAAATTTATTACCCAGATCTTTTCCTAACACCAACACAGACAAAAATATGAGTGTACCTCATCACAACTATCAAAACCATGAGATATTAGAAGATTACCAGCCAGACTTGCAAAAGCATTTGCAGAAATTCTAGTTTTGGGTGTCTGATCCTGCTCAATCCTCCCTGAACGAGGGAAACTCACCCAGTGTCAACCCAGAGGAGATGTCTGTCCCCTGACTTCCTGCCTCATTTTCTCCCTGCCGTCCCTTGCTGACAGCACATTCAGAAAAGGCTCAGGTTTTCACACTGACTCATCACTTCAAGCAAATGAGTGGCATTACACCCATCTTCCCATAGGATAAAAATACTAGAGTGACCATCCTTTGCCAGGTCTCCTCTCACCTTGATCACTTCTCTTTAAGAGGAATAACTTTGCTGATCCTGTCACTTCTTCCTTCCTAGCTTTTTTTCTGGAAGACATATTCACTATCTTCAAGATACCTACAAATCCCACCCTTCAAAATAGAGGAGGGACAGATATTAGTAATTTATAGGATGCTAACTGAGACATGGAAACCAACTTCTACTGGTGCAAAACTGAAATCTGAGTTATCATTGACCTTCCCCATTCTGCCTTTCTCAAGAGCCAGAGGTGCTCACATTTGAAGCTCTACTTGGCCTCATAACTTAAATTCCCAGAGTGTGGCAATTTAGAACCAAATATTTTGCACAGTTTCAATCAAAAATTAGACTGGAATTACTGTTTTCCTTTCTGTTGCCACATAAATCGGATCTGAAGACAATTCTTCACCAGACTACCTAGGCATTAGATTTTGTGGAAATAAAAAACATTGTGTTTAAGCATGCATGTATTATTACAGGATAATTGGTAAATAATCCTTATTAATGAGCATGTCAGGGGCAAGTCAAAAAGTCCAGCTACAGATGAGTCATTTTTTTCCCCCATCTCTCTTTAAAACTCACTGATTCTGCTTTGCTTTTAAGGTCTATGCTAGCTAATTAGGGAATTTCAGTAATCTATTTTTAATATGTACCATCTTCTGTTCTTTTTAGTGCAGCCTTAAGATAGACTTTTATCTTTACTGCTGTGCACAGATCATCTGAAAATATAAGTTCTCTACTACATGACAACTCATAATGAGCCTTAATGAAGCTTGGGAACAGCTGTTAAAAACTCCAGTTGAATAGGTTTGCCCAAGCAGCAGTAGCTTAGGATGCTTTTTCTCTTATAGCACTGTTGAGTCATCTGCCTACCACACATATAATGAGAAAAATCAAAAATGAAACACTAAAGCAGCTTAATCCTTTTTCCTTAGACATTTTATTTTAATCAGTTTTAGTAAGTACATTATGAACCATCATCTCTTAAGCCTTTCACCTTTTTAATTATATTCCCGCTCTGAACATCAACAAAAGCAAATGTTATTATGCAAATTTTGCTCCGAATTCGCGTCCTTACCAAGAGCATAAGAAACAGTTCAAACTCCTTTTTTAATTGTACTAGAGATAAACGAGTTGCAAATTATTAGCAATTACAATAAGCTCTCATGATTTTACATGTTAGCCAAGCTAAAAGTCAAAAGATGACATATTTTGGGTAGAATAAAGGACATAAAGAACTATGAAGGTTAAACAAGATCAAAACAAATAAATTCCAAATTTGTTCCATATTGTTTGTCTTCTCTTATTGACCTTTCATTGCTTAGACACTAAGCTATACAGCATACAGGACACCCAAGGGTGTTTTTGTACTCTTTTTCTCATTGCAAGGATGTGTAGGCTTCATCCAGTCCTCCAATTCATTTTTCAAGCACAATTTTTCCAGTCATTCAATCAGAATACGTGGGAGCAGTCCACTTTCATGTATCAACTGCAAAGCACTACTTCATGAAAAGTCAGAATTTTTTTTCCTCTAGTATCCTCGTTATCTGATTTTGTTCCAGTAACACCTATAGGCCCAATTCCTACTCTACTAGGCATGGTACATCTGCGGTAAAGAGATAGTATAGTTCAAAAGGACATAGCTTAGTCTAGAGCGAATGGATGAATAAGAGCTCAGATGACAGAAGATAGGAGGAGGAGATAGACGACTGCATTGTATCTGATAAGCAGAATCCGCAGAAAGCTTGATAAACTTTTTCTATTCTCCTTCCCTCAATCAGTGTTTTCCAATACAAGTTTCAAAAAGCCAACATTGCCTGCCACTACCAACGTTTTTCAATTATTTACATCAACCTAATAGAGCCAAAAACTAGCCATAGGCACTGGGCTTCAGATCTTTACTTAATTGAATATTTCTGAGCTTTGACTGTTTCATTATGAAATTTTTCCACAGTTTTTCTGTGGGGGAAATGCCAAGAAATAGGATATTCTTGAGAAGAAAAATGCCAAGAAATAGGAAATCTGTATATGCTAAGCAATAGGAAGTCTGCCGATGCTCTGGTCCACTAAAGTTTTACCACCAACTGCGATGGCACCAGAATTCTTTTCTTCACTGATTCTGAACTCCAGTATGATCTGACTGCCTTGCACAATGACTTGGAACTGTTTGCTTGTGGAAAAAGCGTTATTTGCTGAGTTTTGCAAAGTTCCAGCCTCGTGGTTCATTACGCTAGTGACGGCAACATCTTATTTTCATGATTTGTTGCTTTGGAGGATACTACACAATTACCACAACACCATAGGCAAATAACAAATAAGTAACCGGAAAAAAATTGATCTGCACAACTTCGACCTGAAGTTGGCAGCTTATACACTGCCTTCCTTTCCATATTGTGACCATCATAGCAACACTGCTCTTCTAAGCTCACTGCAAACAAAGAAAATAATGTACTATATGTAATAACTCTCCAACAGAAAAATAAATGCTAAGGCCGTGATTCTTAGTTATAAGGACCTTATCTGGAGTAGTTGCACTGAAAAAAAGTGTAAATCATCCTAGCAAGAATCTGACGCAAGACAGCTTGGGATTTGCAAATTTCTGAAGTGTACAGTGTTATGCACCAGAGTCTTCTGCATAAAGCAGAATTCTAAAGCTACTTGAACTCCTTTATTTTCAGAAGGGAAAAGTAAAAATAGAATAAGGATGGGGATTTTGAGGCAGCCACTTTCTCTGAAGTGGCCCTCATAGGTCACATTATCTGCATCTGGTTAGTGAATTCATTCCCATGAGTCACAATATAAAGGGAGGATGGTGGCAATGCTGTGTAATTCAAAATGTAAAAGTTCTAACAAGTAAAATTAGCAAACATTATAAGTAGTAATGGAAAGTAAGACAGAATTTTTTTGTCAGATTAGATATAGGTTTACCTGGAGGGCAGGGAGGGACCATCTTCCTGTAGCTCAGGGTCAGCTCCATACACAGGACTGCAGAAACTGTATTCTGGCAGATTCCCAGGCAAACTGACCATTCAGCAGAGAGCCAGGTTCCCAGCTCAACAGGAAACATCTTCTTAGGAAAGATATTAAATAAATAGCCCTCTTGGCCTTCTCTGTAAATATACTTCTTTTAGAAAAGAAGGGCAAATGGATCTCAGTACAGCACACATAGGATGACGTAAATAGCTTCCCAGAGCCAGTCTTCATGTACACAAATTGCCACCGTGACAACAGACAGTAGATAAGCTAATAAAATTTCATCTGAGTTGCTCACCATTCCTGGAATCTTGCCTCTGTGTAGTGGTCAGGGTGCTATTTATACTAAGAAACTGATGCAATAAGCAACTGCAGATACATGGGATTTTTCTCCACAAACACACAGCTCTTCAACTTCTCTCTCAAGGGGTTTAAATTCTCAGATATTGTAAACACAAAATGCCATGAAATGGGACGTCAAACAGGGAGAATGAAAGTTTCTGGTTCTAGTAATTGAGTCTCTCTAATGAAGTTCCTGTCTAAAACTCTCAGGAATGCACGTTCCCTTTTTATTCCCCCAAATGAGAATAGTCAAGTTCAGCCTTTGGAGTAAACAAAATATGACTGACTTGAGCAAAGGAAGGTGGAAGCTGACTTTGAAAAGAAATAAAAAAATAAAAAAATCATTAAAAATCAGTGGCAGGCAATCATTTGCTGAAAGAGATCCTTTCATCTTGCCAACAGTTTTATTAAAGCAGATTCTTAGCCTAGTCTTTAAGGGAGGCAAACGTAGCATGCTATCCCAATTGTCAACAAGTTCAGAACCCATTAGTAAAATCTGGCTGAAACATGAAAACAGGGTAATAGTCTCAGACACAGAACACTTCATGCTACATGAAATTCAGCTGCTGAACAGAGTATAGATACCCCAGTTATTACCTCCATAGACAGAAGCCAAGCAGCCAGTGAAATTTCCAGCTACTCAACTCAGCTCATACACAGCTTCAAACCAGTAAGCTCAGGCAACGGCACTGACCTCAGCCACACTGGTAAGGGACACTGAAGGGAGAGGTGATTTAGGTAAACAGAGGAAGATAGTATTATGGAAGACAAAGGCAGGAATTTGGGGATTAGAAGGCACAAAGCAGACGAGGGTCTATGGAAAACTATTTTGTTAGGGTTCAAATTATTTTAAACTAATCTTCTCATTCAAAATGGTTCTACTAGTAGGTTAAATCCAGTCTTCCATGAACTATTCAAACTGTTTGGTGTTTGTCCTGGTTTTGGCAGGATATAGAAAAAACAGAAATGGACCAGGTATGCTGCACACCTTTCTTAATCAGTTGTCTATTGTCTATACTAGCACTTTTCACAGATGTTCACCTACATTCACCTTTGTGTAATGTGGGTTTCAGTCATACAGTATGGTTTCAAATGAATGGCTTAACATAATTTAGATAAACAGAAACAATGCAGTGAATATCTCAAGTCTCAAAGCACTTATAGGGCTTTAATGATCTACCCGGTCACCACAAAAGGGTCATCAGGGCTGATGGATCTTCTTTGAAACTTAACTTCGTATTTAGATGACTTTGGGTATATCTACACAGTCAGATAAGTTAACTTTGTAGTTAATGCTCATGTTCATATCCTCTGAGCATCTGTGCCATATGTGTGTTTTTTTTTCGGGGGAGTGGTTCACACCAAAAGGGACTTGGGGTCCCTTTTGGTGTGAACCACTCCCCCGAAAAAAAAACAAACAAAACCAAAACTTGGTCATGATTCTAGGGATCATTCACTCCAGGAATGGCTCTTGTAAGCCAACACAGGTGACATGACATTAGGTTTGGTTCTCTATACCCAGCCAGGCCTCCAACACAATCCCAGTTGGGTCCTGTGCTCTCATATTTCCCCCTGGACATTCATGTCACACAACACTGCTCTGGTGGACCACAATATATTGCTTAATGTACTTTCAACTTTTAAAAATAAATATATATATATATATATTTTTTTTTTTTTATGACCCAGAACAGACCTGGACAGAAGTGCACACAAATCTATTTGATTATACAGAGAACTACAAACATCCATGTCCCTGGTCCATGTACACTGAAGGCTCCAAAAGGCAGATCACAGACACACCTGTAGCTCGCACAAAAAGAGAAAGTAATATCATAAATTAAAGCTTTGCACTTCTATTCTAAGCTGTAAAAGCCAGAATTTTGAAATACATCCTATACATCTGATGTAACATCCTGCCCCAGGAAGTCCACTAGAGTTTTGCCACTAATTTCCATGGCGACAAGGCTTTTCTCACTCCTTTATCCAGCTTTTTGTCAATGACAACCAACTGTGCATTTAAGCAGTTATTCCAGGGAAAACAGGAATAAATCTCAGAGAAAACTAACTTGCTTATTTTTCTAGTCCTTCATAGGGAAGCAAATGATGATAACTGGCTACCAAGTCAAACTTTAGATTTACAAAAAGAGCAAGAGTAGAAGTACAAGTTAGAGCAAACAGGAAAATTAATTGCTTAAGTGGTAATATGAAAGTAATTACGTAACTCTTTAGTACCATCACCAGATTTAATCCACAAACAACTTGCAGCTTGCGTCAGATTGTGCTGAGCAAGAGCTACCTGTCTTTAAAAATGCCATGATCACCGGCAAATGAGAATAGGCTGAAAGTATCAATCATCTGATTTGGCACGGGACAGTCTCCTCCAGACTCTGGAGCACGACAATCTTGCTTGAAAACCTGTACACCTTGAGCTGCTGCACCAAGGAATAATATGATCTTTTAATTAAATATTTCAGTTCACACTGAGGACAGGGGAAACTAATACTAAGGCAAGTACCTGGTCTACTCAGATTCCTGTTTCTCTGGTCTAAACTGTACTTAATGAAATCTAACTGGTCTAAAGTTTTAGCGTGGATATTCCATTAGTCTGAGAAAAATACAGTTATTGCACTTCTAGCAATCACATAAAAGCAAAAATTCCTTGAATCTTAATGAAGGTATAAAAAGATTAAAAAATAAATAAAAGACTGTTTAATAATAATAAAAAAACAAAAATATACTGGTAAGGCCATGAATTCAAGCCTTGATTAAGCTCGGTAATTACATATTAGGTAAAGACCAAAGCATCAAAACTAAACAGTTTCAGTTTGTGCAAGAGCAGCGTGCTTTAATGAATCCCTGGAGTTATCGTTTCAACTATCAGCAGTTTTGGTTTTTGGGGTTTTTTTTGGGGGGGTTTGGTTTTTTTGTTTGTTTGTTTGTTTCTGTTTGTTTTTGTTTTTTTTTTTTAATAGTAACCACTCAAATGGTGCTGTATTTCTAGGTAGACTAGAAAAAAAAAGTGTTAATTTTACTGTGCATACCCAATTAATTCCAGTATTCCGCTGATGTTATATAAGTGACATAACAGATTCAAGTAACGTATTAAAATCAGTACAGAAAATGACTAGCAGCTTCTCTTCCCATTCACATTTTCTTCACTTCTACATGTACTTAAGATTTGCATATTTCTACTTCCTTTCTGTTCCTCCCAATGTCCCTATAAAATTAGAAGCAAAAATTTGTATTTTTCATAACTACCATCTTTGTTTCATAAATTCTCCCATTACTTTACGTTCCCTAATTAATGTTCTTCCAAGACAGAATACTCAGAAATCAATATTAGCAAATATTCTAATTAAATGATGGCATTTTTTTAACTAATATTTTTCTTTTCTCTCTCTCTTTTTTTTTGTTTCCTCCATGATTCTAACAGCTTGTTTTGTTTTATTGATAATTTCAGCTGGCTGCATAACAGGCTACAGCAGGAGACAGAATCATAGAATGGTTAGGGTTGGAAGGGACCTTCAAAGGTCAAGTCCAACCCCCCTGCAAGGAGCAGGGACATCTCCAACCAGATCAGGTTGCTCAGAGCCCCGTCCAACCTGGCCTTGAATGTTTCCAGGGATGGGGCACCCACCACCTCTCTGGACAACCTGTTCCAGTGTTCCACCACCCTCACTGTAAAAATTTTTTTCCTAATGTCTAATCTGAATCTACCTCCCTCTGTTTTGAAACCGTTACCCCTAATCCTGTCACAACAGGCCCTAATAATATTCTCCACAATATCTACTTATAAACAAATTTATAAGGCTTGTTTTGTTAATAAGTCAGACTACGAAAACTTTATAAACACACCAAGTATTGCTGATATTAAAATACTAGTTTCTACAATAATTTAACGTCTTCATGAGTCCTAGCAGCATAATCAAGAGAGCTACAGCATCCAATTATAGAGGCCATTACCTCAACACCAACCATAGAGGGAAGTAGGATACAAGTAGACGCACTGAACAGCAAAAAACCAAATCTGCCTTTATTCTGAGCTGGTACGACTTCATGCACATGCAATCTATTGCAAAAGGAGCAGCTAGCAAACCAAGCACCACCACTTTCCGACTGTGGCAGAAAGGTCTCCATAGTGACACCAACTGCCAGAAAACACTGCCTAACAAGATATCTGTATTTGATATAATGGTTAACTTCTCAGAGAGAGAGTGCACAAGTCTGAAGACACATTACTTCCACTTCTTTGCTACCACTGCTTTCACTGGTACTAGACAAGTCTACACACAGCCCCACCATAACACACACTTCTATTACAAACTGACATGGAAAGGATGAGATCCTAGTGCATCGTCAGCAAGATCAAGCACAATACTGTTTTCACATATAAAGCAGCAATTAAAGGAAAGGTATCTGGAACAGATGTGTGTGCATAAATACTGGAAACTCTGCTGTTACCACCCCACCACTTACCCAGAGACCACCAGAAAACATGTGCATCCTGCTAATTGCTCATGAAAATTCAGAATATTTTGCCAAATCTGATTTTTCAGTTTTCATATTGGCAATAGGAACAATAAAAACATATTTTCAGGACCTCCTAACAATTCTTCCTAGTGGGAGATAAATAGTAGAAGTTTTCACAGCCCATATTTTACATGTGTTCACCACCTGTAGATATTGCCAGGTATTTTATTCACGTTGTACAAAGATGCATAAAACAATGAAAAGCTTTTCACATGTGTCTAATATCTGTGCTACCTATGTAGTGAGCCATTTCAGCATGCCTACAGACTCTGTAGATCTCAGCTTTGTGCCATATGTACTTTTCAAACAGGAGCAAACAGTGCTAGAGCAAATGTTGTTACTTTTGCTGTACTTCCACAGAAGTTATCCTGTGGTCAGTAAAATCCTAGCACAAGATAGCCTCGTTATGTTCAATCTCCATAATGGTTAGTTATAAAATAATACATTAATACAGAAATTTTTCTATATTTTCACTATTAATTTAGAAGAGAGGTACAGAAACATATGCTTTCCAGTGTAAATTATCTTAAAAATTTCAATTTCATGGAATTTTGTACCATCTATTTTGTTTCCTTCTTAGGTTTTTTATTTTTTCCCATCTCCTCTCCATAGATCAACAGTAAGTACTTGATATTGCCAACCTAGACTTTGCTGTTGAAAAACATTTACTGCTGATGTGTTTCATGCTGAAAGACATACCACATATTCCCCTTCTGATGATGTTTCTTAGTTTTCAACACAGAAAGAAAAAAAAATCTTGTGTAGTATGGTATGACAAGCTGTCTTAACAGCCATTTAGAAATGAATTTCCAAAATCCTTTTAGAAGTACAAAAACTAGAATGACTATTCACTGCTGAATATTTATCAATGTATCCAGAGACAGATTAAAGAGGTAGTATTTTTCTTTACTTAAGAATTCTACAAGTTCTATTATATTACTTTATCGTCCTGCTTCGTGGAGGGGTAAGGTTTCAAGCAAGTTTTCCTTAGAGGAGAAGACTTATTATTAAGTATTCCCAGTGCTGGTTTGTTTGTTAATAAAAAAAAAACAAACAAACAAACAAAAAAAAACCCACAAGCCACCAAACACACACACCACCACAGTTTTAACAACCTGTCCTTCCTGCAGCTTGAAAAATGAATGGAATGAGAGGTTAAAAGTCTGGCAGACTGGCCATATCATACCTGTGTTCCTGCACAACTCTTCGATACTTAGCTTCCGCGCAAGCTGACCTACGTGCTCCATAAGGTACTGATCCCAAAGGGATGTAGTGCTCACCTTCACACCTATGAAACAGCGCAGTGAGGCCACATGCAAATAAACAAGAATAAGCTACCTCATCAACATATGTCTAAAGATGCAAGTAGATACAAATTGCTAGTACTTCAGAATAAAAATACATTTGCAACATACTTCTTTCAGAGCAAGACATAGTTACATCCCTGAAGAACATGACGTTCATTGCAATTTTTTTATCTTCTCATAGCCCAGTACCAGCCTATCTCCATTCACCTTTCAGAATCACTGACCACTGTTTTGTGGGTTTCTCACACACACAATCAAAAATAATTGAGTTATTTGTAGCCATTAATGCTTCAGCTGCTTCTGACAGCTCTGTACAAGTAGTGACAAAAAATCAGAATGAAAAAAAGGATCTCATAACAAAAGATTTAGATCCATATCTCCTTTACAGATCAAGACTTTAGCAAAAGAAAAGTGAATTCACTGAAGAGGGGAATCCTGTTGCTATCTCCGGTTATCTACTGGAAGGATACGAAGAAGATGGAGGCAGACATTTCTCAGAGGTATGCAGGGAAAGTAAAAGGGGCAATGGGAAAAGTTGCAGCAAGAAAAATTCTGATAAGATATTAGAAAATTAATGTCCAGTAAAAAAGTAATGAAAAAAATGGAGCAGGTTTCCCAGGGAGTCCTTGGAGAGAACCTTACAGATATTCAAAGCCCAGGACAAGGGTCCTGGACATCACCTCCATTGACTCTGTTTTAGTTGGAATGTGTTTGCGTATATGCATGTGTATTAGAGCAGATAACCTCCAGAGGTTCCTTTAAGCACAAATTACCAACATTCAAATTTTAATACAAGAATTCTGCGTATAGGTAAGTCCACATTCAGGCTCACCATCCCTGCTTTCCAGACCTTCTCTTAGCTCTTCAGCAGGTATCGGCAAATACGCAAAACGTTTTATTCTTTTGTAATGTCTCCACTGCTAAATCTGCTGTAGGATTGCAACTCAGGATTATTTAAAAAAAAATAAAATACCCAAGTGAAAGTTTTGGTTTTCCTACACACACTGGAATGTCACAAAACATCCTTCACAGGAAGAACTGTGAAGGACTGAAGAACTTTATTTCAGTATGAAATAAAGCTTGCCCTCCCTCCTCCATATTAGCATCAGTGAGACTTGTTTTTAACACATATCTTATATTTTTTGTAAACTCTGAGGCGCTGGACAGAAGAGTAAAACTTTGTTTACAGCTAACCCTCTGCCTGCGCTTTCTGGTTTTGAAAGCAAGGGGTTTGAACCCAGATTTGCCCACCGTTCTGTGGTTGCAACCTAGCAAAATTTAGTCTGAATAAATCTGTTGAAAATTAGAAGATATCTGTATTTTTGTTATTGTCATGGTGAAAGCCCAACAGGTAGAAGAGAGTCCAGAGTGTTGAAAAGATCCCTCTAAACTTGGGGGGGGTTTTTTAAGTTTGGAGGGGCTTTTTGGTGGGTTGGGCATGTTGTGGGGTTTTTTTTGTTTGTTTGGGTTTGTTGGGAGGGAGTTGGGGGGGGCGTGGCACTTTAAAGTAATTTTGGAAACTATTGCTAGTATGTTCTTGGGCTGAAATCAGCCTTATTTCTTATACTACTTACAAAAAAAAAAACATTATTATTAGGACTACCATCCCAAACACTGTATGGAAACATCTCCCTTTACAGAATAAATTGTGTGAGTATGGTCATTGTTCTCTCTTAACTCAGAAGACGTCAAGAAAATAATCACAGCTAGCCCCCTGCAAGTTCCTTTTATTACTGTATTAAGAGCAATTACCAGAAAAATGCCTACTTTAATCTACCATATTTTACAAAATATGGCTTCATATTATCAAATCACAGAAATACTGAAGTCACAAATAGACATAAATAAGGGAAAGTTGATTAAGAGTCTATTAAACATGTACTTTTATTACTCCCAAGACTTCAGTGCACTATACGTAGGCATCTCTATCTTCCTATCAAGGCTTTAGTTAGGATGCACACTTGTAATGGCTTCTCCGAACATTGCAGTGTCATTAAACATCATTACTGTTTCTTTATTTTTCCGTTCTGCTCACATAAGACAAGGACCATTAGCCACAGAATTTATTTCTATAGAGATAGCAACACATGAAATGTCCCAGCACAAGTCAGCAAAATACTTGGAGAGTGACAAGCAGTTATTTTTCCTCACCCATCACCACAGTAGTACACAAAAATTTGTAAGTTATCATTACTCATTTCTTGATGAAATTCTAACCATTTTTAAAACAGTTTAAAAAAAAAAACAAACCAACAACAACAAAAATATATATATATCTCTTACCATATCTATCTGTAGAATGGTTTTGGTGGCCCTGACTAGAAGAACGGGAATGCTTTAAATTTTGGTCGTTCAAGGAACATGTTATTTAAAGCTACCAAGGCACTTATATCATCATTTAATATAAAATAATTTATAATTAATCATACCAGGAATTAGCACCAAAGATACAATACAGCACCTGTATAAACACCTGATTCTTCTCATTTTATATAATGATAGTACTTACTTTCAAGCTAAATCTATTTACAGTAACCTGAAAACAGTAACGTAGTTGCCAAAGCCTTTTAACACCGTGCTTTTAATCACCTTGCAATGTCACGAGGAACCATAAAACATAGGCCATGGGCTGTTGCTTTCCAAACATATCCTTTCATATCTTTTCCCACAAAGAACACAGTTTAATTTTAGGGATGGTATGAAAGGCTGAGACACCTCCTGAAACTAAATTAATATTGATAAAACGCAATCTGAACGCTGTCGGGATGCTCAGGATTCCCTCAAATAAAACAGTTGGGCTTTAACTTGCCAACACACTTAGAAAATTTTCCCTAGGGGAAGAATAAAAAGAAAAAAAAAGTCTTGGCAACTGAATCTGGTGCTATGTTATTCATTAACTGGTTTACAGCAGTTACATGCCCCAAAACCCTAACGATGCCCTCAATGCAAATAATACAGGTTTGCCTTAAAATAATGAGCCAACTTACATCTAGGTGCACTTCCAGGGAGTCAGCTGGAGCTAAGCCAATGCTAAATATGATCCACTGTACACCACTGACTTTAAACAGGCTACTTTATGTGCAATAGCTGCTGATTTTATGCTGACGCTTTGCCAAGCAACCAACTTGGCGAAAACTGAAATGGTCTTTAATCACAGTTTCAATTCAGTTACATTCTTCAGCAAAACATGCTTATGACAAACAATAAACCGACAGACACCAGCCTTACATATTCAAGGTACAGCTACTCTAACAGAGCCACTGTCAAATCAGGAAAATAATTTGAATTAAAAAACATGGCTCAATAACAAAACTTTTTGTTGAGCGGAGGCATGCTGCCATATGCAGACATAAGACACAAAATTACATAGCTTTTCTAGAGCAGGTCTTTTCTTCCAAGCATAAGTGTTAATAAATTGAATTTATTAGAACACATTTTTATAACTCAGTTTCATAAATCTGTATTGTGATGGAAAATGTTAAGTCAAAAATTCCCAACTATTTCTCTTTGCAATTTGTTAAGTCTTAAGGCACTATTAAAAGCAACAGTATGGGGATAAGGAGATCAGCAGAGATTAAAATAGTGATCCCACTTTATTATTTTAAGTAAAATAGATACTAAAAAGGGACTAAAAAGAGGAGATAGTATCACTAAAGGATACTAAAAAGCATTTGCTTAATTACATCTCTAGCTTAGTAGATATCAACAAGATTGCACAAGTATTTAAAGATAGGCATCTACTGAGCCGCTTTGTGATTCTAGCTGTTGGTAAGCACATTCCAAAGGTCTTTTATATTTAATTTCTGTCATATACATGACACTAGTCTGAATGGATATGTTAAGTACAGAAAATCAAATACTTTCATGTCACTTCTCCAACTTTTAAAAGCTTTACAAGAAGTGAAAAGGTTTCACTTAACTTTCACCTGTTAACCAGCAGATAACAAGGTCTCTGGAGTGAGATTACAACTTGATTTCTCTGGGTGGCACACACCTGATAAGAAAAAAAAAAAAAAAGAAACTGCTCAAAGCAATCCTATTCAAGGGACAGGGAAATTTATCTTTGAGTAGTAACACTTTTTTTTTTTTTTTTTTTTTTAAGAGAAAGTTCTGTCTTGCAGCTGGACACTTAGCTTTGTCAGCTCTCATTTCTCAGGCTACAGTTGCTAGACCTCCTTCTGTTCCTCAAATGCTTGAGGTTTTATAGGGTAAAATTGCCAAAATAATGGGTACAGAATAATGCCTTAAATTCTGGTAGCAGTAATGGTCTAAGGCAAGGCATTCTCTACTGTACTGCTGCAAAAGCATGCTTTAATAAGACATTGCATGTTGTTACTAGAGCTCTCTTAATAAACGTCACCAGTAGAGACACAAAAGTGGTAAGTTATTTGATTTTAAGTTCTATTTTGGGTCATTTATTTTATTGGCTTTTATCTATAACAGTGACAGACAAAGTAGTCATTTATGTGATTTAGACACCTAGCCATCTCATTTTTGCATGCTGGCTTCTTCTTGGGTTCTTGCACCTCCTCACTCTAAAGCCCTCTGCTGAGTAAAAATATCTGTCGGTCTGCACATTTAATTGTCATCGACTTTCAATATATTGATTTCCCCAGATACACAAAGCAAAAACTAGAGCAACAAAACTAGACACTTTCAAGCTTCCTTCGTACGTAAAACTCCCTACATGGTTCTGTTTCCTTTATGCTAACTAAATAGACTTCTCTCTTTTCCAAGAGAATCTTAACATATTAGACTAGATCCTTCTTCTGAATGTGTTATAGTAAGTCAATGGAAACCAAAGAAAGACTCCAGAGAAACTGACCTGCTAACCAGACTTGTAGCAGACTAGCTGTCTTTTCCTAGCATTAATGACTGGCTGTGAATATTCTTCTGTGAATATTTTCTTGAAATGTTATTCTTTTTTGGTTTAAGACCACACAATCAGCTAGGCAATATCAAGACGATAACTTGAGGATATGGCATTCACTCAGAAATTAACTGACATCTTTCTTATTCCACCTTGCTCAGCTTACGTCCTCTTGGCATACTCAGAATTAAATTAAGACCTCAACATACAGTTTTTGAAGTGAAAAAGTAAAGTCTTATAGAAAAGGTAACTTAATAAAAATACCATAGATCAATATATTAGTCTATTTCTCTGAAATAAATGCTGTGAAATTTTCAAATCTCATGAATAGTCAGCAGAAGTATTAGGGGAAGTGAGTAGCTGAGAAGTGAACCTATTTGTTTTTAGCTTCTTTTCACTATCTGTTAATAAGTGCTTTGAGTTCAGGAAATATAAATGGAAGGAGAATTGCATTTTTAAAAACACACACATATATATACACACACACTTTGAGTCAAATTTGACAGCAAAAGAATCTTGATAGACCACCACATTGCTAGCCCAGCACATTTTCTCATTCACATGAATTAGTTTGTGACCCTATCACCAGAAAGACATGAAAGATCATATGTAACTTTTGAGAGTACCTTCCACAACAAGACACATTAACCTATCTATGGATTATGATTTCCCTAGAAGGAGTTTTGAAAATACTATTATGCAGTATTAAACACCCCTAAATGAAAGAAAGAGCTGACAGAAGACAAAATGGGCACATGTAACAACCATATTCTCAGCATTCAAAAGTTGGCTGATTTCTAACATTTCTGTAGGAATACAGCAGGCCTCCAAGGGCCTCAAGACTGCTTAAGGAGTCAAGTATTCAAGAGCTGTCAGACTGCCAAAAAATGTCATTTTAGGCAGTGGCTTTGCATGCTGTCACCAAATACTTTCACACAACATAGTAAACCAATGGCAAGCGTATTTTATGGCTTTGTAATTAACAGATTACTGCAGGGGAGGTATGAATGGGAGCACACTCTTTATGAAAACTGGAGAGAAAAGCATAAGAATAAAAAAAAGTTAATGTAGGTAATCCACTGCCTGGTACTGAAAAGTCACTGTGCTGCAAAACAGATATTCAAAATCTGGTTTCTGTATTGCAGAAAGAAAATAAATTAGCATAGCTTAATAGCTGTTTTACAGTTGTGGTTATTAAGAAATCAAGATGTACAGTGCAATTTACTATCAGCACAACTGTTTATCTTTCAGTCACAAAAAAAAAATTGTTAGGTATTATTGAATCAAATACATCATTTACAATTCAGCAGACATCTATGGCAATATACAGCCAGGACAATAGATTGTAGTGCCAAGAATTCACTGACAACTACCGACACTTCTCCATTGACTGTCTGCGTGACCAGGAATTCACAAAGTCTTAAAGATTCTTTTAACTAATGATAATCATTTTTGATCTCCAGAAAATTACTATGGCATGTGTAGAAATGAGATTCATAAGAATCCTTACCCTCTTGGCAGAGCAATTAATTTAGTGATTATATTGCATATTCAAAAAAAAAAAAAAGAAAGAAAAAGAAAAAAAAACAAAACAAAAGCATAGTTAAAATTTCAACACAATAGATTGATCCAAGTAATCATCATCCATATTCAGAACAGCATGAAAGACTTTCTTGCAGATAAAAGAAAGTTCCATGAATGCATTTGCAATCTGCCATACATATTCATTTCAGCATACTGCACCATGATTTATTCTTTTATAATCTCTACTAAGATCATTTGTCACTCATTTAGGTCTCAAGTCTTCCGAAAGTGACAAATCTTTTCTCCTACATTTCTAAGTACTATTGAAGGTATTTAAAAAAAAAAAAAAATGCAGCATAAGTTGCTTAAGCTGTTTTACAGCTACACCACAAAGCAAGAAGATTGCTTCACTGAGTAACTTGTTAAATTTGGGTTCATGTTTTAAATATTTCTCAGTCTTGGCTGAAGATCTCGCCTTCACTCACGACCTCACGAACTATTACTATCATGATTTGAATCTAGTTTTCCATAACATCATAAACCAGCAAAGAATATCTTCAAGCAGTTACACGTGTATATCTGAGTTTACAGGATCAACTCACTCCTCAGTACAAAATACAGAAAGCTTTCTGCGGGGTATATAAAATATCCTTTTCCAAAACTCTCTTCATTTACTTGACTTGTCTATACAACAGCCACCATAAGAATCATGACATGCTCCTGATTCCACTTGAAGTCTTCACAGGTAACTGTGTCTTTCCTGGAACCCAGGAGAGTCAGAGCACCTGGACACGTTTACCACATTAGAAGCTCAATGGCACACAGCACTGTGAGAGAGTAGAGAGAAATACTAGAAAGCTGAAGTCCTAGTAAGTTCCAAGACCAACTTCTTAAGCAAGCTTTACCCAAGTCTACTTTACATATCCTATCAAAGACAGTAGGCCCTCACTCAGCAAGTAATTTCTACAATAGCAATTCTGTTCTATTACGGGACACCTTATAGCCATCACTCCTAAAAATCTCCTTAGAGAAAGGATAACGAGGAGCAAAAAAGAACTAAAACTGGTCTGTGAAGCAGCACTCAGTGTTTTACTGGAACAATAATTACTACTTATGCTTAGCAAATTTTAAGACAAGCCTCTGTTTCATTACAGTGACAAAAAGGCTCTAAACATTTAAAAAAAAAAAAAAAGATTTAAGACTTTTTTTTTCTTACTGAATCAAGTCCTACATAAATAAATGCCAAAAGCTCTGGTCATTTTCAAGTAAGCACCACACTAAACCATTCAACTAGAAGAGGGTTACACTTTCCAGTGACAAGCTTTGTTAGAAGACTGCTCATTTTTAAGGGAAAAAAGAAAAAAAAAAAACAACAGATATTCACAGTACTATGAGGATATCTCCACTAGCAATGCTCAGCTGGTCATCACAGCATGAGACCCCACCTGGAGTACTGTGTCCAGTTCTGGAGCCCCCAGCACAAGAAGGGCATGGACCAGTTGGAGAAGGTCCAGAGGAGGCCACAAAGATGATAAAAGGGCTGGAGCACCTCTCTTATGAGGACAGACTGAGAGAGTTGGGGCTGTTCAGCCTGGAGAAGAGGAGGCTCCGGGGAGACCTGATAGCGGTCTTCCAGTACCTCAAGGGGGCCTACAAGAAAGATGGGGAAAGGCTGTTTAGTAGGGCCTGTTGCAATAGGACGAGAGGTAATGGTTTTAAAATAGAGGGGGGTAGATTTAGATTAGATATTAGGAAAAAATTTTTTACGATGCGAGTTATAGAACACTGGAACAGGTTGCCCAGAAAGGTGGTGGAGGCTCCATCTCTGGAAACGTTCAAGGCCAGGCTGGATGAGGCTCTGAGCAACCTGACCTAGTCAGGGATGTCCCTGCTCCTTGCAGGGGGGTTGGACTGGATGTCCTTTGAAGGTCCCTTCCAACCCTAACCATTCTATGATTCTATGATTCTAATTTGGACACTACAAGACTGCCAAAGACTGGAAGACCAAGTTGTTCACTACACTGCTTCTTAAACCAAAACTGGGAAATCACTGTTTCTCTAAATCAACAGTACTAAGAGGAGCCAGCACAAACATTTTTTTGTACCGTAAGCAGCTGCACAATTCCACACCCAGAGGAAACATACCTTCACAACTACACGGTCTGGGGCACAAGCTCTGTAGCATTTGTCATTGTGAAAACTACTCAAAGAGCTCTGTTGCACAGAAAGCCCTTCTACCTCTAGAAGAACAAACATGCCTTCTTCCCCCAGAGACAAAAGCAAAAACTCTAGGCACAGAGGAGGAAAAAAGAAAGTGGAAAAAAAAAACAAAACCAAACCCTTCCAAGCCTTTCTTCCTCCCATACAACCACTAACAGCACCTGGCATCTTCCCTTTTGTCAGGAGCACTCATTTTCACCTGAAGGCCATTTATGTCCCACTAGAGCACTAAGCTATTAACTGCTGGGTGAAACAAGTTATTTGCTTGAAATTAGGATGTAGTCTGTTCTTTTCTTGGTAAGTTTAGTGTGATAGAATATGCTCCGTCAAAGGCAGGCACTTAAATTTTGAGACTAAATTTAACTAATAAGATAATGTTCAAAGAAGAGAACAGTGGTTTTCTAATTAATAAAACAAAAACATTGCTAACAATGTAGTGCAAGTTCTTAGGAAGCTCCTTCCTCTGCTTATTTCTCTCTGTATCAGGCAAGCATATGAGTGCTGGATGGTATTTCATGTTCCTGAGCTGGGATATGTTACCTGCTGTAGCAAATAGCATTTCTTTCAACAACAGCCTTTTTTATTCCATGCGAAGCACACAAGCTTAGTGCCTCAATCTCCTTTTAGCATTATTCATTACACTTAAACAAAACGTGTATACAATAGCCTCCAAGATCTTCTGTCTTTTCATATTTGTTATGTTCTTTCCTTTTTTTCAGGAGTTATATTAGCCAAGCACGTATCCTTTCTCCTGCTGCTGATGTCATTAAACTTTACATCTTAGTCCCTGAACGCAACAGAGCTCTAAGCACGCTCAGGACTCACTTTAGGCAGACTTAATGTAATCAATGAAATATTAGAGCATTGCTAACTGGTATACCACAGGATTAAGTATCCCATAATATGCTTCAGAATAATCAGCACTCACCCAACAACTGCCATGATTTCTTCTGAAAGAAACTATTTGGGAAGTTTTGTGAGATTTAAACTATCTATAAGGTATATTCAGTACTCATTACAACAACAGCCTTTGACTACAGGGTAACGTACCAGGTGGGCTTTTAACAACAATCAACAAAGTAAAATACATAGATGAACTTTTGATCAAAGTCCTAACATTAATATTACTGTGACTTTAACCGCGCAATTCTAATACTGCATTAAAAGTTTATTGCAGTTTCCTTTTGCCTTTTCTCCCTTCTTAGGGCAAACAACACTGCAATTTCAGAGTCAAAGGCCCCATGGTAAGTTGAATGAACCTTTCAAACAGGGACCGTCACTTGTAACAACATCCTTACCCGTGCGTACAGCCCAGTCAACACATAGAAGAGAACCCAAGGCGGCTGCCCTCACTCTTCTAAGGAAATACCACCTCACCAGTATGAGGGCAGCTCTCTTGTCCCATTTATAAGTATACAAAGACTAGAGAACTGATAAACTCTGAACAGATTATTTAATGAAAACATTACTACAAACCCTTCTGCTAGAGTAAGCAGACATTCTGCAACTCATTTCGCTGTTATCCTTAGGAACATCTCCAAACAAAGCCATTAAAACAAACCACTCTGGAAACAGTGAATTGATATGGAAGAATGCAAAGAAAGCCACATGCTTTCCTGCATTTTGCTTTCTCTCACTCTTTACCAGCATTTTATAAGATCTTGAAGAAGGTCCCTGGAACCCTATTAAACAGAGCTCAACAGATTTAATGCTTTACATATTGCCCAGGACTTCTTTCTCAGAGGTGAAGCCTTAAAATTGAGGGTCTTATTCCTCGCTTTAGAAAGAGCTCCCTGAAGAGTGACTCCTGCAGTCACCCAGGAGCCCTTCTAGAAGAGAACTCTAATTAAGGGCCTAACAACACAGTTAGATGTCTAACCTGAGATACCTGCTTCGAAAAATACCATCCCCCTAAAGAGCTTGGTTTGGAAACCTGCTCAGAGAAATTTGCTTTAAATTTGCCCTTAAAAAACACACTTAGCTTCTTTTTCAGTGAGAAGGAGGTCACTAAGGATTGTTATTAATGATTCTCTTCCATGAGATACTGCCAACATCACTAATGCTATTCATTTGCTCACAGAACTTTTAGGTTTTTATTCTTCAGTATAGCTGGGAAAGAGATTACTCTGCCTGAGATCAGCGTAATTACAGAGAATCTGGCAGGCTTGATATCCTTTTATTTCCTGTTAAATCACAGTCATTAGCCTCAAGTGGGACAATCACAATTTGGCAATGTAGTATCAGCAAAACCCACCTTTACACAGGTCTGGCGGAGCTCCTGCGACTGGGCACGTATCAGATTGGCGAGTTTGTGCACTCTAACAACTAGCTTAATTTCTCTAGGCTATAGTACCAGTTCTTCCCTTGGCTTGCCCAGTACTCTTCTTGTGCACAGGCCATCTCCACCTGCCATCTCTTTGTGTAAATGAAATTTTGCAGCACAATGCCCTAACACCACTTGTTGAGACCTGGTCGTCCAGACTCTTCTACAAGGACATCCTCTTCTGGTGCTGTGCTTTGGGCTATCAGTTAATCATTTCTAAGTCACATGACAGCTGAATCAAACAGCACACAAACCTTCTAAAAGTTTCCCCAAAAATACACTGTGCTTTAAATAGTACAAAAGAAAGATACGAGTAAGTAGAGTAATAAAACACTTCCACACATCTCTTATGTAATATATGCTGGTAAATACTGTGAAAAATCTAAAAGTAATCATATCCAGAAAGTGTTTAGCTACCTAACTTCTAGTAAAATCAACAGGATTAAGGTACATATGTGACTTTGAGAAGGCAAACTTATTATAAGGCATCTAAATTTTTTTTTTTCCAAAATGGCTTTAAATCACTTACAAAAACAGGACTCAGGTAAACCATTATTACTGCTTTCTATATGTAGTGAAAGACCGTAAGAGAAATTAGGTCGAACCCACAAAGGCATTTTAGGCATCTGATTCCTATTGAGTCAGAGTTAGGAGCCTGTATGGTTTAGCGCATGAGAACCTAAGCACATTTTAAATACATGCTTTTTCAGAAGTTAAGTAGAAATTTGCCATTTTGGAAGCTTAGACAGAGTTTATTAGAATCATTTTTATCTGAGAGCCTTGACACAACAAGAAATGCCTCAACTTATTTCATGGCAGTGCAGACCCACCTTTTGGTATTAGAAGAAAGGAAAATTGTGATGCATCTTATTAAATATCTTACACTATGTGCTTTGTCTGCAGCTTTTGCAGCTCAAGACTCTATTATATTGACAGCCTGAATGTGTAAGACATACCTGTTAGACTAATATCCAAGAAAACAGTTTTAAAAACTTAAAAACTCACCTTCACCATTTTACAGATGTTGAAAGTCACAGTATTATCTGCAGTCCGAAAATTATATCAGTTATGCTTAAGATTACTAGAAATGAGAATTTGAAAGGTATAAGAATTATGCGGCATTCTAAAGAATACATGAAGACGAAAATTGTTGCAACACAGGGTAGCATTTTCATCAGAAAGTTCTATTTAATGGACTCAAGTCTGAAACATTGAAATCATATGAGATATCCTACTTCCACATTATTTCATAGCATTAGACCTAATCACTTCCCTTGACTTCATGAATCTTATAGAATTACTGTCAAGCTATATTTGGCTGAGAAATCTGTTTATATGAAGCTGATTTGTAGTTTTGCTGTTAAGTAAAAAGATAAATCCATCTGCTGTCTTTCATCTCACCTTTTTATGAAAGCCTGCAAGATGAAGCCTGTAGCAATTTTTTTTTAATCTTTCTTTGGCTGTTCCATTTTCAAATATCAAACGAGGGTTTTTCAGCACAAACCACGTAAGCCTCCCTCCACTGAGGTTAAAAAACATTATTAACTCTTAGCTCTAAAACCTACACATGCAAGACGGTCACATAGTCAAATTCTCATCAGCCTCCTGCTTCAAACAAAGGTTGTGGTTCAAAAAATATTATGAACAGGTTCTTACAGTACTGAGTGAGTTACTTTAACTTCATTCCCAAAAGCCAAAGAAGAAAGGCAGGGTACTTCCCTTCCTTACCACTCAGTATTTTGAGTCTGTTTAATATTTGGAGGCCTGGCTTCCTCTGTTGACATACTTTTTAAATTCTAGACTGGTAAAACTTTCAAGTTATCATTAAACACACTCCACAGTAAGAGGTACCCATCTTGTTCTAGTACAGCATGGACCCACCTGTGAGAAACGGAAAAGAGATTTGGAAGAGATGCCTAAAGCCATCCTCATCTGCAGCAGCTCACAGCTTCTTAAAAAACTGCCTCAGACTAAAGGCTAAAATAAAACTGAAGCTGAAATGTTCATCTGATGAGAGGAAAAGATCTTTGCCTAGCACAGGAGCAGGCACACTGAGGCTGCTCAGGAGCAGAGTAGCCACCCAGTTCTGCTAACTAGCTGGTTGATCAGTCTTGTAAGAGTCCTGCTAGCATTTACGGATTACAAAACAACATGATTGCTCACAGATGCCCCGGCTTCCCGTACCAGTCATCTAGTGCCACCTGTGCAGAGAATGCTAACTAGAAATCCCACCTTTGCTGTTCATGAAGAAGATACTAGCACTCACATAGCAACAGATTTTCTTTTTTTTTTTTTTTTGTGAAATTTTGATTTACATCACAGGATAAAATTTACACTAGCATCTAGCAATAGTCTGCAGTTTAGAGTTTACGTTTTATTCAGAAAAGTACAGAAGGTTTGGGCATGAAGCCATAAATTCATAACACTCCTATATAGTGCCATTAAATACTACATTTTGGAGTAAAAAAAATGCACGTCTTGCATGATAAAGTGAAAGATTACACTAGTGAAGCATCAGTCATCACCTGTTGACATTTAATTTAATAGAACATTTAGAACAAGAACACATAATGCTGGAAGCTGATATCAAAGAAATAGAGAATTTGAAAATTTATGAAGATAAAGATACAGCCAAACAGGAAAAAAAAAAATATTATGGTGACTTCAGTGCAAGTAAGTGACACAATGTACAACTACCATGGTACTCAATAACGCATATTAGAAGGGATATGTCAACAGAGCTACTCCACTAAGTCACACCTTTGTGACCCTAGAGACACACTGTCTGGGGAGGGACAGGCAGCTCCTTCAGCCTCCAGTGCTAAAGGGGGTAAAAGTCACTGTTCTGCCCAAAAAGGCCTTGGACAGACAACATTCCAAGGTTTTGGACAGAATAGTTGACTTAAGCCCCTTGACTTCCGGAGGCAGTTGGTTAAGACACGATACTGTTGCAATGAAAACCTAGCGCTCTCTGACAACAACAATGCAGATCTCCAGTGACGTATAAAACCTGGAACTCCTGGCGACCTTAGAAGGTATTTAAAAATGAAATTATGTGAGTTTGCTTCAGTCTAGTTAAAAGGCACACATAATACTATGCCACATACACGCTGGCTGGTTTTTGTTATGTTTGTTAACATTAACTTGGAAGGGAGGTGTAGAAAATGTACCATGAAGAGCCACACTCTTCATGACAGTGAAGAGCATCCTATTAAATGCACAAGAAACTAAAACAGAGACAATGAATGAAGCACATCTTTGCCAAGCATCACATCTCAGGGAGATTTGTAAAAATTACAGATGGGATTCAATATTCACAACTTATTCTCTCACTCCTCTGAATGGGCAGAGGTTGCAGCTCCTTCACTGAATACCCTTACTGTATTTCTTTTTCTGTTTATCACACATAAAACACTCAGTAAAGAGCACCACCTGAAGAGATAGAAACCAGGCTGGTTCTCCTAGATCTCCCTACTATGAAATTCAAAAAGCAGCGATTTTTAAACAGAGGGGAGGGGCTACAGACTGAACATCACTAGCCTAGAAATTGCTGGTCCCTCAGTTTACAAAGCAACTTTTTTCCTCAAGCACCAAAAGATGATAAAAAGCCTTTCACATTTCAGAAGCATCATGGTTTAGTCCCACTCAGCAGTTAAAATACCATGCAGCTGCTCCCTCAGTTCCCCCCCCTCCCCACCTTCTCCACAATGGGATCAGGAGGAGAATCAGGAAAGAAAGAAAGGCAAAACTCATGGGTCGTGATGAAAACAGTTTAACAGAACAGCAGAGGAGGAGAAAACAGAGATGGAAAAGATAAAACAATAACAGAAAATACTTAAGCACATAATTTAGAGTACAATAACTCACCATAGATCCTAATGCACAGCTCCCTCCTGAGTAGCAAAACCTGTCCCTTACCACCATCCCCAATTTATATACTGAGTATGATGTCACATGGGATTGGCCCTTTGGCCAATTTGGGTAAACTGTCCCAGCTGTTGGCTAACTGGTAAACTATCCCAGCTGTGTCCCCCAGCCATGAGTGCCACCAGTTCCAGTTCCTCTCCCAGCCCAGGGGAAAATTATCTCTACCCTAGCCAGAACCAGGACAAGAAGAAAAAACAAGGGAATAACTCCTCTCCCTCATTTTGCCAGAACTTTCACAGAGCACAATTTCTAAACAACAAAACAAAAATCTATGTAGTTTTTCAGGATGATAACACAGATACATTATAACCAGATAGATGACTGAAGCGCTTACAATAAAAAAGGTAACCAGAAGACTGTATTGGCTTTTCTCTTGATCTCCACTAAACTGAGCAGGGTCTCAACTTGGTTCCGTTATTCTCCATTCTGCATTTCCAATAGTAGCTAAAATAATAAATTCTTGACAATTCTTATATCAATATCTTGAGATACAGATTACGGCAGTCAGAAAGATCCCTGCAAATGCAACCCCATAACATAAAGACTTATAGAACAAAAACATCTACCCAAAGACTATTACCTTGATATTTCTGCAAAACAATTGCCATCTAGGTGATTACACCAAGGAGTGAAACCACATCATCTGTGAATCTAGAACTGTACCCCAGTACACACATATTTGTCCATGGGCCACAAGAGCACTGTTAACCTCTTGCCTGTCTTCAGGATAGTGGAAGTTGTATTTGCTATTCCAATCTCTTTCCTAAAACAAAACAGAGCATCTGATGCTCTCTTATACAATACACATCCAGGCTTTTTTCCCTTACTAGCTCAACAGAGTGGTCTTTGCACGTGATGCCCCCGTTTGATCCTTCCCTTGTCTATATGCCATGGTTCGTACAGAACCCAAATTGAGAACCGCATTAACTTGTGTTCATTCCTTGGTTTGCCAAGTGACAGGTTTATTGGCCATGTTAGTGATGTCACAGATTTTCTTTGTATTTCAGTCATCTGGAGTGGCATTTGGAAAGGGCATTTTTTGCCTAAAATCAATAGCTTCTCTAGCTGCGGTAATATGTCTTCTTACTTAGAAATATTACTCAGAATATAAAAGCAATTGATTGTAGGCAGAAAATATACTTGCCAATTACTGATGGAGAGGGGAAGAATACAAAGTACCCTCTAGCTTAAGTAGTTCCAGCTGGTGACACACCAGTACTAATCAGCACATGTGTTTCAGAGGCACCAGAGCCTTCTCAAGCAAATGCCTGATTTTCCTTCCTACAAGTTGAAACCTAAAGTCTGGTTTATTCCAATGAAAACAGGAACGCACATTTCCAAATCTGGATTTCTCAGAGATATACTCCCACAGCAACTGAATCAGAATATCCTGTTGTTGAATTAAGGTGGTGAGAATCCAAGTTAACTTTGCTTATTTTTTATTACAACTTTCCAGTAACCTTAACAGAATCTGAACAGATGAATCGATCAGTGGAATGGATTTAAAATATTGGAAACTTGTCCTTTCATCTTTGGACTGGAGTTAAATTAAATAAGTTGTGTACTTGATTGTGACAGGTTGTGATTACTTAAGAATGGTGATACTAATTACTATAAAGTAGAAATCAGCACAGCTTTGGTTTGGCACACTGACAGAAAAAATGTCCAGTTCTACAGTCCAGCCTGATAGCCACAGCCTTGAAAGCAGAACAGAAATATCCATACTTGTGTCATTTCATGCTTTATGTTACACACAATTGCACCCAGCAAATTGCTGCTAACAACACAGCTCCTCCCTGTTTGTCCTCTCACCTCCAAACCTGCTCCAACCACTTCAGCACTCATTTACTTTCTCCATTGCAACTGGCTGCAAGGAAGTCTCACAGGTTGGTGTAGTACCTCTGGTCATATACTGCTCCTTCTCACGTTTCCCAGCCGTGCATAGGGTGTGCATCAGCTTCACAGCAAAGCTGGAAGAAGAAGAAGAAAGGCCCCGAAAGGCGTTATGTAGTTGCAACAAGCTTGACATAAGCAGCAGCCAAATCGATAAATCCCCATAGATGTTGGTCTGAGCAACAGTTTTCTCAATGCAATTATGATCGCTCACATGTTTCTCTGAATACCAAAGAATTTTTGTAACACCTATTTTAAGGCTCATATTTTCACACGTACCTCAGTGAGATATAAGAACAAGTTCCAGTGATGCTGGATTGGAGCACCTAACTCAAACTTTCTGAAAGAACAGAGATGAGCACTGGTTAGCACAAAATCAGTTTTGACTGTTGTTTGCCATGCAGTTTTCAAAGATTAAGTCAAGTGTACTTTTCTGGACAGGTGAGGCCATTAGACCCCTGCTGTAGAGTGAGTTCTGGAATCATCATTCAGAAACACTACTTTTAACATACTTCTTCAAGACCTAAAATTCAGATACCAATATAAAACCTAATTAAAGTGTGAAACTTTCATTTCTTACATATGTCGAATAACCTCTTTCATTAGAAGGAAGCCCTTACTTTCATAAGCATCTACATGTTAAATCACCTAATAATAAATACAGTAATTCCAGAAATTATACATATATATTTTTATATATGTATGTATAATATACATTGAGGCCTAGAATGCAATTCCAAGTCCTTTCTGTATCAGCTGTTTCCTTCTGAATTTCTATATACTACCACTTTATATATATCCCAGACATTTACTCAAATTGGGTCTCAAGAAGTGCTTTGGTGTGCTTTTAGTATCAGCAAAAAAGATTTTGAAAAAATATTTTATTCAGTATATTGTAAACCAGAGATAAAAGATGGCATGGTTTTTAAAGCAAAAACACCTAAAACCAGAAAATGTTTTGGCCAGTTTCTCTTCACAGCTAATTCCCTCTTCCTTGCCTTGACATTATACAGTCATTAAAGCAGGCACAGCTTTCAGTTAGCACACTTAGTACGTTATTTACATTTTAAAAGGATGTTTTGGAATGTGCTCAATTCCAAGCAAGCATTACATAAAATTGAATTTTATACACTGGGCAATACTGCGTTCCATTTGACATGCTGCTTCAACAAAGAATAGATTAACAAAGAGTCTACAGCTTCATACCTCCAAACCATTTCCTTCTGTCTATCAGTGAAAGTTTTTCACCCTTCACACAGGTTGCTAAGGTGATAAAGAAACAAGGAAAAACAAAAAACTACCCTCAAAAAATCACTCCCAAAAAACCAAACAAAAACTTTGTGCTTGAACCACAAAGTTTTGGTTTCCAAACTACATATATGAATTTAAATATTACTGTGATGGATGGATAAACTGATAAACCTCTACAGGGCAAATTTCCAGGACGTGTTTTTTGTTTGGGATGATTTTAAGTATGATTAAGCATAAAATACTGAGACTTCTCTTCACTGGGAAATTTAACAGTGTTTCAGTCCAGCTTTAACAAGTAAGTTAAATTACATAACGCTGCTCATACCCAACTGACCAACGAAGATAATGACAAGTTGTGTTCGGAATTTATCATTCACTCAGGGATAAACTTGCTGTTACCTAACTTTTTAAGTAGGATGAAAAGAACTTATCCATTCTTCATATTAACTGGTTTCTTGTAGCTTTATTCAATTCCAAATACATCTAAATATTAAAATATGGCCTACTACATACTAGACTTCTAACATTGCAAATGCTGTGCATAAAAAGAAGAAAGAGCTAGGAAGAACAAGCAAATGGATTCTGTTGAGCACAGAGGAAAGGAAGAGAAAATTGTCATGCAAAGGCTCAATCAGTCACTTTATGCTTCACCAATTTTTAGGTAGGTCTACTTTACCCATATGGCAGTTTACCAAAACTTGGCTTACTCAAAATTCATTTTATATCAGTTTGGTCTATTACCCAGCCAAGAACTTAATAAATCAAACTGAAGAATTAAATGGACTGCCACCTTGGCATCCCTTGTATCTCAGTCACTCCACTTATCTGCTCTGCACTGCATAACCACCGTCCAACTTGGTAAATGCTACAATCAGCAGCTTTGCACTTGATCCAATTTGAATCTATCATACTATTGCAGCTGAAGAGTCACTGTCGTTTCTGCACAGCCTAATAGAAAATATTTGTTGTTGTTTCTATTCTGTTATGCTTTTGTTCTCTTGACTTGTAGCCAGACCCAGAAGTGTAAGCAGAAAAATCGATTGTTCTACAACCTTTTTTGAGTAATGTGGAAACAGGAACTATCAGTAACCCTTGAACAATTCTCTCTTCTAAAACTTCACTTTTATTTTTGATAATCAAATGTTTTGAGAATTTGGGGTATTCACCCAAACCCAGCTAATTTTCCACAAGCTCAACATATTCAAAAGGTGAAGATCATCCTCAGGAACGGCACTTGTGCTGCTAGTTAGGATTTCTTCTGACCACATCACTTACTCAAAAGAATTTTCCATGCCATCATTGCCCTAAAGATTCTTCTCACGGTTTCAGTAACAGTGGCATCTGCAGAGGGGAGCTCCAGCCACTTGAAACTCATTAAAACATACTTGAGATTGACAATGAGTTGAAAACATCTGTCAGACTTGGCCAAGATTTCAATCAAGTGTGATGTTGCAGTGTTACTTTGCTACATTGACTTAATAAATGACTTGGCTGCTGTCAATGCAAGGAAAGTTGGGTTCTAATTACTAGCCTGACTTTTTTTCTGTATCTGAAATGTACTTTCACTTAAAAGTTCATAGTCTACGTGACATGCATTAAAATTAATTTGCTGAATCTAGAAGCTGAGGTAAAGTAATACAGAGTCACTTTTTAACATGCTGTATTAGGCATCAGCTAATGTTTAATGTAGTGTACTTATAAAGAGTCTCTGTATAGAAAGTAAATCGTTTACTTCTCCCAAACAGACTAAGAAAAAACAAGTGACTACCTGATACTTTCAGCCTCATTTTTTTTTTAACCTCAACAAGTCCCAAACAACTCAGAGTAAAAAGCTTCTAAGAACCTTGCGTCATTTTTTAAGAATGTCCAGGAAAACCTGAGTTGCACAAGTTATTTTTCAAAGAAGCTAAAAAAGTGTATACCTAACTGAAGATATGCCAAAGTAAAAAAATTAAAGGGCTGTATTACTATTTCAAATGGAATGGGAAAGAGGTAGCACACAGCTAATTCTTATCTCCAGAAAGACAATGCTATTTTTCAGATGTAAGTGTAGGGAATCCAATCTGGGGACTGATGGGCTTCATCCTTTCTCTTTACTTTTTTTTTAGTATCCCTTTGATCCAAAGGTGTTACAGGGATTTCTTGAGCTCTCCCTTCTTGGGAACAGTCCCATAAACAGGATACTTTAGAAAAACAAAGTTTTACACAAAGTAAGGCCCTAAACAAAATCAACAACTTGGAGTCCAGAAAGCTGTTATAATATGATTTACACGATATAAAACTATTATCTGTTATGAGCATGCTACATAGTAAATCTGTAGGTGCAGGGAGACCACGCCAATGAAATGTTAATATTGACATAAAGCTGCACAACTTTCATTTTACCATTCTGATATGTGCAAAGTATTCCGGTAGTTATTTAACGGGATTATTTTATGAAAATTGAGTTCCAATAAGCAGATTTATTTTGTTTGGCCAGATTTCAGCTTTGTTGTTGTTGTTGAAAGGTAAACTAAAATAATAAGTGTAATAATAAGTAGTCAGACTTACTAACTGTTCTGTGAAGCTTCTACTTCCACTAAATCCACTGTAAAGATTCGCCTGAGTCCGCCAGAACACACGAAGGCCAGTGAGAAGTGCTTTTAAATATCCCACACCTAGGCTGCATGCAGATATATGGGAGTTTTAATTCAAGGCTGCATGTGTGGCTAGAAAGAAGGAAAAGTTGGCACATAGCTCTTGTTCTTTAAAAGCCAATCTGTCACTCCCTTTCGCAAACACTGACATGTTCAGATTGTGTGTGCACCCAAACTGAAGCTCCAAAGAGTGCTTTGTTTGTTTGTTTGTTGTTGGTTGTGTTTTTTTCTGAAACTATGCCAGTTCTCTGAAATTATGGATATTGACTGAAGAAATAACAAAAATTTTATTACCTATGTATTTAGGTATAAATTATTCCTCATTTGAATAAAGATCTTTTAGATAAATATAATTAAAATCTTAAGTTGTGCCTGATGTGAAATTTCATATATTCACAAAAAAAAAAAAAGCTCTTTTCCTTTGCTTGCTATGTAGGAGCTTTAAGAAAGAATAAAAATATTAATCTTTGCATTATCACCAGTGGCCAAATCAAAACATTTCTTTCTCTAACTGTACTTTGAAATTACACAAAAATGCAAAAAAAAAAAAAATCCAACCATTTTATCAATGATGGAATGCATTGTGCTGTGTTTTGTTTTACAGTATGGAGTCCTGTCACATGCAGTATGGAGTCCTGCGAGAGGCTGGCAGACAGTCTATTTGCAGCTGTATTCTTATTTTTAAAAAGAAAACTCTTTATCCAGTCAGCAAGTGCCTTTTCCAATAATTTTTCACTTCAGAGAAGCACCTCTCCACTTATACTAAAATATTAGAACATGAAATAATATAATACACTCACATATTCTTTACATACATGGTGAATATTTTAAGTAATGTTTTGAAATACACAGTATTATTGCCACAACTTCTCTTTGTTCTTTGGCTTAATGGTCACAATAGAATTGTTCACAAGGTGCTATCCTGACAAAGCAAGGTGCTCTGCTCTAGATATTTGCCCTTCTTTTTCTTTGTCATCTAAAGGTAGATGAAAAACTACAGTTTCTTGGGTGGGGGGAAAGGGTGAGGTACAAGGGCCAAGCTCAGACCATAGTAACAAGGTATGTTTAACCTAAGGGCTACTCATACTTCAGAGACTCTCACTCTGTGAGCAAACTAAGAAATCAGAGGATTACACACAAAGTAAGGTGAAACTCAGTTCAGGCAAAGATGACAAAAATCTAATCTTCATAAAACTGTAACAAGGTTCTTTGAGGCTTTTCAGTCCTTAGGATTTAATAATAATATTCATTGACAGCTTAGTCACTGAAGTCCTTGGTGATATACCAGGCACTTTAACAGTCATCTAGAGAACACGTCTGTTTCTGCCAATTCATAAATGCAAATTTATTTTAGACAAGGCATGAATAACCCACTCATTCATCCTCAAGTACAATCAGATGAAAATGCATATGTTGAGCAGCCAGTCACACATTATTATTTGTCATGGATCTGCTGTATCTACATTCATTTCTATCCCTTTTCGGAAGCGGGACAGACAAGATGATTAAGCAGGAGATGGAAATCTCAAGATTACTGTCAGGAAACACATCTTCACTACAAAAAGTTCTCTAGAAAACCCTATAAACACTTATCGTCTCATGGTCCCTAACATGTTGTTGATGTTCACTTCTCTAAAACTGCCACTTGAAAATACGGGTTAGGTTGTAATTTCTATAACCTATTTCTATTCAAGCTGATCTCTTGAATGTAAATGGAAAAGAACAGGGTGAAATAGAACAAAAAGTCATGGTTGCATCTCCAGCCTCCAGGCTAGGAGAGACTATCAATGCCATGCTTTTCCTATAACGAACATTCGCTAAACCTTTTGTTGAACTAGTTTCTGTAATTTACTTAACTGTATAAATTAGTTTTGCAATGAAATAATATGCTTTACTCTGTTTTCTTAAGAACATTGTATCAATGCTTGGAAATATATTTGTTTCCCAAGTTATGTCTATACAGGATGAAGCCCTCCTAAATGCATATAGACCTCCTAAGTCTACATACATCACTGTATGAGCCAGCAAATCACTTCCAAGGCAAACACAAGCCCATTTTCATGTCTCGTATTCTGTTAAAGTTTGTCAATGTCAAGTCAACCCTCCCTAAAGACCACAGATCTTCAATTAGAGATGTAAAAAACAGTTTGCAGGCAATTTAAATCCTGCAAACTGGCAATCTTCTCATGAAAACCACAATAAATTATTTCTATTCTCATGCATCAGTACTCCTGATTTACCATCATTTTTCAGTTACATGAATTGATCCTTAATTTCCAAGACAGGGGAAAAAATTGAGCATTTTTGACAGGGGTTAGCAATTTGCCATTTAGTCACATTCAAGCTTACACTGCTAACAGTTTAAACTACTTGACCAAATAATAGTCTTCTCTGGTAAATTCTTAATGTACCTCACGGATTCCCACTCCACCCTTATAAAAAAAAAAAAAAAAAAAGTTGGTCTTTTCTCATCTTCCCCACTAAAGCAATATAGAACTGGCCTATCAGCGCTGGAAATTTGCAAGCTTCCTTATGCTGAATGCGGATAAAACGTGTTGCCAGGTAGCAATTACCGGAGATAAATATTTAAAACCATTAGAATACTAGAAGAGGCACTGAATTTTTATTTAAATATACAAGGTTGTGTTCACGTGAGGCTAGATCTTCAGTAGGTTAAATCAACAAATCTCTTTTCAGACTCCAAATCAGCACAGCACTGTCATCCCACTGAGGTCAGTCGGTCCACGTGGAAAGCTCAACACCAGTATGAGGACATCACTAATACCAATGGACTGCTGAATCACAGTTTCACTGTGATCAAGAATACAAACCCTGTCTTTCAGGTTACTGAAACAGTGCTCAGAGACACATGCAAATCTGAAAATGAATGAGGAAATGTCACAATTCAAAAGAAGCTGACACCTGTCAATGCACTTTTAAAAAGAAATGTTCTATTTAGCAAAAATGGTAGAATGCTGATCTGTTCTGATAAGTACTCATTCAAAATTAGGACTCTATTCATTAAAACATCTCTTGGTTTGGGTTTTTTTTTTTTTTGTGGTGGAAAATCAGAACTTCTGTTCCATTTTAAAAAGTAATACTTCCAAAACAGTCCAAAAAGGTAACTTTTGGAAATTTACCATATCTTTGTTTTAGACTCTCAGAATGTCTAATTTCCATTTCTCACTGTTAATCCTATTGATTTTTAATTTATTTTTACTCTCCCATTCTTTTTTAATGCCTCAGCTGTTTTTACTTAATATAATTTCTCTTTCCTTCTTTTTCCTGTAAGATTTTGTCATTTTTTGAGTCTCCAGAAGACCTGGAAGAGTTTAAAGTTTGCTAGAAGATATTGAAGGTGTTCGGTGGTTTGCGGTGTATGCCGTGACTGCCTGGCAGTGAAGAAGCACGTAAGGAACCATCTTTTATGACAGTACTACTGTACTCAGCACACCAGCTGGCCACAAAGTCCTGTGTGCCCCTGTTTATGGGGAATTAAGCACATGCTCCTAAACACTAAGTTGATTTCTAATATAAAACTTTTAAGTGACATGCAATTTCAATTTGAGTGTTTACTTCTAGAAATTTTTTTAAAAATCAGAATGGCAAATTTCTGTGAAACATTTTGATTTAGATCAAAGTGCCATTTGCAAAAGAAAACTGCCATAGTGAGCATTTTTGGGCAGGATTGCTTTGGAGAAAAAAAAAAAATCTTTATTATTTAAAAACAATCTTTTTTTTTTCTCAGAAATGTCAGCTTGCTTCAGAACAAGCAGACTTCTTCATGGGAGATACTTCCAAAAGGAAAATTTTCAGAGCATGACATACTCCCTCATCACTCTGTGCTGCTCAGCGAGGACAGAGAAAGTAAAAGAGTAAAGATGAGCTTAGGAGAGGGTGCGAGGACAGGTATTATTTTGATGTTCATCTTTGTTTCTCACTACTCTTACCTATTTTACTTGGCAATAAATTTGTCTTCCTCAAGTTGAGTCTATTTTGCCCAGAACAGTAACTGCTAAGTGGTCTCCCTCTCAATCCACAAGCTTTCTCATCCTATTTGTTTTCTCCTCCTGTCCCGCTGAGTAGGAAGAGTGAGGGAGCAGCCGAGTGGGTGTCTGGCCCTTAGACAAGGTTAACTCACCCCACTAGATTTTTCACAGAGGACCGGGAACTTGCAACTCCATTGAACTATTTAGAAAATTCTAACAACGGCTCTGGTTCTGCAACTCTTTGTATCCAGGAAAAGACACACGTCTGTGCAGAGCTCTGTGGTTCACAGTGTACCTGCCTGCAAGCATCACCTCTACACACAGAAGACCTAGCTGAAGCCAGAGAGGCTCCACCAGAGCACAAAGCTCCAACTGCCTCAAGACAACTGCAGGATTGGCACCACGAATTGCTCAAATGAACCTGAAACCAATATAACTGTCAAAGGCATATGAACCAAAACAAGAAAATCTCCTCACAATTAGCCCACAACCACTTAGCTATATGGTCATCAGAATACTAAAGAAAAAACTTGTTGCCAATATAGTCAGGGCTCTCTTAATTTCATGCACTGTGACTTCAACAATTTCTTCATTTCTCATTTTATTTCTCTAAAAGTGGCTTCATTTAAAAGCAGGGAAACCACATTTCATGCTCTTCAGTTTCATTAAAGATATACAAAAGCCCTTACCAAAAGAAGACTACTCTAATTAAACCATTGTAGCAGAAGGAAATATTGAAATGATGAATCTGAAAGGATTCTGACACGCTCTATATTCTCTTGCACATCATTCCTTATGGTACAAAAAAAAAAAAAAAAGAAGATAAGATCTTCTCCCTTTAAAAAAAAAAAGGTTTAGAATCACATGATGAAACATGTAACACTCAACCCAGAGTATCACAAATGGACTGTCTCACAGATTTTCTAGAGTGTGTCAAGAACAAAGGTCATCGATCACTTCTTCGGCAGTGTGAAAATATAATATTACACTCTCAGAAAAATCAACCTGTACCTGCTTGACAAGGAAGGTATGGTTAAATCCTCTGCTTAAAACTCATTCCATAGGAAATGTGACAGAAATATCACATGAATTACGTAAGAGAAATTCAACATTATTCAATATGTGCTGCTTAATCAGCACTTGAATTAAAGCACTGCTGAAAATAAAATAAAATAGTAAAACCTGAGTATTACTCCTTCCCTCAGGAACTGAAAAATAAAAATTTTTGAATTATATCTTCCCAAGAGCAAAAAGAATGACAATAACTGTTCCGAGTTCGACTCTGGAAACAGAATGAGGTGGGGATTTATTTCACTTTGTAAGCACATGAAACTAGGACTATGTTAAAAAGTTGGCTCACTGTAAACTCAACTTTGCAATTATTTAATTAATTGCTCCAAATTCTGACAGTATTTTAGGGATCTCTTGGTTACAGGACAAATACATATACGAAGAGTTTGTTTCCACATGGGTAAGCGACCATTTCTGGGGCTGGCTTGAACCAAAGCAGCAGCTTGTATTTATTCAAATTCTGTTTCACGGTGGATAAGGATCTTTAGTGCCTCGTCAGCATTCAAATCCAGTACAGCTAACCACAGTCTGGTGGCTGTTGCATCAGATGAGGCTGACAAACTATTTCAGTTAAATTCCCCACTGGTGAAGATCTCTATCACAGGTTCTTCCCTTCTCCTTTTCAGGTTAGTCTGCAAAACAGCTTAAAAAGAAAAACTTAAAAAAAAAGTCTCTCCTTTCTTTCTTGCAGATCTGTTCCAGGAAAGGAGACTGCCATAGCTTTCTGTCAGGGAGCCTCCTCCACAAACACACTTGCCACCTTCAGTTCATTATATTCTCTACCTTCTCTCTCAAAGCTGTACTGCCCCAGACTCCTGTAGCTACAGCTTTCTGAAGAATCACCCTTCAAGGTCTTCCTTCATGAAAAGGAAAGACTGGGAATGCATATGAATATTCCCAGTCCTGACAAAGCCTGTGCAACCCATAACATACACTTCAGTGTGGTTTCTAATACCATAAGACTTCCTTCTAGTTCCAAGATGACAGAGAAATGGCATTGAGACTGGTGATTAGACTTCCTTATCCTCATGCCATGTCTTTTTCATTCCAGAATGAAACACCTTCACAGACGTTTTGAATTGTTGTAGCTACAAAAAGGATGAGCAAAACAGATATTAATTCTGTTCTTTTTTTTATTATTCCTGATGAAGGGCAATGGTTTTAAAACAGAGGGATGTAGATTCAGATTAGATATGGGGAAAAATTCTTTTACCATGAGGGTGGCAGAACACTGGAACAGGTTGCCCAGAGAGGTGGTGGATGCCTCATCCCGGAAACATTTGAGGCCAGGTTGTACAGGGCTCTGAGCAACCTGATCTGGTTGGAGATGTCCCTGCTCCTTGCAGGTGGATTGGACTAGATGACCTTTTAAAGGTCCCTTCCAACCCAAATTATTCTATGATTCTATCACCTTGTCACATTAGCCCAGAGTCTAACAAAAGACACAGAAAATAATTTCCAATAATCCAAACCCTATTTATAATAAGCAAGAGGCACAAGAGAGTAGATACCAACGAAGTCTAGAAACCAAAATGTTTCTTCCATAGCCTGAAGGAAAATGAAATACATCTCTTCCAACGAGAAGAGCAGGTGAATTAGGGAGCCTTATCAATCTCACAAAAACCTCTCTATCAAATTTAGAGCCATTAAATATTAATTATGTTATTTTAAATTCACTTTTGTTACTCTCTTATTACAATCCACTGGAAATACTGAAACACTAGAAACATCCAGTAAACACATATCCATAGCTCTGGCCCTACTATCAATAGCCATCAAAGCAGTGAAGAGTGCAAATGCATTACTGACTGACTCTTTGGAGACTTTAATCTTTTCTCATAAATCACTTCTCTCCAGCTACCTGATCATTTGGATTTCAGAATGAAATGCATGTTTTCTGAAAGGTTCTGGCTGATCCGAGTGGCTCACAAGTAGGACCATGAGGAGTCTTAAATGGCAATCGCCACATGCTGTCCTGTTTTTCATGCATCTTATTCAGGAAGATTAGTTTGCCTGAAATGAACCATGACATCAGCTCATGAGGAAAGGTTTCATTTTTTAAAAGAAACTTAGTATTGCAGAGAACTATAACTAATCTATTTTTTTTCTAGCTTGTAAGTTTCAAATGAAAATGTTTTGAAAATATATTTTTAAAATACTTCCTAAATCCATACACTAAAACCAAATGATTTTAAACCTTGCAGTATATCTATTTCTCACTTGCTTACTCCACACAAAGCAATGGATTGCACACTATATATGCTGATGGGAGAGTGAGTTCCCTAAAACATAACACACTGGGAAACTGTGGTTTAACATACCTTGCCATTTTTGCCTGAAGCTGTTTCCATCAACAACAAAGGAAAGGAGGTATCATTGATTTCAATGGATGCTGGCTCAGATGCAAAGACAGTATACACAAACAAAGCTTTAGGGAATGGTTTTGATCACCCAGGGTTTTTTTTATTGTTGCTCATCTCTGCTTTTCCTGATTTTGCTGAAATAAAGAACAGCTGTTCTCACAAGCTTACCAATTCAAAGCTGTGAAGACAAAAGTTGCATCTAAATTTCCCTTTTCTTTAATAGCATAGTATAGATCTTATCATATTCAATGGAGAACAAATTAAGTCCAAAAAAGGCAGGGAGGGGAGTCAGTCTCACAATTCTGCTAATTGTGGGAAAATGTCTCTCCCTGCCTGTGTATCTACAGGCACACTCTGCTGGAATTTCTTGCTCCCAAATATGTGGCCAACAGAACAGATCACTGTGGTGAAATGGTTCACATACTGAGGACTGATCCCCAAAATTGCTCTAAGGTCATTACAGTAACAAATCTGAGACAACCTCAGCAGAGCTGACATTTTTTCCTGGACATAAAGATACATGTGTATTTTTCACCACATGTGATCCTTACACTGAGTTATGATACAAAGGCAGATCAGTTGTAGGCACAGTACAATTGATCTGAATGCGCTCAGTGGACGTGTTCTGGTTTTCTGGTCATTCAGCACTCCAAACAAATATCCTGAACTCTTGTTTTCTGCCTCAACAAAATCTTGTGCAAAAATAAGTAGATACTGCTAGAGAAACATGAAAGTCTGAGTAAGATGTAAGCTTATGACCCCACACCAGCACATAGCTTAGCGTGTGCTACAAAACCTGCCAGAAAGTTGGCCAAGTGTTTTGCTACTGTAGACACACCAGCAAAATAGCCCTACATGCTACAGTTCCCCAGAAAGATAACAGTAGCTACCTCTCAGCATCCCAACAGCATGAATGAGTCCTGGGAAAACACTGCACCCATGCAGCTGCCATGTTTTCAAGTGAAACGTCTCACCGTGGCTTGGACTGTGCAATGCAAATGGAACTGCAGCCTCTGTACTCTCTAGTCAGCTCAAGCGTCACCACACCACAGTCACTGCCATAACAAAAGTTTACATACGTCCTTAGAGCGTGGTACAGTCTGTAGCTGAGGAACAGGAGCTCCACATTTGATCCTCACTTCCTTTGTAATCTCAAGGAAATAAATTAGGTACTGCGCCTCGGTGCCTGTTGCTCAAGAGCCAGGCTGCTGTGCTTTTCAAACCAAAAGGACAAAGATTGCTGGCTGCACGTAGGTGGGGACAGACAATTAGCGCACTACACATGCACTACACTCTTGGCTAGAAAGAGGTCTGTCTCTCTGACACAGCAAACAAGGGAGCATGACTTCTAGGTCCAGCACATTTTCTTCCTTTCCCTGCTGTCACAGAGTGAAATGAGGCAGGGATGACAGCTATCAGATAAGCTGCTACTTACCTGCAAGTCAAGTGCCACGCACAAGTAGTTGGCAGCGTACTTTCCCACACACATTAAGAGCCCATTCAGAATCCCAAATAATAATTTACCTCACAAGAGTTTGCTCATTATGTGCTTTGCCCGGCCCTTGTGCTCTTGTAAAACCCTCTTTGAGTAGGTAGGCATGAAATAATCTCCTGCTGCCTGTAGCACTGGCCTTTTTTTCTTTTCATGTGACTGCAAACAGAAACTCCTTATTCAAAAAGGAAAAGGTTATTAAACTCAGCAGAGTTATTTTAAAAAAGGTAGAAATGAACTATGACTGCAATCTTAAGTGCGAGTCTTGCCTGGAAAGCTGTTCGACACACAGAAGGCAAGCGGAAAGCACAGATTCCAGCCAAGTCTGTCCATTTTCATGTGTAGTCACCACTAGCCTGACAACACAGTCATCTGCCATCTTATTTTGTTACGAATGGTCCTTTAATTTGGGGTTACTGTTATTTTTATTAAAGCTTCCTTTAAGCTGTGTGCTCTCTTGAAATGAATCTCCCTTTTCTAAACAAGGCACATATCTCAAAAGGATTTAGACATTGCCACCGGTGAGTTGCCTCACTGATGTTAGAGTGACTCACATGAGTAACATGAAGGCCGATAAGCCTAAGCAGCACTGGAGCCCTTAATTAAAGTCTGATTAAATCTTTATATCCATAGCAGCTCACCTGTAAAACAGCATCATGGTTATGACATGAAAAGTCAGCAGCTGGTAAGCCAAGGAGTTAACACCACACACCTCCAAAGGCTAAGTTTTAACTTACCTGCCTTTTTCAAACAGGATGATGAACGATGGTAAAAACGGCACTCATTGTTCATCTTTCTCATACCCTTGTTTGTTTAGTGGCTGAGTTGCCCAGCTACAATATCTCTTTTACACACAAAGCTTATTAAGTGCACTCCAAACCTGAATTTTTAATGTTATTCTCTATGCTAACATTTGCCTGGTGCATAAATTGCCACAACGATCTCCTGGCTACTGTGACGACGGTACAATGCCTTGAAACAGCAGAGTCTCAGGCTGGTCAGAATGATTATGAGCACCAGTCACACTGAGTGAAAATAAAACAGATAAGCTGTATTAAACCATCTTATTGGTAACCATCAAGAAATGAAATGAGCTAATTACTATTTCCTTTCTTTTCCCAGTGATCTGCAATCCCTGGATGAACGCTGTGTAAACCAGAAAGGTTTTTGTGGCCATCCTTTAGTAATTGACCTTTAGCTCTCCCCATTTCATTTGCCCTAAGTGTTAATTGACTTTGAAAAAGCAGTATATTATCCTTTTAGAAAAAAAAAGTCTGTGCCCGCCAACATCTTACAGCATCAAAGCCCCGTTAAATCATAGTGCAGTACAGCTGGAAATGAGTCTCCAGAAGATATGGAAAGAGGGTGGGGGAAGGAAGCGGATCCGTCATTGAAAGAGCTCCACTGCCATCTAGAGAAAATCTGCACCAGCCAATTTTCTGAAAGGGAAGATCAGGTTGTTAGTCAAAATATTTCCATTCTGATGCTGTTTTCGGGGAAGGTAGGGACTCCATTCAGGCTCACTGCATCTATAAATTTTTTAAAACAACTTTGTAGTAATTTGCACTAAAAATAACATATTCTGGAATATAATCTACCATAAATCCTAAGGAAATCATGGGAGACAGCTTTAAAGGCTCACTTACAGGCTCTCCTACAATAAGGTATGATATCTGTACAGTTTTGTTTCAAAGAAGCTCCTTTGAAGAGGTAGGTGCTATATCTTTGCAGAAGGGTGCTTCAGTCACAAACAATTTACATTTTGACAGACATGCTCTGCTCCCAGCAGCTGCCTTTATGATACTGCTTGTCAGAAAGAAAGAACGTCCTATTTCAGGCTATGATTTTTCTCTCCTTCAGATGCATAAAATTGTCTTTTCTGAGTGTTTTATATGCAGCAGCATTACAGAGACCAACTCAGACAGAGAGCAGGAGGCACCTATGAAATGTGTTACTAGAAGCAGTCCACTTTAATCTGACCAAATTAATTTACTCTGCCTCTGCCCAAAGAGCAACTGAACTCCATTTAGTGCACATGATGGGTTAGCTGCTATGAAAACTGCAGAGGCATTCCTCACCACCAGCACCTAATTCTGTTACATTCTCAAGACAGCCAATACATGGGTACGTGGCTAACTGAACAAAAATCAATTAATTTGTAGCTTAGGGTACAGTCAGCACGTAATGAAACTGCATCGCTAATGCACCTCAAAAGGGAGAGTTCATTACTGCTGTCTCACAAAAACACTCGCGGTGAATTGTGGTCCTCTTGGTCTCCATCACTGTTGTTTACTTGCTAATTAAAGAGCAATCTGGGACTTGTAATAGCTAATAGGAACTCACAGGTTCCTCTGTCTACTGACTCCCAGAAAATTTCAAAACCAAAACCTGACTGATGACTAGGACTGCTAGTATGAACCTAGCCACAACCATTAAAATATTGCCTGGATGTTCTTCATATTACAGTACAATTGGTGTTTGCTTCCTTTGTGAGATCCTATTGGGCTGAAATACCTTGAGATCAACAAAATCAGTGAGTTCGTTTGTGGCTATCTCCTTTAGCAAGCCAGTGAGGTGTTCTGTGATAGTGCAAGGTATTTGCCCACTATGGCAGCTGTGGTGAATTAATACTACACAGAAAAAGATGACAGTGGTTATACTCTAGCTAAGAGTACATAAAACACCCTGCATTACACAATTATGAAGGGCAGTATCTGAATTATTTATACTCTTCATTCCTGACTAAGAATGTCACCTTAAAACAGGATTATCCATGAAATCAATAGCCAGAAAAAACATTCTTGATTTTCACTAAAATATACTGAAATCAGAAACATTCGATTCCATACCACCCTGCACTCCTTGACATTAATCCTGACTGGATGCTAAATCAGACCATTCTGAACACTCATTTTATACAGGTATGGGTGGCTACTCAAGGTGAAAGCAGTGGAGAATCAAGCCTACAGAACCTATTATGCAAACCATAAGGTTCACTAAGCCAAGAACTGGTCTCAGTGAGGTGACTGGCTGTCTTCTCATTCCTATTAATGGTAACACTGACAATCCCTGGATGGAAGAACACAGTAAATTTGAGTAATGGATTTATGAGGACAGAGAATCCACCACTTCGACGGAGTATTAGGTAACAGAATAGAGAAGAATGAAGTGGATGACTGACCAGATAGATCTTCCAGTTCAAATGTGTTGCAAAATGCAGGAGGCATTGCTTCCATTCATTACGGACAACAGATTTGTCAGGAGGAAAAACCCCAATGCACCTTTAAAACCCAATTTGTCCTTTTTGCTGACAAACACGATTAAGCTGTGCAACTCAGGGAGAGAAGAGTAGGCATAAGAATAGTTATTGTGAAAGGACAAAGACTTAAAGATGGCTAGGCTGGGATCTTTGCTGTTATCCTGCTTCTTACCTTGTCCAGAGACCTTGAAGATAGTCCTGAAATAATGTCAGAGACGACGACCTCACCTTGTAACAATTAAGCATTAAAACTGAATCAGGTAAATATCAAAAGCCAGACAGTTGTAGACATAGTACTGCTTCTGGTGAAGCACAAGTGTAGGCTTTCTTCTTCTTCTTCTTTTTTTTTAAAGGCAAATAAATCCAGCCCATGATGCTTGCAACATGCAGGCCAGCCCTTCGGCCACCGTATTTTACACCAAAACAACCAAAAGTTGTTTTACGCATTATAGCCAACAGATAGCCTGTAATATCAGACACAAGTACATGAGCTAGAAATAGAAGGGAAGATAACATTCATACTGTGGAAATGAAAGGATAGCATCTCTTTTGTGTCTGGAATTTATTGTGGAGTCAAAGGGCACTGAAGAAATTCTGTTTGATTTGTACATGCCACGGGATATAATAGGATGGGCTTCATGAAGATATGAATCTCTCAGCTTTTTTTTGAAGGCTCACTTAAAATGTATTCTGTTTCAAGGGATATTAAAAAAACTCCTTTAAAGCCACTTACTTACAGGCTGACTGTAATCAATTTACTTCACATCTTGATGCTTCCCTCCCCTCGCTTCCAGACTCTGTCTTGTTTATTGAAACTATACTTCTAAGGGTAGACTGCCCCTCACTGTAATTTTTTTCTTTTTTTCTTTTTTCTTTTTTTTTTTGTGAAAAGACTGGTACAATGAGACCAAATGCCCATTCTAAAGGCAAATGTCATGTCAAGATTCAGTCCTTGATCAAAAAGAAATTCCCTAGAACATATTCATTGTATTTTAGCAAAAAGAAAGGCACACATACATCTCCCTCCTTCTTTCACAAACTTTTTTCTCATAGGTTCATTGACTAATGAATCTCATTCCAGATGGAGGTTCATGCATAGGCTTCTCATTAAGTACCATCTAAAATATGACATAGCTGGTATTGCTGCAAATTAACATTTTATGACTTAGTAAAACATGGAGGTTTTATATTAGTTGTCAATATTTTGGTGAATAGGCTGGGTCTGCTCTGGAGAAAGCAAAAACAGCAGTGTGGTGTTGTTTGTCTAGTTTCTTCAGTGACCAATGTAACGAGTTCCAACAGTCTATTACTCATTTGGAGTTAACAGTTGCCCTTCTTGCATAAATGTCAGGGACTTGCCTTCTTGGTATAGAATATCTTGAGTTTGATCGTGATGGAAGATCATCATACGTCCATATAACCATGATACTTGATATCAAAGTCACAAGATCATATTCAGGGATATGGCAGGGCACTAATGTCATTCATCACTTAAGCAGCCCGAGCCAGGTGCTAATCAAGCATAAATCACCATAACACCATTGAGACTAGTCAAGCTTCACCAATTTTCACCAGCTAAAAACTATCCTGTCATATAATGATATACAGAAGAGCCTCATAACACAGAGACAAAAATAAGCAAGGAGGCATCAAATATGAGAGTTTTAGAGGAGTTCTGTTCTTTATAAGTAACCTTTGGGGATAATCTCTCCGAAACAATTTGCTTTTTAAAGACGTTACACAACTTTTTGGTCAGCCTGCTTCAGACCTGACTGGAAGCAGGGTTCAACTCCTAATGAAGAATACTGCAAGATGCTTTGCAAGTTGTCACATATTCACTTTAGTAAGTGAGATATAGGAGATGAGCTGCTTGAGTGGATAAAAACTAGCTAGCCTACTAGAGCCAGAAGGTACTTATGACTAGAAGAAGTTCTAAATGGAAGGAGTTGACTTGTGGAATACCATAACATTAGTATTGATTTTATTTACTTTATAAACCAGAAAGGAGGAAAACGCAGTAAAGGCATGAAATGTGCTGATGATACAAAATGGGTGAATCAACAAATACACAATAGGTAAGTAATAAAATTCACAGAGACTTGGCTAGACTAGAATCATGGGCAGATAAGTGGCTTATGCAATTCAATTTGAAAAAAGATGAGATAATGAATCTACAGACAAAATAACAAGAAAAGGGAAGTCTATCTTCAATGGACAGAGAGGCGACTGCTGGAAAGGCTTGCATTTTAACATTCCAACACAGGAAATCGTAGGCTGTAAACTCAGGTTTCTCTAAAAAAGCTCCCTTTCTGGCAGCTGTTTTGGTTTTTTTTGGTTTTTTTTTGTTTTTTTTTGTTTTTTTTTTTTGCAGTAGTTGCTGCTGTATGGCAAAAGGCACTAGCCAGAAGAGGTAATCAAAAAGAATATGTGACATTCTTCAACTTTCGGCCAATTGGCTCCTTTTCATATGAAAAAAAAAAAGGACAAGAAACAATGTTTAAGCACATACAAATTAAAGGAGATTATTCTAATGCTGGGCTAGATTAGGTATTATCAAAGTGACATTTACAGTATCTACATCACTCTGATTAATAAAATGAAACAGAATTGGGAAAGTAGGATGTCAAGAAGATGACAAGGAGAAATATACATAGGCTAATACAAAATACTGATTTAGGAAATCTGAGAAATGGCGTATACATTTGGAAAGCAGTGAGGAAGATTAACCACATCAGTCTTACCAGCTTTATGAAAGCACAAATCCCAGGATATTGTTGTGAAATCTGTAAACGTATTGTTAAGAGAAAAAAGGAAAAATAAAAACCAAACCCTGACATCTGAGACAGGATTTACCGCAGAATACAAGATTCCAGAGCTGTCAGGATTATCCCAGTAACCTTTGTACTATTGAGAGCTCCCAAGCATTGGTAGCACCACTTCAATCCCAAACCTTCTGTGCCATGCCAGTAATAGTAAAAACCATTATTTTTTAATATTTTCCTCACCAGTAGTACAGTTTAGCTGCCACGAGACTGATTTCTGCTTAACCATTCTTTGTAGTTTTCAATGAAAAACTGTTCTGAGGAGATGGCAGGGAGGGTTAAGAAACAGAGGGAGGAAAATGACACAAAGCCAAGGAAAAAGTAGGGAGAACAAACATCCCTTTCCTTCACAACACCCCCTCAGGCAGGATACTTACCTGCACTGTGCAATTTAAATCTGGATCCCACTCCAGGCTTGACAGGAGGGGAAGTTTTGAGTCCTCCTCTCCCACCCCACAGGAGGCTATCAGTGCCCTATTGCCTGGTACTCTCTGGTGCACTTCTGTTGGCCTGTTCTGCGGGAACATTTCTACTTTGCACATAATACCTGAATACTTGATGGTGAAGAGAGGAGTCCTCAAGTATTTTGTCTGTACTGTCACACACCTCAAGAGAAAAACAGTCACTTCCATGCCACTATATTGTAGCAGACACATCACAAGACTAAGATACTAGCAAAAAAATGTAAGTTTGCCTCCTCACCCTTCCCCTCTTTCTTTCAATTCAGAAATGTTAAAATGGAAAAAAATATCTCACAGAATTCCCCAAAAGCAAGAGAGTGAACATTTCTATGGTCAACATGCCAGTTCAAACAGATCCTACAGTCCATGATGCCCTTGTAAGATCTTCAGTATCACCTGACTGGCCACGAACCTGACCGATCCAACCAGTGAAACTTGGCCAGCAATGCTACTGATAGAAAAGGAAGAACAAAATCCTCCTCATTGGTAAACACTACACTTGCAACTGGGTTTTTCAAATCTGAATTGCTGCTCTAAAAAAAAAAAAAAAATAATAAAAACAATCAACAGACATGACAACACTGAGATAAAAGTTCATACGAGAGGAGAGATTATTTGTTTTTGCAGACAAGACACTTGTCCTCACAGGAGCCACCCAATTGTCTACTTGTGCCTAACAAGAAAAGCGTTGTTTAGCCACCTTCAGATTATAGATATTTCTTCTGACGTGCAAAAACCAATCACAACAACAGACAAGCAACAGAATAGAAGAAAAACCACCAGCCAATCTAATTCCATGATTTTCCCTGTGACAGTTAAATAAGGTACCATGCTCTATGCTCCTTTTAATGTCTGAAACGTGTACAGGACATCCCAATCCACTCAATGAATCTATCATGACTGTCAGAAACGGTAATGTGTATTACACTCCCATGTTAAAGAGGCCACGTGTAACAAATACCTCAAGGCATACGCTTCACGTGGCATGTAGAAGTTTCACACATTTGTGAAATATTTCTACTCAAGAATTACTCAGATTATTACATCTCTCATTTATTTCACGCAACCATGAAGTAAAGTATGGGGTAAAAGTCGGCATTATACACACAGAGTATTGCAATTTAAAAAAATATTTTGTGGCTAATTACACTACTGCTAGAGGCTGAATACTAATTGCCTGAAATCAAAGCAAAATAAAAATCAACCCCCATAGCTGTTAATTTGACAGCTGGTCACTTCCTCAAATCTGGTAAAGAATCCTTGGGCCGAAACAGCTTTTAGAACTATGTAAGGCACATTCCTGTAGGAGGCAATATAGCAGCAGGGCTTCAAGGAGCGAATCTGATCTTTATTTAATAGACTGGCAGCTACAAGAGAGAGCTCCAGCACATTTGCAAATCTGCCTGTAGCTAATGAGTGCATGTGCAGCTCAGAAGGGTTACAGATCTCCACATAAAGATCTGACCTAAAGCTAACACTCAATTTAGAATCAAATTATAGGGAGGGGGGAAATTGTGTAAATAATTCATAAGAATTTTAATTGACATTTCTTTTCTCTGGCAACAAGCCCATTAGCATTATGGGTGATTACCTGTTTTTTAATCACTCTTTGTATTATAATTGTGCATTATATTAACTCCCCAGTCCTGGTACGCTAGAACAATCTAACAACTAATTCTGCAATAGTACTTGCAGTCACCCAAGCAGTCCTCTTTTCTTCAGTAGAATTATACCAGCAAAAGCAAGTTACCGGTGAGAATGTACTGCACCCATACCTTAATTCTAAGATAAAGTATGCCAACATTTTATGCGCTCTGAAGTCCAACTGGTTTCCACACCAATAACTACAGGGTTAATGTTATTTAATTCAGGGGCTGCTTTTTCAGATAATATTGGTGCCACAGCAAGAGTCAAGGAACAGTACAGTACAGTACATTTATACATATTCTCACCCACCCCAACTTTTCGTAACAGTACTTTACTGGTATTATTAAGCCTACTCTCTAAGCATCATCCCGTGGAGATATTATAACCCATAAATTTCTTTTTCTTAGCCTATGTTTAGTTTTTCTTCTCTCTTAGAAAACACAGTGGTGGTAGCTTAATTCTATCTAAGGATTCAATGCCAAATCAGCTTGAGGACAGGGAAAGACACATAAGGAGTAAAATCTTCACCTTGGAGTCAGATTATATCAGTTAATCAGGTAAATCTATTTGCTGGTCACTGGTGTTGACCCTCTCATTTCAGGGGTAGCATGTCTGTGTAAATAAAGTTATACTCAGAGTATATCATTAATGCAGGTCACCTCCAGCGTAAAGTCATGTCTAGACAGAATGGGAAGTGATATCAGAAAAAAGTTTTAAGATACTATTATTTTTTTTTTCCCAGATGCAATCATGTGTGTTGATAGATTTCAAGCTCCTTCTGGAAACCTCTGCCAACGCTCTAGCACATTCCCTTCCGCTGCTCTGCACAAGTCTGCATTGGGAAAAGCTGGTGAAAATGACAGCCCAGGAGATACTGGGTAATTATTCTGCTCAGCCATAGCTTCCAGAATCCCCTGAGTTCCCAGACGCCCTCTCTTGTCAGGAAAAGTCAAACCCCTAAAAAGACAAGGTCTATGCTGTTGTATTGGAAAATGTTTTTACATTTAGTATTATGTATGCACCAAAAGAAGCAGCATGAGAAGCATTTACGGGAAAACATAAATAATAAACAAAAGCAAAAATAAAACGAACAATGCAAGCTTAGGGATGAGAACTGTCTTTCTCTTTGAGGACTCTTAGCCTGGTGGCTACAGGGAGGCAGAAAGGATATTTTTCAGTAAAATCATGTCAACTGTCATGAATACAGCTCTTTGTATCCAAAGTGATTAAAGTACCCTGACCAGTTCTACATGTTGATTTACAAGCGATGCCCCAATCCTGCCCAATGCCCAAATAAGTCTATAGACAACTAAATCCATGAGCAGCTCCAACTGCTAAGAAAACAACTCACATGCCTGAAGTTGTGCATGTGCTTAAGTGTTTGCAAAAGTTGGACCTAAATTACAAATTACATTCCTTATGCCTCTGTGAGTGAGAATGGCAGCTGTTTTAGCTCCGTACATCAACACGACACAGGCACTGAGGCGAGAGAGAGTGTCTGACCTCATGATACTACAGGGAGAATCGCAGGTAGGGTGATTAAAATTACTCAGATGGAATGAGTCTTAAAATATGAAGCTTATAAATTATATAGTCCTGTCAATGCCACGGGGACAGACTACACAGCAACTTCCTACACCTGCTCTCAGTTTCACACAACCACAGCTTGGAGATAAATTTTGAGCCCCGGTATTATGCCGAAGAGAAGGCAGAGGGGCAGACTTCCTGCCAGTGCCTTGGTAAAGCGGGGAGAGAACAAAACAAAACCACTGGAATAATCAAGCTAAAAGCATTTCTTTTAGCAACAATAATTAATTGCATTAAAATTAAACGATAATTTTGTAAGCCAATCGCTAGTAGACCAGAAGCAAAGTACTGGACTGCCATCTACTGACACTACTGGATAATGAAAGCATGGCAACAAAATTATTTTTTGGAAGTTCCTGCAGAACTTGGCTCTTGGCATATCCGCCGGTGGTACCGTGCCAAAATAACTACATTGGGTTGCATCGCCAAGGCACGTGCTGCCTACAGCAAGTATATTAAACACGTCAGGAAACAGAAAGACTATGATGTTTTCTGACATGTACTGCAAGATGTAATAAAGACCAACATAAGTTTACACAGAAAACCAAAAGCAAAGGGAAACTGCAGAAATGAAGCAAATGTCTGCTTGCCTCTGCAAACCTGCAAGCAGGTTCTACCCCAGCTAGTAGAAAAATTCAATACTAAATTGAACTCTAGCAAATCAGAAAAGTATTAATCAGCCTGAAAGCTATTTTTATCTGAGGAAAATGAGCATCTTTTGATGTACAGTCATGCTGTATATTCTCATGCCATACATCTCCTCATGAGAAGTTGGCTGGCACTTTCAACTCATTGTTTTTTCTGAAACTAAGGATAACATCTAGTCTATGTTAACTTAATGTTACTATAAATTCATAAACTACTTATTTTGATTTAAAAAAGCTTCATACCAAGAAAATCAATGCCGCATACGTTGTCTTCTAATATTCCTTAGGGTCTTCCCTTAACTATAAAACCATTTATGGTTAAAATTAAGTTGCCCAATTGTTCCATTAATTCCTCATTCTCATTATGTACTAAAACATCCATTCAGCATTTTTTTTCCTCTACTAATGTAACAGAAAAGCATCTGCTCAACGAGATTTATTGCTTGCTTTTTTTCCTGTGTTCATAAGAGATTGTTGTGCATTTTGCAGTAGGTCTTTATTATCTAGTAATGATAGCTTGCAAATTAAATTAGTTTTTAATGGCACAGTTAAATTCTAATTTATGTTTTGGAGCTTTGTTTAATTCATTTAGTTGTAATGTAATCGCTTTCTCACTAGTATCTTACGTTACACAGGAAGAACAAAAGAATAGCGACTCCTCTCCTCATATTCAGCTGGTTTGCTTTTATTAAATCTTGTTACTAATTGCATTTCCCTGAGAAACTTTTTAAACTACTGTAGGCTTATCTGAAGGGAGGGGGTGGGAGGGTGAACTACGCGGTTGCTTGGGCTTCAGAGCCTTGAAGGAGTCAAACAGAACACGCACTGCAACTCACTGGAGTCTGACTGTACACACAGCTTGTGCACGCATACCCTTTAGAGGCATGACTCATTACTGCCCTACAGATTTTTGGCAACAGCTATGCGTGAAAACAGGGCAGTAAAGAAAAGGTAACAGCACTTTATTTTTTCAGCTGTGAAGATCTGGCCCCAAACGAGTCTGTTACTAGCAACCTTCATAAGAGCTATTTCGGAGGACTGAAATGAGACTTAAGCAGTGATTGTACCTCCAGGTCTGCGTCAGAGTGGTTTTCCTCCCTGTATTCCCACCAGGTCACATTCTGCCCTCTAGATCTTTGCTTTTGTGACAAAAGTTTCTTACAGGCATCCCACCTGTTCAGCAGGAGGTTAAAAGGAAAGTACTTACTCGGTACATCGTGTAAGATATAGTTAGTCTATGCATAAGGAGTTTGGAGAGCACTGTACGCTACAGATTATTTCATCCAGGAAATGTGTATCCCTACAACAGAAACTGAGAAAGACATTTTATTGGGTAGGGAACCTAAAACACTGAGACTAAATAACTTTTGAAAGCTTATACACCAAATACCTGGGAAGAAACAGATCCTACACTTCCATCATATTAGTTTTGAGTCAATAAGGTTGATTTTGTCCACAAAATTTCATAAACTAGTTAACCTTGCAGTAAATCACATGTGTTTTTAAAGGTCTTAATCTCTGCCTTTCCATAACTTATGCTTTCCAAATTTAAATAGATAAATTTAAACTGGTTTTCATTTAGTAGTTTAAACCAACACACGCAAGTATATGCAAAACTAAAAATTCTGTCTTCTCTAATCTGTGTGCCACAGCACTGTAAGTTACTCAGGCCTGAAGAGCAAACATATTCCAGATGCTAGAAGAGATCACGAGCAAGGGCTTCAGAGGTATGTTTCCTGCTAAGGTCAGAACTCCCTGAATAACTCAACAGAAGACAGATTCCTTTTCAGTACTGCACTTTCTAGTCTGTAACCAGGTAACAGCAGCTTTTACCCTTCAGTTTATTCTGAAAGATGGCTCATTTTTTTACAAAACAATGATTAAATCCATTTAAGTAAAGTAAAAAGAGCTGCAGACATTTAAACTATCACTACCATAAAATTGGAACCAGTTGTGTATAAATAGTGCCACTTAACTACAAAAAGAGTAGAAACTTTCTATGTTGACATATTTCAGTACAGTTTCATTTCTGTTTCAATGTCTTCTGCCATGCCATTTCTAGAAGTGGCCCTGGAGAGCTTGTCAAACTGAACTTACCCTCTGCAGTTTGCTACTCCTTACAAACCAATAAAAGCTGTTTCTGAATGTTTGCGGTGTAAGACAAGGCTCTGAAATTAACTGCAAGCCTATATTCAGTCTAGGGACAGCTGTGTTATACATATGGACTGCTTTCTGATGTTACAAACCTTCAGAGAACAGCTTTTGTGGTTTATGATTCACAGGTGTAAATTCAGTTTTGTACGACCTTGCACGTCAAATGTCATTAACGTGACATTCTAAAAAAAAAAAAAAAAAAAAAAAAAAAAAAGATAATTTTTAGTACTGACATGCAGTACAGAAAACGTAAAAGTTTTTATCCTACTCTTGAGCAAATATGATCAAAGCTGTTCACATGGGAAGAATTTACATTTTTTAACTACATACTGACATTCATCTCTAAAAATAGATAGATCCCTATCTCACTGTTATCCTTTAATGATACTATCAATAGATGAATAATTATCAATAATCATTTGATGACATTATTTTAACAGTTAAAATTCTCTCAGAAGCGTGATAACCTGAAATACTGCTATGAACACATTTTGGATTAATGTTTCATAAGGGTAAAATACCATTTCCTCAATGTATTTTTTAAGATCTATGAGACAACATTAATTTGATTGTTTCAGACAGCTTTAACTTGCTTTTAATAGGCACAGTCCTTTTCCAGTTCTACACTATGCTTAAAGTTTTGCAAAATTAACAGAAGTATCCAAGACTAATCTTCTGAAAAAATAATCTTTTCTGCACAGAAGTCATAATTTATGTATTCAGCCCAAAATAATTCTCACCTGTTTGCTGCTGAATACAACAGCTAAAGACTGCCTGCTACAGTCATATAATTAGTATGACAGACCACTACAGATTTCAATTACTGTATCATGATCAGCGCCTAGAATAAAGAGAGAAATTTTGTAGTAGGAATCCACAGGAAATAAACTGGACTGACAACTGACTAGAATTCAATTTTGCTGAAGTGATATTGAAATACAGAGAAGTAGCAGCACATTGATTAAGTTTCAAACTGCTGCATTACTAATACTGTCTCATGAACCTGTATGCTCTGTTATCACCATGGCAACATGATCATCAGAGCAATCCAGAGAGCATGCAACACTACAGACTGTTCATTTACATTTGTGATAGATGCTGAAAAGACCTGGGATTTAATAAGCCCAAATTTCTTCTAGTGCGTGGAGGAAAATGAAGCCCAGAATCATAATTGAAGTTCATCAATAAAAGTTATGGAAAAGCAAAGACGAAAATGTTCTCAGTATTTTAAATACGTAATTTATTCTAGATTTTATTCCACCCTCCAAAATTCTCATGACCCATTATGTTACTGGAAACAGTATACTGTTAATGCCTTGTGCTGCATCCAAACAGAAATGCTATTATTTTAATCTTAGCCACATCTACGCTGCAGCTGAAGTGGTCTTCAGATTCTGGACTTTACTCTCCACCTTTAAAATCTGAGTAGTTTGCTCAAAAATTCAGATTTTGACTTCACATTAGACTTCAAATTGTCCCTAATTTGTGGATATTTATATCTGAGGTATGACGCACAAGTAAGAAAAGCCTACAAAGATCTTTAAAAACGTAATAACTTATGTCTCCAGGCTCTAATTCTGAGCAAAGCATAAGACAGGTCTGTATCAATCCCCTGGATACTACCTGCATTGACTCTCTAAGCATGTACAAAATTGCAGCCAGCATCATCCATTTGTGCAAGAAGGACGCTCAGATGTTGATCCAGTTTGCAGCATGGCTCCACATACAGCTGTTCCAGTACAAGTCACAGAGCTGCAAATTAAATTAAAGTAGGAATAAGCAGCTAAGAAAAGGCATATACTATCAAATTTAGACATACAGTATTATAACATGCAAAAAGCTGTTACACTGGTGGCATCTTTAGGTTTCTCAGTAAGCAATACTTCACTTTGAATAATAGTGGAAAGGGAATTCAGGTTGACACAAGTTAACTTATATTCAAAATTTCATCCTGACAAAAAAAAAAAGAAAGTCTAAGGAATTAACTTACAAATACCACATTGAAAATGTAGTTTTTCTAAATAAAAGCCACCCAGAGTAGGGTAGTGAGCTGGGCTGAAATTGTTGCCTAGATGATATGACTTCACAGAACATTATTATGTGAACGCCTACATTTTCTCTGCTCTTCCTGTAAATCACCTCTTTTGAGAGAAGAGATTTATCGTCATGGTACTAGGAAAGCTGGCTTTATGGAGAAAACTTGAGAAAAAGAACAAATATCGTTTTAAAACTTCAGAAAATATGTTTTAATATGATATATTATGTCTATTAACCTGCATTCTATACTTGCGTACTTTATGAACTGAAAATTACGGAGAGACTTCTCCATTGGTCACTAGCAAAACTCAGCCATCACACATTCACTACCCAAATGCATCGATTCAGCTCACAGCAGCATGGACTTCTCCAATTACAGAGTCTGTCTGGCAAAATATGAAGTTCTCTGTTAGGGCTGGAGTGGAGCTCCACATGGGGGAGAAGGAGAGGAGAACTGTAAGAGAAAGTGTTTTCCCCTGACTTTTTTTTTTTTTTTTTTTTTTTTAAATGGCAGTTACTTGCTATGCCTCATGAAACTGAAATGCCACTGTAAATCCTGGAGAGAGAGTTTAAAAGGCACAGAGCAAGTGAAGCAGTCAGGGGCACAAGATAAAGATATCAAATCCATTTCAGCTCCACATATATGGTATGTAAACAGAGATGGGCTTATATGGTACGTATACGTACATGACAGCACTGACAGACAATTTAGCACTTTATATAGTAACTGGAATTTGAAGCCAGAACAATCAGACATGCCAACATCATAAAATCCATCAAATTGGACGCAAGCAAACACTCAAAAATAATAAAAGTAATAAGTCTGGATTAAGCAGTATTATACAGCAAACACTTAAATATAATTCAGAGCCATTACAAGGTACTTCTTATCTACAGTCATCTGTTCTTTTGAACAACGAGGAGAAGTAAAATGCCATAATTTTCCAAATGTATAATTACAGCAGTTCACAAAGCTAATTACAAACAACTATCACCAGCTCCAGTTCCCTACAAAGCAGAAACTTCATGGACAATAATGTAATTGTAATTTGTTGTGTTCCCGTGTGATCCGCTGCACCACCCACACAACACGTGTGTTGCAGAATGCCTGCAGAAACAGACCTGAAGTCCAGCTACTACCCATAAGGGTGACCATTTCCAGGACAAGCTGAGTACATGTGATGGAAAAATACGTGCTGGAGGCAACTCAGCTTGTAAACATCCAATCTGAAGCAGGAAATATATATATATATATATATTGAAATCAGCCACAGACTTGTACTTGCAATGTCTTTTCAAACTAAAAACTGACACATTTCTTGGCTTCTATGAAAAAGTTGTGAACAGCTCATGTGGTATTTCAACCAAAAAATCAGGGAAACATGACAACAGCAAATGATACCATAAAATCAAATGCAAGGTTGGCCGCCTCAGATAGTTTTCAGGTTGGTCTACAAGAGGAACCAGAACTTTAAGCCCCAAATCTTTTTTACATGACTCATGTTTCTTGAAGTCCCTCTCTTCCCTTGTCTCTCTTTCCATTTTCCCCCACAAATGCTAAAAACCAGGGAAAAACTGCTTCCTTACTGAGATTTTGTAAGCACCAAATATTACACTGATATTATTATTTGGTTCTAAATAACGTTGAAGATAGTTTCTAAGCCTCTGCATACAGTATTGTAATAGATACATCACCCTTTTATTCACTCACATTTCCTGCTGCAGCAGCCAAAACACTTTCCACTTACAGAAAAGTGGAAAGACACACAAGGATTTTTCAAAAACTGAATTACCCCTAGTAAAAATAAAAAATAAGGAAGCAACTTGCAAACGTACATTACTAGTCTTCTGAAACACGTTAACAGCTTAAAAGTGTCAAGGGCCTGCTGTAACTTAGTACCAAAAAAGCATTAAGTGCAATTGCCTTTGACTAATGGATACTTTATGTTAAAGGATAACCTCTAATTCTGCTCCAAGAAGCACATGTTTGCCATTCAACACAGACATTAGGAATTATGATTAAGATATATGAATAGAAGTCCTCTGGGGGGAAAAAAAACCAACATATAAACAAGTGAATCAACATTGGATATTGGAACTAAAATTGTGAAGTTTAAGGAATAATCAGTAGAACTCAGAGCCAAAGGAAAATGAATTTTAAGAACTATCAGATGATTTGTATCTCAGTAAGACAAAGTATTTATAGGGACATATCAATGCCATACATCACCACAGAAAACAAGTCCTAGGAGGGAGTCAGAAAAAATTTTCTCAAAGTAACATCCTAGTTTGTTAAATGCAGTATGGCATGACCCCATTCTCATGTAACTCAGTAAAAAATGGATTCTAGGAGCAGTGGGAGCTACATTTGTCTCTAAGAGATGCTCCACTTGCCTATGAGACTCAATATCACAAGACTGGCATTGTACACACTTGAAAATGGCAAAGCCCAGTTCTTTTAGATAATAAAAGCGTTCCCCCAGCCTCTACAGTTCTTCAGGTCTTATAAATGAGTGTCTGAAAAGACAGTATTTCCCTAATGCACACAAAAGATCATTCTTCAGCCCAAGCGTGGTCACTGAGATTTAACAGGCCAAGTCCTGAAAACACGACTTTGAAAAAAACATTATAAATAAATAGGGGTGCAGTCAAAGGCTGTGTCTACAGAGTACCACATACTTAAGCTCCATCCCAGCTGCACCCCAGAACAAAACCTGCCTGTGCATCATCCCTTTTCCATTCCTCACTCCCTACATCCCTAACAAGAGCTAACCAAACTGAACTGAAAACCAGGGACACAGGCATGCAGGGCACTGTGGAGATCCAGCTGCTCACCCACCAGCAGCAGTGCCAGCACCTCTGCCGCTAATGAAAACCACCCAGAACACCACTCTTTTCCCCCCCAGGCATTCCCCCATCACCTCCTGTCGTCACCATTCCTTGTTGGTTTTAATTTAAACATTATGTTTTAGCATTCCTGCTTTTAGCTGCCACTTGTTGGAGCACCGTCCCATCAAAGATCTCCAGGCTCTGCGCAAGGGAACCGCGAGGACTTTGCCGTTGTTGGGACCCAGCGGGATGGCAAGCGCAGGGCTGCAGGGTGGCAGGAGGCAGCTCTGGTCTGGGTCAGGGAAGCCAGGGGCCGGCGTGGGCCAGCCTCTCCCCAAGACTTAGAAGTGCCAAGAGCTCTGAAAGTGGAAGAAAAGTTTTATTTGAACAAAAATTACAAGAGCAAGCTTTCGAATGGCAGAAGGCCACCTCTGCAGTTGGGATGGCCAGACGCAGGGCTGGTGAGCAGACCCCTTTCCCATCCCATCACCAGTCTGCCCTCCACCTTGCCGTCAGGCCAGCAAGGGCAGGAGTTCCCTGGGCGACTGTGGGCTTTCTGGTCATCCCTCCAAATCCCAAGGAAAAACATCTTTCTCCCCCTGCCTTCATCCCAGGCTGCCCGCTGGCCTCTGCAGTCAGCACTGCTGGTGGCTACAATTAGCCCGCTGTGGGGCTAGCTGGCTAATTGCAGCTGGCTATAATTAGCCCTTTACAGATTGACAGGCTGAAATTTGATCATGTAAAGGCAGGACTTTTTAAAAACAGTTTCTTGGCAGCTGTATACTAAGCCCCTGTGGAGGCAGGAAGTGTACATACAGGAGTGGTTATTCCACGGGAAGCAAGCAATCTCTCACAGGGATTTCTTTTAATGCCTCTTCATGTTAACATAGAATAATGACATGAACTGTAAGCTTTCTAATACGGAAGTATACACAGCTGAATGCAAAATCACAGCATTTTCTAAGCAAAAGACAGGAGAACAAAATAGTTTTTATCTCGAACTGTTAATTACTAGACCAACGACAAATTATTTCGCAAAAGAAGCGCGGACTGTACGGCAAAGATGTAGGTGGGCACATCATGAAGCCTGTATCAGTCTGAAGACAACAAAGCAACAGATTTCTTTACTGTTTATATGCCCAGGCAACACCATTTGTGTTTATTTGTTCTAAATACAGCAGGCATATTTTAAGATAGTTATGCAGTATCCAGTAATTTTTTTTCATTACACTACATTCATTACACTACAAGTGTAAAGGATAAAATGCAAGGTGAATTCATGTTTTCATTTCTAGGGAAAGGTTGCAAATAAGCAAGCTATGATGAGAAATACAGTTGTTATGAAACTGCTATTTGTGTTCTTGTGCTTGCAAAGTGACTAAAATCTCTCTGTTTGCCTTTTCCTACAAACATATAATGGTTGGTCTGAGTTCTCAACATGCAGACATCCCATCAGTTTCAATGGGAGTCATTATGCAGGATCACTCACAGTGATGTCCTTATGACTCTGTCCCAAGATGTCAACAATTTCCTCAAGAAATATATTCAAACATAGTGCAGAGAGGAAAAATCTGTTAGCAAAGAAACAACTTACATATACAGCTTTAAAATGGATTGTAGTAAAAACTGAGAAAATAACCTTTCAAGGCAGAATTATATGTATACTAGACATCTGTTATTTCAAAAAAAAAAAAAAATCACTGAACAATAATCTAATGCTCAACAAGAGGGAAGTGTTTTCCCAACATAGTCCCTCTAAAGAAATCCCCACATCTCCCTTTCCAAAGCTTCAAGTGTTCAGTAAGATCTGTTTTAGGAGAAAGGTAACAAATTACAGCAATTTGAGGGCAACATATTGACAGGAAGGAGGAAAAGAGTAGTCACTCCTTTTCATTCTCCTTCCAACTTCTGATACAGCAGTTAGCACACAGCTTGGAGCAGTAAAGGGGACTCAAAGCAGGGAACAGTTATTCTGAGTGCTCACCTAAGGGCAAAAAAAAAGACTTCCAGCTGAACAGTCTACCTGGTAATTACCGACAACAACAGCAGTTGCAGTTCTACCCCTTCATCCAGCCAGGCTTCAGTGGGAAAAGTACCACACAAACATCTGTGTGGTCACACTTATCTTTCTTCACTGACATTTCTCCTGCCTGCACATGTCCTAAAATACACACAGATCTCTGTTTACTTGCACATTTCAAGTTGTAACACCTGGTTCATTTTGCTCTGCACCTTATACCTACCAGTTTTCCAGAGAAATATTTGCAAATGATAATTCAACAGTTCTCAGACCATACTGCTGAAAATCCTACATGTGAGATCAGATAACAGTAAAAATTGAAAAAGATGTTCTGTAATAGCTCCAGGTTTTGATTTGCACTGTACCAAAAAAAAAAAAAAAAAAAACCCATTTTTCCCTACTAAGCTCTATTTCTCTACTGTTAATGTAAGTCCAGACTTCTCACACTAGAAGTTGAAGGATTTTCAAATGCTTAAGTAGCTCTTACATACTGATTTATTTTTTTTCCCCACACAATATAGCTTTATCCATTCAGAGTCTGATCTGAATGTCAGCAATCAGCAGGATGATTCTTACAGATTTCAGCAGTCATCTTCAGAGCGAAACCAAACCCAGTTAGCATCACTTAGAACCCGAAACAGAAGTGGTGTACTGTCTGAAAAAAAAAGTATTTACAGGATGGAATATGTGAAATAATCACCAGCAAAATATCTGACATTTTATAGTAGTTTGCAATCATTTAAGTAGGCAGTCCTAGAAACCTCAAACCTGTCAGTTGCTATTTAGGTAGCCACTGGACTGACAACTATGGATCCATAACTACTGGCCTTTTTCCCTTTGGTTCTGTCTCTTATATCCATGTATTCTCTCCCACCTTGCAAAAGTATTGAGAGGCTACTTTTTTGTTTGTTTGTTTGCTTTGGATTTTAAGAAAGTTTTACTGTGGTCTTCACCTCCAAGAATTACTACAATACAAATAAAAAAATACTAAACACCAATGTTTGAAGTGCACTTGGGAAAAACCGTTGTTCTGGCTGATTCTGAATTAATTTGTTCTGCCTGTTGTTGAGAGCTAACCTTAAGGGATAGTCCCTGTAAAATGAGAGAGACAAGCAACTCATCTTCTATGTCTTCCATCAGATTTCACTGGGTTTTCAAAATCAGCATCATCTTAAACAAGGAATCTATTTAAATGTGCTTGTTAGTGCACAACAATCAAAATGATTTAAAGGAACATTTCTTTCCCTGACCAAAACCCCAAATGCATTCAGTTCAGCTGCTGCCTTGTTTCAAACAAGGAAAAGCAGCAGTATATACATGCCCTCCACAACACAAAACAAATATCATTATTTGCTTTAATGACAACTTGACCACAGAGGCTGGTGCCAGAACTCCAGCATAAATCCACGCCATTAAATGTCCTGCTTCAGCCTGATGCTATGAGCTTTACATATAGAATCTTTATGCCAACAAGAAGGAAGTTACATAAAAACGTAAAAATGTCCTGTCTTAGCAATCAGTTTTAACAAAATAGATACCACACAGACAAAATCAATCCTCAGCATCTTATCTCCATTTCAGCAACTTACTCTTCTACAGCTTCACATTTCTCAATAATCAAGCCCTTGAGGTAGAGACATTATGACTTTTCCTCCTTTGTCTATCAAGGACAATACAATTCCTGGCATTAGAAAAACAGTAGTAATGTCCTGATTGCATTAGTTTGCCACTATTTGTGTAGAATAGAATGAGCCTCTCAGAAAAATGTTATTTTTTGAGGATGGAAGGAATAGAGTGAGATTTAACCATATTTGATATTGCCCTGTATGCTCCGTAACATCATTTCAGAAAAGTCTCGATTCAATTTGGACTGACGCTATGCTCCCACAGTTGAAGTTTCTCTTTCATAATTCAGATTTTCTTGGGTTTCAGGTTTACAAATATAGTTTCTTCCACACAGAAATAGTACAGCAATCACCGCTTCTCAACGTCTATTCTTCCCCTTTTCCTTATGAAAGGTAAGAATTATTTTAAATCAAGTTTTCCTTCATGCTTCACACCAATAACTATTCTCCAGTTTTGGAAAGTAGTAAGCTTTCCAGTGTCTAAATTTGAGTAATAAATTATGGTCCTGTAATGCTTTACTCAAATTTCTGAGAACTCAATTTAATACTGAAATATAAAATATTAAAAATAATACTTCATTATTTTATAAAAAATAAAAATAAGTCTTGTTTCCTAGAAGCTTTACTTATGTTTCCAGCATAATAATAATCCTAAGCAACATTTCCCAATGGAAGTGGCTGCTTGCATATAGTGCTGATTGCACATAACATATCAAAGTCTTCTTTTGCATCGCCTCAATATTTTAGAGGAATCTACCAGTTCTCTCAGCAAGATTAATGTATAGAAGTTATCTTGAATATTCCTTTGAAAAAAGTCACACAGCCTTGTACACTGACGCTTCCAGTAAATGCTTCTTTAAATCCATGGATCATTGACTGGGGGCTCATTTTCCCTGAGTTCCAGCAAAGAACCCAAGACAAGAGGGGTGCACAAGATACCGACAGCTTATCTATCTGTAATAGATCTGTTTACTCCTGCTCTGCAAGATGAAACTCTACTGAAATCAAGGGAATTCCACCACTGGAATTCCACAGTTATTAATCAGGGGGAAATTTTTGAAGTCTGACAGCTGGAGCTTCCCTCCATTTCCACTCTTGTTCCCTCTGCTCTGAAGCGCTGAGTTCCATTTGTGAAATAATGAGGGGATAAAGCAATTCTTAATAGGGCACAGGACTAGGTGCCAGGAGATGAAGGTTGAGTTCCGTCACTTTTCAGTTCTAAAGTGCACAGCAGTGAAATCATTCTACAGACTGCAGAAAAATTAAAATACAGCAAAACAAAACAAAGCCTGCTATTTAAACCCCAATATTTTTCCCAAAAGTAAAACTCATCAAGTCTTTTCTCACTCAGAGTGCATCTTGCCTGGAAAGGTGGAAGACACTACACTGTATCCATCAGACAAGAGGAAAAAAAGTCATCCAAAATAAAATAATATTAAAAAATATCATAAGACTGGGGCAGTTAGTAACTCTAGTGTTTACTCATTGATAAAACATTCGGGTAAAGCATATTAAAACTGCTTATTAGGCTCAGTACAATAGTAGTAGCTTCACGAATGCCCAGTAAACAACTCTTTTAATGCAAATATCAGTTTTTGAAACAAAAGACAACGAGCTGTAATTTCCACGCTCTACTCAGACAACTGGCAGAGTGAGGGAGTTACTAGGCTCTGGACTACGTGGCATTGTGTTTGGTGTAGAGTAACAGTTTTCAGATGGACCAGTGGGCTTAGGTTTTGTAATGCATTATAACATGCACTTCACTGTAAACCCACCATTGCAACATCAGTACAAGACAGGCACAGAGTTGTTTATTCAAAGATTCCAGTGAGCAGCTCATCGCCGCCTCCATCACAGACGCCAAGCATATGCTACAAAGCTAAAACATCTTACAGCTTCTGTCTGCTGAATTTTCCGTTTGCTAATGACTGACACAGAAACAGGTGCTGCTGTAAAGTCATGGGAAAGCACCGAGTTAGCCATATGACTATGGCAGTAACGCAAAGCTGTCCACAAGAGGGGAAGATTCCAAATTAAAACATGTGTAATTCATTTCCTTCGCAGAATATTCTCTGGTGACATTTGTACAGACCTCCATGTGTTCGCAATCTATTTGTGATGTTTTTGCAATTGGTTCGAAAGCCTTTTTTGCGCTGTGGAGTGACAGCAGCAGCAGTGATTAAATGAAGCTGGAATGCAAGGTCCTGCTGAGCTTCCCCTGCTGGGGAGCAGCCAAGCCACTGTAGTTGGGAACTCTAGGGAGCTTTTGGGGGTTTTTTTCTCGTTTTCCTTGCCAATTTGTGATTTGTTCTGTTTGACTTACTTCCCCTTTCCTTAAGACTGTCGCTATGTATGACAAGCTAATTATGATATATTCATTTCTGAACACTTGTAGAGAGAAGTCCCAGAATGTCAAATAATGTTGTAAGAGAGATGAGGAGGAAACAGCAGGTGCTTGACATCTAATTTAGTTAGAGCTGCCAGCCTGAAATAAAAGAAATGAACATACAAAACGTACTATGCATGTATTTATTAAATCTCTATGCACCTGCATAGCAGAGAACTCAAGTTAACCTAGCCAACAGATTTCACTATTGTTCTGTATCTCTTATTTACTCCGTATTTACAGAGAAGGAGGAATGCAGTTTGGAACATGCATCTTCTCTGCAACTATTAACCTACAGAGATTCATGGGAAGCGGAACTAGGACTCAATACCAGGATATTCCCACCGCATTCAACAGCAGCTGAAGCTGTTCCACGTTTCACAGAAGAGGCATCACACTTTTCAAGGTTTGCAACTAGATGAGCATCAGTCAGAGAAATTGTTTAGAAATATTACTGGCACAATGTTGAACAGTGGTCCCTGTATTGTCTAAGAATTCACGATCTTATAGGAGTGAGTCATTCCTAACAAAACCATGAATTAAAATGCAAATTCACTGAGATTTCCTCTGACCCCTAGATCTCAAGTAGTTTGTTGAGAAAATCCTTCTCTGTTCACCAAATCACAAGCTCACAAGACAGCAGCAACATTAGTGGGTTTGGGGGAGATAGAGGAAGCTGTACTAGGCAAGGTTTTAGGCAGCAAGAGACATATCTTATTACTTACGTTGTTTTTAGCTGTCTTCTAGTAATACTTGCATTATTTTGTCATTTTAATGTTTTCATAGTGCTCTTGCACTATGACTACACACAAGTCACCACACTGCCTTTCCCTCTAGACAGGTATGCAAAAAAGAAATGTAAGCTACAAAACCCTCTTAAAGGGTTGTGACTCTCCAACCGAGTTTGTGTCTCAGGAGTCAGCTGCCTTTGAGGCTGATGGGACTTCATGGAGGACCAAACAATTTCACTGGAACTTAGTGGAAAGTCTTCCCCATAAACTGGTCAAACATTAAGCATTTTTTTCCCTAAGAAAATTCTTTCCTTCGGACATTGTTTTGCACAGGTATCTTTGTGTCATTGCAGTTTAGATTTGTTTAATGTGTTTCCACTGGAAGAAGACATTTAGAAGGGCTTAGATTTATTTTAGTAGCTTCATTTCCTCTGGTAGATATTAATTTTCTTACACTATTATATATCTACACGTTATATATATTCTTGTGATGCCTGCGATTCCCTGCTTTCCCATTTGAACACTGAGAGCAAGACTTACTGAGCAACCTAATCCAGGAGCCTATTACACTGAGCTGCATGTAACATTAAACAGACACAGGCAGAAGAGCGAAAGCATCCTCTAGCTGTGACCTTTTTTTTTGTCTCTCTCCATTCACTTCACAGGAGTTTAGAAGCTCTAGTCAAGCATCTGTAAAATTATGTGGCTAGGCAGAACTAGCTATGCAAAGTGGGTACAGCTGAAACCTGCCTAACATCAAGAAAACAGTATGATTAGGTATCAAGTATAGTTACTCTTTCTGTATTTGCATGCTGTTTTACACACTAGCAGGCAGCGTTAGGCACTCTGAATTCAAACTGGGTATCTGAAAATATGTCTAAGATTAACCAGTCTAAGGTCAACGTTCTTTTTCTTAGCCACTTTTGACACCTGCTCAATATATGTTTGATTTCCAATGACTGCAAAAAGAATACAATTTTTTTTTTTTACAAGAAAAAAAAAAAAAGTGTGACCAATGGTGATATTCTTTTCCACTCCTTATTGTGAAAGGTACAATCCACAGCTACTGCCTTCTATACGTGCAGAGACTCCTTAATGTTCAGGAGACAGAAGACTGCATGACTCCACAGACCTCCTGAGAGAGCTGCAAGCAAACTCTCCAGATGGTAGGCAGCTTTGCATTAGGTGAGCCTTCAAAGCCAGTAAAGGTGTTGGAGAAAATCATGTCACCATTCCTGAATCAGAACTGGCCCATGACATTCTTTTGCATCGGCGTTTCCTCCATCCCATGATTGCTCCAGGACGAAACCAAAACCATGCTGTCCTATTCACAGGCCATACCACGAGCCCTGAAAACAGGACTGTGGAGACCTGTTTAGGTAGAAATTTAATCCAACTTTCCTGTGAAACTGTACTTTATTTCTATGCCATTTGGCCCTTCTAAGGTTTGGCAAGGACAGTAAGGACCTATAGGCAAGAATGAAGTACTATACTTCTCCGGACATTAAGGGAGAGACGCTTTGGCTCTTTTCTGTTAGCTCTCAAGATTCAATAATAGCAATAATAACCTTCAGCATTAAAAATATCATGGTCTGTTTCACACAGAGATATATTAGAGCCTTATTAACAAAACCAAGTTTTCTTTGGGTGCTCTGCCATCTCTGAAGTACGCAAGCATATGAGGAGTGGGAAGAAAAGACATGAATTATTGAACTGAGAATGGAAGAACATTGTCCTTGTGAGATTCAAAAGACCCCTGGGAAACCAGACTTCCTTATAAAGCAATTCTGAGACTGATGTGCTCACGGATCTAGTGCTTTTGCTTTCTTCAAAGCAGCTGAACGGATACCAAATAAGTCCTACATGTAGCGATACTCTCTGTAAGACCTCAAAAACGACAACTTCATTCACCACTGCAAATTGCTAACTCCGTAACCCTGATCTTCAGGTACGGTACTCACTTGTTTCCAGCACAAAAAGCACAGCTCTCTTAGCATTTATGAAACTGAATCTATAAACATGCCTCAAATTCAAGCATATCCCCTGCACTGCCCTTCAACAGACCTGAATCCAGTTGGTACTTTCACATTTGAGTAATTTAAACCTGGAAAGAGTTGACTATGCCTCTAGATTTTTCAAAGTGCTGTGCACGACTAATGAAAAAAACTCCTTTAACAAAGAACCTCGCATAACACAAAGATTAAGTATTTCCAACGGTATAATGGCCAAAACCTACATTTCTATAGCTAGCACTATGCATTCTTTATAACAGTAGCAATACCTGCAGCAAACTGCACTTATTAACCAGAAGCCTAGGGCTATCACGGTCACCTCAATAAATTAATGCTGCATGCAGAGCTCAAGTCAAAATGCAAAGCTGGGGTAATGTAAAAATGTGCAAAGCCCTTTCTGCAATAAGCAGTATATTTTAACAGACAGCTGTGACACCAGTGTGCCATGATCCAGGTTGGCCGTCTGGAGGTGTCCAAATCATTGGTCTGAAACTTTAAAGCTATGAGGTCTAATTCCTCTGCTAAACCAGTTACCCTGTGGGGCTAATTAGTCTGGACAGAGGGTTAGATAAACATCACAACATTTCTGCTGGAATCCAAGCTAGCTGTCAGTATAAATGTGCTTACTGTGTAAAACCACTCCAAGTGTAACATCTCAACTCTCAGGTAAGACACCAGCTCTTAGCAAGGACCCTGGTGACACTATCTAAACTGGTAGATGCAGAAGCACTAAGTTCTCCAGTCTAGATAGATAACTCCCACGCTACGGTGACACTTGCACCTTGATCTTTGCAGGAGAGAAACCCAGAAAAGTGTGCTGGAGGATATAAGAAGAGCAGTCCAGGTCCTTCACTGGACATTTCAGGATCAGGACCCCAGGACACACTGAAGGATGCACCTGTCCCTCACCATAAATGCAGCATTAAAAAAGATGGGGTTTTGCCTTATGCAAGATAAGCTCAGTAGAATTTTCCTCCTTCTTTCACATGCCGTTAAAAGAGTTATCAATCATGTCTTCATTTTTAGATGGAGGGCAGTTTTATATTTGGCTTCCTCTGCATGAGTTAACTCAAAACTAGCTAAACTCAGCAAAAGAGTCAAGCTAGCTGTTATCTTAAATAAGACTATTTTCTGACCGTCTCCCTTCTTCCTCTCGCTTATATATATTAAACAATGAAGTGCCATTTAAACTCCTCTGATTTCTTTGCAGTTTCTGGAATGTTTCCTCTCTGGAAGAACTTGCAACTGCTCTATCCTTCTTGTCAGAGCATTTGTGTAGTTGAGTTTGCTTCTGATACAGTGCGCTGCTCTGTAATCAGAGCCAATTGAGAATCAGGCAGAGAAGACCTGCTTCCTTCAATGCTCGACTAATAGGTTAGAGTTGCTTAATATAGCACAACACAATAACCTGGTCCCAACCATCACTTGCAAGAGAGCCTTTTAAAGACACAAAAGCTCTTTCAGACCAACGATAGAAAAAGTTCGCAAACAAATCCTGCCAGCAATGCCTCCTATTTTCTAGTAAGCTCCAAAGCCTTCAAGGAGACATCTACGGCAATGTCTTGGGAATATACACGTCCCTCTGAGAAATCAGGTAAATTAAAATTTAACTTTTTTAGCAAACTATGGACTCTTTTGCTGAGAGGCTCTCAAACTATCAAACTGTAAATTCCTCCAGTCCTTGATGTTCTAGAGGATTTTTTTACAGATATTTCATTAAGACATTGCAACCTCCTGCAAGCTGTCTCAACAGAAACTTAAGAGTAGCAGTCCTTATCACAATCTGAAAATTACATGCAAAGGAATCACCAATAGGATTTCACAGCAAACTCTCAGAGGTGCCCCTAGAACACACACACACACACACACACGAGTTCTACACTCACTGACAAATTCTCCACCCTGCAACTGGCACAAGTGACCACACAGGACCAATTAACCCGATCCATTCATGGTAAGTCAGTGAAAATATTATCTCAGACTAGACTTAACTTTTGGATGCAGCCTAAAATCCAGGATAATTTAAAAACAAACAAACAAACAAAAAAAAAAAAACAAAACAAAAAAAAAACCAACCAAACAAAAAAAAATAGCCACATCATTGACACCCTTATTCATAGAGCTACGGGTGGGAAACAGCAGCAAGCCCAAGGTATTTTCTTAGAGTACAAATCATTGAAGGAACATCCTCCAAGTTCGGATGAAAAAACAAATTTAACTGACAGGACAACCAAAGAAGGGTTCCACAGCCTGTTCTGCCACTTTAGTAAATATATTGCACTGTCAAAAGAAGGTTTTATAATGAAAGTGTTCAGCAACTTCAGTACCTTTTAGTAAGGTGCTCACTATACCCATCCTTGATCTTATTATGCCTTCTCACTTCTCTAATACAACCTAACATGCAATTCACCTGTTTTACTGAAACTGTTCAATTGGATCACGGTTTCAACAATTTTTTCCACAATAATCCCCAAGTCTTTTTCTTGATCACTGTGCTGGATGATTGTTCCACTTAGCAGGTATTCCCCAGATTATTTCGTTTCTTCAACTTTAATTATCTTACATTTCTCTACATTGAACTCTATTTGCCATCTGCTGGCCTAGTCTCAAGTGAAACAACTCCTAATTTTGCTTGCATTACTCTACATTATTTGTTCTGCCTCTAATCCTGGTATATACTATCTTGGAAGTTTTATTTTCAGTATTATTTTTCAAGTCAGCTTGATAGGTGTCAAGAGAAATGGCTCAGCCAGTTCAGAAAAGAAATACTTTAGGAAAAAAAATTGTTTTCTTCCATATGAATTTAGGTGCTCTTCAGTAACTCAAAAAAAATAAAGAAGTTCATGTTTCATATAACACAGGAAATATAAATTACATAATGCCATAAATAACCTGTGTGCTGTATCCTTCTCTCCCAAAGAAAGACCTAAAAGTCAGGGCTTAGAACAAATTTTTCACCATTCTGGTGACTTCTCTGAGCTTGTGAAAACTATTTATTCTTAAAATTGGACTTAAATTGACCTGAGAATTAGCTGATGATTTCAGCTCCCTATTCTAAATTTTGTGTCTTTTATTTGCAACTAATAGCTGTATTTTGCACTTAGAGGAACCAATCCAAAGCCTATTGCATCTAGTTAGTCTTCCCATTGGCTCTAGTAGGCTTCAGCTCAGGCTTGTCTAGTGTTTTGCACCCAAAGAACTCTAGCTGGCTTAATTACAGACAGAAAGATAATTTCCTAACATTTACCTTTTACAGAATGTAAACTTCAAACCCAGAGGTTAACTACAGTTTTTAAGATGAGCAACAGGTTTTGATCATAGCTTTTTAAACACTGGCTGAAGGAAAGTTAGCGGTACCATAGGGCATGAATCTGCATCACAAATCATTAGATTAACCAGATTACCCTTAGCTTTATTCCACATTAAAGTATTTTTCAGCATATCCTTGGAAGTAGACTTCATCCGCAGATTCTATCTGAAGACTGTGATGGTAATTCATGTTCAGATTAAAAGTCATTAACTTTCTACCTCAGGAATTTGGCAATGAGTGATTTTTTTTTTCTACCACCAGAAAAACAATCAAAATATAGCAAACTGAAATTTTTTTCACTTGCTGACGAGCAGGTTTTTATTTTCTCTGCCACTGTAATGATACCCTTTAAGAAGGGCAAAGAAACAGGTTTTCTAAAGATCAGAGATTCTGATGGCAACTGCAGTTAGAAAAACAGTACCTGGAACCCAGGTCCTACTACAGAAAGGTGGGGTTTTTTCCAATATTTCTAATGTTTTTGTGTGCTTCAGCTACATATATAGACATTCAAGTCTGACTGGAGCAATCTGCTCCAGCCAGGCCTGTTTCAAGATCCCTTCCAACCTGGGTTCTGTGATTCCAAATGGGAGAATGAATTCCACTCTGGAAATGGATCCACTTACACATAACCAGTAGTCTTCCTAAAGACAAATGCAACACATCATGGAGGTGACTGGCCCAAGAGACATTTGTACACGTGCATTCTAGAAGTTGTTTTTGTATCTTACTAAGATTTATCAGTAGCGCCACTTCATAAGGACATTGCAAGACCTTTAGAATACTAGGAATTCTAGATGTTTGTAAAATACGTGTATTATATTTAAGGAAAGAGTGTTAATTTAAACAAAGCAGTTTGCTTTCAAAACCAAGTTTTTTGCACACTCACACCCTTCACTTCTGAGGGGAACTGCACTATCTGAATGGTTAGGTTCAGAATGCATCTACATCTGTGGTCTAAACAGACTGAACTCTCTCTTTAAAATAACAACCTAGTCTACCAATCATACTTCAGCAAGTCAACTCTTAGGTCACCCTTAGGGTCCAAAGCCTTCCTATTCAGTTTCCTACTACAATGAAGCAATTGCTCTTGTCTTATTTCTGAAGGGCTTTGTTTAGTTCAATGACAGCACTGATTATGTATAAAACTATCAATTATCTAGTATTACTGTTTATAAAGTGGCATCAGCTTCATACGTATTTATGTATTTACAGAAAACTCTACAGCTCTTTTATTCGTTTACACAAAATGAGTACCTTTACTTGAACGCTGTCTTTTGAAAAACATCAGACAAATTTGTTATACACAAACTCGTTTTAACTAGGCTTTGTAAAAACCACAAAGTGTTTATGCTCTACCAGCCCTCTTAGCAGGCGCTTAAATTATGAACAGGAACCTCTGCCCTCACGGCACAAAAGAGCCGGCACAGAAGCATTTCAGTCCTACTGCTCTCCCTTATCCCTCAGCCACCACTGGCATGGTTCTCCTGTGGAGGAGAGCAAGTGAGGGCAGTCAGTGCTATTTCTAAAGCAGCTTTAATTCTCCATCAGCTTCCTGCCAAGAAATCTGCAGGGTCAACAGGGAACATTGTTAGGGAGTCACAGTTCTTGTTGCTTGGGTTTTAAGCTTTATTGAAGCTTGAGCTTTGTTAAACATTTATAATACCTTAAGAAATACACTGTAAGCACTGATAAGAGACATCCGCACTGTACAGAATACTCTTCTCACTCCAGTAACAACGGACCCAACCATACCTCTTAAAGCCACGTCCCTGCACTTGCTAAGAGGTGCAGTTATCCAAGTCTTGGTGCTTTATTTTTCTTCTCAAAGAATTCCCTGTGTTACCAGTTCCAGATTATTATTTGCTTTTATTCTCGTGAAATCTTATTTCATCATTTCTTTTTTCTATTAGCCTGGTACCAGCCCTTCACAGTCTGAGTCTTATTAAAAAAAATAGGGGATTCTTCCCTTTTCAGTGAACTGTACATTAATTTAAATTTAAAAATATACAAATAAAAGAGGTGCTGCCTTCACCACACTCAGAGAATCTTTGAAGCCTGTTTCTTTAATACCCTCTTCAGCATCACTTAACATGTTTTTAGTCACTGTGGTTACAGCCATGTCATAACAACTGGGATGCCTCAGGGCATCCATGGTCTCAGCTAGTGTCAAGAGCAAGACATTCAGACTTCCATCTTATCCTAATTTTTTTGTCTCTGCACAAAATAAATGTCATGTCTATCTACATCAGTATTTTACTTTCAGTGGTAGGTATGTACCTGCCTCGGCAGTAGGCACGTACTTACCTCAGTGTAGGCACTGGTAAACACCCAGCTACAACGTCCATAACAGCTTCCTGCAAATGCCTTCAGGTTATAGAATCTTTACGAGATTGGTATACAATCTTTACTAGTTTTACTGCAAAATTAAACCACACCTCAAAGCTACTCTGCAAAATCTCGTAGCATCTCTATCAAGCTCTGGTACATAATATGAATTTCCGCTGATTTTCAGATTACATTTAGAGAAGGGACTGCCATTCAGTGTGAATCCTACAGTGCTGAGGTTCAAATTCATCACAATCAACTGAAGTAGCTCCCTCTATAATCATTAGAAAAAGACACTTTCAGAAAGCAATTCACATTTTCAATGGAATGAAGGCTTTTGGAGTATGTTTACCTCCTGTGAGTGACTACAGAGGGAGTCTGAGACAACGTGCTCAGTTTAGGCATGTCAGCAGAGTGCTACAAGTTAAGTGGCTGGAAGGTCCAAGCTGTTTCTATCAAATACTGTTACACTACACAAAAACAACGTGGGTGCACGTTTCTCTCTCAGAATCAAACACTCAACAGCATTAAGGGATCAAATGTAGAGACCTTGCCCAGTTGATCAACATCATTTGCATGTAACAGAGCTACAAACTGTACAACAGTCAACAAGTGTCCATCCTAACCTCATTTGGAGCTCCCATATCCTTTCTAGAGCTCTTCATAACAGTGCTCATGTTATACAACCATTCCTAACTTCAACACCTACATCTGGATTTACATGCCCAACAGTAAAATGGCCCCTTTTTCTTGCTTTAAAACCTCTGCATGTAGGACTTGCATGTAAAAATAGTAATGACTTGCGCAAGCGTTTCTTCAGGAACATGCTGAAAAAGATGAAATGTAGTTAATTGTAATAAAATCGTTACAGGTTATAACGCCACTTGATGTTCATAGTAAAGTGAACTCACTAAGAAGAAAAAGCGGTGATGTGTCTACTTCCTTGTAAGGAAATAGAATCATTATTATAAGCCAGCCAAGCTTCACTAGCAAAACAGCAGCATTTGTGAGCCAGAGCAGCACTAGCAGACAGCAGGCTAGCCTATTTGATCCGTTCTGAAATCCATTTCTATTAGCCTACAACTACTATTTTCAACAGTACAATATTTAAACTGCTTACCATAACACAAAACCACCTTTCTCAATGTATAATTGAAGCATTCAATAAATGAGGTATTCTGGCAAGTAATGAAAAACAGGGCACTATATACAACAGTAAATATTTGACTGGCTCTTCACAAGAAAATTGCGGCATTTCAATATTTACTTTCATTCAGAAGTGTTGATGATTTCCCTGCTGAGCAATAAAAGAGGAAAATTAAAAGTGCCTTCATAATCACTTGATCTTCCTTTTAAAAAAATAATATTTGCCAGAATATTCTCTGTATTCCTATTGTTTGTGAATTAGAAAATGTAAACTTGCAAATACATTTGGAAGTGCTACTGTTTTAAAATAGCATCTCAAACTTTGATTTTCCTATTTGCTCTCTGCCCTAAAGCGAATAGCAATTTCTCACTATGACAAGATGGATCTGGCATCCTCAAGCTATATCAGCATGAACTATCATCAGCACTTGCTGAGCATCTATCTCACGTTATATACAGTTCCTAACACATTTACGCTACAATGGCAATTATAAAAGTAACGTTGGCTGCCTGCAGATGGTTATTTGATCCATAACAAGAATGTGTCCTCTTATTGTTTATTATCACTGGTGTAAAATCCATCCTGTCTGAGTAGGAGACAGATAACATATCTTCTCTCTTTAACTATGTATTCTCTTGAGAGTAAATCATCAGTTTACATGGTGATAAGGATGCCCCAAAATGCCTTCAATTTTGATCATTCAAAATGTCTGGAATAAATCTAATCTAAAGTAGTAATAATGGCCTGCCTGCCCATGCCTGCCTTCAGAATTAAATGTGTATTTAACGGAACTGAGTATAATTCATGAGATAGAAAGTCACCTCATTCACTGGCTCCCACCTAGCAGGCATGCAATTGGTACCAATTTATGAAACTCATCTCCATCTTCGCCAGGCAAAATAACTGGTGAATTACAAAGCGTGCTGTTCCTAGGATCAGTAGCATGATATAATATATTTTCTTTTAAAGATTCAATGTGACACTTATTTTGAAATATTTATTCTTTAAACAAAGGGCCAAATACTCTGTTATGCCGGAAAGCAGCTCTTCAGCATTAACCTTATTTATCCACACCAAACCTTGAGTTTTTTGTGATGAAAAGCAAACAGAGAGGTCTGATTTTTTCTTATTTTGACTACCTGAAGTTGTACCAACAGGCTAAGCAAGCCCTATGGGCTCTCCTTAGAGTAAATAGCGAGAAATAGGCATCTCCAGAGGACAATCCACCTCACCCAAAACCAAATGTTATGATACAGAATTGCTGTCACCTATCTTTTCACCACTGAATAAATGAGATACTTGCTTTTTTAGATAACTAAAGATGGGAACGTCCTCTCAGAGAGTGTCTTTGTCCAAAGTAACACACAACTCAGTAGAAGCAAACCAGAACCAGCATTCATGGAGCAGTGGCTACAGCCAACCAGTAATTCCTGGCCCAATTGTAGGATAGCAGCAACAGTGTTTCCGAGAAGATCAAAGAATATGTTATGTTAATTAAAACTATTCTTCAGATTATTAAGTATAGATAAAATGCTATACAAATGTAACAGAATACTTTTCCTCTGTTATTAGAACACTCCTTTAAAAGTCTCAGGGAGGAAAATGTGTTCATTTTCAAAGAACACACGGCTGAAAAACATTAGCCTATCACTCACCTGAGGAGACTGGGTTTTATGTGTAACTATGAAATGAGGAAAATGCAGTCAAGCCTAATTTTATATTTTCTGCTTTTGTCAGCTTGCATGAGTAACTTCCAGCCCCTTTTGCACAGCTCTTAATGTATTAAAAATAATGAATAAAGGAGACTCTAATGGGAGAAGTCAAATATGACAATATAATTAAATTACTCAGCATCCAGAAATCTCTTGCTTTTCAGATCTATGAGTTAAATACATGCCAATTCAATTTCCTTAAACACTTGACAGGACCTATTTTCTATGAGCTTTCTCGCTAACAGGCTTTCAGTCACATTAAGTGCTCACAAAGTGCACAGAAGTTGTATTTTACTGCACAGCCCTAATTGAGCTGTCTGGGCTAAAGCAGCTGAGTGTTACAGAAATGTTTATTATACAAGCCCACTTACTCTCAAACTAGAAAAAAACATTCCTGTACATTTCAGTGTAATTTATCTGAGAAAAAAGAAAGCAAAAGGTCCTTTATCACCATCTAATTTCAGTGAATTACACTTACAGAGTTCCTTTAAAACTCAAAATCTGGTTTCACTCCAAACTGCAAAAGAGCGAAGTCTCAAATACGTTTCAGTTGGCTCTCATTACATTTGACGTCTGCTTCTGACGAAGTATAACTTAGTTCCTTGTAGCATTCAGTAGCAACCTCCTATTTATAACTCATAAGTTTTCATACCTCAGCAGCACTCTATAAATGGGGCGATGATATGTTTTTGTTCTCAATAAACATCTTGTTATTCATGTTTGTCTTTTTCCTATAACTTCATTTGGTATTTGTTTCCCCATTTCTTTTGAGCATTTATCCATTCAGTCTAAGTTAAAAGTCTTGTTTAAAGACACATCAAATACAAAGAAAACAGATGCAAAAAATCCTAATGTCTGCACAGGAAATGCAACTGTGGCTGAAATGTCGCATTCACCCTAAATTCCCATCTATTTATCCCATGCACCTTCCGCATGGCAGTGAGGGAGGTAAAGGATGGAAATCAACTTCTCTAAAGCAGAAGACTAAAATCCAGCTATGTTACAGAATAGGGATGTGTTCTAGATACCAATTTATCGGATAAAAGCTGAAGAAAAGCTATTTTGGTTGTAAAGCAAGATAACATAAAACCTGGGATCAGCACTTACCAGATAGGGGCCACTAGCTCACCTGACCCTCTCATTCTCTATCCAGCCCATATTTGTGCTAGGGATTGCCCTGATCCAGGTGCAGGACCTTGCACTTGGCCTTGTTGAACTTCATGAGGTTCACATGGGCTCACCTCTCCAGACTGTCAAGGTCCCTCTGGATGGCATCCCTTCCCTCCAGCCTGTCGACAGCACCACACAGCTTGGTGTTGTCGGCGAACTTGCTGAGGGTGCACTCAGTTCCACTGCCTGTTTCACTGACAAAGATGTCAAAGAGCATCAGTCCCAATACCAGCCCCTGACAAACACCACTCATCACCGGTTTCTACTTGGACATGGAGCTGTTGACTTGTTTTCCTTTCCTTCTGAATATGTCTGTACCAAACGACCCAAGATACTTCAACCTAAGAAGACAAAGGAGGAAAGAACATTAATGTAGAGCAGAGACTAAGAACTGTGTTCATTTGTTTGTAACTCAAAAGTCCCAAAATAAAGTTATGTAAAAGACATGCTTTTACTAGGCTCCCTTCCCAACGTGCCATCAGTGTAATTACGGGAAGGGATATTAGATCACAAGACGGAAAGGAGCTTGTACACAGGGCCATAAAAACAAAGTCTCTGCTCTCCTGTTAAATCTTCCTTACCCTCTGTGTATTACCTCTGCTTTCCCAACTAATTCATTTTATTTTATTTCATTTACTTTTCTCAAGTGTGCTTTCATTATAATTCAGTGTCTATACTAGACCTGCACCTCGACTGACTGATTTTTTTCCCCTTATCTCCACACTTGGCAAGCATTTAATAGTAATTAAAGATTTCTCTAGTCTATTCAAAGGGTACACTGATAATCAAGAGGCAGTGACTTTGATTGATAGTCACTGTCATGAAAACTGGAGGATGAAACCTTTGAGTGAGTTTCCTTGAAGAAAAGCTCTGTAAATAATATGTTCTAAACTACGACTGAGACATATTTTTACCACATGCCAGTGTCACTTAGAAAGATGGTACAAACTGCCAGAGATTGGCACAATGAAAGAGATGTGCTGCAGCCATCTGAATTTCTCAGTGATCTCAACTGCCCTGGGGTATCTCACCCTCTCAATATTGCTTTAGACTCCTTAGTGGTATGACATATCAACAGAAAATCAATAGCAATAAAACTGCAGTGAAGCAACCTTCATTGCTGGGAAATTAAGACAGAAAGTGAATCTCATGGATTTCAAAATAATGACGAGATATGACAAAAATGGTAAAAGGGCAAGAACAGCTAAAGGGTCTCCATGGGTCATCATCACAAAACATTATTCCTGTACACATATACTTGATTTAGTGCTAGTTACAAAAGGTCTATAGTACCACAAAGCTAATAAGTCACTGCCTTGGATGACAGCATTAGCACCTGTGCTTCATCACACAGCAGGAAGCCTTGTAAATTACCTGGAGAAGCAACCAGTGACCATACAGCATGCCTGGGAGAATCCTGCAACTCCCATTTCAGCACACTCATAAGGTTCATTTCATTTTCAGTATTATTGAAGCCCACATAAACACTTGATAGTCCTATTTATCCTTTTGCCCCTATTACTGTTTTTAGGATCAAGTTAATATCACTTTCGCTTCTTGTGCTAACAGAGATGCATTATTTCTGATTTTTGAAGTAGTGCCAGCATGTCTTAAGAACAGTCTGGAACATCTACTAATTTAAAAGGAAAAGTAATGGCTAGAGAGTGATGTCATAGAAGATCTAGGCACTTCTATTTGAGGATAGATGGATTCCTTATTTATATGAGAGTGAAGTGACAGAAAAAAAACTTTAAAAGTATTTGACTTGGCACCGAAAGTCTTTGGTTTTTCTTTTTCTTAAGTTAAACTGCACCAAACATTTTTCCATGTCGATGACATTTACTTAGAATTTAATGGAAATATTAGATTGCGTGTCAGCACCAAGGAGAGAAATTTCACTGACATGACTAGACCTCTATTTATGTCATCAGGGAACAATGTCACAGGGTCTTGATAGTGTGTAGATGAATGTGAAACAACGTAACTTCATGGGCTGCATCTCAAATTCCAGCCTGGAAATGTTCAAGGTAATTCTGAGATTTAAAGTTGCCAGCAAATTAAGTGATTTCTCACAGGTTTTAAAAGCTTTCAAAATGGAGAAAACATGAAAGAAGCCTGCTTCAAATATCAAGAGATGTGAGCTTACTCAGTGGATTTAAAAGTATTTGAAGATTAAAGCTACCATTAATTCCAACTGTAAACAAATAAAATAAAAAAAAAATTCATACAGAGTTTGGATGAATGGCCACTAGTAACAAAAACCACGCAGGAAGGCACCAGAGAACTGAGTTCAGTTCTCGTATTGCTGAGATCTGTTGCAATGTTTTTTGCTGAGTAGAACCTCCAAAGTACTGGAGATGTACCCATATACATATAGCACTGGTCTAGACCAGGTGAGGAGCAACAGAAAAATGAGCAATAAAGTCAAGCCACAGTCCATCAAGAACATGGCTGAAGTGTCCTGCTACATGACAGCAAGCAATAGCCCAGATTTATTAACCATAGCTATCACCACCTACCAAGGATGTCACATCAAATCTGCAAATGTCCCAAATACTGTGCCCATCAGTATTACTCGATTCTTAGTTTCATCTTCAGTTGGTTTACATCCATGAATGTGCTTCATCCAACTCCCTGCAATCTTCACAGCAGTAGCATTTTTGTATGAAATAAAGAATAACTTGAAATGCATAACAACTGCATCTTGAAGGCTTGTAAGTTTTTCACATGTAATTAATTTACCTAAGTAACCACAACCTAGATCACGAAACAGGCTATAAAGCCATGAGACAGGGGAACTACCCTAAGCATAGAACAGAATAGGGCTCTGCCATCAACTACTACTCTGGCCAGAAGCTACAGTTTTACCCTTCACTTCAAGGCCACCTTTCCCAGCTGTGGACTCTCAGTATTGTGAATGGTAACATATTACAGCCTCAAGCACGTCTTCTTAAAGTATACCTCTTGACAGTAAAGATTTGATCAGATTCTTCCCACTCACAGAAACTGATGACAGCTAACATCAGTAGAGATTTAATACAAGTGGAGAAAATTTGAATGTATGCCTTATAAAAAAAAAAAAAAACCACCCACAAATAGGGAAAAAACACAGCTGAAGTACACCAATAGGAGGTCATTATCCAAGAAATATCATGACAGCATTATAGCCTTAAGACTGTGATGAGAACAACTTGTAAAAATGGTATAAAGATTGCCCACTCTCGTTTTGGTCTCTATTCCTAGAAATATTTTCGTTAAGTATTAATTTTCTTTTAAGATGGCTCCATCATCACAGGACTGAGGTTCAGAAGATTAATGCTTCAAAGTCTCAGAAAACTGCAAATAAATTGCAAAGAATTTGCCATCTTCATTTCAGCCTGTATTAGCCATCTGCCATTCTACTTGTGTAATCAATAGGCCATTTTATTTGCTTCTCAACTTTCTGCTAAATTCTACCTTCACAAAATTGTCTTTCACAAGCGAAAAACACCCAGACAAAACATAGATTGTTAGGAGGACCATAACTGATACAGCTGTCGTAGTTCAGCCCTGATCAGGACCAGACTACGCAGTCTCTCTCTCGCTCCCCCCACCTTCCGAAAGAACAGGGAGAGACGATATAAGGAAAAACGGCTCAAGGTTTGAGATAAGGATGGGGAGAAATCCTTAAAGTTACCGTCACGGGCAAAACAGACTCGACTTGGGGAAAAACACTCATTTATTTCTAAAACTAGCAGGAGAATGAGACAGAGAACAAGATAAACTCCCTCTACCCCTCCCTCTTCCCAGGCTTAACATTATCTCTACTACCTTCCCCCCCCCGAGTGGCACAGTGGGGGGAAAAGGGAATGGGGGTCGCGGTCAGTTCATCACGCGTTGTTTTACACTGCTACTTCGTCGTCGGGGGAAGAACTCCTCGCATTCCTCCTCTGCTCCATCCTGTGTCCCTCCCACGGGCCACAGTCCTTCGTGAAACTGCTCCGGCGTGGGTCATCTCTTCCATGGGGTGCAGGTCCCTCCAGAACGGCTGTCCCAGCGGGCCCTCCACGGGCCACAGCCTCCTTCAGGCCTCCACCTCCCCCGGTGTGGGGTCCTTCACGGGCTCCAAGTGGATCTCTGCCCCTCCATGGACCTCCATGGGCTGCAGGGGGACAACCTGCTCCACCATGGTCGTCACCACAGGCTGCAGGGGAATCTTGGCCAGGAGCCGCATTACTCCTCCTCCTCCTTCTGAACTGACCTTGGTGTCTGCAGCTGTTCCTCACAACAGGCTGGCAGACGCCTCTAAGGATCCTTTTTACATTTTATTCACTTCTCATCTCCTCTCCACTTCTTGCAGCCAGGCCGGGCGGAGTTGGGCCCAGTCGGCTGCCCGGCGGGAGGCCAGAGGGTGAGGCCTGCAAGGCCCACAAGGCTCACGCCTGCCCCTCTCTGCTCCCGCTCAGCTGCTTCACATCTTCTTCTCCTTTTTTTTTTCCTGTTTCCTCTTCTTAAATATGTTATCACAAAGGCATTATCATGGGACATTCTGCTACCAATTGGCTCGGCCTTGGCCAGCAGCAGGTCCGCCCTAGGCCCGGCCGAGTCCACTGAACAAAGGGGAGCGACTTCTAGCAGTTTCCTACAGAAGCTGCCACCTTAGGCCCCCCCTCACTAACAAAACCAGAACAACAGCTTAACATTGCTTCAGCTCGTCGTATTAGCTGTAACAGTCCTGCTAAATCTAACAATCATTCTTTCTACAAAGTATCTGATTCATCACTCCCAGTGAGGAACCTAGGTCCAGGAGAAATAGAGTAGGGAGCCCAAAGAAGTAAATAAATATGCAATTATTATTGGCTGCTTATAATTAGGAGTATGAACAGCTCAATGTAGAAAGGAGGCCAAATACAGAAGAACAATAACAAAAAAGTATACACATCTATCAGTCATAAATTCAAAGATCATCCAGACAGCTATATTCCCATAGCTTAATGAGTTACTAATCAACTGAGCAGTAGTCACAGTGTATGTGCAGGATTTTGGCCAGCTACACATGAAAACTGTTAGCTCAAACAACAAAGACATTTGTATCATACTGAAAATATGCAGGGAGCCAGTTACTATAGCTGAGCTGATGCATGTGAAGTTATTAAGTTAAATGTCTCAGCTTTTAATGAGGAAAAAGACAGAAAGACTAGATCCACAAAGGAGAGAGAGCATTTAACAGCATAACAGCAAAGAAAAATAAAAAATCTGAGCTTACATGGCTAGTAGCAGGTATATTTTTTGCAGGACCCACAACATGCTTAGAAAATAAATGGCTGAAAGACTTGGCTTAATCCATTAATTTAAAAGTTCTATAGTGGTGTTCTGGTTTTGTTAGTGAGGGGGGGCCTAAGGTGGTAGCTTCTGTAGGAAACTGCTAGAAGTCGCTCCCCTTTGTTCAGTGGACTCGGCCGGGCCTAGGGCGGACCTGCTGCTGGCCAAGGCCGAGCCAATTGGTAGCAGAATGTCCCGTGATAATGCCTCTGCAATAACGTATTTAAGTAGGGGAAAACAGGAAAGAGAGGGAGGAGAAGATGTGAAGTAGCTGAGCGGGGGGCAGAGAGGGGGAGGCGCGAGCCTCATGGGCCTTGCAGGCCTCACCCTCTGGCCTCCCGCCGGGCAGCTGACTGGGCCCAACTCGGCCCGGCCCGGCTGCAAGAAGTGGAGAGGAGATGAGAAGTGAATAAGATGTAAAAAGGATCCTGAGAGGCGTTTGCCAGCCTGTTGTGAGGAACGGCTGCAGACGCCAAGGTCAGTTCAGAAGGAGGGGGAGGAGTAATATGGCTCCTGGCCAAGATTCCTCTGCAACTCGTGGTGAAGACCATGGTGGAGCGGGTTGTCCCCCTGCAGCCCATGGAGGTCCACGGAGGGGCAGAGATCCACCTGCAGCTCGTGGAGGACCCCACGCCAGAGCAGGTGGAGGCCTGAAGGAGGCTGTGGCCCGTGGAGGGCCCGCTGGGACAGCTGTTCTAGAGGGACTGCACCCCGTGGAAGAGATGACCCACGCCGGAGCAGTTTCACGGAGGACTGTGGCCCGTGGGAGGGACCCCACGCTGGAGCAGAGGAGGAATGCGAGGAGTTCTTCCCCTGACGATGATACAGCGGCGTAAAACAACGCGTGATGAACTGACCGCGACCCCCATTCCCTTTTCCCCTCCCCGTGCCGCTCGGGAGGGGAAGGTAGTAGAGATAATGTTAAGCTTGGGAAGAGGGAGGGGTGGGGGGAGGTTATCTTGTTCCCTGTCTCATTCTCCTGCTAATTTTAGAAAATAAATGAATAGTTTTCCCCAAGTCGAGTCTGTTTTGCCCGTGACAGTAATTTTAAGGACTTCTCCCCGTCCTTATCTCAAACCTTGAGCCGTTTTTCTTATATCATCTCCCCCTGTTCTCTCGGAGGGTGGGGGGAGCGGGAGAGAGACTGCGTAGTCTGGTCCTGATCAGGGCTGAACTACGACAAGTGGCATTCTCTTCTCAATTCTAGGGTTAAATTCTTTAACATTTACAGGGTGCATTTCAACAACCTTCAGCACAAGTCAGTAACATGTCATACTACGCCAGTTTTGCCATCATACCACTATATTTAGAAACAATAGCATTTCTGATTCTTATATTTGACAAAAAGCCAAAGTGATTAGATAAAATAGCAAACCACACAAGAACTCATAGATACAAGAGTAGCAGCAGACAGATGCTACATTAGTCATATCTGCTACAAAAGGGGCAACCTAGAACCAGACCATCACTGTTGCTGCCACACAGAGTGAGAAGCTGAGACAGTGGAGAGAAGATTCAACTGTGCTGCAAGTTCTTTAACTCAGTAGGAAAGAAACACTGCAGGCAATAGCTTCTACAAGGGCTCAGCCTTTCCTTTACACATTCCTACTAATCTTAGAAAGCTGTCAGACTTCCCTCTTCCTTCCTCTTCACACAGGTGCTAGAAATACCTGTCTTCCCTTTGGATATATTAAAGGGTTGAGGAAAAGGACATTGCCCCCCTACATTGCCAAGAACAGACTCTGCTTTCAGGCTTCCTTACAGGATTTCACCGAAGCTCCAGCAAAACATGTCACTGCTGTAGGGTACAGACCCCTTCTCTGTCACTCACGCCTGTGCTGGCCCCATTAGCACTACTTCCATGCAGCTGACAGCTACAGCTGCCCATCACTCTCACCGCTGAAGCCAAAGGAGGGAAGCAAAACCCTAAAGCTTGTTTTCTCACGCTACCCAGATGCACCCCTCTCTCTCTCTCCCAGTAACCACTTCATAAAAAGCTTTAGTGTGCATATTGTTTCACAGAGGCCAAACATCAAATTTCTCTTGAACATGACATGTCCTGATCCCCTGAAGCCTTTCATGCAAGCGGGGATTTAGGCACACAGGTAAAGTGGGAGCAGAGAAATTGTTCCATTATTGCCTGCATTGTATCTGCAAATAAATGACTCTGTGCTCCAGGCCTTCTCTTTTAACCAACAAGGCCAGCTACGCATTTGAAAAAGGTCATATTATATTCTTTAAAAAAAGACCCTGCCCATTTAGATCGATCTAAAATGAACTTTCCGGCATTAGATTGCTAACCTGTAGAACATTCTGGCTGCAGCTTTTATTGATTCCACCCAATAGTATTTTGACAAACAAGTTTAACATTGAAACCAACAGTTGCAATTTGGCAGCCAGGAGTTTCCTCTCTTTCATTCTAATAATGTTTCTGCCAGCACTCACTGTTCTTGTTATTCAAGGTACAGCAGCCATAACTCATGTCTCTGAGGCATTACTGTATGTATACTTTGGAGGAAGGAGGGCTCTTAGGATGTCTAATATGATGTCCTTTGCAATCTGTTATTAGAGTATGAATCACCTTGCCAGTTAATCATACCATTATGAATGCTGAAGACATGAAAACCAAGAGGGATTGAAATGCGTATATTTCCAGATTAAGAAAAGCTATTTGAAAAATACAAGTAGACTAGGGAAGATAGGTTTTGAACTGTGTTGAATTAGTGCACAAAACTGGAAAACTCTAATCAAAAGGGCTTTTTCCCTTAGTTGCTTGTAATGACACTGGGGAAAAAAATTGAAAAAAAAAAAAGGAAAGAACACACAAACTTCCATCTTCTGCTAAAAATTGAGATGTAAAAGGCAGAATTCGGTGCATTTGGATGAAACCCAATATAAATAAAAAACAATAGATAAATACATTAACCCTCTATTTACCTGCACTGTCATTTTAAGCTATGAGGCTGATGCATTTAGTCAGTCATCATCAGTGCTGCATAGCATCATTAATCTCTTGCTTGTTTATGCATTAGTGTTCATTTTATTTTCCTTGCATGTACTTTGCTGCCACCTCCAGGATACTGTGGTTATAAGATGACGTTTAAGAAACCTATAATCAACTGAAAGGTACTCTGCTCTGAGGTGCAATATTTCAAATCCTAAGTATGGTTTTAGTTCCATTTAACAAAATCACCAAAAAGCTGTTTGCAGACACCATACACAAGCATGGCTGTCATGATGGCTTCCAGATGTAAAAGCTTCAGGCTGCTTGTTAGAAAAGTAAAATGATGCTTTAAAATAATAGCCTATTTAGCATAATACTTACAGAGGAACCCTTATACAAAGATATTTATGGCATATACTCATTCTGAAGGAGTCTTTTGTGATTGTTATTCCACCTAATTCCCAGAAAAGAAAGAGTAAACCTACAGTTCTTAAATGGAAGTGTTTTATAGACTTGGGACTACTTTTTTCTTTTTTTTTTTTAAACTGTGTTAAGTCATTCAAGGCACATTGCTAGCCTCTGACAAGTAGGCAATAGTTGCAGTGAAGAAAAGGTTCAAAATCTCCTAGAACGAGAAGGTAGTAGTAGTATCTTTCTTCCTCCTTTATTAATGAGAGGATCTAGTTCAATTGGATGGAATATCAGGTATCATTAAGGAATGCATTTTTCCAAAAACTGTAATGAGGTGTTAAGTCTCACTGCACACAGTTCTACACAATGGACTATAGAAAATCTGTCCTAAAATTAAGACTAACATTAGACCAGAGTGAAAGTTTTTAAGATGCTATACAATTAGTAATATCTACTTAAAATAATTGATGTATAACAGTAATTTTTTCTTCACATATAAATCTTCTCATCCCTTTCATCTTCTCTGTTACCTTCCTTTGGATATTTCCCAACATTATATCAACGTATTAATTCTATACTGTACTTTGCTCTCCGGACTGCACACCATGCACCTTCACTTGGTCACAATCTCAAAGCCACATTCACATTGATAACACACGGGTAAGAGTTCTTTACCTCTCTATCTGAACATGAAGACATTTCCAAAACATATCACTTGCCTTTTCTACATTGACTTTCATTGGCCCCTAGATATTTATATTTCTATATTCTAGGATTTACAGAGCATGTAAAAAGCAAACAAAAGAGGAGTTTGAGAGAAGAGCAAGATGAAAACTTCTGTAGAATGCTTGCATGTAACTTGATATAATTTGACCCACAATCCAGAAAACTGTGCATCATATGTCAATATTTCAGAATATTTCAGAACTACTAAATAAATGATAACAAAGTAAAAGTATTGCACTCAGAGTGAGGACTCAGCTGACTGGAAAATTCATCCACAGTAGCCTGAATCGAAATAGTCAACTACTCTGGGACCTTGCACTAACACAATCATTCCCTGAAAATCCCTTTAAAAACACATAATGATACAGATTCTGTTTTGGTATTATCCAACCTGAAGAACTGAACTTTAACATTAATTTATTTTGTTCAAAAGTGAAACCTGTGGTAATTCACAGCAAATTAGCACCTCATCAACATGACATATTTGTGGTTATTATTTGGACAAGGGTCTAAGTGTCTACTAAAAGAAAGTCAATCACCGAGGTAGTAAGGGAGGGAGGTAGATTTAGATTAGATATAAGGAAGAAATTTTTTACAATAAGGGTGATAGAACACTGGAACAGGTTGGCCATCCCTGGAAACATTCAAGCCCAGGTAGGACGGGGCTCTGAGCAACCTGATCTGGTTGGAGACGTCCCTGGCTCCATGCAGGGGGGTTGAACTACATGACCATTAGAGGTTCCTTCCAACCCTAACCATTCTGTGATTCTAAAGCTGGATCGCATTTCTCTCACTACTGTTAACTTGTACAGATGTATTACATGTTCATCACATAGAGACTTTTGCTGTCAATATTCAGTACGGTTCTTCGCCAGAAGCCATCAATATGACCTACACACTGTATTTTCTAACTGACAGGTCATGCATCAGCCACATGCTGTTTATTTGTTAGCTTCATTGATTTAAATGCTTTCCTATGCTTTCACTTGTACATATCCAGGAGGGGGATGGTATTAACAGAAGCCCCACAACACAGACACAATGAACTACAAACACACCATGAAAGGAGTGTTCATGTCTTGAAGAGTAAGAGAAAATTAAATACTGTAAGTAAATCAAGCTGCTTTTGCCATCTTGATTAAAGCATAACAAGGTTTCAGGCATATATGTCCTAACAGACTTTAAACACTCCACTTATCATGTAGTATCATCAATGTCTTTTCTTCACTTAAGCCTCATTTCATTTTTTAAAATACAAACATGAAAACTCTTTTTTTTGTACTTCACACTGCTGTTGTGACAGCTAATATAGACGGGAGAATGAGTTCAAGTCTCCAGTGCAGAGAATGAATCACAGTTTCTGACACCTTTAAATCACAGAGGATTAAGCCTCTTCCTCATCACATGAGGTTGAGTGGAAAGAGATTCTTAGTGCTTAAAGGAGGATTTAATGCTCCCTCAGCCTTGCTTTATAAATAGTCTTCATGAGATTACAGTAACTACAAAAAACCAAGGCGTAACTTATAGTTTCACCCCACAACAGCAAAGGGGTCAGATTCCCTGTATTCTCTGAACATAGGCAGAAAATTTGTGGCATGAAAGAACACAGGAAAGAATCCTGATGAAGACAAGACAAAAAGGAAAAGATTAAATTAGTGACCACTGTGGGCATAGTGTGACTTCTCTTTCAAGCTAAATCTTATTGAGATGAGAGTCCCAAGACAGTTCCATTTAAACTAATTTAGCATAAAATACCACTCAATATAATGGTGGCAATGTCTAGTCTCAACTGCCTCCTGCAATTTACTTTTAATCTATAATGTTCTTCACCTTCTGTGCAATTTCATGGCAGAAAAATAACACTTACAAAGGCTACTTTAAAGTAGTGTTTCTGGTTACAGACCATTAGTTGTAAAGACACTGAAGTACCCTAGTACTTCTATTCAAATGTAAATATTTGTGATTTTTAACGTCTTACTATTTGAAGCAAAACAAGCTATTCATTTACCACACTTTCTTTATTCAGAACACTCTGAATAATATTTACAGTCAACATTTAATTTTTTCCAAGGAAAGTAATTTTTTACTTTAGTTCAATAATCACTGTCTTTCAAATATTGCTAACACTATTGCTACTAAATACGATGGCATCTTGTTCAGAAATTATAACAACTGCAGGAAGAGGTAAAATATTTCAATTACAAAAAGCACATTGTAAATAATAAATTGGGCAGTTTATAACTGCTGTGCCTCAGGAGCAGCTGAAGTCAGGATCTTTGAAATAACTATAATTATTTCCTTGCTACCTTTTATCTCAAGACCTTTATCAGTAATAGGTTAGTTCTTCCCAATTCACATCCCCTCCCCATGTCCACTCTCCCCAATAGGAATTAGAAAGGCCAGTACAGCAAAGGCTAAAATGCAAGTGCTGTCCATTCCGCATTTCTCTCAACTCACCTCATTCAGCAAGAGACACAACAGAGAGCAGGAAAGGGGCAGCAGAGAAAAATCAGCATGCAGAAGACTACACTGAGGCTCACTTACCCACTCACTCCCAGGCATTCTGGCCCTCAGCAACCATGGAAGTCAATGCTGAATATTCCCATAAGAACATACTGTTTGAGTAAACAATTGTGTACAACCTTTACTTGAGCTGATAGAAAATGATGCAGTATTCTATTATCTACACTGACAAGTGATTTATTGGTATACTTTTTAGTCCTCAAAACTGTTTTAGGTATTAAACTTCTCTACAACTGAATTTCTAACTCTATGGGCAATTCTAAGTCTGAACAAAAGTGCTAGAAATCCTTAACTGTTAATGATTTATTATAATGGTCCATTTTTTCCCCAATACACGCTTCCTCAGGAATATTTTACAGATACTTTACAACAATATTTCAAAGCTGATCTCAAGGTCCTGAAATTTGTTTTCATGGCAGATCTTTTACTTGTGTCTTGTCCCCTCTCCAAGATTACACACAATCAAATGAGACAAGGATACTTTTCCATCAATATTTTGATATTTTGTTTCACTACTATGCAGTTTAGCATATTTTACACCAAAGCATTTCAGATGGCCTCTAGGTTGCTAGCCAGCTGAATACTGGCAATCAGCTTTAGAGATTCAAGATCATTCCAAAGTATTTCACAGTCATTTTTGAAAGTATCAACAAGGCTGCATTTTTCAAAAGTTCTCAGCAATTCTCCTCCCATTGTATTCCAGGAAGTCTAATTATTTGATACAGAAATAATTAGTGAAAGGGCAAATGTTTTAAATTCATGTATTGTTAATGCACTGGACAAAACATACTGCCTAGAATCACTCTGTTCTCACAGATATTGTAAAGGCTTTTTTTCCTACCTTAACTGCAATTAGATAACAATCTGATACTTACACAATCAAAAAAAATATATACTCTATATTTATTACAAAACAGAATTTAAAAACTAAACTAGTTTCACAGAAAGTTTCAAATATTAACAAGAGAAAAACAATTCCAGCGCAAAATATGTAAGGTGTTTTCCCTGAAAAGTGATCTATGATATATACATAAGATCTATGCATTTGAGTTTCATATTCACATCTAGGTAGCCACGAGTGGAATACATGTGGCCTGAGTCTCAGCCTTTCAGTAAATCAGCTACCAGCTGATCAGCTAAATTGAAGTGGAAATATTAAAATTTACAATTGGCCATTTTAACAGTAGTTAGAGACAATATTGTCAAGTTTCCAGTAGTAACCTGGAGTGCAAAGTTACCTAAGTCACTTCTGTAGTGTTTAAGAACCTCCTTTCTTTAATACTACTTGCATGACTACTAGAACGGTTGCCTCTCCAGAAGAGACATGTTTAAGTAATGCTGCTCAGTGTCAGGTACTTCATTCCACTTTCTTAATACACAGCATGGTCTCTCTTCTTTCGTGTACTCTGAGCCCAGGCTATTCTAAGTGTGGAAGAAAATCTTGTATAGACAAATGGTGCAGTGTCTAAAAAAATAAAATAAAATAAAATAAAATAAACAAGTACGAATGTCCCCGAAAGCCCCATTATCATCACTATTACTTTTTACACGTCTATCTTCTAAGTCTTTTCTGTTCCCTTCCCTCTTACTTCAGGGGAAAGTAACGGAACTTTGACCACAACCTGTTTCAGTCCAGCCTCCTATGTACCAGCCATTAAAGTCAGGTTGCTCACAGAAATGGGAACGCACAGTCAACAATTTCCTACTTTCAGAGTCACAACTCCCTCTTCAGCTCTAGAGCAGTGAATCTGCCCTCTACCTCTTGCAGATCTCTCATTCAAAACACTATTAAATCTGGAGATGGGAGTTTGGGAAAAAAAAAAAAAAAAAACAACACACACACATTGATTTTCTTTTATAAAGATAAGATAATGCTAGATTACACAAAAAAAAAGTTAAATAACCATCAAGTACATTTCCCTTTTCACTGTATTATGTACCCAAATAAAAAGGTAACTTCTGAAAAGTTTTTAAAGGCAAGTTTGGGTACTTTTTAATATTTCCGTTCTTAAGGGATGTTACTAAAGGAAAATGAAGCTTCATTTTATCCAAGTAGGCTTTCAAACATTTCTGAAAAACACATCAACCTATAAAGAAAATGAAGCTCTCAAATCTCCAGTCCACCAAGCATACCCAAACATCACACAATTGAGGGAAACAAGCTCTCCATGAATTAAAAATCCCATTTCTTGCTTGGCTTTGCTCAATGATTCCATATGAACTCTGCAGGAGTTAGCTAGTGTTACAAGTCTCCAGTCTCAGCTGACTGCACCTAGTAGTCTTTTCTTTTTTCTTATAGAACCAAAATAAACTCCTGTGGAACACTCCAATGGAGTTACACAACCAGCTTTTGCCTTGGCCTGGATAACTCACATGACAGCATCACATGACTTTTGCGAAGACTGTTCTGTGGGAACTGATTACGAAGTTCTTAAATCATATTCTCCATTCACTCAGTTTACCCGAAGAGTTTGCCAAGTCTGTCCTCATCTTGCTGGATCTGGGAATACACATATTGACAAATACATAACCTACAGAAAGACACCACGGCACAAGCGTCTCCTTTCTGTTATAATCAATCTGTTCTGCCTTAGCGAAGAACTAATGAAGTACCTGAGTTCTTCTGAATTTTTCACTAAGCAAGATACGTACCCTTTGTTCCCTGTGACGTGTTCTAGAATCTAATTACAGGCAGTTTGTTCACATAGCCTTCAGAAAATTCAAGGTATAAGACAAGCTACATAATTTTATTTAAAAAAAACAATAAAGCACAAGAAGGAATAATCTAATAAAACTAGTAAACATATCAAAAAAAGTTTTGTTTCATTTTCTAACATGTTCTATCTTTTTTTAAGCAAAAGGTATATTCATGGAGTGATTAATTTCCAAAGAAGGGGCAAGATCAGAATTTGTTGATGGTGCAGTGGTAGTTATGTATGAATCAGCTTTCAACTCAGAAAGTAATTATGGGTGCATTTATACTTTAAAACAAGACAGCACATTAATTTTGGGTAATCATTCTCACAAGTTTTACAAAACTACCTCGTACATTGTTTCAAACTTAGTGGGAAGCTCATGAGATCTCAACTTTTCTGTGTTCTAATCTAATAGAAGGCAAAGATAAGAAATTAAGAGACAGCTTGACGATACCCAAGGTTCCCCCCAAGGAAAAGCAAGTTATTTTGTTGCTTAGGTCCACAGCAGCATGCCAAGCAGTGTTTATAAACGTGGATATCCTTCTTAAAATTGCAGTTTTGCAGTTAATGAGCCGTTGACATACATACTTCAGAGATGCATAAAATTAGCACGGAAGTAGACTGCTGACTTAATAAACTTCTCATTAGAACTTTTTCAGGTATCATTTTTACCAAAGTCATAATGAAACCAAGACCCAGGGAAGGCCCGTTGATTTCAAGGAATAGTCCCACCCTGTTCCATAGTGATCCCACTGACTTCAGCAGGATAATGATGCTACCAAAGCATAAATTCAAACTCTGTGCTTGACAACAGCCTGAGTAGGCATTGAAATATGATCATTGTTTCACCCTCTGAAGCCAGGGTTACAGCATGTTCCTCAGGGAACTGGCAATAAAGTTGCTCTTTATAAAAAGGACAGGTGCAGTAAAACATTGACCTTGGATTGCCAGAAATTTCCAAGGATATCATGTTGGCATTTTTCATGAGCACTAAATTCAGCTAAATGGAATGGGGTTTATTAGATTAATTGGCAATTATTAAATTAGCAGTGAAGTGATGATAGTACCTAAAATTCTTATCTTCAAAGCCCTAACTAAGCAGTAACAAAGGGTTTAACTAGTATCTAGATTAGTGTGAACTTGCAAACATAGTAACTTTACTGATAATAAAATAAACCCAAAGATTTATTTTCTTATCAAATATATTTACAGAACTTTTTAAGAATGGACAGCTTCAGTGCTATTTCAAAGTGCTATCAATCGGTTGCACTATGGAAGCTGAAAACAAAACCCAAGGGATATCCCGTAATAATTGTCTATACTGATGTGATATTCTTGCAGTAAAGAACAATTAATGGACTTAAATGGCCACTCATTGTTGGGTCAGAAAAGCAAGATTCTCTCCCACACCCCCTGTCCTCTTTTTAAAGCAAGAAAGAGGACGTTATGTAGAGGAGCACCAATATTAAAATTAAGTCTTTTGGTGAATTAAGACTTAAAGACAACTAAAAGCTGCTTTCAACATACACCCTTCTGACCTGTTTCACCAATATAGCCACAACTGGTTGATGGCACAAACCTACCAGGCTACTATGGAGTTGGTCTAGGTGTTTAAGACATACCATTATAAGTTATTTTCTCACTTGAGAACGACCAACAATGAATCAAAATTCCTTAATTTTGAGTCATTATAAACACTTTTCCTTCCACTGTAAAAGAACCATCATTATTTATCATGATCCAAGAAATATGGTAAATCATAAGGAATTACGGTATCTATCTTCTTCTAATTTTTCTAGCAAAGATGTGAGAAATGTACATCCTACTAAGGGTGACATCTCATATAAAAGTACATGCAACAGCTTTGCACACATGAAAACTCAGAAGAGGATAAATTAATTCGAAGTGAGAGTTTTGGAAGCCTATAAAGTTTGACTTTTAGTATCTTCTGTGCTACTCAGGTCCAACTCATTTAATAAACTCAACAGCTTAAATCTTAAACGATTAAAGAAAGGACATGTAGTAAGAAAAGACATATTAAAAGTAAAAGCCATACTCAGATGTAGCCATGTTAAAAAATAGAAAAATTGTAATGAGCCCTATGCTTAGGAGAGAGCATGGTGCAGTTAATGTAAGTAATGAACCTTTCATGTGAAATGATGTAGTGTCACAACTCATTTGCATCCCACTTAAAGTGTAATTAAGTTTCCCTGACAGTATGGCTTATGGCTGAAAGAACAGACCTGGCTGCTAAATTAATCCAGAATCCCTCTAGTTAATAACACTCTGCAAAGAAAACTTAACACACTTTCATTTAAAGTTCCTAAACTTAAAGTGTCACTATAAGGAACTTCAGAGAATGGTTTTAAAAGACTTCAAGCCACATTCAATCACACAGCTGCCTTGAAGATGGGTGTACTGAATTCAAGACAGGGTCCAACCCAAACCATAGTACACAAGATAAGGACGCAACATGTCACGTTTTCATTTTTTGTTTTTCTTGGAAAACTGACCTACACGTTGTAGGAACTCCATCACCAAGGGAATGTTTTCAATTAGAAAGATAAAAGGTCACAGTGAAAAGGTGCTCCTAACTACAGTAAAACTGTTAGATAATCAGCTCATTAATTACTTGTAATTATACCAAGGTCTAACTTTTTGACAGAAAAATAACATCCAGCAATGCTCAGTAACAGTCAACAGTTTTGGTTCTAATTGAAAGAAGCCCTGTTACTCACAATCCTTTTCAGCCACCTATAAAATCTATGCTCTAAAAAGGAGTTACTAAAAATAGTACAGAAGGATTGTCTATATAAAGTAGTCATGCTTTTCTTTTTTTAAATAACATTTAATGTTTTCTGAATCGGTTTGTTCTTTACTGAGTTTCATCTTAAAGGTTCTATTTAGAACAAAGAAAGCACTCCAGAACATATAAATTGTGTAAAATCCGCATGGATCTAAGAAAAGTGAACTTATTACCATGAACCATAACTTATGGACTGTCTAGAACAAACAGTTCATAAACACTGTCATCTTATTTACCACCATATTCCTGTACGCATGTTACAAATAGTGGAGAATCTACACAGCGCCTCCGTTTTTCTGAAAGTCTCCTTAGAGAAAATTCTGTTTATGCCACTGGAAAGAATCCAATTTTAAGCAGCTCCACAAGATCATTCCCAAGAGTCACTCTGAAATACATTACACAAAAATCTGCAAAGTCAGAAGCTGGATCCAAAAGGAACAGGTACACAGTGGCTATAATTAAACTGTAGCTGTTACAAAGGGCTTATTCCTTCCCTACAAGGGGATTAGCTAGAACAGCTTTTGTGAGTACCAAGTATGACTAACTGAAAAACAAACACCATGTTTTGCTAAATGTTTTGATGTTCTGGAAAACAATTTCACTCTACAGTTGAAGAAAATGAAAGCTGGTAGCAGCTCTTTTTTTTATATAAATAAGTGTTCCAACTAGTCACAAAACCCAAAGTTTTTACAGTTGATGGTAAGAGAACATGAACAAAGTCTCTTTGAATTTGAGAGATTAAGCTATGGCTTTACAAGATGAATACAACCACTACTTAAAAGACTGATCAAAATAATTTCAAATATTTTCCATTAAGGGGATGTTAATTAATTAATAATTTACACTTAAAAATTAAATTTTCTTAGATATGACAAAACCAGAGTTCATAGTCTCTGGCTCTGTAAGGAGCCACTTGCAAGTCTAACATGTTACTCAAGGCCACATACGTATCTCACCAGATACAACTGTGTCTCAGTCACACGTTTCAGGGCAGCAAAATTCAATTTGCCTTTAAATGCAATGAGGTTTTGAGTTGGTTTTGCAAGTAATTACTAAGAGTTTATTTGCATTAACTGAACTAGTATTGTATAATAACAATTGTATACTAATATTGTATAATATTAAGAATATGAATGCTATTATATTCTGGCCAATCAGGTAGTTAGATATCAAAATACTAGATTTTTAAAAGCAGCCGATAAATACACTTTTTTTTTTGGCAGGGACAGAGCAATTTCCAATTCCTTTGCTGCAATAGTGAATAGGAAAACATGCTTGAACAGAGTTAAACAGGGACCACCTAGGGTCCTTCAGGCAGCCAGAAAATTCTGAGGTATTACAGAACCACGAAGCCTGAAATGAAGGAAAAGCTGCTACATAATTTTTTTTTTCTCTAACAATATCCTGCTTAAGTTCTGAAATCAGGGCCACTAGGCACTATAAATCAGCTCTGGAGCTTCGAAATCAATGTGTTATCATGTGCAAGGAATATAGCTGAATATATTCTCTGCAGCTTGTTTGCATATAGCTGTTACATTTCGTCTAGAAGATTAATTCCTTTTAAACATCTGCAAATAATCAATTTACATAGGATGGTCTATATTCTCATTAGCTGAAATGTTTCATTGCAGATGACAGTCCAAATGACATTCAATTCTGGATTTAATCCAAAACTCATTAAACTCAAAAGGAGAAAACTTATTCTCAGACTTCAGTGGCCTCAGAGACCAATCTTGCTTTATTGGCAAAAGGAAATTGTAGATATTCACAGATTAGGCTCCTGACAAACTTCAATCTCTTCTTTAAGTACTAGATGAAATGTTCATATATTCTTCCAATCATATATCCATGGATAATATGGAATTTGTTATTCTCAAGTGGCAAATACTTTCAATGAATAAATGACACATCATTCCAACTGCTCCAGCTTATATCCACTTTTTATTGCAGATCAATCCCTTTACAGAGCATTTAAAAGAAAGTCATCAAAATTTCAACCTTATTTGTAATGTGATATTGGCAAAATGCTTTGAACTAAAGCATTTTCAAATACTTCAAAATATTTTCATTATCTGCATTATTCAGACATGAATATCCAAGTTTCTCTACTATTTCACAATTATTTATTATTTAGGGATTATTAGTTTCAACATATAGATGAAAGAAATACAGATTACCATGAAGTTGTCCAACCAACTAACGGCACGCAAATACAAAAAAAAAAATTAATTTAAATCTGAAAAATTACTCTTTTCTTTAGCCTTGGTTACTGCATGATTAGGTGTTACAATACCTGCAACAACATAAGTGCTACCCATTAGAGCTGAAAATTATGGATGACAAAGAATATTTATGTGCATTTAAGAACAGTAGGCTCCAGTTTTATTTATGTCATATGCTTGAATAGACACAATATGCTGCAGATACAAGAGGTATTACCTCCACATAAGCTATGGTTGAGGGATATCAAAAAAAGGTTTAGACACAATCAAACACCGAGTTGGAAAAGGCAAAGACCACCTGCAGAAGTCTAGAAGTGTACTTTTCCCCCTCTCTCAGATTTTGTGTCCCCACTCGCTTCACTATACACTCTGCAGTGAGCAGATTCTCGGAAACAACTTTACCTAGTTTATTGCCAGAAATTTTACTTCTGAAGACTGTTCTTCTGCCACAACACTGCATTCAACACTATCAATTGTGGCTGTCTATCTTATGCTCCTAAGCTGCGGCAATTAAAAAAAAAAATCTACCCTCTATTTGCAAGAAAAACAACATATCCAAGTCAGCCGAACTGTCATTTTCAGAAAAATTCTGGTTTGGTCCTGACCAGATGACTGCATATACTACAACATAAATTCCAATCCCTACTGGCAATTTAGTTCATCACGGAGGGAACTGCTGCTTATTTTCCAAATCAGAGAAGAATGGCTAAGCATGCCATAAGCCTGAGATGACAAAATTGTAACTAATTCATCTGCCCAAATGAAGACAAGATCTTTTCTTATATTACAAAAGAAAGCATTAAGTTAGTAACTCACCTTGGGATAGCCATCATGCCAAATCCTTACCTCAACAGCAGAAACAGTGTATTTGTATTAATAGCAGTGCTATTAATACAATGCCAATACCAAACCAAAAAACAACCACCAAAACCACAAACTTAGGAAACAATCAATTGCTGCTTAAGTACAAGAAACATTTTGATCACATGGGGTAAAATCCTATGAGTTTTGTCATTTAATTCAATAGAGGCCAGATTACAACCTTGTAAGTGTAATAAAAGACTATAATCAACTAAAGTTTCTGCAGTCTTGATGATGCACGCAAACCATTCTCACAAATTTGTCTTAAATTAATACTCTTCATTAAGGTACACAAACATTCTAAAACCTACCTGCCAAAGTTTTCACACATTACAGAAATTCTATTACTCTAAAAACATTAACTTAAGTGTGCAGTTAACTGAAAGTGTGAGCTACTGAAAAAATGCATTTGTATTCAGTACAATGTTTTAAAGTGAGGCTGGACTTCTTGATATTTAATAGGGGAAAAAAACAGCTTTGGTCTTCATAGAGTGTCCATAAAGCTTAAGTATAAACTTGAATATAAAGAGACATCCACAGAACAGTTTTCTGATTAACCGGCTAACCTGAGCCAACTTACAAGGGATATGGAGATATTCTGCTATTACTCAAAGTGCATTATTTCAATTATTTATTTTAGGACACTAAAGCAAATTAAGTGAAATATACAGGTTTTAGCAACCAGAAGGAAAAAATGAAAAATCATAAAGGGGAAGACCGTAAAAAGGGCAACAACTGTCAATTCGCAAGCCACTCTGTAAATTAAAAACTGGGAAAAACATTAAAAGAAAATACATCAGAGAAACTGGTTTTACAATTATGGTTCTCATTTATTTTTACATCATTAAAAATTACTTGCATTTAACCTTGAAGATAGTGTACTTTCTATGGAAATCTACTACGTGAAATAGTTGGCAAGGTGTGAATTTATTCTTAACAATCAAATATTTTTACATGTTCTTAGATCTTATCCTACATGGCTCTTGAACAAGATTACTCTTAAAAATAGCTTGAATAACTCCTTTTCTACTTAAAACAAAGCACCATGCATAAGCATTTCTTGATTTAAGAGTCTTCTTTTTTCTAGTGCTGTTATATATAAAGAAATTCAGAAAAATATTTCTAAATCTTAGCCTTAAGGAAATCTTCAAGTCTTGTTAAGCATCTAATCTAACCAACTCTCTTTCAAAAGTGACCTACCAAGGAAAATATTTTAGACCTAATTTTTTAATTCTAGAAATTCTTTTTAATGTGCAAAAGTACATGTGTGGTCAGAGTGGTTAACATACAAATATGAAATCATTTAACTTACGCAATTTATGGCCCGACATATCTAATCATAAATATTAATATTCTAGAGTGGCTAACAGGTACCATCAGTAGATTTCTTAAAAATACAGCGCTTTCAGTGTGCAATGTCTCCTAATACCCAGCTTTTCAGACCCACACATCACTTCAGATTCTGCCAACTTTTAACCATTAGATACAAAAATAACCTTCAATACCAGTGCTAACGGAGCTTAAACAAATATGAAAACCTTCAGACTGTCTTCTGCTTCAAAAAACTTCCTAAGATGTCAAATGAAAGCTCGTAGACCTTACTCTAAGCTGTGCATGCAAGCAAAGAAACAGTTAACCTCTTCACTCAAAAAACTCAACATATTTCTCTTGTCTCAATTTATGAGAAACAGATGACTGATACTCAGCTCAATCAGAGCCTGACAGCAATTACAAGCTCCTTAACTGTCACTCTTCTAACAAGACCTAAGATTCTTAAGTGATTTCTAATGCAGATAGAAGGGCTCAGGGAACATGGAACACAAATCCAATGGAAACCAGGCTTCACAAAACAGCTTGTAATTAGTATGTTCTAATTAGACGCTGAAAGACACACAACCATCCATAATTAATTCTATTCGTGATACGGCTTAGAGAACATCACAACTAAGCTAGAAGAGACTAAAAGTGCCAAAAACTGTGAAAGCAATACTAGGTGGCTCCCATTACGTGGACTACTGAAAAACAAAATCTCATCTCGTATAATACCTGGAATTTCTTTTGAACAATCCAGTCCTTGTGACCATAATTACTTACATTACAGCTGCTGAAAAAACTAGACAATTAGTAGCTCCAATAAACTAGCCACTAAATTGTACCTATAAATGCCTGTTTTTAAGAGCAGTATATTTAGTAGTTCAAAAGAATCATTACATTCGTCGATTAGCACCATCTTTTTTTTTTAATTAAATCATCTTTGCATGAGTGGAGAAAAAAATAAAAATAAAAACACCACTAACAACCAGAAGACATTTCATGAAGTTTAAACAGAGCAGACAATTTTGACTGAAATAGAATTTTTAAGGGCTGCAATGGCTAAACCAATGTTCTGATCTGTAAATGTTGAAACACAAGCTAAAAAGAGAAAGGACAGAAGTTGCACAGACCTTTGGACAAAGTTCTACTTCAAGGAAGTTATTCTGGTCTTGCTAATCAGGAAAAAAAAAGTTGATTTCAGCAGGAAAAAAAAAAAAAAAACCAGATATTGCTGAAAACTATAGAGGGCTTTCAGAATACATTTAAGAATCATGGAGGAAGGAAGGTGTTAATAACCAAAGAGGGGAATTCAGCATCTCACATTACAGTAAAGAAAAAAAAACTGGACGAATGCAGTCAATGCTTGTGATGTAATCTGTGAATAATCCCCATTTTAACAGATAAATTATACACCTTATAAGCAATGCTATCATGATTTTAAGCACTTCAGGCATTGTAGACTCAGGAGGACGAAAATAAAGACTTGGCACTGTGATACTAACACATGCAGAGTGTGATTACTTTTTTCTATATCATTTACTAAACCTGCTAATTAATCTGGAGAGCCTCACCCAAGCATCAAGTCCACAGATTAACTGAGATGGAAAGCAGTCAATTTACTTCTCTATTAAAACTAACTAAACAGGTGCAGAAATAAAAAAATAAATTTCCACTTCTCATTAGCTCAGATATTATTTTCCAGTCCTGAATGCTAAGTCTCAGTAAGTCTCGACACCTCAGATATGCAACATGTGGAAATGAACTCATCTCTGAAGGAACTTCCAGTACACAGAAACATCCTCTCCCTTCAAAGAAAGCAAGTGCCTTACATTTGCCAATACCTTAAACTGTAGTAGCTATCCCTTTTCCCTGACCAGACACCCATGTCTATGCTCCTTTCTTTATGACAATACTCATTCAACTGAAATTTATTTTGGTTTAAGGTTTTTGCACATGTTTTGGTGTTGAGGGTTTTTTTTTCCCCCCACTTAGAGAGAGGAGCTGGGGTAAGAGTTGGGTGGGGAAAGGGCTTATTTGGTTCTTTATAGCCAGAGTTGCTGTCTGTACTGACTCATCTCATGGCTGGAAAAATTCCACTATGAGCACCATTTCCTACCCAAAGAACTACTACTACATGACTGGACAGACTCAGGTATGAGGTCCCTTAAAGGAAAATCTGACTCTCTTCTCTACACAGATTATATCAACAATTTAAAAATTCAAATAAGATAGCCAGATCTATTTACCGATATAAGGAAAACATGGTGAACGCTAGTTTGAACAGTGATCTGTGACATACAGACTGGTATCACTTCACACACTGTTGTCAAGGCAAAAGAGCCTGTAGAAGTAACTGAAGGGATCCATCAAAGAATAATAAAGGAGCATAAAAATCCACTGCGGCATAAACTACTTGAGTTCAGAAGTGACCAACGCAGTCTTCTATTTCATATTTAGTTTCTTCTCTATGACTATAGCTTAAGCAGTAGACAGTCATTAAAAAAGCACATTCCCCATCATGATCTGTCACTGGGAGGGAGAAAGACCAATCAACATTGTGAAGTCAAAGCCTGGCAATTCTACCTGCCAGTGGTGTATTCCCACTCCCTGCAGAATCTTCAGAGAATTCACCTATCAAGATGCAAAAAGCTCTTTTGAAGATGTACAGAATAGTTTCTGAAAAGCTGTTTCATAAAGATTACAAAAGACTCCTCCTGACAATAATACAGATCTCTCACCAAGTAGCAAGATTTCATTCTAGAAGTCATAAGAATTTAAGGAGGTACAAGACCACATTTTTGTCTGCGGACATCATGAACTACCTTCCTCTGAAACAGATAAGTATTTTGCTGAAATTAAAAAAAGTTTGAAGTAGATACCCACCATCAGAGGTTACAGACCACCCTGTTAACATTTAAAAAAGTAATATGCAACTTTAAAAAGAAGAACCAATTATTTAAAGTGCCAAGCACAATTAAATATAAATACTGTGGCTTGTACAAGCTATAAAGCACTGAGAAAGTACCAGTTTCCAAAATGTTTAATTTGCTGATGGAAGCAAACTCAGCAGTAAGGAAGAAAGGAACCAATTACATTGCCTAGAATTAAAGAGATTAATTATTTAATGACAGCTACTACTTGCACCAAGATATAAACTTCATTTCTTGCAATGACTAAGTTCAAGAGAGCAAACTCATGAGATGAAAGACAAGATGAAACTGGCTAAAAATGTATTCTACAGAGGGGAGGTCTGCATTTTAAAAAGATGACATCTGAAAACTATTTTCTTTTTCCCCCTCAAGAATCTGTTGTATATTCCAAGAAAGCTACTAAACTAGTCTGGCTAGGTCCGTTTTAAAACAGCAGTGAAGGCACAGTAATTTATTTTCTTCCAGTGGTATTTTAACACAATTTAGTTAGTTCTGGTTTACCACATGTGTAAGAATACATTTGTATTTGCAAATAAACTACATAATTGGCAGAGGGTGTTTGCACACATACTCAGTGGTAGCCTATAGCATTATTTCTGAAAATTAATCACGAACATATTTTGATGTGTTCATAGCTAGTGCAGATACAAACAGTGTCTCCTGCACCCTCCCACAGACCCTGCAGCTAAGGCTTTTTCTTGTTTTAAGCCAGAGGAAAGAAAACAAGCAGTGCCAAGCAATATGCTGGGATAGAACTAGCTTCTAGAACTGAATTCTCTTGATAATACTGATACTAATTTCAACAAATAGACGGAAAAAGGCATAATTGCGATACACTGTAAGTTTAAACTGTTGCATTGATCTCACTGGGACTATTTGTGTGAGCATGTATGAGCATGTGTATAGCTGTTTATACAACCAGTGTAAATAAGGGTTCTGTAATCAGGCTCAAAGTACTTCCCAGTACTTCTGCTGAAGCACTGTTCAGAGACACTGTAGTGAACTAAAGCACTCACTGAAAGCAAAAAGAAGGACACATCAATAAAATAAATGCAGGTTAACTATCAAACTTCAACAGAATTATAATAAATGTTCCATAGTTAAACGCAATTAAGTCCACTTTGGAGATGGTTTTGATAGGGTGAAAGAACAGTTCTAAATTTTATGTGTAGCAAAATATGCAATGCGCTGTTTATATTTTTTAAGTATTTTACATGGTCAGAATTTCTAATACAACAAACGTTTTATGCTATGCCTTTCAGAGGCACAAATACCTCTAGTACTTAGCATCACATTCATCAGTATTGTATAACCATAGTGCTGGACAGTACAAACATTAATTGACTCACATTTCTAATGAGTTAACTTAAACAGATAATACAGTAGCTATGCCAACCATGGTAAACAAAACATATATAATCCAGCATAAGGTGAGAGTTTACTAGCCCTAATATCTGACCTGGCATATTAGAGAGAATTATTTAAAAGTATACAAAGATATCAGCAAAATTTTACTCCCGTTCAGAGCTTTTGCATAAAAAATCCTCACTGTGCAGTGTCACTACATAGAAAGTTAGATTTTATCACCTACCATCCCTGACAGCCTAAGTTGCTCTGTCTTTGCATTTAAGACACAAACCACTTCTGCCAGTAGGATACATTACCACTCAAGTTTTCTTTAAAGAAAATTTTCGTTTTCAATTTTTGTATTAAAGAATAACAATTTTCTGTCTCTCTTAAGCTACAATTTTCACATTGTTTCACATTCTTCTCTAAGCTTCACTCAAGTGTTCATACCACTCAAGCCTCATCCTTGAAGGGGTGCACCACCTCTTACAAACTAGGTTGTATTTTAAAAAAAATATTTCCTCAGAATTAAATAGAGCCTTTTTGGAAAGTTTGCAAGAAACTATCCAAGACATTTAAAAAAAAAAAAACCAAGGAATAATATTCAAATCATCTGCGTATCGCAATGTTATCATTTATATTACAGACTGACACCTCATAGAATCTATCTTCTGTTAATTTTGTCTCAAAATTATTTATAGAAGTATTACTGTAGGAAAAAAAAAACAGAACTGTAACCACACAGCATGGCATAGTGCTTATTCTGATAAAGATGTCTCAAAAAAATCAAAATAAACCATCATCAGCTTGACTGAAGCACCTTTTTTCTAAAATCAAGGATACAGTAAGAAGGAAGGGATCTGTTTAAGGATAACTAGGCTGCTAGCACCAAGGTATAGTTTTGATAACCTTCTTCTTCCACCTAGTGGCAAGAAGCATAAAAACAAGGTATTTGGGAGTGTAGTCATAAGATGTTTTCAAACATAAATCGTATAAAGACTCATTGACATTATAAGAGGACTGAATCATGTAGAAGTCTAGTTTTCATGTTTATGTTCTCAAGGAACAAATACACTATCACAAGGAGCTTAGAAACGCACTTATGAGATAGAATTGTTGAAACAAACCTCAATTCTCTTTACAGGTATATTTTTCATTCATGAAGCCCTGCATTTTTGTTTTCCACGTTATTCAGTCTGATCATCTTGTAAATAAGAGGTTGCAACTATCCAAATCTGCATTCTGTCTCAACTGTTCAAGTATTTACTACGAAGATTTAAAAAAAACAAAAGAACCAAACCATTACAGCAAATCTGCTCACCATTTCATGAAACTTAGTAAATCAAATATTACAGTAGTATAAACTAAGACATATAATTCTATTGCCCTATAGACAGAAAGGTAGTTGTAGTAGAACACAAGAACTAATTAAAAGTTTCTGCTTAATTATTTGGCCACAGTAGAAAAGACATTGCTATTAGTATTGAACACTACGTAAACAATAAAAATATAGCTATTATCTCAATTGGAATTTTAAGTAAGAGCTGAGTTTTCAAGCTCACCTTCTGCTTCTCTTTAGGATCAACATTCTCATAACGGAACCTCCTGAATTAGAAAATTGATTAAACCAGAAGTGTATTTTCAGAGGCAATGCCAAGTTGATACTACATCCTTGTGTTTTCAACTAAACCTGGCATTAAACTGGGGGAAACTCCATCCCTTATCCTTTGTGTGCGATCTTCTCCTGAAAAAGGACAGGAACAGAGGAATTATTTCCTCCAGTTTGCAGAGGGAAAAAAAAAAAAAAAAAAAAAAAAGAAGCACTGAAAACATGTTTGGATATTGGCCATGTCTGGTATCTATTAGCAACAGGAATAACAAAACATGGCTCCTCATACATTTATATTTTATACATACACTCTGTCTCCTAAGCTTCTTACTTCAAGATAACACCAGGGCATAGGTCTATGAAATCTAAGCTCACCTCTGTGACAGCACCTCATATCCCTTAAGCTCCACACATTTCCTAGTTTCCTAATCAAAGTCTAAAGTAAGAGATTATATGTACTACAGCTGAAGTCAAGCATGCACCAGCTGCTTCAAGTATTGGGCATTACAACTACAGGATAAGGGCTAAGAGATGATCTCTCCTTTTCCTCAATTTGGGGTGTTACAGTGAGAAACTGCCTCCAGCTGTTCATATCCACACATTTTGCAAGGATCCAGTATCTTTTGAGGCTGTTTGTTCTTCTGATTCAGCCGAAACTGGCCAGTGGATTTAAAAACTGTTGTGGTAGTGGGAGAAAAAGGTGAGGACAACATTGCCAGAATGGCAAGAAGGTAGTGATAACTCAACAGCCTTATTTCCTTAGAAATTCTAGCTAAATACATTAAAAAAAAAAAAACACCACCTAAATATTGCCAGGACATGGCCGTTTTCACATGTGAAAATTTCACACTTAAGGTTATCTAAAGCCTTGGCAGAGCCAAAAATAAATTCAAATACTATGCACTCCCCAGTGGGTATTCCCCCATTTCCAAAGTAATATAATTCCTGCATCTTAGACTCTGTACCCCACATGGTATAACTGGCACAAGGCCAAATATTATTCACAGGAAACATTTATGAAACAGGTTGACTTTCCTTTTTTTTTTTTTTAAGAGAACAATGGATAAGAAGTGCTCACAGGGTTGAAGCGTTTAAATCCATTTCAAAGTAAAATGGATTTGTGGATAGAGTGCTTGCATGATCTGTGCTTTCTATCACGCAGCCCTACATTTTATCAAATTGATATCCCACATAAAGTATATCCAGTGTGACAATTTAGAGAATTTATCTGTATTACTCGATACAAGTCTGACATACAAAAACAGCACAATGCTGAATGCCTATATATACATACGCATGTATATACACACATACACTGAACTAGACTGGATTGAATCACATTCCTTCTATACCAGTAATAATTAACTAATATGTACTTAAATGGAACTCACACAGAACAGAGTTTTTTTTGCCTTTTCTTCATGTTATCAAAAAAGAGAGGCAATTCAGGAAAGGAAAGACAGGCTACAACCAGACTCCACAGTGTAAAACAAGGCCCGGTTAAAAGCAGATCAGAGCAAAAAAAACCCTACAAACTAGCTAGTCATCTCAATGAATACTGATACCCATTCCTGCAAAGTCCCAAGAGCTTTAAGTGATGCTGGCAAGCATCGTACTGTCCATTGATGAGCCATGAATTCACTACTACGTGCCAGACACTGTGCTTCCATCTAACAGATGCCTTACGTAGAGACTCCCTCCTACAGTAAGGGATTAATTTAACTTTAAACCTCTAGAAACAAGTGAGTGTACAGGTTCCAACTCTGCACTCCATGAACCCATATGGAAACTTTCTGATGAAAGCCAGCTTACAGTTCAAACAGACTCTTAAAGCTTAGAAACATACAACTGAACCAACTGACAGCAGTGAGAAGTAGCATGCACCTTGAATGAAGTCTATACAATAATTCTCTTCTTCAGTGGCATCTAGCATTACATTTTTCACTGAAGAGATAATTATTTCACTTCAAATTACTTATTTAGGGCAAGTAATCTACTTCCCTCAAAGCATCCAAAGTCAAATCTGACGTCAGTTTCAAGTGGGAATGAATATGAGATTAAGCCACTGAATAAATAATTGGATTTACTGGTATTTACATACAAAATACAATTAATCACATGAAAACAATCTTAATGAGAAAAATAGTAAACTCATTTTGGACCTTTGCATGCACTTTTTCGGCAAACTTTAAAAGAAGTCTAAAAGTTTAGTGAAGTGGGTTTTTTGCTTTTGACTGAAATTTCTAAAGCAGCTTTGATATGTCAGTATCTAGAAGATTTTTTAATCAACATTTATTGGATTATTCAGTATTTCAGACTGATATCGTTCTTTAGAAAACTGTACGTGGATTGAAGGTAGCAAAGAAGTCAAACAGCTGAATGTACAATACTTATAATTTTCAACAGATGGCACTTTATAGCAAGGAATCTATAGTGTCTAATTAAAAGAGAGTAAAAACAATGGGATGGCTGGGTGCACTGACACGCCAAAGTCTGCATCTGGAGAAGCCCAATATCCTTAAATTTGAAAATATAGTTCTATAAAACTGGAAGTGCAAAGAGGGAATCTAAAGCCAAAAACTCTGAAGTAACATTCTAGCTTAGATATTAATCACACTGAGACATTCTCCACAAAGGCAGGATATTCCCATCTTCTTTTCTTCTCAGGCAGAATTTACAGGTAGAGTTAAATTTAAAGATAGCAAAGAAAACATGACCATCAGACAATGATTGTTACTGCATACAAGCTCAAAAGAGAGCCAAGAATCCTTTTAGTAATACAACTTAGAGTGCAGCCTTGCGCAAAACTTTACAAGCATTTTGATGTCTAAAGCTACACAGAAGATTTTTAGAACCATTTATGAGATAAATAAACAAGAAAGGCCTGGAAGCATTGCTACCTCTGAGTTACAACCCAAACTACCTTTTAAGTTGTCTGTCAGTATTATCTGAGTGGAAGGTGCTTATTAATGAGTCACAAAAGGCAAACTGAGAATGACAACATTTAAAGGAATCCATGGGGAGGTAACAGTTATCTTCAGTTATCTAATTGGTAGTTATAGAAAAAAAGTCACTCTTCTCAGAGATGCACAGAGAAAGGACAAAAGGCAATGGACACAAGTTGCAGCACTGGAAGTGGCAATCAGGTAAGTTTTCATAACAGAACTAGCTGAGTACTGAAACAGGCTACCCAGAGCATCTGAAGCTCCATCTCTGGAGTTACTCAAAACTCGACAAGGCCCTGAGCACTCATGTAGCTTCAACAATAGCTTTGCTTTGAGCAGGATGTTAGGCTACAAGAACATCAGTCCCTTCCAGAAAGTGCTACACAAAAGGATGAGAGCCAACACAACATCCTCAGGGTATAACTTCTAAAAGATACTCCCTCAATTATGACTGAGCATATTCTCTCAAGACTCCTAAAACAATCTTCCTCACAAAACTAGAGAACATGGCCACCTTTTACCCTGCGATGATGCCATTTCATCAGGATGCAGGAAGTCCTCTTTCTTGTAAAGGACTGAGGAGCACATGCTGGTCCAAATCTTCATTCTGAACTAAACCAAAGAAGTTTGATTTTAAAGTCACCTATTTTTCAGATGTAGGATCTGGTTAGTGGGTAAGCTTCCCATTTTCTAATTTAATTTTATACAGGATCAAGTAGCAGCCACAATCAAGTAGCACTTACTATGCTAGACAAGAAAGGAACATCTCATTTGTAAAACCTGTGAGAGTTTACAAACTTCTGTATTCAGTACTGTTAAAAATATTCAGATTTTTATCTGAATGCAGAAAACATATGCAGAAAACACAGGCACAAACAGTTAGTCATTTGCAACATTTGGTGGCATGCAAACAAAATTCTCATATGTCTGAGCTGAATCCTTAAGGGGATGTGACAAGGCCTTGGAACAACCAAGCTTTTCTAGGCACACAACTAAATTAAAAGTTCTTATTTTTCCCAGAAACTTTTCCTGGCATATATAAAACCTTTTGCAAATCTATCCTCTGTACCTAAATATCACTAGAAATTCCACATTGACTTTGAAGTAGAGAGGTCTGATCATAAAGTAATACAGATTAAGTTCCTCCTGAGCACTATGCAAGGCTAAAATTCAGGTACAGAAAGGTATAGGGAAGTGTAGTGTTACATCTCTACAGCATCTTGCAATGCAAGTACTGGGTCACAAAACGGCCACGACGGCGATGTTCTTTTCTGTTCCTGAAGGAGGCATTCTTTCTCCTGACTGCAATCAAAAAGCACCTAATCTCATTCAACTTACAAGAAACAAATAGGCAGCAGTGAAAATACAGCAGAAATGCAGTAACTACAGGAAACTAAAAGACTACACGCCACATATTGGCCTCACCAGGCTTAGAGCTCTCAGGAGAACAAAGCTGTAATTTTAGCACGTTGGTGCTAAAATTGGTAAAAGCAGATCCATGTCTTGCACAGATGAAAAACTTCATAGCCAGGTAAACTGAACCACAAGCCATTGTGTACTTCACACATTTATAATCACCTGGCTCAGATACTTCACAGTTGATTTTAAAAGTGATCAATGACTTTGGTGTCAAGGAAAGCCTTACTAATCTGATATTTACAAACTCTGCTCAGAATGAAGAAGTTGCTTCCATACAGCTTCATCCAACCTTAATGCTATAAAAATTTATGCTTCAATCCATTTAATTAGCGAGAGACTTCCATATATCTGATGTAGGCTGCTTCCAATCTTCTCCCATCAGTTCTTTCAGGTTCAAATCTTTGAAATATTCCAGGCGATGACTGCAAAGAGAGGAGAAATAAACAAAAAAAGTTCTAAGTCTTGTAGTATACGTCTTAATAAAATGCAGTATCCTCAATAGGTTTAATTAATCTTTATTTTCAGGTTTTCTTGGACAGGAATCCAACCAGCATTCCATGTGTTCATTTTTCAAAACTTGAGTTTATAAATAAAAAACAGTACTGTGTTTCTGAAAATCTTGTACTAGAAAACCAAGGGTAAAATTCTCAGCTCTGAACAAGTATCACACAGCATGAAGTGAAGTTAACAAAGTGCTCACCTTTTAAACTCCCTCAACTTACATTGCCTGGAACTGCGGTCAGAGCAAGAGCACAGTGGTACCCTGCTTTATGACTTACCCACACTACGACAGAGTAAAAATTTACAACTCTTGACCATTTGAAAAATTATTTCACAGGGATATCCTTCCCTTACAGAAAAGAGAAAGACTGGATAGGATAATTAAGCTAATAAATATATTTCATCTGTAAGACTAGAAGTCTCATTTTCTTTTAAACATTATAAATCAGTTCTTGCAAAGAATTTCTCCTTTAGGTTACCACACAAAAACAATAGAAGGAAGACACCAAAGCCCATTGCTAATTAATACTTACATTAAACAACTGCCAAACAGTAGACAGAACATCTGACACTACACTAATCATTTAAAAAGGTAAACTGGATTCTCTTATTAGGAAGTAATTTGTAACAGTAAAGACAAACTAAGACCAATCAAAGTAGCAAGGAGCAATCTCTTCACATAATTGCATCTGCTACCAATGTCTGAAAAGGGGTTTTTTGGAAGGGGTACCACAGAAAGAATCCCTCTCTGAAAAATATTGCAGGCATTCTCCCGTCTATCACAGAAAAACAAAAGTATCTATTTCTTATGCAGTACTGATAAAGAAAATGTATTTTATTAGGAATAGCTTAGAATTTTTTTTAAATAAACAGTTGCTGAAGTTAAGTTTTTCTTAAAAAAAAAGGCAAAAAAGGGTCACTTATCTAAAATTTACCTTAGCTGGCTGTCAATATATGTTGAGTAACAAGTTTGCATAAGAACTATAGTGTACCCTCTAGAACTAGTTCATTTACACAAAATGCCCAGAAGTAGCAGTTTTTATCAAATCATCTCAGCCTTATAGTCAAAGAAAATAAACAGGCTCAAAGCACAACTTAAAAATGAAGATATTCTAGTTTTTCTATTGATTATGGGTATCCTTTTATTATGCTTTTCAGTTCAGTCTGCCATTTCAAATTTTTCCATACTATGGAGCCATCTGTAAAGGTGAGGTTGTTTAGAACAGTAGGGGAGAAGCAGAAGAGATTTACTGGAAATGTATCTGGTGAAATTAACACTAAACAGCATTTCAGGAAGTGCTGGAGGCAAGGAAAAAGTAGAACAACCTATCTACGATTTAGCTGAGGAAGGTGATAAAACAGATGCCAATGGTGTTGAATGTACCATTTTTTCTAAGCACCTAGGGGATAATAAAGAAATCAAGCACTAATTACAGCTATCTGCCACAGTGCTTTGTACAAAGTACAGTGCCAATGGATCCAGGACTAAGTAGTATAATTAAAATACTGGTGGCACTCAGTCTGAAAACTAGACTAGTTTTCTTTAAGTATTCAAAAAATAGTGCAATTACGTTACAGAAAAGCTGATTTTGTGCTTACAAATCTGGTTTCTGTCCTTCCTGCAGTTCATGTCGAGGCACAGGATGAAGTGCTTCATATTTTCTCTCTTCTCCGGAGCCATGAATTGCAAATGCATTGAACTTGTTAGTGCATGGTGGAAAATAATCCCAAGGAAGACGAGCTTTACCCTCCCATTTGGTTTGCATTCTGGTCACCTCAAACTCCAAAGGAAGTTCTTCCTTTTAAAGGAAAAAAAAAAAGTAATTTCATCTTCCATTCAGGTAACAGGTACCTAAAACCAACTAGTTTTTCTGTACTTGACCACTTACTTTCCATACTCTTCTTTTGCCAGAAAGCAGCAGCAACAAGTGTTGTCCATGGCTGTCAAAAAATCAGAGCACAATTTTCTTAAAATGATGCCAAGTTATTAGTGTACTGTTCTGCCACAAATACGTACATTCCCCACATTAGAAACATTTCTGTACTCAGCCTTCCTCATACCTACATCTTAAGAGAATTAAAACTGGAAATGCAAATTAACACTTCTGACTTTTTCAGAGTGCTGTACTTACGGACAAAGTTCAACTTCTAAATATTGTTCAGTTCTGTCACTCAGGAAAAATGCTTCTACAACTGAAAAAAAAAAAACCAAAACCAGGCTGTCAGTATTTTATATTAACTGTTTTGTACTATCCTGAGACCTTCATATCGCTCTAAAAAAATTTTGGTTTTATGATTTCGGGCCTGTGCCATGCCAGAGCTTGACTAACTGTGTACATGCTACTGACAGCTTCCTAACTATTTCTTGTAACTTCAAAAGCTTTTATTTGTAATGTCTATCATAAAGAGCTTTATAAAGCACTGTACTAATTTTATTTACTTTATCAATTCTAGCTTTGGAAACACACATCTTGATGCAGCAGAAAAAAATGGCAAGTCTACTAACTAATGTTAGGTGTCCACGAAGCAAGAAAGGCATCAGCACACAGCTATTTCACCTAATATGCTTGCTGTACACAAAGCTGTACGACATGGAGTGATCCTAGTGAATCATACTCACAGCAGGCACTTCAGGTAGAGTACTTAAGTGCAGAAGTCTTGTGTTTGCTGGTAGGCTGAGGATTCAGAGCACCAGAGAGGAGGAGGAAAAAAAAATTAAATAAATAAAAAAAAGCAAAGAGGAACATAGACTCACAGCAGAGCACACACTCCACAACTAAGACTGCGAAATCTCAGAAATAGCAAGAAAGCATTCAGCAATTAAACATTTTTTCCCTGTAAATGGCTGATACTTTGGACAGGGGATTACTGTTCAGGTGTACCCGAAAGCCGCACGTGACTGCTGAATCACCTTTCAGGAACACATAGTAGAACGATAATGGTGTTTCTCACAGCAATGATATTATTACAAAGATTTAGTTGGAATTATTGACTAGATATGATTGATAATCTTATTTTATTTTTACACAAGCCTATTTAGTATAATAATATCAACAAGGAGCTAATCCTGTTTTAGTAGAGTTTTAATCAGAATAGTTTAATAATCAGGAAGTAGAGAACAGCTGGAAACATTCAATTCTTGCATTATTCAAAACAATGGGTAGAAGTAACAGTATGGGCAGGAGAAAGAAAACAGCATTACTGTAAGAATATTCCTCATTCTATTTGGGTACAATTTTGAATCATATTTTATGAGCTGCTATTTCTTTGTTTCACACCTTCCTATTCCTCAAATAGACTGTGGAAAAGTGATTAAAATAGACATATATTTTAGCTATTGCTCTCTGCTTCCTAAAGCAAAAGTAGAATCTATCTGTAGAATTACACTTCTATTCACCCACTGCAAATGCATTTACATATATATGCCACAAAATTATTTTGATATTCAAATATGTCAAGTCTCTTCTATTCCACAAGTTATATCAGTAATCCAGAAACTAAGTTTTAGTGCCTATACTATTGACACGATTGGGAAGAGTCAATCTCATCATTCTTGAAGACAATCCAGCTCATTGGACTCCATTTCTTTATGGCCACTGAGTGACATAACCTATTTGTTTCTTTTCCCAGTCATTTGTATTTTTGTACTACTGTAAAATAACCGCTCACCTTACGGTCAGCCCTGCTAGAGATGAAAAATCAATTTACAACCTAGAAAAAGAGCATCACTCTTGACAGAATTTGGGGCAGTTTTCAGCAGAATATAGCATGAGGCTTACACTTGCTTAAGGAGCTGTTTAAGGGTAAGGCAGTGATTACAACTAAATTCCTTCCCAGTATTTTTTCCCAGACTGCTCAGAACATAACAGATATTTGCAGAACAGTTACACTTACCCTCATAGTCCCATAGTCTATTGAAAGGTTTCCCTGGCTCTCCAAGCGGTGCTGGAGGGTCATTAAAGAAGGGAGCACTAACTTCCATTAGAAGTCCTGCATTGTCCAACTTCAGCCCAATTGTTACCGGCTCATGGCTCACAGGTAAACCATCCCACGTGTGTTTAATTGTAAATTCCATCTTCATACACTACATAAATGAGAACAGAAAGTTCCATCAAACAAGATCTCGTATTCCATTTCAGCACCAACTCCACTATTTGCTTGGCCAGAAAAAAAAGCACACTTCCGTACAAAGCCAATTATCAAATCATGTTTTTAAACATCAGAAGAACTGAATAGTTTAGCTTTATAAAGCAACTAAATAAACAGTACATGAATGCTTTTTATAGGTTTTTATACTTGAATAGTTACAAAACACCCTGAAGTCTTCTAAAGCTTAAGGCATTTCAACTACGTACCTAATTAAACACCTTCAAAAACCATCAGAAATATTTATCAACAGAACAGATAAGCAAAATAAAGTCTCCAAAAAAACCTCTCTCTTAAATGATTTGGTAAAATGAGAAAAATAGATTGAGGGAAAAAAAAAAAAAACCCACCTTTCATAAATCTGAGATGCAAGAAGACGAAACAATTATCTAAAGCTTTCCTTCGCAGCCACTGCAAACCAGCCAAACTACAGGATGTCAAGGAAAACTGCAAGCACTTCTTGTTAAACACACTGAATGTTTGCGGAGCAGCAAGAACAGAGAAGACTGCACTCCAACAGCTGTTGTTACTTAGAGATAACCATACAAACCTTAAGAACAGCCTTAATCTATTCAGTATGCAAAAGAATCAGTGGAGCCCAGTTTCCAACAAGTTTATGGCCCCTTATCCCTCCCCACCGCAATATTATGAGTTCCTTCCCATCTCCACAAAAGCAATCTGTGGTTTGTTCCCTGACACATTTTCTAGCTATACAGTAAGGGAACTGGCAGTGCAGAGCCTGACTGTGAGTTATGCACATGCTCTTAAGTCCCATGACCAGAGAGCTGCTAGCTCAGTAGCTAAGTTGTAACAAAGTTCCCTTCAGTGGAGAACACTAACCTAGGTTATTTCATCTCTAGCCAGATACTCATTTTGTTGGGACTCACAGAAAGGTATGCATAACTTATAACATTCTGCAGGTGTGATCAACAGGTGTAGTACATGAGACAGAATAATCCCATGCATCCCACTTCCCTATATGCCAGAGCCTTGCTCTTACAACCACACATTAACTGTGTCTCACACCCTCTGCTACAGTCACTCTAGCCAGATTCCATTCACTGATGTTCACGCTGAAAAGCACCAGACCTCCTCGCTTTGAGTTCAAGTCCGTAAAATAGCTAGAATGACGTTAGGTAGATATATTTACAATCAAGGAGATGATGATGTGACCAAAGAAGTGTGACAGATTAAAGAAAATCTGAAGCAAGAGATTTAGTAATTAGACACCTTAATTTAAGAAGTCCAGTAAAGAAAGAAAGTCAAATATTGGACTACCACTTTTGTCACGGTTGTATTTAAATAAACTGAAAACAAATTAAATACTTATGTCACAAATTAAATACTTAAGTCAACATTTTAACTGCATGATATGCTAGACAAGCATGAGACGTGCTTTATGCAAGAGACCTGGGAGAGCCCTAGAAGCTATGAAAGACTCAAGTGGCAAGTTTCTGGAAGCAAGATGACACAAGTTGAAAGAAAACAGTCAGTATACAAAGCACAGGGAGAGAAGACATCTAACAGTGTCCTAACGGCATTCTTAAGCCAGCAGAAATTGGCTCATAATCCAGTATTAGTAGTAACTCAAACGGTCAAAGCTAAATCATCCACAGCTCAGAACAAAAAGAGAGAACTAGTAAGAAAAGTATTCTAAGCAACAACAGTGACAACTCTTCTGCAACAATTACAATGCACACCATCAAATAAAAGAGCAATATGTTAAATAACAAGTCACTTTCACAACACAAACAGCTGCTGAAACATACTCAATGGGCTATTTAACCTCAAACTGATTGAGAAAAATACTAATCCACAGGAAAAGTGGATGAGTGTTGTGGTTTCAAATCTCTAAGCTGCAAACACTGAGCAGCACAAACGCAAAGTATCTACAGATGGTTACGCTTGTCCTAGTGTTTTTGAAATGAACAGGAGAATTCCTGCAAACGGAGTGCAAATGCCTTACCCACACTGACTGTGAAAGGAAACAAGACAGAATTCCACAAGTAGGATCACTTACTCAAAAGAGTAAAGAGTAGACGGGTGCATCTAAGAAAGCTAAAAGTGTTATAAACCCACTTTATACTACTCTATTAAATCAACATTGTGCTCTAACAATGCGTAACACTCTTATGCATTTCTTTCTATTAATCTATTTTCAGTTTATACTAATATATTTAACTATTTGCATTCACCAGTCAAGGCAAATATCTGAAAAACCTATCTGAAAATACTGCCAGATTTCAATAGTGTTTTAAAATAACATAGCCTTCTAATAAAAGTAGCCAGGGAAGATCTTAAAATCCAGGAAGAATTCCATGACTACCTATTAAAATTCCTGACTGAAGTAAGCAATGTGAAGCTTCTCCCTGTGCACAAGATCTGAAAGGTTGTCTCAGGAAAAGCCACAACATACCAATTTTTTTAAAAAGCAGTGAAATAATAGAACCTGATAAACTACTTTAGACACTATTCTAAGTGTAGTGCCTAAAATGAAGAGGAGACACAAGATGCACGACACATTCCTATCTGTACCTATGTGAGAGAGAGATTACTTTTTTGGTTAAAATCCCTAACTCCTGGAGGGACAGCTTACAGTGGACTGAAACGAACATGCTGAAGATTTAACCCATTCCTGTAAACTCTTGAATAGAAGAACATGCAATTTTAAAAATAATCATAAAGTAATAAGGAAAATTGCAAAGCATTCACTACCTTTCATTAGAGGTCTACCTCGTGCTAAGGTTGCTCAATTTACAGGACAGCAGACCTAACATTTTCCAAATTAACGGCCACTGGTGCAAGTTTAAAGTTTATTACGCTACATAGATTTAAGTACGGTGGTTACTAGCATGACTTTTCAATTCTAAAAAAAAAAAAAAAAACCAGCAACACATAGCAATGGTCTAACACTAAATTAAAACAGCAAGAGGAAACCTTTCATTACTGTTGAACACTACACCTCAGCCAGTTGTTAATACATCGCAAAGAGACACAAACACTAAACGTAACAGTTTTAGGGCAAGTGCTTTCTGAGCCACTTAAAAGCACTCAGACTGCACGGCTTCAAGCCAGGCAGAGCTGAGACCCCGGCCCCGAGCGCGGCGCACCTCAGCAGCAGGGAGGGGGCGGCGGCTGCCAGGGCCTCAGGCCCCTCCTCCTCGAGGGGATTCACGCCTTCTATCCCCAGCCCCCGATAACAAGGACGAAAACAGGCAAGAAGTAAATCACACTGGTGTTTTTCTTAGTCGCTCCAAGAGGACTGGGAAGCAGGAATGCGAGCAAGAGACAGCGGCTTCCACTGGGGTTGGGACTTCATCGCCAGGCGTGGGCGCGAACTCCCGGAGGGCCCGAAACCGCTCCTGGTTTTTCCCCTTCCTCCCAGCGAATCCAGCCACTAACAGCGGCGACATTTTGCTGACGAGAAGTTTAACGCCTAAGCACCCATCCTTAACCCAGGAATTCCCCAGAGGAGCTTAACGAGGGATCACTTACAATTCCGCACATCCGGCTCCCGCCTCCCCACGCCTCAAGCCGCCCGCCGCGCAGCCCTACCACGCATGCGCACACCGCCTACTTTCCCTCTATCCCACCCCGGCCGCTTTCCTGGGTTCCCGCGCTCCTGCGGGCTCGCTCGCGCCGCTGCCACGTGACCGCGGCGCCGCTCGGGGGGCCGGGCTTGGTCGCGGCGGGGCGGAGCTCGGGCGCTCGCGCGCCTTCCGTTAGCCGTTAGGAGGCCGCTTCCCTCGGGCGGCGGCGGCTGAGGGGAAGAAGTTGAGATTGCTGTCCCCGTTTTGCTTCGCTTTCCGAAGGAATTGCGAGCCGGTAGGTGAAGGGAGCACGTCCCCGGCGCCTGGAAGTTATTCCTTCCGTCTTACCTTCCCTATCCGCTGGCGAGGCGAAACTCCGCCGGGCACCGGGGGTGGCGAGCGGCTGAAACAACCGGCCCAGCCCCCCCAACCCGCAGGTTTTCCGGCTTTTTCTAGGAGGGGGTAACTCTCAGCGGCGGTGAAGCTTTCCGCTGGAAACACGGCTGCTGAGCTGGGCAGTGAGGGAGAGCCAGGTGGGGTCTCTGCGAGCGGTCGGCTCCCTGGGCTGCTCGCCCTGGGGCTGTCTGAAGGACGGGGCAGAGGAGCCCAGGCCTGGACGGTGCCTCTCGGGAGCTGGGGTCGATTTCTACAGAGGGTAGAAACTTTTCTACCTGTGGTTGTAGTAATGAAGATTTATAGTCATAGAATCGTGGAATGGTTTGGGTTGGAAGGGACCTTTAAAGCCCATCCAGTCCAACCCCCCTGCAAGGAGCAGGGACATCTCCAACCAGATCAGGTTGCTCAGAGCCCCGTCCAACCGGGATGCTGGATGAATGTTTCCAGGGATGGGGCATCCACCACCTCTCTGGGCAGCCTGTTCCAATGCTTCATCACCTTCATTGTAAAAAATTCTTTCCTTGTATCCTTATTCTGTAGCTCTTCTAGTGCTTGCTATAGTGAATAGCATCAAAACTAATTTTTTTTAGTTAGCTGAAGACTAGTAATTAAAAGCTACTAATGAGAGTAATAGCCAAAAACGTGAAAATTTTTTTTTGTCATAATGCCTCTTTTCTCTAGTTGAGAAAAACTGCGTGCATTTCCTATGCTTGGTTTACACCTGAAAGGCAAAAAAAAAACCTATCTTGCCAGTTACTCATAAAATTTGCTTTGCAGACTAAAATCAGTATTTTTCATTAAGTGGTCTTTGTTACAGTTTTGATAGTTTTAATGTAAGCGTACTGAGCCAGACTACACTTCAATTACTTGCCAGCAAAATACTGGCAAAACAAGCTTCTGCACAGTTTATCTTTCTGGGAATAGCGAATATTCATGTGTAGTCCTAAGAATGTTACTGTCCCTATTTTGTGGGAAAACTTGATAGCACAGCAGAAAGTAGGCCAAGATCACAGTACAGAAAGTACTATGGCTGTGCATCACTCAAAAATCAAAATTTCAATTGATACTAAACTTTATATGATAGCTTTGGGTGGCCTGAAGTGAAAGATCAGCTCTTGATTCCAAGGATCTTAGTAGCAGAAAAGCTTCTGTCTGAGCCAACAGAGTCATCCTGGCTCAAAAGCGCGGATCTTTATCAAGCTTTGCATGAGTATTTGTTATACTGTGATGTGAACAAATCATGGGGTTTCAAATATTTGGTACTTTGCATTTTTGTATGTGTTTACTTTGTCTGGGTATAGCTTCTTGTTTTATAAATCTTTAGGCTCTAAATAGAGCTCAGACTAAATTCACTGTGAAGTGGTAAGAGTTGCCTTTTCTATCAAAGGATTCCATTTTCTCTTTAAAAAGCTTCATACGATTTGAGATGTGCCAATTTGAAGCTGGCTTGCTCTCCATCTGAGACCTAGCTTATTTGAGGACTGTGCTAAGTCTGGGATATGGGTTGGTATTTCTCTTGTTTTATGAATGTGAAATCAAAGTTCTAAAATGCTGAATGTGTGTAATACACATCAAAAGAGATTCTCAAAGCACTATTCTATTTAATGTTGTAGATAAATATTTGTCGTGTTAAAGAGGTAACTGTAAAGAAGGTTCTCAGAATTAGATGCTGGTCTCTGGCACTGATCAATTAATAAATTGAGTTTTACCTGAGCGCGTGTTGAAGTATCAGCAGCCAACCCTACAAATAATAATTCCTCCATTCCACTTCATGCTTTTGTGATAAGCTACTAAATACATAGAACTTTGATCAGAATGTATTTAATGATTCACTGTTGAAGGTGAGTGCATCTATAAAGGATGCTTAAGATTTGTCCCCCTTTGCCTCTATGACCTCTCATATTTGCAGACTGCTTTAGCTGGTGAGAGCAGCTATTTTCCCCTTCCTGTTCCTTGGCATCCCTTTCCTATTACCTTCTTTGTATCCCATCTGTATTTTTCTTATCTCCTCCTTTAGAAGATTAGAACCAGAAAAAAGAACCGTGGGATGCGTATCAAGAAAAAGAGGCAAGAAGTTGTTTTAAATAGAAATATATGCATTACCTTCCCAACTTTCTTTTTCTTCCACTTTACCCATTCCAGTTACAAAGGTGTTACTGAAATCCGGAATAAAACTCCTTAACAGCAATGAGAAGTTAAGAAGCAGGCACTTCTTTATTGCAGCGCTGGGCACACGGGGGATCGCTCCACCTAGCGTGCGCACCTGTCTGATTCAACAGCACAGTTAAATACACGTTCGATATACACATTCAATAGATTTACGAGAAATGTTATGCATAAACATCAACTTTCCGAGAAATCATTATAATATGTCTCCTCCTATTCACGCATGCTCAGTGATTTGAGTCGGGGGGCTTCTGGTGGTCTTGGGGGGTCGTCAGGATGCCCCCTCCTCAAATTGGTTAGTCGAACCCCTCCTTGAATTTTCCATATGTGGTCCTGAGAACAAGGTCATCTTGCCCTTGAATCTTTTGGCTTGAAAGTGAGGGCTCAGAGCCCAAGCTGCATAGCTGATGCCTCATTCTACCAATCCCCAAACTACCCCCCGACATGCTAGGCTAATTTATTTCTACAATAAGGATGATCTATATTGCTAAAGCAAGGATATTTCACATTTCTAAGATAAGGATGCTAAGGCAAGGATACTTCATAGAACTATAGGGTTAAATTTTATATGGTTAATGAGAATCACCCCATATTTATATTCCAGAAACATGTTGATTAAGTATTTTCCTATTATCAATCCTATTATCAATCATTGGTGTTATCATTGATTATAATTCTACTGATTAAAGTCCTCGATACCCAGATCAAGAGGGGAAAGGTAGGGGGTTTCCTAGCAGCGAGCTGGTATCCATAACAAGTTTGCAACAAAGGTGTTGCTTAGAATCTTATAGAGTAATTCCAGTTGGAAGGGATCTACAAAAACAATCCGGTCTAACTGGCTGACCACTTCAGGGCTGACTGAAAGTTGAAGCATGTTATTAAGGGCATTGTCCAAATGCCTCTTAAACACTGCCAGGCTTGGGGCATCTACCCCCTCTCTAGTAAGCCTGTTCCAGGGTTTGACCACCCTCTCAGTAAAGAAGTGTTTCCTAATGTCCTGTCTAAACCTCTGTGTGAGGGATTTCAGTGATGGTCTGTGTAGGGCCACTGTGGGAAATTACAAGCTGCACACAGCTGTGAGAACGCGACCTGAGAGAGGGGAGCTGGGAGGGTTGTCCTCTCAGAGAGGGGAGCTAGGAGGGTTGTTACTGAGCAGGATGTTGCTGCTGTCCGGGAACCGCTGTTCGCCAGCAGGGCACGTGCTTGGCAGGCCTTGCTGCATGCGCTGGCCACGCGTGCATCAACACCTGGTCAGTACTCTGCCACTGAATCTGCTGAGGGGATAAACAGAGGCGGCTCGGAGCAGAAGGGAGAGAAAAGACCCAGAGCACACTCTACGAACAACAGGGGACGCCCTGAAGGTGCTGCGCCTGCCTCCCTTCTCTGCTCTGACCCCACTGATAATCATCTTCCTGCTCAGCGGTGTCTCCGGCTTAGTCGGGGTGGTCAGGCTCTCATAAAGGTAAGACAACACGCTGATAACTGCTTATGCTCGGAACTGCTTATGCAAGGCTAGAATAGAGCAATAAATACTGTTGTGTTTTTAAATATCATATGTTGGGTGACCTTTGTGTGTAGGGATCTTATGAACCAGTTACAACCTCCCCTGGCGCAGGTTTGAACCATTCCCATGCGTCCTGTTACAGGATAGCAGGGAGAAGAGATCAGCAGCTCCCTCTCCACTTCTCCTCCTTAGGAAGCTGTAGAGAGCAATGAGGTTGCCCCTCGGCCTCCTTATCTCAAACTAGACAAACCCTAGAGTCCTCAGCTACTCCCTACAGGACATTCCTTCCAGCCCTTTCACCAGCTGTGTTGCCCTCCTCTGGACACGTTCAAGGACCTTCACATCCCTCTTAAATTGTGGGGCCCAGAACTGCACACAGTACTTGAGATGATGTCACACTAGTGCTGAATACAGGATAATCACTTCTTTTGACTGGCTGTTTATACTATATTTTTGTTACATCAAAGAACACTCTGTGAACAAGAGGGAAGAGCTGTTATTTCTCCCTTCCAACCTTCTACTGGTTCTTTCATTTGTAGTACAAGTACTCTCTGAAATCCCAATAGCGAAAGTTAGATGAGTAAGGAGGAGTGATGCCTTAGTTGATGTTCCCAGCTTAGCAGTGTGAAATCCCATTACTCATTATGCTTTGCTTCTTTCAGAAAAAAAACAGATATTGACAGACTGCATGTCTTCATTCTTGTTTGAGTTTCTTCTGGATATACTTGAGTGCTCAGATCTCTTTATCGGGGAAGCTCTCTTGACCGAAGTTTGTTGAAAGTTTCTTCGGAACTGCAAAGTTGAGTTCCCAACAACAGGTTGTCAAACATCCAGGTAATTGAATTGACACACAGTGTGATTTATTGCACTTAGATGTCATGAATCATTAAGATGTGTACGTGTTCGTAGGTTTTCTAGGCAGAAACTGTTAAACATATTTCTGGCTGCCAGTCAGGTTTATGTAGGTAATGGCCCATGTTGTAGCTATGTTTCTCAAACTTTTTTTTTTTTTTTAGATCAGAGCCTAAATATGGCACTTGGACAGTATGAAACAGATGAAATTTTGAGAGCTGCTGCTGAGCAGGTGTGTGAACTCGGGAATGGAAGTGGTAAGAATTTTTCTGAGGAGGTTTTGTGACAAACGTCTTTGCGTACATAGAGCACAGCCCACTTCAGTGTAGCCTGGGCTTGCTTTGCATCCATCGCACAACTTTGGAGTTGCTTGTTATTTTTCCAAGCAGCAATAGCAAAATAAAACTGTCATAACAATGAATTCTTCTATTTTTTGTCTATTTTCTACAGTCTGTCGTATGCAGGAGATTGTATCCCTGAAAGAGTACTTAATTTCCACTTCAGTAGACTTCTTCACTTTTATAGACTTCTCTTTTCTAAGAGATTGGTCTCATGTTGAGACCACTTTTTGCATTGGGTATCATAAGCCTGTCTGCAAGTCTGTGCAGAAGCTAAGGCATCAGCTCTTTACTGATGCTGAAACGCATGGAAATGAACTTAGCACTTAAACAAACTTATAATTTTTCTTTTAGGAGTGAAATGGTTTCCCTTCAGATGCAATTATGCTTTGTATGAGAGCACCTCTAGCAGAAGAAAAAAAAAAAATATTTTTTTTTTCAAATTGGGCCAGCACTCAAGGATTTTCGAACTTAAACCTGAAAGTGATCATGTGGGATATTGTGTGATTACAGTACAGACAGAACAGCAGCTGTGGGTTGCATATAAAAATTTAAAATTACATGTGCAAGTACTAACATGAAAGGTATACCATTACAGAAAACTGCCCCTGGTGCCTGTGGCGTATCAGGATCCGGGATGATGGACCAAAGGTAATGTAACTGATTCCAAATGATAAGTTGGAATACTACAAAATATTAAAACCAAACTGTCATATGCTTTTAAAAGTGTAAATACCCAGGTGAACTTAGTTTTATGTACATATGTTCACAGCTCTGAGAACTTGTGCATAGAGGTCTGTAAAAATGTTCCCGTAGGAGTTATTTTTAGTTACTATTCTGTTTATTCAATAAATTAAATAGGTGATTTTTCTTCCACAATCAGTAAAATAAAGCATGAGAGATGAATGAAAGAATTCTCTGCTCTAAATTTTAAAATAATAAAAGTGGAGGTAAGATTGTACTGATCTTGGTAGCACAGATAACTTCTGTCTGTTGAGGCCAGGTGAATGTTTTTAAAAATGCTTATTTGACAATTTTCAACTAACACTGGCCTGTTAGTAAGTTGTTTAATAATAATTGTAATTTCCTGTTATAAAAATAAACTATCCATTTCTTGCTAGCTTTTAAAGCATTATCACTCTATACTAATATAGACTTTTCAGAGAATTACTATCAATTACAAAAATATTGGGAAGGAAAAAGTATATAAGTAGAACTATGGGGGTTTTTTTTGTTATGTTTTTTTTTTTTTGTTACAACAAGTGGTCTTATAGGCCACTTTACTGTTGTATGTGAAAGCAGTAACAAAGTCTAGTCTTTAATCATTTGGGATTCTATGTATGAAATATTAATATAGTATTAATGCTTATTTATAATCTCTCATGTTCTAGTTCTGTTATACAGGAAATCTGTTGTTGATGATCATACTTTAAAAGTAGTAATTAAATTTGTTAACTTGATTTTGGTGAATGTTGAGCTTGGAAGTAAAGAAAAGTGATTGTTTTGTTCTGTTCTCTAGATTAAGAATTCTTTAAAACTGGTTAATTATCAGAACAATGTTTCAATATTTACAAAATTTATTCTAAGCATGTTTTTCAACTTTTTAGCTTGTCAAATCTAATCACAGAGTATGATAATCACTTGGAAGAAATGAGAGAACAGCTGCAGCTTTATCAGGTATGGATGTTCCTGACATTGCAGACTGTATATTCTTAGTATTTTACAGTATTAATATCTAGGCCATTAGTTTTTGTCAATAAAGGAAAGTACGCCTGCACAATGCTTGCTGGACTGCAGTCTGCCTCAAATGGATGAACGGCGAACTCTCTATAAAAAGGCTGGGAGATTGTTCAAATTGCACGGATTACGGTGTGTTTGGAGAAGTAGTGTTGTGAAATAAAACATGCACGTTGTGTTTCTCTAGATGTTCTGATATGGTTGCAGGTGTTTTCCTGGTGACATTCAGATGAGGCAGCTCTTTCCTTACAGATCTGATCTTGGCCATGCAGTCCAGCTCAGTCCTGCAAGTGTAGATACACACAGCCTTCTTCATTCTTAATAATTCTTCAGATCCAAATAATTCTTTAAAGATTTGTTATCCTGGAGGCTGAGGTGGAGGGGGACTGTCCTTTCAACTACAGAAAAATGAAACTTTTTAATGCTTCATGTGAACGCTGAAAAACAAAGTGATATGTTTAATTATTAAAAACCTGTGGAATACAGAAAGCTATTTTTGCTTGTGATCTTCATGCAGAAGTTATACTCTGATTTTAATTTAATGCACTTAATTTGTTTAATCTGTCCATCATAAAGATTCTGCAAATACAGTCTTCAGAAGGCAATAGAAGCACTATGGCTTTGTTTATTGTTTTTGCACTATTTAGTTAACAAAACAGTCCATTTGACTGAAGTTTCTCCTTAGTTAATTCCTATTTTCTCAAATGCTTACTGAAAGAAATGTGAGAGTTATCAAGTGTATCCCTAAAAGAACTTGAGTTAATTTAGAATCAATCTTTAAGAGCTATAAGGATTCCAAAAGGTAAGTTTAATGCTCATAATAACTTCTGAATATAGCAGCTGTTACATTTTAAATGGCATCCTGTGACTTTCCTTAAAGAAAATTAATTTCATTTACTATATTATACTGAATTAAATGGTCCATCTTTTACAGTATTAGTCAGAATGAAAAGATTAAGGAATTACCAAAGTTTGTGTCATTTAAATGAGTGCTTACTCTTGCGTGTTTTTGTGTTAGACACAAATGGGTGAGATGAGACTAAAATTTGAACAAGTCACCAAGGAAAATGAAAGGTAAATAATTGCATTTCCTCTTTACTACTGCTATTTTTCTTGATTTCTAAGCTTAAAAAGCTTTTTTCTAGGACTTTGAAATCTTTTGAATCTACTTACTAGTTGAAGATTTCATACTTGGGAGCATAATGTTAGAGTCTTCAAGTGCTTACAGTACTAGGTTTACGAGACTTAACCCTATCTCTAAAAGAACTAGATATGAAACTATTTAAAACTGTCTATTGTGTTCATAGAACATAACTTAATAGATTTAAATATGACCTAGAAGTAAATAGTATGTATAGATTGAAGGTATGGTATATAACAGTTGTTAAAGAAATACTTTGCTGAACTTATTTCTTTGAATTACAGGCTGCATGCAGAGTTGAAGGAGTCTCTTGAGAAGCAACTGGAGGATCTTCCTTTCATGCCTGTGGGAACTGATATTCCTGCAGATGAAGGCATTGTGAGAAACCTTCAAGAACAATTAGAACTGTCAAATCAAGTGTGTGAGATGAAGCATTTATGCTATTTGATTTCTCTTGTTGTGCCTTGGCAGATTAGGGAAGACTATTGTATTTCTTGGTTCAGAATTCATTTGTTTTCAGAGTTGCTTGACGCTATTTTGAGGCCCTCTTGACTTTCTGTAGCTAAAGAAACAAGTACTTATACTTTCAACTTAAAGACCTGAAGAAACTTCTTTCCTAGATTCCTTTAAGAAATTTTTAATATTAATTTGTGCCTGTATCTTACCTGGTTAACTTGATCTTGATATTGAATTCCTGACCAGGAAATTAGTGAACTATTCTGTTCAAGTCAAGTTTTTGGAGTAGCTTGTCATTTTAATCTATAATGTTGTAATGTGATATGAGGAGGCAAGTACATGTGGAATATAGGAAATAATATTAAATCTGAAAAGATAAGCAAGTTTTGTTGAGCTTATTACTATGGCGTATTGCTAAGTTGAAGTTAAACTGACAGCTGAATTTCATTATTTGAATATTATGTATACTGTAGGCCTGCAGTAAATACCTGTAAAAGTTTAAGCTATTAAAAAAATCTGGAAAACTTGCAGTCCATTTGTAGGTGGAATTTGGAATTGTAAACATGTTTTTCTGCTTCTGAATTTGATATTTTTGCTGTGTATTTACAATATGTGCAGAGAAAAGTACAGAAAATGGCATTTTTTTTCAAAATAGAAGACTTCCCTTTTTAGAGAATGATAGATGAATGTTCATGTGCTGTAATAGAATACTTAATACAAACTGTTGTTCTGTATCTTAGGAAAAAGAACAAGCAATAGAGCTCTGGCAGACTGTATTACAGGAGCATGATCGACTCCAGAAGCAGTACCAGGAACGCATGACTGAAACGCAGATTCACGTGGCTGAAAGGCAAAAGCAGAAAGTAATTTACATTTACATTTTTCTTAATTTTGGAATGTCTTTCTATACTGTAGAGATTCTGGGTTTGTGTGTAGTCAGACTGAAGCCGGGGGAGGGAAGTTTCTACCAGTATTGTTAATTTTCCATAATAGTCATCTAAAACTGAGTTATCAGATGTGGGCACTGATTCATCAGCTAAATGCACCATTATGACTGGAAAAGTTCTTTATTTCAAATATATGGGCAGGAACGTAGGAACTTGAGGAATGCACTGAGTCTGAGTCTTAGTGCATATATATGTATATGTGCACAACATATGCGTGTGCATATAAATAATAGTGTTTGAATTGCATGTTTGGAAGTCTTCATCTGAAGAAGCTGCTAAAGATTTCTGAATTCTGAAGTGGAAGGCTTTCAGATTTTCTCCTGTGTTTGAATCCTGAATTTTGGCTGTAAGATCACAGTGAGATAGTGGGAAAAGTAGGCTCCATTTCCTGTTGTCATTCTGTAAACAAGCATGTGTAAACAGCTGAAAAATAAGTTCACCGGTATTCTTCTAATACTGGCTTGTGTTTGGCATCCTGTTTCTCTTCTGCTGTTTCGGAAAGCCTTTCAGGAAATCTTAATTCAGAAAAGCTGTTTCACTCTGAGCTATATAAAGATGCTCATTGTGTGGCGAACTAAGAAATTTCATTCCTGTATGTACCTCGCTACAGATATTTCTAGGTCTCTAAAGAGGTGCCTCAAGTTTTCTAACGTTTCCTTTCCATTTTCAAGTACCCTAGACTTGCAGGTACAGTTACATCTCACATATATAACAATTTTTTTTTTTTTTTACTGATTTTTGTCCTTTTGTGGTATTAAGTCCACCTCAGCAATATACTCTTTTCTGAGAAACAGGAAAATGTCTGTGCAGCTATTGTGCTCTGTCAACTTTCATAATTATTTCAAGTAATAGTTGAGAACTCTTATCTATGTATATTTCCAACTTTTTGCTCGTATTCCTTCTATTAGATAATTTCTTCTGTTGCATCTTCAGTTACTGGTAACATACAAATAGTGGAGTATACAGAGCCATTGGTAGCTATTGGAGAGTTTAGGGCTGACAGATTCCACTTTTCATTGGTAACTAAATTCTTGGTGAATTTTAATGCCGTTGTAATAAGAGTAAGGTTGAGCTGCCTTTTATTCTTAAATGCTCATGGACTCCCACAGAAGATGACTTTTTAGTGGAATAAACTTCTTTACTTTAGGTTTTGCTTTTAATGGAGGAGCAGGAAATAGCTATTGGAGGTAAAGAGAAATGGGTAAGACCAACTAGAATTAGAATTGACAGAAAGCAAAGATGAAAGAGGATATTGTTGTAAGGGTTGGACGTAGTAAATAAGGCAGTTGTTAGAATAGGTTTCTGGCATATACTTGGCCTTGAGGCTCTTCAACACAGCACAACTAGTAGATATTCCAGTTCAGGGACTTGAGTCCTCTCCATGCTCTGAAGACGCTTAGCATGCTGCAGATGGGCTTTTTAGTGTTATGCTGGTTTTCCTAGGAAGCAGAGTTTGTATTCAGGGACTCAAGAATTGAATCGAACAATTTTGGTTTTATGGACACAAGACATCCTATATGACAAAGAGCAAATTAAATGCGTTCATATGGGCAATTTTTTAATTAAGATATACATGTGTCCTAATGTGCTTAGCAAAAGTGCTTACAGTAACATCATAGTCTATGTGGTTCTTTAAAGGCACTACTCATGTATGCTTTCATATTTTGATCTTAAGTGTGTATGAGTTTTGGAAGGAGGCAATTTGTAACTGAGTGAAATTCAGATACATTTTTTAGTAGTAAATCTAATTTACCAGATTACTAGGTCAACAGCTAAAACAATCTAATTAAAATCTGCAAAGGCATATTGAATTTACTGCAACATGTATACATTTTTTAAAATCTTTTCAGTTAACTATGAAACTCTCTAATTATATACTCTTTGTGATTATAATGGCTATAAGAAGCTCTGAATTCTCTTTTTAGGATCAACTGACTGGTTTTCAACAGTTGACTCAGCAACTACATATAGCCAATGAGAAAATAGAGTTGGTAAGTAGAACCTTCTGAACAGTGACTTAGTAAATTATGTTGTTTTCCTACTAAAGCCTTAAAGTACAAAAGAAAAGCAAAAAGTCCTTCGTACATACCTGGTTGGAAAAGAACTTGTGCCACTCAGATTTGCTGACTTCTCTAGGGACGAGTCAAAAATCAAGTAGTAACACTTTTTTTCCTGAACTCCAAACACCAGGTCAGGGTGGTTGAGAGGTTAGGTCTTAATATTGCGTGAGCTCTTTCTTCCAAGAAGTCAGTGGTAAGCTCGCACTCAGAATTTTAGTACGTGGTGAGTGTACTTTAGTCACACATTCAAAACCGTCTTCACAAAGGAAAAAATTATTTAAATGGTGACATCTTACATAGGCTAGCTCTGCCAGATGTTTATTGATTTCTACTTCGGCACTGCTAGCTTCAGTGTCTGTCATTGACTTTTTCAGGGATTTGTCTGAGCTCTGGTCGCCTCCTAGTGCTTCATCCATATCCTTAGATTGTGAGACTTCTAGTTTCTAAGCTTTAGCCTATGACTTCCAGGACTGACAAACCATTTTAATATGGTAGAAAAATTGAGGTGAAAGACTTGAGGTTTCTGGCTGAGGAGCTTCTTCTCTGAAAGACAGACATGATTCCTCTGTGATTTTTGATTAATGTTTGATTTGGATACTCGCAGTGTAAAAAGAGTCCTAACCTACTCTAGGCAATCTGGTCTCTTCTGTCTTTAGCACTGGAACCTTTTTTTCTCACATGTGACCTATTGTTAAAATACAAGGCTGTTTCTTTGGTGTTAAATACTGTGGATATGAAGGAAAGACCACTACGCTCTTTGTTTTGGTGCCTGTTAATTGAAAACTTTTCTATTGCCATCTTTTCCCTTTCCCTACTTTTTCTATTCTATTCAAAGCAAGTTAAGTCTTGAAATGTTCTTTGACTGTGCTTTTAAGATGTCTAATCATTCTTCTTCCTCACCTTAAAATTCTTTCCAACTGTGCTGTCATTTTTGAATTGTGGTGCTGGAAACACTACAGTACTCCAATCGAGCCCTTACCCATGTTGAGTAGTATGTTGTAGATTACTACAGAATAGTATATTGCAAGCAGTTGTCCTGGTTACAAATTATTTTGTTAGTAAAAGCACAATAATGTACTCTGAGAGGAACTTTTACCTTATGTAGTCAGTGATGCTCTCAAAAATAATTGTTCTCTGAAGATAGATACTTCAGAGTTACTGGGAGGTTGCTGTCTGAAAATGATCTCAAGCAAATACAATTATGAGCTTTTAAAGCAATTTTGGCGAGGATTTGGAAGTTATAGACTGTTTTGTCTGCTGCTACAAGTGAATCAGTAGTAGTTACCTCAAAAAGTAAAATTGCTCAATGCTTAAAATCATAAAACTGCAAAGAGATTCTGTTTCATCTCTCTCAAAGAGCTCGCATATTTCACTCTCTCCTCTCCATACAATGTTAAGATATAGGTAATTCATTTGTTTGCGTTATCCAAAAAACATTTGGCAAAGTCTATTGCCAAAGGCATAAAGATGTCATAGGATAAAGAAGCATGCCCTTTCTTGAACTAACAGACTGAAAAACAGGAAGCGAAGAGACAGAGTAATTAGTCAAATTCTTTATTGTGGTAGAACAGCTGTGTTTGCTAGATGTGCTCAGGTTAGAGTTGTTCAGCATATTTATAAATGTTCTGGAAATGAGATGCAGTATTGAGGCAACAGTGTTGACTACTGATGTTAAACTCTAAAGAGTAGTGAAAACTGAAGTAAACTGCAGAAATTTGCAGAAAGATCTCATTATGTTGAGTATCTGAGTGAATTTTATTGACATTTCATTGATATTGATAAAAGCTAAATAATGCATGTGGGCAAGAGTGAGCTTTCACTTTGGATACTCTGTGATGGTCTTGGAATTATCTGTTACTAGTCCGAATATGTATTTTATAAGTAGGGTGTGTCTGAAAACAATTGTTAGCAACAGTCAAAAAAGCAAGAACGATAGCAATTTTTATAAGGGGAAAAAAAGAATATATTGTGCTTAAGTCCACAGTACAGTAGTGTCTTGAATGCTGCCTGCAGTTATGGTCATATCTAATATCTCAATGTAAGATACATGTATTTCTAAGATTTAGAAAAGGCTAGTAGGGTAACAAAAACATGAAATGATTCTCAAATGAGAAGACAGTTGAAGGAGAGTTACACCTCCAGCACTATAGCTGGCATAGAAAGAATGAAAGAGGAGCAATTGCTCATTGTTTCTTGTCTCTAAAACAAAGGAATTCTTTCCAGCAATATGTGATCTACTGTGGTCCTCATTGTCACATGGTATTCTGGTCACCTAAACTAGATGCGGATGCAGATGTCTGTCTGAGCTATTACAATTCTTATCTCAGGAAATTCTTACACTACCAAAGAAGGAGATTAGGTAACATCACTGCATTTGTCTTTCACTAGCACTCTACCTAAACCTTGGCACTTGGAAACCGTTCACAGAGTTAAATAGACCTTATTGGCTATTTTGATGGTATTGTATTCTGTTAAAATGCCCTATAACAATTCTGAACATATAACATATTCAATACACTAAGGAACATGTTACAAATATCTCTTTATTTTGCAGAGCAATCAACAGTTTCTGAAAACTATAACAGAACAGAATGTGGAACTAGAGCAGCTACGAAAACAACTGAGGTATAAACCAGGCAATTTTAAAACTTTGTTAAATATATTTTCTGTAACTTTTTCTAACCTGCTGCTGTATCATGGGCCTTGTTTGTACTGCAAACTGACTTGATAGGGGTAGTTGCAATCGTTTCAGTTAATGTTTCTTATGTTTGTTACAAATATGTGTGTCATTAGTGTTAGGATAGCGTATTTCCAAGTGGTGGTGTTTGGTTCAGCTGTTTCCTGAAATATTCAACATTTGACCTTTGATTTAAAAGGAACCAAGTATCAGTATCACAACAAAATTTACTCCGAAAATAGGCATTAATTAGAATATAGTTTCCTCAAAATCCAGTTATGTAATTATTATAGTTCTGAAATTTTAATGTTCAAAGTAGTTTCAAGTTTTAGTGTTTTTATTGAGAAACAGCAAGTGGAAACTTTATTAAAGAGCTCTAAACTATAGGCTCTTTGGAAGCTAGAGGTAAGAGAAGTATTAATTGTATTCCTGAAGTATATAAAGGAAAATTAGAAAAATACCTGCAGCACAATTTCATGAATATTTGTATTTACATCCATAGTCTGTTCAATGGCACTTTACTGTATCTGTTAACTCTTTTAATTAGTGATGATTGCAGTCAAACTAACATTTAATTTCAGTAAACAGTGGATTTATGGACTGACAATAAAAAGGAAATTGATTCATTATCAACCAATGATATTTTTCTATAGCATTACCTAAAGCTTTAAATAAGCTTTTTAAAATAAACTTTTAATTTTATAAGCTTAACATTTATAATGTATATAATTTTGGTTGTATTATTAAATTTTCCTTTTATTTCAGTTTGATACTATACTTAAAAAACTTCATATGATTGGGCTGTCGTGATGTTTTGATAGTTTTATCATTTTGCATTGGCTTACCTAATATGTTTGCTCTTTTTTAACTTTTTCATACATTCAATCTTTGGTCTTTAAATTTTGCCTAATATGCAGCCTGAATAATTGGGTTACACCCCAGGTGAACGACTCTCTACGTCTTTCTGTTCCCAAGTCAGAGGAGTAGGAGGGTTGCTCAATTCAATAAGCTTTTCTACTGAGGAGGAAGTCTGATTCATTAACTAGTCCATTTTTTTTTTCTTTTCTGTTTCAGCTTGTAAAACCTATTCAGATTACAAAGCACATCAGTTAAGTTCTTCAGAAGTAGTTAATGATTTTTCTTATTCCCCATCAAATTGCTTTAAAAAGTGAAATCTAATTCTGAATAAAAATTCTCTATAAGTATCTGTGGCTTAAGTGTATTAAGTTATTCAATCACGTGAAGTTTTTGATTGCCTAATCCTCCGAAATAGTTAATCAACATGTACACCTTCATATTAAGTTGTCTTTAAGAAGTTATTTCCATGGGACAGTTGTTTAATGAATTTGGTATTCCTCTCTCACCCTGCCTCGTAGTAAAAAGGAGAAGGGGGAAACATTTTCTGCCCTGAAGGAACAGTTTTATGGAATCTGACTGCCCTTCACAGCTATTTCAGCAAAGTTGTAATGCAGTCTCTTTTTTCCACTATAGTATTTTTTTTCTCTTGTGATAATTGAAATGTAATTTGTAGACTGTTTTCTTTATACAGACAAGCCAAAATAGATGGGCGGACGGCAAATGCTAAGGTTGATGAAATGACCAGATTGACAGAGAAGCTTCAAGGCCAGTTGGAGAGAAAGGTATTCTAGAGAAAGGAATAATTTTTTGTTGCAATTGGATGGCTAGTCAGTTATCTCAATGCTGAGTTAAATTAATCTCAAGTTGTTCTCTAACGTCTTCTACGTTAGTGTATCTTTATTTTGTTCAGGGAAGTTCAGATGATGTCTGGATAATGCATGTATTCTTTCTAGGAAGAAGACGTGGTATCTGCCCAGCAAAGAGAAATAGCATCTGACAAACGCTTGCAGCAAATGCAGTCTAGTATAAAACAATTAGAAACAAGGTAAAGACAGCTTATTGGGTGTTAATAACAGGATACATGCAAGTGAGATAAAATATTATGGTTTTTTCAGCCTCTGGGTTTTGTGTTTCTAAGAAGTTCTGTTTTTTCAAAGTAAAGATGTCTTATCTTTGGCTGCTCTCTATCTTATTTCTTCTATTCTGCAGTCTTTCAGAACAGCTTCTGATTTTGATAGGTTTAAGATGATGAAACAGACCACTTGATTTTATTGACTATAATGAAGAAAAAATTAGACATATATTTTTCATTCTAGTGCATAAATTCTAGTTTCTCAACTCTCATTAGCTTTAGGTGGAGTTCTAAAGGAAGACATTCACACTGAAATTTGAAAATGTTTATGTAAACTAGGTGCTTTTGAGACGAATACAGCTTTTTCTTTCCGTGTTAAATAAGAATTTATTTCAGATCTTAGTTCGGCAATCTTTATACAAAAAAAGATTATTAAATAAAATTGTTAAAGCACACTTCTTAACAATAAATGCTAGTTACAAAAATAGTTTGAATAACTGCTAAGGAGTAGAACTTGAATTCCAGCGCTACCTACTTGGAAGATCTAAAACTCGATCAGGTTCTTCTGTGTGGATTTTTCTTCCCCCTTCACTTTCCAAGGATATGACATTTATCTGAGCACAGTGATTTTGATTTAAGTATCATGAACAGTTCTTGAATTATTATAATTAGTCAGGTGACCTGATAGCTAAGAAGAATTCTTAAATTTCTTGAAATAATTGTGTGACTGTTTATCTTCCCTTCTTGATCACAGGCTTGTGAGTGTGATTAACAGACTCTTCAGCAACTCCAGAAACCAAATAATTACTAGGGAACCAACATTGTGACCGTATATATAGTCAAGTACAGCCACAAAAATTTGCACAGACCTGTGTGGCTGCCTCTGTTTGATGAATTACACTGGCCTAAGTATCATGGAGGCTCTTAAGTTTATTTTAGAATGTCTTAAGGAATTAGCTAGTTTTCTTATTTTCTGTAGATTTTTGATTCTAAAAAATTGTGTTTTGGCTCTACAAAAATATAGAGTGGTTGTCTGTCTTTGTATATTTTATTACAAACATAGTAGAAGGCAAATAAGCATGGCTGCTTGAAAAGGCAGCCCAAGTGTTGCCAAAGTGCTCACTATGGATATTTAGAACCATGCACTTCATTGAACCAGCAGCACTTGTGGAACTTTCTGAGAATTTTTTTTTAGAGGATACCTCTGAGACTGTCTTGCCCTCTCTCATGCCTCCCGATGCTGGCAATCATAATTAAACAATAAGAATTTCTGAGCTGTTGCAAAATTACCAGTGGCTTTCTTGTTCTAATTGTATAGCTGCAACTTCATTGCCCACATCCAATTATTCCATTTCCTTCACAGAGGAAAACTTTATTCCTTCTGGGACTGTTCTGTTCTGTTTTAATATAGAACACTTTCAGTGATGTATCCCAGGATAGCAACATTCTTCTAAGGACCTTCTGAGATTAGACATCTGAGTTAACTCCTTTCATTCTGTTTTGTTCTAGAACTTGATGAATATTAAACTGAAAGACTCTGTCCAAAAACAAGCTGAAAACCAGTAATGCAGTTTGGGCAACTTAGGAATAAGTACTTCCCATTAGTTTTGTTTGAAAGAATTAGTGTCTTAATTAAGTATTTGATTCCTAAATGAGCAGAATTATTACTGTCTTGTAGATTACGTGTTACTGCCCAAGATGCTGAACAGCTGAGAACAGAAAGAACAGCCCTGGAGAAACAAATCGGAGAGCTTCAGACCAAGTGTGCTAATCTAGAAAGAGAGAGCTATGAAGCTGTTACAAAAGTCCAGGATTGCATACAGCTCTTAGAAGAAGCTAACCTACAAAAAAGTCAGGTAAGGCAGTGGATTAAGATATTTCTTAGATATTAGAATACTTTCATCACTTAGAGTTGAAAAGTGCCTGATTATGTACAGGCGTACATGCATACACAACCAAGCTTCTTTTGTGCCTGTTATACTAAAATTAGTAATGTGTAAGATAGCAAACTATGGTATCACCATATGTTACTTAGACTTGTCATGCAGTATAAATTTCAAAGAATATATTGAGTTCCTGGATAAAAGGGGATCTAAGTGATGTTACTGTACCTGAAATTGAATTTTAAAAAATTGTTGACAGAGTTTCATATCAAATACTTATAAACAAATAGAGCTGTCTGAATAAAAAGGAAGGTCCTGTTGTGAATTTATGACTTATTAATGGTTAGGAAGGAAGAGGTAAAATTAAAGGGACTTTTTTGTTACATGATGGACATAGGTCACCAAGCGAGTAAGTTCTGTGTTCAGATTTTAATTATTCAGAAGAAATCTGGATAAGTGACTGAGTAATGAGTAGGTGAAGTCTGCAGTCAGGAAAAAATTGCAAATATGTTTATTAGCATATTATAAATAGGCAGGAGAAATTCAAATGTGCTGTAACTGGGTGCTGAATTTAGTCTAACCAATCAAAAACTGTTTTAGGAGATGGTGTGGGTGTCTCTTAAGAATACATTACTGCAATCCGTACTGGTACTCGATACAATGAATAGAATGTTCAGAATGAGGGTTAAAAGTAAAGATGCTTTTAGACATAGTGCACCTTCATGTACAGTTTTGATCAGCCCATTTCAGGCAAGACATAAGAGAACGGGGAAAGTGTAGGAGGAGTCAAAAAAGAAAACTAGATGTGCAGAGACCTTAAAACTGATTCTTATGTGTAATACATGATTAAACTGTCATAGGATGATGTGTATGCCAAAAGTATAGGTAGGAAAACAGTCAAATTCATGGCAGGGAAATCCACCAAATCTTCCTGAAGAGCAAGGTCTAATCTAGCAAGTCTCGACATGTCTATTGATAAAAAAAAAAAAAAAAAATAGTTGCCCTGTTTCCCAGTTCTTAACTTTCCTGAAGTATCTTCTGTTTGCCCCTTTAGGAGATAGGATACAGGGCTTGGTAAACTTTTGTCTAATATGGGCTCTTTGTGTTTTAATGCTAAGCCTCAGTTTGAGTCAGGCTTTTAGAAATTTAATGAATTGTGTTTGCTGGCAAGACAGAAATTTAATGCACTTCTGGGAACTGTAGCCATCAGTAAGTGAAACCCAGTTTAGTTACTGTCTGTGGGAATAAATGGAGAATCTTAGAATTGATTCTGTTTGGGCTAACATGTTGAACTGTTGAGCAGTTCAGGAGATAAACACACCCTTTTAGTCTGAAAAAGTGCTTTTTAAACTTGAGCAGCCTCCTGAATATCTAAACTAGCCTTTTACTTTAAACTTTTGGAATATTAAAGTTAGTGTTGCTCTTGCTGATTTCAGTTCTGTGACAAAGGAAGCAGACTTGCTTCTTTTTTTCTGACAGAAAAGAGAACTAACTTCTTAAAGACATCCAGCTACCTTCTAGCCTGCTTCCAGAATAGATTAAAATATTGACATAGCTTAGGTTTCTGGTCATTGCTGCAGTTAAATTTCTGTGATTCTTCTTGTTATATACAAAAGAGGATTATCATCTTGTTATAGTCTTTTTTCCTGTATATGTATTCCTTCAGGAAACCCTTTGGTGATATATTTTCATAATTTCCTCATAATTTTCTGCATCTTATTTGCTTTGTGAATTGATCTTCTACAATTCCCTTTACCTGTTAGGCACTGGTTCAGAATAATAGAATCACAGAATAGTTTAGGTTGGAAGGGACCTTTAAAGGTGATCTAGTCCAACCCCTGTGCAGGATTCTATATTATGCAATCTTTTCAGACCAGTATCTCCTATTACACTTTAACATCAGTAGCCTTCTTGCGTCCTCCAGAGTAAGAGTTTCTTGCTACACCTTTTCTGTAATTCTTGCCATTCTTTTATGCTAAAGAGCTGTTTGGTTCATTGTTATTCACCCTGAAAAGGACTGCATACACATTCCTTAGATGCTTATAGTCCTTTACTTTTAGTTTTCTGTGAGATTAGTAATGTAGTATATTAATCATAAAAAATGCTGAGCTGTATGTAGGAGCATGCATGTGTGTGTGTATAAAGGTATTCAGTTACCTAACAAGGAACTTCCTATGCGTCATTGTTCGCATTTTTTATTACAGATCCTGGCCCTAGATGAGAACATTGGAGAGTAGCTTTGTCTTTTAGTCTGAGTTCCTATGCTTTCTTCTGTATAATTCCATGCCTAGCCAAAATCTGAAAGTCCCAATAGGAAAAGGCATCTACTGACATAACTTTTTGTGTGGTTCTGATGTACAAGAATGTGCATTTAGTGCAAAATTTTCTCGCTGTTCTTATTTTCTTGTTGGGTCTCAGTGGCAGCTACTCCAAAGTAAAACGGGAAAAGATGTTTTGAACAGTGACTGTGTGTGGTTTCTTGTCTTTGTGCTAGATACAGTGTCACCACTAAAATACTATCAGTAGTATTTCAAGTTGTCATTTTTTTCCTAGGCACTCTTTGGGGAGAAACAAAAGGAAGAGGAAATTAAAAAAATGAAAGATGAAATGTCTCAATTTGCAGAAGATACTGCTGCAAGAATTAGAAAGACAGTAAGTTACAATGTTTCAAAAGAATGGAAAGATTTTTTTTGTTTTCCTCAGTGTGAGAAGCTATTGATGGTGCATGATAGTCATGAGCAGTTTTATTACAAGTGTTTTGTTAATACAGGTAGCAAGGCAGCATGTTGACAGTACTGTACTCTTCAGCTTTGTTGCCTAGACATATATTTTTCTGATCTAAATGTTACTCTTAAATCTGTCAAGAACCAAAAGTGTCTCTGTCTGCGCAGACACTGGTATAGAAAAGACTTCACTATGAAGATGCAAAGAATGGCACTTTGATTTCAGACGTGCTGTTCAGTAGCACGTCAACAGACTGTGTTGTATTAGGATCAAGGTATTTAATTTATAATACATGGTCTCGTCTTGGAAGTTGCTGATGGAAGCTCATCGTGTCTGTTCAGGTGATAGGACCTGTTGAAAGTTATACTATAGCTTTTTTTTTGGCATCTCAGTATGTAAAAATGTTCCAAGTAAGACTCTTCTTCTAAGTACAACTAACAATCATAAGGCTCAATATCACAGCACACTTGGAAATTTCAGACCCTTTAAAATGAGGGATAAAGATGGTTTGTGTCTTCTGTTTGGTTGCTACCTGAAAGAATCACAAAAATTGTGTGAGTTACTTAAAACTGCAATATTTAATGTCTTACATTATTTGCATGGTGTATGCAATACACCTACTCTTGCACAGAGAAGGTGAGCTAAAGAGCAAGAGCTCAAGAGCAACTACGATAAGCAGTGCCGTTGTGACAAGAATTTACTAGTCAGAATTTAGAAATCTAGAAATGACTTATTTCTTATTTTGAAATTATCTTAGTAAAAGTAAATTAAGCAAAAGCATAAAAAAATTAAAATTTCAAACTATGAGTTGTCATGTCTCTCCGGGTATTATCAAATACTTCTCTTGTTATGTTATCTAAAATTAGCTGTTACACAAATGGCAAATAACTTGCACCTAATGGACAGCAGCTTTTCTAATAGTTTTTTAAGGCCTCGTTGTGATGTCTTCCTTTCTGCTTTTTTTTCTAAACACCCTTAGTTAAAGTAGCATGGCTTGGTAATAAACATTCTTTCTAACATTTATGTAGTAAGATTTGTCAGTTCTGCAGTCTCATGTATTTCCATATTTATATACATGCACCACATATAGACAATATTTATATAAAAACAAGATGCAGAAATAGTTCATGGGATTTATTTTTTTTAGATTTACTTTTTATTTTGATCACAGGTCGACTCTGCAAAGAAGCAATATAATGTGCAGATTGCTCGACTAACAGAAGAACTTTCAGCTCTTCAAATGGTATGGTGTTGACTGATCAAAGTATTTTTGATAGCAAAACATTTGAGACTTCTAGGTTTTTTTTATCCATTAAAATACTAAATTCAGGTAAAAGTAAATAAAGTAAAATATGATCCATGGATAATTGTCTAGGACTGTGCTTTATTACTGTATTACACTTCACATCCTGCATGTCTCCAGACATTAATGCAACATACAGTGTCTTTCATGTTACTTGACAAAACCAACTATGTGCAGTGTCTTAACAGTCAGTGCAGAGGCACATATTTAGGTGCAAAGGATATTTGCTTTGAAAATTCATTTTTAATGTGCAGATTTGCCTTATATGTATATAAGCATATCTTTCTTTTACTGAGAATCTTGCCTGGCTCTGCATGAAATAATACAGTTCTGCAAATCCACACATTTCTATGTGTAAGTTTATTCCTTGAGTTACACCTACTCTTATCGTAGTTCACAGGCATTTTGACAGTAAGATTCTGTCCTCTAGAAAATACTTCCCATGTGATGGTATTTCTTAAGTATCCCTGTTTCTTTTAGGGATAAATAAAGCATTGACAGCTGAGTATTGCATATCTATAGTTGGGTATGTAGAAATGAAGTGTATGAAAGTTGATGAAGTATGCTAAGAGAAAGTCTATGCATCACAATCATCATATTCTTGAATGAACCAGGAACTTGTAACAAATTATATGCAAGACCAGAAGAGCTTCGTGCATATGCAGCTGTTGATGGATTAAATTTATTCTTAAAAGGTTTCATTTTACATGTCTTATTCTGTACAGTGAATGAGATGGATCCTGTAGAGAAAATAAAGGGCAGGTATGTAATGCATACATACCAGCAGCAATTAAATTTTAAATGGCTGGGTTTTGGCTTTGGCACTTCTTGAATTTTTATTTTGAGTTACTTTTTATTAGATTTATTTTAATATTACTTTTAAAAATAGGAATGTGGAGAAAAACAGAGTCAACTTGAACGAGCCATTAGAGAAAAGAGAGCAGTGGAAGAAGAACTTGAAAAGGTAAGACAATTGCATGCATTTTTACATCACATTTAAGATCTCTTTTCAGAATGAAAAGATTATATTGATTTTTTTTTTCCACTTCTCATGAGGTTTTTGTTCCTTCAGTTTTCTTATTTTATTTTCTGAGTAGATTTTCTTAATTGTAAGTTTTCATGTAATTATTTTAATGTTTGTTTGGTTTTTTTTAAATCTGGAAAGTGTTTTAAAACCGAAATACTAAACTGAAAAAGAAGGTTCTTTGAAAATTGTAAAAAGTAAAAGGAGAAGCATTGCACAGATTGAGAAAGAATGTTGGTACGTCTTCCAGTTAAGCTGAATAGACAGAAAACTAAATGAATGCCAGGTCTTTGAAAACTTTTTTCAAAGTAGCAGCAAAAATTATAAAATTCAGTTTTGTTTTAAATCACTGGAAAATAGGACACAATAAGGAGTAGCCTCTTTGTCAGTACTACACTGCCAATCACCAGTTCAAGGCAAAGATGATCTTATATTTAAGTTTATTTTTCAGATTTATAGGGAAGAAAGAGGACGTGAATTTGACAATAGAAAACTAGAGCAATTGCATCAGAAATACTTACTTGCAGAAACTACAAAAAGTGACCTTCAGCTAAGTCTACAGACAACACAAAATAAACTGAAACAACTGGAAATGAAGTAAGTAAAAGATGTTACAGAAATTGGAATGGAAAACAAGGGAAATCTCTGGCTAATTAAATTGTTGATTATGTGTTAGGTTTTTTGTCACATCTTTTTAAACACTAGCAGGAATAGTATCAAGCATACAGTAATTCTGAAGGAAGGGCTATTATGAATTGCTATAAAAGAGTTAAAGGGGATAACGCGCTATAGGATGAAATATTTTCTTTGCAAGCTGTGAACGGCAAGCACTTGTTTCACAAAAAAGTGAAAGTAGGTGTTATATTATTTGAAGTCTTACTGCATTTTAATTTTTTTTAATGGAAAGGTACTCTAAAATATTCAGGCAGAATTTACTACTTTATAAATTTATCTACAGGGTGTTATCTCCTAAGTACATGCAGAATGCATGTACATAGCATACTGAATTTCAGGTCTGTGTTCAGAGCTAACAGACATTACTGCAGCTCCAATAATACAGTGGTAAAAAATATAACATAGCACACGTTTTTAGACCAGGTTGTTGTTTTCAGCATAAAAAGTGTAGGATTATCTAAAAGCTTCAGTCGTTCCTGTAGTCTGATGATCGCAAATCCTGTTACTTGAGCAATCCTTAGCTGGGAATCTGGAAATGTTATAAAAATGAAAATCTTCTGTTTCACATTGTTGTTTTACTGAGATTGCTACAATATTAAATGGATTTTATGAATTCCGTCATAACATTCTTTGCTGAGTGCGTAGTCCTAGCTGTCAGGCCCATTAAACATGCTGAATTGATATAAGCTTTCAGGAAGAAACAGGGGAACAGACCAAAGATTTGTCCCCATTTTTTTTCTTTTTTTCTTTAATATGATAGTTGTTTAACTCTTGAGTTCCAACAAGACTTTTCTTCTCTTTCAGCTCTGAGGAAGAGAAATCTCGTTGCCAGGAAGTTATCTGTAAATTGCAAAGCATTCTGGATTCAGAAAGAGAAAAGAGTGCCTTTGTCAGTGAACAAAGACTAAAACTTCAGCAAGAGAATGAACAATTGCAAAAAGAAATGGAGGGCTTGAGAAAACTGGCCACAGAGGCTCAACAAAAAGCTAAAATAAAGGTATGGTTTATATGTTACGTTATTTCTTTTTTAATATAAGACTGATATTTGCTTAATAAGGCAGCATCTCTAAGATAAAATTGTTGAAGGTTGAAATTAAGGATGAAAGTTTCAATGATGCTTCCTTGCCTTTACTTAAAAGTAATTTTGTTGTAGCATCGTGTGTCCTGAGAATATATTGGGTAATTCAGTCTTTGCTAACTAAATTGTATTTTAGTATGTATTAAATTCTGCTTGATAAGAAGATCACAAATGTTCTTTGCTTTTTATAAGATTAATAGATTAAATAATAACGTATTTTCCTTCAAGTGATTTCATTTATTCCAATTTCAGATCTTCATTTATCTAATGTCTGTAATGTGGTAGGAATCTCTATATGACTTTCAGTCCAGAATGTTCCTCTGCTTGTATGCCCACGATGTTGTCAGGGCAGTGTGTAACTAATAAATTATTTAATAGTCTGGTTGTCGAACATTGGTTCTGTATTTTCTGAACAGGAAATTTTTTCTATATGAATAGTTGCAAACAAGATCACTAGCTGAGAGGTGGATATTCTTTTTGAACTTCTTCCATTAAATGCACCTGAATAGACTGCAGATGAGATAACAAATTAATAGTAAATTCAGCAGATTCATGATACCTTTGGCTTCTGGAGGGAGTCACGTGCATTCTAAACATGTAAAGCTGGTAGTTTCCCCTCTGCTCTTAACTCCAGGAGTGTAAAGATACTGAAAAGAGGTCTAAAAATCTGCAGCAAAGACGACTACTTTAGTAACCAGTTTTATAAGTTAGGAATTGGGACCATCTCGAATCTGTTTACCACTTTGCACCACAAGATAAAGGAAGTAGTCAAATTAAACAGGAAATGTTGTTCCAGCTCCAGAACCCTTTGGTCAAATGTAGTTTAAAGACAAAGGATCAGAGTCTTGGAACAGATAGGTAGTGGTTATAATGCATATACCAGATCTTTGTCTCATTTTTAATCAGACAGGCTTCCATTATAGTCACAGATAAGATTTATTGCTTGCTTTTGTTTGCCTCTGATGTGCAAAGGGTTTTAAATATAGTTTAATAAACTCCTAATACATTTTAGCTAGATGAAAAAGAAAGAATCTGTTTCTGTGAGAAAACACAAGAGAGATAATTTACAAAAATAAGTATATGCAACTCATTATCCTTTATTGTCAGTTGTACTATTTCCATAAATAGGCTTTGGGAACATATATCTACTTAGGCATATAATTATAAGTTCAATTATTTTATATTACATGCTTTCAAGAAATGTTTTTAAATTTAACTCAAGTGTTGCAGAAAACAAAGTAAAAAGTAAGAGACTTGATTGTACCTGATTTCTGTTTTTTCTAGATAAGCACAATGGAGCATGAGCATGCTGTGAAAGAACATGGATATGAAGCTCAACTTAAGGAAATGGAAGACTCCAGTCTAAAGTCTACTGCTGAACTTAGACGTCTGTTAGTAGCTCAGCAAAAAGCAACAAATCGGTGGAAAGAAGAAACAAAACATCTTACTGAAACTGCAGAAGCCAAGATCAGTAAGCTAAAGTAAGTGCAATTTTGTTGCTCTTCTGGAAGCTGTTACATTTTTATTTGCTGTTTGGTGTATGGCAGTAGACCTGTGGTGAAAAACCACAAAGAGCAAACCATCCAGACTAGATGATGTGCTTCTAGCAAAACAAGAAAGAGAATTTTGATACCTTTTGTTAAGTTAGCACTGAAGTAAAAATTTCACATTTTGTTGATGTGTGTAAATTTTGTAATGACAAAAAGTAAATGGAATATGTTACTTTTAATTTTCCCTTTCAAGGTACAGTACACTCAATTTAGAGAATTTTGGCTTTGGATTATGAAAACCTCTATATTTGTAACTATTCAGAACAGTGACTATAAAATCATTTGTGGAGTAAGTCTCCAGACTTCTAAAATAAGCTGGGAAAAAAAGCTATTGGGACGCACATCTAATGTTCTCCTTTGAGCAGCTACTGTCATAAGTAAGGATACAAATGAGTTGTGTGATTGCCCTAAGCAAAAACACAATATAAAAACTTTACTTTTCTCTTAATTCATTCAGGTTGCCATGTAACTAGCTGATACTTGAATTCTCAGCACAGAATGTAAGAATATTTTCAGTTTTGAAAGTGCATGATAACAAGAGCATCTCATGAAACAGAGAGAGATAAAGATTGCACATCATTCCTAAACGCTGGGGAATACAAGCACCTATGGTGCCTGTGAGCCTATATACAGGTAGTCATGAACAAGTGTAGAAAAGATAGTGACGTTATTGGAAATGAGTAGAGAAGGAAGTATCCCAATGAGAAATTAGCCATTTGCAAGTTATGTGTGAAATAAATTCTACAAACTTATTTTTGTTTTAAATGTGTACTGCTATAGACTGTTTGCTTCTATTTGTATGTTAATATCCATTTAAAAATGTTAAGAATCCACATGGATCACTTTATGAAATAAGCAGATAAGACATCTGCATTCATCTTGGTTGAGACACACGCTCACTCACTCTGGTTAGCCAGCTAGCTGGTGCTTGTAGGAGGCCAAGTTTTAAATGTGCTTCCTCTCAACAGAAGCAAAGATATGTTTGCCTCATGCTTTATTTGATTTCTAAGCTCAGGAAACTCTGTCAGTTAGATCAAGTAGACTATAAATTAGAGACTAAATTAGCCTAATATTTTTATAGAACTTTGGACATTTATGTGCTCAAAATCTTTGTCTTCAAAATCGGTTGAAAATTGGAGGAGATTGACAGATGAGTACATAGTAACTTCTGAACTAGGAAGCCTGATTTCTTATATTTCATTTATTTAAAATTGAAATAGTTAGAGAAGACTATAACATTGCATATATAATTATCTTTTAGGAAGTGCATTCAGTGTTTTTTAGAAGAAAAACTCAGTGTATGCAGCTCTGAGAACTTTGAAATGACCCTTTAACTTTAGTAACTTAAAGCACAGGCTGCACTCATGTGCATTCTTTGCTCAGATTGATTTTAGAAGTTACTTACTATCATGTTAATAAGGAAGCAAAGTTTTTGCCCTATTAAAATTGGAAACCTGTGATTTCTAGCTTTTATTCCTTTGGAGTGATCTTTGGATTTTTCATGTTTTGTTATTGTAATGATAATATGTGACATATTATCAGCTCGAATCATAATATTTCCAGTATCCTATGCAATTTTTGGAGTCACAATTTTTAAGGTGTAGCTTGACATGTCTTAGTTGTCAGAATGACAATGGTGTGAGTGGAATTAGAACCCAGGTTTCTAAAGCTGAGCAAGGAAAATAACTTCCTGGAAATGTTGCCTACAACAAATCTCCCTTACCACTACTCTAACTTGGTTTTCCATCTTTTTTAGAGAAGTATTGGAATTTGACCTCCAGTGAACTTCACAAATAGCAAGCTTGTGTGTAGTAGTTCTTCCCTTTGAAACTAGTTTCATTCCGCTTTGAAGTGACACATGAAGTGTGTGTCATGACTAGCTGTACCTATTGTCTGTCCAAATAGAGGAATGCTATGAGCTCCATCTTGCTTGAAATACAAGTCATTGATAAACATTTATTAATGACCTTCCTTTTTTACCAGCAGCTTCACTGATCTGCTTTTCATTTTTTCAAGAGCTCCTTGTCAGAGTGTTTAGAACACTAAGTAGTAGAAGTGAATTGTTACCTATGATAACTGGTTCAGTTGAAATTTTTCAGATAGTTCAAAATCATACTAAATCCAATTAGGGATAACATTTTTGCCCATTTTCTTCTAGAAAAACAAGTCCTACATAATCTCTCTGATCACTTTTACCTTTCCTAAGTAAACCGTTTGGGAGTTTTTACCTTATCTGTCCAGATACAGGCAGGCTTTATTTTGCCTTAAAATATACTGCATTTTGCGAAGATTACTAAATGGTCCTTTAAAAAGTCACAAGTCTCTTTGAGTAGACATCAATGTTGAGCGCCTCTGGGAGACATTGGGGGCTGTGCTTAGTCACTGACAGTTTTAGTGGTGTAGCTTCACTGTGTGTGATTAGCTATGTCTTACTAATGCTTTTTGGACATCTTTTGTAAACGCAGTAACTAGTAAAGAAAAATACTTTGTAGTGTTTCATGCTAAAGTAAACTTAAGCTGTTAAACTTGTAGTTTATTTTCTGTAAATGAAACTATAAAAATTCTCACATTTGAGCATCTAGGTTCATAATGAGATTTGAATGTAGTTCACCAACTTCCAATTAAAAGGCAGAAATTACAGTTGAAAAATTGCAATTGAAGTTGTCTGAAACAGCTGTTTGCCTTCTTAAGGCTTTAATGTTAAGTGTTAAAATGCTGTTATAGTGGACCAAAAGCTTTAGACCTTATTTATCTGCAGCAAAATGCTGACATAGAAAATATAACAGATGTGAGAAGAAGTCTGCGTCGTGAATCTGTATAAAAAATAGGTAGTAAATTTTGAAAATGTCCCTGTTTGTGAGAGGCTGCCTATGTGGCATCATCAGGAAAACTCCTGTAATAATTTAATATCCTATATCAGAGAATACTGCCCGATGAGCAGAATAGAAAAAATGTTCATCTCTTATTAAAAACTGTAAGTCACACTAAGTTCACATGATTCTCTGTGACTTCAGTAGATATTTTGGTGCAAGTCTAAAAGCAAAGTCAGTTACTTTTTAAGATGATTTCATAAGTGATGCTTTTACGTACTATGTAAGCTAGAAGCAGAAGTTTTTCAGACATTTGTTCTACCTAACAAGGAAGCTGGCAATAGAAACAAGTTTGTTCTCTGCTAGAAGGTTGTAATTTAAACTGACATAAGGAATTTCATAATTAAATCTGTGCAGTGATGCTCTGATATTATGGTGATAAATGGCTATCACAGAACCTGTACGTATTATCTAGAAAATTTTAAACCAGCTTATTTTTCACGTTATATTTTTACGAGATACCAAGCTACATAGTGCAGAATGCACTTGGCATGAAAATCAGCTCCTAAGTTACACAGTAGTAGTTATTCAAGGCAAAGTCCATGCTTATATTATAAATGAATAATTATCATATTTATGTTAATCTTATCACAATAATATTTAGAGTAAGTATTTTGCATGCAAGTACAGAATGCCAAATCACTTTTTACTTTGTTGTCAACTAAACCAAAGTTGCTGATTATTTAAAGAGCAAAATAATTTTTCAGCAAATGCATTTATAACAGAAATGTCACCAAGACCACTAAAGAATAGACTGATACCGGGTAAGCAGGATCTGTTGAATTACAAGCTCTGTGTGAAAGTTCTCTTGGGGCTAATGCAGGAAATGGTATCACCAAGCCTTATAGCAGGGTCCAAGCAAAAGGCTGATGTTCACTCCGCTTTCCCATATATACACACATTTTTAAGTTTATCTGGTTTTGAGAAGATTAGTTAAGCTGTGAGCTTGTAAGAAAAACTTTCTGTCTTCCTTATAAACTTCAACTTGTCATGACTGGGCAGAAAGGCTATGAACTTAGATGAAGATATCAACATATTCTTTTTGGATTTAAGTAGAGAGCTGTCCAAGTTTAGCAGCACATCATGATTATTTAGTATATTTTGAGGACAGTCTGAGATATTCCTTGGCACTTCAAGAAGTTACCGTTTGATGTGTTGGATTTTTGTAAATATATAAGCAAATACAGAAATTGTGTGGGTGACAGAATTTCAGGTCTTAATAAGAATTATTACTCCTACAGCATAGCAATGTGCTCTATAAGCGAATGTTTTTCAGGAAGTTATAATCTTCCTAACAAAGTTCTATCCATGTACACTGGGGAGGCAGTTTACATAAAAGCATTTTATATTGCATTTCACCAGAAGTTTGTTGTTTGTGTAGCTCGCATAAGCATTGAGTCAGTGTCCCATTTGTTAGTGTAGGAGTTTCCAATTCCTTTGCCTTAAATTCATGATCTGTTGCTGTTTTTCAGTTCTATCCTCATTACTTTCATTTTCCATCTGAAGGTGTCTGAAACATTTTGGCTTCCTTACTAACTTCCCAGCAGCAGCTGCTAACTTTTCCATATTCTATGCTGCTCATTTGTCATCTTTTAAGTCTGCAGTGTTTTGTTTGTGAGGCGTAATACATATGCATATAGGAAGCATTAAATAAATATTTTAAAGAAATGAAGCAACATCAGTGAACTTTGGCTGTTTGTACTTTAAAAAATAATTAAGAAGGAAAAGTAAATTTTGCAACCTGTAACAGTAGAGCAGAGTGGTGATTTTTTAAATAGTATGAAAATCTAGTAGATCAGTGAAAAACCTGCAAATAAAAATGTTTAATTGTTACTTTCAGGCCTCACGGAAAATTATTCAGTACTTTCTTGGATGCTTGGGTCTCAGTTCAAGTTAAACATGTAATCGTTGCCTATAAAACTGAACTTGGAATTAGAAAACAGTGCTGAAACAGCAGGCAATGCATTGAATACTTGCAGATTTAATTCCACCATTTTCTTCATAAAAATACATTACAGTCTTAATTTGAGAAGAGTTTTCTTCCCTCTAAGCATCTTAACATGCTGTACACTTTTGGAAGGATTTATTGGCAATAGACCTCACCTTGCAAGAGGGCAATGAACCAGTTCTGCTTCAATATACTTGTGCCAAAAGTCAATCTTGAAGGTAACTAAGAAGGTCCATGCTTGTTGCAACATAGGTCATTGTTCCAAATAAGTACATTGCTCTTGGCAGCATGACTAACAACTCATGGCTACTGTTTATTCTCTTTATTCCTGCAAAATGTCTAGTCTGGCAGAATATGAAACAAAGTGGAGGGTTGGACCAGATGACCTTTAAAGGTCCCTTCCAACCCAAACTATTCTATGATTGTATTCTCTGACTTTTGCATCCATTTCAGATGTACTTTGAGTTCTAATGACATTTACTGAAGTGAAATTAGACAGCAAATATTTACAATTATAAAATAGTAATGCAAATGAATGATTACTGTTAAAGGTTGTAAAAAAAAAAAGTGGCATAGCACTCATTTATTTAAAGATGAGTTGGTTCAAGGCTTTTCTATTGAATTTAGGTTGTTTCTTTCTCTAAGAATGTGTATACATGTAAAAAATTAAATATGCATTTGTTTATATGTGTTTATAAACGCATACAAAAACTATCACCCTCAGATCAAGTTTGGGGGAATTTTATATTTTTAGTAAGGTGAATTTAATGTTTCTTAAAGACCTGTACTAGTTTGGCTAGAGTTAATTTTCTTCATAGCACCCTGTATGGTGCTGTGTTTTAGGTTTATGACCAAAACAGTGTTGGTAACACAGCAGTGTTTTGGCTGTTGCTGAACAGTGCTAAGATAATGTCAAGGCCTTCTCTGGTTCTCACTTTGCTGCCCCAGCAAGGAGACTGGGAGGGGACACAGCCAGGATAGCTGACCCCAGCTGACCAAAGGGATGATGTCATTTTTCCCAATAAAACTGGGTGGAAATTATTCTGTTGTTTGGATACTGCCGGGGCATTGGTCAGCTGGTGATGAGTGACTGCTTTGACAGTCCGTCCCCCCTCACTTCACTTATTAAACTGTCTTTCTCTTGACTCATGAGGTTTTTCACACCTGTACCCTTCCAGTTCTCCCTCCCTTTCTTCTGGGGGAAAATGCGCAAGCAACTGGGTGGGAGCTTACCTGTAGCTGGGTCAATCCACTCAAGACTGAAAGACAAATGTGGCTTTTGTGACAGAAAAATGTATTAACACTTAGTTTTAGTTGAATTGGTTTGGTCTTGCGTCTTGATAGCTGCACCTCTGCTAGGGTCTGAGGCTGAACCACCAATTTAGTTCTGACTAGGAATAATCAGTAGAATGAAGTGGACTTCTGAGAGGCAAAAAATCATCTTTCACATTCTTTATAGGGATTTAAATGGAAAATAATAAGGAGAGAAGTGTAGAAATGCTATAACTAGCAAACTTATTTCAAAAGGTAATATTTTTCGTAACACCAAAAGAGCTTTTAAGTCTTAGTGAATAATGTAACTATTATGTTTGTTATTTTTGTAACTGACACTTACTTCAGTTTCTATTTGATTTTTTTTTTCCTCACATTATATCTGGAACATTGTTTAAGTAATCTAAATAACCAAGTTTGAGTTAGATTTAATGTTTAAAAAGTTATTTTGATCTTCAGTGTTACTTTTCCACAAATTTGTGTGGAATTTGGTAAGAAATAGAAGCAATCCATGTTGTTGTTGCTGCTGTTGCTGATACACAGGATGTAGAGCTTCAAATTGTATAGTTGTAGCTCCGAGATCACTGTTAGTTTGAATGTCCCAAAACTTCAAGGGACTTAGGTGATCTTGCCTTTGACAGCTGTGGTAAAGTAATAGTAGCAAGTGCTTTGAGCTTCTCTTACATTTCTTATTTTCATTTGAAATAATTTACTTTTGAAAGAAATGAGAAATACATACACATTTTTAAAGGCTCTTGCTTTTACTGAAGTACTCTAATCTAGAAAAATGGTTCCTATACTCATATTTTGGGCGAAGAGACTGGCCAGGACTGTTCTTACTACCTTACAGCATTGTGTATAAAGCTATATCGTCCTTCCGACTTACGCTGAGAGAAGTAAATGACAGCAGAGGTAGAAAGTGCAATCAGCAATACCAAAGGAATATTAGGAAATTTGTAAATTGTAAGGAAACAAACTTCATTAACAACAGAATACAGGATATTGAGACGGGATGAGAGCGAAAGTTCTGACAACAGGATTTAAGCAAAACCAGGATAATTGGATCTGCCAGCATTTACTAAAAGAAAATAAAGTGAAAGACTGTATGCAAGTTTAAAAAATAAGGGCAGATTATTCATTCATTATGTAAAGTCCACCTTGACTGCTCTGTGCTTACCTTAAATAGGTTAAGCAAAAAAATAAACAAGAGGTCACAATACAAGTAGTAATAGATGGTTAATCCCTTCTAATTGGCCTATCAGTATTTTTCATAGATTTTTATGTCCTAATCCTGAGAATGAAGACAGTAATTGGGGCAAATTGGGAAATGATTTGGCAGATAACCAGCGGTTTTATATAAACCCTTACCAGACTCCTCACCAGTAGCCAACACTAAGAGCGTATTTTTGTTGAACATTATTCTGGACCAGGGATCAGAACCCAGGATTCACACTGATAAGCAAACTGTCATATTCAGTCAAATGACTGAATTATCCACAGAATGCCCTTCAGTGGAGTAGACCTTGAAAACTTCAGATGGGCAAAAGGTAGATCTTATAACTTGAAAACGTCACAGGAAATTGACAGTTCTCTCAAGTTCACTATGAATATCACTTTGGCCTGTTGGACACATGGATGATTGCTCAGTGAAGGTATGGTTTAGCCTGAGTAGGGGTAGCAATAGGTATGAACAACTCTGTTCTCTTTTTAGAAATATAAACCGAATCAACAAAACTAACAGTACATGTGACAATTTATAAATGTTGGCTTAAATGATAAAGAGAGTAAGTACTTCAGAAGTTACTTCACTGTAACAATTCATTTGCGGAGCTTTGGAAGTCTTAACTAAAGAGTTAAAAAAAAAATTCAATACAAATACATTCAATACAAATTGTAAATTAATCATCTTAGTTATCCACCACTACTGTCTAGTAGTAAGATATAACCTTTGGGGGGGGTGGAAATTACAAAAAAAATGTTGTAACATAAACCCATAATATTTGAACAACTATACTGGATTGCTTCTTTTTTTTTTCTTTTACAATTGCTTGAATTATAATTGTCAGTACTTCCGAAAACGGAATCCTTGCCATATTGTTTTTAAATTTAAATACTTTGCTTAGCTTAAGTCATCTGGTTGCAGCTATTTTGAGTGTCTTTGTTCCAGCTTCTGCTTCCAAAACATTTCTGTGTCATAGTTAGAGTCCCTGACTCATCGGTAGCCATGTGTGGATTTTGGAGTTCGGTTTTATCTTTTCTATAGTTGAAAAGAATCTGCTTCTGAGGAATGACCTTTTTTGGTACCTGTGTATGAAGTGTTGGCTGGGACTGCCTTCTTCTCCCTACATCCTGGACAGTACATTGAGTGAATTGCACAGCATCTTGAGATGAAGAAGTTTCCCCATTTCTAAAACATTATTCTTGGCTGCACTTCTGTAATGTTTGGCAGCCGTAGCGGCTTATTTTAAGATGTTCATTAAAGAAAAAAATTAACAGGGTGAGAGACAGCTGCAGGTACTGGCAGTATACAAAATTCATAATTACTAAGAGTAACTGAAGCATATTATAGCATAATTCAACCGAAAAAACAGCTGGCACATGCTATACTTGTCATACGAGAGCTTTGCAGAAGGTACTCGCTACAGCTGGTGGATTTATCACCCGTCTGCCAAAGTGCTAAAAGCTCACCTTTTGTTTCCTACTCGCTTAACAACGACAATATGGAGTAGGGACTGATTTGATTATTCAGCAGTTGGGGTCACTGCTCAATTTTAATATTAAAATCTTATAATGTGCATTTTGGGGAGAGTGAGCAATCGGAATGAATCAGATGTCTGGCTCAACAGCCATCACATTTCCTTATGCTTACAAGGTTAAACTGTTTTCTTGAAATACGTGTTCAATGTGATCTAATTAGAAAAATAATTTCTTGATGTACAGCTGTATATGAGCATGTAAACTCTGTTTATGGGCTGTGCTGCTAAGAGTACTAATTCCACACCTCAATGCAATTACAGAAGACAGATTGTTTTCAGTAACTAAGAATTTTTAATTTAGAAAATTAATCTGTTTGGATAGTCTTAGAAGATGACGTAACAATAACGATAGTTTGTCAGCATTTAAGTTTCCTTATTTTCAAAGCCTTTTTACTAGCATAGTTAAACTTGAACTTAAGCAGTCTACACATTGTAAGGAGTAGTGTCTGTAATAATTTTCTAGAGAGTTTATTTTGAAAAGGTACATTTGAAAAGATAGGACAGGAATTGTATAAAATTTCTGTTTTGCTAATAAAACAGTGTATAAAAACTGAATTTTCAAAAAAACCAGCTGTTCATTAGGGCTCCTACATTGAAAATGCTTCGTCTTGATGCTTGATATTGATTACAGAGGACAAATTGCAATAACAGTGTTAACATACTATCTTGATCCTGCAATTTTAATCCATCTTTAATTCTTATTTTATACAAAAATGTTCACATATAGTAATACAGGTATAATCTATATATAATTTTAAGTGTTTAACATTGTTTAAATATCTGCCTATGTACTCTCATTTTTATAGCAGCTAGTCAAAAGATGTTGAACTTTTTTTTTTTTTTTATGATACCTGCCTGGGATTGGTTACCTACTGGCCAGGTAAACTCACAACCTTGTGTTAACAGATGTATCGCAACCTTGTATTTCAAGAGCCATACAGCAGTTTTCAGCCAAACTTTTATGAAATACTGAGTTTAAAAGTTCTTAGGAGTAAATTATTGTTGAGAATTAAATGCCTTCATTAAAATAGCAGAGGCTTTTTAAGATGAAGATCTGAGGTTCAAGTATCTCCTGCCTTACCTCCATTCCCCCAGAAAGAATAAAGGCTTTAGCTTACATTACAGTGCATGTCGTTTCAGTAATAGGCAGAGCACCTAAAGGTTTAGGTATCAGCTTTCTGAGCATTGTCAATGTGCTACATATTCATGAAGGTGATTGCATTTCAGCGTACTTTCAACTTGGGAAAGGAAGGTAAAGTGAGAATAGATTTGAAGATTCTTCTTCTTGCATGTGTTTGAACTTCAGTGTAGAAGCTGAAACTGGTGGCAAGAATCTTGATCACGCACCGTTTCTTTGTGATGGCTGTTGCTAGTGTGCTAGAGACAGCTCATTTAGTTTTGAGTCTTTCTCTGGCTAACGTTACCAAAGTTCAGAGACTTGTCCATTTTTGGTCATCCCTCTTTGTCAATGGCTTGTGATTACAGGAGGCAAGAACTGTTTCCTTTGAGCACCAAGTCAAAGATGTCTACCATAACCCAGATATCTTTTGTCCTCAGTACTATACAAATTCATGATCCCTAAAACTCATTCAGTATAAAAGTAAAAAGACCAGGTTGAAGAAGGTGGCATTTTCCTTTTCCTTATGAAGCGTTACGTTTTTGTCTGTCTCACAAGTATAGAATGATTTGGTTTTAGGTACTTCAAAGAACCTTCGAAAATGTCCACATTGAAGTCTGGTTTGGGACACTAATTAAATGCTAATCTAAATAACGAATGTACTGTGCAAATGCAGCTTTTATTTATAGAGTATTTGATAACCTGCCTGCAAAATAAGATTCAATAAGCAGAAAAACAAACCTCTGTAAAATGTCAAACACTCTTGACAAAGTCCTGTTGATTCAAACAAGTAAATCTCATTCCTCTGCCATTATAGTTTTGTATAGGCATCGTGAAGAAGTGCTAGCTGTCTAGTGCTTTTGAAATCAATGTTTTAAGAGCAACGCTGTAATTAAAAATGCACCATAAACCCCTACAATGCAAGTACTTATGAAATTATATCCTGATAACTGTTGCGCTATTGTGTGTTAATCAGTATCTTTTTTTGTGATTAATAGAAGTGAGCTGAGTCAACAAAAACTTCGGAGCCAGGAGCTCATTTCTCAGCTGGAAATGGCAAATGAAAAAGTAACTGAGGTAAGACAATGACTGAGATGACAACTACTTTCAGATACAACCTGATGCACGCACACTAGGATCTTAACAGAAACCTATTTTGATGAGTTGTGTTGCTGATTCAGAAAAAATAAGGATTTTTGACAGGAGTAGTCATAACTTTTAGACTCCGCTGTTTCTGCTGACATGTTCAAATGGCAGGAAGACAAATGAACTTTTACTCTCAAATTACAAGAAAAGGTAAAGGAGAGATCATCTTTCAAGGTTACTAATGAGCAATTTTAGACAAATCAGAAAATGTTTCTGAAGTCACATATGCCTGTTTATGCAGGCATACATCTAAAAAGGAGTAGGCATTGTGTTATGGATAACGTAGCGTATGCAGAGATATCAGATTCTCAGCATACTGTGTGTGTAGTAGAATTTACACTGTGCACATATGCATATAGAGAAAAGCGTTATCCATTAAAGATTAGGGGCAGGGTTGTTTTGTAACGTGCATTGTTCAATAATTAATGGCCACTTTAGAAAACAGCTATCCTGTCAGCATCATCAATCTGGGATAACGTTCAGTTCTATCTAGGATAAGTCCTTCTGTGTTGGTTGGTTTTTGTAGTGCTGTGTTATTTAGTGGAGAAAAATGGGGCTGATGCGACAACAGATTTCAGTAAGTAAATGGTTAAGAAAAACTTTATCCAGACCCTTTGATGAAGAGAAGAAATCCGTAGCAAGATTATAATCTCATTTGTATTACCTAGTATATTCTTTTTCCATTTGAATATAGCTAAAACATTTACATTGTTAAGATTGTGTGAATTAAATTACCTGGATTTAAACGTCAGCTTTTATGCATCTTACTTCAAGATGATGAAACGAGTAAAATTTCCTCTGCAAAGTACTCTGATTGGAAAAGTCCTATGATGTCATAGTTGAGGTGGAAATTCCCTAAAGTGTGTCAGCAGTATGTCTTCAGTCTTACCGTAACTGATACACAGTTCCAGTTAAGTTCCTCTTGTAAGCTTTTTCACTACAGTACGTATGGATCCAGTAAAAAGAACTTTGCATTTGTAATGAGCTATTTCATTTACACAGGATGAAAAATTAATGATGGAATACCGAGAATACATCAACAGGCTTCAACAGCGACTGAGCCAGGCAGAACAGAGGGCAGCTACAGCATCTCACAAGGTACAAAACTAACAAAAAACACGTTATCCAAGTGCATTTTAAAAGTCCCTTGGAATATTACAAAAATATTCACTTTCTATAATTCTTGAGGCAGAGGTGATCATTTCTGTGCATTATTACTAATAGAATTTTAACAACAAGCTTGTATTTTGGATGCATCGTCACAAAACTGATGCATATTCAATTAAATGCCCCCTCCTGACAGGATGCTTAAGTGACAGTATGGATTTGTTTATGGAAACAAATTTGATGCAGATTAAATTTGTGTTAATTAAACTGTCTTTTGGAGCCTAAGACCTCCTTGTGCACCATTGTGATCACTTAACGAGCTGAATTGTTGCTGCTTTCTTTTTCCAGTTCGCTTAAAACTCAGTTCCAACTTTAAGCAGTACTATTCAGTATTTCTAGACATTAGAATTGGGAGGAAAGGTTTTTTTTCTTCTGTTGAGAGAGAAAAACTTTGGGCTTTAATTGTCTAAACCCTGTGCTACCTATAATTGTGTATTTTCTCTGCCGAACAGTAGGCGAGTTTTTTCCGTCCAGTGTCCTTTTTCTCTGTACTATTCAAGCATCTTGAAGCAAATCCCGTGGGGGGTTTACACACTGGTTCACTTTCTTACCAAGTAAATTTGTTACTCAAGTTGGTCTCCTATTAAGTAAAGGAGTCTTTCTGCCTCCTAATTTTTTACAGTGATTTAGGAAACCCATTTGCAAATTATAGCTTTTTTAATGTGGATGATCCCATGTGAGTTGCAGAGAGGAAATGTTTGATCTAAATTGTCCAATTAGGACAAATGGCATTTTTTCCCCAACAGCAGTGAATAAATGGGCATAGCTGCCAAGCTATCATAACATAAGCTGTGTTTCCTGGCTGTAAAGGCTCTCTGTCAGGACAAGGTCTACCCAGCTGGTGAAGGTTTGCTATGAAAGTGTGATTTTTTTTTTTTTTTTTTTTTTTAAACTCCTGTTTGTTATATGGATCTGTTCAGCTCTAGTATTTCTGAGGTGCTGTCTTTCCTTAAAAAACACGGTCACATCACCTTTCAAGGGAGTAAATTCCTGGCCTCAGTGCCCATATAGGAAGAGGTCTTGCTGTTCCTGAAATCATCGATAATTAGCTGTTCCACACCAATCTCCCTCTGGAAGATGACAAAGAGATTCGATTAGATGTTTAGCAGCTAAATTGTTGTCCAGATCTTATTGCCAGTCTTCAGAATGGCCTTGCCTTCTTCAGGCTTGGCAGAGGTTCCTGCTGCCAGCTGTGAGGCATGGCTTCTTTGTGGCCACTTAAGAACTTCAGTGCCAAGCCCCCTCTGCCCCTCAAAAAAAAAGACATACTAGCACTGTTCCTGCTCAAGGCTGGAAAAAGCAGTCTTCAAAAGTACAGCCACGAGAACATCCACTGTTCTGAATCTGAAGAAACAAGGTGTTTATTCTATTCTAGCTCTCAGAAGATTGAATGTTCATGTGTGCTTCCTCAGATTCAGAATGGTAACTCTTCTCTGTATTCTCAGTCTGTGGGTTGAAGGCTACTTTCTGACTTAATAGTGTATTCTCGTTACACTATCCAGCTTGTAAAACTAAACCCAGTGTAGGCTAGAGCTGTACTAGTAGGGAGCCTAGAAATTACATTTTTATTGTGGCTAGTTCAATTATGGTAAATCTTAGCATATTATTAAATAATAGTAACTCAGTAAGAAACAAAAAATTCAGGGTAATGCTTGCACAGGTTTAAAATGTGTGCATTCTATGTAGATGTCTGTGAAGTGTACTCCTGCTAACTACTTTTGCATCATCTTGAATTCTTTGGGATCTAAAATAAGACAAAAGCTGTAGTAATCTATAGACATTCTACTGCTTACCGCAAATTCCCAGTCTTCTGTGCTTGTTCCCCCTCCCTCATGACACCTTCCATATTGAAGTTCTACTGATACTTTGAGCTTACAGAAAATTATATAAGAATCTGTCTGCTTGTTTTTCATTACAGCTCAGCCTGATGAGCACACTGAAGAAACAAGCTGCTTCCCTGAAGGATCTGGAAAATATTTAAACACTTATTGTTCATTCACACAATGTTGGAGTTAAGAAGATTGCTGGAGAAATTTCATATTGGAGCATGAAAATCCAATGCACAGCAAGGCTTGTAAAACTTAGATAAATATTTTCTGGTTTATTCAGGTAGGAAAGGGGTGGATGAAGATACTGTATCTGTGTGCATGGTAAAGACTGGAAGAAGACTGCACAATGTCGTAATTCAAGTCCTTTAATGTAGCAGATGCAACAATCTGATACAGTGCTGGGGCATATTGGTGGTCTTTGGTCTAGAAAACACCAGCTCCGACGATGACAAGATTGTGTACTGGGAATCGGTAACATTATGTTGAAATTCATGAAGAGCTTTGCTCACATACAGTCGATACCTTTAGGTTTTTTGCAGTACAGTAACTTGTGAATATTTTTAAAACCTTTCCTGAATTGTAGTAAGACACTAATTGCATCACAAATGTCAAACAGTTGCTGTTTTCATGGTAGGCATTACAGCTGTGAAACACCTCCACCGCCTTCCACTTTTAAGGATTTGGTTCAGTTTGTTCTGATGCCCCTGGGAAACTGTTGATAAATAAAACGCTGGCTATTCATACAGCTTGTTTCTAAGGACTGTAATCTTTCTTCAGTTGTGCTTTTCTTCCCAATTGCTATTTTACAGTTGTTCCATGCTTTTCTGTTGATCTGCTCTCTTGGTTTGTGTATGTCTGGGAGCTTCGGTTGTTTATTACTTCAATTTGCACAAAGCTGGTGAAGTCATGCAGTCATCCGGCTTTTATGGATTTTGGAAATAGTGCGTTTGTATTCTACGGATGCCAATATGTGGGAATCCTCTTGTGTACAGGTTTTTCTTTGACAGTTGAGAAACTTCATAGATAGCATTCTAAAATTAGCACTGAACTCTGTTTTCTCCTTTGGTATATATTATAAACATTTGACAGGTGTTAACTGATTTTTTCAAGTGCTCCCTTCTTGGACTTAACTGACATAATTTCTTGTCCTTCCTCTTAAATGTCAAGAGTATAATTTTGGTTTATAACCAACTTCTACTTCAGTTGATGGACAACGCGTAACCAGTGATTGATGAAACTGTTGTTTTGGACCAATAGACCCATAGGTCTGTTGCAGTGGATCATCATCATATTTGCATTTTAGAGGACAGACAGGGGTGGGTCACCACATGGAATTAAGAGTTTGTGCCAGCTCCTGAAAACCTGGCTGTTCAAGTGGAGCCTGCAAGATGGATGCAACCTCAAGAAAAATTTCTGCTTACAGCAGAGGGAGTTACTATTTCCTACAGCTGCACACACTTCTTTACTAATGCTTTCTCAGTTTGATACCTGCCTCTATCCACTGCAATCTCTAGACTTCAAAGATTTTTCAAAGCAGCACAGATATGCTGGCCAGAAGCTCCAAATGTCTGCTACAGTAAGATTTTCCTCAATCAATGGGGTGTGGGATGCACAGGTGGTAAGTACCAGGTACCTTATTTATTTGTATTTGCATAATACACATCTGAGATTATGACAAACCACCTGCAAGATTGTGTGTGAGCTATTAATCCCATTCACTGTTTAAAGCGAGGCTCTAGCTGCAAAGTGAAACCTGGCTGAAAGCAGCAGATAATTTTAAGTTTTTGAGCAACACCATTTGCATATTTGTTCCTTGAGGCACAGAAGGGCACCTGCTTGGTTGCCTCTTGAGTATATTCATTTCAACGTGTCGTGTAGCTCTTGTGTAGTGGTTATTTGCCAGAACATGAATTGCAGTGATGACACAAGCACCTAATAATAAAGGTAAGGGGCAGCAGAGCGATTACGGCAGATGACATAGGAAAGAAAAAGATTTCCTGCTTTCATCTGTCTGCCCAGTCCTCGGAGCAGCTTAAAATTGACCAAATACATCTGTCTGAACCACAGAAGGGAATGTGGTCAAGTCAAGCTCGTCATCCTAACAAATACCATCACCTTTCATTTCTGTTTGGCTCCTCGAGGAGGCTGCTGGCATGTTGCTCACAAACTGGACTTGCAGAGGAAAGGCGCTTGCTGAGGACTTCAACTTTGAGGTTTGCTGGTTAGACAAGTTTTGCTCTTTCCCTTGTGATAGTGGCTTGTTTCACGGAATTGAGTAACAGGCTTTTTTTCAGTCGTCTGTCATTGTTCTTTTACACTTGTTTCTATCTATTTCTTGTCACTCTTCCATTGAAAAGCTTTTGTTTCCCTTACTTTCCTTTCCCACCTCAACGCCACGTGTTGAGTGTTTTAAAGATTCCCTAGTGTGATATTAATGCTTCCCATAGAGTAAAACTTTGTTCTTGGCAGTTCATTTAGGAAGAGTCTCTAGGTGCATAGTTACTTCCATTCAGCAGGTAAGAGAAACTATGAAGGTGGTAGGAGTTTCATTTTGGGCCTTCCCAAGAGCCCCATACCTTCTGGCACAGGCCCGGTCTTGAAAGTTGTAGCACTGCATGTAAGAAGCTTTTTCAGAATCTATTTAAGTGGATAGCACCCTGCCCTCAGCTCTGACCCAGTCTTACTTGAGTAACCCAGCAGTGCAGTGCCTTTCAGAAAGGCTGCTGTCAGCACGATCGATAAAGGAGCTGCAAAAAACCTCTTTCAGACTGTGAAGAGCTTGTACTAGTCTCTGAGAAGCCTTCCTTTCATCCTCACTCTTTGGGATGCGTTTTTGAGTGGTGCCACTCACAGCTGCCCACAATGTGAATGCATGTGATACATGTACAGTGCTGAGAGATTTTATTTACCCATAGCTGCTTTTCAAGGTGTACTCCTAGACGCAGGTCTTCACTACCTTGTCCTTTACTTGCTCTGTTCCAAGTCTGTTCCATGCATCCACATCTTGAGTTTACAGGAAGCGAGAGGACAGGACCTACTGTGCCCTTCACACCTCGTCTCCCAGAGATCCTGTACAGCAGCAGATGTTCTCCACCAGCACTGCCTGACTACAGGCAGTTCATACTGTGAATGTACATTCAGCGTAGGGATCTCGAAGATCTACAGGTAAGAAACCTCATGTTCTCATGTTCCCCGTCCAGCAGAACACGTATGAAGATAACAGGCTTTGGAAGGACATCGTATATCAACAGATGTGAACAACCTGAGGTGAGCAATACCTCTTTAAGGATCTGGAGGAAAAAAGCATACGATTTTCTGTTGCTGGGACAGGCACAGCTGTCAGTAGCGAGACCCTATGCTATTTCTCAACAACAAAGCAACCCACCACCTTCATCTTGCAACCGCAGCGTGGATTTTGATACTGTAATAATCCAAACTGAATGCATATTTTAACCATGAAAGTTGTTCAGATCATTGCAGTGAAGTGCTTATGTAAAAACCCAAACAAAATCACTACTGCAAATTCTAAAACACTGCTGGCAAGGATACTGCAAAAATGTACAGCATTTATTCACGTACAGACAAAAAGGCACAATTCTACTGAATATTTTAACAAAAAATACAGCTGTCTTCAACTAGGTCTTTATAAATACTTCAAAAAAAGGGAGAAAATAAATACAGGATTGGGCCATGTAATATAAAATAGTCATCTCTACATATACTTTTTATTTCTATCTGTTTCTCTTCATGCACCTTTCTTAATTATTTTCAGCTGAATGGACACCAAAGCTAGGCACATAGTGAAAAATCTTCTGTACAAGGTCTTACAAATGTAATGACAATCTTCTCAAATTTCTGAAATTAAGATTTATACACAACATGTATAACCCTTCATTTAGAGTTGTGTGAGTTTATCACCTAACAAATGGCATTCCAGGCAACTTTACAGAAGTTCAACTAAGCCTACAGTTCAACAGAATACATCAGTCATCATCAAAGATCTCTTGGTCAGTCTGCACAAGGTAAGGTAACGCTTAAAAACAAATTCTGCAACTGGTTCTACCCCAGTAAGGTACAGGGGTGGGTTTGTATTGTCACTGCTGTACTATGACGCCTCTGCTGCTGAGCGCTAAGCATGGGAGACAAAACTAACCTACAGAGCTGGGCACGCTGTGGCCTTCTTACAGCTTTTTTGGTTTTGGTTCAGCTTAACTTGAAACATTAGAAAGCTTATTAACCTAAACATCGGGGAGCAAAACAGGTAAGGCATGAATTCTGCACAACATTAGTATTCATAATAGTGCAAATGAACAAGGTACCTCTTTCAAACTGGTGTGAGGTTAAATGTTTACTTAGAACGATCTACATTTTGATTCTATCTATGGCTTGACAAACAATTCCGTATAAGGTGATGAGCTGCTTTCTTACAGCAAACAACAGTGCCTGGCTGGAAAGCATTGCGCTGTGTCGAGTGGAACGAACTCACCTGCATTCACCTTCTGTTGGTTGATGTTTGATCAAGTAAGTCATTTTCTCTTAACTCATCCCAAGAGTGACTGTGTAACTTCAGCTTCGCAAGTGCCCTGTTTGACCCTCGCCTCTGTAAATCACGAAGTTAATCTAACTTCTTGGGACCAGCACTGGTATTTTAAAAGTAACGCTATCTTACACAAAATTCCCCTTCCTCAACATCATCCCAAAACGTAGCAAAATGTTAAGACTTCAGCGTTTTAAAACAAATCATAGGGATGCATTCTGTTGAAATAGTTAATTAAGTGATAACTTGCATAGCAAGGTAGGGTGTTAATAAGCATTTTTTTTCTTTTTTTTTTTTTTTTTTTTTTTTTTAATTGAATCCTCTGGAAGACTCAGTTATGGCAGATCTCTGCTGTGTTCTAAACATTCCCTGCTCAAGAGGCAAGGGTCTAACACTAAAAAGTGAGGGGATGTGATAACATCAGGCTGGGAGTAGGAAAAGGGGGGCGGGGGGGAGGAGTTCTTTATGCCTGTCTTTCTGTAACACATTGCTGCTTAAAACCAGTACATACCTGACATGTCTATGCAGAATTCCAAAATTTACAGGCTCCTAATGCTCCACCATTATGTGCACACTCTACTCGGCCCCAAACAGTATCCCAATAATCTGTTACTATTATTGCTCATAGCTTACTAGTTATTGCCATTTGCAATTATTTAAAAAAGTACACAATCAGAATATGAGTTCCCTCTTCCATCAAATCTAGTCCAGAACAGAACTAAGTATTTTTTCTTCATTTGACTGTAAAGAGCTAATCACAACTTATTGCCTTTCCATTTTATTTAAAAATATATATATTTTTTTCATATCCATTTTAAAGCAACCCTTTAGTGTCATAAGCCTGGTTTTCCCAGTACATACCATTAGTGCATACCTGGTGGGCTTTGGGAAATCCTACTGACTAGTGCCTTAGAAATGTTTTTCTTGAATTGTCATCGTACTCCTGGAGACAGGTGACTGAGCAGTGCCGGGTGATTCCATGGGGTGCAGTAACCTGCACGGCAGCCCTTTTTCTCAGACAGAGCCAGCTGAGAGGGCCCTCTGTGCTCAGTGCCAGTCTTTCACAAGCTGTTGCACCGTAAGGCAGCTGCAGCGCTGACCTGTCCCTTCTTCCTCCAGTGTAAAGTCATGGTTACAACTGCTCATCTCACAGGTGCACCTACGTGTAAACTGGGGAACTGCCAGAGGGGTTTGAGCTGCCATCTATGCCCAAACTGAATGCAACAGAAAACATTCTGCAAACAGAGGAGAAATACCTACCACCATTTGTAATGGGGTTTAGCAGTGCAGTACAACCATCCTCGATTCAGTACACACTAGTTTAGTTAAATTAAGAGCTTGTGCTTTTCCAGAATGCAGGGGAAGGGAGTAAAATTTTATCAGTGCTTTTTAGCTAAAAGGGATGAATGCAGCCTCCTTTCCCCCACCCACCCTAGCCCCTTCTAAAAGTTGTGGGGTTTTTTTTAGTTACTTTAGTGTTCATCACAAATCATCTGATTTTAGTAGTGATGTCATTTCTCTGCTTACTCAGGAAAGCTGCAAATAAAGGAGATGATTAAAACTTCTCACAGAATTGGGCGGGAGAGGAGGGGGTGCAAAAAAAAAAAAAAAAAAAAAACCCACAATCCAGCTTTAATTGCATGTAAACATACAGCTCAGGAATAACAGGTTATCAATCTGTCAGTCGGTAGCCACGTCTAAGAACTCTCCTCTCTCGCACCAATAAATAATGTGGAGTTGGCTTGCAGGCAGTGACTCTACGGAGCACAGTGCTGACACCATGTCCCTGTGTCCAGTCAGGATGCCAGAATGCTTCTCCTAATAATGTCTGTCCTTCTGCCGATAGTGCTGTTTGGACTGAGCCTCTGCTGCCTGCACTTTTTTTCAGCCACTTCGGTCTCCGAATCGCTCATTTCGGCATCGGGGACGTACCCATCATTCTCGCTGTCAGGCTTTAGCTTGCTTTTTGCCCTGTCCTTCGGTGAAACTCTGCCCACGCCCAGGTAGGGGTAGCCAGAGTTCTGGCGGCAGGTCTCCTCCAGGCTCTCGCCCTGCTGTTGCCTCTCCCCCTTCTTTGGAATTCGGAATCCGCCCCAGTTTTTCACTGGGCTCGTGGGCGTGGTAGGCACTTTAACTACTGTCTGATTAGAGTTTACTTTGACAAGACCCCCGTTGCATTTAGGCACCATATCCCTCCGTGTGCCAGGCGCTGACCTACCACTGGAGTGGTTCACAGCCCTTTTATTTTCTGATTGCCTCTGAGAGAGTTCTGTGGGTCTCAGGGGTTTGTGGTTGTGTTTAGAAGTCTTTTCCTTGAGTTCTGCCTTGATCACCTCACACTGCGGACGATTATCTCTCCTTTTCCTGTGGTCTGGTATAACTATGCCATTTTTCCGCTGTGCTGGTACAATCCGTGTTTCTGCAAAGGTCTTGTCCAAATTTAAAAAGCCACCTGGAGCTGCACCGCCTTCCCTGTGGCTGGGCTGCCGCAGCACGGCTCTGCTGTCGCTCCCAGAGCTGTTTCTTACTCTGTCTCTCTTGTGCGGTTTTTTCAAAGAGCGGGTTAGAGATGTGCCCATCTGTTTCCTGAAGAACGCCGAATGCCATTTCAAATCCTCGATCTTAGGGGCATTGGGGCCCAAAGATGGACTGTTGAACAACACCGTGTTTTCCATGGAGGAGAATGAGGAAGGCACACCTAAATGTAAACAAATGGAGTTAAAAGTCCAGCAATTCCACGCCCAGGTAAACGCGCTTTTGAATGTACCTATTTTAATCCTGTTCCTCGTGCCTGACGTTCTTCAGCATAAATGGGTATTTGGTTGCCTCTCCAGCACCTTTACATCACAATGATGTGGCTATGTGGTGGTTTCTCAGTGTAACTGCTGGGGCAGTTTACTTTCCTGTAGCTGCGCTGCACCTAATGACACCTGTAGCAAATAAATCCTAGCTCTGCTCTATCCACTGTGACAGAGAGACTGTTTGGAGAAGGGGGAAAAAAGAAACGAGGAAGTGGATCTGACTGATTCTGTCTAAAATACAGTTCATTAGTTACTGAATACTTTAAGGATCATCTAATTAATGCAGTAACTTTGACGTTACTCATCTTTCTGAGCAAAGACTACTGTCAATGAGACTAGGCAGAAAAAAAACATATTGTTTTAAAACCAGAGTGCTGCTTTTTCCAAATTCATTTCTTTAAACTGCCATCCATGATGCAAAGAAGCACATCCCAAACCAACACTAGTGCAGCACTAATAAACCACAGCCTTACTGGGTACCATAGCCACCTGAGGGTAAGTCATGGTCTCTGTCATAAGGAGTCATCACAGAGCCCACCAGAAGGGATGTGAAGCTGCTCCGTGCCCCATGGATAAGAATACAGACTTAGTGGTTTCTATGGCAATGTGCCCATCGTTAGAGCTACGCCCATTCTCCTTTTTCCCTCCAATCTCCGGACGCATGGGGGACTACCTGGGATGTTAATGAGAATAAACGAGGTCCTGTTTGTCCTTCAAAACTGGTCATTAGCCTGTAACTAAACCTTTCAATGCTTGTGCCTGTGGTCTTACGTGGAAGAGATAGCACTGAAGCATACCTGAAACTCTTTCCTGTTCCAACTGCTTTGCGTAGATATTAAATATCTGTTCTTGAACTTTGCAAACAGATCTCTTGATTTTTTCCCTTCGGGTCACCATGTAAGTGAGATTACGCACCTGGAAGACATGAATGTGATGAGTTCTACAGGAATTGTGTTTCTATAGTGTTGTCAATCTGTGCTTTGACCTAATTTACTTCAACTACTGTACACCATTTAAACAAGTTAGTAATGTATTTAAACATAACCTTCTTCAACGCACTTCTTAGAAAAGAGTTTTAAATACCATTTAACTGACAGATTATTCCATCAGATGTGGGAGGCCTACAGCACAAAAGTAACTTCTTGGAACACTTGACACACAGAGACGGACAGACACAGATGGACACAGACACACAGATACAGACACAGATGGACACAGACAGACACGGATGGACACACAGATATAGGCCCACACAGCTACAAACACAGACACGGACAGACAGATGCAGACACAGATACAGACACACAGATACACAGCTGCACATAGACAGGGACAGACAGACACACAGATACAGACAGGGAGGGACAGATACAGACAGACAAACACGGACGGACACACAGATACAGACATGGATGGACACAGACAGATATACAGCTGGACACAGACAGGGACAGGCAGACATAGACAGATACGGACGGACACACAGATACAGACACGGACAGACAGATACCCAGGTGGACACAGACAGGGACAGACACAGAGACAGACACAGACAGACACACAAAACTTCTGGAGAAATGCTGGAAATGCTTAAATATGCTCAGTAGTAAATAGCCTAGCACCAGAAAAAAATTGCACTTGACTAACAGCGTGAAAACGTGGAGAGCTACTCAACAGTACCAGTCTTTCTGATGCTGCTGCCACCGCAGTATGAAATGAAGGCAGGCCAGTCTGTTCATGCCATAGCACAACAGAGGTAGCAGGGACTGGAAATAGTAATTAAAGAATAATTTTGCCTAGCTCTGGTTTTTTTAGAAGAAAACTACATTTCTGCCCTTAAAAGGTGACTGTCTAATCTAGACAGTTGTAAGTTTCACAACCACCACTCTCCTAGAGCTGACATGTTCTTTCTTTCCTAGAGGAGGGAATTGCTGAGAAGTGGCCATGGGTGTTCCTGAAGCTTCTCTCTCAGTTTGGCGTATGGCGCAGTGCCCGATGGATTACAGTCTCGTAGGCTGGTCCCACAGCCACGAAGGAGGGGACGTAACACGTGGGACTGGCTTTGCTAAGGTCCTGTTCTGTTTAAAGCTTCCAGTCCTCCAACAGCCAGTCCTGTAACTGTCATTACGCTGTGGATTTGAATTACAAGGGGCTGGTCTAGCCCAGTACCCTTTCTGATACAGCCCATGGCCATGTCTGATCTGAGCCGCACAACAGATGCGTTGTGTCCACACAAGTACCTGGTTCATTAGGGAAACTGGATGACAGGATTTCAAAATCTATTTCTACATCAATGATGCTGTCACTAATGTCATTTATCAAACCTACCTGACTTTATCTTAAAGAGGAGGGGAAAAAAAAAAAAGCATAGGCCCTGTTTTTCTGTTTTTTTTCTAGTGGGAACAATGTAGTAGTAAAATATTATTTTAGAATGATGTATCCTATGTTGACATCACACATCCAGAATAATTTAAGACCTAGTGAACATAGGGACCAGATCAACTTATGTAGCTCATCAAAGAGAAGATTTAAAGAAATCTTGAGTACATGGAGCAGAAATACCTCACCGAGCCAGAGAAGGGTCATGGGCTGAAGTTCAAACTAGAAAAAAAACTGCCACAATTCATCAGGACAGTAATTAGCCACCAGGATCCTTTACACAGGACGGAGCAGATGCACAAGCACCTGCCGTCCTGATTTAAAGCCTAGAGACTGCTCTGCAAGAGAGGCTCTCGTTCACCCACAGGTTACTGAGGCCGAGGCAGGACCTCCTGCGCCAGCTTCCATACACCGCCTACACGAGCCATCTGATGTACAGATGTGAAAAACTAAAACAATTTCAGCACTCTTTCTGGCTCTCACATACCTTAAACTTAACCCAAAAAAAAAAAAAATCCCAAAAAGGAAGGAACTCGGGTTGTTACAGGATCAGATGTGCTTAAGATAAAACACCAAACTGATCCTACTGTTCTTTAAACGCTCAAAACCTGAGTGGAGGATCATGTGCCTCCCAAACCTGCTACACAGATAGTCCAGTGAAAAGTCACCCGACTGTGCCGTGTCAATGAAAAACAGACGTGCTCCAAATCAAGGTAAGTTCCATAATCTTTTCCTTCTCATGCATCAGATGAAAGGAGCAGAGAAAGCCCTTAAAGGCTAAAAAACCTCCAGCTGGGGGTTGCAGTGCAGTCCACAGCCATCAGTGTTAATCAGTTAAAAAGCGTAAGCGGAAATAGGACAATCCAGTTACAAGGAGACTGGATGCTACAAGCCAAGACCTGCTGGCCCTGTGAACTAACGCGCTGTTTGAAAAGGGAAACTGGTGTTTTGAATTAGGATCCAGCATGGAGTGCCTGCACAAAGGGCAATAATGGAGAACGTCGTTTGGAAACTCGGCTGACAAAGGCCAGGACACCTTGCGCAAGCGCAGGCAGTGCGGTGACTTACCCGCTCTAGGTCCTGCCGGAGGTGTGTGAAGAGCTGCAACCTCCTGAACAGAACGTCCTGTTCCCGTTTAGCCAGATTGTCCTCTTCATCCTTCTTTGGTGTAATCAAAGGCTTATTGAAGTTGGCTTTTCTCTTCAGCTTCCAGTACTGGTAAAGGAATCCCACCAGCTCGTCGGGCAGCCACAGCGCTTTAGCCACTTCCAGAGACTCAGCAAAGGTATAGAACTCATCCTCCAGCTGCTGGAGTTTTTGCTTGCGGAGGCTGACTCGATGGGCCTCCTCCTGGTTCTGATCCATGCTGTGGCAAGTGTCCACGTGGGCAGGAAAAGAGCCATCCCGAATCCCCTTCCCGTTCTCCTGGTCTGTGCTTTCATTGAAAGTCTCATCACCTGCTTTCTTGCTGGAGCTATGCTTGGGACAGTACGACTTAAATTTCACCTCATCATTCTCCGCCAGTATGGTCTTCATCTCCAAGCCACGGTCAAATGCACAGGTGACGTGAAAGGCCGTTCTGCAGTTCTTCACTGAACACTACAGGAATTTAATTAAAAATAATCAAATATAAATTTAAGAAGCCACACTGCCTAAAACTATTCGAGCAGCCAGTCCTGCTTTGGAAGAACCACCCCATTACTGCGCTCTGCTTCTAAGCTGCATGTACTTTCTTGCTCTCTTTTAATTAGGTTTACGATTTAGTGCTTTCAGGCCAGGCAAGGATCAAGTGGCCCGGTGGGACAGGAGTGGTTAACCCCTCACCACCCTCGGCACGCTATTCAATAACCAGCAAATCCACAAGAGGAGTGTTCTTACCCTCACTGGAGCCGTGCACGTAGGGCAGCGTTACACAAAGGAAAACGTTCCCCCTTTGGCTGTGCCAGCATGAGAGAGAGGGAAAAACATCTCTGTGGCTCCAGGCCAGCCTGATAACTTTTAATTAAAAGTCTTTGCCAGCACCTGGACCCATGCTACCCAAAAGGCCTCCACCGAGGGGAATTTCTTTTTCCTGCTATCCATCCCAATTTTATAATGTCAAACATTAAATCACTGCCAATCACTTCACTGAGTACAGCCCTCACTTCACCCGGGAGATGAGGAGAACAGGAAATTCAATTTTTTGTCATTTTTCTTCCCTCCCAGTGAACCCAGCCGTCATGGAGAGGTGGGCACTCGTTCAGCTGATTTAGCACTTCACTTCAATTACATGTAACTTGCTCTTGCAAAACGCTGTCGTAGCCATTACCAGCCACAACCTGAAAGGGTCTAATGCATGTGTACGTATATACACACGCATTTGTATCACTCACACCTCTGTCTCCAGTGAAAAGAATTTCAAGTGGAAATGAGTGTTAGTGCTATTAACTTGAGGAAACCAAACTATGCTTAACCCGAGTCATCTAACCATAAAGAGAAATGCCTTGCACTAGGATGCTTATACAGCACTCTGAAAAGGAGCCAAACATCTTTCTCCTCTGGGTTTTCCTGCTTAGGTTGACTCAGCAGCCAGATGGAGTATAAAGGTACAAATGAGTTTAAACTGTAGAAGTTCTTTAACAAAATCAATATATAAAAGGAATTTAAAAATACCACAGCATCTTCTGCACTTTCCTCTCGTGCTAACAAAGAGGGCAACAGCAGCCCAACCAGAGCACCAAACGGTACAGGAGAGTACTTCAGCCATGGTTTCCAAGCTGTGAATAATCAGCTCTCAGTGTGGCTAATGTTTTATTGGGAGAAGCAGGGAAAGGAGATCTGCTGACCTTGGGGGAATACGCAGTCTCCTTTTTCCCAGCTTATTGCAGCTGCTCTCTGCCCAGCCTGACGCATGCTTCCAGCTACCGGCTTTTCTAATTGGTGTGCACACCTCGTAACATCTCTGGAGGGTCTCGCTCTCAGTTCATCCAGTTAATGCTACTGCCTTTCTACTGCCGTGGCTTTGTACAATGTTCTTCTCTGCCATATAAAACTTCACAGGACAAACCTAAATATTTCTCACTGCTAGCTTTAATGATACCAAGATTTACACAACGCCTGTAAAATGTCAAGCAAAACTAATTTTTTTTCTCTCTCCCCCATAATTTCAAATGTAGAACTGTCTCAAGTGGCAGCCATCGTGCCTGCATGTCATCCTGTGTTGTCACTGGAAGGGGAGAGGTGGTATCAGAAGAAATATGGAAGGACACCCCCTCTCCCCTGCACACTAATGTACATAAATGCTCAAATGTTCAACCTAACCTACTAAGTTACCCCTCAGAACAGATCTGGAGAATGGAGAAAACCGTTTCTCTCAAATACATAACAGTGGCGAAGAGGAAGGGGACAGCTCTACAAGGAGGTATTAGGATGGCAAGTTTATCTGCTGCGCACAGATTTATTTTCTCTACTTAACATTTACTATTTCATACATTCCTTAAATGGAAACAGACCGATTCCAGTTTCACTGGAACTACTGCTGCATTGCTGCTTTACAACTTTTTCTGGCAACCTCATCAAATGACTCAGAGCAGAGGAAAAAAGGAATGGATAAAATCTAATTTTAAAAAAATGTAGGGCTTTAGCAATTCTTGTGTCTCATCTTACTATCGTGGATCCTGTAACATCAGGCTAGCCACAAAACAGAAAGCACTCTACTTCGCCAGACGCCTTAGGAGGCAGTAATATCTCCCTACCTGTCTCAGGGAGCTTCCTGAGGATCATTTTCCTGAAGTATCTGAAGCGCATTGAAGAGCATTACCACAATACTGAGCTACATTTTATTGTCCTTTTCTACACAATCACAGCGCTGCCCCAAGCCTCTGTCCTTACTCTGTCCCATCTTTTGTCCGCGAGTAACTTAGATCAAACTTTTCTCTCGTGTCTGAGGCAACCAAGTATCTCCTCTTTCAAAAATTTGGGGCTTGGTAATGCGTTTTCTCAATCTCTCTAGACTTCAAAATCGATTTCAAAATTATTATGTAACATTTCTGAGAGATTTTCCACTGTAAGAAACTGCAAGTGCTTTACAGCTAACAACCCAAATATGCACGTGCAGCCACACTGCCCATGCTGAAACGCTCTGGTGCGGATCGATTCCGTTATTTAACAGCAACAATTCACAGGCTCCGGTGAGAAAGGCTGAATCCATGTCCAATTGAAACTGCAGAGAATTTCATAAGTATGCAATGAGACAAACTGGCTCCAGCCCAAGAATGTGAGTTGTTGGTTTGAAATAAACAGATTTATAGTGCTGGCTTTATAGTTTAATTACTTATTGCATACGGAAATCATTCTTTTTGTAACTACAAAGACCAGACGTTCTTTTTTTATTCTGCCCCGTCTTGCTGTTTCAGGCAGTCATCACCCCTGAGCTCAAGCGAGTCCTGGAAGTCAGAATGATAACGTGGCACTGCTTCTCCAGCAACGTGAACTGGGAAACTCACACCCAGGAGGTTTTTTTCCCTTAGAAACACCAAGAGCTCCAGAATCTACCCACAACCAATGGAGAAAATGGGGCTCATTTCCTCAGCTTGTGGCTTGCTGGAATCTCAGGGCAGACCAGTCAAACAACGTGGTTCTTTCCCACTGCTCAAAAAGCCCAGTATTAAATGATCCGATACTCTCCTCAGCAACTTGACAGCTGGACCAACAATAAAATCAGGTACAGAAAAAATAGTTACAACCAAAACAGGCCAATATTTAGTAGTACCTAAAATTAGAAATTCAAAGCTACAACTAGCTGTATCACCAAAGTGAAGGTGTTCACTTCCACTGACTTCAGTGAGAGCTGGGCATGCATGTTACGGGAAATACCCAACTCCCACTGAAGCATCCAACTTATCTTAGAAGTCGCTAAATAGCGACTTTCAGTGTTCAAGCTTTTTTTTTTTTTTTATGTGGTGCATCACAGATATAGAGTTTTTTTTCTCTACTCGACAACATTTAAGTTTTATTTCAGTATACTAATAAACATATCAATATATCTACAAATTAGGACGTCTTACCAGGTGACCTGGCTATTATTATTAAAATTGTACTAGAAAGTAAGAGCACGCTAGCATTCAAAAGCACTTTGTGTGCAATGAAGTCCATAGTAACAAGCAGGAAATCAAACAAAGTTTACTGCAGATGCACATTATCTACTAAAAACTGACAAAACGAAACACAGACATTTGTGCTATGCAGTTACCTGTATAGAAGCTCCAACTTTTTCATTACAAAGGCTGCACACCAGTGCCCATCTACTGCTGGGAATGTGAGAAACCTTTGTAATGGGCTCCATTTTTTCTGGGCTTCCGATGCTCACCTAAGAGAAAAACCGTGAAAACGCACAGTTATTATTACACTGTTAACTGAAAAGGGAAACCATTTTATCAAAGACCTCAAAGTCCTTGTCTGTATATGCAAAATTAGCATGTTCCAAGTTCCTCAGTTTATAAGAAACTATAAAATTAAAATTCTTTTTTTAAAAAAAAAATTAGTTCCTCACTGCATGAGCAGAACAGTTGCAAGGTGAAGCTCACCAGTTTAAAGTTATCAGGATGAATATTTTGATTATGAGAACCCACAGGAATTCACATCCAAACCTTCCCGATTCACCTTTTATGTTCCATTTACAAAACAAAATGGTACTTTGCGTGCTTGTTAAATGAGCTTTGCCAGCAGCAAAGGCCCAATTTTGGTTGACAAAGGTAACGTAATCACTTTCTTTACAGATGATGCATCACCCTGCCAGATGTTACATCTAACTGAAAACGTTTTATACTGTCTTCCTAGGAATTACCAGATATATGCTACACTCATTGTAGCAACATATGCTAGGTTGAACAATGATTTCTTGTCTCCCAGAATCAATGCAGCCCTGAACTTCCAGAGGACTGACACCTACCTCTGGAATCCACAGAGCACAGCTAACGTGGACCCACTTGGTGCCGCTCCGGGTTGGCTTCATGGCACCACCCTTCTTGGGACATAGCAAACACTTGGGCTGAACGCCCAGCGCACAGGTCCTGCACAGCCAGCTGCCTTCCGGCACCTTCAGGATCCCATAGCATGCCTGAGTTTCCATTTACAGAAAAGAGAAAGAAAACAAAGGAAATAACATGCATTTCTGTTACTTTTTAGCCATTTACCTGTAGCCTCTTGCAACTCTCAAAACATTTTCTACGTAATTTCTAACACCAGAGGAACATTTGCGTGTGGAGAATCTCAGGACACTTTCATAAACTTAGCCAACCACATTACCCACTCATTCTCCAAAAAGATCTCTCAGTGAAAAGAGCAGAAGTCATAACCAGCTGTTATGCAAAAAAAAAAGCACTGCCCGCTTCAACTGGGGAAAAAAGAAAAAAGGTGTTTACCAGCCCAAAGAGCAAGGGGACTCCCGACAGACAACCCTGCCAGCAGTGAGCTAGGATGAAGTTCGGTATCACAGAGTACAGGTAACAGGGACTGCACTGTATCTAACTCAGAAGGGAAGAACCACTAATTCAAGAGCTCTGCTGTGCAATACTCAGTGTTATTCCAAAGCATTGGGTTTTACTTCCTATTCAGAGGGAAAAGTGCAGAACAGCAACTAATTAAGATCACTTTTTTCAGAAGACTGCATCTTTCTAGAGATCTGCCTCCAAATTACTGTCAATGTTAACCCTCTTAGGTTTCAGATTTGATGTGATCAGAGACTAAAGATCAAAGAACCGCTACAGGTCTAAAAACATCCACTTTACTCTGAGTATCTTGCAAGAAAGCCATTTGTACCTTACAGCTGTCACAAGCGTTATATTGTTAGGACAAATGCATTTAAACAAGAAAATGCTCACTGGACAACACAGTTTTCCAAACACCGAATGACAAAGCAAACTTCTTAAGTTGGAAAGGAAGGGCGGGCCGATAGGAAGGCATCTTCCACAGTAAGAAGCAGCCACGGAAACAGGTGCGCTAAAATTCTATCTGTTCTTCCATGCTAAGAAGACTTCTTAACTGCCACAAAAAGGTGGCACAGAATAGTGCTTCATTACCTCAGCTCAGGTCAGTAGGCTCTCCATTAAGTTTACTGTAATAAATCCTATCTGTGTCCCTATTGCTTGCCTGAAAGTTCTTTTTTCCCCTCCTTGCTGAGCCTAAGTTGCTGATACTAAATGTCTGTTAGCCACAGAAGTGTGCAGAAAGAGAGGAAATTAATATAGCAGGAGAAGTGACCAGGCGAGAATGTACAACAGCACACAGATGTGTGTTTTGAGGAGGCTGTTCCTCACCTTATAACTTCCTGTGCACAGACACAATACCACTTTCAACTCTCTTAGCAGGACATTTCTAGAATTACATGTAACAATTCTCCTCCTCAATTACATGATTTCTGAATTCATCCCACCGCTCAGTGGTGAACTCTGCAACAACTTAACAGATCAGTATCTGTCACTGGAAAAAATCCAACCTGTTATCTTTAATGGTTTGGAAAAGCTTCTGTCACCACCCCTGCCCTCCCCGACTGCGCCCTGGCCGCCATACCTGGTGCACGCAAATATTGCATTTGTCACAAAACACCATTTCGTTGCCGTCTTCTCCATCTGGAGACTGACAGACGTCACAGACGACATCTTCATCATATTCAATCCCAAGTCCTTCTTCTGTCTCGATAGCATGATTCATGTTATCATAGCATCGTTGTTCAAACTCCTCTATGACCTTTTCCATCGTGTACTCGTCCAGCTCAGGCATCCCTGGGAAACAGGAGCTGTTACTTATTTAAAGGAAGAGCGATAACCACCACCCCACACAACTCCAGCTTCTGAGTAGATACAGCTGACCCCAACACATACAACATGTCATTCCTAGACAATCATGCCTATTCCAGCATAAACCAGGGAAATGTTAAAAAAAAAAAAGTCAAAGTAGTCTTATAACAGTATTAAACTAATAGAAGCAGAGTATCCAAACCAATCTTTCAATATCCTGAGGAAAACGTTCATAAACAGATTTTGGCTTCTCATTTTTCCTTCTGGGACAGCACTGTCTATGGCTTTTGCTTCAATTTTGCAACCCAAATGTTGACTCTTTGGTGAAAGAGTTGAGTGTGTTTTGAATGAAAAGTGATGGCGGTAAAGGGGGGAAATCAATGACAAAAAAATGCTTGGATACTGTAGCCAACTTGCAGTTTCTAACAACTGTTGTTTTTTTACAAGTTCCAACCCGATAGAGTGCAACTCTAACTAAGGTCTCCATCACACCCTGCTACACCAATAAATTAGTTTGTCTTTAAAAGTGAAAAACACAGTTGTAATAAACGCAACATCTAATCTGGGATTTGTTTTTTTTTCAAACAGCGTCCATCAGAAAATTATTCATGACACCACAGCTATGGGCCAATTACATTATAGTATTTTGTAATTCAAGTTTGTTAATCATATTAAATTACTATTATAGACCTGCAAAAATATCTATCATAGATGCAGAACAAAAAAAAAAATATATCAAAAAAGAGCACAGTGCTTTTCCCTCTGCTTCCATCTCTCACTTGCTGTGACAATTAACTGGCTGTAATATTTCCGAGTTGGTACTACACCAGCCTTTACCACAAAATCATGCCACACAAACACCTGTGAAACCAAGAAAGCTACACCACGGCAAACAATCATCTTCCTCTTGCAAAGCCACTTCAGCACAAGAATTTCCATATACTTACACCACTACAATGAAGCATAGGCTTAGGATATCCTGCTTTTGTTCCAGTTCCCTATATCGAACATTTGCTGTGACACACAGAAGATGGCAACCTCATGATGTGTGTTTTAACAAGAAAATCCTCTCTTCGGCTCTCCCTGTGAATAACTGAGCCACAAATTCCACAAAACAAAGAAGAAAAAAAAAACCTCTCTAGCTCCCCCAGATCAGAAGACAAACACTCTACAAGTACTTCCAGCTTCCCTTACTGACAGATAAATCCTTGCAGCAGAGATCAATGCATCCCCTGCTACCCAAACTGAGCTGCTAAAAAGTAGCAAGAGGGAACATCCAAAATCCTGCTGATGAAAGAGAGTGAGTTTTGCCCTGCAGCCCAGAACTACTGCACCAGCAAAGCAGGTGATGGCAGGTTTCAGACCAGTTTGCAACTAAATTCTAACCTCACGATCGCTATCACTGTATAAAAACCCCTCAGAGATATGTCACTGATTGTGCATTTATAAGGGTTAAAAAAAGGGAATCAAGGGGCTGCAGCTTCAGTTCAAATGTTTACATTCATTCTTTAAAAGACAGAATACACATTTTCAGCACGTGAAGCACTCCAACAGGTATCCAAGAAAACACAGGGAATTCAGAGCTGCAGGGACGCCGTAACGCAAGCACTGCAACTGCAGATCAGGAAACATTTCACTTCTCAAATGCCCATTAATAACGTCTGTAGAGTGCCGTGTCTGACAGAGCACCTCAGCATGTGCTTCCAGACCCGCACCGTACTGCCTGCGACTGACACAAGCATTTCCTTCCCTCATACAGCAGAATCGAGTGGATACAGGTTTAGGGCAAACGAGCTACAAGAAACTACACCAAAACGCAACACTGAGGATCAGATCTGTTCAGCGTTTCACACGCAATGCGTACTTTTGAAGGTTACGTTGGTGTAGCAGAATGGCTACAGGGCTTCACGCAGACGTAAAGGGCTACTACAGGGCTTCACACACAGGTACAAATCAGCACGATGAAGAGCCCCTCTGTGCTGCATCACGAACGCTATTCACAGCCCCAGGGTAACCTGTGGTAGCCCTCTCTGGTTTTGGCAACCAACAGACAGATAAAGGGGATTATCTGCGTGGGATAGATGTATGTCAATTAAAAATCATAAAAACTATTCTGAATTTTTCTTTCAAGAATGGTAAGGGGACTCGGTGCTGCTGTTTTCCTGAAGATAACTGGAAAAGTAACCTAAGCTCTTGAATCATGAGCTGTCTTGAAATTGTCTAAGCCCAGCACTAAAACATGAGCACGTCTGACCGGAGATCTGGAAAAAAGGCTTGTATAAGAGAGCAGGTCAAGGCTGGATCATCTGTTTCTTCCATACGTGGGTTTAAAAAGGAGAATTTTTTTTTTCTTTAAGAAAAGTCCTAAGAGGTCAGTTTGTGGTTTACCAGGACTTGAGGCATGCCACATATGGGCTACAGCCAGGTAAAACTCGTATGACTAACTGTAACCCAAAGCAGGGAAGGGCTACAATGCTAAACCAAAATTCAGCAGTGTTCACCAACACATCCAAACCTCTTCCATCTGGCCCAGTGTATTTTTCTTCATCTTAACAATATGGTGAAAGTTTTGTGCTGACTTACATCCTCTTCATTTCCAGTGAAATCTTCTCCTGAAGCACATACCTTACCAAAGAAACATTCCTGTTCTTCCCCTGCTCCCCTGCCCCTTCCTACACACAAGCCATCCTGTAGAGAAGGGAATAGTTTTTCCCCTTGTGATACCTCCTCTTCCTGCTTCGAAACTGAAGCACATGGTCACAGTAGGGTTTGGGAGGCTCCTCAAAAAAGTCCCTCCAAGAATTCCTTACTGTCTCGTTCCCTGTGCAATTCAACTGCTGTAGGTTCTCTAAACCTCCCAAGGCTCCTTGTCTACTCTCTTTGCACTGAATACCACTAACCAAAAAAATGGATAAGGATATGTGACACAGAGAAAAATAAATAAATTAAAAAAGACTAACTGGAAAAGCTACCTGAATGGTCTATCTGATGTTCTCTTTTTTTTGATGGCAAAATGGGAACTTTGTGAGAATTCTCTTGTGAAATGGAAAGCAGCAGAGAAAAAAAAATAACAAACAAACAAACAAACAAACAAACAAACCCACAAAAAAAAAACCACAAAAAAAACCAACCAACACTTGGCCAGATTCTGACCTGGTCTGAGCAGATACAACTCAGCAGTTACGAAAGCACGTATCTTTGGGCTTAAACACATCAGCTCTGGTTTCCCATGGCTACTCCAACTCATAGGATTACTATATCTTCACATCACTACCATCTCTTCCCACTGCTGCCATCCCTAAAAATATCCTTAAGATTGCCAGCTTTTTTTTTTTTTAAAAAAAAAAAAAAAAAAAAAAAAAAACAACAAAAAACCCACAAAAGCACAAGCACTCATTGCTCACCCATTTCTCTGAATTCTTCATTGGCAAGTTGCAACCACGCTACATCCACATCATCGAGATCATAGCGACACATGCTGTCTGCTAAGGTTCGAATGTCAACGTAGCCCAGCTCTGGAGGCTCTGAACCTGACGAAACAATATACTTCCTGGGACGCGTAAAGGTAACGGCTTTCGTCTCGGACACAATCCTAAAACAAACAGACAAGCAGATGTCAGGTATGTGTGGTTACCGAGAGAGTTATTTCTAGAGAATTCAAAATGCCTCATTCTAAGTGACTAACAATCGTCAGCAACCGTCTTGCACCACTGAGATGGGAACAGGAAACAGGACACTGCATTTTCCTAACAGATTGGCAGTATTACAAGAAATTAATTGGAGTTGTCTAGAAACCCAATTCATTACCAGAATTCTAAATAAAATTAAAAGATTAGAGGATAGAGCTGTTGTTACTCTTACCTGGAATTCACACTTGTTTAAAGCTAGAGTAGAACACTGTAGTGATGGCTGCCATACACACAGATGTTAAATTCTGTTTTAAGACTTTTTAAAAATCCATCTGTTTAACTACAATACCAAGATCAAGAAAATTCCAGGAAAAGCGTAGTATTTGCTGCTACCTTTGACGTTTTCTTTCTTATAGTATGTTTATTTTGAATTTGTGTGTGTGTGTGTGTGTTGAGCTACAGCGATGCCATCTTTCTCAAATTCAGAAGACCTTTCCAGAGGGAATCAGAAATTTGCACTAGCTTCACCTTCACTTACCCAAGCAGATCCGAGCTCTTGGCACCCTGGGTCTGCAATTCCTCTTTCACAATCACTAAGGTCATGCTGGGCCAAACACAAATATTAAATCAGCTGCTGCTGCAACTACCTTCTCTCAGGTTCTCAAGGCTCCAGTTGGCCAACAACCAACCATGAAAGCGTATTTTAGCTGCAAGCCAACTGAAATCTGTGCGACCACAGGCATCGGTTCAGGAAATGGCAAAGTACCTACAGCACTTAAGTTGTCAGGTTATCGTAAGTCAGATTCCTGCGATGCTGTGACTTTGCAAAGCCACCCAATTCACAAAGGACAGCAGCCATTCTATCAGCAAGCTAATGACTCGCCTCTGAACAGCAAGATCTCTCTGTCAGTCCACCTCCAGCACAATTCTCTCAGCAGAGGACGTTGCACCTTCTCTTAGTTAACTGCACACACTGAAATTCAGTTTGGATGACACTCACTTCACAACGCAACGCTGGTACTGCCAGGAGCGACAGGCCACACTGCCAAATGACTGCCTCCCGCAGCACCAGCTGGTGATTTTTTTTGTGCTCTAGTGCTTCAAAGGAGGAGATGGCACCACTCCATGTAGACACACTTCCTGCTGGGAACAGCCTAAGCTCCACAACAAGCAGGACATCCCCCACCCTATTTTGCTCCCATCTGAGGTCCAACATGTTAACTTCTCCTCCCGTCAGAAGACTCTGATCTGCTGCTAGCATATCTGCGCGCACAGATCTCAATAAATCCTCTATTTCAGTCTCCTGCACAGCCCTAAATATTCCCCTCATCTACAACAGTCTGAGACATGGTGGGAGAGAGCCAAATGCTGAATTTGGGGCTTCTGAGGGACAGAAGGGGAGTGTGGAAGAGTGAGAACCTGAATGACCTTGCCAGGTTAACTCCACTGCCCAAACTGTTCCTGGTCATACTGTACGGTATTAAAATATTACAGACACCTCACAGAGAATTTATTTTAAACTGGCCTCTGCTCTCTGAATTTTCTGTACCGCAGATTCCTTCTTGAGTACCTCTCTTGTGTGGAAGTCATAACCTCTGGGCCAGCACCCTGCACCGGCTGTCTAAATACCACTGCACTGGCACAGAAGAAATAAGCATGGGTAGTTTGGCTTCAAAACAGACCATCTTCATCTTTTTATTTTTGTGGTAGAAACAAGTAAAAAAAAGCAATACTCACTACCTAACAAAAAAAAAACTATTAAACTGAATTATCCATCTGACAACATGCTCACACTGAATCACCAGACTCGCTCCTTTCCCCACCCCTCTGGACCTACTCTCGCTGCCCTGACCAGTCGCTACAAGGCCAAAACCTCATTAGCATCAGCTCTCTGTACTGCATTTCCCTTCTGTTCTACACCAGCTACTATATAGCTACTGACAATTCAATTTACAGAACACCTCCCTCCCCTCTCAAAATTAGGCACAGAACAGTTCCAGCACTCCAGCAGCACCACGACAGGGCTCTCCAAGCATTTTGTGAGGGGGCAAACAGGATAATAATCAGGCACCAGAGGGCAACTCTGACCAGCAGGTGCACACCAGTAGGACCACACAATACAGCTCAGCGACTAAAAAAAGAGTGGTGCCTCCTGTGCTGACACCTACATCTGTGGGTGCCTTCTTTCCCTGTCTCTTTTAATAGCCTAAATTTGGAGCAACACCTCTGTTGGGCACTGGCTTTCTCCCAAGTGAGTATCTGGATCTGGTAGAGCCACTAAACTAGCTCCCGAAAGATATGGAGTCAGGAACTCCTGGAAGGTCTCCCTCTGCTGAAGTCCACAGGTCTCCTGGCCCTCCTGCAGGTCCAAATCCTTCAGAAGGAGAAGGAAGGAAAGGATTTACCTCATGCGCAGGTAAGTTCCTCATCGTACAGACCTTGTGGGGCTACGTAGTGGTCTGCAGGTTGCTGCACAGAACACAAAAAGTGCCAACAAACATTCCTGTAGTTCCCCCACTCCAAGGTTAGAGCTGGTAGATGCAGACCTAACGGAAGCAGTGCAGTGTCACCCAGAATTTTTTGCTGTATATCAGAGACTGGGCTGTTCTGGCCCCACCCGCACTGGTAGGTCATTTGGTAACGCCTTATCGGCCAGCCTGGACTTACTCAAAGAGATCAAGTATGATTAAACAACAATAATCCTTGTTCTTCTTGCTTTCTCCAACTCCAATCCCAACTGAGCATGAAATACAAAGTTCAGCTGCAGCACACTCCTGCTCTTTCAACTGCACTGTTTAATTTGAAACATAAAATAATATCTAAGTGTAACAAACAAGGTAAGGAAAACAAGAGTTTCTTGGGTAAGAGCTAGAAAATCTCACATTAGTGTATTTAATTACATGCACATCTGGATGGTTCTTAAAACAGCTGAAATGTTGTCTAACAAACAATTTCCTAAGCTAGTAAATGAAACAACAAAAAAAAAAGTGTGAAATCAAAACAAATGCTGTCTTTTCTCTAGCCCTTAAATCTGGCTCATCAAACTGTTCCCTGACGGAACCTGGAGCTCGGAACTAAGCACAAGAAGCACCAGACAAGGGCTCTCCAGCAACGCTGAGTGAGGTCAAGTCTGGGCTTACAAACTGAAGCTATTTTTAAGGCTCTGTCATCATACTCCATCCTAAAGTAATGCCAGAAATTATTCTCTGACATTCATATTTCAACACGCAGGCAGAACGGGCCCAACCATTCAAAAAGTCGAAGCATGTTGCTCTTAGTCTCTCAGAGCCAAGACCTTTCCAGCTAGACACTGTGGAATAAAGCTCAAGAAGCCAAGGCAATGTAGACATAAGCTGCCAGCACAAACGTATGTTTATTTGTTTACATTCCTCCAAACTATACCTGGCTACTGGTTCTGGGATGGTCCCTGGGCTAACTGGCACCTGAACTCCCTTTTCCCACTCCTGCCTCCAGGGATCTGCCAGCACATAGTATTCATCAGGGTTCAGCTGGAAGGAGTCATGTAACTTCATGGCAGTGATCAGGTCCGTTCTGAACACCTGCAAAGAGAGTGACCAAGAGAGAAAAATAGAGACACTGACATTCGATATTTACACTCTATGATTCACAGCTTCAGGGTAACCATGGAGCTCAGTGCGTAACAACGTCACTGTATCAACAGTCAACTAACCCAACCCACTGCAGGACAGAAGTTTGCTTCATCGCAGGAAAAGGGGTGGCAGAAGGTGCAAATAGTGATAGAATGACTCCCAACTAACTCCACATTCCTGATGCTCCCCCTGCACTGGAATCGTGATGCTGAAAGGTGCTACCCACTTTTACCTCCCCCTTGGCTGCACTAAAAGCTGCATGAGCTTTGAGTCTTAAAACAGCAGCACAAGGAAGACTCAATTTTGCTCCAAGGTTTTTTGATTTTTTTTTTTTTTTAATTATTGGAGCTCTGACTAATCCAAAGACATTCTAGAAATTCCCTGTGGTAGAAATCAAGGCGTGACTCTACCACGACCAGCCACAAGAGGAAATTCTAAAGAGATGACTCTTTGTGCAAGTATTTAAAAAAATAACCCAAAAGATCAAATAAAGCAAGATCCAAACTGGAATTCTGGTGGCAGCTCCATGTTCAGCACAAGCCCTTGTTATTCGATCAGCTACAGACACCTCTGAATCATAGCTGTAATTTTACTTCGCCTTTGCAAAGACATCCACCTCTAAAACGAGCAGGATGTCTGGCAACTTTGGGGTTAGTAGCCTTAAACAAGCAGCGGTGCTGTCTCCAACAAGTCTCAGAACGAAATAAAAAGGGATTCACTCTTGTAGCAGGCATGCTGTGCTACTGTTGTGGCAGCTTCAGCCTCGTTTGCCACTGCCTATCAGCACTGCAGAAAGCAAAGGGTGCGATCGCAGGCATCAGAGCTACAAGCCTGCACTTGTCTACAGCCTTCCAGCTCTCCCCACCGCACTCTCCCTGTAAGGCAAGGCTGCTGCAGACTACAGCAACTGCACTCAGTACTCCTCACCTCCACAACCATAAGTTTTTAACTACTCAATGCCACATTCAAAGGAAAGAATTAAAAAAGCAAGCAACCAAGTGACAAAAAATAAGCACCACCAGGACAAGAAGGTGGTAGGTAACATCTTAAGAAAAGTTGCCCTGCAGACTTCTCAGTTTGTGGCAGGCAGAGTCAATACTCACCCTGCACAGTTACAAAGGAAAAGATAAATTATCTGGGCAGTGCTCCTAGATCCTCTTACAGGGTTGCAAACGGGGTAAAGCGACACAACTTCCCAGTCCCAAACCAATGGCCACACTGGCTGTTTTACGTCAGCTCCAGCCAGCTGTTGCATATGGCTGAGGAAGAACCAGATCTATCCAGAGTGCTCCTCAGGCAGGTCTCCCCAGGACAGCCATTTCTGTCTCACACTATTCGCATACCTGAAAGCTCAATAGATTCCCTACGATTTTTAGGCAGTATTTTAGGGAAAGAGTGAACCTGATGGTTGATAATACTCTGAGAATATTTCCAAGTGTGATTTGCCTTACCACACTGCACATCTTGAAACCTCTCCTTCTTCCCAACACACACACGCTATCCCACTTCTGTCTCAGCATGTTTCTGTTTCCACTCTAGTTTTGTCTTAAAAATAGCGTAAAATTATGACATTTTTCTTAACACTTGCCTTAACATGTTCAGAAAAACTGCCAGCGTTAAAAAATAAAGAATATTACCATATGAAGGAAACAGTGAATGCAGGTAATGAAATATAATGAAATGTTTTAAACAATCCAATTACAAGTCCTGTGAGGCTCCAATCAAGAAATTAAAAATAAGCCACTGAGTAAACTGGCTCACAAAGCAAACATGCACAGCTGGCCAGGGGATTTTGCACTTCTAAGTGATTTGAATTAAAGCAATCAAACGTCAAATGAAAACAAGACTAAAAATACAAAATGGAACACAAAACTTGTTCAATATGAGAGCCAAAGTAACTCAGGCTCTCAGATAAATTTGTCACGAAACTCCCTCAACAGCAAAGCTAAGGCAGCACCTGACAGCCACGAAACTCGTTCCCAGGCCACTGGCCCTGTGACACCATTCTTTCTGCTCTAATTTCTGATGCAATCAGACTGCCCGGAGCAAAGCAGAGCTTACAGAAGTGCTGGCTCTCAGAAGCACTGAACACTTCAAAGCTAAAGGGTGAAACCCTGGTCACGCTGAAGTCAATGGGAATTTCGCCACCAACTTCAACGAGACCAGAATTTCACCCGAGGAGTTTAGCAAGTGTCACTTTTCTGCCAGTACACTTATCAGAACAGCGTGCTGTGGTGAGCACAGACAATGCAAACAGAGGGAGGGAGAGGGGGAAAAGATTGTGGAACAGAGCTCATAGGAAGTATATGAGAAGTCCGTCCAGGCTGAGAAAAAAAAGAGAGAACAGCACAAAACTGCAAAGATTCTGACAATAAATGCAAGGAAAGGGACAGGAGAAAACAGAAGCACACAAAAATCAGCAAGATTCGTAATTATCTCAGATTATTTCTTGATAGCCTTTCATGGGGTAGTTCTCAAAACTGGGTCTAAGGGGCTACTTCTAAGGGATGTACAAAAGATAACTAAGAAATGCAAGTCTGTCACCAGCAATAATAAGCTCACCAGAGGTCTCCACATTCATGGGGGGAAAAAAAAAAAAAAAAAGGTCTTTAACAGCCAACAATTGAAAAAGAATATCAGAAACCACCAGTACTAGGTGTAGTTCACACAGAGCAATTAATGGGATTCTTCTTGTGAAAACTATTCTCTTAAGACTTTGGTATCGGTCACAAAACTTGCAATGTAGTATTTGCCTGAAGATACGGAGATTCAGCAAGAATATTTCCAAAGAACTGGATGGCATTTATGTGTTACTAACAGTTGATCCACCCTAGAAAGTTCAAAGTGGTTTACACCTCCCTTGACAGGATTTCCTCAAAGCACTACGCAAGACAGAACTGTTAGGAAGCAGATTTCTAGTTTGACAGACACATTAACAAAGATCACATACCAAAACCCAATACTAACTATGAAATCAATGTACCTAATACAAATTTTCACTGTTCACAAATCAAGCTGCAAATAAACCCTGACGCGTAAAATACAGAGGAAAGACTCCACAGCTATGTTGAATGGGTGTCAGACTATAATAAAATTCACAGATACAAACTGGTACTGGCAGTGGCTGTGCCAATAGCTGAACTCTCTAATCTCCTGGAGAAAAAAAAAAAAAAAAAAAGGAAAAAAAAAAAAAGAAAAAAAAAAGAAAAAAAAAAAGGAGGGTGGGGGAGGAGGGCAGATGACAGCTAAAATGTAGCAAAAAGAAAAGAAAATGTAACTCAGAAGAAATGGATCCATTACAAGAACATGTACACAGCTTTGTATTTGACAGATGTAACAAAATGTAAATCAAATACCTCAGAAGGTTTTCGATCTTCATGTCTGGAACATGAAGTCCTCTGATGTCGAGATCTGGAATGCTGGGACCAGGTGGACAGACCTAGGACACAGAAATTATCATTTGCAGACACTGCTGCCATCAGTAAAAGCCTTCGCTCTCTCCACACACCCAAGGCGGTCAATTGATCTCAGTGGGACTATGCGAGTAAGGCAAGGTAGAGTCAGGCTTTTATGACAAACCTCCAAAACACGCTTTCAAAATGAACAAGAAAAAGGTTCTTCAGTCAGACTTCCGTGATCAGTCTTCTGGTTTTGTTTTGTTTACAATTTTCTACTGCTACACGCATGTATTGGCTTCACTGCACTTATCGGCCTTCCACCCAGCATTTGAAGAAAGCTACTTCATAGCATGCTTCCCTCTGAGCACCAATAAACCACTGTCTGCAGATGAATAACTGACCAGGAGCTCTGCTGATAGCCCGAGATATACTCTTTGAAGGTAACGTATTGATGTCCTAAATATCTATATCAGTTACACAATTTCTACCTGAGCAAGCCTTTTCAAAATGAAGGACGCTGCTCTGCACACACAATAGAGCCCACAAAACAGGCTGTTGTCTCTTCTCCTGAGCAAATCTCTCAGCGTGGTTGTACGATTTTTGTCTGCATAATTATTCATTACATTCCAAAGAAATTATAGCTTTTTGCCTTGAAACCTTTTGACAGACTCTCTTGTCAGCTTTCAGAAATATTGTAACAGGAAGAAAAGAAAAAGATAAAGAAACTACACTCCACTGACAAGGTAGTGCTTTGACACCAGAGTATACTGTATCTGTGCAAGTCAGCATATGGGCTGGTTTGTTTTGTTTTTTTTTTTTAATGTGGGTATTAAAAGACGGATTTTCAGGTGTGTCTCATGCCACAGAGAAGCTATAAAGGTAAGGAGTAAAATAATCCCTACCATATCTTCCATCTCCATTTCTTTACTGTGCCATCTGCAGATGTTACACATTTAAGGCACTGTTTTTGACGTGTATTTCTGATTTCAGATACGGTCCATGTACATGAGGGTTAGGCCACTGGATTAATTAACTATTTCATGCAACATGAAGGGTCAACTCTTGGCACCAGAACTACAGAATCTTAATTTTAAATTACTTTTTTAAAGTGCTAGACGAAAGCACACTCCATAAAATATCCATGCACAAGGGACAACTCAAATGCGCCAGCGTTCCTCAGGATATATTATAATTACTATTTTTTCCATGCCAACTAACTTCCTACAACGAATAAGGGAAGAAAGAGTTTCTTACATAGTTCTGTAATAGCTGTTTCCGTGCACATAAAATTGGTGAATGCACAGTGAAAACACACAATGTTTTTATTAAGTTACTGAAGAGACTGTTGTATTTTTCTAAGTAGTGTAAGCTGCTTGTACACAACACTATGAGAAAAAGGTGGAAGAATTTCTCATGAGACTGAGATTTTACTACCCACTAAGATCTGTAACTGCAGCTAACGGATGACCTTTGGCAAGGGCTTCACTTCAACAGAGAAAACATTTACTCACTGAGTAAACAAAACCCAACTATACGGTATGGTTCACAGATTCAAACAACCACCACCACCACTTAGACACAAAAGTGCAAGAAATTAAAGGAGCCAGTCAAATGATAGTAAAATATCCAGCCCATACCACATTAAATTTAACTACTTTTGAAATCTCAGGTAAGAGTTTCAACTCTGCTTCCATTGAAGTTAAAGGCAAAATATCACTGCCTTCAACAGTGCCAAGACCACGTCACTGAATTACCCAAAGCTGCTTTCATGAATAAGCAACCCACCCACTCTGAGTACACCAATAAAAGGGCAGGAGGAAAACGCTGTTATTTGTCTTTTAAGTATCCTTTCCATATTTTCATACCTAACCCAGAAGAGGGACCTCACTGAAAGAAAAAGTTCACAGGCAACTGCAGCTACTGCAGTGATTAACGATCTGATTTTTACATCTAAATATATGAAGAATGATTCCTGAATTATACAGAAGGAGCAATCTACTGTGGTCAAAACAAACACAGGATTCAAAACAGCTCTTCTGTATTACAAAAGCAAATGAACCTAATTGAGTTATTTTAGAAAGATTCCAGACACTTCTCAGCAAAATTATCCTCTCACATTAAGTATCCAAAATTACTACATTCATCACCAGTTTTCCGAATACTAGCCTTACACCCAGACTGGATTAGGATCACTACGACTAGAAAAACAACTAAAGATCAAGATAAAGTTAGCCTCAGTTTTGGTAAAATAACAAAAAAACATAAGAGAAGTCTGAATCACGGGGATTTGGAAGACGTAAAGCCTTTCTAAGATAATATTATATACCTCATGGGAGAAATGAGTTCTGCAGCAGATGGAAAATTAATGAGACGTTAAGAGAGCCCGTACTACCAAAAGCCATGTGAGTAACAGCGAATATGAAAAACACACAACCCCAAACCACAGAGCTAAATAAACATATCCAACACCTGCATCACTATCATCATTAGAAATCAGAGATAAAAGGTGTGTTACTAAGTGCCTGACCTGTTACAAGATTGCGCAAGTTAAGGATGAACACAGGAGCCTAGCTAGCACCATCACTCCAGGAGACACACCAAGACCATTCTGATTCTTTCACAGTCAGGATCCTTTTGGATGGCCTAGGTGTTCATCTGTTTTAAAGAGGTTTTCATCACTGAGAACAAAGGGAGGGGGTACATGTCTCAGTTTTCCCTTTGCGTTTACCCACTTACAGACAAAAAGCAAAAAGAAATCCTGAAAAGCTAACAAGGTGTAATTCACAGCAAGAGAGGCAAAGCTCTAACACACTACTGGTGCTGGAAAGGCAATTTCTAAGACCTTTCTGTTCCCTTAGGCTATTATATACACCTTACACTGTAAATACAGTGTTTTTATAATACCATTACCGAGTGTATATAACATATACACACTCTGATAACAAAAGAAAGCAATCAAGGAAGTATGAATCCTTTTTCCGTATATGTGAAGAACACACACTTCCCAATTTATTAAATGACCTGTCAGGGATATGTTTTGATTAAAAAAAAAAAAAAAAAAAAAAAAAAAAAAGCCCATCAAAACAGAAATTCCTTGGGACCAATAAAGCAATTCAAGCCCTCTGGGAGTTCTACCCCACAACTAATACACTGCTCAGCATGGGCAGAAAAGGCTCAGCTATCACATACCATGCACAAGGCTGTTGTAAAGCCATCTGCAAGGCACCCAGCTGTGTCCCTGGAGAACTACCTGCTGCTACAGCCTCTGAACACTTCAAAGCCTCAGATCACTGTGTGTCTGAAAGCACTTTGCCCGTCATAAACACACTCGCGCTACACCATTACACCAGGCAGCACAACAGAGCAAAACATCCCTGACATGGATGTATGTCTGCCTGTCGCTTCTGCTTAGCACTGGCATTTCCAGATGCCTACACTCTCCCTCAACTCGCTCTGAGAGCAACTAGGTGCAGCTGCCAACACTCTGTCAGAAAGATCTGCAGCCTGAAGAGAAAACATAGATGCTCAGAGTCTCCTCATTTACTGCCTGGCTCACAACTCTTTACAGCAAGGCTTCACATCACTTAGACATAACTCCACGTGTCTAGACCCAAACTCCAGCACAAATAAAACAGAAGCAGACTACACTTAAGACAGTTTTCCATTATGTTACGCATAGAAGTCTCCAGGCCTTATCACAGAGAAAGCTGCATGTATGCAAACACAACCTACATCCCCTTCTCATGTTTCCGTTGCTGGAGGATTTGCCCATCTATCTTCCCTATATAACAGTGTATTATTATACAATAATCTCATTCAAGATCAAAACAGAAAAAGCAACAGCCTTTTATCTTGTCAACACCAACGCTACTGAAAATTCAGTGTCATTTGACAACTACCCGCTTGCAGCTGCTGAACAATGCATGGATCCATACGATCTCTGTAGTGTTTTACCACCACACTGCACAATTGCTCACTATCTGACACACATAATGAACAGTCTTTGCAGCTCCCTGCCACAGCAGTTCAATACAGGTTCCCTCCTACCATCGCTTTTCTCAGTAGCACACATTTGAGTTTTATGATCTCAGAGAACACACACATAACCATGCATAGGCACATGCCACACTTCTAACAGCGAGAAACTCCTGAACTCCACCTTATTTTCCATCACGAGACCCAAGTGCCACTCTAGCTCCTTAGCCCAAGGCTTCCCATTATAGCACTGGTTTACCATAATAGTACCCACAGTTTCAGCGCAAGTTTTATTACAGGTTATCAAAGTCTATCTAAGCACCTCCCAAGCCAGTATTCATAGCTTAGTAACATGACGTTGTCAGGCCTCACAACTCAAGTGGCGTTAGGTATAGTCAGTACTAACCATCTTGTAAAGAAAAATGTGCCTCTCCAAAAACGACAGTGATGGTTATGTGATGTCCCTTCCTCAGATAAGATAACCTATCAGCTCAGCTAAGTCTTTCAAATCACTCTTTTGGCGTGCTCAAGTGTCAACAACTTCACCAAAACCCACCCTGCCCCAGTGAGCCTAACGTTCAGGTAAGACAGTTCTGGCCATTTGTCATCGCTCCAAATGCCGCAATCCTTTCTTAAAAGCACAGTAGGGACCACTAAACTTATTCCTCTGCCCAAATTCTAGCACTGTAACTACACTGCATTCTGTTGTTTAAACACCATCCCTCACCTTCCAGCCAGTTCAACTGAAAAATACTCTTCACTTCCTTTTCATAAAGCACGGCACAGCATTACGCGCACTGCTAAGTAATTGCCACATTCCAGGCCAGCAGCGGCTGCAATTTTGTGGTAAATGACACACACACACCTAAGGTTATGTACCCAGCAACCTTTGAGAAGGTACTCTGGGATCCATCTCAAACACACCGCGAGTCCACTGGGATTAAAAGCCCTTTCTAAATCTAAGATGCTCCTCATTCAGTCAGAGCAACGGATATTGGCAAAATATGTTTAACTTTACAATAACATTTGTTTAGCAATTATAGAGTAAGGGTCCATCTAAATTACAGAACCATATTCCACAATCCGTAAGCACTAAATCTTTCATTTCTCGGAAGTGATGTGAAATGATGTGAAACTTTGTAAATCTTAGCAGTATTTTTCATCTGCAAGTGTCTTCACTTCTTCTTTCAGAAACTCTACATGTAGGAGTATGATGAATTGATAACCTCTCCAAGAATAAATGAAGTGGCATCGCGGGAGCAAGTCAAGTGTGAAGAAAATCATGCTCCGAATTCCTTGCTCATAGAAAACAAGGACCAAACTCTCTTTGACATCAAGGAGGGCCAGGATTTTACCCAAGCTCCCTACAATACAAATGTCTGAGCTTCAGATCTTGTCTCAAACACAGTCTGTCCACGTGTCCAAGCAATTAGCGCAAAAGGTATGCCCTGAAGCTATAAATGGAAACTGCTCCGCTGCACAACTTTATCTCACCAGGAAACAAAGCACATGGAATATTCAGCACAAACCACCTTTGCCAATTTACGGACCAATGAGGCTAAAAAGTCAGGTCAAACACAAAGCAGGAGAGATAAAATGGCTTCAGTATCTAACATTCAATTAGTGTAACTGGAATCATAAAGACAAGACATTTTTGCAATGGAGGAGTAAGCTGAAATACAACGTAACAAAAATGGCTTAAAAATATCAAAGCCCTAGCCAGCGACGCAGGTAAGAAGGATATAATTGAATTTGAGGTAAACATTACTCATTTACTTGACACAGGTTTCAAGGAAGATGGCATGTACCTCACAAGGCTTTTATGATGTGCCTGGCTAATATTAGCAGCTATTATAGTTGCTTTAATACATTATCTGGACAGGGACAGAAACTGTCAAGCTGCCAGATGACAAAAAAAAAGGATTACTTTGAGGTGCCAATAATCTCAAACCCTTCCCCAAGCCTCTCCCAACACCATTCCTCTGTATTTAGACAAAGGTTCAAAATCCAGAACTATGCCTGCAGTCATTTTTCATTCAATTATATTTCACAGATAAAAATGTTGAAAAGTGACCTATCATTTCATAAAACGAAATCTCTGAGAACACACTCAGATCTCCAGGGACTAACTGCAGAACTGCTGCGCACAACTTTCACTGACACCTCTTGCTCAGTGCTTCAAATATGCTATTTTGCCCTCATCTCTAAATGAGGATTTAGAAGACTGATGTTAAGGGGACACAGCTCAACGATTTTCAGTAGTTAGACTGAGGACATAAAATAAAACACTTTTGAGGGCCTGAAGTCTGCACTTAGCTTTTGGGAAAGAAGGCACAAAAGAAAAAGTGATGAGAAAAGCAAGGGTTCTGTCTTTAAGCTGCAAGGCTTTAAAATACTGCAAATAACTACCCAGACTGAAATATCTCATATAAGTCAGTAAATACATGTACGTAACCTAGGACTGCAGCCATGTTGTTAAGCTTTCTTCCGTTCTGTGTTTCATCCCTAAATGAAAATGATTCTCCCTTCTTTCATCTCACAAAAGGAGAGCATCTTTTTCTTCCTCTGAAGAACTAACAGACATGCTTGTATCTTCAGTATAACACATTTTTAGCGGTTGGGGTAGGTATGAGGTTTGGTTTTCTATCACCTTATGACCACCAAGGAAACTGACTCAGTTCAGCAATCTAATGGAAAACAATCTCTGTACGTTCATTTATTTTTTTCAGACAAATTCCATTATTAGTAGCATCATTATTATTACCTTATAAATACTCAGGTTCCTGACTTCAATAAAATAAAATACGTATTTCTTCATTTTCCAAGTGGCACTAGTCTACACACTTGGAGTCTACTCCAGGAAAGCATCACCATTCAGGTTACTCCAGCATTTATCCAGTGACACTCACGATGAATCTGAGATACCCGATCACACAGTCTACTAAGGCACAGTATGAAAACTCAATTTCAGAACTGAAGAAACCCAACAGTTGGAGGCCCAATCCCCACCTTGCGAGATGAGGGAGCGCAGTGAAGCTCTCTAAGCTGAAGGACTATCGAGTTCAGTATGATGGGAATGCAAGAGCCATGCCACAGGGTCAAGAGGTGCTACTGACTGAAGGGAAGCAGATGTTTGGCAACAGGATTCCAACTGAGTGTTGATTAAAATTTCAACTTTTCAATTAGAAAACGACTGTTTGAAGTGCTCAGAATACTCTATTTAATTGTTTTTTGCCTCTGGAATCTCTGAGAAGGAAAAATAGCTACTGAAAAATTTAAAGGCTTCAACACAGAGCCCAGAAATTCACAGAAATTTTTACGTTTTATTTTTTTAGGCAACAAAATTTGCCTACCCTCCTAACACTAGTATCAGTACAGTGAATCACAGATACTACTGACAAAGTAATAACGGATCTCTGGACAGAAATTAACATAGTGAGAGTAGTCAGTAATTCTACCAAAGACAAGAAAAGATTAATTGAAGGTGAAACCTTGATGTTTAAACACAGTTACAAGGAACTATTGGTATCTTCTGTAACAGGAAAAGTGGAGGGTAAAGTGCCTGAGTGTCAGACATTGTTCTCATGGAAGCGTGAGTGACAAAAAGCTGCTGAGATGCTGACCCTACACTAAATGTTATCTCTGCTTCTGATTATTAACCCTTGATCTTTTTGAACGTGTGTATGGAAAAAGAATGAATATGCAGGAACGTGTATCGGAATTTGCCCAGTAACTTCACAAGGCGGAAAAATTCATCATCAAGTCAAGAAAAAAAAAAAGTGTAATTAAAGGGAAGTGGTATATATTTCAAACAATACTTGAAAATACTTAAAAAATTTCACTGGCTTTTGCCATGTGATTTATTCAACAAGCAGTTATTTGTATTAATTAAGCTTTAAATTAGAGAGCTTATGAAAGGCCAAGGTGTTGGGGTTTTTTTTCCCTAACTTGTTTGCTTAGATCTTGATCTATGGAATAGATGAAAATACAGTTTTGTGGAAAACATAGTTCAGTAAGTGGACAGCTCTGTTCCAGATAGTTATATATCAAATGACATTACAAACAAGCTTTACAATCAGCAACAGATCAGTCAACTGTATCTATTTCAGAACTTCAATTCCAAGATTATCTGCTTCATATTTTATTTGGTAAAGCCTATAACACAAGGCACATGAAGGGATCAGAGAGTGAAAAGAGTTAAAATAAACACTACTGTCAAAATGAAACACTTACATAAAGCTGCTAGGGAATGAGAAAACGGTAAAGCAAAATTCTTATGAAAGACATCACATTTGCTGCTACTTGTCTATTTTACAAGTAAAAACACATCTTTGTTTTGGGGAAGTACACACCACCTTTGAGGAAATACACTGATTTCAATTTTTATAACCCCAAGCAAATATTCTAACCATGAAAAATAGGTCAGGTTGGGGATTTTTTTTCTTCCAAAATCCCCCAAGTGCAGGTAGTTCTCCAAAAACAAGCCAAACCTCACACCTCTTTAATAGATTTTACTCATTTCTTATTTGGACTGACTCCTAATCAGCTTGCTAGTTCTCACCTCCTCCAATCCTTTTACCACTCCTTCATTTCAGCACTAGTTTGCCTAAGGTTGTTCTAAGGTGTAGATTTGGCCATAAGAGCTACTGGAGCAGACTCTCGTGCAGCACAGGCACACCTGAAGAAACGCATGCAGGTGAAGGAGTCACCTATGCAGGGCCGCTGTGTAGCACAGGGCGACATTCTCGGAGTAAAACTTCCAAAAGCAACTGGAAAACCTCCTCAATCATTTTCTGTTACATTTCAGACTGAAGTATCACAAAAGACATCAGAATGTGAAGATGATAACTCAACTCAGATAGATCAAATTAAAACCAGGAAAACCTCTATGACAACCGGCTAAGCTGCGCTAATGTCAAGTACAATCAACTTGCTTGTTTGGACAAATAAAACACCTTGGCACACTTCCCAAACCGCCTTTTTTTTTTTCCCCACCCTTCTTTTTTATTCTTCTTAAATGAAAGATTATCAATCCCTGAAATCCAAACACAAGAATAGACCATACAGAGTCTGTGTTAGTGTTAGTTATGTCAGTACAGAAACAATTAAAAAAAAAAAAATCAATTCTCAATCCAAATTACTGATTTACTGAATGCAAATTCTTCAAAGGTATTCCAAAAGTAAGATAATTTTCAAACAAAGTAAGGAACAACTTTATGCACCATCAATCTTTTCTGCTTAGGTTTGAAGCAACTTACCTTACCGTTGCATAAGAGAGTATGAGAACAATGAAGCAAATTTAAAATCCAAATGCAAACTTCTATTAAGTACGAAATTGTAGACAATGTCACCAGATGTCTCCATGCAAGTTCTGTTCTTGTAATGATCAATTATGTTGCTTGCAAAGATTTTAAAGAAGACCAACTTTATTAACTAGCACTGTACAGTCAATACAGTGGGAGGGATCCTGCATGTACTGTCCACCTGTGCTCAGACTGACTGAGTTCAAAACTGGATCCCTACCATACACATTTCTACCAGTCCAACCAGTATGCAAAATGCCTCTGTCACATAAAATGCTGTGTTAAAACGTGTTTTCAAACTCATAACCTACTGCACTCTGCAACAAAGGAGCACTTACTGCCATTGTCATCAGAATCCTCACTGCTGCTAGGAAGCCGACGTCGTTTCATGATCTCCACGGGAAACAGCAGGCAGCCTGCAAAGCAATGAGACAGCACTTAACCCGAGATAATAATACACAGTCATCAAGTTGTGCTTCTGATGGCATTCAAGGATTTACCAGCACATAAAGGAAAACAAACAACTTAAAACAGCATCTGAAATATGAGCAGCGAGTATCTCAAGGATCCTTAATTAGACAGTCATCATATGAGCAGGTGAACAAAACTGGAGAGTACTAGTGACAATCCCACCAACGCTTTCACCCCAAAACAAAAGCACATTTTGTTCAGAGAGGTCTTAAAATCACCACATATCTGCAGTCAATGTGCTTAACTTCCCCTGCCCATTCTGACACTACATTTGCAACACAATAACATTTTCACTGCTTGTGTCAATATTTACTTTGGCTAATATGATTTTGAAACCATTTTATTCCTGTTTAAAGCACCAGATTTACAAAATCAAAGGTTAAAATAATCCACTTTTAGATGTATATAAAAGAAACATCACCAGTAGCTATACAAGTTTTCCCAGACCAACTAAACATTCAACATCTATGCCCTGGAAGGCATCACCTCTAAAGTAAGAGAGGTACTTTCTCCTGCAGGCATGTTTCTAGCGCCATGTCTAACATCGTTTCTCAAGAATCAGACCATCAATTGACTACATAAAGGCTCCTCCAAACTGCCAGACTTCTAGCAGTATTGAGGTCAACTGCACACAAACCAGTTGTGCCACGGCAAAAAGTTCTGTATCTTTTTAATGGCTATTCCCAGGGCACTGGTATTTTTGCATGTATTCTCTGTGCAATGAGACTAAATTCAGAAAAATTAAGGAAGCTGTAAACAGCTAGTCAGCCTTTACAAGTAAAAAGCTATTGAAAAGTGTAAGGTGAAGAGCAGAAAAAACATGACAAGACAAGTGCAGAAAGGCATATCCACCGTAAGTTAAACTAACAAGGGCCCTAGATGCACATCAAATCCCCTGAGACTTTGCTTACCACCTATCTACTGTGGTATCAACAAGGTCTGGGTGTTCCTCTAGCAGCAAAGCCCTCACGTATACCTCTGGGTGCAGATTTGGAAATCGGGTATCAAAACACTTTTCTGCTTCTAGACAGGTGCAGAAAATCTAACCTCTACAGTTTCATGTGAATTGGGATTTCCTAGAAATCTTTCAGCAATTCTTTCTCATTGATCCTTCAGTATACTGTTAACTACTTCAACTTTGTTCACTGAGAAACTACTTCAGCTTTGTTCACTGAGAACACATCTCATTGTAGTAAACTCAGTAACACTTTCAACTTTTGCAAGACCAATTCCCAAAATGAGGAAACCCAAGAAGCCTAACCAATGTCTGACACTATTTCCACAAAAGCACAACAATACCATCTCTTCCAAAAGTGATTCATATAAAAAGAAATAAGCATTTTTTGAGGGAATTCATTTTATCATCACCAGCAGATCACAGGCAAATGAAACTGAGGCTCTGTTTAACACTTCCAGTGAACTTAATACAGTTTTAAGAGCCCAACCCTTGCAAAATTTTCAGCTTTTTTATATTATACATGCAAACATGGGGAGAGAGGAGCCTCCCTCCCACAGAGGGACTTTCCAGAGCGGGATTTAATACGGCTGTCTTTGAAACATGCAACAGTTTCGAGCTGCAAACTTTGATAACTAAAGGTGAAGAGAAACTCACCAAGACCTTTTGTCACCATTTCATAGAGTGAAAGTTCAGATATAATGTCTGATGTCAGAGAATAGAGGACCATTAAACGACAACCTCTTACAGTGCTAGAAGAATTCTCTCCAAAGAATTGCTTTGAAGCAGACCAACTCTGAGTGTGCAGCAGATGGAAACGCTACCGATGAATAAACAGGCAGACCAGCCTGGACCATCAAAATCGTCTGAATACAGATCTGGTACAAACGTAGTAGATCCAGACTCAAGTTCAGATATGGTCACTTATAAAGACAGAAAGTCAACATTCAGATCCAAAACAAGCTAAGACAGAACTGAAAAATCAATTAGCTGCTACAAGGCTAAAATCAGGAGGATAAATACCTATTCTAGTATTTCACATATGTTCTAAGTATCTATTTCTAATATTTCACATACTTTTCCTATATTTGAAAGGAATATTAGCAGTAGCAGTGTAAAAGAGCATATTCACTTAGAATGGAAATGCCTCTCGTAAGCAAAGTAAAGAGAATACGAAAGAAAATAAAGAAAAATTAAGTTATCTCAGATAGGTAACTTGCATGTTCCTGGTCAAAATCCTCACATTTTGGCTCATTCCCACACGGTCTGAAAAGTATTATGCACCATAAAGCAAAATAACATAGCATATGTACAGAGACCCACTCATGAGCTTGCGATGAACAAGAGAATTTGAAATTCTGCTCCTCCACATCCTTTTGGGTAAGTGTATTTTGAGTTCACTTTCTCCGAGCCATACTTTTGCAAGTTCACAAAATAAGGAGAGGCCCAGAAGCTTCTCCTTCCTACCACACATCTTTTAAAAAAAGAAACTTTGCTGTTGTTTAAAGGAGAAAGTGCTACTCACAACTCCCAATTCAAGCACTTTCCACAGTTCTTCAGGAAATAAGAAGCCAGAACAGAAGCCACTTCCCTGAAACACAGAGCATTAGATAAGGCAGTTAATTTCCTTGTCCACTCTAGACAGGTTTCCGATGTTGGCCACATTGAAAAGCCTGTGCTCCCAAAAGTAACATTAAAGGAAATACTCAATTTGATGAAGTTCATGTGAGATTCCTTTATAGGTGCATGTGAGAAAAAAAAGAAAAAAAAAAAAAAAGAGAGTAAAAATCCAGATTTCTCATTTTCCCATCTTTGAACCTAACCTGAGTTTATAGGGAACTAAATCACAGATGGAAAAGCAGCATTTGGCTTCTCAGAGTAAGTTTCAAACCTCCTAAGATTAACCCCCTAAATTTTGTTGTCATTAGAAATAATAAAACAGGTTTTTTTCAACTTCTCAAATAATTTTCAACTGTTCCCACTAGACATTCATATCTACAGTTCCGAACACACATTCTAGCGATAACACTACAACAGCTAACAAGAATTACAATTACACAGACTGAAATCCTGCTGCTCTTAAGGGTCTCGCAGTGCTTCTGCCTCAAAGACTATCTGTTTCTATCAGGTGACAGTGACCTCAAAGTCACACAAGAACTGCATTAAAAATAAACACGGATTATGGATAGCGATGGTTAGGTGCAGACTGAAGGTGCAGGCCTTCTCTGTTCAACCACCGACATACGCATTTTCCCAGCATGTTTTACTGTGAATTCAAGTAACTTTTTTAATCTTCAAGGAAACAACAACAAAAAAACAAACCCACAAGTTATAGTAACTCATTCTTCATGGGACATCCTTTAATAAAAATAAGGAGGTATTTTTATACTCAAAAAGGCAGAATGGAAAAACTACCAAACTTTTCAATAACATTATCTCATTCTCTTCCCTTTCCTAACCTGGGACTGGAGTGCCAGCAATATTACTTTTCTTTGAAATTCTCACTCTTCACAGTCATGAAAGTGTTGGTTATTTTTCACTCGAGTTTGTTTTGACATACACTCAATACATCCAGGTGCACCTACAATCCATCTGATCCAACTCTGATCTCATTAAAACACTTTCTGAAACTGAAGTAGGTCTGTCACTTCCAACAGGTCAGAAGTAAAGGCAGGTTCATCAAGACTGATTGTATCACAATTGTACAAATTGGCTACGATCACTATGCCTGCAAGCAAAGAGACTTCACATGAAAGCACAGAAAAGATGAAACATTTAAGCCAAGCTTTAAGATTCATATCAACACTAAGTAAAAACTATGCACTCAGCCTGCAACACTTGCAGGACAGGAGGAGACCACTCAGGTTACCGAGCTCAATACTGCAACTGCATCCAAACACATAATTGCTGTTTAGTCCAGAAGTTTCCACAAAACATTCACTGCACCCACACATGCCACAGAACAACTTCCCAACCCTCCGTGCCCTTGAACCCTACATCTTCTATCACAAACATTTCTACAGCTGTTTTTCCCAAATTCTTACACCTGCTCCAAAAGGGCATTTGCCCATACACTGTTCACCTGCAGGCTAAGCCCAACACTTGAAAAGCTACAGAGTCTAGCAGCCCCAATTAACAAAGGCAGCTGCGTCAAGCCAAACATCCCCTGAGTTTTCAGTAACACATGTAAATTCCTAATAATTCAGAAACTTTTTTACATCATTTCAGTTTCATTTCCTTGAAAGATGATTGTTTCCTCATGTTAAAACCATCCTTTCAGAAATCAGAGAGACTAACATACAGCATGCTGCTAGTTTTTTCTCCTGAGGACTCTACTATAACATTTACCCATTTATTCAGGGAGTGAGATGTGCAATCAGGCAAATGCCAGCCTTCAACCAAACACAGCTTTATAGATACAGCCATGACTCTGCTGGCACTGTTTCTCATTTCCAAGGATGGAAAAAGCATCTAAAAGCACTTTGTGCAATCACATCACTGCAAGAAGTGGCATAGATGGGACAGAGGCCATGACTTTTTAGCCCGCAAGCACTCTCAGACGAGCTATCCACACCAGGGCAGTACCGGCGAGGCCGGCACAGCTTGCAATGCGCTCTGCTGCACTGCTCCAGAAGCTAAAGGCACTGTGCTTTAGGAAGACATGTGACCAGTGGCTTTTCCATCCTTTTCCATCGTGCTAGCTCTGAAAGTCAAGCTCTGAGTTTTACTCATTCACAGGTACAAACTTCAAACATACAAACGTAACTCAGGACTTACATGTAACAATTGCTCAGATGGTTTTTAAAGGCAAGATTACAACACCCAAAACGTTTCTTCTGGCTACTGTGTTTTGGAGGGAGCACTAAACCTGTTCCAAATTACTTGTAAAATACTATGCAAATGAAATGACTAGACAATAATCCAATATAATCAATGTCAAGCCACAAAGTAACATTTGGCTTTAGGTATCCTTGTGGAAGTGAGCAAACACCTAAGTCTACACAAATCACTAGGCACAGTTAGGGATATAGGCATTTCCTACTTCCCAGTATTTGCTGGCAGATGCAGTGCAATGGGTTAGAACCAGCGTCATGACACAGTACAGCGAACTCACTATTTTCACCAGTATGCATTATCATGATCCTCCATTCTTATATCTGCAGGAGATTAATTTAAAAGAACCAACAAAAACCAAAAACCACACTGGACAGCAACGCCAAGATCTTTCCTTTTATGTTTCTTTTCTCCCACACTCAAGTCCCAGGAGTTGCACAGGTAGAAGTAAAAAAATCCAAATCCTTTTTCCTAGCTTCCTCAGAGCAGAAAGCCAGACGTTAACCCATAAAACTGGCATGGCAGCATGCACACACGTGCAAGACACTACAGAACTTCTCATGCTACCACTGCACAGTTAAGAACACCATCTACTTTTTCACTCCTGACCCCAAGTAGAGACCATCAAAGAGAAAGATGTAAAGTGTGCCAGTCTTTGTTATGCAAATAGCTAAACAGAACCAGCTTTTTAAAAATAATTATACATTAAGAAATCCACATCCTCAGGTCAAAGGTTTTAGATAGCACAATTCTTACTCAAGTATTTTTAAGGGTTGTATAAACCTCTGGGTAAAAAGAGTGTATAATTCAAACTCTTAACAGACAATTAACTGTAACCGTGTTAACGGGTGTCACTATAACAAACTGCACTTAACAGCTGCAGAGACAGAATGGGAAGAAAGCAGAATTATGACAAACTGGAAAATGGGCTTTTCCTAAAAGTAACCCACTAACTGCAATGAAACTAAGACCTAATTATCTCTAGTACACGAGAAATTGCTTCAAAATACTTATTGTACAAATGGAAGTAAAGTGTGACATAGTCTCAATGAAATGAATAGTAGACGAAGACACTTGGCTTCTACTGCTGTACTCTTTTCAAATAGCTTGTTTATGACACCATCCCAGTCTTCACCAACTGACACCTGACATAGCAGGAAAAAAAAAAAACTTCTTTTTCCTTCTATACCCAGACAAAAAACAAAACAAAAAACTACATCACAAATAAGTTATGCTATTAAAATTCACCTAAAACTTTATAATTCCTCTTTATGACCTAAGAAAGCTTCAATATTGACATTTTAAAGTCACAAAGACGCAAGAAGAGTTCTTAAATGAAATACTATGGTATTATGTAGCACAGTCCACAGCACAAAAAAAAAGCCACAGACCTCTGATTTGGAGTAAAAAAGTCCTCCCAAGTCTCATGAAACAAAAAAAGTATGTTCCAAGGCCAAGAGTGTTCTCCCCAGTGAATATTTCTACTGAATTCAGGAAACCTATTCAAAATTTCAGAAGGAAAAGCAGAAGCACAATTCGGACATATCAGCCCAACACTCCTCAGCAATCCACGTGCTAATTCATGCACCTGTGCAAGTCAGCTCATAACATCACCTTACAATCTGGGCAGTGGCAGCAAGTTATTCCTAAGCTGTACTGGTGAAACTAACTGCCCAAAATCTCGAGCAATGAGAAATTGGGCTCCATTAATTAATTCAACCCACCCTACACCTACTGCAGTTCATCTCTTCCATCTAGAAAAAGCTGTCAGCTCGGTCAGCTCCAGCTGAAAACAGGAGTGCGAAGCAGCAATACTAACCACGGAGAAAACAACTGAGGAAAGAATGGAAGTTGTTTTTGTTCTTACTATATTCTGTGAATTGGGAATGAAACCAGAGAAGCTGGAAGGGAAATCTGCAGCTGTGAGGGGAAAGGGGAGCTTATTATTATTATTTTATTTTAACCATATGTATTAAACATAGCTCAAAAGCAGGGAGTGAATGGTATCTAAAGCCAGAGGGAAAACCCTGCTACTAAAACGTACAACCCTTGCTGTTTCAACAATATCCCACTGAGTGTGAGAAACCTCTAGAAATAGAATCATAACAAGCATATTTTGGCATAACTTTTATGAAGGTTTTAGGTTTGCAAGTGTGGGCAGCTTTTGACTTACTTAAAAGACAGCGCCTGCTTAAAAAGGAAATTATTCCAAATCACAGCTAAGTCTTTCTCTAGAAGGACAAAAGCAGGACTAGCATAAAAAGCATCTTCCTGCTTTAACATTAAAATGTCAACTCAGATGTGTTGCTAAACGCTATCACAACTTCTAATACTACTTAACAGCTACCCAAGGAGAAGCAATCTATTTTTAAGGCTCATTGTGCAGCCACACAAACCAGTCGTTTGCATGTCACGCACGGCCAGTTCTCACTGGAGGACTGACAGGTCTCAAGATCCCACGGACGTCACCTGCGGGTGACTCTAATATTAAACTTTACCAGAGCAGAGCTGGCAGCTGAAGGAAAAGGAAGAGGACCGAGGGAGAGGTGTAGCCAGCGGCAGGCAGCCCGCCCGGGAAGCGCGGCTTTTTCCAAGCGGTCTCACAGGTGAGCGGTGCCCTCGCTCACTCCAAACCAGCGGCCCAACGGTCGCCGCCTTTCCAGAGGGCGGGAACCGGGGCTTGAAGAGTCAATTCCGAAGCCTCAACAGCCCAACGCTCGCTGGCTCTAGGCCGGCCGGGTGCCGCTGGGGGCAGCTCTCCTCCTCCTCCTCCCGCAGCGATCCCGCCTCAGCGCCCGGCGCGCGCCCGCCGGCCGTTAACGCCTGCCACGAGACAGGGCCCAACGGCGGGAAGAGGGGGACGGAGCCGCCTACCCTGCCCGGGTGCCGCCGCGCTGCACCTCCCCGGGGGGGGCGGGGGGGGAGGGTGGCACCTTCCTGGGCAGCGGCACGGCTGCCGGTTTCCATTTGAAACGGCCCGGTTCTCCCCCCTCCTCCAACCTTCTCCTCCTCCCGGCTCTCTCTCCCGCTCCTCCCCGCCGCCGGCCGCACCAATCCGCTGGGCCCCGGCTGCAAATCAAACTTGGTGCCCTCGGCTCCGCTGCCTCTCTCCCAAACCCCTGTCACTTGCCGAAAACGGCCGCAGCACCTTCCCCACCCACCCCCATCTCCACGCTGTGATGGAGGGGGTTGGGGAAGGAGGGACGAGGTGGGGGGGGGGAAGGAGGGACGAGGTGGGGGGGGGGGGAAACGGCGGTTTGGCGGATTGAGCAGCAGCGGCACGGAGGAGACTTGAGCTCATTTTCTGTGTCTGTCTCTCCTCCCACTCCCAGACAGTTCTGGAAACTGTGGATCACCTCTTGTCACAGGAAACCAGCCAGCAGGCGGTGCAAACAAACAAACACCCTTCGCCTCCGCCCGCCCCGGAATAACGAGCACCTCACCGCCTATCGGTAACGAACCGGCGGGCGCCAACGGCAAAGGGAAAAGCAAAATTTAAAAAAAAATAAATAAATAAATAAATAAATAAAATAAAAACCTAAGTCATCCTCCGAGCAGGCAGCCGCCCAGCGACAGGCGGGGCGGCAGCGGCATCAGGGCGGCTTTGTCTAATTTCAGCGAGTGGAATAATCACCGGAGCCGCGCCGGCCTCCCGCGGACGGACCGTTACACAGAAACAAGGCGGAGATCCGGCCGGGCGCAGCCCGGACCCCCTCCTGCTCGCCAGGCCCCGGGGGAAGAGCGGAATCGCGGAGCTACCCTGACCGGCGCCCGAGCAACTTCAGGCGTTTGCCGCCGCTCCTCGTTCTGTTACGTTAGCGTTTCAACACCGCCGGCGATGTTCCGTTCCCTCGTCAACAAACTCCAGCACGGCCACGCCGATTCTCCTCCACCCCACGCCACCCCCGGGAGCGGGGGGTTAGCAGAGCAACGTCCTGCCCCGGGGCACCCACTGAGCGCCAGGCAGGGGGGGCTCGCTCCACCGTCCCCTGCCCCCGGGGCGGGGCCGTCGTGCACCTGCTGGGTGCCACCTCCCCCTACCCAAACACGTGCACTTCGGGGCTCCCCCAAGTTGCCTCGCGTGGGGTCGGACACAGCGGAGCAGCTCTGACAGCCTGCCCCCAGAGCACAGCTTCCCGCACCCATCGACCAGGCGGGTAACCGGCGGCGGCTCTCCCGCTCCGAAAAGCAACTTCTGCTTCATTTCACCCATGAGCAGTTTTTTTTATGCTTTCCAAGCATTTTCTACGAACCAAAAGCAAGCGCGATGGGGCGGATGGTGTCACTACGAAGCTGCTTCTGCACGTAAACACTTCCTTCCCCCCCCACACACTACACACGCTGCCCGCCGTGGGCGAGCGGCGCTGGCTCCCGCGTACATGCGGGGGTGACAGGGTGACAGGCACTGGCCATGGCTCCCCCGTGCACATCGCTATCCGAGCAGGACTCCCGCTCTGCCGCTGCCATCTACCAAGTTGCTCCGACACTTCCCGCGGCGGGTGATGCCCGGCGATGTCCCCCCACACCCCACCCCCCTGGGGCGGGGGGCTGGCTGGCAGCTCCCCTGGCCGCTGCACCTTCAGAGCTCCGCGCTCCCTACTCGGAGCCCGCAGCGGAACAAAAAAAAAAAAAGCCGGCGGCCGCTACTGGCACCGGCCCCGCCGAGCCGAGCGGTAGCGCAACCTCCCCTCCCCTCTCTCCCTCCCTCCTCCCACCGCCCCGTTCCTCCCGCCCGCCCCGGCCCGGCACAAGTTGCTTGTGGGATAGCGGAGCCGCAACTCGTCCGCCTCCCCTCGCCCGGTACCGCGCGGCGCGGCTCTTGGCGCCATGTTAATGACGTACTATCTTATTTCCACTAGGCAGCGACCTTCGGCACCAAACTGCTCTCTCGCCGCCTCCGGAGCGACATTAGGGGAGGGAAAAAAAAAAAAAAAAAAAAAAAAAAAAAAAAAAAAGACCCATCAAATATGGCTGTGCTGGCGGCTCCCCCGGCTGGCGCGGCGGCGGCGGGCACGGTTACCTGCTGGCGGCGGTGGCGGTGGCGGGGCGGCGGCGGCGGCGAGGAGGGGAGGGCGGGCGGCGCGGCCGGGCTCCCCCTGCGCGGAGGGCTCGGGGCCGCCTCATGAGTTCGGGGCGGCGGGCGCGGAGAGCGGCTGCCTGCGCCACACACGCACACACCGAGCGAGAGAACCGCGCTCACTCCCCTCACACACACACACAGAGAGACTCCCTCTGACTGACGTTTGTACTTGTTATGGAGGAAGGACTCCGTGAATCAAAACTCGTTTCTGGGTCACTGCTGCCACAGGGGGGAGCTGCTTTAATCCCCTGCCAAAACTGGAAGGCGAGGGAAGCCGGGGGAAAGAGGGTGGGAATAATAATAAGAAGAAGAATAACGTAGCGCCGGGCTGGGGAGGCGGCGGCGCGGCCCCGGGGGAGCCGCCGTTAACTCTTGGCGGGCCCGGCAGCAGCGCGGGGGGTTCCCGCCACCGACTCCCCCCGCCTCCCTCCAAAATGAAGACGGGAGGCGGGAGTGGCTGGGAGGGGGACATCCCCAGGCCTTACCCTGCGACAATCGCTTCTGCTCTCCCAAAAAAAAAAAACCTAAACCCGTTTCCCCAGGAGGAATGAGGATGCTGCACAGGCTCCCTGTGCCTAAGACATAATTCACTGTTTTTCAGGCAGAGAAACTGAGGCACGGAAGAGTTAAACGGCCACATACGTAGCGCCTAATTGCTAGGGCAAGAATAAACCTGCAGGCTCCCCATTCTCAGCCCCCCAGCTCCCCAACTTTGATACTACAAAGACTAGAAAGAGCTAACACATACTGCGGCTCCGCTCACATCTTTCTAGCGGGAAAGGAAATTATCTTAAATTGGCACCAAATTACATACTAAACTTCCCATTATCAAAGTATGTTTGAATGCAGATTTCTTTATTTTCCACAGAAACCGCTTTACCTCACGCCATGCACCTGCGCTCCCTGAGTGAAGGAGAACTCCCCCTTTTGAGCAGAATTCCTGAGCAAAAACAGTGTGAGGTAATAAACGCCACGGAGAAGATTCAGCATAATCTCAGACAGAGAATTAAGGCGATCTGTGGAAAGTAATCCCCATAGTATGCAAATACAAATTAGTGCAGCCTCCACAGCAATATCAGCCTGCCAAAGAATCACACCTTAGTTCAACAGAGGAATTGGGTCGTTACTCATCCATGCAAACCGAGTCATTTATCCTGCCGGCTCACCCACCTACCTACCCAACAATGAAACGGTACTTACATCCTAAGAAGTTGTAGTTTACTACAAAAATATCCTTTTCTCCCTCAGGATATTTTTTTCACTATGAAAATAAAACACTCACAGTTTTATTCATAGAACAGCTTGATGTATCTTCAGATTTTAGACCCTAAAGTAAGACCTTGATTTGCCTTGTTTTCATCTACACAAAAATAAACAACAACAACAAAAAAAACCATATACAGTCTGTACATTCTCCCACACTTACCTTGGCATCCAGGCCTGTACAGATACCGGATGGAGTAGCTTGGCACACATCAGCAGTCTAATTCGGAGTAGCTCCACTTGATGTCGTTCATATTCACAGGATCGGAGCCTTAGCTTTTTGCCATTCGTGGTACAGCCATCAGGTACTTGTGATCACACCGGATCAGATTATCTGATTAATAGTCCACTTATTGCAAGAATTACTTTCTTACACCCATCATCTTACCTCTAAACTTCCGGGAACCTGCCCCGTGCGCTAATTTTCAATACTGCCAAAGGAAGTTGGTGACTGGAGACTTTGTTGATTTGTATCATCTACACGGCGTGTGCCCACTGCTGTGCTATGCTATAAACCAGCCCCGGAACAGATTAGGTCAGAGTTTTCTCACTCAGTGGTCTGCAGGCCCCTTGGGAGCTCATAGACTATTTCTTATAAGTCCATTAAAAAAAAATAATTAAGATTAGCAAAGCTACTCTCAGTTGGCATTTCCTATGCAGAGGTATGCACCTCTACTGGATGAATGTTTTGTTTTTTTTTTTAAAAAAAAAAAAAAATCTATATTGTAAAAGACTGAAGAATCACAGGAAATGCTGTTTGTCTCACTTTTCTGAATTCTGTCCAAGAAAGTTCAGAACTGGTTTCTGAGAAAACCTTAAATGTGAATGTGCTCTAATTTCTAAAGAGGAGCGATAGAAACTGTCCTGTCTCAAACTCATTGGATTTGAGGCAATATCTTTGTTTTTCTGTAATTAGTCTTCCTTTCCATATACAACCAAGTTTAAGTAACATCTTGTATTTTAAGAAACATTTCTCTTGGAAGCCATGCAAGGCTGTACATGTAGGAACAGAACATGAATGTTTGCAGAATGGTGGGCTGTGTTTTAGAAAGCACAGACTAAAAATGCTATCTAAATTACTGCAGAAGACTCTCCAAATGTGAGCCCGCTGCGCTGTAAAAGCAGCTAGTCCAGTCTTTGTGAGAAAGGTAACGCAGCTGGGGAAAAAAAAAAAAAGATGTTATTTTGTCTCTGCATGTCACTGAGACTGTTCTGGAAAAAATGTACTCATACATTTTAAAAGGAAATATTGAAAAATTGAACAGCTAGCGGCTGGAATAATTTTGGAAATTATTGTAAAACACTTCACAAAGAAAAGGTTGCATCCTGTACTACTTCAATGTTGCAGGTGCAAAGTTGTACACTAATATAGCTGTGGTCAAACAGGAGATAACGTAATAGAGCATACCAGAGTGAGTAAGCCAATGGCATCATTAATACAAAACAGTGCTAAAAAAAAAGAATCTACACATGATCTAAATAAAGCGATGAGTTGTTCACTGCAGAATCACCTTTAGCAGCTTAAGACACTGTTATGACTCCTGCCTGAGAATACCAGCAGCAGACACCAGAATGGACTGTATGAGCGGTCCTCACTTGCTTCTCTACAAACTCAGTGCCCAGCTCAACCTGCCAGAGAAAACAGAGGAGGATGCTGAAAGCAAGCCACGTGGGGCAAAGAAAGAAATCTTAATTCTGCATTAAACATCTGACCATAGTCTGACTCTAAAGATGAGGAACCAAAAAAGTGAGAGATGACCTCACAGTAGTCTTCTGCTACCTCCACTGTCTAAATTTCAAGGTGATGGGTAAAATTTTGCTGGAGGTAGAGTCACTCGAAGTTTTGCCATGGACATCAGTGAGGCCAGAATTTCAGCCCTCATCACTAACAGATATTCAGCCCCTCAGCAAAGCGGGCATTTTGTTATCACAAGTAACGTCATTAGATGCTGTGCCTCACTCAGTCATCTTTATGATTACCACTCACTCCAGGAGCTCTCAGATAATATGTATCAGGCTTGGAGTTAGGCTTTGTACTAGCACACAGAAATTGTAGTCCCTTCTCCAAGTTGTTTCATCAGATGTAGTCACTCATATATTAAATTTTATATAAATTTCTGGTCATTTATATAGTTTCTTAATGTCACCCTCTTGACTGTTTTTTTTCTGAGCAGGTGCACAAAGCCAAGGAAAGAATATATGGTTTTTTCAGCACTTTTTTTCCAGCCTTTCCTGGAAATCTATTGCTGTAGCAGTGTCTGATAATTTTTTTTTTTTCATTTCGTAATATTACTTTTACACTTGGACTCTTCTCCGCTAATTCTTTCAGAGTCTCTGCACACAAAGGTGGAGCTAATGAGTTTCTCCCCACAGTTAAACTTAGGCACTTAGAACTCAAAACTGCTCTTTTGGCCCCAGTTTTTAAGAACTTCTACTTCCATTTTCTCCTCTTCATTTTGAAGATTAGAAACTCAAGGGGAGGAACACAGGATCCAAGCCAGCACTGTCAAGACTTTAGCTTGTCCTTAATCTTCAAGAGTAAGAACTTCCAGAGAACTTTCACATCTCCTGTGAGAGATGTGCTGCAGAGAGATAAGACAGATGCACAGTTGGGCCAAATCCTGTTGAGGTCCATTTTGTCTCTAGTTGGTCTACACACATGAGCAAGGGAAAAAAAAAAAAGCCACTGACTCATGCATATGTAAATCTATACCACTTACAAATGGCGTAACTCCTGCAGAAATAAAACTTGCTCATGCAGGCTTATGCATGGACTATGCGTAAGGAACACAGTTGTCACAGTTTTGTCTAATCCAAATACATCATTTATGTCAACATGGCACCTGACCTTCTCACTAAATTATGCACAAAAAAAAAAAAAAGAAAAATTAATTGGTGCTCTGGCTTTTGCTTCCTTCTCCTTATCTACACGCACTGAATTTTGGTGTGTCTGGATTAGGGAGGTCAAAAAGACTAAGCTCAGGCAGTATATTATTTCCTTTTACTCTGAAGCTGAGGTTTACAGCTACCAGGATTGCTTCTGAGAGTGATTTGCAGATTCACAGGCCATACTCCAAAGACCTGCTTTCTCCTGTGCTCTCAAGCCTCAGTTCTTCTGTTTTATAGTTCCTTTGTTTTATTGAAACGTAGTTGTTGTGAGACGTCACTCACTGGGTGTATGAGCCAGTACCCCTGTAAGCAGAAGCTGTGCCAGTAAGGCATGAGGATGGGCAGGGATGAAAATCAATCTTTAGAGCTGAACTTTATCCTTAACATGCTATCAAATAGAGTGCTTGCACAGAGAGGCTAGTGTAGTCTTTGTAATGACAGAACTTGAGAAGCAGAGATTATAATATTCATTTTATGTGTGGGTAGGCAGGGGCATACAAAGGTTAAATCATCAACTCGCACAAGTCACATGTTAAGTCAGCGTTAAAACCAAGAATAGAAACCTAAAGTCATGCCTCTCAGTCCAAGGTTTCTAATGATTAAACGATATCCTCTCCTTTGGCCCGGTCTGTAGCACACAACACAGTACAAAGTATACCTCCATGACATTTTGCACAGAGATATCTAAATATTTTTGCAAGTCAAACACAATCATTACACAGCTATGCAACTGCTGATGTTGTCTATTCATCTAAGAGTGAAGTGGGAATAGATATGTCCAACAGGTAACATTTACTAAATTCCAAAATCTAAAAGTACAGTGACTGAAATGAGTGGAAAAGTGGAAGCTGACAGGAAACCAGTAGAACAAGATCCTCGAGGGAAGAACTAGAAGCAGGCAGTTAACTCGCAGGTCTGCGAGTTAAGCGAGATGAAGCTGGTGCATCACCTTTAAAGTAAACCACAAAATTTTGGACATGATGAGAGAAGTAATTAGCAGCCAAGGTAATACCCTAAGTACAGGAAGAATGGATTGTGAAAACCTCGAGAGCTTAGCAGCAATAGATCAAATCTCAGTTGAAGTATATACACGTGTCTATCTGGCATCTCATCAAGCAGCATTACACTGGCTAATCTAAATGAACTTCAATATTAAATTGTGGTTGTGCAGGCAGAAATCATGTAGTGAAAGAAAGGTGCTGTCACAAGACTCCTAGAAGAGTTCAAAAGAATCTGATTACACATTTTCTGATTGCAGAGTGCGTCCTGATAACTGGCTGCTAAAAGTGAAGTAGTGTGCCAGTTTACTGGGGAAGTACAACAAAAATCAATTCCATTTTTTCAGTAACAATCTAGTGCCAAAATTACTTAAAAAAATAAATAATTAAAAAAGCAACTTCAGCTCTGGATCCTTAGGAGCCAGGAAAAAAAAGATTAAACTTAAAAAAAGAAGATCAGCTGTTGAAATTGCTCAGAGCAGCTTGTTGTAACATTTCTGGAAAGAGCAGAAACCTTGGAAGTACCTTCCCATGTGGCTCGTTTGGGTTCCACTCGGTACTTTATGGAATTGCCCCAGAGTTGCTTCTATTTGTGGTTTCTCCTGGGACAGCCTCTTCCAAATGCTGTGACTCACAGATCATTGAATTTAAAGCTGTTTCCAGACCATGAAACTGAGGTCTGCCACAATGGCCAAGCGATCGCACACCCTCCACGGCAGAAAGCAGATCTAGGACAATTAGACATAAGTTACAACGCAGAGGAGATATTCTGTTTATCCTCAAGAGGTGTAGCTCCCTCTCCTCAGTTTACCAGCTTCCGTGCTTGAAATGGGGGATGTGTCAATCAGAATTTTGGCAAAGGGCAAATTTTCTCCCTAAATAGTTAGAGGTCCACTGATTTCAGATGCCATTGTACTGAAACCTACTTCAAATATGAGTAACTTGAGCTCAATAGTAAGCAGATATAAGACAACAAGGGTGTAAAGAAGCCATCACTTCTAGATCAAGAAAATGCAAGTGAAACAAATAGGCAACTGCTGTTTATTTAAGCTATTTTACTTTATAAATTACATGTTTTAGAAATTAAGTTATTCAGTGTTTAACACACAGGAAAAATTATTGATAAAATTAAATATCTTTTTCTTGTGGCAGTATCAATTGCTGAGCTTTTCTACAAGTTTCACTGCATAAGTAAGCACCAAAAAAAAAAGCAGTTTAGAAAGTTTTAATCAGCATAAATGTAAAAAAAAAGCTGCCTCATGTACTTCCATTTCACTGTTTTATATATTCAGAGGTTCAACACTACCAAACAGGACTTGGAACTAGAGGCTCAGAATACCCATGACAAAAGAACCTTTACACATTAGGGGAAGATGAGCTCTTCTCTAACCTCCCCCCTAAAATAGGGCAGGGGGGTATTGGGATGAAGTTTACCCCCTCTACCAATGGGCCACATAACCTTGCAGCAAATGGCCCAGGCTGACTGTCCCTATCTGGCTGGCATTGATACATACCCAAAACAAAACAAGCTGTTACGCTTCTGCTTTGCTAAAAGCTTATCAGAAACACATACCCAGTAAAAAAATTTCCAAAATACAAGAAAAAGCCGCAGTACCCTTATCAGGTAGGGAATTATTATCTATTTGGCAAATGAGACATTGAGACATAATAGTAAAGAGATACAAATGAAAACTGCCCCTGGCAAAGTAAAGAGACTCAGTCTCAGGATTCAGCCCCCACATATTACAACAGCGTAATCCTTCAGTGCCGTTTGAAACACACACATACAACACAACAGGTCAGCTGTCCATAACACTGCATTTGCACACGGGATGTGTCTAACCCCAAATTTCTGCTTCAGAATCTAGGAGAGCGATTGGAACTACAGGAGGTAGCAGAGTCTTTGCAGATGAAGAAGTTCAGAGGTAAACCCTTAAACAACTGCACAGCAAATTTTCAGTATATAGCCCTTGAGTAATTTCATATCATTTATAACAGTAATTTGAAGTTCCTTTGTTTTGTTTTTTTTTAAATAGACAAAGGAGTTTATTGCTTATTTAGAAGTTACATCATCTCTGCTACTGCTCAAAGCCAAACTGCCACAGATGCATTTAACTAAGCACACAGTGAAGAATGAAGAAAACTTGGAAATCAAATAATTACTCTGGCTCCTGTGAACTTTGCTTCACTAAGCAAAAAACCTGCAGCAAACAAAATAGTCTCTGACCTTCCAGAACAACACTTAAAAAAAAAAAATTTAAAAAAAAAAAAGTCTGATCTGCTTATATGGGCAGATTTTGGCACAGGGTAAACATCTATGTTTGCTCCTCAAATTGCACAAGTCAGAAAAGAATCTCTCTTTTATCCAGGATGTGCTTTTAAACCATCGTGCAGTTCTGTTTCTTTGACAATCTGAGGCAGGTTACTTCCTTCACATGGAAGTGCGAGCACTGGGGCGAAGTAAAAGTGCCAGCTGCCTGTAATCTGTTATCTCTAAAGGAGGAACGGGCATATCCTGCAGCGAGTGCACGTACCCTTACGCAACTGCCAAAACCGCAGCTCCAGCCTACTCGGCTTCTCAAATATTCAGCCAACCACAGCAGCATCTCTGCCCTCAGCCAAAGCTAAAGGTGAGCCCACAGTGTCTCAGATCTCTCCGGGAAAAGGGCCCAACTACTTAAGGGAGCCAGGCAGTGTCTTCGGCCGTAGCATGCTGAGTGGAAAAAAAAAAAAAAAAGGTTTACAGAAGATAAGTTCAGGAAAGCCTGAAAGAGCGCCAGCCCCAGAGCAGACAGTCCCATGCCAGAGTACAACTTGTACTGGCACTCAAGTGTAGTGCTTTGGATCAATAACATCTGTAAGAAAGCACATATTGACTGACAGGCTGGCCTGATGCACACAGGGAGCAAAGGGACTTTTCCGCTCCCAGCACGCTGGCGCTGGAGCCTCAAGCAATGATTTGGCTCTACCTTTACATGTTCATTTCATGCTTTTCAAAGAGCTGCTCCTGTCTTTGGTGACCCCCCCTTTGTAAGGAAATTAAGCATCTTTCATGACTGCCTTAATAAAAAGTTGCAAGTACAGTGCGCTCAGTAGTGCCCGATACATGCCTCACACGTCCTGCTTAGCTTGTTTGCTGGAGTTCGATTTCAGTGAAGGAAATCCATGACAGCAAAAAGGTCCCATCCTCGGGCAATGTAATGAGACACCAAGATCACCAGTTGTGTAAACCCCGTCATTTCACGTGAAGAGAATTAATAAGTATTGAAAATGTGTACGTCTGTCACATACTGGCCGCAGCAAGGGAGCCCTATTAACCGAGTAAGCTGGTTACCCTTCAGAATACAATTAACATCAGCTGGTTAAGTGTTTAAAATCCTTTTAAAATTGCCAGAGATACACTAATACTTTGAATTGTGTGTTTTTCCATTAAAAAATAGCAGTCCGGAAAATCAAGCTACAATATACACCAAACCCCTTTTCTACTACATACACACACGCACGCTTTGCTTTCGCAAGGATCTCAAAGTCAGAAGATCTCCAAGCCCACTTAAGGGAAGAAGACGCTGATACTTGTCTTGTTTTAAAAACTCTTTCCACGTACCTACAGTTTGCAAGCAACCATTGAAACCAAAAGCATGAGTTGAAGTTCTCTTTTCACTGGGAATGAGTGTTTATGGCGCTGACAGCAAACGAGGAATTAGTCAACCTCTGCTTTAAAAGCTGCACATAATTTCCAGTATACGCACCAAATGAAGTCCTACTTAGCAAGGTGTTGGCTACACTAATTCTGTTTACAGGTCATAGCAGAAAAATAGACACATTTAACCCTGTGAAAATTTGGGCCAGGTCTGAGAGTATTAAGCCAAAATACGCTAGGTTACCGAGACTAGGTTCAAAGGACTTTGATGTCCAAGGCCAAAATTGTAGTTCAGCAAATTCTTGCTCATTTGTCCGGCTCTGGAATAGTGTAAACTTACTTAGTGCCTCCCTGCATGATTGCAACATTCCCTGAAGATCTGCAGCTCTTATTTTTTTGGCATGATCTTAACGGCTTCGGCTTGCATAACGAGGTCATGGCTTCAGTCTCAGCCCTGTGAAGCCAGATGTGATTGTCTAGGGCTACCTATCAGTTAGATGCTTCCACTTTCTCCAAGCTGAATTTCACAACACTGTGCTGGAGAGCCAGAGGGCTTGCTTCTTCTCATCCCGCTTCATGGCTTGTATGTGCTCTTGTTGCACATTGCCTCAACTTTAATAAAAGGGAGAGAGAACACACATCTGAGCCCAAGTTTTCAGCTAAATCATTGTATCTCATATCTTTGTACTTATTAATTTTGTCCTGACTACAGTACATTTTAAAAACTGCAGGAAAACTTTTACTGCTTGACTCATTTTTTCAAACAATACTATTTCAGGTTTGAGACTTGCATAAGACTTTTACTGGATGTGCTACAGGCATAGACACCAACTACAATATCTTGACTTTTTGGTATTTTTAACCTCTATTAATAACACCGGTATATTCAGCTCACACTTCCCTATTGAGAAATCATTTTGTTCCACATACAGGAAAAACTCCTGTATATGTAGGCCACAGCTTGCAAAAATAAACAAATAATACATTTTCTAAGAGATTAAGTTCCTATGTATGTTACGGTGCTTGACAGTGACAACAAACCACATGAATTTCCTCAAGAAAAAAAAAAAAAAAAACAACAACAACAAAAAACCCCAAAACTTTTGCAGGAAACAAGTGAAGTTGCAGTTTTTTTTTTCATTGCGCCAAGGTTACGTCACTTATCTCTCGGGTACAGATGACACTAATAACCATGTGCCTGAACTCCAGCTAAATTATCAGCTTCCTTTAAATAGTTTGAGGGAAGAAAAACAGCAAGAATGCTGGATAGGAAAGTAAGAAGACTTGGTCTTGAGCCTAATTTTGAAAATTCTTTCAGTCTAGCCTCTGAATTTTGTGCTACAGGTTTTCATATACAAAACTTTATCATTTGTGCGTGCAGACTCAGTAGCTGCACATGGAGCCACCCAAACTGCACAGTGTGCGCACAGCACCTGCACAGACTAAAGCTGTCTCTAGACAAGTTCTAGCTATCCAGCTCAAGCATTTGAAATGATCTCCACCCTTTAGGAGGCCACTCTTCGCCTCTGTTAAAGGTACTTGTTTTAACCCTGACGTCACTGGTCCTCATGAGTAGGCATTACACAGAAGCGTACATACTCAAATATTTGTAAGTCAAGTTCTGAAGAGGTCACCTTAATCCTTTGACTTTTAAAATGCATCACACTTTAAAAATTGTCTCATCTAGTTGCTGTCTTGAAGAATGGAGAAAGATCAAGTAGGTGAGGCTTAAAAAAATAAAAAATAAAAAAAAATAAAAATCACCCCACAACAAAAACCAAAAAAGAAGGGTAATTCTGTTAAATTTCAGATTGTAGAATGCCCCACACCATTGAATTAACTGCTGATATCCTGTCCTCTATCCTTCAGCCAAATCCTCCATGTCTCTACAAACACTGTCCAATCTCCACCGGGATTCAGCTAAACATTCAGGTCCTGCTCAGAATCAGAAATTTACAGCCAAATGCAGGTAGTACCAAGAGCATTTTAAGATTTCTACAGCAACATGTAATGACTTCATTTTAATAGGTAAACACGATGAGCTCCACAAATGACTGCTGAGGCATTAGAGATCATTAGTTCCACAGAGAAAGCACTAACATCCTGCAGTATCAAATTGTTTATCACTAATTTACAGAGACTGCATCCACAAATACATTTCTATCACTTTGTAGTTGCTTAATTAATTACATATATTAAGCAAATTAAACTGAAGGATGCAGCGAGTACTCCCAGGGCAACCAATGGCTATGTCACCAGCAATTTGCTTCTTTTCCATTCACAGAAGTCCTCCTAGTTTTCTTTTTCTTTTAGTGGCAAAGAGAATTATGAAAGGATGAAAGCTGTGATCTCACTAGCACAGCAGAAATCAAGAGATACTTCTATCGCATTGAGATTGGTGGGATAACTCCAAGAGCATAACTTCATAAACAAATGCAGGAGTGAACAAGCAAAGCAAACTTTGGGGAATCTTCAGATCACAATCAGAACATCCCAGTGCGGCTTTTCATTATGATAAGACCAGAAGAAGCCCACAGATAGCGATAAACCACGCAGGTATTTGCAAGTTCATTCTCAACTTGGTATGTGGAGTCTTCTACAAAAGTATGATTTATAAAAACTAACATTTAAATAGTTTAATTGTTTAATAAATCAGATTAACACTAATTACAATAATATTTACTGATTTGTTATCTGTATGTGAAATGTTGTTAGAAGCAATTGTAAGCTCGTTGTTAATAACATTTTGGATAAAGCTGTTCTGCTAATTAATTTTTCTTGTATAAAATAATGAGAAATCAACACTTAGATCTCAAGTGGTTAGAAGACCAGAATGTTATTTTGCTTGAAAACAAAGCAAAAACAGTAACGAAAAAAAAAAGTTTGTCTGGTATTTTCAATACTACACATGCTGCTATGAAGAAAGTTCACCGCCTGCCAGGCAGACCCAGTACCTCCACAAACCCGGTTTTACACACATTTAGGTCCAGAGGCATCACCTGGACTATTCTCGTACCTAACAGTAGACAACTTCATAAGGTTTTGTCAGACTGGGTGCTAATGTGCCCCAGGCAATTAACAATTTAAGTGTTTTTAAAAAAATAAAGCAATATACTGATGATTTAGATTTACATGTTTAGGAGGTAGTTGTCTTTTTTATATTATTCCTTAACATATGTTCAGTCCTTGTACTGTGTTATCCCTGTTGTGTGTACATGTATATTTTTGGTCACATATACAACAGAACCTATAGATGAAATACCACCACAGTCAGTTTATTTAAAATGTACACCCATTTTTGTTAATTTAAAAAAAAAATACAGATTTTTCCCAATAATCCAAAATCATCCTGTAAAAATAATTTCTGATATTTGTGGAGCTCTATTTGGATTTTGGAAAAAAAAAATATTATTGGCATTCATTTTTTCTGTACTATAAGAGTATAGGACACTTAAGCATCATGTCTTTGTCTCATACCAAAAAAAACCCACCACAGCACAAACCCCCACCTAAAAAAAAACCCCCAAAACCAAACCAAAAAACAACCAGAGAAAAAAAAGAACCCTGAACCACCCAAACCAAGTGGGAACATACATAAAGGGCAATTCCACAGCTATTTTGTGGTAAATGATAAGGTACAAAGTGTCCCTTAGTGCCTTAGTGGATGTGCAGAAATAGGATCCAGAGTTTGGAATGTCCTCATTTCCTGACACTTTTCTCCTTTTTTAACTGTGTAAGAACTGCTGACTGCTACGTTTCATAGGGAGAGGCAACCTTATTCTTCACTGGTTTGTCAGATTTAGGAATGACTAATTCTTCTGTTCTAGTATTACAGTAGCAGTTCTGAAAGGAAAAAGGCATAAAATATTAAAGTTGAGTGTTAATGCCTCTCCCCATCTTCTTTACCCCAATTTTGGGACATAATTTAGAATCTTCTTGGAATACTCTATGAAATGTTAAACTTGCCCCATGATACAAAGACAAAGCACTTCTTCCATACTCATTGATACCAGCCTTCATACTTCGAATTAAAGTTCAAATGAATCAAACAAATCCTATGCACCTAAAAGGAAAACAGAACAGAAGTTGATGACCAGAACAGCAGAACGTTTGAACTCTTTAACTCCAGGTCCTCCAAACCATTGTCATGGTTTTACTTTAACGTCCAGATCTATGCCATGGTTACACTAAGCCTTTCTTGAATGAACAAAACAAAACAAAACAAAAAGTCCTCCGATAAACAGCAAAAGCAGTAGATGAACTAAAGTATTTCATTGATACAGACCACAGCAATAACATCTTCAGGAGAAAATTGCTCGTTAGATATACCAAGTTCCAACTGTCTAAGAAAACAATCTGCACTTTGGTTTCCCACTTCAAAGCAGGAGCTGGCTGTTCAAATTTTCCTGGAAAATGCACTAGCTTGAACCCAAAACCTGATGAGCCATCCGTTCCTATGAATAGGTAACTAAAGCGTAACAGGATTTTACTAATATATTTATAATCTGCATGGTTGAAGTAAACAGTACTTTCAATGTCTCTCTTCACCAGAAATCGCAGGCTAGATCTGGCTGCCAAAACATAAATTATATGTTCCCTCAAAGGTTACTCTGCTTCAGTCAATATAAGGTTTCCTCATCAAAATTCTTCCATTAATTGATGAGAACCTGTCTTGTCTCTTTTCTTTCATTTTAAATGCTTTTTATTTCATCTTCTTCTGTTCCTCACGGATATTCCTTTATGTTGTGCCCATTCCTGGCAGCTGTTCTTCCCAGCAACCACACCACCAGCAAGAGTCATTTGGACTCTGTTGGCCATGCAAAAGCATCACACTGGTGGTCCCCTGGTTACTAAAAGCAGCTTGGTTAATTGAGCAAGAGCACCCTCTTTCTAAAGCGGTTTTTGTGCCAGGAAGCCTTGCTGGTTTTCACAGTGGGCAAGTATCCTGTGACTGAATGAGATTTGGGCTTCTCTAGCCAGCTCAGTATTGCAAACACATCCTAGTCTGAAACAGCTGTCTAGACATTCATCAAGCTGTTGGGTTTCAGCTCTCCATATTTAGTTTTGATGTGTCTAGGCTTGCTTGGATTGAACAAGCTTAAGTATTCTCTCTTTCGCTGGCATCTTTGGTATATTTCCAGACCGCTCAGTAGCTCTTTCATGAGACTTCCTAGCCCAACTGCTGTTCTGAATCAACTACTACTAACCTTCCTCCAAATACGCCCTTTGCTACATCTGTGACTCAGGACTCTTGATTTTCAGCTCATTCCTTCAGGGAGCACGTGGCTACTGAAGCAAATCAATCCTTATCTCTATGTGAATAATACCTGCAAATCTCAATTTTAAGCAGTTTGTAGAATTAGCTTTTAAAAAATGTTTTATATACTAAATACACTCATGTACATACCTACATGGTTCTCTAAACAGTCTGCAAGGTGTCCAAGACTAAGATTAAAGTCCTCTAAGTTTACAATTCTCCCTATTCTACACAGAGCTGCTTCTCTGAAGCAGAAGGCCTTCCAAACATTAGCTTTTCCTCACTTCTCCTTTCGGGTACTTGTTTTCTCCGTTCCAAATATGGCTAGCAAAAGACCCGTAAATCCAGATTTCTTTTCATGGTATTACACAGAAAAGCTTTAAAGTTTCTCCTTCTCCCAAGTCAGCCATTACTTGCTTACCTGGCAGAATGGTTAGGGTTGGTTTTTTTTCCTCACCACTACTTCTAGCATGTTTCTTAAATTGTACTCGTCATTCAAATGTCACTGAGTTACAATAGTCCAAGCATCTAATACACGTAGTAGTCACTGCAGACACAGTGGAATCTTTTCTTCTTCCACTTCCAAGAATCATTTCTGCAGGGAAGGCCACACACTGATCTCAAATAACAAAGCTACACAGAAAAAAAAAAAAAATGGTCACACAAGACTTGTGGAACACTTCATAGAAATAATGCAGAAGTGGCCTTATTCTTTGTATCATAAAGCTGACATTTATCTAAGTGCATTTTCTCAGTTATTGTACACTTCATAATAATTTAAGGAGAATTCAGAAGGTAAATGGAGTTTACTAATTTATCGGTAAGTATTGAGGTTTATACTTTATGACTGCCTCCATAGTAAAAGCAAGCTGCAGAAACAGACAGAAAGCAGCAGGAGTAATTTTTGTTTAATTTTATTAGGTTTAGTAAAAAAAACATTCAGAGAAAAATCACAGTGGCAATTTTTTTCAAGTCTCCGTGCCATGGGTTGAGCTGTGGCAGGAGTTACGCTATCTCTATTCTTGCAGTTTAGAAGGAAAGCCACCATGTGAAAACAAACAGCCCAAGATTTTAAGCAGGAAAGCTTTTCTCTGCAGTTCTGTGATGCCAATGAGTGAAATTCAGGTCTGCAAGCACAGTTCTATTAAAGTCACCATCACTATGAAACAGCTTTCCTGCACTTCAGAAATGTGATCTCCAGATACAGATGAGAGTCCTTTGCATTTATTTTAGTGATGAAAATAAGATCTACTACTCTTAATTCAGCAAAGACTATCTATGAAAGAACTGAATTCTATTTCAGTCTAGTAACCATCAACAGAATTCCCTACTAAACTTCCATCACATACATCTGATAACATCAGGATTAAACAGATGGTAAATATTAAGCATCTGCTTTAAAGACCAAGACACCAAACTACCAGGCTGATGACCTGTATATTTTGTCAGTAGGCTTTATTAATGGGGGTGAGGTCTCAATTGAGCTTGTAAGCTATCACTTATTAAAATGCTACTCTGTTGAAAACAGCACCAAAGTGCTAATATTTAAGCCTATTTTTAGGACTCCCACTTGAAATACTTTTTTGGAGGTTGATGCGAACACAGCATAATTGTGGCTATGTTTTCATTAGCAAGTTGTGCAGCACTATCAGAGCACGTCTGAAGGGCAAAATAAGTGTTGCTGGAAACAAACAAAAACCAAAAACAAAAACAAAACAAAACAACAACAAAAAAAAAAAACAAACCAAAAAAACCTGTGCTACAAGTGTTTCTGGAGGGAAGAGGGAGTGCTTTATACCAGCTGTACCCCAGTCTCTGCACTGAATGACTATTAACAGTTAAAGCATTTTAAATATGCTCCTGCAGCCCACCTTTTGCTTTAGTTTAACTGAAAAGGAACTCAGTTTGTGTTCTTCAATACAATTTGACAACACAAAGCAAGGAGGATGGAAGGATTCATGCCACCAGGCCATCCCATCCCTCAACTAACATGTTAACATGTAACCACTCTGTGATGATCACCAGAAATACTGCAGGCAGAAAACATTTAATATGAAAGAAAATTATAGAGAAACAGCATCTTTTCCATGAGGGTTCTATTCTTAAAAGCTTTCCCTGATTTAAAAACCTAGTACCTTTTCAGGAACGTTACAAAGCCTGCTAACTTCAGAGTAACCATTTCGGAAAGGCAAAAATGTTACAGTCAAGAGGTCTGTTTAGTATTAAAGTACTTTAAGGAAACTTCAATGGGACAGTGGTAAGGCAAGTAAAATTAGAAGAAAAAGTTGCACTTCTCAGACTTTTTTTTTTATTGAAAGAAAAGCAATTGTCTGTAGCAATATGGGCACAGATGTTTTCAGGTACAGAAATAAAATACAGATGGCGGAGACTAAGTGAACTTCATATCTGTATATGGGTCTAGATTGACTCAAGAAGAATGAGAATCAGATTCTGCTCTTCACTTCATGTGCGCACCATCACTAAAGCACCAAGGGGTTCTCCAAGTTGTAAATTCAGACATCAGTAAGTCTGAGTGGGACACCTCCTGGTAAGTCTGACCATTCAACATTCATCCCCACTAAACTTCAAGGACATAACAAGTCAGTGTAATTACACAGGAATTCTGATCTACTGAGCTGTTGCTATCTCTCTTCTTTGTAAATGGAACCCAGATCCATGGCCCAGGACTTCAGATTTCTGGGGTCTGAGGCTGAGTTCTGCAAAGCACAGAGGTATGACCTTGGCCCAGCTTTATAGAGAAATTATTTTGGAGCTGTGGGAGAATATGCAAGCTAAAACAATCCAAGATAAGAAGAAGTAAAAGTAGTAAGAAGTAAAAGTAGTAAAAACAAAGACTAAGGTGAAATTTTTGAGTTGGAAGCAGTAACTCAAGGACTCAAGAGACAAATACTGCCATGGAAATGTATAAAACCCCAAAGAAGTTCTAGTCAGAAGTCAGCAAGATAAAGGAACAGTTTGTTCCAAGAGGCCAATACTTCTCCACCTGACCAACCAGCGTAGACTCCTCAGATGTTTGCATTAGGCGTGGTGCACACATTTCAGGTTGGCCTAATAGAATGTTGTTCTTATCAATGTGCTAGCCGGTAAATAATTACTGAGTACACGTGGGTTGTATTTACTCCCACTTGCAGATCTCTATGCACGGTAAAGATACTGATACTGTTAATTTCGATACCTGCTTTGACACCAATAGGCATTGCTACTTACTGATTTCAACAGCCATTGGCATCACTACACATTGATGCCTACTGATTTCAAAACTTTGGTATCAACATGTATTGATAACTATACACATCATTACCTTTTGATATCAATAGGCACCAATAGGCATCAGAAGGTATCAATACTGATCAATATCAACACCTTTGTATACTGATAAATATCAATATCTATCATTTTAATACCGATTTCAATATCTATCAAAAAGCATTGATACCTACCGATAAGTATAGTTATCAGTACCTCTTGATTTTGAAAGCAAATTTCAATATTGGTATGCATCACAACCTATTCCAATACTTATTTTAATAACAAAAGGCATTGGAAGAGTATGGTATCTATTGAAAGGAATCAATACCTATTAATATCCAAGGCTGTCAATACCAATCTCGCTATCGGTAAGCATCAATACATTGCAGTATCAATAGCCATCTGTACCTATCAGTTTTAATAATGATTTGTATATCATCAGGCATTGATACTTACTGATATCAATAGGTATCCAAAGGTAGGCATTGATGCCTGTCAATTTCTGTACTGACTTTGAAATTAACAGGCATCAATAGACATGGATAGGGATCAATATCTATAAATTTCAATAGCTACTGATTTCAATAGTCATCTCTATTGATTTTGATGCTAATTCTGATATCAATAGCCATCTATACCTATCGATATTGAGACTTTTCAGTAGCAATAGTCCTTAATACCTGTCATTTTTAATATCTATTGGTAGGTAAGTATTGAAAAGTACTGACAGACTGATTTAGATAAGCATTGATACCTACCAATATCGATACCTTTCGATATATAGATCGATATATAGATATTGATGCTTATCGTTCTGGAAGGCATCAGTAGACATCAATGCCAACCGATTGGCATTAATAACTATGAATTTCAATACCAATTTATTTTTATACCTATCAATACCGATCAATTTCAATACGTGGGTATATTAAGAGGCATCAATTCATGTGGATGTTTACATTCTGGCCAAAGAGCCATATGAAGTTTTGGTCTATAGGTTATAGGTGGTATGGAGCTTGTTCACTTCTGCTGTACCTCCCACAGCAAAATATTGAAGACAGAGTATAGTAACTTGTAAGATATTTTACATTCACAATCAGGTGTGCCAAATCCTGCAGTGCAAGGGTCAGTGAGCATGTGCAAAATCACAGATGCAGGGGTCATTTGTTAATAACTGGTTCTTGATATTTAGACAGAGGACAAAAATATAATAGTCTTGTTATTTCATTATTTCCAGGAATTCTGAGTACTTGCATATTGCTCAAATTCGTTGGGTTTTCTTGGAAGTCAGTTCTCTTTGAAATAGCTAAGTTTCCCTGAAGCATCTCTCCAGATAGCTCAGTTTCAGCCTCTAGAGGTGTACTTCCTTCTTTCAGGTTTTGCAGAGTTATTAGTTCTATTTTTATTTCTCTCTACAGTACTGGGTCCTCCGACATGCCCAGTTTTATTTCTGAAGGCTGACAACACAGCCAGCCACATCAGCTTTTTCACTTTCAGCTGCAAACATCATCCATCTCCCAGTCCCACACACGGACCTCCAAACCCAGCAGGGCAAGACAGACACGCTCCCACAGAGCTGCCCGAGAAGAGACACCACCACATGGAAAGACAGTTGGATTTACTGGCATTGTTTTTCATTTTCAGTATTTCGTCAGCTCTGGATTTTGGGTTTAAATTTGCTTATGTGACGAAAGGAAAACTGATAGCTACAAAAGATATTGCTTGCTTGTGTTATCCCAACACGGATCAGTGTTGCAAGCAGAGTATCAGCATGTGTGGTGTCACTGGAACCCCCTGAAGCGGCAAGTTTTCAAAGTTCACCTCTTGCCTGCTGGAGAAGGCTGGGATCCCCAGACTAATGCTTCCTGCTGATGGTAAATGTCACCCTGGTATCGCATTACTACAACCAGTTTAAAAAAGTCTGACATTTAAAAGATACCAACTTAGAAATCGCCTCCCAACTACACCACTGATAAAGTACTGAGTAGCAAGGAAAAACCACTATCTAGCAGTTCAGACAACCTTCCTTCAGCATTTTTGTTTTTTTTCCAAGGGCATTTCCATGCAAATAGTGACTCTGCCCAAATCCCGTTACCTTAAAAACATTAACAAGATCACAACCTTAAGGAGCACGGCTGATGGCCGGTATTGAATCCGGTAAGTCAGGATGGATATAAGACACTATAGCAACACCTGCCACATCAAACCTGAGAATGAAAACGAAGACTGGTCTTCACCCTGAAGTGATGTACACCAATATAAATGGTATCCCAGCCTCTGCGCAGTCACTTCATTAATAAAACCATCACAAAGTGTGACGGAGGCTTTTAATAAAAACTGGCATAATTTTCACAAGTTCTAACAGATCCCTTTATGAGTATTTAGCAGCATTTCCGTGCCCACTTACACCATGGGACATGCTGCAGACTTGCTGTGACACTGGACTCTCGTACTGGGTCTGTCTGGGATGGAGTTGGCTTTCTTCATAGCAGCACATATGGTGCTGTGTTTCAGATTTGCAACTAAAACAGCGCTGGTAACACAGCACTGGTTTGGCTATGGCTGAACAGTGCTTGCGCAGTGTCAAGGCCACCTTTTTTTTTTTTTTTTTTTTCCTCACTCTGCACTCCCAGCCTCACCCTCCTGGAAGGCAGGCAAGAAACTGGGAGGGAGCACAATCAGGACAGGTGACCCGAATAATCCAGAGGGATATCCTGTACCATACAATGTCATGCTCAGCAATAAAAACCGGGAGGTTTTGTCTTCCAAGGCAGGCTTGAAGGAAAGCTTGATAAGAGCTGTATGTCATGCTCAGCAATAAAAACTGGGAGATTTTGTCTTCCAAGGCAGGCTTGAAGGAAAGCTTGATAAGAGCTGTTAAAGCAGCAGCCTTAGCACAGCAGAGGGAAAATTAGTAACAGTTAGGGAATCAGATGGCAGAGCCAGCTTGGGTGGGATGGATGACACCCTCTCAGCAAGAAAACCTTCTCTCCCCCCCTTTTATTGAGACAAGAACTTTCGTCCTCTCCTGCACCTCCCTTTTTTTTTTTTGTAAGGTGTGCCATAGAGGAAAAAGGTAGAAAATCTCCTGCTGCCCCAAAGTAATGGATAAGTGCTCTCAGGACAGCAGAGGCATCTTCCCAGCATTTGCTGGGAATCTACTCAATGCCCTGCAGACTCACGTGCTAGGGGGCTGTGAAGAACGCTGTGGACTGCCCTCTCTGGCATTCCTGCTGATGCACAAATCTGCCCACATCTCCATCCCATACTGGTTACAGTGTGGTACTCCATGAACTCAACATGTTTGGAGTAACGGCATGACAGCACACAATAGCCAACAACAGCCCTTTCTCTCTTTCCCACCCCAAGAGACTTATAACCGATCCTATCTGCAAACTGTTCGCTGAAGCTAGGAACCAACACAGCTCTCAGCCTCCCAAAATTAGAGAGATGACTCTGTGCTGCACAGCATTTCTGCAGAGGGACACGCACGACTACAGAAAGTCCTGTTATGCAGGATCGCATCCTTGCGGCTCCCCTTTGGGGCTGACTGAGGATAGGTGACACGGCAACATCTGCTTGTCGAGATGTGCAGGGGAGAGAGGGGTTACTGCAATCAACCAGCACCTCAGCCAATAGCTGCTTTGTATTTCTGATAAACAGAAACCTCCAAAAGGTACTTACCTTGTGCCTGTGGGTCAGAGACAGGCTCCACCAAGTTACTGCCCTGTGAGCAGGGTAACGCATGGCAGTTAGTGTGAGAAAGGGGCTGCATTGTAGGTTCTTGGCACAGAAGCCGAGGAGAGCTGTGCTTTGCAGCCTGCATCCAACACAGTTCCCCAGTACTGGGGCTGAGCTAGGCACACACAGAGAGTTGGGACTGGAGATGTAACTTCTGAGATAACCGTCCCATGGAGGAATTTTTCCACAACTGATGGCTCTGGAGGATGTGTGGGTGCAGTCAGACCAGCAGTGTGCACAGTTTCGCTGTGGCCCTCAGCCTGATGCTGTAAGCTTACCGGAAAGGTCAGGCACCGACTCCACCCGCCCTAGAGAGGTGTACAGAAAAAGCAGCACACTTTGTGGGGCTGGAATCCAGAGCATTGGCACAAGGGGTTGTTGACACCAGGGCTGGCAACATGAAAGGAGGTATTTCTTGGCTTGCCCCTGCAGGAGCCTTCTACAGGGAACAGGGATCTCCAAGCAAGCACCAGAACGGGTGCTCTCCTCTGGATTCTCCTACCTGGTGATATGTGCAGATGTGACAGCAGCTTGCTGGCATGCTCCCAAGCAAAGATCCTTTCAAGCTCCACATAAAGAGTGCACATCTGCTTTGGTGTTCCCAATCATGGCGGGTGTTCCTGAACTTCAAGGACCCTACCTTCACTTTTTTTATCTGGTTCAATTTCTCATTGCTTGCCAGTCTCCTCTATCAGCAGCCATCATGAGATTACTGGCTTCCAGGTAAGCAGCAGGATTATTTGACGGCACTAAAATCCCAACCCTTGCACAACATGCTCAAAGACTGTCAATTCCTTGAGGGCCCAAGTTGCGGGTCTCTGCATTTTCTGAGGTAAAACAGGTAACTATAAACTTGGCAGAAGGTGGTGAACAAAGTAGAAAAGGCATTCTAGAAAGTGGAAACAAAAAGAAATAGGAATGCAGCAAGGGAAGATGGTAAGAGAAAGATGGGCAGTTACAGGAGGAAAAGGATTTCAAATCTGAATAGCTATTGATAATGAGGAATGAGCTCCAGAATGGCAAGAAGTAGCAGAGGGCTGGCAGTCAGCAGCAAATAGGAAAGTGTTCATGGCATCTAGTCACTTACAGAGCACCAGAACTAATTCAGGGTGCTGTGAAAGCCATCGACGTTGGAGATCCTTATATTGACCTTTGCATGTTAGGTCTTCTCACATGACCTCATGGTGGTACAACCCAAACTGAGGGACAGAGCCTAAGAAACTCTAAGTAAACACTGGTGCACATTTGGACTCAAACTCCCAGTTTTGTTTCTCCTAGAGGGACCTAGTTGATCCTAGACCACTTTGAGAACTGGATCAATATGCAGTGAATTGGGACAATCAAGGGATTCACTTCAAAACCATACTCTTATTTAAAATCCAACTGCTAATACAGACACACCCTCAGTCTTCCCATTACTGCTCTAAACCTTGACCAGGTATTTTCTCTCTTCTCTTTTTATTTATCAACTGGTAATTATTTTCTTGTACTTGTATCTGGAGAACATGGTATCTGACATTTACAAACATCCTTGAATGGTTTGGGTTGGAAGGGACCTTTAAGGGCCATCTAGTCCAACCCCTGTGCAAGGAGCAGGGACATCTTCAACTAGGTCAGGTCATTCATTGCCTAGCTAACAAACATTCCTCCTCCCCCAACACCACGAGTCTCCAAATATCAGTTTAACCTCACAGTCTAAGGATTAAATAGATACAGGATCTGGTATCAAAATTAGGGTTTCCATTGAAAAGCATCTAAAGACTAAAAATAGGGATTAGATTCCCTTTGTACTGGTCACTGGATAAACATGGTATCCACTCCATTGAGTTCCTATGCTTTCAGAATAAAAAAAATGCCTATAAAAATTGCAGAGTTTTGGATCACAGCACTTGAATTGTTTGGGAGAGATAGGTGGAGTGTGTAAGTTCTTCACCTTCTTGCTCTTAGAGCCAGGGTTCAAGGATACATACTAGGCAGCGTGAATAAACTTGTAAAATCATTGCCTGCGCTATATGTATTTTAGACACAAATTGAGCCTAGTCCACATTAAAAAAAAAAAAGTGTCTTCGGGTTTCATTACAAAAAAAAAATAAAAATCAATCACTGTGAATGCCTAACCTACATCCTCAGTTTTGTGGCGTTAAACTAGGAAGGGTCACATGCAGTGTCTGACCTACGTAGTCACACCACATATGCATTTACGTGAGTGCTCCGAAGCTTTCGAAGGGTTCTGGCAAAAGAGCAAAGAGAGGGCATCCCCAAAGACTTTCCCTGCCAAGTACAAATCTTCCCCAAACCACACTATTGGCCACAGCTCTCGTGCATGGCTCAGCTGAGAAAGCCTTTAGTTGCAAAGCGCTACTGATCTTCTCGTGGATTTAGAAGCCTCTGGAAAATGAAAATAGCAAGCTGCAATTCAGCAGCTAATAAGAACACACAAAAATTCTTTCTCTGAACAGAGCTGAAAAGCGCACATATATTTCAGTGCCCCTGAGATACTGTAACTGCATTTGAGGTAATTTCCAACTGATGTTCGTCCCACAGGGAATTTCTTTAACTACTGTTCACTGGGCTGTAGTCATTCCTGCTTTTTATCTCAATAAATCATGGTATTCATGTGGTCAAGCAGAAGTAGATGTGGCCTGGTAGCCCAGTCTCATCAGCATATTGGGATCTAATATAATTTAGACAGCCAGCATAGAACAGGCCAAAACATGCTAAGTGAGTCTTGCCTAATTATTTCATCCAGGACTTCGGCGTGTGTTCACTCAAATCCGGTAAGCTGATTTTTGATAGAACCTACTCTAGCTACAATTACATTCAAACCAGTATTTTCAAAGTTTTGTTGAAAGCCAAGGGGAGATTGACCACAGTTCTAATACCATTCTCCAATAGCTCACTTAAAATATATCTTCTCTACTATCTAAGCAAGTCCCAGGAATCTTGAAGGAAGATTAAAAAAAAAAAAAAAAAACAAAACCAAAACCAAAAACAAAAACCTCAATGAAATTAGCCTCTTGGTCCTCCTGGATTCTACATCTGCTTACCCACTCCTACTTCTAACTTGGCATCTGTACACATCTTTGCAAATACATTGCTTCTAGCACTGCTTGGGACTTTACTATTACTATTGTACTTGCCCATTCATCTGCACCATGTTCCTAATCTGTTTTTCATTCTTATAGAATCATAGAATGGTTAGGGTTGGAAGGGACCTTCAAAGGTCATCCAGTCCAACCCCCCTGCAAGGAGCAGGGACATCTCCAACCAGATCAGGTTGCTCAGAGCCCCATCCAATTTGACCTTGAATGTTTCCAGGGATGGGGCATCCACCACCTCTCTGAGCAATCTGTGCCAGTGTTCTACCACCCTCACTGTAAAAAACTTCTTCCTCATTGAATAACTCCTTTAAAGGGAAAGTTTAGATTTGCAGTTGATACTTATGATGACTCTGTCTTAAAATACTGTACTTCTGTTAAGTTCCTTCTGTAAAAATGTTTAGATCACCACGTAGGAAAAGATACAATACTGTAGGAGATACTACATACATACACAATAAGACAAGCCCATATAATTTACAAACATCAGAATTGTGTGCTTTCTTTCTATGATGAGTTTACCACAAAAGCGTTACTTAAAGATCAGGTCTGGCTTATATTGCAGCCTCCCAAACTTATGGTGTGAAGTGCCACATCTTTTGCTATGATAGGCTTTGTCAAAAAATCTTGAAATTAAAATAAAAAAATAGAGAAGTAAAAACCCTACAAGGCACTTCTAGCTTTTAAAACACTGTATCTATTTAATATTAGAGTTACTTCAAACACTGTGAGCCATCTGGAACATTATGGCTCTGTCTTGACTGCCAGAAATGGGTTTCTTTTGTTTATTCACTAGTAGAGACAGTTTCGAGTCTACAGAGAGTCTCCAGTCTTATCACAAAACAAACCAGATAGTCAGCCACGAGCAAATGAGTACAGTGAACCCTGTCCTGAAATACTCCACAGAAACAGGCTGCTTCCCTTGGGATTTCACAGTAGGTAGTTCATCTACCGCAGGCAGGTAAAGCCTGAAATGACATTGTTGCCGGTGTTGCAATTGGTTTTTCCTTTATTTTATTTTTCTGCAAAGGCAAAGCCCAGTACTTGAGAACTCATCATTTCTAATGAATTTTCTGGAGAAAATGGAGACCCTATGTAGAAGGAAATGGATATCTTAATGCGTATGTACTTCAGCATAAAAATGTGTGATGCAACCAAGGCCTTTTGTCTTAGGTCTAAAGAAGGCATCTAAAACTACATGCTAATATAATACATGATGCAAATGCCTTTGTGTATGTGGTATAGGTGTAACATCTTTGTTACTCAAATTTAAAGCAAACAAAAGTGCCCCAGAACCCCACATCTTGTAAACTTATAATTTATTTCATTATTAGTAAGCAACCATAGAAGAAAATTCTGATTAAAAGGTGGGGGGGGGAACAACCAAACACACCACCTCAAAAGTATTCAAAGAATTAAAAATCACAATTGAGACAGAACCTTTTTTGTACCCTTACCCAGGCCCAAAATGGAGCTGCCTTGTTCGACAAAGGGAGCTGACATCTGACTGCGACAAGCCTGTCCTGCCCCAATGCGTTCTCATGCTCGCAGTGTAACTTGCGCCCAGCAGCATCCTCAAGGCCAGATCCGATAACTGCCAGAGCCCAGGGCAAATCTCTCTCAGTACTACAAAAGAAACCGTGTCATTTTAAAGCAGATGCATGTTATCATTGTTTGCTTGTAAAGCTATAAAGTAACTTACTCTTGCCTCATCAATCTCAACTGTTAAGAGTAAATACATTTGCTTTACACATCATCTTAAAGGCTACTTTAGTGCCTCTCTCTCTCTCTCTCTCTCTCTCCTCCTTTTTTGAGGATATAAGAACGTTGTTTTATCTTCACACTGAGGGGAAGCTTCTGCTGGGAAACATGGGAGAAAAAGACTAAACAAAGCCAAAAATCAGAACAACTTATTTTTCTCTTTTCCTTCATTCCTGTCCAGGAACAGCCATACAGTTAATCTTCGTAAATTTATTTCCTTTTCTTTTCAACCCTCACAACTTTGTACATAGAAAGTTAATAAGTGACTGTATCTTAAAAAAAAAAGGTGATGTTCTATTGAATTGTAAACTTCCATCTGCAGGATAGAAAAGGAGCAGCCAATGGGTTTCTACCCCAAACTAGAAAGAAGTTAACAGCTACAACCTAATCAGCTGTTTTTCTCTGCCATTAGATAACCAGAGGTTACATCTTGCAGCTCTCAGCTGCAGCTTCTCCCTTCCAGATGCACTACTACGTCTCCAATTGAAAAGCCACCTACAAAGTGAGACAGCATCAGCATCCCATTTCTTATCAAACACATCTTCGATCCTTTTTTTGACCTCTTCTGGCCATGGCTTTCAAGGAGCTTATTTTTGCCGCTGAAATTATTAAAGTATTTGGGAAACGTGCCTTAAAGTATCTGGGAAAAGCGTGCATCTATAAAAAACAAACCAACAAACAACAACTTCTTTGTACCAGACTGCCAGCAGCTGAGCACTAGGGCAGGAACGCCACTAAAAGAAGGCAGATGTGCACTCTGTGCTGTGGCCCCTCAGTTTGGGAACTTGCACCCCCACCTCCTAACAAACTAGTTCTAGTTTATTGACTTTCCGGGCACACTGAAAGGCTCATTTGTTTTCCCTAGCTGTGAGAAGACTGGGAGGACCCTGGTGGGAGATCATAAAATTGGCTCCATTCTCACTCACAACAGTAGTGATTTGTATGTTAATCATAGGAAAATGGAGGGACAGGAGTCTCCAGAGAAGTCTGCGTGGAAAACTATTCCCAAAGTGTGTCAGAAACAAAGCCAGACACTTAATTTCTAAACATTTAGTTAGAAAGAAAGAAATACATGTTGGTGCCTAAATAAAAAAAAAAAAAATCTCTTATTTTTAGAGGTGCAGAGCACATAGAAAAATCAAACTAGCCCAGCAGTCATTTGTACAGAACGTAACATTTTGCTCAGCTTTTTGGAGCTGACCAGGCAGGACGATAAAACGATACCAACCATTAAACTAATTTAGTACATGTGCTCACTGCATTCGCCTACACAGTTTCCCCGTGCTCCAGTCTCTCTCACAACTGGTACGCTCCTTCAGCCACATGAGGTTTTAAGTGTGGCAACACGACTTCGTTTCATTATTCCAGTCAAGTTAGAGATCTTTTCTCCATTACGTGCTGAACATGGATGAAATTAAATGTAAGTGGGAGAGGGAGAAAGAAAGATGAAGCAAGGCATTCTATTTAAAAGCATTTACCTGAACATGAGAAATTCTGAATGATATATCCAGTCAGCGAAAACTCTTGCTAATGTTCCAGCTGTGAATGAGCAGAACCCTAACAATTTTGGTGAGAAACAAAATTGGAATGGAAAGAATTTGTCACCGTACCATTACTGAAGGAGTACATAAAAACCAGGCAGTGAAAACCAGAGTAGAGGGACTTGGGCAGTTACCTCTAGAAAGGAGGAGCACCAAAGGCATCGTGGCAGGCAGGCAGTCTAACACACAACATGGAACCTGGGCAAAATAACATACAAAATCACCATACCTTCATGAATTAAAAAGCAGCATAAAATAAGATTTTAAAAGCAACAGCATCAAGGAAAGAGCCTGCAAGAAGCGAAAGTGCAGTGAAAGAAAGGAATATGATTAACAGTGAAATAAAGTTTGGTTTTGAAAACAAAGATTTTCAGAAGCTAAATTGTATACATTATTTTTTTTTCCACAGTCCTTGAGACTCATTATTTTAAATATGCTTATTAGCTGGTATGCAGTTTTAAAAAAAATCATGCACATATTATGCTCTAGAGAAAAAAAAAAAGAGAATGAGAGGTAATTGCTGCAAAATTTCATCACAGACAGAGGTACAATAAAGACCTTCCCTCAAGGAGGCACATCAATGAGCGCCTAGGATAAAAGGTGTGATAGTGAAACAGCAAAGACGGACACTTGTTCTGGCTTTTAAATTTAAAAATGGCTAGAACAATTTGCAAAGCTAGTTGGTATAGTCTTATTTTCCACATTTAAATTATGAATTGCAGTAGAAATTCCTTCTTCAGTTAAATCAGACTATAAAAATATCTAATTTAACAATACAGTTCCTCTGGTGGTTTTCTGTTTAGATATGAATGCAGATTATCTCTCTTGGGTCGTTACCAAACAGAAAGCAACTGTCTCATTGGAGAGGAACATGATATACTGAATAATTACAAATGCTGAGTTGACAGTGCTAAACTACAAGTAGAGAGGTTTTTAATTATTAAAGTAGACCAATGCTATTTTCCGTGCTAAACTAAACCTTTCCAAAGAGTCAAAACCATGACTGCATCATGGTAAGAGGCCGATGTGGAATTACTCAGAGCTACAACGGCAATATCAAAATTTATCTTCAAGAGATGATGGCTGAACTTACCAAGTAACGACCAGCCAAGAGTTCCTTACTGAGGGTAGATAAGTTCCACCTCTCCAAACTGCATATTTTATAATCTGCTCATACAGCTGCTCATCTATACAGCTGTCCCTTCATTTTAAATCCACCTGCTGTTTTAGCTGCTTCTAGTGTGATAGCCAATGTGCAATAAAGTGCTGAATTGGGTCTTCAGGATAAAGAAGGGTGAAAAAATACACAAGCCCCCGCTATTCTGAAATTAAAGGTAAAGCAAGCTGTTTGCTTCTCTTTTAACTAAGTGCTCTTACTTCATACCTTACTTCAGAAACCTTGTGGCAGGAAAAGAGAGGCAAATTATTTGTAGTAGACACATGATGCAATGTGCTGCGTGATGTAACTTAAACTGTATTTTATGTATGATGATGTTGCTACACATCTCAATCTGGCAAACATCTCCGTGTTAACAGGCCCCACCGGTATCCAACTGGGCACAAAGGTCAGGCTGAGAACATCCCATTGTAGGAGCCTTTGTTTCCCTATGAACTGTGCCTTGTCTATCAAATTAGTCACTTAAAGAAATGAAACAGTTACTTGGTTAAACGACTGTTTCCCCTGGCTATTAGACAAAATGTATTACATCTCCAGGCATGTGATCAAACGATTGAGAGTTTGACCTAAATTTACTTACTGTGCTAAACAACCAAAGGAACAAAAGGAATTATGCTTCACTGCCTACTGTCAGCTACAAAGAACATCCATCAGTCTGTAACTGCAGATGAAATGCAGTTTTGTAGTCTTCTGTGCTGGCTTATTGGAGCAATTGCAGTTCAGGTGACAAAAGACATTTCAGGGAGTTCAGAGGTTTTTTTGTTGTTTGGTTGTGAGTTTTGTTTTCTTTTTTTTTTTTCGCCCCCTTAAAGCTTTATACCAAATGTTTTTGCACTTTTGGGACCCTAAAATGTGATGCTTTAGAGGTGCCTCGACATCAGCATAGCTAAACTCGTGTGGAATTTCCACTTGAGACAGATGCACTTTGAATCCTAACAAAAATGCCAATCTCAAAACAGCAGAAGTACAAACAGATCATAGTCTCACACATTTGATAAACGAGACTAAAAACACATGCACTTTTTAGAAATAAGCTTTCTTTAGGGGGAGGGAGCATTCTGAAATTTCACAGACTCCTTTGATTTCTGGAGCACCTGCTTGAAGCTATTAACATGCAGTCATTTGAAAACAGGTTGAGTTCTTTTAGCATGATGTCATTTAAAAGAAAGCTGGCAAAATAATACATTCAGTTAACAGGGCTGGATATTTCCAATTGAAATTCAAATGTTTTGGGCACCCGACTCCCTTGAATTCTTTTTATAAATAGATTTTCATATTCTGGTAACAATAGTTTTTCAGTCCATAACGCCCCTGAACGCGTGGCTTGTGGCCACTTTGAGAAGCAGCAGGGAATGAGAAATAGGGCTAAGGGAGCGATCTACACCAACCAAATAGTACTTACGTGCGCAGCAGAAAATGTACATATGTGTCTATTCAGTCTTCTTCAACACAAAGTAACTTGCACTTTTACAGGGAGAACCAAGGAGAACTATGGAATAAACACTACTGTGTAACAAACCTAGGTGCCACAGCTCAGAGAAGCCCAAAGAGCAACATGAGTAGGGACTGACTCCACCAAAAGCAGCAGGACCTGGTCCCAGTCTATGAGATCAAAGGGTCTGGCCCATTTTAATAGAAGCCCTGGCACCGTGCTATGGGCAAAGCCTGGCAGAAGAGGAGATCACTGCAGGAGCAGAGGCTTTATCAGGTGACACTACCAGCAGAAGAGGGGAGGAAAAAAAAAAAATAAAAAGCTGAATGGTAAAAGGGACATACTGCTTGCTTATGAACACGCAGCCCATACTGACACACTTGGATAACTGTGCATACAAGTATAAAACTTGTGAGCTGAAATGACTGTGCTTGCAAAGGTCATTTTGTATATTGTTTTTCCCCAAGTGTAGCTTTGCTGTTTGCTCTGTTACAACAATTAAATTTACAAGTTGCATTCAGTGTTCAAGATGCTTTAACTTGATGGAAATATAAAATAAGTTTTATACACACTCCTCCCTTCATCTGCTCAACATTAAGCATCTCTCAGCTCCAGCTTCCTCTTGACACCTCTCACCATGCTCAACAAAAAGAGTTTATTCTTGGTTACTCCTTTAACCACTTTTCTCTCACAAAAACCGCTATCCAAAGCTTAGCATCAGCTCTTAAAAGTCTGTAGGATTTTTTTCTTTTTAGGTTTTCTTCCTTTTTTTTTTTTTGTGAACATACCTTTTGACAAATATAGATGTCTTTTTTCCCCCAAGATGTAAAGGGAAAGGATTGAGACAGGACCACGTTTATTCCCTGTCCTAGGCATAGCATTATTTCACAAGATCAAGCAACAGGACATTGGACAAAAGGCACGATGAGGGGAAGAGGCACACATCCTGACACACTGACAGTATGTTGACAAACTTCCTTCAGCATCAAAAGGCTTCCTTCTTTTTGCAATTCATTTAAAGCTCTTGCTCAAGGTTTTTGCACAAATGGGCCATTGGCAGTCCCTCAAGGATTAATTTTCAAAAATTATAGCTCCCAAAAAAAGCACTGCTTACAGATAAACATGTACTTCTGTGAGTTAAACCAGCACCCCCACCCATGCACCCACACCCCCCTCCACACACACAGCCACGTTTCTGGAGAAGATGAGCACTGGAGCCAACGTTTTAAAGGCACTTGGAATATACATCTGGTGGCTCAAAAATGTCTCAATCAAATCTTTTTTTCTTTCTACAGAACAACATGATGCAGTGAACATTTATCTGATGTTTCAGATTATTAAGCCTGGATAATAATTCCTTGCTGCCGGCACAATGGAGTTCTCTCCACCTGCCCCAAGCCCCACAGCCCCCCCCCGCTCCCCAGTCCTGTAATGCAAATCTGTGCTCTTCATACACCAAATAAAGCACTGCAGTCAGAGACAAGGGAGCTGCCTGCAGCTGAGCTGACAGTGACAAACTTCAGGTTATACAAAAGATCTCCTTACAAGCTATGCCAAGCAGTATTACAAGCAAAGCCAGCAATCTGAACCAGCAGCCCTCTCGTTCTCGCTGCCTGCGCTGTATTCCTACCTTCAGCAAAATATCCTTCAGGGCAGCAAGAACAGCAGTAAACCTGTCATTAGCAGCCACAGTACTGTCACATCAGCGACTCTCCCGTGTCAGCTACAATCTTTAGCTCAGCTGTTTGCCTCTTTGGGGAGAACTTTCCTTGGCTGTCAGGAAATAGAATATGTACGTTGGTCCTTCATAAGCATATGTAAACACTCCAGGGCACAAATAAACAAAACAGTCCTATTCTTTGGGAAAACATGTTGATTTTTAAAAAGCAGCCTCTGTGAATAGTCCTAAAGATGAACTAGCATGGTAGAACTTACATGTAAATACGTCATGTAGAACGATCCACTGTCATTCATTTTGTTTTGTTTCCCTGCACCAGCACTGGAAAACAGATTGGTTTTACCACATGCCTCCTACAGAACTCTGTTTCCAAAACACACGGCTGAAGTCCTTGCATTGCAGCCAAACAATTGGCTAAAACCCTAGAACCTACAGAACATTACCTTGGGCACTGGCATCTAAAAAGATCTCTCTTCATGCCTCATCAGCCTTTGTGTCTCTGTCAATATCAATTGAAAACAACTACCATATCTGCTCAACAAACAACCCAAGGTGCTATCCGTTTGATAACAGCATCTGAAGGGCGAGAAATTTCATAAAAGTAACTTTTTGGTACAGCAAAAGCATTTATACCGCAGCTGAGTTGTTGCAATGGCAAACTAATGGCATTCTGATCAAGTAATGCTCCAAGTTTCTCTGAAGCTTATGACATCAGTTTTGAGGCCACAAAAATTGCCGGAGCTTATTCATGTCTCTGGCCACCTAAAATACAGCTGCTAAGTGAACAGAGAAGTAACAACAGTATCAGAATGTACTTGGTAGCGCAGTTAAGAGGCAGAAGAAACAAAAAGTACAGACATCTACAAGTTACAGTCCTCCACAGTACTGAAGTCTGTAGGAAATTATTTCCGAGCATATGTTGGAGAGCTTGATTACCTAAGTACACTCAGAAATCCAAATTAATCTAATGGAATACTTAAACCATTAAATCCCTGTATCGGTACTCTCACTCAGAATTATGGTGGATTTAATGTTGTTCATCTTGAATTCATTTTCAAGATTAACTACTTGGAAGAGTAGACTTCTCATCAACTATAAGCCCCGTTCTTACAATTATTTACATAGTGAACCCAAGAGGAACCCAACTGTGACTGCGACTACAACAGCACTGTGTACCTGAATATAAAGCCCTTAAGAAACAATAAATACAAACAAAAGCTGCTGTTCATCTCCCAAAGAGCAGAGGATTACACGTGTCCAACACTATGCGTGCTGGCTTTCCACAGCATCGCAAACCAAATTCAAAGCCTCAGTCCTGAAGAGCAATCAATGATCTAAGCCCAGCGCATACAAAGAAGTGATGCACTGAAGCCTATGAAGCAAAAGAACTTCTTCCCAAAAGCAAATCATCTGTGCAGGAGACAGAAAGACACAAGAGCTAGCCAACTTTGTGGAAACATCTTCTCATGGGTACCAAAGCGTATGACAAGTCCAGGGATCTAACAGCAACACACTGAGACAGGGCTTAAATGCAAGTCTATGCCAAGCAAGGCACTCCATTCCTGCCTGTGACAATGAAAGAAGATGACAGCTGTAAATTAACACACTATATTAAGATATTCAGGTGATTAACACAGACCCTGTAGTGGGCAGATTCACTTAAAAGGGCTCTGCTATCTCAGTTGTGGTAGCTGCCTGATTTCTTTCGCTTCTCTCAGCACAAGAGGCTTATGGAGTAAAAGAGGCCAGCAGTAAACCAGAACAGGATACAATCGTTCAGGGCCTTGTAAGAGAAATACTAATTTGATACAACGGGAGCCAGGATATGAAGCTGAAGAAGATCCAATTCAGACAGAGATAAACTAAGCTATATAAAAAGGGAGTTTCCACTATCCAAAAAAAACCCAAAAACCCACAAACAAGAAAATAAAATATATCTTTACATATCCAGCATTGACACAACACAGATTTTGAGTATGGAGAAAGCATCATGACCGTCACAAGAAAGCAGTGCTAACAGCCACACATCCAACCTATGTGTGCAATGACATACATCTTCACTGGTGCGACAAATTCACAGAAAATCTGTATCCTATATGCACAAATAAATTACAAATTATAATCTACAAATAAGGTATATACTCAATATGGTTTCTCAAGCATTAAATATTTAAAAAAAAAGTCTAAGCTTTGTCTGTTCCTTCAATTAGAACTACTTTTAAATAATTTCTTTAGCAAAGTTTTAGTAGTGATGAGTTGCACAGAAGACAGAAAAACCATAGAAAGCTCTGAAACAACCTAAGATAGCTTTCCTGTTAACATCATTTCAAGAAATCCTACAAAAATTCAACAAGTCTTCTGAGAAGTTCTCTTCATTAGATTTGCTCAGCTTTACTTCATTTTGGTTAAATGGCTGCAAAAGAACCTTCTCCCTTTAAATCCCTGTTCTCAGCAACCTTCTCTCTGGTGGTAACACAAGACCAGAACCGCAGGTCTATAGATGAATGTGCCATAAGATTCCTGTATCAGTCAGCAAGTATGACATTCAACTAAAATATATTTGAAAGAAAGTTTAAAAATCACGTATCATTTTTAAAGAAGGATTTCAACTCTTATTTTCTTCATATTGTTACCGCAAACCCCTTCAAACACATTACATAGTGCTTAGAAATGTAACCACCTTATTTCTGAGCCATCTCACCTACAACTGGATTATTTTTGGCCAAGGTAGCCTGAGCTTCTAGGATCCTGCTAAAAACATGCTTGCTAAAGACTGCCTCTTCCACAACATACAACATTTAACTCATGAATGAACCTGACGGCTCTAGCCATGTTGTAGGAGAAAATAAAAAGTCTAGGAGATCCCCTGCTGTCCTTTGTATTCTTAAGGTCTCACTCAATCATATGGCTGTAACAGCTTCAAACTATACAAGTTGTTTGCTTTACATGTTTTTCAAGACTGAGAACAAACAGTTTTCACAATGGGCAACTTCAGGTAAGGAGTTTGCCACGTTTTCTTGCCTCCTCCCATGATTATACTTGAGACAATGAGTTTTGCTTAAATGAAAAATCTCTGTTTTGGAGAAATGCTCCACTTTTCCTCTGTCAAGAAAAATTTCCAAGATCCGTCTATGAAGAAAGAGGTGTGATGAGATTACTGCAGGAATATTAGATGCAAAAGAATGCAGAAATGAGTAAGGAAGAGTGGAAGGGGGGCTGGGGCCACTCCTTTTCGTAGCAGCTCAGTGTTGAAGATCCGCTAAACTGTCCTGCCTGGCTGCATCATCAGAGAGAAACAGGCATCTCCACGGGACCGCCCAAGACCACCCAGAGTCATTAGAAAAGCTGCAAGGAAACTGACTTTTTTTCCTCCACTGGGTGGCTGGGAGTGAGGGGAGGTGGGAAGAGACAAAGTTAATCCATTGTTTTCAATTGTAAGAATTTAGTTCCTTTAAGAGAAAAGGGAAATACAAAGAGAGGTTCTTCTAGTTGAAACAGTCTTTTTCAGAATTTTTTCAAGTTCCTCTCTGCACACTGATACATCTCAATGTGCCACACATAAATTTATGAAATGGTTCTGTTGACCCAAAATAGGGCATTTTGGTTAAAATTAATTCCAACAAAGAATTCACTCTGCTGTACTCACTTGTAGGAAGTAGTTGATGCATGCCTGAAAAACAATTATACGAGGATCTGCAAGAAAGTCTCGTCTGCTTTGTTAGATGGAAGAACCAAACTCCGAACTTACAGAAATTCTTTCTTAAAGACGTTCACCATGTCAGAGCTCTGCATCTGGAGTTCCTCAACAAAGAAATGAAAATCTGTATTTTAAATGCAAACAGTACAATAAGAATACTATAGGTCAGATACTCTGTTACATACTGCCAGAAACAGTCCGTTGCTTTTATACTATATTAAAAGATTTTGAAAGCTGACAAAACTGAGAGTTCTACCAAAGTCCATTAGAAACACGACTGGCATCCAAGACAAAATTATCTGAGGATGAAAGTAGATTATTTTCTTCTAATTGTGAGGCATGAGTCTGAATCTTTATAGAGGAGGACATTTTTTTTCAGTGGGGAAAAAAATTCAGATGATAGCTTGTATCTGATTGCATGCCAAGTTTTGGCCTCTTATGGTACAAACTGGATCAGCTATAAATGCTTTCTTTTATTTGTCTGTCAACAACTCCCCACTAATGAAAAAATCAGTTTCCTGATTTTCATTTCGCATGGATAGTTTGATTTGCACAAAAAATACAGTTTATATTGATCCAAGATGTTCACATCTGTAACATGATATCAATAGGATTATGCCAACATGGAGAATATGTAGAAAACACGGCAACCTAAAAAACACTTTCTGAGATCAAGTAAAAAATATGAAACTGACACACTAGGCTTTGTGATGTAAAAATATTTTCTGCTATCATTCGTGGACCAGTCACGATAAGAAACAACAAGAGAGACACCAACTCTGTTTCAGAATTTAATTCTTAGGTAAAAAGAAACCTAAAAAGCAGTCTGCGCTCATCTGTAATGTATAATTCCACAGACACGAGTATTTGCTAATGCACCTATCAAGGAATTCGGAGTCAGTTTTATGAAAAGGAACAAACTGATAGATCTGGAGGACAAGGTATAGACAGCATATAAATACAGAATAGACATCCAACAGAAACAAAATTAGTACAGGCTCTCACAGACTTCACTGGGGCCTGAGGAAAGCCTATATATATATATAAAATTACACTTCTAATTCTCAAACATCTTTATTGATTTTGCATCCTGTCAGAGAAGTGAGCAAGACTGCCCACTTATCTATTTCTATATTGTGGAAACATGTTACACCTTATATAATTATATTAATGTACAGCAAACACCACATGGCTTAGGTCTACATAAAATACTGATCCAGTGCATGCCATCTTCAAAATCCCCTTGCGAAGATTTGAAATAGTGAAGAAAATGGCAAAACCATTAATTCTCTCAACTCCTTCCAATCAAGGCAAGCCACTACAAGTGATCACTTGAATCCTCACCTAAAGAAACTGTCTGTTGAAGGCACTTACAACTTAAGAGAAGCTGGAAAAATTTGGTAATAGATACGAATGGAATGAAGAGCTGACAGCCAGGAAGTGAGACTGGCTGGAAAAAGCAGCTCATGCTACTCTCCAGCAATTTCAAGTAGTATTTCAGAGGAACGCTCCCTATATGCCATGTGCTATCAAGAAGCTAGACTGGGTATAATGTTATGTACAAATGAAAATACTGGAGCTATAAACAAAAATACCAGAGCTTATTACCTATTAATCTGTTCATTTGCAGCTCCACATCACCAAGAGACACCCTTGGGAAAGGTGAAGACTGAAGCCTATGATGATATCTAATCCTGATAACGTTAGCTTTTGAAGAAAAGCTCACCATACCCTTCGGGAGGTATTCATTCTTTCTCTACAGCAGAGCAACATCAAGATACTGACTATTACAGTTGATGCCCACAGGGAACAAGGCCACTAAAACCACCAGAGAAAGAGTCTGAAGGCTCAGAAAAAGGCCAGTCTATCAAAGCTGATTCTTCTCCAAGTCCAAGGAGTTTCTGTTTACTGTAATGGAGATTACAGATCAAGTTACGCTGACCACTCAAGGCTTACAACCTTCCTAGTATTTATCAGCAAAGAAAACAAGAAGAGAGCTGTTCTATTGTTTTGCTATTTAAATAAGGAGACCTTTCCTGGATTACTGGTTCAGAAACAGTTTCATATCTGAAGAGACACATACATCCCTATCTTCATGGAAATAAAAGGCAAAAGTAATTTCACCTCTCTTTCTCTTTTTCTTAAATATTTTAAAAGCTGCAGAATTTTCTTAACAAAAAAAAAAAAACAAAACCAACCCAACCTAAGTAAATTCTGAGTTCCCATTCTCAGCTCCAGTACTACAAGAGAGAGGAAGTTGAGACTTTGACCCAAAAAGCCAGATTCTTAATTAGTACAAACCTCAAAGTTCCAAATTCAACTTCCAACAGCTTCCAACTGTTGAAGTAAATTTAGTGTACGTCAGGAACACAGCATCCCTTCCTACAAATGAAGGGACAACCAAGGCAAAGTGGATTTTGAGTAATGTTTGCACTGTCATTTTTTGCTTTAGAGTCTTCACAAGTAGAAACATTAGCATTGACAGACATAAACAACATCTAGTCAGGTTTTTCTACTGCGAGATAAATTAAGCTGTTTTGCTATACTCTTCCCACACAAAGCTGCGTATTTCCTTTCTGCTTGATGGAGAAATTGGAACTGGCTAACATAAGGCTCTTAAATGACAATTAAATTCAGCAGTGTTAAGACTGCCTTCATTCCATTGTTCATATTATGGAGACTGAACGGCTTTTTGTGGCATAATTGTTGCTGTTCCAGACACACTATAACTAAAAAAAGATATGTTTTCTTTTCTCGCCTTCTTCTTCTTAAAAGGACTCACTGAAGCAAAATTTCAGTGAAAGATTAATGCAACTCTAGAGGAGATAAGTTTCTAACAAACAGGAAAATATGAGTGGCAATTATCAACATTAATTGAAATAAAATTCCTCTTTAGGAGGTTTCTATTCTGAGTTCCCAGTGTAAAAGGGAAGAACTTGCCTTTCTTTCTTATCTTCTGAATTATGCTAATTAATTTACTTCAAACATAGCAGAAGATGGTATTTCCCAGCCTTTCCTCTCTTGCTGTATGTTTCCTTACGCAGATTTTAATTCAGAGCCACATGCTCTGGGAAACATTTGGAAGGGAAGGTATGATTTGGCTGAGACGTAGAGACTTTGTTTTGTTGCGATTTGGGACTGATTCAGTAGTACACATCAATTATCATTCTTTGCAACAGGCAAGGAGAAATGCCTACATCAAATTTACAGAAAGAAAAGACTGACAGTCACTTAATTGTATTTTCTGGAGCTTTACCTTTGGCAACTTTTTTTTTTTTTTTTTAAACACAACTAAAGGAATGCTACACTATAAATAGACAGAAAAGTATGGATGCCTTAACATGCCATTTTTTCTGTGACCTGAGTACCACAATTATTTGGTGTATCTCCCTTCTTTTCCCCACCCTTCTGATAGACTGGCCTTTTCCCTGTATGTAACTGTATTCCATGTCTACAATTTTTTTTCCTTCACCTTAAGGGCTCGTGTTCTTGTCCAGTTTAGCTTCCTCTTCTATGTGCTTAATTTTCTGTTTACCTTTATATATATGGATATAGATTACATCTCCATCCTGTATTCTGTCTCTCTCTGAAGAATATGTGCTGGGCTGCACAGGCTTGAGCCTCGCCTATTAGGGCTGAACCTTATGAAAATATTATTAAGCACACAATTTTTACACTATAACCACATCCCATCCTGATGTATGTTACTGCTTCCAGTGTATGCAAAGCAATGTATTTTACAGGCGATTTACAAAGAAAAAGACCAGAACAGAAATGTAGTACAAAAAAAAAAAGGAAGCCCAAAACAGCCTTAATCATTTTGGACTTCCTTACATTATAAGGGAATGAAGAAGAATAGAGTTCTTATGTTAGCCTGCACTAAAAATCATTATCTTCACACTGATCTTCACTGCCTTTATGCAAAGGTTTCCCAAAGAAATAATCCTCACATGCTTTCTCACACTCCAGTAATTTCTGAATCAATAGGCTAATTTCCTCAAAGATAGTGGTTTTCATCAAAGGTTATGCTATTAGGTAGTTAAGCTGAGGAGGGAGAGTATCAACACCTCAACAGAAAGGCTGTAACTTGTGTTCCAGCCTTATTAGACATCAGCAAATGCATCCATAGCGCAGTTATTGAAATCATCCTATCCACAGGAAAGCTTCAGCTGAATCTCACATCTTCCTAGACACCAAAAGCTCCAGCTACTCAGGCAAAACTGTAAGAAAGCAGCATTTACTTGTTCTGCTGCTGGTACGGTGACTTGATTGAGAACTGCTTTCACAGTTTTTAGAAAGACAATTCAATTAACTTACATACCTGATTAGCTGGTCTAATCATCTGATTTAGTTAATCTAAATTCCTTTTACTCCTCAGCTTTCCATACTGCAGCATTTATCTGTGCTTTGAAGACACAGGCAGCATTCGTTACATCTGCAAGACAACTGGGACAGGAACAATTTCTCCTATGGAAAACTTATGAAACATTCCTCAAAACCATCCATGCATCATAATATAAAAGTTAATGGAAAAAAAAAGAATATCATGTAATTTAAGCACAGGACAATTATGATAGAGTGCATAAGGTGACACAGATGTCTCCCTTCAGGTTATCTTCTGCCAGATGTCTCAGCTAGCAGATTCGAGTGGTAAAAGCTATGCAAAACTCTTACAAGTACATTCAGTAGTCACAGTCATTTTTCCCTTGGTCTGTTATTTCATTACTAACATTGGTAGAACTAAACAAACATGAAACATTTTTTGAACGGAAAGAAAAATTTACAATAGCCAGAGGATCTGCTTGTCAATCACACTGTTCTAGTTTTGGCAACCAGAGAATAAGTTGTCTAAGAAACTATGGATTGTCTTGTTTGAGAACTAAGTTTAACAGCAGAACTGGACAAAAAAAACCCCACAAGTTGCTGCACAAAAGACAGTGTGATTCCGTATGCCTTACCCAGTCCTGGGAATTTTGTCAGTGTGCGAAGTGTAGAAGCAGAGTTATTCTTCGGGTAAAAAATTCATACTACATACTGCTTTAAGGAAATTGCATACAGCCCATTCCCCCCCGCCATAACTGAGAGTATAGTTTAGCAAATAAATTATTGTATACCTGAAGTGCACAATACCTACAGGCAAAGTTCAGAAGTGCGATTTATCAAAATTTGTGAAAAGAACATAAACACTGATTACGTTTTAAGGTCAGCTGGTCACTTTTTAACTTTCAAGCACTTAATTTTGCAACCCTCTCTGTGCGAGCAGACATACTAAACAATAGGAAAGTTTGTGTGAATACTTTGGGAAACAGTTTCCTCAATAAGCAACCTTAATGTCATGTCTTAAGGATTTCTCACGTCTTACTTTTTTAAAAATAACATTCTTAAAAGTGTTTGTCCTCCGCTCATGGATGTGCATCTGCAATTTCAAGTTCCCTTTGGGAGGTGATTTAGGGCAGGAGAATTAACAACATATACCTATGAGACATTTTCTCTTGAAATAACGATTCTAATTGTCGTGCTCAATAGAAAAAATATTAATTGACAAATTCCAGTATGAAATTTGATATTTCCAAAAGGAAAAACTGAAAAGAGAGACATGACTCTACACTGGCTAAGGACATGTGGGCATCAAATGGCTCTCAGTTTGAGCTAACGGAAGACTGCATTTACCTCGTAAATTGAATAATTTTTTTCTTCTCTTTTTCTGGTTACTACTATTGCACTTCCATTGTGCAAGGAATTGCAGGTAGCAATCACCTCAGAATTAACCTGACTGTACGTAATGAGGAGGAAAATGTAATAAACATTAATTAAATTGCAGGAAACACCTCCTATCTAGAAGTGACTCTAAAGTGCTTGGCAAACAGAAGGAAGGAAGAGGTGTAAGTGCACTTGCCACAAGCCCCGCGTCCATTCCTGCCTCAAATCCTAATAAAATGAAGATGCACCCACAGCAGGTTACACCTTACTCCTGTGACACGTGTATATAATGATACGCATTTCACGGAGCATATCTCTCAATGCTCCTTCACTTCTGTTCTGCTCCCCCCACAGAAAAACCCCCAGCCCTCACACATGTGCTGAGGTTTATACTCCATTCCTCAGATCTACAGTGGTCACCCTCAGAACACACATGGATCTGATCCACAGCTTGTCCTGTGTAACACATTTACTTGCTCTTGTTTTTTGGAATCCTTCATGTTCTTCCTGTTTAATTTTGACATTTAAAGGCAGACAAACAAATAAACAAAATATGTTTCTCCTCAGTATCTACCTGAAATTCCCACGGCTGCTAACGGCATGGGTAATAAGATATTTTAATATTTAGCACTGCAAACATTCCATGAACCCTGGATTTCCAAGGATTCATTCTGCATCTTTTTCCTTACTTTACAGCAGCTAACCACAATGCAAGTGTTGCTTGTTTTGTTTGAACACACACAAAATTATAGGACCTACTTGTTTTGAATTCTTCAGCTATCTTGCACAGAGAGGAGTCTGCACCAGAGCGGAGCCAAAACACCAGCCCGGATTATCATGATACCATGGTCTCTCAGTGCCCTGAACTGTATTCTATCACAGAACAGAACGTCCTATTCCAAAATACAATTGAAATATCTATTTTTCTCTACTGATACCAAGCTTCCCCGTGGTAGATGGTGAACTACATGCCTTCTGAAGCTTCATTTGTCCTTATCGTTGCCTTCAGTCAAGGCATTCTCCGCAGTTCCAGAAGTGGAACAAATCTGCCAATATTTATACACCACGGACACGTTCAAGTGCCACCATTCTGACTGCCTAGTGCTTCAAATTTTTTTCTTTCATATTCTCTCCCCCTTCTGTCTGGTTTGTAGGGTTTTAATTTTAGATTTATTAAGATTTTCATTAAAAATGCCCAATTACCATACAGTTTCCTACTAGCTGGGATTTAAACTTTAATTTTTAAGGAAAGAAGCATTTTGTGATATTCCTGCAGAAGTGCACATAGACATATAGTAGGAGTCCAAATAACTTCGGTAGCCATTGTGCAATTTTGGTCTAACTGAACTGGTCTGTTATCAGAGGAAAGCCACAGGGGAGAGGCACATTATGAATAATGTCATCCCAAGAGAAGCTTCAGACGGAGTTCACACCTTGTCAGATGCCAAAGGACCTAACCACGCAATGCTATTACCATGAGTAAGTCTTTCTGCTGCTCACAGAATTAATTCTGTGTGCTAGCACTGCAGTGAGAAGGGAAAAACAAAGGGTAAAGATCCCTTGGAGCAAATTTTCTTTTGTTCTGGTTATATTCACTCTCAGCTGCTGAGGGTAAGGGAAGGAAGAGCAGGTGGAAGCAATGAAGGGAGGCTCTTAAAATCCAATGCTGAAAGTTAAAAGTAGGTGAGACACTTCTTAGAGTACAGTCCTACTACAAAGAATCTACTCTGAAAGGTGGTTCACAGCACAAAGTTCTGCAAGAGTCTCTCTCTCCACCAGCCTAAAGAGAAAGGTAACCCCTCAATTCAAGTGGCTTAAGTGACCTGGTGTGACTACCGTGATTTACATTTGCAGAAATAACTTTTATCTGAGTCCAGTCTCAAAATACAAACATGGGCACAGCCAAGCACCTCAGTGTATAGTAAACTGTCTGTGTCAACCAAAAAAATCAGGTCCAGAGATGAAAACTTATTCAATGGCCCTATTTTATGCTTAAAACTTACAGATGTAAAGCCAAATAACAAGACTTTTAAAAGAAAAAGAAGTTGTTGTTGAAATTTCCAGGAAGCCCAGAACCCTCACAGTAACTATGCCTGCTGTTTTCTTGAACAACAAAACATCAGTTGTAAGGGAGGCTCCGAACAAAAAGACTACAGCTTTTCCTGCAACTACTCTGCAGTTAGACTTCAGAGCCACACAGTTTGCCACTGTTAGAAATAAACATGAATTTTAAAATACATATATATATATAAAATATAAAATACACATACAGTGTGTTGAAGCAACTGCTGAAGTTTGCTATTAGCTTGTTTGAATCGCTGCCAGCATCTTCACATTTGGATACATACTTGAAACTTACTTAGACGTCAAATCAAAGACTTATATCACGCAAATTTTCACTCATAACCTTTTCAGCAATGATATTTTGTCTGAATAGCCTTAGATTTTAGTAATTACTCTCTTACAGCTTAAAAGCAGGACAGCTATGGGAAAAAAAAAGAGGCAAAGACACTTTGTTATTTAACTGAATTCAAACAGCATCCAAAATATTTACACACCTCAAGGGATTCCAAAAGTAAATCTATACTGTCCCAAAGTGATGATTTCATATTACATTTACTGCACATGACCTGCTGTTTTACAGGAACAGCCACACTGAGCCAGACTTTCTGCAAGAACAGCCAGTGGCCAGTACGTGGAAAAAGAACCCAAGAACAAGGCAAGCATGAAGTGATCCTACACCAGCATATTCCTGTTTGTCAGGAACTGTGTGAGCCACAGAGGACATTTTTGCATTCAGAAGGCCCTCATGGCCTTTCATTTGTCTCATCATTTCTGAACTCAAGCATACTTCAGGCATTTGTATTATCACACGGCAACGACTTCCCCAGAACCATCTTATTTCGTGTATGTTCCCAGCCTGCCACCTGATCATCTCAGGCTCCTCCAATCCTTGCACTATGAGAAAGTGTGGTTAGTTGTTTCTTAGTCTTTTTTTTTTTTTTACATGCCACCTAGGATTTCACATTCTTCTGTCACGTCGTCTTCACAATCATGTTTTCCCCAGCATTAATCAGCTCGGTTTTGTGCAGAAGTCATTCCACCTCTCTGAGTATCCTTGCCACTTTTCACTGCGCCTGTTGCAATGTGAAACGAGGACGCGAAAATCAGAAGTGCGCCGAGTTTCAGATGGGGAGCACAAAGGTGTTTTAAATGCTTCTGAGCCTGTTCACTGAGTTTCTCAGTCAAGGCTAGAAACTTGGCAATCTCAGCCTGGAACTAGCTAATTCTAAACGAACTAGCCCACAGACAGGAAGCAATTCAGCATATTACAGCAGCATTTTGCAAGTGCTAATTAACCTAGTTCAAAATTTTTTAAGAAACTGTCTGAGCTAAGTAAAACAAACATGTTTCATCCACATTCTCCTGGCCATCTTTTCTCCTAGTTTCCACTCTCCCAGAAAGCTGTCAGAAAAGGCTCCCTCCCTGGAGTCGTGGCCTGTTTTAGCTCCGCTTGTCTTTCCTCCCCTAAACCGCAAGACACAGAGAAACAACTGCAATTCCTCTTCTCTAGCCCTCCTAAGCCTGGCTTCTGCCCAATAATTTTATAGCAAGGAAAACCCCCACTTAACTCTTTTCTCAGCCTCCGACTTCCAGATTTCTTCCTCTTGGAATGCCTTTCCCTCGGCCCTAAAGTTGTTTTCCATTCTCAGAAATGAGGAGTAACACGGGAGAAGGAAATAGGATTGAAGGTGTGGGTGAAGTATTTATATAGTCAAAGATATCAGGCAACAATTTTTATGACTCCAGAAATAAAAAAGAAAAAGCCAAGGTCTATAACATATGGAGACATTTTTAAGAACATAAGTCACTTCTAAGTAGTGGGTAAAAAAATGGGAACTGTGTAAGCAAGTAAGAAAGAAATAAGCTAATGAGGTCAATATTATCACTTCTAAGTTCAGAATTCATGACTAGAAAAATTTATCCTTATCTGCTGGGAGTCAAAAACTTCTTAACCAAGAATTAGAGGCCACAAAATTGCTTCTCAGATTGCACTCCTAACATATAACTTGGTTTATATTAATGGAAAATAAATTTCACAGTCAAATTTTCCAGTCAATATTTAATGGCACAAAGTGGGAAGACTACAGTGCAAAGTTCACAAGTTTTCATCAGACATATTCTGAAGGTAAGGATTCTACCAGAACAGTAGCTGTAAAATGCTAGTAAAAGTATGTCATTGTTTTATAACTTTGTGACCTTAAAGTAGACTTACGAAAAGGCTTCTGAAATGGTCATCTTATTTCATTAGTGAGGAGATTATTTAATTGTTTCTCTTCTCCTCTACAGTTTTTAAATTCACCCTGCACTACTCAACAAAGTCATGTGCACACACAGTTGAAATGGAAAAGATAAAAACATTTCTGGGCTCTGCTACAGCAACTAACTTGACAAAACCAAAACCCAACTCTGTTACTATATTTTTTTATATATATAATTCTCTAAATTCAACTTGTAAGTCCATAAAAATTTGCAATAAGCTATGCACGCTTAAGTCGTATGCAGAAAGAAAAGAACATCTGATCAATTTACAGAGCCGAAGAGGATCTTCTTAAGTCAGAAACATTCAAGTGCTTTCAGAAATCGAGGAATTTGACCTATACAATGTCATACTGACTTAGGACTTTTATGAAGACATCATCCATATGATTTTGAGCTGAACAAGTCAGCTTAAAAACTCCTTAATTATTCTTAAATGACGATGTTTTGGCTGTAGCAAAAACTCATCCAACACCTCTCAGTGCCCGTTACCTAGATCCATATTCTCCTAGAGTGACCAAGATTTTAAGGAATGATTTCTTGTACAGCTGAGTGAAACAAGCAGAGACCACTGCCTTCGGACCACTCCGCAGCACACAGTTTACTAACGCAGACACACACGTATCCTGTGTTCACGGGGGACTACGCACGCCTGGGAGCCCTGACAGTCCTCTTGTTTCACAAAATATGGTTCGGGCTTAAATAAGAGCACTGGCCTTGCTGACCCGAGGTAGGTTTAAATTAGTGTCAAGGCTCTGAAGATCCATTACCAGTTCTCTCACAACTGACTGCACATCACTTAAACATGTTTCTCCACATCTGCAGCTAGTGAGAAGTGGGTATATTCCATCTTGCACTTGCTGTAAGCTGTAAACACTGGGCACTGAATAGCATGACTAGAAATCTCGCAGGATTTAATTTACAATCTTGCATGTTATAGGGCCCTTGGGACAGGAAACTCTCATGTTTTATATATCTATAAAACAACATGCATATCTATGACACTGTATAAATAACAGAGGATCAGATGAAAAACATCTGTAGACACTCTGGCTGATCTATTGTCTTGCTGCCTGCTGTCTCTTCATAATTTTTGACAGCAGACAAGCCGTTTGACACATGATTGCTAGCAGTGCTGATGCATACATATATTTCCGTAGCAACATGTTAACAACAGATCTGATGAAGACAGAAATTATAAAATCATTACAATCTGTCCTTCAGGCATGACCTCCTGACACGTTTCTGTTTGGCTTTTGTTTACTTTTTGCCAAGAAGAGATAGGAAACATGGATGACTCAAACAAAACTGTTTTGGAAATGTGCTAGGAGGCAGGAAGGACAACATTTCTTTGATTCAGAACTAAGAGTGTTGTGATACAACTTTTCTCTGGCTGCCCAGAACTGTCAACATCTATTCATCTATTGTAAATTGCTTCTGTGAAAGCAAAAATAATGTACGTCCGCAACATGGTGATAGTCACAGAAGATATAAAGAGATTCACACGCTGTGCAAGTATTGAGTACAGAAATAATGCTAAAAGGGAGGCAGACTGTTATTGATACCAAGCAGGGAAGGGAACAACTACATTTCCAAGAGAGAGGCAAAGAGGAATCCTAAATTTAGAACAAAATCCAGAACTGAAGCCAAGATACTGTCACTACCAGAGCTGCGTGAACATCTCACAGAAAATCCTTCAACAGTGTTAAACTCAGCTCCTTTAGGTTTAGAAGAAGAAAATAAATTCCCTTCACGTGACTCTTCTCCATATCCTCCAAATCACTATCTAAAAATCAAAATTGAAACACTTTTCTCTCTGCCCAGCTGTATACTTGTCTAAATTGATTACAAGCCTTTCACTTTGACTCTATAGTCAAATTTTTGGCAGCTGGTCACACGGTAGGTCTGCTGAATCAAATGAGCCTGGTATGGTTTTGCAGAACATCTCAGGCTGCTTTCAGAAAAGACAAGAATTAATTAAAAGTCACTCCATGTAATTTCGCAGTGAGGAATTAAGAACAGTTTGAAAGACAGAGGAAAATGCCAAAGTGTACAACTGGATGAAAAAGGTTTTCTTCAAAATGAGATGATCCAAAGATATCCAGTCAAATCATCTCAAACGTGAGCATTTCCCTCCACCTTTCCACATTATTCTCAGACCTATCCATACTTAATCTTGCCCATTTTCCTCTCTCCTTCCAGCAAGTAAATGATATAGTGATGATTGATACCTTCTACGGTTATATTCAAAAGCATGGTGCTTTCTATTCAACTTTTACAGCTCCTTTTCAAACAAACACTTCGAAACCTAACAAGAAAAAAAATGTTACGGAGCAGAATAAGTGTCTCTCTGCCTTTCTGGAAGAGACAGGTGAGCACATATGTATGTACATATGAAGACATACATATAGAATCCACATAGCTTCCAAATCTAGACTATGTGAAGCACTTACAGTGATGCAATTTTTGCCTTCCATGTCACCAGTCTGGATACCAGAGAGCTCCGTTCTGCAAAGATGACAGGATGCTCAGTTTGATCAGGACATTCACTTATTAGACATCTCCCAAAAAAAACCTGAGATTGTCTAAAAATGAAATTAGAATGTGATCTAACTGTACTCCTGCCTGCTTTACAACCAGAGGACGCCAGGCCAACTTGCTAGCAAGGGCTTAGCAGGTGTAAGACACATCTGTTGCAGCTGGCAGCATTTTATATGCTGCTGCATGACTGCAGGTACACTGAAACCCATCTTCCTCAATCTTCTACCTGTGCCCAGGAAGGGACTGGCAAGAAAATTAAGTCAGAATCATAGATAGTATATTGCTTACTATAAGATATTTTTATTAAAACACATGAACTGTAACAATAAAGAATCTTAATGATTAAGGACAGAATCAGGTTGCACCACCAAAACGACACAGTCTCTGTCATGTTGTTCCTGCTGCTGCAGAAGCAATCAGTAACTGAAGAAAGAAAGAGCTAATGAAGGCAATTGAGTAGCTTTGAAAACATCAAAATCCAAGAGAATCCTAAATTCTAATCCCACAGCACAACACAACCATTCCAGCTACACACGGTACTGCAGCATTTACTAAAATCAGATTGTGCTTTTAAAATGCAGTTCACATTGGGAGCACTATATATTTGGAAGAACTGCAGGCCATTAACTCTAGGCCTACTAGTCCCTACAGATTCATCCTAGATGTGCTGCTGGTTTGCTCATATACCATTTTGTTTCTTTTTCAAATCCTAGAGAAAAGAAAGCTCGCAATTTACAATAAAATTCTCAAGAATGCCAGAAACAGTTCACAAGAACAGTTCAGCTGTTCTGTAACAACACCTTATTTATAAAAACACATAAGTTTCTCTGTGGAAGTCAGGAATTTAAACGAATAGATTTTGAATTGTCCCTTTTTTAGGGCTTTAGGCTTTATTTCAATGAGAAGCACAAGCATGTGCTCATTCAGTCAGACTGACAGTATCAGAACCTTCTTTTTTATTTTTCTCTAGAGTTTAGGAGCAATTCCTTCATGACATGAAGTTAAAAACCTTCAGAAATTATTCTGAAGACACTATGAAGAAGATCAGCAGCTGTGAAATTCTCAGTCCAAATCAGAAACAGTTCCTACTGGACTTGGATGGTGGCAGGAGGAAACAAAATGGAACACCACCATCCCACATACACACACCCTGACAAAGCCATTTTCTGTCAAAAGATAAAGAAAAATAAAACTACTACTACAAAAAAAAAAATTAGTTTTGCCAGAAGACTACTTAGGAGAGAAGAATGAAAGCATACCTGGGGTAAGGGGCACTTACAGAAGTGTTAAGCATTCATTCCAACCTTCTGTAACCCTGAAGAAAAGTTATTTTTATTTTGACTAATATGGTCATGTAAGTGAAGGCTGAAGAAAAACTTTCAATGGACCATCAGTCTTTCCCTCTCCTTTAAAAGCAGTTAGAGGTTTTCTGGTTTGCTTCCTGTTCTGAAGGGAATCAACTCTAAAAATCCTCTCTTAAATCAAGCTTTTCAGCTATGGCTTCTTCCTAGATGCCTCCAGTTCTTTCCCAAATAAGGGAAGAGGAAGACAAGTTAGAATTTTGTATACTCTTTCAAAACTATCTTCCCTATCCTTCCCCTATTACTCATTTAGAAAGAGCTTCTCAACCAGATCTTCAAGTAGCTCAGAGCAGTTCACCACATGCATTCATTCATTCATCCATCCAATCACTGATGGAGCTACAGTCACATAAAACAGCTGAAAAATCCGACTCCCTATGCCTTTACCTTTGAAGTTCCTGATAAAGGAATCCTTTTAATACACAGAGGACTTGAGGTATGGAATTCTTGCTAAATCACTTCCCTTTTGTCTTAATGCTTCAGCAAACCAGCTCTCCCCTGCACTGTGTCAGTATTTTCTGTCATCTCGTCATCCTTCATGTGACTTGACATCTATCATCTGCTTGCGTTATTAATCCAGGCATGCAAGGCAAAAAGTTTAGCTGGTGAAAAGTTTCTGCCTTTCTAGAACAGGAAAAGGCTGCTGCATAGGCAGAGAAAACAAACCAAGAAGTATTCCGAGGATGAGTTTCATTGCCCTCAGACAAAATACGTAATCATTCCCATTCTACGTTTGTAGAGTTTAAACATACAAAATGCCACAAAAATACATAGAAAACTTAAACACATACTCACTATTAGGACTAAACAATGAAAAACATCTGCATATGAGGATACATGACATGAAACACAAGGAGCCATATAAACAATGCTCTATGATTTATCCTAATACTGGGAGTTGCAGGATGAAGGCTTTTAATCAGATGGCCTCTAGCAACAGCCCTGTTGCCTGGGAAGAAAACACACGTAAAAAATTTTTATAAAGGCATGATACAGCCTTTATCACAAAACAAGCCTTCTTTTTGCATCTCTTTACATCACAAAATATGTTTACATTCATCACAGCTATATGCATGTAAAGTTACAAAGGCTTTGATAGCTGCAGTACTCTTGTAATGTACTTGGCCCATTTGTGTGTGTAAATTTACCTGCCAACTTCCCGAACGCAGAAGAAGGTAAACACCAAATTTTCCGTGAGAATATAAGGATTGCCTAACGAATCATTTCTACAAAAGGAGCATAATGACCTCTTTGTGATACAAATCTGTCTTTATTTTCATGTGATATGTAGCATGAAGCTATCAACAATAAAACTTAAGAGGGGAAAATAAGTAAACAGAGCAGTTGATTCCATTTCAGCTGTAGACTCTATACTTCTAGCAAAGGAAGAGGGAATCCCTGGATACAGAGTGGCAACAATTCAGGAAGACAATTTGTCAGTAGTACAAAATAATTACAGAAAAATAGGAGCAAAAACTTGGTACCACCCAGTTCCTTCACACTTCACAGTTAAGGAAACCACTCAACTGCAATTTGGCCACAGAGCAGAGACTGGTAGACTTGGACAGTGTGATAATAGCTGGGATCTTTAATGACAAGCTGCCATGTAAAACATAGGACAACACAAACTAAACTGTCACATCAACTCACAAAGAAGTACTGAAGATGAGGAGCCAACCCACTGGTGTGGAAATTAATTTGAAAGAAGAGAAGATGTTCACATGTACCGTAAGCATATGGGAAGGTGAGGCGAGTACAACTGTCTGGGTTTATGGCTTCCTACCAGAAATACCACATCCTGATAAGCAGTGTTGTATCATTGTACACAATGTGTCACAGGTTGTTTAATGCTAAGTCTAATCCAAATTTTGCACCTTCTACACCCCAAAACAGTTTTAAGCCATCACCTTTAAAGGTAAGGAAGATGCCCCAACTTCTGTGAATTCTTTTCCACTGACATTTGGATCACAGATTCTCAGGATTTCTAAGCATACTTGTTTTTCTTGAACATAGTACCACAAAGATCCAGAGGCATTTTGAAGAATTTTCTTCTGTAAACGTTCACACAACTATAATCTCTAACCAAATCACTATTCAGCAGTTCAGGCACCCTAAATGTGTTCTGCACAGTATCAGACCAGATACACACTGTCAGTGATTCTACTAGATGAGCCCAGGGCAAGCCTTTCACTGACCAAGCTATTTTTTCTTTTAAAAAAAAAAAAAAAAAAAAAATTCCTATGTTTTATAGTAGTGTCCCAAATCCCTCTGTGACAAACTGCTACCCCCTCAATGTCAATCACAGTCTTGTAAGGACAGCAAGAAACTGCAAAACTTGCAATTGCAAAAGCTTTTTTCATTGTATTTAAGAATGTTACGTTCCTGAGGATCATTTTTGAAATTATGCATAAGAAAATAGCAAAACACAAACTTGGACATACTTGTATGAATAAATAATATACATATAAAAATAACTATGCACAGTAAAAATGATGGGAAGTAGGAAATTAAATTTCATGGGAAAGTGACCAAGCACGCGGCAACTGGGACAGTTTGGTATTGCGCTTTGCTTTAGCACGCAGGGTAGAGTTAAGAGAAACATAACCCAGAGAGGGGGGACTGGGGATGATAGCTGAAAGCGAGCACGAGTCAGTCAGGTCCAGAGAGGTAGAGTCAGTTCAGCGTGAGAGCACAGAGACACAAGGACAAGGGGGCAGGCCACCTTCTGGTATTTGAACAACACACGAAGCCAAATGACACCTCAGAACCACCAATACCTTCAGCTGTAGTAATGAAGGTTGCTCATACCAGGCACTGCACAGCCACAAATTATGAAGAAATCACCATGCAGTCTCTTCTACTAAAGAAGATGCCTGTACCTTACGTGACAAACACTTAGAAATCTCAGCTAGGTACACTGACATATACAAATTAATTTGTACAGCAATAAAGCTGTCTTTTGAACAGCTGGGTGCAGGTCCAAGAATAAACTCAATATTTAAAACAACAGAAGTGATTTATCAACCACTGCCAAAGCTACCATTCCGAACAAAATATTCATGTAGGTCAAGATCTGAATGGTAATTTTGCATTGCTCCTTTACCAGACAGCTAGTGGTTGCCTAGAAGAACTGTAACATACTCCATCCATTTTGTCAGAAAGCATCACTTCTGGATGCTGATCTTTCTGGATATAGTCATCAGAAAGGGTGACAATGAGTAGTTTGGAAGGCCTAAAAAATGTCAAGTTTCTTTCACACTCTACCAAGACCTGACAGGGTGGACTCAAGAACCACTCTTCACCAGGTTGGGAAGATCATCAATTCCTACTTACAGCAGCACTGCTTCCTAAGGCAGAGGCAGATGAACTTTGCTCTTGAGTTTTGGTGTGAATATGAGTCTCTGCCCAAAGAGTTTCACCCAGAAAAAAACAGCTCAGAAGCCACATTAAGAAGAAAACCATGCCTGAATTACTGACATATTCTGGTCAAGAACAAGTGGATTCTTAAAATGGGTTATTTATTGAAAGAGTTTTAAAGCTTCGAGTTGTGAAACTGTCTGTGTTTATATGCTGTGTTAAAGGAAGTCAGACTTGGCACGTGTTTCTCATTAACTGTACTGAAGCAGCTCAGTTTCCCTAGAAATTCCCAGTTTCTCCTCTGCAATAGGGTAATCTAGAAGGCCCCTAATTTCAGCTCTTCAGTCTGAAAGGGTAGCACATATATAAGTAGTGCTGACTGAATGCTGCTGAAATATCTATGATTATGTGGAATGCTGAAGCAAATCGGCTTTCTCGGCACATTACAACATCATTAAAATCTTCAGAATAATATCTAAAAAGCAAAGAAGCCTCATAGATATTTGTATAATGCATTTCACACATGAAGCATTTATACAGCCATCTTAAACACCTGTCAGTGCAGCCAACAGGCACTGTGTGTTCTAAGATCCCAGTCAAATAACTTGTTTCAAATGGTCATAGCAAAAAGCTAGCCCCTCCACAACCCGATTTGTTGTCTATGTGCAAAGTACACGCCAACGTTTGCACATTTGCAGAATAACCCCAGAATCTGGACACAAATAATTTTTACAATTTTTTATTATTTCTGAACAGGAAGAAGTAGAATGGGCCAAAACATTACATAGTTTATCTAGCACTCTTTATAACAAAAGCACTATTTAGAAAAGCCGTGCTGTATGCTGTCCTCCGATTTTCTCATTTTCAGGCAGATTAAATCACTTTTGAACTGTTTGCTTGTTTGTTGAGAACAGCTTTCAAGAGGAGGTATTTAAAGGAAACCTATCAATTTAGTATATATTTTCAAGTTAATAATGTTGACATACTGTTCAAATTAATCTTCAATTTACTACAATCTGTTTTTAGACAAGCCCTCCGTTTTAACCTCCAAATGGAAGGAAAACTAAGTGACTTCCTCATCTCACTTAATAGAGAGCATATGTTCAAAGATAATACTGCAGCCTTGTTCTGAGAAGCTGTTCTTCCTCTGACAGAGATGCAGTGAACTTGCATAGGAACGCTGACACGTAACGTAAGTACACATTGCCATAAATCTTGTGCACTTCAGAAAAAGAGACCGCTGATGGGAGAAACACAAAAAACACCCTGGCCACAGGTGAGAAAAGAACGCGGTGTACCAGAATGTGGCCATTCTTTGGTCCGTAGATATTTCTCCAATTAGGATGACTTATTACGGAATGAATCCGTAAGCCTCAGCTGGTTTGTCACAGACATTTCTTCAAAAATACAAAATTATGTGTCATGAAGCCACAGCCCAAATATTTCAACAAACATTAAACCTTGATAAATGTGGAAGTTATAATAATTTTTAAATTTTGCATAAATTCCACAAAAAAAAAAAAATGCAGGTCAGCTTGAAATAAAACTGCCATAAAGCACCTTAAAGACAATTTTTTAATTGTCTAAGGTATTGGTTGTTTTTTTTTTTCCCATCCATTTGGGAGATATTTTTGTTTTAGCAGAACAGTTTGCAGTCTGTCCCTATAAAATGGATCAGTCTGACATCAGTAGATTTCACCTATCTCAAGGCAAACAAAGTTAGGAGTAATGAGAGGAAAAAAAAAAACAAAAAAACAAACAAAAAAAAAAAAACCCCAACAACTGAGTCAGCTTCAGCTGCCACTATATGCAAGCTGAAAAGCTATTTATTCTATTGTTCTAGTTCTGAAGTAATATTTTAAGGTTTGCAGAGAACAAAATCCTGGTCAGTCAGCAATTTAGCTGTAGATGTTTTATGTATGAGTCCTTGTCTATATTCTACCTCTGTCATAAAGTGAGCTACAGAAAACGCAAAACGAGCTGTAAGTGAACAGTAATCTGTTTGTAGAAGTCACATGCAGACAAGCACCATCTCCATTATCAGGTATTAAACAGGTATTTTTGAGTCCTTTGTGTTCACAAGAGGTCCCAGGTCACTCTTATTGCCAGTGCCAAGTGTTCCCAGGATCCAGGAGCTTCCCATTCCAGAGCCTGCTCTCCCTAGGAGCTGGTCCTATACCAAGCCCAGTAAGTTTCAGACCACTATTCAAAATACTGTTTTTACAAAATGGTACAATGTAATTTCAGAGACTGGAAAAGTACTTTAGAGAGAACCAAGAGTGCCAATGTTTCACAAAGTATTCTTTCCATTGCTTTCTGGATACCTGAATATATCATAATTACTATCTGAAGTTTAAGTAAGTTAATAAAATGAGACATTAAGGATGTTTGTATCCATTTATAATAGTAAGAATTGTGATTTTTTTAAAAGTCATTTAAAATCTGGGGCCCAACGCTTACAGATACGTGTTCAAGCTTACCATATTTTATATCTGATAGTTAAAATGAAAATTAAGATACTCCAGAAGAGAAACAGTGTAAACATACAGCTGGTAGTCAGATCTGATTTTTTGAAAAGTGGCAGTATAATGTGAAGCAGCATGTTTTCCACATGCTGTTTACACCCTAATATCATCATCTTTCAGCTGACCATTAGGAAATACTTGAACACATTAAAGTTTGCAATACTCTTTTGAAAGCTGATTAACAGTTATTATTAGGAATTACCCATATAGTTCATTTCAACATTTGCCAAAAAACTTTACAACATTTTCATTTTAAAGACTAACATCAGGAATAAATTACAAGCGTTAGCTCAGCTGACCTTCTCTTTCATTGTTGCACAATGCCAAAACAGACCCGATCCTCCCATCCCTTCTGCACTGTCTATTAAAGCAAAGCTGCTGGATCAGCCAGCTGCAGGATCCTCGGTCTTGGAGACCTTGCAAAAACTCACTTCCTTTTGGAATGAGTCCCTCTTGCCTTTCTCATGTTAACAGTGCCAATGTAACCGCAAGGTTATTCTCCACTCTCCAATCAAGACTTGGCCCTTTGACATTTTGAGTCATGCTAAGTAGTCCATTTGTCTTTAACAAGATTACCCCTTGATTATCTCTTTGAAAGGCAATTGATCAATCAATACTAATGAACTCATTTAGACAAAAGATCTAGTATCCAAATGTATGTATTCAGAATGGAATTTCACATTTACCTTTAAGTTCTTAAATATTTTTAGTAAGAAGTCTAGAGCAGTGAATAGCTTATTAGGTGCCAATAACTTCATTACAAAATATTAATCACCTTTATGGTTTCTTCATATCAGCGCCTCAAGTAAAACTGATCTGAAATATGGACAGCAGAATTAGAAAAGAGTGATTTCTTATAGCTTTAGCACTCACAACTGACTTCTCCCACGTCTAGAAAAGCACTGATCTGACAGAAGTAATCAGGGCATTCATGGCACTGCTGCCACCTACAGATTATCTGATAACTAATGAGGGTCGAACTGACACTACTACATTTTCCTAATGAGAGTACTGATAGATAGGTGGGTAGGAAAGATGGATGGTATTTTCATGAAGCTCGTAGAGATTGAGTACCTTAAAGATTGATCTCCATTGTCAGCTTTGGCTGAAATTAATCAACGGCTTCAAAAGTTGTCAGGGGAGGCACAAACACCAAGAGATTACACTCATAGTCTGATTTCCTAAAGAAACAAGGCTTGTAATGTTTAGTTTATTATCACATACACACCTCTCAAATATGTTTGATCTCTTAGATTATTATAACGTCATACTGCAACATTTTTCAAATTGTACTTACTTTAGGAGAAAATTAATCTAAAATTAATCTTTTCAAATTAATCTAACTCTAAAAAAAAAAAAAACTGAAAAACCGTAAAAACACTAAATAATAAAAAAACCCCAGCAAGTTATGTGAAAGTGTTACTAGTAGGAAAGCAGCATATGCCTAATTAACTGAAGTAAAATGAACCAGATTCTCACTATAGCTGGGCGCTGCTGCAGAAAGAACGGTGGAAGGTAGACAGTGGTGACACATGACTTAACAGATCTATCTCAGGTGTTGAATATAGTTCTTCTTAAAGAGAGTAAAATATCCTGTTCTGAAGTTTCTCGTCTCAATCTTTTCCCTTTAGAATCTGATGCATCAGTAACCGTTTCTTTCTATCCTAAGCCCAGACTCCTCTGGCATGTTGCATTTGGAACCATTACATTCCTGTATCAGTGGCCATACCCCATTTCTGAAGACCATCCACATCCACTTAATGCAGTTTTAAATTAATAAACACCAAAATCAAACACTGAGTCTGAAAAACATCCTTTTCCATTCCATTTAGGACTCTTAGTTGTACTAGTCCCTTAGACCTTTCTCCTTGTTTTCCTCCTTTTAAACACATTCATGTTATTTCTCTGAGCCACAGAAGGCTGCCTTCTCTGCAGAAAGCTGTAAAGCTCGCTGCCAGCAGTGTCCAGTGTCCGTAGGCATTACCTGGGGCCAGACCATCCCGTACCCTGGAGCACAAGGCAGATGAGTCTCAGAGAGCCTTTTCACTCAGCTTCCCCTCCACTGTTCTGAAGAGTGTGACCATTTCAGCGCATTTCTGAGGGCTGCTTTGGAAATCTGACATTTACTAAGCTTCTGGTGCAGCCCAGCTTTCAATTAATTTATTTCCCTTTCTTCAGCAGACAGCAGCTCATCTTCTGGCTAACCAACTTCAGAATTTCAGGTTAACCTCACCCAGCCCCGTCCTGAAGAAGCTACTTCATGTCTTTGCCACGAAAGGATGCTTCAGCAGACTAGGATTGGAATTTTGTCCTGCTACTGATTGTACTGTAGCCATTTGTTAGTGATATATTTAATGAGGTCAGCATAACTCAGCATAATGTACTGCTAAATATATTTAATATTGATTTCCTCCACTTCACTAGTGAAGTAACGTTGGACAGACCACCGAAATATTAATTCATTTTCCAGGCATTTTTCTCTTCCTAAGGTTGATTCCAACAGAAAGATTAAGAAAATTTAATCTATCATCCCTAAAAATGTGTTCTACATCCAGGTGTTCTACTGTTTCTGCCTGCCGGCATCCTCTGTCACTTCCCTCACACTATAAAACCTGGCTCTCAGCTCCTTACAGCTATTTTCTCTAGCATTAAACTCTCAATTCAGCATTTGCCTTTTCTTTCAGGTGCTGCCAGTGAAGAATCTACTTCTCCTTGGTGGCAGGCCAAATCAGTCTTCATCCAATTGACTGCAAGGACATTTTAAGCTCAGAACTGCTTTCCTCAAATACTTACAGAAGTGTTTTTCCCAGGAAACCTTATCATTAATTTCATAGTTTCTGGCTAAAACATGTCAGCTAGCATCTGTTCACAAGCCTGCACAAAACACACTCCCTATTTTACACAGACGGTACTATATTCTTTTTATCAGCCATTTCACAAGATTACACATTTTCATCAAGTTTCAACAAAACGCTGAAATACGTAAACTGACCGATGTATTTCAGCATCTCCCAGACACAACAGCAGCATAACTGGGAAGAATCTTCCCTACAAAACATCCCGATCCACATGTCCCTTACAAGCCAGCTGAAGGTTTGGTTTGCTAAGTTTTCGATAAGGCTACATTAAACAGTACCAAAAAAAAAACCCCAAACCAAATCTCAACAAACCAAACTACAAGCACTTCTTATTTCTTTCATCCCACAGGGGATCTCCAAAATGGAAAGGGATCATTTGGAAACAGTAATACCAGTATGCAGAGTTTTCTTTAAATATAATCAAATCACAAAGATTACTTATTTGTGAGTACTGAAGATAACATTCAAAGAACTCAGGAAACCCAGATGATATCAAACCAACAATACTTTCAGTTTTGATGCTTTTCATGCATCTAATGTTTTCTGTACCATTTGGTGTGTTAACATAAAACATGAGTTAGAAATACACAGTCAGTGCAACCAAATCAGCTTTAGGAAACATTCCCTTTTACTTTCTCAAGTAGACACAGCTAATTACATGTTAAATTATGTATTTTTAATACAAACTTGGAGTTTTCTCTCCTTGTTTACTAATTCCAGTGTATTTAATTAGTCACATTGATGGAGGTTTGCTGCACTGGAAATGTGGACTGAGATCTGCTCTTGATGAGAACGGAATAAGCTTCCAAAGCTCTGTAATAAATTGTTCTGAAAGCACACTCCGCTTTTCCCCAAACGTCTATTCTTCACCTCCTCCCAGCCTCTTTTAACTGCCCTCTCCTTCCATCTTACAGCTTATTAAATATTTCTAAAATGATCTCCTAGTAAAAAAAGGCAAAGTCTAATATTTCACAGGTGCACTCGTGCTCTCTAGGGTAAAGGTATCACCCTGTCATCACCACGGTCAACACATTCCTCGCAATCCCATTATCAGCTGCTTGTGTTGTTTCTGTCCTTAAGGGGTGGTTGGGAATGCACAAAACTGCCGTGTGAAAGATTTCCAGGTGCAAGGTTATAGCTTCGCATCTGTTTTTCTTCTCACGAGACTTTTTTTTTTTTCCTCCAATCTTTATAGGATTTCCATGTGCTCTTACTGCGTTATCACTAGCATATGAGATATACACAGCCTTTTAAAAGCGGACTAAATACTACACAGAGTAAAAGCAACACTGGATTGCAAGATTAAGGTGATTTTACCAGGGTTTCATTAATTTAAACACCATAAATAAATTAGGGCCGTCCTACACTTCACTATGATTATGTTATCCAGCATTCTCAGCTATCCTTCACTGTCTTTTAACTTTCAGTTACTTATCTCCAAACCACCTTCCACCTAAAACCCGAGAGCTATCTTTCTTACAGAACATCAGTTTAAAAGGCAATCATCACTTAGACAACTCTCTATGTGAATTGCCAAATCATTTCTAACAACACTGCCAATTCTAAGTTTCATTTATTAAAAAAAAAAAAAAAAAAAAAAAGAAAAAAAAAAAAAAAAAGCTCATCGTTCCAGAACTTTAGTGGCAGTTGGGTCCACATCTGGGCTTTGCACCTTTAGACAAGATGGGAAACAAAAGACTTATTCATTACTGAAGTTTAAGGAAGGCGCAGCCGCATTCAAATGCGCATTGCCTCACAAACGTCAGACTTTAAGTCTGGAAAACTGGAAACACACTGGAAACACTGTAATGCTCTCATGGAAGACATGACCTTGCAAGCAGTGATTCTTATTTTCCATAGCTACATACCTGCATATGTTAGGGTTTTTGCTTTGCCTACCAAACTGGCTAAAATTTTCACTTGATTTTTTTTCTGATAATATATAAACTTTATCATCTCAGGAGACATCATGCCCAAAAGACATCCTTTGGTCCACCTGCTCAGTATCCCTAGCTATGCAGATATACAGCTCTTCATCTGACTCCAAAACTCCGCGGTCCCTGGAAGCTGAGGAGAGTTTGAACCATCCCAAAGCATGCTACCAGCAGTAGATTAATAATATTCTAGTTTACAACTGAGTAAGGGAGAATGACACTGCAAGAACAGATGGAATCCTAGGTTAAATCTGTTTATATAGTAGGGGCAGTTGTCACAGAAGGTTAAGACTGAAATCTTGACTTTTTAGAAGAGGAAGCTCCGATTCTAAATTAACAGCAATATATTTATGTACCTCTTATTTTCAAGCCCTATGCACTTCATTTGTCACAAATGAAAGGAATTATTGTTCCATCTGAACCTACTTTTAAAGGGTTCCGTCCTATCAATTTCATTAGCGTCTCAACAGCACTAACTGCAGGTTTCCATGCCTAAATTGATAAACGGAAATTTCCTAACAAATTATTAGGCTTTGTCACTGAGCTCTTATAAAACATCATAGTCTGTCCCTTCTCTTCTCTCATCTATAACACAATTTGTTTAATGCCATTTTTGTCATTCTTCACCACGTGAGGTATGAGAGTACAGTGCACTGGCCCTCTTTAACATCTCCAAGTGCATTCATTTTCCAAAATTCATTCACATACTGAAGTTGAGAGGTGAAGATTCTGGAATTCTCTTAAGCAGGCCAGAATTTCTACCGCCTGTCAGAAAAACCGATCACATTCTTTTTAAAGTATATACTTAAAGCTCTCTCCCATTAATATCGTAGACATGCCTATGATTTATTTGTAGGTAGCAATCCTTGCATCTCTTGTCACTCAGTGAAACAGCACACGCATTTTGAGTAGCTGTTACGTTACAAAACAAGACTCAATTAGAATTAGATCATGCCAAAACTGGAGTCCAGAAGATTTACACTCTGCCAGATTACATACAATACTCTTGTTACAGCAAACATACAAGCCAAGTTCCAATGAATACATTCTTATAAAATGTTTTTAAATTCTGTAACATTAACCCTGTTTTGGATTTCAGACTCTGGTAGTGCTCCCTATTGTTGAATAAACTATATACAAAAGGTAGTTGAAAAAAAGTAATATTTAAATTTATTTCAATCCAGTTTGACCATGAATTTTTAAGCTTAATTGCTATGAAGTTTACCTGCTACGGACAAAGTTAATTATTTTCTCAGTTATACACTTTAAAATGTATTTGCAACAGACACCACTATATCTGTTTGCTAGCACAAATCATGCAGATCACATACTCCAGGGACAGAAGCGTGTTAGAGACCGGAACTTTCAAATTACTAAGAATGGTCATTCCGGCTCCCTAGTGAGGTAATTTAGTTGACAATGGGAAAACTCTTGTTGCTGCTGATAATGAGCTAACTACACTGTGACTAACAAAAATAAATCATCTTCAGGATTGTCAGTCTGTCTGCAAGGATTTTTTTTCACAGGAGTTCTTATAATCTTGGAAGAAATAAAAACAATATGTCATTTCTACGGATCGGGTCACATATGACCATTGCTAATGTTCTTGCCTATCAAGTGAAAATCAGAAAACTTTCATAACTTTGCGAATATCATTTAGGTTAGCAGAATTATTTTATATTATGCTTGTCATAGTAAATAGTATTTCTATCCGTAATTTAAATTCATGATAAATTGGCATAAATTCACAATCTCACGGGTACGTAGCCCATTACGGGTCTGCGGATAATAGATAATTTACAGACGCTTCAAAAACTACATTCTCTTCGTCTAGGTAGGAAAGCTGCACAAATCATACCAGGATCCCTATGAAAATGAAAAAAAAAAAAAAAACAAAAAAAAAACAAAGCTCATCCATGTTTCACTGAAAAGTGAAAGAGTTTGTGGGGTACTACAACAGAGAAAAAAAAACAAACTAGTAACACTTCAGATGTCTGAATATACACTATGACACACAATGGCAAGAACCAATCTCTGATGCTATGGCCCAGTAGTGAAAGCTAAGACTTTCAAAAAAGCACAGGGCTTCTTCATCCACGACACAGTGCAAAGGGCAAAACAACGGTGAACTTTCCGGCCATTTTTTTTACCATACATGAAAGTTAATGTTTCAACGAAAACTACTTCTTGGGGAAATAAGCATTCTTCTTTCGCCTTTTATAGTTATTATTTTATAGTTGTAAGAAAATAAAATCTTATTCCTATAAAAGTTTATTGGGTTTTGGTACCTGCTAAATATTTGAATTATAATGACCTAGTTGTAATTTTAAACTCTTTCCCATTATATGGGGAAAAGAGTTTATTTTGGTTTTCTGTTGAGGATTATCAGTGGTTCAAAAAACAAAAATAGAAAAGAATGTTCTAGATTACAGGATGGTTTGGGGATTTTTTTTAAGTATGCAACAGTCATGGTAAATTGGTTGTACTAGCAATGATAAGCTTGGCAGAAACCATGCTTAAGGAATAATTTGAATTAAGGTACATCAGTAGTTTTCTGATAAAAGGTGAGAGAGACCTTCAGAACTACGATACACATGACCTTTAACAGCAGTCACTGATGCTGATTAATGCTTCAAAGTGATCAACATAGGTCAACATGAACTATCATCAAGAGTCAACATAAATAAGGCTCCAATAACATCTCCAAGAAAATTGTAAAAAGTTTGGATTTATGAATTAATTTACAAGTGACAGATGCTACAAAGACACAGTACTCAGCATTTGAAACATTAAATGTTTCTTGCATATCCTGACCAAGTCACAAGGACACTCAGCAGCTGTAAGTCACTGGGTCAAAAATTGTCTGATATTACTTCTTTGGAACATGGTGGTCCTCTGCACCGATTCACCATTTTTCTTTTTCTAAGATATTATATATTTCTTAATGTAGCTCTTTATTTTGAGATAATTACATAGATGACCTCCAGAAATTTTCATCATTTTGCTGGTGGCCTCAGAAAGATATTCAATGCAAGGGAGCTCAATGTCCCCAGCAAAGACACCTATTGCTAAGCACGTGAGTAGTCCTGTTTAAATCAACGCGTTTACCTTTGCAGTAAAAGGCAGGCACACACTACTTGTCATGCTGAATCAGGATTCTCCTCATGTAAATAAACTAAACTCGGGCTTACTTACATGCTTTCAAAATCAAAATCTGTAAGCTCTCACCGTCAGCTAATTTACGTGCAGAAGAATGACGTTCTCATTGTTCCATGTGAAGTGACTAGCAACTTTCTCTAGAGAGTTAAATATTTAGTTGACTAAATATCATCTGGAAGGTGGCCGAAATGAAGACTACTGAGCCCCATATTTCTAGGGAGAGGATGATTTCTAGAGGAAACAAAAGGAAATCCTTTCCTTAAATCTTATAAAGAAATGATTGACAGCCCAACGAAATACATTAAAATACTGTTCTTGGATAAACTGTTTTTCAGCTGGTGTTTATATTTACAATTACAGGAGGTATGCTGTAAGGTTACTGCACTTTGTTCCAAAACCTGATGCCTAATCATCTCAGCCACACATCTTGTCCAGTAAGGTCATTTTATGTACGAGTGTAACCTCAACTAATACTTCAACATTTTTATTTATTTTGAAAGAGAAAAATGAAATTGTTTCTTTATCATCTTTTCACTGTTAAGCAAGCCAACACCCCTTTGTTGCAAAATAATGTTATAGCTAATCACTTTCACAAAACAAAATAGTATGGTATGCTACCTGTAAATCTAAGTTCTAAATCTAAGCCTATCCTTCAGCCAAAAGAAAATACAGTCTTTGGCACTTTTGTGCATTTCAGAATCTGTCTGTATTCTATAACTGCAAATGCTTGAATCCAACTATCTCCCAACTTCCATATGTTTAGTTGTACTATTCTGGGCTAATGCAAGAAAATAGGTTAGTCACCAAGAAAAGAATGTAGAACATCCAATTCTAAAAGTTATGATTGATACAAAAAGACTCCCATAACCAAAAGGAACAGAAGATTAGCTACCACACCTTTTAAGAAAATTTATTTCTACTAATATTTTATATATTCTTGACTAGGATTGCTGGGAAGGATTCATTGTTCGTCTTTTGGAAGCAGCCAATTTTTTTTCCTCCAACTTCTTTTTTTTTTTTAATTACAAAACTTCTTATCTACCAATTACAGGAGAGAATTATTCCATGAGCTCAGTATATTTAGCTTAGATTGTGAGTAACTTCATAATAACCTTAAGTAGCTACCTGAGAGGCAAAACTCTCACAAAAGTGAGAGTCTGTATACGAGCCATGAGTCTGTGCAGGACCAGGGGGAAGAATGCTATTAATGCTACATTTGGAAGGCACAACTTTATTCTGAGAAGTTAGTATTTTCCTGACTACTTAGCGTACAAAAAAAGACGAGGATCCTATTCATCTGTCCACAATTTATCTTCTTAATTTTAAGTCTTTTATATGGGTTACAAAATAAGTAGCAGATTCCTCCTTCTTGGCCTAATTCAAGAAGTTCAGACTCCACTGCTAGAATCATACAAAAATTAATTTAATGCTGAAAATCAGCAACATGTCTAAAATGCTGCTCGTTTCAGGCAGTCTCTTAAAGATGTTGACAGCTTTTATCTGACAGTGAAAATAAAAGACTTATATTTAACTAGGCATCTCAGAGTTCGGACTGCTTAGGAAAAATTGAAGATATTTCAATAGAGAAAGCTGCTCCTGAATCTTTAAAAAAAAAAATTTCATTGCATTTACCAAATGGTAAGGCATCTGAAACACCCACTGGATAGATCTTTACTTTTTGATGCCCCACACTAACAGGATGTTATACGTGCAAATTCTATTTAAATCTGTGCAGATATATGAGAGGAAGAGTTCTGTTTTACGAGCAAACATAACTCCAGCAATGCAGAGGTCCAAGTATCTGACCAGAAAATGTTGACATTGGATTCGATTAACCACAAACAGTAATGCTTCAGGGCTGAGGGAGGAAAACTGGGGGGAAATATTTACAAAATCTATCCATGATTCTCTCACAAACTGTTTGTCAGAGACAGACAGTTTTCCACACACCAAAGGAGTTGTACATGCCTTGCTCTTTCCTGGGTGCTCTGAGACTTATGTAGAATGTGGAAGAGCCACTGGAGATGAGGGCACTCAGTAGTGGACTCTGTACCTTCACTCAGTTATTGAGATGTGGTTTTTGTGGGCATAGTAGGAAGACTGATTCAGTGTTAAGCTGTTTTATCAAATTGCTGCTCACATCTATTTGCAGCCATTACAGAACTTTCAGCTTCCTTCTTTCAGGCTTTCTGCTTCATCCCTCCAATACCTACCACTCCTTCGAGAAACTTATGCTATACCATGCAAATTTAAACATCATTTATTGACATAAAGCACCTTGGTTACACAGAAATTCCTGATGGACAAAGGCAGGAGGTGGTTGAAATAGCTGAAAAGGTTGTTTTTTACAAAGGGAGTAAGCCTTTAAAAGCATTAGACTTGTAGAACCATATTCTGATGATCCCACATAACCAATAAACTGGTGGGTGCACAAGAAATCTACCTTTTTACAAGGTGAAGGGCTTATGACAGCCATGATCCCTACAATCTGGGAGTGCAGAGACTTGGCCACAAACTGCAAAGTCACCAAAAAAAAAAAAGGAAGCAGAAGAAGGCATGATCATAATTCAGTCAACCTCTGCTTTCAAAGCAAGGCTGAAGAACAAGAAGGAGAAGAAACCTACTACATCCTTACTATACGATAGAGTACGCCTCAGAGAAGTGCAGACACTTCTGAAGATGTAGAGGCACAGTCTATTTGATACAGAGTTTTGCTTTTCAAGGGAGCGCAGCTCTTCATTGCCTCCTGTGAAATATTATAAGACGTGTCCAGGATAGATCATAAAACTTTTCACAAAACAAATCCAATGTGAAAGCACATAGATTCCTCAGTTGTAAAGTATCTGTTGTTAACAAAGACAACATCAACGGTATCCCTTAGAAGTTGATATCTGGCATTTTTATTGAAATAAGACACGTCATCTGTAAATTTGCATTTACTTATACTAGTGGCAAAATCATGTCAGACCTGTAAAAGTGAAAAGCCTTAATGTTTGGAATAAGTCCTCTTTTGTTCTCATGACTTTCAAGTCATACATACAGATTCTGAGATAGTATCTGAGAGTGTACCTGTAGCTTTGGTGAAGTTAGGATGAACTTCAATGGTGAGATTTCCATGCAAATAAACAATGCCAATGCTCTCATTCATAAAGCCCTGAAGTACGTGCTCAAAATCTCTACAGATGATAGACAGATACTTTTCCCCTGTCTTAAGTATGATAGGAATATGAAATATTGTCCTGACAAGCTATATTCTAAATTAATTTATTCTGACTATGATAAAAATATTAATTGAAGTTGAGGACATTTTAAGAGCAGGGAGTGCCATTAAAATGGAAATCTGTAAAAACAGGGTGTCTGAAACATTTCACTGAATCTGCATATTTACTGTCTCTTGATGATCTTTGAATAACATGTTTAGTTTGCACCTAAAAATTATATATGTATATGTATCTACAAATATAATTTAATTACTACCTTTGCATTTCCTGTATCAGCTACATAGAAAAATGTAAAATCACCACAGAATATATATATATATGGATAGATTAATTCATTGTACTTGCTGCTAACACCTGTAGGCTAATTTCTCTGCCGATACAAACTGGTATAGTTCCACTAATTTCAAGAGAAGTATGGTTTTTGCCAGCTGAGCATCTAGCCTCGTTCTTTTTTTTTTTCCAATAAGCAGATGGAGGCAATTTAAAAATATGAGACTTAGAGAAATTATTAACATTACATTTTAACATATTCATGTTTTTAAACTAAACTGTAAAATCTGGCATGGAAGTAATTAGACTTCAAACTTAGAGTTAACTCACTAGTTTTGGACATTGCAACAGTCAGCCCTTTCAACATAAATTCCCCTTTCACCTAAACCATTCAGAGATCTCCTTCATACACTGAAGTGCTTCCTACAGCCTTTGTTGTCACAGCTTAGTTTCTGTTCCTCTCCAGCTGAAGTAACACTTGACCTCTGGATTGTACCGTGGCTGCATTTTCCTCACAACATACAAATTCTTGGATACAGTAGGAAAAGGTCGAAACTATTCTCAACAGTGAGAGAGGAACTAATAACTCAAGGAACATGACATTTTTATTAAGCACCATGGTCTAAGTTTCTTCAGGAGCCAGCTTTAATAATTTGGTTGTACATTGCTCTGAAGGGATTAATGTTATTTACTTATAAGCATAGCTTGGAGCACGACTGCTAACACATCCTGTACCCTTTCATCAGCTCTGCATCCGATTTTGGCTACACATAATTCAGAAGAATCATCACAGAGTGATTTCCCAACTATCTATGTGCCTCCAAGCACACGCAAGGGAAAACTCCACCAACCATAAAAAATGGCCTTCAATATCACAGTACACTTTTTCAGATGCTTCCCTAAACTAATTTAGAAAAGCAGATGAGCATTTCTGTCTGTTTGTTCAGAAAATTATAGCAAATTCTACACTATCATACATAAGAAGATCAAACTGGGACCATCTTTAGTAGTATTAATCACTGCTGTCCGTATAGATCTTACTTTTTATTCTCCATCTTTTGTTAAATATTCAACAACCTTCCTGACTGCTCACTGTTGATAGTCGGAGAATGGCTGATTTCTAAGAAAATGACATAGTTTTAACATTTTAAAATAGTGCGTTAAGATTGAAATAATTTATTGAAATGTAAGTGTTTTAATGCATCATTGACAAGAATAATCTTATTTAAGTTATAATAATTTCAAAATGCTTTATAGAAATAACTAATTTTAAAGGTAGATCAGCTTCAAACTCTTACAGAATCTTTTAACATACTGTTATTGAAGTTACATCCACAGTTACTACAAGTGAGTAGAAGCAATATTTCTTCCTATTATTAATTCATTTATTTTTTGTTTGATTATCAGAAGGATTCATGCCTACTGGAGTTCAACAAGAGGTTTAGGAATACACACTTTTTGCCTCTTTATGACTTGCGATGAGCGACTGATCTCCCATTGTCAGTGGGAACTCAAACTTCATGTTTAAATGGCATCATAAAGACTAAAAATATTTCTCATCCAGTTGAGAATGTTTGGCACTTTCTGTAACTTCACGAGCACAAAATCGGAACATGCATATGTAACAGCACAAAAAAAAAACCCAAAAACAACAAAAAACCCCCGCAAACCTGTTTGTACCAGTGCAGGACTTCAGTATCCCCTTTTACAGTAAAACAAAAAAAAAATCTTTTCACCTGAACAACAAGGTAAGGATATGAAAGAAAGAAAGGGAGTGTAGATAGGACTAAAGCTTGCAGTAAGGACAAGTAACAGTGTACATGCAGAAGACAATAAGAAATGGGAGAAGGAGAAAGTTCTTTTCAGTGAATAACTACCTCACGCATCAGGAGAAGGAAGTAGCTGGTCTCAGCCAAGAATAAGAAAATCAGCTGTGGTTGATTAGCAAACAATCGCCTCATTTACATGAGCTCAGTGTAATTTAGAGAGTCACTCTGGTGATTAACTAGTTTGGGTCTGCTGGTGATCATAAATAGGTTTGCCCTGACACCTGATAAGCTAGATAAATACAGTTTACAGATTATAATTTTGTTGAATTCTCTATATTAGATAGCCAGAAAGGAAAGAGATCTTGTCAAGTCAAAAATAATGGCTGGTAACAACCGCTGCATCTCTGTATTTACACTGCAAACACACCCAGGGCAGCCTCCCTTAGGGCTGCGACACTGTAGTAGGTACTTCACAAATAAAGGGCATGGCTGCTGCCTGAGCAAATCAGTAACAGAGTTCAGAATACTTCATGACGTTACAAATAAATAAATCAATATACAGTTATCACAACACTGAAACACTGTGTTATTGCACCACATGTGGAAAATAAGAAAAAATATAGTAAAATAGCATCGTAGGCCTCTGGATTTAATAGACTCCCTTAACGTAGCTGGTTCTAGTTCATCAGTGAAACACCCGGAGGTGGACGTGAAGGTGAAAATACTTGGTTTGGCTTGAGCCAATATGAGAGCTTAATATCACCAAAAGAGTAAGATCCTGCTTTTCCTCCCTCCCCTTCATTCCCAGCCACAGGTCCTTCACCACTAACACTTTGCACCGAGGCTCACCTTGGATCCGCATGTGCATGTGCACGCACAAAAAGAGATGATTCAACTCACAAGTCCAACAGAAAACTGTTTGCTTATTTTCTTCTGGGTCAGCAGGGAGAAATTTCTGTCTTTCAGTAACGATGTCCTACTAGATTACTAATTTGGATTAAGCCATATAATTTAATTTCATCCCAAATGTGTACTTCCATAAGACAGTGACATCACTGAAATGATCTGGGATTAAAAAAACAAACAAACAAAAAAAAAACCCTGAAAAAAAGTGGATTTTTAAGCCACATAATTTCAACGATCCAGTTTACAATGCTTCTTAAAGAATATAATATTGTCAGAATTGAGGAGGCAGACAAAATGAACACGTGACTGGAAACAAGCCATCAAGGGAAGGAGACAAAGTTTCTTAACTTGGCCTCCTTGGGAAAACCAATATCTGGCAAGCCTGCACCTTTAGCACCCATGTATTTCCAGACAGCACAGAGCTCAGTTACTTCACTGGTGGCATACCTCAGTGCCCATTAGTTATCTATTTTTGCAAAGTAAACTTTACTAGTGACTCTTCTTTTTCCAACAAGGCTTACACTGTGAGTTTTCACAGAAGGAAACAACAGGAATGTGTGGCCAGGAGAAAGGGGAAGTTGAATTGACCCTTTCAGCAGAAGCAAGCCACTAAACCAGTTCAACCTCAGAACAAGAAAAAGAAAGCCTTGCCCTCACTGAAGATAATAACCAATGGCTCAGTTACTGTTGGCTGTAATATTTGTCTCATCAGCTGAATTTAGCAGTTTTTCAAATAAAGTCTTGTCACCTTCTATATTTTCTGGGTACAAAGTGTATACCAAAGAAGAATTGCAGCTCTTCATCAGAGAAGCCCACACTCCTGGCAATAAAAGCAATCCTCCTGCAGCATGACAGGCAGTAGTAGTGGAGAATGTAACTCGTGTCTTTTGTCACACTGTTAGTAAAAAGTGTGGTGATACAGCTAAGAATGTGCTTTTTGGACTAAGATAAATGCAGAGGACTTGGACAGATGGAGGGATATTTCTCTGCCTGCCTCTCTGTTCTCCTCACCAAGCTGCTTATCATCCCTAACTGCCTTCTAGGACACACAACCCTCCACTCGCATCAAATGTCTGGTGGTTCAGCTCTCTTCGGGTCCTTTGCAACGAAAAAGCAGCAACACTCCCAGCCACGGGGAAGAGAGGCTGAACATTTCCATTAAAGCAAGACAACCACAGGGATAATTGAGACCCAACCCTGTGAGGGGGCCAAAGGAAAAGGGAGCAGAGAAGAGGTAATACGGCACGGGCAGAGGCACAGTTATGCTCAGAGCCAGACTGCGATAGAGCACAGCAAAATCTGGTACCACAGATACAATCCCAGCACTGCAGGAACTAGCAACTTATAATGTACATTTAGAACTGCCGTACTACTGTACATCATCATACGCCGTAACCACCCACTGCTAATAGCAAGGATCCTTCAGTTGTTTGTTTGTTTGTTTGTTTTCCAAGCATGAAAAAGGGATCCATTATTGCCTGGATTCTGACTGCAGGTTGTGGGAGGATAATGGCCATGGGAAATAAAACACAGCTATTGCCACCTGAACACCTGCAGTTTTACTTCCATTACAGCGTGACTCCCCCAGGCATAAAGAATCAACCCGTTTGAACTGCACCCTGCACACACTTCTCTAAATACAAGATGATTTTACATGAGCTGTATCCTGGGTTTTTCTTAAGTAGAAGGATCAAGCAAGTCTTAGTCTTGCCAAATTTTGCTATGGATCCAGACTGATGCCAATTAAGCCACAAGCATAACTGTTTGACTTTTGTGACACAGCAACATGCCACGTGAGGCTACAGCAAGAGAGACAGCCAGCAGCGGAGAATGCAGGGGTGTCTGTGAGTAGAAAGGGAGTTGGTCAAACAAGCATTTTTCAGACCTACTTCCAGAAAAGCCAAATGTGGCCAGAAAGTGATTTATTATGGACATCGTTTCCTTGGGTGTATTTGAAGAAAAGCGGATGTTAAGCACTTCAGGATGAGTACTCGATAGCTCTGAGGGCTCCATGCACCCAGCAGTGCATGGGGTACTGCCACCTTTTGGTCATTTTCTGCAAAAAAAAAAAAACCCTTTTCCTTTTTTTTTTTTTTTTTTTAAACCTCACCAGTGTGTAACATTGTTTCTTTTTCCATAAAGTCCTTCTGTCTTGGAAATTTTCTCTCCCTTCTTTTAACTGAGAGATATGGAGAGATATTTGGAAGGATATTTAATATCCTTTGTTGTACTTGATTATTATATTTTTTTTGTTGTTGTTTGCAAGTAGTTTTTTCGTTTGTTCTTTTTTTTTTAAACAATGCTGAGAAGGCTTTAATGTGAAATAAAACCCTATTATTACAACTTTATACAACCATACTGTTATACATGACTGCAATCTTTATATAATGCTATCCTGGACAGAGTTACTAAATATGTCCTTCTTTAAAATAGGTGTCACAAATAATAATAACCAATAACCCTGTTCTAAACCACAAGAGTGGAAACCAATATCCTAAGACACTGACAACTTTCAGTATGATACAAAAAGCCACCGACATCCATTCACTCCAACAGATATTTAATGCAGAGGATTGTTTTTCTGTTGTGAAAAAGAGCCACATCTTGCATTCCTCTGAATCCAACAGGAATTCTGAATAAGAAGATCCAGGTCAAAACTTTTCAGATTTTGCTTGCTACTCCCCTGCATGAATTACTGAATTTCACTTAACTTCCTATCCACATGCAAGCTTTACAGACAATTTTTTTTTTCTAGGGAGAAGAAAAAAATTGCCAATTCTGAAAATTTCCAAAAGGTCCTACTGCTAGGACTAAAGGAAATAGGAAGTGAAGGAGAACAGACACCTTGCACTGTTAGGCAACACAAGAGTAAGCTAGCGTATTTACTTTCATCAGTTTAAATCATAAAGTTCTCAAAGTGATAACTTGCTTCTCTGCACCTCAGGGGTTATAACCTTTCTAATACAGCCTGCATCGTGGTTTATCCCCAGCTGGCAAGTAAGCACCACACAGCCGCTCACTCACTCCACACCCCCCCAAGTGGGATGGGGGAGAGAACTGGAAGAGTAAAAGTGGGAAAACTCACGGGTTGAGGTAAGAACAGTTTAATAATTTAATAATTTAAATAAAATAATAACAGTAATAATAATGAAAAGGAAAATAACAAAAAGAGAGAGAGAAATAAAATCCAAGAAAGACAAGTGATGCAAACAAAAAAAAAACAAGTGCTCACCACCAACTGACGAATGCCCAGCCTGATCCAGAGCAGTGGCCCTCCAACCAGCTTTCCCCCAGCTTTATATGCTGAACATAAGGCCATACGATATGGAATATTCCTTTGGTCAGCTGTCCTGGCTGTGTCCCCTCCCAACTGCCTGTGCACCCCCAACCTACTCATTGGTAGAGCAGTCTGAGAAGCCAAAACGGCCTTGACTCTGTGTAAGCACTGTTCAGTAATAACAAAAATATCTCTATATTATCAACATTATTCTCACCCTAAATCAAAAAAAAAAACCAAAACAGCAATATACCAGCTAGTAGGAAGAAAATTTACTCTATCTCAGTCAAAACCAGGACAGCCTGCTGCGACAGGACAAGGGATAATGGTTTTAAACTAAGAGAGGGTAGCTTCAGACTGGATATAAGGAAGAAGTTTTTTTACAATTAGGGTGGTAGAACACTGGCACAGGTTGCCCAGAGAGGTGGTGGATGCCCCATCCCTGGAAACATTCAAGGCCAGGTTGGACAGGGCTCTCAGCAACCTGATCTGGTTGGAGATGTCCCTGCTCCTTGCAGGGGGGTTGGACTAGAAGACCTTTAAAGGTCACTTTCAACCCAAACCATTCTGTGATTCTATGATAACACTTCAGGGGTGGGGGGAGTGTGCAAGCTGGGGATTTTCAGACAGGTAAGAAGCAGACTTGGGTTCTTTCAACATCTGCTCTTTCTCCTGCATTTAGTTATGATCTTATGTCCCTGTGGCCAGAAAGAGACTGTTCCTGTGAGGATTCCTCAGGGTACAGGACTTATTTTAGTTTAGTGATAAACATTTTTGCAAAGTTGTTCTCTTTTCTCAGAGGGTAAAAGGTCAGGGATTACTTTAACTGCTGCATTAGACCCTTATGGTTACATTTTCAAAGCTATGCTTGTGTTGGAAACACAAATCCTGTTATTGTTACAGGATTAGCACACATAACTTTCCAAATGCTGCTTTAAAAATGGAGCCAAGAATTATTATTTGTGTGTACTTTCTGGAATTAATATAGTCTGTGATTTTTGGCCAGTCTTACAACAGCCCTGTTACCTACACATCTTTTGATGTACTATCTCTAGACACTCATTCAGACCTGTCTGGATTTCTTTAGTAGCTGGATATTTATTTTTAAAAAGGAACAATAAGACATCAGTTTCAACCTACCTCTTCCTTTGCCACAGATTAATACAATTTGCCTTGACTCTGCTAAAACTTTCTTGCCTTTTTTTCAATTGTCTCTTAGGAATTTAAAAACAAAACAAAACAAAACTTTAAAATTAATAACATAATCTTTGTTTTGCTTGGTTCCACTAGAAACTTCAAACCTGTACTGCAGTGATGGAATCAACCTGGTGCTGGCATTGCCAATTCCCCAGTTCCTCAAGCCTGATTAAACTTTTTCTCCCATTCTGAATTAAAACAGGTTTAAAATCTTATTACATTGCACAGCTGGCTCAGGTGAGAACTAGTTTTCTCCTTCTGTTACTGTACAGCATCTATTGCAATCAGAGTGTTAATTTCTAACTACAAATGCTGAAAATCGTCCTCCACTTGTATATCAACTTTTAAACAAGAATGGGCCTTCTAACCATTGTTTTAACCACTAAAATCATTAATAACCACTAAAATCATTTCTGACAAGGAAAGAGCGGAAAAGAAAATAGTGTGTCTTGTAATGGAGAGAACATCTAGTTTCTGTACCTTGATTACAGCGAGGCAAGACATACATTGCCTACCCAGCGCTACCAACCCTAAAGCAGTTCCACATGCCCGGTGACATATCACGAGGCACCTGGCACACTTTGAGAAAGCTAGAAAGCCTAGGATCTGGATACCACATAAGGAGGCATTTTCGGGATTACAATTTTGGCCTTAAGCGCCTAATTTTGCATTTGGCATACTACAGGATTATGTACTTACCCTGATTTGATTTTCATTCCTGACATAGTAATTATCTTTTTTTTCTGTTTATCCAATGAAGTAGGAAGCTAGTTGCTGTTGGCTTCCTGCGTATCAGCAGGGTGAGGGGGCCTCATCAGGAGAGTAATTCAGCTACCTGCGAGGAAATCTTCCTCTGAATTGCCCTGTGGGTGGTAGACACCTCTCTCTCACAACAATTATGGAGGATCCTAGGAAAGCTAATTGCTCACTGGCACTTGCCTTGGAGTGCCTTGAATTAGACTGTATGAAAAGCACCCAAAGTTACAAAATAACGCCCCCCTTCCACGGGTAACCCAGCAACATCTGTTTTTTATAAAAGCAAGTAAATTACGGTAGTCGTCTTCTCTGATATTGTCATGCTCACATCTTATAGAGAACTGACATGCAGTCGATATAAAACACCACTTATCCCACAAGCCACATTTCAGCTGTTTCAAGACTAATTCTATCACTGACCTTACTTTCATCTTTCTCTTTTGTCAAAATTTTCTAGGATTTAAATATAATCCAACTAGAAAGAACAGAGATTATTTCTGCAGTAAGTAAGGCTAATTTCTCTTGTGTTAGTGTGGTATGAATACAGACAGCATCCAAAAGTCTTACAGCCACTGGTGTAATAAAGTTCTTTTTTGGTGTGATTAAACATCAAATAGTTTTAAAGAACCCATTTATAAAATTTGAATTTCAAATGCTGATTTCACTGCTGAAAATCTTGTATTATGTTTAGACAGCTGATCTATAAATCCTCCCAATCCTTAAACTGCACTGGCCAAAGTACTATCATTCATTAGATAAGGACAGTGACTACCTCATTTGAAATGAATCCTAGTAGATGACAGGCAGCGGAGGGAATATTTTCTAGTGTGACATGAGCCAGAAATACAGTTACCTAAAGGAAACAGCATTGAGGAGTAGTAGATATTAAACAGGGAAAATGCCTGCATGATGATGACTGAAGGAGGCCATTCAGAGCTTCTACACAAGCAATATTTCTTATATAGCCTTGGCTACAATCCAAGACTATATACTCACACACACATATATGTATGAAAAAATACACAGTCCACCCTGGTATATAATTTAAAACGTAAATTACAAGTCCTTACATATATTAATCCAACAGTTGTGGGACACTTCCTATGAAAGTCCACTGTTATATGTTACAAGGAACAACATGATTTTACTGTATTGTTTAAATACATTTGGTCTTGTGATATATAGAAAACTGACGGTGTAAATCTGGATCTTATGTCTCATTTGGCAAGAAGTAGACATTTCTAAGGGTTTTAGTCCTCTGAGGACAAAGTAACAATTCAGTTCCAACTCTTGCAAGTTATACACATGCCTAAGTTCTTGCACACAGTATAAAAAAAATCAACGGGAATGTTCACATGACTAGATTTTAGGCATATTCATAAAGTTGGAAGAACTACAGCCTTAATATGTACATAGATAGAAATAGTTCTACGATAAAGTGGAGAAGACGGGTCTGTAACAGCTAGACATGTTCTCCATAGAACCTGGAATAAAATCAAGGACCTTAAATTGAACAGATGCTTCAAAGTGATACTGAAGCATGAGTAATAATAGCTTCAGGATTGTTTCAGTCTGGTATTTAATTGTTTAAGGTTTCACTTTCTCTATGTTTGCAGCCGATTTTCACCTTAAAAAAAAAAAGCAGAAATGAAAGAGCAAACTCACTATATATTTTTTAGGTATGTAAAACCTTTTGGAGATGAAGCAGGTGTTTTGAAATTACTGTTTCTCTTTCAGCTCTAGTGCATATCAGAACAAGTTTGCAACAACTTATGCATATACATTAACACGCTATGGCTGCCTACCTGTGTAAATGCCACAATCAACACGTGGACGTGTTGGGATGGAATGCTGGTGTGCAGCCAAGCTACGCATCTGCACAGCCCGGCCTAACAAACAGCTCTTTCAAGTGTGTGACAGCAATCATAGATAAGCTTTCTAGAAAGGAGTGGGCTCAGATATGTCAGAACAGTTTTGCTCTCAGAAGGTGGAACCACCCTCTGCAGGCAGTTACTATGGCATATACCAGTGCTATGTAAAGGAGAGCCTGTGCAGGGTAGGCAAAGACCTGCCTGCACATTACAGACCACACTTTTGAGAGCAAATTATTTTACAACACCAAGTTGGAGGGAGTGGAGAAGGGCAAAGGAACAATATATTCCTGCAGGGCAAAAAGTGAAGTCTTCAGAATTTCTCAAGTAAAAGCTTGAAAGTTGTTTTTTTTCCTTCATTAAAAAAAAAAAAAAAAAGTTAAATCAGAATTCAATAATACAAAGCAAAAAAAAAGCAAAACCAGAGGAGTGAATACAGGAAAATTAGAGCTGATTCTATCACACTAACCTAAAGCGACTTGAGTGGTGTGACATGTTCTTCCAGTGCACGGCTAAGGCAGGAATATAAAGCTTAGTTCAAATTTAGTCTGGAAACCAGACAAAAATGCTTTCAGTTACATTTTGGTCTTGTTCAGAACAGTACTGTTGGCATTCAAGATGCATCTACAATTTTTAAGATATGGGGTGCCTCCTACCAATTTTTTGGATGCATTTCAGCCCAGAGTGCAGCAATAAGGTCAGGAGAAGTTTAGAATTTATTACAGAGAAGAGATGACTGCTGTGGGACCTCTCTGGCACCGAGCCCCGGCGAGCAGAAAGCAGCCCCCCATAACTGCTGGTCTACACAATCGCCATTGTTCTCTCAGGTTTCACAGCTGCAAAGGTTGCTTCCTCTTCCAGAAAGTAAGAGCTCTCCTCCCTGCAAAGCTGCACAGCAGCTCCATGACAGGAAGGATTTTTCTCTTTCTGTCTCATTTGGCGGGGGGGTTGCTGACCTTGTACGCTCTTCCCTGCTTGTATCACCCTGCCGCAGAACCAATTAACGTGGCCTGAGCAGCCCAGTGGGTCTCAGGTGGCCAGGGCTTGATACAGCATCTCGTCTCAGTGTGCTAGTCCTGATAAAAATTATTTGAAGGACACACCTCCTAAATTATTTAATCTTCTTTATTCAATCAAAAAACAACTTTTGCCTTATATATCAGAGTTTGAAGACAGGCCAAGAACATACGAATCAAATATTTTAAAGCTCTGTTTAACTGATTAAAGTGTTCCTCAGAGACACTCCTGCTGCTTCTTATCTGAGAGGATCCTTCACCTAACAGTTTCCTCTAACGCAGGGAGCTTAGGCTAAACGCGTTTCCCAAACTTTTCAGTAACTTGATCCCTTTCTACACTGGAATTCCTCCAAGCCTCCTAGCAGAAATCACCTGCAATTCCCAGCTGGCGACAGTCTGGATGGCAGGATAGCTGTGGCATAAGGAAAGTACAGTTTGAACAAACCTCTGGAGTTTAAAAAGGGATATGTATCTCCACGCTATAAAATGGGAGCTGTAGACCTGGCATCCCAACGCCCTGCTATGGCCTAGTGCCATCTCGTGGACACCAGCGCTTCCCAGCAGAAAGCTGAGGAGACAAGGAAGGGGGAAATTAAGGGAGCGTTTCAGAAAAGAAACTCAACTGTTTCATCTGCTGTGTTCCTGATGCAGTTTCTGATGCACATCCTTGAGTGCCTTCACGGTCTTTTCAGGCAGCATAGATGTGAAAACTGGGTGTGACCACTCCAGAAAGTTCAAACATCAAACATGTGAAGATTTGGCCCAAAATCTGAATTATGAATAATTCTAAGTAACAAAGGCAGTTAAAAAAAAAAAAAACCAAACCACTAAAATAAAAGAGATCCAACAGGTTTATATAGTCTTTCCATATAATTACTATTGTGTACTAATATTTGTGCATAATTTTCATATTTAATGCAGTTTAAAAAAATTAATTTACCCACAAAACATGTCTGAGAGCTACGTACCAGAAAAATCTAGAAAAAAAAATATTTGTTTTATTTCACAAATTTGGTGGTCTGAGAAAAACAGTATGTCATTGGTTTTTTTCTGATGCAGTGATTTCATATTATTACCAAATGATCCTACTTCACTCCAAAGGGAAGTGAAACAATTTTGATTTATAATGATTTAAAATCACAGACTTTCACTGGAAAACTAATCTGTCATGCATCTGAATTCCCACTTTGGCTGTGCATCGGCATTATTTTGCCAGTCCAGGAAGCTTTTAGTTACTATACTTCACAAAATAAGTATACACTAATAAAAGTACACCAATAAATCACTAATCAGCAACTATTAAAACAGCATCGAGTGTGAATCTAACCTTTTGTAGTAAAGTAATTAAAAACATATTGTGCAGATTAAGAGCTACTTTGTTTTTCTAGGTAGATCACAACCTCCTTCATTGTTTTGGTTAAATTTTTTTTCTGACTGGAAACTCTTTTGCTGAAGAGATGTATTTGCCTTTATTAGATTAGGATTTGGCAGCAAACTCTGAAATATTATAGTCTGTCATATCAGATGACACCAGGGCTTAAAACTTTTCACATTCCTTTAGTTACACATTCTAGTAGAGCTCTGCACAAATTCTCACATCTGAATTTTTAAAAAGCCTCATTTTTCTTTCTGCCTGATGTTGAACGAGCACAAAGAACTCTGGCATTTTATTTTGCTGGAAAAACTCAGTTGTTTTTTGAGCACAAAAAATTAACTTGGCTTACTTCCTTCACGGATGTATGTGTTGCAATAAAATTCACTTTCTTGAGAGAAGGCGCCCACACTCCCCATATAATGCAGGAAATTTAGGCATTCAAACTAGCAAATGTAATGGACTGACACCTAGGTCACCAGTAAAAGATGCCAAAAAAGAAGAGAATCTAATATTTGCTACCTATAAGCAGTTAGGGGCCTATCTGTATTCAGGATTTTCAGCTACCTGCTCTCTTCTAGAGCTGATGTCTATGTCCCATCAGCCTCTTCTCATAAAAAATAAGATAGGGGACTCACAGTGTTTCCCAATTTGCAATATTTAGTAACTTCATGGTTAAAACATTTGCTTTTGTAGGGGAAGGTGCATGTTTGAATTCCTCCTCTTGATAAACTGAGGCCTTGGTTTTTTTTTCTTCCGTGACTGATGTGAGTTACCTGCTTTTCAGGACACACAATCAATACTGTTTTCTCCTCTCTCTCTGGCTCCAAACTAGAGAAGAAGAAATTCATATCCTCTGCTCTAGCAAAAAACTCTGACTACTGTGTTTGGCGGGGAGAGGGCACATAGAAAAATTTTACATGTCTTGTTCTTACCTGTATCTTGCATAGATGGACCTAGTCAGTTGCCATTAAAACAAAACAAAACACTAAAACAAAACCAAAAACCCCACAAACACAAAAACCACAGTCCTTCATGTAACATTTCCAAGATTCCTTAACCTACCAATATAGTTTAGTTTCAAACGGTTTTGTGGACATTCCTTATAAATAAACTAAGTTCTTTAATTTCTGACAAAAAATACAGACTTGAGAAGGGTTTGTTTTTTTCCTCTTTTTTAAAACGGAAAGACTTGCTTGTCAGACACAGCAAGATTTTAAAATGCTGCTCCAATCTTAGAATATATAGCTGACGTGGACAGAATGTTTTATGATGTGATCTCTCTCTCCTACTTCCAGCTAAGATTAATAAAGCCTTCACCTCCCCTTTGGCCTCCAGATCTCATTCCAGCAGGAAATCACACCTTGAAGTAAGAGATCCTGCCAGATACTTCATAGATTCTCATTAACAGTGAAAGTGGCTGGCGTGGTCCATCACAGATCTTCCCAAATGCACCCACGTGAAACAGTAAAAACAACACAAGTGTGTTCATCTACACATACAAGTATCCTCTGTTGTTGTAATTAGGATCCTTTCTTTCTAGACACTACACATGTAAGAATTTGGTTTACCCTGAAGTTTTTAGTAGTTTCTTTTTGCATGCTTATTCCTGTACTATTGCAGCCAAATCACTTACAATTATTTCACTAGACCTGTATTTTAAAATATCCTAATACGTTTGAGGAAATACTTTACACAGATAAATTTCTGCGCATTGTTACGCTGTACAGCACAATGTACAGTGCATTTCCCTGAAATGCACCTAACTCCAGAAATATTAAACATAATATTTTTTAAAAGCAACCTGCTTCGGGGAAAAAAAAAACAAAAAACAAATGGCGTAAAACAGAAAAATTTTACCAGAGACAAGCCAAAGTGCTTGAGGGACTCTGTTAACCAGTTCTCTTCTATTCAGGCTGGTCCCGGTGATGGGACCGTATTCAATGCCACGTGTGACCGCCAATTTTAAGCACGGTATGACAATCCAGCCACATGTTCAAGCAAATTTTCGCATTACTCTGAAAAATGACATCAACCTGTATTATGTAGGCTTTTTTTTCCTTTTTCAAAACAGTAACATTTCCAGGATATAACTGATTTATTGTTCTATACTGTGAGTTATTATTCTAGATTTCCAAGGGGAAAGAACTGGTATTTTTCCCTTCAAGATTGCTCTAAGAAAACACCTGCATTTAGAGTAAGAAATTTTATAGAGCTATGAGATATTGTCCAGGGTACAAGTGGAAATATTAAGAGTTATATCCCATCTGAGGCTGAAATTAATATATTTTAAATTTCTTTTTTGCTCTTGCACATATGGAATATGTTTAACATAATTCTCAATGCCTGTAGACTTCTTTAAAGCCTAACTGAGATAAATTTACTGTCAGAAGAAGGAACTGTGTATTCACACAGGAGTAATTACTTTTAGTCTTATTCCACATTTTAGCCTCAAACCTATTGAGTGTTTTTGTTGCCACCACAGAGAATCTACCATGAAGAAAATGCCTCTAATTGTAATCCCATAACCTCTAACTTACTTTTAACTTAACTCTAGCTGTTATTATGATTACGCTATAAAAAGAACTGCTGGAAGATCAATTGTGAAGGGCACCAGAAAAATAAACTTATTTTCTTTCTCTTCACTTCGCTATAGCAACATAGATGAGATTTGATCAACTAGCCAAGTTCAGCAAAAGATGTGGATATCTGATATACTATCAACCAACACTGTCTAGCATGTTTTCTCAAGCCAAATTCAGTACTAAGCAGCAGTGTCCAACATAATGGCTCCATCCTGCTCCCATGACAGGACTTTGGTCAGGCAAACACACCTGAGAGAGGCGGGCTAGAGTCTTTCAGGTTCCAGCACAACAGAGCCACGTAGCCAGTCCTACACTTCTATGCGTACCTAGAAATCACAGCTGAGCCACAGCGCACCTCATTTTTGCCAGAGCAACGTATTTTAGTAACAGCATTACAAAATATTCTGTAGTTCTATAAAGCTTTACAAAGGATAGAGAAGGATGGTGGTGCAGAACAATCACGTCCTCCTAACGGTAGTTGTTCTTATCTAATTTTTCAGATTTGACATAAGAACATGTTATAGGATTTTGTTAGATTTTGGGGTTATTTAAAATAAATATTTGCAGATAAAATACACTTTGCCTTTTAGCGATGTAACAAAGGTAATTCTGCCTAGAAGTCTTCACTGTTTTATAGATTCCACCCACAATTAAATGTCAGCTATTCTTCTGACTAGCTTTTGTTCCAGGCAGATACTGCCTTTTTGGTCTAGACCTTTAACCTCTGCAACAAATAATGCTGTTTACGTGCTTAAAGCTCCTTCAGACTAACTGGAGTAAATATGCAACATCCTTCAACATGATCACAAATTATTTCTTATGATTACTATGCTGCACAATGTGAAATATAGATCTTTCTATAGAAACAAGATTATTATTTGCTGTGACTGAGTTTAAGCCTGATAGCTTTGGCTAATACACAGGACATTCTATCTTTTTCATTCAGACCAGAACTCTTCCTCCTCTGGGTCAGGAGCAAATACAGTTGGGCACTGCCACTCTGATTCGGCTCACAAGTTTTGGAGTAATTTGCAGTGCAATTTGTAAAATAAACGATTTTTTATTACTAAAGCCTATGGATTATTTTTCAAGAACAATTTTGTTCAGTTTCTTTTTTTTCTGAATGTCATTGACTGAGGTTATTTCTCCTTTATTACTACTGATTTCCATTGTATGGAAATCTTAGATTCTTAGTCTTAAAATTCTCTGTTACATTACCATGAAAAGAGATCATTCTGTTATTCTTTAGTGCATAGTTTATGTTCATTATCTTTCTCACTTATCTACCTAAATCTGTACTGTACTAGCATGTTTTCTGGTTTTATACTTCAATTTATATACCAACAGCATTTTAAAGCGCAAGATTGTTCGATGTAATAGCCCATTGCAACAGCATTACAGCCAGGAAATGACGTAAATTATGAGTAAGCTCAGAATTCCTGTTTGAGTTACATCCATGAAATACAATTGTACGCACCTGTCTGTGGCAATGATAGAATAAGACATCTTTAAATGTTTACAGTTATAATTTTACTGTCTAAGTTTGACTTGTCTATCAAATACCATTGGCTTTCTCTTGCTGTTTAGTCTGTCTCACAGAGAACAGAAAAACAGCAAAACAAAGTGGGACACTAAATTCATCTTAGGGTTCTGCTGACATCAGAAACCACTCAAGCTTTGCTTGAGAGACTCTTCATGTATTTATCACCCTGTATCTTCCAGTTTCCTTCGATTTACTCTATATATGGGTGATAGCCATTACGGATCCCTTATATGCCAACAGTGAGCTGTCTAATGTTAGGACCCACACTCCAAAGAGATTTGGAAATACCCTGGACAAAAACATTCATCATGTAGCAAAAAACTAAAGGAGCTGCCTGCTAAATACAGCCATAAAAACAAAACTATTGGAAAGTGAGGCTGACAAGCTGAAAGTAACTTACGAGTCCCTTCAGAGATGAGAAGAACAGTTGGGTTTTGCACAAACCATGCTGGTTTTCTTTAGTAATGTATTTCTTTGTTAACAAATATCTACCAGGCTGCAAGGCAGGACTTCTTAAGCCACATACTCAGCTTTTCCTCAAAGCCAAGTGAAGGCATCGTTTAATGAGAGATGCTGCACAGCTGCTACCTGCTCAGGTGATCTTAAGTAATGTTATGACAGTGGTTACAGTAGCTTTGTTCTCCTCCCAGTGACTCCATGGATGTCCTTTCTACTCTTTTTCCATCATTCTGAGTAATTCCTGCCTTTTTTGAAAGCCATTAAAAAGCAAGCACAAGTTTAAGTAATGAGGCTATTAAACCCTGCATTGGTCCTAACAGCTTTTTGGTAGCGCACAGAACATGAGGCAAGACACAGCACTGTGTGACTGCTGTGAAATCCAAATATTGGGTTCTTTGGCTAAGAAGAGTGATCTGAGTAGCCAGGGACATTTCTGGCACGCATGTATAATGCTCCATCAACATTATATCTCAATGGTAAAAATTTTTCCTCACTTACATACAAGTAGAATAATTTTCTCATCTTATCCATAAAACAGTACAGTATTGTTGATGTTGAATAAAAGCTTGTTCTTAAATGGGCTTGACGGAACAGTTTCTGTTATCACCGCTTCAAAGGTAAGCTAGGGCTTACAGCAGAAATAAATCAAATGCCACTGGTTCATTTTGTACTTTGTTAGGAATAAGATTTTTCTCATTTTGTTTATTATATTAAAATATTGCTTAGTTAAAATAATCTCACTCCCTTTTAATTGCAATCAGCCCTCCTGTTTCAAAACTAGCTTAGTTGCTTTGGGTGTTCTAGTTATATCTAGGTTTCTCTTTGAAAGGCACAAAGCTATCCACAAAAAAAAAAGAAGACTAAAGCATTATGGTAAGGTATAGATGCTATCTGGGTGCCAAAATTCCAAAATGTGGGTTCTGTCAATGCTGTCCCAACAAAGGGGCTACTGGGGCTCATATTTTTCTTTTTTTTGTAAATTATGGTTGTGTTCACTGGAAGTGGGAGCTGGAATGACTGAGCCTACACCACTCTTAAAGTGCGCCCTGAAGCAAATCATTGCTCTCTCTGCCACGCTTCCTTCAATGTAAGATGAGCATATTGCAGTACCTTCCTCAGAGCAGGGATGCAAAAATAACCAGTAACATAAACAGGTTTAAAAAATTGTGATCCTTAATGATACACTTCTAAAATGAGAAGGGACTGGCACCCTGCTGTATACTGATTTTTTTTACTGCAGTAAGATTAAGAAGCTGTCAAAGAAATCACCAGAACTTGAAGACCATTTGTTGTTTAATCATTTGCTAAACATTTGTCAGTTATCAGTTTCTGGATGCAGGTTTACGGGACAGTGAACATCTCTTAGAACTGCGTGCCCGAAAGTCCTCCAGCTTTGTCAAGAGATTAATTGAAGAGGAGACCAGAAGCTACACCAGCAGCTGCAGGACTGTATGCAGGCCAACAGGAGCAAGCACAGCACTCGGTACTGCCTCCAAATTGCAATAATTAAGGACTAGTTTATGGCTCATCTATGATATGCTGCCTCTTCAGTCTGTGCTTTGTTCATAAACAGATGGACTGTAAATATTCATGAAATAAATTTTTCAAAACCAACTTGTAACCTCATAACCTAACTGGATAAACCTCTGAGAAAATATAATTGAAACAGATCTCTGAATGTAAGTGTAAGAAATATAGAACGTAACATCATAAACCCTGACTAGACATTTTTAGAATTAGTTTGGAATTTGGAGACATCATTAAATGACACAATGGCACTAAATTAACCCAGTTTTACAACGAACAATCCTTACTAAATTGTGTTCTATTTTGCACCAGAGAAGATTTAAAAGATTAGGACTGCTTGGTTCAGAAAAAGATGAAAGAAAATCTGGCCTAAGAAATATAGGTGGCATATTTTTACATTTCTTTTTATTCATATGGTAAGAACAAATGGGCATTCCCAGTTATGACAGAACAACATATGCCTGTAATGTTTGTGTTGACCTGTAAGTTCAATTCTGTGACCATTATTTTGTATGAAAAGCTTCTAATTTTGTTTATTCTTTCCTTTTGCATTTTTCCACTTTGAGGTAAATACACATTTAATGGTAAAGCCTTTCTGTCCAGCAAGAACACTATTCATGAGAAATATGCTAAAAAATGGCAATGCAAATCATTCAGTTGGGTTCACTCTAGAAAAACAGGCTGCCTGCAACACCAAAAAAAACCCTGTTTCTCCTTGTTTGCATTTGTTGTGAAAGGGCAGAGTTGAGGTAGGCAATGGATCTCACGACTTCTGGAACTGCTAGAGACCTTTTGACAGAGAAACTAGAACATGACAGATTTTTCCGCGCTGACGTCTCTGTAACAACTCATCAGCAGTACAGGATTAAGGGTGTACTGCAAAACCTGTTAAGCTCTAAGCAAAATCCATGGGCTTTGTAAATATTGAGAACATTCATAGGAAGTGTTTGGTATGCAGGTGTTTATTAATCTTGCTTTGCTTAGCTAAAAAAAAACCATGGCTGATTTGAAAATAATTTTCTAAATGTGTAAATTCCACAGTTTTATTTCCAGCTTCCCCATTGTAGGAGTTTATTGATCAGTCACAGCACAAGTCATGATAAAATACAGAGTCCTGCATTACCAGCAGAATAGTGCAGTATTAATATAGCTCAGACAGTAAGTGCGGAAGCTGGCAGCATTAAAAAGTAGGGTCTGCTACAGCCTAGTGAAAAGGCCTACCATATTTTGAGTTCTTTTCCCTGTCTCCAGTAAGGAGCTCAGAACAAATCAGAAACACACCTTGTTTATTCCTTGTCTTCTAGCTCATGAAGAATAATAAATCATTAGGGGGAAATAGTTTCCTATACATTCAATGGAACAAACAGAAAGAAAACAATACACTGGACACCTCTGGAAAGATGTGTGGCTATTGTAATGTACGAAGAAGCTGAGTCTCTTGGTTCTGCTAAATGATGCAGTCATAACTAACACATTAGTAATAAAATCCTAACATTGGCAAATATAGATAGAAGAAAATAACTCTGGTTGTACTCAGAAGGAAGGACAGGACAAAGGCAATGTTAGGATCCACAGCCTTTTGAGGGCTGATCAAGCATCTAGTACTAAAATAAACACCCAGCTCTAAGGAAACCTGTGTTATGCTCCAACTCAAAATACACTGGGAGTCGCAGCTTACAGGGAAAGGAGAGTTAGGAGCTGATTCGGTGCTTCAATATCACTCAGCTCTTTACCCTTACAGAGGACAGTGAATCCATAAGATATCAGCCAACTCTGTGAAGCAGGAACCATGCAAAAAGCTGCTGGAGAGCGGTCCAGAGATGAGTTATATTTTAATTGCATTCCTTTGCAGCCATCTTATTTTAATTTAAAGTCCCATGGAGGCCAAAAATAGGATTATGTTTTCATGTCTGGAGAGTACTTAGGTTACCAAACAAGGTCCCGCAACTGGAAGTAGGTATAAATTTATTGTGGCCCTAGTTAAAAAAAAAAAACTAACAACAAAGCAAAACAAAACCTGGAAGCTGAGTCTCTGTAGCAGAACAGGAGATTTGAGTTGCATTATATCCACAAACGGCTGATAATCTCATTTTTATAGTAATCATTGCAGCAAGAAAGAAGTGTAATATTCTAACTTTAGATGTTATTACTAAAACCAGATATCTTGTTGGAGATAAACTGCAAGAGTTTACAATCACAGCAACCTCAGTAGTGGCAATTCTAAACTGAAAATAAACAAAAATCTGAAATGTATAAAAACCTCAAAAGGAAGATAAAGGCAACTCTTGTACCATAGCCTGCAACAGTTACTATACTATTATTTCAACACGTACAAAGTACCTACCATGATAGCATCTTAGACACACTTCTGAAACTTTCCAGGGTAAAATTTATTTATGTACATTGAAAAATAAAGCGCTTAAAATTTAAGAAAAGCTAGATTTAGGCTGGTGTTATAAATGTCATTCTCTCTTTATGCCTTCCCAACCTATGCACTAACTAAAGCAAAGCACCCTAGGCAAATAACAGGCTATCATGTAATTGTACACTGTATCATAATGTATTCACTCGAGAAGGCAAAATTAAAGACACATTTACTTTCATCAGAAGAAAAGAGCAAGTAATGATGGTGAAGATTTTAGAAGCCTGTATTTGTCAAGAACAGAGAATTAAGAGGCTTTTAGCAAATGGACTTTTTCTAACTGGTAAAAGTATCACATTGATATTCTCCACAGTTACAACTCCAGCACTGGCAGCAATAATGGAAGTGATGTTAGAAGTAGAGCTCAAGGCACTGAGGCTCAAATTGCTGTCATCACCAGGGGGAAATGCTACATCTAATTGCAGATTCTCAAACAATCAGCTAGCCTGTTTCACTCTGATGACCCATCAAGATTCAATACTGAACTTAAGTAGGATTTTCTGGAAATAGTCTGTATATAAATTCCTAATGGGACTTCTGGAACACGCTGTTCAGATCTTGTCCTCTTTACATTCAGTTTTTTAATTACTTTCTGTAGCATCTTATAGCATTTAGCAAAGAACACATTTAATGATCAGAAGATGTAATTTTGTACAGGTTCACTTCAGCAGAAAGCATGCTGAGATCCAAGAGGACAACACTCACAAGAGCTTGTATTCACAATTACCTCAGTTGTCCCAGTTTCAGAATGAAAATAAGCTACAGCTTTTCACTCAGCATGTTCCTGTTCCTCGTTCTAGCAGGCAATTATTTGAAATACTAATAAATTATCATCAACTTTTATCTTGGTCCTGTTGCTGCAATAACAAATCAATTGTCAGTATTATTCAAAGGGTACTTACAGATACAGACCTACTACCACCAACGGCTGGGAGTATTCCAGTTGTACATTTTGATTCATGTTTATTTCCAGTAGTAGTATTAACTACACTACTCAATAAACTAAACTGCACAAAATCGGAATTTACCTTCTAAAATATGCAATTCCCATATGCAGCCACTGGATGGACTTACGGAGCCAGTGAATGTTTTTTGATTGTAGACAAGATGCACAATTAGGTGAGCAACTGGGAAGAATTTTCCTTTCTGGGCAATAAGTGAACTTTCCTGTAGAAAACGGTTGAGCCTAAAAAGCAAGGTACAAGACAGGATTTTAGCCTCTCTTCTTCAATCAATCCTTATTTTTCAACTCAATTAGTTTAAGAAAAACTAGGCTGTGGAAATGAAACAAACAAAGTGATAAGAAAATTAGTTTGTAGGAGAATATACAGGTCAATTCCAAATGTGATTATGTGGCATTAAAGTTTTAGTGTAAAAACACTAAAAAATGTACTGAAAAGAAGCCAGGGTTTTTTTGATAGCTCAGTTTGGAAACAGCAGCAGATCATAGTTATTTAAAGTTCTGCTTAATTTTTAAAATGTATGCTACTTTAAAATGCTCATATTCTTTAAGAATAAATTAGGGAAGTATTTGCTTAAGCTATCTTTTTCTGGAACAGGAACCATATGAAAGTTTGAATCACTCTGCACAGTAAGTGTAAAACAAGCCCTGCATTAGGTAAGAGTATGATCATCCATGAATGTAAACATTTTATTTCCTTTTTTATTACAGCCGGCTGTTGCAATTTTGAGTGTATTATATTTAACTATAGTACTGTCATAGTTCAGCCCCGATCGGGACTGGACTACGCAGTCTCTCTCTCACTCCCCCCACCCTCCGAGAGAACAGGGGGAGATGATGTAAGAAAAAACGGCTCGAGGTTTGAGATAAGGACAGGGAAAAATCCTTAAAGTTACCGTTACAGGCAAAACAGACTCGACTTGGGGAAAACTATTCATTTATTACTACAAACAGCAGGATAATGAGACAGGGAACAAGATAACCTCCCTCCACCCCTCCCTCTTCCCAAGCTTAACATTATCTTTACTACCTTCTCCCCGCCCCGCGAGCGGCACATGGGGGAAGAGGGAATGGGGGTCACGGTCAGTTAATCACGCATTGTTTTAAGCCGCTGCTTCATGGTCGAGGGAAGAACTCCTCATATTCCTCCCCTGCTCTGTTGTGAGATCCCACCCATATGCCACAATCCTTCCTGAAACTGCTCCGGCATGGGTCATCTCTTCCACGGAGTGCAGTCTCTCCAGAACAGCTGCCCCAGCAGGCCCTCCATGGGCCACAGCTGCCTTCAGGCATCCACCTCCCCTGGTACGGGGTCCTTCATGGGCTCCAAGTGGATCTCTGCTCCTCCGTGGACCTCCATGGGCTGCAGGGGGACAACCTGCTCCACCATGGTCGTCACCACAGGCTGCAGGGGAATCTTGGCCAGGAGCTGCATTACTCCTCCCCCTCCTTCTTCATTGGCCTTGGCGTCTGCAGCTGTTTCTCTCACAAGAAAAGTTTTTCACAACAGGCTGGCAGACGCCTCTCAGAATCTCTTCACATCATCCAGCTCCTCTCCTCTCCACTTCTTGCAGCCGGGCCGGGCCGAGTTGGGCCCAATCGGCCGCCTGGCGAGAGGCCAGAGGGTGAGGCCTGCAAGGCCCATGAGGCCTGCGCCTCCCCCTCTCCGCCTCTGCCCCCACTCAGCTTCTTCACATCTTCTTTTTTTTTTTCTGTTTTCCCCTTCTTAAATACGTTATTGCAGAGGCATTATCACGGAACATTCTGCTACCAATCGGCTCGGCCTTGGCCAGCAGCAGGTCCGCCCTAGGCCCGGCTGAGTCCACTGAACAAAGGGGAGCGACTTCTAGCAGTTTCCTACAGAAGCTGCCACCTTAGCGGCCCCCCCCACTAAACAAAACCACAAGTACAATCTATTTAATGGACTTTTTTGGACCAGTAACTGTTTCAGTGTATACAGTTGTGATAAAATATATATGTGATGCCATACGCTGTGTTCTGTTATTGTGTAGCTAAGAGAAGTAGCAGGCATCAGCTGTAGCAGGAAAACTCAGTAAATTGACATCAAAGAAAGTCCAAGTAAATAGGCTTGCTGTGGCAAGAACTAAGCGAAGTTGGGGAATGAAAGTATACATGTAGGAGCAAAGAAGAGCTGTTGCATAAATCCCCCCACACCTGCTGTTCGAAATCCGTGTACTGTGAAGGTCATATGCAGAGTCTGTAGTGAGTGAATGTCCTCAGACTCTAACTGCACGGGATAGTCTTACTGGGGACCTGTTACAGCCAGGATGAATGAGACACAGTCGAGAAAAGCCTGTGAGCGGGGAAGGAAGGTTGGGGCAGGCTCAGAGCTGCTCTCTATTGCTTCCAGTCCTCTTCTGGAACAAAACATGAAAGGAGGCTATAGACACGTCTCAGCTAACAACCTCTTCCCCATCCTAATTCACTTCCTAACCACACACAACAGCAGCTCTGTGGATAAAACAACACCTGCAGAAAAATCACTCTGGATCCCACCAATATTTTGCTGCTTTCTAACCATATTCTGTAAATTCCTTTTTTTTTTTTTTGAAAAGCAAAGAACACCTGATACGGGGCCCAAAATAAACTCACTTAGCAGCCACACTTAAAGTTCTGCGTGTACTTTAACACCATTCTAAGTCAGGAGCTGACAACCATGAATTAATTGCCTGCGATGATCACAGAGGCCATGGAATGGGCTGGAATGACACCTCTTACAATTACAATAATCGTGGCGCCCATCACTGGATACGAAATGCATGCAACATGTCTCTGGCATGTGAGGGCTCCCGAATGCCATATGCCGTCCTGACCTCAGATGGGGGAATACCATCTGGCATAGAAGCCCTGCAGTTGGCACTGCAGACTGCAGGCTCCTTTCTCTCCCTCCCTGCTTCGCAGCCTACCTCTCTGACAATTACAGAAACGGTGATCTTGCAGGAATGAAGTCAGGCTACAAGAATATTGAATGACTGAGTCACAGAGTAGGAATGGGGCTGGCAACTCTAGAGGCTGCCTGATATATATCATTGCCTAAAAGCAAAATTGTGACAAATCAGGTTCTCCGGTACAACTCACTAGGCAATGAGATCTCCTCCCTGTTCTCCCCACTACATACAGTGTCGTGTCACAGGTGTGCACCTCCCTGCTAAAATCCTCCCGGAAAACATCCTACCTCAGCCAAGAATGCTTCTCCCCACGAAGCCCCTGAGCATGACTTGCTATTCTCAGCTTGTTCTGACCTCCTTTAATTTCCTGACCTTATTCTGGAACTAGGTGTTAGTCCATTTTTAATCACACCAGACCAACCAAACAGCGATCTTCTCATACCAGAGCTGATTTAGAAAGCCTTTGCTAAGCTGCTGCACTGGGAATCTTCCACCATACAGAGATTAGGTCATAGACTTCCTTCCAGGGTAGGTGGCACCATGAGCTGCCAGCTCCAAGCCGGGACAGTAAACTAGGTGGGGCAGCATCCTAATATTACAGAGGGCAATGTAGACAGAGCCTACGGAATTACTAGTACCAGTAATCTACCCACCTACATAAGCAAATCAAGTGAATCATCTACCTTACTGGTCTATCAAGCCTCAGACACACATATGATGCTGGATATATAATGGTGGACTGGCTCGCATGAATTAGATTTTTAAAGTGCTTCTAAATTACATGTTACAATTCAAACTACTTAAAGATGCATGCTTATTTGGGGAGTGGTCCTCTTTCAGACAGAAAATCTAAGTAATTTATTATTCTAGATGAACCAACTGTTTACTCCTACAAATAGAATATTTGTCGAAAATTCTAAAACCAAAGACGTGTAGGACAATCTCTTTATTCTACCACTACGTCAAACTTTTCAATCTACTCCAGTCAGGAAATAAGAAGTAAATAGCTATACCAATAATGTTGCTTTTAATTACAGCTCTGTCAGGCAATTAATTGCTAGATCCACAAACGACAAAGCCAATGCAAAGCTCTGAATCTTTTAACTCACAGATTGTTTGGTAAATTGCTTTGTTTGCATTGGATGCACTACTAAAATCATTCAAATTAGTTACCAATCTGTTCCTGTTACTGTACACCTGAAAGTGTAACAGCAAATCTGTCCTATCACAGCCAAATGACAAATATCAGAAAAAAACGTTGCCAAGAGTGCCTGGTTTGTCTGTGTTGAGGCCTGTGGATTCCCACCTGTTCTGTGCAATGCCACTGCGTATATTATGTCGCAGCACAGGCTAAGCACAGCTTGGAACGCTGCAAGTGTGGGTGACATACGACACTCAATATGAATTCCCCTCCCTTAATTAACATCATGTACTTTCTTTGACACACAAAAATTTTAGTAGCATATTCTTAAAATTTAGAAAATTGGCTTTGATTTCTTTCTGGGCATTCGCGTGTGCCGTTCTGAAGAAGTAACAAGATTACAGTACTCACATTGCTCAACTATGACATTTGAAATGTCTAAAGCCCATGCCAAATTATTTTCTGCATATCCAAAGTGCTTGCATATACTCATGCTGATAGGTATTTCTTATCTCCTGACATTTCAGTGTTGATTTCAGGTTAGCTTTTTAAAGCATAAAGACTATCAAAACATGTTTCCACGTGTTCTGTAATCTATTTCTATTCAATTCAGAGTTTAATTTCTGACAGCACACACACAGCCTCTGCTCGCCGAAAGCAAATATCCACGCAAATGTGAAGGAAGAAGGAATTTGAAAGGAAAAATAATAATTTGCAATTCCTGAACAACAGATGAAAAAATTGATACACCTTCTATCCTGGAGAACACCTGCTTTTATTTATGTATAACCAAATTCCAAAGCCAGAAGTTAGCAACAACAAACTTATCTCCCCGGTAGCAAATGTGTAGTCAGAGCTGACCAGTTAAGTTCACAGGCACACTGAAGGAAGCAAGTCCTGATCCAGAGGTAACCCTACCCCTATTTACTACTCTTCAGTGCTTTAAGGCTCCTTGTGCTACCTCCCAGCTGTGGGTGCCTGACTCTGATCCTTACTGCTCTATAATTAGGTATGTCTTTTTATGAATTGATTCTTTATTTATACTTACGAAAATGAGATGAGAGATGTGAAAGCGTGTTACACAGCGTACTTTTCACTAGGAAATGTGAGTCTCGCGCTGCTTGCTAATGTGCAGATTGCATGCCACAAATCCACCCTCATTAGACATCCCATCCTAATGAGGGAATGGATTCCTTCAAAAGGAGTGGGTAGAACAATGCAGGGTATTAATTTTCTGCAGCAATATGCGCTGGTATGTACCAATATGTATACTAATTTAATGTACCAGTATGCATTTTTCTTATCCATCATATCCATGAGCTCAGAGCTAATGGTGACTCTGAAAATCAGGGGAACGGTCTTTATATGTACACTTGAGACAAAGATTGATGGAAATGGATGCCACAATTACATAGGGAAGATGTACATTCATGTGTGTGGTAATTAAAAAGGAATATAGTGGTCTAGCATAAATTATAAAACACGTAGCGCTAATAGAACGTAGAAGCGGAGGACGATCTTTTTTGTGGTTCATAATGCGCTGCTCTTGCATTAAGGAGTTCAGCGATTTCTAAATATAGCAGCATTGTGTGGCAGCACTACTTAGACAAACTGGAGTGGCAATGTCATTTAATCTAAAAATAGAAAAATGCTTCTCCCTAGAAATACCTAGATTGTAACTGTGGTTTCACAAGCAGCTTCAGGCAACCTAAGTTTTCACCATCATGGAAAGCAGTTGTCCTGTCCTCTCCTCCATCTCTGGCTGTGGGTTTCTGCTCCTCCCTTGCCAGGGCGCTATGCCCTGTTGTAAAACAACACCATGCCATCACGCAGCCATTCCTGAACAAGCTACCTTACATCTGGCCAGCTCAGAGAACACAGCTGCAAACTCAGTGACCCTTTATACAGAGGTCTTTGGCAGCATTTAGGTTAAACGTTAATGAGATGTGAGTCTGGAACCCAGAGATCCGTTTTCAAGCTTAAGCTCCTGACACAGTAAATGCCTGCATGCCTCAAAATGAAATCCAAAGCAACTAGTGAGCTGATGAGGAAGCTGCTTGAAGCCACTGTTTTAGGAAGTACTTGCCCACAGTGGGTCAAGAGGGAAATCTCAGTGCTTAATTCCATCTACTTGTGCGTTACCACGCAGAATTTCCAGAAGGAAGTCAGGACAGATCATTGTCCTCTGCTAATGCGATCTAGCAGGGGAGAATGCCATGGTGGTAACACTCCCATTTACAAAATGGTGTTAGTCTTTGGTCAGAGGTGGGAAATCTGGCCTAATTGCTTCCTTGGCCAAATGCGGTTAAACACAGATCTCTCTCAGGTGTCCTCTGGTCATCAGGCTAACATTTTGCTTTTGAATGAGGACTGGAGTAAAGCAAATGGTCAGGCACTTGTGGTACTTGAAGTCACACCACTTGAAGAGAAAAGGGAATGTCACACTCATTGGGCAAGACAGGAAATATGACACTAATCCTTTAATGTAAAAAGAAACAAAGAAATAACACATCCTAACGACATGATGACCAATTGTAGGGATGGGAAACATAGCTCTGCATCTGAATGTAGGGGGGAAAAAAAGATTTAGCTTTCTTATATGTGAACTGCTAATTGCTGTCAATTAAAACCAAACCAAAACAAAAAACCCAACCCAAACCACAGATTTGTCTTATAAAACTTTAAGAGTCTGGTCTTTTTCATGCATCCAGATGGAACCTACATGTGTCACACATTAATTTACTTTAGGAAGTCTGCAGTTTCTACTGCAAGGTAGTACTTACACAGAAGCCTCTACTTCCATCCATGCAAAGTTATGTGAATAATGACGAACAATGGCAGGTATTTCTAAAATGTAGTTTATATGACTGTATTTTCACTGTCTCAGCCAACATGCCTCCAGGTCAAGTAGCAGACATGCATGCTGCAGCACCATCTGTCAAACTTTTTAAAAAGGTAGAGACATATCACCATTCCTATTTTTGGGTTCTTCTTTCCTGAATTGTACAAAAGAGTGATGAGGCTACGGAGCAATTTCTACTTCTTTTCCCTCCTTTGGGCTGCAATGATTGCCTTTCATTTTTAAGATGCTTCCAATTGTTAATATCAAGGAGCACAAAATATGTATTGCCGCTGTAAAGACTGTAAACAAGGAGAGTTCTTGAAATCCTCTGTCATGGGCCTTCTGACATCTTTCCAGATACATCATGCACAGAACTTTCATCCTCAGCCTTAAAACCAGTTAAAACAATCTGAGGACAATTTCAGACTGGACTGTAGTGCTAAACCAGTATCACTCTTTACCTAAGAGTACGTTTATGAATTGCCAGTCAAGTCACCCAAATTCTCAGTTTAAAGTGCAGGAGAATCAGATACCATGTCCTCACATTTCCATGGAAGCTCTCACATCAACACAGAATATCTCACTTACATGAATTCCCAAATGCAAATCAATAGAGAGGATACAAAAGGAGGAGGTGATTCTCCCCCTCTACCCTGCTCTTCTGAGATCCCACCAGCAGTACTGCATCCAGCTCTGGAGCCCCCAACATAAGAAGGACATGGACCTGTTGGAGGGAGTCCAGGGGAGGGCCACGAAGATGATCAGAGGGCTGAGCACCTTTCCTATGAAGTCAGGCTGAGAGAGTTGAGGCTGTTAAGCCTGGAGAAGAGAAGACTCCAGGGAGACCTTACAGCAGCCCTCCAGTACCTAAAGGGGGGCCTACAAGAAAACTGGGGAGGGACTTCTGACAAGGGCATGTAGTGACAGGACAAGGGGTAATGGCTTTAAACTGGAAGAGGGTAGATTTAAATTAGACATAAGGAAGACATTCTTCACTATCAGGGTGGTGAGGCACTGGCACAGGTTGCCCAGAGAAGCTGTGGATGCCCCGTCCCTGGAAGTGTTCAAGGCCAGGCTAGATGGGTCTTTTAGCAACCTGGTCTGGTGGAAGGTGTCCCTGTCCATGGCAGGGGAGCTGGAACTAGATGATCTTTAAGGTCCCTTCCAACCCAAACCATTCCATAATTCTATGAAAATAAAAGACCAAGCATTAGCCACAAACTCTGCTGATCACCAGATTTGTATTGATAAGACAATCATAAACTGCCTGTTCTAGTTAAAGACTAAATTCCATAACAGGACTTTGTTTCCTTTTGTTTTGGAGAAGCAAGATCATTTGCAATATGTTATTTCTAATCCACTTTCACAACATAAAGCAAGAAGATATTTAAACAGGCAGACCAGGCTGTATCAGCTGCTCTTTGAAGCAGTCTATAAAAAAGGAATTGCAGCTGCCTTAATGAGGTAACATCTGTACTCCTGGCTGTAAAATGTCTGGAATTCAGTCAGGTTTGAACTTTGCAGAGTGTTTACAGACGTGGGTCAGTTCACAGTTCTCTGCTCTCTACACAGACCAAGACAGCACGGCTTGTTCCCCTTTGCAGTTGGAAGAGGAACTGGCTTGCTTCCTAAATAAGTACAGTTTTTCTACCTATGTTCTTAGCAAAATTAGCATTAATGGACAGGTTGGGATTCTATATTTGGTCACTGATTACAGCCATAAACAGCTAACAAGCCTGGCCTGATGCAGTTGTGCTGTATTTAATAAGATAATTTGTGTATTTCAGAGTATTACATCTTCAGTTTAGTCTTACAGCCAATCCATCAGGATAGGAGGAGAAAGATGGACGGAGAACACTGAAATCTGCCACTTATGTGAGGGCCTCATTCTGGTTGTTCTGTTCTAACTGTGATCTACTTCAGACTAGAGAAAGAAGTAGATATAATCAGCTATATATCAGACTCCTGCAGTTAAGAAATCTGCTATTTCCTGCAGCACAGCTAGAGGCATAGAAAATTTAGCTGAGATGTGAGATTTTATGATCGTATTAGCAAATATCTAAGCACCACTGAGGACACACGTTACATAAATGGGGTGGAATGGAACGACTCACAACTGATTGTAGGAGAAGCAGAGGGGAGCAGCAAAGGTATAAATTACGACAAACACAGCTATATTGATGCATGGAGGACTGTAGTCTCGTCAGACCAGCATACGTTTATTCCCATTCCCCATCCCATTTTGTACAGAGGGAGAAACAGAATTTACATACCCATGATGATGCATCTCCAACTGGGCTTCTTTAAATTAGAAATGTCTCTGATAGCAGAAATAGAACTCCTGATTTTTCATAGACAAGAATAATTTTTAAATGTTCTCACACTGAACAACCTTTTTGTAAAAAATACAAAATGGCTTTTATAAAATCAAAAGTAGAATATGAAAGCTACCATAGTGAAAATATTTAATTTAAAAACTCTGGTTGCGCTTCGTTTTCCAACTTTAATTATCAAAAACTGCTAGGATCCAACTAGAAGGAAGAGAACTTTTTTTTTAACACTAGATTAAGTTTTTTATTTTAATAATTCTTTTCCTTAAAAGAAGAGGCTTTTTTTCTCTTCTTCTCATGTGCAGCCTTTAATTAGTCTGTTCAGACACAAGCAGTATTAGCTAGACTCTGTCACAATTACCCACATTTGGTAGCTAATTACTCCTTGAATAGTCTTAAGGCTACCAGCAATTTCCGTACAATTGGCAGCCCGGGGCCCCCAGGAGCTGTTCCAGCAACCAAGAATAGCTGGAACAGAGAGGCGGGCCAGCCGTGACCCTTTCTCCTCGGCCACAACCTAACATATCTGCTATGCCAAAGGCAAGAGCAACACAGAAATGAAAATATTCCCAAGTGGCTAAATGTGCTCTCTTTATGGCCTTTTTTAACTAATGGAGTAGCAAAAAGGGACTATGGGGAAATGGAAAATAGGATCTTTGAAATGCTAAAGCATTGGCAAGACTACTAATGATTCTTCAATTTTGCAGTGTTCCATCAAAACAACAGTTCAAAACACTTATATGGGATCAGATTCTGACACAAGACTTTTATTCTAGTGTAATTTTATTCACGATGCCTCATACTGAGGTAATTTACATTACTGCAATATGAGTGTCAACTGGGTATAAAATGCTGACTTGATTTAGTAACATTCCATATGTATTTTACACAGGTAGCAATTACTTCACAAGGGACACATCAGTGTCTGTGATTTCAGTAAAATGGTTCCTGCTGTACACTTGTGTGACATCAGTGGCAGACTAAAATTAACGTAAAAATTTAAATGAGAACTTCAGTTTTAAGTACACTGTTAATTCAGAATCTATTCCACAACTCCAAAGAGTGTTGCTTTGCAAATTCAGCACTACTTGGGTTTGCAGAGAGCAAGGAATTAGTTTTTAAAAACTTCACAACGTTATGAGGGATCCCCTTCTGTTTCTGTAGCTACACCCACCCTCACTGAAGAATTAGCTCGTTAGCTCTACTTTTCCTAATCCCTTCAACTTCGGCCAGTGTTCCCACCAAAAAAAAAAATGTTAGTTATCCATCAGATTCTCAAAGGGAACTGACTCTTCTTGCATTGTATGGCTATTTGATCTGGTGCAAGAGAAGAGGTGCCAGAACTTGAAGTACATAAGTTTGGGGGAAGAGTAGAAGTCTTTCCACCATCTGCCTGTTGTCACTCTGGATTAAGCATATGGCAAAACCGCACCTCATTCAATGTCACTCTGGAAACTTTTCTACTGAACTGTGGAGACCAAGAGAATTGCCAGAAGACGTTGCAAGATTATTAGCCCTCAAGTTAGTAGGTATCCATAGTGCAGAGTTGGCAACTATGTTCTTTTAATTGAACCTTTAGCTTATCACTGCTAATGAGCAAACTGATACGAGTATGCTTACTGGATGTGTCAACATTGCTGAGCTTGACTATAAGACGGACACTGGACTCTGAGCAACAGCAACAGCTTAGCTCAGCTGCCAGCAGCAACACCACAAAGCTCTGTGTTTGAAGAGACACTGCCTTTGGCAGCAATATTTACTTAAGATACTTCCAACAATATTTCCCTCTTTCCCACCTGTCCTGTTCTCTTGACAGCAATATAACTTTTATCAACACAACAGTCTGTTAGGCCACACTGTGAATCAAGCCCAGGGAACGAAACAGGTATTAAAGGAAAAATCTGTAAAAAAAAAAAAAAAAAGCAGTTTAACCTGAATTAGCCTCACAATTCAGTTCCCAAACGTACACATAAACAGCTGTGTTGGCACAGCTGAAAGGGTGTCAGGAACAAGCAGCTGGCAATTGAGGTGGGTCCTGGAAATGCCTTAAAACAGGCTGCCGCCGGGAAAAGTGTGCATGGAACAATACCTTTACTGTGTTCATTTGGCACTGCATACCTGCATGTGCACTGGCCAGTTCCAGGGCTATGGTCCATGACTTCATGTACTGCAATAAGTTGAGGCACCAGTAATCCTTTCCCGGTGTTTGTGAGGGAATTTGCCTGCCCTTCTGGGAGCGGAGCAGGGATTGGAGAATCAGCAGTGTTCTTAGCATCTGATTGTAAATCAGCAGCCTAAGGGAAAACAAAAGCAAAACATTAAATTTGGGTTCCATCAAAGTACACGTGCAAACCTTGACCCTCCTGACTAACTACAGCAAAAGATACTCCTCAGGTCAGTTCCTCAGTGGGAGCTGTGCTACAACCATGTCCAAGGTGCTGCACAAAATCCTCTCTGGCTGTAAAAACCAGAAGGCTTCCCAAACTACCTCTATGGTGTCCCGTCTCGCGACTTCCTGCCCTTTGTGCTCCCCCAACATCAGTGCTCAAGACTGCGAGAAGAGATAAGAGCAGCAGATTCTGAAGAAGAGACAAAATTACTTCCTAAAATGGTCCTGGTCACGGATCAGACAGTAGGATAGACAGATTGCAGGACAGATAGAACAGATATTGTGAAAAAAAAATTCATAACAAGAGTAGTTAAACGCTGAAGCAGGTTATCCAAGGGCATCTATTGACTCTTATCTTTGGAGATATTCAGAACTCAGCAGGACAAGGCCCTGATTAACCACATCTCAAATGGCCCTGCTCCGAACCGAGACTGGATCAAGTGACCTCCAGGATCCCTTCAAATTGAATTATTCTGAGATTCTGTGACCATGGAGCACCATGTGCATGACTCTGATGAGGCTCTAAGCCTGGTAATTTTGAAAAAGATTTTTTCAAAAGTATTTCTGCATTCATATGACTGCATCTACTTCAGGATACCTTCTTCTACTTTAACTTATTCCCTGGAATGGGGATAGAGGTATGCTCTTATCTTGAGTTTGTCAGGAATAATCCCCCTTTCAGTTTGTCCCACACCACCATACCCTTTTGCCAGGTCTGCTGTAAGTTCCCAGCTCCATTTGTTTTCATACACTAAGTAGTTTAGAGAAAAAAAAAAATCAGTGGCAGTGCCAGCTTTCATAATCCCTGCTATTCTTCAGTTAAATCAGATCCATGGCCTCATACACTATGGATCCCAAAAAACTGCTGTGTTATCCTAGTAAAGACTGCAGTGCAGGTGCAGAAATGAGTAGCCAGGGTTGCCCAAACAATGTTAAGCAGTACTGTCATTGAATGTGGAATTGCAGTTGGTTACAATCCCTGGCCAAAGACAGACAATACTGCAGTGACAAAAGTAAATGTGTACATTCTAATGGAATTTAAATGAGAATTAACAAAATCTTAAATAACCCCAGCCTATTTTATATCAAAGTAAGTAAAACCAGGATACACCTACTGATAGATTCAGTCTTTCAACTTAGGAAATCTCAAAAATCATCTGGTTCACACTGTAATAGTAATGTTTACCATCTTCAGCTCAGTTACTAGTGTCATGATAATTCATCTTCAGAAATGCCAAGGATCCATAATATGGCACAGCAGCTGCATATTTAAAAGAAGAAACACGGCATGAAGCACAAAATCAAATCCTTTTTCTTTCATAATGTGGGCCCAAGCCTAACCCCATAATTTCAAGAATTATGTTCCTAATTATCATTACGACTGATTTTTTCCCATCTCATTATTTACATTTATACAAGAGTACACTTGAGATTTCTATACAAATCATATTCTGAAACATTTCTGTATTTGCCTAAGGTGTGAAATATAATTTGAATTTGTGACTCTCCCCTTCTTTTCCTCTGAGGAAAAAAATTGTCAGTCTATTTGCAGTTAATCAGATATAGACATGCTCTGACTTGAAAAAGATCTGTCTAAGGACTACATAGGGTTTACAGCACATTAGGGTGGTAGGCTATCATTCTGTGAGACAGTAAATAGCTTGAAGAAATAATTTTGTCCCAGGAGAGTTCCTATCACATGAGATATTGTTTGTACCCCTCTAACTTTATGTTGGATCAGGCATAATTTATTCTCCTCAACTGAGAGAAAGCTGGCATAAAATCTGAATAAACACTGTAACATATGCTCTGGCTGATTCGATAAAAATGCAGTCGTGTGCTTACGCCAATACAGATCAAACTTTTACTGCCAGGAAATCCGGCATGCACAGATTTTATACTATTAAATGTAGAACCACAGCTTTATATGGCTTCATTTTTTCTGCACATTAATTGATTTTATTAACTTTATCATGAGCAGAAATAAAGAGTACAGGTTCATTTGAAATTGCCCTGATAAATACTTGTTTGGAGTAAGGTTCTCCAAATAGGAACAAACATGATCTCCAGACAGTATGAATGTCTCTTTCACAATACTGGCATGCATGATTTTGTACCTTTACTGTCTAAACAGAAATTATCTTACTCAAGGCAAAAGAGGCTCTAACACCCCTCTGTAAAAAAGATGTTGGAGTGGCAGTATATCTGCACCACTGGAGATACACGCATGTGCAGTGTAGATATTTTTGTTATTTTTCACCTCTTTGCAGGCACTAACAGCACTGGAACAAAGAAAACAGGCTAGTCTGATTTTCAAGAGGAAACACTCCTGCACGAGCTTTCGGACGTGTCTGAACTCTCACGTGCACTTTGCACTGTCTGCATAACTGAATCGCTATTCAGCACATATTACTAGAAGGACTTGGTTGCTGTTACCATTGGAGGAAAAGTTTAGTCTCTAAAGACTTCCGCAAGACTGCATTGAACATAGATGTTGACAGGAAAGTTCCCAAATCCTTACTTTTGTTAAAGACAACCTCTCTCTCTGACTCTCTCCAGGCTGTGTCTGTCTAATGCCCCTCTAGCTTCCAATTCTAACAAACTCATTTTTAATTTGTAATATTGTATTGCTTCTTTGGAACCTGGATTTCCCATTTGGATTCAGCCTAGCCTTGGTCATTATTCAAAATGAAAAGGAAGAGCTGCGGGTGCAAAGAGATAACATACGGATACATACACACGAAGCCTGCTTTTCCAGTGTCTTGTATTTTATTTAGTCATACACACCCCTGCTAGGTGACTGCAAAACACAGGTCAAGGGCTCCTGTTTTGCTTTGTTAGTTTTATACACTGAGTTTCAAAAGGTTTTAATAACAAAAGATTTGCAAGGTATTTTAGTCTAACTCATTTGTTGCCACAGTATCTAAAAATCTGCCAGGAATGTATTGAGGAAAGTGTGTATTTAACAGCAGGGTAAGCTTTAAAAGACTTCAGTCCCTTCCTGCTCAACCTCCCTCTCCCTGGGTAGCGCGGGCTAGCTTGGCAGGCACGATTGTGCTCATATGATACCGGAGCAACCATGTGACTGAGCAGCTCTGCCATCTCAGCGTAGCTGCACCTGACCCCTGACTGAGTAATGTTACCATCACCTACCCTACATTTGGTGGTCTTTGTGTCTGTCTCTCCCAAAAGGAGGGATGTAAAACACACGCACTGGAGTGTTTTGCTTACACACCATTTTGTTTTCCTCAGTGATTTCTCTTTTTCTGGCAGTAGAGAACAAAGGTTCTCATCCTTGTAATATAGGAATAAAAGAGGAATTGGAACGAGAGAAATAGTTCACGGTACCCTTCATTAAAATGTTCCCTGTAAAATATAAAGGATCGGGTTCATCTGTTCTAGAGGACTTCAGGAACAATTAAACCTGCCGGCTTATCAGGCTTACACCTGCTTTTTATGTGAAGTAGAAACTCTGAAGCTAGCTTCAGATACTTTCAGACCGATATGTATGGTCAAGAAAACATAACCATAACATAAAAATTACATTATTCTTCTTTCCAGATGTCTGTAACTTACCTGCTATACTATACAAGTTATTACTTAGGGACCTCTACATCAGTCTTCATAGAATCTGTATCTGCACATAAACTTTAGATGCTGAGAACTATTCATTACCCTTCTAAAAAGTGTCATCTTTCCTCACTCTTTCTCACGCCATTAAGTTGTCAGTTTCTTATCCCTTTTTTGTGTAGTACCTGCAGCAAGTCTTAGAATTTGGTGTTCCTCTTTTGCCTCTCCACAGCGATGTCACTGGGAATGAGATGCACTTGTTTGCTATCTGTAGCAATGGCTTTGCTCAGTCTCCTAACTGGCCCTTCCATACTCAGAGTACCTGCAAAATTAGAGAAAGATAATACATTAATCAGAAATTCAAAAGAAAAATGTTGCCTAGCTTCTTTGTGATAAAAGCCCCAGTTTACAAATTTTAACACAATGGCCATGCTGTCTTTCAAAGCAAGGGGAAGGTAATCTGTTCCAGTAGAGCAATTTCTTCAGTCAAAGAAAATAATATTTTGTAGACCCTGGTGACAATACCACTTATCAGGGAACATGACTGTTAATAACAGAAGTGACCCAGGAAAATTCACCTTATTAACTAAACAAATCAACCAAAATTCTGGCTGCATAAGAAGTTTGTAAGTATTATTTATTAGAAAGTAGCAAAGGCTACTGATGAGTTGCTGATGTAATTGCTGCTACCTGAAAAGTATAATCTGTCTGTACTCTGCAACTTCCTCCCTTTTCCTCATCAAAAATAGAAAAATAGAAAAAGAAAGAGCAAAAACTGAAAAACATGGACTTTGCCATAGAGGACTTCAGCAATTTACTCCTCACTTTGAATGTTTGCCAAAGAACATGAGCTGCAAGCGCGCACGGTTTTCACACACTCGCCTCCAAAAAAAAAAAAAAAGATTTACAAGGGCAGACTGACTTTTGTTGGCTTTGAACCCCGACACATTTTGCCCAATGAAGAGGTCTATTACCAGCAGCCTAAGTTATGACTTAACTCTATCTCAGTTCCCCATTATGTGCGAATGATGTAGTTCTACAGATTATGACAACACACTAAAGAAAAGGCATCTAATCTTATGGCTATGATTAGATAGGTCATTTGTGCCTATTTAAAATCATTAAGTTGCAGCTGTGACACATTTACACTCGGTTGTGTATTTACCATTTTCCCCCCTCAGTAACGATGTGGACTTTGGGATGGAAGAGAGGCAATAAACTCCTGCATAAGCTGCTTAAATGGCTTTTGCCCTTAACAGAAGCCAATCTCTCTAGGAAAACCAACACTGTAACAGATACGGCTAAAAAATGTGTATTAGCTTGAAACACTGGTTCCTTCACTTTGACCCTGTGCGTGCACCTGTGAATTCGTTGTTGAAAACTCCTAGGATGGCTAGCAACCATTTCAGAAATGAGCCCAAAACTGGACTGCGTAGTCTATTTCCCACTGCTGCTTATCAAACACAGGTCTGCTTCTATGGTCAGGTTTGTGAAAACAGGGGTTCATTAGCTGTTTCTCTGAACAGGAGCCTAGCACAGTCCATTAAAAAAATTGTGACTGAAGACTGAATAGAATATAAAAAGCCTCAAAAACTTAATGGAACTGAGATGGGAAGGCAAGTAAGCAGGACAAAGAGATACAAGAATGTAGAATAGAAGGAACACCAGTAGTGGCCTACTTCTGTTTGTGCTCTTTAAGGCACAGCTAGCAGCACTGTGTATCAACTTACGGAAAGAAGAGGAGCTGAGGTAGACACCTGTAGACAACCTAGCAGATGATGATTGTGGTGAACCAAGGAAATTACCACAGGAATTTTAAACCTAAGTGATATCATGCTACAGAACAAAATGTACATGTAAACATAGGAGTATCTTATAGTTAATCCCAAGACAGAGTAAAAACACACCCAAAAAAAGCATCAACTGAAATTGAGGTAAATCATTAGTTTTAAAACGAAATGTAAAGTGTCCGCTTTGGTGTTTCCTAGGGGGGGAAACAAACAACCAACCAACCCAGCTCGCTTTAAAACCAAGACAAGGTTACTAGTGTTATTAAATTTGGGAAATTAAAGCCACTGGAAAAAAAAACTCCCATTGATTTCACGGGATTAAACTGTATCACTGCATGGATAAGCATAATCTGGTTACTTAAGCACTTGGTTTGCCAGTGCTGTAGTAACACACAAGATACAATTCTGCCCAGTATGCAAAAGGTCATACCTGCATGGTCGAAATATTAAAATGATTTGCAGTTGCATTAAGGAGCTAAAATGATTTTCTGACTTTAATTCCACATTTTACATACACTATTTCATTATCTGTAGCGCTACAGTCCCAGCGCTGAGGCAAGATTACCCGCACCTGAGCTCATGAACTGCAATGTGCCAGCAAAACTCGACCTCCCAAGCCTCTGGACAGGTCTTATCCCCAGTCTGCTTGCTGCACTCTTACGTTTGCGTAACTTACTGGTTTTGTCTTCTTTGTGTTCCTTTATGGAGATGTGCTAAAGAATATTCTTCTGCAGCTCTTATGGAGCGTTTGTACTATCTGCAGATATGTCCCACAATAAAGTGAGGTTATATGATGTCATGACAGGCCTGGGCATTTAGTATTTGTCCTACAAGCATCCTGAGTCAAATATGAAAATATAATTACTTACTGCAGGAGCATGCCCTATTTATATTGAAAATCTACCTTTCTTGCTTACAGACGGCTATGCCTGAAGGCCTGCCTGGGTCCTTCCTCTACTGTTTCACTACAGCTTAATTATTATTATGATTATATTATCACTATTCTGAAGTTACCATTTGAAAACACAGCTGCATACATACAGTTGCAAATATCTCAACTGAGCTGTTTTGTTAAAAACCTGCCTTTGCAAATGCATGTGCATATGTTTTTCTAAAATGCATCTCTAGCATACAAGTCAGTAATTTACCTGACCAGATTTGGAATAATATATGCCAGAGCCACTGCGAGACCAAGAGCTGAGAGCCAGAGTAACCTGAGCTTCCCATCTTTGAAGGAAAGCTGCTCTCAGCTCCTACACCGAGCTGAGCTCCAGTAGCAGCATATCTACCTCTGGCTCTGTGGCAAGGCACTCCCAGTTACTCAACTGGTGAGCGCTTGACTGGTGCTCACAGGTTTCTTCTGGTCCCAGGCTGGACTAGAGAGATTTTTCTGTGAAGCACACCACTACACAGAGTAATTTTATAATGGATGAACAAAACTGTTTTCTTAGAGATTACCTTAATCTATTTCTCCAATATTATGACCAAGCACTTCATATAGCACACCATTTACACAGACTAAGAAATAAGAGTAGACTTCTTAACAATGAAAAATTGTATGTGTTGCTATGAAATTAGCTCTGAGGCTATTCATAATATATTTTCAAATTTTTGAAAGACATTTCTGAATAACTTGTATGCATTCAGCATTAAGAAACCCTGTGATGCGATGCTAAAAAATTACAGATAGGTCTACATATAGCATTTACAATAAATACTAAATAAAGATGTGTTAAGGAATGTAAGCAGATAATATTTTGAAATAAGACATCAAGCATTTTATTTACCTCAACGGTAAGCATTTCCAAGCTGTATCAGCTTTAAAAAAAAAATAATCAGTGCATGCTATACATCAAGCTGGATTTAAAAATATCCACAATCAATGGAGCTGATTGATTTTTCTGTTATTCCAAATTTACTGAGACATCCCTACACTCCTTCACACACAGTTCACCTCCTAATCTGTCCTGAACATAGCCTGTACTTGCAGGATAAGAGATATTTCTTCAGCTTCAAAATCAATGTAAAATAAACTTCAGCCACGACAGTGGCTTGTCTGAGAGCTCAATTTCTGTTTGTAAAGTTGTGCTCTCATTGTGCTTTTCACTGAGTTCAGTCTTCTTTCCGGAGACTGTAATAGGCACTGTTTGAAAAAAAAAAAAAAAAGTGAAGAACCTAACTCTGAGTTGAGGCATTCACCTCCTAATGGAAAAGTCATCCAGAAGCATCCCACCTGCTTATCTCTGAAAAAAATGTTACAGAATTACTTCAAATGTCAAGCAAATAAAGTAAGGGGCAACTCATCTACTTGCGAAATTCTTAGGACAAAGGTGCAAGAGCCTGTCATACTACACCTGCCACATTATAACACAGAAAGCTCTCTTCTGAAGAAGAGAAAGTATATTGATATAGAAAAATATTGAACATCTAACACCAGCGAGCAAATAACTTTAAAAGACACGACTGTTTTGTCCTTGTTGCTAGAACAAATCACGTCAGATACGGCAGAGAGACTGCTATGAAAGTTAATAGCTATGAACGTCCAAGAATTAGAGGATAAACAAGTAACAACAGATGAGATTGCATAAGAACATAGTGATAAATTATTCATTTTCTACCCATTCTTCAATTTTTTTTTAGGTAAAAAAAATAAAATTAAATAATTACTCAAGAATAATAAAAGCTATAACATGCAATTATAAACTTGGTAATATTCTTTCATGTGTATTTTTTCAGGGCTCATTAAGCTCTTTAAGGGAAACTGATACACTATTTTGCTCTTCAGATCAAATCCATACGAATGAATTAGCTGTGCATTCATTTCAGAATCTGGAAAATTTTGAAGGGTTTTTTTCCATAGGTAACCCAGAACGCCCAATTTTCCTTTCACTCCTCTACTCATATTACTGTATTACTCCAGGGACACTCACATTTATATACATTAGCAACACCTCAGCTCCCCAATCATGGACCAGGATCTGTGACAGCTGTCAATGAGATCAAAATAAATTTGATTCACACCAAAAGAACCACCGAGAAGTGTACATAAAGAACAGCAGAAGCAACAAAGTAATGCTAAGAGACTTCTGGGGACCCTTTACCAGTTGCAGGTTTATAGAACATAACTTTTAGACTTTACAGGGATAGGCTTTTTGCCTTGCCAAACCATAGACAGCTGGGGAAGAAACACTGGAAGGAGTCATAGCGGAGAAACTGGTTTTTTTTCTGGCATTTCTCTGGCAGGTGAAGCCAACAGCGGAGTAGCAAAATTTGAATTAAGTTGAAACTAGTCTGCCCCGAGACAGGAAGACATTCACTTGTCGCATTTGCATTAGCAGATCATGAGTGCTTCTGTCATGTAATGACGGTGTTCTGGCATTGAAGGTGCCTGCAGCTGCACCGGGACCTTAACTTCCTCGGCACTTTGTATCTGGACGTGTCTGAGGCGTACACTAACAAGGGGGCAACCAGCCAGTGCCTCTCCAGTTCAGGATTTTCAGTAGTTTCCATCTGCTAGGTTTGGAAATGTTCTAATCCAAGTATACTTAGTATTTGTACTATAATATTTCTAATGTATTTATCTATTTTCTAGTGTTTAAATTCTTTCAAGTAAAATTCTTCTAAACATAAGTCTTTCAAACAATTTCATTTCCTTAGGGTGGCTTCCTGGAACTCCTCTTGGTTGCCAGCTTTTATCTGGGGATCAAAAATAGCCACCGTTTTGTTGCGCTAGATCCAAGGCTCACAGAAGCAAATTGAGGTATCCTAGCCAAGCCCAGGTAGCAATATAATCTCTTAAGAAGGCATTCAGAACTGACAAATGAAGGCTAGAGCGCTTACGGTAGCCACGCTGATTTCAGAAAGTATCCAAAAACATCTGAAAATATAGCAGAACACCAAATTCAGGCGGTGGAAAACCATGTGTTTTCAAAGAAATGTCTAGAACTATTTAGCCAGCCTGGATGAATTTAGACAGAAGATCTCGGTAGGAAGCTGGGTGAAAGTACTTCACATCTCTTACTACATGTTTTTGTTTTCTGAACCCATCTTTAAAATAGAAAGGAAGTTAAGAAAACACAGTAAGATATTGTGGCAAATCTAAATTAAACTCATGAGGGAAAGAAATCTGGAAGGAAGAGTGCAACTTCGTCTTTGACCAGCTGTGCCCAGACAATCCAAACGTGTTATGATTCTGTGATAAAAACTGTCGTCAACCACAATCATGCTGCGACTTGCTAAGATAAAAGGACTTTCCTAATAGTGTTTATTTACACATATATTAAAAAAGCTTGATTGGTTGAGAGGAATAGTAGCATTATTTTAATTGCAGGTCTTTAACTGGCAAGAACTTCATCCTGTTTCCTCACAGAGGTAGTCATTACTGAACTCGCTCAGAGGACAGAAGATTAAACACCTAATCATTACACAGGGTGTTGAAAATGCAAAGCTTTATGTAAATGCTAAATATCTTTAATGTTATTTTCCACCAGGTCGAGTCTCTTGCACTGTCTACCAGTCCTTGTGAAAATATTTGAGTTTTCCTGCTTTTATAACTGAGTTATGTAATTGGGAATTATTCTTAAGGCTGATGTTGGGGCAGGGATGCTTCAGCACCACGCAGTCACGTGGAATAACAGTGCTTCTCACGTCCAAAGTACTCTTCGTACCACATTCCACGCGCAGGGCTGAGACTGGCTTACATTCCCTAGGCCCAGTCACATCTGCAGAGCCGCTCTTCAGTGTCATTTGACGAGACACTCGGTTTCGCTTGGGAACACATGCACAAGATGAGAGGCACAGAAGGGCTGAATTCTGCCCAGGTCCTTGTCTTCTCTCTGAGTGTCGTCGTACTGAGATGATCTACGTGCACTCACTCTCTCCTTGAAAATAATAAAAGCTTTATATCTTTCTCCTCACATAACTGAGCAAACTCACTGCCAGGGCATGGCTTGTACTTAACAAGATATTCTAAAGCCATCTATGTGCTGCCGCTGCTACGTTTCACAGCACAAGGACCAACTCTAGTGGATTAGCCTACTGCTAAGTAACAGTCCTGTTTTCTGACAGCAGAAAGTGGAAGGGTGTATTTTACCCCGAGTGCACCAAGCAGCCCCTTGAGCTACCTGCAAAGATTTTCCCTCGCAGCCCCGCTGCTCTCTCACCTCCGGGGCACGCCCGCCTTCACTCAAGCGGGACAGCAAAACCACCTCCGCCCCCGCCGAACGGCCGCTCGCCGCACCACGGTGCCCAACACCGCCGGCCTTGCACCCTTTTCCCACCGGTGGAGACCCCCGCCGGCCTCAGCCCCCTCACGCCACAACCGCCTCCCCTCCCTCTGCTTTTGCTGTCGCAGAGCGGCGGTTGCCCGCGCACGAAGGGAAGCGGGGCGGCAGCAGAGGCGAGCCCCGACCGTACCGGTATGGCGGCGGCCGCCCCGCGCCAGACCCCGCCCTTCTCCCCCGCCAAGCTCCCGCCAACGCCACCTGGCCCCGCGCGAGACCCGGAGCCGGGAGGGCGGGGGGGGGTGAGGGTGGGGGTGAGCGCGCATGCGCGCAGGCGGTGGCAGCGCCTCTCGCGAGCGGAGAGCCGTTGGGCTGGCGGGGCGTGTCCGCACCCAATTCGCCCGCGGGGCGCCAGCCCGCCGGGGGCGGTGCGGCCTCTCCCGATCACCAATGAGAAGCGGGAAGAGCTGGGCGCCAACCCGCCGGGGGCGGTGCCGCCTCGCACGGTCACCAATGGGAAGCGAGTTGAGCGGCGGGCGGGGGCGGGGCTTCCGCCTGGCGTCTCTCCCTGGGCGCGTTGGGGCGGGGCCGTCGGGCGGGCGGGCGCTGGCCTGGCAGTGATGGCGGACGATGGGGATGGGAGGCTGAGGACTGAGGGGAGAAGCGACGGCGGCGAATCGCCGGCCGGCGCGGCGGCGGCAGCAGCGGTGGGGGGTGAGATGCTGCTGAACGTGGGGCTGCTGGCGTTGGCGCTGCTGGCGGCCTACCGGCTGTACCTGCGCTGGGGGACGCGGAGCGGGCCGGGGGGCGCGGCCCAGCAGAGCCAGGCCGCCGCTCTGCCGCGGATGAAGCGGCGGGATTTTTCCTTGGAGCAGCTGCGCGAGTTCGACGGGGCCCGCAACCCCCGCATCCTCCTGGCTGTCAACGGCAAAGTCTTCGACGTGACCAAAGGCAGCAAGTTCTACGGGCCCGGTGAGGGGCCGGGGCGGGGGGGGCGACAGCGACGGGGGGGGAGCGCTGACGGCTCCCGGGCCTGACCCCCGCCTTGGGGGGCGGTGGGTTTCGGCCTCCCCCGGGCCCCTAGCTTTATCTCGGGCGGCCAGCCCCGTGCTGGCGGTCCGCACGCCTGATCGCGCCGTCGTCTGGGCTGCCCGCGGGGGTGGCGGGGGGGAAACGGCCGTGCCAACCGTCGCCGGGCCCGGGTCCCCACGGTCCGCAACCCCCGCCTAGGCCGGCCGGGCTGCCCGGGGTCTAACGGTCGTTTTACATAGGCGGTGCAGAACCGTTCTGGGTTCTGTTGAGGCTTCCAGCACGCATCCAGTTTTTCAGTTGCCTAGATTTGGAAATACAATGTTTAATTTTTTTTTCCCTTCTATCTTTTCTAGTAGGTTTCTCAAGTGCAACTGAGCAGTGCTTCTTTCATTCTAGCTCTTAACGGTTCAGGAAAAAAGAAAAAAAAAACAACAAACCCTCTGGTTGCTTATTTAAGTGCAAATGCCATACTGAGTATGAATTTTAAATCAGGAGAGAAGCAAGCAGGGACAGAGCTTGGGGATGGATATGTTGCTGCCGTTGAGAAGAGTGCAGGAATCAACCCATTCTCTTCAACAGAAAGGCAGACAATGCAGTTCTTTGTAGCAGAAAGGTATACTTAACAGGTTCAGAAAAGTATGCTTCAAAGGCAATGTTATTTTTCCATATTCAGATCGTAGATTGTGAAGCTGCAGCATGTTTTCTCGTAACAAACAGTGTTCTTAATAATGAGGTGGATAAATTCACTGGTGAGCACTGTGTTCACATCTGCTGCCAAGGGAAGTGAGGGTTATGACTGATGACAATTTTCTTCCTTAAACCAGTGGTGGTTTGGAAAACTTGATCTAATCAAATTATGCAGGAGTCTTCATAGTAGGTATGGCAAGTGTCCTTGTATGAGGGGTGGAGGAGAGAGAGGATACTTTTTTTTCTCCCCAGGAAATAGTTCAAGTTAAGTAATTATTAAATAATAATCTTAGGTTACAAAGAAAAATACACAACTGGCACGTTAAGAATCTTTGGTTCTTACCAGGGGAGTGACAAGCAGTTTTATGGTTGAACTGTGCTAGTATTTTGTAACTCTTGTTACCCTCAAAGGTTGTGATACCAGCTCTGCTACCAGTCGCAGAAATTGAAACTGCCGTGATTGAATCAAAATGCTTTTCTGACCGGGAACAGTAAAAGTTAACAGTGGAATCTAAACGACCTTGCCATATCTTTTCTTGTTTATTGACCAGTAAAGCTGAGAAAATGCAGTCTGGTGTGCTGCAGCTTTCGTGATGCTTAATTGGGCTGGTTCTTCTGTTTCTCTCACTTTAGGGGTTTTTAAGCTGAGACCTATGTGCTGATCTGAAATGCAGGTAATATGTATGCTACATGTGTATGAAACTTCAAACACCAATAAGCTGACAGATTACTTCATAAATCACTCCATGAAATAATACCGAACCGTAATCTAAACATTCACTTGAACACCTTTGTATATCTGACGTAAATTAAATTTTAAACTCTTCACTGTAGATACTATCACTGACGTGCATCCTCAACCTCTGGAAGTCTGCTATTGTGAGGAAGCTAAAGCTTTATGTTCTCTGACATCAATCTGCTTTTTTGATAACTGTCAGAGCTGGTTTCCCTAGAGGAGTGGCTTCTAGCTTTTTGCGGAAAGGGGCAAAGGCTCCCCCCTCACCCTGTAGTGAAATATGGCCTTTTTATAACAGAACTAACATCGTAATTGTCTCTCAGATCTCTGGTACTTGGGACCATGCAGGTTAGGATAGTGATGCTCAACCTTTGCATCAGCAGCTGTGTGTTTTCTGCCAGATGTGTTCATTTTTGAATCATGCTGACGTGATTTACCCGTACGGATGCGTGTCAGGGAATATTTTCTTGCAACTGTTTCGTGACTGGAAAAAAAAAAAAAAGCTACTTAGGTGGTTTGCATGCCTTGCAGCCATGATTGAAAGCTTGAGTTTCTTTAAAACTTTACTTGCAAAGTTATTTTCCAAAATGCTTTCTGCGATAGTCCTCTGTCCAGCGAGTATACACTTTGTTTCAATGCTTAACTTTTAGTAGTATTAAATACCACCTCTGTTCATGCCCAGATGAGTAAGTGGCCTAGAATGCTTTGCTTGGTTATTAATTTTAATTAATTAACTTTTCCTTTATCACCCACAAACTCTAAAAGAAATAAAGTAAATGATTAGTGGCTCACTATTAAAAATACCATGTAACCAGAATTTCAGAGAAGCTGATTTGGGGTGACTTCCCCATCTGTCATCACAGCTCATGACTTGGTGTCTAGCGTGTGCTGTGTTGGGTTTACATCTTCGTAATATTACGAGACACAGTTTACACTGTTTCATTTATCACAACCTTTAATTCCATGTTTATTTGTATCAAGATTCCTGGGAGTATATTAGTCAATAGAAGGGCATAGTAAGGGTTAAAATAATGTTAGAAAAATCTTAGTATTTAGTATTGAAATTGGCATGCCAAGATAATGCTGTAAACGGGTTTTGATTAACTTACCAAGTACTTTGTGCAGTTATGAAAAATACACAGCTTTGAGCATGACAAAGCAAGATTATATGCAATCTAGCGTATACAACTGTTCCACGTCACATCTTGGTTCTTAATGTTTCATGATTTTTAAAAAGGAATCGATTTCCTGACTTTCCTTCGCTGCAGTACATTGTCGCTGTCAACTCATTTCTCATCCCACTCTTGTCTTTCAAAGTGTCGTGAAGATTTCTGCTTTCCAGTTTGCCAAGAGGAATAGATTAGGGAGTAGTAGTTCCTTCCACAAAAAAAACTCCCATCATAATTCATTTTTCATGAGGGGAAAATTACCTTGATGTCATGTTGCAAATCCAGTGAAGAACTGTGATTTCTGATGTTAAGTACTTGGAAAAACTCTGTAGTAAATAGCTGTCAATCTGATGCTGTCAGACTTCCTGTGGAATTGAGTGCTGTAAACTTCATTGTCCCTCTGTTTAAGAGATGGCACTGATGCTTTTCAATACATCCTTTACAAGGATATGGTTAGAGAGAAATGTTGCAGGAGGGATATATATGTTGCACCTGGAGAATTCTGTTAAGGGTGGCCTTATCTTAAGAACACAACAGGCCAAGAGTTTATGGATAAGACTGGGGGGAGAGAAGTGCTTCCTGTTAGGTGTGTATCTTCTCTGTGGTTTTGATGTTTGTCAGCTCTTTGGTGTCTGTGTAACGGAGGTGTATCTCGCTCTGGGACTCAGCTTTTCAAAGAAACAGCGTTTCTGGATAAAGAAACTAAGTTCCTACCAGAAGAAGTAAAACTGAAACGGTGTATACGTGGATATTGGCAAGAGATTGTTTCCATACTTCTGATAAAAGGGAGTAGTGCCCTTGCCACCAGGATGAAGGGGTTGTTCCATCCCCTTAGTCCATGTGCATGGAGAGCAGGGGCCAGTAAAGTGGTTTTGTGCAGGAAGACGCATCACTCACTTCTGCTTTGTGTATCTGTCCTTAAAATTTGAACAACTGTGTGTTTGGTAAAAGCTCTATGTAAATCCCTAGTTCCTGTTTAAACCATTCACGTTCTAGTCACTTGAGGTTTGAGGGGCCTAATCAAGCAGGTATGCTCAAAGCAAGATATGTGACAAAGCAAGGATGTGATAGTGGCATCATTGTTAATGACGTATAGATGTTACATCCAGTACATAGCAATGTAGCTCTTTCATTTAATGAAAAAAAAACATTGTTTGTCTTGTTATGAAATAAACTAGTGGCCAGAGCACTTGTCACTAAAGCAAGATGTGGGATGTAGGGCCTCCTCAAGTATGGAGCTGTCTTCAGGAATATCCTGACCACTGAACTACAGGCTCTCCTAGCAGGGCTCCTTGTCTGCCCCTGTAGTTGAAATTGTGTCATTGATTCTTGCACTTTTTTTTCACAGAGGTAAAAACAAAGCAAGCGAAAGAGAGAGCAAGGCCCTGGGGTCTTGTGCCTAAAAAGTCAGGTTTAGACCCCTCTTTCTAAGCAGTTCCCATCTGAGCGTCTAGACTTTGTGGATCGCTCTCCTAAGAACACTTACGTTCCGTGCAAGTTGTAACTTAAAATTGATCCCCATCTTTCCTTTCACGTAAATTTGGAGCAGTAAAGTTAAATTTATGTCACCTTGAATTCCCAGGGATAAAAGTTATTAGAAAGCTGCTGCTTTCAAGCTGCATCTCAAAATGGCTTTGTCTAATTTGTAGCTTTTTCATTCCCTCATGAAAGATGCAACACTGAACAAACGTGTTAGGATACGGATGGAAAATTTTAAACAGACAGTGGAGATTTTGCTTTGATTTGGAGTGGAAAAGGTAGATAAAGTGGTGGAATAGTGCAGCTGTCAATAATTTTGTGGTCTGTCTCCCTTTGTTCCTTTAACTTGCATTAAAGGGGAGATTAGTTGTTATTCTTGTCTGCAGTTTAAGAAGTGTCTATGAATTTTTAAGCTTCAGACAAAACTGGGTTTTATTTCCCGTGTCTGCATGGAGCTCACAGATGCAAAGAACATCTGGTACGCTTTGCATATCTGGTAATTGCTTGGAAGTGCTTTTTGATTGCTTCAAGAAACCAAAGCCAGTTTAAAACTGAACCTTGTTAACCTGTGCAGCTTCTTTAGAGAACTTGTCTGGGCCTTGTGAGAATGAATATAATTCTTAGATTACAAATCACTTGATCAGATGTAAAGTCCACATGCTATCTGTGATGCAGTCCCTGTGCTGACACTTGGAGCAATCCAAAGTCCAGTGTGCAGTGTTCACCGTCATCACTAGTCTGGGAGCTAGTATTGAAGAAATTAAATCTTCATTTGAGAACCAAAACAGAGCTGGGAGGTGCAGAAATCCTGAGTGCAGGAATTGGAACAGTATTTTTACTGTCTGAAGAGACTTTTTGATTTTGCCAATTATCAAGCATTTATTTGTGAATAAAGATGAATGTCAGGCTGCGATGAGATGTCAAATTCATCAAGGCAGGCAGATTTTTAACCAGATTCTGAAAGAAAGTGAGGATCTGCAGGTGGTGGGTAGCAACATCTTGCTTAGAGAAAGGCATACTTGATACAAGGTAGAGTTGTGAGGGGAATGAGGTGTTTTTACAGAGGAGAAAGCCAGTGTATAAATATGGTGGTGTAGATGTAGAGATAGGTAGGCAAATATGTAGTCTTGATAACTGGTCTCAGTGCTAAAGTGAACAAAGTCTCTGAAACGAAGTGGTTTAATATGTGAAAGCACTGAAGGGAAGAAAAGCGTTCTTCAAGGAACAAAGTTTTCCTTCATGTAAGGCTCACAGCTATGGTACTTGGCTACACATATGTGTTTTAATGGGTTTTGACACCTTTTTCCCTTTGTTGTTGTGAGATGCCAAATAGGAGTGGGAGGAGAATTTTTAAAATAAATATTTCACTATGAAAGAGCTAATTTGGGAGCACAGCAAAAGAAAAGCACTGAGATTTTGTGATAGGGTCTCGAAAAATCAGTTTGGTGTACATACCTATGCTAATTGCAGTCTCTTCAGTATGTGTATCATGGCATGGTGCAATCAATAATTTAGAACAGGAGCCAGTCTAAACAGGTGTGCAGACAAAAGGAAAGGAAAGAAGGACTTGGGTAGGGCTTGCAGAGTAAATTGCATCTGGTCATGAAAGAACGCTGGGAGCGTGTCTAAGATTGCACTAATGGCTCCACCTCAGAATCATGTTCTTGAAGTGTATTTTGTCCCCAGGCTTCTCGTTGCTGGCACCTTCCTGGGTGCTTCTCCAAGCACAATGAAATCTGATATGCAAAGTACCTTTTTAAGACTGTTGCACCAGTATTTATATAAAAGTGAATAATAGACTAGGGCTTATAGCAAAACCCCAGACCTGTATATTCTATATTAATATGAAATGCTATACTTAATCTCTGTGTAAAAGTATCTGAATGGAAGCTTTAAATCTTGAAATAGGTTGCTCATACTGAGATCTCTAAACTCATGCTTTAGCAACCCTGCAACGGAGGTGAAGCCAGGCTTGCACTTTTTTTTTAAATAATCATAATTCAATATTTGCCTTTCAGTAAAGGATTAAAGAATGGGACACATTTCCAAGTTACCTTTGCAGAGCTGGAATTTGAGATGCTGTCTACCAAGTCCAAAGGCTCTTTATTACTAGTTAGCATTCTGTTGAGTGGTTGGACCTGGCTGGATGCTTTCTCTGTGACTCCTGAATACTTCTGTAGTAAACATGCCAGAATGTTAACGTTAAAATGCAGTTTTAGAAAAGGGAAAAATAATATTGGTATAAGAGCATCTGACATTACAATATATTTGCAGAAATTTTGCATCCATTCATCTTAATGCAAACTGATACATTCTAAAAGCATTCATGCCTTCAACTAAAGATATTATTGCAAGGGTGTTCAGGGCTTGATACTGATAAATATAATGTAATTCTCTTTTTAATATAAATAATTGGAATCAAGCTGATGAACCAAGAGGTGGCATCTCAGCAGATGCTGTAGAACTCCCTCACTACAGGCAGGGTAGAAGGGAAGGGGAACAGTGTGTTTCTCTAACTCTGGCTAGCCAGAATTTTGAAAATGCATTATGCAAATAGCTTGTAGGGTTTATGGAAATATTTGTTTTAAACACTTCAGAGAAAGGAAAAACTGGGGACTCATTGTGTGTGGTCTTTGTAAGAGCTGTTTATAGCTCCTGTGTTCTTCATTCAGAACATCAAAACTAGATCACTTGAATGATGGCTATTTCAGAATGAAGCAAGGCTTTCTGTGTGAAGAAGCTATGTTGCAAATGACGGCCACCACTACCTCTTACAGTGTTTCATGGGAAGTGACTGAGCATGCAAAATGCGTAGATTAAATATCTTGGTGTAGGATTGATTTCAGTCTCTGAATCCTGTTTTTCAAATAAACAGTTAATTCAGGATACAAGTAGGAAAAATAGAGTTTGCAAGCCCTCGACTTTGTTTCTCTTAAACAGCATAAATGTAGTCACTGATCGCAGAGGCAGTTATTGTGAATGCCGTTCCTGGAGCTAAATATCTGAAAGGAGGCGCATGGAGATGCTGTTAATCCTCATGGTTGTCTCTTACAGCCAGATTTGTACAGTGCAAGCTTCCAGTTGATAGTTCTTTCTCTGATGTGTACTTCTTGTGAAATTTTGCTTTTAAATCAGTTGGTTTATTTCCAGAGAGACAGAGGAATTGTCTTTGGCATGCAAGACACCCTTCTGTTCTCAGGTTTGACTGTAAGCAACTTGTAAGTGCCAAGCACTCCAGGGTGGGGAGGCGACACCAGTTCTGGTGAGGATGCAGTTTCTTCTAATCCATATGGTACCCAGGTTCCGTGCCTCAGGAGTTCTCCTTGCTGCATTCAGCCTCTGTCTCAACCCTGAAGTCAATGCCGGGCGAGAGCAGATAGGTGTGGTGGCTGGAGCAAGCGGCCTCGGAGCAAACCAGCCTCTTGGAATGATTTCCTGTGGCTCGTCCTGGTGCGGAAGAGGTCTGAGGTGCTACGGCAGGCAATAGAGGGGGTGAAGGACAGTGAGTTGCCACTTGCTTGCGTTCTTGCCCGTGAGTGCTGCCTTTTCTTCGAGCTGACGGCCACTGCCATCTTCCGAGAGGTAAGCCAGAAAAGGGTTCTGGCCTATTTATCTTCAAGTAGTGACCACTCTTTAGAAGGCCTTGGGCATTTCCCTGTTGCTTAGCTGCTGTACTTAGTGCAGAAAATTTTTAATTGTTTTTCCTGTCTTTCATTTAGCTGAATTAAGGTGTTTGGTTTTAGGTCAAGAAAATCTAAGATAACAATTTATTTAAGTTCTTTAGATACATTAAAATTTGGGAAAGCCAGTTACCAACAATAGTCCTCAAAGTTGTTGGTTTGCAGATTGTCTGGTTCCCTTTGTAATAATATTTATTTGACAGTCATTGCTCAAAATTCTGTAAGCATCTTTTTGCTGCTTTTCATCAGTCAAAAAGCACACAGGAAGTCATTGCTTTACATTCTTAACAGGAAGATTTGTGCAGTTTTCAAGAACAGTACAGGATAGGAGTATGGGCGATCTGCTGCCCAAAATAAATGAGGTTATTTACGCAGAAGTAAGAAATATGTCAAAAGACACGCTGTCTGTCAAGTATATAGAAAGCTGTGGTGGTTCTGTAAGTGAAATGAAATTATTAATTAGCACTCTTAAGTTCTATTTATTGATAAAATTCAATGGATTTCTAATTAAGATGTCTATACAACTTGCTTCTATTCGTGTCTGACTTGTAAATATCCTATGCTTTGCTTACTAGAAGTGTGTTTCTTTTGAATTCCAGCCTCCAGTCCCTTTTGGAAGTTACATCAACTGACTTGCATCAAATCACAGGGATTTTTCCAGATATCCCTTCAAAGCTATTTTCCTCATTCTGCTTCTCTCAGCAGACTTTATCTCCTAGGGATACTTAAGATTAAATTGCAGTGCTGTTGAATGCCAGACGGCCACGGTGTTGAAACTATTCCTGTTCCCATCACTGCAGGAGTTTAATGTATGGCTTCGACAGACTATATAAAAAGAACTGAGATTGGTCACCATAAAAAAGGACTTGAAGGTATCCATTTTGTCTTTTTGTTTTCAGAGGGTCCGTACGGAATATTTGCTGGCAGAGATGCCTCCAGGGGACTAGCAACTTTCTGTCTAGATAAAGATGCACTCAGAGATGAATATGATGACCTATCGGACTTAAATGCTGTACAGATGGAAAGTGTAAGAGAGTGGGAAATGCAATTTAAAGGTAAATTCTCAAATTAGCAGCACATCTTTAGCTTAAGGAAACGCTTTTAATAAAAATGACTGATTTGGGCTTGGGGCAGCTTTTAAAGAGATACTGACAGTAACAATAATGCAATGTCATTGTCGTAGGAAAAGACCAGGGATTTCAGGTCTCTCTTCCATAGAGAGGATCCCGCTATATCCCACTTCAGCTTTTTCAGCCTTTAGTTTTAAACAAGCAAGCTGTTCTCTTTTTGGCTCTTCAGCACAGAATTTCACTCTTGAATCTCGCTGTAGCTTAGCTGATGGAATTCCTGCTCACAGGTTGTTGGCTTTGGATGCCAAGGAATTAATTATGATGAAGACTAAGAGTTGTTTTGAACAAGTTTGTCTTGAAATGATTTCTCAAAAGTACAGAAGTTTGCCTCTGGAGGGAGGGGGAGTTATTTTTCACATGTATTGAAATCAAACAGGCTGAGGGAATTTGTGCCGGTTTTAATAGCAGTGTTTTCAGCCACAGTGGGATAAAGCTTGCCTGATTAGGGCAGGAGAATTGAAACAAAGTACTCAAAGTAGAGACAGTAGAGAGCAGCAATAGTAGCAAGATTGTTTTAGGAGGCTGAACTTGCTGATATATTGCCATCAATTTCAGTAATCATCAGGTTTGGAACCTTAGTGTGCAGGACAAAAAGTGAATTTGCAGCAGTGCAGGCTAACTACCAAATGCAGCTGTACTTGATTGTAATGGAATCATAAATCTCTTTCAGAAAAATACGACTACGTAGGTAGACTCCTAAAACCAGGGGAAGAACCATCAGAATACACAGATGAGGAAGATACCAAGGATCACACTAAACAGGAATGAACTTTGTAAACAACCAAAGTCAGGGGCCTTCGGAACTGCAACCTCTTATTCCCCATCACAGAATGTCCTGCATCTTTGGGTACAGTTCATCTGCTGCGAAAAACATTCAACAGGTTTTGTACAAGGAAAATAATATTCTCACAATTGAAGATTTGACTACTAGGCATTATTTGTGCTGCCAGACCTTTTGTTGCAGTTTATTTGTAATGTCTGGTTAGGCTTCGTTAGTGAAGAGGGGCCAGGGATTTAAAGGCAAAATGCTATTCCTTTTTATCAGTAAGCTGAAGCCTTCAAATAGTATATATTACAAGCTCTCTAAAAGACGTGAGTCTTCAAGCTGAGTGGAAGGTTTGAATCTTGTTTCATGTGTGTCTTCTTCTTCAGCATTAAAGACAGATATAGTCATGTACATCAGTATCAGTAGGTTAGACTACTGAAACTGGTGTTAAAATGTGAATTTCCAATTTTGTTTTGTATGTGGGCGGTAGTAGCCCTGGCAGAATACTTCAGTTCTCTAAGAGAAGTCCATGGAGATTAGGATGGGGGTAAAATTCAGCCTTTTCTCAAAAGGATTGGGTAAAACTGTTTCCTCTGTGACAACTGTTCTCTGAAGCCTGCCTCTCCCCCCTTTTCCCATCCTCTAAATCAAAACAAATATTAATTGTGCCTTATTTCGCTTACATAGACTTGAATCGTTTTAAGGGACAGCCCCAAAATTGTGGTTTCATAGTCACTACAAGCAGCATTGAGACTGAAGTTAGAATGTTCTGTTGACTGGAAAACCTTGATGTCATTCTGTGTATAGAATGTAAAAGAGGAATACTCAGTGTTACTGCCATATGTTAATACTACATATACTTAAATTAGCATTGTGATGGCCAAATGCATCCTCCCATGCTTCTTTTTAAGTAATTACAAACACACAAAAAAGTCACCCTTCCTCCTCTTCCAGAAGCTGCCTAACTTTTGGGAGCATAGCCTTCACACCCCTGTAGAGTGAAGGGGCGTGCGCGCGTGTGTATGTGTGCGTGTCTGTCTGAATGCAAGACTTGGGAGGGATTGTTTCTGCAGATATTGTAAATACGAGTACCATTTTAATAAAGCATGTACAATACCAAATGTGCTGTCAGACTTTATGTAGAAGCTGTTAAGCGGAGCTGGAATATGATGGAATACAAAATAAGGGGAAGAAGTCTTGGATATGAAACATCCATCGCTGTTACTACTCTTTCTTGTGGTGTTGTTTTTCCTTTCAAGTCACAGCTTTTGAAGAACCTTGAAGACTTAGTCAGGTAAGCTGTATTTAAGAGAATAAATCTATACCAATGCATTTATGGTTAAAAAAAAAAAGTGATGTAAATAAAGGAGAAGCATTTTAGGAAATTGTGTAATATACAGTAAAAGGAATGTGTTTCATGGCACTAATAGGACAGGAACACTGGAGATTTATACACGGGTATCACTCAACATAGTGTAGAAATCTCACCGTCTGTTCTGCTAAATTCGTAACGGTGACACTATTCCGTTCATGACTTGCAGCTTTATGGCTTACATCTGTACCTCTGCAGATTTCACCTGTGATAAGTCTACAGTAACAAATTTCTATATAAACATTCTCTTGAACTGTAAACTGTGAAATTCCAGGGAGTACTTCCTTTTTATTACTATTTGACTGAAAGAGATTTATATTGCTGTAAATGAAACAAACGAACGTCAGTCCCCCATTGAATCACGTGTAACTCACATGTCCTAGAAGGCAGGTTGAATTCTCTTCCTTGCGTGTGCAAGCTTGGAATAGAATAGTTTTACCACAGAAGAAGAAACAGAGCTGGAGCCATTTCTCCGTAGAAGTTAGGTCACGCTTGCAGGTTCTTGTACAGGCTGAACAATCCGGTCAGGCGCATGGCTGCTCAGCTGCTGACTGTAATTCAGTAAAGCACTGGTTTCTGCTTAGGTCACATCCTTGTACAGCTGAGCGCTGGTGTAGTGTCCAGGCTTCGCTTTGCGCATTAGTACGGTAATGAAGTGCCTGCCCATCACCTAACGCTGCTGGAAGGCTGGGGATGCTAGTGTAACTAACCACAAACACACATGTTTTAGATAGAACCGTGGGAGCTACTAAGGGATAAAGAAAAGCTTTCTTGCATAGGATGGGAGCCAGGAGTACTTAAACACCAGTTCTTTATCTGGATGCTTCACTAGGGAGTTTTTTTTTCTTTTAACTAAACCTTGCTATAAAAGGTTTTACAATACATCATTATTTATGGTATGCTTTTCACTTTTAGCTTAGGCCAAGGTTTACATTTTCTGTTCTTCAGCGTTGGACACAGCATGTAAAAGCAGTTTGGCACTCTGCTTCTGATCTTCTTTCATTTTAAATAACTTCGTTCTAAGCTATTTTTTTTCTTCTTGCAAAATCAGTTTGATTTTACTTGTAAAGGTCAAGGAATAGTTAAACCTTATTTAAGCTTTGTTTCAGTCTCTTTGATAATTGTTTTCTCTACAGTAAGAGTTTGTGGGGTTTTATTTCCTCCAGGAAATGCATGCATTGTTGCATAGAATAGTACAAAATACAAATCAAGACCTACTACTTCGAATATAATGGTCTTCCTGGTCCTGCTTTGGGGTTGGCTTTTTTATTAGGACAAAGCTCTGTAGTTTGTCATGAAGTGTAACTCACCAATTCAGCAACTCGGTACTGAAGTGTTGCTGACATTTGTTTATGAAGCTCAGAGAGTTTGTGATAAAGTCCTGGGGCCTTACAGTCCTCCTTGGAGCCTTGCTTCTCTCCAATTTTCATGTTGCAGATTGAAAGTCTTGGCTGTGGGGAAAACCCTGCCATGGTCTTTCAGGCACAAGTGGAATGATGCCACTGCAGCTGTAGATTGGTTTCTTTTACTCCTTTTCCTGCTTAACACTAGTAATAATGTAACTCAGGCCTTGAAGGCTTACTGAAATATGGAAACCCAATAAATAATTAAGTATGAGCATTACGGGCACATCCTTGCACTGGCCTCTAATTTATGGTTCAAGGTGAATGTTTACTAGCAGGTGTTTACAGACTGGGTTTTAAGCTTGCTTTTGATAGTACATGTGTACAAATTCAGGTGAAGGGTTGCTTACCTGAAAACTTTAAAAGAAAAGAAAAAAACAAACCCAAACAACAAAACCCAACCAAAAAATAAAGAACCCCTCCCAAACGAACCCAAAGTGCTCCTCACCATTTCTCTCTGCGAATTCCTGTGGTTTTATGTATTTTTTCCCGTACCAGAAGGCAGCACTTTAATGTTTCACGGAGGTCTAGTCTGGCACTGCAACCTTCCTGCAAAATTCATGAACAAATCAAGTTGTCCCCATTCTGGTTACAAAGTTTACTTGGGGCTTTTTTATGACGATCGTATTTTACCAACCCGTCACATCTTTTAGGTAGCTGGGCAAAGCCTACAAGTGTACACTCTGTGAGCATCTAAAAATAAAACCTTTAGGAGGTGTGAAGTTCCAGGGGCAGGTCTGGATTTGGCACTGAACTCTAAGAAAAAAACCTCAACTAATCAGCTTTGAAGGTACTAACCAAGGCACTACCTTCGAACTGCTAACAGAGACGATTACATTTCTTTAAAATGTTCCAATGTTGCCATTTAAGTTGTAGTCTGAAATTTCTCGTTACTGAGGTCATACAAGTTATACCTTAGACAAGGTAAAAGCTCTAAGAACATTATGGGGTTAGGTTTGGGGGTTGGTCTGTCTGCTGCATTTTTGTAGTGGAGTTTGTGGAAGTTTCAAAGGGAACTGCATGCCTGCCCCTGCCCAAAAAAGAAACCAAACCAAACCGAAACAATCCATGCTGAAGACCGCAGTGAAGAAAGCTTTTAAGATCACAGGTACAGCCTAGCACAGCTGTGGGATTTGTCAGTAAAAGAACATCGGCTAACGCTTAGTCTCTTCGTCTGGAACCGAGTAGCGCAGCCATGCCTGAAGCAAAGTCTGCAGGATAGAGGCTGCTATGAATACAAACTGGTTTCTGTTCATTCGAATGCTTTATGTCCCACAGAAACCCAAATCCTTGTGAAACTCCAGGAGCATCAGTCATGGAGCCAGGCTACTGCTGCTTATTACAGGAAAACATTATCTGGTCTCCATCAGGAACAAGAGCTATCCTGAGTCTTCCCTTCCTTCCCTTTTAAAAAAAGCCTTTTCAATCTAATATTTTGAGCATGCCAGAAGACCAATCTTACTGAGTTTAGGCAGGGTAGTGTTTCGAAGTATTTGTACAGTCATTTCTCAACAGAACAAATTAAGAACAAACCTAAACAAAATTCTGTAGTAAGCACGAGAGGATTTTTAGACAAGGTCTAAGACTTACGAAGTGTTTAGTGAGAGTACTGTTAGAATACAACTAGTCTTAAGACAAATTTAAGGTTAACTTAAATGGACCTAAAAGGCATCAGAAAGGATGTTGGACACGTACGTGCATGGTCAAAGACAAATTCATGGCTCTGCAACAGGGATCCAGTTATTGAAAGGTGATTAACCACTTCAAGCCATACAGAGAAACAAGCTGCTTAGCCAGCAAAGTCTTCATGGTTTAATCTGAAATTCAGTGGGTAGGGGAGAGGGAGAAGATTCAAGCCCATGGGAAGTGAAAGGCGGCATTCCTGAGAGGCAGCCAGAGCTGCGGACGGACTTGGATGGTTTTTTGCCCACCAAAATAAAGGGACCCTGTCTAAGCAGCTAGCCCTGCAGAGGCCAGCAAGGACAGACAGCAGGTAAAGCATTCACTCTCTTTGCTTTCAGCCGTATTAATCATTCATGTATCTATAGTTTTTCTTTGACAAATACCCAGACGCATGATTGATAAAAAAATAAATCAATATTGAACTTGAAGAAAGCTGGCTCACATTCGAAGAACCATTTCAGCCTTCAGCAGTCTGGGTTTCCCTGACACCTTAGTGCACCAGAGGCAACAGACATTCACATGCAAAGCTACAGCCTTACACTCTTTCCAGTTGTTTGTCTTCACAGTTTTTGGGGTACAAAAAAGTTGATATACAACACTATTAGGTTTGTTGTTCTTTTTATAAAATTTGTCAAGATATCACAAAATTACACACACTAAAAGCTTAATCTGCACATTTTCCAATGAAAAAGTGAAAGAGTTTAAATCTATTACTTGTATATACAATTTCAATCCAAATTTACATTCGCATTATTTTCTTGGATAGCAAAAGGCATGGATCAAACACAGGACTGAGATGTGTCACTTCGGCATACTTACAGGATCTTACTTAGAATATTGGTATGTGTTCATTTAAATTCATTTAGAACAGGCCACTTACAAAAGGCTCAGTTTTGTACTGAAATTGTATTACTGCTAGCATATCCTCCCGTACAATGCAAACATTCAGAGTCTGTTTCGTGGAGATTCGCAAGACAAAGACTGAAAAAATTAATGGACTTGTTACAGCCTCTGAGATCTGATACAAGTTTAAAAGCCCATGCGTGGCTTTTGTGGATTAAGGCATTTGTGCTAGACATAACTTTTTAACTTAAAAAATGAACTGAATTGTTTTCTGCAGTTAACTAACAAAAAGCTGAAATTCTTCTCGCTTACCCTTGGAAGAGAGAAGTTACCCACTCAGTTCTTTTAGAGTCCTTAAAAAACAAAGTAATAGAGTTAATAAGAAATTACAGGATATAAGCATCCCCATCTTGCAGGGACAGAAATTGATTTGTATTGGAATAACTTACATTCAGTGAAATTGTCTTTAGACCTGTTTGAAATTATTTAGGTTTAGCTAGCACAATTCAAGCAGAACTTCATTTAGATATTGCAAAATAAAGCAAAAAATAAAATTTACAAAAACTTTGTTTCCCTCCAAAATCATTTTTATTACTTGAAATATGGAGAAAAAAAAAAATTTGTAAGTTATGCCTCACCTGTTAGAGTACTTCCTAATCATAAGAGAATTCAAATGAAGACACCTCTCAAGCGGAGAATAATTTGAACAGTTTGCTATTTTAACAACCTGCACAAACTGTAGATACTGTGTGTTAATTTAAGACACTATGAAATCGACAGATCAGTTTTCCCCTGTGTTTTTCTGTTGCTTAAGTTATTAGGAACCAGTACTGTAGGAAATACCTGCAAAACTATCCCAGTTACGTCCACTCGAACTCCATACTTAATAAAATATTAACTATGGAGACCCTGAAAAAAATAGAAACTATGTCTTTAAATAGAATCCAGAAATGCAGTTTCATATATAGCTGCACACTATCACGTATGCTTTTGCACAAAACCATACTTTTTAATAGATTCAAGAGCAAACCAATCACATAGATCCTTCTACATGTAACGTAATCTTTTTTTTTTTTGCTTTGGTAAAATACAAATAACAGGAAAATCTGGGTAAAGAAAGCAGAGTAAATAACATGGGTATATCATACCTTTTTTAAGAAATACACGCTGAAATGTAAGGCATCCCCCAGAGTATTTTTTGCATACGCAAGGAATGCAGTTCTTTGTAAACAAAAGCTTGAGGAAAGCAATACTGAAGCCAAATAATCTTCCCTAGGATCCTTCCGATGATCCCAAAACCAAGAGTAACTCTCCTAGGGTAAGTGTTTCGGAACTAAATCCTGTGAAAAAAAGAATCCAATCCTTTGTCTTTCCATTAATGATGTATTATATTGGCTCGCCTTGAAGATCTCCAAATTAAAAGAGCGAGATCAGAGTTGACTCCTAAGGGCACAAGCTTGTCTTCAGTCTATTTTTCTGGTACATCACTGTCTGTAGATCTTGTGGCAGCTTTGTTACGGCCTATGGATGCTTGCACGATATTCCCACTGGTAACGTTTCCCATTGCCTGGGACTGACAGGCAGCTGTGGGTTTAGCGGCAAGAAGTGTTTTAGAAGAATTAGACTGATGTCTGCGATGACCTGAATCCTCACCTGTTGCAGCAGCCGGTCTCTTTCTGCCAGATTCCTCACTAATAGGAGGCTGAAAATAAACATTGCCAACCTGTTAAATGTTTGGTTTTTGTTTTTTTTTTTTTTTTCTGTAAGGTCAGGTATTTGCTTTTTCATATATTTAAAGGATCAAAAAATACAGAGCATTCCATAATTAGGCCCAGTAATTTTAGTTATTGACAACTCACTGCTAGTATTTTAAAGCTTTCCTGGCCATTTGGGTAGAAGTGCAAGCACACGGCATATCAAGGACTCTGAGCAGCCTTACAGCATTAGTTAATCGACACTGCCCAACTGTTTGCCACAACTCCTAGAAAACGGAGGATTTACAGAGGACGATGGGAACGTAGTGCACCGTAACCCAGTCAGGAGGAGCACGGCAGCACTACACTCTGGAACCACACAGTTTAAGAATTCAGCATTCTCCAGGAAGGACACGTTAAATTTGGCATACGAAGTCTCAGCAAGGACAATGCCTGTCACAGTTCATTAACAAAAGCCAGTTGAGCATTAACTCACTTGCCAGATTCTTAAATGGTATAGAAGTCAGTCTTAACAGATGACAAAAAAAAAAAAAAAAATTTTCTGTTTATTTCATTACACAATGAAAATGGATCAACACCTTATACATATTAGCCACCACAATTCAGCACCATACTTTGGTTCAAAAGAAGAATGTCTAGAATAAAATTGCGTTTGTCATTTGAATTTAATTTTTTTTTAATCATGCTTTTTCTAGTCATTGACAGGATTTGTAAAGCTGCCTTTTTGTTGAAATGAAGTACCATTCTCAGTCTACTTTGCAGTATAAATACTCATACACCAAATATTTACTTAAAATAGGTATGGAAACTTACATCCACTCTGAAGTCCTCCAGTCTCTTAAATTTACTAAGGTATTCTTGCAGTTTGGGGTCAATGGCTGGAGTCTTGTGCTGAGAGTATTTTAGATAAGCCCAAAATTTTTCAAGTCCATATAGCTGACCTAATAGAGAAAATAGATAACTTCACCCATTTAAAAAGGTCAGATTTAATTAAAAACTTAATTATTCACTGGTAACTATAGGTTTAAGACAAGTGTAAGATAAAAGGAACATGAACAAAAGCTGCTCTTGGGTTAGTTAACAAGTCAGTGCCAAGGAATCGGGATTATCTCCCAACTGCAGTTACACCAGTGTGAGCAGTGACTGGCCTATGATAATTACCAGCTTCATAGTCTCTCTTTGTTTCTTCTTGGAAATCCTTGAATATTTCTTGCCTGAATTTCTTTTCTAGGCCATAGCTGTAAAATCTAAACAAGCATTCCAATCCATACCTGTAGCAGAACAAAGAGGTATTAAAATCTTATACATACGCTCCTCATTCCCCAGAAGGATGCAAGTTTTCTGTCCTCCTTGCATTTAAGTAAATGGCAAAGTGTCATAGAATCATAGAATGGTTTGGCTTGGAAGGGACCTTCAAAGGCTATCCAGTCCAACCCCCCTGCAAGGAGCAGCGACATCTCCAACCAGACCAGGTTGCTCAGAGCCTCATTCAACACAGCCTTGAATGTTTCCAGGGATGGGGCATCCACCACCTCTCTGGGCAACCTGTGCCAGTGTTCCACCACCCTCATAGTGAATAATTTTTTCCTTATATCCAGGCTAAATCTACCTCCCTCTGTTTTGAGACCATTACCCCTAGTCCTGTCACAACAGGCCCTACTGAACAGCCTCTCCCCATCTTTCCTGTAGGCCCCCTTGAGGTACTGGAAGACCTCAAGGTCTCCCTGGAGAGCAAATACCTGTAGTGTTCTTTTGCATCATCCAGAGCAAGTTGTTTGAATTCTTCATACATTTTCTTGTTAAAGTGATCTCTCAGAAAAAAAGACCAGAAACGAAAAAGTGTGTTCATTTCTTGGGACTGGCCAATTCCCAACCGTTTCCTCTCTGGAAGGGAAAAAAAAAAAAAAAAAAAAAAAAAAATTGCCCTTTTTTCCCTTTCAAAAGAATATTTTCAAATGCTTTTCTATTAGTAATACACATACAAGATCTTCCAGTAACTTACGTTTAAATTGGAGGGTAATTTTTTTTGTCAGGAAATGTAAAGTTAAATGGAAAGCAGGAGTTCATAAAACAGAAGTATCAAATTTTGTTCTCCTTTCCCAAGAAAAATTAAAGATGAGGAACAACGTGGAGAAAACTGTACCTAAAATTTTAGGAAGCACATTTAGCAGCTTACCCATTAGACACCTTCGACGATATTTGTGGTACACCTGTTGAGTAAAGCCATTTTCCTTTAACAGTTCATGAGAAGGATGCTGAAATTTTGGAAGAGAATTTGGGGTACAGCTGTAATTTCCTGCTAGTGGAGCTCCTTCTGAAGGCGAAGCATTGGAACTGCTGAAGAGAAACAAACATATTTCTGTCCTATAAACAGTGCTTTTCTACAGAATCCGTTTTCAACCCTTCTGATCTATGCAAGAGCTGTCAGAAAGAACAGTCACCCGATGACCGCTACAATGCGTGCCTGGGGTCCCAGTCACCTGTTTTTGGGTGCGCCTCAAGACAATCAGTCAAAAAAACCAGGCAGTTTTGGATGATGATAATTAAACATTACTGGAATACCTGATTTTAAATGACCACGTAAAGGTAAAAATCACTGAAGTGAACGCTAATATCTCAAGTAATATTATTGCTACTATATCACGGATCGACAAACAACGTTGTGAACATAGCAAGTCTGGCTCGCTTATTTCCGGAGAGCCTTGCATTTGATCTTTTTGTCTGTCTTGATTGCTCTTTTCTTGCTTCCACTGTATCTATAAATTGTCTTTTATTGCAGCTTATTTTTCCATTAGCAGTGAGCACTAATGACATTGCAAACAAATTTTCTACGACCAAAATAAAAAAAAACAAACCCAAATTACCTCACAGAGGAAGTTCTTGGCCTGTGGTCTCTGGAATCCATCACCCAACCAACATGGCTTTCTAAGGGAGGATTTGTACTGTGTCGTGTTTTTCTTTTTCTTGGAGCCTAAGAAAGCAAATGAAGTATTTATTTCCTTAATTTGTTTTCACTCATTCTCTCCCTCTCAAAACCAAGTTTAAAAATGTTATATTCTACCTAACACATTATAAAGTCACAACACTCCAATTTCCTAACATAAACATTAGTCTTACATAATAAATTAAAAATCTTTAGACATTACACTTTTTCAGCAAGGACTTTTAAGAAATGTTACAGCAAAAACTCGTAAACCATTTTGTAGAAATAAAAAAGATTATATTAAATATTTCTAAGATTAAAAAAAAAGTACAAGTGTTTCATTTTTTGCCTTCTCATTCTTGTTAAATCATATGCACAGCCATGAGTTTTAAAGGCTTTTTTTTTCTGGTTTTAAAAAAATACTACGTTTTTCCATTTACCTTTACATCAATGGATCGTGCTTCTTTAACAACAGGGTAGAACCTGGGTGTTTTGTTCGGATCCTGTAGCCTTGGGGTGCGAGGTGTTCGCGGGGTGAAGCCAGGGTGAACACAGGGAGAATCTGGAACTGCCGTTGGCAGCGAGCGAGCTATTGCTGCTGTTGGAGGTACTTCAAATCCTAACAAATTATCAGCCAGCTCCTCTGCTACGTCTGTAGGCAGGAAGGAGTAAACATTTGTTTTCAAAAGAGACTTGGGATTTCAAAGCCTAAGCTCCCGTAGTATCTAGTATCTTAAAGGCCTGTTTCATTTCAAGTGAACTACAACATCCCCAAAGGATAAACAAATTGACAAAAGCACTTGGTGTAGCTGCAGTACAAACTGCTCAAAACTCTGAAATAATGTTTCAAACATGTCTTTGCTAGACAATATAAACCCACTTCTTTCGTACCCACTTGTTCTTGTATATTTACAGTAGCAATTGGAAAATGAACTCCGGAGAAAGTGTGACCACGTTCTTGCTTTTCGGTGGTGGTGTGTTTAGTGAGGTGTTTTTCTTCAACAACTTGAAAAATGCTATTAGCGTGTGTCCTAGTAAATGTTACTACTACTACTACTACTATATCAGAAATACATCAAAAGATAATCATAGAAGCATAGAATCCTTAGGCTTGGAAAGGACCTTTCAAGGTCATCTAGTCCAACCCCCCTGCAAGGAGCAGGGACATCTCCAACCAGATCAGGTTGCTCAGGGCCCCGTCCTACCTGGCCTTGAATGTTTCCAGGGATCGGGCATCCACTACCTCTCTGGGCAACCTGTGCCAATGCTCCACCGCCCTCATTGTAAAAAATTTCTTCCTTACATCCACTCTGAATCTAACTCCTTCTAGTTTAAAACCATTACCCCGTTTCCTATCAAAACAGGCCCTGCTGAAAAGTTTTTCCCCATCTTTCCTGTAGGCCCCCTTGAGGTACTGGAAGGCTGCTGTAAGGTCTCCCCGGAGCCTTCTCTTCTCCAGGCTGAACAGCCCCAACTGTCTCAGCCTGTCCTCACAGGAGAGATGCTCCAGCCCTCTTATCATCTTCGTTGCCTCCTCTGGACTCCCTACAACTGGTCTATGTCCTTCTTATGTTGGGGACTCCAGAGCTGGACGCAGCACTGCAGGTAGGGTTTCACAAGAGTGGAGTAGAAGGGGAGAATCACTTCCCTTGACCTGCTGGCCACAGCCCAGGATGCAGTTGGCTTTCTGGCTGACACGTGCGCATTGTCAGCTTACGCTGATCTTCTCATCAACAAACACCCCCAAAGTCCTTCTCCTCAGGGCTGCTCTCAATCCATTCTCCACCCAGCCTGTATTTGCGCCTGGGATTGCCCCAACCCACGTGCAGGACCTTGCAAGTTGGCCTGGTTGAACTTCACCGGGTTCTCACGGGCCCAATTCTCAAGCCTGTCAAGGTCCTTCTGGGTGACATCCCTTCCCTCCAGTGTGTGGACCGCACCACACAGCTTCGTGTCATCAGCAAACTTGCTGAGGGGGCACTCTATCCCACTTTCCATGTCGCTGAAGATTGGGACATTAGAAGCGGAAAATTCTTCTAATCTCACTTTGTTCTATCCCTGTTTCCCACAAAAATACTGGTTTCTAGAAAATGTTTCAGAGCAGCACTAGCTATTACTTTACATATTGTCAATCTCAAGTTACCCAAAAAGCACCTGGTGTTGATATATGATGACAACAAAACAGAACGTTGCCTTTTGATGCTCATATATATCCTGAAAAGTACGAGTGCCAGCTTCTCATTCAATGGGAATTGTGCTACTGATGAACAGCTGACAACTTGAAAAATTAGCACAGAAAAAGCCCCTCAGACTGATGACTGAACTAAAATTAAAATATTACATGGGCACAAAGAGTTAAAATACCTACAGAATTGTTCTTTACTACAGAGATTCTAAAAACAAGTATGTATTACTTACTGTTCTGTGACTCTGGAGGTCCTGGAAGAACTTCTTGGGTTGGATCAGCAATTGGTTCTGGTGCAAGACTATCAAATTCTTCCTTAGTAATGAGATTTAGCTTCTTAAAGTTCTCAATCTCTTGCTGAATTAGAGAAAGCAAAGTGTAAATGCAAATTTAAAGAAACAGGTGAATTTCATAAGAGATAAAATAAGCAAGCCAGAATCGAAACACAATTACTCATACAGAGCCAGTGCAGGTTTCTTTTAAGGACGATGGAAGGAGCCTCTAGCACACACTGTAAAAAAATTACCATCAACAGTGTACATAACCTAACGCAGCTCACACTGCACTAGCTAAAAGAAACAGTTAGGCCAACACATGGAGGCAGGTAAGGCCATCTACATGCAAATTTTCACAAAAAAAAGAAACAGAAATGACCAAGATACTGCCCCTCGCCAAGCACAAAGCCATCCTTCTGCAGTAAGCGTGCCAAGGAAGGTCCTAGCAATTTAGAGGAGTAAAAGAGGCCCTGCTCCCTTCCTCAGGCTGCATTGTAAAGAAAAGCCAGTATTGGCAGATAAAGTGATAAAGTGTTCTGCTTTTTTTTTTTTCTGACTGATAGCTTAAACTGCAAAAGGAGGGGATTTTCCAAGATGTGTGGCAGCATCTCAAATTACTCATGTCCCTACTCAGCTGAAGGTGGGGCGAGATGTGTGCATACGCACGTGCATGCTGTGTGGGGAAAAATCTTGTTCAAGTCATTGTCAAGAACATAACAACAAAAAAGAAAATATTTTCTCTTGCTGTGTGCTGTTTCTCACTGTCCTCTTCCAGGCTGCTAGTCGTCTTAGTTCATTTCACTTGTAATAAAAACTCAATATTCAGAATTCTACCTTTATTTCTTGCTCTTACTCTCAACATTCATTCATTCTTTGTCATCTCTTTTTTTTGTACTCACATGCTCCATTTCTCCTTTAAGCTACTTCCCCCTCTTAAACCCACCTTTGCCCTTGTGGACAGATAAAGCTCCTTTCCAACTCATCCGTAATTTTACAGCTGCTTAGTATACTTAAAATAATAATAATTAAACAAAAAAAAAAAATCACAAAGCTGACATTCTTTTTGCAAAGTTTTGAAAGCCTCAAAGACAGGGGCCCATGTACAGGCTAGGAAATAAAAGGGAAATAATAGGAAATAATAAATAAGGCACGCAATCCAAAGTTTTATTTGGTAACAGAGCTATCATTCCAACACGCTACAAGGCAAAGAGAACCTTAATATAAAACTACTTCCAAATGACTGTATTACCTTCCTCTCTTATCGCGTCATCTCAGAAGAGTGCCCCCTTCCCCTCTGGCAGGGGTTTGCAAATGTTACGAAACAAGCAGGCAAAAGTTGAACCATCTCCAAAATGTTAAAAATAGTTCTAAAAAGTATTGATGTAGTGGTTTTGGTCAAATCTGTGACAAGAAAAACTTCCTGGTTTTGCTGTCAACTGTTTACAATATTATCAAAATACGGAGAATTCAATAGACCCGTAAACTCAACCACTGTCTCTTTCAAACAAGTGTAGCTTTTTACAATTGCATAGCAGACTGACAAAATTAATTTTGGAATTGTTTGGACAGGCATGGCTTTCAGGTCAAAAATGAAGACAGTTACCTTCATCATGGTGTCATTTTCACTCTGCTCCATCCACAAGTCCTGTTCGTAGTAGTATAAGCCATCATTAATAACTTTAGCAAGTTCCGATGTCATTTTTGCACGGCACACGTGGTTGCCAGTACGATCTCCACCAAGATGTCTTCTCATATACGGTGGCGTCTGCGTTACAATCAAGATCTTGTTTACGTCCTGATCATCAATTTCATAATCGGAATCGCTGTCTGACCAATCAGTAAATTTATTCTTCCGACCTTGAATTTGTTCCATCTCTTCATCAAACAAAAAATCAAGTTCTTCTTGTTCTTGTTCCTCTGGGGGTGGCTGTTGTTGAACTGATATTTGATCAGGTACAGGAGCACTTTCCTAAGGTGGAAAAGGTGATGCAGTTTATATTTGAATTGGACAGTGATTATCCAAATGGGAGACAAACAGAACATGATAGAACATTTTCAATTAAAAAAAAAAATGTATGGGAACTAGAAACAATAGAGCCACTTTCAGATGTTCTAAATAATTCTGCCTCAAGCTTTTAGAACAATTCTCAATGCACATTACAACACATTTTTCAATAATCAACAGGTACAACTGTCCCTTGGGAGAAAAAAAAAAAAAAAACAAAAACAAAAACAAACAAAAAAAAAACCACCCAAAAAACCACAACAACCCCAAAATCCCAGTATTTTCTTTTCATTTTAGTGAGCTTTGGATCAGGATTTTAAATGAATTTAGTTATTCTAGGTCTGGTAGAGTGAGAAGTACGCACACTAACTATTGCATTATCAAGCATTACATAACATTAAGATGGGAAAACTCTTGGTTTCCAGTATAATCTGAGAGGTTTTGCATTTTTTTATTTAAACACAACTTCAAGGTTTTGGATTTTACCTTTAGTTTGACTGCAGATGCACGATGCCTCTTCTTTACTTCTATCCACGGTTCAGAGTCCAAATCAGGCAAACTTGTAGACAATCCTTTAGACATTGGCTGAAAATTACTTTTTTCAGTTTTTTCCTTTGGACGCAGCAGGCTTCCCATTCTTGGAGAACTTGGTGCAGACTCTAGCAGTGGAAACAGTAGTTCAGTTCCTGTCGTGGTTTGTTTTGGTTTTGTTTTGCTGGGTTTTGGTTAATCATTTCGCTACTCTCTCTTTTAAATGCAGCTACCGTTTTTCTACCTCTCTGGTTAAATGAAACACTGATCAGCAGCTTTTTTTTTTTTTTCATTTTTAGGAGATAGCTTTTCACAGTCCACTTAACATTTTCGGAAAAGATCAATTCTAGCAACTCGCTTACATGGAAAGTTTCTAATAATCTAACAGAGAGAAATTACGTATTATTCAGAAAACAAGGAGAGCATCATTAGGACACGTTTTCCCCACACCATCCTCTAGCTCTAAGGATGGGTGCCTAACTCAGTCTTTATTCTTCCCATTTAATTCCAGCCAACATTTCAGTGAAATATTTTTTTGCCAAGGGTTGTCAGGGAACAAAGCCATCTCCGTATTAATAATATGAATGAGGTCCTCATCCAAAATCAAGACGCATCAAATACTGAGTTAATTTTCAGCTGCTACCATAATGAAGCCGATTTTATGACTAACTTAAAATTACTATCACTAATTCTACTAGTAAAGGGCTGCAGTCCCTCATACTAGATTCTGGAGAGTGGTCACAGCTGTGACATGCAAGAGACATTTTTATCTACTTCACATCAGCCGTGCCAGCCATGTGACTCGGCAACTGCAAGGCTGACAGGCGTATCCGCCAAATAAACCGTTACCAAATGTACAACTTCTATTAGGAAATCCGTATCAAGAGGCAAACTCCCTACGCTGGGCAGACAGTCCTAAACTTGTGTTTCTATAAAATAAATCCTTTACCAGTATGTGAGCCAAAAATTTGGCCTGGTATGAATTCTGGACAATTGATGAGCTGAGAAAAGTCAGTCGGCGGCAGACAGCACGTAGGAGGACCTGGAATTGGCCACTTTTCTGGATCGACCCTTTTTCTTATCCTCTGATCCACAGTTTCAACTTCTGTACTGTCCTTCAGGGCCTGTGTGACAAGCATATTACACCTTTAAAAACTTCACATATCCAGCACTGTCCAAAAAAGGAAAAAAAAACCAACCAACCAAAAAAAAAACCAACCCCAAAACTCTGCCATTTGTAGCCTTTTTATAAAACCCTTCTCACTGCAAACAGAAACCTTTCTTAACTTCATAGCACTGACTTTAAATGGCAGTACAAAATTAACCAAGCAACTTTCTACCCAGGTACTTCTGAATTATTTTACCTCCAAAATGAGTGCGGGGTTTGTAGTGAGAGCTTGCATCCGACGGAAGCTGGCAATCAATGAAACAGGCAAAAATCCTTGTTGGTCCATCTTTCTCCTCAGAAAGAAGTCTCTCTCCAAATTTTCTGTGCTAAAATAATACTCGCTGCAGAGAGAAACAAACAAACATGAGCCTATTATAGGTTAAAGAAATTCCTAAAATAGCGATTTAAGAGATTCCTTGTTAAAGTCCTCCATCAAAAACAGAGCATTCTTTGTCATCAGCAAAATTGTTCTTTCAACAGGTGCACCATTAGAAGCAAGACTTACAGAACAGCATGCACGCTTGACATGTTATGAAAGACTTTTCTATCTCAAAGCCTTGTTACATTTGCACATATGAACTGCTTACGTAAAAACTAGGCTTAATTTTTCTTTCACCCATCCCCTCCCTTATTACTTACATGACCAGAAGGAAACAACATTCTCTTAGCCTCCATATAGATGAAGGACAACTACTGCTTACAGTCAGAGCTTAAGTGATTTCCCACACAGCAGTATCAGTGCACCTTCATCCTGAACTGTATCTTTTATTTTCCCAGTTTCCAGTACATTACAAGGTTTAAGTATCCTGTCTGAGTGCTAAGGCACATAATATGTACTCCGAATCACTACTTCAAGCATGCTTGTGGGAAGATGAGAAGACAAAAATAGGAATGTTGTATTCATCACAAAACTGTACCGAAAGGCACAACAGTTCATGGAGAAAGGTAAAGTCTAAAAGAAGACACGATGTTTAGTGGATAAAAAGGAACAAGGACCATTTCAGGAATCTGACAACATCACAGAACAAGAGACACAAGGGACAAAGAAATAGCGAAAGACAAATCTTCTTAAACAATGCAGCCACTGTATGAAATGATCAGGGTGTCAAGATGTTTTATACTTAGTGAAGAGAAAAAGTAAGGAATTCAAACAATGATCTGTCACACAAAGCAAGGAAATGAGAAAACATCCTATGGAGAAAAATAGAAAAAAAACCAATTTAATTATGATTACTAAAATCTAGGCCTTTCACAGAGCTTACAATTAATATAATGATTTTGCATATTACATCCAAGGAATAGTACTCCTCGTCAGGTTCAGGAAAATGCAGGCAGTGAAATATTTAATGGAGAGCAATTAAAACTCTATGACACAAAAATAAGAGTTAGTGCAAAAATAAAACAAGAGAGCATTAAAATGCTGAGGAAAAGAAAAACAAACATCACATGCAAATGCAAACAAAGTTAATTCTATTTTCAACGAAGTATAAAATACTAAGTATCTCCACTGAAGCTGGGATCAAGGCCGAAGTTACCAAGAGGAGAGGACTCCGATGCCATCATTGACCCAAGGAGAAGCTTGATATCATTTCTTTCTCTAATTTTTGGCAGCTAAAGAAATTCGAAGCAAAAACTTTCTACATAAAACACTCAGCTCCGAGACAGAATGAATGTAAGGTCTCAAAGTTGGACAAGACATACGACACATGAAAACACTGCCATTAAATCAGAGCAAACAGCGAAGAGAATAAGGCTTTTGGAGAATTAAGCTCTTACTCAGACCTACGTAAACTGATCAGTGAAGCAACTGTACACAAAGAGAAGGTTTCTTTCAAGAATATCCTGTTCACTGTTCTCAACTGCTATATTTCTTTTCCCCTCCCAGTCTAGAAGACAAGCAAGCACAAAAGCCATGTATCAACATTTTACTAATGTTACCTTTACAGTCATACAGTAAAGGTAAAAATCTTTTAAGGATTCACCTAGTTAAAAAATCCACAAGTAGAAATGGACAATGACTGAACTTGACTCAAACTGCCTCACTTGATGTCCATCACTCTAGAAAAAGGAATGTGAAAGACCATTAATGATAAATGAAGACAATGCACACGTTTGCTCCAAGTAGAGGGACAAACCTAAACACACACATCCCCTCCAGCTTTTCTTTCCTTTTTCATTTTCCTCAGAGTCCTTTTGCTTATCTTTGAATTGATGAAGACTTGGATGCATGTCTGAAGACTTATTTTTTTCTTTATTTTTTTTTAAGAAAGAGGACTTTAAATAGTTCTAGTACATGTTGCAGACTGAGGAGCTGCTATGCACTGAAACTTTTCAGGCTGACAATTTCAGCCTGTAATTAAAAATGTTGAAGATATTTTTGTATGTAATACAAGTATTACTCTCTCTTGTACATCAAGCTGGTCCTTAGGACAAGCATAAACTGCTTGATAGCAGTGTATTTCTTACAGTAATTACACATGAACTCAGCTGGACACAATCTCTAGGATTTTTCCCTATTAAGCAGATAAACTCTTAAAATTCATCACTTCAATAGGATCCAAACCAATCTCACTTCTCTAATAAATCCTGATTTTATCCTGATTTGTCTTGGACTCCATAAGAAACTGAGACCTAACAGTTCTGTGCAGCTTTATTCTGTATATACTTCCTTCTTTGGCATAGTCACTTTAATATTTTATAACTAAATTATGAAAGGCAGACAAAACCATCCCCATTTAGAAGCTAATAATAGGTAACTGATGAATAAAGTCTGTTTCCCATTGTTTTCAATGTGATAAACAAAGTGAATAGATAACAAAGCCAAATTTTTAATTTTTTTTTTTTTTTTTAAGGAGTATTAACATAGTGAAGTTATGTTCTAAACCTGTTCAAGAACCTCCCTCTCTCTCATGGAACACAAACTCCACAATCAAACTGGCTTAGGACTTTATACCAAAAAAGCAACCAACGGCTCTGGTTAGCCAGCCATGCCAAGTCTTCTCCTGACACCTGCCAACCTCTTGTTGCTAAAAGAAAATACAAATACAACCAGAAGTCAGATGTGACCAATGCTGTAACTGACATTTTTCTCAGCAGATGGGGACATCATCATGTCCTACCTTAGAAGATCTGGATTCTACACTGCATGCCCAGAAATCTGGCCAACAGTGGAGTGTCTGTGCTCCTCCCTCACTTGTCTGAGGACAGTGCAGGCCGATTATCCTGACATGGGGGTACATGTCCACTGTCAGGTCTCATAGGGGCCTGGCAGCAAGAGTAACAAAAAAGACTGCAATAGAAGTTTTGAAGTTGATAGCCACATGCCCTTAAAGAGGCTTTTTTCTTCCTTTTTGCGTCAACTGTAACAAAAGAAGCAAGAATAAAATAAGCAAGTTGCTTTATGGAATACAAGGGCAATCAAAAACCACCACAAAGGCATCGCAGAGAAATGCCGTTGCAAGTACAGAGGATGAGATATCTGCCAGTGGTGGAAACTGTCTCTTTAAAAATGAACTAGTGGTTTCCAGGCCCTTTTGGACTTGTCTCCTGGTGATAATCAGTCTTCCAGATGGTTTCTCATTGCCTAATGGTGTACATGAGAAAGTAAACATTTCAGATTATCAAAAAATCAAGTATAATTGCAAAGCTACTCTCTTTCAGTTAAATGTTTCAGGTGAAATACTCTGAAAACATAAAACTAACAAGACTTCTCAAAGCTAAATTGAGAGCAAATAAGGGAAACGTCTAGCTACATCACCTAAGAAGAGCTTTATAGGCAAACAGACCAACAGTACTCAAAAGCACAAGCTCAGAGACATCCATATCTCAATTACGTGACAACATAAAAAGAGGGCTATGTACCGTAAATAAAGCAGATATACGAGTCAGAGCCAGGCTACAGCACAAGATGCAGAACAACTTCCTTAAAATTCCTCCCCATCGCTCAAGCTTTTCCACCCCACTAGTGAACAAATTCAAACTGACACTGGTAACGGTCAAATCAAAAAGTTAAATTGAAATGCCTTCATCTCCGTCTTTACACAGATAATAAAGATTAAACACTGTTTGAAATCAGTTATTTTATCTTAACTAGATGTCTAAAAAATATTTGTACATTAAACAATCTACTTACATTTGATGTTTTATATATTCTTTGAGAAGTGCTTCATCCACAGAATACATCTGCACTCCTGCTCCATCGCCATAGTAATACATCACACTAGCATTAAGCTCAGGTTGAAACACTTGGTCAGTTCCTTCACCGTACAGTTCTTGGTAACCAATCGGATACTCAAAGTTCACTTCAAAATAAAGAACATAAAAGAAAGATAATGAAAAATATTAAGTCCAGCACAAAAATATTTTAAGGCAAGACACACACTGATATTTTACTGTTGGTTTTCAGTGTCTGATTTTAAAAAGACTCAAGCTACTTAATTATATTAAGTTACAGGATATGTTTTTTGAGACAACTCTTACTTCATGTGCAAACAATAACATTATAAATATAGTTTTAAAGTCCTACTACTTTGCGTACTTCTAGGGTTTCCTCTGCCTCGTCCTCTTCCTCTGCCTCTACCTCTTCCTCTGCCTCTGGAGAATCCTCGAACGCTGCCACCCTCACTTCTCACGCTGCACACTTCATCGTGATCATCTCTCTTTTCTCTATCACGACGCCAATCTTTAAGAGAAACAAAGCACAATACTTGCAATCATAATTAAATATCACTGTATAATTAAGTAGCCTCTGATTTATTCCTAGGTATCAGCCATAAAACGTTGCACTGAAAAGTATCTCTCTCCATTTTCTGGATGCTTAGAAAGGCTGAAGAAAATGACATTGCAGTATACATGATTAGTGCCAAAAGTCTCCTTGTAACAGAGCTCTCGGCTTGCATCCAGGCAATCCACTGACTGTGCCGCGCTGGCTGAAGCGGAAGGTCAGATCTGAAAGCTGCAAGGGTGAAACAGTAAGGTTTGCCCAGCCAGGGCTGAGGGTGAGTCGGGCAGAAGCTGTTAGCAATAAAGAAGAGTAAACGGGCTTGACTGGCAGTCAGTCTCAAACACTTCTGAAGCAACTGGACACTGGTGCCAGCTCAGGGAATCACAATACCTGTGATCAGCTTGGGATGCAAAGGAATGATCATGATCACACGGTCTTCTCCTGTGGACAACTCCCAGTACCTAGAGAGAGCTAGGAAGAGCTGCTAGCTCTTGATGATCCTGCTCGAGTAGGATTTCCACAGCAACAGTTCTCCCTTTTGTTCCCAGCAGCAGCCATCCACCAGTCCCCTGACTCTGCTCACTTATCAGCAATCGTTTATTCTCTGCTGGTCCTGTCCCAAACTGAGCTTTTAAGTTAAAAACTCCTTTCTGATGTCAGATGCAAATCTAAGATGACTCCGTAAGTTGTGAAGTTTTCATATAAATATGTGGTCTGCACATAGCAAAAGAGAGCAAGAGAGAAGCAGCAGAAGAAAGGAAAGCAAGCAGGTCCGAACCAGAACCCAAGGATCTTGGCTCTACCTACCACAAAACTTAAGGACAGGTGTAATTCTCATTTTACTCATGAGAGAAAAATGAAAGCCCCTTTCATACCATTTCTTTCTTCATACCATCTTTCATACCATTTCCATCTTCAGTCAGTCATCCTTGCTTAAACTTTCCCTAAGTTGTAATTGGATAATCTTCCGGATCCCAGGGGGACTCTCTGTCAGAGGAACGCCTGGGAATACAGCCTCTGTTTGATCAAACTAAGAGTTTCTAAATTTAACAAAGGACTGACTAAAGGTATGATTTGTTGTTCATACTAGAAATCCTGTTTTACCAGCAACTATTTTTAATGAACCCTACAACAAAATATGTATACTCGTACATTCAAGTGCCTATATTTTATTTTCTGACAAATAAGACTGAATTTACAAATATCACAATCTACATGTGTGTGTGTCACTGGGAATTTGGACCTTAGCCTTCGCACTTGCTACCCTCAACCTCAGAGATCCCAAGTGCACAGGCACCATTTGAACTATTTCCCCAAATCAGTTTCATTTGTGCACTCTGAGTCACTCTGTGGCTCAGACACATGCAAAACCCCTACATATCACATCGTCATGAGCTCGTGTTGTAAGTAAGCCTGAAGCAAGGTTTTTATTTTAACAGACAGCGTTCCTGAAGAGCAGGAGAGGTTTCATGTTCCCCCACGCTGAAACTGTTCTTGAATCACTAGAGCCTTGAGGTAGAGTTCATGCTAGAAGTTTCCAGTCATTTGGCCATCAGGTTCCTGAGGGATAATTGCTGAAGGAAGTGATACACTAGTAAAAATCCTCCCCCTGCCCCTGTCCATCCCTCAGACATCCAGATCAAACCCTTACATCCATGTTCCTAAAATGACTCCTTAAACAAATCCCATCTTGGTAGCATCTAACACTTATTATAATGAGCAAACATGTAAATTGTTAATGTATATTGCCATTATAAAACTTAAATGCAAACACATAAACCAAAAACTTACACTCAGCCTAAGATTTCTGCCAGCTGGCAAGCTGTATTCAGAACACCTGAGGACCAGCAGCAGTACCAGCTGTGGTGCATTTCTCCCTCTCTCCTGCTAGTACAACTTTTTGCATGGCCAGGCAGGGAACTGAGGGAACTGGTCCAAGTTAAAGGAAAAACCAACACCAGTGGAATCGCCAAAGCAGAGTTCAAAGCATTGGTCCGCAAACAATGGCTCTGGTAGCAACAAGCTGTGGGAATAGCAGTAGAGCAGGACAGAGCAGCCCTCTTATGAGATTATTTCCCAACTTTCTGCATCACAAAGCTGTGGCCCAAGACTGTGTAGGGAGCCATGAAAAGAAAAACATACGCTGCTCTCAATCAGAGCATCAGCACACTCTGTAAAGACAGACAGTTTCCAAACTCAGTTATTCAGCGGAGTCAGTGATTGAAACATTACAACTCTGATCAATTTGTGAAGAGGTTCAAAAAAATTTTTACAGAAGTTTCTGATTTAAAATTCATTAAACTACAGTACAATTTCTTTACTTTTTCCTGGTTATTGGCAAATATTAACACTAGGTTTTACTTAGTACAGGCAAAGTCAACTTTCAACATAAACCAGCAATCTAATACCTACTCAAGTAGTATTATAATTTATTTGCCACAAACAGAAAGACCTAGAGATCAAAAACCACTTACTTCTTGTCTCATTCCGTCTGTTGTTATGAGGTATTAACTTGTTTGCTTCCAGCAGAAATCTTGAGCTAGCTCGAGAGCTTAGTCTTTCTTGACTGTCTGACCTTACATCATCCAAGTGAAGTGGCACCCATTTCTGCTTGTTACCTTGAAAAGTTAATATATTACTCTTAATTGTAGTACTACTCAAGGTTTCAGCTCTTGAAAAATAATCTGTAGAATTCTTCTTGTAGAACCAGTAACAGTTAATTTCAAAGTTAAAAACTAGGAGAAGCTTAACAGTGAAATTTTAAGATACAATGGATGACTAAACAATAATAAATGCAGTAAACAGGAATTTCTCTAACCGAAAGGTAACCTTACCTAAGCTTCAAATACATAAAATGAAGGTGAGCTTTTTTATTTAATGAATTTCTAGATGTAAGCTCCATTACCAAGAACTTATAGCTAGGTAAGTGTTAAATATATACACTAAATTTGTTATCATATCATTTCACACTTGCACATGAAACTTAAAGGTGAGAAACAACACACCAAGTTAACCACTAAAGACTTCAATCACAAACCATAAAAATTTTCCTGAGAATTCAGCTGTGATACTGTATTTTTACCTTGCAACATTCAGATTAAGTTCATTCATGCGCACCAAAAAGTCTTAGCAAAGCTGTAATTTGTTGTAGGCTGGCCTAAAATATCCACTATATTTATTTAATTATAATATTTGCTCTTCCATACTTGATTGGTAATGTGGGCTTCATACCTTTGTAGCCAAGAAATATAAGCAAATACATAAAGTGTGTTATCCACACTGGGGGGAAAAAATAGGTTGCACCTATGAAATGCTTTGCTTTAGATTCCCACTTGGACTGAAAAAAAATTAAAAGCAATGCAAGATCTGTTTTTAACTATATATGTAGGAATATTAACAAATCTAAATGACAAAGATCTTCAGGATCTGAAGAAATATCAGCAGAGAAGCAAGAAAAAAAATAGAGCTAATGGCAGCAATATCTTAAAACTCTCTCAGCTGTTTCTCCAGCCTACTCAAGTCTAATGACCAAATGAGATACAGGATTGCTTTAACGTAACAGAGAGGATCAAAAGGAAATTAATAACCTGGTTTACTTTCCAAGTGATCACTTCAAGGTGTAAGCTAATAGTAAAATATGAAAATTAAACTGTTAGTATATGTAGTAACACACACATACATATGTATATGAAGTTAATTTAACATGGCTATCTAGTTAGTGAAATAAAGATGTGAGAGACAGTAATGGCTTGTACAACCATGCTAAGATTTCCCAAAACTGTCACAGCTCCATGGACTATCAGCAGGACACAAGCTGCTTTTTCCCCAGAACTCCTGTTTGACTAAACAGAACAACTGCAAAACCTGAGAAAGGAAGCCTGTTTTAAGCTTCCTAGCAAAAAGCAATATATCCTGCTACCAACTAGAAAATGCAAAACATGAAAAGTTTAATCAAGTCATTCGACTGGAATTAATGTAACAGTATCAATGGTGACATTGCATTACACACAGCGCCCAGCTGACCTTTTTTCCTTTGGTTATTAGTTTGAGCTTCGTCTTCGCTAATATTATCTCCTTGACCATCTGGCTTCGTCTCTGGGTTGTCCTTGATTCCATTATTGCTTTTTTGATCAGATTTCTCCTCCTTTTCTCTTCTATTTATTGGCTTCTTACTGTGACTTACAGTCTTACACTGCAAGAGATACTGGTAGTTATTTCTGACAGTACAGCTGCTGACAGCAAAAGGTATAAATTTCCTTCACCTATTAAAACTCCTTGTTACCTGACCTCAACCTTATCAGTAGGGCGAGTTTTAAGAACCGTGGGTTTTTGCAAAGTCTCATTTTCAATAGCTGTATTTTCTACTAACTTGCTAAGACTAGAAAAAGAATTTTTAGACTCAAAGTTTTTGTTTGTTTGTTTTTTTAACTGAAGATGCAGAATTGTGTGTTGCAGAACAATTATATTTCAATACCTTAGAACTGAAATTTATTTTATAGGAAAGAAAGAAATATTACTCACTAGTATCTACTGTTCAGACTGATTATCTTTAAAAAGCTGTGCTTACAGAACACTGAATGGTAAATCAGAATTCCCATGATGCTATACAATCTCAACAGCATGCCAAATGTTCCTGTAAACTCTAAGGAGCCATAGGTCTTAACTCCGACAATTCTGCTCCACTAAATCAGAACATGAACCAAAGATCAGAGTATGTGGAGGTGTATCATTACAGATTTATTTTTTTCCCCACATTAGAATATGGCATTTACTGGGAACTGTGTGCCTTTGAGTAGTGCCAGCATCCTGCAGAGCATCACTTCTTCTGGGAGATCTCACAGAATAACAGGTTTCAAAGAAGGCAAAATGAACAGCATTTTAGCACATCGTGGAAAGTTTCATTTTTCCGCAGTATCAATATAGGCTGGGAGATGAGGGGATGGAGAGCAGCCCTGTAGAGAAGGACTTGGGGGTACTGGTGGATGAAAGCCTGGACACAATCTGACAATGTGCACTTGCAGCCCAAAAAGCCAACTCCATCCGGGGCTGCATTAAAATAAGTGTCTGGCTCTGAAGCAGCCAACACAGGAAGGACATGGACCTGTTGGAGCAAGTCCAGAGGAGGCCACGAAGATGACTGAAGGGCTGGAGCACCTCTCCTGTGAGGACAGGCTGAGAGAGTTGGGGCTGTTCAGCCTGGAGAAGAGAAGGCCCTAGGGAGACCTTATAGCGGTCTTCCAGTACCTAAAGGGGACCTATAGGAAAGAGGAGGAAAAACTCTTCAGTAGGGTCTGTTGTAATAACACAAGGGGTGACGGTTTTAAAATAGAGCGAGGTAGATTTAGATTAGATATTAGGGAAAAATTGTTTACAATGAGGGTGGTGGAACACTGGAAGGGGTTACCCAGAGAGGTGGTGGAAGCCCCATCCCTGGAAGCATTCAAGGCCAGATTGGACAGGGCTCTGAGCAACCTGATCTGGTTGGAGATGTCCCTGCTCCTCGCAAGGGGGTTGAACTAGATGGCCTTTAAAGGTCCCTTCCAACCCAAACAGTTCTATGATTGGATATAACATCTACCCGCAAAATTCAGCTTCGCAGACATTTCTGCCAAACAGAAAAAACCAGTCCTTTGTTGTGGAGACACCTTTGAGCCTGCTGGAGCACATACAGTAGGTACCAGAGTGCTATGCTGTAATTAATTTGAAAGCAAAGTCAAGAGATTGATTTAGACAAATCCATTGAGATTAAACCAAATGTTATTTGGTTGAACAGACACTACATGAATCTGTGTACTAAAATTCTCACATACTTAAGTCAGCAAAAGGTTAATTAATGTCATCACAATACAATCTAGACCATCTGGTAAACAAAAAAAAATTTAAATACTCTATTTCAAACAGAAAACATCAAATATGTATGTTCTTATGAAATACTACATTTGTATCTCATCCACTCTGATTAGTACTGTACAGATATCATTAATCATAGCAAAATTTGACATAAGAACCAAGCTAAAGATTACAATACTAAAGAGAACAAAAAAATACAGGTGCGTGTTTTCTTAAGTTGCTAAAATTAGTATTAAAAAAAAAATATGCTAAAGTAATCATATTGTAGACTAGTCACAAATCAACATTAGCATTTACAAATATTATTAACTGATATAAAATTAAATCGTTTTGATGCTAGTCAATCTCAGATCTAAGCTCGGCAGACTCGCTCTTTTTCTAAGCATCAGAACATAATACAGAAGATCATTATTTTTCGGACACAGTTACAGAGTTTCTCTGCACTGTATCTCACGTGTTACAGCAGTGGTCTCTGAAAAGTTACGAACAAAGAGTACTGCAGAGTGGAACTGACCACACAATCTTCAAAACCAGCATTGTTGAGTTACTAGACTACAGCAAACAAAGAGGCTGAGGTATAAAAAGCACAGGTGAAATTATTTCTAATCTTATGAGTAACTAAGGAAAGTGTTTGCAGCCCAGAGATGCACAGCTGGGACTTAGACGCCTCTAATGCCACCAGATAAAATCAGCAGCTTTAGGATGCAATGATATTGTTAAATATATCACCACTGTCTCTTTCTGAAGTGGTAGTCTCTTCTGTTCACATCATCTCAGCAACTGACAGGAATATTGATGATGGAGAAGCTTATAAATACTTTTTAAAAAGTCAAATCAAGGATCTTGTAGAAATCCTAAACTTTGATGGGATGCACACACACACACTAAAGTATTCTAACCAGTATGTGAGCAGCTGAACGAGCATTAGTTTATCAGCATAGAATCTATGCAGGTTTTAAAGATCCTTACAGCAAACTCCAAACAAAATCTTTGAGATAGAATCATAGCATGGTTTGGGTTGGAAAGGACCTTTAAAGGCCATGTAGTCCAATCCCACTGCAAGGAGCAGGGACATCTCCAAAACAGACCTGGTTGCTCAGAGCCCCCGTCCAACTTGAATGAGCTACTAGAGGAGGCAAATTCTACCTAGCAGTAAACAAAACATTGTGTCCAATCTACAGATTTCTATAATAAAAAGCCCGAGAATGTTTTGTTGCTGACCTAAACAACAAAGTTATGACAGTCAGTTGAGAGAGAAGGGAGGGTGTTAGAAACTGAGCCTGCAGGACAAATGATTCATGCCAAACTACCTTAATACTCTTTTTCAGTTTTCATTTGGACACTTTCAATTATACAATGCACATCGTTGAACCCAATTCTTCTGGTTTCTCTCACCAAGAAAACAGTAAAAGCATTGCAGGGGTGCTGCAGAACTAAAGCAAAGAGTGAAATGGCACCTCATAGCTTGCAGTAATCTGTGCTCTGTTCTTGTTTTAAACAGCACAAAAGAGGTGCAAGATATATTATGCACTTATTGCTTGAGATAAAGTGATAGGAAGATAATTTGACGGAATAGATGTTAACTAAAGATCCAGCAAGGGGAAAATATATCAGAGGAAGAGGGCAAGGGCGAGGATAAGTTGTCCTAAGACAACCTGCAAAAAGTAATCTGAGCCACAAGGCAGGGCAGCATGTTCACAACCCCAAAGGCCTTCTCATCTGTGCATGAACTTCCCAATGAGTAGAAAAGGGAAACAGAAGTTTTAAAATAGTGGATTAAATATGGCACATTTTTACCTACGTGTCCATGGCACACCATTAACCACAAATGGACTGTATGTGTGTGGGCGTACGAAGTGTTCAGAAATTCCAGTGCAGACAGTTAAGCACAGACAAGTATCCTGAACTATTGACAAAATTACTGCTGAAACCCTACAACACCCAAAATGAATTCTGGAGGGAACAGTAGTAAGCAGAGAAGTCAATGTGGTTTCTGAAAAAGAAGCAATACTGAAGATAACAAAGGACACTTACTTCATTGTTTGCTATTTCACTCGGTGTTGGCCAGTTTGTGATATCACCAAAATCACCCGCCTGCAAAGATGACAAACAGCTTATACTCCTTACTGGATTTAGTCCTTTGCAATACACGGAAGATATCAGACATGACTCAGATGGTCAGACCACCCCTTTGAGCAAATTGTTACAAGTAGCCATTTTTAAAAACTGAGGAATATAACAGAAAAAAACCCCACACAACTTTTGAAAACAGAACATGAACAATTGTAAAAACAACTATTAATTGCAGTTACATCCAAATCAAGGTCCAGTACATCTTCGCTTGTAATTAATAACCTGTCTAAAGAATGCCTTCATGAAAAAGGCACAGCCAAAAAAGATAGCAAGGAAGCTAAATTTTCTACATTCTATTATAAAACAAACTAAGAGGGTTTATGACTTTTGAGCACACATAAAACAATTGTCAGATTAAATGCACATAGCTTCCTATGCGATTTAAAGGTATTTACTGCTTGGAAGTCTCTTAGCTTTTGAAAGACTTTTGAGAACTGATATTATTCAACCCAAAAAGGATGGCTGTACAAAATTTTAGAAACTTAGTCTTTCAATAAAATGTTTCAGTGCATCCTGTTGTCATAATAACAGTTTTATAACAGTACATAAAGCGCACACGTCACACAATATGCAAAAAGGATTTCCAAAACCAATCTAGTATCTCTCGTCTCTTTGCAGTTCCTTCACATTTTTATATAATCCCATTGCTTTTTTAAACAAAAGAGTCTGTCCTTATCCCTCATACACACACCACTTCAGCATCCCTTCTAAGTTTAAGTTTATCTTCCTTTTTTACTTTTCTCTGTCTTCAAAATTAACCATTACCAAGGCAGAACATAACACTTCTGGCTGTAACTTCCAAACACCTTGCTATCTTTTTATTTTAGTCATACCAGCTACTTACCATATTGATTATTTACAGCCAGAAATACTCCCTTGAAATTATTTCATTTTCCTACCATATTATCAGTTGAGCTAAATGTCAGCTTAGATTAATAGGTTAGATTAACTGGGATTTCTAACAGTATCAGCCCAGTAACTCACAGGTAAACGTCTTTCTGGCAAATACAAACCTTGCTGCATTTCCTCGTCCTGGGTTTCGCTGCTTTTATAACTGCAGTGGAATTTTGTAGTTCTGAAAAGGAAGAAAAATATTTTTAGTTGAAGAATTAGACTGTACTTTAAGAGAGTAAGGAAGGTATACTTCAACAACTCTGTTTAACTATCTATCATACTACACCAAAGTTTTCGGGGGCCTTGGTATTGAAGTCAATGAAGTTTTCCATAAAGTAACTAATAGCACACGACATCGAAAAACTCACATTCATAATGAGTGTAAATAATCTTGAAAATCAGGTGTACAGGATCCTGTATAACACAGTATTTAAGCATTTGCATAGCTATGAAGTCAGGACTATCTCAAAATGCTGGGTTTTTAACCTAAGTAGCAGCAAAGAAAATGAGCCCCTGAAACACAGTTTGAAAATTAAGCTATTAGAAGCTATATTTACAAGATAGAACCAATTCAAGAAACCTACCATTATGCAAGCATGAAAAAAAAATCATAGAAGCAATTACATATTCACAAATTCCTAGCAATTTCCTTTTATAAGCAAGGACTTAAATGCCAAATAAAATTTAGCCTTATTGCTCATAATCAAGCTAAAGCAATGAAAAAAAAAAAAGATATAAGGAAATGAGAAAAGAGAAAATTACTATAAAAATACATTAAGACTAATAAATTTTAATGCCCAAATTCCACAGTGGATATGTTGATGATAAATATGAGCATTTGCAACAAAGCTGACACTCATGCATTTTCAGAATCATCCTGCGTTAAGACCTAAACTTTATAATAATGAACCTATCTGATCTCCTGAGCAAGAATCCATTATGCTTCTACCAGTAATATCTGCCAGGAATTAATATAATGCTTGGAAATAACACTTTCTCTCACATATGGCAACATTATTGGACCTAATGATCTAGGATCAATAATCTACAGTGAAAAAAAAAAAGTCTATTTAAATTTACTACATCTTTTAGTACACGTGAAATTATACATATATATGTATATGCATCTGATTTTCTTATTCTGTGCAATTTTTCCCCTACTGATCTCAGTTCTGTTCTACTTTTTGTGTTGGGAATTTGGGGGAAAAAACCCGCTAGTATCAGGCAATTTTTCTGGGAGATTAGAATCGAGACAGAGGAAACCACCTCTTAACTTCTCCTGTTAAGCCCTGGTTCTGTTCTCCCAATGAGTATTTTCCCATAGAGAAGTGGTCACAACCTTTCCTTGAAACATCTTATTCAAGACAAGCATGAAACGTTGAACATGACTGAAATCACTAGTGGGTTATTATTTCACACAGGGATAACATCACCTCCTCAACCCTTATCTCTTTCACATCCAATGACTAATCTTCCTTATCGCACCTTCCCACTGGAAACCCCACCCTCGTGCCCTCTGAAAACCCTCTCTGTCTGCTTCCTGGAGTATACTGCGAACAACAGAAGCACAACCTAATGTACACTCCATATTCCACTGTAAATTATATTAATAGCGCTACATACAACTTGCGCATCACACAAGCCATGTGAATCCAGCGACTCCTGATCGGCCTTCGACCTTTTACCAGCAGGTTTTTTCCCCTCTCTTACAGATCTGCTTTTCAACACAAAGACAAGACACACATCCCCAAACTGCCTCGCTCTTGTTGTTCAGCCTCAATTAACTTTCAACTGAGAGTTTTCAGAAACACACGGTGACTCTGTAATCCTAATTTTCACTTGTCATTCAACAGTAGACCAATTGCCCTTTACAAAACAAGACAAACAGCTACAGAGGTGGAGTAGCAAACAAATTTGTAATTTTCTCCAACAAAACTGCCAATTATGTGTAAAGGTAAACTGACTGGCCGTAGCATTTGTCCTCCAGTAGCCTGTAAATATACATCTTAGCTGCTCAATTACTCTACTGAAGCTCTTTTTCCACCTCACAGCACTTTTACTTCAATTGCTGCCGAAGGACTGCTCTGCCAGAACTACTTCTCTGTGTGTCACCAGGGCGTAGCACGGGAATAAGAAACAAAAGACTCGATGTCGCTGCGCTATCTTAGTCATGGGATATTATTCCAGGCGGCAGGAGAGGCTATCTGGATTGAGCAGAACGAGACCTAACTCGTTTTAAGGAATCTCTCTTATCTGTATGTAGTAATCCAAGACTAGGAAGACGCATTTGCACACTAAATGAAAAGAAAATTAATATTAGGCAACACACCGCCTAGTTGATGATGCCCTTTCTGAACTCTAAGGCTTAAGATCTCACCACACTCCTCCATACTTTCCTACCCGAAAACAACTCCACAGAATGTCTTGTCCTCCCAAAAGAGCCATGCTCAACACCAAATGTAACTTTTCTGACTGGCTTTCAGGGGCTTATCGTGTGCAAGCCGGATTTTAGTTTGAAGCATGAAAGGGAATATAAAGGAGAAGGAAAGTAAAAGAACAAAACATCAGGCACTTAAAGGTTTCACCCAAGTCACATCTCTTATGTGGTTACGAACAGGCCTAGAGCCACTGGTCAGGCAAAACTCAGAATGCATTTAGATTAAAGCTCCATGCCTAATATTACTCCGGTGTTTGGTTTCAACATCACATAACAGCGCCGAATACCCAGAAGTGGCATCTTTAGTACATTCCTCCAACAGGCCCTTGCAAATAAACTATTTAACTTTTTGTTAATTCCAACCTAACTGTATGGTTTATTCAGTCATACGCTACGAGGCAACACGTTTAGTAACGGCATGCTGCATTGATAAAATAATTAAGTTATCTTCAATGTCTTTAGTTGCTGGGTTTCAGCTGAGTTTTGAGAAAGTGGGGAAAAATGTAAAATCAAGGATGAGGAAGTTTAATTGCCAATGATCATCTTTCAATCACTGAATTCCATCCAGTCAAGATGCCATCCACACAAAACAAATCAGCCTTCAAAGCCACTTTTATTATGGCTCTTCCAAGTCTCTTAATACACCACATCCTACCACGAGATATTTTCTGCAGAAAGACATGGATGTACAAACACGCCAAGTGAAGTTTGTCAATATACACGGGATGACAGTTCTGAAGAATGAAAGATGAATTTTGGAACCACCAAACCAGCAGCAATCCTCTGGGACAACGACAACAGAATAGGGAAAGCAGACTGGACGCTGTGCAGAGATAAGAGAAGTTTGTACGTAAAGATGTATCACCAAAGTACCACCGATTACAAGACAAATTACATTTTCAGCAGTAGTACTTCAGAATGGATGGTTTGAAGTTCTGCAAATAACTAGTCAGCAAGTAATTTTTTTTCTGACAGAAGGGGAGGGATGATATTGCCAACTCCTTCTGAAAGCAAAGTCTGTTTAATCAAAGGTAGAACACATTCTAATTTTGATACAAAGGCAGCTTATGCTGTAAGGATTGCCAGACAATATTCAAGTTTCATTTTTACTTGGACTGCATTTGTACTTCCTTCAGTGAAGGAAAAACTTCATATAAACACCAGAAGTGTTTCAGGAGGAAGCTGAAATCACCCAGCAGAACAGCTCTTCAAAACTTCAGTGGAACACATTCGTTGAACTTGTACAACATTTTCCTTTCAACGCTCACTTTGAAACTCAACAGTAAAAATCCATTTTTAAACAAGGTATGCTATACTTGAATCTACTGTTTTAACAGATAAATGTGAAAATGTCTTGCAAATGTGACAAAACTATCCCTTAGAGTCTATCATAATTTAAATCTAGTGTGTGGATTTAGATCCAAGATGCTGGGAAATACAAAAAAAAAAACCAAAACCAACCAACAGTAATTATGCTAACTTCCTTTCCTACAACAGTCCTAGCATTTTACAGCAAAACTACATTACATTGACCTTCTTCACTGTTTGAACAACTAACCAAGGCAGTGAGTTATGACAGCTGCATCCTTTCACCTATTTTATTTCAAAACCAGTCAGTTTTGCCAATACAGCAAGCAACAGGGGAAAAAAATCCCCAATACATGATTGATTAATCATTATACTAGCAATTTTCCTTGCATTTCATTTCTCATCTCATTTTTTCCTTAGCTTCTTCATAGAAAGTTGCAACCTGTGACTCACGTGTTAGAGCACAGCAAGCCAGCGCTGTGCCTTAGACTCCAGGCAGCAGGATGGAGTGAGCTCTCATAACAGGTCTCCAGTTTAGAAACAATGGAAAAAAACCAACCACACCATACAAAATTACACGTGCTGTTACACACAACTAAAATACAGACAGTAGGTTTGCAAAGTTGATGTTTTTAATCCCTTCAGGGTTGGGGTAATTGCCAATACTGTACCTTCCGATAATTCTTAAAAAAAAAAAAAATTAAAAGCCACTATTAAAACAATGAATTAATGCAAACTAACAATAATATCTGTCTTAGGCACACTAAAAAAACCATTGATAATCAGATCATTTACCAATTTACTACTCAAGAGCTTGCTAGTCCTAGCAACACAGCATACCTTTACTAAACTAGACTTTTACAACCTGTTTCGCTAACAGACTAAAGCAAATTACTTTCTACACTAGCACTACAGCGAACTGGTTCTGCTACCAAAATATCAATCAGTTCAAAGGTGTTCTTTGCTGTCCAGCAGTAAATGCAATGAAGAAAGACAAACTGAGCACAATATGAAAGACTGACGCGTGCAGTTATTTTAATTAACTACATCATTCAAGCACACTAGGAAGCAAACTCACTTCAACTGCTTAAGCAGCACAGGTATTTTGCTTCACTGAATGCTTTCATTAATTTCATGAACTTTTTTTTGAGTAATCGTTTAATGAATCATTGGGGACCCACATCAACTATGCAAATCACATGAAGACGAGAGAACTTGTCATCCAGATTCCCTTTTGCAAGCTTACAAAAAGGGCAGCACTTTAGGTTTCATCAAATGAAGAAGTGAGAGAACTTTCTTACTAAAATTATTTCAACAATTCCATCCTGGGCAAATTATTTGTATGGAGGAAGGGTAAGTAGCCACCTCTGTGAGAGCCCAGCTCTGAGGGCTAGCTGAGGAAAAGACAAGGAATACAGGACTAACGCGGTGTTGCTCCGCAGCTTCTGTACGGACACATTGCGTTGGCTCAGTTTAAGAAAAGCTTCTCTCGTTACCTCGTTAAAAAATATCTATAAAATTATACAGGACTTCTTCCTTCCAACCGTTCCTCTCCTCTTACTCACGGAATTTTGACTTGAAGAACTGAGGACTTACTGCAGCGTACTGGCTGGGAGCTAGAAGGGAAAGAAGACTCGCCACAGAAGTACCTTCCAGCACTTGACAGCCTATGCTAAAGCTGACTCCCCGAGTCCACGATCACCAGGATTAGACAGAAGCCTCCTAATTTCACTAGCAATTTTATACTGCTACAAGTAGTTCTCCATGAGTCAAATGCAGATTAGGATGTCAAAGTAGTTGTATAATTCCGAAATTATTCTGTTTAAAAGAGAAGTTTATTAAAAGGCTTAGTCAGAAACAAACCGCGAAAAATTCAAATATGTTTACATTAGGTGTTTGGTTTGTTTACTACAACATGACTAAAACCTACTAACATGTCCGAGACAAAAAAAAATAATAGGTCATAGTAACAAGGCTTTGACTGAACTCTTTCACCAATAATTTTAAGCCTTTTATATTACCTTTTTCCTTCTGGTGTCAGGTGATGTTAACAGTTTCTTTCAGTAACAAGAGTCAGGTTTGCATCTGTTACAAACTAATCCCACGCTAAATTGAAAGTCAAAAGATGACAGAGTAAGGTCAATTTTCTTAAGTGTTTAACTATCACTGAACATAGCATACGTGCACATCTCAGGAAACTTTCAAGAAATTAAGCCAGGATCAACAAGTTCAACAGGATTCAGTCATTACTTTGATGTGAGATTCTTCTACGCTTTATTATGCTCTTTACGGATAGTTTTACATTCCATCCCGGTAGTATTTCTGCTCATCTACTTATTATTTCAGATGAGTAATTTCCATACTACTACTTTCATAAGGGCCTAGTGTGACTGATTTTGCTGTGCCAACATGCAATTAGTTACTTCAAAATACATCCCTCGTTGCAGATGGAGGCACATGGCAATTGCTTCCTTCAAGCAGTCAGGAAAGATCAGCTGCTCTGGCTTTTACAAGGGAAAGAGCCGTGGCTCCTTCGTGGTGCTTTCAGTGGCAGCCAAACCAAAACACACACCCTGGGACGTGTTCCTCACCGATGCCGTTGCCAGCAACAGCGACTCCCATATTTGCTCAGTTATACACCTGCCACTGAAAAAAGATGTTCCGGTGCAACTACTTAGTTTAATATTAATTTGATAAAGGGTAAGCACAACTTTTATACAGAAAAAAAACCCACAACAATTTAAAGTTCTCTAAAATCATCAGATTAAGCATATAATGTGCACAAGTGTACAAACTCACAGCCTTGTTTCTCTCTTCTCCTTCCTTCAACAGCTATTTGTGTGTTTTATCTTAAGTGGAAAAGTAAACTTTACAGAAGGTGAAGCACGAGGTGCTAAGGTGACAAAAGAAGTTTTCCCAGTGCCTCTGATGTACCATTACTCCTACTGCCACAGCAAGCCAAATGAGTGACAAGTTCTCCTTCACGCATGGACAAGACCACAAGCTGCTACCCAGCAAACTGGATCGTAGAAGCTATGCATAAATAGGTATTTAAGAGCGCGTCAGTACACGCAAACAAAACAGTCAAGATGATAAAGATGACTATATATATGCTGCCAACAGGTTTGATCTTCAGCTACGTAGAGATTTTGTGGTCTGGAGAACTTTTTCCTCTGTTTTCATGACCTGTATACTTAAAACTATAAATTATACGCTTCTCTTTGTGAAGGAAGCAGGTATTTAATTCAAGCATAAAAGCGACTGTCAGACTACAAAAAGGTTTGTCAGGTGCCTTCAGGAGCAAGCGCTGAGATTGAAAGTCTCAGAAAACACAGGTTGAAATACGTATTTTGAGGTCAGCGCTTCCAGCCAAGAACAATACTTCAAGAAGTTGCTAACTTCTAGGAATTCTTTGCTGGCCTAAGCATAAAGCCTGGCAATTTCAAGTCAGGTCTTCAGTGACCAACTTTGCAAAGCCATCAGCCTGGTTAGTGGGTATGGAGCCTATGAAGTAGCTTTCTCTTACATGCGGCGATTAAAGGCCAGAAAATTATTCCACGGCTACTCTCACCCTGTCTCTTTCCACACAAACAGTTTGTATCCCCAGAGCAAGCAAAGCGACTGCTTTCGCTAACGTCTAGAGCCTCTGCGATCCCAATCTTCTCGAAAGCAAAACCGAGTAACGGATCGCGCAGAGGGCCTCGCTATATAATTAGGCGTAAGAGAGACCTGCGGGAAAGCAAAGAGGATTTAGCAACAAACCAATAAATTTCTTTTTCTACAGGAAAGCAAAGCGAGACAAGCAGCTTACTATCTGCCAGCACCAGAGCCCAGCGCCGTGCGGGGCTCGCCGGGGGCGATCGATTGTAACCCCCGGGAGCCTGCGGCCGGTACAGCCGCTGCCTCACCCCAACCGTGCGTGTCCGCCCCCCCACCCCCCCCCCCCCCCCGCCTCCCTCCTCTGCCCATGTATGTCAAAACGCAGAGCTGCACCGCCGGCCCGCACGGGGAGCGGGGAGAAACGCGCGCCTTTCGCTCCTGGGGGAAAAAAAAATAAATAAAAGATAAAAAAAAAAAGAAAAAAGAAAAAAAGACCCAAACTCCAAGCCACCCATCACACGCCAGGCAGCAACCCCCCCACCCCACCTGGGTCCTGCGAGTCGAGCTGCTCGTCCGCGGCGGGCGGGGAAGGGCTGTCCCACGCGTGTCTGCGCCTCGTCCACGGGTTCTCCTTGGGCGGCGGGGCTTCCACCGTCGGTTGCTGCTGCTGCTGCCGGTCACCCTCCTCCGCGGCCTCCTCCCCGCGTGGGGAAGCGTGTTCGGGCCGCCGGCTCGGGTTGAGGGCCAGGCCGCTGCCCTCAGCGCCCCAGCCCCGCCGCTCGCCTGGGACCGCCGACACCTGCGCCGCGGACATGCCCGGCCGCCCGCCCGCCGAGAGAGAGGCCGAGGCGGGAGCCGGGAGTAGCGGGGGGAGGTGGTTGGGGGCCGCCGCCGCCGCCTCCTCCTCCTCCTCCTCCCCTCACCGCCGCCCCGCCCCGCCGGGCCCCGGGAGATCCCCTGTCGGCTTCCCCCGGTCGGGCCGGAGCGCTGCTTGCTTCGCCTCCCGCACCCAAACCCCGAGAAGCGGCGGGAAAACGACCGGTCGCCGCTCCCGGCCCTGCTCCGGCCCGGCCTTGCCCGCGCGGAGAGGCGGGGGAGGGCGGGGGGGCGGGGGCGGGCGGGTAACGCGGGCGGCGGCCACCGGGGCAGCGGCGAGGCGGAGGGGAGGGGAGAGGAGGCGGGAGGGGCGGGGCTTGGGGGGGGCACTCCCGTGCGTTATGACCTCACCGCGGCCGGGCTCGAGCACGGCGGCGCGAGCGCACCCCCGCCCCCCCCCCGCACCCCGCCCCCCTCATCGCTCCGCGCCCGCGGAAGCGGCGGCTCCGCTTCCCGCCCCCCTCGGTGCAACGGCTTCGGAAAGCACTTGCGGGAGTGCTTGCGGGAGCACTTCCGAGGGTGCCCCGCGGAAAAAAAAAAAAAAGTTTATGATTTATTTCAGATTTTTAGGCAGCTTTCTTAGTACCGGACCCTGCTCTGACCTTGCGTTAATTAAAAATAAAAGGGGGGGGGGAAATGGCCCGCTGAGGTGCGCAAGGGGCGCGCGATGCCAAGTGGGCAGGCACCCAAGGGCGCCCAGAACCGAGCCCGCTCGCGCACCCCGCCCTCGGAAACACACGCGTGCACACGAAGCAGCTCGGCGCGTCTCGCTGCTACTGAAAAAAACAATCAGTAAATGGCCCAACAGCTGCTTTCGAGTGAGGGCATGGCTCACTTTCGAGAACCTAACCAGAATCAGTGAGATTTTGGGGTATTTTTTAGTAATATGAAGTCTGCTTTGAAACCAGCTCCTTGAGAGGAGGGCTGAAACGCAACAGGGGTGAAGGCAGCAGGCAAGGGCAGGACTTACTGGACACGTTGGCTTTATAGGCCTCCCCCCATGCTTGTTGGAGACGAGGGTCTCGAAACACGGCAGGAGGATGAACGCGTTTCATTGAAGAGAAGTGGACTTATCTGGTTCAGCACCTCCAGCAGCACAGCCTAGAGAACGCGTTCAACGGGCACCTGAGCACACCCTTGGGACCACGTAGCGAGGGAATAGCGCATCATTTAAGCATTGCAACAGGCTGGTACCTTCACCATCACACCGTGTCTCCTCGGCCTTTCTACTTTCTGACAAAGACTGCCCAGAGAGGTGGTGGATGCCCCATCCCTGGAAACATTCAAGGCCAGGTTGGATGGGGCTCTGAGCAACCTGATCTGGTTGGAGATGTCCCTGCTCCTGGCAGGGGGGTTGGACGAGATGGCCTTTAAAGGTCCCTTCCAACTCAAACAATTCTACAGTTCTATTATAAGTAACCAAATTTCCAGTGGTTCGCACCAGCCAAATATGTTCTCTTTGGGGTAACATTATCCTCTGCTTTAATTAGATTGTATGCGGTTTTACCAAACATTGGTAATAAGGGAGGAGTGCCTCTTTTCGTAAATAGAAAAAGTAATAATAATATTGCTTCTAAGCAGCTTCTGTACAAAAAGTGTCACGTGTTCTTTCTTCATTTTAAATTTATACCCTGAAAGGAAATCTTCAAACTCTTAGAAGCGCTTTTCTTTGCAAATAAGTTGTCTATTTTTTTTTCAGCTACAATAAATTTATTAATCTAGGACATGCCAATTGCATATTGCAGTGACAAATTTATTTGAAACACAGGAAAGCATTCTTACTGAATAATTTTGACATGGAAAAAAGGGCAATATCTGCATACGTTTACATCTAAATTCCTGAAAACAGGACTATCAGTCACGCTACCTGTTTAAAACAATTTTCACATCTTTTATTTGGTTTCCCAAACTCAGAAGTTAAGCAGAGGTTAGAGTGATACGAAAGTGCAGAGGCCATACCCAAGTCACCGGTAAGAAGGGGGTTAACCTCCCGTTTCCTCTGTTTCTGGTACAAGTGTTGGAAGATAAGGAAGCAGATGTGCCGGCCAGCCAGGACTTCAGGAACACTGCAATACTGCGGTGCAGGAACCTGACCAGACCAGGAAAAGAGCAGGAAACTGATTAAGATTTAAGTATGGGTGGGCAGAAAAACCAGTAAAGGCGACTCGTAACGTGGCAGCTTGCGAAGTTTTTGTACATACTTTGTGGCAGTAGAAGGCTGGCTGTATAGTGTATTGGGTGGACTGCGCCTGAAGAGCGCATAAAAAGCTTTTGAAGTTGCCGAAGATTGAAGATTCGTCCTTAATTCTTTGTCCACTTTGTATCATCCCTCTTGTTACTTTCTAGCAGAGCGAGTCAGACCGCCTTGGCAAAGCTCACAGCCCTTTTCCTTTAAGAGCGCAGTAATTAAAACACCCCTATTTGAAAAAGAAGCCGATTTACACTGCACGAAATCAAGGGAATGACAATCCTTATGAGCTGCTTTACATTTTAAATCTTATGTTTTATCTTGTGTAGAAGCATCCAAGTGTACCAGGAAACGCTGCAAATTACAGCACTGCATAATACATACTGCATTTTACGCGTGTAATAGCTTTTTCGTGAGGAATTACATGCCTACAGACTACACAAATACTCTGTAACTTATCTTCGCAGCCAAGCTGACAGAGAACCTGGCAGTTGAAGATAAACCTCCATGCCCAACCAACTGTAATTAAGATCAGCATTTTACAAAAAGCAGCACAAGACAGAAATAATTAAGATAAATAAATAAATAGAAAAAATTAACTGCCTCAAAATGTTAGCAGCTACCAAGCAGAAGTGGCATTGTGAGGATCGAAGGGTTTCCACTTTCTTATCTACTATTTAGAGTATCTATAGACGTGCATATAACATTCCAGTAAGGAAAAGCAACAAGGCTCCATTCCTTCATATAATGGTACCTTCTTTGCAGACTTTCTAGAGTAATACAACACAAGTGACCTATCCTTGCTAAAAAAAAATTGTTGAGCAGACGCTTTTGAGGGAGGTGGTTTTTGGACTTGAGGGAAAAAAAAAAAAAAAAAAAAAAAAAAAAAGACAAAAAGCTCCATTCAACAAGGATGAGATACCTTCTGTTCTAGACTGTCATCAGCACTTAGGTGCCAGGAGAGAAATATGTAAAAAAAAACAAAAACAAAAAAAAAACACTAAAAAACTTACCTGGACTACTCACGGATAACACACCAGACCTAACCCCTCGCTCTGTCCTGAGCCTTTCCTTTCAAATGTAGACAAAATGCACTGCCCGCTTCATTTGTTCTACCCATGTTTTGTCAGTCTTAGTATGCAGAGGTGTTACCTTGGCTTTCACTTTTCAGACAGCGTAACTGAGCACCAAAATAAAATCGGTTGCTTCTTGGTTACTGGGTATAACCGGCAGGCTTCAGTCAGAACGGCTGCCCCAAATCCACAGAGTAAACCACAACAATTTTCCAATACTTATTTTCTTCCCCTTAAGATAAACACCATCAAGACTCAAAGATGCTCCTGCCAGTAAAATTGACAGCTATCTGTTCAAAGCAGCCTTTCATCTAGGATGCCATGTTCCCATTCATTTGGCAGACTGCTGCAGACAACGAAATAGCCTCCTCTTCTCCCAGCAGCTGCACTCCAAAACCCTACCACCACCTCCCAAGAGCAACCATCAACAGAAAGGGTGATTTTTTTTTTTTCAATTCCTGCTGGACAGTCCCACAACATGCTCCGAGTTTATTATGGTACAATACACCCTTGCTTGAAACACAGGAGCAAGCAAGAAGAAATTGTACAGATGTTGGACCCTTTTAAAAGTCTGGGAACTTCTAGCACAATGAAGCCATTGAAAAGAAAAGTATAAAATTGGAATCCCAAGGGTACCTTAATTAGATGATACAAGCTTTTTTTTTTTTAACTAGGTACTGCATGTAGAAAAACATTAAATCAGTGCCACTGTTTATCATGTGAAGGTTTTATCTTGTACTAATCCTCTTGTGCTACTGTACTAGTAGGAATAAAAAGGATTACAGGGTAACAGGGAGGCGCATTTTGAATTCCTGTCAACAAGAAAAAAAACAACTCACACCTGACTTTTTTTTTTTAGTATTTTTATTGAAAAACATTAAAACAAAAAAAATTATCAAGGCCAGTTTTACAATAAATTTAAGACATACAGAATAGGTTACCTGCTATTTAGATTTAATGCAGGAACTATATTCCAATATTTTTCTCATGCAATTGCTGGATTAAAATCACATTCTCATTTAACATCAGAATTTATTATTAATAATGCTTTCTTAGGATTTAACCTTAAAATCTGGTTTAAAAACTAAATTTTCCAAAAGTTAAAAACATTTACAAAGCAAGATTCCCCGCTTCACAGACCAGCTAATAGTTTCCTGTACCTGATAACTGGCAGAAATAGACCACAGAGCTCATTTTTCCTTTTTGTTATTCTAACCTGAGAGATTTCCTAAATGCTTCTTACTGCGTTTCCACATTTGGCAACATTACTTCAGTTACATAGCGAAGCGTGATTTCTCGTTCTTGACACAGACCAGTCTTTCACTATTTATCCCAAAAGACACTCTCACAAACAGGAGTTGCATTAGCATAAATCTGCTTCTGCGAATAGTACACCCTTTTGGCAAGTTCAGCCCTGTTAGTAATAGCATCAGAACACTAACCTCAGGATGACAAGTTCCCATCAGTCATGAAATTCCCAGTATTGTGCGCTTTGAAAATATTTACTTTGGCATGTTATACTTTGTAGCATAGAGAAGTTGATTTTTTTATTTTTTTTTTTTGCTTACTGCCCGCCTTACAAAATCTGTCTTTTCTCTCTTCCATTTATTCAAGCCCTTTCCCTTGCCACCAGTTATCTCCCTTTCTCACAGCTGCAACAGAAAAAGGACATAAAGCACACAAATACATTTAAAATGTGAGATCTAAACAGGTTGGTGAACAGCACACAATGGGCTTGTAAAGCAGTCTTAGTTGTCGAATGAGATTGTAAAACGTAAGCCACATAACTCTTTTAGTATACTATTCAAGCTTCCAATTTTAAATTTGTAAGCTTACTTATATTTGATTTCAAACCTTCCAACATTCAGTGTTTTACTGTATTTCAACGCGCTAGTCACTTCATACTTGCTCCCAATATATATAAAACCAACGCTTTCTAAAGAAATGATGAAAAATCACATGAAACAAATAATTTAACTTCCGACAGAATATAACCTCTTTTGCACTTTCAGTATATTTGTATATTAAATAATTTGGGTTATTACAAATTGATGCACTTCAGTTTTACCTGAACTTACTTGATTTTCAAGGGAACCTTGATCTCTTCCCAATTACTAGCTCTGTCTGTCAGACTAAAATTCAAGAGAATATTTATATAAACTGAGATTTGTTTGCTTCACACTCTGCCTGTTGAAAACCATTATGATAACTGAGGAGATCAATGAAGTGCTTGATGTGAAAGGTGTAGAAGTTGCATATCCCAAGAAACGGCTGGGTTTTTCTGTTTGTTTCTGTGTAACTCTGGTCATTATTGTACTAAAATTCATATTGAAGTGTTTCAGTTTTCCACTTCTCTGCAAACTAGCTTTAAAAGAATGTTACAGAACACCACAAAATAAGATGTGGACAGATATGATATACAGCTGATGCACGACGCCTTTTATTCTACCGTAATTTGTTGGCAATTTTGATCCCAAAAGAGAAAACAACAGACTTGGGCTTTTCTTAAATGTGTTCATAATCCCAATTTTAAAATTTTCCATCCAATTAAAAAAACAGTGTTGAAAAATAAGAAGCTAACGTCATTGTTTTGATAACCCTTGGTCTCACATACATGTTAATACTATACAGTGAAACCGTATTTTGCATATCACCGCTGATTGCACTTTAAAAAGGACCTCTGTTGAAATACTTCCAACAGGTCTTTATCTTTATAGCACCATATAATCTGCTGTGGATGTAACTGCTTAGAAGTTGCCACTTTGTGCCACTGCTTCGAAAGAAAAATGATTACATTCTTATTTCCTCTAGGATTCTAAAATAAAAAATCTAGAAGAAAGTTTGTTATCCAACTGAACACATGTAGACAACTAATTACTAGACACTCCATTTTCACTTATGTCGGTTTTGTGAAAGTGATCAGTGAATTGCTACATGATTCTTCTGGAATGGCACAGTTTAAGTCAGCGGCAGAAAAATCTCACAGATGCATTGAATTAAAATGTTTCTCTCTCACTCTTCACTGAATTTTGAAAGTCTCTTTTTGCAAGACTTGATGCTGCCCCTTCCATTATAGCTTATTTTCAATTCACATTAGAGAAAATCAATGACAAAGGCAAGAGGCCAAGCGCTGGCAAAGCCACAGTACAACACAGTAGGAACAGCAAGGGGACGAGGAAGCAAGAGGAAACATAAGTACCTAGAACAAACTAGAAATACACTAAACACAGGAGACCATTGTAGCCCTACAGCAAATTTTACATTCTTTCAATCCTTAGATTGGTCTGTTTTCAACTGATACACAATTCAGAATTAAAGGAATACACAATGTGATTAAACATGAAGTACGTGAACCATTCATGCAATAACAAATGCTGCCAGTGGTTTTTCACCAGTAAAGCTGAAGCAAGTGTGTCAGAATGGCATATGGTTGAAATGAAAGTAATGCTGGTATTTTACCATTTTTGATAATTGCCACCCACAACAGCCAAAGTCAGTGACCATCTGCTCAATGTTGCAAGAGGCTTGTTCTCCAAACACGAGTTCCAGTAAGCGGAAGTACAAATGAAACCAGTTTGAACACACCATGAAGATTTTTAAGCTGTGTATTTCTGAAGAAAGCGGTCAAATGCATCATAAATCGCTTGTCTAAAGAAAAAAAGAAGATAATTTGTATAAATAGGGAAAGGGTAGATACAAGTGGCATATTTCCATATATTTACATATACATTTAATGAAGCTATCATCACAATTTCAGAATAGCGTCAGTATAAATGTGATATTAGGCAGTCTTTTCTCCTTCACTTATTTCTGGGATCTCTCACTTCAATCCAGTGATATATTTATGTTTCAGAAATGAGTGAGACTGTTTGCAACTTTAATACAAGTACAAATGTTAATGGATTATAAGATTTCTACTCCAATATGTCAGGAAATGGGTCAGACACACAGGCACAATTTAAAATTTTTGAGCAACTGTCTCAAAATAAGGCTGAAGTGTCAAACAGCAATAAGCTAGTAGTTAGCACACCTTGACTTAGTATACTGCTATTCCTTCTTGTTGTTGCTTAGACTTCTTAAACGGGATGTACAGTCTTTGTAATTCCTTGTATTTAAAAATTAACAGCACAAGAATTAAAATTTTCAAAACTAAGGAACTGCATTTATATAACTGATTTATACAACTGTCTTCAGGAAGTCAACGCCTGGTATCACTAAGGCAAGAATTCATGCGAGCACTACTCATTTGCAGTTAAGCTGATATTTTCATTCTCATCTTCAATTGTATGGTTTCTTTGAATTCTCTGAAGACAACATTCGCAAAAAGACAACAGCCGTACAACATAAGTGGTCACTCTCTAAAAAAATAGTTTCTAGCATCCAGTGAACAAACTAACTAAAAGCTTTCATAGGAAAACAAGAGTGAGAATGACAATTCTCTTGCCATTGGCTTACTGAACTATCCGAGCTCTATTGCACCTCATCTTTGCTCATAAAATGGAAATGCTGACATTCTCTTTAAATTATTTCTGATCTGATAACTTGTTCTTCAAAGCAATACTTGGTATTTGTTGCTTTACAGTAATTATAGACTTGCTTTTAGAAGAAAAATTTTGTAACTCAAAATTATGGTTCTAAGCTCTCAAATATTTTTAAACTTCCCTGTTTACCTTACCTAAAGAGTCCTTGTTTGAAGAGGTAGGCACTGACATGACCTCCATCCAGATACCTGATTTCACATCCAGGCCAGATTTCTTGAAGACTGCGCACTCCAGTTCGAGGAATATATGCATCCTCCTTAGCTTGTACAACTATGATTAAACTTGGGTCAACTGGAACTAAAGAAAAACAAATAAAAATTTAATTCATCTACGGTAAGAAACAGAAATGCATCACCTGACATTTCTGTTGTAAAAGTGCTCTCCATTTCTAAAAAAAAGCAAAATTATTCTAAGCATTAATAAAATTATGTTTTCTAAAGTCTCTAGTAGAATTTGTCTGTTTTTTGACATTATAGTAGTGAGGCCATCAGTAGAAAAACAAAACTAATCTATCCCCTTTCCTCCCTCAAAGCAGAAAAATTCAGAAGTCTTTCGAGGAATGACAGGAGAATTGTCTTTCCTCTTATCAACAAAACTCCACAGCACTCAGGGCAGTTCTCCGAGATCTCGTTTTTTTTTTTTGCAGTGAAAAGATCTAGGAGATATCTGAAATTCAATACAGAAGAAGCTTCCTATATTTTTTTTTTCCCCTCAAGAAGAGTAAAAAAAGACAACTTTTCATATGAGAGGTCAGACAAAGGGCAGTATAAGTTTCTTTTCTGTTTCCTACATGTTTTATTTACTACATAAAAATCCTAACATTGTTATATATCAGAATTGCACCAGATTACTGACTACCAAGAATAACATCAAAATGATGCTGAGAAAAAGAACACCAAAATTATGTTGAACACAGAACAGTTCTCTCTTCACAAAGAATAGATGTGGTATGCTAAAGGGTGACCAGCCGAGATGTTTCACAATAGGTGTCACAAATAGTTTCGACTTTGTCCTTTCACATATCCTAGATAACGTATAAAGGATATGTAATGCTAAGATGGATTCCAGTCTTTCATTCAATTTTCTGTTAAATGTGAATGTTAGGCAGATTTTCTGAAGCTCCTCTCTAGACACACTCCAAGGATACCCTGGCAGGGGATGCAATCTCTCCCAGGGCACGAAGAGATCTGGCAGACAACTGACACAAAGGACTACATCACTTTGACAAGTGTGTTAGGATCACAGATCCTCTTAAGTTTCAAGAAAGGTCAATGCTTTAGCTAAGTGATACCTGGATAAGTGTCTAGATAAACAAGAATGTCTGTACTTAGAATAAAGTTTAACAGGGTTTTTTTCTGTCTACTGAAATAACTTTTTAAAGCTTTAAGGAAAGTGCTTCATGGATATTTGTCACAAAACAGCCCGGCTAGCAGTGATCCTGGATGTTGTCCAAGTCAAGAAATATCTGCTAGTGTAGATATCTTTTTTTTTTTCTTTTAAACATTTACCTGTGAAGTACTGAATACTAGAATTTAAAAAAATGAGGTGGCACAGGCTCTCAGTATCAAGAATGTCTCGACATTCAAAGACAACTCTGTCAGAAACCTCTACGAAGTCGACGTATGTTCTAGGACACATTGAGAGTCCTCAGTGGGTACGTGCACAGCTGAACCATTTCATCTGAACGGACTGCCACAGAAGCAATTCCAAGCCCCTACTCCAGCAAAATCCTTTCCATCAGATTTAGGAAGAAATTACTTGTTTGCATTGCCTGCAAGTGGGCCTTTGAAAGGGATTTGTCCTAGATGCCAAGAAATCCAGGTTCATCAGATTTAAGGCTCACTGGGCTACAGCTCCCTCTATGTGTTATGCCTGTCTTGGAAAACATATTCACCAGTCCGCATTGTCCCAGGGGGACCTCTCTGCATTTTTACTGGTCACAGTTGTTTAAAAGTATAATTCAAGCTTGCTTCTCAGCTATGTAGGCTACTTTCTATCTGAAGTCAGTATCATATTTCTGCTGTATGAAATTTACTTTAATCTGCTTGAAAAACTTTATTAACAGATGCATTAGATCTAGATATTACTCACATCACACAGATGTTTGGTTCTTTTAAATAATAAAAATTTGTCCTAACTCATATCTGAAAATAGCCACAGCAAAGCAGCAAAAAAAAAATTAGTAAAGATACTGAAAGGCAAATTTTTAATTCACTTTAATAATTAGTTGGCCATTAAGAAGAAAAACAATTAGGAAACGGAGTGGTAAATAGATGCTACTGAATAACACTCAAGATATCTTCATATTCCAGCTAAGATGCCAGCAAGTTTACACACTGGAGAATGAAGAAAATATGTTTCCTTCCACTGTATTTTATTGAGTTTTCCAAGCTGCACATTAAAACAAATAAATTCATACCTGAGAAGTTAGCTACATGGGTACATTCATCCATTACTCCTTTCATGAACCTTAAGGATTCTCTCTGTAATGTGTCACTCTTTCTTCTTTTATTTATCCTGTGTCCTTCTTGGCTGGTTAAGTTTTTATTGCTGCTGCTACTGGTTGAAAATGTTTGAGTTATGCACTGCATTTTAGAAGCATCTTGTATTAAGAGTCTTTCTGATGAGGCACTTCGAGTACTTGTATTTGTGGTAAAGCTGTGAACGCCTTCTTTAGATACAGTCTTGTTTGAGGAACCAAGATCGAACATTCTGGAAGTCAGGTCCACATCCTCCAGACCGTCCACACTGTCAGGGAAGTTTTTAACAAAGTCTTGTCCCATCTTAAAAGAATCCGTCTAAACAAAGAAAACAGGCTATTTATTAAGTTGGTTAATCTGATTTTTAAGATCAACTCAATTAAAAAAAAAAAAAAAAAAAAAAGAAAAATAGCACTGCTCACAGTACTTGTTATTTTCAGTCTGCATGTCACTCAGTTAAGTCTTGATCATCATAAGCTCTTGATAACTTAATTCCACATTTCTGTCAGCTTAAAAAATGCAGGAAGTACTTATATACAGTAGCTTATGATACAAATGTTTGGTTTTAAGACTATGTTAAACCCTGAATTTATAATTGCAGTTGTTTAAGCTTAAGCATAAACATATGTGACCAGGTCTAATATTAGCTTTAGGGCTGAAAAAATCTACTGTCTCTAAATACTAGGAAGGCATAAGCTGAACATCTTGCAATATTTCTTCTTTTCATTTTGCCTGCTCCATCAATGCTCCTGGAGTGTATTCTACTTAAAAATGGCAAGTGCCTAAGTAACTATCTCCACCCTAGCCCCTCTTCTCCTGTATTAAGATATCTGAAAAAGGATTGTCATAAAGTAAATAATCTTAAGAAACACATTATTTATCAAAATTGGCTAGAAGACAATGTCGCAACATATAAATAATTCTCAAGAAGTTATCACTCCAATCTGAAAGAGCGGTGAGGCAACAAAATTCCCCTTGGGAAGAGTCTTTCAACCTCAGTCAAAAAGAGACAGGAAAGCAAAAAAAATTACGCAGACAATAAATTATATTTTGTAAGGAGCAAGAAGCTAATTACAAAAGCTCTACCTCATGTTTATCCTAACTGCCTGTGCAATAAAAGTCTAAAGCTGATGGAAGGCTAGCATAACACATAGAAACAGAAATAGAGAGATCTAGCACTTGAAACAAACTAGAAAAGTAACTTAAAGTTGCTACATATTAACAATATTCCACTGCATTGAATATTTGGAAGCAATTGCTTCAAAGGGCAATAAATAATTTTCTTATATTTACACGCCAGGCTACTGGTTTTCCAGGCTATAAAGCCAGTTACTGGGTAGTATCTACAGCTTCAACGTTTTGATTAAATTCATCTTATGTTGCAGATTACACAAACTGGGGTCATGGAAAAAAAAAACTTGTAGCAAGAGCTATACTTAAGACACAGGATACCATCAAAATATTAGCTTCTGTTTTTCAGAAGGTTTTATTTCAAATATTAAATTTATCAAAAGCATAAGGAGACAACAGGCAAATATGTTGCAGCTACAATTGTCTAATTTTACTTGAAGTAAAAAGAAGTTACGTTATTTGTTAGATTTGCACATGTAAATATTAGCAAATAGGGAAAATAAACTATACTTACACCACAGTATTCAAGCATTTGAATGATTTCTTCTTCATAAACAGTTTGCGTAAAATATTGTTTCTCTAGCTCTCTCCAGTTCACCGCCTTGCTCAACACACCCTGAGATTAGAAACACAAGCATACAGTACACAAATAAAACCCAGAGGCCATTCTAAAACAATGATATACAGAGAAAATTGATCTGTTCCTCTCTGAGACTTGATTTTTCCAGTGGATTTCTGCCCAAGTTTCCAGATAACCCTTAGAATTATTGGAATCGAAGCATAACCACGCATTATAACATAGGACAAGGAAACTCATCTCCCTTCAAAAACAAACAAACAAAAAAGAAGGCAGTTCCACTTAGGGTTTATACACATCTAGACTGGGCTAAACCAATGATGGGTGTCACACTCAGTCCATTCAATAATTTGATCATTATCACACAACTATTTAGGCCAGCCTTTGAGCAGAAGGAAACATAATTTCATGGCTTACTCCCTCACCTTCCCACACTCAGACCATGACTCTGATCACCGTCCCACAAACCAGCCCCAGCCTCTAATTTGGGCCATGACCCACTGAAGTACCTCAAAGCCACCTTTCTTATCATGTGTTGTATATTCTGAGCAGGAAGGGTGGGTTTTGCCACTGGTCATTAAGAGAGGCCAAAGGCTGACAAAATGCCCGAACTGAAAAGGTGAATGTGGCCAACCCAAACCTTTTAACTTACATATCTGATTGCATTCTAGTATATTAACAAAAATAGATGTTAATTACCTTTGTAAAGACTGCAGAAGCTGTCGACCAGGAAAGACACGGAATCAATGGCAATGGTTTAGGCCAGTTTGTCACTGCCAGTGAAGCCATCTAGAATCAAAGGCACTTATTACATATTTTAATATTGAATTCACAATATGGTAAAAAAGAAGTCCTCACCTTCAATTTATTTGTTTATACAGTATTAAACAAATACATAGTGCCGAAGCAGTTAAGGACTGTGGCAGTTGGATATACTTTCATCTATTTAGAAGACAGAACCTATTCTTCAGTGATTTCCCTAATAAACACTGCTCTGTGTAGGACTAATTTCAAGGCTGAATGGGTTTTTGTTATAAGAATTCCCAATAGCATATTTATTCTGACCTTTTAGTTGTTTAAAATAATGAAAAATATTTATAAAGCCTTTTCATCAAGCTCTCGCAAGCTTATTTCAAGGCAAAATGTAGGCAATCTATGGAAGGGCTATTTAAAATTCTCTATTTGTAAAATCTGCATCCTGGAAAAAACATATGAAGGAGAAGTAATTCAACATGTTAAGTGGACTCTTTTTCTGTCCTTTAAAGTTTAAATTATTACTTTTGCATCAGTTCTCAGAACACATTTTTGTAAATATTCTGTTTATCCCAGAAAACAACAGAGCAAAGAAGCTCAATATACAGAAGTTCCCTATATGGTATTTCCTTACCAAGTTTTATTTTATTGCTCTAAACTGAACAACAGTCTAAATCCCCTAATACAAAATACCCTATGTCTGTGCCAGATGTGCTAATAAATGGATTTATACAACTGAACTATAATTCTATTCTAATTCTTTTTTTTTTATTAATAAAAAGTTACAAGAACACCACATATCTTTCTAATAGCTAGAAGGTCTGACATCTTTTTAGCTCCAGCTCTCCCCACCAGTAGAACTGAACTAATGCCACCTACCTTCTGTTGTTAAACACATTCTAACGATGATGAACATAAAATATGATTTATTTCCCTGGTTTTAAATTGTACCAGAAGTCCTATAAGTAAGTCAGGACTAGCCAAAAATGTATACGACTAAGAAAAAAAAAAATTCAAAGGAGTTTCCAAATTCACTCTCTCAGATCTTGCCTTCTTCTACACCCATGCTGTATAAGCCCATTGGTATAGGATACTGCACAGTTATTCCCATAGCATCTGCACAGCACTTGAAGGGTCCTACGTGGTTAGTGGTGCATATAGCAGTTTGAGAATTGCATCGCAGCTTACAAATAAGACCGGGAAGACACGTTTAACACAAAAGTTGTGGTTTCAGCAGACTTGTAAATCAAAGGTGCTTTATGCATTTATGACATACAGAGTTATAAAATTGTGCTTTAGGGGAAAACTATTTTCCTTTCAGTAGTCACTACCATGACCAGTATTATTTCCTTAGCTCCTAACAACAAAGAAACAAAGATGAGCAAAACAGAGGTATGTTGTTTTAATAAGCTTTGTACCTATGCCTCACAGACCAGCAATTATATTTGTAGAGACACAAGCAGTAGTATTTTAACTGTGTGTTAGTCTTTCAAGCATCTTACTAACACATTGCTGTTTCAGTATGAATATGCAGAGTGTCATACACAAAATGTTATCCACCCCACACAAAAATCTTCTCTATTCAACACCAGCAATCAGGGAAAAGAATATGAGGTGAGAATAGAACTGACACCAAAAGTCACCTCAGTTAAAACACGCCTACAAAGAGGAGGCACTTCACACAACACATTCAAACACAAAAGTTTAAGCAAGAAGAATGGAGGAAAAGAGGGAGAGCTAGCAACTGATCAGTACAGATCTTATTTCAGAAAACATTTATCCCCTCCCACCTTGTGGAAAAAAACATAATTATGTCAGAAGCTTATATTCATATTAAGCACGTCAGCAGATGGCTGACAAAGGGCTCTATGATTTGTCAGTACTTATTGAGAACACGAGAATTGCCAATAATTTGTTTCTCATGACTCTAAAAGTTCATTTTGAAGTACTTTTGAGAGGAACACTGTAAAAGAAATTATTTCTGTATAGTAAATGATCAAATGAGAAGTTAAAATAAAAATTACTGAACAGTAAATATAAAAGCTTACATGTCCTCCCATGGATATTCCAGTCATCCCTAGCGGTCCATAGCCTTCTCTCTCTAGCCAGTGCAAAAGAGCTGCCGATTCTAGAACAAGAGCTCCTCCCATCACAAACAGGTCCGAGACATTTTTTAAACATGACCGCCTTTTCTCCCCAGAAAAGGAAAATACAGGGTTTATTTTCTAAGATTAGATTTTGACAGTTCTCATCATTCTATACATACTTTTATACAAAGCCTGATCACACTCCCAGAGAATTTTGGAGCTGAACTCCTGTTGATTCAACAGGAGAAAAAGCAAGTCCAGATTCTCTGGCCCTTGTGCTTTTTCATCTAAATGAGTACTAGGAATAGACACCTGCTAAGCTTCTAATGTAATATCACTGACAGCCTGGTCTTCTAGAAACAGATATTACCAACATTAGAATCTCATTCATAGCGATCTTTTGTCCTGTAAAGTTATAATGGATCTTTTAGAAATAGAATCAAAGTGATACAGTTCTAAACATACACTATCTCATTTGCAGAAGTAATTATTTTTTCTTTTTTTTTTTCTTTTTTTTTTTCTTATTTACCTGTTTTACATCATTGAAATATTGCACACAACATTTGAAGAGCAATCAGTATGTCAGCTTTGGAAGCACTCATCAGTGTCTGTCACTGTAAGACTGAAATTGTAAAGTGGGAAGTTTGTCACGGTACTGAGAAATTCATGTAGTGTACTGCAAACTATTAAAACACAGAAGAAGAAAAAAAAAAAAAGCAGAAAGCTATTCAGCTGAACCATCAGAGGGACTCTCAAAAAGTGAAAAATAACCCGTATTTTACAAAGCAATTAATACACCTCTAATTTGAGGAGGGGAACTGAGTATTTTCAGTATCACACAGGGTACAAAAGGCTGCTGGCCTCTTCTGCCAGCGTACAATCACATTTGAGACACTCTGAAGCACAAGGACAAAGCTTACTGTGCAAGTCACAGAGGAATGAGCATAGCTGTTGCAGACCAGTATTTACAGGCTAATGTAATTCTTTCCTATTGCTTTGTTACGAGAGATTCCTCGGCTCTCTCCAGCTGCTATATTTATTAAACACCATTACTAGCATATCAACTAAAACCACTGCTGCTGCTTTGTGACAATTACTGGTTGGGGTATCAGACTGAGCACTCCCCTTTCAAAGAATCCTTCTCTACATCTTACATATACCAAATTGTCAAGCTAGACAACTGAGAACGGAGTTAGAAATATCCAAATATTTCTTCTTCTGCAGCAGATCCTCAATAACTGGAAAAAAACACCACCAATGGATGTATTCCAGCACATATTCTCTCTGTCTCTTTCCCATAATCTTACACTTCTAAATGTAATAATAAATACATATGTGTTTAAGCAGTTTTCCTATAAAAAAAAAGTTTTACAAAATCATCTTAAGTTGGTAAACATAAACCCCTTTTAAAAATAGTGGTTCTTAAGTAAAAATAAATAAAATTCTGCATCTGTTTTGGAAAAAAACCCTATAAACTATTTTTTAAACTAAAATTTTATTCTTAAAAGCAATTTTTCTAAGCTTTTGTATTTAGGAAGTCCAAATGCTGAAATCTAAATAAAATCTAAAATGTTGCAGTGTGCGACAGTGCTCCTGGTGAAGTCCTAACAGAATGCACGGGTTTAAGAATTTCAGCTTAAAAAAAAAAAAAAAAATCACCTTCTATGTGTCTTCTACTCACATTAAATGTTCAAGTTAGGGTTAAAACCAACTCATATTTGGACTTTAAAAAATATTGGTAGACAAAAACCTCAGCTTTGCCTCAGACATATTCTCTTGAATTCTGTTTATACTCCAGTGGTTTGAAAAATGTGAAAACCAAAAAAACAGGACTGCCTAATTAGGCTTCTAAATTCACATTTAAGAAACTGACTGAGGGAGCCAAGTCCTGTAAAATACTGAATATTGCACAGTTTCCACCGACCAACAAACAAGGAACGCCAAATTTATTTACTTGTCTGACTGTGGTCCCCTTAAAATACCTTGGAAAAGCAAGATTTTAGCAATTATAACAGTGAAGTAGGCTATCTGAACACAGATTATTCACAGTTGACTGAAATACGATGGCAGCATTTGTACATGCACAGCTGTGAATCAGGAAAATAAACTGATACTTGCTTGCATTCACACTCATCTCACTCTGTACTGCAAGTTCATTTTGTGCAAACTGTGATCTCTTAACACAAAAATGACAAAGTAGCCTAGCAAAGGGTAGAAAATTTCACATTAGTGGGTTACAAGTGGTCCATGCTTGAGGTTTTTCCCTTTTTTTCTTAATAAGCTATCAAAGTTTATACTACTTTGAGCTTCTTGAGAAAACATGAAGTGGTATTTCAAAAAGACAGTATCCATGAATGTAATGGTAATACTTACACTTGATCCTTAGGTTTTCTACAGCCATGTAAAAAAGACTCAAGTTAAAGAATGTAAAACATTTCTATGTAAAAACTGGCAACTGAAATTAAAAAGTAAAATAAAATGAATCATATACATAAATAGCACACTGATTAATTAAAATTTGGAACTTAATTTTCAAATGTTTAGCTGGAACTAAATCGAGTTAAATGTAGTTTGATGATGTAGTTTGCAACATAAGATTTTACTTTTGTCAGGTGGATGGGTAGGAACAAAGTGTAACCAGAGATCCCACTTAACAGAACAGGGCGACAGTGTTATAGAAGTTACTGATGAGTTGACAATACAACACAACTTAACTTTTTCTTTTTTTCAGAAACAAATCTTAAATGGTAGCAGTAAGTTTTTCAGAAGTACCTGAGGTACCAAGAGGTTGCATTCAAGACGGGAAGGCAGGAGAGGCACCTTTCTTTTCTGTCATTAATATATTCAGAAGTCACACTTTACGATGTAGAATGAAAGCAGTTTTCACTCTGTGTTGGCTAAAGGAATCGTATCACTACTTTGATCAGTACACAGATTCATATAAAAACTTTTACTCTAATGACTCCAGTAAGAAGCCATATCATTCAAAAAAATCAGAAAAGCAATACGTGGTATAAAAGTAGTATATTATATTAACTGGGTTCCACATTGGGTTTCATGCAACCGTTATATTTTGCTCTTTGCTTTTATCCACTGAAAAGTCCACTGGAAATTGATCCACAAAGTAGATAATACACCACTATGATAAGTCTTCTACCTTCTAGAGAGAATGTTGAGAATAACTATCTTGCTTTCCATAAAAGGATATAATAAGGATTTTCTAGCAATAGGGAAGCCATACAGGCTTCTTTAATCATTGGGCGTGCCATTAATGTGCGTCTCCTCCAGAAGTGCTAAAGAAAAGATGGACAAACATATATTAAGATTAAATCTGATTATTTAATTTCTCTGTAACAATCAATCTTGCATTTTACATACTCACATGATCTCCAGTGCCTGCTAAATGAATGCACACAGGTCTGTGCTTACTATTCCATCTTCTGGGTATGATGAACTGAAATCTATGAGAAACAAACACCTATTTAAGCAAAGTATGTATACCTATTTACAAGCTGCGCCAGAGAATTTAATCTTAAACAAAAAAGACAAAATAAAGTATTTTTGTAACCCACGCAGGCAAACTGCCAGCCATTCAGCAGTATCATTTTTCATAAAGACATCCAGCGAAGAAAGGAATTTGAAAGTAGCACAGAACAAATGTCAGAGAAGAAAAGGAGCCAAGCTGAAAGATCATGTTCCTAAAAAAGACCACTACCTCATCATCACAATTTAAATTTCGCAGAGTGGAGAAATGGAACTTCAGATGAAAAGCAGCCTGAACAAGCATGACTAGCTTCCCAGGCAGCATTGCTATTTTTCTCCTGAGGGCACAACAGTTGAAACTGAAGATTAAGATTAGCTATATATTTATTTTTTAAAAAAAAATTAAAAACCCAGCAAACAAACCATGAAACTGTTCTTTACACCCAACATCAATCACTTAATGTCTTCTGCTGCTACTCAAATTATTTAGTCTACTGGGGGGGAGGGCGGGGAAATCACTTCTGAGACACTAGTATTTTCCCCACAAGATGGAGCACTGTTACCTAACAACAGCGTTACGCTTCGGCAAAAACACGCACAAAACGCTCAACGATCTTACGGGAATTTTGTAGAGCACTTCAAGAGAGTAACAATACTGCCCAGTGTAACAATTGGCACAACTTGACTACAAACTACAAGAGAACATAGATAAGGCAACAATAAGGATAGTCTATTTTCCAGTATGGTACTAACGAGTCCAATAAGAGACAGTTTATTTCTCTAACCACTGCAGAGGTGGAAAAGAAGTGATACTTAGACTATCAGACTTTTTCTTACATTCCTTAGTGTTACATGGTTAAGTACACACAAAAACACCAACTAGTAATATTGATACTAGCATTGTCAATTTTATCAACTTAAGCTGACAAACTTTAATGTTTAATTTTTAAGTTATTAAACAAAGCTTGGAAAAAAAACTCCAACATTAAATTTTAGCTCAAAACTCAAAGCAAACAGAAATCATGCTCCCTTTCCAAACCCACTTCTCAATTGCAAAGCAGTGTTAGTGTGAAACCAACAAAAAGCCCATTAGGTATCTTCCAACTATGAGGGACCATCCAGCTTTCTGTCAGGATGCTTTATTTTGGCTTGCCAAGTAAGAAAGGCACCAGACTCTCTTGCTACTATTAAATGACCTTACTACTTCAGTACACATACAATATTTTTGTATTCTATGTAAATGGAAGGCTGGAATGGTTCCTTCAAATATAATGTAACATGCTGCTTTCATATAAACAGCTTCTCCTGCTATGTATAAAACAAACAACTACTGTCCTGGCTACAGTATATTTCCAGCATCCTGCTCGTTCGGAAAAAGCCAAACAAGTATTTTTTTTAAAATCCAAGGTATTCCATAGCTTTGTACAATATGATTTCTATACTTGGGGAAAAAAAAAGTCCCCTAGCAAAGGATACACTTTGCTAGGGGATTATTTTTTCTTATTTACACATAGATTAAACTATCACAAGAATAAGTTTTATTTTCACTTTTGACATCAAAATCTATTTCAGCACATTAGTACAAAAAACAGTTTGAGATATTTTACAGACAATTTGTATTACAACAAATTAGCTTCACAATAAAGCTACTGATAGACTATCCTTATTTTTCTACAGTACTAGTTTCAGAAAGGAAATACCACTTGGTTTCTCTTACCTTGCTACAAGAGATTCAACTGGCAGGATACCTGGGACATAATGAGCCAACGGGGAAATGAAGTGCCCCTCAAGGATTTTACAGTCAGATTGCTCCTCAACCTACAGAGAGAATGGGATGATAGCAGTGTATTTCATATCAGCGTTTAACTTGCTCTGAAAGTAAATCTCTTAAAGTAGAAGAATTTGTTATAGGATAAAAATGTACTTAAAAAAAACAAAGCTGAGGTCTCTTTCAAACATAGGGATACACATTATCAACACAGTCAAAACATTTGTTTCAAACTTCGCTTTTACTAAATAACCTCTTAAAGGAATCAAGGACTAAAGTGTAACACTGTCATTTTAAATAACTCCCATAATACATACTAAGTTTCAAGCATTTTTTTTTTTTTTTTAGCTCTCTACAGCCTCACTTTCTCTTCCCTCACTGATCAATTCAGATGTTCTTTTATTGATACAGAGCAACTGGGAACACCTGTGGAGTCAGTTAATGCCACTTGTTAGAAAACTGGTGATCAGCAAAAGCTAAGTGAATATTGTCAGAGGTGCATTCACCACCCTATCTGTATGCATCCCTAATTCAAGTCTGTATGCCAAGCCCAGAAGGAAGTCACACTGTCATAACATCAAACATCAGAAAAATGTAGATTCATATGACATTAGATTCAACTATTCTATCCTATAAAAGCAGCCTAGTAAGTATTAAGTTGATTTCACCTTTATATACCATCAGGAAAATAAATTTAGTTAAACCGCATCATCTCTTGCTTTTAAGTACCTTGTCAATGAACACTGGGTAATCTTTCGAAACCAACGTCTGGCATTTTTCCCTGTTTCCAATAATCTTTCTGAATTCAAATATTCTGTTGAAAGGAAACAAGCAGAGAAGATTAATCTTCTAATCGAAAAAAAAAAAAAAAAGAAGATATAGAGATATATATATATATATATATATACAAACACAAAATTTCAGGAGCTAAAGTAAGCCACAAAGAAAATAGAAGTTACAAAGCTAGCTTTGCATTTACAGATTAATCAGGCTATCATAGGGTAGGTATACAAGATTGTTTTTAAGTAAAAAACAAATTTTAAAAGGCTCAGGTACATTGCTTGCAGTTGCACAGCTCTAAAATAGTATTTTACATTTGCTAATGATCTGAAGTCTAGCTGGAAACAAGTTACTAACAGCACTTTGGGAAGTTCATGAATGACAGAAACAGGAGGGCGAGGTTGATAGCTGGAAGGTAGGGCTACCATTCAGAGCAACCTGGATAAGCTGGAGGAACAGGTCAACAAACATCCTAAAGCTCTAAAATAAACCTACAAAATCTTGTACCTAGGACAGAATAACTCCATGCAACAAAACACGCATAAAACCTCAGATTACATCTAGCCAGGGTATTCTGTAATACCAATCTCAGTTAAAGTACAAAGCTTGAAGAAATTTAATAATTTATTCTAATGAAGCTTCACAGTGCTTAGTTTAAAAAAAATGCTGACACTGTTTCCAGCATGATAGGGTATGCACACTAGGGAGTGGTACTCCCTTCTCCCACTAGCCAGTGTAAGGAGTCAGGAGGAGCCAGTATTCCTCTTTCTTCATCCAGATGAAGCTAGGCTGCTGGGGAACAGCTAGTCTTCTTCCCATTCAGGGACCATACATAGAAAAAAATTCTTTTTACACTTTTCAGACAAGCAAGCCTGCCTCATGCTTCCTCGACAGCTTTTGATCTCATGTGAGAGGTTTTTTTTCCCCTGCTAGGAAAAAGGAAAAGCTATAGCTGATACTACTAGTATGACCAGCAACGCTTCTTTATCAGCATTCAAAGTTAGTGTGATTACCTTTACAGACCCCATGCAAGAGAAAAGCCTTGCCTAGTATTGCAATGGCTAACAGCAGAATTAGTCAGAAGTTCCCCTGTGTAGATAGCAGGTGCACTGGGGGGACATGGGGATGCGACAGCAAAACTTCATCATGTCTCACAAAGAACCAAAAAGTTTTTACGAGAAGGGTTTGATAATATCCAAATGTCCCATTTCAGATACACACATGTGTAACAGAATACAGAAATGCTGCAGTCAAAACAAAACCCACACTTTTTGCTTTTCCAACAAAAGTAAACTAAACATTTTTAAAAATCCAACATTCTCATTTTGCAGGAAAATCTGCTACTTAAGAGAAAAATAAACTGAAGACAGACATACAAAACAATCCAAGTGCCATTTCAAGATGAGATGTTGTGAAGCTAATCAAAGTTTCACTTGGACTTAAAAGCAAAAACAAGTCCTCACATAACTCCACTGCTATTGACAGTGAACAAAATTTTATTTCTGTATTTAAAAAGAAAAAAATTCTTTATTGATTTTCAAACACACAAGAATTAGCTTATTAAATGCAGATTTATACTTTCCTATTTAAATACTACATAATGCAGAAAATATATATTCAGTCACTTAATTTTTAAACTTAAGAAATACAAGTGTTCAACTTCCAGGTGTTACTCTTAACTAATAAAAATCAGCAAATACTTGAAAATTAAAAGGTATTTCCATTTTTTTCTTATTTTCAAGACATCTCAAAAGAATGAGTTCACTGCTTTGAACTATGAGAGAAACTTCTGATTACACCTTACATTTTCAAAGCTCATTATTATTAAGAAGTTACAGAAAGACAGCAAGATCCTCTTTAATGTTAAACAGAACAATTCCTCTGCAAGAACTCAGCAAATTTTGGTTTTAGAAAATACTTTCAGAGATGTTGCTTGAAGTATGTTATGATATAGCATAAGTGAAAAATGTAATTGGACACATATACATTCTCTCAAGAAAAGCCTCTTTAAACACAAACATTTAGCAAATCTTTCAAGACTTCTTTTTAAATCCAGTGCCTTCTTTGATATAGAAACATATGACTTCCTGAACAAAAACTTGAACACATTTTGTTGTGGTTTTTTGTTTGTTTAGGTTTTCTGTTGTTGTTGTGGTTTGTTTTTTTTTTTTTAATAGGATAGTAATAATTGTTAGTACGTCAAGGGTTGTTTTTCCTTTGTTCTAACATTAACTTCTGCTTACGCTGTTATTTTTTAACAAGTCACCTTTTCAGATCCTCTGGCTTTCCCCATCCTCTGATGAAAAGTTTAGTGAGGAGAAGCCTTCTGTACAAGACATCTAGTTTACTCACACCCATTAGCAGCAAACTGACATCTAGAAAACAGAACAGGTAAAAACAAAGCAGTTAAAGGAGTTAACTTGAGTGGCAAATTCATTGACTGTAACACAAAGTAGGTTCTTATTCTGCTATCTGTATTAATGAAAAGCCATACTGTTTTATTCCAAGGAAGTTAACTTTGACATTCAGGTCAATTATTTTCCTTTTAAACAAAATACAAAGGCAGTTAACTGTAGCTTTTTAAGAAAATAGAATTCAGGGGTAGGAATTTGACATGAAAGTTATTACACAATTTATTACAAGCCAACTAAAGAGGCACATAAGGTTACAGAACTACATCTTCAACCAGTCTTAACTATTTCACTTGATTCGACAAAACAGAGTGGCATTGATCTCTGTTCTGTCAATGTAGCTACCATGGGAAAAACTTTTCAGTCAGAATGGGCTTTCATAAACACATCTCAGAACGAAAGCTTGAAACAATATTTTGTTTTAAACAACTAGCACACTAGATCTCTAGCTATGTAATTATTCCTTTACAAAAAAGAAAGAAAAAAAAAAAGTAGCTCCAGTCACTGATGTACAGAAAGCTTATTTTTGTAAACTTGTCTTTATTGGTGTCTTAAGCATACATCCAACCCCTTACTTTATCCATTTGTCCTGGTTTCAACTGGGATGGAGCTAATTTTCCTCTCAGTAGCCACTGTGCTTTGGATTTACTGTGAAACTGTCTTCATCTCTACGCATGAGTTTTCCTTTCCTCCCAATACTCTCCCCCATCCCACTGGGGAGGGGAGGGGGTGCAAGCAACTGTGTGGTGACTAGGGCTAAACCATAACACCATTCCTTTCCACTTCTCACCAACTTGTCTCTTACAGTTTTGAAAATGCTTCTCCCACCCCCTCCAGGGAAGAAATCATGCCATCAAAATCCTTACCAGTATAATTTCATTTTCAGCAAATACACTACCTCAAATACAGCTCAAGCCAACAAGATTTTAGGCAAAGATGAGCATTATTTTCAAAGCAATACTTACTGAAGTGAACAAGGAGTCACTACTGGGCTCTTCCAATGAGGAAGGAAAAAAAAAAAAAAAAAAAAAAGAAAAGGAGAACTCAAGTCTAGTTTCTTGTTTCTTGATCAGCAGGATACAGGTTATTCAGAAAAAAAAAATAAAAAAAAAATCCAGAGTCTGTGTACACCTAAGAAAACAACAAATTTAATAATCGAAGACTTGGTTAGTAAGTTACCTTCAATTGTTTTCTAGTATTTCCAGATCCCTCCATACTAAATGGTCTAAATAACTTTATCACACTCCAAACAGTATAACTGAATTCATGTTTGTTTTTTTTTTTTTTCATTTTAATCCAAAGTTCATTTATTCTGCCACACTTTAATACGTCATTCTTAAAACAAACGTGTCTGAATATAACAAGTTAAAGTTGTGGTCAGATTAATAAATACATTCCTCTGCAGTTCTAAAAAGCTGATACTTAAGAATCAATACACAGAAAAAAGAAAAATGCTTTGACGCTTAACAGTAAGTTACTATCAAAACAGAAACTAGAGACAACTTAAGGTACTTGAATACATTCTAGCATCCTAGAAAGCCACAACAGTTCTGGGTTCAGTCATTACAGGGCAGAAACAGATACCTGAAATCAGCAGGAAGTCAGAGTGAGGACCTTCTATTTTAGCATTGTAGAAAGTGCTAGTTCATCTTCCCCCAGTCCCAAACAGTTGACTCTGTAATGTTATTGTTCTGATCCATATCTACCTAGTCTAATAGAATCACAACCTCAATACAAGCTTTTTCCTTGCACACTCTGGAGATATCCATTGCCTTCACGTGCTGTGGGGGTGCCAGACAGGAAATATTTGCTAGCCTTTGCAAGGTCCCTCCTCTGCTTTTTGGAGCAGGTGTAGTATTTTCCGGGTGCTAGAAAAGATCTGGGTGGTGGAGGCAGGGACAGCAATACAGACCAGACCCTCTATGGGGCTGGGAAGACAGTTCAGAATGAGTACGCAGAAGAGTAAACCTATGCTGCCAAAATAACACTAAAACTAGATTTGCAGTTCTATCAGAACAGCGCTTACCAGTAATTGCAAAAAGAAATTTTAATCAATGTTTTGATGCCTAACAAAGCAGCCCTGCATGTTTTGCTTGTTTAGCTGTAGGGGTGTTGTGGTGGTTTTTTTTAACCCTCTGCAAAGTAAAAGCCAAATAAGAGAGAAAACATGAAGAAGCTGATTTTGGTGAGAGTTTGGAGGCTGGCCTGATGGCTCTCACTGTTGCACCAAAGGAATGCCAGAACAAGTTTCTAGACAAGTGCATTATATTAAAACACAACATTGATTGTGGCGAAAGGGTTGTCTCGTCCTGTATTCTATTCCATTGATTGAATGAAGACTCTAAAGTAATTCAAGATACTTCAATTAATCAGATTCAAGATTAAATCACTGCTGGAAAGAGTACAGGAAACACTAAAACAAAAAAATATTCCAAGTACGTGAAACATGTGTACAGAACCTCTCAGAAATATTACTGAGATAAAATAGGGATTATCCTCCCATTCTGTTTATCTCCTAAAAGGGTAGGACATGCTTCAGTCACTGCCCATCAATGTCTACGTGGAAAGAAAATTACAAATAGTTTTACTGTCAGAAAAGGCAAATCCAACTGTTGGAGGCTGAAGTTTTACAACTACACAGAAGAATTTAAAAGTGTATTTTAGCAGTAAGAGTTTGAACTTGAAAAAAAAAAAAAAATCAGCAGAGCTTGTTTTGGAATGTGACTGGATTTCCACCACTTGATACCACACACATCAGATCACGATCCCTTTGTACAACAGGTCAGCTGGAAGCAGTGACCTGATACAGATGCTGCATAGTTGTGTAGACCAAGAAACAGTGCCTGTGTTACGATTATTCAGTGAGTATATTGCTAACACAGGAAGATTTACATAATCATATGTTGCAAACAGAAACTGTAACAAAACAAAGGCACATTAAGAAGTGATCCACTGAAAAACCTCTACGATTTAAACTAGTATTTTCCAGAGAAGACAAGGAAACCAAGAGATAAGTTATAACTAGGCTTTTGCTCTACAAAGAGTGTTTTTCTTTGCTTCCAGAACACTCATGCTACATGCTAGCTGTAAGTTTTTGGTGTGCACACATACTGCATTGAAACAGGCACAAAAATGCATCCAAAAATCCAACACATAGGAGGTCAGCCATTCCTTTTTATCCAGTGCATGCAGCTGCAGCGACGAGAAAAACACCACTGGAAAGTACATACGGACTTTATCAAAGGCCCAGACTACTGCTTCCACACCTGAAACAGCTCCCACCGAGAAGTCAACCTGAAAAGGCCAAGAAGGTGTAGCTGTTTGAGAAGGATGAGGCCTTAACTTCCCTGACCTATTACTTTTTTTTTTTAATATCTCTCTTCCAATTGATGCCAGGTCATGCTTTTTTCCCCTTTTTCCTACAACAGAAGACTATTTAAAAATAAATAAATAAATAAAAATAACGAAGAAATCACGGGGACAAGCCTGAAACAAGCCCCGCCACAGTTTCACGCAGAGAGGAGCCTGCGGACGAACACCGGGGCCTAAGCCAGGCGCGTTACACCGGGGGCCGAGCAGCTCCACGCCCCTCCGCTCGCCCTCCGTTATCAGCGGATGGGGAGCCCGACCCAACCATTTACCGGTCCAAAGTGCAGCGCTCAACCGACGGTGCCCCACCGCCCACACAGGCAGGAGGTGCACCCCCCCCCCCCCCCGCCCTAATTTCACCAGAAACCCCCTCAGCCCGCCCCGGGCGGCACCCGCGCGCTCCCCTCAGCGACGGCGGGAAGGGGCGGAGGGGGAGGCGCGCGCGACGGCCCGTTAACGGCCCGACGCGCGGACACCCGCAGCCCCCCGAGGGGAGGGGGAGGAGGAGGAAGAGAAGGAGTGGGGGGGGTCCTACCGGACACCAACCCCCTTCTCTCCCCGTCCTGCCCCCCGCGAAGGTCACTCACCCGACGGCGGAGGCACCACATGGGCGGGAAGAGGAGGAGGGAGACGGGGGTGTGGGAGGAGAAGGGCGGGGCCGGCCTCAGGCGCGAGCGGGCGCACGTACGCAGGCGCTCAGCGCGGGAGGCCGGCCGGCCGGCCCCGGCCCCGCCCCCGCCCCCGCGCACGTCACCGGTGCTCACCGCCCCGTCTCGCGCTGGGCCGGCTCCGCGGCGGTTAGCGGCCGCCCCGACCGGTAGCGCCCACCAGCGGCGGAGGCGAGGTGTGGGGGGGGGGGTGGCCTGGAGTGGATCGCGGCACTACGGGGCTCGGAAGCGGCCGCGGCGGGATATGGCGGCGGCCTCCAGTCCGGAGGTGGCTGCGGAGGGGCAGGAGCCTTTGCTGAGTCCCGGAGAGACGGAGGAGGAGAGCAGGTAGGGGCTCGTCGCTTCCCGCCCCCCTGGAGTGGTTTCGTGTGCCGCGGGGGGCTGCGCCCACAGGCACCGCCCTCCCGCAGGAACCACGCGTGGGTACCGCGTCCCTCACCGCCCCCCACCGCCCCCCACCCACGCGTGGGTGCCTGACTCCCGCAAGGAAAGCCCGAGCGTGGGGGAAGCCGCCGGCCTCGGGAGGGGATACCGGATACCGGCCTCGCCCTCCCCGCGGCGGGGGGGGGCTGGAAGAAAACAAACACCCTCGCTTGGGAAGTGTCTAAAAAGTCTGAAACCGGTTATTGTGGTGCTGAAGCCGAGGGGTTTAACAGCCCTCCTCCTGTGTGTCAACATTCCTGAAGAAGTAAATGTTCAAGTCGTGCCGTGGAATAGCTATATTAGCTTTAAAATTGCCAAGTCTATGTATGCCCTATATAAACGACGTTTATGAACTCTGGCGTTTACGACCTTGCTCTGCGTTTTTTTGGACAGAGATGGTTTTGTTTACAGTGCTTCAAAAGCAGAAGAAGTGAAGTACTCTGAAATGTTCTTCTGAAAAAGTGCCTGCGTCTCAGAAGGTGCTTATGAACTTCAGAAAATTAACAGACTGCTCACAAAGTTTATAACTTCTATTTTAATTTTTTTTTTTTTTACAGCCCTTGCAACCTTCACCAGTATCTTTTACACACATCTTTTACATTGTATTTTCTCATGGTAAGAACAGAGTGACTGTGCCTTTTAATCTAGTCAGTAGTTGTTCAGGTTTGGGGTCTTTTTGCTTTAAAGTCACGGTTCTGGCAAGATGTCTGGGATTTTACGGTTTAACGCGCACTTCTTAAAACCTTCACATGATACCTGTGGTGCTCCAAAGTGTCTATACAAAGTGATTGCAGAATTGAAGGTCTCTCGGGATAAATCTCTCTTTGTGTAACATTTGAATGCAATGGCACATGACAGCATTTCTATTTTTTTTTTTTTTTTTTTTTGTCAATGTAGTATTTTTCAGTGAAAAATTAGCTTGCTTCTAAAATGAAGTCTTGATGTTCTTTGCTGTGTGGCAGTCCATTCCTGCTTAACAGTTTACACAACTGTATTGAGAAATTAATTGTGAAAAATGTTTTCGGTGTCCTGTGGAAACAACTAGAAGAGAATCTGATAATGATTTCTTTTTCTCTTGACTTTTGTTTCAAAACCAGGGATGTTGTGGAGACACAAGAGCATTATAAGAGCAGGTGGCGATCCATCTGGATTATGTATCTTACTATGTTTCTCAGCAGTGTAGGTGAGTAAACGTGGGTGGATTTCCATGTTATTTGCTTAATGAATATATTTTGGTTTTAAAAATACAATTTTCTAGATTTCAACTAAGTAGCTCTTTTAATGCTACTGTACATTTATAACCTTCAAAAGGTGCATTTTCTGATTCTTCCAAAGAGAAGATATGACTAACAAATCAAACAGAAAGTTACATTTAATAAGTTAAGTAATACTCTGTTTTGAGACTAAATGATGTATTACTTAAATCTTTGCTTTATGGCTTTGTAATAGTTTGAGGTAAAAGGTAGTGGCAGAGTAAGGTTATTGCTCAGAACCAAACAAAACAAAGGTTATGCTTGTATCATCCAAAGTGAAACATCTAGGGAATTAAATTAGAAATAACAATGAGTTCTTAAGAGGTAAGATCTTTGTGGGAATGTACGTTATCTATTTAAAAATGTGTATGAGAGTTTGTTTTCTCTTACGGGATTTTGCCTCTCCCTTGCAGAACAAGTTACTGTTTCATTCCTAAATAACTGCCCCTGGAAATGAGAACGCTGTTGGTTTTTTCACGTGGGCCTAAAAATGATCTTAAAAATTATGGGATACATCAGTGATTTTTGTTGTTTGTTTTTTAATTTGATGAATTGAAATTTCTTTGATAAATGAGTACAAATATATCAATCTATCAAGAAATCATTTTTACTCTGGGGATCTTGTTGTCCCTTCATTCGAGTGAAGAATCCCATGCAGTTTGCTTGGCACATCAGTTTTCTTTTCATTGGAGTTTTTTTGTTTAGTGTGTATGCACCTATAAAATGTTATTTTAAAAATAGTTCCTCCTGTTAGAAGGAATTATCACTCATTAAAAACATACAATACATAGCTTTTTCAGGTGACAGACTGATGCAGTTTTAGACTGTCATGCACTTAGGAGCAGAAGAATGAACCTCTAATAACTGTTCCAGTCAAGTGAATTACTGATAAACATGGCAAATAAAGTAACTTCAGTTATGTTTTTATTACGTTGCAGGTTTCTCAATTGTAATTATGTCTGTGTGGCCATATCTCCAAAAGGTTTGTAAATATGTTTTTTTTAATTGTAAGAACAGAACACTCCTGCTTGGAAAGTATGTAATACAAAGCTTGGCATTTTATTTAGGAAAAGAAACAGTGAAGGGAAATGTGTGGTTAGAAGAGACTTTTATTTTGCCATCCTCTTGGGCAGTTTTTATTATTTCATGTAAAATCTGTCGGTTGACTTCCTGAATTGATAAAGGTAAATCATAATCCAGAAATGTTTGGTTTTCCAATATAATTTCACTGTTTTCTGGGACAGTGAACAAATAGAAATCTCTTTATCTGAATGCATTTGTACTGTTAAAATGTAATACACAAGGCCTGTCTATATTTTGGGGAAAAAAAAAAAAAAGGAAGTTGAAGGTAGAAGTTGCTCTGTAAATGTCAGATTGTTGCATGTAGACCTTCTTGATATTCTTAATAGGGAATTGCCTGTGTGTCTGGATAGTGGTTTTAGGTTTGGATTTTATTCCTTCTTTGTTGTGTTGCTGTTAAAAGTGACATAAAAGGTCTCTAAAACTTCAGTTTAATCTGTGCTGGGATTTTGCTGGTCTTGAAATTGTACAAGGCAATTCCAAATGCAAACTTGGAAGAACATATCCTGGGCAGGATCCTAGAGGTATCATTAAAATCTAGGCTGGTGCTGAATTCTTGGAGAAGAAAAGAAAATAAATCATCAGCCTTTTAAATCAGGACAGGTTCAGGCACGTGCAAAGGTGACTTAAGAGATTCCTTGCTCCTGGCCTGTAAACTCTCTACCGTAGTGCTTAACTTATGTCTACAGCCTATGTCTATGCTGCATGAAAACTATTTGAGTTTGCTGCAAGTGAGCCATTTCCAGTCCCAAATCAAAGCACTTTTTATTGGTTTGGTGCATTGCTGGCGACAGTTAGCCAAGGTTTGTTGTCCTGGACAAAGTACTATGTGAAAACCACTGCTTCAGAGATCCAGAAGAAGTCATGTATTGCATGGTGCCATATACCCTCACAATTACAGTGGGGAGTCTTGGGTACTGACTCTAAAATGGTTTTGTTGATATTATTTTAAAAATATAGTACCTTACCCATAGAACTGATGAATTTGTCTCTGCAGATCGATCCGACAGCAGATGCAAGTTTCTTGGGCTGGATTATAGCTTCGTACAGCATTGGCCAAATGGTCGCCTCTCCCTTATTCGGCTTGTGGTCCAATTACAGGCCAAGGAGAGAACCTCTCGTCGTTTCAACTGCTATTTCTGTAGCTGCCAATTGTCTTTATGCCTACGTCCATGTTCCTCATTCTCACAACAAATACTACATGCTAACTGCACGTGCTCTTGTGGGATTTGGAGCAGGTAACCACAGCAGATTTTACGTTTCTAAAAATTACTAAGTTCTGTGTCTTGTGTAAGATGGTTTACATGATATTTTAGTAGCAGATTTACCATTATATGTATGATAACTTATTACTCAACAAAGCAAAGAAAGTTTTATTATAAACTAGAAATACTAGTTTATAATAAAATTTTGTATTTGTGTAGATGTGTATAAATACTACAGGGAGTGCTGGGTTTTATTTTCTTGCAAAATAAGAAAAACCCTCATGTAACTGGATAATTTAAGAATATAACTTTGTTATTTACAGGAATGCTTTCTTGGTTTTGTTTTTTTTTTAAGGAAACGTGGCTGTAGTCCGATCGTATATTGCGGGTGCCACTTCTCTTACGGAAAGGACAAGTGCCATGGCCAACACCAGTGCCTGCCAAGCGGTTGGTTTCATATTAGGACCAGGTAAAGCGTATCTTCTTTCCTCCCTTCTCTAATAATTTTTAGGATTAAATTGGGCATTGGAACTAGGAATCCTCAGCAGCTGTATGTTAGGGATTTTAGGGCATAGTTTGTCCGTGGTATCAAAATTGAATAAATGGGATCCACTTAAAAATCCTTGTGTATGCTGATATAACTGACATATTCTAGTCCAAAGAAACTCTAATTACTTGTAGTTAAAAACTAGCTGGTTTGGATTGCTGGCAGTAGGAAAAACAAATTCCAGGATGCTCTCTTGTACCAGCCCCGGCTAAATAGTCTGTGACCAATTGCACTTGATTCATAGAGAAGGGAATCTAACACAACTGTACTTGGGCAAAGATTTCTACCTTTCAGAAGTGACTGAAAATTTCACCTTGCCTTGGATGTTTTGGAAAACAACATCCAACAGATCCTTCTGATCTTGTAGTGACAATGACAAAATCTTCATGTTGGCAAAAATTTTGAGACATAGCACAGGTCTTACAGAGAGCTAAGGGAACAAAGAGCTCAAGGGGTGTCAGATCAGGCAGAACTGTGGCTCCTCAAATACTTTGTCTATCTACTTCATGGGAGAAACGTGTTAGACTTGCCTTGTGTTGTAAAGTGACAGCAATTTTTTCCTAAACAGCCTCTACAGCTGGAGATTAAGATTATCCAGTTAGTAGAGCTGAAGTGCTCTGTGTATGGTAATAAAATGAGGAACATTCAGGGCTGAACATTTTTGCTTTAGTTGATTATTACTAATACTATTGATAGAGCATTAAAGGATCTACAGCAACAAAAAAATCTGCATTCTTTGTGTGATTTGCATAGAGTATGAATTTAGCTAATTCACTTTCCTAATTTGATAAGGACTCTCAGTGCATTTCCTAACAGTAGTAATCAAGTGACCTGATCTTACAGACCTTTGCTCTGCGCCAATTTAAATTTTAATTGAAGAAAAACCCCACAACTTCTTTTATTTCTAGCCTGCCCTTAGCAAGAGGGGTAGTCCAGTCCCAGGACCAAGATTTTCCATGCGGGAGGAAGAGGGAAAAAGAGTAAATCAGCTGTCTGCCCATGGCCAAGAAAATTAACCATTGGTACACTGAGAATTCAGTTCCAGTTCTTTAAGTGTCATGCTGTACATGTATCTGTACATACTGTACATACAGTGTATCTGTATGTAACCAAGACTTTTTCTGGCTAGTTGAGATCCCACTGGTACCCATCAGTTTATTTAGAGTAGAATTCTCAAGATGTAAAAGGTTTGACAGGTATAATATTTACATTTTACTTAGCAATTAGAACAACTTACCCAGTTTTATATGTTTATTCTATGTCTGTTCTAATACTTAATGATTCTCAAGATTTTCTTAATAGATTTATCTTTTTAAGTTTTTCAGACATGTTTTACACTTATTGGAGAAGAAGGAGTAACATGGAAATTAATTCGTCTTCAGCTGAACATGTATACAACACCAGTTTTATTTGGAGCTGTCTTAGGAGTTATTAATATTATTCTCATCTTTGCCATATTCAGGTAATGAAGTCAAAAAAGAGAAATATTCTACCTTGTTTTAGTAGTTGGGTTGTAACAAATGCTGCTCAGGATGAGGAATAATAAGCCTGAAATCTGGAGCACTAAAACTATAAACGGTTAGTTATTTTTCAGGATTTCTACTTTCTTTAATACGTATCTTTTTCATTATGCTTATAAATTAATCATAATGATGTTACAGCTAGAATGTAAACTGATCTTAAAAGTTAGAGCTGTTAGATTATTAGCTTAGCCTTGACAGGTTTTTAATTCTCTAAAGAGAAATAAAGTTAGCTTGTCTGTAGGGTTCTCACTGTATCTTTCCTTTGAGAATCTAGAGGGGGGATTTTTATGCGTTATCTCATTTGTGGCAGTGAGGGGAGGGGAGAGATGCACACAGATACGCGATATTATCCCACTAGAATATTGCCTTTCTTGAATGTAGTGGTGTTCACTGCAGCCAAATGTAGACTACACAGATGATGTTTAAAGGAGCTGGGAATAATTAGAATATAAGATTATGCCATTTGGAATTATTTTAATATTAATTTGACTCAATTGTAGATAAAATAAATATGTGTATTAATGAAAACAGTTCTAAATTTCTAGAGAGCATCGAGTGGATGACATGGGACGGCAATGCAAAAGTATCAATGTTGAAGGAGAAGGTATCTATGTTTTCTGGAAAACTTACTCTGTGATGATAATTTTGAAGTGCCCTGCTACTGTATACAATCTTTTAGAAGTATTCTAAAGTCTGATGCGTTGGCTCCATCTCTTTCTGACTGGTCCACAAATTGCTTCATGTCCACATTGTGTCCATATATGTCCGTAATGCTGTCTGGTAGCAAAGAAGGAAAAAAAAAAATCGTACGGATCCTCCTTTTCACCCTGGAACTGTCTCTTCTAAGACACAGTATTAAGTGAATATGAACATAAAAAAAATCTCCCTTGACTTCTGCTCTGCAGTTGTGCTTCTCTTTTGTTCCATATCATGCTGAGTAGCACTGTTATTGCTTATCAGCTTTCACATACGGTATCTTATTAGAAGGTGTATCTTGTGTAAGTAAATTTAGTTGGTGAGACTAAAGTACAGTAATTGCCACAGCAAATACATACCTTTTTGGTACACAGTTCAAATTTATTTTTTAAATGTTGTATCATTTTCACTTGAAGAATAACAAGTGTATACAAGATGATCTTAAACCTCTTTTAAAATGTGTGGAACTTGCCAGTTTCAGTACAGGATTAGGTTTCTGTTCAAAAAGGGAGCTGTGTGAGCACACCACACGTTGGTGTTTTCTGTATGGAAACTCTGTGCTGAGGTTAGAGGAACAAAAGCTTCGTGGTGGAGAATTCTACTGTTGTATACTTTTGATCTTGCAAGAGGAACAGAAAGTGTTTTAGTTTCCATTGTTAAGACATTTCAAGAAGTTTGTTTGTTTTACTGTCACTCAGGACTTGTCAGTCCCAGCATTATAGTAGGTCAACAGATGGCATAACCAATTTTGAAATAATTTTCCGTCGTTGTCAGAAGAATTGAAATTTCAGCAATTCCGTTTTGATTTGAAAACATTATACTTAGATTGTCAAAATATAACTGCCTGGGCACCCTCCATCCTACATGTTAAGTATTTAACACAGTAAGGCAATCATTAATCTTTGTAATCTGTGGTCATGTGAAAAGAGCTCAGTTTGCAGTTCAGATTATTCTTTGGTTTTCTTGCAGAAAGTGGTGTTCTAGATCAGGACGAAGAAGGAAACGTTGACCATGTTGCTGTGGTAGCAATCAATTTTCTTTTCTTTGTCATCTTGTTTGTGTTTGCTGTCTTTGAAACGTAAGTTTGTCTTATTTTCTCTCAAAATACTTAGACATGTAATGTAGTTAGACTGGGTGTGCGTGTAAAGGCCTTTTTGTTGCACTCATTTTCTTAACCGTACTCCTCAGAAATATAAGTCCAAAACCATATGCAAGCAAATTGATGTATGCTAATATAGAGTAATGAATTAAAGGTCAGTAGTAACTGAAAATATGCAGCATACAGTTTGTAGTATGTGAAAAATTAATGTAAAAGCTTTTGAATATGTGCAAACCCATATCCTCAAGTTTTTAGGTGTTGAAAAAGCACTTAGTAATGATTATTTCAGTAACGATGAAAACAATTGTTTGATATAGTTAATGCAATTGTATTCTTAAATACGCTGTTATACATGGCCTTTTTTTTTAACCTGAAGAGGTATATTATTCACTCCCAAATTTTCTCTATATAAGAAAATAAGTAAAACCTAATATTATCTCAGAATGAAGTCTACTTCTTTTTTCTTATCAAATACTTTGAGGATATAAGATTTATTTTGTGTAGCTAAACTTTCTTTTAACATTATGTCTCTGTCAGTTGCGTTATTTTCAGAAAATTGAGTTCCTAGGGATTGGTTGCTAACAGTGAAACAGTCTTAAATGTTTATTATTTTTATACTCACAGGGCCTGATTTTTTTTTTCTTTCTGTTACTATTGCTTTGCTTTAACTGCGTTGTCTTTTCGTGAAAGAGACTAATGGTGCTTCAGAGTATGGCTGGTGTAATGCAGTTGTGGATTTTGTCTAGTGGATTTATTTTTAATAAATATGCGTGACAGAATTAGTTTATAACGAGCCTGTGTTTTCTGATACGCCCATCAGGAGAAAAGGCTGTATTTGATGTTTGGGACAATATATATATGGAAACAGCTGTAGAGAAGTTGAGTTTTTTCAATTAATGTCGTTTTGTTTTGTCAATTTAGTATAGCTACTCCATTGACGATGGATATGTATTCCTGGACCAGGAAAGAAGCTGTTTTTTATAATGGAATAATCCTTAGTGTGGTTGGCATCGAATCAGTTGTTGTTTTCATGGTGGTTAAAACACTATCTAAAAGGTAAGTTTTTGGAGGTTATCTTATTTTTTTTTTTACTTATGTTAACTAAGTGTGGAAAGCTTTATGGCAAGGCCAAATCTTCGTTACTTAATCTTTTACTTGTTAATGAATCTGGTTTTACTGTGACAAAGAAATTAGTCCAATTTTGACACAGCCGTGATGCTGTGGTTGTTCTTTGTTTGGTTAACATAACCCCCTTCCTTGTCTTTTACCCTGGAATCGCAAGAGAAACGGGTTTTATGTTAGTGTGATTTTGCGATTTTTCTTGCAGGTGTTTTGGTCAGGTAGCTTTTCCTCAAACTCATGGGCTATGTCATTAGCACCTTCATAAAGTTTACTTGAATTAAATAATATATTTAATTGTGATTTCATTGTTTGATAGGACTGGTGAGCGTGCCATACTCCATGGAGGCTTACTGATTGTCTTGGTTGGATTCTTTATCTTACTCCCTTGGGGGAAAAAACTACCAAATATCCAGTGGGAAGGTATAATTCAAGTCCTACTAAACTATAATTGTGATGTTTTATTGAAAGCTTTTTATTGTATTTGTTTCTTAACGGTATGCATAACTTGTTTTTACAGAAATAAAGAATAGCTCCATTCCCAGAACAAATCCCACTGAAATGTTAATGCCTTTCTGGAGTTTGCAAGCAATGCAGCTTCCATCCAACCATACGGTGGAACCCGTCGGCTGCCCCGTCACGCAGTCCTGGTGCCTGAATACTCCTATGATCTATCTGGCCCAGTACCTCAGCTCCGACGTACTAATAGGCTTGGGCTATCCAGTTTGTAACGTCATGTCCTACACTTTATACTCAAAAATTCTAGGACCGAAGCCTCAGGTAAGCGTGATGCTTAAACAGTTTTTTTTCATTTGCTCTCCAGGACTTGTACCCTCTTTATTAGAATGAGAGATCTACCTAAAACTCCTTTTGTCATCAGCCACATAGTGGTACGGTTCAACCAGGGCAGAAATTTCCAGGAACTCCACTCTTTTTTTTTTTTAAATCCAAGGCAAGTCCCTAGAGGAATTAGAAAGCAAGGCTGGTACTACAATTCATGGCAAATCTTACAGCATGAAAATTTCAGCTAAGCTCAAAGCTTATGGCTTTCACAACTGTTCTGAAAGAGTCATTTTTGTAACAACCAATTATGTTGGTACTGTACTAGGCCAGGCTGGATGAGGCTCTGAGCAATCTGACCTAGTCAGGGATGTCCCTGCTCCTTGCAGGGGGGTTGGACTAGATGGCCTTTGAAGGTCCCTTCCAACCCTAACCATTCTATGATTCTATGATTCTACTTGGAATAGCAGTACAGAATAATGTTTCCCTTACTAAGGATACTGTATAAAGACTACAAATGCTGTGATACCTCCAGTTATTGACATTTTACAGTAGTGAAACACACAGCAAGGTGATATTACTGCTTTACAACAAGTTTTCTTCCTTTTTCACTTCACTCATTTTTTCCATGTTACATTTTGCTGTAAGAGCCTAAATGCTTTGAGCCAGAATGCCTTTTTGTTCGAAAGCCATGGAGTATGTAGCTCAGTGGAGCCTTTGAATTAATGCTTAGAGAAGCTGAGCAGTACTCTTGGAAACAAAATGCTCAGTATCTTCATGAGTTAAGAAAAATAAGCAATTGCTTAAACACTTCTAAATTTTTTAATTAGAATAATTGCTTGGACTTATTGGCAAGCCAAAAATTTCCTGTATTACTAATATAAGCTTTTCATCTTCTGTAGGGTGTCTACATGGGATGGTTAACTGCCTCTGGAAGCGGAGCACGAATACTTGGGCCTGTTTTTGTGAGCCAGATATACACTCACCTGGGACCACGCTGGGCATTTAGCTTGATCTGTGGAGTAGTTGTAGTCTCTCTCTTAATCTTGGAGATAGTGTACAAGAGACTTATTGCATTTTCTGTCAGATATGGAAGGATGCAAGAAGAGAATTGTTAAATAGTTTTGTTTTGTTTTTTTTAAAATAAGTAAAACCAACCAGAAATAATACTTAGTTTATTACTACTTTTTAATGAGGAGTACCTAACCACTGACCTTGTTAGCTGTATGCTAAGAACTGCAGACCTGTACTTACACATTGACAGAACACATAACTTGGTCACATCCTAATATATCGTTACTCCTGCTGCAACAGAGCTTTTGTATTCTGCTTTTCCGGCAGCAGAGGATGGGATGTGAACAAGTTAGATCGATACAATGGCACATTTGAAGTGTATACAGTGTAAATGATGCACCTGTGTACTGAATGCAGCTGTGAAGGCCAGAGGTTATGTGCATCCTTTCCAGAAAGAAGTAAAACAAATTTTTATCTTGATTCTGTGAATCAGGATTAGTAACGCTTTTGTAACTACAAGATTAGTTGAGCTGCATGCACTTTGTACGGAAACATCACTACTTAAGTGAACCTCCTGATGTTCGGTTTGCTAGCTTGTAAGCACTGGTGAACACACAATGTCTCACTTTGGAAACGGTTACGTAGCAGTACATTTTCTCTAGGATTTCAAATTAAATGTGACTGAATTGTAGAGGAAGATAGGTGCCTACTTCAGAGCAGTTTATTTGAGGTGGTTAAGAGCCATTGAAAACCACAGCCTCTGTGGCTGTTACTTGAACTACAGTGAACCGTATGTGCAATTTTTGTTCTGCTGAATGCCTTTTTGTAGCAAGAAAGATACCTTGCACAGAGTTTAACTATGCACAGCTGTTCTTAACTTTACTACAAGAAGGAAATACTAAGTGTGATAGTTCACACTTTTGTTGACATTTGTGAGAATAAATGTACTGTGCTGAGTAACCAGTGTTAATTAAGTAAAATGGAGGGAATTGGCTCCTCAGGTGTTAATTATTTATAGATTTATTTTTTTTCTGATAAAGTAGTATGAGAAACAGGAATTTGTTTGAATCACTCAGTGTTTATTTTTAAAAGTGAAGTAATATTTTTTCTTCATCATAGCACCTAAGCTCATCTGTACAGGTTTATCTGTTTCGGTACTACTGGGGAAAAAAATTCTGGAAAAACTCCAATATGAGAGTTGGGGCTGCTGCTTAATGTCTCTAATATTTGATGCTTACGGGATTTATTAAATGTAATTAAGTATTCCTATGTAATGAATTGTTTAAACACTAAAAGACCACTAAATTAAAAGATTATTTTTTCAATAGTGACTGAAAGGAATATAAAAGTTTTATTCTCTTTTATTCTTACAAAAGATGTTATTGTATTCACAGGTAGGGCTTCTATTTTTTCTTTTTATTCTGGTTAGCAATACAATGTAACTGCACTTAAGTTGCTGTTCCTTACAAGCTAGCTGCCTAGCTGATTGTTCTTTTCAAGCACTTACATCTTTCTGCTCCCCTCATGTTTACCTCTTAGGCTTTCTTCAACTACTTATGTTTAGCTTGCACATCCAAGTAGATAGTTAACATCTGAAGTAAAGAGAATCAGTGTCACTGATAATGCAAGTTTTTAACAAGGTTGACTTGCTACTTTAGAAGTGAATAGAGTTAAGATTAAAGGACTAAACCAAGATGTTTCTTCTAAGAAAGCTGTATTCGTGTGCATAGGTTTGTATCTAAAGGTATATTCAGAGAAACGTTAGAGTCTGGACAAGAGCTATGCATACTACTTGGTTTCTCAAAGGCTTGTAATCATTATTTTACCATGTAGTCATTCCATTTGAGTACCAAGGTCCAACATGAGAAGATACACTTCTCTCCTGAAAGAGCAGTTATAAAAAACCACACCTTTTAGAGAATCATTTAAGGCTTTAAGTGCTACTTCTATATCGGTCTTATTTCTTATTTGCAAGTATTTCCTCAACTTGGACATGGCAAAAAATAATAAAATTCACATTTGTCTCTAAAAGAGACTAGATGAATAATGAGAACTGACAGTAGTCAAAGCTATTTCAGCTCTAAGCTGAACCTACATATTTGAAAAAAGGTGTATTGGAACATCTCTTTCCTGAGGGTTTTTACACAGCTCACTTTATTGTGCCTCAGCACCTCTAAAACTCCATCCTCCCTGCCACTGACACCTTTTTGGATCCCACTCTGCTGCTCAACTTAAGCCTTTCTCCTACCTTATAAGGAAAAGTTGGAGTACTTACTTCAGTATGAATATAAGCACCATCAGAAATGTTAGCATACTTAAAGCAAAATGCTTGAAAAAACTGTTAATGCTACTGCAGTTTGTTTTAAGTGCAATTCATAATGCGTAAGACAAGGTAAAAGAACCTTAAGTTAATAAAGTTCCTACAGTATGTGTAATTTGTTTTGCTATCAACTGTGCTCCTGGTTTTAATCATCTGTAGGCCAGAGGTAAAATGCTGAAAATAGAAATCACAGTGCAATTTTTCAGTTCAGCAAGTTGGAAGTAACTTTGTGCAACAGTTTTATATTATTTGACCCTAAACTCCCAACATGATGCTCCTATTATAACTTCAACTTAATACTTAGAGGAAAGGGCTTTCCTCTAAACCATCACTTGAACACAAACCAAGTAAATAGATCTGGACAATTACCACTGCATTTATTTTTTTTTTCCTGTTGTTGTATAAAATGCTTGTGCAGGGAAGTTAAAGCTGCTGCTACAAAAAATAAAAACAAACAGTTATAAAACATATACATATTTACATATATTACTTGTAAGATGTAAAAATATAAATTATTTACAAATACAAACACTTCAACAGCACAGATGCTTTTTCCTTGATTGTTGGCACTGAGTAAGCAGTGGGAGAAGAAGAAAAAAAAAAAAAAAAAAAGAGAGAGATATTCAGATTTGTTTCCAAAAAGTTGATACTATGTTGAACTAAGGTGTTCAAAGTTTTGCCTGAGCAAGTTTATCCATCATTTTGAGGAAAAACGTGTTTAGGATTTTTTTACAAGCAATTTGCTACACATAAACAGAGCAATCCTTCCTAAATTTTTACCAGCTTTTGGAAGAACTTCTGCAAAGCTGAGTAAGATCAGTCACTTCGCTTGAAAGTGAATGACTGAGTTTATTAAGCTCTTGTGTCCAGACACTTGCTTTGCTTTCATCAGTGGGGACCAGCTGGATTGGTAAACATCACAAGGATAGAAGACAGACAGTGCAGCTTCTCTTTGATGTACTCTGGCAACTTATCGTTTTCTCCATACCTAGAAAGGCAAACGAGCATACAAAATTTAGAGGCTTGAAATAATTGTAGTTCAGGACAGTATAATTACTTCAAAACTTGCCTGTAAATAGATAAACCACTAAATCAAGTAGATATTAAGTCTATCTAGATACATTAATTTGAGCTTGATGGCTTAAATCCAGGCCCCTCTTCCCCATAGATATTTAACTGAAAAACAGTGTTTCAGATTAAGAAAATATCATCTAAACAATGTTTAAAGCTGCAATAATATCTGAACAGACTGTATATTACCATCTCAAACTTTGTACAGAGGAAGCATGTTACTGAGTGGCCATATCGGTACGAGAAACACCCAGTGTCCAAGAGACATGCAAGACTTCACGCTGAGCGCTTCAGATTTGTGCATCAATGCTGACATGCTATCTAGCAGTGTCTTGAAGAAAAATATTAAAACCTTAATTTTCTCCCTCCCTCCCTCTTTTAAATACTATACACAAATAGTGGCTGTGGTCTGGAGACCAAGAAGTAGACGCATTCCCAGCTTTTTTAATTAATTTGTTATCCAGAGTTCAAAGTTATAGGTTTTTCTCTTTTAATTAAGCTTATATAAGCTAATCAACTAAGGAGTGATTGAAAAGTTGAGTTTTAGTATTTACAACACAAAAATTAACAGCAGCTATGAAGTTAGCAGTGACAGTAAACAAAGTATTTTTACAGCAGTAAGAGACTCACCGAGTTGTCTGGCCATCTGGAGATGTGTAAGTGATGGAAGAAACACCTGCTTGGGCTACCAGTTGGGATCCATCGTTGAACTGAACCCATACTGCTCCGCTGGTCAGCTAACAAGAGAAGTTGCATTATGGTTTGAGGACGTAATACACAGGATTACCTACCTAGAATTTTTCTAATAATTGAAGCGGAAAGTTTTTCAGAATTGCTGAAGTGACTTAGACATCTTTGTCAGTCTTTTAAAGATAAAGATTGCGTGTGACCTGGCTTGAAGTAGTCATGTGCAATCGCAAGAACCAAGACTTCCTGAGGTTTAAGATACTCAGCTTTAGTCATCCTTTCCAACGAGAGTTGAAGAAAAAGTACCTTTAGCTTAACCACTCCTAAAGAAATTTTAAACAGGACCAAACATAAAATAGAAGGCCCATTTGTGAGTATTCACAGCTACGTACATTTTACAGTTTATGTATTTAAAGCAAACTTTTTCTGTTAGGAGAGGAAGCTTATTTTATCTGGATTGCAGAGAAGCATTTTCAAAATCTAAAGCTGGTCCCACAGAAAAGCAGCGGAAGAATTCATCTGTAAGGAAACAGCTTTTCCTGTTGTACAGGCAGATTCATTCTTGTACAGATCTGGTACACATCTGTTAAAAACACTTTGTCAGCCCACCTTTACATCTACATTAGTGAACAAGTTTAACAAGTTCTATTTTTTACTAGAGTCAAATTTAAAAGACAGAAAACACCAAAATAGGCAATAATAAGCAAAGGAAAATTGTGATAACTGCAATATATTGAACTATTACGTTGGTTTCTTCTACTTATGTAGTTCACCACGGTATTTATCCAAGACACTTACTTGGAAGGATCTTCCCAGATACCAATTTTCTGATTTAAACTGTAGCAGAGCACAATTAAACTTGATTTGTGAGGAATATATTCAAGTTAATGACTTAAAAATATATATCTCAAGTTTAAATAGGGAAAAAAAAAAAAACCAGAATTCCCATCTTTATGAGTATTCATTTCTCACCTGAGAAGCCCAACCAACATTTTTCACAAAGACAGATTTTAAAAGTTGGGCTGAATTTGGACTGCATTCCGTTTGATGAGCAGAGGAGCATGGGGCCTCAGCAGTGTTAGTCATGAATGGAGGCTTTTCACACGGCACCACCTACAACCCAGAAACACACCATATCAGCAGCCTTAGTAGTAATCCAACTGATTATGTTCCAACTACAGTGGTCAATCACCACCTATTTTAATCTTTCCATATATGCAGATTTATCCTACATGCTTCATTTAACAGCACTACATTATAAAAACCCCACAGGATTTCACATTACTTTCTCAATATTATGACAGGTTTTCCACCACTTCCCCGTACTCAAAGGAACTGCTTTCTCTAAGCAGACTTTTTCTACTAAAAGCTGTTGTTTTTTTTTCCCCCAACTTAAATCACATTTGACTGTCAGAAAACCCTGTCCATCTTCAGCAAAAACATCCAGCACAGGTTAGATGATAAAATAGCCCTCATTCAGATGACCACTTGGCCAGTATTTTACAAAAATATGGACATGGCTATTAATTGGAAGCTAGAATAGTAAACATAAATAGCGTTCTACAGCACATACAAAGTCTGTCACAGGTTTAGAGAAACAAAAGTGATGGATTAAGAATAACAGAGGATCAGACATTGGAGGCCTTTAAGACAACGCTACCACTACTGTCTAGGAGGAATACATCTGCTTCTCTAAGAGTTCTACTTCTCCCATAGTGACAGAGATGAGGTGGTGTGCTTAGCAGTATTTAAAGATTCAGGGTTCATTGAAAAGATGCAAATCAGGGGATGCCTCTGAAATAGGAAAGCTTGGTCAGGAAAGAGATCAGGATCCAGATAATTACAGGAACCTGAAAGAAACAACAAGCTGTACCTCAGTATATACAGATCAAGTTCAAGTATAAAGAAACCGACAAAACCAGTCAAGACTAACACAGAAAGGCAACCAGCTATTTTGCTTAGAAATACACACTTTGGAAAAGAAAGCAAACAGTGGAAGTCTTACAAAGACGTAAGTGTCCATTATATGGCAAACAAAGAAGGAGTCTGAATGCTCAGCCCTCTGTTTCGAACTCTTGGGGTGCATAACCTTAAGCCAGGGTAAAAATCAACACTAGTACTAAAGCCCTAAGGAATTTTTGTTGCCAGGTTTCTTTCAGTCAAGAGAAAACTGGCAGATTCTGTGCTACGGACACATGCTACACAATGAGAGAACAGAGATGCAGACCCACATAAATTCAACAAAGTGAGGATGATACAAACTCAGCGTGCTAAGACCCTGATATAATTCAGTCAGCTGTGGACTTTGTATCAGGGCTGTGATGCAGTAATTGAAGCTTGGTGGGTCTTTTAAACCAACTAGACAAAACTGCACACAAAGCCTTGTTGATAGGCTTATAAATATATCTATGCTGCCACTTCTTAAAGAAGATACTAACACTTGATTATTTCAGAACAATAGCCTCAAGGGCCAACATCCTTTGTGACTATCATTTGATATACAGGCCTGAGGGCACATCAGAGCTCCCCAAAACAAATTGAAGACTGCCCTGTATAACCTAAGTAAGCAATTTTCAAACTACGTTCCAAGGAGTCATTTGTGGTAAAGTTTAGGAGGATTTTGATTTTTCAGATGATCTTACACCCAGATACCCGAAGTCAGTTGAAATCAAAGTTAATATTTCTAGTCGGGATTCTCACAAATGGCTAACAGAAGGCTATATCCATACAAATATGGTTTTATTAGTTCAAATAAAACATCAGTATTTGAATTCCTACTGGGCAGCACTCTCCACTGTATATTCTTGTGTACTTACAGAAGGAGTACAGCTTGGAATCTGAACTGGAGTAGAACTAGCAGCTGTATTTCTATCCAGCGCCATAACTTCTTTTGAACAGTTTGTATTGTCCAACAACGGAGGCGTTACAGTCTGTGGCGATTCAGTGTTGCCAGGTTTTCTGGAAAAATGATGACACGAATTGGGAAAAAAGTCTGTCCAAAGGGGACTAAAGAAACAAGTGAGGAGACGTTGCTTTTCCTTCAGTTTACCATGGACTGCACAAAGCAACTTGATGGCACTGGTCTGCTGCAGAACTGTTTTTACACATGCTAATTGTTAGTCTGGTTTAGTCTAAATCCACAAGCCTATGTTGTCCTGATATCAAAAGAGCCTTTGCATGTCCAAAATAAGGTGTTCATACATGCTGCCAAGTTAATATTTATCTTGCTAATGATGATGAGCCTCTGTTAAACAACACTGGCTTCTGCAAACATTAGCTGCATTAGGTTGCTTACTGGCCACACTCAAATGCAGAAGTACTTTCAAGAGAAAATATTACCTTCCAACAATGATTGGAAAAAATGGAACACTTTCACTCCTTTTTTCTTCTTTCAAAATAGCAGATTCCAGCGCAAGGCATATACGATGTCCCTGGAATTAAAAAGAGCTTGTTAAAATTTTTAATTGAGAACAGTATAACTATTTCACATGAGTTTAGTGTGACAGGTGAGCCTACTACACAAGGCAATGCTTTTTTCATTGGTACTGAATATCAACAGTAGCTGCGCTCAGGTACCACAGAGGCCATTCAAAAACCTACACTACAGCCTGACTCCCTCATAACTTCACCACATCTGGAATTATGCTCTTAATCACATCTCCTCTTTTAGTAGGGCTAGACGACCTCTGAATTCTATTCCAGAAAATAACAGAAGACAGATAGACTATGAAATCTGCACTATATTTTTACTGTTTCCTAAGTTCGTAAACAAAAAATTACTCATCACTGCTAACTGGGTGACATGAAACAAGAGATCGAAAGCACAGAAGGCAGGCCAGTTAAACACCTGGTAGGTTTGTGTGTTTGGCTTTTGGGGGAGGTTTGTTTTTGTGGTGGTTTTTTTTTTTTGTTTTGTTTTATTTTAACTTGTACCAAGTAATTTCATCTGTTCTGTTTAATCCTTTCACCAGACAGGCAAGCCCACTTTGTACTCTTCTAAGAATTTCCTCTAACAGTCTCCATTTTGAAGCATTGTTACTGTCACCTCCACATTGATATTTGCTCTTCCAAAACCACTTTTATCATCCCTCCTTATTAAGCATAATGAAAAATATTAAGAGCAATATCAGAAGCACATTTATGAAAGAGAAACTGAATTTTCAGAAAACCGCTTCGTACTGGAAAACATCTATATGAAACAGTTTACCTCATTTGCATGATCCATATAAACTTGTATTTCCTTCTTCAAACTTGCTTCGCTTTCTCCTTTCAAAGTGAAGGATTTCCCTGATTTTTCAATCACACGAGTTATACCAGCTGTCTTGTGTATCTTGGCTCCTGTAAAAAAGTGTAAAAATTTCTAGTGTGAATTGTATAAAATACCAGCACCTATAAAATAGAGATTTCTGCCATTAGACGCTACTCTACTGAAGTGTATCTCACTGACTTAATTACTGGAAGAATGAAATCACTCCTGCATGACCTCTATGTCTAGCACTAATAAAAAGCCACTTCAATTGGGACTGTGATGTTAATGGAATACCCTCTGTGCCCAATGATCACTGCTTACATGGGCTGAATAATGCCTTTATTACTGTTTCGAAAGGTAGTTCTTAAAACATGTAATCTGAGTCAAAATTAGCATCTCTAACAGTATTGCCAAGAATTGGTTAGGTAGGCTGTATTTGTAATTGAACATAGTTTTGGAAGAGATGCCCATTCTTTCCATAGCAGCTCCACACTGAATCATAGAGCTTTTTTTTTTGTTTGTTTGGTTTGTTTTTTTTTTCCCCCCCTTTATTTTGTCACCAGTTTTGTTGGGGTATATCTATGCATGTGGCAAACCAAGCTAGTTGACAGTAGTCTACAGTGACAAAACATTCTTCAGTGCAGTCTAGTTTACCAAAGGCAGAGTTGGAGAATGCAGTCAAATGGCTTTCTCCAGTGAGTGTTACGGGTAATACTATTGCCTCAGGTAATGATGGAAAGCTTGGAGCAGGGATGCACCTTTCACTACGTAAGTTAACTATCAAATGTAGATGCAAAGAAGAGCTCATGGATAAAAACAAGCCATAATTTAAATAACATTTTTGCAACATGTACTCCCTGAAAAAGATATCAGTAAGGAACTAATGACAAACTGATCTGCAAGTGCTAGAATAAACGCAGAGTAGCAGAAAAAAAAAAAAAAGCATTTCTAGTATCTTCTTCAACCTGAAGTGTTCATTGTTTGACTGCATTTTATTGCAACTCTAACATAACTATTTGCATAACTGCAAAAATGAATACATACCGTCATAAAAACAAATTTCAACATCTGCAGTGGGTGAATTTTCCATCAACATGCACTTGGCATATCTTGTGTAGAACGTAACTTTGGGGGTTTTTGTTCTTACCAACTGCACAAACTTGGCTGCATACTGGTATTTCTTCCAGTACTTTTCTAAAAAAAAAAAAAAAAATTAAGAATTTTTATCAAGAAGTCATCAGATTAAACACTGCACCAGCTTGCAGATAAGTAATTTAAAATACATTAAAGCCCTGCTAAAGCCTAGCTAGAGGTTGAGAGTAATATTTACATACTTTACAGAATTATGTTCAAAGAAACTGACTTAATTCCACCAACTTTTAGAAAAGTGGGCATCTTCAATAGCTTCAATTAAGTTCAGAACCTAAACAACATAGTGAAGTTCTGCATTTACCATTTAACTAGATATCATGGTCCAGCTGGCTTCCGGTAAAGCCTTGTCTCTTAAGAACTTATAGTTAGCTTACATCTTCTCTTCAACTGCCTACATTATTCTGTCAATGCTTTCTAGTATATATTTTTCCTCTCGCCTCTCCAAGTTACAAGTATTAGGAAGCTCAAAGTAAAGTTGATCTGTTTTTAAACAGACTTGATAATATTTCTTCCATTCATATTTAAAGTTTCCAATATGAACCAAGAGAATATGAAAGCTTTGAATATACAACATTGTAAAGAGGTGACTCCTTATAACTTCCATATAAAGTAGCTTAAAACCTGTGAATTGACACTTTCTTGTAAAGTTTCAAAAGAGACAGTTTCCAGTTAAACTTCAGTTTGAATCTCATTCTGAAAGGAGTTTTATCTTCACAATTATCTGAAGAGTAATGGCTAAAAGCTAAAAAAGTCTCAAACAAGATTCACTAAAAAAAAAAAAAATCACATTAATCATAATTTTAAAAGAATTTTCTGTTTACCTGGCAAGTTGTCAAAGTTATACATACAGACGTCTTCAGGAGGAGCAGGAGGCCTGTCATCAAGAAGGAAACCTCTTCCTTCATTTGGATGATAAACTGCAATCTACAAAAAGGGGAAAAAAAATGTGTTTGCAGTTGCAACTTACTACAGCACTCCTTACTTTTAACAGGTATAGAGATAAGCCACAGTTTAACTACCACGATTCACCATGAATGCTCTGTTCCCCTAAGTAATTATTTAACAGCTGCAGTTTTTCAAGAATACTTCACCTGTTCCAAAAGTAAAGTCCAATTTCACTCTGAAATAATTGCTTGCTACCTATATTTGTATGGCTGAACTATCAAGGCTGGGGGAAAGGAGTTTACAGCTGTGCACATATAAAGACTGCATTTCCAAACAAATAATCACTTGAATGAAAATAAACTCTGAAAGAACAAAAGAAGAAAAAGAACAGTGAAGAAATTGAAAACATACTCACCATATTTCCATCACAAGATATTCTGAGAACTTCTTTCACAAGTTCTTGTGAATAGTGGTCTTTTAGAAACTCCATACACACTTCCCCAGTATCTAGAATGCTCACCTAAAATATATTAAATATACAAGTTAAACAAAGAGACCTTTACTTTCTGGCAAAATAAGATAGCACTTATAAGAAAGCACAAATGCTTTAAAAAACAAGTTTTCTTCTTCCTCAAATGCACTGCCAACTTATAAATGCTTCGTTCAGTAACCTTTGCTATTAGTGCTATTGGAACACTTCTTCAACGTGACTGGTGGTTATAAGCCCGGTCAGTGAGGGTGTGGCTTCTTAAGTGACAAATCAAAGACAGGTCAGCTCTATTACGTTCTTTCTTAAAAAAGAAATTGAGGGGTAGAGGGAAACATGACAGGATGAACAAGACTAAGAAATGTAACAAAAGGCAAAAGGGTGGTACGAGGAACAAACCAATCAGAAAATTTATGTGATCAGAAAGGATTAATGATAACTATTTTGCTTTCCCACCCACAAGACAGAGAAAAAGCAGTATTATAGGAAAAAGATACAAGTTTGCACTTGAGAACAGGACTGTTTTCATTTCTAATCCAGTTATCTATCCAGCTATCTGTAAAAGTCTTTGATGTGTTTGACATAGTTAAAATCTTAATGTTAAAAGCTTAAACGCAACTTGTACAGCTAAGCAGTACAGTTGTAGAACTGCAGGAAGTATATATGCATTTAATATCTGTTATGTCTGCCTACAGCTTCTTTCCTTGTATACTAAAAGCAATGCCATGTCACTATTTGCAGGAAGTGACCACAAGGTTACATATTCTATACCAAAAAACTAAGATGCACCCAATACAACTTTAAATTAATTTATTATAGATTAAGTTTTATAAAAAAAAATGCTTCTAGTTTACCAATGAGTTTTAAGAGACAGTCATACTATATTTAATACTTAAGTTGTTTCCATTTTAAGAACTGATACATACCACTGCATTTTTTGTTTTTTGCCTGATTGGTTTTAGCCTGTGAGCATTGAGAGGCGACACCATACTTCGCAGCGTAGGTTTCTGATGCGTTGGTGTTTCTTTGCCCCATGTTTGATTTTGTTCTGAAGTTGACCAAAGGCCACATGTAGAAGACAATGGTTGAATTTTCTCAGATTTGCAGAGAACTCCAGGGATGTATTGCTTTGGGTTCTTCTGGTTTAAAGAACGCGGACAGTCAACAGATGCATCATGATTCCTTACATCTTTTAAGGTGTTCCATGCATTTCTTGATGCATCTTGCTGCACATCCAGATGATATGGAAAACCTCCATGCACATTACTGTTGCCAGTTAGGTCTGCAGGTGGTCTCAGGGGAACTGAAAGCATCATAAAGGTATGTTGTAGATTCAAAAAGTCACGGTACAAGAGAAAAAAAGCTATATTAAGGTTTTAAAAGCCCTTCAAAACATCATCTTAGAGGGCTTATTTAAGAAGAGAATGGGATTTCTTTACTCTTAGTCCAAATCATTAGGCTATGACTTTAGTACCAACCAATACCAGTGCTAATAAAATTTCAGTGCTACTTAAAGTAAACTGTTACTAGATTTCTTTTTATAATGGCCTTCGGTCTTAACATACATCAAATCATTTTGCAAAACCATTTATAAACAAGATATTATGATTTCAAATAGATACTTAAACAAGACTTAGTTTACGATAATTAGTTTAATCTGTTGAAACACAGTTTACTCGCCACTCAGATAACCACTAGTACCAAGCTGAATTTAAGTTACAGCTTAACTAACTAGTGTTTTAGCATCAATGAGAGGTTTCAGTACATCAAATGTTAAATGCACACTGCAAAACCTTTGTTTTATTTCCAGTCACTTGTTAAACACAAAAACCCTAGTTTTGGTATTAAAGCCCTTGATCAACTTTTCTATCACCCAAACAAGTACTGCACTCCTCCTGCCATGTTGCAGAACAGTTGAGAAGGGCTCAGGAATTAAATGGGATTATTCTGACCATATGTCACGATTCCAATTCCCTATAGACAGGAAGGGAAGGGGTCCAGTAATATCAAAACAAAAAAGCCAGAATGGATTAGTGATTTAGTTTTATGATTAAATTACATTATTTGTAAGTGATGTAATATGATGCATGACAAAGAACACCTCCTTCCCTTCTGTATCTTTTGTCTTTTCCTCCACCTCTCCTTCTGCAGCCTTATTATCTTTCTCATTCATTTTCTCTTAAGGCATATTTGCACAACTAAATTAACAGGGCATTTGAGTCACCTGCCAATCTTTTGTCACATATTTATATTTACACACTTCAGGTCACAACTGCAGAACTATGGCAGGTTCTAGAATTGTGTTTTCCTCTCTTTATACTTTTTTTTTTTGCTAAAATACTAAAATGACTTTTTTTCTAAAATACTAAAATGACTTCATTTTAGGAAGCTAAGTATCCAAATTCAACCTACTATATCTTCACTCTTATGAAGACAGTTACATACAGTTCATTATTCCAACCCAAGAGCTCAAGAGGAACACTAACTACAAAACCTTCCGAAAATTAATTCCTACCTCAGGAAAGTAAAGTGTTACAGCTTAGTTCAAAAGAGAAAACAAATATGTTTTCAATGGGGCGTTTCTTGCTTAGCAGTGATTCTGCAGGCTAGTGATGCTGGAAATCATTTTGCCTCTTTCAGTATCTGTGTCAATATTTTGCAGTGACTAGTCTGTTTAGGGTCTCCTACGCTTTTCATTCAGAAAAAAAGAAGTCTGCCTGCACTAGCCTGTGTTAACATTTAGTCACTGTTCCCTAGGATGCCAGCATTATACTCCAGTATCATAGTTACTTGGCCATACAGACACCTCTTCTATTACAAGTTTAAATAAATAAAATACATTAAAAACCACCAAAACAATTACAAATCACTACTCCAACTTGAGTGCAAAAACATACTACTGACTAGTAACACACCGTTTGTTTGCATGCTTCCAAGCCACTGCTGCATTGTTTCAGCCTGGGACTTCTGCTCTAACAAACCAACCTGGGGCTTCATGGGGCAGAGATAATTTGAGCTGCAAAATAAAAGTTACATATGTAATCAAGATTACATCAAAGATACTTGCACAACAAAAGCTACAATGTTACAGCTGCAGAAGCCACAGCACTTCTAGAATATTCAAGAAACACAGCTGGTACTTCGCAGCTCTAGACAGCATAGAACAGGCTTATTTTTTCATGGGGAATGTTCATTGGGTAAAACGTAAAAAAATAAAATATTGTTTCCAAATGGAATGAAAAGTTATTACTAATTTTTAGAACAAACTTAAGGCTGTTCGCACTCACTAGTAGACTCTTGGAACTGACATGTATGAAGAAAAATAGCCGTTGGTAATGCTGCCAGCAGTGGCTGTTCTTACATCTAGTTCTTAATTCACAGTATAGGAAAACCTCAGCGAAGACACAAGGATGATGCCCATCACCCCAGTAGATCACAGCTGAAATACGTAGGCAATCTTATCACCTAAAATGATTTGAGTTTATACAAAATAGAGTAAATCTCAAAGACTAGAAAGATTTTTTTACCAGCTTTTTAGACCAAGACATATACGTAGTCACAGGTGAACTCAAGCTATAATCCACATGATGAAGAATAAAGAATATACACAAAAACAGTTACTGTAGGAATTACTAATCTGTTGGAAATTCACACAAAGCTCCTGTGAGGTTTTCTGTCTCCATAGCCTGCATCTTACTGTACTTTTCTTTGTGATGATCACTACCTTAGCATTGGCAAAAACTCCGTTGTCACAAAAAAATCCCCCCAGAATATAAGTATCTAATTTAGATCTTACAACCTGGCATTTAAGATCGCTGTGCAGGCCAAGAAGAGACGTAAGAGACTCTCCTATAATCAACTATTTAAAAATTAGTAATCATTCAGCTAACTCCCACATCTTACTCCATTTACTTTTTCTATGAGGGAAAGCACACATTTGCATTTTCCTTGAATGATATGCAAAAAGAAAAACATATGAAACCATCAAACAAAGTTGCCACTTCTTAAAGTGGAGAGAAATGCAAGAGCTAAGATACACAATATTTCTTATATTAAAATAGGAAAGTGTTCTTTGTTATTCTGCTGATAGAAACAGCAAAGCAAACTTCTGAGCACAGGTTAAGTTTATCACAAAGATGGGCTCTTGTTGCATAGCAGTGCTCAAAAGGCAAAGATGAGGCCTCCAGCAACACAGAACACATCCTAGCATCACTTGTAGATTTGACTCTGCAGTTGGTTTGTATCATCTGGGCAAGTCCATCTGTATATGGAAAGAAGCCAGGATTTTCACCCAGAAAATACAACTAAGGACAAAACTAAGTTTCAGATAGTTATTTTTGAGTGTTATTTTCCTTTCTGCTGCACCAGTCTGATAATCCACCACCTCACCTTGTACTTAATTTGCTTTTTTCCCCCCCTTTATCTTGTCTAAGCATAAGGCATTGTTAAAGAAGAACAGAAGAAAAAAAAAAAAAACGCCACAGCAGCAAATAAAAACATCAGCAGTCACACTCTGAATGCCTTTGATCCTAACCTGTCTCTTCTACAAAGAACTATCAAGGCTCTCTACTACAATTACTGTGGGGAAAGAAATACTTAACTCGCTGCACATAGAAATAAGTCAATCATAGAGTATTACCAGGATAAATAAAAGCTACCATCTAGCTGGCTGATGCACTGCGGCTATGAACTTTAAGACAGGGATGGTGGGGAAGTAAACCTCTACAGAGCAAGAGCATCATTTATCACCCTCTCCTATTTGATATTCAAGCTATAAGCGTAGAGACTTCGGCCAATTACTGCAGCATTGTTACAGGAAAAATAATGTATTAACATATAAGGCAGTTCTAAATTTTATCTTAATAAAAACTGATTCTTACTGTGGTTGATCTTTTACAGGTGGAGATATTTGCCCTTCAAAAGCACCAGAACTACTGGGAGTCTTCTCCTTAAATATTTCTCCTATATCAGTATAGCTGTCCGCAGGTGAAAAGCATTCTGTATTTTCCCTTGTTCCTACTTTAGGCTTAGAAAGCAGTTCCATAGAGTGACATCTCTCAACAATATTCGATATGCCTTGACTCTGGCTATGGGACGTGGCAGACCTATCTGAAGAGTGGGCTCTTCGGAGGTAGCGCGAATGTGGTCTCTCTTCAGCAAGCTGCATGGTTCTTCCCCTGCCAGTTACACCAACTTCTTTTCCCTGAATTCCCCACTGATGAAAAGAACCGCTTCCATCTACAGATGAATTATTACCAGAATTCTTGGTTTTAGGAAAAAAAGTAATTTTATTTGGGAGTGGCTGTCCAACTAACAGCTTCTTCTTTTCCTTCAAGCAACCACTGGTACTGACACTGGAAGAGCCCGTGAAGGTTGTAGAGATGGTAGCATTTCCACTGTCCATGGAATCTTCTGAAGTTCCTGAATCTTTGCTCCGTGCAGAGCTACACCTGGCCATGAAAGGATGATCCAACACTGAGGAAAGACTCAAACGATCTGCTGGATTTTTGCGAAGTAACCTATGTATGAGGTCTTGCGCCTCTCTTGATAAAAAGGTTGGCATTTCATAATCTGCTAATACTACTTTATTCAGCGTGTTCTTGACCGTGTCAGTGTCAAAAGGTGGCTTTCCAATAAGGAGAGTGTAAAACATACAGCCCAAAGACCACACATCAGATTCAAGTCCATGTGGACTCCTTGTGGCTATCTCTGGAGAAATATAATTTGGAGTTCCACACATGGTGTAATGCTTTTCATGAGGCATTTTCAGCTGAGTTGCTAGTCCAAAATCAGCAATCTTGACATTCATATTATTTGTGAGCAAAATATTAGAAAGGGTGAGGTCCCGGTGCAGTATTCCATGAGAATGAAGATACAGCATACCCGTGATAATTTGATGCAAGAAGTGTCGAGCTGTCAAAACACAAAACCAGATGCTTTAGTCACATCATTGAAGTCATAGCTCTGAAAATAACAACTTTTTGAAGTCTGCTATTGGTCTTTTTAAATAACGAGGACACTACAAGGATGTTTATGTGGCATGCTAACGAGATTGGAATGAACCTCATGCTTTTTGTTTTAAGCAATATGGCAACACTGTGTTCTAAGACAGTTCATAAAAAAGTGTTCTGTCATGCAGTAATCAGATTTGTTTCTTTGCCAGCAGAATAATGTCAACAGGGCTGGAGATATTTTCAATTGGCCTAAACTTTTTAAAGTTAGATTCTTAAGAACTTAAAGTTAAGTTGCTCCACACTTTCAGAAACAGCAAATACACAAAACCAAGCAGCTTCACTATGTGCAGATTATAGAATATAGGAGATAATTTGGATTATATTTGCTTTCTCATTGGCGAACTGGCAAGGCTACTAATATTTCAATTTCTCAAGAACTTCTTAATCCACAATACTGGGCTAGTCTTTCTGTTCTATTACCTTAGAAATTCAGGGAATCTTCAAGAGTTTTACCTTACAGCAGGAATAATGAAACCTCATCCAGGCTGAAACAGCATCATTTATTATGATGGTGCAATTACAGCAATTTTAAGAACTATTACTTCTAGAACAAACAATTTACAGGCCTCCTTTTTCTCTTAGCAGAGGGCAAAGACTGGCGAGTAACAAGCGTTAGTAGAAACCACTCCTCAAAGGAAGAGACTTCTTTATCCAGGTCAGTGGTTCATCAGCTTTTAGAACAAAGGTACCACCAGATGAACTACTTTTGCTGGAGCAGATCCAAATTAAACAGATGATGCCTGTATACCAGTACCCCTTCAATCCAGTCCTATGATTTGGATTCAAAAAACCCCAAACATATAATAGTTTCAAGGATTTACATTAGAAACTGCTAAGAGAAGCAGGTAAACTGGAAGAACTGTGCAAGAAATGACCAGCATGGTAATCCTGGAAGCAGTAGAGGCAATGATCACTGAATCCAGATCAGCTAAAACCAGAACAGCTCGTTTGGCTGCACCCTCAAACATTATACACAGCAGCTTGCTCTGCTGTCTTTCCCCCGCCCACCCCTCAATTGCACTGTTCTGGTTAAGCTTTCAGTTGTCCATGTTCCAACTGAGATCCTCACGCTCTCAACTGGAAGAAAATGAAACATTAGTAAATTCATAAATGTAAATATTTTTTTTTGCAAGACTTGTTTCTCACAATACTATTCAAGAGTAACATGGCCAATTAAAAAAAAAAATTAGAATTACTCTTACAATGAGCTTTCAAGGAAAGACAGGATTTTCAGTGCTTTCCCTGAGAAACAGGAGGTAAAACCACAGTAGATTTTCTCCTCAGTTGCCAGTCCTTTAAAAATTCTAGATAGATTGTAAAATTGAATATTTCCTTGATAACTCAGCCCTTCAGCAACATAGTTACCTGCATTATCTACATTTCCACATACCTTGGAACACAGTAAATATTTGCAACGATACCACATAAGGCAAGCTATAATCTGGAAAGCTTTCCAGATGGTGACATGTAATACAGTAATACCGAAGTGAAGAGGTGCAACAAAAAAAGCAAATCTGTCGATGTGAAGCTGCCAGTTCTCCTATGTGGAACTTCTCATTCTTGACCTATACTTCAACACAGTTTTATGTACAAAGGTAAGCTCTACCTTTTGTATCCCTCTACCTTCTAAATTCACTGTCTATTTCTTTAAACCTCAAATAGCACAAGCTGCTGTAAAATGGTATAAATGCAAACAAAAGTATACAAAAATCCAAGTGACTACATGTGTAATAGTAATTAACCTCTAGATTATCACTTATCGCAAGGTTTTAAGCTATAGGAAGTGGTTCAGAGTTACATCAGTTTTAAATACTCTTTCACTAGAAGTAAATATTTATTGAGTAAGACAAAACATTAATGCAAAGAGAACTACACAGAAAAAAAATCTCACCTTCTTCTTCTGAAAAGGGCTTCTTCCTATTCTTTATATATCTGCTCATTTCACCATTGTGACACATCTCAAGTATCAAGTACACATAGTTGCTATCTTCAAAATAGTTATAAAGCTAGAACATTAAACAATGAAAAAAAATTAAATACATTTTCTAGACTGTACAGCAAGTTACACAGACAGTCCTCTCTACAAAAACATGACTCTTACCTCAAGTATAGATGGATGCTTCAGCTGACAATGTATTTTCACCTCATTTTGAACCCTCTGTACCATTCCAACTTTGTGCATGGCTTTTTTATCTATCTGTAAACAAATCACAGAATATTTTTCAAGCACTGCAACATTGATTACATACGTGTTAGTTTCAAGTGAACTTGACATTTTCCATGTTAAATGCACGTTTACCTGAAAACTTCTAAATATAAGCAAGTTTTCACATAGTTTAACCTACTGTACACTTTTAACAATCAAGTATCATTGATAAGTGGAGGAACACACAACTGTCTGAAAGTAGACAAGCATTAACATTTTCAATAATAACATTAATTAAAAAAACCTGAAAAACTTCAGCAAAGAATCCTAATTGCGATTTTGCAAGGTAGATAAACTAAATATAGTTAATACTGAAAAGGTGACTAAATAAAATTATTATAGATAAGTGAGTCTAGCAAAACACCTGTGAGGTGCAAGTTTCCTTCACAAAGTTTGCCCTGGCAGTGGAGGAAATTTCTCAAGGCACTTTTTCCAGGACACCTCCAGCCACATGAATTCTAAACGAAGTTTTTGTGGTCAAAAATATCTGAATTAGAATTATACAGCCGATTGTCCATCCAACGTTGAATATTTGAGCTTAAGTTTTTTTAATAGCACTGTGTTTTTATTAATTATCAATAAAGCCTATTTGGTTGTATTGCATTTTTCAGGATGGAATCCTAATCTAAATATCGGTTACAAACAAACGAGCGATCCACGCACAAAAGTCCAACCGCATAACCCCAACCTGTTGCGACTCGCCCTTTTGTTCACTCTTGGAAGACTGAGACTTCCTTGGCTGGCTGCCTTACCATTTTGATAGCCACTTCCAGACCCGTTTTCAGGGATACTGCTCTGTAGACCCCTGCGAAGGAGCCCTTCCCCAGGAGGTTCCCCACCTTGAAATCCTGCAACATGAATAAATCATCGCCGTTAGCCCCAGCCCAGTAGTTGAACCCCCTCTCCCGATGCAGAGCACCTCTCAAAAAAAGATCGGGGGTCCCACACTCCTGAAGCCTGACCAAACCCTCAGGCACCCCCGGGGGATACCTGGACGGAGCTCTCCGGGGCCCGGCGGCCATCCCCGGCGGGGCCCCACTGCACCTCCCGTGACATCGTCCTCCCCGGGCAGCGACCGGTTTGCACTGGGCACTGCCGCTGCCCGGGGCGAGGCGGCGCGGCCACCTTCCCGCCGCCTCTCCCGCCGCTTCCCAGGGGAGGACAAACACCCGCCTCCCGCTGCTATGGCAGCGGCTGGGGAGCGACCGCCGCCCGCCTCGTAAACACGAAGAGCCTGGAGCTTCCCACAGCCCGGCTCCGTGGCCGCCCCCCGGGGCAACCAGCTCGCATAGCGACGCAGTTAACAGAAACCACCGCCCGGGCTAGGACAGCCATGGGTGGGGAAACACGGCTCCACGGGCAGGTGGCGGGGGGATGGCCCCCTGCGCCCGCTCCACCAGCGGCCCACGCCCGGTGGGGGCCCGCCCCGCCGGGACACCTTCGCGAGGCGGGGTGGGGAACGCGGCGAAGGTGCGAGCGGGGCTGGGAGGAGCCGCGCCGGCCGCCTCCCACAAACAAGGCGCCCAGGAGAGGGACAAGGCCCCCTCCTCCTTGCCTGGCCTCTCCCCGCCCCCAGCAAATGGCGGGACGGCCCCAGCCCAGGCCCGCGGGTAGCAGGGCCCCGCACCTCGATTTTCTCGCCGATGCAGGTCGCCATGGCGCCGGCCGCTCGCCCAGGGTTCCGCTACAGCTTCTCTTCAGGATCGCAGCTCCCCATCACGGCGCCTTCCGCCACCCGCCTCGGCCCAGGCCTGCTCGCTCCTGGGCCCGGCGGCCGCTCCCCTCCCCCGGCGCCTCCATTTTGAAAAATCGCGCCGTTACCCTCCCCTGCCCTGCCCCGCCCCGCCCCGCCCCAGGTCGAGGCTGCGTCTGACGCAATCGCGTTACGTAGAGGGCGCTTCGTGGTCGTGCTGGGCGATGCGGCGCATGCGCAGGAGGCCGCGTGCCGGTTTCCCCGGCAGCCGTTACGGCGCATGCGCAGTTGGGGGTTCGGCGGTGGCCGGAGGGCGGCTCTGGTCGGCCCCGTAGCTGAAAATAAACGGTTTCTGAGAGCTCTGCGCCGTTCCAGGTGTTTCTCCTCAGAGGAGAGAGAGCCTCCGCGCTGCCTGTGGCCTAGGGTGGCCGGGCTCCACGGCGTTACCGTGCTCACCCGGCCGTCTCGGTGGAAGCTCTCGGGCCTGGAAGATGGGACGAACCGAGCCGGCACGGCCAGATCCTGGTTGATCGTGGGTGAACGTGAACGCTCCTAGTAAAAAGAACACTGCCACCCTCTCGGGACTGTCTGCCTCCCACTCAGTAGAAAGGTTTTGTTATTCCTCGGTTATGATTTTTAAATAGCTGGGATAGGTAAATTCTGGGATGAACTCCCACAAAGTTTAAGGGTTTCCCTTTGGCTTATTGCCTTAACATATTAAGCACAAAGTGCCGTTCTTCCATCTTACCTTCTCTGATACAGCACCTAGTAATGCAGAGGTAGGCTAAAAACAGCAGCGGGCTTAGGTGCAAGACTGGCAGCGTGGCCTGGGCTGGGGCCCCAGCCTTCAGCTGTAGGGTACCCACAGAGAGCTGCAGCTGCTGCCGCCTGGCGCCCTGAGGAACCTGCAGCTGCACAGGAAACATGCCCAGAGAGAGCTGAGAGGAAGAGCTGTAAACTTGGTTTGTCCCAAATCCCCCTTTCCTAGTTGTTCCGTTCACTGAAGGAAGAGGTGCAAGCTGAAGTTTTAAACCCTCAGTTCCCAATCTTTTCTTAAAGGTACATTGCTGTATTTTTTTCCAAATATCTGAAAAAAATTAGGCCAATGAGGTTTTATCAGCTGATGGTGGTATTGTGTGTAGTAGAATACTGGAGCACATGCTGAGCACCTACAAGGCCTGGATTGAATTAACTTTTCTGCTTGAGGAACCCATTGGAGGGTCCTCTAATTTTGGGGCTGTAGTGCCAAACCAGGTAATGTGCTGGGATAGTAGCATAGCTTCAACATAAACGCAGTGCAAGGTGGTAACTGATTTTATCACCAAGAGCACTGTCGAGCACTGAGCTGAGAGTGTTTGTGTCTAATACCTACTTCTTGGCTTCTTTCAGTACTGTTTAATATGAAATATAAAAGTTTTTAAGTTCAGACTTAAACATGAACGCTAATTAAGACAAAGAGGAAGTATTTTTTGTACTGAAACACTCCTAAAGGGCTGTAATCGAAAGGGCTTTAAATAGAAGAAATAGTGCTTCTGGGAGTGGATTATGGTTTGTGATGTTCGTCATCAGGTTGTATTTCTTTTAGAAAATGTGGGCATGGTATTTTGGCCTGCATATATTAAGGGGCGTGAGGCGTAATATAGATTGTCCTTTCTTAGCAGATATACCAGTTCCTTACTAATGGAAAGTATGCGTATGCTCTGAAAGGTGGTTAAAATCGATTGGGACAGAAGGGGGAGCTGTCAACACACCAGGCAAAGAAGAGGGAGCTCTGTTCAAGTTTTCCAACCAGAAGAGATTCCTCTTTCTTCTCTTAACAGGAATTAATGAAGTGTTCTTTTCTCACGACCTGGGAGTGGAAAAAGGGTACTTGGCGCTGTATTGATCTTTTCCGGTGAAACACTTAGGAGTAAGAACTCTTTCTGAGACAATCTTTTCTATTGAGGGACCAGGTCATCATTCTTCTACTTGTAGTGACCTTAATTCTTCATCATTAATAAGTGCTTCCCTTAAAGCAGCAGGTTTTGGGAGCTTTTTATGATGTTCTTTAAAAGGCACATCCCTTTCCTTTAATTGTTTTTAGCATCTTCCCTCCAAAGACCTTACTGTTCTTCTGGCCTTTGCTTTTATGATATATGTAACTGGAATAGCAGCATGTTTGTTTCTTGTAAGTGTGATAAAATGTTGCTGTCTGCTCATTACACATCTTAGTTTGCATAGACAAAGTTAACATTCTTGGTGGATTACAGTTGAGTTAGAAAATTATCAAAGTCGAGTGGTTTTGCAAGTAGAGCCAGAGAGATTCTACATTGCCTTTAATGGAGTAGAAGCTAAGCTATAGAGGAGTAGTGACTTTTTTTTTTTTTAACCATTTGTTTGGAAAGGGAATGGCACAAAAGGGAGAGCAGACCTGTTGTATATAGTTTCATTATTTAAATTTGATTGTTCTCCTTGCTGTGAGGTTCTGCTAATGTTTTGGTTTCTTTTACTTAGAGTAAAATGCTTTAAGTGGATCTGGGACTGTTCAGTCATTCCAAAGCTGTTAGACCAGCACCCTTGTTCTCAGCTGTGTTTCTCACCTCTCAGTGCTGCTTTCAGCTGCAAGCCATGCTTTTGCAACTCCTACTTCTGTTCCACTGAGAGGAATTATGCCAGTTTTACAGTGGTAGTTATTGTTGTAATTATTGTCGGACTGTAGCGCAGCTTTTGTTTGAATTGTCTTCTACCACGAGAAGGTGTGATGAGCATTAAGTGCAGGCAGAACTGAGAGGCAAAGGCAGAGCAGTGAGATGAGGCTAAGTGATACAACAAAATCCTCTAGCTGTGTAGATAGTTTCTCACATTGCCTATGTCCTCCAGCTCCTTCATTTAGCTTTTTTTTTTTTTTTTTTAATTTTGTCAAAATAGCAATTAGCCCTGGTCAACAGCACTTCTTATGGAATGTGAAACACAGCAACATTGTTGTAACAAATTTGGTTTCATGGGCCAGCTGCTTTCACCTGATGCCAGGCATCACTGGTGAATTTTGTATCTGTAGTTGTTGTGGTTTAACCCCAGTCAGCAATCATATACCACACAGCCACTTGCTAACCCTCCCCCTTGCTGGGGGGATCGGGGAGAAAATCGAAAAGAAAGGAAAACTCATGGCTTGAGATAAAGACCGTTTACTAGGATATCAAAGGAAGATAAAATAATATATATATTAATCATGATAGTAATAATTAAATATTGGGATAATAAAATATACAGAATGAATGATGCGCAATTTCTCACCACCTGATTACCCAACAACCAATACAGCCCATCCAGAGCAGCAGTCACGGAACGAAACCAAAAGTGATCTTGGAACAATCCCAAGCAGTGAGAGAAAGAGCAAGAGAGCTGCCCACTGACAAACCCCCTTTATATACTGGGCATGATGTCTATGGTATGGAGTACTTTCTTTGGCCAGTTTGGGTCGGCGGTACTGGCTACACCCCTCCCTTCTTGCACCTGCACATTAGTGAAACCTGGGAAGCTGAAAAAGTCTTTGATTTCTTAGCAACAACTAAGAACATCACTGTATTATCAATGTTCTTCACATACCAAATCCCATACTAAATGCAAAACACAGCAGATACTGAGAAGGAAATTAGCTCCATTCCAGCCAAAAACCAGGACAGTCGTTAAGGTGAATTTAAAATGTGAGGGAACATCTTCAGGCTCCATTACTTGATCAGTTTGTTTACATTCTCATGTGTTTTTCTATTCTTAGCTTGTCTATTAAAAATGAAGTTAATCTTAGGGCAAATATGCCTTCAAATAATATTTAGATTCAACCAGTATAGTGAACTGCTGCAGGTCCCTTGCACAGAATACGTTTTCCTCAATTTTGGAGAAGATATTTGCTTTTCCATTTCTTATTTTTTCAACTAGTAGTTCAGTTGTTTGTTTATTTCTTGCTTGACATTCAGATGCAATACTGTTTAAGCTGGCTGAAGCAGACCTGACTTTTTTAACACCCTCTCTTTCTTCCTCTGTTGTGTGGCAGGACTGTTCATGTGGCTACACAGTGAACCAGATCAAGGAATTGGTTTTGTCTGGGGAAAAAGATTTTTTGTTGTTGTTTGTTTTTTTGTTTGTTTTTTTAATTAGTCTGCCCTCTGAATCACTCCATCTCATAAACAGATAGTGGCAACTTCTGTACCAGAGGAGTGCTCCCAAAGAATTACTCTGCCTAGGGCAGGATAGCATCCAGGATGAAAGGAGGTGCACAGATTTAGCTCTTCACCTTCTCCAATGTTTTGCAGCTTATGACTATAAACAGCTCCCCCAGTGCTTGCCAACTTTCATTGCTGGACTAAAATACGGAGGTGGCTTTAATCAAGCTGCATTTTCTCCTTCAGAGAAAGAGGGTCTCGGGAAGTTACATGCAGTCATCCACTACTTAGTAGATGTAAAGTGGATTGTGGATAAGCGTATGTGTCAATTGTTGAGAATCCTTAAATGTAAAACAGAAGCTGTGTGACTGATTAAATAGATTTGGTTTGTGGAGCTGTGCAGTATTAACAGTCGTCATTGGTTTGAGTAATTAGAGTGGAAAATTAGCAAAAATGACACTTTCAGTTTCATTTCAAGGCTAGAATTGTAACCTGAACAGTGATGAGAGAAGTTGTCTGAGTGAATTAATGTGCCAGAAGTGTGACTGTTACGTGTTGATGTTGGGGATGAACTAAATAGCTAACAGCATACAAAATATGCTGCATGACTACACAGAAGACAAAATTTGTAGGTAGAGGTAATACCTTTTTATAATAGCCACTGCAACTGGAAAAGTGTACGTGCTTTAGGGCGCAGGCCCTGGTTTCTCTGAGGTTCTGTTGCATACTGTGTAACCTCGTAGTTAGGAGGTCATAAATAGGAAGCCTTCTGAAGATGATCATGTTTCTTGCGTAAGATTGGGAGGTAGATGTCATTGTTTAGTTTGGCTTCTTTTTCTTTCATGTCACATAATCCCCATTAAAAGGGGAGCCAGAGAGTCTTTGGACTTTGAGCAATTGGGTAACTGCTCCTCCAGTAATTGTCAAGCCAGTGAAGTGATACTTTCCTTTGTCTGATTAAAAAGAAAGTTGAATCACTGTTCTCTTGTTGGGTTGACTTTATGACTGCAGGGGTCAGCATCTGCTGTAAGCAGAGCTTGCGAGACGAACTAGTGATGTAATAAATCCCTTGCTAACCCTTTTTATCAGAGAGCAAATACATATCTAATGTTGTTCTCCATGCTTAAGCGTTGAAATAAATGTTAGCTTTAAGTCTTCTTAAAATAGTTTTAAGACAGTAATAGGACTCCCTTTAAACAGGACATGCAAGCATCTTTCAACTTTATTGCACAAATAAAATGTGAAGATTTAGTCCTTTGTCAGTGGAGAAGTCTGATTAGCAGCGAGAGTAAAAAGGAACTTAGTAAGGAGGATGATGGAAAGCAAAACTAGAGTACTGTGGCTTTGGCTTGATGTGTTTTACACTGTCACATGACCAGGCATATGCACAAAATATCTTATGTCATGCAAACAGTATGAACCGAGGTTGGTTTGTTCTGGGCTCAGTACACTGTTCTGGCCACTGGTTCCAGTACTCGTGCGTAACTAAGAGTACGTATGATATAGTTGTCCTTCTGTGTGTTGCAATTGTAAGCAGACAGTAATTAGACAATTTCTAAGTATTTCACAGTCAAAATGTGAGGATGATCAAATTGACCCTGCGTTTATTTTCATTTCTAATGCTAAGAATATAAAAGGTTTTGCTGGGTCAGACCAAGAACAAACTTTTTATTTTAGTCAGCTTTTTTTTTTCATTTTAATTTTCTTCATTAAAAAAAAAAAACCTTTTTGGATTTCTGGTTGTAACTCTTAATTTTTAACAAGGCATTTAAATAAGAAACAGCTGTTTGTAAAGCCTGGAAGCAGCCAGTGCATTTGTAAAGAATATATGGATACACCTGTGGGGTTCATACAGGCAAAAATATATGTTTACAAAAGAAACATGTTTACACACCTACACTGGGAACACTCTCAGAGAGTGCTTGACCATAGGGCATAAAGTTACAGTTTACAAATTATAATCTGTCATCACTGGTTGTTCTACAGCTTTGCTTGTGTCTTGGCAGCAAGGTTCATGGCACTAGTAGTTTCACATATTTAACTCATGTATATATTTGTTTCTTATTGCTACTTTTACCAGATATAGGGGAATTGTTCTCAGATGTATCTGGTAGTGTAGTGCCAGTCTAGACCACAAAAGTTGAGGGTTTCCAAAAAACATTGTTGGTGTATCCTGGGTAAATGATGAGTTGTGAGCGTGTAATGATCCATGAGCTGTGGCTTTTATTTGACAGTTGTGACTAAATAAAAAAAAAACCTAGTTTTTTTTCTTTTCTCCTTCAGTGACACTCATGTGTGTCATTAAACATTAATTCTTACTGACATTTTTTCTTTTGTGGTGGGCATTCAGCCCTGGTGTTATTTCCAAGTTGAATTTGGCTCATGATTTTCTACAGAAAAATTGGTTCAGCAAATCATATCCCACTAAAACTCAATCAGGATGGGTATTTTTTGTCAAAGAAAAGGAAAGCAAGGAGTAGCTAGAGAGTTTCTAAAAAATTAAGTTGTGATATTTCAAAGGTTTCTTTCTTGCTCTAGGAGGAGAAGGAAAAGTTTGAATAAGGCAACCGACGTCTTCAAGGATGTATTCCTACCCTGTGCCCCTTCCTGTCAGCACCTTTCCAATACTGTTGCCAAGACTTGATTTCTTTAGCTAAGCAAACCAGTGTTAGGGCTGCTTCACATGTGCCTTTGTAATTTGAGCATAATTTCTCCTTAATCGTAAAGAACATTGTAGCGTTATTTAAATATGATTCTCTCTCTTGTGGGCTTTTTACCTTACCCCAGTGGAGTATCTGAATCCCAGTTCAGAATCCCCTAATTATCTGTCCCTATTTTATTTATGATAGTTCTTACATCATCAACATGTTGTGCAAACTCAACAACAAAATTAACTGGGTTAGGATTTCTGCATTAAATTAATTAAATTAAATTAAATTATATTTGTCTGTGGAGATCCAAAGTTTATACCAGCCTTTTGCCAGACATATGTTACTGTAAAATATGCTCAAACCAAGAGAGAAGGAAAGAAATCTCTCCATGTTGCTCTGCTGCAGCTGCCATGAGCAGACATATTCAAACTGCATTGTTTTCTACACAGAGGAGAAGGAAGAGTACTGGTAATCTGTTTGCCTGAGAGGCCCACAGCTCTGCAATTCCATCTCCAGGGATCTCATTTCCGTGTTAAACAGGACAAATGACAATGACTCTGTCTTGCCTTTAGCTAGGTTGTCTCAGTGGCTAATTGCCCCTACTTATGTGTGCATTTATTTTAGAGTGACTTTTCCCTAAGTTTGGCCTCAAGCCATTTAGCTTTGCATTTCTTTTCTGTGAAAATACCAATCACTCCCATTATCTTATTTAAAAAAAAAAGTCAGGTGGTGCTAGGACCCCTGCTTTTCAAAAGTCTAAGGTTATGATGTTGTATTTGGTTTGTAACGGGGCCTGACTGAATCCAGCGGTACACCTGCTGTGTTTGGTGCCCTTTCTGTGACATTGTGTGGCTGATCTTTGTGGTGCTAATGCCCTTTAACTCTTTCACACCTTCTACCCTGCTCTGTACTGTCACATGAATCCACTCATATGTCAGGTCATTCCATTAGTCCTTTAAAAATATTATTACGGTATTAATTTTTAGTAGTTAGCTGAGGTTTCCCCAAGTTCCAGCAACTTGGGTAACTCCTTCAGTAATCTCTGTATTTGAAAGAATGGAGAAGTGGAGTCATTTAAATAGTAACTTCTGATTATTTTTTTCCCCTCCATTTTGTTGCTTTAGAATAGTGCCAATCTTTGTTCTTTATTTCGCTCTGCTTTAAGTCCAGAGCCAAAACAGATGCTCTGTTTCATTTTAATAATAAATGAAAACCATACGGTCCTCTGGACAGATATTTCTCAGCAAGACAAATGCACTGCTTGCAATTTGTACCAAGTCCTTTTTTTAAAAAATCTGGATTTTAGTTTGCATTAACCTAAAAACTGTCCAATTTTGCTTTAATATATACAGGTCTCTTTGGTTTTATGATGTCTTGCTTCCCAGACTAAGAAGAGCGTATCAGTAGAACAATTAGAAACCGTAGGAGATGTCTTTTTTCATAGAAACATTGCACTCTAACACTAGTGAGTGGTACTCTGTTGAAACTGTTCCTATGGCTGCATTTATTTATTTCATGCCAAGTGCTATAGAATTAGATTACTTTAAAAGTCTGTAGTTTTTCTAGTGTAATACAGAGATGGTCAAGCTGACACTTTGCATGTAGTGGAGATTTGCTTGCTATTACCAATATTCTCCTAAGTATTATCCTCTTACCCAAGAAGGCACAAATGGTTTGGAGAATGACTCAGTCAGATCCTCCCTCCTCCCCTGAAGACCTGAGAAGATGGCTGTGCTTTTGAAGAAAGCTCATTTAGACAACGTGACAAAGTTTGATGAGTTCTTTGTTACTTCAGATTTGATTTTTTTTAAGTTTGTGTAACTTCTCTCACTTATGACTGCTTTAGCATGCAAAAATGCTAGAACTAACACATTCAGCTCAGGTGAAGGGAAGAAGGAAAAGAAACAAACCACATAATGCATCACTCGCTCTCTTATGACAATTAAGGAGTGGCACAGGAAGGTGTTGAAAGGATCCCTGTCCAGATCTGCTTTGATGTGTTAACTTTATATTCTAAATATTAGAATAAGTTATGCCTTATCTTCACAGGCATATGCCCAAGAGATTGCTGTGACCTGCCAGGGAGCGAGCTTAGCAGCAGCGTGCTTGTGCAGGGAGTGTATTTCAGCAGCACCGCGAGCTGTTGAAGCAGAGAAGGGCGAGCAAAGCAATCCAAGCACCAGGGCTTGTCCTGCAAGTCTGCCTGTGTGTGTTAGCAACGTGATGAAGTAAATAAAATCCTGTGAGACTTCTTCACTAGAAAGCAAGTCCAACAACTGTCAAGAAGAACAGCAACTTATTTTTTAAATTTGAGGTTTGTAATTATACAAAACTTTAGTGGAGTATTTCTTGGCCTAATACCACTGAAATGCGTGTTTTGATTTCATATTTATGATGACTGCCCTGTGAAGGAAAAGCCCCTTCCACTTACTGTCTCTGTGACACCACACAGACAGTTTTCTCCGATATTCTTCATTCTGGATGGTAATGCTAGAAAAATTGGGCAGGGAAGGACTGATTTACCCAAAACATAAAATTGAATCAAGTCTAGCTTATGTTTGCCCTTTTTTTTTTGTTGTTGTGTATTTTTAATTAATTTATTTTATTAAAGGGAAAGTATGTGATCATGGAGGCTTGGATGCCTCTCATTACATAGAATTATGTGTTTCTACAAAGAATATAAAATTTTATAAAATTAAACTTTTCTTTGTTTCACTGCCTACCCACACAAATGTTTTCAGAGCTAACCTTTCAGTCACAGAACTGAGCTTTCCTTTCAGAGATGGGAAACCTTGCTCTTGTTATTTAAAATCATCTGTCTTATGAACACTTGAGTGGTGAAAAGCGAAGTTTCTGTCAATAACAATTCATTACTGGGCACTTGTTTCTGTCTGGCGTTTCAACGGCTTGATCATTAATTTTGGAATGTACTTGCTGGATGTTTGTTTTTTTACGGTGGTATGCAGTCTTATCGTGCTGCTTATGTTAAATAGAGTAATGTAATAATTGCAATAAGTACATCTTACAGATGAGCATAAAAAATGTCTTGCCACTTACATGCTTTTTCTTAAAAGGCACTATGCCAACATTTGTGAGAACAACCGCTCTGCATCCAAATATCTAAAGGTTACACTAGCCTCATACACAGGTGGAATTTCAGCTGTTTGTCTTCAACTCTGAAAACCTTTTCATCTCATTTCTTTACCTTTTCTCTTGACAGCTCAGTGGCTTGGTACACTGGAGATGCAACTCCACAGATACACTTGTTGGCTGAAGTGTATGATCAGTGTGGTTTGATATCCGAGGATTCACTAGTCTTGTTTTTATCCTTACCCAATGCCGGCATCATTCCCTCTCCAGATACACTGCCAAACGTATTAGTTTATTTAGGTATTCACTAGAGGTTTCCTTCATCTTCCTCATCGAGTATTCAATTGCCAGCAGTGGGTGTGACTGCCAGTATTGACAGCTAGTTTTATTTGCAAAGGTAGACAGCTCCCTTAGGCACGGTTCCTTTGTTAATGGTGTTTCCAAGCCATACAGAATTATGCAACAGCCATGAGAGTGACTACTGTCTTATGTCATATTTTAATCCTTTTTCTAATTAGCATTTGTGCTTATATATGTTGTCAGAACTCAGACCTTTGCATTTACCTGTTCGCTGAGCTTACTGTAAGCAGATGAAGTTTGCATCTGTTTCATAGAACGCAAAAAGACCACTGAATAGAAAACAACTGGATTTTTAACTGCACTTCAATGCCTCTGTGCAGGAAGACAGGATCATAGTAAGCAATGCTTTTGGTAACAAGTGGAGCACTCGTATCTGAGCAGTCTTTTAAAGTTAAAAAAATACATCTTATTGAGTATAGATATTCTTCTAAGACATCATGAGTAAAAAAGAGTTAATCTGCCTTTGTAGAATGTACTGTTTATTTTGCTCTTCTGTCAAAGGAGAATGAATGGATTTTCCCCTGGCTTTATGCTTCACGCTAGCAGTAATGCTAACTAGATGATTGTAGGAGGAAACGTGCCTGTCATATGCAGCATTAGGTGTATTTATTGTACTATGAACATTTATGATCATCCACTGAGCCATCAAGAGTTACCTTCTGTCACATGAAGCATAGAAGTTCTCAGAGAATAAATGATCTGAAGTAACCATCGCTGCATTCCTTTGATCCGAAACAACCTATGACTTTCATGTAACTGCAGAGGCTTGCCCAGCTGTAACATCCTCAGCTTCCTCTGAAATAAGAGCTTAGCAAAAAAAGAGAGTAAGATTTCTGTCAGTTTTAGCGATAGAACTGATCCCTAATTAAATGAATGTGGTTGTTTTCCACTGTCCTGACTGATAATGTATTTGAAGTGCCTGCTTAAACCGTGCGACTCCTCTGAAGCTTAGGACAGAGGGCAGAAACTCTGGTGGACTATGTTAGAGTCTAAATGTAAGCAGCTGTAGTTCCACTGAAATTAGAGAAGTTGTATTGCTTTGTACAAAGGCTCAATTTGATTCTCAGGTTGGCATTTAAAATTCTCAAAAACTGTGAAATTGCATTTCTTCTGTGACATTTCCAGCTCAATAGTAAACAGCCTTACTCATAATGAATAGAAGGAAAAATAAGAATAATGGGATTTTTTCACCAGTAAAATTCGTAAACTGTCAGGTTGGGTTTTTTGCCTGTGTTGACCTGATGGCTTCACATGCGCCTCACTTACAAGCATGCGTGCTTTTTAGTAAAGCCTGAGATTTGGCCTGCGTTTCAGGATTAATGAGCCTGTGTTGAGCTTTGTGCTGGTGTGGCTGCACTGGTACTTGAACAAGGCAGTTTAAAACTGGCAGGGATCAATCTAACATGTGACTGAAATTTGGAGGTATGTGAAGCAGTATGTAGGCTAAGCTTTGAAATACCTTTCTTAAACAAAGAACCTATGCTCAGCTTTAATTATTGAGCTCTTAGTTCTCCTCCCTGGTGTTTTCCCCTACCATTAAGAGACCAGACTGGTTTTCCTTGAGAACTTTCCATGGCATGTTTATGCCCATGATACTTTATTGCTTAAGGCTGACAAACAATAGCGTTGCTACAGTGCAGTACAGTCTCTGTTTTCCTTTCAGTAGCCCAAGCTTTTTTTTAAAAAAACGTTTTCCACTGGAGATTCTGCATGTGGCTTCTCAGGAGAACGACATTTCTCTTTTAAGCATACTCAAAGGAAATATGTGAATTTAGATGTCACAATGTTTTTAGTTGTGAGAGACTGGGAGCTGAACAAGTATCTTGAGACCTGTGTGATTTCTGATGCTTTGCCTCGCACAGGAAGGGGCTGTGATTGTCATTTGTCTGCCTGATGGTGAGTTCTCCAGAGGGAATGTCTGTTTCAGACAGAAAAAAGAACTGAAAACTTCTTAATCCTGTAACTGACCCTGCCACTGCCCTGCTGATCGAGAAAAAAAAATAATTTTCTCACTTACCCTACTTCTACACTATGAAAATACATTTATTTCAGAAAATGATTTTTTAATTTAAATTGATATCTTTAAGAAACAAATCAAACTTGTCGGCCATGTGATTCCGTTTACTCATCGGTAAAACTGACAACATGTTTCATCCATAGCTGAGGAGTGTGGGTGGAGGGGAGTTATTTGTAATGTAAGTGAACGAAAAAATAGTTTGTGCAAAGAATGACTGTTTCTGAAATACTAGTTATTCAGTATTTTCTAGTTTGAGTAAAATCCTTGGTATGTCATGAAGCTTTGTTTCAATGACTAATACATTTTTATGGACATGCCAAGTTTGAACCCTCCAATCGAGTTACTGGCCCTGCAGCAATGTCCCTAAGTCCGTGTTACAGGAATATTGTGTAGCTTATATAAGTGCTGTCAAAGCCAGGTGGAGATTGTTTTTGCTAACTGTGTTGGACTGCAATGCCAGCGTGTGGTAGTCCGGTGATATTACTCAGTGGAATTTCACTGTTTATGCCAGCATAAGATTTTTTTCCCCCTCATATCTTTTGTACGTCTTAGAGATGTTATTGTATTTGTAACTGTGTGTGCTATAGTTGATTCCTGTCTCTGTAGATACCAAGTGTGAGATTAGTCACTGGTTTACCACTAGAGCCAGGCATGACATCATGCCGATATCGTTATGGAAACAATTAAGTCATTGGTATAATTAAGTCATTGGTATGTTTTGCTCATTTAGCCTTGGTTTTAAGTGTCTGCCATATTTGTTCCTGTATGGAACGTAGTACCAGGTTGTGCCGTGTTCTTAAGCAGGCACAATTATTTTTTTTATTGTCTTCTCTGGAAGTTCAGTGTATGTTCATCAGTCAGCCTCCCAGTACTTTGGTCTTCTGTATTTGGAAATCATATCTTCCCGATTTAATTTTCCCACTCTTGACTATACTTATTTGTTTGCAACTGTCTTTGTAACTCCATACATCGGTGGGTATCAGTATGTGATAGATTCTTTGACTATGAAATGATCTTTGTGTTATTGTTGTAGAGCAAACGCAATTACAAAAGCAATATTTATTAGTTGTGAATTACAGTAGTGTTTCCCCTTTCTTCCCTGTTCATCAGACTTCTCGTTAGCAATCAAGTGCCTGATATGCATATCTTTTGAAAAAGAAGCATTTCTGTTCTTTAACTGTAGAGCAGTATAGAGACTCTAGATGAGTTCCAGATCCAGCAGTGCTCAGTGGTTTGCTTATGCATATTGAGTATTTTCCCTGCAGAACTTAGTCTACATAGACTTGCCAAAAAGGAGACTTGTTCATAGTCAGTCGCCACCCCTAAATCGCAAACCTTGCCTGTGAAACTAATGGTATTGTTGAAATATTTTATTAGACTTTGTTTATTGAGATCCAAGTATCCAAAGCCTGGAAGAAATGCAGACTTTGTAAAGCTTTTAAATTTTATTGAGGAAGACGGCTATAAACACATTGAGTCATCTTGTACTTTGATACATTTGGACAGGTGATGCAGATACTCCACCGTCACTGCGTGCTGGTGGAGCAGAGAGGGATGGCCCTTGCACTGCTAAGGCATGAAAGGACTCCTGGAGTGAGCCCCTGGACTGCTGCCTTCCTGCTGCCCTTCGGGATCATCTCTGAGAGCCAACAATGCCCAAAGCCATCCACTTCCCCAGGTGGTTCAAGATGCAGGAAAGTAACTTGGAACTTGTATGATGCAATAAATAATTCATGAGACATTAATTAGCATGAGAGAGTCTGCAGCTGACTGGCATAGAGAAGCATAAGAGGAACCACACCTGACCAAGCAGGACAGGGTGAGCCACCAAAAATGCCTTTTTCTTACCTTTCTTATTTTGGGCAAATGTACATTGTATTGATCCATGACACCAGACAAGGTTGCGTTTAAGAACACTGATGTAAAAATGAGGTCTTGGGTGGCACTTTATGGTTCAAGTAGCAGTTTATATATTTATTATAATTATACACAACCTTGACAATCTATATTGCCATTCAAAAATAAATTGAAGTATTGTCAGTTTGCACAGGAGCTGTCACTAATAAGAATCCTGTTTACATACAGAGTAAACATTTTGCATACTTAAAACACTGCTTTCAACTCAAACACTCCCATCTCTTCCCCCCGCCCACCATCCTGTGGAGATATGTTTAGACTACGTAAATGAACTTTTCCAACTATGCAACATTCAGGGACTACCACCTTTTAAAATGAATTTAAACCATTTCAGCACTTTGTAGAGGTGGCCAAGGGGTATAGCTCTTAATTGTGTTTTTGTTTAAACTGACTCTTCATAGATCACATTGCAGCGAATCCTGCTTTCCATCACTTGATGTTATTTCCTTCTGACCACAAAGACAGAAAACAGGGTTCAGTAACTGCATCAGGTAAGTCAGATGAGCGCATGTCTGGTTTAGTATTCTGCAGTGCCAACAGTCACATTTAGTTGTTTTCACCATTATTTACATGTGTAACAAGTGGTTAAAGTCTCCCAATTTCAACTGTGGAGAACTAAGAATTTACCTAAGTTGGCTATCATACACTTTCTGTAGTGTACTACAAAGAGTTTGTATTTATGCTCCAAATCCTCTCCTGGGAGTTAAAATGAAAATTTGAGGCATCAACTGCCTTTTGTTAAGCAACATTTTTTTTTAACTACCTCTTTTGACAAAGCTTCTGTCTTCTGGTGCCTGAAAGGTTAGAAAACTGAGCATAACAAAATAAAAGGCAACATAATATTCTTCCGTCCACTTAAAGAAAACTCACAACTAGCAGCAGCTCATGTAAGCGTCCTTAGAGCGTGCCACTACCACACTGATCTACAACTCAAGTTTGGGCATCTGGGCTTCAGTTTAGAAAAGCTCAAAGAAATCAGGACATTACAGTATTACAGCTTGGTAACAAAAGTGAAAGCCCTGTTTTGAGCAATGAGGTTCATGATGACACATTTATGGGAATTGAATTTATCTGTTTTTCCTACAGCAGCTGGCTTGGTGCTTTAAACCAGCAAATACAGCGTATTTTTAAAACGGCTTCACATTTTGGCAAGCTACTGTCAGTTAACTGAGAGGGTGGGACAACCAAAGCACAGAGAAGTGTAAAGATTTCGAGGTTTGGTAAGGTTGTGAAGTTCTCAAACTAATGTCAAACAATACTTGGGAAGAAAAGTCTCCAGCCAGCTCCTTGCCTCTTTCCTCAAACTGTACTTAAATTTAATCCCTGCAGGGAAAAACCCCACTTAAGTATGAAGCATTTGAGAACAGTAAGATGAACAACGTATAGCAGAGGCCGGAGTTCAGCACACGGAGACGTTTCAAAAATAGATTAAACCATTTTAAATGCTGAAGACACAAAGGAATCTTACCGAATATGTTGCTTTAGATTAATAGCCTTCCCTTTTCAGTGGGAGAACCCCAAATGTCACACTGCATGCCTCAGCAGCAGCACCCTGGGGCTGCCCAGCAGGCACACAGTGCTGCTGCAGCAGGCCCTCCTCCCTCAGAAGTAGCAGGGCAGTAGCAGCAGGTCCCCTCCAGAGAGCCAAGGGCACCTTCCCCTCCTTCTGCCACCTTCTGTCGTGAAGCTGAGCGGTGACACAGGTGATAGGGGCTTCACCTAACAACCAGGAGGGTTTGGATCCAACTGCCTCCTCTCAGTTTTGCAAGCATGCCCCAAAGGGAGGATTTAAACAGTGAGAGGAGGACACTGCCTGAAGCAAAGAAGGGAGAGGATTCTTCATTCAAATTCAGACACACATTCAAATTCAGACCAAACAGGACAGGCAGCTGTGCTGGGTTATTTTATCATGTAGCACCCCTGTCAGTTTGAAGAAAGAAAAGTTTAACTTAAAGGGACTGTTAAAAGTCTGTTTATGTTATATCTGAAGGAAATAAAGAGATAATTCTGAAGTTTAAACGACTGTAATAAAAGATGTGCAAAGGAAGCCATGAATGAACTGTCGCAACTTAATTTAGTAAAGCAAATTAATTTTAAAGCCATTTGTTGAGCAAGTCCATTAATGCTCAAGACAGGAGAGAATCAATTCTTTAAAGGAAAGATGATGTTACTGGTAAAATAAAACAAAGTATTTATGCTATTTCGTAACTAAACTTCTACCTGAAGTAGACTGTGCTTAAGAAAAGGGTGGGTTTGTTTTAAAGCAAATTCTACTACCTTCATTACAAAGATGGTGCTGCTTCCTATTTTTTCTTTTTGTGGGATGGAGGGAACACTTTTAAACATTAGCAATGCATCTTGCCTTCAGCAGAAACTAAGAAAAACATTAACAGCAAAAACCTGCTTTTAAAACAGACAAGATGCAGAGTAGCTACTACTGTTGGCTCCCTAACAGAACTTGTTATTTTATGCTGCAAGATACTCATTCTGGGGCTGTCAGGGTAGCCACAGGGTAACTCACTTGTTGAATCTGACGCACAAAACTTTGTCTTGAAATTGTGCATAGCTTATAAAAATACTTGAGAACCTTAAGTCTGCATCCTGGTAAAGTTTCCTCTTTGCAACCGAAAACAGCTTACATGTTAACAAGTCCTGTGTTCACTCATTCATGTGAAGCTCATTGTGGAAAGAACAGTTTTGCGCCTCCCAATGGGATTCTTAACAGGCAACCAGTTGCTCTCAGCCATCTGTGGGCAGTATTCCTCCTCAACTGGGGATCTAGGGGCAGAGCAAATGCACAACAAAAACCCCTTTCTAGTAAGAAAACCTTATAACAATTGCTTGTCTTAACCATATCTGCTTGTACGCTTGCTGTAGAATTATTCCGGCCTTTATGCGTTAAGAATTGCCTCAAACACTTGTGATGTAGTATTAAGCATCTGACGACGAGAAGCAGAAGACTTTCTGCCCTTACAGATGGCCTTCTAGCTACCGGAGAGCTTATACTGGAGATTTTCACTACACTCTCCTGCCACGTATCAGGAAGTCTACTAGACAAATTGTGTCTAGTAGATTCTAGGAAGCCAATACTTAAGAATGCTACTAATTACACTGCTCTGGTAAAGCTGTTAATATCATAATGATGTTAAAGCCTACAAGACCAAAGCTAGCTCAGTCACGTACTGACTGAAACTTAGGACAACTGACACTGAAGTACAGTCACCCCCTCAGTGCCAAAGATGTGTGACTACAGCGGCAAAATTCAAGACTGCAGTTGTGGAGTAGCTGCAGCTCTCTTCAAGGTCACTCAGTTCTTGTTCAAGGGCTTTAAATATGTAAACTCAAGGTGCCAGAACATCCAGAATTGTGTAGAGGAAGAACAAAGCAAAGTACATGCATCTCAGTCACTTAATGTAAGTCTTGAAGATACAATTCTAGCACTTGAGCTAGCTTAGCAGGTTTATATACAGCTGTAAATGATGCTTCCTTTCTCTGGGAAGGTATCAGAGTCTAGTTCACCTCTACCAACTCTAGCTTGGGTCATGGACCACTCTTTGTAGCATGAACAGTGTGTGAACACAAAGGGCACGGCTGGAGATAAAATGGCTTCCAAAGCCAGAAACAAGAGCATGACCCTTCCCTTGTTCACAACAGCAACAAGCACGTACAGAACTGCTGCAGGAATGCCTGGTTAACACCCGAACACCTAAACGCATTTCTGCAATGGAGTTGGAGTCACTGAACGATTACACGGCAACTAATCTCAGTCCCTTACGCTGACTTGAGTGAGAAACCACTTCTCATAGAGCAGCCCATATTCTGATAATAGGAGTCAAAAGAAAAGCAACTTGCTTTAGCAAGTGCTACAGTACCTCTGACTGACAGAAGCATTCAGAATACACGAACGTACACTGGACCTTGACAGTGTCCAGGATGTGTCCAAGACATACCAAAGAAAACAGTGACTCAGCTGCGTAGTACGTTATAGACATGGTCATTAGATCAGCTGAATGACCAAGGAGAACAGGTACGCTACGCAAGTTCAAGTAGATTCCGTCTTTGGGGTAGTAATATCCAGTTTGTAAGCTCTTTTGTTTAGACCCTTGACCAAAGGATTTACGTGCCGAGTACCAAGGCTGAAATAAGCTCTCACTATTTCAAGTTTGCAAACAGCACTGAAGCAACCTCAAAAATCAGGGTGCTTAATATCCAGCTTGCACAGCACCATTTCTGTTGTTTCTCCTCCCCTGCATGAGATGTGGTCGAGCTGTAGATTTCATTCAAAACAAAAGAAGTGGAAGTAGTAACATGTGCAGTAAGACATTTTCAAGGGAAAGCTATGTAAGAGTCCTTGTATATTCTACCCCTTCACACTATTATCATTAGCATTATCCTATCATAAGCACAGTACATTATGTACAGCGATGTGCACTGCGACCATTCACTTAAGTTTCAGCACGTGGCAGAGCCATTATGCCAGCATTTTGAAACTAGGATTGTTGGTGGTATGGGAATCTAAAAAATGTTTAAGCTCGTATTATTCAGTTTATATGAAAAAGACCATACAATTCTCATGGTACATCAACAAGATGGACTAGTATGCCAACTAACCTCTATTTTAATATTTAAATTATAACAATACAGTAACTAGAAAAGGTCAGTGCTTCAAGTGACAAGTCTTGCCACTTAAATTCCAATATTTTTCCAAAATAAAGATGCAATTAGATCTACACTTGAGCATCAGTAGTGCAATACAGTATCCTTTCCTGAATAAAGGAGCTGAGGTTTATCCACAATAAAAGCTTTAAATAAGGTAGATTGTTGCCATTTATATATCAATTCTGTATGTCTGATATAAAATATATTGGGAAAGCTTAAACTGACTTATACAATCTACATTTGGCTAAAGCTCCACATAAGCAGCATCAGTGGAAATGAACATCAGAGGTGTACTTAATATAAAACACTTTCAAAACTACTCAGCAACAAATGACAGAAGGTTGGCTAAGAATAACTGAACAACTGAGGTGTGTACCAGACAAAAAGAATGGACCCTCTGGTTACTTGCACTATTTTAATTAAGAAAAGAAATGCAAGATTTAGTCCACTTCCATTTCTCCGGGTGGTTTGGTCTGCTGAGAGTTGTCCTTCGCTGGTTCAGGTTTTGGTTCAGTACCGCTCTGTCCATTCACTGGTCCGTTGTGTTCACCATTAGCTTTTGACTGCCCATCATTGGGAGGTTCTATCTTCGGTTTGGGCTTGTATATAATGGGATTGCAGAAGCTATCCAATTCCTAGATTTAACAGAAGTGAGAGACAGCAAGTTTATTTGGCGGCACAGTAATTGCCTTGAACTAGAATGTCTCAAATTTGCTTCTGGTTCAAGATGACCTGTGATTTCATTTTCAAGGACTAGACTTTTCAATTCTATCAGGTCTAGAAACTTAAAATAAAACCTTTCACTAGCTAAAGCCCTTCCGATGTGCTGAAAGCCTATACAGTAATCAGTTTTCTAGCAAGCCTGGTGCTGTAACTCACAATGTTTTAAAAAGGCTGCAAAGGTACTGCTGTAAATCAAGAGCCAGAACTGAAGATTGATAGAACTGCTGCTCCCTCCGTATGGATCTTTTCATAGCTTTAAAATCTCTCCAGGAGTTGTATTTTAGCTCAACACAGAGGACAAAAATCTTGTTAAAGAAAAACTTACTGAATGCAACATGTACAATGATTTTTTTTTTTTTTTTTTACCTTTGATTTTGTCAGTATTTCTGCCACTTTGACAACTGGATCCTGAGTTAGACTTAGTTTGTTCTGGGCATTCATTTTGCTGTTCAACCAATTCATAGCCTCGCTGATGTGTTTTTCAACTTTTTCCACCTCAGCAGGATCTAGGTGATCGTATTTTTCATCCTAAAGAGAGAGACATTTATATCATCAGTGTACACATGCTTCTCACCAATTAAGGATTTCATGGACACATAATAAAATAGGGTAACATTGCTACAACCTGATCAAGTTTTTAACAAGTGTTTCATATGAAGAATTACTGTAGAACAAGACAGAAAGGACATTAGACATTTGAAATTTCCATCTAAGTACACACTACTGAAGTGCTAGTTCATAATTAAGCTGCAGGAAAAAAGCACCTGAGATTGCACACCCACAATAGTTCATTCCCTAAATTATTTCCTTCTACCTTATTTTTGTATGCTTCTACTGCTTTCATAAGGAGTTGAATCTTCTTTCCCAGTTCATTTAAAACTTTTGGTCTCTCTTCATGTTCCATGTACCTTTCCTGAATAGGCTGTCCAAATTTCTGGAAACACAAGCACAAAGATCTTGACAGAAACACAAATTTACTTTAGTCTGGTCTAAGAATAAAACGCTGCATTGGCAGGAAAGCTGCCTTTCACTCCTTTTCTCACCGACTCAAGAGCTTAATCTTTGCATTTTGCCTTAGTGCAACAACAATATAAGAGCCCAGGAGTAGTGCCTGTCCTTATTAGGCTTAGTATCTTGCAGTTATTTTCAGCAAAAAGAGTTTTCATCTGAAAACGTCTCATTTTATCCATTGTCTATTTTTCCCTTCTCTTGAATAACGGTATCCAGGCACGAATGCAGTTGCCAGCATCTACACTGCCGTTTCCATCAGTTATCCCTCCCCCAAAGGAAATCTGATGTGAGAGACAACAGTTGGAGCCCAAGAGCTAGAGACAAACTTAGTACAAACAGAGCAGCCAGTCATTCATCAGAATTGACGTTTTCCCGTGAGATTATTAAAATTTGAAGTATAAGGCTTTTTTTTTGTCATTACTAGTCAAATGATACAGTGGAAGTTACTGTTAAAGCACTCTTCAACCTTCAGCATTAGGTATTAGACCAAAAATTCAGTTTTATGATACAGCTACAGAAGACCACTGAAAACAGAAAAACCACAGCATCTATTTGTGAGTGTAGTCCTGAATACCTGGGAGAGCAAACTGCTCCAAGCCTCTTTCAGGTTGTCACAAGACAGACAGAAAATTCCCATAGCAATTAATTTTATTGTCACTAGCGACAGTCTGCTTCATTTTGACTGTTTTCAGATTAGGAACACAACCAACATAAAAACAAACTGTACTTCTAGTTCTAATTATGTTCATCTCGTAACTACACTACATCCATACATACACATCCCTCGTTAGAAGAGCTTTGCTTACTTGGCCATCTCTATTTATATAGATGCTCCTACCCCAAAACACACATATTTTTCTAGAAGGTAACTTAAAAATCTTACTCTTAATTCCTGAAGCTTATCCATGTATACTTGTTTTGGCTGGTCCTCTCCATCTTCATAAAGCCAGTTTTCTGTGTCCTCCAACATCAAGGTCAGCTTGTTTGAATCCTATGAAGCAAGTTAAGGATACTCCAAGGTCAGAAGCGAACATATCTAATGAGACTTCTCCCCCCAGCACACAATGGAATCCCCCTACTCAAAAAAGACTGTTTCATCACTTTAAAATATTCACAGTGATATGAAGGGAAACTGTAACTAACAGACTTCAAAGCCAAGATTTTACAAGGTAAGAAAGGCAGGGCAGCCCTGCTAATCTGATCTGCAGGTGAAGTTTACGGGAGTTACATAGCTTCAGGACTGATTTTTTAAGAAGGCACAGGCATTTCTCAGCATTCTTGCGTATTACCTTTACACCAAAAGTTCTGCTTTTCAGGTTCTCTGACAGCAGGACGGAAGAACAACAGACAAATGTGGACAACTACACATATAGCTGAAGTTAAAATTGTTTTAATTGGACTCTCCTGGCTATAAACAAAGATTTTAATTATTTAGAAATTAAAGATCTCATCTATCCCCATAATTTATGTAAGAGATGGTTTTGAAACCTGTGAAAAGAGCCTCACACCCTTGAGTTTACACTGCAAGAGTGTCTACGCTGCGTTGCAGGGTTGATCACCAGGTAATCCAGACCACAGACCTTAAAACTGCTGCTGGACATCTGCTGTTTCAACAACGGGTTGCTTGTGTACCAGCAACCAGCGGCTGGTACGCAAGCAGGGCTGTTACAAAGAAGTGATTATAGGACAGGTGTTCTTTCAATACTGCTTTTGCAAAAGCCCAGTGTACAGCTTTCTTTATCACTTTTACTTGAGCTTTTAAGCGGGGAAAAGAATCATGTTTCCAAGTTAATGAAATTAGGCAATAAAATACAGAGTTGCAGACAGTCAATTTCTGCTCATTTTCATTTCACTTCTACCCACTCACGCCATTTAGACACTCATGGATATCTGTCCTGCTTTCCTACCCCCAGCACAGGATTTTTATTTTCCACCTGCATTCCAAATCTTTCCTTGCTACTGAGAAACTTCTCAGACAATACAGAACTCTGCACGCTTGCATGTCAAATGTTAGCTGTAACTGTAGTTTGAACTTCACTTCTGTGAAATTAATCCATTCCATATTCCAAAACAAGTCCAGGAGACCCCTGAGCCTCCACACAACCAACACTCAAAACTTACAAATACATAGGAAATTTTGAAATTTTCAGTTGAAAAAATATAGTCAAGTCTTACTTCTTCGGTGATGAATTTCTCAAAGACTCCACAGAGTTTGTCTCTGAAGTCGTACACATATTCTTCAACAGCATTCTTAGCATCATTCCTTTCTTTCTCAAGCTTGTCTTGCATCATCATCTTCCCCTATGGTAGAGAAAAGCTTATTTAAAACTAAAAGCATTTTGAGCATCAAGCTTAATGATTACTCTCTTGAAACTGTACCACAGAAGCCTGCCAATTCACAGTTACTGATTACAATTTTCACCTTTGTGTAAGTCATCTTCCCTGCAGGCAGAACTGGAACACGGGAAAAAATGAGTTCATCTTTGGAAGCTGTATGCAAGTGCTTCAAGGTAAATGGATGAGATATCAATTATGACCTGACCACCACAGACAAGACTAGAATTAAGGAAGTGTCTTGACTATGGTTTGGAAGTCACTAAGAATCATTTTGCCCTACAAAAGTTATTTCATATTTTATACTTCAGACTGACCGTCTTTCAGATAGGAGGTTATGCTGGTGGGATCTTCACAGATACGATACCCAGAAAGTTCAGAAAGGATTCTCTGAAAGACAAGTTTTCTACATGTTGTAATACTTCACTGCTGATGTAGGACTTGAAGGGCAAAAATGTGATATAACTAAGGACACAGCTTCTGTAAAACACTAAAAACCCATGCAAATACTACTCCTGACCAGTATCAGGTCAGTCAGTAACAGTTAGCACTCTTGTCACATACTGTGCAGCCTTTACTGGCAATCCCAGGCAGCTCCTGCCTAAGAACTGAATTCATACTTCAGGTCATGACAGGCTAACAGGTCAAACTCAGACATCTGGGTAGTTAAGTCTAGTGAAACCGATTCATTTCTGAAAATGAATTCGTTTTCTCAAAAAAGCCAACCAAAACAAACCCCCTTAAATAATAAGTTTCTGGATAATTATTTACAGTGACATTCATTTGAGTGGTCATCTGTTTACGGTGCTGTCACAGTTTAGCCCCGCTCGGGACTAAGCCCTACACAGTCGCTCGCCCACCCTCCCCACTCCTCAATGGAACAGGTGAGAGATAACAAAAGGCCTGAGGTTTGAGATAAGGACAGGGAAAGATCATTCAAGTTACCGTTATGGGCAAAACAGACTTGACTTCGGGAAAACTTAATTCAATTTGTTAACAATAAAACTGGAGTAGGATAACGAGAGAGAAAAATACCTAGAACACTTACCCCTCCACCCCTCCCCTCTTCCCAGGCTTAACTGTGTTTCAGGCTAAAACACTTTCTCCCCCTTCCCGAGCAACATAGAGGGAATAGGGAACAGGGACTGCTGTCAGTTCATCACGTCTTGTTCCTGCCACTCTTCACTCGTCCTGCCTCTCCCTCTCCGCCTAAACTTCTGTTTTAGTTTCCCCTTGTTAAATACGTTATCACAGAGGCATTATCACCGTCCCAGATGATTTGCTTGTCCCGGGCCAGAGGCAGGTCTGCCCTGGAGCCGGCGAGGTCCACCAGACAAAGGGCGGACCCTTTGCAAGAAGCTTCTAGCAGCTTCTTGCAGGGGTTGACACTGTAGCTCCCTCCACCCCCACACAAACCCAACACAGCTGCTTACCTCATTTTCTATATAGCAATTGATAAGATCTTGTCCCAGCTGCCTATAGAGGCTTGCCTGTATAGGTAGGTCAATACTCTTAACCTTTGCTTTAGCCTTCGGCTGGGCTGGAAGATCTTGCTTGTCTCCAGAAGCAGCCTATGAAGAGATTTACGCTATTAGGAAACTTTCAGTAGAAATATTATTACACTTATGGTCAATAAAAAGATAAATGAAACTGGTATAACAGCCACAAATTAATCATATGTAAATGAAGCATCTAATTTTTCCTCTATTCAGAATCACCACTACCTTAGTTTTGAACCAAACTGGTGGAATTTAATTTCTTTAAACATAATGTGAAGAGCAGTTGAGAAAACCTGTTCAAGAGCTAAGAGGCACCACATATTCTTCTTCATAACGTTTCCTAAGTTTCCCTAGATTCCATCTTCACTATAAAACTATTTTAACAGAAACTTTCATCAGAGTCTTAATCATATACTGTGTTGAAAGTGCTAAGGTAGGATTCGTAACGTAACCGTTTCAATACAGCTGTACTGCTCTAAATACAGTCCCATGTTTGCAATTAGCAAGATTAATGGCTGAGAATACTGTGCAAAAAAAATTCTAAGGGAAGCAACATGACATTTCCTTATCAGTACTGAATACACACTTTTGTTTCGGTTCCTGCATTTTCAGTTTCCTCATCTGCTTGGTTCTGCTGTTCAGCTTGACTTTTCTGAATACCTTCATCTTGATCAACCTGCATTTTATCCTAGAAAAGAGTTACACAGCTCAATGCAAAGGTTTGCTGTATGATTTAAGACTGACTTCAATCACAGTAGATGGCAGATACTGTAAGGACTTCAGAATCTATCTTAATTTTTGATTCACCATCTTTGAACAGGCATTTTGATACATTACTTGCATTCACATCTTTCTCAAATTAAATGGAAATGCTATTCTGCCCATCCCCCTTGAAATAATTATGATGTTACCATTGGTCCCCTGTTGAAGAACTGCACTAAGCCATGTGAATACTCCATTTTAAACTAGAAATAAATACATCTAAAAGCTATGCAAAGAACATTCTAGAAACACACCACCACCACAGGCAGTAACTCTACATTCTCTATGGAACAGCCAGAACTTTGACCTCTTATCATTTTTTACGTAAACGTTAAACTTCGTAATCTAAAAAGGAATTTAGTCATAATGGTTACCGAAATCATGGACCATAAAAACTAGTTTCTGTAGTAGCCTCTTGAAACAAATGACCGTCTTCTCTCTCTACCATCCCAAATTAATTAAGTTTCACTGAAATTTATCTGTAGTTCACCTATGCCTTATTCTATATTTAAGGATCTTAAAAACGTCACTAATTTAACGCAAGTTTTCAATGATAGAAATTGAAAATGAGAAGGCTACTTTTATCAAATTTAAGTATTGCCACTTCAGAATAATGAGAATAATACAATCATTTACTGTTCTTACTGTTCACACAGAAAAGGCAACAACTGGAAGGAACTGTTTTACCTACACCGAAAAGCTAAAGGGGGAAAAATACTACATATATACACCACAAACCTCCTCCTCAGAGTCGAGAGTATCATCGTCAATAATGAAAGGTAACTGCTGACAAGCACCATTGTAAAACAGAAGATATGTTAGATGAATTGAAGTACTACAAATAGAAAGCCTGAGGATGGAAGTGGTTACTCTTGTACTGAACACAAAAAGTACTCATCTTAGTAACCTCCACACACAGTACACCTATTAGGTGAAATGCCAGCTATGTCATCTTCAACCATTTTTCACCTGTATACAAACATCAGATGCAGAGCACTTGTTCACAAGGAACTGCATCATGTTTGGCACTTCAGCTATGCTCAAATTCCTGGAAAGTTTTCTAATATTTAAGGAGTTGCTTATATCAATAATGCAATGCTGCTTGTGTAACTGCTTGCTCTAATTCCTCTAGTACATTCAACTAAAGTGGAAAAGCTGCTAAGGACCAATTTTAAAAGATAGTCACAAGAAATGCATTCACTCCTTCCTCTAAATAAAGGGGCCTTCTGTCCAACCTTACTCCCTGAGGAAACTCTCCCTGAGTATGCCTGACAGCCTGTGAGACGTCACTGCTGAGCACTCTGCAACCTCAGAAAGACAGGGGGAGTGTGAGGCAGCAACTTGCTGACAGCGTTATCCTTTTTCTTATGCTATCATGTCTCTCCCCCTGTGAGTTGCTGACATAACCAGAAGCCCAAGCTACAGAAGGCACAAACCAAAAAGAACGGCTGCCAAGGCCACCGCTGGTGTGCCATTCCCAGCTGCAAACTGCTCCCTGGCACCCAGTCCTCAACTCTGCAGAGTCAGATGTAATAGCAGCACCTCACTACGCTCAGTGATTCTCTTTCAGTATGCATTATCAAGAAAGTTGATTCTCCTTGCACCAGGATGCAAGAACATGATTTTATTAATTTGTCAGTATTAATGATAAAGCTGTTGCACATCTACTTACCGTAATCTTCCCCTATGGGCTTCCAAGTCAGTTTGTAAGAATTACCAGTACTGAAGCACATAAATAAGTGCCCTTCATGAAAGAACATTTATGAAGAGCAAGTTCTCCATATATGGAAAGAAATATTTTTTTTTTTTTACTGAATGAAAATACGGTACTTGAGGAAAAACAAACCTTGAGAATTCATTTGTCAACAGATCTCATTAGATATGCTGCCATTTCATATAAACACTTGATAATGCTAAGACTAGTAGAGAGACAGTAAAAAACAATGAAGAAAAACTACTTTTTTCTGTAGAATCTGGTTTTATATTATTTTTTGTTTTCTTAGTGCTTCCTGTCCCCAGTACTTAAATAACAAACTTGAACAAGTGTGTTACATAACTGGAGAAATCACTTAAGGGTGGAGAAGTACTAATTGTCAGAAGCTGTACACTGTGATTTCACCTCCAATTATGGGATCTCTTTTCAGAATTACAAGGAGTGCAGATATTTATAAGTTTACATACCAGCTCATCATCTCTGCCTTGGTTCTTACTTGATGATTCAGTGTCCATAGGTGTATCATTGTGATCTCCCTCTACGTTCTGCTTCTCTATTACAGAAGCGTTAGCCACGCTGAAAAGGCCGTGGATGTTGACGCGCACTTTAACCTTCACTTTGGAATTGTCGCCATCGTGTTGGGGACCAACATTTTGAATAGTGAAACGCCCTTGAAAGAATAGAGACGGCTTTAATGTTTGCTCCAGAAAATAGTGAAAGAGGAAAAAAGAAAATAAAATACATTACTTGAAGGAGGTTAATTTAAATAGCAACTTCACATAAGTTAAACTATTTGAAAACTTCCTTCTTAGTTGTCAATTCTACAGTGCAAGCCGCAGCTAGATAAACTAAAACCTAGGTCCCCAATTATCATCAGTTATCTGATGATTTATGTTTTTGCTTTATCCACATTTCATTAACAAGTCAGGATAACACTTTATTAGGTGTTCTACTTGTCAGTTGCCTTCTCTAACCACCACACTAGAAAAATCACTCTGATCCATTTCAAATGGTTCCCCTCATCCACGTAACTACAATCTGCACTGAAAAAAAGTGTTAACAGAGATAGAAAAATCTATTTTAATTTGATAACGTGTATGCACTATACATTTTTGGAAGATGAACAGATGAACAGATCAAGGCTTCTGGAAGCAGTGAGGCTGATAAATTACTTTGCAACTTGCTGGAAATTTGAGCGTAAGTGATGCAGACCGTGCACACATAAAGGCGAATGTTCTTTCCTGAAGATTACAGAATTCTTGCACAGACTGGTTGCGCCAAGTTTACATCCGATTCATAAATCAGTAAATAAAACTGTGACTTAGTTTAAAGACTCTGAGGAATCTATTAATAACTGCAAGTAAAGTAATACTAGCTACTAGGAAACTTATTCACACCATCTAATACTTTAGACTGTACTACAAATGCTTAAGTTCAGGAAACGCCTATCTTGTCTCCTTCTGTTAATTTGAGAACATACAAGACAGATACCTGTCTGGACAGATAACTGACTAGTGCTCACAGGTCCTTTGATCCAAGTTCTTGGAAAAATTCAGGCTGGCAGGCACATAAGATCCTTATCCATTTTACAGAGGTTGAAAGAATGAGACAGTAGAGCACTATTCTTTGTACCAATTTTTTTTAAGCATTCAGAAACAGTGAAGACAGATAGAATGGAGAATGTGTTTTTAAGGAACTAGCAAAAAATGTCAATACTGTTGGACAGCTGCACCTGAACCAAGACAACTGTGCTGAGCCTTTCTAAAGAACCTAGGCTTTTCTATAATTTAGAAAGTATGGAAGTAACATATCTTAGAAAAAGAAAAAACAATTTTCCCTTTATCAACAGGAGTTGGGTATGGGGTTTTTATTCACATGTCCTTACCTATTCTGGAATCAGGATAAGGCACTTCATGCGGATGGGTGTAGTAAGCTTCCAGGTCAAAAGGCTCTTTCTTGTGAAAAGTAATTACTTTGGAGAATGGAGCAGCATGGTTCTTACTGAAGACTTCACACTCCCTAAAGCAGTAAAATATTAAGTAAGGTTAAACCATTGAGCATAACACAAAAATCAAGGTATGTTAATCATCAGCAGCCACGCTAACCAAGCAGCTAAATAATTTAGGTGAAGTCAGTTTATGATGAGTTGCAGGTTGAAGGCCTGTAGATCTCAAAGCTTCTCAGAAGTTAAGCAACTTCACACCAGCATTTTTTAATTACATGTATTTCCAATTATTAAGCAATAATCAGAAATCCATAGGTATAATGCAAAAAGAAAATTAAAACTCTGACTGGATGACAGCTTCAAAGTCTGAGGCCTGGACTGGTCAACATTTTTCTTTATCTACACAAACACACTTTTTAGTAGGCACCATCTAACTTACCCTGTTCCTTCTTCATAGGATGATTTCCATCTTAACGTTATAGAATAAGGAACAACATCTGTGATGGAAAATTCACGCACTTTAAAAGCTGGGGAAAGAATTGCACACTAGAAAACAAAGACCAAAATTTTATTATACCCATGTAGTCAAATAAATAGCAAGTACAACAATTAACACCTAAGTGCAAAAGGCTACAATTCACATGGGTCACATAGAGCTCCTGCTTACCACAGAATTTTTAACAAAAACTTCCTATGCTTAGTAGAAAGTTACTTGAACTGAAAGACCTAACTCAACTGAAGTAATGGTAACAGATGCTACTTCCCCAGTGATTGTCAGGAAAAACATCCAGTAAAAGCTTCTGAATGACGACACAGAAGTGGAACAGAGCCATCTGGGTCATCAAATTTAACAAGTCTCTAACAAAACCATCCTTCTAACACAACACAGCAGCAAGTTACCGAACGTAATACAATCATTCTGACATGGACACTTGTCACCAACTGTTGAAAACAAATAAGACTCATCTTGTTTCAGATAAAATACTTTTTGCTTTTTGTTAGTTGTACTTCATTAGTACATGATGTTAAAGAAGCCATACAGAAGTTTTAATTTCAGTAACTATACCTGCAAGGCACAGCCTCTTGCAACAGCTTCATCTGCATTTAGCGTGGTGCTTATCTCTTTACAGAAAAAATTAGAGATCTGTTCCTTCACTGCTGGAATTCTAGTAGCCCCACCTACTATTTCTATACTGTAGATATCTTCCCGCTGAAGTTCTAGAAAAAGAGAGTGCATAGCCTTAAGTTACAATCAAGATATCAAAAGTCCTATTATTATCTAGACACCGTGATCGGCTGTTGAATATATTAAGTGCTTATAAGATCTTTAAAAGTCACGTTTGTCATGATGTGTCTTATTCAAACTCTTTGTCCCTCCTGCAGACTACCAAGTTTTCTAGTTGCATAATCCTGAAAAATGCAGAAGCCAAGCATCAACCAGGACAGCCGTTCTTTGAAATGCATTGTCCATGTGCATCCTCCTTGTGGTGTGCAGAAACTCGAGTGTATGTAGTTGGGTTTTCTTTGGCAGCCCTGCACTACTGGACAATACCTCAGCCCTCCCAAACAAGAACATGAAACCCAAATACACCTCATTTTATGTTTGGTTTAATTTTAGTTGCCAATAAAAGAAAAGCAAAACACTTAACTAAAAATATATAATAGACAGTGTTTGCAGGACAGCTTTTCAGTTCTGATTTCCACATATGTGTATAACAGGATCTCAAACAACTGTCAGTCCTTGAACAGCTCTGCTCAGCAGTTACTCAGGTTCTTACTTCCTCTATTAGCTCTCTAGCCAAGTCACAAGATAAGCAGAATTCTTTCCTTTCTTTTAGTTGAAGATGCTGGAATTGGGGGTAAAACCTTTTCCTGTGAAAATCTAATTCTCTCCTTCATACTACATTAGGCAAAAAAAAAAAGTTATTTGCACATGCTTCAGATAATTTATTTCAGGAATACATTGCCAAATTCTCAGGTCAGTGAGGACATGTATTTATCACATATGGAACAGGCTGGCCAGACAGCTGCCGTAAACACTAATAGTTCTTTCCAACATGATATGGTTTGGTTTGGTTGTTTTGTGTTTTAAATAAAACTAATCCTTCAGAGTGCCAACCTGTTCCATTACACAGGGTGAAGGAGGGTCAATAAACCAGGGTTGCAGAGTGATATGTGCACTAAATGAGGCAGGAATGGGATCATGCATACATGACAAGCATATGAATGGAACTTACATTTAACTTTTCAGTACTTAGCTTTGCAATTCTAATGAATACAAAAATATATTAAAAAGACAACCATTAACAATCATATCTAGGATAACTGGATTACTAGTTACTTTCTTGAACCAAAAGGAGTACTTAAACCAAATCCTACTTACTAGCTTGATCCATGGCTGCTCTTAGAGGAGGTTCCACTCTGGACAGAAGGGCAGCACACAATTGCTCAAACTGAGCTCTGCAGGAACAGGGAAAGCGTTTCACATTACATGGCAGCTTAAAGACCACACTTCACTGCGCTTCAGTGAAAATAACACACAGTACCTGTTCATCTTACTGGAGACGTCAAGGTCATTCATGAAGCACTCAATATTGAGTGGAAGGTCAGAAGCATTTGCACTCATAAGCTTCTTCAGTTTTTCACATTCCTGATACAATCGTAGCAGTGCTCGGGGATTCTCTTTTACATTCAGTTTGTATTTTGTCCTAAACTCTTCAGAGAAGTAGTCTACCAAAGCCTCATCAAAATTCCTGCCACCTATGAAAGGGTCAAAGGTAGTAGCCAAGACCTGCACAGAAGCAAAAGAACAAAGGTTAAAAGTTACTAGACGATACTTGTTTAGATACAGGGACAGCATTCATACAGACACTAGTTTTGTTAAGTTAACACCTTCAAAAACAGGTTTGATATGGGAAAACTCTTCATAGTTTTCTCACCATCTTCTATGTAGTTGCCAGACAGAACAACTTAAAAAGATCATCCCCCAGTTATTTACTTTCTGCCCTCCTCAAATAAAATACTATCACATCTACCATGCTATTTCCTACCATGCTGCAGCCCCTACTCAGTTTACTAGCTCACTGAAGAAAAGGCAGATGAGGATAGCTATTTTGTCACACTATTACTAGCTCTGTGTCATCTACACAAGACAGAAAAACTCACTATTATCTTCCATACAACTTCAGATGACGTTTTGCTGCCAAAGACAAGCTTACAAAAAACGTTCAGCCATCAGTAGCTCACAGACAAAAATCTCAGAACGAGGAATCGAAGACTGTTCAGTTTTACTTGACATCATGTTGAATTTAGGAATGACAGAAAAACATTCATCAGTCAGTTGCACAACTATAATGTTTATGAGACTACCAGAATATGCAAATATTTCAGTGATATAACATGGCATAAAAACTGTGCAGTAAACTTAATTGTCAAGCACTTTTCAAAACAAAATTTGGTATACTTCACTTCTGCATTTTATAAAACAAGACTTCCTGAAGGAGCAAAAAACCCCAAAACCCAAAAGTTTTTGCATTCAGCATTTCAGAAATATTTGCTATAGACATTTAGTTTAAAAAAAAAATCTTCCCACAGAACAGTATTTTGAGTATCGTTCAATTAAATATTTCAGGAATATTGGATTTTACTGTATCACTTAAAAGATTACCTTCAGTTTTCCCTTGTTAAAAGCACAGATTGAAACCTGATACGCAGAATGCCCCATATCTACAAAGACCACATTTCTTGGCTTCTCTTCCAAGGCTGGCAGGTCTTGCTTGTATATTCCATAGGCTAGTGCAACTGAAAAACACCAACCCACAGAAGTTAAGGGAAAGCTGTATACAACTGTAAAGCACGCATTAAAAGCATTACTAAGACAAAGACCCTACCTAGGTTTACTCTTTCTAAACACCTCCATTACTCTGCCCAAATTAAACCTAAGTGTCAAAAAGGTCACAAGTTTTAGACCATTATGAGTTGCCACATTCCTTACTCCCATTTCTTACTGTTTGGTTTATAGTTTTCTGAGTTAATCATCTCATGTTCATTCATATAATTGACATTTAAGTATCCTGTATAACCTAGTATTTCTTTTCAACAACTGCATGCTGTGCCCCTTCAAAGCACTAACTTAAAGTCAGTAGCATGTGAGCAACCATAAACTTAAGTTTCCAGGTCCAGGATTTCTCAGATTGGTTATTTTTGCTTCCGTCTACGAATTGCTGTTCATATATAAAGTAGCACACCACAAAAAGTTAACACATTGAAAACATTTTTCACTGTCAAGGGAAGAAACATATGTCAAGTGAAGGTTTAACACTGTTCAAGCATCAGTTTGCATTTCAGTTCTGCCTGTAGCCGAATTAACACTGTAATTTGTGAAATTGCACAGGTTAAGTCTCATGCATACATCCTTCATATGAAATGCCTTACCTTCAGTATTTTTTAGCTTAGCTTTGCAAAATATAGGTACGCTCTAGAGATTTTTAGAGGACTAGTTTATATGACTAGGATTTTAATACTAGTACTCATTTGAAAGATTTCTAAAAGCAAAGAGAATTTAAATCAAGAAAAAAACGTAAGTTAGCAGTTTAAACAGCTCCATCTTCAGTTCCATGAAGCGTAATCTATTTCTATACTCTACCCTAGAATCCACCAAAAGCAGAGCAGAGCCGTAAATTAATTACTTTATATAGAAACAACAGTTGTGCCAATGCTACAATTGACAGGACTGCCACAACTTGAAACTGTCATTATCCCACAGACTTATGCTCGACCTGTTTTGGGGATTTTGTAAAGTCATACAGTTCAAGTTGTTTCTAAATATGATCAGCAAGTCTGCTTTCAGAAAAAGCTTCATAAAAATGCAGTTTGTGTCAAAGTAGCTTTTAAAGCTTACATAGTAAGTAGTTAAAAATAAAAAAATCTTTAGATTACACATTTTAAGATTTCTCTTCAAGGTATTTCACTTTAACTAAACACTAGCTTATGATAAAAAAGTATTACTGAAATACTTCCATGAGATTTACTTTCACTCCAGCACATCCATCTTCCAGTAAGCTAGAAAGAAAACTAGAAGATCTCGCTACATCTATGTTAAATAATCTGTTTTCTGTAATCTTTCAGATGGATGCATGTTACATCTGATAATACTGTCCTGTGCTATTATTTAATACAACAACTGAGAATTTAGGTCAGGTGCACACTGCAGCTGGACCATTAAGAGATTGTGAAGCTAGCTCAGGCCTTCCTGATGCAGCTGCTGTAGCTCCATGGTACAGCAGAGAGGTAAGCACAGACGCCCGCGTTATTTCAGAAGCAGAGCAGCTGTTTTCAAGTGGCACTGCACTCAAGTTAGCAAACCCAAACTCTCACCCTGTCTTGTAAGAGCTCAACACCACTCTGCCACAATAGCTGCTGTGTTTCCAGTTCCCAAGCTGGACTGGCTATCCTGGATAGCTCTTCCCCACAAGCTCCTAATCGTCTAAAAGGAGTATGTCATCACCCTCACAGGCTCAATAGCCTGAATGGGTTAAAAGAGAGAGAAGTGTTGCAGCCCTTCACCTGCTGTAGTTTCATTCATCAGCTTCAGACAATTTAATCCTGCAATCTGTGCAGCTGCCATTACAGACCTTCTCTCAGCATCAGTGAAGAAACTGGGTACCTGTTTCGAAAAAATAATTACATAGAATATTATTAAATATGGACTTTCAAATTTAAAGAAGTCAGACTTACCTGTTAAGCACCTCTATAATTTCAATACCACAAGAAACGGTTATAAGCTAACCTCAGATTAACAAGGCAGTCTGAGTAAAACAGCTAGGTAATTCATTTTAGTGCATTTTTAAATTATTATTTCAAAATACGACAGAAATAAATTGACATCCAGAGTTGTTTTAAATAAAGTAGACTTAAACACTAAAAAAAAAAAAAAAAACAGAAAATGTTTTCTCAGACTCTTCTGATGAGTCTTTGATCTTAAAATTATCATCAGTTTCTGAAAACATTTGTGCAGCACAAAGTCAACACAATGAAGACTCCTACATAGCCTCAAAATAAGCTACTGCAGAAGCACTACAGTGGTGCTGGAACTGCGCTTAGTAATGAACTAAACCTTGTGTTACAACCGAATCTTTATCCATTTTTCAGTTATCACCTCTACCACAGTGCGCTACAATATTCAGTTCCACTAAAAATAGCCAAAGCACAATCAGAGCCCACTTAGAAACTGGCTGCACTCACTTGGCGTATCTTCAACTGCAGTCAAGCTTAAGACACAGAATTAAATTCATAGTTTATTTTGTTCACTGCCATTGTGGTCTATTACCAAGGCTCCTTGTTTGTGTGGGAGGTATTCTCTCTAAGTCTTTGTATACCATAAGGAAGCAAGGAAAAAGATGAAAGCAGATTCCTAACAGCTGAAGTATACAGCTTTCCAGTTCCCATGTCTCTGTCTGACAGAGAGGGAATAACTCCAATACTTCATGCCGAGACTTCTCACCAGAGCAAGAGAAGTGAAGCAGTAAACAAAGACAATGTGAAAAGCAGACATTTAGAACTTCTTATCAGGAACAAAACCTCTTGTATTCAAGCTCCCACTCCTACAGTCCCCACCACGGGCGAGGAGACGAGCTAAAAAAACCCAAGACAAGTAAACCAGACAAACAAAAAGACCTTTTCAAACAAATCTGAAAAGCAAATGGGCTTCTCAAATTGCCAGTATGACCCTCGGAGCCATAAAGTTCAGGCAACTCTCAACTGCAGTACAACCCAACATCGCTCAACTATGTAACAACAAAGAAGCTGAATATGAATTTGGGAAGGTTCTTTGAAACTGAGGAAGGTATGCTTACACATAGGACAGTTCCCATTTGAAACAGGAACTATAGTAATCAGGATCACTGTATGTAGCTTAAGTAGTATTTTCTTTCTGAAAATACACTCTTGATTTAACTAACTTTCAGTTTTTTCACACATGACTTAAAAAGCATTCTCATTTGGTAAAACCTATAATAAAGGCCCATTTTGGGGCGGGGATGTGATTTCAATCCACTATTTGCATCTCTTACCGTTGCACCACAGTATAAAAGGTGCTAGCTTACATGAAGTTACCTATAGAAAGAATTGCAATATATTATCACAACTTACCGAAATCACACAGTCTGCCACTGGTTTCTTCAAAGCATTTTCTGAAGTCTCTTTAAGTTTGGCCAGTAACATTCCTGTAATCTGTTCAACTGCAAACAGTCTCTCTTCATCCAGGTATCTCACCTGAAACAGAAAATTGTGGTTCTATAACAAATCACCTCAACTTTTCTCCAAGATGTGCCACTTGCTATTTTTTGTCATCTTGAGCAATGAGAGCCAGGTTTAACACCAGACTCTGGACACAAATGGCTCTCAATTCATGCTATAGATTTGTGCTATCTACAACAAATAAAAATAGTTCAGTTTAGCTGAAAATTGTTTTGTGGGAAACCTTAACACCTGTGGTATCTCAACAGGCTATTCACAGAGCTACAGTATTTTTTTTGTTTGATTGGGTTTTTAAAATTAAAAAAAACCCCCCAAACAGAAAATGCATAATGAAGACAATCACAATTGTCCTAACATGAGCTAAACAGTTTTGGAGCAAACCAAAGGTATACTTGCTTCCTGCAAGGGTCACTCGAGTGCATGAGGCAGAGGAGGGGCAAACAAGACAATTCTAACAGTCCTGCCCTTCTCAGGAGCACATCTGAGTCTTCAGTCTTCATGTGAGCATCTATGTGCTGCTGCCATCCCTCTAGCAATCCCAAACACTCCTGTGCAGGGAAACCCAGAGAGATGAGCCGCAGCTATATTTACATGGGCAATTAATATGTTATGAGCAGGTATACAGAACAAAAGAAACTCACTTTCTGCTGTAAAGCCCCACCAGAAAGCAACCCAAAGCGGCTTAAGTGAGGATGACTGGGAGATCTGCTTCAGAAGTGCACTCCCGATTATGTATGCAAGACCAAAACTCAGCCAAGACTAATAATCACACACTGTAATTACACATATTTGAAGTAAGGTAAGGTGAAGAACAACTAATGTGACTATGGACTAATGACGATGATACACCTCAGACATCTCAGAGAAAGTGCAGTACTTGAGCAGATGCTACTGCAGGGAATAAGATGTTCTTCATCTCCTGGTAACAGCAGATTTTTTTTTTTATGCTGTCAATTTTGTTCAAGGCAAATTAAACTTAACATTTTTGAAGGGGAGTGCTATCAATGTTTTAGAGCACATCTGTACGGGAGACAATGCAATACCTTTTTTACACTATGTTATTACTAGAAGACCCGAGTACGAGATCTAGAGCGCTTGCTCTGTATCTTCCTGAACATTTGGAGAAGTGAATGAATTACAAGGAGAAATGAGAAACAGCAAAACTATGCCAAGGCGGCTCTGTGAAAGGCAAAAAAGTGTTATTGTACTGGTTATCACCTGACATTTCTTTTAAAAATAAGTAAGAATATATTTAAAGTTTTCTTAAGGAAAATAAAAGTCAGTTCAAGTACCGAGTTAAGTGACGAAGGTCCAAATTGCTCGTCTCTACCACTAACAACATTCTGCACAAAGCTCTAACTCACCTTTACTCCTACGGAGCCATTCGGCATCTTCTGAAGTTCATAGGGAAGTTTGGCCCTTTCAGCTTGTATGTAAGGATCTTCAAACGCTCTTCCATGCAGTTTTTTGAAACCATGTAATGTATTTTTTACATTTGTGACAATCTGTGGAAAAGGTATTTTTTTTTTTAATTACCCATGACATGCAAACTACATGAGACCATGCAGAAAGGAACTCTTGTTATGTCGGGTTTAACACACGTACTGAAGATCAGCATCAAGCCCACATATTTACTGGAAAGCAAAGGGTGGGGGGAGAGAAAGCAACATCTATTTTTTTAATCTATGGTCTCCATTAAAAAAAAAATTCAAATTTACTTCCTTCTAATATCCATTAGCTTGCTAACATCAATTTTCACTGTACTACTTATTGTAGAGGAGCTTTCTGATACAGCATGAAATATTTGAGATCATATTACATATAGTTGCAATGGCTATCTGCAGGAACAAGTGAAGTTATTACCTACATTAACCTTAAATGACACTTCAACAAATTAACCCTTGTCACTTCCTTTAAAGCTGTCCTCTAATTCAGATCCCATTTGCACATAAAGCCTCCTCACACCTACTCTCTCATCAGTGCTTCAACCTAATTACTTTAAGGACAGACTTTTAAGTAAAGAAAGGACCAGAACAAACAAATTCTAACAAATGTCATATTTAAGTTATCAAAACAAATTACGCAAGGGTAATCTTCTCCAAGATTAACTAGTCTAGTTTACTAGCCTAAACAGCAAACTTCATAATATATAACAAAAACAAAACAGTTTTCTTATTCTTCCCATTTTTTTACTCTGAATGACAAAACAATGGAGAAATACTGTTTCTATTTTAATACAGGGAATATACTGTTGAAGCAGTAACTATTACCGTGAAATGTACACTTATGGTAGGAAAATTCCTTTAAAACAGTAATACATCAAATTTATTAATTACTTTTCTTCCTACAGTTCAACAGGAGACAAGTCAGGTAAGTAACATGAGAGTTTTTGCTCCATTTACCTGGCTCTTTGCTGCATTCCCAATGGCCCGGGTCTTGGATCCTAGAGATATACAGGCTCTAAGTGAAAAGAGGGGAAAAAAAAAAAAAAATCAGCTTAAAAAGAGAACATAATAAAATATTTCCATAGTACTTTAAAACTTCCACAAAAATTATAGTAGAACATGGATGTGGTATTTAACACTGTTAACTACATGAAGCACCAGAACTGGCAGTGGAATTCTAGTTATTTTATTCTTTGCAAATCAGTTTAGAAACTGCAAGCAACTGCAACTGTTTTAATTATAATTGCATTTAAGTAATTCTTGAAAAGCTTATGTGTTCCGAAGATCTTATAATGAAGGTAAGGAATTAATAGCTACTTTTGGGTCACAGCTTATAACCAAAGAAGCCTGTGACATTCAATTTAGAAACCTGAACTTGACCAGTTAGGTTTTCTTAACTCAACAACCCTGAAGTCTGATAGTACCACATTCACACTTAAGAGCCATTAGCAACAGTAACCGTAAGACACAGTAAAACACAAAACAAAACACAAAAAAACCCCACCGTGACCTAAGCCCAAGGTAGCTGAATAGCTCAGTTCTACAAACCGCTGAGTATTCCCCATGACTGAGGACTACCAAGTACACACTGCAAACAGTCAGAAGAGGAGATGTTTGGGAACAGCTCCCAGCCACCAAGGGCTTGGGAAACTCCAGAGTAGTCCATGGCCCCTTCCAGCTTGCTTCTTCTCAGGGTACCACTGAGCAGGCCCCCCCCTCTGGCTCTAGCAAAGGCTGCCCCAGGTCCCCAGCCACCACCTGGCCACCTCACTACTCCCTTTGGAAACTTTTTTTTTAGCAGTTGCTATCGCCACACCTTCACTTTACAGATTTGAAACAGAGCTCCTCCCTCAAAATGGAACTGATGTGGCTGAAATCATTCAGTAGTAAATACGAGATGTACCACGTATTTCATACGGTTCAAATTTAATTGTTGAATTAGTGCATAAAGGTCACTCTAGTAGATTGCTTCCTGCCTCCTCTCCATCATCCCTGCAATGAGGGCACTGTATGTAATTTGATAGTAGTATCTAGCCACCTCTTCCTCTAAACCATCACACTAAACATGCAAAACCTTCTCCAGACTGAACTGCTGCAAACGGACAACGCACTGCTCTACATTCTCAAATATGGAGTGCAGCTTTTGCAAATGGCTTTTACAATTTGCTTAACACTACAGTTCCAATTTATACTTTGTAGTAACTAAGAAAAGACAGATAAAAGAGCAAATAAGGGTGGAAATGGTTTACAAGATATTTTATGGCTAACAGCATGCTAATGCTATTGTATGACATCTTTTCAGTGTAGGAATTTGACTCTGTTGACAGAGAGAATTACTACCAAATACCCCTATGCAGAACATCGAGTCAGAAGCTACTGGGCCCACCAGAGCTCCTGCCACAGTTTACTTCCATCACTCAGTTCCAGCACAAGGGCCGGGATGGTTTCTCCCTCCCTTGGCTGGGAAGCGGAGATGTCAAAAAATAAAATGTGTTCTCTTTGGCTCCAAACAGTTCAGTTGTATCCAAGACAGCCCTTGAGGAAGCACTTCTACCACGAGGATTTAAGTGCAACAACTGAACTGCCTCCCCCACCACCACCCTTGGCCTGCTTCGCAGTGAGCTTTTGAAGAGCACACAGGCTTCTCTAAAGCCGGCAACTCTCTTCACCAGAAGGACATTTCAGTCCTCTCCATGCATTGTTTTGAAGAGGATGCTACCTCATAATTTTAAATACTGTTTGCAATTACATTAATTACACTCGGTCTGAAAAAAAGTTACTAAAAAATTATGAGCCAACAACAACCAACTGGTTTTCCACAAAACCACAGTGGTGAGGCAGGACACTTGAAAGGGCCATTTGCCACGAGTTTAACATGCCAAGCTCACTAGAAATGCATACAACAGACCTGCTGGAGTTCCCGGTTCAGAAAAAGTGCCAGTTCACATCCACAGAGACGCCAAGGCCAAAAGCCTTACAAATACAAGCTCTACTGAAATGGATGGCTTCATGGTAGGATCTTTTTTCCTTCCTTTCTTAAACTGTCGTGCTAAAGCTTCGAAGATCATACACATATTACAAATGCTAACAGTCCCAGCCTTAAGAGGACAGGATGTAGGTTTTAAACAAACAATGTTAATAAAGGATCACCGGAGTGTTTTAACAACTGGGACACCGGATTTATAACTTAAGAGCGCTGTATTAAGTTGTGGTAATACATATCTTCCATACGTCTACACTGCTTTTCTCTGTATCACTGAAGTATGCTTACAGTAACACTGTACTGTTCACAGCAGTACTGCACAGATATCTGAGCCAGCTCCAAAACTGGAAGCTGGCTGTACTAATTAGCCTTGCCCAGAAAGAGCAATTAGCCCTGTAAAGCACAGCCAGGACTGACCTATCTTTAGGACCTAACCCAGTATCTTTACATGGCTTTGTAACAAGGTTGTGCACATGGAAAGTGTACTAGCTTGTTCAGAGCTAGCTGAGATATTTCTAAACCGCACTGCACAGACACAATAAACATTAATACTTTGTATTTCTGGGAGCAAGCCCCAAGTATTTGGGACATATGCAATCAACATTAACTTATTAGCTAACTCCAGGTATCTAAATGACGTAGGCGCCTCTATAGGAACATATAAATAAAGAGTTCATTTACTGTGTTGCTATGTGTCATAAGTAGAAAAGTTTTGATGATTTATGAGCTAGATCTGCCTACGTCACTCAAATCTTGTTTGGAGTAAGGTGTAGTTACTATGATAAACTTCCAGAACAGTAATACACTTGATAATTTCTTTTTTTTGTTTGTTTGTTTGGCTCAAAACAATAGCATTAGAAAGGAAGTTCCTCGTGTTCTCCTGTATTACATTTTGGAGAAAGAGAAGAAAAAAGCCAGGAAAAATGTCACTTTACGTGATATAACACCGCCTTTAAATATCTGCGCACTCCTGATGCTATCTTACTAACTGTGCTTTAAACCTCTTTCATAATCACTTTGCAAGTGTCTTGAAAGTACAGTTCCTCAGACATTCATGTGGAAAATACTAAATGCAGGGGAACCTATGTGAAGCCTACCTGCAAGGAACGGACTCCAAGAATAGCTAAGAACTGAAAGTGCTCTTCATCGTAAAGGGGAAGGAAATTGCAGCTGTCTGAGGATTCTTTGGGCAACAATTTCAGGGGGATCCTTCCACGGAATTTGAAAGGTCCCAGAATTTCAGTTCTCATAAAATGTGCAAAATAATAATACCTTCTTGAGACTTCATATGAGAAGTACATTTTTGTAAGCAGTAAAAAGAACTTCAAGAAGTATTCCCATTAATACAGATAGTATGTATTTTAGCACTCAACTTTTTTGTCCTTTTAAAACAGCTTTTTAGAAGCAAACCAAAACCTACATCTCTCCCCAATCAGAAAGACAGCAATCCTAAAGTTACTGTGGCCTCACACTGCAGAAATAACTTTCTGCTGTTGGCTACAAATTCCTTTTATAAAAGGCAGCACCATCCAAACCCCAGTTTTTACGAGTATTACACGAATTCCCGAATCCTCCTTGAAAATTATGCACAGATGGAGCTCTCAAAATCCCAGACGTATCCCATAGAAACAGAAGAGAACAATCTCCACCTACTCTTGCGTATCCCATCATCACGGACGCTACCCGCTGCCCCACCTCCCCTTCTTTCTTGCAAGACCTGGGTATTCCACGGGCAGCAGATGCAGCGCGGTGCAAGCAAGAACAGGTTTAAGAAGAGGGAAGTCATCGCGCCACTTCCCTGGTGAATCAACCTCCTCCTCCTCAGTCTCACCACCACTCCATCATGAAACTGTTAATGAAAATGCTTCAAGCCCTGGCAAGCGTTCTAGAGTTGGGGAAACACATGCACTTAACTGAGATCTTTGCTACAAGAAATTAAAGCGTTACAGGGGCAGGAAAGGAAAAAAGAAAAAAAGATATCAACAAACAAAAATATTATTGTGCTTTAAGAGCCGTGTGGCACATCCAGCACAGCGCGGTGCTTCAAGGACACGGAGGAGTCAAAACCTGGGGGAGGGGGGGTGAAACAGGGACACAGCAGTGTTTCTGGGAGAAGCCTCCTGCCCCGACACACGCGTTCCTGCGCCTCCTTAAAACATTTCTCGCGTTGCCGAGAAAAAGGGGCACCGGCCCGGCAAGAGCGGCCGCGCGCGGCTCCCGAACGAGCGCCAGGCCCCGGCCGCTGACGGGGGCTCGGCGCCGGCCGGCAGAGCCCCGCTCCTCCCACGCTGAGGGAACCGGAGAAACCACCGGCGCCCGGCCGGGGCTCTAGAGCCGCGCGGGGAGGACCAGGCCCTACGGGGACACGCGTGACTCCACCCGCCCCACAGCGCCGGGGGAGGGGAGGAGGGAGAAAGGAGAGAGGGCGGCCGGGCTCGCCGGTGCGCTGGAAAAGTGCCGGGGGGAGGAGGACGGCCCGGTGGAGCCGATACTCACGGCGTGCAGCGATCGCTGTACTCATTGGCGATGGTCTCGATACCGCCGCTCCGCGCCACGCCGATGTAGCAGTTGAGAAAGCCGAGGTCAATGCCAACCACCGACATGGCTGCTCCCGCCGCCTATCCCGCTCTCCCCGCCGGGCCTGCGAATGCAGCGGCGACCGCCTAACGCTGCTGGGAGCCGGCTCCTCGCCCGCCTTCTCCCCCACTGCGGAGCACCGGCCACCAACCGCCAGTTGCCCTCCTCTGCGCAAGCGCGCTGTGCCGGCCGGCGGGGAATCCGCCAGGCGCCGGCGCCGGCTTCGGCTTTTTCCGGAAGGATTCGGGTCGAGCCGGCTGCGGGCGCCGCGCGTTCGAGAAAGATCTGGAAGGGGAGGGGAGAAGGCGCTATCTAGAGCGACACCCCGCGCCCCGACGTCACCGCGGCGGCGGGACAAGCCCACGCCCCCTCCTTAAAGGGGCCGGCTACCAGCCCTCGCCTACCATTTTAATACGAAAGCTGGTTGCAACACGGTATAATTTAATGCGATTATGACAATCCCGCGCAATTAGCGCTGGTGTGGCCGAGTCAGACCATCGGCCTGGGCGGGTGCGCACCACCCGCCACAGTTGGATCCCAGCCCTGCAGGCCCAGGGCCCTGCCCGCTCGTTGCTGAGGCGAGGCGAGGGGCGAAGGCCCCGCGCTCACGGGGAAGATGGATGGGCAGGACAGCTTGGAAAAACCCCCGGAGTCCCCAGGCACGGGGTTAGCGCTGGACTGGAAAGCCAAGGTCGGCCTTGGAAATGAAACCCAAGCGTTCGTGTCCCAAACAGAGCTGGGGACGGACAGAGACCTCAGACCTTCCAGTCCTGTCGTTCTCCCTCCCACTGCCAACGCAGTTTGTGCCTGCGTATTCCCAGAAGCGCCCTCATCTCTGTCAGTTTTCTTTCCTACAAAAAAAAAAAAAAAAAAAAAAGTCTCGAAACCTGAGTATCTCTCTGGTGCAGTTACCCCATTTTTTTTTTTTAATGGGTGCCATTTTAAGTATGGAGGACTGGAACTTGACAAAACGTAACCTACAGGCTGGAAAAGCACTTTAAGTATTTATTTGCTTCTAAAAATGACATCTCAGTTTCACACAGCAATATGACGTGCTTCTAACACAGCATATGACACCGCGCTGCATAATTTTGTTCCACTGGAGAAACTAAAAATAAGTGCTAAACCACTAAACTAGATTCACATCCCTGTCGAGAGCCTTGATGTCTCCCTATTTGTTATTGTTTCAATAGTCTGCCTCACAACTAGAATTTTCCTAGTGAAGATGATAAATGCTATTTCCCTCTAAAACCTCCAGAACTGAGTTATTTGCAACACAACTACTATTTATTAGTGCAAGCAATTAACCACCTCATTTTCCTTGCTAGTATTAGGCTCAGAAAGGCAAACGGGGTCCAGTCCCACCTGAAGTAGCCAGGGAGAGAGACAAATCTGAACTCCGGTTTCTGCTCTGCTGTTTTAATCCCTGTTACAAAACCAGTTCTCGGTGATTCAAGGTATTGCAGCAATCCCGCTTCTGCAGCACCACCTGAGGCTAACTCCTGCCTGAAAAGAAACCCTGGGCCAAGAGATTATACGCAAATACTCTTGTGTAGCTCTGCAACATTACTATGCCAGGCCTGGAAGAAATTGTGCAATCCTGCAGCAGGGGGACAAACCATGACTGCAGAAGTGCTGGTATTTCTCACATCTCAGCAGGATAAATCAGCCGGTACGCAGCTTCGTGCTGGCACTGCAGTGTTGTTTCTGGCAACCACGCCAGCTGGTTTCAGGCTGTAGTCAGGAATGCAGACGCGTGTAGACATTCGTGATGGTGACAAGAAAAGCGCCAACGGAGTTTTTATTTGCTTTGTCAAGAGTAAGATTGTTAAGAGTTGGCTTGTCCTTCTTATAATCTCATCTCCAAACTCTCAAAGTAGTTCAGAAAGTTTTGTTTGCGTGCTCCAGTGTCATACTGATTGCCTAGTCTGCAAGTATGAACAAAACTCAGTCAAGTCAGATTAGCCACAAACTTGACAACTATTACCCCTGTGACTATCTTGGAATGGGTGTTGTCCGAGTCTTTCCAATTCTTGGCCTGGGAATCACATCTGATTTTTTAGCAGCAAAAATACCCCATTTGTTTTAACTGAAGGAGTTAAGGGTTTTCTGTAAAACTTGACAGTTGTGGAGAAATGCTAGGAATGCCACTAGCCTTAATCACTTTGAAACTAAATAAAAGCCTCCTAAATGCTTTCTTGAGTCCCTAAGTTATCGATATTCCACAAGGTTTGGTTTCTTTTTCCTTTCAGTATTGAAATAAAAATAAGAGTATCTTCATGTATGTACACTGTAAGATGTAATCAGTACTGAGAAGAACCCTCAGCTATTTAAAATTTTCTCAAGAAATAACATGTTAAGTGTTCTGAGTCTCTAAGTGCTGGGGTCTCCACATTTTTGGGCTATGTTTTGGCTTAAAATGCTGCCAGCCAGACTACAGTCTTCTCCATGTAGTTTGAGAGATGGGTCCGAGATAAAAGTGAGTTGCTGTATTTCTTAATGCTGAATTACAAAAAAAAAAAAAAAAAAAAAAAAAGGTAACCTCCTTTGCTGTCTTGACTTGTGCTTTGAAATACCATGAAAACATCAACAGGGTAGAAATAGGTTTTTCCTTTTCCTGTTGTTCACGCAGAGGCTGTAGCAGGCTGATACGTACAGATACTCATCACGGGCTCTGCTGACAGGCCTGGGAAACTGCTGGTACCCAAATACATTCGAGTACATGATTCAAGATCTGTAACATTTAGTAGGAATAAACCGGAAACACTGAAAATTTTAAAAACAAGGCAAGTACTTTCTTGGATTAATTTCTTAAATGAAATGAAAACAGTGCTCTTCAGTTCCCTGAAAAAAGATTAATTAATTTAGTACATGCTTAGTCACTGTCAATAGTTTATCCCCGCTGAGGACTGAGCTACGCTGTTTTTCACTCAGTCTCCCCACCCTCTGAGGGAATGGGGGAGAGATAACGTAACACGCAGCTAGAGGTTTCAGATAAGGACAGGGAGACATCATTCAAATTACTGTTACGGGCAAAACAGGCTCGACTTGGGGAAAACTATTTCAATTTGTAATAAAAAACAAAGCAGAATAATGAGAGAGCAACAAAAAAAACCCTTCCATCCCACCTCTCCCCTCTTCCTGGGCTTAACCTCTGTGTGGGGGTCCTCCCCAGGCTGCAGGGGGATCTCTGCTCCTCCGTGGGCCTCCACAGGCTGCAGGGGAATCTTGTCAGGAGCTGCATTACTCCTCCCCCTCCTTCTGCTCTGACCTTGGCATCCCCAGCCGTTCCTCTCACCAGAAATTCTTCACAACCGGCTCAGGCAGACGCCTCTCAGGTTCTCCTCACATCTCCACTCTTTCCTTCTCTGAGCCGGGCCCAGTCGGCTGCCCGGCGGGAGGCCAGAGGGTGAGGGCCACAAGGCCTACAAGGCTCACGCCTCCTCCTCTCTGCCCCAGCTTCTGCTTTTTTTTTTTTTTAATTTTCCCCTTCTTAAACACATTATCACAGAGGCGTTATCACTTTCACCAGTTGGCTCTGCCCAGGCCAGCCGCGGGTCTGCCCTAGGCCCAGCCGGGTGCACCGGACAAAGGGGAAACTTCTGGCAGCTTCTCGCAGAACCTGCCACTGTAGCCCCCTGAGTCCCTCCCCCAGCTACACAAAACCAGCACAGTCACAAAAACATCCAAATGCTTTCTTAACAGTATTGCTTTATTTAAACTAAAAATATGCTATGCAAACAATGGGAATTCTTATCATGAACATTGTATAATGCTCACTCTTTTTAATCAGATCTTGAACTCTCTGAAATGTCAAGATTAAAGATGTCCTTTATCTTGTTGTAAAGAACTAGCACTAAGGCTCCTCCTGTTCCATGAAGGATGTTGGAGAACGCTCCACAGAAGAAAGCCTTGAGCCCCTGCTGCCTGTAGATTTTCATAAAGCAGTCAAGGGTTCCTTTATATTGACGTTCAGTCTCTCCACTCTGCACACAAATATAAAGACAAATCATCATTGCACTGCACTGAGAAAGAAACTTAGATGCCCAGCAAAATTTGTCTGTCTTTAGTAAAGAACACTAAGGAACTGTTTCCTGATGTTTCATGTACTGCAAAGGAGTGATTTTTTAACTAATAAATATTTATCTGATGTAATGCTGTTAGCTGGTTCCAATAGCTAAATTTAGAAAGGCTGTGATCCTTCTTCTGATGCTTCTTGTAAGCTTTACCAGCCAAGTAGAAGGCTTAGGAATTAAATGAGGTCACTCCAGTCCTAAGGGTGCTCTGAATTGTTTCAATGCCATTAAAACTTCCACTGCTCTTTTAAAAATTTTTTTTCCTTCTTTAGTACTACGGAAATATTTTTATACCGAGTAGACTTCAGCTCGTTAGTAATCAACAGCGTGCTCTAAAAAATGTTAAGGTCTTGACTAGCAAAATAATGTAAAAACACAGGAAGGCTAAGGAGCCCAGTCCAGTTTTCATGTAGCCCACTTTGTTTCTGAGCACGAATTCACTTGATAAACAAAAACAAAGCAAAAAGGAGGATTTGTTAGTTGGAGACCTCTGCACCAAGTTCCCCAAAACTTGCTTGAAGTGCTTACAAGTGAAGGAAATAAAGGACGTCAAGCAGTGAATGTTCACATGCACGCATATGAACGCTCCTGTACAAAACAGAGCTAAAGGAGTGAACTCTCCCTTCAGCTTTTCACAAATGAAGGATGATTGAAAATCATACCCACTCCTTTAAGTTTTGACAATTTCAACAGCGGAGTAGAGATAACCCAGATGATCGTTGTGCAGCTGTTCTCTGTGCAGCAGAGCACTTGGGAAATACTCTTGCCTGCTGTGGAACTCAGCAAATCTCTCAGAGACTCTGAGCCACACCACAGCTCTGACAAAGCGGTTTTTTGTAGATGTGCTTGGTGAACTGTCTAACAATTCCTGTTTTGGAACTGCAGTCTCTTCAGAATTTCAGGACTCCATTAGGAACTGACACTGGTTTTTGTCTTCACTAGCAAAAAACAAGTACACTGTTTTTGGAGAGATTAATCTGAAATCCCTATCTTTATGTGAAATTTTACTGGAAAGAGGACACTAAGGTTTTATTTAATGTTGAAGATTTAACTTAAATTAGCTACATCTTAAGTCAATATCAAGGTAAGATTCTAGACTCTAACGGCAGAATGGTCATTTTGCTGACTTTAGGCCTTTGTGATTTACTCTGCAGGTAATAAAGTGATGTCTGAATTTTCTGGTGAAGAGAGTATTACATATTCTGTTAGGAATCAATAATTCTCAGCCTGTACTGAGCTTTGAAGATTAATGATTTTACCTCACACCTGAAGAACAGCTGTGTGCCACAAAGATTATTTTCCCAGCTGCAGTAGCTGGGCTACTAAAGGATATCATTCTACCCACAAACCTGTCTGACTCCACATATCTGGCTTCTGAGTAGGAAAAAGAAAACTGGTCCTGTCTTTCTACTAAAAGCTTTCCCCAAGCCGTGAACTGAACATTCTTTTACCAGACTGCTACAATACTATTTAATTTTTCTTCTTGTTTTTCTGGAGATGTTTCCACTTTTTTTTTTTTTCTGAATAGAGTCTCACGTGCTCTAAGGCTATACAGCACTTACATGAGCACATCAAACTTCAGAAATCTAGTAAGTGAATTTCAGAAAAGGATTGCAAGCTAGACTGTACCTGCATCATCATGCGTCTCCTGACAGTGTCAAAAGGATAAGACAGTATTCCTGAGAAAGTAGTCACAACTTGAGCAATGAAAAAGGAAAGAATGAATGGAGTCTGCTTTGGGTTTGGCAATAATCCCTGCAAAATAAAACAAAAATAGAAGCCTGTACAAATTCTGTAAAACGTATGTTAAATCCAGCAGATATCAAGTTTTATTTTTATCATTTCTGTTGTTAATCCTACTGTAAAATGATTGGCTCTTCAGTAATATACTCTATTGAGCACAAATCACTGTAAAGAAAAAAAGCTGTAACACTGTCATTAGTTCAAAATAAATATTTAAAATCTCACGATAAAGACGTAAAATGTGTGCATTTTTGTTTGTAAAAGCTACCTAGATGGTGTCGTAACATCCAAAATAGGAGGTGTGTAGACGATGATTCCCTGTACGGAAACACCAAAACCCTGGTACAAGCCAGGAAGTCCATCTGTCCTTGCAATTTTAACGATACAGTCACCAAGTCCCTGGAACTGTCGCTCAGCAGCACCTAATATAGAAGAAATTTATGCACATTGTTATACTTTACAGAAGCTTCTATCTTTAGTACAAACTGCTCTGCATGACTGAAACATTTAACATTATCAAAATTGTATGAAAAACATAGTAGATCGTTGTTTCCTCCACTTATGAACAAAGCATAAAGGAGAAATTGAGTCACATGGATGGATGAAGACTGTTTATTCCACCAGATAGTGGTGTCCAGTTGCTGAAACATTCTTAGGTCAAATAACTACCATTCCAATTTTGTCCCCATTCAGCAGAATGCTTTTCTCTCTGAAAATATTTTTTTTTCCATGTAATACCATCCTTTCACTTCCTCCCCACACACTCATACTCAAATTTATTAGAAGGGTTAATCGTTTCAACTTTTCCCTATAGTGGAACACTAGCCACAAGCTGTGACAGAGTTTAAAAATCCACTTTTTCTATCTGTAGATTCTTCACCTGTTTCCACATTCCACAATTAACTGCACTCAAGCTCTCAGGATTCTCTACACAGCAAGCAATAAACTGATCTTTGAAGAAAGAACTTCAAACTATACAAGTAGCCAATTCCTGGGACAACTCTGCACAGCACAGATAAATTTACTTTATCTGTTTGAATGAATTAAACATATATCTAGAGACATCTGCTACCCAAAATCTTTGCTGAAGATCTTCAGTTGATATTGTTGATACAGAAAAATAATGGTCATTAGCTCTTTAAATGACACCCCATAAAACCACAGATTGGTAAAAATTAAACTCCTCTAGTTTCTGGTATACAAAGTTGGCAAAATTCAGTTAAACTCCTCCATACAGCATCTAAAACTAACGCAAAACTTGGAGAGCTATGCTACAGCACTGTTTCCAAAGACTCCTCTTTCACTCACCTTTGTCCTCTCCTGTTTTATAAAGATCCCACATTTCTTCATACTTTGATGTTTGCAATTGTGCAATGGGAAGTTTTTAAGTAAGAGAAAGAATTCTAATACTGTTGAATATTGGTCTCTCTCTAAAATGAAGTAAATATAAATAATCAGAGGCACATCAGATAAAACTGGAACTCCCAGTTAAGAGATGTCACTACCTTTCCCAATATCAGCACCTAACCGAGTCCGTGCGAAGTCGAAGGGATACACTACGCACAGGGATGTTGCTCCCGCTGCTCTGCCAGAAGCCAAAAACCATTTCCAGAACTGAAACAAAAAAATTGCTTTAGGCAGTTATGAAAATACAGTATACACTACTGTAATACTGACTTTCGTTGTAGATACTAAATGAAACTTTAAAGCATGAAGATCTAAAACATTGTATTTCTTAATACTTGTATCAATTAACTCCAAAATAATTATATATCCAGAACAAAACTTTGAAAAGTCTTACTGCAGCTATAAGCAGTTCTTTACATGCATCTCACAAAGTCATTAATCATTACAGATTAAAAACCAGATTTCATTATCTTTGACAATAAGCTACACAGTAAGCCATGCTGCCTCTTCCTCTCATTATAAAATCTTATCCATATACCACCACTAATTACCAGCCATGCTGACAGAAAGTACTGCACAGCTCTTGACCAGATCTAGTTTGTTTATTAAACAGACTAGTAAGCAAGAAATTATTTACTTGTTTTTCTTCATCCACTTTGGACATGAAAATCTTATTGTATTTGTCCTTGAAAGCAAAGTTTAGAGCCTGGCTTGGGAAATAGCGTATAACATTGGCCAAGTTGCCACGCCAAAAGCTGAAAAATCCTACAGAAAAAGAAAGGCATCTTTAACATTTCCAAAGTTTAGATTACAGCAAGCGCATTATACAATATTCCTTCTCTCGTTTCTACTTTGCTATGAGCTGTAACAAAGGCCACAAATGTTCCTTTTCAGGTCCTTTATTTTTCCAGCATTTGGAATTGGACATTTGGGTTTATTCCATCACTTACCAACAGACGTATGCATTCGGTGTTAGCACAAGAAAAATCTAAAACTGCAAGTGAAACATCAATAATGCCAAGAAATGGGTAAGACTTTCAATTTCCTTACTTCATACATTTCTAAGACTAAGGATACCTATGTAACCTACAGTCTGGAAACTACAGAATAGAAAACGATTTCACAGAACTGCGTAGATAATGTTTTCCTGAAGTAGCCTGCCTATGCATTTTTGCTTCCATAGAGGGTGCTCACACTCTGTATTAAAGCAACGCCGGATGGTTTATGCAGGTATCAGAAACTCGGGAGCGCTTTCGTAATTATATTCTTATTTTAAATTAAAGAAATGATCCCTTTGGACACCAAGACAAACACATGATGAGGAGGTAGTGCAGGAGTAAATCCTGTGTGGATTATGAGGGGGGGGGGTTGGAATCTATGTGAGGATTTTCACAGACATTGGACTGCCTGGCTGTGTTAGACGTTGCTAAGCAGTGACAACAGTGTGATCTCTTATGTGTTGCCACACTCTTCATTCAGACTTTTAAATTTTCCTGTGTTACTGTGGATGAAGGCAAAGACTCCTTAAAGACAAAAAAAACTCAAAACTGTGTTTTCATTTCTTATTTTGGTCATGCGCTCCTATACGTTAACATGAGGATGCCAAATAAACACTGCTTTTGTACAACTATCACAAGGAAAAAAGGGTATTTTACGCTGTATTTACAAATGCCAACAGCTATGACTTTGCTGCTACCAAATAAACAAAAAAATCCTGTGTGTCGTACGCAGCAGTAACCCCCACCTCACCACCTCCTCCACCAGTACCCATACTCCTTTGAACGGTCTACAATTGATGCTGCGTTGCTGTTGCTTCAAAGGCATTTCTGAAAAGCTTTTGTTTTTACAAGGTTTGGGAGAGGGAGGGCAAGGTGTGGGGAGGGGGGAGCGGCCCAGGATCCCTACCTTGCTCCTTGGGGATGCGCATGAAGCAGTCCACCATGCCCTTTTACTGCTGATCCGCCTGGATCTGCTTGGACGAGGCCTGCACTTGCAGCAGCAGCTTCACCCGCTCAGTGGGTGCCACCACCGTCTTGGAGATGGTGGCCGCCACACCGCCGGCCAGCAGGTCCTTCATGAAGAAGATGGGGTCGTAGAGGCCCTTACCCGGTGAGCTTGCCATGGTGCAAGACACCGCTTTGACTGCCTCTCTTCTTCCCGAAAAGCACGTGGACAACAGGCACTTAACTGGCAGCTTCTTCCTCAAAAGTTAAAAGTCGACAGTCTCAGAGTACCTAGGAGCTGAACTGCCTCTCTGTCCCTCATCCTCACTGGCTGCAAGGTGTGGCCATGCCCAGATTCTACTTCCAGGGCGTGGGACCCTCCCAGAAGTGCAGGCAGCAAGCTTTCCAGAGTCCTCGCCTCAGGAACTTTACAGAAGCTTCTGCTGGCTGGTGGAACTCTGCCCTCTGCCTGTTGCCGGTTCGTAGGATTCCTACGCACAAAGTTCACCCACCATATGATATTTAAATTTAAAAACACAACAGTATTTATTGCTCTATTCTAGCCTTGCATAAGCAGTTCGGAGCATAAGCAGTTACCAGCGTATTGTTTTCCCTTTGTGAGAGCCTGACCACCCCGACTAAGCCGGAGACACCGCCGAGCAGGAAGATGATTATCAGTGGGGTCAGAGCAGAGAAGGGAGGCAGGCGCAGCACCTTCAGGGCATCCCCTGTTGTTCGTAGAGTGTGCTCTGGGTCCCTTCTCTCTCCTGCGCTTGGAGCCGCCTCAGCAGATTCAGAAGAGTACTGACCAGGTGTTGGTGCACGTGTGGTCAGCGCATGCAGCAAGGCCTGCCAAGCACGTGCCCTGCTGGCCAACAGCGGTTCCCGGACAGCAGCAACATCCTGCTCAGTAACAACCCTCCTAGCTCCCCTCTCTGAGAGAACAACCCTCCTAGCTCCTCTCTCCAAGGTCGCGTTCTCACAGCCGTGTGCAGCTTGTAATTTCCCACAGTGGCCCTACACAGACCATCACTGAAATCCCTCACACACTGCCCCGTCCCAGAACTAGAGAATAAAAGACCGCGTAACAAAGGGCAGTTGCTGATCATAGAATGGTTTGGGTGGGAAGGGACCTTCAAAGGCCATCTAGTCCAGCCCCCCTGCAAGGAGCAGGGACATCTCCAACCAGATCAGGTTGCTTAGAGCCCCGTCCAACCTGGCCTTGAACGTTTCCAGGGATGGGGCATCCACCACCTCTCTGGACAAGCTGTGCCAGAGTTCCACCACTGTCAGTGTAAAAAAGTTCTTCCTTATATCCAGTCCAAATCTACCTTCTATTTTAAAACCATTACCCCTTGTCTTATCAAAACAGGCCCTGCTAAGGAGTTTCTCTCCATCTTTCTTATAAGCCCGCTTTAGGTACTGGAAGGCCACAAGAAGGTCTCCCCAGAGCCTTCTCTTCTCCAGGCTGAACAGCCCCAACTCTGGGGGGACTTCCACCAGTGACGAGGGGACAAAAAAGGTACTCAGCCTTTTTTGAGGCAAAAAAGCAGTTGAGTACCTCAGCCTTCTCCATGTCCCTGGGTAACCAGGTCTCTTGTTAAACAATGATTAACAAAATCTCCAGTCATATGCTTAAACTTTAGGTCTCAGACTTCTACTGCGTGAAATTAAAGCAACTGCTGAGTGATTCAAGACAAGCTGTGGGCAGTTACAAGTATTTGATTGACAATTTTAGAACGACTCTAAACAGCGTAATTTACTAGTGAAAACAAGATCTAAAGATTTGATCATGAGAGCCTATAGAACTGCATTTACTTTCCCGAATACTTGAAAACTTTTTGATCTCTTTGTTTAAAATGCAACTTTAGTCATGCATTTTATGAAAAGCACTCATGAAAAGCAAGTAGAAACAGGAGAAAGAAAAGAAAAAAATGCACTGTTGACATGGAATATGATTAAATGCTACACAGATGACCACATCTGGATGTGCTGCCTGTAAGTAAAAGGATCCTAAAAAAAATCTTACATTTTAAACTAAACCTTAGTAATTAAATTAAAAAAAACCCAAAACTTTAGGAGCAACTGGTCTGCAGTTACAAACATTTTAACAATTTGTAAGGAAGCTGAATTTTGTAGAAGAATTCTGATTTTGTGAACATCTTGTCTTCTCTTGCCTTATATGGACATAATCTAATGGTTTTTTTGTAATATCCAGCTGTAAACTGTAGAAGACCTAGCTAAACAAATATTGTTTAAATAAACAAAACATAAAATACGTTAAGTAAAAAAAAATAGACCAACACTTTCCTGGTCTTTTGGCAAATATACATTTTTTATTATGAAATTATCAAGATAATATAAAATTAGCTGAGTCCCTGTATAGTCTTAAAACCATCACTTCCCTGTCCCTCATCTTCTTTAGTGTCTTCAAAATGGTGTTTTAACAAATATAAGTATTATTTATAGTTAAAACTCACGAAGTCAAGTAAAACATAAACCACACTATAGTCCTCCAGTGTGCAGGAGACCACACTGGTAAAAATGATAAGCTATTAGTTTTGTGTGGCTAAGTGCCATGAATCGGCTAAAAGATTTCTTTCTGTTTTGATTAACACAGTGTTACTGAAAACATGCAGTATTTTTCATGTCCTTAGAGGCACAAAACTGTAATTAATTGGAAAACTTTTTTTCCTCTCCACCACTAATTGCCAGATGTTCAGCGAGTACTTTGAGGATATCAGCTTATCATTTTCCATTGCAGATTATACCCTGAACAGCAGTGAATGTACAAATTATATGATGTTTTCATATAACAAAATTATGCTCAGGATAAACAATTTGACAGTATATAAAAATAAGAACTGTGTTTCTCTGAAATATTTTTTTTGAAATTATTCAGTTGATGAAGTCATTAGAATAATCACTGAAGTTTTACCTGTGTCATATCACAAGGTAGATTAGATTTTTTTTTTTTTTTTAAGCATTTCAAAGACATGCCATGGGTGGGCAGCACAACTGAGTCAATTTCTCGTTACTTGAAAGAGATGACAACACCACGCAGGATGGCTGAATGTTCTGCAAGCTCATCTATGTAGCCAAGCCGAAGGACAATTTAAAGGCCAGTTCGACAGCAGCTTCTGTGGCTGAGTCATGAAAACAGACGTAACACTCCTGAGGTTTTGGATGCAGAATGAGTCTTCTGGAAAAACAAAAAAAAAAAAAAAAGAAGAAAAAAAGAAAATTATCACAGGTGTTAGCTTTTTCTCCTCCACAGTTTGTACTCTGAGATTTCAGTAAGGTGGTACAAACAACTGCTGTGTAAGACAGCTAGCAAATTTCTGTGGCTCTCCTGCATTACCTTACTTCTTTCAATACACTATATTTTTAAATCAAGTTATTCTCTGTTCAGTTTTTTCATTAGTGTGTATGGAAAAAATTCCTCAAGTTTTCAGGATCTATTTGTATGGTACTGGTGCGTTTGCAGTAATCCAAGTTTCCAGTTTGCAACAAGCTGCAATCAAGGTCCTTGGGAGCAGGCGGCAGTATTCACATACTTACTGATTTTTAAACTTAATACATCTGGGTAGGTGCCTTCCCACAAGTCAATCTAATAAGCACTTTTAGGGAAAGAGCTAATTAATACCTGTGCTGTTAATACCTGTGCATAACTGAGTGTAGCATTATAGCATAGTATAGAGCTCTGCAAATTCTAACGGGCTGCCCCTCAGTCAACACGTTTGATAGTGCAGAGGCACAACATACAGTAGGTGGAGGAAAGAATAACACATGAGAAGTAGTGGCTACAGAATAGGGCCTGCTGGCCTGGACTTAAACAATTACAATATCTGATATGTTCTGAATTGTGAAGAAATGATATATGTTACTTTCTCATTACAACTAATTTTAACTACTTCAAAAAATGTATTATTTTTAATATTTAATGCTTAGGGCAGTATGCTGTTCTGTCACGCAAATAAGGCTTTGCTATGTAGCAATAACTGTATGCATCATTAAGAAAATCACTTTAAGTTTAAATAACAACACAAATCACAATCCATTTACAGTGATAACAGCAGAACTTTGAAAGCAAAATGAGGAAAGAAAACTCCCTTTCCAAAATATCTCAGAATAGACTGGTAGGCTGATTTGATCTTCCCAATGAAAAAAAATTCAACCAACCGACCAAGAACTACAATTGTTCACCTTACTTCTTTCTACCACTGAATCAACGTCATGCACGGAGGCAAGACAGTGGGATTTACTTGCAAAGCAAGGAATTGAGAGGTCAGGAGGAGTGTGAGGAGCACAAAGAAAGTGCAGGCTATTAAGGGTATGACTGCAGCATCCTCAGTCAGTCAGCTCAAGTATTTCTGTGATCAGCCACAGTTAAATTAATTCATAATGAGTACAGTGGCATATTCAAAATGGAAAACTTCGGGAGAAATACATTCATTTGCCTTTAAACTCACCCCACAACCCAGTAACTCATTGTTGGTGGCGGTTTCTTCTGATCAGTCCAGTTATCAGGAGAGCACTCAAACAAAATCCCATGTTCTGTTACCAGATCCGAGTCCTCATCTGCATTACTAAATTCTGAAATCCCACTGCCTGCTTTTTTCTTTTCCTGTAAAACAATTGGTGAAGTGTTAGTATAGAATGAAATATTTTGACATAAACACTAGCAAATACAACTATGTCATTGCTTCAGGGAATCTCTGACGAGTGATTTTGCTGTCAAAAAAGAAGACTTAGAAGATACAAGTGACTTGCTTGTATTCTTTTCTTCACCATTTTGTTACTTTGGCATCAACAGGCTTTTCTATCGTTACACAACTTGGAGGTAGACACATACTCCCCTCTTTTATTTTTTTTTCCTAGCTGAACACTATTTCTTTAATAAGACATCTGAAATAATACATCTTCTTTAAAAAACTGTGTTACAACAGCTAAAGCTCTAATCTTTCTTTCTCTGTGTGCTCCCCTAATTAAGACCTGTGATAGTAAAAGACTATTGAATAAACTTGGCCAGGCAGGAATTTCTTTTTGTAAATAAACAGCTGAAGCACTCTGCTCAGAGCGTTTTCTTGCCCTTACTCAGCAGAAGTGCATAAGATGTATAGAAAATAAAGACATTTTCATGTTTCCTTGAGTTTTTAGGGCCATGTTTTGTACGGAGCTTTCAAATAAACCTTGCAAAAGTTCCAGTTGTTTCTAACTGAAGTTACCTGTTTGTTGAGGATCAAACTGCATGCACAAAACCTACTTTTCTGTCTTTGTTCTGTCTTGGTGCTCAACAGTCCTGTGAGTCTAATAAAGCCACGGTGTCTTTCAGCAAGGGGAAAAAGACCAGAGTAGACATGGAGATAAACACAGGAGGAATTTTGAAAGGGTTTGTCACTAGTTTAACTCTTCTCCCACTGAAGTGAAAGGAAGCTTATTGTTCTTTTGTAAATATCTATGTAATAATAAAAAAAAAGCTTTAAATCTTTTTTTTTTCTTTTTGAAGCATGATAAGTAAGATGAGATTACGGAGACAGAAGTGGAAATCCCTTTGAAACAAATCTGTCTTAAGAGAGTTGCTAAGCCAGGACATGTCTGGATCTGTCAATGAAACTTCTGTTTCAATCAGTTGCTTCAAAAGTGAAAGAAATGGTTTTATTGAAAAAAAACCTCAATGCTTCTGTCTGCCATGTGCAGAAGTAGAAACTGCATCTTTCAAACTGCCTACAGTATTGAAGATGCAGGGGCTGAAGATCTAGATGAGAAAAAATAGTCAAAATATCACAACTATCTTAATTTCTCAAACACAGTAGAAGAAAAAAGTTAAATGCACCTTAGCATTTGAGAAACAAAAAGGCTAATATTTGCTGGAGAAAATGTCTTTAACATTTCCCTAAACATGCTTTGGATTAAATTCATAAGGCATATTCTAAATTACTGCTAGTTCATAGAGTGGAAGAAATTTCACAATAGACGACTTAACCCTTCTGGTATCTTTCCTCAGTAGGTAATTGTTTCAAACCCTGTTCTTGCCAATATTGCTACTGAGAAAGACTTAAGGAACTCCAGGTCGTTATCATGCAATTTCCAAGTGAAATTTGTTTATATTTTAGCACATCTCGCACTATGCCATTCATACTGATAATACTCAAGAAAAATTATGTATTTAGAGGGGTCTGTAGTTTCATAGGCATTAAAACTTTTTTCCTTCTGGTTTAAGAGTATGAAGAAAATTAAGATGATGAAGAAAATGAGGCCGGGGCTGCTTATTACATACATTTTCAGTTTAAGACCACAGAGATGATTTTTGTTCAATTTAAAATTTATCAAAATCTCTGTACACATTTAGAAGTTAAATTGTGACTTTTCAGTTCTCAAAAAGTGAGGGAAAGGTAATTATCGATCACTTTACAATAATTCTGCATTATTGGTGCAATTATCTGAATCCTAAACTATAACAATATTTAGCTGATGTCAAAGAATAAGCAGTGTAATAGTACATTTCTATATTTGACTTTTTTTTTTGTGCACTATGAACAAGGAGAACTTCTATTCATTCTTTTATATTTTCCCCATGCCATAATATAACCTGCCAATTTCAGCATTAATTGTTGGAGCCAACATGCAAAAACTATCCCAAATTTCTCTAAAAGAGAAACTTTGTTCTGCAGCACACGTTCATCAATTATTTCTGATTTTCAGAGCAGAATGAACCAGCTGCTGCCTACTGTACTAATGTCTGAAGAAGCCAGAAAATCACGTGCTGAGGTAGCTGTGGCCAAAAGAGAAGTTTTGACTTCCGAGCGTGAGTTTTTCACTTTTTATGAGCTACGCCTAGTGGTTCAATGGTTTCTTTATTCTTCTTTTTTTTGTTGTTGTTTGAACTATAAACTGTTTACTTAACAGTTGTAACCAAAGGCAATTTGATGATAAGAAATATTTGTGTATTCTCTCTGCTTGCTTCTGCGTTTCTACATCTCCCAACAGAAGTGCCCAAAATAAATGACTCATTGCCAAAGTCCTATTCAGCCAAACCGCAGTGCCATATGAAGCTGACAGAACAATCCACCCAATTAACCTATTTTTCTAACACTTACAAATTCCTAGATGATTTACAAGGCACATCTGTCTAACCAGAAGTGACTTCAAGAAAAGATGAAGAAAAACTATACTGCTGTTTGCAAACTGTGTTCACTCCGTTTGTACAGTTATTTCAGATTTCTCATTTAATTCACTTGGATTGTCACTTTAGGATCTAAAAAAATGCAGCTGACAGACAGTATTCCTCTTAGGTTTACAGTTAATTATTTCTCTTTTCCAAAAGGACTAAAGAGGTCACAAAATAAGCAGAGATGAAATGTTATCAGAATTTAATGCCAATAAAAATCAACTGTGCAATTAACAAACCAGTCTTTTAGCAAAATCAAGTGTGCGTTGAACACAAAATGTCTGATCTGAATGGAGTATCTCATAAATTGATTCTTATACCTATCGTTTAGATTTCTGCGTTAGTACTACCATCTTACTCCAGAGGATCATATGCAGAATTTTTAATCAAACACAAGGCATATAGAGTTGAGAATGCAAATAGAAAAAAAGAAAACAAAGTTTCCATACTTCTTTCCTCATGGACTGCTGAAAAACGGAACGAATTGAAAGACAGCAACGATAGAAATTCTCAATTAACTGAGGGTGGATGGAGCCACCGAGTTGTGCTACTTCTTTGTGAGTTGGAGTAATAAAGATTCCTTGCATCGTTTCCAACAATAGATAGTGGAAGAGAGTATTCTCGGGACCAGATGTCAACCTTCAAAAATAGGAGAATTCATTTAATATTCAAATAACTTTGAAATAAATTTCAGTTAACAACATACACTTGTGTTTCTTAAGACAGACTATTTTTCTGGTAACTACAATAGAGTACAAAAATGGATACAAACATTCAAAAGGTTTCTATTTGTACACCAAAGAAATCCTGCTAATTTGGACTGTTAATACTCAATTTAAAAAAAATCCACCAACCAATAAAACTATGGAACTACTTAGGTATTGCACTTGTGTTCTGAAAAATGGTTGCTGAAAGAAGAAAAACACAAGGAGAAATAAAAAATTTGGGAAGGAAAAAAAAAAAAAGGCAAGCTTTCTTTAGAGCTCAAACAAAACACCAGAGCAAACTGTGCCGTCACAGCCAACGCGTAGGAACTGGAAGGATCATGGCTTCTTTGTCCTTTGTACACCTACCCAGCGATACCAGCGAGGTACAAGCGTATGCTGGATCCAAAAAAACTCTTTTATTTGAACTTCCAAGGTCACATATATGTGGGACCATCTGCGTACATTCTGCTGACATATTCTTGACAAGCAGTTATCTTTTCTAATTAAGCTCTCAATTTAAGAGATGCACTTTTGAGAATCCTTGCATAGCAAAGTTCTGGTTAGAATAAAATTATGCAAGAACTTCTGTGATCTGTGAATATTCAAAAAATGATCCAAGTATGGCCTTAAAAATGAAATGCTGAATAAAAAAAAAATTCTTACTTGACAGTGTTAAGAAGTTCTGTATCTTTCTCTGAAAGGTTTTTTTTGACGTTTCCTAAATTAAATGGATTTGGTAGGGTGTGTTTTTTTCTAGTGACCTGAAAAACAAACAGATGACTTAACAGAGAAAACACAGCTAACGAAAGAACAGAATCAAACCAACGAATCGCCTACTCCGAAGAAAATAACATAGCATTTTACAAAGGTCCAAACAGTTGCATCTACTTGTATAATTTTACATTGTAGCCTATTTTAGACTAAAATGGATTAGAAGCAGTTGTACAACTGCACAGCAATTTGTTCTGATAACTTATGTTTACGAAATTATTATTTTGGGGATATTCTCCAATTATTTCTGCTGATTCCAATGCAGCTGCACCCATTTTAGTCATGTGAAAATACAAATATTTAGAAGCAATGATAAAATAAAAAAAAGCATCAGCTGTGAGGCTGACCCAAAGCTTCCCAAGGCAACAGAAGTATTTTCTACCGAATGCAGATTATTTAGATTTATTTTTTAATAGTATGCTTTATTTATTTATTTATTTATTTATTTAAAAAGCTGCTTCAGTTAAGATTTTTTAAAAGAACTGCCACCTCCCCCAAGCCCACCAGAACCTTATCAATTCTCTTTGTCTTTGTTCTCAGACCTGATCCACTCCAGGCTGTGGATTACTGCTTTCATCTTCTGCAGGACCTTCGTTACTGTGGTCAGGTCCTTCACTGTTTCTCGTCGGGCTTGGCTTACATGTCATTAAGGAAGAGTCACCAAACAGGGTCCTTTTGCTTGCTGGTGTGGTTCCTGATTTGGAAGTATTTTGTAGCTTACTTAGGATGGGTGAGGTGGTCAAGCATTCCAGTTTGTCACGTGCAGGGAGGAACCAGTCAGCACAAGATAAAGGTGGAATGGAAGGAGAATCTAGCCTTTCCTCTATGCTGGCATCTATTCCTTCCAGCTGAAGTATAGTGGCTTTGACCTGATCTACATATATACAGTCTGGTCCTGGATTCCCAACAGCTTTTGATGCACAGCCTCCTGCCTCTAGCAGGACACACAGCATGAAGTGTCTCTGTAAACATGGGGGTAGCAACATTAGGCTTTGGTTTAATATACAGCGCATACTGTATTATATTTATAGCTCATCTGATACTTGGGCAAAATACAGCACTATATTCAACACTCCCTCCTCACCTCCAGAGGAGTTATTTATTTTTTTTCTAATGAAATCATGTCCAAGGCAATCTTTCTGTTATCATGTTATTTAAGTTAATCATGCAAATGTAAAAACTATCATATACAAATTCCTTAGTTGTTTGCTTTAAAAAAGTCCACATTTTAAAAAAATCAAACACATTTCTGAAATGATTTGTCAGAAAATACAAGATCATGAAAGTAAAAACATTTTCACCTGAAGTGAAAAGGCATAAAAATAATGGGAACTTAAACTTGCAAGCTTTACAAATTTATAAAAAATGCTACTCTGTAAGAAATTCTATCCCATGAAACAGCTATAATACAGATATTTTGTAAAGTTACGAAATAAAATGCATGGAAAGTGTTGCTCTGCTGAAAAACAGACAACACACAACAGCAAACCAGAGCATCAGAGAATGGGCATACTGCAAATGTTAACTTACCAAGCCAACTATCAGTAAAAAGTATCTTGCTTCAGGTTCCCTGTATCCTGTAAAACTTGAAACTTCGCACGGCTGGATATGATGATGTGGAAATACTTCCCGCCATATCACTAACTGACCAATCTTCTGTTCTGCTGCCAAGGGTAACAGACAATAGTGCCGACAATATAAACCTATATCAATAAGATCTTCCTTTGGCAAGTGATTACCAATCAAGTAACCCTTAATTAAACACAGAAAAGGAAGTGTGTTCAGTAAGAAATACGACACCACTGCTTATTACTTAAGAATACTTTTCATATAGACACATCTATGATCCACATGCATTGAGACTGTAAGCTTTCTGGCCAGAAACTGTCTTTTTGGTATACAGTTGTACAACAGGTAACACTGAGCTTTTGCACCACATCTGAAGAATCAAAATACTGAAATTCAAACAAATAAAACATCAGCAGACACACAATTTATCAAAGGCGAGCTGGGAAATGCCTGGCTTTAACAGCTTGCGAAACAGCTACAGAGTTAAGGTGCTTTAATTCTCATTTAATTCTTTCTCCAAAAATACTGAGCTTTCATTGGTATTAATAAAATTTCAAAAGAAATACATAGTACAACAGTGTTTCTAGCACTACAGTTAAAGTGCTGTCATGGTAGATACCGTGCAGTTCCATTTGTGCTAACAGATTAGTCTTATAACACTACCAGCATGAAGAACAATTGCAGGATAAAATCCTTAAAATATAAGTTTCCTTAAAGCAAAGGCTGCTATCAACCTCTTTATAAAATGTAGATAGCGTATTCAACAGCAAAAGTACATTTCCAAATGAGGCCAAAGTGAAAAAGCTGTCAATCCAATTTCTCAAGCCTTTGATTTAAAGATAAATTAAAGATAGATCACCTGTTCTCTTTATTAAAAAATGGCAATGAAAAAACAATCCTATTAGAATATCATACAGTCTCACTTGAATTGACCCTTTTTACTGTCTCTCTTCAATCCTTGGATCATCTGCAGCAAGATTCCTCTGAGAGAGTTTCAAACAACTATTTTGTTCTTCCTGATCCTATAGTACATATCACTTCCTGACACCGAGTTTTTCTGTTAAGGTGTTTGAGTTTTAGGTCTGTTACTAGAAATACTATAGCAATCACACAGTTTTTTCATATTTGTGAGGTTCTGAAAAGAGTTACTACATGACTGGGTTAGATTTCCAGCTGCATTTTCCTAATCTTTAGGTTCTAATCACTAATACTACCTTGTAGAAGAGACAACAGCCCATAATCATATATAATCTTCTCATGTCGTAATAATCTTCCGACTGTGGAAAAAATAGCATGGTATAATTTTAATTCAGATTTTTTATTTTTTTTTACCAAATGCAAGTCAACTAATTCCAATCAACTGTAAGAAATCTTATTTAATAGTTCCATTTTTGATCACCTCTTATTGTCAGTACAGCATTAATACTAAAGAGTCAAGTAAAATTACAAGTTTTTATTCTGTTATTTATTTTCATGTCACTACAGTTTTCTCTAACAATTTTCAGCTCAAAATAACGAATTTCCTATTTAGTTCTTATCTGTCCATCAACTATTTTTGTTAAGATATGCTAATTGTCAGAGTTCTTAACAGCAAAGTAGCTGAAGCATAACTATTGACACCAGAGGCCCTCGTAGAGGACAACTGCCAAGACAAAGCATTTTTTCCCAGTATTTGATATCTTACCCAGAATATATCCATTCATGGATCTTTTAATTTAGATGCCCAGTGATCTCAGATGAGTAACACTAACTTTAGTTGGATACAGTGTATTTTAAATGAAGTGGGTGCAGTCAATTTCTGTGCAATAAACTACAACTTACAAACATTGCTTTTTGTAAATAATCATCCAGGTTGTTTAGTACAGTGATTTTTTTTTTTTTTAATTCATTTGCAAGATGGACTACATGTCTGCCTACCTTGTACTTTAGGTTTTAAAGAATCATTAAGTATCTTTTGTAATTAAGAATATGTATGTCCCAAATTGTTTTGCTAAATATGTGATCAAACAAGTTACCTTTATGCTCAATTATAATATATGTATAAAGAAAATAATTTTAAAATAACTGTTCTGGAACATGAGTTTAAGCAAGCTCTTTCACTAGAAAGTAAAACTGAAATTTCAGTATGTTTACACTTCACTGTCCCATGCAGCACAGTAAAGGGCATGCACAGCAAGTGATACTGAAGTAAATTACTATCTTCTCCTTTAACAGTATTAAAAATACGCATAACTTGTAATTGCTTTTTGTAAACTGGAAAATTAAGTTCTTAGTGCTCCACAGAAGTTTTCAGGTTTATTCACAATTGCTTGGGTAGGAGACATTTATCTACATGAAAAAAGAAACGTAACAACAATCAGCTATGTTGAAACTAAAGTGTCCTTGTAGACGTTCCATGGACTTAAATTATAGTAAATCAGTTTTCAGTGATTAACCCCATAGGATTATAATACGAGAGAAATTCAGGATAAACAGAATGGGTAAAATTGAGCTATCTTAAACAACTCTCACTTGATTTTAAAAAGCAGATGAGTTTGCAATTTGTGCTTTTTAAAACTACTGAACATGACACCAAGGCAAAGAGATACTGTGCAATGCAAACAACAAAAATAAAATGTTTACCAGCTCTGCAAAGTCAGCTGCTTCCAGATCACTCAGCGCTGTGTCGATTTCCATCTGAAATATTTAAACAGTACATTTTTATAGAGATTTCCAACACATCAGCTTACAATATTAGCATAGTTCACTCTATCTTGCTAGTCTCAGAAGATGAGGATTCAGAAGTACAAAGTGAATGGACAAAAATTTGCACATACTTTTCAGTAGTAATATCAAATATACTTCAATTCATCAGATTAAAGAAAAATCATTCTTAATCACCATGTATGGCCTTCTTCTTTGAAACTGTAAAATTTCTTTGCTTGTGTGCCTTCTAAACCCACTGTTCAGTAAAAAGGAGATGTCACTTGCTTTTGGTGTGCTTTAAAACATGAGGTCTAGAGATACCCCTTGAATGCCAGAGACCACTCTGAACCCTGGCCAGCTATCGTATCCAGCTGAGTTGTAAGAAAAATCCTCTTCACAATGGATGTAGTTTTTGTCTCTATGGAAATTGCCAAAACTTTCTCACACATTATGTTTGTTCTACTGAAACCACCTTAAGCTTGCTTATTTCTCTAACTACAGGAGGTGCTGGTTAATGTAAGTTTTACTGAAAATATTTTCCTTTAAAGAATACGGCACTAGCCACTGAAGTTCATGACATAAATGTGCTACTTAATGAAAAGAACCTAAAACTCATCATTACAAACTTCTTGGGCTGTATTAACAGGCTGTCTCTAACTGAAATGGCTGTTGGCAGTCGACAACTAACCAGTTGCTCAGCTTTTCCCCCATTAAAATTTAAATAGCTTTCTGCTCAACAAAAACCTGACATTTTTATTTTTATATTCCTTATAAAATACAAAAATCTTCAACAAAACTTAACTGGAAATTTCTTCTTCTGCAACAACAAAATTTTTCTGAAAAACTTGGATAATCTCAGACAATTTTGGAAAGTGGTGTCTCTATCACAAACTACATTGTTTTCTAAATCCCTTTAAAACTTACAGTTTCACAAGGAAGAAACAACCTGCATGCTAAACTACAGAGCAAAGTGTAATAGAGCATCTCTAAAGAAACTTGAGAGAAAAGAAAAGAAAGCATGGAGAGAAAAAAAAAAATTGATCAACAAATAGTACAAGAGAAAAAAAAGTAATTTCCTGGACGAGAAAAAAAAAAAGCGTGGCAACAGTTAGAGGTGGACAAAGTTGCCTTGCAAAGATCTATCAGGTTGCTAACTGACCATATTCTACAACTACATGTTGCATAAACATTTTATTCCCTTCAGTTACAGAGCGTGGATTTTGCAAGTGAGTGGCCCCTCTACGTTTTTCACCTGGATAATAGATTTAGCTCTGGAGTTATGACACCAAGGAAACTTTTCTGAGACAGTCCCATAAATCTGTTCTTCTGTAGCTAAAACATATATAACAGGGTGTTCATACATACATACCATAAATGCATAAGTCTGACTAAAATTGTTGCACACAGTGGTCTCAAGTAAATTTAGCAAAAATGTATCTAGACACATACTAGGGGGCAAGGTGGAAAGAACTAAATCATTGTCAGTCTGCTACTAAAGGAGGAGACAATCCATATTACTGAGAAGAGAGAGAGGAGGCCACACCAGCAAACAGTTTGGTTTGGTAACAAACAGCACTGACTGATGCATCACTTGCAATGTCCATGGTAACTTCTGTTACTGAATAGCAGCAAACCTGAAATAATTCTGCAAACTCTGCCAATAGTAAAATTGAAAGACTTACCACTTCATCCCTTCCCCTCCAAACACACTTTTATGAAAATTGTACATAAGGTCTTATTAAACATAAAAATCAGAAAACCAGGAAAGTCCTAGTTAATATTATCCTCAAATAAAGACCATATAGATTAAAGAATATGCCACTGCAGAAGTAAGGACATCCAAACTCAGTCCTTTTGCAGAGCCATTCTGAGAAGCACTTTCAATTTTCCATCGTACAGTCTCTTTACTTTCAGTGAGTACAGTATTTAATCAGCAACAATTACAGAAATGAACAACTTTGGATAATGGAGTTTATGATCAGCTCAGACTAACTCTGCTGTCTTACAAATATTTTGAGTCTATCCCCTAAAGAAAACTTTCACTTTAAAATTTCCCAGCTGTTTCATTTGCATTAAATCACAGCAAATACTCAAACTCTACTATGACAAGACTAACATATTCTAACCATCATTCCATCTTAATGAATTCTTTTTCCTGTGAAATTTTGTGAAAACTGCCATATGCATATTGACTCAAATATGATATGCAAGCAACTCTCCACATGATATGGAACATAATTTCCTAGTTGTGGAGTTGAAAATATTTAAAAATCACAAATGTAAAAATGAATCCTAAATTCACTAATGTTCAAGAGGATGAAAAATGAAACAACAGTGACTCTTTCTTTCATCCACTTTAGGCCCTAAAGTGGACTGACTGATAATCTAAGGGGTCCACTGTGCCTTACTACAATGCCTGATGTCTGACACTTCTTGAATGAAGTGCCACATTTAGCCCATTAAATAACAGAAAGAGCTCAGGATTAGCACCTCAACTGTAGTCATTTATATCATAGCTGTAAAAGAAGGCAAGAAGGATGCTACAAATTCAGTAACCTACAAGGGAATAACAACTATTAATACTGATGACATTACAGAAATTGGAAGGAGAAAAAAAAAAAAGCCAGGCGAGAGCCAGGGTACTTATAGTGTCTTCAACCCTGCTTAAATTTTTGCTTTAGTGCTCTACAAAATAATTTCTTGTGGATGCTTTATTTATCCAAGTGGACTGTACCATCTTCCAAGAACAGAGCTTTTCATTTAAGAAAAGAGAGAAAATGGTGGGGGGAGAGGAGAAGGAGAGCTTTCATCTACTCTGTCACACAAAAGGAAAAGTCCCAGAAGGTCTTTCTGATGAGAAACTTAAAAGCAATAATTTCATGATCACCTTGTCTTGAAAGTACACATTGATTTCTGTACTTCCAGTATAACTGAAAATAAAGCAGCAAACTACACCCAGCAAGACCCAGTTACCTACCACTGAACCTACTGTCAGATCAAAACATGTTCTAGCAATGGAACACACAATCCTTGGGCAGTGATGCTAAATCACTTTAAAGAAAATGTAACATGAAAACAGAGAAGAAAATTGGAAATTACAAGGCCTTTGAAGGAGTAAAGGCAGTCTTCTGGTTTGTTTCTAAACAAATGCATACACAGTTGTGTTATTAAAGAATACATCTGATCCTGTAATAAACAAACAAAAAAAATATCGACAGTGACTTAAGAAAAAAAAAGATTGAAAGATGATCTGGATACACAACAGAAAAAAAATCATATGGGAAAAAACATTTCAGAGGAACTTTCTGTACATTAAAGAGAATTATCAGCTTTTGTCCTAATGGAATTTCATCGAAGTTTTCCCCCGCATTCTCTGAATATTGTATCTTGTTCACTTTGCAGAACTTGCTACACTGATCAAAGGTATTATAATCAGCTCGTCTGCCAGCTAGTGCACAACACAGCTAGGACTTGCTTATTTATGCAGAGCCAAACTATGCTGGAACTGTGCTACAGAACCTGCCACCCAGAAAGACAAAGTTTTTGTAGTCGCAACCCCTCCTGCAGACTTCATTTTGCATAATTCAAACTGAATTCAATTTTCATTTTGTGTCATTGAAATCAATATGTAATTTCAAATAATATCATAAATTTCTGAATGAAATAAAATATGTGTTGGTCTTACAACTCCACTGCTGGAATCTCCTTGGGATTGTTTTCTCTTGTATAAAAATGGTTACAATGGTTTCAAATTGGAGAAATATCACATTTATGTATTTTGGTCTAATAACATCGTTTCTAGAATGTATATGAAAAACCACTTCAGTGAAGAACTGGCATGAATTATGCACCACACGTATATAAAATCTATTATTTTATTTTAAAATATTACTTTACTAATAATTATCCTAACGATCCCTATTTTAACTTCTTTAAGTCATGAAAATGAAGTTTAAGACTGAAAGCTATAATGCTATTTACTCTGATCTAGCTTTTGTCTTACTACTGCATATATACATGTGTGTGCATATATACATTTTAAATAAATTTTAATTCCTTTATCATCACGTTCTCTTTCTAGATAACTCTAAAGTCACCAAACTACACTCATAACAGCAATCTGTTTCCTGTGAAATGATTGTGTAGTTCCAAACTTAAACAAAGGATCTTGTAGGAAACCAGTGGTCTGGGGTGGGCAAAGCACTTCTATAAATTACACAATAACAGCAGAAGATAACTGCATCAAGTTTCTGGCCCCTCATATACAAGTTTTTCTAGAGAGATCTGAAAATGACATTACCTTGATTTCCTGAGGCAATGTCAGCCAGCGCAAGCCTGGGAGATTGTCTGTGAATAATGCACTGCAGGTATCGTAGTGTTGAGCACTGGGGCTGGCATTTGACTTGAGTCTTGCAGGCTGAAGCGCCCGCTGGAAGAACAGGTTGAAAAAATGATCCAGGCGAGAAACATTTTCCACCTGGCAAAAAGCACTGAACAAACATGAACTCCAAGTTAGAATAACATCGAGAAACTCGTAGCTTGTTTATATAACCCTCTGCGCTACGGAAGTCTCTTTACAGCATGATACTACATTTGGAAATTTTTTTTTTAACGTTCATTTTAAACATGAAAAAAACCTCTAGGCTAATATCCAGGCTGTACCTACAAACAAATTAAAAACTAAAGCAGTATAGTATTACAGTAGATATCTTGGAGCAATTTAAGATGAGACAATGATCAGCTTCATCCTTTTGGAAATTAAGATTACTCTTTTTCTTTCTCTATGGCATACACACTTTAAACCTGAACTGAATGCAAGCATATGAACATCCTACCTTGGCAATTTTATTTAGGTTACAGTCAGACTGAAAATTTTCTGGTTGATTTCCAAATGCAGAGAAAGACAGTCACTCTGCCAAATAAAGTTGAGAAGTCTGGAGTGTTTTCTTTATTAAACATATAACACTGATTCATATGTGTGTTTTATGGACAGTGCTTTAACACAAAGTATAACATTTGCAGAGTGCTGTTGACACCCACAATGATTTGTGAATGATTTAACCTAATCAAGAACAAAACTTTCTGAAATAATACAGACTGTAAATAGAGTCGTAAGTGTTAAGACTGAAACAAAAAGGCAAGAAAAACAGAATTCTGGTTTTTATGCAACTGTAAAGGAACATGCAAAGAAATTCAATGTAAGCATTAAAATTCATGCTACTAGCTGTCTTCTTCAGCAAGCATAAATGAAAAATTAGTGACTGAAAGAAACTTTTACTTTTGAAAGAACTCACCTGTCTAAAGAACCGTACATAAATTTCAAGGTCCTGACAACATCTTCAATCATGTTCCTCAGCTGAGGAAGTGGCACACTACAAAATAAAAATTCAAATGTACAGCTGTGTTTATAACATCTTTACTATAAGCACAGGTATCTTCTGAAGAGCTCTATTCTTAACTACTGATATAGTGCAAACAAAAAATTCTTCATTGGAATGTATGAGAGATTTCCTTTGACTGACTTGCCCATGATGACACAGACAGTAGTAAAACGGGGGGTGGGAAGGGGGAAAAAAAAAAAAGTTGTCCTCCTAGAACAAATAAATATGTAATATTACTGCTGTTACTCAGTAGTCTCTAATCAGGACTTGACTTTACCAAACACTGAAAATTACCCTTTTCTAGCCTACACATATTTCTGAGATCTAACAAGATCTTATTCCCTTTAGAGGAAATGAAAAAGAAACTGTAACAATGACTGTATAAAAGATGTGAACAAAGTCAATAAAAAAAGTGGAATCACAGCTATATAAACTAGTTACAGTAAAAAGAACACATTGTAAGCCTTCCCTTTCTTTCTTTTTTGATAGAAACTGAGGACATATAATAGGGAACAAAATAAAAAGGAAAACAAAGCATTTGAAACTCACTTTTCTTCAGGAAGGCCAATTACAAGCAACTTGTCAGATTCTTTCCAGTAAACAATTTGAACCAGTTTTCCACATAAGAAAAGGGAGGAACTAGAAAAATTAAACCAGAAGTACTGCTGTTAACACTATGAAGTTACAACAGACCACCATTATAAGCCAGAATGATTTATATGTATGTTACATGCAAAGTCTTACGCTCATGGATAATCACATGCATTCATTTGGGCTAGGTAATTATATTACTGCAGAACTCAAAGACTCCCTGATTTCTATTCCAAACAGATCACACTAGTAGTAACAACATTTTCAAGTATACAAATGTGAACGATGAACAACCGGTACTGAAGTGTAACAGTCATCATCTGAATGATTCAGATGCTCTTTAAAGGTCTTCCTGCCTAGCTTTTACCATAATCAACTTCAAAAATGAATGCCATTTCAGATCACAGAGAGGTAACTGGAGGTACTAATGAAAGTTCTGAACATAGTAGTTACTCACAAAATCATTAGAAAAGACTCCGCACATGTTTGAAAGCAAGCCCAAGAGGTATTTGAACATGTCATCTGAGTGAGAAACAACTGGAGCTCTCTCGCTATATCCTTGTATAGAAAATTGCTCTATGAAGCTCAGCAATCCCATAGAGACACAGAGAACTTGAATTTGAACCACAGAGCGGATTAGAACATGAAATGGAATTAGACCCAATGTTCTAATTAGCAGTAAACCATACATTACACACCAGATTATCAGATTAAATGTACTGGTTGCTGCTAAAACCAATGTTTGTAAATATCTCAAACACTAAATTTATAGCAAACCCCCACCTTTCTAACTATTATGTTAGAATTTTTAAATAACAGGATAACACTGCTGCAACATGAAAAAAGAGAGCTCTTTTCAAGTTTGAAGGATTTAAGAATTTAATTTTTAGGATATGGCTCCATGATTAACTTGCTTTACTGATTCACTCATACTGTAAATTGATGGTACTGAACAAAACAATAGTGTCATTTCATTACTTAAGAAATAACTCGGTATTTCCACAGGTCACCAGAAATCTTTTATCCTTCATGCAACTAGAAGTGCTTTCCAAACAAAGCAAATTATAGATTTATAATGCAATTAACTACAAAGAAATAAGCATCCCCATCCCAAAAGATACACAATACATGTGCAGGCACAATAATAATAATTTACTCTTCAGCTAGAAAAAGCTTCATAGGAAAGCTAGGGATTATCTATTCTATTATTTTAAGAGATGAGAATCCACAGAGACCAGCGGAAGTGTTTTTATATTTTTAGAACTCAAAAATGGGAAACTGAGAACCTCACCAGGAAAGGTGAATCTACATCTTCATGGGTATCTGTATTATTTTTCTGATTATACTATAGATACAGCTCATCAAACAATGGATTTATTTGTCTTTTTGATGTGTTTGAAAATCTGGACATGCCCAAAAATGCTTCTATATGGGAGAATTTCTATTAATAATGCATAAGCATTTAAGAGGAGTTAACATACCTCAGTGCTAATTAACGTGGCACTGCAGTAAAATACTGGTGTATTCAAAAGATCAAAAGCCTGTGTTTGGTACCTGCTGCTAGAGGAGTCAATCCACATTCCTACTGATCACTACACCAGTAACGTGACTTCTAGTAACATATTAACTACAAAGTTTTAAGTATGGTTGAAGTACAGTGTTGAAACTTCTTACTCAAAATAGCAGCATACCAACAAGTTTGAGAAAAAAAAAATAAGAGAAACAAATGCAAACAAATATAAATTAACCAGTATTAATTTTGTGGTAAGCAAAAATATTCAAAAGCACTTAATGAACTCCTTTTAAGAAAAAATTTATCAGTGGAAAGTCCAACTTAAGTATTTTAAATTGGCTTTTTGCCTTATGAGGAATTCCTTATTATTGTCAATGCCGTTCACTATTGCACTACTGCTTGCACGTATTCTCGGGCCTGAAATCCCACTTACATTTGGCTTTTTTATACCCATCCAGGTCTTGCGTCTGACACACAAGGCACTGATGTGCAGAAGAGAATCTTCCCTGAAACCCTCAAGAGATACAAACCCATATACTGATTCTCAATGGGAACAAGTGTGAAACCGATACCTGCTACCTCACTTCTAATTATTCCATCAGAAAATCATCTACCTTGAAATATTCAGTAATCTCTTGATATATCTCCATCACTCCTATGCTGCTCCAAAAACTCAGGAGTCATTTTTATTAGACTTCTGACCAGTGCCCTGGACTGTAGATACAAAAATCTTCCAGGTGTTGCACGTTAAATGTGAAATAAAATTAATTTTGAAGTAGTAGGCACTCACAATTTTAACTGAATTACATTTTATCTTTTTAAAAATTTTTAAAAATGTGATTTGTAGAATCTCCAGTCTGCCATAGTACGGTGCCACAGAATCCCCGTTTAGATAACGATGTTTTAAAAACAGATCTAAGTAGGGATCTAAAAAGAATTTCACTGAACTAAAAATCCTAGTCATTGCCACCCATGACAAAGAAATTCCCCCAAAGCAATGTACATCCAGGCTGAGAGTCAAACTTCAGGCATGCTGTTCCAGTTAAAACATTACTGCCTAACAGGTAGAGTCACCCTTATTTTGTTTTGAACTTGATGTCTGATCCATGTGTGTTTTTCTGTACACATAGGTACAAAATAATAAAAGCAGTAATACATTACATTTCAAGTACTTTTACCTGATAATCTGGGTACCAGTAACAGTTTCCAGTATGTCAGATAGTGTGAGAAATATTCCTCTCACACTTTTCAGTTTCTGGGATGCTTCTGATACAGGGTACTGATAAAGAATTTCTTGCTGTGAAGAAAGTCAGCTGTTAGACAAGCAAAGCAAAACCAAAAACAAAATCACAAAAATAACCCACAGAAAACAAGATAACAATTTTTTCCCTGGCATCAATTTTTAAAAAAAACGTGAAAGCTTTTATCATATACTTTCACCTGGTATCAAAACAAGCAGTGGTCTGCACTGGCATACTGGAAAGTTCCCAAATGCACAGCAATGTTTCTGACAGTTTTAACTTTTCTGTTTTATAGAAAAGTGGGACTTATTTAGAATCATTATTATAGGGAGAAACATAAAATGACAAACAGTATGGCCACTGCATTTTACAGCTTAAAATATACTGTTAACAAATCTTATTCTAAGAAATAGCTAATATTTCTATGGTTCTTTCAATATTTAAATTGTGATTTAAAACATACAGCTCTTTAAAACAAAAAATGCATACATGAAAACTCCGATCTCTGTATAACTCTACCTGATTGCTTTACATGTATAGCACAAAATATAAGCGAGATCTATACTCAAATAACGTATACACCATGAACAATTTTATCACCAAACCTCTGACCATCTGTGTCAGCATACTCCTTTTTGAAGAAGTAATCTTGAAACTGAAGATCACTAAAGATTTGTGACAATTATTTTTCTTTTTGTAATTCATTCTTCAAAATAAATTTTTATGTAAGCATTTTCAAAAATGTTGTATTATTTCAACAACTATAAAAATATAGTAATATAATGGCCCCACATTTATTGCTTTCTGCCAAATCATGACGGGCCAGAAATAACGCCTGGAATATTAAGCCTATCCATTGCAAAGAGTACAGTAAATTATCTTTCTATGCAAACAAAAGAAACACAGACACGATTGACTTCCCTATTTATGTCACTAAGCACATCCAGCCAGTGCCAATACCCGTTAGAAAATTTTCCTTCATCAAGACGAAAAGAATGTAAAGTTTCATTACAGAAGGACCTGGCAAACTCTTCATTCTTATCCAATTTAATTAGCTCTATTTTCAAATACTCATTAGCGGCAAGGATTTTTTTTTTTCTTGAATTAATTCCTGAGCTGGAATAAACCCTGCCATTTTCTAATTACAGCACTCTAAAGGGCTAGAAAGAGCCTTTTTCTCTCCTCACTATGAACTGGGGCCTTTATACAATATTCATTATCTGTACACTTTCCCAGGGAAAGAAAAGACAACTGTAACAAAGGGTCAGAGCTGTAGCATATAAATATATAAATGAGTTAGCAAGGTTCAGCACATGCCGCCGTACAAGATCAGCTGTCTTCAAAGCAAGGGGAAAGTTCATAGGCCAACAACAATGGAATTAATAAAGGAGAAGTAGCTCATTTCTTAAAAAGTGTAAGCCCTCCCTCAACCCAAAAAACCCAAACCTGGACGGAATATCTAAATCAACGTCTTATCAAACAGCTTCCCTTTTTAATTTTTATTCTACAGATTTCGCAGACTAAGTCTAAATATCGTTTAAAAAAAGATTAGTGTAGTCTTGACAACATAAGAAATGGCTACTAGAAATTGCATCAAAATGGTGCTGACCAGCTAAAAACCTCCTAGTGTCTTCACACACGGTACACTGACAATAGCTGCTTTAAGTTGCATCTTACAGAAGATTAACAAAGAAACAGTAGCTAAAAGACTACTATGAATTCTTAAAGATTAATTCAGAAATTATAAAAACAGAGAGAAGTGCCACAAGAAGTACAAGTCAGTGTTTGTATGAACCAAGCTCTCTCAACAGCTAGTCAGTAACACCTGCTGTGCAAGTATGCTGAACGCATGGTTCCAGTAGCACTATCATGTAGGAGAAATATCAACATCACTCCTTTTAAAACACAGTATCGCCAAAATCAGTTCAAAACACGTACATATGTTATAGTTGTATGCTGTTACAAATAACGTATGTTATAATCGCAATACCTACCTTGAACTAAAACATAAAAAAGATCAACCTTACTCACTGATACCGCTATCGTATGGGACACTTCCCCACATGTAGGCACACATCCTAAATAATTTCTAATACTACTTCCCTTCAGAGCTGGGTAAATAGAGCTTACAAGCCTTCGAGCTCATTAGTTCTATTTTTGGGTGCCAAAAGCTCACAAGTGGCAGAATTGGTCAGCAGTTCCAGTTGCCATTGTTTACATGGATGTGGTCTGCGTACCACGCCTCCTTTGGCTCCGGGTAAAGCAGCTTAGCGAAGGATCAGTCTATTTTCATGGTGCAATATGGCATAGGTGTGTAACAACTTCATTGCTAATTTGAAGTACAACTGAAAACTCAATTTGGAACAGTACATCTACAGGATAAATATTGCTTACTGTTCACCAAATGAAATTAAAGACAAATGCCTTGAGGAAGGCGGCATTCTTTTGTTAGAAAATTTTATAAAGAGCTTGATTATACCAGCAAAGCATCTTTCAATATTAGAGACTATTTGAGGCTGCACAACGGCCAAGACTTCTCAGGAAACAATTCCTCCATAGTATGAAGGGAGAATAAGGGCATTACAATCCCTCTTTCACCTCTGCTCATCATTCAGGGTTAATCCTCCTTTTTTGGGAGAGTGTAAAGAAATAACAGGGCAAGAAAGCAGTAGTCCATTCACTCTGAAGTGCAGGAATTGCAACTAGGCATTTGCATATCTACTCACCTACCAACACAGGAGCCAGAGGCCTTGATTTTTATTATTTTTTTTTTTAATATTTCGTAAAGTTTATGAGACCAAGAAAAACTGGTCTAAGTCTACAGCAATTGTCCATAGCTGTTCTAACCACATAACATACCAGCCTTGGACTACAAACTTAGAATTGAGGAAAAAAAAGAACTACTTGCAATATGTAAGTGAACTTTGATAAAGCCTCTAAAGTTCATTTAATTCACAGTTAAATTAGCTCTCTTAGTTTTTATTAGAGGGAAATACCAATGCAGAAGAATACTGGAGTACTGTCTGTTTTAATGGAAGCAGACTGCAGGTGGGAAGAAGAGCCCAGAACGACCTTGCCTAGTTGCAACACTATTAAAAAAAAAGGTAATAATTATTAAGACACACTTGTATAAACTAATTTCTGCTGAAAGTATCTCCCACGAAAAAATGTCATACTTAAGACAACGTCATGCTGCATACACACTGAAGGGCTGAATTAAAGTTGCACAAGTAGCCATAAATATGTCATTTCCTAGCTTTCAACCACTTGACTCTGCAAATTTCATAACATTTTCTTTACATTATATTATGATATAATGTAATTTTCTAGAGTTCTCCTCCCCAGCCCTACTCCAGAAAATAACATTAAACTCCATTATGTGTAGTTGTAACACTTTTTCTCTATTACACATCACCAACAGAGTAATACAGACTTCTATCAGTTGAGAAAGAGTATCCAAAAAATGAAGACATCTCAGAGAAGGAAGGGGGCACTGACTGGAGCTAAGGATTAATTCCAGGGGAGAGAAAGCAAACTGTCTTTCTTCTGCTCCCCACTGCATCACTGTCTCACCATCCCAGTTCCTGGGGACTGGCAAAATTCATACTTCATTTGATGTCTCCACATGACAGATAATTTAAGATCACTGGGGCACTACGGTAAATCTAAGGAGAATTTACAGATGGGGAGAAGAGTCTTTTTCCAAATGTCTGTTCCTGAAAAGTCCACATTGTCCATTTGTATACGTACACTGGTAAAATTTTTCTGAAGAAGACAAAAAGGAAATGAGATGTGAAAAGAAGCTTTACGGGACAAAGGAAAAGTACTTCAGTAACTCAAAAATGCTGCCCAAGCAAGCATCAACAGTTGATTGTGAACAGCAGACATGCAAAAGAAAAAGCATATTAGCATTTCAAAACAGGAGCTAGACAGATTATATACGTGGACTGCCAACAGCTCCTGCTGGGGAAGATTTTTTTTGACTAGACAGATTTCATATTTCAAGTTTGAGAGCTGTATTGAAAACATCACACTAAGCATCTGAGAGACAATAACGAATTTCCGAATTTATCTCTGCTTTGTCTGTTAACACCTCTAGTCCGCTCTTTATGTGAAGACATTCAGTAGCACTGAAGTGATTTCAAGTTCAATTAGTTTGTCAGCAGTGATGCTATTTTTTTTCCCCCTGGAATTTCAGGCCTTATTTCTGTCAAAATGGACAGTTAACAGACTATTCACTACTCAACATGGTTAGCAAGATTTTTTTTTTAACATCAAAAGGCAAGTTGCTGTTGTCAGTTGTTACCTTTCATCTTCAGCATTATTTAGTCACATACCTCATCCTTAGACGTTTCAGAGTCCAATTTCATTGTGAGGAACATAACAATATGAGGCACCTCTTGTATAGTCTGCTGAAGGTCCGGATTATCTTCTCCCCACAGGAGCCGAACCAGATTGTTCATACTTGTCTGTGCCCGTTTATTCCCTTGCTGAGAAGTTCCTTCAGGCTCAAATACTGATGTTTCAAATGTCAGTTTAACCTATTAAGATAATTAATGGTTGTGAAAATGAGGCTGTACTTACAATTACGCTCTAATATTAGATGAAATAGACGCAGTTTGAGCCCTTTAAGAAATTAAGTTTTCTTAGCTTTACTGACAAAGATGCAAGCATTCAAAAATTCCTGCTGTTTCAAGAAAACCAATTATATATTCAGCACTGCATAGCCATCTATTATTAAGGACAAAGCTAGCTATTACATGCTCTATGAACCATGTCAGTAAGCATGTGGTTTGGTGTGTTTTCATACTTAATTCTTATGGTTTTGAGAATGGAAAAATATACTTACTGCTCTGGGTTTGTGTTAACACAAAACCTATTATCACGCTTTTGAAACACACACAGTATTTGACTTCTCTCAAAATGTCAGCACTTTCATAAGTATATAGCCTGAAGGCCCTTTCACAAGCATTTCTTTGCTTTTTCGAGCACACTGACAGGTACATTTGCAGAAAATCAGTTTACATTAGACTGCAAAAGTCTTAATTTTTAACATTCTAACAATTCTTTCAATCTGATGTTTTCATGATGTTAACTTCTTTTTAAAAGCTGTAAAGTCAGCAAATAAGAGTTTTGTTGCCATATTTAACAATTGTACGTCACTTGCCGTGTTATGTCTTCAAAAGAAAAAAAAAATAATCAAAGCACGAACAGAGCATTCTCTCTTAAAAAAATAACTTAAAGTACAGATGATCAAGCTTACTTTGTCAAAAAGTTACATGAGGTTTACTGTTCTTTATTTCCCAGATAAAGTAAAAACCAGGAGTTTTAGAATAAGCACATATTTCCTGGCTTACAATCAACAAAAATTTCAAACTTGGTGTGGAAATATGTTTCACAATTTGCTTTACAGACCTCCATTTTATGAGCACTGCCTTACAGAAAATATTTCAGTTGTTCCAGTAGTCATGAAATGAAAAAGTATTTTTTTCTTTTTGTGAATGAAGATTTCATCCTAAGTATGAAAGAAGGATATGTAAGAAATACCTAGCTCTTTGCTGAGCACAAAATCGTAATTTCCAAGGAGAATAAATTGATTTATTTTCATGGATGATACCTTAGTTTTCATCATTGTTCAAAGTGACTGAAAATACATCTACTTGGACTAAGTAGGCATGCTCTCAGTTCCCTCCTTCATATATTTTTACTCAAGATTGTTTGTCTGCCTTAAAGTATCCTTAACATGCCTATTGACTGGGAAGTTCTAAACATAATACATCACCCCAAATCCTGCTTCTCTTTAAAGTCAGTGACAGCTTAGCATAATGATTGATGCACCAAAAAAGGTTTGTATTTTCCCAGTTGGAATAAATTTGAAAAGCCCAAGCAGAGGTAATTTAAACAATTAAATACAGATAAATTACATTTTCATAATTGTGTATGTGTATACACAGACTTGAAGAGGGGAGTGCCAGCAAGAAATAACGATGCTTTAAAACATCCACTGCCTGTCAAACTAGATCAGAGAGAAGTGCCATCATCAGCTCTTCCAGCTACAACATTTATGTCACTGGCTGCCTTCCTCCCATTCCACTCTACTCCCTCTCGACACTTGTCATTAATCTTTTCCTCTCCTATTTTGGCTGCTATCAGCTTTTTTCTCTTCCCATTCTCTGGAACAGCATTACATTCAATCCTTCTCTCCTGTCATGTGCTACCACTTGCTTTTCTGACAGTAACTCATCACTTGCTCTCTCCTCATCATTTCGGTTTTGATTCATTACACTGCATATTAACAGGACTCAAAGAGCAGAAACATACAGCTAAGGAAGCACTGGCTTCTTAAGACCCAGTAACTCGATCGTTCACAGTTTTATAGATGTATGGTTTCTTCTCTGGCATTCTGTGACTTGGTTCTCCTCCTTTGTCACGCCATCTGCATGTATTTCAGAGGATGTTCCTCATACCCTGCTTAACTTCTTGCAGATTTCCTCAAGGCTCAATAATTCTTTCTCTTAACTTCTACTACATCTTGTCTGTGGACAGTTATTCATGACAGTTAGGTTACAGTCTCTAAACTAATGATGCACAGATGTAATTCTTGCTGCAGTCTATCTTTTGGTCTCTCGATTTAAAAAAAACCCTCAATCAGTCTTGTCTTAGAGACACACTGTGGGCAATACCACATCGCTCAGATGTGGAGTCACTGTATTTTGAGAAAGATCTCTCTCCACAATTTGACTACAAGTTCCTTTCCAAGTCTTCTTAATTCTATCTAACAGCTTGAAACATTACATTTTCTGTTCCTCTCTACTTTTGGCCAAGTTCTAATCTATTTCCTGCTTAAAAAAAAAAATTACTGTGAAAAAGACCATCTAGGCTGGAAAATGCTGTAATAGAAAATAACCAAAAGACTACATCTCCACATACTCTAAAAAACTTTTTTTTTTTTCCCATGGAGGAGAAATGGATCTTTGTCCTGCACAGTGCATGGGATCTGATTAACTATGTGACTACTCAAGTACCTTTTTCTAAATACTGACTATGATATCTTTTACAACTTTAATTCCATTTCTCCTAAATAAAATAAATTCAATGCACAGCAGAAAACAGAAAAGGAAATTAAATGAAGAATGGGAGAAACAGAGAAAATATTAGTATTCTACTCTATAAATACATAGCATGCACGTATTCTCATTACTTAGAACAGTTCTCAAAAATAACTTAATCAAACTGCAAGAAGGCACTGATGAAAGTCACGGTAACAGCCAACTATAAGATACATAGATGGGGATTTTTCTGCTTAGGAAAGTTGTGACAGAAGTGGAACATGACAGAGCTCTCTGAAGTCATGCAATGATATGAAGAATAAGACAAAGACAGTTAACCCCTCCTCGTAACACAGGAACATAGGGGTATGGAATGCACCTAGTTAGATGGCAGTTTGAAAACCAACAAAAATGAACACAACACACAAATTAGTTATATAAATCACTGCTACAGGATGCTGTGGAGGTGAAAGGAATTTTAAGAACTAGATTAAAAAAGAAGGTACAAACCTGTATGTGATCCAACAAGTCTCTAACTATTGACTGCTGGAAGCTGGAAAAGCATGATGGGAAGGTGACTCTGTATTTAATTAGTTTCTTAATACTCTTTACTTAAACATTTGTCAGTGTAAGAAACAGAAAACGTAGCTGTTATACCGTTGGTCTGACCAAGAAAAGCATACTTTCTGTTTATCTGCAAGAAAGCTGTACGTCTTAGAATATGGATTTTATTATAGACAGAGCTGGTGGCATTGAGATTGCCTGCCATTTCCCGTTTTAAATCTCTCTTTTCCATGTGCTTATGGTTTGCACAACTACAACTCAAAATTTCAGGCTGAAATTTCTGATTCGGAATGCCTGCCTCAGGCTGAATATTTTTAGAAAGAACCAGTAAAATGGTCTGTAACTTCCAAGTATCAGGGTATGGAAAAGTATGTGCTTTTTGCATATCTTCCCCTTCCTATTCTTTCTTTTCTGTCTTGTGATGCAAGGAAACAGCAGCCATCTTGATTACAGCGATGTAAAATTGTATAGACTGCAGAACATAAATTCATCATACTATGGCAAGCGTTGATTGAGGGGTATCCTTTGTCCTGTCACATTCAGTGACTGCTATAGAACTCCTAAACAAGATGTCCAATGAGAATGGGGACTTTATCTTAGTAGGTGACATGCAAGCACCCAAACAGAAACATTTCTGCAACTTAAAAAAAAAAAAAAAAAAAAGACTGAAGTAGCATTTAGACTCCTATTGCTCAATAAACACACTAAACTAGTCCTTACATGCCTAGAGGCTAGTTTGCCTCAAGTGAGGTAAGGAAAACAAAATTCTGGAAATATAACAATGGGCGATGTTATGCCATGTGCTGCAACTGGGAGAATCTAGGTAGGCAGTTTTCGAAATTACTTCCAGTAATTTTTAACACTGAACTCAGAAGAGTAGTGACTTTGCTTATCTAAATAACCTGTAACTACTGTAAGACGGCTTTAAACTGCATCTTTTTTGATATTTTGCAATGTGTGATGAATGAGAATTCATTAACAGTTTTGCTTGTGTGACAGCTGTCTTATTACTACATCTCAGAAACAACAACCCTCTGTTTCTTCAGCAGCACGAACATAGTGTTCTGCACTGCAAAAAAACCCAGAACTCTGTATTTAAATTCTCCACTGGTCTATTTCAGCAATCACTCTTCTGGCTTGACTCAAACTGCACAGTAAAAGAGGAATAATTGGACTTTAATAAAAGGTTTTGGAAAGCCAACATGACAAACAGTTATACATTTCAAGTAATTGCTGTCTACTTGACAGATTTACTGACAATGTAAACATTAACGTTGCATTAAAAGTCACTACTATATAAAGGGTTGCATTGCATTTTAGCATCAAGTAATATATATATTCTAATCTAGCAAGGATATAATTAAATAAACTATATAATCTCTGCTTTTTTAATCATTCTGTATTTGATAACAGTTACAGCAACTCCATATTTGGTCAAAGACATGCAAGACAAGGTTTTTCTACCATGGAGCCCTGCCAATACCTGACCACAACTCTGGTAGCTTAGGCAAGCTTTGTTCTGTCAGATATTTTGGAAAGCTTCCTAAACTGACATACCAGTACTCAACCTTACTGCAGTTGCAGATGGAGGCATTTACAGGCATTTCCACTATGTAAGTTGTGAACAGAAGCATGTTCAACAAAACTTGAAATTTCCACTTCTTTTTCATCTCTGGACAGTAAAATATTTCTGTTATTACCACCTTGTGTATTCTACCTGAAGAAGAACTACCAAGAGGTTGCAGACATACTGTAAGAGATGCTGTAATTTTAACCTGCTCCACCTCATATCTGTAAGTTGCAACTTTTACCTTGTCTTCCTGGCCACAAGGAAGTGGATTTAAGCAGAATAACTCAAAATACTTAATTTTACGCTACTATCATCCTAGGTAATTAACAGTCTCCTAGTTTAATTGTGAAATAACTATCTAATTCTTTATTAGTTATTTAATTATTCACTGTAGATCCAAAATTATTTTTCAGCTAGAAGAGAAGATATATGCAGCAGGTTTTGGGGAAAGAGACATTATTCATCAGGTCAGTTTGGGGGTGGGGGGTTTGGGTAACTTTTTACTAATGACTTCTATCAATCTTCATCACTACTCAGTTTTGAAAGATCTTTGAAGTATTTAATGTAAAAGGTCTTAAATACTCAAGAATTTATTTTTTTTTCTATTTAAATATGAAAGTGGTATCAATTTTTATATTTAAATGTTTTAAAATATCTTTCTAGCACCACTTGTTAATTCAGGCTTCTTTTTACTCTCCTGTGGTTTGTGTGTCTCTCATATTTATGAAAAGGTAATTATTTTATTTAAGTATTTCCATAGCAATTATTACTGTTCTAAGAGCAGTGACTGACAAAAAAGTCACTACTATTCTGCAGTTGACATATTTATTTTTAAGCTAGACATCAGCATCTTGCTTCATACGTGCTATTGTTCATAGTGAAGCATGAATACTCAGAATTCTGCAAGCATAGAATACCTTGATTGTCACACTGGGCAAAAAAAATCATGCGCTATGCTTAGTCTAAACCTACAAGTATGCTGCTACCTCTAAGAAAAAGATCACCTAAGTTCAGTTTCCTGAGAAAAAAAGGCTAGAAACAATATTAATTTTTACAGACGACATTTGGAATAAATGTTCAGCTACTGTACCTGCATAGGACCTGGAATACAAGACAAAACCCTTTCTATGTTTTCAGAATTCACATCAACATCATTTACAGCAACTAGAGCATCTCCTGGAGATAAAACAGACAAAAGCATGAGAAAGTTAGATGGTATTACACCACAGTAGAAAGCTAAACAGCATTTTATTTTAAGCATGAATGTAACATTCGATCATAGATGTCTTTTTGTTACATTTAAGTAGATGGTTTCTACATGCAATATTTACTATGTTTAGAAATATCAGTCTATTACCTCAGTCTTCCTAAGTGGTAAGATTACTGCTTCTTGTATCATTTTACAAAACGCCACATTTGTATATCATTTTACAAAAATAACTCTCATAGCTTGGGGGTTGGACTCTTGGACTCAATGACCTTTAAAGGTTCCTTACAACCCGAATTATTCTATGCTATTTCAGGTATGCTTGTGGGAGACTATATAAACCAAAAGATTTGATTACTTAAGATCAGTCCAACACTTAATGTAAGATTTTAGTCAGAAAAACTCTCACTAACAGTCCTTTATGGTTTTGCTAATGTCAACATCCAAAGTTGGAAGCACTTTTCGGTATAAAAACACGGTATCACAGAGGAAGAAACCAATAAATATTACTGGAACAGCAGAAATATAATGGAATTAAATAGTTTAGTCATTCTCAAGAAGGCAGTCAAGTAACACAAAACATGGAGAAGATAAACGCCAAGACCCGGATGCATTAGGAAATGCATTTCCTTTGAATGTAGGTAAGTATTAACAGGACCTGATAGGATCCCATCCAGAGTACCCCTTACAATTCTATTCACCTGTGCTCTAAAAACATGAAATCAAATGAGATTAGATGCATAGAAGTAATACTGCAGTGACCACGGGAAAAGGAGAACTCGTTTATGTTGGTTAAAGATGAGGTGAGTAAATGCTAAGTGTGAAAGCGGCTACAGTAGAAATCAGAAGGTTTTGTAGTCTCAAAATAGAGACTTTCCAAAAGCTTTCCAGTAAGACTATCTAGGACAAAATATCCAAGATGAGGGAACATACATTTATGAAAAGATCTGTACAAAGCAACTATCAGTGGCACCAGGATATAGCACTTGATGGCTCATTAGGTCCTTTCCAGAGCCAAATATTCAACTTTAAAGTAACAAACCAGGCTTATTTTCTACTTGATTTTCTTTAGTGTCACTTTCAGTTGTCTCTGCTTTCTGTTCTAATGGGTGAAAAACTTCATTAGTTTACAGCTTATATCCTCTTCTGTCTGTGGACAGGGAAGTAAAGAAAATATATTAGCTTATTTCCTCACATTGAAAGTGACTTGATTCCAAGGTAATTGTCACTCCTTACAGGTGTGAAATAAAACTGAGGTACTCTATTTTATTTTAAACTAGGTATGAGGCTTCTATAGTTGTACTATGATCCCATTACTAAATTACTGGCTTTGATCCCATTACTAAATTTCAGCCAAAGTTGGAAGAGAAGGCACAAGTCAGGTTACATGCTAAGAGTTCTCTTAATGGACTGCTGAATAGAGAAGCCCATTTCCTTTTCCTTCCCTCTCCTAACCCAGGTAAAGCTGCATCCTAAGCTCAGTGCCTGTCCTGCTTGTGCTCCAGGCTTGCCAGTCTGTACAAGGGCAGTTCATAATCAGACACAGCAAACACGGACTTGTCCAAAAATCTGTTAGAAGGCAGAAGAGGGAATGGTATTATAAGAACAGTACGAGGTATTCCCATGTATGGGGAAAGGCACGAGAGGAGGAATTCTGGAACTGGCATAGCAAAGGTATGTGGATATAATGTAAATCCCAAGACAGCTGGACAGTTCATTATTTCCTTTCTTCACAATTTGCTTTATTATCTGTACCTACATTTATATCTCATCGCACTTAGCTGAGCCTTATTGAAAAAGGTGAAATAAACTAGCATGCCCCTCACAACTACTGCTGCTACACTTGCAGCGTTCAGGGAATTATATGAATTTCAGAACATACAGTCTGGAAGCTGCATTCGCGACACCTGTCCTTTTCTCCTGCGCCAGGACATGTGAAAAGTCAGAGGCAGCATTACAGCAGTATTCAGCTACCTCTGCAACAGAGAAACCCTCAGCCAGGTAGAAGCAGCAGCGCTCATCACTCTTTCAGGCAGGGTAAAGGGATTAGAAAAAGGATATAGATTTGTAGCAAATGTGCATGTTAGTATAACTATATTTTAAGCCTTGACTTGGCAACAAAAATGTGCTCAACTGCAGAAATAAAGCACTGAACATCTGTAAGGTTCAGTACATATTTAAAGTTTTCTACGGAGAACACTTGCTCAGCTCAAACTAACAGTGATGATCATGATGTGCCTATTAAGGAAAATTAGAACCCGTCTCTCTATGGTCTCTCAGTTTCCTGAGAATCTAGTAAAGGCAACAGAAGCTAAAAGTTTGGAAGAATTCTGACAGTTTATCATTATTTCTGTCTTCTACCTTGCTGTTAAATACCGTCAAACACAACTGGAATTCCTCCCAGCTACTAGGATGATTGCTCAAAATTGCTGCAAGACACAATTAAGGCCAACAGGATAAAGAACATTCTTCTTAACAATGAAGTTAATTGATAGAACTTAGAAGTTCTCATCAGTGAGGAAATGCAGAATCCTCTCCCAATGCAAGCAATATTCCTCTTCAACGCACTAGGCAACAACCAACTGCTCACTGTTATTTTACACTAAAACAAAATTCATTCCTACTCTTTCTTACAGTAAAACCAAAAAGCAGTTAAGTTTTATAATACACACAAAAATGTTATCACTCCTTAGAATTAATTATTATTTTTTTTCCTATTTCAAGTAATAGTAGCTCTCTCCCTAACCTCGGTGTTTCTTGATGCACAGCCCAGTAAAGTTTTAGCCTAATGAATCTTCAACACAATAATAATTCAAACACAGGAAAGTGGAAAGTTAAACAGCATTTAAAAACAACTCAGTGAGTCCACGCCAGAGCCCCAGGACTTGAAAATTAGTAATCAAAAGCAGAGCATTGAGGCTACTCTAATATAACAAGAAATTATAAACAGAATTACTATGTTCTTTGTTAAAGAACACTGTAGCATCATATACTGAGGATCATCATTCACAAATACAAGAGAAAGCGTTAGTTGCTCTTGTACTAATCTGAAGCATTGTTTAAACATAAGTTGTTTGTTTTCTGTTTGTTTTACTAGAGACATTAGGAATTCTGTTGTAAAGACAACTGTCAAGTCATCTCATCCACAAAGCCATTCAAACCAGCTGCACACGTTTTGTGAAGACATATGCACCTTAGCACTTCAGGAAATACTTTTGAACTACATCTCCCAGAGTGGGATATATAAAGGCACTTTGAAAAGAGAAGATCCACCAATATTTACATGTTATATACTCCAAGTGTTTTGTTTACTCGATGTCTAATGTACATATGTAAAACTTTCATCACAGCAATAAATATTTATTCCATTCAATTTATAAAAATGTAATCAAGTACCATAAATGGAACAGCTTTCCAGAAGATATAGCCAAAGCAGTCCTGTACGGCTGCCTTCATTTTGCCAACTGCAACTTGATGTACAGCTGAAAAAAATCTACATTTACCAGTATGGACTTTCCAGTATTGGGGGTAGTGGAGGAGGTGTTTGCAGTATTCCATCTTTTCTTTTTGCCAAACACAACAGCATTCAAAGAATAGAGACTATGAAGCAACAGAAAGGACAGAACATCACTGGCACAATAGCAAGTAAGTAAAATTATGAACACAGGCTATCTTAAAGCAGAATATGACCACAAGATCTACCCAGTGTGATATTTAATGTCAGTGGAAAAGCTGATATATGCAAGTGTTCGTTTGTTAGTTTCACATCTACACTTTCCTTGAGAATTTTTTCATCCCCTTTAGCAGTATGAAAAACTTACAAAGTGAGTCTGACTTAAGTCTTCAGACATTAAGTCCATCAAAAAACCAGCACACACATATAAAGTTTAATGTAATTTCACTTACTTAATGCTTAATCAATTTAGGTTAAATGAAATAAAAGTATAAATGGTGTTTGCAATTGTTTAAGTTGATGTATCTTGATGGTTTGCAGAGTTAAGTCAAATTTTCCCAGACTAAAACATCGCTGAATTTCAGATGTAGAGAGACATTTCATTGGCAGAGAGAAAAGTTTTACAGATGGGACTGCAAATACATTTTTCAATCATTCTTGTGCTCTGTGAAGTGAGTGGAAAACCCCCTCCAACTGACTTTTCTTAAGTACAGAGATCAAAGTGAACTTTTTCCTTTTTGCTGAAGCAGACATACATACTTACACAGACGAGAAACAGACATTTGCATGAAATGTTTTCAAACTTGATATAAAAGAATGCAAAATTTTGCGATTTTCTCACTTTTTCAACAATACACTTGTATACAAAAAATTTACTGTCTATTACTATACAGAATAGCACTTGATGTGCTCTTATTGTCATACATTTTTACCAGCAATAAGATCACTATTGTCTGTCATGAAAGTCACCAGCATACATGTTAAAAGATGAAGAAAATTAGAACAAAGTCTCACTCAATTCCATTTTTAGAGACACAGTGAGCAACTGCAATAGAGGAAATACATTTTCTTCAGGCAGCTCCAGGATATCAGATCTTGAGTCAATAAATTTACCTTTAGAAAAATACATGTCCTTCTCTTTAAGGAATAAAGTAAGTGTTTGTTTTGGTTGTTTTTTTTTTTAAATCCCATAATAATGAATAATCAAGCTTTTGAGTTCTATCACTTCTTATAAAAAGATTCTCAGTCCACAAAGAAACTATAAGATGTCCATAGATGTTCTTCACACAATGCCAGGCAGAACTGAATCTTATTAGAGTGATGGAACAGAGAGAGGAGAGAGGCAGGAATTCCTTCCTATTTCCTTTGTTCTGTCTTTCTATCTTCTCATTAGAAAAGACTTTTCACATTCAGTCAGTAGTAGCTAAGAACAGTGTATATTGATCTCAAACTCCTAGTTTTCACACAGTTGATTAAATTATTCTTGTTTTTTTTTAAAGAAAAAGTTTAGAAAAGTCTTTACGGCTGCTGGCACCCCTAAAATGTTTATTTTGGAACTGTCTATCACTTGATACACGTAAGACATAGGACTGTTACTTTTGTTAAAAATCCGTTCCCTAGAGATAAACTTGCAAGCATCATTGCTATAAGTAGATCTTCTTTACATTAAGCCAGGGGACACTGATGGATAAGTGAAAACCACTTCCATACTGTGATGGGAAGCGAAAATGTTTGGCTGAATTAAAATCAGAACCATGTTGTTCACATGGGAGAGGACTGAGGATACTTTTTTTTTCCATGAAACCCTGATACTTAGTTTCCTCTGTTCTTGGTAATGACTTGGTGGAAGTACTTCTAAATGTTCACATACTGCTTTCCAAAAAAGGCAAAGTATGGAACACATTCTACTGAAGAAAGCCAGATCAATTACTTGCTTTCTATGTTAGCAGGCTGCTTTTACCCAAACCAATGCTGTTATGCTTCAAGAGGAGATTAAAAGAACATAAACGACATCCCAAACTCCACAGCAAGAACATAGCAAAGCTTACGCAAGCTCTGTATTTCTATCTTGTGTGCCCAACATCTCTACTTTGAAGAGCCTTTTCAACAAGTACACCATATATGGTAATTCCTCATGAAAATGTCAAACTCACAGAATTTTGGTCCTTTCAGGGACATTTTTCTGACAGGACTCTTCGTTGCATGGTCTGCAAATGACAACAGTCAGCATTTCCTTGGATTGTTGGAACACAACTTCAAGTTGCTTGATTTTTGTAAATGGATTACCATTTTAAACAACTAGTCTATGCTATAGAAATCTAACGGAAATTCTTAGCTTTCTAGCAATGGGGCCTTGTTTACCAAAACTTCAGAATTCCAACAGCAATATCCGTGGTTTTACCATTAAAACTGAAGAAAGATTAGTACTTAAACATTTCTTTATTCAGGGAAAACAAACAAATAACCCTCCCACAAAATATGTACAGAATTATTGAATTCAAAACCCATAGAAAACCATTTGTCAGTAAACGGGGTTGAGATCTGGACCTTTCAACTGAAGCTTGCAACAGCAGCCTGCATCATTTGTGTACTTGTTCAAAACCACATTATTGTAGCCCATCTTCAGTATCATTAAAAATTAATTCCTGTCCCTAGGTAGTTTTCACACTTTTTTGACAATTGTACCTGATCTCACCTGATCAGGTGAGAGAATTCATGCAAACTGTTCACGTATCTGGTGATGGGAGCACTAAGAACAGAAGATAATGTCAAAGAAGGTAACAATAGTACGCTCTGCTAATGAAAAGAGTTTTCCTGTATTTTCAGTGTCATTGGAATGACTTTTCAATTTGTACTATAGTAAAGATGATGATCATCAGCATTTATAAGAAGTATCCCCTGCTGTGAATCAAAAAGGTTTCAATTTGAGGGGGGGAAATCAAATTATAATGGCATCTCCTATCACAACATTTATTTGCCTGGATCTAAAAGTTAACGTTTACTGGAGCTTTTTATTTTTGAAGATAGACTCAAAGACGAGACTAGAAAGTTCTACATGCAGACTCAGCTTTGCCTATTGTTAATAATAGACTCAGGCAAGAAAAAAAAAATTTGCCAAAAATACAAAAGACATTTAAGAAACATAAGACAAAAGCAACTGTATTTCATCTTAACTAAAATGAAAGTGACAGCAAGAATTCAAAAATCAATGAGGGCTTTTTCCTTTTGAAAATTTAAGATGGATGCTGAACTGCTAAATATATATATATAAAAAGAAAAATGAACTGATAAACAACAGATGGATACAATGGCATCTTTTTACAGAGTTAAAAGAAGCAGAGTTTTTTTAGCTTGCAAAACTGTTTTATTTACTTTCATATGGTCAGCGCCTGCATTCTACTTGGTTAATAAAGTACAGCAACAAGACTTACGACTTCCATATGCAATCTTAAAAAAAAAAAGTATTGAAGTGTAGTGCACAAATAATAAACAGATGTTTTAAGTGTTCAAAGCTATAAGGGATACACACTTCAGAATAAATTGAAGAAGCCACCTGAGGAAAGTGATTATTGAGGGGGGAAAATTAGTTATTTCTACTAAAAATGTTAAAGCAAGAACCACTTTGTAACTGTTTATTCAGAGTATTTACAAAAAATAAATCAAGAGAGTTTAGTCTCCCTTATGACCCAACCTCAGTAGCCCTTTAAGTGGTGACAATACTTATCACTGACAAATTAACTAATTTGCCAATGAAAATAAAAAGTAATTCCTAACTTGGTTACTTAACATACTACAAACTCAAGACTTGGGAAAAATAATCTAGAGAACTCAAATTTTGAGTAAGATGGGAAAGTTAGAACACTCAATTGAGCGTAACTGCTAGGATTTTGGTAGCAGGGTGTTGCAGGAGTGCCCTGTGTGGCAGGAGGTCATGAGCTGCCTTGTGCTGCTCCTAGCCAGTTCTGAGGCTGGTGTATGCAACTCGCTGTGTACCAAAACATTGCCTAGCCAGGGGAGCTCAAAACTATTTAAGAAAAAGCAGCAGTCACTAGGGGAAGGGTTGTAGCCCATGGAAGGGATCCATCCCTGAAGTGTTGTGGCCTCCAGTGGAGTCATGTTGCAAGAAAGGAAAACAAGTAAGAAGCAAAGAGCGGCAGAAGGAAAACATCACACACAATTCCACCCTCTTGTGCCACCCATTACCTCACCAAAGGGGTTGGGACACACAGGGTTAACATGCAGTGAAAACAAGGGTAGCTGGGACTAAGAAAGGGGAGAGGAAAGGTCTTTGATGGAAGCTGAGCCTGGAGAAGGCAGGGGAAAAAGGTATTTTCTTAATTGTTTAGGGTCTTGTCTTGTTTTCATGTTCCCAGTACCTGAAACAGTGATCTGAAGTTTTATGTTAATTGGCAAAAAATTAAATTCAGTAACAACTCCCTGAGTCAAGACTGCCTGCAACATGTGTTGCAAACTGGTCGAAGACCACAGTACGTCGTTTTAAAGCACGTATTTTCAAAGGAAAATATACTTACTATTTTCTTCACAAAAGACTATTACAAAAAATGGTCTGTTAAAATACTAAAAAGCAAAACAAGAACAAGTTAATATCTATGCATGTGCAGGCCAATGAAGATGAACAAAACTGTAACCAAACCAGTCAGCAGGCATCATGCTATACTGATCAGGCACTCCTCATTTGTGATGGCTCAAGAAGCTGCTATCTTTTATGCAAATACTTCAATTTTAGACTGACCACAGAAGTATTCTTTACTGATTGTTTCCACAATTCACGACAGGATTCATAAAACTTACTTTTAACAAGAACAACAACAAAAAGCAAGCTTCTACTGTATTTTTCTTGAATTTTCTGTCCAACTTCAGATCCTGGGAGGATCTGAGGAGGCTCTCTCTTCAACTACAGTTGCTTCTAAATCAGGCTTTGGGTGTATACCATAGCTAACCCCTCCTCTGATGAGGGGTGTAGAAGCAGTAAACCAGACATTTTTTCAACCTGAACAATTTTTTTTTTTTTACTGTGTATTCTTTATGCAGACAGGATTGAAACCTGAGCATCTAATTTATGCAAAGCATCCCTATTTTTCTAGACACCACATAAAAATTCCAGAGGACTCTGTGTTCACTATAGATATATAATTTGAAAGTATTTTTATATGAAAATTACACCTTTTATACTGTTGGCACAGAATACAGCTCATTTGCCCAGTTAAGAGCTGAATAACTACATTATGCTTAAAAGTATTTGTTTCCAATGTGCAAAAACAAGACAAAATTGGTTGACCTACGATATATTAAACTGCTACATTCTTTAGATTAATTTAAATGTTCTTCTGTTTAAAACAAAGCAAAACTCCCAGGTTTTGTCCTCACTAGCGCTAGGAAGCATTAAGTGCTGCAGATGAAGCACCATCTCCATCTAGAAAGTTAGCTGTATCTCCTGGATCTCATATTTGTCTACAGTGCTCTGACTTCACACCTGCTCTTACAAACATGCAGTTACGTACAAGTCTGTGTCCCAAAATTAGCTTGCAGGTTATAAATATCCACACTTACGCTAATTAGATTAAATACCATTAAGCAGATGAAGTTGAAACTCACTCCCTCCTCCCTCTCATCCTGCATCCCCCAATTCTTGACTAATCAGTTCTTTCTGGTAAAATCTGAAAGTTATCCAGTTTTCCCTCTGGAGTATTCTTCAGCATCTCTACCAAAAACACGTACTAGAAGAATCAGCTAGTCAAAGCACGATTTGCCTTTTTACACACACACAACATTGGAATTTCAAAAGCACTCATGCTGACTTCGTGGGATTTGGGCTACTATAGCACTAAGGTTTTCATCATCTTCTAACCAACATCACATCTTTGCTCTCTCCCTATGAGGGATCAACTTCAAGGGTAATTAAACAACCTTCCACCCTCTACAGATGTAGGCTCGCGGTCTCACATTTACTGTCTCTGAGGTTGGGGTCTTGTGAGTGCTGAGTCCTTTTAATGGCCCTTTGATGCTGGACGTGGGAGTTATTTTTGCTTCTTCATTACCAGCCACAGAAGTTCATTCCCCTCCGTTATTCTCGCTCTGGTGCTCGTGACCCAAATTTAACTTACTACACCAGCAAAAACTCGACAGGCAATTTTTCTTCTGGGTTAGTTTTCTGCCAGGTTATTTAGTTGCATCAGCTCACGGAAGTGTCTGACAAGACCCAAACCAACACAGAGGAGAGCTGCTACACTTGCTCACTGCCTTCTCAAACTGCAGCCCCGCTATGTATTTGGAAGCCGCCTGATCACAACTGCTGAAGAAGCAGCTGTTATATGTGCTAAACAAAAGAATATCCAAACAAGGCTGTGCAGAAAGTTTGTAACATACTAATGTATCTTACTCAGTATTTTTTCCTCATTTTTATGGTACAAAATCCATTTAAAGCATACACAGTAAAGCTTTTTATCTAAGAGGGATGGCGTGGAAAAGAAAGAAAACAAAATACTATATTTGGCAGACTATAGCTTTTCCCCAGTCTCACTTGTCTACTCAGCAAATTCTGCATTAAATTGAAGGTGGTGGTAGTGGGATATTTGTTGCTCCAAGTTCAAGCTGCTCACTTCCTGTACAGTTAAAGGATAATCATCTCCTTACTATATTAATATCTTCTAGTTTATGTCACATGTTCTTCAAATCACTAATATAGTAGAAGTGAATTATGTAACAAAACATCAGATGCCAGGACATGTATTTAAAATAATCACTCAAGACCTGACAAAATAGTTGTTGTAATTGCTCATGTCTCAGGAATATTCAAGTCGGCTGCCTCAAAAAAAAAAAAAAAAAAAAAATCTTATTTTTAAAGGAAGAGTGCTGAAGTTAACTATTTATTTGAGTACTTACCAATCAAGATTTGACCAGTTTTCATTGCTGAACTACCTGGCACCAAGCCATGTACCACAAGCTTCTCTTCGCTGATTCCTTTGATGCCTTTATCCTTCCTGCCTTGTTTTTCTGCTCTTCTGCTGCTCCATGAAGACTGATGGACAATCCCTACTAAGGCCTCCAGCAGCCTATGCTGCTCATCTTCTCCAGCACTGTACAGCTTTCTGGGATTTACATAAACATATACGTCTTTGTATTTTTGCTGAACAGTGACACCCGTTTTCTGAGTGGAATGATGTTTCAATATGGAAGTAGGACCAGCGGAGTGCACGTTACAGCTTCCACTGCCTTTCTTAGAATGCTTTGGTAAAAGATTCTTCTTCTTTAATATTTTGGTCAACTTCTTCAGTTCATACTTTCTTTCTTTTCGTGATCCCTCTTGAATAACTTCAGCTTCATTCTCACGAAACCTGACATGATTCACTGCTGGCATTTCTGGACAGCTGTTCTGAAGCATAGTTTCTTCTTCACTTTCACTCAATTCTAAGTAAAATAATTCCCCATTTTTCTGCACACCATCCAACCATTCAGGCTCAAGGTCACTGGGGAAGAAAGAAGAATGATCAGGGACAGCTTTGATAAGTCTAACTGCTACGCAAGTGACATCTGATCACCTCAGGTAGGGAGGGGACAGGGAGAATACAAGGAAGAAAAAAAAAAGAATGTTGCCTCCTGAATATTGAAAGCTCAACTGCTTTAAGTTTGCCCTGAGGGTAAGAGCTCTTCTCGGACAAATGACAGATATGGCCAGGAAAGGCAACCCTCCCAGATGTTAAAATAGATTCTTCAAATGCCTTACATGAAAACAGACGTTGCAAAAAGTAATACTCCCTTTTCTGAAAACAAACAAAAAACTCAATCCCCAACAATCTATTTCACATACAAGTTAGAATTTCTAAATATGCATTTATTTATTTTATTTATATACAAATAAAATTATATTAAACCATATGATAAATAAATACATTTATTATTAAAATAATCATAAAAAGTCAAACAAGTTACATTCAAGTATACAATGAGGCTTTCTCTTAAAGAAAAAATGCCATCCTATTTGTTCTTTCTCATTATTTTTTCCCTTATGCATTTGTAAGAAGGAGTGTACTGCAAGTCCTTTGGAAAGACAAGGTTAACATTTTCAAGTCACCTCAGTGTAATCCAAAAAAAACCAAGAGGAAACCTCGGTAACAATTTTAAAAGACAAATTCAAAATAGCATCCTCAAGCTCACATGCAAAAATATGCAATGAAAAAGTAAAGAGGCAGCACTAGAAAAAGTTCTAGCAGCTGGAGTAGATCACTTCAAGTCGCTAGCAACAAGCTGCTGCAAAGAAAAGGCAAGGCAACTACAGGATGTATTAACAGGAGTACCATCTGCACAGCACAAAAAATATTTTGTCCTAATTTGGCAATGGCAATGTGTCAACCATGTCCACTTTTGGATAGTACTTTTTAAGAAAGATGTAATAACTGGAACAAGCCCAGAGCACAGAGACAAATAGTAAGTAGTTTATAAACACATTTTAAAGGAAAACAGACTGAAGGAAATCACACTCTTTTGACTGAGAAAAAACTCAAACAAAAAATGATAGCTGAGAGGCAACAGGACAAATGGCCCACTCCCCCACCCCAAGAGGAACCACTATTACTACAGAAGGAAAAGGATCAGTAATGGTCAGAGCAAGAGTACTTAGTGGTTTAATTTACCGAGGTGTTTAAGATAAACATTAAGGGAGCTTTTTGATCACACACACACTCACAAAAAAGAAAAATCAGCATTAGCAGGTAATGTAAGGAACATCTGTGATGTTCTGTATGGAAGACTTTTCAGGAACAGACAAGATCAGCTCATTCTTCCTGACTCCACAACAAACAGGTCTCCCCTTCTATGAATCTGAGACCACACTGATAAAAATCAAATAAGGAGAAACTAGAATGGAGACATCCATAAAAATTACTATCATTAATTGTTTAAAATTAACATACATTCCTACATTTTATAACAGAACTAGCTAATTTTACTGAACAAAGAATGCAAATTTTCTTTAAAACTAATATTATATAATTCAAATAGAGCATTAATTTGAATACACAGATAAACGATACAGCTTACAAGTTTAGCTGAACAGAGAGTCAGAGTTTGCATCTCCTACAAAGTCTTACTCAAGATCTTGAGTATCTTACTCAAGAAATTATCAGAACAATAGCAACAGCTAAAGGCTGTTAGGGCCAGGGAGTTATCTGGTCCAACATCTCTCCAAAGGTGGTACGTGACAAATAACAGGACAGAGTTTTTGCTTGGTTTTGTTTGTTTTGCTTTGTTTGTTTGTTTTTCTTAAAAGTCCTCCTGCATTCAGACACATGTAAGCAAAATCAAGAAAAAACAAACTTGATAAAAAGAAACATTAGAAATTTACAAAGAAAACACATTTGGGTTAGGAGATCTGTGATAGCCTTTTTATTCCCTCTTTAAAAGGAATTGTGCTCTTTCGAAAAGCTATTTCTTCTCTGGGGTAAATGCCAAAATTTCAGCTTGGATGTCAGCTCATACACTCATGTTCTCCGGCTTCATTATCTGTTTTTATTAGAAATTACTATACGGACGAAGGAAGAAAGAAAAAAAAAAAAAAAGGGGGTATGTGGTTTTTATACCGGGTCCACTTGAACAGAAGCAGTCCAGAGAGAAGGCTCATCAAGGAGGATCACAAAAGTCACGCTATGCAAATAAGCTGATGAAGACAGAAAACTGAAAAAGTGTCAGAAGGGCATGAACTGTGATCCTTGAAGGCACTTTCCTGAGTGTACTGCAAAGGAATTATCACTTTCTGAATACAGATTCACACAGACATCTAAAAAAGCGAAGTCGGAAACAAGAAATCTGCACCTAGGAGGACAGCTTTTTTTCCCTTATGTTGTAGTTTCACAACTGATGTAAACCAAGCTTAAATAAATAAATAAATAAATAATCAATCAATCTAATTTCCATTTCTCTTCTTTCATGCCAAAACAAGCAGTTACACAACAACCTGATCTTCTATATAGGTCTGGAAGCTTCATTCAAGTGATCTAAAAAACCGTAAGACTTGCATTCCTTTAAAAGCGGTTTCACTGATCCCACACATATACTTCTTTTTTGGGATAAACGTCTGAAAAACTGTGCCAACTGAAATTGTCCATGTATGGAAGAACCATACTAGAAACAAAGGATCCAAGTTCTGACTCTGAAGTAAGAGAAGACTGTTCCCACCCAAGGAAACTCAGAAACAATATACATTTAACACCTATGAGCCTTGTTTTAAAGCAATTAAAGAAAACAAATGTAGGGTTAAATATTTTACTTCACTGTATGATTACATTCCACCTATATGACACTTTGCATAAGTTAAGATCATCATCACCTTTAGTTTTCCCACCCTTTCCCTATGCAACCACAAAGTACAGCTTCAGACTGAGGCATCAGATGGCAAAGCTGCCATCCTCTTAATACCTGTGGCTGCCTGGAGGGTTCTGATCCCTCACAATTAGTGAGAGTGATATCAAATATTAAATTCTGTTAAAATAGACAAAACCGCAAAGTAACCTCTACACACTACTTTCACAATGGTCTACGTAAGCACTCAATTCACAGCCCTGTCTGAAAACAAGCCCTGCGCGAAATCACAGGGGTTTGGCAAAGAACCACTCGCATCATCCCTGTCTCTACTCTCACATGAACATTCCTTGGTGCATCTTGGTTTGTCCATGTCAGCTGTAGTATCAAGCAGCAGTTTCAACTACCAGAAGTTTATTCTAGAAGCCACTTTTATTATAGAGGAACTTTTAATCCAGAAAACCATTCCCAAAGTTTTTATTTCTTTAATCAAATATGGCTGATTATAAAACCACATAAGATCATCTACAGAATAACAAATGCCGTTATCTTAAAACAGCTAACTGACCTAACTTTGTACCTGTTACTCTACAAAACTGTATTCCGTTTTTCCCTCTCTTTTTGTTACAAGTTGCATCTTAACCTCTCGGTTCTGTACTCAGAAGGCTGGAGTGTTACAAGTCCAAGAGAAGAAACTATTTGGACCTAAAATTAAAGCTTCACCGTTCTGTTGATGCAGTGATAGAGAAGACACAGTTCAGTTTACCCAACAGTATTATACATTGTGTCCTGTGTTGGAAACTGTGGAATGCAGCTTTATCCCATGAACATATACAAAAAAATGCCAGTAAAGAGGCATTTTAGATTAAAGAATTGGAAAAGAAAAAACCTAAACACAAAAAAAAAAAAAGAGGGAAAAAAAAAGCAAAAAAAAGCGCATGGCTTCAGGCAGAAACATGTTATGGTTGAATTCTGGCTTATAAACATAGGAACAAAATAAGGTGGGTGTACATCCAACAGCTTTGCCTCTCACTGAGCCAGAGGTATGGGGCAACTCCGAAACAAAGTACGCTTAAACACACTTCAAACCTCTCCCACTTCAATCCTTTTCTTTTTCACTGTGTCCCATAATTAAAATAACATGCCAAATAAAAAGGTGTTGAGTAGGCCCGGAAATGCACATTCGAACTGTCAAGCAGAATTGCTTTAATGCAGGGAACAGATATACAAATTAAAAAAAAAAAAAAATTAAACCCCAGTGGCTGCAGATAGGACTTTAAAATATGTATTGGTATTACAGAGTTGTCTTCTCACCTACCACTCCCCAAAAGCCAGGCCACTAAGACAGCAAGCCTGCGCCTCCAACGCTAAAAGCATTTATTAAACAGGAGCCAAATCCCTCTTTCTCTTCTCTTTCCCAAGCAGCGACCGGCTGGGACACAGGGATCAACCCTTACACAGCGAACCGCGTTCCCGGCCAGGGAAAGCGGCACCGCGCCACGACCAGTCCCGCGGCTGGGGGGCGGGGGGGTCCCGTCCCCTCCCGTCCCGTCCCGCCTGGCCGCGGCCCACCGACCGCCCCCTCGGCACCGCGGCTCGCCCGCCCCGCCCTTACTCGGAGCTGGCGGACAGCGAGGTGGCGCAGGAGCCGCTGTCGCTGCTGCAGCTGCTGCTACCGCCGGCAGTGCCCACACGCTCAACGCCATCTCCCCCGGACGGCTCCATCCCTTCAGCGCCTCCGTTGCCGCCGTTCCCCTCGGACGCCATGACACTTCGCGCGCCCCGGGCGGGCACGTGATTGCCCCCCCCCGCCCCCCCGCCGCCTTTCCCATTGGCGGCCCCGGCCCGGGCGCCATAGAAACGGCGGGGGAAGCCTCAAGGCTGCGCGGAACCGTTAACGGTCGCGGCGCTGAGGCTTCCATCAGCCGTAACGGCGGCGGGCAGCGCTGGAGCTAAATTGCAGTCTTAGTGCAGCGTCTGGCGGAAAGGCCTGCTCGCCTACCTCCTTTGGCCAGCAAGAATAATAATAAAAACATTTCAAAGTGCCCAACCTCCCTGGTTACTTCCTCAAAGCAAACAGCTGAGCCTCGCTAGTCCCTTGAAACTCTTTCAGTGGGTCAATATGGAACACATACTGGAGAACAGGCTGTTTATTTAGCGGCCTACTATCGAGGTCTCACCAACAGTCCCATAGAAAGAAACTGTTAATGAAACTCATAGGCCTAAGGCGAGCTTCAAAGCATTGCTTGTAATCAGAAACTGATTTGGAGAAAGAAAGATGAGGTAAATAGTAATTTTCATCAAGTCAAATGAATACTTCCATGCTTTATGTTATGCCCCATTGTAATAATTTAAAGCGGCGTGAAAAACTAAGATAACCTCCCTTTGGGTTAGTCAGGAGAGCAGGTCGGTTTGGGAGGAGAGGCAAAGATATGAGACAGACCCAAGCAAGCTAGAGGATTTGGGACCTTAAAGCAGCCAAATGCGAAATCATGCACAGTCAAGGGAGACAGAAAAAAAAAACCTACTCAGTTTTCGGGACTTAAATTATTCACATCCATGAAAAACAAGACCCATGGCAACCTTGCAGACAACTTGCTGTGAGGCTCTGTCAGTAAACCTATCAGGACACGCATGGTGAGTAAAGAAAGGGATGGAGAATAATTGTTGGAACATTTTTAATGCGTTGGATTTAATCTCTGCTCAGTGGGATATTTGCACAGCTTCAACAGCGAGGTTTTATAATGCTGGAGCACTATGTGGGAGACAGAATTCTGGTATGGAATTCCTGTGCTTGAAACCGCTTTAGGGAAGTGTTTATTAATCAGTGTGATTTCAAGTGAATTAACAGACAGAAATGTTTTGGACTCATATCCATGTGATTAAGGCTTCAACTGGAGTAGTTAAAGATACTTACATAAAATTTTGTGGCCATTCCGAAGTGCCTGTACAAGACCTGATTTTACAGATAAATCGCTGTTGCATGGATTTTAAGACCACTAACCTATCCAAAGGAAGAGACAGAAACATTCCCTACCTAAACAAACAAACAAACAAGTTTGTTCTAATATGGTTCCATTCAGTTTAGGACAGGATATAGTAGGTAATTTTTTTTTTTCCTATCTGAGCTGGCAACAACCACTTCACACAAAGTATATAACCCATGTGTAGTAGACAATTCTTAAAAAAAAAAAAAAAAAAAAATCAGATCTTTGGTTGTTTCCACTTGCCAGAATGCAAGATATGCACCAACTTTCATTCTTTCTATCACTTCCAGAAGAACAGGTGGAAAAAATATTTTAAAAGTACTCCACTTCCCAAAGAATTTACTTTGAGTAAACAAAATAGTCTGCTTGAACAGCATTTCCCAAAGAGCCTAGTTAATGAGTTATGATTTTCTAAGAGGAATACTGCAGGAGTTAGAATTTTAATAGAGCTAGGTAAGATACACTGTCCCGCCCTCCCTAATTCTGCTTATGTTTGCAAGCACTTTTAATACACTGCACAGCACACTGAAGTGTTTCTGTAGAGAAGTGATAGTCTATGCCAGATGGTTCTGTGTTAGTTACGTTAAATTTCACTGAGTTCAAGAGTTGGTTAATTGTTTCCAGTTGTTTGCTCAATAACTGAGAAATAGAGGCTCTTTAAAAAGGAGGCGGCAGTCTCACACTACTTGCTATTTTATAGGGATAACCATGTCATGAAGGAAGGGGTGATGGAAGAGTTTGGTCCACTGAGAGAAGTAGTTGGGAGTCACCTAAGTATTTTTCTGAAATGAACGTGGAAATTTCACTGCTGTGGGAACAATTAAAGACTGCAAGAGATAATATATCTCGCACAGAAGGATTTTATTTTAGTGAAGACACAGATTTTCCCACAGAATCCCTCTTGAGAGGAAAGCCTCTCATTTCTTGCGCATAAATATTAGGAAAAGACTTGAAATAATTTGTCTTCTGGCAGATTCTTTACACTTAGTCCGAGTAGTTCTCACTTCTCACTAAGGAACCCATAAGCCTTCTAGGCTAGGTCGCTGTTATTAAAGCAGATGGTAAAAATTTGCCACAGGGCATCACTGGCATCCATAGGACTGCTCACCCTTAATGGACAACTGGTTAATGAGCATTTAAAAGTGGGTAATTAAAAAGCACTCCCTTTTGCCTTAAGGTTGGTCTGATTAGCTCTTCTTGCAAGGAACTAAATCCATGTGTGGAAATTCATTTCAGAACAGGAGATCCTTGTTACTGTTTTGGCTTAACCTGCTTCAAAAGCTACTGTGCTTTAAAAATAAGTCTATCTTGATCCACATTTATATTCAGGAGTAGATTGTAGTTAAAAGAGGACTGTGTGTAGGACATACCAAAGAGATATACTAGTCCTTTCTCATGAAGAAATAAAATAACTGGGGCACAACTCTATTTTTCAGCACTGTTGCAGGAATATTTATGAACCTCTACTCCAGCCAGTGTCCAATTTAAATGACTAACAATTTTTCATTCTTACATACTGACAGCTGATTTTTTTCAACCTGATGATGAAGAAATGAGGCTGGAGTTGTAGTCTTTCCTAGCAGCTAGATGAAAGAGCATGGCGAAAGTGAGGATTAGTGTTTATGACTACTCTAACTTGTCACTTCTGGTTTCGTACAGTAAGGCAATTTTACCAGGGCCCACGATTCACCGATGCTATGCCAGATTGATTTCACTGATTCACAGTCAGCAGGCATGTTGGGCCTGAATCATAGATGTAGTTGAGCTCTTTTCAACACAGGGCTGAGAACTGTGCCAGTGTTATGCCTCTGATATACCGGGGCAAACTAACACTCCCTCTGCTATGAGTGAATGCTACCTGATACTTAGGAGTTTATGCCTGCTTATGCCTGTGAGGTGCCAATACACTACCCAGGAATTATATCAGATCCCTGATTTTCCAGCAATCTCCCCCATTCTTCTCCAGGGTCATTCCCCCTGCTAAACACCAGCATGGGTGAGGAACAGCACAGACTGTCTCTCGTACTATCTGAAGAACAGCAGTGCTGTCTCTGTGCCATCTGAAGAGTACTCCAAACTGGGAGAATTCTGTTACAACTGGATCTGCCAGCTTTCTGGCTCTTTTGTACAGCATAGGCAGTATAAACAGCTCATAGTAATACTGCGAGACAAATCTCACTGGATATACACTTTCCTACACTATGCATATCAACAGCTTTTTAAGTGTCCCTTTGCTTTCCCCTTCCCCACTTAAAATTACAGCTCTTCATCATTGATAAAGAAATAAGAAGGCCTAAGTGACTTTTTTTTTTTTCTCCTTTCTGCTTGTTTTCAAACTAGATAATATTTACAAGAAGGCTCTGTCAACAACTGGACAGACATAACATATTACAGATATAACATGATTCATTACAAGCAGATAAAACTAAAAGGAAAATATTTTCACCATTAACAGTTCTGTTTCTTGCTAACATCTGCTTTACTCAAGCATCTTTAGAAAAACTAAGAGAAAATCTGGGCTGCTAGAGTGACATTCCAGACTTTTCAGCTATTGATTCTTGTTGATTTTTTTATTCCTCCAGTGTACAGTATCAGCAAAAATGAGACACAAGTAAGTTCCTCTTTTTTTCAAGATCAATGACAATACAGCTTTCCACTACCCTACCAAAGTCTTTCTTTACTCGAAAGACAAAAGGCACACTTCACAGGCATTCCTTAATAAATAAGATTTTGTGATTACAAGGGTTACATGAAATTACATGAGTAAGATTGAAATTACAAAATCTTCTGTTCACAGATTTTCTGACATTACTCCATAGAGACCATCCACAGCAAAGTGGCATGAATTGAATAGTGATACCGGACTGTCATTTTAGTTGGGATATTTACACATAAACAGACTAAACAGAGAATGAAGACTACCTTTGTGACCAGATGTAGAGAAATATTGTGAGAAAACACTCCAGCACACAACAAATAAAACAGACTGTTCTTTCTGACTTTTTAGGCTTTCTGTATCAGCTTCCCTCTATGCAACTGGACGCAGAAAGTGTTCTAGAGGAAAAACATAAAACCAACAGAAGATAGCCGTGAAGAATTCAGGAAGGCTAGTTCAATGCATCTCATTCTTTTGGAAAACAGTCTTACAGACTTAAGAGTTTCCTCCAGCATGGAAAGCAGCTGTAATTTCAAATAAGATTTTTTTTTTCCAACTCTTTTAACTTCACTTTAAATCTACAGGCTTTTTTTAGGATCACCTGCTATGCATAGCATGCATGTAAAGCATGAAAGAAAATAATTATTCACAGTCAGTCAACATGCAAATGTTTCAGCTATGAACAGTACCTTATTACTCTGAGAGTATACCGATATAAGCAATACCACGGGCAGCGTGTTTTTAATCCAACTTTGAAACGGAATATTTTCTGTTAAGTCACCAACAAACGCATCTGCAGGGTTTCAGATACCAGAGGGTCCCCTGGTAGCATACGGGCACATTTATGGCTTATAAAGTGCCTTCAGAGTGCAGTGCAGTAACAGGCTGATTTTGGCGTGCCCTCCTTGCTGCACTCAACATTTTCATCCTCAGTGTTCACAGGAACGGATTTTAAGTGACTATTCAAGTTTGGTGCTTTGAGCTGGAGAGAAGCTGAGTTAATAATGAGCTGTTAGTTTCCATAGCAAGAGCTGTTTGGAGCTGGCACTGAGAAAAAGCGTGCTTTTTCTTTGCAGGAGGAAATAAATCAATGTAGCTGAGAAAACACGTTAGGAAACGGGCACTTTACCGAACAACTGGAGATGAGCTTCTGTAGGATCCTGCTGAATGGAATGGTGTTTTCCTTGTCAAGTCTAAGCGGCTCTCAGCCAGCGCAAAGAAAATAGCATTGAGGGTGGCTTTGAAACTGGGTAAGATTTACTGCCGAGATTTCTTTGTAGGGGAATACTGTAGAGAATTGCACGTTAGGGATGGTGAAGGGAGGCGGGGGGGGAAAGCAGCTGCTTCTCATGCAGCGTGCCTCCTGCACATCCACTTCAGCAGTGCCCATCTTGGATTTATGTGCGAGTTCGGTTTTTTTTTTTTTCCCTTTTCCCTCCCCTTAAGGTAAAGTTGAAAATTCTTATGGAATTGAAGCAACAGAGTTTCCCTCTGCCACCTCGTTTCTCCACACGTGTAAGGAACCCAGACGCAGCCCCGGGCTCCCGCACAGGCTGCGGGGCATTCTCCAAAACTGCGTTAGGGGAGTCTTCCTCACCTGCAAGTCCACCCCTTCTCAAGGAAAAAGGGAGAAAACCCCGAGGTCGGTGTCCCGCCAGCAGCCGCCCCTTCCCTTCCCGTGAGCCCCGGGGCAGCCCCAGCTCCCCCCACCCGCGGAAAGCGAGGGGAGACAGGGGAACGGCAGGGCCCTCCCTCGCCAAAAGGGTGCTGGGGGCTCGCTGGGCTGCGGCGACCCCCAGAGCCTCCCAAACCCGGGGAGCCAACTACAGCCACCCCTCCGCTTCACCACTGACCTGTGCAGCAGGACGCTCTGCACCGAGTCCAGGTCCTCCAGGTTTCTGGTGACGGGCCGCGGGATGCTGTACCTGCCCGCCCCGAACATGGCGGGCGCCCGCGGCCCCTTCATCTCACTCGCCCCACGGCAAAGCGGGCTCCGTGGGCAGGTGGTGGGAGCCACCTTCAACCCGCCCGCCTCCAACCGCGCACTCCCGCGCGGTCCTACAGCCCGCCGGCGCCACGCCGCGGGGCGCGGGAGGAAACGCGTCCCACGCAGTGGGGAGCCGCTGTTGCGGGGGGTGGGGAGCGGGGCGGTCCCGGAGAGGTGGTGGGCTGGTGCCGCCTGCCCCGCCGTGGGGTCTGTCCCAGACCCCTTCCCAGCCGCTTTGCGCTGTCGCACGGTGTTATTTCTCTCGAACTAGCGAGCCCTAAAAATGCAAGTTTCCTATAAATGCACTAAAATAACTCCCAACTGCCAACTGGGTTCCTCCCCCATCCCCCCGAGCTACATGCGGAGGTCCCATTGCATGGGAAAACTGTTTTTCCCCACCTATTTTCCTGCTGGTTAAAAATAATGGAATTTCCCAGTTGATTCTATTTCCTTAAGTATCGATACAAAAAAAATACCAACTCCACAAAATCTAATCCAGTCTTTGTTTCCATCTTTCACAAAATGGTAATTACAATCTGTCCTGGTTCTGGCTAGGATAGAGTTCATTTTTCACCTGAGCAGGAAGAGGAGCTGGAGCTGGTGGCCCCTGTGGCTGAGGGACACAGCTGGGATAGGTTACCAGTTAGCCAACAGCTGGGATAGCTTGCCCAAATGGGCCAAAGGGCTACTCCCTGCCATGTGGCTCATGCTCAGTGTATAAAGTGGGGATGGTGGTATAGGACAGGTGTTGTTACTCCAGAGAGAGATGGGTATCAGGATCTGTGGTGAGCTATTGTATTGTAAATTATGTGCTTAAATATTTTTTGTTGTTTGCTTTTTCCATCTCTGTTTTCTCATTTTCTGCTGTTTTGTTAAACTTTTAATATCAATTCAGGAGTTTTGCCTTCTTTTCTTTCCTGATTCTTCTTCTTATCCCATTGAGGGGGCAAGTGGATGGGAGTGAGCGAGCAACTGTGTGGCTGAGTGGGGCTAAAGCATGACACAAGTGCTTTCAGTTACAGAACTCCTTGCTGGTTTTCTCTCTGTGAGGTTCTGACACAGTATATTGAATGAACAGGAATGTGAATGTATGAATGTGAGGTGCCCCATATCGTCACCACTTTTATTTTTTACCTGTGAATCACCATAATTTGTTTCTTTTATTCCTTTTTACAAAGAGATCAGTTTTCTCTAATGTTTTGGATTTTTCAAGATGCGGTAGTTTCCTCAAGATTTTTTTTTTTTGTAGGTGATTTAAGATCAACGAAGTCTTGCAATCAATTATTAAAAGCATCGGTTTTCATTTTTCTCAATCGTTGTGTCTGAGATAATTATAGCAACACAACAATGAAGTTGTTTCCCAGAAAGACCATTAAGAGGAGGACCATTAGCAGGATAGAGAATGGATAGCAAATTGGAAGTCATTGAATATTTTAGCACAGTGGGTTGTTGGCCACTACATGGGAAAGCTTCAACTTTCTTAAGACTTTGGCTTGAATAGCTAGTGCCAACAGCTCTTTTTGGAGAGTGTGAACACAGAATCACCGTGAGTCTGTGACTGGGATTCTCACCAAGTGGTGTGACTCCAGTATTTAGGTGTCTCACTATTTTTTCCTTCTTAAAACTTTGCTTACTCTCTTTCTTTGATACTAGCTAGAATTTTTAAGAGAAGGACTATCTCTTCTGAATTCCACTACTGTTAAAGATGTGGGAACCACCATCACCCACTGAGGTGAGCAACAGCAGCAGTACTGTCTAGGTTTATGACCGTAAAACCTTTATGATCCTCAGCACCAGGGCTGAGGGAATCTGAAGTTAAACCAGGATTTGGCACCTAAGTAGCAGTGGCTGGAGGAGTTTGGGATGTACGGTATCAAAATAAGCATAATGCTTCTGCAGTGGACACTGAGAGAAGAACTTTTTGTAATATCCACATCTTGATTTCAGAAAGCTGATGGAAATTGCATAGCGGTCGTGTCCCCATCACTCTAGAAAACACCTAGGCACAATCCATGTTTCTAGGTGACTGCACTGGTGGGCAATGTGTGATCTGAAGCTTAGAGTGTTTCATATACACATGTTCCTGGAAGTATGGATCAGGCATCAAGGTCAGAATTTTTCCTCTTGTTCATAGATATAGCTACTTCTGTATCTTCTCAGTGTGTCCGCTGTGATAAGCGAGCCCTGTGAAAGTGGGAAGAGATGGTGCAGGTCCTTTTAGCTGTGTGTTCACTCTTGTCTATGTGCCAAATTGAGGAAAAAAAAAAAAAAAGAAAAGAAAAAAGGCAAGGATTAACTGATGATGCTTAAGGTAGCATGGATTAATCGAAAAATATTTTGTAATTCCTCTGTGATGTAATCAGCCTTCAGCAGCTCAGCACCTGACAGCTGTGTGATTAGGAGCCAGAGCTGCTAGCACTGTGCGTATTTTCCTCAAGCAAATCAGAGGCAAAAGTCCCTGCACATGCATACCGGGGCTATGAATTTTAGGCTAGAATTTTGTGTAGATCTGGGATTTCAGCAGCTTATCTGGACCGCTAGGTTCTCATCAGTCCTGAACAGTCTAGTTTTCAGAGCAGCATTATGTAACAGCAGCAGAGCAAAAAACTGCAGAGGTTTTTCTTTTACTTTTTTTTTTCTTCTTCTTCTTCACTCTTAGTCCTATTTTTATGCCCTGGGAGAGCAGAGATGTTTAAGTTTGTACACAACAGGAGTGTGCTTTCCCAGTTTGTTTAGGACAACACAAAACCCACCTCTAGGGCTGGCATTTGATGATAGAAAAAGCACAAAACCCCCAAACATTACCGTCACAATCACACTGCATTGTCAGAAGGCCTTTACAAGATGCTTGTAAGTTTTTCTTCGTCCCCGGGTTCCTTCTCGCAGGAGACTATTTTTTTTTTGGTGTTTCTTAAAACTGCTAACCTAATGCCGAGCTTAATAATAACATCATCTGCTACTAATATTGTACTTTAATATGGGTTTAAAATTGATTATGAAGATATTTATTAGAGTTGCTTACAACTTAGCAAAATTAGAACGTGTAAATATAAATAAAGAGATCCTCAAAACATGCCAAAATGAAGAAAGGTGACAGGTTTTGTGTAGCTTATGCAATGGCAGATCCAACAGCACAATGCTGCTGATAAGCAGGCAAAATTATGATTTTGAAACTTGTAACTCAAATAAAATGGTTTTTTTAGATATAAGTTTTACCACGTTTAGTGTGCCTAGGCTCAATATTTATGGATGATACAACTGGAAAATTAAAGAGGAGCAGAAATTCAAAAGTGATACAGTTTGATACTTTCAAAGCTGTTTGGTTTTTTTTTTTCCCTGAATATATTTGTTACCTTAGCTGTACATAAGATCCTTAAGTTAAAAGGGAGAGTTCTGAGCTAACATTGATCATCTAACACAACTTTTGCAAATCCTCCAGCCTTTGACATTTACAAGAATTATTTTATTTGAGTCTTACAGATTTCCCTAAAATACAAAGTGCCATTTAATTGTATTTTCTGAAAGATTTTAGTATGGATGCAATAGGCTACAGAAAAAGGTCACCATTCCATTTGAAGTCTGTCAGCTCTCATATTTAACTACATATAGAGAACATGGCATTACAGCATATTTCCTGAATCCAATGAAATATGTGCAACTGGAGAAAGATTTAAAAAGTTCTGCAATGCAGGGAAACAAAACCATTAGGGATTGGGGAAGGAGGAAATTTAACCAGGTTGAAAACAGAGCAGTGACAACAAAAAATAATTTTAACAGGCACCCTGCATACAAAATAATTGTAGTGTGCCTGGGGTCTCCTTCCGTTTGTGGTACTTTTATTGCCAGTTGAACTGCCTTACGGAAGCCCTTCTGCTTTGTTAAAGAGGAATTCTGGTGTTTCTGATGTAAAAGGGAAAAAAAAAAAAAAGAAATAGCTAAGTATTATGATGCTATGCTTATGACAGATCTTTTTGAAATTGTAGTGTGGTGTTTTCTTAAAGACGCAGTTGTTAAGCTCTTGATTATGAAACTATTTCCTATGCTGACAGGGTCAGGGGTTTTGAATCATAATTCCCTTTTGGAAAAGACTAAAAGATGTACTAAAGCTACTTTTGTTATATTCAAAGAGCTTTGACTTCCTTGACTTGGCTAGTAAGGTTTAGCGTGCCTAGGGATCAAAGACTAACTTGCTTTCATTGACTGCACAAAATGGAAATCAGGTTATGATTACTTTATATGTATGCCTTGTCATTTATATTGTTAACTGTGAGATGTTTGTGCTCTGGGGACAGCTGAAACCTTTCAGAAGAGACTCCATTCCTTCCACTGAATTTGGAAGGGGAAATATTAGATAATTATTGATCAGTCCCCTCCTCTTGAGGCAACACATGCTTCCTAGTCCAACATCCTGGCAGTAGCCAACTGTGGACCCAGGATGGGTTAAGTACGAGGCTTGAATGAAAGTGGGTTGACTGTGACTCCAGCTGGATAAGACGTAAGTTGTGACAAGATTGTAAGAATTTAATGGAAATCAGGAGTGCAGAGCAGGGAGGATTTGTCTCTCTTAGATAATTTTTGCCTGTAACGTTTTTTGTCCTGGTGACAAATTGTAGAAAAACCTACTTTTTCTGCTCAATTATACCTATAAGTAAGGGAGACTGTACCTTACTGTGCTCAGTTCTCGAACTAAGGGCTATGGCAAATTGTTGTTTGAGCACGAGGTTACTTTCCTGGCTATTGTAATCTTCCTCACCTCTTTGCTTATGAAACTACCCTGTGACAGAGGCAGCAGAACAGGCACTGAGAATGCATCTTAGCAGCTGCAATTCGTATTAACTTAATCCCCCATCTACTTTGATTTATTTATGTTATGCCAAGCTATAAACTGTGGCAACTGAGTGTCAGGTTCACATATCTATTGCATTAAGCTATGGTAACCGAAGGGATCCAGGAGTGATGAACCAGAGACCACATTTTCTACTTATCTGAAAACCCAGAGATTTGACAGCCTAAGAATATATATATATATAAATATAATATAATAATATATATATATTTTTTTTTTCATCTGACTGGGTCATGTATAGTTTACCTGTTACTTTTAAATAGCAAATTGTTTATCTTTGGATGTAGTAGGGAAGCAAGGGCTCTGCGTTAACACAAGGGATGAAAACTCGTAAAGGAATCTGATCAGTTAGCACTGGATTGTTCTGTGTTGTGTTATATTGCCTTTTCTGGTAAGTGAGTTAATTAACAAATATGCTTCTACTGTCTTAAAACTTACAAATAACCACAAAGATTAGTAAAAAGCAGTGACTTGCATTAGTGAATATAGTCCTCCAGAATCACAACCCATAAAGAACAAATATGCCTAAATTCTGCCATTCTGTGTAGAAACGTTCATCAAGCCAATAGTGGTTTATTTCTAGTATTACTTGATCTTCTGCTGATTAATAGTGGATAGTGATGGAAATTTTGTGGAGTGGGTATTCATTCTCAGATAACAGGACAGGCTCTCACTCACCAGACGATGCATGCTCAGGCTACTACTGCCAGTCTGTTGCCCTGTTTAAAAGACAGGGGCGCGGTTGGTGGGGTATTTTTGCCAAGGAGGTGTTTCCAGGCTCTGCCTCCTTTCCGTAACTGGCTATCAAGATTATACGAGGCAGAGGCAACATATATATAAACTATACATTTCACTTCTAACAAGATCAAATATGGACATCCACCTCTGGATTTGCTTTCTATTCTGATTGAGGCTAGATGCATATTTAAAAAAAACCCACAAACCCACACAGATTTTGGTGTTATTGCATCACTTGAAGAATAGCTCCTTCTTACCTGTTTGTATGAAGAAAGCTGGGTTCCTCAAGTTGTTGTCCAGTTAATTCACTCATATTGTATCAGCACCGCACTGCGGAGAGCAGGTTTAGCTCTGCAGTGCTGAGTTTAATGATCTGTCCTTCTCGGAGTGCAGGGGCACTAAACACTGTGTGCAGTTGCCGTGTCTGCCTTCAGTTCAGCCTTCCAGCAGCAAGAGAGAAAATCCAGTTTATTTGTCAAACAAGTTTCCTGTAATTCTGGGATCTCTTCAAAACCAGCCACAAGGGCAATGCTTTTGACAAACTGATTAAGTCAGCAATAAAAGAACCCCTAGAAATAAGAATTAATAATCCACGAGTTAACATGTGGCTACTTTATGGCCTTTAAAATAATTTGCTAGATTTCTTATTACTTCCTCTAAGATATTTTTTTTTGCTATGAATGAGGAGTCTGAATCTAATGGCAAAAGCTATCCTAAAAAATATTAGATTATTGTTATATTGCAAAGACTGATGAAACATAATTAGATTTTGTTAAACTGCAGCTGATAAAGTTCTTGTAAATTTGTCTATAAATAAGGTTTGTGACCATCTGGTCTGCTGAGAAATAGATGAGAACCATAAAAAGGGGCAACTTATATTTTATATAAACATCTGGGCAAAATATAAAAATATTTGGTAAACATGCTAAAAAAAAAATAAATTCCTTGAACTTTGACTCCAGTTTTATTGTCTAGAATTGCTTTTAAGGCGCTCTTTCCCTCTTATCCCCACCTTCTGGATATCTGAGTTTCTGGAGGCAAAGACACTGGTGTTCAGCGAGCTCACTCCTTCCATCTTTTTTCTTCCTTTTTTTTCAAGTCTAGCTTCCAAAGACATGTGAAAATTTTATTTTATTTTGAAGAAAATTCATCCTATACCTAATTCTAGTGGTTTCAAAGTAGAATGTGAAAATTCAACTTTATTGGTACTAAGTAAGGAGACAAAAGCATACTTTTATTATTTCCACATCTCATAATTAAAAAGAAATCTAAAGGTTAATGATTCAACTTATGCTAATTAGTATTTGGAGCTAAAGCGGTATGTCACAATCATTGACAGTAACCCATGGCACAAAACATTGTCATACATTCATGTAATAGCAATGTTGAGAGACTGTGTATTAATCTTATTTAACTCTGGAGGGAAGGAAAAATATGGAACATTGATTACACAGCCTGTCTGTAATTAAAAAGTTTACAAGGAAATATGCATATTTTGTATGTGCCAACTCACAGCCAGAGCTTTTGGATTAAGCTGAGTTTTCTTTTTTTTTTTTTTTTTAATGTGAGACTCTCAAAAAAGGATATGTAGAATTTTAATGGATTAAACAATTTATATAACCACTTTAATCATGAAGGAAGTAGGATTATTTTAAAAGCTAAAGACTTTTAAAATTTTCCCATTGGGTGTGCTGAGAATGCTCTGCTTCTTAAATATAGAAATGCATAACACCAAAAGGAGTCACAATTGACTGATAGCTTGAGAAAACAGGTGCTTTTCTCCATCATTTAGTTTAAATCAGAGGTTATTCTTTTAAAATGTAAATATTTTAGTAGCTCACAAGATGTTTAAAAAAAAGCAGAATAGCACCACCTGGTGCTAGGCAAAGTTTTTACGATCAATTCCAAGCACATTTTTGAGATTATTGCTGTGCAGATAAACTACTGCCTTTCACAATCACGATTTTGGGTCAAATGATTAAGGACATAACGTTATTCCTATCTCTATTATTAATGCTTCCTGGCCCTTAGAGGCACTTTTTTTTTCCTCTATATCTTTGTCCTTTATTTATTAGTTTTAGATACTTTTTCTTGTTGTAGTTTAAACATTCTGGACATACGTAAAGTTATTGATTAAAATCTGATTTCTAGACTTTTCTTTAGCTGGTGTGGATTTGAGGATGATGAAGTACAGCTAAAAGTGACTTTCACCACTCTTCTTGTTTGCTTCTAATTATTTCTGAGCTTCCTTATGGTGCTTGGAATTAAAAGCATAATTGAGGTTAAGACTTATATCCTGAAATGAAAGGACTTCTGGGGCATTAAACCTATCAAAATGAATGGGAAGTTAAGTGCCTGAGGATGTATCCCTAAGAATTCAATTTCTAGGCATTATATATTTATTTCTGCAAGTATAACAAGTAAAGAGAGCGTCTTGTTTTTAACTAATCTATTTCCTGCTTGGTATTTATATGGTCCTCAATTAAAGCCCATTAAAAGTGTAAAAAACCTCCTTTGTCTGTGGCATCTCAGCAGGGACCCTAAATTCCAGATACATCTTGAAGCTACTCAGAATTATAGCTTAGATTTCAGTCTCCAGCTGCGCTGTCACTCTTAAGGCTTTCTGATTCTGAAGACTGCACAGACAATAAAAGGAAACCAACTTCTCATAATTAAAACTGAAAAGAAACCCTTTCCCCTGAAGCTTAGCTGGGTCTCTCCTAACCTACTTTGCCCTTAAACAGTAAATAAAACCAGCTGGGAAAAACACTGAGCCTAATTTTGTTCCTGCTGAAACTCTCGAGTGCTGAAGCTATTCGAAGAGTAACTGCCATAAAACGTCACATATCGGCGAAAGGGTTAATTGTTGCTGACTGTTACTTGCTGTGAAGAGCAAGAAGGTTTATTTCTGCTTGCTGTTTTGTTTTTCTGTGTTGCAGTTCACCATTTGTTCCTCCTCTGTGACTGATAGTAACATTATGACTTTGTCCCAGAAACAGCACTTTGTGTGTCACTGTTTTCACTATGTTACCTTTTAAAGATTACTTCTGTAAAATTTTTTTGTGAAGTAAGAGAATTATTTTTATAAAATAAATACATTCAATAAACACCAATACATTCATCAAATAAATGAGCCAATAACTGGGTAAAATGTCATAAATGATTAAGGGCCAGTTTGTGAGTTTGCCACAATATTGGTTTTGATTTTTTTTTGTTTTGTTTTAATTTTGTGTTTTAAGTGGTATTTTTTCAGATTAATGAGGCACAAGCAATCACCTTTATGTTTAGAAATAGCTGATCAGGAAGCTAATGTAAAGAGATTCTAAGGGTGTATCTTCAGGAGTACATATAATTGAAGGGTAGAGATCTCTCTCAACTACCAAGCCAAAAACTGAGACAAAAAGTGTGATGCTGTATGAGATAATTGCTTGACTCTAGAAGTGGAATCGAAGCTGGTTAGCTTGGGCACGGTGCTATGATGATGCATTATTGCTGCTGTGCTGCATAACAGCAAATCAAAGCATACACAGCTCTAAAAACAATTGTTATTTCTTATAAAGTTGCTAGCTAGATGATTTTTGCCATTTGGGAGAGAACTTTGTAAATAGATTGTGTCATGTCTTGGCTTGATTGCCTGTTGTCTTCTGGAGTCCATGCTATTTCGCACTGTGTACATGTAAAAATCGAGACAGTCCTGGAGTTCTTTAGGACAGGACGCTCTCTGTCACTGAGGTAACACAATTCTAATGGAACTATTGCATAACTTTAATTTCTTCTGATCTTTGAAATCTCAGCTATTTCTTTGCCTTCCGTCTTATTAAGGCACTTTGACATAGTCTCCTACATCTTCAGTTTCTTCCATATGGTAGATGCGGCTGAAAGGAGACTGTGGCGCTTCAGGGACAGAGCTATCTGTGCCCTGAACATCTGGAAGATTCACTCTGTAGCTATAGGTCATGGCTTCTTTCTCGTAGTGTGACTGTGGATAAATTGCATTTCTTGTGCAGGCATGTCCTGAATGCATGAGTTTGTAGAAGAAGTTGAGAGGCCCGCTATTTGCTGTTCGAATTTCAAACACTGAAAACATTTCACAGCCTATTTCAGTTGAGGACAATTTTACTTCATCTTCTATGTTTCATGATATGACTGTTTTTACAATTGGCTTGTTTTTAGTATTCACAGAGGCACTTAAAAATCCAGCTAACCAACCATGCTAACAGATATTCACTGACTATAAATTTTAATTTGCAGGCAAGAAACACTAGAGGGCATTGGAAGTTCTGTGGACACACATCTGGGAACTCCACAGTGCTCTACTTTAATAGCAATCTTCTCATGTGATTAACAAATAAAAGATTACTAACATGATGGAAAAAGCTGTGGAGGCCATGTGCAGACAGAAAAAAAAAAAACAACCTTCTGGCACTTAAATGACAACTACAATGATTGCTTTGGTCAGCAAAGCACATGCAGCACACACAATGCAAACCAACATAATGGAAGTTGCACGTGGATTTCTCTGCAGATGGAAGCAAAACAATATTAAGTACAGGCATTTCTGAAAATGGAATTGTGTAACTTGGGACTGGCAGCTAGCAGGGTCATATATTCCAGCCTACCTCAGGTCTGAGAAATAGAGGTGGTGGTGTTTTTTTTTTTTTGTTTTTTTCCTACCCCTGCATACATTGTACAAATTATATTCAAAATTCAACAAGAATACAAAAAATTTCACTAGGGTCTGTTTTAAATAAATTCTAAACTGCATGTGTTCTCATAAAGAGAGAAGGAAAGTAAAGACAGAGTGAGTATATACGAAGTGGGGATTTCAGGAGTACTTTAGAAGTCATTTGTCAGTGATAGGAGTAGAACTTGCAAGATGGTTCTTTGATTTACCTGCAAAAAAAAAAAAAAAGGATAACCTGATTATAACAGCATTGTCTTCACTAGGTAAAGATGTATAATGAGTTGAACATTAAAATAATAGTATATTTAAGGCAGATGTAATTCCATTTTTAGATAATTAAGATAAATGAAATGATCCTTCTCAGGAGAATATTAAGACCTTTAATGCTGGAACCTGCAAATTATTTGTACATCTTTAATGTCTGCAAAATACCTGTATTACTCCCTTATAACATTGAGTAGTTTATGGAGAAAGAAAACCAGGATTCTTCATCAGGAAGCTTTTAAGAGGAGAAACCACATCAGCATATTGCCAAACAGGAAAACAATACGAAACCTCTACAGTGTGTTGAAGGAGATTGGTATGATCTATACAGTGAAAAAGAAAAATCTTCTTCTGTTAATTTGCAACATAAGAGTCTGAAAACTGTCTCTAATGTCTGGTATCTGCGGCACAAACCACTTAGGTTTACTTGGAGCTCTCTTCAGCACAAGCGGTTTACATGAAGTAAAATTCAACTGCGTTGCAGCAGAGCGCATATCTTCAATTTAAAACAGCGTGCCAAAATAATACCAATGCATACTAGAAACATCTATAAAAGCAGGACTAATGGAGCTCTGTTTTTATTAGCGCCAGTTACATCAAGATGCATAACAAGCCTTCATGATTATAATAAATCAGGAATACGGTGTGCAATAAAAATCATACTGTGCTTTGGGGTTCTTTTCTGATTGGTGACTGATGAAGTCATACTATGAATTTACTGGAGACTGCTGGAAGGGTAAGGTATAATCATATTGTTTAGATTATGCACTGGTTTCCAACTCATAGTAAACTATAATGTACACTTATTTTTTTCTGAAGTATTATTTGAAACATTTAGAGTATTTCTGCTTGTATTACATGTGGACATTGTTTTAAAAAATACTTCTTAAAAAAGTCATTTAATAGCTCACTGATCCTACTAGCTGTAGTACCAGAGTGGTGCTATGCATACTTTTGTATATTTATTTGTTACAATATCCTGTTTTCTTCTTTCTCTCACTGATTGTGAATGTTCAGAACAGAGAGGAATGGCTGAAGAGCTATGAAAACAGCAGCTGGTCAGTGCCATTAAAAATACATTCTTTAACTTGGAGAGTTAGATTCTCAGCTTTGAGGACTGCCATGAAGAAAGAAATAAAAGTTTGTAATTTATTTCTTCTGTTCCATAAGAAGTGGAATGTGTGCAAGATTTTAAAGAGTAGGTCAGAAGCTGACTAGAAGATAGGGCTTACAGAAGAATTTCTCTGATTTCATCCTAAGCATTGAGGAATGAAGTGAGAGCAAGTTCACGATGATCTTTTGCCCCCCACCCAAAGAACACAAAAATGCTAACAAGTTACTTCTTGGAATCCTTTTGAGTTGTGGCTGTGCCCTGATCGTTTTCATCATTCTGCAGGGCAGCAGCAGCTTTTTCAGCTCTGTGAAGGGAGACTACTAAGAACCGCCCTCTAGCTGGTTAAGGAATTCTCTAAAGGTTAAGGAATTATATTTCTGGAGGGAATCCCAGTTTGATCTCCTCCACAAAAGAGCCAACAGTAACAGCAGGGTGTTACTGATTAAAGACTGGAAACTGCAGAAAATACCATTTTACAAAGGACTAAAGAAAAAATTCATGTTGTGCAATTTGAAAATATATTAGAACAAACATTCAAAACCTTTTCATCAATTGTAATAAGTTCTTTTTAATTTTATGAATCATTATACCTAACAACAACTTATAGTACAGCTAACCTTTAAATAATATTTCTGTATTTGAAAGCTTTTCTGCTTTTATCTGATATAAAAAGGTCCAACTTGTGCTTTATGCTCAATATTAAAATGTTTTGTCAAGTATAAGATTTAACGGAGTAAATTCTGCTTAATCTGGAGAGAACGTTGCAAACAGTCCCAGCTAGTTGCTTCCCCAGAAATCATGGGAACTTTGCTTGAATACGAGCCCAGGAGAGAGGCCAAGTAACGACTGACTGCAAATAACTTTGTTATCCAACAAGAATTACCTGGAATTATTTTACACTTCATATGTTCCAGTATATTTTTCTAATACTTCCCCTAGATGACAGTAAGAAGTTCCTGATACCCTCTCTTCTACACCATGGGTCATTAAGCAAGATTTGAAACATAGCTTTCATTGCTGTTGCATGGACCAGTGCTTTCTGAGCAAAAGAGGTAATCATCTGCCTGGTAGCAGTACTAAGACAGTATTCTTGGGAAGAACATAAAACGTGTCTTTTTAAAATGTAATTGCCCTAAAATTATCCTAAGCCTCCTAAAATATCCTAACCCTCCTTCTCACCCCTAGATTATTTTACTTCAGTAAAATAATGTGATGATACTTATCTCTTGCCTACTAGTACGTTAAAAATGAGAAGGTTTGGGTTTTTTTTGTTTTTTTTTTTGTTTTTTTTTTTGTTTGTTTTTTGTTTTTTTTTTTCTTAAACAAAATCCTTATTCCAAGGACTCTTCATGCCAATTTGGCTGGAATGAAAAATGATCAGCATCCTGGAAGTGCAGAGTGGTTGTTAGAAGGAAAAATGCCTGTGTAATATTTCTGTTACATGCTGCAGCCTAATCCCATATTATTTAATATTTGTTTATAGAGTTGTCGAAAAAAACAAACCACACTGTACTTGTTTATACCTCTGTGTAAGTCAAAGGCAAGTAGTTTATTATTTCAGTGGAACTGTTGGGGCCACAAGCACAGACCTAGCAATGGAATATGCCTAATATTATCAAAAGCAGTTTGTGCTACACAGGGCAGTAATAACAATAATTTTGCCAGAAGGAAGCAACTGTAATAGTGCTTCTTTTATTTAAGCACCTTAGTTGTATTAAAATGGTCCATCTCTGCAATTCTCAGATCTATAAATGAGGTTACAGGAAAATAAAATGCTTGTTCATGCTCATAAACACCAGGGAATTCAGTTCAGGAAGTCTGATTCCCACTCTCATGTTCTTGCCATCAGTTGTGGCTACCACTATCTGGGTGTGCTCACTTTATCCCATTGGAAATTCTGATCAGCTTTTGAAGATCTTTTCTGTTGCTCCAACATTTTGTCTATGAGACCATGGATACAATTTATTGTGTCCTACTATTGATTTACACATATGCAGTAACTTTTGAAGCATCACTAACATTTCAGATCAACTTCACAGGCTCAGACCATCTGCTTGTTTCATGGGCACGTTTTATCACGGGGAAATCCCAGGCTGAAATCCGTGAGCACTATTTCACAGAAACTTCGATATCAGTTCAATACCTTTCTGTCTTGTGTTTCTCTGAGAAGCTCTCTAAGATGAAACAACACTTACACTGCCTTTCCTATTCTAAGTCTCTGTATTTCACTGTTTGTCCCTCTGGTAATCAAACTACACCTACTTTTCTGCCTTATTTCTTCCTCTTACTTTTTTTTTTTTTTTTTTAAAAGCTAACTCTGATATGTAGACTTTCTTATTGTAACTATTTCATTGTTCAGCAGTACTACCATCTATAAAATCCTTCCTCTAGATGAATATCTGATGCTGCCTACCTATCAGACAAACAAAAATAGATATATTAGAAAAGAACCGAGATATTATTTACCATCATAGACAAGAACATTTATTTTTTTGAACAATTGAATTGTGGAGACTTAAAAGCTCTGATAACATGCATGATTCTTCTCTCTCCCTCTCTTTCCCTATTATATAGTAAATGCAATGCATTGTTTTGAATTGGGTCCAGATGCTAGGATGCTTTGCTTTGTGAGTATTCCTGCTGACTCTGTATACAGCTCAGTGTGTGCCATAATTCTTTATAAAAACAGGACCCTAGAAATAAGGCATTTAGAAAATTTTTAGGACAGCAACCTTGAGTCTATGACATCTAGTGTAACTGTGGCTTGGCTTCCAAATTGGACAAAACTTGCAATTTTTATTACCCTGATATATATGGCTTTATTAAGGTCAATATGGTTCACAAATAACAACAATGTGGTTGATGGCATTTAGTGGCACATAATTAAAAAAAAAAAACATTTAAAATTCCCTTGAATATCTGAATAGTGCTTAATCCAAAAGTCACAGCTTATTCACTGCCTTACCTTTAAGGAATTATAATTTATTTAAACCCAACAATACAAAAAGAGAGCCTTAGCTACGTTGAGTGATGAAGGCTTTCCTATGTTATTATTATTGTAAGTAGCCTGGTGGAAATGCCTTAGTTTAATTCTTTAATTGTTGTACCCCAAAAAGATACGTTGAGTAGTTCCACAGGAATGAACGACTGAAATAAAAGGCTGGGTGCCTTTGACCTTCCTGATGAACCAAATATCCAAGCCCTGCAAAAGGGGGGGGGGGGGGGGGGTAAGGGGGGAAGAAAACTATGTTAAAACACATTAATGTCTACTAATAATTGCTCAGTGTCCATCTTATTTGTCTACTAGTAAATGACTATGGGCAGCCTGCAAAGAAGAAACACAAGCTTACCAAACTGGACCGGCAGCTTTGCAATTTGGGTTTTGGAAGATTCAGATATTCCTTTGGATGTGCTAGAGAGAGTTATAAGCATAGATACTTTTTTGTGTATGGGGAAATGGTATTTTCAGAGCTCATAAATGCTGCAATGATAAAATGAAAGGTTCTATACTATGATACAAAGGACAATGTTTCTCCTCCTCAGTAAAACTAGAGAAGAACATGGTGTACTTTCTACTGACTTTACAGCTGAGATATTCTTTCTGCACAATTATATAAAAATATAATCTATCATTATTGTAAAGGGTAGCAGAGTTATCTTTTTTTGTCTATTCTAAAATAACTGATGGACATGAACTTTTATAATCCTTGACATGTAGGGTGAGCAGAGGATGAGAAAAGCTCTGACCCCAGCGGGGGTCATGGCTGTGAATTAGGGAGCAGCTGATCTAACCAGGTTTTAGTAAACTAAACACAATGTCTCCAGTAAACTGCTCCAGAATTTCTTGATGCTGGCAGTTTTGGAAGGTTTTTCCTAATATCCAACTGGATTTTCATTTACTTGTAGGTTTGGTTTTTGTTTTTTTTTGTTTTGTTTTTTTTTTTTGGGGCATATTGAATTTTCCTGTCCTTCTCCCTATTAACATGGAGAATAGCTGAATGCTGCACTCTTTACAGACTGAAATACATGTCTCACTCTTACTTTTTTTCTAGAATAAAGTAAATTCCTTCACGTTTGCCTGATATATCATGTTTTCTGAGTGTTTTTCCTCCTCCAGATGCTTTTGTCCATGTTTGTGTCCTGCATGACAGGGCCTGAAACAGTGCACGTGCTCTGAGGTTTCATTGCACAACAATTTTTTATATTATTTGACATGACAGTTATGTTTATATATTCTATACTGAACAATCCCCCTTTTTTTTTTTTTTTTGCAGTAGCATTTTGTACTTCACTTGGATCATTTGGGATTTACTTCACTTGTCAATCTGCTATCTACTAGTTATTATTTATTTATTTGCCCCATCCCTGGAAACGTTCAAGGCCAGGTTCGATGAGGCTCTGAGCAACCTGATCTAGTCGGGGATGTCCCTGCTCCTTGCAGGGGGGTTGGACTAGATGACCTTTGAAGGTCCCTTCCAACCCAAACCATTCTATGATTCTATTTTTTAGAGAAAGCAATGTATATATCAGCCTCCTCTTAATTTCTTCTCTTTCCCCATTAAGTAATGGACTTAGACACTGTCTTTTTCCCTGGTAAGACAAAAAATACATACCTCCAATCAAGTAGCGCACTTACGCCTTTTGGTTGTCCCAGAGACTTCTTGAGATGTGAAAGAAATAAATGAGTCTTCCTGAATGCGTTTCTGAGATCTGGCTCAATTTTGGTCTCCAAACAGTAAAACTCCATCCTGTGTTGCAAAAGACAATAAACCAATTTCTGACGAGATAAAAATACAGTTTGTTCAAATCATTGTTATTATTAGCACGCAAAAATGTGTACTGGAGCTTCAGGTGTTTGACACCTAAAATAATTTGGCTTGTGAGTATTTGTAGGAATGACAATCTCATAAGGAAATATAAGGAAAATAAACAGAAAACTAACCCAATTAAAAATTTGTAGTCTAGTAAGTATACAGACTGTATTTGGGATATCAGTGGACTATCAGTTCCAATTAATTTGAGCATTTTATATGTGAGATTGTGATCTGTGCTTCCATTGTAAATAATTTAATTGGTTTTCACTTTTTTTTTCTATCAAAGAATAACATGTATACTTTTTTAAAAACTGGAAAGTTAAAAGTTCTACAATAATTAATTGTAGAAGTTCTCAGATATGTATATAAAAATTTCTGTATTTTTTCCACCAAAGGAAATATAAGGCATTACATTTTATGCTACTAAATTATTGAAATCTCTCTTTTTCCAGTGTGAAGAGTTATATCCAAATTTTTTCTACTAATGAGGTCCTTGCTGAGTGAGGCAGAACAAATGGTACAAATTGTACAGGTGAAGAGCTGATTGCATCTTGTGTAGTAAAAGTTTAAGGAATGGTATCTCACTCCTCCCAGACATCCTTTATATTCAGCTCACTCAACATCATATGACTGTATTAAAATATTCCTTTAGCTATTAGAATCAAAATGCTATAATCAAGATGTGAGACATGTTGTAATCATGACATGTTAGCCAGCAGAATATTTAAAAAGTTTAAAAAGACAGCAATGAGACAGAATGACAGACTCTTACATTATGCCTTGTGTTTTAATTCCTCCCTGCAGTGAGGATTTATTAAATACTTTAAGATGTTCAACCTTTCTCCTATTTTTTTCTAAGGCATTGTGGAAGTTCTGCTTTCTCCTGGTCTAGATATCTTTCTGATCAGAGATAGGCAGTCAAGTCTAATCTTGAAGCATTTTGGCATTTTCTACTGAAGCCGTTAAAGACGAAAACACTGAAATGGAACTGAGGAAAAGCAGAGAGGGAGAGATACAGTTCTGTTTTGAAGTAGAGGCGGGCTAAGCCATTTCCTTGTGACATTGGTTTGCATACTGCAATGTGGAGAAGCCAAATAGGAGGAGAAAGACACATCTCTGACCACACAGCAATGATGTCTACAACTGCCATGGACTCTGAAGGAGCTCTGCTACAGCAGTGGGAGTTGCCACAGCTGTGCCAGAGATGGGATGCGCGTCCCCTTAGCTCCGTATTTCTTGTAACTCTGTATCTACTGAGACCATGGAGACTACTGGACAGCCTGGCCCCACAGTGGTTTAATGGTGACTGCAGTTGTGTACTCTACATTGGTTATGATGTTTCATTGGTTCAATCATGCTCAATTACAGTACAGACAGATTAATAGATTTTTTTTTTTTTTAATGCTAGAAGAAATCTCTACATCTTCCAGTCTGTTCTGTATACCACGGTCCTTTTCACTTTTCTCTTTTACTGATGTGCCAAGCCAAATAATGTGTTTGTCCAAACCGTCACTTCCAGTGCTAGGGTGAATATATCACGGGATAGAAAATTCACCATTTCCCTGGATAATCAGTTCAAGTATTTAATCACAGTTAAAAACCTGTGCCCTATTTCCAGTTTAAGTTTGTATTCATTCGCCTTCAGCTACTGTCCATATAATGTATTTTCTTGCTACACAGAATTTAGTATCTTTTTTTTTTCTGAAGATAGCAAATTCTGTCTTTTTTTTTTTTTTTTTTTATATATAAACAGGTTGACCTATGTAGACTCTCACTCTCCTTGCGTCGTCTTAACGTCTGTTGCATTACCTTCTCCAGCTTTGCAAATACAGTGAAACTACTGGCATCAAAACTGTGTGCAGTTTTGCAGGAGTGATCTCGCTAATGTTACAAAAAAATAACAACACCCATTTATTTCTGTTTAGTCCTCCCCTTTCATAGACCTGAAGGTCATATTCACTCTATTACCTATAGCTTGATCGCAGAAGGAATGCAAGTGTTCCCTCCATTCTGACTCTAAATCTTTCTCAATCATTGCTCTGCAGGTTGCAGCTGCTATTTTATAAATAAAATCTGCATTCTTTACTCCTGGATGTAACTCTGAATTTGGCAATGGTGAAATACAATTTTAATGATCTAAGCTTGCCAAATGAGCCAGATCCCTGTACATCACTTCCTTCCTTCCAGCCTGACACTCTTCATAGATTCCACACATTTTATCAACTGTAATTTTATATTTACTTCCAGTTCATTGATAAAAATGTTGAATACCAGTAACTTTAGTAGTAATGCCACAAAAACGCTATCAGATGCAGTCTTATGGACCAAAGATTTCTAATGGATATCTACTTTGAGATCTATAAATTGGTTTTTAAGCTAGTTAACATGTGCTTTACTAGTATTTTAAAGAATCATTTGTTCAATTACAGTTGAAAAATCGAAACATATTGCCATTCCATTTATAATGGGGTCCAAAGCAAAACGTAAGCTAAGGAAAGTTTCTTTATTGTACTGATCTTTATAACTTGGAATTTTTAATAACTGAATCTGATATCAGCTTTTCATTTATGTTTATAATTTCTTACTAGTAATAGCTTAATGCATCTTGAATGGGAAGAAGCTTTTTAAAATTTAAAATAGTGTTTCTTATGGATTAGCCTCTATAGAGTGAGTCTGGAAGTAGGACTTTTTTTTTTTTTACTTTTGAGTATTTAAAGTTTTCATCAGCGTGCAAAGAAAAGACTGATGCTTTTCCCACAGTGGGGTGACATGGTCACCATCAATGGTAGGTTGCAGAAGTCAATTTAGATGTTTTATTACAGACTTAACTTTATTTTGTGACGTTTCACATCTTGTACTGACTACACTTTGAGTTGTTTAATCATGGCCACAGGCATTGAACTTGACTCTTTAAGGGACAAATAGAGTTCTCAATTTTTACAGGTTCATATATTTTCATGAATCTGTACTAAACATGATGAGTACATTTAAAAACATATTCAGCATTTGATTATATAAGCATTTATTTCTCTCCAGTGTTCCTGTCAGATGTGGAGAGCTGTCAGCACGCAATGGGATCCTGTAACTTTTCAACATTATCTAATGAAAAAAAAAAATGAGTAAGAACAACAGAACTTTTTATAGATTTTTATTATTTGGAGGTGCCTGTAATTGCTTTGTACTGAAAAAATACACACCGTATTCCGACTGTGCTCTCCAGAGATCTGGAACAGGAATTCCCCCTGCTAATTTTTACTTGTATTTCTCTGACTGCTGATGCTTTTGTTTTAAATTACCCATCCAGTCGTTAGCTTTTTGCAGATCTTTATATTAAAAGAAACAGTTATAAATGCTTTAATTTTATATTTTATTATTCAATAAAGCCCTCCAGCTGGCCAGATCCCTCTTGTGTAAACATTCTGACACTTCTGTTTAGAAGATGTATCAGCACGTGCAAGGCAATGGCCATTATCTCTGTTTGATTGGGCATGCTTTGAAAGGCTGTGTATTTTTAATGAGTAGGAAAAATCAAAGACAGAAGAGCATCTTGGGCCTTTATACATAACAAAAAGATATGTTTATTGACTCATTAATACTAAATGTCAGATTGCTGTGTTGGCAGTCGACAGTCTCAAGTGTTCCATCACCTACAGGGAGTATTAAATACAGAATAAACAGTTCAGTATAAACTGAGGTGCCATTTTTCTATCAGGATAGTGGGTACATCTATTAAGTTAATTTATTAACAGCAAAACTCAAGTCACAAAACCTCAGATTAAATTCCAGGCCATAACTCATAGTTTTATGGCTTTCTATTCTAGATCATTCCTTCCTCCCTGAACCTTCAACGTATTTCTTTCTACAAAAAAAAAAAAAAAAGATACCTTCCTTTTTTTTCCTGTCTTTTGATGGTTCTCCCAGGCCTGGTATTGATTCTGTTTCTTCCCTCACTTCCCTTGCAGAGTTCTTAAACACCTTGTCTCCCTCCATTCTATTTTCTTCTTGTACTGTGCTACTGACATGTTCAGTCCTTGTTGTTGCTGTAACACTCAGTATTTCCTCTTCCCATTTCTCATCTTATCTTTCATTAGAGCTCCCTTTTCTTGCAGGTTAAGGTGACTCACCTGGTTAGAGTCACCAGCCTAGTAACAGATCCTATTAAATATTTTTGCCTGTGTTCCTCCCAATTGTCCACTGCTAAATATTTTACAGCATTTCTTTTCTCTTTACATGACGAGAGGAATAAAAATATCCTCAGCTTTGTTTGCTGGAGCATTTAATCTCCCAATAAAATTCACAGTTGGAAAATATTTCCTCTATCCCATCTTCATTTCTCTTCTCTGATTTCAAAAGAGAAAGGAGTCAGTGTGGGTTGCTGCTATCCAGATTTATTAACAAGAGGGACAATATTTCACTAAATTTGTATGTGTTTCATGCCTATATCTAAATAGCCAACATAGCGGTATGCCTTATTGTAAGATTTCCTTTCTCTGTCTTTGCCAGCCTCCACCACACGCTATTCTCACTTGTTATGTCTCCTCTTCAGCTTCCCATCTGATTCAATAGGGCAATGACCTGCTGTGTTAGCATAGTGTGCAGCAATTCAGCTTCCTACAGATGAAAGCAGTTAGGTGCTCTTACATAAAACAAAGAATAATAATCCCATTGTCCTGATTTATAGTGTCCTGTATGAACCTAAACTGTTCCTCTCCTTCCTTGATGTTTACAATGTCTAATATGTGTGCATAGACATCTGTCCAAACTATAAATGCTGTTTTAATACATAAAAAAGAAAATATGTTTCCCAATGATATTCCTTGTAGGACAATAGCCTCAGTTCTTAATTTATTAGACTACTTTTATGGTAGAACTGTCACAAAAGCAGGTCTGAGAGGTATAGTTATTGTATCATAATTGCGTTATTAGAGAAATATAATGGCCATGTATTTATTTTCCAAAATGTATGTGAGCTCTTTTGGTTCCACTGGGATATCAGATCTCATTCTTTATGCATACAGAAAGGCTGATCATGGCTGAACTTAAACTATATAAATAAGCCTAATTTCCTGATAATAAAGGAGAAAAAACATTAGCTCACAATTTTTTAGGCTCTCAGACTGTTTGGGTTGGATGATTTTCTGGACATTCCTAAACTGACCACAGAGAGCTATTGGATTTGTATATATAGAGTAATGAGACCTTAAATATCTTTAAGATACAAGTTGTTCCTAATTAGAACTGATCATACATTCTGGTCCTTGAATGTTTAAAATTGGACTGGGACAAGATAGTCTTAGGAGGAAATGTGAACAAGAGATTTATATGATGAATGCGATGCCTTGTACCGTTGTTGGTAGGTGTGGAGGATAAGGGGTCAAGACCTTGTATTGTGCATTGCCTAAAACCTAGTCACAACCTGGCCTGCTATAAACAGGCCAGAATTAAAATCTTCAGTATGAAGAACTAGTGAATGAAAAACTTCAGTAATGTGACTTCTTCCATCGGTAAATATATTTGCTCCATCAATTTCAGCCCACAAAATTTTCAAGACCTTATGAGAATTTACTGGGATGAAATTGGACATAACTTAGCATAACAGCAGCAATTAACAGTCTGTTTGATACCCTATACCAAAAGCTCCAGGAAAATCTATCCTGTGGTTGACCCTATGATGTCAGCAGCCACTCCATGTGTTCAGGGGTACTCAGCCCTAACACTTATTTGATCACGGGCCAGGCCTGCTGATTACTGAATGTCAAGGAAAACAAGAAAAACTAAGCAGATAACACAAAATTGTGCAGAGGAGGGGTTGTTGCTGAGAGAGTTTGTTGTGGTTTTGTTTAGTAGGGGGGGGCCTAAGGTGGTAGCTTCTGTAGGAAACTGCTAGAAGTCGCTCCCCTTTGTTCAGGGGACTTGGCCGGGCCTAGGGCGGACCCACTGCTGGCCAAGGCCGAGCCGATTGGTAGCAGAATGTCTCGTGATAACGCCTCTGCGATAACGTATTTAAGAATGGGAAAACAGAAAAAAAAGAGAGAGGAGAGAAGATGTGAAGAAGCTGAGCAGGGGCAGAGGCGCAGAGGGGGAGGTGCAGGCCTCATGGGCCTTGCAGGCCTCACCCTCTGGCCTCTTGCCAGGCAGCCGACTGGGCCCGACTCGGTCCAGCCCGGCTGCAAGAAGTGGAGAGGAGATGAGAAGTGAATAAGATGTAAAAAAAGATCCTGAGAGACATCTACCAGCCTGTTGTGAGGAACGGCTGCAGATGCCAAGGTCAGTTCAGAAGGAGGGGGAGGAGTAATGCGGCTCCTGGCCAAGATTCCCCTGCAGCCTGTGGTGATGACCATGGTGGAGCAGGTTGTCCCCCTGCAGCCCATGGAGGTCCACGGAGGAGCAGAGATCCACTTGGAGCCTGTGAAGGACCCCGTACCGGGGGAGGTGGATGCCTGAAGGCAGCTGTGGCCCGTGGAGGGCCCGCTGGGACAGCTGTTCTGGAGAGACTGCACCCGTGGAAGAGATGACCCACGCCGGAGCAGTTCCACAAAGGACTGTGGCCCGTGGGAGGGACCCCACGCTGGAGCAGGGGAGGAATGTGAGGAGTTCTTCCCCCAACCATGAAGCAGCGGCGTAAAACAACATATGATGAACTGACTGCAACCCCCATTCCTTCTTTCCCCCTGTGCCGCTTGGGGAGGGAAGGTAGTAGAGATAATGTTAAGCTTGGGAAGAGGGAGGGGTGGATGGAGGTTATCTTGTTCTCTGTCTCATTATCCTGCTGTTTGTAGTAATAAATGAATAGTTTTCCCCAAGTCGAGTCTGTTTTGCCCGTGACGGTAACTTTAAGGATTTCTCCCTGTCCTTATCTCAAACCTCGAGTCGTTTTTCCTTATATTTTCTCCCCCTGTTCTCTCGGAAGGTGGGGGGAGTGAGAGAGAGACTGCGTAGTCTGGTCCGATCGGGGCTGAACTACGACAGAGTTCAAAAAGAATATTTTGGATGTGAGTTAAGAAAAAGCTGAGATTATTCGGGAAAGAGTGTAAGGCAAAAGATTATGCCAGTGAAAAGGTAAAAAAGGAAGTTTAAGGAAAAACCAACTTGTCTTGGATATTTGAGTACCTTGATTTAACATACTAAGGCTTTATATTGTTGCAAAGAACCAGCAGCTTTCTCAATCAAATCCTATCAGGCTATCATGTTGACACATGGTCTGACTAACAAATTGTGAAGTCCTTGCTCAGACACAGCAAGTCTTGAATAAAAACTGTGCTGGATCCTGCAGGGTAGTTCTTACTGAGAGCTGCACTGGACGAGTAAGATGGGTGTAAATAGATACCAAATGGACTATTTGAGACATCCTATACTCTAATGTACAGATTGTTTACATTTATATGTATAACTGTTTACATTAGTTATGCAGTTCCTTTTAAAAAAAAAAAGGTACAAGGCAACATGACCCATTGATAAAGCACGAAATTTTGAAATAAAATTATACTTTATTTAGTCCTTTTAAAGCTCTTCAAAGTGGTTAGGAACTCAGTTTGACACAAACTACTAACTTCCTATTTTTCATAAACATATGTCTGTGTGCTTTGTTACAATACACAGAAAACAAATCTAGACTCGCAGGGATCTAACCATGCTGAACTGAACCTCCTGAGAAGCAAAATGTAAAAGCTTGTTTAAAGCTCCATACTGTCACTGCTAGATTGTTTTGGTACCCAGAAATCAAAGTACTATAACTTGTTTGCTTTAAATACCAAGCTACGTTCCTGACGGGTGATGGTGACAATGGACATTTTTGGTTAACTGATTGAAGACAAAGCATTCACTCAGAATAACTCTGGAAAATGGTTGTTCAAGTAAGTGCTTTTCAATTGTGCTCTTTGGAAAATATTTTCAGCACACATCTTAGTTTTATTATGCAATGGTGTGTAAAAATCTATCAAACATGTCTCAGGACAATGAAAGAAATTCCTTTAAAGAGACTCTGTCAATCTTGAGATCAACCCTACAAGTTCAGAGGTCAATTGATGGTATTAAAGAAGGCTTTTTTTTTTCAACAAAAAGTTATGTATACCTCTAAAATTGTGCTCACTTTAAAATGTCAACTGCTGTAACTCATTATCCCCTTCAGAGCTGCAAGCCTTGGGGCTTGTTCTTTCACCAGTGAAGTAACTAACAGCATACTGTGCCCCTGTGGAGAAAATGAAATCGGAGGTTTTCATCTTTTCCTCATTCAAGTACTTCTTTGACAACAAGTCCAGAATGACACTGCGGTTACTGACTGCTGCCAATAGGAAAGGCCTATCATTTAGCTTGGCCTGATTTGACATTGTGGAGATCATTTACTGTTCTCCAGAAGAAACCAGCTGGTTCAGCTGACACTTCTACAGCTGCCTATTTCAGGGGCATGACAGAGGCACTGACGTTAGTTTGCTTACTATGACCTGGTCACATTTCAGTAAGTTTGTATTAGGGGGTTAAAGTGAAAGGGATAGGAATAGCAGTTTTTCAGTTCAAATTTGTTGTTAAAAATAATCTCTCTTTTGATGTACCTCTTAGAACATCTGTCTTGACTTGTCACTGCTTGTTCAAGACTCTCACATCAGCTTCAACTCAGATGTTACCTAGTACCCAGAAGTATTGCAGATCAGGGAATTTGTTGCATTTAGTAGTAGTCCTGTGGCTAGGGAGCTTCAAAACGGAGTATACAAACAGAAATGGAAGACATTTCTATCTCTCTCTCTGTATTTGAACCTGAATCATCTGTTTCCCAAGATCATGCCTCATCCAATCCCATGGAGCATGGCAGTCTTGTACCTCTGCAACATACTGCTGTAGAAGCTGTGTGATTTTCTATAAGATACTTAAATGTGCACTGAGTAGAATGGCTGCGAGAGAATAATTCTCTGGCTTGGCCACTAAAACTGTTAGTTTATGGGCAAACCTGTTCCTGTTCCAATGATTCTTTAAAACATATTTGGTATTGTTAACTATTTCAATAGGGGGCAAGGAAGATCTAGAACATCTCAGAAAACAGCAGTTAGAGTATCTCTTTAGGAAATGAAATCCTCCAGGGAAGTCTGGCAAGAGGGTAAAAATACACTATTGTGGTCCCTTGTGTTTAAGGGACTACCACAACCTTCTTCATTTTATTACTCTAGCCCTGAAAAGCTTCCAGGTGAGGTGCTCTGGCAAAAAATAGGCAATAGACAGATTCAGGATGGACAAAACTTTTTTTGACAGTCTATTTCACAGGAAGAATCACTGAGCTGTGAATAATTAGTGAAGAAAGAGCCATACATTATTAATGTTAATGTGACTTCCAAATTTATCTACAATCAGTGCTGTGCCAAATACCCTATCAAATCTCAGCAGAAAAATTGTTATATGTATGAATATATGTATTAATTCAGGATTTTTACTGTTTTTCAAAACTAAAGTAAAACCTAGAATGGTCGGTATGCAAAAGCTTAAATGCAGGGCACAAAAAAAAGAATTACCTAACATTGCATGTTCCCCTTTTCAAAGCTACACATTTCTTCACTAGATAGGTTTGTATACAACATATAATTAGTAGAACCACAGCTTGTTCTGCCAAATACTCCTTCAAACTTCTCCTTCTTGCAAATACAGTGGAATGGTGCTACACCTCCCTTCACAGTCCAGAAACGACAGATGGATTATACCTGGAGAAGACAGTGCTAAAATATGACTTAAACCAGCCTTATTGCATCAGTTAATCATGGGCTGATTAGATCTTCTGGATAGAAGGCAACAATAGAAATTCTCTGACAAACAGAGCTTTAAATTAACATCATAAAATAAAATGTCTTAGTGGTTGTGAAATAATTGGAGTAAGCTGTGAACTGACTCCACTGCCTTTTTTTTTTAAACATTAAGCTGAATTCTAAGTGCATTTTAATGTTTGTTTGTTGTAAAAACATAGCAATCCACCTCAAGCAGATTAGTAAGAGACAAGCTGGTATATTCAATTCTATAAGGGATTCTGAACAAGCAGCTGAAAAGCAACTATTTAAAATTCAGCAATCCTGTTTCAGACTGAGGCAAAATGAGACTCCAAGCCATTCTATTTACCATGTTTTATAATTGCAACAACAGGGTAAAAAAAAAGTTTCTTTCTTTAAATGGCATTATCAGAGAAATTCCTTTTAAAAATTGCAACAAAGCAGAAGTGAGTCTCTTTTATACACGGGCCAATTTACATCATCCTTGCAGCACACAGAAGAGAAAAGTCAGTAGCAATGCCATTTTTGTTTGAAATGCATTAAATATCAAGAACAGCAACCTTCACTTTTCTTTTCTTTGAAAGAAAAGCATTATGAAGTTACCAAAATAATTATTTAAAAAGCACACTTAACGAATTTTCATTAAAAACTGCCTTCTTTGTGTATATATGTGTATTATATATTAATAAGACATCTTAAAACTCACCCTCAGCTGTGTGTCTGGAGTGCCTCTGGATGTGACAAGGGGCACCTGTTGCTTTTAAGCCCATTTGCAGCTCTTGCAGTGTAACAGTGCAGCTGGCTCACCTCAGTTACTGCCTCCCCCTCTGCTGATTCCAGGGCTCAAAATATCTTTCCCATTTCCCAGCAGCACCATAACCTAGTCCATTTGCTCTTACAACAATCACACAAATTGTTTCTTGCAATAGAGAGGTTCAGATGCGCTCCTTTTGAACACCAGTGTCTTCACTGGGACTGCTTGCATGTAACAGAGAGATGAAGTTGGTGTTCTTTCATTAAGAGAGTAAGAAAAATTAGATAATAAATACTTCTGAGGATTTTTCTGTAATGCATATATGTAGGACTGTCTCCTTTGTGCGTCTACTATCATGTGGCATCTTCAATTTTTTAGACTGGTCTCCTGTGAAAAGCTTTAATTGATCCTGTATCTACTTCACAGAATACAGAGGATATTGGAGTGCTGGTATAGTTCAGCTTATGTGGTACCTGTGTCTACCAGGCAGGGTCCACATTGTTCCCGTATACATGTGCAATAACCAGCAACACATCCAGAAAGTTGCAGGAAGCATAAATCTGAGGCTATAGAGCAGTTAATTTAACACTGAAGACATTGTGGTGTATTTCAATGAGAGCTCGCCCTTTACCCCAGGGCTGTAATTTCACCACAGCCAAAGCAGTACTCCCAGATATTTATGATGGTAGAAGTGAGAACACAGTGTCTTAAATCAAATTGGAAAAGACATTCAGAAATAAACTTGTTTTGTAGGGGCAAATGGCACACACAGTCATCGAATTATCCTCAGCAGCTAATTATAACTGTATACCTTATGTTTTAATCTTGTCTGGCAAGCACAAACACATGAGATCTCATTTTTGAGACAGTCAGAACACAGCAGTAAGTTATTTTTTTACCTGTAATGTAGATTTTGAATTTTTCTTCTGTGCTGTTTGCACATTTCTTTCCTGATCCTTCACATACACTAGTCATAGTTTGCAGCATGATTTCTACTGAAGATTTTAAGATGATACATGAGATATTATTTTTTTCCCAAATAATCATATTTAAGATATAAAAATGAAAGAAATGGACTAAGGTAATAAGAAGGAAATATGCGGAGCTTATTTGTGATTTTATCTAGCTACTGTCCTCTGAAGGAAGAGAAAGCTGGACTCAAATACTCCACTGAACATAGTCTGGGATGCAATATGAAGCATCACCCAACTAACGTGTTCCCATACTGCATACTTTCCCCCATCGTTTCTTCACTTGTTGTTAGCAGAGAGGCATAGACATGGAGAGGTATCTGAAGGTACAGCTGATTTTATACGGCCTAGCTGATCAAGAGTTAGAGCTCTGTAAACCGCCTTTACTGAAAGCAGAAATGCACTTCAATGCCATGCTCGTAGTGTATGGGTTGGAGAAAAAGGTGAAGGCAGGAGCACCGTAAACCAGCAGACTGGAACCAAGGTGGGTCCTAAGAAGGCCAGAAGGGGAAAAGTTACAGTGTGAGAAAACACGCACCTGCAAGCTTCTTACATAAACATCCCAGTTATTACTCATTTGCTCCCTGATGCTCCCTCTTGATTTTATTCTATCACTATTTTTGTATTTCATGAAGGAAGACTATTGTATATAAGAACTGTATTTCTTATATAAAAATTTTACTTAACTTGTTAAGAATGATTTATATGCACAGTGTAGTGATGAGAGGGATTTTAGCCATGTATCTTCTACCTTTTCATTCCTTAATGGACTGACAAAGTTATTTAGCTTTCTGACCAGGTATCAGAAGATTGTAATTTTCAATAGAAGTTGATGTAGCTAAACTTACAGTAAGAATAAAATATGTCTTTATTACATAAGTACCAATAAGAAAAAGGAAGTCAAATAACTAAATTTAAAATATAAAATCCAATGATTTGGACAGGCAAACTGCTGTGGTTCTGCCTAGGCTAGAGATAATTTTCACCTGAGATGGGAGAGGAACTGGAGATGGTGGCACCGGTGACTGGGGGACACAGCTGGGATAGGTTACCAGTTAGCCAACAGCTGGGACAGCTTATCCAAATTGGCCAAAGGGCTACTCCACACCATGTGACCTCATGCTCAGTGTATAAAGTGGAGATGGTGGTACCAGGAAGGTGCTGCTACTTGGGATGAAGCTGGGGATTACGATCCACTGTGAGCTATTGTACTGTAAATTGTGTGAGTAAGTATATACTGTTATTGTTTGTGTTTTCAGTTTCTGTTTTTATCTGTTGTGCTCTTAAACTGTTTTTATCTCAGCCCGGGAGTTTTGCCTTCTTTTCTTTCCTTTTATTTTTGTTTCTTCTCCCTACCCCTCTGAGAAGTGACTGGGGAGAGTGAGTGAGCAAATGTGCGCTATTTTAGCTGCTGAGTGGGGCTAAATCGAGACAGTTCTTTTGGCACCCAATATGGGGCATGAGGGATTGAGATAATTACAGATCTGACTACAGTGGCTTGAAACAAATTTTGTTGTACGCTCATTATATTGGTTGTTAGTTGCTGGTCATGATGTTGCTGTGGTTGGTCGTGTTGGTTTTGTTTAGTGAGGGGGGGCCTAAGGTGGTAGCTTCTGTAGGAAACTGCTAGAAGTCGCTCCCCTTTGTTCAGTGGACTTGGCCAGGCCTGGGGCGGACCCACTGCTGGCCAAGGCTGAGCCGATTGGTAGCAGAATGTCTCGTGATAACGCCTCTGCGATAACGTATTTAAGAATGGGAAAACAGAAAAAAAAGAGAGAGGAGAGAAGATGTGAAGAAGCTGAGCAGGGGCAGAGGCGCAGAGGGGGAGGTGCAGGCCTCATGGGCCTTGCAGGCCTCACCCTCTGGCCTCTTGCCAGGCAGCTGACTGGGCCCGACTCGGTCCAGCCCAGCTGCAAGAAGTGGAGAGGAGATGAGAAGTGAATAAGATGTAAAAAAAAGATCCTGAGAGACATCTACCAGCCTGTTGTGAGGAACGGCTGCAGATGCCAAGGTCAGTTCAGAAGGAGGGGGAGGAGTAATGCGGCTCCTGGCCAAGATTCCCCTGCAGCCTGTGGTGACGACCATGGTGGAGCAGGTTGTCCCCCTGCAGCCCATGGAGGTCCACGGAGGAGCAGAGATCCACTTGGAGCCAGTGAAGGACCCCGTACTGAGGGAGGTGGATGCCTGAAGGCAGCTGTGGCCCGTGGAGGGCCTGCTGGGACAGCTGTTCTGGAGAGACTGAACTCTGTGGAAGAGATCACCCACGCCGGAGCAGTTCCACAAAGGACTGTGGCCCGTGGGAGGGACCCCACGCTGGAGCAGGGGAGGAATGTGAGGAGTTCTTCCCCCGACCATGAAGCAGCGGCGTAAAACAACATATGATGAACTGACTGCAACCCCCATTCCCTCTTTCCCCCTGTGCCGCTCGGGGAGGGAAGGTAGTAGAGATAATGTTAAGCTTGGGAAGAGGGAGGGGTGGAGGGAGGTTATCTTGTTCTCTGTCTCATTATCCTGCTGTTTGTAGTAATAAATGAATAGTTTTCCCCAAGTCGAGTCTGTTTTGCCCGTGACGGTAACTTTAAGGATTTCTCCCTGTCCTTATCTCAAACCTCGAGTCGTTTTTCCTTATATTTTCTCCCCCTGTTCTCTCGGAAGGTGGGGGGAGTGAGAGAGAGACTGCGTAGTCTGGTCCGATCGGGGCTGAACTACGACAGTTATGTAGACTTTTATATGTACTGTGTATTCCCTGTGGTGCTGTTGATCAGCTCGGGGAGAATGATGAGCAGTCCTTTTCCTGAGAAGGAAGGAGTAGTGGAAAACAACATGTGATGAACTGACTATAACCCCTGTTCCTGATTTCCCCCTATGCTGCCTGGGGGGGAAGGTGGAGATAACTTGAAAGGAAGTAAAACCTGGGAAGAATGGAGAGGTAGGGGAAAGGTGGTTTTGTTCTCTCTCATTAGCAGGTAGATGCCTTTATCCACCCCATATTCTATACCAACTAAATCATGCCCAGATCCTATGACTTCCAATTAATCATCATAATTTTTTTCCTGTCTTTGATATACATATATATACACCCACATGGACATAGCACTCCCCTTAGACTATGAGCCATCCCTCCAAAATGTCTACTGAGTTCATTTGGTCCATGACTTTGGGCTCCATCTCTCATAACAGTTTCTCAGGGCAGGACTGATGGTGCTCAGCTGGTTTATCTGGTGATGATAAAGCCAATGTTGTTGGTTCATTCCCCAATCGGGCCACCAGACAAAGGGGAGAGCCGATGAATAAAGGTTTTATTGTAAAAGGTCATGTTCCTTAACTCCTGTGATTACTTAGATTAATCAAGAGTATTTTCAAATTGCTAGCATAAACTGTTATAGGAAAGTCTATGGGCTAAATGTAGGTTACCCTACTGACACGCAACTGTCAGTGAGAGACTGCAGTACAGTGCCACCTTGACTAAGAGAATACTGGAAGTGGGAAGACATTAACACTGTTGTTTGTTTGTTTTTTTTTTTTTCTCTAGCATCTTGTTTAGTCTATTTCGAAACTGATGATTAGACATTATGTGATGGTTTTGTGAAGTCTTCTGAGTTACTTGTTGACTAAAATACAGATTGGACTTTTTTTTTTTTTTTTTAGGATGGATAGCAGATTCTTGAAGAATGGATAGGTTGCCTGTGTGTATTAACAGAGGCTGGAGTCAAAGGAAGGAATGTGATTCTCTGCCATGATGCTTTGCTTTTGTTGTCACTCTCTGCCCATACTCATTCTTTGCCTAATACTATCTTGGCTACAAGATGAGCTGTACTTTAAATCCCATTTTGGTGTACTCCTTCAATAACAGGACTTGTTACTTCCACATCTCCTTGTGTCAAACCAGGTGGTCCTACAGTGGATGTTTGGGTGACTGCATCCTGCTTCCCAGCTGTGATAATAAATAAGGGGCATAAGAGAGTTTACAACTGCCAGATCTTATTTGGGAGGCTTCTAACCAACATCTGGATAAAATTATCCAAAGACATATTCCTCCAAATGAAATATTTTTATCTAAACAATGGTATGTGCCATGAATGCAGATAAACTAGTATTAGTCAGATACACTGATTAACAGCAACAACATGAAGATGAATCTATTCTTGTACAGATATTCTAATCAGGTCAAGATTCCTTTTTTTGGTACTTTAATAATACAGACAATAATAAAACAATAAGTCAGATATCACAAGCGTAGGTATCTATTTTTATTTTAGATGCTTTGAGGTATCCCAGCTGTTTTGCAGCTGCTGCTGTAGAAGGGCAGTTCTTCCATTTGTCATGTGTTGGACATAGCCTGGCAAAAGTCCTGGGTATCCAAAATGCTACTGATTGCCACTGCTCAGATACATGGATGGTTCCAGTGTCTCTTGCTGGCAGTTGGTTAGTAAGTAAGAGACTGTAGAAAAGGATTGTAGGCGAAGATTGATTTTTTTTTAATTTTTTTTTTTTATTTATTTTATTATTAGCTGAATTTCCTACTGTGATGGGAAAGTTTAGTCCCAAATGAAGTATGTGTGGCTTTGGCGGCGTGTCTGGGCAATAAGCTAAAACAGTTCTACATATTTTCACACAGGCTATAAAGCTGACTTGGCCCAATTGAAATAAACTGGAAATTTTTAAAGGGTCAAATCTGAGAAACACTTTAAAGCTCCACTTATAAATAGTCTTTTAATACCTGTTACACTGTTGCCAGATGGACTCCTGTTTCTTTATAGCTTACGATATAGTGTGTTGTACTTTTGCACTTTCTTATTACGTTAAATTCTCAGCAAGTGATTCTGTTGCAAGAACTATAAAGAGCATCTAATCCAAGTAAATATTGTTCAAATATTTTTTTCAACTGTTCTATACCTTTTTTTAGACTTCTCAAAGGCTGAATTATTTCTGTAACTTTGGAGTTTTGCTTGAGCGTAAAAGGTTTCCACCATTATGTTTTAAAATGGAAAGAGAGGCCTGGTTCCCATACACTATTTCTTCCAAGGAGTTTTACGAAAAGGACATTTTCATAGACCATTTTTTAACATCTCCTAAATAATTCCATTTTGCTTATTGATAGACTGAAAGATAAGATGTGTATGTCTGTACCTTTGGTTGATTTCGAACTTTCAGATCCATCTGGTATGACGGAAATAATGTGTGTGTGTGTGTTACAGGTTCACAGATTGGTCTTGAAGTTAGAGATTTTTAGTGATCTAATTGTACCTGAATTGGTAAATGGACCCGCCACCTTGCCCATTTATTAACAATTTCCTTTTCAAAATCCTGTGGATTTTTTCAGTACTACCAACTTATGGAAATTGATTGATTTCCTGTTGTACTTTGACTTTCTAATGAAGTGTTTGAGTTGCAGTTTACTTTGATTTTCATTAGATTTTTTTTTTTTTTCGTAACAGAAAAACTTTTTTTTTTTGGCAATAATATTAAACTGCTTTTGTCTTTGCCTTTTTATTGAGCTAGCACTTAAAAAAATTTTGTCATCGACAAAGTGTAGATCTTCAAAATCCATTGTTGTTGTGGAATGGAATGCATATATCATGTCTATATTTTCTAATATTGAAGTTAATGGCAATACTAAACATCATAGCTTAAAGAATACATCATTATGTGATTAACCATTCTTTCAAGCCTGTGTTTAACTCTGCAAGCTCTACTGTAATGATAGCAGTTATTTTAGTTAGAATATAATAACAATTCAAGATGTTCTGTAGTGGTTTGCGATAGAAGCTCTCCATGTGCTGGGGAAATGGATGAAGTTTGTGCTGAGTGGTAAATGATATTTGATGTTCTCTTTGATGATTATGCTGAGGGTAAAAATCTGGCCAACACCTGAAACGCAGCTTGTTCTTGCTTTACTTCAGCACTAAAAAAAACAACCAACCCAACCAAAAAACAACTACTTGGGGAAAAAAAAAGTGCTTAAACTGTTACACTGTCACACTCATGGAAGACACTTTTTTGGTATCTCAGTTTCAAGTGTTGTTATACTAAAGGTTTTTCTTGGTCTCATATCACTCCCCCACTGCCTTCTCCTGTGCAAATTTTAACTGTTTGTAAGTCTTCCAGTCCTCACTTTGTAACGTGACGTGTTTAACACTTAGTTCTGGGAATGTAATTTCTTTTTCAGTGTCCTAAGATGCTAGTTGAGTTAGTCCTGGGAAAGTGGCAGTTTTTGTTTTTTCCCCTGTGTTAAAGCTTTTTCTGTTTATCACTAACAACCTTTCCAGATAGTGTAAACTGGCTAGCTGGGACTTGGTGGAGCTGATAGTGATTTACTATTACTTCTTTCAGCCACCACTTCAACTTCTTTGGAGGTATTACCCACGTACTTCCTCTTGTCGTCTTACCTCCATTTTTTTACTGCCCTGTCCTTTCTTTTCTACAGATTTTTTTTTTCTCTGCTTTTTACCCAGGGAAAAAAGCCATCTCCAAAAGTGTTTTGGAAGAGCTGATGCTTGCGTTGGCAGGTTTCCTTTCTTTAATGTAACTCCACATAATGTCTCTTAGCAGGTCTGTAGGTTTATTTGTCTGGGAGCCAGCTGCATTTATATCATGCCTGTGATATTGCCATGCAAAAAAGACAATGGCATATTCATGATGCCATCTTGTGATGGACTCAGTTCATATAATCTGAAATCTGCTTTTCAGTTTAACTTGGAATTGCTACTCTAATGCTTTTTATTTCAACTTTTGGACGGAATAGCTTTTCACTGGTTATGAAACCCAAAAGCAAGTGCAGTTTTGCCAGGCTTTCCACACTCTGATTTTGAGACTGGCTAAATTCATCTGTAGCCCTAATCTTCATTGTCTGTGTCCCCACCCCTTATTCAAAAATAGGTTATAAAATGTCCAGAATTTTGCAATTAAAGATAATTTAATGGCTTCATAATTTAAAGTTATCCCACTGAGAGAATATCCACGCTCTTTTGTTGTTCCCACAAAAGGCAGTGGCATTTTATAGAATGCTGGCAGTGCTTTTGTGGTCATGGTCATTGCTATTGTTTGTTTAATTGAAATTACGATGACTGCAGTTAGAGAGTTTGATCTGCAAGCCAAGGGACAAAAAAGCCATTTTATTAAGTTTTAGACAAATTGTTTATCTAGTACAAAATATGAAAAGGCACGGAGAAAGAGGACGCAATCTGGTGCTTGTAGCAAATGGGGTAAGGATGCCTGGAGCTTGCAGGGAAAAGACCCAGAGTTGTCTTCTGCATCAAAACCTGGCAAATGGCTATAGCCCACCAGTTTGTGTTAATGTGTTTTCATTTGGAGTTTATTTTAGAAATAGAGTGAGACTTCAGGGATGTGGAGAGACTTTCACCTGGAACATTGTTGTCCCATTTTTTTCTTAAAAGGCTGTGTTACTTGGCTAATAGCTACACTCCGGATTGCAAAGAAGATTAAAACCACTGTTGTACTGAGTTGTGTAGATTCTGCCTGTCAGTCATCCTATAATGCACACTCTAGACAGAATCATTGTATGTGTGACACTTTCTGTGTACAATTCTGAAGATTGAAAATGAGCAACCTGTATATTCTCATCATAAAAATAAGTATCCTACCCTGACAGATCTTCTGAAATATAAAAGTGAACATTTTAAGTGAATACATTTAAAGTTGTGATATGCACTGTCAGATATACTTTTCTGTAAGAAATGACAGCTCATGTCTTTCATTATTCATATAGCTGCACCTCAGCTCTTCATGGTTTCTTTCTGAATAGAAAATTGTTCTAGAAATACAATAAAAATGGGAAATTGAAGTTTTGGCAGCTGTCTTTGGGGGCTCATAAGGAAGAGATGAGATTCTTGGAAGGTAAACATGCCTGTATTAATAATAAAATTATTAAAAGAAAACTATACATGAGTGATCCCAAGTTAAAACTCTCAGAAAAATAAAAGACCGAATGATCAACAAATCTATTTGCAGTTACCTAACAGGTAATTAAGTGACTAGAAAGAACAAACATGGCATTATAAAGATAAATCATCTTAAAGCAACCTAAATTTTACCTTTGGCAGGATTCCTTTGTAGATTAAAGCAGCATGTCACATGCAACTTAATAAAGCTTTTGACACTGTCTCAATGACCTTTTTGCTAAGCACATGGGTACAAGTTGATGTAGATTAAATTACTACCATGTGAATGCAGAATTTACTGGAAAGTCCTACTCCATGTAAGTATCAAAGGTTCCCAACAAAATGGAAAAATCCACTAAGCGGAGTCCTTCAGGGGTCTCTCCTGTGTTCATTGTTGTTCATAGATTCATTAATAACTTGAAAGATGTAATAGAATATTTAATTGAAGTTGTTGTGGAGAAAGTAATCTTAGATTTAATAATTCCTTATTAGAAATAGCCGATAATATTAGAATTGTAAAGTATCTTGACTAATTGCAGCAAAGTTTTGAAGTATTTAAAAATACAATTCAGTCATGATGTGTAAAAACCACTGCATTAGGCAGGAATAATCAGAGGTGATGTTTTTATGAGATGAAACTTTTAGCAGCAATCTCTACCTAAGATGGATAAATATGGAGCAGGTCTCTGAGAAAGTCTGCCTGACGTTTTTAAGGTTAGAAAAACATGTTTATATGTATCTGATCCTGCCTACCGGCAATAGAGTGGATCAAACCACTTCCCAAATTCCCAGTCTGCTGTGGATTCTATTATCAATTGAACCTGCTATGCTTGGCAGAAGTCAAAGCTGTAAGGGTCTGAACCTGATATAATGACATTTCGATGTCTTGAGTGGATGTCTGCTTTACATGAGCATAACTGAGCTACAAGTTAAGCTCTATGTGTGAGACTTTCAGAAAATGTCAGGGTCTATCTAATTAGCTATGAACACAACTGGTAAAATGCCTGCTGGAGATAATGTCTTGTGATAAATGCTTTTGAAAATATTATTTTGTATTTATCAGATAATTGTAATTTCATTTATGGATCTACATCACTGAATGTATCAATACTGCCATGATTTCCACACCCATGACTGGATGTTGGTACCAGCAAGGAAGACCTGCCTTAGTCTTCAGGATGCTGGTTGCTACTCTTTTTGTTCTGATGGGTGTTGACAGATGGATTAATTTTCCTCTATCCTTTTCTTTAATGACATGCTCAGCTAATTCTCTTTTGCCTGTTATTTTTCTTCTTCTGTCCTTTGCTTTTTCTCATTGTTTCTTATTCCTTTTTTACTTTTCTTTTTTTTTTGTCATTTTTTTTTTTTTCCTTTTAACTGAGCTGCTTCCACTTTCCTCTCTCTTCAAAGCTGCATGCTTCCTGACATGCGCAAAGAACATCTGCTGATAGCAATACTCTTCAACTGTTGCTGGTCTTCGTGTGAATAGAAAATAACTATACAGTTTACTTTCTCAGGTTGCTTTAGACCCAACACTTGTACAAATGTTCTCTTTCTGTATCAGCAGCTCAGACAAACATAGCAAAGTAGAGGAGGAAATGCTGGGACAGGACTCCAGCTCATCTAGAATTTAAAAGTGGCTCTACCAAGCTTCTGTCTCTCCGTGACCCAGCAGGCAGCAGTCAGTATAAAGGGAACAGGGAGCTTTTTCTTCCCACTGCTTGACCTTGGTGTTTTAAAGTAACACAGCAAACCCTAACTGTGAATAAAACAGATCCCTGTGGTCTAGTAATTTTCAAGGATCTATATACCAGTTCATAATCCCTCATGAACACTTGCCTTGAGCATTTAAGTGGACCTGGAGAATCATATCCACTGTTCATCTGTCCCAGATTCCTTCAAACCTGTCATAGCTCTAAAGTCATGCAACCAACAGATTGGGAACACTGTTGTAGGAATTATTTTCTCAACCTGTGATTTAAAAATTATATGTATCTCTGACATCTTTCCTAAATTATTTGACTTTGCAAGAGCCTGACTTCTGTAAAATATGTAGAGACACTGTAGCAAAATTGCTGGACTTTGTTCTTTAAGTGGGGAAGAGTCTTTCTGTATTACCCATAACCTTTCAGTCTTGCACGTCACTCCTGAAATTGGACATGTGATTCACATTGCTGTGTGTCTTGAAATAGCCATAATGGATGCATATGCATTCAAGTGAAAAACTGCATGTTTTTTTTTTTTAAACAACTGCAACCTTTCTTATTAAGAATTTATAAGACAAACACCTTCTATATTTGGAATCTAACCTCCCTTTTTTTCCTCCTTGAAAAGGTCAGATTTTAGAACATGTGTGCAGTGAAACGTCTAATATTTACAGCAGTACTTACAGATGTTTGCGTTAAAATAAAAGCTGTAATAATTCAGCTCATACTAACAGCTAGATTATGTCAAAAGTCACATCCTAGGATAGGGAAGTGGGAGGATTGCACCAAAGTGTTTAAGAATCCTCAATTCCCTCCCTTTTGCTAGACAAGTAGTAACTTGATTGGCAGCAGCTGCAGATTAGTATTCCCTTTTCACAAGTTCCTTAGCACCAGGTGCCATGTTAAGCAGTATACAAAAACTCCTCACTTTCCCATTCTGCTGGGTCCCACTTGCTTCAAGGGAGACTATGTGGATGTATGCTGATATTTTTGTGTGCTGACAGCCCACGAAAGTTCTTACTGACTTATGTCTTGCTGAAACATTTGGTTTAATGGGACTTGGCCTGTCAGTCCAAAAATAGAAGAGGAAGTTTGATAGGATGCAGAAAAATTGGAAGCAAAAAAGAATCAGGAATATTTTAAGTATCTATTCCAATTGAATTATTTGCAGTAACGGAAATTATTTTTGTAAATTTTGTTATTTTTAAACTGAAATAAGCTAGAGTTTGTCATTTGAAGAAGTGAGAGAATTTTAAGACGAAAGCTCTGTTGAACCATTGTATGACTTAGAAATTGAGCTAATGTGTGGCTTATGAAATAATTTCTACTAAAACATTATCAGATCTCTTCACTCTAGACACGAGTCATCCTATCTGAAGCATATGGGAAAACTTAGCAGTAAGACCAGTGAATTCTAGTCCATAGTGGGAAGGAACAGTTGTAATATCGGAGTTCAAAAGCACAACGTGTTCTGCTAATTCTTTTACCATTTAAAAGGAAGTGAACACAGGCAAGTACACATATATCAGGACACAATACCTCCATGTCTGAGGAAGCCGAGGGGTTGAAACTGTACCAGATGATACGGAATTGCAGGCTGTACGAGTTTGCACTAACAAGAGGCTGAAGCTCCCATTGCCCTCTTGCAAGGAACTGGTGGTCAAAGAAATTCGAGGACTGCATGTTATGTCCTCTGAGAAAGCACTACATTTTTTTTCTTCTTGCAATTATATTTTTACTCTTTTCTGTGAGAAACTTGAAAAAAAAAATTCTGCCTCAAGCTTCACAGGAACTTGAAAGTAAATGTGCATTTATGTCCTGGGATACTTCTAAAGCAGAAGTTCTGCTTTCCATCCTCGTTAAGACAGTTGATTGCTAGTTATGTTGTAGAGTCTAGCTGTGAACTTTGGCTTTGCTTTGGCCTAGAGTCGTGGCATCCAGTTTGTTTCAGCCCAGAATATGTAAAGCATTCAGCTATATAAATCCCTGGTCTCCAAGGAGCCATCTTTCTGTCTGACGTTAATGAGGTACACCTGCACAGCGTTGGACTAGTACACATATCTTGGTATTGTTACATTTATCAGAGCAGTCTGAATCTAACAATACACCCTAACTAAGACAATAAAAAAGGAACAGCTTGCTCATTAGGAATGCAAAAGTTTCAAGTGTTTTGGCTTTCATTCTTTGTAACATCTGTTGTACAGCACTAGGTTTGATCAGTGTCTGAATAGCTACATATACATTTATTTTTTAAAAAAAAAAGCAAATTAAGTTTCCTCTCAAATATTGTCACTGGGGAGAGGGAAATGCACATCACTTCACATGTAGTCTGAAAGCTGGTAAAAAGAGACACACTTTCTGTGTGTTCTTTAAATTAAAAGCAATTTATTATCTTTGTTTATTTAACCAAGTAAAACACTTAAGTTGTTCGACTGAATATGTGTCAGTGTGAGAAAGAAATTCAGATGGGTCAAAGATATATTAAAAAAAAAAAAAAACCAAAAACAAAACAAAAAAAACCCCCCAAAACCAACCAAAAAACACAATGAAGAAAGGAATGCAAGACTTGCAGAGCCAGCTGGTATCTATAACTTCACCTTCTTTCTGTTAGGGTGAATCTCTTTCCTAACACCTGGCTTTAGTCTTCTATTTGGGCAGAAGTACTTTTGTATGGAGCAGAGGGATTCTGCTCTAGACCTTGCAGAACTACAAAACCAGCTAAATATTTCCAAATTTGGGAGACTGAAAACTAGATCAAAGATCCTCAATAGCAAAGGCAAAATGGGATTAGTGCTCCTCGACAGCACAGGCAAAACTGAGTTAGGGTTCCTCAACAGCGCAAGCCAAGTTCAGTTTTGTGGAGATGTAGTTCTGGCAGGAGGGGTGAAAAGCAGTTGGATGGGATCAATGGAAGGTGGAGCAGATAAGGAGGGTGCAAATGAGAAGAGTACCAAGGAGAACTGGGGAGTTAAGAAGGAGGTGGGGAGAGACAGAACTGGTAAAGAATTTGAAGGGGCTAAGAAACCAGGAGTGTTTTAAGGGCTTGTGAAAGGCTGTGTAATTGGTTATTTTCTCCCCTGCCTTCCTGAAAGTATGCAGCCTTCCTTGCCCTGGCTTCCATGCTCTTTTTTGGGCAGTTCCACAATCTGTTTTCTTCCCAGACCACAGGATTCCCTGTTCTCTGCTGTACTTCATTCCTCATACTCTACACAGTTTTCTGTACCGGAAGGACAGAGAGCCACAGCCGCTTCTGCTGCCCCTGGGGTTGAGGAAGGAGGGGCAGAAAGGGAGATAAGCTGCTCCTACCAGGAGAGGCTGCCCTGCACTGTAGTAATTGTTGTCCCATAGGAAACAGCTCCCTCCTGTAATGGTGTCAATAGCATCATGTCTGGATTTCTAGGGCTCCAGTGCACGTGGAGCAGGGAACAGGGCTGCAGACTTAACCTTCTTCATTGCTGTTGCTCAAGATAAGTGCCTGCTTTTCCCATGAGTAATACTGGATTGCAGAAACAGAGTCAGTGGATAAAGGGGAGCAGAATTTGATCCAAGCCGCTGTTCTAGAGAATATTATCTGTACGTGATCTGGAGCACCGCTTATCGGTTGAAATTCTAGAGACTGATACCTGTCCAAGGGACTTTAGATCTCACTGAACAAAGGCACATATACTATTTAGTTCTGCTAAAAAGATTTTAGTGTCACTGATGGACTTTCTCAGTATTCCTTAATTAGGCTTCCAGAGTTCATTCAGTTTTGGCGACTTCAGCAAAAATACTGCCACAATGGACTCTTTGGACCATTTTTGGGAAAAAAGATCTTTGTAACTGGTTTTGATCCAGTCAGAAGGAAAGTGCCTATTTGCCTTGAAAGTTTGTTACTGTGTTGAATGTACTTCTTACAAGAAGGACTCAATCAGGGAGTTGGTTGAATCAACTGATTTACTGGAGTGCATTGGGGAACTAGAGACTTTGTTGTTTTATATCAATGGCATCTGAATTCAGTGCAGTGACATCCCACACACTTGCAGGTTGTCAAGAGATGAGATCACAAGTTAGAACCTATTTGTCCTTTAATGCAGAGCAGTGTAAGTGAAGGGTCACCTGGCTTCTTTGGAATTGCTACAGAATTTACATAGGCAGGAAGAATGTAGCTCTTAGAGGCTCAAGCTGCTAACATTTGGGTTACTTTCACTGCTTCCAATTTTACTTGCGAACTATATAATTACTATTTTTTTTTTCTGCAGACTTCAGAGCTGCAGTGAATCGTAAAGCATTTTAATGCTGCTTTTAAACTTCAGTTCAGTTAATTACTTAAACTCCAAACATATATTATTATCTGACAGCTCCATTCCCCTTGTTTCCTTCTCCAAACTAATGATGTCACAGTCAATATGACTTATTCTTCTCTGTCCTTTGCACTGATATCACTGGGACAGATTTTGCGTAAGAATTTGAAGCTTCACTGGAGCTAATGAAATAGGGGTCCGTTAAAGGCCAAGATTTATGTTTAAAGGGTAGCATCACTGGTGTGTTAGTTTAGAGGTCTTTGTAGAGTAGTTTGCAGTATTATTTGCTGTACACTGAAGAGACATCATGTTTTCCTGTTCTATTTCTACATCTTTGTCTTAACCAAATGACCCTGCCTGCTTATATGTTCATTTACTGAAATGAGTAGGAAGTGAAAGGCGCTAATTTCTGTTACATGTTTGGTTTTAGATGTTAATGTTCGAGCTGTTTGTATATATTTTGAAGAGTTAGGATATGAAAAATATTGAGACTTCCGTGGCTTATACTCGGACTCCTTCGAGATAAACCTCTTGATGTAAATGCAGTGCATATCCTAAATATAATGCTGGGAAGATAAAAACATGTTTTTAGTTTTATTGTTGAAGCCAGTTTTAATAGAGTTGTCCTCATTTTGCATGTAACAGTTTAAAATTGTTGACCCTGTTATTATAATCTATGATTTTTCTGGTTGTTTTTCATCAATATATTCATTAAAAAAAAAACACCAAAAAAAAGGCAATAGAAAACCTAAAACTGATAGTGCTTGAGAGGCAAGGATGACTATTTATTTTACATAATACTCCTTTAAGTATTTCTACAGGGAGTTAGTAAATAAGTTACGTTTCTGTAGAAATGTAGACTGCTGCTTTTTGCTTCTCAATGTGTTCTATTTAGAGAGAAGTAAAGAAATGCCAGGCTGTGTGAACCACCGGGGAACTGCTGTTGCTCTGGATTGCTTTTGAAGAATAATTCAGGCTAACACTGGAAAGCAGGATATTCTTCTTTTCTTTCTGTATACTTATCCTTGCCTTCTCACCTTTTTTCAGCATGATGTAAATGGCTGTTGACATTTGTAACAATTTATTTTGTATGCCTTTGCTTGTGCTTCAGTTGTATTTTCCCCAAGGATAAACAGTCTCCATTTCGCTTTGATATGTGCTTGAACAGGTGTGAAATTAGGGGTAGGAACTCCAACTTTACCTCTCAAAGATTCGCATCTACTGGAGAAGGCCTTTCATCGATGTTTCCGACTCTTTTCTGCACTTTGGACCACTTGACTTGCACAAAATGAATAAGAAACACAGAGAACTGACTCAATGCAATAATGGTATCGTCTTGACATTTTAAAAGTAATGTTTTTGCCTCTTAAGTTAGCTGTGTGGAAGACAGTCATCTTCAGGAGGTAATGAAGTAGCTGATGGCATAAGAAAATGAGCGTAGGGAACTTTGGCACTCACTTTACACCCAAGTGCTAAGTACTGGCCTGTAGCCACGTGTAATGGACTGCATGCCATTTATTTACGTGTTCCTTTCTCAGACTGCCTTTAATTTTATGGTCTCATACTTCCTTCCTTGTCTGTATTGACAAACCACTATGGCATCTGTGGGAGAGGACAGGAGCCCACAGAGGGACAATATACGGCTGCAGGCTGGCTGCCAAGGTGGATCACCGTTACAGTTGTTTCCAGTTGAAGGTTCGGATTTCCCCGCCTCCACAGGTAATAACCAAGAGAGCGAGCTCCTTGCCATGTGGCACATCCAAGATAGACACTGACACTTGAGCTGACAGCAGAGTCAGTAATACACATTCTCTGCTGCACAAGAGTGTGGTAGCTCTGCATTTGAAGTCTCAGTGTACAGGCTAAGTATAACTTTTTTGAGCTGTTGAGTGCTTTGAAACTAAGTAGTTTTGTTTATTCCTGTACAATTTTTACATCACAGTATTTCATATTAAGAAAAAAAAAACTAATATACTTCCAAAATGTTCTTGTTCCATTTGAAATAAACAAAATTTTTTGTCAACAGAGACAGTCACCATTTTTTTGGTGATCTAGAAGCTGGTGAAAGATCTGCCATAAAAAAAAAAAATCTCAAAAAGCACGTGGATCTGGCAATAAAACTGTTTCTAATGAAGCAGCAGAGTACATGGCACAAGCCAAAACTTTACCCCAGCAACTATTTGCAACTTGTGCAATGCTCAGGAGGCTGCTGCTATGTTACAGCCTCTCTTTTGTGGTAACGTGATCCACAGAGAGCAAATAAAAAATTAAAAGTTAGACAAAATCATGTTACAACACTTCTAATAAAAGTCTGATTGCTTTGGTCAAGGGTCTGTAAGAGGAATTTGTCCAACATTTGTGACCTGCTGGGTCTTGATGAGGGATTCTTTCCTGTAATTTGGTTTAAAGGCAGAGAAAGTGGGTTTGGACATCGAAGGACGCTGATGAACATAACTGATAAAATAAAGCTACAAACCAAGTGACAGAAGAGGTATCTGCTGTATGAAATGGTTACTGCTCTCTGTAAGCAAGATTCTGAGGGCTGTTCAGCCAAATAATGCTTACCTGCTTGTTACCATTCGCGGGGATAATTTTTAATTCAATTTGTCCCTTGGAACTAGAGAGGTCCTTTAAGCTTCTCAGTAGGCTGAAATACCAGGTACTGTCCCTCCCTTTTTTTTTTTCAGAACGAGTTGTAATTCCATGGTTTTCTAAAGCTGTTGCATGATATACAAAAATCTTAAAATATTATAAATCTCTAGGAAATGGGTAGCTGTATGCTTAAGGGTCTACTCAGCTGTAATTTATCCAGTTTGGTCATTTTGCTTTAGGCAGCCTACTGAAAATTGGTATAGTATTAATTGGTATAGTATTCCTATTTTTATCACAGATTAACAGTGTAATTAATTTAATTAATATTAATTTTTACTGCCACTCTTTCCGTCTGTTGAACTTCAGGAGAATTAAAGCATATTCCCTGGGTCAGTCTGCGTAGCACTGAAGATAGTGTCTTGAATTTCAAACATAACCTTGATGGCAATAGTTGGATTTCTTTTCGATTTCAACTCTCCTTTTACATAGCGATTTTTTTTTTTTCCCCAGTAATCTATGTGCAGCATTCTCTCAGCATGTTGAAAGTATTATTAATTAAGTGTTTGTAGAGGATTCTGTTTAAGAACCAACAGAATATCAACAGCCTGACTTTAACCTCCTCCCAAGCTTTTGTGTGTCTGACCTTCACAAATTCATTCCCTCTTTTTTCCCCTCATATTATGCAACAGATTTTATTATTCATTGTACTCCTGAAATGTAATAAATATTGTATCACCAGCATTGAAATAGGGCCCATAAGCAAAAGAAATGGATTTCAAAGATATCTTAAAAAAAAAAAATTTAAAAGTTTCTCTTCAGGAATAGATAATATAAAATAGAGGCAGATAAAATAGCAAATTAAATACATTGGGATAATTAACAAAAATAAATTACATTATGTTCAGAATCATATGGCAGTAGAAGATTTTGCCAATTCATTTCCTCACTTAAATTTGTTGTCTCAGCTCATTTATTACATTTTGTTTTTTCTGGCATCTGTTAGTTAAGAACATAAACCTGAACAATAGCAGATTCAGGAAAACCTCTTGCTCACATGCCACTGACTGCAAAAGTGCTTAGGCTAGATTTGGGTTTTTTTTTTTTTTCACTCAGAAGACACTAAGAAACTGTCATAGATGCAATTTTCAACAATGATTGAATTTTTGGGGGAGGGGAAAAATGGACTTTTAAAATATCCCCATTCTTTGTCACATATAAGGCCGTCAAAGGGTTTGACTTTTGCTTTATTACCTGGGAAGGAGATTTGGTAATATATTTCTATTCTCCAATTTATAGTGTCATCATTCCACTAATCTGCTTTGGACACAAATGATATAAGTTGTATCCTTATACTCCCTTTTATTATGAATGCTTTTTTTTAATTAGAATGGTTAGGGTTGGAAGGGACCTTCAAAGGTCATCTAGTCCAACTCCCCTGCAAGGAGCAGGGACATCTCCAACTAGATCAGGTTGCTCAGAGCCCCATCCAGCCTGGCCTTGAACGTTTCCAGGGATGGGGCATGTACCACCCCCCTGGGCAATGAGTTCCAGTGTTCTACAACTCGCATTGTAAAAAATTTTTTTCCTAATATCCAATCTAAACCTACCTCCCTCTATTTTAAAACCATTACCCATCATCCTATCACAACAGGTGCTACTGAACAGCCTCTCCTCATCTTTCTTGTGGGCCCCCTTGAGGTACTGGAAGACCGCTATCAGGTCTCCCCAGAGCCTTCTCTTCTCCAGGCTGAACAGCCCTAACTCTCTCAGCCTATCCTCATAGGAAAGGTGCTCCAGCCCTTTTATCATCCTTGTGGCCCTCCTCTGGACCTTCTCCAGCTGGTCCATGTCCTTCTTGTGTTGGGGGCTCCAGAACTGGACACTGTACTCCAGGTGGGGTCTCACCAGGGCAGAGTAGAGGGGGAGAATCACCTCCCTCGACCTGCTGGCCACGCTCCTCTTGATGCAGCCCAGGATGTGGTTGGCCTTCTGGGCCTCAAGAAGCACGTTGGCGGCTCATGTTGAGCTTCTCATCCACCAGCACTCCCAAGTCCTTCTCCTCAGGGCTGCTCTCAATCCATTCCCCGCCCAGCCTGTATTTGTGCCTGGGATTGCCATGACCCAGGTGCAGGACCTTGCACTTGGCCTGGTTGAACTTCATGAGGTTGGCATGGGCCCACCTCTCCAGCCTGTCAAGGTCCCTCTGGATGGCATCCCTCCCTTCCAGCGTGTCAACGGCACCACACAACTTGGTGTCATCGGCGAACTTGCTGAGGGTGCACTCTATCCCACTGTCCATGTCACCGACAAAGATGTTGAACAGGGCCGGGCCCAACACAGGCCCCTGAGGGATGCCACTCATGACTGGTCTCCACATGGACATTGAGCCGTTGACCACCACTCTCTGAGTGCGGCCATCCAGCCAACTCCTTATCCACTGAGTGGTCCGTCCATCAAACCCATGTCTCTCTAGAGAGAAGGATGTCATGCGGGACAGTGTCAAAAGCTTTGCACAAGTCCAGGTAGATGATGTCAGTTGCTCGTCCCTTGTCCACCGATGCCGTCACCCCGTCATAGAAGGCCACCAAATTGGTCAGGCACGATCTGCCCTTGGTGAAGCCATGTTGGCTGTCACCAACCACCTCCTTGCTCTCCATGTGCCTTAGCATGGTTTCCAGGAGAATCTGCTCCATGACCTTGCCAGGCATAGAGGTGGGGCTGACCAGCCTGTAGTTGTACACACTGTTTTTTCTGTGTGAGTGTATCACTAGCTTGCTCACTTCATCTAACCCTACTCAGACAACACATGAAATAAATCTTTACAGTAGGAAAGTTTTGATGTCTCAAAGAAAGATTTATGAGAAGTTCACATAACCAGGTTTTCAGGGTGAAAAAGCAGATTTATTTATTTATTTATTTATTTTTGTGGCCTGATCCTTCAGTTCTCACTCATGAATATACTGGGAAGTAAATCAGGATAGCTTGAAGATTAAGAAATACTTCAATAAATAAAGGTCCTGTGACTTCACAACAGAAATTATAGGAATAAGATATTGTAATATTGGATTAAAGATTTTATTTATTTATCAGTGAAGCTGAAATTTGCTGAAGAAGGTAAATCTGACTTATGTATTTGGTTCCTGGAACACAGCCTACATGTGCTGTCTTTGTATGTTTTTCTTTCTAAACTCTGTTTACGTCAACTGAATATCAATAAGATTATGCTGGTTTACTTAAACTCAGGATATGACCCTTTTTCCTCTCTCTTTTGTGCTGGTAAGTTCCTATACTTGCTACAATGCTCCTTTCTCCTTCTACCGCCTTCTTTTGCTCGCTGCCCAGCAGAGAACTGTTTGCTGTGAACATGTGCTGTCTATACATCTACCAGTTGGTTTGCGCCAAGGAAGAAACTTCAGTATTTTACTCCTGTGGGCATTATAAATGGTGCAATAGTACTTTGACCTATCCAATACTGTAAGGAGTAATTAATCTTTTTCCCCTCTAGTGTTGCCTAAAGGGTTGCTATTTTACTCAGTTTCTAAGCAGAAGTACAGCCAAAATCTCTGCAAGTAAATGGTTTCCACTGATTTGTATGTGAAGTATAATTCAGGCTTAATGTGTTCCAGTATGGAAGCCTTAATTTGATACTTCAGCAGAGAGAAATTTTGTGACTGAGTAGACTGAAAAAAATCGTATGATGAATCTGAAGTTCCTTGGGAATGTTATTTTCTGTAACTTCCGGGGAATGGTTGTTTTAAGACGCTAATGGAAGTTGCACTTCCTGAGAATTGGAATTCAGTCCTAAAATTTAAGAATTTGTCCAAACTTTAGTTGCTCCTACTGGCTATAGAAAATTTTGCACCAGAAATTCAGTTAAAGGAAACAGTCTTTTAGTATAGCTTATATGAAAAATAGTCTGTATGTTCAAGTAGTTATCATGATGATACTGAAACACTGTATTTCTATTTGGCACACTCCCCTGTTGAATTTAATATTTCTGTCATGGCGTAATAGCTAGTCCTTTTTACTCTGTGTAGCTTTTCTTGCTTTCACTTCAGCCAGGATGGGAAATATATTTTCTTTTACTGTTTAGTAAATATTTAGGTTGTTTTAGACCACAAACACATAATGACTTCAGAATTGATGGCTCCACCTGTTGGTGAAAATGTAAACTTTAACATGAACCTGGAAATCGACTTAACAGTAACAGGAAGGTGGCAGAAAATAACTGACTATTATTACTTGATTTTTTTTGTATTATTTTCAGATTACAAATTTATTTTAAATTTACAAATTAATAAATGTAAGAAATCAAACGTAGAATACTATTCTATGATTTTATAAATTCAAAATTACTTTCAAGTCAGTGGCTTTCATCCATTGCTACTGGGAAATATTTTGAAGCTAAATCTATAGAGAGTATGCTAACAATATCATGACCAACAATCTTTTGCTCACTAGGGTCATCATCCTTTTCTTGAGTTCAGTGGTAACAGGCTCAAGCTGAGAGATTGGACAGGTGTCAAGATCAAAGAAATTTAAGTTTGTGCTTCTCCAACAAGTTCCTATCTTACAGATTAGATCTTAATGCATAAAGCACCCTAGACCTCCTCTATGAGTTCTGATTTTGTAATTGAGTTCTATATTTGTATATCATTCAGATAAACTTTCTAACTCTGGGCATCAACTTGTGAGGGGGATGTTAGGCTTGAAAAGTCAAAATCTTTCTCCGACCTCTTTGAATTTCTCGGGCAGCTGAGAATTCTTCTTCTAAGGCTGAATTTCTTAGAGATGTAGATCAAGTCTGTTGTTTCGACATCACCTGGTTTCTGGTCTCCTAAGTCAGCAGCAAAAAGTGCAAAAGTCATAAGACTACCACTATCTTGTGATCTTCACCTAGCAGAATGGCTTTTGAAATTAGAGACAACTTGAGGCTGTTTTACTTAACATTGGAGGGGTAATTCCCCCTCTCCCCACAACGTACACATCTGTGCACTCTTGTTCTTCAGTGCATTCAGAAGAGCTGGGATTCTCTAAAGGTCTTGTTCCGTGTTTAGAAGTTTGGAAAACTCCCGGGGTGTTTGCTGCGCTACACAGCCACAACAGGATGTTCAGCTCTGTTTTTAACCTGAATGTCTGTATTGCCCGGAAATACATCTAGTTTAAAAATTCAATGAACCAATCAAAAATGCACTGGAAGATCCTAATGATGAAGTAATTTTTAAAGCAACTTTTGTAAGTCATGGTTGACCAGAACATTTTCCCTATAGTTCAATAAATGTGAACCTCAAATGAGAAGGAACCTTGGTATCCTTAAAGTGTAAAACCAAGAGTTTGTATCTTCTACGTGAGCTCTTGCCTACAGTAGCTAAAGACTGATCATGTTTTGCAAAATAATTTCAACTTCATCATTAGGTGCAGACCTGCTGCCTCCAGGCAGCAGTCAGAGCTTTTTGTTGCTTTTGCAATTCCCCCTGAACTCAGCGCAGATACGTTGCCAGGTTTATAGCACACTTTTGCACATTTTTCCAGCTGGTTTTACTGGGGCATAGGTAGGTCAAATAACTTGATGTAAGGTCATATGGCAAAGTTTACTGATGATTCAGGAGGGTTTAGAAATACTCCATGTAATAAGGTAGTCCATCAAATGTTTTTTCTTTTTTAGTAAATACTGATTAAAGCAAAAAAAAAAAAAAAAAAAATGGAGTGCTGGTCTAGAATTTGTTGTCAGTGACTTGTTTTGCTCATCTCTAACATCCACAGTTCTGAAGCACGCACTACTGATCTTGTTTAACATATCTTGACAAACTTCTCTTGCGGGAAAGTTTATTACAATTTGTCATCTTAAAATGGTCCATGTAATAGAGTAAAAGAGATGCAACAGATGAAAAAAAATATGCAAAAGAGACACAGGTATACTGTCCTTATTATATTTTGTTGCAATGCTGAGGAAGACTTCAGTGATAATGGAGGACAAAGAAATCTAGACGTACCCTTAGAAGAGGGAACTGAGTAGGTGTATTCAAAATCAGCCTACTTATTATATTTTCATAATATAAAGAGATGAAAACACTTGCAGAGGCTGAGATTTAACTGATGAGCTAAAAACAAATGAAAGCAACAAAGCTCCTTGAACTGGTCTTGATTGGGTTGGATTTAGATGCAAGTTTTGGATTTATTGGTAGATTGAGCAGTACCTCCCAGACCAGATGTTTCTAAACTCTTCTGTGTTCTAGAGAATATCTTACTGAGTTGCTTACGTGTATTTGATTTATCCTGAAATTTTAAGAATGCTCACCTTTGGGAACAAAGGAGGTACATAGTCAGAAAACAAGCAGCTAACTGCAAAGTCACATCCTCATTTACTCAGTGAATTATTTTCTTTTATTGCCTCCTAAAGCAGATTTAAAAACCCATTTATCCAAGTAGCTCTCCTAACTAAATTAATCTCATTGATGTCTCCTATTTTTTTGCTGATAAGAAAATTAACCTGGAGGCTACTTCTGATGAATATTGTTTTCATGTTATAATAACTAAAATCTTCCATTCAGTCTGCTCACAAACAGCAATGATTTCTGTGGAACTACTGAAAAATAAGAGATTTTTTTTTTTTAAGTAAGCATTACCAATTACAGGGAATAAGAAATTACTCCTTTTCTGCTAATAGGTTTTTACTATGGCTTAAGACATGTCCAAGAGTGGACTTATTTCCTTTTATTTTCCTGCATTTCTCTGAATACGTGCCGCATATTTTTCAGTGTGAAAGTTCTAGGTGGCCTCAAGGACTTTCATGTCACAGGTAAACGTGTTTTACACCTCTTTGTGTAAGAACAGCCCACTGTAACAACCTCTTGCTTTTTTTTTTTTTTTTTTCACATGATTCAAGAGATTTGAAGAGCATTTCCCCTCCTAGCTAGCAGGTAATGTTTTTACAGTAAAGCTGAACTGAAGGGAAAAGGATGATTTCTTTAAATCCTCTGTGTGTATGTGTTTGGGTTTTTTTGTTTGTGGAGTTGGTTTTGGTTTTTTTTGTTTTGTTTTGTTTTTGTTTTGTTTCTAATCCAGCTATTGGTGTCTCTTTCTTATGGTATAGACAACAATGTGAACTTAAATTCCTTCATATGCCATTTAAGTGAATACTTCCTTTTGGAAAATCAAGTCTATGTAACCTGTGATATTTTCCTCTGTCTGCTCATCTCAATCAAGCTATATCTCAGCCTCAGTCTTATCAGAGCTGGCAAAATTGGGATCATTTTCAGGTGAGAAGAGGGACTGAGTTTCTGGACTTGGGTAAAAGACTGGGGTTTCCTGCTGCTGAAGAGAAAAAGGAACTGGGGGAAAGGTTCTGCCACTGCTGGAAGAAATTTCTGCACGTGCTTTCGTCCTCCCTCTGTCAGGCCACCAGCAATCAAGCTGGTTTTCCAAAGCAAATAGAAGGATCAGAGCTATTTTAATCAGCAACTCCCTGTATATCTACAGCTAGAATCATACTTGGTTGGTTTAAAAGCATCAGCTAGGAAGCAGCAGAATCTGTTGTGCACTACCACAATGTTCCCTTCCAAAGTTTGCCTGATTAGAAGCAGTGTACTAAACTTCTCCTCTTTGTGGTACCATCAGAAAAGTCTTTCCTTGAGGCAACGTAAGTAAGAGTTATGGTATACAATATCTAATGCTACATTGACCTAACAATGCAAAATGAATGTTTGAAATTAGCAAGCACTGACATATTGTAATTCTGTCTGCACCTCACCACGTACAATTTCCAGATCATAGCATCTGTTATAGTAAAGAAAAAAAAAAGCAGTAAAGGTGTTGATGTTGCTAGTGTGAATAGATCCAACTTCAGCAGCAGAAAGCAGTTCATACTATACAAAAAATATTCTTACTTATGCATTTTACAGAACCACTTTTCAGAGAGAAACTACTCTTTAATTTTTTTTTCCATTTGGTTTAGTAATACATATTTTTGCTTCAGTTGACATTGGCAAATGTGGCTGGCTGTACTGGCTGAGTTATGCTAATCAGTCACCATTGAGAGGATGATTTTCAGCTGAGGAACAGGAAATTTTGGATATTTATGATGCTGATAATCAACAATGACAACAACAACGAATGTAAAAACCACCACAAGGCTTTTGGGACAGAAAATGGAATTGATGCCTCTCAGATATTATGGTTTGGAATATCTGCTAAGTAGAGATTTTTACCTGAATTTTTTTCTTTTTCTTTTTTTTTTTTTTTTTTTCCCCCTCCGGAAGCTGTATTGTTACAGCTGTTCTAATGCCAGAGGCAATCAAACTGACCCTTTGGTGGGTGTGGCTTGGTATTGTTTTCTGTGGCTTAAAACAAAATGGTGAAAGACACTCCCTTTTGCTAATTTTCCAGTGAGTTTCTGGGAATTCAGACCAATAAGTTTGCCTCAAGAAATTGTTTCAATGTGGCTAAGACCCTTGTTTACATGTTCTTGATTAAGGAATCCTTAATAAGCTGTTCCATTTGCACACAGTTTGCCCAGAGAGGGTATTTTTACCCTCTTTGGGAAACTTTGGCAGTAGGTAATGTATTAAATCATTGGTTTGTAGTTCAAGGGTAAAATTCTATTGGAACTGAAAGATCTGATATTCAGAAGATGTGTATGCTTAAGTCTAGTTCTGCTTTGTTTTACAATTAGTTTCTTATTTAATCTCATTGAGGAATGAGTGCGAGTGTTAGCTTTGTTACTTCAGAACATATTAGAAAAATTAAATAGAACATTTATTGGAGCTTTAATATAAAACCTTTGCCTAGGAAAGAGATCTGAAGTATTCTCAGTGGGTATTTCTGCTGCTCTTTTCTTAGGAGTGGACATTGAATTAGTTGCCTTTGTTGGTGTTACCTGTTCATCCTTGAATGTGTTCAGCAAGTTTATATTTTTCTTACACCGCTTCTGTGCCAGAGGTGACCTAGCAGCAGCGTGTCTGCAGTTCAGCTTATAGCATTTATCAGAATATTTTACTATTCTGCCCTCTATGGCATCAGTTACAAAGCAGATGTTGGTCCAGTCATGACGTGACTGGCAGCTTACAAAAGCAAGGCATTAAAACATCCATCTGCTTTTCATTGCTTGCAGGATGTTCTTCTTCTGAACTGGTGAATAGTCCCTCATTTTTAGTTCTGAATTGTTCATTTACTGCTGTAGGGGAAGCTGCCATCCTTAAGTGAAAACTAGAGTCAGCCCATGAGGAACCAAGAAACAGATGAGGGATGGAGAAATTGGAGGACTAAATCCTCTCCTTCTCCTTGTAACACAGGGTGAAAATCCCCTGGAAGTTAACTCAGCCCAGTTTGTATTAGCTTCTGCACAGCGCTGCTTTCCCATTCAGTGATGTTGCTGCAGCATATCTGAGCCAAATGATAGGGGCCCAAAATCATAGAATGGGTTGGAAGGGACCTTTAAAGGCCATCTAGTCCAACTCCCCTGCAAGGAGCAGGGACATCTCCAATCAGATCAGGTTACTCAGAGCCTTGTCCAAATAGATAACAGTGAATGTCTCTGCACACACCAGCCCTAGCAGGTAAGTGTGTATGTTAAACTCTGGAAGCAGGAGCTCCTGGAAGGAATTACTCCTCTGTCTTGGCTACAGCCCAATTAGTTTTGGAAGTTTCTCTTTACTTTCCCTAGCCACACAGTTACTTTTGCTCAATGTAGAGGGTTCATTCCCTCTCCCCCTTCTGTGTCATGCCAATGTGGTGTTTAGGCTATCAAACCAGGTTAGCTGCTGGGAAGTTTTTCTAAGCTGTGGTTTGTGTTTCGGTTTTTTGTGTGATGTCTGGAATTGGTGGAGATAAAGCATGAGCTTTTATTCTGGACTTCATTACGTGTGGGGTGACCTTTGGCAGTCTAGATTTGTGTACTTAATTGTCTAGCTCTTAAAAATATCTTTGCTAAGAGAACATGTAGGAATGTTCATATAAGATATCTGTGTAGAATAGTCAGAAAAGAAAAAGCAGCTTTTTTTTTTTTGTAAGAACAAGAATTCTCTAACATGCAGGAGTACTAATGATGTAGGGCCACCGGAGGGCACTCTGGCTCTTCGGTTGCTTAAAACTTTAAGAGGAAAAATACGGCTTTTTTTTTTTTTTTTGTTCTTGTGGAAGAAGTTAAAAATAGATGTATCTTTTCTTACTTATGAATAGCCTTATCACAATCTTGGTGTTAACTATGCATAAAGACCATATCACTTTGGAATGCAAATGGCAAAGTGCACCACACACCTTTTCTACCAGTTATTTTTTGGTGATGATTTGAAAGCGAAAGACTTTTCCAGTGTATCTGATATTTTTCTTGACATTGTAATTCTACCAAGTAAAATACACATAAACAATGGGTTTGTTTGGTTAAAGACATCTGTCAGTAAGCTCTCGTGATTACTTCACTGAAAAAGCAGCCTGTCGGAGTTCACAGAGAAATAGTGTTTAAGATTTGCCTCCATATGTGTTTGGCCATCTTAGTGTTTTTATAGAAGTAACGTATTAACCCAGAGATCAGAAATGAATACATGAAAAGCTCATCCTTTTGCTTTTGTTCCTGTAAGTTTCAATAGGGATGATTCTTTTTTTTTTTGGTCTGAGCTAGTGATGTGCTAAATACTGATCACAATTAGTTTCTTCTAATGCAAAAGCTACTGCAATAATGAACCTTTTACAGCCCTTCTCAATTTCTCTGTCAAATTCTTTCATCTGTTTTTAGACCTGGTATGGACCCTTCCAAAGAGATTCTGCTAACGTTGCTTTCCTTCAGTGAGTTAAACCTCACTTAATTCCCCAATAATAAACTTGGTCTTTCCCCCCCCCCCCCCCCCACTATTTTGTGGTTCCAGTACTGCTCTGTCATTTAAGTGAAGGCAGCTGATCGTTTGGAGTTGACGAAGTGATAAAGAAATGTCCCCATTTCATGTGCCTTTGACCACTGTAACTTAAGAACTGATTGTAATAAGATCAGCACAACCTCGTAGCCAAAAGTTGCATAGCTGAAGCGTACGACACATTTTTATTTGGCCGTTGCTCCCTTGAAGCAGAGCATTGCCTGCACGACAAACAAAGACTGTCTCGGTAACAAATCCCCAGTTGTTGCATGCAGGCTTAGCTTCTCTTAGCGAGGCTCTGACAGGCAGAATACTGTCAGGCAGTTTGTGACTCGGCCCCAGATCCCATCTTTTGCAGATTATAGGCTCTCTTCCTGGCCGGTCACCAAGAAATCCTTCCCTACAAGCCTGATTCCTATTACTAGCATAGGGGGGCAGAGTCCAGAGCACTTCATTAACCCATCCTTTGCCAAAATATAGTTTGCATATTCGGGCACTTGGGTTTATTTTCTTTCCAAACTTGTGATTAGGAGTATGCACAGCTTTGTCCTTATATGTATTAAACAGATACAGCCAAATTGCAGAAAGTTTTCTTTAAACTGTTTTGAAAGCACTGAGAATTGCAGTTTTTGACTGTGGCAGAAAGTTAAAATAGCACTTGTTGAAGAACTGGTTAAAATACATTGTTAGTGCCTTAAGTTCACAAAACACTGAGTAGGAACTGTGGGGTTAGGGGGGGAAGGAGGGTTTTTGTGCTCTGTGGAGGGCTGGCAGTTTGAAGTTATTCCCTCTGCATAAATATGGCAACATTTGTAAGCTACTCCAGATCACTCACAGGAATGTAAAGTCAGCAAAATTCTTCGCTTTGGAAAATGACGGTACAGTGGGACCCCTGTAGAGCAAGTATTTTGTGCCTCAATAAGACAATATGTTTAGCAATTTAGTTGTTTTTGTGGTGCTCCTTAAGGCATGAATTGTGTCCTGAGCTGCTTTTCTTTATTGTCGCGGCTGATGCATACACAATGTGGGGAAGGTTGTTATTTCACAGGATGATTCAGTGTTTTTATTATTTGGGAAAAAAACATGCCTCCTTCTCAAATTTGGTCTCCTCCCCAGTATTCACTGGCAGCCAGAAGTCATGGTTGAGACTTGGATTCAAAACTCAACTGCGAATTAAAAATCAGAGCCAACCTGATAGCTGGTATCTAAACTGGCATCTAAAGTGCTGAGCTATTGCACTAAGCACAGACCTGACCTAGAACTAGCATGAGGAAAAAATAAAGACAGGCTGAATGCTAAATTTGGACCATCATGTGGTTCAATCTGGGCTCCAAGGAGCTTTCCCCACCCATTTAGGACCTTCACTCAGGACTGCTGTCTTTGGGGATGACATTTGGGCCATTTCTAGTTTGTGGCTGAAGCACTTGGCCAGGATATATGGACACTGGTTCCTTTGTCTGCCTGTGAGGATTCAAAGTTCTCACCCACATGCCTCAACTCTTTTTCCCTGCCCTGGTTCTGTTCCTGTCTTCTATCCAATGACTGTTTAGTGTGAAATAAGGAAGACCATTTGGCAACAAATACAGTCTCTTCTTGAGCTCTGCTAATTATGCCAGATGTCTTCCACAGATTCTCCAAACCACAGTAGTTTTAGTTCTCAAAATTCTGATGATACATAAAGATAGCAGAAAGTAATATAATGTGGTAAATTACTTTTTGGAGTGATTTCATGGAATATAGAATGCTTAAAGATATAAAATGTAATAAAAACGTCTCAGACAAATGAGAACACAGGAAATCTGAGGTAATTTCCCTTTGGGATACTGTGAATGTTATGGGCTATGCGGCTGTAGCATTCCCCAGGAGGCTACAGTGGCATTTGTGAAACCACTTCTTGGTGCTCTCTTCATTCACACTGCATTGTCTTTTTTGGTGTTGGACACCTTTGCTTTTTCTCCAACACTAGGTGAAAGAAACCTGTGAAGTGTTCTTGGAGGAGTAATGTGCTGTATAATACTCAAAAGGCTGGCTGTGAGAGGAGTTCCAATTGGTATTTATTTGACTCATGCTTGAGGACTCAGATATCCTGGTAGCTAGGTCACTTTGGCATCAGTCTTCTGAAACGGTGACAATTTTTGTGGCTTCTCTGTTCAGTCTCACACTCAACAACCTATATCCTGTACATACATGCCAAACATCTGTGCCTATCACTTTTCTTTGTATTGTGTTGAAAAATCTCCTAGTTCTTGACACTAGCGTGGCAGCAGGTAATCTGGTGAGGTCAATTAGTATTCTAGCTGTTGGATAAGGGCTCTTGACAAAAGATGGCCCAGACCACTGCTAGTTCAGCTTCATAAATACTGGAAGTATAGTGTTCTTTAAAATATTTGGAAATGTAATCAACCTTGAGGTTATAGCTAAGCTACTGAAATAAGCAGCAAATGCTGGCTGCTGCTTTGAGGCTGGTGAGGACTGTGCTTTTCACTTCTTCAGTTACTGATATAGAAGATGCAGGACAACCTGGGATGAAGGTCACAAAGCAGCTGAACTGAATCTGTATATTTAGAGAATTATACAGGATCAAAATGTTTAAATGAGATGTTCCAAGGCATCTTTTTCATGCTTCCTGAAGCTCTGTCCTTTCTTTTATCACAGGAAGAAAGGAATGCACTCTTAGTCATCTGTAGCCAGAACACAATTATACTGACAACCCTGGGAGACAAATACGGCTCAGGACCTCTTGTAAAAGGGGTTGAAACTGTGTATTATTCTTAGGAAGAGAAGCTGTGTCAAGGACCATCAGTGAAATGTGTAGATACCTTTGTAAGACTTGCAAATTTCAGCAAAATTGTTATACCCTGAATAATGGTAGTTTCAGGCTTTGCCAAAATACAGCTGGGCAAATCTGTTACTTCCCGTATGGAAAGCAACTGTTCAATAAGTTATATAATTATACACTATAACATCGATCCTGTCCAAAACCTAGGGCTGTTGCAGATATAAGTCAAGATTTTTTTTTTTTTTTTTTTCCTTGCAACAACTACTTTTTGTTATTCGATTGAAGCCATAAGGGGGTAAACAATTCCATTATTTTCTCTTTTCACCCTCACTGTTCCTGTATCTGAGTTACCATTCGCTATTCTGGAACATGGGTTGGCAGTTTTGGCCTTGCTGCTGTGTGTTGTTTTCCTGGATGTGAGACTAATGAAACAATTTTTCTGTTGTAGTAATTTCAGATTTCCCCAGCCCTTGCTTCCAAATGTGGATTCTGAGGTTGGTACTGTAACTTAAAGGAGTCAACGTGAATAAAAGAAAACAAATTGGAAAACAACCAGATTGTCCCCTCATACGGAATAAAAAGCTCTAGCAGTATTCAGGACTTAGTGCTTGTCTTTTGAGCCCTTTGTGAATACTTGCCTTATGCAACAGAGGTACACATTAAAAACTGATACTTCCAAAAATGATGAAAAAATGTCTGGATTTAGAATAGTAGCCTAATTAACATGGACTTCCACTAAATGTGGTAACCTGGTTACTTAGCTCTTCAGGACCTGTTTGTTCTCTTGCCAAGGTATCTTCCCTACTTTTCAGATGGTGGTGACTGAGAGACCAAAGAACAACTGGATTTTATGTCAACGGATGACTTGCACTTCACCACAGTAGTTTTACGTAAACATTGATATGGCATAATTTTACTCTGGGTTAAAGCTAACCCAGCAAAAAACTGTGCATGTTTAACCTGCATCATGGATAAAAATGTGGTTAATCCAATTAATCATGCTGCAGCCCAAAGACTTGTGTTGGTGTGAGGGAGGGAGCAGTGCAGGAGGGGACAAGGTGGTCTTTTCCTGTGGCAGGTCTCATTTATGATGGTTTAAAATGCTTATGGAAGTATGAATGAAGTTAATAAATTCCAAGTTTAAGTTTCCTGAATCTTGGAGAAAGGTAGTAGACAATTTCAGACACTAGCAAAAAGCTATCTTTGGCATGGAAACATAGCCCTGGCTTAGCAGCATTTTAGAGGAGATAAAGAATTGTTGTGCCTTATTGTTGTTGCATGGAAACACTGCATTATGGAGCTGCGCAAAGGCAGAAAACCCACAGATCAGTACATATATCAGCATAAGAGAATTTTATCTACATTCAACAGAAAAAAAAAAACCAAATTTTTCAGCTTATATAGGTCTAAGCAATGCATTTTCTAACACAGATAAATGCTCTAGTCTTTACAGTTGCATATCATTCTTGTATTAATCATGAAATTGAAGGTATTATGAAGTTGAATACAGAAAGCATGTTTCTTTGCCAGCGGGCTGTTGATGAAGGGCACAACTTGCAGCAGCCCTGTATAACTCCACTAGAGTTGAAATGCCCACAGCATTCTTGCCCATGTTGTCTCCTGGATACGTTGGTAGAATACATAGCACCTTGAGGGCCCACAGATACTCAGTGCCTTGGAGGACCCGGTGGGTGAAAGAACCATGTAGCTTTCACGCTGTGTGGAAGATGGAAGCACAATACCTTTCCATTTTGTACTCAGGTTTTCTTGCTACCACAGAACGTAGGGAAATGATCTTGTGGAATCATCCAGTTTCACCAATATCTTGCTGCGCTGTAGACCTTCAGTGTTTCTGTGTGATGCATTTCCATGAAAAGTAGAAGACAATGAGTAGAGAGCTGAGAGCCAACAAGCTGAGCAAAGTAGTTTAAGACATTGTAGTGGTACTGTGCTAATATAAGATACTGATTTTTCCGCAGGAAACTTGGAAATTGATTGACTGTTTATCACTGATAGTGACATCACTGAGCCCCGGGCTCCCCTCTGGGTGGCTGGGGGAGGCACGGAGGAATGGAGACATTGGGAACGCTGCAGAACACCCTGCACTGCAACCTGAATGTGGACAGGAGGGACGCCAGCTCTGTGTCTCTCTGGGGCTGCCCCAGTGCTACCAAGTACACAGCTGTAGAAAACACCCATGGAGCACTTACAGTATTGTTTGCCCTTCCTCATCCTCCACCCAGTAAAATCCAAATGGATAAGCCTGAGAAGGAATTAATGAAGGGTTTATGGCTGATTTATTTACCTTCATAAATAGAGAAATGAATGTGTTTAAGATTTTTATGAAAACTTCTGTCTTCTCAAATAACCTTTTAGTTTCAACGATACTATTGAGTTTTTGTAAGGCCCAGTTTTCCTCAATTTAAACTGCTGTTTTTCATGGGAAATTTAATTAAAAAACATGTATGTCTTACTAAATGTAAGCTTGTACTATACCAAAGGCAGGGCTTGCCTGGTTCTGGCATTAGTGAAGGAATTGCTTTTAATTGTTCTCATGAGAGCGAAACAGAACCGGGACCTAAACTCAACATTTGCTGTAGAACCCTATTATTATTTTCTAAGTTTAACAATGTTCTCTTTCTAGTTACATGTTTAAACTGTCAGGGTTTAAAACCACCTAATTGGATGCATTTATGCTGTACGCCCCTTTGTAGGAGCTGCTCAGCTGCTGGCAGGAGAAAGGGGGACACCCTCAATTGGTGTTGCTGGACTTAGTGGAACTGCAGCCTTGTCACTCTATCCCAGCTAAGTCTGCCTTTTCTGCAACGTGAAGTGGTTGAAGAAAACTCAGGTTTTCTGAGCAGCTGCTGATCAGCTACAATATAGGTATCAAAACTGAGATAGCTTGTGCCCAGGGAAATGTTCTAACTCAAAATATTTTGCTTCATGTCCTCCTAATTTTTTTTTTTTAAAGGAGCATCTGCAGTGTTAACAATGTAGTTACACTTGTTTTGTAATGGTTTGATGTTAATGAATAGAAGTGACCTTTCTTTATCTTACAATAAATTAGTACTTCCCGGGTATTCGTGTGTATGTGGAATGAAGTAGACTTCTCAGCTGGAATTTGAATATCAATAGGAAAATGATGCCTCAGACTCTTAAGAATCGTTGAGAATTATTTATCTTTAAGAATCTTTAAGGGTTTTTTCTCACTTTTTGTTTGTTATGCTGCTATGGACTTATGTCTCACATTGCATATTAATCAGATTTCCTGACACTTGATATCAATCATAGCATACACCCTCATTTTCTTATCCCTCTGAAATTACATATGTACATAAAACAGATTAGAGAAAGTTTACCTAATAAAAATACACAAAGTTGCTGCTTAGTTCCCTGACAACAGGGTCACATTCATTCTAATTCAGGGGCTTTGAACTGCAATTTCTGTGTTAATCTATGCTTTCCCGAGGTGTTGATGACACATCCTAAAAGTACACACTATTTCAATTAAATATTTCTGTTCGACCTGGCAAGAACATGGACTTACAGCTTGTGCCTGCAAAACCAGTGATCTTCATCGGCTTTGGAGAAAACTTAACCTGGTGGATATTTCCTGGGATGCTTCCCAGCTTGACTTTATCCCATCAAGATAGACGTCTTGTCAATATTACAGGGGCTTTGAACTTTTCTTATGGAGGAAGATTAAAATAACTTCTACATATTCGTATTTATATTTTCCCTCAAACAATGAAGTCATTTGCCAGTTTTGGAAGTAAAGGCTTTGTTGTTTCAAAGAAAATTCCATGGTATTTGAAATAAAATGTAAAAGCAGTTGATTTCCCAGCTGCTTAACAGTTCTGAGGGTCAGTTATAAAAAATTACTTTTCCAGTAGCCAGGGTAATGAACAGCTTCTTTTCAAGCCTTGGAATTATTCTCTGAGCATTAATCACTTTTAATAAAAATAAAACTTATTTTTAATTGTTGAAACTACAGTTTTTTTTTTTACTTTGTTCACTTAAGTGGAAGGCTCCCATGGCTCCAACCACTGCTGTTCTTATTTTTCTTTGAGGTAAATTTTGACACTTTTTGACACTGTTTTAATAAATTTGGATTGTTATTAAATGGCTTAACAAAATATTACATTTTCATGATTTTTAAACCTGCTGTTGAAAAAGAGAGGTGCTAGTGGATGAAGAGACTGGCTTAGCACAGCCCACCAACTAGCCATGCTAGTCTGAATGGAAGCTCTGACCACGCTGTCTCTCTGCCATCGTGGCCTATTAGTGGCTCTTGTCCCTGAAGGAACCTCCTGGAGTTCCCTCTGGTCCCTTGACTCCTGCGAGAGGTGCCCATTCCTGAAACTCTGTTTAGTGAAACCTAATTAAATATTCTGATATTTCTAATTCCCAGATTTCTCTGTAGCTGTTGTCACAGTGAAGCTTAAGGACTCATTGGACTGGTGGGTTTAATGGGGAGCCTATTTTCCCATCCTTCTACAAACTGCTGGATCTTTCAACAAGTACTTTTAGAAAACCCCTGATCATTATTTCCTTCCTCTCTTCTCCCCAGACTTTCCTGAAAACTCCTATTTAACAAAGCCCTAAGATTGCCCTGCAATCTTCTTGACAGTCTTGTCTGTACAAGCTCCTGGTACACATTCCTTCAGATTTTGTCAAGCTTGGAATTAGATACGTTTCTAGTTCTAAATCATTCTGGTGGTTACTTGAATTTGCTGTGATAAATTGTTTTCCTGTTGAAAACCTCAGGGTATAATGGGATATGACTGAAACTGTGTTGTCTGGAAGTTAGTGTGGCTGAGCAGAAATGACAGGGTAGAACCTTATGGAAATGACATAGTATATGGAATCTGTGCCGTAGTGAAACAAAAACAAGGAAAGGGGGCTTGAGAGCAAGGAAACAGGGAGCCCTGAAGAAAGGGACCTTACAGAAAGAAGATTGTGGGCACTCAAAAGGAGAGTGTTATGATAATTTACCACTTCCATGTCCATCTCTTTCATAAACAGTTGTGTTAAAGTAACTGTTTCTCATTTTTCCTAATGTTATGCATCCTGTCCAACTACTGCTTCATACGGTTTTTGTTATTAGCAGGACAGAAATTGTATAACTATTGTACAACTTTAACATGATTAGAAATATGTGGTCCTCGACACAAATTCATCCTGAGGGTCCCAGGCTACGGTATGTGATGAGAGATGTGATCTGTCTGGCGAATCCAAACCATGGCAATATAATAGGGGTGCTGAAACACGCAGCTTTTCCAAATAATATTTTCGGTTTGATTTTTTTTTTTCACCTTTCTTTGAGGTTTAAGTTTGACATTCTACTCTGTGTGTATCTGTGTGCAGAAATACAGAAAGTAGCTTCAACTCCTTTCTTTCTCCTGTTCCCTACTGTCCTCTTGCAGCTGTAAAGCAGAAACTGGTTATTACGCAGTTTATCCCTCCTTAAACGCTTAAAAAAACCTTCAGAGAGTCTCAATCCTTACATTGGCTGAGTAGCAATAATAATTTTGTACGTTAATTTAAATGCTTTTGGAGTTCTGTAGTTCTAGGTCTTTTTTTCTTACCAAGCTTATCAAGGTCTCGAAAGTTAGTTTAAAAATCCCGAAAGATTTTGATGTAAACCCCCAGTTCCAGAAGTAAGGGCTAGGTGGAAAGCACTGGATTTTGATCACAAATTTCACAGGAACATTGGTACAGTGGTCAGTAACTAAACTCTGAATACTCCGATGCTTTGGTATCTCATTAAATCCCTGGATTAACTGATTTTTGGAATTCAGTCTAGGCCCCCTTTCTGCAAAGTGCCCAAATTACCAATCTGTTGCTGGTTCCTAACTCTGCCCTTGACCACCCAATACTGTCTCCACTTTTCACCAGATTTATTCAGCCACATCCATCGTTTGAAGAGTATTGGAGCTCCCAGCAAACACAAGTATAGGGAATTTGAGCTTTGGGGTTTTTTTTAATCTACTAGTAGAAGGGAGAGCGAGCTTCAGGCACCATGAAAAACCAAAGAGTACCGAGATGTTTTAAAGTTAGATTTAACTAATTTCTCAGATGTCATATTGTAGTTTGAAGATGAAAATCATTATAGTGATTTTACTGGTAGGTGCTCAATATTTTTAGGGTTTTGTGTGCTTGTTTCCAAATGGGACTCAATGTTAAATTAAAACTCTGAAATACTCTACAAAACAGAGACAGAACACTCATGTTCTCTCTTTGTTTCTTCCTCTCTCCCATTACATCATACAATTTCCTTTCTTGGTAACAGTTACACTGCTCTCTTACAACTTCACCCTTATGAGCATTGAACTCTCTTCTGTATCCCTGGACTTTTCTACAGCAGTTGATCTTAACACTATGAAATCAGCTGTCAAACATTGGAAATGCTGAGATACATGGTCTTCCCGCCCCTTATTGATTAATCCATCACTGCAACACAGAATAACTCATGTGCATATCAGTTAATTATTTACTTCTAATATGTTTGATGAAATATGTATTAAAAGCTAGAGACAATGCCAAGGAGAAGAATATTTGTGAAACAAAGCCGGAGAATGTAGAAAAAAAAAAAAAGCTTAGACCTGATTCTTACAGAATCCATATTTAGGGAAGAAGAGACTAGACTGAAAAATGAAGTTTTGCCTCAAACAGGCAATCTTCTTCCTTTCCAAGAAAGGTATTACATTTTTGAGGTGTTGCATCCAAATTTAGTCTTGAAAAATGTTTTTGCTGCTTCAGCTAGTCAAGGTGTTCCTTTAAATGCATGTTGATGATTAATTTTTTTTAGGGTGAAATATTTAATGTTTCTATTCTTTAAACCAGAAAGAATTTTTGGTTTCCATAAAATGGAAAGATATTAAGTGACCCACCTGAATATGGGCTCTTGTTGAGGATCACTATAGATAAAGAGGTCACACAGAGTTACAGCAGAGACATGCGTTTATTTAGTTGGTCTTAAATTAAGACACTAGCATTCCTATTTTCAGATTTTATCCTAAAATTCTCAACTGGATAAAAATTGCTCTTGATGTAGCACCAGGCTTTATAAATTCTCTTACTGAACTTTTGGATAGCATTACTTAGTTTGATTAACAGCTGAAACCACAATGTTAGGTTAGTAATTAAACTGCTATTATGTATCATAAATTCTCATGATCAAAAGACTTTACAGGTTATAATTCATTCCCGAAATGACCTGGTAAAAGAGAGAACGATATTTTGTGGATCAAGAAAATGACTGATTTTAGAGTAGGAAAAGTTCCTCTAAGGGATTTTTTTAGAGCAAAAAATTCTGGAATGCATCAAAGACTGTGAATGTTGAACTCTAGGCACACAAGCCATCACAGACCTTCTCTGTGGTGTGATGTCAACATCAACTCAGTTTTGAAATTAAGAATTAAGTTTAAGTTAATCCATGCAGAGCATATATTTTTCCTGGTGTCTGGTTATTATATGGACATCTGAAATATGAATGTGGGATAACTGGTTAAGGCTGTGTCCATTATCTAATGTAATATATGATTCCTCTCCTTATCTACTCTCCAAATATTTTTGCAAGAAGCCATACAGAATCTGTACATTTATGGCTTAGTGACAAAAGATCGTGTATAAGAAGTGCAGGAAACACTTCAGAAATATAAAAGATACATGGCAGGCTTGGTGACATTCTCATATACAGGTATGGTAGCAAAAGTCAACTAATTTACCTGCAACCAATGGTATGGCACTTTTGCAGCTTTGTCAGTCAATCAAATTTATGACAGAACTGTTTCTTTAATCAGTTTAACGTTTATTTTATGCAAAGCAACCTGTGTGAGACCTCTGGAATGACTCAAAGTTTGTCTGTGAGCTTAGTTTGTGTTTCTGATGCAACCCTATCAAAGATATGTAAAAAAAAATAGATAATCAGAATCTTGCTAGATTACATTAAAGTTTCCCTGTGATGGAAAATAGATGTGATCGTTGCTCTTTTCTGAATATGGTTACATACCAGAGAAAAGGTCAGATTGATATTCCAACTGATTTACCAACAAATGCAACCTTATCTTTCTGTAGGAATATGAATTGTCTTCTGGCCTCTGCAAAATGAGTGGAGCACTGGCAAAGAAAAATCGTAAGAAAGGGTATCTCCCTGCGTGCATGATGAGCTTGCAGTTGTACCAGCTCACAGCTAAGCAAAAACAGCTGTCGGGGCTCGCTATTTCAGTGGCTGGTTTGTTCATCAGTGCAAAGAGTTAATTTTTAAATGCCAGTAATAGACCATGATTCTGGAGTTGAGAGATGTTAGAAACTGCCAGCATGACACTTTTTTTTTTTTTTTGATATGCAAGGTATTTAAGAGGTAAGAGCACAGCTGGAGCCGGAGCACATACGTGTCAGAATATCATTTCCCCCCGGCAACCAAGCACAGCTCATCCAACCTGTGCAGACACGGGAACACTGACCCCCCTGTTCTACAGACCAGGGCTGTTGAATACGGGGCTCACAGGGCTTCAAAATCCAAGACCACTATTCTCAAGGCATTTGGTAAATTCTGTGGTACTGCAGTACACAATGAGTTTAGTATGGTTTAGTGAATACACACAGTAAGAAATCTGGACGTTTCTCTGTTTCAAATCTACTTGGCTTAGAGCCTCTGAATGGAACATAACCTCCCTCTTCCCCTTTCTTCAAAATCAACCCAGGTCAGCACCCTCTTTGTGGAGGTTAAGTTGCACAACTTAATTACGTCTCTGAACTCAAGGCAGCTCTAGACACAAACCCTTGGGAATAAAACAAAAGGAAAAGCTATAAAACATGATAAAGAGAGAATATGAAACACATTATTTGTCTTAAAAACATTCTCAATAAGTAAACAACACAGAGGCGGTTGTGAATAGTGGCTGCAAGTCTGACAGTTATCCTCTGAGGCCACAGATTCTTCCTGGGCTTACTACTAAAATATGAACAGGTTAGAAAGCATTTCTTTTACTTCTTAGCATGTAATGTCTATTGCTCCAAAGTTCGGTAATCAGTGAAGTGCTTTGTCAAACATCGAGCTTTTTCTGACCAATCCAGGAACAAGGAAGTGTTTAGACATGATTTTTTTTCCCTTTCCTTTTATGGTTGCTGCAACATTGACCATTTCCCATCCATTTTGCCAAAGCCTATCATGTCTACACATGTGGATTAACATTTAGGAGACCCCAATCATCTTTCAGTGCAACAGAGAATATGTGGCCGAAGCATGGATGCTCTGGTGCTCGGAGCAAGGGCCACAGCTGGTCATTGGGACACTCTGTGTTGCTGTGCTGCAGTGGGTGAGTAGGTTATTTTTAAGCACTCCACAACAAGGCTTCTTTTCAGTCTCAGTGGAACTACTATTTATTTAAAGGGCTCTTGAAACTTGTCATTTTCAGTATGTAACATTTTCCTAAAACAGCTAGTGATGCTGTAGACAGCCTTTCCTTTTGCTGTGAATTCCCAGGACTTTGCCCGTTAGGAGAAATGGTTGTGTCTTAAGTCCTCATTCATGATCTCTTCTGAGCAGCATATGTGCTGGGAGGGAGGAGAGGGTAGGAAGCAGGATAAGCCGGTTTTGTAGCAGCCTGTTTCCAGGAACCAGTGATATTCCTTAACTTTTCAGATGCATTTAAGATTTTCTGCTCTGTCCTTCTTCAAGTTTGTCTTGATTCCAGTTTTGGAAGAAAGCTCATTGCAGTAAATGGCTATACTAAAGCGAGTAAAAAGTGCTAACTTAAGGATTTGGAAGTTTAGGGCTTGTTTAGAAAAACCACAATTCCTAGTGCTAGCAGGTTAGGTAGTAGAGGCTGCCCAACGAAGATCCCACTTCTATAAAGGATAATGCTAAAAACTAAATCCTGAATTATTGTTTTCATTACATCATAGTCATTTAGGTTGGAGAAGACCCTTAAGATCATCGAGTCCAACTGTAAACATAGACTGCTAAGTCCACCCTAAACCATGTCCCTAAGCGCCATGTTTATGTGTCTTTTAAATACCTCCAGGGATGATGATTCAACCACTTCCCTGTTCCAATGCTTGACAACCCACTGGCTATGAAAAATAAAATAGATGTCAAAAAAGAGGAATTAAAGATGGAAACAGATGAAACTCCTCAATTTTCCAAGCTGTTTAATTAATACTACTTTTTAGTGGATATCAGTCAAATATTTTGTCTATCCGTCTTTGCAAACGTCCGCAAGACAGTTTGGGAGACTTGCTATCTGAAAGAGTTACCATTGTAGTGGTCTTAGGGACAACAGTCAGTGGACTCAACCAGAATTCATATATGCTCTCAAAGTCTCTTTTCTCACTCTTTTGAGTTCCTGTCCTTTTCTTTGCCGTCTCCCCCCACTATCCCCAGAGGAATCTGAGGGAAGACAAGCCTACAACCATTCTGCTAAGCTTGTGTCATCTGGGCTTCCGCCCTGATGAAGGAATTAATTATCCACTGCGGGCGTTCACTTCATTTCTACAGAGTGAAAGTGCTGGAACATAGCCCAGAATTTGGGCCAGTGTATCTATTTAGACATAAATATTTACATAGAGATGAAAAGGCAAAACTCACTCCTCCTGTCAGGTCACTGAAATCTATGGAAAGACGAAAGGATTCAATTGATCTAAGTGTTGCAGATGTGGAGTGAAGAAAAGGTACTAAAATTCAAGATGAAAGTAAAAATCCTCTCTGAGCTTTCTTTTTAGATGTTTCCTTTATTCTTTCAAGACTACTTAAATCATGCCATTTTGCGGATAGATCAATCAGAAATAACTGCGCTCACCAGTTTTTTTCCAACCAAAGTAGCCAAAAAAACTCTCTTCAGCCATGTTGTCTGGTGAATGGGTTATTTTGGTGACAGAGATATATATATATATATATATATATTCTAGGTAAGAAATGTTAGAAGTTACTAAGAAATCAGCAGCAGCTAAACAGTTTCACACAATATGATGTATCATGAGATATGAGTAGCAAAGCTGTTGTGAAGATCTGTCATCTAGGTACAGTCTCAAAAAGTGTCATGTTAACCAAAAACATGAATTCCTGTCAGTAACGTGTCCTCCTCTTGTCTATTTCCCAGGGACAGTGAGAGAAAAATTGGAAAATATATTCTAGCCTTCATTTTTTTTTTTAACTATATGGCTAAAGAAATGATTTTACAAAAGAATTGCAGCATATATTGTTTTTCCTATGTTCGTTTTACTTATGGATTTTTTTTTTCTTCAGGGAACTAAAGTACCATATCTGCAGTCTAGTACGCAATTGCAAAACAGATTTTCTTTTATTCCGGTTGTATTATTAAAATAGAATAGTTTGTGTTGGAAGGGACCTTTAAAGGCTATCTAGTCCAACCCTCCTGCAAGGAGCAGGGACATCTCCAACCAGACCAGGTTGCTCAGAGCCCTGTCCAACCTGGTTTTGAATGTTCCCAGGGATGGGGCATCCACCACCTCCATGGGACAACCTGTGTCAGTGTTCCACCACCCTCATTGTAAACAGTTTCTTCCTATGTCTAAGCTAAATCTACCCTCTTTTAGTTTAAAACCATTACCCCTTATCCTATCGCAACAGACTCTGCTAAAAAGTCTGTTCTCATCTTTCTTAAAGCTCCTTTTAAGTTCTGAAAGGCTGCACTAATATCTCCCTGGAGCCTCCTCTTTTCCAGACTGAGCAGCCCCAACTCTCTCACCCTGTCTTCATAGGAGAGGTGCTTCAGCCCTCTGACCATCTTCATGGCCTCCTCTGGACCCACTCCAACAGGTCCATGTCTTTCCTGTGCTGAGGGCTCCAGAGCTGCACTCTGCTGCCCGTAAACTGCTGCTACCTCTATTTGTTTGTAGTATCTGTAGGAGTGGATGGATCTCATTTGTCAGTCAGTAGGGGCATGAAGCGTGAAGGACTGCAGGAAAAACTAGTACAGGAGAAAAAAGGCTATGTTAGATTCTTCATACGACATCTGTCTTGTGTGTTTGGTTAGAAAAATATGACTGGTCTGCTTCTTTTTCTTTCCAAAAACCTATGAACTGACTGGTGTTTAGTGTTGCAAAATCTGAAGATTACAGAGGATCCACAAAAGGCAAAAATAGTAGGCAAAGCCAGGAGTCTGTTACTGCTTTGAACACTAGATGAAAGCAAGTGGCATTGTCTTCAGTAGGCTGCGAGGCTATATTTATATTTATACCTTATTTAATGACAGTGGACTATGAATGCTTTTTTGATACTTTCTGAAATACTCAAGGGACTAGACCACGGACTGGCATGGATCAGAAAAAGCAGAGTTCTGTCTCTTGTGTTCATGGCTTATAGTTTGCAATTTCTGTTTTAAGTGCAAATAATAATATTCAGCTGCTTCTAAATGCAGAATATTTTGGATGATAAGTTTGAAGAATGCTGGAAATTTGATAATCTGTTTCATACTTAGGTAAAATAAACTTGGAAGAATTCTTAATAAAAAGTCTTGTGTACACTGGATGTAATGCCTTAGAATTAGCAGGTTAAACATATGTTGCTTGATGCATACCATGGTCTGACTGCAGCATATATAACCTTGCAAAATCAGATGTGATACACTGGAACATACATATATAATGCTCAAGAACATGATTTAACTCCAACTGACGTCAATGGAATACAGACTCAGAACCATTTTACCAGAGATGTAAAAAGAAAAAAATGGATAATGAAATGAAAATAATGTCTTCTTGAGTTGGCTGTAGATTTTTCCGTAAACCATGTGTCCCTTGAAATGATTTGTATGAGGGATTATGGTGTTTCGTGGATTACAAAACCACAAGAGGAGGAGGCCAAAATAGTTAGAGGTGGGAATTTTGAGTACATCTGCCCAACCTGACATGTGGATTTACTTCTCAGTTGTAGAAAAATCCACAGAAATCTGTACATTGTAGGAAATCACTCCAGAAATTCCTGTTGGGCAACTATCAGCTGAACTGGTCTAAGTCAGGGATTCCCTCTGACTCTTAAAGACTTGTTAACAAGACAGTCTCCTCAACTCAGTTCTTCTCAAGGCTGATCTCCCAAATGAGTATCAAGTTATACCCCTGAGCCAGATTCTCTGTGCTCTAGTGAAATTGCTGTCAAAATTCCATTGCTTTCTACTGGCACAGCAAATGTCTATTGTCTACGACTGATCTTTTTTTTTTTTTTTTTTTTTTACATAAGCCACTATATGCGCAGCTCTAATTCTGAGAAAAACTGACTTGAATGCTTTATAGACTTGTATGCAAGTGTCAAGCATTGAAAAGTAGTGTAGATTTGGATAATTAACAGCCCAGTATAGGTAATGATTAAAATACTTTTGAATCTTTGCTATTTTGATTTTCACTCACATTCTGAATCATTCAGCTAGTTTCCTGCTCCAAAGATTAGTTTAGGAGTATATAGTTACACAATTTGTCTTAGGCAAACACTCTAGTCTTACGGTTTTGTCCCTAATCTACCTAAATACACAAAACCTTTTCAGAATAATTTACGGGGGCATGCATGTGCCGAATGGAAAATAAACCTGTAACTTCATCTCATCACTTAATTTACTGGCTTCATGTGCTCCACTATGAAGCTACAGCACTTGAAGTCTTATGTTGCTGGTGTCCACTCTCCACTTATCATCAGATCAATGGCAATTCAATAAATGTGAATTGCTTGAGGTCAACAGGAATTGTGAGCTTGTTTCACTGATTTTCTTGTCAGAAATCCTTTAAATTAATAGAACAATAAAGAAAACAAAAAGCCAGCTTCTCAACTGCTGCAAGTTGGTTTAGCAGCTTTCACTTCAGAGAATAATTGCTTCAGCACAAAATATCTGATAAATGCAGGACAAAGCTGAATAGTGAGATTATTTAGAAAACAGCGTTGAACTGCATATTACAAACCCATTGTGACAGCTGTGGTAGAGTTGCCTAGACCAAAACCAAAGCAAAATGCATAGAGGAGTTGTGAGCTGTGATTTCAGACTGAAGGACATCTCAGCTTCTGGGAAAGGAGGTGATCATCTACTACAGTTGTTCCATGAACAGGGTAGAGATCTAGTTCATAGATTCACAACAGCTTTGAAGTATGAGGGCTATCTTCTGCTTTATGTTTCTGACTCTTGAGACAATTTCACACTTCTATGCCTGCAAGATTCTGGATATGCATGTGAGCACTGTGTCTGGAAGTTCTGAAGCACTTTATAACCCTGAGAATGTGGTGAGTAAAGAAAGGAAACAACACTTATTTCTTAAATGAAGTGGCTAAACAGCGCTTGGGAGTCATGATATGAAGGGAAATAATTTGAATTAGGTGAGATGTGCATGGCAGTGTAACGGAAAGAAAGTCTCCTCATTTTCATCAGCTAATAATCAAAACAGTTTGACACTACTTCCACAGGAAGCCAAAAAATAGGGAAACAATTATTTAGAGAAGAATACAGCAAAATAATATATATGCTTGTATCTTGCATCTTAGGGTAAACTGTACTTTTAAGTTCCTAGATGTATATCCAAGGCAAATATATTGACTCAGAAGCAGAAAAAAAGAAAGGGAGACCTCTGAGTGATGTAAACAATCATGTATGTGGAGATGGTGTTTGTTTGGTTTTTTCCTTTAAATTTTTTTCTTTTTTTTGGTCACGTACTTAGTTACCATGTTAATTCAGTGCTTAACGATTGTGTTGTGCAATTGAACAGCAGAAGAAATGTGCTTGTCACTTACATGAAGAAGCTTTTTTAAATGTAAAAATCATCATGATTTCTTTGATATATTTGGCAGCCATTTTGACCTGTATGTTTCTTACTGATACAAAATTTTGATGTCAATGGCAACATTGTGCAAATAATAGATTTTTAATATGAGAAGTTTTTTTTTTTTATTCAAAGCAGCGTCACCTGCCAAGTTTGAGGTTTAAAAAAATCCCAGACATACATATATATATATTTTTAATCTGAGTAAAAAGAAAAGTGTCTCAAACTATGTTGTGATCTGGTAACTTATAAGATGTCTGAATCATATTTTGTCATACTTGGCAAAGATCTTTTCAGACTCAGACCAAACAAAGCAAGCTTCTGCCCTGAAAAAGTTTTGCCAAAATTATGAATGATTAGAATTGGAGTTTTAGAGAAATGTCATATGAACTTTGTATTATTGCTGTTTATTAATTATTATTCATAATTTTTGCTTGTTCATTATTCACTTGTTTGTAAAAACATTTGCTAAATGAATATGGACTTTGAATCGAGCAGGACAGATGGGTAATGTGTTACTGTTAATTTAATATGACACACTGCAGACAAAATACCATCAGTGCAAAGATATATTTCATATTCCTTCAGGGAACTGAACACAACCCTCACAGTTAAAGTTCAGTTACTTTTATTACTAGTCCAAATAATATACTTGGTGGTTGCTGAGTCCACAATTTTTCTTTTCCTAAGTTATGCTCCATAATAAGAAATACTTTTGTGTATTTTAAATATCTACAACAAAAGACAAACATCTACGTACAGCAACAGTCTTGTATATAATATTATAAATAGTGGGAATGAAGAAAATGTTGTAACGAGGAGCATGGAATCTCTTCTTTTAGCAGAGTATCAGATCTAGTTTTCATATGAAATCACCTGAATCAGCAAATGGGACACTGAAGTTCTTTTTCCATAGAACAGAAATGACATGGCAGTGAAAATACTAGTATGGAAATAGAAATGAGGAAGAGTTTTCATCAGTTGACATCATATGAACACGTAAGAGTGCAATTAGAAATTCTAAGGCATGATATAAAGAAGGTACATACTGGGTAAGAAGGCAGCATTCTGCAAACACAATACTAAGAGGAAGACTGAGGACAGAGCTGGTCCACTGTTCAAAGAGGAAGAAAAGCTAGAAATAGATGATACTGAGAAGATTAAAGAATTTAATTTTTTTTTTTCTTCAGTCTTTGCTAAGAGGATAAAGTATGCACAACATCAGCAGCAAAGGGAGAAGTACTCGGGTTAGAGAAGGAAGAAAGAAAGGAAAAAAAGGAAAAGATCACTGATAATAAAATTAGTCATCTTCAGATCATCTGGGGTGCCAGGCTTCCACCCTGAGTACTTCCATAACTCAATGAGAAGTTTCAGCATCACCAGTTATTGTCTCTGAGAGCTTGCCAGAGGATGAGTGTGATCCGGAAGACTTCTGAAAGACCATCACAATTCATAAACAGCATGAGTTCTGACTTCTCTGCTTTATTCTCAGCTGGGGTGGGTATTCTAAGATCCCTCTAGGCTCTTTTAAATTTTTTTTTTCCTCCTCTTTTGCAAATCAAGTGGTTTTTGGTTTTCAGCCAGCCCTTTTCACTGCCTCTGGAATAACCCAGTTGCACTTGTGCAGTTGAGCTTGATGGGAGTCAACCACACCTCATTATCTCTGCTCACAAAAATTCACCAAATTCCAGGCCATTGTTAGTCTTGGCAGAGGATGTTTTTTTCTAGGAGCAGCACTATTAGGGCATGACAGCACCAATCCTGGGGACACCAAACTCCATGTACAGTTGCATTTCTCAAGGTGCCAAAGAAAATAGTTATATTTTACTTGAAATGACAGATAGTGTGTAGATTTGCTTCCAAATAACTCTGCCACTTGGCTGTTTCCCTGCAGTAGGCAGTATATTCATCTGGGAAAACAGTATGGAGGGTAAAAAAACATAATAGTGATTTATTTTGCTTTTTATTTTTATTTTTTTTTTCACAAAACAGAAACCGAGTCATCTAGTATATTCCTCTTGATACTTCAGAAATGCTCTGTGCCTCAATTAATGAAGGGGACTATTTTTTTTTTTTTTTTTTTCAATTTGTCACTGCTTCAGTGTATTCTGATAACATAGTCACAGAGAATTTACAAGATATGTTTCTTAATATCCTTTGCCTCTGACTTCTAATTTTCCTTGAGCTTGCTCTTCACCTGTTTATACTAAAACTTAGCTGTATTTTAATTTCTACTCCTATTAAGAGTGCAAAGGACAGGGTTTGATACAACGTGTAATCAATACATTTTACCAGTACCAAAACTTAATATTATGGTTAACAAGTATCTGCAGCTGTGCTAAATAGCATGAAGTGTGTACGTAAATTATAAAACTCATCGTTATGTATTTGCAAAGCTAATAATTCAGAAGAGGATGAAAGTCGTATTTGCAATTGATAGTGACATCACATGGGGAAAAAATTACGCAGCAATTTATATTGTTATGCTTTGAGGCACAAGGCAGTCACTGCCTGATGGCTGGGTCTTCTAGGTACAGCTTCTACCTAACTTTGAATTGGTTTCTGGAAAGAGGATTTAGTACAACATTTGGGATAAAACTGGGTCCTGCTCTCATTCGTGAAGGCTGTTTCTGCCCAATGTCCCTGCCAGAGAATGGCTTGGAAAAGTAGATCGCTAATGAGCTCTGTGTAGTAGTGTAAATGATGGAAGAAGCTTTGTTCTGTAGAGACCAGAATTTAGAAAGAGTAAAATAGATATATTTTATCTTTTTTTTTTTATTTATTTGTTTTTATTATTTATTTATCATGATCCTTTGGTACTATGAGTATTCTGCTTTTTACTTCTTGCATCTCTTAAAAACGTTCTTTGGGCTCTGAAGTTTGTATGTTTCAAAGCAGGCTAACATCAACACAATTCTTAAATGAAATTTCACGGGTAATGAGCGTACATGTGTGTCCTTATTGCACTGATATAAAAACAGTCACAAAGATAATGTGTTAACAGGCAAGAATTGGATCCAATCTGTGTAACTTTCTGTTGTTTACCTTTTGAAAGTCTACTCGTTTTGTGTGAAAAGCTGCATCTGCCCCAGCAACGTCCCGCTTCCAGTGCCTAGGATTTGGAATCTGACAGTTTTCATGTCAGATACTGTATCAACCAACCTACTTAAAGCTTGAATTTAAAAATGTAGCCACCTTTTTTTTTTTTTTTTTTTTTTTTTACTAACAGTAGATTATTTGAGGAGAAAGTCTAGTTTAGCAATGGTCAAACCATAGGTAGCTTTCCTATCTCTTTTGCCCTATTTCCTCCTCACGTTTTACAGAATTAACTTCTGAACTATGTATATTGCCTCTTCTTTTTTTTTTTAATTTTTGAATGCTTGCTCTTCAAAATGCTGATAAAGATAATAGATTTTAATATTTTTTTCACCTTGATCCTAAGTAGTTCAAACAAAAAATGTACAATATAGCTGTTAGCTGTGTATCATTAGTAAAATCTCCACATTCTGTGTCCGAAAAAAACCCCTAGCCTACTTCAGAATAAATTAAATAAAATGAAATAAGAATATTTGAAATTCCTATTTAGCACATTTTGGTGACATGTTTTGACAACAATGTTATCACATTTTGCTTATAATTTCTTGAACAGGTTAGCTATTTTACTTTTTTTTTCTCTTGTATCTCTAAATATTTGAGTTTTAAAATTACTTCTAGGCTTCTATATTTGTGTAGGCTTTACTGATACGTGGCTTTGTGAGCTACTGTGTTCAAGTTTCCACTTTTTCTGCCACTACCAGGATTTTAAGTAAGGAGGTGACTCATACCAGTGGTGGTAGTGTCATGCCATTTTTTTTGCTCAGTGGATTTTGTTCTGTATATTCAAAACATTTATTTAAGAGTTGTTTTTTTTTTTTTGCCATTTCTGTGCTTATTCTTGAGCCCAGAATAAATTTGCCAAACTGCCTTTGGTTCTCCTAAAAAATGCTAGGCTTATGTTTGATAATTTTGAGTCTATTCATGCTCCTCTTGAAGCTGAAATACCTGTTGCTCTGCTCAGCTCTAGCCTTGTTCACAGCACAGTGGAAGCGTGAACTGGAGCTCACCCAGAAGTGGCGTAGACTCCAGTCGCCTTCTTGCCGCTTTGCCGTTTCAGAACACAAAGCTAGTTCTGCCATTTGAATATCTCTGCTTCTGGGCAGGTCTCAGCTGGTGTAAGTTCTCTTAGCAGCGTTAACTTGAGTCAAGCTCTGACAATTTCTGCTAGTGGGGAACTTGTCTTTTCATAACAGGCAGAGGTTTCCAACCATTTGCCTCTGGTTTTATGCTTGTTTGGGCTGTAACTTCATGTGATTTCTTGGGTCCTACTGTGATGATAATCTGCTCTCAAGCATTACACGTACACAAATGAATTATTTCAGCATCCCACAAGGGAGATGATCATAACGCAAGTCTTGAAGCGCAGAATATAAGGCAGAAAGCTTGACTCACTCAGACTCATGCAGCGAGCCAGTTATTGTTATCCATGATACCCATCAGCTGTTAGTTTTGTTGACTTGCATTGTCACAACAGGGGAATTTCTCTGCTATTCCTGAAAAAAAAGGGTTAGCTGTTTGATGTCTTCCTGGTTGGTTGTAGCAGCATTTTCTGTTAAAGTCCATTAGTAGTACTGTATTCAAGCATTCAAGTCCTGTAGTACTTTTCCATATTCCTTTGATCAGTCTGGACAAAGCACCTCTTGCTATTTTTTAAATATTATTTTTAATTTTTAAAATGTTTTTCTCATATATTCTCTGCTTTATAGGTACTGGAACAATTGTGGGGTGGAAAATAAAAGTTTAAACATTCAGGGGAGGCAGCATGGAAAGCAGAAGACTTACCTTTCTTTTTTGTAGTGTTATTTTTCTTCCAGAGAGGAAGTGGCAGTCTATTAAGCTCTGTCTTCCAACTTTAATCTTGCAATCCATTATATCTTGATAGGAACATTATATCTTTCTTTTTAAGTAGCTTCTCCCCCAAAATATTCAACATCTCTTAACATCTTAATTTTGAAACATGGATACAGCAGATAGATAAATCTGCAGTTTTTTTATAGCTCTGTTGTTTGTGTGCTGCTTGTAGTGGAGTTGGCAATGAAGGCTCAGAATGAAAAGCTCTTTAAAAGAGGGTCTAAACTTAAATTGGACTCTTAATTGGACTTAAAAGAGGAAATAAGCGTCATGCTTGGCAATAAGGCAAAGTAAGTTGGTTCTCAATACATTGTCACAAACTGCTCATTTTCTCCTTGCATTGACCAGAGTCAGGTCTGGTTGTGGATAATTTATCTTAAGTAATCGTATGTTACCAATTTCTGCTTTACTGGTACTAGTGTGTTATGCTGCAACATCTAATGAACTGACTGTACTTTTTTTTTTTTTCTCTTCCTCTGACGTGATGTGCCACACAAAGACTAGTTCTGAGGTGGTGCTACCTGATTTAGCCTCTGCAAGGCAACTGTAGTACATCTTTCATTTCATGTGTCCCAATTATAGATGTGTGCAGAATAAAAGCATCAGTTTATTGTCCTGTTCTAATGTATTTTCTCTGATATAGTGATATATTCTGTCTATAGTAAATAACTCTGGGGCAGGAAGTTTATAAACATAGGACTTTTGCCTTGAATGAACAAGTGTTTCTGTTGGAGCATTCCAATACTTAAAAAAAAATTATTTTAGATGCTTTCTTTTCCATACTGTATTATGCCTCAAGCATGTTGAATGCATGTATCCTACAAGTTTAGAGCTGTAAGCCTAGTGCAGACCAGGATGCTTTTAGGTGGGAGTTAGATATTTGTGAGATGCAATTTCTGATAATTCAGTGCGGTGAGCGTGTGTGTGAGGAGGGATAGGTGAGGAAAGTCAGTGAAGTTAAATAAAGTACGTGCTTAACCAGAGGGAACATATTTAATCACCAGTAAAGTTGCTTCAGGTTTTATTGGCCTCCATGTATGTAAACTACGCTCCAGCAGCTGAACCTGGGTTGTTTGATGGCTTCTCCCATTGTGATGGTTAAAGATTCTGTTTAAAATGATTCATTCCTTCTTGTCGCTTGATTTAAAGGATAACTTTGGCTTCAAAATTAATCCCATATGTTTTGAAATTTGAGTCTGAAAGCCGGTTAAAAGCCCGTGTAAATTTGGTACCATGTTGCTCACCTTTGACATGGAGAAGCCACAGAGCACAGTAAACAGTGCTGAAACATGGCTGCATGTGACACGAGTCACTGTAATGTAACTCTAAATTACGAGACTTGATGAAAAACCATGTGGCCTGTATTGAGTGTGCCTAATCTGAATTTGTTCCCCAAAATGGGTCTTTAAACTTAAAACTGCACTGTTCATAAATAACACACACATTCTTAACGTAAGCGGAGGCAAATGCATGATACACAGCATATGTTACACACAGCTATTGTACCACTGCTGTTAATGTTGCTCAATAAGTATTTATAAGACAATCTATATAACGGGAACAATTTTTCATTAGTCTAAATGCTTGTTTTTTGAACAGTTGACATTTCAATCCTTAATGTTGTAGCCTTTCTTTTTCTGGTGTAAGTATGTTACCCACCTAAATGGAACTGTCTATTTAATTTAGGCTAAGCTTATGCTACACCATTAGATGTTTCTCTTCTCACTAGAAGATGAATACATTTATTTTCATCTGATGTAGAAGAGGTATTAGTAGTAGTAGCTTTTAATTAGCAGCACTTTTTATATTACTGGGCAACATTTATTTTAAATTTAGATTACTGTTCTATGCAAATTACAAAGAAAATGAAATTAAGAAGAAAATTAACACTAACATTAACAGTAACTTAAAAATACTTGCCTGCGTTGTAAGATTTGTGGCATCAGGCTTCGTCCTCCAGAAAAGGGTAAAAGGATGTCACAGCAGCCTGAGTTCTCTCATTTAACTGAGTAGTTCAGTGCCAGTGACAAGATTCTGAGATAAACATGAAGATCCCTCGAGATTACTGGAGGACAGATGGACAGATGCTTTATCTTGTAAAATTCTACTGTAAAAGAATCTTACTGCTTTTTAGAGACAAGCTCAAGACCTTGTTCTTTTTGATTCCTCTGCTTCTTAGGCAATGCATAAAGTTTTTTTTGGTTTGTATTCATTCAGGGAAAAAAGTAATTGTTCATAAAATGGTACAATACAGGGGGATGAATGTTCATATGACAGAATTTGTCATTTCCTTCTCCTCTGTACAAAGTCTCAGTAGGGAAAAATTTGTCTTGTTCCTGTTTCTAGAAAGAGAAATATTGGGACAAATGTTTTTGTATTTAAGACATGGATACAGCAAAAGGGAAATGCCTCTGGTAGGATAGGGGCCAGAGAAACACCATTTCCTGGACCAGATACTTGTCACAATTGTGACAGACAGCAAAGGTGCCTGAGACCTGAGGTCTTAAGTGGGATTTAAGTTCTATCTAGGCCTTGAACTGATATGCTAGAAAGAAGAGGTTTTTTTCCTCTTATCCCACAAAACCCACAAAAGAAACAATGTATTACAATTATTTTAAATGCCCAGAGGATATAATGTCTTAGAAAAACAGGCCACAATGAGGATGGCCTTGACATCTTTTACAACACAGTAAAGTTTATCTGTTAGTAAATGTAACAGTTTAGCCAGACAAAACTTCAAAGAATTAGAATAAAATATTAACTAGTTGGGAATGGAGTGACCAAGACACTTGCTAGGAAATGTCTCTGTCATTGGCTGTGAAATCGGTGGCTGAACTATTTCCAGAAGTAAGAAGAGTGGACTGCTTCACTGAACTATGCTCTCAACAAATCTAACCATAGAGGTCTCAGTGTATTAAAGACCCAAAAGAATAGTAGGGTGAACAAATAATTCACCTAAGTATCATTATTTCAAATAGCTTTTTCAAGTATCTGAAGTTTCTTTGAGGTGAAATGAGAAGAAAAAAGCAAATGTCAAAAAATAATGAACAGAACTTAACTTCAAAGTGACATGGAAAAACAAAGACTATCATTGACCAAAGCAGGAATATTAATAACATGCTAGGAGGAAATCTATTCTTAGTCCTCATCTGAGAAAGGGACAGAAAAAGGTTCCAGTTCTAACCAGCATTGAAAATAAGATGAGAAATGTGAAATCTGTGGAAAGAAGCTATAAACCCAAGAGCTGGCTTTAAATTTAGTAATGGGCTGAAGAACTCAAAACAGTGAAGTGCAGTGTGTTTTGTAGCTGCTTATTTTCACTAAGTTGTATAGGTAAAAGTCTCTGATTTCTCCACGCTTAATTTTCAAAGACCCCAGAGCCCCATGCTTAATTTAGCAGACTTACAGCTTTTGAATAATATCTCATATAAAATATCTGCATGGGGCTTGGCAGGAGATGCAGAAAAATATTCAAAACCAGACGTTATTCTTCAGAAATCAATAGTTTTACTCACCAACTAATTACTTTTCCTCAAGATAATCTGTTTCCTCAACATGGAGGAAATAAGAATCACAAGGAGATATTTTGCTGATCTATATTTAATCTAATGTGTCAGTTGGCACCCTGAGGGTCTTAATAAATAGATACTGATAAATAAATTGGGAACTGAACCAGACTACTCGAGTAATAGAAAGACTCTTGTTTGACTGAATTTGGATCAATCTTGAAACCTTTTTCAGAAGTGAACTTTTTATTGTTGCTTAATAATTGACATAAAGTGTCTGTTTTTATGTAACCAACACTTTAGTGGATGTCTGTGTCTTTGATGTATGTACACATTTTTAATCTGTTGATTGGTATTTCAGAAGCTGAGTTGATGGATCAGACGCTGAGGTGTTAAAAAAATGGATGTTTGCTGAGTCTGATAATTTTATTGGGTCAAGTTGGTAGTGATGTGGAAATATTTAGCATATAGGATAAAATTTTTGTAAGTGAGGTCCTGACTTGTAATTTAGGTTCCAGTTATACTCAGCTTATGCAGTGGTAGGGAAAATTGTAAGGTAATGGGTAAGTGTTTTCATTTGCCTTAATTGCCTTGAACCTCCTTTTCACCATAAATTTCATGAATATAATTTCATGAATGAAATGATGAGAATGGACTTATTTGTTATGTCTAGTATGCTGTATTTGAGGCCAATTTATTGTGAGACACCTGGAAAGGTTCTATGGATAATAGCATAATGATCCTAATACTAAAGTTAAGTGATTCTAGTAAAAACAGTGGACCAATACCACCCCAGGTGTAACTCCTTTAGGTTAACTGCATAACAGATCATCAGAGAGATCTGCTTATGGATTAATATTTTTGGCTTTGGGAGATGTGATGCATCTATCCCCTTTATTGTCTATTAATCCCAGAAACAGCTAGCAAACTTTCTTAAACTGATAATGGAAAGATGTCTGGCATGACTGTGTTTCAAATTAGGTGGTGCCTAACCATGAGGTCATCTCTCAAGAACTGAAATTCCAAACAGTCCCAGAGCACGTGTGAAGAGTTCCTCCTAATGAGACAACTTTTCCAGCACTTGTCTGCATGCAGGAAGTCCATCTAGCACATGTGCTGGCATCCAAAGGCTGAAAAACCAGCTCTATATTACGGCATCTGGCTTTAAGAAAAAGTAATGATTGTGTTTTAAATATCATCCCAGACTGATTATGTCATGTGCGTATATACTTCTTGCTGCTAGCCTTGCTAAAAGCATCTCGAGCAGCTACCAGTGCTAAATTGTTTGTCAAATATCCACATACCTGTCAATGTGATATGGCTGGCTACACATTTGTTAAATGCCAAGGCAGGTACTACTGTGGTACGTCAGTTGTGAAGCTCCTGTGGTCTTCAGAGGCAATATAACTAGTTAATGTTGGAATTTGGTGCTGCCAGTGTGAAAATTCCCCTAAATATTTTGATGAAGTTTGATGCGGTTTCAGCTGTAAGTAGGGAGCTTTTCTTTCTGCGTTATGTGTAAGTGAAATGCTCTAAAAATGCCTTCAGCAAACTGATAAATAGACAAATAATATTAAAGACTTATCTTTATATGTGCTCAGGAAATAGGCTATCAAGCTGAATTGCCACTGCCTCTGCCCTTGGAAGATTCATGTTACAAAGCTAAAGGGTGTAGAAATCACCCTTAAACTGACACAAGTAATGGAAATTAAATTTGCTACATCTTACTATCCCATAGGTTTATTTGTTATGCTCCATGATCTTTAATCAAAACAACTGATTAGGTTTAAATATAATCAGTTGTGATTCCTGGACAGATTTTAGAGCCCAAAGAACACTAGGTGACTGATTGAGAGGCAATGGCATTTGCGTGGTAAAAAAATGCTGAACTCCTTGGTGCTTCCTTTGTAGTCAGGAGAAGGGAGCATGGATTCAGCTTTTTTTTTACTACTAAAGGGATAAAAGGCTGCACGTGCATAGTTAAAAAAATATGATTTCTAGCTACTTCTCAGTAATTGCCAGGACAAGCACAGTGTGATAGCTGCTGCAGGGAATTTTTTCCTTTGGAAAATGGAGCCAGGTGTAGGAGTCGGCGAGTAGAATTTAGACAGAAATCCTGTTCGGTACTGAAGGAAAGCACACTAATCTTGTGAAATGCAGGTAGTCTCACTTGCTTTTGTGAGCATAGAGCAATGGCTTCCCTGATTTTTGCAAAGAGTGAGCAAATCCTCCTAAAAGAAAGGAACATTTTGGATAACAGAGGTTTTTATTAGGCAGTTTTTATCACAGCCATGCACTGAGCCCTTTACTTGGCCTGTATTAGAGCAGTGTTATGCCTGCTCTAACTTGTGCAAGTTGTTAAATACTCCTTGGAGATAAGTAATTGAGATTCTCTGGACTGGAGGAAACATTGGCCATTTTTACTTTCCTTTGATTGTAAACTACTCCACCCTGTAACACTGATGAGCCTCTTGTGCCTGGTTATGTTGATTGTAAGGCCTTTCATGTCAGCTGTACAAAGTTGTCATAGTGCAACCCCAAATTGGGGCTATTTCACTGAGATAATCTGTGATAATTGACACAACACCTGTTTGTTCTCCCTTGAGTCAACTGTTGCATAAGGTTCCCATTACTTCAGAATTTGGCCCCGAATTTCTGGGAGAGTTGTGAGCATTTGCCCATAAACTGCTGTACATTTGTTCATGAGCTGTGTACCTGAAGTATGCTGAAATGTGTTTTTCTTGAAAATCGCATTGGAAAGTTTCAACAACTCCTTTTTTGACCTTTGTGTGCTGGAGAAGACCTATGAGCGAGAGACAGTGAAGGCCAGCGTAGAGAACTACAATGAGGTTTCCTTGGATAACGGATGATGCATCCGCTTTGGCTCTGCACCGCTTGAGGGGTCGTGATTAAAAGTTGCTTGGGGAAGCTTGTTACTGGTTGAAAATTGCCAGGTCTGTGGGTTTCCTGTGGAACTGGACTAGTTTTTAGCAACAGCTGCGGTTCATTTTCAGGAGCCAGAGACAGCCATTTTGGGGGCTTTTTTAAATTCTCGTGGAGATTTTTGGCTGTCTGGTTGATGCGGTGGTTTCCATCATAACTTTTGTTTATGTCTCTGAGAGCCGATTAGAGATGATGAGCCAAGACTGCACCAGCGAGCCAGTGCTCCTCTGTCATGGGCACTGGAAGCTCTTCAAGGACAGCGTTTCAAAGTGCCAGTGACAAGCAGAAGTGGTTGTCTGAAGTACTGAGGGATTTTATTAAGTCCTGTAGCCAGTTAGTACAGCCCCATTGAAATAAAGTGGGATTTTAATTCTTAGGTTGCTTGCAAGTGTTACTAGCAAAATGAGGGTAACTTTAGAATCCCAGGTTCTAAAGGCATAAAAGCATTTACCACTCCAGGTAAGAGGCCTCACTGCTAACGGAAAACAATTAACCATATTAAACACTTAGGTACTGTTGATGATCTTTTTCAGAATTATTAGTCATCTGCACATGACTACAGGAAGTCTTATGATAGAACAGCGTGTGTCTGGTGAAATTTTTGCCATTTTAATATATATATATATTTTTTTTTTCTCAGCTAGGTTGAGGAGCTGATCTCTGTTGGTTTTGTCCATAATGAACACTGAGAAACAGTCGCCAGCTGAACATAAGAGCAGTGTTCACTGTGAATCTTCTCATTTACTGATGGGAAATAATGTTAAGAAGATATTGCGGGTAACAAATTAGTGGATGGTGGGGGAAAAAATATTATTCTACAAGAGAGTGAAAATAATGTGGTAGAACAGGATAAAGGAAGTGGGTCTGTGAATTGCTGTTCTCTTCTTTCTGGTGGGCAGTAGTGTTTCAAAGTGTAGGCTTAGTGAGGAGACGAGAAGGTGGAATAACATTCAGTATTTCCTAAATGTGACTGAGTAGCGACAACAACAGTAACCACAGCTATAAATACCTGTCTCCAAACTTGCCCGGTACAGATAATTAGATTCTAGGGAATAGAGGAACATGTCTGCATGCTTTCTTCTCACTCTTAAGAAAGAACACCTTGTTTTCAGTTCCTGTTCCCATTTTCCTCATTATAGAGGCGGTTGTGTTCTATCTCGGGGTGCTTGTAGGAAACCTGTTTGAAAAACACTATAAACATGTCCTTGCACGTAAAGAATACTGCAAGTTCTTTGGTCCTGCAATAGTCTATATGGTGTAAATTTTATCAGTGATCACAGCAATGACAGAAAACTACAAGAGATGCTGGAGTGTTTTATAAGAGGTGAGACACTGGCTGCTTGTACTAAAAGATGAAATTACTGAAGCCCCTTGGTTCAAGCTAGCGCCCTTGCTACATGATTTAATGAAGTAAAAATAAGTCTGTCTAAAACTTGATAGAAATAATAATGATTTGGTGCAAAATGACTTCCCAAAGTACAATGGCAATAGATGTAAATTGAATTAAGAAGGAAAGGAGAAGAAAATGTTTCCCCAGTAGAGATAAAGCACACAATTCTGGGGGTTATTTTCATACTCCTGGCTGTTAAATTCCATTTTCTTTGACAGCTTTATCAGGTCCCTTCTGTAAAACCTGCTAGAAGAAGTTCCTGTGCAGCATGTAGGTTTGAATTCTAGCGAGGCATCTCGAGACAGTTTGGCTGCCTTGTGACGATGTTTCAGACTGGTCTCTGATGAATTCCAGAGTGTTACATAAATATCTGGATCACAAATAAAAGCATGAAGGCACTTGAGAGATCTGCAAAAATAAATTGGTGAGCTTTTTTGAGACGTTTCCATCCATAATGTCTCTGACTTTAATACCTAGCAGAAGCCAAGGTCCTACTTTTCTCTCTATTTCCGGTTTAAATTTGTACTTCCTAAGAAATAAATGGGAAATTCTTGGATCTTTCTGATAAAAAAACAGTCTCCCTTTAATTCCTTATGATGTGACCAAGGAGATAACTGTTCAAATAAAATGGCTTTTTTTTTTTTCAATAGTCTTTTGTAGTGTTTGTAGCCTCAGTATTAGAGAGAAAAAAAAGTAAAAGCAAGATTTTACAGCAGAGAAGCTTCCCTCTGTCTCTCCCTGAGTTTCTCTGGATGTTAGATTTTTTGATGAGAACATTGGTTCTGAAGGAAAGCTTTCTAGAAAAGATTGTGTAAAACATTGGATTTGATTTTTAGTCTGAAATGTCAGATGAAGCCTTACTGGCAAGAAGCTCTCCGGCTGAGGACCTGCTGTGAATTCCCTGTTTCTTATATTGCATAGCCAAAATCTGTGCTGGGCTGGTTACGGATAACAGTAAGTGTGTATGTGAGGAGTGAGGTTCGTCATCCAGAGATGAGGCAATTCTGTCATTGTCCAGCTCACTATTAGTCTGGGGTTTTGTTTGCAAAGAAATAATAATGTTTTCCTGATACAGCTGTAGTGATAGTAGGATGAAGTGGTAACAACCAGTTGGATGATTTTCATGGAACAGGAAGCTGATGTGTTTAAAAGGGCCATAAAAGTAGGAACTGGCAGCTGGCAAAGGTGGCTTGGTGTGCTTTTCATGCACTAACTCATCCATACTTCCACCTTGTCACTGCATCTCCTTCAGTTGCTGTGGGAGTCTCATGTGTAATCTTGGAGTGTGATGAATTACATGAGGTGCAGACTTGCTGTGTCCATATCGTGTAATTAGTGTAGATTAGATAAACTAAAATACTCCCTAGCACAGATGCATCCATGTTCCAAATTAAAGCTCAGCATTTCCTTGTGTACCCACTTCACCTCCATATGCTTCAGTCACTGTACTGACCTGCTGACAGCTTGAAAAGAGCTTTGAAGAAGGAAAATGACTGACGGCAACACCAAAGCCATCAGGTCTTTGTAGACCTTCACGGTATACTTAGGGGTAGCCTGCTTCAATTCTGCCCTATCTGGGGAGACAGGATTTGTTCATGGGAGAGGCAGATCTCTTCCATGTATGTAGGCATCCTTGCTAAAGGTGGAGTCACAGTTTTGCAAGCCAGTTTTCTGCTTCCCAGATTCAGTCCCCTGAATCGTACTGGCTGAGCTCCTGCATTTTTCCTTCTGCTCTCCAGGTGATTTACCCAGGGGAGGAGCGTATGGCCCCTGTACGCTGATGAGTGGGGACAGGGCAGATGGAAAGATGTAAGTCAGTGGGAGGCTGCCCAGTTTCTTTCACATACCACCAAATCACCAAAAGCTTCTTTCCTTCTGCCAAGCTTCCCTCTCAGCCGTGCTTTCTTTCCTACATGTGTATTTTGTTTCAGTCTGTTGGCATTATTAGCAAAGAGTCATTCAGTCTCTGCGTATTGGTCTGAATCCACGCTAAATACATAAAAGGTATGTTCAGTTAAAGTGAAGCAGCACTGTGCCTAGCGAAAATGAATAGAGTGAATCATCCTCTGAAAGATTTGAAGACACAGTACGGGAATCCTTTTACATGATGATTTTAACATATGTATAAAAGGAAGGAAAAGAATAGCACTACACTGGAGCCTGATGCAAGGAATTTCTCTTAAATTGATAATGTGTTTACATTTAAATCTCTTGCAGAAGTGGCTGAATTTTCTTATGGCTTTACGATGCTCAAAAGAATGTAATTGTTAATTAGCATAGTGGGGTGAGGGGAAGTGTGGTTTTTTTCAAAGTGGGATCACTTCCATTTCACAGCGTTCTCGAATAAACTTTATTCCTAAATCTGCTGTATAGACAGCCTGGTTTCCTCATTAGGAAAAAAAACCCCACTCAAAAGGTATCTATCTGTATTCATATCTATCTGTATCTAACATATACACCCCTTTTATATACACACACACACCTCTTGTTCCAGTTATTTATAATAATATTATTAAGGCTCATTAAAGTCATTTGGTATTTATAGTTCCTTACGAGTTTGTATCAGGTAAACAAAGCAGGAGGCATTGGATGATTTTACGGGAACGGAAAATGATTCACAGCTCAAGAAATGTAACGTTGTTATCACCAAAGTATGATTTGCACAGGAACTTTTTATTTTAAAAGCATATTAAGAGGTGAAAGTTGTCTGGCTTCAAGTGCTGGCCCCCTACTTGTTGGCATTAGGTCAGTTCCAAGGTTCTCTGACTTGTTTGTTTAGGAAGTCATTGTTTAAGTTTTAGTAAGTTATTGTTTCAGGTCTTGGTTCCTTGCTGTAATTTTTTTGGATGTAGATTCCAGCTGAGACTATGACATCGCTATCTTCAGCCTGTAAATAAGTGCAAAACTTCCATGAATTCATTTTTGTGGATGCTGCAGAGTTGCTTCTACGTGTCCTGTGCAATCAATTTCAGAATTGTTTTGGTATTTGTATACGAATACAAAGGTACTGGATGCCAGTGGTCGTGGCCTCAGACTTCTCAAAAGGGTGCAAGGCATCTGTAAATGCTGCTTAAGCTGCTTAAACATCCCATCAAACTCTGGGGAAAAAGCTCCAAAAAAATTTTCATTAATGAAGGATGACTCATTAGAATTATTGTGATCGTAGTTGTGAAGGAATTTTAAAATTTCTGCCATAGAAGGCATTTGCTGAGGCTTCTTTCTCTGTGAATTCTAAATTCTCTTAAGAGAATTGAGGAAGCAGATTTGTAAGACAACTACTGTAAAATTCCATCATCTTTTTTGACTGAACAATAACATTCCCTTTCTTGTAATTGCTGCCTTAGCCTTAGCTGCAGACTTAGCCGTGTACAAAAATACCCTATACTTTTCCATATAACCAGGAAGTTATATGTATATATAGGTATAAGCTGTTGAACCATGCTGTTAAGCAGGAGATGTTTTTCCCATAGGTCAGGCTTACCAGCTTTTCATGTATTAATGATCATCTTACATCACTAAGACTGTTGATTCACAGTGTTTCTTCTTTTGGTGTTCTTGCTTTTCGTTGGCATTTTATACCACATTTGCTAGTCCAAAACCGGGGAAGGTACTCTAGGTTGCTTATTGAGTGATTATTTTATTTTGCATTGCTGTTGGCATTAAAAAGTTGCCAATTTTTGTCTATTTTTTAAAGTGTTCGGGCAGGAGATCTCCACTAGATCTAGCTGCAGTGCTTTAAAACAGGGCCACCTCCAGCTGTCTGTGGCAATTCTCTGCTGAAGGGTGCCCACCTGCACGGAGCAAGGACAGTCAGCAGCTGGAGCTCATAGCTGGGTGAGGCCTCCTGTGAAGGTAATGTGCAATCAGCTGCGTTGGCAGTTGGAAGCTAATATTTTGGCTGTGAACTGATGGAAGTGAGGAATGGTTCCCTTCTGCTCTGGACGGGGTAATGTCTGGCAGAGGAGTGGGTCAGAGAGCTGCAGCTTACAACGTTCTGAGCAACCACAAGAGGGTTCATAAGAGAGCTCCTTTTGAGATGCTGAATTTTTGTTTGGACAAACTTTTATTGGATAATCAGCTGATGAATTTGGCTATTTTAGAGCATCACAGTAGGCAATGGGGACTTTCTGAATGACTTTGATAATGTAGAACTGTTGAAGTACACAGAAGCAGAAGGATAAACAAGCTGTGTGATTGTCTTTTGATACAACTGAATAAAAATATTTGGCAAACTCTTACATTGCATATGTGCCCTACATTTCTACTTTAACAGATGAAGATTCATATAGCTGTAAATTGATTTTAAGAATGTGAAGGAATTTTTTTTTTTAATATTGTGGGGATCATAAATTCTTTCTGAGCCTGTGATTAAGTTAGGCCAGTGTTTGCACTTTTTTAACGACTTATCTCTTTTCATCATTTAAATCTGCTCAATCACTCATTTGTTAAGAAATTCTTCAGCTTCAGAAATACTAAATGATTTTAATTCATACACTTCCATTTGATAATCAGTTTCTGATGTGGACCATCACCTTGCAAAATTAGTGTAGTTAAAATGAAAAAATACATAATGAATTAGTTAAAGTAGTGACCTATTTGTTTTCCAGCATTTTCCCTGTTCCTGAACCAAATGTTTGAACTGCCACATCTTAACCTTCTTAACTTTAATGGCTACACTCTTTTCTGTGGTTAGAAACTAAAAAAAGAAAATGCCTTAGTATATTCACATTGCTTGCCCCACTAGAAAGTAGCAGAACATGTAATCATTTACAAAAGGGAAATTTAGAAATGCTTAGAACAGAATTAGAGAAAAAGTTGTGTTGAGCTTGAAACCCTACACCTCCCAAGTCGGGAAAATTTGCACTTAGCGTGCAGGTTTCGCCACTCAGGCTCACCTTTAGACATCATAAAACTTTACAATCTTTCACTTTTATGACACAATTATGAATATAAAAGCAGGGATGTTAATGCTACGTAAAGAAAATCGTTTGCCAGACTCTGTTATCAATGACAAAACACTTGGAGAAGGCAGTAAAAGCGACGAGTCAGTAGGTGAAGTTGAGATGTTGATGACGCTTGGGAATACGGATCTGGCCTGGGAAAGGGAGATAGCAAGAAATGGTGCCTCTTCCTCTGTGCTGAAAGAAGGAATTGGAATTGTTGGCATGGTTTCCTCAGAGAGTTCAATCTATTCTGCAGTATCTTTTCTGTTTAGGCTCTCTGTTGTACAGTAGATGATGTGCTCTCACAGTTTCCATCTCCCCGCAAGCGACATCAGGGGTCTTCTGAGTAGCAACTGTAATGAATGCAACCTGAGCAACAGGAAAAAGGAGGAGAAAAAGAAAATGGGAAGAAGTTGTTGAAATAGACTCAATGTAGTATTTTGTACAAAGTATTTTTTATATTCATATCGGGATGCATTTTATTGGCTCATAAAACTCAGTCATATGGATAATTTGAGCAATTAAACTGACTAGGTCCAGTGTGTCTGTTAGCATTATAATAGCACAAACTTATTTCCACAGGTGTTTCGAAAGACCCACAGAAGTTGCATGACTGAAACATTAACATATTATTCTAATAATATGATGCTGCTCTGTCTGACTCAAGAGCTTTTAACTTTAATAACTTCCAGGATATTCAATAGCCAAAATGTGTTTTCTGTTCATACTTTCACACTGGTGCATTTTCTTTAATATGAAGTAGTGATATAATGAATAAATTATATCCAGATGAAAGACGGTCATTTGATACTTGATCCTAGGATTCTGATGGCATATGGCAAAGCAAACATTTGCCAACAATGTGTATGAAGGACAAGGACCTAGGTGGTGGGCTGAAGTGACAGTTGATATAAGGAGGAATGAAAAAGCTTGGCTGGACAAGCAAATAAATTGTTACTGATGCAGGAGCTGGAGACCAACCTTATATCTTCTGGTTGAGGACTGATGACTGGTTGCTTACAATACCTAAAGGGGGCCTACAGGAAAGACAGGGAAAAACTCTTCAGTAGGTCCTGTTGTGACAGGACAAGGGGTAATGGTTTCAAAATAGAAGGAGGTAGAATTACATTAGATATTAGGAAAAAAATTTTTACACTGAGGGTGGTGGAACACTGGCACAGGTTGCCCAGAGAGGTGGTGGATGCCCCATCCCTGGAAATGTTAAAGGCCAGGTTGGATGGGTCTCTGAGCAACCTGATCTGGTTGGAGATGTCCCTGCTCCTTGCAGGGGGGTTAGACTGGATGATCTTTAAAAGTCCCTTGCAACCCAAACCATCCTATGATTTTACTTATGATTTCTGGTTTAGATTATTTCTTAAGAGAATGAGGACTTTAAACAAAGTGTTTGCATGGGTCTATCTCACTGGGTTATCTAGAAGATGATTCAAGTTGGTGGTAAGTCACGTGGCTGTGATTGGCATCCCAGTTCGAGATAAACACAAGAGCATTTTTGTTGCTGGGCCTTTGTTGGCTGCAGGCGCAGCCCTCAGCACCCCCCACCCCAGAGGGGAGTTTTCAACAGACGCGGTGGGAGTTCTTGAAGCCCTGTATCCAGCTCGCACGCCGCATTTAATTCAGATGCGTCTGTAACGCTTATTGTAACCGATGAATAATTATCCTCACTGCCAAGATAATTTCAGCCAGTGTGATGAGGGCTGATGAAGGAGGTGTGAGCTGGGAAATCTTACTTGAAGTGGAAACCTTGCAAAAGTCTAATGACCACGAGGTTGAGGTGTCTCACTACTTTCACACCTGGTGCTAGATATTTGGTTTTGCATTTGCCAACAAGGCAGCTGCAGCCAAGCTTTTCTTAAGTTTTTTTTTTTTTTTTTTTTTCTCAAAGACCGCCCATAACTTCTGCTAAGGGAGAAAAAGATTTTGCTAGTAACGGTTTTGTCAGCATTGTATTTCTCTTTCTTGGAATTGTGTAATGCACTAAAGACTGTCTGGGTGCTACTACCTTATTTTTAAGCACTAAGTGATCTCCTCTGCTGTTTTGCGCAAAAAGACTGATGGAAGTTTTCTATGGTAGAAAAAAAATGCATCATCAGGTGGGACTCACTGCTCTGTTCTTGCATGTCTTGGATATCTGCCTGTTTTCAGAACTTGTATCTGTGAGCATAAAAAGATTTTCATTGCCCAGATGAGAGAGCTTCATGCGCTTAAAAAGTAAAAAATGTAAAATTTAGGAACTGCAACTCTGTCAAATGTCAATCTCCAACTATGTGCCTAGAAAACTATAAAGCAACAATAAGTTTTAAATCTCTTAAAATCTATTTGACAGAAAACTCAAAAATATCTTGTTCTTATTGATAATAAGGTAGTGAAGCCTTTTAGATGTTTATCTGAAAGGCTGAGCAGTAATTGGTATTTTATGACTATTTTGAACTTTTTAGAGCCATGGAGAGCAAGCGGAGTTAGCACTTGAGCATTGCTGCATAGTCACTCCTCCGCCTATCTGGAGAACAGTTGTTTGTATCTGATTAGAGAAATAGGCTACGAATCTTAAAAGTAATAAAAAAATACTGAGCACATATCAGTGAAAATAGTGTACCAGAATGGCAGTTTAATGTTAAACTTAGTATTGCAGTGTTTGCTGATGGCTTATACTTTTAGACTGGAACCAAATTTTGTCTTGAACATATATCTGGAGAAAAACATGATCTATAAGCAAAACATAAGAAAACTTCTAGGGATGTGACTTAAAGAACTCTGAAGAGTAGGTTGATAAACCCCAAATATCCCCCCTGGTTATTGTGTGAACGACACTTCTGAAAGAATTGTTTTTATTTCCTTATAATTTTCAACAGAGGAAAATAAACCCCACTGTTTTAAACAATTCTAGTAGTTGAACTACTGTTTCTACCAAAATAAACATAGTGAGAAATCAAATACTGAAAAACATCCCTGTAAACAATGAAATATGGAATTAAGGATGTTACCTAATTACAGGCGAGAGAAATCTGTGTATTACAATAGCATGGTACTTGGTGCAGAAGAGGACTGTATCACTAGAAGCATCACAGGATGCTCAGTCTGGATTCAGCTCTTAGTGGGGTTGTTTCAGCTTTTATTCAAGATTAATTCTTAATTCAGTATTTAAACAAGCAGGTCATTCTTTCTGAATTAGCAGCTTATGACCTATGTGAAGTTTTATTACCTGTGATAGATTTTATTTGGATGTAATGTATTTTTTCTCTTACAGATTAATTGCTGTCATTTCCTTCAGAGGAAGGATGCTCAAATAATCTGTAAATACTTACTATCTCATGTGGTAGGGTTTAAGCTTAAAAGGCTACGAAATGGTAGTATTTTTTTTCCCAGACAATAAGAGGAAATGGTTGTCTTGTAGTTTTGCAACTGGAAAAATCAATTGTGCTCCAAGTGACCATTAATGAAAAAAAAATGTAAGTTTCACATGTTTTATGTGCTCAGCAGGTCCACTAACAGATCTCTGGGCTAATTCAGATGATTTTTATGAAATAAAGCCTCAGGATGCCGCAGCAGCGAGGGGTTATGGGGATAGTTATGGTCCACAATCAGGATAACAGTAGGTAAGACGCTTGATTCAATTATCAGGAATGCTTGATCCAATCTAGAGGCTCACATGCTAACGACAGGGAAGACTGTTGGATGTTGCCATGAGGATTACAGAAGACATAAAATTGTTGTTTTGCAAATCCTCTCGAGGCAGTACACCTCTTAAATTTCTAAAGGTAAACGGAGGCACCGAGCAGGTGGATTGTGTACCTGTGCTGTCATTTCTAAATTAGCAGCGACATGCAAACCACAAGTGCGCGATGCAAGCTCAGGAAGTGAAAAGACAAAACCCACACAAACCTCTGGAACTGCCTGGACAATGAAATGTAGAGCTTACTACTTAACATGGTGACTAACAAACCCCAGTTCAAACTTTATTGACCAATTCTGTCAGATGATGCTGAGATCATATATTGTATAGGTGAAAATGTATAATAATCTCTTCTAGTTTGGAGACAAATATGTGTTGTAAAGTGCTTTTGTGTGTTCCTTAAGGCTGTCTTGGCTTTACAGTGGGATGGACATGGCTGAGTATAGTGTCAATTTATTGTTGAGGCTGTAGGAAGGGATAAATCCATCTTTCAAATTTTCAGGAACAGAACTATAAGGGGAAGAGAGGGAAGATTCACTTGGAATTCCTGCCTCTCTCCTCTTTCTTTGGGACCCTGTAAATGCTCTTTGCCACATCACACTGCCGTTGTTGCTTCTTGCCAGTTTCTGCTGCAGAAGATGTAAAATATATTGTTAGTGGTGCTGATATGCACAGGAGAATAACTACTCACAAACTAGTGCAGTAAGTAAATAAATAAATCACAGTATTTGCTTTTCACAGATGCTTGATTTGTTAAAGGACAGTGTATAAAACCCTCACAGTAGGGAAACTTGCCAGTTTTACAGGCTCTGGACCAACCCTGCCAAGCATTAGACCAGTGTAAACCTGCTTGTGTTAGCCTGATGTAACCTTGATCTATCCTCTCTGTTTGATTACCTTGCCCTCTGTACCTTTTTCTCTGCCTCTGTTAAATCTCTTTGCATGTTGGCTGGACTGTGATGATTATATGACATAAAGATGCCATTTATACCATTTCCAGAGGTTGTGACTCGTTGTGGCTGCTCTTCAAAGTGCCATCAAAGCTGTCTTGGCTGGATGGTCCAACCAGTCTGATCATCATGGGCAAACGTCAGTCTTTACTCTGTTCTCATTTCTGTGTTTTGCTGGTAGTACGTGCCCCCTCAACTCTGCCAATTGGACTTCAGTCCTCTAAAGATGTAAGATCAGTTTAAGCCAAGCAGAAAATCTTCTGCTGTCCAAAGGAAGAATTTCACCATCTCTGAGTCCCTAGCTGTCCTCTTCGTACCTGTTGGCCATACAATGGGTGACTAGTGACTGGGGCTGCAGTATGAGCCACTGGCTGACTGAAAATTGCTGCTTGTAGCAATTTTTTTTTTTTTTTGTGCAGTTGTTGCTACTGAAAATGCAAGAGCAACAGTGTACATGTGGGAACATGGTAGGAGTTGCATGAGTGGACTACCCACAGGGAAAGCAGAACTGTCTTGTGTTGGTTTAAGCTATTACAATTCCTTACCCATATCCTAACCTTTGAAATAATCTGGTTTACAAGACAGAAAAAGAATAAAACCAAAAGCATATTACCTGGCATCTTAGCAAGACAGTAAACCCGCTTGAATTGCTACTGAGGAAGCAGTAATCTCTTGAGTGTCTTTGCATACCTGCAGGTGGAAGTGTCTTAAAATGGCTTTGCTATTTGAAAGACGTGCAGTGCAGAACTACATCCTGATGTGCTTGTACCATTGATCTCCCTTCAACACAATAACACATTTCTCCATAAGAAGACTTTTCCTCATTTTTTTTTTTTTTTTTTTGTCTGTGTAGATATTTAAGCTGGGACTGAAAAGCATACTGGACAAAACTACAGCTCCTCAGTGCTTTTTTTTTTTTTTTTTTTTTTTTTTTTTTTTTTTGGGGTGCTTAAAAACAATCCTGATATTCAGAAATGCTGAGGGTGCCATAACTCCAGTTTAAACTCAGATGCAGCAGTGCCTGGCTACGGTACATAATGAGCCACCTAGGGGAAAAAAACCAAAACAAAACTAAACCACACAGAGTTCTGGGCTACTTAAAACTCTGCCTGCTTGGCCAAATGACAGTATTCCTGGACATGCCAAGACTTGTTAATTTATATATACTCTTTTCATCTTTTAAAGCAATAGAAATAACAGAGTTAAATTCTTCTAATGGCTAGTCATTAATTTTTTGCCCTGGCTGGATATTAACCCCACCAGCAGCCACTTCGCCCAGTGCAAGAGCAATTTGAGTGCCTTGTTATCATCAGTTGTGTTGTCCAGTTCTGGAGCCCCCAACATAAGAAGGACATGGACCAGTTGGAGAAGGTCCAGAGGAGGGCCACAAAGATGATAAAAGGGCTGGAGCAACTCTCCTGTGAGGACAGGCTGAGAGAATTGGGGCTGTTCAGCCTGGAGTAGTCTTCCAGTACCTCAAGGGGGCCTACAGGAAAGATGGGGAGAGGCTGTTCAGTAGGGCCTGTTGTGATAGGACGAGGGGTAATGGTTTTAAAATAGAGTGAGGTAGGTTTAGATTGGATATTAGGAAAAAAATTTTTTACAATGCGAGTTGTAGAACACTGGCACAGGTTGCCCAGGGAAGGGGGGGGGTGGATGCCCCATCCCTGGAAACATTCAAGGCCAGGCTGGATGGGGCTCTGAGCAACCTGATCTAGTTGAGGATGTCCCTGCTCCTTGCAGGAGGGTTGGACTAGATGACCTTTGAAGGTCCCTTCCAACCCTAACCATTCTATGATTCTATGATTTATCTGAGAAGATGACAGTAACACCCCCCATCTGCATGTATAACCAGCTGTGGCTCTGAGTGTTGATCTGTAATACGTAATCCCAGCCAGTGGTTATGTTTGCATTAACAATGAACTTTAATCTTGCTCCTTGTTCTCCTGCCCTCCAGGAGATCTGTAAACTCTCAGAGACTGAAAGGGTTCTTGCTGGAAGACATGTTGAGGTACAAACGGTAAATGTAGTAAAATTAAAAGAAACTGAGCAGTGAGAAAATCCTGGGGTGTTGTTTTGTTTGTTTGTTTGGTTTTTTTGGTTTTTTGTTTTCTTTTTTTTTTTTTTTTTTTTTTTAAATCTCACATGTTGGTACAGTTTGTACTTCATCAAGACTCAAGTTTATACTCTTAAGTCTTGAGAGTACAGAAACGTTAGCAGAATAAGAGCTTATGTTCTGTTCAGGCTCTGTATTCAAGGCTTTTGAAAAAAAAAACAAAACAAACCAACAAAACACCTCTCTGTACCAAGAGAACATTCTTCAAGGGTGAATAAACCTTTAAACCTATCCTTCTCTTCTGGGGCTTTCACTGGAAAGGTTTGGTCTAATTATAAACAGAGCCCCTTGATCATCATTTGTGTGACCATCTCTACATGGCTCCTTAACTGGCCCCAGGAGATCCAGGGTGTGGTTGTGAAGTGTGGCTCCATTGTGGTGGCCATAGGATGCTTGAAAGGCTGCAGGGTAGGAAGAACAGCATGGAGTATTTTACAATAGAGATGGACATAAAATCTTCAAATAGGTTTTGTTTCTTTTTTTTCTTTCTTTCTATGAAACTTTTAATGTTTTCATTCATTGAAATTCTAATTGTGTTAGGAAGTTTTCCCACACTGACTTTTTGTCAAATCAATTGGAGAAGGATACGTTCAGAGGTTGTTTTTGGGACTGGAAGAGTTAAAAAAAGTGTCCTAAACTACTAGTTCATGCTGTTTAACTCTGTAAATAACCCTCTCTTCCTTGCCTCTGTAAAAATTATGGTTTTTACATTTTAAATATTAGAACACTATAAGGACTACAACTTTGAGCATGTAAATGTTAGGAAATGTCACAATTGAGGTAGATGGCACATCTTTAATTTGGTCCTTTTCTGAGCAGGCATTATAGCACTGTTTTTAATTACACTGTCACGTATGTTGGTCATACAAATGTTTAATTTTAAGTCTCCATTCCAAAATGTGAGGTCAAGAGATTTTTTGAAGACAAATGCAGAGCAGCAAGATTTCATTTGAAATACAAGTTAAAAAAATTTATGTGTAAGTTAAATGGATGTTTATAACAAAGTGTCTGAAGAAACTTAATTAGAAAACATTACCTAGCTTAGGAAATATCTATAATGGCATAAGATAGAAGTAGAACACACCTGGAAAACATGAGTTAAATTATTTTCCTAGCAGGCTGGTGATGAAGTTACCTGCTCTTGCTGAATTTGTCTGTTAGGTATACCTTTTCAGTGAGGTCTATTGACTTCTACTTTTTGCCTCCCCTCTATAAAAATCTTGCAACTATTAAAGAAAATGTTGGCATATCCTGAATCCATGAGGCTAAAAAAAAACTGGAAACCACCCATGTTAATTTTTTTATCAGAAAACTTGCTAGCAAGTATTTCTGGAAAAAATTCCTTGGAGATAGTGCAGGTTGGTGCAAACAGTTCTGCACAGCAACTTTCATGAGTAGTTGTTTGTAAAAATAAATAAAAAATATTTAAATTTAGCTTTAGGAGAGTGGCATAAAATAATTATTTAATTTAGTAAATCTAAGGTGAAGGGAATGAAAAGTACTGGAAAGACATAGACACTATTTTTTCTTTTTTCCTTGCTTGCTTTTTTTCCCCCAATACCCTCTTTCTTGGACCTTCTACCTTAAGAAAAAGATGCGGTGTATGTGTAACATGTAAAAATACGCCTTCATGACATAAAAGAGTGAGTTTGCTGCTCGGGTAATCTATAAGATTATACTGACCGTAACGTAGCAGGCACAGGCCAGATATTTGACCCCTAAAAGGCAGTTGTGGGCCGTGCCGCACTGCGCTGAAACATGGCTGGTAGTGCAGTTCGCAGCCAGCACGCCGTTGAACAAACGTGCATTGTTGTCACAATTGAAACCACATGCTGAGTAATATAACATAGGTGCAACTTTCTTGAGAAAGTGTGGACAGTTGGAAATGTGAATGTATTTTTTTATTTATGTTATGTCTGTGCATCTCAGGGCTCCCTTACTTTGTTTTCTTAGCGAAACTCAGACAGATCAGACCTGTAGGATTGATGGAGCTGGGCACTGACAGACCAACTCTGTTCCAGCTGCGGTGACTGGAAGAATTGGATCTGGACCCTGTTAACCGGTCCTCCAAGAGTAAGATTTCAGTTACCATGACCGGTCGCCAAGGACTATTTTATTTTAACCCACGTCAAATCTGAGCTTACCTATGGGGCTAAACCACAGCCTGCTCAGCCAAGTGTATCTGAGTACAAGCTCATTTTACTGGCTGTTTGTTACTTTTTGGAAAATTCAGCCACATACAACAACTGTATGGAACAATCTCCACCTAACTACACTTTTCAAGCTTCACTGCATTTGAAACATTGTGTGCTCCTTCTTCCCAGTTTACAGTCAGTGCATCAGTTCCTTGTTTATTAGAAAATTAGATGAACAGAAGTTAGACATATTGAATTTTCTCTTTGGAATAAACAAGATGAAAAGATTGATTTAATGCTTTGACTGCCCTTTATTCCATAAACCATAAAGGCTTGTGAGTGGCCTCAACTTATACTTGAGATACTTCCAGTCGGTGACATTTTCTAAGTCCGTAAAGTTGTCTTTTTATTGACTGTTGTGCAATAATAACCAAATCAGGGTGCTTCTGAATTGAGAATTTTTTTTCTGTCCAGAAAAACACTTTCTAAAAGGTTTTTTTTTTCCCCTTTGGGAGTGATGTAATTACAGTAATGGTGATGATGATTGTGATGGGGAAATAGACTGAGTGAGAACATTCTCCTTAAATCTGAAGTGCACTATAAGTAACAAGCAAGTCGAGCAGAAAAGAAAGCAAGAAGGTAGCAGCATTTGTGCTAGTAATCTTCTTGACATTACTTGCGTGTGTTGGAGCTGCCCATGGTGTGACCAAACAGCAGGTCCCCAAGATGTACAGTTTTCTCGCTGGCGGAACCACACGAACTGTTGAAACAGTCAGTTTTCTGTGTACTTTTGGCTTCATAGAATATTTTTGTTGTTACATGGCTGTGAAGATCAGCATGTTACAGTGGTTGGATACCATCCTCGGCTGTCGATTGAAAGCAAGTCACCTGCCCTTCTGCTACACAACACGGAGTTTAAAGACACCTAGCAAGCCATAGATGAGCAATGCTTTTTGGGTGCCTGACCCTCTTTGCCCCTTCACAGCTGTGCTAGCCCCTTTCATCTGCAGGTCTTCAAGCCTGCTACTTCTGTACTGTCATCGTTCGCTCTTTCTCATTCTTCAAATCCAGAGGGGGATGGTAAAGGCAGATGTGCAGGAGTAGCGCTCTGAATTCTAACCAGATTCAGGAGGATCTGATGTGTTGGGAAGTCTTGGCAGTTGATTCATGCTGCATGAACCATCAATATGCTCCTCTCTGGGCAGGACACAGTCATCCTTTGGAAAACTGGTGGTGATTATAGAGCATGGGCAGGAGGACTTCTGTCTTGTAGAAGCCCCAGTCTAAGTGCAGAAGAGAACTTCTTTATCTTGAAAGTTGAGAATAACTGTTACCTTTTTTTCTCGTATTATTAAGAAGCCACAAAACAAAGAAGACAGCACACCATTCTTTTGTGCTACAAGGACAAATTTGTCCCGTACAAGAGGAAAAAAAAAAAAGACTAAATTGCTTTTGCACATGTAAAAGTGTACTTGCACCAAGTGATTAGCAAGAATGGACTTTGTTCCTTGATGATCTCAAATCTCTTGTCTGTGAGTCATACTTGTTTTTTTATTTTCCTAATTTTGACATTTATAATTTTTTTTTCTTTGAGCCTGATCCAGCCATTCATTTGCTATTATGTTTGGTACTATTAAGTGAAAATATATTCCTGCAGAAAAAAGAGGAGGAAAGTTGAAATTCCCTGATGGAAATGCACTAGATAAACCACCACTACAGGTTTGTAGCCTACATATTCCTTCACCCTTGAGCCCACACCCATGGGTTAGAAGAGAGGCCATGCTACCATATTTCTTACTTGCCAATAATGAGTGGAAGGAATGAGGTTTTAAGGCTGATTGCAGTTATTTTAATGTGTTTTTTTTTTTTTTTGCTTTTCCCCTTTGTTTTTGTCTTTGCTTTTGGTTCCAGAAGCAGCTGAAAGAGATATGAGCTTTTCTCAAAAATGCTTGTTTGCTTTTTCTGGACTTAGCTGGTTAGCTGCTGGGCTGAATTCCTGGGGCTTTGCAGTTCTCAGTGGTCAGTTATCATGTAGGAAGAAAATTCTGTGGAGGCAGCAATTATTTGTCAAGTACTGGCGGTGTACTTGGCATGCTACAAGGCACAGATAGGAAAGCTTTACCTGTTCTGGAGAGCTACAGATGAGGTTACAGACCAAAATTGTAAGAAATACTACACAAGAAGAATGGGAGAAGATTGGGATATTACAAAAAAGAAGTCTAATATGCACAGTTGTACACAACATGGAGGGTAAGAAGAAGTATTTACATTTGATGACTGATTATTCAGAAGAAGGTGCAGCAATACAGCCTGTGAGCCAAGAAGATAGTTGACACTGCAGTAGTTTAAAATTAAGAAAGGGCAGTTAGGAAGCATTTAAGCAGTTAAGAGAAAGTGAGATTAGTGGAGAAATTGCCATAGGTAAACAACTTGGGTATTAGGAAGCAAGGATTGCCTCTCAGAAGGTCAAGACAAAATGAATTGAGATGCTGAGGAGAAGAGGTGCAATGAGTGAGAAGACTGTGACAGGAGTTAAAAATAGGAGAAAGACCATGATCAGTATACTTAATGTTTTTTTAATTAGGTGAGAATTAAATTTTGCAAAATCAAACCACCTCTTTTCCTTTTTCTCCGATCTCCTCCCCTCTCCTTCCCCTTTCATGTGCTAAACGACTGTGGTAGAACTGTGCTGTAGGTGCAGTACATTGTGATTGAATACTCTGTAATGCGCTCTGAGGTACAGTGGACCAAAAAGTATAAATAGAATGCCAATTGCATAAAATAAATCTCTGAATTCTTGCTGCACCATGGTGAGGTAGCTCAGTTACAGCTTCGACCACCCATGAATGCTAAGCACACAGTAGGGGGACTTTTGGACTCACATCTCACCTATTATCTTGGTAGTAGGATATGAATCTCTTTGAATGTGAAAGCCTGGTTTTGTTTAAGTGAAGAACGTAAGAAAAGGCTCTTTCCTTATTTTTTTTTTCTTGAGCAGATGAAAGGTGGATAGAAGTGACTGTAAATTTTAGGAAGGAAAGAAGTAGAAAAAGGCTAATGCTTACTGAGTAGGAATTGTATTTTTCCAGCCGTGCCCCTTAACTATCCAAATGTTAAGACTCTCCTGCACAAAAGTGTCACTACTTGGTCTATATAAATTCACTAGCAGAACAAAGGACACTTTTTGGAAGGGAAACAAGACTGTATTATACCATTCAGCAACTAGCAGAAGAAAGAGAATAGCTACTTCCTGCCAACATTCATACTCTGAAGATGGATGCACGAGGTGGTAGGTGAGCATTCAGTTCTTACTACAGCTGATTCTTAGCGGTGATTTATCTAGCTTCTGGATTAACTGTATAAAAGACTCAGAGACATAAAAGTGTGCGGCTGGCAGGTTAGCTTAAGGAGACTGATATCTAATGATGACTGTAGGGGTCACCTAGAAGCAATGGAGTTGCTTGCATGCACCATGGGACAAGCAGACCTGTGCTTTCAGAGTAGAGCCAATGTGGCTGTGGCGATAGCATACTACCATTGCTGGAAAAAAAACCCCAGGAATATACTTGAAAGACTTTTTCTAGGTCAAACTGAAACAGTTAAGCTAGGAACCCTGTGCTGGTTCCCACAGACTTGCCACTTCCTTGGGTGGCATTATGTGAGTGTAATTTCTAGAGGCTGTAGAGACCACAGCAGCAACAAAAACAACTGCTCAGATCCAGGCTGTGCTCAAGTGAATGATCCCTCCGCCTAGCCAGACTACTGGCAAATCCGACTTCTCTGGCAGAATCTCCTCTCTTCCTCCCCACCCCAGATCTCTAGTGGGTTTACTGGCTCCCCTGTAGTGCTGACCATGCAGAATCCAGACTACCTCACTCGGAGCATTCAAGGTGACAAGAAATATGTTGTCAAAAATTTCTATTTCTATTCTATTTTCCAGGCTATCTTCATTCCCCAAGTGGTTTCTGTTTCTGCTACTCTTTAACTTCTTTGTTTGACTTTTCCTTCTATCTTAATGGAAATTTCATTGCATCTTCACCTACCACCCTCCTGACCCTTTACCTTCCCAGTGCAGAACTGTTCTTATCATCAGTACAGGGGCTTCCACTTGCCCAGCAGCTTGACACAACATGTTCCTTGCTATTGTGTCCTCTCCAGTCACAGCACCTGATTGCATGCCTTATGCTAACTCTGCTGATTGAACATGTGGCACAACACAACATGTCGCACAACGACTCTACGTTATTGCTGTACTCAGAGGTGTAGTACTCCAAGGTACTACTATGGATATGTTCTATGGGGAGCTTAAGGATGGCATTTGCACATGGGAATTGTTTCACTACTCCCTCCCTCGCTTGTCTGCTGATGCTGAAATTTCTCTTACTCTCCTCCTGAGACATTAGTGCTGAACACATCATCCTCACATTTAAGTCAACTGTTTCCTGAAGATTTGGGATAGCCTGGCTCAAACTAATTTAATGAGAACAATAATTCCCTCATTTCCCACCACAGAACATTTCGATCCTTTTGTTGGCACAGGGATGCCATGTAGCAAATGTTTCTGTAGAAGACTTAAGCTGTTCTGCTCTTTGAAGCTCTGGCGTTGCTGTCTGTTCATTGCTGGAATAACTTAAAATTTTCTTAGTAAAATATTTTTAAACAGAGTGTAATTTGATATGCTGCCTGGTCTACAGTGATGAAAATGGACAAAGTTTCTTCCTTTCAGCTAGAAGAAGAAAACAGATACCTAAACAGTCTTCCACTACTTTGTGGATGTTGCACAAACTGTCAGAAGCATCCGTCTTTGCAGCGTGAATTACAGACTGTTTGATTTGGAAAGCTGCTGCTGTTCTGCTGGTTATGTCCTTTCATCTCAGCCAACTGACTGTGGTTGTCAGTCCCATTCACCTCCTGTGCTCTGCTTCTTGTGATGTCTGCTTGGCTTCTTTATTAGCTACGTTTTTAGCTGCCTCCAGTTTTCCCATTTCTGGCTGTTAATTTTGTCTGCTGTAGTGCAGAAAAGCTAGTTCTATTTCTTTGGACTATTTCACCTTGAGGCACCATCAAGGACATGGAGAGTTTTTACATTCTGCTGTAGCACATGGCGTGTCTCCTCCCTCTTCATCATGTTTAATTTTTATCACTGTTTTGTGTTCCATGAGACCCTTGAAATAGAGTTATTGCCTTGCCACATGCCTGAGAGCTCTGCTGGCCACCAGTGGTCACCCAAAGACCACCCAAAGAGCTTCCTTTTGCAAGCTCTCAAGCAGAGTCTGTTGCGTGTGGAGACACAGAACTATGTGTGTGTGTATGGGAGCATGTAGGGCTTGCTGGTCACCTCACAAATATCTAATGCTCATTTTTTTCAAGATGGCCGTACCCAAGGAAAGGAACGCCTTAGGGCTCAGCCCTCCTTGGAATAACTCCTAACAAGTGTTAAGCTAAAAATAAGTGTTTGTTTACAAATCCTGAACAGATGGCACATATGCAAACTTGTAGATACAGATGAACAGAAAGAGATGGGGGGGGAAAAAAAAAACAAACCCCAACCATACTTCCTAAGCAACACTTAATTCAGATATGATTTTTTTTTTTTTTTAACTCTCTGAGTTGTGACTCAACTAACAAGTTGGCAAATGCCTGGCAGCTTCTATAACCAAGGTCTCTGGTTTTCACTAAGTCTTTATGTCTTCAGGTTACATTCACTGAATGGAGCCTGCAGGTGATGGATTCCTTTTCCATGATTGGTCCCTATACAGGTTGTGGATCATTTCAATCTAAAGAGTTCCCCTAACTTGCAAATTTGTCATTCGTTAACTCAAGCAAGAAGGATTTTTGCCTTCGTTCCTGCCAAGCCATTGCTTGTTGCCTTGTGCTTTGGAAGTACTAATTTTTCTTGTGCATCACTTCTTAATTGCCCATACAGACAGGTAAGAACCTTTTCCATATTGATGCTTTTAACTCTTTAGGGTGTAAGCCTGCTTCATCTTGGAGCCTGAAATATCCAAATCCCAGAGGGAAGACTTTTCACTTAGTTTTCTGACTATATTTTATAAATTCCGTAATTACAGTTGATTCAAACAGCTTGTTACTGGCTCTTTTTGAGATCAAGCCTGAAGGTAATCAATAACTCTGAGGTATTAATAGATGTGAGGCACCTTGTCACCTTACCAGCTCTAAACTTAGGCTTTTGAGAAATACCCTAATTCCTTCCCTTTTTTTTTTTTTTTTTTTTTTATTTTTCCTCTCCTCTTTCTTGGCATGCTGATAACCCTTCCTTCTGTCCACTAATGCTCTTTCCTTTCCTGCCCTTGCTTCTTTATTCTCTTTGTTCTTCCGTATTTCCTGTCTGTTGTCTCTTTCTTAATCTATCTCCCCATCCCTGGACTCTGATTCATGATCCCCGCGAGATCCTGCTGCGTTGGCAGAGCAGATGTGGGGGAGGCCATGTCTTTAGCCACTGTGGCTAACTGCAGCAGGGATCATGAATCAGAGCCCTCTGCTGCTGCAGTTCAGTCTCACATGGTAATGTAAACTGGAGCTGATGGCAGCCACATTGATATGACAGTCTGAACTGCCTCAGCTGAGGAGTAGACGTACCACCTGTTCTGCCATTTCTGTGGTGGGGCTGGTAACCTCTGGCAGAGTGAAGGAATAGATAGCCATGCATCACTGCCCCGACCTCCCTGAATTGCTAGAGCTTGAGAGCCAGGGTCCTTGAACTTTCCATTCTTTCTTGTCTTCAAAGCTTTCTTCTCCAGCCTCTTCAAAATTAGCATTCCTTGCACAATCTCATAGTCCATGATTGCTAACTTAAGAAGACCAGTCTCACCTCAAACAATGCTATCTAAGTGAGAGAAAAATAAACTAATTGACTAGAATCTATTGCCTTGTACCTCCAGGAATGGAAAAGAAAAACATCTAATTTTCTACTGGCACCTAATTAAAGGCTAAACTCTTCTCTTCCTTTCATATAAAAAGGAACCACAGCTCAGGGATGTTGCTCAGAGAGGTGGTGGATGCCCCATCCTTGGAAACATTCAAGGCCAGGTTGGATGGGGCTCTGAGCAACCTGATCTGGTTGGAGATGTCCCTGTTCCTTGCAGGGGGGTTGGACTAGATGACCCTTGAGGGTCCCTTCCAACCCTAACCGTTCTAGGATCCTATGGTGTTCTTTCCACATAATGGAGCCATGAAAGACTTGATTTGTGTGTCACTCTGGCCAGCTGCTCATATGAAGAGCTGTGTTGTCTCCTCACATTAAGTTCCTAATTAATGTGAAGGGAGGAGTAGAATGAACAGCTGGCTCCTATGTGCCCAAAAAGCATGGGGTCAAGTTCTACTCTTTGCTTCTGTCTTCTCCAGAGACACAGAACTCTATGGAAACCAAATCCAAGCTCTCATTTGGTACCCCGTTTTCCTCTTTAGCCAAATTAATCCCTGCTCTGAGAGCAGTGATCATACATTAAATACCTGGTATCAATTTTATTACCCCTTTTTATTATTCTCATCTGGGTTCAGATGAAGGATTTATTCCCTTGAAATATTCTTATGGTATCTGTAGGCCACCTTTTTGTGTTAGTGGTCTAAAGACTCTCTTGGAGCTGGGTAAGAACAAACAAATTTATTTAAATGACCTTAGAAACTGAAATTGAGAAATACGCAGTTTTGTTCCTGTAAAATCTTAAGGGCATTTTAAAAGTGGTCTGAAAAAAATGAGATAAAGCTTTAAAGTCAGTAAGGGCAAAATACCTCATCTATATATCTAGACTCTACGTTTTCAGCAGGCAATTCCCTTGCGGTAGAAGTATGGGTGGTATTTATGCAAGCAGAGATTCTGCCTAGTAAATTCCGCAAGTTAAGATGTCAGGCTAGATTTCAGTGAATGCATGTTCATGAAAGTCACACAGTCTCTCTGGTTGTGTAACCAGGTATGATCTAGGGGAAGACTCAGTTTTCCAACTGAAGAGGCTGGCTGCGACGTGCTGTGACTCTTCTTGCCTGTATGCCAGGCTCTCTTTCCTGTGGAAAATATGCCAAGAGGATAGATGGGGTGAAAAATGTCTTGAAATGTTGTTCTCCTCCTTCCCCTGCAGGACTTCAGCTCTCTGCTGAAGGCCAGCTCTCCAATATGAGCACAGTCCTTGGCATTTGCCGGAGTAACGGTCCTCGGCAGGACAGTAGCTTCTACTCACACCAGGCTTCCAACGGAGGAGGCATCTCTCTAGGTCTGGGGCAGCAAAGATGCCTGGGGCTGGAGCAGGAGAGGGGTAGGAGATGTGTGCTGGGTGAGAAGCTGTGCGGCCAAGTTAAGGAGCTGTAGGAGCAGGCACACAAACTGCTCCGCATCAGGAATGTTAAAAACAGCTTAATAAGGTTTTCATGGAGATCCTTCAGAGAAGAGAGCCTCACACTGCACAGGAGAAGAGGCAGCTGGAAACTGAGGTCTCGTGTTGGGTCAATGAGAGAGCCTGGAAGCCTGTGACTCCTGGTAAGAGAAGGCAGGCTCTTCTCCACCCGCAGATCTGACTGCAGAATGGTTATAATGCCCTGGTAGCAGACAAGAGGGGCTGAAGTCAAGTTAGCCGCCTGTTAGACCACATCTAGAGTACTGTATCCAGTCTTGAGCAATATGAGAAAGCTATAAACAAGTGGGAGCCCAGCAGAGGCCCACTGAGATGACCAGGTGGAGGAAACACTTGCTCTGTGAGGAGAGGCTGAGGGAACTTCTTCAGCATGAAAAAGACACAGCTTTGGGGCAACCTTCTAGTACATATGAGGAGATTATTGAGGAGATGGAGCCAGGTTTTTTTTTTTTTACAGTGGCATAAACAGGCATAAATTGAAATGAGAGGTTCAGACTGGGTATAAGGAACAGCTTTTTCATCCTGAGGACGCTCAGGCAGCAGAAGAGGCTGCCCAGAGAGGCTGTGCAGTTTTCATCTTTGGGGGTTTTCAGGACTTGGCTGGATCAACGTGGACTGGCCTCAAAGTTGACCCTGCTTTGAACAGGGGGTTGGATTAAAGCCCTCCTGAGGTAATTTCCAACCTGGATTTTCCTACGATTCTCATGTCTCCTGTTGTTCTAGTAGGCTGCTGTCTTTTCCTTACCATATCAAATTAAGAAAATCAAAGAGCGAATGGTTTACTTTGAAGAAAGGAAGTGGCAAGACAGGGGGATTGAATGTGTCACATTATTTGGTTTGCTCATTAATGGAATCTGCCATTTTTCTTTTGAATGTTTGTGATTGTATGAGAGAACTGAGGGAGGAAAAAAAAAGAAAATTTGAATAATTTTTTTTCCTTAGCATGTGTTCTTAGAGCTTTTTATATGTATCTTTTCATAGATACAATTTGTACAAATTGGCTGATGTCCTTTGAGTTCTTTCATGAATTAAACCAAAAGTAAATGGTTTCTTACATGTTTTTTTTTTTTTTTTGTGCTTTGTTACATGTGGTGGGAGATAGAGGCAGCCTATTTAGGCTACGGTCAGTGTTCAGCATGCGTAACTTTTTTTGTAGTTATTTTGATTTTGAAGATTCTCCCCTTACTCTTAGCTATCATTATTTCTGCTACTTAGGCAGAAAATGAGATGATTCAACCTCCCTTTTATTTAGCAGACACAGCTGGATATTTAATTTTCTGAAGAAGAAAATACTAGGAATTAAGTACAGATGACAGACATTTATGTGGCTAATATTTCAGTTTGCTTTAAATAACATGGCAAGGAGTAGGAAGGAATGTAACCTTTTAAGCTTTTCTTTGTTTACAGATATGAAGAGAGAGAACAGTAAATAAGTCCGAGTTATAGTATGCCTTTTAAAAAAATCACATGATATATCACCACCATATGGAAGCTTGCATGCCCTTTCCCATAGGGATATGCCCCTAAAGAGGGATTTATAGTCTGCTAGCTCATAATACAGTAATATTTATGATGGGTTACCAAGTTTGCCTGTAGCTGTTCCTGAAATTCTCTTTGGAGCAGCACCCATGGCTAGCCAAGGATGGCACCAGTCATGCTGCTTGATGGTTGTTCGGCATCTCCATCCTTGAGAAGACACCGTGTTGCTGAGCGGAGGACTCCAGTTAGCACAGGAATAATTCACATCCTGCAAGGGATCAGAGAACTCCCATGAAACTGTTGTTGTTCTATATTTAGTTTAATGGCTGTTTCTGGGAAATGTGAACTGTAAAAAAAAAAAAATCTGTTTTGTAACCACTAGAAGAAAACAAGGTGAGGTGGGACTGGATGAAGGTCTTTGGCTGATAGATAGTGAATGCCATATAGCTAACGGCAGGTGTTTGGAGTGTGCTTTTGTAGGGAAAATACGCTTTTTTAGGTCTGCTGAAGCATTTGATTTAAGATTCAAAATGTCAGTGCCCACTGGCAGTGAGATAAAATATTTAGTGTCACTGCATTGTGAACAACTAATTTTGACAAAGTGATCACTGTTTATTTGCCAAGAAAGTTATTACAATTCAGTTGAAGAGCCAAGAGCAAATCTGTTCCTTTTGCGACACGATGTCCAAATGATTTAGGTATTTTTACTTGTGTGTTAATGGTTAAGTCATGTCTTGCATTACAGGAAATGATGCTTTTGCTATCAAGCTTTTGAATTACAATTCTATTTCTTAGCTAACGAAACCATCTCTGATAAAGAACATATAATGGTTTAAAAAAGAACTAAGGACAAGGATCTGAACTGCAGCAGCTGAAACTTGAAACAAAAGCGAAGTTCTAATAGTTTAAATAAGCTGTTTGTGCAACGCACACATAGTAAATCAGTTCTATAAAATAAAGGGTAATAAATACTGTCCCAGTTTTCCTTGTGATGTAGGCTTCACATGAGCTAGTGGTGTGGCGTGTTTTGTTTCACTAGATGTTATGTTACAGGATCCAAATTTTCTGGTTTCAAGATGTCTCCTCTGTTGCTTTTACATTTATTTACTTGACTTTTTAAAGCCTCATTCTGCAACATAGCTTTCTGCCTGTGATGGAACCGATTTCTACAAAATACGTATTACTTGAAGCGTGCGTGTAGGTTTTTACAGTAAGGTTCAAGTTTGAATTTTGTTAGAGATTGATAAAGGGACAAAAACATAAGGCAAATGTATTATACACCTAAGTCTAAACCACAGGTTCTTCTTTTATTAGCCGCTGCCTAAGCTTGTTAGTGCCTAATGCTACAAAAAACACACTTGTTCATGTGTGAGCTTTTGTGGCTCTATTGCTTTTATATGCTATGTAGGCATATGAAAAATTCGATACAATCCTCGTTCATTATTAAGAAATTCTTAAATATTAGTTACTTTTTATGCTTAAACTAGAATAAGGCCTGCTTTAGAAATGGTGAAATTGGTGGCTAAATTACATGCTTGGCCCAATCCTCCTTCGTTATGTGAGTCTAGATCTGGAGCAAGTCTATTCAATCTACATCGGTTTAAGTCAATGTAAAATATAGCTACATGTGTAGGTCAGGAAGCCAGGCTTGCAGGAGAAGGTAATGGTTTGGGTGACAAAACTAGAAAAAGCGGAGAAGTATGAGAGGTTGGAGTCTTTTCATCTGCGCCTGAAAACTTTTCTGGTTCTCTGAGTTTGTCAAGTGGTCCTGTAAAATACACGTCTCTCTCCAGAACATGATTCCTAGCTTTCTAATGAGAACCAAGTTCAACCTTAAAATAATCAGACTGTATTTACCTTGGACTTCTTTTACGGTAGTGATGGCTTCTGTGACAGTGAAAATGCTGCTTGAGCCAAGTTACGATCTCATAGGTGCAGGAGCAATTCCTCTGAAGTGGAGAAGTTTGTACTTTACTACATTTGTCCTACCTCTTTGATAGGATATAGAATCTACCCTTTTGGTTTGTAATTTAAGTGTTGGTTTTTTTTTTTCCATACTAAGAGTTGCTACTCTTACTGTTTTCCTCACCACACTTTTTCTACAGGCAAATATAGATGTACTGATAATTAACATTCTTGTCTTTTGATTCTTTCTGCATTTTAAGTTTGGCCATGATGTCCTAAGTGGTGGTAATACTTGTAAGTGCTGGAGAAATCTCCTACTGGTAACTGTTGGAAGTGGGAGAGGGAAAGGGGGAGAGTTCCTTCTGAACTGCTACAGAAGGAAAATAGAGATGAAGATCACTTAATTCGTAAATGGGAAAAGAGCAGGGAAGGAGGGCTTCAGCGCGTGGTAAGACAGAGCTATAAATGGTCATTTGAGGTAGATGTGTGTACAGAAGAAATAAAAAATCATGTGTGTAATATTTATTTTATAGAGAGTAAGGCAAATTAATCAGCAACAAAATAAGCTAGATGACTGTCATTTTGTATACATACAATTCAAACCTACAATTCTTGATGAAGCCCTTTTGACTTTATGAGTAAAACTTTATAGTGTGCTCAGTGGCATCAGAACAGAAGGCCAAGTGTGATGGCAGTGCAGTGAATTGCTTTACATGGTAGAAAATAAAGCTCTAGCTGTAAAGAGAATTTTCAGAGGGCTGTGCAAGAAGGAGCTGCCTAGTTTGTGATCTGATGAAGAAAGGATGATTATGTAGCTGTGAGGTGTTTGCTGAGCAAAACTTCTTGATCTAACTGAAGCAGCTGTGAAGGAAGTCAGCATATTTCAGTGATTGAGAGTGCTGATTTAGCCATCAAAGGTAATTCTTAACAGCATTTTGGTATTGCTAATTAATACCTACACTTCCCAACAAAGGCCCAAAAGGCTATGATATAATTTCCTCCAATTAGGAAAAGCCTGTGAAAACTCAGGTTGAGGTACAAAGTCTGCAAAGAGGTACTCAGTCTACGAAGATTGAGTTTTATTGATGATTATGTCATGTGAGCATTCATGGAGCCAGAAGAATTTTAGCTTTCCTCTCAGTAGGGTTGTGGGTTTTGGTCTCCGTGGCCTGCTGGGCAGACTGTGCAGCCCTTGGATGTGTGGATTGAGAACAGTGCAATGCCAGTGAGCTTGTAAAACTAGTTTGGGACTCAGATTAAAAATTAAGATTAGCTTCTGGATTCTGTATTAAAATAAGGAGTCTGAAGTCAATCACTTCAGCACTGTTAAAATACTGGTATACGTTCTGTGTGCTAATGAGCGACGAAGATGTTTTTTAGGGGGGAGTAAGAGGGAAATCCTCTGGAAAAAGAAGGCATCCATTCAACTTTGATTACAAAGAGAAAACAAAAAAAAACTTTGGTTTGATTTTTCCTTGTAATATCCCCTCACCCCAGGCTTGTAACCTTGATTTCTGCCCCCCCCTCCTCTTTTGAACAGATCTGATCTTCATTATACACAGTATATAAAAAAAATTCAGCATTAGAACTTATTTCCTATGCTCATTTTATGAAGGTACTCATTCATCCTCTAAAATACAAAACAACTGTGCTGTATGATTCTCATAGAGATTGTAAGTGCTGATGGCTGGCAGCCATTTTTCCCTTGCCTATCAATTTATTTAAGGAGAAGCTTTCTATGGCACTACAAACAGCTCAATTAGAGATCAGCTTCTGACTGCTAACACCCTTGGCTGCTGTGTGTTCTTCAGATCATGGTCAAGCAAAGTCTGCCTTAGACTTGCTGTGATTTCTATTTTTTTTTTTTTTTTAAACTTTTGAACAGTGAATGCCCTTATTATCAGAGAGTGAGGAGGAGTAGTGATAATATATATTTTATAGATCTTGTATGTGACTCACAGTCACTTATGGCAGTCTAACCTCAGAACTTTGGAGCTGCTTGGTGGAGTACCGGTTAGGGACACTCAGCCCAAACTTTGGTGCCAGCTACTGAAACAAGGGAAAATCCTCATATGTTCCGTGCGCTGCTGCATTTCTCCCACTGCGATGGTGAATGTTAAACAAGGCCTGGCAGGCATTCTCCTTCTCCGCGTACAGTCTAGCAGGACATTAGTTCCAGCCCTCAGCAGTGCTTGAAGGAAGTGTATTCCTAGCCAGATTTTAAATTTAATAAAGATGGAGTTGGGTGTTTTCTAGCTATCAGATTACAGTGAGCGATTGCAATGGTGAACCCCTTAGTTTACAGAAAACAAAAGAGTAAAAAGATGAGAGGTTTAGATGGCTTCTAGCACTTTCATTTGTTTTTTAGACCTTGGTGTTGAAGATGCCCATCAAAAAGAACCAAACAAACTGCAATTTTCTTGGTTTTTTTTTTAATCATGAAAACTAATGGGTAGAGGCTGGGACTCTAATGTAGATTTAATAACAGAAGGGCTTCTGAGGTGGAATATATTCTGGTCTTTAGCAAATGAAACCCTCATGCTTCAAACTCTCTTGAACTGTGATGACTATATCACTTTATTCTCCAGGGTTTTAGTAAAGTATCAGATTATGAGTTGGACAGGAACTTCAGGGGACTCTGAGGTACTTATTCTATGATGTCTTAATCTAGAAGCTTTGAAGACACTGTAGGGAATGAAGGGGAGCATCAGCCCCCACCATTTTCTCATCTCCAGCTGGAACGGGTATTTGGACTATTGTTCTGTTCTTCTAGGATGGGAATATAGTAAGACAAAATTTTGAAATCACTTACGTCTGTTTGGAATGAGCCTATTTGTTTTTATTATAAATTTGTTTAATTTAACTGTATTTTTCCAATGCTCATTTCATTCTTGTGGTACATGGGAATGGTTAGTCTCAGACCCAGCCTAGACAGCCAAGAGTGCATGTTTTGTCATCCTTCCTGCCAGCCCATGGTATTTATATTGCACTTGAACACAAGATGACATGACTAATACTTTCTTTCAGATTTTCAACCTGTCTTAGACTTGATCTATAGCATTCTTGTTTTTATACAGTATTAGTAACCTCTGTTTAGGTAACGTAGGCAGATTTCTCGCATTAATGCGCAGAGGTGTGGTTTTTCCCTAGAATTTCTAATTCAATTTATATGACTGAGCTTAGCTGGGGATGCTAAACTTGTGTGGGCTTATGAAGACTTTTAACTTCACAACCATACTTGTCATAAAAGACTGTCAGTCAAGTATATCTCTTGATTTCTCTGAAATGAGCCTTGTTTGAGTTTGACAAGAGATTCAGTGAAGTTGAGTTGGAAATCCTGAATTTGTCTGTTTGGAAGGCTGTAGTTCCATGAGATGGTAAGTCTGTTTTTAGGGCAGCCCTTCTTGCGTAGGTTTTCTTGTTTGGTTTTTATTTTTAAAAGCCACAGTCATATGATAAAATGTATCAGTTTAGTAAAATTCAAACTTTTCCAACAATTTTGAAGGGCTTACCTTTGTCTTGAAAGAATTTTTGCTGGGTTGAGTATCTTTCAGCTATCCATAGGCAGCATAAATGTGAAGTGAGTTCTGGAGTAATATAAATATTACTAAGTTATTAGCTACATAGAACTGCTAGCAGTAGACCCTGGATCACATTCTAAGTTATCCATACTGAAAGAAGAGAAATGTCATGCCAAAAAGGATGTGCATGAGAATGACGAAGTGTGCTTGGCGTTGTGACATTTTTCTCTCTGCTTTTACAGTTTTCAGGCTCGGCACACATCACCCAAGTGAAGCAGCTAAATCCAAGCTGAACGTGTTATGGCCTGTTTCTTAGATTGGAAGAAAGAGTGCCAAAAATCGGTTATGAAATGTCCTATGAAGTGTGAAAAGTCGCTAGAAAAAAATGAAATGTTCAGTAGAATTCCAGACTTTGCCATTTGAGAGGAGAGCGGGAGAGGATGCTGCAGTTGTTGTCAAACCAATTGCTTGGCATATTCACTTAGGGTTGCTTTAAGTAAATCTGCTATAGGGTATCACTACTATTCTTCTTCATGTAGCATGCTTCTTGAGCTCTTACTGCTTTTCCTACAATATATGTTTATGACTTTAGCCCATCTGCTGTATACTTCTGAGTTCTCATTCATATACATTCAGACTTTCTCATTCTGCTCTTAAACTGTCTCTTTCTTGTGTTTGCTAGACTGTGACGAAATAATGGCTTCTTTTTCTCTAACCAGTGTCAGCGATGTATGCTTCCCAAAAGAACTTTGTTCCTGTTTTATTTTCTTTACCTTTTGAGGTTCCATGCTACGAAACTTCCCTTGGATATTTCCTGAATCTAGCTTCACAGGACCTGTTGTGGCAAGGACTTCTTTCTGCCATGTAACGAATGTAACAAATGATGGAATATATTTGGCCTTGCACCATGGCAGCTCTCTTCTCCTCTCAGCTTGGTTTCACAGAAGGTGATGTTGATGGTGTGTGATCCAGTGGATTGTTTAAGTTTCATAGCTTCACTTCCAAAAGGCCTCAGGCTATAGACAGCGGATTTCAGTGAACAGGTAATTACAGCACAGGAGAATGTCTGATAGATACACATCCTAAAATGTGTTTCAGACTATGTCTTTGGCTTCTGCATGATTTTACAATCTTTGTGAGTATGTAGATTGCTGGATTTTCTTCTGGAGCTTAAGCATCTTTGTCTCAAGAAATGCTACCTGTGCTTGTGGTCGTATTTCCTAGCATCTTACCAGCTGGAGGAATGTTCACGTTCAGGGAATAGCTCTGTGAACACGTTATTGCCTGGTTAGCTGCAACGTGAGCTGTTCTGTACTGTGAACTGCATAAGTAGTGCTGTGCCCCTCTTCCTTAGCAGGGTTTTCCCCTTCAAATGACTCTGCATTTTCTGCAGAGTAAAAACGTGTGTATGATCAATGTCCACTGAGAATGCCTATCTAGTAGCTTGTGTGTGCGTCTGTATCCCAAGTCTGTGAAAGTCTAACTCTCTTCCAGTTCAATCAAGTTGCATGAATTTTAGAAGCGGTCTTTAGAGTCACGATTAGATGTGGAAATGGAGAGGGCAGTAAAATGTATCAGAATTAAAACCACAATCCAGGTTTTATGGGGCAATAAATGATTGCCAGACAGTTTATAGACAAGGCAGTTGCTTTTAGTGAGTAGGACACAGATATCAATGTAAGTACAGATACTAATGTCTGCTATGTTTATGGTGTTTAGTGATGTCACTAGTATGTAATGTGAGCAACTAGTCATGAATTATGCAAATGTTGACGATATTTAATATGAAAGCCAGATGGCTTTATTATTTTAATTGTAAAGCTAATAATATTATAGAATTTCCAAGTGTGATAAGGTTCAACTGGCTGAGTACCACTGGGAATGTCAATGCTTTTTTAACTTGTGGAAAATACAATGCCTTGTGAAGTAAAAGCCCAAATAAAGACGAACTAGTTGCCATGCGCGTAGTGGCAGGGATCTGCGTTCTAGAAGGAGATCAAAGCACAGGCAGGGAAATGTTAGTGCTCTGTTTGAGGTGTGCTTGTATTAGGGTGCTGGTTAGTTTGTGTTTGTGTGTGATAAACCAGAGACTGCCACTACCATGGCTCTAGTGTGACTGTTGATCAACTGAATATAATATAAACGTAAGGAGCTTAATGACAGCTATTTGCTATTGATAACCTAGACAGCACTGTTCTGAGGCTTTTTTGCTTACCTTTTGTGGCTGTTGCTGACAATGTAGAACAGTACGTTGTCAGGCTCCAGTTTAGCAAATCTGATTGTTCGTGTATTTGTATTCTAGTTGACTGATATTAACTTGTAGTTCTAATTAGAATAGAAATTAACTATGATTTAGAAGTCAGAAAAAAGACTATACAGCTTCATAAACAGTGCAGGTGATACTGATACACAGAAATTGCTATTACTTATGTTGAGCTGGAATTTATGGTTCCCCAGATTTTTTTTTTTGCAAAAGTCAATGGATATGTTTTATGCACAAGGTATGTAATTCAGCTATTTAGCCAGCATTTCCTAGCGATTCATGCAAAATCCTTTCTCCAGGGGTCTCTGAGACCAGCTGCAGTGGTACATGATGTGTGAGACTCGTGTGTGTTTTCTATTTGCTACTTTTAGGACACTTCTAATATATGTGATCTCATAAGGGTGTTAGAAATATAGATAAATGCAGTAGAGTGAGATGAATAAAGATAGCAATGAAATGTAAGTGGGCAAAATAATTTCTAATATGGTAGGTTTGAAAACATCTAGCATTTTTCATGAACAAAAAGCTGTAGTATGAATTCAAAACTATGTGTAAATATGTACATATGATAAAGGTACTTTTTATTTCAGAATATACATAGCTTTTATTCTGTGAAAAAGGTAGAGCAAGGAAGTTTTCCTTTTGCCTTGGTTTGCAGGGAAATGAAATAGGCAGTTATGCCTGAAGGGAGTTTTACTGTAGTCCACAGGCCGGTACGCTCTGTGGCAGAGTGATCTGGAAGTGGTCTCATTTTACACATATTTAAAAAGTCTTGCGTTTCTTCTGGACAGACAGTCTTTTAATTCTAGATGCCTAAAAGCAGGCTTTTTTACCCATGTAGGAATTAACTTTTCGTTGTAGTTAATCAGCCAAGCACCAAGGAACTCTCCTGTTAGAGCTGATGGCTCATCTGTTATCTAGTAGAGCTGGAGTCAATGTCTGTCAAGGTGCTGAATTTTGAGGCCTAGGCTTGGTGTCCCCTGCCCCCACTGCCCCCCAGGTAAGTATCTGAACAAATTGTGTACTAATTGATGGTAATTACCAATCAGAAGCATGAAGGAGGCTTCGGAGTGTCAGGCAGGTGAGACTAGAGTCAGATTGTGAACCCATATATGGTGGCTGGAGTTGAGCTCATCTTTGAACTTCAACTCTGAGTTGACATAACAGCATTCATGGAGGCAATAGTTGCAGTCCTCTGGATGTCAGCTGGCTTCCTGCCCACACCACCTCCCTTGCCCTGCTTTTAACTGTGGTGTTTGAAAATGATTCCAGCATCCAGTTGTGAAAAGGCCACATTGGCTGTTAGTTTTACTGTTCAGGTGAGAAAGCTTAAGCTCTGAGCAAGTGATGCTTTTTCTCAGAGCTTTCTTGTTCGAGTCAGAAATAAACTCCCATAACCTAACTCAAAGACATGAGAACCACCAAGAAAATCTACAACCCAGTTGCATTTAAAAGCTAGTATTTCTCATCTCCCTGATGCGTTTACACTTACCAGTGATAAGCAGCTAACTTCAAGTACAATAAAAAGTTTGATAAAAGATAAACTGTTGTGTTTGAGTGGTGATGGATTTAACAAGTTCTTATTTGAAACTCTTCCTCAAAAAAATCTCACAGTGAGGTCAAGCCCCAATAATTCTGAATCTATTGCTTTCCCCATCAAGAATACACTGAGAAAACAGATACACGCCCATCCTTGCTGTTGAAATCAGTGGTTAGCTATTGCCAATTCCTTTTCCTCATGTTCGTTCCAGGAAAACTCAAAATTTCTCTGGCAGAGAAAAGCTGGAAATGAATCTGCCATTTAATCCTTTCCCACCCTCAGTCCAATTAAAAAAATGCGTCTCAGTAGACACTAATCAGATCACAAATTTAGAAAATTGCACAATTTAGCAAAGACAAATTAACCCACTCTTTGATGCTGCCTCAGAGTAACTTTCACATGGACAAAGGCCTGTGAAGTGTGATACCTTGCTTGCATTACGTTCTTTTATTGACCTACATGAGAATGGAAATGTGTCGTTGTGTCTTAAGAAGGTAACTTTCACAGTACTCTCATTTTACAGTAAAAATGTGCAAAATACCATATCCTCTTCTCTCAATCTGTGAGCGGAAACATTTTATGATTGTTCTTTGTAATGGTTATGCTCTCTGAGAATGAGTTACTTGCCATTGATTGCTGTAGGAGTCGAATGACACTTTAAGAGGCAAGCTTCTGCTTTATTATCCTGCTTCTAAAAGGTGTTGCAATGTATTCAAGGTAGTAAAAGCCCTTTTGTGGTCAGATTTTATTGTAGATTACCTGCACAGGCCTCTACTCTTTCAAGGCTTACGACTCCAGTGAGTCATGTCTTTGTTATCCTCACTGACTCTCAGTTGGTTTCTTTCTTTCTTCGGTTTATTTCTTTGTCTGCTCCATGTACCTTCTTCATGTTTCTTATTCCTTCTCATTATTTTATCCTCTTTTATGTTTGATCTGTATATTTTAAAATTCTTTCATTTTGATTTATGCAAGGAGTGGAGTGGGAAATCTCTCAGCTTTGTGGGAGAGATTAAGTAAGCAAAAGGTTCACAAATCACTTAAATTATGGTCACAAGACTACGTGGGGGCAGAAAGTAGAACAGACACTCTCAATAATGAGCAAATTAGCCAAGGAAATCCATTGACACATTATTTTTAAAGAGGAAATAATTACAGAAAGAATGACATTTTATGCTGATCTCATTCTGACAAAGTTCAGCCTAAGGTTAAAAATTATCTCATTTGTTTAGTGGTATATTTGGTAATATTGGTTCAGCCTGATACTCTGTTTTGACAGAGAGATGTGTTCTTCCATTTTGTTTGATAGCTATGGTTTCCCACTGTATACTGCGTATGTTAGAACTACATCAAGATAACTGATATGCAGAGTAGAGCTGGCGTCTTGGTGTCTCCGTTTGATGCTTGAATTTATTCTCTGTAAAAGATGGCGGATTGCAAGATTTGCTTATAGTGTCAACAATTAAATGAATATCACCCATCATTAGTCATTAACTTAGTATTTAAGTCAGATTAATTGTCTGGAAAAAGTTGGGAACTATATATTGTATGCATGTTAGTACTGCGGGTACAATGACTAGGCATTCCTGTGGCAAACTTCGGCAGTAAGTGAAGAGTTGCTCTCTATTAATCAGTGTACACTGAAGAGTTTGCAAGCAGCTTTGCATAATGAGAGTGAGGAAATTCTACTCTTATAAATTGTCAAAAAAAAAAAAAAGAAAATCAGGCATAAAGTAAGATTTCATCCAAAGGGAGTTTGTTTTTCTAGTGTTTTGAATGGATTAATGACTTAAGCTATTTAGCAGATTGACTTGCTTAAGAAACTCAACTGGTTTCTAGCTGACACATAGGATTTTATGAATTGATTGATCACAGCTGCCAATTGCCAAGGTCAGTGGGATGTTCCATATTGGCAGTCCCCATAGTATGTGCACAGATTTGTCTGAAAAAGGAGGGAGGAGGGGGAGAGGAGCGACAATAGGGGAGGAAAGCAATTTTCAGTTCAGTTAATGTGATTTTAATAATATCCTAACTGCAAAATTGTCTGCTTTGTAAAATAAAGCCAAGACAGGCTTTGTGCATTGGTGAGACTTCTGTTGTATCTCGGATTTTTTTTGTGTTTTTTTTTTCCTGTTGAGTTTTCCAAGTAAGAATCAGAAGCCTGGTCAAGGAATGGGAAAAGAGATATGCAGTCACTGTTGTGTGCTTTTTTTTCACCATTATTTCTAAGTGAAAGATAGTCATTAAACTTTAATGATTTGTCAGCTTCTCTAGGGAAGCTGGTGGGAGGAAAGAAACCAGGGATTTATTCTTGCTTTTGCTGAACCCATGCCATTAATTTCTGTTGGAGAATGATCATGCCTTAAATCAGCAAATGAAATAAATAATTCTGAACTCCTCAGCTTGCTATTAATTCATGATTATTTTTCTTATCATTAAATGGGTGGGAGATTGGCAAGTCAGATGTTTTAGTCCCAAGCATTGCTGTGGATCTGCAGAAAAAAAACTTGAGCAACTTGATTCTTCTTTCCGTGATCCTGTTTTTGCTCCTGGTAAAACAGAAAATCATGTCCTTTTAAGAGCAGCACTGAAGAACAAGATCTCAAAGTAAGCTCTAATCCTCACACTCAGAAAAAGAGCCTCCAGAAGATGCAAATGTTTGGGAATGTTGCAAGATAGGGTGGGATTGCCCAGTTGTTGAGAGTTACATGGTGACCCAGGTAGATTTAGTCATTGGAAGGACAGAAAAATAAGGAAGATATAAACATAGATAATTCAAGGATAAGTTGGACCTTTGTTGGCCCATGTAAAACTGTGCCACTTAGGTGAAATTTGGAGATGTGTTAATATGACCAATAGCAATCTAATGGAGTTTCTCGGATTTGAGTAATGACCCACACATGGGGACACTTTCAGTTATTCAATACACTATGGTCCATTAAATGGACTGAATATTTTCTGTTCTCTGCCTGGAATCCTTTGATATGACAAAGACAAGGTCTTCTGTGAGAACGTTGGTGCCTTTTCTATACAACTCTGAGTAAGGCAGTTAGATGAATACATTATGTCTTGCAATGATGCTCTGTTTTAAATGGGGAAGGAAAAAAGAATTTAACTCAAACCAGGAGCATATCCTTTAATGATAACCCATAAACCCAGGCCATAGCATCAGTCTGAAGTGCTTTTGAAAGCCATGAAAACCATTTGAGTGCTCTGCTGAATGTAATTGGGGAGTACAACATGCAATACTTTGTGAGAAGGAAAGACGTGGCAAAACCACACGTCTCAAGTACAGACCTCAAAGCGATGTTTCTGTCAGAACCACGCAACACTTGCTGCATCCCTGGCTTTACAAGTGTGAAGCTTCAAAGGGGCTTTGAATAATAAATGTGCTTATGACATCTTTCCAAGTGGAAGATAATGACCTGCACGTGTTGACTCTGAATTGGAAGTACTTCTAGCTCGGCGAGCACTGTCAAAGGTGAGCTCCCAGAAAGGAAGCTCTGTCTCCTGAGATGAGTGAGTGATAGAACAAATGTTCATTAAGGGTTGCTGATGATTTATTTGTAAGTATCTATGTCTGTCTAGGTATGTCCTTTTCACTGGACACAGGAAGCTTGACATTATTTTCTCTAATTTGAGTGGTGTTTATTATGCTTATTGCCCTATTCAATGCTAATTTGAAGTAAGAGTCCATCATCAGGCTTTGCTGTAAGTAGAATGGAAAAGTCAAAATAAGCAGTGATAAAACAAAAAATAAGTCATTTTTCCTTGTTTACTGTAATTTCATGAACTGGAAGATGCTTGTACTGTGGTTTTTAGATACCTCATACTCCACATTATATGTTGGATCTCTAACTCCTCCAGTTTTTGATCCTCCAGGATCAAAAACTTTAGGAAATTCCCTACACGCTTAGAAAACACCCAATATTTAACAGTTATTAAAGCACTTTGAGTTCTCAAGGTCCTCAACATTAAAATACTCTCAGCAAAATACATTTTATTGGGAACAGAGCTATTTGCACTTCTGGCTTCAAACTGAGAGCCTTGGTGAACTATACATAGGCTGGGAGCTGGCTAACTTGAAAAAAGGCTCAGACATTTGAGATCCTGCAGTTTTACATCAGCTGAGAATACAGCTGTCTGTGTATAGAGAAAACTGGGAGCAAGGAAAAAGAGTAATCCAAGCTGTTAGGCCTGTCCTTTGGGTATAGTTGGGATTAGAAAGATAGCAGTTGTGTGTCATTGTTGTGACTTCACTAATAGCTGCTGGTAAATGGCATTGCAACTCCTCCTTCTTTTGAGGGCTTGTTTTCCTTATCCAGGTACCGGAGAGGCCTGGAGCCTTTGCAGAACTTAAACTGGGCCAGCTGATAACTACCAAAAAGCTAAGGTACAAGCTAGTTGTTTTCTAACAGAACATCCTCAGTCTTAGTTCCTGTGGTGTAAAATATTTAATGCTGAAACATTTTCACCTAGAAGATACTAATGACTTTAATTCCAGATTGGCAAAAAGTAACACATGATTTTTTTTTTTTTTTTCTGTGTGTGTGGGAAGAGCAGGAAAGGCATAAAACTGGAACTGAGCAACACTTCTGTTTGGCATGTCTGAAGGCTCAGGAAGTAGATGATGGTTCAGAACAGTTTTTTGGGTTTTTTTTTGGGGTTTTTTTTTTTTTTTTGAGCTGATTCAGTAACTCTAGAATATATATATATATATATATTTTTTTTTTTTTCCTATGGGCAGTGAACTGTTGAGTGGTTATGCCACTAAGAACTAGCCCATGCTGCTTGTGAACACCAGAATTTTCTCTAACCCTTCTCAGCTGACTCATGATCATAGCTATATAAAATTACTCTTGCCTACAATTGCTTTATGTTTTTTTAAAAAGCAGACAACCCTTCCTACCACAACCACATAGTTGTTCAACAGAATTTACTCTGAAGGGAGGGCAGGAGAACCCCTGAAGGAAAAGGAAAATTTTAAGTGGTCACTGTAGAAGCACATTGATATATGTGGACCTTGTTCTATAGGGACTCCATGCTGGCCTGCCAAAATCAAGCAGGAAATGGAAACTGAGAAGAGAAATTCTTGGCTTCTGAGTCAGACTTGAGGGTTAAGCCACAGTCAAGCCACGGGTGCCCTCTAAATCTTTCTAGGTAGGATCATGGAAATCGGATGTGATGGAACAGAGCTGTTGGTCAATGGAAAGTCCTGATCTAGAGTCATGTGAGGTTCACTTGCATGTTTTATCTGAAAGGCTTTTCCAAAATGCTGGTGTTTCTCCTATCATACGCTGAACTGTGGGAGTTTTGCTTCAGCTGAGGTTATTGAAACCCAGAGCTGCTTTAGAGACCTCTTACAGAATCATGTTCTGAGAAAATTGTTCTTTTGATGCCTTGATTTGAAACTCATGCTTCTCATTAACACAAGCTGCAGGGTGCATGGAGATCTGTCACTGACAAGGGTCTGCATTAGCTGGAAAACAGTGTGAATCCACCACATGGGTGTAGAGGGTTAAAAAGCAAAGTAGGAAAAGAAAGGGGAGACTCAAATTAGGTATCTGTTAGCGATTTGAGAGCCACATGATTTAAGAAAAAATCTGTACTGAGCTGATTTTCACGAAACTGACTATCCTGACAGGTTGACCAATGCAGTGTGACATGGGAACTTTGGCTCATAATACTTTCATTTAGAGAAATATTTTTTCTTCCCAATTGCACATTAGCATTCCTGTGAAACGTGACAGTTGAAGAATGAGAAACTGTTGCATAGAAGACCTTAATTTCTTCCCCTGTCCTGAGGTAACTGTTAAGGATGTTTTCTCTCAGTATTGGATTTGCAGGGCAGTGTAGTACTAATGAAGAAGTGAATCCTCTGAGCTAGAGGCTTCTAATCTTGCCTGTCTATAGAGGAGTTGCTGGAGATCTTTTGGAGTTACATTGACTTCAGTTTTGAGTTACCAAAAAAAACACCCTCTCAAGTTTTTGAGTACCTTGGGCAAAATAATTCTAGTGATAAATGCATTCTTCATTCTCCAGACCTAGCAGAAAAGGCTGTTCTTAACTTGTGGTTGCTAAGATAAGGTTACTTGTGGTTTTACTACCATCGAGTAAAAGTGTAGTGAAAAGAAAGCGTATTAGCAGATTAAGAGGAGAAAATGTGGAATCGTTTACTTGGATTTTACTTGGTGCTGACTTACGTTTACTAGTTTGAGTTGGAATTATCACTATAGCATCCCTGAATACAAGACCTTAAAAAGAAGCTTATTGCCTTATGAAAATTGTCTTTGTTAGTTGAGTAACTTGGTCTAATTCCTCATAGTTCACTCACTTTTTGTTTAGCATGTAGAGTGGAAGAAAGTATGAATTCTTATTACTGAATAGGTGAGAATGATTTCTCTGTCTGGTATCTTCTCTCTGAACTCAGAGAATCATAGAATCATTTAGGCTGGAAAAGATCTTTGATATCACCAAGTTCAATTGTAAACCGAATACTGCCAAGTCCACCACCAAATCATGTCCTGAAGTGCCCAATCTACATAGCTTTTAAATACCTCCAGGAATGGTGACTCAACTGCTTCCTTAGGCAGCCTGTTTCAGTGCTTGATAACCCTTTAAGTGATTAAATTTTTCCTAATATCCAATCTAAACCTCCCCTGGTGCAACCTGAAGCAGCTTCCTTTTCTATCCCTTCTTACTTGGGAGAAGAGATGAACAACCGCCTCCCTACAACTTCCATTCAGGTAGTTGTAGAGAGTGATGAGATCTCCCCTCAACTTCCTTTTCTCAAAACTAAACAACCCCAGTTCCCTCAGCTGCTCCTCATAAGATTTGTTCTCAAGACCCTTCAACAGCTTTGTTGCTCTTCTTTGGACATGCTCCAGTACCTCAATGTCTTTCTTGTATTGAGGAGCCCAAAACCGAACACAGTATTAGAGGTGCAGCCTCACCACTGCTGAGTACAGGGAGATGATCACTCCTCAGGTCCTGCTGGCCACACTATTTTTTTCTTGGTCACCTGGGCACACTGCTGGCTCCTATTCAGCTGGCACCCAGCATCCATCCATCCATCCTCACCCAGCATCCTGAGGTCCTTTTTTTGCTGGGCCACTCTTGCCCAAGCCTGTAGCGTTGCATGGGGTTGTTATGACCTGAGTGTAGGACCTGGCACTTGGCCTTGTCGAACGTCATAAAATTGGCCTCAGCCCACTGATCCAGCCTGTCCAGATCAATAATGTATAAAGTTTAAAATTCCTACCAAGCATGTGAAACCTTTTCATTGCTGCATTTTTGTCTGTGTGTTCTGGGCACCTACTTACTTCTTGAGCAGACCCCGTCAACAGTGCCACGCACAAATGCCTCTTGTAGTTGTTACAGCATAAATATATGCCTGTAGTAATGAAGAATTTTGTGTGCATCTGGAGTCTACTGCGCCTCAAAGCAACCAGTAGTTGGCTGTATTTTCATGAATTTTAATTATTAGAATAATTACACTGACGTTGTGTCTTTTGATGTATTGCGTGATCAGAGAACAACTCCAAAGGGACCTGGCTTGTTCATATGTTTCTGCAGTCAATATGGCTACAGACTCTTATACAGCTAAAACAGTAACTTGCTTTCTTTACTTAACATCTGCTGTACTTAATGTCTGATTGATCCTACTGATGGCAGCTTTTCCAACTTAACTCTCTCTTGAAGACACGTGAAAAGATGTAGAAAAATGAAGTTCTTATGAACACACCCATCCAGAAACGAGAGGCAACAAAATTTCACATGTTCCTACTGTTTCTTTCCTTGGCTAATGTGGTAATACTGTCTGTTTCTGGACATGAGTTGTTCTTGACTGGGATAGTGAAGAGCTAACAATGCAGTGTATGAAGTACCACATGTACTTTAAGCTGTGATGAGAAAGGTAGTATCTCATGTTAAATCAACATACAATTGCAGAAAAATCTCAGAACAAGAAAGCTTGTTAGCCTTCCTTATTACTTTTGCAACTATAGTTTGGTCTAATCAAAGAGACTACCTCTTCACACAAATCTTGCTTTATGTTTTTCCTCAGACTCTTGCAACTGCACCACCACTGTGGCTAAACAGTGGAATGACAAATTTAGTTTGATTCATTACTTGCAAAGTTATTTCTAGTGTTCTCGCTGCTCATTGCGTTTCTTATTTCTTAAACAAGCACCCCATGTGCTTGTTGAAATCCGATAGTAAAAATGAGTTAATCAGGAACTCAATTGAGATAAGAACCCTAATGAAGCATATTAATATACTTGTGCAAGGAAAAGACTAATGGGCTGCTCAAATAATGTGTTTTTTTCCCCCTACGTTTCTGACTTGAATACATTAAAAAACCCAACCAACAAAACAAAAAAGCCCCCCACAAAACAAGCCTACCTTATCCTTTCAATAACTTTGAGTAAAACTTTGGTACTTGGTGCTTCAGCAAGTTAACAGTTCTTCTTAAAAACATTCCTTGTGCGTTGTTGCTTAGTTTTGAACAATCTGAATATTTTTCAAAGATGTATGCAAACATTTTTGCTTTTTATAATTTAAGAAAACTCTGCCTTGAAGTGATCATGACCAGTTGGACGTGTAAATGGCTGTTCAGGAACATGATCCTCTCACTATAAGGTGAATTACGTGGTCTTGTAGGTAACAGGCTCATCAGTACAAGTCTACTCGTACTTTGCACAAAGTATCAGGTGAAAGATTTTATTGTGCAATGATAGTATTTGTGGTTTAGTTTAGGTCTTATTTATTTTACCTGAATAACCATGGGCTGTGTTTTGTACCTCTACTGTGATAATGTAGGTTAATTACCTAAATCATGTTCATCTAAATGGAAGGAAATGTACCTAAATACATGTCATGTACAACCTTGTAACTCTTAGACACAGCTGCTGCTTTTGCACCCCAGGTTAAAAGTTTTGGCTCTGACAGTCTGAAGTTCTCATCTGCCCCACACCTTGCAGATACTTTTGTACATCTCAGTACAGAGCATCTTCCCTTAATTAAGGCATGTGTTGAACAAGTATAAATAATCAGCTTCATGCAAGTGTAAGGTTTTGTTTTAATTTCTCTTGCTTTGAACTATGCACAGCCACAATGGTTATTCAAATTAATCCAATGCATTTCAGACATGCCACAAAGAGAACAAATCTATCTTTCAAACGAAAAAAATATCCACCTCCAGTTCAGTTTTTAATTTAAAAAAATATCCTCATGATATTCAAAACACACAGTTTATTCAAGCACACTTCAGTGATAGTGCTATGCAGTCTGTAAAAATTAAAGAGGAATAGGGGCAAAACTGATTTTGAATAAATGACTATTCCTCATATCAACTCTGAGTCACCTATTTTCTAACACTTCTGTTTTGAACCTCAGTGGAAGCCCTGGTTTTTCATGTAACCTGTATGAGCTACTTAAGAATAGAAATATTTATAAACCTATACCTGGAAATACACAGCTATTCTTTGACTCTGGTAAAATACATTGAGGAGATGTGGTGGTTTAGCCCGGATCACCACACAGTTTCTTATTCACCCTTCCCCTACCCAGTGGGACGGGGGAGAGAAATTGGGAAGAAAGGAAAACTCGTGGGTTGGGGTAAAAACAGTTTACTAAAAATTCTAAAAACTACAAAGCTAACAGGATATAAGGATATTAATATATACAAAATATACAAAATGAACAATGTGCAATTTCTCACCACCCGATGTCCAAATGACCGACGCAGCCCGTCCCGAGCAGCGATCACAGGAACAACACCGAGCAGCAAGCAAAGGGGGGACAGCAAGCTAGCAAGGCAGAGGGAACGATGCCAGCAAGCAAGAGAGAAGAAAAGGATGTCAAGGGTGCCCGAACAGATAGCCGAAAAGAATGTCCGAAAAGAAAAGGAATACCAGAAAATGATGCCCCCTCCCATGGGCAACCCCCACTTATATACTGAGCATGACGTTTATGGCATGGAATACTCTCTTTGGCCAGTTTGGATCAATTATTCTGCCTGTCTTTTGCTCAGCTTCCCGCATCTGCACGTTAACGAGACTTAGAAAGCCAGACAGTGTCCTTGGTCTCATTAACAACAACTTGTATCATCAGAATGTTTTTATCAACATTCTTCACACACAAAATCCAAAACACACCGGCTACTGAGAAGAAAATTAACTCCATCCCTGCTGAAACCAGGACAGGAGAGGAGATTGCTTGTGTGACACAGGCTCGAAACAGGGGTAGCCTAGTTATTTTGAGAATTGCTTCTGTCTCTGTTGGTTTGGACAAGACTTTCTTTCTGTTGAGGAAAGTATTAACTGCTTGGCTGGTAGCTCATAAAGTTCTTACTCAAAAAAAATATTCTTATGACTGTAGAGCAACTCCTGGAGAGTATTTGATCAACCAAAAGAGGTAATGATCAGGTTTACAACATTTCTTGGAACCTCATTCACAACAAGCATGTGAAGGCTGCTTAATATAAGTTCTCATGTGCTTTTCTTTAGGTAGCAAGTTATGTGGTTTTATGAAATCTCTAAACTGTGAGGAAAATTCTTTCTTCTAAGCTACCCTTCCAAAGTAGCCATACAGAAATAACTTGTTATGATAGCAAATTCAGAATGAAGTCATAAAGTGCTTTAACCTTCTACAACTGCCAATGAAAACAAGAACCGTAAAATTGCTTTCTCTGACCTACTGTCTCGCAGGCAATCTTACACTCGTTTGCAAAAGTTACTCCAGAAAAAAGCAATTATGTTTGGTGAAACAAGCATGGAGATTGAGGCCCCCCTCTTAAGCATTCTGAGTTGATCCAGCTTTGCCTTATCTTGTTCCTAGCCCTCCTCCCCTACCCTTCCGCCAGCCCTGACGCACACACCCAAAGAGCCCCTCAGTGCTTTGCCGCAGGCTCTTTAGAAATAGCTTTGAAAAAGAAAATGTGAAAAATTAAGGGAACTGTGTAGCATTTTGTTTGATAAAGCCTGGAACTGTACGTCTTGCGCAATGAGGCCGTCAATAAGCAGTGCCAAGTTTTCTGCTGACACAGGGAATTTTGGCTGTCCCTCACACGTGTGTCTAACAGCAACAGTACCACGATCACCAAGTGCAAGACCCATGTAGCTAAACTTTTACCTCCCTGACAACAAAGAATGTGCCAGTTGCAATGTATTAGGCTTTCCCTTGACAAACTTAAGGCACAATAATGAGATGGTGAAGCAGTCAATTAAATCTGTGTTTGTCTGTTTTTGCTTGTAGCTAAGAAACTGAGACTAAAGGGATGAGGGGAAAAAAGATGATGGGTCATAGTTTTTGTATTTTTTATTTTTTGTCCTTGCTCTTTTTCTTGGTGTCTGTTTCATCTTTTTCCTGAGTTTCATGTAGCCATTTACCTTGGTTTCCACTAAGCTTGACCAAATGAGAATAAGAACATTCTATCTCCAATACAGGTCAGTGGGGAATTGAGCTCTGTTTATCATATTCCAGATTATTTCTGTTTGTGAGATTATTTCGCCTTTCTTTATAGAATAGGAATGTGCACTATCTTCAAATGTCTTTTAGTGGAATAATTATTGTTGCAAATGGAATTTACCCTTCTATCCCTCAAAAAATACATGGAATATCTTTGGATAATTAAATATTTAATTAATATAATATGTTTATATAGTTTTGATACACCATTCTATAATAAAGGGAACTGGACTGTACAGCAGGAATCAAACTATTACTAGTAATAAGCTAATAAGAAGAATTAGTACTATTAAGAGTGTTGAGGAATCTTGGGATACAAAGAATATAAACCAAAAAAAGGTTGTACAGGGGTTGCAGAAATCTTATATGGCACGAGGGGCTGAGGAACTCATAATTTCATTTGATCTACACTGGTGTTGGCAAGAACTCTTGCAAAAATTACATACCCATTTAAAAATTATTTAGTTCTTACTGGAATTCACTTCTTAGTGATTTTCCTAGATGGATCATGGTTGGCGTGTGAAAATTTCAATGGTGTAATCCGATCAATAACATCAGTGTCAAGATACTTCTTATGCATCTTGTGATTCAAGTGAGGTGTAAGATTATTAATGGGTGCAATTTCTTGGAAACAACTTGATATTTATTTTCTAAACCTTCCATGAGATATGGCCACTTCTAAGCTGCGTTAACATATGCATTTCATTCATCGTTGTGACCTAAGATGAGTGGGTCCATATGTGGTTTCCTATTTTTTTTTCCCCTTTTTTTGTCCCTCTCAAGTGCTTGATTTTGGGTAGTAGACACATATAAGCAGCTTGCATGTTAATGAAAATCAGGTTACTTTCTTTAGGGAGTGTAACAAATTCAAATTAAAGTTTATTTTTAATCTTCTCCACTAGTGGGGACTTTTATTGGTACAACTTCAAACAATGTGTTAGATCGGCACTGATATTTTGTGTACACAGTTGCTGCCTAGGAACAATTTTTTTAATACATGATACCTGAAAAATTGCTATTGTACACTCCTAATTCTACACTCCTAATTCTACACATCTGTGAAATTTTCAGATGGCAGAGTGTTTTTATTAAGGAAAATAACTTTGACTACTTGGAAAACAAAATTCTCAGTGCATGGGTGGAGGAGAGTCAATGAAAATTTGAAAAACGATGAGTTATCTTGCAACATTCTTCAGAAGCAAAACTTTCTGAACAATATTTTTATATCTTACAGATTGTAGTGTCTGTTATACATAGGAGCCCTCTCATGCCAAACTCTTGTTGGAGTTCCCATCTAATGTAGAAGAGTTAGGAGTTCCTAGTTTTAGTGAAGTGATGAAGAATAATTTGTGAGATAAAACTTAAACTGAATTTACAGTGCAAGTGATATATGAAGAGAGAGCATAGTAAAAATTTTGAAGCAGAAATGTTTGTGGGGACAATGAGGAGAAACTTCACCTTGGCCGTAGATGTTTCTATAGAGTTTTTATTCTGTAGGCTTTCTTGTAATATGGATGAATTCTTATTATTTCTCATTAAAAAATATTCCTCAGTACTCTTTGAAACAGCTTTAAGGTTTGATTGCAAAATTAAGTTAATTGGCAGCTTGGAATGGCAAATCTGTCCCTCTTCCATGTTACGATACAGTTTTTTTAATTATATGATTTTATGTTATTTTTTTTCTATCAATTGTTGCTTCTGTCAATTCACTTATGAAGTACTGTTTGTATGGTATTGTTTTATAAATTCTGTAATCTTTCTCCAGGTTGTTTTACATCTTCCCAAATGTATTTATTTATATGCACCCTCTTCAGTCGCCTGCCCGGCTTTGGAGTGCTAAGTAGATCAAAGTGCAAAGCAACAACCTGTGGTCTTATGTTAGCTTACGTATTAATTGTGTGTTTTAATTTCTCTGATGGCTACTTTGGTTTAAGCAGATATTTTCACTGAAGAATTCAGTAATGCCTAAACACCTTTAGTACATAGTAATGTAAGTCCTCATTTAGTTTCATTCTTTTCAATATGCATTCACTTGTCTCTCTAGACTGAATGTTTTCTACAATCGCACTGTTCATGTTTTAACTTCTAGGACTTCTATAAACTCTTGAGTTTTTGTGTTGTTTTTTTTCGCCAAATCACATGCCAAGTTTGAAACACTTTATTTTCCCAGCTTCTATGCTATTGTCAAATAACCTACTCGTCAAATGGGTGGTTGGAGCATCCAAGTAGTAAATCTTATCTGTACTGCCGTTACCTTTTATCATGTATCATTTATCCATAGTCTATTTATATTAACACCAGTTAATTTGGGCTCTTGGGGTTTCCTAAAAGGGTCTACTAAACACCAAAAAGTATTATGAGAATAAATAATTTTAAAGAGCTTGGTATAATATAAAGTTTATCAGTAACTGTTTCCTGAAGCAAAGAATCTTGCATGTTATCCATGCTTCCAAAGCCTCTTGCTGTGTGTTTTTAATGCATTAAGAAAAAAAAGGAAGAAAATTTATCTTCCTCACACTTGGAAACTGTGTGTGTCTCCGTGTCCATAGTCAGTGAAGTGAAATCTTACTGCTTTGTTAACTCTTGTTTCAATTCATGGAAGAAGATCTGAGCCAGTATATCTTTGAAGCAAATGGTGTTACCCTGAAGGATAAGTTACCTCCAACCTAATTTCTTTACTCAGATACTTCTTCATATAATTCCTCTGCCCCAACCTTGGAACAAGGATGTGCTCTGTACCCTTCTGTTTGACTCCTGACAGAAAAGACTACTTAGGAAATGCTTTAACGTGATTTTTCAAGCACGCGTACTAGGACTAAAAGGTGTTGCTGGTAAATGCATGACTTCTGCTTCTCTGCCTATAGGAACACAGAAAAGAAGTGCATGAATGATGTTTGCAAGTTAAACTAAAGGAGAAAACATTTAAAGAAACTTGATAGTAAAAAAAAAAAAAAAAGTCAACTGAAAAAAATTAGAGGAAAAACCTTTACTGGCTATCCATGATTTTCAGATATTTAAGCTGTTATTTAAAAGCAGGTTTTTACGATTCATGGGAAGTTTATGGTGGACAGGAAAGATCCAGTGAAGGGAAATGCAGAGCAGAGTTATGACTTACATTGAGATAAACCACCAGTATCCCTCACAAGTGTTTATCTTCATTGACGGCAAGGCTCAAATGGTGGCTTTTCCTGATGTGGAAAAATTTCCTAGTCTACTTAATAAGGCTGACTTCAAAAGAAGTAGCTGTGTCCTCACCATGCAAATATTTGCTGTTTGGATACTTCCTCTTGAAACAGTAAGCTTCCATGTCACAACTTCCAGCTTTTTAATATTTCCCCCTAACTTTCTATACTCTGCTCCATTTTGTTTAAACATAAAAATACCATTCAGAGGAGTCCATGATTGCTTATGTATTTTTATTTTTGTCTGGGGCAAGGATGCTCTCATTCAGCTCCTACCCCTCTTATTCAGCCCTTCAACTGAAAAAAGCTGGTGAAGCAAATCACCACAGAGATCTAGTTGTTATGTTTACACTTTGTTCTAGAAATAGCGTCATGCTTGTGCTCCAGCTCATGCTTGTTTAGCATCCAAACAGCTGGCATTTAAGCCTGCTTCAGATGCAGGCTTTAGATAAACTCTGAAGCATGAGGGAAAAGAATGCCTTAGAGCCTTGGGTAGACCTGCGAAAGCCCCACATGATGTGATATCGTCAGGAACAGCAATGGGCCATGCTCTTCCCAATGTATCCTACTGCTTTACAAAATTAACATGGGGCAGTCACATCTGGAGAGGTCACATCCAATGAAGTATTAGAGGGTGGGTAGAAAGTGTCCTTTCTTTCACCCTGCGAATGCACAGAGAGTGGCTTAGAGGGCATGTCATACTGTAGTCTTCTTCCTGGGCCATACACTTACACAGGATGTAAATGAGACCAGAGTTCTTCAGTGTTTTTCTGGGGCCAATTAAATATGTGTATATGTACATATGAATACAAATATGGAGTTAAATGTCTTCACATTAGCATAGCAGCTTTGGCTGCCTCATTCACCTTGCTCCCATATAACTTTGTGTGCAACACAAAGAGAAGGAGATTATAGTATTACAGCCCTGGGAAGTGTCCTGAGAGCTTGCCAAGCAGAAGAACAGTTGTTTAATATTATCTCTCTTTAGAAGCAATTATCTCCAGGAAAATGCAATTCAGATCAGACCTTCTAAAGTTTGTCACCCTTACCTATTTCAAAGCCAAACAATGCATCTAAAATAACTTCTGTGTCATGATTTGCCAAGGTGCTCATGCCATAGCTGTGTCTGTGCTGGGCAAAAATATCAAAATGAGGGGGCAATAATAAAAAAACCCTATAAAATGGTATATTATTTGGGGTGCTAAAACCTTCTGTCTCTTTGGTTTCAAGCCTTAGTGATGAGCTTGTCCTGTGGAACAAACAGGCCATATTGAAGAGGGGATGGATAATCGGAAGGAGGGAGGGCTCAGCTCTAGTTACCTGGGAGATGGCTTGGGAACAGAGGGCTGACAAGAAAGGTGGGATCCCTTAATCCATGCTGGTGGGGCAGGAGGACTAGTCAGCTGGTGATAGAAGGGAACAGGGCTTTGTCTCTGTGGAAAGGGAGAATTTTGCCCTAACGGTCGCTATGCTCTGAGGCTGATTGTCCTAATAGAGACAGCTGCCTGTGTCTCCCATTTCCCTTCCCCAAGCTTTTTATGATACTAAGATGCATAGTGTTTAAGTTTGAAGGATACTGAAGAGATGATTTTATTTATTTTTTCCTGTGTAAAGGGAATGCAAGCCTTTGCTGTTTAGGATAGTGAAGAGATGCTAAGGTTGCATCTCTTCTATGTTCTAAATTGTACTTACTCAACTCCATCTGTGGCTGTCTGCCACTCAGGTGATGCTGACATCCATGCAGAGTAGCAGGTGGTGAAGTTTCTAGTGAGAACCAAGAACCTCCTGAGCAAAAGGTCTAGCAATTTGTTCTATAAGTGATGGTGGTGTATTTTTCTCCCCAAACCTTGTTCATTTGTACTGTATCTCCACATGAGGTTTCTCTGGTTACAAGTTAATGTTGGTTCTAATTTACTCTTGCACTTCCAGACCTTGTATAAATTGATCAAAATTCAAGGAGTGAAAGCTGATTTACACTATTTTTCCTACATCTGAATTTGCTGCTATGATAGAGGAAATGCTGACTTTATTCTGAGCAGCTCTACTGCAAAGGGAACAGTGCAAAATACTCAGCTTTGCAACCAAACAGGAATGGCCAGATGAGCCCATTACCTGTTATCCAGAACAGTTCTCCATAGCAGAAACTGATACAACCAACTTCTTTACCACCAGTGCAGCTCTGGGAAAAGATTTCAAAACAAGTCCAAAGGAGAATTATTTCCTGTCTTACTGAGGTCTTGATCTAATCCTTGCTTGAAACTGTGGTCTTTTTCTTAATAAAAGTTTCTTAAATGGGTTATTTAAGATTGGCAAAAATGACCTGTGTGTCTTGCTTGCAGCATTGTTCTTCAAATTATCAATTGCTTTGGCGGTTTTATACTATATAAACTTTTAGTTAAACTTGGGAGTTAAACTTTTATCCAAAGACAAACTACTTTTCTGCATTCATACTTGCACATGAAGGTATTTTTTCTTTTATATTTATTCTTTTCTATTTATATCTGTGGAAGAGTGATTCTTGCAACTATCTTTGACAAGTCTGAATCACCTAATTTTAAAATATTAAGACAATTGAGAAAGTACACAAAGACTTAGTTTTAAATTACTGTGTTTTAAAACCAGAAATCACGGAATAGAAGATAAGCTTATATATGAATATTTTTCCAGTTAACTACATAAGTGAACACAGAATAACTTATTTCCAGTTTCTACTAGTTTCTAAGGGGTTATCTTTAGCTATTTGTTTTGTCTAACTCAGGAAAATGTGTGACAATCAAGCCCAGAATTTGCTGGTATCGAAGAATCAAACCCTTGTCCCTAACACTGCAGGTCTTGTTACAGTGCATATTTTTTTTTTTCCCCCCTCTCTCTCCTTACTCCAAAATGAGGGTCATACACTGAATGACCCTGAAAAATAGCAAGTTAATACAGAGGTCTATGCAGAAGAGCTCTGATTTTGGGTATCTTCTGGGTGCTATAGGTACTAACGGCTGTACAGAGGCTCACATTCAGAATTTCCAAATTTTACCAATGATGTGCAGAAAACAAATGCACTGTTGATTAATTAAAAGCACATATGCGTTTTTGACCTAGGGGAGACGTTACTGGTTACGGTTACAGTTGTGACTATTGTGAGAAATGATTTTAAAAAAAATATTAAGAATGCAGAAGCAAAAAGCACTGAAGTGAAGGAACTTCTTAGTCCCTTGCTCAGGGGGCTTCCAGCTGCCATTTGACAGCAAGTGAAATAATACTGAACAGAGCAATTACAGTTAAGCAGTACCTGGAGTATTTTACTAAATATGAAACTGAAAGGGAAAGGATGGACAGATCATTTAACTTTTTGGAACTCTCATAACGTGATATAATAAATTCATTTTGCTTTATTTTGGAGGAAAGATAAAGACAGGGTTTTTCTACTGCATCCAGTTCAAAGGGAGAAGATACAAGCTGGTGAGTGAGCATTTTCAAAGTCAGCCAGTGCTGCCTTGTCTTCCAATAGAAATTTTGCAGCAGTGGTGGCAAGAATGCATGCCTGGCCTCTGTGACCCATTGCCATGCTTTTTCTGTTCTGGATCATGCGGATGTTCCATAAATCAGTTTACAAGAAGACTGTTGCAATCACCACCTGTGTAGTTCACCATATACCCCTCTGACACCTGTTTACAGGGAGAAGCATGTACACACACATCCATCGATAAAATCACCATAATTACCTTTGAAATTAGCGGTTATCTCTCATCAGAGATCTTTCTGCTATTAAGATTGGTGAAGAGGAAATTGAAATCTTGTTCTTAAGTCTTAAATAGTGCTAACTTACTTCCAGTGTCATCAAGTAACATGGACTGCTGCAGCGCTGGCCCATCCAGTGCCTTTTGAAGGTAGGAAACTGCTCAAAAAATCTTTGCCCAGATGGAATGCGGGTTGAAACATGCTGCAGTAGTGGGGAGCTGAAACAGCTGTTTGCTGTATGTGGGTAAAAGGAAGATTTGAATCTCTGAGCTTTTCGTTCTAGGTCTGTTACCGGCATTACATAGGAAAAGGGAAGCTCAAAACTGAAATATAGTAACTAAAAAGTCATAGATCCTAATTGTGTAATATGTAACTGAGCAGGCACAATGCCTCACCCGTGTGAAATCCCAGGGAATTAAAAGCTCCAAAGTATTTTCTAGAAATCGGTCACTTCCTTTGGAAAAGAAAGAAAGAAGTAAGAAGAATCTCCGCGCTCCATTGTATCTGGTGGATAGATGACACAGTGATATATGAGACCAGCCCTGCTTTTGCTATTATAAATTCCCAGCAGTCACGGGGAACTGGAATGTGCTCACCACAGGCAGTCTGCCCACACTTCAGGCCATGAAGGATTGGGCCCAGACTGGTGTTTTTGCTACAGAGCTGCTACAGTTCTCTTTTGTCTTAAAATATTTTCTTTATGCACAAAAAACCCCTTGTAAATAAAATCTGAGCTGGGTTACAGTAAAAAAATTTGTCCTTAAAGATGATCCGATGACCTCCTTGCTTTAAATTTAAGATGAGAAGACTTTAGGTGGGCAGACTTTGATTGATGATCCAAGGTGTCTGTGAGTAGGGGTAAGTAATAAAGAACCAGAAAGGAATAAAGAAGGAAATTATGAAAAGGAAATGAAAGGTGAGATCTGGCAGATATGTTGAGAGATGGAAGAAACAGACCTTGAAGAGGATGGAAGGAAAAGGAAAATGGATTGCAAAGAAAGAAAAAATACCAAGAGATTCAGAGGCTTCTCTGGAACAAGTAGCTTCATTGCAAGATCGAGATCCGAACTGCGTAGAAACAGTGAGGACAATATATGGTGTAGGGTATGGGACTGGGATGCTGGAAGTGGAACTGACTCTTCTTGAAGGGGAGAAGAACGTACATGAAATTGTGAACAGTGATATTTGAAGTGAATCACTTCACAAACCTTGAGGAGATTTTTTTTTTGTGGTGTTTCCTTTCCTGTTCAGGGCTCTATTTGTGGTGGGAGTGGTCAGGATCTGATGCTACAGCTTTTTGTGTATTTCCCTAAATCTATTTCAGTTTGTTGCAAGTAGGCATAGCTATAATACTTAATCTGCTTTCCTTTCTTATCGAGGCCATCTACATGTTACCCTCCCTTCTCCTTTTCACTGTTCTTGTTAGACATCTCATTAACACCTTTTGGTGCACCAGTAAAGTCTTGTTGAGTTTTTTATCTACAGTTTCTAGATGCTTTTGGGTATTGCAGTCCCTCCTTCTGCAGGGGAAACTTGTAATCCTTGAGACAGACTTGGAGACTTGCTCTACTTAAGAAACATCCTGTGTAAATGATTTCACCCTCACTGAGAAATTCAGATTTTCTTGTCTATCCTATTCTCACTATTATTTAAATTTTGTCTATCTTTTATCACTCAGATGTTATTTTGTTTTGTAGGTGCCTCATCAGACTTTTCCTCTGCTTATAACATCTACAGTTTTCACTGAAGATGGTTAGGTATAGTTTAGTAATGCTGGTGAAGAGCCTAGGAAAATACAACTTGACTCTAAAATATCTATTTTTTTCTAAAATGAAATAAGATTTAAGGAAGTGATGAATAATGTAATAAATCATGAGCTATTAACAAGACTGTTTTACTGTCAAAATCCCCATTAGACACACATACCACTAACAGAATTGGTAAATTAGGAACTGTGTAAACTGAGATCCTACTTTCATTCAGTGGAAAAGAAAGATACACGCTGAAGCCAACTTGACATTGGCAATGTATAGTGCATCATGTAACAATTATACTCAATGTTCTACTTAAAAAAAAATAATAAAAATCAGCTCTGGTTAGCTTGTCATGTTAGTGACTGACTATACTTCAAGAGCCCTTACCCTAAAAGGAAAGTATGTGGTAAAATGCTTTGCTGTTATTTCAGGCTAATATTTCAAGGATGGGTGTGAGCTGGTGCCAAGCTAGATTTTGGTAAATCCTCTTTAGATGTTTTATCTCTTCAGCAAGCTGTCCTTCAAGAGCTCCAGGATCTCCATGGTAGTACTCCTCTGTAGAAGACTGGAGCCAAAGTGCTTGCCTGCTCTATGGGCCTTTGGGTTGGGAAGCCCAAACTGGTGTCAAACCGGGGAACTGTAGGTGATCCAGCAGCACCTTCTGGGGAGCAGCGCATTGCTTCCACCGCTGTGTCCTTTCATCTTTGATAGCTCTGTTCTGTGTAAATTCCTTTCCTTCCAATAGGTGATCTCTCAAACTTGCTATAACAAAGAAGAAAATTTGTAGAAGTTGAGCAGAACTGGGTTTAGTTTGAACTTTCAGAACTTTTGAAAGAACTTGAAATAATTTAATATTTATAATTTAGCTAGAGGGTGCTTCTCTTAGAAACTCTACTGTGAAATTTCAGGGGCAAATGCTACAGATTTATGTCTTAGTCTTCCTCTCATCACTTTGAAAATGACATCCTGACTTCTTGATTTTGTTTTCATCACAATGTCTTGGTCACATTTACTTAGCATAAGACTAAAGTTTAAGTGAAAATTGTTATTAATAGTGGCATGGAATTCTGTAATCTTTTTCTTGCTATGTTGCAGGATGCATTGTTATGGTAATAGAGTTAGTCTGATTTAATCCAGAATTAATTAATTATGACCAATACCACAAATATTTTGTTTCACATACCATTGGAGCAGATGGGTGGGATCGTTTTTTGGGAAGAGGGTGAAGAAAGGAGGTAATCCTGCCCTTAGTGTCAAGATCTGTACCCCTGTTGTGTTGACAACTTTTCTTGTCTCCACTCTAATGGAAATGTATTGTACAAGGGGAAAGTGCTTTTAAGGTGGGAAATGGAGGAATGGAGGACTGTTTCCCAGGGACAGGGCCAACACTTGTGAAGTTCTCCAGGTGATCCATTTCTTGGACTAGGTCCTTGCTCTAAGACAAATAAGACAACGTGTTAGGAAGAAAACAGATTATTTTGCATAAGGGATGAGATTGAACATAGGTGCTTGCCATGTTGTGTAAAGAATTGTTGGAAGATGCTCAGATACTTCAATAATGGAAGGAAAGGATGCCAGATAAAGAACTAGGTGATTTAAAGGCTGTTATGGGGTGACTGGGGCCAGTGTGTAGTTTTTTCTGTTCATGTAGTCCATCTGTGAACAATATTTTATTGAATATAAAAATCTTGATAAATAAAGAAATATTTTAGTGCAGTTGTGTGGGATGGAGGAGAAAAGTGAGTAGTCAGCGTGTTGGCAGAAAAGAAATGGAAATACTGAGCTACATGTTGATAGAAGGTACAGTCAAATGCTCAGAACAATACACTGGTTTTGGTTTGGGTTTTTTTTTTTTTCCTCTTTGATTTATTAAATTTTAAGGTGTACATTTTAGGAACCACATTTTATCTGATGAGATTTATACCTCAGATAAATTTGTTTCAAGGTGAATGCATAGCTGCATAGCAGGGGTCAGGCATCTCCCACCTAAATAACTGAATGGTCTTACAAGCGAGATCTTCCTGCTGCACACGTATGTGCTTCCCGTTTCGCATGGTGCTATTTGGTTATCTGAGTTGAAAAGGAAATCAGCAGGGAATTGCCAAGAAGCTACTGTAGCCAAAAAAAGATGTATTAAGATAGGGCCAAAAGAACAGAGAAACAGCAAAAAGGTGGGAAAGTTCTGAGAAATTCCACGGTATCTGAGGAATATAAAAGTAGGAGGAAGAGGAAAGAGCTGTGAGCCACTTAGCCCAGGACTCCTACCTAGCAGAACAGCCAAGAGGTCTATAACTCTGGCCTAAGGACTCGGCATTCAGGTGCCTTCCAGAAGAGCATCCTGCTGGAAGAAGGATCTGGTGCCTACTCATGACTCTGTGGGAATGCCATCTTCTCCCCTGCTGTCTCTCACAGACAGAAAATACAGCTGCTGTTGGTAGGACTGGGCAGGGCCCTGGCTAGAGCTGTGAACTCCGCAGTGAACAGCTATTGAGAAGGTCCCCACACACAGAGCTCTCCACTGAAAATGAAGGATGGGAAAGAAACACAGAGAAAGAAGGTGAAATAATGTACTTGTCCTGGATTTCTGCGATGGAATTGGGAACAGCTCATGTTTGTCCTTTGTTGACAGTGCCTGGCCTGCTGGACTGCATTGTGTTGTAGGACAGGAGACCTTGTTGCACTTGTCTGTGTGGGGTGGGAGTGGCAGGCAAAACCTGCAGTGACTACTTGGAGTCTCCATCTCTGGAGTAGCATGAGGAGTATTAGGCTATATTAGGTTATAGTGCAAGAGTGGTGTTGGGTGGAAAGAAGAGGCTCTATGGCTTAGTGGCTTCTTGGAGGTCTCGCATGTCTAACATGAGCTCTTGTGGTGGGCTACTAACAGAAATTACCGGGGCTGAGGTAATGTATTAGGCAATCAGGTAATGGCTGCCTGAAGGTTCTGTGGGAGAGTGCGTGTCTCTGAAGCATTGGAGGATTTCTATAAGAGACATGTTTTCTAGATCCTGAGTAGTAGCACACAGCAAAATGACATCCCTGTGGGTGCTGGGAGAGGTTTAGCTGTGGGTGCTGGGAGAGGTTTAGCTGTGGGTGCTGGGAGAGGTTTAGCTGTGGGTGCTGGGAGAGGTTTAGCTGTGGGTGCTGGGAGAGGTTTAGCTGTGGGTGCTGGGAGAGGTTTAGCTGTGGGTGCTGGGAGAGGTTTAGCTGTGGGTGCTGGGAGAGGTTTAGCTGTGGGTGCTGGGAGAGGTTTAGCTGTGGGTGCTGGGAGAGGTTTAGCTGTGGGTGCTGGGAGAGGTTTAGATCTTGCACCTAGAAGTGCAGCTGTGGCTACAGTAAAACGTCTGTTCCCATTCTCAAGCTTTGAAAGGCATTGCTTATGTTATGGCAGCAGTTACGAGGGGCTGCCATATGAACTCAGTATGGCAACTCCTCAAACTTCTGTAGGAAATCGGAAGGGCATCTCATTCCAAGGGACTGTAATTCCCATTCAGGCACCAGGAACTGGTATCGTCTTTAAAAGGTTTTAGTCCAGAAAGATATTGTGTGTATGCTATACGGGTAGGTTTGTCGTTATTCTCCACCCTGACTGGCCTCTGGCTCAGTGCTGACTGAAGGTGGGATGATGACTGGGAATGTGGGAGGAGAGGAGAGGATTTAAGGTCTGACTGTAACTCTCCTTCATCCGTACTTTTGCTGTTCAATGCGGTATGAAATCGTGAATCTGATCTGCCTCTGTTGATGCTCTGATTCAAACAGCAGAAACGTGCATAGTGTAAAACATGCCGAGAGCTTTGGACAGATGAAATAACCTGGCTTGTTGTGTGGCATATGAGATGTCTGTTCTCTCATATTTTGTTTTGCTTCTTGATCTCACTGAATGAAGCTAAAAAATAATATGCAGAGGAATAAATGAAGTAAGAAGACTGCAAAACTGAGCAGAATAGGACAATTTTACATGCCTTGCATGTGTGATACTCCTGTTGTTGAATTCTGATATGGCAGGAGGGTTTTGGGCTTTTTTGCCTCTCAAGAGGCTGAGACGACCAATCATTTGCATGGGTTCCAATCCCATTGCCCACAAGGTCTGCAGTTTGGATCATGTCCTGCCGTGAGCTGCTTGTTACTGCACCCAAGGCAGTGCCTGCCGGGCTCCTACCAGGTGTAGTCTGCACCTCTTTGGAGTCAGCTCTCTGCAGTTACTTTTGCAAGTTGGATTTTATACATCACAAAATGCAAGCCCAGTTTGTGGTTACAGTGAGCAAGAGTTTCAGGCTTTTTATTGTAGTTTTCCTGTTCAAGCATTTTTTTTTTCCTTTCAAGGAGATGAAGTAGAGTCTGAAGAGTTTTCTGTTCAGTAGAATGAAATGAATGACTCGATCCTGCTTCCCTTAAGCCAAATAATATTTCCAGTGGAGTTAATAAGAGGTTTTTCTGAGTAGCATGTGAGGATGAAGCTCTCTGTTTGCAGAAACATCATTCATCACTTACTGCAATCTGAGGATCAGAGACCGCTGCTATGTACTGGAGTGAAAGCAAATGGATTAACACTCACTGAGCTTAAAGTTTTGACCCCAAATCCTTTAACCCTGTTATGCTAAAATACATGCTGTTCTCCTTCCTAATAAATTTGCTAATCCTTGTTTTGGTTTGCTGTGTGCTTGTTGCATGGCTACATCATCATGTTAACTAAGTTATAATAATAATTCAAATGACAGTGCTTCTTTTGCTTCATTTAGATAACAAACATCCCTGTAGAATAAAGATGCAGAGTTTCATGATTGTAATACAGATGAGCACTTTCTGAAGTCATCAGGGCAAGTTGTAATTAACTTAACCAACCATCAAGGTTAACTTCTCTTGGCAAAACCTGTGGAAAAGCAATAATCTGTGGAACATACAGGGAATTAGTGACTTCAGAGGTTTTGGCCCAGGGATAAAAAATTCTATTGTCCGGTAAATGTCTGTGTACTCCCCCATCTTCAGCATCCCTATGGGAAAAACATATCCCCATGCTTTAAACTATTAACCTCTCCTCTATCTGTAAAGACCTTGGGTGGCTGAGATTATAAGAGAAGAGGGAACAGTTAGGAAAACAAACTAAGCTTGTTTTTCCAATGTAACAAAAAATTAGAACTGTTGTCTGCAACTTTACTGAAGGCTCTCATGTGTCTGTTTATGTGAGATTCTCCAGACTTGTGTGGTTTCAGTTGGAACAAAAAAGGACCCGGGATTTTTAGATTTCTTTCAGCCAAAGAATACGTTAGACATCCACACGGGCAGGGGAGCAAGCCATGAAAAATAAGCTTCTGTGAGGCTTGGAAGCCTAACATAATTTTTCCCTGTCAGAACCTGTGGGCTGAATTCTGCTTTGACTTGCACCCAGTAGAATCCCATTGATTTTACTCAGGATGCTTCCAGTGTAGACACATCAGAGTGTGGCCATTGACTTTCAAGTTGGCAGCAGGTTTGAAAAGACTCGATCCTGAAGAAACTGGAGATGCTATGATTTTGAATGTGTGTTACTGATACTCCAGGAACTGCTACATTTCATTAAGTCTGCTTAGGGGATAAGAAAATGAACTCCATTATTTTTAGGAAAATGCCAGATGTTGTCATAATATGTCACACACTTCTGTCAGCGAAATGTTTTTTAACAACAGTACTGATGTGTGGTATTATGCTGATATTGTACAAATAACTAGATGTCAACCTTCATATCCTCATCAAACTTCTTTTATATCTGTCTGCTTAGATATTGAAGTTAATAAAAAAAAAATCTTTTAGAAAGAAAGTGGAAGTAGGAGCTTGTGGAGGAAGCACAGGTTGCAATATTTTCTTGGTTTGAATTAGCAGGGTGAAATACAAAAAAACAGAACAAGGAAGAAAATCCTTTTTATGAGGAATGAAAGAACATAAGCGTGCCTATTAAAAAGTTACTGCTCTGTGCGTGTACATTCATACATGTATATACACACATAGATGCAGCTGATTACCAATATTTGGTATGCAAACACTTTTTCTTTGCTCTCGTGGTGAGAGAAAACTGCCATCATTGCGATTTCAAATGTATAAAAATTTAATCTGATAATTTGAATGTTTGTAAAATGGGCATGTAAGATGCTTCAGTTTTTGTTTCAGGACCAAATCGGCCATAACCTCATGAATGGAATATATGACATTTAGAGCTGTATGTATTGCAATTCTGGCACATAGAATACATATAAATACTCTTGGACAGAATTATTAGATGATTCAGTTTTGCAAGAGATTCCACCCTGCCTTTTACCATGTTGCTACAACCATTGTGCTGAGGGTTGCTCTTACACAACTGATTTTTCTTCTCTTGAGGATTGAGTACTTGCACAGAAAAGTAGTGCTGCTTATTTACCTAGTCTGGGTGAAAATCTTCATCTGAAATGACACTTTTGGAAGGTGGTAGTTTACTGTACTTGAAATTTTTTTGGTGGGGAAATTGACATAACCATTACAAATGACAACAGACTGTTATTGCTATGGAATTGCCCCAGGAAGACTGAGTTTTGATCTGAAGAACTAGATCTGAGAAAATATTTAGATGTAATACTTCTCTTGAAATCACTGGAAATTGCATCTTTGTTCTTTCGTGCAGCTGAACCTAACTGAATGGTAGAAAGAAAAGAGGAATTCAAGGGGAGGTAGAAGGAGAACATGAGAAGTGAATTAGTGAAGGAAGAAAAAAGCTCAAACCCCTACTTTCTGTGGAACCCTGGCAGCAATCTGTTATCAGAGAACGGTGCTTACTGTGCTACATGTTGGATGCTTTATGTATCGTCTTCTTAGTTTTGTCACATACACTGTGCTGATCTTATTCTCTTACACTACTTCATGCATTTTCCTGCATGATATCACCCGTCTTAAACCTTTTCTGCAAGATCCTCAGAGCAATGATTGGCTTTTCTGATTTTAGCTTCTCACACAGAACCTGAGGCAATGGAGCCTCACCGCGTTGATAGGTCTTCACTGCACCGCAGGGAAACTGTGGGATGACTCCTCCTGCTCCTATTTCTGCCCAAACTTCTGAACATTGTGTCCTTGATGATCAACAAATTAAGAAGAATCAAGCCTTTTGTCCAGCACCAGAAATATAAGTTAATTATTACAGATGAAAGTTAACTTTTAGTACAAATTCCAAGATTTGTGGTCTACAGCTGAATAGCCAAGCCCCATTTTAAGGCCTAATTGTAATTTAAGAAGTCCAATTCTGCTGGCTGACTTTTGTGGACAGCAATCACATTAATGATTCCTTTCATGAAGTATTTGCATCAAGGCAAACTCCTCATGTAGGAATTTTGGGTTTTAGAGGCTGTATTGTAAATAAATTCTATATATTTTCCAAAATAATTTTGTTAATCATATCTTAGCTAGTTATAGGAGAAATACTATTCACTTGGGAGAAAACAAAAACAATCTCAGAAGTGGAAATGAAGGTAAACTTAAACCAAGATCACATTACTAGTTGTTTTTGGCTTGGAAGTTGTAATTTAAGGAAAACAAAGAAGAGGCAGCCTTGGAGCTTGCCTAGATAACCGACAAATCTCAGCAAGTGACATTTTGATTTAATTGAATCCATATAATTTGAGAAACTCTTGCTTTGTGCTTATGTCCCTGGAGATAATCTCTTTACACTGGATTCCCCTTTTAATTTAATGTAAAAAACCTGTTTAGTTTGAAAAGATTCAAGCTGAACAGACAGCTTGATCTCAGGCTAGATGGGCTACTTGAATGTTTTAGGTATTTACAGTGAGGTGCACCTTAGATGTTCAGGTAGTGTTTTACTTGTGATGAGGCCAAGCTTCCTGAATACTGCCAACAAAGGATTGCAGTTTCGTATTTATTTTCTTTGTTCATTTTTTGGTTTTCCAGAATGCACATTTTAGTCCCTTTGGTATACTTTCAGAGAGCTGCTAAAACATTTAAACTTCAGCTTTTCCTGATTTGCTAGGTCTCACTTAAAAAAGAATGTTGTAAGCTCTTTGACATTGCTGATTTTTTGTAAAACTTTTTTTTTTTTTGAGAGAGATTGTGTGTATAGTGGGGTGATTTTTTTTTCCTCTTTCGTGTTATTCTAGGCTGCTTAGTTTTTAATTGTGGTTTCTTTGTTTCTGCTGCAAAGTTTGTTAGCAATGTTTCATAAGAAACGGTATTGTGATCAAGATTCTTCATGAAGGGCTTATGCATTTCCTCTCTGGTAGGTTGTCCGCGTCCATATTTGTGTGGCAGGTGTGCGTGTGTCCAAGCACTTAAGACACTTGTACCTCAGTAATTCCTGCTGGAGCTTGCCCTTACCTTTTGTCACTTCTGTCATCTCTTATTACTTTGAGCAGGAAGGGAGCAGTGAGAGGACTGTTCACTCGAGAGGATTCCTAAGGAGTCCTGGCTTGAGAACGCTTTTGCGGGTTCTGCTTTGCTTAGGGTGACCGCTGGCACAGAAGAGCAGGAAAGTTCCAGCTTTCAGATTCCTTCTTATGCCTGCTCTTTGGCCAGAGCCCTTGGTCCCTGTGCAGATGTCTGCTATGCTACATCTCCACACATAATGCGTAGCAGAAGATCCCACAATTTACAAGTTATTTAGATCTGAGTATGTTCAGTACACTTACAGATCCTCCGCATTCCTTCTGGCTCTTCCTTGGTTCTGTCCACCAACATTTTTTTAGATCTCTGACAGACTGGAAGATGCTGAGGGAAAGTATGTAGGGAACTTGATCCCACTCTGCAAGACAGAGTTGTCTTCCAGTTTCATCACTGGGAGTTCTAGTGGACATTGACCCAAGTGAGATAGCTCCTTTTCTCTTAGGAAAATTGTCATGTTTCTGTAGGGTGTTGGCAGAGAGTCTTGGGCTAGGTGTGGGTATCCAGGCCTGCACATTGAGGACAAGTATTGTTGGGTGAAATTAAAAAAAAGAAAAAAAAAAAACCAAAACACCACCAAAAAAAACCCACCAAACCCCTCCACATTTTGGGAGACTGGAGAAATGCTGTCACATCAGATTTTGTTAAAATTATTACCTCTGCCACTGGAAACTAACATATCCACTGTGAAAAGATGTTTTCTGTAGTGAAGATGACAACAACGATGGTTCAAATTGAACTTCACAAACTTAGCTAGCTTGGGACACTTCCACTCTTGGACTGCCTTTCATTTTATGATTTGCTTGTAGCTTGGCATGAGCTCCTCTCTGAGACAACAGGTATTTGGAAACTGTGCTGTTACCATCATGATTTGTTTATGTAATTTTTTATAATATTGAGATGCTGTTGCACTTAGGGCTGGACAGCCTTCACAACCAAGAATAGTCAAGTCTGGTCCATTATGTAATAATGGAAGGCAGTGGTGTGAAGTCACTTATAATAGCTACAGTAGGACTGTACTTTGAAAGAAATCCCTTCTTCCCCCTCCCCAAATCAAACCCATTCGCCCTGGAAAGATGACGTGCAGTCATGTAACATTAACATCTATTACAGTGTCTTAGTTCCAGTCTTGTACCACCTCTGTGCTGCTGTTACCACTGGCTTCACACACAGGCTAAAATGAATCATCTAGTGATTTTTTTTTTTTTTTAATAGCAGTTCTGCTGTAACTTCCCACGTTAGCAGTGACCCTGGAGCGTCTTGATCTCCCGTATGCTTCTAAGCCCAGACTGTGGCAGAGTTGGGCAATTTGAAGCAATAATGATTGCTAGTCATTGGCACGCTCACCCTCAAGCATAGGTAATCTTGATATTTCGTGCCTCCTTTGTTACTTCTCTTACAAATATTCGATTCTTCTCATGTGTTGCTCTGTACACCAGCAGTTTTTCTCTGCTTTTGTATGCCATCTTACTTTCATTATTTATTTTTCATATATGTCCTTAAAACTTTTCTAATTGCGCATTCTTTTGTGCATATATCAAACTACGGGGATTGAGTGGGCTTACTTTTTTTAGAAAAAAACAACCCCAAAAGCAAAAAAAAATTCCATTAAAAAGTTGGGTTTTTTTAATCTGAACTTTTAGTTGGGAAACAAATATTTTGCCTTAGAGCAAGACTTGAATCAGAATGAAATGTTTAGTTTGAACCAAAAAAAAAGTGCTTGACTTTACGTAAAATTTGGTGCCTTGAAGCAGCAACTGTAATTTGGAACTTGCCCCCACCATCTTTCTCCTCAGAGTTTAGGTACCAGAGAAAATAACACAGAGGTGGGGTCCTTCAGTTGCTATTTGCCCAGCCAGGGCAAACTGGAGTTCCTCTGAAGTGAGAATTCCAAGTGTTGCTGTGCTCCTTTCACAGGGATGCAGTTAGGATTTGGCAGCACGTTATCTGTGTTTCTGTTCCCAACTAGTGAATTCTTGCTTTTCTTCTCCAGAATTCACCGACAGCTTGTGAACATCAAAAGGTTTCTAAGTTTTAGCCAAGAGGTGGTTAACTTCCCGAGTATTTCCTCCACACTTTTATAGTTTTTGAAAGACCACCTACTCCTCTGTCATCACTGTGAAGACAAACGCTTTTGTGGGCGTACTTGAACAATACTGGACCTTCCAGAAAGAGCAGCTATATTTGCCAGGAAGTCTAGTGTGTAGGACACAGCTGTAGGTCCATTTTTGGGGGTCAGCACTTTCAACCACAAAATCAGCAGTCGGTTTCTGCAGAATAAAGCCTTAAGGAACTTTTAACTTGGTGGAAAGGAGTGCTATCTAGCTACACGCACACTGTAGAGAGGGTGCATGCTTTCAGCTCAACAACTGAGAATTAGCATTCACAGCAGGACAAAGGTTGACTTTGAGGGGGAAAAAAAGTGTGGTGTAGCTGTTGCAACCCCTGTTATTAGTGGCTTTTCTGACAAGATACCATACGGGGCCAAACCACAAAGTGGGCAGAAAAGAAGAACTATGTATGACAAGATTATTGTTTGACTCCCTCTGCATCTTTTTTCCTTACCCAGATGCTTTAATAGGAATTTGTGGGCTACTTGCATTGCAATTGTGCATGGAGACCATGTTGGTTTTTTTTTAATGTGGTGTTTCCACAAGCATGTGCTACGTTATGCTAGGGTGTGAACTTCTTATTTTTTTTTTAAAAATATATTTATGTGTATATTTTTGTTCATTTTTAGTCCTTACTTCACTAAAGTCCAAATTTGAAAGCTTCTCTTTTCTTGTCCAACTTTAAATGAGCATGGAATCGGTGGTCAGCAGAATCTTGAACAAGTGTTGTAGTGTCAGTAACAACTCGTAAGCAGTAGATGGCACAGCAGAGGTAAGAATGAACTGAGAACAGCCACTTCATACAAGTTTCTGCCTGTATCTTTAAGTAGTTTAAGAATACAAATAACCAAATTAGGAAGGTTTGTATCTAGCCTGTAGAGTGGCTGTTCTGCTCGTTCAGTTAATCTAGGATAAAAGATCAAGTTAAGTTTTTGATTTGTAAGTATAACACCATTTCATGGTGGGGCACTTAGAAAATTAGTTTTCTCTTTGTGTTGTACCTTCTGGTAAATAAAAAAAATAGACATTGTATATGCATATAATAAAAGTTATAGGAGTCGTGTGCTTATGTACTTTCCACCTTCCATGATTTTCCTGGTGAATAGATGCTGCATTCTTGTAGCCGTTGTGTCAGGAAACACATCCCGTGAGCACGTGCTTTACGCTACTTTGTGCTTTGTAGATGCCAAGATAACGATCAAAAGCTTTTTTTTTTTCAGTTCATTTGCCTTGTAGTGTATGTCTCAGGAAGTTATTAGGTATTTGCTAAAGACAAAAAATACTGGTTTTATTTCCTTTGATTGAAAAGTGAAAAGTTGCAGTGTAAACAGGGCTCCAGGTACTGGGCTAATGATCACAAAAAATACCTCCGTCTGCTTCTTACAGCAAACTTCTTTATTTCTTGCCTTTTCATTTGTGCAGGAGGAAAGCTTCAGATGGAAGGTTCTGGAAGGGAGAGGTCGCAGGGGAGCGTGGTCTGTCAGTTTGTGAAGGGTCAGGAGCAGGGAACTCGTCTCACTTCTGCTGTTGACTTGATGTGTGACCTTGGGCAAACCACGTTTTCTCTATGGACCTCCCTCCTCCTTGCCTTTCACCGTGTGTCATTCAAATAGAGGGAAATGCTGCTGTTCTGATTTAATACAATTTTCTGTTTGGTCATGGTGTTGCAGAGGTGTAGAGAGGAGAAGAGTCAGATCCTATTTGCTTTCTTTCATTTATATGTTGTGGGGATCATTTCTTGCTACTGTTGGTAAAGCCTTAGTAGACTTAAAAAAAATGTTGACTTTTTGTCTCATTTTCCCATTTACCCTATCTTCAAATTAGTTTATGCTGTGATAAATGAGAAACAAGTTAGACTTTCCACGGGCACAGTATACACCTTCAGATCAGTGTATTTCTTTGGCTAATGTAACTACAGAAAGCAACACATGCTTACTAGAATGAGAAGGAGAGGAGGGACTTATCAGCCCAAAGCACAAAGACGCATGTTCAACTTGATTCTGCTATGGGAATTGTACCAGAGAATGAATTAGCCAGGGAGCTTTGGCAGTATGGTATGAGTTAAAGTGAAGAAAAACATAATTTCAAAATGAGATTTTGCATTGCATTACCTTGAGTAAATGATACTGCCATTGCTTATGGCAGAGATTGCTTAGCAGAGGCGGCTGGGTGACAGCGAGCCTGTCAGAAGCCCAGAAGAGTCGCTGGGGTGTACTCTGTGACAATACCTACAGATCATGTCCTCTGCCCACTGCTGCCAAAACAGATGCTCAGAGCTATTACCGATATATTGTAATTTAGTGCTTTGTGAAAGAACGTATTTTCTAGCTCTCCGATGTAGAGTGGGTATCAAATGAAACGAAAACCATTGCATCCCTACAAACAAGCAGCCAGAGTGGTGGGGCTGTTGGCTACTCTGAGTTTCTGAGGAGGTGACTGAGTGGCCTAAGAAAGTAATAATCCTGTATTTTACATTTCTGAATTTTTTATTTTTATTTTATTTTTTTTTTTAATTGGGGTCTGGATTTCATTGCAGGCTGTGAGCACCTCTGAGTTTCCACAGAATCTCTCTGGTTTAGGACTGGATAAAAAGTCAGTAGGTGGTTTGTTGTTTCTGCTTTCTTTCAATTCTGTCTCTCAGGAAAAGCCTCTAGCATCACCTCCACGTTACCTAAATGATCTGCACGTGTCATGATTTGACCACATTTATGCTTTCTGCCTTTTATGTTTCACCTTTACTGAGGTGCAGTTCACTTGCCTACTATTTTTTCTTGACTTCATTGGCCTCTGTTCACACTGGTACCAAAATCCTAAACATACACATCATCCTGCAGTATCCTTTCCCTTAAATAAAGATTAGATCTTAATTATATAACTAAATACAATTTTTTTTAATACTACCTGCTCCTAATTTTAAGTAGTGCTGCCATTTTTGAAAATTTGTTTCATCCAACATAGTCAGCAAGTATGCACAAATTAATTTTAAAAAACCCAAAAGAAGGCAGGAGGTTGTCGCATCACCACTGTGCTTTTCAAGTTAAACAGGTATCAGTTCTTTTATGACATAAGAGGAACAAATGACCTTAACTTAAATTCCTTGGATGTTTACAGCAAAAAGAGTGTTTTGTGAGTGTGAGGGAATACAGAAACAAGGCACAGCATTTAAAATTTCTTGTGTACCAAAAGAAACTTAAAAAAACAAAACACCACCCAAACCAAGCAAACTGAAACACCTCTTCATCCCTAAATGCTAGCAGAGGGAATGTAGAGGAGATGGAAAGATATTTCCAGATTTTACAAAGGTTTAAGATGGGCTCTGTTTTCTTCTGTTGGTTGGGTACTCAGACTAATCTGTAAATAGTGTCTGTTTATCATTAATTGCTGTGGCTCTGTGATTCCTACCTCCCACTAGGACTTCCACGAAAATTAAGATGCTCTTGGCCAAACAAAATTCCATGGGAGAGGAGGGGGAAAGTAAACAATTAGCAATGGGGTAGGGCACGAGTATTTAAAAAAAAAAACATATAAACAGAAATGGAAAAGAACGTCCTCAAATATTGTGTAAGAGCAAATCATTTATTCCAGCAGAAACTAATTAAAGGCTATGTAGTAATTCCAATATTGTAGGTGCTTGTCAGAATGCCATTTTAAATGACAATATTGGTGAAATTATGGTGAAGTTCCTCTTAGAGGCAGATGGAAAGAGCTGTCCTCTCTGAGAGCGCCTGTCTGACTTGTGGGAGCAACACCTACCTTGTGTTTGCTGAGACAGCTCTGGTTTCCTTGCTTCCTCACGTGCTGTCTTGCTTTTCTTTATGGCTCGCGCTTTTGAACTGTGAGCCTTAGCCATGATGCCCTATTTGGTTGAAAAACAGTTGAGCTCAAACATGGTAGATGTTTTGATTATAGCGAAATAGTAATAACTGTTGATATGCTGTGGCACTGGTTTCTATACAACTGCATTTGTAGCATGAAGTGAGCAAGCATGTTATGATAAAAAGCCTTTCAGAATGAACTTTTTGCAGTTGGCTGACGCTTTTTTCCATGTCTTTTTCTGATTTTTTTTTTTTTTTTTTTTACCACTGGATGTGACAAAGAAGCTGGGTGAGAGTAACCCTCAAACTTTTATTTCAGTTGTGTTTGAGTATCAGGAAAAATACAGGGAATCAAATTCCTGAGAGAGATTGACTGATACACGTTTTTTGGTTTTCCTTGTATGTTATTTCACCGAGACTAAGGGGAGTTACTTGGCCAAGTTCAATTGTTTAAAACAGTCCTATAGAAGTGTAGCAGAGTTAAAGACGCAGAATGTTTTAAACATTTCCAGTCAAAGTGCTGTGGCTGTAGCCTCTTCTTGGATGTCTATAGTCTATTTTAAATTGATTTTTCTCTTGTGTCTAGTAGCTTTAATGCTGAGCTAGTACTGTTGTCCTGAACTCAGTCTAGTAAAAGGGAGTCTGAAGAGCCAGTCCTGCTTTCATAAGCCTAGCAGTTGTTCCTCTGCTTTCCTGCATGTTACATCTATTACCATTTACTGTAATGCCCCCACGTAACCATTAATAGCATAAGGTCAAAATCTGGATTCTGAAAAGTTCAGATTGACTCAAGCTATCAGCTCTAAAGGGAAATAGCATGCAAATAAAGGCTGTGTTTCTACCCTGTTCTATTTTGTCCCTACAGCCCTTTTCATCAGCAAACTTTGAAGCAATTTGCAAATTTCTGGAGAACTTCAGCTGATGTATACATAATGACACAGTGATACGGCCAAGATGGTGCCCATTACCTGTGACAGTGGTGGAAACAGAGCACAGCTTTCCTGGCTGTCTAATTGAATGGTGATGGTTCTCTGCACGGACCTGGTGATGCTGGGTCAGACCACGAGTTCATCCGTCTGCTTGCTGTCCCTGACTGGCATTTCTGTGCACTTAGAGGAAAAAAAAAAATTCTGTCTTTACCTGCCCAGGTTCCGACAATTTTCTGTTTAGGACTTACTGAGTTAGAGATCTCATCTGGTACTTTGTATTTCATAACTACCAAGAGATTAATTCTCTGTGAATGTCTTGTCTCCTATTTGAATCTATTTATGTATCTGGCTTTTCCACCATCCTGTGGCAGTGAGTTTTGCAGTTGGTGTTGTCTGAAAAGCACATTCTTTTGTTTATTTTAAACTAGATAGATGATAATAGCCTGAAGTGCCCCATACTTCTCATTTTATGAGGAGAAAGTGAATAATTGCATCTTATGACTTTCTCTACGCCATTTTTAGAGTCTTGTGTCATGATCCAGCAAAAAGCTGTCTGTATTCCATACTGGTGAGTCCTTATCTTTTATAGTCTGTCCTCTGATGGGGTAGTAATTTCTCACCTCTGGTTCACAAGCCCAGTTTTCTATGCTTTTTCTACAATGTGAAGTAACCCAAGTAGCTCAAAGTCCTACCTCTTGACTCTTGATTAGGAATGGCTAATTGTTAGGGGCACACAGTTTATGTTAATTTTTTCTTAATGTGCATTAATTTGCACTTTTCTGTCATCCTATGCAGAATTGTGATTTTTTTTTTTCCTGTCACTATTCTCAGTTAGTTTTAGTTCTGGAAAATATTTATTTTGTTAATTTTATTAATATGTTTCTCTGTAATGTGCAGACCTCACTGTTTTCCCCCTCATTGACAGCATGTTAAGCAGTGGAAGTTCCAATTGCTGTCACAAGGAAGACCTACAGTTTAGCTCTACTTGTTATGAAATCTGAACATTTATACCTATTGTTTATACTTAGTGTTTTATCAGAAATTGTTCTGATAGAGAGCCTTTGGTGTAAGGCTTGTAAAAAAAACCAAACCAAACCAAAAACGTTCCTGGAAATTAAAAATTGTATCTATTGTATGGCCCTTGCACGCATACTCATGTATCCTTGAAAAACCTCTAGATTTTGTTTTAGATATTCCACAATATATCGTATTTGTTAATTATTTTTTTATTCCTTTATTACAGTTTCCATAAACATAGTATGGAAGTCAGACTTAATAGCCTGTAAGTCATAATTTATCTGATACTTAAGTTAATGTCCTGTTACGGAAGACTGATGTCCTTTACCTCTTAACTGAGCTTGCATGGCTCAGGAAGAGGTAACTCCTGCTCCAGGAGGAAGGGGAAACTTCTGCTCCACCTGGTCAACATACTTCAGCTTTGAAGTGGTGGAAAATGAGTATTGTCTCAAAGGTTCATCTTGTTTTTTCCATCTTCCTGTCTTGCACTTAGTACCAAACTTCATGTTGAATTTCCTCAGAAGCTGCAGTGTTAAAACTGTCAAGCTGTTTCACCAAAGCCGTTAACTGTCGTGATACAGAGGGACTGATGTGCTCTTTTCTCAGAGAGCCCAAAAATGAAGGTGGTTCTTGGAATAATTTCAAATGAAAGTAATGCTTTTTTGCTTGAATGATTTTTGAATAAGGCCAGGTAAGCTAGAAAGTTACAATATTGTATCTGCTCACATAATCATGAGAATGGAAAAGACCAGAGATGATAATAGAAGTGGAACACATGAAAATAAATTATTTTTTTTTCTTTTAACTGAAGCAGCAATTTGCTTTTACTTGTCCTCCATTTGGCTGTAGATGAGAGGCATTGCTGAAAATGCTTCATTATCGTTAGCTAGTAAAGCTTTTCTTTCATCAAATAACACTCACTTGATGGCGGAAAAAATATTTCCCTACTTTGAAGAAGACAGCAACATATTGTCATATGGCTTTAGAAAGCGACAGTGCTGACATAATGTTTTTTTTTCTTCTTGTTAACTTACTTTCCCTAGCATGTAGCAGCATCTGAAACAAATAGTTCTGGTTTTGTATATATAGAAAAATTAATTTCTTACTTGGATGCCAAATCAGAGGCAGTAATGAGGGGTTATTATCCAGAGGTGCTACGAATGCGTAGAGTACATTGGTTTGGAGTGTTTTTGGAGGCTACAGGAGTAAAATGATTCTGGCAAGGGTGAGCGCAGGCATGGGGGAACAAGAAGTTCTGTAATGTGTAACTTGCAGTGCGGCTGTTTATTACGCTGGCTATAGCCAAGACACTTGCTTCAATCAGATGCTAGTCAACCCTTTTTCTTGGCCATCCTCACTCTTTTTCTTTGTCCTTGTAGTCACATATAATCAGAAAGTTTTATTCCAGCTTTATAATGAGTTCATTAAGTTCCTGTTCTGGAACATTATTCCTGTCAACACATAACAGAAGTTGCACAATTAAAAATATTTACTAAAGGGTGTGGAAGTGTAGAAGGACCTAAACATACCAGGCTTGACTTTCAAGAGCTGACTAAGAGCAAAAAACCTATTTCTTTATTTAAAAAACCTTAATCAACCAATCAAAAAAATCACTTGAGCTGTTACTATGATGACAAAAGCACCTTCGGCGTTTGCTTAATACGCAGCATGAAAGATTGCTTTTCCCTTCATGTTGCACTCATGTTTTCTACCTGAAAATGTAGAGACATTGGAGATATGCAAGACGGTCCTGAACCGTCTAATATACTGTGGAAAGCATCTTTTTTTGATCACCAGATTATTACAGAAAAGTCAAACTGTTAGGATAACGAAATATCTCGGAAGAAAACTCCAGAGATTCTTGTTTCTTGTTTTCCTCAATGCTGGAGTGTTTTAATTTGGCGTTTTTTCCTAAATAGCTGTGTATACTTAGAACCCAATAAGTCCAAACTTATTTTCACAGTACATCAGTTAGAGTACTGTGACATCTGTACTATGTGAATATTTTGTTCTGTTCACATGAAATTATGTAGAAATTAAAGAATTGTACTCTTTTGTCTGCTATTGTTGCCATTTAAGAAAACAATCTATTTTCTATCCCATGTGGGTCTAAGTAGGTCTGTGGTCCACCTGGGTTTTGAAGGTAGTGATATTTTTCAGCGGGCACACTTTGTAACATCTGTGGCTATATACTGCAGGGGGGATAGAAATTCTAAAATTCATTTGCAGCCAGGTCTTGACTTTCCAGATTGGGCAAAGAAAGATTTATCAGCAGGGGAAGTTTGAATAAACAGAAGGAAAACAAAGCATTCCAATTAGAACAAAAATCAGCCCTCAAATAGAAAATGAGCAGGTCCCATTATTGTGTACCCCTCAAGGAACTGCCTTTCTGAGACGTTCTACCCTGCTTCCAAATGTTAGTCTAGCCAGCTTCCTACAGAGGAACAACCTTCTCTCCTTCCTCTTGGCTGGATCCCTGTTGAAGGCTTTCAGCTGGAAATCCTGGAGTGGGCGAAATTAATATACTCAACATGGCTAGTCATAGTACCTAATGACTTTCTGCTCAAAACCAGCATGGTTATAGTTTTGGATCTCGTCTATTTAGGCAGGAGAGCACGGCTCAGATCTCTGGAGGGGGCTTGCCTAGCCAAGACGAACACTTTTGCAGCTGACTGGAAAGATAAGCACATATGTACATCAGAACGTCTGTATGTACATATGAATGTGATATGTATGTTAGCTGCCAGTGCAGAAAGTGAAATGTAGAGAGCAGTTTTCACAATTTTAGTCTTTCATGGGATAGATTTTTTCAGAGGGAAAATGTATAAAATAACTCAATTTTCAAAAACTAGCTTGATGAGTTAGCAGCAGTGGACTTGCTTAATTATTGTCAGCTGGGAAGCATCCCTATCCTGTGTTTTTGAGCATAAAAAGAATTCCGAATTCTATCATGAAATTCTGATTATATTAATATTTCAACTTTTAATTTAAAAAGAAGGGGGGTTATAGCCTGCTGTTATTTGTGTGTATGTAGTAATAATCTTTGACCTTTTAATCTAGGTTGTATTTGTTTTCACCGCTAGCTGAAGGGAGATTGTTTGAATGACTGTATTCAAAGTGGCTGTATAAAAATTGCAGGAAAAACAATTCACGCCTAGAGGATTTGTGCCATCATTAAGTGACAATTCCATCAGTCTTCATTTTGTGTGTTGAGGTAGGTAAGCTGGTTGTGTAAACTTTTGTCTTGCAGTGTTGAGTCTTTTTTCCCTTCAGACTTGAGCTCCAAGGATGGAGAATCACACAAACTGTGTGCAGCTTCTCCACTCCCTATTAAGAGTGGGTACAAGCTTTTTTCTCTCTTCTCTTGAAAAATGAGTGCTTCTTCACTACTCCTTTCTTCTTGGTTGTGATGGCAGAGTCTTTCCTCCTGCATTCAATTTAGCTAATGGCAGAATGTGTCCTGATAAGTGGTGAAGACTGCTATTGACTGTTGGTTTTGATTCATTTCCTGAGAGGATGAGCCTACATCTTAGGTACTTGGGTTTTTTAAAACCAGCCAATTAACATGGAAGCGGTGCGGGAACTGGAACATCCATACTGTGGTAATTTTCCTGTTTCCAACCAGTTTTTCTTTGCAAATCTGAGCTCAGGAAATCTGCCAAGAGGACTACCCCCTCGGGAGCTTGCCTGTGGGTGGGCTGGCTAGTCTTCTGTGTCTGTTTTTCATTGAAAGATTTTTGACAGTGTCAGTTCCTGTAGAAATTTTTTTCTACACACCAGCATTTTTCCATTGGAAAAAAAAATTCTAAAATTTCTGACTAACTTTAATGAAAAACAAAGATAGATGGGAAACTGAGGAATTTTATGACCTTACTGTACATTTATAGGACACTGCCAGGTAGGAGAATAGCCTGTATCTGAATGGTCCAACTGGCAGGCTGTAAGCCTAGTGCTGCCTGCAAGCTGATTTCCTTTGAACTTCCAAAATAGATGACTAGAGAAAATGCCTTCCTAGCCTTGCTTCAGGGTAGTAGAATATGTTGCAGTAGGAAAAGAGAAAACAAAAATAAAAAAGGAAAGAGGAGGAGTGGGAAGAGGCGATTGAGTTTCCTTTTGCTCACCCACATCACCAACTGCTGTGTATAGCATTGGTCTTGGCAAGGTTTCTCATGTGAAGTGGGGAAACAGTAGTCCCTGCTGTATATTATTATTATTATTACTATTATTATTATTACTTTTCCCCGCCATCCTGTGGCATGTATGCATGTGGCTGCTGAGGAGGGCACAGCTCTGCCTTTAGGAGGAGGTGTCTGGCCGCAGGGTAGAGGTGTGTTCTTGAGTGCCCAATTAGGTGGTTTAAAAATGGTGCAAATTGACAGTTCAGTCCTGCCTCATCCAGACCACTTCTGTGTGATGGGGCTGGGAAATTGCTCATTTCTGCCACCAGCCTATGGAGCTGGTATTTGGCTCCACCACCAAACAGACTGGGCCATCCTGTAGTTTCCCACCCCTAGTCAGTGTGTTGCAGGCCTCTTTTGCTCTCCTGCTGGAAGATAAAAGCTGATAAGACAGCAAAGAGCTTTTATTTGTAAGGTTAGAAAATATGAAGGAGGGAAGAAATGACAATTTTTAAAACCAGTAGATTAAAAGAAACTTTTGGATGGATCATGGTTAGCAGTGCAAAGTGAACTAACAGAAATAGTTTGATTATCATTAAATCTGTCAGAAAAACATGTTTGTATTTTTAATTCATCTTTTTATTTTCAATTTTGGTCCATGTGTGTTTAAAAACACCCAGCTCTGGAAGAACAGTAACTGGACATAGTCTCTCCCCTTGCTTGTTAAATAAATGTAAACTGCATGTTTCTTTGACTTCCACAGCCCTATAATAAATTACTAGGTTGCGAAGGATCAGCTCCAATGTATTCTTCATCAATGAAATCTCCACAAGTGCCCCAAACCATAATATATTTCCGTGCTGTTGCACTTGGACCAAGTCAAGCTGTGCTGGTAAAGCTGCCTTTGGCTGAGCGCAAGCTTCATAATCCATAGGTTATGGCTCTGCCAAGCCTAATGGGACTGGGGCACAGCATGAAAACATACTGTTCCCAGCATCTCCCTGGCTGTAAGCGGGGAGCCCAGCTCTGCGGGTCCCGCCTGGCAAACATTTGGAGCGGATTGCAGCACCCTTTATCGCTGTGTTAGTGAGAATCATCAGGAGCTCTCAAGAGCTCATTAATTCTATTTTTCTGAGCAGAGTGTTTTGGCATTTTGAGTACAGCTAATTACATGCAGATCTTAATCTTGTAGTTTTGTTCTTGTAATTAATTATTTCTTCATTATCTTTAAAGTATTTGACTAAGCAGTTTACATCCTATTCTCCTTGCTTCTTTAGTGGATGTCTTGAGAAAACAGATGTTTCTGTTTTCAAGAGAGGAGGCTCATCCTTTTCTAGATGGAAGGAAGATTGAACTCTGCAGTTCAATTGGTACGGCTGAAAATGTAAGGGAACAAGCACATAGTTCTTTTGTGCCAAGCTGAACATCTAACGCTGTCTAATACAATGACTGGATTATATATAAAATGCATATTGCAGTCATACAGATGCATTTTTATATATGCACATATAAAAAAATAAAAACCATATACCTTGAGGTTTTTCACCTGCTCTGAGTTCTTAAATATTTTGACAGATACATAAAGGTTTGTTAATTTAGTCTCACTGAAGCTGGTGGCAGGCTTGAGAGTCTACAAACATTTCTGAATTGAGAAATTTGTTTGGAAGCTTCAAATGTTGTTAGACAGTGCTAGACCCTGTGCCTGGTGAATGGTATTCTTCCCTTAGACTGTTTGATATTGAAGGTGAAAGAGTTAACTTTTTAAGAAGATTTTCTTAAAAAAATATGTTGCCTACAAATCTTTTCTGATCTCATTATTTAAAACTGCTTTTACTGACAAATTAGCTTCTGTGGCCAAAAGATAACTTAGATTAGTCTTTAATAGGTATTTGGAGATAATCTTTGTTAATTAGAATTTATTAACCTTCAGCCAGACTCCAGTGTTTGATTAATCTAAGGTAATTAAACTCTTAAATCTGTCTGACTAATCAAGAAGAGCAGTCCTATCTAAAGCTGTAGTTCTTACTGGCTGAAATCAATGGGAAGTTAGCTTGCCTGTGGATTTCTCTGTTGAATCCAATAAATTGAAATCCACTTGTGTTGATTTTGCATATTTAGATAGCAAAGGGATCAGGTGTCCCATGAGAAGTTTTGTTTCCCTTTGCCTTATTTTCTGAGGCTGTGAAAATGAAAACTTTTCTGTTAAAACCGTCCTATTGCAATATGGAGTAAAGATTATCCAATTATGAAAACAAAGCAGCAGTTGAGTGCCGTGCTTTGGGCTATGATGAATCAGAAGGATGGGTATTTTCTTGTATTCCTCAATGAAAAGAAACTTTGACTGCTGTCTTCTGTTCAACGGAGGATGAAATGCACCCGAATACTGACAGAACTCCCTTCTGGTGTATATGTTGTATATATAACAAGCCTGGGTACTAGCAGTGATTCAGGTTTCCCAGTGGTGGCAGGTACACGAGTCCTTGGATGCCTAACTCAATAGGAATAAGGTGTTTAAATGCCTTAGTAGCTTTTGAGTTTCCCTCTTGAATTTTACAGAAGTTTTGATGATGCTACTCCACAGTTTGACATTTCAGTGGGATATCTGAAGAGGTAAATTGCTTTACTTCTTGAGTTCATATAGAATCTGCAAGAAGTTCCTTTGCCCAATGTATGTTTCTCAGGGAATGTCATGAGCAACGCCACCACCTCTAGAGCATGCCTGGTTTTTAAATGGCTGTTATCTGGCAGATAATGCGTGGCTGGTTCTGTGAACGGTCCTCCCAATGTGCAGTACATAGTCTAGTGGCCCATTTTTGGGTTTAATGCTGTTAACCTCTATTTTTCTCTTTTTTTTTTTTTTTTTTTCTTCTCTTTTGCAGGCCATTCAGTATGATTAAAGACTACTTATTGGTGCAGATTTCTCATACCATACTCGTCTAATCTAAGTAAATAGTATCAGAGGAGAATGTAGTCAACGGGACAATGGAATTGGATACTCTAGTTTCATGCATCATTTTGTTTTGCCTGTTCCGCTATGAAATATTTTTCAGGCTTTTAATTTAAGAAACACTTGCATAGAGATGAAGCAGGGAGTTTGAATTCAGACCCAAATTAGTTTCTGTTTTTAGAGTGTTAAGAAATGGATAACTTTGAGAAAATTGCCTGGGACTTGCTACTATCTGTAAGCCAGGCCTTGACAGAATGTTTTCAGCCACCTGGACAGTAGTCCTTCCTTCTGAGGCCCTCTTTAAAATGCGAAGGTGGGTGTGTGAAATCCTGTTGGATAAGGTTATTGATACCACTCACAACCTTAGGTGCTTTGCTGGGTTGGGACCGATGTTGACGAGGCCTGCAGGTCTCAAAATGCTCTGAGAAGTATCTGTCTAAAAGGTTAGAGGGAAGAATTGCTGCCAGCACAGGGAGAGAGTGCTCCTCAGAAGGAATGTGTACACACAGATGTTTGGCTCTCACTGAAAGTTCGCTTGATTTAGTATTAAAATGTGGTGTTAATAAACCGAAATGAGAGTTGTAACTTATGCGTTGGCCAACTGATGGCCTAATATGATCCTAATTAGCAAGGTCCATCATTAAATAAGTGTGCTAGGTTTACTCTGATTTATCAGTTCTGTCATCTGAGACCAGAGAGATCTTTTCCTGACACTGTAGATGTGCAAACCTTGTCTGAGCTTGCCTCAAATGAAATTGTTTTATGTGGATCTGTGCTGTTTGGTGCTCTCCTTAAGTACAGTGGAAAAATACATGGCATACTTTTACGAGGATCATGTGTTTGTTTTTACTATAACCCCTCTCTAAAGCAATTTGAGAAGATTCCTTTTTCTTTCCAGATATTCAGCTGGAAATGTTACTAGGTAATTTTGTTTGTTGTTATTATAATTATCTACAAATGAATGAAGAGGAATGAAAGTTGTGAAGAACATACTGACATCACGAAATTGTGGCATGCATTTACAAGTTTTTTAGGTAAATACTAAAATGTTAAAAGGAGGGTATTTTTTAAAGCGTTCTTTATTCTTAAAGACTGATTAAAAAAAAAAATTTTTTTTTTTTCTCCACATTGTGACTAAAGATATTTAACTGCATAAAATGAGCAAAAGCCACTTGTCCTCTTGTGCTATTGCTGCTGCTTTTTCCTTATGTGCTACAGGAATGCTTCTGGTTTGAGTTGCAAATTAAATTCAGAGGTTTTGAAAGTAATAGTTTATACATCAATTAAACATTTTCCATAGATCTATATGGACTATGCTGTGTTCCTTTATTGGTGGCTCTTAAGCCAGATACTTCATTGCTGTCTTCTCAGAGTCCAAGACAACATACAAAGTTTTTTCCTTTAAGCAACCATTTCAGAAGATGGGAGACTGGATTATGAAGAAAGCAAACCCTGTATTTACTCAGCATTGCAAATTGTCTTCTCTTACGGTTTGACAGAATGTGATTAATACTGTACTACTTACAGATCTAACTTTTGTACTCTCCTTCCGTTTTTATTGACACCTGCGGTTTGATATGTTAACATTTTGGATAGATTTTGCAGACTTGGACTTAAAAGCTGAAAAACTCAAATATTTCATACCCTTTTTTTTTTTTTATTCTTGGAAAATGAAACAAAGCGTGAGGAATTGAGAGGGGACTCAGCTCAAGTTCAGGAAATGGAGCAGGAGTTCTGAATCCTGGAGTTTAGATTCTCATTTGGGGCAAAACTTGTACAGCTGAGGTCAGTTTTTCTAGTTAAACACTACATCCATACTCCTCCTGCCTTGTGTTCTGGTTTGCAGGCAACTCTGTTACTATGGCATATCTCCCTTATGTTAATGATGAAAGGAATTGAGAGATATTGGAATATCTTGATATATGAGCCTTCTGTGTGATAACTTTGAAAACCATCCAGATGAATAGTAGCAGAGTATTGTTTTCACCCGAAGCCTTGATACTGTGATACGTGACATCAAATGAAGAAAGTTCAAGGCAAAGGTAAATGTTTTGGGAGTCCTGTTCTTCATAGACAATTAACCTTCACCTAGTATTTAGGTTTTGTGTCTAAGGACTTGTATCTGGTTAAATGGAATCCAGTCTTGATGTGAAACCTGTCTAGGGAGGCCTTCATTTCTTACCTTGATAGTTTGTTCCACTAATTCATAAATACTTATTGCTTGCCTTTTCTTTTGTTAATCTTTCCAATTGATCTTTGTGGCTTCAACATAGGAGGACTGAATGTTCCCATGAAATGAATTTTGTAGGTTTTCAATATATTGTCTTACTTCAGGAAAAAAACTCTGATTTTAAGATTCTGCAGGCGAGGATGTCTCCTGGAATGGAAATGTAGAAATATTATCTTCATACGGGAATTAAGTTCCAGAGTCACATTGTCTATGGCTCTTCTTCCAGAGAGAAGCTGCACATTGATTTGTTTTTGAGGAAACAGACAAGTCACCAAAATATACAGTATTTCATTAACTTAGAAAATCCATTCTTTGAGTTTTTGCAATTTGATATGCAGCACAAACCTGTCAAAGGTAACATCTCCTGTTTCAGTTGCTTTCCAAAATGTTTCTTGCTTTCCATCAGAAGATCTAAGTAAACTTGTTTAAACAACCACTACCTCATTTGTTTCATTCAGTTACTTAACTAATAGTTTTATTTCTGTTGAAGAATTTTTTTTTTTTTAAGTAAGGGAAAACATTATTCATTGTCACCTTAGAAAACAGTAAGTTTTAATCTTCTGTGCTCAAAGAGATGTTTCGGAAGGCCATGCTGCATATCCACATGTTATATATTAAATAGAATTTATGTGATTTGGGGTAATTTTTCTTATGGCATTAATACTTGTTACTTTACTTGTTACAACTAGCACTAGATGGTGCAGATATTATACCTCTGAGTTCACTACGGAGCTGTTTTTTTCCCTTTGTTTTGGTTTGGGGGGGATTTGTGTTGTGGGGTGGGTGGGTTTTTTTTTTTAATTTTTCTTTTATTTTTTATTCTTGGCTTGGTTCTCTTGGTAACTCTTTGAGACCTACAGGTTGCTTAAGGAAATAAGTAGAAAAAAGGAGCCCACAGTACTTGGGTTGAACTAATTTATTTAAGTCTGTATTCATTATATTCAGGCACATGATATTATCTGGTATGTAAGGAAAAAAATAAATAAATTAACAAACCAAAGTTTTGGTTCAGAAAAGCATTTTAAAAATACGAGAGGTTATTTCTCAAGTTTTGTTATTTTTGTATATAGTACCTCATTAGCAGGAAAAAGCCTGATTCCCTTCTGTGAAATTCTGGTGACATTCCAGTTACACTGCTCTAATTGCATTGGCCTACCGTATAATTAACAGCAGTTTGCATAAAAGATCAGGCCTTAAAATAGCAAGAAACAGAACTCTCTGAAGGCGTTGGACGACACGCAACTCACGTATGTCGTTGTAGGCTGAGGATAAAGCAATTTTAGTAAAACTGCATTTCTGATTGAGAGTTTGTATTTGTTTATGAGATGTTATGCTATTTACCCAGACTGTCGCAAAACATAGCCCAAAAGGTGAGTGTGCAGTGTTTGCATTGCTGTGCTTGGGGCTCTGTGTGGGAAATGATATTTTTGCCTGGCTGCTATTGGTCAGACCTCATGATCTAATTCTAATGAATACTCCTCCATCCACTACTTATTATGTAAATATATAGTAAAAAAAAAAAAAAAATCAATAAACTCTAGAACTAACAAAAAAAAAAAGATAAAAAAGCAAGGAAAAAAATGAATAAATATAACTTTGCCTGGAATTAGTTTAGTTAGCGAGGCATAAGAACCTGTAAGTCTGTTGTGGCAGATGCTCAGGGAAAAGAAATTCACCAGCAGCTTTTCTTTTCTTTTCTTTTTTTTTTTTCTTTCCTTCCCTAATCTAAACCAGGATTATACAAGATAAGATTAGATTTATCTCTAGTAACTGCTTGATTTCCCGCTTAACCTGATCTAAAGATTTTTGAGGATTTATGAAGATTTGGGTGTGGGGGAACCCAAGAAAACACTGTCTCAAAAACCCAGTAGCTAACCCTCAGACATTTTATTATTGACCTGGCAGACGTAATACAAAGTGGCTGCACCACTAACCTCTCGGACGGCCTTGGAAGATCCGCAGCCTCCACCTGAGCGGCTTTAGCTGCGCTGGCTCGGGGGAGAGCTGATGCTGCTGGATCCCTCATCAGAAGGGTCTGCTTAGTCCATTTGCTTTTATTTAAATAAAATGAGCAGAGGGCTCAGCTGCAAACAGACCTGTTGTAGAATTAAGGCATGATCCTATTATAACACGTTTAGCCTTTAGTAGATCTCTTAATTTAGTTTAAATCAATCTTAATCTGGATTCATACCAAAATCACTCCTATCTGAGAGAGATAATGAGGAAGACGTCTTGGGTAGGGTAAGGTACAGTAACTCTTAATGTGTTCACTGATGTATTAAAGGGTTTTCATCATCAGTAATTGTACACTAGACTATGTTTTTCTTGCTGTAACTACTCTGTAAATAACTAAGTACTTCCACAATACTTAATTAATATATGCACAGCGTTTCCATTTCTCATAAGAAGTGTAAATTCAGGATCTGATTCTGGTCTGGACCTCATGAAGACATTTAAAGACATCAGAGTCTGAATATGTTAATTTGATTGTGTTGCTAGCTGTGAGCACTTTATTAAAGTTCTAGTCACTGTTAAATGTCTGCATTGCACAGACAGAAGATGCAAGAAAGACATGATTCAGAGATAGCATCTGCGAGTATATCTCATGTGTTTGCAGTATTGGGTGCTCTGTGAAGTTGAGACAAGCAGCTCAGCACCTTGCGATGCCCACAAATATGATGTCTGCCCTAGAAGAGCTGGCTACTGCAAAAACACCATCGTGTCATTAGTATGCTTAACTGTGTAATTATTGCTACCTATCTGGTGGGATATAAAGAGAGATTAGAAATACAGATGTGGCAGAAGACTAAAAATCTACCAGATGAATCACTAGAAGATGATTTGAGCAGCCTCAACCAGCTACAAATAACTACTGTTACCTTTACTGAAAGTTACTTGCATCCCTTGAGCATGCAGATGTACTCACTGCAGATTAGGGAGTCAGGGAGGGGAGGATAGGAGTAGGCAGGGTGGTGCTGGATGACTGAGGGATTTATCCTGTCTCCAAGGTGATGACTCGTTAAGCTGTGTGTGTACACATCGCTGTAGGATTCTGTACAACTGGGGTCCATTAAACCTCACTTCTGAGAACTGCGCTGTGTTCATTAAGCATGCTGGGTGGTGCATTGCCAAGCTCTACTACACTGGATCTAATACATTTTTCTGCAAAATATTGTAAGATATAGCGTACAGCGATTTCTGTATCACATTTTGCTTGATTTGTTAGACTGTAAACTCATTGGAGCACTGCGTAGGTTTTGACCATACACTGAACGCAAACAGACCAGCCCAAATGAATATGTGAGTTTTAAAATTTTCATTATACTGAGATGACAGTTGAGCTGAATTGTATTGTGGATGTGAATGCTCCCTATTCACTTAAGCGGAATAATTCCATTTTCCTCTTCTGTTGCTTGCCTTTACTTCTCCAAAATAGCCATGTAAAGTCCTCTATCCTGTAGGCACAAAGCTTGTGTGGTTGGTTGAAGTATTGCTGAGTGTATTCTGGATAAAACATTGAGCCAATAGAAGGAAAAGTGATTTCTCTTAAAACAGATCAAATATTTTTTGACAGTTTGTGATGAGAAAGGGACATCTCGGATACTTACTGACACCAAGCAGTCCAAAATATTAGGATTTTGGAATGAGCAGAAGAAATTGGAGCAGATAGTCTTTAGCAATGGAGGATGTTACTGTAAGGTTAGTTCTGCCCCTTTTGAATTCCCTATGGTTATGTATCTACCACGACTAATTATCTAACAGTCAGTGACTTTATCTTACTGCTATAAAAAGCAGGAAGTGTAGATGGGGAGAGCCCATCTGTAGCTTTGGGGTGTGTCTCACCATTTCTGTAACTTTGATTTACTTAGCAGCCGTGCGAGCAGGCTGGAGAAGAGCAGGCTAATAGGGATTTTGAGCAAAGTGACAGCTCCCCTTCTGTGTGTGCTTTTGTGTGTTTCCCATGACAACATAACTGTCTTGTCTCACTGTCCAGAAACACTGACAAATAGCAAACAGATTTATTGTGTTTTCTCAGTTGCCTTCAGTTGTAAACTTCCTTAGAAACCATGTCGTGTCTTTGGATGAAAAAATATTCCAAATAAACAGACTGCCTAGGAGAAAGAAACAGACTTACTAAACTGACTGTGATTTAGGACTTACAAATTCAGTTCATCCGCTTCAGATGGTGTTTACCCCCATATGAACATGATGGAATACACCACAGGCTTGTCTTCTACTCCACCCCTTTGAACATAAACCAGACATTTTGGAGATCAGAGTCATAAAAATTACAAAAGGCAGTTATTTAAGTCATTGAATCAATCTGCCTTTCAAGGAAGGTTCATTCCCAAGTGTAGATTAACTATGGGGTTTGGCTGGTTTTTTTTTTTTTCTTCTTTAGATCATATTTTGGAATGAACAAACCTGTGCATTTCAGTTTTAATAGGGGATTTTGATAGGGAATTTAATAGAGATCTGCAGTAGAAAACTTCTGGCTGAATATTCAATGTTTGGATGTTTGATGTATCTGAACTTCTCATCTGACTTCTTCACCTGCAGCTTTCTGTTAAGAACAAAAGACACTAGGCCAAGTTATGTCCCATCCTTCTGAAAGCTGCTACTTTCCTCCTTTTTACCCTCATTTTCCCTGTCCAAGGGGATCTCACAATTTGTAGTTTGCTGGTGGCTTCTGGACTCTGTGGGGCGTCTCTGTGTAACTTTGCACCTCTGCAAGGCGACAGCGAAGATTTCAGCTTTCACCATTCACCAATGAGCCTTGCAAATATTCCACCCTTTCATTCTTTTCTCTTGGTGACATCTTGCATTCTAGGAGTAACAATAGAAAATGCTAAACAGATAAAGGTATGAGATGAATTGGCAAAGCCTCTGAGATTACAAAGAGATAATGGAGTAGCAGTGCTGTGCCCCAAAATACCTGTTCAAAACAGGAAGGAGCAAGGGATCCTTATGGGAAATAAGGTGAAGGAAAAATAAGAACATTGCATGTGAGAGGGAAGGCTTACCTCAAAGATGTCCCGACCTGAATCTCTTGAAATTCTCTTCAACCAATACTTAGAATGCCTGCTTTTCTAAGCCTTTCCCTGTGCAGTTTTTTAAAAGTTGAGATTTAATGCAGATGCAAGTACGTGATGTTAAAACTGCGTGAGGATATGACACAGGGTCGTAGTAAGTGAGGTGTACATGTAGTAGCTGTAACTCCTGCTTATTTCTAGGCTTTCATTTCAGGCAATTTCTGAAGCGAATGACTATAGAAAGCATGCAGTATGTACTCTGTAGGTTGTTTCAGTAGGCTACTTTCTTGACTATATCCTGAATTGTATTCCCACACACATGCCCCCTGTGAAAGTGCCAAGGAATGAATGAGGATTAATGAATATGGTTAGTAGCGAAGAACGATTACATTTCATTGGGTTTACCCTCAGTATGTTGGTAAGTCATGATACAGATAACTTGACTGGAAATATAAAACTGATAGCCATTTTGTCACAATAGTTAATATTGAACTACATCTAAGTGGTGGGGCCCAAGAATAACTTTGTCTTTGAATTAGTACCAAAAAAAAGAATCATAACAAGATGCTGATCAAAGAAATGTAGAACATCAAATCACTTAATTATACTAAAAAATATATTTCACACATGGATTGGTAGCACGATGATTCTCTTCATCTGTAGATCATTTGCTCAGATACAACTTCATGAAGTCTGTCTACTGTGCAGTGACCTGCATCATATAAACTAAATTAGTTTCCGTGTGTTTTGTAATGAAGAGGGACTTCTGGCACTGGTTTCAGTCCTTGCCGTGACAGTATGCGCAGAAAGAGAGAATACACGATCCTGGTAACCACCGCTTCCTGTAGTGAAAGAAAAGTGGCTGTGGTATAAAAGGATAAACAGGAGGATTCAGACACCAAGTATACAAAAGAAAAGCCATGCAAGAATACTGAATTGTATTAGATTAGACTGAAAATAAAATCCTCATGACTTTCTTTCTCTTGAGTATACGTGTTTGGCTGAATCTACTGGCGTGGCAGTCACTGTGGGACCTGGAGTTATGCTGGTCACACCACAGCTTCCCAGGGGGACAAGAAGAGGTTTAATGTACCATCCTTCTTCTCTGTTTCTACTTCTCCACATCCCAGTTAATTAGAAAGGGATGGAGATTTAGGGCACTTCATGCAGGTCTCTGCCATTGCCTTGAAGCTTTGGGCTCAGAACTTGTGGAACTAGAGCCGTGTTAGCCGTTTGTATGCCAACATCTCTGGCACCAATGCACGTATAGTTGGTTGCATACAGTGTTAGGTTACTATAGTTGCATTTTTATTGTGTTGCTTTTACTTCACACTCTGTTGTCTAGCTGTCACTTCTACCGTATCATCTTGCTGAAGACTGCACGTGTGAACATTAAGGCTGTTGTCCACGTCTCTCTTCCAAACTCCTGATCTTCTCTTTTGGATAAATGTAAAGATAAGCATCAGAAAAATAAGTAGCAGTTCTTTATTTTAAGATCTCCACTAAAGAAATATTATTATGATATAGTGTACTTTTCTTTTGATTGTACATTTTCCTTAGAAGATGCAATGAAAGTATTATCAACACCAATTTAGAATCATAGACTCATAGAATGGTCTGGGTTGGAAGGGACCTTCAAAGGTCATCTAGTCCAACCCCCCTGCAAGGAGCAGGGACATCCCCAACTAGATCAGGTTGCTCAATTTAATTTAATCTTACTTAAAGCTTGTTAATTAATTGTAACATTTCAGTGCGTTGTTTTACACACCCAAACATGTGCTCATGAGACTACCTGTAATTTGAAACTCAGACACTTTTCAGACTCTCTAATCTATCCAGAATGCATTTGCAGAGGGAATATTTCCACAGCCATGTTTTAGAGAAATTGATAGGTAGATCTTAAAGAAAACAAAAAGGAGAAAAATTGTGAAAATTGATATTGAAAGAGAGAACCATCAAGTATTTTCTAATGTGAAAGTCTGAATTGTTATGTCATGGAAAAGCAAATGCTGGTAAACCTTTCCTTATAAAAACAAACAAACAAGAACTTGTTACAGAAACATTTCCTCTGCAGTCTTATAATTTTAATCCTTCAATAACAGTTGCTTTCCAAAAAAAAAAAAAAGTACCTTGAGATTCTTCAGGACTAATACTTACACTGAAAGAAAATGGCCTGTTTTTTTTTTTTTCTGCTTTGTTATACCGTGTTTGTAAGTTATATTTGGTATCGATTTTGTTGATTCATTATGGTGACTTCCTCTTCAGGGAAGGCATTTTATCAGAAACAAGATAAAAATGCTTGACTGTATTAAAAATACTCCTTTACACATTGTGGAATGAATACAAGGAATACTCAGTTCCTCTCCAGTACTCCAATTTTGAATGTTTTTTTTTTAAAGCTTACACGTTTCAATCCTTCCCTAATTTGTCAGAGCAACTTTTAGTAGTTGAAGCATAATTTTAAGTCAGTCAAGGTATAGTGATAACGATGCTGTGCAGTGCGGGATCCGTGCACTCATAGATAACACAGTGAAATATCTTGTGATTTGGAAAGTGTTTGGCAGATAGGAAAGAAAGGCTGAAGCATTTGTTAAATACTGTTCAGTATTAAGTGACAACATCTCTGTAGTGTGCTTTGTTGTGTCTGTAGAGAGTCTTGTCTCGAAGTTAGTTTTTAACATCAACCAAAAAATTATCGAACCTCAAACCACTTGATTCTAATACATATTTCACATTTCAAATGCTGCTAATGCAGTTCATTATTATTTTAAGAGCAATCAAGTGGACTTTTCAACACTTGGCAACAGAATTTGGAAATATTCAAATATTTCTATGTTTAGAGGCCTCTGAGGCCACAAAGAAAAATATGCTAATTTCAACCAGATCTTTGTGTTCTCAGCTGAAGTAGTAGCTAGGATATTATAAAGCTTTTCCGCTCCCAAGAGATATTATAGCTGTGAATGACTCTTGGAAAACAATATTAATTTGCTGTCACAACCGGATGAACTATAAAAATGAGTATAGATAATACTGTTATGTTTTTTTTGCTCCTGTGAAGGCCAGCTTGCATTTTTTTCCTCCTAATTTCTTAGGAAGAAAATAGGGTTTAGTGCTTTGGTTTTAGAAATTGTGGTAGAATTACTTTTCTGATCTCTTCCATTTTCTTGTTGCCGTACATTTGGCACTCAGGCATGAGCTGCTAAGGACCGCACTAAAGCCTTTGACAGTTTAAACTAGTTTTGTGATAGTTTAACCTTACTGTTACTAGTAAAGTATTTTCTCGATTACTTTTTCCCCTGGAAAACAAAACTACTACTTTGTAAATGAATTTCTTTTTTTTTTTTTTTTTGAAGTATTGTTGTTTCAATTACTGTAATGGTTAATTTGGTTGCAGTTAAACTGGGAGAATGTACAGGATTCATACTTGAAACTGGTATGAAGGTGTGAGCAGTTCTTCTGGTTGATCCACTCCTGAGAGAGATGATCTATAGTCAGGGTATGGCTTCTGTTTCAAATCCAGCTGTCACTGAATTCCAGTTGAGTTTTCATTTGATTTCAGTTAAACTTCCTGTTCAGGTTCTGTTAAGATTGAAGAGCAAAAAAATTAGGAGGGGAAAAAAAAAAAAAATCTGCAAATTGAATGTCTGTTTTATTTTGTTTCGGTCTGGTCGGTGCCTGCTGGCCGTGCTGTTCTTGGACGCTGCCGTTTGCTTTGCCCTGGGCAGGCTGACAGCTGAGGAGTTCTTGGTAGTGATCTCCAAAGGAGCTTCCTTGCCAGCTGTTTATGCCAAGCAAATAACTCCTCTCAACGCCACTGCCCAGGTTCCTCCCGATGCCAAAAGGAAGCCCAATTTTGTTTGCAGTTGGCCTGTGTGACTTGGGATCTGTTTACCATCTGCAGCCGTTCCAAGCCCGCTGCCAGCGGCTGTCTGGGCCTGAGCCTTGGCCTTGCAGGCTGTGGGGCCCGGTCATGGTTCAGAGACCTGCCTTGAACTTGGTGCTTGCCACTATAACAAGTATAACAAACGCTTGCTGTTTACATTTATGGACCTTTTCAGAATTTTTCTCCTTGCCTTGTATTGTGGTACTGAGTTACAAGCCCCTGGTGCAATAACTTGTGCTAGCAGCCAAAGTCTTAAATGTGACATCTCATCCTTGCTTTTTATTTCACGTATGCAATTCAATGTGGACCGTGCAAAACGAGAACTTTATTTTCTTTCTTTCTTTCTTTCTTTTTTTTTCTTTTTCTTCCCCAACTTGTCATTTACTATGTCCAGATTTTCTCAGGATGAACTGTTTACTGAAACCAAGATTTAATCAACGTTGACTAATACTCTTCTGCAAAGGCTTATTTTCACGATTGAGCTTTCCCTTTACTTTTGTCAGTAATGAATGAAATGTAAGGACAGACTCTTAAAATAAGTGACAGGCTGATCACCCTCACCGGTCACTAGGAACTCAACGTCTTGCAGATTGAGAATATGCTAAATTGCATTTCCGCCGTTGTAACTGCCCTGGCCTTTGTGCGATGAGCAGCTGGGAAGCCTCAAACCACAGCCAGAGCCACAGGCTGGTGTTTGCAGAAACTCCCTTGTGATGAAAGGAGCTGCGACCAGCGAGTGGGACCCGGAGCTGAGGCGGCTGAGCAGCCGGGCTGGGCCCTTGTGCAGCGGGGGACTGAAAACGTGGAGCCTGGTGAGCTCCCTGTCCCTCCCCAGCCCTTGCTGTGGACTGAGAGGCAGCTCACTCTCTTCTTGCTACCATTTTGAGAAGGTTTTTTTTTTTTTTTTTTTTGTCCTTGGGCACAGTAAGAAAATGCGAAATGTACGTTAATGTAATTTTACATCTGGAATGAAATTAGGAGATAGCCTGAGACAGAGGGATGCTGTAGCCAGAGTGCCTCGTCCTCTGTTTTGTGGGAGGGAGCATTCCTTTTACTCCTCTTGTGCTCAGAGAAGGCAGCCTGTGACCTGTGAGTTTTCTTTAATTCACTGTATAGTCCTTTCTCTAAAGAAAATGGATGGTGATGATGAAGGGAGAAAATTACTGTTAAGCCTGTTTCTTAATTTTTCAAATCTTTATCATGCAGACTTTCAACGACTTTTCAAATCTTGAAACTTCTTAGGAAAAATCTCCAGGTACAGTGGAGATTTACATGGGATTTAAAAATCATTCATTTGAACCCTTGAACTTTGGGAACTGACATCCAGGTTTGGCAGAGAGGCCTTTTCTTAAGATGAAAGCTTTGGTTTGCTTCTTTTTTTAAGATATTAGAACTTTTATAGCTTAGGGTCATCTTTCCTCAAAGTAATGCTGAAAAAATGGCAGTGCTGCAAAGCTGTATTCCAGAGAGTGGAGTGCACCGTCCCCGGAGCCTCACATCTCGCATCCATCCTTCCTGCATCGCCTTTGGTTTTTCTCCGGTACATGTGCCACAAGCTCTGTCCCAAAAGCATGCTAAGGTAGCTTGTAAAGCGACAGTGAGATTAGTGGAGCCTGGGATAGCTGTTGCTGGGATGTTCCTGGCAAGAAAAGCCTTGTTTAATGAAAATTATCTCATTCCACTTTCTAGGTGCTGTTAGGGAAACAGTGGAATGTATATCCCTCATATATTGCTTTACTCACATTTTACAAAATACCCTTCTGTTTAAGAAGGAAGACCAGCTTGGCTTTTGGTTTTCTTGTTTCTTTCTGCAATATTAGGAAGGGGTGTTCTGACAACTCCTTTTATTTAATTGAATTTAAATCGGATTCCTATATAAGGACATAGCCGGAGGTGAGGTACGTACTGAAGTTCAGTAATGGAAATGTATTGGAACATTTTCTGTGATTTCTAAAGCTCAAACAGTTTCGCTTTTAATGCACTGATCAATAATAGCTGCTTTGTTTAAATAATTACAACAAATTAAAAAATAGTAGTACTTTACTTAAACCGAGGAAGGAATCTGGCAACTGACATGGAAGTATTAATGTGGCTTGGGAAGTTTCTGCTTTTGAAATTAGTTGTGTTAAGTGTTTATATCTAACAATCATTGAATGATTTAGGTCTAAAAGAGTCCCTGAAGTCCTGTAGTCCAATCACCTGCTCAAAGTGAAGCCAACTTCAGTTGAGGGCTGATTGAGCTTTGAAAGCCCCCAAGGATGGAGTACCCTCAACCTTTCTAGACACCTTGTTCCAGTGTTTGATCACCCTTGTTGTGAGGAACTTTCTCCTTTTGCAGCTTGTAGTACCTCCAAGAAGAATCTGGCACCATCTCCTTTATAGGCTTTGATTAGGTAGCTGAAAACAGCAGTAAGATCCCCACTAAGGCAAGGATTTAAATTCTTAAAGTTCCTAGCCTGCTGCATGACAGAATAGAAATAATGTAAATAGTCCTCTGTTACCTGCTTACCTGCTCTGAAATGGAGAAAGAGCACATTTGCTGCAGATTTTAATGTCCCCTGAAAGAAGGCATTAAGTTCTCATATTGTTTGTCAAAACTAGTTTGTATATGCTTTAAAGCCTCCTACCACAAAGTTAATCCTTGATTTTTGTTTGTTGGTCACAGTGGATATTAATGTTCTTTTTTTCTTTTCCTATGTATTGTAGAGATTCATCATTATCCATGTGGGCGACTCCTCTGGATTTTGGCTCCATTGTGGATGACTATGCTCCAACTCTATACTGTTACAGAAGTTTGGATCAGGTGGCCCTGCTGACATCACCTTGATTCCATCAGATGGCTGCTGATACTTTGAAGCTGATGCTCGCTGCTCAGGTGAGGATGCTGTAAAAATGTATTTATACCTAATCTTTTGTTTCAGAGGAACTAATGATTGCAAAAAATAGTTAATTCCTTCACAGCATGTCAACTGTGTGTTTGACAACCTCTCTGAAGGAGAGGAAGCACCATTGTTAGCAGAACACCGTGGTGTGTAGACATGAGGCTGGTGTTCAGCCTCGTGAAACTCTGTTTGCCTGTTAAGGACCTATCTAAGAAAACCGTCTGCGCCTTCTGACTTCCAGTCCAGTAACTTTGCCGGTGGTGACCCTTGTAATTTTATGCAGTGAGCAACGTGAGCTTATTTTGGAACTGATTGTATTGTTTGAGTTTGTTGATAAATTTTTTCTGGTGTTTAAGAATGCTATAGAGAGTTTGGAATTTGGGTGTTACAGCAGGGAATATGATTCAGAGATGAATCTGTTGCAGATTTGAATGGTGCCTGGATCCAAAGTACTCTGATCCTGAGGATACTAGTATTGTGATATGAAATCCATTATCAAATCTCATGTGGCTAGACTGATTCTTAATACTGTGATTATTAAATCATAACATTGTGTTTCATAATATACCACAGAAATAAGGTATCTATACTATTTTAGGGTCACTGACCTAAAACACCAAAAAAAACAAACTGAAAAAACACAAACCAATCTAAAAGTAAAAATGAAAAAGTCTGCCATTTTCTTGAGAAGTTAATGTACATCATTTGGAAAGACTTTTTACTCCAGAAAGCTGCTGCAATTAACTTTGCCTTGGCCACAGTGGTTGAACTCCATAAAACTAGTTTTTGTAATTGGCTGCAAAATTGCATCTGAGTGTTTTTCCTCAGGTTTCAAACTCCCTAAGCACAGAAAATGCTCTGAAATTTGGTTTGAGCACCTTCAGTGTCTTATGAAGCCAGCAAATGCTATCCCATATTTTATTTCTTGCTTGTAGCACATCTCATCTTACGTAGCTTAATCTTTCTCATTTCACATGAAAGCGTGAAGTCTATCTCTGGATGATCCATTGAACTCTTTGTCATGGTTTGTGTTCGTAGTAATTTATCTAAGTGAAATTCAGCCAAGGCTTCAGGCTTTCCCAGGTTTTGTCAGAGATGAAGGTGGTGAGTTTAGGCTTTCCATGGAGACAAATCCTTTGTGGCCACAACAAATGAAAGCTTATAAATACAAAGAAAGCAAATTCTTCTTGGGAACTCTTTGTGAAAGAGGGAGAATATGACTCTTTAAAACATCTATATCTGCTGGAAAGCTTCTTTACAGTCTTGAAGGTGTTGTCTTTTAAATGTTTTTCCTACTATTACTTATATTCTTTTGAATAATGTGTAATAATGTGTTTTAATAAGTCATTAATGCCTTTTCAAACAGATTTACACTGCTCAGTGCAGTGACTGTGTAGTATGATTAGGTCTTCTGTTACAACTCTCTGACCTGAGTTCAGCCCTGAAATGCACATATCTTAAAGCTCAAAAGAGCAAATACTGTAGGAGTACTTGGAACTTGTGTTTGCTAAAAATGGCTCTGATGGTTCAGGAAAGTTTAGAAGGCCTCTTGTTTACAAATTATGAATAATTCACATCAGATCTTTCACACCATATACTTCTAAAGGTTATGAAGATTGTTATTTCTGGGAAGAAGAGTTCTGGCCCTTCAGTGCAGAAGCTGAGGGCAAAGAACATTAGCGACGAATTTGGTTGTTAACAAGATTAATGGCTGCCATTTCTATTTGAAATACTAATACATAGGTCCTTCCTGACAGAAGGAATAGATAGAGAGCTTCCCTGTGAAAAGACTGTATTATATAGTGTGAAGTTTTCATGGAAGTGAGACCAAATGATCCAAGTATCTTTTGTCAGGGTAATACGTAGAGCCATACCTACTAGCTTATCTCTTGCTACTTTTCCTCTTCAAAATCTGATTGCTCCATCACAAATGTGACTGCAATACAAAAGTGGATCTCATTGTGAGTGAAAGGGAATTGCTTTTCCATTTTGCAGGAAAAACTGAGCCATGGAAATGCCTGCACACAGATTTTCTATTTCGAATGAACAGTAATAAGAGTAAGATAATTATTTTCCCTGATTTAACCTTTTTGTCTGTGTATTTTCCCTCTATTCCTCAAATATTTTAGATTGTTAGGATTTAAAATATAAGTATTATCTGAATAAGAATTTTGATCTTTTTTCCAGTTTACTTATTCTTTCCATTTACCAACAGACCTGAGCATTGTAATGGGAACAGTCAACTGTAGCACATTATTCAGAGAGAAAAATGTCATCACACTGTATTTTCAAATTCAGGTAAACATTATTTTTTTTATCTTTAAAAAACTGCTCTTGGCCTAGAATTCAGACTTATTCATAAGCTGCTATGAGCTCTGAAAGGTTTGATGCTTTTGATTAGAACAAAGGTGCAATCCAGTATTATTTTAGCTCTCTGTATTTCATGTGGCTTTTGGAAGTGGCAGTGATAGTGGTTTGGGAGTGAATGCTTTGGTCTGCTTTAAATGTGTGTGAGTTCCATTCAGAAGTACAGCATAAAACAAAAGAGCACTGAAATCTTAATCAATGACTTTTTCCCCTGTGACAACAGCTGTATTCCTTCAACTCCTCTCCTTCCGTAGGAATCTCACTAGGATGCCAGGATGCCCTGCCGGTTGTACAGAAACCGCAGACACATTGTCTGTTGCATTAAGAGGCAAATAATACATCACTGGCTGCAGTCTTAAACTTTTGATTGGCATTTGGAAATATGCAGTTGATTTCAGACCAGTAATTAAATGAACCCAGAAGCAATTTCTTTTCTAAGTGTATAAGGGAGCCTATGTGTCTGTTACTGTGTTTATAAAGAAAGGCTTGTTTGTGTAAATATAAATGGGTTTTTGTGTGTTTACATCCTACTGTGACATCTACCTTATTTTTATGCATGTGGGAACTAAGTGATATTTCATTACTTTACAGTTCTCTTTAAGTGTTCAAGGGCAGAATAGGGTCTTGGGAGAAGACTTATTAAAAAAAAAAAACTCCTAAACTGTATTTTGGTTGCACTCCAGAAATGTAAACCCAGGCTCAGCCATGTTATTCTCGCTTGAATGTAATTTCGTGCCATTGGCTGTTTACCATACTGGATTTGGCAAGCTAGATTTTCAGAATTGTCTCCTCAGAATTGCTCATCAGCAAGTAGAATTCAACTTTACTTAGAATACTGAGACCTGGATTAGAGTTTTGACTCCCTCTTACATGTGTGAAATCGGGTACGTATGAGAAAACCATCGAGGAGATGAGGGAAGAAAGGGTTGACAAGGAATAACATTTCATATACATTGTATAACATCATCTAATTTGCAAATAATCTGATTTTGTATTGAGAGTGTAAATTAGTTAGCTACGGTCTTCATGGTGAGGGAAGCTTACAAGGCATGAAAGCACAAGACACCAGGGACATATATTGTCTTAAGGACTTATAAAGTCATCTTATAAATCTTCCTTTTCCACAGAATGCAATCAAGATGGTTTTTCAACATGGTGTCAGAGTGATACTCCTGTAGAAGCTTGGATGCATGTGAAGAGCATATGTGGGTTGGGCTTTAATGAACTTGAACCTAGCATCAGAGATGAACAAAATTCAGGATGCACAGTTCATGGAAACTTTGAAACATTCCTACAAAGGGGAGATTCTGAATTAGGGGTCATCCCTGTGAGCCGGCAAATTTGGGAATGTAATAGCTACATCCCATGGTGACTCTAGCTCCTTGGCGTTTCTGGTTGCTCCTGGGCATTGGGTGTGACGCTCCCTCAGGAAAGTACTTAAAGCCTGGAAGTGTGCAATTACATAGCCAGTGTTTCTGTATTGCTGTTTCTTAAAATGTAAAAATGTGATCTATGTCAGGTTCCCTACCTAACACAAGATGAAGGTGTGTAAGTTGGTGTTCTGAATGAGATCAGGTGATGCTGGATCCATATCAGAAAATTATGCCTCGGTGTACCTGAGCTCAGGATATTAAAATGAACTGATACATTAGGGTATCACCTCCAAAAGAAGTTTATAAGTTCTAACCAGTGTGCAATAACTAGTTACTTATTCCTAGTAAGTTAAGTGCATGTCATAAGTTGGATTTAAGATAATATTTTTTGTTGTTGTTGCTTTTGGTGAAAAAACAACCTTGCCTTCACACGGAGCCTGGTGCTATATTTCTTTGCTTCTTTATCAAGCAAAGAGAAAAATTTCTTTTCAATCTTGAAATCTCAGAGTACATCCGGATTTCTTTCTCTATCTGTACGGATGTTCTTCGTACTATTTGTGTAGATCAGAAGTTCATTAGCTGGAAGTGACACATCGCTCTGGTTGAAAATATTAATATTTTCTGTTTTGCTATATTCGTTGATTCTGTAAACTACAAGTAACTCAGCCTAGCCTCTTCCTTACTTCAGTGTATTCTAGTTACTGTCTTCAGATCTTGGCTGAGTTTCCTTGTTGTCATACAAAATGCACTTTTGTATTTATTTTGTTTACATTTTTTTTTTTGTCTGGAAAAGCTCTGGCACGCATACTCCAATTCATGGTATCACAGTGAAATCTAACCCTTCCTGCAATAGTACCACACTATTGTTGAAAAATGGTTTTGTTTCTGAAAACGGAGTGTAACGGAGAGGCAGAGACGTGTATGGAAGAAGGGGGGGGGGGAAGTATGTGGAGACAAATACAGGATGAAACTAAAACCACATGGCATTAGAGAGTGAGAAATACAACAGCGGGTCATTGACAAGAAAGCACTGATCTAGACATGCAGGTAATTGAAGACAGACAAAAGGATGGTTTTAAGCACAGTTTTATTAGGTTAATAGACGAGGCGTATTTCCAATAGGTCCAACATGGTGTTACAACGTTCTTACCACATAACTCATAACTCAGGATAGGCCTTCTTTACCTTACCCACAGGATTTAGCTTGTAACTTGAGCAAAAGCCGGAACATAAAGATTATGGCCTAAAATAGCACAAAACCTAATTTTGTTGCTTGACCAAAGTTACACTTCAGTTATGCTTCAAACTGCAGACAGTGGGAAAGCACAGGTAGTGGAAAAACAGAGTAACAAATGAGGAAATCTCAGGTAATGTATGTGCTGGAAACAAAACCTGATACTAGCTAAAAACCAGAAGAACATATGACTGAATAATAAACTAAATTATACTGAGTGTGAATGATTAAAAATGCAACTCATGGATTTCAGTGCTTTATTAATAATATAAAAAGGCTAACTAGCCTAGAAGAGAAATAATGCTTTTTTTTTTTAGTAAACATTGTTCTCTGAAGTCTGATTTTTGCCATCTCAGTTGTGCTTACTGAACTTGGTATTTGTTTCATTTGCAGTTCATCAAGGAAACAATCAATAAACCAAATGCTTGCTTTGTAAGTCCTGTAGATTCATATGCAGCCTAAAAAAATATTGTACACTTGCTCTTCAGAACCAGAACTCATAATTTGGAGAGTTTATTAAAATGTGAATAATAGATCAGCAAGTTCAGGCTTTAGAGGTCCTTTAAAATTTATGTGATAAAGGTTAGGAAAGAGTGAAACTCAAGCTTTCCAGACCCTCGACGCTCATTCCTTTTGCAGACTCAAAGTCTCTGAGGAAAATCTTGCGTCTCATTTACTTCTTAGAGAAGACTTTATGATTTTCTTCCTTTTTTTTTTTTTTTTTTTTTTTTAATCATACTGGGTGCTGGCTGAAGTTAGAATAGAAAAATTTGGGTAATTAGAACAGATAAATTTAGATTAGTAAGTGAATAATTATTAAAAACTACTGAGGACCATATTTCTAACTCCCTACATCTGTGAACCTGCCTGCTGGTGTTTCACTGATGATACAAGAAAGTTCATGTGTGTGTGGTGGGTTTATTTTTTTTTTTCCCCAGACTGTTCCACTGGAAGCAATTCTTCTTGATCTCCTGATCCTCAGAGCAGGGGCTTGGTTTAGTTAAAGTGGTGTTAAGAAGTTGTGTTGTTTTTGGTGAAGGGGAAAAAAAAAAAAGCCAAGCAAACAGATCCTCCCCCACACATTCTGCAGCTACATAGTCAGAGGCTATGTCTACATTAGAGAATCTGGAAGTGGTTTTCAAGTTCATAGATCTATTTAGGTTTCTTGGGCAAGTCCCTTCTTGCTGATGTACCCTGATATCTGAGAGATCTATCTGACCAATCTACAAGGCAAGAGGCTCAGAAATGCTTGAGCTGGGGTGGCACAGCGAGCAGCTCCTCTCTTGCTGGTGGGAGAGACGAGCTTCACTCACCTGTGTACAATTTTGCAGCAAGCCCAGACCCTCTACTTATTGGATTGACATTTAGGGAAGTGTAGGGTTGTGACAGAAACAATGAATGAAGGAGTGTTAGCAATACAAAATATTAACTTTGTTGCCAAAATGAAAATACTGCATTTGTAATGTGGTAATTTTGTCAGTTAATGAGAGAAGTTCCTCACCTCTTTTCACCACTGTCCGGACATTGTGCAGTGCCAGTAACAGTGGATGTTCTGTGAAACCCGGTTGGGACCCATTCCTGTGGTGGGAAGAGATGCTGAGATGCTGAATATATAAGGATTTAAGATAAATTTTCCAAGATGTTGGACATGAAAGTCTCTATGACATATTTAGTTTTCTGTTCTGCATCTCCTCCTCTTTTGCATTTCTCTTAAAATTGATCTACTTTCAAAAGGTGATAAGTATTCACTTTTCAAGGGATTATATGAATCACACAGTACGCAGTGGACTGTTTGACACAGTCTGTGGAATACATTTTAACATGAAATTCTGGGTATTTTGTGAATTTTACCTGCTACATCATACGTTTCTGCAAGAAACACTGGCAACTATTAAAGGTCATAAACCTTCTTGAACTTGTTTTGGGTCTGGAAACAGTGGGTCTTATTACAGTGTTAACCAAAATTTTCACTGTAGATCAGAGTGGCAGGAAATAAGAGAATTCTACTTTCTCTAGTAATTAACTTTTATTTTTCCTGGCTAATCCAGAAGAGAAATAGTACCAAGAAAATTTGAATAATTTATATTCAATACAGTATAGACAGTACCAAAATTAACATTTTAAACCAGACCTTTCACAGTGCTGTTTACCAGATAAATTTAAAGCCAGAGAGCTTGCATGTTTTGGGAAACAGTATAGTAATTAAGCAGCATAATTTTGGAGTTGATTTTGTACTTTAATATTTAATTTGAGTAAGAAGAAAACACAGTATGGGTCACACTGGATTCCTTTCCCATGTACCAAGCGTGATCTATGGTGTTATGCCTGATACTGTTCTCATGAAAATATTTATTCTGTTTGTGCTTCTTTGCTTTTAGCTGTTTACAACTGTGGTTGAGTGTTAGGATGCGAAATATTTTGCTGTAGCATGGATTATGTGTAGGTAGTGTATTGAGCTTTTATATTAAGCAGTTATGTAGTGCCAGAGAGTTTCCTTATGCTCTTGCTTAAGATGCAATTCCTAGAGAGATCTCTGTCCAAGGAAGTGTGAAGAAGGTGGACCTATTTGACTCTGAGATGGATAGGTCTTCCCAAATATTGGTCATTCTGTGTTTCCTTAGGACAAGTGGAATAGAAGGGGACACATCTGAAAGAAGAGAGTGCCTCAGTCAAAGTACAAGAAAATAATTGGTAGATAAAATGCTGTGGAATTCTTTGTCTCAATTTGAAAGATATATATATATATAGGCACATTAAACGTAGAGATCCAAGTCTAGGACACGCCAAACCTTTCTTCGCTAATCAGTAGTTCTGTTTCACAGAGAAATCAAATGTGTTGTCAAGATTATTTTGACTTTCTTTTTAAAAGGCATTTCTGGATGCCTGAGTGACATGCCTGTTATTTTCCCTTTTCTGAGGTGAACAAGTAACATTTAGGGAATTACGGTTTCATTCCTTTTTCCCTTCAAACTATAACTGGACTGATGAGGGTGAACCTGGTTAAATGGCAGAGATCTGCTCTGCTAATTGCAAGAGGATTTAAATATTCAGTTGCTAATCTTGAGAGGCTCTGAAATCCTAGTTCATTGCTCATAATCTCAGAATCATAAAGCCTTTGAGATGCTAAAAACTCAGAAAATTATTTCTGGTGTGAAGGGGCAGATGACTCATGAAAAAAAAGATGAGAAGTGAGTTATTCTGGGTGACTTTCAGTTATAGTTTAATTGTTGGAAAGTCTTTCAGTTATAAAAAAATGAAAGGTTAACTTTTACAGAGAGCTTGAGAGTTCCTGGTTAATTTTCTGCTTGGTGTGCAAAAAGGGAACTTTCCCAGAAACTTTGAAGCTGACATTATGTATGGTAATTCTGTGCAAAATTGTTGCCACTCAGTTCAATCTTTTGCAGCTTTGCTTCGAAGTGATTGACTGGGCTGTGTTTGCCCCCCCTGGAAAACTTACTGAGGCCATTAAATGAGGAATATGGCCCCTAGTTCTTCTGCAGGTTTGCTAAGGACCTGTGCTATCTGGGAAGAGTGCTACCAATACATTTTAATTAGCATCTGGGCCAGAGTATGAAAAATAAAAATTCTTACAGTTACAAATTGTGACTGTGAATGTTGTTGATGTGTACCCGTCTACTGGATGTAGATTTAAAAATAATTCCCTGTATTCCCTATTCCTTATTAGTGCTCTTAAACTTGCTAAATCCTTTCTCACCCCTTTGATCTGAAATAGAATAAATCTGATCTAAGGGAAAGCTATTTGTTTCTAGAACTAAAAAAAAAATTCTTTACATAGAGAGGGCTGAGGCTTCAGGTGTGAAAGCTTTTGGCTTTTTGTATGGTCCAGATTTTGTGATTTTGAATTTGCAGTAACTTAACTTTTTTTTTTTCCCACTTTTATTTTTTCCTCTTCTTTTTCTTCTCCTGTAGGACCTTCTTTTAGGCTGCTGGGCTTATTCCAATGTACTTCTGCAGCTTATGGGTGTGTGTATAGTTAAGAAGATGATAAACTGGAAGAGAGAGAAGGTGAATGTATATCAATTGTAGTAAATCAGTGGTCTAGATTTCCCTCGAATTTAAACTGCAAATATGATCCTAGAGCTGGAAAACTATCCACAGCCATTAATAAAGGAAATATTTGAAAGTGCTATATGCTGTACTGCTGCACCAAATGTAGTTAAAGTATTTGTCAGTTAGTCTTGGACTATTTGGCCATACTCCACCCCAATATGCTATTCAATTGTTTGTGAATGGGTCCAGTGTTTGTACCTGCAGAAATCCACTTCTTTGGCTTTTGCAAGTATTCATGATTTTTTTTTTTTTTGCACGCAACAGAGCTTCCTGACATCTGGTTCAAATAAATTTTTTTTCTTATAATATTCATGTGTGCCCTCTTGTCCTGCCGTGTGTATTAAACTGAAAATAATTCTTGAAGGCATCCACGTCATGTAGGATTTTGTGTACTTTTTCTAAACACCATCTGGATTTGATACTGCTGTAGAGAGGCAGGATGCTTTGTTTCTTGACAAAGATTTTGTATCAGAAACACTGTCAGGAAGGAGTCCGCGGGCCTTTCCTCCTTTCAAACTTGAGATAGCGCTGTCTCTGTCTATAACTTTATTTCGTAGGCTTTTTAAAAATCACAAAAAAAAAAAAATCCACAACCACAAGAGGTTTGAATAGTCTAACTAGCTCAGGAAGGGGTTTCAGTAACGTTGCTGCAGGCTCTCATTTATAGAGTCTGCAGAGCTATAGCAGGCAGGTTGCCAGAGGAACAAATTAACATTATTTAACATTTCTGAAACTTTTAATTAAGCTTGTTTTAGGCTCGCAGGCAAACTGGAGCGTATATTCCCATCTCCCGTTTAAGAACGTTCTTGGCTTCTAGAGGAGTTTTCCTAAGCGGTCCCAGCTCTAATAATGTCACCCTAACGAGCTGTGCAAAACATGCTGTGTTTTGTTCTCGAAGCTTCATGCGCAACAATTTTTATTTCAATCTGCATGGGTCTGCACCCCATGATTTTTATTTCGAGCTTCAGGTTCAGCGGGGAAAGAAGAAAAAGTAAAAGCAGTGTTTCACAGGATTTTATGTCAGTTCCATAAACTGGCCCATGCTCTTTCTAAAGATGTGTGAATCTTAGCTAACCTTTTATGAAAAGTTTTGTATTTGTAAAGAAATTCAAAAGGGGCACATTGTGTAGTTTATGACTTCATTGTGAACATTTTTTACAGCTGTAATCCTTCCTTCTGAGTGTTATATTATGGCTGTTGCTCTTGCTATATGGCTAAAGTAACAAAATGGTTCATCTTATAAAGCCCTATTTGCAGATGGCTTGTGAAACATTCAGCTTTGCAGATGAATTGTTCTATATTTTGGATTGTGGCCGAATATACTTTTTTCTTTTTTTTTTTTTTTTTTTTTTTTTAAGAGGTTGAGCAAGATCAGTTCAATTGCTTGTGTGAGAGTGAGGAAAATGCAAGTCCAACATTTAGAACAACTACAGTTGGAAAGCTAGTTTTACAGGGAAGTATTTTACTCTAAGAAGAAGTGCCTGAGTATGATTTAGAGGGGGTTATTTCTAGTTAAATTATAAGCCAAATCCAGGCAAACCTGGAAAATGCACCTGTGGAAAGAGAACGAACAGAATGGCTCTAAGTCTTTCTGGATATTTTCCTAATCTTTAATAAAGCTATGACTTGGTGGAGATGCTCCTCATATTACATCCTTCAGAAAGTAATTCATTACTTAAGAAAGGTGCAGGGAGCAATAAACATAGGAGATTATTATTTTTTTTTCTTGGTCAGAACATGAAGGATTGTCAAAGCTGAAGCTTTTTGAATGTTTTTGAATCAAAGTAGATTCCAATTGGAAACGTTTCAGTCAAGGGAGGAATTGCATACGCAGAAAAACAGATGAGATCTCTCCCCCTCATACCCCGTTTTGGGCACGGGTTTGTAGTGTATAGAAGACCCAATTCCAATGCTTTTTCTAAAGAATACGTCATTGTTGTTATAATAAGTGGAGGAGGTCCAACACCAGTAACTGAAATTTGGGCTCAGTACAGTGAATTTCTTGACAATGATCATCTTTCTTGTGGAAGAGCAGTGGTGGTCTGCATCAGGAGCCTTTTTGAGGAGTGGCTTGAGTAACAGGCTGCTTATGAATCTGCATGGAAATACCGGAAGGGTTTGCTCATTCATTGTGTAATGAGGAAATGCACGTATTCTTGAAATTTGGTTTGCTGCGTGGTATATTTCTTTTCACTAGCTGTAATGAATGAAAGAAGGTCTTATGTCCTTTGTTGGGTAATCTTTTATAATTTTTTGCTATCCAAAGCTTGGACCCTGGCAACCTGAGTGGCAGCATGTACAGTTAATTCACAAGAAAACTCTTTTTATTTATTTTTTTTTTCTGAGAATGTGTGTAATCTGAACCTATGGTCTTACAATATTTTTCCTGTACTTCAATATTACCCATAAAGAATATAAATATTCTGTTAGGAGCTGTATGTTTTTGAAAGAAATTTCATATCCCTGAAGATTGTCATGTCTTTATGAGTGCCTCCATTTTTTTTACAGCTTTTTTTTTTTCTCTTTTATCCCTGCCTATTACATGATACAGCAGTGTCTGCATCACATTGAGATGGTACACTCCATAGCGTTTATATTCAAGGGGCAAATCACCGTGCATACCACTGAATTAATAGGATCAAACGTGTCCGTGGAGTAACTCCTGATTTCTAGTGAATTGTGCAAAGTATGCTTTCTTTTTTCCTGTCGGTGTTTGTTCTGCCAATGGAGGGAATTTGTACACAAGTCATGATACTCCAAGAAGTTTGTCTGCTCTGGTTTCTAGAGACATCTGTGAAAGGCGAGACATAAAACTGACTTCCAGGCAGTCGTGGCAAAAATAGTGAGTTCCTGCTTCTGGAAAGTATTGTAGCGACTGGGTTTTGTTCACTTTGTACCTAGAAACAGCATTGGTAATGGGGAGCCTATTTTGTGCTTCCAGACTATGCTTTCATTTGGTGTTTTTGTGCTTCTTTGGATTATATCCTTCAAGAACTAAGACTGTATCAATTAGTTTGCTGAATAGCTTAGCAGCAACTCTTGTTTCAAAAAATAAAAAAGTAAATCATTTAATATAATAAAAAGTACATAGGAAAATTTCTAGTACTTTTCTGACAAGTAAGACTCAGCTAGTTGTCATACTGAAACATTTTGATTCTAATTTATACTTTATGTTCTCAAAATAGGACTGTAAGATAGCAAAGCGTGCAACTGGTGTAAAGTATTTTCACAAGAAGGACAGTATTTTGATGATTTTCTGGATATAATTTTAGAAGCGACTTTATTATTGTTAAAAACAGAGGAAAGATTTTGAGGTTTTGCTGTCTTGATTCACGTGGATGGTAGTACGTTAAGGAGCTGATGAAGTTTGTAGTGTTTTCTGCTGGCTAAGTTGATGCCAGTTAGATCAACGTTCTGGATGCTACGTATGTTTGAGATAGTGTCGCTTTAGGTTGGCTGATTTGCATGCATATGAACTTTGTTGTTTTTCAGTAAAGCATAATAAATGTATGCTTTTCATTCAAACAGACTTTTCAGTCTCTGTAATTAATAAAATGTCATCTTCTTGCACATTTCTCATACTTGATTTTTTAAACAACTCTTTAATAATTCACAATGAGCTGGAATTTTTTCAGGAAATCTTGTAAGAATGCCTCCTAGTAAGAGATGAGGAAGCAGCCTCCTGTTCTCATGCTGTAAAATTCTGAGCCATTTATCTGTACAGCATTCTGGTAACCAGCAATAGAAGGTTTTTGGTATTCGGTTTCACTGGAGCCGTTATTGTTTATGTTGTGGTGATGGCAGAACCGGTTATATATTTCTCCATGTAATGGATGGGATAAATGGCTTCAGCTTGGCCCGCAGATGTAAACCATCCTAATTTGAGAGCAGCCCTGTAAAACAGGAATGCGCACCTCATTTTAGGTCAAAGCATTTGTAAGGAATGTGTCCAAGACACCTGCAAAAAATTAAAGCCTTTACTCCCCTTGTACACAAAATTTTCAAGAGGTAATTATCCTCAGCGTGAAACATAATACAGCTCCCATTAGATGGGACACATGGAGTGAAAATTGAATAGACGTCTTGTCAGGAGTGCTTCTGAGAATTAATAGGGCTGTCGAAAGCAGTAATAGGAGGGTTTTCTTTGCCTTTGTGTAGAACTATCCCTCTCCTTATCTTTTTCCAGTTTATGATGAGGCTGCTGCCATTCGGCTCAGCAGATGAACATAGGCTTCTTCCATCCCACTGTGTCCTGCCAGCTGCTTTGTTTCTGCAGAGCTGGCTGCTGCCTTTAAAGGTTCCCACTTTTGTCCTCAGCCTGCCTGACTTCTTCACGCTCGGTTCCTGGTTCCCGTGCCAAGGGCTGGCACGGAAGTCCCTACTTTTCTGTTGAGCTGCAAGGATGAGTGTGACAAAGTGGGGCTGCTGGGTTCAGCATCTCACTTTGTTAAGCTGTTCTTTTATCCTTCAGGGAACTTCCTCTGTGGAGATGGAGCTGAAAGTTAAGCTTTCATGCTTTGTTCTGGCAGCCGAGCCACAAATATCCAGTTTCCTCTTTTATTGTTTGATGTTTTGTTTATGTCTCTCTGGTACAGAAATAGAGCAAACAGTCTTTGCGTTCAGGTTTTCTGCTCCCTTTAACTACTGAATGATGGTAAGGTTTGGTTCGGAGCTTGCACTGGTATTTCCTCAGTTCCTGCTCAGTTTGAAGATCTCTGCCAATTGGTTAAATTGTGTGCCTGCATGTCTGTGATACCTCCTTACTACTTGTTTTGCAGCTATTCAGTTCCATCTGATGGTTGTCAGGTAAACAAGGTGTGAGATGTGCCTGGCAGCCCTTGGCGCTTACAGAGCCTTTGCTTGTACGAGAAGAGGCAGATGGTGCCTTGGCCAGTGTCACGCCATCCTGGAGGTGTCTTCTGGTGCAGCCTTCTGGGCTACATTGGCTCTACTCCATAACGGTTCAGTCTAATTGCTTAGACTTTTGCTTGGTTTGAACATTAAAACCTATTTAAACATGAACTTAAATCTCTAGCCTGCAGTGGTGACCATGAGTTTGACTGAAACGCTTCAAGTTGCAGTTGTTAGGAGGATTTATCCATTAATCCACAGCCATTTTCAGGAGCTCTATTGTAGAGTTAATTGGCAGCTTGCAGCCTTGCCAAGTGCGGTTTGAATTGTCCCTAGCCTCCCCCAGGAGGGAGACTACAGTTTCAGATGTCACAAAAATACCTCAGGTTCTGTCCCTCATGCTGAGTGATAAGCTTCTACGGTTTAATATGTAGTGGCATATGTTAATTGTGTTTGAGGGTGGGTGAAATCAAGGATCCATCCAAACCTTTGACTACCTAAGTAGAAGTATAACAACCCTGTGATGCCTCCTTCTGTTTGCTTTTCCCCCTCCTCTTCTCTCTTTCTTCCCTGCAATATATATAATGATTTGTCTCAAGGGATGATGAGTAGATGGAGTCCTCGTGTACACGGTGCTTTTGGCTTTTTGGGGCCAGTCTTACGTCAAGCTATGATCTGTCCTTTTGGCAGCATTAAACACTGGAATAGTCAAAATGTCTGCTGCTGCCAGTTAAGAAATAAGTCAATAAAATACCTGCAATGTGTGCACTGTCTCAAAATGCACTTCTTGTTCTACTTCTAGCAGTGACTCTGGATAATTTGCATTGTAGAGCTGCGTTTAATGATTTCTACATAAAACCTGGTTCATTTGTGAGCAAAAGCTTGGGTTTGCCATGTCAGCCTTGCAAGCTGAGCATGGAATTGGAAAGTTAGATGTTGGTTTTTTTTTCTGTGTTCTCACTGCTAAGCCCCATTTTATGCATATTGTAGAACAGAGTGCCTTTTGGCATGTATGACAGCACTAGTACAAATAAATTCCCAGTTAGAACAAATAGGTTTTAATGTGTAAATTCAACAAATCATAGCATTGCACAGTTCAATTTCACTCTGTAATTCTTCTCTCAAAACTTCTGAGCTACTTCGACTCATATCTTGAATTTTCTTATGGGCTGGTTCCATGTGACACTTAATACACTTGTAATTCAGCATTTCCTTTTAAATAGTGGTTTAAAGATCAAAAGAGCTTCGAGCCTGTGTTGTCTATATTTTCCAGAATGGGAAACTTTCCTTACACTGCTTTAATTGTCAACTTTTCCTGTCCTTTTCTTGCCCTTACTTTATTTTGATATAACCACACTCATATTTAATTTAGATGGTAAAGCTGCTTGTGTAGTTGCCTATATTTTTGCCAAGCACTCTATGTGCTGTAAATGTGATATATATCAATTAGAATCAAGCTTGACTCTGAAATTTTATTTCAGATTTGGATTCAAATGTTCCCCTTATTCTATGGGGTTTTGGGAAGAATAAAGTAATACAATTTTGGGCTTCTGGTTGCTTTTTTGTGTCTGATTTTTTTTTTTTTTTTTTTTTTTTAGTTTTTCCCCTTGTTATAACTTTTCATCTGAAAGTAGCCAAATAGCAATTGAACTGCCCTTCTGGTCTGTGTTCTGATTCTAAAGTTGGTTATTAGTGGTGGTTTTTTGCCTGTTATGCTTTATTCTGTGAGCTTAAAAAGATCATGCTTTAAATCTTGGCATGACAGTTACTTGCAATCATGAGGATACTCTTCAGGCTTTCAAGTCTCCTGAACTGACATTTGCTGAAAAGTTGGTTTAAAATAAACAAAATGGTGTTTGGGCTGTGTTGCATGTTCTCACTTTTGTAGCCGTTTGTAAAGATATTCTTGTGATTGAAAGGCTGTCATCTAGAAACATTCAGAGCTCCCTGTACTATGGTTGGGTTTTTAAATGAACTTAAAATAAAGACTTGAGTTCACAGAAAGTTTTAAAAGTATGGAATTTTTTTTTGTGCATCAAGTGTAATTATTTTCTTCATATTACACGGTGTGACTTTTTTTCTTTTTTTTTTCTTTTTTCCTCCTAACAGTGGTAATATTCTGATTTGTACCTAAAGTAGCAAGGTAGAATAAAAACTACCTGGGGCTGGCTCCTGTGACTCTCTCGGCCTTCAGCAGCCCAGCAGCATCTTGTTATCACGGACCACTGAAAGACCAAGGTTCTTCACTGCTGATGTTATCATTTATGTATCTGGTAATCAGTGCTCGGAGAGTCTGTTGAAGGAAGTTGAACTAGATTACTCCAGAAAAACAAAACTGGTATGGATAGGGCATTGCTGGAGGTGGCTGCCCTCCCTGCAAGAACTCCAGAACTTTTCCTTTATCTGTGATTGCTTCTGCTTCATAAACTTTAGAAAAAGATACTAATGTAATATCCAGCAGAATAAGACACTTACCTGGGTTTTAAAAAGACAACCATACAAAAAATAAAGAAACATAAAACATAACAACCATGACAAGAAATAAATACTGGCTAGGACAACTTTTCCTCTCTGGATCGTAGACAGGTGCTATCCTAATGGAAACTCCAAAAGTGAAGGGACACTGAAGAATGATTTCAGAATCTGATGTAAGAACCAAATGGCTGCAGTTCAGTGTTACTTCAGGAGTTGGAAGTTAAAAGTAATCCCAATAGCAGAATTAGTGGGCAAACAAAATGCTGGTCTAAGGTGCATAATAAAATTAATGTTGTTACATAGTTCTTAAATTTTCCATGTGTACTTGCAAGAATTCTGTGGATGTGATTGGTTTTTCTGTGTACAGACATGTACGCATTCTTTAGCTTTTCAGCATGGTAGCTTTCCAACAGAGGAGCAAAAAGCAGTTTTGATAAATAGAGTTTTCATGGATATAGTGTGTAAACCATTTGAGTGGAAGATGTCTTAATTACTTTTACAGGATCTTTGAAAACCAAATTATGTTGGCCAAGGATTGATTTGCATTTCACGACTGAACGCTTTCTGAGTCTGTCCCAGCCATTTGTCCTGGCACTGAGAAAATGTGATTCCAAATAACAAGAAAATTTCAAAATCCATTTTAGAATATACAGAAAGAGCTGAAGATGATGCTGTCTAACTTGTGTTTTATTTGTGGTATGCTAGCTTTTTGGTACTTGCAACGTTGCTATTCTTTTTGTGGTTGTTTTGAACAGCTTTCAAAATAATGCACAAGGTTTCTGTGTGTGTGTGTATATAGGTGTGGTGTTTATACATATGTGTGCCATCTAGTTGGAAAACAGAGATGTCTCCCAGTATAAACCCACTAACTTTTCATGCTCTATTCCATCTCTTGTTACTGTTTGTTTTGAATGGCCTCGTTGCTCCTGCCTGAGTGATGTGCTGGTTGCTTTCATGATAAACTTTTTAAAAAATAAAGGGGTAAAGAGAGATCGTCCAGACATCTGTTTTAAATCAAAATTGCTTTAATTTCTGTGTGTACCATCTTCTGTCCATCATCTCCGCAATTCTCACATAGTCAACACGTGCAGGATTTCATATGTTGTCTCATAGGCACGTCTTTAGCTTGTATTTTCAAAAAGTTCATAAATATTTTTGCTTTAATGTATTCTTAGCTTGCACTTCTTGGATTTTAAATTCAGAATCAAGAGCCTAGTGTCCTTCAAGTGCCATTTCAGTGCCTTCAGCATCTTTCAGTAAAACACAAGTTAAACAAGCCCAGCTGGCCATTTGCAGGGTATGTTTGGACATTCTTTCTATTTAGATTAATAGGACTAAATCTTAGATGAATTTCTAATTATGTAAATCCACCCAGACTCAAAGCTGTCTTTCAAATGGTTTCAGAAGAAAAGCGGTTGCATCTCAAAATATCAGTGCCATTGTTTGATCTTGATGTTCCTTAACTTTTTCTCCCCTTCCATAGCCATGCTGAATTGATGATAGCAGCTGGGGGAGGTAAGAGGTTAGACAGTATTCTGCAGTAAGCCATGCATTGAACATTGTCTTTTTTAGATCTGTTTGGAGCTGATTGGTTGCCCAATTTTATTTAAAGGACAGTTTTCTACTTCAAAATGGGAAAAAGATTCTGTGTTCTTCTGTAGGAAGAAAGTACTTTTAAAAACAAATAGCTTGGCTTTTTTTTGTCTTACTGGAGAGAGAGGTATTAAGGTATAGGACACACACAATAATGCCTAGGCATAAAATAAAGCCAAATGGAACACAATGATGTATTTACATAGGAGAGGACAAATTTGGCCATGCACAGCCCATAAGATATATGTGCAACTCCTTTAGGTGAGTTTCAGAAGCGATCTGAGTATCGACATTTGTTTGGGCTGAATGGGAAGGTCATGTCCATGATGTTAATTTGTCCAGAGGTACTACTGTGTGCTGAGCTCTGTGGGAAGAGTGCATGTGGGGTGGAAGGGGTGGAAGGTGTCTCAGATGTGGAAACACCAACGTAGAACAAAAATCATGACCAGCCATGCTTTTGTTACCCCAAAGCAAGTACATTTTAATAGCCTTTGGAATACTATAATTAATGTAAAATAAGAGGCTTTGCTGTTTTTTTCTTTCTATAAAACTAGTCTATCACCACTGAAATTGTCATGTACGATATCTAAAAATCACTCCTGTGAGTCTCATTTGGGGTGAATCAAGAGAAAGGTGAATGCTCTGTAGGAATACAGAATGAAGGGCTTTTGTCAGTGAGCATTACATTCCCCCAGAGATTGTTAAACTGATCTTGAAAAGCTATTTCCATGACTGCTAAAATTCAAAGATAAACTCATATCCCTCCTCATAAATGTGAATAACTTAAATGTTTGGAGTATCTAATCTGAAAGGTGCCAGTGTGAGCTGCAGTGTACCCCAGAGTTTGCCTCGGGAGCAGAGCAGAGATTTGCTAGCCCAGCAGGCTTAGAGCTCCTAGAGGTTTACAGAAATGCAAATTCCATGCCAAATAACGGAATGAAAACAAAAAGAAGTGCTAAGCGACTGAAGTGGCTCAGCATGCTAATGACAGGCTTCATGAGAGTATCCTAATATGCCCAGTTGCTGCAACTGTGAGCAGAAAGGATATAATGACTCTTCATTCACAGCAGAGTAAGCGCTGAGTATTAGGGAATTCGAGTGCTGTTTTCTTCAGAGTCTCTGTTGGACAGACTTGATAGAATGAAATCTTATAGGGTATAATTTTGAATGATATGGGCAAACAAATGTCTTTTTTTTTTTTTTTTTCCTGTTAATTTTTTTAACTTGATATCCATGATGAATTTTAATGTGTAAAATCTTTTGGAAAGAGATCAACTTCAGAAAGCAAGAAAGGATGAAATGATGCAAGTGCCACAAACAGTAAATGTGAAACTCTCCATGTATCATACATAAAATAATAACTTATATCAGGAGGCCTGTTTGATTTCCCGTATGGGTTATTACAGCTTTCTATCTCCTTTGGAATAACCGGATAAAAGGAAGTGTTAAATTTAGTGACTTATAAATAACATCAAAAGAAAAATTCTGCTAGCCATAAACCCTTCCTTCAGTCCCAAAAGGTCTGATTTCAAGATAAGTATCTTCGTTATTACACATACATATTGGATTTATTACATAATTTCTTATTAAAATTATATCTCCTACTCTGTGTAGGTCATGCTTGCAGGTGCGCGCAGATTTTTATTATCATTTAATACTTACCTTTTTGATTCTTCTGTGAATGGACACGGCAGTATCCCAAGCACAGGAGGTCATCAAACATATTCCAGGTGCAGCCTTGTCTAATAGAAAAGCATCAGCACAAATGCGTTTATGCCTCTGAAACAAAAGCGTGATCTGTTTCAGATGTGCAAGATAAAATGAAGTGTTAAACTACTTGCAAGCAAGAGTCATTTTATTTTCCTCTCTCTGTTGAAAAATGAAGGTGCTTTGAGCTTTGTACCATATACTAGAGAGGCATACAAATCTATTTTGCAGAAATTTGGAGTCAAAAGATCTATAAATCCTTCTAGAAAGATAGTGAACTGTAGAAGGAATGCAGTGTTCAAGGGCTAACTGGAAAATTGTTTTCATGGAAGAACTCTAGAGGTTGTAAATAGTTCCTGTATGCAGACCTACCAGAGCCACATTTCTTCCCTTCTTTTCTTTTTTTAAAAATAAACTAGATATGTTGCCGATATAACTGGAATTAACACATCTCTAAAATAGATAATGCAAAATTGCGTTACAAAAATGTTCAGTCTTTTCTGTCATTGCTGCCTAAATTGCCTATTTAATTTGGGACCTTCAGTCCTGTAAGTAATGAAGTACATAGGGGATTTTGTGTGTGTGTCCAGGTAATGCTCTCACCTTGCTATTTGTCTTTGAATGTCTCCCTCACAGTGAAATGTTTTTAAAAATCTTCTATTTTGGCAAATCTCAGCCTGTCTTGATACCTCTCCATGTGCTAACAGTCTGGATTTTCAGAATGCTTGCTTCCTCCTCCTGGGCTTCAGGAACACCTTTGAGTGTTTTTAAGTGTATCAAATAATGGGCACCAAAAATTTGAAGTCACTTGGATAAGTTTTTAAGAGAATCTTTTTAAAGGTCTGTATTTCTTTTTTTTTTTTTTTTTTTTAAATTATAATTTCTATTCCCCCCCCACCTTTGAGAATTCCTCACCTGCCTTCTGTCTTCCTTGCTCTACAGATTTGGGATGAATGATGCTAAAGGTATTAAATCATACGCATTCTGATATTACACACTAGCTTGAGTAGATGGACTTTGGAGTAGAAAGTGGGCTCACAGTCAGTATTAAAAGCACAAAGGACTGAGAAAAGCTATTTTATGTTATCAAACGCTATCAGATGTATAATCCAACAAGAACTGCCAGAGGGAGTTGGTGCTGCAAGTGTAAAATATAGATCCTGTGCAAGAGTAATAAAGGAAGTTGTGTCCCTTAGGTTGAAAAGTCAGTATTGGGACAGCAGGTGAAATGTGAACGATGGTGGGGAAATGAGGTCAAGACAGATGTCTTCACCTTTTTTCTTCCACTTCTGATTGTTTCAAATATTTGTACTGTTGTATGTCTACCCTCAAAAACACAGTTCTTATTATCTTAAAAATCTAACTAGCGTTCTGTTGCAGGGCCAGCTGAACTTATTGAGAATTTTTCCTATTGGTCCAATATCAACAGTTTTCGTGCTAGCGAATGATATAGAGCCCATAAAGCAGAAACATTTAAACTGTGGGGCTGGCATGTAGTGAACTTTTCTAAACAGAGAGATACAATAATTAACGTCACCAGAGGAATTAAGTAGGTGAACATGTGAAGTACAGTGTTTTTTTTTGCTGAAGAAGCTACTGTACTTCATCAATCTGAATGCCTCAGACGTAGTATATGTGTGTTTGCTTTTACAAGATGTGTTTATTAGAAAAGATTAATATTTTCATTCTTACCTGTTTGTCTAAGCTGTGTTGCTTTTCTTATTAAATGCCAGCTGGAAACCAGGGACAAAACTATGAACTCTATGAGCTGAGATTTAACTTGTACAAGCTCTTAATGGGAAAGAGTCTACCTGTCTCCAAACATTAGATACTTTTTTTTTTTTTTTTTTAAAAAAAAAAAAATTAGTATTGGCAGGTCACGTGGTATTTGTACAGTAAATATTGCTACACTTGGGGCAAGGAAAAAGGGGTAAATGAAGAGTAGCCCTTGAATCTGGGTTTGTGCTGGTTTTCCTCTTCTTATCTGATGGATTAAGTTTACGGATTCAGCACTTTTTTTTTTTTCTTTTCAATAAAGGAAAAATAACTTCTTGAATCTCAGCTAAACTTAAATTTTCACATTTATAAATTACTTCCTCATCAAATGTGGTTGTCATTGGTGAATTGGTCACGGGTCACATGATTATTGCTAAAAAGTCTACTAGACTTGGAAAAAGGGGGACTGGCCTTGATGACCTTGGGGGAGAAGTAAAGCAGACTGTTACCACAAAACCTTTTAGGCAACTGAAGGTTATTTTGTAAAAGTAATTTAGTTTAGCTACCTGCACCATTTGACTTTATTATGATACTATTTGAAAATATTTTTTGGTATATGGAGATAATTTTGCAGATTATGGGTACTGTGACTGAATACACTGAGAAGACTAGGAACCCATCTGTTTTAATTTGATTCATTAAATTCCAAAGGCTTATGAAGAGCTGAATATGTCAGTCATTCCATATAATATCTTTATAAAATTGTGAGATTCCCAGATGGGAAAATGATGTATTGTTTCCAGTCTTCAAGCCCTTTCTGAAGCCTCTTTGCTGCTTTCTGTAGAGAGCGTTAACTTTGATATGATAAAGACATTAAAAATATTTAGTTTGCGGTGCGGGTTACTCCCAGTTTTTGGCCAGATGATAAAGCTATGCAATGGATTGAGCTGAAATAAAGGTGATGAGGGACTTTGTACCTAGAGCCTTTGTGTGCTTGACTGCTATTCGTTCCTCTTTATGGCTCCTGCTTTGACAAGTGAAATGTAGCTGCCTTTGCTTTCCAGACCGTGTCCCAAGTGTTCCAGATGAGGTGAAGCCAACTCATGGAAAAGCATGTAGGCAGTGACAGCCAGTTCTTCTGTTGATCCCCACCCCACAGAATTCCCTGTGGTTGACAGTTAAAAGTGTAGGTCAGCACTGATTTTGGACAAAATTTTTTTATCTTTTTTTCTCTTCTGTGCTGTTGGGTTACATTTTCTCTCAGCAAGCTTAGGTAATACAGTATGATGAATTATGCTGGTAGCTTATTATCTTTATTATTTCTCATTTTGCTAAGTCTGATTGCATTTTAAGCTCTCCTTTATTCAACCCATAGTCTAGTGTTTTGTTCAGAAAAGTTATTCCAGGAACTCTTGTAGTACTTGTACCTCTGACCCAGGTGTGCTGTGTGCGTTTTGGAGAACGCTCCTTTGCCTGCCAAGGAAGGCAGAGAAAATTGCCCTGAGGATGTCACAGGAGGGCTAAAACCTTCTTGGAGATTAACAAGTACTGTTATTGCTTCTTTGGGAACAATTCCTGAATGTGCTCAAGAAGATCGTGTGGGCTTATCTAAAGCATACTGACAGGAAGATTTTGTTGTTATTCAAAACGGACCTTCCAGGTCATTGTAATTTTATCTTTATTTCTTTGATTTCTTCAGTTCCAGTAAAGAAAGCACAGTTCACTGGGAATTCGCTTGGTGCTATATTTAACTTTCATGTTCTTTTCCCTATGTTATAGCTATGTGTAAACAGCAGAGGTTAGAATATTTTATATTGAAAGATAAATATTGTTTATTTAATAAAGAGAATACACTTCATTTAATATGTTAGAGCTCAGTAACAGCTGAGTTTGTTCACATGATCCACCTCTAAGCATAAGTCAGTAAGGGAAAACCTCAGTGGGAGTCTAAAATGACTGGAAAATGTGAGTGAATATAAAGAAGACGTGGTTACCACTGAAATGCTCTTGTAAGAGCATGCAGTGTACAGCACGCATGTGTGCACGTCTTCCCAATCAAGCATTCTAAGCTGATCCCTTTGGGACTGACTTTCAAAAATTCAGGTAACAATTTGTCCCACTTACCCCTTACTAATTCTACCAGTTACCACTGAAATGCTCTTGTAAGAGCATCTGACGGTAACTCACTTCCCTTCCCTTCCCTTCAAATATTATCATGTCTACGTTTTCCAGAATTTTAACTCATGCCTGGATCCCCTTTTGTAAGAAACCTTTCAGTGAGGAAGAGCATTGCAAAGGGTTGATTAATTTCTTATTGTAGTGAAAAGATGACAAATAATTGGCTGAAGGTAGATGCATAATACCTGAGTTGGCACTGTTACTCTGTAGTTAAATCACTTCACATCCCAAGCAGCTTGTCGGACTTCAGCAAAAATTCTTCAGTGATGAACAGTTTTTGAAAATTGTTCAATTTGGAAATTGAAATTTTAATTTCAGCCTAATTTTCTGAGGCAATTTTTTTTTGCTTATTTTAAATTAAATGGCATCTTAAGACTACAGTAGTTACAGGAAAGCACACTGTAATTTTGTTACAACCTGTAACTTAGCAGTGTTTTTTTAAATCCATGAGTTCTCTTGGAAAACTACTTGATGCTGAACTAAACAGAAATTATCCTCCTTCCAGGAAAAAAGCTTCCATATGAAAGGCATGACATTTTAAAAGTGCTTTCAATAACAATGATCAAGATGCTCTCAGGATTGGAAGACATAGATGGGATGGATTTTTTTTTTTTCCCTCAAATATTTTAAATGCAAGATGGCCACTTTGTGTTACTGTAAAATTGATGTGGAAGAATGAAAGGAATGCTCAGCAGAGCCCGATGGCAGCAGTCATTGAAATGATTGAACAGTATAAACAGTGTCTTTCTGTTTACGGCGCAGATTTCCTCCTGTATATACACAGTGTGTGCATTGTGTGGAGACATGAGGAAGAAATAGGGAAAAGGGCTGGAGGAGTGCAGGGATGGATGGGAAAGAACCAGGGCACGGCTCAGATCCTCAGCTGCTGTGCATGGGTGAAATCAGACGAGAGTCCGCAGCAGCTCTGTACTGGCACTGCGGACTCTGGAGCATAAACCTGCGAGTCTGGGTTTAGGATTGGAGAAGAAAGAGGACTTCATGGCAAATGTGTCTTTCTAGAAAGGAAGTGAATCAGAGCTTTGAAGCCATTGTGTGTGCGCACAAGAGAGAAGGAAGAAGGGAACTTCTGGCTATTAGTTTATTTTTTTCGTTGTTATTTTTATGCCACAACATGCAGTACTTTTTCTATTAAAATGTTTTTACTGTATGCTTGATGTAGTTCTGAGAAAATGCAGTTCTTCCAAAAATATTCTGCATTTCTGAAGTGGTTTTTTGGTTGATTGTTGCGTCATAACTTCCATGTTTTCATAACCTTGTGATCTGTCTCTACCCCTACATTATGCCGTATGTTACCCTTCCCTTTCTTGTTTATTTTCTCTCAGGTGTTTTTTTTTTTGTTTTTTTTTTTTTTGTCAGCTGAGAAAAGAGGGCCGTACTGCCGGCAGCTTTGATTCTGCCAGCACAAGAGAATGAAAAATTCCTCTTCTACCTCCCTGATGCTTGAATAGGACAGATTGTGAAGTAGTCTGAAAGATGTAAGAGTGCAATCTCCTTACTGCTTACTTAGCAATTTAACAATAAAAATTCTGAATAGCCTGTATCATAAGTCCTCTCAAATACTAAGAATTTTTTTTTTTCACCCCTTTGAAAACTTTCCACTTTCATTATCTGCCTTCACTTGAAATACACTGAACTTGACCTGTAAATGACTATGGGCCTGACTCTGAAATAATTTTCCCTACCCAGTTGCATGGTAACTGCAGCTTCATGTAACACAGATTTGTGATGTGACTGCTGAAGTGCTGATAGGAATTGCTGAAGGTGAACCGGGAATGCAAATTTTATAGTGACTACTCTACAAATGATCTGCTATTGTTATAGAATTAAAGATTCACAGTATGGTTAGGGTTGGAAGGGGCCTTTAAAGGTCATCTAGTCCAACCCCCCTGCAAGGAGCAGGGACATCTCCAACCAGATCAGGTTGCTCAGAGCCCCATCCAACCTGGCCTTGAATGTTTCCAGGGATGGGGCATCCACCACCTCTCTGGGTGGTAGATTTTACAGTGTCATTAAATAGTGCATTGATATATTGTCTTTTTCTTATAGGAATCCACTTTCTTAGGTGCTGCCTTGTCATCTGTGTCTGCAACTTCATGCAGAAAGTTCCCTAGAACAAGAGCAATTAGTGAAAATGAGACTTTCTGAAAAGAAGTAAAGCTGGATGGTTTTTTTCCACAGATGCAATCCTTAAAGAGCTTTCTTGTGAAACCAGAAGGATTTTTTAATATAGTAATTGCAATATCTACAGTTTAGCAGATTAAAAAAAATTACCTGTTGATACATGTGCTAAATAATGCTTAATAATGTGTGAGCAATGGGAAGCTTTAAAGGAGGTGCTGGTGTTTGTGGCACTATTTACCTCCTTGGCTGCATCTTCAGTGCTCTTGAGCATAAGCAGTTTTCAGGACTTAACACTTAAAACATTTATGGTGTGTGGCATTCCTCTGGCTGACTACTGAGCAGCAGTTTGCCTCAGGCAGAACATGTTGTATTCTTGGTGAAAAAGGTGTGAATTTGTCTGTATTAAAAGCTGTTCCAGATGAACACACAACAAGCTTAGCTTACCTTTAAAGCAAACCAAGGTGAACTGATTGTATGAGTTGTCAGTGATGAGTAACAGCTCTCTTGTGATCATCAGTTGGTTGGGAATTTTGCAATGTAACGGAGTATATAAATGGGGTAGCATTTTCCAATGTGTAAATTCTGAAGACCTGGAGGGGACAAAAAACCCAAACCTAAAGCAGAAGTAATAAAGAATCAAAACAGGCAGAGGGATATCTTGCGTAGCTTAAACCTGGCAAAATTCTGCACCAGTCCCTCAGTGTAAATAGGTGTTAACCTGTGTACATGGTCATTTACACCACGCAGTGCTCATCTAAGCCATGGCCACCAGGTCAGGTGAATTCCACTGTTGTGGCCAGCTGGAAGTTTGCTATCTTGATAGAATGAAAAGTTGCCAAAATAAGTCTAATGCTGCTTGCATATGTTAATTGTTAGCTGTTTTCCCCTGGTGCTGTTGATATGGAAGATCCTAAGCCCATAGCACTAGTAGCTCCTGTAAGGGATATGCAGATTATTAAAGGAAAAGCATGAAGTGCAAATGGGTTTTAGAAATATTCCCATTCCTCCTTATTCTGGTTCAATTAAAGCTGAAGGAGTCCCTTAAAACCCACCTACCTGACAAGCTCCATGTGTGCAGGCTTGATTACCTTCTCTAACTCTTTCCACCTGTGGCTGTTCAGACATTTTGAACTTCTCTGTGGGCTGTTACAGGACACTGGCAAAGCTCCTGGGACTCTGAGTGTCCACTTTCCTTACAAAGACTTGAAAGGTAGAGTTGGATTATCAACTTTTCCCAGCAAATTGAGACCTGTGCTTTTGTGTTAACTGGTGATGCGATTATTGATGGCTGAGCTATGAAAAATAAGAACAGCAGCACTGAGGCAAAGAAGATACTGTAATATTTTTTTTAAAAATGCAGAGTTTATTGAGAAATCTTTGGGTTTTTTTGATACCTGTCTTTGTTTTCTTTGAATGTTCTGCACAAACTAAAGAGATTGGAAAATGAGAACACATTGGAAAGGCGGGGATGCAAAGTATTGAAAAGACATGTAAAACTAGGATAAAATGTTGCTTAATGTTTGTAGAAAATATATGGGAAGCTGAATATTTTTATATATATAGTATGTTGATGTATTTTTACAACACTGCATAAAAACTATGGGAATGCCACTGAAGCTATGCAGACGCAGGCCAGCTGAGTAGTGTGCCTATACTTTTCCTGTCTTCTTTATCACATATAGAAAAATCCAACTGTTACTGAACTCATGCTCTGTATTGCACAGGCTTGTATATTTTCCTAATTTCTTTTGAAATTTTGGAGAGAGAGAGAAAACGTAGTATCAAGCCCATTAAAAAAAAAAGGCAGAATTATGGAAAAGAAAGTGGCTTCAGAGGTGCTCTAAGTAGGTGTCAACGATGCATGTAGTAACTGCTTTTATTATGTAAAATAAATCTGGGAAAGAAACTTAATAGTCCTCCTTCACCTACACCTCTGAGGCCTTCTAGGATGCTGATATATGATGAAAGTTTTCATGAAGAGTGTTTTGGACAAATTCTATTAATAAAGGTTTTGGATTTAGGGTTGTGGTTTGGGGGATTTGTGAGAGGGAGGGAAAGAGAAAGACCATTCAGTCAGAAAAACAACTATTTAATAATACGTAAAAACAAAAGGTTGGCTTAGTGGGTGTATGAGGGACTTTAGGGAGAATGGCAACCATCTGTGTGTATTAATCTGCACCCCCTCCTCCCGGTGCTGGACTGATAAATCATTTTGAAGTTAAGTGCCAGGTACATGACATAAGTTTTGGGAAGAATTAAACATTGCACTTAATAGCAAGGGAGACTGAAAGCCTTTCATGAACGTCTGACAAGTGTCATCTTTAGTAGTGATGTCTGAATTAGTAACGCTTTATATCTTCTCTGTCTCATGTAAAAAAAAAAAAATAAAATTCCAGGCTTTGCTGCAGTTCAGTGAGTAGTTGCTCGTTGCGTTGTTCTGACAAACACTCGCTGCAGACACGAGACAGAGCAGTGTAAGTTTTGGCTTCCTAAGCTGAAATTGTCTCAGCACTGGATTACTGCTTTGCAAATGAGCAGCTGCTTTTTTTTTTTGTGGTCTTGTGGTCTAATATTAATACATTTTCAAAATGGAAACTCAGTGAATTAGATCATTTTTCCTCAGTCTCTGTCCCTTGGGATATCTAACCTATGTTGCTTGTTTTAATTAAATTACCACATTTTCCATATGATTAAATGCCTGAATAATGAAGACTTATGGGACTCAATTTTAATGCACCATACATGAATATGAGCAACGAGGGGAAACATATGATTTTACTTTAAGTGAAATCTTTTAGTAGCAAACGTTTCACCTCACCTCCTTTCAGATCAAATGCAAGTTGCAGAACAGTAAAATAGAAAATGTGGTATCAGATGGTGGTGTTCGATGGGTGGGAGCAAATATTCTTTGAAGGAAATAGGCTGATGGGAGAAAACCAGAAAATGGTGTGGTGTGTTCTGGGGATGGGCCAGGCAAACATTTTCACAGTTACGGTATGGTGTACTTTGAATTTTGGGGCAAGGGCCACTAACCATATAGCATGGTATGTCTTGGAGCAATTTTAAAGGGACTCGGTGTATTGTTTTCATTTAGAGTTGCCTGGGGTTTAAATCAGGACAGGATTTGGCTTAGCATGGATAGGTACTGAGTATCTAATCTAAAAACCATGCCAGTCATTTTTAAGCACTGAGCAGTAAATGCAGGCAAGAAGTCAAGAACTTCAAGTGGGAAAAATATGCATTTAAAGTTCTATTTAATTTTAGCTGCAGGGGAAGAAAGTACCTCAATTTGTTTGCTAGGTGAGCACGTTCTTATTTTGCTATATTAGGCTTGGTTAGGGAGAAAGCGTTATGTGTGATGTTGGAAGTGGCATAGGCACCCATCCTTGCATGAGGTGAACTCAGCAGTATTGCAGAAATCGCTGGGTATAATGCAGGAACAGCTTCCTATCCTCCGAGCTCTTAAATGTCTGGCTTTATTAAATTTTAAAGGCTGATAAGAAACTGTAAGCTGCTAATGAGGAAACCAAACTGCAAAAGGAGAGAGTGAAGATGTGTCTCATTAACTGTGGCAACAGTGTCAATCTTTCCTCTTTGGTAAACCATCGTTGACCATTTGTTTTGTTTTTGTGTTCGTTTCCTTCCCTGCTTTTAATGGTTATAGAACACTGGTGGCTTATTCAGAGCAGATGTTTTGTGTGAAAACATCTTTTTCAGTATAATTTGGGAGTCACTGTCTTGACTGCCATGCAGTCATCTTCATTTTGGTTTTCTTACTCCAGCAGAATCGCAGGATCTCAAACCATACTTTTACACTCTCTGTGCCCTACCCTAACTGCATCTAGGTAACTTCTTCATCTGTTTCCAGGTGGCTGACTGCCAGCCTACTGAATATTTTCAAAAATATATTTTCCCTAAATGACTGACCCCACAGTTGGTATCTTACTTTCATCCCATTTCTAGCATAGTCTCAGGGTCTTGGACTGGTCTTTTTTCCTCTTCTGCACTGACCTGTCAACTGATAATTCTTTCCAGTTTTCAGTCATTAGAAAGTTCTTGTAACAAGCTGATAAATGAGAATAAATATGAAATATATGTCTCAGATCTTGAGAAATTTCATTTTCAACTTTTGTTCAAACCAAGATTGTTTATCAGTAGAGCTAAGTGACATCTCCATTTTAGCTGTTTCTTGATGTATTTTCAATTTCTGCAGTCCTCCCTGTTTTTCAGCTATGAACTCCTCCTGTCATGTGCTCTCATTTTCTAGAGGATTGATTAGCTTCTTAAAGAAAGATCTGTCTTATACTGCCTGTTTTTATTAAACATATGTTGTATTTGATGAAGCTTTTCAGCTACTTTTCAGTTTTGAGTGTGTTCTTTCCTTGATTTATTTTTTTTCTTTTTAAATCTTGCATGCTGTGGAAGCCAGGCTTATGTATTTATAGCTTTATTCCTTCTTTGTCCTTTTTAGCTCAAACCACTCCACTGGTTGTTTACAGGTGTAATTTCACTGCTACTGTGTAATTTTACTGGCATACTAGATATAAAAATATTTCAGTTTCTCCGATCTTTGAAGGAGTTGAAGGCAGGAGGAAGTTTAGAGGATTGAGTAAAAGAGAGGGATAAAGAGATGCTGCATTGTTTTTGAATCTGAGAGGAATTATTGCTTGATAACCTGGCATTTCAAATCTTCTCTGGTAAGAAATGAAAGAAAAGATCAATGATGAACAGACACAGACAGACTGCAACTGTTGAAATAATTTTCCTGAAAGACTGCCCCATATTTTTGTTCTTACTTCAGTTTGGTGTGTCTCTGAGATTCATAAGGTTTGTTGTAGTTATTTTTCAACAGGGGTTGTATGCCTTCTCCTTGAGTGTCGGTGATGATAAAAGGGCCAGGTAGATTACTGTTTGTTCTGGTATAGCATATCCTGAGAGTCTTGCTTGGATTCCTGCAGTATGCTCATACTTAACTTCAGGGAAGGTAGCTTATTTTCTCCTTCTAGATTAATCTTTGATGTTTCATTTACGTTATATGAATGCTACAAATGGTTATAACAATTTGTCATAAATTTACTTTCTCTACTGTAGAAGGGAGAGTCGTTGTGGTTGTAATACTTTCTTGAAATTAAGTTCTACGTAGGACTTCACTACTGTGATGTGGTGGCGTCGGCAAGGAAAGGGCATTTTTTCATTTTCTACTCTCTGCTTGCTATTAACAAATTTGTTGACTATTCACCCTCCATTTCTTGCTCTTGTTCTCTTTCCATACAGCTCACACTTGCCTTCCCACAATCTGTCATCCCACTTTCCTACCAAACAGAAAAGAACCATTTTTTATAACTTGAAAAATAAATGTTAAACAACCAGGAGTAAAGAAAGTTAACAGACAGCCAAATAGTTTTCACTGATGATCTTTCCTGATCTTTGTCCCACTGCATAAATAAGGGAATAACTAGACTACCAACATATTCAGAGATGAGCAAAATGCATATGTGAATGTTTATTAGCTTTCCACTTTAGAGATTTATTTCTCTACTTGTTTAAATATTTTGAGAAACATGCTGCAGCATTTAAACATGAAAAGCATACATTTCATATAGCTTTCCAGTTTCTGCTCTTCTATGGATGAAATCAGAAGTATTCTGGCCTTGAAGCATTTCCAGCCTGACCTCTGGATGCCTACTAAGCAGTAGTGAAAGAATTTTGAGGAGAAAAAAGTGTGTTTCATAGTTGCATTTAATCAAGAGACATTGCTGTCCCCCAGGTTTATCCATCTCCACAAAATATGACAGCACAGATTTCAAAGCCAAGATTTAAACATTCCTTCAACAAATAGTCACTGAGTCGAAACTTATAGCTGATTATTTTAAGTAGAGAGGGACAGCATGGAAGAGCTGATCATGGAAGATAACTTGGGTCTAGGTCATTCAGAAGTGATTCAGTTGGATTTTGGTGTAAGGATTCACTGAAAACAGACATGTAATTAGTGTAAATGAAGGAGACTTATGTTCTTAAAATCTTTTCAACTGTTTGAAGAACTTAAGAGACACAAAAGTTAACAGCGAGTACTTTGGAGGAGAACATTGCTGTTAGGATTGGTGAATAAACATTTCAATAAAGGTATTAGAGTAACTCAAGACCCCACAATAAGTTAATAAAGAGATTAATGAGCTTAGAAAAGATAAATCTTGGGTGTTAGGTAGATTCGTTAATGGAATGGTATAAAACCTGTGTGCTCTATTGGGAGGCTCAGAAACATCTTCAAAATCCAATGACCTTCTGCATGGGAAAGAATTATCAGAAGCTAGGCTGTTTAAGATCTTGAGAAGGAAAAAAGTATCTGTTGCAAAATATTTTTTAGCCATACAAGTATAGCAATATCAAGAGGATAAATAGAATAAGTATGAAGAGCAAATGGAATAGAGATTGACTAGAGTATGATTAAAAATACATACATGGAAATATTGTCTCAGGTAAGTTATAGCTTAATGAGAGGATAGCAACTAGCAAAGACTTTATTAAAAAGTTGCTGTCATAACGGACATGGAGGCAAAACGCAGAGCTCGGAGAGGTGAGGGCTTGGACATCTTTCACCCAGGATGGTGAAGGAAATCTCAGGTGAATAAAGTTTCAGGTCCAGGTTCCCAGAATTTTTCATAAATCTCATAAATTAAAAGAGTTCATGTACCTAATCTATTACAACTTCAGTGTCTGCCCTAAAAAAGGTAAAAATAATTATTCAAGTATTACTCTACTTTCAATAGCAGATGCTGCTATACTCTTCCACCCCCTGCTCCCCCCTTGAAAAGTTGATTTTGAGCAGAAAGGAAGCTTTTCTGGCTTCTTGTAAGTGGCTGTGGAAAACTAATTTTTTTTAATCTGTTTTTCATGAGACAAACTATTTTATAGGCAGTATTCTAGGTCTTGTGTATTTGGAATGGCAGATAAAAAAATGGCAAATGTTGGACTTTGGAAAAGAAAGTGCAAGATTGAAGGGAAATTCATTGTTAGAGTTTTTTCAGCAGTCAGTTTTGGGGCACACTTTTTTTTTTTTTTTTTTTAAAAAAAAAGAAGCTTAGAGAGACTTAAAATGTGAAGGAAGAATGAAATGTCATGTAGAAAGACTTGGGTGGTCTTGACAGCTAGCCTCTTTAGAGGCCCAGTAATACAGATTGCATATCATGGATGTAGAGACTGTTTCTGAAAGTTTTAAGTCACTTATTTGATGAGGTTACGGAAAGGGTAAACAGCGCCCTAACTGATGCACAGTATTGCCAGTAGAAATATGGTGTAATTTTTGCCCCCAAATACATAAGTCCTGATGTGCAAGACTGTGCATAGTGCAATAACACGTACAATTCTAGTCATCTATGTCTGTGAATTAAAAGACATGCAGCAAAAGGCAAGAGGAGTATTAGGGGAAATGAAAAATAAATAAATTCAAGTTAAAAATTAGAAGATTTGTAATTGTCACAGATTTTTCTGTCAAAATTGTTAGTTTTAGGCTAGGCTCTGTGTGCTTAGAGTTGCGTGAAATTGTCTAGACTGAACTCGATGACCCAAGTCGTAGGACAAGTTGAGGTCTTCAGTGTTTGTGACTTTTTGAAAATGTAGCACTAGGCTGATGTTACTGGCATGTCTTTTCTTTCTCATGATTCATTTCTGGGTTTTGCTGTGTTTATATTTGCATCATCACTGACTCATTGGGGTTTTTGTTGTTCAACAGGATATTTTTCCATGTATTGGGTGGAGGAGGTATAGGGATTACCAGATGAGATGTTTGCTGGGGATTACCTCCCAAGATATGAATGGACTGCCAAAAATGTAGGTACTTTCAGGAACATAGTCATCACTAGTATGTCTCTCCAAACAAAGAATTCGGTCTTGACCTTCCAGTGTAAACAACCAGAAGAACTGTAATTTGTTACTGTGGAAAAAGCTCTGTCCTACAAACATTTATCCTCAAAAATAAACTGTCCCAGAGACGAAATAGTAGCATAAACTCATAAGGTAAATTGACATTAGGCATCTGAAATTCCCACCAGCAAAATATTTTAATACAAGTAAATGTCCAGTATTTGTAACTTAATAGTTTTTGTCTCTTTAGCACTTGTAACTCGAGAGACTGCCAGCATAAGTGGTTACTAAGATGGGAAGTTTTTTATAAATACTTATGATGGAAATCTAAGTAAAATGGCTTTTTCCTGAAGAGGGGGACATTCACTGTATTTTGTCTGTGAAGTTATACTGATGCAAGTTGAGAATAACTCTGCTGATCTCAGCAGAGTGTTTAATAGAGGAGAGATGGATAACTGGTGGCTTACAGATCCGCAAATGTGATACCTGTAAGGCTTGAATATTTCAAACAATTTATATTGCCTTTTCTGATTCAAAAGCCTGGGAATTGCCATAGAAGAACTAGAAAAATACTTTCAAAGAAGGCTTTCTAAGCAGAGAAAATAAACCCATCAAATAAGAACGACCTTTATACAAACTGTCCAAACACATCAAAATCAAACAGAAAAAGGTCTCCTGAGCTCGCTGTTAAACTGCTTGTACTTCACCAGTGGGATTTATAGAACTGCAGCAATATGGGGAGAAAAACTTAAGCATGAGTTACTTTGCCTTGGGCAGATGTACTTGTTTTAACCCCGTCTCACTCCTGCCACGCTCAGACATCCTGCCAGATGGGTTCCCTGGCATCTCGCTTTTCTTGCCCAGGTTCTGTGTAGCCAGAGTCGAGAGCTCACAGTCTATATTGACATGAAAAAAAATACTAGTGCAGATTTTTAAAATGTGAAAAATGTGGGTGGTGGGGAAAAACATAGATAGTTCAGAGCATAGGTATTCTTCCTAGTGTTAAAAGAATGTTACTCATAAACATTTGCTCCAAAAGGAGTAACTTATCTTTATCAACTTTTCCACTGGAAAAGAGGGAAATCTGAATTTACTCAGAATAAGGTCTAAATTTAGAAGAGGCCTGGTGTTTGAATGTGGTCTGGGTAGACCCTAATGGGGGAAAATTAATATGGCTGGCTATTTACTTGAGGCATTTGCCAGTTTTAAGCAAAGGAAGAGAATATCACCAAAACTTTCTGTGGCCCTGTTTCAAGTGTGACACTAACTTATTTTGATCTGGGCTCCTTTTTCATCTCTGTCTCCATTGACTTTTGTCTTATAAATTGTGTCTCTGCATGTCCTCAGTATTTACTGTAAAGTGATCTCATTAGGTTTGGTAATTGTTTAATTTTGCTTCTCTCTCTAGTGTTTCATATTTCTTTTGTTTATGAAAATAGTGATAGTACTTACATTGCCCTTTCTAGGTAGCTTTGCCAAGCAAATCTGGGAACAGTAAACTGGAAAAGCTTTTTTGAAAAGTGAACTTTGTCAATTGATCGTATTTGCCATCTGCCTTTCTTTAAACTTTTTTTTTTTTCCCCTAGTGCTTAGAACCAACCATTTCATTAAACAAAATTCCAATAACTTCACTCTGCAAAGTTTTGTGCAATTTTGTTCATGTAACTATTAAGTGAGTAGGCTCCTTTGTGCTTACTTGACATTAAAAGTATATGTCAGCATTTAAAAATTCAGGACAAAAATAGTTAAACACAAGACAGGAGGGCTGAAACTCTTGGGGGCAAAAAAAGTTAAATTAGTGCTATAGAGCCTAGGGTAAATAAAAGACTTAAAAATATGATTTTTGAATATGTATGCAATTTAGTGCTTAAGAATAAATGTTTTCAGGTGTCCTCAATTTGCTCTACCAAACACCCTGGAAAAATCTATTTAGTAAGGAGAAAGAGTTGGAGATAACTGCAGTGTTCAGGACACAGTGGTTAACTCCCAGTAGAAGCCCTTTGAAATAGTCTCTTGATGTGTTAGAGCTGCTGAAGTTTCATTTACTTGTGTTCAGTCACACTGGTATGCTTTTTACCATACCTTACCAGTATGGTTTAGCTAAAAGGGCAGAGCACTGGGTGGATTCTTCAAGTGTAGGAAATTCTTGGTTCAGGGACCTTTCTATCACTGGGGTCTCTGATAAGAAAACACCTCAGTCAGGTCTCAAAATGTGTTTTAATACATAGCTTGCTCTGAAAGTCACTGTCTTCCAACACGACTGAAGGTTTTCCATATTTCGTATATTTATATTACTCTCCAAGCAACTGGGAAATGAGGGTGTTTGTGTCATTAGGGGAGACCAGGCTCATGGTTTAATTCCCACTTCTGCTCTGTTGGTGTAAGTTTATTAAAGCAGTGTATTGAAATCCTAGGTGATTCTGGCATCTAATTCCTTCTTAAAGAAATCTTGTTTTCTCTGCCCTTGGCGCCCTAGTTTTGCTTCACCAGTAAAGGGAGAGATCCTAAGGATGCTTACAGTATAATTGACTCCAGTATGAATGAAGCTCTGAGATGCTGAAATAACTGTGGTGCTCCTTCTTTTTCCAACTTTTTCTTGAGAAGTGCTGCCAGAAAGCTGTCGTTCACTCAGATACACGTGGCAAAGAGCCAGAGGGGAAAATGTCGCTGAGTATAATGCTATATATACACACACTCACTAGACTTTGGCATTGATTTGGAGAAGGAGAAAACAACTGAAGCTGAGGGGTGATATCGCAAGAGGAAAGGGATTATTCTGTGGCTAAGGAAGCCGGTATTTCAAATCCCCTAAGCCCTCTGCCCACCTCCCTACTGCTGTAGCTTAGCAGAGAGGGAGTGTCAAGTAGTTGAGAAACATGAAAAGCAAAATATCAGCTTTGTGCGAGGGGGAGATAGACCTGAACAATTATTTTGCGGGCTGCACAGCTCTTTAAGCTACAAAACAATGATGGGTTGGGGCTGTTGTTTGAAATAAGGCTGAAAGCTGTTCAGCAGCTGATAGTCTGAGAGTGGGGCCGAGGGGTGCGATCTCCCAGGAGAAGGTGTATGATGTCAATCTCTGGTTGGTTAGCAGCTAAGCCTTCCCTGGAGGGCTTAGGCACTGCTTTCTGAACTTCAGAACAAGACAGACCTCATTTGCTGTCTCAGTCAGAGGCCTTAAAATAGGTGTAACCAAGTTTTATGTTTGGTTAGGGCAAGAAGCTAGCATGCCAAAAGTACTCCGAGTCTAGGGTGATGGAAAAGGATCATTGCTATATCTTACCTATATAATTTTTGGGAAAGACAGGATGTTGTTAAACATCAGAGGGAAGCAGAACAGACAAAACTCCCTAACAATTGCTATTAATATGCTGCGCAGAAGTACACAGTTCTATGTGAATTAGTTTGCCATTGAAACGAGATCTGGGAGTAACTGTGGGAAGTCATCCTGGAAAGCACCAGTGGAAAGCTCCACAACAGAGAAAGTTGTCTCTTAGGAAGGAAGAGAGAGAGGAGCGGGGGCGGGGAGGAGAAGTCAAAGAACTACAAAAGATCAGTCAGTCTTTAACAGTTTGGGATGAGGGAGAAAAGAAATAGCTCCTCTGTGGTGCTCTCATCTATTTCCTGATTATCTTTCTAAAATTGTTATTTCTGGAGAGTGGATCAGTGGTATTGGATCAGTTTTCCAACAATATGAATGAGGTTATATAATTTAAAATGCATTCCTGAATTCTATAGATTTAATAGTTTCTAGGAGTTGGAGCTGTAATCCTGTTCCCATGCTGAGACGGAGAATGCCAAATTTAAATTGTCCTAGTTAAATGTGCAGTGTCTGAGTGAGGGAATTCCTGAAAATCTATACATGGCTATCATTATTTTTTTTAGATAAGTTTATTAGGTTTATTTAGTATTTGTTAGTAGTTGATTATTTTCTCCCTGATCTTCTGAGAGTACTTCTTTAGGCTTGGACATCTCCTTACCCTCTAGAGATTGGGAATTAAACTCTATGAAATCAGATGAGCACCTGGCAGTAATGCTGGGTCAAAGGCTCAAAGCTGGGTAAGTTCATGCCATCTGCTTGGAAAGGCTTTCAGAATGTCAACTGAAGATTTTCCCTGACCCAAAACACATACTTTTTAATGGAAGTAACAAAATGAATGAGCATTCATAGATAAAATGCATATATTAGAGATGCATCCAGTTTTTATTGTTGATCTGTATACAGAAAACCTAGAAGTAAAGGGAGCTGACAGAATGTGCTTCAATACACTTGTTGCATTGGTGGGTGGCCACTGATGGTTCTTCTTACAGCAGATTGCATTAACTATAGGCATGAGAATTTACTGTCAATGAAGAGGGATTTAGTGATGCATACATTTATTTTATTTAGGGTTTTTTTTTGTTTTAATTAGGAACTTATTGTAAAATAACTTTAGGACTTCACTTACAGAATTTCTGTGGTGCCACACCTCATCACCAATGAGACAGAGGCACAATAACATATTATTGGCAAATGCTGTGTACAACTGTCCTCTTCTGTAACTGCCTTCTTACTGCTGATACTGGCTCCAGATATAGTGCTTGTTCCCTGTGTACTGAAACCTGTACACTGGAGGAATCTCAGGCTTGATTTGTCTGAGATTTCTGGGACGTCAAGCTTTTTGCTTTTTTAGGAGATTATGGCACTTGAAATAGGGACCCGGTTGTCTCCTACTTATAAAACAAAGGAGTAGGAAAAGGGTCTCCAGTTGTGTGGATGGCTTTGTCATGATTCCCCTCCTTCAGCATGTCTTTAGCTTGCCATCTTCTCTTTTCTGAGCAAGTGATGTAAGATTAAGGAGTCATTGCTGCTTTTTTCACATTAGCTTTGCATCAAGATACTGTCTTTGTTTTTATGTGAATTCCCAGGGTGATGAAGCATCAACTTTTTCTTGCATATTTCACTTTGAAACTCTGTAAGAAAAATATTTCCAGGATTGCATTTTCATTAAAATTGCTGACATTAATAAAAGTTTGAAGATACAGTTTTAGAGGGGGAAGAAAAAAAAAAAAAGCACCACCTTTCTTTATGTTTTGTTAAGAATTGCTTTTCTTTTGCTTAAGTTGCTTATTTTAATGATCTCTGCATTTAAAGGAAAATATGCAGCCACAGTTTGCTTTCATTGTTGGAAGATCAAACAATAGAACATAGACCTCTGTGAACAGAGAAGACTAAATTCTTCCAGAACCATGAAGAATCTCCAGTGTAGAAACTCTCCACCTTTCTGTGAGTTTTGCTGTTCAGCTGATCATCCCTGTTATTGCGTGCATCTGGTATCTGAACTGAAGAACAACTACCGTTGGCTTCTAGCAGACTGTAATCCTGATTACAGGCTGATTCTCTTGACTGACAACTGACATTCTGTAAATTTATTACATTTGTACTTACTGCAGTTCGATTACATCTGAAGCAATCATCAAGAATGAAAATAGGGTAAAATTGGGAATTAGAGGGGAAAATCAGAGGAGCATTTGGCTGGCTTTTGATGATTTTCATGGTGTTTTCCAACTGAAACTTCTTTGAAAATGACATCTACAGTAAATATATCAGGATGAATACAGGATATTGGCATGAAACTGTTCTAGGTACTTCACAAAAGAAAACTAGATTGCATGCTAACTCAGTCGGTTTTTTGGTACTTCATTTTCTCTGCTATTTGGCCCTGCACCATTGCTTCTCCATCCCACACTGCACGTTCCTGCCCTGCAGCTGGAAGGAAGGCTCTGCTACTTCCTTCTCCCGTGAAAGCGTCCCCCTCATGCCCTACAGACCTTTGGAAAATGCTGGCTTTTTCTCTCATCTTGAATTCGAGTAATGTGAAATCCAGATTGTTTCATCTTGATTTTTGCCTATATACAAGACCTATGTATAATGCACATGGAGAAAACCAGTAATATAATAGCTGACACTGAGTTGCCTTTTCATATCTGTTCCATGATGACACTGTAACAAATGACCTAGGAGAGCTTAAGAGATTCTTTTTTTTTTTAATTTCTTTTTCTTTTCTTTTCTTTTCTTTTTTTTTTTTTTTTTTTTTTTCTCATGAGGAGTTTGTATATATAGTTGTGAAAATCACTGGGGCAACATTTTTAATAAAGTTCTCGTCCAGTCACAGAAAAGTTGTCAGAGGTAAGGTGCTGCAATGCAAGTTCCCATGCATACTCTTGATGATAATAATAACAATAATCCTAGGTCTGGAAGGATTATCTGTTGGCCTCTGGATTCCTCCACACAGCAGTTCAATTCCCTGCTGGAACTTTAAGATCCCTGGCTATGTCTGCCAGTGGTTCTGGTGGTGCTCCCATAGCTGTAGCATCTAGATTCCTGATTCTGGCAACTCTCCCCCTCTCCCCTTTTACTTGTGGTTTAAGTACTTTCCTGGTATCTTGGCTGAAGCACCAAAGAAAAATATGAGCATTTACATATAAGCCACCTCTGCTTCTTAGAGGCTTGGAAATGGGCTGCTTATACTAGGTTTGTTTTCTCCTGAACTTTGGTGTCAGGGCTCTGCTTTTGTATGGATGCCTTCCTCCTTATTCGTTTGCAGCTCTGGGTTCAGGCTGAGCATTTTGAAGAAGCTGAAATGGATCCGGTCTCTTGATTGTTGGGTCTGGATGTATCGTTATGTTACAGTCTACCAACAGATAGCCTAAGCTTGCCTTTTTCTAAGCACAGTTTAGATGCTTTAAGTCAGAGCTACGACTAGGCTTTTGATGACTGGTGTGGGTAGGCAGCATGAAGTCGCAAGCAGCATGCCTGAGGATGCTTTTCATCAGACTATGAAGACATAGCTATTAAGTCCTTCTATGTGTGGAATAGAGCTTTGGACATGGCACGGGGTCTCAAAGTGTCTCCTGTCGGCATCCCCGCAGCCATGTTACGTATTACAGACTGTGCCACCAGCCCTCATTCGTATGGTGGTGTCCTACGGGACGAGAAAGGAAATGTCATCTCCTGTGCTCATAAGCTCTAGAGAGGAAAAGAAAAAGGGGTTGGAAATCTTCCTGTCTCTCTTCGCAGCACCTGTGTGTGGGCTGGGTTTTGTTTGGATGGAGGAGTGCTTCTGCAGAGCCAGCACTGCCTGGCCTGCGCAGGTGCCATGGTGGAGAGCACGAAGAGGGGGATGCCATACATTCCCCAAATGGTGTTTTGAACCACTGTCAGCCAGCACATCAAACCTCTGGGCTGTGGAGTCTAAAAGACGATCTCTGTGTAGTGCCTGGACACTGAACTGGAACAATGAGATAACAGAAAATGAAATAACAGAAAATGAAATGGATCACAGAAAATACAACTGGAAAATACTGGTTAGATCATCTAATTAATCAGCCTTTCAAAGCAGGATTGTTCTCAAATGTATTTTCTGGTGCGTTGTCCAGTTTTATTTTACAGAAGCCCATTAAAGTGTTTAAACTGAACTGTACTTCAGTTTGGAGTGAATATATGCTGCATGATCTCTGTGACACTGCTGCATAATTTAGATTTCTTGCCATGCTATTAATAAATCTAGACAAAGACCAGATGCAAGCAAGCTGTAGCTGAACTCAAGAATCTGTGAAAGCTGGGCTAACCTCTTTAACAGTATAACATATGGCTGTTACATTAACACTGCCACTTTTTTTTTTTTTTTCTCTAAAGCTAAGCAATTTATTTAAAGCATGAGGGAAAAAACCCTAAGAACAGAAATAAAGTATGACCTTTGATATGATGTCTTCCCCTTTGACAGCTTCACCATTTAGTACAAATTGATGGGAATATACATCCAACCTACTGTTACAATTTTCTAGTCTACACGTTTGTTCCTCTTGGTATCTCCTTTTTCATTCTTTTCTACATTTAAGTCATAGAAGAGTTTTAGGAAAAATATGTCTAAACCTTCTGTGGCTATATATTTGAAGTGTTAATGAGCGCAAGTTCTTTACAAATGGCTACCATCTATTAAAGAAGCATTATATCACAGTGTAATTATTTGGAATTTTTTTTTTTTTTTTAAAAAACAAAACTGCTTGAGAAACTTCTAGTGGTAGTATGTAGTGTTTTGTGTTTCGTATTGGAAAACTGATCCGACTGTGGGTTTCTTAGTGGAAACTGGCAATGTGTTGTAATGATAGCAAGGCCAGCAATGGATTTTTTCTTTATGGCAATACAGAGGAATGCCATTAATGACTATTTCTTTTGCATGAATGAACAAACATAATGCAAACATGTGAAATGTTGTTAACCCTTTCTGTGAGATTCCATTACTTTATCTTGAGAATAATTACCAGCAATCTCTGCTTCTGAACTACTTAAGGCTTCTTACTTTGCCTCTACAGAAGTGCTTGTGACACATCTCTGGAGAGAAGTCAGAGAAGAATATTTTTCTAATTTTTTTCAGACTCTTCTGATATGAGCATTTGTTTTTAACACGCATATAGGTCTATGTTCCATAGCCAGCCCTGTTTCTCTGGCTTCACCCCAGCTCTGCCAATGAAAAGCAGTTAGAAGTCACCTTAATCAGGTAATTAAAGATTTTTGCCTGCTGTGAGTGTAGAGAATCCCCATGGAGAATACCAAGGTGTGGATAATGCTAAAAGCCTGTGATGGGTCCAGGTGTAGCTGAAGCTGGGCCAAAACAAGGCAGGGCCACGTCATTGCTGTGGTTCAGCAGCCTCAGAGGGCTGTTGGGCAGCCCACCATGGAGTTTTCCTCAATTTGTGTTGGTCCAGCAGCTTAGGAAAGGGAAAAGGCAGGGCTGTGACAAGAGCTGAAAATGTTTTCAATGAGGTTTTTTTTTTTTGGTTTGGTTGGTTGTTTTTTTGTTGTTGTTTGGGGTGTTTTTTTTTTTTGTTTTGTTTTGTCTTGTTTTTCCCTTCCTCATCACAACCGTATCTTGATGATGCTATATTCAGATATGGCTCAGCTCATGAACATCAGACCATCTTTCTTTAAAATTGGAAGGAGGAGATTAGCACAGATTTAGAACAGATTTGGCTTCCTTTTGAGAAAAACTTGGGACAGTACAAGGTTTCCAATTAATCAGTATAGTTCTATCTAGTTTTGATGCAAAGCTGCATGCATCTCATTAGTTTTGACTAAATTGCATTGACTTCGTGGATTTCTTTTGAAAGTTGTTGGTTGAAAGCCTCTTGAAACCCTTGTTAGCAATGTTGTGGAATATTTATAGTACTCTTATTCAGAGGTTGAAGAATTTAACAACCTGTCTTCTGGTTAGTTTAATAAATAGTAATTTGCATGATATCATTTGTACTTAGACATACAGTTCTAGGCAGTGCTTTCATTGTCCATGAGGCCCAAATCTGTGGTTTTGTGATATGAAAAGAATACACTAATAATGGATTTGAGACCTTAACATTGAAATATTTCCATGGAAACTACATTATTGAAGTAAAGTGGTTAAGGTAGTTTCAAGTAGATATTTCCAAAGGCAAATAGAATAATATTGTGTCTTTCATTTTCTTTTCCACTCTAAATTATTTTCATGTTTTTAGTTTTGTATACATAGCACGTACTATTAATAAGCCATAGTTTATCTCAAGTGTATGTGAAATTGAAGGTAACGTGAGGAATTCACTTTGCTAGTTGGCAAATAAATTCTTAAACTGTACGTAGATTATGTATGAGGAATTTTATTTTTAAAGGTAAATTGTGTCATTTTAGTAATGAACACGAGAAAGGAACCAAGCTACAAAATAAATTTATTTGTTCAAAAATCGTTATCTAGAAAGGAGCGTTCCAGTGTGTGAAAGTATGAGTCTCTCCTCTTCCTATTCATTCCCTGGCAGTCAGGGGACTGTCATGAGGAAAGCAACTTTGTCGTGTTTCAGCTGTTCAGGTCATTGTACAATGAATCTCATCCTATTTTTATTATGTGAAGTGATTGCTAAATTCCATATCTGCTTTTCCTTTATTTTGTCTAGAAGATATCTACTTGTCTCCTGTCTTAAGCTGCACAAGTGGTATTAGTAGAACTTCCTAAACACAGCTTCTGCTCTTTTCCCGTGGGAATTCAAACAACATGTCTATGTCTTTCTCTTCCTCTCTGAAGTAATTTCAAACTCCTTGTGCCCTTCAGGATTATGACTATTTCTTTATCCACAGTGGTGGCTAAAAGTAATTTAGGCTTTTACCTTGCTGTAGTTACTTTTTATTTTGTTTGATTTATTTTATTTTCCTGTAGATGCTTACTTTGCCAATCTCCTTGATTTACTAAAGTCAGTAAAGAGGAAAAATGAGTGGGTGTGGTGGTTTTTGTTTTCTTTTAATTTTTTTTTCCTGAAACACCATATTAGGATGTTCTGTATGGCTTTTGACTTAAGCTCTTACTCTGTTTTCTGAGTCATGAGTCCTTTGACAGCTAAAGTAAAATCTCCTGCTCTTCTCATACGCGCACATCCTATTTTATGGATTTCTTTCTTATCCCAAATACTCCATGCCAAGTGAAACAATTTCAGGTTAGGAGGCATTTATATTCCAACTAGCCTGTGCCCGGTTGTTGGGGATATTACATGAAGGTGTGGGCGTGGGCTCAGTTGTCTTACAAGGTGACTAGTGAATGCTCCAATAACTCTTCTGTTGTATAAAGAATGATGCTACTGATGTGTGTTTTATGTTAAGGAAAAAAAAAACCTTTCCTTCCCATAAATAAGTAAAGGCCTTAAGAGAGTGTTCAAAGTTGTGAATGTGAAGCAGCGAGAGGCATCCTGCTAATTCAGATTGCTTAAAGGCTGGGGAAGCACGGGGTGCTGTCTCTGCTGGTGGCCAGGTGATCACCGCTTAGAAGTTGTGGTACTGAGCACTGTATCGCTTACAACCCTTTGATCTAGGTAAATTTTATTTTTTTTTTAGATTTGTAGATTTTTATGTCATTCTGGTTTTCTTCATTTAGGTCACACTTAGACAAAGGTCTTACGCACATGCTTCAACTATCTCTGAGTGCTCTACAAACAGAGATCTTGAATAATAGCATCTGTGGAGCAAGGACGCCTCTCTCGTCTTCCTGCAAAGTGTGTGCTTGATAAGTCATTTCATGTTGCCTATTTTAAGGAGTTCACATTGGATTAATCAAATTGATTTCTAGAGTCTCAGACTCTAGAAATCTCCAATTAATCTCGTCTATGCTATTGGAAAGAAATTTATATATTGATTTGAGCTTCCTATGTATTGTTTTAATGAGGTATATATATAGCCTTAAGTAGAATCAACATGATATAAAACTGCAGTGGCGCTATTTGGCATGTCAACAAGTAAAAAGTAGTAGGACAAAGCTATCAAACTCAGTTACTGTGATGGTTAAGAATATCCAGGGCTGGAATTGGCTGTTAGTATGTAGTGTGCTTACCATAGCAGGAGAAGAGATAACGAGCTTAGTTACAGTAAGATAAAGTATAATATTAATCAGAAGACTCTCTTTGCTCAGCAGTGTAGTTTTGTGTTACTGTTTCCCAAGCCAATTGACAAATAACTTCTCCACACAGAGGAATGACAGACAACAGAAGAACAGTGGCAATGTCTGCAGATTATTGTCTGGTTTGTTAATTGGTAGGTAACTACCTTCTGGCACACTTGCCCATATGCCACCTGAAAGGTAGTTTAGAGGCGCACATATCTGATGCTTTGGAAAATGATTTTTCCCCTCTCAACTGGATTCAAAAAGAGAGCAGAGGGTAGAGCACAGCATGGAAACACCTGGGAATCCAAAATGTGATCGAAGCCGTTCTGTGAACATGTAAAAGTAATTTTTCTTGGCTGCAAGTGCAGAAAGTTTAAGCACATTAAATGATGTTTTTCAAGTCTTTTCCATTCCCTCCTGATGTCATCTTTAAATCTGGTAATTCATCCTTAACCGGTGAGGCAACATTATTCACAAGAGGAATTTATTCGGAGAAGGCTTTATCGTGGCATTTCCTTCCTGCTGATGTTTCCCAGTGCTGAGCACACTGTTGATGCTCCCGGAGGCTGTGGACAGCTGATGGCTGAGCTGTGGCAGCTGTAGGGATGAGGACGGAAATGCTCCTGGAAATGCCTGGCTTCCTGGATACCTTTTAATTTATGGGAGCCCGAGCGGATTAGTGTATTGGAGCTCTATGGAAAAGAAAGGAAAGCGTTGTCATGTTCTGTGTTGTAGTGGCTTCTGCAAAGTATAGACAAGAAATTAACAACCACCTGCATGCATGAGGGGAAAAAAATGTTAAGAACAGTGGAAGGCATTTTTCAGAGAACTTTGAACTTTCTGTAAGAAACATTTTTGATGTCATATTGTCTACTTTTCTCTTTCAAGCTGTAGCCCACCAAGCATCTTTCTGTATCTCTGCACTTGCTTTCTTGCACATATGCCTGCTTTGGTCTAAACTCTCAATCACTTCTAGTGCACAGCTAAAACAAGGGAAGAGTGGTTACTGTATGTGAGTGTGTGCGGCAATAGAGATTTATGATTGTTGTCTGCATTCACGTAACCCTTAGGAAATCCCGTCGATTACTGGAATTCATCTTTATCATCAGGAGAATTCCCCTCTTTCCCTCACCATTGTTCTAGCTACAAAAACACCCTCTTCTCTTTAACCTTGCATTTTGTAATGGGAGATTTAATCTCCTTTTCTTCACCACCTTGTCCATCACTTTGCTCTTCCAGATCTGCAAACCGTGTCTTCTGCTCCAGTGACATAACGTTTGGTACATTGCCAAGTGTTTAGCTTAAGCTGGACCACTGAAGTGATGACATGAGATTTTTCTGAGTAGCTGTGATATTTACCCAGGGAGCCTACAGCCTGTCCCAAGATGATGTACTTCCAGTTCGGACTGGCTACCTGACATCTCATGATACATTGCAATGCCTCAAGTAGGAATTTGAAAAAGGGATCTTGGACTTCTTGGGTGATGAGGGAGCGACTGAGTGACAGGTCTGTGGCAGCAATACTTTGCCAGAATACTCAAAAAAGAGTGTGTGCCTGGTATAAGTGGCACTGGGGTTTTAAGTTTGTTTTTCATCTAGATATTACATTTTTATGGATTGCTGGTTAGCACATTTCAAATGCAGAACAGCTTTTAGTTTTATGAACTGGCAGGACATAAGGACAGCAGGAGTATATTAGAGTTAAATTATAAATTCTGTTTCTCTTTTTTAAGCTATGCACTTCCAGTTAGTTAGAAAAACACATTTTTGTTTAATTTCCTGTAAAATTTCCTGATTAAAAAATAGTGCTTTTTGAGATCCTACAAGTGCCTAGATAACTTGCTCAGCCAGATTTTTCCAAATGTCCCTAGTGCTCAAGTATTCTAGCATTTGCATAGTTTATGCACATCAGTACTTTGGAACATACATTAGAAAATGTAAGGATCTCTCATCTTGGCCGTCTGGATGGCATATGAGATTTTCTGTGTTTTCATCTGTTTTCATTAGTGTACTCAGCTTTCAATATATGTTTTAATTTGCTATGAATAAAAAAAAAAACAAACAACAATTCCTCTGTTTTATTTTTGCTATAAGAATAGTAATACCAAGAGAAGGCAATTCTCCCTGTCCATTCCCTTGACCTCTGTGTCATGTATATGACGAAGACTAAGATGTTTCCAACCAGAACATCAGTAATATGTGTAATATGCTTTGTTTCTTTTCCTGTTGACATGAGTTTAGAGTAATGTGCGGTTAGGGCAGCAGAGTACATCTAGAAAGAAATTGGTGACCTTGTGGTGTGGAGAATGCAACCTTGTGGGGTGGAGAATGCCGCTTCGAAGCAAAGTAGCAAAGATACCAAACTGAGGATGTAATGCTAGCTGCTTCCAGCACTATATTGGCTGTTCCACAGAGAAATTTATTTCATGCGTGGCAGTTGTGCTGCTTTTGGTCAGAGGTGATGATCTCAGGACTCTGACACTATAGTATCTAAAATCTGTAAAATCCCTTTTCATTCTCTAGTTTTTCATTCACTAATTCCTGTGTGGCAACCCTCCCCCCCACCCAAATATCTCTTCCACTTAAAAAAGCATGCTGTCTGTCATAAATGAGAGGTTTCATGACAGTGGTTTCTTTCAGTAGGGAAAAAAAAGAAGATTATAGTAGAAAATGTTTTAGAGACAGAACTACTTCAGAGATTGTCATGACTGGAAGCTAGTACCCTTCTAAGGATGCTTTCTAGACAGTTCTAGAAAGACATACAGTACTTTAAAGTAGTTTTATTTGTGTTCCTGCTTGCTGCCCTTGCTGTGGGTAGCACAATGGGTTTCATTAGCGGAGGCAAATATTCTGTCGATCTTGGATCCCAAGTAATATCCATGAGCTGGTGTAGCAGGGAGTTTCACTTGCTGAACAGCCTGGAGCCATAGACAGTTGCCTACACTTAAAGCCAATGCTCTTCTCCAGAATCCTTGCCTTATTTTGGTACATGGGTATATGTGTCACCCTTTCAGTTATCTGGAAAACAATTGAGTGTGGAGTGAATTAGCTTTGTTAAAGTTTGATCAGGGCGGTGAGAGGTCATGGTCCACCGTAGCACTGCGAAGCAGTTCAGCGTGTGTGTGTACGTGACCTGCTACGCAACGTTCTTCATCCGAGCTGTTGGCAAGCTGTCCGTGCTTCCTTGGAAATAGACCACAGTGACTCAAGTGCTGATGATTTGATTTCAGTTCTGGTCTGGTCTAGAAGGAGTAACCTTGGAGGAAATCAAAACTTGAATTATCATGGAAGGTGATCAAGTGTAAATTGAGCTTTTCAGGACGTTGTGGCCATCTGCTTTCTTCCTAATGTAATTCAAAGTGCTGGTCATGCTGTGTGAAGTAGAACAAAGATAATTTGTAGTGAATGTTCAACTAATTTCACTGTACTTTGTGGCTTTTGTACAAAAGCCAATGCGTCTCACATACCTTCATGTTTTGAAAATACCTCTGAAATTCCTTCAGCAAAAAAAAAAAAAAAAAAAAAAAATCTTATTTGTCAGGTTATGGATACAGACCTCTGCAGTAGAAGAATTTTTACATAGTTTCTACACTTTTGATAACCCCATTTTAAGCAGTGTGGTTTTTTACTTTTTTCTTTCTTTTTTTCTTTTTTTTTTCTTTTTTTTTTTGCTATAGCATGCTGTGTCTTTAACAGACTATTAAGGGCCACTGCTCTGTTCACCATCATATCAGCTAACTGTTCAGGACAGATCTAAATGAGAAAGTGCTTAAAATACCAATGATATTTCTGTGTGAACATTGCCAATATTATAATAGCCCTGGATTTGAGCTACAGCAGTAAAGAGTATTGGAAAATGGTTCTTTGTTCACTGCAGTCACAGAACTGTTTTTATTTCTTGATTGGATAAGCTGTGCTGCAAAATGGAGTAGTGTTCATTGCAATTACATATGCAATTTGATAGTGAAAGCTATTTATAATTAAATTTTCTTTTAGTGAATTTACAATAGTAAGAAATTAATATGACTCATTATTTGTGGAAAATAAGTACGAAAACATGGCCAATTCTGATGAAAGTCTGTTTCATATTCGAACGAGTATTTTCAACTTATACTTAGTCCAGTGTTCACTCACATTTTCTATTTGATTCTTTTATAACTCAGATTTCATGATGGGAATTATAGACCAATTGTAAATTCTTCAGAATGACCTTTGTATGACTACTGGAAGTTTCTGTGGATTTCTGTTAGTGCACTTGTGATTTCCTTTGATGAAGCTTTGGGAGATCTTTGGTAATAAAATGTAGAATTATGAAATATGCCTAAGCTTGCAACTATGTTCTTGTCTTTAAATGCAGAACTGCATCAAGGCTTTGCTTGGTCTGCATCTGACAATGTGAACCTATTTCTTCTTAAAATAAGGGGAGAGCCGCGAAGAAGAAGAACAGGGCATATTATATTTAGAATTTGTTATTACTTATAATTAGATCTGTAATGTATTCACCTATATCAGACCCAATTAGTATATATTAGTAGGTTTGAACCCTTACTGAGTTTTTCTTCGAAAAAATTGTTGTAATTGGTGCAAACTGCTGACATTGCATGAGAACTGAGGACTAACTAAGGACAAGCAGGGAAATGAAAGGCTGGGAAATCTGAACATGATTTTTCATTTTCTCATTTGAACTTGCACCACATTAGTTACGAGACTTAGTTCTGGAATAGTTTTTCCCTGGAGAGGGGAGGTATGTAATAGGCAGGAGACCAGTCTTTGCTTGTAAAGGTGCTGCGATGAAAGACATGGAGCATTTCAAGGGAAAAAGAAAATTACATAGGGTGGGGGAAATGTTACAAGGCTTTTTTTCTGAATTATTGAAAACATTAAGTTTTTTTCTTTTGTAAATGTTCTGTCAGCAATCGGAATTTTTATACATTGTGCTAATCCTACCTTTATATAAAAGTCATAAATCTTATAAATTAATGTGTCAGGCAGTTACCAGAACTCTTCAGTCTGTTTCTTTTTATGGAGTGATCTGACACGTTTTGCAAACAGCAGACTTAGGTGCTCTGCATGAGTCCCAAACTGGATTTTTAGCGATCAGCTCGCAGGAATGGACTTTGGCACTACTTCCAATCAGGTGAGAAAATGTGGTTTAACTTAAAGGCAATAATACTGGAAAAAAGATATGAATTACTGACCTTTTGACATGATATTTTAAAGTTGAGCATAATGATACTGTGGCCTATGAATGTTTTTATTGGTACTTCCATTAGTTCCCTAATAATCTCAACATTTCCAGTTGCATTACATTTTTCTGGAGCATAGAAGTCTTTTTTTTTTTTTTTTCTTTTTTTTTTCTCCCCATCTCCCTATTTTTCAGGCACACAGATACATTTTATGGCTAGTTGGCAGAATTAATTCTGTTGCTTACATTGCTTCTGAAATTTGAGGGATGTGATTCTGAACTTTTAGCTGACCTCTTAAAAAATATATATGCAACTGTTTACAAACACAAGTCTCAAATTGTTTATTCAGTGAAGAAAATACAATAGTGTAACTGCCAACAGCTAAAATCTGTAATAGAGGGAAAACAATTTTGCACTTATAACAGAAAAGTCAATTTGCGATACTGTAAGGCAATAAAACAAAGGTCCAGTCAGGGTCTGTCCTAAAAGCAGTGGGATTTATGGGCAGTTCAGAAAAAAACAATATATATTACAGAATAGATTTTGATGAAGATGTTTTCATTATAGCAAATAGCTTGGATATTTTTTAACATAGACTTTTGTGTACTACATATTTCTGATAACTGTTGCTCACATCCAGCAAGTTCTGAAGTCCTGCAGTACTCTTAAGGCTCTCTAGTGCAGATACCAAAAAAAAAAATATTGCTAAATTCTTCCAGTGCTCCAGCCCTGAAGCAACATTCTGTAACCAGATGATGCATATTAACTTGCTTCCCATAAGAGAGCAGTCTAGTGCTGAAGGAAAAAAAAAAAGAGCTATTTTTTAAATATCAAATGTTTTTATCCCAAGCATCTGGTTTGAAATTTTCTCAATTCAGAAAATGTCATGTTAAAGAAAGTGCAAAATACTTTAAAATTGTTAGGAATGAATGAGGCAATTTGGAGGAATGACAAACCACTCATTTTTTCTTTTTCTTTTTTTTTTTTTAAAATATGAAGGATGCTCTTGTGAGAGCCCTGGAAGAGCAGTAGCGCTGGAAAAGTCATTACTGCATGTACCTGTGTCACCTTCAGCATTACTGGTGGTGTTTCTAACACAAGAAGCTGAGATGTTGCAGTAACGTGTTGCCACCTCTGTGGCAACTGAACACCCTGAGCCCATTTCACAGATGTCTCTTCTTGTGTGGTTGATAGGCAACGTGGGCCTCAGTTGCTGAGAGGAAGGAAACAGAAGTTGTTGTATTGCATCAACAAATGCTTTTGAGTTGTGTCCTAAGAGTTACTTCTATATTTGTCAGTGTCTTCTGCAATTTTAGGAAGATTGTCTTCACTGGAATAAAATCAACAAATGAGAACATGGTGGGTAGGTGTGATGTCTGTTCTTAATTAACTGCTTCATATGACTAATGCTTTGATCTCTGATAATAAGGGACTTAAGATTCAAGTTTTTACTGATGACACCCAAATTTGCATTTTTTCTGAGAATTTGTCAGCTTGACAAGATCACAAGCACAGTGCTTTACTGCAAAAAATCTTCTTGACCCTCCTGCTAAATGGTAGTGGTGCTATTAAAATAAACACCAGTGGATCTAATCTGTCTAGTGCAGGATACTGAGTGAGTGTAATTTGATGCGTCTGGCAGTAGTGAAACACATTGCTGTTTAAATATTAAAGGAAAAGTTTGAACTTTTTAATGCCAAATGGGCAAATTTTGTCAATTTTTTTTTTTAAATCAAACATGCATAAGTTCAGTGTAAAATTGAATTTAATTTTATTTTAATATTTTTAAAGGAAATTATTTTACTCTTACTGCAGTATCCTTTCTGTTGTATGCTATAATGGACTATTTCAGCTTCTGCCGGTTCAGTTGACATGTGTTTCTACCAGCATAAAAGAAATTAGCTCCATTCACTGGAATTTTCCTAGTTTTTATCAGGAGAGTTTAGTGTTTCTTTGAGAAAAGCAGTATGCATCAGTAATGCCTTGGAAACATTCAGGATCTCTATTGCCACGCACACACATTTTCCTCCTTCCAAGGGGCAAATCTTGATCAATAGGACACCTCCTTATGGCTTTTGTACCTTAGATGTATGTGAAATGTAGGATTCCAGATAGGTATCTTATTTTAGGATAGATCTTCTTACGGAGCTTAATTGTTTGCTAACTTACTTCTTGAGGAAAAGTATTTTGAATAATTGCTGTCCTTATGAAGATAGTATAGAGTTCAGGATAGGCCTCCTTTGGCAGGCTCTTGAGAGGTCACTGATTGCAGATAAATATTATCTCTGTTTTTCTTGGTAGAGTCTTAACTCTACCTCTTCTGAGGTTTTATTCTTCTCTTTTTTTCCTATGAACTTTCCTTGGGTTTAGCTATCTTTGCTAAGAAGTGATGCCGATGCCATGCCTGGGGTTTAGCTATCTTTGCTAAGAAGTGATGTCGATGCCATGCCTGCTTGTGTAGTAATCTGTGGATATATTTTTAATCTGTTCATAAAGATAAGGATGAAGGTCAAAGGCAAAAAGTTCCTACTGGTATTGCAGAAACCAATGATTAGGCAAGGTGAAAAAGCCCATCTGGGAGCCCGCTTTTTGTCCTTGCACAAAGGTGACTGTAACTTTGTAGCTGTCCTTTTTCTGTGCACTTTTTCTGGTTCTTTGACACAAGTCCTTGCTGGACTCTTAAGGTGTCTTGGAAGCAATCAGGCACATGCTGCCTCTTGGCCCAGCATCCAGGCGGAGCTTGGAGGAGATGCTGGGGACATCCTGGGGAGCACGCTGGTGTGATAAAGGGGAAAAGAGGCGTTACTGCAGTAAGTAGGCATGGAGAATACAAGTCTACAGGTCTACTCTTTGCAGGACAGTTTCTTAAGTCATTTTGGTATTTTTCTGCCTGATTCTGGAGATCCCTAGCTCTCTTTCTTGTAAGTGTATTTGTATTACTGTTATTAATTTCTCTTTCTTGCTCCAGCACTGAGACTGTGGTCTCTGAATAGAAGCACAGCCATGGGGTGTGTATGCTAGATGTGATCCAGTAGTGCAGAGGTTCCCAAACTGTGGTCTCCAGAAGGCTGCTTGTATGTTGCTGGCTCTCTCTGTTTGTTTGCAGCTGCTAAATTGCATTAAAGGCTGCTAAAAATAGACTAAACATTTCCCCATTTACTTTCCAAGCCAGCAATTGCTATAATTGCCACTTGTCATGGGGAATAGAAGTATGTGTGTGCAAGTGTGTGAGCATCTGCGACTGAAGGGGGAACTGCGGTGAAACAAGGCCTCTAAGAGAAGATCCTCTTTCCTTTTCTCCTGCTAGATTAAGAGTTTTAGGGAATACTATCCAGGAATCGGAGGAGTTTTCCCTTCAATTCCTCTGCCCTTTATGCTTCATGGGCAGTGAGATCAGGTAATGTTGACTGACAGGTTGGACACTCATGAAGGCACCAGATCAAATAAAGAGGTAGTTCAGGCTGTGAAAAAAAATTCAGTTCTCTTGCAGCAGCACAGAAGTTCTGTGAAATTTCATTGGCACAATTTGTTGCTAAGCCTGATATTTGTTTTAACTTAAGTCCCATAGGTGAAAGGGAAGGTAACTCCACTCTTTGGTAGCTCCAGGCTGTTGGTAGACTCAATGGAAGGAATTTTGAGGGTTTTCTCTGAAACCGTAAATGCAGGCTATTTTAGAACTAAAAGCTCAAAAAATCAATTTAACATGATTGTTTGATCTCATTATCCCTCCCAAATATCCATTCAGTCCCTTTGGGATCATGCAGTGAAGAAATAAAGACGACGTTAGCCTCAAACGAAAAAAGGCACATCATCTCACACTCTGTCATGTGGCCAGTGTACCAGTTATTCTAGACTTGTACTCTATTTTATTGAATGACTTTTTTTATCTGGAAATTTTACTGGGAAGATTTTAGCTCACTAGTTTTATGGCTTTTTTTTTGGTTCTTTTCTGGCTTCCAAGCAAGTGGTCTGCCCAGCACCGGCAGGGGAGGGAGGGAGGCTGAGGGAAGGAAGGAATCAGTGTCTTTTATTAGAACTAGGTTGGAATCTTTTTCTTTCTCTCAGTGAAGTTTTAGGGTTTTCCCTTGGAAAAAAACCCAAACAAACAAAGAAACCTAATTATGGTTGCATAAACATGATCATTTTAGGAAGAAAAAAAAAAAAATCCAAACCTTCTCCTCAGCTGTGTCTCCACAATAAAGACCACTTCAACTACTTAGAACATTGTTTGATCAAGAAATGCAAACAGTGGCTGTGAAAGCGCTCAGTAAATTGAATGTTTTTCCTTCTCTTGTAAACTGTGGAGATGTTTCAGTGGAAAGAATTTCAGATAACCTCTGTGTTTCTCCTTGTAGTAAGGTCCAGATGAAATGTGAGCAGAGATCTCTGGGAGGAACTTGCAAAGTTTCTTCTAGAGGTTTGCCTGAGGAGAACCGGGGTGATGTGACGGGTTATCAAGCTCACTAGCCCAGCCCGTGTGTGGGAAGAAACAAAGCACACAGAAAGCACAACCGTCCCCTTGGTGTATGATCTGTGTAAGCAGCTTGTGTCCTGCGACTGTGAAATTGTAGCTCTTTGAGACAGGAGGGAGAAGGAAGCAAAGGGGAGGGGAGCTAGCGCAGTGTTGGAGCCAGACAGTCATGGGAATTGAGATGAAGTTGTCAGGAGCAGAGGTGAGTGAAGCCTTAAAGTCGGGGAGGCTGTTCTAATTCGAGAGGAATGGTGCCGTGGAGCCAGTTAATGGATCTGAGCGGAGTAGTTAGAGGGGATGGTGAAGTTGATCTCAGGCTAGATTAATCCCTGATGTAATCTTGTTGGCATGGTTGTGCTGGCTTCCCTCCTTTTCAAGCTTCAGTGAAATTCCTTCAAAGATATATTTGGCCCTTCCAGTTCTTGTTTTACCAGATTCCACTGAATCATCATGTTTTACCAGATGCTACTCAGAGCCTCTGCCCTGGATTACGTCACCGGTGTCAGAGCAGTGGGTCAGGTTACTGGGAGAGTAGGTTTCCATATAATGAAATTGTCATACTTGTGAAATGTTTTGCTTAATGAAGTTATGACTGTAGCTGTTAAATTTTCGAGTATTTTCAGTGCCAAATAACTGAATAGATCAACAGCAAAACTCCATTTATGTGTACGTGGGAGTCTGGCAAACTATTTCCCTCATCTACTAGCTTAAACAATTAAGAGTTGAGTTCTCTTTCCAGGTTTCTTACCAACAGCGCCTTATGACATTGAACGCTTCACATAGGACACGTGTCCCCATTTCCCACTCCATAACGTGGGAGTGACAGTATTCCCTATGCTTAGAATGATGTGAAGCTTTACTCAAAAATTCTAATTTACTTTGAAACTCTTTAGTACCATGTGTTATTAAGAAGTATGTGGTGTGAGTGGATGCTGCTACATAGAATTATAGAATCATTTAGGTTGGAAAAGACCTTTAAGATCATAAAATCCAACTGTTAACCTAGCCCTGCTGAGTCTGCATAGCCAGCCCTTATTGAGCCGATATATGTCTAATCTGATTCTAGTAATGACGCTTAAATACAACAAAATGATATCAGTGTAGATGACCTTCAGTAAAGGAAAAGAACAGATGAAGTACTGTGAGAGGTACATATCACTGGGATCTAGCTGGTTATCGAGTGAGGGATGTGTATCTATTTCTGCAGGAAACCACAAATTCTTTGTCAACAGAATTGACAGGTCATCCTTGACTTTTTAATCCACAGAATGGCCTTATTCATTGTAAACTTGCCTTGTGTTACAGCATGTGAGTTCAGAGTGAGACCTGAATGTTCTCACCACATGGAACCCATTTCGGTGGAGAGATGGAAAGCATTATTTTGTAAATGCATTTGTTAACAGTGCAAACCAGAACAATTGAGCACATTGGGCCTCAGTTTGATTGCACCACATCCCGTTAAATTGTTGGTGATGGTTTAATTGTAGCTCAAAAAGTAGTACAGGAATGTTGATGAAGGGTACCTTTTTTGCTTACATACTACTGTATCTTGAATAATGTCTTCTTAGCCAACTGGATTCTTAAAATTTGATTTTCTATTTCTAAGATGTCAAAATATTACTGCATTTGGCCAGTGGTCACAGAGTTCGTAGTCAGAATCTTGTTCAGTTTCATGTTTAATTATACCAGTGCTAATAGATCTATGTAACCTCATAAATCTGGTTTGTGAGCGCCACTGTGATTATACCCAAAATAGACTCCCAGGTTTTTAATGGGAACCTGCTAGGAACAGTCTTTCTCCTTGGAGTTTACACAGTGGAGCTCATCCATCATGAGAGAGAAATTTTATTTAAGAGTTCTCAAAGAATGTAAATCTTTTTCATGAGCAGTATGTTGAGAAGGGGGATATTTACTTCCAGGCAGTAGAAGTGTTGTGTCAAGATGGACTCTGTGTGAAGAGGGTGGGCAAACTAAGCACAGATCCATCTGCTTCATTTCCAGTATGATCGACACTTTCCATATGTCGTAGTTCAGCCCCGATCGGGACCAGACTACGCAGTCTCTCTCTCAGCTTCCTGCATCTGCAAATTAGTGAGACTTGGAAAGCAGGATGGTGTCCTTGGTCTCATTCCTCCCCTTCTCTGTTGTGGGGTCCCACCCATACACCACAGTCCTTCGTGAAACTGCTCCGGTGTGGGTCATCTCTTCCACGGGGTGCAGTCTCTCCAGAACGGCTGTCCCAGTGGGCCCTCCATGGGCCACAGCCGCCTTCAGGCATCCACCTCCCCTGATGTGGGGTCCTTCACACGCTCCAAGTGGATCTCTGCTCCTCTGTGGACCTCCATGGGCTGCAGGAGGACAACCTGCTCCACCATGGTCGTCACCACAGGCTGCAGGGGAATCTTGGCCAGGAGCCGCATTACTCCTCCCCCTCCTTCTTCACTGACCTTGGCATCTGCAGCCGTTCCTCTCACTAGAAAAGTTCTTCACAACAGGCTGACAGATGCCTCTCAGAATCTCTTCACATCATCCATCTCATCTCCTTTCCACTTCTTGCAGCTGGGCTGGGCCGAATTGGGCCCAGTCGGCTGCCTGGCAAGAGGCCAGAGGGTGAGGCCTGCAAGGCCCATGAGGCCTGCGCCTCCCCCTCTCTGCCTCTGCCCCTACTTAGCTTCTTCACATCTTCTCTCTTTTTTTTTTTTTTTCCTGTTTTCCCCTTTTTAAATACGTTATCGCAGAGGCATTATCACAGAACATTCTGCTACCAATCGTCTCGGCCTTGGCCAGCAGCGGGTCTGCCCTAGGCCCGGCCGAGTCCACTGAACAAAGGGGAGTGACTTCTAGCAGTTTCGTACAGAAGCTGCCACCTTAGGCCCCCCCTCACCAAACAAAACCACAACACCATAATTGAAGAGGACAACAAAAATTGACCCAAATCTGCAAGTTTCTAATAATAAAATGTAGTCAATAAACAAAAGCCACATGTACAGAAACTATGCACCTGTTGAAGAGATCACTTTTCATTGTGAGTAGCATCAGACACCTGCTTAGCTGCTTTAAATCATTTGTGTATTGACTTCCCTTAAATGTTATGATATGCATTTTAGAAAATTTAATGAGGATGCTAATCAGAGGAGGCTAATTGGAGGTCTCCAGGTGATGCAGGTTCACTGTATCATTCTTAGTGTTGCTTGAAGAATGGTGAAAGCAATTATCAGCTGTTCGTGTCAGTACCTGTTTATTATTTCACATCTGGTGGCTCATGTTTCTGTCCCCCTTAACTTTCCCACATATGTTTTATTTGGTGCTCCATATACCACATGTTGAAAGAAAACTTAGTTAAAAGACCAAGCAGGCACGATGAGTGAAGGGGAGTGCTTGGATGAAGGCAATTCTGAACAAATGCATGTCTGAAGATTCTGCTTGAATACAGTGTAATCTTTGTACCTTTTTAGTAACTACTTGAGTGCTGTTTGCTCTGAGAATGTTGTGAGATTTTTCACTGCCTCCGAGACCAAGGAAGTCATTCTGTAGACCTTGCATGTAGTCTGTGTTTCGCATTGTCTCTATTTAGAGAATCATTAAAGAGTGACAAATAGTTTCCAAACGCATCTATCATGCATTGCTGCTTCTGTTGCATCAAAAGAAAATATTTCAGTTGAGAATATTTCAGAATATTGACGTAATAAAGACTTGAAGCCAGATGCCAGGCATCGTCTTAAGCTTAACTCTGTTTCTTTTCAGTGCAAACACACACACACACATGCACAAACAGGCGTAACACCCCTCCAGTTTTGCTAACATGATCTGAGGTGGGCTTTGTCCACACTATGTCAGTACATACTGACACTGCATCGCTCTAAACATAGCGTATGACATAATGTTAATCCAAATAAAAGATGAGCAGAAAAAGGAAGAGTCGATTATTTGTAAAACAAAGCAATCTGACTCTTCAGGAAGTAGTCCCTAATTCCAGTGTGATGTCTCCTGTGACTGAGCCTTCGGTGGATCAGGCTCTCTGTTTCTTGACTTTCTGACTCACCGAAGGAAACTGTTGGCCTCTTTATCTTGTATATTGAAGGAGCAATTTGTACTTTTTTCTCTTAAGAATTGTTTTTTAAAGAAATTATGTAACTTTCTCTGTCGAACTACTTGTCTGCCTAGTATTTTAAAGGCCTTTCAGTTCACATATCCCTGTCTAAATCGCAAGAGACTAATATACAGTATATGGAGTTCTTTTAGCTAAGGTAACGCTGATCAGAGAGTAAGTGTGGCTGGATTCTTAATGTTGTCAAGGAGCACCCAGAAGATGTACAATGAAATGGAGATTTCTTTGGTGGTGATCTTAATCTAGTTGGTTGATGGAGGCTGAAACTGCAGTTTTGGTCTGGTTTTTGTGGATGCTCCGCTAGGGATTCTACCAGGGCAACTGACTAATGCTTAATGTGATGCTTATTTTGTGATCTGGAGTTGAGACACCAGTTTGTCCCATTGGCCAGTAGCAGATGTCAGAGTGAAACATCCCCATGGTTAATTACAGTGAGGAATTTCTGAAGGTTTCTGGAGCAGGTGTCTAAATTGACAGAATCTTCCAGGAGGTAACTTGGGATATTGAACTTTGGGAGTTTCCTTTTTTGTTTTTTTTTTTTGGGATATACAAGCAGTTGTATATCTTTATATATACACCTTATAATTCAGTGATGTCATTGCTCCTCTTTGAGAAAAATAATATAGCATGATTCTTAAAAGTGATGCTTCTAGTCAAAAGTAGATCTGTGTGTAACTGGGCTCTGACTTTATTGTGAAACATGGGTGGCAAACTGATGAAAAAGACTTTGAGCTGGCATGTGTATTCACAAAGGACAGAGTGAGAAAACTGAAACTTTACTCTTGGGTATAAGATTAAGACTTTTTTTTTTTTGTATTTTTTTTCCCCCCTTTAAGCCCAATTTAAACATTGTGACTTGGTGTGTTGCTCTGGCATTGAGCGCTGAAAGGAGCACATTCATTGTTAAAATCCCAGACTAGTGGAGATGTTACTAGATTCGCTGTTACGCTTTTTGTCATTTACTGTATTAGTTCTCTCATTATAAGAAACCGTTTGTCAGCAAATCTCCTATTGTACATTTTTCTGTTTAATGAACCGAAAGATTATTTGCTTCTTTTTTTTTTTGTATTTTTTCTCCATTTCACTGCCTGACATTAAAATGAGTTACTCAGTTTTGTCTTCAGGAGGACAGCCTTCTCTTTTTTGTTTAAACTTTCAACTTTGATCCTTTTTGTATGTGAACATCCATGGTACGTACTGTGTGCTTTCTAATGTAATCTTAGCCCTCAAAAAAGCAAAATAGCAGAGTAGTGTCTCTATTCTTATACTTTCTCTTGTCCATGTCTCTCTTGCTCATCCATCATCCCAGGAAGAGCTACTTGTAATAAAATTAATTTCTGAGCACTCATTAACATAGGAAATATTTTTTTTTCTTTTTCAGTCAAAGCTGAGAATGGCGGTGGCTGAAGGCCCAGTTCCCTTACAGTGGTTACAAATAAATGTTTAAGTGTTTATATACGTATAGCAAATGTGCTCTTTTGGCATCTGAAATCAGGGATGTGAAATTGCTCAACCTCACCTAACGATGCAGTATTTCCCTCAAGGTACTTTTATCTCAGTAGGAGTCTATTGTTATTTTTTTTTGCCGTTGACTGTAGCAGCAATATGGAAAGAGTTGTATGTAAAACCAGTCAACGCAAACACATATAGCACAGGACTAGAAATAACATTGATGAGATGGACTATTTCATCTCACGATTTTGATTCTTTTTATAATGTAGAAAAATTTAAGAAGGCTTTAGTGTCATTTATATCAAAAGATTAGTTCTGAGAGCCTGGATAAACATTGCTAGAATCTATATTTCAACTTTCAAGTGTTTAACAAAGGATTATGGGATTGTCCTACAACCATGAGCTAAAGTCCGGGAATTTACATTTTCCTTTTTGCAGGATAGTTCCTCTTAAAATCATACTCTGAACAATGACTTATTTTCTTGTGCCAGTACTCAATTCCAAATAGTGTGGCTTGGCAGCAGGCAGGTCTCAGATTTCAACCACATGTATTTAAAAAAAAATCAAAAGATCCTTCTTTGGCACTCCACTCACATATCTTAAAAAGCTGTGTTTGTGCGTCAGATTTAAACATAATTGAAACCAGGGGTACAAAAACTGAACTTTTCTTCCAGGATATTTTGACTTCGATTGATTCCAAAAACATTGAAAGGGAACAGAATGGGAACAGGGTGCAGTATGCAGCATGACAATGCATGTAAAAGCTTAACTTAATGGAGCATACATACATGATAACACAGTGGTCTTTCTAAAAATACATGTATTTGTCTTTCGTTATGTATTTAAAACAAACATATATGCACAAATGCATGCATTCGTGGCACAACACTAAGCAAATTTCATTTGGTCAATTGAAGGATCACTCTGCCTATGGAAGTGTTGGTTTTTTTTATTGACTGAAAATTGGTAGCTACATCTGTATGTGCCATAATTTAAGATTGGAAGTGTAGTTTATATGGAACTAAAACTGGTGAGGGAATTCAGAACGGTGTCATAAATTAGGTGAGAATGACAGAGGTTAATATCCTTATTTTTAAAAAATGTCTCTTTGGATCTTTAATATTTACAAATTTTTTTTTGGCCATTAAAGTAAAATATTACTGCTTATGCCAGAAGTGACAATATACAAGAGAGTGTCTTTCTGTTACTTACATTGTGTTTTAGAAATATTTGTAAAAAATTACATGAACTTCGTAGCTGGCCTCCATTATGCAGAAAATCATTCTTATTCCCAAGGATTTTTTTTTCTTTTATCCACAAAAAAAAAAAATATGTGAAAAGATGATTCTCTATCTTCTGGAAGTAAAACGTCCACCAAAGGAATGACCTAAAACAGACACGTAGGTGGAGAAGACTCCAGGTTTCTTCTGTTCATTATTTATAGGTGAGGTAAAATATCAACTAAGAGAAGTTATCCTAGAAATTATCCAGAAAGCACAAATTCAGAGCCTGTTATGAATTGACCAGTAAGATAATATAATGACAAATACAAATTAAACCCAACACATACCAAACATTATTTTTCCATCTTTTAATAAGAAAAATTCTTGTGTGGCTGATGATGAACCTTACAAGCCTTACCCTGCCCTGGCTGTCTGGTACTTCCAAAGGGTAGAGGGATGTAAAGAGCAGCAAAGGGTCGTAAGTGAAAGAGAAGAAATATGTAATGTTATAATGTTCACACCACAAAACAAATGAGAAAAACAACTGGGGAATCCAGAAGAGGGTAAAGAAGCAACACAGTTGCCCACTACAGCTAAAAGGGATTATTTGGTCACACACATTTTAAATAAAACCACAAAAACACATAACAAAGATGCAAAAAATCCAGCAGTTTCCTACACGCTCACTTATTCATCTTATGTAGCAGAAGTAAAGAAAATTTAAAAAACTATTTACCAGATGGCACGCTGCGGTTTGATCTTAGGCCAACCTTAGACCTTCTGTGAATTCTTTTCAATGATTTTTATGTTTGCTGAGGATTCCACTGGCACAAAAAAATAATGAGAAGTATTATAATTCAAGTCACTCACCTTTGGAAAGAAATCTCAATGGCCAAGTAAAGGGAAAAAGAATATAGTATGAAGTCAGACCTGTTTATCAGTGTTTTTTGGGTTTTTTTGGTGGTTTTTTTTTTTGTTTTTTTTTTTTTTTAAATCTTGCAACTTTCTTGGCAGTCTAATATTGTAGGTATCTGCATAAGCATAAATAGTTGGTTGCTATGAACAGAAGTGAATATTTTGTCAAATACTGATAGATTCTTCTAAAGAACTTTGATACAGATTCAGCTTGAGTTTGGGTCAGAGAGGACTGTCTTATTTGAATTAAATAAAGATTGAATTAATTCAAATAAGTTGAATTAATCTTTTCTTCTTCTTGGGTTCATATCCCAACTTATGCGTCATTTGTGCTGTTACTTTTGTTGGTGTCCTTCAGCAAATGACTCAATTTGGAGAGAAATCATGGTTAAGGAAATTGTGACCTTTGTTACATCTTGATTTAATAGCTCAAAAGGAGCTGTATTTGAGAGAGAGGGAAGACTTCACAGTGCATGAGGAGTTGGATTAAACAAAACACAAAATCTATCCTCTTGTCTACGGAGACAGAGGGACAATTTTTTCTCCTTTATCATCCTCCACATCCCTGCCCTGAAGAACATACATAGATAATGTTAAAACTGAAACACCAGTGGAAAAAAATCATATTTCAAGGTGGCCTGGCCTAAGGGAGTACCACTTGATATTCTTGTGTAAACATCTGCTCAGTTTTGCTCTGCTTGACATCATGTAAAACACAAGGTGATTCACTGAAAGCGTGACATTTTATTTCCAAATGGATGACTCCTATATTTATCTCTTTTTCCCTATGGAAATCTTTTCCCTTTTACTGGTTGATGTCTCCTATTTTTGCTTATATTTTGTTGCAGCTGAAATGGAGTGGAATATGGATCCAGCTTCTAGGGGAAGCACGAGTTTCACTTTAATTTTTAATCTTTAGCTAAAAAGTAGTGCCACTGTCCTGGTGTATATTGGCAATAGCTAGAGAGAAATAAATAAATAAATGAATAAAAATAAAAAGAAAATGAGTTCTTCTCCTTACCTTATGATCTGGTTTTTACAGGTTCTGATTTTTGTTAAGCCTACAACTAATTTTCATGTCTCTTTTTTTTATGGAGATAAGCAGAAGTATAGAATCAAAAAATGTATGGTGCAGTCAACTGAAAAGAATGGTGCAGTTCTTATTATCTGGGTTTAGTCAACCAACACATTCTAAAAGCAAATCCCAGAGGAAGCCCAGTCCAACAAGAACATGATGCGTAGCTCTCATGTTATCAATAGAAAGCATTACTAGATTATCTTGGTCCTGCTGAATTCTAATAGCAGAATTTGTTACTTTTACCAAGAATAAAATGCAGATTGTTTATATTTTGTCCTCTGATGTAGAATAGGCTTCCTAACATTTATTTTGATGGGGCTGCATTCCAGTTTACAGGTCACTGAACTGTGAAAATAAGATATTGTGCTGTGAATTAAATTATGAATTATATGTAATGATGTGTATATATATACACATATGAAAATATATAGTTAATTATATAAAATATGAATTATGTAATTATATAACTATGAATTATTACTCCATATTGATGCTGTAGTTTCTAAAGTAAATTTTGCTTAAACAGTAATTATTCTGTGTGAAATTATCACCCTATGTTGCCATATCAAATTGCATAGGCAAAGCTGGTTACTGCATCTCAGTAGCTCTGCTCACAAGTGCTTAGTCTGCTTTTGCTCTGGGTTCTCTGTGCATTTCTCGTAGGTTGTTTTCTCTACACCATTACCACCAATAGCATCTTAGACAAAGTGAAGTCCTTGATTTCAAGCTTGATACAGACTATCTAGTGGATCCTAACTGACCTGATCCACCATTGAAGCTGGCTGTGCTTTGACCTGGGAGTTGGACTGGATGACCTCCATTGACCTCTTCCATTTTAAATTACTTTGGTTCAATGAATGGGCTTGTTGGTTAACCTGTGTGTAACCAGGTTCAGTTTCCTCGTTCACAGAGAGGTAAAGTTGCTGGTGGTGTTTAGAGTTGTTATCGAAGCATTTTTGCCTTTAAAGAGGGAGAAGGCTAGCTTTGGAGAATAGAATTTGATTCAATTATTTCTTCCAGACATTATGTGAAGACAGTGGCCGTAGCCAGCTTATGAGAGCACAGTATTTAAAGACACAGCCTAGAAAGAGACAGGAATTGAAGCAGAAGAGCAAATTGGATCTTCTGAAGGAATACATAATGTTTCTCTTATTTTTCTTTATTACATTTCCAATTTGGAAAGAAAAAAGAATGTCAGAGTAATATTTTAAATGTAATATTATCTTCAGTGTTACTACAGATGTCAGAAGTTTTCACCGCTGCATTTTGCATTGGTATAATAATTTAAAAATTACTGTTAGCTAGAAGTCAGCATGTCTGTATATGCATACATACATATAAATATACAAACGCACGTGTGTATAATACAGAATAATCTGTAAAAATGAATTACATGGTGGCAGAGTTCACTGTTTCTGAATTTGCCTCGGTGTTTGTAAGTTAAATGACACAGCCCTCTGAGTTGAGAAGCAAACAGAAGACCAATAATAGGGATAGGGAATCCATGTAGACACACATGGATGCATTACAATAGCCACAGTGTGCCTGAAGCAAGTGAGATTAAAACTGTGAAAGTATTTTACAATTAATTAATTAATTTATTTTTTTTTTTTTTTTTTTTTTTTTTTTTTTTTGTGCACAGAGCCAGGGAGTAGGAAAATGATTAAGAAGTTCAACACAAGCCTTTGGCGTATTTCTATACCTTTGGAGCATCTGGTAGGAGTACCCTAAAATATCTTTTGCAGTCAAGGAGGAATCTGTGTGGAGCTCTCCAAGGTCCTTTGGATCAAACGAGTTATTCTTTGTCCTGTCTCTGGGGCCTCAGTAAAAAAACAGAAACAAAACAAAATAACTCCCTCCACCCAAAAAAATACACCCAAACAACAAACACACACCTAAATTAATCCAACGTTATGTGGTATATGTGTGTTACACTACAAATTTTCTCATAGGAGGAAAAAAAAAAAGGAAATGAACAGTGTATGACAAAAACCCAGGAATTTTGGTGTAGTTGAAATTTAGCAGTCTAGTCAGACACAGTGTTCCATATCTAATGATTATCGAAAAAATATTATTGCAGAAAAGATGTTCTCAACAGTAATACAGTTAAAACTATTATACACACAGTTCCTTCTCTCTACCCCTTTTCTCTGCTGTTTTATTCACTCTTCCATTGCCCTTCTGGTCCTAAGCCTTCATTAAGTAGAAGTTCAGGGAGAGTGGGAGGGGTTACAGCAAGTCATCGGTATCTCAAGTTCTTGACTAGAAAAATAGGATATGAATGATGGAGTTGCTTTTTCCTCACTCAGGTGACTGCAGACTGTGTTGGTTTATCTTATTTGCCTTCTTTAAGTACAAAACATCCAAGATTTTAAAGCAACTTTGAACAAAAAAATGTTGTTAAACTCATACAAGCAGAGTACATTTGGTCAAGCTCATTTGTATGCACGCCGGCTTTGTCCTGAGGCTATCAGTTGTTGGAGCAAGGAAGGTCCAGCTATTTCTCGTCACTTTTAAAATGCTTTTTCTGTCTCATATCAGTCCATTGGGAAAAACTTTTCCTATTCCAGAGCAGAGCTTTGTAATTTTTTACATCTTTCTGAACCTAGTGTTGGCCAACAGTTGTGTCACTGACTAATGGCTTGGAAATGTGATCTGGTGTGGGAATTGCTCCAGCCCTTGCCAGATTTCCTGCTTAGCACAAAAGTGTTGGAAAAAAAAAACAAGCTATACCGGTATATTCATTTTTTCCTTTTAAAAGATGTTCCTTTTGGCTGCAACAAATTTACTTGCATAATCTGTGGTACCTATACTGTGTTTGGAAACTCCTCCTTTAAGTGGATGCTTTCTTGGCTTTTTTTTTTTCCTCCCTACACTTAATCTGCATCTATAGAAGATTTGATAATGCTGTCCATGATAATTTTATTTTGGTGACCTAGTTGGATATTGTTGATTATATCCATTACCCCTCAAAATTTCATTTTGTAGCATCTTCTTACCTGTCATAATGCTTCACAAACTCTTAAGAACACGAGGGCTCACCAAGCTGAAAATCTTGTTTTGAGAGAAGTATTTAAATACGATGATGCAGTTAGGAGAGGTCAGTAACACTGCAGAAGAGGCAGTCAGCTGGAAGGATACATTGGCAGATTTGAGAATTGAAGACAGATTAGGAGGTATTTACTTGAAAAAATTAATGTTGCAAATTTTTTCCTTGCCCTTTTTTTTTTTTTGTTTTGTTTTGTTTTAAGGGCTTTGGCTTCTACTACTTTACCTAGAATTATCCTCTTCTAAAGCTGATATTTCAGGGGATGAAGTATGATGAGCCACACTGCTGGGTGGAATTTAACTCTTCTGCATGTGTTTGGATTGACTGAATGTAAGTCACTGGAAATGCAGAATATTTGGATACTATTCTTTTCTATGGTTTACTAAAGGTTCTTAGCAAATTGTGCTTTAAATAGAAAAGAAGCTGAAATAGCTCTCCTCAGACTGGAGTTTCTCCAGTTTCTGCCTACTCTAAAGGTCTGTACCAAAATATTGGATCCCTGAAATCTTCTGCGTTGTGAAGAACAATTGTATTTTGACTCTGTCTCTGTTTTGGTGTGATGTGTGATGGTATCAGTGTTGATACTGCTTAGCTTTTGTGGTGTACTGTCTGATGTTGCTAGGAGCGAGCTACAGGCCATGAATGTACATTTGTTGTAGCCACCTGTATTTGTACTTAACTTTCACTATGCTGTTGCAGCACAGCTCTCCTCATGATGTATTTCTTGGCTCTCCACAAATACCAGCGTTTCATGTCAGCACTGAAATGAAGCCATTTATCACTTGAAAAGAAACACATTTTGTATGTTTTAATGTACATGTACGTGAAAAATATATTTTTTCCCCCTTATGAAATAGACAATACGTACATTCGTCAGACACAACTTAGTCCCCTTCTTTTTATGAGATGTCAGAAAATACTGTTAGATGTTTTAAATATTGGCAAATTATTTGGAAAAATTTGTGGATCCTCATGGTAAAAGATGTATCTGAAAGTCAGAGCTGAAGGTAAAGGTATTCTGTTCTTTGGTTTTAGATAAGTTGGCAAAGAACCACCTATTGTATTGCTGGCCTTTTTGTAAAATATTTATTTTTTATTTTTTTTTCCTTCAAAGCAATATTATGCAATTATTTTTTTGCATCTCTGTTATGGGTCAATCAATACCAGGGATTGATTAGTTCACTATATTTTGGATACCAAAATACTGGTAACTATTTGGGATAATTTACAGGTACTGAATTTGTTGACAGTGACAGCTACTCAATACTCTTTGCCTTACAATATCTGATGGGGTTAGACTTCATATCTGAGTACTGTTTTGGCTCTTCAGCCGCTCTGCAGGTCACTGTGTAGAAAAGGAGGGCATGTGAAGGACCTTGTGCCTTTTCCCAGAGACAGCTCTGACAGCTGGACTTTGAATCTCTGAGTTCTAGGAAGCTAGGACAACAAACTTCAGAGATTGAAATCTTTGGGTTTACCAAGTAGGGCAAAAAAAAAAAAAGGGAAAACAGACTGAAAACAGATCTCCTTCCTGCCCACTGTACCCTTGCAGGAGGGTTGTTTTCTCTTTACTCTCAGTCCAGCAGTTTTTCATGGCTATCTGAGTTATAATGAACTCTAATCAGTCCCCTCTAAGATGTTAAGAAAGTATGAATTTCTCTCTTGCCCAAGGCGTGTACTTCAGCTCCCTGCTCTTTGCAGAAATGCCCTGGTCACCGCCCACGTGCTGTAGACTTGTCCTCATCTCGCACTCTAGAAGCATCTTTCATCTGAAGATGCTCCCCTGCCTCTGAGGGAATTCCAGCCTGATCTTTTCCCCTGATATATTTGTTTAGCATGCAGAACAAAAATAATGCCAAATAATATGAAAGCACACAGATTTGATCCAGCTTTTGTCACGGTTTGGCAGATGCTTTGTCAGTACACAGATACGTGAATGATGGAGGCTACGGAAAGGCATAGGTTATTGTTTTAGTCTTTGTTGAGCTGTGGTGGGTGGGTGTGAGATCTCCCTGAAGAAACTCTCACTGCAACACAGAAATGTGTTTATAGTTTGTGCCCAAAGCATCTATTTCTGTGTGCAGTGGAAAGTCTTAGGTAAGATATTCCTCTCCACGTTTACCCTTCTCTTTCCCTGTTAGCACCGTTTCCAGCTGAGTGGGGTCTCTCTTGCGGTTACTGAATGCAATGCAGAATTACAAAGATGACAATTCTGGATCATCTGAAATTTATTTATTTTTTTTTTTCTAGGGGAGATATTTGACTTACTATCTATTTTAGTTCAGTAGCTTATTTATTCCTAGTGAAAGCTTCCCTGCATAAAAGGTATCCCTACACAAAACAAATTTTAATGTGTGACACTTGTGTTAGATTACTTTTTTTTTGTTTAGACTTGCTAATTCACGGAGTTTTTAACTGTATTGAGCCAATTGGATTGTAAGAACCAACTTTATTTTCTTTTTGTGAAATCACTGCCAACAATAACATGTTTATGTACTGATAGAATTTATTTATTGTTTTAAAAATAAGTGGATGCTTTTGACAGGTCTTAGAGCACTCAAATAAGGATGAGTTCTTCATGTGTTACAGTGCTTATGAAAGCTGACAGCTGTAGCATATTGTAGATTATAAATTATAGTTTATAATTGATTACTATATACATTGTAAAATGGCTATATGTAATGAGCAGGAGAAATATTACAGTTTTGTTCACACTTTATCAGGCTGTTTCCTCTACCTCTGGCTCTATTTGAAAGACCATCTCAAAATACAAGGTAAGAAAAAGCTTTTGGTTATGTCCACTGGCGTGTTAGTTAAGGAGCACACTTCTCTACTGGGAATTAGACTAATTTTATCCAGGTATCTGAATGGCTGTTAAATTTGTTCTTTGCTTGTATGATACTTGCACTGAGCATTTTACAGCCTGTGTAGAAGAAATGGCTCAGCCCTTAGGTACAAAAGATCTTATTTCAAACAGGAGTCATGAATGAGAGGAAAAGCGTATGTGTGGGGGGCAGGAAAGAGCAGGGAAAGGGTCAGGGTTACAATAATGACTTTCTGGTTCATTTAGATACACGTCTTGATTTTATTATTTCTTTATTTAAAGGTAGCATGGTCCCATTTTTTTCCTGTCCAGCCTTTCCTTTACCCCACTGACTTGTGTAGTAAATGTAAAGCAAGTTAAGAGGAGATTTGATTAGTATGAGTTAGTACTTGTGAAGCTGGTGGACGAAACAGCTTCTTTTTGGCAACTTGAAATTTGAGATAGAGCAGGCAGGGAATGCAGGATTGGCAGAGGCTGCGGAATAGATTGCATTTATTGCCTGAGGGGAGAGGAGGATCATACCAAGAGGCATTTAAAGCCATAACAATAGGCAATAGTGGTATAGTGCATGCAGGACAAAATTTTAAATGTGAGCAGTGATACATATGCATGTTTGGGTTTGTTTTTTTTTTTTTGGATATGAGATTTAAAAAAGTTGAAGAAGCCTAAGTTTCAGAATGGTGTTTAGTGCCTTTGAAACATCTCTTCACTCCATTTATAATGCATTAGGTTGAACACTGGAAAAAGTGAGGAAACCAAGCCCATTAGTTATATTACAGTAATTTAGACTCATTTTGTCATAAAAAGTCTGGGAAGAAGGCATAAAGCAGGAGGCCGGAGAAATGCTCGTATGAGAGCTTGGCCAAGCTGCGCTGCAGGAGTAACACCCTCTTCCTTATGACAGATGACCTGAATGTTGGGTATATGTAATTTAAGGTTGCTTGGAACTTCCTTTTGTATTAAACGGGTTTCAGATTTAAATTTTGCCGGCTCTTAGTAGCTCCCTCTAGTGTCACACATTCTTACAGCACAACATTGGAGGGCTATGAGGCTTTGGATGTTTTATTTAAGGGAGGAGGGGAAAAAAAAAAAAAAGAAAAAGAAAAAAAGTGAGAATCTTGCTTAAAAAACCCCACCACTACCCACCACTCCAAACTCAGCAAGTAATGACTTGTTGGTCTTGCCAAAAATTCAGAGATACTTTTTAGTTGGCTTCTGAGATGAGTGAAACTGCTTTTGCTGTTTAAAAAAAAATGTGAAGTAGGCACATAATTTTTTTTTTTTTAGAGGCTATTATACCTTTGTATTTCATCTCACCCACTTGTTGTACTAAGCATAAATCTTTCAGTTCTGGAAACGTGTTCAGTTCCCCCCACCATCAATATGAGGGAAACAGTCTCTTGTATAAAGGTATTGACCAAGCATCTTAATGCATTTCGCAAAATCTTCCCCTCTTGTTGGATTGGAAACTACTGCCACACATAGCTATTTTATCTTTGCTCTTTTTCTTTTAAAATCCTTTCTTCATTGCCAATTTTCTGTTGGTTTTGCGATGTTCAGAGAAGGTTACCCCCCACCAGACAATAGCAATTCTTTTCCTCAAATCAGCAGCAACACATCAATACTTTATTCAGACTGAAGAGTAAAATTAGGAAGCATGAGAAGAGAAAAAACACTTGGCTGAATTCCTAAAATGGTTAAACCGTAATTGAAATAAGTCTGGATCTGGTGATGCCCTGGAGTCTCCAGCCAGCCTACTGGTGATAGGGTTACCCTATTTGATTTTGAAGTGTTAGCTCAGTCTCGAAATATACTGCAAGGATAGTCTGTGCTCACTGAGTGCGCTGCTAACTAAACTTATGTTTCATCTTTATTTCTTGTAATTCACACGCCTTATTTATTTTATACCATTCAAGTCTTGCTGTGAGTGTAGTTTATCAGTTTCCTCGTGCCATTTTCCAGCTCCCTCGTTACCATGGTGTTTCTTTTCCTATTCTCTTCTCCCTGTGAGATAATATGATGATGTTATCTCCTCTGGGGAAAGCAGGCATGAAGATTCTAGTGCCCGAAGTGGGTGATGTTAGGTGCCTAACTTAATGTTCTATAGTACTTCCTTTATTTGTTCCGAGCCAAGCTCCTTTTAATCCCTGTTGCAATTATACGCGCAGTGCTCCAGCAAATCTGACCTCTCAAAGTGAACACTTTAAAAGCAAGAGAAATCTAATAACTGACCTCTGGGAAAAACTTAATTTAAATGGTAGCCCAACATCACATACCATGTTTATTTGTGAAATATAGTTCAACAAAAGTCTGGTGCTGTTTATTTTCTCCTTCTTGTCCTCTGTTTCTCTGCCATTTAGAGTGTCATATAATAGCAATTACTTTTGATCACTGATGACATCAGTGAACCACACAAGAGGCATAAAAGCCTTAATATCTAAATATTTCAGCCTTCCCATCATTTCTGTCCTAAGGCTTTCTTGTAGAAATTTCTTGAGAGGAGCCTAGATGGTGTATTAAGCTTGTTGTTTTCTTTTGCAAATTTTACTCTGAGCTGTCCTTACCCTTCAAAATTTAGGACGTTTGAGACAATGCATCTTTAGTGTATCTGATTTATATTTGTAATTGCAGTTGTGAGGGCCTGAAAACTGTTTGCACTTACAAGGCACATTGCATGACATCCAATATTAATATTTGTATCTACAGGATGTTTAAATTAAATCATGATAGTTGTTCATACCTCTAGGCAGAACACAACATAAACAACGTAAAATTATGTGAGATGAACAGCTCTGGTTCTGGCCAAAAAAGAGAGCATCTTGGGGATGGCCTGTCATCTTGCTGATTAGTAGCTGGCCATGTGTAGGCTTCGTCGACACATTTCAGAGAATGGGTGGTTTAATGAAGGATGGAATTGGGGAATAATTCATTCCGTGCCATGAGGTTAACCACAAGCCTCTCAGAAATCACAGCGCTTGCTGCTCAAGCAGATGTGCTGGAACTCTGTGCTGTGACTGGAGGTTTTTCAGCACTCTGTTCCCCCCACCCTTCTCTTATTGTAAAGCACGCACCCATCCTGCTGCCAGAACTTTTAATAAAAAATAGATTTGCGTTTGCAGTTTCCAGAATCTTTATCAACCTTCCAGCCAAAGTCAGAGTAATAAACCCAGAGAACATCTACGCGTGTGCTTTGCAGATGATTATTGATTTTTGCATTTGGGATGTCTTACAGGCAGTGGCTCCCACTGCTATTTTTAAACAGTATGTTACAGGGGACTCCTGAAAGCCCCTTCGCTCCTAGTTGCACAAAACAATTGGGATCATTTTTTGACTTTGAAGTGAGTAATATCTCTGTAGAGAATTAGTTTTCTCTTTCTAGAGAAGGTACCTTGTCATTAAGTTTTGGATGAATACTCTATCTCTCTATTTACAGATTTCAAAATTTGTGTTAGATGTCAGAAAGTACCTTGAAAAAAATCCATAAAAGAAAGCCTTTGAGAGTGACGATCCTTGTGAAAAATATGTTCAAATAGCAGGAAAAAAATATTTTTATTTATCTTCTTTCCACACAAGACAAGGTGAATATCACATTCAGCCATTAAGCATATTACAGTTAGTATAGGTTACGTAAGGAAAAAACCTTACCCCCAAACCTAAACGCACTGAGTTAACATAAATTTAAGTTTAATGTGATTTAGTTTATCAAACATAGCTTTTCTGTGAGTACTGTAAAGGTGTGGTGTGAGGACAATCCAACTTCAAAATTCTATCCAGCTGTTTTTTATTGCCCCTTATCTGGGACTTACAATCTTCTCACTAGAAATGTCGGAATTGTATGTGTGAACATTCCCCGTTTGCTTCAGTGCAGAGTAAAATGAGTTAATGTATCTGCTTTATCACCTGTCAGTTTAAACTACTCTGCCTCACTTGTCAGGGACACTCAGAGGGTCCATTACCATCCCTGACAACATGCAGCTGAGGATGGCAGTGAGAAGCTGGAATAAAGAGTTTATAAAGCCAGGGCCTTGAGTATACATTGTCCTTGTCCTTGGTCAGATTGAGCTAAAACCTGTTCCCAGTTGAAGCAAACCTGATATTAAAGCAAAAGAAGTGCTTGTGCCTTTACACCTCTAGTTTAAAGCAATGCATTTTCTTTGTGTGGGTAAGGCACATGCAATCTCCAGGAGCCTTATTTTCCAGCTATGTTTCATGTATATTTGTTGTTGTCCCTTTATAAGAAAATATTTTCAAGTGGGAAAGAAATGAACATGTTCTTCATTCTTTCTTTCTGCAGGACCCATGTAAACCCACAGGACGTTGACAAGCAGAAGAGTTTTACCTTGATTCTAAGTGAGGCAACTTTTTAATTTGATGCTTTCATTTAACTTTTCAAATTATTGTTTAATACAAGAATTTACTGTCATCTTTGACCTGATTGTATTTTCACTTTTATGTAGATCGGGAATAACTCGAAAATTACTTCACGAGCTTTGATGGGTGTGTAGTTGTGTAACACCAGGTGAGGTCAGACAGAGACTGCTGAGTCCATCATGAGTAAATGCTTCCATATGGATAAGGTGGACACAGATTAGGATTGAGAAATGTGCAGACATTTGGAGACACAGAAAAACAAAACAAGATAATTGTATGGTAAAGTAGGAGGAATTCCCAAATCTATTTAGTTGACCTAACTCTAATGTTAAAATCATTGTCATCAAACTAAGGTTAATAGAGTTGTGCTAAGAGATAGCAGCTGTTTGAGTGACATAATAAGTACTCAAGAATGTCAGTAAAATAACAGATCTGCCTGCTCAAACAGTTCTGAAATGTGCTGCCACAAAACATACAGCCAAGTCAGCCTCCTCTGTGCCTTTGATTATTTAAGATCCCCATTCTTCTTTTATTACAGTGTGAAGTCCTTCCTCTTCCAGACATAGCACCAAAAACAGTGCACCCCATCAACGTTTACTGTCAGCTATATTCACTGATCTGTTACCATCTAAACCATTCCAAAATTCTCAGACTGGTACATGCTGAGGTTCTGCTACTGGGTCATCTGGAAAAAATAAAGTAAATGAAATATACTTTCATATCACTTCTATATGTCTTCCCCAGCTGTTTTCCAGAGTGCTCCTTATGCAGAAGATCTGTATAGGGGCAGTTTCTACGTATTGGTTCTGCAGTCAGTGACAGATGTGTGCAGCATACTTTCAAAAACATATTTTTTTTTTTAAAACAGTGCATTTTTTTTTCTATCTTTAGATCACTGTTGCTTTTCAGAAAGGGTGGATGAGGCAAAGCTGCTTATTCTGGGTTTTAATTGTTCTATTTGTAAATTGCATCTTCACCTATAGCAGTGGTCACCACTGAAAATTATTTTTTTTCCTCAAAGTATATTGAGCTAAACTCTCAGAACTATACATGTTCAAATCTAGCTCAATCTGTCCAAAAGTTTTTAATATTATGAAATATTGGATATTCTCATTCAATGAAGAAAATCCCCTTTGACATTGATACTAGGCAAGCAAGGAAGGGAGTTGTCCTTTAAAAAAATAAATACTGTTTTTATTATCTTCTATCTTCTTGTATTAGAGAACCATGGAGGATGTGTGTGCGTGGACTTTGCTCATGGAATGAGGACTAGAGAAATCCCATCAACCCAGATCTGGAAGAGACTTTTATAGCTCAGATATACAAGAACTGCCAAGGCATCACTGTTGTGCAGGTGTAATGTGGAGAGTCTCTGATCTTGAGAGGGACCCTGGACAAAACTGCAGTGTACAGGAACTCATTTTGGCTAGCTGTGGCCCTGATGGCGTTTCCTTTTGCTTGCGTAGTCAGGAAAATAGTCTTCTGATAAGACTAAATGAAAGAGTTCCTTATTCAGGTTCTAAAACATGGGAGTAGTAGCTTTGGCTTCAAGTCCCATTGTCTAAGTTGTCTTCATGTCTTTACAACAAAAAAGAAGTGTTTCTTATGTATTGTATAGTTTCTGTATTTTGAGCATTTCTAGAACATTAGAGGTAATTCTGATACAAATTAAAAGGTGATTTAGAACAGCCTCTTGTTTAAAAAAAAAAAAAAGAGCTTGGGATTTGGGCTTCCTTAGGACTTCTTCCAAAGGGATTCTAGCTTTAGAAGTGGAGGAGAGCACCAAACGCGTTGTGTGATTACTTCACTCCACAACACTCCCTCTATTTCTATTCCAGCACATTTAACAGTGCTTAGAATCACTGACTTAGATTTCAGTGCAGTGAAGAAAGAGCATTAAATTCATACAGGTAGAAGTAAAATTTTTCTCTTTGTGAAATACACCATTTTGTGCCAAATTAAAAACATATGGAGGAGCTTGTATATCTGACACTTTTCTTTTTACTTGTCCCTGAAACAGAATACTACAAGAAAAGTAAATGGAGTTGGAATTCATGGAGAGCTTGAATTTTCTCATTCAACTCAAGAGGATTGATGCCATAGTCTTTTGAGTGGAAGAATAATCAATCAGTTCTCCTTAAATAATAAATCAAGAGAATAAATCAGACATTTTGTATCATGTCTGGGCAAACAGATTACATCCAACATTAGTTTTTCCTGTATGATTTTTATTTCCTTTTGATTTTCTCAGGAGGTGGTATTAAGGCAGAAGAAATTAAATTTATTAGTAGCATAAAGAGTAGTATCCTGAATTGATTTTTCTAAATACTCCCCCCTACTTTTCTGTGATTATGTAAGTTTCTAAGGGGAAAATTGATCTTCCAAACAGCTTATGCTATTTTTGTAATTTCTGGTGTGGACTTTACACGATTGCTTTCTTGATGAAGAATTCTCCTTAACTGAAGAATGAGATGTAGCTAAAGCTGAATTTTGGATTTTATAAGCAAAATAATAATGTGAACTGCCTTCTGTTTGCAAAGTGGTATGCCTATTTCAGAAGTCTATGAGTGGAACAGTAAAGATATATCCAGTTTGGAAAAAAACTTTCGTCCTTTTGTCCTCAGGTGAACTGGGGTTGTGCTTGTTTTCTTTCTCTCTGTCCTATTACTATTCTTTATTCCTATGTTTACTCTTCAATTTATTCTCCTTCCAATTTAAGCATGGTTACAAGCGTATGAGTAAGGAGCATGTAGTAAAATCTAGATCTGTCTGACCTGTAGTATGTTGTATTCTATGTGCATCCTGAATACTTTGCAACATATTTAAACTTACTTAAACATATATCAGACATTAAAAAAACAAGTATTTTTACACATTTTTGTCTGTTACCATTTTTGGGAGGATCATCTTTGGTTCTCTGTTGGTTCCTTATCCAGTACAATGCAATCTTAGAGCCATATTCGGGATTCTTGGGTGGCTCTATAGTAAACTTCGTAGGTAGTAGTTAAAATAGCAAAAAAAATAATGAAAGGATCTACGTCAGTACTTATGTCTGAAAACTGTAAACTTGCCAAAAAAAAAAAAAAAAAGAAGTCAATGGTTTTCTGGCTAACTGTGCCATTCAGTTGGAGTTGTAACATAATTTGGGCCTAGAGTATGAGCGTAATTGGCTGTAGCAGCTAATCTGTTGGGTAGTTGCATATTGCACAGCTCGTATTCAGTTGCATTCCAGCATGTGATTGCCATTCTGTAAAATGTCACTGAGAGGTATGGTTGTATGTAACAGTAGAAAATTTGGCTTCAGATTCCCCAGTTTCTTTTCTGCATTTTCCGTTTCCCTTGTTTACCTCACAGCAGCCTCTGTTTTACTTCTAGATGGAAAACCACGTTGGAAAATACCACTATTCTTCCTATGCACTTATAGGGGTTTTCACCTCTAATAACTGAATAGATTTTACTTCTTTTTATTCATGATGCAAAGGATGAAGAGTAGTTGGTACTATGACTTCTTGGCATGGTTTTTATACTCGAGTCTCGAATCTGTTATGGAGGATGTTCGTGTTGTCCAGACTGTCTATGTGCACAGTAGAAAGACAGGGGTCCAATACTAATGCTAAGAGCTCATTTCTTTCCATGTTTTACTAAAAGTAGCCTAGCTTCATCTCTTGGGCTCCGAATTAAAATACTGAAGTCTGACTGCATGAGTATGTACCCTACGTCTGTGCAATGCCTGAAATCTAGGGACCTGCCTTTTTACTTCTCCTATTGGCCCTGCTACAGGGGAAGGAAAAAAATCCAGCTAATTTTTAATCATCTAATGCATCCCTTTTGGAGACAGAATTCATTGAGAACCATAAGTATCGTGTATACCCTTTATTAAAGAGTAAATGTAAATTTTAAACCACACCTATAGTTGGTGTTACCTGGATTGAATGTGTGCACAGCATAACATTTCTCCTGTTCACCCCCTATTATGAAAGTCAATTGCTGTTGGTTTGTTTTTTTTTTTTTTTTTCTTCATTCCTGTTTGAACAAAGGCAGAGTTTGTGCCGCTCACTCAGTTGGGAACATCCTTCTCAGACATCAGGCAACTGCTACAACAATTTCTTCATCATTGTGAGCTCTCTTCTTAGGCAGAGTGGGTGGTAACACCACAGTGCTTAATGTTCTGACTGTGGTGGCAAATATTGGCATTTGTGGAGCTGAAGGACTGTAAGGCAAGGATGTAATTTTTAAAAAGTTGTCACTGCCACTTTATATGTTACATAATTGTTTTGTTAATTTGCTGTCCATAAAAGAAAGAAAGAAAAGTAGACTACAGGTCAAATTGTGATCTCTGAGGTATGCCTGCTTTGAGTAGCATCCAACTCCGCCAATGCATTTTCTAATATATAGACCTGTACAATCTGAATAATGATGTAGTGAACTGTCTCTGGGGAGGAAGTAGTTTCCATTTACCTTACCTATTGAAAAGCTAACCATGTATCCCTTCCTTTTGAGAATTGTTTCCATAGGGAAATTAATTCCACTCATTTTAGGCACCTGTTTCAGGATGTGATGAATCCAAAATATAAAGACTGGAGACTTGGTCAAAGCAAATCCATTTTGTGGTTGTTGATCTCATTTCTATTTACATCTCTAGTTGTGTCTCAGACCTGTGTGAGTGGTTCAGAGGGAACAAGATTGAGTCTTATAAAAAAAAAAAAGTGTATCTCTCTCTTTTAAAAAGCCTGATACTTATTTTCTTAGGATTTAGGAAATATTAAATGAAAGGTGTGTGAGGAGTTGAAGACATTATGTCAAGGTAAGGAGCAACTCTGGGACAGAAGAAGGAATCCTGTGGAGGATGGGTGCTTGGAGTGGGAGTTATATTCTGGATGGAAGATAAGAGTGGCGTTGCCTTGGTAAAGAACTTAAAAAGAGATGGGGATTGAGAAGCATGAAAAGAGAATGGGATTTGCAGAAATGGATGGAAAATGTAGAACCAGGGTAGAGAAAGAGAACCGAACAATCCAGCTTCTTTCTTTGTTCCCTGACATGTATACATATTTATTGCTCACTCAGTAAAGACTTTGCACTTTTTGAGGTAAAAAAAAATTGCCATGCTGGAATATTAATTTCTAGAAGGAAATCTCCATGGGAGTAACACTACAATCCAAAACCTTTCTAATATACTGGGACTGAACTGTGTTACGTGAATTGACCTTTTTCTTAAGAACGATGTTCTCAATACTTATCCCAGAGTACAGCTTGACTAGCTTTTAGTTGAATGGGGAATAGGATAAGTGATTGTTTTACCAGAACTCCAATTTAATATCTCATAGATATGCTGAGTAGTTTGAAAGAACTGTCTTACCACTTTCCATTGTTGGAAATTCTTTATAGCAGATATTAAAAATGTCTATTAATTTATTGCTTTACTCCCAAACAACTTCTTGTGTGTGTAGGCTAGCTACTTCGGAATGAGGAAAAAATGATGTCCTCTACTCATTCAGAAATGCTGAGTAGCTTAAATCAGAGATGATGTAGTCAAGCAATGAAATAATATTATAAAGGTCCACTCCTGCTTCTCAGGGAGAGCTTGATCACTGAGTTAAATACATGCTTTTGCACCTTCAATGTGCTCAGAAATGAAGAAGGTAATACTGTTGATCAACAGGCAGAAGGAAAACCCCATTTTAACAGATTGAGCTGTGAGGCAGACTGGAGACATGAAGCTCTCTTATGTCTCCCTGAGGCTCTTTTCCCCAAATCTCCTATTTGGAGTACAGTCTCATTACTGCATATGCCATCAAGACCGAGACATTTGTTGGGTAACGTTTCTACTTAGTCTGTATAAACTGTGAAGACAGCCCTACCCTTATCCCGTACTATGCTTCAAGTATGGAAAAAAAACCAAAACACCTCTATTTATGTTTATCTCAATCTTGACCTTTGCTAAGTGTGAAAAGGAAAGAGGAATGAGATTTGCTTATTATTTTTACTGTCAAATTTGTTCAGATTTGGTTTATTTTTGCTTGAATGTCTTAGACAAGGACTGGTGTTTTGGCTCTGCATTTACACTCTGGTTCCATGATGCGTGTAAGACAGTGCATGACCTTTTTCTTAGCAGAATGAAAGATAAATATAGCCTGATATGTAGAAGTAATCCCCTGCTAGAAGGAGCCTCATCATCATGATCATCATCTGTTGTTGTGTTTAAGTTTAATGAGGAAACGTGTTCAGCTGCACCTAGTCAATCTGAAAGCAATAAAGGCATAACTACTGTGAGCTAAACTATTGAAAAAATTAAAATCCTCCTCATTGCATTTGTTGAAAAACAAGGAGAAGGGGTAGACATATGGCCACCCACTTGGTCGTGCAAATTCTAAGAAGTGAAAATAACTTGTGACAGAATTGCCTGAAGGTTTCGTTTAGCCCGTCACACATGGCCTCAATAACACTGTGAAACAGTTTCTTTTACCCCCTCCAACCTACCCGACCCTTTCTGCTGCGAAATCTGCAAAGCATTTTTCAAATTAAGTGTGCGCTGTTTTCCTTTTAAGTTTCAGGAGCAAGTGGCTGAGAAGGACATGCTGAGAGATTGGAAACGATCTGCATCGGCAACAAAGGGAGATGCCTGCTGCTTTGCAAGCAACACAGAAAATATGCCAGCCATGCGGAGAGCTCTGTGGCGGTCATTCCAGAGCTGACTGATGTTTATTTGTGCTGTGCACCAGCCTTTCTCAGATCGCTGTGGGGAGGGGGGCGGACTTAAGGGTCCTTGGAAAGCTGTTGCAGGATAGGTCATATTTTATTGGCACATTGTCTGGGATTTGGAACTGACGTTTGCCTCTTGAGCCTGGATAATGAGCTTTCTGCAAGTCTTGTGCCTTACTTCCCTGTGCAAGTGTAGGTGAATGTTTCATGCAACTCTTACAGCTGGGGGTTTGACTGCTCAACACAGCATTATCAAAACTGTCATTCTGTCACAGTGGAAGAAATTAAATAGGGCCATTTTTACATTCTGATGAAGACCTGATACTGTCAGAAATAATCTTGGCAGCCATTTTACTTTGTGATAGAGGAGCAGCTTTTGCATCCTGAATAAGCAGGGGTCACTTAACCAGGTCAAGTAGTCAGCTGGTAAATCTATCTGACAGAACAAGAGATGAATACTAGGAATGAGTCATAAAAACAGCAGGGTTGTCAGAACTGGATCATTCAAGAAAGATAATGCATGAGCTTTGTGGAAGAGTATGAGCGTTGCGTTTCTTGTGGAGACATAAAGTATTTGAAAGAAGACAGTGAACAGTTCAGTACATGTCTATAGCCTCGATGGGTAGGTAGTTGCTTCTGTTTTGCTGCTGGGTACAGCTGCTGTTGGAGGTACAGAGTTCCATGTTCTGGGAAGTGATTCCTGTGTCTCCCATATCCAAAGTCAGGAGCAAGCAGTCTCTGGGGCAAATGCTGATTTTCTTGGGGAGGCTGAATCTGCATTGATAGAAACAGTTGCTGTGCTAGTTAAATTCCACATCGGATTTGTACTGTCACACACCATGTTCTGCTAGACCTTTCCATCCAGACTAGTTTGTAACTGGCACTGGAGTTGTATGTTCCCTTTTCATTGCAATTTAGGAAGTTGTATGTGGTTGGTGTCCAGTTGCTCTCTGCATTGTTGTGATGTTTTATTCATGACACTGCTTGCAGGGGGAAAAGCCACGCAGAATTCTCTGGAATGTAGCCCATGGCAAAAAGCGTGTCCCCACATTAAAACAGCGGATAGCACACAACTCATGAGGAAGAGAAATACCTGGAAGCAGAAACTGAGAAATAGAATGGAGTGAAAAGAAGTTTTTCTTCTCCTGTTCTACTTCCTGTAGGTAAAGCTCTCAAATTATTGAGCTCCAACTGACCTTCAACTCTACTCATTCTTTGTCTATTTGTTAGACTCGTAATTGTTAATAACATGTAGTTCAAAATTCACCCAGGGACCCAGCAGACCTTTTGCCTGGCATGGGGAATGTGTTTAGGAGATTGAGGACTCTATTCTCCTGGGACCATTAGCTGGTATGTGTGTGCGTGGACCATGTGGTGGGATCACAGCTATGCAGACCCCCCTACTTCATCTAGACGTACCACTAAAAAGTTGAAGAGCCAGCATATTGACTTTTAGGGGGCGATTTCTGTGCCAGCTGTCTTGCAGCAATATAAAGCATAGCACTGGTTAGCGGGAAGCAGGATTATCTGGGCTGAGAGTCTGATAAACTTGGCTCCCTTCTTGCACTTGCATTTGCAGTTCTTGTGCTACTGCTGTTTATTCTGGACCTTTGGTATTTCAGAGTGCTATTTTATTTTAAACTAGTGCCAACTTTGATTACAAAGGCAGCTTCAAAAAAAATCAGAAAATTAGTCTCACACATGCTCACAGCTAAAGCAAAAATATGTAATTTAGTGAGGCTACAAATATTTTTTTAAATTTCAGACCTTTAAGTATAATAAGTAGACGTTTTAATGCCTTCCCCATTTTTTTCTTCTTTCCTACTGTTGAATTAACCAAGTGTTGTCCCATAACTTTTTCTTCTTGCCACTTTTTAATTCCTCAAAACTAAGGTATAAAATCCAAAATTGCAGAATGAGAAAAAGGAAAATGGAGAATTGGGGAGGGAGGAGAGGGAGAAGAAAGGGTGGGAGCTATTATTTTTTCCTGTTGTGCTTAGTAACAGGAGAACAGGGGAGACCAACATTTTTGGAAGTTTTAATCTTAATGAGAAATACAAAACTTTCATAAAACCTGGTTTTGAAGGCAGACCATTTTCAAATTAGATTTCCCTCAGCTCTGTCTCTAACAGCTTTTCCTTTTACCTGTCAAATAACAGGAGGCTTTAAGGACTGATGATTCGCTCCAATCCAACGGGAGTTAAAAGCACGTGACTTCAAGCATTTTCAAGCAGTCATTTTAAGATCAGCCTAATTGATGTCCTACAGGACTGTGGATGTTGTTAAAGTTAAGTACGTGATTAAGTGGTTTGTTGGAACCAAGCCAGAACACTTAACACCTTGCGGAATCCACTTCTTAGTCTGAATACGTGTAATATGCAGTCATGGGGAATTGTCTCTTTTCTTCTAAGAAAAGGGAAACTTTCCCATTCCTGCTCTTCCTTGCTTTCATTCTTTAAATGAGCTCTTTTTCTAAGCCTACCTCTCCTTGAACTCCCCTTATAAATATAAAAATACTGAAACACATATGCTCTTTATTTTTTGACTGTGCACACAGGTGAATGTTTTCCTCTCTCCAGCTGCGTAGAAACCAAATGTCAGCTCAGCAATGTTGGTTTTTTTTTTCTTTTTCTAATTGATATTCCAAAATGCCTTTTCCATAGGGCTCTTTGTTAAAAGTTAATAGCTGGAAAAAATAAATATAAAAAAAAGACACTAATGTATTTTCTATTATGATTTTTTTTTTCAGAGTAGACTGTAGTATACATGTTGCTTTCCTGGGACACAGATAGTTTGCTTAGGTGTTTAGAATGTGATAATGCTGGTTTGCATTTACAAGGACTAATAACAGGGATCGAGGAATAGATAAACATGACGGGGGATTTCCATCGCCTTAGCCAGCTCTTCAGAAAGTGGGAGAATTAAACAATACTTACAGTATGTTTTAACAATAAAAAACCCCTGGACAACTGGACTTCAGCACTGCTTGTTCTGCAATTAATTATGGATAGGAGAAGTTCAAGCAATTTTGGCGCTCTCATCAGGTGAGATCCTGGGATTAATTATTATTCAGTAATCAAGTTTTTGGGTTTTTTTTTTTTTATAGGAATGCTGTGAGAGGAAAAGCTATTATGTTGTCATATTGTTTTAAAGGCTGAAAGTTTTTGTTTGGACAACTCTGTAATAAAGGTTTTGCTCATCCTTTGCCAATTAGGTAGAGTCTCTGTTTTCAGCAAAAGTTGCTTGTGTGCTGTGCCGTGATCCCTTTGCCTCATCATCTGAGAAGGTGCAACTGCAAATCGTTATTTTGTACTTACGTGACTACACGATGAAGTTAGCTGGCACACAGCATGGAGACAATAAATCTAAAGCTTTTATATTTAAAAGCATTTTGCTTTTATTAACCTTAGTTAGTTAGAACAACTGCTATGTTTCAGAGGTACCAGAGAATTTCACCTCCTCCAACTCCTCTGTTGTAACAGCTGAGCCATGTATTTTTTTCTAGTATGTAAGCAAAAGCACGCTCAGCTCTATGGCTACAAGTATTTAACAAAGAGCAGAATTTAAAGACAAACTGTGATATCTTTATTTGCACTGTAGAAAATTTTGCTGTGTGACTAGCACTCGTACAGTCTATCAGAACCCAACCTTTCTTCCAAACTGCATACTCGTGCTAGATTCAGACCTGGATTAGGAGGGAAAAAAAAGTCCCTATGCAGTTTGCTGCTTCAGGGAACGTAGGTATATTTTCCTTGACTGTCTGGAGCAGGTAGACTGGTCATCTCCTCAGGTTTGCTATTGCCAACCTGTATCCCTTTGCTGCATTCACTTTCATTACTCACTTTTGAGTGATGGGAGTTTTTCACTTCAGCCCAAACTTGTTTGTAAGTGTAAGGGAGAAGTTTTGCAGTGGTAAGGAAGATGTAGGAGAGCTCAAAGGAACATGAGGTTGGACAGAGTGGGGATTCAGAGTGTTGATGCAAGCAAAAGTTGTACCTTTGCATCATTTTCTCTCAATTCATAAATGTGTTCTGCATAGAAATTATTTCCCTTTGCAACTGTTGTATTTCCCGGTGAAGCTATGGGGAAACTGCACAGAACACAAGTGCCAGTCTGGGAAAGAGCATCTCCTAAGAACATGATGATGACAAGTTTTGATTTTTGCTACATCTGCATTTTTGCAGATGTGTTAATTTTATAAAATTTTATAAAATATTGCTGCATTGACTTTATCTTTAAGATGCTTCCATGGCAGGACACATGAATTCTTATGTATTTTAATTTGATTCTTTGTTTTTTCTAGAAACAACATGCCTGTTTTTCTGTGGCATTGACCTGCAAACCTACCCATTCTGCTGAGACCTCTACTCCATATAGGATTCTCAGAATAACATGCCTACATTTTTTCTTAAGATCAGGATCACTCTGATATGAACAGGGATAAGTTTCTGAACTGTATTTTTGATTCCAAGTATTTCCTAAGTTCTTGGGAAAGTAGCCAGCTTTTTCCTGAAGTGCTTTGCAGTCCAACTTTTCCAGTAGGTTTGTCCTGTTGATAAGATGTAGCACCCGTTTCAGGGCAGCAGTTGCTACTTCTGTCTTTGAGATGACTATATGTCACTTCTTTTCTATTTCCTGTTGACTGATGCATGTACTCTTCCTTAGCAGGAGACCTGAGTCTTTACCCGTTCATCTTCTACTACTTGCGATTTTTCTTAGACAAGTAAGAGCATTTTTAATACCATCATATTAGCTTCTACACTTGTTTCCAATATAAAAAGGAAAAATGGAGTGTATTGTTTTCTAACTGATAGTTCGTTAATCTTTCTCTGAGATCCTGTCTTCTCTGAATAATCATTTTGAGGTAATGGTGGGTATTGTCACATTCGTCAACTCTGTGCTTGTTAAGCTGGCTCTCACTGACTTTGTAGCCAAGTGGTGAAACTCTTCATAGTTTTTGCACCTTTTCCCCAAATTCTGAGCACTTTTGCAGTTGATGTTGGCTACAGCATATATTTTTTTTTTAAATTCTGACTGAAATCTGTGTGTCTTTTAACCTCATTTGATGTTCTTAGAACATTTTGGGATTTTAACAATGTCTGTAATGGCAGGGGACCATTGCTTTTCCAGAAACCAGCTGCTTTTGCATGTGCCTTGTGCAAGGGTTGGCTCTGGGTCATTTAATAGTGCCCATTGGAGTGTTTTGATCCCAGTTGTGATGCCTGTTGGTTTTTTTTTTGTTTGTTTGTTTTTTTTTTGTTTTTTTTTTCTTTTTACCAAAGCCAGTTGTTATGTGCTTGTCTCTGCAGGCTTAGACTGGCAGCACAGTTCTGTGTTATTGCTTTCTTACTGTACTCTGTTGAAAAATGTGTCTCTTACCTTTCATTTTTTTACATGGAGTGCACTTCTCAGATTCCTGCGTTGCCATTTCAGTTAGCTTCCTCTGCCTGAATGAACTAAAACCAGCCCCAGATCTCATGTGCTTCAACATACACTATTGTCAGGCACCTTCTGAGAGTCTCCCTTGATGATCTTCTCAGATGAGGCCACTGACAAGTGGTCGCTGAAGAGCAAAGAGAATAACATAAGTTACATGAATAAACTACTCATTCACTACTGGTATGGGGCTGAAGAATCAGTATGTATCTCATCCCTGCAGTCAGCATAAAAAACACCACAAAAAGTGATTCTATATTTTCAGTTTTCAACAGGACTGCATTAAAAACCAGGTACTTGTTCATTCTTTTTAAAGGTGCCAGCCAATAAAAGGGAGACACTCGTGTGTTAAGCATCCTAATGGTGCTTTCCAGGTATTTTATATTAACTAGATTGAACTAACACATCTTAAAAAGAAATTTGTTTTGCCTGTCAAGACAGGAATATGAAAGCAACTAATTCACTGCATAGCTGGAAAATAGCAGAATGTCAAAGGTGGCTCCTGCAAATGCATTGGGAGTCAGCGAGTGTTGCTTTTGCAGATATTCTAAGACGTGTGGTTAAACTGTATAGGCAGATATTTTCAGGAAATTAAATTGGCACAAGGTGGTGGAGACAAGGCTGGCATTATTCATAGGTATTGAACTATGATCAGTAAAGCTTGTCTCACTTCTTGGACTTTCTCAGCTGCAGTAATTTATCTACAGCTGCTATGCAGGAAGACTTGCTTTACTAAAAAAAAAAAGTTAAAAAAAAATCTATTTTGTCTATACTGAAGGATGAAGATTTGTATACCAGAATTAATTTATTTTAATGCTGAGCTATGCTGATAGCACTCACTGCGTGTTTCATCTGCTTCCTCCAATACATACTACTGCTGGAGTTCAGTAGAAAAGTTTGGGGGTGCAAAGCCCCAGCTGGTAGTGCGAAGACCTTGGGAGAGAAGGAATGCTGGGACTGTTCTGACAGTGTGGTGACTATTCCTTGGCTTAAGTCATTGCCTGATTAATAAGATGGATCAGCAGCTCTAGCACATGCCCTTTGAAAGCCAGACACATCGGAATTTTGCACGGACACTAGCCCAACCCTAGAGTGCTCACTCTTCCTCATGGTTTTTTCATCCTTCCATGACACTTGATGTTGGTATTTCACATATTTTATCTGTTGTGCATGCCGTATGCTCCTGTCTGAGGCTTCTAGTGCGTATCGAGGGGAGGAAGCCAGAGGAGGAGGTAGAAGAGTGAGTAGGTGATCAGTCTTCTCTGGAGTCTCACATGGTTGCCCGTAGCTGACGATGGCTGTCCCAATGCAGGTGGTTCTTTTCCCTGTTATTAAAAAATGCATATATGTTTAAGAACAATGAGATAACTGGCCTAAATATGCTGCTGTATGGAATTTAAAAGGAAATAGGTTTGTCCCATTATCTCAACCATTATGTAAGATGAAATAGATTTTGACATCTGACTTCTGATTGTTCTGTGAAGGCAGATTTTTCAATCTCTTGATGTAAATGCTTAAAAATGCCATGTCATAAGAGCAGTCCTTCTATATTCTTTCCGGTGTATTATTATTTTTTTTTCCCCCTGACTGCCAAGGACTAATCTGGGTTGGAGGGAAGGACTTCAGAATAATTTCCTAAAAAGCTAAAGGAACTCAGCAGAGAGGGAAGCGGGAAGCGGGCTGTGGTTCCTGCCAGCTGGCCAGAGCTCAGCTCCAGCGAGACAGCCCGTGCTGCCAGTCCCCAGGAATGTGCTGGCAGCTGGCGCCTTACCCAGCCCACCCGCTCCCAGGTGGGGGGAAGGCAAGCGAAGCCATCCTTTCCTTGCTGGGATTTGCCATGTGATATATTGGACTATTTTAGATATATTACATTAATATTTCTGGCTTTAAATTGGGAACGGCTGTGGTTAAAGTATCCTGGATTCTGTGGCCAAATAGTTGGTGTTGGCAATTTCTGTGGTCACATATTTGGTAGCTAATGCTTTTTATGAATTCCAGATTTTTCTCCTCTGGGATAATTGTGCCTCTGGAGCTAATGCTTGGAAGGCTGTCGCTTAGTCATGTCTATTGCTTTCTCCTTGAAGATCACAGCTCTTTCTTTACTTCTGCCATAGGTATACCAGTGGGAAAACAACAGAACATCCCTGTAGCTACATCTAGTACATCTATCTGCACAAGTGAGCACACATTTTTCCCAGAATATGTTGGGTTTTGCTATACTGTCAGTATATTGATTTGCTTTAAAGCCTGTGCTGAAAGAACTCCTAGTGAGTGCTGTTGCTTTGCTTAGGAGGTGGAATTACTCATCTTTTCTGAATTGGAAGAGCTACATTCTGAAATACACTGTTTTAATTTAGTGAAGCTGGGCTGATTAACCCAAGCTAAAGATAGCATCCAGTGAGGTCTTTTTCATTCAAGGGAGAAATGGCAGTGGCTGACTACTAAATGGGACAAATAAAAGTAGCTATTATGAAAAACATTCAGTGAAGTTCTGCTGTACATTTGGGAAGGCTCTGAACGAGCCACTTCCCACTGAGAACACGATGCAGGTGCGTATTTGATGCCAGTGCAGAATGGTCAAATCACAAGGTATTTTCCAGCCTTTTCAAGAGCAACTCACAGGCACATGTCTTAGCAAGACATTTTGAATTCTTGCAGCCTTTGATACGCAGATATTTGTTACAAATCTAGGAACATAGCGAAGTCTGTGGAAATTATACAAATAGAATTTATCAATATTGAAAGGAAACAGACATGGTGTATCAATATTGAAAGGAAACAGATATGGTGATTTGGTTGACTATAGCCCAGTTAAATACACGTCGTGTTAAGTCAGGCAAAGATTGACAAGAACTGTGGGGTGTTTTCAGAAAAGGAAAAAGTGTAGGGATAGGCACATAGCAGATGCCAATGAGGTCAAGGAAAAAAAAAATCTCCTTAAGTTCAAATTTTTTTGTCAGATTGCATATTTTTCTGGTAAAAATATCCTATTATAATGATATATTTGGATGTTGATAAGGTTCTGAGTTTAGTAATGCACCAAATTTTGTTTAATCAATCACCAGTATACAATAAATGGTGTATATTTCAAGTGGATTTAAAGTGTGCTTGAGTAAGATTCATTTATATGTGGAGACAGGAGTACTCACTTTGTTTTTGCTTGTGCTTTTTACACTAGTGGAAAAAATCAGAGGTTATCCCTTGAAAGTTTTTAGTAACCAAGTTGTGCAAAAGATGCTTTTCATTTTCCAGTGCCTATTTGCTGTTGGAAATCTGAGTATATAGCCATGAAGGCCAGCTGTTTTCTCCTTATGGCATTAGTAAAAAGAAAAAAATGAAACGATATGCCTTGTTTAGAGTATTTCTGGGACAAATTTCCCAGAATTTTCCTACTGCGTTTTCATTTCTTTACATAAGATATCCATAGCCCTTCTTCCTTGATGAGGTGGCAAAACATCCAGATACACTGGCTGATTTTTATGAGACTGATTTCTAGGTCTCCTTCTCTTCATCTTTCTGCCTACTAATTACTAAAAGGATATGCAATCTGAGAGTATCGGAAATTTCTGTGTTTCATTAAATTAGACCAAGGCTGCAGTGAAAAAGTGGATGATGATGGTTCTTGGCTGTTCTCTTCATTCATCCTGACGTACTTGGGGAAGGAAAGAAAAAATCTCCTTTGCCTGTGTGAAACCAGTTTGTTTCTGTGCAGGTTTGTGTGTGTATATCTGTGTATGCCATATAACCAGGAAAAACACTGCATTAAATATACTAAACTTAGTTCCTTTCCTCTTTTTAGTTGTCTGGAATTCACATTCCAAGAATCATTCACCATATTGGCACGAGTGAGAAATTTAACTGTCTGATCTAAAAATCATGTGACTGCCTGTGGACTTGCAAAATTTGCAATACTCTGTGTGTACTGGTATGTCTGCCATCGGATCACTGAGGGAGCTTCTGGAGCATCAGTCCTACTATGGCTTTGTTATAGACCTTTTCACATCCCTGTTGCAACCGAAACTTGGCCTCTCACTTAGTCTTAGGTGAAACTGCCCCTCAGTCTTCTTTATCTTTGAGGTTATCTCCCCTTCAAGTAATATGTTTTTGGTGAATAAAGGCAGAGAGTGAAATTCCCATCCTTTGATTCCAATTTGAAGATGAAAATAAAGTTCTTGAAGGGAAGGAGTGTACGTTCTAGAGCAATAATGAAATTATAGAATGATTGTTTTCAGTCCCATTACATTTCTGGGCAGTCAGGTCCGATCCATAAAGAAATTTATTTCTGTTTTGGCAGGAAATCTCATCTGGTTTTAATCTTGATATGGGACATAGTAGTACAAGAGATAGATAAGAATGAATTGTGGTGGCCGGACTAAGAAGAAAGGTAAAAAAGAAAATCAGTGAGAGTATATTTTTTTTTTAAGCAAGCAGGACAGAGAGCTGTAATGAGTAAGTGAGAACAACACAATAAGGTTTGGAAAATGCATTTTGTGGAAAGGAAGACTTCTATTTTAAAATACTTTTTATATTGCATTGTGTATCTGGCAGAACTTACGATTCTTCTAGCTTTAATGAGAATGCAAGCCAACGTCCAGAGTCTCTGTAAGCTAAGAACTGATCCTTTGCAGGTTTTCCCTCTGTTCTTGCTCATTCTTTTCCTTGAAATTCCAACATGTTGTTTTTTATAATATTGCTGTTCTGACTCTTGGGTAGATGATAACAAGGGTCTCTTGCCTTTCTGTAGCTCTTGGATGCTAGCTGGTGCTTTTATAATGCTTTTTATCTTTCTAATACTTTCCAGACATGAACTAATTAATATTAACAACACCCTGTCAAGGAGGTAAAATAACTCAGTGAAGTTATTTACAGATGAAAAATCAAAGGAATGGAAGTGAAGCAAATGATTCAGAAGGACAGTAGAGTTGGGAATAAAGGCCACGGGTATATATAGATCTGCCTGGCAATCAGGCATATTTCTCATGTTTAAAAGCTCTTCTGATTCCTTTCTCCTAAATGTGATTTTTCTTTCCCCGTTTTTAATTCTCATTTGGTTTAAAAGAAGCAGGAATGGGCTTATGACTAATATGGCAAATTTTAGGCAACTTTTTATTAAAGACAACCTTGTTCACTAGAAGGGTTTCTGGCATTCTTCCAGCCCTTTTGAGACCATGTTGAGATTCTCTTACAATGTAAAGGCTTTCTTAATTATTGTGCTGTTCATTTTGCCATACAGTATATTACATTAAGTTCAACATTCCCCTCACCTCTCTCTTGGGGCAATACAGTAACAGTTATGAGAGAGGGATCTACTGAACCACATTTTAAGTAATCTTTATGCACTTTAAGTAACTTTCCAAAAAGGAAGTTAAACAAGTGAAAAAATGATATTGTCAAAGGAATAATCTTTAATAAAGGCAGGAAATAAAGTATGTTTTTTAATTTATCACATAAGTAAGAAGGCATCTATAGTGAACTTTGGTTACAAAGAAAAAAAATTCCTACCCTAGCAATATATTGAGAAGTGAAATACCATCCTCGCTTTCAGCTGGCCAGGTTCTTAGTTAACATATTTGCTAGGGATTTGTCAGGTCTTAGAGGACTGACAGGGATGCTCTTTTATGTAGAAAAATGTTTGTTCTAATTAGTTAACTGTCAGACCACCTGTAAACCCTCAATAAATCTGTGGTGGACATGCTCAAAACTCATGCTAAGCAGATATATTTTCCAAGGGGGAGAACCATTTTACTTCTGTCCTTTCTGTTCACCTTGTGTTTCTGTTTGCAGTGATAGAGTTCGTCCGTGCGCTGCTGAGGGAGAGACCATAGTAACTTAGGTTTGCAGATTTCTTGCCTTGAGATTTCACATGTTTTAAGTTTGGGGTTTTTAATTTATTTTTTTTTTAACTTCTTTGAAGGAACTGTAAAACCTTTCCCTTCCTCCATCCGTCTCCCCTCACCTCCCATTTCCGCAGGAAAAAAACCACTATTTCTGGATTACGAAGTAATTTGTGGCCCGAAATAGCCCACCCTTCTCAGCAACCCTCCCTTTCCCCCTTATCTCGGTTCTCCTTCACCCCCCACTATGCTTTTAAATATAGGCTTGAGTACCTGCCAGCTGCATACCCGGCCCTCAAAGTACAGTCTGAGGGGGGAATCATCTTTCTGCCTTCACTTGCAACCAGTGAGGAAAAAGATTCTGGAACAGCAGAGGATATTTCATATTTTGAGTTCTATTATTTAATCTCCTCTTTGCTTACTTGGCAAGGCAGCAGATCTACCAAGAACTGCACATGTCAGATGTTTTGTAACTTGCTGTGGTTAGAAGGAATCAATATTGTGTCCCTGGAGGCTCAAGTTGAGGATGCTTTACTCCATAATCTTCCCTAGGTCTCCAAATAAAACAACAAGAATTTTGAACTTGCTTACAGTAGTTCTGCTGGATCATTAAAGCAGTTTGGGCGTAGACAGCTGTTTTCCTTTCAGGATGTGGGGGAGTTGAATCATGGAGTGTGAGGGCAAAATAATTCTGTGATAGAGGTTATTAGGGAAAATTTATCTTAATGGAAGGAGACACTTCCAAACAGAATGGAGAAGAGAGTGGTTCTGGCTCTACGTGAACTATTTAAGATGAGAATTTGACAAACTGTCTTTGCTCCATTTGTATGATCCCAGTGAACAGAATTGTGTTTTTCTTTCTGTTCGGTTTAGTCTAGCTATGTGCTATGGACAGGTGAACATGATCTCAACAGTGAAACGTTTCCACCTGAAGAAATTCCCTCCAGAACAAATCAGTTCAGCTGTTCACTATTTGTTATTTCTGGTCTGTGGTTCATATCCTTTGGAAGTCGCATCCTCTGCTGATTCAGTCCGACAGAAGCAAGCGAGAAGTCAAGACAGCCACATGAGCCTCATTGATGAGAACTGTCCCATGAGTATCTGTACAACTGTTCATCTTTCACTTCCTGCAGATGTTCAAGCAACACCAGAGGTGCACATCCACAGAAAAATCTAAATGTAGCAAATACTATAAATGAGAAATTGTTTGTAGATGTTAGAATTGTACAGGACTAATGGTTTTGAGAAAGTACCCTTCTGACTGGCATAAATGTGTGAAATAGTTGAACAGACTGGAGGGGAGAGGCATCCTCTAAGACTTGTGCGTGCTGTGTTGTACCGACATGTTCCATTTTCCTTTGCACGGGAACAACCAGCTTGGTTTGCTGTGGCTCCTTAGCTCAAGAAACTTGTGCTGATTGGGACAGGGGAATGATTTTGACTGAGCTTCTTGTAGCCCTTTTTAAAGGTGAGTCAAGTCATGCCATCCAGACGGACCTTGACAGGCTGGAGAGGTGGGCCCGTGCCAACCTCATGAAGTTCAACCAGGCCAAGTGCAAGGTCCTGCACCTGGGTCATGGCAATCCCAGGCACAAATACAGGCTGGGCGGGGAATGGATTAAGAGCAGCCCTGAGGAGGAGGACTTGGGAGTGCTGGTGGATGAGAAGCTTAACATGAGCAGGCAATGCGCCCTTGCAGCCCAGAAGGCCAACCGCATCCTGGGCTGCATCAAGAGGAGCGTGGCCAGCAGGTCCAGGGAGGTGATTCTCCCCCTCTACTCTGCCCTGGTGAGACCCCACCTGGAGTACTGTGTCCAGTACTTCAACACAAGAAGGACATGGACCAGTTGGAGAAGGTCCAGAGGAGGGCCATGAAGATGATAAAAGGACTGGAGCACCTCTCTTATGAGGACAGGCTGAGAGAGTTGGGGCTGTTCAGCCTGGAGAAGAGGAGGCTCCGGGGAGTCCTGATAGCGGTCTTCCAGTACCTCAAGGGGGCCTACAAGAAAGATGGGGAAAGGCTGTTTAGTAGGGCCTGTTGTGATAGGATGATGGGTAATGGTTTTAAAATAGAGGGAGGTAGATTTAGATTAGAAATTAGGAAAAAATTTTTTACGATGCGAGTTATAGAACACTGGAACAGGTTGCCCAGAAAGGTGGTGGAGGCCCCATCTCTGGAAACGTTCAAGGCCAGGCTGGATGAGGCTCTGAGCAACCTGATCTAGTCAGTGATGTCCCTGCTCCTTGCAGGGGGGTTGGACTAGATGACCTTTGAAGGTCTCTTCCAACCCTAACCATTCTATGATTCTATGATTCTAACTCCTACATGCTTGCATGTGGAGATATAGATGATCCTCAAATTGATTTTTATTTTTAATTTTGTAAGCATGGAAGGAATGGGAGGAGAACATTTTTGTCCTGCAGGAAGGAGTAAGGTCAGATGGTCTAATGATACAGCCATCTTTTTCCTCCTTGGATATTTAAAAACATTGCAAGCTCTTTAAACTACCCATGTGGCAGTAGACGTGATAAATGAGAAAAGGTCAAGTAGTACACTGATAACATCATAGAAATTGATAGAAAAGGCCTGTTAAGTCATCTTGCCTTTCTCCTTGCCAGCACAGGATTATTCCCTACAGTATATTTTCTAGTGCTCTCTTCACATTGTATGAGAGAATCATGAGTTTTATGGCTTTGGCCTTTTGACAGTATGCGCTTTATGGAACTTACTGATTGTTTTAGAGGTCTGAGTAAGACCATGTTTCACTGCCTGAAATTGGAGTAGAAACATATTAGCAGAAATTACTTAGAATTATGTAAGATTTTAATTAAAATTGCTAAAATACACAAGGGCAAAGCTGAGCCATAGCAGATGAACTTTGCAGCTGACAATTCTTTAGCTGCAGACTATCATTTAGTGTTTCTAATAAGCTCTACAATGTTTAAAGTAAAATAATCTCTGTGGTTCTCTCTTTCTCTCTCGTCCCCTCCTCTTTCTGCTTTGATATCTTCCTGCCTTTCATTTCTGTCCATCTGGAATGGGAATTGAATTATGGTGTATGATTTGTATAGGCTTGTATCTCTCCCCTGGATCGTAACCTTCTTATTGATTCCCTCAGCTCCTGGTGCTTACTCACACTGCTGCTGCCTCTCCACCCTGATTTTCTCCCATGGTTTTGTCTGTTTCCTTTTACTCTGTGGGCTCACATTCAACCTAATTTTCTTCCTTGGTTTTAGAAAAAGGAATGTATTGGTTTTCATTTAAGGGTTTTTCACTTCATAATTTTGATATTTGTCTTTTTTTTCTTTTTTTCTTTTTTCTTTTTTTCTTTTTTCTTTTTTTTTTTTTTTCCTCTAGGCTAACATACTGTCATCTTGCTCCAACAGAGAAAGAATTAGAACTGCTTATCTTGCTGTGAAATGGAAAGACTCTGTTCCAAGTCGCCATCCGGAAGTTTCTGGCAGTGAGAAGAGGTGTTAACAGCTGCCGTGAAAGGGCTACTGAACTTGGTATTAGTACAGAGGTTATTTCTGCCTTAGCAATGTGTGTAATTGGCTAAATTAATTAAAAATGTATTTGCTTCCCTCAAGAACGAGCAGAGTACATCCACATGGAATTTTGCTCCATGAATGGAACAAAAGAAAGCAAAAACTGAAACAGAACAAGTAATTCTAGAGCTGAATATAAATATGTTGAAATATTGCCTTGGGCTGTAAAAATGACTCCTGAAATGGACTCTTATTTTTCATGCACAGCGTTTAATATTTAGTTTTGCTTATTGATCCTATCACAGCAAAAGATTATTGTAGCCTTAAGCCACAGTGTAACTTAGCTCAGGGCTCCACCGTTGGAGTTTTATTAAAAAGATTTTGACATTCTAGACTGAGTGCACCCATAAGGAGTGAAATATTTCAAGTATAAGTTATAGGGCCTTCAGCTTACCAAGCAGGGGCAGGCTACAGCTACTTCAGGGAACTCCACCAAAACCTCTGAATTTTAGTGAAGCTAAAGTGAAGGTCCTTGCCTGCACAGTGCAGATCCCAGGATAAGTTTCTTAATTTTGTCCTTTAAAAATACAGGGAACTTTGTTTAGAGTGAAATGTCTCCAAAGTCACCGTATCCCTAAACAAAAGTGTGAAAATCTGGTATGAAGAGGAGATGAAATTGTGGCATTTCTCTGGAGGTAAGATTATATACTATAGTAATGCTTTTTCTTTTTTTTCTAGGCTTTAATTGGAGAACTCCATGTTTCTCTGGCATGAAGCCCTGAACACCAAGCAGTACTAAGGAATTCTGAAGTGTTTCTGGATGTTGGCAGTGCCCACCCCTGCACTATGTACATGCCTTCTTCTTTCTTCCTGTGACCACTTTAAAAGTTTTCCCCTCCAGCCCACCAAAACCCTTGTGAAAAATGGGAACAAGCTGATCCCATTGACGGAACCGCAGCGTTGCTCTGGGTGCGTGTATTGCCCACGTGGAAGGAATTAAAACAACACCTTACATCTTGCCTTTTGGTAAGTGAATGATTACTTGTTAATCCCACTCTAAAGCATCAAAAGCCAATACCTTTACAAAAATCTGTGTCTCTGTGAAAAAATGTTGTGCTGCTGGGTTACTACTTTTTGAAAGACAGAAAAAGTTCTGTGGTTTAGCATGAAGACTCTTAATTCCTGAGCAAAAGGCAGCACATAGGGTTTTATTACCTCACAGATTAATGAAATTTAATATGACTAATGCCATACTGTGGTGACAATGTAGCCCCTGTGTTCATGAAATGGCACTTTTTTCAAGTAACAGTTCCAGCTTGGACCTTGTGCTTTGCGTTTTCTAGAGATCTAAGCCAAAGTGGCTTTTAATGGAGGGAAGAGATTGTTTTGATTAAGCAGAAGCCAGATATGAAATTAAATAAAGAGTTCAGAGGTTGCTATTATATTTTGGCAAAGATATTTCCTTAAATTTTTAGCTTTTAATTTAGAGACAGCTACGCTTTTTAACACTTACTCTCTTATCTACAGGGAAAGGCCTCGTATTTGAAATAGCATTTAAGATTTATAGAAAGAAATACAACATGCATTTCCTTTTAGAAATATAAGAAAGTCAGGACTGCCACGATGGCAGGCTATTTCCATCTAGTTCGGTATCTCATTTTTGACAACTAGCAGCCTCAACTATTCAAAGTGCAAGAATTCCATTTTATTCAGCTGCGCATACTCCATCCCCTCACTTAGCTCTCATCCTGTCTGATTTTTGTTACCACATTTATCCTTTTCCCACTCAGGGTTAGGTTGTACGTTGTGCCATAGCTCCAAAATAGGATACAGCGGGTCAAAGCGTGTCAAAGAAGTGTTTCTAAGCTTGAAGAGGCGCTGCCTCCCCAGGACACCCACAGCTTTTCCTGTTTCTCTTTCACATGAAGTTGATTGACTTAAGTTCTGTTTTCTGTAGGGTTGACAGGAGTGTTTTAAGTTTAGGCCAATGGTGAGTTAAAAAAGATGTGCCGTTACTCTATTGTAAAAGGATCACAGTCATTATGTAGATTTTTTTTTTTTTTTTTAAGCTTTTCCAACTCCTAGTTGTGTGACAGGGCCAGAGGTGTGGGACAGTATTTTTTCCTTACAGCTTTTCAATCTCTAACAATTTCTAAAAAACCCCAAAACTTCAGTAGGCATGGTGGTGTTAGGTTGATGGTTGAAGTTTGATGATCTTGGAGGTCTTTTCCAACCTTAAAGACTCTATGAAAATTTCTTGCAGTAGTTTTCAAGCCTGCAAAAAGCCCTGTAGACCATGTGAGAACTTGTATTTCCTTGCACTGACAAGAAACCTGAGTTTGAGCTTCACAATGAGTGTCATCTTTAGACACAGCAGCCATGTTCAGAGATATAGACCAGGGGATCAAAGCTAGGGCAGGTTGGAAAAGCCTAAGATGTAAAATTAAAATTTTCCCACTCGTTTTTCAAATAAACTGGTCCTGCTGGCTGCAACAGCCTTTCCCGTACAGCCCTTCCTGTCTTTCTCAGTAAACCTAGAACAGATTGTAGCATTTTGGCAATTAAAAAAAAAAAAAAATCTTCCAAACACCAAGTTTTAGATTTGAAATTTGGTGTGTCTGTTGCAGTGCAGAAGAAGCCAAATAGTTGTCGAATTTGTTTCACTTTTTAACAGTTTGTGCCTGTTGCAAATAGTCAGATTTGAAATCTGTGTAAAAGCTGTGGCTAGCAGATCCAGGCTATGTGATTTACCGCTGTAATTGTCCTAATTTTTGATACAGATGGCTTTAATAGTGGTTATGGTGATCCCTGGGTAGCAGTCCTGCAGGCTGGAGAGGGCAGGAAGCTTCCCAGCACATCCAGTGATTGCTGGTAGGTATTCTGCACTGTGCACTGGTTGGAGTGGTAAGTATAGAAGTATGGCATACATACCCTGTACTCTGGAAAAAGAAACCAGTTTGCATTTAGATTTTGGTTTTGCACTTTTAATCTGGAATGTGTATTGAATTTTTCTGCTGCTTTGCATAGCTGAGCTGCATAACTGAATTAAAAAAAAAACAAATCTAGCAAATACTGGATTTGTGGTCCTTTGTGTAAAGAGGCAAAATTGGCAGCTTTAACAAGGAGTGAATGGGCATGGAGACAACTATCCACTTGTGCCTCCAAGGCAGCTCCTTCAGATAAGGACTGAGATTTATTGGCAGTTGAGGCTTTGCTGCAGAACGTTCTCTGGGAATAAACTTTTTGTTGTCTTTTGGCATTTTCACTGTTCTAGCAATTTTCAAAAAGACATATTGTTTTGCATTACTTTTTTTTTTTAAGACTATTTTCTAGCATGCCTGAAGAAGGACAAAGTTTAGGTATTTATGGAGAAAAGCAATAAACAAAATGTCAAAATGAGGTGGGTTTGCAGACTCGTATCTGTTCAAAATAAATTCTGTCACTTGTGTACATACAGCGTAGAAGAAACCACAGGGACCTGTGGTCGGTGACAGTGCTGTTGCACATCGTAATATTTTTCTACCCCATTTAGCAGTCATGTCCTAGATGAATGGTGCTCTCAGAATCTGTGCTGAATGTAACATTGGAGTTAGAAGGAACTTTGTAAACAAAGGAAATGGAAAGTTTGGTTAAGATATTATTGGCTAAGAGAAAAAGGCTTATTACTAGTCTGAGTTTGTTTTGGGATCTTAGTCAGCTTGGAATTAAAAATGTAGGTTTTCTATGACTGGAAATATAATAGGAAAACACTGAAAATTTCCTCTACATAGCAACATTGGAATTTAAATGTCTGTGATATTATTCCATGGTTTTTTTATGAGTGATAAATGTTGTTGTTAAAAACACTGGCTTTTAGAATATACATTTCAAAAAGCATGAAGGCTGGACTTGGTTTCATATGCTTTAGGCCAATACACAAAGGGTCCAGTTGTCTTTAAAGCACTTGAGTCTCTGTAAGTGTGCACATGTGAAACAGCTGAAACTTTAACCTGAAATTGTAGGTGGAAAAAAATAAGGTAGGGAATCACCTTTAAATTACTGTAAATGTTCTCATGTTTGAAAGGTAAGAGCAAAAATATATGAAGCAGCGAGAATTTTCAGAAGAAAATTAAAGAAAGTACAACTAGAAAAAATAGGTATTTTCCTGAAAGTTCCAGGTTCTGGAATAAATAAGATAAGGAGATTTCTTCACAGCATGCTTATGTATCATGTCCTAAAGTCCTAGTTTACCACAGATTTGATCTAAAATAGTACTTCAAAGGGTGCCGTGTGTTACTTTTATCAGATTATGATGTGGGGTAAATGTTTTCATTTAAAGTTTCACTGCCAGTTGACTTTTGGCTTAAGTTTTGAAGGCTTTAATATCTCTATGATTAGAATGCTATAAGTAAGCTCATTCTAGATAGTCTGGATATCTGTAGGAGGGAAATGAATTTGTTAAATGAGAAAATGGGAGTCTATAAATAGGATACCCATACGCTCTAGAAAATAATTGCTTTAAGCTTTACATAGGCATGTTCTGCTCAGACACTTTGACAAGGGTATGGGACTAAGAGGACGTTAGAGATGTCAGGTTTTGCCATATATTGTTTCTTATAATTAAAATACTGAGTGTGCCCTCTTAGGAAACCTCTGAGAGATTACTTCCATGAGTTTTGTATTTGCAACTTCTATCTCCAGTCTAGTAATCTTGATTATAGATTGAGACACAGCGTCTGACTGGAACTGTGATCCTTCTGGGGAAAGCGTAGAACTGAAGTCACTGAGAAAAAGATATGTGATTAGTTGTCTGCTTTGTGTGTCACCGGTGTGGGGCCGATACTTAATGTAATCCTCCACGTTACTTTTATCAGATTTTGATCCTGGTGTATCCTGGGTATCATTGAAGCCTTCACTGGCTTTTTATGTAATAATTTTTGTTACCATGGAATTGCTTTTCCTTGACTTCTGCAAATATTTACTTCTGGTGCTTCACATTTAATGACTGTTTTCCCCCTTTGGTTTCCTAAGGGTAAATTTTGTCTGAATCGCTCGTGGGAAATTCGAACTAAAGTCATTAGTGCTATCGCATAAACTCTCAAGTACTGAAATTACTCTTGAAAATGGTATTTAGCAATTAAAAAAGTTTACTTTTGTAAGAAGACAAATGTTGGCTATATGATTGGAAGAAAAGAAAACAAGTTTCCACTTTCAATGCTATGTATTTCGCAAAGGACCGAGACTTGAGGTGGTTCATGTCTGCAACTGTCATGAAGCCGTATGACAGCCAAATAATGTGAAAGTTCAATTCATATGTACATATTTTATTTTCACTTTGGTAGGAAAGAAATATTATTTGCACCTTGAAACAACCTTACTACTCCAGTGGGGATTTAGTCAATCTATAAACTATGCTAAATAGTTTCCCAAAGAAGCTGTGTGAAACAGTAAGTGTATAGAAATCAATCTTTTTCTCGTGCTTCCTGTGTCCTAACTGAAAACTTTCCTGAAATAGAGGCAGAACATGAACTTGCAACATCTAATCATGCATTCAATTAAAACGGTACAATTATTTTGTGGTTTGTTTTTTTTCTTATCTTCATTTGCTAGCTGCCCCTTATTCTCCATTCAGAGCTCTGTTAAATAGACAGCAAATCTGACAACTCTTTTGTTGTTTGTGGGATCTACTGTCAGAAGTTGGGAAGCTTCATACCCTAGCTGGCTCTCAGAAGATGTGGTAGGTCCAGCCTTATCTACATTAGCAAGTAATTTGGTGCAAGAGGAATGGTTAAGTTCATTCAAGGAATTGATGCTGAGGCCTCTGGATTTACCTGGTAAGTGATTTTGGGAGTTTAGCTTTGTCCCCAAAAAAACACTCCCTTAACCTTCTGTGATCTGAACCAAAGTATGCAAGTGTGGATGATAAGGGGGTTCACTTGCAAACCATTATACTGCTGCAAACCAAAACACTAATATAGATGCAGACTTGTACTCTTTCCTTCCAAGCAAAAATAAAAAAGGAAAAAAAAAAAAAAAAAAAGAAAAAAAAATCCTCTGCAAACATGATACATTTTCGTGCGGGTAGAGAAGTGAATGAGAGGTAAGGAATTTTTGGCAGTACTTAATCTGTGATTCCATTTAGCTATACATCTGTTCCCTTTTAACCAAGGACTTTCTTAGATTTACAATTAATATTTTATTTGATTTCTTTTTTTTTTTTTTTTTTTAGAATTCTACAGTCTGTTTGCTAAAGTTCCCTTGAATAGGGAATGCTCATGGGCATTTAGAGGTTTATTAGTAGTCAGAGCAGATTTTGGGAAGGTGAATCATGACATTCATTCATTATTGATATCTTTTGAAAGGTGCAAAAGTAAGCAACACTCTATTGAGCATTAAATGTGTTCACAAAGTAGGATTTTTGTATAGCATTTAAATCCTCTGTTTTCATTCTGAAGATGTTGAAGTTTACTTTAGAAGGATAATATTAAATGAGAACCCTTTGGAGCTCTTTACTAATTTTTCAATTTTTTGAAATTTTATTGGAATTAAGCTTAACCAAAGCTAGTGAGCTTCAGATGGAGGCTTTTTTTTTTTTTTTTTTTTTTCCCCAAATAACCTGGTATTCTTGCTGAGCTGCCCCATAAGTCAGATTTAGTCTTCATGTCATCGCTTCTATCTGAAGGAGTGTGAGAACACAAATGGCTGCCAAGGAGTGGTGGCACAGGCTGGTACTTGTTCACTAGCACTGATGTCATGAGGGCTGGCAAAAAGCGAAGCGTTTCTTTCCATTAAGAGGTGTGACTTTTTCTCTAGGGGTTGCCTGTCGCTTCAGGTGTATTGTAATTAAGGTCCTTAGAAGCATTTTAAACAGAACATTTGGGGCTTAGCTCTGCTATCTGTATGAGTCATTTGTGCTTTTTCTCTAATAGTGTAACTACTACAGTTACCTATGTGATTTGTCATCGTTTATATCCAAAGACAAATTCTTCTCTATATCCCTCCAGAGCAGGAAGTTTTTTTGGGTTTTTTTTTTTGTTTTAGTTTGTTTTTTTTTTCCCTTCCCTTTATTCTTTGTTCAAATATGTTCCTCTGTTCTTCTCATTCCTGTCTCAGGTAATCTCTACTGTATCATGGCCAAAGCAAGAAAAAGGTGTTAGATGGGGACTCATCGACTCCTGTGTTTCGGTTCAGTTTGGTCCCCACTGTCTTCCATGGGGACAGGTTTAGATCTGGACAGGATTCAAACTGGCTTGTGGGTCTTCAAGCCTTAGCTGGTTTAGATTGTTGCTCAATGATGTTCAAGCTGTTCTATAAACACTACTTGGAGAGAGTAATTTAGTACATGACTTATATTCATACAGTCATGCAAAGATGGACTTCAGCTTTTGGTTTTTAGTGTTTTGGTTTGTTAAGAGTTTACAGTAGCATGAATAGACTTTTCTGAAGCTGATTTTGTTGTAAAGGTAAATGAAACGCCAGTGAGAAGCTTGTCTTTGTCTCTTTCTGTGTGTAATGGAGTGAGGAAAACTTTTATTCTATTTCTTTCCTCCAAATATACTGTTTGAGAGAGTTAGAATTAATCTTCTAGTCTTGTGCTTTAAGCCCCATTGCTTGTCATAATTGATTAATAGAATGAAAATGAAATACTTCCTACACACTGTTTCCTTTGTTGTTAACAAGTAAAAATGCTCTTTTGCTCAAAATGGGAAATATTTGAAACTCTTGAACAAACAGGTGTTTATAAGAATATATGAAAATGTTTTTTGTTAATAAGGTTGTATCATGTGCCTCTCTTGAAGGAATAGTTTAGATGAAAACATGATGATTATGTATTCAGAAATGTGCTAAGTATTTTCAGGTTAAGAGCTTCCTTTAGAGCTGGACAACTTGCAACCTAAGGCATCAGTACTGCTGTGAGCTTCACATAAGCGGTGCTAATCCACTTGTGCTGAGATAAAGGAGCAAACACCATTGAAACACAATACAAGTGAGATATAAAAATGGTCTGAAGGTGACTATGAAGACCATGGAGAGAACTGCATCAAGGAGATCATATTTCTATTCATTTGTGTCCAGAGATGTAACCATCAAAGACAGTTAACTTTCATCTCTCACTGGTTTCTTTGCAGTCTTATATTTTTTTCTTAGTCAAGGCAGTAGATGCTTCTCCTGGGAAACAGTATAATGGGTAAAGAATGGCTTGGGAAGTAGATTTGGAAAAGCATGTTGCGTGTTTGAGAGAGCACGGAAGAATAAAATTTCAGATGGTTAAGTGCTTATTCTACTTGTAGTTTTCCAACTGTGAATCATTTAGCATCTAAATCTTGATCTGACAATCCTTTTGGTGTAACTTCAGTGGCACTTTTGGGTGTGAAAAGAATATATGGATGACTGTTACTGAGCTATGGAAAACAGATGACTAAAACTCCATGATTCGGTACTTTATGCATTTTGAATAGCATTGTCTTTTCTATTCCCCTTGTGATATTAAGAATCATAACTTTATTTTTTCTTTCATTTAAATTCACACAGCATACTCCTACAGGCTTCTCTGTCTGATTACCTGTCTGATTTTGCCTTAAGCATCTCTTTCCATGTGCAGTCTGATCTGAATTAACTTGCAGATGAATTGGGTCGTGGGGAAAGGGATACTTTGTCATGATATTTCTGTCATGGAAGGAATTTCAGTTAGGTACGAACAAGACTTTTTTTAGCAACCAGTTCTTGCTTTCTAGCTTGTTTTTCGGACCAGAAATCGTGCTGGAAAGAATGGCATGTCTCATTCTGGTGTGTGAATTGATGATTAAATTAAGATGTGCTGAGGAATATTTATATCGTCTATGAAAAGCTCTGACATGGAGATATTCTTATTGTCTGCTTGTTCATACAATAATGAAAAGTTTGGTGGCTTCATCCAAATTGTACGTATTAGCAGAAGGATCTAAGGTGCAGATTTCACACATCATGTGGTATAAACTGATCTGTTTTCTCATTTTGGAGTGCAGTTAAGATACTTCTGTGATATTTCGACTGCATATATTTGATGCTGTAAACCACTTTTAAGACTGTTATGCCTTTGTAATATGCTGATGTTACCTTATTAGTAGCTGCATTTTTTTTTTTTTTCCACAGAAGCATTTAGCTTACTGGCATTTGTTTTTACTGCTGACATTTTATTCAGCATTAATATGTTGCTATGCAATTTCACTAGAAAAATATTATGGTAAGCTGACTGAAATGTCATCTTGTCTTTATTTCCCTACAGGTTTTATGGGCTTAAATAAGCACCTGAATAAGCTTCTGAAATGTGTCAGATAATGTGATTTCACATTATTACATGCTTGTTTCAGTTGGCACCTCATGCAAAAAACTGTTTGTATGGCTGTTTGCCTTCTTGGAGCATTTTAAACACAGTTCTGAACTAGAATGTAAACATACTTGTAAGAGGTATAATTATTAAGTTATTTTTACCAACTGATTTTGGACAAGAGATGGTTGGCTCCAGAGTATTTTTCTGATACTGGTTTATGTGTTAGTGATTTACTCTACAAAAAAATTAATGATGGAAATACTTCATATTTACCCAGTTGGGCAGACAAATGCCCTTCTCATCATATTTCTTATTAATAGTTCTTAAGAAAGCCAATTTTTTCTTGGCCAGGGTTCATTTTTTCCTCTCTCCCATTGGTTGTTCCTAGGGAAACTTGTTTCCAACCTAAAGAGTGCTAGTCACATTTAAATGACACGTGCATGGTGATTTTTAATCTAAAATACATCACAGAGGCCAAACTTATCCATACTATATTTCTATTCCTTGATGTTAATTGTCTTTTTTTTTGAGTTTTTTAATCTATGTAATACATTAGAAACTGCTTAATAAAGCTGGTAGCTACATCAGCTGAAAACAGGTGAAAACACTGCTGTGGTTTGTTTCTCAGACTGCTATCAAATAATTTAATTTGAACGTGGATATAAGACCTTGTACACAGAGATGAAAGTGAGAAAAGGTGGTTTGGCAGCTGGTTTTTGTTTTGGTTTGGTTTTTTGTTTGGTTTTTTTTGTTTGTTTTTTTTTGTTGTTTTTTTTTTTAAATACATCTGACTGGCCACATTCACTGTGAAGGAAGGCTGCATTTTTCCATAGATCCATTATTTGCTCATGAAAATGTGTCTTAATGGAAAGATCACTTAGACTGTCCTCCTTTTGTCACTTAGAGCTTCATTTCTATCCGTGAAAATGAACATGCACAGCACATCCGGCCAGCAGAAGTGTAATGCTGGTGGGGCAACAGGAGTGAAAACCATACCGTAATAATGAATCGCAGATGATTTTATCACTAGTATTCTACTTTTTAGGTAGAGTTACGCTACAAAGGTGAAAGGTGCTTATGCAAAAAAGGTAAATTATTCTAGTCTTCCTAGTCTAGGTTTGTGTTAAGGCCTGCTCAGCTGACTGCAAACCTTAAATCATTATCTGTAGTTCAGGCATGCCCAGAATTACCCTTAATAAGCATGGGATGATAATTTAGAATAATTTTGCTGAAATAATGACCTGTTCATTAATTTGTCTCAATTTTTAAGAGGATTTAAGACTGATGGTAGGTGATAATTAATTCCCGGAATTTTTTTAATTATCAACTGGCCTAGTTCATCATAATTGATTTGTTTTTCTTTGAATTCTACAGATGACCTGCATTATGTTATGGAGATGGGGAAAAGCTAGATTTTGAGCACATGATCCTCTTTGCTCTGTAGTGGGTAAGTGAAGGAAAGGTATCTCTGTCAGTTTTCCTCTTAAATCAGAAGCTTTCTCTTATTCTGGTGCTAAGAAACCATGACGGCCATTCTGTGCACTATAAATCTACATAGTGTCTGGAAAGAGGGGAGACACTTCCACTCTCTGTGGTTTTTTTTTTTAATCTTCTGTTAAGTCACTATTTTAAATGGAAACCTGCCTCAGGGTTGCGTCTGCTGGAGTAGCTTGTTCTGTGTGAGTGAAAACATGTTCTTCCTCGCTTCAGCGTGACTTGGAGGGAGCTGAGCAAGGTCAAATTTTTGGTTTCCTGCTTCTTATGCATTTTGTTATTTACATGGCAGTATAATTCTAGAAACTCTAAATCTGGCTTCTCTGTGTTATCCAATACAACAGCTGTTTCAACCTTTCTATCAGAAGGCCCCTAACAAGTCAGTACTTCTATGTTTCTACGACTATTCAGCATGAGATACTGAAATGTGCCTGTGATGAGCTAAAATTTTTCTTACTTAACATCAAGGTTGTTAAGAGAAGAAGAAGGGAGGCCATAAACATTATTTTATTATTTGGAAGGCCTCATGCTTTGCTGCATTGTTTAAAAGAGAAAGGAAATTGTCTCCCCTTTGCTTGTATTTATTCCAAGCATTTAAGAAGTAGCCTTTTAAGCTTTAATTGAAGTCCACTGTAGAGACATCTGAATGCTAGAAGATCTTTGGCTCTTAGGAAAAACCCCAATGTATTGAGATATACATATTTTGTTTTCACTAGAAGTTAGTTAAATAAAACATGTTTCATCTAATTAGATTCAAGTTTTAAAGACCAAATATGTGTATAAATATTTTTCTAAAATATATTAGATGACTGCAGAAGGGCTTCAGGATGGTTGGAGCCTCTAGGCAGGACTGAAATATAATTGACAATGCTGCCATGAGTGTTAAAGCTGGAATTAAATGGTGAGGTCTGGCCATGGCACATTTCTTCCTTTAACCTCTCTGGCTCTTAATGCTGTCTGAGCACTCAGTCTTTCCTGTTAGCGTTGACTGTACTGCACTCTTCCCTCTCTCTTTTGTAGGAAACTCATTCTTTCAGTCATACTTTTTGTTTTTCTGCCTTGAAGGCTTCATTACTTCCCTTATGGTATGCTCTCCTGTCTTTGATCCTGGTTTATTATTTCCTTCATCCTTCAGTTTCACACATTTCTAGGGGGACCGCCCTCCTTACCCCTCAACAGTCAATTAGAAGAAACATCTTCCTACTCATCTTTTACATTAATGACCCTGGTGAGCTTCCCAGCTCCCACGACTTTATTGTACTTCTGTATCAAGATAAAATTCAGGCATTCATCATAGTTTCCCCTCTACATTTTGATTTCTGTTGTGGGAGCCACCACACAAGATTAAGGATTTCGAATGCCAGTTGTCACTGGATTTCTCCTTGAGACAAACAGTACCTTTCAAAAACTGTTACTCAAAGGAGTAAAATTTAATCCTTTACTAGAAAGGCCTCTGTTATGTAAAACTAGTTAACTAAACTTTTGTCAGGTACTTTGCCTCTGAGTGATTCCCAAATAATAAAAATTTTTAAGCGTAAAATGAGACATGAGTCTTAAGTTACAGTTGGACACTTAAAAACACTCCCACAGTTGAAACTCCCTGGAACTGTAGGAGACTGCTGAGGAGCTGCAGAGAGCGGGCTGGGTTTATTTACAGAGAAAAGATCAGGGCCTACACTTGAAATGCAGAGACCCCCACCTGTCCTGAGAGTTGTTTTTATAGGCAAATACCGCTCAGTTTAAATAGGGGCTAAAATATAAGAAAGAAAGATTCAGGCCTCTGGGCCTCGCTGTACGTAGAAGCACCAGCTAAGCAGATAGACTTACTGGTCTTTGCACAAGACAGGCAGAATGCTTCATTTATGCGTAGGCCCAATATAATTGAATAACTAAAAATGGAACATTTTTCCACTACCTACAAGGGGATAAATTCTGGGGCTAGGGGCTGGTGCCAAATATTTTCCTGCACTTGATGCATCAGCGGGGATCTGGCTGGTGCCCTTACAAAAACAGAGCATGTGTTTGCACACATTCAACATCCCCTCTGAGACGGTTTCCTCAAACTACCATTTAGGTTGTGTTTGGCACCTGAGGTGTTTCAGAGGAAAATACAACACATTCTTGATGACATACTAAGGGAGAGTATTGAGGTTTGCATAGATTGAGGTTTTGATCCTGGGAAATACAGTAGGTAAAATAATGAACAGGGGTTTTCTGTAGCTGAGAGCCTGCACCTCACAGGCGAGGTGTGCGGTACCCTTAAAAACTGAGCCCCATTGGGGTGCCTAAAGATTAGTTTAACAATCTACCATTAGTCATGTATGGTATAGCACAGGCATTTTATGTACTATGCCTTATGATTTAGTAGAGATCAGGGAGTTTGATTAGCAAAACAAAAAGATAATTAGCTCTGTTAACTAAATTGTTCTCTCGTACTTGCCCCTCTTTCATGGCTCTCTTGACCATGAAAGTATCTTATTTTAGGCTGCAGATTTGTCACATTACCCTTGCCATTTTCTCTCCTCTTGAGATATCTGAAAACAGTTAATATATTATGCATTTGGGATTTTATGTTTTGTGGACACAGAGAATTATCATACCTACATACTATCCAGATGTCCATGCCATTGAAAATGTGTATCTTTCAATTTTTTTTCTTGTCCTAGTTTAGTCTCTAGTGATTTAATGTACTCTTTCTTACCCCTGTGTAGAGAGCATTGTCAAAATCTTGTAATTTTGAGGCAAGTCAGCATCATCTGCAATGTTCCAATATTTCCATCAAGTTCTTGATTTCTAAACATGTGTTGTTCCTTTTATGCAGCAATTAACAGTTGATTAAGCAGAAGAATCCCTGTGGTCTTTTAGAAAGCTTGGCTGTGTTATTCATAATTAGAGCTTGAGCTTATTGGGAATTTTTTTCTGATATTTAATATCAAAACCTGCCAATTTAGCAGAACTCAAACTTTTGATGCAAGTGTACCTGTTTCAGCAAAACATACAGCTGGAAAAGTTTCTTCACTTCAGGGTACAGTTCCTGGTCAAATCCAGAATCTAACACTACAGTCCAGTTCTGGGATTCGATAGACTCAAATTTGAGCTCCTGATCATTTATTTAGGTATGTGAAAGTGCAGCTGGAGAAGAAACAGCTGTAGAAGCCCATAGGCCCATAGTTAGGGAACTCTATTAACCTGAGAGGCTGAGGGCTTGAGCGTGGGTCTGAGCCCTTCTGCTGATGCTCTCGGGACTCATGTCCTGCGTGCTCTGATTAGAGTAGGGAGTTCTGCTTTTGTGTAACACCTGAAAGAGTGGTGACTAGATAACTGTCCCAGGTCTCTGAAGGTGGTTCAAACAAGATAACAGCTTCCTGTTCACACTATTTAAAAGAAACTTTGGATGCAGAAACTTGAGGGCAGTTTTCATTTAAAATACATCTTATCTTTCCACACAACAGATGACTTCTAATTCATATTATCATATAGATCATGTTTTGTTGTGTGAAGGAGTGAGCTTTATTACTATTACATTTGTCTTTCAGCTCAAACCTGTCGTTTAAGTGTTAGAACAAGTTAAACATTGATACACAAATTTTGATTTTTTTTTTTATTTTTATTTTTATTTTGAACGGGAATGTCTCTTAATAATGAAACTAGAAGGTATAGCCTAAGGTGTAAAATAAGAAATACTTTAGAAAATACTGCTGTAATGTATGTACTGTTAAGTAATCTGCTAAAACAGTCTTGTAAACATCACACCAGGTTAATAAAAGATTGTGCCAGTTTTAGGGTAGTAAAAGTACAAATAAATAAAGCTTTTAAGCTGTCCAACATGACACTTGCCAGAAAGCATCAGAGGACTGTGCCACTTTCTCAGGCCGAGATGAGACACAGCCATTTTAACTGCTTCCCACCCAGCTCTACTCTCAGCCGCACAGTCAGATTCAGATTAAGGCAAAAGGTACTGGGCACTGGTGAGCATGATGCATTTTAAACGTTAAAACACAAAGGTACAGCAATAAAAGTAATTTTGACCGGTTAACTGGAGTGGTTGTTCTGTTTAATATGATTTTGCTAGCTTTAATACCACCAGTTGAGAACTCAATTGAGCTACTCAGTGCATCAGAGAACGTGCTCTGAGATCTGAAGTCTTATAAATCACATAGAAAGGCCTTAAAACATGTTGTTTGTCTACCAGGTTTATTTGTATTGCGATCTAGTTGAGGTCTCCACCAGATCTTTCAAAAAGAGGCACCTAGAATGATGGAAGATATGACGACTTCTGTATTCATTTCAATCATAGGTGAATAATTTATTAAAAATGTTCTCTGAAGAATACTGTACTTGATGTAAATATTGCTCTTGAGGTGTGAGGGGGAAAGTAGAACTCATCAGTAGCTTTTGTGAGGTTGCCTTTGTTCTTACATCTATGGCACTGGCCCAGCTCATTTATCCTTTAAAACTGATCGGTCTGTTTAGAGGATATGATCCTTAGACTAATTGTCCTCTTCTGCAGTAGAAATTGAGGAATGACACTTAGGAAATCACCAGGTCGCTTTACTGATATCCTAAAATATTCCTTCTCCTGTGCTTGTCCACGACTCCAGCCCCTGCATGGATTCATAGACCTGGAGGAGGGGCCAAGATACAAAATGTTAGCATGTTTTTTTTCTATGTGCAAATCTTGAGGATGTTGTTGTTTGGACACCTATTAAATCATAACCTCCTCCTGCAACTTTCTGGGAGTCTTGAAATCTCATGTAAGTGAGGCCCAGAGTGTGAAAAGTACTGGTTGCCAAGAAATGAAAGTTCTTAAGAGAAAGTTTCTAAACTTTTGCCTTTGTAGACACCTTCGGTCTGCTGCTATAAGGGATTCATTGTTTTATTATTTTGACTAACACAGCACAGATTACAGACAAAAATAGAAATTGTGAAGTACCTGCCAATGCTTCTTGTTGAAATGTCTCCCTTTAAAGAAAATATTTAGTTGGATATAAAAACGTAGCCCGATTAGGTAGCAATTTGGTGAAAAAACATCTGGAAAATAAATGTAAATCCTTGAGATCAATATCAATCTCAAGAAGCGTGGATACCATCAATTTTACTGGATGATGAGAGTCTTAGAATCTCAGAGGAAAAAAGCTTAATTACAGCGGAAATAAACTAGTTCAGGAAAAAAATCGTAAAAGTGCTGTGAGTTAGGCCTGATCAAAAACACACTGAAGAGAATACTGGCAAAAGAAAAGACAGGGAGATTTATTGTGTCTATCAAGCATTGAGTTGTATTCGGAAACACTCGTGTTTCCATGGGCTGAGAATTACTAGAATAAAACATTTACTTAGAAATGGAGTGAACATGCAGACATTATGCTGATTATAGCATGTTTGTAGAGAAAAGGAAATGTTTTGCAGGCAAGGATGGGTTATTGGACTGGGATACATGATTGATGTCTTTTACTACTGTAGGCTGGATTTCAAGGAATACAGTGCCAGACACGATCTTATTGACTGCCAGCTACTAAAACACCACAAAGAGGAGGATGCATCTTACCTGAATATAACCTTTCAAGAGCATCATAGGTACGTACAGAGTTGGAATGGATCACTACCTGAAGGTGCAGTTCTTTCATCGCTCGCTGCAGAGGCTGCCCGCACAGCTAGTTTAGTCTAGATGCCACCATCTTGGGCAGATAAGTAGAGATGAGCTCTGTTACAAAATTCACAAAATGCAATCATTGCCAAGTTTGAGAGGGCTCTGAGTTTTTCTTCTTTCTCCCACTCCAAAACTGGACAATGCAAAAATGGATCATTTATTGTATTACCTTGTGCTGCTACTCCTATTTTAGAATAAAAAAGACTAAATTACTAAGTTACCAGTTTTCTCAGAGTTTTGAAAAAAAAGAAGTGTTTAAATGTTAATGTTTATGAGTGGTTTCGGAGTTCAGCTAAGTTGACTGTCTTGCAGCTGATCATTTTTAAGGAACTGTTCAGTTAATGAGATTGTAGTTGTAATAAAAAGGAGAAAGTTCTAAGAAGCGAAGGATGAACTTATAGCAAATAAGGTTATTGATCCATGAATAATCTGAAGATACTATTTAATCTGTTTTCTAAAGTAAGTTGATCAACAGACCATAACATAAACTTATGTTAGGGGTAAAATTGATGAAGTAGTTGACAGTAAGGAGATGAGGCAAGTGAACTGGCTGGGGGCGTAGTACAAAGAAGCTAAGAGGGAAAGACTGAAAATCAATCATTCCTAAAAGAGGAGAAGGATAACTGTCATTATCAAAGAACTATTATTGCAGAATAGCCTGAATGTACAAAACAGTACAAAACTAAAACAAGTTGAAACAAGATATTTCTTATAGTCTAATTGTGAGCCTTTTGGATTATATTAAAAAGAACCATTGATTTAAGTGCTCTTTGCATCTGCCTTCACTGTAGAAGACAGAAATAACATCTTGGTCAAACTTTTGATAATTTGTTAACAACTTAATACAGGGCAAAACACGAGACAGAACTCTTGAGGGTCACTGCATTTGCATATGGAATATTTTTGTTCTTTGAGGTTTTCTTATTTAGATAGTGTTTTCAAGATACTCAGACTTAAAATCCACTTTTTTATTGCTCCCTTCAAATAATTTTTGCTTTGACTTACTATCAGGAGAACAACACAAGACAAACATAAAGAAAAAAGTCAAGAACATGAACTGTATAAAGTATTTATAGGAAACATAGAAAATCAGCTTTGATGTTACTAGTAAAAGAGCATGTGGAAAATCTAGCAATAGCATTGCAAAAATATTACACATATAAATCATTAAAAACCGAACAGGGCCAGATGCTACTGATACAATTTCAGCTTTGTCTAATGTGTGAGGCAGGTGTTTTCTGTAGTATGTGCATGAACATTGGTTCTGCGTTCATCTCATTTTGTACAGGGCTGGAGCTTGCTGTGTGTGGTTCTCATTCTATGCAAGAGAAACCCAACCACGTTGTGATGCAGGAGAGAGCACGTAACCTTGTGTCAGCACCTGTGGGATGGATCTTGTGTCCACTTTGTGTCTGTTGAGGAGTCAAGTAGAAAAAACTTGTAGTAGAACAGCTGGAGGAAAATAGAGATGTTTCTTCATTTTGTTTTGCTAATCATTTAAATGTTTCAAGTTTACTTAATTTTGTTGAAGCCATCTAACCAGCTTTATGGTAATTTCCTTCCCCGGCCAACACATGAATGTTCCTTCCTATCTCCTATGTCTAAACTATGGACATTTTAAGTCAATTTCTCATTTCCTCAGAGTGAAAAGTCTTGGGCTTCTCATCAAGGTGAAAATGTTTGGGCTGTCTGCTCGTCTCCTGAGACTACCTACCTCTGACAGGTTAGTTTTAAGTTGTCACTGCAGTCGCTGTGAGGAGAGAATACTTGATGAGTTATAAGTTTTCTTGATATCTGTTTACATTTATTTTTAAGAATCCTACATTATTGAAGTTCCTAAGATCTAAAATAGATATCTGTTTTATTTAAGTTTGTAAACTTGAATGAAAATGAATAATACAGGATCAGATTTTAGTTACTTAAAAAAAAAGTAAATGAAAGGAGGTAAAATCTATATAAAAATGTAAACTATATAAATAATAATTATATAAACATATGTAAACATATGATCATCTGAAAAAAAATTCTGTTTATTGGCTCACATAATTAGAAGTTAGAGCACTCTTGGAAAAACAGTTATGGGAATAAAGGAATGGCACTCAATGTGGCTAATATAAGGCAATGGTTGTGGTGCAAAGATGTTGAAGAATATAATAAAAAATATCTGTTGTGATCTAAATTTAGTATTATCAGAATCTGGGGAAAATTATGACTGAGAAGTCATTAGGGCAAGAACAAAGTCTAGTGCTGCAGAGAAAATAGCTGATGCCAAGCTAAAGGCATCTTTATTTACAGATGATTCAGATCTGAATAGTAGTTCGGAAAATTGCTGTCTAAAAATGGAAGCTATCATATTAAACTTCATGTGGAAGTGAGAAAACAGGAAACGAGTCCTAGTACTATGGAAGCAGTCCATGTGGCCTGGCCTCTCTTGTGGTAACGTTTAAATATATATATATATATATATATATATATATATATATATATATATATATGTATATATTTACTAGGGCACAACTGGGTTTTCTGTATGTGTGTGGTGGTGATGATGAGAAGGAAGTTGTGGAAGTTGACTGGGGACAAACATTAGGAAAGGTAAAGGGCAGCCATAACCAAAGAAGATGGTCATGCATGTCTGTGTTTTAAACAATGAAACACTTGTGGTTTTGTCATGAAAAATATATTTTCTTAGTGTAAAATTGTCTTTTAATTGTAGATTATTGAACTTAAAAAGTGTATGTGGCTGGAATACAGCTCTGAATGTCACAATTCGTGAAAAGTTCAAAAGTTGAACTGGTTTTGTATCCATGATTTTTATCTGCCTTCACTTGGATAAGGACTTTATCCAAGCCCCAGGTTCAGATAGTTTCAACATTGCCATCGTTCCAGATGCTGTTCCTGCATTTCTGTTTCCAGGGCCTACAGGTGATATTAAGTTCTCCATTTCTTTGTGACTTTTGTCTTTTGTGGTTAGCTAAGTAGTTCAGTTTGGATGTGGTATACGTTTTGGTGAAACTATTTTAAAATGAAATAAAATTCTCAGTATTTCAGAGGTTTTTCAGAAATACTTTGTGTTAAACTTTCTAGCGTACAATCTGTGCACTGACATTTTGCTGCAACGTGCATTCAAACTGATCGACTTAAAATAAGCTAAAATGCATGTTTCAGTAATATTCCACAGAATAATTACTTTAAGAAGTTTTTAAATAGCTGTGTACCTTATGTGACTGGAATATGTCTTTAGATATTTAATGACTATGCAGTCGTGCTTCAACTCAGATTAAACTTTCACAGGCTTCAGTGTACATTTTTTCTGAACTGGGCCTGAGCTGTGCAGAAATGGAAGCTAACACGGCCATGCCTATACTTTCTGTGGAGCATGTTGAGTGGTTGCAAACTTGTTTGAAGTCATTATTTCAGGGAACTAACCTTTCTTCTGATGGGAAAGTTAAAGAAAGCAAAGAAACTGTAATTAATAGACAAGGTCAAAGCTAGCCATATGACACGGGTGAGAAATCACACATCTCTCACAGTTTTGTGAAGTGAAACTTTCTTCGGAAAAAGAAAACCAACACTGAGCTCATCTTCCTTTTAAAATTATTGATTTTTTTTTTTTATTTAATGTGTGTTTTCATGTTTGTACACACTGTGCAGTTTAGTACATTTTGTAATCAAAACAATAGATATTGCCCCCATTACCCTGCAGCTATATATCTTCAGTTGTTTTCTTTCCATTTAATATTTTCTATTTATGGTTCACATGAAAAAACAGTCACTGGGCAGTTGGAACATGGTTTTTATTATCTGGCTGTTATCAGTGATGGTGTATGAAAGCATAAAACATCTTGAATTTTGTAGGCTAAGGTAATTGTGCAGTAATCTTAATCAATTCTTGTTTTGACTAGTAAATGATATGGTATGAAATTCATCATCATCGTATCTAAAGCATGCTCCAAAAAGGGGTAATTTTTCATCTAAAAAGCACTTTGAAGTGTATTCTACATGTTTTCTGTAGTATCTCTTGACAAAAGAGCAAATTATAACTGGAATGATGTTTTAGTGCCTTCTTAATATGATCCTCTAAGCAAAGCCTGAGTGCAGTAGTTAAGCTGAGTGCTCTTTTTGCTTGGAGCCATTTGAGTGTCCTTTTTCCCCTGGAAAGCTAAGGCTGGGAAGAGAAACCATTACTGTAGCTGCTGACCCAGCCAGCGCTGCATTTTTTTTTCCTGCTTCGCTGATGGGTCCCTTCCAGATGGGTTTGCAACTTCTGAAAGATAAAACTGCTTAGGCAACTGAGACTGGAAAAACCAAAAATGGTGTAGGAAGAATTTTTGAACTTTTAAAATTGGAAATTGAGGAAGTTCACTTCTTTAGTCATGGTCACCAGATGGCACTGTTATATATAATGTTGCATATTGCTTTTTGTTGTCTTCAAGCAAGTTCTTCATAGTTGTTATTGTCTATTATTATTTGTATCCTGAGATAATTTCTTGAGAGGAAATATAACAATAACCAATGTCGCTGCTATGTTGCCCCTGTTTTGAAGGGCTTGTTTAAACAGTGCTGCTTCCAGAAAACCAGAAGTTTGTACACCAACTGAACTTACTGCAAAGTGAACACTGCTTGTGTGCTGTTTGTTATGGATATTGTGTCAGGATTGTGCAGATAGATGAGAGGAGTTATAGACCGTTTTTGGAAAGTGATCAATGAGGCTTCCACTGAGTAGTGGTATTGTGTTAAAATTATCCAGTAATAAACTCACTTTTACACTTGTGGTCTTTAGAAATAGTCAAGATAACGGGTGAGCTGAAGATGTCTCTGTTCTACTCATGGGAATGGAGATTGATTTGTATTTTTGTTCAGGTATTTATGCTGATTTTTATCTGGTGTTTTGGAGCTTTTTTTTTTTTACTACTTTATTTCTTTACAATATTTTTATTCTTCAAACTTTAAATTGATTTTGTAATTAAATGTTATTACTTTTACTCAGTTGTATGCCAAGTCTTAGTCAGTAACAATTTTTAGTGGAATTATTGAAAAGCTGCTTGACTACTAAATGTTGTAATAACTGATGTTAGCCTTCACCTATGCCTGTTGTACCACATTTACTTTCACCAAAAGTAGACATATTTCACATTTAAATTCCTTTCCATATTCAGGTGATTTATAACAGGTGGTTATGCAAAACAGCACTGAAATACCTGTACTGCAAGATCACGTGTGAAAGGCGGTGTGTGAGAAGAACTAGGAAGTTTATGGGTACTTACTGCAGAATATTACTAGATATCTCAAGTCTTTTGAAAGGAGATAGGGAGAAAAAAAAAGCCTGTTGAAGGAGAGAGTGTTTATCTCCCTTTTATTCTTTAAATACTTATCCAAAATCTATGAGAGTGAAGTCAAAGCAATAAAGGGAGTATAGTCTGATGAGACTTTTCACAGCTGCAGGGCACTTAATTCTGCTTCACACCTCTTATCTGGGTGGCTCTTAAAGGTCTGCTTCTTCTAGGAAAATATTACAGCTCTAGAAATCTACTCAATTCTCCTTTAACTGTAATACTATATCAAACTGCGACATCCTAAATGGCTCATAGCAGAGAGGGAAGATGGTTCAATAGTAAGGTCCTGCAATAGGTGGTCCAAAAGTAATGCCTCCCTTGTTCTGGCACTTGGGAGAGCATGTTTCGGTCTCCTGGTTTCTCCTTGGGTAAACCACTGTGCGCCCGAAAGGCCATCTGATATTAATCCATTCTCATGCCGCACCAGGAAAGGGGAGAAGGCTACTGGAATATAATAAATAAAAATTATAACTGGCCAACATTCAGAACTTGTTCAGTGTGTATTTCTGGTTGAACTGGGACAAAATATTTTTTTTTCCACTATTTCCCACAAAGTGAATGCGGAGAAATGATTAATTTTGTAACAAAGCACAGAAACTGTCATCACGTCTGCAGCATGTCCTAGCTGCTGGGTCTTGCTCAGCAGCTGCGGGCTCCAGCGGTCAGTGGGCAGCACTGGGAGATGGCAGCCTCCAGAGGTGGCTTCCCAAGGGCCCCTCCTCTGGCAGCCCATGCTGATGGAGAAGGTGGCATCCTTCGCACTCTATTCAAAGACCCCCCTGCTCCAACCATTAAGTTCGGCTCACTTGCAAACAAGAGGAGTTCCCCTTAGAAAAAAAAATTCCGAACTGGCTTTTATTAAAATTTGTAAGCGTCCACAGTAACAGAGATAATGTAAACAGGTAGAGGTGTGGAAAGCTAGTAAATAAAATAAGCTGGATAGAGAGAGACAATTTATTAACATATTACATCTAGCCTCATTTCAGGGCTCTTTCCAAACTCTGATTTTTGAATGCTGCTTTCTTTGTCTTAAAGCTGAGTTAAGGAGACTGAATGTTTGAATCATTTAGCCTGCGAGGTGTTCCATTTTCCCTTCTATTATAAGAGAAATATTGAAGTCACTATCAGTCACTTTTCAAAGTTGTGTATTGATTCCAATTGAAGAATTTTAAAGGAGAACTGATTTCCTAGATCCACACAGCTGTAGGTTTTTCTATTGAGGTGGCCAATAAAAGTGACAATTAAACTTTTGGTCATTTTTTAAAATCTGTAGATTAACAATTTAAACTTGGAAAAGAAGTCTTTTTTTTTCATGTTGGCCACTAAATGGAAAATAAATTTTATTTAGAAAATAAAATTCTTAAACTATTATCAGTTGAGGCAGGGTTCTGAAAAAGTTAAATAAGCTGAGAAAGTCGCGTTTTGTTTGCAGGAGCCCCTATAACATACAAAGTGTGCAGTTATCTCCTCTGATTCTAATGCAGGTTCCACAAAAATTCCATTGATGTTCTTCTCCCCAGGAAGGCTTTTTACAAGATCAAATGAAGTTAACAGGTAACAGATTTTAAACAAACTGAATTAGGTATTTCTCCACACAGTGAGAAATTTAAACTCTGCAACTTATGGTTAGAAGATGATATGGATGCCAGAAGTTTGCTTGGCTTCAATAAAGCAACCATGAAAGAAAATCTGACTCAGAGCTATTAAAAACAGAATTACATGAAGTTCAGGAAGTCTGAAAATTGCAGATTGGGACCGGGAGGTTATCAAGGAGGTACCACTCCCTGCTTCTGTCTCATTCTCTTCTCCATGTGTTTGCTGTTGGCTGCTGTCAGAGAGTTTAGAGAAAGAACTTCCATCTGACATTATGTAGCTGGTTTTATACTGTCAAATACCATGCTAGTTTTACTTCTGAGCTATCAATAAGTAAATATAATGTCTGATCTTGTGGATAAACAAAATAGTTGCTTTCTAAAACTGCTTTTAAAGACATTTTTATTTTCTTCCAATGAGCAATCCTCTTCTACTTCTTGGATTTGTGATGAGTTTGTATATATGATCAAGGCACAGCTAATAATTGTGTATTTTTGAGTTGTTTAACACAGGCATCTACTCTTTCAATTTGTGTGTGTGTGTTCTTTTCCTCTGACAGTGCTTGTGCATTGAATACCTAGACTTCAGAACTGACTCTGCCTGGTTCATAAGTGTGGTGTAGGAGAAGGTGCAACAATTTCTTGCTTGAGTGCTCAGCAGAGAATTCCTTGTTACAGCAACCTTTCACATTTTCAGGCTGTGCTTTCATGGATATCCATTAGAGATCAGTGCTGTTAATTGTGCTGTAACATCAGCACACTTGGTCTAGTATGAGTTTCACCAAGACAGTATGCTACGTTTTTAAGAGTGTAGTGTTACTCAAGATTTGATACAAGAAAGAACCAACACAGGGCATTTTTCCTAATACAGAGCTGAAACCAAAAGTATGAAAGGAGTAATTGATCTACTGTGTTTTATGATTTTAGAGGAAGCCTAGTAGCATTTGTACCAGAAGACAGTGAATCCTTCTTCATCAATGGACAGTCAATACATGAAAATTCATGGTAAAAATTAGATATAACATGTGATCAGCTTTTAGGCTTGGTGTAGCAGCAATTTTAAGTGGTGGCCTACACTAGCCTGTCTCAGCAGGCAAATTATGACCCTTGAATATCATGAAGGACTCTTGAAGAAAGCAGTATGAAGCAAAAAAAAAATAATTACATATTTATGTTTTGCACGTGTAACCTTTTTCTATTAAACTCTTGGAATGCATACTGCAGAATTTTTATAAAACTGTCATTGATAAGGACATAATAGCTATAGCTATATAGTTATAGCTATGTGAGGCTATACTTTGGTTTTGGTGGTGATTTTTTTTTTTTTTTTTTTTTTTTGCCGATGGGGGTGGGTTTTGTGGGGTTATTTTTGTTTGAGTGGGGTTTTTTTTTAATGGCCTCTTGAAAATCTTGAAAAATACTATATTATTGCCTGTATATACATACTTATTTATTTCAGCACATCTTACCTGTTCCTAGAAAACACTTTGCCGCATTATGTGTAACTATATTTGGCAATAAGGTGTATGTTATGTCTGATGATCTGGCTCATTTGTGACCTCTGTGCTTGATTGGTTTGGCATTTGTACCTGGGCAAGTGAACATGCAAGCAATATTTGGTAATACTGTAGGAAAAACTCTTATGTCAGTCTTCACGCGTGGAGGCCTTTCAAAGCTGTGTTCCTTGGGAAACTCAGAGCTCATCTTGGTGAGACTGAGATACAGACTTGTTTCTGATGAGACAGACCCATCATAGTAGCTTACCTACTTCCTGGAGGAACTGGTGCTGTATATCCGTTATTCCCTGGATGGGCATGAATTCTATAAATATAAAATGCTCTGCTTATTTTACTCTACGGATGAATAGGTCTCTTCAGTTAAAGATCCGTAATGGTCGATGTTTCCATGGAGAGCTCCTGGAAGGCTACTGCCAAGGTTTGGAGGAGGTAATTAACTAGTGTCGTAGTTCAGCCCCGATCGGGACCAGACTACGCAGTCTCTCTCTCGCTCCCCCCACCCTCCGAGAGAATAGGGGGAGATGATATAAGAAAAACGGCTCAAGGTTTGAGATAAGGACAGGGAGAAATCCTTAAAGTTACCGTCACGGGCAAAACAGACTCGACTTGGGGAAAACTATTCATTTATTTCTAAAATTAGCAGGAGAATGAGACAGGGAACAAGATAACCTCCCCCCACCCCTCCCTCTTCCAGGCTTAACATTATCTCTACTACCTTCCCCTCCCGAGCGGCACGGGGGGGGAAAAGGGAATGGGGGTCGCGGTCAGTTCATCACGCGTTGTTTTACGCCGCTGTATCATCGTCGGGGGAAGAACTCCTCGCATTCCTCCTCTGCTCCAGCGTGGGGTCCCTCCCACGGGCCACAGTCCTCCGTGAAACTGCTCCGGCGTGGGTCATCTCTTCCACGGGGTGCAGTCCCTCCAGAACAGCTGCCCCAGCGGGCCCTCCACGGGCCACAGCCTCGTTCAGGCCTCCACCTGCTCTGGCATGGGGTCCTCCACGGGCTGCAGGTGGATCTCTGCCCCTCCGTGGACCTCCATGGGCTGCAGGGGGACAACCCGCTCCACCACGGTCTTCACCACGAGTTGCAGAGGAATCTTGGCCAGGAGCCATATTACTCCTCCCCCTCCTTCTGAACTGACCTTGGCGTCTGCAGCCGTTCCTCACAACAGGCTGGCAGACGTCTCTCAGGATCCTTTTTACATCTTATTCACTTCTCATCTCCTCTCCACTTCTTGCAGCCGGGCCGGGCCGAGTTGGGCCCAGTCGGCTGCCCGGCGGGAGGCCAGAGGGTGAGGCCTGCAAGGCCCATGAGGCTCGCGCCTCCCCCTCTCTGCCCCCCGCTCAGCTGCGTCACATCTTCTCCTCCTCTTTTTCCTGTTTTCCCCTACTTAAATACGTTATCGCAGAGGCGTTATCACGGGACATTCTGCTACCAATTGGCTCGGCCTTGGCCAGCAGCGGGTCCGCCCTAGGCCCGGCCGAGTCCACTGAACAAAGGGGAGCAACTTCTAGCAGTTTCCTACAGAAGATACCACCTTAGGCCCCCCCTCACTAACAAAACCAGAACAACTAGTGGCTTCCAGAAGCTCCTCTGCTCTGCTGTGAACTGTGTTGTAGATGGCCTGCACAGGGTCCTCAAGAGCACGACTCCCTAATTCTTCATAGGACCAGTGTTGAGTAAGTGATGTTTATGTAAACATTAAGAAACAACTATTTATGCTATCAGATGGCATTTTTGATTTCCCTGATTGGAGGAATTTACACGGCACTAAGCACTGAGTATTAAAGAACAAGCTTAGAAAAATATTTGGGTTACTATGTTTTCTATAAAACAATTACATTCCTAAAATAGATATCTTCTCTCTCTTGTTTGCACTTTTCTTGTTGCTGTTAAAGTAGACACTGTTTTGCTTTAGCACCTGACACTACTTTTCGTGCATTGCTTGCAGTCCCACTAGAGCTGAAAAAACTAGCCCTTTGTCCAAGAATTTTGCTTACTCCTCATTTCCTTCTTCAAATTTAATTAGATCCAAAGAGTCTGAAACTTTGAAAAGAAAACAGCAACTTATTTTGAGAAAAGGAGTAGAATATTTGCCCCCTTTTTACCTTGTCCTCCATCCAGGTTTCCCCTGCCAGACTATCTCGGCTGATGCTGGCTGCCCATCGCAGTCAGTAAAACCATCTGTGGCTCCGTGTTCAGCCAACATTCAGTTATCCTACGTTAGCTGGCAGGTAGCGTGCTTCTACTCTGGTGGCCATTTTATATAGTTTCTCTACGTGCCACCTGCATGCGTGCTGTAGACATTGCAGTCTGCTGTAGCTCAGCATTCGAGGGTTGGCTTGCAACGTGACTTTGTCTTCCTTTTCCAACCAACCATTTTTTCCTCCAGCTGTGAGGTTTGGGACTTAGTTCTTGCCGAGTTCAAGAGAGATGGAGTGGAAAGGTGCTTTTAGAGCACATTTGTACCTCTCCGAATTTTTGTGTTGGCTGGAGACTTATCTAGATTCTAATTTAGACTAGATTCCAAGATTTTCTCTAGTTTATGCTAAGCCGTACTTCTTTTCCGAGGGGTTATTGGAGAGGCAGGAGACCTAGCCATACTCCTGAGTGCCTGCAGTCTTCTGGGATGCCACTGTGTTCTGGAACTGATGTGTGCATTGAGGGTGGGAAGCATGAGGGGCTTATATGATACCTGTCTTTGCTGTTTACGTACATTTTCATGACCCTTAGGCTGTTAGTATTCCCTGGCATCCTTTGTAAACCCTTTTTTCAGACCTTCTCAGTCTCATGTGTTGAGAATGAAACTCACACAGTTGACTTCTGCCTCCTTTCCTGCCATTATGTGTGCATTTAATTCTTTTCTCATGTCATGGGGCATAGATGAACTAGATATGTGGTAGCTTGACGAGCTGTGTCGCTAGCTGTGCGCTCAGAGGAGCTCTGCTAGACACACAGCCCAGCATTTCTCTCTTCAGAGCTCTGCCCAGCTTCCTCCCTTCACATCCCATGGGCCCATCTTGAGGTCTCATATTGTAGGATGGAAAAAATGTTCAGGATATGTTGCAAAGATAAGCAGATATCTGAAATTGTGATGGGCATTTATTTTGCTGGTGATCTTTTTGGAAACTTTAAAACAGCTACAGGACTCTCTTTTGTTTTTTTTTTTTGTTTGGTTTTTTATTTGTTTGGCTTTTTTTTTAGGTTTTTTTTGTTGTTGTTGTTTATTTGTTTCACAAGGAGGTATAGGAAAATCCATATCCCTAACTGTTAGCTGTTTGAATTAGGAGGAAGATGATCAAATATGAAAGATCTGGGTTGCTTTGTGCTTGCTCCATTAGTGAGTACAGATTGATACCTATCTGGCTGGCTTCTTTGGTAAGAAGATGATGGAGTCTTCGGTGACACGTCCCTATGTGCACAAGCGAAGTAGCTAAATCTGGCTGAGGAGGCACATAGTTTAAAAATTCTCCTGTTTTTCCCTGTCCATATGGAAACTATCAGCCAGAGCAAATCCCAGAGTCCGTAATTTCTTATAGTGCTGAAGCTCCTTCACTTTAATCCCTGTATTTAAGCCTGTACCAAATAGACCTGAGGACAGGAAGGCCCACAGCCAGGTTAGAATCATCTTAGCACCATTTATATTCTTCAGTTGTATCATATTATAGCATATGTTCCCAAAGCTCTCTCTAACTTAAAGAAACATAAAATAAAGTTCAACCTTCTTTCAAATAATCAGGTTTTGCTCGCTCACTGCTTGTCACCATCAAGATCCTCAAGATATTTCTAGCTTTCCAAGAGAAACAGGGCTTACCAGCTGTGAAATTCTAATGTAGAATGCAAGTTGCATTTTACCAAAACTTCATGAATGCAAAGTATTCTGACTATAAAATATAAATAAAAATAAAATATTTTTTTTTGGTAAGGAACAAATTATGTGAGAAGTTCTAAACTTGCTATCTTCATACGACTTAAGGATTCCTTCTTAAATATGGCATCTCTATTGTACAGGTGCTATTGAAATGAAAATAATGTCATACATTCATATATAACAAAACATCAGGTGGGAGCATGGACAGCGGGTTTACACATGCAGGAGGCATATGTGGTGAAAAATACTGGCATAGCTACTTGGGCTTGTGTAGTAATGAAACACAAATCATAAATGTTACAAGTTTTTGTAAAACAAGGGTTCATTGTTACTGTTATTAAAGCCTAATGCATGAAACCATGGGAAGCCTGGATATAGATCAGGCCCATCTAAATGAGGTTTTTGATTGGGCTGGTGTTCACTGAAATATTGTTTGAAGTTCCTTTGCACCTAATAACAAATGTCACTGCATAGCCCCAGCCTGGTCCTTCCAGGCTTTGTCCAAAGAGCCTGATGTTGTATTTGCATCACTGAAGGAGCCCATCTCACAAAGGGGAAAACCCCAGAGGTGAAGACAGACGTTTTTTCAGTTGTCATGGTTAACAGAAAGGTTTCCCCTTCCAGGTCTTTTTTATTTTTTCCTGAAATATAAGAGCCAGGTATTGGCAAAGTGTGAGTGTATTTAGAAATTGAGTGTTGTAGAAGTAGCTTACATGGTTTTTCATAATATAAATACTGCCTCTAGGTAACAAAGATATTTCCAAGGCACTCCAGAGCATAAATGCAGAGTTGCTGTCTCCAGAACCCATACTACTCCTGAGAACAAAATGTGCCAACTCTGGGAATCAGAAACCTCTTGACAAATCCTTGCAAGTCTCTCTAGTGACTTTTGCTACGTGCTACCAGTAGAAAGATTTTAAACATCCACTGATTGAACCTCCGAGGCAGGACGGAGTGACATATGCATCAGATTTGGGTTTTAAAACTACCGATACTCACATTTAACCAAAACAGGCTTAATTCAATCTTGAAAAATGAGTACAGTGCAGGATTTTTTTTTTTTTTCTTGTGAGGTAATGTCTTTTCCAAGGTTAAATTTTGTGTGCAGATCGTTGAAAATTAATGCATCTTGCCACGGCAGTGAAACGAATGTTTGCGTGCTAAAGAAACGCGGCCTGTGCCAGTCAGGAGTGGTACCTGTCCTCTGTGCTCTCCTCATCCTCACCCCGAGATATTCTTCTCCCTGTCCAGACGTGGACTATGAATGACTGGAAAAGAAGAGGTGGTGCTTGGTAAGCAGAATAGATCCTGCTCTCTAGTGACTCTAGCCAAAGTAAACAACCTGGAATAATTGCCACCACAGGCATTTTACAGTAGATCTGCGTTTTTATTGATGTTGTTATTAAACTGCTATAAATGTTGTGGGCTGCTGTTGGAGACGAAATTCTCCCTTCCCCCAACTTCTCAGTTGCTGTCTGTCACTAAATGCTGTTAAGTTTATCATCTAGCAAAATCAGACAGTGCAGGAAGCAGTCTGAATGTTAATGTTAACCTATAATAGGTTTTAAATAGCTGTAAAGAAAAATTAGGCTGCAATGGGACAGGAAGGCTAGTTTACCTTAACAGAAAATAAAGGAGGACATGTTGATCTGATTTACTTAAATGTAGCTATTATGTGCTCTTTAGGGAGGAAACTGGTGTACCAAAGCTTATACAGACAGGAAAAATGTCCTTTACCTCACTCCGTGCAAATGACATAAAGGTTCTTTCCTTAATTAAAGAGCAAATCCATAGGTGCTGTGCATGTATATTAATGCAGATGTCATGCTGACCAACTTTTATATTAATTCCTTCTAGAATAATAATAGAGCTGTAAAAAAAAAAAATAGTATTCAGAAATGTGCTACATCTTGTTTGGTTTTGCGTCGTGCTTTTTTCTTCCCCCGGACAAGTCCAATATGAATTATATTTGCAATGGAAATGTGAGGGTAATGAAAACAGATCATCTGTCATTTGGGAGTCCCCATACTGTCTGAGCTGGCCTAAAACTTTTATGAAAGTGTGTGGAAAAGTCATGCATGAGCCCAACTCACTTCCTCCAGCTCTCTCCGTGTTTGCTTCCAAGCTCCTCTCCGCTAACAGCTCCCGGTGTGCTCCTCTTGCCAATATTTGAAATGCAACCACAACAGAAAGTGTGCGAGGTCCCTTCATGTACAGGGAAGGCAAGAATGGGTCACAGCTATGTGACGAAAGCCCAGTGCTGAAGGAAAAATTAGTCTGGATTTCTATGGTTGCTCTGAAATTTTGGAACAGGTCATGGTTAATGACACATCTGCTCAAAACAAACGCTGGGAGCCATCATAATGTGAGGCTGCAGTTTGTAAAAGGTGGTGTTGGAGACTGGGAGAGGACTGGTTACTGGCAGCTTCAAGTGCCTCATTTTGCTCCTGTGGGATATCTGAACTGTGAATGTCCTGGGACCAGCAGGGTTCAGGGTGGCAGAGCTCTGCCTTCGGGTTCTTAAAGCTGGGATGCTCTGGGCTGGGTCTGGGTGTTTGCTTCGGTTGTGGTCTGCTTAAGAGTTTTATATGTGTTTTGTTAAGACAGAATTTTACTTACTCTTTCTTTACCTTGTGAAAAACAAAAACCTATTGATCTAAAAGTTTAAGCATAGTTCTGACACATTTTATTAAAATCACTAAACAATTGAGTGTTAACTCATCTTTAGCAAAAAAAAAAATGCAATATATTGAATATTTTATTATTAAAAAAAAAGAAAAGAAAAAATCAAGTTAAGAGTTGTACCATGATAAATCGGGCATATTGCTTGGGTCAGTCTTCTTAAAGGAAAATCAGATTATTGCCTACAGTCTCAAGCAAGTCTTCTGAACCAATGTTAAGTATTTATTCAGTATTGTGTTCTTCCTGAAAGATAAAGCTTTTCATTCCCTATTTGGCTAATCAGCTTCCTTCTTTTGCTGGCAGTATCCAGCATTGCACGCAACACGCTAGCTTCCTTGTTATTAGTAACAAGATGCTAAATACAGTGTTTGTGTGTCTGGGTGAAGTTCAGGATCTGCAGTATAAGGAGGTTAGACTAAATGATTAGACTGGCTCTTCTGGCCTGTGGCATAAGTGCAATCCATCTTAGATTTTTGTTTTCAGTCATGATAGTTCACAAAGGGATATGGGAACCTGCCGGAGCAGTTCATCTCAGGGTCTGCACCTTCTAACCTGAGAGGAACTTAATATTTCTTGAGAGATCCAGATGAATGATTAGACTCTAATATAGACTGTATAAAGTTAATATGAAAAAAAGATTGTGCAGAAACCGAACGGAGTAATTTCTAGTTTTGTAGGACTTCTGAACTTAGAAGAAATTAAAAGAAAGATTTATGTGATTCTCTCTAGGCTTGTTGAATCTTCCCAGTGTAGTTTCTAGAGCTTTTCTTAGAGTTTTATGTATGTTCATACATATACACATGGAGGGCATAAACTGCTCTGGCAGACTGTACCAAGAAAGTCGTGTATTTCCAGTTGGATTGCAATTTAAAATGTTTGTTTGCTCTCTAGTCTTTAAACAGATAGTGAGGCCAGCCTTGAAGCAGAGTTATATTGTGAATAATGTGGACATAGCATCACCTTCCGGGGTGATGGTTTTTTTTTTTTTGTTGGTTTGTTTGTTTGTTTGTTTTTTAATAAGCTTCAAAACATGGGTCTGATTTTTCCAAGTGCTAGCAAAATGAAGGCAGGACTGAAGTACACTTGGGATTTTATTCACCCAAACCTACAAAGCTAAGGATGAAAGAAAAAAAAAAAATTCAAAGGTTTTGCTCCTAAATCTGTGGAATTTTGAAAATTTACTTTTAGGCAGATAAATGATACAAAAAGCCTTTAAAACTGTAATACTTCAGGTAATTTGTTAGCAGTGACCTAGTGAACAGCAAATAAAGGTGGTAGAGTTTTAGTAGTAGATTAATCCGTAAATTGTTTAATTCTAAAAAAAAATCTCCCAAAGTAATGCCATCAGGGTCAATGGAACTGTAAAGTCAGGGAAGCTCAGACAAGCCGGTATCTGTTCTCAATTACATTGACATGAATTGGGATTAATTCCATTGAAATGAATGGTTTGGTACTGAGAATATGCCATAGCAAAAATTCATTCACCGAGAGTTAGTCATTCTTCGTGTCGCTCTGCTGATTTCATTGTGCTTTGCGTAGGATGGATATGGCTTCCTATTTCTTTGGAGATGTTGTCTATATCAGATATATTTTTCTACTTCACAGTGGAGGAAAATTGTCAGGCAAACTGCTGACAGTTCTTATACTTTTAAAAAAGCATCTTCATGGTGAAAATGAGGCAAAAATGTAACTAAATTTATTTACTGGATTTAATTTAAATTTATTTCCAGGATGCCCCATCCCTGGAAACGTTCAAGGCCAGGTTGGATGGGGCCCTGAGCAACCTGATCTGGTTGGAGATGTCCCTGCTCCTTGCAGGGGGGTTGGAGTACACGGCCTTTAAAGGTCCCTTCCAACCCAAAGCATTCTGTGATTCTAAACAGAATTCTATTAATGTAAAATGAGCACTCCTAGTGCAAAGAAACCTACATTAAGTTGCTTTTTTTTTTTAAATTCAACTTGAAATATTAGGAAGTAGCTGTCAGTGAGCTTGTTTTTTGACATAACATAGAGATGTTAATGTTGTGCATTATGTGTGCAGTATACAAATATACCTCTCAAGATTTTGTCTTTAAAATACCAATGGTTTGAATAAGTATTTAATCCAGTGTCCAATGTTAAGTAATCTATTCAATATATTTAGTTTTGAAATCAGATTATTTAAAATTGGAGGTTATATGTTTGTAATTATTTACACGGGGGCCAATTTTTGTGATACAGCATGATTCAGGTTGGGATGTTCCCTCCAGCTCCTTAGTGATGCTCCTCCAAGTGTCAAGAAAGCTTGGGAAGTGGCAGGAGAAGATAAAGGGAGTCTGTGTGGCAGAAAGAAAAGTGGATGAGGACAATGTTATTTGACCCGAGTTCTCATGTACATATTCGGTAGTAAACGTAGTTTTGAAAAAATACAGCCATGTGTAACTCTGACAATAGGTGAAATTTTGTTTTATTTTTCTTTGCAATGGAGCCAGGGAAAAGCCAAATTCTCTTATATGGCTGTATTACAACAAAAGGAACTTCTGCATATTTCCTGTAACCACTAGGAAAAAAACAGTAATAAAAAGAAAAACTATAAAATGCTCAAGAAGGAAACATCAGGCATTTCACAGTTAATTTCACTGCCAGATCTTTCAGCAGTGTGTGAAATGTCTATGTTCTAAATGAAATAAACAAATTAGAGTGTGTATATCAATTAGTTACATGCTTACTTTATTCCAAGAGACCATTTCCAGGCTGAAATAAAATTAAATCACACATCTGTGTAGAATTTTGATCACTTACAACTTTACATGCCAGCTGTTTGCTTATGATAATTAAAAATGGCAATTTTTTAATTTCTATCTCTGTGTGTAAATGAGAGTTCATAGAATTATTTTTTTTGAATCCACAGCTTATCAGTTTGCATTATTGTATTTGATTTAATTTTCTCTCTGTAAATTACTTTTGAGCAAATATACAACTAAGTAATGAAACATTGTTAGAACTAAAATGAAGCAGCCCAAATATCTTGAAATGAATTGTACAATTTCTTTTGGAAGCTGGGAGGGATGAGAAAAAAAGTGATGTGTTTATTTCCATTTTTAAATATTTAGGAATTCTTCTTTCTGAGACTGAAATAGACATTGAGGTGATAGAAACCTTAACCTACTTAGTTTTACTAAGATTAGTAAGTAACATTAGTGGTAAGATTAATGTATTTTTGCAGTTTAAATGCGTCCTTAGCTCTCTTGTGAATTTTAAGAAGAAAGCTTGATTGGAATTGTTAATTTTACTGCAGCTGTATGGTGGAAATGACTTGGATTGTTATAGACTGTATTCTTTGGGATACTTGCACTTTTTCAGTCTTTCAGTAGGTAATTTGAAATTTTTAAAAATTCATGTCAAAATGAGATTTTGAAGCAGCAGAAGAAAATGTAGAACTCCTCAGCTTAAAGCTGTTGCACAGGACAAACATTTAATTGGCAAAAGTCTATTTTCAGAAGTTATAAGTTTCGGGTTTTTTTTTTTTTTTTTTTTTTTTTTTTGATACTATATCCAATGTCATGAACTTAGGGTAGAATATGACAGGCTTCTGGGATCATGCATACCTCCAGCTGTAGACTTTCTTCAGTTTGCAGGGGAGTGATCGCCCTTCAGAAGTCCATTAAAGGCTCAGCATGTCATAGCATTTACCAGAAAAGTGTTGTTTCAGGAGACAAAATTGGAGTAATAATATTTGTGATTTTAGTGCACGCTATCTTTCTTTAAGGTAGTAGAAAATAAATCAAATATTAAAAAGGAAAAAGAATTTTGGGTGTACTGCTGAAATGACTTTTGCCTTGCTCAGCCTGATGCCCCGCTTCTGTTGCCCGCTGCAGAAAAGGTGGCTCCACTTTCCACAGCGGAGACTTCCCTTATCTATGTCCAAATTGTGGAATCCTCAATGTCAGATGGGAAGTGAAATCAAATCATTGAACAATTTAGGCTGGAAGGGACCACAGGAAGTTGGTCCAAGCCCAGTCAAAGCTGAGCTGACTTTGTAGTTAAATGCGACTTTGAAGACTTGCGGTTGCCTGGGGCCTTTTCCAGGCAAATAGTTCCAAGGATGGAGATTTCATAGCAAGGCAACTTGTTCCAGTGCATGACCACCTTTTCTGTAAGAGCTAGATTTTTTCCCTCAATACCTCATAGTAATTTCCTCTTTGCCCTCTTACGACTTGGGTCCATTGTCCTCTTGTCCTTTCTTGCCCTCTGAGAAGAGTCTATCCCTGTTTTCTTGTACCTGGTGCACTCCTTTGTCTGCCACAATGTGACTGTACTTGCACTGCCTGCGTTGGAAAGGATGGTGAAGGTTTAGTGAGTTAATGTCTGCACAGTGTTTCAAACATCTACAGTACATCATAATTACAAATTGTTTAGCTGCTGTGTTGGTTGTCTTGCTGTGGTAATGTGATATTACTCTTAAAACAACTGTTCTTTAGAAATAAATTCGTAGACTAACATGAGATGGGAAGGAATGTAACGTACCTTCCTGTGTAAAATGGAAAGTACACAGCAGCAACCACGTCAATTGCATCAACATGAAATTGTTCCACTGCCAACATTGTGGATATCGCTGCTCTGCAAATTATTTTACACTTCCATCTCAAATCTTTGGTACCTCTGGAGCTGTTGCTGAGTGTTTTCCAATTACCCAGAACCTTGTAACTTAATATGCCCAAGTTGTAAAAAAAGACTGTAAAATGCAGGCTTAATAAAGAATTACATAAATAAAGAGCAGTGAAAGGTGCCTGAAACTTGATATTCTGGCTAGACACTAGAAAAGATGCTGGAATTCAGTTTGGTAATGAGTTTGTAGACTGAGATTAGCAAAACCATTTCCCAGACACTCTGGGAAAGCAAACTCATTTAGACATTAGGAGTGTTATGGCTGCTGAAGTAAAAACATGGATGTTAGTGACTGGAAAAACAACTTCTTGTGGCTAATGATCTGAATGTTAGAGCTGTTAAACATGCACAATATATATGAAAAGGTAGAATATTACTTATTGCCTCTAAATTTGGTGTGCGTTTGTTAACATGTTAATTAAATTGTGATACACTGCTCCTAGAACATTAGCAGATATAGGAGCACTGAAAGCCTTTTGCCAGACCGTAACAACCAAAGCCAAAAGTTACATTTACTGTTTAGAGGCATTTTCCTGGGTCAGAACTTTATTGTGTACGTATCAAAAATTCAGTACTGAACTCAGTCTCTTTACATTGTATTTGGATACAAGCATCCAAAATCAAGAAAGGAAGTAAGACTTGCCTAAAAGCCTTGTGCTGACTTAACTACTACAGGATATTGAAAAATCAGAATTTTCAGGGTGTGAATAACTCTGATGTTTCAATATTGATTTTCTTCCAGAACTGGAAAGAAAAGTCGAGAGTAAGTTCTGATCTACTAACTTTCTGAAATAGTAAGTTTGATTTTGTTTTGCTTGCATACTGCCCAGCACTTATAAGGCTGACTCTCCACCAACTGTGAAAGGTGGAATTTCCAGTCTCTGAGACAGGAAAAAAACTCAGGGGAAAGAAGTCTGAAATCATCACTGAAAAAATGAAAATATTTATTTTCCAGCAGAAGTCTTAATGCTCCAGAATCTGGAAGGCTCTTTGAGCCTGGTCACCTCCAGGGCTTCTGCTTTTCTGTCTCTGAACTTTGTGGAAGAGTTAACACAGAAGTTCATCCCCCCGCCGCCGTCAGGATGCTTACAGCCTTCAGACCCTCTACAGTGATCTGTGACTCTTTATGACCTAATTCCACCAACATCAAGGCGGTGTGTATGGCAAAGCTGTCCTAGGTTGAGGACTCCAAGAATCTTGGGCTCTTTGATTCCAAAGTCCTTGAAGTGATGATGCCAACTCAGAGCTGTGAACCTGAAAGAAGGTTAGGGATTCCTATTTCTGTCTTAGTAAGGAAACTAGCAGGAAACCAGGCAAGCTGCTGTTCCCTCCACCTTTTTTTTTTCCCTTTAAATTTATAATTTCAGTTGTTTGTTTGTTTGTTTTTTTTAAAAAAAAAAAAGTAATCTTTTCCACTTAGATAATCCTTCATAATGAAACTGTGAATACTTATCTGTAGGTAAGGCTAGGAAGAAAAATTTCAGACGCACTTTTATTTTAGAAATGTTCTGAAGCCCTTTTTAGCTGCTAAGTACGGCAGGCATGGACATTTCTTCTATGTCAGCATGAAAGGAAGGATGTTGGCCATGGTTCCTGCCTTAATCTGCAGTTAAAAGACTCTGTTTTTCTTAGTAGCAGTTACAGTCTGTGATCTGGCCATGCCTCCCATTGAAGAATTACAGGTGTGTTATGATTCATCTCCATTTCCCATTTGTAGAAGTTATTTGCTACATGATACAGTACATTCCTCTTCAGTTCCTTTGTGCATTAGCTTGTTACATTCTTTGATTTGTGAATAGGAACAGTCAAAATGCGCATTCCCTGATTTTTCCACAAGTATAGACAGCACAATATAATATATGTTTGTGATAGGGCTATCTTAACATCTTGATTTTTCTTCTTAAGGATTTTATTCTAAAATTAACTTCTGGATTTGAAAATGTGTGATCCACAGCCAAAAAATGTGTTTTGCCGTCTGGATAAAATAATTCAAACCTGAAATGTCGTAGCCGAAATAGTGTACTTGTCTCTTCTCACTATCTGGAGAATCAAATCCTGGCTTTAGTAAAAATGAAAATGCATTTGCTATGTTCACAAATTTGTCACATAATTTGATACGATTATATAGTTCTTCTCAAAGGAAATCTTGCAGTGGGACTGTTCACCTTCAGAGCTAAAATAAGGGCAGACTGATAGCTGTTGGGATATTTGTAAGGTATGCCAGCATCAACCCCTTCCTCGCTATTCCTGGCTCCAGAACCGATAGATTATTATTTCTTTTCTGTCATAAATGTAAAAGAAACTTCAATACAGTGTTGAAGTCAATGGATCTGTGCCTGCTTAACAGCAGCTGAAGATCTGGCGTAGATTTTACCTAGAAATGCAAGAGGCATACATGAAGAAAAGATTTATGTTGCTAAATATAGGCTGCCCTGGGAGTTCTAAGTCTAAATTTCTCTTTAGGCCATGTAACAAAAGTAACAGGATGCAACATTATTTTACCAAAACTATCCGCTGAAATCAGTAGGCATTTGTAATGTTTGAGACACACAGGACCAAAGACCTTTTATTTTCAGATTTCTTAAGATAAATTTCTTGAAAGAGGGCCACTGCTTCTAGGCAGCAACGTCTATCTGTCTGTAGATAAATTTTATATACACTTGCATATATAAAGATGTATGCCTATGTAAGTGAGACATACTCCTACAGGCACTCACATGTGTATAAAACATTTGCAGCTTATGCATAGATAGACATGATTTGTAAATGCTGAGGTACAGAACTGAAATAACAGAATTTTCATTATAGACAGTTTTATCGCATCTCTTTACTGAAAATTTCAAAAACAAGTGCTAATGTTGAAACTGGCTATTAACCAAAATGTTTGCTGTCAAATTAAGCGTTCCCATCTGAGATGATAAATGGAGACTACATGGCTAGAAGTTGTGGCTTATGAAAAATAATTCTTTGACATCTGGCTCTGACATCTGGTTTTATAATTGATGCTCCAGAGCAAATGGAATATGTACTTTAAGGGTTTGTTTTTAATTAGTGTCCAGAAGCGTGTATTTCTGCACTGTGTAACTATCATCCAGTTACAGAAGTCTGAAAGAAAATACTTCAGTTCTCACCAGTACCTGCAGATTTAAAACTGTATAAATACTAGTGCTTTACTATTGAATACTGGGCAGCACCAAACAACGTCCAGGGAGAAACAGGGACGGGGTTGGGGGTGTGTGTGTGTGTGTGATTTTAGCACCTGTTCAATGCCTACCAAAACAATAGTTAAGGGAATGCTCTTTTTCCACTCAGAATTAAAAGAAAATGAGCCTGGTAGTTTTATCATTACTGTTACCGTGTTATTTCTATGTATTTAAGTTAAAGACAGTAAGGAAACTTGTGTCAGAAAGTTGTCCAGATCACTGAGCGATAAGAGACTCTTACTATTTTTTCCCTGCCTTTCTACTGCCAGTGTCTTTAAAACTGTGAGCAATTTTAAAGAATCAAAATGGTCTTACATCTTGGCAGCACTTACCCACAGGACTACTCTCTGGACTAGTCCTAGTGACTAGTAATTGGTTACCTTCTCTCATTACTTTTTCAGAACAGGTTCGACAAGCCACAGACAAGCTCCTGGTGCATTTGTCAAATTATTTATATCACCGTTGTACAGATGAAGAGTTCTCGTGATACATTTAAACATTAATATTATCATTAATATTTCTGTATTTTTTCTACATTACAATTGCACCACAAGACGAACTCTCCCAATGTGTGTGAATTGTTAAAGGCACATAGTAGGAGATCCACTGCCTTGGAGAGTTTATAGGGAAAACAGAAAAAGAAAGATAAAACACAAGAACACAAGTGCTCGTTAGAGCCTCAGCAATGCATACTTTCAATTTCTCTTTTATCTAGTTAGTTATCACTTCATCTTAAGGTATTTGGGAGAATAAAACCAGATTTAATTTACACATGATGTACATCACTTCTAAATTTATTTTCTACACAGGACACCCCTAATCTACCTGTTTGTCATTTGGTTTCAGGTGAAGGCCTAGAAGAAGTTGGAATTAAGGAATGAGGAAATTCCAAGGTCAGTTTTTAACAGTTTTTATGCTTTGAAGGTGACACATAGAGCGTCAGAAAGAAATAATGCTTTCTTGATGACCTCTTCCTGTCAACTTTTATTTGAGAACTCATTTTATTTGAAATATCCCTAATTAAAAAGAAGAACAGAAAAGGCTGAAGAGTGAGGTAAGGCTAAAGAGGGCTGCCTTACTAGAAGGCAGTTGGTAGATGTAGTAACAAAGGTGCCCTGAAAGTTGTAGCACTGCATGTGCCACAGAGAAGCGGCGGTGGGCAAGCCGTGCTGCCGCTGCCTGACATGTTCTGTGGCATAAGCTCGTTTGTTGGGAGGCTGTTGGAGAGTAGGTCCATACCTATGGACATGAATTGGTGAAGACCTGCCAAGATGCCAGTGCTATTGTTTTCGTCGCTATAAGGTGGTGATGTTTACAACATCAGACGTTTCATTATTAGATTGGTATGGGATCAATGAAAAGTCTACGTTGATTATCAATATGTACATCCTTTAAATAACCATTTTCCTTCTTTTAACCAGACAATGTTTTCCCAAGTTTTCAGTAACTATGTTTTTACACAGCTCAGGCTCAGCCTGTGCTATAAATTTTGCTAGTTTTAGATATATTAACTGGAAACTGGGAAGATTGTGTCCTCCCCCTTCCCTGTTACTAACATCTTGTTGCCAGCAAAATGCCTTGGGTAGCTACATCACAGCAGGGAAATAAGTCCTGTTGTTACCTTTGTTTATATCTTTGTGACTGGCGTAGCTATTCCAGCACGTTGTTTTTCAATGAGGGAGTCTCCTGGCATAGATTTGTTGGCTGACTTATTCTGTAATGTAGATACGCCTTAACCCATTCTGTTTTCCAACATTTTGAGAGCATGTTAAAACTGTCATGAGTACTCACACTAATAGACAAGACTTATGAATTATAGATCAGAAAGCTTCTGTCTTTTCCTGTGTAAATTCCTCATCTTTGAATGTTTATTTGATCATATATTGGAAAGCTTAGTTTTTAAAAAATAAACTGGGTTCTTAGTGGCACTGAGGTTTATCTCATAAAATTCCCCATGCTGTTAGTAATGTGGATTTATGAGGAGTAGCTTAATACTAAGGAATATCTGTAAGTCAAGAAAAAAAAAACAAACAGGACGTGCATGAGGATTTCATTTCAGTGAGACTGGTTGGTGTTTTTTTTTGATAGGTCCTTCCTCAGCTCCACAAACCAACCCAACAAATCTGAAAGGTTCTCAGGATTTCCACTAAATGTTGTGCTTCTACTAAGAATGATTTATATCCTTTGAGTTTTCCAGTGATTATAGTCTCCTCTTGTTGACTTTTATATTTTTTGGCTTCTTCAGAGCACCTAAAAGTAGGGCTGGAAAAAAGGGATGGTTTCAGAGAGTTTAACAAGGAAAGTGCTCTGTTGTGCTGCCAGCAGCTCTGAATAGTAGATATTGTTTCCCAGCTGTATGAAATATATACATTTTATTTTACAGTACACAAAGAGAAATTTTTCATAGCTTTGCAGACAGACCAATTAAATACAGTTCAGACTTGCTGGGTCAAGCATGGAGGTTACACGTTACTGTCAAAGTCTTACTGGGATTGACAAAAGTACTTCCTGAAGTTCTCTTTCTACCAGGGAAATAAAACCCTTCCCTAAACAATTTCAGTTGCTTTTCTTTGCATTTATCAGGGTGATTACTTAGGATGAACTTTTAAATATTCCTCAAAACACAGAAGTTGAAATACTGCATCAAACTGGCACGTTATCTCCAGCCAGACAGAACTGGCTATTACCAGGTGAAAGTGCAAGAAATCCTTTAGTGGGTAATTATAGAATAATATATTATTAATAACTGGTTATTAATCTTAATTTTTTTGAGATAATTGAAGAATGCAGAAGAATAGAAAGTCTATTCTGTGTTGTTTTGGTGGGATGGTTTTGGTTTTGGTGGGGTTTTTTTTTGGTGGTGTGTGTTAGGTTTTTTTGTTTGTTTGGGTTTTTTTTTTTTTGTTTTTTTTTTTTTTAATCCTCTGCAGATGCCCTTATTCTCCATAGGTTCAGCTTTCCTAGGATTATTGCAGAACACACACCTTTCAAAATGGTTCTGCTTCTTGGATATATCATAGGCAGTTCTAGGTAACAGGATCTTTCCAGTAAATTTTATCAAGAAATTTTTTAAAGTTGTATCAGTATGTCATCAAACGGACAGCACTATTTCTCTTTAATGGAGTGTTGCCTTCAAGTGTAGGACTACAGTATAATGACCACTGAGTAGTTATCTCAGGTGGTGGATGCCCCATCCTTGGCAATATTTAAGGCCAGGGTGGATGGGGCTCTGAGCAACCTGATCTGGTTGGAGATGTCCTTGCTCCTTGCAGGGGGGTTGGACTAGGCGGCCTTTAAAGGTCCCTTCAAACCCAAACTGTGCTATGATTCTACGATCTTCACTGCTGTCTATCTTAAGAGAGAGGCTAAAGAAAAAGATCCATTTTGTATTGATGATTTGATTACAACTTTCAGATTCACCAGGTTTGAAACAATACTTAAACAATAGGTGAAGTGCATGCTCTTGGAAGAATTGCATTTGTAGCTGTATGTCAGGATCTTTCTAATATCCATCCTCTCATCTACAGTTTTTGGTCATGCTTTCTATTCTCTGGTTAATTTAAAATCTATTTTCATAGTCTGTTCTTTAATCCAAAGTATAGCTGATTATAAATTTTGAAGTGTCTCATTTGCTTACAACTCACGTAATATACAGCCAATGCAAAAGGAAATATAAGTTATTTTGGTAATAATCTGGCCTTCCTACCTCCCTATTTAATCCAGTAGACCATATGTGTAGTTCTCTTTTAAGTCAATCCAAGAATATTTCAGATAAAGAGAAAAGGAGGTCATAAAGTATCATAAGACCTTGACTTCAAAATTATTTTCAAATTAGAGCAGTTCAGAACGTAATGATAACCATGATAGGTTTCATCTGCCTACAGTGCACTCTACAATAGAGGAACAAAAATCTGAAATTTTTTTTTCTAGTGTATTTTACAAGCAAAAGCCCTCACTTAGCTTGTATGCACAGTTGAGTGTGTTTGAATAAGTATTATTCCACCTTTGAAATTGGTGAGGTTTTAGGTTGACAGCTGAAATCTATTATTTATTGCTTTCATTAAATATTGAAAGTTTATTTTACTATTGTAGTGAATTATTTGTTTAACTTTCAATCTTACTTCCTGTTAGGGTAATATGCAGGGAAACCCACTGTGGTTCTCTGCAACCAGGCAGTGATCCTGCATCTCTTAAATCCAAATTTAGCACTTCAGTTGCAAAACTATCCTTCCTAAGTTATACCTGTTTTCTTCTTTTATCTTAACATTTTAGCAACCTGACCTATTCAGGGATGTCCCTGCTCCTTGCAGGGGGGTTGGACTAGATGACCTTTGAAGGTCCCTTCCAACCCTAACCATTCTATGATTCTATGATTTTTAGATGCCCATTTTACCCAAAGGGAAGAAGTGGTATTATGAGATGTACGCAAATCAAGTACATGAAATGCAGTTTCAGGTGGCTCAAGAAGCAGTACTATTTAGGATTATTTCCTATGAGTTCAGCTTATATTTGGGTATACATCAACTGATTGGCCCTTAAGCTAATTAAAATTCTAATGCTTTTCATTTTAATTTAAGAAAAATAATATATTCCTTTCTGATGTGGAAGTATTGCACAGTACACAAGTTTCAACCATGGCAGAGAAGTGCCAAACTTTGAGAATGTTTTTCACTAAACTGTAAAATTTTGGAGTTAGGTCCAGGTCCTTCTCTGTGTTTTAAAACATCTAATAAAGCAGAGCTCTGATTCTCTTGAAGAACTTTGGGCATTACTATAATCAGAATAAATAACAAAAACCTAGTGACACAATGCTATTTTTTTTTTCCTAATCTTACTCTATGTACTCTATGACTCTTTCATGTTATCTGTATCTTATTTAGACATCATGACTGCATTTTTTTTCCTGTCTTTGTGCTCAGCACACAGAAGGAAGAAGTCTTTCAGGAACTGGCTGTTGCTTCCTTCAAGGCTAATTAAAGCCTTGAGAATAACAGGAGTTGAAGAAACTTAGCGGGTACAGCACCATAACACAACCTGCATGTTTTGGAGAGCTTGCAATGACAGCGTCTGAGCTCAGGCTTCGGCTCGGTGCCTTTGCTGGCAATACAGGTATAATACCAACTGAGAATTAGAGTATTTCCCCAATTGTGCTTGCATAGAGCAGGAAGTTGACAGAGACGAGCCCTAGAACTGCTCGGGGGACTTTCAAAGGAAAGTTTATTTTTCTCTCTGGGAAATGCAGTTCACTGAAGTCTAAAGTGTTTACAAAGGAACACTAGTTTTAAACAGCATCTGATAAAACACGTATTTTTAAGTATACTTGTATCTGTTTCCCAATCAAAATAATCTTTATTGGAGGGTCAAAATTACTTTTTTTACTTTGGACATCCAAACTGATGATAATGGAGGTACTAGTTCAAAGTGGAAGCACCAGTTTTCAAAATGAACCATGACATTTTTATTAACCTAAACCAATGCCTCTGTTTACAATGTTTTTTTTTTTCATTCATCATCATTTGCTAGATTTCTACTTTTACGAATGGAAAAGGAAGAAGTCTTGAACCCACTTGCTAAGGAGAAAAATGCCTTCTGCCCAGCTATCGCTGCCTGCCTTGCGTTGGATGGAGCTGCGTTCCCATCCTCCCTTCCATGACGCAGGTAGCAGTAAGGGGTTTCAATGCGGGGATACCTATTTAGGCATCAGCAGCTTAAATCCACCCTGTTGGCTCAGCATTCCTCTCTCTCCCACCCAACTGCAGCTGCTTTACCTGATGGACCTGAACTTTTTCCTCCAACATTTGAAATGCAGTTTGTTCTTATTTATAACCCTCCCTGGAACATAAAGTAATGTCCGTTGGAAACCGATGCAGCTCAAGCTCCTCTGTAAGAACCCTTGAACATTTCCCTTTTGGACTCAATTGGAAAGTTGCAGTTTTCCATTTTAACTAAAAATGCTCTGTAGGGAACAATCTTACATCTGCAGGGGAAGGCTATATGACTCAATGCAAATCTTTTCCTTCTTTAACTTCCGTTGTTCTCATTCTGCTTTGCTAAGGCATTTCAGTCTCAACTTTCTTCTAAATGAGGGATTCATGAAGATGAGAACTCACTGTAAAAATAGTAAAAATGTGTAAGATTTTGAAAAGCCCTTTTTGTTGTTGACCTCTAGACTTGATAGAATGAAGAAATTGGTTTTTATATATATATATTTATATTACTACTTTATATAAATAGATGATTTAGCTAGAACTGATGTCCAAAACAACCCACTATTAAAGAGTTCGTTTGGGGCATGCCTTGACATTATAATAAGAGTAGACAGAGCTTGAGAGGGGAAACATGCATTTAGAAATTAAGAATTTCCTCTTGGTCAATTTATAGGTCCACAATTGATAATGGATCAATTCCTTCTCTTTTGATTCTTCTGTTATTCAACATGTTACACTCAGAGTGTAAAAGAGCAAGAGCACATGAGTATGTATTCATTGTTGAATGAACAGAATTTTTAGAAAATGGAGGTTAATCTGGAAGGCAGTGTATAATCTTAGATTATCCAAATAGGGGGTGTAGCATTAAGTGACTAACAGCAGACAGATGCAGTCTTTAGATCAAACTGTGCTATATTGCCATAGGAAAAAGCACTTAGTGGACCAGTTGCAACAGCTGCAGTGATGTTTGGTTGGTGAAGATGCAGCTTCTAAAGCATTAGGCAGTGCAGCGGTTCTGGGTCAGTCGTTCACCTGAGTCTTTTTTTGTTGTAGCTGAAAATATTTCCCAGATTGAGCTAGAAACAGATTCTAAAAGAAATTAAGTTTTGATCTTACCTTGAAATAGAGTTGCTCATGAATAATTCTAAAACTAATAAGCCACCAGAATAATTAATCCAACAAAAAGAATATGTTTTGTCCGAAAATACCCTAATTGCCCAAAAACTTTTGGTTTAGCTGGTGTTTCTTTTTTTTTTTTTTGCTTCCATTTCTTTCCATTCTTTCATTTTCTGCTCTGCCGCTGCAGAAAGGAACTATTTGAAGAACAAGCTAAAGAGAATAAGGCCTAAAAAAGATAAATTAAAAATGAATTGTCTGTCTTAGAAATTTTTTGTTTTGAAATAAAAAGAAACATCTGAAAATATTTGAACAGCATGTATGCAATGATTCAATTTGAGTAATGTAATTGACTTTACTGTTGCTCTTGTGGTCTTCATTCAGATAAAATCAATACAGTTATTTCTAGAGGTAGGACTGGCTAGATTTGATTTTGACAAAATAACTTCAGACTTACTTTTGTAAGTAACATGCTTCAGGAGATATAGAAAAAAAAGCGAAATGGAACTGACAGCAAAGGCACTGTGGAGTCCTTACAAGAGTAGGACTTAGCAGGAAAGGAGAAACTGATTAGGAAGAACAAGAAGTGGAGAATGGAAAGGGAACAACAAGAAATAATAGATGTTAATTGAAGCTCAGAGCAAAATAGCTTTTTTTTCTGTGTTGTGAAACTCTCTGACTTTATAAAAATGTGCCCGCATCTATGTTTGTAGGACTCCAAGAGTGAAGCTCAGTGTAATCCTATATAATTAAAGCAAATAAAAAGCTAAATAGAATGTAAGCTTTAAAATTTACAGTCCCAGAGTTAGGAAAAATTAAGGGTTTGGTTTTTTGGAATTTTTTTTTTTTGATGTTTTTGTTCTGGAAGTTTCTTGCTACAGCATAAAGAAAAGGAGAGCTTGTTCAGAGGAACACTTGATGCTATAGCTGCTTGAGTCCATATGATGGTACCAGAAATACTTAGTTGCGTTCTCAAACAGTTCTGGAAATGAAGGATCCTAGTCTGTGTTTGTGTTTCATAACCCCTTTTCAGATAAAATCATGCTGTTTCTGCTGGAAAAAGAAACTGGGACCTAAGGGGTCAGTACTTTGCTTGGTCTCCCCTGTATGAATTTGCCACAGGGAGGCACCTTTCTCTTCAGGCTAGGCCTTCTCTGCTGCTCTCCAAAATATGGAAAAGCATGGTCCTTTGGTGTTTCAAAACCCAATGAATATATGTCTATGTCAGTTGTGCTGCTTAATTTTACAGCTATACTGAACAGAGTCTCCCACTACTGCACGGAAATATGTCTGTTCATCAATTTGGTATCACAGGGATATACATTTTGCAGTGGAAGACTAAATTAATATGTTGATATTCTTATGCAGATAGACTTTCCTTTTTTTGTATTCCTGAAATCAGCAATCTGATTTGTTCCCTCTCCCACAAAAAAAAAAACCCCAAACTCCAACACTGCCCTCAAGAAAGCTGCCTACGGTCGTAAAGGGAAAAATCTGTATATGCTTGACGAGTAGTTATCCCAGCAGATTTCTCAGGCTGAACTATAATGGCCACATACAAAGAAAAATTACTCAAGTACATAAAATGGGTTTATTTCAGGAGTTTTTGCATGTATAGCTAGGATTATTCAGAAGTGCGAAGACACTTAGTCTTTGAAATCTATTTAAATTTAGCTTTTCTGATGTGCAAAAAAATGTAATCATAGGGAACTTCATTTGTAGTTTGGAATATTGAGAAAGTTATAAAAAGCTTGCTTAAAAATTTTGTGGGTTTTTTATTCTTTCTTTATCAAAGGTATTGTAGTGAGAAAATGTTCTAATGTCTGTCTCCTAATCCGGATATCCTACTGCATTTGAAATTTTATAGTTCTATTTACAGCTGGTGTAATACTTATATCTTGTAAGAAGGTTATTTTAGAGGCAATTTCATCAGCTTTTTAAAAATGCTTTAAGTCACTTCAGTACAAAAAAATTACAGGCTAAGATTCATTAGTATGTTAGCTTTTTGTTGCTGTAAGTTCTATTCTTTTTCCTCCCCTGAGGAAAAATAATAAATACAATTTTGGTTGCAAAATGCTCTGAGGAGATTGAAATAGTGCATTCCAGTGTGAAAGTCTATGGCTTTTACTTTTTATTATATTTAAAAATTAAAAGGATATATTTAAAACTGCTATGCTTTCAAAATCCAGTATACAAAACTGTCACAGTAGTCATTGCAGGGCTAGAGTACGAAGCAAGTAGCATGGATGGGAAACATTCTTTTCAGTTTTGGGGTTACTTTAGCACAAGCTAAATTGAGGGCAACTTCATGTTATGTGAGTGATGAAAAAAAAATCCTTGTTTTGTACTATCATCATTACGGTGCAGTGACAGTTGAAGAAAATGTTGATTCTATGAGAGAGGGAACTAAAGTATTTGGAAAGTAAACTATAAAGTGTCAACATGGAACTGAGGTTGATGTTTATGCTTTTTAAGTTCAACCCTATGTGATCCGTTGCTTGTTTTTTATTCATTTCCTAATTGGGAAAAAAAAAAAAAAAAGATGGTTTCAAAGTCATGAAATACTTATGGGATGTATAAAAGGACTCATAACCACACCCAGCCAAAAATTCCCAGTAGAAGGCTCTCCTTGTCACTCTTTTTTTCCAAGAATATAGGGATATTGCCACTAACAAAACTGGTATAACTTACATATACCCTTCTGAAGCCCTGAAAGTACGGCTTATTTTTAGAAAGCATTATTAGTAAATTTTAGTACAACCCTTGTAATTTCTACATTGGACCACTGGGTCCTTAAAAAATGTTAACAAATTAAGCCCTGTGCTGCTGTAAGAGAAATGAATATTTTCAAATTAAAAAGCACAAAGATGAATTTTCTGTTTTGGATCTTCTATCAGACAACTAAGGCTTTGGCTTTCAGAGAAGACAAGGATTCACAGCCAATGGGAGTTGTAGTTAGTCAGCTTTTCAGAAACCAGTCTCCAGTGTTCACAATTGGGACCAGAGTTTTAGAAGAACTCAGCTCTTGTTTAGGTGTCTAAATATATTGCCAGGCTTCCGAGAGCTTAGTGTGGTGAGACCTTCCAGCTGCACATCATTTCTGGAAATCTGACCTTTATTTAAGTGCTTAAATGTGTTCTGGTTGCTTCAGAAAGTCTGTCTTCATGCATCTATATATAGGCATCCAATATTATCTCTAATATTTAAAAAAAAAAATTGGCCCTCACTTTTTCCTGAAAAGCTATTGCAAGTTAATTGCAAAAGTAAAAATAGAGTTCAGACCTTCTAGTACCATGTGCTAACTGTGATAACATACTTTGTGCAAAGAGCCCAAATCATTCAGCACAAGGTCTTGCATTTGGAAGAGTTGCAAAGCCAGGACTGAAGGGAGATTTTTCCAAGTCTCCTGGCAGAGAAGTCTCATCTGAAAGGAGCAGAGAAGATGAAAGCGAGCTTTGCGTTCTCACAGTAGCAGTGAATGGGAAAGGGAGGATCAGAAACCAGATTTTAATGTCATATATCTACTGGAGAATACCCAAAAGTAGTTCGTGGAGTGATGATCTAGAAAGCAGAGCACAGTGGAGTTACACAGTGAGGCACAAGTTGGCACTTAAAGAATAGGTGAACATGATGTTGCAGTCCAGCAAAATACTCTGAAGATAAGTAGTTTAACAAAATGCCTCAGATTGCTCTTTTGCAGAAATGAAATCAGTAGGACAATTTATATGGTTGATTTTTGACCTCCATGTTTTTATTTTAATTAATTTTCATCACCCTTTCATTCTTTCCTGCATTTTTAATGTTTTATATCCCTTATGCTTTATTTATGGTTTTTATTTGCATGATTTCCTACTTGCTCAAAAACAAAATATGAAGCTAATTTTCATTTCAGGAGTAACAATTAGAATTGAATAAAGAGAAGATCCTAGAATTCATGATTGCTCAGCCAGAAGAGACCTATTTTCAAGAGAACTTACCCTGTTGCAGCCTGAAGTTACAAAGCTGCAGTTCCCAGGCAAGCACCACACTAAATTCAGTATTGACATAATTTACAGTAGATTACTTTTTCTTTAAGAATATACCATGACATCAAACGATGGAAGAAAATGTCAAGTATAAAATGAAAAAAAAAAAAGTTGTTATGCAGTTGTAAGAAATGTCTGCAACAGATCAAAATATTCCAGACTGGGGAAAGAGAAGGGAGAAATGGAGTTCTATGTTAAGTTCTGCTGACAAGGACAATTAAATACAAACAAGAGAATAATGTGTAACAATGTTTAATCCCACAAAGTCTACTTCAGACTTCTCTCTAATTTCCTTTCTAGGTTCTAGCTAGAATTCCTGTGAGATCCTGTTCTCACTATTCATCTCTACCCAACACTGTATTTCCAAAAATTGCTTTTGGATTCTTGATTGAGAGATGTCTTGTTAGTCTTGGAATAACAAATCAGACCATTGTTTTTCCTTCGCTGTTGAACTTCGATAAAATGGGAGCATCCATCCAACTTGTTTCCAATGGGAGTAAAGGGATGGACCAAATGTTTCAGAATTTCTCTCTGCTGGTCTGTTGGCAACTTTCAGGTACAGACAGTTCTGCATTTGTCATTTGGTCTTTGTACACCAGCCTCTTGATTGAGTCTATTGTTTTGGTTGGTTCTCTGTAATAATGTTGATTTTCCTTTTACTTGTAAAGCATCCAGGAACAAGTAAGAGATGTGTAGGGCTTAGCAAAAAACCTAATGCCCACAACTCCATTATTCAGTAATTTTTCAGGTTGATGGTCACAGATATCACCAGTGACCACCTGGGACTTGTCCATAGCTGCTCGTATTAACGTCCATATAATGATAGTGTAGAGATGTCAATAATAATGGACTCTGTGGCAGTTTGGAGAAGCATATAGTGAGTTAGCTGGGCTGACAGGAGTATCTAAGCCATGTAACCCAACACCCAACCCATGAAAGAAGCTGTAGGACAAACAAGGGTACCTCCCTTATGACACTGGTAAGGATGGAAAACCAGCTTGGCTGTGGGGTGAGAGACTACCAGGGATTAGAAAAGACAAAGGATAGAAAAGGGAAAAAAAGATCTTTACTCTGCAAACACAGAGGACTTCCTTGACTGAATAATTAGCCAAGCTTGTGCATAAGAAAAGAGAGAGAAGAGCAGAAAAGGGGAGACTTGCATCAAAGGGGGATGTCCATTCCCTTAAAATCTGCTTCAAAGTGTGTCTCAGAGTGATGAGGGAAAACAGGCAGGAATGACACATCATTATCTCCCGATCTCATAAAAATCTGTTTAGTGTTATTTTAAGTAAAAACTCACTGTATTGCATTAAAAACCCTTACAAGCCTGTGTATCAAAGGTAAATAGAAAATCAGAAAGCTCTTTATGATGAACTTGTATGAGATGGCCAAGTCAGTTTAAGTCCTTGATGTGGTAAAAGGAGAAGGTTCTGCATGACGCTCTTCTTGTCCTTCCCACGTATTTCTTCCACTTATTTTGTACTGCCTCTGGCACTATTTGGATCTTCACCTTCAGTTGTTTCAACTCTCTGACTGGCAACGATTCTGTGGATTGGTTGTTCGGAGAAGTGCTGAACCTCCAGAGTGGCTCAGCTGTTGGTTAGCTTTGTCCCGACATCAACTTCAGGTTACAAGTGTTTGTAAGTTAAGGGGACTTTTTGGAGAGACAGTGCTTAATCCAGTGAACCTGATCTGTCCGTCCTGCTTCTAAACAAAACAGGAGGCACCTCTGCCAGAGAGGCCGGAGAAGGAGACGATGCTGGAAGCCACTCAATCCAAAGGAGGAAAGCTAAGAGCAGAGCACGTTAGGACCCAAACAAAACAGCCTGGTGAATGTTCGGTAATTCTGTAACAGGCCTCTATTGCTTTGATTCTGAACAGACACAAGAAAAACATCATCCTTGTCTGTAGCTTTAGTTATTTTTAAGTGCTACTGACTTTTACCTGCCTCTCTGCCTTTGAGAAAATGTTTCTTGTTTCTCCGCTCTGATATTTACTTGCATTGATCTAGATTAAATATCATTTGTTGTTTCCTGCTCTTATTTTTAAGTTATTCAGCCTGACAGTGTCTTTAATTTCCTTCCACAGTACTTGTATTTGATTTCATTCCCAGATCACATGTGCAAATGAATCGTACCAAGTTCAGATATCTATTTCTACCATTTATTGTTGGATGATGTTCCAAGAGCCTCTGTTCTTTGGTCATATCCGGAAAAAAAAAAAAAAAAAGAAAAAGAAATAACATTTTATTAGTTCCAGTTGCAAGTCCTTAATTTTCTTTAGTAAGTATGGCATGTACTGTCTATTTTAGCATGTGATATGAGTGCAGGGATCTGACTGGCACAGAGGTTCAATTAAAGGCTGAGCAGCTTTCTGGACGGTTGCTTGGTGTTCAGTGTTACAATTCCAGTTCGTTTCATATTTTACAGATGAAGTTAAGAAAGTAACACCGAACCGATTTAGTACTTGCTCAGGAGAGTAGTATCTCAGTTACAACAGTTATGAGTTTTAATATTAAAGGTAGAATGAAAAGAAGCAGTATTACTGTGATGTAGGGAATACATTTTTCTTTTAGTTTCTAAGCCTGATATAATATTTTCCTTTTTGCAATATTCAGCTGGAAAAAATAGTCTGTTCTGTAGTGCCAATTAAAAAAAAGGTGCATTGGAATAAATACTCTCCAATGTTTCCATTGTGTTTTGGGCACAGTAAGTGACAGGTTTTGTAGCTAATAAAATATTTGTAAATTTTCAAGCACTCCTGGTTGAAATGTTTTGATTGTTACAGTGTAGCTGCCTTAGTTTGCCATCATAGTAAATTACCATTGACTAGCTGTTATATTCTCTCTGACTTCTTACAAAAGCTCTCCCTTTATCTGTAGAATAAATAATATTTTCCCCCCCAAAAAAGGAGGATGAAAATGGTATTTTCTGCAATGAACAAAAGCATTATCACAGGAACTATGACAAACCCTAATACAAAACAACTGTTAATACTTTAAAGTAATGAAACAATTCTTTGTTGCTTCTTTGTTGGCTTTTTCTACTACATCAGGTTTTGGAGCAGAAATGGATAGCTCATTCATGTGTCGATTAAATTTTATCCTGTACAAAGCCCCAGTAAGTATATGGTTTGACAGTAGGCTGACAATGACTTACCAGAAGTCACTTACAGAAAATAATATGGAAGTTTTAGTTTTTAGTTAGAAGATAACATTATCTGGAGCTGAGCACTTTTTAAAATTTTTTTTAGTTTTGTGTAGAAACAGAGGAAACTGCTTTTATACATTTCCTGTGGAATGCAATGAGATTCTCTTTACCTCTTGACTGAGCAATAACTGGAAAACAAAACCAATGGCTCATCATCGTCAGTCCTGCATTCTTTCTGCGTGCTCTTGTCCATGAGAAAAAACATGTGTTTCAGCAGATTGCTGGGAATGTATTTTGGTTCTACCCAGATGTACTTTGTTTCTTCAGGCACTCTCACTTTTGTTATACTTTGCAACAGAAAGGCTGCATCAGGAAACCTGGGATCCAACGGATGCCGTGTGACCACAGACGTTGACCTGACGGCTGTTTGTCCCGGGCGTGTTGTCCCTATACCCCGTTTTGTCTTTGATAGATTGAGAGAGGTGGGAAAAGCAGTAACGTGGAAGCAGCATGGAAAATTTGTTTTACCTCTTTGCCTTAGAAGAGGGCCTTGATGAGAGCATTGGCGAAGTGCTGTGAAAGAGCTGGCGTTGTGGTGGCAAGGGCTCCGCTTTGCGTTGTCTGGCTGTAGCTTTTGTGAGTACAAATGCTAACTTTGGCTCTTCTCAAGGGACCTGAATGGCCTTGTATAGGACTTGGTAAATGAGCCATGGAGAACAGGGAAGGAATCAAATCAAGTGAAATAATCTTGGTGACTGCTGTGAACTCCTAATAGGGATATAAACAAAACCCAGTTTGTATGAGCTCTCATGCGGAGGTGTAAATGTCTTGTCTCTACATGCTAGCAATGGCTGGGGCTTTTAATCTTTAAGATGAAACAATTTTGCATGGCCAAGAAACAGAGCTCATTTTATTTCTCTCTCTTTTTACTTGATATTTTGGTATTTGGCGGTGGGTTTTTTTCTGTTTTTTTTTTTATTATTTTTTTTTTATTATTATTTAACAGGGAAATGTTTAGCAACTCACATTTCAATTCACATAGAGGCATTTTAAACAGCCTCCAAAATTTGTAATGTTATTACTTAATTCAGATAGAAATGAAACTCTTGGTGAAAAGGCCTGGGATGTATTCATTGCCATAGTGATGTGAGGACTACAGGAGGAATATACTTAGGGCTTTCAAATAATGATCTGTATTTTTTCCAGCTTTCCAACTGTTCCTCATCTCCTCCCTCTACCTCCCCCAGTGATGCCACTGCAATTGTAGTGGGTTCTTTGTTTATAATGAAAATAGTGAAAATAAACTCTTGATCTTCACATTCCAAGAGTGTCAGTCTAACTTCCTGAGGTTATTTCTCAGTCCTTGCAAATATTTTTCTAGGAGGTTTCTGAGCACTTCAGTACACTCCAGAATCTGAGGAAAGCGTAATAATACTGCATGCATAAATACATTAAAACTTAATTTTGTAAAAAATGGGAAAAATATGAAGGTTTTATTTTTTTTTGTGAGGGAGTATATGGAACTCTGGTCACATGTGTGTGTATGTAGGTGCAGGTAGTAGGTATATTTGTATCTGTAAGATTCATTCATGACTTAAACCAGCTTTTGTTTTTCATGAGTTGTAGTGTGTTAAATGAGGGATAAAGTGAGATATCATTGGCAAACAGCAAGCATTTTTTCATGCCCTGGTTGCTTTAAAGCTTTGCATTATCCTTTTGGCATGTGGTAGTATCCTGCGGTTAGTGGTTTTTGAATGTAATAACATTTTTTTGGTAGTTTTACTGGTGCACTAAACATAGATTTTTGCCTCCTGCAGTCACCTGTCAAAAGTTAATTTTCTACAGGTCTCTCTGATTTCAATTGCTAACATTGGCTGCAAGGGTGAAAAATGAGGCTGCACTTTAATGGATCGAGGAGGCAATCTGTAACCCACGGCTATGCTTATTACCCACTTGCAGTTCTTCACTTCCATTGCTTCAGTTTTTAAATATGATCATGTCTGTTACTGCAAGAATTATTTCTAGGACTAAATTTTTCAGCTGGAAAGTCAAAAGGCTGGTACATGTCTGGAAGGAGACAGTGTATGTCTTTCATTAGTAGGCTGTTAGCAATGTAACGCCTTCCCCCCGACCCCCCAATTTTTTGACTAAATGAAAAAAAAAAAGGAAAAATAATTTCTTTTATTTTCCCCAGCAGAAAAGGAAAAAGACACATGGTTTAAAATCAAATTAAACCGTTGTTTTAAGATGATAATTTTGGTTTGGGGAGTTTCTTACATAAAAAGGATTCTTGGCTACATTTTTGAAGAAAATGTCATTTTGATATAATATTTCGTTTTGGAAATGTGGAAATGAGAGTTTGGGTTTTTTACTTCATAGTTTTCAAATCTGAGGCCGTGATCTTGGTTCAGCTCACATTTGTGAACAGTTACCCTTGATTCCAAAGAGTATTTTTGGCAAATTCACTGTTCGCTCTTATTTTGCACCCACCCCTATGGCTTCTAATTCAGGCATCCAAGTTCAAAGCTGGAGCTTCTCCTCCCAGAAGGGCAGGGGAGGGAGAGGGGCCCTGGGAAAGCAATGCAGAGTGTGGTGCGGTGGGGCATGGAATGCACTGACTGGGCTTTCACCTGTGTGATCTGACCTGCCATGTTCTCTGTTTCTGACTGCGGGGATTCACCTCTGTGCCCAAGACAAAGGGCAGCTGGGCAGTGAAGTCTGGTTGTCCTATAGTCCCTAGAAAGTCAACATTACCCAGAAAACCCTCTTCTGATGTTGTCAATCCTTTGGAGGGGAGCCGTCCTTTGCTTCTGTCTTCCTTCAGTGTCAAGAGCGGGGTGGGGCTGTCCCACATGTGAGGCATGCTACCGAAAGTCATACTAGAACTAACATTAGAAATAGCCTCCATTTGAAAGCTTTATCACACTGACTTGTCTGTCATCCACCAGAACCTGTGCCAGTGGTGTTGCCCCGGGGTGCCTGCCTGTCCCCGCCAGCCAGGAGGGCTGGGGGCCGACCAGCAGATCTTCTGCTGTCCCTGGGCCCCGGTTGCTGTAGGTAGCTCCACAGAAGTGGCTGGATACATGGTTACTTGCACTGCCTGAGTGAGTCCTTAGCCTGTACCTTACCCTGGATGTCAGGCAAGAGTCACTTGCCCACAGCTGGACTACTAATAATAGAGAGACTGGAGTAAAAATGGCGGAGTCCTGAGTGGGTGGCCATGGTCTCGCTGTCCTGGCAGTGAGAACTGATGAAGAACAGAACAAGCTGTGCTTTTTGTGACATAGTGTGAATTGCTTCTTATTGCTCCTGTGAATGTTTGGTCATGTTGTATCCTTGGGCAATTGCTTCTATGGCTATTAGTTTTGTTTTCGTCTTAACTTTTGCCCGCTCTTTCCTGCTGCAGGGGTGAATTTCTACTTCTTTGCCTGGGTGCATTACTGCACTGATGCTTAAAATGCCCTTTTTTCTGAATCCAAATCCTACTTCACGCTGGCACTTTTCTTTCTAAGATATTTAGATGTCGGTATTTCTGACTAGACACCTTAATTCTTGAAGTTTTTATTATTTGTCAGTGCAGGGTGGCCTTATGCTGTTCACACTGCACTCTTTAAATTTAGAAACAAATCCTCTTTTTTCCCACATAAGATTTATTTCTTTTCATTTCTACTGAAATATAATTTTCCTTACTCTGTGTTACAGATTCTGCTTTTCCAGGGAGGAAGCTAGCACTGTTTCTCTTACATATTACATACAGCTCTCTTATAATGTAGATTTGTTCATTCATGTCAGACTGTTCTTAATTATACATGTAAGACACGTCAGCTGGGATAGGTAAATGTTAATTCTAGGAAAGAGAATAAAAAACTGGAATAGATTTCGACTTCCTCTTTCATCTGCATGAAGTGATTGAGGATCACTTCACATTAAAGGGGAGAAATGTTATTTTTAAAATGTGAATCGGAGCCTTCATCTCCCATGGATCACTTCCTACTGAGAGAAAGTGGCAGCAGCCACTTCATAATGAAGACAGGAGTTGGCTAAACTCAATTATTCACTGTGTAATTCTGAAAGAAAGAAAAATGTTTTTTAATTAACGGTTCCAGTGTGCAGTGACATTGAAAGGAGAGGCAAACTTCAAAGTGTTTGCAGAGGGATGCTGCTTGTATGATTGTTTTCTTTTGTTGTTCTAATGTCAGAGAAAGCAAATAGGTACAGATAAATGCTGAAGTACTAACCATGCTGGAATCTGTGAGATGTCATGTCTGTGACCCTTGCTCGAAAGATCTTACGGGCTTGTTTTTGATATATGAGATTTTTAACACTAACTATTCCATGAATCTTTTTCTATTAGGCTATATTATTTGCTAATCACCTTGTATTAGAGTTGAATTCTTTCAAGGTAATAGTTATTTGATAAAACAGAAAGTGCCTCTTGTCATTACTTTATGTACCACCATTAGTTGTTTCTTGATATCGATTGATTTAATTTCAAAGGTTTAAAAAAAAATAAATTTGCAGTCTCCTCTATTTTTCATCGAGCATTTTTTTAAACCTTGGAATGGTTAGCTCAGCCTTTCCCAAATATCAAATATTTCTGTTGTGCCTGCAATATTCTAAGAATGACAGCCACAGACTGTAGAAAGTTGATGGTCAAGGTAGTAATCCAGTTCATCTTTTGCAGTGGACTCATCAGTACAGGTTGTTAAGGTAAGCAGAGAGACTCAGTAATCTGATTGTTTAAAAAAATGTTTTTAAGGACCAGCAACTGAAACAGTTGAACCTGATATGTTTTTTAACAGCAGTACTTGAAGGAAAACCTAGGTTTGTAAAGCCTGGTGAAGGAAGAGGAAAGAGGTTATAGTGGTTTTCAAATGACATTATTGACAGGGGAAAAAAGTATTCCATGCTTTATAAAAATAACACAGATTTAGGAAGAATGTGTACTGAAATGAATGAAATCCATTGGGAATGAACAAACCTGGCGAAATGCATGTCTTTGGCTTTTCTGCTCTGCTTTGGAATATACGTCATTTCTGGTAAGTGACTTGTGCCAAAATAGATGGATTTGGTGCGAATAGCACCAAATCCTCAACTATGACAGTAGATACAGTGTGAGACTCCACTGCCAGTCTCTTCATTGTTAAGTGAGTGAGGTTATGCATCGTTCAAGTTGTGTAGTCATACTAATTTTTCAGAAACAAACATTGTGTGGTATAAAGCCTGTGTGACTTATTACATTCTTAGGCATATAGAAAGTTCCACCAGAAGTGCTAACGTAGGTAGCTGAATGACAACAGTCTGATTTTTGTTACTAAAACAATAAAAGTTGAGAAGGAAGGGACACAAGTTGGATTGAATTTTATAGTCTATGTTAAAAATGTGGAATCCAGACCCTTACTCATGAACCAACACCTAGATGCATTAACGTGTCTTTCCAGCTCTCTGGATATACCTGTGGTTTCCAAAATGTTAAAAATGATACTTCTGTGACTAGACAACTTTTCGTACATAGGTATTCAAATTTTAAGCTACTTTTTCATATTCTTTTTCATTTTTGATTCCTGTGACTTTCTTAGCAAACAAACATGAGGGCTGGGACATTCACTGGTAAGGATAATTGAAAAAGACTGCACCAAAATAGCAATAAACATGAATTTCAAGTTTGCAGGCAAGTGAATCAACACAGGAAATGTAATTTTTAGTACGATCTTTCTTCAGAGAAAGAACAAAGGTGAAGCATACAAATTCAGTGTTCAAAAGAGCTTGAGTTCTGAATATTTAATGTTCACTGAGATTTGATTGTAAATTGCCAGTAGACCAAGTATCTTTTATAAAACCTATTTGCTGAATAAATTTAAATAATGAATATATTAGAGAAGATCGTGATACTTTAGATTACAACTTCAAGTGATAAAAGGATCAGTCATATTTTCTTAAAGATCTGCTCTGGTTTGTTAGTCTCTTGGTGATTAGTTTCTGAAAATTCCAACATTGAAAAACAAATTGTTTTTCATCATGCAGATGAACAATGTTCAACCTTTAAAAATTTTGTTCTGAAACTTTTAGGCTTTGTTCATTCATTTTTACTTTTGATGATATTGAAACATTACTTACAATGGTTACCATCAGTTTTCTAAGCTGGATTTTACTTTCAAAAATGATAACTGCTGGAGTTGTTAACTGACCAAAATATTCATCTAAAATAGTTGATTTTCACTCAGTGATCTAAAATAGTTCATTTTCACTCAGTCTGTTTCTCTTGTTTGAGTCTGACTTATTGATGGGTCTCCACTGAAAACCAGTCACTGTATATTTTCAGTCTTCTGCTTATAACTGTTGATATTTACAAGAAATAATGAAAAACCTGTCGTATTCTCCACGTTTCTAGAACCCCAACAATTTGCTATTGAAATCTAAGAAGATTAACTTCCAACAATTACATTGCTTTTAAATTTCTAGGGCCAGTGTGCACATCAGATGTTTCCAGCTCCTACAATGATGCAAAGTAGCCATATGCCTAGTTAACTGGCTGATTAAGCTTTGCATTACTGAAGCAATAGAAAAGGCCTAGTGTGTTTATTGTTCACATATCCAACATTAATTCACCAGATACACTTGTCAGCCTAGGAATTAGAGAGAGGAGCCAAAATGAGAGGCCTATTGTTCAGTACTTTGAAGCAGACTTGTTATAAAATCTCTCATCTCCCCCAATATTTGTTTTTATGAGACATCACAGAAAAAGAATTCTCAGGGTTCTGCCTTGAATGGAAGAAGCAATGTTTACAGCATGCCCTCAAAACCTGATTTTTCCATATTTCACTGCAATTTTGTTGACAGGTAATAAGATGGATGGAGAGTAGTGAGCCTGGTATTTTGCTTTCTGATGTGGAAATCCCACTGACAGTCCTTCCGTTATATCCCCTGGTTTTATTATTATTGTACCACTATCTATATTCTTCAGTCCTAATGGGACAACCTGAATTATCATCAGATTGTATAAAACATGTCTGATAAACAGTGAAAAATTGCTCGTTTTTCAGGCTTACATGACAAAGAGCTTTTGCTTGCTTAGGAGGCAAAAGGGAGACAAATTGTACTACAAGTGGAAAGTCATCAATTGGAAGATGATATTTTCTCCTTTTACGTTTCCCTAATAGGTAAATAAATGAATATATGAAAATATATTTTTTTCCCTTTATTAGCCACTTTCTCTCTTTTTTCTGGTCCTTGAGTTTGACCATCAAAATCCAAACCTATTGCATGATCACCTCTGGTGCAAAATGGATATATTTCTTTTTTTTTTCACTTACCAGTCTAATGAAGAGAGATAATAGCTGCTTCTTCCGTACCTCTAGGAAAACTCAAAGATTACTGTTCTCGTTAGATTTTGGGATCAAATGTGGTTTGGAGGTTTCTTGCTCTCTACTCTAACCCACATATTAATGTTGGTGAGGAGTGTAATAAATTTTGTGCTCTCTGTTTCCACACCTTTTTGGCTTTACTTTTCGTTTCTCCGCAACTGGACCTATGCATTAATTTATAAATTAAAAAGGACTAGCTTTGTATAGGTGATCCCATGATGCTTGCTTGCTTAACCATGTCAATCTATGTTCGATCCTAAATAGGAAGTAGTAAAATGAAAGCATTTAAGTTTAGGATATTTTAAAAAATAGTTGAATAATGAAAATTGAGAAGATCGGGGAGGCTGTGAGGAAAAGGGTGATCCAATATATTAGTTACAGATCTTTCTGTGAAGATTATTCAAATTGTTCCATAAACATAGATTGGAAACAACAGTATATTAGGGGTCAGTCTGTTGGAAGGAATGATCTTCATTAGCAAAAATGTGGATTTCTTGAAAGGCCTTTTCTGTCCCTAACTTCTGCAATGTGTGCTGCCAAAGAGATAGATTGCAAATCAGTTTTTTAAAAGTGATTTTCATATTAAGACTGTCTTTTTTTCAGATATTGCAAAACCTGCATTATAAGAGTGGAATTTCACCTGCACTAACATCCTGAATCTGTTTGGTCATGGACTTTGGGCAATGAGTGGAGTGACCGACATTTGTTTTGGCAACTAAAACTGCTTGCTGCATCTGTCAGTCATCTCTTGGAAACCCACGAACTACAAAATGGAGACAATACATAAAAGAAGTGATGTATGAAAAACCTATTGTCTGTGCAGCATTTGCAGTAGCAAGCTATCAACAATTTTCTTCACTTTCCATTTGGTTCTAAGGTTGATGAAGTAAACAAAGTTAGTGCTCTACTTCAGGCTGTAAAGCCTATGGTAAAGAAAGAGTGAACATCCACCCATGACTGAATACGTGCCTTCACCTTTTCTTGGAAATTAATTCCTAAAGCATTTAAAGTGGGGTGCGTTCTTGGTCTTTGCTTAGGGAGATGTGATTATTACAGTAATTGGTAGAATAAATGCAGGATGGCCCAGATAATAATGTTAAATGCAGTAAGGATGTCTTTTGACCTACTTTGGCAAGGCAGATACTGGGCTTGTACATGTCTCTGGTGCACACATGCTGGTAGTGGATGACAGCAGTAAAAATGCTAGTTTCTAAGTTTCTATCCAGCATTTAATTTCACATAGATTGTGCAGGTTAAATTAAAACAATTTTACAAGTGTTGATCTTACAGAAACAGCAATTAATATAAAAGATTTATTTGTTTATAATCAAGACCTGAAAACTATTGAAATGAATATCAGAACTTTATGGGATCAGACACTCTTTAATTAAGCTGATATCAAGGTATATTTAAATTGATGTCTCCTCCTGTAGGCGACTCGTTCGTTTTATAGATCTCTCCCTTGTATGACTTCCATTTTTGATTGGAAATCTGTTGTCTGTTAAACACTGGAACTCAAATGTCAGAATGAGTTATTTGGCTCAAGCAGATGCAGGAGGTCTCTGCCATCTCGCGGCTGTAGAGCCGTCTCTTTGTCTCACTCCGCAGTGCTGCAGCTGCTGCAGTCTGAAGGGCGGATGAGTAACTTTCTTTTTTTCAGAGCACTTAAAAGTACAATGGCTGAATGGAAGATTAACTATGAAAACATGAAACATCTTTGTTGGGACACATTGTGTTAGAGTATGTGACCATGGTATGGAGTGCATTGCATCTTGACACTTTCAACAGATGGGTAGCTTGATTACAAAAGAATTTAAATTAGGAATATTTGTACAATTTGTACAGTTGTCCTACTGCTTTTTTTTTTTTTTTTCCTTAAATTTCAGGAGCATATTGAGGGTGATAGTGAACAATTCTGCCTTTAATTCCTGCTTGGTACAGGACAGCTATTGCTAAGATTTTCCTCTTCAGAGCGCCTGAGCACAGCCTTGGTCTGGGTCCCATTTGTCCTCTTGAACTTGCCATACATTTGATTTCTCCCTTCTACAAAATTGTGCTTGTGTATCCTTTTGGAGTCTTTAAAAAAAAAAAGAAGTTAAGGTGAAGATTAGCAAATCAACTCACTCTGACATTGCTCAGTCACTTTTGCGTTGTCTGTTCTGTGCCTGCATGCCTGCACTAGGCCTCAAGTTTGTTGTTCATGTAATACTTGGTTGACTAGCCTGACTACTGGGGCCACGACACTGCCCAAACGTTTTACAGGGAAAAGACAGTAAGATTCTTCTTGCTAGCATGCAGCTCTGATGCTTCCTATATTCCGTGTGCCCCAAATTCTGTCTATAAACTGGATTTTGTTATAGATAGGGGAGGAAAAGATAAGAAAACCAGTCATTGTTTATGGTAGTATGTAGGTTAAGCTTCTGTACTAGACTTGAAAATGACTTCACAAGTGCAGGAATGTTGGAAGGGAGACTATTTTACACTTCACACCGCACGTTTTCCTGTAGCTTTTTTTCAATCTTCTGTCGCTGCTACCCACACTAATGGATTTGTGTACAGGAGGCACAGAATCTTTCAAAAGGTTTGGTTCAGCAATTCTGTCAGGCCTGTAGTCCATTAAACCGAGAGACCAGTTGAATCAAACAGGCTGCACAGCCCCTAGTTTCAGTTTTGAAAGCACTGGCCCCCAGGAATGAAATGTTATAAAAGACGACAGACCTAACCTTTTATTTTTCTACCTTGGACTGAGTTCTGTTTAGCAGCGACACGAAATTTCTATCAGGTTCCCTCCATACGGTCCTTTCAAGGCTCCAATAAAGGAATGAATGCCAGAGCAGAGCCTTTACCCATTCAGTTTTCAGCTCTGTTAGCTTTCAATACCAGAAATGTATTTAAAAGCGGGTGAGGTTTGTTAACTCTAATATACCACTGTCACTCATCCTGCTCCAAAAGAATAAAACTATATATGTGTTGGGATTTGCAATTCAAATGAAACCATTTTACTTCTTGAAAATGGGCTACTGTGGAAGAAAAAAGGCTGTATAAAGGATCACGTTAACCTACAGCAATAATATTATAACAGCACTGTTTGTGATACTATAGTTAGGACTGTGCCAACTGCTTAATTTATAAGCCTTCTCCTTCCCTTTCTGAAATACCCAGCTGCTTCTCTCTCAGCTTTACAATTTTCTGATTGAAAGTCTCAAATAAAAATACTCTGCTTATTAGAAAATTATATTCTACAGACTAAACTATCATCAGTTTTATTTCAAAATGGTTGTAAGGTTTTGTTTTATGTCCTTTTATTTACTTGTTCTAGAAGAGGAATATAGCTCCATTTATTTTGTTTTCAATATGTTGCATATGCATGACCACGGTACCATACTTTTGAATGACTTCATTTCCTAAGGAACTTTGCTATTTAGTGTACTGCCTTGTTGTAGAGACTGGAAATGGGCGCTTAGGGTGTATTTCAAAAGTGTGTAAACACAGAGTTACAGAAAAACAGTATGTTTCATCTGTCTTATGGAAATTGTCACCATTGAAGAGTGTGTTGATAAAGTGTCTGGGCTGCATTTTGTGGAAAAGTAATTGTAGGAATAGTTCTCTATCTGCTGTTATCAGTCAATGATAATTAAATAAGAGGAAATCTGGAAAGGTATTGCATTTTAGGCTGATAGTCAGTGGAACTGTATATAACTGAGAGTTAAAAATAATGCTCATAAAATTGCAGTGTGGTGGGTCGGGTAAGAACGAAGCAAGAGGTGTTGATCTTAATGTTAATGGTTAATGCTGTCAGTGACATTAATGTTAACTTTTACTACCAGCATTGCTGTATGTAAGACAATTTGGAGTCCAGGGTGTATAAGGAGAGGAGAATAGACCTTATAGCAGGAGTGAATGGTAGGAACCAAATTCTGAAGCTAGACATTCGCTTGAAGGGAAGACAATCAGTTTCAGTGTCCTTACAGCAAGTATGGTGTAGAGTACAAAACTGTGTATGATCAAGAAGGGAGAAGTATTTCCAATTCTAACCTGGTATCAGGCTGGATAGAGTTCAGAGATGGAGACTTACAAAAAAAAAACAATATGCTCCTGAATTCATCTGTAAAAAATATGAAGTGTATTGGGAATAGGAGCTTGAAGCCTAAAGAAAAGGTCATCTTAAAAAAATAGTTACTGTTGAGCAAAGCTGGAAGGTCTTGAAGTACAGTGCATTCTTTTAATTTCTGAATGTGTGATTTAGTGCTGCAGAAGGTGATTACCTGACCCCATGTTCTACTTTTTAGTCTGCAAAAGGTTGGTTTTTTTTCTGTAAAAATCCGGGAGGAATTAGAGTAAAATTCATCATGCTAGCTAGAGTGGTCATTCTGCCACTCATGGAAATTATCCCAAACGTTATTTTTTTTTTCTGAAATGCTCCTAAAGGAGTCCTTCTGTATCAAAGTTTACCCAAAGCTCGTGTTGGGTTTTGTGGGAGATTTTGTGTGTGTACATACATGTGTGTAGTACTGGCTAGCACAGGGAAACACAAAGTCAAGCCAGCACTTGTAGGTACTTTTTGAGCAGATCATGGTTCATGTTTCATCCTTAAGAGTACCTTTGCTGAAATATTTTGGGGTGTATGTCATGAACTGCTCCCCAGCCAGTATTTAACATATTTTATCTGTGTTGTGTATGTGTGTATGAATATATGTGTAAATAAACTCATAAATGTACTTATAAACCCATAAATGTACTTAGATATTTATATTCAGCACGTGTTTAAGAAATTGGGTAGATGTTAGTGCACGTGTTGTGTAAACACATTAATACATATATATGCGTGAGTATTGATATATATGGAAATATTTGGGTGCATGTGTGTTGCTTTGTTTATATTTTGCAAATTCTGTGCAGTAAGTGAAATATGAGGAAAAAGGGTTCAAGTCCAGGGCTAAGGATCTCTGACTAACTCCTGTTACTACTCCTCCAGTTCATGACTGAAGTCACTGAGCATTGATTGAACTTTAACTCCTGTATGCAGCAGGAATTGCTCTTTGAGGGGCCCTGTTGAATGTTGTCTTACAATTTTTTTTTAATCCCACGTTTTTACACAAGGATTGAAAAAAAAAAAGCATTGATTTAGCAGCCCCTGTATTATGGAAAAACATTAGATCATTGTCTAAGAGGGATATTTTGAATGCACGTTTTGCTGTGAACACATCGGCTCAGGATCTGGGAACGCTGAGTTCCTGGAACTGGAATGCTGTCTGTCCGCACGGTGATGCAGGCTCAGAGCAGCTTGCTTGGGAAGAGCCAAAAGGCTCCAGTGGTGGACAGAGCTAGGTTCTTCCTATGACTTATCCATCCATGCTGCGTGAACAAGATGATGAGCCAACATTAACACATGATGTCGTCTCAGTTTATCTGGCTACATCTACATAGTAGATGTTAAATATAAACCTCAGGGATTGTTTTCTGCTTCTGAAGCCAACTGGCCTAGCCTGGCTTGCATAAGTACAGCAAAGTCATCTTCACAGAAGAGAGTGACTGCATCCAAAGTACCACTGCGAAAGTGTTCCTTGTTCTGGCTCACGCCTGAGTGTTGTCTTTGGAGTGCTTGGGTCCTCAGACCAAAGTGGTGTCTCATAGCACGGCTGAAGTCGTAGCAGCCTGGACAATATGTAAGGGCTTGGGCTTATTCCCTGGCCCTGTTTAGTTTGCTAACGTAGACATAGTCTGTCTCTATGGAGACCTGGCTGTTGAGTTGATGGTTTCTTGACCCATGTGCTCAAGAGGGTTACAGTGTAGATCCTGGGTGATTCGAGTATTTAGAAATGTCCAATTATTTGCTTAATTCGTATTCCTTTCTTCCTTTACCCCAGTGTAACTGCCTTATTAAATATTAATCTTTATTCTCTAGAAGTTATTATCTATGTCCGTATGTAAATTCACATGTTACTTTCCAATAACTTTTGAATCTACTGGTTAATTCAGCTGAATTTGGCAAGAGTTAATGGTTTAGAGGTCCTAAATTGCTGGATATATGGTGAAAAACAGTAGCTGGTAAGGATGGGGGCTCCAAATTAATGCTTCCACCAAGAGAAGACAGGAAAGCCTATTTTCTCTTGGAGGAAGCAGTCATAACACAAAAATATCTTGCTGCCTGGCTGATCAGCTCAGCTACAGTGATGAGCAACTTCTGCTTGCCCATCCGATAAGGTAGCTGGGAGTACTGACTGGAAGATGAGGGAAGCTGCTGGCAACAAGAGGCAGGAAAAAAAGACAGAAGATGCAAATCTAGAGGAAAGTAAGCTTCTAGAGCCTGGCTGCTCAAAAATGTACGTGTTTGTTTTATTTTCTGGAGAGTGCAAAAGATTCTTCTTAGGTAGCAGAAGTCTGCTATAGGGGTGAGGATTGTAACCTTTGAGTGTCCGACTGCCAAAGGGAATCCAGAATCCAAATGGTGAGTGCCTTGGTGTTCGTGAGGAGGCATGCAGTGAAGGAAGTGTCTCAGAAGCAGAACACGTTGAGTGAGGAGATGCTTCAAGATAATTAATAGAAAGATGCTGCAGGCAAAAGGACAGAAGACTCTGTCCAGTTCTAATCACCCCCCGGGATTTAGGCATTTCGCTCAGGAGGAAGCCCTCATGTGGGTACACATCCAGTGATGGTTTCTGAAAATACCTTTTTCTTTTCCCTCAGAGAACTGAACAGAGATCGTTCTTTTCTTTTAAAGGACAAGTGTTGGAAGGAATTAGGTAGTGTTTATATATTTTATGCGATGATGTGAAACACAGGCGTCCCTTCCTTAGCAAGTGACATAACTATTAGACTTTAGAAACACGGTCTCTTGTATGATTTTTTTCTGGACCAGTGAGTCTCATATTTTACAGGAAAACGTGGCAGTGATTCAACAAAAAGGCTTGAGAACGCCCTTTCTGGAGTCTGGTGGTTAGATCATTGACATAGGTGGTGGCAGACGTAAAAGAGAAGTGAGTTGGGTCTCCCACATTGTAAGTGCTCTGACTATTGGATTCTTACATGAAAGCACGACTTAGTCTAAAGCAAAGCAGTTGTTACAGCTACAATTTGCAAAGAGATTTATCCTCTTGAATAGATATGTAAATTTATGTATTTACAAATTAAGTATGTCTATTAGATCAGTTCTTTGAGGAGTGACAATTTTATTTCTATTTTCTAAATCCTGATTGATTTCATGTAAGCTAGGTTTTGACCTGTTTGACCTTATCAAGACCATGGCTGTTGTCAGACTTTGACAGTTTGCAGCTGTGTAAAAGACTGTCCACTGCTCAGAGGACGTGGTTTAAAGCAGTCTGTGGTACCCTGCAGTGAAACGGGCTTGTGTAAGTCAGTCACCACATCTCAGGAAAAGAGCAGCTTGATTGATAGTAGCAAGCATCCATTAGGAACGACATCTTTAACTGCTGCAGCCCCTTGCAAAATGAACACTCATCAAGTGAAAAAGAACATTTGCAGAGAGTATCCTTTCTGCTCGTTCCACTTGCAAGCATCTGGAATGAAGGTACCATATCCTGCAGAGAAACAGTGAAGATCTTCAGTTTATGTCAGTGCAGTTACGGCTGATGGCAGAGACCATCAGCCAAAGATTCCCCTTGCTGTGTCCTCTGTGCCCCCGAGCACATTACCACAGGATTAGCTCAGTTGGGAAGATGGGTTCTCATGGCTTTGCTTCATATGCTCAGATGTGGTGTGCTCCAAATGCTCGTGAGATTTTACTGTAGTTACCGAGGTACCTGCAAAGCATAAGAAATTGCACCTGAAAATGTTAATGTACAATCTGATTGCCAAACACGTGCATTTTAAAAGATATTAAATTGGCTTGCTATGCCTACCATTCTCAGGCAGTGGCTGTACTTGCCTCCACACGGGATTTGAACTGTGCTTCCCACAGCAGATTCCTCTCAGCACATCTCATCTAAAGGTATGTAAGAATGAGATGTGGACGATCTAATGGAGCTTTGTTGTTGCTGAATACCTAATTTAAATGATCAGAGATTATGGTCCCTAAGTATTGAGCAACTGGGCCTATCCAGAGGCCTATCATTACAGGGCTTTTCATCAGTTTTAAATTTTCGGACCTTTAAGTATTCTTAGTGGAATTACGGATCCTGTGGAGCACGTTCAAGCCTACTGGCAATAGTTGTATTGTAACTGAGTGTTTTCAATTCAGGGGAGCAACAAACCTAAGGTTTGAAGTCATAGGTCTGTTTATATGGAGAAGTGAGACAAGTCAATCCAGTCCTGATAGATTTGAGTCATACAACCCTACTGTGCTTTGACTAGCTTTTCTGTTCCTTCTGCAGCCCTGCTACGTGAGGTTCAGAAGTAAAATACTTACCAGATCTACGTTCTGCCCACAATATAAAGCCTTCAGCTCAGTGGCTGTTACTTCTATCATAGTACCCACACAACTGGATATATTTGATATAAAAATACGTATTCAGTAAAGTGATTAGTTTGCAAATAAAAAAAAAAATATTTGCTTTTCTGAGTAAAGGACTGTTGCAAGTAGTATTGAAAGTATGTCCAAAACTCCTTCTGTATGACAGAAAATGATTCAGTTGAGCCTTTAGCGCAGTGGCTGTTTTTTGGAACACCTCTGAGGCTCAGCTGTTATATTCTTTAAAATATAAATATTAGATCAAGCTTACCATCATCTGGTAAATGTCACCGTAATTTTTAACAGTTTTATGAAACGGGTTGCTAAGACTACAAATTCATAACTAGCAAAATAACAGGCTCTATGCCTAGTAGCTGCTTCGAGTGATAGAATGTCCATGTAAGTAAATATAGAACTTTTCTAAATATGTGACTTTGGACTTGAGTAATACCTGCAGCAATGTCAGATTCTAGCATGATACTAAAAGAGGTTACCAGTGACCAAGGGTATGGGATTGTCTCCTGGCTAGTTTACATCCCATATGTTGTTATAAACCTGCTAATAGATACTTTATTCTGCTACAAATCAAAAATAATGAAGCTGAAGCCAGCATGGTTTTGGGCAAATACATTAGCAATTTGGGCAATCTTAACCCAGAAGCCTGGAAATCGATGATGTGGGGACTGAGTTCTCTTGTGGCTCTCAGGAACAGCTCCAGGTCAATGTTTTAAGTGGTATGTGGGTGACACAGTCATACTTCTCATAGTGTATTTGTTCACTTCACCTTAATTTCTCTCCTTGTGTCTTTGGCAGCTTTATTTTACAGAAATAAATACTGTGGTTCATGATCATGGCACGCTTTAACTTTGAACCTACGTGACTGTGTAGTGAGAACATAATTAACGCATGTTCTTCCATGACCATATGGGTAAATAAAAGTAGGAAAAAAAAAAAAAAAGACTTTTTTTGATATGTTAGAAACAGGAAAATAAGGTAAATTAATGTCTCTGCATAATTCCATGAGTCTTTTTGTCTAAAATAATGTATGGATTATTATAAATATAACAAAAAGTCAGACTTATGTGAATGATGCTTAACAGCTGTTGAGAAAACCTGACAAACAAAGGCTTTGGGTTTGCTGCACTTATACATGGCCAACTACGCGGTAGAGCTGCCTCACTGAACTAATGGGACTTCTCAGATGTATAAAGTTGTTTACATCCATATATTATGTCGTAATTCCCAGATTTTGTTATTCATTTGTCAATACTTTTTCTTTTATTTCTTCTTACTTTTTAAGAAATGAAGAGGTCAAAACTGCGGCGATGTTATGGTTAACTTAAAGCAAAAATGCTCGTCAAAATATTTTCTTGCTTGAAATAAGATGAGGAGTCATGGGGAAGGGTTTTGTTCAAGCATGCATTTGAATTTGGGAAAGAATATGAGCTTATAAACAGGAAATATTCTTTTGCAAACTGCAGTGCCAAACACATCTTGATACACACAGAAACAATCATAAACTGCTTTTTGTTTACAAAACCATTATAGCTTTACTAGAAAGATTACTTTTCTTTTTTTTTTTTTTTTTCCTACAGGAAGAACTGCCTGGAAGTTATTGTGGAGGACATCAGACATCTTGTCTCACAAATGTTTTAGTTTGTTAGGAATCTTTAGTTTCGTAGGGGCCAGTAGATTTTCCTGTTACTCATGTGCAAGTGCATTTTGGAATATACTTTTCTAGAGTGATCATCTTTTTTTTTTTCCTCTATATGCAGCAGAGGGAACTACTGTCACTATGAAAAAATGGACAGAAAGTAAATGTATGTAGTATTGTAATAAAACCACAGAAAGCAGGAAACAGAAGGTTCAAAGCTAATGTAGGTACACGAGGGGATTGAAGTGGAAATTACACTTTCTGACTCAGGATGATGCTTTTTTAATGATAATTGAGATAATGCTTTTGAATTAATGGCTGAAATTAAATTTGGTTCAGGTAATTCATACGCTATCTGAAGAATAAAAGGTCTTGGAGGGAGTTTTCACCTTTTACTTTCTTTAACTAGCATTAACGCATTCAGCTGGGAGGTTTTCTCATGCCATTGTTTATTCTTTCTTGACCTAAAACCTATGCCAAAGCAAGATTTTTATGCCAGATAATGTTAATGCTTGCCCTGCTGAATAGCTCTTTCTTTCACCTAAGGTAATTTCCATGTGTGCTGCCCAGCAGGGTATTTCAGATGAAGAATTGATATGATGTTGGATAGTTAATATGAAGGTTTGTATAACAGGTTTGCTATCCGTGCACTTTTGTTATTATCTGGAAGGAAAGTTTTGACATATGTAATTGTCCACCCACCGCTGAAATATTCAGACATGCTTTATAATTACATGGAGAAACCTTATGGGCTCAGCTGCAAAACTGACTGTCCAAAGCAAATAACGGAGACTTGGCTGCAGACTACGTTCCCCTCCTCAAGCAAGACATTAGCAGAGAGAAAAGAATAAGACTCCTGTATGAAAAAGTGCTGTGGCATTTAGTAGAAAATGATAACCTTTTACATGTGAATTATGAACCAGCCTATAAAAATGATCAAGAAAAGATGTGCTTCTCCAATTCTGTATGACAATTAAAAAGTTATATGGAACAGATGTTCAGTTTTTTAATTCTACAGATTTTTTACAGCAGTTATTTTGGAATTCTAGTAAATTATCTATTCCTAAGGATTAATTCATATTGAAGTTTAAAGGACCTATATTTTATTATCTCTCATGAAATATAAAAGATTTTCTCATATGAATGTAAAGGCCATGGCTGGAAGGCCTGCTTTTCTTGAAAATCAATGGAAAACATCAATTTCAGTGGGAGTCATTGATTTCAGTGATCCCACCATCCTCCGTCGCATATGAATTTTAAGTTTTTCAGTCCAGGATAGCTGCTTTTCTATGGGGACCTCAGTGACAAACTCAGTGAGAGAGGTTTGAGTTCTCCTTTTGAACTATGGGACCACATTATTTTCGGTTTTGTCCGTGTAGCTGCTGGAAATTGGTGAGAGTAGGTTTTGAACCACTACCTTTAGATTGTAATTTTGTGGGTTCCTGTAACATATAATGGGATAGGCAAGAGGTTTTATGGCAGTCATATGATATTAGGACTATAAAGGTTTTGGTAACGTTCTCAGTAGTGTGGGATCTGAACATAACTATGTGTGTTGCTAAATCTAACACTTGCTGGTAAAAGCTGCAGAAGAATAGAAAGCTTGTTTTATCTTAGAAGTGAATGTATTTTTTTTTCTGCTTTTTTTTTTTTTGTTCAAAATGTACTTTTAGTTAGAATTTCCTGGCAACTTCTGCTGCTGCTCTTCATTGCAGTTTATTGTTATATTTGATCTAGCAATGTATAACCTTCTCGTACTTACAGATGGCTTGCAGCTTGCTTTTTGTAGATAGTATTGGCACTTTGTGTCGGTGTGTGCAATAGGTACCCGTGTACACAGATGCCACTGAAGCACTGTTTACCAAAGTCATTGGTCTATATTCCTCAGCTAAGCACCATTGTCATGCACAAGATCAATTTTTCATTCTTTGTTTTATACAAGATTGTGAACTAGTAGCTTGTGAAGATGATTTTCATTTCTAGCTTTGCAGGTCTGGGATTACTTGATTATAAGAACGTAGTTTTACTCTGCACTCAGTAGCTGTACTTCTTGAAAAAATTTGCTTTGGTTGTTCCGACATACGTAGTTACATATGGTAATTGCAGCTTAGTTGTAGAAATTTATACAGGGGGATATGTGTAAGTCTGTGCGTTGAGCTGAGGGTACATTAGTCTGAGAAAAACCTCTGCTGAATAAAGACAAAGTCTCCAACTTTGTAAACTACATAAGCACTTCTCTGGATCCCAGTTTCCCACAGTTTTTACTGTGTATGTATACCAGTATGTCTCAGACAGCTTGTCATGTGGAGAGAGGTTTCATGTGATGCGTTTGTGTATCACCTGATATGAATGTACGTGCTCTTTTTCTTTTTTTTTTTTTTTTTTTTTAGCTGAGATTGAGACACCATTGTGAATTGAACTTTTGGAAGAGAATAGTAATGACAATATTAATATAAATACTTCATTTTAAAAAGGCAAGCTTTTGCTGTGGTTCACTGATTGTTGCCAAAGACATACAGCTGGCTCTCTGCATCTTTCCAGAAAAGCTTAGCAATAGCTAGGCATCATTTCTGACAGACCATTGAGGTTTGGGACTCCTTGGAAACTCACAGGGATTGGTTTGATGGAGAAATTTTCCATCAGACTCCCTGGAGCATCTGTGCTTTCAAGGAGAAGGGTTTCGCTTCTCAGTCTGACAGGCGAGGACGTGCACTGCGCTTCCCTCTGCAGAGGAAGGAGCTCTAAAGCACAACTTGCTTACCGCTGTTAGTGAAAGATGCCAGAACTCATCTCCTCCCTGCACTTCCTAGGCAGCATCTCCTAGGATTCAATGGCTTCTTGCAGCTCTGTAATACTTCACAGTACAGGAATCAATGTGAGTTTCAATTTGAGGAAACATTCTGGTTGTAGCTCTTTAGACGCTGTCAGTCTGCTCAAATCCACAGCTGACCTGCCTCAAGCTGCGCTGGTTGTTGTCTCTGAACCTATAACTTGACTTTTTTTTAATTTTGCAAAGAAATCCAAAGCCAAAAGACACGGAGTACGCAAAGCCATTTTGCCTGCACCAAAAGCGGCTCTGCTCTGCTCCACTCACTCTTGTCAAAGCAGAGTACAGGAAAGGAGACTTGGAGTTCTGAAAGACTTCTTTCGGAACTTTGCTTGGTCAAAAGTTATCACAAAGAGTTTTTATTGCAATCAGAGGCAAGGATTTATATTAGAATTAGTGCATACAGGATAAATCCCTCTATCTTCCTAAAATAACTGTTTGGAAATAAAATACAATTCTGTCTGTCAGAGGCTGGGCTTAGAGAGCGAGGAATGGAGTTCTGGCCAGGAGGTACCCAAAAAAGATCTCAGACTTTGACAAGTGTTGAGCTGTGGGTGGTTCTTAGTATTTTACCTTCTTACCTTCAGTCTGTGCTATAAGATCAAAGAGGCAGAAGGTGTCAGATTAGGGTTTATTTGGCCATAACATCTTCATTTTATTGTGCCTTTTTTTTTTTTGTACTTTTCTAGCTCTGTAGCTCATTTCAGCTGTGATATTTGTTTATGTCATCACTAGTTTATGTAGAAGTAATCAAGAAGAACGATTGAGAGCTTAGACTCAGTTTTTGAGGGAAGTAATCACTTTCGGATGCTAACAAAACATTGGTGAGAGAATAGAGCTTGTTTTAGGCAAATGATAATTAAACAGACGGGTTCTTTTGTTTGCTTTTAAAGATTTTTAGAGGGATGCAGGTAGAGGTAGAGTTCATAGAACCAGTAGGTTGGAAGGGACCTTTAAAGGTCAACCCACCAGCAATTAATCTTTACAATGTATATATATATTCCCCCCCCCCGCCCACTATTAGGGAGTTATCTGACATTAATAAATCTGTACCCTAGCCCAAGAAGTTATGTCACATTCATGAAGTGAAGAGGGCTTGTGCCTGCAGCGGTGTGTCCTTTCCAGCCTTGTGGGTTTGGTTGTTCTTGCCTTTTGAACACTGCTTTCTATTCTCACTGTGAAATACCTGCTCTATGCTGGTTTCATACCGGGAAGAGGAACTCTGGGTGAGCTGAGGAGATAGGAAGTACAGTGGAAAAATGAAACTTTCTCAGTTGTTATTGTAATCTTGATGTTGTTTTTGCCTGTATTGCTATTAATTTAACATTGTGTGTCTGCAGATAATGTCTGATGAAGCACAACATGAGAGTGATCATATAGCTCTGCTTAGGTTCTCTGCATTGTAGTCTGTGTTATTTCACTGTATTTGTAATTGTTCCACTGAACTGTTTTGATCAGTCGTGTTATTTGGGAAAACACTTGAGGAATTTACATGAGAAATGTAGTTTAATGCATAAACCTGCCGCATAAGCATGCGGAACGTTTTGGTGAGCAGTAGCACAGAGGAAGATCTAGGAATCAGAGGGGATTGCAGACTGAGCAGTAGTTGGTATTTCTGTGCCTATTGCAGAGGGGGAACCTTGTTCTGAGAAGCATCTGAAGGAATAACTTGTGAACAGTAATTGCCGCGGTTGCCTGAGTAGTTGTGAGGCATCAGCAGTAGTGCTGCATCCATGTTTTGGAGCATCTTGTTTTAATGACATAGTTTAAAAAACAGAAAACAAGAAAAATAAATAAGAGCATAAGAGAGAGAACTACTAAGACAGCAACAGGTAGAAGAGTTTTGGAAAGTGTGATCTACATGGAACAACTAAAGGAAAACTTCTGCAAAGTATTTTAAGGAGTAGCCTGCAGGCTGTGGGCCAGACATGGCTTGCCAGAATAATTCCTACAGCTTCTGTCAGCTCCTACCTACCTGCTTTCTGAGCCATTAAGTCATGGACAGGACCCAGGCTGTGATGCCCACTTTCCCAGTTTTTCTTCAGCATGTGTGCTGGGGGGGACCCACAAGCCTGTCGTTTGATGAGCCATGTACGTACACATTGAAGGACATCCCTGACCTAGATCCAATAACATGGGAAGCACCTACATGTTTTGCCCTTGGGTGGCCGTGTGATAGGTGTTGCAGGTTGTTTTGGGACAGATGGCACTTCTGGATTAGACAAACATCTGGATTGTATTTCAGAGTGATATTTAGTCCTCCTTCAGAGAAAGTGAAATGGAAAAAAAAAAAAGTGAAATGGTACAGGATGGTTGTCTTGAGGTCTCCAGCTGATGATATTTTCCTATCTTCAGTTTTGTCATTTTGGAAATAAAACGTGAAAGGATTAGGGGGTGGAAAAAGAGTTCAGGACACAGGAAGTGAAATGGGGGAAGGATGTAAAGCGACCCTCAGACTTCACAAACCATAAAATATTGTTAAGTTCTTTTTGACAACTCCCTCTTATGAACAAATTCTTCCAAATGCATGGGCAAATACTTGTCAGATACAAGCTAAAATACAAAACAACTGTGCTGCTACCTGCAGAAAATGTCTCAGGTCTTGGCTGGGCGATGCAGATCTGAGGGGGTGGGGATGAAGCCTCCTTAAAATGCAGGAATAGTTATTTCTCCTCATCCTGACCTTTTTCTTGTTCTTTTTTTTTCCCCTGTGGTGTTGTTTCTAAACTCTGATGGAGACAACACATGGCCCAACAAGGATTCCTTTTAAGGATTTTAGACTCTCTAAACTAAAATATTTTGGTGGAGGTTGTAGATGAGATTGCTCTTATTCTAGCGGGAGGTTTTGCTAGTACCTCTGTACAACTGAACAGATTTCTGTGTTGGTCCATTTCTAATTAAAATACTGAGCTGCTGCCTGCTTTCTGGCCTTCAAGCCTTTTACTACCTGAATCTGGAGAACAGGCTGTAAAAGATTAAATATGGGAAAGCTGGGAAATGTAACACACTGTAAATGCATGAAGGTAGGAGCTCAAATATGTGTGGACATAAAGATTTTATTTCTTTACATAAGGTTTAAATGAAGAGTCTGCAGTATAAATCTCTGCTTTCAAAGTTAACTATCACTTTTTAGCAAAAAGGAAGGCAAGAATGACTATTAAGAAATAAAATATTATGCCTTTAGGAAGCATCAAAGCAATCCTAATAAAGCCATCTGTATATGCAAATAAGTGAACTCAAATATATTATAGGATTTTTTATTTCATTTTTTTTTTCTTTAATCTGCAGTCTGGAATTGTATCGCTCTGCTTTTTTTTTTTTTTTTTTTAATTTGTGTTGTGAACAAGACACGCAAAGGTCACCATTATGCAATGAAACTGTCAGGAGACAGCTGGGAGGTCTTCATTTAATGCCCATTATGCCCCGTTTTTGATATCTGTATCAGGCTCCTAATGTGTGGTAGGTGGGGGTGGAGGGTGATTGTAGTGTGGAGGAAACAAGATGTAGCATCTCACTGGAAATTGCTAGGGGGACAGGGTGGAGGTGATGTTTCTATAAGCAAAGGGTAGCATTTAACTGAAAAATGTTACTTAAAACCAAATGTTTTTATAAACAGAATTTCTGAATGCTGAGAAAACTGTTTTAACACTTGTAAATGAAAACTGAGAAATCTGAAATGATTAGTGTAAAAGAGTAGCAATTTAGATCTCTGGGCTAAATCTTGTTTGGTTTTCTCAAATGTTTTGCCCAGCTAGATCAATGACATTATTGACTTTTTAAACAGAATTCTCCCTTATGACGTATGTGATTTTTACACATTATTTTTCTCAGATGGTTATTGAAGCGGTGGGATCGGCAGAACTCCCCAGTATGACTGCTTGGAATATTTGTTATGTAGGTGGATCTTAAAGGAAAACTCCTGGATTTTTCTAAGCCTGAAACAACGGAGCACTCAGCAGCTGATGGTATGAGGCCTTTCAACTTTCATGCTCCACTGCTGCAAGTGGAGATTTTTCAACAAGTGAGCTTGACTGTTCTGTATTCAACTGTGTGGCGATATTTTTCTCCTATGTACTCAAATAATATTATCTCAAGGTCATTGAAAAGCCACCCCCGATGAAACAGTAGTAAAATCCATGTTATTTGCAGACGGTATAGTCAATTAACCAATTATGTGTTTTGTTAAACTAATTTTTGATCTGCTTGCATCCTGTGTAGCGAAGAATTGGAAAGCTCTGTTGACTCCAGGGTATGTAGAACAAAAAATATCATTGTTTTACTGAAATGATGAACCCCAGGCAAGGCAGAAATGAGCATTAAGCTGAACTGAGTTACTGTTCACAAGAAACACGATGCTATCATACTTCACATGGAAACCTCTCATGGTTGGGGGAAGGCAGCCTTTTCCTTCTCCCAGCAAGTCTGGAGTTAGTTTTGGCTTGAGATGGAGGCAGAAGGTTGAGTATCTCCCAAAGACATTTGCTAGCTTCATGTTGCTCAGTCAGCTGTCTGAAATGGATGATTACACTGAGGTGGGCTTCTGCACAGTATTGATGTTCGGAGTTGTTGGCATGAGGTGGATCTTGAAGAAGGAGCCTGCATCTCATAAAGATCCTATTGATAAAATGTTAATAAATGACCTCTGCATCTAGCTGTTATTGGTATTCTGGGGCATATTAACTGTACCTAAATTATTGTATAGGAAAGACCTATGAAATTCATTTGACTTCAATGACCTCCTTGGAGAACGGGCTTTGTAATATGCTGAATGATTTCTTTTCAATATACCTTTATGAGGTTCCCTGTTAGGAGCGCTCTGTCTGATATAGGTTTACTTGATTTTGGCCCTTGCCGTGGGCTTGTAAATTACTTTCAGCCGTATACAGAACTGTGTAATACCTCCCAGAAGTCTAGAGCGTAAAAGAAATGAAGATACAGTCTGGGCTGTGGTTTTAGGCTACAGCGATTACATTTATTGCTCTTTTATGTTATCAGCCCATTTCTCAGATTCTACCCCTTCTCCCAAGATCTACCTTTTACTTGTATAGCTGCCTCTGAAATATCAGTATCTCTCAAATCCTTGTTTATTTAGACCTACACTGTCGGTTATGGGACAAAGAGGTCTGACTTAGCTGTGTTAGCCTGATACTTAAAGCAGAGTGGTGGTGCCACCATGGTGTTTCATCGAGTGAACATGACCTCTCCTCTGGAGCTCAGATGTGTCCGCTCTTAATAATATTGTGGCACATCTTGCCCTTACATTTCCTAAATCACTGTCATTGTCAGAAGCTTTTCATAATCAAGTCCTCATGGAAAGCTTATCATGAGCAACTGAAAGAAAGAGCAGTGCATTTCTTTTAATGACTGCTTTTGTACAAGCCGTTGAAGCTCATTTAATGCAAATGTCATAGGCAAATAATGAAGTATGTGACTGTTAATTATGTTTTATTAATATCACTGATTTTCTAATGCATGTAACTTTGCCTTCACAGAAAAAATCCTCTCAAACAAGAAAGAGAGACCATTCTTCTGTGGGTAATTTATAGATATAGCAGTTGTGCAAAGTGAATAAATAATCTCATTAACGTGATATGCTCACAAATATACCACCATATTAACTGAAATTTCTTCTTTACTTTGAGGAACTACACAGCACGACAGGAGCTGTGAACTGCAACAATCTCTAACATTCTGCTAAAAAATGAAATAAAGCTTATAACCGAAGCATTACTGTTACGGTTAGGCTGATGCTGGAGTCCCATTCTCGAAGAGAGAACCCACTAGATGGCAGCGACATACAGCAAAGCCGCCTTCCATACTCCGCTCTGGAAAACTCGCAACTGCTTGAAGGGACACACTCACACACACACAAAAAAATTGATCTGTTCATGCATTTAAAATGACACATTTTAAATTGAAACCATTGGATTATTTTTTTTCCTTAGTTTTGACTATAGGGTGAGGACACTTTCTTACTGGAAAACACATCGTAGGGCAGTCACTAGTTACCGTTGTGAAAGATTTGTGTTTGGAAATGTTTAGGCAGAATAATCCAAGGAAACTTTCATTTTTCCAGCGTGTTCCCTAATTAGCTCAAATGTTTGCTGCTGATGCAGCCCCGGGTCTTGTGATCCCTCGGATGCAATTACAGGGCAGAGAAAGGAACCACAAATGCTCTGGATAAATTTTGATTTGCAGGGTGACTGTCAGACAAATGCTGTGGTAAAACCTCAATGGACTGCTCGAAGCATCTGTCTGAGTATGCTGACTTTTTGTCTGTTTCTCCATTTTCTCTGAAATGTACTTGTGCTTCCATCTGATTTTGGATATGCATGCTTTCTTCAGGTTATTTACATTGTGATAGACTAAGTGCAAAGATTTTTCTTCTTCCTCCTGCATTCCTCTGAAGCTGTTTGGTTCCAACACATTTTCCATGCAGACTGAGCAACTCTGTACATCCTTAATATGAAATAAGTTGCTTTCTACTGGAAGACAGTAGGAAGAAAGAATAAATGGTGAGTTTCTGAGAGAAACCAAAATGGACCCTGTCTTCTAAATAGGTTGGAGTCATTCAGGGTGAAAGCGCAGACTAATTTGGCTGCAGAACTTTAAGAATTTATCCCCAGAGCTATCTGCTTCATCCTTTGTCCCTGCTGGAGACCATGATCCATGGAGCAGAGATAAACATGTGTCTAGGGTTCAGCTATCTCACTGGACCATACGTCAGGAAGATCCAGTTCCAGGCCTACTGGTAAGTGGGAGGCAGTTTCCATGTTAGTGGATCAGTTCTGGATCAGACCCGCAGTGAGTCACTAACTTCCCTTCTCGTTTTATTGTTCTTTCACCCAGGATTTGCTGTTTAAGTCCGTAAGGTTTCTGGAGCTCGATTTTTGTTGACACACAATCTGTATGTGTGACAAGTAGGCAAAAAGAGCAGTTTGTTCAAATACACATTATAATTGGCCAATCATTCAGCTTTTCTAGAGATTTCCGCATTTTCATGCAACTCCTCTTCCTTTTTGGTGTTTTGTTTCTTAGGAAGTTTATTTTTGTGGTTTTTTGGGTGTTTTTTTTTTTTGTGGTAGTTGCTTTTTTTTTTTTTTTTTTTTGCATGTGGACTTTGCAGAAAACTCTGAGGAACACTTTAAACTGCAATATTATTAAACTAACATTTTGATTTTTATCTTCTTCTCATAAGACAAATCCTCCTCAATTAGTATTTGCCCTGAGTAGAATTACGGTCTCATAGTTGCACTAAATTAAGTTTATGTGCCCAGAGTTGAATTTGGCTGTTACTTTGTGACCAGATATGGATCTAGCTAAGAGTGAACTGTCCCTGATTCAACATGGATAAAGCAGAAGTAATGATTTCTTGCTTGGAGAGACATTTGAAAGAAAAAGTGGAGCTGGGATGTGGTTCATCCTTGCTGAGAAGGGAAGCTGACTTGGACTGGGTGCAGGTTAGCATGTCTTGAGTTAAAAAGCAGATAGTTTGTGCATTTGGTGTTTAGTTTTGGTTTTATTTCTAAACCTCTTATTATTACATTCCATGGGCTTCAAAAATGCAGGTGGGGAAATAACTTTTTATACCCTATGACAGCAGAACAACTTCGAGCTGTGGAAAAGAACTAGTGGAATAGGACAGCATCACCAGCTGTCTCCATACTGATGGGCTGAGGCAAGCTAGGGGATGCTTTCTGATGCTACCGTGGCTGACATCCAGAGTGTGTGCCTGCTGGAGGGCTTTATGTTGCCTAGAGAGATGGTTGATGCCCTATCCCTGGAAACATTTAAGGCCAGGTTGGATGGGGCTCTGAGCAACCTGATCTGGTTGGAGATGTCCCTGCTCCTTGCAGGGGGGTTGGAATAGAGGTGGCCTTTAAAGGTCCCTTCCAACCCAAACTATTCTGTGATTCTACGTCCCCTTTACGGGCTTTGCACCTGAGATTCCCACGCCTTCTAACTAGAATGTGGAAGATAAGACCAATGCATGCACGAGCCTGCCCTGATGTACCTGGGATGCAATTAGGATGCAGGTGCAGAGCTGGGAACAGAACTGCTGATTTTTTTAATTTTTTTTTTTTAGTACAGATGTAACCTAAGTGTCCATAAGATGTGGCTCTTGCATTACTGTAGTCTTTATATTGCATGATAAAATCCTGTGACCATGAATGAGGAAAGAGTTTAAATGCCTGTGGTGATTTGCCAGAAAAGAATTAGGGTAGAGCAGCTCAGGCTGATTGTAGGAATTCTCAGCCTTCCTATGTCGTAAGCATTCTTCTCACTGTGATGAAGTTTTGTAGTCTTGGCTTTCTTTAAAGTCTGTCACTGCCCTTGCAATCTGGAGTAGCAGCAGCAAGCTACAGTGCCTTTCATCATCTCCAGCTAGGCAGGAGACTGGGATCACTCCTGCAGAGTGTGTAATGACCCTCCATCCTTCTCATGGCAAGGTTAGGCTCTAATTAAAGCCAATCTTTGAGGAATTTACAGCTATTACAGAGCACTCCCATCTGCGAGGTGAGCTTCTGAGAGAGGATAACGCTTGTGCTCATGTTTCTGCTCTAGTTTCCTGTTCTCATCCAGGTGCAACTCAAGCTGTTGGTAATTATCTTTAAATCCTAGCATGTCTGGGACCTGTTACCTAAGACACAGCCTCTCACCACATACTAAATTGTGGGACACACAACTGGCTGTTTGTTCCTGAGGTGAAGCTTTCCATAGGAGGTTATAGAGTTTTCATATTAGAAAGCTTCTCATCTCAGGAAATTTCCCCTTCCCCTTCCTCCTTTCTCTCCTCTTGACAGTCTGCCAATACACAGGTCTGATGATTTTCCAACAGACTCTGTGGATCAGCTGTTATCCCTTTTGCTCCCTTTTGATATGTGTCATCTTCTAGTTAATATTTGTGTGGCAGTACCTTTCTCAAAGTGGTTGTTTGCTAATGTCATGCATTATGGGTACTTCATGGAGTACTACTCTGTCTTCTTCCCTACCTTCTAATTTTAAGAGGAATAATTTTAATTGCTGTAGCCATAGGAACTCTAGAGCTCTGTTAATGAAAATATGCGATGTAAACATCCCTTAAGGTTTAATAAATGATCATTAATTGTTTTATGACTGGCTTTTAATAGTTACATAATTCAGCAGTGAGGTTGTCTATAGCTATCCTACCTTCCAGTTTTTAGATTTTTAGCTGTTTGTAACACACGTACCATTCATGTCTGCAATGTGTATCATTCCTTTCTCACTTATCCCCTTTGCAAAGTATCCATAAAAGAGCATTAATGAGAAGTGTCAGTAAAGAAGGATTCATATTATATCTTTGTGAGGGAGGAAAAAAATTAATTTTCCTGTGCAAAAAAAAATAATCACTTGCACTTAGTTTAAGAAAATAAAAGATGTTTGGGATCTGATGGAAAAGCTCCTGAAACTTCCTTCTCCTTTTCTCCTGCCCTTGTTTTTTTTTTTTTTTTTTTCGTGTATTGGCAGATTTTCTGGTGATACAACACTATTTCAATGGTCCCCATTAGGATTCTCCAGAAAACTGATTTCTTCCCTTGTCTTCTTGAGGTTGATGGCTGCCTTCCCATTTCCTCTTATGGAAGTTGTCTGTTCCAATACCACAATAGTAAAGATTTGGATTCATTAATACAGCACTGGTTCTGGTTCCAGTAAGTTTAATTGTAGCGAAATGGCAAGATGCTTCATGTGATTTGTCCTGGTCTACCCTAACTGCCGAGTAATGGCCAGTATCATGTTTGTTCAGTCAGTCCTATAGGGCCAGGCTCAGCCGCAGATGCATTTTGGAGTGAGGACAAATCGTGAAAAATGGGTGTCGGCACCCATCCATTTTTCTGTAGCTGAATCCAGAAGTGCTCAATTATATATATTACTGTAAAGGGAAGAATCTTTCTGTCAACATCTATAAAAAATATTGAGGAATCCAATTATGTAAACTATTACATATTCACAGTTTCTGGAGGTATAAAGAGCACTCTTTGCTTGCAGAGATTTCCCTCACAAGAGGAAAAGTGAACATTACCGCGGTCATTCTGCCAGCTCAGTGAATTGTGGTAGCTTCCTTTTGCACACAGTTTGTAGCAGGAGGGTGAGAGGGTGCTGTATGAAGCTAATAAAAGGTTAGAGAGCTGTGTGAGGGCATAGCTGATGGGTCCAGAATTGGGTAGACCACCAGCTCAACACTTCTGGGACACTGGAGCTAATACACAACAGTACAGTATTTCTGAAACTGAAGGAATAAATATGGGGCATGATGGGACTTCCTCCTTCAACCAGGACAGATGTATGGATTTTCCATACCTATTAATTCCTTGTAGGAAGGATAAGGAAGAAAACTTTAAGCTATCTCACTCAGTGTAGGTTGGCAAAATATCATACTGGCTGGATGGCTGTGGAAGGATGACTAAAATACCCTTCAAAGCTTTGCTCAGAACAGCTTATGTTTTCTCCTGGTTTATTCCGAAACAGCTGGTCTTCCCTCAGTTGGGCAGGACTTAATGAAAAAAGAAATTAACCGTGATTCTTCAGCAATGTCATCTCCCACATTGTTATGTTCATAAAAAGAAAGTAAAGCAGCAGTGTTCGCTGCAGCTTTTTAAGAACCTGTGAATCCCAAAGTCTCTTGATGTTGGTAAGGGAAACAGCTGCCTCATGCAAGACTACACTGACACCCTCTCCATCTGGTTTTGTCTTGAGTGATTTGTAGGAGAGAATTAGTCTTTTGTGCTGTTGTAGGATGCCTTCTTACAGTACAGCTGGACAAATATTCATGAAGATAGCCTTTGTCTGAAGAATGAGTCACAGTCAAAAGGCATAGTCCCACCTTCAAAATGCCAGAAGAATCGTTAGATTCCTGAATTCAGATTCAGGATTCCTGAATCTCCAATACTTGTAGATTTTTCTGCTTCAGAGCTTAAGACCTTGTCCTTTCAGGACTCTAATTCTGATTGGAGCTATTGCTGTATGAACATTAATGGATTTGGTTATTCTTCAAGAGTGTCCTCACTTTACATGTTCAAGAGCACGTGACTTGTGGCTTTGTTCCCAGCATCACAGTCAAAATTCCCCTTGCATTTTTTTTTTTTCTACACAGCACATACAGTGGCAATGAACATTTTTAGTATTCATCATGCCCAAGGGAACAAACCAAAACCATCAGTGCTACAGTGTTTTCTTATGGTTGTTGTTATCGCTAGAAAAAGTTTATTTCATGAAAATAAGCTCATCGAGGATTAATATATGATCGGATAGACTCCTTTAATAAGTAACATGCAGTTAATGACAACCAAAGAGGGCCAAAAATGTAATCACCTAAATGATTGCATATAAATTGCTGAGGAATGGCCCTAAGCCCTTGAATAACTGTGAAGATGACATCTTATGCTTTTGATTAATTCCTGAATATTCTCACCTAATCTTTCCCTTTTCTGTATTGTCATCACCAAAAATCAAATGGAGATATTCTGCAGATCATAGAATAGTTTAGGTTAGAAGGGACCTTTAAAGGTCATCTGGTCCAACCGCACTGCAAGGAGCAGCGACTTCTCCAATCAGATCAGGTTGCTCAGAGCCCTGTCCAACCTGGCCTGGAATGTTTCCAGGGATAGGGCATCCACCACCTCTCTGGGCAACCTGTGCCAGTGCTTCACCACCCTCATAATAAAAAAATCTCTTCCTTATGTCTGGTCTAAATCTACCCTCTTTTAGTTTAAAACCATTACCCCTTGTCCTATTGCAACAGGCCCTGCTAAAAAGTTTCTCCCCATCTTTCTTGTAGGCCCCCTTTAGGTACTGGAAGACCGCTATAAGGTCTCCCCGGAGCCTCTTCTTCTCCAGGCTGAACAGCCCCAACTCTCTCAGCCTGTCTTTATACGAAAGGTGCTCCAGCCCTCTTATCATCTCCATGGCCCTTCTCTGGACCCACTCCAACAGGTCCACATCCTTCTTATGTTGGGGGCTCCAGAGCTGGACGCAGTACTCCAAGTCGGATCTCACCAGAATGGAGCAGAATGGCAGAATCACCTCTCTCGACATGCTGGCCATGCTTCTTTTGATGCAGCCCAGGGTATGACTGGCCTTCTGGGCTGTGAGTGCACATTGACAGCTCATGTCCAGCTTTTTATCCACCAGTACCCCTAAGTCTTTCTTGGCAGACCTGCACTCAATCCCTTCAACCTCCAGCCTATATTGATACTGGGGATTGCCCTGACCACGTGCAGGACCTTGCACTTGGTCTTACTGAACCTTCTGATGTGATCTCCATTTCAAATCCAGGATGGTTTTGGCTTTAGGGGAGTGCAGGTGGGAGAAGAATTTGGCTCTCTCCAGGTAAGGTTCAAAGTTTAAGAAAAAAATGCTGTGGTAAAACCCTGATTACTCAAGGAACAAGAAACACCCTATGATAACTTGAAAGTTTGGAGAATTAGGGAAGCTGGTCAGGAGACTTTAGAGGTGACCACTTCCCTAGGTTTCCATCAGTTAGCTAGGTCCATGGAGTCCACTGGGTTAGCAGGAGATGGAAACTGTGCTCCTGGAATTCCTTGATAAAGCTTTGAGTCTTTATGCACTCATCCAACTTCAGCAGATAAAGCTTTAAAACCTATTTTCAGTATTCACAGTTTTCACTTCGGCCGTCAACAGCTGTGGGAAAGACTGGAAAATTATGACAAGTGAGGGTAACAGAGAATTTACAAACTTTGCTATATACAGTTGCAACAAGTGATCCTGTAAATGGGAAACTGCAAATATGTCAAAACCAGCAATAAATATCTACAAGTTTCTGTAACAACGAGAACGTTGCTCAAATGACACCACAAGAAAATGCTCATTAAGGCCTAGATCTACTTAAAATAGAGTTAAAGATGGTTAAGAAACAGTTTTTCTGAGGCCGACCTTGCCAGAGCTGATTCAGTTCTCCTGCAGACTTGACGTTGCTCAGCCAGAGGACTCCCACTCTCACAGCAGGAAGATACCAGCTTAAAACTACTTGTTTTAAATGTAACAGCCCATAATACTCAATGTCTATGGCACCAGAACTCTAATTTACAAAGCTTTGTAAGAAACTTCAAGTAGTGGGACAGGGGTTTCCTGCACACTTTGGGATAGGAAGCAGGCATCTCACCTAATGTTAGGCGGCTTATTTGCTGTTTGGCTTGATTAAAGGAATGCAGTGATTTGCACTGTTCAGAGAACAGCGAACAGTGGCACAAGGTGAACAGCCTGAACCTGTGGGAAGAGGCCAGGGAGAACTTCTGGCTCCACTTCCGTAAACAAATATGTTGTGTGAACGCAGCCGTAAATGTCTGAGGTTGAACTTGGAGATTACTGCCTGTCCGTATTTCTTCTGCTGGGGTCAGGAACAGGAATTTGGGATGCAGAGAATTGGAAGGAGATATTGGAAGAGTGGGACATTGGTTGAAACCGGTGATCTGTAAAAGGTTTATAGGAGGACTTCCTTTAGTATTAAGTGGTCACAATGTCTTCAGGAGGTCCTCCAAGGACGCAGTAGCTTCAGCTGCCTCTTGCACTGAAGAGGCCTTTAAATATTCACTTGGTTTGTAATCTCAAAGTGCGTATTTCATTGCAGTACTTACTTTAACAAAATCATGACAGAATACTGAATCATACTAATGAGAAATTGAAGCTTTATTTCCTTTTCATGGTGTAGAAAAAGTTCTCTGTGTAGCTTCTAAGATACTGCTTTATCACTGTGTGTCTTGCTAGTTAGAAAAGGATAAAAAGAATCATTTCCATTTTAAAGCTGAAGGACTGAGGCACAAAGAAGGCAGGACTTATTTAAATTTCACCCTGAAAGCCTGTGGCAGAGTGAAGAACTGGTATCCTAAATGCCAACCTGACAGAGGGCTACGTCTCTAAATACTTAATAAATCATCATGTGGATTATGCTGTGGATGCGATAAGTGTGCTGTCTGACAGATGAGTAAGCTGAGAAATGCTGTCTTTAGAACGCTTGGCTCATAGGACGTCTCTGGAAGGGAATCTGATTTCTCCAGGGTGTGTTTTGTCCTTGGTCATTTAAATGTCCTTTTAATGCTGAATTTATGAGACTGTGTATTGAGAGACCGCAGTGGTGCGAGCTCAAGCTTCCTCATTCAGAAGGCAGCAAGCTGGTATGCACAGCTCAGCCTTTTGTGCTGGTGTGGAGTATGAAGGCAATCGGAGTAGCAAGAAAAATATGAGTGAATTTAGAGTTTAGGGAGAAAATATATCATTCTGCCTTAGACCCTTAATTGATATGGTTTTAATATCTGCATTCTGAACTTTCAGAGGTAGACGAGTCAAAATAAAGTAGAAGAGATTTAGAATCTCGATTAATATCAGTTTTAAAGCTAAAAATGAAATATGTCTATATATATTCTGAAAAAGATGAAATCTATCTGTATGTGCCTATATATAGGTAGTGAATAGCAAATAGTGGGAGCTCTTTGAATGAGATCATACTAGCATCTGCAAGCATGGGACTTGCATTCCACATAAGAAGCTCAAGCTATTAGTAAAGATATCACTCAGTTGCATGTTGTAAAACCTTTCCTATTATTAATTGGGTTTAAAATATTGTTTGTGCTCAAGGAAAGCTGTAATGACTTTATGAGCATGGAAATTAGGCAGATGTTAAAGCAATGTGTTAAAAATTACATGGAGTGGAATTTTCACGAAGCTCTAGTGATTTCTTCATAACTTAAAGCCTTTAAATCGGGAGTACACCTCTTTCCAAATAACATATCATAACTCAGAATCTGTAACCCTGATGCAAAACTTGGATTCATGTTCAGTGGTCTGTCTTGTGGAGAAGGTCATATTGGAAAGACAAACTGGTTCCTTTCAGCTGTACGAATGAAAGAACTTTTAGGCCTAAAACTTAAACTCTATCTCTGCAAGAAAAGGTGTGTGGGGATGTGTGTATTAGGAAATACGGAAGATTTTGGAAAAAGATGTTGCTATGGCAGAGAGCAAAAGACAGATCCTTTCTGTATTTTCCCAAAAATTCCAGGTGAATGCAAGCTAGAAGGTATCAGTGGGAAAAATTTTGGATGTTTGCAGAAACTGGCTGAAGCTAGGTACAAAATCTCTTCCAGTCTAAGTACTTTTTCACCAAACAAGAGAGTAAATCTGTAGCTTGCGAAGATTAATATAAACATAGCCTTAGGAAGGAAAGTTCTTGGTCCAAAGAAACCATGTCTCTTTTTGAGTCCAATGTGGTTGAAGAACAGTTCTTGCTGTAGTTCTATGTGTGTGGACCAATGAAATGGATACAGCAGAATATTATGGGAAATGTAGCTGTGAGAGAAGGCGGGAGGACTCACATATTGTAGGAAAACCTCAGGAGGATGGGCCCTCATGTGAGGTAGCGTAGATCCTTATAAAATGTTTAGTGGTCTGGACTAAGAACGATGAACAGAGTTCAAAGGGAACTCACCTGTGTGCTTGGGGTCTTTTTCCAAATGCGGAACAGGAGCTGATTAAATGGTTGTCTACTGCTGGAGGCAAAACAAAACAAAAACCTCCCCCAGAAAGTAGTCCAGATAAATCTAGTGGCTTAAAAGGTATCTTTTTTTTTTTTTTTTCAGCTAGTCAAAAGGCATATGAACAAATGGGAAACAGGGAATAATAGCCCAAAACATGAAATGACAAGCAGATAAACCATTAGAGGGCAGGAGGAAATGAGTTAATCAGAAAGTGGAGCAACCACAACATTCCACCTGTGATAGAGAATGTAAATCAGTGGTGGAAATGGTATACAGAGCTTCAGGGCTTTCTTAAATACTTCTTTCTGTAAGAAAAATAAAAAATGTAGAAATACAGAATCCTAAGGTGCATTTCAGAGAATGTTTCATAAGCAGCTCATCCAGGGAGTAGAGTAAAATCTGCCCTAATAATATCTGATTTGATTGCAATGTTGTTAAATACTTTTTTTTTCTGTAGTTCTGCATATATTCAGTACAGTAAGTCCTAAAAATAATAAGGAAATACAGTGAAGCCATAGAAATACCTTGGTTAAATTAACATATGAGATAGGAACGCAGTGAATATTCCAGAGACTGCGTCCCAAGCTATGTGAGTTAACCTGCACATTGCCTTTAAGTGAGGGACATGAAAGACTGTTGGCATCAAAGGATGTAGCATATCATGTCTGTGTAGAAAATGATTGTATAAAGGTTGTGGCTCAAGCAATCATAGCATAATTTTTGTATTCTAGCCTCCAGAATTGTGATGTGGTATGTGTGTGCAGGAAACAGATGGGTATTTAGACACACAGATCATCTTAGGCAAGATGAGATTTACCTGCCCTAAATTAGATGGCTAAGTCAAAGTTAGTCAGCCTAAGCTCACCTCATAGTCAGTGGGGTGTAATGTCTCAAGGGGCAAGTCATTTTAGCCTGCACAGGCTCTGCAGTAACACCCTTGAGTTGTTTTCTTCAAGAGCCAAGCTGTCTGTGTCTGCTTATTTTGTGTCTCCCTCCCCTGATTTTTTTTTTTTCTTTTAGGTTAACAGTTTTAATTTCTCAAATGGAAAATGTGAAAATCCCCTTCCTTTTAGTATATTTAAAAACTTGAACACAGAAGGAACCATTTTGCTGTAGGTCCTGCCATTTTTTTTCTCGGTGCCTTATTCTAAGCATTCTAGAGAATCAAAATGTAATCTTTCCACTCCTGTGGAAGGATCCTCAGCAGTTTGGTTTTGGTTGTTTTTTTTTTTTATAAGCAGCTCTAAGTGGCAGCAAGAAAGAAGAATGAAGAATGCATTGTAACTTCATACCTTATGTGGTACTCCTGAGTCAGAATATTCTATGGCAGAAGATTAATTCAGATTTTTTATGGTAGGTTTACCAGATGAAAGAATATGTAATTTTTAATAACACTGTACAAAAACCAAGGCATTGTTTTTGTCAGAGTAGATAAACAAAGGACAGATATCTCACCGTGTTCTTATTGCTACTTCATGACACGCTTTCCATTTGCTAACTGCAGATCAAGCCCTCTGCTTGGAATAAAAAAAAAGCCTAGGTACTGGCAATTACAACTGAAAAGTTAATTTAAAGAAAATCAGGCAACTCAATTTGAAGACGAATGAGGGTGAAAATTTATAGCCAGTGACCGCACACATGAAACTGGTTCTGTTAACTCTGGCAAAATCAGGTTCATTTCCAGCTAGCTGGGGTATGTCAGTAGAGCTCGCTTATCCCTTTTTGTCCAGATCAAATAGTAAAAGTGGAAAATTCCAGTAGTACAGACTTCAAAGAGCTTCAAGAAGGGAAGTTTTGGAAGGGACTTTTTTTTTTTTTCCCCATTCACTGAGCAAAGAGAAGCGATGAGCACGGTTGTCCTTGGCCATAGCTTAATAAAAACGATTCAGTCTCCTCAGCCAGTTAACACCAAATGAGTCAGGACGCTGCACATCCATGTGAGTTTAAACACAGCATCGTACAGGGTGACAGTAGTTTTCTCCCCATCCAGGACACATCATCTGTGTGTCTCTAGGTCTTTCCTGTTATGGCATAATCAGCCTTCTCCCATTTCAGAGGAGTCTTATTTAAGCATATGACTGCTTTCTTGATTTTTTTTTTTTTTTAAATTATGGCACTTTCACACTTACTTTAGCTGTGAGCTAAGGCTCATAGGGGAACTTTGTATTATATAGAGTCTCCTGTTAACAAACAACACCATCAGAAGCCTTGTAAAAAACCTGTTCAAGTGATGAACTTTCAGAAGGTGCTAGTTTAGAAAAAGAAAAGCGTGAAGTTGTGCAATTGTAAAGAGAAAAGATTTAAAAGATTTGGTGACTTGAAAGTTGAATACAATGCATCTAAGCTGCTTGTCTTTACCCTTTTCTGGGGTTTCCCTAATTAGTTGCATGCCATTTCTTTTTCTGTTGCATCGCTGCTTTAGTATCCCTCCCAGATTAGAAAAAACCCATCCTTAACACCTTATCTTTTGCACTACGTGGATAATTCCTTAGTTTTGTGATATATTTATTCGTCTTTAATTAAAGTGGCATATGTTTGATAACAAAGGTAGCATTTCTCAGATTATGTTAACACATTGCCCTTGAGTGGGATGTTAAAACTTTGGTGTCTGTTCAGGAATTTGTTAGAATGTTCAGATGTGGCTTTCATGGGACTTTCTGGTGTGGGATGGGCTTTTCTAAGGAACTTTAAGGCATATTCTCTCCTTTCCAGGTTGTGTGGTGACCTTATATAGCCATTTAGTGTCAGCTGGATTAGTGGAAATTACTGATGTGATTAACACCATTTATCACATTGTGACTGTAAACGGTTCAGCTTATTGCTTGTCTTTGCTTGATGGACATCGTCCTGCAAAAACTCTTGATCTGAAAGACAGTGCAAAAAGTATTCTCTTGAAGCTTCTTAAATCCGTGTTACTGGAGGTTTCTGTTATCACTCTTTGGCCTGCTTGACACTGAAAGCAGAGGAACGCATTAAGACTTTGCATCTGTACTGTCTGAGGGTAAATACTAGCACAGAGATCTAGAGATGTAATACTGTTTTGTTAGCAAGTCTACCACAGGTGAAAACCTGGACACTTACGTAAGACTTGGAGGAGCCTGAGTAGAGAACGTGTCGGTGATGTTGGGCAGATCCTACCTATCCTGTCAAATAGCCAACCCTGCTTTTTGAGCAGGACTAGATGACCTCTTGGGCTTCCTTTCAAACTGAATTATCATATGATCCCTTAATCCTTTATTGAAAGGAAGAAAGCTAACAGTGTAAGGAAAACTGTCAGTAGTACAAGAATGGAAAATAACTGATGCCAGTAGGATTTTGGCAGTTGGAGCCCAATAGTGCATTTACTGTATGGTGGAACCACTGCCTAAGCACTTTCTTCTGAGTTGAAATGGACAATGGGAGAACACATTGTCTTTGAATATGTTGGAAGAAAACCAGTAAGTTTCTGAGCCCTGAGAATGCTGTTGCTGCCCTGGAGTACTTTTATTTTTTATGACTGCATCCTGGAGCATCCTAGTGTGAGTCAAAATTTTTACGTTTCCCATTGTACTGCATGGATGGGAAATGCATTGTTTTCTTTTTCCTCTTTTGGATTTTGATTTTCTCCTGCATTCCTTTTGGGTGGCACAAGCAGTTCAGAACACTTCTACTTTTTCGTGCTTTTACAAAATTTTATTGCTAAGAAATGTTGCCGATAAGCACTAAAGGCCAGCTTTCTGGGGAAAACAAATCTTAACCACTTTCTAGTGTTAGTGTTTCCCATCACTACCTTTCCTCCTACCTTTCTTCACTCAGTTCTTTCTACTGACCCTGTAAAATGGCTGTGGTGATATGCTCTTGATTGTTAGTGATGAAATGAAGGATTAATAGCGTTGCAGCCTGAAGATCTCTTTGCTGATCTGCAGGCCACGTGAAGTTATGACGGAGAAGTCTGCAATGCACTTTCCCACACCGTTCTGCCAGGACAGCTCATACTTTTTCCATGTACGTTTCCCTGGACGGGCCCTGTGGATTTTTGTTCATTGTACCCACAGTAGCAAATGTTTTAGACTAGACATTTTCAGTTTTTTTTCACAGAAGCAGAGAATAAATATTTTTAATGCATTTCTTCCAGTAGTTTCCTGGAACCATCCATTTAGGAAAAAACAGAACATTTCTTTTCTTATTATTTTATATAATATTTTACGTAAAATACCAGAGGATTTATTAAACTGAATCCTTTTATTAGCTTTTTATAATGAGAAAAGTTTATTAGAGAAGACAGGGTCATTAAAGCCTTTTCCTATAAACATCTTAAATGATCTATTTGGGCTTCAATCTGCTCTGTCAGCTCCTTCAAACACTATCACTTTGGTCACTTGCTGCCAGCCCACCTAGTAATCTGTTCAGACCGCTGACAAATGTCTGTTTCTCTTGCAGACCTCCCTGTGCCCCACCTTCTGGCTTACTCTAACTGTTCCCTCTGGCACAAGAGCTTCAGCATTTCCAAGTCCAGAAAGGATCCATTTAGCACAAGGAGAAAAACTCCAAAATGTAAAGGGGGAAATACCCATGTCTCCTCTGGCACGTTTGCCAGTGCTGGAGTCAATAACGTCCACAAAGAAAATAAGCACCTGCCTGCTACTTCAAGCTGCATTTTCTCTGCTCTGACCCATTCCTGGTGGCCCAGGGAAGCTCATGAGCAGAGGAATTAAATTAGTATCAGTGGGGTGTGAGTAGAGCATGCTACTGGAGTTAAACCTGTTGTTGCTTGGCAGCAGTGCATGGTATGGCACTCTTGGACCAATCATAGCTAAACAATTAATACCCCAGTGACTAAATATTGGCTTATATTTACAGAGTGAATTTAACCTTCAAATTCAATCTGCAGTGAAGAACTAGAGCATTTCTGCTACTTCTGTTGTTTCTGGTGTTCCTTGGAATTCAATTGAATTCCAAATTTTATCTTGACAATTAGTGAAAACCTGGTCCTAGAATTGTCATGATGAATTATGAACACAACAATTTTGTTGCAATCATTACAAATTTTTTTTTTTTTAAATTTTCAAAGGAAAGGGTCTGGACTGCAGTATTGTTTAGGTCTGTTGCCCAGTGAATCCAGTTGTTGCGCCCACAGAATTTTGTCACTTATTTGTTCTCCCCATAGACCTGAAAGATGGGTTCATATGGTATTTTTATCTGTTCTTATCACTGATACAGTTGTATCCATCAGAAAAATGTTAGAGTACACAGGCCCTTTTTCTGCATGATTAGAAGAGAATTATATCATTTCATGTCTCAAAATCTCCTTTGGCAACTATAACTTCTTAATTTATTGAAGTTGGCAAATTGACTGTGTGGGAAGAGATTCAAGAGTTGCATCAGTGGGATCTGGATTAGTTCCTGACTGGATGTGAGATATTTCTGTTGTAGGCAACATACGCTCAACTTGAGACGCTACCTGCCCATGTTTGGAGCTGTCTACCATTAGAAACTCTCAGGAGAATAACTGCAACTAGACCTCAATTTATAGCGTAGAATTATGACAGATATACAGAGTTGAATAAATCATGTATGCTTTTTAGGAGAGCTGTTACTCTGATCTCCAAAAACCATGGTCACACCTTAAATGTCGGAAAAAAAGAAAGAAAAGGGAGAGAACTAAACACTGAGAAGTGAGGGAAAAAGTTTGATGTTACTCTAAAGACTAGTTAGAATGCTTTTTTATTTATTATCAAGAAAGAGAAAATATAAATGGTGAGGGTATGGAAAATAATTGCAACAAATCTAAAAGTTTAAAATTAATTTCATTTGAGAATGTCCAGAAGCCTCTCTAATGATACATTACATATCTAAGGCTTCTTTATTAAGAGGTAATAAGGTGAAATAAAGTTATTTGTCTGAACAATTGTGAAACCTAAGGAAACAAAAAAAGTCCTGAACAGATCATTGGAATACAGTGTTCACTGATCTTATTTCCTCCTTTTGACTTCTTTATAAAAACTGTAATACTAATGATAGCATCTACTCTTCAAAATTATTATGCGAAAAAAATTTGAACAGACTTGGATTATGGGATTGTTTGTAAATGGTCTGAAGCAAATGTTACTTTGGTACTTTGACTTCTGCAAATACAGAACTAAGTAGTCTTTAAAAAACAAAACAAAACCCCACAAAAAACCCCACAAAAACCAAACCACACCTTAAGTAACACAGTGTCGTTTCTGTTTCCCAACTGGAAAAAGCAGCACTTGAAAAAAATCTGTGGAAAGTAGATTATCCTAGGATGAGTGCGAGTGACACACCAAAGACAGAGAGGAGACGAGCAGGCCTTGGGAAACTTTTAGAACCTATGAAAAACTTTTCCTGTCATCTTCTCCAGCAGAAATAGCATTTGTTTTTGGCTATGTACCTGGACACCAGATCTAAAAATAGCTGGGTTCCTTCCTGCCTGAGGAAGAGAGAAAGACATAAGCCAGATTTATTGGCTGACCTACAGGCTTTACATTTAATTTCTTTCTGGTCACATTTCTTGAAGACATTGCTTCACAGACAGGGTGGTCAAACCAGCAGTTCCACCGCCGAGCCACATTAATCTAGATATTTACAGGCTTATATGCAAATGTATTTGTTCAGGTGTTGTTTTGAGAGGAATACGTGCTCCCTCCCAAACATTTATGTACAAAAAAAGTACTTTGTACAAATATTCCCAGAAAAGCAAACCAAAACTAATGCTCGCTTAATAATACAAGAGGGAATTTCCAAAGTGCTTAGCATTGCTTGGATTGTGCTTCCCAATGTTTGTGAGAGCTTTCACTCCAGGCAGCAATAAAAAACAGTCAGGGTTAGCTTAACTCTTTAGCAAATTACACGAATTGTTGCTTACGCTTGTTTTCTTCAGAATTGGTGGAGATACGTTTATGCAGCAGCATCCAAGAGGCAGAGGTGGTTCTGATGTAGGATGCAAATGCCATCATATGGCTTCCTTGGCATTTCGTCGTGAACTTGGTCTCTGAGAAAACCTCTGCAAACTGCGGCATCGGGGAGATAGTAAACGGAAGGGCAGATATGTACTGATTTTAGGGCCCAGTATATTTATAGTGCATAAGAAGATGCTTCACTCCAGGAGAGTTGTTATGAAGCCTCTTCAGAGATGCAGCCACAACTGGGTCCTTTTTTGGAGGCAGCTGAGGAAGTGTGGGAATTAGTCTCATTATATTCAAGGAAATTTAAGAAGCATCTACTTGTAAGTTAAGCTGCCCAAGATGATAATGCTTTTGCTACCATTTGTCCCTCAAAAAAAGAAACTTTTATCCTAACAATATTTGACTTTAAGAAAAAATAAAATCCACACATGGCTTCGACTCTGTGACCCATGATAGTTTATGTAGTGCTGATATAGATTAATGTAAATTTTGAAACACGATTTACCTATTAATGATGATGGCATCCAATGGTATGACTAAAAATAGATGTCTGAAATTTATATAATGACTGATCATGTATGTCTATACTGTTGCAGATATGCATGCTCTATATAAATACATATAAATATGCACGAGGTTTTGTGTATCGTACCTGTCATTTAAATATACAAAGACATATGAACATTACAGAACTTTCCCATTTTGGGAGATGTTTCCAAAGGCTCTCATACCCACTGGGCTGCATTGACTTCCAGCACCATAGTCAGTGTGACTTAATTTTAAGAGTAAATCGATGTATAAAACCAGAAGTATTTGGCATGTGCTTGTGTACCTGTCTTAACTCATTCTACTTAGCATGATAAAATAACAGTGAAGCTGAGATGGCACAAATTTTTGTATATACCAAAGCCAGAATGCAAACTCTTCCTCAGCTGTGGTTATGTGATCGCAGACACAGTTTGTTGGGATGTTTACAGTCACGTGTGCTTCATTCACCATTTAAATTTATTTTTTTTCTTTGATTACATCTTAAGTCACTATAGAACTTTCAAAAATCCTTCTCCATACCACTGAAATAAGAGGAATAGGATCATAGAATGGTAGGGTTGGAAGGGACATCTAGTCCAACCCCCTGCAAGGATCAGGGACATCTCCAACTAGGTCAGGTTGCTCAGAGCCCCATCCAACCTGGCCTTAAGCGTTTCCAGGGATGGGGCATCCACCACCTCTCTGGGCAACCTGTGCCAGTTTTCCACCACCCTTATTGTAAAAATTTTTTCCTAATATCTAATCTATAAAAGATTAAGACACCAACTTTCAACACCTCTCTTAGAAGACAGTATTTTTGAGAACTGGAGTGAAAGTGCTGTAACTAAAAGCTGCTGATTACAGTATAATTAATGAATTATTAAGTGATGAAGTATTTCGATGTGTACGCAGTTAAAGCTCCTGTCACCTTTTGAGCTGCTGAATCCAAAACCGCATTGGAGTCTGTGTGACTGTTTATGGAGCCACACAAAGTTTTTTGTCTGTTCAGATGCCAGCCTGCTTCGTTTTCGGTTGATCCACATAAACAAGGTGGTCAAATGGCTAGAAAGTGCCTGAAGCCTTGAAGAGAATTTCTCCATCAGTCTGAAGAGTCATTCATTGGCTGCAGTACGATGGGGTAAATGGAAGACTGTTCTTACTGGGGTCTTTCCACAGCAGCAGGGCAGGTACAGTGGCTCGAGCCAGTAGCTTCCTCAGCGAGCTTCTGTCTGGATAGGATTTAAGTAATTTCTTCTGTGGAGAGTAAAATTTATTATCTGACAAAGGAGTGAAATGACTGCATGTTCTGCACACTCTGGTACTTAGGATCTGTCAAAAAAGGACAGATGCACTCTGCAACGACATGGAAACAGGAGTATTAAAGTAGCTGACTTGAAATAAAATAGCCATAGTGGGATGAGGTGACAGGGTCAAAAAAATCTTTTAAAGAACCAGCACCTAGTCCTAAAAATGGATTTTCCCCTGGACAATTGTTTTCTTTGCAAGTAGGATCAAAAGTTTACAGGATTGGGGAACAGATCTGTTTTCCTTTTGATTCTTAATTTCTTGTTCTCTGGGCACCTGAAGTGTTGTAGAAAGGCTACGACCTTTGCAGCCAGAGCTGAATAGCAGTGTATTGGTTTTATTATGCATAGTTTTGCTTTCGGCTGAGAATCTATTTTTAACAAATAAGCTGTTTTACAGCTGAGCAAAAATCTATAATCCCAAGTGCTAAGCTATGAGCGACAGTTCTTTCAATGCATGAAACACTTGAAAAGTTGGAAACAACAACAAATTGGTTGTGAAATGAAATTACTTCTCTAACAGTAGGAGGGGTTTCCAAGTAGTCCTTGGTTTAGTCACCAGGTTGTCATAACTATGGCCCTCTGCTTCTGATGTAGATGTTTCCAATAGGAAACTGTGAGTAGAAGTCTTAAGACACAGTCTGTTTAAGTCAAGGATACAAAGACATGGATCTCTGAGGACAATGGACATGAACTCAAGTAGGTCTGACTGGCTTTCCAGTTTTTTAAGAGCTCATGTTAAAAAGCACAGCTCTGTCAGTAGAGCTCAAGAGAGAGCTTTTACGTTGTAGTTACACTATGGCTGTAACAGGGTTCAGTTATCACGCTAACTGTATGTGAGGGATCTGGAAAAATTTTCCAGATTTGTAGAAGAAAAATAAAATGAATGCAGTCTGCTTCACAAAACAGTCTGCAGTGAACAATAAAATGGCTGTAATAAGGATCGTTTCTTCACATATGGAAAAAATACAGGTTTTCTATATATTTGTAATGTATTTGCTTAAAATTTATTGGACGTATATTTAAAATATATATGCATTGTATAAAGTACTTTATATTTAAAATGGGAAAGTTTGCCAATTTTAATATTTCAAATATGTGGCATAACAAAATGCGTTCAAAGTATCATTAAAAATTGATACTTCTGGAATGTTTAAAATGTAGTTATGTGTTGTCTTGAGAATTTTTAAAGAAATGTGTGCAGATGATTTTTCAGCAGTCCTCCTCCCCTTCTGTGGAACCTGTGACAAGATTTAGTCCAGAATAATAGTACACAGCAGACTGAAGGTATGTTTATATGTTATTTCCCTGTGCTTTGCCTAGTAGCAGTGTAATATTTTCTATCATCTAGACTCAGTAGAAAGTCCTGACTTACCTGTGCTCTGATGATGCAAAGTATCCATAGGCTTGGCTAAGCCCACATAAACCAGCTTTACAGCTGTTTTGCGTTGCCAAAGGAGTTGCAAAGCAGCTGGAACTTATTGGTGAATCTGGTCTTATATCTTTTCAGTGCATGTTTTTTGGTTTTTGATATTTTTTTCTTGTTTGTTGTTTTTTTTTTTTTCCCAAACATATAGCAGGTTGCTGTAACACTACTCTAGAATGCTGTGGGAAAGGCTGTGTTTTATCCTGAAATGAGAAGCCAACATGGTTCAGAACGAACAACTCCTTTATGTGCAGTACTTGGGCCAAGCTCTGCCTTCAGAGATAGGATGTAAGTAACTGAGAGCAATACACTTGCTTTGATGGACACATTTTATTCTTGGAATTTGCTCAAAATTGAACCTGGAGCACAAATTCCCTGATGGCAGTTTAACAAAAATAGAGAGATTAAGTGAAGGTACGGAAAATCCTATGATTGCCAAGTGGTGTGGGGGTAAGTTTTGCCTAAAGCTGGGTAGGAAATAGATGTTCTGGCCTGCAGGAAAAAAAAAAAGGGAAGGAGGAATGTAAAACTTCTCCTACTTTCTATGTGGATGAAAATAGCAATTATGAAAAAAATAATGGACAAGACCCTTCTATTCTTAGATTAAGCTTATAGCTTACTTCTACTTTGCATGAGACTGCGTTTCAAACCTTATTATCTCTGAGTCAAACCAGGACTTAAGCTTTGATCTGTATACCTGAGATGTCTGGCTTTTCAGATATTGGAGGGGAGGGATAGTGGGAAGAAATCTTGAGATTTAAACAGAATTTGTGTCTTGGACATAGAGCACTTTCCATGAAGTTTAAAAGGATGATACACTCCTACAAAAGGCTTGGTTTTGGCAAATCTGCACTATTTGAAGAGAAACGCTATTATTTAAAAAAAAAAAATAAGAAAGGAAGGAAAGAAAGAAAAAAATTTTACAAATCTGAACAGCTGTACTTATGTTGCCATTTTGGGCCAAATATGCTTTGGCACGCCTGTGTTTTAATCCTGTGATTTACGTTCTAAGCATGTAACACTGAAATTCCACTCCTCAGAAGTCATGTCCAGCACCAGCATTTCCAGCAGCCTCAGTTTGCCACACCGAAAGGTACCAAAAGTGTTTTGGCTAGCTATGCCCAGAAATGCCTTACCTGTGGTGGCACTGAATGCCTGTGTGCCTGCGAACAGATGCCATGTCAGATGCTACACTCTGTGTGTTCTCCTGCCCGGGTCACCAGTGGGGTGCAAATCCACCCGTGTGCGCCGAGATCACCTTGTAAATAGCGCTGGCTCTAAGCAGAGGTTGCAAATTATCTAATCGCTCAGCATTTTGTCTTACATCCAGGACACCGACTTGGTTTTTTTTTCCTCTGCCTAAAGCAAATCAAAGACATGCTTCTGTGAGGATGCCTTGCCACTAGGATGTGGGAGAAGGCAGATGATGCTTTCTGCCCATTCCATGGATGCCGTTAAAGTGTGCATGCTCCAAAGAGTACAGAGAGCCTGCATATTAGTACTTTATCCAAAATTTTGAAATGTTGACTAGAAAGAGGACTGTAGCTCAGGTTTCTTTCATGCTGGGAAGGTGCCTGATGATTTCACACTCTCTCTTTGCTGTGGTTATTATTTAATTACTCCATGTGAAACATTTAACAGGAGGGACTGGGCCTATTTCTCTACAAGCTATAGAATATCTTGGAACGGGCAAACATCTTGTGGATATTAGGGCAGAGGAAATCTAAGCAGCTTGTTTAAAGTCCCACCAGGAGGTTCTGACAGCTGGAAATGGAACAGGCACCTTTTGATGTTTCATCCTGTATTTTAGCCGTGAACTCTTTTCTGGGTCCTTGATAGTACCATAGGTATTTCGAACTATGATATTTTCCTATAATCTGAGCATTTGCTCTCTTCATTTTCTCCGGAATGTGACATCTTTACGTGGCACTAGGTGTGCGATGGCACTTGTGATCATCAATCCCTTTTCTTATTTTGCAGGAAGGAAAGGTAGAAGGCATGGAGCTTTTTCTGACTGACTACAATGTGAGTCCAGCCATTCACATGGTTTCTGGATCTTCACGTGTCTCCCTTGCTTTTCAAGGTAATTTGTTCCCGTGGACCTGTACCCCCTCGTTCATCCTGGAAACTCTTTTTTTTTTTTTTTTTTTTTTTACTTCCCTTTCATGATAAAGTGTCTTTTCCTTTAGGGAAGATGTCAGACAGTTTTTTGAGATGTTTAGGTCTTGTAAGTACCTTCTGGTACAAGTAGACATTGTTCTCAGCTGTTTTCCTAGACATAATTACCTGGACTCTGCCTGAAAAACACTGGGTCTGAGTAACTATTTCTGAGGAGAGAGGAGGTTGTCATGAATGTATCCCAGGAGCTGTCTAGAGCTGCCTCAGACAGGTTATTTTTCCCTCAGGATACTGAATAGTGTCTGTGGCTTCACAGCTGTTGAGCTCTGGTGGGCTTCACACTATAGAGCTCTAGTGGCAAGGGACAAACATGGCTTTGTTCTTAGTTTCCTACAAATTTAATTATTTTTAAGAGATTGCAAACTTGATTGTGAACATGCTTTGACATATATTCTTTGTTGATTTTTAAATTTTCATTCTATTAAATGGTTTGACAGTTAAAAAGTTAGCCATGGAAATAATAATCTACTGTAACTAAATACACAAAATCCAATAATAAAATTATGGGGAAAGACCCTGAAGACATTTATAAAGTAATATAGAAAAATGTAAATCATTCAAAGAAACACCAAACATGCTATAAGTCATAATTATGTTAGTCAAATAACCGTGAATTGTTTTTATTAATAGAAAAATGTCAAATTAAATCTTACAGACTAAGCAAGTATTAGAAAACTCTATCTCCAGAGATCTCCATCATGTGCAGAAACACTGAAAGCAGTATTCTCCATGGAGAAGGTTTCCTTCTCTAACTCTCTTCCAAGAGTAAGGACTAAGTTTAAGTACAGCATCTGCTTAGGTAATAAAATTTAGGTACAGAATTATCTGGAGGGCAAGGGGTTAGAAATAGGCATTTGGACTCAGTCAACTGAAACTGATAATAGACTTATGCTTGGTCTAAAGTAAAAGTGCATGAATTTTCTTCATGTGTTTGGAAAATTATTCCTTGAGCTTATAAAGGACAACAAAAGACCTAAAAAGTATATGACACTGCTGGATCAAATAATTTAAATGGTTTCAGAAAATATATTTTCACGTAGAGTCTTAGTTGTCTCTTTTCCTGTTTTCTCACTGTTACAAAGTGTTCTCTAAATTTCTATTTTCTTTTTTTCTCCCTGCAGTTCTGGATGGGACACGTAGATGTTGCTTGTCATTGAATAGCATAAAATGAATATGCAACTTATAGAAAGAAGGTCGCTTGCTATTTTTTTGTGCTTACCGTTAACTAACCACAGGTTCAACTAATTGGAGGTTAAATCTGGAGGCATTTTTCTAATTGGCCAATAAGATATATTTCTTGAAAACCTTGCCTAAGTTGTTTGAGTAACATAATGAGCAATGTATTTGAACAGAATAATAAATAATCAGATTAAATCCCTTTCAAGCAAACCAGATGCTAATAGTTTTCAGCAAAGTTCCAATGAAATGGTTAACATTTGAAGGGGAGAAAAATACGTGCACTTTTGCTGTTTGATTACAATGCTTAAACATAAAAATCCAGAATTATTAAGAGAGCGATCTTAAGGCTCTTTCTAACCATCAAAATCCTGGACCGCTATAAATCTCAGGAGAAAGACTTCTCTCATAAGAGTTATTAGAACAATCCTAAATCAGCTGCTGGCCAAAATGAATCTCTGAAGTTTTAGAAGTTCATAAAACGTTAAGTATATATTTCTTAGGCTGTTCCTGGTTGTTCTGGAGGACAGCTTAATCTGTCCTCTTGTCAGCATTGTTTTTTCTCCTCAAAGGAATATTCTACAATATGTTTCCTTTGACGTGTAACACGACTGCCGTTCTGTGTGATCTCTTGCAAGATGATAGTGTGAATTATATAGAAGAAATGTTTTGCTGTAAGATTTTGGTTATTTCAGGAAAAGTTAACTTGTAGGCCTAGGGACTAAAACCTGTAAAATTCCTGAATGTTGGCTGAACTAGTGAGTGCAGGACCCTTTTATGTAGTTTGAGTTTTGAGAAAGCAAAAGCAGAAACCCGAATGGAATGCTGAAATGATTATTTGAGCTCACATGGATGAAGAGCTGCTATAAGACCCATCTCAATTTTACCTTTATTTTGCTAAACTATATATAGATTAGGCACAGTCATGTCCATTAGTAATTTCTGTCTTCCTCTCATGTAAGCATAAAACTAGTTTAGCAGAGTTTCCTGGGAAGAGCACGATGCATCCAAAACACACAAGTCCTCATCCAGCTTCCTGTCTGTAGGTAATGCTGCAGTCATTTTGGATTAGCGATAAACGGTCATGAAATTGGAAACAGGTTCTCCCAGCTTTACACAAGAATCTGCAAAAACACGAGTACTTGTACCCAGAAAGTGTGATTCCAATTCAAACATCATAAAATAATATACAGTGCATGCTTAACTGCATGCAGGGCCGTAAGAACATATTAAATGACATTGCCAGATGCCAAAGACAAATATGGTTTCAGCATTCAGATGTGTAGGAACCTGGAGGAGACTACGGCTTAACTTGAACTACTGTCAGGGCTTTATTTCTGTAAAATTACTTTCTTACTCCATCACTTTTTGCCCTTAGTTTCTGTTATCATTCCACTTGTTCCTGGCACGTACGTTGCGATGTTATATCGTATGTCTGAAAAAGCTGTGGTACAGCCTGAGGGCCGTTCAGCTATCCTGGCTGGGTGACCCCGTCCTACCATTCCTTAAAGCCCTTGAGTGTGCAAGTCCTCTCCTGGGGATGCAGCATGATAGAGATACTCGGGAAGTCCTCATCAAGTTTAATGTAAAATGTATGTTTTTTTTTTTCCACAGGCTGTGTAAGTGAACTGCCACCCACGAGCTTTCAGCTGAACAGGTTTCATTTTTGCAGTCAAATTACACGAGGTGGGAGATCTGAGAGAGGAGAAGGTGGATACAATCATCTTTAGTCCTTCATACAGCTGGTGTAGTTTCTACAGGGTACTGGGATCACAAGAAGAATGATTAGAAATGTTGATCTGAACAGCAGCCACTTGCAATTTGACAGAAAAACACAAGTACAGTGAGTAATTCATACTATTCATTATTCTAAGGACTTGGAGCGTGAAACTGTCTTCAAATTTAGAATCCATACTAAAGACATGTCATAAGTAAATGACGCAAGTTGGGAGGGAATAATCTGAGAAATCACTTACTCTAGGTATCTCATAAAAAAATTGGTGTGGGGGTCATTTGCCGGCACATAAATCTGAATCTGGAGCTCAACTGAAGCAGTGCAGTGTGAAAAATCAGCATCTTTTTGCTCATGCTTCCTGAAATGTTTAGGCTGCAAAAGATGAATGCTAGCAAACCAAGCTTTTTCAACCATAAGATAAATTAATAATGAAAGAAAGCTATGAGGAAAACCTGTAAAAATGACAAAACTAGCCAGGCTGCTGCTTTCCAAAATACTTCCTCTCATGTTTGAAATGAATTTGGGGTTTCTGTAGGCTTTGAAAGTGGCCTTGAATTGTACTGTTGATGGCAGATGATAACATCTGTCCCAGTAGGAACTGAATCAGAACAATATACACCAGTGACCTTCAGCTGAAAACGAAAGACTCTCCCGTACTTCCGATGGCAAATATGCGTTAAAATCTTATTACTTTGAAATGAATTTTTTTTTTTGTCACTATCGTTGATATTATTGCCTCTGTATGGGAATTGCAGACTTGCAGTCACAATCGCTCTGTATTCTGTAATTTGTTGCACTAATGGAGTTAGGCTGTCACATTTAATGCCAGTTTTGTGAGACTGGGATGGTCACTAGTTTGAGAGAGCCCACTTAAAAAGTCTTGCTGTCTCAAATGATCCACAAGGACCATTTGTCATATCTCACGTCATATGCTTCTCCTAGAAGACTGGGGCAAGTATTTCGGCTCTATCAGCAGCCAGAACTGGAATTGAAAAAGCTTTATGGTAAGAGTGCTTGCTAGGGGTCTGCAGCTCTGAGGTGTGTGAGTTTTGAACGGGGATCCAAGTGCTGGTTATCCACATCCTTGGCCAGCACTCCTGCAAGCTGGTCAGTGAATAAGTCTTCAGCCATTTGTTTTTCCCTCATGATCTGCAGTAAGAGCTCTTGTATTTTGTCTTGGACCCTCCTCTTTCATGCAATCCTGTCTCCAAAAGTTACAATTATAAAAAAAAAAAAAAAAAAAAAGTTAGCTTTGCAAAATGTGCCCTTAGTGGTTATCTTTCAAAGCAGGAGGATAAAAGAAATCATAATAAACCAAACTTTTACTACCACATACCTGAACACTGTGAGATGGGTTTTTCTGTACCATTTGAATAGTCCAGGGTTTTTTCTACACTATCTAATTACACAGATACAGGTGATACGAGAGGAATATGGAACACTTGTGGGTTTACTGTTAAAACTCCATCCCTCAGATATACCTGTGATGGTATTTGGGAGAATCATTCTACATTTGTCGTATTTTCTTTCACATACAGCAGCAGCGGCAGGAGCAAGTGTTATTTCAGTTACATTTTGGATTTACTTTAATAATCTCAAATAACGTGTGTAGTGCTGGACAAGCCCCTCCAGATAATGTCTTCAGTTGTCTGCCTGATCTCATATATTTATCTTTTAAATGTTTTTCCTCAAAGATTCATGCTAAAGCTTTGTGAAGTTAATAAATAAGTCATTTTATACCAGATTTCTGGCTTAGATATCTTTGTTTCTGCCCTTTTTACTATTTTGGGCCAGTTCTTTTTATCTTCCTTGTCTGGGAGCAAAGCAGTTCAGTTTTGCAAGAATAACAGAGACCTTTCTCTAGGATTTCATTGCTCAGATTTTCAGATTCCACACTCATTCCCAGAGAAATGAGTTTGAATGAGTTAACTGTTAAGACAGTTACGATATTATCATAGTTTTTGGTTCCAATGACATCTAAATATCAACTGTAGATTGAGTTGCATTGGTATTACTAAGGGATTAATTTTACCTGAGGCCTTTTTTTTTTTTCTTTTTTCCAACCTAGAAAAGAAAAATAAAAATCCAACAAAACCAGGAACAACAGAAATCCCAAAGCCTAGGTGCAGGTAAGCTCTGAGGGGCTAGGTTGCATTTGCAAAGTTAAATAAACAGAGGAACTGCTGGCTAGGTTCAATGAGCCATACTTAGACTTTCACAAAGCCCCTGTTGAAATGCTGTTTTTGCAGAACCACCACACTCTGCAGGTCATAAGGACAAACTAGGTCCATAAGGAAAAGGATTTTAGGTTAACAAAAAAAAAAAAAGAAGAAGAAAAAATAAAAACCTGTACTGATTTGGGTGTGCGTAGTCTTATGGCGCTGCAAACACAAAATGCAGTAGCTCAGGCAACATGCTTTTTGTCAAACTGCTGGCCTGCTTTTCTTTAGGGGATCTGGAGACATGCGAAGCTGTGTAAATGGAATTCCTCATATCCAAAGCTTTCCATCCTTTGTTGCGGCTCTGCTGCAGATGCAGTCTGTATGTACCCCACCAGTGTAACCTGGAGTCTAAACGGGTCAGAAGGGTGTAACCTGGGGTGGTTTGGGAATCGCCCTGCAGTACCAGGTGCTATCTTTCAGCTACCTGGTCTTTAAATTGCTCCAATTTCTTATTTCAGTGAGAAATGGCCTCAGTCTGGGTCTTAGTCACAGCTGTGGCAGTGATAGTGATCCATGAGAGAACAGGAGAGCAAGGTCAGTGAATTTCCGTGCTGGATTTAGTAATTGCTGAGACTTTTGTGGGCTTCTGTCATTGTTCCTAGATCTTCAGCCATACCACCATTTTTCTTGAAGGTCAGAGACGTGGCAGGAGGTAGGTACGACCAAAATTCAAGTCTGCACTTAGGGTTACCCATATTAGATGTTCTGGTTTTGAGGTCTCTGCAGCATCTGTTCCTCACAGGAGCTGTGAATAAAAGAAGATACTGAAGTACTTAAGTCATGCATTTTAAAAGACAGAGAGAAAAGATATTTCTTGACTGTACATTTTTTTTTTTTTGCTCTGTTTCTGAGGAATTGGTGTAACTAACACAGGTTTCTTTTGCTTTGTATTTTATATTCACTGGAGAGGCTCTGGCGGTGGAATTTTAACCCTTCCTTCTCTTGACAGACTTTACACTGACCTTAACGTTTCCCATGGGAAATAAGAGAATTTGCTTAATCTCGTTGTATGGGGCTAGCCATGGGTTACTGAAAATGACCTGTTGTTATTGTGCCAATGAAGAAAATGTCACAAGTAATTTTGGCAGAACTAAAGAGCAAACTAATTGAAGGACTAGTCAGTGAAAGTCAGAAAAATTTCATCTGTTTTTAATATCTACCAAGGCTCAAATTCAGCTTTTATTTCACATATAAAGATGTAAACTCTGCAGTATACACACTCCTTTCCAGTACTACCCATGGCACAATTTTTTATTAAGTTGTATTAAGCAATCTGATCAATAATCAAAGCCATCAAGGTTAAAACTTAAATGCAAATTGCATTGCTAATTCCTGCTTTGGTAGGAACCTTAGACTTTTGAAAGCTTTTCTTAAAAAGATTATTTTTAGGGGATATCTAGGAAAAAAAAAAGAAAAAGATTAGCAAAACCATTTTGCAACTGGTGATGTAGGATTATGTATTTACGAATCCCCAGGCCGCACGTTGCATGGAGCTGCAGCAGTTCCTTATCCTTAGAGACGGCTGCTCATAACTTAAGAATGTGTAAATATAGAACACTCCCTGAATAAATACTATTGTTAGGAGCCAAGGGCTCTGTAAGTTAACAATGAGTTATTGTTTCTGTTATTGTTTATGGTACCTTTTAATGGAATGGAAGAACCAAGACACGGCAGCTCTACACAGGCACAGACTTCTTAAAATGGGGAAAATTTGCACAGAGGCTGCAATTGGTCTGCAAATTGTTTACTGGTAAATGACATAAATTCTCCTGTCTACACAGTCCCCAGCACCTTTTGATTTATAAAATCCCAGTGAACTGTGGCCTTTTATTTCTTTCACGAGTTTCAAAAAGGGCCTGGTTAATGCAGAATTGCAGACTCTCATTTCATGAGAGGTTCCTGCCAGTTTATACCCTTTATTCTTTTAATGTGTGTCGTGAAAATAAAGCTGCTACCTCCATCAAGATTTTCTGAAGAACAAAGTGTGAGGACAAGTTCTTTTCGGCATTACACCAAGGCAATGTGACTGACTTTTAAAGGACTGTATGATGTAACTGGGACCAGTTTGGCTTTCGTTGTGTAGTCTATATATATAATAGAGATGAATGGAAAAATCAGCAAGGGAATATTTTAGGCTGAGTGTGAGGAATTGTTTCTTTAGAGTGAAACCTTTTATGATAGAGAATAGTCTTTGGAGGAAAATGGTGGGAGCTCCTTTACTCAACTCGTTAAAATCTGGACAAACCTCTACAAACACATTGTGGAGTGGTCTTGCATTGGCAAAGAGATGAACTGAATACCTATGAGCTCTTTTCCATCCCCAGTTTCCATGAAGGCAGATGGATAGATTGATAACCCTTGAGGCGGTTTTAGCAGTATACTGCTAATGCAGGTCTTGTACTTGCCAGACCAGGTTTTCAAAAGACATTTGGAGAACTGTGTCTGAAGTGGTTCATAAATTACACCACATTATGCCAGAAAAACCCTTCACACTTCAGGGAGGTGGCTTCAGCAGCAAGAAGTCAGTACATCCACCATTGTCCTCATTAGGATTTTTTTTTTTTTTTTTTCTCTTGGGCAGTTAGGTCCATGTGAAAGATCTTCCTGTGAATTAACGGAAGAGAAGTCACTAAGTACCTGTTATACATCACTCAGGCTGAGCCTGTCTCTCACCTTCCCTCACAGTTCCTATAGAAAGTTCCTGGCTCGGAGAATCTCTTTAGTGAGTTTCAGAGTAGTAGTCGATGTGCCTTGGCCCCAGCAACTTCACCTCAATAGTAGAGAGGATTTATTTACTTGTAAGGGGAATTAACTGACAATGAATTGGAAAGGAGTTTCTACCTGACCAAAAAGGTAAGAAGGCTTAGAAATTAAATAAGAGCATACGAAGGGAAACATTTCGCATTGCTGGTTTAGATCTTTTTATAGATAACTTAAGCCACATAATGCTTGCTTTTTTGTTTGCCTTTCAAAAATCGTCTAAAAGTAGTTCAGTTAGGAGTGGACAGGTTTTTTTTTTTTCATATAGTGATTTTTTTTTTATCGGAAGATGTCTAGGTTTTCTCTTCTGTCTTCTCACTCCCACCAGTTCAAGTTTTTGAAGTTGAGAACTCTTAAGCAGTGTGTCTTACCAGAAAAATTCTGGGCAGCTGATGTTCGTTTTCAGTCTCTGCTTCTGGCTTAAAAAGCACCCCTGCTGTAGTCCCGGCTAAGGAGCTCCAACAGCAGGCAAGGAAAGAGAGAGGAGCATCTGCTTCCCTTTCACTAAAGACTCTTCATTACTACAGGACAATAATTAGTGTTTCATGTCATGTGATTTTTCTGTTCTTATTAAATATTTGGCAAGATCTAACATATTTTCAAAGATTTGTATGACACACTTGGATTTGAAGAATCCTTTCGGAGTCCCTAAACACACTGCAGAGCTGCTGCTGAGCTCTGTCCTTCTCACTAATGCTGAGCCAAGGGGCATTTCTACAAAGTGTGTGGAGAGCAGAACCACATGGCAGTTTGTAAGCATGGAGGGGATAAAAAAGGTGGTCATTGCCAGTTGTTCTGTTGAAAGTAACTACATTGAAAACAGATACCAAGAGGTATATGACACACCTGTACAATAATTATGTCAGAAACTGGAGAGGACCTACTTCAGCACAGATGTTTCTGATGGTGGTACTTCGTTATCTCTTTGTTATCTGTTGGCTGTAGATGTTAATCTCTTACTCTTTCTCTCCTATTTCATGGCTGATCTGGAAATCGGGATATACACCCCTGCTATAAAGGTGGCTAAAATACCAGGTAAAGATGAATTCTATTTTATTATCGAAATCAGGTTTGGCATTGTAAATCAAGAAACTGTAAGTTAGGTTATTTAGTGAAAGAGCATGTTGGGATCATTCTGTGGTGGAACTAGCTGCAGCCAAAAAGGCTCAGGTGAAGAGGGCAAGTTGTGGGTGAAAAAAGAAGCAAGGATGTTTTCTTCAAGACACAGTGTAATGAGTTAATCTTAGAGTAAGATTTCTTACATTTTAATTTATTTTTTTAAATGAGAGATATAGTTATTGATAACTAAATCCATGTTTAAAAAGAAACCACATGAGGGAAAAAACATGCAAGGGGGTCAAGTGAAAAAGATGTGATTATTTACTACCTTAATTAGAAATGTTCACAAAGCCTCTAATTAATGAGATTCAAGATTTAGAGCCATAATTCAATGTTAGCATGGCTCCCAAGAAGGCCACTGCTGTTTACTACCATCACTCGGGCACTTTCAGATGAGCTGAGAGACATCTGCTCATCTTATTTCCTTTAATTTGATGGAGTACTTTTTAGGTAAAAAGAGAAATTTGGAAGAGGAAGCAAAAGTCTTAACCAATGAATAATTATTATTTACAGAAATACTCAATAATTATCATGCAAAAGATCTGACAGGACATAAACTGTCCTCAAAAATCTCCTCATGTTGTTGGCTAACCTGCCAAAAGCTGAATATATCCTAATATGTCATTTGCCTCACTGTACTCATTTAAATCCCATGAAATAATACGGGGGGGGGGGGGGGAATCTTAGAGATCAAACTATTTTTAGCTGCCAGTGTGTGACAAAGAACTTTTTCCACCGCACTGGTGTAAAGAAATGGGCAAGGAGAAGGGAAGCTTGGTGTAGATCCAAAAATTCTTTTTTACTTTTTATTCTGTTTTTTTTTTTTTTTTTTTAATGGCACAAGCCATGAACTGGGGAACTGGCTGGGAGCAAGAAAACCAATTGCTACCCTGATTATCCTGGCAGTTTTGGTTTTTGGCAGAGAAGCTGGAAAAGCTTTCCAGCTGGGGAATCACGGAGGAATCACTCTGCCAGGGAAAAGGCCTGGAAAGGACTAGCACACATGAGGAAGACAAGGCCCTACTCCGTAAGAGAACATCCTTGGAGGGACTGACAGAGCCAGTCCCACTGCCGCATGAGGTTAAACTGGCTATCATGCTGTGGACGCCAACAGGTTAAAAGGAGTCCTCTCTTTGGGAGGACTTCTTCAAGCCTCTTTGAAAGTCTTTGTTTTCTCGGGGCAAAGTAACAAAAACATGTTATATTAAACCAATCAACTGCAGCAGCAAAATGAAGGACTTTGAACCTGTTTTATTAGCCATATCTCTCTCTCCTGCTCTCTCTCCATACGCATCTGCGTGTAGCCTATTTTGAGTGCATGGTATTTGAGCTCCAGCACCATTTGAAAGTGTTACACTTGGCGTAAGTTGGAATTTCTAGCTTGCCAGATAAAGCCTGGGTCCTTTGGAAAGAGCAGATGCCAGTGGTTCGCAGCAGGGGCTATGTATCATTTGTAAGGTTTTAATCGTGTCTCAGAGTTTTGAAATAACGTCTTTGGGAGCTCAGCCTGTTGTTTTCATCAGCTGACTGGCTCTGTTTGAGCACTGGGAAGCCAATAATTTGGCTTCCTTTGCAGAAGGTGTTAGGACTTATGAGAGTATGAACAGAGCTTGATAGGTTGCAAATGGCTACAGATTTCTGTTTTCAGATGGGCGGTGAACTTTGAGTAAGATTGTGACAAAGACACAGCAGTCCTGGTGGGCCTGATTCCACACGAGTGCCTCAAATGAGGCAGATTTGTCGAGGCGCAAGTCTCTGATCCTCAAAACATTTCCTTAGCTGATAAAATTCCCTTGGTCATCCAAGCATATGTGCCTGAATGTGAGTCTTGGGCTTTTGTGAGTCTTGAGAAACTCAGTGTTTATGGCATCCATGGAGTCAGCTGAACAATCCACACACAGCGGAGCCGCTGCCTTGGGTGGTGAGGGATGCTCGCAGGCAGGGTGCTTTGAAATCATCCGGCACGCGTGTGCACTGCTGAGCCTTGAGCAGCACGCATCACTGCAGCTACCCTTCAGGAGAAAGTGTGCGTGGTATTACCCTCTTTCTACAACAACTGCCACTACATGTGCCTTCTAAATGAGGAGGAGTCCTCCTCAGTGCTTTCTCGTTCTTACAGCCATCTGCTGTGCTAGGCAAGAGTGGTTTTTTCCCCTCTCTGTAGAAGCTTGGATATAATCATATGAGAGTCATTGGACTAGAGGGACTTGCTCATGTGGAACAGAAAAAGTTTCAGTTTTGATCTGTGCTTTAAGAATGCCTTATAAATGTTCTCCAGTGACTGCTTAATAGAGAAGACATGGGCAGGCCTGCGCTGGGGGTTGGAATGCAGATCTCCCCAACACCAGTGGTTGATAGAGGAATAAATTCATTAAAATCAGAAGAAAAAGTGCTTTGAAAATTACGAGGCATTCATATGTTATGGCAACAAGTGCCAATTAATCAACTAGAGAGATTAAGGTGAAAGTAATCTACACTAGAGATTGAAAATAATCTAAAACAGATTAAGTTGGAAACAAAGGAAGAGTCTTTAATTAGGCTATTGGGCAGGGAAAGAAAGCTTGTAAACAGGTCTTATTCATGAGTTAGAATAACTTATTCTAGCATTCACTGCTTCTAGCATTTGTTTTATTTTACCTGCCTTCTTTTGAAGAGGATGTGCAGAATGGAGAATCAGTTCCATAATCTGGTATTTTAATAATAGCTGTCTGAACAGTTGGGAACTGTTGTGCCCTGCATGGGAAGGAAAATGATACTGGTGCAAGGAGAAAAGAAATACCAGGCTGAGGAGAAGTGTTCTCAGCTGGAGATCCAACTTGATACTGACAGACCACGACCTCCTGCAGACTGTGCAGCTGAGGGTGTCATTACAGTGCACTGCTGCCACCGCGGCACTGAAATCTCTGTTAAATTATTAAGAAAACATAAATATCAAACAGATAAAGAGATTTTTTAAAAAGCTACTTAAAAGTGGAAGTGCGTATTTAGGAATACAGGAGTACCATGAATATTTTCATTGATAACTTCTGGTAGACAGCTCTTCTCATTACTGCTCATCTAGTATTCCTTCTTTATTGCTGTTGAAAAGATTATTCTTAGGAAATAAAGCCATACTTTGGGATTTCTGAAGGCAAAAATAAATACACAGTGTCCTCACAAAGTAATAAGTGAATAGGATCCTATTCTAAATATTTTGCAAGAGGGAGACGGGGTAGGAACTGCGGCACAAGGAGCAAAACCTGTTTCCTGAGGCCAGCCAGGAGGTCCGGCGAGGGCTCCCTCCCCCATGAGACCAGACCCTCCGCAGAAGGTTTGAAACTTTCCTCAGGATTTCGACTGAAGTTTGTACTTGATATGGCAGTTATAAGTGAGGCAGATACATAATGAGATTTAACAAATGTGCATACTATAGCAATATAAATAAATGTGTAAATACAAAACCTGTAGTTATTAATGGCTTTATGTCAGTCCTGCCAGACTCTAAAAGAATCTATCACAATAAAAAAACCACAGATACCTAGTGATAGATTTCTTCCTTACTATAGTGCATTTATAAAGATACTCCTGATACTAACGATGAATTCTTTGGAGCTTAACGTAAAATAAGAAAGCCATTAAAAATTCTTTTTTAAATTCTTTTCCCTGCTTTAGAAAATAATATTTGCAACTCAACATCAAACTGTCTTTATGCAATTCTTAGCTGCATCACTTTACATTAGTGCTTATCAAGACAAAGAAAGCTTTTAGTGTTAATGGTTGCAATTTGTAAAGTGATTGTTTTGTAAGACAAACTATTTTTCAAAAGTATAGTTCAACTTCCTGCGGTGCGACTATCTGAATTTTGGAGGGGATCAGGAACTTTGATTAACATGGGAAATATTTTACAAAAAATACTTTTAAGGTATCCTCGAAGTGCCCACAAAATTTCAGACCTGTTGTTTCTGAACAATCAAAATGTGAGCCAATTTAGATTAAGGGCTTTGAAAAACCACAGAGTTGAGCTTAGAAAGACAGATGAGCTGCTGAGGTTTGCAAGGAAGGGTCTTAGGTGGGCAAGGGGAACGTGCTGCTTTGGAAAATTTCTTTAGAGCTATTAATGGAGCTTTAGCTATGTTGCAGCAGAGGGAAAAAAAGGAAGCCAGGACAAGATACTATATTGTAAGATTCTCAGGCAGGCACTGTTTAACTGAATAGTACTTCCAACACATCTGTAAAAACAGGTTTTTCAGTGTCCTAACCTAAACTTGTCCTAACAGCGTGATGGAGACAGGTACTAAAACACATAAGCATCATAAATGAATGAATCTCTGTGACATGCTTATACTGTCAGATTGTTGGGAGCTCTTCTAACCCACATAAGAAAATCTTATTTTTGTTAAGCTGGATTGACAAACTTCCTCTGTGGGGATACTATACTGTATAAACTATAATTTCATTTCTTTGTATTTATTTATAATATAATGTAACATAATTCAAACCACAGTAATGCCCAAAACTCTGTCCCTGTGTACACTGGTGTCTGTGTAAAATCTAGGTGGATTCTTAGGGGAAAATTTATTCTTCAGGTACTCCAAAGACACAAACTTGCAGAGGACATTACACAGATATTCTAGACACACATCTCTAAAACATCTAGAGCAAGAAACTCTGAAAGTGGAGCTAGGCTGCAGGTTTGTTTTCTGCTTTCAGTAAGTTCACTGAACTGAGATCCATCTCCTTCTCCTGGGAGTTGGTAAGGTACAGAATGAACAGCAAGAGACATTTTCTTCCCAAGAAGCTGAAGCAGAGTGTAAGGGAGCAAGAGGTGGTGCTGAGGCGACCTCAGATGTGTATGTTGTACTTGGATTTAGCAAGAAGAGTGTGCGTGAGGAGAGCAGTTGAGAGCAGAGTTAAGGGCAGAGAGTAGAAAGTGTAACTAAGACAGGAAGAAATGTGTTTTTTTGTTTTTTTTTTAATACAGAGATCATAACAAAATTTCTTAAAAAGTTAAGATTTAAGGATTACAAGGTATATATTGTTGATTATCTTTTTTGAAGACTTCCCAGGAAATTTTTAGAGCATTTATCATCTTAGTTGCAACTTGAATACATGGGCTAAACTTGTGTTTTGAAATTATTTTGTAAATATTTTCTCTCTCCCCAAATGCCCTGAAAAATTATGTGTTATCACTTCAGTAGAGTGGCAGGTTATTTTCTGAAGTTTCTTCATAGGCTGAAATAAGGTAGCTTTTACTTAAACCTGATAGTTAAAAGGAGTTGATTATAATTTTTTAAAAAGTTGAACTTCCATTAGATTTACCACAAAATGGCACTTGGTTCACCCAGCTGTTTTTCATGTGAAGTGTCAGCAGGGGGTCCGTTTTTTAATACCATTTGGCAAATACCCAAGTGTTACTATGCATAGCAGCCAGCTTTTTGAGATCAGTAGATCTTGGATCACAGGAGATAAAATAATTTATCGCCACTGTGGAGACTGTTGAGAGGGGAGGTGACAAGGTTGCTCAGTAGGTTACAAATTGAACTGGAGGTACTGGGTAGGGGACAGTAAAATTTAGTCAGACTAAATTATCATAATTGTACCTTCTGAAACAAAAATCTTTTTAGCAACGAAACTAAATCATATCTTAGAAAATCCCTCTCAACCTGATTCCATTCAGTTTCTCTCCAGTTTGAATTCTCTGGGCTATTTTTTTTCTTTTTCATGTATGGAAATGCAACGCTACTGCATTACTCTTCAGCCAATACCAAATCTGCTGTGGGAGTTAGCAGAGCCAGCGGAGCCCAGAGGGAGGTGTGCTGATAATGACTTCAGCAGAGCAAGAAAGGAGAAGAATGACACCCATTTAGTATTCTTCATGTGGAACAATGCAGCACCAAGGTTTTAAGCGCGGCTGTTGCAAACCTCTTTGGGATCCTAACTCATTTTCTTGGGCAATGAATCTGTGTCAGGATTTGATGTTTTAAGTTATAGGTTTCAATTCAGCTCTTGGTTTAGTGAAGACATCTATGCCAGAAATGTCAATAAAGCTTATTTCACTTCTTGGGGAAGAGGAGGAAACCTATACAAGAGTTAAGCAGATAAAGAATTCCATACATCCAAGCACATTTTTCTCGTTCCTCAAGAATATATCTGGGAATGCTTTTTTCTTTTACTATATTTTTGAGCAACCCCTTCTAGTACATTTTATCTTGCTAATAAATTATTTTTCCAGTAGTTCTTATTTCAAGTGTGTTTGAGACACTACCTGTGTCTATACACTGGTAATAAATTACCTCAATTCATAAAACTTAATCCTGGAAAATGAGAAACACTATTCTCATCTAAGTGCTTAGATACCATGGTGAAGAGCGTGGAATAGATAATGATTATCCATAATTTTGTAATGAGTAAAACAAGAAAGTTTGAGTTTAAATCCACTTTCACTTATGAGAATCAGGTAAGATTCTTGGAAGAACTCTACAGAGTTGAGGGATTTCAGCGCTAGTTGAAGATGGCATAGCTCTGCTGCAACAAAGACTTATTTTGTTGCTTTTGAGACATCTCCAGTAAGTGAAAAATAAATAGAAACTATTGCCGCTACTCACTGTGAAGAACTGTATTAATGTTTTCACTTTTATTCTGGAAAGTTTTGTAAGAACAGTCAAGCGTTTCTTTTCTGTTTCTTTCTGCAACTGGGCAAGTTTATGTCCCTCTTTACCTCACCGTGGGGGGCTTTTGCTTTGGCAGGAGAAAATGCAGATAAGTGAAAGCAGTCTTCACATCCCTGTGAAAGCTTTCTATTCATTTCCATTTTGAAGGAAGAGGAGGACCTAAGAGCAGTTTAAGCAGGTTTAGAGGCCAGAAGTAGGCGTTTATAGAAAAACGTAAGCAGAGCCTGAACAGTGATGATTACATAAAGGATGACAAATATTCACCTGTGGGTTACAGTCAAGCTTCTGTGGAAGGAAAAGAGAAGGAGCAGCTCTGTCCTTTCTAGTCACTTTAGAAGGTTTTTCAGGTTTTTCCAAGCATGTCTCTGAAACAACTGTTGAGATGAAAGAGGTTGCATATATTTTATTAGGACATCCAGCACCGTGCTGGCTTGGTGAGGGCATTAATTTGAAATTTTATTTTATTTTTATTTAAAGCTGCTGAGCTGAAGTTTTTGTGGCAATGTGTGTGATGACTCCAAGGTCTCTGGTCCTGACTGGTAATCAGCACTTCAGAGTACATTTTTTGCGAACAAAGTTGATTGTTTTGTTTGTTTTTTTTTTTTTCCCCTCCATGTGCTATATTCTATATTTATCTATGTTAAATTTATTCTATTACCTTATTCTCCAGTCATTTAGGCTCACAAGGTGGCCCTACATAGTTAAATCTCACCTTTATTATCTTGGATAAGAGTCCCATATTACACCATTCCCCATAACAAGCCAAAAATGTATTTTGGACCTGAGACACCTGTTTGTTTTGGAATAGGAATTTGAGATTAGGTCTTCCATATTACTGCTGGTTTTTGAAACATCACATAAATTTTTTTTCAGTTTTTATTTTATTTTTGGAGGAGGAAAAGCAGTTCTGGGCTGGACCCAGGCTGTTGAGTTTGGATCTCCATGTCAGATCCATCTGCTGTTGGCTTGAGAGCTTTGATCAGAGCAGTTTAGGTACTGCTGTACATGTTAAGCTGTTCAGGTCCCTAATATTGAATTTGTTGCTAGCAGCTCTGCTGCCTTCCCAGTTTCTGAAGCACAGTTCTCTGTGTCAGACTTCTATTTCTTTTCTCAGGCTGATGTGATAGCTAAGGGAAGAAGCGGTGACATCATGGCCTGTTTCTAACAGTCACAATTCACTTCATGCAGTACTTTTGGACAAATATGCTTGGATTGATTGTATTTGTGTTATTTTCATCTCTCTGGGATGTTCTTGGCAAAATTTTCAGTGAGTAAATGAAGGGAGTAGGAAAAATAAGCAATGCCTGCACGTGGATCCATCCTTCAGTTTCCTCACCGATCTTGAGCGTTACTCTTTACAGGTTGCAAGATCCAGCTTCTTGGGCTTTTTATCCAATTTGAGTTACTCTTCAATTTCTACCTTCAGTTTCCTCTAGGCCTAGATGATCCACAGCCAGAGATTTGCCCTTCTCTCTAAACCCTTCCTCTCTGTTTATCTTCTTATTCTTCTGCTTTTCTAATGCCAACAGCAGCACGTGCTCTCCTCCTGAGGAAATTCCTCTGTGCCAAGCATTCACCGAGCTACAACTTGGCAATCATAGCGAGAATACAGAAAACAGTGGTCTCACTGAATCTAACACCTCTGTTGATTTTACTGAGGTCTGGTTTTCCCCCAGCATTAAAGTGCCAGATTAAAAATAAATATTAGTGAGTGGATACAAGCCAAAGAAAATAACCCAAAGATTCTGAATTTGTTTAACACCCACATTGGAAAGTCAGAGCAACAAGCGGAGTTAAACAATAGAGATTTCAGTACTGATGTGGAGGGCAGGAGGGGAGTTAGGTACAATTTAGCAATTGCAGTTCACTGAAAGTCATTGCCCTGGGCTGCCCACAGCCCTTGCAAATGAGGGGGATGATCAGCATCACTGTGCAGAAGCCCCACTGCAGTTGGGATACCTGAACTCAACTTGAGGTTGCACACAACAGGTATTCTACTTGAAGAAGCATGACTTTGCTTTAGGAAGAGAGTAGCAAAGAATTGTTAAGTAAGGCAGCTGCTACCACTATAATTAGTTTTTATTTTAAAAGGATATAAAAATTGCTTTATGATTGTGTAGCATTGTGGAACGGAGAGAGCACACGCAGCATTGTATGGATATGATGTGCCAGTTAAATGCATGCTGGTCCTAGTGCTGGGTCTCATTGTGAGCAGAGCCTGGAATGGAAGATGACAATTTTTAGAGAGCAGAGCACGGGTTTGTCAATAAAAAGACTAATGCTGACAAGGGCCTATCTACCCATCTCAGAGACTTCTGGCAGATGTGACTGCCTTTTAGGAAGCAAGAAAGGGAGAATTGTGTTATTCCCTGATCACACAGGTTTGAAGTCTAATGGTTAGATGACATGGACAGGCATAGTATGACTGACAATTTATCTGACTTGCTCTAGATGGCATTAGCAATGTGGATGTAATAAAAAAATCTAGTTTGTTTTTAAGAGAGATGGCATACAAGTCTTTCTGTTTCTTTGGGCATCTACTATGTGTGCTGTAATTCACAAAAGGCAGTGATCTGGCCCGGAGATGTGGTTTTACCTATTTTCCTGAGTGTTTACACTGCATTTTGTCAGGAGACACAAACAACACAAACATTAATTTATGTCGAAACACAGGATGGTAACTTCTGGAAAGTGCGCAATTTTTTCTTGTTCAGTGAAACACTTTCAAGAGTAATGAGCAAAGACAGACAACTATTAGAGGATTTTATGTATTTTAATGTTACAAATGGGAACTACAGGATTAGAACAAAGACATCAAAATACCATATGCTGGTTTTAGTCTGTTACAGAATCAATTCAGCAGTATGTAACTTTAGGTTCTTATTACTGCAGAGGTGAAAAATGTAACCTTACTGTGCCTTGTAATCAAACCCAAAAACTTGGATCCCAAGCCACCATGATTTTAAATGACGTGGGATCTTGTTCTTTATCTTCTTGGAGGTAAAAATAAATCCATGAAGAAAGAGTAGTAATTCTTCCATATGTTTGGACATACTCATTCCCCTCTCGTTCATGAATGTTCTTTAATGTTTTCCCCACTAGAGGATTTCCTTTAGTCTTGTGCAGATACCTGATGGATGATCGACGTCCTGGAACCACTATTCTCTTGGGCTTCCAGCCTAACCTTGAAGCCTTCAGGTGTCATATATATTCAGTGCCTTGGAATTTTTTTCTCAGCCATTTTAATCCTTTATCATCAATCTGTTAGCAATCGCTGCATGTTTTGTTTCATCTCAAGAAACATCTGGAATAGTCGTACATATTTAGTGGTTTTTTTTTGTTGAAAGGATCTTTTTTATTTGGTCTCATGTCATTTTTCTTCTTTCATATACCTTACTTAGCTACCTATTTCCCTTAAATATATCGAGTCATGAATTTGTAAAGTGGATCCTTGGCCTGCCGTCAAATAATGTGTCTGAGCAATTGATTATTTATGCAGCTTTTTAATAGTAAATCTTCTAATAATGTCTAGGAGATGTTTGTCATGCCTTTTCAAAACTGGTAAATAAACCAAAAACTTAAAATCTTTCCTCAATGACAAACTATTGTGACTAGACACAAATAGCGGAAATATAAGACAAAAAAAAAAAAAACAAAACAAAACCCACAACCAAACCCAATTAGCTGCCAGATAAAAAGCTGAGTGAAGGCAGAAATGCAGAGTTTATCTAACAGCATGGCAGCCATAGTAATTTTAATTAAATAATAATTATAGTCCAAATCTTTGATATAACAGACTATTAGGAGAGTACTTTGCTGGGGGAAAAAAAAAAAAAGAAAAAAAAAAGTAGATACAGTGCTCATCTCTGTCCTGTGGTCTTCAAACCACATTTTGGAGAACAGTGCTTCAAGCACGAGGCTGAAAAATAGTAAGAAAACAGTGGTAAATGGACTGAGGTGGAGAAGGCATTAATCTTCTCCTTTAATTAATGCCACATATAACTAGGAGTACTGCAAGAATCTGAAGAAGGGCCAAAATGGGAACAAAAATGAAATGAGCACCCTTTTGAAACAGGGAGTCCTGGACCCGGTATGATTTGCCCTGAGGGAAGGAGAGGTGAGTATGAGCAGGATCTGACTCTCATACTGAGATAGGCTCAGGAAACAGAAATGTCCCTGAGCCCTACACTTGAGTTGGAGTCCTTGTGAGTCAAAGGGGAATTATCTTTGCACTGGGTCAGCTGCCTGTGCTTCTGGTGCCATGGATGTACATCTTAAACAGAAATGTTGGCCTTTCTATTTATTTATTTTTTCTTTCTTTCTTTCTTTTTTTTAAAAAAAAAATTCCTGAGAGCTGTATTTGTATTGGGCTTGTTTTTGTTTCCACTACTACTTTGAAAAAAAGATGATGATTTTGTAATTTGAACCACAAGCAAATTAACTGTCACTCTTGGCTCGTGCATTTAAGGACTTCGCTTTCAACCTGATTTTAAAACTTGCTCATCTGTACTGCTGGCTCCTATGTTTTAGAAAGGAGATCTAATGTCCCTATAAGCATTAAGATTTGACCATATTCTGTTCCAGTGTAACAGTTCTTTGGAGCTGTAGGAAGTTTTATTTCTGTTGCACATCTGCAGTAAGAACCAGGCATTTGAAATCTGAGCCCCCTAAGGGCCCAGGTCTCAGAGATATTGATCATCTTCCGCAACTTTTTGTCTGCTTTCAATTCCCATTGCAGTCAGCTTGAGGCGAGGCTCTCGGCACCTTGCAGGATCAGGCTCGCAGAGGTTGCTTTTGGAGAAGGTTGTCTGCTGATGTACTCAGCTGGCTGGATGATCTCTCATCAGGCAGCTCCATGTGTTACTGCACATCCCGGTATTTCTGGTGTCAGCTGAAGGCAGAACAATGTCTGTATTGTCTGGACTCGAGTTGAAAAGTTACTAAGTTGAAAGCAAGATAGAGTAATGGATTTAAGCTTTTTTTTTTTAAATTAAATTAATTTTTTTGAGATATTTTACATATGAGACTTCATTTTAGAATACTGTCTATATTCAGAAGGAACAACTTTTCTCGGAGCTTCTGTGTTCTAGTAATTTTCCTGTTTAATAATTTCATAATTAAAACAGTTAAGTAATTAAAGAAAATGAGAAATTGTCTCAGATGGAGCTTCCATCCAATTCAGACTAACAGTCAGGTAGCAGTGAAGCAGGTAAGTGACTCAAGAACTCCAGCTTTCTGAAGACAATTCATACATCACAAGGTCCCCAAAGCATCTTCAAAAGTAATAGTGAAAATTTAGTATGACTGGAAATGAAAGCTACACCAGAACCAATGGGAGATGAGGGAGAAGGAAACCTCACTTGGCTATAGTGTTTTCAATGAAGGATTAAAGGAAAAAGTTTTTTGAACCAGACCCCCAGTTTTTAACACTTCTGAGGATTTGCACAGTTCCTTTTAGCTGGGTCTCGTAGAATTGATGAATAAGGCAAATTGTTGCCCTTAATGCAGGAGACTTACACAGGAGGTGACAGCGGATATCTTCATGGCTCCTTTTTCCTTAAACTCTGTGAATAAAAGATTTTCTGGAGGGGACTGTGCTAAAGTAAAAGCCAAGTTATACTTTCTGCAGGACTCTAACACTTTAGCTATAAATTGTCAAATGATTAAAAAAAATACTATGGCTAACACTTGAGGCACTGAAAGAGTTAATTTTTAGAAATGTGAGGGACCTGTTAATTCAATTGAAGTGAAAGGGAAATTGCACAGAACCTCAAAAAAGCAACCCCAAAATGTCTTAAATTAGGCAATAAAAGGAATTATTAAAATGTTGAGATTAACACTTAATGAGTAAACTTTTTTTTTCTCCCCTAATTGCACAGAGCTATTTTGAGCATACTTATATACTTTCACTGTACTCCTGGCCTCCATTCTCAAATGGGACAGAACATGGCCAGTTGCCTTCCCAGTCGAAGCTTTGGTCTTGAGTTTTTCTGTTTTCACTAGAGTCATACTTAGGCTGTATTTAGCCAAAGTGCACAGAGTACTGACAGGTGAAAGCTGGCAATTTGAAGATATTCCCTCTTTTCCACAGGCTGAGCCTACCCTTATCCTGCACTACTCCCCAAAGATTTTGGTCAGTGCAGTGCAAAACATTCTGCCTAAAATGTTAAAGCTAAATCAACAGCATGTTGAAAGCAACTAAACAGAGTAAAGGTGAAAATGCATCTGCAAAAATCCTTGGTTTATGTAATTCAAGTTTTGAAGAAAAGCAATCATGTTGGAAAGTCTGTTGCTGGTTCCCCAGGGCAGGGCCTGCTTGGGTGCTAGAAATGCTCAGGCCGTAGCAGTCGTGGGCAGTAGCTCTTTGTGAGGAGAGGGGCTGTATGCCTTGTAGTCCCAGAAAGCTGTAGTCCCAAAGCTCCTCAGTAATGCAGGAAAAACTGATTTTTTTTTTTTTTCTGTGCTTGTGGAAGAAGGTTATGGCAAGGGTGAGAGAGGAGGCCATAAAGTTATGGAGAGTGCCACAGGGATGCAGGGACCTCTGTGCCGTGTGCAGTTGACTACCAGGAGAACATTTCTGGGCCATCAAATATTCAGGTATATGCTCAATGTTAAGTTTCCTTAATGTTAGATTTATTTTTGATGGAGAACACTCTTTAGAAGTGAGGTGTTATTGTAGCGTTTTTAACGAGTATGAGAGGCTGTCTAACACAATGTGGAGCTTGCTAGTTCCAATTGGAGTAAGAATTTGCAATTTTTATGAGAAATATTGCTCATGTAAGCTTAAATAACAAAATCCATTGAAGGAACTGTTCTCCATGGGATTAGTCTCATGAGCAGGGAAAGCGGCTACATACAAGTAATTTTGAATTATTCACTCTAACTCACAGCATACATTAAACCAACCAAGTTAGATGGAAAGGCTGCTTGTTTATGAGCAGGCAGTGCTAAGTATGATCACGAACCAGGTCTTTTCACAATGATTGCATGATTGGTTCACTCTCTGAAGCAGTTATTTTAGACTCTCTGAGGAAAAATTTATTTGTGCTTGTATTTAAAGAAAATATTTGAAAACCTAGTTCCAGCTTGGTCTTGCTTTCCTCAACCGGAAGAAATATTCCTGCTTTTAAACAATTTTAACAGCTGCAAGGAAGCCACAGTCATCTTTGATCTGTCAGTGAAATTAGTTTTCATTGTTAATAAAACCTGATATCTTGGGCAGGATGTTTAAGAAATGATTGCAGACTAATTGTAACCATGGTTGTGCAAACAGGAGCCGGTATTAAAATTCTGTATTTAATAGAACAGATACACAACTTAAACACATCGGGAAAATTGAGTCCCTCCAAAGAAACACACAGTCCGCCTCGCTGTGGGCCTGCTGCTGCTCCTGCTGAGGTCTGCCATAAATCTCCTGTTGCCTTTTCAATTCGGAGTCGTTGGCTGTGGGTGTGTCACTGCCTTTTGTGGGAAGCTTGGGTACCTCTGAGCAGCTTGCTTGGAGGGTCTTAAGTAACTTACTGCTGACTGGTACAGACTTTTGCTGAAATATGAATTTATTGGTAGGAACGTGGGCATTTCAAGGATTAGATATGGGTTTTCTAGGTATCTCTGTGATCCATTTAGGTTCTTAAATGCCTACATTGTTTTAGGTTGTGTGTAACTGGATCCATGTGTGTCTCTGATGTCAGTAGGACTATTTGCTCAGGTTATTCATGCCCTTAAATATTTTAAGGAGGAGGTCTCAGTGAGGTGTATCAGTAACCATAACCCTAAACCCGATTTGAAATAAATGTAATTAATTCAGAATTCTGGTTTTCATTACACTGTATTGAATTAAGTCAGATACTGACCAGGAGTAGAAAAAAATGATAGAGATGGTGGCATTTTCTGTAAGGTTGCTGGTACAGTGCTTGTCATCAGCTAATGGGGAACAAAAGTTCAGCATGGCTAAGTAGACATTTCTAATGTTTGATCGACAATTCTAGAAAAATATCTAGGGAAAAGAGAGTTTATATGAGGAACCTGCCCAGTATTACATCCAAAGAGAGACTACAGCGGAGTTGTATTTGGGAAGTACAAGAACTGTTGTTGATTTTACAAAGTTATGCAGTACTTAACCTGGTATTCCCAGAAGAGAAAGAATAAGAATAAATCCACAGTTTCAGCCATTCAAGTGAGGGTGGCTGAAAAGAGGCAGTCTGGAGAGGTGAAAATGTAATAATTTCCTCCAGAAGCAAACACATAGGAAATGAAACTAATTTGTCTATGCCATGTTACCCCTTGAGATACTCTAGAGTATTCTGCAAGGCCTCCAACTGCAGTTCCAGAAGACCTTGGGTTTCCTGTAGGTCTCGTGCAGAAACTTCAGATGTTTTTTTCAGCAGCCCAGATGTACTGGGTGCTTTTGTTTAGGCAATGGAATCCCAGGGTAGTAGACTTTGTTTTTTGAGTGCTGACTCTTACATGTGAAAAATAAGGCTCAAAGGTGTGCTTATGCTCCTAACTCTTTGTTCATTTTATTGTCAAAACAGGAGCCTAAAAAGAAGTAAAGTACTTAAGTGCTGTGCTTGATCTGGGCCAGGGAAGGAACTTCACAACACACAACAGCTAATTGATGACTGCGTTCTATGTACTCATGCAGCTTTCCTGGGAACACTGATATTGAAGAAAGTGACTTGATTGCATGGAAGAAACCAATACAGAATTAGGAATTTGGCTGGACCATAACGGGGGCACAGATCGACTAAATGCAGGTAAGAGCTGTGCTTTTATGTATCATGGGAGCCTTTGGTGATGCTTGCACGATTGATCTTGGTCTCCTTAATGCATCTCACTAGGAGACACGTGTATAAGCTTGTTTTCCATGCTACTGTCTAGTTTGTCTGACTGCAGAAAGGTGATGCTGGATGTGGGTACAACAAGATATTTCGTTGTGCCTGAGATGAGACATCTCAAATAAAATAGAGGGGAAATGCGGCCTGCAGAAAATGCCTGCTCTTGGATTGATAAATGTCAGAAGCTGAGTGCTGATGTGAATTTACTGTGAGGAGCAGAACTGGATTTACTGTTTATTTGTTTGTTTGATTTTTTAAAATAATTTAGTCCTGTTAGTAAAATGGCACTATGTTAGTGTTTTTCTTTAAGAATATATGAGTGTTATAAAGTAGGAAGCTAAACAATGGTAATTACACGGCTCTGTGGATTGTGCTTATTCCTTCTGAATGTGAAGGGAGGTGATTATCTACAAAAACAGCTATTAAAACCCATACGTGAGTACAAAACCATGGGTGAGCCCCAGGACTCTCACTTGTGCCAGGCCAGAAGATGCACAGAACTAGTATAAAGTCACATTTGTATCTCCTCACCTTAGATCAGTTCTGAGGAAAGCTCTGCTTTAAGTCCAGGAACATGTACTACAGATTAGAGCCCACTTAAGCATTAGGTAGGCAAAAGTAAAACATTTCAAAATATTTCAGTATTAACTTTGTAGTATATAAAATATCTTCTGGTTTTTTTTCTTCAGTCAGACAATGCAGATCATCTTTCCTCTATGCTTCTGAAGTTTAGATTTCTATTACATACTTGTGTTGTTCATACTTGTTTTTTAAAGAAATCCTGACTGTGGTTGTTTATAATACTCATATTTTTTTTTAGTTAAGACGGTTGCAATGTGAATTGAAGATGCTTTTGTTTGCTGAAAATCCTTTATTTGTCCACTTCTCAACTCTAGTTTAAAACAAACACTCATTTACTTCAACTCCACCATTTAAAAACAAAACAAACCTCAAAAAAAAAGCCACCCCAGAAACTCAGAAAGGCTGATTAAAAGCTGGTTAGTCCTGCTTGTATGTGCGATCTTATCAGATTGGCCTTTTCATTTCCAGATGTCACAGTTTTATGTGGTGTAAATGATACTGTCATTACCCAGATGGTCTAAGAAAGGAACAGCTTCTGGGAGGTACATGATATTTAATTCTGTACATCCAGGGTCTATAAAAAAGAAACTGGTCAGTAAAGTGTCTGAATAGTGCAGTATTCATTTGGGAATTGAAGCCCTGAACCAACTGACTGCACATTTGACCAGATGTGGCCTCATCTTTGTAGAAAACAACCAGACCACCAATAAAATTATTCAAAATAAGGCTCAGAGTGCCAACCACAGGACTGCTGTTCTCATCATAACATGCTTAACGGTGCCCAAACAGTAAGGGTTAGATTTAGTTCTCATTTGCACTGGAATATAACAGACTGGAAGGAAGGAGATTTTTTGCTAGGTTTCTTTGTTGTTTTTTTTTCTGAGGGGGAGAAGAGTTGGGGGCTTGTAGGTTTTTTGTTTTTGTTTGTTTGGTTTTGTTTTGTTTTATTTTTTTTTTTTCCCAGAGAAGTAGCTAACAATGAATTTAGTCTTGATTTTCTCTACAGACATAACACATTTTTAGGAAGCTGATGGGTAATTCAGCACATATTAATAGAACAAATAATTGTACACAAAGGGCTTAATTAATTTTGTTCCTGGATGATGGTTTACAGTGCAGGAGTCTCCCTGAAATGAAAGGCACATTTCTCGGGGCAGAGCTGACCCAGATAAAGCAAGCGTGGCCTCCGTCCTAAATGCCAAAAGCTATTGGATAGCTTTCAGAATGTCTCCTTGTAAATTATTCCAAGTCAGCAAATAATCAAACAGAGAAGTGTTTCAAATTACCTTGTTTTTGTAAATGCTATGTTAGTTTTCCTGGAAATGGGTCTACATGCAGCAAAGTTTGCTGTATAGCTGAATTAAGTTAAAAACAGACAGAAGACAACACTCGTACAGTGCAATAGTCCAACCTAAGGTAAGCAGGTGCCATCCCAGTGGTATTTGTGAAATAGCACCCAAGTATTCTATTTTTGGGTTTCACTGCCTCCACTGCGGTTCCCCTGAGCCTACTTTCTGCAGATCCTTTGATATAAAGCTCTGCCAGAGTTTGCTGCCTCAGGGGGTTGTAGGTGATGCAAAAGTGTTTGCCTACCCAGGTGAGTCCCAAGTCCAGGAGATCCCCTAGAGTCAGGGGGTTTGGGGCGAAAACCCCAGTACTGTCACTCTCCCATGTTCATGTCTTAAAATATAGGTTACTTTTTCTGTGGTGATTTTAAAGTGTGTTATATCCTGCATACACCAAGTAGAATTGCGTTTTCTCAATTTGGAAAAAAAAAATTCTTAAAGGTGAAGCATCAAAGAAAATAAAGAAAATTTGGGGATTTTTTGAGGGTTGTTTTTGTTGTTGGTTTTGTTTTGTTTTGTTTTAATGCTAGAAGTCATTAAACTTGGCCTTGAGGCTTTACTGACACCAAATTCTAACGCTTCTCTTGTCTTTGATTTTCTGGTAGTCTACTGGCCAAGTGACCTCTCAAACATCTCACCTCTGGAGTATTTTCTTTCTTACCATCTGTATTTTTTTAAGTGCAAAAGTGTTAGAAAAATTGCCAAGAAATGAACAACAAAAACATGAAGCTGAAATTTTATTTAGGTTGTCAGTCAGAAAGAGAGCCTTGAATGCTGTCGGAGAAATAGAAACACCAGCAAAGCGTTACTCAAAGATATATGCATTTGAAGGAAACAGTTAATTTGACAGCATAACTGAACAAAAATTCATTAAAAGATGTGGAAGAGACTGTTGTTGATGCTAATATGAGTTGATAGCCAAGGCCTGGAAGTAATAAGAGGGTCTAGCAAGGCAGGGCTTCCAAATCACTGAGAAGGCAGAAAAACAACAGAAGAAAGTACTTTTAAATCAGCTGATCTGCTTTGAAGCGAATATGAGTACAAATGGTAGGAACTGAAAGTAGGAATGAAAGTGTTTGCTAAAGTGTACTGAAAGGGTGCAAGTGAGTTATGGCTAGGTTAAGTTGCAATCGAGAGGGAAAGAGGGTGAGTCCCTGATGAAAAGCCAGGGTGTTAGCAGACAGTCCAAACTGTTTTGGTTGGGTAAAATGTCTATGGGTGGCTAAGGAGCTGGGAAAACTTGGAGAGAGCCGGAAGGTCTGAAATTTCAGGAAGAGTGTAGTACAGTGACAGAAGTAATTGTCACTCACCTTGTTGAGCTCTGTTTATCTTCTAAGAGGCAAGTGAGATGTACTGTCATCTATACTCCTGTAGCTTGTCCAGCAGCTATGGGCAAAGAGAAAAAGGTACTGTCAGAAAAGTATAAAGGTACAGAGAGAACGTCTGAAACTCAGCTAAATTAATTTCACTTCAGAAAGTTTTCAGCTTCACCTTCCCTATGACATTCCCCATCACTGGGTATGTATTTCTTTTTCTCCCAGTTTCTACCAGGTAGCGGTTGCAGTTGCATTCCTGTTGCCTGCTAGGAAAGTCTCTGAGTCAAATCCCAGCTATTGCCTTCCCTCTGAGTATGCAGCTGTTTATTTTTTCTGTGTCCTGCAGCAGTGTAAGTTTGGGGGCCCCAGATATTATGACCAATAAAGTTTATACAGAAAAGATTCAGTGATTTAGTTTTTCTCTGAAACACCTGTCTGAGCCAAACACACATTTTCACTGTAGATCCTGAAAGGAACCAGCCTCAAGCCATACAGTAGGCATCCATTATGCAGCTCCTGTTTCACTTTTTTTTTTTTATCCAGAGCAAGGTGACCTCCAGATTAATGTGTCCCCTAGCCAAGATCATATTCTCCCCGAAGGACCATCTTTCCCCTTGTAACCCAGTGATGGAACTGGAGTTTTAAAAGGAAAATGTCACTTTTCCACTAGGGGAAACTAGAAAATCTGTCTTGAGACCTCTGTTTAACTTACTGGTGGAGCTACTTGTTTTATTTATGTATTGGCTTTACCTTACTGCAGTATCTAAGCACTTTTTTGGCATTATTTAATCACTAGAAGTGAAGCAGGATGTTTTTACTGACTCTTTTTCTAATTGCTTAAGCTTTGGAATGGTATAGAGATTTCTGAGATACTCCAGGTTAAAAATGATAAAATTACGATCTGTGTATGTTACTCTTACTTTTAACTGAATCTGCCTGTTACGATGCTGGGAGTGGAAGGAGATCTCATTGGAACCGGCAAGCACGAGAAGTCATTTAGCAAAATGTCAGCAGCAGTTTATCTTGTTATTGTTTAGGCAGCCTCTGCCTATTCTGCAAATGCCCAGAGCACCAGGCCACATGCAACGCTGGATCCTGAAGTTTTCCCTGGGGTCTGAGTACATGTACATGGAATATTTTTAGTGGAGGAGTATGCGTACAGAAGAAAGAGACAGAAACTGAGTAAAAAAAAAAAAAAATCTTCAAAGAAGTACATAGAGGGGCCTGTGTAGCAGTTGAAAGGAAGCCAAAGAAACGCTTGGACTTGCTTCTTCCTTTAGAAAAAAGTAACGCCTGTGAGAGAGGTGGTCAGAGACAGTGAGCATGCAGGGTAGCGTTTGGGGTAGAGTATCTGATGGAAAGATTCTTAGAAGTATAAGCAAACACCCCCTATCTCTTCCTGATGGATTTGTGAAGAGCTGGGGGAAGACAGGACTTTGTGCACATTTATTGTAACTTAAGTGGGATTGCATCAAAGAGATGTCTGATGCCATTGCCAGTTTCACCTCCTAATGCAAACAATATGAAACTCCCCAGATCTATTAGCTATATGCTCAAGTCAACTGGAGCAGTTTTTCAATTTGTATAATTCAAAATTAAATACAAGTGAGGAAAATACTGCTCATGTAAGAGCTGTATACTTTCCTCAGCTCTTGAGGAATCTTACTGTAACTCATTCCATTTATTCCATTTATTTCCATTTTGCAAAAATCTACCAGTTTTCATGTTGAAAAACTAATATTCCTCTTTCCAGTTTTATGTTCCCTAGTCTCTTCTTGTTTTCTGTTCAACCTACTAAACATGGTGGGCTTTTTCCTTATGTTTCTTTATGCTTCAGAGGTAATAATTCTTTAAATTATCACTTTTTTTTTTCCCCAACAATAAATACAGCATAGCACAGAAAATGCTAAGTCATAGAAAAAAATACATATTGCAGCTGGAACTGATATTCAGTGCACTAATTAGATCCTTCCTCCAGTCTTATGAAAGCACAACTGAACCATAAAAAAAAAAAATACACTAGTTCAACTAAACATACATCGGTTACTCATCACGGACAGACTCTTAAACCCCCTATTTTCAATTCTAGTCTCCAACAATAAAAGTAAACCCAACAGAGAGCGTATCATGGTTTGATAGTACTACTTATTGCAAGTGTGTTCATGCAGGAGGAAAATGAACAAGCCCTTAAAATATTAACTGAAGCAACACTAGACCCCCTGCTGTCCCAAAACAAGCATTTAACAAAGCTGCCTGGGTAAAAGGATAAGGGAGAGAGAGAGAGAAAGAGAGGAAGAATTATTTCCAAATGTGGGGAGAATGATAAACAAAAACCACTCTACTGATTGAAAAATAGGAGAGAAGCAATGAAAGATAAAAATAAGTAGAAATATTACAGTTATTAAATAACAATGACAGACGAAGTGTCAGGGCAGAGGAAAAGCAGTTTGGAAATGCAAGGCTTGATTACAAAGCAGCAGTGTAACCCAGCTGTATTTGCAGGTTTGCTTGCGGACAGGACCGAATCATACAAAACGGATGTGTGTATTAGAAGTCAACATGCAATTGCAGACTCTTCAGGGGAAGGCAGGAATTGAGATCAAAACCTGTTGCCTGCTTGCCTAGCACCTGATTCAGAAGATACCTGTTTTGAGGTTCTTACTTTTTTGCTTAATTTCCTAAGAAGATGAAGCTTTGGTTGCATTTTTTTTCCCAATGGCCACTTACTGAATTGTCTGCTGGTAGGTCTCCCACAGAAGGAGGTAAGTAAGAATGCCCTCCCTCCCAGAATTTTAAACCAATTATCCACATTTGGCATATAATTGAGTCTCTAAAGAGATTATTATTAAAAAAAAAAGTGACAGCTGGGACCCAATATAGTAAAGATATTGTAGTAATGCCTCTGTTGAGGGGAAAATTCAGGAATAGCTCATCTAGATATCAGAGAATCAGTGTGAAGGAATAAGCACAGAATAAGAGTTATTCATGGAAAAGCCTTTCCATGACAGTTATGGCCTATTAGACAACAGAGAATCCATTCTGGATTCTTTCATGTCTAATGAGCAATCTCAGCCTTGCTACAGTGCAATTGCAAAACCAGTGGATTGCAAAACAGATTTCAGAGGAAAAGATCCCAACAGCCTTCACCCTATCAGTTAGACCTCATCGCATGCCTGAACCTTGACTGTGGTGGATCTCTCAGTGCCTACTTTGTGTGTAAATCTGAGCCTCCAAACCAGGTTTTCCTACATGTGAGATCTCTGAAAGGCTCTGATTAGAAAATATTTTTTTTTTTATAAATTACTCAGATCCTTCCCCCTACAAAATGCAATTGTATAAACTTCTGCTCAGGTTTCGCCTCTTCATCATGAGTCTTGAATTCTCCAATGCAAGACAGAAGAATTAAAAGACTTACCTCCCCTTCCTTCCCATGCAGCCATGCAGTAAGGTGCTCTCCTGGGAAGTGAGAAATGTGCAGCTGTGGAGGGAAATTAATACCAATCTACTATTTCCTACATACATCTTCTGAGCACTAAGTTATTCGGTAAACAAGGAGTTGTCAAGACTACTCCTTAGCAACACGGACTCTTCACTTGTTGTAGGGTTGTACTTTGAAGAGAGACTTCATGCTGGGAATTCAGGTCGAAGGACCATCCTCAGAACTGCTGTAGGGCCATTCTGAGTATTTTTCTGCAGAGTGCTAGATTGAGACTGTACCCTTCTCAGTATAGTATATGATCTTGTTCACATTCTGTGGTACCTGCCTGTTTTCTTGACTAGGAATGTGAAAAAGGATTTAGGTGCCAGGCATCCAAGTGTTTGGTGTGTTGTTCTGGTGATTTGTGATACTTGTAGAGTGCAGGCCATACTGACTTCATGTGAAGAACAAAAGGGCAAGTGTGTTCTCTAGCAAGTTATAGGATACCAACCATAAAGAAAAATGAGGCCAAATTAATAGATGTGCCTTCAGCAATTTCAGCATATACTGATAAAATGTCTATGTGGAGATACAGAAAAAATAAACAAGAGTGTCATCCAAGAGATTAAAGAAGGGATTGACTCTGTAACCCTTGGTTTCTGAACTGCCAGCAGTTAACACCAGTGTTGCCTGTAGTTGTAGAAAGGTTTTCTGTCACCACTGTTGGAGGGCCAACAGAAGATGATATAATCAAAGCATAAGGACCTGATCCCTAAAGCAAAATATGTTTTGTTTCTCTAAGTGGGACCTAGGATCTGTCTTCATTAATTTTATGCAGATGGTGACACCCTAGGAAAGAAGACCCTTGAACCATGTGTGTCCTAAGGTATCTTTAACTCGGTAAAAGCCATCATTACTTATTCTGTGTGCTGTATTATTGACTGCCAAGTTCCATTATGGATAATGGATTTATTACGTACAGATGCAGTGAACTTTTTCATGTCTTTGGAGCAGATGTTCCTGAACCAGAGGTCAGTTGTGGGACTTGGTGTATCAATCCGTTTCTGTGTAGCAGTATAATAAATCAGCTCTGCTGAAGTCCTAGGCACCAGGAAGTGTTTTAAATGGTGGACAGAAAGGAAATCTCTGCCAGTTGTCTTGCTTGTTATGTTTTTCCTTCAGACAAACTATGCATCAGGGCAGATGTCTGCATTGAATTTTAGAGTTGCTCAGATGCCTTTGAAATGGAGAAAAAAAAAGGTAAATTGGAGTCTGTGGCATTGACAGCAGCAGCATTTCTCTGTAGACTCACAGCTCAGGAAATTCAGGCACAGTTTCAGGTCACCTCTTGCACTCGTTTCAGAGGCAAGATGTCCTCAGTCTTGTCGGACACCCTGAGCAGAAAAAGAGTAGATTCAGTTTAAGTGCTCTATTTCTAACGATGCTGATTCTAGATACCCAAATAAATGGAAAAGCAGTTGTAAGTCCTTGGAGCTGCTCCCTGCATTTTCAAGAGACAAGGAAAATGTTATCTGTTTCACGTGTTAAGGAGAGTGTTAATGAAAATAATTTGATCAAACCTTCTTCAGACTTTTTGAACTAGGACTGTGCCTCTAATGTTAACATTCTGAGAGGATCTTGAAATTTCTCATAAGTATTGAAGGACTATGGTCTAATAAGACTTCAAAGAGTTAGGAGAAGATAAACTGAGTATGAATAGGCAGCTTCAGAAATGGGAAAATGCAAAGCTCTAAGGTATATTTCCTGGTCACTTGTGCTGACCATCTCATTTCCGTTCTGGTACTTGCAGAAGTCAGTTTGTCCCTTTTCTACATGAGCTGACATTAAAAGCCTGTCAACATTGAATGAATTAAAGTTGGTTGTTTTATAAACCATATGGTCTAGTTAAATTACAAAATAAAAGCTTGATGAAGAAATCACTTGGTGAGGGTCTGAACAGGAAGTTATGTGTTAACTATTATACAGGAAATCAGACTAGATAATAAAAATGGTACTTTTGGCCTCAAAATATACAAATCTGTCCAATGACTTTTTTTTTTTTGCCCATATTTGATGAGGTAACTGGCGGTTCCTTTGAACTCCCTCAAACTGAGAATAGATTTTAGTTGTGTTTTAAATCAAATGGAAATAGCTCTTTTACATATCAAAGTACCGTGACAAAAACAAATTTCTGCATTTAAGGGCAAATAAACACTTATCTATTTCATTCAAAGACAGGGTTCTTTAAATTTTTGAAGGCAATATTTACAATCATTTTCTCACTTCCTTAAGTGGACTATAATGCTGTTACACATGACATAAAACTTCTCTCTCTTTCTTTCCCTTTGTGTGTGTGTACAGTAATACAGATCAAACAGGATTTAAGGATAAACATGACTAAATTTTTTTTTAAAAAGATTATGGCATTTCCAGATAAACGCTAGAGTGAATACTTAAATATACCCATTTATGACATTTTTGTTCACTACCACCAGGCTTCTTGTCCAAGATCATAGTCATCATAAACAAGATCACAAGGCTTCACTTACCATCTGAATCATTCATTTTCCTTCTGGGACTGTATCCAGTTAGCCTTAAATAAAGTTACTCAGGAATTGGCCTGCTTTATGTATACATATGAATCAAATGGAAGCTGGAGTGCTGTGTTTGTGATCTTGCAATGGTAGCTTAATGTTGGTGACCAAAAGAAGGAAAAAAGAATCAGAAGACAGTGAAGGTAGTGAGTGCATTTCTTACATATTCAGTTGAACACTTATTTAAGCCAAGATTCTAGGAACATATAAATATCCTTGAAGCATGCTTGATCTTAGGCACTGTATTGTTGCAGATACTAACTCTGAAGAAAAATAGTCTTCTTTAAAAAGTAATACTTCTTTTTTTTTAAAAAAAAAGTATTTTTGCTTTTATTTTAAAGATATGCATATTAGCTCTGTTTAAGGCTTTGAACAGAATCTTGAACATTGACATATATATCTAACTAACTTTGTAATCTGTCCTAAAAAAATCTATGGATTTCAGTAAACTTAGCCAAGAACTAAAGCATAAGCCTGCTGAGAAGTACTGCTGCTATAGCATTGGGGAGCTCACCAGTCAGCTTAATTTTTTTTTTTGGGTGAATGTAAACTATTTATAAAAAAAAAAAAAAAAAAAAAAAAAAAGAGTGAGGATGACACAAAAATTATTAAATCTACATTCCTTTTATCTAGCTCTTTCCATTTGGGATTAGATCTCAAAGAGCTGTGGAAGTGCTTTTTAATGAGATTTTGAAATTCTTGTAGCAGTACCGCAGGGAGCTCTTTTGTCTGCGAGTTTGCTGGGATATAACTCTTTCCTGATTTCAAATAATTCTTTAAAAACATTAAGGATCTTAATTTCAGTTCAAGAAATAATATTCTCAATTCAGTCAGTAAAATTGCACTTTAATTTTATCTGGCTGTAGTAGCATGTGGTTGCAAAGTAAAAAGTTTTTGTAACAATCAAAATTTAATACCACGGAATTAAGAATTTAATCAGACTGAATTGTGCTTTATATCAACCGTAAGTGCTATGCTTAAAGGTGTAGTGTGCTAATATAAAGTTAAACAATATTGTTGCCAGTGAAGCCAGTATTGACAGTAACCCTTCTGTATCTACTGTGTGTTGAATTCAGTATTTGTCACTACCTGTGAAATGTTTGCAAACATAACTGTCTGAAATACTAAGAGTTCAAGGGATTTAGAATTTATATTAAGTTACTTGCTAAATTTAACATTTGCCTTGGTATTAGACCTCCTGCAGTCATTTCAGAATTGCTGTGTTTTCATTGAATTTGTGGCTATGCCTACCTGTTGTCCTTGTTTTCATTCTTGCTGTTATTCAGAAGTGATTGCTGGGCTGTCCACGATGCCCCTCTGAGCCAGGAATACCTGATGATAATAAATAGGACTAAACTTTGGACAGAGGGTGTGTATGCTGCTGCTGCAGGTCTCTGATTGCAGGGTAGGCAGGGTTTGGTGAAAGCCCAAAGAAGCTGGAAGAAGGCTGAGTGTGGCTGAGGCACATTTCGCATTAAATGTTTCACTAATCCTCTGGCTACTTTGAAGTTTATTTTCTTGCTACAGCTGAAAGCCTTGTCCTATAGCTGGATAAATTATGGGGAAAATTACTAATATGTATTATCACAAACTGAGAATTTCCGTACTTTGCCATGCTGGTTCTATTTTTTTCCTTTATTATTATTTTTTTTTTTTTTAATGTGTGTGAACATATGTAGTAGAGTAATCCACTTCTGTGCTGGTAACCAAAAGCTATTTGAAGGAAAACATAAATTGTCAGTTTAGGAATATACTGCCTCCCAAAGTTGAAAGACTTGAACCGTTTCCAGCAGCAGTAAACAACACCGGAGCATAGCGCCTTGCTGTGCGAGTAGTCAGGTTAGCACCGGGATCCTGTATGGTTGTCATTTCATTTCTCCCCAGCCCAGGCTTTTAGGCCATGCTGATAACCAAGAGGGACTGTTAAAATCACAGATATCATAACACAGAGAGAGTTTTATGGAAATATATATATATTTGCTATTGCTTTGACACAGTAGCTCTGAGCTTTCAGTCAGGATGACAGTATTTCTATGATTCTATGAGTCTATTTAAGTATATGTATGTGTATGTGTTCAGGGCAGTTACTTATGTGTTTAATGACTAAGAAAAGTCTGATGAAAAATGACAAATATTATTCAATTTAAGTGCAAGACCAGCATATACTGTTACATTTCCTTTTGGGCCTGCACGGTTAGCCAATGGTGAGGAGTCCTTTCAGGTGATCAGAAAAAATCCACTATTTGTTTACAACAGAACCCTTCAATTACAGCAAATGTAAAAGGTTTTGTTTTCTTACAAGTGTGAGCAAGAAAATAGGATTTTAGCCTGCATCTCCCTCGAGACATTCCTCCCCCCAATCTCTGTACTTCAGGTTTCCTTGGCGGTTGTTTCCACAGGCCTGCAGCCCTGCCTGGTGCCTCTGTGGTGCTACCCTGTCTCGGTTTTGGCCATATTTGGGGTTTTTTTTGTTGTTGTTATTTTTTCCTGAATTTCACACAGAATGCTTTCTGAAACTGTATGCAGTGAATATTCCTCTATTCACACACAGCTTTTTTGGGGAGTTGGAGGAAGCAGCTGTTGCTATTTCTGCCCAGGAGTGCCGTGTTGTCTGGAAGCTGTCTTCAGCGATCGTTTCCTCCCCAGTGCTTCCATGCCTGGTGGTGGTAACCTGCTTTGTAGTGGCGAGAAATTGAAAATGGGGCAAGTCTGGCTCTTCCATGGGTGTTTGCATCAGGGTTGTGCTTGGTGTCCTGTCTTATCCCTGTGCACGCGCTTAACTCTCAGGCAGCTCGTGTGTGGCACTACACCGAGCAGTCAGACATGATTGCACAGCTGTGTCCTTGCATCCAGCAGACCAGCCTCTGCTAGATCCTCCAAAGATTTTAGTTAATTGGATATTTTTGTAATAAGTTTTTCCTGTGCTGCTGTACAGGGTGCAGGTGCCCAGGTGCTGGTACTGTGGGGCTGGAGGGCAGCCTCTGTGAGGAGCAACCGGGACTTCCCTGTGCGCATGGCCAGCTCCAGCTGGCCCTGACGGCCCATCCAAGCTGATGGTGTCTCGGGGAAAATCTATTTATGAAGGGGCAAAAAATGCCAGACAGAGGAGGAGAGGGGGAGAAAAAGGGTAAATTACAGCTGAGGGAACCCTGAGAGTCATGAGGGGAGGAGGAGGAGGACAAGGTGCTGCAGACCTGAGCAGAGAATCCCCTCCAGCCTCTGTCTTCTGGAGACTTTTGCTCTTGGAAACTCATTTAGGAGAGAAATGATGAAGGGATTTACACAGAGCTAAATTAGTAATAGTATTCTCACAGTATATGCTTATGGAAGCTTATATCTGTAAATTTTAAATAGTCCTAAATAGTCCTTCACATTTAAGTAAGCATGTCTCTTTAGAGAGGAAAGAGTTGTCTATTGACCATAAGTACTATAAATTTTTCAGACAGGTGAATAATGGGAATGGGAACTATTTTGTTTCTCAGTTTTACAAAACTTGTCTTGCAATGAAAATCATAATAGGTTTTAAAACTTTTCAGCTATTTCCTTTCTCCGATTAGTTAATGATGTGGCTTACATAAATGATAAAAGGCAAGCTCATTCCCATCAGACAGACAAACAAGGTGGGTAAGAAAAACACTGTCTTGTGGTTCTTAGTATCTGCATTAATGATTCTACTGAGTTTGACAGTGAAATGACAAGAGAGTATTAGCTGGAAGGCTGTGTGGTAACCAGTGCTCTCCTTCCACAGCTCCTTTAGGTGGTGACCGATTCGCATGTCCTCAGACCTGGCCATGTTCTGTCCCAGAGGTGGCTTTCCCAGGTCGTCTAAGTAGCACCTGTGTTTACGAAAAAGGAAACGGTGCTTCAGAACTTCATGCATGGGTGTGATGTACTCACAACCTGTTTGCTGTAGGCACACAGGTACTGTCAATTTCTCTTTGTATTGCCTCTAAAAATCTTCTAAGTAGTGCAATTGAAGGCAATTACTGCATCATTTGCTTGTGTTTATAACATATTATAGCTTTCTGGGCTTAAGCACTGCAATCCGTCCTGATTGCTACCAAGTAATCCTTTGCAGACTTGTAAATCAAAACTGTGGCTGATTTTCACCAGCATGATTGTCATGTTTTTGAAACTTTGCTAATTAAAACTTTATGAGCTTGCAATTAAAAAGCAGAGAACAGTTTCCCTGCATTGCAAATGAAAATAAGTCACAGTAGTCCCGGCAAAAATAAGCCTCCTTTATATTTGCTTTTCTTAAAAAAGTAAATGACATTTGGTGGTTTCAGGCTTTCCAAACCATTTACCACATTTGTCTTTGAATCTCTCTCTTCTGGTTAACTTAACAGCATGAACTTAACAAATCAGACAGCTTAGTTGGACCTTCTAACTGTGCTGCAGCTTCAGGTGCAACCTTTGTCACTGATTTTTTTGTGTGCTTGGTGAAAATAAGTCTTCTAAATAAAAACTCGGTGTTCTGATACGTAAAACACTGTTTAAAAAAGGTTTCTGGCATCCAAAACATGAGCAAATATTGCTCTGAACTGTCAAGGCAAGGTTGCTGGAAATCTACAATGAAATTCAAGATAAGAAAAATTAAAGGGAACAGAATTAATATGATCTGTTATCTTTTAAAATATATCCCGCTGGTGGGTTTCTGTAAACAGTATGAAAAATAATGTAAGGGTTCCTACTGAAGCTATTAGACTGAGCTTGTCTTTTAGGTGACTTGAGAAATCCTACAAATCATGACTCCTCGGGTTTAAATTTCAAATCAAGTCATGTGTAAATGCCAACACTTACTAATCTTTAGTGACAACAAATAATTAACTTTAATTTTGGGCTGCCATTTAAAAGATGCACAAAACTCCAAACCAAAAGTTAATTCACTTTGAAGTGGTCCATCCAGTGCCAATATGGTTGTCAATGTAATGCATAGAAAAATGGACGTGTATTAAGCAGAGTGCTTCCTCTTTTTCTGCATTTTCAACTTGAGCAATCATATTTCTGAATGTGGGATTTGAAATTGACAAGATAACATGTTGAAGAGGTATGATTCTCTGGAATATGCAGGATATATAACAATCTTGTCTGTGATACGATCATGTCCTTTGTTTGCAGCAACTGAAACTCACAGAGAGAGAATAATTCTTTGATTGTGTGATCTAATGATAACTTTTTCCTCTTTTTTTCTTTTTATTTTCCTTCCAGTATACTATACGAGCTTTGACTTCAACATACATCTTAATTTTAGATGTCTGTAATTGGTTGACATGAATCTTCAATCTACCTGTTAGACCAGTCCTATCACTTTGTACTTTCTGTTTGTCCTTTGCCTTACTGTCAAAGTTAACTTACTGGTCTGAAGGTTGCAATTTTCTTTCTTTTCTCAGTGACAGTGTAAATGCTTGAGAGCTACAAAAAATACTGTATAAATACCTCTAAGGTGTGGCTTAGAGGAAAAGTATTATTCCGAGGATAAGTCACTGAACTGAGGCTTTCTGGGCTTTCTTCTCAGCGTTACTGTTGGCTTTTTGGACGCCTCTCCTCGTCTTGCCTGACCTCTAGTTTTTTTGTCACCTCTTATCAGTTGAGCTGGCAACCGCTTTGAGGTTCTTATTGACAATATTTCTTTTCTTGTGGTAGGCACTGAACAAAGATACCAGCTTGTGACTCTAAGCCCTATATGACAGACTTGTCTAATTGAATCCCCGTGTGTAGTGGAATGCCTATTCATGTAATAAAGCAAATTGAGTAAAATAAAGTTAAATTTTATGACTTTTCCAGTGGAATAATTAGGTTGGTATAACGCAGAAAATACATATAGAGAAAAATATAAATTTGTTCACAAAAAAAAAAAAAATGGAAAGCCTATGAGAGCAGAAGGCATACTTTGACATTTATTAACATGCAAATGAAAGAGATCATTGCACAGAAGGGATAGTGCCAGAATGCCAAATGGCAATTTCCCAGTGTATGTTATGAGATAGCAGTACTAATTATCTGTTCGTTCAGTGAGAATCAACCAGTCTGGAACTGAGTAGATGGTAGTTCTCTGGAAAATATGCATGTATTGCTACAAAGTGCATTGTCCTAGCTATGCCCTTTGGTAGGTATTAAAATACAAGCTTAATTTCCTCATTTCTCTGTGCTTGACTTTGGATATTTAACATCTATATAATAAATACTTTTTACTGTATTTTCAGAGGTTTTTTTTTAAATGTTACAAACTAGAGCAGGAAGAAAGGGTAAAGAAAACGCTATGTACACCCTGCATAGGTCACTGGTAGGTTTTAAACTTTAGGTTACTATCCTACCTTGAGCACCACAGCAATAAAATCCTAACTGATGGGTGTTTTTCTTTAAGTGTACCTGCCACTAGAGGGGAATGGAAGCACATGTTTTGCCCCTGGGTTTCACAGCTATTAGCTCAATAGAAAAGTGATGTCCTAATTGCAGTCTGGGGTCTTGGAAGAGCCTGTTGTCTCACGAATCTGTCCATTCTCTTTCCGGTCTGTGTATTCTCGCGAATTTTTGTCTCTGCATCTCTCCTAGAGTCTCTCTTCCATGCCTCTATTGTTCCTTCACAGAAATTGTCTTGTTTGTCCCCTATGATGTCCTTCCTTTTATGTCAGCTCTTCTTTCCTTCCGTTACTGTCATTCTCTCCCCAAAGTCTGGCTCTGCTCTCCTCCCTAACTTGTGCTCCCAAACTCATTTTGTTTTGCATTACTTCCCTTTCCTTTTCTATCCCTTCTTTTGCATCTAAGTCAGGCCACTTTCTCCTGTGTTTCTTGCAGATAAGCCCTTGGAAATGAGACCACAGAGATTTTTTTTCTCTCTGATTTTTGTTCTGATACTTGATACTGTAAGATCCTGTGGGATGATGGAAAAGCATTAGTGGAGAAAGATGTGGTGAGTCCCTGCAGTCCTGAAGTGGAAAGGGTGCAATCCCGTTGATGTAAGCTGTGTGAGACTAGAGAACGCTTAGTGCAGAGAACGTCTCTGGAAAACTGAATTACTGAACTCTTTCACGTCCATACTGAGTAACAGAAATTATCGGGATACGCATAACTCCATCCAAGCTGAGTGTGTTTTGAATGGTATGGGGAAAAATATGCCTCTGATCTGAGAGGACATTGGAGGGGTCTTAGAGCTGCTTAATGAAACAATAACAACAATATAATTAACCTGGCTGAAATAAGTCGTCTTAATGGGTATGTTCACACCACCTAAACTTAGGCATCTAGTTTAAGGATCTAGTTAGGAAAATTTGCTGTGGGTTTTTTGTAGTCAGTGATGACAAATAGAATGCCAGATCATCTTTCAGATTGTCTAAGGTAGATTTCTACTCAGGATAGTCTCTGGAATAGTATGTCTTTTAGTGGTCACTGTATATGGAGCTTAGCGTCACCCACCTTCTCTTATAGGAACTTAAATGAGAGGTCTAAAGTGGAGAGGTATGAAAAAAGTGTAAGTTTATTCAGGGTAATAGATGTATTTAAAAAAAAAATAAATTAATTGTGTCCTATATTTCACCATAAGGCAGATAAATGTCCAAAAATTTCAGCCCAGTGACTTCTGTTTGCTAATCTAATAAGCAAAACCTGAATTTATGTAGTCTTGTAAGTAAGAGTTAGCGTTTCACAATATAGTATATGCTGTTCACTGTCTGTGGGAAAAAAACTGCTGGATAATTAATGAAGAGAAGTGAGAAAGATTGAAAAGGCATTTGTTAAAGTTTCCTTTGAATTAAGAAGTTCAACATTTGTCAAGACAGAAACAACATTAAAAAGAAGGTGGCAGGATCAGCAGTTATTAATCACCTAATCCAGGAATTGTGCCACTATTTATAAATATTAAAATCAGTTTTTGGGACACACCTGTCGAGCTGAGATTACCATCTGGTCAAGTTGTACACATTTAGAAAATGAAACAAGCTTTTTCTTATATGTGTGTGTTTAATGATTAATAAGTTAGCGATAGCGAGTTGAGTGTTACGCTGAGCGTGTGCCAGAAAGCCCAGGGGAATCAATATTACAATCCTTCCATTCATTTTGTCCTTAGAATTTGCTCACAATGATGCAGCAACAGATGAGGAATGAAAGGCTATTATAAGAACTGTCTGTAAAAAGCATTAATTACCTCTATCATGTGTAAATAGACCTGTATTTTTAATAAATTTTCTTGACCAAAGTGATTGACCTAAAACCGCTTGATCCCAATTAAGAGTGATGGGAAGGAAGTGAGTAATATTTTTCTGTGGCTGACGTGGTCTACTCTGCTTTATCATGAAAATAGGCTTCCAGAAAAAAAAAAAAAAAAAGTAATGCTCCAAATAAACCTTAGACATTTTGATATTGTGGCTATAAAATAGCTGATTAGGAGTGATTAATCCCACTTTGAACCTGAATCGGAGAAGTTATATGATAAAAGACCATATTTTATAGCTACTATAACCTTTCTGAAGTAATTTCTCCAAGGAATAAAATGCTGGACTGTATAGATACATTAAAGTTAAGAAGAATTAATTTTTATAAAGATGCCAAATGGAATGAATTGAAAGAGAATCAAAATGCTTTTCTGGAATTACACTGTTGCAAAATATTGCTTAGAGGTTAAAATAAGAAATATTTTAAATGTCTAAATTGTGTGAATACTTGGAAACATGAAAAGGTAACAGCACAATTAAGTTAATCAGAGCCATCTTTTAAAGTAGTCTCTAAAGTAAGACAAATATACTTATTTTTTTGTATGATCATTTGCACTTTAACAAATTGAATTATTAAGAAGGATGAATTCTGCCTACTTTTATGACCATAAAAAGTTAGATAACATGCATTCATTAGAAGTTACCATCTGTTCTGTCCTGCTTCTGCATATTTGCAGTGCTGGCACGAAGAACGGAATTTTGTAACCTAACACTAGTGAGAAAGGCACCAGGTATAAATTGAAGTTTAAAACAGATTATATATGTCTTAATAGATGGATTATTGTTAAAGCAAATTAAATAGGGTGACAAGTTCAACAGTTATATATACTTGTATCTGCAAAAATTCGATTTTGCCTGTCCTCAGAGGTGTGTAAGGCTTTTATGTACCAAAGCTTTCTAGGAAAGCCCTGCTAGCATCTCTGTTTCTGTTACTAGATATGCATACAGCCACCTAAGATGAAGGCAGCTGCCCCTAATTCCTGCCAAAGTTTTACAGGACTCTCAGTGAACAGCTTTGGTACTTCACACACCTCACCTTCAGGATTTCATCTGGCAGGCGTACACAGCCTGAGCATGACTGAATTTCACACAAAGACAATTTGTATTTTGGCGTTTTGGAACAGTCACATGTAAGGAGGAGACCCATGTTGCAGTTTCCGGCTGAAGTCTGATATCTCCCCTTCTAGGAGAGTGCTATAACCATTGGATTATATGTTGTTCTAAGATTGCACTCAATTAGATTCTTCTGTCTAAAAAAAAAAAAAAAAAGTATGTGCAGTGAACAGCAGTGTGAATTTACAGTACCCTTGCCGCTCTGTGCTAGCTTCCCACATAGGAGTTAATTTACACATTTCAATTTCAGCAAGATGCCTTTTACAAAGGCACTTTACTGCATGCTCTGGTTACATGCACACAGCTTTTGCTAGCATCTGAGCTTGATCCGTAACTTACTGACCAACATGCTCAACTTTCAATCCCCTTACATCACCCTAGGAGCCAGAGGAAAGCCAGCTAATACTGGTGAACTTGTAATTCCTTTGCCCTTCAGGTTTGACAGTAGTAGATGAAAAAATTGCAAACGTACAGAAACACAAGTGTGGAAGTTGGTAATTAAGAAAAAGAGAGGTAATAGCTTGTAAAGCTGCCTTTTTGATCGAAGTGGTCACCTGTGGTTTAAGCTAACCAATTTGACTTTATATGGAAAAGGACTAAGAGTTTGCTGAGAGACATTTTCAGAAGCCAATACTGTAGTGGAGATGGTTAAGTGTGTGAGCTCTTCTACTTACTTTCATTACAAAGTCAAGTAGGGTAATTTAAGCATATTGAAATATAATATTTGGATCTTGTAGAATGATTTTATTTTCCCTGATTGAAATGGGAAAAATCATCATTTTACCATGATATGGCCAAAATGGCAATTTCAACAAAAGAAAAAAATCCTATCTGATCATGTTGGGCAAAATCTAGGGCTCAGTAACTTTGCAAGTCGTTCATTTATTTATGAATGTAAGTATTAGAGCCACCTGTTAAGCATTCAGTCTTCTAATACATTTTGACTTTAAAGAGTTGTACGCTACTGTGAGAAATTAAAATGTTTTAATTATCCCCTTCTGTCTAATCATTGTACTTTCAGCAAAACTTCTAGGAATTTGACATCTTTTAGAGCAGATAGGTGGCAATCTACTTTTCTTTTTACAGGCTGTTATGTAGTCTCACACAGATAAAATCAGCATTCTGCAATTGTAATGAAGATATAGAATATAAATCTATTATGGTGTGTAGTTTTGGGACCATTACCATACAGTAGTTAAAATTTTGCTCAGATAGGTCACTCATCTGATACTCAGCCAGTCACATTTTTACAGTCTCTTGCCTTCCTTCACTTTTCTTGTACATTCATGTATTTCTTAGAGATGCATCTGAAGAATAATGGTGTACAATGGATGTGTAGTGTCCTACCCATCTCAGTTGTAGCTCAACATAATTCAAAGAATTAGCATTTAAGTCTGCAATACTTACTGTAGAAACTATGAATACCTTCTGTTTTACTGGAGTCTGAACACATTTTCTATACTCTGATATGGCAGAAAACCCTGGTGACCCCTGCTATGTGTTCAACAAGGCTAAGGGGCCTAATGTGTGCTTAAAACTAATTTTTTATTATAAAAAGGATGTACACTCATTTTCTCATCTGCTTTTCCTATATTCAGCCTTGTAGGGAAGGTAACTCCAGAGAAGTCAGAAATCCGTCTCTTAGACCTTATATTGCAGGGTAACTGTAGCTTGGCATGCACTTTGCTTGACGATAGATTATTTTCTCTGACTATTGAGCAGGAGACTTCAGCAAAATACTGATATAGCTCCATAGGAGATGATTATTGGGAGCAGCTGCAGATGTGGGAGCTGATGTGACTGGCCCCAGTGGCATATCCCAGTAAGCACTGTGAACTGTTAAGAGATGATGACGACTTTCCTTCAGGGAAAGCACCAGCTTAGAAGGTGGGTAATATTCAGGGTGATATTTGGTGGGTCAGGCCGGAGAGGCGGTAGAGTTCCCTTGGTTCTTGGTGACAGTCAAAGATAAGTAGTGGTCAGCAGTCTGTTTTGAGACTTTGTGCTCAGGGCCAGCCTTTGGAGAGTCCAGAAATGAGCTGGTGGCCTGTGGGGTTTGGCAAACTGTACAGAGACCTGTGGGTATTTATGTGTGTAGGGACCCTACTGGGGAGTTGTCCTTGTCTGTTTGAATTGGACTGAAGGATTTGGATATCTCCCAGTCTGTATTACAGAGGAGGGGAAAGGAATCCTGTATCTGTTTTACCTCACAGTCTCTGGAAAATACATGGTTAAGTAAGAACTGTGGCCTTCTGTTCAAATTCAACTATTTCAGTGCCCGTGTCATCCCTTCTTCTATTGTCAGAATCAATGTGGGATGTGATGATTTAGGAAATGGCAACAAATACTGTGGTTAAAATGTTTCTAGACTTCAGTATAGGCTCTGCAACAGATCATAAATGTCATGATCACGTGTCAAGTATTCTAAAATAGCGGATTATTTTAAGAAATAATATCAGATCATGTATTTGGAGATCAGTGCTTGCCCAGAAGAAAAAAAAAACCTACACTTATGGCTGACCCTCCAAATTCTGATACGTAAATGTCATATGAATAATGTTCTTTGCATGGATAATCTCAAGAATGACTCCTCCATTGTAATTTGCTGCCACACAGTAATGCCAAAATTTATTGTTCAAACTGGGACTGTTTTCTCAGTGAAGCTGAGTTAGTCTCTAACTCTGTAATGCTGCATCTGGCTTCTGACATCTCTGCGCTTTGACATCCCCCAGAACTGGAGATCTCCAGGGTCTCTGTGCAGAGACCAGGATGGTGCGAGGCCATGGAGGAGGCAGTGCCCAGCCACGTTGCGCTGCCTCGCACAAGCTCCATCACCTTGGCACGGGCGGGCAGGGAAGGCTCATCTCATCTGCAACAGGCACTGTAAGCATTGAGGGCAGCAGGAGCTGGAAAGCACTCAGCACCTAGCAGGGTAGTGAAGTACATAACCCTCCGCTCCTACTCCTCCTTAGAAGTTTGACCTAAATGTTTTAGAAGTGGGGAGTGTGTGGACAGGAAGATAGATGTCTACAGCAAGTCTGAACAGACTGGTAGGACTGCCCCTGCGCTCTGTGTTACCAGTCCGCTCCTTGCGTGGCCGTGTTGCACCCATCTCCACCCGTGGTTCCTGTTAATGGGAATTCTGCAAATCCAGTGAATGTGGCCAACAAAGACAAATTAAGGGAGAGGATAATCTTGCCCGCAGCTATGGAAGAAGAGGGTTACGCCTTGTTGTTTTAGCTCTGTGGGAAGCCACAGTGGTACATACGGCATGTTAATGTTAGGGTGTTTTATTGTATCATTCTCTCATGCTGCGTTCATTTGTAGGGACAACATGACTTCCATAATATTTATTTCAGGGTCATTTTATTACTTTAATAATGCAGATTTAGATTGTAATTAAAGCCTGTATGATTTGTTTTAATAGCTTGCAGCTTCATTCAGCATATGTTTTGATATTATAAAACTGGTTCAATAGACAATGAAGTCATTTGTCCCTTTTACTTATTAAAATGCATGTGTACTTCATCAGGTTTATTCTTTTTGAGTTTTATGAGTGTGGAATTAAATAATAAAGTCACATACAGACACATGCCAAATTTGGGACTTGATTGGTTATGACTGCCCTTGTGAAAGAAAGGACTGAGAAAACAAGTAATCATAATTGTATTTAATATTAGAATAATAATATTTTGCATATTTAACCACATCTTGGGAATTATTGTTAAAATAGATTACTGACCAGGATAAATTTATATGGTGGTATGGATTTCATACTTTTTTCTTAATAGATGAAAATCTTCCCTTTAAAATGGCACCTTTCAGTTAAATTTGATTATTCCTTTTTTTCATTGTTTTGTAAGTGGCATTCTCTGTCTTCTAGCATAATCTGTACTGTACTTTAGGACATTTTATACAAAGGAACAGTTCTGTTTCTCTTTAATTAATTTCTAATATTTTCTGACAATGAGCTTATATTGTCCACATCATCTGCTACAAAGATTATTTTCCCTTCCAGTTCCTTTAAACTGTTTCTCTTGTAACAGGACCCAAACCCAGGAGGTGTTGAACATTTCGGATGAGGAATCAGGTACTGTCAACACTATGTGACTGCAAAGCGTACTCCTCGGCAGTTGAAAAAAATATTTGGTAAGGATTTCGTAGACTTTATTGTGACACTTAAATATCACACACCAGACCAAAGCCCCCTTAATAAATTTTGTTTTCCATCTATATATTACAGGAAGAGAACTCAAAAAGGACTGGACTAATGAGTTTTTCATTTCCTCTCCCACTCTTCCTTTCTGTCTCTCTCTTCAGTGTTGTGGGGTATTTTATTTGTGGTTTGTTGGGTTTTTTTGGGTTTGGTGGTTGTTTTTTTGTTGTTTTTTTTTTTTTTTTTTTTTTTACACTAAAGAAAGAATGAGGAAATCCTGTCTTGTTCCTATTTTATTTTTAGTAATGATCATTTTAGCATACTTTTGTATCCCAACATGAACAGCATCAGTGGTAGCCACCAACTACTTCTCTTGCTCTGAAAAAAATTACGTATCAAATGTCTTGTGAGATAATTACCATCGTCTCCAAAACTGACAGTGTAGACATTTGGAAGGTTTATCTACTTATTGGTTGAAAGTCTTAGATCAAATTATCTTGAATTTTGGGATTGGTAAAATCAAAATCCGAGTGTGAGTCTTATACAGTCAGTGCTTTTTATCTGTCGCCTACACTACCCTATAAATTCCTCTTGTATATTACTAAGAAACTAAAAGACTTTCTGTGGCATTTGGTTTTCATGTCATGGTAGACAAATTGAGACAAATTTTTAAATGAGTTTGAACTGGGTAAAAAAAAAAGAATAATAGTTAACATACAATTTAAGCCTTTGAATATTTCACTGCAGTCTTCTGAGAATAATCAGGGTATCCTTCTATAAACATACACACATTTATTCTTCCAGTTATGCTCAAAAGGGTCTTAAATATGCTGTCCTTTCTGCCAACACATGCATGTGCTGTTCTAACAAGAGGTACCAGCTCTGAAGCACCTTAAAGAAGGTTTAAAGTTAATAAATCTAATACTTTCCTGAGTCAGGGCCTAAACTGTTTACTGATCAGAGATATTCAATGCTATTCATTTGTATAACTAGTTAAATAGCTTAAGACTTGGAGGAAAAAATAAACTCCTCCAAATCCTGAGGCTCATGTGGTATAACCAATCAAGAAAAAAAATGAGAAGATAAAGTGTCTCATGGTTGGTGGCCATGAATTTGAAGCCTACCATAGAGGTCTGGCAATAGAAGCCTTTATTGGGAGGACTTCTGTGGTTCCTGGAAAGTGTGGGATTCAGTACTATCATTGGTATGGTAGAAATTAAATATTCTCTTCTATTTTCTTTTAAGATGGATTAGCGATAGGTTATGAAATGTTTTATGACATAGTTGCCTGTGATAAAACGCAATTGGATTCAGTAGCCTCAGAGGCCTCTCCAATTTCTGAGTTTCTAGGGAGGAAATGTATTGCAGAGCCAACCATCCTTTCTCCTTGTGCTGCTCTTCACTTTACTAGATTTGACTTGACAAAAAGAGATAAGAAGGAGATTTATTTGTTTTGCCAATGCATTTGTTGAAGTCTTTGAAGATGATGGGGTTAAATCACTAATAGTGTCATAGGTGTTGTCCAGTTTGGAAAGTAAATGGCTGCTGTTGGGGTATTCAGTTTTGAGGAAAGAGCTTATTTCCAAGGCAATTTTTTTCTAAAATATGAGTTGGAGCCCAGGCCTCTGGTTTGGACACATCTCAGATCTAACTGTGTCACTTGCAACTGTTTCACTATCTAAAGGTGTTACGGTGATATAATATAAACCCGTAGGGAGGGCATTTCATTTTTTTTCTTTTTTTTTCTTCTTCCCAGAAGCAAAAGTGAGGAATCAGCTTGAGCCACTTGCTATCAGTCAGAATGGTTACTGTGCTAATGAAAATTTGGAACACTATCGCAAACTGCAGTGCTTGGCAGAAGCAGGAATTTCACTGTGATGTTTATGAGGTATATAAAAAGGTCAGTGTTACTTTACAGATTATTAGCCTTAGCAACATTTTGGGTTTTTTATGATTTACTCTTTTTGTTTTGTTTTCTAACAGTCATGATTTTTTGTTCTGGATACAGAATGTAACTTCTCTGATTGGTTGATGTGTTGTTAGAAAATACATTGTGTTTCTAAATTCCAGACACATTTTGACATTATTATTAAGCAAACATTGCCTCTAGAATAATAAATGGTGGGGTTATTTTAAGCAGTAGTCTTATGTTTTCTAAGTCTGCAAAAGAAAGGATCAGAACAATAAAAGAATGATCAAGGCTGGTTTTCTTTTGTTTTAACAGGGAGGTCATCAGTTGGCCTATTGGCAAAACTCCATTCATTGTAATGGACCTACATGAATTTCCAGAATTTGCAGATTTGGACAATAACTTCTTAAGTGTTTTGGAATCCCTGCCTTCTCATCTGACACTGCCAGAATTACCAGTTATAGGATTGTTTTTGTGATGCTAACCTGCCTCTGTAAATAAAGGTAAAGAAATGATTTTTTAGGCCACTGGACAATAGCATTGGCCAGTATGAGCCAGCATGAAATAGTGAAGTAAGACTTTGGATGTGCTAGAAATACCCTGATCCCTGTATCAAATGTAGGTAGCTTGTTCCTCAGTTGAGGATGTTTTAAGTGCAGTATTCAGTTGGGAATCGGGTGATATCTCCCATTTGGAAAAACTGAAGTCTTAGAGTTTGACTTATGTTTTTTCTTTCTCTTGTTAGGGGTTATTTAAAGGGGAAAAAAAAAATATTCCTGAGGTGATGTTTTGCCCCACCAAATGCTTAATTTTGTGGTGCATTGATACGTTCTGAAACACAGAGCCATGTGTATGCTGTCAAGTGTAGACAAAGAGCTGCAAAGTGTTAGTGGTTTCATAAGATTCCATTCTTTTCTCTTCTGATTCCCACAAAGAAGTCAACCTACTCTCCTTTTCCTAGCAACTTTTTTTTTTTTTTTCTAGGTACAGAACCGCATGTTAAGGAGCACAATTAAGCCCCATTGATTTAAATGACATCTTATTATTTTAATAGTTGAGTGACTGTGCTCCCCCTGTGTGGCCTACAGTACATAGGTAAAACACAGTAATAGCAGCTGTGAAAACAGTCTGCCTTCCCCGTGTTTAGATACCTATCTGTGGCTAGGGAGCAACAGAGGAAATAAAAACTCCAAGAATATAATGAGGGTAGAGAATGTACAGTCGGTGCATTTCTTCCAAATCTTGCTAAGCAAAGCAGTTTGAAGACTTGTCCTTTTGTTCTGCCAAGTTTACCAATCTGAACTTTCTCAGGTTATGTGCACTTAATCTCATTCTTTCAAAGATAGGTCCCTCCAGTTCTGTGAGATTGTGGGTCAGGACTTAAATCTTTCTCCCACAGAAGTTGGTGCAATTTAGCCCATACAAAGTTGTAAGTAACAGGGTTAAATATGAAGAACACTGCTGGTTCCTCAGGATCTAATATCTGTTTGTGAGTTGGCTCCTGAACTTGCAGTAGGTACACAAAACCGTTTTCAGTCTTAAATGAGGAGATAAGCTACAATTGTATACCTGATTTAGTAGATGATAGGGGATTTAATAGAAGGTGATCAAGTTAATCAAGACTTGAGAAAAATGAAGGGTAGATTCTCTTTATGGTGATAATGTTCCCTTTCCAGAACAACTGTTTCTGGAAAAAAGGCTTTCTTTTTGCTTTTTTTTTTTTTTTCTAATGATATATTTTGGCTTTTTGAGGCAAGTCATCAGTCTGGAAAAACTACAGAGTTGAGTGCAACTTTGACAAGCAAGCGTAAAGATCTATTTGAAAGGGCATCCCTTATTTCTTCCAAGATTTTGCTGCCTTTTGTAAATCAGACATTGGAGAAACGCCTTAAAATCACCCTCTGGTCTTGAGACTAAGAGCTGTGTGGCACAGGCATCCTGATGGGATTTCAGTCATGTGGTGTGGATGTTAAACAAGGTGTCAGCATCCTCTCCTTTAGAGGGGAGCTGCTGTCAGTACCTGCCTGTAGATGAATGAACAGATCTTCCAGATGTTTTGGGGTCTGTGATCCCCTGGGACTGTTACAGCATGTTTACATTTACTGTGCTAGCCATTTGAAAGCAGCTACTGCCTTTCACAGCCTATTTATTGCTAAGGAAAGTTACGTATTCACTTTTCATTTATTTTAATTTGTTTACTTATGGCATTAGAAGCAGTAGCAGGGCCTATACAACAAGCAAGAGTTTAGATAAACACCACAGCAGACTGGTGAACTGTTTTAGGAACACAATTTTTATCCATAATTTGTAAGCAGCTCCTCAAACTACATAATTTTGGTATGATCTATATTACTTTTTTTCTCTTGCTCCAAATGCCCTTCAAATAACTATCACCTTTGCAGTTGGACGTATCACCTATGCAATTGTACTGGATGATCGTTGTAGGTCCCTTCCAACTGAACTGTTCTGTTCTATCTTCTGTCCCAGGTAGTGACGTTCCTTCTTTTGACTCTAACTCTTTTGCTCCCAAGTTATGGGCTTGATTGTCAGTCACTTTAGTCTTTCCATCATCGTTTTGCTATAATTATGTCTTGAAACCCTGATTGGGATAAAGCTCTATGTGGTAAAGAGAAAAATAGAGGAGGAGCCCATGATTGATAAGTGGAGCAGACAAAATAAACAGGTAATTAATTGGATTGCAAAGGTCAGAGGAGAACCTATACAGAACACTCATTCTTCCAGTCCCATGTAGGTCTTCACTGGTGCTACCTATTTGCCTTACCTTCTTCTGTCTTTCTACTCTGTTAATTATGTGTTTCTTCAATAGTTAAAGTACTTTTGTAACTTCCCTGTATTTTAAGAAGTATCCTTTTGCTAAACAACTTCTTGGTCACTCTGTTACCTTTTAATATAATTCCAGATTATCATTGCAAGTTTATACTTTGATAATTATTATTTCAAAGATTTTCCAGGCTCTGCAAACTTTTGGTTTTGTTTTTTTTTGGGGGGGTGTGGGTTTTTTTGTTTTTTTTTCCTTGTCGGCTTAAGATGATATAGGTGGCTATCTGATGTCTTGAGAACATGGTGAGGTAAATAAACTGATGGTATTTGCTTCTTGTAGTAAAAATTAGGGCTGCACAATGTCTTGGAGAACATTGGCTAAGTAACTGCAGAATGACCTCAACATTTAATTGGCAGTCCAAGCTGGTATTTGGAGGGGTAACACGACACAGAAAGGATAGTCACAGCCCGAAATGGAAGGGTCTCTGCACTGTTCTAGAAAAGATGAAGGGACTGAACCAATTATTTTGTCACTGGGTCTTGAAAATCAGTCTGTTTAGGGGTATAGATTGCTCTGAGTTTTTAGCTGTATAAATTAAGAAATTTTTTTTTTGTGCATATAGAGGAAAAGACTTCTTCAGTTGTTTTGAACAGAGAGATCCACAAAGATTTGCAAGATTTACTTTCTTTTTCATCTCTTAATCTTCCCCGATATCTACCTTGTTCTTGTCCTTGTATGCTACCATGAAAACTGCTACGTTAGCACATCATGTAACATATATATAGCACATAACACACGCTTTCAGCAGCTGAAGCAATCAGCAACATCTTTACTCCCACAATCGTGCTAGCCAAGGCTCCATTTTGCTCATTGTGTCCAAGTCGATATTCCCTCATCCCCTTGGTATTCATGTTTTAAAACACAGAAGCTGATTTTAGAAACACTAAAGCCAGTGAGAACTGCAAGAGCGCTGCACCTCTGGGAATCCAGCCCATAGTCCTTTTGTTTTGAGTGTAGGATGGATCCTACATGAGAAACCTTTTGTATTTTGGAAACTAAGAAGGAGCTGAAGCAAATTTCTTCATACTTGGCAAAACCAGAATTGCTATTGATGGAGACCAAGCATGGAAAGTTCTAGTCTGAGAGGATTATATTTGTCAAAGTTACAACAAGTCTGAACATAAAGTTTTGCGTAGAAATCCCTCTCATTTTTCTATCTACAGAGACAGTAGGATACGTTTGTGTAAAAAATAAAATATGATAATTCAGATTTATATTCACCAAACAATTACTAGTAAGCCAAAAACAAAACCAGATCAGCATAATGATGTTTTTGTCAAGCATAACAATTTTAGTTTGCCCCAAATACACAGATATAGATTTGGACTTTCTGTTACAAGTTGCCAAACATTTGTTTTCATTTAGATCTGTGTATTTGTGCATCGTGCGTATTGGCAAAGGGGATTTGACTCCAAGAAGAACAGAGGTATGATCCAAATCCCAACACAAATCCTTCCATTGACTTCACCGGGAGTTGGATCAGCACCTTAGTGAGAATGTTCAAAAGAGTGTCCAGAGTTGAACTATCACTTCTTCATCCAGCTCTCATTGAAATAAATTAAATATTTTCATTAACTTAAATCATTCTTGGATCTAGCTTTAAAACACAAATTTTGTATAATGGAACATATGGAGGCTACTCTATTAAGCGTATTTTGAACAAACAAGGTAATGAGAATTTAAGGACAGAGGGCTGAAAGCCAGTATTAACTGAATGCAAACTATTAGGGATTAGAAAAATGCAAAATTAGTCACTTTTAAAAGGGCATAATTGTAGAAATAAATCAGATGTCTGCATTCTCTGTAAAGCAATTTTAGAGCTTGAAGAGAATTGAACTGTGGCTGCCTCTGTTGGTTCTGGTTCAGAAAAGCAGCTCCGTTCAGACAGCAGTTGAGCAATGCAACTTAAGTGTGTGCGTAACTCCTTTCTTAAGGAGAGGTGGAATTAAACACATGCTTTAGTGATTTCCTGACCTGGGGCTTTTATTTTCCTTCTGTGAATATTAGTGAAAGTACCTTTTTGTTCATAAGAACACTCATGAAAAGCACATTTAGAGCCCCTGGCTCAGATTTGCTTAATCTAATCAAGGAAGAGAAAGTCACATGATGTATATTAGGTAACCAGTTGCACAATTTGTGGATGACCATTAAATAATTTCAGATAGTAAAAATTGTAATAACTTGCAATGTGCTCTCAGATAGTTCATATATGTACTACAGAACTGTTCTCTAGTTCTGGATGTTCTCTCAGTAAGGAAAATTGCAAGATAGGGAATATTTTTTTTCATAGGAAGTAGAAACACTTGAAAGAAACTTCAGTTGGACTGTTTTCTCATAAGGCAAAATAAAAACATGATTTCCTCCAAATGTGGAGAGAGCTTCCATTGTCTGCATGTCTCAGAGCTTTCCTGATTGAAAAGAAATAGATTCAGGCTAAATAGAGTTGAAAAAAGTCATGCTTAAAGCAGACCCGTGGAAATTACAAAAGAGCTAACAACCTTCACAGATACCTGCAGGTACCTCTTAAACAATATTACCAATTTTGTTTATGCAAGCTCAGATGAATACAGCATTTGTGTGAAAAAGTGCGTATTTGTGAAAAACACATAAGAAAGCATTTTTTATGTTTTATGTGTACATGTTCCACATGTTTTACTTAGACAAACTTTTGAGCAAAGATTTCTGGGTCAAATGACTCCATTTATTGTTTGTAAACTAAGCTATCTAATCTGGCCCAGAGTCTTTTTTTTGTTGGTTTTTTTTTATGTGGTGTAAGTCAAAAACTCATCTGTTGCTGAGCCTTACAATTGCAGGGAGTTTTCAACAAGGCGATTAAACATGAGTTCTGGTTAGGACAAGGCTATAATGGAGCAGAGACGTTATAGAAGAGTGCTTCAAGCACCAGAACTCAGCACCATGACAATACTAATATTTCATTCTTCTGAAGGACATTTGTAGCTCAGTTTATTTCAACTGGCTGTAGCTGATGCCAACTTGGCATCCTGAATCCATAAACACCACAAGAAAAGGATAACTCCAGGAGCTGTTAACTGGCCCAAGCATCTCTTTGCATCTGTCACAGAAGGGTTTTCTGTGTTATTGCAGAAAAGCACTCTGTAGGATGGAGCAGCTCTGTCTCACCCCATATAGCTCTCCAGGGCAATGCCCACATCCCTGTTGCCAGAAAACTTGTGTCACTGCAGAAAGACATGAGGGGAAAACTCTTCATTATCAGACTCTGTCCTATCACCTCCAATCTCGTGTTTCCCAGGAAGTTTCATTCAGCTGAGCAGGGGAGTTAACGCAAAAGCTGGGGACACAGAGAGGCATAATGATACTGATTTACTGTTTTCTTTTGCTTCCACCTAGAATCCTGCCTGCAAAATATCTGAACTGCTCCAGCCTCCTCCTACCCACGTATGAGCAGAGAGAAATACTTTCTTTATTCCTTGTTCAGCAGAACTGACTTCATCCAGTCTTTTGGAAAGAGGATCTTGTAGTTTGCTTGAAGCAGAGGGCAGGGTACCTCCTTTTACTGCGAGGCAGTTTTGAATGCACTTGACAGCTTCTACTGACTCCAGCAGTGAAATGGTAACTACTGAGACCAACTATGGTTACTGAGTATGGTATGTTTTTTTGAAGAGCCTGGCTAGATGCAAACCCCATGGTACACAGAATCTACTGAAGAGTGTTCTGCGCTTTTTCTTCTACTCAGTCCACTATTTTTTTCTTCCAAGGTCTGCAATTTCACATTAGACTGCTGCAGCTACAGGGGACATTCAGTCAGTATTTCTCTGAAGTTCTGTCTCAGTTCAGAAAGACTCATCTGCAATTAATCCCCTTTGAGGGTGAGGGTTTTTTTGAAGACTTACAGCCAGCTGCTAGAAAATTGCAGACATTATGACATAGTGGACTTTGGGTTCCTGATCTCGGGCCATTCTTTTCAACTGCTCAGAAACCAGACACTTATATCCTAGCCTGTTGGGGAACAGAAATGCATATGGAGGCCACACATTTTACTTTATGTTCCTCTATGGACATTTTAACACGCACCCTCTTAAACAGTGCCATTGGGTTTGATATCATAGTCTATAAGGAGTCTGGAATGAGACGCCGCTATGTTTGGCCCTTTACCAAAAAAGCTGGGTACTGCTGCTCTGTAAAATGCATAAAAAGTGCTTGCATGCAAGACTGGCCTTGGGCTAGACTCCCTCAGAAGCCAAGGAGATTGCAAATCTGAACACGTTGTAGGTACTATGTGCATTTCTTTGACCTTCTGCAACATGTGTCTCCCTCTGGATGGAGTATGAGGGAGAGGTCACAGCATGCCAGCATACTAGTTGATGTAGGAATAGACAATAGTGTCTCTTAGAAGAGACAATAACGTCTCATAGATTAGCTGGAAAACTGCAGTGAACTGAGCCCAGTGGAGAGAAACTTCATCTACATTAATTCTTGAAGGATTAAGATAGGATCCTGTTGCTTTAAAGTGTAAGAAAGGCAGATCATGATTTGAGACTGGAGACAGGAGAAAATGTGGTGTGCTGTGCTATACCTTCACTCAAGTGCCTCAATCTTTCCCTAAATAATGGAGAACTGTGTTATCCAGTGGATAGAACAAGGACCAGGTTGAGCTAACTCCTGCCAGCCTTGCAAATTAAAACAGATTCCATCTGAAAATATTCAGCTGGGGCAGAAATAAAAATTATTTCTGGGAAACATGGTTTTATGGCAAGAATTATGTGCCTTTTTAGCTGAATAAAGACACAATGTTTCAGAATTACAGTGACTCAGCAAAGGTCATCTACAGTAGACTGCATTATCATCTATATTTCAATGGACAGAGGATGAGTAATCAGTTATCCTCCCTCTTCATTTTGAAAGCTTTTAGCTCCTTTCTCTATACATCTCACGGCATAACGTAAAAACCATGTCATGGTACAAATGTCTGAAAGATACTAAAATACATGGTATCTCCTGTGTTCTGTTTAGCAGACCATGATGCCACTGATGGAGGCATGGATTTGATTTCTCTCTGACCAGTTTACTTAGCCCTCCATAATCTAAGGGCAGAATATTGAATATAGACACAGAGATAAGGAATGTAAATACATAGGCACAAGTGTCTCTGAGGGACAAATCCTTAGAGCATGTGACCTTGATTGCTTATTTGTTCTGGCTATATACATCACCTAGTGTATGCCCATTCTAGTTTGTAAGTTTGAATGTGCATAAATAGGTAATTTGCTTTCAGGCATAACTTGCCTTCACGTGTCCTGTTGTTTATTTCACAACAGAAAGCGGATATTTTGTCCTCCCAGCTACGCAGCAGTCTCTAAAACTTGCCCTCATTTATTTTCTTTTTCTAACTGTAGTCGTTAAGATCATGGGGCTTTTTTCTTCTCTGCTTTTGCTAGGTTCAGTATGCGAAGTGTGGAATACTCTGTGCAGAGGAGAATTCTTTTCCTTGAAGCATGAAGTGAGCACTAGAAATGACCTCTGTCAGTTACATGCTTATGAAATAAAACAAAGGAAAAATATGCTTTTCCTTCATTTACTGGGGAAAGCTACAGTTTTAACTCCATCTTCAGTCTTCTGGAGAATTAGTCTTCTTGGGGAATGCACCATTGTTTGTGATTTATGCTTCCAATTCCCATTAGCGACTGGCTATATGTGTGAGGGATTCCTTTTCTTTACTAAAAATACAGAAGAGTTTATATAATTGTTTTCATTTAATTATGTACTTGGCCTTAGATTTAAGGAGAACAGAAGAAAAAACAAAACCTTTGAAAGTTCTGCAATTCCAGGTCTGTTTGTTACTCTGTTTATCGACATGTTGCAAGGAGGAAAAAGTGAAACTTCAGGAGCTGAAACTGTGTAGAGAACAGAGGCCCAAATCCTTGCAAGTATCTGACAGGTAAATCTCACAGATTTCATTAAGAGCCTGGCTTATCTTTGTTTAAACAAGAAAGTTGAAGTAATAGATGAAAGTTATTTAATTTGTTTGTCATTCTTTTGTATAGTTTTTAAATTTCTCTGCATTCTATGGGATCTAGCTGAGACAGGTATTTTCAGTGGGAAATGTTACAAGTATGTCCATGCACATGTAAACTTTTAGTGCTTTTCCACTTTAAATATGTGGATTTTTTTCCTACTGGTTATAAGCGATGGCACTAATTTGAAGTCTAAGATTCCACTAGCTCTCCAAAATCTGAATACCGTTAATGGAAACCACTCCCTTACAGAAAGTCAGCAAATAAAATCTGTGAGTTTTAATGAAGAAAGGTGTTAACAGAAAAAAAAAAATCTTTACTTTAAAGAATGAACACCTTAAAGTAAGTTTGGCAACACAGAACATGCAAAATACAATGAGCAAAATTCACAAGCTTTCTTGAAATCATAAGTCCTCATGTAGCCACTGCAGATATACGTATGTGTAACCAGTTATTGAGATTGACATAAATAGCTAATGTGGATGTGGCGATGAAAGCAATAGAGATCAATAACAAATCATGATCCCATTATGGAAGTAATGTATTCTGCATAATGTTCAAGCACATCTGTCACCCCGAAGAATGAAAGCTAATTTAAGTCATTAGGCAGAAGCTAACATCCTTGATAATGGCAGCACTACTTTGCAGGATAATTATTAAACTGACCAAAATGTTTCTTAAATTTGATGGTCTACTGAAGATATAAACATACAAGGGTTTCTGCAAATCATCAGTGAAGCATTATCTGGCTTCTGCAGTGCTCAGCCATCAATGTTGCCAAGGAACACTCATTTCAAGTTATTTTTGATAGTCGTGAAAACACCACCACTTGGATGGCTTTTCCTGCAACATGAGTCCAGTTCGGTGCCTCCAGAAAGCTATATTCAGTGCAATTCTGTGAACAGCATTATGCATTCTTGTGGGTTTTTCTTCTTATTTCTTATAAAACTACATCTTGATCAGCATCAGCCTTCCATAGCATTTTCCATAATGAACTTTTGTCCTTAAAGTTATTATTAGCTTTAAACTTTTCATATTGCTAAAATGCACCTATTCGCCGTCCCTTTGAGGGACAGTCAGTCATTCCTGGCGTTGCACATGACTTCTGTGTATTGCTGTGTGGTCTGTCAAACATAGTTTGGTGGGTAGGGAATATGCAGCCTACAGTGAGGGCTATGTGCATTTTCCTTGAACGTGCTAATGGTGCTTGATAGTGTGGAGGACAGATACGCAAATAGCAAAACTACTCTGTGACTAAAGAGAAGTGCACTGAAAAACTCCAGCTTGCTTCCTTAGGTTGCTCTGCAATGTGAGATCATTGGCAATGAGGCAATTTTGGACAAATGACAGGTTATGGTGGTTAAGGGACCAAGTTTTGCATTCAGTTATTCCTAACCTTATTATGAAGGTCTATTCAATACAGCTCCACTTCAGAAAGAATCATGGCATGTGTTACAGATGAGGATGGTGGTAAGCCAGGTGCTGATTCCTCAGCAATGTTGTCTACAGTGACAGGTAAAAATGCAATTGTATTTTATTGGGAAATACTGCAATGCAGACAGAAAGTTTAAGAAAAGCAGCTCTCCCTGACCATGAGGACATGGGTCTTGACCCCTTTTTCACCTCAATGCTCTCTGACTCTTATTTAATTTTATGAGGTTTTTTTTCTCAGAAGGTGATATCTCAGTGAGGAAGAAATAACGCAGTTATTTCTTCATTCTTAATAATTATTAATTATTAATATTAATTATTAAATTAAATTAAAATTATTAATTATTAATCTTAATTATTTCTTAATAACGCAGCAGTTCTCTTCTTCTTCAGCAAACCATTAGGACTTTTCCTAGCAGGGGGAGAAATGTGTATAATGGCATGACTTGCATTGTGATCTGTTACTGGTGGTTTCATTGGAATTTTTTTTTGGAAAAGCTATATAGGAGAAATAAAAACTCCAGCAAACAGCTTGCCTAATACTTTAACTGTAAAGCATGAAGAGAAAAAGTCTCTGACTAGTAAAATTGTTTCTAAACTCTCACAAGATGTATTTTGTTTTTAATCTTAGGATCTAGAAAGACCAAATAATCAAGTCTGGTACTTAACCCACCCCACCCCAACCAAATAGACTTTTAGTCTAGGATCGATTTTTTTTTTTTTTTTTTTTTTTTTTTTATGAGCAGTTTATAATCCATATCAAAATAACGATTTATAAAGGAAGTGCTGGCACAAATTTAGGACAGAATCCAATAAAAACTTTGTATGACTTTTGGAGTACAGAAACCTGCATAAGGTCACAAGCCTCATCCTCACCTCCCCACCATCCAAAAAAATTGTCTTAGTGTGATGAACATGGATTTTTGTGATGCCAAAGAAAAGAGGGAATAATTGAATTTGGCCTCTAATGACAGCAATGCAATTGTGTTCCTCTGTGTGATTTACAACCTTTTCTTGTATAATAAGTGACATGATGTTACATTCTGGAGAGTAAGTAACAGTTTTCTGACACAGAGGGTTAGCAAGAGAAATAAGATTTTATGAGTTAGGTTTGTGTGAGTGACAGATGGGAGGAGAAAAACTGATTGATTTAATGTTCTCTGCACTTAAAATAGAGAAAATGGGATGTGTCTCTTTGCGGATTTTTCAAGCAAACACAATCTGTAGTGTGCTATGTGTCAGGGAATTATCTGACATAATGAACCGGTCAAGCATGCTAAAACTGGTACTGATTTCATCAACATCCAAAATATGAAACCTGCCAAAAAATTCTAATTGCACTATACTCTGTCCAAATTATTTTACTACTTGCCAAGAAGGGCTTTGAAATATTTGGCAGAGTCTTCCACCAGGAGAAAAGGAAACAAAAGAGAATGAAGTGGAACACAATAAAGAAACACCCCTACCCCCTTGAAAAATAGCATGTTCAGGGGTTAGCCATTTCACAAACTGCTGATAGCTCTGTAACTCATACTGAGTAACTAATCAGAAATAATTTATCAGAGATAAACAAAATGAACTCCATTAAAAAAGCATTCCAAACTTTAAGGTGTTTCTTGTTAGAACAACTGCTTGAATACTGTGATATTCACAAGGTGTGTTGATATTAAACATCAAACAAAGTATCTTTCCATTCATTTACCTTGGTCCATAGCTATGACCCATGAAATAATGCACAGAAGTGTCACTGACTAAGCCAATTCTAAATTAAACTATCATGAATAACTCTACAGTAGAATATTAAAATTACTTCAACAGCCCCAGGTAACAAGGATTGTAGTCCTTATCTCATTGTAAGAACAGTGAGTTAATTATTTTTCATCTGGGACTAGCTCACAAATAAGTAAAATCCAATTCTTTTTTTTTTCAATTTCCTTTTTGTTTCTTGTGCACACACAAGCAAAGCACAAAGCATTGTTTTGTCTTCATCTATGTATTTGTGAGATAGGAATAGCACAATCAGTATGGGTAGGTCTGAAAAGCGTTCTGAGGAGATTTTCTTTCAATTTACGAAGTGTAACCCAAGCAGAAAGATGCTAAAATACAGTTAATAGTTCTGTCTAATGGGATTCAAGGCTCTATTTTGTGCAACTGTTCTTTTTAACATAATTAAGTATGCTGAAAGTGATTCTAAGGCTTTCATACCTATTAAGCCCTTGATTGTGTATTTAAGGAATATGTTTCACAACAGCCAGGTCAAAGATGTTCTTTAGATAAGGTGATTTCTACTCCAGACATCATTACTGCCTGTGATTCTCACTTACCAAACAAAATTCTCAGGAGGTTTGAGCTGCACAGATGCATTTCAGGCCTTCAGGTGGAACCTCCATCTGAGCTCTGCTGCCTTGGCCAAAACCCTGTTGTGTCTCCCATTTCCTCCAACACCTCTTCCTTTGTCAGGGCTGACAGCGGGAAGCACAACACATTTCTGGATGTGCCAGTGAGGACTTTCCTTCAAGAGGAGGGAGCAGTGCTGGCCGTAGCCAACTCCCTCCACCTTTGCAGCTCCCAAGGGAGGCAAGAGGGCCAGAAACTGATTAGAAAACCCAAGTCAGAGATTTCTGAACTCCGAATTTGGCAGGCAAGTGGAGGAGGAGTGGATTTTACGGTATTGTGATTTAAGATGCATTTATTCATAACTAGGAAAGCTGCAGACATATTGTGTTACTGCATCAGGATCTTAAGCAGATGTTTAGATTTTACAGAAAGGGGTATATGAGAAAGTTTCAGTTTTCCTTGAATTTTAAAAGAACTCATTATTACCTTTGTTTTCACACATCAACGCCTACAGGGAGACAATCTATTTCATTATGTCAGATTGCTTGAATACACAAGCAATCTGGTTTTTTTTTTTTTTTTAATTGTTTTTTTCTGATTAGGCTAAGTAAATCAAGGTAAATGTATAATCAATGCACGTCATTGCAAGGAAGCTTGAAAGGAATCAGGGTAGGAATTTCTTAGGGTAAGATTTCTCAGAGTCTTCCATAATGTGATCATAATTTAACAGAAAGATAACACAACTGGTCAGTTTGTTTGTTTCATAGTTGCTTGGAATATCTCTTGTTTCCATTTGCATTAATGTAGCTGACCTGCTGGTGAAACCAGACCAATTAGTATGTGGAGAAACTGTATTATAGGGAAGGAATAATCTTATCTTAGTTTTTTATTCATGTGATTCATTAGGGTTTTGGGTTTTTTTTTTTTGTTTGTTTTGTTTTTTTTTTTTAAATACAGGAAGGCCACACCAATGATGGCATTATCCCTGCAAACCACTAGAAAAGGTTCTGTGGGCCAGTGAGCTCTGCCAGTCTCCACATCGCAATGTGTTTTCCAAAGAATATGCACAGGGAGAGCCTACCTGCATGCTTTAGTTCAGCTCAAGAGTGCTCTTTTGAAGAGAATCTCCCAGTTGTCCCCATTTACCTTGCTTTGATATGCATTGGCAAGTGATCTTGGTGCTAATGAACTGGATTCCTTTCAGATGAAGCCCTGCTGTAAGATACACTCCAGCATTGCGGCTAATGAGCTCCAGCTGCTAGTGGGCTTTCAGGCCGCAAGACCTGACTGGTTCAAAGTTTGACAAATAAGCATCCAAACCCTCAAATAAGCCCTTTCCCTCAAATGCTTAGTGTGTGAACTTTGGGTCCTCAGCAGCAAATTTTGACCCTTAGTAACTCATCCTGTTGGTCTGTAGTGCATGATAATGTAGCTGCACATGCTTATCCTTAGTAATGATCATTTTTGGAGTGTTGTACCTTCAACTTCTGAGATAACATATTTGCACCCAGCATCTGGGATCTATATAGCTGTTTTTTCTAACGTGATTTTGAATTATTTAAGAGACTTGAAGCTGTCTTAAAGAAGAAAATCCTTTCTAAGGAAAATCCCTCAAGTTTATCTATCTCTGTTTTGCCACTGATTTGCAAGATACAGGAAAGAAACCTGTAGAAAAATATAAAATATAAAATAAAAGTATGAATCTGAATCTCTCCCTTGGTCTCATAAATAGAATAAACATTTCCTTCTTGCATAGGCGAGTTCAAGTTTCCTCATCTGACTACTAACAGAGCTCTGCCAGCTTCCAGGAGTTCTTCGCTGAAATACTGTTTCAGGTGAGAGAGACATTTACACATTCGTTACTTGTATGTTGAGATCGTTGGGTTCTTCTAAACTTCTGCTGTTGTCTCTTCATGCATTTGATTGATGTTGTGAAAAGCACTGGGGGAGTGGATCTGAATTAGTGGGCTGAGTGATGGGTATTCACAAAAATGTTGGTAGGTTGTGACTAGATTTTTGTAGAGGAATTTTAGACTCTCTCTATCTGATTATCATAAACAAATTCATTCTGCTTGCTAGATCTTCCACTGTGAGCAAATACATAGGTAGTAAAACCACCACTGAGAAACTGTTCTCCTTGGTTAAACAGCTTTTCAATGAATAACATCCCTGTTTCTTTGACTGTCCCCTCTACAGTCAAACATTGTCGGCCACTTTGAGAATTGTATGTACAGGAGGAAATCCTAACTGAGTTGGATGCCACCAGATTCCCTGGATTAAGTTTTATGTTATAAAAAAGGCTGATGTGCTGCTGGGATACGTTGCAGGCATGGATTAGCCAATGCACAATGGTATAGGAAAATAACACAAACCTGGCAAAATGTTAGGACGAGCATGCTTTACAGAAGAGACATTTTTGCTGCTGTCTGATATGACCCTTATGGGTTCCAGTAACTACATACATGGCAGTTGGTTACTACATCCAACGCTGCTGTTTTTCTACTGACTGCTTGCGTCCGCTGGCCTTATATTTTATTGCTTCTGTTGTCACTTTATTTATTATGCTTTTATAAGCTTTATAGATGTTCACAGCACTTTATAAAACACACAGTTAGACAACCTTGTTGCTGCAAAGAGCCATCGAAGCTCTGATCTTGCACTGAGCTCTTATCCAAAGCACGCTCCCATTGAACTTAAGGAGATGCCACACAGGAATAGGAGTCTGCACCAGCAGATCCTGCTGTAAGGTCTGGGCTTAAAATACTGATGGCTTAATGCTGATCCAGAGCTTGTGGGTGAGCATTGAGGCAAAATTATATGTCTTTACATCTTGGCCTATGTCATAACCGTAGCCTCTGCTGTTCATGTCACAGTGCAAAGGAATCTGCTGTCTCTGGTTATGATGGCTGCTAATCTTTCTGTAATAAAATATGGCACCTACTTCCATGTCTGCATGAACCATGTTGGCCTCTGTTTGCTAGAGTCAAGTAGTGAGAAAACATTCAGGACTGTAACTTAAGTGGTTTGAGAACTGGGATCTCTTAGAATATGTTTTAATTTTCTCCTCATTCTGGCACCAAGGCAGATGTGAAGATGAGTCCAAGGAAAATATGAAATATCCAAATATTATTTAACTTAAGCCATGCAGGTCCCAAATTCCCAACAAGATACATCAGACGTAATAGCACTTTGTATCCTTACAATGGAAAACAGCAAGAGTTGTAAAGCTGAGATTATCCTAAATAGGGATTATTCAAGTTCTTTAGACCTCTATCCACACAGGAACTTGCTTCTGAAAGTAAGTGCATTGTATTTTATTAGTATAAATACAGAATTAGGAGTCTCGCAGCAGGTATATGAGACTGACAATTTTTTGTCTCTAAAATTTGCCAGCTATGATTTCTTTTGTTCAAATTCTGTTCTAAAACAGTTAAAATCTGCACTTCTAGTCATGGGAATAATTTGGTTTTAGCGAGTGTTTGGCTTGAGTTGCTACTGATGGAGTTTTATATATAAAAATATAAAGCATGTAGTTTATTATAAATGTAAAGTCCAAATGATTTAAAGTCTGTGTCTAAAACGTGATTTAAGACCTTTTGATTCCTTACCAATACTGGAATTGTTTGGCAGATAGTCAAGTCTCTGATTAAAATTTGAACAATTCGCGTTCTTTTAGTCTATACATCTCTGCCTATGTCCTCTTGAGCATGGACAGATCACTAAAAGAAAGAAACTGTCAGTAGAGGTCTTGTCCTTAGCCCTCCTGAAGGGAGCAAATGGAATAAGAGAAGACATCCCACAGTTCATCTCTGGAGGAGGTTGGTTTTTGCAAGCTTTTTGACCTGTGAAGCAAGAGCATGGTCTTGATGACCCAGCTATCTGTACTGGGGTATCTGCTGGAATTCACTTCAATGTCTTCTGTGTCCCTTTACCTGAGTTTCCTCCCAGGGAGAGTTCATCCCAGGTGCTGTCTCCCCATGTAGGTGACCATCTCCCCCAAACAAGAGAGACAGTCGTTGATATTTTTCTCACAGCAAGACGATTTCATTAACTGAACATGATGAAAGTAATTGTTACGACGCTGAATAGTGGATACTACAGAGCCAAATAATGGAGAATTCCATTCATGACCCATGACTGGACCATGGGTTGTAGTTCTATGTATACTTACATTTCAGGTGTTCTAGAAGCACTTAGCCTGTGCTTTGTTGTGTTGTGTTACTTCCTAGTATTTGTCATTTTCAGGAAAGTAAGAAATTAAGTTTCTTGCACTGAGCCTGTCAGCTAGGATTGCTTATGAAAGTGTTGATTTTACACGTAAGAAACAGAAAGAATAATACTCATGTTATTAGAAAAAAAAAGCCTGTTCCTGTTCTGGGAATTTTGGAACATTCTTTGCATAGGAAGACAAAAGCCTCATCATTTCAGAGCTTAAGCTTATCTCTAGCAATTGACCTTTCTAAGGAGTGAGTTAGTTAATATTTGTCTAACATGGGGTTTTGTGGTTTTTTTTGCATTTAGTAGTGGATACTGTGAGAGCATGCTGAAAAGCTTAACTTGAGATTTGATCTATCATAACACTTTGGATAGACCTGAAGAAGCTAACAAACATCACATGAAAACAAGTGCCAAGAATGTCACTGATATCTTTGGGCTGATATGTAACTGCCCAGTTTCTTTTTTTTCCTCTTGTCAAGCTTCCTGTACTAGTGGGAATTTCAAATGGCAGAATTTTAGAACTCACTTTATGTGTGTGAAACTTCCACAGATTGAGGAGAAATTTGGCGTTGCTGTAGAATTCATCCCTACATCAGTGAAAATACGTGGTTTGGGTCTAGAAGGATGAATCAGCGTGAATCTAACTTAGGCAAAACAAAGTAATGCTTCAGGAAAGAGAGGAAAAGAGAGAGATACAACTGACATGCCAGTTTCTTGTGAAACCAATAAAACCAATTCATTCTTGGCATTTTAAATACTACTTTTAACTTTTAGTAAGTGGGTCAATGTCTTTATGCTAGTTGGGAACAGCACAGATAGATGTTTTTTAACACCCAGTGAAGCTTATCGCCCAATGTCTAAAAGGCAAAATTTATCTTGTTTTTAGATGATTTTTGTTTGTTTAGCGTCTCTGAAGATATGATCATGTAACACTGATGGTACTGTATGTCAGAGTTGTGGAATCATTCCCAGTCCTTTTCTTATATCTTTTTTTTTTTTTTTTAATGCCTAGGTTTTTATTTGGAAGCAAAATGTCCACAGATTTATAAATGTCTAGCCCTGAAAATGGTTAGCGACTGCATGTAATCTCCATTTTTATCTGCAAAGTGTAAGTAAAAATCCTTTGGCTGTGTGTTGTGTATGTTAATGCTTTGAGCTATTGCTTAGCACTTCAGAATAGTTCCTCCCTCATTTTCTCTAGCCAACTACTTGTAGATCTTTGCAGATTTTAGTGCTAAAAAAAGCCAGCAAAATTGTAAACATCTTCAGTTATGAGAATCTATCAATCTAGTACATCTTGGAAATGCAAACCATATTTTGGAGGAAAATGGTAAGTGAGGAGACAGTATGAAGCTAAACCTACTTGAGGCTTGCTTAGTCCTTTCTTGGCAAACACTTAAATCTTTTCTTCTGCTGCTCCATATCTAGGGTGCCAGCTGCGTGGGCAATGTGAATACTTCTTTCCCATGTTATGTATTCCTCATACAGGTTGACACTCTTTTTAAGAGAAAAATCAGTAGAACTAAAAGGGGCGGGAGGGAGTTATTCACTTCCTTTTTGATGGCAAGGTAGGACTTCCATATGTGTCTGCCCAATTTGAGTAATGACTGCTTGGGAATGGAAGGGTGGATAAAAAATACTAAAGAAAAGTTCAAATGGCATGGGGAACATTTTAGGCCATTGCCCCTGGAAAACACAAGTTATAGTATATATCATCTAGTCTTTCCTTCTCACTTACTCTCTTTTTCTTTCTCCCTGAATCTATCTACTGCACTTTAATTTTTTTTGCTCGTTTTATTATTAGGCACGTTTATGGGAAAACGGGTTTTATGGTCTCCTTCTGCTAATAAATGTTAAGGAATATGACTTAAAGTGGGGAATACACAGCAGGAGATTATGAACTCTTAATAAACAAATATCCTGTTTTCATGCAAATATTCTTAGTAACACAAACAAAACAAAGCAGAGAAGGAAATGCAGCCAAAGTGTTATACAAGCTGTGGTGTAATTAAATAGGAGGGATTTCAGAATTTTCCAGAGGCCAAGAAGAGTCTCAAGTTATCTTTCAAACTTTTCCAACTCATTCCTTCAGATGGTTTCATCCCATAATGTTGGATGGAGGATTGGAAAAGGAGAATTGGAGGAATGACAAAGTAACTTAAGAACTTTGCAAAATTCTCAGTGCCTGTCTTGTTCCATATCTTCTCCTCTATGAGCGACTCTGACCTTAGAACTTGGCAGACTATATGGTTTGAGGGTTTTAGAGTTTTCAAAAAGTTTCTAAGGTCATGTTGTTGTCATCATTATGGTGAAAATACCATGTTCCTCCACAATGATAAGCATGATATTATCTGCAGAAGGTATTAATCCTAGTTAATTGGTATTAGCATTATGTCTAACCTTTATCCATATTAACATGCTGGAATAAAATGTAAAAGCTTTACTGATGGTGTAATCGTGACATAAAAACTGGGGAGTGATTAATGAGAAAGGAAAATCTAGATCATATGGTCAACTGGATGCAACAAATAGTGTGTCTGAATATGGCCAAATACTTCCTGCATCTACTAGCCAAGGGGATAACAATAATTACAGGAGAGAGGTCTCCGACTTGGAAAGAGTGATTAAAGAACTGGGAATCAAACTGGATAATAACTGATTGCTACCTTCTGGACTACTGCTGTGGCCAAAAGAGCTGATATAATCCATACACAAATATCCAAAGGAATCTCAAGGCACGTTTTATTTAGTCTTGATGCAGTGGCTATTGGGCTTTAGCGTGCCCAGGTGTCAAGAATTGAAGTTGAATGGTCAAAAGCTGATCACAAAACAAATGTCAAGATCTAGGAGGGATTAAGAAACATGTATGTTTTATATTTATGTTTATTTATATTTATGTTTATTTCATATTTACGTTTATTTTTTATTTATATTTATTGTTTAGCCAGACTGTGAGTAGCTTAATGGATGCTTCAGTCATTGCTAATGCATGTTTATAAGGTGAACAAAACTTCAAAATTGGGATCACCAGTCTAGCAGAGAAAGCTGTCAGAAGATTCAATAACTGCAGGCTGAGACTTGGATAAGTTTAGATTAGAAAGAAGATGTACATTTTTAGTTACCATTGGAGCAATTTTCGAAGGGTTGTTGTGGAGTCTGTCACACTGCCAATTTTTACATCAGAATTTTGCACTTCTGCAAAAGAGAACAAAAGCATTCACATTCATCCAAAGTTTATTTTTTACTCTTTGGGTTGGCTGCACCACAGAGCAAATTAGTCAATTTTTGTCTACTTTTGTTCAAGTTAGTCTTGACCCAGACTTTGGGTCCAAATTCATACCTGAACTTTTGCAGCTATTCCCTATCTTGCTTATGGATCAAACCAAAGCCTAGTTTGTGAAAACACTTGAATTTCACAAATAGTCATTTATATAGCCAAAATTTGTAGCTGGCTTCAAACTTTCTATTGTGTTGAAACAATATCTGGCTTCAGCTATCTTTAAATTTGGTGGAAGTCTGGTTTTGAACTTTACAGCTTGGGAGCTTCTGTTTTTTCTTTGCTAACCTCATGGGATTGCAGGTATGTACCATGTATACTGTGGTACAAATGCCACATGGTTACTGACTTTGGGAAGCGATGAAGTTTTCTGTCTGCTGAAAAGATGCAATACACATACCTGGTTATTTCCAAAACATTTGTACCATCCTTGGAAATGACATGGGACAACTATAAGTCACCGATGATTTTACATAGTTACAACATAATCTTCTTTCTTACTTTTACTATAGCTTTAATTTACATTTAGAGAGAGAAATCTCTCTAAAAATAATAACTTGTTAGAAGATTATTTTTGCAACTGACAAAATCAGACAATTCAGACAATATCATGATGAGCACATAATCTAGAAGAGCTTAGTGATGTGCTCCAGGGAGGTGTAAGTGGAGCAGGGCTGTTGAGACCCTTGAAGCCGAAGTACAAAGTCAACTATTCTGGAGCATGCTGGCTACAAGCAATTGGAAAGCAGATGAACAGCCATCCTGACAAACATATGCACAGGTTCTTCTCTCTTGCTTGGGCGCTCTTTCCTCTGAAATTTGTCATATTTGTAATATTACGAATAAATAATTACTTTATTTCCCTTCATTGTTCATCTCAAGAAAAAAGCTAAGAGTAGTATAGGATGGCTGACCTAGACCAACAAATCCAAACCCCTAAAACTGAAAGCCAAGTATATGGCAGATGATTAGTTTAGATGGCTTAAATAACTCCTAATGTGTAAGCCCCTTTCCTGCAAGTGCCGTGGCCTCACAATGCGCGTTAGACCTCACACTGGAAGGCAGAATGTCATGACATCTTCTATTTTCTTGGTGTCTACTTGTCATTTAAGTGACACTTAGCCAGCATTTGCTCTGTTAGCTTACTTATAAGCTCTTTAGCCTGAGTTCTTGAAGTGAGGATTGACACCGCAAAAAAATTTCTTAGTGTTACGCCATCAGGTGCCAATGGTCATTAAAAACCTTATTAGAAACTTTGGCGATTTTGAACGTATAGAATTGCACTGACCTCTAAACTTTCAAGACAGGATGACTTGGGAAAAGGTTCCCTCTTGCAATCTATGCCTTAAATCATTTGGTACCTTTTGTTTAAATTCTGATTGAGAATCCTTATGCTAGCAGACTTCCTTGCTTTTACTTTTTAAAAACTATAAAATAAATTAAATTCCTTTTAATCCATTTAATTTATTTACTTGCAGAAAAGAAATACAAATATATTATGTATTTCATTATATATTCTTGATATATTTTATTTTCTCATTATGTTATTGATGTATATTGATTTGTATTATATAATCCAGGTTGAAGGATCAATATTATTTCCTATGTCTCATGAGAAAATAGTGGATTTTTATTGCCAGATATAACAGTGCATCTAGTAGTAAAATGTTACCATATAGCACATTCAACTTTGCTGTTTTCCCTGTTAGACTGGAAAATATTTTAATGACTTCAGCATTTTAAATACCGCCAGGACAACTATGGGCATTGCATGCTTTCACAAATTCAAATAAAACACATAATTTCAAGTTAACTCAAATTTTAGTCATATAAACATTTGATTAGGAATGAGTAAAACATTATACAAGAATAAAAAAAAAATAAATATAAAGCATCTGTTCCAGAGTTTATGTAACATCATCTGTAGTATATTTAATTTCTTTTCTATGCAGAGGTTTATATAAAATTGTATGATCTGATTTAAAGGGACATTATGAACTTTAAAACACCTAGTTTTGCAGCAATGCAAGTAACATCCTGATGTTTCTGTATTATGAGAGCTTATTGTAAGTGTTGGGTGCCAAGGATTATTATTTTTTCACTTCAGTGTGTTCCTGCATTTCTCCTCCATATGAGTATTCTACTTGCTGTTGTGGAGGAAGAACTCTGATGTTGACTTTTATGTTCTCCTTCTATCAGAGGATGGTGTAGCACAGCAGTTTACCATGCACTAGACAACATCTTCCCCTCTTGACAACACTTACATCACAGTCTTCTAGCCTTAATTATAGCTGCTGAGTGGAGCACTGTGCTGCTAGATATCTAGAGAGCTTTTTAAAAGCTCATGGTGGAATTATATAGTCAACTTCTGCTGAGTCTTAACAGTGACTGAACGCTTCTTTGCACTTTTGTAAATCATTCCCCAAACACTGGCCTTTGCAGTAAAAGTAAAACATTAGCTGAAATGCTATGTTCATTTCTCCAAACCTCTCTAAAAGATTTTAAATAAGTTTTTTAGATTTTGGATCAGCAGTGTAAGTGGATTGAATTTTCCTGAAGTTGAACTTCATGAACTTTTGGATTCTTTGCCCAAATATACTTATACTGGAAAAGATGCAGACAGTATTTGTTTGCTATCCTTTAAAAAATTTATTTACCTTCTGGTAACTTGGAAACATATCCTAGAACACTTTGTTCAAACGTAAGATGTTAAATTTGGCCCCCATAACAGGCATTCCAGTGTAATCTGTGTGCGACAGCTTTTGTTGTTTGGTATAATGGCTTCTGGACCGTTGCTTGGAACCCAAGACTGATCTCGTTGTCAGCAATGGAAAATGTACATAACTCTTGAAAACAGATGAAGATCTAAACTGGCCCTTTGGTGAAAAACGGCCTGGTTTGGAGATCATTATTTTTTCAGGGTTGCGAGATATTCTGCTAGTATTTAATTTCTGTTTAGGGAATCTGTAATAATCTTGTTTTGCTTGATCTGCTTTCTCTAAGAGTTGTTATACTGGCTCTCTGGAGCCCTTTCAAATGCTTTTAGCACTACTTGTTCAAAATTTTGCTTGTTAAGCTGATGGTCCTGCATGATCACAAGGCCTGTAAGGACTAATGTTCAGGAATGCAGAACAGTTGGAGTGGATTTTGGTTCAATTTGTCTAATACCTGCCTCTTTCTTCACCTTGCTTTCTGAATACCTTGAAAAACTCCCTGTTATTTGAAATATCACAATATGATGTTGCTGTTTGCTGAATGCTTTGGTACTGGCAAGGTCACTCCAATATGCTCTGCCCCAGGTCTTGATTGACAGTGAATATGTTTGAAGAAAGAGAAGGAAACACACACACAAATATCTTAAATTTTTGGAGCCTTGTATTCTGTTTTTTAGCATTAACTTGTGCCCTCATACACACCAAAGCTTTTTTACAATCCAGACTTTTATTTATTAATCCTTTAGCCCCTTTACTATCCCTGACTCCATTTCACCTCTCCAGAATGAACACAGTTTTAAATCTTTGAGTAATTGTACTTCCTTTCCACTGATATTCTCAGTAAACTTTCTGGCACCAAATTAAAATTTCTTATTCTTGCTTTGGAGGCTCTGTTTGTTTGTTTCTCTTGTCAAAGCAACCATCTTCCTTTGCTCCCTCACCACGTGAACCTGGGCTATACATTTAATATCTTCTCTTTCTGGAGCTTTTTCAGAAGGATCCTTATCTTCCCTCCTCTTAGAAAAATTTTGCTTCAAATCTCATCTGTAATACCTGTATGAAAACATTGAGTATGGGGCAGAGATGCAAGGAGCCAGCATTTTCTTACCTATATAGAATTATTAAAAAAATAATTTGTGCATTATACCTGCATATTATATATATATATATATATATATGTGATTTTTCTGATAGTAATTGATGTTCTGCTGAATAGGGTATAGGACTGGACGAGGAAGAATAAGGGCAATAAGGAGTCATTTTTGAATTAGAGAGTGATTAAATAGATACAACTCTCCAGATCATTTAGGAAACAAAAGGATAAAGGTTTTTAAACTGATAAATGTGATGAAGAAAGGAGCGGAAGAGATTGCTCATTATCTCTTCTAATAGAAGAACTAGGCCTTTAAATGTAGCGACCAGCAATAGGCTCAAAACCAGCCGAAGGGAATAACTTCACATAAAGGAGTAATCTGGCCTGATACACTATGGATGCTGAAAATTGACTTGACCTCTGAAAGTAATCAAGTGAACTCGCTGAAGAAAAAGAAAAGACACAGCACTGAGACATTGGATTTGGATCAGGAAGGTCCTGTTTCCCATCTCACTGGCGACTGAGAGAGTGTGTTGAGGGAAATATTGCTTCATGCTTCTCTAGATATCTGCTCATGGCTACAGCAGGAGACAAGATGCTGGATTATTAGTCTCACCTGGTTTGTTCATTGCCCAGAGCAATTTAATTCACTCACTACCTGTGTTGCAGAATGTTCGATTATTCAAGTAGCCTAAGCCCAACTTTGCCAATAGGCACTAACTTACATACCTGAGTCTGGAAGGTAGTTGTCTTATGCAACTTTGTGGTTTACACTGCTTCTATTGTTGGTGGAGACACTTCTGCAGATGTCTCCATGTGTCATGAAGTAAGTTAAGTGGTAAATTTGCTCATAATGACAAACTGATTTGGCAGTCTTGAGCTTTGTTCCTGCCCCTAAAGGGATTTATCAACATTTTGTTGCCTTCCCTTCTCTGCTCCCACATGTTTTTCTATTGGGCAATTCCCCCCGTTGTTGCATTTGTTTCCATCCTTGGTATTTGGCCAAGCAGGGTCAGTTGCACTCCTGGTTCCTCTGACAAAATTCTTTGCTTCTCAGTCTCTAGCTGATCTCCATCCTCACACTTCCAGACTCTGCATCCAGTCACAGCTTCCCTTCCTCAGATTTAAGCCAAACTGTCACGGAGGATAAAAAGTGTCATTACAACTTCTCTTCTTATATTTTAATTGCAGGAAATGTTTTGCTCAGCTGCTTGTTACAGTGAGCTGAGAATAGGAGGAGTCTTCAGGGAAATTTTCACTTCAATTCCAACTTCCAGTTCGTGCTGGGCTTGCTTAAATAGTTTTTTTTTGGGGGGGGGGGGGGGGGTTTTGGTTTTGGTTTTTTTTTTTTTTTTCTTGATAGAGTCTGGGTGGGCCAAGTATAGGCAGATTTTTACAGGTGTAGTTGAAAGACTATCCTTGACACAGAACAACTTCCCTGCCTAATCCCAGGCTTTGTTTCAGAACCAAATTAATAAGGGAAGCTCGTTCATATATTATTTTTTCAGCAGGAACCCAAATCCTGTGTTTTCCCCTGTCTGTTCCTTAGAAACAGGTAAATGTTTTTGGCTGAAGCTTCCAGAAGAAGTCTTGCGAAGCAGACCCCCTGCTTTGGGAATCATCAACCGAAAAGTCACATTTGGCAGAGTCATGTGAGAAACAACACTATTGTAGGAAGTACTGAGCTACTTCAACATTAAGCAGAGCTACAAGTCTCACTTAGTGGTAGTGTGTTACCCAGAGCGATATACTGTCTGGAGCATTTTTAAAATTATGGGTGTAACTTTGAATTTAGGTAGAACTCTGTGAAGCTAGTTATCTATAATTTTTTTGTTGGTAGGTTCTGCCTTGAAAATATTAATATGACATGAAGGTGTCAGCCATTTGTCATTCTGGACAATTTGTCACCAGGGTGCTTAAAACGCTAAGTCCCAACATTGGTTGCATGCAGAGATTGTGCAGGGTTAATCAGTAGACCAGAATTAAGTCACTAAATTTTTTTTCCTTATATTCTGTTATGAATCATGTCCTTGTGTCAATTAAAAACATCTGTGCATGTCCATTTTCCAATGACTTATAGATGTGCATCCTCTTTCTTCCCAAACATTCCAAGGAATCTTAACCTGGTATGTAGATGACCTGTATTTCTCCATAACTGGAAAAAAATACTGAATTAAGTAAGTATGGCACGTTCATACCAAAGATTTTATGTGGTAGAAGATAATGAGAGACAGTTGTGAACTCCTATGATACTATAGTTTAGAATTATAGATGGAGCAGTGGCAAGGCCTTTAGCTCATGTTGTATAAATGTGATACAAGAGTGATGGGAGCTTATCAGGAAGGCTTTTTTTTTTTCCTGGAGAACTGAAACAAAGCTAATTGAACCTTAGTATTTGTAAAACTGGCAAGAAATTTCTTTAAAAAAAGGTAGACTCCATCAATTCTGTCTTACTGTTTAGCTTTGTTCTGTGATAGAAGGAAGCAGACATCTTTTACACAAAGTTGGCAATGGCTTTGAGAATATTTTTGTTTTGAATATGAGAGAAAAGTAAAACTTTTTTTTTATGGATACATCTGACATTCCTTTTTTTTTTTTTTTTTCTTATAAAAATGATTTTGAGGCATGGAGAAGCCAGGGAGGGGGATTTTCTAATGGAAATTAATTTCATGATTTAGTTCTGGGAAGTTAATTTGGCATAAAATTTTTATTTGTGTTGTGGTTTTTTTTTGTTATTGTTGTTTGGTAGGATTTTTGAATTTTTTTTTACTGTCCTCTGTAACCTATAGAGACAAAAATATGTGATTGACTCATGAATCAGCAGCTGGTATTTCAGTTATTGTCACTGTTTGATACAGTCACAACTTATGTCAAGTATGACAAAATTCTTCACAAAGTGATACGTAAATAGTAATCAGAGCAGCAATAGGACAGGAATTATTTATTTCCTTCCATCCACTGCCTTTCAGTGTGTTGCAGAGGAGAAATCTGAGTGTTTGTTTCAACTTTCTGATCTTTTAGTTTCTTTCTGAGGGCAGATTCTGTGTAAAAACTGATAATGTGATAATCTTTGCTCTCAATTTAAAAGAGAGGAGGAGAATGTGACACCAAGCAGTTTCTCTCTCTTTTTTTTGGGGTGCAAAACTTTTATGGGTTTCAGTAGTTTGTTGGCCACCAGAACAGGACAATCCTATTGATCATGGTATCAAAAAATAATGTAAAAAGTTAGACTCCAGAATTTGGCCATTAAAGTAATTAATAATATTTACCTGCAGAACTCGTCCATTGATTTAAATGGAAGTTTTAAATGCCTATGGAAAACTTCCTAATAATAAAAATAATTTTTACAATCTTTTAAATTTTTATACACATTCTTTTTTTTTTTTTTTTTTAACTTTTGCAATATTTAACTTATCTTCATTCAGCCTCCCCTGTGTGTCTTTTGTGAATACATGCGTTCTGCAACAGGAATTTATCGCTAGGAATTTGTCCACATTCACAATCACACTTAAGACAGTGCTTTTAACCTTAATTTCTTGAGTCATGTGGTAGAGGACCTTATGTTTGACATCACGGAGCTCAGTAAAACTTGGCCATTGAAACACTGGTTCCATTGAAAAACATCTGGAGAGAAACCAATAGTCCAATATATCCTGCTAGACTACACTCAGCATATCCAGCCTCCTGGTTTTTCTCTTTGTGTTCTGCCTTGTAAAAACCTGGCTATGCTTACAGAAATGTACAAACACAAGAACAAAATGGATGCACTCCATGTTCCTAAAAATGTCACATCTTGGCTGTGCTGAAAGTGTATGTATGCTTGCTTGGCCGTAGCTGTGACTGGTTTTTATGTTGCTCTTTATCATACTGATGCTAAAGTTAAAGACTGAAAACCTCTACCGAGACATCTGGTTCTTTTGCTATTACCTCTGCACACTTTTTCCATATAGTGTATTTCTCATGTTTTACTTAGTTGACTTTTAAATAGCTCAAGTGGTCAAGTTTCTGTAATTTCTTTTGGATCTCTTCAATAATGTGTGAAAAGTCTTGTTTAAGGCTGACAAATAATATCAAATTAGAGGTTCCTTTTCCATTCACTGTGTTCCAAGTTTTAAGAAGAAACTGCAACTCCTTTTTCCTTTGTAGGTCAGCATCCCTGTAAAAGAACAGTTCTTAACGGATATATCAATATATTAAACTGCAAAGAAGCTATGTAGCATCATCTCAGAATATGTGTCCAAACTTGGAGAAAGTTAATGATTTGGTAATGTTTATATTCTTTATTTTAAAACAAATCAAACAGTTGATTGTGGTTGTAGGGATTTCTTTTTAGTCCTTAAGAGCAAGAAGAAAATAGGAAATAAAATTTTTCTTACCTTTATTCTGTTCAACATAGTTTCTAGTTCTGAGAAGCAAATGTCTGCCTTTAAAAGAGCTTGTTGCAACTTTTGAGTTGTACAATATGAAAACAGGAGTGGGAGGAAGTGACAGACTACTGTTTAATCTTGTATATCACTGAGTGGCATGTTGTAACTGGAAGATCTTCAGAGATAGATAGTTAAATTTCTTTGCTGATTCACAGAAGCTGACAATTACTTCAAGTCCTGTTTTGGAATGAGAAAAACCCCCTAACGCCTGGGGTTTTTTTTAAAGTTAAGTTAATATTTATGTTAACACATCTTATTTATTTGATCACCTGAAAATATCCATCCAGGATTAAAGAGGAGTCCTTATTCTGTGCACAGCATCTAGTTCATCTCCTCTGTCCTACAACTTGTCTTTGAGCTTTTCCGTTTTCTCCTAACAGCTCTCAGCATATCAGTATCTTCCTTAAGAAAGGGAAAAAGACTTGAACAAAACTTTGAAACCACTGATAACAACTTTAAACATTTTCCTTAACTCCACATGGTCTACAGAAAAGTTAGCTAAATAACACTGTTCTATCAGTGTGGGATTCAGTCCAGATCCATCAGGTGTCTCTGACAGAAGAAAGACTTAAAGCAGACATCTTGACTTTGAAGCCAAAAGCAGCCGATGTCTTTTCACATGAGACAAACATTTCTATTCATCGGTGGTACTACAGTCATCCATATGCATGTGCACGTATATGGGATTACAGCCTCTAGTGAGTGTTGGTGGGGAGTTAGTGGCAGCAACCAGCTTTCACTTTCCTGGTTTTTTTTTGTGGTCCTGCTTCATCTGCTGCTCCTCAGGCTTCTCTCCTTTCCACCAGGTGCAAGGGACACAGGAATGAATAGAGGGAAAGCACCAACATGTGTTTAGTTTTTTAACCAAGCACCAAAATCACAAACTTCATTAAGTTCTTGGGAGCAGCTGGAAACATCAGGACAAAATTAAGTGACAATACCAAAACTGAAAAATAGCACTAATTAAAAAGAAATCTGAAGGGAGAGCTGTTGCTGTTTCCTCTGAATTAGTGACATGTGTGTAGATTTAGTGTAGGCCAGAATTTGGCTTCTGTACCTTATCAAGTGGATATTATCCTTTGTTCATTACAATTCAGCATTGTGCTGAGGTGTCAGGTAATGGCTTTAAACTGGTAAAGGGAAGATTTAGATTGGACATGAAAAAGAAATTCTTCACGGTGAGGGTGGTGAGGCACTGGCACAGGAAGCCCAGAGAAGCTGTGGCTGCCCCATCCCTGGAAGGGTTCAAGGCCAGTTTGGATGGGGCTCTCTGTGACCTGGTCTGGTGAAAAGTGTCCCTGTCCATGGCAGGGGAGTTGGAACTGGATGATCTTTAAAGTCCCTTCCAACCCAAATAATTCTTATGGTTCTGTGATTCTATAACTGAATTTCTAATTAAAAGTAAATCCTAGCTGGTTTATTTTTCTTTTTCTGAAGGCAGATTTATTCATTTAAATTCCATTCTGCCTAATTTTCTTTCAAGATCTGAAGTAAATAAGAAAATTGATTGTTTTGTTTTATAATGGACAGTTAAATGGTAAAATATAACATATCTTTGGTGTTCAGGATGGTAAAAAAATACGATAAATATGCTCATATATATAAATGTCAGTTCAGCTGGAAGAGACATGCAGGGAGATCTTTCTGTGTGAAGAGAGGTGGCAAATAGACCTATTTTCAAACCAGACTTAGGCAGCTAGGAGCTGTTAGTTCTGGTCCTGCACCATCAATATCAGTAGGAGTTTTGCCGCTGACTTTTCAACAGGCAATGAGAACAATATTATTTGGTGCTGAATTTTTAAAGAAAAGTCAGTGTCTATGTGCAACAGTCACTACTGACACCAATTTAAGGATTCAAAATCAGGCAATGATTTCTGCTCATGCTAGTTTTTTTTTTTTTTCTTTTTATTTCCTTGTAAGATTATTGCTGCTCTAATTTTATCCTCGAATTGGTAGGTAGTGTAAAGAATAACTTCTCATCAATTTGAAAATGACCATGTGTTTGAAAGTCCCTGTACTGAGATACAGCTGAAAATTTGGCAGTTACAAGGGCAATAGAAAATGTGACTTGTTTAGGCCATTTACAGGCTGAAAAGTTCAATGAGGACTAAATTTAACATACATTAATATGTTAGCATCAAATCTAACTTAATGGTTTTCAACTATATCCCAGATATTCTGTAACTAGTTTTTAATAAGCTGGAGACACAGTTACAGCAAGACCCACAGAATGGCATCTGTTCTGTTACAAAACCAAAGATAAATAAAAGCATAATGGTCTTCTATATCTGGTCTGCCTTGAAAAGGCAGGAGATGCAGTGCACAAAACAGAATAAAGACAGATCTACTGAAGTGGAAATCTGTTAGTTCAGTTTATCAATAATCAGAGAGAATAGGAAACAGAGAGAGAGGCAACATGATGAATGCAGCTTGTTCAATGGAAAGTGAGACTTTAATGAAAGATAGTTAAACTATTGTCTCCCGTTGAAGTTCCTCATCAGTATTCTGCCTTATGCAGTGAGAACATCTATTAATTACAGTGGAATCATTACTAGGTAAAAATTGTAACCATGGCTATGGATCATCACGACAACTTGCAATGCTGCTCGCGCAGCAAAATCGCACAAAGACAGCCACCACCTATACATGTCATCACTGCATTCATAGCCTGATTCCTGAACTCTGTGATTAAACACTGCTGAATATCTTCCCCCACTATTCTCTCTCTCTTGCCTGCTTTTATTTCCTGTGAAGATTTGGACCTCTGTTCTTTGCATCTCCTGCCATGGCTCAAAATCCTGCTTCTTGGTTCTTTCAACCTGCCACGTCCAATAATCACACACAGAAAACGCTTATGCAAGCCAGTTGGCTTAGATTTCTGTCTTAAGGGAAGAGTGCATCTGTTTTTTGGATTAAATCATGCTTATAAAGTTGTACTTATTCAGTTGACAGAAAAAAAAAATGCATAATTTAAAGCTTTCATTTGCTCTTGTGGTAAAAGATTTCGGAGCCTTAATTCACCCTCATTTTATCCTTTTAGAGCAATACAAAATTAGAGTTCATTATGGTGATCCAATCTCTCCTTTTGTCTTGATCTGAGGCACAGTAAGCTCTTTGCCAGAGATTTCGACTTTTCTGAGCAAGCCTTTCAAGGCTTGCAAGCTATCTGTTATTTTCCCAGTAGGCTAATTAGGGTGGATTAGTGCCCATCAGATATACCCTAGGGATGAGGCAAAAGCTGAAGGGGAAGCTAAATTGCAATGCCAAAAACTTCCACCTTTGCAAGGACTACTGCCCTGAAATAGAAGATGAGATGCTGGAGGAGAGCAGGGTACAGTTGTAAAGGCGATGCTGTTCTGCGGCAGGACAACACCCTAAATGTGGAATGTGAGCTCATGACTAGAGCTGTTGATTTTTTTTTTTGGTTGGCTCATTCCAGTAGCATTTGTTTTGTGATTAAAATGCAGGCAAATTTCAAAATAAAGCATGACTTTGAATACAAAAAGTTCCGTTAGAAAAACATCAAAATAGTAATGTTCTATTTGGAGAATAAGAGAAAAACATTGTATTTTTCTGAATGAAAGAATTAATAGAAACCATCATTGTTTCATGATTTATTTTTTATTTCTCAACCGAAGTCTGTGATTTCTTTCAGGACAAGCTTGGCTAAAAAAAAATTCACTCAGATCTCTTCTTCTCAATAAGACTGAATGGAAGACTTAATGGAGAGACTCACACAGGAACTCTTCTAAAATATGTCTGTAGGATCCATTCTTTTAAAAGGTAGGTTAGCCATGATGGGATTTATCTCTCATTTAGACTGTCTTCATGGTCAGCACAGGAAAAAAAAAGTCTCTAGCACACGACTAATATCTGCTTAAGTTCAACTTTAAAATAAGTCAAGTGTGTAATCTGGAAGTGTTTATTCCCTCTGTTGGCTGAAAGGCAGCTCAGATGACTGGTTCATAGGTAGACATGTATACAGTGAGGTGAGAAGAATCCCACTTTTACATCCTTCTGAGGCTTTGCGTTTCAGAAAGAAGCAAAGAAATAGAAGGAAAGATAGACATTTAGATAGGCCTCACATGCAAGAGAAGCCAGTGCTGTCTTGTGACAAGGACATGAGAAATCACAGGTCCCTATACTCTGTGAATAAGCAGAGACTGAAAAGATCTGCTTTGGCGGGAGTCGCACCTCCATGCGTTAGCCCCAGCAATAAGTCTGGTAGCCTGGTTCTCGCAAATGAGAATGAAATCTTCATTGTGCGTGACTGGAAAATGTATTCAGGGTCCTATGCTACATTCTAAATAGAATTAGTGGAATTATTCACTAATTACTAAGTATTAATCAGAATTATTACATTATGTTTAATAAACAGCAACTAACAAAAGAGTTGGAGAAAGCTTTTTCCACCCACTCCAAATGCCTGCAAGGTATTGAACTACTCAAGAGTCTAAAAAAATTTTTGACAGAACAAAAGGAACATTTTCTCAGCTCTGATAAGTGTATTTGTCTTGAGAAAGTAACCTAAAGATTGACAGCGTGTTGGTTTGTGTATGTTTTTAATAGCACATAGATTTGACTGAAACATGTGGTGACAGGTAGGGATTTACAAAATATTTGGTATAATGTACATGCAGAAAGGTAAATCTTGCACACTGTTGCAGGATCTTGTACACCGAGCCTTTGCCACTGAAGATTCACTGAACTTTTCCTCTGACGGTCTGGCTCCCACCCCAGTCCCGAGGTCTGTACCTGTCATGGGAAAAGATTCATGAGTCCGTGATGCGCAGTAGCTGTGGGATCCCTTTGGATGGCCTCACAGCATCCTGCCTCGAAACGCCAGTGCTGCAGCAGTTAAAGCTGTAAGCTGGGCCTCTGCTGTTGTGAATATTTTTTGAAAAGAACAGTGTCTGTTATGTTTTTTTAGGCTTGTTTTGGAATCTCAAAAACCTCTTAATTTGGAAATTCCCTCAGTGGCTGTGTTTTATTTTTATTTTCTTTTTAATCCTGGTGATTTTAAAGGATGGTAGTTAAGAGGGAAAAAAAAAAAAAAAGTGTTCATTGCCTATAAGGTGTATAAAGCCAATCATCATGTTAATTATATGTCACAGAATAATGAATAATCCCACACTTTCATCATGTGGGGAACAACCTGGGGTTTGTCAGATGGAGTTTTGTGTTTTAAATGAACACCCCCAAACAAAACTTTGCCCCACTCCAATTATGTGAAGACAGACTCTGGTTCAATGCTTTCTGAAGTCTTAAAGCTTTACAGCTGTGGGAACAGCAGTTTGACACGCTGTTCTGCAAACACCAGAAGTCTAAGCTAAAATGTCAAGCACACATTTTGTATTGCTGATTTGCTTTGCAGTATTCATCCACATGCTCCAAGAGCCTAGTAGAGGTGAGAATAATAAGTGGAAAAAAAAAAAAAATCTTCAGAGCTGTGAACTGTTATGATTACAACTTATTATTGTATAATTGTCTAGTTTTGCAGCTTTGGAGAATGATTATGTTCTCAAAATTAATTAGTGTGGAGTGTAACTGCTTTTAAAAATGTCATTCCTCTCAAAGCTATATGGTTAGAAATGTACGCCTCAGTGAATTTACACTTCATTATTAGTGAATATAAAAGTTTATTGTTCACTACATGGAAAATTGCATTTGAGGCATTTCACAGCTTCAAGAACGATTAGTATCTCTGATTAAATTTTGGAAAGACTTTTAACAGGTCAGTAAATTGAATTTTTTTTTATTTGAAATACATTTGGAGGAATATTTATGCAAAAGATAAAAAGTAGTCAATGATTTAAGGGGAAAAATCAACAAACAATTTAGAAAAAAGCAGCACAAAAAAAGAACTTACGGTACATTTCTAGAAAATACTTATTACTGTAGAGGGGAAAAGATATGCCCCCAAAACCCTGGCCCCAATATGACTAGTTTTGTATCTTGTTGAAGAGCGTCATTGTAGTGGAGCTTGGTGTTAACCCTTTTCCTTTATGCTAACCCGTGTGCAGGCTAGGTTGTGATTTCGGATGCATGCGTATGGAGGAAAGTGACAACGCTCTTGTGTCATCGCTTACATTTGCAGTGGGTAATGGTGTTTAGGGTTATGTGGAGTCCCGTGAATGCTTATTCCTCTCTCCAATCCAGTAGGGAGTGGAGTCCTTAGTGGCTGTGTTGGCCCACACAGACCTTTGTGCTGCTAGCTGCCCTGAGCCAGCTAGTCTGCGTATCCTCATGACAAGGAGATAGGTATGGGCTTGGGCAAGATACTCCACACTCAGCTGCTGTGTTTGCTCTCTGCTTCTAGTTGTCTTTGGGCTACAGAAAAGAGATCTTTCCATTTTCTAGTGTGGTTTCAGTGATCTCTGAGCTGTTTCGTAGTGTGTCCCAGCCTTAGACGTATTCCCATGGTAGCTGTTGGCAGCCAGCGGTGCTGTTGGCAGGAGGCAGGACATTTGTTCCTGCTGGTGACGTACGATCTGCATGTGCCTCGGTCTCCGTTAATTCTCTATCTGTCTTGGAGGACTCCTGGACTAGAAGAAAATTTTCACACTGCTGCCAGCCTCGCTTCTGGGAGATGGGAAATGAGCTGCCAGTTCTTCAGTTTAAATGAAATGGCAGCTTCAATGAAGTAGACATGCTTTGGGACTGTAATTGCAGATTTTCATGTTGTTGCCCTTGTAGATATAGAAACACAGAATAGAATCATAGAATCATTTAGGTTGGAAAAGACCTTTAAGATCATCTAGTCCAACTGTTATGTTTCACTTTGAAGTAATGGTAACTCCTGAGGCCTCAGATCAGCTTGTTTTTTTCTTCTTTCTTGGCCTACCTAAGCTCTTTACATTTCTGCAAATCCCTGGTTCCTCTGATGTTGACTCCTAACATTGCAATCATTCATTGTCTTGCTTTTCAGTTAAATAAAAATGTCAGCAGACGATGACCTAGACTTCCTTGGTACCTTCTTATACTGGATAATGATAAATGTGTGGATCAGTGCCTGTAGCATTTTCAATAGGTGATTTATTATTTTGACAAAGTTTTGTAGCAACCTGTTTTGATGAGGTAGAGTAGAAAGTGCATGTCTAAACCCAGTCTTTGCTGCAAGACGCTTGAAATCATACTCAGTCATTTGCAGCCCATGCCATAAAATTTAACTTCCTTAGGAAGAACTGCTTTTACATACAAATACATGGGGTAGGTAAAGTGTTCTATACCAACCCAAATAAATTAGAGCTACAGTCTAGAACAGCTTCTGCCCCAAGGTAAGCTAGTTGGCCGGCTTTGCTGCACTGACTTAACTTTTCCTATTCCATGAATAGGACCTGGCTTTGGTTTCTGGCATAGGAAAGAAACTTTGGCAGTTTCTGCACTATTTCTTCTCATTTGAGACCAAAATAAATGTTGCTAGCCCTCTCCGTCCATTTTCTTCAATCCCTAAATGACCTGCAGAATTTGTCTTTAATTTTTCTTAAGTAGAACAGTTTTCCTGCAAAAGTGAACAAACTAGTAACTTATATCACTTCGGTAGGTACGTTTTTGTCAGGTTTTTTTTCCTGTTAAGTTGTTCAACTTGAGAAAACAAAGTAAGTATCAATGGAAACACATTTAATTATGCTTTTGAATATACAGATATGGTTTTGCGTTGTGTCAGTTATTCATGGTTGTTATATCTGATCTCAGTTAAATGTTGTACGAACCAGAAATGTGTGAATGGACAAAGTCTATTTTATATTTGCCACCTGAAAGAAAGATGGTGTTCACCAAACGAATACACTTTTGAGCACAAAAGACATATAGTCAGGGCCTTTGCTTGTTTGGTTTTTGTTTAATGTGAGTGTACCTTGAAAGAGGCATGACATGTAAAGAGGCAATATTAGCCCTTAATTTTAGGGAACTAGATTGTGTTCATGCCCTAATTCACCTTAAAAAACCTGTGCTATGCAGAAAGCTAGGTGCCTAGGTCAGTACATGTGAATTAATTCTTTCCCTTTTCTCCTCTTATACATATATACATAAAACATATTTCAGGACTTTTACTCAAAAAAAAAAAAAAAAGAAAGAAAAAAACCCATAAGAACTGTCTCAAAAATCTTACTCATGCTGTAATCATCTGCAGAAGTCAAAAACAAAACCCTGCTAGTTTTTTCTGTGCCGTCTATGGTAAAAGTATGAGACAGTTCACTAACATAATCATCCTGACTCCATCTCTCTGGAAGTTTTTGGTGTTCTTGTGTCACATTTTTGCCTTGTCACATAGGATGTGGCAGAATTAACCAGTGGGTTATGGCCTCTCAGCAGTTTCTTTTCCCCTTACAAATATCTTGGTACATTTGATGGTACTCTACATGTCGGCTGGCATCCTCATGCTTAGCGATGTAGAATTCCTTCCTGCTGTGGCCTTCCTCTTACTTGTGCTTCTTGAATAACCATCGACTCTGGAACATCCTAAATGGTCAAAACTTTCCAGAACAGCAGCACAGGGAAACATAATTCTAACCTTTTTCCTATTTATGCTGGCAAATTGGCAACTTGTCACGGCCTGGATCATAGAAGTTTGAATGGAGACAAGTCTCATACATTTCGTTCTATATTTCTTTTTCCAAAAAACCCTTCAAACTTGACTTTATGATAAGTTAAGCGTCATGACCTTTCAGCTGCTCCTGCTGCTTGAATATGGCAGTTTTTGAGAACATGTGAGCATGTTCTAGAAAATTCTTTTAAAATTTGCTAGAACAGAGTCAGAGTTTTGAGGGGCCAAAAGCAAAGGCAGAGTGTACATTTAGCTGGCTCTTCCAGGGAAAAGAGACCTTTACAATCCAAACAATCTGATAGACAAAGATAAGCCTTCTGCTTAATTTTTATTATTAAAGGAAAATCTGTGCCATAACAGATACTGGAATTAAATTACTGTTTTAAAATCTGTCTAGATGAAAACTTTTAATACGTAGATATTTTAAACATAACTGATTATTTTCTAGAAAAAGAAAAAAAAATTGTTTATGAGAAATACTTGTGATACATCCTGAAGCATTTAGAAACATCTGATTGTTAATAGCGAGGAGTTAGGTACTTCCGTATGGGAGTTCAGCATGCCTGTTTTGGGATGGGGAGGAATTGAAATTCTTTGCAAGCCACTGAGAAAGCCTGATTGCCCAGCTTGTAGATTAGGGATCAAGGAAGTAAAGTGTAAAGTAGGTGAGATGAGTCCTTCCTAAAAATCTATTGCATAAAATTGTCTCTATGTTTTATCCTTCTTTTTCTAAATAAGCAAAATAAGAAGTTGTTGCTAATATCTTGGAATACTTTCAAGTCAGGCTTAGGTATTAAGCACACAGTAAGGCTAATAGGTTACCTCTTCCAGTTGATAAACAGGGAGAGTACATAAATGTTACTGAACCTTTTGCTGATTTTTGATGCTTGTATGTTTTACTTTCCAGCTATTTTGGAAAAGCACTACTCCATACTAAGAAAAGTGTTCTGACAAAACCTTCAATGTTTGGTGGTTGTTTTGTTTTTTCACAGAGATTTGAGCTATATTCTTCTCTTCCATGACCTTCAGTGTCTCTATCTATGTGAAGTACAGAAGAAAAAAAGGAAAGGTGACATGGATTGCAGCATATTGACAGCAACTCTTTCTAAACCTTGTTCTTTAAATTGGAAAGGTAATTTATGCCATTTTATGGGTTTCTCAAAGCTTTGTTAAAATGAGCATTTCCATGGAAAGATGCAGAAAAAACCTGAGCCCCATTTGAGACTATTAATGCTGACCTAGATTAATGCTCTTTGGAAATCCCTTCAGAATATCTCTTTTCTAATTACAGCCTGTTGTCTGAAAAAATCGTTTTTGCAGATATGGCCAAGCCTCAAAAACGCTTCCTGCTTCCTGATTCCAACTAGTCATCAAACTGTTTCACTGTTTCTGACCAAGCACATACCTATGTACCACATACATACTGAGTGTGAGAATACTGCAGTCTTTTGTATGTAGAAACAAAGCCAGGTATGGCTACTGAGGATCTTGACGCAACACAAGATGCAACAGTCTTTTTGATAAGCTACCACAAGCAAAGATCACTTTTGTACCACCATTATAAAATCACTCATAAAGTCAACCCTATCTCTGAGGAGATTGCCTTTCAGTAAATCTCTTCCTCTATTTTCTTTGTAGAAATAGAGCAGGGCGAGTATTTATAACTGTGCTGGAAGTGCTGGTGAAAACACTGTGAAATTTGGAATAAAATAAATGTTGCCATGTTTAACATAACATTTACATATGAAATACAGGCCATGGACCTCTAATATTTTTGATAGCACAGGTTGGTACAGGGAACTTTCCCCTGTTAGGGATGTTACTTATTAGCCCAAGATTTGTTTTTAAACAGTTACAGTCAATGCTTTTTTACTCTGGTGTTTTAGCCTAGATGAAACCAAAGACTTCACATATATATGTAAACCTGAATATGCATGTATCTGTTTTCGCATTCTTTGCTCATGTGGTCTTTATTTTGTTTTAGCTGTCTTCCTGTGAGACCTGAATGATGGCATAGGGGGTTACTCTGCCACTGTATTGTCCTGAATCCTTCCTGTGGTATGAGGACAACAAGGGATGAAGGAAAGACAATGCACCCTTGTGAGGTAGCCGTTGCCTTTAGGAGTCACGTACCAGTCCAACAAGAGCCTTCTCAGGTTGGGGCTGTGCTTAAATGGGGATATTGTTATTGCTAAAGACATGGTCTCAGGAGGACGCTGCTTTGACTGAGAAGAAAACTTGTAAAGTTGTTTCCAGCAGATTAATGTTGGAAGGTCTTTGTTTTTTTTTTCTCTGATGACAGAAATATTTTTGCCTCCTTTTTCAGAATGGAAATAGAGCTTGCATTTGTTTGATCTAAAGCAAATTGACAAGAGACTTGTCTATGAAGGATGACTTTTCTTTATGCAATATGGAAAGGGAAATCTCCACACATTTTGGAACTGAGTGCCACCCTGGAGCTTGGAAAAGGTTTGTACTTTCAGATATGCATTATCATGCTCTTTAATATAGAGAGCTAGTAGACAGAAATTCTTAATCATACACTTGATTTGTTTTTATCTAACTGGGTTCATTTTGGATTAAGGGCTTTTAGATGAATGCATAAACACTTTGTTGTTTGGGTCACATACTTTATTATATGATGTGTTAGCTCTGTAAGAAGCATCTATTTGTATTTTGATTTTTTTTTTTTTAAAGTTAAAGTTGTGAAACATGTTATTGATTTCAAATAAACATGTACCATTAACCGCTCCTTCTTCCCCCCTCCAACATTTTAGCCTGCTTTACAATGTCAGTATGGTAAAAGTGTTTCATTCTGAGAGCAGCTACATTTGCTGTCGTAGGAAGGGGTAAAATGGCAGTGTAGACACATTACAGGTGTTTAGATGATGCAATGTTGAAATAGCCAAACACTCTTTCTACTGTTACTGGACTCTTGGTAGTACCTATGGATCTCTGTTGTGGATGAAATTTATTTTCCTAGTGATTTGTACCAGCTTTCATGGATGTAGATGGCTATTTTCCTTGGTTTTGTAGCATATATCTGTCCTTCTGTTTCTGAGTAGTATATTTTACATTTGTAATTTACGTTCATGAGTTGAGTCTGAATTTAGAAACGAGGGATGCGAAATGTAAAGCTGTGCATTTGGGGTTTTATATACTATTTTTATTTATTTAGCCTTCAAACTCGTAAAGGTAATAAGTGCTTGGAATCTTCCTACTTTAAAATATTTTTTGATATGAGATCACTATATCAAATGAGTGGACAGTAGATACAGTTTAGTATCTCAGAGATGTTCAGCTTAACTGAATTAGACTTTATAGGTAAAGTCAGTTATATACTTGATTTGTCTTGGGAATCAAGGTGGTGTGTGAACATTTACCTTTCTTAATATTTTCTATCAACATATTACCTGCCTCTCATTTGTAATCACCATTCTTAAAAATAGTGGCCTAGGGGATACAAATTCAAAGAGGGAAGCGAGTTCAAACAACAAAATACTTCCCCCTGCCCCAAATGATTAATCACTGCTATACTTCAGGCATCACAATCCATTGTCATTTGCTGCATGTTAAAACAGTTACTGCAATTGATGGCATACTGTCTTTGTAAAAGAATCCAAAATAATTTAAAACCATTAATCTATTTACATATGTTTTAAATTATCCCATGAAATTTAACAGAGGATTGCCAATGTCTCATTTGAGATTGTAAAGGCTTCTTTCATAACATTTGCACACAATGCTTTTGTGTTGCATGGCTTATGCACAACTGAAGGTTGGTTTACCTGTTAAGAGGCAGACGAAAGTTAATTTGGAGACTACCTTTGCAGTGGGATCCCATTAGGTGTTTGGTCATAGTGTTTTAATCAGTCAACAGCTGAAGTGAGGACACTTTCTGGACCAAGGGAGAACCAAATCATTGCCTATCAATGGATACGGCCTGTAACTTTCACAACTGGCTTCACACACAAAGGAGAGTGAGTAAAGCCCTAGTTATTTGCCTGTTCATACTTGCCCTAATTATTACCCATCTTTTCACATCTGAAGCAATTAATTTCAACCACAGGTGTCAAGAAGAATCAAAACCAAATAGTTACCCTGATTCCTTCTGCTGTGCGATTTGGAGGTACCAATGAGGAATTATCTTTGGAGGAATTATCCAGAGTGGTATCCCAGGGCAGAAATAAGCAAAGTTATAATGATTAGCCTCACACTTCTCAAAGGTGGAAAGTATGACCAAATCTTTACTGATGACCCAATGCCTCTGACCCTGTTCACCAGAACTGACACCTGAGCTCTGAACATGCTTCGATTTAGGAATCAAAGACTTGAGACTTGGTAGACTCTCATTGAAAGATTTTGACTTACTGGCTATTCTAGGTGAAAAGGAGTGGAGAAAGGCTCCAGTTTGAATCCAGTATATGTGTGTCATTCAGTAGGTTTGGAAAAGGCTAACTCTGCAGCCCACTATTTAGAGCACCTCCATGGAGTGTTAGTGTGCAAGTTCAGTTCCGTTATCTGAGGAGCAAAGCCATAATGGAAAGGTTTCCCTCTACCATTGTCCCTTTTCTGTTTTATTGGGAGACACGTTGAGGGTCTTGGGTTTTTCCTGGTACAACATAATAGTCTTCAAATGTTTAGAAGTTTCATGGGGCAGGCAAATTACTTCTTGCCCAGCTTTGTCTTGAAAGCTCACAGAACTGAATCTGTATTTTCATTTCTGAATCATCACAGGAATAATGGTGGATACACACTGCAGATCAACTGACACTTATCTATTTCTGCATGGATTGCTGCAAGTAACTAAATGCTTTTAGATTTGCTATACTTACTCCTCTGCTTCTACAAATCACATTGTATAAAGATAAGTCTGCTTATCATCTACACAAAAAATACTTCAGTCTACTGTATCTCTAGTGTGTGTATTTATCAATTAATACATACCTGTGTGTATATACTTACACAAAATATAAATTATAAATACATATTTGTGTTTATATTCCAATTTTACTTATCTAAGTAATTTTTTTAAGCAAATGTATATATACTTCTTTACATGCCTTTAAAAATCTGCTCACAATGGTCTACAGTTTTGATTCATCCACCCTTGTTTCACTGTGTTTTGTTAAATTAAAAATGTAGATTTTTTAGTTTTAGATTTACGTGATACAAGGAAATAGCAGATTAATCTTCAACTCTTCTGTCTTTAGAAGTAAGAATATTGTCCCTTATGCTATCCATGCTGTAGCCAGAGAGATGGGAAGCTGTGCCTTATTTTTCTGGGCAGGGGAAGACATGACCTTACCCACTTGTTTTGAGAGCTACACATATAGGAGACACGGTGCTGAAAAAGTTTCTATTTTGGGGGCTTAAATTTTGATTCAGTGCCCAAAAGTCAGGAAGCTAATTGTTTGAGTCAACTGTAGCATTTGATTTTGTCAACATCTACATGAATTTAAAACTCTTTTTAAATGTAGAAATTATGATTCTCTTTAACTCACAATTGTTTAATAATGTAAGATGGTAGTTGCAAACGTAACTTCCATAAAATTTCAAAACCAATTGTTTGTCATAGTTACAAAAAATAAGACCAGCAGTGGTGAGAGGACTGAGGACAGTCTTACAATATGGAAAATTCCAACAGCGTAGAATTTCTCACAACTGTCTTGAAATATGATCCATTTGGTTGAAGATTACAACCTCTTCAGAATGTTAATGTTAGTTTTCTTAAATGTACAAGGACTGAAACAGTCTTTCCTCAGCAAGCCCCAATCTGATATTTTTCCTTTCAGATTCCATCAGCATCTCTCCAGCTCCCAGGGACCATAGATGCCTCATATTTTCTGATGCAGGAGCACAAGAAATTCTGTGAAGTTCCTAGGTGTTACTGACCTTGAAATTATCATATTTTGGGTTTCTGCTTTTTTAACCTACCCTTCTTGAACAGCATTTTCTGGGACACACAGAACTTTATCTGTCAGAGAGTGCATCAGAGTTAGATAGTAGCAAGTTCTAACCTGAAGAAGAAGTAGAATAAGGAACTACAGCAAGATGAGATAAGAAAAGGAATATGTTTGGGACAAGAGAGGAGGTTCTTTTTACATGAATAAAAAGTAACTTTTGACTTTTTTTTTAGGTTCAAACAAAGGTTGCAGCGTAGGTAGATTCCTAAGTTCTTTTAAGAACTGATTTGCCTAGCTCTGGAGATGCTTACTGCAGGGCTTCAACTCCAAAATGTTTCTAGCCAGATTCCATTTATTATCAGCACACTTTGAATTTTCAAATAATACTGCGCAGGTTCTATTTCTCACTTTCTATTAGTGAATTCTGTAGAGTTATGAGCTTTTTTCATTCTCAGTTTTCCAAAACTTCCAACAGATGTCTTGCCAGCAACAAAGATGATTAAAGGTTTCTGAAGTAGACTGCTGCTGGAACTCTGAAAGGGATCCCACTGCAGTGCCAAAAATATTTTGGAAAATATGTATGACCCCCTTCTTACTGGAAATGTGTATAGCCCCTTCCTGAAGAAGTCTTCCACAATAGAACTACTTCATTGCACTGCCATGTGGTTTTTCCTGAGCTAGACGGAATAGGTAAGTGAAATTCCTACAGACAGGATGAAAAGAAGGTGTGAAGAAGGATGATCTTGGGCCTTAGTCTTGGTAAAGTGTTGGAGAGTATCTACAAACATGCTGAAAATATGCATCTAAACCAGTGAATATATTTCCACAGACTTTCTTTCTGTGATGCTAGTTGGTCCCCAGTTAGTTTTTAGAATACTGCTCTTGAGCATTTCCATCTGGCTAGATGTTTTCAACATTTTTTTTTTGTTTTTCACAATGCAAACTTAATCATTGTAATTCATTTCCTTGTCACCTCAAAACTAAATTAATGCAATGCACTCTGCTTGGTATATGAACCATTTTGATTTATATTCGTCATCAAAGTGTCTACTGAGCTGCAACTGAAAGGTTCAAACATTACACTCATGTATGAATAAGCAAAAGGGTTAGCATATTTTCAAACAGTATGTTTTGATGACAAAATATCTGTGCTTCAGTTTATTGAAAGGAAGTAGTACGGTTTTGAAAAGGTTATGTGATGTAGTGGCTGGCATTAAGAGGAACTGGACTTAACCCACTGCTGTGATTTCCCCTGTGCTAGATTTCTCCCTCAAGTGTTGAGCATCATGCAGATAAGCCCCCCATTTATCTGGATTGAAATATTCAGATATCTTCTCTCTGCCTTCCTGTTCTAGGCAGTAGAAATGTCTTCAGCAGTATCCAAAAGTTTATAACCTTTCATGACCTCTTTTTCTTGCTTTCTATAGAATGTCTCACAATTCCAGATTTTTAAAAAAACTTTACTAACTGTTTTTTTTTTTTTTCCTATCAGCGGCAGAGAAATGTAGCCACAAGTCTGTGATCCTCATCCAGGCATTGGGGATGTGGAATTAGCAAAGCTGTAAAGCCAGATGATGATTTGCAGATTTTTTTTCTGAACATATTTTCTCTTGAAGGGCCAATTTCAATTATTACCTTATGCCACTGAAACTTAGAAGGATGATAGGGTAAAAATAAGAATTTTTTTTTTCTTGGATAGAAGGATGCTTTCCAAAGGATGCTACCTGAGCATTGTATTAAAAAAAAAAAAAAAAAAAAAAAAAAAAAAGCTATGTTCTTTTTTCCTTTAGGTCTGATCCTGTTCTCATTAGAAGTTGAAGACATTGCTTGTAACTCCGAGATAATACCTGACATTCTTATTAATCTTGAAGTATATTTTCCTTTTAATTTTTCATCACACTTGAGAAGGACCTTTAGGAGTCAGTGTACAAAAAGCTTCTTGCCCTTACTCCTGTAATTGTCTAACCAAACACATAACTTCTCAAAGTGTTGAAAAGATAAGGAGAGGAGGTTCTTTTGTTATCAAGATTTTACTGATCATCAGTTAATACTCTTTAAGGACATACTTTGACCTCATTTTCTATTCAAGTTGATTACAGAACTATGCTGAAACGCTTATCCAGTGTTACAAGATGATGAAGTGGAGCTTGAAAATACTCCAGTGCAAGCCACATAAACAACTAAATGCTTCTTTTTCTTTTCTTTTCCAGATAAGTCTCAGTTAAAGACAGCTTTACCTTACCCCTCAGGAATGTTCTGTTTGAAGCAGCCCCAGCTAATCCATGAGTCATTATGGAACAATTTACAGTATACCAAGACCCATGCTACACTCATTCCATACCACAGTACGGGACAGATGTGTGCGGATATTTATTTCTTTCAAATGACTCTTACACAGTCCTAATGACACAGATACAAATTAAATCTTCAGCTTAATCACTCATATAGTGAACAATCTCTTTAGGCTCTCCTGGAAAAAAAAATAAAAAAATAAGGACTCACAAATCATTTTCATCCCAGGGCTGCAAGAAACATAGGACAGAACATCCCAAACCATGCAGTTTTCACTATATTGGTATTTAAATGGAGCCAATTGCTGTGGAACTCACTGCTGTTGGGAACTTTTGCAATGAGAACTGTAGGCTTTTGATTGCATGTTGAGTCTAGCCTGCCCAGGTATTTTTAAAGCTACTATACTTTTTCCAAGATGCAGATATGTACATTACAGTACTTAGTGATGTTTCTGTTGGAATTGAATTTGAAAATCTCTGACTGCCACACATTAATTTTATTTAATTGAAAACAAATTTATTTTTCCTGACCCGAACTGGAAAGATTTGGCCCTTGGTATTTGCTAGCGAAGTCTTTTACAGGTAGTTTAATGGCAACGTTGTGATAGAGCCAAGCTTGTCTTTAACACTTCTTCCTGCAGTTTCATATAGTTAGGACCAGACTTTCAGTTGCAGAATTCTACAGAATCAAAGCAATTAGCAGCAGCTGAAGATCTGGCCAGTAGTCAAAAATAAGTCCTAGGATTTTTGTCACAGCTTAGATATCACTTTGCCCAGATCAGAGGAGATCCAAGTGGTGCATGCTTTTTTAATTGCCCGTACACTTAGGACACCTACCAGTAGCGTCAACTCAGTGTGTGCTAGGCTCAAAACACAGTCCCTGCCTGAGGGGATGTACAGCCACAGGCATGGTACCGTAGATAAGTACAGAGAAGGGGAATACAGGGATGTCAAAAAAATAATGCCCAGAGTCTCAGCATTTTTTAGTGGGATGGGGATTCTAGGGTAGGACAAAAGATGTTAATATGCATAACTGAAACCAGAGGTTCCTGGAAGAGTGAGAAAAGTTGAACATGTGATTTAGAGGGATAATAGGTGGAAATGTTACATGCCAGGAGGAAGCATATATTCTCTTGTATGAGTGAATTGTGGCTCCGGTAATCCTGTTACAGAGTTACCAAGTCTAGTGTTGGTTCTGGTATTGAAATACCTCACCGAAATGTCAGCGTGCTTTACGTTTTTCATCTGCAAATGGAGGCCAACGTTACTTTTAAATGCTCTGGGGTGTCTAGATAAGAGGCCATATGAAAGTGAGATTTACGATAATGATAAAAGTAACCAAGTTGTCATCATTTTGAAACGGGAAATTAGTTTTAATTACTCACTGTGACAAAAATATATATTAAAACAGCCTGGAGTTTGAGGCAGGTAGGCAGCACGGGAATTTTTCAATTAAGGAGTAGTAGCTTTGCAAGGTTGTGAGTTATTGAAAACAAGGTCTTACAGTGAAGTCTCAAGAAAACTTAAAAATTAAATCTATCCCTACCCATAAAATCTTTTTTTTTTAATAGTTTTTTTATTCCTCATTATCTTTGTTGTTGACTTACACACTTCTATGAATTACACACTAAAGGAAAATTATACTTTCGGATCTAGCTTTTGGTTTTAGGACTACCCTTATGCCTTTACCAGATTTAAGCAGTGTCACTTCCATCGATGATCATCTGCACTATTCATCTGTCAGCATAAAATGTAAGAGGAGATGAAAGGCAAGAAGCCATGTACGTATATGAAGAGTACCCTGGGCATATGTGTAACTTCCTTGTCATTGTGCATGAAAACATAAAGGGAGAATGAAGCTGCTGAAGAAGAATTTGTGCTGAACATGTATGGACCACGTGCATCATATACTTACCGTCCCTGGAATGGTGTTTGCACTTTGCGTGTGTGACTGTCCGCAGCAGTGGATATCAGGAAGAATGCATACAGTTAGAATCCATGTAATATATGAATTGCAGTTTGTGTAGATGTTTTCTGGCTATTCTCCCAGTTCTGTGATTGGAAGTCCTGGTCCAAGTCCCATTGGAATAATTAAAACTTCCATTTACTTCTTCAGGGCAGGGCCACATCTATCTATGAATTCAACTGCACTTTCAGTTAGGGCTCAAACTTACTACTGAAGTAAGTGATAAACTCGTCCTGCCTTTAGCAAAATATGCCTTGGCATAGTGTATATTATGAGATATTAAATGTTTTAACAACTGAAGTATTTGTGTTCTGTAGAGCTCTGAGATGGCATCCAAAAAGGTCACAAGATACCAAACTGATTACATTCATCACATTGGTATGAAAATAGTCTCTCCACATACTGTTTCCATCATTATTGCAGTCATATCACCAGAGTGTCTTAATATTCTGCCAATTTATATTCTTGAGAAATTTTTGTCACAAGAATAGATTTTTTTTTTCCACACTCTTCATTATTCTTCCTGAGCTAATAATCCACTTGGGGACAAATTTGGAAAATTTATCCCGAGAACTCTGGTTTGTTTTCTCATTTGCATTTATTTATTTTCTAATTCATACAAGTGAAACATGCCAAACAGTGAACAGGATAGTCTAAAACTGTTAACATACAATAGAGCTTTTGCTTTGTGTTCCGTTTTGTCTTCGGAAAAGTCATCTTCTCTGCTTCAGTCTTCTCTTGCACTGTAAAATGAGAACAGTAATGTTTTTGTATTTCCCTAACCAAAGTGTTTTCAGGATCACACTGAACCAGACATTCCCACTGATGAGCGCTTTCATGCATGAACGCCTTCATTGCCGTCAGTGAAATTGCTGGTTTGAGCCGGGGTTCAAAATCTCTCCCTGAGTCATCTCTAGTTTCTGATGACCAGTGAGGTGAGCGCTTATGAGAGGAAATAAGAGAATTTAGGCCGTGTAGCTCTTCCTAATATCAGTGGAAACAAATACCTAAACCCTCACGCTTCAGTATTTGGAGTACTTTACATTTTGACAGTTTGACAACTTTCTAACATTATCATGTTACAGCTATTAGTCCAAATCCCCTGGACCTCTACTCAGTCTTTAGACAGGGAAATCTATTTAGAGCTTTAATACTGGAATGTACTTTGGTAAGGTCTGGACCATTACAGGAAAAGGAAAACAAAGGACTGATTGGCAATTTATTTAATGAAAGATAAAGAACTGTGTGGCTCAGTTCACAGTTGAGTTTCACCAGACAAAAACAAATGTTTGTTTTTACAATGAGCAGTTTAACAATTAAACTTTCATTTGTTAGTGTGAAAATCTAAAAGTTGTTGTGTGATTGTTGTTTTTGACAGGTACTCGAACGAAATGGCAAAATAATACAGGAGGGATGATCTTCTCTAACTGCTAGATGAAAGTAAGTCTACAGACGTATCTTCTGTTATTTGTTTATAGGTGGATCTTTCACTATGAAATCCACTCATGAGACCAATTTAAGCATCGGGTTATGTTATACAGCTCAGCAATTTCACCTTGCAAGTATCTGAAGAACTTTCAAAGTAATGCTGTCTGGATCTGTAATTTTGCTACTGTCAATTTATTTTTTTTTCTAGACCTTCTCTTGCTGTCTCCACTGTTTGTGATAATTCTGGAGATAGCCTCTGACTTGGGAGCCTCGGCATATGTAGTTTACGAAAACCCTACCACATGCCTGCTCTTCCTGAGTGACAGCTGAAAATTGTGGTAAGTAAAAAACACCCTGTGCTCGTGTTCTTGTAGAAGCATGTGGGATGTCATGTCGACAGTCCGGAGTACTGTGCCTTATAGATGTGGAGGAATGTCTTTAAAGGACTTGAAGGGTGTTTATTGCATATCCTGAAATGTTTTAATGCTTGCAGGCTGTAGCCATCACTCTGAAATGGCAGCACTGGCATCTTTCCCTGAAAATTCGTGTTCCTGCAGCTTAATCCTAACCTTGGTACAAGGTGTTCTGAGAGACGTGGTCACGTAAGCACCGTAGATGAGTAATTGCACAGGATACCTTTGTTTCTGTATGTTTAAGAATAAGTTACTGCTTAGTTTATGTTAATAATTTTATATGCAGCAAACACCATTTAATCAGTTCTGTCCATTCTTCGTAGGTCATATTTGGTTGCTGCAATAGTATGACATGACACGTTGCAAACGTTGCATTTTATTTGGTGCTGTTAATTCTCTATTAGTATTATTTCATTTATTAAGTGCTGGCAGTGTACTCAACAGGACTAGATTTTCAATGTTACCTTCTAATGTCTGCCTGTTGTCTTTCTGAAAATGATGAATGTTTTTTTAGATGTATTACTGTGGTTGGGGTAGAGGATGATTGAGAAGTTTTTGAGTTACATCTTCTAACAGTGATATTGCATAATGAACAATGCATATGTTAACAAGCACTAGATGTAAGGAGTTGGGAAGGGAATCAAAAAGCTAAAGAAAAAGTTACACTTGAATGCAACTTGGTTCCTACAGCGTCACTGTGTTTTGTCTGTGTGTGTCTAAATGTGAGCACGCCTGTGTTATATATCTGAAAGCAGTCGTACAGCAAGGGACGTATTCAGTCACTTCTTTAGTGTTAGCTGCTTTAACTCCTCTTTCAGATGTGTGCTGTCTTTGTTAAAGCTGTAGAAGTGCTGAGCTTGCTGCAGCCTTACAGACATTTCTCTGAAAAGCAAAACTGCGGGGCATCCATTTTTATGTGTATTCTATGCTTCTTTAGAGTAAATGGTGCAGGCGAATTCCGCCATTAATGGTGTGTAACCTCATTAATGGTTTAGGCCAGAAGCATCTTAAATTGTGCTTGCATTCTTCAGGATAATTTAAGCACTCGTACAAGTTGTTGCTATTAGAATATGTCCCTAAAGCGTATGATAAAAGCATTAACAGATTTTGGACCCAAAGACTTAAAATAAAAGGCTGATGCAGGGGGTTTATGGGGAGAAAACAACAACTCCTAACCATGAAGTGATAATGAAAAGTAGACTAGCCAAGATATTGATATTTCCTTTAGGAGGCTCAGGAAGCTGGTTCTTGGCTCTTGTATTTTATAAAGTACTACCTCTAATCTCTTAGCCTTTTTTTCTTTTTTTTTTTTTACTGCAATGTAATATTCCAGTTTTGTTTTTCCCCTCTGCTCTAGGGATCTTTTTTTTCCTACTAGTATATGTTGTTTGAAGGAAAGACTCTTGTTCCATAGATGAAATCTGAACTGGCAAAAGATATATGTTGGTTCTTTCTTCTACAAAAAAAAAGACATCTGGAAGGCAAGTTTTAAATAGCATTAATTACATTCTTTGATTTTCCCTTTTGTATGAGGAACGTGAAAGTTATGTGAAGCTAACTGTATGTATTGTCACGACAACGAACAATGTTGTTATTAGCTTCTATTTTTAATCAGGTTTTTTTGTAGCATTTATATATCAAATTGTTGCTCGTATTTTACAACTATTTTTTTTACTGAAAAAAAGAAAAGGTTGAAAGTGTTTTCCTTTGTTTATATTTGAACTGTGTGTGTTGAGACAGAATAGACAGCAGAGGAGTAACAGAATCATTCTTCCACTGGTCAAGAGCCTGACCTCATCTTTAAACTACATTGATGAGGATAAGTTATGGAATAAATCCCAAATTATATACTAGTGAAAAATGCAAGTGGATTCTGGATGAACCTAAGGACCTTGTGTCAGTATAACATAGATGAACAGGATCTTTAGGAAATGCCTGAAAGTGATTTGATTTTAGCCTCTGAAACCAAGCTTAGGAAAAAAATAATCTGGTTTGACTTGCACTATTCACAGTTCTATTTTAAAAATTTATTAAGCCTTGAAATATTTCTCAGCTTGACACATAGCAGGGAAAATTCTTTCATGAAAAATATTTTTTTTCTCAGAAAGGGTGTGAAAGATGTTTCCAAAAAAAGTCACAAAACCCCTTTTCTTTCAGAAATAAAGCTCCAAGGCTCCAAAAGTTTTGAGCACTTCCATTTCTGTAGGCACGGTGGAATTTTACCATATATATAAAAGTACATAAGCACATGCTTAACTTTTAGCAGGTATTAAGTCCCATTCATTACATTAGAACTTAAGCATATACTTACATCTTTGAGAAGTGAGGTCTGCCTCATGTTAACTTCCAAGCTGAAAGTTTCATAAGGTATTGAAGGTGGTCCAACGTTCACTGACCAACAGTACCAAAAGCTTCCAATGCAGCAAGCCAGACAAAGACTGGGTTTAATGGGATTCTGAATTACAATAAGTAAATTATAACAAACCCTGTTGACAGAAGGCTCTGGGCTGGGTCCAGGCCTGAAGCCAGACTGAAATTTCTCATGTAGCAGGTAATCAGTAAGATGAGAAACCAGCTGCAAAGGGCCTCTTTTATGAAACAAGAAAGTACTCTGAGAGCCAAGTCTTATCCTGATAATCTTTTCAGTACATAGAGACAAGCAGTGCTCTTCATTATCTGGACTTCAAAGAAGTTGAATTAATTGGAGAGGAAATTGATTGTATTATTGGAGCAGGCCACCTTGTTGGTCGTATATGTGAAGAATGGGTCATTAGGTTTACCCGTTGCTTTTCTAAACATTTCAGTGTAAGCAAAGCCCATAAGTAATTTGAAATTAAGGTTAACTGGTTATAGGGCAAAAAAATTGCTAGACTCACACTATCCCCTTCATAGAATTTAAACTGAGAAATGTGATGACATTTCAAAATCCTCTGGGACATTTTTTTTTTTCATTGTAGACTCTGAAATGACCCATTTTACTTAAAAATAAGGGAGCTAGTATTTTCTTGTCCTTTGTGAAAATGTTTTTAAAGCAGTTGTCTCTAGGGTTTGGTGCAGGTTTTGGCAAATAGCATAACGTACCCAGTCACCAGATTGATTGATGCATGTAGGTGATCGCATCTGTCAGCCTGCCATTTACCCTTTATTTTATGGAGGTCTTTCCAAAATCACATTAGAAATTCATGAATACTGTAGAAGAGTTTACAACAGTTTGAATATATAACTTGAGTAGATTTTATAACATTCATTATGATTTGTGGTATGTATCTGGATTGATGTTTCCTATTCATTTTTCTGGTGACATACAGCAATCAATTTGTCTATGAGATCCAGAGACTGGAGTTTATTGCGTCTCTTTGTAGAAGGCAACGTTCCTGAGTTCTTTGTCCTTATCTGACATCTGTACTGTCCAGTCGTGATGGTGGGACTGAGATCAGTTATTGTCTTCCTGATAGACGATAGCTTTCTTAGTCATACCTTGCTCACATGGAAAAGCAGAAGTAACCACATCGAATCAGGGCAGCAGCTAATTCAGGGCAGCATATTGTGGAGTATGCTACTAGCGGTGAATGGAGTTGGCTTAGCAAGCAGCAAGATCTGGTGGGATCTGTTGTATCTCTGAGAGTAGCCTGTTGGGCATGCAACAGAGGTGCACCTACATAGCTGTAGAGATAGCCTGGGAGACGGCAAAGCAGAGCTCCGGTATGGAGAACCTTCACTGCAGCACTTAAGAGTGGGACAGACAGATGTTGTCGATGTCCTTAACAGAGCTGATCTTAGGCACTAAAGCTGATCAAAGTAAACCTGGCCCGAGGGTGAAAAGGATTGTGTGGAACAGATAGCATTTCCACAAAATTTAACTTTTTCAAAACATCTGACTGTACATCTTCTGCTATTTCAACTCCCTTTCCTTTCCTTGCCTTCCCTTACAGATTAATTGGAGATTCCTACAAAACTATGACTCGTTTCACTTACTTCAGTTTTTAGTTTTAAAGTTAGTATTCCAGCCTAAGTTAATCAGTAAGAGAAAGATACTCCACTGGAGAACAATTCATCTACTTCGCCTTCATCTTTCATGTTCTCTATCCACTGAACCAAATGATATGCTTACTTTATGCATACTTTTTAATCGCCTAAAATTTGCTGAGGTGGATCCTAATTTTTTTGCAGAATCTTCCCCAGTAGATGCAGCGAAGGTTAATTGTAGCATTTTTAAGCTTTGAGGTTTGGATTTTGCAAGTGTAACACTTCTTTTGATGAAGATTTTTAGAACTGAACTTCCTAGCTTGTAGAATAAGCAAATTATAATAATTAACAATGTTTACTTGATAAGCAAACGAAAAAAAAAATCCCTGAAAATTGGGCAAATTCCCTTCTGTTTTGTAGATTTTTCTTTTGGTCATTAACAATTTTGTTATAAACTAGTGTTGAGGAGAGGCTGTGGTCCAAAAATGTGGACCCTTTTATGCAGCCAAGGAACTGTTGGGAACTGGAAATTCTGGTTTCCATTCTGGGACTAGAGGAGCACTGTGATCTATATAGATGGTACATTGAACTCATCAGGACAACACATGCTGAAAAGAGGCATGGCAGTCACTAAATTGGGTGGCTGCTATTTATCTATTTCTAGCAAAGGGCAGTTGATTGAATTTTCTTCCTTTATAACAACTGTGTGAGAGGAAATTGATTTTCCTCGACCCAATGAAATTTCCAGTGAAAATCTACCTTCTGTGAAAATGTTTTATCTTTTTTGCTTGAGTTGAGTGCCCCATCCCACACCCTTTCCCTGTTTCTAACTGGAAAATCATAATTTTCTGGGCTTGCAGAACTGTAGGCAAATAATAATAATGATAGGAATAGTAAAAATCCTTGCCAGATCTTTTTATTGAGACCTTCTTCCATAATACCAAAAGTATAATTAGTAGAAAGTGCTGGATTACAGCTTAAGGTCATCTCCTACTCCCAGTTTGATGCATTGTTCTGAGATAAGAGTGAGTAGTAGCACCTTCTGCCATAATTTTTAGTAGAAAGTTGTTGTTCATGCAACTCACACGAGCTGTCCAGTGCAGCCCAGGTCCATTCCTGTTTGTTTTGGCATTGCAGTGACTACTGGGAGCTGCAGCTTGCTCTTAGCAAATTGTCTGTGAAAACTTTCTAGTAGCTAGCAAATAAGAATCTCTACTGAATGTCTCCGAAGCCTAAACTGATGTATTTGGGTGGATTTGGGGTGGATTTTCAAGCAGGAGCTTAAGAGTGCATGACTCACCTTAGCCTATAAATTAAGTTTCTTCTTCACAGCATAATAGTACTACATCTCTTCAAAAAGTAGTTGGGGCAGAGAATAAGGATAATTCTGGGCAAGATATTTCTCAAAAATTTAACTGGCCTATCCTGAACATCTGAGTCTTAGCAAAATAACTGGCATGGAACGTATCAGACTAAAATATCCATTTTGAAAAACTCATGAGCAACTGAAAACACAGCAGATAAAGAGAATACTTTGGCAGCTGTAATTATAGATATAGCTACCACTTAAAAGGCCAGTGTTTCCAAACTGTAAGTGCTTATATTACAGAGATTACCATATCATCACAGGCTGTCGTTTGTCCTCTTACCAATGCAATGTGAAATCCCTGTGAACGTAAAGAGAGATTAATCTTCAGAGCATACCAGCTCTGTAGAGCACTTCTTCAGTACTGCCAGAATACACGTTCTGCTCAGCCACCGCATGGCCTCGCTGAGGCTTTTAAATGACTATGGGATCAACGTCCAATGCCTGGCCTTCTCCAATGCCTGGCCTTCTCCTGTCACAAACATTTCAGCACTCACCGAGCAATGGATTTGTCTCCATTATGCTTTGAATAACACTCCCTTGCACAGGAAGCAATAATCCAAGAGTAATTTTCTACTACTATTACTAACCTTCTAATAGAAGCTCAAACATGATAATTAAGCCTGTCAAATACATTTTGGAGAGTGTATTTTTTTTTTCTAGCCAGTTTTCTTTTTTTTTTTTTTCATTTTGTAACTCCTGAAAATAATTTACTGCTTAACAGAACAATTTTAAAAATCAAATCCATTGCGATTAGTAGTGTACAACTAAAGACATTTTGAGCATTAAACACCCCTGTATGTGAAATCCCTGGAGTTTTGCTGCAGTATGGCCCTAAATTTACAATGAAATTACAGAGATGGAAGAAGAATCATAACTATATAGAAGAAAGCTAATACAGTTCTTTAGATGTCTGTTTAATAAAGAATCCTTCAGTTCTCAATTAAAAAAAAAAGGTTCATTAATCTTGATACCATAATACATGCTACATTTATTGAAGAAAAAACATTAAGTCAATACCCAAGGCCCTTAGCTGCAGTGTGTTCAGAAAGCAAAATAATTGAATTGATATTGTTTCCTTTTTTGACAGGGTCTCCCATGGGAAGGGATATTACTTGGCTGCACCAGTAATGGCTCTCTATCTATGCAAAGAACTATTACGTTAAATTAAAACCTCTCGCTATTTCTCAAACAGCCAAAACTAATAAACAAAACTATGGCGTTAAGAGTAAACTGCTACTAGACTATTATTTCCTGCGTCAGATTATTATTTATAATTCAATTTAGACAAAGCATTAGCTCCTCAGGGAATGCTGAGATGTGGTATTGACACAACAGCTCTTTACTATATGGACATGGGAATCATATTGCTTTGCAGTCACTGTGGTTGGAAACAGTTTCTACTGGAAAAACAGCCCCATCAAAATCCCTTCAGAAGTTTTTCAGAAATAGATTATTAAAAGAGCTGCCTAAAGTGTTGTTTATAAAAAGTAATGCTTACTGGAAGACAGTAATACATCTATAAAATAAAGACATTTTAAAAACAAACAAACAAAAAAACCCCATGATATATTCATATTCATACTCTAAAAAGATACACCAAAATGTGAATTTGCAGCCATTTTGAAACATCAAATAGCATACTTAAAAAAACCCTTCTGTCATAAAGTTAAGGCAACTTCTCTGGGAGGCTACCACACATCCCAGTAATGCCTATATGTAATACACCCATGCATAAGAAAAACAAGGCAAAGAAAATCTGATACCTTAACCACTGCCAGCCAGTAATGACCAGTGGAATTCAGCTAACATAGACAATTTAATTTTAATGCCTAGTGGGAATTTGATTAAAGCAATTAGGGAAAATTCTGAACACAGTCCAAATCATGCATCTCTATTTCATTTTATTTTCTTTAAGAGCCGTCAGCATTCTTGGCCTCTGAAAATATATGTAGTAAGTCTCCTGAAAACTTTTAAGCAGGGTTATAACTTTGTTCACATAACAGTTACATTGAAGTGAATGAGGCTACTTGCAAAAGGGAAATTATGTAGGTGTTTAAGTGTTTGCAGGAGCTCGTGCTAAGTACTTGGAACAGAAAGCTCTTCCATAGCCTGCCTAAACCCTAACCCTATGTACAGCCTTTCCTTTCCAGCGAAGCACCTAGGCAAAGGCTGGTTAGCGCTGAGACACAGAGAAATTCAGGGATGCAGTTGCAGGCCCTGGATTCAGGGTGAAGTAGATGGAGCTGAGAAACTCCAGTCACCAGTGAAGTTCAGCGATTTCTTAGAAACAGGCTGCTTAGAGTGTCTGATTGTTATTATGATATAGGTGGAAATTAAGGGGAATAAACCTCTCGTAAACATATATGGAGCTGCAGCCATGGCTATGACATCACTGGCAGCCAATTGGGTAACTAACTCCAATTTGGTCCATCAACTTCTACAGCCTTTTAAAATTTTTTATTATTCTACCACATGAATCTGGACTGCAGCCACTCACCATAAGACAGACTGGACTAATAAATCTTTGGCACATGTAACCACCGTGTTTAATATAAAACAACCCATACACTTTTTTTTTAATATGATTTATAAAACAGAACGTGAAGCTACCTACATGGTCTTTTCTAGCTATGGCAGATACAGTTATTTATCGCACATTTAATTACTAACAGCAATTCAGTCATGTTACCTGACCTTAAGGCCTTATGATTACCTGATCCAACATATTTCACGTGATAAAAATGTCAAGCTCAGAGAAACCCACCAGTCTGGCTTTTTGTGAAACCTAATTATAAACAGCAATGTTTAAAAAAAAAAAAAAAGGTTAACCATTTAAATAGTCATATGGCTCCACAGATCACGGTGCTTTGAAATTCACGGTTGAATTGTAGATGTTGAGTTTGAAGTTGGCGTGAACTGTATTATGCTAGGCCGCGTGGATGGCTAGGTAAACTGACAAGGAGAAATCCTGGCCCACTGCAAGTAAAATTCTCCTTGATATCCTGAGTTTAGGAATTTGTACCAGACTAACCGTTTCTGAATGCTTTCATGTGCCTTGCATGTATGTTTGTCTTGCTCCATACACGTGTTTCACTCAAGGCAGAGAGGCTCATGAGCAGGGAGAATGAGAGAAAGGAGCATCTGCTTTTGGGAAAATCTCCTATACTGCCAGTAACAATAATAATAACAGTGGCAAAAATAAAGGCTGTGTCACCTCCCAACTCCTTGTGAAAAATAAGTGTCCCAGCCAGAACCAGGTCAGTGATACAGTGCCTTAGAATAAAGAAGAGAAATGCATTTAGTACATACATTCAATGACTTTTAATTGAAAAAAAGATTTTATTTTTTTGCCTGTTTAGTTGTATAAAATTAGAAAGAATTAATTTATTTTGATATATTTATCACAATCACATAATTTGACATGTATTAATTCTATAGTTATAAGTCAATACATTATATTTTTTCTCCTGGGAAATCAGTAAAAAAAAAATATATATAAAAATATAAAAAATAATGTGTCACATGTTATATCTCTAAGTGTGTTCTGACATACAGCAATACTAGTACACTAGATCTTCCCATTCCTGCTTTTTTGTGGGATAGCTGATGAACTGAGATGACCTCATACTACAGCTTTGCTTCTCTGGAAAAATGAAGCTGTCGACAACATAGGAAAAGACTCCTAACCACAGGAAACAAAATGTTCACAAGAGCTGGACTAAGGCTGTGGACCTTGTTGCCAGACAAAATAAGAATGACCAGGACGCATGCCGCACTAAGCACTCAATGCAATAACTTCATTATTCAACCTAGCTTTCCCATGACAGTCCTTTCAAGCATCCTTAGTCTAAATGCTCTTCTGCTTGTAAGGTTATGAAAAGCTCAAAAATGTTCAGAGGCTCAAAAAAAAAATGGCAAGCTCACACATAATTTGCCTGGAAAATGGCTAGATGTTACAGCAACAGTCTGATACAATCCTGGATGAATAGACAGTTACTAAAAAAAAAAATAATGTAAAGAATCTTTTCCTGTCTGTAGGAGTGACAGCATTTTTAAACATTTCTAAAGCCGTGTGAGATCTCACAAGCCTGGTACAGTCCATTTATACTTCTTGTTTTTTTCTTATTAACTCTCAAAAAAATTCCAATCAAATTACTGGGCAGTAGACAATATGTATGCACTGTTTGTAGTGGTTTCTAGTGTCACATCATCCTCCTAAAAGTGCTAAATATAGAGTAAGCACCTGCAGCTGGTGCTCTCCTGTACCTTTAATTTTTCAGCCTCTTGTATGGTTGTGTCCAGAACCCCACAGTACCAATTAATGAAATTTAAACTATAATAATGTGATTGACTGTATTGACCAATAGCAATATTTTCATGCCTTTGTATTTTGTCTCATGACAATCTTCAGTAAAATTCACTGAAGCACTGACTTGTGATGAAGATGGTCCCTCAAAAAAGATGCTGAAATTAACCATCAATTTAAAAGATGCTTTTCCCAAACTGTCTTGCCGAAACAGCTACTCAAGGTATTCAGAAGAAGAGTGCTGTCACGATCATGGTGTGCTTGATATTAGAAAGTGGAATAGGACTAAACCTTCCCAAGAGAATACCAGTGGTTTTGCTTCAAGTAACCTAAACACAGAAGTGTCTGATTTCAGTCATTCCATCTAGCGTGAAAGACAGATACATATGCGGCAAGATGCATATGGTATTTGGATGTTAGTGCAGGCTTGGCCTAACTCTCCTTTTTTTCTGAGTCACAAACCAAAAATCTTCATATGATCAAAAGCCATAGAAGATGCATACTCCAGGAGGTCCTGGAGTGACTCACAGACAGTAGCTGACAAGAGCTCCCAGAGGACCCCTTAATTTATAGGGGAGCAGGTCTAGCTCATGCCAGCCGTGTTGCTGGATCCCTGAGCAGCCCATTGATTTTGGCTTCAGCAGCTGCTGCTGGCTCATTTCCTTCTGTGGCCAGACATTTGAATTCCTCATCCTTTTTTTTTGCCAGCACAGTCTTCTGACTGGCCATGTGATGCAGCTATCAACTTGGGCCAGTGCTTAACCCTTTGTGCAGGGCCACGCTTTAGCGTGTGAGCAGTTCAAGAAGGGTGTAGGCTGCGGCTGTGCAACTGATGAACCGGTTAGGAAGCCAGGTAGACATCTACAGCAAAGAGAGTAGTAATGTGCTTCAGCCTGTGAGGAAAAAATAAATATTCCTTTCCTATAAATGAACAAATTGGGCTTTTTGTTGTGATCTTGACTGGAATAGCACAGATCAATTTTCTTAAGACCAAAGGAAGCTAGCAGGAAACCCTGGGAAGCCATCTCTGACGTGAGCAAAGCTGAGCAAACCCCAGGAGCTGACGTACTTGAAGGTGAATGGTACATAAATCTACAGCAGTGTAGACCCAGGTAGGAAGAAGAAAAAATTGAAAAAAAAATCAACTCTGACAAAAAACAGTGTAAAGACGTAAATTTAAAATAAGTAATGTCTCAGTTTTTTGCTCATGGCCATTTTAATACATCTATATTTCTATCTTTCTCTCCATACATATATACACACACAGATATGTATATATATATATACACACACACACACACACACAGACTAATCTAAAGTACCTTTGAGGACTGAAGAATTGCTCAGTGGTGGTCAAACCAGACAGACAGCCTCCAACCGCTGGCTGTACTTGAAATAAGAAATCTGCAAAAGCTACAGTGAGACAGTAGAAAATATCAACGGAAAACCAGAAGTGGGTGAGTAGACATGATTTGTTTTCCAATTTGCTGGCCAAAGAGTGTACCTGAAGACAGATCCCTTGTTAAACGGCTCTTAAATGTTTTGCCTGCCTGCTCCTTTCAGGAGAAGTGGTGCAGGAACCCCTGCTTCCTTCACATAGGTATGGCCAAATGGAGCTTGGAGCAGTTAATCTCACCTGCATCCTGATCTGCATTTTTCCTGCCTTCAGGCAGTAGAACAGAAGAGCACAAGTGAGCTGGAGCTTAAAATTTGGAGACTCTTAGGCACTGGAAAAAGCATGGGGCAAACGACTGTTAATGGCACAATTATCACTTGCAGTCACAGGAGATAACACTTTGCTTAACTTTTAAAAGCTGATGATTTTTTTTTGATACTCACTTTTAGTGAGCTAATATTGTGTGTCATTCATAAAGAAATGAAAAAAAAAAAGAATCTATCAATTCAGACCTGTGTGGTAAAAACTTCATTCTGGTTGAGTAGTGCTTACAGAATAAAAATGGTGAACTAAAGAAAGAAGACTTTTAATAGCTGGGGACAAGGTTTCAGCTCCTAAAGACTCCCTGTGGTAATAGTAAGCCCAGAGGAGAGTGATTTTTGACAACAGGAAGTTCTCAAACATCTTGTGCAAACCAGAAGCGCATAAAGAGAACTTAAAATAAAAAGAATAAAGACATCACAGAGCTGCACACCAAAAAAAAAAAGTGCTTCTAGCTATTTCAGACCTGGAAATGAAATACTCTGTCTCTAAAGGTCTTAAAATACGCAGTGAAGCAAAAAGACAAAATTAAATGAAAGGGAGAAACGTTCCTGAGCATTAGCTATATAATCTGAATGCTAAAAATACTCCGTTATCTCTTGCAAGTCTTTCATAGTTAGCAGAATGCAAGCAGCTACTTTTGAAGAATAGAGTTGATTCAAAGCTAAAATAATAATAATAAAAAGTAAACACATTTAAGGCACTGAATCTCGGTATTATCTATCAATGTTTGAAGTACAGGCTTTTTATTTTAATGGCATTTTAGCTTAATGGGCTTCTGATAAGTTGAAGGAGTAGCAATGGCAGCGATCTGTAGAACTGCAATAGCGGTATTGGTTTTTCTGTAAGAGCAAAGTGATACGGATTTCCAATCGTGTTCACGCAGACTAAATTGATGTGACAATTTAACATTCCACGCTTTTCACTTTATGTGTTCTAGGTTGTATCTACCCTACTTGGAAAGGTGTAATTGAAGAAAAGAGACATAAAGGAGTAGTTTTGCTATGTGGCAATAGCAGAGAAGCTAGATTTTGGGACAGGATGACCATTATCGACTCCAGTGGAGCTTTATTTAAAGACTTGTAACTCAGATTTCTGGAAACTGATATATAAAGTTGATGGTTGGAATCCTTCTCAATGATTTGTTGTAATGTAATATTTGCTGCAATAGACTGTACTCTCAATTAGACCTGAGCAACTCCATTAACTTTAATTATATCGTGGTTGTAACTGAGAATATAATTTGGTCCTTGGGGATTAGAATATACAATTAAAGCTCCACAGGGTAGAATAAGCAGAAAAAATTTGCCCTTCATTTGGAGCTGTCAGAGAAATTATAGGTTGTTTTAGTTATTCTCTCCAACCTTTACAAATCCTATTAATGACACAGTTGCAGTGTGTAGTTTCCAATATATGGTGGTTGGCAGAATGAATACTGTTTATGTTTTTTCTCTTGCAGGTGAACAGAGAGCAGCAATTAAAGCTCTTGGGCGCTGACTTTTTGCTCAGGAAATAGGAGAGCAGAAGCTGAGTAAACAAGATGAGTACGTTTGCAGCAGCTGGCTGCGTGCTCTGCAGAAATTGACAGTCGCGGCTCAAGACCAAGCCCAGGCAGAGGATGCGGAGGGCTTGGAATCGAGAGACTGAGGAGTAATTTTTGTTTATTTGTCATAACACTGTAGCAACAAGCTGTTATGTTGCAGAAGGTAAAGCAAACAAAGAACTGCAGGCAGATCTCTGTGATAAGAATCAACTAGATTTTCATCCTAACTGCTGTAGTAGAAAGCAAAGAGTTGACAGTATTGCTGAACTCTATTGATAGATCATTCAACTCCTTAAAAATGGGACTGAGGAAAAATTAGCTTAGATCATAGGAATAAGAAATAAGAATTTCTGTCTTGCATTTTTTTTCTTTCCAGAAGGAGATGTCAGAGGGAACTTCTACCTGGTATGCAGGGTTATTTTCATATTTGCTTTTGCTTTGTCTTCCTAAGATAAATGGGTTTGTTGGTGTTCACATCTGGTGGACTTCAAGCGCTTGAAATCAGTGAAAGATAAATTGTGAGGACATTGGAAGTTGAAGTTTCTATGGAAAGGCTACAGGACAGTCAGGGAGCATCAGCTAAAAAACAAGCCACTAAGCCCTCGGGCTATGTTAAACCCCAAATGGCCACGCCCAGGAGACATCAGAGTCCATGGTGTTCCTACAAGCTTGTCACTTGAGTTCAGTAATGTCTTCTATGCCAGCCTGAGCTCAGTCTCAGCTCAAGTGCCCCCAAGCTCCAGCAGTTTTCATATCTGAAAATTCCTCAAGGAAGGATCTTTGTGTTGGGTTTGATTTTCAACAGCTGACATGGCCAGCCGGGGCAGGTCCACACAGCTCCTGTACTGAAAGCTATCAAGTTTCCATACTGCTGCAGTTTGTGTATACCTATCACCCTTGAGTTTTAGACTCTGTTCAAATCAGTTCCAACGTTAGCTGAAGCTCTGCTAAAATGAGCAGCCAAGTTCAGCTCCCTGTGCTGTCCCGTTTTCAGTCTTTTCTGACTCAGGCCAATGTACTGCACAACTTTTATTTAAGACATGAACTCAGGGGTTTCTGAAAAGTCATAATGGCTTATAAGCATATTTAGATCTGAGTCTAAGACTTGAGAGGAGGAAGCCTAAAATGATGAGGAAGCTGAAGAAAGTAACATCTAAGTTAAAGAAAAACCACACAAAGCCGTCTAAAACATTAATAGCTTGACTATATAGAAAGCATATGTGATATTGGAAGCACTAGGAAAAAAAATATTTTTTTAGCAGTAGAACTTCCACCTATTGGTTTAAGTTATAGGATGGGAAGGAAATAAAGGGAAAACGGAAAATTTTGATGAGAAAAAGAAAAACTTTTCAAATCAGTGAGTATGTGGAAACTTTCAGTTATTACGTTTAACAAAATTGGCTGAAAATGTGCAGCGAAAAAGAGTATTTGTAAAATTTGTTTCTTTTTTTTCCTTCCATTCTTCTTTCATTAAAAAAAAAATAAGTAATGCATAAAGAAGAGGTACAAAAGGCATATTCAATATCTTTGCCTGTTTAGCTAGTGAATTATTCACTGTAACACGTGCATTTTTTACATTCTTACTAGAATATTTGAATAAGTAACCTGTCATTACCAACTTCCTCTATTTTCTTACAGTTTATCTACTCTTAACTATTTAACTGGAGTAGGAAATTCATTTGTACTTCTCATAACTTTGTATTAAAAGTCCTAATTTCTTCTTTAGACCATTCTTCTCTTATTTTTATAAGCAACCTTTGCTGCTGAATTTTATATGCTCTTATTCCTATACTCCTTTGAGACAATGGCGAATATCTACTCCTTTCAGAAGACCTGCTAATGAAACACTTAGCTTTCTTGTATTTTTGCTACTGGTTATCATATTGTGAAATTGTGCTTCCTAATTCTGCAGCTGGTTTCTTTAGGACTCTATTTTGTTCCCTTAGACTGAGTAAACAGGACTGCATCCCATGGTGAGGACTGACATACCATAGTTGTGCACTGGTGGAGAATGAGAGAAGTGGAGAATGGTTTGAGTATGTCTCCTTCTAATTGCAATTTATATCCTCTAGTTCATGCATTGAAAGCAACAGGGACTTCTTTACTCAACTTGTAATTTTGTGAGATGGCTGAGATAAGCATGCTTCATAGCATTTTGTGGCTGGGGTTCTCCGCTGTCTTGTACTTACTAACAGTGTAAAATGCTGTGGAAACAGGAGGAGTTGTATTCCCTGAGTGTAAATTACTATATAGGCTGAAAACACTGGCTATTTGCATCCTGTAACATCCCTTGCATCATGAGGTAACCTCTAGCTGGAAATGTTTGGGTACACAGGAGCCTTTCCTCAACCTTGCAGGAGATGGGTGCACCGTGGTTAAAATGAGCAAATGCTGAATGCTGCTTACACAGCACTGTTTGTGACAGACTAATGCTTAAAGGCAAGAGTAGATAAGTGAACATAATATCTGTATTAATTCTTAGACTGGGCACAGCCTTACAGAGCCAAGTCAAGGAATATTTGACAGAAGAAATGTTTCCAAAAGTGTAATGTGGCCTTGTGATTCTTGCTCTTTTTATTGTGACCTTTGCTGATTTTCAAGTCCCTTGCTAGCTGTACGATAGCCACTGCTAACCTGCTTATCTGTAAGACTTTTGGGGCAGAGACACATAACTATGTATAAAAAACCCAACCAAACAAAATCCAGAAAATCAAACTCAAACTGTTTGCTTCTTAAAGCAAAAAGAGCGTTGAATGTGATCCTTTTAAAAAGTCTTAGAAATAATTTCTCCTTCTAAATGTTCAAAAATTTCACTACTTTAAAATACCTAATAAGAGATAAGCTCCCATGAAAGTGAATAGTTTCTTTTCCTTGGAAAATTTTCTTTGTTCTTTTTTCATTACATTTTGTCTAGGTTAATGGTATCCTTGCAGTAGAGTGGTGTGCATGTTCCTCAACATGGGTGGGGAGTCAGATAACCAATTATTTAAAGGAAACAACGGTTGAATTAGTAGGTTAGATGAAAACCAGATTATCATAATACATAAATTACATGGCCACATCAGGGTGCATGACGCTGAATAGCTGTTTGGATTTGCTATCGGGTTCTGAGACATTTTGTGTAAAATGCTGATTTCTGCTTGGCTGCTTACCGCAATGCTTGCATAAAGGGCAAGGAGAGGAACACCGAGTATTCCCCCATTTGGAGCACTACGTTTCTAATTTTGTGGTCTTTTCTTGGATGTGACACCTAGAGTAGGGCAGATTATATTACCAGTTAATGATCTGCAGAATGATATGCAGTGGTCTTTTGGCCACTCTCCTTTCTGATGCTTAACGACTCTATATACAAAACTGGGACGAGAATTTAACCTACTCTTTGCCATCCATCAAAACACCATGAAGTGCATTGAGGGAGGAAGATTTGACAGGGTTAAAAAGGAAGTGGTAGTAATTGTAGACAAGCCAGGTGCAAGCTAGCTGTATGAATGCGTGCAACTCAAGCCTAAGTGGGCATAAAACCTTCTCTGCAGGCATATTGGGTGGTCAGATCCTCTCCCCAGTTATATGACTTGGAATCAGAAATATCTCCACTTTCTTCTGTGAATTTACTCCAGATTTGTGCAAGTGTAACTGAGATAAAATAATTAATGATAGACTGTCAAGATCTTTCTTTTTTCACTACCATCGGGAGCCAAGACACAGATTGGCTCATGCTGGGTAAATAAGACCGTGCTTGTAGTCTTTGCTGGTTAATAGCAATGAAAGGCCTCTGTGCTTATTTAATTAACTGGCTCTTTACTAAGAGAGCTATTTCAGTGGCTGTACGTAGTAGTACAGTTTGATTTCTCTGTGCCTCCTTCAAACTGCCACTTGTGGCAATTTTTTCCTTCTAACAAAAACTTTATTATTGCATGGCGTATGTGTGTTTGCTGCCTTGTTGCTCATTGCTATTTAGCTTGTCATGGGAAGATGGCATTTACCAAACTGTTAGAGCTTAAAGGCTCTATCTAGGTGGAGGGGCAAATGTGATCTGTATTAAGCCTTGAGACAAGGTTTGCTAATTTTTTTCCCCTTGGAAATCATGTCGACAGGCAGGTGGCATGTGCTTGAGTCTCATCCTGAAGTGGATCCTGGACACAGCTGAGTCAGGATACATCTGGGACTGGGAGACCATGTGTGGTGCCAGGTCCTACACATTGGACAGAGTCTTAGACCTTCAGGGGCTTCAGGTGCTAACATCTGGTTTGAGGTACTGCTCTTGGCCTACAAAGTCTGTTTTTTTTGCCTTTGCCCTGTTTAGCAGGTCTCCACTAGTCCCCTGTCCTGCTCATATGCTGTAATTCTTTTGACGTGCTAATTCAGACCAGATGATAAAGAGGAATTTTTTTGAGCATAGCCTTGTCACTGTAGGGGTGTCAGCTGCTATTCATGTATTCAGTTTCATCTCTACGGATACTTGCTTGACTTTAATTCTCTTGTAACATGTAAAAGCAAAAAAAAGGCCTTGTTGGATCAGATCAGTGTCCATCTAGCTCTCTGACAGTGGAGAAAGAAATGCTGTTTAGGAAGGTCATGTGAGCTTGACCTCTCTCTGCAGACTCTTCCTCTCCCTTCAGCATTCACAGTTGTTGGATTAGGGGTGCTGTTTCTTACGGTATCTGTTTGTGGACCTTTTGTCTCTAAATTTGCCTATTCCCCTTTTGAACCCCCTGATACAATTTACCTTCACAGCCTTCTCTGACAACAAGTCCGAGAAATTTACTGCCCACTCTGTAAAAAAACTCTTTCCTTCATTTGGTTGTGAACTGACCTCTTGCTAGCTTCAGTCAGTGACCATCTACTACAAGAACTGCAGGATTTAGTTAGTTTTACATTCAATTTGTCCTTCATGAACTTGGAAAAGTTGATCATGTTCCGTTTCAGCTCTCTTCTCTCCAAACTGAGACATAGTCTTTTTAGTCTCTCATAAAGCAACTGCTCCATACCCTCCTTCACTTTGGTAGCTCTTCTCTGGACTGCCTTTAACTTCACTATACCCTTGCGATGCAGTTACTCAAAACGTGGAGGTACAGTCCTTTTACATAGCAGCTTAACAGCATCTCTGTTCAATTGTAGTGATATTTCTTGTTGTGTTCAGTAGCGTACGTTACCAATTTACTGTTATTTGCTAACAAAAGTGTCCTGTCTTTTTTTTTTTCTTCCTATGACACAGTATTTTAATTATAGTTTAAAATATTTACTGTAGAGGTACCACAGTAAATACAGATGGTGTTTGGGATATACCCTTCCAGTCTTAAATTTTATGCGATATGATTTCTTAATTTTGTGTAATAATTGTGTATTTCAACACTCTGTTTGGAGTCAGAGCACTCATGAAACATCTCATACTCAGTTATAGTCCGCTGTTAGCAACACTGCAACTGAGATGTGCTGTTAGCACTGTCTAGCAGCTGTGCCTTTCTGATCTCATAATTTCCTCCTGCGTTACATTATAAAGACCTTTCTTTAGTTTTATCAGCTGTATTTGCTACAGTCATTTCTCTTTACAGAGTCAGCTGTTGCCTCCGCTAAAAGATTTGGGAAGAGGGGAAAGAGATTCTTTGGAAATTCAGTGTCCCTGAAATGGGGAGAGTCCAGAGCCTGTATACAATTTTTCTGTGTGATATTTTTCTTGTCTATTCATGAAAATTTTGTCTTTGCTCATAAGTATCTCCAAATAGGCCTCTGCAGTGTGTTTCATACATCAAGTTTTGTTTGTCTGTGGTACTGACTTGTCATGTCTCTCTAAAACAGAGCTGGAAACTTCAGGTAGACTTATTGCCATATGTACACAGACTGATTTTTGCAAGCTTCTTCCTTATTCTTCAACCCCTCAGCTTTGTACTCCTCTCTCTAAGCAGTGATGTGCTTGATTATTGAGTCAGATGAGGCATTTGCTGGATTATGATTTCTTCTTTTGGACCAGAGCAAGCTGAAGCAGCAAGGCAAAACAGCTTGTTACAATTCGACTATTTTATCTCCCAGAGGAAGAAAGTGTGCTTCATCATTAAAAGTAACAGTACTGGACTTCTTCCAAACCTAAATATAGCAGCACTTAGGAATTAATGTTGAGAAAGGATAACAGAAGCATTTTTTGCAGGAACTCTCGTAGCGTCACAAGAAAAATTTGGTACAATTGACATAGCATAGATTAAAACCGGAATGTGTTTCAAAATGTTGTGCAGAGGCATTTAATGCAGCAGTTTAGACATGTTTAATTAATTGTTCACAGGGCACGTGGCATTGCAAGAAAGGAGAATAACCACTAGTGCATTAAACTGTCTCAGGAGGTAGCTCTTGATAAAGACCCTCTAGCTAAGGTACAGGAATAAATGTTGAGGAATAAAGAATAAAGCTAAATAAATGTCAAAAAAGGGCAAAAAGAAGGAAGAAAGGAAGCGAAAACAAAGTAGACAGAGTCTGACAGGATTGGAAGAACTGGGATTCAGGACTAAAACTGGCAGCCTGGGTCTAAAGGAGGAAGAAAGGAAAATATTAAGAGAGAACATTTGTGAAATAGGAATGAAAACTTGGGCTGTTGTGGTCAGAGGGAGTGGTAAGTATTTGAAAATGTATGAGTGCAAGATAAGTGACGGAGAAAGACTAGAAATACGCAGAGAATATTGGCATCATTAATCTAAGTGGAGCAGAGAGAGGAAGAAAAAATCTGTTAGGGATAAATAGCATAAGATATTATATAGATCACACAGAAGGGAACAGATGGGGCAGAAGGCTTGGAAATAAATAAAACTGAGGATTATGGGAGAGCACGTAAATCAGTTAGAAAAGTATGTGCATGCTTAGAAACTCTGCTTCACTTTAGATCACACTGTCCATAAGAGTGGTTTTCCAGTGTTGAATGGGTTTCTGGTACATCTAAGTGGGATGGTTTGGAGAATGTTTTTTATTCCGTAAAAGAAATACCTTAAAAAAAAAACCCTACAGCCAACTTCCTAAGGGCAGTGGTATTTCTATCTGGCAGTGCTGTCCTTTGTGTCCGCTGAATGGCCCAGGGAATCGTGGCATCCCCAGTTCATCAGAGCGGCTTTATCAGAGGGCAGGTGAGTGACTCCTAAATAGGAGACTGCTGACTCTACCGATGTTCCTGGTGAGGAACACACAGGGGGAAAATCCTGTGGGCCACCATGCTTCGTGAGAGCTGAAGTTCAGCTGAGGAGTTTAAGGTTTAAGAGGAAAAGAGGGACATGAGAGTTTTTACTATGGTGCTTCTGTGGTGGTTTTTTCAGCATCCTGGTAGCATACTTCTATGATTACATTTCAGAGCGAAAGCAGCTTGTTTCTCAAGTAGTTAGTTTTTAGAAAATACTGAAGTGCGCATTCAAAAAAGCATTGAAAATTGCTTGGAAAAACAGTACAAATCAATCTATGGAAGTGCAGTCACATCTAATTGTAAGGAACTTTCTTTTTTTTTTTTTTTTTAAAAAAAGAGGAAGTTTAAAGCTGTTTAAGCATACCTGAGTGACTGCTGAGCTGCCTTGAATCTTCCCCATTTCAAGGTAAAGTAACTCAGGTTAGAAATCTTTCATTGAATTAGATATTTAAAGCAAAAAGGGATGAATGTTCCAGACAATATTAAAGACCTGGACCTGAATTGCCACGGAAGGGTTTGTTGGTTTGGGTGGAGCACAGTGCAAATGCATTTCTGGACACAGTTGTAAGTCTGAACTCTCCGTCTGGTCCCTAGCTCCCTCTTCCAACTGTAGCTCCCCAATCCTGCCCCTTGCCCACATCCTCAGAGTTGGAGGAATTGCTTCCCTGCATTCGTGGTGCAGCTGGGCTCTCTCCTTGCATGGAAGTGGACTGGCAGCCTGCTGGGAGGGATGTGATGCTGCCTGCCCTGGGAGGGAATGCTGCTGGCAGAGCTGGCCCCTTGACCGTACCCTGCTGCAGCTTCGCGCATGGCGGATCTCCACACCAGCCCCAGGGGAATGGGAGCGTGAGGTCAAGCGTGGGCTGCAGGTGCTGAGGGTGCAGCAGGAGCAGACTTTGGTGTTCACTGGTTGAAAAGCCAAAGTTCAAGCAGAGGCCTAATAAACAATGCTGGTAGATCAGCCTTGGGTCTAGAAGCACACTGGTGTTGTACTGTGCTCTGAGGGCTTATCTTCATGGGTCGTCACCAGTGCATGGACCTTCCCAGTCCTTATTTCCCCTCGCCCTGCCCCTAGCCCCAGTTGTGGTCTTGTCATCTTCTTCCCACCCAATTTTTGAGTATTTGGAGTTCTGCTGTTTCTGAATTATTCCTCCTCACTTGCTTCATCTGATTGAATAACTGAAATTTGACTTCGTGGGGTTTTTTTTTTTTTTTATTTTAATCTTTCGTGGCTATGGCTTTGCATCCTTGGTTAGGCAGTGCAGTTTTACTCTGTGTCTGCAGTTGCTAATGTTTCTTCTGGGTCAGAGGTTAATGTAATGCTTGGTATTTATGTGGTATTTTTCTCAGTTTATTGAGGAATGAGTGTATATGACATGAATCTTTAAAAAAATCTGACACTCTCTGTATTGCCAAGGCTACAACAATCACTGTAGTGCTTACCACTTTTTATTTTTAGTAATAAAATCGGCATGGTTGTGGTAGATGCTATGTCCTCTTGCCAGGATAAATGACAAACAGTGTTCTCATCTTTTTCTCTCTCTTTCTTTTTTTTTTTTTTTTTTTCCCTTCTGAGGAGCCATATTTAGCAAATTGTTTGAGCATTACGACTCAAATAAGGTTTTACCTTTTATAGATTTTAACTTGTCTAATTAAGCATACTGTTTTCTGGAGGATTTCAGCTGCTAGAGAATGTTTTGGGCACTAAACATAACAAAACAAAGACATATTTTCTATATCTTAAGAACACTGTAACTTTCCAACAATCTTAAAATTGTTGTTGCACTTCATATTTTCAAGTAACTGGCAGGAACAGTAATCTTCTACAGCTTAGTACACTCTATTAAAAATGAGTAATATATATATTGATCATAATGCTTCTCTTAGCTGATGAGGCATCTCTTGGGGATGAAACCATAGTACCATATGGCTTTAATGTACTTGATATAGTTCTCCAAATAACCACTATAAATTATATTTCAGAATTATGCTGGACAGCAACAGAGTTAGTTTTCCAAACTGTTGATGATATATCATGACTGTAGGTAAGAAATTGATTATGCACAGGATGTAGTATTTAAATAATTAACAGCTAACCAATCCGTTTTGTAGCTGTGGTTTGTGACACTTTGAATTACATGAATTTTAACTTTAACATCCTGTGATAAAATGGGTGAGTAATGCACGCAGCTAATTGAAACTGATACAGGAAGCGGAATGCACCATTTCTCTAGCAGTGTAGCTAATGTAATGCAATACAGTTTCCTCAAAAAGAATGAGACCCAGCGTCTTATTGCAATTTTAAATGTAAATTTTAAATGGAAACATTCTTCTGAATATGAAAGTGGTTTACTGCCCAATTCTGGCAAAGAGTGGTGTAATAAATAGCTGAATTTAAATGTAAGGCAAAACTAAAGGCATGGTTTGGATTATATTGTGTATTTTCCCCTCCAATGTTTATTTGTCAACAAGTTAAATCATTAGGACAAATCAGTTTCAATCTCAATATGGAACAAAACACGCTTCATGAAATAAGCAGCATTACCTGTTAAACACTCACAGCAACATTGCTCTTTCTGGCGTTACCAGCTGGCAGAAAGCGTGATGGCCTTTTAAAAATCTAAACCTGGAGAGAATAAGTCAGAGACCTAGTCATCAAATTGAGAATACATACGATATCTGGACCCAAAGATCAGTTTCTGGTGACGTTGACTCTGCCCTTCCTCCTTCAAAAGGGTAAGGAAACTGGATAACGTGCAGAGATCTTTGTTGTCTCTCACGATTAAAGATCCTGTTGACATTTTCTTAGGGTAGAAGTTCAGCATTTTGACAAACATACTGCTGGCCAAAACCCTCTCTCCTTCCACCTTTTTAACAGTCCTCACTGGAGCCGATATTGCATAGATGCTGCATTCCAGGGCTGGCCTTACAACAAAAATTCTGGATAGGTGATAAAAAAGATGGGGCTTATGCAGAAGAATTTTTTTCCTTCCAGGAACGTCGTAGAGACTTTTGCAGTTTTTCATGGCAGCTGAAAGAGGCGCTGTGTTAGTATAATCGTTATTCCCAGTGATGAATGTAAAAAAAGGTGTGTGACTCTGGATTTTCACAAGATAAGTAACTACTGCAATATGCAGTTAGCTGTATTTCAGCTTTTCTCTTCAGACTCTTTTTTGTTTAAATAACTATTTGAGGGATCAGAGAGATAAAGTGCAACCACTATGGTTATGTTTCAGACATTATACATGTTGTCATCCATCACTTTCTCATAGGTGTAAGAGTCAGCTCTGGCTGCTGTCTGGAAAAAGTGCCTCAAAGATTTGCTGAACTCATCCAAATAACAAGGTCTCCAAGGTCTTGGTTAGTTGAAAAGAAGATCTGATTGCATATAGATTTAATAAGCAGAATAAGACAAAGTCAATTCGGATTAAAGCGTGCTGCTGTTGTCTTGACAGGGGGCTTATCACGATGTCTTGACAGGGATTTTATTTGGAGCCATAGATGACAGACGAGAAGGACTATGAGCCTCTGCCATAAATGTTTGAGCAATAGATGACTGAGTTTTCTTCTCCCAGTCAGTCCCTTCTCTTAGTGGAATTTGTAAAGATGGAGGCAACACTACCAAGTGCAGGAACTTGTCCTACTTCTGCTTTTCAAATATTTTTACCACTATAGTACACAACCCTTGCATAAGGCCTTTGTGTTACTGAGGAACTAGAAAGTAATATGTCACCATCACTAAACTCATGCGTAAAGGGCAAGTTGTGCTTTTCCCCTCTCATTGCCATCCTGTTACAGTTTTGTTTTCTGCAGTGTATTCAGTGCCATAGCGGTGAGGAGTAGAAGCCCTCTGGCACTGTCAGTGACTTCATTGTTTATTGCAGAAGGCTGCTAATTTCTGGAATATTGGGACAGAGCTATCAACAGCCCATTATTATTCTGGAATAAATTTTGGAGTTGCACCTTAGGGTGGTGAGAAAAAACTGATCCAGTGAATCTAGGAAGGGAATAAAAGTTTTCCCCACCCCCAATACATTTTATACTCCTAACATGATGTAAAACAAACATACATCTATTCCTTTTCTGGCTCTGGCTTATGGCAGCTATTTAAAATATTAGATAATGTTTTAGACATCCACATGTGTGTGTGTTGGGTGGTAGAATTGCATTAGAACAGAAATACAATGCTAAAAATAAATTATCCTCATTCTACACATGGTCACAATCAGTATTTTCCAACTTTGCCCTCTCTAATGTTACAGTACTTGTTGTAGCATGGAATTTAAAGTAAGTTTATAGTGTATAAATGTCATACATTTGATGCTATGATCTTTGCTAGCTACCCTCATGGATAGTTTACTGAATCTCCCTCCTGATATATCAAACAGATTGTGGAAGATTTGAAGCATTCAAGACTTGCTTGGCAAACCCCTGGAAAATTGCAAGTTTTACTAGTTTAATGGTATACAGACCTCTGTCTCCTCACAAAAAAAAAAAAGAGATATTTTACAACATCCAGGATTCATGAGATCACACATATTTTCCCCAAAGCTGATGAATTACAGGTTACCTCTTTGAGTTGGAGACCAGAAGTGAAGAACAGAACCAGATCCAAATGGCACAAAAGGTAAGAAGTAGTAAACATTGGCAGACACGGCTTTTTCGTAGGTGTAATGGTCAACTGTTACAGGAAGGTGCCTCAAGGATTTGCTGAGTTCATTCAAATAATGCTTCAAGGTCTCAGTGAGTTGAAGTAGAGTTCTAATTACATAGATGTGAGGAAGCGGAGAAAGAATATGTTCACTTTAGTCAATTTGGATTAAATCAGACTTTTGTTGCTGCTACATATTCTGTGTTGTGGGAAGTGCCTGACTACTTGTGTGAACATGTTGTTCTCTGCCGTGTGCTGGTTATATCTTACTTCTTACTCATTTCCATTCACTTTGCTTGCTTGGCCACTTGACCAGTAAGGCCATCAGAATCCCAGTCCTCAAACTCTGTGTATGGGCCAGGGCTGTTTGTAGTGTGCCATGCTGTCCTTATCTCCCATCATCCACAGTCCTTCTGACCTGCATTTCTCTGTTTTCTTTCCGTAGCAGCCAGGAAAAGGGAGGTCAGGGAGATGATGCATGGTAAGTTTTCTGCTAGTATGAAGTCAGGAAATGCATCTTGCTAGATATTAATCACCATATGTTAGTCATAGCCAAAGGGATCATCCTTTTCTCACTCAAAGTGCTCCTAAAAAGTTCGTTTTGTCCCACAGTAACAGCAATCTGAAGAACTATCAAGCAGCAAATCCACGCAACTATACACAAAACCAGTCTGAATGATCCCATCCCACAGATTCCTGGTGCATTCTGGCTCCTCCAAGTCTGGCTGATAGAGCTCACAGCCCAGACTGTTTCTGTGCTTTTGCAGTAAGGAGCACACTTTTAGGACTAATAAAGGCTGAGTAAATGAATAATCCATATATTGTGTTATATGAAGTACAAGTGTAGTGAATATAAGTAATCTTAAGATTATTTGGTACATAAATCCAAATTCTGTTCTGGTTTTTTTTTTTTTTTTGTCTTCATATGTCTCCTTTTTTTTTTGCCTGAGGAGGTACTGCTCATTGCCTCTTCTATGCAGGAACATTTACTAATCTAATAAAATCTACTGGCAATGGGCATTACCCTTTGAACTAGAAATATGAACATCCTTTCTTGACACCTGTGTCATGGGAGTCAACGACATGTATTTTTCAGAACAGTGTCAAAAAGTTTCTTTGCTATTCTTGACATTATGACCATGCTACAAAGTTTTACCTGTTTTCAGTTTTCTTCGTCTCTCTCTCTCCTTAATTTATTTGTATATTTCAGACTCATCCTAGTGAATATTCTGAGCTACTGATATTAATAATATTATCATTACATTGAATTAGTCTGTTAATGCAAAAAAACTTAAGTTTGAACAATATAGGGCAAAGTTTGAGTAGGGATTAGCAGAATGGTATAGCATAGGATTATTCCAAAACAAGTAAAGACCAAAAAATGTCTCCTTGCCTATTCTTTTTTTTTTTTCCACATCACGTATCAAATTCAGAGAGTATGATTTGTGCCTGTAAATTACAAGGAGGCCCTGGGCACCTGGATCTAACTTTGACATCAGCTCTAGTTTGAGCAGGTGATTGGACTACGTGTATTCCTGAGGTCCCTTCCAGTCTAAATTACACTGTAAGTCTAAGAATCATGAGTTATTCAGTTAACTTCATGCTATGCAAAGACAGAGACCATCAAATAGGTTTGCTCAGTACAGTGTTTGTGAGTAAGAAATAAATTGAAAAAAAAAGTGTAACATGGGAGTTAAAAAGAATTAATTTCAGCCTGTGATTCCAACACAATATGCTATAATCTCTTTATTTAACACGAGGACATAAGTAAAATCACCTCTTGAGTAGAGCTTTGCAGCTTCTTACAGTAATGCTTCATGAAAGTAGATGGAGAAGAAGTGAACGAAAACACTATATCCACTTCAGGAAGTGAATACAGTGATAATAAAGTGAAATATCCTTCAAGCCAGGATATTTGTTGTATTATGATTATCTAGTGTGAAATTTGGCTACATGGACATCATTACTTTTCCAAAAACTGCTAAAGAATTTTTAATGACCACTAGGAGCTAGGATTCAAAGATTTGAGTTTCTTCTACAGTCTCAGTCGTGTGTTGTTGGCATTGTGCAGGAGCCTTAGTTCAGTAGTAACTCAGACAGACAAGGGCTAACTACTATTTCCTTCAGCACATGCACTCAGTTTTCCTTGGAGGTTCTCCTATTTAAATTCAGACTTGGCTCAGCACTGCTTAACTTGGGAGGTCTGACTGGCTTATAACACAAAATGATGTGGCTACAAGCCACGATATTCATTTGGTCTCCATATATTTGGATTCACCTTCTGTTAATCACATATATTTGATTATGATTCATCAGGCGCTTCAAGAACATAATCTGACAGAGGAGTCATTTGAGAGCTTTCTTTACTAATTTTTTGCCTATGAACTTTCTGTCTTCCTCCACCTCCTCCCAAAAACTATGAGTGTTCTCGAGCGGGACCTAAACAATTTCAGAAAGCCAGACTACCTACAGAAAGGTGGTTATATGCACACTTTCTAAAGACTGTGGTAGAATTGTGCCTGCTGAAGTGCTCTCCAAACACAGCTCCGTATGGATTCTGACATGTATAAATGTCCGTTTCTTATATTAATCGATGAAGCCAGCAACACGCTGTAAATTGTTGCTCATTCCTGTCAAGCATATGAATGCGTTGGCTGCTTGAAATGCAATTTTTGCCTGGTGAGAAAAGTATTTAAAACTGGTATTTCTGCGAGCAATTTCATAAGGATCTACCTTCTGAAAGTTCCTGCTGAAGAGATGTCTTTTAGGCCATTGAGCATATGTGCTTCATTACAGTCTGTACATATCAAATAGATTAAGTACAAACAGAATTTCCTGGGTGGGCATCAAATAAGATTAGTCTTTAATATGTAGAGATTAATGTGAATTTAGATTTTACCTACTTAAAAAAAAAAAAAAGCCAAGTATAATCAGAAAGGACCCTTGGACATTTGGCTATAAAACACAGAAGACAAAAGAGGACCAGGAAGTCTTCAGGACTGGGATCTTCAGGAGGTTAGTTTGCTAGCCTTATTTGTTTGCGAGCATAATTTTTCCCTAATATCCACATCCATTTATAGTATGAAGTCCAAAGATGACAGTGATCATCTTCATCTTGTTTGTTGCTAACTTTGGATAGGGCTTCAAGTGTTCTGAGGCAGATGTTACAATGTTTTCAGGAAGCGAAGCTTTTCCAGGAAATGCATGGAAAAGTTCACTGCTCCATCTTAAGGAAAGCTGTTCTGACATATGTTTCCTAAACCTATAGGAGGAGTTAGCAAGAAAATGTGATAGGAACAATCTTTCTGTTTCTGAAAAGGAGGTTATGGCTGAAGACCATGCCTACACATGTTGCGTAATTTCTGGTTGGCTTTTCTTCCCTGTGGTTATGTACAAGATTTCTTTGGCTATGGTAAAAATCTCTTGCTTCTTGAAATCCACTGTGACATTAATGATGAATAGTAAAGACCACTGTGCCGCACTTTGCACGCTAATCAGTCTTCTATCTTGTACCATATGTACACTGTGACTTGGCCTGGATGAAAAACTGTAACTGGCAACACTTACTCTGATTGTTCTTATAATGATCAAACAGTAAAACAGTTTGACAGAAATTCTATAACCATCATGTCATAAAACAAAACCAGCACAAACTAGCTTGAGCAAAGAAGGTGTGTTTAAAAAGAAAAAAAAAAAATTAATGAAAAGCACATGAAACTGCCCATCTGTGCAGTTGTACTTTTTCAGTATATGAAGGCAGATAAATACTGTGAACCTTTTGTACAGTCAGTTTCAAGGTATTAGAAGACGCTTTTTTGAAAGTTAAGAAGAAAACTGTAGCAAATGTTCTATAATTCACACTGTGAATCCACTGGTGGTAATCAGGGAAGGATTTGTCAGGGAATATTTACCTCACCCTTTCTCCTTTTGTGTCTGTAAGAACTGCTTCTTTTACGTCCTCAGCCTTTGCTTGTTTGGTTTGTATTTGGAATCTTATGTAACATGTGAGTTACAACATGAAAAAAGAGCTTTACAAACTCAAGGGACCGGGCAGTGAGATATGTGTCACCATTTTCCGCTTCAGAAGACAAGGTGTCACATTGGCAATGTTTTATTTGTAAAACGAAATCAAGGATTTCCCAGCCTCATCCTTAGTAAGTACTTATCCACATCATAAAAAAATATAAATCATCAGAACCAGACAATCATATAGGATTCAAGAAAGCCTATATCAGCAAAATTAAAGTTCCTAGGTTAGGGTCTATGAAAGGAAACTAAGGAAAAAAGGAAACCAGGAGAGAACACAAACATTCTGGAAAAAAAACCCCTGACATTCAAAAGCACCAGGAAGAACAAATGGCTATCAATAAATCAGAGTCCTGATAACCTAATAATCCAAAAGGAGTAACGAAAAAGTATAAGCAAAGAGGGCACACACTTACAGGAACAGAATCAGAGGTCCTAACATAAGAAATCAATTAATCAGGGAAACATTCATAAAAGGCATTAAGTAATCGTTCTATAAATATATCAGAAGTTAGTTCAAGGTAGTTAAAATAAGAAAAATAAAAAGAACAGGTCTAATACTTATTGCAGATACTTACTGGAAAAGATAATATGGGATACAGATAAGGGTGTTAAGACTTTTTTCTTGACTTTATCAAAAAAAGATTATTGTGACTTTATGGTTAACACAGTAATAATAATGAGGAACAAGAGGGGAAGAGACAAAATTTCAGGTTAGAAAAAAGTGATTCAGGTGTGCTCTTTGAGGAAATTGAAAATCACCTGTGAATACTTAAGTGCACTCTGGATTATTCTGGAACCCTCTGGAATAGAGGGGATCCCACATGCTATAGATTATAATAATATGATGCAATGTAGCTCCCACCTGGATTTCTACCTACCACACTCCAGGAAAAAAAAAAAAGAAAAGTTCTGGAAGGAAACAGCAATATGATTTGTCTTCATTTCAGAAGTAATTCTAACAGCGCTGTAATGTATTTTCAAAAACAGTTTAGGGAGATGACGTAAAGGGCAGTTGATATTAGATTTAACACAGTCGAAGTCTGGTTCCAGTAAGTTCAAGGCCACATTGATATGAAAGTCAAAAAGGTTTTGCTAAAGACTTTCCTAGTCTCAGTGCAATTTAGTCTTTCTGGTTATAGCTTGGAGGATAACTTACAGAATATAGTAATAAAATGTGTATAAGACTCATAGCTAGGAGGAGAGAAAAAGTTTAAATATGAAAGTGGATTTGAGAACTGGAGAAATGTTTTGCAATTAACAACATAAAATTCAATATAAGGCTCCATGTCCATTTGAAATAGAACCATTGAGAATCGACTTGGTCTGCAGAAAAAGAGCATTAGTTTGGACAACTATGCATATAATTAAGCATTTGAACAAGCCATAATGAGACAATATAGGATTTCACTCACTGGAGATTTCTCAGAAGATAAGTGTGTGTGAAGGATGACCTAGGTACCCCTCACATTATCTCTGAGCTAAGGAGAGGACTGGATGAGTCCTTGATATTTCTGTGAATCCGTGACAATGAAGGATCATTTGGCACTTGCACATTTTATGCTTACGGCTGCCAAATCATACATGCACTTTGTGTTGTGTTTATGTTGTTTATTTTTCCTACTAATGTCTGCAGCAAATGCGGATTGAGCTGTAATCTCTATGAAATTTTGACCGCACGGTCGCAGATGTGTTGGCCTGTAGGTAACCATGTTATAAAGTACTGTAGGTGCTGTGAGCAAAACAGGCAACTGCAGTTCATCGCTATGTCATAAATTACTGTGCTATGAAAGCCAAATAAAAGCTGCAGGAGGTCTGCTTTGAAAACTGAGATCATACTTGCACTTTAAAATGAGCAGAAAATTAATCGTCTGTGCTTTCATTTGTAGTCTTTTGTTCTTGATAATGTGTCAAGTTGCCTTTTAAATGTGGGTAGGTCAGTGACTACACCCGATGACAGTAATTCACACTTTCTGACTCGATTTTTCACTGAGGTCTGAAGTCCAAAATCTTGAGAGGATATTGTGAGCCTGCCTTAGTATACTGTTATCAGTTGTTTACATGCCTTAGTTATAAACACAAGCAAAGTGGGTTCTCTTTTCATGTGCAAGTGTTTTATTTACGTTAGGCTTGGGCACTAATTTTTTGCTTACATTCATATAATTCATAAATTAATTCATTTAATTTTTTTTCTCAAATAATTCCTTCTTTGTCCTCTCAAAACTGTTAAGGAATGACCAAGTATTTGCCATCAGTATCTTCTGATATTTTTAAAATCGATCTGAGTACCTATTGATGTTGATTTCCTCTAGCATAATTATTGAAGTTCCTGTGTTATACCATTTATTCTGGCTAAGTACTTAGATTCGCAGACTTCAGAATATAGTGCTGTCATGTAGAAAGCTAAGGGCAAGGTATAATTTCAAAACTGTAAACAACAGATAAAAATAATCCTTAAATCAAAATAATCCTTAAATAGTTTTATTTGGGGTCTGTTGAGAGAGGAGAAATAGGCATTGACGCTGGAGAAGGCACAGTAGGCGACAGAGATGCTGAAGGAGTCACTGGAAGAAACTTACTCAAGCCAACCTTCAAACCTGTGCAACTGAAGATCCTGAGTCATGAGAAGGTGAAAGGGAGAGGTGAGAGCAGGAAGGACAGCAAAGGATGAGCTTATACACATAAATATCCCACCAGTTTTATATTTTGTTAACTGAAATTTCCCTCGGTGCTGCCCATCTTGAGTTTCTGTGCAGAATTTACAAATACGAACACGGAGTGTTACTTTGTCCTGGTCCTTGTAGCACACGGCAGCGTAAATGGTCATTGCAATCCTGTATCAGTTTTATGGCTTTTGTTTTTTTTTTTTTTACTGCAAGTATACAATAAAAAAAAATGACACAGAGAACAAAACAATGCAAAAAAGCCCTGTTGAAATTCATGTGAACTTTGGGGAGAAGCACAAATTGAAGCTGAACCAAATGTTTCAGTATGCTGTGCCTCAAATAAATAAAATAACCCAGTGGGACCACATCCCTGTAGCGAGACACAAACTTTACCTGCCAGTGATTTGAGGCAGATGTAGACTCAGCTGGCTTGGCTGCAGCATGATGTGAAAGAAACACAAGCTTTTTGGGGTTTTATAGCTGGAGTTTTGCTGAGTGCAGCTGCTCCCTCAGCATATTATTAACTCAAAAACATGTTCATTTAAAAAAAAAAAAAAAAGAAAGAAGAAAAAGATTCCTGGCAGTTCTTTATCATGCAGGGAATCTCTTGGGCTGTTCTGAGGGAATGTATTTGAAAATTTCTATGGAGGATGTGATGCACTAAGATTAGAACAAACAAAATGGAATCTAAAGAATAGTAGTGAGGATGAAAAAGAAGACAAAATGGGAAATATTATTGTATCCCTTTGGAGCTTTCCTTAATTGGCACCCAGGACCCTAGCAGGGACTTTCTTTCAGATCAACCACAAGAAACTTATGAAAAAACTCATCACCTCTCTTATCCCTCTGTTTTATTTCTGTGGTGGGCGTCTAGTTCTTAAAGAGATGAAGAATATTATACTGGCAATAGTTTTGCAGAATCACAGGATAATTGAATTTAAGGCTGGGAACTGCCTCCTGACATCTCCTCTGCCCCAGCAGGAGAATCACGTACACCTGCATCTCTTAACACATTTGTCTTAAGGGCTTCTAGGGATGGAGGGTCCACGCTCTCCCTGGGCCTGCCCGATAAGGTTGTTAGCTTTCCCCCAGTGCATAACTTATCTTCACTGTTGAAGTTTAAGCCCATAGCTTTATGTCTGTTTACTGTCGTAACTCTAAACAGTCTAATAGCTGTTCTCTTTTCAGTTTACTTCATTGATTTGAACACCACTGTCACCTTCATTCTGTCTTGTTGTAATTAAGTAGCTTCAGTTTCAGCCTTTCCTTTCTCCTTCTCCCCCTCCCCTGACTCCTTATCCCCTCTCCTTGATTCTTCACCCTTTTTTTTTGTTCTTGTCACCCCTTTTCAGACTCTCTCTAATTGGTGAAGCTCTTTCCCAGTTTGGTGTTTCCAGGGCAAACATCCAGGCGCTTCCTGGTACAGGCACAGGAAGGGCTCCTTCTTCATTCTTTCTTGGGCAATATTGTAAAATACATCCTGAGGTGAGCCTGCCTCTTTCCAGAGAACAAAACTTTGATTTATGTTCAGTGATCCATGGCACTCCTTAAAATCTCCTCTTAACAACTGCTGCTTAATCATTCTTCATTCTGGTTTTGTGCACACAATTTTTCTGATCCAAGCTAAGTATTTTCCACCTGAATTTATTTGATCCTGAGGAACTTCTGTAATTGTCTAAGATCATAGTGAATTTTTACCCAGTCCTAAGAGGCTATCCTCCCAGTTTAATATTTTCTAAATGCTTAGTAAGATTTCTGGACAGTGTGTCCTGATTTACTGGAAGTACAGTTTTCCTTCCACAGAGGTTATACTAAATGCATTATTAGAAACTGACTGTTATGGATGGGAAGATGTTTGGAAAATGCTATTTGAGGATGATCCTTGGGATTTAGCTCGAAAGTTTGCTGTCTGGGATGAATAGGAACAAATTCTTATGGAGGAAGATGCCATTGTGCTGATATCGGTGGGCATGGTTTAGGATTTGGCTTTACCTCAAGAATCATACACCGGACTGCTTTGTTGTAAAGTTTTCCTGGGGCAAGTGGACATACACACATACTCTGTCTTAAGAGATCTGTGATGGGAAAACTAAGTTTGTGTGCTACCTACTTGTTCTGCGTTTATTTGACACTGAATAGAAAAGGCTCTGGCCTTATTCCACCGAAATACATAAGGAGGTAATGAGGTGGGAGTTAAAAAAAAGGTGCAATTGTACTGAGTCGATCATTCTACTGAGTGAACACTCTGAGCACTGCAGTATAATACAGCATGTAGCGCCTTTCAAGTTTGCATAAATGATGTACCATATGTTGTCAGAGGGCAAACCTGTTTTTTCTTCTACGACTACCATTTTTGTAAAAAACAGTCTGGCATTTTGTGTTCTGTTTGAAACTATTTAACTGCAGATGTAAATACTTTAATAATTTTCAAAAACATTTTCAAAGACTCCAGGATATACCTTCTGATTGCCCTTTAGATGTCGCTGTTTTAATGATGATGATTGATTGATCGATGAGTTGATGAAGGGATCTTGGGGTAATGTGTGGGGCTTTTGCAGCATTTCCTGTGGTAGTTTTGTATGCATCTGCTGGTGAACTGTATATGACTTGGAAAAAGCAGTTGTCTCTGGAGTACCCTTCTGCTGTGCCATGCACCCATCAGGAGAGATGAGGTTTTGGGCTTCACTTTCTACTAATTTTTCCTAAGCAAGCTTGTCTTCCTTTTTGCCCTGTTGATCATTTTTCTTCTATGGCAGTTCAGTGATATATTGTTCTATTTTAAACCAGGAAAATATCCTAAACATGAGTACTAAGCTGTCTTTGATGTTTCCTGACAGCACTTGACTATTCTACCTATGTAAACGCTTACAAATGCTTACAAGAAGGGATGGTGATAGTAAAGTTAGAACAAATGTCATACTGCTTTGAGGATTTACAGGATACAATTCAGCTGATTTCATTCAGTCTGTAATAACCCACAGCATTCCCTCATATGAAATACCTATTTAGTACTAGAATCCACACACCTACTTTCAAATCCAGCTTCATTCACTGTTTGATTTATTGATCCATTAAGTGGGTTTTCAGGCCTAACAAATAGCCCCAGATAATAATTCCACTCCCACTTTTCCTCTGGGACAGCAAGGGTCAGTTTCTATTGTAAGCTCTTAACTCCAATTTAGAATTAGCTGAAAGTCATTAACACTCAATATAAATGCAGCAGCAAGCTTGAAATGAGCTGGTAGTCTGACTGGGCTTACATTAGACCTCCACCCTTAAAGCAGAGGTAACTTCACCTCAGCTAACCTTTTTTTTTTTTTGTGTCAGAATTATCTAATGATTTTTTTTTTCTGCTGTAAGTTAGAGAAATCTATATAAAGCTGAGACTACAGGTTGCTTCCAGGCTCAAAAAAAAAAAAAAAAAAAAAAGTAACATTGTCCCGTGAAAGTCCCATGGTGTAGTTTTTCAGCTATACTTTTCAGAGCAGCATATTGAAGTATTGGGATCCAATAGAAACAGTGATCATGTCATACTTTATAAAATATACCAGCAATGCAGTTCTACTGAAATGGCCGAAAAAAAATAAGATAAAACGGCATATATTGTTTACATATACAGACACCCAATCTGCCTGCATAAATCAGGTGTTTCAGCATAAACATGACCTGGTAGGCAACTAGATGGTCAGGTACATATTGTATTTTATTTACTTTCTTATGTGCCTAAACAAACACCGGTTGTAATTTTGCTTTAGAGGTGAATTATGACATGGGAGCCTTACCTTTCATGCTATTAGGTTTGTTAGCATCAAAAACTACTAAACTGGTGAATAAAGTGGCAGATCCTCAGTAATTTCCAATTCATCTTAGTGACTCAGAAAAGATTCTTGGCTTTTCTTGATTAATCATCTGGACTTTTCAGATAACAACGTTCTCTTCCAGTTCATTATTTTTCCTGTTAGCAAGTCATACATTTTCGCCTAGTGTTGCTTCCTAGGTATTGTGCTTGCTTAATTTAGTCTTATTTTCTGTGGAGTACTCTCTTGTTATTGGTCATCAGTTCTTTAAAATATATTATTAAAACAAATACAATAAAGGTGATTTAAATGTTAAAAAAAAAAAAATCTGTAGCTGAAACTAAGTTTCCTTAAAACCTGAGGACCTAGCAGATCACTGTCATTTTAGGACCTTAAAGGACATGACATTCTTTTGTAAAAACATAGTAGCTGCCACCCAAAATACAGGAACTCCTTCCTCACTGCATGTGGAAAAGGCTCACTCAAGGCCGTCAGAAGCAGTAACTGTTCTCCTAGCCACTGTTTTTTTGATTATTTGTATGTCTGTGGCAGAGATGAGGAAAAGACGAAAGAGTCTGATGTAGGAGCTGGTCAGAGGATGGGAGACACAGCTTAGTCTGACATGGAAAACATGTTCCTGAGGAAACAGCTGATAGGAGAGCATTCTGGCTAAGAGAGGTTTGGAAAAGTGTCATTTGATTTTACTTGTGCTGTCCAGGAAGACTGGACCTTATAAGTTTCTGTAAATAAATAAGGCAGCATCAGAGAACACCAAGCTCCTCCACCAACTTCCCTTCACAATGCAAACAGCCTCCAGGTCTCAAGTGAAAAATAGGCAATGCTTTTCTTACAGTTTTGCATATAGTACATAGTACGTTTGCTATACTTCACTTTTCCTCTAGCGTAAGGGATTGCGATCATAAGCTCAGGATTGTTGTGAAAGTAAATCTTACGCCAGGCAGACATTTCCTGTTGAAAGATGAAACCTTACATTATAGCAGTGCTTTTACATTGCTGAGCAGAAAATAAGTTGCTCAGAGCATAGCTTAACCTTTTCTGATTAGTGGGAGGGAGAAAGACAGCACATACTTTGTGCTACAGAGGCAAAAACCTCACATGTTTCTTTAAAACTTCCAAAGACTTACAGAAGTTTCCTTATACCATTTGTGATGCCCAATGGTAACTTTTATTTTTTGTAAAATTCCTATTTCCTTTGATTAAAGTCAACTTTATCAGAATGACAGCATCTGAAATGAGGTGTAGCACTAGTGAATATTTGTTGCTCACTATCATAATATTATACATTTTTTGAGGGTTTTGAAATTTCTTCTTATGTATTTGAAGTTGCTTGGGGAAGTTGGAATGAGTATAACTTAATTTTAAACCCAGAAGTAGTCTTGGGCTGCAGTTAGTGTCAGTTTAATTGCAAGATTTACCTACAGATTATTCCTCAGATGTAATAAAATAAGAATAATCTCATCTTTGATTGCTTTCTTTTTCCCTGCCAGTCAGTACAGAAGGCTCTATGTGAATATTTTATTTTGTGTCAGTGCTGTTCTGTTTAATATGAAAAGGAAAGCTACTTAAAAATAAGTATTTTCTCCAAGACAATTAATAGAAATGTTTCCTCTGTATTGGCTGTTGATTTAGGGGCAATTCAAATACTGAAAAATTTTGGCTGGAATCTCTTGTTTGGCTGCAATTTATCTGAGGATTCCTTAAGAGAACTGTCTATGCTACATGTACTGCCATTTTAATCTGCCATATTTTGGCCTTCAGAGAATAGTTCTCTGAAGGTTCCCAGTAATTTATATTTTGTTGTCTAGGTAAGAACCCAGTCCTTGGGGATGCAAACCAAGCAACTTAGCTTACATAGGACGTCAGGAAAGACTCTCTGGAAAGAAAATGATGTTGGGATCATCGTGTGTTTTGTTGTTTTTTTTTGGTTTTTTTTTTTTTTTTTTTTTTTTTTAAGAAAGCCAACATTTTATGTGGAAAGAAGACACTTAGTGCTAATATTCTTTTATGTGAAACTGCTGGCTTTATTAATAAATAATGGGAAATATCATAAATTCTTGGCAATGTAAATCCTCAGAGGTGACTCTCTGCGGCTTCATAGCCTGTTTTAGAGTATGCAGGTTAGCTGTGAATTAAAAGAAAAATGGTGATAGCAGTGGGAATATAATGTCCAAACAACTTATTTTAATTCCACATTATTTCAAGTCCTACATGATTATGGGTCACAATGAAAAGCAGTATGAGATGTGTCTTCAGGAGTGGTGTGTAGACTTCTTCAAAGGATCTTCAGTTTCACAGATACATGTCCAATTCAGAAATTGTGCTAATTTTACAGGACTTTTAAAATATCTAGTGATTTAAACCAGTAATATATTTATATGTATATATGTCAGTCATAGTAACTGGTTAATCTGTTGATCAGGGAGTGTGCTCATATGTGAAAGCATTGTTTTCTTCCTGCAAACCTCCAGCAAATATGACGTTTCCATACTGACTGTCTGGTAAGAAAGGATATGAAAGGAAAACTGTTTCACTGGCTTAGATCCTACATATGGACAATTTCTTTGTAGTCCTCCTTGGGAAACAACATGGGCCTAGATTATTTATTTCATCATAGATGAACCTGAAAGAAGTGCAGTCCAAAAAGGCATAGTCCTCTGAAGTCTGTTCTCTCAGAATTTGAAAGAGAGCACTGAGCTCTCACGAATCCTGAGAAGCATAACTAGGAGTAGAATCAAGTAAAGTATAATGAACTTACTTTTGTGTGTATGGAAAAGTTTGCACAACAGAGAAAGTAACCTGAAAGCTATCTTTAAAAAATTAATGGAATTTATGTATGGTTTGCAGTATTCTGTACAAAGAAATTGTATTGGGAAAAAGCCTGAGACAATGCCTGAAAGTATTTTTTGATTGAAGATATATTTTATAATTGTTTAATTTGAATTATACTAAAATAGTTCTTAGATACTATGTCTCATTAAAATAACCAATTTTGAAACTTAATCAGTGTGAAACTTGGAAGCAGAAGAAATATTAAGAGTACGTAATTGGAACTCTGAAAATGTATTTTAAGTTCCATGTATATAAATATATTTCATAGTGTCTCAGAACTGTGTTCTGCAAATGTTCAAGGCACTGAGATTACTGTACTTCTAGGAACTTCCCATCAGAAGGGCCCTTCAGTATTAATTAATGCAACTTGTCATAATTATGTGGATAAACACTTCAAAACTGCTTTGAGAGAGTGGCAAAAGAAGTCCTCTCATCTATCACTTGCTTGTTGGACATGCCAAAATATTAGCATGACACTTGAACAGCCCTCAGTCTGCATGGTCAAATTGCTGATATATAAAAGAAATAACCTAAGGGGGATTTAATGAAAGGAATGACTGGTATTCCCATGTGTTTGTTTGATTTACTTTTAATAACTAGGCACATAAATAATTCAGACCCAGCTGCTTAGATTTAGTATTGAGCAACAGTAGCAACTCTACAATTTTTTTTTTTTTTCTCACTTAAGCAAATGTTGCTGAACACGTATTCTGTTTACGTTCCTTCTGGTCCTATTTTCTTAAGCAGTAAATTTAAGATAATGATTTGTTAAGCAGTAAAGGTGTGTGTTTGATTCCTAGGCAGAGATGTCAGAGGAGAATGGGATGAAAAGTGCATTGCTGTGATGTGAAGCGATCTGTCTGGCATGATGCCCCGTCCCAAGCGGCCAAGGAAAAGGTGGATCCCTCTAACTGTGTAGGTGACACTCCCTACAAAGTAAGCCTCTGGGTGTGTACTATTTTTAGCTTAAAGGAAATTAGTCCATCTGCTGTTTTTACTAGGATTTTTAAAAAGAACCTTTCTGAAAAAAAAAAAAACGAACAAACTAGTGCTGTTTTCTCTTTTATTGTGAGCATACATTCATCCAATCTTCACTTTTTCTTGTTTTAAACTAAAACTAATTACATACCTTTTCCATATATAAAAGAAACATATGCATTTTATTATATTTTCATATGGGTGAGGCATTCTTTCTTCACAATATACTAAGGGGTGAAAAAAGAGAGCACTGGATGCTGCTTAGAGCCCCAGCCATCTTTATGAATCCCTATTTATTAATTTCCTTTCCTTCTTTTCTCCAGGGAACCATGAAGGTGGCCAGGGTCATCACAGCAGGCTGAAAACTGATTTGAAGCCTCAGGGGGAAGGTAATAATACTTTCTCATTCCTTCCTTGTTTAATCTTGACAAACTAGCTGTAACTCTCTGTGGATTAGTAACACGCAATCTAGCATGGTAGGACAAACGAGGTTTACAGCGTATCCTTAAGCGTCATTAAGGGTCTTCCATTCCCACATGATTAGAAAGATTTTTGTTTGGATGTGAGCTGCAGTAAAATCTGGGTCATTGGGTTAATGGACAATAAGAAACAATTAATCTATAAATCCATTAAGTGATGATAATGATGTGGAATATATTTTTAGGTCTGTAAGGATTTAGAGGATGCTGTTTTCCCTTTTTGTCTCTTATGAGGTAGAATATGCTTTGCTTGTTCTGGTTTAGGAGACATTGTAACTCCGTAAATAACCAGGGATGCTTTCACTTGCCAATGTTATGTATTTTCTTCTTAGCTGATTGTGTAAATCCTTTAGCTGATGGTGAGTATTAGTGAGCATAAGCAGTAAACCTCCCTCTGAAAGCGAGCGACTGGTTTTATGACTGTTGAACAGGTAACCAAAACAATAATGTTTCTCTTCCACTTCACAGAGCGAACAGAGGTTTTGCGCTCAAGACATTTTAATCATATCACTATCGTACGCTGCCTTTTATCTAGAGCTAAATATCAGCCAAAGTTTACTTGAAAATGGGCCTAGGTTTTGCTCAAATAAGCTAATGAACCTTTGTGAACTTTCAAGACTAGGCTGAATTTCAACTTTGGAACAATACTTGAAGCCAGGTGAGTTTTACTGCAAATATTTCCAACGTGGTTCCAGTGACAATCTGATCTTTTTTAACTAGTTTAACCAAAGGCTTTTGTAACAGTGAGGCCTGGATGAAAGATCTTTTTATTTTAAAAAATTGAAAAGCAAAAACAGTGATAGTGTGCTACTGTTGAAACTGTGTGCTAAATTTCTGAATGTGCAGACTGAGACAGTGTTACATACAGTTATTCTGTTTCTTCACCTATACGTATTCGTATATAGATACCAATAGGAACCAAATGCCCTAAAAATTTAAAAGACTCCTCAAATTTGTTAGCTATACTGACAAAAATACTAAATACGCTCTCTAGATGCATGTAGATTTGTAGAATCTAAGACAAAATGAATCTTACTAGTTACACCTTCTCAATCAACTACTGCTAATCTCAGTGGCTATAAAACCTTTTTTTTACAGGATTTGGACTTAAATATAGCTCCTTACAGAAAGGAAAGAGAATAAATGTGGGGATTCAGTGAGAGAACTAGAGGTTGAGGAGAGTAAATACACCTCACAACCAAATTGCATCCTTGCAGTAAATAGAGAAGGGCATAGAAATCTGCATCCATCCATAAATCCTCCTTTGCCTCTTCCCCTCCTACCCCAAAACCCAGTCCAAAACATGACTTGGTCTTAGAAGCAGATGGAGCTAGAAGAGAGATGCCTTCACACAGAAATGCAATTGCTTCAAGATGGACCACAGTGGTTGATAAAAATAAATAACGAATAAATATAGTATATGCCGTGCTCTTGACTAGCCTAAGACATAAGGATTTATAGAGACATCACCCACCATTTTTTTTTCTGAAAGGTGTTTGAAATCTGTTCCAAATAGTCAAGCTGTAGGTCTAATTTGAGGTCTATGATTATGTTGGCAAAAGACATAGATCAGTACGCACGCAGTGAGTGAACGTAACTCGGATAAATACATTGCACTGAGGCAAAACTGCTGTGGCTAGATGAAGAAATATGCAGTTAGCGGAGTAAAGCGAACATCCGCCTGGGGCTTTTGTTAGGTGGTGGTACTGTAGTATTCTAAGGGTTAATGTTTTGTAAGCTTCTTTTAATTGAAAGTAAAGATTGTGTAAAAGTTTTATTTTTGTAGCATTAATCCATAGATTAATGTTTCCTGTGTTTTAATGACACGTTCCCCAGCAGCAGATGAGTGGTATAAAAATGTTTAATTAGAGTCAGCCATAGCCTGCTGGCAAACAGTGACCTTACCTTCAACTCAACTCACTGAAGAAAGAACTTGCAGCCTTTTTTGTTCTTTCATGTAAGTTTTAAGCCTAAATTCTCAAATTTTGCATATGTGGCTGAATGTTTACCATCATAATGATACAGTACTATCTGTTTCTTGAAGAAATTTTCTTTATTTCCTGGTTGGAATTTAGCAAGGGCTGTGTGTTTTTGTGTGAGCGTGCGAAAAGGGGAGACACAGAGGGCTTGAAAGTTCAGCAGATTTTCTGAGTTTTCGTCTGCAGCTTCTATTTTGTTGCCTGTACCTAAAACAACATCAGCTACTCGGGGCTGATTTTAATGTAACCACTGCACTTAAGCAAGGCTTCCACTCACCGCTAACTATTCCCTGAGGCATTTAATAGCTCAGGCATGTATTCTATAAATTATACAGAGGGCACGACACCATGTTTCAGTATATCATCTAGATGTGTATCCGTTTTACTCTATCTCTGTTGTACAATGGAAGCTAGATTTTTTGCTCCCCTTACTTTCTGATCTCCTGTTTCCTGTGAAAGTTTTCTCTCATGCTGCAGAGCAGAAAGGAAGAAAATCTGTCTACTATTATATGCTGATACAATCAAGTGCATGAGCTGGCTAGCATTTGCATGGCTTGGCTGCGAATCAGGAAGGTACCCATAAAAAAAAATTAAAAAAAAAAATCTGTGTGTGCAAGCATTCATGTATGCATATGTATAAAATATAATATAACCAGGACATGCCAATTATTTTTCTCCTGGTTTTAAAATGGATTCCACTCTCTTATCACTGCCAAAATAAAATAAAATAAACCAACTGTTTCTTTCAATACATCTTGCAGTCTTTATCAGCTCCATAAACATAAACTGGAAAACCAAAGAGAAACTATTGGTGTTCTTTAGCAGAGAGAGTGAAACAAAACCAGACATTCTGAGAGTTTATGAGAGCGTGTAAAAAGATCATTTCCTGAAAAAGTCCCTAGCTATAACTGGGAGATCAAAATGTCCTGATTGGGAGATTGTGTTAGTCACAGAATATGATATACACGTTGCATTTTGGACCTGTCGTCTACTTAACACTTACTGTTGCTGGACTGGGAAAAAATAACACGTATGTTGCTACCTTATTGAATGCAGCAATAATAATGAAAAACGTAGAGGAGACGAGGGGAGAAGAAAGTAAGTAGATGCTGGATGGAGCCAGCATTGTGCTGAGAGGACATTGCATGCAGTGCGAGTGAAATTCCTTTCCCGTAACCTCTGGACTGACTGAGCCCCACTGCCTATGAACTTCTGGCTCCCCGACAGAAAAATAAGCCGTGCAACGTTCTGCTTACAGAAAGAATAAAACCAGCTCAGCCCCTGTCAGTATATAGTGTTTTGCTCTACTGCCCTGATGCTTTTATTTTCCAGTTACTAAACTTGGAATCACGGTCTGGTACAGCTCCTAGGTTATTTGCCAGGCCTGTCAGAACTATCTTGCAGATGGCTTGAAATGCAGTTTTGTGTTTTGGTGTATATGTGATTAACCCAGGTATAACATCATCTCCTCAGCACACATGGGAAAACTAGGTGTATAATAATGAGTAGGACAGGTTTAAAATTATATATCAAAGCCTGGGTTTTTTTTTTAGGTAAAACTGTGCATTTCATGTTTTACTTGGGAATTAAATTATCTATGGAAAGAAACCCAAAGGTAATTCCAATGAAAAATCTGACTGGATGTGTGGATATGATGGCTAGTGAAAACTGCATTGGCTGTTTCATACACCCCTGTTCCTCTGCGGGCCAGGGCCCAGCCATCTCTCGTGAAGCACCAAGTGGTTCAACAAGAGAAAGGTTTATAAGGCATCAAAAGAGAGGTTGCTTGTCAAAGACTCTAATCTAGAGAGGATGATGTGGTGATAAGGCATCTGTAATGCCCAACTGTGGTAATATTTTTTCAATTCAATTTTTTTTTCAACAAAATTAAGGCTTTTCATTTTTAGTGAAATCAAAAGTTTGGCTAAGAAACATGGATAGAAACATCTTACTTCTATAAAAAAGTTCCCAGAAAAAAAAAATTCCTGACATAGTGGTAACCAACAAAGCAGAACTTAATTTGTGTAACAGTTTTAACTGGAAATACTGTTATTTCTGCTCTGGTGCATATGAATGTGATGGACTCATACTGTGAGGAAGGGAGAAACTAGAGGGAATATAGGAGCTGCCACACTAAATTAGACCCAAAGTCTGTCATCTACAGCTGCTGGTGTTTGGTGGTAGTCCACAAAGAAATGTGTAATGCTAAGTAAGCAAAAGAATCATGAGCTACATCAAGTGTGATGCTGATAGAAGCCAAATATTTTTAACATTAATTTCAACTCTATTTTTTTGTTGTTCATGTATCTTCCATAACTTTTTATTTTCAGTTTTTATTTCCACAGCTTCCTGTGGCACTAAGGTCTGCAATTACATCTTGATGGTGGAAATATTTTTTAGTTTTGTTTTCCCTAATTTTTAAAATCTCAGTTACTGTCTCAAATTTATCATGCTTGTATTGTTGCTATTTGATATCATCCGTCACTGTTTTGTATGACAGTTTCTCAGGGGCCCTGTCCACCTCGGATGCCATTTCAAACCTTTCTCTGCATCTATTTGCAAGCAGGGTGATAAAATCTTCCCTTCTTTCTGAAGAACAGAGAGAGAGTGAGAGTGAGGGGGTCAGAAGAGAGTGCAGCTCAACCAAATGCACTCTATCCTTCTGGGACATAAAGGGCAACTTATAAGATTGCCAGCACTAAAGGAAACTGCGACTGGCTGGCAAAGGCAGTGGAAGTCTTCCTCAGCCAACCCTAGTAAAAGCATCCTTGTCCCATCTTGTTCTGCCCTCAGGGGTTTGGCTTCCCATTTTTACTTGGAAGACAGAAATGTGCTAAATTACGGGAGCCTTGAAAATTATTTTTTCAGAGATGCATGCATGCATACTGCTTTTTTTTTTTTTTTTTGCTTGTAATTTTGAGAGAATAGTAGAAGTGCTGATGTTTTATCCTTATGCAATCTCAATCTTACATTTAAGGAGGACTGCAGCATTAAGAAGCAGAACACAGGTTACAAAAGATTGGTTTTAATGTAAAAAACATCTTGAGAAGTGTTCTTAGTGATCTATTGTCCACTCACAGTCACTCAAAGTGCAATTCTAAATAGCAGAGTATATCTTCTTTTCTTTACTTAAGTTCAGCGCTGTACATTTTCACTTTCATGACTTATTTCCATTAATTCTACTGAGATTCTCATTAATCTGATATTCCTGTTATCAGTACACTTTGAAAGAGACCAGATTTCCACCAGAAATCCTGACATATATGTAAATCTTCTCCCAGTTAGCAAAAATCAAAAAAAGCACAACAGTTTGGTGTCTATAGGTCAACTATGAGTTCTATAAAACAAAGTTTTGTGTAGTTGAGACAAATGAAAAAAAATTTCATTAATCCGTTTAAAAGATAGTGGATTTTTTAATCAACATCCTTTTGAATCAGGTCTGTGACTTAATGCTTTTCTTGAAATTTTAGCACTAAGGAAGGCACTATATCTCTGTGCTAACTAAGGAGTGGCTGCAGACTACTTCAGAGATGATTTGTCTTCATCACTGACATGTCCACCTCTGCTTGCAGCATAGTACCCTCTGTAGGAGGAAGGTAGAAAAAGCTACTTGATGCTGGATCTTCTGCTCTTATATTATTTCAGAGTTTCTTCATTGTAGAAGGTACAGAATAAAAGTTAGATTTGTGGAGCTCTGGGAAGATATTACAGATATACCCTTCACTTCCCAGTTATCCTCCAGAGCCTGTACTGCTCCTTTGCTGGCAGCGCTTGTGGGACCCTCAGGTCAGGGTGACTGTGGTGATGCCATTGTCACAGAGCAGTTGCCTATTTGCTCCAGAGCATAAACTGCTCCCCTAGACGTGGTGGTAGAATTCTGGGTACTGGCACTGGATTTGCTCCAGTAATTGTATAAATTACTCTTAAGCAAAGTGCCGACACCTTTGCTTTATCCACATGATGAAGAAGAAAGGTAAAGGCAAGTTGTAGCTTTCTCCATGCTCTGTCCCTTAATCCTGCTTGCTGAGTTAGGATCTGTTTTGTCTGTAGCTGTACATTTAAGAGCCTTGAGCGCAGGTGATAAGGGACTTGTAGGAATCCTTGCATGCTGGAACACATAAAGGGCCTGCAAGACTGAGATATTTTAGAAAGAATAATGTTGCGATACTTTGAATAATAGCTAGTATTTTCTGCAAATATTGAATCCCTTTATGTTTTCAAATGTCAAAAGTAATTTTTAAAATATATTATGATAGTATTTTTGTAATGGTTTTCCAAATAATTATGCATTTCATTGTTTTAAAATTGAGGGGTTTTGTAAAACAAGTCCTAAATCTATGGAACCTTATTATTTGATCTGCTTACTTCTGTCTTTGTTCAGAGTGTAGCACACTGGCAATTAACGTTTGGCACCTGCACAGTGTATACACCCCTCTGATTATAGCTTTGCTACGCTTATTGTATAGATAGATAGTTATAAAGACACATACACAGTGTTATATTCAAAATGTCTTCCAGGTAATATGCACTTCCAGGTAGGTAATTCCAAAAGAAAATTATGCCATCATCATACTAGAAGGGTGTTAAAATACTGTCATTCACTGTCAACAAAGATTGTGTTCAATCTAGATGCTTTTACTGCGGGAAGATCTTTTAAAAATGAAAATGTTTGAGGTGTAGTTGTTTCTTTTTGGGGGAAACTTCTCATTTTCCTCTAAGTGACTGGAAACTAAGGACGGTTATTAGTATTATTATTGCTTTTATTTTATTCCCCTGCAACGACTCGGGGTCAGGAACCTCATCTGCAGCAATGTGTGTGTTGAAATTACAAGTGGTGTTTACGGTCAAAGCTTGGTTCGTTAGAGGCTTGCAACCCAGAGGGTCAGCCCGTCTGGTAGGCTGATGTATTGAAAACTGAGTGTCACCAAAACTATTGAAATTCCTTTTCGACCAGCCAAGTGGGTGTATATTCCCACTTCCTCCACACCCCAAATTTCCCTTTCTTTTTCTGGGACATCAGAAACCAGCCTGTCAGCAGCACAGCCCAGCCACATCTGCACATAAAAACTATTCAAATTAATAATAAAACACACCTCAGTTGAGGTTTTCTCCCTAGTACAGCATTTTCTAGCACAGTGTTTCTCTTTAGCAGCTCATTTGACACTGGACGCCTGACCTCTGCTACCATAATAGCTGTTAATGGAAACTTCACCTCATGCAACGATAAGATGGATTTTTGGCAGCTGTGAGAGATTATGAAGAGTAAGAACAATCTTAGCTGGAATCAGAAGAAAAGAAAGCATCTGTACCTTGAGAAACACTCAGCTGGTTTTCATTACGCACCAAGCCTATATTTATTACAAAGACTAGCCAAGAGACAGAAGGAGGCTAGCACTGGCTTGATAAATTCTTCCTTTCTTCTCAGTTATATGGGTACAAGTGACCAGAGCTGTTCAAAACTACTGGGGGTCTGTCTAACAGACCATCTTCTGAGAGCATTCTTCATCATGTTTTTCTTTCAGCAGTGCTCCCTCGTCTCTAGCTGTCTTTCCCTTCTAAAATGGAACGCAAAGGCACTGAGGCAAAAAGAGGGGAAAAAAGGGACTTGTTTCTTTTTACAGACATTTTGCTACGTCAGACATCAAATAAATCAATAATTTATTTAAAGTTTTTATCACTAGGAACCTTTTTTCTAAACATGCATAAATGGCGAGAAACATCTGCAGCCTCAGAGAAGCGCAATTAAAATTCAGAGTTTGAAAACTCAGTCATTAAAAGTGAAAAACAGAAAACCCCTGTTGAAAAGAGCCTTTGGTAAAAAAAAAAAAAAAAAAAAAAAAGGAAAAATGTCAATGAGAATGAGGAAGGAAAAAAAGTTATTTTATTTTCTGTCTTCTATCCAAGCCTGGAAAACACCAGAGATCGAGCTGAGCTGTCACTAAAGATTAGGAGACAACAGCTACCAACCTCGCAGCCTTTGGATGTGTCAGGAAAGGCACACAGGAAGGGAGCCAAGTGAGTCAAGTAAACAGAATGCTGTAGCAGAAAAATTTGATTTAGTTATAACTGAGTAAACAAGGGAATATACTGCTGTAAACAAGTGTGGAGTTGTAAATTAAAAGAGTGGGAGACAGCAGTTGTCTTTTTAGCCCTTCCAAAAAGGATGGGAGTTGAGAGAGCGTTTTAGAGGCTTCTGCTGTACTTGTTGTGTCTGTTGCAGCTGTTCCTGGAGAAGCTTGTTCCCTTGAGGTGGTGGGAGAGGTTGTAGTAGTCTTTTCTACGCTCCTCTGCAAAAACCTGTAAAGAAAGCATAGTGTGCAACACGGCTGCCACTAGTACAGCCCTCTATTTTTTGACTCTTTGCTGAATTTTTTGAACTGTATGCTCTAGTAGTGTGGAATTTCATTTGTTTAGAAATATTGCTGTCATTGCTGGAGATGTCAAAATTTAATTCAAAACTTCAGTAGTGATTTAAAACCAGTATGCTCTTCAAGTGCCAAACGATGGTCACTTAGAGATGCAACCTCCTCCGTAGGAAACAACACAGTGTACGTAAGCAGGATATAAGGTGGTGGCAGGCTGGGACAGAATTTTCTCTTCTACAACTGTGATTGAGTTCCTCTCTCCTCTCTAGACATATTTACGTACAGGGAGTATCAACTCCTAAACTGAAATAATTCCACTGGTCTTCCTAACTGCTTGTGCCATGACCAGCTGCCAAAGTTGAGAAATATATCCTTGCACTCATATACAAGAATTTAAACCTGAAAATGTTATTTGATGAATGGATCCATGCTAAAAAACAGTGCCAATCATAGAACCTGATTTAATAGACTATTTTAGTCATGTTCCACAATGGTTTTTGTGTCGTAAGAGCATTGAGTGCAGTAAAAGTTGACTCCAAATAGGCAGTTCTCAAATCAGTGTGATGGTTTTCCTTTACAATTTCTTTGATGTTTTCACAAGAAGTGGTTACTATAAATGATAAACAATTTGGACACAGATCTGCAAAAGCACCCAATTCCTGTTGAGATGTCTTACTCCCCCTGATTTGTCTTTGAGGATCTGAACCCTTGGCTCCTGAGGTTTTCTGGCGACAGCCTCATCAGACTTTTCAGGCAGAGATATATGGAGGAAGTTACATCTACTGGAACTGGAGCTACTTCAGAGAAGTAGCTGTACAAGGGATGACTGCTGGCACTGCGTTTAAAATCTCTGAAAAGTAGGAAATTCTTCACAGACTTCAAAGATATGTGTATTTTCAAATGGGACTCCGTTTTGCTCTTTTGCACCCTTCTAATTTGTGGTTGGAATTTGAAGGGAGTACTTTTGTTTTCCGGTCTATGAAAGCAGTCAGTGTATTTTTAGAATACAAGATAAAAGTTTTTACTAGGGTTTTTGAAGTAGTATGTCTCACTGGATCAGCTGTGGAGCGAAACTGTTACATTGCAATTGGACTGAAATAGTTTATGGAATAGTCATTATTGGTAAAAGGAACCTTACATTTTGTGTCAAAGTATCTTTTCTGTTTTATAAATTCTACTGTAAAACTTTGTTAAGCAGTTATTTGTATATCACAGTATAAGAAATGGTGTAGTGTGAGGTTGTAGCATATGAAAAAATGATCACCCAGGAAACGCAGCCCATACAAAATCCTCAAACGTTAGGATGTAAATGGGATTTAAGAGCTATGTTTGCTTCATGAGGATGAATTTTATTCTACAAGTAGAGAGCCATAATATTGCTTCAGTTTGTGGCACATTTCACATATTTTTAACCACCTAAACTAGGATATTTTAAGGTATTTGTAAAATCTTACTCTTTATTCAAAGGTGAGAGACAGGCACCTTTTAGAGGCTGTATTGTCTTCACTTTGTGAAGTGAACTGCCATTGGGGGTTTCTCTTCTCATCCTGCCTTTCCCCCAAACCCCTTAGAAAAGTCTATACCTAGAAGCAGTCAGAAAGATAAACTCATCCTTAAACACAGAGGTAGGGGGACTCATTCTGTACTTTCTCATGAACAAGGATGAATGGTACAAAAATAAAAAAAAACCCACCTCACCTATTTGCATGATGAGTTCTTTATCTCTGGATAAACCTTTATGAACCTTTTATATATGCTCAAGAATCCTTGATGGCCTATGGATCTAATTTTTTATTTGATTTGAATTGTCAGGGTGTGAGATCAGACATAATGAAAGCCACAGAGCGGTCTATTATTTGTTATTTTTGGCTGCTAGTGATGAAAACTTCTCTGAGCAGGTCTGTGTCATGATAAGACAATCCATGTGTCAATGCCTTGAACAGAATCTAGGAACAAGACCAAACACCTCTGTCGTACAAGTATTTCAGCATATATTGGCTTTTACTTTTTCTTTCTTTCTTTCAAATGTAGCTGCAAGTTTTTGTTCCAACTAAAATCTGGTGAAACCTAGAGACATTAAATTAAAAAAAAAACCAACAGAATACTTTCCAAGGAACAGAAGCAGTTGGATTATACAAATGAGACATTCCACAAAATGAAAGCAAGAGATGTTTAAAATCAAACTTTCCATTTAGCAAGAGCAGTGTAATTGTAGCCATGATGAAAAAAAAATAAAAATCCATTAAGTAGCTTTGGAAATGGCTGTAAACAGCTTTTGGAAAGGGAGGGTGGTGTCATTTGGCAGGGACAATCCTATTAATGAGAGAATTTCTACAATGCTGTATATATTTTCCTGCTCCTGTCTTTCCCTTTCCTGTTTTACTACAGTTCATACTTGGGCAATAGAACTTGCAAGACCAGCACCATTTTTTTGGAGCTTGATGCTTTTATTTCACTACAGCTGAAGCTTATCTGTGGAACCAAAGGGTGCCAGGAAAGGTGGGAAGTCATGAAAGTCAGGGTAAATGGGCTCTCAATAATTCCTTCTCTGTATTATGAATATCAGGATATTTGGGTATGTCACTACTAAAGCCAGTCTAGTGCCTTTTGAATTAACAGCCCTGTGCATTGTTCCAAAGAGTTATGTCTAACTCGTGCTGCCTAAGCTACTTTCCTTTATTTCCTTCATCTTTTGTTCATTAGTGGCAAGCCCAGCAGAGACCAAGGCTGTAGGTGGATGTCCCGGACCTGGATCAGGGTAAGACCTCCCCAACCCTTCATGGCACCCTTCACAACAATTCAGATCCCTGGGGAGAAAACCTGGGTGAGAAGGGAGCTGGGATGTGTTTGCACAAGGTCCCTGACCCAAGTAATCATTGATTCAAAATGGCAAGGCACGTGGGCCCTCTGAACACGGTGTGCTTGCTCCCAGAGCCTTATCTCATCACAGAGATCCAGAAAATGAGATGCTGGCTGTTGTGATCTATACAACAAAGCGCCGCACTCTCAGTGCCCCACCAACTCAGCTGGCTGGTGTACTGTCTTCCTACTCTCCCGCTATTTATCCCCACTCTACATTATCATTTCTACTTCTGTTTCAGAGGCACAGCTCTCACACAGCCATGGGCGTCCTTCTACTCCTCTGCTTCAGCAAGCCACCTGATGTACAAACGTGACGGTACTGTGAGTTACTCCTCTGTAAAGCGCAGTGCAAGTGAGGTGAGAATCACACCATGTGTGTTTATTGATGTTGTATGCTAGCATAAAGGTGTGGTCAAGAAAAGTTGCAGATCTCACTTGCTAGGCTGTGTTGTAAACGAGCATGTGGTATCAATAGAAAACTACTGTTTTACAGCAGTGACAGCAACTGTGACATTACTTGTGGAAACATGCTTGTGCTCTGTATTACTACTAGCTACGCGAACAGAGGAATTTGTAAAAAAAGTGGCTAGAACATTCTCCTTATATATCTAATCTATAGTAAATATTTGTGGCTGCAGTTAAAAGTTTACGTTCTTTGAATATACAGCATGCTGCTTGTTGTAAATATTAGATGCTAAAAGAAGAGCTTTGTAAAAATTAGAATATCACTTCATATTTGAAGCCTTGTCAGCTAGAAACAAGCATACTTCATCTTAACTGTGATTTCCAAGATTTCTTGCACATTGAATGAGTTATTTGTACTCAGGTTTTTAATCCATGCATTTGATGTAACATAAGCCCGTTATTTAATGTTAAATAGCATAAATCACCATTCACTTTGTAGAAGTTACATTTTAACTAACTGTTCAACAGTAAAATGAGATTTAGTTTAATTTATAAAGTGGGAAGTTTTTTTTCTAATAGTTGGAGTGAAGGGGAACTAATTGTTTGAAGAACTAGTTATCAAGCAGCACTGACTTTGATAAGCTAGACATCGTAAGGATAAAGCCCCTACAACTTTTTTTCCTAAGAATGTCTCTATTTAAACAGCAGAAGAAAGTGTATGTAGAATGGAAATAAAACAAACCTAGATTAGATTACTAGCTTAGTAATCTTCCCACATAAAATACAGATTTGGAAGAATAGTTAAGAAAGATCGCAGTAACAAATGCAAGAAACAAATAGAGCATGAATTAACGATGCAGAGTCAACTGCTCACAGATAATAAATATCAAGTTTAGGAAACTGAAAACCACACAGATTTCTCATAACTAATGCCTTTTGTAATATCCTCTAAAATGTCCGTCAGGCAAGGCTGTCTAAAAGCAAAGTAGTAATTAAGCTAGATCTTGAGTATAATTTGAATGTACTAAGTAAAAAAAAAATGATATATTTTTATGAGACTTGAAATGCTTTTGCAATTCAAGAGACAGAGTGTGTGTCGGGAGAATGAGAGGAGCCGTGAAGAAGGCCCATCTTCAGTTGTGTAAGTAGATGTGGCTCTCTGACGCTTCTCCAGATCTGCTTTCATTCATAGTAGCTGAAAATCTGACCACTGGCACTTTCAAAATTTCTTGCAGGAGAGTTATTTGAGTAGAAAACAGAGTTAATGACTGTGAAGTGTTTGAAGAGATTGAGGAAAAAAATTGTCTTGCTAATACATCTCTCACGCATAATGCAGGGTTAGAGCAGGACTGTTGAGATGGTGCTGCACATCAAGGATGATTCCCCCAGCCTCAGTGGAACTAAGCAACCTCAGGATAAAAGAAAAAAGAGATACTGATACATTATGGATTTGAATTTTATTAAGCTATGTAAACAACACTAGCCCACTGGGCCATGGTATTCTGATCGCTTTTGGTTTCTATTTTCTTTCTTCTTAAATAGAGTAAGAAAATCCTTCTCCAAGTTGAGTAACTAATTGCTTTGTGGACGATAGAGGTCCTTATGGTTGCTTCCCTCACATCGTCGCTGTCAAGAGGATTTCTGAGGATTAAAAACTTGTAAGCAGCTTTGAAAAATAAATACAAATAGTGATTTAGATCAGAGGCAACCAAGTAAAAGTTTGAGGTAATATATTTGAGCATACATTAATTGCCAGAATACATGCAAGATGAAGAAAAAAAAATCTTCCATTTAAAAAAATCCCCAAATCTAATATGTGGTCTATTTACAATACCTGTAACATTTGCATTTTTGTAAGAAGTTAGTTTTGATAATATTAAAGGTGAGAATAGATTACAATATGATGAGTGTTGAGTACTGGAAGAGATAATCTGAGGTTTTATATGCACATTCAGTTTCACTAAAGGACTTATTTTAGTAATAAGTCTCTACTCCAATTTTTCTACCTCGATTAACTGCTGGAGAGAGCACGACAGAGAGCGTGCTGCATGTATATGACTGTGAATACAGCCTTTTTTTTTTTTTTTTTTTTTTGCAAAGTGTAGTATGGATTTAACTGAAAAATAAAGCTGTGTTTTGTCTACTTTGGGGAGATAATAGTGCGATTACTTGAGCCTTGCAGTTGGCAGACATTTCCCATGCAAATTTGAAGAACTCTTATAGTGCTTACAGTGCTCTGATCAATTATCTTCAGGAAACAGCCATGCTGTAATTGGCAGCCTAAAACGGAGTTAATTAGGAAGATCTTTGTGGGATAGTTTGCCCACCTCCTTGGTGGGCAAAGTTAAGGCAATGGCCTATTTTCTTTGAAGAACACCATTACGAATTTGATCTTGCCTTATACCGTTTTTAACACAAGAAAAAACCATGACGTTGCAAATATGAAAAAGGATAAATTACATATAACTGCATTTCTAGCCTGAAAAATGTCTGATGATTCAGTACGTGTATATCTAGTCCATAGTAGTGTACACATAGTGCTGGACATGGCAGTTAGAGAGATTTGAAAAATAAGATAAAAAAGGGAGTGGTGCATTTCCAGTAGATTTTATTATAGTTTATTGACTGCTGGAGTTTCTCCCATGCAATTCTTCATTGAATGTAGTGTTTTACAAGGAAGTTTGTTTTGTTTCAGTATTAAAAGCCACTGTTTTAAACCTCTAGTAATCTGTCTTTGACCATTTCATAGCTTTGGATGATTAATTGTGACGTATGTGATGAAATGAAACAAAATAGAAAAAATAGTGCCAAAATGCAGCTTGTATTCAGCTTAAACAAGTTACAATGAAAAAATAAATAGGATTTAGTGTTTAGTGTTAAAAGGCTGATGTGGGTTTAATTTGCAGATTTCACGAGGAGTAAGTATTTGTACAAGTCTTTTTGCTTTTCTAATGAAGTATCAAACTGGCAGTATTCCAGGCCACTTTCCATAATACATGAAGTTGATTGTGCTGCTAAAGCACTTACTCTAATTTGTATGAAAGAGGAGCAATAAAAACTCCACCTAAAAATCAGAATGGGAGTAGGGGGGAAGGCACTCAAAATATAATTGAAATAAGAAGCTATTTTTTACTTTTTCATTTTGAATGATGAAAAGATGCCCATTTTCTGGAAGACCACCAGGAAATGTCGAATAACTTTCTTTTATTTTACTTCTGAGAAGTAAAATCAAAACTGTGGGGGAGGAGGGGTGTTTACTTAGAGTAAAACAAATTTATCGCTGATCTTTAAAAGTAAATAGATAAAGAATCAACTAAATAGTCTGGATAGCTACTGCTTGTTATATTAAATTCCTAACTCAGTTAAATTAATGCGACAATGTGAAGTATAAAAAAGTTTAATCACTAAACCATAATCCTTTAAAAGCATGTGCCTCACTGAAGTTATCAGAAAGCCACATGTATGTAGTTATCCCAGTGGATGTGTGATAGAGTTGGTCCCTGTGGGCACTAGGTAAGTGCACTAGTAGTAGAGTAAATAAAAAACATTTTGCCTGTGATGTAAAATGCAGTTCTGACACATTGTGGGGAACTCTAACATAGAATTTCTTTTAAGGAAAAATTTTATATTTTGAAAAGTAGCTTGGATCTTACTGGATGGCAGAGAGTACTGTATTTATTTATTTTGCAGATGAATGACAGTTAGTGGCTGAAGAGGAAGCAAAGATGGCTAGGGATTCATAAGCCCACTTCACCCATTCACCAGCCAAACCAACTGGCTGGGAGCACCCAGCACATTAATTAAAAGCTGACTCTGACAAAGGATTTGGAGCTCTGTAAGGAGGTGCTTGGTGAGGAGGATGTTATTGCAGCTCTCAGTGCAGTGATCAGCCAGAGCAGAGGCATGAGAGTGTGCTCCAGAGAAAGTGTGCCAGGACCTGAGAGCTGTATTGCTCTGTCCGGTCGATGGGATGCTGTGTAATTTGGCATACGTCCCTGCACTTTCTTCCTTGGTGCCTGGACATGTCAGGTATTTCAGTTCACTTATAAAGACCCTAAATCTTTCCCTTAAGGTTCAGACACTTAGAATTCTGCCAAAAGTTAGAATTGTGTCAAACATTGCTTTATGTGTTTATTCCTATTTGTCCCCGTTTTTCATTTGAGGATAGAACAGTATGCATCTGTGTGCAAGTGCGTTCAACAGAGAGCGTAGCTCTGCAGCCACTTTGGGATGGAAAGGTTACGTTCCTGTTCTTGTTCTGCAGCCTGTTTCTGAGTTTAGCATCCAGCTGGTTTTAGATAGCATATAAAAATAGATTTTGAGTTGATGCCAGGTCTTCCCCAGCCCAGCTGTGTGCTTTCCTTTTCTCAGTGGTTTGCAACAACAGAGTAAATCATCAAGAGTGCCCAGAGGTACCCCTTTGCATCCTTTACCCTTGCCCTCTCGCTCCCTTCCTTTCTATCCTGAGCTTCCAATCGCTCTGAAACTGTGAGCTGACATCTGCCTTCCCAGGCCATGGCGCAACACTTGCGGCATAGCAGCATCAGCAAGAAATTTCATCTGTGGATGGTTGTATCCTGTCATCACACTAGGAAAAACGTCTTTTAAGTATCTGTTGGATAGCTAGTGGATAAAAGTCAACCCATAGATGTTGGGCATGCCTTTACCTTTACCATGCCTTTACTAAGCCTTTACCATGCTTTCTGGTCAAACGTGGCTGAGTGGTGAGTTTAGACATTTCCAGTGCTAGATGGCGGGCAAATGTGCACGGTTTGGTTTGGTTTTGTTTTAATCTCAGTGTTTGTATGCAGGTGACCCAATTCTGCTTTAATGACCCAATTATTTTGCTGAGTCTAACTGTAAGTAATTCAATCCCTCTTCCCATAAAAAGGGAGAAGGAGCAAGAAATTGTTATCTCTTACTCTGGGCTATAATTAAAGACAATTGAACTGCAGATGAGCAATCTCTTTTGAAAACCTTTTAGAATTCTAGAAGGTTATTTTGGATATTAGGTCATCTGCAATTTAGATGCAAGGATAAAAATATTCTTTAAGAGAAATCTACTGGAAAAAAAAAAAAGAATGTTTCCTATTTTTATCTTTTTTTTTTTCTTCTTCCTCCCCACACCTTACTGAAAGGTAAGATACAGGAAAATAAATGCATCTCTTTTAAGCTTAGATGACTGCCTTTCAAACTTCAAAATAGCTGAAATAGCTCAAAAGTCAAGAACTGCCCATATGATTTTCAAGTTTGGTATAGCCTTTTCTCTGTGAAAAAAAAAACCAACAAACAAAAACCAAACCTGACTTGAAATTTTTTATTTAACTATCTCAGTTAATGTAATGAAGTTATCTTTCTCCAAAAGAGATAATTGAAAGGGACAGATTCCTCTACCACTGAAATATTTTGTTAAGAGAAGCTGCATCCTAAAGTAAGAGATAAGCATTTGCATCCTAAGAAAGCCCTGGAACTGTAAGGATTTCAAATGGACAGGTCTTTTTTTTTTTTTTTCTCAAAGCTGCACAAAAACCTCATGTTCACTGTTCTATCCAATATTCCGGCTGTAAGGAAAGGCTGAAAAAGGAAAACATCACTTACTTTGTAACCATTGCGACCAAAGAGAAGCCCATTGGTTTATGGTATAATAAACTAATTGCAGGAAAGGTGATAATATGCCTTATTATATCAGCCCACGCTCAGGTCTGTAGTACTATAACAATAATCTGTTAATCAATAAGCTGAATAGCATTACTGACAGTATATTGAGGAGCTGGAACCAACACAATGGATGACTTTCATGTCAAAGACTAACCAGATTTCCTTCCTCATACATAAGCTAATCTTCAGTAGCTGTAACTTTTACATATCTCTTCCCAAATTTTAGTTTACAGATTCAGTTGCCAAAGTCAGACTTAATTTTTTTTTTATGTCTATTCCTACTTCTTGCTTTTATAAAGCATAATATAGCCTGCAGAAAAATATTTTGTGGTATGCATACATACCCTTTTCTAATGCAATTAGTCCCATTTCATGAGATCTAAACTTTAATCGTACAAGGAGTCATATCCCTCGGCTATAATATAACTTCAGGAGTAGGCTTTGGTTGCTGTGTTAAATAAGGATGAGCTAAACCAAAATAAAGAACAAAGCACATGCCAAATTATTTTTTTTCCTGACTGGAAGGCTGATATGAGCTCTAAAGATTAAAAAAAAAAAAAAAAAAAAAAAAAAGACATTTGCACTGGGCAAAAACTGAGAGCTAGGAGAAATAAAGTTTATGTTACCATGCTGTTTGACTCTGTCTTCATCCATCTATGCACTATTTGGCAGGTTCAAGAGTGTTTTAGGCTGGTAGAAAGTTCTCAGAAAAAAATTTGCTTTTACAGGTAGGTAAAAATTGATGGATAGGTAAAGGAGAGAGCTTCAAGTTAGTGTCTTCTGCCTTTTCTTCCTCCTTCCCCAAGTCTGAGCTCAGAAGCTATCGTCTGACTTGGCTCATGGGCCGATCAATCTAAATGCCATATTAGCCAGCTGACTATTATGCATTAATTCTGGTCCAGTTTTTAATTAACAAAGAGAACAATCTGTGGATGTGGAAAGGATAAAATTAGAAAATGGGGGGAAAAGTAGCAGTACTGTGGAAAAAATGAGCTGAGAGAGAACATGGGGTCAAGTGCCAAAGACTATTACACACAAAAGCGCAGTAAATCAGGTCTCATTTTGGAATTACTTTCATTAATATAGAAATGTGAACTTTTGACATTTTATGTGAAATTCCAATATTTATAGACATTTACTTATACACATAAACTTGGTCACACTTACCTATGTGTTTGACATACTTAGAAATTACTCTGCAGCACATGTTATTGGGTACATGACAATAACAAAGAGATTTTTCTTTCCAGACTTTCCTTTCGTATGCCAGACTGACCTCAGCAAGAAGAGTCAAACCATGAAAACAAAGGTTAGTGTGTTTTTTCACACATCATGCGTTGCCCTGTGAGGACAAGTCTTTTCCCTTTCCGTGTCCTGCTGTCACAGTTGGTGTTTGGTGCTGCCTTCCCCCATCCTCTCCACAGCTCTCCTCCCTCTTTCTGTGCTTCTGACTTCCTCGCGCCTCCAGCAGCCATCGCATCTCCCTATGCTGAACTGATTCATCGACTTGTGAGCGTCAAGAATGAAGGGCTACAGGAAGACCATGTGGGAGATGAGGTGGTGGGATACAGAAGAGTGTCCTATGGAGAGGGCTGGGAGGGAGAAAATCTGCCATAGCTCTTGCCTACTCTCTGGAACCAGCTGCTTTATGCATTAACTTGTACGTTATCTGGGGGTTATCTGCGTACTGTTCATTCAGGGGATGCTGGTTTATCTGGAGGTGGATGATATATGGAAAACGGGGTAATTCATCTTTTATCAGTTGCAACCAGTCCAAATACCTACTGCAGAAGATCAGACTAGAAGGCAATCATAGTTTAGGTCCTTCCAGTGTTAAAATCTATTATGTTTTGGGTTCAGTGCCTTTTTAGCTGGAAGATGGTAGTCTATAACATTTAGCAACTCTCTTATGTTTTGCCGTTGGCTGCCTGTGACCTTTAGCATATGCCAAGCATATGGTGAATTTCTGAATGCTTAAGTTGTACCAGCAAGGTGTTCTATTCCTGCTGTTTAGTTGTTTTTAACTTCCAATTTTGGCATGAGACCACTGTAGATGGGTCATTTCCTAGTCATTTAACTTATTAAGAAAAATAAATCTTTCCTTGTTGTTTTGTTGATGTATTCCCTTTGTTTCTGCAGCAGCAGCAATAGATCTGGTAGCAATAAGACAGTTGAAAGCAGGAAACGTTACTTTCTACTCAAAGAAAGGACAAATCCCACACATTTCTAAGTAATCTGATATAACAAGGCTTGTAAAATACTTACTTTACACATACAATCATTGGAAGGTAAAAATTTCGTATTATTTTCTCTTTCACGCAGCGTGCTGTACTAGACCATCATTTCCAAATGTTTCCACTAATGCTGGGTGCCTTGCTTTGGGTGACTCTTTAAGGTATATGGAACCTGAGTGTGAAGCTGTGCTTTGGCACCTTATTTGAAATGGCAAGTATTCAAGTCTGAGAGCAGGCTCTGGGAGACCCAAGGCAGGCACTTGGCCATGAGACACTGAATGTTAGGAGATGCAGGGGAAAAAAAAAAAAGAAAAATAATAATAAAAAACAATTTAACTTAATAATTTCAAGGGGATCAAACAAACAGTGACCCTCTTGTCTTTTTTTTTTTTTTTATATATATATATAGCTTCTCCATTGATTCACCTAACTTAACTACGCCGCATCATTTTTCTTCTTATGTTCTGTGGCTGCAAGATGTTGATGACCTGATAATTTATTCCTTGTGTTCTTTATGAATTTCGTCTGTTGCCAAAAATTGCCCTTAAATAAGGGTAGTCAAATGAGAGCGTTTTCACATCTCTCTTAAGCACCCTACTTGTGTCCTACTTTAAAAAAAAAAAAAAAAGAGTTTTTATTTTATGAGGGTTTTTTTTTTAAACACACAAAGCTGTGAAGCTTACTATAATTTACTGAGAGCTTTATGACTGGAGTGAGTGGGAGGAGAGAGAAGGAAAAAAGTAAGCCAAAGGAAGGTGAGGAGGTCTTTGAATGAAATAAATAAAATGAGATTATGCCAACTCTTCTCCAATAATGCTAGGAGGAGGAGACAGAGAAGTACTAACAACATATTTCCCAGGTTTCACCAAGGTAAAATTAGAAATAACCCTCGCAGCGAGTGACCAGAGAAATTGTCATGTCAGTTCCCTTCAGTTTTAATATTCTTGTCTATAAATTGAATTAATATTTCATTAAGATATTAAAGTCAGGAATAAGTTTTTGTCACACATCTTCTGATAAAATATTGAATAGAAAAGAAAAGATTAAAGGGATGTTAGTTAGACCAATAAATGTCCTGTGCAGAGAAATATGTGAAGTTTTTCTAGAACCACACATAAATAAGTGTAAATAAATGGTGATGTATTAATTGCCTTTAGTTTGAGATGGCTGTATGATAAGTTGGACTGGTTGTGCTTGATTTGTGCCAGTAAGATATCAGAATGGAATGCTGTTTTAATTGTAATGCTAATTTTACTGTGAGAGAATGTATCCCATTAGCTATCCTCTCAAATGAAAGCAGCAATTCTTTTGGAAAGAATGGAAATCCTGATAATCAGAGCTTATATAGAATTACAGAAAATGGCATTTTTTTCTAAGGAAAATTTTAGGGACTTTTGAAAAAAAATATACTTTGCAGTAATGTTTGTCACACTGCACTTATAAATTCAAGTTATCCTTACTGCTATGGGACCCAAATATATTGTCGGAGAGGGAAGGAAAAAATGTGAGTTACTTTCAGTAGCTTTTAATGTGCAATAAAGCTTTGCATTAATATTGAGCACCTTATGTCTAGAAGCAAGAGCTAAAAACTTCAGCAGCTTTGTACTTTGCAGTCAACCCATGAGGCATCTAAAAATAAAATTGTCTGAGTTTCAACGAAGTGAAAGAGAGATCTGTGGTAACTCCTAAAGCCCTGCTCAAGTAGGTAGAAGTCTAATGTGTGGGATATGGAATTTGCATGTTTTAGCCAAATGTGCCCCTAGAAAAGGAGAATTCCTACCACCTTTTCTGGTGGCTAACAGTTTTTGAAGTAATTGCAGCCTATTGTTCTGGAGGCACAAGAGAGGGATTTTAGTGACTTCACTGGAATCCTTCCAGATGTGGTGGAAATGAGATCACGTTCTGGGCCTCCCTTTATAGCTCTGGTGAGATACAAGGCTGCAAAACTTACGGAAGAGACTATGCCAGCTCGAGAAAGCCGGGGGGTTTTTTTTTTTGTTGTTGTTTTTTTTCTTTTTTTTTTCCAGTGAGTTGTCATCTACTTTGAGTTTGCTAATGCCAGACCATAAACCTTCATCACTTGCAGGGAAACCTGTGTTTCCTTAGTAACTCCCAGTGACACCCTCTCATCCCCAAGTTCACTGTAGGAGATGCCTTCCTAGCTGCACAATTTGTGACCCAGTATGTTCAGAAGTCAAGTGTCATTGTTTTGGCTCTACGCGCAGCAATGCAGCCTTTGTGCGCTAGGGGCACAAAGGTAAAGCAAAAGTTAAAATATTGGTTTTCTTTGGAGGAACCAAATAGATCGATTGACTCACTGCTGGTTCTTCAACAGTCCATGCACAGCTATGGCTGTTTTCTTTCCCAACACGATTTCTGTACTCTACAATGTCTGAAGATCTATATGTAGGGGTTTTTTGTTTTGTGGTTTTTTTTTTTTTTATGATTGGTAGAACATACTTAAAATTCATGTAGCACATTTGTAGCCTAAAATGACGTATTAAAGGTATGTAATAAAAGTGATGTGAGCTGGAGCTTTATGGGGAAAGGAATTGCTGTATGGGATTGAAAAAGGTGAAACCTATGGGGTTTAAGTTCTGAAGTCACAAGCAAGGACATTATTATTCATCGGAGGTCATTTTTTCAACCCAGAAAGCACTGGTTTTCTTTATGAACTGAAAACTACAGTCCATGTATGTTTTATTATAGCCTAAAAATGCTTTTAAGAAAAGTGCAACAGCTCTACTTATCCACTGAGAGAGCTTTTTTTTGTTGGATCATAAGGCACTGATTCTGTCCCATAGCTATATTGGAAGGGTAGGGAACGAAATCAGAGGGACCACTCATGGGGTAGGTTACTCATAGGATAAAGGCAGACCTGGCCTCTGAGATATATGGCCACCAATAGCAGCAGTCATGGGACAGTTCCAGGAATAACAGTGGCAGCCTCTTAAGTGTAAGTGGAAAATTGTCCTTCGTTTTTTACAATTTCTGTCTCTTAGATGTCTGCATTTAATAATCACATTCTAGTATTCTCATTATTACTCATGAAAATGGTACAACTTTCTGGTCTGCTGAGAATGCAAGTGGGGCAATTACTTAGATAAAGACATCTTGACATTTTGCTGGGACAAACTGCCTTTTGACAGGACAGAAAACACAGGAAATCCTCACTTCTGACAAACCCATGGAAAACGTGAGATTTCACCAGTTTCTCTAAAAAAAAAAAAATATATATATATATATTTTTTTTTCCCCCCCCCAACCCTGCTGTAATTGACACCAAATGTTCCTGGCAGCGACTGCCTTCCAATTGGTTACTGCATCTCTACCGTGCAAATTGAAAACTACACTTCTCTCAAACTGTATTTTAGTAGAGGGGAAGCAGTTTCAAAAACAGCTTTATTTTTATTCTGAAAGGCTACAAATGCATGTCATTTTGACTGGTAACCACTTTATGAAGAAAAGATATAGTTGCAAAACAGAATACATTTTCAAAGATGATTTAAGAAGAAGAATATTTTTAATAAATTATACATTACTAGAGCTGATTACAAGAAAGAGTAAACCACAACGAAAAACCTTATAAATACATAATCCTGCCTTAAAAAAGACGTTTGCCCTTGATAATTAAAATCTTGACCTCTGCAATGAAATCACAGGGAACGTACCTTGGTGAAAATTTAAGGACCTTGACGTTTGTCTAGTGTAAAACCACATAATCTCCCAGAAGTACTGAACAAGCATGCCAATGTCTGATTGCATATATCATAGAAATTTATTTCAGCTAGTGTAAGCCTTGAAAAGAAATAAATAAATCATTTCAAGATGAACAATTTCAGTTATGCCTTTTTCTTTGTTTTATTCTTTACAATTATTTTTAAAAATTGAGGTAGCATATTTAAACATAAAAAAAAAAGAAATAAGTATTTATCAAGCCTGAATAACATCTCTGTTTAGTGTAAAAAGCAAGCAATTCTCTCCCACTGAGAGAGAAGTTGGTGTCTTATCTACTGAGTAAATTGGGGAAAGTAAGTGTGCTATCTTGTCTACACTTACTGAAGGCTCCTTTGGATATTTTTGTTATTTTAAGTTTGTTGATAAACTGAAAAAAAATCTTTAAGTCTTTTGCACTGCTGTTTACTTTATATGTAGTTGGAATTAAAGGATATGGTACATAATGTGCTTATGAGATTCCTGTGTCAGCTTCTTAGATGAACCTATACCTGTCCATACCTTCATCTCAAATAAGTCATCCATAGCTATATCTGAACCATGAAACTCTGGGTACTTATAACTACAGATGTAAGTTTTCTTCCTCTTTCTCATGTATTGTTTCCATGCCAAGCACAGCAGTCCTGACAACTGTAGTGTAGGCTTGGAGTGTGTTGGAAATTTGTGAGATCAGGACCTTAATACTTTTTATTTGCAGATTAGACAGATTAGGTGTAGCCTTTGCTTTGTGTTTTCCTTAGGGAGTATAAGTCCATCCTTTCTGATAGATTCTTCTGCTTCATCATCAAATATTTTGCAACATCAGAGGTTCTCAGCAGCATGGTACTGCCGTGGTATACTGACATATTGTGACTGACAGAAAACAGCTGGAAGACATTTGAAACAATGACTTCCATGATCTGGATTTTCTTAAATTTCCTTAGCCCACATGCAGAATTCATTGCTAGAGAAAGCTCCTCTGCTATATGCCAAGGCTCCCCATACCCAGGTTTAGGAAATATATTGGACGAAAGCAGAAGGCACGCATGGCAAATCCAGTCTTATCTGAGGGGTCGTTGGAGCCAAGAGAGTGCCCCTGATACCCGTCCTGCCTACCTGCTGCACTGCTCAGTAGATAAATCATCTAATCTTTCATTTCTAAGTGAAATTCTCTTTTCTCTAAACCCTCTATAAGACAACTCTCTGGACTTTTGATACCTGACATCCTGCAGGCATTTTAGAGTTACCGAATTGGTGACTCGACTGTGTGTTGGTTAATTTTCTGCTTGACTGAATCCATCATTGAACTAGATATATCCTAGATTTTATTCATGTCCTGTGACAATGCAGAAAGATGTTTTCCACAAGGAACTCTAGTCTCTATAGTGTTGTGGACAATGTGACCTAGTTATTGGATATTAATGTCATCACTGAACTAGGCTGGCTTTGCTTTCTAGAGTAATTCCAAGTTAAACTAATTAGGAATAGTTTCTCTTGTCACTATCTAGCTGGCAATCAGCGAAAATATACAAAAAATACTATAAGTCTTTGGCATAGACTTTGAAAGCACCATATTCCTTGATCTCCTCTTGGTCTCTATGCCCACTAACAAAGCATTCAAGCACAGCCCAGCCTTCCATTACAGTGTGGAAATCTCTTGGCAATGGATAAGGCTGTTACATTAAATAATTCTTCTATCGTGGCATTGAATTCTAAAGTGACATTAGGACAGGAAGAATGCAGGGATTATTTCTGTCTAATCAGATGGTTAGGTATACATTTTTCCTTTTTATTTTTTTTTTTTAAACCTTGAAATTTCATTTAGTTTTTCAAGCACACGTGTTACAAATGTATGCCATTTTCACATATTACTTTACCTTCCTTCAGAAAATATTAATCCTTTTATTTCCCAGCACTTCTGGGCAAAAGCGCAAGAGTAGTCCTTTGAAATAGTTCTCTGAAACAACAAAGTATGTTCTTTCCTTCTAAGTCACTATCTCAGTTATGGCAAGCTAAGGAAGAATGCAAAGCAGAAGCCTTGAAGTCCTCAGGCACTTCTGCCTTGAAAGACAGAAAAAGACAGTGGCTGTACTACTTGCTTTTGCAGCTGCACTTGGTTGGAGGTCTTTCCTGGATTGGGGAATTTATGGCGGCCTTGGTCTACCTGAATCATTACGACTCAAGGTTCATGGAGCAATTAATTGTACGAATGGCTCTTTACCTTTAAGTTCTTGTAGCTTCTGTGGCCATACTGTAGACAAAAAAAGCCAAGTCAACATACCAGATCTGTAAGATGTTGTAAGAAAAGATTTCAGAGAGGGGCTGGATTCCTTTAGAACACAGCTTGGCCATTGATTTCAGTCAACAGTTATATTTCAATTGGGATTTTTTTTTTGTTTTTTAACCCCCAAAGCAATAAAAATTTTCACAGTGAATAAAAAGGAGCTGCAGCACTACTGTCTTACCTACATAGCTTGCCGAAGGAAAACTAGGCTTTTGGTTGAATTATTATTTTTTTTTTTTTAAACTAGAGAATTGACAATGCCTCAGTTTTTCAAGGAATTAGTTTACAGGCATTACTGTAGTTACTGAAAAGGTACAAATGTTGACTCCATTCAATCCAGTCCTGTTTGAAATTGAGCTATGGAAGTGAAAAGTTCAGCAATCCATTGAAACATCTAACCATAACACATTTGACATACTGTGCTGTAATATGTATATGAATTGGTTGGCTCGTCTCCATCAAGACTATTATAATAAAAACTTTCAACAGTTCCTTACTTACACAGCTGTAATTTTCACAAGCTCATCTCAGAAAGTTAGACACCCATTTTATATTGAAAATCAGTCTCTGAAAATCCCAGCTGTAACTGAGACATTAACATAAATACAGGATTTTTAATATTCTCAAGAAAAGGGTTTTTCAAATTGTATGTCTGGTCATTGCTATAATGCATCATAAGGATATTTTAAAATTTCTGTCTGGCACTTCTGTTTCACAATGTTCAAATTATTTCTATAATGTTTACTAAACTACAGTGCAGATGAAACAAAATTCTAGAATAAATTTTTATCAGACTAAGGAATTTCATAGAAATTAAAAAATGTCAGAGGAAGGTATGAATTTTAACTTTTCTAATAAAAGAAAATTTTAATGACTTGTTTTGATTTCTTGATCTGTTTCAATGATGTCAAATTTTTTTATAAAATGATGAATTTTATTTTTTGTTTTATTTTACATTTAGGTTTAGGAATAAATCATTATGAACTATTTTATTTGAATAAGTTACTAACTTATTTTAAATTATATGTTTTAATTGTTCTGACAAACTTTCACAATTTATATTCTATGAAGAATTTTTAATTTTGACAACGTTCTATCCAATATCAGAGCACTTTGAGCATGAAATTCCCATTAAGTTTTTGTCTTTCACATTGTTATGAAATTGTTAGAAATATTGAATTTATTCAGACACTCAATGGAGTGTTTTGATCTTCCAAGTATGAGTTTTCATGGATTAGAGAATAATTTTTCGGTTTGTACTCCTTGACTTTGTTTGGATTTCAAAACTTACATTTATAATTCTGATCTAAGTTTTATAGTTTCTGTGACACAAGATCAATCAAAATTTATGGTTATTTTTTCATGATAAATTTTAAGATACACTCTCTACCCTGAACCAGCGATGCTACAGACAGCAGAGTGATTCTCAGGAGTTAACAGTGACATGTCTAAACTGTTAAGGTAATACAGATATTGAGTTCAGTTGTGTAACTCTCCCATAGTTACTGATGTTTTTACTCATTCAAGAAGCATTTTTAAATTCATCACTCAGAGAAAATTATGCTGACTTTTTTTTTGCACACAGCTCATGAAGTTGTCTTTATCAGGTTTCCTCAAGAAACAGAACAGACTGCCCATTTATGAAATTTCCCAGTAAGCCCTTTTGTGCTTTCATTCTTAAAAGCTCTCTTGGACACGATGAGCTTCTCAAACGACTAAAACTTCTCAAAACCATCCTATCGTCCTTTTCCCACTTCTTTTGCCATGATAGCTATAAAAAAAAAAATAAATGAGTGAGTAAATAGCAACGGTTTTATGGCTCTAATTACTAAGTACCAGGCTGTTCACAATAATTTTGTTGCTTTTATTGCTCCCTTCTTGGGCTTATTGAAGCCACCTTTTTCCCTGCTGTAAGTTCTCTTTCTGGCAGATGACAGGAGCTTTCCTGGCACGCATTCAGGAGGCCCAAACTTTGTTTGTTTCTAATTTCTATGAAAAAAAAAATAGATATTTTTAGGGGTTTCTGGAGGTACAGAGTTAGGTTTAATTTCTTAGAATCTTTTTTTTTATTCAATTGGGGTTTTTTTTTTTAGGCAGGAAGTATTGCTATTCCTATCTAGTTCTACTCTTGAGTATTTCAGTTGATGTCAAGGCATCAACTTGGAAGATTAAAAGAAAATTAAAATTCAGTATGCGTTTAAGTGCTTTGTTGGATTAGAAGCCTCAGTCAACTGCTAGGAGTGTGTTCTGCTGGCTTTGTTAAAAAAATTAGTAGAACATAAAAAACCTGCAATTTTGTGGGGGGGTTGAAAATTACATAAGTATGTTACCAAGCAGAACTTGGTTCTTTTCTTTCTGTTGAAATATTGTTAAGGACTGGGGAGAGGGAGAAATGGTCAAATTTACGATCTGGACACTAATGCCTTTTAAATATAATAGCTGAACTCTCCAAACTCCAGGCTGATTTTATTAAAGGACTGTAGCAGGATGTAAAAATCAACACATTAAACTGTTCTAGTTTCTGGTGGAAAAAATTATATTTTGTGGACATACAGCCAGAGTTTTATTCTGGTTTGCATTATACTATTTTAGGGAAGGCAAGAGCATATCATTAGATCCAGGTAATACTTTCTTAGTTAATCTGTAGGCAGACCTCTGTCTTGTTAACTCCCTACCCATGAAAAATTCAGAGTAGATTTCAGTATTGTGCAGTTTTTGGTGTCATATTCTCCAAGCTGCAGGGAGATTTGCCTGAACAGACTGCATACAAATAGTGCAAAATGCCTCTTGTCCTGTTCAGAGTTGCACAGATCAAAGAAAGAGACTAAGAGAGTTCAAGAATGCAGAGATATTTCAACATATTTATTCGCATTGTTCAGTGTATTATTTTTATTAGGGTTGTCTTTTTTAAGTGTTAAGGCAATCAAAGTCAACTCACCTACTAAATGGTCCAACTACAAATTAAGTCTTGGCGTATCTTGTCAAGGTTGGTATTCCTAAACATAAAACAGCAGCAGTCTTTCAAGGGCAACTATTAGGGCCAATTACCCTAAGCACTTGAATTCTCTAGCATGAGCGTAGTGTTAGACAGAAATAACAAGTACAAAATTACAGCGAGTGGAGCTAAGTAAATGGGAATCCTAGCAAGAGGAAAACCTGAGGTTCACATCCTAAGCACTATTTAGAGAGAGAAGTTGATTATGCACTGACTGGATAAAAGAAACTGCAAGAAAAACTCAGAACAACAAAGTAGTAAGCCAGGGGAATAAATGTGTGTGTTGCAGTGTCCCACAGTCAGCCGAGTCATTGCTAAGTGGCAGCTGCTGGTCCCCAGAACTTGCAGGATGTTTCCTCTCCGTCTAGCAGAAAACTCAGACATGATCCTGGACGTCACCTACTCATTTTTTTTTTTGTTGTAGAGAAAGCTGAAGTAGATTGATGTAGCTGCATATAAGGAAGGGTGATCCAAAAACTTTTTTTTAAAGATGGTTTCTGTGAAACTGGTGCCATCCATCTAAAAATAGCCATTACAACTGTCCTTGTTCATCATGTGTTTATGACAGTGTGTTTAAGAAGTGGCATCAATTTGCACAGCAGTTTTGCAGGGTTAGGGTTGTTAAACATCTTCCAGGCAGGTTTTGCGAGATGGAGGGAAAGGGAGGCAGAGCGGTGGTTTTCCCGATTACTTGTTCTACAAACTGAACTCAAAATGAATTTGTACTTTCATGTGCTATGGCTTGTGCATTAGTAAGGGTTGCAAGGATTCAGTAAAAGGAACTCGGTTCATAAGTACGCAATCCTGACATTGGTTCTGACTAACAAATGACACTGCTGAGGCTGAAATTAAAGGTAGGTAAGTGGAATTTACCCACCTCTCCTTTTGGCTCCTTTTTCCAATAGAAAGGAAAAGGAATTGCTTTCATTTTTCTTCTCTCCACTTCTGAGAATGAGAGAAAAATTTGTAGAATCTTAAACTTGAAGCCTTCTGTTCATAAAAAGTCATTTTTCTTGAATTAAACATTTCAGCTGTTTTTACTTTACACCTTAAAAATTTGATCTCACTTGCCTGTGCTTCCTTTGGAATAGATGTAAAATGTAATTTTTTGCGAAAACTGAAAACTCGCATCTCAAAGCATTTAAAAATATTTTTGAGATGGATCAACACTCGGTGTGTTTAATTAAAATGTTTATTAGACAATGAGAATAACTTTATTTAGATGCAATTTTCTTTGACTATGTTGGTACTAAGGGAAAAAATGTTTAGAAGTATGATGATTTGTTCATGACTAACATTAAAAGTCAAGTTTAATAAAAGAAAACCTGAGTATATGCTAGACTGAGCCTGTTGAGCTCAGCTTCTTGCAAAAAAACCTCAGGAAAAAATGCAAGCCTGTATAGCTGGCTATCTCTGGCATGCAACTGAGATGATCCAAAGATGTTTCTTTGGGGAAATCTGTTACTGGGGTAAAGGAAATGGAAATGCTGCGAAGTGTGTGTGGATTGGCCTCAGGCTGTTCTTGAGCAGGATAGCCCAGGGATGGTGTCTGTTTGCAGAATGCTACAGTGGTACGTGAAGGGAAGTGATTATTCAGTGACATGTTTTAAGGTTCCAGGCAGGGGGAATGGGAATGGTTTTTGTTGGGAAATTTGGTTAAGGCTTGTAATTGGGAATTTGGCAACGCCGTGTTGCACCTATGTGAGCAAACAACAGGTCTAGGTGTTCGAGTGAATTGATTCACACATAAAATAGGAACTCATTTAAACATCTACCAAAACAGACCTTTTTTAACCTTAACACTGTATAAAACTGGTTTTCTTCTTTTTCATCTGTTACTTCTGTTTCTGAAGAAGGTCAGAAATCTAAATGCTACTGTAGCATGAGAAAGGAAAATTTTTTGGACATATTTCTAACACATAGACACATAGACAAAGGGCACAGTGAAAAGCTTGCAAGGAAGGTCACTCCTGTGATTCAGTCCAATTTTGCATTCTCAGGATGATTACATACTTTGGACAAGGTTAACATAAACATCCAGTCATCTGAGTTGTTATTCAAGTTGAAACTCTGACCATTTGTGTTTTTTTTCATCAGCAGATCTGTTCTTCCTGAAGTTTCCAACCCCATTAATTACAGCCAGACATTTCTTTTTTGCATAGCACTTGATATAATGAGATATAATCCCCATCTGGGCACTTGTGAGGAGTAATTGCACATTTGCAAGATACTGCAAGATTTATAGTAGCATCTCCTAATATCTCACAAGACAAATAACTCTATCTTACTGCGAGAGGTAAATTGGCACAATCACACTATATGTCAAAGTTTTGCAAAAGATCCTGTGTTATCTCCCATGAAAACTAAGAAATTATTGCCTGTCACTTTTGTGTGCTTATTACTGATTATTCTGCAAGGCTGTATTTCAAATCTACTGCTTGTGAACATGAACAAATCCAGACTAAACAGGATACAGTTAGAGATGAAATATTGTGTTTGCTGAGATATCAGCATAGAGACCTCAGCAATTTTTTAAATGGAAAAATTGAATTATAGGTGCCAAAGGCTGAGAAGTCAGAAGTAAATGTAGTAATATAACCTGCATTTCAGAAGAAAAATGGTTGTGCTGAAGATAATGAACCTTCAGGATCTGAAAGTTATGCCTCTTTCTGCAAATAAGAGAAGAGTTTTCCTCTCCATTCTCATTTATGTCTTTGCCAGAAGTTGACACTTCATGTAACATCCAGGAATCAAATAAGTCCATAAATGTCTTCCACTTGTTTACAGCAGACTGCTAACATCTGCTTCTGAAGTCCTTCAACCTGTGCCTAAATAATCTCCAGCACGTACTCCCATCATCACCACAGCCGCTACCTTGCACCCATTGGGTTCGAAAGAACCATTTCACAACTTCTAAAACTTCTTATTGGCAGAGAGAGAGAGTGGCATTCATTGACACTTGAGCCCTATGAGGTACCTGGTGAGCCCAGAAGACTGATGCAACAGCACTACAGAATCTGGCTATGCCACAAATAGCATGGGGGGGCAGCCAGCCATCTATAGGTGGTAGCAAAGTTAAAAAGTATATATACTGCTCTGATTTACAGGGACAAGAGTACCTGTTTGGTTATCCACAATACTGCACAGCCAAAAACCCACAGCTAGCTCATGCAGAAGAGGATTATATGCTTTTATCTGCAATTAGTTTGTGTCTTTGTTTTTCTTTGTTATTGCTCTTCCATAGCAAAGCAATAGTCCAACTTCATATTCAGTAGTTGGGTGCCAGTCTCTGTCTTTGTTTAACGTTGCATTTGTCCTGTTTGCTTCAGAAAGACTAGTGGGAGAAAGAAAGGTTAGTCTGTCCCACACCTCATCTCCTCCTGTGTGTGGGCCACAGCTTTTTTTCCAGCATCTCTTGCCCCCCTGGCCGGGTGTGCACATCAAGGATGCAGCCTGCACGCTTGAGCTGCAGCTTTAGGAGGATCTGCTGCCCTTTTGCCACCACTTCCAGCCAGAGATGCCATTGTACTTGAGAGGAATTTTGAAGTATTCACAGCTTGCTTATTAGGGAAAAGAAATAATCTGGTAGAATAAGAAAACTCATGCACTCTGATATGACTGCAAATAACTGCACTTAAAATGAAATAAAAGCCTATATCTTGGGACAAGTATGCCAGCTTCCAGGAGAAGATGAAATTTTTTCATGGCAGACTTATCACTGGTTTCCTAAATGAACCAAGATAAACAGAATAAACTCTTTCATGTGGTTGCTGTGATTAAAGCAAGGTCCTCAAGTTGGCAGCCTATCGTGAGGAGGTTCAAAGTGGAAATGGGAGCTGGCTTTCTTCTTTCTTTCAGAGAATCCCGCTGCTATTTGTACGTAGTCTATCTTGGTGACTGGCATACGCTGGAATACATGCCGTCTGTGGGCCTGGAAATCTCATGGCAGTAATCAGGAGCCCACTGGTCCTTATTGCAGGCATCAAATGGGCTACTGCCAGGTCTTTGAACTACAAAAATAAATAGAGAATAGAACTGCATTGTATTGACAAAGCCTGAGGCCCACTTGTCTGTCTTGGAGCATGCTCTGGTGAGAGTGTTTAACTTGGATTTTGTCCATCACATGTGGTAGCTGCAAGAGTGGAGGAACAGAACAATGTTAGACGGTACATTTAATAGCAGTCCTCAGGAAACTGTTACTCCCATTTTGTCTCCTAGGACTCTGAGCTCTACCATCTTTGCTGAGCTTCTCTGTTAGTGGATATAGAGTCAGCGCAGTTTTCTCTCCAGTCCTGCAAGGAATTAATATTCGCACGTGCCCCCTCAAAGAAAGAGATCCATACACGGATCTATCACGCGTGCTTATGGCTGGGATAGGACTGGTGTGAGGTTTCATTGGCAGTTTTGACAGCTCTGACTTACAGGATGCTCTGGGTGAACCAATCTGCCCCAGAGGAGTTGGGAGGCAGAGGACAGGAGCAGCGTGTTTGTTGATTTGGCTGAAGCATGTTGTTTTCCTCTGCCTGTCGCGGGCAGTCTGTGGAACGAACTACGGCCTCCTCTTGGCTTGCTCCGTCATGTTTTCACACCAGAAGGGAGTGTCCTGCCAGCCCGTCAGTGTGCCGCGTACCTACTGACCTGATTGCTAAAACTGTGCGTGTGCGCGCAGGGTGTGTTCCTGGAAAGATGCACCACAGCGTTCATGCTCTGTGCGTTATGGAGGGCTAAGCATGTTTCCATAGTTGAATGAATTTGTTACAGATAATTGGACAGGGTTTCTGAAGAGCTAAAAAAAAAAAAAGAATATGAAAATTTTCCAACGAAGCAACATTGCAACTTTTATGTATGACTCTCTTATTTCTTCAGTAAAAGTTTTTGGGTTTTTTAATGTATTACTTATTTGATATAATGTTGGTGAAGAGAACTTGAGAGGATTATTTCCCTCGTACAATCCATTTATTTTCTGTCACTTTGGGAATGCAAAGCAGCAATGAACTCAGTTCCTGACTATTCCGAGTTATCAGAATGGCAGAAATCAGTGGAAATGCTGCTTTGCATTCTGAATTACTGCAAAGTAAGTCAGAGTAGCTATGTTCAAATTTGAGGTACATTTCCAGCATTTTTTTACATGATCAGAATGTATTCGGAAAGGGGAAGATATATTGGAGTGAAAATTTTCTGAGTTCTCAAGCAGACCATTTATCAAATCAAAACTATTTTATTTAGCTTTAAAGCAGTGACATTTAGCTTCTCATAAAAATTCATTTGTTGAGAACTTGCTGGCTCCGTTACTGTCCAGAAGCAATGTGGGAAGTGCCTGTGAGAGATGCTCTGCGTAGTACATGGATATGAGATGGAGCTCTCCCTTTCCCCAGGTCTGCAGAGGTGTCCAAGCCAGCAGCCAACTGTGCTCATTAAAAAATAAGAAAGGAGGATACTGTAGGCTTTGTTGAAGCAAATTAGGGAGGAGATGGATAGCTTATGATGATGCTTGCTTGGCATAATGTCTGACCACTCTGAACAAGAAGCGATGCATAGTGTGGTAAAAACATTTAATTAACTTCGCAAAACATGAGTTGCTTTTTTTTTCTGGTGAACACCAGCAATTGTGTCATTCCATTTGTTATTTGTATCAGAGAGCTTTAAGTAGAAGTTGTAACTCTGTTTTTACTCAGCTCCATGACATTAGAAAGAGATTATTTTCATCTGACTAAGCTGATGTTTCTGTTTCATGCTTACAGTATCAGTCCACTGGGCTAGGTTTTTGCATTTAGCTTAAGGGCATGTTGATCACTTCTGATTAAAGTAACATTTACCTAAATATTCATCTGAATGGAAGAGAGAACTCACCCTTGTTTATGATCCAGATGCTTATTATCTTGCTGTGATCTGTTTCTCTGCTATGGTTTCCTTCTAAAGTACAATGGCAATAGAAATCCATATAAAAATACTTAAGAAAAGCTATATTTTTGTGATTTCTCTCCTAATTGAAACCAGGAACTACTAACAATATCATGTGTGTGAAGTGGTGGTGGAAAGCCTGATTCCTAGAACAAATTGTTGTAGATGTATACAACTGAACAGAGGAACTTCAGGGATTTGATCTGCAATGCAATTTGAATCTTCAGTTATTCACCCTCTATACATCTAGAAAAGCTACATGAAGACGGTAGGTTGGTAGGCAGAATACTCATTCTCTGCACTTCTGTTACTGAGGAGGGATACCATTCTTTTTTTCTTGTTTGTACATAATAGAAACAGATGCCATCTCCTCTTCTGAGTACATGAGATAGATGAACAAGAATACTTCAAATGAGCCTTCAAAATCAGATCTTGAATGATAGAGCTTTTTAAATCCTTCCTCTACAAGGTAGACTTCGGTGGCTGTTATGATGCATAGCTTGATTTCTGGTAATTTTCTATGATATTTAAACAATGAAACTCAGTCAGTGTGCTATCAGGCTGGTGGCTTGCTGCCGAAATGCTCTGATGTGCTTCCTTCTTTTTTCTGAGGCAGATCGCAAGCAGTGCCTCAGAGCATTCCGGTGGAAAGGACCTTGGTTTTGGAAAGGCTTTGTAACAGAAACATCCCAGGGTTGTCAATATGTTTAATTTTTTCAACAAATGGTTTTATAAAAAGCATTTTCCCCCCTCAAACTCCTTCAAATACTTTGGTTTCTTCTAAAAACCAGAAAAAATATTTCTGAACTGAAATTTTTTAACTCCTCCTAAATTTTATAATCTACGGATGCAATATCCCTCTCCATTGTTTTGACTTGCATGCTATGATTTTAAAAAACTCTTTACCCTCAAAAACTTCAAACACAGAGGTTTTTTGGTAGTATTCATACCCAATCTGTCTTTAATGTATCTAAGTGTTTAAACTAGGCTAATTTTTTTTTTTTTCGCTTGTAGTGGTTTCAAGTGTTCCGTAAGCAATATTTTTACCACCTATATATTAATTTTTCTCATCATTCCACTATGTCAGATAGTCCAGAGATTTCTTCCATCCTTTAGGCTTCTGAGGAGCCACTTGGATTAGTTAGTTATACTTAGCATCTCAGAAAGAGTAATTCTAGAGTAATCACTGTGCCTAACTGGAAGGAGCTAAAATCATAGGGGAAGTGTACCTTTGCATATGAGACTACAATGCCACTGTGCAGAATCTTTGGTAAATACAAATAGACTGCATAAATTTGAAAATATTTTCTTTAATCCATGTAAGAAAAGATGAGGTTCCTTTATTTCATTTTAAGCAGCAGGATATAATGAGTAACCGTAAGATGATCTGATCTGCCTGATGTTTTACATTTGATTTCCATTGGTGTGATAGATAGTGAAGAAAAACTGCTGAACTGTAATGATAGCATCCACTCTGTTCTTACTTGAGGGTGAAGGAATGTTTAGACTAAAATTGGAGAGGAAATATAATTCAAAACTTCAAAACCTGGTTTGTTTTTTTTTCATGAAACCTTAAACATAGATACATTATTTACTACAATACTAATCACAAATCTATCCCTCATAGACTGTGCCTATATTTTCTTAGGAATACATGTACTATTTAATTAAATAACCCAGAATATGCATCCTGGAACTCACAGGAGACTTGTTAGTTCAAAGACCACTACAGAGCCAGCATGCGCTCTTTGTTGTTTCATGTTTTTCAATTTTATGCAATGAAAATTAATAACTGAGAATAAATTAAGTTACTAATAAATCTTCAAAGCATCTTCACTCTTCTGATTTTAATTATCTAATTGATAATTGTACAGATCAAAGATTCCCCTGGTACTGATCTAGTTTCAACAAATTAATGCTAGAGCCGGATATATATTTGTGTATAAAAGAACTAAAGACTTGTTTAAAAATAGATGCAAAAAAGATTTACATTACATTTTAAATCTTCTTCCTAAATCATGTTATTAAAAGTGTAGAGAAAATATTTATAATTAAACAATCTATTCTGCCAGCTACCTGCTGATTTCTTTTATTCTTGAAGAGAGAGATTTGTCACTTTTTAATACGCTGTAATTAGAAAATTTGGGTGAGGAATTATATCTCATTACTTCAGTTTGGAATTAGGAAATGTCCTTGACATACAATACACTTATGAAACTTTAGTAGGGTAATAAAACTCAGCTAACTCAAAAAGAAGGAGATATGGGTAGTGAGGTTGAAAGAATTATCTGCTAGTGTTAGGAAGATCAAACAGACAAAGCATTTGAAAGTCCAGAGAAGACTGTGAACAATATGTTTGGATGAGGCCAAGGTTCCTCCTTGCCCTCCCTGATGGGAACCAAGCTGCTATTGCCCAGTCGCACCATGCCAGGCCACCTACTCCAACTGCAAAAGCCAGATGTGGGGGGTGGTGCTAAGGACCCTGCTGTGGATCCTCAGCATGCTGTTCTTGTGTCCAACGGGGCAACATTTTGCCCTGTTCACAATAGGAAGCCAAAGATGATCTTCTGTCTTTTCTTAGATCTCTTTTTAGTCCATCTATTCATCTTCCTCCACCACAAAGGCTTCCCTTTGGTGCAGGTGCCCACAAGCCTGTAACAGCTCCAACCAGACTGGTATTTTCTCCTGGGGCTGTCTGTCTTTCAGTTTCACAGCTGGTAAGAAAAAATTATAGCAAATTCACATATTAGGGAAAGCCAAAGAATACAATTTTGGAAATAATACCTTAGTCTGTTCAGGATGGTACCTGTTTTATTTCCTTGTTTGTGGTTTGCCATGTGTTGTGTTCCCTAGGAAGGATGGCTCTTTGCCTCGTCTCATCTGCAGCCCATCATCTAACAAAACCCCCAGGACAGAGCGAAGATGGGAAGGCAGATGCTTCCTCTTGAGTGATGGAGCATGTACAGCTGGGAGAAGTTTCTGAAAATGAGGTGGAGAGAAGCCTCTGCTGAAGTACGGTGCAGTGCTGGGAGTGACTGTGATGGGCACGGGAAGGATCCCACAGCATGTCAAACCGTCTGGGAAGTTTAAAGGTTGCTGATCTAAAATCAGTACTGGAGGGAAGGCTCTGCTCTATAAAAAGACAATTAATACAGTCAGGTAAGTTTTGTATCTTACGTCTTTTTCACCTCATTATTTTTCCCTGTTTTTCAAAAAATTTCATAGTTCTAGACTTCCCCTTCCTCAAATTACAGAACTTAGCCATTGGGATTCATAGTTCTTGCTATTTTTGGGGTGCTTTTGAGTTTTGACATGGGGGTCTGGGAGATCCCATTAGAAGTGTGCCCATTATAGCATATTGTCTCGCTGCCAAAAAAAAATACAAAGTGTTGGGGGGAAACTGGGAGCAGAGATTATGTAACACCGAGCGTATGTAAATCCCTGAAACTCAGTTTACTTAGGATTGTTAATGGTGTATCTAAAGGGAGGGGAAAGAAAATGTAAGAGATAGGAAGGAGAATGATGTGAATTGCTAGAGCACTAAGCAGGCTTGGAACATGAAAGAGCGAAACACCATGCCAAAGTAATTAGATGATATAAGCATAAGGCAGGAAAGTTAGCCAGCACTTATCTTCATTTATAAATAACGCTTCTGGACACTTCTTCCCATTCCCATTTAGAGACGAATATTCTGCTGTAAACCAGACCTGCCCTAAACATCAGAGTCTCACTTACCCTGGATTAACCCAGTGATTCTCTGCAGGATATAACAAGGTCGGAGCAACACAGTATATCTCCCTGTTTGGAGTACATCAGGTGTCGGTCCTTCAGGGTTGCACTTTTTGATAAAGGTTGTACAGAGAACAATAGGAAGACATGAATCCTGGTTAGGCCCCTCTCGTGAAGGAGACTAATCCTACTGAAGTGAACTCGAAATCTGGTTTTACTCAACCGTAGCAGAATAGATTCTCCAAACATGAAATGGGAATTTGAACAAATATACTTCATTAACTCTTGAATTTTCAAAGCTGACATGGGCTCTAGATGCTTTATAGCCAATTAATGATAATGGGAAGGGGTCATCTGTGGTCCTTAAGAGGCTTTGAAAATATCTCCCACAGTGTTTAACTTGCCAGAAATTGCTTGTATTTGATGAAAATCTTCGGCATGGTTCAATACTCTACTTTGCAGACAAAGTAGTTATTTTTTTCCTAAACAGTTAATACCAGAGACATGATTTAATTCAGAGATTACCATATTGTGTTGAGATGAGTGCTTGCTGGGGACTTAGCCAATTAACCTGTGGACAAACTGTCCAGAGAAGCAAAATTATGGAGGGGTAGTATTTCTAGGTTTAAGAAGTGATTACGTCTTCAAACTTGTGAATGAAGCTTCCTCTCCAAAGCATTTGTGATGTCTGCTCACAGTTAATATATATTCTCAAGTCAGGCTTCCCAGGGCTTCTGACTGGGGTTAGTGTGCTAGGGGCTAAAGCATCAAAATACTGTGGTCACCCTCGCTGATGGTCTGTTAGTGGTTCATGGAAAGCCAGCCTCTTGTCTATAATGCTATTTGTCCTTTTTCTTACTAGTTGCTAAGTCATATAAAGAGCATATTAAAGGAATGACATTTATTAATACTTAATGCTACTTTCCCAAGCAGATGATTACTTATGTCTGCCATGGAAATACCAGTCAATGGCGAACGTGAGGGGAAGATGTCAGCTGTAGTAGCTGATAAAGAACAGGTAAAGTGGCTTCAACAGTCTGCAAGCAAAAGAGAATTTTAGGAAGCTTTTTCTAATGCAATCGACTTTTGGCTATGAAAGTGTAAGGCCTCCTTAGATTTTATTTAATAAGGAATTAATGGATAAATCAGAAAATTTACATCATCCTTCAAATTGACATCCATTTATATGGTCAGAAATGTGCATACATTTATTTGGCCCATAAGTATTTCTAGCTATAAGGAGACATGCAGAACAATGCAAAAAAGAATATTCTTCAAGTTTTCCTGTATCGCCAAATGCAGATATATGTTTATGTTCCTCTGATTATGGTGGGAAACAAAATTCTGCTCTGGGCCCTCTGTTTTTTACTTTTTTTTTTTTTTTTTTTTTCCCCACCTCCAATCTAGGAAGACTTCCGTATTCAGAATATGCACAAAGTACTGTAGCAGGGCAAAGTGTTTTTAATTAAATAAGAAATTCACACAAGTTCATTGTTATTTGTGTCTTGCTTTTGATCTTCCAACTTGCTTCAAATTCTGTGAAGCTCTTGAACTTCAAACAGGACATTTTTCCCAATGAACTGAATTTCACAGAAAATGCCAACTGAGAAGATGCCTAACGTATTCCTGTGTGCCTTCTTGCCTCTGAAATACATGGTTTTAAGTTGCTAAAGAAGTTATCCCAAAAATTACTTCTGCTAGCTAGAGAAGAATTATCATCTTCTACATTAAGGAGGAAGAAATGAGAAAGAGATAAAATCTTAATATTAAGCTACTTTTGAAATAAATGCAAGACTTCTTTTGAAGTCCAGTCCAAAGTCTGCTCTTTGGCCTGTTTCATCCCACCTGATTTTAGCCAGAATATTCACCTGGGTTGTAACAGCTGGGAGTCTATGAAGTGGAAAGATGCAGGAGTCTCTAAAAGGCCTTGAAATATCGGTTGCATGAATCACCGTGAGAAAACACTTGGAGTGAGTTGTCTTACAATGTAGGAGCCTAAACTGAGGTGGGAGGAATGAGAGGTAAAGTCCATGGAAACCTTGCCTGATATAATGCAGAAATGCAGCCATGCATGTGTTCAGTTTTGGGCCCCTCACTGCAAGAAAGACATTGAGGCCCTGGAACGCGTTCAGAGGAGGGCTACGAAGCTGGTGAGGGGTCTGGAGCACAAGTCTTATGAGGAGCAGCTGAGGGAGCTGGGATTGTTCAGTCTGGAGAAGAGGAGGCTCGGGGGAGACCTTATAGCTCTCTATAACTTCCTGAAGGGAGGTTGCAGTGAGCTAGGGGTCGGCCTTTTCTCTCGTGTAGACAGTGATAGAACTAGAGGCAATGGTTTCAAGCTGCGCCAGGGGAGATTCAGGCTGGACATTAGGAAATATTACTTCTCAGAAAGGGTAGTCAGGCACTGGAATGCACTGCCCAGGGAGGTGGTGGAGTCACCGACCATGGGGGTGTTCAAGAAACGTTTGGATGTTGTGTTGAGAGATATGATTTAGCTGAGAAGTATTGGTGATGGTTGGACTGGATGATCTTTTAGGTCTTTTCCAATCTTGATAATTCTGTGATAATTCTGTGAAATGTGATTTCTCGTAATGGAATTACCAAAGTGTGATAGCGTTTAGATGCAAAAAAGAGGTGAAACAATTACCGAAAGTATATGACAAAACTATCAGCTCCTTCTGACAGTCCTGTCTTCAGTTTATTCAGGATTATCCTAAGAATCTGAATTTTAATTTAGAGTAATATTGATCTTCAAAACCATAATGGTCTCTGCTCATAACTAAATTATTAGAAGATTAAGCTGAGAAACTCAGCAGCATTTCATTAAGAAAGGCGTGATGCAAAGATTTTTTTTTTTTTTTTGCAGAATGGTAAAAAGAATGCTACAAAGTATGGCAGTGATAAAACCCTACTATATAAACAATGTTGTTACTTGGCTTGATTTCAAAAGTGGAAAGAACCCAGTGTTGCATGTTTGAAAAATAATAGCATTTATTTAGGATGCGACTTTTTAAGCAGATACTACTAAAAATCTTAGTTGCGAATATTATCCTTTATTCTGGAAAAAGGACAAGCTAGAAGCTGTTGCTTTTTTTACTTTGACTTTAGATGTTACCTTAATTGTCCTCATTTCACATGTTGTTTAAAAAGAAGATTAGTTTATAATGGTAAAGAAGTAGGATTTATTCTGTATCTCTTTTTAAAGGAAATGTACAACTTGAATTGTGTACCTCAGGCTTTTGTTCCTGTATTTTTCTTCTCTGCCAATGTTCTTTTTGATTGCTTGGATGTCTTGTGGTATTATGGACCTTTTATCTTTTATGACTATCACCTGCAGGCAGTTGCATCTGAGCTCCTGATCCCTGACCACAGCCTTTTCTAAACCTCTGCGAAGCATCAAAAAGATTTAACAAAAGGCCAAAGAAATGAATGAATTTTTGTTACTGTTAAAGGATCTTAGTTGACTGTCCAGGTTATCACTGCACTCATAAGTGAAAAATGTATTTATTGAGTTTTGTCTAGTCTCTTGGGCTAGTGCTCCTTATACAGTAATAAATGCCCTCTGGATCAGACCGCCCTGGTAGGCTTTCAGTTGGAGATCACTGATTCCAGCAACTCTCTCAGGTTTGATAATCTCAGTTTAGCTGTAGTCATTTTCTTTATTTTGCTATACCCAGCAGCACATACTGTACCATTGTGCTTTTCAAGCTGAACTCGACGTGAACTCATGGGTGATATCCTGCTTCTTCAGGGTGGAATTCTGTTTGAAATAGTGAAATTCTAGTAAACGTGAATTATTAACCATGTTGGGACTTTCAAAGCTAATGTTCAGTTTTTTAAATTTCCTGCATTCTTCAGTCATTAATGAAAGAAGTTCTAAGTGCTATCAGTGTTATGATTTGGTGTAATGCTATAGGGTCGAGCATTTTGCTTGACCATGTGACAACCTTGTGCCACTCAGCAGGTTCAGGTTGAAGTGGTATCTTAACAAAGCTTGTTTTACTAAAAATGTCTGAGAACAGTGTAACCAGAATAGTGTTCAATTATCTCATGCTGGATGTATCCAGTTCCGAGCTCAGCACTCTTGCTCCATACCTCAGCTTTGAGCATGATTCAGCAATGGTTGGGTGCGATCAGAGGTGTCCCTTACCTCCCTGTGGCTGTTCTCTGACCATCCCTGCTCTGCTGTCTTGGCGGTCAAAGGATCAAAGTCCACACAACTGCAATTCTTTGTAACTTCTGGACATGGGCGTCTATATAGGCCCATGTTTTGCCAAAAACACTCCCATGAGAAATGTTTTGAAGTGTAATGGCTAAATAAGTACAGGCAATTTGGAATGACTGTTGAAAGATTAGGTAGATCCGTCTGTCCTGCTCGTGAGTTACACCCGTTAGAGCTTCTTGTCTATCCTTTCTGTAAGGTACGACGTGCTGTTTTAAAGTATACCGTAGTCCAGTTTGCTTTGCCTCAAAATATTTGTCCTAAAATGTTCCATAATCTACACATCCAGCAGCTCGGACACCTGTGTGGTGAGGTCAGGATGGAGTTGGTGTTGGTTGAATCCCCACTTTAGCACTTGGTCCCATTGTTGCTGGCTTGCCTCCTCACCTCCAGAGGCTACTTTAAGAATCATCATTTTTAGAAGCCTGGATGTCCCAGAGATGGTTGTACTGAAGGGAAAATTTGATGTTAATGAAAAATATGCTTTTAAAATACTTTCCCATTGTATTTAATGTTGGAACATTCAGTGCTGGCGTAAAAATGAAAATAGATATATTATTCTTACCCTAATCCTTCCATATATTACAAGGATTCTGTTGCTTTTTCCACTTGTTCTTGGATTGTATTTATAAAACTGTCTTAGCAAGGTACCACAATAAAACACTCTCCAGCTGATGAAAATCTCTTTCTCAGTATTATTAGAGATTTTCTCTGATATGCTGAACTTTGACAAGAATATGACTGGGTAATACTGGTGACATGTAATTCTTCATTTACTGAAAGAACTAGAAAAGAAAGGGGCCCAAGTAATTACTTTATCTTGTGTGTTGAAAAAATATTTATTTTTAAATGAGAGGCTCTCTTGTGTGACTTTCTGCTTTGTATTATCAGAAGCATTGAAGCATTTCCCTGTCTTTTCCTTTACCGAGTATTTTTTTTTTTCTTTTTTAGAACATTCTCAGAATGACTAATCTGAGATTAATCTTGACTGGTATTATTCCAGTTTTAATGGTATATGTCAAAGCAAGCATCTCGGCTTGCATGTTACAAACCCTCGAGCGTGTCCTTGGTGAACCAGGTGTTTCAAGAAACCAAAACACTTTCACACAGAGCAGTTTTGTTTAGTTAATGACAATTCTTTCTCTGCTTCTTATTCTGGACTTACACCAGACACCAAATATAAATAAACCTCTTAACTGAAGTTTATAGTGTGGTGGTGACTGAAGATAAGAGATGTGGCTTTCCGAGTCCACCCTGTGTGTCCCTGGTGATCCGCATGCAGTGTGGAATGCATGCTTAAAGGGAAGAGACTTCACAAAACTTGTGTTACTTATTCCACAAAATGATTGAAAAAGATCCTTGAGTTTTTCTTCATGGGATAGTATTATGAAATTTTCTTTGATATTCCTGATATTGTAATTTTTTCTCCAGAGAAATACAAAGCTAATCATTTTCACTGGTATTTTCTTTTTCAAAGCATGCTTATTGCAGTGGATAAAAACCTGCTCCCTATTGCAATTACTATCATAACTTTAGGTAGTTTGATTTTGGATATTCTGGGGGAAAACATCTTTTCTATACAAAAATTTGTAAAATTTGATTTTGTAAAATGGCTGAAGTCTTTATTTTAATGTCAGCAATAAACAGTCTTCATGAACTTCATCCCACAGTAGTTCTTCCAGAAAACAAAAGTAAATGTGCAACAAAACATGCTCTACTTTAATTTTCTGTAGTCATTAAAGAAAATAAAATCAGAATTGGACTACACCTTTTGTAGCAGCCTCACTGAATTACAGACACTGGTTGAGCATAGACATGAGAGTGTTAATGCGCCTGTGTAAGCAATACCGTGCATCTATCTGTCTGGATATATGATCATGAGCTGCAGATTGTTTATTGTCAAAGGCTGAGTGGCTAATAAATGCTGGCAATGGCTTGGATTCACTGGAATGCTGCACAGCTGCAGCATTAGTCAGACTTTCCCTTTTCTGAATTCTGTAATCCCTTCAATATTGCATTAAATATGTTTTCAATATTTATCTGGATAAAAAAATTGCTGAATATCACAACTGTTTAATTCTGATGTTTGTCACGTAGGAGATCTGTGTAACAACGTTTTTGTTACTAAAACCTAACACAGCTTCTTCTTGCGTCGTTTGCTCATTTGGAGGCTTGCGCTTGGGCTATTCACAGCTCTTGGTAAGCCTTTGCGATTGCTTGGAGGTGGAGGCAGGTCAGAATTTCTGAAGCCAAATTTCAGCCCTTGGTGCTTGGCTGACCTCACTGAACCGACTCGTCACACTACATAAGAATCAGAGTTCCTACAGATTTCGGTGTCGGTAGAATTTAGCAGATGGATTTTGGATTTGTCATACTTCGTAGTCCAAATACTTGACAAGCCAGGAGTCGGAATGGTTTATTAATATGTCACTATTTTTTTATTAGTTTTCCTAAACGATCAGCTGGTCTTTTGTTAGTGGTTCTATTGTCTCTCTCCCAACTTTTTAAAAAACAATTTTTATCTATGAACCAGATTATTTGGATAACAATGATTGCAATTAATGATGTGGGAGCAGGGAAATATGCTCCCCTTATGTTGTGGGTTCAGAATTAAGACAGGGAATCCAAACACATGCAGTTCAAGTTAACCACATGGTCTAATGCAGTCCTGGCAATGCTAAAGCTCGCTGTGGTGTCCATGTGTTTCCACCAGCAATTACTTTCCCAGCTGCTGTCGAAAAAAAAAAAAAAAATGAAAGCACACCAAACGGAATGTCTTGTCTGCACCAAAGATAACCCATTGCTGCTTGGGATGATTGCTTTAGACATTAGCCTGACCTGGAAGCAAGTGGGCTGCAAGCATTAGGAATAGAGAAGGTCATTAAAAAATCATATTCAAAGTTTTTTTTTTTTGTACTTTTTTTTTTCCCAGCTGTATTAGTAATAGCTTGATCAGACTTAAGCAAGAAGCCTATTGAATCCATTAGCTGTAGGTCACTGATTCAAGCAGATTAACAGTAGGAGAAATATGCATTAAGCGGAGAATGAATTACTGGTGTCTGTCTAACTACTTCTAGTGTTCGCCGTGCAGTTAAAGCTAATTTCAGTTACTTCTTGGCAGTCACAGTGGCACCGGGTGAGTGGGTCGTGGAGACTAAACCATGCATTCTTCCTGAGGTGGTCCCTTAAGGAAAAGGTGGGAGACTGTTGGGGAAGCTTGGATGAAAGTTGTTCCCATTCTATGCAAATGTAGAAAGCCATAGGAACCAGAGCTTGTTGACACCTTCTGGGGCATAAAAAAACTCCACATTTGATGGAACTGTTGCAAACATACACTGAAAACAAGAAGCTTAGCATTAAATTGAAATTACTACATAATAATCTGGAACATAAACTTGCGTTGCTTTGTCACATTATCTCTTTGTGATAAAGTCTTTTCATCTGGTGTCTTGACAGTGACTCATTGGCAAAACATATTAAGTGATTCAAATAAACATAAAAATGGAATACTAGTTTCTTTGTTCAAGAAGAAACAAAAAAAAAAAAAAAGAAAAGGACATAAATGTTGCGTGCTTTCTGTGTTTGGTTTTTGGCTTTCCAGTATTTTCAATTACACAAAGCGGTTCCTCATCCCGTGCCACTTTATAAAACATTGATAGCCAGTGTATGTCTCCCAGCCAGTCTGTGATGCAAAGTGTCATATTTGGTCTTTATACCCAGAACAACAATTTATCTTGTAGTAACATCTCAAACAGAAATTAACTCGATGCCATTACAGACACTATGTATTCTTTCAAAGAAGAAGAATGACAGCTATAGGAGATCTTCTGCTCTTGATAGGAAAAATGTATGGATATTTTATCATATTCTTATTGAGTTGAAAGACACAATGCAGTGAATCTAACACTTTTCTTGTCTGGCAGAACATATTGCATATTTGGTTTTTTGTGTTACATGGTTTGTTTTTTTGTTTCAAGGTTGATGTCAAGAAACCCGAAGAGAAGTCTGGGGAATGGAGAATATACAGGTAACTGCCAGGTGAGACGGGCTACGTGTGTCGGTAACTTCTCTTCAGCATAACATGGGATGCGTGTGATCAACTAGGAAGATGAGAGATGTACCACAATTATAAAAGTAAGATAGTTAGAAACATTGAGTGACATGCATATTGCCCCCACCCCCTCGGCAGGTCACTGATGCTGTTGTCGCACTTACAGCTTAGTGAGCAGCTTTTACATCACTGTTCCCTCTAGTAACGTCACAGCCCCCAATCCACATGGACTATTTTGCTGCCATGTCACATTTATTTAATTGGTTTTCCACTGTTGCTCCACAGCTGCTTTTGATATTGCCCAATCAACATTTTTCTCACTCGGCAAACATGTTTCGCATTATGTTTTCCCCAGACCAACAGGCGTTCATTTTTCTATCAGATGGAACTTTCAGCCCTTAGTCTCAAGTGCTGTAGGCTCCTTTCTTCCAGTTCTTCTCATTTTCTGGCTGCATAATATTTTTCCAATCAAGTATTGCTTCCGGCCTTTACTCAGAAGCTACCACTTGCAAATTGCAGTGAGATATATGAACTGACATTTAGGTTATTACTATTGTAGCTTTCTTTAAGGCATCTCTTCCCTTCCCCATACACAAATTTATGTGTTAATATTAATCATTATCATTTGTTTATGGTCAAGGAGACACTGACCTCCGCTGGGATTTACAGTCCTTGTCTCGAACAGCCTGTTTTGTTTGGCACGACTTGCTGTTTATCTATCTGCGACGCTATTGTATGGCTCTGTCAGCATGTACCGGCTGCGGGTGAGCGTGGCAATAAACAGGGGAGGGATGGGGAGCTCGCTCGCCCCCTCCCCGTGCTCAGCCCTCCAGCTGCCCACGATGGCACTTGCAAAAGCGCAACCCCATGCCCGTGCTGTCCCCAGGACGGTCTATGGATATGGGAAGGAGTGGGCTGCACCCACTGCCATCCCACGGCAGCCAAGCCGATGGAGACCATCGAACAGCACGTTCGGGCAGATCATGTCGCATGGCTTTGACCTTAGCTGAGGAGCCCACTAACTGCTTAGTGATGGAAAAATGTTGCACAAGAAAAACATGGAAGAATTGTACAATGCATAAATGCTACTGCTCAGATATATGTATCTACAATTCTTTTGTTCAGTTTGGGGCCACTTTTCGGAGATACAAAAAGCAGCTGGTCTGCACCTGGTTTGTATCTAAGAAGACCTCTGCTCATGAGTAAGCACATGACTAAAAATAACATTTCAGGACTAGTCTACTTACACTCATAAAACCTCAACTTCAGTATGGGGGCCTTGGAATAAGGGATGAAGCAATTTAGTCAAGTTTTAATGCAGAATCATTTTATATTTACCTTATTAAAAGAGGAGTTTAAGGCCAAGAATTTGTATAGTCAGACATTGTCTGGGGGGGGTTGAAAACACAATTTCATGTTTATTTTTGTGGTTGATAATCCTGACAATCACCACCTAGTGTGGCTGTTGGGCTTTCGGCAGTAGGTGTTCTTGTTGCCGATCTAGATCTTCAGTAACTGGATTCAATTTACAATTAAGAAAAATGAGAAGACATCTAATAGCAAAAAGAAGATTCAATGAAAATAAAACCCTTAGGGTTAGATACCCCCTAATATATTTGTTTTTGTAGTGTCTTATTTTTATGATTGGATATCTTCTTTCTGAAAGACAGAAGCAACAAGTTTTCCTTTTACAGTAGCTGTGATCAATATTATTGTCCTCAACTATGCTGTTTTCTGTAAGCGCAGTCAGAAATGCACTGCCTTTCTATTGCAGTCCACCTGCTTTATTTAAAACACAGATTGCAATTTTGCTCTTTTCCTTTACCATTCCTGCACAATCCTCAAAACCATCTCTTCCATCTCAGGTATGAGAAGGAAATCATGGCTACTTGCTTCTGGGCAGAGCTCTTTAATAGGAAAACTACATTTTACTTGGGAGAATAACATCGTGTGGCAGGACTATGGCAAGAGTAACACCCTCTACTACCAGAAAACCCTTACTCTGGGTGGCTCAGATGGCCCCAAATATTTAAGAGCATTTTTCTTATACTGTAAATTCCCTGTAGTACATTATTTTCTACTGAGAGCTAATAACTACCCTGTCCGTAAAGCAACTGGTCTTAAGTTTATTAGCTTGCAAGACAGAAAAATAACAGACACACATCACTGACATTTAACAAAGATATCTTTCATGAGTTTCTGTATTTTTTCATACGCACCGCACGTTTCTCTTTAGTTAGAAAAACACATTTTGAGCTACATTTTGAGGAACTTCTTATGAAGCAAAGCACATTTTCCAAAAAGTCTTTAGAGCTTCACCAACTACCGAGTCCCTTTTCAGAAAATTCTGAAGGTTTTTGCAAAAGAAATAATATGTTGGCTTCTCCAGTGAAAGCTGTTTCACCCTTGCCACAGCAGCCATGCTATTTTCCTTGGCATCATCGGAGAACATCATCCTATTCCTTCACTGAAATGATTGCACAAAAGATTTTAATGTGAAAGTGGCTTCTTCAGACAGTGTAAATTCCCCTTCATACTTCTTTAAAAGAAGTCTATTCCTTTTGAGAGGAGGTGTGGGTCACAAGAAGATGATGCGCATGTTCATGATGGTGATGGTACTTTCTGGTGGTCAAATAGAAGAGCTTTCCACTAGCTGGATACATCTTGTGGGTAAGCGATAAGCAGCGAAGGCAATCCAGTCAAATATCAATATTTTTGTTCTGGAAGGAGACTGTAAGGACATAAAAGCCACTGTCAACTCCTGTATTTTTGATAGGCAAATCTGTACAAATTAACTGGTACTCAGTGACACAGAGCATGTTATTGCTGGTTTGCTCTTACAGCAACCTCATCCTCTTGAAAGAGCACCAAGTCACGTATGAGCTTGCCAAGATCACAGTAAATAGCAGGTACTGTGGAAAAAATGGAGAAAAAAAGGTGAGATTTTTGGTGAAATTATTTCTATTTTAAACTGGCCTCTACAATTTTTGGAATGTGAATTTTGGTGTGCAAAGAAGAATCTGAAAAATTGCTCATCCCAAGTGACTCAACTCTTGAGTTGAACCATGTGGAACTTCAAAAGCTGAAGCTGGATGTTGTGAAAGTCCTCCTTGAGGACTTGGGACTTTACTAAGTCGTGGCAAAATTTTTGTTAGCTTAAATGGGAACAGAAACAAGCCTGTGGTGATTCTTTTTTTTTAAGCCCATGAAGAAGTCCAAATGCTGGTTGCCCTGACTAGTAATAAGAAAAATTTGAAGGAGAACAATAGTTGTAGGCCCTGGAATGTCGATATTAACGGCATGCTCTGCAGTCCCAAACTCTCAATAACATGAAAAGCAAAGGGACTAATTTTCTTTTTCTGTGACCCAGACACACACAGGGTCTACCCAAAAGCCTGCCTGGGTGGTATGTTAGAGGATGAGGAACTGGGATAAAAAAAAAAATCAGAAATGATCCAAGCTTCACGCTAAAGAGAAGGGATTATGTCTAGGGCTAAAGAGAGGGAATGCTGGTGTTTTATAGTTGAACAGTTTCATATGTCTTACAAGGAATGTGTATATTTCTCTTTTTATTGGCTCACCTACTTAAAGGTGCACAAAGGCGTAATGTTTTATTATCACAGTGCCAATGGACCTTCAGCTGTGAGCTGATGAAATTGGTGTCTCTGCATGATCCACAAGAAGAGTAAGCATTTGACAGAAAGCTCTTCCTCACCCTCTTCTTCAAAACTTTGACAAGTCAAAATGTTAACTTTTTTTTTTTTTCTGGATGAGTGGCTGTTGCTAATTTGGATAGAAATTATTTGGCTACAACAGTTGTGGAAAAAAAGCATAGAACATTGGGAAACGTTCGCAAAATGTGGATAGTACAACCATGGGTTTTATTTGGATGATTTCCCAGGCACTGCAGAAATGGAAGCATACTGCTTTTAAATTTTGAATTTGAAATAAAATGGCCTTTTTAGAGATATTTTGAAGTACCACATCTAGAATCTAGCATTCGGGGTGCTTAGAAAAATTTGCTTGTCCCTTTCAATCTGCCAGTAGGAGCAAAGTTGGCGAACAGCAAAAGAAGCTTCCGAAGATGCAGTGAATATTCATGTGAAGAATGCAAACTAGGATTCCACGTAGGATTAACACACTGAAGGTGTTCCAGGCAGCCTGATGGGAGGCAGTCTTATAGGCTACACATGCTATACACACATTCTTTAATTGCTGTCAGATAACACAGCAGATCCAGTTTTTCCCTTGGTTTGGATTGTTTTATGACTACACCAAATTCAGACTTTAGAGTATCTTGAGTCACAGATTCTGTTTTATCTTAAAACCAGTAAGAACTGTGGTGAAGTAAATTCTTTTAATGAATAAACACTGCTGCTGTTGACAGTATTTAACCTCTGAATATGACCCCTAGATTTATAGTAATTACTGTCTGAGAGAACCCACAGACAAACATTTACATACTTACAAATTTTGTATAAGGGCAAGTTGAAAGTTGAAAACCTTTATATTCTTTTTCCGTGGAGAATAATACGAGTGACAATGGTGCCTGCAAAATGGAGTGGAGATGTGCATCCTCTGGCCCACTCCAGCAGCAGTAATGTCAACAAAGCTGTGACAGCTGTGACAGGAGATGGTGGCTGAAATAAATAGTTTTAAATCTGGGGAGCTTCTTTCAAAAGCTGAGTTGTTTAGTGTTCAGAATTGATCTGTCCTTCCATCTCCTTGTGCTTGGAGGAAACGTTTGTGTGGTTGAGTGGAGACAATTTGCAGATTGTGGAGGTAAACTTGGGGCTTACAATCAGCCCTTTATCTGTCTTCACATACCACTCACGCTTGATTAATATGTGCTATTAATCATGGGTAAACAGTCCTGTATGTGTGGTTGACCAAATAGTTCTGCTTTGACTAGTACACAACCTAGACCAATAAAAAAATAATTCAATATTGCCACCAAATACAATGGTTTTCTGTAATAGTTAGAGAATGCAGTTTGTCATTTGAAACTGTTGCACAAATGCAGAGACATGGATTTGTTGAAGGGTTTTCCCATACCATCTGAAAGAGAAGAAAAAAAACATATTTTCAGATGTTTCCCTCTTTGTTTTTTTTTTTTTAGAATTGTAGCATAGTCTTAAAGTTCTGTTTTAAAACTCTGAACTTAAAAAAAAAATTTCAGAGTTCATAAACATTTTCCCATTGTGTTTTTTTTTTTGTTTCTTGTTTCATTTATGCCTTTTCAGAAGTAAATTGATTTCTGACAAAATGCAACTAATGCTACATGTAGTCTATAAACATAAGGATTATGGGCTGGAGTTTCAAAATTTCGGAGTTTTAAATGAGTTGCTTTAGCAGAATGTATTTTTAATTCTTTTCTTTACAATGCTAACATGCAGCAAAATATACTCCTTGAAGTTCTGCAACCTACCTCTATTCCTTTTCCACCCACTGAAAAAAATGAAAGGAATTTAAGCGTCTGTAGCTGTTGCGCAGTGGTGACCTGCAGGTATTACTTCCTGCTACAAATAATGCAGTCTGGGCAAAAGACATCCAAAGGCCAACTGTTAGTTCTGTACCTCGATACCGTCCTTGTCCCTTAAAATGGGCCAAAAATCTACACAGTCCTGAGTGAGTAAACAACACATGCCATGGAAAGGGGCTTTACATTTGGGAAAGGCAAAAAGAAGACCTGAAAATTTTAGGTTTTCTATCATCTTTCTTTTGCTCGGTGGTACCGAGCACAATTTATACATGAAAAACCTCTGTCTACTTGTGAGTAATCTATTTTAAACTACGAGCAGGACAAGGAAAATGGTGTGTGCTACAGTAACACAACATTTACCTTACAGGAACAGACAGCATGGTGTATTTTGTGGCACTGGAAGCAATTTAAACATATATTTATAGTTGATTGATTATAAAGGTGCACTCTGAGATCCCCCAATTTTATCATTACAGGAAAATAATTAATTTTCTTACCTAAAATTGGAAAATGTCAATATCCACAGACTCCTGCCTTGACTGTTAAAGATGCATAGGCATATCAATATCTCAGCTGCAGTAGAAAGATTAATAAAAACATATGGCATGGTTACAATGAGCTCATTTTTTTTCCACAGAACCGCACTGTAAGTGGCATTATTGCTATACCTGCAATTGCAATTTGCACATTATATATAGGCCTGAAACAATTTGGGACATTTATTTCCCCTCGCTATAATAGTCTGTAAATGGAGTAACAGCATTAATGGAAGAGTCTATAAATGAGTGCTAATTACCTGACCAAATTGAGTCAAATGGGATGAATTCTCATTTTACTTTAATTGATAACTTCAGTTCTTACCTGACAGCCCATAATAATTAATAATGACCACTACTATTAAGAATTGGGAAATACACTTTGTAAATGAATCTTCCAGAGTTTTGTATGTGTGATAGGAATTTATAGTATGATAAATTATCTAGGAGAAATTTGTTTTAAGTTTTTGTTATATTTTTGCCTCGCAGATTTCAGGAAAGGTAAAAATAAGTATATTATGGAAAAAATGGTTCTGGCAATAGGATTAATAAGTTATGAATAAACTCCTTAGGCTTTAGTTAAATTGGATTTGGTTTGAATTTAATTATAATGACACTGGAATATTAAAATTTATTATTAAAATTGTATTTTTACAACTAAAAATAGAATAAGCACTTTATCACCTGCACTTAAGCTGAAGTGTCATCGATAAATGTTGTTCAATACAGTTCAGTTTAATATTGATGTGAAAGCCAAGTTGCTAACTTCAAAAGAGGATAATAATTTGATAATAAATGGTAAAGTTCAAAATGGACATTTTGGAGGTTTATAGATTTTTTTTTGTTTGTTTCTTTATGATTTGTATTTTGTCTGATGAAAAACTAAGTATGAAATATAATAAAACTTGTATTTTCCATACAACAAACCTTAGAGGTCTTGCATAGATGATCTTATGGCTGTTTTTTGTCATGATCACTCAGATGTAATTTTTGAAAGGTTTAGTACAAAAGCAGAAGACAAGAGCAAAACAAACCTAATAAACCCCTTAACTCCTAGGTTCCCTGTCTCCTGCTTCACCAGATCTGTCTGTTCCCATTTAGGTAGGCTTCATCCTGGGAAAACAGTGTCTCACCAGGAATTTTAAAACTAAGACTTTAACGAGTCTTAGTTAACATTAACATTCTTAACATTGAAAGTGCATGCAGACCTCTCAAACAAAAAACAACTGAGATAAGAAAAATAAATTTAGAAATCTGATAGGCATTTTTATGTCTATGATAAAGTCCACTATTTCTAGGAACATTTTAATACGAACATTTACAGTGTAAAGCTATTGTAATGAATTATTGGTAAAAGCTGTTCATATATTTTCTCATGGAAAGGATTCTCAAAGTAAATACATATAAATATGTATATGCAAAGACATTTCAGAAGAATCATAAACTGAATAAAGACTGCACTGAAGAAATTAGACTCTTCTTCATGTCTAATAGTAAAAGATCAAACCCCTTGAGGCTCTGTTTGAAGAAATTAATCTACCCTAACAACTTTAAAAGTGAAAGCTCCTGAAACACAAGAACACCACCATAGACAACACTGAGCTCTTTAGTCCCGTTGCTGTTAGACCTTTCCTGATTTACTGCTGGACTAAACTCATTAACTACTGGCTCTGTAATAGTCCCCAGACCAAAGTTTACAGCTTCCATTTCAACTTCCGTCTTCAGCTCAGTCTTTGACCTGCTGTCCTTGTTAAATCTTTACATGAGTGCTAGCTTAATTTCAGGGGGAATACCAGGGCTTTTGATTTGTGGGAGATAGGGTGAGTTTTGCATTATTTTATGCTCCTTACATCATCCACAAGTTTCAATGCAAAACCTTAGAAACAACATATTCATGTGAAAACAAAAATAATACTCTTCTGCCAAAAATCTAATTCATGCCTACCATTTAAAGAACCTAATCTCTGACCTATGAGTCCTCTTTTAAAATACTGTAACATCAGATTCCTTGGCAATCTGTCTTTCTTCCACAAACCAATTACTTTTCACAGTATCCTCCACCTACACTACCACATCAGTATATGTTAGTGGGATGATATTCCATAAATTATGCCTCAGAATGGCATTTGTACATAAGGAAATCAAAACCTAGTGGAAAAATATTTATGACATATTTATATAAAATGGTGTACAAAAATAACTATAAGCAAAAATCTTTGACTGTGGCTGACACAATGATTTAGAATCCATTTAAATCCATAATTTTCTTTTTAAAGGGATACGTTGATATTTCCACTTAACTGAACAGATGTTATTTTGAAAGTTATGAGCAAGTTTGCCTCATAAGTCTGGCTTTATGACTAAAATGTAGAAATGCTTTGTTATTTGTATTTAAAAATTCACTGATAGTACTGAACACCACCACTTTGATAAATTTGGCTTGTAGAGGAAGATTGCAACTGCTACCACAGGAACCATGAAAATAGATTACTTTGACGTAAATCATTGTTCAAGACGTCATCCCTACCCATTGTTAGAAAATTAAGATATGAAGTTGGCCATATAATACAACTCCAAAGTAAAAACTTATATCTCAAAAATATCTTGACAGATTGTGACCTGAACTTTCTGCTTCACCAGTGGAAGTAAAATGAGAGAGGATGGAAGTAAGAGTAAAGCAAAACACTGTTTTGTGTTATATGTTAACGTATTTCAGTATTAGCTGCTGATAGATAGATCTGAGGAGTATAATTGAAAATAGCCAGAGAGAGTGAGAGTGAAAAGCAAGAACTGTGTTTGTAACCTGTATCTCTATCTGCATAAAGATAATTCAGAGTGGTTTAGAGGAAAAAAAAAATTAAACTTCATACTTCCGTGCATGCTGAATCCCAGCCCCAGCGGCACGTGTACTGGCCAGCCAGCTACAGGAACACTTTGTATTAGAAAAGCCTTTCCTCCCCGTGGGAACAGTCAAGGTCTAATCACGTTTGCATTACAAGATTGAAGGTTTTATGTCCTTTGATTCCTAGTCCTAAGCATTTTGTGCAACTAGTACTGAGAGAACTATTTGACTAGGAATTGTTACTGCTTTACAGATTTTTTTTTTCCTCCAAAAATGACAAAACCAATTCCACATACAGACGTATTAAATAAGCTGGTAATTTGCAATGATAGTGATACAATGCTTAATGATATCTAATTCTCTGATATATAAGATATTACAATTCCTGAGAAAAATTGAGACCACAAAAAAAATATTGATATCAACCTCACCTCGGCTATTCAGAAAGAACTTTCAAGTGGAAGTCAATTTATTAACTTACCAGTTTCGAGGAGCTCTGTCACAGCTTGGTCATAATAATCCTTAGCAATATATTTTTTGGTTGTCAACAAGTAATGAGGCATCTGGAGAATTATTACAGAAGTGAGGATACTATGCTGTGTTTCAGTGCATTTCCATATCTTGATGTATTTTGATTGTTTTGTGGTTCAACAGATTTAAACTTTTGCGAGCTCGAATTAGGGTGTTTTCTGTAAAAAGTTTTCAGCAAATTATGCTGTTTAGCTGATTTAGACCTTTGGTTGCTTTGCTAGGGATACAAATACCAGAAGAAAAGTTCACCAAAAGAAGTGTACCAGCTAAAAACTGTCTATCAGTTCTCTCAAAGCTCCCTCTTCTGAGAAGTGGGAAATAGCTCTGAAACTGGAAGAGTACATCAAATTTTGGGGTTTTTAAATATGTCCACTCACCAGCAGTAGCTTAGGTAACAGAGAGTCCTGCGATACTTTCCACAGAGCACTTTGTATGTTGTCTGCACCAATCTTACTCAAATAGTTGGTGGAGAAGTTCATCACACAGTCGATTTAAATGATACTCGTTAAGAAACATGTCTATTAATTTCCCACATTTTCAAGGGACAAAAACAAGTCTGCCCAGAAACATATGAGTGCAATTTTATACAAACACCTGACCAAAAAAAAAATATTCCTAAGCTATCAATTGTAAAATGGAGCAATGACTATTTTATATTAAATAAGATCTTGTCCAAGGTAGAAAATATATGTGGAGCTGGATTTGGACATATTTTTATTCCAGTTCTATACTGTATCTTTACCTACCACATCTCTCTGACCTGTCATACAGTGGAACACATTTACTTTGTGTCCTAAACATGCGTGGTTGTTTTTTTTTAAAAAAAAAAAAAAAAAGCAAGCTTGGTTCCTCAATGAATTTACACTCCAAATGAAGCCGCCATAGAGCATGAAAATAACAAACAAATGGGAGAGTAGGAAATCAAGAACAGAAGGTAAAGTAAATAAAAATAAAGAGCCAGAACTCCAGCTGCTGGAAATTAGTGTAGTTCTATTGAAGCCTATGCAATTACACTCACTGAGCAATTGGCTCATTATTTTTATTTATTTTACACTTTGTTCCTTCCCTTCATTGGAGCTTTGAATTAACTGAGCTGAATTAACATCAGCTGAAGAGCAGTTCTAATGTGCATCCTGTTACGTAGCAAACTCTGGTATCTGTAAGGAGAGGGAAGGGGCAGAGTGGGTCGCTTCTGAGGAGGCCTTTGAGGGAAAGGAGTTGCTATCTACCTAGACCATAGTTGTGCTTAAATACATGCTTTCTCTCTTTTTCTTTTTTTTTTTTGTTTTTCCTCCTTTTTGCCTTTTTTTCCCTAACACAGGTCACCCCAGTGGGGAGGCTCACTGTTGGCGTGGGTACAGAGGGCTGCCCAAGGGCACCAGACCTTTGGGGAAGGCAGGGGAGCCATCAAATGAGGTAGCAGCAGGTGTGGTGGGGTCATAGCAACACCGCATAAAACCACAAAAATCGAGTGTTCCCCTCATCCCCGTGTGTTTTCCAGCCTGGCTTCAATCCTATCCACAGCAAACCTGAGAGTTTGAGAGCAGAGCTCGAATGTGCACCACTGTGTTTGCAGTGCGGGAGGACCAGGTCTGAACTGTGCCATCAGGAGATCACCAAGAGGGTAGGGGAGATGCCTCCTGAGGGAACGCATGGCTTGGGGTGGTAGCTGAGTAAGTCATCACAATAGTGCGGAAATAAAGTTAGGAGTATGACTGCAAAGTTATGGTTTGTAATAAATGCAGTTTTTGACTGAATTGGTTAAAATGGGTTTAAGCTAACAGTGTGGGGTTTTTTTTTTATAATGACTCTCAATTTTAAATTGGAAAGTAAAATCTCTCCTTTTCATTACAGATTCATTAATAAATTGATGACTGTTTTGAAATTAATTTTTAGTACAAGAGACATTTCTTTTCCAGATTTTATTTCCTATAGTTGTTACATATTAAATCTCTCCTAAACCAAAGACTTGATCCATTGCTCATTCAGTGCTTAAATATATATATAGGCTTGTACATCATTACTTGGAAATACATTAAAAGAACATTAATCTGTGAAGCCGTCTGAAGCAAGGAGTGCTAACAGTAAGTGGATTTGCAGTTCTAATTCATCTGCCTTTTGCATTAAGGTATGCTCTTTAATTACATGTTCACACATTCTCTAGGCAGTTTCCTACTATTTCTTTCTTTTCATTATTCACTGCATTATCCCTTTCACATCTTTAAGGCTTGCATAAAATGTGGAATTATATGTTTTCTTTTGGTCTCATTTAGGACATCCATCAACGTACCGGTTAGGTACCCAGAGAATGTTAAGACGTTTATCTCCCTTTAACATACAAGGCCACTATTTCCATCTTGCAGCGAGAACTTATAAAGAAGGAGAGAGCTCTTTAAAATGATACCAAGGAGATTTAAACTGGTAAAAAAAAAATGAGGCTTAGAGGGCAGGGTATCCTAAATTGAAGACTCATCTTCGTTCACTGGGATGGAATATCTTCTATTTGGAGATGCTTATTTTTTAATGGACAAAAAACAACTCAATATGAACAATGTGCCATTATGTGCAAATACAACAATCTCACTGTGCATTCATGTTAGGGATTTGGCTATGAAGAGTTTTTACATAGACGTTAACCATCTGAGCAGCAAAGCTGCCCTTTCTAAAACTCAGTCTCAGAGGATGTGGCTGTTTCTAAGGCCAGCCGTGAGACGGAGAAACCTGTCTCCCTCCTGCCGATGAACACAAGAAATTACCGACTTCCTGACTGAGGTCACAGCCCCATGAGCTCAGAGCTTTTTTTCAAACCCAAGTGAAATTTCGTAGTACAAAGGAAAATCACTTTTGTGACCTGTTGGCTTTTTCCATGCTGAATATTAAAAGGATTACTGCAAACAATGGAGGTGTTGAACTTGAAATAAGTTTGGATGACATGAAGTACAAGGCAACACGGATATAAAGGTGTACTTTCACTGCTAAAATAGAAAATACGTTACTACCAAATATGTCTTCTACTGTGTGTGTTGTAACAGCCTTTACTTGATATCAGGTTGTCGTAGTTCAGCCCTGATCAGGACCAGACTACGCAGTCTGTCTCTCGCTCCCCCCACCCTCCAAGAGAATAGGAGGAGATGATATAAGAAAAAACAGCTCAAGGTTTGAGATAAGGACGGGGAGAAATCCTTAAAGTTACCGTCACGGGCAAAACAGACTCGACTTGGGGAAAACTATTAATTTATTTCTAAAATTAGCAGGAGAATGAGACAGGGAACAAGATAACCTCCCCCCACCCCTCCCTCTTCCCGGGCTTAACATTATCTCTACTACCTTCCCCTCCCGAGCGGCACGGGGGGGGAAAAGGGAATGGGGGTCGCGGTCAGTTCATCACGCGTTGTTTTACGCCGCTGTATCATCGTCAGGGGAAGAACTCCTCGCATTCCTCCTCTGCTCCAGCATGGGGTCCCTCCCACGGTCCACAGTCCTTCGTGAAACTGCTCCGGCGTGGGTCATCTCTTCCACGGGGTGCAGTCCCTGTAGAACAGCTGCCCCAGCGGGCCCTCCACGGGCCACAGCCTCGTTCAGGCCTCCACCTGCTCTGGCGTGGGGTCCTCCACGGGCTGCAGGTGGATCTCTGCCCCTCTGTGGACCTCCATGGGCTGCAGGGGGACAACCCGCTCCACCATGGTCTTCACCACGAGTTGCAGAGGAATCTTGGCCAGGAGCCATATTACTCCTCCCCCTCCTTCTGAACTGACCTTGGCGTCTGCAGCCGTTCCTCACAACAGGCTGGCAGACACCTCTCAGGATCCTTTTTACATCTTATTCACTTCTCATCTCCTCTCCACTTCTTGCAGCCGGGCCGGGCCGAGTTGGGCCCAGTCGGCTGCCCGGCGGGAGGCCAGAGGGTGAGGCCTGCAAGGCCCATGAGGCTCGCGCCTCCCCCTCTCTGCCCCCCGCTCAGCTGCTTCACATCTTCTCCTCCTCTTTTTCCTGTTTTCCCCTACTTAAATACGTTATCGCAGAGGCGTTATCACGGGACATTCTGCTACCAATTGGCTCGGCCTTGGCCAGCAGCAGGTCCGCCCTAGGCCCGGCCGAGTCCCCTGAAAAAGGGGAGCGACTTCTAGCAGTTTCCTACAGAAGCTACCACCTTAGGCCCCCCCTCACTAACAAAACCAGAACACAGGTGCCTAATTCAAAATGTATTTCACCATCAGGACATAAACCAGCAAAATTAATTGTAAAGAAGAATTCAAAAAAGTAGAACAAGTTAATTTTCATCATTAGCTTAATTACATGATCTAGTGGTTCTTTTTGACTCTTTGGATATTTAAGTAGGAAAGAAATAGGTATTTCTTTTAAGCATCAAACTTTTAAACTTTAAGACGAAAACTGAATGCCTTGTTATAGCAATGAAAGCTGTTTGGTGACATTTCTACTCATGTCAAAATATGAATTGTAAACATCCATCTTTATTAGTTCTCTTCAAGATTTTCTGTTCCTAATGGTCCTCTCGTATTGCTCATCCTAGTGTGGTTCTATGAAGAGATCAGTTTTGAAAATCATATCACTGGTACAGGATTCAGTGTTTTCATTATTCACCCTGAATTCGTCAGTAATACAGGTAGAATTTTGATCAAGTACTTTTATTTCCTCGATGAAAAAGAAAAAAGATTTTTAATACATATTCTTCCCCTGTGATGTGACTCTCCTGCAGACAAAACCTCCAACTTGATTACACATATGGTAATCTAATTTTGTATAGTGACACCCAGTAGCTGTCATGCATGATTATCAAGATAAGCTACCAGCAGCTAAGAAAAAAATAATGCCTTAATTCATGAAATATGTAAACAAAATGGTGAGTTTTATTTTGAACATACGGATCCCATTCACATTTTTGTTTCCCATACTGTTGAAAACTTTAATTATATCTGATATGTGCTAATGAGAAAGAAACACATGCTCTAGCTCTAAAGCAGGTGGAGCCACAGGTTTTTTACACGTGCAGCATAAAATAGAGAGGAGAGAGGTGCGGTGGGCAAAATCTGAAGCTTTGGTGAAGAACGGAGTGAGAGAGAGGAAAAAGGTGAGGGAAAGGTCCCAGGAGAGAGCTCAGGAAAGGAAAGTGCAAGCTATTATCCGATTATTATTGGTATATGTGTCCTTTTACTTCAAAGCCCTTTTTGAAGTTAGGAGTGATTTTTCATGACAGACTGGCGACGGCAATCAATGACAGCCTCATGATTCTGTAGAAGATTTTCTTTCTTAGCAGTGCCGTATGACAAAATACCCAGTGGGAAAATGTTTCTGGAGAGCCAAGCGTCAGCTACAGCAGCGATCCATTTTCGTCCGACGCAAAGATCTGCAACTCTCATTTCTTTTGCCATATCGCGGACTTCTCTAATTGCTAACATGCTTCGGTAGCCGCACGTGGTGTGCCAAGAATGAAACCATACCTGAGATCTGAAAGAGATAAAGTGTAAGTGAGCAAATGTATGAAGTAAAACTTTAGGAATTCTAGTAAAACCAGGTGAAAACTAAGAAAAGATGAAATAAGAACTGATGTGAAATCATGCCTAAACCTCAAACAGAACCCAAAAATGTATTTGTTCTCTCTCAAAAACAGAGGTATGCGGAAGAACCCTGTGTGGCTCCCCTCTTATTAGCTCTGTTATTACAGAATCATAGAATCATAGAATGGTTAGGGTTGGAAGGGACCTTCAAAGGTCATCTAGTCCAACCCCTCTGCAAGGAGCAGGGACATCTCTAACTAGATCAGGTTGCTCAGAGCCTTGTCCAACTGTCTAATCAAAGCTACAAGTAAGTGGCAGTCTTCCTGACTCAACCTGACAATTGGGAGAGTCAAGCTTCGGTTCTCGGTGTAGAGTTATTTTAAAATCCAGAGAGGCTCTGGATAAGCAATGTGTGGCAAATCTGATGAGCATCATTTACCAAGCAGCTGCAGAAAACACCGCACTGCAGGCTGGGTGAGGCTGTTTTCTCCAGCATATACAAAATGCAGACCTCATTTTATACTCAGATCAGATATGTGGTACCTGGACCATCAATCTGAACTGGATCAAATACTGACCATTTCCTTGTGTCAGTGGGCAAAAAAAATATTATGTGAAACTTAACGTTAACTCTCATGTAAGACAATGATTTTCCTAATTCCCTACCTTGGTACAGGTCAAATAATGTTCTGAGACTTATAGTTTTCTTTTACAGCTCTAGCAAAATATGTTTTTTTTCCTGTTCAACATGGTGGTGACTCTTCTTGCTGCCTTATAACTGTCCAGTCTTTTCCCGAATGCTAGTAAATTCTTAGCTTTGATGCCATCTTGCTGCAAAGAAAGGCTGGCTGTCCACTAGGTTTAGAAGTGTTTACTTTTGTATGTAAAGCTATATAATAAGGGCAGACTAATAAAGTTTTTTTTTTCTCCAAAATAGCTTGATTTTTTTTTTAAGCTGTTATTTGGTTTTGCTCTTTTACAACTTGTAGGAGAATAGTTAAGAAAAAAGTTGTGGAAACTCATAGGGGAATTGCTTAGGAAATTCTATACCGTGAATCATATTTTTAATGTATCAACCTCAAAGCACAGAAGAAAATGAATTTATCAGTAGGTGTTGATATTTAAATCTCTAATTCCAGTTAGTTTCTTTATCTGTCTCCTTCTGGGGCCCGTGCTGCCCCAGTAACTTGATTTGTGAACCATGTAACTTCCCTGGACAGGGATTAGAAGAGCAATGGTGTATTAGCTTTGATTGCCTCCCTCCAGCTTAGGGGGAACAATTTAGTTCAACTTTTTGCTATTTCATCTCGGAGCAGACCAGTATAGGAGAAAGATCAGCATTTCTTGGCCTCTTCCTTACCTTTACTGTCAACATAGTGAAATGTGCCTGTCTCTGCAACGAAACGTAGCAGTTACGTAGGATAGGAAGACATTGTTTCTACACAACATAAAGTTCCAATTATTGAGGTTATGTTATCTCCTTCAAAAAAAAATGAATATATTATTGAATCGTTTTCCTGTATTTTTGAGAATTAGACCTCTCATAATTGTCCTTGATACTATTAAATTTGAGAATTTTCTTTACTTATAATTAAGTGGCAAGTCCCACTTTCAATATAATTTTTATTAACTGCTTTTTGACTTAGAACTCTGATATTCCTCAGGGTGCTTGCCTAGCTCACAGTTAGGTTAATGCATATAATAAATATATATTACTTTAAAAGTGTAAAATTAAAATTATTTTTCATTTATTAATGAAGAAGAATTATATGTCTTTCTCCAGCTGACACAGTTACATAGATAAATTCCTGAGAATGAAAGAGACAAACATACTTCCTAATATCTACCTAAATTCCCGTAAATACTCAAATACAGTTATCAAAGTGATCTTTCTAACAGAGACAGCTTTCATATTTCCTAATATGGTTGTTATCATCATCACATTAATGAGAAAACTGCAGAATGAGTTGAGTCCTGAGGGAATCGATCTATATGACAGACGTCATAGCTGTTTCCATGGTGCAAATATAGTTGTGTATTAAAATACAGCATATCTCCTGAGAAAAGCTTTTACTACTGTAGCTAGTTGCATGAAGCAACAAAAAGATTGGATAATTTCAGAGTTGCTTTTGTATTCATGACATTTGGCAACAACACGTGCTCCAGAAAATTTTATACAAGGTAAATTTTGACTAGTGAGTTCTGCCTTTCTCTCTGGTATAAATGTATTTATCCAATGGATTAATTATTTATAGTCTGGCTTTTCTATAAAACTACTGTTGTATTTCTATTTACTGGTTTTAAAACACTTTCTATGTGGGTGGGCAAAATGATATTGCAGGGCTTACCTCCCGTGCCAGCTGGCCACCTAAATGTCTGGCTGTGTGTGTTCAAATTTGTTCAGTTGCCGCATGACATGAAGCAGGGCTGTGACCCCAGTGATACTCCTGCTTGTAAATGTAAGCTGGGCTATAAAAATAGCTGTGATTCTGTCAACAGTAGGTTCCTCTGTGATGTTTTCTGAACCCCGCCGTTTGTGAACCTGGAAGAAATAAAGTTTTTCACATCTAGAAAAGTAAAATGTGTTTGAATGGGATGAAAAATTGTCTTGATTAGACCTGAACATAAAGATTATTAAATTATGTTTTGCTTATAGTCTAGCAAAAGACATCACAACTATTGTAAAGTCACGTTCTTTTTCAAAACTCCAGGTCTCCATTCAGATTCCAAATGCTTTGGCTAGAGGTACACAGAAATGCAGAGTTTTGGAGGTTCCTCTTGCTTAGTGTGACATTCTACATTAGGCTTCTGCTGAAATTCTGCCAGCTAGGGAGGACAAACACTACAACGTGTCATAACATCATCTCATTGTAACACTGAGCACTGAAGGGGTGTTTCAAAGAATTGCTTTTACTGGTGGTGTCTCCCTGTCTCTGTGAACGTTTGGAGGTCACCATTATGACTTATGTCTTGTCTGCAGCAGAGACATCACTTTCTGCAGGGTACAGCGGATACAAGAACTAAAGGACAGACAATGCAACTGGCTTTCTGAGGAACGGTCACTGCATGCTTGACTTGTCTGGATACTCTTTCTTAAGCATTTGGTGTTAGGCACTATCAGGGGCTAGCTGGACTTTTCGTACAACCCTAAACAAATATATTTTATGAAGAGTGAAGTAATATTGACTAGTGGAAGGACAACATTTTGTGACCAGATGTTAATAAGACCTGTACAGAGAGAGATGAGCAACACATTGGCAAAGATTTCAAGTACTGATATTCTTCAGATACACTGACAGAAACAGGTAACGTACTGGTAACTCCCATGAACAAATTTTCAGGAATTCGCTTTTGTTTTTCCAGAGAACATAAACTCAATGCTAAACACTGGCCAGAGCTCTCAGGATGGTTCCCAGCAACAGAGAAAGTGAGGACCTTGGTGTAGCAGCCCTTGCTCCCACTGCTTCGGCCACCTGGAGAAGATTTTCCAAAAGGACTTCATGATATCCTACTGAAACTAAAGCTGAGTTCACCTACTGTGGTTTTGAAAATCTGACACTTCTAATGTGACTACAGGCTATAGGAATTTGTTCACAAAAGCATTTCTTCTTTTTTTTTTTTTATTTTTTTATATATATCACCAGAGGAATGGATGGTATGGTAGAAAGTTTAAGTTGCCTTGCTGTAAAGCTAGCCTTTGATTTCAGCTCCGCTCTTCTGCTTGCAGGCTGCTCCTGATAAACCCACGGCATGCCAGGACCTGGTCTCTCATGTGGGCGATGCAATCGCGGGATGGCTGGATTGGGAACACTAATGTTGTTTACAAAACTCGCTTATCTCTGCTAGTCTCTGAGTCAACTGTACCGAAATGGGTCTGACTGGTTACTCCAGCCCCAAACTATTTCTGACTGTTTTAATCCAAATAAAATAGGCAGCAGGCATACTGCATTTTTCTCTGAAAATGATAAACAATTTAAAAAAAAAAAGCTAAAAAACCTAGAAACGATCTCAATTTTGAAGTGTGATGAAGATTGAAAAAATAATCTAGAAAGAAGTCAGGATGCTTCTGTTAACTTATGCTTAAGTTAAAAAAAAAAAGAATCATACAGTATTTTAAGACTAACCTCAGAGTTTCTTGAGTAGAAAAGAATAGTATTTACCAAAGATACATTTCACATTGTTGTAGATTTGTATTTGATTTTTCAACTTCCCTGCAATACATAAAGTCAGCTTTCTGTTACGTTCATGAAGGCCATGAGATGTAACTTGAGGTAATATATCTAGTTCCATTGATTTCAGGGGACTGAGTCAAGGGATTGAATCCACTCCTTAAAGGTGTTCAGGAGTAGTTTGTGCCACCTAAAGTTGCACTAATTCCCGACTGGTGCATCAAATGAAGAATATATATTTTCTTACACTTTTCCTCACTTAGATGCAAGTCATATAGTATTTATACACAGAATTACTGATCCTTCTCATTAAACACAGTTTTTACTTACATCACTACAGAGTTTCTGTTCTTGGAAATTTTTTGTACAATTTTTTTCCTTTTTTTTTTCCTACGACCAATGGAGAAGCTTTCCTTCTGTATTGGTTTCTAAGAAGTTATGAATGCACAATGCACTGCATAACAAGTATTCTTAGTTTTTTGCATGTAAATGATGCAGCAGATCATCAGTGGTGAAAGAATATTTCTGGGGAAGCCTTAATATTGGGGAGCTGTTATAGCTCCTCTTTATGTGAATGGATGTGCTTGTTCCTGTATAAATGTGTAAAAGAGCATTATCTTATGCATCTGTGTGTTGATTTCTTTGCACAATTACATACAAATTCTACCAAGACATGTGAAAATGTGCACAATATTCGGAAAGAAACAAAATTCTCATCCTGAGTGGGTCCGTTACTGTTTCATTTTTCCAGGCGTAACAGGAGAGAAAACTCCAGATCTTTCTCTAAAGTTGTACTCAATGTCTGAGGGTCATGTAGGAATCATTCTGAAGTTTACTCAGCCAGTTTTTCCTCCATTTTCTGCATGTTCTGGTCTTTGCTTTGTTTTAACTGTGTTTTCTGTTTACCCTTTTGGGAAGAATACAAGACTCACCCTGGCTAGTTGAGATGATTCCTTATTCCAACTTTATGTCCCCCCTTTCCCCTGCCCTCCCCTGCTCACCTTGCATCACAGCACAGGCTGCCACACGGGCAATTTGGTTTATGTCTGTCCAGTGTCAGATTTGGGCAATCAGCATGTGACATTCCGGCGGTGTTTGTGGATTGATGGTGACCAGCTAATGCCGTTGTAATGTCTTTCTCATCTGTGGATCCTTTCAGACCTTCAGAGTTCTTCAGAGTTTAGGTCCTGATCTCAATTAGTCGTGGTGATTCTAAACATTTGGAGCTGGCTGATGATTACTCTGGTATCAGAGATAGAGGCAGCTCCTGGGTGAGAGCCGGGGTCTTGTGGGGCTGCTGTGCATATCTTTAAACTCCTGTTTGACATTAGACATAGAACAGTGGCTGAATGCAATGCAGCAAATTAAAAAAAACCCATTTTTTACCATTATTCTATTTCAAATTATTTCAAGTTTCAAATGAAGGTCACTGAATTAAATACAGACGTGGCATAAGAGAAGCAAATCCACTTCATCTGGTATTAACACACTTTAAAATGTATTTTTAAATACTTAGAACTAAATTGTTCTTCACTGAAGTTTTAACTTTGACTTCCAGAGCTAAAGCTCCACTCAGCTTCAGTGGGTTCAGTCTTCTCCATGACTTTTGAACGCTGCTTCACATTAGGAGGTTCATCCTACACCCTTTGGGAGACATAGCTCCTTTCCCTGCTTGAAGTCTGGCTGTATTCTATCACTCAGATTTTGATGTGAAGGAATCACTATTATCTCAATATTGAGAAATTTAAATACAGAACATAGATCTATTTAACTGCATTGTTTCTTAATGTTGCCACTGAGCTGTTATTCCATTTTTTTTTCTTTTTTATTTCTGGCAGGTAAAGATTTGGCTGCCAAAACCTCTGACAAAACAAAAATCTACTAATTGAACATGGATTTCAGGGAAGCCTCTACTTGTGTTTCTTGACATAAACTGTTCCGCTGTGTTTAGTTTTACTGCCACTGAGCAGTGATCAAACTTCTGTGGCTGGTAAAAGTGAGTCTTTTGTATATGAGGTTTGAAAACACCTTTGAAATCTTCTGAGACAAAGAAAGCAGTAAATAAGTATGAATATATTCAGGCATTCAAAAAGAACTGTGACGTGAAGTGGAATTTCACTGCTGATTCCATGTATTTGCAAGAATAAAATGGCTAACTTGATAACTACTTAAGATTAATGTAGCAGAAATGATAACGAAAGGGAAAAGGATCTTTGCTGTCTTCTTACATTATAAATATAGCACTTGGTGTTGGACTGAGGGAGGTATGTTCTTAAAGAGATTAAGGAAATATATATCCCACTGGAGATTGCAGAGAATCAGGCATTTCATTCTGGACCTCACAAGTTTTGTAAAATTACAGTTTTAATAAACAAACCATTTTATGTCTCTGTAAGGAACTTAGAGGGGATTTCGAAAGTCAAACACTGAGGACCCTTGCTTTGACTGTGGTGGTAAAAGTAACATCTGCCTCAGACATTTTAACAACAGACTGTTCGGATCATTCTTTTCAGCTATGGTAGGAGACTTGACAGACATAAGCCATCCTACCCCTCATTTCTACACTTATATCTCTCAGCTGAAGTAAATCTTACATCAAAGCATTCATATCAAGGACCTTCAGATTTAATTTTACCTTTCTCTGTCAGACTTTCAGTTCAATACAATAACTTTTTGTGGTTTTATAATTAAAATAATAGCAGAGAAATAAAAGAAAAACAGTAATTTTGTTGGTCACATCTGTGGGATGCCACAAAATCTTTTTTTTTCCTCCAAATCTGAGACAAAAGACCTGGCTGAAATTTCTGCAACACTCATACATTAACCAGTACAGATACGGGACCCTCTGCCATGTGACTCAGACAGCTACCCACAAGTCAGTTATCCCAGCGGTGCAAATCCATCTGCTGCCTCTCCTTGAGAAGAGTCTCCAAATCAAGTACCAGAGCATTTAGCCCTGAGATGGGGAGTAGACTGGAGATCATAGAGATCATAGGCCAGCCTCTTTCTTTTAAAAACACATTATTATCTGTCCATGATAACATTAGCTCCTTCCTCTTCCTTTGCTCTCTTTCTTTGTCTCCTCTTGGACATACAGCTCTGCCCAATGTTGACCCGCCACCAGAGACCTGTTAATTCTTTCAGGTTTGCTGATATCCTTGGTGCCAGGTATTTTTTAATGATTGTATGATTCTTATGGTTCATAAAATGTTACAGGAACATTAGTTTCACTTCATGCTTTCTGTTTAAAATTTCATGTAGGTGCTTGGTTCAAGATTTCAAGTTCACGGTTGCAAGAGTTTTCTGAAAGCTCTACTCTACAAGATTTATTTCCCTGAGGAAAGTTAAAAGGCAAATCTCAGACAAGGCACTCAAAAAACAAAGCCAAACAAGGAAAAGATAGAAATAGCTTGAGGAGCATTGAAAACTTTGTTTTAGTAGGGAGAGATAATAAACAATAACTTTCAAGGTCTTATCATGATGTATTGTCTGCATTTCAACACATGGTCTCTGTAAAGCGAACAAAACTGGCTTCATTAAAACATCAATGACAACAAAAAATACATTTCCCCAAATCATCTCTTCTTCTGGTCAAAATTTATTTTGTTTGGCAGGTGTAGCCCATTTACCACATCAAAAAGGGAAAGGTTTTATGTTATGATTGTGGAATCTCAGGAAGACAACACTCAGCTGAGCCCTCAGTCCTCTTCTGTGAAAGTTTGTGAAAGTTTTCCTTGCAATCTGTTTCCCAATAGTTTCCCAGATTTGCGATGACATCAACAACTTTATTTAGCATTACGGTGGCTGACAACCCTTTTGCATGTGGAGAATATCTACTCCATCACAAAAGAGGTGAAGTGAAGAGTTTCTTTGGTGACCGTGAAGTTTAAACAGTTGGAGTATGTGCTTACAAACTTTTAAAACTTGGTTTTGATCCAGAGATACACGTCTATGCAATGTGTCCATTTTGATTTATTAGAGAGACAGACAAATACTCTGAAAAGGTCTCTAATCTTTGATGCAGTTGATAAAATATTTACCTCAGTGCCCAAAATTGTTAGTGATATTGGTTCCAAGTTCTAGGGCATATATTTAGCAAAAGATCAAGAAACTGGTCCAAGAAAGTGATTAATTATGGCCCTAAAGTAGTGCATAAAATACACCATAGGAGGTAATTTAAACTTGAATTACAAAAAACCCCTTCACAGCCAGCAAGAGATTGCCTACAGATGCATAGGATAAAAGGCCAAGGAGTGATACTTTTTGAAACTCTTTTCTGATATTAAGCTCCCCTTTCAACATCCTCTGTAGGACATACACTCCTCCGTCTGAAGAACTCGAACGGAGTGCCACAGTGCTGGATAACCTAGCAAACGGTCAGTGCATTCGCCCAGGAGGCAGAAATGTGGTTGGGGGTTGGACTGCCGCCCTCCACCCGAGGAGCTCCCAAGCTGGTGCTTGTCCCTGTGCTCCTGGACTGTTGCTCCTCGCAGGAGGACTTCACAGTTCCCTACTTTGCTAACCCAGTAGCTGCCACTGTGGCAGCTGTACCTTCTTCGCCCTTTTCCTCTTCCCATCTCTTAGTCTAAATCAGAAGTACAAGCAGCTGCTGTATTTTATTTCAATACCTCCACAAGATTTCAGCTGAAGTAATTCATGTCATTTGTACTCAGTCCCCTCCAGTTTCTTGGACTGACATCTTTTGCCGCCATCCATACTAGGACGTTGGAACTGTTCCCCTCATTTTCTCATCAGGCTCATGTCCAGCCTTCATAATGAAAGGCAGGTGATCTGCACGCCAATATTTTACCTCATTCAGGCTCCCTAGGTCCCTCTAACTCCAAACTTCTCAAGAATAAGAAGAAGCTGAGTACAACCCATCATTTTCCAGCTCTGCCTGTGAGCCTATAAACCTACATTGGTTTGTATGTCAGAGGAATTTGAAAACTTATTTGAAAAACAAAGTGTTATCTTTTTTAGATAAAACTCATTGAAACAGATTATGCTGGGTTTTCTTGCAGAGTGTAGTTACTGTAACTAGCTGACAAATTATGACATATTACCCTGTTGAGAAAATAGACAGCAGTTTGATTGAAATGCCTACAGCTAAATAACCACAGGATCCTTATTCTGTAAGTGTATGAATCCTCCCTGTCTATTGTCACCTTTTTAACTTTAACTTACAGTTCTCCTGCTATTTACACCCACTGTATTTCCTACCCTTTCTCCTATCCTTTCCATAGTCACTTCACCAAACTAATTTTACATTTACTGCACTCATTCCTAAGTGCTTTCGTGCTTTCTGCACACATGTAAGCAAATAATTGTACGTGAAAGATGCACGTATGAAAAAGCAAGTCTAGAAGAAATTGGTAAAAAATGTTCAAAGCTGGATGCTTACTTCATCCTCTGGGTAAAACTGTTTGTCTGCTGGGACTGTTGAGCATGCCTGCCTCTTGTTCACTTCAAAATACTTCTCTTTTTGCTCATCAGTCAGACTCATCTGTTGGCTCGCAGTTCAGAGGGGAGTGAAATGCGCTCATAAAGTTTACTCGTTCTTGCGGTGTCTCGGAATCACTGACTCTGGAGAAAACGAGGTATTATTACAAACATCTCCAGGGTTATTCTATATAGCTGATGCAAAGCCACAAAGAAAAAGTTTTTAGTGACTTAAGAAGGTTTGATGGGTGATCTGACAACACCTCGATGATTTTCTCCTACCGTATCACCAGCAACGAAGCTCAGAGATGGCCAGTTTGATTGGCAGTCTTTCTGGAGCACCCCTTCAAGGGCAGCTTTCTGGGTGAACGCAGAGGCCTTTGTTCTTGCTGTACTGCTACTTCCAAAGGTGCTGACTAGAATGATGAAAGACGAACCAGACGCAAGCCTGCTGAGGGTCTCGTGCTGGTCATCCAGACTGTGGTTGCACTTTATACTGCAGTTTCTTACACACATTCTCAGTGCTGGGCGGGGGAGGAGGGGGGGTCAGGACCAAATGACTCATGCAGCAGAGAGGAGTTCGACCTGGCAAAGGGTCAGGAGCTGTCTCTGGGAAATGCTGATGTGGCATTTTATGCTACATCCCGAGCTTTTAGTCCTTAATTTCATGCTTTCACACTTTTTTTTTATTTCTGGAGGTGAAGAAGAGTATCCGGTGATCTTGGGACAATATTTTCTTTATGCAAATTTCCTTCTGTACAGAATATTAGTCTCTGTCATTGGCATTGACAGATGAGAGTTAAAGTTTCATTTTAAATATAAAGCTCTGACAGCATACATAACACAATGCTGTGTTTATAAGATAATTGTATTTATTCTTAATGACATTTAACTTCTTTAAAAATTGCAAACTCCAGGCATGCTAATCCCTTCCATGGTGTCTGCATAGGAACAACTGCGTAGGAGCAGTTAGCTTTCTTCACAAGGTGCTGTAATAACAGGTATTTTGGTGCAAGGTTGTTTTACCTTATTGGATTTCAGCTTGAAACTAGTGTTTGTTATTGCCTTAAAAGAAATGTAATTATTTCTTACCATAACGCAAATAAATCCCCTGCAAACAGTAGCTGCCAGTTGGTACTGGGTTTTAAAACTCCTATAAATTGAGATTTCCAATTATTTTGGCAAAAGCCCAGGAGAGTCTTATTTTTGTTATAGGCTACTCTGTTTGCGGGAACTCATATGGATGCATTCCATCTCCAGTAAAAAAAAGTTATATTACACCGCAGGTGTACAGCACACACAACCAATAAAATAAAAATCAAAGCCTCACAGGTTTCAGCCATTGTCCATTTTTCATCGCTTACGGTGTTGGCAGGGAGTGTATGTTGTAAAGCAGCGTTGGGCAAGATGTCCCGTTCGCTTGTGTAGGAAGATGTGACCAGTTTTAGCTGAGGAGCACAGAGTGTCCCTTCTCCTGTTGCCTGTCTCCCCCTTCTTTCCTCCTACCCCAGCGAGTGAGGTGCTGCATTGCTGCGCACATGAGGGGGTGGTGGGAGTCAAACCATCAGTCTCATCGCCAGCACCATCCACCCAAGTCCCATGGAGAAATAAATCCCTGAGCAAGAAGCACTTATCAACCCTCAGCCCTGCACTGTCCCGAAAGGCCAAGACTTGATTGCTGTTCGCCTCACCCTGGGAAAGGTCTGAGCTCCATTTCTGTGGAAAATTACAGTTCTCTGAACATTTCCTAGCTCCCTAGCTAAGATTGTGAAAAAGGACTCTCCACTTTCAGTCTGTTGTCTTAAAAGGAAGGGCGTTGTGTTTGTGAATTTTTATTTTCTGTACTCATTTCACTGCTCCTCCCTCTTCTCAGTTTCCACACAGAGTACCAAAAAAGATGCAGGCATTACCTTTCGACAACTTTATAAAAATAAGTCAGCACGTGTTATTTACAGAATGTTCAGTCAGAAACTCTAAATTAGGCAGAATTTTAAAAAGGAGATTGACAGGGTACCTAGATTTTATATTTGACTAAGTGCAGAAAATTGGAATTAAAACTGCCTGCATGTATAAAAGAAACTTCTAACATTTACCTGACTGCCAGCTAATTCGTATTCAATGTTTGCTTTCACGAAATTTCTTGTTTTCTTCAAGTTTCCTTTTATGACTTCATTGACACGATCCACTTGCAATGAAATAATTTAGGTCAAGAATGCCCCAGAAAAGGTTTTTCAGGTATTTGCAAGGTTTTCTTTTTTTAACGTATTTTGTATTTAGCAAACGACATGGGATAGAAGCAAGGCTTCTTTCTCCAGGGAAATCTCACAGAAGTAGCTTAGGCAGGACTGATCAGTATCAAAACAGGGAAAGCACGGGCTGTAAAAGGAGCTGGATTCTGGAAAAGTGCATTTCCATCACTGTTCACTGGAGACTGCAGGCTTCAGCACCAAGAAGGCATAGTCTGTGAGTCATTGGGAACTATGAGGGAGTTTTCCTATCAAAAGGGTTCTCTAAGAAAAGTGTCCCTCCATCTCAGCAAGGTGGAGCCTGGGAACTGATAACAGCAGCGAGGAAAAAACAAACTTCGCAGTCTGGGGAGGAAAAGGGAAAGGAGGGGCAGAGTTGGTGACTTTCACCTTCAGAAAACAAGGTGTTGAGATTGTGTTGGACCGGGAAAAGAGGAAAGGAGAAATCCTTTCTCCTAGGCTTATCATTGGGGCCAGTAAGGGATAGTGGATCTCTCCCCACCCTGGCTGGAGGCCTTTGGCACACCCTGTGTCTGGCACACAAGCTACTGCTCGTCCTTCCCAGAGCCCTGCAGCAGCATCCTTGGCTGACCTGTGATTTCTGACACTCCGGGTACTGACACTGTTCCTGCCAGGGCACTGCAAGGCCAGCTATTTTTTTTTTTTCAGATGAGGATGCACAACAGGTTTTTCCATACTCCTCCTGGTTTTAGATGACTGAAAAATAAGAGCATGGTTTCAAAGCCTGAAACTGATAATTTTTTCTGAGCTTTTGGCTGGTATTGGGTGCATGGTGCCCCCTCACCCCAAAAAATTAGCTTCCTAGGGTAAGTATGAAAGAAGGGAGAACGGTGGTTGAGCGCTAGCAGCCCGAGGACGGCAATGCGCACTTCCACCACTTAGAGTCACAACTCTTGAAAGTTTTGAGATCTACAGTGGAAAACAACTGAAATAGCGAACATTTGAAATACATTTAAGCCAGTGTGTTCACCTGAAGCACTGAAGCCGTATTACGTATTCTAATTTAAACAGCTCGATGTTGTTCAAAATCCAGGTTCATAAAGCAAGCTACCTCAAATAAAAGAGGTGTGGCTGTGTATATAAGCTGGGATAATAGAAATGAGACCACTTCTTTATATGTTGGTAAAAACAAGTATAACCCCAGTCTGGCCAAACCTAGGTATGTTTTAGTGAAACTCATGGTGTCATTTCTCTCTTCCTTTTCCCTCCTGTTGCAAATCCAGACAATAGAGTTTCACTCCCTACTCTGAATTTTGCCCTTATTTGTTAGCATGGCAGACCGATCATTGCTCAATCTAACAAGGACGCAGAGCCAAATCTGACCTTAAACATCGGATAGAGGTCTTCTTGTGAAATATGTGATTTACCAACAGCTGCACTGATTCTACAACAAATACACTAGTGTGTCTGAGGACTGGGACACAAGTTTGTTTAAACAAAGCCAATGAAGTTATCGTGGGAAACCGAAGGAAGTGGGTCACCAGTTTCCTGATAATATTTACGACAGTCCGTAGATAAGAGAAGTGGGAAGGAGGCCTCTCTTTCTTCCATAGTTTATCACATGGTTAATAGAGAAAGACAAATTGTTGTAGGGTAAACTTTGATGTCATACACTAGCTTTGTCACTCAGACCATCTGTGCAAGAACATATATAACAGTGTGGAATCTGGGGCGGAAGGAAAGAATGAGAATGATAGATTTCCACAAGGCACATATACTGAACGCAAAAGGGGACCTAGACCAAAGAGCTCTTTGCTCTAAGATCTAAGAAGTATTTGAGTGCAGTTCCCCTGGGTCAAAGGTACAGAAGCTTTAGGCAGTTATCACCCATTGATTTCAAGTTCCAAAACAAAGAAAAAGCTGGCCTGGTGGCTCTGGGCTTTGAAATGCTGTTCCTTACCGTGGCACACAAGTAGCATGGACACCTTCAGCAAACAAACATTAACTTTAAGAAGAAGTTGTTCTGGTACCAATAGCAAAACGAGACTAAGATTAAGTGGTGAATTTCTCCTTCCTTTCACATGCTGAGCCACACGCAGAGGCATCAGGCCATGTGGAGAAGTGAGCCGCATGCACGTCCCAGAATACACCACAGAGCAGCTGGGAATCTAGGAACAATTTTAATGAAATGACAATAGCGTCTAAGCTCCTAAAAACATTCCTGGCAGCAAATCCTTGCTTCCCAAGTAGAAATGAGCCATGCACTGGTAAGCGGATGGCTCTGATTCCTTCTGAGCCATTCATGGAAAGATGACATAAGCTGTGCACATATTTTATTTTTTAATAGCAAGTAATCAGGCATGGATACTTGTCCAGGTTCTGGCTTGGATAGAGGTCATTTTCACCTGAGCTGGGAGAGGAGCACCCAGGGCTGGGGGACACAGCTGGCACAGTTTACCAATTAGCCAACAGCTGGGCTAATTGGGCTACTCCACACCATGTGACCTCATGCTCAGTATATAAAGTGGGGATGGGGCTCAGGAGCAGGCTTTGCTGCTTGAGTGGGGATCAGGCATTGGGATCCATGTGAGCTGTTGTACTCTAAATTATGTGCTTAAGTATATTCTGTTCTTGGTTTTTGTTATTCCTCTGTTTTCTTCTCTTTTGCTGTTCTGTTTAACTGATTTTAACCCACACCACGAGTTTTGTCTTTCTTTCTTGCTCCTTCTGATCTCACTGTGGGAGTGGTGAAAGGAGGAGTGAGTGATTGACTATGTGGTATTTTAGCTTCTGAGTGGAGCTAAACCGTAACAGTGCTTTTCAATTTCAGTGAGTATGTCTTACAAAGACAATCTCAGAAGCTTCTAGTTTAATGATAGCAAGGGTTAATTAGAGGATAGAGAGGTCCTGCTGAAAATTAACTGACCTATTATGCTTTTGTGTTTCAATAATGCTAATTTAATAGAGATAGAGAGAAAGCTAGCATGAACAGTGCCCAGTGGTGAGGCTAATGGGGTTTGAACTGCAGGAAAAATTTTTTTGGCTCCTCCGAATTGTGGTCCCCACAGTGTACCCAGCTGGAGGATGCTGAGGAGCTCTTCTGGTGGTTTTTCCCTTATCACTCACAAAATGCCCCAAGCTAAGCAAATTGGCGGCAATACTCTTCTTTCAGTGAGTTTGGAGGAGTTTTAAGGTCCTGTGGCCCTTACAGGGAAGTATACAGGAGACTAAGGCATTCAGCAGTGGAGCAAAATTCCTTGCTTCCCCTCTTGCCCCCCAAACCTCAGACCATTTCAGCCACCACTAAGCTGGGTAATCACTTTTAAGGAGACAATCCAATGTTTCCTGTTCACAGGTTTCCCCTGAGCTGTATACCCCTTTCTTGGGAAGCTGGAGCCATCCTCAGCAGTGAGGGCCCACTCCGTGACTGTTTAGATTTTTCAGCAGATCCCTCTAATTTGTGCAAATTCCAGACTTACGGAGACTAGTGGTGGCACTTCCATGGGGAAGGACACCATTTCATTTGCAAGGCATAAACAACAGAAAAGTATGAGAGTACCTTGCTGAGATTTTCTTTTAATTAACCCGTCTGCTGTATTTTTACATAACCCTCCACATGGTTTTGATTTCAGAGCTTCAAAATGTATCTTATGCTCCTTCCCTGGACTCCTTTGCAGGACTTTGTTTTGCAAAACAGAAAATATTTCCTGGGTTTATGTCCTTGTCAGTACATCAGAGTAAGGAAAGTAGTTTTTTAAAATGCCCAGTGCTTATAAGAAGAGGAGCTCGTTTCTGCTTGTTTTCCATTACAGAATGGCTCTTCTTTTTGCTTGTGGCCAAGAAATTCTTATGCTTTTGTCCATGCTGATTGTTTTCTGTGTTGCTATATTTTTTCATTTAAACCTCCAATCTATGTTGAAGGTGTGACTCACCAGAAGTAATTGTACATAACCCACGACAGGAGACTTAGTGCTGACGTGGTCAGTGGTGTCGCACACCTCAGGGATGAGGAAGACCCGTTCCCAATGGAGGGCAAGCCTTTCTCTGACTGCCGGAAACTTTCTGGCCACAAAACTGGGCAGCGCTCGCCCAGTCTAGCAGGAAATTTGCCTGATAGAGGAAAACTGTGTCATAAAACCAGTTTTATTTCTCTCAGTCACCTCAGCCTTTCTGTGGTGGAGCGGGGAATGTAGTGGGAAACCAGAAATCACATAGGGCTGTTCCATATGAGCTATTCTTGGCTGTTGGAGATGTCCCTGAGGCTGCCTTTGGTCAGATGGAGGCACAAAGCAGTTCTTGAGTCATCGGGGGTTTAAGCAACAGCAATGTTTGCGTAAAGCCTGCCATTTCCACTCTTGTCCCACACCAAAAGTAGCTGTAGTGGACCAGAAATAACAGTGCCCTGTTGGTTTTCTGTGTCTCGCCGTTAGATCTCCAAGAGAGAAATCTCTAAGTCGGAGATCTTAAATTTATTGCTTTAGCGCTCGTGCGTGACAGTACATTTGGGTTAATTTTGTGGCTCCATTTCTATGGCGAAGAAAGTCTGAAGGAGCCTATGGTAACCTGAAAACTGCCCGCGGATGTGCTGTGGGGAGGAGAGGGGAAGAAAAGGTTTTGGTTGGGGGTGGGGGGGGAGAAAGATGAAATCAAGCATGAGCCAAGACATAAAGTCTCATTTTGCTCCCATGTGCTAGTGCTTGAGCAGACTATTGTTCTGGACTCAGAGATTGGTTCTTAATTATGCTGAGCAGTGAATGGTTTGAATTACAGCCACATAGTTTGGTGAGCACAAGCCTGTTAAGAATTTTGGCTGCAGAGCAGCTGGGGGCTGCTCTGCGATTGCAGAAGGTGGCTGTTGCTGGAGGTGTTTTGGAGAGTTGAGAGGCTGCACGCTGCCACCTGAAGTCCCATGCTTGAGTGCTTTATCTAAATCTACCCTTGTCTTTATTCTGCTATTTCAATCTAAAATAAAACATCTTGTATTTATTGTATCATCACATTTAGACACTACCATTTTGGAATCTCCTGTGGACATCATCAGATCCAGATGTTTCCAAATGTCATCATCCATACACTGAAATGATTACAAATGGAGATATATTTCTGTAAGCTGTTGCTACTCGGTGAAGATTGCCAGTTTCCACTGGCTTGGAGGGAGACTCTTATTTTTAATGGGGTAGGGACGGCCCCAAGTTCAATACTGCAGATTTTTAATTGCACATATTGTTGCGTGAAGCTCAAGTGGTTGCAGTCTCTGTTCGCTCATAAATTTGGACTGATTTCCTCAGAGGTTACTAATTTTAACACATGTAGGATGATTTTAATGTTGGGATTACACAATCTGACAAGCTTTCTCTATCTGTAAAGACTGATGTGAGTTCACTCTGATCAAGATATTAAAAATACAATTCATTTCCAAGGAAGGACTATTTTTCCTTCACATCACTCTGCGTAAATTGTCTGAGAACTGCACTGGTATTTATATGTACTGTACACAGCTCTGTCTGGCTTGTGAACGAATACTACTGCCCTCTACTGCAATGAATAGCCAATTTCTCAAAGTTGCATACTAAACACATTCTAAATGTGCACAAAATACGGGGAAACAAGTTATACAGATGCCCAAATACAAGCAGAGACACAACCAATGGCTCAGAAGTGGCAAGGGTTTACGCTGACCTCATTGGCATTGCTCTGGATGTCAGGGCACAATTACATTTTCTACAGCAGGGAGAAGAAAATATGTGACATAACTTGCTGTTATTGTGCCCTAACTAGTAAAGTCAGGCTATGTTTTAGATTTTTCCCATCTGTTTGCTGATTTGGACACAGTAATAGCAAGTCAGGGATTCTAAGTTCCTAATTTTGGACATTAGAATGATGAAAACCACAGTGCTAAAATTTTAGGTATTCTTCTTTCTCTTGAAAATGGTTACTCTGCGTTAGGTATTGTAGCATAATTAACTAAGTTAGTTACTCACAGCGAGACCTTTGAGCCAGCATCCTGGGTGAAAGATTACCTGCTGTGAATCTGGGAAACATGAAGGAAATGGTAGGAGAGCTCTATTTCTTACAGTTTTGCACTATGTGCACATTGCACTATGGGAAAGCGCTTATTTTTGCAGGGGAATTATAGTCCAGTAGCTTCACCAGGGTGAATGTGTCTTTCTCTATTAAAAAAAAAAGTTAATTCTTGCAGGAAATAGAACCAGGCTCTCTCTTACATGATCATCTTCTGAAAATGTACTACAAAAATCACCTCACTATCTTTCTCTCCTTTCTCTGGTAAATGATCTCAATCAGACAAATGTAAAAAAATCTTCCAAGGAAGATGAGCAACATATACTTTAAATCCCTCAAGCTGTTAAGGAAACAGGAACTGTCTTCTGGGTACCAGAAAGTGCTTTAGTGACCAATGCATACACAGAATAACTAATGCCTCTTCCTTCTCTGTTTGTATTTCAAAAGAAAGTAGAGCTTTTTGTAAGGAAGTAGGCCCTAATTCTTTTGGAGCACGCCAGTCTTCCTCTGCAAAAGCTCTCTGTGTCAGGCCATAGAGGGGAGTTAACCAAGAAAATTACATTGCTGGGCTGGATTTAGGTGTAATCAAGGGAATCAAAGCTCACAAAGGGGATGTGCCCAGATGTAACTCTAAAGATACCTAGTGAAGTTTACACTCAGAATGTAGCTGCTGGGAAAGTCGGATGCAGCAGCTGAGCAGGAATTTTGTGATTTCAGTACTAGTCTGAGGTGACAAATCTGGGCATTTAAATTCTTCCTGAATCTGTTAGAGTACTAGAGAAGCTCACTGAACACAAAAATACAGGAGGAAGTGATGATCGTAACCTAGCTGTTGATTTGGTGTTGTCACACACAGCACCCTCCTGCCCCATCCTGTGGTGACTTTAGCTGTAACGCAATCCTTAGAAGCCTTCTGGAAAGTTTTGATCTTCATTAAGTCATTATGTCTTTGCTCAGATTTGTCATTAGGTTTCTAGATCTCCAAACCATATTGTAATGATCAATTGGCTTTTTCATAGAATAAAAATGTAAATATAATAAATATGCTTCAAATATTCAGAATATGAGTTCTTTGTAAGTGCATGCAGCTCTTTACCAAGATTTTAAAAAGACAATAAAAATAGAAGAGCAGGAGAAGGAAAATTATCCTAGAAAATCATTGGAGAGGAGTTTGAGGTGGTAGGTTAGAGATCTGCCTATGCCTTGTGGAAAACTCAAGAAATATTTAAGTCTATTTGGTGGCGTTTCATGCTACGCTTAAGACTCAAAAAATCCAAGAAGTAAAGTAATATCTGAGACAAATAAACCCTCAATACTGAAAGAGACTTTAAATAAACAAATTGTGCATTTTATGTCAGATGAAATTACCTTTACTATTTGCAGAGCAGACTTTATACTAGATTAGTGATAACATAGTAGCAGCAAAATAGAAAAACCTGAATTTACATATGTGCAAAATTATGTAAAATTAAATGAAGAGAAATACACACTGTATTTAATTTCAATCTATTTACAACTATGGAAAGAAAATAATTTTTGCTGGTTATTAACTTTTGATGATGTATATTAGATTTTATTTCAAAAATTTTAAAATGATACTTTGATCTTGTTGTGTAGAGTGGAAGTTTAATTTAGTTGTCTGGCTAATACGGGCAATTTCAGTAACTTGATATTTGAAATTTTAAAAATAGCTGAATATTGAAAGTCAAAATACATCCAGATAAAGTTAGTACATAATTAGAAATTTTTTTGAGTTAGCACATCTCCAGTGTATTTTCTCACTGACCACGTGATGAATCTATGGCAGACTTGCACAACTTCACTAACTGAAAAACTCAGCAATGTAAGGAGCTGCCAGATTCCAAAGACAACTGATCCTACTAAATTGGAATAAATTGGTAATGGGAGGTAATTGTTATCACAATTACACAAGCTGTAAGGATATTGTTCTCATGAATACTTACTGCCAGGTCAGCTAAGCTACGCTCAATAAACTCTAGACACAGGGGACTCATCAAATTATGCCTCATGAGGTCTTCGTGTTGTTATTGGACAAGGTATAAAAGCTCTTGGGGAGGAAGGGTTGTTGATACAGAGGAAAATATTTCATTCAGCATCATATATATGGATCTTCTGGTGCTGTGAGAAAATAGTCTCTGTCAATATATTATTGAAGTGATACTATTAACAGTACTGACAATCATATGCAAGGATACTTGAAATTAGAAGGATAAGAAACATCCTTGGCTGAATCAGAGCTGAAGTAAAAACAAGAGGTCTTGTGTCTTCTGGATAATCAATTAAGTGATCTGCTAATTCTTAACTAGTCTTTTCAGGAGGATTCCTCATGTGACAAGGTGAAAATACTCCTCATATCTTTGCTGGAGACTTGATTTCTCTCAATTTTTCTTGAGTAGCAATGAAGAAAAAGAAAAAAGTTAGCTGAATCTCTTTGTAAACTTTCAAGCCTAAAGACTCAAGCTAAAATTTGACATGGATTTTCTGTTAATCCAGCACATGATTTATTTACTGTAAACAATTCTGAAGCATGGGAAATGGTTTCCGGGGGACTGAACATGAGTTTTCTAGACAAACTGAAAAATCTTTTTGTAATGAAAGACCTGTGGATTGAAATTGTAAAAAAAACATTTTGTTTCCAGTTTAGGTATCTGGCCTGATAGCATCAGCTGGCCTTCTCCCCAGTCTGTTTCAAAAACAAGAGCCACTGAGCAGATATACATTCATCAGGGCTCATGTGTTTAGTGGCTCATAAGGCTGTAAAAGAAACTTTTCTTTCCTTTTTTCAACATTAAAGCACAAAAAGGAGGCAAAAAGTGGTTTCCTCTTGCCAGCCTGCAGCTGTCTGTGTTCAGGTAACAGTGATGGTGAATTTGGTATAGCAAAACTTCTTAGTATCATTCTGTCTATACAGGTCAGGTGTCTACACAGACATGATGTGTTGCTTCACCATATCATTTTCAAAGAAAGCATAGAGGACAGAAATGAAAGCTGTGGATTTTGGTAGGTCACTAAGGAAAAAAAAAGTTCAAATATCTTTGATCCCCTGCTTTTTTGAAAATGTGATGTGAACAAAAGACATAAAGGATGTCGTAAGGAAGTCAAGTATAACTTTCTGTACAATTACACACCCAAGTTGTGTAGCTGGACTAAATGACTAAAACAACGAAATTCACATGGACATTTTGAAAATGATCTGCTCAGTGACAACTAGATTAACAATGAACATTCCTTCCTACAGCACTGAAACTTGTAGTAAAAGCCTTTGTCCACAACATACCAGCACTGCGGTCAGGAAAATTGTTGATTGTAAACATCACTCATCAGAGAATAAAACATTCATTCTTATTTTTTCCTGATATAAGGAAGATAAAACAATTTACAGTTTATTATCAATTGAGCAAGACTTTTTTAATAAGAACTACAGAGGTTTGATAGTCAATCTAAATATCCATCGTTAGAAGGCAGAGGTGGTAGCTTCTGAAACAGTTGATAAAAAATTTTAACATCTCTTCTATTGATATGTCTCCTTCCTACATAGCTGTAGTAGTATAGCTGAAATGTTGCCGAATATATTTCAACATGAATTGTTTATTGACATTATTAGGCAATGGGGAACTTTTATTCTTCCTCCCTTCCTTTCTCTCTTTTAAATGATGACTTCCCCAATGATTTTGGGCTATATGTTGCACGTAAAAATATCAATAGAAAAAAATCCTGGAGACACGTGCTTGCGCACGATCTGTTTCATTGAATCATAATTCTGTTCCTGCAATTTTTTTATCCTACATAGCTTCGTTTCTTCAAGCAAGATTTTGTTTATCTCTAAAGACAGTTTCGGAATATATAAAAAGTGATTTTGATGCTTGGACCTTTGGGCTTTGTCTTTAACTATTCCCTCAGAGTTTTGAAAGGATTGCAGTGTAGTCTTCCCCTTGATTTGTTTTCCTGTCCGTAAGTTCTTACTTCTAAGTGTCCCTCAGCAAAATTACTGTAAAGAGAGGAAGCACATTTTCTCTCACTGATGTGCTGCCAAAATTGCTGCAGGAAATTTCCTTGAAACTTATTTTTGTGATTCATGTGATAGTTTAAGGATTAAGTACTTTTTCCCTTTTCTCCTATTTCCAGAGTCAACTATGCACAACCAGTGACGTACTCTTTCCATTATTCTGTCTAATTAAGTATTAGTAAATGTACGGAGGTTATTTCTGTATGTGGCTTTTCTAGCTGGACATTTCATGTGGGCTTTTTAGTTGTTTGCTTTTTTCCTCAGCACTGCTGCAGCAATAGATAGTCATCTGACTGAATCTCCTGGTGGTGACGTCTTGAAAAATGCCAAGCATTGTGTGCCTGTGACGTGGTCAGTTATGCAAGCACGCATTTCTTCCTGGAAGGGTGCCACATAGTTACAAACCGAGTTGATTTATTTTCCTTTCTGAGGTGAACCGATCTCTCCTGACCCTTGGAGGTCTGCTCTAGACTAGGAACCAAATTCTCCATGGCTGGTGTGTGTGGTGGGATGGGAGGCAACAGAGGCAAAGAACAAGGGTGTGAGGGAGAGAGTGCCATAGAAATATTTGGATTAACAAGGCTGAGATCAGAGCTTGTCTTTTAATCCTCCTTGCCTAGTCTCTCTTCTTACTGATGTGTGTACAATGACAATTTAGTGGAAGGCCTGCAGCTTGGAGGAATTATTAACTGCTCTGTGAAATACAGGAACAGCGCTGGCTACTTAATGTGTGAGACTTTGAGCTGAGGACAAAGTACCAAAATTTGTCAGTGATATACTTATCTGTATGGTTCAGTAGATGTACTGTGGAACAGAACTTTGTGTGTCACACAAAAGGTATTTGGGACCTCAGGTGGCTTTTGGACTCCTCTAGGAAAAAAGTCTTGGAAAGCATACGCTGGTAGATGAACGTGGCTCTAAATAGGTACCCACACCTAAATGAAGTAGAAAAGCTTGAACTGTTCTGACAGTGGTATGGAGCAGAAAAAGCATCTAAGTCCTACCATTTTGGACTTCCCTAAGATATGTTGATGCTCATGGGGGATCAGTTCTCACTTCAGCTCCTTGTGTGATAACAGCAGTTGCACAAATGCTAAAGCGCCGTGTAAGTATGGAGCAACAAGGTAATAGATTCAGTTTTGAATTAAGGCTGTAAGGGGATTTCAGCTGAATAATTAAGATGAAGTCAAGTATTTGTACAGGAAGCTGGCCATCTAACTTTCAGTGTTTGTCCCTCATTACTGCCTGGTTGCATGTGGCAGACATTGAGTTGGCAAACCGTAGTTTTTCAGAAATTATAAGTGAACTTATTTGGCACTAAAATACCATATTGCTTCATTTTGCATGCTTGAGTTGTACAATTCCTGATGGTAAAAATTACACTTTGGAGTTTTTGTATTAATTCTACTGAAGACACTGAATTCGTAGGTGATTATGTCTCTCCTGGCAAACTATATGTCAAGTGCCTGATTTCCCCTTTCTCATGCACCAACAGGTCTCCCCTGAGCTCGGGCCAGTAGGATTCCCTTTTGTAAAAGTGGTGTGAGCATGGATTGAATCTCAAATGTATTTGGAAGTTTAACTGAGGTTCATCAGACTGGAGTCGAATGAAGTACAATAATTATGTATATGTTTGGCAGCATTCATATCCTGGTTAATATTTTTATGTTCAGATGTTATATTACTTACAGATGCTTTCTTTCTGCTTATTTAGCAGTTTTCCATTTTTAAGAAACTTCATGTAACTTTGCAAATATTTAGTAAACATTACAATACTAAGATTTTTCAAAAGGTGCAAAACTGAACTGGCTAGCTTGAGTTAAAATCTTATTGCATGATGAAGGCTGTTCTTTCTTCTTGCTTTCAATTAGCAGAGCATTCTTCTCTTCAATCAAATTATGCATTTCTTGTAGATACACAACAGAGAAAAAGTACCACTAAGTTCTTAGCTTACATTACGGTTTACAAAATTATTCTTAATACCGGAGGGTAAGTATTTTAGCTTTGTGTTCAGAAAAATGAAATAACAATCAGTAAATCTTATCCAAACCTGTGGATTTGTCCCTTGTAATACCCTACGAAGTTTTACTGATGTCGGTGCACAAATGCAGGTTGCTAATTTATGAAAAACTGTGGCGGATGGGTTGTTTAGGTGGTGCTTTGTGTTAAGAAAACTTATATTTTATGTATTTGAATGACTAAACTAGAACTGAAATATTTATCAAGCTTTTCAGGTTGGCTGCATTTGGGATTCATTCCCAACGTCACCATGTTTTTTTCACTTGAATGTTAAAATGTCAGATAGAAAGAAAATAATTCACAGCTGTCTTGGGTCTTGATTCGTCTATCTCTAACATCAATTTTATGCCAGCATAACTCCATCAAAAATCATGATATTACTTTGGTGCGATACTGGTTTAATAGAGTAACAAATCAGGCCTTTGGGGGGTTTCCTGATTATTTCTAATTTTCTGATTAAAGCAGAGTTATTGAAACTCATAAAATCTGTAATGTTGTTGCTCCACTGTGGGCTATCTGCATCAGCAACCTCACTTCATTCTCGGGCTTAAGGAAATTCCCAGCTGGCCTCAGCTCAGTGAGGGCACATTCAGTCAAACGCTGTAGCAGGATTTTTATTTTTTAATTTGCATATTATTTTAACCATGTTCCAGAGCCTTGCAAATGCAGAGGTTCCAAATATTCCATAGATTTCAGATTACTTGGCAAATGTGAGGCACCATCTCAAAGTTCACACTTCTCTTCTATACTTCAAACTTCCACACAGCCAAAAAACCAGCAGATTACTACCCAAAATATTTTCAGGATTGACTGTTTGGGCAGGAGAATTTGTTAGTCATTGTCTACGGCTTGTTGCTGGCAGTGCAGTTGTGCTGCTGTGGTCGAAGGGCTTCCCCAGAGGAGTATTCACATCCATGGGACCAAACTGATACAGCTGGAAGAAGAGGTAAAGGATTTTGTAATTTTTTTTTTTCTTTTATGACACTGCTACCATTCAGATTTTGCCCCTGAAATAAACCAAACTAAAAATAAAATTTAAAAAAAAAAACCAAGATAGTAAAATATAATCAAATAAAACCAAACTCTGCCTCTCTAAGAACTTCCCTCTGATATCGCATCATCCGGAGGGGCAGGGCAGGTCAGCCACTTGGCAGGAGCCACCTCAGCCAGCTGCCATTCCCCATGCCAGTGTGGGACTGTGGGGGGGCATCTTGTTCACCCCAAGCCAGACTGAGCACATGTAGGGCGCAAGTCGATGTAGCGCACACATTGCCACCACTAAGCAGTTCAAGATCGTGAGTCAGAAACTCCTTAGTAAGTTACACTGTTCAAAAGTCATGCATTTGATAAGAATTGGGGGGGGGGGTGTGATGATTTTGTTTGCCCCTTTGCTATGCTATTCTTGTCATTGTTTTATTTTTCTCTGCAGTCCCAAGGGCTAGAAATGAATAGTAAATAAATGAAAACTGACTTTCCCACATCATATAGGATTCTAAGAGCTGCACCTTAACACCACCACCAAAAATACTGGGGGACTCTAGGTTGGATGAGAAGAATTGGCAGCTCTGACATGTTCATCTGGATTGTTTATTTTCTCCTCTGGGAGCAAGAGCTTTCTTTGAAAGCATTGCATCACTTCTCTCTGGGAGGAACGCTTCGTGATGGGCAGCTTCTTGCAAAACTAGCCAAAGAGATTTCCACAAAGCATAGTAGGGTGAAGCTTTCCAACACTGCATCCAAACCTCCTGTATGGCCAGGAGAGGAAAGAATGGATGTAAATAGAAGTGGAAAAACAATGGGAGGAATGATTGCACAAACTCTTTCTGTTTCTCCAAGAAGGTCCAGTCAGGTCTGGTCTGACTCATTGCTATGGTTTGTAATTGTGTACGTGCCATCTGACAGAAGGCAGGTGGCTGAGGGCTCAGCTCTGTACGCCGGCAATCTAGGAGATGCTAATGGCCTCAAGTTCAGTAAATTAGTGTAGCAAGAACAGAAATCATTCAGCAGCCATTGCCTGCAGGGATGTAGAGATTGTCTGCTTCAGGAAAATCAACCCAAAGTAACTCCTGAAGTGTGCAGTGTCTTTAGGAACAATTTCATGTGTAACTAAAATGAATTTTCATTTGATTCTGCCATATTCAATGCATACAGTCCAAGGGATAATCAGAGAGGTCTTTTATTTCCAAAGAGGCTTAATCTAGAATCGCGGAGACCTAGGAGATACAAGAAAAAATGTTTATGAAGGGAAAGAAAAAGAAGACAGAAAAAAGGCTTGTTTAATTTCAGAGTAGTTCCTGCTATGCTTAAACCCCTGAATGAAGATTTATGTTGGTCCTGCTTGATCCAGATAGGTTGCCTCTCCTTAATAACAAGGCTTTCTTTGAGAAAGTTTAATGCATATTGCTGCTGCCAGATACAACCTCCTACTTTTTCTAGGTTTTGGAATAGACTGGGCAATTCCTAAGCTTGCTGTGGCATGTGAAGATAATTCATATGTTGGACTACAAACCAACTGCTCGCCCAAAAGTGCAGGAGGCAGCCCGGATTATGTAGATTAGGAATAAACAAAAGGAATTCGAAAATTTTGTAGAAGTAACGTTTTAATAACTTTGCTTCTGCGTTGTATGATGGAAAATATCTTGTGAAAAGTGAAGAGTCTGTGGAAGATTCTCTGCCTGTGGCTGTAGGAAGTTTAGTTTTCTTGTTCCCATACACATTTATGCAGCAGATAATATAGAAAATGCTAATGCTAGTCATAGCCTGTTGAGAGGGAAAGAAAAAAATGTAAGACTTAAGTAATGAATCTGGATAACACACTCAAAGAACATCGGCCCAGTAATGGCAGCCAACACACAGGAGAGTGAGTGTTCAAGCTACATGGAAGCACCTTCAAAAAACAACATTCTCTGTTGGTTTGTTTCAAAACTTAGCATTCCTGCTGGAGTGTCAAGGGCCGCAGTGCCCCAGAAATACCATTTAAAAGCCCCAGGCATAATTGCTGGCACTTGAGACTTCATGCCAGCGCAGATGTGGAAGAAGGATATTCTGGCAATATTCTGGTTTCCATGGAGTATGTCGAAGAACAATGGAGCAGAAGACAAAACTTGGATGAAGCTACCCCCAGGAAAAGTTTGTTTGTGTTTGAAAACAGAGACAAAATGTACATGAATGAATAAACTGAAACGGCTGTAAATAGCCTATGAAAACATGCTACAATAAAATTGTTTAGAATTCTTCATTATCCCACTTCGCATTCAAGGGGATGACTGGGAAAGAAGACTTTGGGGTTTTTTTTTAAGAAATCCATAGGCATTACAGCAAATGAGTGTGTTTTCCAGTTCAAATATTTTGAGTATTTTTTTTACTGCTTGCACAGGCTCAGGATTTCTGAGCCCATGTAATAATCTGCAGAAAAAAAAAATATAATAATCCCACCATTTCTTGCTTTGCTGAGACTCACCACACGGCATACAGTTGAAAACACTTTGCTGTGGCGTGTTTAATAGGTTGCAGAGTAGGCAGTACCTCTAGCCTTATGTGGTTCCTTGTAGCAACCGGGATGAGAGGAGAGAAAATACGTCCCACTTTCCCAGAGCAAACGGTATGGCTCTGTGGCTACCTGAAAGGAAAGACCGCTTTCAGTTTAGCCATAAAAATGTGACCTGTGTGTATTCCTAAATTTATGAGTGGCTGCATTGCCGTGCGATCAGCCTGGATTACCAAAATGTTGGATAAACAGGGAAAGGAAGATTTGCTTCTTATTATTTTTTTTTTTCTTCTGAGCGTATGTCTGTTTTACTCAGAATTTCCTATACCTGATTCTTTGGTGTCTGTGACCACCAACAGAGCTTCCCCCAGCCCTCACAGTCTGGTTTAAATGTGTGCAATGTATATCCTCGTTGTCCAGAGGGTTCTGGTAAAGGCATTTATCTGTTGAATGACGTGCAGACTGCCAGATTCAACAGACGACAGCTTAAGCACAGCACTAGTGACCACCAATGGTGTGGGTTTTATTTTAGGATTCTGCTCTTTCTTTTAAAAAAGTTGTTGTCATTATGGACTTTTTTTTTCCCTGTCTTCCTTTGCAAGCTTTTTCTTGCGAGTTTGTGAATCCTTCTGCTCTGTCCCATATTAAGGGCTGGTCTTGATCTCATGTGCACTAATTTTGTGCTGCTCCTCCTCTAGCCTTCAGCAGTCACTTGTGGTTTGTGCTCATATGGAATGAAAAGCAGGAGGTTGGGAACAGATGTGAATGAACAGGCACAGACACAAATACATGCATTTTTTGCTCCCTCCATCTTTCTCACCTGCTGGCCATTTGCTAACCTCCATTAAATTTAAGACATGGGGCTGTTTAGAGAACACACTGACTACATCTCCCCTTGGTTTTTCTTCTCTTTAGAGATGGAGGTCTGTGGGAAGGGAAGACAGATGTAACATGGGGACATAAGAGACAGACTGAAAGGACAGACCCAAGTTGTCCAGCCCAGACCATGTCACGTAGGTCCAGGTCATGAAGGTATCAAGCTGGAAAATGCTTGGCAGCATTGTCAGAAGAATGCTATCATAACCTGATGAAGCTGAACGCAGTTCAAGTTAATCTCTTTCAGGGATGGCATACTGTTCGCGTAGGATGTTTTTAGAGACCCAGGAAATTAAGAAGTCAGACAGATGCAAATGTCTACAGTGGAAATGCATCCTTCCACAATTCTGCGTATCGCCACAACAGTTCTTAACAGGGGTTTTCTTAGCAAATAAGGTATGCAAAGATAATAACTTCCCTGCTGATGCTGGCAGATACCCTCTTTTCTGACAGACTCAGTTTCCTTCACATGCATGACAGGGAGGGGGAAAGGATTATTTTAGAATACTTATTTTCTTTCCTGCTTCGCATCATTCACTGAGAATGTACAAATAGGAAGAATGCCAAATTGTTTACAGAAGATCAGAGGTGATTCGAGCCGAAACAATCAGTCCAAGTGTCTTCAAACTTCAAGGGTTTTTCTCATGTGGCTATGACTCCAAAAGCTGTGACTGAGCCCCTTCTCTGCACCGGAGCGAACGTCAAAATGAATATTAAGGACAAAAGCCCTGGTCTAAGTTGTACTGTGAGCTCCCACTGAGTGCTAGACATGTTAGCATAAAACTTTCAAGACACAGGTAATGTATGTCATAAATCTGAGCTGAGAATTTTGCTTTAAGTGTATTTCCTTTGAAAAATCTTACAAAGCTCCTGTCTCCTTCCCCTTCCAGACCACCCGCAGTTGCCACTCACAAGCCAGTCACCCCATGGTCTTTAGAGGACATCTGTCCTCAGTATCATTCTAAAAGCAGAGATGCTAAGCCAAAAAAAAAAAAAAAAACAAACCCAACTTTCAACAGGTGATTAATGTAAAGACACAATTCATATATTTAGAATATAACTAGAATTAATATTGACACTTATGTGTTTACTTCCTCGTACACATATGCATAATTTCCTGAATCTTGGCTACGTATATAACAGCAAAGGGATGACTCCATAGAGATAAGGGATTCAGATGTTTGCGGAAGGAATTCTGCCATGAAGCAATCAACAGGAGGTGCATCATTGGCTCTGACACACCAGTGTGGTACCAAGGATGGTTATGTAAAACCCACTATCCAGTATTGTCACCAAAAATGGAGCTGGGGACCAGGGGATATTATAATGGCATTTCTGGTACTTATTGTTTCCCTTTTTGATTTGTGTTTGGTTTGTTTTTTTTTTTTTCCCTTTCTTCAGGTTTTATCTTATATGTAGATTGCAACTGCTGAGTAGATGAGTGGCAAGGAATAATTTTCAAATCAATCAAAGCAAAAGAAAAGGTTTTGGTGATTTCTTCTTATATTCATCTTCAGTCATATGCTGCTATATTTTTTTTGAAAGTATTCTTGAGACTAATGCTTTCCCACTTAGAAAGCTAAGACCTTAATCTATGGCCTTATTATCTCTGGCTTTGATGATAGTCACCTTCTCTTCTCTGACTTACTCAAATACAGCTGCTGTAGGTGATCTGCCTTCCTTAGCTCTACAGGTAGGGTTCCCCCTTCACTGAACTCTCCCCATGGTTTGCAACACTGGAGGAGCTTGTCCTCAGTTTCAAAAGACAAATTCAAAGTCACCTTTTCTTGATTCTTTTGTTGTCTCTTGACCAATTACTCTTTGCTTTCATAACATCTTTTCTATGGAGATACAAGTCTGTAAGCTTTTGAGGTTTTTTTTTTCTATTTGTATAGTGAGCATGCTATTTGAAATGATGTCTTTCAACAGCCTGAAAACCTGCTTTTTCCTCATTAGGTTCCATTCTCAAGACTTAGGTCCTATGCCTCTGAGTAACTCCCTTTAAGAAAAGAAAATTACTTGTGATTGGGAATTTGTTTTTACATTTATTTCAAAAATTTGAAATATGGTGTGATGATGGTCATGATATACACGTATCTTAGGTTGACTCCACAATATTATTACTGTTTATTGCTTCTGTTACCTTTGATTTCCGCTTCTGTTCCAGCTTTCACTTGTTGAAGCTTGTCTTAATTTCAGACCCAGATCCTCCGACTTACACATCTGCTTACCTTTAGTCATCTGTGTATTCCCATTGATTCCAGTGAGAATACACACGTACTTCAAATTAAGCACATGTGCAAGATTTTTGGAATTAAATCATGGGAAATGAAGTCTACTTGTTGTTATTTTTCCCAGCTTTAACAGCTAACAGCTTCTGCAGGTGGTCAAACCTGCAGAGATTTAAAAACTATTGTTACTAAAGGAAAGACAGCCTGAAATCAATAAGATTTGAGAAAAGGTCTTGACAACATTAAGAGGAGATTTTTTTTTTACAGTAATAATAGTGGTGTGAGCTTTCATAGCAAGGGTTGTTCCAAGACAGTAGAATTGGCAATGACCCAACATTTTATTCTTTTCTAAGGCAATATTCAGAGCAGATACAGTTTTTTTTTTCTATGTAAACCAGCATTGTCAAAAGTATGGGGCAGAAGGGATAGGGGAAATAGAAGTTTTTAATTTTTGATCAGGAAACAACCACAGTGTAACCGGTGCTGGATGGTTTGGTAATTGGAAAGGAAATGTCCCCGCTCCTTGCAGAGGGGTTGGACTACATGACCTTTGAAAGTCCCTTCCAACCCAAACGATGACTTTGTTTCCTGAAAAACAAACCCCCAAGAGAAACAGAAGTTTCTGAGAAAAAAAAATCAGGTGGAAAATCAGGTTGAAGAGCCACCTATACTGTGATAATTGACTACATTATAATAATTTTCTTAATATTTAAACTATTATAACAAGGGCTGGAAAAAAATCAATTTGCATTAAGTAGCATTGAAACTGTACTTCAATAAAAAAAAAAACCAGAATTTATAAGTTATGGTATCCTAAGTTACATGCCACACGCTATTTAAAATTATTTGAATGAATGTAAACCATTAAAATCATTACAATTATTTGAAAAAGCATATTTTTTTTTCCATTTGTTAATACAGTCTAGCAGTGACAGAGAAAATATAAGAGAAAATGAAAACTGTGGGAAGATAAGCTAATGATAGTTAAATTTCAATATAACTTTTCATTCTTCTATAAGTGCAACCTTAAAAACATGATTCAAGATGTATAGAAGTTTAAAAAAATATTAATTCCAGCACATTGTAAACACAGATCTCAAAATATCCTCATTCGCAAAAGACAAATTCTGGGATACCACCACCTGTGCAGCTCTGTGGCCCCTATCTATGTTATTTGTTTAGCCTAGGAAATCTCTCTGAAGGAGCAGGATCACAAGGAGACTCAGACAGGGCCAGGTGGGAGTAAAGCCCTGCACTCAGCTCGTCCCTTGTGACTTTTCCCAGGAGCTTGATCTTGTGCCCAGAAGCTGAGGAAAGAGCCCTTGCCACTCTGGGTCCCTGTTGGGAACAGAAACCCAAAAGCCAGAGGAAAAGAGAAAGAAAAGCAGAAGGAGCAAAGAATGTAACCTAGTGTTTCCTGGTATTGACTCCTGAAAAGAGCACTTCAGTCTCAGTTTTTTGGCTGCGCAGAGGTGTATGAGGTGATCTCAGCCTTGGAAATCAGTAAATTAGATAAGGTAATTCATTTCTGTGCTAACTTAGAATTATTTTTGGTGGTTTGGTTTGTTATTTTTAATTCCTATAATCTGTTGGTAAAATTAAAAAAAAAAAATTCTTCCTTCTCTACCTTTGAGCTGTTAGTATAAACTAACCACATTAGTGAAAGGGAGCACAAAAGCCCATGGAGGTTAATGTACTGGAGATCCACAGCCACTATCTTTTTTTTCAAATTTCAACCTTATCGTCTCTGACATCTTGCAGGCAGAGCAATAGTGACTAGTATGATCTGTTCCCTCTTCAGAGTGTATTTATATTTGCTGTACAATAACACATATTTTTTTTCATTTAAGATGACTCTATCTACAAACAACAAATTTCTCTGATATGTGCTAAATATTGACAAAGAACCAAAAAAAAAAGAAATATGCACACTGAAACAAGCTGACCTATGCTACAAGAAGAGTAAATAAGCTAATGTCCTTGGAGATATCTTCTTAATACTAGTTGTTTTTTAAACACCACAATTCTCTTCTCAGTTGTGGAAGACAAAGACTCCTCCAGTGTTGCATTAGATTGGGGGCAGGATCAAGTGAAACGTGCTTGTCCCGAATGGTAAATTCAGGAAGAGGTGGAGCAGGCTTACTATGGTGTTAGCAGCTCTGGTTTTCCTGGAAGCTGATGGGTTTTGGAGAGCTTTCTTCTACCCCACGCCACTGACCTATGCCATGTATCAGGGGAGAGCAATTACTTGAATAAGAACAGAGATATTGAGTAGTACCTGAAAGCATCCAGCTGGTTTAGACTGTATCTGGAGTCTACCTCTTCATAAAACTCATCTTTATCAAGGCCCAAGAATCTTCTTTTGTAGCTTATCCACAAACTGCCCATGAGCCAAGAAGTTCAGAAGAACCAAGGGTACAAAAATGGCGTTAAATGCGCACATGGTAGGCATGGAGGCTGTAAGGGAAGCAGGCGTAGGAATTGTAAGGCTTGGCAGAAAAGCAGCATCTTGCCCCAAGTTAAGGGTACTTGGGAGGCTTATTTAACCTTCACTCTGGCCATTTGCACACTGTTTTATGTTATTATTTACTGCATGATTGAAGTGAAATGCGAATTTGCCATAGCAACACAGGCTTCAAATGGGGCATATGTTGCTTTCCAGAATTACAGCATCTCCTTAAAAAGGAGCAAAGAATAGTGCTCTGTGTAATCTGAACTCTTACAAGATGTTATTAGCAAAATATGGCTTTAATAAACAACACGTTTTCTACAATTCTTAGAGTCCATTTAGTAAGGAAAGGTTACAATTATAAAAAAAATTATAAATATGTATATATATATAGAACAAGCTATTTCAGCTAAATCCATTTTTAAGGAAAAAAAATTAAGATGGGGGACATACAGCTGACAACCGTAAGACAGAGGCCCTGCTGGGCATTTATGTGATGTGGGTGAGGGTTTCTGTTTCACTGACTTCTTATTTCACTGTAAAAAAAAAAAACAAACCAGCAACAGGTCATACATTCATTCATGCATTTTACTCTTTCCATTTAATCAGTCCTTTTGCCAGAAAAGTAATGGAGCATCCAGCAGATGACATAATTGTACATAAATAAATATTTATTCAAATCCCCTACTTGCAGTCACTTCCCACTAACAAAATACCAGAATCAGCTGGATTTCTGGAAGGCAGAATGTGTCCAGAAGTTTTGCTGTGTTATGCAGAATTATGCTTGTTTAACTGAGCCTTTGAACGTCTCATATGGTTATAAATGTGTATGTTTGTGTGTGTGTGTCTGTCTCTCTATTCACATTACACAATAGAAAACACTTCGACTTGCACATCAATTTAACTTTTTTCCTCTTATTCTCAGGTAGACATTACTAACAAGATTTATTGTAAGCATAGGCATACATAAAATTTTCTGTTGTGGAAATCAATTTTATGTAACTGATATACATCTTTTAAGCAGATTTTGATGAGATTCAGCGATGTGTATGTTTGGTGTGATAAAAGAGCTTTAAAAAAAAAAGGAACCTTCTCACCCTCTTTGCAAATTATTTCTTGTATTACAGTATTTATTGCAATGAAAATAAGGGAAATCACAGCTATTTGTTACCATTTTTAAAAACAAGTCAAGAACCCAAGTTTTATAGTGAATAAGTACTATGATGGGTGAGATAAGCTGTTTCTCCAAAGCTTCTGACATGTTTAGGAATTTGTTTTCAATGGGGCATAAATGGGAGCTTCTTCTGCACCTAACAGTAAAGAAGAAGCTCCAGGCCACTGAATTTTTTAATTGCTATGCAACTGTATACTTTCTTTCACAACGCAGGCCACCATAAAGGCTAGAGGAAGCGTGGGACACAGTGTCTGCTAGATTTACTTCTATGCATCTCTAGTATCCAAGCTAATAGTCTAGACTCAGGAGAAATGCAACTTCAGAGCTTTAAAAAGCCCATGGTGGAACCTATTTTGGACCTGTTTTTTTGATGTGACGCAAGTTGCACCAGAAGCCTTTGCTGGCAATGAGAGATGCCTGGAGGTGGGGCTCAGAAGAGCTGACTCCTGTTCCTCATACGCATGGGCACAGCTAAACTGTGGTGAACACACCAGCCTTGCTGGGTACCTACAGAGTTTCGGTCTGGCTGGTTCAACTCATCCACTTTCAGACTTTCTGTTCGTTTTTCAACAGAGACCTGGGAATATGGACCCAGCATTTTTGCAGATATTCTTGTCTTTTCCACTTTATTGCTAGTTGTCTCTTTCATGATATTAGATATAATATTAGAACATGCTTCAGCCTCCAATATCAGCTTCCCATTTGCAATTCATGGTATTAACTGAAAATTTCGCAGGCCAAAAGCACGCCGTATGGATTGGCTTAAATCTACCATCCTTATTTTAGATTTTCGTAAGTTAACAAAAACCACAGCAGGTTTAAATTTTGTTTTCCTTTTCAATCTAAAGATATTATTTGTTTTGGCTTAAAGGGAATTGTAAGTAATACTGATATACTTGAAGATAATACATTTAAGAGCTTTCTGAGGACAGCAAATGAACCTTAGCAGTGAGATCTTGCTGCATGTGAGACTCTAAAATTGCAATGTACAAGTGCTTTACTAGGATGTAAGTATAGGGGTGTAAAATCAGTTACATGTCCAAATGTGTGTAATGCAGGATGATATCCAGTTAAAAATGGCTAATGCATAAGGAAAAAATTATTCTCAAAATTTAAAGGAATCAGTTTATACTCCCATCCAAGATTTCTAGTGACATCACACACCATGAAACAATAAAATCTAATAAAGCTTGTTCACTCCAGCAGAAATTTTAAAGTATGTTCAGAAAGGTCTTCCTTCATCAGTGCTTCCTGACTTCAACCTTGAAATCCTAAATCTGACAGTTGTTCACTTCTTTTTTCTTTCTCTTTCTACCACACAGAACAGAATCTTTGCTTTTCCTTCCCAGCCTGCATCAGCCAGACCAACACTCTGAAATATTTTATGTAGAGCATTCCCCATATTCACTGGGAAATACCAGAAACTGATGCAAGATCTGACGTAAATTTTCGGTGAAATAATGAAATTAGATCCTAGCTCGCTAGGAACAGAGTGCATTTGATTTCAGAGTTCTATAACTCCATGGCTACAGGCAGTGTGATTTCATAGTTCTCAGAATATGTGAAACTCAGGAGCTACTCAGAAACATCAACTGGAATTCCTGGAGGTAAAGTGAAATAGCTATTAGCTGTACGTGTCAAAGTTTGTCTTCTCTAAAAGAATATACACTACAGAGTGATATTTCTAATGCCTGACACATTTTTCTTTTGGGGAATCAGTGCTATGTAAGCATTAATATAAATGTTCTGTTCTCAACCTTATGCAAAATTAGGGTTTTTTTTTTTACCTTGGTCTTCACAGAATAAATTCATTAGTTTGAATTTTGTTTTTATTAATACTAAAAGATGGGAAAAAATGCAGGACCAAACCCCATAAAGCAAATGATCTGCTATTCGAAAAAATTTGCTTATCTGTACTTTAAGCTCCGTGGGAGAAAGTCTGTCTTCCCAGTGGTTTCAGACTGTGCACAAGACAATAGAAACAATGATGGAATATAATAAATGCTTCACAGTATTAACGATGCCAGTGGATTCAGTTCTGGTCCATGTAATTGCAAAGTGTGTCCAGATGCTGCCACGATGCATACCTTGTGTGTGCATATAATGATAAACAGATAATAAAGGCTGGATTAAACAAGTCGATGGTTTTGGCCTTGCTGCTGGCAGGCAGTTAGGGGGTGTATGTGAAATAAACCATCACTGCAATTAGCGCTGGTTGGCACTCTACCATCTCCGAGGAGATCCAAGAAGTTGAGTCCTTCACTTCTGGGAATGGTCCCTCTGGGGCATCCTTCAAAGTATTGACAGGTTGGTACAGTAAAGCCTTAATGCGTAATGCCCCAACTTTTTATGATTTGCCAATTAATTTCAACTTTAGGAGCTGTCAGTTCAGCTCTTTTTTCCAAAACATAAAGGAGAACTGCTCTTTAAATGGTTTTCTCCCAAAAATAATTGCAGAAGGATGGCCAATTCCAACACAAAACCCAGGCACAGCTTTATTAGGTACCTAAAAGGAGATATAGGCCTTCCTCCTAATTTATCACCAACAAGTTTGATTATCTCATGATGTCCCACATCTCAGGCACTTCCCAGACCATCCTCTAAGACCAGTGCCACCCTGTAAAAAGCTATTTAACTCCATTCAATTACATAAACAAATTTCATCTAAAACAACAGCAACGCAGCGTAACTGTGGGCCAGCCTGGGTAAGAATCATCTCGGCCGTGCCAAAAGATTTTCTCTCTGTTTCTTAACTTTCCACATTTCAAGTCTCACCTGCAAGAACCTTTGTCTGTTAATTGTTCTGAAACTATAGACAACAGGGTTTCCACAAAGGTGTATCACTATCTACTTAATGTTAAAGATGAACACAGGTGCTTCATGAAAAATGTGATGCACTTGAAAATAGACATTATTGATGTTTCTCTGGAGGTCAAATGCCCCTGTGATGGAAAGTGTAATGACAATTCAAGGTATTAGTGACAGACACATGGTAGCATTACCCATTTTTCTGGTTTCTTTGAATTACAGCACATGCAGGACTGTTTGAAATAAGAAGTAATGATGCCTGACATGGGAACGTGCCTTTTTGCTAGGACTGAGCATTGATAGGTAGGAGTCTGCTACAATAAATGGAGAAAGAACGTCGAACAAAACCTGAGAGAGAAAGGAAGTTCTTTGTGCTAAATGGTTAAAACTAAAGCACGTTGCCAAAGCGTGGATGCATCATGGTGCACTGCTTATTTGGGTGAAGAAATCCCCACGTTGCACTTCTTGCATCCTGAAAGATCAGCTCTTAGCCATCAATTATCCCCAGCAATGTGCCCAGGACTAGTGCTGTCAAACGTGCAGTAAAGCCGACTGCTCGCCAAGGCCCGTTTGAGGATCTGAACTCTGGTTTCTCCCAGAATTACATCTTTGAATGTGTGTGACACAACAGACCACATTATAACGAGTGCACAGTTCAAAACTTGGCACCGGTGCCTGCTCTTTTTCCAAAATCAAGTGTAAAGTCTTAGGGCCCTATTAATGAAAAATCCATCCCACGGCCGGATCACAGAAAAAGGAGGGCCTCAAATTATGAGCAGGATCAGTTATAAAAGCCATGTGTTCACGTAAAAATATGATGGAACCCGGGCACAGAAAGTTACATGTGGATTTCACTAGATGCATAGGGATTCCTGGTATGCACGTAAATTTATATGTTGTACTTAGAGACACAATGCAAAGGGTCAGGAGGCTGTAAATATGCTTCCTTGCTCCATAAAGTAGGGTGATAAACAATGACAAGCCAAAATCCCTGAAAATCAAGGTTGAGGCCAAACTACAGCTTGAAGAAGGACAGCCAAACCCAGCTGTCCATGCATGGACAGTAGAGCGAAGGAACTCAGCAAATTATGAAAGATACAGCAAGTCTTGCTTTTTTTTTTATCCTGCCTAATGTTTGTGCTTCTAAAGGGTGAAACCAATCACTCTTGTGTGATATATCAACTGTACTTCCTGAACAATGTGGGGACCTGTTAATAGGTTATACCGATCTGAGCATTTGACACAGACTGCCAGAGTAGTCAACACCTGTTATTTTTAGAAAGACATTTAAGCAGTCCTAAAATATAAATGCATACTAGGAGTATGTTATTGTTCTCAGGAAAAATAGTTGTTTTCCCAGTGTTCTCAGCAAGTTAACACGCTCACTTTTATTTCTTTTTACTGTTCTAATCAAAGCGTTCAGGAAAATATAAGACAGAAGAAATTTCCATCTGAAAATGTCACTGTATTAATATCTCTAGCCTTAGCCAACTTATGCTAAGCAGACTAGTCTCCTTTTTTTTGTAATATGTTTAATTTCCCATACGTCTCTGCTCATGCTTTTGTAGACAGCTGGGCTACCATAAAACGTTTTAACTACTTTTTTTTTTTTTTTTAATAACAAGGCAGACTGGGTTCACACTGCTTTCTTTCTGCAAGCTGTACTTGTACCCTAACCTGCTCAGCTCCCTTCTGTTACAGCTGCCTGTGTGCAGTCTTCGCCTACTGTTAATCCTCAGCGTGATGGGCTTTGTAAAGGAGACAATGCAGAAGTCATGAGAGGACTCCGGGAGGGAGATTTGAGGATACTTTTTGTAAGGCTGCTTTCAGAAGTGCTCTTTCTTCTTAGCATATGCATCGTCCTACCGTAAGGAAAGGCACGGAGAGGAGCTAGGCCAGAGCATATGGGCCTTTGGCAATCCTGGGTAAAAGAGCTTTGCTCTTTGGACTACTTGAATTTGCTATAATTTATGGCATCCCAAAGCTTCTAAATTATGTGTAAAGCAGCTCTATCTTCTTTGGTATGGATTCTTATTAAAAAGAATGAAACATGAGTGATTGTGACTGAAAACTAATCATCTTTCTCACCAACATGAAGACCTCAACAGTTTGTTCTATACATGGAAAAAACCACGACAGCAGCTTTTGGCTTCTTACAATGTAGGCATGTCACGGCAGCTGGAGGAAACATTAAGCCAGCTTATTCAAGCAGCGACATCCAGGATCTACACAGATGTGCAGATCTTCAGCACTGCTGATGCTGCTTAGGTTTTACACTTGGCTAGAACGACAAATTTCAGCTGCAAAAGAAGGACCTTCATATTGCGTCATCACAGAAATACAGCCTACCTGCATACCCAGCCAAACTTTGATGGTCAGGACCACTTCAATGCTACAGAATAAGTTGTGTCAAAGTATAATGGCCTTCAACAAAGGAAAACGGGAACTAAAGCACTGTTGCTTGGATTCTACTTTCGTATTACCAGGGTCCTTAGGCAGAATGTATGCAGGGGGTTCTTGGGAGCTTAGAAATGGAGGGGCGTAGAAACAGATGTCATAGTCAATGTGGTCCATATACCTTAAGAGTTCATTAAGTGGTCTATTAATTACTGGTGCCAGTACAACAGAGGCAAGAGAGTGAAAAACAAATGGTCTGTTTTTACAGCAACAAAGAGGAGGGAAATGACCACCACCAAAGCTGTAAATATGTCACAAAGGGTTCAAAAACGTGTGTTTCCAGGGGAACAGAAGGTTTCATTAAAATTATGACTTTAGCTCTGGAAAAGAATTCAGTTAGAACACAGGTGGTTGTCATAAAAAAAAATGTGTATATTAGGAAAAATCACAGTGTTTTCTGTTGCAAGTAAGAATAACTCTGTCCAATACCTTCTAAGCATCCTAACTGGCAGGTTTATTTAATAAACTGGGATAATAAGTACATGGTTTAACCACATTATATATGTGTAATATTACTATACATGTAAAAAATGCTGTAAACATAAGTATTTTTTATAGTGTCCTCTATAAGCAATCCACTCCATCCTCTTAAGAAGTTTATCATTGAGAAGACAAGATATGTTACAATTATTGTGCATAGACTGACATAAAGACCAATTCTGCAAGATGTTGCAGAGCTTTCTCTCTTACTGCTATCACTAGAACTCCAAATTCCTTGAAATAGCTGCTTAAGCGTTTTGCAGGAGATAAGAGTTCCTCACAACCTTAACATTTTCAGAAAGAGAAATGAGTCTGTATGTCCATGGACAGATGGCTCAGACACCATAGGCAGAGCTGTTCGGGATTTATGTAGGACAGCAGGATAGATGAGTTCCTTTTATACATCACCCAACTAGAAAAAAAAAGTAAAATTATGAACGGGCTCTCTCTGTCCCATCTTGCATAGGAGATAAGAGTGAGGAGGAGGTGACATTTGGGTTTTCTACTAAATGCAGTTGCAGGCCGGCTGGAGAACGACTGGTCTTGCATGTGCATTAAATAACATATGTACAGCTATACATTTTTGCCTCAGATACTAAGTAGATGTTAACAAAACAGCTGAACAATTTATGATTTTTTTTCTGTTCATTTTTAATTTTCCCATCCACAAGGTCTGCACATTCTGTTCTCTCAGCTGTAGATTCTCAGTACAACACACACTTCTGTTCTGAAAACAGAATATTGTCCTATTGTTGCCAGAAGGTCCCAAGTAGAAAACAAACCAAATAAATCAACTGTGATAAAAAAACAACATCAACAACAAAACAAACGAGCACTGTCATCATGCAAAACAAAATCCTTCAGACATGATTTATTAGTAAAACCAGCTATGGACACTTAATCGTGTACATATGGATCTAATGAACAAATGCACAGCCAAAATATTTTTTTTTTCCCCAGAGTTTAAGTGAAGTAATTCATCTGTACTTTAGCAAAAGCTTTTATTTCCACATGAAGAGGTGGGCAGCCATTCAATAAGACATGATTGAAATTGTTTTGGTCAGTTAAATTGCCCACTATTTTCATGTTATCTAGAAAAAAAAAATAGAGCAGAGCATGTGTGTGCTATTTCGACATAAGGAATTGTATGTGTGTCTAGCTATAAGATGTTTACTATATATAAATTTGTATACAAGTATTTACAAATCTATTCTACACAGAAAGTAATACACGTGCACTAACATGAACCATCACAATGAATTAGGATCATAAATAATAGAAAGTGTATGTGGAACAAAAAGACTGAGCTATTCTTTACTCAGCTCTATAGACTTCTGGGTAGAAAAGCTCATTTTGAAAGCAGATGCTCCTGTTTACTATAATAGAATTTCTGTGTAACTTTTTGAGTGGGTGTTCACCTCTTTCAGCTGGCAGCGAGGATTTTTAGCAATGCTCCACATCACTCATTGCCCAGATTTTATTGCATGTGCATCAATAGAAATGGGAGGATGCGTACTTAAGGAAAAAGCTCAGTAAGAGTTTCTCTCTGGCGTATATATATAAAATATTTCAGTACCTGTAAGTGATGCAGGGAGGCTCACCGAAGTCAATAGTGCTACTGACACGTTTAAAGTGAAACACGTGTGTCATTGTTTGGAGAACTGGAGTCCATGATTTTAATTCTCTTTAACAGGGGCTTAACTCTTAATATCATACAGCTAGCAGGCTGCTTTTCTTTTACTCCTTTTTTTTCTTGGAAGCATGCCACAATTATTTTAAAGGAGCTTTTCAATTAGCCTAGCATCACCGCTAAGCAGCACAGGAGAATATCAGGCACTGTTGGGGAGTTTTTCCAATTAATTTAGGATTTGCACGTAAATATAGATGACATGATTTGACATATAAATAATCCATGAACCATTAAATGGCAAAATTTCAGTGAGGAGTTTCTTTAAAAAAAAAACACAGACAAAATGTTTCTGACATACGCCAAACATTTCCGGGGCTGTTAGCAGCAAGTGGCTGAAGGAAAGCTGGACAACCGCAAATAAAGCAGCTTTAGCTGATGGAGCATTTAAACCACCAAAAAACGGCCAATGACTTCTTCATATGCAAGTAGCCTTTAATGGCTTTGTTACAGCCTCACACTCTTTTTCTTTTCTGAAAATCTCTCATAACAGAGCTCGCAACAGTACAGGAAAAATAAACCTTCTGTAAGACATATTTCTGCTGATAACTGGCAGGGCTCTTCTTACACATTATTCACTTTCTGCAAAGAACAAATCTTTAGGATAAAAAATGCTAATGAAGAGAAAAAATACTTTCATCTTTTTAGTCAGCTTCCACACGTAGAACAATCAGATATGACAATGACGGAAACTGAAAAAAGTGACATCATAATGAGACATTTATATCTAACTACATAAAAACCTAAATGAGCTAAATATTGACTTCACTGTCTTTATCCTTTCTAAATGTTGCCCAAGACCAAGAATTATTCAGCAGATTAATAAGGGGAATTCTCCGTGCCTCCAGAAGACCCTTCTTTGTAAGCCAGTAACTAAAATGGGTTATTTTTCAGTACTATATCTAGTTTTGCTCATAATTTATTGTCTTATCTTGGCTAGTACCCAATAGCTATTTTTTTTATATGCAAGTTTTATGCTGTATTGGAAAAGCCTGCAGCCTAGCTTTCCGTGCTACTAGATAGGAAACCGTAAACAGATGAGCAGTATCTAAGAGGAGATACTATCACTCCAGCTGCTGTGGTTGGAGAAGTCTTCCTTGTTCCCAAAATGGCATTCTAGACAATTTCCTTCAGTTATATTTTACTTCCTCTTAGTAACTGAGATACGAATACATAAGGTATATGAAATACCAGATCCATTTGAAGTACATGAAAAAGTACTGAAAGGGTGCAATCGATAGGATCAGTTAACTGCTTCCAGCCACTGCTCAAGGACCATAGGCGCTCTCATGAAAGTTCATTTATAAAGAATTTACAAAACTATTCAACTTAAAATTACAATGCTTTATAATGATGACTCTTTTTTTTTTTAATAACCAGAAAGAAGTAATCAATGATTTTACAGATGTAGGGAGTCAGATTTTTTTTTTTATTTCCTTTTTTAGCAAGAAGCATTGGCATCATTTTCAGCTTTGACTGCTTCGAAGGATTACATAAGAATGGCAGATATTTTGGTGGGGGCTTAGCTAATTGTATATCTGGAGATGTAATGAAGCTCTGAAATATTTCTTCCCCCGGGAGGTGAGTGTGCTGGCTGCTACAATAGCTTACTTCTTTCATGCTTGACAGTTGGAGGGCTTTTTTAAATAACGGCAGGAAGTTCAGAGCTTTTTTCTGTACTCCTTTCCTTGCAGTATGCCGGATGCCCTGGCACCAGAGAGGCTTTGAAACCTTCTCCTGTTTCTTCAACACCTGATGGTGATTGTTCAACTGGAGATTTACAGCTGACCTGAAAGCCAAAGCTTTCAAACAGCTGAAGTTGCAGAAGGTTGAAATGGTGCTGGATTCACCAGAGTGATAGTGTTATCGGCATCTGATGGCTGCTAAGCAGTGAAATGAGATGGTAGTTTCTGCGTTCCAACAGTCAAATGTTCCTACCACCAAAAACACCAACACAACTGGAAGAAGAAGCTCTTTAGAGGCCTTATCTTCCTCACACATTTGCATACGTTTGATCTCTAACCACATCAGGAGCATTACTAGCTTCAGTGGAATATCTCCTCTGATAGTTTACCACATGAGTAAGTACTGGCAGGATGAAGGCCTCCATTAGTTATATCCGAGCCCAAGAAGATATGATCAGTGAAGAAAAGAGACTTCCTCCCCTTGCTTTCGGAGATGGTCCGATCCCATCAGCACTGAAAAGTACAGATGAAGCCTAAGGGGGTGTGGGGACATCTCTGCAAAATTATCCTTTATCTGTCCCCTTGTCTCCCCTCCATCCACTGTTCCTAATAAACCAGTAGAAAGCAAGAGCAAAGAAAAAGAGATGTAAATTCTTCATATGAAAAACTTCATACTTAATGAAGAGGTTTTTTGCTACTTCCTCCTTTAAAGCCACAATACAGCATTTAAAGTGACACTGCAAAACTGCAAAACAAGTGTTCCTGCAATTATACATAAGAGGAAAGATAAGGCTGGAGATTATATTTGTCTGTAGGAAGAAGTTACTATAGATACATAAAAGGAAAGCCATGAAGCATTATTAGCTAAGACATAAAAGGATTGCACCAGGGATGAAGTTCCCTGATGTAATAACAGTGAAAAAGGAAAAGTTATTCCAGAGATGAAACTAGTTCAACATCTGAACAATATTTTCTAATTGTAAAATGCTCTCTCAGTAGTGATTCTTCCGTTCATTAGTCTTTCTCTCATTAGTCTTGTTATTACTCTCATCATCAATGTCCCTATTCAGATGTGAACATGTACTGACAGTAACTCCCACATCTGTAAGAAAAGGCTTTATGTAGAAAAGGAAAGAATTAAGAGGAAAATTCTTTGTCAGGAAATGTATTTTTTTTTTAATAAAAAGAGACTAGCAGTATTACATGTGTCAAAAAAACAACTGCAAATCTGGGCAAAAATGGAGTATAATTTATTTTGTGAAACACTACTAAGTAATAAGCTAGGAAAAAAAAGATTAAGAATGTCTTTGAGAATGTTAAATTATGGTAAGTATGAAATTATCTTCTTGAAATTGTTAAAATAAAATATAGTCTGCATTATTGTAACAGACAAACAGTATCTGACAGTAACAAACTATCAGCATCTTGCAGTTACTCTGTTATATACAGTTTATTGTAGTAAATCAAGCACACACAGAAGTATACACAGGTATGCATGTAGTTATACGTTTACCAGGCATTTATATTTTCATAATATTATTTTATATTTACATTTACAGCACAATATCCAATTTCCAGGAATCCTACTAAGTCTAGCAAGTCTAGGATTTTTAGGTTTTTTCCTCTGCTTAGGAAAAAACCTAAAAGACGATGCCTAAAACTAGCTTGGCAACCTACTTTTTAGGCTGAAAAGAATACATTGCAAACACCAGTCAGAAGATCACTTGCACAGTTTTCTTTAAAATCTAAAGCAGCTATTTAGATATTAAACTGTGTAAATCTTGAAAATAAACAGAAGTAAAATTTAATTGGTACAATAATACTGTTTATGCAGGTGGCTTGCTGTCTACCTTCCTACCTTGCTATCCAGCCACATATTATAAAAAAAGGCTTGCTATCCTCCCAACCCTGGTCTGTGTGTTTGCAAGCAAAGTGTGCCATGAAAAAAGAAAACTCCTGAAACCGCTATTTGCCAGAAATTTTTGTACTTCCCTTTAAAGAGAAAGAGGTAAAAAAAATATATATATTCAAATTAGAAATGAAAAATTCTATCAAATAAGTTAAACATTCTGTTTCCATGTTTAGGGTAGTTCATTGTAGTACATTTCCAGTGTTGCTCAGCCTTTGGGTACCTTACATCCCGGAAATACAGTAGAATGTTCTAGCAGACTCCTATAAATAAAAGATGTCTGAGATTTTTTTTTTTTTTTTTTCACTAAGACCCCCTACCCCAAACCTTAAAAATCACTTGTAGGTTAAAAATTTTTACAGTTTATCAGTGAGAATAATATTTTTATTAGTATTTTATGAGTCTGTAATTTAGAGTTTTATAAGACAATTTTTGGACTAAAACAATAAAACAGAAAATAATGACCTTGTAAGAAGCGAAACTCCATCAATAACAGCTACTTCTGCAATGCCTGTGAACAGGTTTAATGTATTAATGTGTACACAGTTGTAATACAGTTCAGTCAATAAAACAAGGAGCCTCTAACATTTTCATGCTCAAACAATTTAAATATTACTTTTTAATAGCTTTTCACTCATGCTTTCTTCCTTTACTTCTGTTTAAGGGGATAAAAGCTTGCACTGTCAATAATTGCTCTTAGAAAAACAGCAGTGAGATAACTTTAGGTTAAAAAAATAATAGAGATTTTTGGGCAGAACACATTTAGTCAAACACTATGTGACAAGATTAACATGAAAGATGGTTTTAAAGATAGTGAAAATTATCCTTGCTTGTATCTTTAACGCAATACTTGGGTTTCAGTTATGAAACTGCATCCTGAAGCAAATCCCTTGCAATTTCCCACACAGAAACAAAGTATTATGTTTTAAAGGATATTCTTTGAAAAGTAGACAAGTTTCACAGTAGTGATTTTTATATCAGATGTTTTAAAACCTGTGTTAAGGCGAAGCAGTCCTTTTGGCATCAGGGAAGAGGTGCTGAAAGCTGAAGCTGCAATTTTCTTGTGCTTGCTAAAGCTGGTGTAGCTCTTCTCTTTATTTTAACAGTGTCTATAGTGCACTACAGCAAATGAAGATGTAGCTTGTCATTTCATTAAAGAGATGGCTCTGAAAAATATAGCCCCCCAAAGGACGACGACTATGCATCACTTGAAAACACAGATCTAACTGTGCCAGAATTTAGTTGCAGCTGAAATGATCTGTGTGCATGAATGATTTGTCTGAAAAGCAGTCACTTTGCGGGGCTCGCTCACGCAAACAAATTGAATTAGCATGGATGATAACAAGTAGGGCTGTGACAATGACTCACTCAAGAAGCTATAGAAACAGTAATTTGTGACTAATATTTCCAATTATTTGCTCAGCTATAGTCATGACAGTTCCAACCCATCACGTTGCTTAAAATTTATGACTTTAATAGTGCTAAAGAATACATTTAAATATTCATTTTTATACCAATTCTAGATATGCTAGGGGAAAAGGGCATTACCAGTGGTGAATAAGAAAGTAGAACTACATGAGAAAGTGCTATCCTTTTTCTAAAAATATTTTGAAAATAAACCAAAGATTTTTTATTATTATTATTATTATTCTTTTATTGAACCTCATACAGAACATAGTAAGTTACTGAAAGTCTGTTGTAAGACTTCAAAGAATGGTTCACAAAAATCACAGAAAAAATGTTCATCGCTGTTACTATTTGCATAGTTTACAAGGATTTCTACATAACTCCACAGACTTAATCCCCATCACGTTCTGTAGAAAATTCTTGATAAGGGATATTTGCTTTTATGTGTATTTATACGCATATATGTATGTATATGCATGTATGATAATGGATATCTTCTCGATAATGGATATTTACTTTTATATATATATTTATCATTGTATATATACGTGTGTGTGTGTGTGTATATATATGTATGCATTGCCTTGAGGATTTATACTGGAACTTATTTGTTTTAAGAGATTAGAGAAAATAGTCAATGTAATAGTCATGAAAGCTTTATCATGGACTCACTCGCCATCTGTTCACTACAACTGACTTCTAGGAAAAAACAGAGTACTACAGAAAAGGCTTATTGTAAAAAAAAATGCATTTCATTAATCATAGGAGCAGTATATTTTTGTTTAGAGCTTTAAAGTAACACACAGCACACAATATAAAGATTAGTTGAGTATAGAACCTACTAATATCAGTCATGAGCCACAAGACAAAGCAAGCTGTTTTTCTCATATTGTCCTCTGAAGAAAATTGCACTTCTTCGTACCATTTACTCAAAAAGGTACATTTTCTTTTGGCATTCTAGAATGTTAGAAACTCCTTTCAAGCAAGTGGAACATCTTGTTTTTCCATTTCATTTCTCCACTGCATGAAAAAAACAGAGTAATAGTGGGAAAGCTGTTCCTTGAAGAAGGACGTTTTCTGTGTGTTCATCTGAAACAAGCAATCTGACGACGCAAGAGCTCTGTATGATAAATAGCTTTTGGAATGAAAAGTTTAATGAGTACAGATATTATCAGAGCTGTTCTTTAGCCGCAAGTGAATAATAATGGCATGTGTTTTGTGTTTCATGATACACTTTTCGAGAACTCTTAATTAATGGAAAATACTTCCATTCTGAGAAATATGCAGTGCTTGCTATTGAGTAAGATTTTGTGTAAAAGTAATGTGATTTGAATACTTATTTTTTTGGCTGTCACTGTGTGGCTACTTAGAAGACCTCAGCTAGATACTTAATGCATTCAGTAGTTATTGTTTTGAAGCCTTTGCTATCCTGAGTCAGCCTTCCAAAGGGCACTTTAAAAATGAAATGAAAAGCAATAAACACAAATAAATAGCAATGTTTTTCTATCAATATCTGATAACTGCTTTATTATAGATGTGGTAGCCTTTGGATGTTGAGTTCAGAACAGACTGTTCCCCTGTTGCCTAAGTAAGCCCAAGATCACCAAATGGTCCTCTCAGTTATGCATTCCTTTACTCTTGGGTTGTTTTTCTCTTAAAATCAGAGTTATGTTTTTTTAGATCATATCTATTTTCTAAATCAGCCCAACATCACCAAATGTCCCTCTTTATTACGGGTTCTAAGAACATGTAGACTACAATAACAAATAAAAGTTTTAAAAACAGGACAACAGAAAATGATAAACTGATAAGATGAGTTAGAACAAATCTGTGCTGCTGACAACACAAATAAGGATGCAGGAGCTCAATTCAGCCAGAAATTGTAAGAGCATGTTAGAAGAAAGGTATTATAGAGTCCCTCTGTTCATTAATGAATCATAGAATCATAGAATGGTTAGGGTTGGAAGGGACCTTCAAAGGTCATCTAGTCCAAACCCCGGCAAGGAGCAGGGACATCACTGACTGCTTTTGAATAAAATCTTTGAAAGAAATAATAAAAAAAACCCCACAGTAACCAACCACCTAGAAGTATATTTTAGGTCAAAGTAACAGACTATGATTGTAATTATTTTTTTCATACTTGGAGAACATGATTTTCCATAATTACTTTCAATAGAGCTCTTAAAATCTCTGCTTACATTTTAATAGGTTACTTTACATTGCTTTAATGTGACAAATGCTCCTACGATTAATCAGAGTGTCAAGGCCATGGTGAGCTACTTTCCGTTCAAAATGAGCTCACTTGCTAACAGCCCCCAGTTAAATCACTACCATGATTCCGATACTCAGGTATTCCATGCGCTGGGAGCTGCCTGAAGACAATTAGAAAATTATAATCCTGTACAAAAGTCTCTCTCAGGAAAAGGACGTAAATTTGTAAATGTTCTTTTTATAGATGCACCAAACCCAAGCTGCATGGACAAAAGCCCGTGTGGGTGAACGCTGCAGATGTGGGGCACAGCAAGGTTTCAAGCAGATCATATAGTGACAGGCTGTCTTATCCAATAGTGGCAATTCTGTGTAAATAAAGTATAATAGAAAAGTTGCCAGTACATATCTGTAGGAGACCTAAGCTAAATTTAACCTTCTCTTCTACTACTTATATTGTATTTCCATGTCACTGGCTGTAAAACAGCAGCGGCAGCACGGAGGAACGTTTAACTACAGCAGCATGACATACCAGCAACAAGCATTTCTGTCATCAACATGAAAGTGTGAAGCTAGCTGTATCGTTCATAAATCAAACAATACTTTTCTGTAAATAATTGTAATAGAAACTCCCCCGAACACTGCATGTACATGAGGAGCTAGTGGAAAAAAGGGAGGGTTAGAGAGCAACATAGGATTGAAACGCTTTTATTATCACATTTTCTGAAGGAAAATTTGGAGATATCTTCATCCTCAAATGGAATTAAATTTACATTGGAAATCCAGTGTCATCTTGTTATGGAAGAAGTTCTCAGTTTCCTAACAATATTCCTGTTAGAAATTAAAAACTGAAAAGAAAAGGCCTCACATGCGTCAGCCTCCTCTTGATGCCAAAAGAGAGAAAGCAAATCTGTGGCCATACATTACCCCTGCATGTTTGCACATCCTGCTAGTTGGCTTCTTGGTGGTACTTCAGGAGAAAGATGAGTATGATCCCAGTCCTTGCCCTTGGGTAAGACGCAGGGGGGCAGAGACCCTTCCCAGGTTTCACTTGAGATGCCAGGAGTTGGTAGGATGATATCTACCACCTTAGGCTTCACATGACTATGAATTGTAGTTAAAACAGACTGTTTAGTGGGAGGTAGACCCCACCTGTGGGGCTGTTTTGGCCACAGCTCTTCACAGGGCGACAACAGGAGCAGAGAAAGTTTGGAAAGCCATGAACTGCTCCTCCAAGGCTCAAAACCACCTTTGTAATAACCCTGTTTTTCTATCACACTGCCTGCTGCTCAGACTAATAGAGGCTGCTCAAACAAATAGAAATATTTTTATAGACTGTGAAGTTAGAATTGTTCTACAGGGAAGTGAAATAGGGAATATTCAAAAAATGGGGAAGTTCTGGGTTGCGAAGCTGCAGCCGATTATCCATTCATTATCACGTTTTCCAGCAGTTTGTCTCGATGAGCGTGAAACCATCTGAACAGTGTTGTGGTTCTTCCAGCTTTTAGTGGCTGAAGCTCGTGATAGACAGCACAGCAACTCACTCACTTTCCCAAAATTCCTCTGTTTATGTATTTGCATGAGACAATTTAAGATCCATGCTTTGTTTGTAGCAAAGAGACTAATGCTCCAGGTTATATTTATGGGGTGCAACCAGGAATACTGAGGAGGGAAAGACAAAAGTCATGCCTGGGAGTTTTTAGTGCTGAAAGTCTTACACATGCACACAGATGAGAGTACTGATGGATATCTAATTTTAATTTTTTTAGAGATGCTGTAAATATACCTGTGGCATTTTATAACCGCAACACATATATTTCTGCAAAGAGTGATAGAAAGATGCTGGTGGATGTAAAAAAAATGTAAGAAGTCCTTTACCATTCAAGCTAACCCAAAAGGCATAACTTTTTAGGTTTCCTTATATCAGTACTTACAGTAGTTGAAATTCAACAGATTCAATCACACCAGTGAAAGTGCTGTGTGGCTGATCTCATCCAATTTTAAAACTGATTATTCCAACATAACTAAGCTCGAAAGGGCAGAATGTCTGAGCAGTTGGAGTGGATAACACAATGAGTATATATAATCTTTGGTTGTAGCACTACAGCTTTGTGCAATCTGAGGTGACAGAAGGAAAAGACTTTGTAAAGCAACCATTGATGCAAAGTTTACATTAACATTATTTTAAATGCACCAAAAATTGATTTTTTACAGTAATATAAGGGAAAAGCTAATACATTTTTTTTTTTCCCGAAACACAACTCTGAGAGGAGCCTTTGCAAATCAAAGTTCCTTCTCTCTCCTCTCACACACAAAATTCCTCTGCTATAATCCTTATTTTGGGCCTTTTGCCACAGATTGACACTAGATGAACGCAGAATTATCACTTGAATTTACAAACTGAGAGACAACAGGATTTACTGACTGATTGAATTATCTTCATGCAGTCTAGCACTTCTGCACGTCAGATGCTATTGTAAACTAGAAAATATTTCTCAGGGTATCACTTATGCAAGATACGGTACTAAAGGAGCTAAAGAATTAACACAAACAGCATCTGTTGGAAAGTAGTGCAGCTTCAGTAGTGCACATTTTTCAAACTTTCTATATTTTTCCCTGTAAACCTCAGACCACATTACTTACATGCTCCTGCTGAGATAGTCAGGCTATGGGATTTTTTTCCTCCTCTACCCCCTACCTGTCAAGATATTCTTTGTTGAGCTTTGTGTCATGTGGCATTAAGAAAGCTTTCTTCTTCGAGTTTAATTGTCCTTTTCCAAGTCTGCTGTGGTGTGACATTTACAAACGAACGCACTTGCCCTTTGTGTAGCCTCTACCATAAATTCCACATCCAATAGAAATTACAGAAAATTTTGCTTAGAGAAAGAGTTTAATCTGTGTTCAGGGAAATTCAGAAATAAACACATACTGCAAGACTTAGTGCCTTTTTCAACAAAAGCTTTCTTCATGTACGCAACTGTTAAAGTGTATATTCAGCATTACATTTATGGTTTAACTGAGGGGTAAAAGATCTTTCTTCATGCTCCTGAAGACAGCTATAATAAAATATTTTTAATAAAAAAAATGTATTTTTATAAAATTTATATTGTATTACTGTACATCAAGACCAAAATTAGAGTGATCCAACAGTTCATCCTTTTTTAAAAATGCATATTAATTCATCTAATAACAGCTACCCCCATTCCCCATATGAATTCTTTTCTACTTCTCTGAACAACATAGTTAAAATATGCTACTGCTATTTCCTTTGTACTAGTTTTTTTGGGGGGTTGTTTGTTTTTTGTTTTTTTTTTTAAAAAAACAGGAACTCCAAAATGGCAGTAATAGACTGAAAATTTGCTCACACAAACTTTTAATTGCCTATTATGGCCATTCTACTTATTTACATTACATAGTTCTTGGGGTCTGTTTGTGTCCTTAGAAACTAAAAAATGAAAGGGTGAAGCATGTAAAGCATCATAATCAGAGATAAATTGTGGCCACTGTTTTCTTCTATATAATCTAATTCCTATAATTGGAAAAAAAAAAAAGTACTGTTTTAGTTAAAAAAAAAAAACTGAAATAGGATAAAGAAGTGAATAATTCTAAAAACAAACGGAAATTCTTCTTGGAAAATGAAACACTCTGGGTGTATTTGAAACCTGATTGTTTGGAAAAAGAAGCAGCCTGTGCTCAGCAAACGTTTTTCCACAATGCCATGGTGAGTGTCCTAGAACATGACATTAAATAGCAGGGCAACTATTAAAAATTGATATATTGCTGTAAGTATTTTTTTTTAGAGTTTGGCTTTATTCCTCCTTGTAAATGTCTTCTAGAAAAATCACTGCAGAATAAGAAGTAGTTTATATCTGATTCTTACAACCAACAATGCAGACTGAAGGCTTTTGGTCCAACTTTTAAGTAGCCTCCACACAGAAAGCCTCCTTTCATGTTTGTCACTGATTCTTGCTGAAAAAACAAGTAGCCATTTTTTTTCTCTTTTCTGCTGTTACAATAGAAACCCAACAGTAGGTAACTACAGAGATTCTTCTCCACTGTAGAAAAAGTTCAGTTCCAAAGGAAGAAAAACCCAGAGGTCCTATAAAAATGACATGTGCAAATATGTGGTTCAAATCACCAGAGCAACCCCTGTAGCATTTCTAGGTAATTTGCAAAGAGCAATATTAATCAAGAGATATTGCAAAACTTTCATTCAAATTAAAGAGAGCTTCCCCAAAGCCAACAGCAAGGCGTGGAAATGTTGGCTCGGGATGCTCTCCTGCCACAGCTGTGCCTCCGCTTCCCCCATCTCGTCCCATGGCACAGCTAGCAGAAAATAGCTGCTACTTCCAGGGTTGTTTTGACATTAAAAATCCCCTCCGGTAAATTGTTGCAGCCACCTATAAGTAGAGTTAATCTGCTGAGGTGGAAAGCTGAGCCCTTTCCCGCGACAGCCCGTTAGTATAAACAGGCTCTGCCGCCACGCAGGTGATGTACATCTCCTCTTTCACAACGTGCGGCCTTCGTGCTGAAAAACACAGCTCGTACAGGAGCAGAGCTGCTGTGGGAGAGATACAGGATTCAGCTCAAGGACATGGGTACAAGGTTCAGGCACCTCAAAGTCAGACCGGCATCCGTTACCACACGCAGCAGCAGGGAGGGGAGCACGGAGCAGCGAGGCTTCCGTCAGGTGAGTGGTGTCTGCACTTGGTCATTGAGCTCTGCTCTTCTGCATGTGTCCTTGGGGCAGGACGGTTGAGGGAATAGTGATGGTTCATGGTGCTTTTGGTGTGACTCTTGGAGAAAGAGGAGACATAAGCCATGGTACTGGTGCAGGTATTACCTAGAAAAATATTGCAAGTATGAGTTTGGATTCTGATCAGTTTCATTTATTTCTATAAAGTCAGAACTCAAAAAAAAATTCTTACTAATTATTAATCACTAATTATTTCCTCCATATAAATATATTCTCTTTCAGAAGATCTCTGCTCCCACGCTGAAATCACACTCAGGTGGTGGCTATTTTCTGCTCTGCTAACATCCTCTCCGTTCTCTCATTCATTTATAAGCACATGCCATTTGGTATCAGTTTTCTGTTTGATGACACAATAAAAGTCACCTAATTAGGTAACAACAACTTAATGTATTAACTACATCCTCATAAAATCACGAGAAATTTGTGGGACAGGTTTACTGCTGATGTTTTACTACCATTTGCTCTCATTTCCTTCAGTTATATTTTGACCCTCAGCAATATTAGAGGTGAAATTCTGACCCACCAGAAATCAGTGGCAAACCTGACAGGACTTCAAGAGCTTTGGCATTTCTCATCTAGCTCTCCATACAGCAAGAGGAGTTGTTCTCATGAGAAAGCCCTACTAAAACAGCTCTCCGTGCGTAGCAATATTTTATACACAGGACGTGTGGATACACTATTTTTTTTAAACAAAGTTAGAAGAACAATAGCAGTCTAAGTCAAGCACTCCCCACAATATGGGAAATGCCAGAAGGGAGATTCTCTGTATAACGTCACTTCAGACCCCTTGTGTACTTTGGTAGTCCTGTTAGTTACTGGGTTATTTTTGTTTTTCCTCAGACCTCACTGAATCACAGGAACTCTGGCAGATTAGCAAGCAGTTGTTCAATATTTCACTGCACGGACTTTGTTTAATATGTCTCCCCCATCTCTAATGCTATATAAATGCTGTGGTTAAGAGAATACTTTATTCCCTTAGAATTTATATCATGGCACTATTTGTTGCTTCACAGCATATTTATTCTCATGGGATCCATTATTCTCAATTTGCTCTCAGAAGAACATCAGAGGGGGTAATTGAGTAATTTAGGGCGTATGCTCTGAAATACCTATTCCAAAATATCAAGATCCTGATTATTAGAGTTCAACACCACATGACAAAAGAAGAACTCATGATTAAAAAGGTTCAGCGATTTCAGATATTAACAGAGTCCTTAATATTGTGTACATCAACATTGTATGCTGTGAAATATCTGAGCTCAGTTAAAGTAATTAATATAATACTTGAAGCCAGTTAGTCAAAGTAGGATAGAGTTTGGCAGCCTCTGTGTTATTCTTAACTAACTTTACAACCCATCCTCTGAGTGAAGTGGTATAAATGGAAGTTTTCTGCAAACAGATCTATAACACCAGACACTTTGTAAATATGTCCTTACAGAGACAGTAATTCTATAAGAAGAACAAAGCACTGGGATTTACAGAAAAAAAACCCTAAGTGTTCTCAGTAACTCTTATGACTCTTCTTGTGGAAAATGTTTTGACTCTTTAGAGTGGCTCTCTAACAATTAAAATGCATTTCATTTAGTCATCCATTTGTCAAGATGTTCTGCCAGATAAATATCAAACAAGGTATTTGCTGGATACGCAGCAGATGTCTGAGCACTGTCAATTCCTCTTCAAGCAAAGAAGAGGAGATGGAGATGGCAACAAAAATGTTCCATTTGCCTTGGGAGATATCACAGAGGTCAAGTCTAGCTGATGGGGAAGGACAGTTCTGAGTAAGCGCAGTGTCCTGAGGATGTCCAAATATTTAAATATGCCAGTTGTGAAAATGTAGCATCCCAGACACCTGAAAAGGATATTCTCAGATCCTAACCTAGGACCACAGTGAAAAGATGGATTTGTAAATGGGTATTACCTACAATTATCTTTTTTATTTTACATATAATGATACATGCAACATTTAAATGCAAAGTTGTTTTTTTTTTACTTCCTGTAAACATTTCTCTGAAGTTTTGGAATGAAATATCTACAGCAAGAATTGAAAATAAAACAAAATGAACTCTCCCAGAGTACTTTTCTGAGCACTGAAGCCAAGTGAATTACAAAAAATAAACATATAATAAGTAGCATGAAGTAAATTAGATTTTAATAGGATTTCTGATATAGTTTATGATCAAGAAAGGATTTTTTATGTTTACCAGAAGTACAAGGGAAACTAATGACAAAATGAAGACCAAAAACCTCAGTCACTATAGAAATCTAGTGTGACTGTTGTTTAACTCTCACATAGTTGGATGGTCAGTTGGTTTTATGTTTGGTATATATCTTCAGGATATCTGAATTTTATTTATTTGTACATCACATGAAGGTGTGAGGGAGGAGGATTTAAAGCCATATAATGAAGGTGATCTGCACGTTAAATGAGTTCATTTAAGGGCAGATTCAGTGGGAACCTGAGTCCAGTTCCACGAAAACTGTCAGCTTATATCCCTTTGACATTAGCAGGAGCAGGTAAGTTATCCAGTAGGCCTAGCATCTTGCAGAATCCAAATATATATGTCTGACTTAGATCTTGTTTATCACAATTATTTTTTCTTTTCAGTTATCAGGTATCCATTTTTTTCAGGCTTGAAATTCTCAGCATGAAAAACAACATCATAAGGCCTGAAGAGTTTGAAGACAGAGTAGCCTCCCTAAAATGTAATGTATTATAGATGCTTGCAACATGTCACTCCTTCAATTCACTGACAAATATCTGTTAAGTTTTCACTGAACCTTGAAATGTAGTCTAGCCACTCATTTCAGGCATCTGGGTAAAATAAATCTTAAATTGAAAGTTGACCTCATCACCGAATGTCATTTATTTATATTGGATTTCATCCTTTTGAGTGGCCTCTCTGTATGTATTAGACGGCGAACAATTAAGGCCTTTGGTTCAGAGAAAGGAAGGGCATTGGAGGTCGCCAGCACTATGTATCAGATTCTGGCCAAGAAAACTTCTTTAAGTATGTTATTAAATCACAAAAATTACAGATTAATGCTCCACTAAGAAGGCAAAAAAATGCTGAGTTTGCTTCTGGACTGTTCTCTGATGCACTGGAAGTAAGGCTGGAGGCAGGAGAAGATTAATCTTGTGACTGAAATTTAAGGCAAAATATTTATGTGAAGGACCCTGAAGATACATTTCTCTACGTCTCTTTAACTTCTCCAGAAGTTCTTGTAATACTCAGAAAAGTCTTTTAAATCATATTTCTTGTCTTGTACAGCTGTAAAATTATTTTGTTCCTCTTGGATTATATAAAGGAAAAGTGTCTTCAGCATTAATAAGAATTTGGCTACTTGGCGATTTTAGTAAAGAGAATAACCTTTCCCAACCTTTTTTTTTCCACTCAAAGAACTCTAATGTTTTGGGGGGAAGTAATGCAGATAATCTTACAGTATACTTCTACTCAGTGGCTGAGCTGGAGGATTGGGGTGATGAATAAATAATGCATTCGGCAGTAACACTGAACATTTTTTTCAAACTATCACAAGAGCAAGTTGCAAAAATTTTAGATAAGCCTTGAAGCCATTAGAAACTGGCTCCTGACTAAGCCTGCAGGTACCTAACTCACTCTGTTGAAATAAATGTGTATTTCTACCATTTGGATTTTTGTTTTCTGTTGACCGTCACCGTACAGAAGACCTTTGGAGGCATACGGAGCACAAGGTTGTGGGAAGAATAGGTTAACCAATACTGAGCGTGATGATGAGTGTGGTTTTACAGTTCACAAACATTCTGGATTATAAAAATGAAACAAATTACATCATGCCATTTAGAAGCCAGACTTCACAGAGAACAAGTGGTCATACTGCCTCAAGATACAAGAGACTGCTCTGCTGCTCAACATACATGATGTATCTTCAGGACTGAAAGATGACCTTTTCACAGCAATTAATTATGCAATGAAGACACATCCTAAGGGCTCATTAGCAAAACAAGGAACTGAGCTCAGGTCTGATTTGTCTTGTTCTTTGATCACTTCCTTCCCTCAGAAAGCGAACACATAAAGACCGCAGCATTTAGCTGAGTTTAGAGTCCATGAACGTATTCTTCAGCACTGTAGTCATGGTAAATTTGGCCTCATATAAGGGAATTAAATAAGCAAGTACTGATCCCTGAGCTGCCATAAGCTGTTTTGCTTCTGAACCTCTTTCTCATCATCTTTCTCCTGTGTATGCCATAGATAAATGCACTGAGGTTGTGAGACTGCAGTAACTGGAGGCATAGAGGTAAAAGAAACATATCTGGATAATCTTATCAAATGATATCAATAAAAACATTTTTTTTTTCTGAAGCTAATATCAGAAGGCCCTTCTGGTACTTGAATACTCTCAAAAGCCAATATATTTATTGTCTAACTCTCTTAGCCATTTTAGCCATTGTGGCTATCACTGCTCTCTGTGGTGTCACTAACTAGAGTTCTGATGGCACAATAGCTTACTTCCAAACTTGAAAAAGTGTCTCAAACAACCTAACACCAGGTGGAAAAAGTCACTTAGAAACTGAGTGCAGAGGCTTCTAAAGCTTCTAAACCTTTCTTCTCCCTGCCCAAATACATAAGGTCTCCAATAAAGAACAATGACTTGTTGCTCATTCATGTTAAACTGCTTCAAAAGGTTGGCAAAAAATATCCCAGCCTTCCCAAACTAGCCAGGTTACTGGCAGTTTCTCATACTGAACATTCACTAGTGTGCCCCAAGAACTCAGCTTAAAATTATAAAACATTTAGGAGAAAAAAAAAAAAAGAAGAAAAGTTCATTCTATATCAATTCAAAACAGAAAAAAATTCTCCTGACTCCTTGAAGGACACGCTGTGAAGGACTCCTGTGCATGTGGACTAGGCACAAAATTGCTGTTAGCACTAGAATATTGCCTGGACTTTATCCACGATGACGCAGGTGTACATTTGAAAACCAAAAAGGAGTTTGAGAACTGTATGGTTTGTCCATATAAATATGATGGGTAGCTAAAGCTGAGAATGCAACTTTTGGACTAAATCTGTTTTCAAAGAAAGAAAAAAAAAAACCTTTCATCATTTTTCTTTCATCATGGCTTAAGCTTATTGTTTCAGTTAAAATTTTCTGACTTAGGCTGGGTTTTAATTTCTTAATTTTCAACAGGAAGTTGAAAGCAACCTCCCTTCAACATTGTTCTTTTGACTATCCAGCAAACAAGGGATTTGAATTGCTCCATCACGTTGCTAAAGAACAAGTATAGGCTCTGATGTTACCACAGGCAACATTTGCAATACTTGCAAAGAAAATGGATCTGGATTTTAGTTGAAACTTGGGTCAATCTGACAAAAGACAGGTAGGCTTTGTGGCTTTAATACGTAACTTTGGCCTAAATTTCAAACAAACCTGGGGCAACTCAAGATTTGGATTTAAGTGGTTTCATATGTCTCTCAAGCGCAGGTCAGTTTCCTTAAATTTCAGTTGAGAGTCTGAGTTTGCTCAATCCTGAAAGTCAGAGTTAAATTTAGGGGTGTGAACTCATCTGGTCTAAAACTGAAGGAAATTTTGGCACAAACCTTGGTAAAATGATACTGCCAAAACTTGAAACAGCTCTGATACATACACCTTCTCAGAAAGAAAGAGAGTTCAATAAATGTCAGTAGTTTGTCATAATCATAATCAACTTAGTCTTTTTAACTCGGAGTGTGAGGGAAAGAAAGTCAATTTAAGTTATCTATGGCTTTACGAGAACTTTGACTAATTTAAGAAAAGCTGACATTCAAAAATTTAAATTTTTTATAATGTTTGTTACATGCTAATCAAACCCAAGTTAGATCAAGAAAAATTAAGAGGCATTTTGTTCAAACAGTGCACTGGGAGGAGAAAGATGAGAGAAGAGAGGAGTGGAGCAGAGGGGAGGAAAGGAAAAAAGAGGGGAGCAGAGGAGAAAAGAGAAGCCTAACATTAAATAGAGTTAGAAATCCATTAAAATACAAGTCATTAATGTTTGAACTGGAAGAATTTTGATGGACACTGTTAAGTTTGGAGAAATTTTATGAATTGCATAGGTTAATTTGTTCGTTATCGGAAAGGTGAGCTCACTCCACAGTAAAACATCAGACTGAATTGGGTTATTAATCTCCAGAATTTTTCCAATTTAAGGTTTATTTTCAAGGGTTAGGGAGTGTTATCCGTATTGTAAAAATGCATAAAATTATACTATTTATCAAACATACAGAATTTCCCAAGTGTTCTGAATAACTGTTTAAAATTAAAGCAGATTGGAGAGACTGAATAAATGGTTTGATAAAGCAGCATATGTAACAAACAGCTTTTACACTGAAAAAACTCTCCTCACAAAAACGTCTGTGTTATAATGTGACCATTGTTTCTCTGGCTAATTACTGCTGTCTATGCCAGCGAGAAGCCTTGCTATAAAGCAGCAGGAGTGTATACTTCCCATATGCATGGATTTTTTTGGAGATCATATAGGACAGAAAAGAGCTGGGGAAAAACCATACAAATGAAAACAAAGATCTAACAGTTTATTTTTCTGGGAATAAAATCAATGGAGTCCATAATACACTCTCTATATTTGTTGGAGTATGCACTCATACATCAGTTACTAATCACAGATAAGAGTGTCAATGTGATAACGAGCCTTATGTGCATAGTACCATTCAAAATAACCCCTTTGAACCCTGGACCATTTCCAAACTGTTCAAAGAAAAATATGTTTTAACTTAGGTCATTTTTATTTTATATTTTAAAAGTATTGTTCCATTTCATCGTGGAGCTAGCCACATAGCCAAAAGCTTACAGATAGCTTATGTATGTTTTGGAAGGTAGAGGAGAAAATGAGCAACACCTGAATGAAGTACAAGAAAAAGATACATATGGAGAAAAACTAAATTCCCATTATTGGAAACAGAAATATTTTAGAGCTTTAATGTGTTTATTGGACCTTGGAAAGATATAGCCACATATCAACAGAAAGATCACACACCTCTTGTCCTAGAAGCAGCAGCATGGCTTTCCAATTTTACCTATACATTTGTGGTGTTTGCTCTCTGTTGTAATTCTACAATATTGGCAAAACAGCTAAAATAACTCCTTAGAATGAGAATTTCCCTGAACAGTCTTCATTGCAGTTGGAGTCTGAGAGAAACTTTCAACAGAAAATTGTAAAATAGAGGGCGAGTCTGAATACTTTCAAAATATAAATTCCACATTTGTGAAATAAAGAAGCTTTAAAGCCTTTAACAAGACAGAAAAGCTGATCTTGAAATATACACCTTTTAAAAATGTTACTTATATTCATTAGATTATGTATGAAATATAATTTTGAAGGAAAAACAGGAAGCTAATAATATTACAACCCCATATATTTTAAAAGCTGCCAATTTAAAGATACGTAAATCATTAGCTTTACCAATTTGTTCTGTCACTTCCTGCTGGCATCAACAGAAATGTTGACATAAACTTTGCTGGGGAAAGGATTAGGACATACTTAAAAGTACAGAAGTTTAACAAAATTCCTGAAGGCCACAGAACATATTCCTTTTAGAATTTAGCGTTTTTTTCTCGTGCATGCATTAAACACATTTTACAGTTGATTATTAATTCAATCATCTCACTAGTTATTTTTTTCTACGCAAACTCCTGTAGTACTGTTCTTCTTCATAAAACCTAAATTTTGCTGCTGTTTTGTGAACTGTAAACAAAATCTTAACATTTGAAAAAATATTGCAAATGAATAGTAAGTGAAAAGTCTTTTCAAACTTTAAAACCACTACTTTTAATATGCTAAAACATTAAGCAAATCAAGGTGAGCAACTAAGAACGTTGCATGACTTTAAAAGACATTTCTAGCATGTTTCTGTTCAACTGTGTTCATAGAATCATTTCTATTGGAAAAGACCTTTAAGATCATAGAATCCAGCCGTTAACCTAACACTGCCAAGTCCACCACTAAATCATGTTACTAATTAGTATTTGTGGACAAATGAATTAGTGTGCTAATATATCTGTTGCTGCTATATTTTTTAATTTTTTTAAATTTTAATTTTTTAAATTTTAAATTTCTAAATTTTAATTTTAAGAAAAATATAGAAAAATATCCAGGGGAACTTGCAATAGTCTTTAGTTACTTCTGGAGTTTACTGTCTTCAAACAGATAGGCAATTCAGTAGAAAGAGACTTACTATCCCGTATGCCTTTGTGCAAATATTTCAGTTTTTTGGGAAGTTTCAACATGCAGAGAATGCTGTTCTAGGCAAAACACAGGACATACATAAGTGTTTGCTCTATTGTAGCTGTGCCTGAATTCAGTTTACAAATGTGAATCAATCTTTCTTGGACATCATTGAGAACTGACATTTTTGTAACAGTGTTTCCTTGTCTTCTACACTTGGCTAGGGCTGATGTGGAAAAGAGAGAAGGTAGATTTCTGAGACAATCAAACTCATAGCCCTTTCATTCTAATTTTGAAATCCTACTGGAAATAAAGTTAAAATTTCCCCTATTTTTTTTTTCATTACATTCCCCTGGCTAAAAGCCTACCATGAATTTCAGTGAAATGGTTTGAAAAGGCAGCAATAACAGAAAATTGTCAGATATACTTAGTAATTTGGCTCTCCGTATATTTATTTTCCAAATGTTGGCTATCCTGATTTTATCCCAAGCAGTAAGAGGGAATGAAAAAGATGTTTTGTTATGATTATTACAGCTGTGCAGAGTTGTCATGAATATGTATCCACTTATAAGTTCACTTACTTCAAGTTTGATGGTATTTTACTGATTTGAAAGTCACCCTGCACAAGAAGACTTCTTCAAGGCTGAGATCTACCTATTTATCCCACAATGAAGGATGGTATAAGACACACAAGAAGACACATTCCCTGCATGACAAGTTCTCTGTTTAAGGGACGAATAGGTTTGTAATTGGCAGACACTGAATGAGTTTCCAGAATAGGTTGATGAGGTTGGATTAACAGAAGAGTTAAATTTTTAAAAAAGTGATGGAAAGAGCTGTAGTGTGGTACTTAGGGCAGGAAGAAGTTTCTGAAGCATAAGAGAAAAAAAAAAAAAAAGGAGAATCAAAAGGATGGAGAGGAGATGGAATATATACTCACAGCAAAGTAACAAAGGAAAAATGAGATTATTGCTAAAGGAGTGAAGAACTGTGGAGAGCCTTAAGAGGCAAGAGAAACAGGGAATCTGGCGAATTAGGTGAAACAAAGAAGTTAAATAATCTGAGGGACCCATGAGGTCCCAGTTTTCATTTTCACCGGCACTCACAGTGAAAATCACTGTTGTCTATCTCAACCCATTCTCTGCCCAGTCTGTATTTGTGCTTGAGATTGCCCTAAGCCATGTGCAGGACCTTGCACTTGGTCTGGTTGAACTTCATGAGGTTTGCACAGGCCCACGTCTCCAGCCTGTCAAGGTCCCTCTGGATAGCATCCCTTCCCTCCAGCATGTCAACCGCACCACACAGCTTGGTGTCACCAGCAAACTTGGTGATGGTGCACTCTATCCCACTCCCCATGTTGCTGATGAAGATGTTGAACAGCACCAGTCTCAGTACCAAGCCCTTAGGAACACCACTCACACTGATCTTCACTTGGACATCAAGCTGCTGACTGCAACTCTTTGAGTGCAACCATCCAGCCAATTCCTTATCCACCGAGTGGTGACGCAGCTAGAGTCCTCACTGGTAAAGACTGAAGCAAAAAAGTGGTTGAGTGCCTCAGCCTTCTCCATGTCCAGTGTAACCAGGTCTCCCGTTTCCTTCCAGAGGGGGCGCACATTTTCCCTAGTGTTCCTTTTGCCTTGTGCACACAGATCAGTCTGCATGCACAGAGCCACAGCAGAGATTATATCTCAGCTGCAGTGCACCAATCAGTGCACCAATCAAGAACAGAACTGAAGCACAGTGTATGTGCACAAAGGTGGTTATGAAATGTCTTTCCTGCAGCACCCACCATATGCTTTCCTGCCTTGGGGTGGAGGCGTGAGAAGGCATCTTGCTGACTTGTCTGCTGGAGGTTGGTCAAATGACATCATCACATGGCAATGTGAGATACGTAGTGAAGAACTGGTTTCTTTGGATTCTTTGCACTGCGGGGAATAAACATCTGAAGAACCATTCTGAGGGCTAGCACATGACAACACTTTCTCCTCTGGCATGGTCTAGAATACATCTAAAAGCTCTAATCCAAACAATCTGACTGTGAAGCAAGTGTGGATTTCAGATCACACTCAAGCTGTAGTATAAATCTATCAGCTTACTTCAGGAGGCTTTCAAACACTTCTGAGTATCCCTCTAGCAATTTTATACGTAACTATTGAGCTACGTTTTACATGGAGAATACTACGAAGACTTGCTTTTCACAAAGGAAGGACCTAGGTTTGACAGAGTGGGATCCTTTGACAATTGATGTCTACTGAAGCACACGTATGAATGAAGGTACGGAATCATTAGTACATTTGAAATCCTTAAAAAAAAAAACAGATTTTTTTCCTCTTTATATTTTATTTTCTTCGTTTCTTCATTGTCAGTAGAAATGATCTGGTCCCTCAAACTTTTATTTTGTTTCTCTATGGAAAAAGCAAATATTTGAGGCCCGTCCCAACAGTATCTCAGCATATAAAAGTCCATTGCCAAAAAAAAAATCATGTATACAGTTTAAAGTTGATCCAAAGTGGGAAAGATGTGCTTGATGATGTGCTGAAAACCTAAATCAACATATTTTGCCTGGGAGAAACATTGCATTCTGAGAGCTTAGTTTGCTTGAGATTTGTACTTTGAAGGCGAGCTCCCTGTGTGTTCCTTGGTACCAAATATGCAGTTGCCCATGTAGATGCTTACTCTCTGAGAAGACCCACTCAACAAAACATCCATCTCCTCTGCTCAGCTGCCTATGAAATTTACAAGAGTAGAATACCTTTGAGAGCATTATCCGTCACATTTATCTGCATTTGGTTAAAATTAGGTGATAGTGACAAGGCAGACAAACAGGATGCTCCTACAAGCATCATTTCCCCATGAAATGAGGAGCCCCACCACAACATGTGTTTGTTTTTGTGGAAGCCAACAAACATTAAGGCTGCAGACTAAACAGAAACAGCAATATTGTGTATATCTTGTCAGGCTTTTGCGTATTTCTATTCATTATTTTCAATGATTCTGCCCATTTTTCATGTATGAGAATCATTTTACTTCCTCTGCAAACCATCAGCTCAGATATATTATCAAGTATGGAATTAATCCAAACCCCACTGACGTGCTTGGCAAAATCATACTGATTTCAATTGATTTTGGAGGGTCTTAACCCTCTGCAGTCACATAACTAATATTTGTGCCAGTTCCTTTGGCTGCTGTTGATATATGTCTTGTCGTACTTGAGATGGTGTTATGGACACAAAAATAATGGAAAACATAAGCCTTTCTCAAGAAACACAAATTATTCCCCTATTTCAAAATTTTGTCTTTTAAGGTGTTTTTTTTTTCTTTAGATCAAGAGAAAGTTAATTTTCTCATACCACAATAAAAAAAGAGGGAGAATATATAGGCATACCTGATTTCTAGGCAAGGTGTCAAGTATTTCTGAGTGACATATACAAAAGAAGGGAAAAACAAACAAACAAACAAACAAAATCAGTGGTGGAACTCAAATAAACACTAAGGATAAAGATCAGCATGTATTTCTGTGTAAATTAGCTTATTTAATTGTGTTTTGTCTCATGTGTTTTAATGTGTCAGGGACTTTAATATAATGATTTCTAATCAGCATATTGTTGACATAATTAGATTAAATTATGCTCAAAAATATTCCTGACCTTTCATTTTTTGATCTGAAGAAATATGTTTTTAGCAGTTGCCTGGAAAAGCTGAATCGCTAGCTAATAGTTGCTTGGAATGTAAATTGAAGAGATACATAGCTTCCTCCAATTCTCCAGTCAAGTTTTCTGTGGGCATCCCAGGGCAGCCACTATAGTTACTCTTAACCACACAGTTTAATCCCATACAGGAATTTTGGTTGATTTAACTGACGTAGCTTATGCCTTTTTTTTTTTTTTTCCTAATGTTGCTTTGGTATACCACATACAATATATATTTTTCTTATCCTGCAGCATTTGATGTTCTAGTTAAATTAAAAAGCAATAAATTCCCACTGTGTCTAATTTTCAAAATGAAAGTGAAGAAAAGTACTTCCCACCCCAAGCGCCATTATGCTAATAGTGACTTTGGGGAGTCACCACAGCAAAAATTGTGAAGTTTTCATGGAAAACAACAAATCCCCTGCCAAGTGTGTAGGATATGCAAAGAGGTCTTGCAAGTGAGATGAGCTTAGCAGAGATAAGACTGGTCTCCACCCAAGGGATGCTTTCTGCTGCTCGCTAGGAGATGACCATCAGCTCAGGTAACAGGAAAGCAAGTAATGGAAAAAACATTCACAGGTAAGGGAAAAGCAACATTCACTTAAAAGTAGAGCTAATTGGTTGATTTCACTATTGGAAAAAAAAAATCATCAGAAAATACAGACTCATTGTACAAATGTATCAACCCGAAGTTGTGAGAAAGCTCAGGCTTTGCTTCCAACAAGCTTTGTCTGACAAGGTGTTGGAGGGCCCAGGTTTTGGCCCTGCTCCAGGGCAGTTCTGCCACATAGACTGTCATTAAAAGAGGACTTTAAAAAAGTCTACACTGAGCTTATCTAGTCCCTCTTTGGGCCTATTTCCACTTTTGGCACCTGTAATAGACATTGGGCTTTATACTCTGCATTTTATTTATATAGCATGCAAAAAAAGACACTTCCTCTTCTTTTCTATCTGCTCTTTTCCACATAATAATTTCATCAACTGTTTTCTCAGTTGCCAGTTATGAGAAATAGCTAATAATAAGAGTCTGCTCAGCATCTGAACAGCACTCATTACTATATCATACATCCCCTCTTTCTTTCCTCTTTTTCAGTTGAATTCAATTTCATCTATTTCCTCTGAACTTCACCTATTTCATATAGAACCTGTTTTCTTTATAAGCCTTTCTTGTGTGGAAAATATTTTTGGTCTTCGGTCACACTTGTTATCTTCTCTACGCCTTCTTAGCTTTACTAGAGCATTTCTGCCATAGGATCCCAGAGCCTGAGTTTCAAGGCTTAAATTAATTTGGAAACTTTTTTCACAATTTTTTTTTCTGTTGATAATTTTTAAAAGATAGCAATTTCTTCACATATTCCTTTCAAAAAATGTATAAATTACATCCTTGAGCATCTGAGAACTTCCAGCAAATCAGCTTTCATAGACAGGTATCACCCAACCAAGCTCTAGATCTACATCTCACAGGCCAAACATCATGATATATTTAAATTATGTACTGCCAAGAAATCAGAGCTCGTGTAGCGGTAACACACTGAAAACACGTACAAGGACAGAAACGTGTCATCTTGGAATGGATGGCTTGATGTTACCAGTACTACAAATGCAGTCTCCTTTTATTTTGCAGGTGCAGCCAAACTAAGAAATGCCTCTTAGGATTTCTTTTAAAGATCACGTTACAGAGAAAGAGCAGGCTCCTGCAGCGTTTTCAATGCTTAATTATACCGAGAACAGTTGTTTCACACAGGTATAATCTAAACTGCAGATATGGTAGACAATAAAAGAATCCGATAAATATTGTTAACTTAGATATTGCTTTGAACTTTCTTACGTATAGATGCATGAAACTTTACAAGGTCAAGCTTTCTCATAAGGATACGAATCAAGCCATGGTGTTTGATCAGAGACAAATCAGTGTTTCGCATGTTCTTCTTTGGTCCTGTATCTCTAGAGTCTGAATTGCTATTAGGCCAAACTGTGGAAACTAAAAAAAAAAAAATCCCTTTTTTCTTTTCCTGCATAGGAATGAGAAATTCACTTACTCCAACTAACAATTCACTGGTAAGGGTTTCAATCTCCAAACATCTCCTTCTCCAGAACTTTCTGAAATTAAAGCCATTCTGCTTGAAGGGAGGGATCTTTCAGTTATTATTTGATACTATGTCTATCAAATCTCAGTTTCTCCCACACAAATGTCACTCCATGTACATATATCCTGATTACTACTTGCTACACATACTATGAAATGAAAGGGAATTCAATGACAGCCATAGACAGCAGACTCCCTTCTCCCCTTTATTCCCTTTTCTTTCTGATCTATATTGAAATGGAAAAGTGATGAAACATAAAAGCTATCGATGGTTGTACTCAAAAGGCACAAACCAAATTCCTAGCAGAGATCAAAATTATCGAGATCAAAATAGTTTGGAGAACAAAATCATAAGAATATTTTTTCTTTCTCTCCTCCAGAGCAGATAAACAAAATTTTGAGCGAGGGAGAGAACGTAAAGTACCACTGGGCTCAGCTGAGTATAGCAATCTTTTGTTCTCAAAATAGAAATGTAGTCCTACTCCCTTCTACGTCTGCTTCTCTCATTCTTGCATTTGCTGGTTACAATGAGCGTACACATTTGCCAACTTTTTCTGGTACAAGAATCAGAGAAACGTTTCAATATAAATTGTCTACCTTGGTTAAAATAGTTCTTCAGTCCTTCAGATGGATCTGTTTGTCTGGAGACTTAGATTTTCTTCATGATTTGTAGTGCTATAAATCCATTTTAAGAAGTTATACAGGAAAATTCAGTTTATATCTACTTTACTAATACAAGAAAATTATTTCACCTACAGCACTACAGAAATTCCCAGCTTGATCCATATCAGGAATTATTTAAGGAGGACCTTTCCAAGTTATTTCATTAATTCCTTTTTCTAGATACAGCTGAAGAGGAAGACAGATGAGGAACATTTTGCTTTCCTAACTTTAAACTGAAGATTTTTACTGCTGTGACTCTTATATAGTTACTAATCAGTCAGCTGCTGATAATCAGTCTATCAAGAAGGCATACAAAGGTTCAAATTGATTCTGCTCTTAACTAGTTGACTTACTCCTGCCACATATCTAAAAAAGGTAGAACATACATGTGTTGAAAAGTAGCCACCTAATAGAAATGAAGTAATCTGGAATGTACAGCATTTTTTAGTTGGATTTGAATTTTGCAAATCCAGATCAGGAAGTAATTCTATCTGAGTTTTGTTTCATTTGAACTCAAATTTCAAGGGCTGAAGATAGGATAAACAGCTTATGGTTTTTGCTCATCCCTCCTGAGTAGTAAAAACAAAACAAATCAAACCCCCAAATCCTCATTTTCTTTGTCAGATTGCACGTTCCAGAATTCTTGGCCCTGTTTGAGTTGGTTCTGTTGCTTTTTAGTGCAGTATATTCAAAAGAAAAAGAGGAATATGAATCTCTGTGCCTAGAAATAGAACGTCTCAAAGTCAGAGGCCATATATATCAGTGCAATCTACTGAACTATATCTCATCAGATTTAAATTCCTCTTTCTTTATCTCTCCAGCTCAGGTTCACAACCTAGTCTTTGCTTCTTTTATTCTAAAGCAGGAATAAAGGAAAAATACAGAAAAAGGGGAGAAAAAAAACCAAACCTTTCAAAGAATTGGAACTATTAATCAGACATGGCTGTCTTTGTTAAAGCTTTTGTCTGCTGTAAACTTCAGTAAGATAGGGTAAATACTACACAGTCATCAACTGATGGTCCAAAAGCATAACAATAAGAAGCTTTGGAAAAAGAAAAAGAAATAATTACTTCTATATCATCAAAAATCTGTTATTGGATATCATAACTAAACAATGTTATAATTACCAGTCTCAAAAGTCATTTTATCCTCCATAGAGAAAAAGTATTCTTTCATTATATGGGGTTTTTCTGGTTGTGTTTTGTTCTGTTTTTTTTTTTCTTTTTTTTTAAACCGTGATCAAAAGCTACATTAAATAGCTGTATATCTGTCAACTTCAAACCATATCTATGAGTTACTGTAAGAGAAAAGAAGTCACCACCCCTGGGAGTTTTTAATGAGAAAGAGCAGATTGGAGAAGTAAAATGGAAATGGACTCCACACATTCTTTCCAGGATTTCTGGCTTTAAATCTGCACAATAATTTAAATTATTGAATGCGCACAGAGTATTAAATCATTGTGGTTTGCTTGGAAGTGGTTTTAACTTAGAATATAGGGAATACAAGACATGCTACCTGCGTTTATCTGCAGATGCTGATAATTTTTGAGATGAACATGTAAAATGCTGAGTAAGTTTTCCTTATAATGCAATAGATGTATCTGTACAAATCAGAAGGTTCCTCTGAACTGGCTATGGGACCCAAGCCAAGGTTACCTATCAAGAGAAAACATACCATGAGACTTTCAGAAAGGGTACAGAAAAAAAAAATATTGAAACCTCTGTGAACATAAAGAGCTGAGTCTTTACCAGTTCATCTTAGTAAATCCTTTCTATACAGTGAGAGAGAAAAGGCGTTACTTCCCTAAAATTCCATACCAGCTTGGTATCACAGAAGGGAGGATATTTTGTTTTTGCTTTGCATAGATAAGTAACCCACATTTTTAACATGTACATTTTCTGTGGTTAAAAACTTTCTTTCCTAAGTCTAAATTCATTCCAGCCAAGTTGTCCGTAAAGATTTTTCACTGGAAGCCAGACAGACCTAAAGTAGTTTTGTGGCTACAAAGAAGACAGAAACTGTCTTCTCAGAAGTTGCCACGTGTAGAAGACAAGGGACAGCAGGTATAAGTTGTGGGAGAAGTTTTATCTTGACACAAGAAATTTTTTACATTAAGAATAATCACTCAGTGAAACAACCTCTCCAGGGACATGGTAGAGTCCCCGTTGCTGGAGGTTTTCACGACGCCTTTGAACAGGCTGCTAATTAATCTCATCTAGGCTCCCTTCCCCACAAAAGGTTTCAGAGCTCCTCTTTAGTTTCAGAGTTCCAAAGGCTGATGTTGTGATTCAGGATTTTGAATCTTTCCTTAGGAGCTAGTGCTGAGATTCAACACTTAAGGTTGATTCTAAGGGCAAATTTATTTTTCTGAGGTAAAAACTGTCTCTAAAGGGGTTGCCTCTCTCCACCTCAAAACCAAATCCTAATTACACACTAATTCTAGTATACCTTCCTGTTTATTATGAGTAAAACTTACTGGACAAAGGAAGTAACAGAAATCTTTCCACAATTTACTCCTAATGGAAGTAAGAATGGCTGTCCTGAAAAAAACCTGCTGAATTTACACGTCTTCTAAATGAGCTTGAGTCAACTGATAAATTACTATAAAATTATTTGAAACCAGTAGTTCTTCTGAACAATGGAAGTGATCTTTGAATTTTTTTTTTGGTAGAAAGCTTAAGAGGCTTGACCGTAGATCAAAGCTGATGGAGTTTTTTTTCATGAAAAGATAATCATAGAATCATAGAATAGTTAGAGTTGGAAGGCACCTTCAACGGTCATCTAGTCCAACCCCCCTGCAAGAAGCAGGGACATCCCTGACTAGATCAGGTTGCTCAGAGCCTCATCCAGCCTGGCCTTGAACGATTCCAGGGATGGGGCATCCACCACCTCTCTGGGCAACCTGTTCCAGTGCTCTACAACTCTCATTGTAAAAAATTTTTTTTTCTAATATCTAATCTAAACCTACCTCCTTCTAATTTAAACCCATTACCCCTTGTTCTATAATAAGTTAAATGGATAAGTCTGGGCAGTACCAAAATCCTCCAACAGCAGGAAACACAGTAATACTATTTTGAAGAAGTCACACAAGGAGGTTAACAAGCATGTGGCCACAATACTTCAGCATTTTGAAAATTTAAAACCATGTATCTTTACAGATAATTGAACCAAACCATGCCTGCCTTCAAGTAAAATATAAAATATTGATTCATATTTCAGAATGCTCATCTCTAGACTTCCATGTATTATCTGTAGCAGATGTTGACCGTGTGATTGGCCATGCTGTTCATATTTGGTTAGAGTGAACATTCACAAAAACGTCTTTGTGTTGTGCCAGCAGTGCCATGCACGCACATAGAGTTGCATGTTTTGAGCTGCTCAGATGTGTAGAGAATGAGGGCAGAAGGCAGAACAAGAAACACCAGTAGTGACTGGGAGAGAAAGGAATTAATACATTGTTATTACGGCAGAGGCCTCTCAATCAGAAGTGTCAAATATAATTAGGTAATGGCTTAGATCTTGCACTGGGTTCATATTTACCATCTTCAATGGGCTGGTAGTTCATTCAGATTCCTACCTCACACGAGTGCATAACTCTTCTCTTCATGGTGTCTCACTTAGCAGCAACAAGATGAGGCTGGAAGCTTAATAAAAATCCAAGTGCTAACAAGAGTCTCCTCAAAACTGTGTGAAACTATATCCTCTGGGTGATACCTGAATGCCAGACCAAATATTGCTGACTTCAAAAAAATAAAATGCCAGACAAGAAACTTAAGTGTGTTGTTCTGAAGCAACGCAGTTGTCTGTAAAATAGTTACGAGTTTTCATTATCATGCAGTCATCATCAAAATATGTGCTTTGGCTTGAAAAAGCAGCCCACCAGTGATATTAAAAAAAAAAGGGAAGGGGAGAAAAAAGTCCTTTCCATTCCTCAAATGCAGTGTCTTTGTGGTTGTGTCCCTGGCTGTCAACACTCCTTCCCGGTTGAAAGATTATTAGAAAAACAGGGTTCTGCCACTGCCAGTGGCCTCAAGAGCCTCATTATATCCTGAGGATAACCCCAGAGAGAACACAAAATCTAAACATTGGCCATACGGAGTCCTTTTAAGTCAGGGTACGCACACATGCTTCAGCCAAATTTACCAGCAGGTGAAGCTCACATAGCTGCACACAGTCAGTATTAAGAAAAGACCATGAGAAACTCGGCAGCTTTTATCAGACTTTCTACAGAAGAAAAAAAAAAAAACCAAACACCAAATTCAACTCCCTGTGTTGCCTTTTCTTCCTGCACATGTGTGGTTTTTGTCTTCTGGAAGGGGAAACTGAAGCGTATGAAAAGAGAGGTGAAAAAAAGAGGTGAAGATGCACTTCTTGAAAGCTTTTCTCCTTAGATAACTAAAGGTCTTGTGGTCATATCTTAATCCCATCCCTTTGAAAAAAAAGCTTACAATGCTTTTATGGTTTTTTGCTCTTGGACTAAAAGCCTACAGCTGTTTTGAAGGCTGACATAGTTCTAGCATATAATTAATACCATTTCCATTTAACTTACCAGTTAAATCTTAAACAGAATGCACAAGCTGTGACATATTACTGACAAGAAGCGATGCATATTGGACAATTGACTCGGTGGTGGCCTTTAATGCTGTGCCCTGTTGGTGTGGTGTCTGTGGTTACCATTTTTCATTGGAGAAATGTCAAACAGTTCATGGGCCTGGCAAACATAACCATCACAGGGAATTTTGCTTCTGCTTGCTTTCATCTCACGAAACAGTTGCATTTACTTACAGAGTACGCATAGATTTATAGGCATATATGCAACTTACACTCTGTATACACGTATATCTATTTTTATAGAAATATGCTTAGGATAGAGAGTAGTTCTGGTTGCAGTCTGGTGTAGTTTATCTCTACTAGACAGCCAAGAAACAGGTAAATTAGTTTTAAACTAGCTAGTTTTGGAGCATACTGTCTTGGTTATCTGCATTACTGGAAGTCAGTTCCATCAATGCGGCATGAATGCACTCTTCAAGTGAAAGATTCATGGTGAATACTGGTTCACAAATGCAGAAATTGTGTCTTATATGAATTCTTCAGTATTTGGTGAAATTGTTCCTGTGAGCATTTCTGTCTCTAAATTCTTTCTTTAGTGTATTAATGGAAAACAGGCACAAAAAGGAAAACAAGCACAATAGAAGGGGTTGGATAAACATTGCAACATTTTTTTCAATATTTCCAAAACCCTAATCAACAAACTTTACTGTCAACTGCCCTATATATTTGAATCACAGGATAAGATTTCTCCAGTGAAAGCTGTTCCCGGCAGAAGACCTGGTTAGCGCAGATTAGAAATAGCACTTAATGTCATTAAAGCAATCAGTTGTCACTAACAGGAACCAGTCAGCTGGCACAGCCTGTATCACTGGTAGACAAATTTGTCACGACTTAGCTAAAAGCAACAACAAACCCGAACATCCTACTCAATATAGCAGGGATGAAAAGTACTCCAGCAATAGCCTCAGAGGGAGGCTATTCCCACAGAGGAACATTTTAAGAAATACATTGAGTAAAAATTGGTGACTCTCACTGTTTCTTTAGGGTTTTTTTCTTGTGAAAGTGCCGTTTGAGGGTATTTTTCCTCTTTCCAGCTCATTGGTGGGGATATGTCAGTGGTGGGGTCTTGCCCTGAATACAATCAGTGAGGACAAGTACTGCTCTGAGCTATCGTAATCCCATTATGCTCCCCTTATGTTCTTCCCATCAACTGGCTATAATGCGGCTGGTTGGCTTTGAATTGGGATTATTAGTTTTGAAAGCCTTTAAGGTGTTGGGCCCGGCTGAGTTTTAGACACACAGTAACATAACATCTGCTCTTTCAAGAATCTGCTACTACTTCTGAAATTGGCAGGTGACTATATTTTTAACCGAGGGAGGCACTACAATACCCCTACAAACTTATTTTATTTATTCCCTCTTAACTTTTAAAACCTACCTTTGTATCTTTTCTTTAATTTCCAAAGGTGTTCTCAGATTGACTACTGTTGGCTCTATATTATTACTCCCCTATACGCTCATTTTTATTATTTTTCTTACTGGATCCCTCACACTGTTTTTCAGGCTTATATTTTGAGACCATGGCACTGTATTTTCCTTTTACTGTTTATAAACTTTTACAATGTTTTTTTCTGTTGCACATGATCATGTAAACAGAGCAAATGTGAAAATAATTGCTGAAAATAATATTGAGATTAGGTAATAGGGGATTTTTCAATATTGGCTTCTCTCTTGAGTTCCAATATAAATCAATGCATTATTTCAGACACGAATATTTCTACTTGTGCAAGGCTTGAGAAGTGACCTTCTTTGCCTCTCTGCTGCCAGAATCAGAAAACGCCTCCCTGAACAATGCAGCCCACATGACTGTATCACTTTAAAAGTTTATTGGTCTTTAGTATGAGGCCAATACTGAAAGAATGACAAATGTCATGCCTGTTGCACACAAAAGAGTTGGCACTGCTTACTTCATTTTCCAAGTGGTCTAACTCTTCAGGTCCAAATGGATATTTTTGGTTGGTACTCGGTATGAGCTGGAGAAGAACTTGAAACAAATGGTTTCCCACAAAGAAATGAATTGAGAAAGACAGTGATTGTGAAGGCGGCCTCAACAACATCTGGGAAAGTGCACACTGGTTAGCTAGTTTTACTTGAAACAGGGAATATGGTTTTTCTGTGGCAGAAGGTCTGATTGCAATTTTTGTATGGAGAAGTTGCTTATTACTTGATACAAATTTTCAAATTTATCACAGAAATGTTGGTTGGAAAGGACTGCTGGCCATCATCTGCTCCAACCTCCTGTCTGAAACAGGACTAAAGCCAACCTTAAATTGAGTCAGTCAGAGCTTTGTCTAAAGCTTGTAAACCTCAGAGGAAGGTGACTCCAAGGCCTGTCTGACCAGCCACAAGTGGGGACAGTAGCTATCACCCACAAGATTAAAAAAAAACAAAACAAAACAAAACAAAGCAAAACAAAATCCCACCCAACAACTTAAAGAGCACTTTCAGGAAATGATAAGACCTCTCCTACTACATTGTTGTCTCCATGCCCTTAACCCCTGAAAAAATGTTTTTTTGTACTTAAGACCACAGCTTTTCTGGTGTGCCACCATTTTGTAACCAAGAAAAGAATGCAGCAGCAGCACAAAGTGGTTACTACTGTTTTATTAAATTGAGATCCTCATAAATTCCATCTGCTGACCATGTGTTCCATCTTTTTATGTGCAAACTTACTCTCATTTTAAGAAATACTGAGCACATATGCAAGCACATGCTCTTGCAAGTCCCCAGGCTTTGTATTTGCACCACGCATAAACCTTCAGCATGTGAATCTAGCATGAAAGATCTGTTGAATGTGCCCCTGTCACCTCTTAATCACTGTATCTTTTTTTTTTTTTTTCTAAAAACGAATCTGACTTTAAAAACTGATCAGGTGATCATTAGACTATTTTACTTAAGCATTATCTAGCACAGATAATCTGTAGAGCTAAATGAGGAGACAGAGATTTCAGCCTGTAATCGTAGTAATTTGAAGGGGAAAGGATTTTGCCCTAACATCTGTGGCAATGAAGGATTGGAATCCAGAGCAAATGGCAGAGGGCAGGTAGGGCTTTGCTCAGAAAAGCCACCAAGCTTTCACAGGGCATTTGTAGTGATGGTTAAAACCCAGTGGGCCTAGACATTAAACCTAATCTCCAGCTAGTACTGCTTGCGAATGCTTGCAGCTGCTATCGTCAGGAGACACATGGTCGTTTTGTTTCTGGTTAACTTCACTGAAATTTGGAGGAAATATTTTGTAAGGGGATTTGACCAATTTACTAGTTTAACTTTTCTAAATCCACTCAAAGTCACAAAACCCCCTATTTAGATACTGCCTCCTCAAAGAGAATATAGAGATGACTTTGGAAGTTATGTTGTTTTGACTTTTGTACTAACATTCTGCTGTAGATAACTGTGGTATTGTAAAGGCCAAAGTACAACCTCTCTACCTCAAGGAAGTTGGCAACTAACCACCGAGGTATGAGAACCTCAGATGAAGAGTTGAATTGCAATTCAACAGACCCTCAGTCATAATCACAGAAACTGTTCTTTCAATTCCTTCATCTATTGCTTAAACAGAAGAGCCTATATAAATCTTATCCTTACATTTACTCAATGAAGTCATGCGTATTAAAGCACATCAAAGAAACAGAAGCGAGACACAAAGATAGGGGGTCATCTGCAGGCCTCGATGACTGGAGTAAATGCAGCCCCAAGCAACTTTAGTGCCAAAATGAGCTGTTGTGCTTAGTAACCCTAAAAATATATAAGGAATAGAAATACATACATATAAACAAGGAAGGGAAAACATACAGTGCAACACTTGTGTAATCCGTTATTACCTGTCAGCTTTCCAAGACAGTAAGAAGCAACTAGAATGATCTGAATACGACTAAACCAGACACTCAGTACTAGCAGGGCTTCTGAAAGAAAGGAGATGAAAGTTGATTTCTTCAGGGAATGGACAAGAAATTGAGGAACAAGGCTACATTAATATGAGTGATGACTGGGCAAAGAGAAGTTGTGGTTTGTCTTATATAAAATTATTTAAAAGTAAGGGCAATATTCTGCTTGCAAGTTGCAATACTGGCCTTGAGAAGGGGCTAGTTAATAAAACATCACAAAATTCTTCAGAAAGATATTTAAAGATCTGTTTCCATATTACTAATGTATTGTTTATGTACCAAAGACTGAGGCATTATTGTTAAGTGACTGCTTCAAAAGACATATTGAAATATTTCATACTGCATTATCTTCAACAGGATTTATTTAGGAAGAAGTTGAGTGTTGGTTCTCTCAAGGAAAACTTATTTAAAGAAAAAAAGAGGGAAAGACATCCCTTTGAATAATACTAGTAGAAGTAAAAGTAGGCCAAAATTCTGCCACTGGGTGATAGTAGTAGGGTTAGAAAGGACTGAAATATAATATTTTCTGAGGGGAAAAACAAAGCATTTATACAAGTGACTATTTTTGGTTTTCAGTCTTAGAGTGAGGTTTTAAACAAGGGCTCTGGATTTTTGTGGCTGCATGATCTTGTTGCTGGAGCCCCTGGAGGCTGTGACAGTGCTGTAGGACTCAGGATATTTCTCAGCTCCTGTGCAAAGGTGTATCCACCGGTCACTTTCTAACTCCATGGTGGGACAAGGTTCCAAGCACACATGGCAAAGGAGAGCAGTATGAGAGCCTGAAGGGAGTGAGTTAGGGCGTGCACCAGCCACTCCCTTGGGGCCAGCTGTGCTGGGGACTCACCGATCCTGCTCAACGTAGCCTAACAGCCTAAGCAAACTTGGGTCATAACAACTCCGGAGTATAAATTAGTATTTGAAGGAACAGCTAAGATCACTCATACCGACCAGTACAAGTGAAGTCAGTTTTGGACTACGCATAATGAAGATCAGCCATTTGAAACAGCTCCTTCCGCTCCAACCTGAATTATTGCTACATTCTAGAAAGGGAAGTTATTTTCTGCCTCTTTGGAGTGACAAGATCAGAAGTACATGGAGAAGAAATAATATCTAAATGCAGTGTAAACTTTTGGCATGTGAAATAGAACTGAAATAATATAATGTGGATGCAAGGATGTTTCTTCTTCTCGTTATTTGCCAGAAAGATTTCTGTAATACATGACTTTTCATCTGCCAAAACCATATGCATCTCTGACAGAAATCACATTATGTTTTGTGTCTTTTTTTTACATAAACTGACAAATACAGCCTTCTTCATTGCTTTTTCAGTAGTGGAAAAAATTTATTTGGTCAGTATTTTTTGAAACCTGGGGCTGTTCCATGTCTGTTTTCATCTTTTGAAAAAATTGAAGACAGGTTTTTAAGAGATAGCATAATCCCCATCTCAGCAATTGTGTGCAATTTCACTAATTATCTACTATTTTTAAAGAGAAGTGCAAAGGAAACCTGAGCAACTTCCATACCTCTGCTAACTCTGAAGTCTGGTTATTTCTGTACTTGAATTTAACTTACAAACTGAGGCAAACATTTTTGCTAAAAAGAAGGAAAATCTTAGACTCTTCCTAAAATGTTAAGTGTCCATTGCCTAGAGAAATGTACCACTGAAAATATGCCGTTCAACCGACTAGTTATGGTCTTTAAAAGAAAAGAAAAAAACCCAAACAAACCATGAGTAGTTTTGGGGGATTTTCTTTTCCATACTTTCTCCTTTCAAATATGGTTGGACACTGAGGCATCACTGTCTTTCTTTGGTCATGTTAAACCAAATCATATTTTAGCCTTGTTATGTTTTCTTGAAGACATGAAAGATTTTCACAACTTGCTTTTGAGATTGATGTTTCTTTTCCATTAGTTCTTCATTCTTTAAACATTACGAGCATGTATACCAGTGGCATTTGTTTGTAACATGGATTCCCCTTGTAAGTTTGTGCAAACTGTTTAGTCTTGAGATGGGACTGAGCAGTGCTAATTTCTCCTGTTTTCCTGATGTGCCCTGAAGAAAGGTCTGATTAATGAGCAACTCTTTAAGTCTTTAGAAGGGAAATCTCGCTAAAACAGATTTTATCAGAAAACGCAGCTAGGGCTGTCTTTAACCCTCAGCAAGTTCCCTGAAACTTGGCTGACATCCTCACATTCCAAAAAATCTTTAAAAAATTTGCTACCTCGTCCCCTGCAGAGTAATCACATGTTTAGGAGACCCTTCACATGAACCAGATTAAAAGAAGCAATGGATAGATATTTATTTATTAGAGAAATTGAAAAACATGGGGAAAAAAAAGAGATACCAATATGAAAGAAAGCTTAGAAAATATGAAAAGAAAAATGGAAAGAAATGTGCATTCTGTTAACTCTCCCTTGTTCTAGAATAACAAGATTTCCCTCTGTAGGACTTCTGCTGAGAAAGCAAAGATCAATACATCACAACTGGGCACTGCCTAGTGATGTAAGACTCAGTACACAGCATTCTTCTAGCTGAACTTAGGTAATAGGTAATTAACAGCTATTGATCAAAAAATATAGTGTGCATGTGTTTGTTCCTACCAAGACAGTTCATAAAAGTTGGGGGTTGGTTTTTTTTTTTGCAAAGCATCAGGTAGTCATAGTGCAACATGTTTGTCTCTCAAGTATGCAGCAAACATATTCTGATTACAAAAACAAACTGATCAAAATCATAGGTCTTTTTGTGAAAAATGCCATCTTTTCTCTGTACAGTGGTAGTTTTTCGTCAAACCTGCATTCCCATCAATAACGGTACAACCGGCTGCAGAATTTCAGAAGACTCTAAAAAGTGAGAATTCCTATCTTTCCTCATAAAATGCAAAGTCCAGTCCAGATTACTATGATTTGGTTGAGGGGTTTGGGAAGAACTGTTGGACATCCAGAAGATGCAACAAAAGGTGACTTGAGAAGAAAGAGGGAGGGTGTATAAATACATATATGTGTCATTTACACTAGGAGGGGAAATATTCCTACAGTGCACATCAAAGACAGTTGTTTGTGCCTTTCAAATCTATTGGACTCTTCTAATTTCCAAGCTTCTAGCTTGAAGAAAATGGGCAAGATATCATAATATTTTAATTTATTATTTCTTTAATTGAGAAGCAGTTTTCCCTTTCTTTTAAGTAATTTAGTGCTCAAATGATAGCATGGACTATAAGCACAGTCTTGAAGAGAAAAGGACTGATTATCAGCTGTTGTTGGATTCATTCTTCCTGCTATACAGGATTTTAACAAATGAATACAGTTCTCCTGCTCTTAGAATAACAAATCCAACATAAGAAAATTGCTCAGGGAACTTACAAGCCAAAGTTGCAATGTATAAGGCAAAAGACTAACAGGAACCTAAATAAAGATGGTAATCATTAAATGATCCCTTCTTTGAGGGTTTACATTGGAAAGCCTTTGTTGGCTTAGATATTTGAGACAAGTCCCTTTAGCATAAAACTCTCTGGTGAGTGTGAGGAAGCTGCCGGTTTACTGCGGGGTCCCTTGAGGGAAAGTAGGATGTAAAGGCAAGTGTTTTTTCAAATATTACTGAAGTAAGTTTCATAACAGACCCAAAGAGGTAGCAAAGTTATTGTTCCCACTTGACAGATTTGGAAACTGAACCACTACGCAATGAGGTCATTTCTGTGAGATCAGGCTGCAAGCAATAGCCTTTGCCATCTTGCCTTAGAGCCCTAGCAAACAACTTCATCCCCACAATTATTCTTCAAGGCAAGATGATATTATCCCCTACTTTATAGCTGGAGAACTGATGCCCAAAAAGATTTAGCAACTTGTTGGAGACTGTACAAAAAGTCTTTGACAGCTCTGGAAACTGAAACCAGATCTTCAGAGGCTCAGTCTGATACCTTAAACACATGCCTATCCTGATTCCTATCCTTTTGTCTGTTCCTTAAGCCAATTTTACCCGATTTGACTTTAAAATATTGACGTACTGAAGTAGTCTGCTCATTGCATTTGTTTTGAAGTAATGAGCACTAGCAAACGCCGCGGGTTGGATAGCAGCAGCAAAGGCCGTGACAGCCCACAGCACAGATGTGCACCACAGAAGCAGAATTTCAGCAGCATTTTGGAAAAGAGGTATGTCCCATGCCACATTATTCCTTGCCTAATTCAAAGAACATCAGAGTTGCATACCAAAGGCACAACATACTGGTTTTCTGATAAGACATGCCCAATTCCTTCTTAAAAGATGAGAAGGACATTAGATGCTAAAGAGAATCTCTGTAACACATCTTGTGAATGGCGTCCCACTATAAAAAAAAAAAAAAAAAAAAAAAGAACCCTCAAAATCCCCAAATCAAAACTGAAAAACCATCACAACAAAGCCAGCATATGCTGGAAGAAACATACTCTTACTCTCTCTCCCACGTGAACTAAACGGCCCTCTGGGAAGTTGCCTCTATACCCCAGTCAACAAATGTAGAAAATCATAAAGATATCTTAATTGAAAAAATAAATGACTCGCAGCAAGTCTGGGCTATCTCAATCCAAACAACAAAGCAGCTCAGTTTATTTAGGGAAGACAGATTAGCGGAGAAAATAGTCATCAAACCACGAAATTACTAACCAGGGACATCCCTGCTAAGAGATTTACTTTGCTAACACAATGGCCCAGATTGTTTGTTCTGGTCTTTATGCTCACAGAGCAGTGCAAGAGAGGGTGTGCAAAATTAGGATAAGGCACTTAAATTCCTCTGTAATTCTGGTGCCAGTCATGTAGTCCTTCATGTATTGTCAGGGAGCTCTCTATACATTCCCTGGGCCATTGCAGCAACCAAGGTGACTGAGAAACAGAAATTCTTTGGCCACGCCACCTTCTTTCCTGGTCACATTCCTGTTACTGCAGCAGTGATGAAAAACATCTGTTGAGGTTGTTTCCCTCAGACCAGAAAAGACCCATTTAACCATGGCTGAGCAGTGGATCTGGATGAATAAACAGTGTTTGTGCAATTGTTTAATGAACTTTCAAGAAGCAGTGAATGTTTTTTTTCTTTATTTTACTTAAAAACTGAGGAGGAAAAACAAAGGAATGAGAAGTGGGTATAAGTGGATATACTCAAAAGTCCTTCTGACTTTTTGATGTGTACCTTCTCATGGTATTTTTCTAGACAGTGACTTCACAAGCTTTCCAAGACGAGTGAATAGCTATTCCTTTGGAAAAAAAAAATGCAGTCCCTAGAACAGTGTTTTTAAAGCTTACTCTTTTCTTGCAAGGCTTGACATCTGGAATTTGGTAGCCAGGATTTCTTACCAACAAATGAAATATAACTAATTTTATAAAATGTCGTGGAATTATCATTCCTGTTTACTGAAAAGTCTCAGTTAAATACTGTGAGTAATAAAAAAGAAATCTGGGGTAAATTATACAATTTGAACAGAACCTATATTGCAATCTGCCATAAAGTCACATCAAATCTTAATCTAACTTTTTAGATTTATTACCAGTTCATCATGTGAACAACAACAACAACAACAACAAAAAAAAAACCAAAAAAACAAACATACAAAGATAAGCTGCCCTTTTACTGCGCTTCACAAAAATATGATGGAAAGCACAGGGCAGAAACATGTTTACAAAACTACTCCACATAATCCACATAAGTGACTAATACAAGTATACATAAAAATGAAGGTCAAAAGATAATTGTTTTCCAGAGTAATTTCTCTGACATGAACTGACCCAGTACAACAGATGACTATTCAGTGTGCTGCCTCATGCAAAACTCAACTATTTCCCAAAACATACACAGAAAAAAATAAATAAAAACAATATGAGGAAGCAATTGATATTATCGTTCCCCCATTGTTCTCTACTCTGTAAACCAAAATAACTCGAAGGACACTATGAAATCCTCTGACAAAATATCAAGGAGACATAAGCCTCCAAAAAGCTTTTTTTGCTAAAAAAGCTAAAAGCTAGAAGACATCAAGACCACCACACAGTTTATTTTCCCAAGAACATTTTTGGCACTTAGGAAATTTTCTTTGGTGGTAGGCTTCACACACAGGTCATGTCAAAAACGTACAGGCTGGAAGGAGTTCCACTCAGCCCAGCTGGGCTCTGAATCTATGTCAGGATGAGATCTGTGCAGAAATACTCCTTCTTCACCCATGCCTTGCTTTTCCTAGGAAGAAAACCCAGGGATCTGGGTGGGAGGGAGATGCAGAGCTGGGGCTGGACCTCCAGCAGCAGGCAGGACTGTGGGGCAGTGGAGTCCATACCCACCACATGCTCTGGGATAGGCACCAGCCTCTCAAAGACATTCACATTTGACCATAACAGAAGATTAGCCCATCTCGCTAGAGCATCTCTTTTAGCCCCCAGTTTGCCCCTGGAAAATAAGCTTCAAATGAAGCAGGGCACACTTTAGGGTCTCCAAAGAGAAAGTTAAACATGTTCCCAAGCAGCTGGGAGAGAGCCAATCCCAAACCTTAAACGTGCACATGTGATGCCCTCAGCATGGCTGAGAGCGCGGATGCGTTATAGCCAAAACCACAGAGCCCGCGTGCTGCCAGGGCAAGCAGGATTTCTGACAAGATTTATCATTTCCCTATTGTGATCTAGCCCTGAAGGCATTTCATTTTAATACAAAGTAAGCACTTGCGATGATTAAGAGAAATGTACAGTTGGATCACTTTGTTGTTCGGTGGCCAGTCATAACACAAAATTTGCTGGTTAGTGCAGAAATAGAGCATTTCAGCCTATATGTGGTTACCGTCTGCTCCAGCATCTGGGTTGATGCAGCGAGCTCTCGACACAGACCGACTGTGCTATTTTACGCCTTCGTTAGCTTCCCTCCCTCTGCCACCACCAACACGGTGCATTTCTCTCCATATGTTTACTTGCTTGAGGGAAACACAAGAGTTTATCAAAAAGGTTTACATGAGCAACTCTTGTCTGTTATCGTCAGGGCCCTGAGCACATCCCCATCCTGGGGGCTTGGCTCAGCAGCTGAGGGAGGCCGGTGCAGTGGCTGCAGCTGGAGCCTACCCCTAGCCTGGCTGTCCCAGGCCACTGTCTGGCACCGGTTTCCTAATCCTGATCCCTTGCCTTTGGAGCTGACATCCTGACCTCAGCCTGTCCCCAGGAAAGTGCCTGATGCCCAGGACTGGGGCTGCCGCCCTGGTTGGGGTGGTGGGACAGGCCAGGCTCTGCCCCAACAGACCCGTCTGGGGAACCCCGTCCCCTGCCAGCTACATTCCCTGTGCAGACAGAGAGAGAGATGCTGTTTCATTTTATTTTTAGTAGCACTGGAAGAGTGGCATTTGCTGACTTTCACACCTAAACTGCAGCCCAGGAAGCCCCTTTGGGACTTGTTTGAAGGCGAAGCACTCTCTTGAGGTATACGTGGAGACCCTCACAGGCTGGGCTGCAAATGGGCATGGGGTAAACTGAAAGCAGCTCTCAGAGAGGCTATGGAGCATCTAGTTTCATGCTTGATGAGCACTTTCAAACATGTATAGTGTAAAACATATACAATGCCTGTAAACAAGCTGAGAAGTCGCTCAGCTCATGACATGTATGGCCTTGCAATCACCAGCAGCACAACTCCCCTTTGACCACCAGCATGGCAGTGACGATGGCCTCTTTGGGGCCAGAGCCCCTTCAGCTGCCGCAACGGGATTTCCCACCCGGACCCTCCCCAGTCTGAACGTAAAATCCACCCTCTGGCTGTCTCCCACTCCTTCCCAAATCTGCTGCCTATCCGAGGCTGGTGTTCGTACGTGTATGCCTTGGCACTGTTTTTTTTATCCCTCCCACCATGAAAGCAAGCGGCAGGACCTCCAATCCAGACATCTGATTTAAATAAAGATCCAGGAAAGGAGGCTGGAAAGCTGGCATGTCCCTTTGCTTAAGAGCAAGCTCCTAGGTAAGAGATAGGCAACGCCGCCGAGTTTCAGCCTGCGGCCTTGCAGCGTGCTGCCTAATTAAAACCAGCAAACGCCACTCCTCACATTGTCCTCCGCACGGCCTTCCACTGGCTTTTGAGCTGGTTCGCACGGCGTGCCCAAACCCACTTGCCCGTTAACACTGCCCTGAGCGGTGCCACCCCATCATGACTTTTTTAAGAGAGAAAGGCAGTTTGTCAGACTCGTTTCACAACATAATAACAGCATGTAAATGGCTCCTCTGGCTGTTTCCATTTGGAGTGCAGCTGGCAAGAAAAGCCTGCACAGACTTACACAGAGAAGGGGATGATAAAAAGGAAACATTTCCCCTTAGCAGTGTGATTAATACCTAATTGTATCCAGTTATCAATTACATTTGTAAGTATGCAAATATATATACATATATATAAAAGACTTGGGAGCATATAGGTAGAGGAGAGGAGGAAAAGGAGAGGTATGAGATGTACTCAAAAGTGAATTTTAATGCTTCCAACCATTCAAGCTGGAAAAACAATAGAAGGGATTCCTACTGCTCACAGTTGACAAACAGATTTTTTGGATGGGATTAGCAGTCTGCTTACCTGTTCACTGTCTGCACAGCCTCCAGGAAAAACAGAGAAGGGACAGAACTTCAGATTCTGCTATGATAACCCCCAATGTGATTCTTGTGCTCTCCTCTTGCTTTTCCTTTTTTTTTTTTTTTTTAAAAAAAACCTCTGCATTTTCGTTATCATTGCTCTGACCTCTCTGTGCTTGGTTTGGACCTCATTCTGCCATTCTTCCTCTATTTCTCCTACTGGCACCTTCGATGCAAATGCACTTGTTTCCCTGCTACCATTTTCAAATTGCAATCAGGAGGGCTGGATTGGGTTTCCCCAAAGTACAGGTGCTCCTGTAAGTACATAATTAATTCCCCCTGAGATGTTTCAGTCCTTAATTATCCTCCTGTCTTCAGTTGAAAAAGAAATAACCATGAAAATAACTATGAAAAGAAAAAAACATGTGTTAACAGATATTTCTGGGTATAGCAAAAGACTCCTGCAAAGCCTAGTAATGGTGTAATACAAAAAGACAACTTGGATATTGTGTGTAGCATTCCTTGGCACTTCTGTGGCTGGGCGAAGGTGTTGGGTGCTACCCATGTAGAATATCACTCAAATGGGAAGTAAGTTGGATAGATCACATATACACCTATTGATTTTCCTCTTTGCTGGCCAGTGAAATTATTTAAGCCTTGTGTAACACCTTGTTTCAGTGAAAAAGAAGCTGACACTTTGAGCTAACACTTTGAGATGGTGATAGACAATAATCTTTTACGTGTAAGTGTATACTTAACCCCCTCTCCCGCTCCAATATGTGTGGTTATATCTCATTTCTCTGATGGGAAAAGTTTTTTCCTCAGTAAAAGTTAGATTTTCTTATTGGAAAAAAAAAAAAAAAGACATTTGGAAAATGTTGGGTAACTATTCATTTATACTTTAGAAACAGCTAGCCAGTCTAGGTGTTGATGGTGCCCAGGAGTTAAGAGGTATGCGTTAATATCACTGAACTTGCAAGATTCTGCAAGTCATTTTTGCAAGTGGGAGAGGAGTTCAGATTTCGGAAGGCAGATAGACCCAGTGTGACCGTGTGGGCAGCAGGGTGCTCAGGTAGGCACTTCGTTGACACACACAATGACATGGCAGCACCAAGGAAGCTTCTTTTTTTTTTTTCTTTTCTAAGTGCATTCAAATAAACTGTAGGGCTTCAGTTCTTTTCTGACACTGTTAGAAACAGATTTATTCTTCCTTCTCGTTCTTGGAAGCCAAGTTAACCCAGACAGCCTGAAGAGATTTCCAGGTTCCCTAATGACCTCACAGGAATTGAATAATGAAATCATATCTGCCTCTTTACTGAGTACAGACAGCCCAAGCTTACACAGATCTAATTATTGCATTTCTTGAAGATAAATTGCAGCCTTGAAGGCGTCTTGCAATCAGTTATCAGGCATAACTCCATGGGCACTAACTTTCATTTTTCTCCAGTACAGTGATGTACTGCCAATATTTAACAAGGGGCTCCCACTAAAATTTCCCTATTAATCTGTTCTATACCCTTGTGTCCCTGAGGCACATACCCTTGTAGGGAAAGAAAATAGTAATGAAGAAAATTTATTCATTTATTTTTATATTACTGTTTAAACATTTTCTGAGAATCACAGCCAAAGAGGAAAATAAAACCACTTGGCAAACAAATCTCTATTATATGTACTTTTGCAGGAAATGTTTATACTTCACCTCATTCCTGTTAAAAAAAGAAAAGCTAGAGCACTTATAAAGTGGTGTTTGACTTGTGATATTAGAGTTGGTAGCAGCAAAGATGTGGATTTACCTGCCTGTGAAAAAGTGGCAAACTCAGGAAACTTGTCCTTTCAAAAAGTATGAGAAGGGATAAAACTGATATTCTCAAGTACGAGAATAACAACAATTAGCTGAGTGAAGGGAAAGGGATTTTTCATTAAATGAAGTGATCGCCACCTTACTGCCTTGAGCAATTCTGTCCATTTCAGTTGGATGGAGGAATGTGTAACTAAGAAAGAATAAAAGTCACAGGACCACTCCATATTTTTAGACAGAAACAATTCTGCTTTTGATTTTGTACAGGGACTAGTCACCAGATAATATAGTTACAAGAGGATGAAAAGAAATAACCAGATTTAACAAATATCTGATGGGTGCCACAGTTCCATCAGTGGCAGGAAATCATCCCAATATTCCTTTCAATTTGGCTGCAAAACCTTAAAAAGACTCTCAAGAAACACCAGGGATTTGCTCCAATGATATTCACTTTTTCTCTTTTTTTTTTAATCCAAATCTGATTGTATTTTCAAATTGTCTAATCTTTTACTTGTATTTGCCTTAACAAGAAACCAGAAGTATGTTTTTAAGTTTTTATAGATTGATTCCAAATGTAAAACAATTGCTACTTTATTTTTATTGTTTGCATAGCTGGTAGGAATATTAATGGCCTTATATGGATTAAAAGGAAACATAACATTTAATTTGTTTTTTTTGTTTTAAAACCCTAAGTTTTTCTTACTCTGAAGTGAAAAAACACATATTTCACTTGAAAGCTGAGAGCTTGCATGAAGTTTTCTATTATTGCTCACATCTTATTTGACTTTTTAAAAGAACTGATGTGAAAACTATTGGGATGACATGACTACTCATCCTGAAAATTAACAAGTAGCCACCCGTTATTAAGCAGACCAAATATTTCAATAAAAGGTCCTGCTGAGTTGTCGCTGTTCTGAAACAGATTTCACTTGAAAATTGAAATAATGAGGTTCCCCTAAACTGATAAGCAGCTCAATCAAGCCCACTGCACTGGATCCATAAATCTTAAGCAGAGCTTAATTACAAGCTGAGTTTTCCTGACAGAACCAATACAGGGGCCTTTTCCTCTCGCCTGCTGACTAGTTTTGGTTCCCATGATTCAAGCAAATCTCTGTAGACCTGCCTGCAAGGAAAACAGTTTGGAGTTTAGACATCAGTTAAAAGGCAGTTTGAGGGAGCTGCAAAAACAATACCCCAATGAGGCTGTTGAGCATTGCAGACAGCTCAAAACAAAACACCCAAGTAAGTAATTAGGAAGGTCAAATCACTTCCAATTAGGCATCTGAACAGCAAACCTATGTCATCTCAGAGGGCCATTCCCTTGGAAAGATGATGACCACCTCTAAATATATACCTTACCCCCTATATAGCAGTGGCTTTCCTCATGTGGAAAAAAGCCCGAAGAGCAGACTGTGGTAACGTGGGATCACACATAGCTTTCTGGAGTGGGCAGCATGTCTATTCTACTGCTGTGGGAACATTCACAAACACTTAGAACACACATATCCTGATCCTGTCTGGGGATACCAAGAGCAAGATTTAGTGTGTGAGAGAAAAAGTCGTGCTGAAGTAAATGGGATTAGCCAGTATTTCTTCTTAGTAAAATCATAACTAAGACTGAGTTGGCACTTCTGTCTGACTGTTCAAACACAGTAGTAAATTGGCTTTAAAAATTTTTGGACTACACAGATTGGTAACTGCAGCGCTTTTTGGATCAGAGAAAGGTCAGAACTTTAGAAGTGAGTCAATGAGTCAAAGCAGAGATCCCTGCCTCTTTGTCTTCTCTATTAAGTAGGAAACAATCCTGGATATTACTGAAATTATGGTGTCTGAGTGAAACATCCTATGCGAACTATCACAGGTCCATTAAGTCCTCCTATGCTTTTCAATGGGCAAAGAAACAAACAAACAAACAAAAAAACCAGGTTTGAATAAAAGATCCCAGATTTAACAAAACCTACAGTTTACAGCAAAAAGATACAAGCAGAGGTATCGATCTCTTCCATACTATCACTATTGCTTTAGAGCCACCAAAGTCTGGAAAACAAAGCTCAATGAAATCAATAGAAATACAGCTTAATGTATCTGAAGACTTTCCTAAGTTTTCCTCTATATTCAGTTTAAGACTTCAGCCTAATACATACATCTGAGAAAAAAATACGGCACATTCAGTCTTTGCATACAGTGTACTAGATTTTAACTGGTTTAACTGTTCTGCTGTGTGGAATTGAAAAAAAATCGCTGTGGTGTGGTGGTTCACAGATTATGCAGAGTACAAGCCGAAATATTTGTTATTAAAGCAACTATTTGTTATAGCTGCAGATCTTTAAAATCCATGTTGGCAAAAAGCAAATTCAATACTACTAGAAACAAACATTCCCATCAGACATTTAGGAGCTGGAAGACAAAGATACTCACACCGACTGTTGAGTCTTGTGCCACATACCTTCAGTACTCAAAATTTTTGCATGATTAACACATATCAAACTCGTTAATGGAACTTTTTTCTTTACTCGGTGGGATTCCAGTGAGTTCAAATGAGGCATGAACAAAACAAACATTATGGAAAGACTTCCAGTTTCACTAAGAATGTGAATTGTTTACATCTTCCCTTTCAGATCTCCTGACTAACCTATTCGTTTAATAACCAAACCTCAAATTTCAGCCTCTGTTTGTAGTCTCAAAATATTCGAGGCTCTTTCTTCCTAAAATTATTAGGACTTTTGTTAGTTATTTAAGAGCAAGAACAGAGAGTGCATGTATAGTGAGGATACTGGAAAGATTCTTTACATAATGTGTGTGCTTGATTTTTTGCCACAAAGGGGATGTTGGCGTTTTTGGTTCCTGTGTGCCAGTACCAAGAGCCATATTTTCTCTCTTTCATCACACAGACAGGAAACTGCATATAGTCCTAATACCTGCACAGTCTAGCACCTGCTATTTGAATTACAGGAGTACTTTTTCTAAGTGATTATATATACACTGTCTTAGAAATTGACATTATTTTTCCCAGCACACTTCAGCGTGTCAGGTATGGGGCAGTTCCGCTCCCATGAAGTCAGCCACTCACTTCTACAGGGGCCAGACCTTAATATCTTTGTAGATGCTCTCCTGGATTCCCAGGGAGCTTGCCCCAGACATGTCTCTGCTCTGCGAGGTTCGCAATCCACGTTAGCATTCATAAGCCATTTCTAGGAATTTGCCATATGTGAGGAAAAAATATTTTATATGTCCAGTTCAAAGTAAAATGCCTCTCAAATGCTTATTGGGGTGTGTATGTGCTTGTGTAATCATCCTACCTTTCATTTTCATTTTGAGAGAAAGTCTATACAGATTCCTAGACTACTCCGTAAAATCTCTTCAATATTTTCTTATGGAATAAGGATGAAGTATAAAAGTAGGGTTTTTCTGTAACAGTTCTTCACAGTCTGCTAAAGGGGAGGCATATGGTGCATGCACTTATATACCTTTCCTCTCCAATGAGCCAAACAAATTTTCCTAGCAACACTGAGCCTTATAAAGACTTCTCCTGACCTTCTACTGATGAAACAATTAAAAAGGTGCATTCAAGCTTAGCAAGTGTTGTGTTGGGTATGTGGGGAGAACATCCACAGTAAAGCTCTCTCAATTTCATATTTAAATGCTCACCTATAAATATGAATGCAAGCATTAACTGGTCTACTTTGTGTGATGTTTAACATTAAAATAAACCACAAAAAAGGATCCAAACTTATTTGTGATTGTCACTTTAGATCACAAATCAGAACATCAAGCAGAAGGATCATATTCCTGTACTCCAGAATGAATTTCTGACTTTGCCTTCTCCAGAAACAGGTTATCACAGCTCCAGTCACACGCTCTGACATCCCTGGTGTGTTTGCACATACATACGCTACTGCCCCTCTGAGCATAATAGCAAAAGGCAGACTTAGCAGGTTAATACCGTAAGGTAATTCAGCTGCATTCATTATTTTGATGTAGTGTTCCAAGTTGTGAAAAGCTAATGACCAGTAACTACATCAGAAAGAAATTTATGAAGTCATATGAACCTCAGCACTTGAGCCAAGCAATTAAAATATTAAAACTCTGCAATAAGCAAACCTGCTTTTTTTTTGGAAAAAAAAAAAAAGGGGTTTTTTTTGGTGTAGCTGTAGGTATTGCAAAAAAAAAAAAAAAAAGGACAAGAAATAAACCTGGTGTGTAGTTTTCCAAAGATTCATACAGTTTTAACTTCACGGGTTTTAAAATTCCTGTCACTTGTGCCATGATATTTGCATGAAATCAGAGCCACCTTAAATTATATCAGAGTTAACACTTGAACTTCACACAAAGCATAACACTTGAGTATGTGGAAAAGATTTCCTCATCTTTACTTAATTCTGGCCAGCTAGTGACGTTTTCTTCCAGAATGAAAATGTCTTATCTGTCACAGAGTCATCCAGTTGCATTATAAATGCTTTCTTAAATGGCAGTTCTGTCTTTTTCTTGCTACTTTGCAAACCACAAATATTTGTAATGTGTTTCAGAAGCTTAATTTTTTAGTCGGGCTCTGCTCTAGTCTTTAAATGTAAACCTGCCATTTTCTTGTCAAACGTTATACCGTTATCAGCAGATATTGGAATGTAAAGTCTCACTGCCATCCTGGCATTCATTCCAGATAAAGAATTGACAGAATGATTAATCAAACCTGAATCCTGTGCAGATTGCAGAAAACAGTGGTTCTGTAGAAGGCACAAATGGACAACAGTCTCAGAAGAGAAGCTCCCTGAGATGTGGTACATCAGGTAACGCGAGGGGATCTGAGACACGAATGCCAAGGGAAAGCTTAGACTAACACTTTCTTGACCCCCGAGCAGATGAAGAAAGACCTTCAGACTTTCACAGCAGTGCCTGAGCTCACCTTATAAAGCAAACTCCTTGGCAGCATCCACGGACGGCAGGAACCGAGACTGGAAATTGATGCCCGTGTTCACAGGAGCTTTCCCAGAGCGCAGAAAAGTAGTCATAAATTAAAGACGTAACATTGTTTTAAAGGAGCGCACGAGAGAGGTTGAGCTGACAAAGCACAGCAGGTTTACCGTATGCCTTGCCTACAGTCACTTGGCAAACCACTTACACGAGGCGGCACAACATTTCGTGACAAGTAAGCGATACACTTGTTTAACACACAGCTCACATAAAAGAGCAAGGAGAGGGAGCCACCACTGCAATTCTCTGTGCCCGGATGATGCTAATTATTCATATATTCTTTTGTGGAACCTGTCATCCTCAGCCTACAAAGCAAACACTTAACTGGTTTGATTTGTTGAAACAGTGTAGTGCGAGCAGGGCATTATATAAATATGAAGTAAGTAGCTCTCCTAAACTTAGTGTATCTTGAAAAAGAGCATTAAACTGACGTTTGCCGATTCCCAGCTGAACTGCGAACAATTTTCTCACTTGAGCTGAAGAAGTTCGGTTCCATTCCTTGCCATTTCAATGCAGCGGGAAAGAAATGTAATTTCAGAAGACAGGAACAAATTCAGAGTTGAGAAAATAAGTTTGCAGTACCATGGGCACTCTGCCTCTCCATGCATTCACTCAGATTTGTTGTTCCAAATACAGTCCAACAAATAAACAACTCTTCCTGCTTTCTGCCTTCTGCACAGTGGAAGATCTGGCTTCCACATGTTCCTATACCATCATCAACTGGGAAAAGATTTATGTTGTTTTGTTTGTTTGTTTGTTTTTAATTAAATCAATTAAATAATTAATTAATTTTATTAAATTTTACTTAAATTTAAAATTGCAGTCCAGAAAAAGTGCTTTAGAAACAGCGACACAGCAAACCCTGTTATAGTCTCTGCCTGTTGCAAGAAGGTCCAGAAGATGAATTAAAACTTCACTCGATGCCTAGAAGGTGACTAAGAACACTTTTCTTTCGTGTTATTGTCAAATTGCCTCTTCCAACCTGACTTTCTGTTTCAAGCACAAGAACTACAGACCCTTCCTGAACTACAAGTGCTCATAGCAAGCGCGTTCTCTGCAGTTAACTGGTACAATGGAGTCCGTATAATCGAAAGGAAACTGCTGTGCGTGCCTAGACAGGTATTTCACTGGACGTTTACTGAGCACATTGAAAACAGCTCCACAGAGGGACATCTCTTCCTATTGTGCAGGTCTAATCCTTCTCGGTTTTTTCTCCCCCTTTCAGTATACCTTCACTGATCTGTATTCTTTCTCCAACCCCCAAGCTCCTCTTCATTACTAAAACCACTTCTCTGATCCTCAGCAAGATGTCATTATCAAATCAATCTTCCTAATCCAAAATAGTTTTTCCAAGCTCATTCTGTACATCCACAGAATACTTTCTGATCTCTGTAAAGAGCTGATTTAAAGGACACAGAAAAAAAAAGTCGTTTTCCACAAGGAAATTAAGTCCCTACTTCAAAACCTAAGAAATATGTTGCCTGATCTTAACGAATACCCCTTTCATTACTGACACACATACAGATTAGTTTAACAATCCCAAACACTCACCATGACTTCCTCCGTTAAAATGATGCAGCTTCATAGTAGCTGATCATAATGAGGCCTTTGGTGTTTGGTATCATAGTCTTTTGACCTTTCCTAGGTTACCTTAGTCTTACTAAGGATTCTGAAGAAATCCTATATTTCATACCTTATTAGACACTAGTTTTCTCTTTAGTATTTCTTAAAATTCATTTGCACTAGAGGTAGTTTTATTTCAAGTTCTGGACAATGATTCATGCCTCTGTAATTTCTTTGAGCACTTAGAACTCATCCCTAAATACATTAAAAATAGAAATAGTCCCATAAACTAAAGCCATACATGCTGTCTCCGTACTAAAAAACCAAACACAAAAAACTGTGATGAGAAATACTCATTTTTCAAACACGTTTTTAGAATTGTTAAGAGCATGTAAGAAGTGGAGTGTTCCTATAACTGCAGGAAGAATAACTTTAGTCTTATCTTTCCATTCTTTCCAAAGAAAATTAAGTAGGATTTTAATTTTAAAGTCTGGGATGTTGCCAAACATTGATGCCCATTCATTTTGCTGAACTTCCTTTTATGCAGTGTATTCTTTCAATAGTGACTGTGTCAACAGATTTCTGTTGTCCTCATTTTATTCAACAGGAAGCATTTTTTTTTTTCTCTTTTGTATTATATTTTGGGGGTTTCGATATTGTAAGTTCAATTTCAATATTCAATGTGCTAAACAAATGACAAAGGATAGATGTTAACATTTAAAATATTGCAGATACGGTACAAGAAGATAAAAAGGCTATCACAGCTTGCAATGCCTGGTGGAACTAAGAGTAATGACTACAACAACAAAAGATGGATTGATTTATTTTGTAAATGGTCTTGAAATCTGGGGCGACATACAACAGGTCAAAAGTAATTTCAGGAGGTTAGTGGTTTAAATGCATTAGCAGAATACTTACTGATGGTTATTTTCTTTATAATGTTTACTGTTCAGTACAGCTAATGCAAAACACTGCTAGAGTCACAGTGGGGGATTTGGCAGCTAGAGAAACTTGGAAAGTCTAGCAATTACAGTTTAGGAATGTACCATGCACACAAAAAAGAAAAATGCTATCATGTATGCACAAATAATAGCATGAACCTAATCAAGAATTACTATTCCATCATCCCCATCTACTCTGAGTCAAAGGGCTAGTTTTCCTAGGATAACAGCACTCATTAGAGTCAGATATTCTAATTCAGGTATTCTAATATAAAGGTGAAAAAGGAGAAAGAAGCAGCTATTTTACCTAACTTATCAGGGTTTTTGGGTGTGAATTTTGAATCTCTTTCACCGTTTCTTTAGTCTACAGTTTCTTTCAGGGACAGATACTCCACAAGACCAATGACAGCTGAATTAAATTCAAGAAGTTATTTTCCTGGCAGGGAGGTGAAGAACATAATCCAAGAAAGATATTGTCTGTTAAGTGATGACAATGACAGTGATGGTTTAAGCCCTGAGGGCTGAAGAGAGGTACCAGCCCAGAAAAGCATGCAGTATTCACAGAGTATTTTGGGAAAAAAAAAAAAAAAAAAAAAAAAAAAAATTCCAGATATTAGTGCTGTGAAGATAAGCATTACATGTTTACTATCAATCTCACAAACTCAGTGCTTCACAGATATATTATGCACCACAGGGCTGAACTCAGAGAAGGGAGTTGGCTCTGCGGCTCCATCACACATCTGTGCTTTTTAAGTGACAAGAATTAGTTCATTAGCAATTCTGTGGTAACACCAAAACCTTGTGCACCAAGGAAAACATGAGCAATTTGGGATGGTCAAGGACAGTGGTAGCAGCTGGGCTGATGAGTCCTGGAGAAATCATGACTCCCAAAGTTCCTTCTTTAACCTCTAATCTTTTTTTTTGCCATATCTATACTGAAGTTGGATGCAAGTACAGTTTAGAACTGCACAGTCAATTCCCTGTTTGGGAATTACTTTTACATGAAGTGTAGTAGCCAAAAAATAGGAAAAAGAGTCTAAAAGGCACTTAAACATTTACCAGCAACACACTTTTCAAAGCAAATATCTGAGCCATACATACATAGCCATAGAAGGTTAATAGGGTCCCCCTAGAAAGGGACTTCATAGGCAAGATAATTTGTAATGTATTAAAAACAAATTAAAAACACTGATATGATAAGATACAAAATAAAAACTGCATTGCATTAGATGACAGGAGCATTTCCCCTTTGCAGGTTGGTTTCTTATTTGAGAAGTCAGGACTGCAGGGAATCCTACAGTTGGTCCGTGTATTTGTTCAATGCCTTCTCTTTACCTGAGCTGGAATATGTGAGGCTACACAAAGCCAGCGCTCTTCCATAAAAAAAAAATATCTTTGTAGCAGCACTGAGAACCTGGTTTCTTTTGGATATCATATACCATTCACGTTTCCCTGAGCTTTACACTTGGAAATTTCCTAATAAAAAATTGCTCACCCTTGAGTGACTGCATGGTCTTAGGAGGAGCCTGCTATTAACCCCATTCTGTGACACAGACAAAGCCCACCCAGATAAAGGAAAGAGCATTAATATGTGGAACACTTTGTCTAAATAGCCTCCAAAGTTACTTTTCCCTTTTCTCAGGCAGAGCTTTATCGCGAGTGCATAAGCATACATAATGCACTGGATTCTGCATAGTAACTTTGCCACACTCAGAGGTGTGAGCAGCGGTAAGAAACACAAGATAGTTTCTAATTCGTACTGGAAATACACCCTTCGTACATGCACGGTAGTCATTGATCAAAGGATCACAAAGTCCTATAAGGGAAAAAAAAAACCCAACCTTTTGCTTTGTTTTTTTATTGCAGTCAGAAAGTTATCCTTTATTTCAAGTTTCAGTCCTATCCTGAGTTTTTCAGCCAATTTTTGTACTCAGTAAGTGGAGCATGGACCACCCGTTTAACTATCGGAAAGAAGGTCTATTATATAACAGAATAAATAAGTTATCCCTTTTCCTCAGGGAAGACAGTGGATGAGCCTATTTCTTGCTATTCATAAAGTAAGCACAACACACTGGTCAGTCTGTGAACAACAACTGATTTGGCTGAGAAAGATAGAGAGGATCAAGCAATGTTTTAGATCAAGCTTTCAGACGCTTTGAAAAGGTAACAGGAGGGTTTATTCATTCGGAGAAATCTGTGGTTATTCAAGCCACTGAAAGCATTTAAGGAAGGAATGGCATACAAAAGAGAAACATTAATTGGGCAGATCATAGCACTGTAGATCTATTTTTACAAAACCCAAACACATTTATACGCAGCCATTCCTTTGAAGCATTTTAAGGCACCATTTCTCTTTCTTCCTTATCTGCGTAATTGACATCTTCATTCAACTTCAACCAGCTGTTGTGTGAATTTCTAATCATTTTATTTCTTTTGGGGGAAGGCTTAGTCTTTTGAACTCGAGGAATAATTATTATTGCAAAGCAGTTTTCCTTTTCCAAAGGGACTGCTTTGGGGTCACTGCTGCTTCCAGCCTCTCTGGGTGGGAGAACAATGAAGGCGTTGTTGGTGCTGGAACGCCATCCCTTCCAAGGGGGCTGGTTTGCGTTTGCCTCCGCATGTTAAAGTGAATTGTGCCACATCAAAAGCCTTTAAATTAGCACTTCACTGCTTGCAAGTGTCTGGAAGCTAATTTTAAATCCTGTGGGGCTAAGAACCTTTCCTACATCCTTCTGCGCAGGTACACCCCTCAGAATATAAGGTGGCTTACAAACACAAAAAGCACATGTAGGGTTATTTCCTCTCCTCATTAAACACAACTTTTAAAATGTGTATTTTACAATTTTCAGCTAATCACCAAACAGAACACGCATTATGCACTCCATGAGAGGTGAGCAGCTATTATTCTATTTGGGAGACGGTTAGTTTTCAGTGACAGGACCAGGGTTTATCAGAGAAGATAAGTAACAATTAAAAAAAGTTAGAAGAGTCACACCTTCATGCACTGAAAGATCATTATTTAACTTCACAAGAACATCTGCAAAGCAAGGCAAAATCTATACTTGCAAGAGACCAGAATTTACACCTGCTTTCTTGTGCTTCCTGTCAGTGTATATTGCAGATCAAATACAGATTAGAGCAGCCTTGAGATTCACCCTTAATTTCTACCATAGCTCCAATTGCCAGTGGGTGAACTTGGGCTGCTTTGTAGCCCAAATAGAAACGAAGAACAAGGACTACAGGGTCACCACCAACTAGATGGTCAACATCTGAATAACAAGAAGAATGCTTAGAGTTTATAATATACACACATGAAAGTCAAAGTCTAAAAAAGTCTACATTTAGCACATTTTCTTTCTACTAAGGTTTTATTTCTGGAATACAGCTGATCACTTGAAAGAAAGCTTTAATTGACTCTTGACCTTCTTATCTGGTGGTAATGTGCTGCCTGAAGCCCTTAATGCTTTTTTTTTTTTTAAAAAAATAACAAAAATGGTGGTTTTCCTTAAGTGGTCAGAGTAAAATGTTTTCAGTGCCAGGTGAGTACTAAACAGAAGAAACTGAAATATAAGGAAAGTAGTTCTATAGAAATTTTAACAATCCATTCTGTCATTCCAATTTTTTTAGGCCAAAAGCTCACCAAGTGCACTTCCAGTGTTCTGGTCTCTGTGCAGGAGAATGACCTCAGTGACTCTATTCTGAGCTCTAAGCCTTAGACTTCCACCTGAACCACTAACCTCTCCCCAGGCTTCCTGGCACACGGCTTAGAAGGGAGGGAAATGATCACTATTTCTGTGTCTTGGACATCTGAATTTATTCATAAGATCTGTGGCTTTTTTTTCTTTCAAATATAAGGGTTACTAGAGAAATTAATAATTAATCTTGTGTAGGATAGCAGGTATTGGTGAGAAACTGCATGATACCATATCTATTTCTTATCTGGAGATGAAGAAATACTGAAGAGAGAACAATTTGAAGGATTAATTTTGGTCCTGGCTGTCTCAACAAGAAGTTGTTGGTTAAGTAAAATGACAGCATTTAGAGCACTAAAGAACCACAAAGCCTTTCCCAAAGTATTCTTAAGGAACTGAAACGTGTTGGTTTATCACAAAACTGAAATGCCCGTCCTCTTGAAGTGTTCTGCTGTGTCCCACATACCACGGCTATGGACACAGCCATTGACAATGACTCACCAGCATTCAGTTCTTGGGTGCTCAAGTGCAGTGAAACGAAACCTGGACTATGCAGTCGTTATCTTTGAGCAAATGTAAAAAGGATCAAAATATCTAAGAAAAATCAAACAATTCCTTACGCAAAACTTTTTGTAGTATTGTCTGGGAACTGCTCCCAATGAGTGGATCATTGCAGTCCAGGTTGGCCGGAGGACAGAGTTATCCCTGGGGAGCGTGGCAGTACATTTGTGCCATTTCTAACACCTTTTCTATAAGCAAACGCTGCTCGCCACTATCAGAGAGAGTTTCGTAGATTCTGGAGGGGACTTTTAACTTGGCTTTCTTAATTTTCCCTCTGCAGTATGTCAGATTTAGAGGTCCTCTTGACAGGGATGGCCAGGTGGGCACCTACTGGCAGCAGCCATTCATGCACTTAGCCTAAGCAGAGACAGGTGCCTCCCTCTCTCTCTGCAAGGGACCAGCAGCCACAGCAATCTTTAAGGACCCAGTTCCAAATGACAAGATACAGACAGACTGGCCTGGTGCAGGGCTGAAGAGATCACCCTCCTCCAGTGATTGCAGCAGAGTATTTTAGGAGCAGGATCTACAGGCTGTGTGATATCCTCTGGTCTACCAACATCCAATACAAAAGCTGTTTAATAAGGGTCTGTGTAAAGAACCAATGCTGCCAACAGCTCTGAGAGTCGACAGGGATTTCCATGCCACGGAGAACACCAGCTACTTCCTGGTCAGCAACACTTGAAAGTAGGTTTATGATTTTCTTATTGGTATCTTGTAAAACACGTAAATAACACTTGCATCCCAAACTGCATCTTTAAGGGATGTGAGCAACGCATATGATAACATGATGGAGCAAAAGGAATGGCTGAAAGGCAGCATCAGAGAAAACACTGCAAGGAGCAACAAAAGATCACAGAAACCACATGACTCCTTGTGCTCCACAGCTGTATACAGAATACATAAACAGACTTCTAAAAACTAATTAAATTCAGAAGCCCATTTTGAAGAACATCGTGTCAAGCCAGAGACTGAGACATTGCTCTTACTCATTAGCACCCAGCACAGCCCAGTATATGTGACTTCCATAGGGTTTACAGGCCAGGGGAACTTGCTGCTGTCTCTAGGCACAGATGGCTCTATTTTCTCCTGTTTACCTGACAATCGCAGTTGGTGAAAGGAAGCCCAGTCATATGCTAATTCCATCCAGGCCAAAGAGAATATGAAGTTGCCGGAGACCCAATCCTGCAAATTAGCCCCCCTCGCAAGCGAATCGTTAAGCACTCCGCTCCATGGGGTTGTGGTGGGGGGGACAGCTTGTGGTGTTTACACGAGGATTCTGTTGGCGGGACTAAGCGTTTTTGTTTCTGCGTAGAGGTTACTATTCTTGAGATTAATCTTCCATCTTGCAGCACTTTTTTTTGTTGTTTGTCTTTCTAAAAAGGCTGACCTGGTCTTGTCCTCAACATCTTCTTGGAGAACATTATAAAACCCCAGTTACACTTCTGCTCTGCATAAGAATGATAATAACCACAATCAAATTTTGCTGCCCTGCTGTATAAAACATACCAGCCCTGATGAATTACACACCTAAAAATAACTTTCACCACCTCAGAACCATATGTAAGTGAAAGAAGAACATGGCATTTTAAAGCGTGTGAGCATTTCCTTGCCTCAGACTGTGGATTTGCTAAAGGTCAAAGCCTAAGGAGTGGTAAGCAGCGACAGCTGCTCTGAGGTGCCCAGCGCGTTGTCAGACTCGCCCCAGCTGTAGAAATGGAGCACATTTCTTCACTGTGTGCCTGATCTGGCTCTCCTTGCAGTCGATGGCAAAACTCCACATCCATTGTAACAGTGCAAGATTGAGCTTTCAGTGGCCATATTGATAATTCCCTTGATATTCTTAATTAGAGCTACATATAAATTGCCAAAATAAAATTTGGCCCTGAAAGACAGAATTAAACTCATTTACAAATGTTTTGTAATTTTAAGAGTATTTAAGACCAAAGATTAAAGTTAGAATCCATCTCTTCTTTCCATCTTTTCTAACAAGAATGAAGGAAAAATTAGAGCTTGATGAGATCTACTACACAGAAAAACCTAAAAATTCTTCCATAGAAAAACAGTAACTTGTGGGAGAATATAGGTTTCTCTGCACACAGGTAGAAGAGAAAGGTTTATATTAAAAATTACAGTTACTTTAAGACCAATAAGGTCCAGGGCTGAGAGACACAAACCTAGCAGCACACTAGTTTATCTCATAGGCGAGTCCCTGTGCCTGCTTCCCCTGTTCTGACAGGAAAGGAAAGGCTAAATAGAAGTTAAGTCTAATAACCCACAAACTGTCTAGAGTCCCACTGATGTACATGTGATACGTTCTGAGGAAAAAAAAAAGTTAAAGAAGAGCAAAGAGAGTCGCCCACTAAGTTTCATTTTTATAACCATTGTATAAGATTCTGTTTGAGACTGAAAGTACATTGAACAGTCATGGTCTGTCAGTGACCTTATATTTAAGAGCAGAGAGGCAATGTGGGATTATTGGTAACACACTATTTTACAGGGCATCAATAACCATGTGTAAGAAATTACCATAGAATTACAAAGCTTTTACATGCTTATTTGTGGCTTTGCCAAATACAATGTTACTTGATCATCCTTAGATTAACGGGGTGTTGATCGGGTTTGGCCATTTACCTCTACTCTAGGTCGTAAACCTGATGTTAGCCGAACTAGGTTCCCAGTTGTAGCATTTAAATTCCCTTTCCCTCTGCAAAAATAGGTTGCTGTTGGGAGATATGATAGGCACCATCCCGAGGATGCAAATCACAAAGCACCCTGGTTCTTAAATGCAGAGATTGTTTCAGGCAAAGGCTTTCAAAAAGACTCCATCAAGACCTTTTCAATAAATGCACGTTACTTTATATTCCCCACAGTCTGTAAACAGATTCTCAAAGTTTGGAAATGCATATTTTCCCAACCTATTTGGATTTTTCCATCAAGAGAACGCTGCTTGCCACCAACCCTTCCCTGCAGTGTAAATGGAAATAAAATTAGCGAGCTAAATTTCATTTAACATAACTTTTAGGAAGGCCACATTCTTGCAAAGCACAGACCTATTGTTCGTTAAATCTTGGTGCAGGCAGAGCCAACAGACACTAGTTGGGACTTGGAAGACAGTAGAAAATCCTTACACACTCATGCCTGTGCGCATAGACATATTTATATGTACAGATATGCCCTCATACACACACATTTAATACATATATACCTAGATGATAATTAATATTTGCTCACTGATGGTATAAGAAACTACAGGAGCCAGAAATTTAGACCAATGCACCGCCCTTGCCTGTTTAGAATTTTTTTAAAGGAAAAATCAGGCTGTGGAGCTGAGGCTTTGGCAGAGAAGCTGGCCATTATCTCTGCAGTTTAAACACTGACAGCAACAGGCTGTTCCCTCTGCAGCTTTCTGTTTTTCTAGTCTGTCTCCCAAAACTTCTCCAAAACCAAGGCAGGTTGAGCCCAGCCCTGGCACAGGCTGCTTTCTTTACTTTATGCCAGGAGATCAATCACAGGGCCCTCAGCTGACCAGGTCTGAGGGAAGTGTAATAATACCCTGCAACAGTCTACAAAGTTCACCACAGTGTAGGCTTTATGTTCCTTATAAGTGAGAGGTTAAAGGAAATTTAAAGATTTTAGGGTAGATGCAGAGTTGAAATTCCTATGCGCTTAGGTTGGCTTTATTGGTATACCTCACAGCAGCAATAAAAAATAAAATAATTTCTAAAAAAATGACTGCAATTCTAAAAGAGCTTGACCTTTCCTTCCACCTCCTTGAGTAATAACTGAAAATGCTGTGGTCACAGTGCCTTATGCTCATTTTGTACTCACTTTACAAAGTTGTAAATTACTATAATGTGCAGTCCGGGTCATACATAGGAGGAAAAAAAAAAAAAAAAAAGCCCTCATCTGCTGGCCAGCACGGTTCATCCTATACCTCGCATGACCCTTATTACAGTCTGACGTGTCAGAAAGTAGTTTTTTTACTTTAATCAAAGACAAGCTGTGAAAGAATAAGAAAGAATGCCTTTTTGCTGTCAAAGAATAAGAAAGAATGCCTTTTCTCTGAAAACACTTTTCACAGAAACAGAAAGGATTCAGCAAAGCACACGCAGTCCTCGCAGCTTTTATTTCGCTCTGCCGCTGATTCCCCCCTGCCATCTTGAACAAACCAATTTCTTGGTATCTCAGTCTTCCCCAAATCCCAAATGCAATAATAGTGCTTCCTCTCCCTATCAGTGAGGCAGGTAATTTGTTAATATCTGCAAGCCACTCAGCTTCTGGGATGAAAAGTACTATTCATGCTCAGATTATTATATTTGGGGCTGAGAATAACGGTTAATATTCAGCTGTGCATACTCTCTCATAACCCTTTTTCCCTTAGCTCTGAGCTAATTGACCACCTTCCCCCTACCCCATCAAAGCGACTGCCATTTTCTTCATATTGACGCAGCTGCAATTCATAATTTCTTTTCCCTAAACCTATGGGGAAAGAGAAGGGATAGAGGAATACCTGCAACCTCTTTGCCTGCCTGGGGAAGCTGCTGTCTCGTCTGCCCAACAGCGGCAGAGGCAAAGGGGAGGCTGCGGGGAGGGCGGGGGCTCCGGCAGGACTGGCAGCAAAAGCTCTCGTCACCATCTTTTAATCAAACACACCAGCCCTCCTGTAAGGGGGTGCATCTGTCAGCAGCTCTGGCAATTCACCGCCGAAAGTCCTGCTTGCGCTGTAGCCTAATTCAGGAAACAACTCTTCTCCAAGAGTGTTAATATTGGCATCCAGTACCTGATTCCAGCTTATATTTTAGCAAATAATTTCTCTCTCCTTTCATCAAATTCATCCTCAGTGGAAATTAGAAGTATATATTGCCATACTCTTGAAAATTCCTGAATAAATCAAGGGCTGGGTGATTTGAATTTATAACAGCACCATCCATCACTCCTTCAGCTCCACAACACTAATTCTCTGTTTCTCTTCCGTCTGAAAGTAACCTTGGAGATTGAGCACTGGATATAAACTCACCCCACATTTGTTACCAAAAATACCAGGAACATGGCAATTTCACCTACCTAAATTTGTCACACCACGTTGTCTGAGAAGAACAACTTCCAGATATGGAATATTTCCACCTGTTATTTGTGTTGTAAAGATTTTGAGACTATAACACTAAAGAGCACGTGCAGTTTCCACACCCTCTTGCTCCCCCCAAAATTCCCAATTTAGTGATTTCAGTTTTGAAATTACAAACCTTGAAACATTACGGCATTGCTTACTGGAGTCATCTGAGTAGAGGTAACAGGGATTTGAATGTGGCCCAAGCACATTTAAAACCCAAACGTAAAAAATTTTTGTATCCCAATAAAGAAGGGATAAATCTTGTGGCAGAATTTTAGCTTGATAAGTAGCTGTCAAAGACAGATTTTTTTTTTAAAAAAAAAAGTTACAGAAAAAGAATTTAAAAACACTAATCAAACAAACAAACAAAAAAAACCCGTTTCTTTGAGATCAGGTTAAACATGAATTTTTAAAAGTTGAGCTGTAAGTTGTTATATGATTAAACTAAACAGTAGAGTGTTATCAGGTCTGTTTCCTTGTAACTTCTTGAATTTAAAAAATGAGAGGAAGAAAAGAACATTTGAATGTTATATAGCAAGAAGATTTCACTATGTAAGGAACATACTGAGTATGAGAACAAGAGCAGGAGAGGTGATAGAAAAGAAAGCATGGAAAGGGAAATGACTGCATCCAACATAGAATCAAACATGGGGAGCCTTAAATTAGAAATACTTCAAGCCTCAAAGCCTGCAGCTTTCTTAGGACTCTGCACACTGCTGCTCACCTGTGTCAGAAAATGATGCAGAAAATAGCTTGGGAGGCTTATTACATAGGCCAGCTTCTTAGAGGAAGACGTTTGTCTTGTTGAGCTGTTGCCTGGTTTGCCATAATTGAGTTCTACGGGTGCTTCACCTCACAAAGCTCCTTGAAAACATGTGTGTCCATGTCCAGCAATTATTATGGGGCAGAAGACACCTGTTAGTGTTGCAGAAGGGGACTACTTTTCCTATGAAAGAAGGACCACCTGCTTGTGGTCTTTGCCATGGTCTTTTCTGATTCAGTTGTAGACCCTAAAATGGCCTCAAAATGGATTGACAGACCGGAAGTTCTATTCGATGATAGCATGATAGCCATACACTGAGTGTTATATGCACCGATGTTCATGTCAATAAAACTGTGTCCAGAATTATATGCAGAATTAGGACTCTAACTTGGATGAAGTCTGTTGTAGTCCCTTTTCATGTTATTTTCCATTTTGGGACATAATCTTTATCTAGAAAAGGAATTAAAAGTTGCATGTCTTAAAATGTAAAAATGTAATAAACATAGAAAGACATGAGGAAATTAAATGAAAGGAATGGACAGAACTTTGACTTTAGTGGAATTCCTTGTAACTTCACATAACAATAATTATGATATATTTCATAATTACATATAGCAATAAATAAATATTTTTCCCAGAAAAAAAAAAATTGTTTCTTGAACTCTATGCAAAAGAAAGAGGGCTAAAATGAAAGCCAGGCATATTTTATGTAGATTACCGTAATAAAATCTCAACCTCTGCAATCATCAGGATCAACGTTACTGTAGGGGTCTGACCCAAAATTCACTGGAGTCTAGGGAGAGATTCGTCCTGACTTCAACAGGCTTTGGATTAGGTCCTGCAAGAACAGCCAAACCTTGCAAAAATTTGTTCTGCCAAGTTCAAAACCAGATCTTTGAATACACATAAAACTGAACTTCAATATCATCTCTTCTTGCAATAAATTCTTCTTAGTTCATTGGGTATAAGGAGCTGAGATTTCACAATACCTAAAAGCTCCAGTTCCCACATTCCAACAGAAATAAAGAAGCCTGGTGGGGCTTTACTGGTTCCATCTTTTCTCATCTCGGGGGAATACTGAAGACAAGGCTCCTCACTCTTTGGTGGAACTTGCTCTCCGTTCCCACGTGAAAGTGGGTAGGAACCTCTACCATAATTACAGTTCATAGGGTGGGAAAGAGATGAAAAATGCATCCTCCTTCTATTTGGTTTCCTCAGAGATTATGGGTATAAATCCTATGCCCAGATAGAAGGGAGGCTTTCTTTTTATTTTAACTCTTTCCACAACTTCTTGGCTCCCATCTCTTCCTTGGAAGTCAGTTTTGTTTATCTGGGGAAAGGTGCAGGCTGGACAGTTGTGGCCATATTTCATGTAATTTGCAGTCCTATGACTTTAATTGCTCTGTTGTTTTTTTTTCTGCTCATCATTTCCCTACTGCGTTCACTCATCACTGCAAAAGCAATAAATCTCAAGATTAATCCCCTGGCTCTGCAGCATATTGAGTGCACTTAGCACCCTCCGGAGAGCTGCGGCAACCACCGCAGCTCCCCGACCACTCACGGGGAATGATTGTGAGCGGTCCCTGCCTGCTTTGTTCCTGTCTGGCACATGCAACCCTAGGGTTGAACTGATACAACCATATGGATGGTCTTGACCATAGCTGGCAGATGCAGGTTTATTTAGATATTACAGCCCTGTTTCATAACTCAGGTCAAGGGATTCCGTGGGGATGGCTGATCTCGCCATCACTGCTGGCCCATGCGAGCGCAGGGTTTAGGGCTGTGTTGGAAAAGAGGGATCTTTGACAACTTTCACTAGCTTTTTCGTTAGTTGAAGTGTAACATATATCAGTAAGTCTTGCGTTACATGGGGCACAGCTCTTCCTGTGGTATTCCTCTGCCACTAATACTTTAATTTCAATTAAATAGCATCATGAGAACTCGGTAACCTGGCTCACCGTGCTCCACCAACATTGTTGTTCAGGTAAGACAAAGACTCAGTGCTACTACTTTCATTAGTTGCAATTAATTCTGAGTATCATCTGTCCTCTGTTTATATAAGAAAACTGAAAAAAACCTCTTAGATAAACATTTATTTTTCTTTTCTTGAGATTGTTTCATATTTAAGGTATCTTTTGTCCTGCAGAATAGCAAACTGCAAATCTTTCTGTTTTCAGGAGAATCTTACTGACTTTTCTCTTCTTTCCTGCACCATAAATGTGGATTTAGTTTACTGAGAGCAAAGCATTTACAGTAGCGTAAAAATGTGTGTGTGACCAGAAATATATCCCTGTACCTGACAAGACAATATTTTTACTTTCTTTAAAAATGTAAATATGTGAAGAAATGATGGAAAAGAATGCTTTGCTCCTTTCCCCCTCCACCTCATTTATTACTCATAGTTAAAACTCATAGCTCACAATAATTCATTATAAATTACTTTTTTTGAGGGGAGGAGGAGAGAGAGGAAAGAAAAAAAAAAAAGATGAACCATGAGTGAGCAGGAGATGCTATATAAGGCTCATGTATCTTCTGGTAACAGAAATATCTCATAGGGGTGGCAAATCAGATTTTTTTGAGAAAATCCACTGTCATTACTGCTACAATTATTTCAGTTGACTTCAGAAACATGTATTAAAATAATTCCCACACAGACTCTCTTAAATGTATGCAATACTGTAGCTCCATAAGCCACTATAATACCTGGGTTTAGCATTCATAATCCCTACATTTTTCCTGTACAATACATGCATGAAAATACACATATACACATAGTTTTGCTATTTTAAATACAGGCCATACTTAAGTTTCCTTTCTGCAGGTCAGGGCACATGGATTTGGGTTAAAGCAATAGCAAGCGTAATGTTTCTCTCTGGTTAACGTTAACAAACATCTCCACATGCGGCGCTCAGGAATTGACTTCAGAACACCCAGCAGAACAGCTTGACAATTTTACCAAACCTGATGTAACACAAATTTAAAATATAGGGTCACTGGCTAAAGAGCTACAGAACAGATGACTCTCCCCAACAAATGTATCCATTGTCAGCTTCCTCCAGCTTTAGCTGCCAGCTAGTTTATCTTATCCATCAAAGATATTTTCATTAAAAGTGATTAGCTACTGAAAATAATAGAGTAAAAAGGGACACCAAAGATTTTTGTTCTAAAATGAGATTTTTTTTTCTTTTACACAAAAGTATCATTAATTTAATCCACAGCTATTTATTTCCATTTTGAAAGCAGAACACAATCATTACGTATATGTCAAAAAAAAAATTGGGAATAAAGAGAGAAAAATTCTGTTTATGACCATATACTCTTACTTTCCCAATATATCTGTACTAAATTTCTGTTGCTTACAAATACTAATTAAGAAAATTTTCTCCCAAGACCTACATACCTGTGTTACCTAACACTAAAAAGCATTGAAGACTTTTTTTTTTCCCCCCTTCTTGGTTAAGCCACAACAAATCATACTAAGGAAAAAGTAGAACCGTTGGCTCAAAGAGAGCCTTTAGACAGTGACAGCGGAGCACCGACGTACCCAGGGCAGCAATCTGCTCATACTGCCCAACAGACCCCCTTGCTCTCTCCACATTAACTTGCAGATTACTCCTGCAATAGAAAGGTGGCAATTTTGATAGGAAAAGGCACTTATTATGTTAAATGATACTGTTTTGGGGGGAATAAGAGGGAGGGAAGCATTGCACTTTTGAAGAACTTGAGATTTTTTTTGTGCAAACAGGCAGACGAGCATCCTCTCGACAGCAGCTTGCTTCTTCCCTGGCTGCATCAGTTGATGCTGTGGTGCAGAGCAGGGCTTGCCTCTGCTGTATCCTGGCTACAGCTGCTACACGATGCTGGCTCGGACATGTGGAAGCAGCTCCCTGCAGTAATTTGCTCACAATTAGAAAGAGGAAGCTCAAAAAGACACAGCAGACAGAGCTGATGTCCAAATGTTTGAAGAAAGAGAACTTCTGGGGACTGAACTTTCTGTAGCCAAAACTGCTTGGTTTGCTGTGAAGAGTGTTGAGTCACTGTGTTTTATTATTTTAATATGTCTCTACTAAACTAACAATGTATTAAGAGCCAAATCCTCAGCTGGGATAAATCGTCTGATTTGTCAGCCTACCTTTATGATGCCCTTTTTGCTCTGGCCCACAGTGTTAAATCCTGCTTCAGCTTCATCAGTAAAAGCTTTTTCCAAGTTAAAGTGCTGGAGGTAAACAGAGGAAAAGCCTTTTCCTGTTGTTGCTGATACTGCTCAGGGGCTTAGCATGGATTTTTCAGGCTAAGGATTTAATTGCAATGTCTAATCCGAGATGTCTTTAAATCTTGGATGCTGTTCATTAGACAGCATTTCTGCTTCTTTTTCCAAAACTTAAGCATCACAAAAACAAGAACGTATAATGCTGGAGCCTCAAAAACCTGCTCTAGGCAGCTCAGCTAGACAAGGGTGTTCCTAGATGAGATTTTTAAATCTGAGAACAGAGTTTCTAGGAATCTTTGCCAAAGCACTTTGGAACCTCTTTCTACCAAAGTGACGTACAACAGGCTGTGACTGAAAGAATTTGAAAAATGAAAGATTCAGGACATGAAATGCTTTTACCTCAAACAGCCTGACCAAATAACAAAAATAATTACTCAACATATATTTTCCATCGTGTCCACAATGTTGTCGGTGCTTCTCCGAGGCAGGAACGTGCAGCTCCTGCCCAGAGACTCACCGATTCTGGCTGAGGGGGTTTCAGCACACTCTGCCTGGAGAAGGGTGGTAAAATTTCCTTCTAACGCATACGGCTGGGGAAAACTCTAGTTAAAACTGTTCTGTTACTACTTCATCCCTTTTTATACTTTAAACATTCATGAAAAATGGGACGAAAACATAAAGAAATGTTGCCTGACACTGAGCATCAGCAGGCAATTACATTTTTCTGTAATAGAAAGTATTCAGGGTCTCCTCCAGTAATTTTAGGCATTATTTTATATTATAAAATATACATTTATTGTCAATTCTTCTGTTTTTAATAACATAAGCAAAAATGAACTTGATAATCCTATTTCTTCAATTGGATTGTGAAATGCTGCATATATTCAAGAACTATTGCCAGTCAGTCAAATCACTAGCAGATCCTTTATTTTTCTAATTTCCCACAAAAGTCTAAAATAGAGTTCTTTCCATATTTGCTTTGTATGGGGAAGCACCTCACTAACTCCCAGATGAGCCTCACAGGTATTTGGAGCATGCTGAGTGTACTACTCATTTTAATCAATTTGTATAAACTGAGATATTTGATATTTCATATCATTCAACACACATTTTTTTATTTCTTAACTTTTTTTCTTCTATATAGAAATAATTTACATTTTCTTTTTTGGTGCCCTTTATGTCCTGGTGTTTTTTCTTCCCCGTCGTTTCGTAGTTTTTTTTAAGGATAGTGGGCCTCTGCATTTGATAGAGAATCAATATGAGTACAATTCCTGTGGATTTACACTGGCATAAACAGTGGGAAAATCAGGGCTAGTGTATCTTCTCAAACCACTGTCTTTCCTCCTCCTTAATACCTTGGAAACTATACTGTTTTCTGCTGTTAAACCTTATCTACGTTCCCATTCTATGCAGAAACAAACAAAACCCAGTTATCTCTGATGAAGCCCTGCAAATTATAACCTTCCACCCTAAAATGATAGCTTAATCTTCCAGGAAACAGCACAGACTGTATTTGAGCTTTGGAGGGTAGTAGTTCAGTGTGGCTTGTGAAGCTGGACTAAAGGACATGCAAAGGGATGCAAGGATTGAATAATTAATTTCACTTCTGATTTTTTTTGCATTGATTCACACAGAACGGTCTTAACGCAACTGGCCTGAGGCATTCACTCTTGAAGAGCTCTCTATCATAAAGGTAGGCTTCGTTTTCCACTTTTAGTAAAGTAAGAACATTGTATCATATTTAACAGCATTTAGACAATGCCGTTAGGATCAAAAAGTATTTAAGTTTTAGACCTACACAAATTCAGGCCTTAATTTGTATTCCCCGTACAGGCTGTGGGTGAGCGCACTGGGACAGCAAGGCCAGGAGGTGCCCACCTGATCTGTCCCTGCCTCCTTTTCCACCCAAAGCTGTCTGCTGGCAAAGACCGAACACAAATGTGTGACAGGCTGTGTGATGCTGAATATGTCCCCCTCCTCCATCACTACCTGGAGTGGATCTTGGTACCAGTCCACTGTGACCCTCAAGCCCAGGGATGCTGCGGTGGGGGTGTGGGGGCCAGCTGGCCCCATAGCTCCACGGTTGTTCCTATGGCTGCGGAGGAGCAACTTGCTGTTCCTGTTACTCCGGCTGTTTAAAAATAACGCATCCCAGAGCTGAAGGAGGGAAATAGCAGGCCCTGGGACGTGAGCACTTGGCCGGCCCTTCCTGGTGCACAATTGCAGGAAGACGCTGCTATCGTTTCTCTGGGACCTGGGCGGCCTGATATGATGCTGCAAAAGAAATACAGTGAGCGTGCATGGCAAATCCGTACACAGTACGTGAGCTCTGTGTTAAAGCACAAATAATGCTAGATACTTTATCAGCTGCGTGATGAAAACGTCTCATCCGCTCTCTGTAAGTGCTAATTAACTGTGTGGCATCTTCATACACAAAATCCATTTACCATTAAGCTTATGTATTTGTGTTTTGTTTCTTCCTTCACGTATCCTCATATTGAACTACTATGCCTACTGCTAAGAAAAAACATAACGCAGTCATTCAAGCAATTTTGTACAGGTGAAGAGCAGTGTCGGCTCTGCCCCGCAACATTGCTAATGAACAAAGAGAAAGAAAAAAGAGAAAGAAAACTGGAGATAAAACAGGAGGCAATCTGTACATAGGATGGGTACATGTTATGCAGGCACAGACAGACACCAAAATGAAGCTAAACTATAATGATAATCTGATGGTGAGATCCAAATGCTGTGTTTGTGTGAGTTTCCCAACTAAGTTAACATTTTGAACACCGCTTACATGGCACTGCCCCGCCAGACTGGTCACGGGCTTTTGTTTCCAGTCCTGTGAAGCTCTCACCTCAATGATAGCTTGGTGAGATATCTTGATTTGTCTCACCTTGATGCCTTTATATGTTCCGTAGATTAATTATACAATATATAAACCATCAAGTTTAATTTATTCTGTTTTACAAACTGTTATGCTACTCTCTTGATGTGAAAACTGCATATAGGAGCCCAACGTTGCCACTTAAAGTGACTTAAAGCATTGTCTGGGCACTCATCTCTGATAATTTTTGCTCTATGCTCACCCTGCACTCCCTGATGCAGATGATCAGCCTGTAGAAGCTCTCAGCGTAACTGCGAGTAGCTTGATGTTGCTTAGACACACGTATGGATTCAGCAAGTAGAGGACCACTCCAGCAGGTGGGTTTTGCCAAGGCAAAGCCTGTCATGCCACAGTTTCTCCAACTGTGGTGTGAATCTGCAGAAAGGAGCTGTATCACACAGAGAATAAACAGAATTCATTCAATTCCTGGCAACTTTGCCGTTTGAGAGCTCGTAACACTTCAGATCACAGAGGTAAGTGACTGTTTTTTGGGTCAAAAGCCACCGCTAACACACCCAGAAGGGGGCAAGTGATTCCAATTCCTACCAAGTCTCAGCCCCCTGCTCTTTCTGACATACTCAGTGACATAAAGTATGTGGACCTGTAATTAAAGTTACTACAGAAGCAAAGCAAACAAACCCCAAAGCCTATTAAAAACATCTGATCATGACAGAAAAATTGCACTACAAAAAGTATGATAAACAAAACACTTATTGGGAGTACCTTAAAAACCAAAGACAAATGCAAGATTGTAAAGATCAACAATAAAAATTAGATTAAAAAAAAAGTCCAAAACAAATGTCTCCTAAATTAATGACAATATTTATAGAATAGATCTAAGCACAGACCTAATATTTAGCTTCATTTAAATTTTGGCTCCCAAGAGAATTAAAAAGCCAGCTGGTATTGTTGATCTAATAGCGCCATGTCGGCCCAAGCAGACAGCGTAAGAACTGTGTGAGGTTCAATGTCAACAAGCTATAGACTCGGAAAGATCGAGTTTGCTGTTTTATTTTGTGTTTAAATGTTGTGCTGTGATGAGAGTGGAATTAGACGAAACTCCAGAGCAAATATACAGTTTAAGCCCTAATTCCTTTGGTCAGTTTAAGCAAAAGGAGAAATACATATCACCCCCACTGGTTACCACCAGCTGAACTGTGGAACCAGCATCAGCTGGCTCAGCTTCTGGAGCACAGGAACATTGGTCTTTATAGTTCGCTTTGGTTTTCAGGGGTGATCTGTAAGACTAAGTTAGAAACAACAACATAGCAATCCTAATTTGGTTCTTAATTAATCACCTCTTCAGAGGAGGTGATCTTTGTCTGATTTTTGAAAAACTTTACAAAATTAGGCTGTTTCTCTCTAGGCGTTTATTTGTGGATTATAACAACTAAATTTGGCAAGGTAAATAACATCTAGGATCCTTTCTTTTCTAAATAAACATAATTAAAAAAATAACTACAACAAAAAATAAACCCAGAAAAGGATTTTGTCCTGATGCAGTTAGTCAAAATGGAAATTATCTCCAGTAGGACATTGTGGTCTATGAAGTACACCATTGAGTTACAGCTTTCCACATGCTATACAGTTATTCTGTGCTCCTGAGAAAATATCTGGGGCTTGTTCAGCATGAAAGGACCTATGTGAGAATCAAGAGGTATGGGTAATGACATTGACTTAATTAACAATAGAAAAAGTCATATTTCTGACCACCAGACAAAACTTGAACTCCAGTTTCTGAAGGTTTCTTTCTTTGCGACCCTGCGTTCAGTGTGGTTTAGCTGTGCGTGGTGGCTCTGTCCGACTGAGATTCCTGGACCTTTTCTGACGTGTGTCTTTCAAATAAGGAACCGCTACTGGAAAACTAAAGTAAAAGCTTGTAATATTTTAGACCTAGTCAGGATTATAATTAACAAGACATCTCCACAGAAAGCCTGTGCAACTGAAGTTTGCAGTCTGATATCTAGAGGATATTTTGGTAAATTCAGCCAGAGCGAGCTGGAGTATGGTGGGAAAATTAAATACAGAACTACAGGCTAACTATGCTTTTCTCCACTGCGACGGCATCAGTCCATGCGCTGTCATTATCATCTCAGTCTGCTGTATTGTGAGGGTAACAATGAGCCCTGAAGAGTGGAGGAATATTATAGAAGATAAAAAAGACTGATATTGTTATTTACATACAGTCTGTAGCCAGAGCAAGAGGACAGCAAGAGAGAAATTCAGCATCTCCATACACCAGTCAGAACCAATGAGGACTTTGCAATCACCTTAGCTTCATAGTTTGCCAATATATATTTATATTTCTAAATATACACACACACATATTAGTACGAGGCTGCTGACAGCCTAAAATGTGGTTTGTTGGTGCCAAAATTGATTCCAGATTGCACATATAGAACTATATAAACAACTTACACGTCCAGAGGTTGTGGAATGTGTAGGAGGGCAGAAGAGCAGCCAGCCAGCCCAGCACACACACAAGAAACACCCGAGGGACCCTTCGAGACACGCTGTACCCAGGCGACAAATATTTAATTCGAGTGACAAATAGGATGAGTGGGTCCGAGCTGTCCCCCGCCCCTGCCTATATCAAGGGAACAAAGTGAAGCAGTCAGAGGGAAGCTTCCATGATGCCCCAAACGTCTCCCTCCTGGAAGGATGTTTCTTCCCTCCAGCCTTTCCAGTTTGGCTCTTTTCCATCTCACGTGGAGCAAATGTCAGAATAATCCTGACATGGAAATCTCTTAACCATGCTCTAAAGTCTGTCCACACATCAGGGAGGGGCGGGGGAAATCCATAACATGCATCAATATGGGACTTCCCTAATTAACAAAAATCTGTAGATAAATACTTTTACCCATCAGGAGTGCCTTCCCAGGTACTGGTCCAACAGTACGCTACTGATGTGACACAGAGCATGGTATCAAGAAGCCAACATGCCCCTTTTTCTTCTTTATATTTATTCATACCGAGAAGCCCATAATCTTTTACTAAGATGCATTTTTTTTTTTTTAAAGAAATAATAGAAAAGTGCTTCTAAAGCCCATTTTATAGGGAAACTTACTCTTCTTTTCCTATTGCTGCATATCTTTATCCCCTCTGGAATGATTTCTCAGTGATATATAGTGCTAGATGCTCTTTACCATCAGTTTCTTGGCATTAAGTTGCACCCAGTTTAGTCTCTGACACATCCGGTTGAACAATAAAGTTTTTGGAAAAAAATTGAGCCCTGACACACAGGAGCTGCACATAATTTTTCTTTAATGTTCCTAAAGGCATCTTTTGTATTCAGGAGACCATTTAATAGCACCAGTTTTTGTTTTGTTTTTTTTTTTTTTTTTTTAAACTGTTCTACCTTCCGTCTTTTTTTTGGATCAAGTCGGTGAGAGGAGCACAAACTATGGAAAATCTCTGGGTTAAATTTTGTATAATATCCTCACAAACCTTTTTTTTTTGGCATCTGAAGATGGACGTGGTCTCTAAAATAACTATCTGTCTTACAAACCTGGGTTTGACTTTCATTCTTCAGCATGAAGGTCAAGGATTTTGTCCTATTTCAGGAACAATAGCTAATTAATATAAGCTTGGAAGTTACCTGAAATCTTAAAGTATCTTTTCAGGTCATCTGGATATAGAATCTGCCATATTTGCTATAATGCTTAGACACAAGCAGAGAAAAAAATTAGGGTGTCCTAATCCAAAACCAGCAGTTGACCATTCAAGCACAGGGCAAGCCTCTGAGCTACTGCCCAAGCCAGGCACGGATCTGGGATGAAAGGGACAAGCACTGGGGTCCATGTCCACTTAGGAGGGAGCAGTGGCACCTGGAGCCACTCCTCATGCTCCCAGTCCCAGGTGCATACCTTGTGTCATGAAATATGTTGCCACACAGCATTTTGCTTTTCTCTGGACAGCTGGGAAGATGGACTTTGGGTCACTCCATAGCACATACACCTAATGTTCAGCCTAGGGGCAAACACTGACCTTCCAAATCTCATTTCTTCATCTAGAAGGGCAGAGCCAAAGCAATATTATTTATTCAAACTGAACAAAGCCCTCATAAAATTGTATAAAGCCCTTTCCTTGTGCCTGGTGACAGGGTCACCATACAAAATTTTTCTCAGGTCTTACAGTTTCTTGCTTCTGAATGCCACACCAAAATAATATGGGGATAATATATTCTGCATTACATTGTACAGTGGCCAGCATGCCATATGTAGACTAAATTCTTTTTAATATCAAAGCTATCCTCCTCATTACAGTTTGAACCATGCAAAAGCCTATATTTCCTACATACACTTCTAATGCATCATTTATAAAAGATAAGCTAACACGTTGCTCGTGAACTGCAATTAAATCACCAATTCCTTGTGGAGTTCTTATTAACTAGTGCAGTAGGAACAGACATAGCCCAAGGTACTCCTTCCTGCCTGCAGTTTTATTTTGTTTTTCTGCACATCTGTTTCCTATCGTGCCTTTTAATACTAACACCTTGAATGGGAATGATTCCCCTAGGCTTTCTGGCTGGCCACCTTGCTATTGTTTTTCCCCTTTAAAAAATAATAGTGAATTAAAAACCTGACTTAAATGATTCAGTTCTTCATAAATCACTACTGTCCCCACTGAATTTGTGTGATATATCACATTTACATAATTAAACCTTAATGAAGTGAATTTGATATTTCCTCATTAAGTTTACTGTTACATATTGTACAAGAAACACTATTTGAGATTTTTTTTTTTCACCTTTGGTGTGAGTCAAATTGTTTAATTGTTTAGGATTATCATTTTTGTACATGTGTATAAAGGCAGGATGGCATTCCAGAAATCTAGCTTCAATATCCTACCCCAGCACAGACTTTGTATGCTGCACTCTTAGCTAAGTGATGTAGAGTTTTCCTTTCATGTATTTTTAGATTCCCGTTCCCTGGAAAGGGCTGTATAACCTGGAGCTTGGCACTGGTGACTCAATGAGATGATGGAGTCGGTGGTACTGTGCCGAGTATGCACGGGAACCAGTCCTTGCAGCTGTCTGAATGGGAACAGAGGAGCAAGAACATGTCTCAGAGAGCAGCTTTCCCTAACAACGATGTCTTTGGGCTGCAAAGAGGTGCTTAACATATTAAATTAATTTCTGTCAAAGATTCACAGCCTATTTGACCGTCCATCCACTTCAGCAATGGCTAAGAGAGTTTTGGATGAAAGCATGTACATTTCAAGGCAAAAGCTGTAGCAATTGTATAAGCATGCTGAAGATCCTCTGCCTGATGCTGTTCAGACTCCTATCAGACCTCCAGAAGCTTTCCCTAACACCAAGAAATTGGTTGTTGGCAAAATGGGCATTTCTTCACCTTCATATTGAGCAGTTTTTCATGGAAAGACACAGATTTACAAAGCTGGAAAAAGGAGTAAGAGTTAATATGGCCTCACAGCATACTCAATTGTAGTTCTTACCCTAAGAAGTGTTTACACTTTAACCGATGAGAGTATAATGGAAAGTACATTGACCTAGCCTAAGTGCTTCTGCACCCATGTTTGCTAGGGAGCGGGGGGGGGGGGGAAGGGCAACTCTGTAGGTTCTTTCCCTTTTGCAGGCATTTCTTGCTTGCTTGTTAATGAATGAAGCAAATTTTAAATCTCAGTCACCCTTCACGCTTTTAGCTGTAATGGAGTTTGGACAGTACAGACAGAATTTTCAGAAACTACATACACATTTCATATCAACAACCTGCACTCCATCCACTTTCCGTTCTTACTCTTCCTTGTGCTCCCAGGAGAAGCATTGCTGAGAGAGGATAGGGCACGGAAGAGCCATTTGCCTTCCTTTTCTTGTCTTTCACACCTTGCTGAGAGAAGAAGAGTAACTAGAGAGGAAGACGCAGTAGAAAAGAGCCCTGGCAGGTTTCTGATTAGCATGGGAGTCAAAAATGCTTTGGACTGTTCAGAAGCTAGTTATATTTCATAGATATGGTTTTCTAAAACTTTCTAAATTGCATTATAAAAGAATTCCTCCTCTGTCACGGCTGGTTAAAAAGCAGGCAGTATCCAAGCCTGCCCTGCCTGCTTCTTATGTGAGTGAAGCAGAGAAGCACTTTGCTTCCAGAGAGACACAAATTGCATCTGCTTTCCTTTGCTTTTATGAGGTCTAGTATATCAAACAGGATACATTGGAGGCCCCAATTCAAGTACACAATTCACTTTATGCAAATGTTTACGAGCATTACTGAGTAGGAATGGCTTTGCCATATTAGGAGCTAGGAAAAAGAAATAGTTTGAATAGTATACATCCAAAATAATGAAGAGTCAACCACAGATGTCTCAGCAAAACTTTTGAAAGGAAAACAAAAGTTCAGATAGGAGCAATCTTGTTTATCAATGAAGTTCATGAACTCATTTTTTCCTTAAAGGGAGGCAAAAGGAAAAAAAAAAAAAACAGCTCAAACATGTATCCACAAGGAATAGAAAAAGCAAAATGATTTATTCTAAAATCACAGTGGTCAGATTATGGGCAGTTTAATGGATTATGCTCATACAAAACCTGTTCTCATAGAAGGACAGAGTCTTTCTGACAAAGTGCCTTCTATAGTTCTGTGTTTCTTTTTTTTGTTATAAATTCCTGGTAAACTTAAGAAGACAAGATCCTATAAATAGCATGGCTGCTCAACATTCAGCCCTTCAAAATTACACCAAGCAAGCACGGCTTTTAAGGCTGCATTTCCCCCTTATTCGTCACCTCCTGCACCACGTTCCCCTTGATTCTGTGAAAGAAACCAGAGCTTTGCGCATCGCACTCCAGCAATGCCGCAAGGAGATGGATGGTAAGATAAAGCCGTCCCATGCACAGACCAGTGAAAGCAGCACGCTCAGCACGGTTCTGTTTCGCTGGTGCTAGATCAGCGCTACATCTACGTGCTGGGTTTGCAGTCTTTTCTAAGGCAAGTGGAGCTGTCACATATGATGTAGTTTGTGTCAACAGAACAAAATGCATATTGTAGCCTGGACATAACACATTCAGTTTCGAAATTCATCAGCTCTACTCTCTCCATAGCAATCCTAAGATTTTATAGATTTAAGGGTTTTCATGACACGTTAGTTGATCAAGAAAGGACTCTTCCTTGGCCAAACAGTGAAGGAAGATGGGCTAGGAAATACAATTCAAAATACACTTCACCCTTCTTAAAAGAGTATTTTCTACTAGTCCCTCTTTCTGTAAAAGTAACAAAAGAATGTCAAGATTACAAAACCTTTGTTCAGAACACTTCGGGTCTGGCTGGTTTCTATTTATAAATCACAATAAGAGAAAAGTTGCAAAAAGAAAAGGGCAACAAGCTGAAAATTAGAGCTGGAAGCTGCCAGGCTGGGAGTTCTGGTCCCAGTAGTTTGCCAGCAGTGACTTAACAGCTCTTCCTTTCCCCCCCCCCGCCCCCCCACTTTCCCAATTGCTTATTGCTGCCTCCGATCTGTTTAGTTTTGCAAACTAAACATCAGCCATCATCTCTAGCAATTTAGCCCTCAACAGTTTCTACATGAAATGTGAGGCGAGTCCTCACATTTTCCACGCTTTTTCAAGTTCTCTTTGAGGATGCATTTTTATTCCCCTGGCTTTCTTTATCTGACCAACTATTCTAGATACTTGCAAAATATCTTCTAAGAGACCTTTTGGTCTCTTAGGTGCTGCCAATTCCTTTTTCTCTGAAGCTATTGCATTTAGTTTGGTTTCCAATGCACTTCTTGGAAGCTTTTAGTTACAGAAACTTCAGAACTTTTCCCATTGTGTTTGGTATTCACGCCCCCAGGCATGCAAGAAAAGCAATAAATGAAGACATTTGCAGATGTTTCCAGACTCAAATTCTTGTACAATTTCCTTCAGTTCAGAGCAAAAATTTATTTTACATAGTTTTCTTCACTAATTGCTTGTATCAACAGCCTGGCTACATTGTGGTTCCCAGCAGTCTAGTTTGTTTTATCATTTCAGCTGGGTGAGTTATTTTTAGACCTCCAAAATGGAGCAAAAGAAGGCTACTCCATAAGCATACCCCATAATGCATACTTTGTTCTTCAGGAGCCTCACAGACATTAGTTATTTTGCCTTGACCATACAACAGTGCAGAAATAAAAACATTTGTTCTGAGATTTTATCCCTAAGGATTTCTGACTTTTTTTGGCATCCACAAATGACTGTGACAACTCCAAAGTCCTTCAAAGTCTCTCAAGAAGACATGTCAAAAGAACTGTAAAAAGTAAGGTTTCAGAAAATGTCTGATTCAACGTCTTTTCATTTCACTGCTTATTCTTCAACGGGCTAGGACATTCTTAAAGAATAAAGGTTGAAGAGCAGAACCCTTTTCTTCCTCAAATTCATTTCTAAAGATACTCCTGTAGCATAAGCAATTCGGGGATACTGTGCATGCTTTTCTTAATCTGTCTACCAGAAAATAAATTTAGAAGCTATAAATAGCAGATGTGCATACAGAAATTAGTTTACCCAATAGGCTTAATTTTACGTATAATTCCAGTTGTGTTCTGTGTTTTGTGTATGTTAGAAAGCAAGTCCAACACAGTGTTTGGCTGATATTCTGATTTCCAATGAAGTACAAGGAAATAGCACTAAATCATTTTTATTTGCTGAAATGTCAAGATGGCTTTAGCTGACATAACATTGCGGAAGACTGGCTGCGACTCCCTCCAAGTTGAAAGGTACCACTTCCATGGAAGGATGGCAGAGAAGAGAAATTCCTTTGCAGTACCTTCCTCATGCTGCTTTCGTTTTCCTCAGCTGCCTGACAAAACATTTTTGTTCAACTAGACATGGCTGGAGAAAACTTGCAGACTTACAAGCTTTCAGCAGGTAATCGAGAAGCAGCAAGGACATAGCAGCGCACATGACTCGATATGACCTTAACAAAACTGCCTTTTCACAGGCAGTCCCCAAAATTTGGCAAGCTGTGCTTCCAGTCACTAACCAAAAAGCAGCCAAGCCAAATGTGTTTGCACAAGTGTCATGGTCACACTTCTGTCTCCCTGTTAGTTATGTGATCAGCATCAGAGCTGCTCGTTAGAAGCGGTTCCAGAAACATAATAGGAACCCAGTTTTTGAGCTTCAGGCCACAGCGATTTCAGCTGCATGTGCAATTAGAGGATGCATAAATTAGTAGGCAGCTGCTTAATTTTCTCCATGTCTGTGAAAACAAGGTTAACCAAGTACATAATGGGTGCTGAAGAAAAATGACAGTCACTGTTTGTGCATTTCTGTCAGGATGAATGATAACATTTCACAACTGCCATAACATACTCTTATTTTGAAAATCAGTCTTTAGTTACCTTCCTGACACTACAAGCAACCTCAAGTAGAGTCAACATTCTAGAAAAGAAAAGATCTTCAAAGATTTGTTGCTCCCATACCTACCCCATGAAGCCTTTGCAGCTTTGTATGGGCTGAAGAACAGCAGGAAGGGCCTCAGCTATGTTAGATGTGCACACCAGTAAGAGAAACTGCCTCTCCATATAGTTTAGTTGTGGAAGAGTGGTAATTCAGGATGTAGAAAAAGTTTTTGGGTTCTCCTGCTTGCCCCAGGTAATTTCCAATATGCCTAGCACAATCTGAGTGAAACAAAGAATGCCTAAATTATAAAGAACTTTATCAAATGTCACATAATATTTATTTTCAGAGACAGAATGACTGGTCTTGGATTTTAGTCACAGTTATGAGTTTCACCACTGACATTTCCTTACTAGTGTTTGTAACTGCTGCTTCTGTGCAATTATATTAAAAAGGTACTTCTGTGAGTTACAAAATTAAACCTTCACCTTTGTGACAGGCCTTTAAGGAGATGACACCAAGCTGTGAGAGGAGACATGAAGGGAGCTCACTTCTTACTATTAAAAGATGTGGAAAGGTGAATGGAGCACGGTTCCTCATTCCAGTCCGACATCTCTTACATTAAAGCATATTGCAATTAAAAACTTTGATACCAGGTTTTAAAAGCAGAATGTAGATGTGTTATGCTTTAATCCATGGAAGATCAGGTCCTAGTAATCCATTATTTAGAGAATGTGTAATACACAACCCCAAACTGGAAGAAATAAAAGGAAAGAATAGTCAGACCTCAATCATATTTAAAAAAATAATTAAAAAAAGAAATCTACATGACAATTGCTTGTTTTTACAAGACCGACAGGGCAGACAGTTTCCTACTAGTCCTCTCAGAGGTGAAAATTCAAACACAACTTCTACAACTCATCAAATCTAACTAAGAAATTATTAGGATAATAATCACCAGACAATTTTGGCAAGAACAAATACCTTCTTCCACCCATTCGTCCTTGCCATTAGAACTGTTAATTATTACAGTGCTGGAGATGCGTAACTCTGACAATATGAAGTAATAGGGAGAGTACAAGGGTATGATAGATGAAAACACAAAACAGCTGAAGGTTTTGCATTCCTTGCAGTGCATTTTGTGAGCCTATGGAACTCATGAGTAAATTAGAATATTTACTGTGCCCATCACCTGAACCCCATACTTTTCAATAGCTGGATTCTCTAAAAGCTTTCCAGTGAAAGCTTCTGTTTCACTCTGTTCTAGAGAGCACAGCCTCAAAACCGTACTGCTCTAAGCGGGTACTTTACATACCACAGAGCGCGAGAACAGCCTAGAAAGACTTATTGGCAAAAACTGTGAAGTTACTCTGAAGAGGAGACATCCACAAGGAAATTGTACAAGCCGACGTAAACAACCGCCAGTAAAACTGGATATGGAATGAGATAACTCTGCATTCTGTGTATGTCACTTATTTTACAGAAGTCGTATTTTGGATGTTCTTTAGAGAACGCAAAAAACGTTTTATAGGCTTTTGTTCTCCATGCCTCTTTTGTGAAGTCCTGTACCACAAAACCATATGAACCAACTTCAGAAACAGAAAAACATGTACAACTGATAAACACCTCCACTTTTCCAGATAGCAACCTGGTAATGAGGAGCAACTCTGTATAGGCCTTTAGAATGATGATTGAGTTTGCAAGGAAGATCACAGAGGGACCCCAAGTATGTGGACAAGAACCAGATCAAGATACAACAAATTCCTAGCACTGAAAACAATGGCCTGTTGGATCTGAAACTTGTAATAAACCCAGCGCCAACTCTTGCAGCAGACTCCAATTTGGAGTAATATATTTATCTTAAATAAAGACCTTGTGTGAGAGGGGGCAATACACATGTTTTGGTTATTTTTCAAAGGCAGCTGTTGTTAGACAGAGGCTCATTGGTTTGAGTGCCCCAGGAAATGCCCGAGCACAAAAATATTTCGTAGATGAAGAGGTCAAAAGTGAGTGCCCTTTAACACAGGAGGGCTCACTTTATCAAGTGACCCTGTAATTTGTCATGCAGCCATCATTATCACAATACATCTGTTACAAACACTGACACACTGTATATAACGTATACATGCAGCAATTTTTTTTTCAGTATTTTGTACTGTATGTGCATGTTTATAAACTTATAGATAGACACACATGGAAGACACTGTTCTTTCTCTGTTTCATTCTCCAGGATCACACACATCAAACACACAACAGGCACAGACAATGTTTCTGTATATATTCAGTTTTGACATCAGTAAATTCATTTGTTATTTTACAGCATTATCTTAGATTGTCTGTGGCCATGCATGTTACTTCCAGTTTGTATTTAAGCATCTGTGTCTACAAGGATAGCAGAAATAAGATTCTCCCTCTGGCTCCTTGTCTCAGGCCTCCGAGACAAGAGTGTCAATTTTCTTATTAAAACATCTCAGAGGCATTGATAATGCCAGCTTACTCCATTAACCTATCAAGAGAGTGAACTTTGAAAGGAAAACGGGTGTTCCTCTTTCAGCTCATGGTCATTTTCTCCACTTGCTGACTGTGCTTTTCTTTCACAGAGCAGTTGGACAATAACGATAAGAAATGGCCAGTTGCCACCAAGTCGCTGCTGACTGCGTAAAACCCACTAACCCAGAGAAACGTTGGAGAACATTGTTCTCATTTCACTTGATTACAGGGTGAACTTTAAAATGGGATCTACAAAGAGAAAAGTCATCGCTACCCAGACAATCACAGACGAGGAAGAATGTTTGCCTCAGTAATTTGAACCAAACAATGTTCTCTGAGAAGACTTTTTGGCCTTTTAAAAAACGTAATTTGTGGATTGATGATAACTAGGCACAGTACTGACACTAGCTCCCAGACACCGCTAGACAATACAAAAGCACAGGAAATCCATAAGTCGAATCATTCTCCTCAGGGGATATACTTTGTCTGACCTGGAAACCACACATTCAGCCCTGTCCAAAAGAAAAAGATCAGTCGCTGAGGTAGGTGGGCTCTCAGTACTACCTTGCATGGGGCCTGATGACAGCCTGTTAAGGATGGGCCCCTGTGAAAAGGGAGTTGGCTTGGAAACAAGATATTATAGGGAAAACATTACCATTTGAGCTCCTTTATGCTTTCTGTCTGAAAGCAAAGACCACATACTTGGGCAGGATGCAGAATTAGTGTCAGTGGAGGCTTCTTTCCCCTCTTTAGCCATCAGTATGTGACTGAATTTTATGATGTTGCTAGTACTCTATATATTGCAACAGACATCAAATTCTCATTAACATTGAATCTGAACGAAGAGTAAAGAATAACTGCCCATGAAATTACTGTGAACTCTTAAGTGCTTTGTACTTGTAGTCTCTTCTAAGTCTTCTGTTAATGGCAAAGAAAATCTGCCAATATATTAACTGGCTTACCACAGCCCCCGCATTTTTCCACTTTGACTGCATTTGAATAATATGGTTTTGGGTTAATAAAAGTAGAGAGTTGCTCTCTGCATTTCTAGTTACTGCCATATGCTGGGTTCACACCAATAGCCTCAGCAACTTCCAGCATCGCTGCTTCAGCTTCATCATACAAGGAAAGCAATCACCCTCAAGCTATTTCTAAGTCCTCTTTTCACTACACAGGGCTTCCCTGCTCCTCACCCATGCTTTCCACCCATTTCCTCCACTCATACATTTTCTCCATCCCATAACAGAGTAGCTCCATCTCTGCACAGCCAAGCAAACAGGCATTTGGAGTCAAGGCAATGAGCAAGAGAAACCAGTGCTCTGCAATGACAACAGCACAAGCTTCGGTGCAAAGTAGCATGCATAAGCAACTCTGTCTCCAGTGCCAGCCCTAATTCTGAGGTCCCTCACCCATGATCCAGTGCCAGAGGTACATCCAGAGGCAGGCAACATCAACCACCACCCCATGTCCTGGTGCATGCGACTCCTTAAAACAAATGCCCTCATCTAAGCAGGGCTAAGACAACTGGTGAGACTTGCACACCTTAAAATGGCAACTTAGGTTTCTCCTTTGGGATGTTCACAGACTTTTACAGCAGTTTTCTGCCACCATTTCTTCTTTACTGGGGCTTTCCTGTTTCTCACTGCTAGCTTTCACACTTTCTCCTATGCCTTGGCCCAGGAGCTCTTTGAAAGGGACTGAACAACTTTTCCCACATGACAAATTTGCAGCACTGGATCGTTATTATTCTTTAGGTTAAACAAACAGTTTGGCTAGGGAGCAGGTCTAGGTTAACTGAGGTAACAAGAGGAACAGAGCCACTGCTAAGTCCAAACACTTGGTGGGTGGCATTTGCTTGATTCCCTATTGCCGCTCCAAATTGCACAGAATTGGCAATCCAAGTGTTTTGCAATCAGGAATCAGGACCAAAAATCTGTACATTTTTGGCACAGAAGTCAAAAATTAGAGTTTGAGGGGTTTTTTCCTGGCTTTCCTTCTCAGATAGGAGAGCTAGCAATTTACTGTTGCATTTTGTTTTTCTTTCTTAAGTAGATCTACTTTTCTCACAAACATTTGACTTAATAAGTCAAGGCTTGAAGAGAACCACACAGTGCAGAAGACATGCGATGCCACCAAGAGTCTCAGTCTGCTCCAAATGGGACTTTCCACTTGTAGCTTGGATGGATCTCTGTGGAAAGATGAGGCATTGCCTCCTTTTAAGGGCTGCTCCAGTCTCAGCATCTGCTCGTTTGGGGAAATCTCACAGGAATTATCCCAGTCATTGCTTTGCACAGGGACAAGCTAATGAAAGTTGCAGCTTTCATTTTAAGTGAATCTTTGTGTGTGGTACAAGACTTGCTGCAGTGTCTGGACCAGACGTCAAAGTTTCATAGAAGTCAGACTTTGTCAAAAGACAGGTAAGTCCCTCAGCAACTGCAAGGCTGAATGGTTGTACTTTATTGTTTGTACAGAAGCCCATACCACACTTTTAAAGTAAACCAATCTAGATCCCCACAGGGTCTCTCAGCTTGTTTACTTTTAGACTTTTGGAAATTGGGGGTAGGTGTTTAATTGGCTTGTTAAGTTACTGTCCTGGCAACTCCTCCAGTACCTTTGCTCACTATACTCTTGCAAAAAGGAAAACAAGAAAAAAAATAATTCAGACCCATAAAGACAGGATGATAAATGTTGCATCAGCAGTTTTCAAAAAGGATTTTGTTATCAAAACTGGCAGACATTAAACAGGCAGCGTCTCAGAATAATTGATATGGGCGAGAGGGTAAGCATTGAGTCTCCCAGTAGGCTAGCCACCTGTGCAAACAGCACTCCCAACTTCTATTTCAGCTGCTGGCTCCTGAACAGTCAATTATTTAGGGCTTTCCAGAGATTTCAGTGGTGGAGAAAAAAAAAAATATCCAGGCCTGTTTTTGAAAGGTAGCTTTATCAGCATAGCTTGCTTGTGGAGTTACAGCCTCTCTCTTTGTTCCTCTTTAGGTGACTGCAGGTTTTCAGCCAGATGGATTTTCTTTGTTTAAATTTTGGGGAGTAGCGATAGTACCATTCATAATGTCCCATATTCCTTGTACCCCACATGATCCCTTCTACCCGCAGTGTCTCCACATGGAGAGGAGAATGGATTCAGAGCACCAAAGCTCACTTTATCCCTCCCTTTCCTCCCAAGAGGAGAAAACAATTCCTGAATAATTCCTAATGAGTGATTTCAGTAATGGCTAAATACCAGTGAAAATAAACTACTTGGAGTTGACGCTTTCCTGGGGTATCATTCAACAATAAAGAACACAATTTAATTGAGGAGTCATGAATGCAGAATGAAGAGACAGATATGTTTATCTCACTCATATTAGACATTGATAAGAATATCTGTATTGTTTTAGCTAAGACTAATAACAGTAATTTAAAAAAAAAATTAAGATGACTCTATATCTTTCTATTTTGTGGAAAAAAATAAAACCTCTAAATGCTAATTAATAGATTTGTCATCCTGGTTTATGATTTCATAAGTGCCTGTTGCAAGATTTCTTGTACCCATGGCTAAGGAGAATATTAGATTTCAGAAAGCTTTCATAATCTATGTCATGGCTTCTTCTGCACTCTTAGACAGATTTTGGAAGAAACTGCATTACTTTTCTAAAATGAAATGAATGAACCTAAAATAATTCATGTGGGAAAATGCATTCCTAAAGCGATGTATAAGATGTTTGGCTCTGATCTGCTCATTAGCACCCAGGAACAATGGTTAACAGTCAGTGCTGACAGCTCAGCTTTCAGTAGTGGTCAGGAGATGAAATAGCAAATCATCAAATACGCTCATACAAGCAAATATTTTCCCTGTGTAATATTCTCCTTCAAGGGTTGTTTACAAGTTGCATACTCATAACTAATTCTACCTTCATTTCACAATTGCTGTGTCTCAGAATGAACTGCTCAAATTTCTTCGAGTTGCTTAAACATTGATCCCTGGACACACCATTGATTGTTTTCTTCCCAGTTTCTTTGCCCAGGAAGATACATGCCCCGTCCCTTCATGCCCTAACAGTTTTCTTACAAAGCTTGTGAACGCAATCCCAAAGTCACCTTAACAAGTAGTTCAGGATCAAAACTGATGCTGCTTTTGACCAGCCCGTAAGCTATGACACTGTTTGTGTCATTTGACTCTCCATCACAGCTGAGGTGAGTTTAAGGGTTATTTGGGTCAGGGATGGGGTTATCGGCACAGCTGGAAGCACTACCATTACACAAGAGCAGCTGCTGGCCCATCCCTGTGCCTGCTGACCACACTCGTAGGAGAGCTCTCCCTCCCCAGAAGGGCCTGGCCCCTCTCCCCTCATCTCTCAGCAAAGTGAAATCACTTTTTAAATGTATTTTCTGGTAATCCCAGAGATGGTACAAAGCATATTGTCTACATCATAGTGTGGTTTCTCTTGTGGGAGAACTGAAGTCCTGTTGTTTCAGTAAGCGAGGTGACAGATCTCATGCAAGCTGCTAAATCTGTGCACCATCTCCCAGTGGCCACAACACATGTGGGGCTCTGCACCTTGTCCTGAGTGCAAGCTCCCCCCAAAACAGTCCGCTTCATATCAACAGCTACTTCAGAGCCTAGTATCAAACTAAGCTAAACATGCAGGAAAAAAAGTTTCCAATTTTAGAGCTTTCTGACCTGAAGAAAGACTACAACCAGAAAACTACTGGCAAGTCACTTTCATGCCATCATGGTGATGCTTCCCCATAAACACATTCAAGAGCTTTATATAGCTCTAGTGACTCAAGGGATAAAATTTCCAATATATTCCTCAACAGATTATTCACAGTTCACTTAACAAAACATATTTATTATTTTTTCCTTCTGTTAGCTTACATGTGCTGTAGCTCAGTTTCATCCCATTTCCAGCAATACTTCCTTGGAATGGCTATATGCCACGTTCTCCTGGCATAAGGCATTTATGCCATAGACTTAAAACACACCTTGTTATCAACAACGAAAGAGAGCATATTACACTGTGTAAGCAAGGTTTAAAGACCTTTTAGCTGCCTAAAGTTTACTCAGTGTTTCATCTGAAGTATTTTTTTTCTTGAATCCCTGAATCCCTCCCAGCCTAGGGTCATTTCTGCATGTGCAGCGCTCTGGATGTGTTTCCCAGTCTCAAGGGGTCCCACCAAGAGTTCTGCTGTGATGCCTGTGTGTATGTTATCTCCTCACTTGTGGAGACCTTACAACCTCTTTCTCCTCCGCGCTCCATATGTGAAAACAATGCACACACAAAAAACACACACAAGCCTTTAACTTTCCAAGCAGTTCCCTCTCAACAGAGGTCTCAAAAGATCTTCTGTGATTTCCCTCACGTTTGCCCTTCTGGGGGCTGTCAAGCCCAACTGAAGTGCTGTTGATCTTTGTCTGCATGTTGGCTGCAGACAAAGAGGTATGAAACAGTATGAGAGAGTTAAACTCTGGCTTTGTGCTTAAATTTGGTACAGTTGTTTTCAATAAGCAAGGAAAGCTTCAACCAAAAAAGTCTGTTTTCTGCTAAGAGAGTAAACTGAGATAAAACCTTTCAAGCAAAAGTAACCATTTTCCATGAAAGTAAAGGGAGGCCAAAGTGCATCAGTTCTGTTTGCTTCATGTGTCTTTTTTTTGTAGAATCCATCAGGCAAATACTACACTCAACTATTCATTGGGCACAATACTAACATTTGGCATCCATCCTGCATCAGCTGAACTTGTAATCATTAAAGAGATTTACATGGTCCAATCTGCCTTGTTTTGACTGGTCAAAAATCAATCTTAATACAGCGTGCTGGTTTCTACCAGATGTCACTCATCCCTAAAGTACACGGTTCTAGAGCAAGTATATTAGGCAAAAATCACAGTGTGATGATTACATACGCTATTATAGAAAAACAGCAGCAATGAGATTCAGTCTCATTGCAATTCTTCATCCCATCACTGATATTCCTTTATAAAATGACAGCTATTTTAATTATTTCATTGCTAACATTTCTATCATGCTTTGTTTTGGTCTGAAGAATAAACAAGTACTCCCCTATTCATTCCCGGTAGTTTTTTTAAGTGCCTTTTTATGTGTTGATGTATGCTGTAAACTAAACATAGCCTGGCTCATTTTAAACAATATTCTGAAAATACCATGAGTCCATTTCAGAGGCTATCAAATGGGAAGCACACCTCTACATCAGATTTTATCTTACACTTTTTTTTTCTTTTAAAATTTCTAGTCTTTCTGTCCATGTATTGACTCTAGAAGACTTTGGGTGTCCACATCTTAACTCAAAACACACTTTTCATGAAGAACAGAAGACATGACTCATGTCATACAAGTAGTTTCCCTTTCTACCACCAAAACAATTTAAAAAAAAATGGAAGAAAGTATTTGCTTTACATTATTTTCCACCCACATCGTCAGTGAACAACACTGATGAAACAGCTTCGTAACTGTCTTGTCAATGGAAAAACAATGAAATTCACATCAGTGGTTCATACAGTTTTCCAATTATTAGAATATAAAATAGTTAAAAGCATAGGAAAGCAGGTTCATATGTAGAAAGATTACTTTTTAGATGTACCATAGTGTTTCATTACACACAGTCGCAGATATGATATTCCATATAATACTGGCAGACAAAATAAGCTCTGTGTTTATTATACTAAACAAGACCTTTAAATCTCAGGTGTGCAGGACTTCTCTTTCTTTTTTCTAAAAATAAAACAAAAGACCTTGAAAGACCTTACAGGATATTCACACTCTCTAGCTTTTTGTATCTTGGGTGAACTCTAACTGGTAACCGATGTTCCCTACTCAATCAAAAAGTCCTCCTCATATGCAGAAGTCTTTGTCTCTCCAATAACTACACAGGAAGACCAGGCATTTAAATTAGACTCTGAAAGTTAAACTTCATGGAAATCCTTAGCTCCCAGATAAATATCACAAAAGAAACAGCCTTTTCCCCCTGCTCCTAGTTGCAAAATTTGTTAATTCGTTTTCTTCCATTTGTGAGGCAGGACTCAATCCTTCAGCTCTACAGACAGCCTTCCTCCACACCAGCCACATCAAGAGAAAAAGATGTTAAAAGCATCATTCTGTCATGATTTCTCGAGAAAGATATTTTAATTGGATTTAACTGTCACTGTACATTCTCTGTGTCCTCAATCTGAGACGGTGGGCTTAGCCCCTCCCCCCAGGTAGCTAGAGTTAATAAAATAAACAATCCTTTTCTGCATCCTTATCTGCCATCTGGAGCATTGCTAGGGTCAGTAATTCTCTATCATGGTGGAAGCACAGATGGATTCGGGGAATTAGAGCTTCACACAGATTGTGCTGTAGATTCCCTCAGAATATGAGCTTTTGTTTTTAAACAAATTAAGTACCTCTTTCTCTGCTTGGTTGCAAAGACTCTTTCCCAATATCCAATCACATACTCACATAATCCTTTCCTTATTGCAGCCTCAGCAACTACCTCACAGAGAAATGAAAGCAAACCTCTTCCTAGAAGTGGTAGGAAGGCAGGCAACTTTGCCCAGCTGACAAAGGCGCTGGGCTGCGTTGGAAGACTTTTTGAATCATAGAACGGTTAGGCTTGGAAGGGACCTTCAAAGGCCATCCACCCTCCCTGCAAGGAGCAGGGACATCTCCAACCAGATCAGGTTGCTCAGAGCCTCATCCAACCTGGCCTTGAATGTTTCCAGGGATGGGGCATCCACCACCTCTCTGGGCAACCTGTTACCTCTCATCCTATTACACCAGGCCCTGCTGAAGAGTTTCTCCCCATCTTTCCTATAAGCCCCCTTTAGATACTGGAAGACCTAGGTTCTATAGTATCAGGCTTGACACACAGCTCACGTAAGGAGCACAGATGCAATGTCTGTCTGCTCTATTTTTACCTTTTTCCTCCTTTTTCCCTTCATCATGTGCCCTTCTGTGCCTCCTTCCCCGAGTCTCTGGGAGGTGCTTGAACCTGGGAAAGGAGCTTTTGGAGTGAGATCATGAAAGTAGAAAATTAATCCTTTGCCAAATGGTCACCTGATAGCTGTTAGTCATCAGTTCTGCTTGGACACCAAATTACATTCAGTGGGCTTTTCCTGCACATGTCTTCACTATTAAGCTATTGTGTCCAACAAAATTTCACTGCATACATTGTGTTTTCAAGGATCTAATTTCAACTGATGTGTGATATTTGCATGGTTTCCAGAAAACGCATGAAACAGACAATTAGCCATACTTTTCCTGGTGACTTAGAGTTGCTGATAAGTTCTACTTCCATTTCTAATGAGTGCTGAAGAAAAAAGCCTGGTTTTGAATTGTTATTTATAATGTCCATGGAACAGAAAGTAAGCCCACTAGACCAGAAACAGTCTTACCCTCTTCACATAAGTTACAATTTTAGTAGTCAAAACGTATTGAAGTCATCAGAAAGCCCAGTAAACTGGACATTTTTACAGTAAGCTAAAAAGGTTACAGTCCCAAAAGTTTCCCTCATTTAAACTACATTAATCACCAGTTTGGAGACAAACATGCATTTAGACACTTCGTCTGGCTGCAGAAGTATTTTCCAGTATCTACTATTTTCTGTCAGCTAACAGCACTGAATCTTCCAAGTGTTGAATTTAATGCTGCAAGCAGAAACACTGTTCCTGCTTTCCCTTGCTGTCCTGATGCACCCTGAGGGCTCCAGCCACCCTGTTAAGGCTGGGCTGTGATTCCAATCTGTTCTGGGGCCCCAGGTCGGAGCTGATAGGAAGGTGACCACCACAGATGATGCTCTGCACCCTTCCTTTTCCAAAGGACCAGGGGCTTCTGCCCCAGCTGGTTTCTCACCTGCCCATGGAACCTCCTGAACCTTCTCCATTGCTTTTCTGACCCTGTAGACTGTATTGTGCCTACTGCTCCATCAGTCAATACACCACCTGCATGCCCAGTTGGGACACTGCTAAGATTGCCTCCCAGGTAGCAAAAGGCAGGCAAGAACCTCTGGGCAAATCACAGCAACAAAGGCTGAAACGACTGGTGTAGAATTCGCTTTCATTTTTGCTAGGCCACAATGAGAAGAGGAAGGAAGCAGTGAGGTGATAGGTGATGTTTTGGCCTTGAACTCCATGTATACTCAGGTCTTAGTGCACGTTATCACAGTGGTCCAGTTGCAACTGATTAAGTTAAAGGCTACAAAATATTTAACTTTTCTGGTTAATCCATTTCTAGAAGTCTTATTCAGTATTCTGGGAAGATGATTTTTTTTTTTTAATATGTATGTTACATTCCATTATCTGAGAGTAAAGAAAGGATTAAAATAACAAAGTCTTCTCATTCTTTCTATTGCAGAAGGCTATGGAAACTAAATGGGTTGCAGGTTTTTAAGAAGAAAACTGAAAAATACCTGTAAAGCAGAACTTCTGACTTTGACCACAGAAGCTGATAAACTAAAATTTGGTTTATTGTGCCTGAAGCAGTTCTGTACACTTGAAAGCCCTTGATTGAATATGCAAGGCAGAAAATTGAATTATCCTGACAGCCATCCACCTTAAGAGATGGGGAAGCATACCTATACAGTCAGCTGCACCACTGCTCAGCATTCACAAAGAAAGCTGCTTAAGGTGATGGTAAACTAGAAGTCTAAAGGACAATTCCTCTTTGTACATGTAGAAAAGATAAAACTACAAACACTCTTAGCACATCTGCTTTTTCTGCCATTGATTCCATTTTGAGTCATCAGGAGGCAAAAGGGACTTCATCCAAAGAAGGCTCATGAATATGAAAATACACAAATATAGTTTTCTTCCCCTCCCTCCTGTTAGTCACAGGCTCCTAATTGGAAGACTCACCCTTATTCCACCCAGGTGTTTCACCCATAGCCTTTCTGTGGAAACCTAGGGCCTTAATATACCTTGAATGTCACTGGTAGTGAGATTTAGCCATCAGAGGGCACCACAGCAGATCCAATGAAGATACTTGTTTCTTTCAGAGGTTTGTCAAAACCTAATCATTGATGTCTGTTATTCACAAATTTTATACAAGGAGATAAATAGTGTTCCAAAGTGATTCCTGGTAAAACCTTCAACTGATAGAGATTAGTGGGGTAGCAAGAGCACAGATTACCACTTGGAACAGCTTGGCTCACTGGGTTATATGATTACATACTAAAAACACAGCCTATTGAATCAACTAAATGCAATGTAATACACTTGGGAAATGGAGAGACAGATCGCCCTTACGGAATGGCGGACTGTCTTGGGGAGTTATGACTCAGATGAAGATTTACAAGTCATCATGGATAATTATCTCCACATGAGCTCCTGGTCCAAAGCTGCAGCAAGTGTGGCTTCTTTTCTATAAATATATTTTCAAAAGGAATATTAATGAGAATGTCAGAGATAGGACATTTTGTGAAAGCCTCATGTTCAGGTTTGGTGCTGCAGATCAGAAAGATGTAGCCAGGATCAGTGAAAACTGAGAGATTTCAGAGCTGGAACAGAGGTTTTTGAGGTGAGGCCAAAGGGAGCCCAGCTTACTCTAAGCAATGAAAGAAAGGCAAGAAATTCTTCGGCAGTGTAATGTCCGTGGAAGTGAGGATTGGTGGCGAAGGCTGTTAAGATTTCTCTCTTAACGCCCTACAGTGGCTGGGAGCTAGAGCTAGACTAGTGCAATCTTCAAATAGACACCTTCAAAGATGTGGAGGTTAAACATTGGAGTTGCCTACTGAGGAGATAGGTGAGCTTTGACATAAGATCACATAACTTGCTAAAGTGTGGGTTTGATCAGTATTTAGGAGAATTTCTTCAGTCTATGTATGTATTAAGACTGGGACAAGACCCTTCCATTTATCACCTTCATTCACTTTCCCTCTGAAAAACATCTTTGCTTGCAATGCACCGTCACATTTAACAGCTACACATTTTGTGCAACAACTGTGCTTGAATTCTGTTCATGAAGGCTCTCTACTGAGGTTTAGCAGAATTATTTTTGCTTGAGGAATGAGTCTGCTTTGTTCTTCCTTCCCCAGCATCAGTGACAAGATGCTGAACCTGGCAGACAGGGCGCTCTGACAGCACAGAGAAATCCCCTCTTCCTATTTGGGGACAGAAGAAATTTTCCCACCAGCTACAGGTGGGGAGAGGTTTCTGGCTTTCAACTTGGAGGAAACTCTCCAGGGGATCCATCCAGAAGGGTCTTTGCCTGCAGAGTCATGTGTTATGCCTTTGAGCACTAATATATAGACTAACTGAAGTCTTTGGTCTTGACACAGAACACTTGAAAGACACATAACGGTGTGTTTTACAAGTCTGTACTAGCTGATCTTGTGATCTCTTGTTGGCCCAAGGAACAAATATTTAGGTATGAAAACCATTGACTCCCCAGCACACACCTCCTCTAGTGACCTATGTGCTGTGAGCAGAAATACCCCAGTCACTTATTCTTTATGAGCCTTCAGGCAATATGGAAAAAAAAATAATAAAATCACCTACACAATTTTCCAATCTTTACAAAGAGTTTGAACCCAAAAGAAGCATGGGGATCATTACTAAAAAATAAAACAGGCAATGCTTTATGTAACTGCAAGGTGTACAGTACCTCTGCTCTTCAGTTGTGCAGTAATTGCCAACTATTCCAGCTCGTGGAAAATGCCATATGTCTAAAGCAAAGTTGCACGAACATCTCATGCTCTTTAAGTCGTAGTGCTGATTAGATGGCCCCATTATTAACTTCAGGTTTTACTAAGTGCAGTCACCAAACTAGGGGCAGCAGACAACAGGGCAAGCAGAGCTGCAAAGGCTTTTGCAGGAATCGGAACAGATGCTGTGATCAAACAGGTCAAGCCAGCTCTACATTACACAACTGCAAAGCATGACTACAGTGCGTTTACTGGAACGAAACACAAGAAAAAAAGGTATACTGACCTAAGCAAATAAAACCTAAAGTAAACACCTGGGGAAAAACGACAATTTTTTTAGTTTCCATGAATTTAAAATGAAGACAAAACTTTTGCCTTCCTGTTTTCATTTTTTTTTTTTTTAAAAGCATACATGTAGGGCTTTTATTTGCACTATAGCAACACAGGTATTTTTGCATGCTGTCTCCAGTTGCAACCCCAACAAAGAAGCATCACAGGTTTAAAATCAGTCTTAACTATGTAAGGCTGACACACAAGTAGATTCACATGGAATTAGTTGCAAATACCAAAGTAGTATGCTATTTATACTTATTTATACATAAGAGGACTTGATTTTAAGGGATTTGGGTGCAGCAAGTACACTAATCAACTCAATTGTTCAATTGTGCTCCTCACAGTCAACACCAAGCATGAACTCTGTGTGAATAAGAGAAAATTTACTTTTAAAGTGAGCAGTGTACCTAGAATAGATCTCAGGAAATAGGCTTAACTTCCCCAGTCCAAAGATTTAATCAATTTCCCTTTTCTCTTTGGAAATTCTTTAATATTTTTTATTTGTCTTTTTTTTTTTTCTTAAATTAGCACTTGGTGATTCAAGGTGAAAAACCCTAATATCCTTTCCTTTTTCACAAAAATGTCCATGAAATTACAAGAGTTATTTCTACCTACTCAGTGGCCTCAAACAATTTCTGCTTGATTCCTGTGAGCGTTTTCTGCTACAAGCTCCAGTGTGTAAATACCCATCCTTTCAGCCAGACTAGATAGAAAGCATTGCAAGCAAAAATTATATTTGAAGATTGTATGATTTTTCTCTACTACCTAAGCAAGAAGAAATGAACTGCAATATTTTCATACCTCTTAATTATTCAAATGCTCCAGTATTTTCAGAGTGGTTTTACTATCTGCCCATGCAGTCTAATAATGGAGTGAACTGGAAGGAGAAGGCTTCTTAATTATGTACTTTTTCCAGCTTCACAAATTATTTTATTTAATCTGAAAAACCTACACAGGCCTGTGCTTTCAGAAACAGCATCTATAACCATGTAAATCTAAAATTAGGTCACCAGATTTTAATTACCATGAATTACAGCAATTACAAATGCTGAGTCACAATTCAGTTACCTACCCTAAGCCCAGAAACACCAATTGTGTCTTATAAACACTAAATTTTCCAAGCAAATGTAGAAATAGGACAGACTTTGGAAGGCAAACTGATGATTTTCCCAGTTTTTCACCCAGCTGATGTGGGTGACGTTTCAAGATTATACAGATGACCTCTTCGGTGAACTAAAGGAAGTTTATTTCAGGTTAGGTTTCTGATGTTGCATGAAATTCTGGTGTCAAGCCACTTTCTTCATCTGACACGGCTCAAGCCCATGCAGAAAGGTCAAGTAACTCGCCCTAAGTGACAAAGTGAGTGAGTGGCTCCTAGACCTCTGCTCCCAGCTAGGAGACCTCCCACGCTCCTCAGCCATACCACACAGAAACTCAATAGCCCGCATCATTAGGAGGGCGTTATTGCCTCAAGTTGTGTCTTGTGCGCTAACGCTTGCGGGGGGGAAGCAAGTATCTAAAGATGCAAAAAAACACGACTTCTGCCCTATTCAACAAGTCTGCAAAGGCCTGTTTTCCCCCTCCTTTCTCCCCCTGCCCCTTCCCATCTGGTTCAATAGCAATCATCACACCTCCCAACACTGGCAGCCTGGCTCTGCGTCAGCACCTTTCCAAAGAGAGCAGATTGCAAAATACGCTCACTTCTGCTGCGGGGCTTATTTCTTTTCAGTCGTAACCTCCTGACTCATTTAATAGACTAAGTATCTGGGATGGAGACCAAAACTTTGTAGCTGGATCCTGTTTTCTGTCCCTGAGGGCAATTAAGTCCTTCAAGCAGCGCAAGCTTGAGACCCCTCTAGTGTTGCCTGCTTGATCCAGGCAGGATCACTGAAAGAGAACAAAAAAGCCTAGTGCGTTGAAGTGCTTAAGTTCCCTGCAAAATACTGTTGCTTTGTTTTTTTTTTTTTTTTAAAAATGCTTTTAAAGGACCTACGCATATAATATTAAGCAGTTAGCCATTCAGCTCCAGACCTTAAGTGCATTTATGGACAGGTTATTCACAGGGCTCCCATTGACTTTAATGGGAGTTTTGATACAAGACATTTTTGCAGGGTATTGGTAATCTGTACATTCGCTCACACTAAAGAAAGTTTTAGAGAAGAAAAATGTCTTGAGGCGTTCAACTTAACGGGAAAAAAAAAAAACTCTTACGTCATGACAATACAGCTCAGACCTTATATCACTCTTAAGTGTCTGAGCAGGTTGGCGATGTTGTGAGTCCAGAGCTTTTGTATGAGATTTTACATGCTGTCTTATTTCCACATGTGTGAAGCAGCCTGGAAATTCTCCTGCAATATTTCATGAGTCTTTGTGATAGCAAATATGTGAACACAAGAGAAAAATATTTCTCAGACTGTTTCTGAAGGTAAAATGCAGTACTACTTTTTAAATTAAAGCTTTTATTGAGGGAATTTTAACTTAATACCAGTTTACCACATATATAGATAGAGGTTATTTTCCTAACCCCTCTGAATATTTTGCATACCAGCAGAGGTATTTTTTTCATTGCCCCGTGCCATAAATCTCAGCGTCATGGGTCTTTTGTGCATACTAAAAAGTTAGAGGTTCACCAACTCAGCAAAAATACACACAACTGCAAAGCTACAAAAAGAGACTGTTCGAAAAAAAAAACCCACATAATTATAGCTTGCTAGGATAAGTCTGCAAGAAAACAACTATCATTAGCAGTAGACGTTTATAAGTGGTTAGATATGATTGTTAGAAGGATCCTTTGGAAGCCAAACATCTCACTTCCAATCACGACGAAATACATCTCTCAAAGGATTTACATCTTAATCTTAGACTTGATACTTTAAGTGTGTAAATGGATCAGTTCAAAGAGCAGATTGGTTTGCTCATTGAGAACATGAACACTTTAGCAGTGCCACTGTACTTCCTAGTGCCCTCACCTCCCCTGTTTTTGAAGATACTACAAAAATTGTAAGATTTTCTGTCAATGCTCTTGGAAGAGAGGGGAAATCTGTGATTAGACTGGATTTAGAAGTCATTTCAAGCAGACTGTCACCTGCAGAGGATTATGAAGAGGTTACCGTACTGTACAAGGAAGGTAGTCAGATATACAACGTTGGTCTAGATTGTATACTAAGCAACAGAAGTAGGTGAAATTTGATAGTGTATGAAGAGAGAGCTGGCAGATTTATTCAAAATGTGGGGCAAAGTACAAAGAATAATTTTAGCAGATGGTTCTTCAGGAAGTCTCAGAGAAAAGGTCACAGTCATCACAGCAGGAGATGCCCAGGAGATAAATAGGTTAAACAGAGGGAAAATATAGGATTTTGCTGATCTGCAGAAAAGGCAATGACAAAATGTTCTTATGGAATGCAGGTGTAATGAGAGGAAAAAAAAAAGGAGATGTCAAATAGGATCAGCTGAGCAGAATGGAGTCTGTTCTAAACACCTGAGGAGAAAAAAAAATAAATGGAATATATGGCAGTGTCTAAACAACTGATATAAGCTGCAATGTTTTCCAAGATCCTGTTCACTGATTATCTAGACAGGAGACCTGGTCAAAATGTACTGCGGTGAGGCTCTCTTCTGGCCAGCATTTCTGCATTTAGTTCCATGGAAACTATGGTATGCGCAGGTAGGAGGAAAAGGCCTCAAGTACACCTCCAGATCTCATCCCAGCGCAGAGCTGGGATGTCTCCAGGACCTGCACTTGGACCCAGAAGCCAGGAAGCCCTGCCAAATCCCACAATATTCACATCGTCTTAGCAGAGCATAGGAGGATCATGAAACCATAAGCGTGATGCAGCTGCGAAAAAGGCAAAATGTTCTCCTGGGATGTAACAGGGGAGGGATTTCCAGCAGAGATAAGGAAGCACTAATGCCTTAGAGGGGCCTCATCTGGCATGGCGCACTTGACGTCCTCCACGCTGGAGGAAAACTGGCTTGCACAGGAAGAAGTAGAGGCAAGAACTACCTGAGTAAAGGAGAGATTTGGACTGAGGAAATCAGTGACAGACAAAGCTGGGCATTTTAGCCTCCCCTTAGATGGGAAATGATTGCTACATTTTGACACTTGCGCACATAAATACCAGCAAGTTCCTACCTGCTCCCCAGAGCTTTCCAGCACCCTCTGCTTTGCCTCGCTGGAGGATGACTGTGTCGCCATCAGCTCCAGCTTGGTCAGCTTGCTGCTGTTCTCCCCACCATGGCTTCGCTCAACCCATTAGGGTTGAGGAGGACTTTTAAAGTTTCCCCAGGTGGAGACATCACTGTTTGTCCAAAGTATCTGTGCTGTTCAGACCCATGTTGCTTACTCTCTCCATAGATTTAGCTACTTGACCATGAATTTGGTTTTAATTTTTTTTTTCTGGCACATGGCATTCAGTCTCACAACACATCCAGCGTCTCAAGCCAAGAACGACACTTAATTTTCAAGCAGCCTTATTGACGGTATTATAGCTAATATAAATTATACTGAAATGTTTAAAATAGCAGCAAGGCCATTTTGTTGCCCAAAATAGTATATGAAGAACTTTATTTTCTTTTAATCGTTCTCACTCAATAGATAAATGATTTGCAAGCAATTATTTCTAATACAAAGCCAAGTCAGGTATTAGATAGTAGAGGTTATTAAATATTTGAGTTTGGGAACATTGATAATACACTGAGAAATGCTATGTTTTCGCTCACAAAAAAAAAGGTAAAACCAGCCAAAACCACCCCTCTCTAACGAGCCTGACAAGAGCTAGACACATTTTAGGAGAAGACACATCTGGGGCATGATTATCGATGTGGGCCTCCAGCCCAGCCTCGCTTATGGGCCGCCAAATTTGCCCATCTGTGCATACACTTTGAAGCATTTGCCCTATGCAGAGGGCCTTCAGCACAGAAAGCACCATTCAAATTCCACTTAAATCCTTAAAACACAGCCCAAGACAGACTTAAGCGACACACACCCCTGTGCAAACCCTTTACAGAGGAGTAAATTGGATCATTTTTCAAGCATTGACACCTGCATGCACAGCTGATAGATTCCCACACCTGGCTAAACAGATGATTGAATTTGCACCTGGAAAATCCATTTTAGAAATGATTTTTGCATATATAAATCATACTATGTTACAGTCTCTATAGGAGTTCATGCTTAGAAAAGACCATGTGCATGGCCGGTAGTTTTTGGAAAACTTGCCTTTCAGTGCACAGGACAAAGGACAAAAATTGGGGATAAGAGTAACAGAATTCTTATCCTGTGCTTCTCAGATATTATAAAAAAGAAAAAACCAAACCAAAACTCTGAAGCATGTTTTCCCCTCTTAATTCCATCAATACTTGAAAACCACTGAAGGCTGCAGCCTAATGCAGTCATGTCTCTGTCTTTGCCAGGCTTTGCCAGACTTTAAGTCCTTGTAGCCTATGGTTTTCTACCTCAGATTTCTCTGTCCGACTGGGGCAGACAAAATTACAGCCACTCTGGCCCATCACATCCTTCGTCTGACTGATCAGCCTTATTTCTTCTCCTCAAATCAATCTGCAGAAGCTGAGCAAATGGCACGGCAGCAGTCCTGGAGCGTGCCTTCCCTGCTGCCGCTGCAGCGCAGAGCTGTGATGGGATACACAGGTGCATCCCCAGAATGGCTGAGCTGCTGGGATGGAAAATTAATTTCACAAACACAGACCCCAGAGATTCTAACTCAATCTGAGACCATGTGCTATACCCATGGACAACCAGTGAAGAACCATGCCTACTCCAGACCGTACCACTGCAAAAATTAACTAGAGATAAGAGAATATTCTCTTCTTCCTTCAGAGCCATTCTTTTGCTCAGCTCCATCATAGAATTGGATTTATGTTTTCATCTATCAACTGTAAGGCACCTCAGGTCTAGGTAATACCAGATGCTTCCAGGATTTGCATTGAATAATTTTGATCATAAAAACATTATACAACAGATTCTGCTAGCAGTAATGCCTGGAAAGAACACATGCAGGAGACCCCAGTAAGACTGGAGACATGTCAGAAGACGGAATCTACATTTCTTTGCCATTGCTGTTGCTATAAGAACTGTAGGAACTAAACAGAGATTATACATAGCAGTCAGAAGGCTATGACAGTCAAGGAGCAGTGGACTGCTTGGAAAGGCTGTGAGAAGCACCTCCAAGAATAACTGGTAAGCAAAAATGTGCCGCATGGGATCTACTTCACCTTCCAGTACCTTGCCCAGTGAGCTAGGAATTGCCTGGTTGTAAGCATCAGTTTGGAAACATCGACTGAATTTTGCTCGAGCAAGACGAAATAGAAGGGCTCACCAGTTAGGTGTGAGAATTGGCAGCCCAGCTGCATGGAAAATGCAGAGCTGGTGGAGGACGCGGATGAAATAGAAGTTGCTCCGCTGTGCCAATCAATCAGTTAACACCTTTGGCAGTTTGTACTACCCGTATAACTTAAGTAGGATATTCAAGTAGAGAGGCTAAATATAAATTATAGGAAAATGTGATGCCACATCAGTGATGCGTCACTTGGGTCTGAATAGGTCCCTCATTTCTAAGCTCTTCCATCTAGTTACTTCCCAAAATAAATGTGAACATGACAAAGGAAGTGAGAGGAGTAGAAAGAAGGATAAAAAGAAATATTCTTTGCCATTCGTTGGTTGCAATTATGGGAAAAAGGACACAGCTCCTTTGTCTACCTGTGGTTCTCACGGCCAGATTCTCAGAAGCAGCAAGAAGTACAAACAAAAGGCTGCAAGAAAGAGGTGGAAAGGGGTCTGATTCCTTTTGTTTCATTACATGAAATGAATGTAGAATTCTAGCTTGAGGGAAAACAGGAAAACAAGAGGTTCACCACATCCAGGCTTGATAAAAATGAAAATATGTAGAACATAATTCTACTCTGAAAAGTGACTGCAAATGTGGTGCCTTGGGAGTAGCACTACGCTCAGAACTACTCCTGTCTGCCATTCATTACCGTGTCAAAACTGCTGATTTCTAGAGCGTTACTTTCTGTCAGTCCTGAAATGCAACCAGCAATTTCAGAGTAAAGCTGAATTTATTTTCCTTGGTAAGTGTATCAGACTAAATTAAGTCTCCAGTGGATTTCCAAGAAGACTATCTTATTCAACATTTGTAAATGGCTCTATTGGTATTCAGAAGAATTAGAATAATTTCCTCTATTTTTCAGCAAAATCTACAAGGCTATAGAGGAATAAAAGCTACACCCCCTTCCCAAAAAAGCAAGCAGCTATGATTTTGAACAAAACCCAGGAACAGATCTGCTGACAAAGGTCTTAAAGTTCAGGGTGTTTACATTTATGACTGGATTTGGGTCTGAAAATGGTTGTTACATTGCATGGAGAGGCACACTCCATCTGCAGCACGAGGGAGGCCAGCAAGGGCACAGCCCCTCATGCGTGGGGTATCTCCCCAACACCTCTGTTCCATCCCTGCCCCATAGATGTTGTAGCATCTCCCAATGTGGGGCTCTGACCCAGCTACATGGATATGGAGCTTGGCCCCTCTCTAAGGGCAGAGATGATTTCCATGGTCTTGCTAGGAGCTCATTGAGCCTAAGTTCCCCACACATTCATTCAGGACACTCAGGTCAGAAACTTATGTCTCTATAATCTCAATGTCTGGATAAAACAAAGAGGTGGAAATGGTAGGCTTTGTGTATTGTTTGCAGACACCAGGCAGGAGGCTTGGAGCATTTCATTTCCCACTCCTTTTTTTTACCTTTCCCTCAGCACCTCACCAGGCTTTGGCATCAGAGAATCCAACTGCGCTATCAGTTTATTACCACTATTTTTAAAAGTCCACAAACACAAAAGGCTGCTAAAAGATTTTTCAACTTAGCTTAGCATCCCTGTGCATTAGCTTTTGTGTTTCTTTGTAATAAATTTATTAAAATTGGGTGGTTTGGTTCTGTAGATGTTACTTGGATGCTTTTCAAAGTCCTAATCTTGTTTTTTTGAGACCTCAATGATAGAGTTTGGGTTAATCTTTTTGCCTTTCATATTCTTATCATTCTGGTCCACTAAAAATAAAGTATAAATAATTTGCTTTACTCCTATCTGCTGTGCTTAAAGTTTTGATAACTTAAATGTGGGCAAATTCTTCTTTGAAGCCAATTAAACTGAAGACTTTTGTAAAGAACAGGACTTGAAGTAGAAAAAAACAGATACAATTACGTATATAAAATAATACAGGATTCAATTCCTTTTACCACAATAAAAGCCTTGAAGGGTTTGCTTTCACAAATAATTCAACTCCAGTGAAAGTGATATAACTCAGCTGAAATCAGTGGCATTTCCAACAGCCCTGAACTTTGATTCACTGTTTTGCTCAAATGGTTTAAACTTTCCTTGGCATATGATTTAATAAAGACAAAATGGAATCACCTATCCTAGCTGCTATCAAGTAATTTAATACACCCCCTTTTCAGAAAATGCTATGACAAGTTCTACATCATCTATAGAAATATTCACTTGAGAAGGAAGATGTTCTGGGAAGTCCTTCTAAACTAAAGTATACAGCTTAAATATGTGCTGTTCCTACCAGGAGAGACAACAAATTGTGGAGGTCACCTTCTGAAGGACTCCAGCTAAGAGCTTCCTCTAACAGATCTTACCTGTATGACCAGAAAAAAAGCTCATACCAGTCACCGCATGGCTATGTGGTTCATACCAAGAAGCTGACTCTTGGGCAGCATCACCCTCCCCAGCTACAGGGCCAGGATGAGGTGGGGACCAGAGAGGGTAGTAACCATGTAACAGCACTGTGTGGTGATGCTGGCCTGTGAGCCAGAAGTTTGCCATCACTGTCCTAGATTAATGAGAAATGTATATACTTTAAGCATGTATTTCAAAATATAGGAGGAGAATAAAAAACAATACAAGAACTGAAGCAGCTAAAATCTCAATATTTAGATGTTACCAGATGATTTATATGTGATTTATTCCCCTGTTCAACTTGAAGCTCAGTAGACTGCTAAAGAGCAAAACATGCCTTATTCCCAGGTCTCACACCCAAGGTTGACTTACGCGGAAAGCGCGGTGCCACTCAGTACCTCTGCTCGCTCAGCCCACTCCAGACACAAACAAAAAAAACCTGAAATAAAGACAAATGTTCATTCTTCAGAGCACTGGTATGGTTTTCAGAGGTGCACACATGAAGTTATTTCTGTGCCTTTGCCATGAGCGCCATTTCAGAGGGTAATTGATAGGTGCAAAGTGTTGGTTATATGCCGAACTAACCGGCTGCCCAGGCCAACACCGCGTTCTGGCATGCCCGCAATTAGAAATCAGATCTTATATGTTAATAACTGAGAGAGCCAATACCTCGGGGCAAACCAGACATTACCAGGAAGAGGACGTGAACTTTCTAGGAAATAGCTATCTGAAAATGCCAGCAATAACAGAGGGACTATTAAATATACCATACTTAGTGTCTCGCTTTATCCACAGAGAAATTCTAGAGGTATTAATTAGGCTAAATGAAATTTACCTTCAGTTTTTGAACATTAAATTTACAAGTTACTTGTAAGAATAACATACCCAGGCATTTCAGTGAGTAACTCAATAATCAGTCATTTTATATCTCATTCGAAAAACATACCTTTCCTATGAAAAATATTAAAAGTAAGCAATAAACTACTGTTTTTATTCTGGACTCTATCAGTGAAATGAATTGAGCAGTTTTGATGGACTTATGCCACTAGATTATTGGTATAAGGAAAATCAGAATAAGCCCTGATTTTTTTTCTCTCTCCTTTAGAGAACAGCTGGCAAAAGTACCTGCAGCATCCATAATCATTTATTAAACGAGTGTCAGAACTCATATGTTCACTCCATGAGGCAATGCCCCAGCCCTAGGAAATGGCATGAGAGAGAGACAGGAGCTCCTCAAAGGACAGCTAAAAATAATCTGTAGGCAATCCCAACTGTGATAATAAAATTATACAGAGGATTCTTCAAAGAATAGTCTTATTAGAGGTTTCTTCTAAATTACCAGAAGCAAGATCTGTCCATTAAGACTGTAGTTTTTATTGCTGAGATAATTAGCTTCTAGAAAGCTTCTTAGAGTGTATTAACTTCCTTTCTTCTAAGCAGAAGCAACATTATTTCCTCTCAGAAATGAATTTCATTTGCCTCCTTTACATTACAGCCAAAGTAAACATATAAGAAACCTCAGGGCCAAATATTTTTATTTAATGAAAAAAAAGACCGATATTCTTTAACGTTTCTTACCAGTTTAAAGCCACACAATCCATCATATTCTCCCCACAGAGGAAAAGGTTTCTAGCTAAGCAGAGAGGGCAGATGTTGCAAAATGAGGATCTAGGTGTACAGAGTCATTTTGGCTGTCACAGCTGTCACTGTACTAAACTTACGGCTTTCTGGCCACCACATAAAGATTCATAGCCTTCACTTAAGTACCCGAGCCTCCTATAGACTATAAGCACATGTATACGCTTGGTGAGCAGCTTGCCTCAGGTTGTGATCCTTAAAACCAGATAATCTAAGAGCTGCTACCTCAATATAGCTTGCTGGAGCAATATAACGGGCAAGTGCCTGAAGTTTTTTAGCATGAAATACTGAGGATACGAGTGAGATTTAAATTCTACATCTCAAGGACCTATGCATCTTAAGACACAGAGAAAGAAAGAGACAATGCCTTCAGCTGCGACAGGACCACCGATAATACCAGCCTGTTCTGCTAAACATGGCAACAGATTAAGAGAACACATGAAAAGTTTTTGCTTCACCTAAGGTGGTGGTCTCATCTCTGGAGTTCTTAACTTTTCCAGGTTGTTAATGCAGGTATTTGGATGATCTCCTTACTCTAAACTACATATTTTTTTAATTTACAGATCAGAAACTCTCCACCAGAAATCACAGCAAAGCACAGAACAGGGACCATATTTCCTTCTGCCTATTCTAGTAGGTATATAAGGAAGACATTCTTAGGCCCTGAAGTTAAAAAAAATAACTTTTCTTTCATTAAAGGGGTGAGTAAATAAGGGAGAATAGAAGTTTTGCTTCAATATTAAGACAGTACCTGGGAGAGATAAACTTGTCCTCAGCTTCAGTCCCTATTGTAAACTCAATCTGCTCCTTTTATCCACCAAACACAGACAAGGAAATGCCTGGATCTAACCCAGGTGTTCCTGAAGATGCCGTCATTATGAAGTTGTTTGTTTTCATTCTGCTGGTGGCTGTAGTTGCTAGCACAAAGTGAAGCACAGCTGAATCCTTTTAGCTCATCCTCCCTCTTCTCTGGTGGGGCTTTCCATTGCCTCACTATTCATTCCACACCAGGCTGTTTGTCTTGGGTCATTTACTTCTGGTCCCACGTAATATTCAAAAATGAGAGAAAATAAATTCTTCCTTTGCTATCTGAATTCCACCTGCTGTGCATGCTCTGATGTGAACCTCTGCATAGCTGCTCACTACCTGCAAGAGCCTCCTCAAAGTACAGCTTCCTACACCGACCCTCAGAGCTACAGCGTAGAGGCAGGGAACCTTTCGCCATGGGTAAAAAGCTATATCACAAATTAACAGTTCTTCAGTATTTCTTACTCCTTTCTTCCCTCCAGTTTTAGTGATTCTAGGCTCATTATGGGAATAAGGCAAGCAAGGAGGATGCCTGCTCATTGTATTTACTGCTTTCCTGTTACTATGACGTCCTGCTTCCTCACCAAATATTTTACCCACTCACCAAATAGCGAGTGCATGGAGAAGAGAATATCAGTTAGACATAATTGCTCTGTTCCACTGATCATGGTATTGTGTCCTACTTTGCTCACAGCAGAGGAAAAAGCTGCTCAGAATCCTCAGTAAGAAGGAGTCAAGTCAGAGTAATGAATAGATACTGAGAATTTCACCCCAAGACAGTTTTTGTGACCTATTCTAAATGTGCAGGCTCAGTTTATTTCCCAGGGTATCCACATTGCAACTTAAATTCCACTGTTTGGTCCCACCAAAATAAAATGAAACCATTGTCAGCACCTGTCATAGTTTAGCCCCACCCAGGGCCAAGCAACACAGTCTCTCACTCACTCCCCCCACCCTCCAGTGGGATGGGGAGAAGTGGTAAAGAAAAGATGGCAAAACGCATAGGTTTAGATAAAAACAAAAATTAAGAGAATAACAGAAGAAAACAAAACAGAAATGGAAAACAAACAACAAAACTAATTACAGAAAATACTGAAGATATAATTTACAGTACAATACCTCACAGTGGATGCTGAAGCCTAGCTTGCTCCCAAGTAGCAAAAACCCATCCCTCAGTACCATCCCCACTTTATACACTGAACATTATGTCACTTGGTATGGCATAGCCCTTTGGCCAATTTGGGCAAGCTATCCCAGCTGTTGGCTAATTAGTAAACTATCCCAGCTGTGTCTCCCAGACAGCGGTGCCACCAGCTCCAGCTCCTCTCCCAGCTCAGGTGAAAATTCACTCTATTCTAGCCAGATCCAGGACAGCATCCAGCACTGATGGGGTGTATCTACTGGACTACTCTGTTCTTTCTGCTACCAGGCTGTTTCTCCTAGGACAATAAGATCAGCGTGCTGGCCATGCTTTGTGTGGAAGCACACATCTTCTCTGTAGCTAGAAAACCCATCTCGTTGCCCAGGTGCTAAGGTGGCACCTAAGCCTTAAGCCAGACAGTTTATTTCACAGTACTTTATTTCATTTTCCTTGTCCTTATGTGAGGAGATTTCTCCCTTTCAGTCCCTCTAAGATTGGTTCACCCAGGGTTATTTACTCTCCGGACTCAGTGGTTGGAGAAGGCTGTACAAGTGCCTTGCCTCTGGCGCATTAATCCTCAACCACCTCCCAGCAGTTCAGGGGGCTGAAATCATAGAATCACAGAATGATAAGGTTGGAAAAGACCTTTAAGATCATCGAGTCCAACCACTAAGCTGACACTGCCAAGTCCACCACTAAACCATGTCCCCAAGTGCCACATCTACACATCTTTTAAATATCTCAGGGATGGCGATTCAACCACTCCCACCCACTTGGTGTCATCTGCAAACTGACTGAGGGTTCACTTGATCCCCTCATCCAGATCATTGGTAAAGATGTCAAACAGAACTGGCCAGAATACTGAGCCCTACGGAACATTGCTTGTGAACTGCTACCAGTTGGATTTAACTCCGTTCACCTCCACTCTTTGGGCCTGGCCATCCATCCAGCTTTACCCAGCGAAAAGTGCATCCATCCAAGCTGTGAGCAGACAGTTTCTCCAGAAGAATGCTGTGGGAAATACTGTCAAAGGCTTTACTAAAGTCCAGGTAGACAACATCCACAGCCTCTCCCCCATCCGCTAAGTGGGTCACCTTCTCACAGGAGGAGATCAGCTTAGTCAAGCAGGACCTGGCTTTCATAAACCCATGCTGACTGGGCCCGATCTCCTGGTTGTCTTGTACATGCCGTGTGATGACACTCATGGTGATCTGCTCCACAACCTTCCTTCTTCAGAAAGAAACTTCTTGATTGAGATGTCACCAGTGGACAAATACAAATGGTATAGATGTCAAGGTTGAGAAAAGGCAAAAATATGGGGGAAGAGGAGCTAAGCCAAACCATAGAGTAGTGAGTAAGGCAATTGGCCCTGACTGCCAGCACTGGCCACTCAGCTTTTCCTATGGTGAACCACAGGCTGTGTTTGAGACTGCTCAGACATATAATAAGGCCCCAGTCTTTCAGTAATTTTCCTTTCTCACCTCTCTCATATCCTTTTAAATGTATATTTATAACATTTTTTTAAAGGGGTGAGAGAAAGGAACAGGCAATGAATTGATCATTAATCTCCCATCTTACTGTCAGAAAGGAAAACAGTCTTTCGGCAGAGTTAATTTAATTATTTTTATGGGAGACTTAAATCTCATTAAAAGCATTATTTAGTAACAGAAAATCCCCAGGAGTGGAGGCACTGGAAGGTAAATCTAAGCCTGTCTTCAGCCGAACGTTCCCAGCTCTCCTGCCCCGGCGCTCTCTGCTCCTCGAACAGAGCTTGTGCAGCCGTCGCCACCTCACTTGCAGGGACAGAAATCACACCAGTAGAAGAAAAAGAGAACGGAGTGCTTGAAAACAAAGCAGCAGAAACTGGGTGAAGTTTAAAAGCCACACAAAAAGTCTCGACTGCCTGTTAGTAAGTTAATTTTCTTTAGCTGGCTGAAATAATGGTCTGCTTTGTATGGAACTTCTCTTGAAAGGCTTGGATCGACCGTTAATTGATGAACTCTTCATTGAATATATGAGTGTCTGGTGCACGTATTCCTGGGTATCCTTAGGCAGGTAACAAAGGAAAAACAGCAAATGCTATCCAGATAGGTTTTGCTGAGATAGTGCAATTCACTTCAAATAAGAATTGTTTGCTTTCCAAGAGGCCATAACGAACAGAAACTTTTACTCGGCCTCCCCTAGAAGACAGAGGTTTCCACTGAGGCAGAGCAAAACAACAGAAATTTGAAACGCGAAGAGAGTGGCTGAAGTATGAGAGGGCTTTTTCAGCACATGCACAGCTTTCTCTCAGGATGTGAAGTAGTTGTTAACTGGAATGGTAGTGTGGAGGTCCATACCTTTTTTTTAATGTGTTTTTTTTTTCTAATCTGGATACCACTCCTTTGTTGCTCTCTTAGAAAAGCCGGTGAGTTTGGTAGCACGTGAACCATTTTGTCACTCAGCCCATACTGAGATGCTACATGGTGTCACACAGATGGCTGGCATTGGGCCCAAGCTGAGAAACAGTCCAAAGCAATGTTGCCAAGAATAAGTTTAGTGCCTCCACTGATGGAAAATGCTTCTAGGTGCTACAACTCTAAAGCCTTTAAAAGCTTAGATGCCTGTTGAGGCCAAGGTATGTGTAAAAGACAACAAAGAAGCTGCAAGTTCTGAGAGTCCTGGAAACACAGAAATGATGACGTCCTCCAGTCTGCCAAAGGAGACTTGACATGGATATCCATATCTACGTCCTTTGAACGTGTGCGTTGCAAGGGATGAAGCACGTGGGGAAGGCACAGGGGGCAGTGGGGAAGCACAGCTGCATCCTGTTAGTATCTAGTGGCTAAGCACAGAAAAGCAGAGACATAAAAAGAGAAGTAATGTGTACGAATAAACTCTTCTGGAGGAACAAAGAAACCTCTGCCTGGAATCTGGCCCTCACGACAAATCCTTAATCCATAATGCTTGCCTCAGCCTTGTTCCAGAGCTGGGTTTATTGACCTAAAATGCTAGGCACATGCGAGAGCATTTAAGAGAGGCATGTGCTTCATGTCACACTTATCTTTTAGAACAGGAAAAAGGAGGACAATTGGTTTTCCTCCATGTTTCAGTTTCAGCCAAAATCTGAAAGGAATAACAGAATAGTATCTAGGTCTGCTCCTTTAGGCAGTTTTTATGCTACATAAAATTCAAACCAGAAACTATCCTACCATAAAAACAAATGCAGAAAGATAAAAACTTTGTAGCAGAAAGTGGAAAACGATGGTTATATACTGGATTTCCCCACAGCTATTTGAGTATCGGCATGGAAGTCATGAACAAAAAGAAATAGAGCTATAACATTTGGAGCTGGACTGACTGTGCTGAAAGTTTTGATTTGGGCCCCGAACTTCTGGGCTGCTAGTAAAGAATATCCCAAGACTGAGTGAATCTCACACTGAAAGAAAGTGAAATCAGGTCGGCGAGGGAACGCTTCCTCCCTGTGCCATGAAAGGTTGAATCTGGAGGCATAAACTGATTCAAACACAGAGCTGGATCGGGATCGGAGTGATATCAAACCAAGACGTGTTTTCTTCAGAAACAGTTGCCACGCTGAAGCTTTCTGCTCACTATTTTTAATATGAAAAATCTGAGCTGAAATCCAGAGTTATGATGTTTGGTTTATTAATTTACTCTGTTTTTCTCAACCTCATATCTCAGGAATTTCAGAGCATCACCAGAAGTACAGATGTCAGTAGTTGGCAGCCAGTGATTTCTGGCTGCTCAGAGGTCTTTTTTTTTTTCTTGGATTCCCCCTGTGAAAGGTTTGAAATTCACCATTGAACAATATCACATTTCATGCCTGCTTGCTACTTCAGGTCCAGGAGCTAAATTTCTTCCAAAGAGTGAAACAGTGAAAGTCAGAGAGGCTGTTTGCTTGCTGATGTTGGGCGGTTCCTACGTATGACTGCAGTGCCATAAAATGTGTGTACCTGTGATCAGGTCACACATCATAAAATAACATACACGTGCTTCTGCCTACAAATGGATTAAAAAAAACCCACCCAGGAACAAGATAGTTTGTTTTTTTGTTTGTTTTTTTTTTTCCCAAAATAAGAGGTTAACAATTAAAAAAAAAAAAATTACTGATTTTGGGTTTCAAAGCAACATTTTGTGCTGATTTGGTTTTTACTAGCAAACATTGGATTGCTAGGTACACCCAAAGAAATCTTTTTCATCCCTGTATTATCACTTCATTACATTTACATACATGGGGCTCAGCTTGAGCTGTGTAGGACTGAGCAGCAACGATAGGACTCCCTGCTCTGCATTTCCAGTTAGCTCCAAGGTTAGGAATCTCTGCATTTGAAGGGAGTGAATCTGGCTTATGAGAATAAAGGAAAGTTGGATTTAAAAAATGTTATTTTAGTACACCATGAATAATTTACAAAATGTGAGCAGTTGATGCCATAAACATGGAAATGAAAGAGAAAACTCTCAGAAAGGCTACAGGTCTTGTTTGTGGTGCTCTAGTAGTGAGCAACGATAAGGCAAAAATACACAAAAAAATTACTAGAGTTTGGTATAAAAAAAAAAGAAAAATTGTGCTTTTAGCGGAAGATGTTCTGCCTTTCCTAAAGCACTGCTGCTGAAAAATTCAGCCTTGCAAGAAGATCACAGCAGATGTCAGTGCCACACGAAGTCATTTTCTTGCCCTGGGGCAGGAGAGGCTGCAGAACAGGAGGGCTGCAGAACAGGAGGGCTGCAGCCAGCATCAGGCAGATCCGCGGATCCCTTCTGTGTCTGACCAGCAGCTGTGCAAACCCCCTTTGTTCTGGGAATAAAGCGTTTGGCTGGGACCAAAGCACACAGCTCGATCGATCGTTCTTACAGAGGTAGAGTATCTGTGAACTGCCTCGTACACAGAGCTCCGCTTTAAGTGCACGTGTATGCAAACTATCTCGCTATATATGAATATTTTTAACTTTAAAACAAACATGGAGCTTTTATTGTGCTTTACAAGCAGAGGTAAAGTATTATTTTACTGCCATTGTAAGTACAGCCCAAAGTTTAAATGTCCTACCCGAAACACGAAGTATGTCTGTGTGTCTAGAGTGAAGGCCCAGGAATGACTCCCAGCTCCTAATATAAAGCTCTTTTCACACTGCAAATCCAGGAATAAACACCCACTGAGTGTACCAGAGGTCTGTGATTTCACCCAGACAGAAATTTAATAGAGATATTTCATCTGTTCTGGAGACACGTACTTTAAACCGGCAACCTCCTAATTACAAAATTGATATTTTTTTAAAGGTGAGAAAATCCATGGCCACTTTTCTGACATTGAACCAAAGGGCTCATCACGCAGATGAACTTAATGGTATGATGTTATGTGCTGATCATCTGAGTTATTGCTGATGAGCACATTCTACTATCAACAATAATTAATCAGTTAGCTTAAAAAAGTTAGTATACAGTGTTTTTCACCTCCAATAAATCAAGCTGTATAAAAATGTAAACATACAAGAGAATGTTTATAGATGGAAACTCTGACCTAAGGCTTTAAACAGACTTGGACCACCAGAGTTTTGTCCTCCTGCAATTCACATGCCCCATGCAAACATTTGTCTGCGTGGCACTGGTGACACCTCGGAGCAAATCCCAAGCAAAGCCCTTTGCAGCAGGAATCTTCATCAAAGGAGAGTGACATCTGACGTGGCAACAATGTGCCTTATGCCAGCAAACGAATTTTTGGCCTCAAAAGAGCAACGCTGCTCAGTAGTTGCCCTGATAACTTCCTGACATAATAATAAGCATTTGTGAGTGTCTAGATGGGCAAATGCCCATGACTCGTTTCTTCGCGCCGGCACTCATTCCAGCAGAAGTTTTTAACTAAGGACAGCAAAAGTAATGGAGCTTTTTTTTCCTACAGCTATTGGCTGGGCACTAGGGATGAAGGGCAGACGAAAATTAAGGAAAGGCCTGTGGCAATCAAGCAAACTAAGCCGGTGAAGTCAGAATAGACATTATTTCAGTGTCAAAAGAGCTTCCGTCCAAGCAGCGTAAAACCAGTTCTGCAATTTAAGTAATGCAAAGTGCACAAAATTGTAACAAAAGATTACGCTTTTTTTTTTTTTAAAAAAAAAACTTCCCTTGCATTGGGATAATTAATCCCCCTTGAGGAGGTGGCAAACTGAGGGTTGCAGACCCTTAGCATTGCGTTAATGGGAAGAGAAGGGGAAGGAGAGCTGGGACACAGTTGGCGAGTCCATTTAACGTGTTCTTACGACTTTACCTCAAAATACCATGAATGCATTTTAAGAAAGTATATATTGTGTTTCCCACTGGAGCATAGCTGACACAGCATGTTTCAAGATACGCTTCCATCAAAGTGAATCAACCGTAAGCAGAGGAAATCTACTGGAGACGTTTTACCATCTAATTTGAGATTCACTTTGAGGTGACTTCTGAGGCACAAGTGTCCACTGTGCTCTTCTGTCAAAGCTCCTCGACAGAGAAAAGTGATTTGGTAGAAGCACACTAGATCTGATTTTCTCAGATAGCCCAGCTCACAGCCTTGGATATTGATGTAAGCCACTAGCTGGTTTTGAAAGCTTCATGATGCCTTCTGGACCTATGTGAGTTAACAGTAGTAAAGGCGATTTTCTTGAATTGGTCTTTTATACACAGACATTAGACCATCCCACAGAAAGCTTTAAAACCATTATGAACTTCTTAGTCTCAGCCTAGTAAGTCAAAAAGACATTCTGAGTTTTAAAATGTATGCTCTCTTATAATAAAAACTCCAAGATAGTATAGCAACGTCCTCCTCTGTGTAAGCACGTGGCTTTTAGTGAGCTGCTTTAGAGGCTGAATTTCAAAACACAGTCGGCGTGGTGCTGACATTATGAACAACAGCTAAATAGTGGTTAGGTGATATAACAAGTATGTGTCTATACATATGAAATCACAAATACATATATCCTATGGATATATTGTTGTTGAAGAATAACATTTGTGTTTCCTAGGGGGTTTTTTTGCATGTGACGTCACATGATAGAAATAGGTATAAACAAATATATTGAATATATATATAATATAAAAGAATAAAATTACATATATTAAAAAATATAAAAATGTGTTTTAAATACAATTAAAAATAAAAGAAAGCCTGGGTAACAGGCTACCTCAGTGCATACAGAGAATGTGTGTTTTCTCAACGGGCCTCTCAACCTATTAATAAAAATTTTCACATCGAGTATCTCACCCCACACCAAAGTTCACAAAACCCATCAGCTTCAGTCGAGGACGGAAGACATGTTGGGTGTGCAGCAGCTTCAGATCAGGACGGCTGCATGCAGGTGCAGGGGATGCCCAGCCGGCTGCAGGAGCGCAGGGGTGAGCTGAGACCCCGGCTGCCCCTCCACACCGAGCTGCCGTACCAGTCGCCAGCCGAAATCACCAGCTAATTTTTTTTTCTCTGGCAGAGCTCTGTGTCCTTTGGTCTGCTTACAGAAACATGTATAGGTGACTACAGAGTCTATATAAAGCTGTTTACATGACATTTACAACTTTGTTTTTTAATGGAAATGGTACATTCTGTCATTTTGGTAGAAAAGGCCCAAACATTTACTTTGGAAAGAAATCATAAGGAGCCAGAGCTGCCACTGAAATGCAGCAAAGATAAACATTATTTTATGTTAATTAATTGATAAGGCATATAAAAAAGTTTCAAACAAAAAAAAATATATTTTAAGCCTGAGGTAATTTCTTTTATTTCCCTGCCATGAATTCCCTCTTTATCCCTTGCACAGGGAGAGAACAAGTGGATTCATTTTGGTCTCTGGCACGACATGCATGTTATAAACACTACTTTTTTATGGCCTCTTTAGCTCATTAAGGTATCAAAAGTTTCACTACACTTCACTCTGCGTAGGATGCTAGGCGCTGTTGGACATAGGATGCTTGGCAGAGGCTCCTCATGTTTTGCTTGCCAAACCTCTGATGAAATGTTTGCCTTTGAAGTTTTTGCCTACTTGCTGTAGGACCAGTCTGTCCTATGGTAATCCCATTTTCAAGCAAAAAGCTTAACTAGAAAGCAGGTTTTTTGACCCATCTAACTCTAGGAGACAGAGGTTTTGTAGCCTTATACCAAAAGGAAAAAAAAAAAAAATTATGACTCTGATTAATCCAATTCCTGTGTCAGCAAATGGGTGGGTTGTTGCTTTTTCAGCAGCTGTCCACTGTGGAAAACAGAGCTTTAAATCAGTCGGTGAAATTGGTTTCCTTGTTCCTTCCAGTCTTTAAAAGGAGCAAGTGAGAAAGCCAGGTTGATACCTACACCCTAGGAAAATCTAGCAAGGGTTTCATCACAGTAAGGCAGCTTTTTGCAGTCACGACAGAGCACTGAAATTATGATCTTGGAATCATGCTTAATGGACAAATATGGATTACAATTTGGATCAATATTCCATATTTTTCAAGAGAAAGCTTTTTATTAGGCTGTTAACAACCAAGTTTCAAATATCCCTGGCCTGAAACTGAATAGTGGTACTTCATACTTTGCCAAAAGCTGGGGAAAGTGGTTGGTCTTCACATGTACTGTGAAGACAGCCAGGAAGACAAGATTTTTGAATGAATTTGTTCTTGAAAACCAACAAAGAACCCTTTGGTGACCAATATTAGAGACTACAGCACCATAACATTGCCACAACAAAATTCTCACGTCAGCTCACTTAAAGGAAGCTGAGCTCAGGTGTCCCTGTTTACTTACCCATGCAAACTGTTATTCTTTTGTTTTGTGCTGGAGATCTGGCTGGACCACCACTCATACTGTGGATGCCCAAGACAAGGAATCGCAGCCTATGAAGAGTGGACTGCAGCTATCCAAGGAAAAAGAAGGAAATGTGGTATTATGTGGGAACATCTTAAAGCTCTCAAACAGGATAATTGGTCAGTAAACCCCATTTATTGATTATTCCTTGTCCGTTCTGGTTGGCCTTTAATAGAATTTTAATCCATTTCTCCCCTAATCGTCTCTTCTTTCTTCTGTCGAGCCCCTCATCTCTTTTTAAAGCCATTTCATTCTTCTTTTTTTTTTTCAAATTCTCTGAGTCTCATTCTTTCTGCAACATGCAAAACTGGTTTGATTTACTGAATATCAACTTCTTTTTATGCTTCTGAATATTCTCATGTCGAAACTTACTGAGGATCCATCCTGTTGTCATGCGAGATTGTTGTATCTATGTTTAGATTTTTTTTTTTACTTTCATAGTATTTGAATATCCTGGCAAAAAAAAAAAAAAAAAAGTTTTGTAAGAAGCAAGAGTTGTTCAGAATTACTTGGCTGTGGCAGGCAGGTAAAGATTCCATTGTTTAAAATTAGATTTTTGTTGAATAAGGAGAAGGTTTTGTGCGTTGTATCTTGAGTGAGTTTTTTTTTCCCAGCTGCTGAGTATGGAGCCTTTGGATATTTGCTTTCTGAACATGCTCAACAGCTGAGGCCTCTACAGGATTTCTCCATTTAAAGAACAACACCTAGTGTCCTGATCACTGTCCTTCAGCAAGCAGTAGGAAACTAGCATATAAAACATCATGTCTGTGAAACCTGAAGAAATTAATTTAAAGCTTGTTGATGGAAAGATATTACAAATGGAATTTCACCAAATTAAAGACCTATTGTTAATAATTGTTACATGAAACTACATGAGATGGGGATATTTTGCTGTCCTATTCATAGAGTGATAATAGAAAAATAATAATAGAAAAATAGACGTTAAAATAAAAAGTTCAAAAGATTTGTTTGCTCTCAAATTGATGCATAGATTGATGCACGAACTTACACTAAATTATGAAAATATATATACTGTTCTCAAAAGCTGTGAAAAACCTGTTCTCTAATAATTATGCCTCCTGTGTAACAGTTAACACTTTTTTTTGTTTTACAGACAGTTAAGATACGTGGTTACTTCTCACTCATCACATTAACTTTACTGTTTCTTCAGAGCTTTTTCTCTGGCTCCTTACACCCTAGATACTACAGCTCCCAGTACTTATAAATGGTTTACACAGATTACACAATGCTTCATTTATGTATAAAAAATTATACAAATGCACTGGAGTATGAATTGGGAAAACAGAGTCAGCTTTATGTAGTACATTTTCCAGTTTCCATAGTATTTTCCTAGTTCTGTCAAGTTAATTCATGCACTGTTAGCCATTTGATTTCTAAACAGACTCCGATTGTTGGTTCAAGAGAATTATAATGAGTGTTATTTGTTCCCCTTCATTATTACACATTTGTAAATGGCAATAGCAATCTTCCACCAAAGGCAAATATTTTCCTATGACAGGAGAACCTTGATTCTTTTCCTCAAAGCTACGTTCTCTTCGATGAACAGTACTCTCATAAAACTTAATCATAAGAGGGAATCAAGAAGAGATACTGTAGAATTTCTTAGACTGACCCTGACAGTATTTTGACAATAGCAGTACCCTGATACTATCACTGATACAGAACTTTTTTTTTTTTCAGTCATACCTTTTTATGTACTCTCCTGTCTCTCACCAGACTCAGTGAGTGAGTGCACTGGACTGCCAGATGGTATTTCAGTTTAAATCAGTGAACTAGCCAGAGATTTGACCATACAGGTTATGATGAAAAATACTGGAGGCTGTGCTCTGCTGGGATAAATCATCACTGAGACCTGCATCCCAGTATGCAAAGTTACAACTGTTGAAGGTCTTGGCAACTGTCAGGCTCCAAAAAAAAAAAAAAAAAAAAATAATTTGCAAGCATGTCCAAACCATTGTTAACAGAGACCAAACATTTTCCAGCTTCTCCTGGGTGGTTATTATAAATCTGGCATCTCCCTTGGTATTCCTGTCTCCTCTTCCTCTTCTTGTACAGCTAGGAGCATCAGGATGTCCATCTGGCCACCAAAGTCAAAGCTGAACACCATCAGGACCCCACTATTCCCCTTTCTGTTCTCCAAAATGTCTTCATTCTGCTTGCACGCACTGCCTGCACTTGGTAAGTTTGGTGAAAGAAGAGTCAGATGGGGAATGAGTAGAATATTTTTCTTGCAGGAAAGCATAAACAGTGTGCTGATAAATAAGACTTCAGCTTGACTTCAAGACTGGAAGTTGACCTTTAGATTAGATATTTTAACATGATCTTTCTGCTTATAATTAACGCTATTAATAAATGTAGCATATTTATTTTCCTGTGCGTAATGGCTTCAACAGATGTGTATCATTTCTCATGGTGACCACAAGCAAAGTCTCAAGCTCACCCATTGGTCTCTCCCTGTGCTGCAGCCTCCATGGGACTGAGCAGCTAACATCACGCCTCCCTTTCACTTGGCTCCTGTGGCCAAGCCATCTGCAGCCAACAAGAGGAAGGCCTGTCCCACAAACAGAAACATGTATCAGATGCAATGAACAGCTCCATAGCTACATTTTCAATACATAAAAATACTAATTAGTGTTATTTACATCTTTGGATTTTCACAGTCTTGCATTTGTAATGATGACCTTCGAGTATGGCATTTCCTGGCAGTTAATGACCTGTGAAACTCAGGCCTGGTGGTTTCACCATACCTTTTACCCCAACTAGTCATTACCTGTCAGGAAATGCCCTCCCCATTGGTCATTACTTCTTAATGATGTTCATTGATTCCACCTGTGAAATGCACCTTGGGTGCATTTTAAAGCATTATAGGAGTGTGTCGATGAAAATATTAGTGATGACCTTTTTTTCTCTCTGTAGCAAATAGCTGTATGCTATTTGCACTTTTAGACTTAAGGCTATTTCAACATTTTTCCATTATATAATTCTCCTCCCTCAATGGTTTATAACTGTGCAATAAAAATTCACTCAGTTTGAATCTTGGCAAACAAGGTTTTAAGTTGGGAAAAAAGTCACTAAAGCCAAGTTGGAGTTTAAAGAGTGTAAAATATGAAGGAAACTGAATTTTCTAAAATACATTTTTTATGCTTGTATAAATGAAAAACAGATTAATTCTTTATATTTATTGAACTTTGATCACCATACACAAAATAAGTTCACTGTTGAGTGTGTTTTCCTTGGTCTGAAAGTACAGGCATGTTAGATATATTACTTATTGTCAGACTATGGAATGGAGAAAGGTGGTACCTAGGAAAGAAAAATAATCATATGAATAATTAACTTGAATTTGAAATAAAGCTCAGAATATGAGGCTTCCCCGAGGTTGTCTACTCAAGTAACGAGGCAAAGCATTCATTTAAATGAAATGCAATCTATGTCCCAGTCTCAAAAACTCAGGGGTCTATTTTCCTCTCAGAAATGGACTACGCGTGATATATTTTTATTCACCACTAGGACATCTTCAAAGGATCTACTTGAGGCAAGATGCTCTAATACATCTCTTGGTTGCTTTAGAAACACTTGAGAGATTGGTGATGTAGACTGCGAAACAGCCAGCACCTCCGGAAGAGTGCATCTAAATAGACATGATTGTACTGTGGTGGAAAGGAAACCTGAAATACTAGATGCTGTTCACAAAATATTATTTTGCTATGGCTAAACAAACTTCTTATCAATGCCATGTAAGACAGATGAATTACTTTTGTCATTTTGATCTCAGTGAGGGAAGGTGATGTTAACAGTTATGAGATTAACTGTAAATACACCTGAAATTTGTCAATCTATTACACTACAAGCAAAGATGAGCAAAGTCTGAACAGCCCGCTATCCTTTTCCTTTCATATGATCAGAGTGACCTTCTCTTTTTTTTTTCCTTATGGTCAGTGATCAACATCATTAGGACGCTGAAATCTGGAAAACAGCATGGGAAGGAAAGAGCAGCAAGGCAACTACTGTTCTAGTTCCCATTTATTCCCGTTCCAAAGACATACTGGCTTTTCCCACCTGTGCATTTACTTGCCTTTATCATGTTATCAAGTCTCTAAAGGAGCTGTGTTCATATGACACTTTCAATCAAAGTAATTTAAATTTGGGAAGCTGAAGAAGACTTCCTCAATGCAGGTTTGTTATGCATTTCATCTCCAAAACAGCCTTAAAAATGCCAATTTAGAATTGAAAACTACTACTTAATGGTTAGAATAAAGCCCCAAGAATCACAGTTCCTGATTTTTGTTGTTAATGTTGCCTTGTTAATACTGCTTCAGTTTTTCTCTGGCTTTGGCCAGTCATTTACTTGGCTTTTCTAGTCATTTTCTAGCTTTATACTAAGTTTTATACTGATGTGATATGTATAATATATATTATGTAGCATACGATATATATTTTATAAATGTAGAATAAATAAATGTGCAAGATAGCCATTGTAAAGAATTCTGAAGACCCTTAGTAGAAGTACATACCTGCATATGATTCAAAATCTATTTAATAACCACAATTTAAATATTTCAAGCAATGTATTTCAGTACATTCTATGCCACTGACAATGGAGAATTAAAGGAGTTCAGTAAATTTACCCAAGAGTTATAATCTCATGTAGATGTGTAGTGTTGCACCAAGAATAAGCTGATGGAGTATAGTCCATGCTTTTCTCCAGAGATCAGCAATCATGAGAAAGTAAGAAATGTATTCCATTTTGTACTGTTTCCCACAACAGTCTGACACAAAATATATTAGGAGAACTTTGGCAAGCCCCTAATACAATAAAATCTTCAGTTTACAAAGCAGAAAATGTGCCCCTTTTTCTTCCATAAATCTACTAAAACAGGCACTTGTGGCAAAAAAAAAAACATTTTTGAACACAGGGAAAACACAGATTACCGCATAATCATGATGTAACTGGTTGAAAGCCACCACGGCTGTTTTCTGTTGCAAGCCATATAAAAAGTTTTCGACTATTTTAAGTTCAGGATGAAATGAAGTGAGAGGAAGCCTCCACAGATTTAACTTTGCTGGAAGTCACATGAGCAGATGAAATGAGATCAACTTGTAAAGCAAAGGCAAGTTGTAGCTGGAAAGATTTCCTCATGGCTGCTGCATTACTAAGCTCAGAGGAGAACTAAAGCAACGTAGACCATTACTATGTCGTTAGTGGGCTGAATACATTGCACTTATTTTCTACAGTGCGCTTTTACATCGAGTTAAGAAGGTAGAGATGGTCGCTCGTTCACTGATCAGCATAGCAACACAACCTTCAAACATACAAAATGCCAACACAGAAATTAATCCTGTTCCCAACAAGTGCCGTGCATCTGGCTGTTTCTGTGAACAAACATGGGATTTTTCCAGGAAGAAGTATTAGAAATCGCTCACAAATGTGTTGCATTGATCCAAAACATTCATAATCATTTGACTTTGGTGTTGGGCACAGGGTTTCCACTTGCACACGCACATGGGCGGACAGATCCTCCCTGTCTCCCCTCCATCTCTCGCTCACTCTTTCTTATAAAAGCAGTTGCTGTTTCCTGACTGGCTTTCTTCCAAATTTGTGAACTAATTTAATTTGGCACTTTAAAAGTCATTCCATTATGCCCACTAGAAACCTAGCCTAGGAAAAAAAAAAAAAAAAAAAAAAAAAGAAAACATGGGATTGAGGGAAGGAGGTGGACAGAGAAGAAAACTGAAGGAGCCAGGGAGCCACTGTAGCAATGCTGGCGTATAAAACACACAGGGGTACCTAAAGATATGCATACCGTGCGCAACGTGTTTCCGCAGAACCAAAGGTGTGAGCTAGAAATGGTATGGCTGTGCTTGCAGGGTACAGCTGTGCTAGCTTGGAGACTGCCCAGCCTGAGCCCAAAGTGGCACGTACACAATATTACTGCTTTTGGGCTCAAAGTTAACATCTGTGCGCAACCCTCTTTGGAGCTGCCTCCAGCCTCTCCGAGGATCATGACTTGGGGCGGATAAATCCCCTGTCTCAGGAGCCTGTCCGCCCTGTTACAGGACACTGCCACCCTCCCGTGTGAATGGGTGGAAAATCCTGCAACTTTCTGGAGGCTCTCGGATGCCCCTGCCCAGGAAAGCTGTCTGCGCCACCCTGCTAGGTGAGAAGTCCCTTGACATCAGGGAGGAGGAAACCGCAAACAAAGCGTGACCGTCACAGCTGGACGCCCACACCGGTGTTGAGTCAGCACAGCTGTGTGCTCTATCACCTCCCGAGCTACAGCCCAGCTGTACGAAAGAAGCGTCCCAGCGTCATGACCAAGGAAATGTGCGGCTGCAGTGAGCAGTCATTGTGTTTCTTTCCCAGGAGCGCTCAGGGGATCTCAGAGTAATCCTTCAAAAGGTGTAAGGCTTTTGGTAAGGGGTACGAATAGTCTGAATTTGCAATATCTCCTTCCATGTTTCGCTGGATGACTATGTCCTTTACAAAGGCATTAAATATTAAGACACACATTTTGTTAAAATGAAACAAAAGTTTTACCACAAACTGTAGTTTTCTCATACTACTAGGAAGAAAATAACTCAGCTTCGCAGTCTTGACTGTGTAAAAACACCTCAAGAGGAAGATTCAAAATACCTAAATCAGATCAACACAGTTGCCTGCACTTCAACAACTGAAGGATCAGGATCCCTCATGCAACTGATGAACAATTTATATGGCATGATATACATAAGTTGTTACATGCAGCACCGTAGAAGAATCAGTGTGACAATATTTCTGTACTATTTTCAGGTAGAATAAGCTTAAATAAAAAAGTATTTAAATAAAAATAATCCAGAAAATCCAAGTGTACTACTTCAGTTATAACTCAACTGCCAAAAGCTGCCGTTGTAATCTCTCATTCCCATGACACAAAGACACAGCAGACATTTATATTCTGCCTACACCAGCCTGGAGGGGGAATATTTAAACGTCCTCAGATGCTTGTGTTACACTCGGGTCTCAGCTTCTCTACAGCAGCTCCTCCTGGAGATGCCTGCTGAGCAGTCATGCTCGTCACAGGGACAAACAGGACACACGGACTGTGAAATTGCAGAGTAGGCATCTGCAAGAGGGACAGCCAAAGTGGAAAGGGCCTCAGTTATAAGTGCTCAACATGGCACATGTATGAGAACAGGAGAAGTCATTGGCCAGGTTCATGCAAGGATATTGTGTCATACTGCTCTGGACATGGCATCTCACATGGTCCACAAGCCAGACGTAGGTAGCACTGGCAGAGCGAGCAAGGAGTTAAAAACACAGTGGGTACACAGTCAAGAGAATCTTAGCTTTTCCACATGTGCAAGGAAGTTGGGAACCCAATAACATGGACAGTATTTAGTTTCTCAAAGTGTCCATGGTTCTGCACAGAGTCTTCTCAACAGTTAACTGCTTCGGGATCAGGAGCGGAGTTACTTAATGTGCCACAGGCCAAATTCAGAAGTTGGAGCTGAAGTGGCAGAAATAACTGATCCACTCAGCAGAGTGAGGCTTACATGAAATTACACATGAGCTCCCACTGGGACAAGGTTGGGAAGGTGCACATGGCTGGGGAGGGGGTCATGTTCTTCTGGTGCACATGGCTGGGGAGGGGGTCATGATGCTCTGCTATGAGATTATCTAGTATAAACAGTCACTTGAAATTCATCTCTGCATGTTATCACAGTAAGTCTTGTCAGAAGTGGTATCTGAACCAATACAGTGATATTGTACAGAACTTTTGCATTTTCACAGTTCCAAAAAGTGCCCCTCTCCAACAAGGCCTGCTCCCTAATGCATTAAGATTGTTGTCACAGTGAACTAAAAAAAAAAACAAAACAAAACACAACTCCCCAAACCTCTGCTGCCTTGTAACTAGAATGTCCCAGGCTGGAAAAACATAAAAGTTTTTTCTTTTTCTTCTCAGTACAGTGGTAAAGAGAAAGCAAGCTGGTTTCTGGTTCACAGCTCAGAACAGGGCGGCGCTTTCTCGGAACAGTCCATCCGTGCCTCACCCGGCCTGTCAAGAGGAAAGCCATCCCTCCTCCGACCTGCGTTGGCCTGACTGGCGTGTTTATCTCCCTTAAAATGACGTTCTCTTTCTGTTTCATGGAAACAGCAATTGTAAATTATTTTCATGAATTCAGAATAACACAGCGAACAGGTGAAATGTCTCAGGAAAGACGACGCAGTCTCTTGGACAACACATGTTCCTGCTTAAAATACTGAGAGAGCTGGAGCACATTATTAACAGTAGGAGCATAGGAAAATGGTTTTCCATACACAGAGGGAAAAAAAGAATGCAACTTACAGTCAATTGTAGTACTGACACCACTATAACTTGAAGCGAATGCTTTTCAAATCGTTGCCTATATTTTTTCCAAAGCTTGATTAAGCTTTATTCTCAGATTATCAGCCACTGAATCCTAAGCTTGTGTAGGATATCTAACAGAGGACTTACATACCTACTTGCAGGAAAACAAAACCAACAGAAAATCTCATGACATATGGACTGCCTTTCTAACAAGGATGCACAAATTTTTTTTTTTTAAATAGATGTTTGTAATTTTTAAACTCACATAAAGGAGATCCTATTTAGGGAACACGACATAAAGCTTACAGAATTTGCTGATTTGTTTTCATCAGGAATATTTCATTTGAAAAACAGACTAAGTAGGAGAAAGCTCAAGAGAATTCCTCAATAATGTGTTGACTAGAAAATGGCGTTGGGTAACTTTCTTAATTAACCTCAGTAACACCTTTGTCAGCAGAGTTATTATCTTTCTTACATACGCTGACATCCCTGTTTTAGCAACACAACATTCCTAAACTTGGAAAAGAAACTCAAATTCTAAAATTTCTCTTCAATAAAGCGAAAACCACATATGACTTAAGCATCTTTTTCGGTCACCAGCTCACAGTCACCTGAGTCCACTGTAACCAATTCCTTTCATTAATGGCAGTGGCCCTAATTTTAATGTCATAATTAGGAAAACTTTCCTTTTTATCCTTAGATGTAATGTGAATTAGAGAAATAAATAAAATAGTTATAAGAAGTATACTGTTTAAGTAATATGTAACCATAATGCTATCATCTAATAGTTACGAATAATAACTTGTAAAACTGTGATATATACACAGATCCTTCCCGATAAAATTGGGAGGTTGTAAATAAACATAAGCGAGCGCTCATCTATACAAGTACACAATCCAAAAAACCTTTTCCTTTTCCTTCACTTGTCATATTTAAATTGTTTACAGCCTTGACTTTGCAATGCCTTTTCTCCAAAGAAAAGCTTCTTTACACAATATCTTACTATTGCTATACAACTAATAAACCCTTTTCAACACTGTTCACATAACAAATAAGTTTAAACTCGATTTCATATGTGTATATCTCTTTCAGGAATCAGTAAAATGAAAACTTTAAATTATTCCTTTCCACTTCACTTTATGTTGAAACTCCTTTTTTTTTAATTTTTTTTGAGAAAAAATTGTGCTTGAAATAGTCAGAATGCAAGGCTGTTTTTAATACGGACAAAAGCTGTGGGGGAAATTCTCTGCATTTACTGAGGCCTGGTAAAAAAAATCAGAAGCAGCTGCAAAAATTACTAATGCAAAATGAGGCAAGGCATCGTAAAATTTGAAGTCAAATATCTCTTCAAATTGTAGAAGTTGGGAAGAAGAGGCAGTGACTTACGCACACCTCCTGCGAACGAGGGCCTAGAAACGTGAGAGAGCATCACAGTCGCACTGGTCCAAGCTGGTGAGAAACCAGAGGGAGGTGAGAGACCTGAGGCTGTGAAAGGGCAGCAGGGCACATGCGATCTCTTCTCTCTCTACTCTGAGTATGCTCTCAAGGTGTTTGGTTACAGAAAAAAAAAAGGTGCCAAATCATCAGAGGGAACAGACTGTGATGAGAGCCATAAATCTATTTAGATTAACTGAAATTTTCACCATTTGGCTTCAAGTAGAAGAACTAAATATTTTTTCTTGCAACTAATCTGTTTTGACTCTATGAAAAACATTTTCATTGCAATAAAGTTATTAAAGTCTTAGCACTTACTGTTTTGTAGTTAATACAGGAACTTTTTTCTCCCTGCCTGCTAGTTTCTCTGCAATAAATTTCTTTGCACAGGGCGGCTCCTCACTCTAGTTCTCTTATTACTTCATTTAAGAGAATAATTTATTTTAAACCCCAAACCAAACATAGCATTGAAGAGCAGAGGTTAAGAAATGGAATAAAAAGAAAACAGACCTTCACCTTTCATTATGCTTGTCTTAAGTATCCGCTTTATTAAACCTACTCAGTGTTTAAGTCTGGTTTATTAAAAACCATCAATGTTTAGCTTATGCTATTTTTAAAGCAGTCTGTACTGTGTAGTATTTAATAAGCTGTCCAAAACAGATGAGTTATTTTGGTTTTTTTTTAAAGTAAACAAATTCAGAATGCTCGAAGATATCTATTTGTATAAAACAGCTAACATCCACATAACCTGGGCCAAAGTCATACCAAGTTAATTTTATAAATCAAAATCTGAAGTGTGTTTATTGCATCTAATACGGCTATTCATTAAAGATGGAATCCGGTTCCCTATTAGAAATCTTAGCGCAGATTGACGGTTACATCAGTGTTTAACCATGCTCTTTATCTGTATAAAAATCTCTTCACACTGTCGAGGTCATGCAAAGAAGCACCCATCAGCAGTAACTGATTTTCTGTTCTATCCCTAAAATCTCAACCTATGTACCAAGAATGACTTATAATCAGCTCAATTATTACCACTCAGTGCAACCAAGGGGACTTTGTTAACAATTTTGGTAAAAGCAGGGTTGGCACATAGTGAATTTAGAAGCAGGGTCCAGTAGCAGCTACTGTGTTTAAAATATTACCTCCGAGTCATTGTTCCCATGATGATCATGGGGAATGCTGTGAAAATGAGGGACATGATTTTGGCTATCGAGTGCTATTAGCTCTGAAGCAACGTAGTTGTAGCATCACACTGCACCATCAATTCTAGAAACAGGGAATTTGGTATGAAACACGTGTATTGGTATTGGTATTGTTTTTCCCTTTTTCTTTGTATGATGTAGTTTGGAAAGCTACAGCAAGAGACATAATGCCTTAATCCAGCCAGGAAAGTCGTGGTTTCCGTGGTCCTTTGAAAAACAAAAAGACTACTTAACGTATGATAAGAGCAGCTGCATATGATACAAAGAGATCTTTCTCAGCTCTGAAGAGCCAGCATCTGTAACTCTAAAGACAATGGACAGCATAGGATGAATTTATTTGTCTAAACACAGGGCACCTTGTTCTGTTTGAGATGCCGTAAGACATGACTCTTCTGCAACCTGGCCAATTTTTGAGCAATTTTTGAAATTGGTGTCCCTACCCAAGAGATAAATATAGCAGCAGCAGCTCTAGCTGAAATCTCTATTTACAGAAGCCAGGCTGCTCCTCTGAGACAAGCCCCTTTACCCCCCACCTCATTGTGTCTCCGATGTCACTGCAACACCAGCCCACCCTCAGCCTCCCAGGAGCGGGCACTGGTTGGTCTGCATCTGCCAGAACCATGTGGGAATTCACTGGTGTGGCCACAAAGGGCATCACTTGGTTCCCTGCAGCCACCCTACCTTTGCCCCCAGCCACCATCATTTCATTGCCAGCTGGTTTCCTAGCTTCTGAGGGTGATCAGCAGACCATATGGTCCTTACAGCGTGGGTGGCTTGCAGCTCGTGTGTTTTCTCCTTCTCCAACCTGACTTTTAGGATCATAGAATAGTTTGTGTTGGAAGGAACCTCCAAAGGTCACCTAGTCCAACCCCCCTGCAAGGAGCAGGGACATCTCCAACCAGATCAGGTTGCTCAGAGCCCAGTCCAACCTGGCCTTGAATGTTTTCTTGAATATTATGCTTGGCTGCGTTCAACATCTCATGTCTGTTTGGCAGGACTTCTCCTTGCTTAGACTGCGGAGCTTCGCCAAGGCCAAAGGGCAATAGGTTTGGTGGAACCCATCTGAGGAACCCCTCTGCAGCCACCAGCAAGGGCCAACATCATCTTCAGGGACAGCTGGGGCACCTTGCATGTACAGGCAGGTGCTGCAAGAGATACTGCCCATGCGTTGTCTTTTCTTGTAACTAAGCCTTATGAAGTACAGCTTGCTGAAAGTCCATTTCCCTTCCCTGTAAAAACACATCGGTATTTTGCAAAAGCAAACAAAAAGCCCCTAACTTTGTTCCATGTCAGATTGAAAAGCGGACATTTTTAAATTCCCACTAGATAAAGCCATATTTGAGCAAAACCAAATTTCTGGACCTCACAAGTTGCCACATAGCAGAACTGTTGTTGCCCTTCAGTCAGCTCTAATTATGAACTAATTGGATGAGTTTTTGTTTCAGACATTTCTGTGAATAGCCTTGAACTACAAAGCCATAGCCAAACTTCTTAATTTAAAAAGCTGCTCCTGCCTCTCTACTCAAACATATTGCACACCCTTTTGGAATACCCTGGAAAGCAGATAAATAATTCAAAATTTGTAGCTCTCCAGCTTATCCCCAAATCTAATGTCTAGCACATTATAGAAATAACAGTGAAAGGAAATAAATGCAAGAGGGGGAAGTCATAAAAACAAAGCTCTATGAGGTTCCCATGTAAGGTCACCAGAAGAGTTGAGAGTGTTGTTTTTCTTCTTCCTAATAGAGAGGCCTAAATTTAATTTCTCTTTTCATTTTCTACTTTCCTCTCCTCTTTCGCTCTCAATCTCCATCCTCCTCCTCCTCCTCCTTTCTTTTCCTTCAGTTTGAAATTCCATTCCCAGCCATATGTTTCTCATTGTGATCCACCTTCCATTTTTGGTCATGCAGCAAAATGTGGTTTGAAGATCCAAGAAAGTCAGAGCGTGTTGACACAAGAACATTGGATTCTAGGTTTTGTCAACACTGAGCTGGAGAGCTTTGGGCCTTGAATCAATTTTAGCCTCCTTGACCAAGGAAACCCTGCAGAGAGTCAGACTAAGATCAACGAGAGCAGATTTTCAAGTGAACAGAGCCATATAAGTATATCTTGCACAACAGGGGAGTGCTTTTATTTTCTCTATGATCTGCCCTTGCTCCAATATTAAATCCAAACACTACTCAATTTTGCTTGGCGTGCAGCTCTTTGCAACAAAACCAGAAAGTTTTCTTGTAGGTGATATACAGTAACGAAAGCCTCAAGACAAACTTGAATATCAAACATCAGGTGGCATTTTTCTAGAAAATGAGATCAATACCAAACCTGAACAACTCCAAGATCTCAGTTATCTATTTTGAAAGCAGCACGGCTGGCAAATGATGGAGAGTCTCGTTCCTTTTCCAGATGACCTGGGGAATTTCCTGTTAAAATACCGTGCTCCCAGACATCTGGGCACATGAAAGTGGGTCCACTGGCTAGCAGCTGAAAGTCCATCCCCTACCCTGTGATTCAACTGAAAACACGTATATAAGGCTGGGGAATGGAAGAGGGTGTAAAGGAAGGAGAATTAAACTGATGTTGACATTATTTGAAATTTGCTTTAATTCATGCTCTGCCAGATAGCTGAAGATTAATCTCAAATTGTTTATTTTAATGTATCATATTTCTGACTTCCAGCTAGCTATCAGCTGGTGTAATATAAGCTTTAATTTTGGCACCACCAAGTCTTCATCGTGTTTACATTTTCACTCACACTTTCTTTGGTTTTATTGTAAGCAATTTCATGATTTAATGGCACTTACTTTCCTGAATAAGAACAGGTGTGGTTAATTTTTGGAGATGGGAGAGAGACCTTTTATAAACTACCTATTTTCCTTGCGTAGTTGCTTGCAACGTCAGGGCCTTGAAAGATTCCTTAGTTACAGGGCCATTTCTGAGGGAGAGTGAAAATGAAACAGAGGATTATCTGTTTCTAAATTCTGGATTAAGGATCGGGCTGATCTGATTAAGTCTGAAAATTTTTAATCATTTACCTAGCCAGGACTCCAAACTCCACATTGGAAATATCACACTTTAATGTAGCTCAAACAGCTGTATTATAATCAGGAAATAACTAGGAAAACACTGGCTGTATATAATCACGGCAACCAGTAATGAAAACAGATATTTTGCTGAGTGAACAGAGTTATTCTAGTGCAAGCCATTCTATGAAAGAATTTGGATTAATTCATTTGAACCAAGTATCTTGAACCACTCAGAAATATTTCTTCTTTAAATTAGCATATGCCTACATAGGCAGACACTGGGGGTGTGTGAATTCACAGCAAGTCCCAGCAGTAGCCCTTTGCAAACTTTGATAGCCATGGCTAGGAAGCGCTCGCTGCTGTCACTTCACTTGCCGCGTGGTCAAGAGCCGCCTTCCCCTCTTCCCTAGGACGGGTCTGGCTGCGGCACTCGAGTCTCTTCTCGCTCCTTTCTCCCTGCCCAAGGAAAAGCCCAACTCTAGACTGAATTTACAGCTGCTGGTCTGGTTTTAGAATCTGTGGCAGGTTTCCAAGATGACATACTGGTGTGTTCAGATGCCGCCAGTACGTGGTGGTGACACATCTAAGAGGAATTTTTATAAAATGCATGTATATAAAGCTCAAGGATTCGTGTTTTACGTGAGACAGCACAGTCGAGGTTCAGCCTTTCTAATCAAGGTGGTAATAGTGAATCATCCTAAACTGCACTCCAAATACTACAACTCACAAAACACTGTAAGACCTCACAACTGTGGAGACACACAAGTAGGAGGCAAAATACATCACAACTTCTAGCCAGCTTTCTTGGCTTAAGAAAATTTCTCAGCTAGAGAAAGTTACTCTGACTTTGGAACACACTAGAGAAATTTAAACAGGAGCAATGCATCTTGGAGATGCATAAAGCAGTGAAAATAAAGACAACATTTTTGCACCTATATCTACAGCTTTTATCATCTTGGGACATGGAGAATGCTCACATATCATCTGTGGGAGAAAATGAAATATGCAGAGGTAATGAAAACACAGAACAAGAAATTATAAAGAAGGCAATAAAAGGAAAAGGAGACAATTCCTAGACCTCACACAGCCTCTGCTAAACAATGGGAAGAAAATCTTTCAGGAATTCGGTAAGACCTGAGAAGAAATAGAGGGACTGTTGGAACTGATGGCTGCTGGCTCAATTTCTACCTTGACTGTGCACAGTAGAGCTAGTTGTTACATCAGGCACTGAAATAGAGAACAGACCATAAAAAACTCTGAACATTTCCTCCCATAAGATTCCTTTGTTATAGGACTCTCTTGTAGCATTTAGTAATAATTTCCTCTCTGACTAATGTTCTTGTGCAAATTATAATGCCATTATGTTCTGATGTGAGCTTTTCCCTCTTTTCTTAGTTGATTCATCTTTGTGGAAGTCCTTCAGCTGCCAGCCGGTACTGAAAAGTTATTGATTTCAAGTGACTTTAATTGTGCATGGGAGCTCAGGAGAAGTTTAGCAAACTCTCAAAATATTTCTTTACCAATACTTGACTGCATATTTTAATTGTCCACTAATATCTTTTTCTTTGCTGGAAATCCTTCTCCTGGATCTCTGCCACTGTTCATGGCTTTTTTAGCTCTGAGAAGAAAGAATAGGTAGGTTGACAATCAGGAAAGATTGAGACCGAATTGGGTCTTTATCCCCCTTTTGCTTGGTAGGTTGATCATAGGGTTACTGTAAAACCTTTTTTTCTGATCCTTTCTGCACAAAATACTAATTTTGTTATGTATATAGCGGAGCCAAGGAAATCAGACAAAGCAAGCGAGGAAAAGAGCTGCTCAGACTATTCCTTCCTGTGTGGTTGGCCACATCCAGCTACGACAATAAAGGTGTTTCAAGACAGCATGAACTTATTGCTCAACTGTTATTTCTCTCCTCATTGTCCAGATTATTGCCCTCACATTTTTCTTCCTCTGTACTCTGGTATGTCCATAGGCCCAACACCCCTCTAAGTTACGGTCTAGTGGTGCCAATACCTTCACAAATAATTATTCTCTCTGCTTCACTAGCAGGTAACTTGTGCTCAGTCTGATTAGAAAACTTGGCAAAAGATGTAACATGATTAATGTACCAGAAAAACTGACTTTGGGAATTTATCTAATACTCACACAAAAATGGCAGAAAATAAATATTTATAAAGCAATTTGTAGGAAACTCAGGGTGCAGGAGGTACCAAGGTGCCTGTTTGTATGTTCAAGGTTGGAATCATGTCTGAGACTGCACTGTGTCTTCTAAATAACTCTAACAACAATAATAATGAAAATAATCCTCTTTGCTTTAGAGTATCTAGCATTCCTTACCTGGCAACCCCTCAGCTGATCAAGAAGAAAGACACTCTCTTGCTCTGAACAACCTCAGAGGAACCCCGCAAATGGGAGCTTTCTGATCCTAAATAAAGTTTTCTGGGGAAGGGAATATTTCATCCTTTTGTATGTTTCCAAAAAGATTCTTCTGACTGGCTGTGAAAATCAGCATGATCTCTTTTTTCTTCTGTTGAGCTTTGTTCAAGTTCAACACAAACAGCTTAAATTCTATGTGGTTTCTGGAACAAAATATACTGCCAAGGACTGAAACTATTAAATCTTTTCTTTTATCTGTTCCTCATGAATATCACATGCCCAGACCAATTAAGTTGCTCATAACAGTCTGATCTTCGTATTTTCCCTGCTAAAAAGAAAATACATGTGATAACATAGGTATAGATTCAGCCCTCCACAGTGAATTTATAGCATTTTTTTTCCAACGATGCTAATTAAACAGATTCGTAAAGGTTGCGGCTGAATACTGTCAGTCTTTCAAGTCATATGCTTTCACCACGATGCCACGTTTAGAAGCTTGCTTAGGATCTTCAAATCATGAAATTGTGTATTTTCTTTTTAACAAATTAATTACACCAGGTGACAGTTCTGGATGGCTGGTTAAATAATATGATCAGCCAGGCGCTACGTACTTAGGCACCCCAGGATTAACTAACACTTCACGAACAGGGGCCGTTGCATTCAGCATCCACACAAAATGAATAAAGCAACCCGCACGAGGAGGAGTGGTAGAGGAGAAAGCAACACATTGCATGAGCAACACGGGAATTTAATCCAGCACTTCATCTTACTGAAGGGCAAGGAGAAAAGCCAGAGCATTTCAGGATCTGCTGGGATGTCTAAGTGACTGGTTTTGATGAGGAGACTAGGAAGGGAGAGAGAGGAAACTGAAAAGAGAATGCTTGAAATAAAATAAGAGCAAGCCACTAAAAAACATGTATTATGGGAGGTTCGTATGGAATACCAAAGGTTCAAAGCTTGCCTCTCTATTGAATTATAGTTCAGCCTCATTGACTAAAGACCACTTCTGTGTACAATTACTCTGTGACTACAGTTTGTAAGACATAATGGCTGATAGACTCCATCAGCATGGTCTTGAAAATCTAAAGGAAAAATAATAATTGTATTTAACATTTTTTTTCTATTAAACAAACTAATTATCCGAGATTCTTTTTAATACCCATCACTCCAGCCAATTGACTCAGGTTTTTTTTTGCTGTGTGTTGTTTGTGCAGACTTGGAAGCCTTCACAGCCTTACAAGAAGCAGCAGCCCTCAATCATCAGTCACACCACAGCAAAGTAATAGCCTGACGCACTGATCTGTTCTTTCCTCACTGCAAACTGTGACAAAAAAAAAAGGACCATCTTGCAGTTTCTTGCTCTTTCTCTTTTTGTGCAAGAAAAATAAACCTACCAGCTAACCTGCTCTCTGGTAATCCAAGAGTGTAATAGGTGTCTTCCTAGCAGGAGAGCCTGTTGTAATAAAATGAGGGGTAATTATTTTAAAATAGAGGAAGGTAGATCCAGATTAGACATTAGGAAAAAGATTTTCACAGTGAGGGTGGTGGAACACTGGAAGAGGTTGCCCAGAGAGGTGTTGGATGCCCCATCCCTGGAAACATTCAAGGCCGGGTTGGACGGGGCTCTGAGCAACCTGATCTGGTTGGAGATGTCCCTGCTCCTTGCAGGGGGGTTGGACTGGGTGGCCTTTAAAGGTCCCTTCCAACCCAAACCATTCTGTTTCTATGATTCTTTCTGAAGGAGATAAATGCTATTAGTAAGGTTCAAAATGTAGCTGAAAGGATAAGTAAAATTGTTAAGCTTCATGCAGGAATGCCTAACCACGGTAATGAAAGCACATGCAAATATTGTCCTGTTAAATTGTTAATATTGCTGTTTAACTCAGCATATTTTGTTTGGAGTGGTCTGACTGATAAAGTGCCTTACAAATACAGTTCATCCAACAGATATTAAGAATCCTGGGAGGGTGCTGAATTTCAGTTAGACAGGATTTTGGTTTTTTTTTCCTTAACTTTATACATCCTTCCCTTCAGTGTGTGCACTGCTGAAAAAAACCAAGAATGTGGTCAAGTCAAAGGAACACTATCTTTGACCAGTATCCATGAAAAACCTTTGCCTTTGAAATTATTTATTTAAGGTGAAGTTTTCCTTTGGAATTGGAAACCTCCAAACATATAAACACAGCATACGTTTAATTCCTTGAGTATTCAGATAAAGTTCACTTGAATTGTCTAACAGTAATATGAAGAAATTAGCAGTTTGCCAAGATATGATGTGTAGATATTTGATGGAGAAGGAGGAAGAGGAATATACACATCTATTCTTAATGTTCCCTTTAGACATTCCAGCATTTAGCACAACATTTGATTTAGAGTCTTTAAATAAAAAAATGCAAATAAAATAAAAGCAGACAAAAAAATATACTAATAGTGACATGGAGGCAATGAGGATAAAGTACCAGTGTTGGATATTCTGGGATTTAGCAGGACCTTCACTCTGTAGGCAACACGCTAAAAAACTCAATATCTAGAGAAGCCACAATCAAAAAGCTGGCACTTTCAACTGCCCTCCTTAGTTCAACTTCTAAGTAGTAAAGCAGAGAGCTTTATCCATCAGTCTCTGCCTGCTTCGCACAAGCACTCTGTGAGCATTATCAAAACATGACAATTTTTTGGCAAGATTTTCTTATGATGGCCATTTCAACAGCAACTAACACTTGTCTAGGAAAACCAAACTGCGAGCATATTAATATCCACTGAGCTGATAAATTTTTATTGAGGACAAAAAAAAAAATCCCACTTTCGAAATCAAAGATGAATTTTTTTTTTATATATATAAGATGATAAGGTAGTATCCTGCTGTATTTATAAGGTTCATAGGATCTTAAAATACAAAGATCAGGAAATCGTATAAAATGCATATATACTAGAGTTTTTTTCATTAACTTTTCTAAAAGAGCAGCAACTTTTGCTTGCATAAATTAGTATTAAATTCATTAGCCTTTCCTAAAAAGGTAAAAAAAAAATAAAGTTTTTTATCATATTATTATCATAAAAAGATAATAATTAAGTTGCTAAATATCCACAGAATACCTGTTTTCCTGAAGAAAAACTCTCCTTTGCCAGAGTAAACTCTAATTGCTTTTATAAAAAAGTTAGTAATGACAACAAAAGAGATTAATACAAAGATTTTAATAGCAGCAGTTTTGTTGCGGTTGGAAATGTCTAAGGGCACAGGAGAGGAATCATTAGTAAGAAGATGCAATATCTTTTTATTAGACTGATTGAAACAGCTGTAAAACACTGACAAATCTTGGACAAAGAACACATAGCTTAGAAGAAAAAAAAAAAAACAGAAATATGGTAAATCAAAAATAGAGGTACTCGTACCTCATAGAGGAGCTCTTTGAACAGAGCTCCATTGAGGCTTCCAATACCATAAGGTTTCACCCCAGCCAGGGTTCAAACATTGCACAGAAAGGTGTGCCAACAGCGAAATAATTAAATACAGCTCTACCTAGTTATGCTCACTGCTTTAAAAGCAACATCTTAGTCTGTTAGAAGAGGTTATACTTCATCAGAGCCAGGCCGTGAACTTCAGGGAACAAACTAAGAGAGATGTCACTCAATGTGATTCGTTCTTCTGGAATTTTATTTATGACTGTTATACTTAAAGCCACACTGCAGTCAAAGCCAGACTTAAATTTAAATTTGGATTAACCCTGACTAAATTTCATCCTGAAGAGGATGACTTTGTATTTATATCTGAGACCCAAGTAAACCGTTTTCTCTCTCATCCTATCCCTAAACTTGAGCTACGTGGAAAAAAGCCAACTCATCTACTAAGGAAGCAAAAACAATTGCAATGATTTATAGTCAGACAATCTCATTCACTTGTAATGAAATATAGGTGCTTATTACTAAAATAAAATCTAAAACCTGAAACTAAGGTAAAAAGCTTTGGTCACAGCCAACAGCTCAGTACTTTGTACATTAAATCAAGATGGCATGCTACAAAATAGTGGCCAAAATCAGGATTAATTTTGGAAGAAAAACATGATGAGGGATCATTAGACAATCAATTCTGTCTAACATTACAAAAAGTGCATCTTTGAGTCCAACAGGCCTTTTCTTCCCACACATACCTTCAGCAGGAGTCAGCTCACAGCTGTCATGAGTTTTCCAGTCAGCTTGACGTACGTAAATCTAAACACTCACAGGATCAAACCGGATGTGTGTAAACACACAAACAACAATTTTAGTCAGTCACGTGTTCAAAACAATTTGCTAATTTCACTTTCACTACGTATATGCAATTTTATATACACATAGATGCAAAACACCCTATCCTGTTGCTCCAAAAGCTAGCTTCATACAGGCGCAGATTCACTGATGCTACTGTATCTGCGTATTTAATTTTGACAAAGGTGACAAAAGAAACAAAAGAAGAACAAGAAGAATTCACTTTTTAAAGAGCTAAATGAAAGAAATGCTTCTGAACCCTAATTTGTTTGAAATGCTGTTCACGAGTATGCAGTGCTGTCTCCAAAGGAATCTGCTGAATTGGGATGTTGCCCTAAGGCACATTTTTTTCAAGTTACAAAATCAGAAATTATTGAACATAATTGAATGTATAAGCTGGTCACTGTGAAGACAACGGAAGCCTAAAATCAGGCTAGAAACTGGGGAATTCACCAACCACCTGTTTCCATATAAGAAGTGAGATTCCCAAAAGATTTTTGCTAAAATACAGGCTAGATTTGGCCTTGATGTATGGAGCTCTCTTAGAATTACATTCCTACATTTCTTGTCGAATCTATGAGAGCTGTGCTGAATAGGAGCAGTGCCCAAGAATACACCACTCTTTTAGACAGTTTTTGTGGTATAACGATGGAAGGGGTATTTCAAACCACTTAACACTGTGAGTGCTGGGAAATGCTAGAATATTAAGTCTCTGAACTTTTTGTTTTTTTCAGGTTAAACAAAGACAGAGGAAACAGAGAAAGACTTCATTGTAAAAGAAAGAAAGAAGGCATTTCACTCTGAAAATATTCAAGCAGCGAATCTGACTGAAGCATTTAGATTCACATTTTGTTGGGTTGTTGTGGCTACTCGGTTGAAGAAAAATTAGTTTTGTAACTTGTCAGATCACCACAAGTGCTGAAGTTTTCATCATAAATGAAAGTATTGCAATAAGAAACTTTATTCTTTTCTCTCCCCTGACATAGGTCACAACTCTACTTGTATTATTATAACCTGCTTAAACTTGCTATGTCAGGGGGAGAAAACAACAGAAGATAAACAAATAGCATCTCTATTTTGTATACAAAGGCGGTTTTATATTTCAGCTGTAATATGCATTAATATCTTTTCATGTTAAACACTAACAGAACCGAAATCAAGAAATATTCTTCATTTGTCAGGAAAACTCAGATCCTAAACTTCAGGCCACGGCCTTCTGTCCATGCGGCTTTAACCCCTTCAGATTTTTTTTAAAACTAAGAAAACAATTATAAATTGTGTTAAAATTTTCTCTGTAGCTGCTGCAAAGGACAGAATCTGTTAAAACTGAGTATCCTGTCAAAGCACCCATTGCGATGAAGGAGGCTTTCTCAGAGACATGACGTGACCGGCGGAGGAGTTTCAACTGTGACAGAAGCAAGGCAGGGGGCAAGGCGGACAGTCTTCCCATCCCAGTTCCTGGCTCTCCAACTTTGCCAGACTTGAGAAATATTAATAGCAGAGATCTGAATTTAGTTGTGCAAGTATTATTATCAGAAACCCTCTAATGTATATATATAGCACCACTGATATTAAGCAAGAAATACCCTATAACCTACAAAATTTCTTCTAGTCTCTGGGGTTTAATGCATAAACCTTTGTTTACAGCAACAACTCGACAATTAGTGGAACTGGCTTATGGTAACTGAATGGTCTTTTCTGTTAAATAACTACAGTTGTAGTAACTTCAGGGTTTATTTTTCTTGACTATGCAAAATTTGACTATCTGATAAATCTTCCTTTCTAAACTTCTGAGTTACAAAAGAAATAATTTAACTCTGTTACCTTCCTCTTTTCTACTGAATATGCTGTAAAATACTTAAAAATGAATTATTGTGTAAATTCTCAAACTGAAGTTTTTATGTAAATAGCCCACACGTAATTTATAGCATTCTTGTTTGTGTAACATTCTAGCTTATTGGCATTTGTCCTATGAATATACTGTTTTGGAAATTATGCACTAGGGTTATAAAACATTGTTTTCCCAATACACCAGTTTAAGAAAAAAAAAAAATAAAAATCAGTCCTGAAAGACTTCTCTGGTAAAATATTTTAAATTTAAATATCACAGTGAATATGTGCTTTCATGGGGTAAGGAATGACTAGCTTGTTATTAGAGCAATGAACTTTACAATTGTACAGATATCCCGTGAAGCTTACGAGGCTTTGGGACAGGCATGAATATTATTTCTACTATGGAGATCCTGGAAGTTCTCACCAGCCCACATTGGCAGCAAGAATAGACAGCATCCAAAAGAGAAAAAACGGGCAGTATTGAAGAAGGCTGGACGAAATGATGGGAATTGTCCATCTCGCCTAACCTGCCGATGAGAACTGATAACATCCAAATCCCAGAGCAGGGTGTTTGCCCTGCGTATCAGTGATGCTGAGCCTTCAGAGTTTTTCACACCGATGCATAGGATCCACGTAAGCAAACCCGTACAAAGCAACACCACATGCAGAATCAAAATTAAAAAAATACAGAAATCTTGCTTGCATGGGAACCACTAAAATGTGTTATTGCACTTAATGTCAGTCGAGTATATTTCCTCCAACTTAGCCAGGATTTTGTTGTGCATTTATTGCACATACAGCTTAAACATTTGCAATTGTGTTTCAGCAGGAGCACGTAGCGTGCAAATGTGCTCAGTGAAATATAAGGTATAATTCAGAAAAAACAGTATCCAGAGTCCTCTTTCTGCTCAAGAAGAGCAGAAGACTTCTTCATTCATATAATGACCTTTTTTTTATTTGATCCTTGAATCTTTCTCTCTCTACTTTCCCTCAAGCCTATCTAAGGCCATGGGAAGATTAAAAATACCAATGGCCATGCTGTCCTCCAGGAGGAGGATATCGGAAAGAAGAAAAGGTAGGTGTCCTTATACCAACTCGAACCTGGGCATAAAGTAATAGTAAAAAGGATTCCATATACCTAGAATAACAAGAGACTCATTTTTGTTTTGCAAAGTTGTGATTTCGCCACAGCCTCAAACTTGATTGACAAAAGATAGTGTTTTATCTTCCCAAAACATTAAAAACACACGGATCAGACTTAAAAACACACAAATCATTTCCAGCAAACAGGCTAAATAACAGATGCAAAAGCACTAAATGAAGGAGAGAAGCAAAATAAAGGCTAAACTAAACTCTATGGTAATTATCGTCTTAAAAGGTCATTACTGTACATAAGCCATTAGCAGTTTCAAAGTCATATACTCTCACAATTATTAATGCAGATTTTAAAATAGCAGTGATGTTGTGGTATCACTAATTTCCATTTGTTCATTTTTTACTATCTGTGAGCTAGCGCTGGACTCTTGCTTTAAGTGCTCAATATGTTCTTGATACTGTAATAACAACAAAAAAAATAAATAGAGAAAATGTCTCATTCTTCGTTAACTCCCTCCCATATCTACCCTCCACTGGAGACTGAAGGTGTCTATTTGAATAAGGTGTTTCCCTCCCCACAGGATACAAATTTAATCATGACGTTGAAGAACCCCATAAAACAATGAAACTATTGAAGTATGTAATTCTTCACATCCTTACTAAAAACATGTAACTTAAGCAACTCAGGCAGCAATGTGAGCAACACTAGAATTCATGTGCTGAACAGAGTCTTCTTAAATCCCTTTGGCTTCAGTGACACTTAACCATATGCATAAGGCTAGAAGGGATCAGGATTTAATTAAGAGTGCGGTAGACACCGAGCCAGCTTTTTGAAAGCATTCAGTCTCTAGGCTTCCTTCAGTCACCTTTTTCCCCTCCAAATCCGATCCTTATGTCTCAAATTTCCTAAATACTGACACTGCATTTTCCCTATCTGTTATTATATGCTGTCTTCACACTACTGCTTACCTGAAATTCACAAAGGAGAGCTGCTGAACAGACTACTGCATGAAAGAGAATTACACAGTCATGTCATAAAGGAGATACTACAGACAGGCATAGGAGGTAGAAGTGTTGTGCATTGTTGGGGGTCCTCAGAACAGTGATTTGCGTTTCCATCCCAGCTTTCGTGCTACAGTTTTGAAACACAACCTGTGTAACACAGAGAGACACCAAGCAAACCCAAAGTAAGACTTAGAAAACCAAAGTAGGTTCTACTTTACAGAACAGCAATCAGCTTCTGGCCCCAGCCGTGTGGGAAAAACATTTCCCACCACAGCAGAAATCATATTCTTTGGGATCAGGTTTGTAGGAGGTGCATCTTCAGTTTTAATCACAACCTGGCCTAGCCTTTCACAGCTTGTTTGGGACAACACCCATTTGCATTCAAAGCAGATGGTGTTTGGTGCTCATAAACACTTTCTCGAACTTCTCCAGTTCAGTGATTTGTTACACCAGTATTGGCTAGGATTTCATGTTAGTTGGATAATTTGAGTGCTGAAACATTAACTCTACCTTCTGAAAAAAACCAGAGCCATCTAATTGCCCCCAGCATCTGTAAATACTAAATTACTGTACCAAGTCAGTTTTAAACCATCAGATTCTGTTTTGCAGTCCGACGTATCCATAAATTCTCATTCCTTCCTGGATTTCCTGGGTTTCCTCTCACCCACACTGCAACTACCCCCTTCCAGCACTTTCAGTGGGGTCCTGTGCCCCATAGTGTTGAGCAGTGCCTCTGGCTCTCAGCTCAGGAAAGCCAGTGCTGCCAGGCTCTGATCTGGTGCTGAGCTGATCAAAATCTCACCTTGAGCTAAGCCTGACTTCCTGCAGCCCTTCTTACATCTGCCTTTGCTCTCCTGGGTAAAACAGATACTATAGCTCACACTCCTTACAAATACGAATCATAGAATCTTAAGGTTGGAAGAGACCTCCAAGATCGTCCAGTCCAACCACCAACCTAATACCACCATGCCTACTAAACCATGTCCGAAGTGCCACATCTACACGTTCTCTGAACACCTCCAGGGATGGTGACTCCGCCACTTCCTCGGGCAGCCTGTTCCACTGCCTGATCACTCCTTTAGTAAAGAAGTGTTTCCTAATACCCAACCTAAATCTCCCCTGCTGCAACTTGAGGCCATTTCCTCTTATCTTATCACAAGTTATTTGAGAGAAGAGGCCAACATCTACCTCCCTACAACCTCCTTTCAGGTAGCTGTAGAGAGCAATGAGGTCTCATGAATGGAGTCTTCATTCTTCCCAGACATCAGACAAAATGATATCACCATCAGCCCACGTATAAACAGATTTCTTAAATCTTTTCAGAAACTAGTCAGCGTCAGTAAACATTTTGTTTCCTTCCTCTAGAGACGTCCTCTTAGACTGGCAACGCTCTTTGCAACAGGAAAGGCAGCCAAACATTTTCTTGGGTGTAGTGTTTTACTACTTTCTCTACCCAAACAGCATTTGGATGGTTTATCTCTCTCCCAGCCAGGGAACAACAGTGCTGGCAACTACAACTGCAACAGCCCTCAACAGCAGATTAGGCACAGCCGGCACTACCGCTACAGCAGGAGCCAAAGCAAGCCCCGCGCGTTTCTGCCTCCGCAGCCTTATTCCTCAGACGCGCTTCAAGGTGCTGACTTTGAGGGAAGCGTCCGATGCATCTGACTCGCTCCACGAGATTGGCAGAAACCCAAGGGAAACTGCCGCTGTCTGAAGAGACAAAATGAGACGAGCTGCAATATGCAGAGTCAGACATAAAACCTGCGTGATCTTTAAAAGCTTAGTTGGATTTGAAGAGGTAGGTTATCTGTTATTTACAGCTGTCAGAAAGGAACACAGAGCAAGATAAACGCTTGTAAACCACTACCCTACTTATTTAAGTGCAGTGCCTTATCAGCTCTTCGGACTGATGGAGACGCACCAACCTTGGTAACTGAGGCTAAAAACAAGCTTAGCTTAAGTCAAGCACCATGCCAGCCTACAGAGTCATGCTGCCTTTCAGATATCCCCTGTGTCCAAATCACAGTGAAAAATAAGAAACAAGAAGGAATTCTGAAAGAGGGGAAAGAAATGAGGAGAAAAAAAAATGTTAGAGTTCAAGAAAATTCCTATTGTGGAGAAAACTAGAAGAAAAAAAAATTAATAATAATAAATGCCTCATTCCTTACAAATGCCTGAGGATGAGCATCCCCCTTTCCAAGGTCCTCCTGGCTCAGGTTCACAATCTCTGTGCTTAGAAGAGCCACTGGTCTTCATCAACACCTCCCAAGCTGGTGGTGGGCTACAGGTGGTTCCCCTCCCCACAACAGACAATTGTTGCAAAGGGAGTTTCCCTGGGAAGGGAAGGGCTCTTTTTTTAACCCTTCCCCTGCCAGATCCTGCTTGTAAAGGAATTTGACCCACCGCTTCTTTAGTTAAGCCATGCATACCCAGACTGCACTAAAAGGGAAGGCAGAAACTGGAAGCAAGCGCCTGTCAGTGTTTGTGCCGCTCTCCTTAGCAGCACGGCCACAAAATGACTAAACTGACAGAAATGACAAAAATCTACCTTGCTCTGGTATTTATAGAATCATAGAATCACAGAATGGTTGGGGTTGGAAAGGACCTTCAAGTGTTATCTAGTCCAACCCCCCTGCAAGGAGCAGGGACATCTCCAACCAGATCAGGTTGCTCAGAGCCTCATCTAACCCGGCCTTGAATGCTTCCAGGGATGGGGCATCCACCACCTCTCTGGGCAACCTCTGCCAGTGCTTCACCACCCTCATTATAAAAAAATCTCTACCTTATATCTAGTCTAAATCTATCTAGATCTAAGGAAAAAAAAAATCAGTATTGCCTTGAGGGATCTGCTTCAGGCTGTGGCACTATTTGTACCCAGAGCTGCTGGAAGCGAAGGCGTACCCGAATCTGAGGAGACCGACTTATAGATGGTCCTGACTGGTGCCCTTGTGGTGAGAGTTGAATGGAGTGAGGACTGCAGAGGGGATGTCCTCTCTGCCAGAGGTGTTGGAGGGCTTTTGAGGGGTTGAGGGGCTGGTGCTGTGCTGCCTGACTCACATCCCTCCCTAGCCAGCAAAGCAGGAATGGGAGATGACTGAGAATAGAGTCCACGAGCAGAGCTCAGGTCTAGGGGAGAGGAAAACATGCAATCCAAGAAAATTACAGTTAAGTCTCTTTGGAGTTGCCAAATACTGTCTGCGCAAATTATTCCAATTAAGTAAAGTCAAAGATTTTATTTCGCACTAGTTATTTTTTTTTTAACAGCTTAGCTGTCTAAATTTTTAAAAGATACCCCCACCTCAAAAAAAAAAAAAATCTAAGGAAGTAATTTCTTTTTCTAGCATCAAACCACTGTTTTACAGTTCCTAATATAAAAAGCAAGACTTTAGGAATTGCAGTGAATGGGATTGGACTCCTGGAACTTTTTTCCTGATGAAGGCTCTCCCACTCTCATCCAAGTCAGGAGAGTGTGAGAAACTTCTTAAACATAAGCATAGAAATTTCCATACTGATTCAGAGTAGTGATCCACTTTATCTCTGCTTTCAGATAACAGCCAGTGGAAAAGGTCTCAAAAAGAGAACATAAGAGGAAAAAATGGTCCCCAGGGAAGGAACCGTGAATTAATGGTTGGGTTATGCCACAAAGCATGGGGATTTCTATTCTTTCACTCTTTCTAATCCTACCCTACTTTATAATCCTGCATAATGCAGATGTGAATTTACATAAATGCCTAAACTTTCCCAATTCCTGTCAGACCCTTTCTATCAGTAATAACTTCTGAGAATGATTTCACATATTGGTTATAACCTGCCAATACGTATAAGAGCGTGTTTGTGTGTATGTATTTTCCAAGGTTTTTTTTTTAAGTGCTGCCATTGTGTTTTGTAGATGATTCTGTTTAATAAGCCAAGAAAAACAGAAATAGCAATCAGCTATTTAAAAGCAGAATAGGAAAACCACCATTGATACATAAATTTGGAAAAGAAGGGGAAAGGATTTATAGCTTTATGCTGCAATTTACATTGCAGCCAGAAGTTGTGGAGGGAATAGAAATATTCGTATTGTCCTCTCAGCAGTAAAATAGTTCTTCTTTTACCCCTTCCTCCAGCGGATGGCCACGGACTGGCTTAGCCATCTCCTCTCTTGAAACTTGGGTACATCAGACACAGCTAAAGCGAGATAGAAAATTACCCGCATTTACATTTTGCCTCTCAAATCCTGAAGAGAAAAAGTTTAGGTGGGCTCTTTCTCAACATTCATAAGGGACTACAACACTTACACCCCTGTTTCTGAATAGATATCCCTGTCGGGAGAGAATTCCTTTCTGCTATTCTTGAACAGTGGCTGAAGCCTGGCACATGAGTATTTTATCAGTTTAAAAGTATTTCAAGACCTACTTTCTCTCAGACTTTTGGGGGATTGTTACTGAAAAAATCCTTTGCCAGGTTAAATATTTGTGTTTGGCTTTGCGAGGCCAGAGACCCAATTTGCTAACGTTTCATACTAGTCCAGCTCCCATAACCAAATGGAGATTAGATTGGGGCACCCTCACAGAAGTACCACAAAAATTTGCTGTTGTTCTATCTTCTGTTATCACTGAGGATAATTTTCCCATGCAAATGAAAGCTACCGCAAAAAAAAAAAAAGAAAAAAATCTTGAGTTGGCTCTGCTTGAATAATTCCTACAGAAAGGCCAGCGCTACCCATGCAGCATCCATCAGAGAGCTCCGACGGGACTGGCAACACTCGTTGGTCTCCGTCTACTGGGGAGTTAATGCCAGATGAAAATTTTTCCTTATCCAAAGCTTAGTCGTTCAGTTAAATCATGACATATGTGCTTTGTATTACCTATTACACACGACACAAAATATTTGCCTGATTTTAATTAGACCGATGTTATTTGACCATCAGGGGGAAACAAGAATTAGATCAGAGTACAAAAAAAGAACGAGGAACATTAAGGCAATATCAGAGTGTGGCTGTGCTGTCACCAAAGTGTCTGTTGTCGCATACTTCTTCTAACTGCCAGGTGCTCAAAACATCTAGCAGCAACTCAGATTTTGGAATCAGGCATTAAATATAAAAATTCTATTAATGTATTTTTGTATTATAAAATAGTTACTTATTTAATGTCTCCCATGAGGGAAGCATCTTTCTGTTTGTCTGTATTGCCACAGTGCCTTGTCTTCCAGGGCAGAAGGACACAGCTCATCTGAGTTTACTTAACAGTAAGTAATATTCAGTGGGATCTCAGCCCATTTCAAAGTCAACAAGCACAGAGACTTTTGTCCAACAATTGCCAAAGTGACTTTTAATTACCAGAGAAGTATGTTCCCAGATGTACCTATGTACTTCTGTGAGTCTTACTGGATTTGATGTAGGACGTGCTTGGTTTTCCCCTACAGGTTACAGTCATTTTTTTTTCTGTTTAGAATTGAAGTGGTGACCCATAATTAAGTGCTAAGCAATAAAGGATTATTTTTGTTAGGCTTAGGATTTACAGAAAATTGTTTTACACTGACCTGTGGAAAACCTCAAGCGAAGAAGATGATGAGCTGGCTTAGAAGCAAGAAAGGCAATTAGCACCATACACATTGCATAAGCATTAGGAGCATTTGGACTGGTGACAGTTTTTGTCCCTTCTTCTCTCCTCCATTCTCTCTGCTTGCTTTAAAGCTACTTCTGCAGAAGATCAAAGCATCAGTAGCTGAATGGATGTTAATGGGTTGAGCCACCCTTTGAAGAACCCCTGAAATCTTCACTTGGGATTATTTTTTTCCCCCCTCAGAAGAGTGCCCAGCTGAACATGTATTTGATGCTATTAGCAGGAATTCCATCTGCCTTCCTTGCAAACAACTTCTCTAGCAAACCCACTTTAATATTTTTGAAATGGCCACCAAATGCCACGCTACACAACCTCTTTGATCCTATTGGTAGCATCCAAAGTAGGGGCTTTCCACAAGGTTAAAAGTTTTTTTCCTCGTATGTATACACCATCTTTTAATGTAAGTAGTTTGAGTATGGTCCCAAGCTTGAAGACATGTCTAAGCTGCCCCATGCAGGAGTCTGTCATCCTGCAGGCATTGCAGAATATGACCATTTGAACCCAGCAGCCAGGTAAAGATGTCACTTGGTGCTTTGCCTTTGGAGCTGGAGCCAGTCAAGCATCCACTCTCCCACCTGGGGTGAGGGGATGGCACTGCAAAGCTAGGGCTGGACTTATCACCACATCTTATAAGTATGGCTGTCATGAAATGTTTCACTGCCTTCAGACTGATTAATTATAGCCTTCCCTCCCTCCCTTCCCAAATTAGTCAGTGAGGACCCTCAGTCTGACCTGAAATGAAGCACCAATTTTAAGATCATCATCAACCTCACACTCCTCAGCTCACTAAAAGTCTTAAGTCTGAGCAGATTTCTGCCCAAGCCTGGAAAGGCAGCGATATTGAAGTCATAAGACGCTAGTGTCCCAGTCCATCTGTAACCCCCCAAAATCAGAGCCCCTCCACCAAGGAACAACCAAACTAAACCCTAGCTCTGATTTCCTGCCTTTTTCTTTCTTATTAGGCTATAATGTCATAATATTATGTTTCACGTCTCTAATTTTGGTCGACAAAGATGAGCCTAGACGGAGAAGCAGGACGAAGCAAAACAGGGGATCCGCTCACGGGTCAGGGCGCATACGGTGAGCAGCTGTATCCCAAACACCGAGGCAGGCTGTGCATGAGCTCATGCAGCTGAGACGGGGGGAAGACAGCTTTAAAGGTTATCCAAAATGTCACCGCAAACAAACCCTCTGTTTTCCCAGCTGAATCATAGCCATGCAGTTAGAGACGGTGGTAGAAACACAAGGGGACACACCAAAATGACTAACTACTGTTCAGGTCATGAAATCATTGCCGCACATCTTAATTTTCCCCTGCTGCCTTTACCAGCCCCTAACTGCAGAATACATCGACCCCGAGTCGGGACGTATTACGGCGTGCAGTGGGTAAACCCGTGAGTCATTTATCAAAAGTTTAGGTGTTAAGTTTGTTTATAGAAATGGGCAAGCTCTTGAAAGTTAGGAAATTCTTTCCAGTCTTATCTGAATCATCATAAGCTTCCTTAAAAGGTAAGTTTAGGAGCAGGCTTTCATGAAGGGTTTCTGGGGTTTTTTTTAAAGATTTCCTTATTCTGCTTGGAAAGGCCCAGCAGCTTTGGGCCTTACCTAGACAGAGCTTTTCTCGCTGATGCTGTCCTGCCAGAGCCTTAAATCGCTGCAAATGGTCAAGGAGCAAGCCCATGCCTGTACAGAATGTACACACAGATACGTAAATGTACAGCTATTTGTATAATATGTTTGTCTATTTAGCAAAAGCAGATTTTTAAAATAAAAGAATAACATTTGGTATTTTGTTTTTTAAAAATATCTAACTTCTTTCCTTCAAATTGGCTCGTTTCTTCTGACCAGACTGAATGAGGACAGAAGCAGAACTGCCCAAACGTTACTCATAGCACACTCAAGGCTTTTGAAGAACCTTAATGACTCCACTACGGAGTCATTATTTTGGTTTCGCCATTAAGTTTAACTTGCAAATCAGATTCTGCTCCTGGTGACCTCAGTGCACGTCTGCGACAGCGCAGCCCAAGCCGCTCGCAACTGCAGAAGCGCAGATGTAAACCCGAGCAAAGACCACGCTATGAAAATCTGGCTGTCAGCAGAGAGATTTCGGAGCTGCCACGGAGCACGCTGAGTGTGCCTGGCTGGCTGTAACACGTTGACTCTCTCAGATTTCAGTTCTTCTGCGTCCTCCAGACTCCGCTGATTTCCTATCCAATTAAAACGCAATCAGTGTAACCTAAGTATTAGGGGAAAAAAAAAAAAAATCAAGGAACAGCAAACCTGAGTGATGCTGGGTTATGTTTAACCAGTACTGACTGAAAGAAGCCAATGAATCTCCGCAGTGTGAACAGAATTGAAAGAAAAGTTGTAGGCAGAAACTAAGCCTCTGTCACTTTAAATGTTATTAATTGCAAAAAACAAGCTTGGCTGCTGAGTGAACATTTCATTTGGAGAAGTAAGGCTTGAAGGACCGGCAGTGCAGTTTGTCTGCAGCAGATACGCTATAACACAGTATAAATAATCATGGCAACCTTGGCCTTCAGCGCCATCACAAACTATTTATCAGCAAGCTGTGTTTAACCGAACGAGCGTTTTTTTTTCTTGCGGAGAGGTCACCTCTTGAACCAGAGATTAATTCTGCTAATGGATTTTCCATACCTCCGTGAAAAAGGCGTTATACGTTTGATGGGGATACCCAGCGCACCAATAGTTTTGCACGATGTGAGGCTGGTGACAAAACGCTGCCGTGCTTCACTTCTCTTCTGCTGGCAGGGTACCAGGGTGGGCTGGGCAGCCCAGCACAAAACAGCATTATCCGGGCTGCCTTCGCAGGACCGTGGCACAACCGCAAGCACAAAGGGTTTCAACACACTTTGCATCTGATTCTGATCTCGGTTATCTCAGTGTAAATCAGAAATAACTCCTGTGAAGCCAATAGAGTTCCACTAATTTAAAACTAATGAGAGAGACTCAGGCTGACGTCTCCTCCATTATTTTCTGCCAATTACTGCCTTCTGTTAAGGCATATTTTTCCTTATGAGGCGACAAGCCTGAGGTGGATTTCACAAACCAGCACCACTGCTCTTCAGCTCTTCGTCACCCAGAGTACCAGCATGGCTCTGCAGCCCCAGCCCCAGCCCCACCACCCCTGCCCACAACACCCAGAGGCTGCTCAGCCAGGGGACACCTCAGAATTGATGCCATCAGCAGGAGAACATCTCACAATCGATAATATCAGCTGGGGAACATCTCACAATCAGAGCTATCAGCTAGGGAACATCTACCAGTCAACATCTCATCACACCACTCACCGCTCCCTTCAGCTAACTCAACCTGAGAAGAAAACTGGCAAACACATTTTCCAAAGGACTGGCAGCTGGACGGGTGCTAGATTGTTCCCTGCACTCAGTGCTAATACCAGTTTGTCTCTCTGAAAAGGGTTTTTTTTTCACTCTTGTTTGCATTTCAAGGCTATAGAAATGCAAGGCACTGTGACTGACTTGCTGCTCTGACTCGCCCAGAATCTTATTGTAATTAGTCAAGAAGGAAAACAAAAGGATAGGAGGAGAAAAAAAAAAAAAAAAAAAAAAAAGAAGGAGTGGTAGGGAGGCAGAGGAAAGGCTTCCAGCTGAACCAAATGAGGGTTTTGCCTCACTTTTCTGAAGGCTGACAGGCCATAGAGAAATTGTGTTGAAGTTATCGTAGACAATTAAATTTGAGCAGCTGATTTTTGCAGACTCAGAGGTGGCCTGACTATAATTTAGTACCAGGAATTTGAAAGCAATTGCTCTCAAGTTTCTGTTCCCATCCCTGCCACCAGCTCAGACCCTTATCGAGCCCGTCGGTGAATTTGGGATGAGGTTTTAGCTCAATTATCTCCCTCCTTCTTGAAAAATGCAACCAAATATTCTGTGGCCTGGTGTGATGCCAACATATGCCGCATGGGTAAAAAAAAAAAAAAAAAAATACAGGCTGGAGAGGAGAAAGTCACAAAACAGAGGGGAAAAAAAGGGAAAGAAATGTGCCATATGAACAAACTCACTGCAGTTTGCTTGTTCCTTGACAGATGAAAATAGCTTCATCAAGTGCTATTTTGGATGGTTTGTCACTGTTTTCTCTCATCAGCATTTTGTGGAATTATGCTCACGGAGTTTTATTGGTCAGACTGTCAATATATACAATGATAATGTAACAGTAAACATACAGAGTCATGACTCCAGCGCCGGGCTGTTGAAAGAGTAAAGCTTTGGAAACACAATGGGTTACTGAGGGCAGCGTCCCCCATCCATCCTCCCGCCAAATCCCAGCCAGATTATTTATTTTTTCAGGGTCTTCTTATCATTGAGTAGTAAAAACAACCCTTCCCCTCCAAAAAAAAAGAACCACCCAGCAACACAAAGAAGAGTGCTCTTGTAAAGACAATGTGCAGATAGCAAGAATAATATTGCTATTTTTTGCTATTGTAAGGTCAAACGCTTGCTCCCAGTTAATCCATAATAAGTCTATCTTTATTTCAATAAACTCATTCACGATACAAATGCCAGCAGACTCTTCCAACAGCAATTACAGAAATAAGCCACTTTGACAATATTCTGCTATGCTTCCACTTATTATGAAAGCAAAAAAAAAGTAATTAAGTCTTGATAATTCCATGTTTTGGAATCACCAGATGCTGGCTTAGCTTTTTTATTTTATAGAAAAGGTTTATGCAAGGAAACAACATGGAACATTTTGTGATTACCGGCATTGAACCTGCACACCAGAGAAGCATATAATTGTACTCTGTGGGATGAAAGTCTGAATGGATGTTGTTATGATTAGTATTATTCCCAAAACAAATGGGAAATTTCTTCCCAAAGCCTTAGGTGTCTCGATACAAGTAAACAAAGCAATGCTTGTCCTATAAGCCCTTTAGAACCACAGAATCATAGAATCTTTAAGATTGGAAAAGACCTCCAAGATCATCAAGTCTAACTGTCAATCTAAGACCACCATGCCTACTAAACCATGTCCTGAAGTGCCACATCTACAAAAGTGACAAAGCTCTCATGAAATTCATGTACTCCCATGCAGTTCAAGCCCCTGTTAGGATCAGTGAAGCCAAATAAATCTACCTTTAATTAGCAAGGGGAGGAAACTTACAATGGTCACAAAGAGAAATGTGGTCTCTTCACAAGACAACTTTTTCTCATTGCCCAGTCAAGCAATTCTGAGCACGGTGAGGATCTTCTATGGACAAGAGAGGGTTAAATTTCTGTTTGAGCATGCCTCCATCAGTACTTTGCTAAGTACTACATTTTCTCTGGATTTTTTTCTTACATTTACATTTATAATTGATCAGCCATACAGAGACCGCACAAACCGCTAAAAGAAGCGCGGTATAAACAAGTGGAAAAAGTCATCCAAAGCCAGGAAAGACTGAACAGCAAAATGTAGATCAATTACCCCAGTTCTTTGCAGACTGTGGAATTAGGAAACGGGCCCAAATGCTGCCCCCATATCACTGCTTATATCCGGGATTGGGAACACAGAGCTTGGAGGATAACCCTTCATTTGAAGAGGAACCATTTGAAGAGGGGCCCTATAGCCTGAGTTCTTTTGAGTGGAACTTGCTCTGGGAAAGGGTGGTACATCCTCCTGGTACGTTACTGAGATGAGGTTGAGACAAGGAAGATTTGGTAGTGTTTAAGTGTCGGTAACAAATGATACTTTGGGAACGGAGATTTCAGCGAGAATGTAGTGCTTTTTAAGTGGGGAAAGGAGGGGAGGAGAGGATAAACCACAGCTGGTGTCCTTAGGGAAAAAATCAGAGAGTGGCAAGTCTGCAGTGGGGAGCTCCTCAAGACACTCTTTCATGCGGTTCTGCATCAGACGAGTTCATTTGTTTAGCTATTTCAGCATTTTTGGTTAGTGGGTGACCAGAGCACTATGGTGTAAAACACAGCTTATGTATATTTTTCTCTTTGTTCTTCATTCTTGACCCTAAATCCCATCAGACCAGGGAAAAGCTAACTCATTACACAGATTAATGAAACCTACTGCAATGTTTCTGTGCGTAACTTGAAGAAAGGAAAGTTTCAATATTCTGAACTACATCGTACCACTTAACCCAGTATCACTTCTCCTGCATTTCCATTTCAGCCTATGAATCTTTGTGGATGTTCCTATCCTCCAGAGAGTCTCTCAGCTCCTAAATTTTGGTGTAAAACACCGTCCTGTGCATGTCTCTCTGCCCAGGAACCTGGGTGCGTGGTGGGGGTTAGAGCTGCAGCACGCTGCAAAAAGCGTGGCCTGATGGAAACGTTAAAACTAGAATCAGCAACAACCATAAAGCATCTGAGGACAAGCAGTTTGCTTGCCGTCACTCATTGCAAGGAAAGGAGGCTCAGTGCTGGAGGTCCTTCCGAGGTGACATGATTTAGTGCTGAGCGCTTAGATTTCATAGGAGTAGGTATCTCATAACTGCACACAGTAAGTAAATAACAAATACTAAAATACCTAATGACTCTGAAACCCTGACAAGAAATTAATTTGCCTTTTATAGCATTTTAAAGACAAACCTGACCAAAGTATGGGTCATCTGTTACCAGATCCAAAGCTGCCAAGAAACTGCTTTTAGAGCTCATAGGCTTTCTGCCATTCATCTGGAAGGCTCGCTCTTTACTGCAGGACTGAATGAGTCCATAAGAGCAATGCCCTTAGCCTGTGGCCAAGGCAGGAGGGAAGTAACCTGTCAAGAATAACCAAAAACACCTGAATACCTCATGGGAGTTTAAAGAGTGAAACATTTGAGATCAACGTAATTTGGAAACTATCAGGCTTTATACGAGCAACAGGACATCCTCACAACATAGCACGATCTCACCAGACCTTCACATCTTACCCCACCAGCAGGAGACCTCACACCTTTGTTGGTGCTTATCTCTTGATTTTGCCTTAATTCTGCAGTGAGCAAGTAGGTACGGAGCGCTGGTTTACATCCGTGGAAAAGGAGATGGCAGGGAGCAGCAAGGTGATCCCCGAGCACCCATTTGCACTGTGAAGGACCGTTCCCTCGCAGTACATGTCAGAAATCAGGGATAAAGAGGAAGGAATGCGTCCTACCACAACCGCTCCCAGGGCAGCAATCTTCGGTGACGTATAGAGCAGAAAATGTGTCAAAGCGGTTTAGCGGGAAGGAAAAAAACCTGGTGAAGAGAAGGGCGGCTGAGTGACAAAAGAGTCATGAAACAAACATCCAACCACAAATAATCTGATGGTTTGATTTATTCATATTATACTGCTGACACGGCATGTTTTTCCCTGCTGACTGCGCTTTTCGTATCAGTGCGGAAGTCTGGCAAACTTTGAGATTGCTTTCTGTGCAACAAAAGTGATTATAATCAATAGGCAACTCCTCGTGCATCGCCTGCGTCTAGATGGGAGATCAGCGTAACCAAGAAAAAGGGACGCCGAGAACCGAGGTCACTTTGGTGTGGTTTTCTGCGGCAAAAACAGCGGCGCAGGCTCTTTGGGGCAGCCGCAGCTGTAGCAATACGGAGCTGTTTCCCTTTCACACCCTCACAACTCAGTGCTGGCTGTGAAAGCTCAGAAGCCAAAGCCTTTAACGATCCCATAGCTGGGAAATTGGCTGAGATCCTTTTGCTGGCAGTGGGATCTGCGTATCCTTGTTAAAACAGTGGTTCAGGTAACCTATGTCTTCTGAAAATGGGTTTGCATGGCCCAAATCCCTGGATGTACAGCATGGTGCCGGTCATAACCAGACTCTACCTGGGGTCAAGTAAAAAGATTAAACAAAAAACAGATCTGTGTGATGGTTGACTTTTGATTTTTGGTTTTGTGATGGTTCACTTTGATTTTTGGCATCAGATCGGGTCTAGAAGAAAGAAAAGCAAAAGGAAAGGGTCACGCTGGAAGCTGAACCCTGGTGCCTTTCAAAGATGGACAAGAGTTTCTCTCCTCCTTGTGCGTTCTGCACAGTATGTAAAGTCATCTGGAAGCTGTGTGTGTGATCCTCCCAGTCATTTTTTTGAGCCTCAATAAGCAGGGGAAGAACCCACTAGAACAAGAATAAAGGGAAGTACAATACAGCAATTAAGACCGTGAAGAGCTGTGGAAAAGGAACCTTAAAAGATCTTATTCCACAGAACTCTTAGAGTTTACAAAGATGTAAAGGACCCCTTGAAAACATTAGGCTGCCTGCTGCTTTTTGTTTAGGGACCTCCACCCAGCCGTCACGGGGAAGATACACAGCCTCTTGGACGTTTCCCTAACAGTTCTCATTTTAGGTAATGTAAATAACATTTTTTACATTAACATCTTATTTATGTAGAATCTTCTGTCTCAGCAGATGTCCTACAGCTGTAGGTGTATAAAATACAGAGCAGGGCTGGGGGCAGGGGGGAGGATTAATCTCTTCCTTTTACTTACGCAACTAAGGAGGCACTTCAGTGGAGCTATGGAAGTGTTATCAGACAGCAAATATCACGCGAGCCAGACATCAAACCCAGAGCTGAGGCTCTGTTTGCTTAAGACGCTGTTTGCCTCATCCCTTGATGTCTTGCACATTGTATTTTTAAGCCAAAGATGTAGAACGGGTCTATTAAATAATTGTTATTAGAGAAGCAAAATCTTTTTTAGGTAGCAAAAGTGGTTCACAGGTAGCAGCACTGTTTGCTTCAAATCTGCTTTTTTATCCCCTTAAGGATACTCTCATGCCACGGTAGTCAACAGCCACGCAACAGTGTACAACGAAAACAAGTTCTTCGTCCATAAAACTGCCTTGCCACTCAGAGAAAAATGATAGCATTTACAGACCACCAGTGTTTGTCAGTTAGCTGCCTTTTTAAGGAGCTGGGGGTGTTGGTGGATGAGAAGCTCAACATGAGCCAGCAGTGTGCGTCTGCAGCCCAGAAAGCCAGTCGCATCCTGGGCTGCATCAAAAGGACCGTGGGCAGCAGGTCGAAGGAGGGGATCCTGCCCCTGTACTCCACTGTCGTGATACTCCATCTGCAGTACTTTGTCCAGCTCTGGTGCCCCCCACCATAAGAAGGCCGTGGACCAGTTGGACAGGGTCCAGAGGAGGCCATGAAGATGATAAGAGGGCTGGAGCACCTCTCCTGTGAGGACAGGCTGAGAGACTTGGGGCTGTTCAGCCTGGAGAAGAGGAGGCTCCAGGGAGACCTTATAGCAGTCTTCCAGTGCCTCAAGGGGGCCTACAAAAAAGATGGAGAGAGGCTGTTCTGTCGGGCCTGTTGTGATAGGACAAGGGGTAATGGTTTTAAAGTAGAAGGAGGTAGATTCAGACTTGATATAAGGAAAAAAAAGTTGTTTTTAATGAGAGTGGTAGAACACTGGAACAGGTTCCCCAGAGAGGTGGCGGATGCCCAATCCCTGGAAACATTCAAGGCCAGATTGGACGGGGCTCTGAGCAACTGGATCTGGTTGGAGATGTCCCCCTTTAAAGGTCCCTTCCAACCCAGACCATTCTACGATTCTACGATCTTGTCCAAACCAACAATTACCCCTTGTGTCAGTACGCAGATTTCCCCTGGCGTGCTGATTCTCTGCTTCCTCATGAGCCCACCTGTTGCCAGATTAAGCCTTTTCTGACCCACTCCTTCAAAAACACAACCTCACCTTCGTGTGTTAATTCTGAAATATGGCAGCCTGTAGCCACTGAGCTCCGCACACACTGTCAGCCCCTGTAAGAGCACAAACAGCAGTTAACGCCACGATGCTCTAACACTTGTGTCTAAAGGTGAACAGGCGTCAAAAACTGCGCTGGTTAATTAGCAGGAAAACTCCTGCTGTGTGCAAACTGTGCCATGATAATTGCTAACATGGGAAGGTTACACATTTGAGTCAACGCTTTGTGCAGCCGGTGTCTCAGCGCGTCGGTAGGAAGCCAGCCCGTACGTATATATAGAGGAGGAGCTCCTAATTCAGCTCATGCCCTTCGCCCAGACCAACCAATCCAGAACTCCACATGTGTGTTGCCGAGGGAGCAGAAATCTTCTCACGGATGTTTGGGGACCTGAGCTGTTCTTCTTAACTAACCACAGAGAGTCAGCTCTTCGGCTACAAACCAGTAAAGTGCCCTTGTTTTCGGCACAGAGGGGCCAGTTTTGCACCAGGACTATCAGCCCTCCAGAGAGAAAAACGGTATGAGGCAGTTAAACCCAGGAATCTGCACTAGGTGATCTTATTAAAAACATTTCTTAAGGGAAGATTTCAGCTTCATAACCTGTTGCTTGTTGTGCAGGAACTCTATGGTTTTCCTTTTTGCCATCATTTTTCAGGCGCGATTGACTCCACAGTTTTGTTTTTCACAAAAAGGGCAGAGAAATGCTGAGGAGGAGGTTCTCTTGGTTGTTATAACATAGCTTTTCTCTTGTCACTGACATTTGCCAGATTAAAAACTGTCAGTGCTCGACAAAAGTCATAAAGTTCATTTACAAGTGTAAAAAAAAAAAAATAATCCTCAATTCTAGACTCCTAAGCCAGCTGCAGAGAAGTCCTATTAAAAATCCAGGACATATCGTACTGCACGAGCAGAACAGTTAGATACGTACATGTTAGATATGTACATGTCTAGCTACTTCATGGATGGAAAAAGAAAAATTGACACAATTACAGACTTGTCGTACTCCACGTCTTTCTTCAGAGTATTGAATGTCGCTTAAAACGAACCAAACAGCCACGTTCATTTCCCGTGACAAACATCCAGGGACATCTTAAAGTTAAAACAGAAGCAACCCAAATCAGAAGGCAAAGGAAACTTTGACAAAGCTTCAGAGCCTTGTCAGATGCAATTATTCAGCGAGCGTACTCAAATCGACGAAAAAGAAGGGCCCCCTTCACCGCAGACTGCTGAGCAGTATCACAAGGTTTCACATGCATTGCTATCTGCACAGTGATAAATAATAAAAAAAAAAAAAAATTAAAAAATTGCCATAGGTTTTAATGCTAAGAGCAGGTGAACAATACAAACACTGAGAAAAGCAAATGGGGTACAGAACAGCAAAAAAACCAACAGAATCATAGAGTCATAGAATCACAGAATGGTTTGGCTTGGAAGGGACCTCCAAAGGCCATCTAGTCCAAACCCCTGCAAGGAGCAGGGACATCTCCAACCAGATCAGGTTGCTCAGAGCCCCGTCCAACCTGACCTTGAACGTTTCCAGGGACGGGGCATCCACCACCTCTCTGGGCAACTTGTTCCAGTGCATATAATTTAATATAATCTCCCTCATAATAAACTGCTCCATCCTGCGGTTAAAAACTTCAATCACAAAAGTCAGTTATGGTGAAATAATGAGAATATTTCTTACCTCTTTCACATGACTTGAGCTGCAAACTGCTTTGGAAAAAAAAAAAAAAATGATCAAAATCATAAAGATGACAGGATTAGAAAAGCCCCAAATGACACCTGTAGTGCACAATGTGCCCTAGGTGAAAAATAATTTCCTAATAAAGCTGAGGCGACAAGTTTGAAGCATCACTGGCACTTACCAGGAACTGTCTCTTTCAGGAGAAGGAGGGAAGAACTGTCATCCTCTGGGACCTATTTGTGCCATCAGGATCTGTTTTCTACTTGCTGCGCTTTGAGCGATTGTGTGGTGCTGTTAGTGCAGCCAATGCACTGTAGATGCTGTGGGAAATTTTAGCAGAAATATATTTGATATGGATAAAATAATCTAGTTATTTGGCTTTCCTGTGGTATTTCTAGGAAGCTAGAGTTTTCTGCTGTTTTGTAATAAAATTGCTGAAAGATTGGAGTGCTCGTGTAGATCAGATACATTAATTTCTGGCTTTTAAAGGATTGTATACTTACACGCTGTTACCTTTAAGTGCTTTTAGCTTTGATTAAATATACAATAAAATCTAGTTTCCAGTCTATGTTGCCTACATACGCTCTAATTCAAAACCACAACAGTAGTGAGATCAAACCATACAACGTATGGTATCTCTGAGCTGGTACCTGTCAGTGTAGCGGTGCTGCGGTTGTCAGGGCATTTGTGTGTTGGGTCTGGTGGGTCAGTACCCATCTAACCAGCAGACAACAGGTGACTCCTTTCCAGCCCACACACTGGAAAATTAGTATACAACAAGAGGAATGGTTGTGTGTCCTGATATGGTCTTGGCTCTGGGAAGAGGAACATCTTCAGAAGTTGTGCAGTTCTGGAGTAGAGGCATATGATAGCCAAGAACAGTCTTTGGCTGTCCTCATAGCCTCCTTCACCTCCTTCAGAAGACATTCAAGTTGAGTTTCACAAAGAAAAGGAATACTTCCTATTGATCATCACCACTTCTGCAGCCATCATTAGAAAACATGCTGCTTTCCTGCCCTCCCAAAGTATTACTTGCCGTTCTTTTGAAGTTGTTCTGCTTTTGAAGAACATAGACAACAAGAAAGGTGACAGGAACACTGAGAAGATGACAAGCTTTTGCCTACCTTTTTTTTTAGTGACAGTAATGGATTCAGAATGAAATGCCAATAAATGTCCAATTGCAAAAGCATTTTCTCCCTTGTAAATAAATATTCAGACGGAAATTCAGAGGTAGTTACAAGTGTTGTCCTGGCAATATTGCGAGCAATGGCTGCATTTGGGACCTGAGCCTGGTCCAAGCGTTCTGAGGCTGGGGGTGGGTTTTCTCCATCAGAGCCCGCTGTTCTTTCCCAAAACCAGCGTCCTGCCTCTGGCACTGTGGTGCAGTGACTTTCTTCCTAATAACGTGTCTTGTCAATTGTAACCCCCTTCTGCAAAGCGGGGAGGTGTCATCACCCTTAGCTCTGCATGGTTACAAAAATAAATTACATTCTCTGCTACATGGTGCTCTGTGGCTCCACAAAGTCCAGCCTGTTTTGACGGTTGCAATGAATTCTACAGGTGTAAAAAATTGTTCCCTTTGCTTCTTAATATGCTTACCAGCAGTTGTTTTAAGAGAGACAAACCATTCCCATTAGCTTTCTACAAACTACAGGGAATTCTTCTAAAACAATGGTGTCACGTAGTGTCTTTGCCAAGGCTTAACAAACTGTTTTAATAAAGACTTACATTATTAAGAGAGAGTTGTATTTTAAAGGAAATTACAATGCATATTTGGATGTATTCTAGATGATTACACCAAAGTATGCATTTGAATGACTCAACAATATCCATTTCTCAGCCGGTATATATTCTTTTATATTAATGTTTGTTTTTATATTAATGTTTATTCCTTATTCCCTAATTTGCTGTTTTAACTAATTGCACAAGATATGCAAGAACAAACACTAATTACTAAATCAGACTCTGGCTTTTAAAAGACTCAAGGGAAATAAACCAACAAACAGGAAGATGGGGACCTGTTTATCTTCCCTGCTCCTTGTCTGACAGGCCGCACAGAGTCACAGTATTTTAAGAGAATGCATGGAATTATAGGGAACAGTGGCTTTGTTTTTTATTACTGGAGGGAGAGAGGTTGCTAATCTGTTTTCCGATCGTGGAGCCTTGCCAGGGAATTTGCAAGGCACTAATTGCCATATGGAAAGCATGTTCATGAATGTCTACGTACGTACGTTGCTACGCGTACGCATCAACTTATGTAGGTGTGCAAAAAACCATCCTCCTTCATAAAGAGGGTTTCTCTTGACATATATTTTTTTTTTTTCAGGCTACACAACAGTTGCTGATCACACACACCTGAACCGCTCCCTTGTGTATGCGGATTGTGGCAATGAGGGTGGAGGCCCTTGGGAAAAAGATATAAAATTTTCATTCCATCATGGTCTTCTGTGTTCTGCTGCTGCTCCCTCCATCTCCTCTTTCACTCCTGGCTTTCCAGTCTGGCACAGCTTTTCACACCGAAGTTTCTGATCTTCAGTGGCTACTGCTTTACATTTTCCACCCCAAGCTATCTCACTTTCTTCTCTTGGCAAATTTAACACAGTGGTTGACAGAACATGTGAGTTATCTGAAATACCACACGTCATCCTTGGGGCTTAGGTAGAAATCTAGAAAAAAAATGTAATGATTTTGGCTTTTAGTCAGTATGCTGTTGATTTCTCCTGACTGAAACAGATTTTTGGCTGTGAGGGTTTTGTCTTCATTTTCCTCTAGCTGACACTATTTGATGACTCCCTGAAAATGTTCCCTCTAAAATGATTTAAGTTAGATTTAAATGAATTTACTTTGGCATTTCTGTTTACTGGTGCTTAGGAGATGCCATTTCTACTAATTCTCCGTCTATTACTGGTTCTGCTTTCGAGTTGTAAGGGAGGAGGAGGGAAAGCAACACCTTGCTGGATCCTCATTTTGTCCCGCACTGCAAGCAGAGAACCAGGAAGATTGCGCAAGATATGGGATGATGTAGAGCTGCAAGCAGCTACAGTACAATCCGTAACAGCCACAAAGAACAGGCAGAGCGTGCTACTGTTCAACTGGCAATAGGCACCATGCAAGGTCTTCCCATGACCAGCATTTCATGAGTTCTCAGCTGAAAAAGAGCCTGAGGAGCTCAAGCCAAGTTGGTGGAAACTTCTGAAAATTGCATCCATCCCCCAAAACAAAATACTTCCTTGCAACCACAGATTGAGAGTCTTTTTTTTTTCCCCACCACTAAATGGGAAATTAGAAGAACAGATTTTGGTCATTCATGTGGAATTACTTCAGAGAGGCCCCTGGAAACCGGCCCTTCACTTTGGTCTGAGGCAGAAGATACCTTTTAACTTGCCCTCAGTGAAGGCTCTTGAAAAACTCAAACCATGCTGCAAGAGCTCCTGGCCTTGGGTGCTCTCAGAAGAGGATTCCAGCTGAGGCCTGCGAGGTACCTGACAGGTACCGCACACAAGATGGCTTCTAGCAGTCTCTACTGAGTCTGTCTCATCGTTAGCTCGTTAAACATCAAACAGTTTTCATTGTTAGCAGTAGACAACGCTTGTCAGTATTTTCTTCCCAATGAAGAATGCAATCAACTGAAATGCCCTGCGTCTTTTTTTTTTTAGCAAGTTGCCAAACTTTCTGGCACTGCTTTTGTAGACTCTTCCTCTATGCTTAGAAGTTGTTGAGAAACTCACATGCTGCTATTACGATGCTATTTTTTATTTACTTGTTTGTACGTGCTCCTAAATGAAATACACATGGCCATAAAATTGAAGAGTGATTCTCTCGAGAATTTACATTGTGAAGGCCAGAGATAAAGGTACTTTTGAACACAAAATCCAGCTTAGAAACACTATCTGCTGCTGATCATCTCAGTACAGCAGGATGATGAAACCTGGAAGTCACTGGAAAAAAGAAAAAGGCTGTAAAAATGACTAAGAATCCAACTGGATTTGTTGGCTGGAAAAAAAAAACCTCTTGTAGGGCTTGGCTGAATGAAAGGTGAGGTGCATACAAAATATAGGAAAGGCCAATTGAGTGCAAATATCCAAATTTTCTAAAAAGACAGGCTGTGATGCTCACTGACAACCTGAACACATGCTGCCAGTCATCCTCTTTAAGTGCTATTTATAGAAAATCAAAGTGAATATAGTGGGATGAACAAAGCGCTGACTTCACAGAGCAAAGATTGTTGAGTGAATACATAGATGGACATGGAAAAGGATAAAAGGGTGAACAGTAAACTACTAGGATGAGAAAGCAGAGAGATCAACCTTTTCAGTTTCTTCTTCCCTCAATCCTGCTTCAAAAAACAGCAACCTTTTCTCTTAGTCATCTTTTTCTCCTCGGTCTCCTTCCCAAATTTCAAAAGAAGATCCACAACAGAAAACACTGATTCAGAGTCTTTTATGGATTTCAGTTAAGAAAGTACACTTTCCATGGCAACATTTTAAAATTAAATACTTACACTGAAGGATAATATTATAATTTGCATTTTATGCTTCATAACTGCAACCTACAATACAATCAAAAAGACAGTACTCTCAAAGTGGCACAGGAGGTCACCAGTAAAAGCACACAGCACATCATCTCAGGGGCACTTCAGATAATCACGTGTAGGAGCTGGCTGACAAAAATTAAATATGTTCAACATTACACAAAAGAAATAAATTAAATACAGTAAATTGCTGTAGTGAAGCTAGATTAATATGCTAATATCAGCTCAAAGTGCTCCTTGTACTCCTCCCTTGTGACTCTGATGGTAAGATCTTCAAATGTATCAGTGCTAGACGAGTGGTGCCCCAGGCCAGCACATCTCGCCCATTTCTTTCTATAACAACAGAAAGGGGAAATGGAGGGTGCTGGACATAACTGGAATCACAGGATCACTCCAGCTGGGAGAAACCCCTGGAGGTGATGTGGTCCAACACCCCGCTGAAAGCAAGGCCGTCTATGAAGTCAGATGAGAGTCAATGGTATGTTGTCTAAGCAAGTTTTGAATATTTCCAGGGACAGGAATGCCACAACACCGCTGGACAATCTCTTCCAGCTCCTACCCACTCCCATTGCCAGAATAGCTTCCATCATATCCCATGGGAATTTACCTTATGACGACCGGCGGCTCTTGTCCTTTTGCTGTGCACTTCTTAGGAATGTTTGGCTCCATCTTCTGCTTTGGAATTCATCATCAAGATCCCACATCCCCTTCCCACTCCAAGCCTTCTCATTTCCAGACTGGAGTAACGTGGCTCCAGTTGGATTTTGCACTGCTAACCAACACTCTCTGACACAGGTTGTGGTCTGCAGCATAGACTCATCATCTGCTTGTTGATGGGGGATGTTTTTGCCAGAATGTGGAACTTTACGTTACTTTTTAATGTAATGTGTCTTTCTATTAATTTTGTGGGTTTAAATCATAGAACTTTGATGAAAAATATTGGAAGGTCTTGAATCAGACCAATCTAGATTTCACTTCTTTTAATAATTTATCCCCATACCAGAAATTACAATATTTCAAAACTCTGTTATATTTTCCTTTTTATAGGTATAAAAGAGAATGCCGAGTAAATCTGCCATATCCCTGTCCATTTTCATCTGATTAGTCATCAGGAGAAAACATCCCCATCTGAGACATCAGTGATAGTCAGCTGTAGCCCTCTAGGAGAAGGTGGACAGTGGCACAGTTCCCTCCTCATCCCATGGGAAAGAATCAGAAGTGTCTCTCTGCAAGCTACTCGCAGAAAGGTCACGATGTCAAATTGCTGACGTGAGATGTGTCTGGAGGTTCCTGTGTACCAAAGGGAGCAGTGCAGACCGTTTTCCTTCCCACAGATTTGTGACTTATAGTATGTCCCATATCTTGAAACAGGACCGTGCAGTTCTGATGATGAACCAAGGGAATTATGCAGTTCATTCCTCAGGACTCTAATAACCTTGGATGATTGGTTCACATGATTCACTTGGAGCCCTTTCTGATCCTCATCGTGAAAGAATTAAAAATAAAGGCAGAAAGGGATCATATGTTTAAGCATCAAAAATATCTCTGCTTTTCAGAAACAGGGAAACAAGGCTATCAGTAAAATATACTTTTGTCTGTCATAGAAAGTGTCAAAATGTAGAGGAATGCACTACAACTCAATAAACTAAACTGCATTAAAGTTACAACATAATTTTTGTGTAGGTCCACATTGCATATTATTTTCCTTCAACAAAACTTTTTGATAATCTCGGAATGCTTAACTGGCATAAAGCAGTTCTCAATATGTTTGGGGTTACATTTAAAAGATTTCATTTGTTAAAGTTTTCATGTGTTATTAAAATCACTGCTTGGATGTGGTGCAGTTTGTATTAAAGGATAATATTCAAACTAAACATACAGCTTTTTAACAGATGTTTAATTACAGCAGCTTCTCAAACTCCAAAATAATTTTTGGATCGCTTGTTGTTTCAGATGAAACTACTTACATACAAATGTGGGCTACTTTGGCCCATTATCTGCTCACTATTGTGGGGCAAGATGAAGTTGGCAGCATTTTTAGCCAAAAAGTGTTGGCTCCTCATTGTCGGTTCTGAGACAAGCCGACCAAAAAACTCTAAAACAATTGAGCAAGAGATAAAAAATCCCTTTGAATTGTTATTCTTTTTCTAAGTTTTTTAAACAAAATGCCATAAATTCAAAGTGTAACCTCAGAACTCACCTCTTGCCTGCAGTCTTAACTTTTTCACTCTTTGCATTCTCCAACAAGTTGTCTAAGTTTGATTTACTCTCTTATAAATATACAAGAATGCCGTTATTTATTGTTCAACTGCTGCTTTATTAAAGAAAGCTCTTGTTCTCACACTCCTACCTACCTATGTACTGGAAAGCTTCAGCTTTGAGCAGAGGTGGATGCCTTGGTTAACAAATGTAAAACCAGTTGCTACTAATAAATGGACTAAAATAGTTTTATTATGTTATTAGAAATCTGAAAGTTGATTAGGTACTTTTTGACATTATCTTAGGCTCAACAACGCCACAATACCATCTCTTCTCCATCTTCCTGAGAGGTGAACCCTGCTGTTTTTCAATCATATCAAGGTCTCTCATGAAGTACAAGAGAGAGATGCTGAATGCTTCTCTCAGCCTTGTTAAATTCATCCCTTTGCAAGAGATTAATTAATCCCTTTGTAAGTCCCACACTGGACTCAGTGGGACTTCAAGAAGCGCACCGGGCTTGTGCTGCCCCTCTGCAGAGAGATTAATTTAATTTCCACAGTGATACCAGTGCTGCCTTTGCTGTGAATGAACAGCAAATGTGTAATTTTACATCACCATCTTGCCCCTTAAACCCAATAAAAAGCTAGTAAAAGCGAAGATCAAGGACTGGGAATTAGAGAGAGAGAAAAGATGAGAGGTTTCCAGTAACACACACTAAAGATTTTAAATAAATATTTTAATTCTATTATTGGCATTTACAGGTAGAAAGCATACAGTATGTTACAATTTTATCAAAATGTGAAAAATATGGATGTTACATAAGTAACAAATGTAAAAAAAGTATTTTTCTTACCTTCCCTGAAAGTAAGAAAACTATTCAGCATAGGAAAATATTGATATAAAAACACAGCTTAGGTAAAAAAAAAAAATTTGGATTTTTTACACAGTACAATAGGTTCAGATCTGCATGAAGATGTAAGGACTCTGTGAGGTTCTACTTTACCTAAAACTTCAGGGAATCTGGGACAAACAGTAAACTACATTAATGAATCTACAAGTAGTTTTCCCTCATATCCACTCCAAAATGCTAGAGTGCAGTAAGTTTCTATACAATAAATAATTCTTCAAAGTTTCCATCATAGAAATTCATATAATGCAGAAAATGCCACTCCAAGGTCACAAAAGCTAGGCAGTGCTTTAATAATAATTATGATAATACTTATTATAGTGCTTTATAATGTCGAAGCACTTCAGACAAGTTAACTAATTAGTCCTCGCAACACCCCTGTGAGGTAGGCGAGTGTTCTTCCTACCTTTCCATGGTACAGATGGGAAAATGAAATCTGGGGAGAAGCAGAGACTGTGGCAGCAGCACAGCCAAGATGAGAGGCCAAGAGATGTGGAAATCGAAGGGTTTTTCCCTCACTCCCGTGGATCGAGCTGCTGCGAGAGCCAGGCTACTTGGCTGGGCTCCGAAGGCCAATCGCTCCCCTCCCACTGGAAGCACTGAGGGGCGGGCAGGGCCCGGGGTTAAGCATCCCCAAATGTTTCAGAGTGATTCAGAAGCTCTCACACAACTTTGTCAAAAAACAAAACAAAAAGACAAGAGGGGAAGAAAAAAAAAAACCAAAACCCAAAACAACAAATAAACAAGCTGAAAAGGAACAAATGCCTAAAGTGCTGACTGGCTTGAGCTGCTTCTAGCACCTCTTGTATGGAATAAGACTTACAGCACTGTTGCCAGCAAATTATTCAAGCTGATTTCATCCATAAAGTTACATGTGAGCAACTGCAGGATATGGTAACTCCGTTTTCTGAGACACCTTACTACCGTTATTCCTTCATTCACCATCCTTCTTCCGTGTACTTCTTAAGGAAAATTAAATCCTCAATACTCTTGCATCGTAAAACACATTAGTAGCTGGAGACAATATGCACATCCTTCACAATTAAAAAAAAAATTAGTTCATTTTGAGAACAAAGCATTATTAATTTAAGAATCACAACCCAAACAATGGTAAATAGGAAACCCTTTCCGAAGGCTGCATGCCGAATATCTTGTTTTCAAATACAATGCATGCAGGAGAAATAAATTCATCCAAGCATAATTAAATTAAAAAAATGTTTTAAGTCTCTTTCAGCAGCATAATGGTTATTATTTTTAAAGTCTCCTCCAACCAAACTGGCCTGGGGTTCAAATGCTGATCTTTGCTTTTCTGCAACCATATAACGGTTTGACCGGTCCCCGTGGCTTTGCACTGCGGCAATACCAGGAGATAAAGCCTATACATACTGTTCTGCATCCCCGTCCTTGGAAACAGGCTTCGTTGTACCACCTTTGCTGTCTTCACTCGCTGCTGCTGCTGCTGCTGCTGCTGTTTTTTCAGGAAGTGATGCCAAATCTTTGAAAACATCCACATAATGCCCAAAGCCTGGGCCCCAGTTCAAGAGGTTGTCCCAGTTGAAGCTTCCCGCTTGCTGTCCCAGCTTCACGGGCAGGGAGCTCTCCCCTGCGCTGCTGGTGGGTGCCTGTGCCCCCACCGGTGCCCCCTCACCTCGGCGGCCAGGGTACCGCCGGGGTTTCAGCCTGGCGCCGTAGTTGTCCTCGTCATCCGCATCGGACTCATTGACCTGGGATAACTTGGGCATCCTGGAGGTGTATGCTATGGGCTTATCCCTGTCGTACTCCATCTCCGAGCAGGTGAAGGACTCGTGGGAGTCACTGTCAGAGGAGGACTCGGGTGCTGGAATACCATCGGCCGGGTTCCTTGTCCGGGATAGAGGCCTTCTGCAGTCCTCCTCAGAAGAGGACCGGCCATGGTCCGCGCTGCAGATGCTGGGGTTTCTGGGTCGAGGGGTGTTCAGTCTCTCCACCTCTTCGATGGACAGCCCCACCGGCGGAGCAGACTCCAGAGGGATCTGCCCGATGGGTTGCTTCAGACGGCTTCCCGGTCGGGAACCATGGCTTGCCATGGTCTGTGGACTCTTACTTCTCCGCCCCAGCCGAGTGGCGTAGTTAAAAATGCCAGGCTGGCAGACATCATTGTGCATCTCCAGTGGGCTTCCTTCTCTTATGGCGAGGTGCAGCTCCCTCGCCGGACTGTGCCTGTAGAAAGTTGATGATTTGGAGAAGGGTGCGGGGCTGTGCCGAGACAGGGGGTTGGGAGTAGGGCACGCTGAGTGGCTTAACGATGATGTCCTCAAGCCCTGCCCGTAGGCGGGCTGGTAGGTCAAGCTGCTGGCTCCCAGGGGCATGGGGGACTGCCGTGCAAAGCCCAGTGGGCTGTGCCTCTGGATGGAGAACTTGGGCGTGTGACTCCGAAACTGCTTGTAGTGCTGGATGATGTCGGCATCCGAGGGGGCGATGCTGCTGGCGTTGTCGATGTCGTAGTGCTCGATCTCAGGCTCGGGGGAAGCCAGCGGGGCGCTGGGGATTGTCTCCGTGGCGTGCGGGATGTCGGTTTCATCGTAGATGAGATATGGGTTTTCTCTTTCGATGATATCAGGTTTTGGGTTCCCTTCAGGCTGCTTCCTGACAGTCATGTCATCGCCATAGGGTGGGATGTTGTCAGGGTCATCAAATGCCACATTCTCGCTCCCTTTTTTCTTCTTCTCCTTCGTTTTCTTCTCCTCTTTTGGGGCTTTCGACTTCTTTCCTCGGCACTGGTTGCAGAGGATTAGGCTGAGGACCAACAGTGCCAGGACTGTCGCACAGCTGCCCACAATAGCTGGCACGGCCCAGAGGGGCAGGGACAGCTCAGCAGGATGTGGTGACGGGAGGCAGACATGGCCACCGTTGATAGCCGCTCTACACTCATGGCCCGGGGTGCACGAGACCCCCAGGCATGCCACCACCGTCTCACATGTCCGTCCTGCGTACGCCTCAGGGCAGCTGCAGGTGAAGCCAGCGTGCGCCCCGGGCTCGCAGCTGCCTCCATTTTGGCAGGGGTTGGAGGCACAAGCGCCTGGTGGGACGCACTGGTAGGCGTACCACTGGTTGATGCACATCAGTTCGCCCCAGCAAGGACTGCTGGCACAGACGTTGGGGCCGCGGCAGCCAATTTTCACCGAGGGGTCCGTTTTGGAGAGAGTGGCAAGGCTGTGCTTGCCAGAGAAAGGAAGGCTCTCCCCACCATACTTGACGTAGGAAATGCAGCCATCGAAGCCTAGGAGGAGAAGCAACAGTCATGTTAGGACTTGAAGACTGAGTATGACTGTCAACAGAGGCCAAAGACACTCTGAGCATCAATATCACGCTAAAGGGGAGACCTTTTGATCAGCAGATGACAAGACCTGCGGTGTGCCTCTTGCCCTCTGAAATGAAAGGGGAAACAAACACAGAAGGAACAAAATGGAAAAGCCATTGAAATGGAGGTGACAGCCTTATTTTGTGATGTGGTTTTAAGCAGCATGCAGGGTATATCATGCCATTAGTCACACGCATGAAGCCTCTGCATTTTCACAAGTGAATCTTACGTGTACTGAGCTTAAAATTGCTTCCCTACATTTTTATCTTGCATTGTGATTAATGTACAAATGTCTGTGATATTAACCATAACGGTGTCATATTTGAGTAACCACTTTTTTCACTAGAAGGATGGCCCATTCATAGATGATTCAGTATCTGATAATCTGCGCTAAATCATTTAGGCTCCAGTGTAAGGAACATTTTGTTGTTTCTCAAATATTTCCTCTTACATTGTAATGACTATTTTGTTCATAAACTTTTGATAATTTTGGGGGTTTCATATTAGATAGGAACTGAAATCTACTTTTAAGCCGAACAAGATTAAGGAAAGGCTGGTCATGCCTGGAGCTTCTGACATAACTTCTATACATGCACCTTTTAAAACTAATGATTTTCACATCTAAGCTGTGCATAGAAATGGAGATTAAAGATAAGAAGATAATTAAGTAATTTCTCTGAAGGTAGATGCATGGCACATTTATAAATGACACTAAGATATTGTGGTTCTTTTAAGTCTGCCAAATAAGAATTCAGAAACAGATCATGGTTTTTACCTTCAACACTAAGATTTCAAAGCAACAAAATATTCTTAGGTGAGTAAATAAAATGTACCAAAACCCGCAATTATGATGCTCAAATTAACACATCCTGTTTTCTAGAAGGCCTGTAAGAGATCTTGTGTTCCTATTGCCTTCACTAAATCTGAAAAAAACCAGGCAATTGTAAGCAGAAGCCTAAATATAATTTGAAATGTTGATCCAGCTTTTAAGAATTCCATAAGCAGTGCAGGAGAAGGAACTACTGTCCGATTAGGAAGTATCTAAATCGAGCTTGGAGACTGGGAATAAAGTTCAAATTGAGGAAAAAAACATAATATAAACCAAAATTTAAAAAATGCATTTTAGGTACAAATACATTGCTCGCACATAGACTCAACTCTGCTTCTCACTGAGCAGATTAGATCTGAGCTTTGCAATGCCAGTGGATACTTTCGTGATTGTAGCGTGCTTATCCCACACATCGAAGGAAGTCTGAAGGTTATATTCTCAGATCTTCGTTATAATGTAGTTTCCCCGTGAAGCCAAATTATTTTGCCAAAATACTAAGCAATGAGCAAATGGTTGGATTTTGCAGAAACATTATATTTTCTGAAAATGTATTCTTAAACTGACTCAATTTTCAATTTACAGACCCATTTCACTGAAGATAAATGAAAGGCTCCATCGTTCAGTAAATAAGCAAAGAATTCAACTGGTTACCATAGGGAAACATCGATTCTAATAGTATTTCATAGAATCATAGAATGGTTAGGGTTGAAAGGGACCTTCAAAGGTCATCTAGTCCAGCCTCCCTGCAAGAAGCAGGGACATCCCCCCAGGTTGCTCAGAGCCTCATCCAGCCTGGCCTTGAACGTTTCCAGGGATGGGGCATCCACCACCTCTCTGGGCAACCTGTTCCAGGGTTCTACAACTCGCATTGTAAAAATTTTTTTCCTAATATCCAATTTAAATCTACCTCCCTCTATTTTAAAACCATTCCCTCTTATCCTATCACAACAGGCCCTGCTGAAGAGTTTCTCCCCATCTTTCTTGTAGGCCCCCTTGAGGTGCTGGAAGACCGCTATCAGGTCTCCCCGGAGCCTCCTCTTCTCCAGGCTGAACAGCCCCAAGTCTCTCAGCCTGTCCTCATACGAGAGGTGCTCCAGCCCTTTTATCATCTTCGTGGCCCTCCTCTGGACCCTCTCCAACTGGTCCATGTCCTTCTTGTGTTGGGGGCTCCAGAACTGGACACAGTACTCCAGGTGGGGGTCTCATCAGGGCGGAGTAGAGGGGGAGAATCACCTCCCTTGACCTGCTGGCCACGCTCCTCTTGATGCAGCCCAGGATGTGGTTGGCCTTCTGGGCCGCAGGGCGCATATTGCCGGCTCATGTTGAGCTTCTCGTTGACCAGCACTCCCAAGTCCTTCTCCTCAGGGCTGCTCTCAATCCATTCCCTGCCCAGCCTGTATTTGTGCCTGGGATTGCCATGACCCAGGTGCAGGACCTTGCACTTGGCCTGGTTGAACTTCATGAGGTTGGCATGGGCCCACCTCTCCAGCCTGTCAAGGTCCCTCTGGATGACATCCCTCCCTTCTAGCATGCCAACGGCACCACACAGCTTGGTGTCATTGGCAAACTTGTCTTTGAAATGAATTTGAGCAGATACTCCTTCTAACTACTTCTTTTACTATACTTAAATATTTTTCCAGTATTTCTACAACTTTTTAGCATCCACAGAGAGAAACCTGTGTGCAGCTGGCTTGGCTGTGCTAGCAGAAAACAGTGGCTTCCATTCCCCTTTGCTTGTGTGCTTTCCAGTTTCCCCCATTCTGAGCTGAAGTTGCCCATCGTGCTTCAGCTAAGCTTCCTGGCTTGGTGTCTCCTAAATGATGGGAATACTTTTACATCTCTGAATCTTCAGCATCCTCTTCCTAAACTTTCCACAGCTTGGTTGTAGTGGTACCCCTGTCAGTGGCGACACTGAGTTTCAGTGCTGTGAGAGCCCAGGGAGATGGGATTATCCCCGGCCTTTGTGTGGTGGTTGTATGTGAGGTCACAGGAAAATCCACCTTTTTGCCAGTCTAATAATTCTCTGTGTTCCCAAGACTTAATCCTTTCTCTAAGATTTTTAGGGCAGTGCAACCTTATGCTGGACCTCTACTAGGAGCTGTGACAAAATGGTACGCAGAGATGTATAAGTTACACTCTTGATGTCCACTTGCATGGTTGCTGTAGGAAACATGTTTATTTCTCCTTAACTTCTGATGGGCTGTCCTTGGGATGCCATGCATGGTGCCAGGTTTACAGGAGGATATTATTCAAGACCAAATTTATCAGCTATTATTGATAAAAATAATCAGCATGGAGAAGGAAAGTGGCACTACTCAGTTCTGAACCATTGCGCTTGGGTGAAAGAATAAACAGGAGCAAATTTCCCATGAGTTAGTAGGGTCAGAAAAAGGTTCATTTCTGCAAACGTACGAATGGAAGAACAGCCACTATGAATGGTAACTTTGTGAATAATTGTGGAAATCTCTGTAAAAATGGGTCGCACAGAGAAAAATGTTATGAATATTTACTCTGTCATGAAATATCAACTACACTCAAGCTGTATGAGCTGATATTACTTATAGGATTATATGATTATAATCTTCAAAGTACGTTGTTTTAAAATTTGAACACCCTCTGATGTCAGAAATGAAATACGAGTGGGTATCAACATCAAATACATTTCACTGAGAGATGCAAGTCATGCAGTGTAAAGGGACATGAAAGAGCCTTCTGAGTCTTGCAAGCATGCTACTTCTGTGTTATTTCCATTCTGAAAGAGATGTATTTTCTTTCAGCATTACTCATATTTTCATTTTCTCCTGTTTTTACACTCCCAAATAAAGAGGAAATGGAGGATTTAGGTTCAGGTGGGAGCCCAAGCAAAACTGATGATTACCGTGCTGCATGCTTGGTGGTCCCTTGCAGCAGTGATGTGATAAACAGCAACTGGGATTTTGTCAGGTCTACCTGGGCTTGAAAATGTTATTGGATCTATTAGAGCTTCACAGCCCTGGAATTGTCACCCCTGTATGTTTTTGTCTGCCTTGAACAGTACTGCAGATATTTTTGAGACTCTGAGTTCATGCAGAGTTTTATACCTCCCCCTTGTAAATGCTTGGTATGTCGTACACAATGTAATCCAATATAAAAATAAAATAAAATCATATGAATAAGAGATTTTGGATTGTGTATTCCTAATGGAAGCCAGACATTCTTAATTTGCCTGCCACAGCATCAGGCAGTGGTGAGATTTTAGCGTCCTCAGTTGTCTTTCTTCCAGCTTTCCTAAAAGCCTCTGACTTTTCCAAGCATACACTGCTCATAAAACATGCATGTAAAAATGGTAAAAGTAAGCATAGCATTCACATGATTTCACACAAATTCATAATACACAAATGTGAAATGTGCATTTGCTTCACTCAAAGACCCTTTATCTGGTCACAATTCTTGAAGTCAGGAGGAATTTTCAATATAAAAACTCTGCGAAACCTATGCATGCATTGTCTGGAGTATCTCACAGTTTGTAGCTAAAAATCACTTCCATCTTTACTCATCACTGGGGGAATGATATCAAATATATGTTATCTACTTTTGCTGGGGTTTAAGACAGTTGCTTTAACTCTTGAGGGAGACTGATTTACTTCTTAACAGCTAGATTTTGGTCAGAGGGTGGTTCCTTATTGTCCTTGGTTTTCGTTGCTTAGGAATAAATCCCATTCTTCATTTGACAGCAGGATAAAGGAGGAGGAAGTTGGAGTTTCAGAAATATTTTAATCGTATTAAAAACAGGCTATATCCTGCAGTACTTAGCAAACCCCTACAGAGACAAAGTTCTCATTAGCACTTTTGCCCTAGTAAAAGATTTGCCTTGATTTCCCAGATTCTGACTCAGGTGAAGAATAGATCCCGTCTTCTCCATTATAAAATTATAACAACTGATTTGCAGATAAGCAAGCAAACCCACCCCCCGCCTCCAAGAAGCCCTGCAGATGGAGTGCCTGCTTTGGAAACAACAAGGCTGCAATGTGTACCGAAGGAACAAAGTCTGCAATCCTTACTCATTCAATTTGCAGTTTTCCTGGCAAAGTATGCAAATATATTAGTTACTAATAAAGAATTACAGTACATTCTGCTCTGCAACCTTTAAGAAATAGAGACCCTTTGCTCAAATCTGCTTATATGTGCTATATGAAACAAGTTAAAAAAAAAATACCTGCAACTGTGTTTTTGAAAGGTTGGCTTGATGGGATTCCTCCCAAAGAAATGGTAAGAACGTTTAGTCCACCAAAGTCTTGCGTGGTGTGCAGAATGTCTCGGCTATGAGCCTTGTCGACCGACAGGATGGTAGCAGACTCGTTCTTCTCGATGAGTACCCAATGCCACTGACCGTCTGCAGCGTACACTTCTGGGATATTTCTTTCCACTTTCCCAGCAATTCCAGCATCGGATACGTAATGCACTTTCCCACCTTTTAACTAATCAGAAAAAAAAGGAAAATGCATAATTTTAAAATGATACACACAACACCAATGTAATGCCTATTCAGTACAGCTACAGTAGCACAGGGGTTTGGTTATAATAGAAAGCCTGGATGTGTTTTTCCCCAAATAATCATTTTGTACTAAAAATGCATTAATTATTTAGTACTAAAGATTTGGTTGGCATTAAATACATCATTGCATCTGTAGAAAATTAGAGTTGCCATTTACTCATTCCCCGGCTAGTCTCGTAATAGAAAAACCTATTGCGAGGACAGCAATAGGGCATACACATGACAAAACGTTTTAACCAATTTGAGAAGAATTCTTCCTCCTTCTTCAATGCAAGTGTGGAAAATGCTTTGCAGAGTAAACAGATGTTGTCCTTGTCTGAAAGATTTGCATCTAGTTTTCATTATGACACAGTAGGAATATATACGGCACGGCAGGATTCGAACACAATTCCCATTTCCTAGCTGATTTTGCCACTAATTTGCATTTTGCAGAAAAATAGTGGTATTTTAGAAACCTTCCTGAAGAATTGCAAAGTGTATTATTTTTTTGTGAGTTTTCAAATGGTGCTTACTTGAGCAAACAGCTTTTAAACTTGCGAGCTGCTGAAAAAAAAAAGGTACTATTAAATTCTATGAAGATTTTTTTGGCTTTTCCTCTAGGAATGACGCCTTACAATTCTACTGAATCATGAGATGCAGGACTTCAAGCTTCTTATCAACTCAATATTAAACAATCTCAAAATGAGATCCGTGCAAATTCTGCATTTAAGATACAGGAGTTTTAAAAAAAACCCAACATCCAAATCTGCCAGCTCCTCAAGTATTGCACAGGAGTTGAGTACATCAGTTGACCTCCTAAGGGCATACAGACTTGTGTACAGCTTATACAGGGTTGCTCTGCAACTCGTTGCAAGTTTCCTTCCAGACTCTGCACATTTGATCATACACATTAAATGAGACAGCTATTTTCCCTCCCGTGTTCCTCTCTGTGGCTTGGTTGGTCCGTGATCTGCAACACGAGCACGCAGAACGTGCACGCGTGTAGTCCAGGAGAGGTCGAAGCCCCCAGTTTGTTGAAAGCTCTCTAAGCCTCGCATGCTTTGTTCCAGGAAAAACAATGTTCACTTGGGAAGAACTGTGAGGTGACACACCAGCTACAAGAATGCTGTTCTTGTTTCCAGAAACTGCTATATGCTCTCGATTTACTTCTTCAGTGATGCAAGCTGAGGACTTTGTTCATACAGGTCAGCTTTAATACGGCTGTAAGACCATCCTCTTGTCTTGGCAGCAGCCTGAACTGGACATATCTATCTAGCACGTACTCCATTTGGGTCAAGAAATACAATGGTTAATACGTGCACACGCTTCATTTATAAATGCAGTAATCTGGACCATTTGAAAACGTATTGTTGGAGGGACTCTTTGATAAAGCTGCCCCTCAGAGATAGGATGCTTCTGACACCGGCAAACACAGGTGGCACACATATAAACTATCACACAGCACAAAGAAAATCCTACATTTGGAAATACAGTCACACAGACTACTGTGACATATTAAGCAACATTTGCCACAATCAAAAGGATTTATAAAAAAAAATTAACTGGGCAGAATATATACATATATCTACATCTGTAACCTGTAATTGTTTTTTTAGTCTTATTCAGTCTTTTACTTTCCATGAAAGTACCAGCTTGTATTTTGGTCTTTATGCAAGCAAAAAGAAACATATCATGTCAGATAACATCCTCTAAGCTTATGGAAAGACTTAGCACAGAATCATAGCTTCTAATTCCACATTAGAGAATAATTGTATAATTATTTACCTGTCAGTAACTGATATTTTCCATATGATTTATGGCTCTTTAGCTCTGTTTCTGTTTCTTTAAAATTGCATGTGACTAATGGTAACAGAATCATAAGTAATACACTAATGGCATTTGGAAAATAAAATTTCCAGAGACAAGACTGGTCCATGACTTCTTCAACCAGGAAAAAACAAGGAATGTTTGTCTCAGTTCCTTGAAGCAGAACACATTTCTAAATTTGAAACAAATGCTGATGCTGACAATATTGAGTAACACTCATTTCTAGCTTTTATTAAATGGCAGAGCAACTGACAAGTAGAATATAATGAAAAGAATGAAAAACTAAAGCAAACATATTCCCAACTACAAGGATGATTCAACTTTACTAATATTCTGAGTCTCCTTTACTGAACAAATTGCTTTTTATCTGTCTTAAATCTGAACACCAGTCTTTACAGATTTATGGCCCACTGGATGAGATATCATTGAAACGAGTTATGCTCTGATTTATTCCTGCAACTCAGCATGTGCACGGAATCACAGGATGTTTTGGGTGGGAAGGGACCTTTAAAGATCATCCAAGTCCACCCCCCCCCGCCGTGGGCAGGGACACGTCTCACTAGATGAGGTCGCTCCAAGCCACATCCAACCTGACCTTGAACACTTCCAGGGATGGGGCATCCACAGCTTCTCTGGGCTGCCAGTGTCTCACCACCCTAACATACGTATATGTTAGCTCATATAGGTAACGTAATCCACATTCTCTACCCGTACAATTCACAGATATAGGAATTCTATGAATTCATAGAGCTACAGTTACACTAATTTAATCTGTTTTCAGATGAGATTTTCAGCTAAAACAAGGCAGACAATTTCACCTTTAACCTGCTGTATTTATCACATTACATCTAATTGGATTAGTTGCAACATAAGCAAAATAAGCTGTAGCAAAATAAGCTGTGACAAAGAGTTTTACTAATAAGGAATCCCCTATTCTCTTCCTTTTTGTGCAGTTTTGGGGGGTCAATTTCCATCTGAATTTGACTGTTGTTTAACTTAATATGCTAGTTTTTCTATCTTTCCTGTATTAAGAATCCCTTTATATCATAAAGACCTCTCCTAGGTTCTTTGGAGGGAGTTTACATCCATCATTTAGTGAATTAGCCTCTTGCAATCTCAGTGAGTTTGATTTACTACTATTTCTCTAACTTCACCCCAATCTCATCTACAGCAAAACCTGTAAACTATGAGTGGAAAAATGTGCAGGCATGGAAGTAGCCGCAGGACTTGTAGCTTTTTTTTTCTTTTTTTTTTAATATTAAAAACACACATGGTGGGTTTTCTCTGAATGCTTACACTTAGGGATAACAAGCATATTAAAAGACCCCAAAATCAAGTAATCAAATTGTCTGTTTTGAAGACTGACAAAAGAGTTGTAAACAGAAGTCCTTAAAGCTCATCTTCTGCACCAGGAGTGGACTGGGATGCCAGGGAGACCTACATGTGGGTTGGCTTCACTGACATCTTGGACCACCGCCGAGGGAAGTGCTCGTCGTGATACTTACTCCAGGTATGAGCGGTGCCGCAGAAGCCATAGTGTACTAAGTCCAGTTAAATTACTACAGTTTTATTAACTAGCATCACGTGGGAACTTTTTGGCAATAACCAGAACAGTAATGTTACCTCTCCTTCCTCCAACTGCTGCACCTGTTACTAGGCAAACCTCCGCTCTTTGCCCTTGCACAGCTGGGTCTGGGACTTGACACCATCTACTTGCTTGTATAACTTCACCAAAATTAACAACAATAAGAGTGTTTGCATAAACATACCACTAGTGCTTTCAGCCAGGAAAGGCAACTCTCTTTTTGTTTTGTTTTTTAATAATGCTTGTAGAGCTGACCTAGCAAATTCTACTAGGCAGAAAAAGGTAGTATTTGGTTTTTTTCTTTCCAGAACTCCAAGTAATGAGATCTTATCTGCTAATATGACTGAGGCAGAAACTTCCTATCAAATGATGTGGTAAAAGCATATATGCTGGGGAAGTAACGCAGCCTTGCTTCTCAAACACAGCCGGTGTGTCAGGAAAGCTCTGTACCTCTGCTCGGGCAGGTGGTGAATATCGATGGGGCTGAAGCTTAGAAAGTGTGAATTTCTGTATGAGTTTCTTTAAAAGTCAGGGAAAAAAATCTTGGAAAGCCTTACAGCAGTCAAGGAAACTTGGAGCTTACACCAACCCAATAAAGGGGCCTGCCAACATCACTGCTGTACTCATTTAGAGTTACGAGTAAATGGACTGAGTCATAGCCAGGAATAGAACCATCGCTTTCTCTTGAGAAAGGTAACTTCTGCAGCAATAAACTCTTTGGGAAAAAAACCCCAAAACTATGTGGCATTTGAAGCATTAATTCAGCTAGCTATCTCAAAATAATTTGATATTGCCATTGGTCTATGCACAGCCTCGTGAATTCAAGTTATTCCTCACTTCCTAGTTCGATAAGCATGAGCCATGCTAGTAGGAATTAATGAAAACTTTTGGCAATTCTTTGCTAATTTAAGGAGGGTCTGGGTTCCAGGCCTGAAAAATCCGAAGATAAAAGTCCAATAATGAAACAATTTGTTCTGTAGAGTGTAACTCAATGATGATAACAAATATGGCAAGGAGTACTGTTCCTGTGGTCTTAAAAGAGTCACTATTTGGAGTCTAGACAAAACTGATTAGATAGATACAAAACCATCAAGATATTCTGATACCTTGGCAAATAGCAAGGGAATTGTTGAGAAGATGAATGACACTGGAGCAGTGCCTAGCCTCAGTTAAAGACCTTATATTTCATAAAGGAAACAGCGAGAGTAATGGAAAAATGTGATTTTGATCACCATGTATGAGGCAGTCCAATCAAATCAAACTCAGCATTAGCTGTAATCTTACCTTCACGGTAGTGAAGTTGCTGCTTTCCTGGATGTGAACTAAAACGCCATTCTCGCTTCTTGTCCTGAACTTCACTTCCAAGCGGTTCGCGTTCGGGGGTCCTGGGCCAGTGCCTCGAGCGCCATGTCTCATCATGTATTCTCGCTTCTTGTTCGGGCTCATGTGGTAGTCGAGTCGTCCTTTGCCTTCTAGCGATAATGCAGTGTCGGCAGTAATATCTGGGACAAAGACAGGGAATTACTGAGTGCACAGCTCGTTACAGCTATAGCGATCATCTGCCTAATAAAGACCATTTTCTTTCAGAGCAGAGATCAAGTTCAGAGCAGGTCAGGGGGGAGAGCAGGAGTGAATGGCAATCAGCCCCTCTATTCTTTGGCTTCAACCAGAATGTGTGTTTGAGAGTGGGAGTGTGCTAGTAATTTACTGCTGCTATCAGTCAACAGTAAATTAAAACTCGCTAGGGAACAAGTGAAGGAGTAGGGAAAAAAACTTGGCTCCGAGAACTGTAATTCCTTCCCAGGGATGTTACTGTTTCCATTACTGCAAGCGGGGTTTCATGATATATTGAACTCTAAGCTCTTCAGGGCAGAGATAATGACTTTCTATTTGTTACGGCATTAAAAAAAAAATAATAAAAAATGGCAGAGCATTGACTACCAAATGCTGTTAAAATTATGGCTAAGTTCTTTTGTAAACTGGTGCAATAAAAGCATATAAATCAGCTAAACAATAATGGGACATGTAAGAAAACAAAGCCCAGTTATTATATTACAACTACATGAAAATAAATCACTTTGCTCTCCTAGATTTACAGAGCTATCCATATGTGAGTTAATAACCCCAGAGTGTAAATGGCTTGCTTTTATTTACATTTACCATATTTTCTTGCATATAATCTGACGGTCATTTGAGAAAATGGCCTACGGTTCTGAGAAGCTGTAAGCACATGCACACAATGTCTATGTGAAGGGAAGGGTTTTCCCTTAACCTCCTACCTCCCCATAGCAGACAAATCCCTCCTTCGGGATAGCTTTATTTTAGTTACCGGTTATACATTACTGGGAAGCAATAGGTTTAAATGAGTGCAAGTTACCTGAAATGTGATATACAGACCAGAAAACGTAATATATGTAACTTGTTGCTATTTTTAGCTGATGAAAGGACAATAGTCCATTGTGGACTTTTCCTTCAAAATTATTTAAGAGGCAAGCATGCTGCTTGTTTTCATTATTTTATAAAATTCATTATCCATGCCCCTGAAAAGGAACTCTTAATGGCATTTGGCTAAACCATAGTTAGGTGTACATTAAAGAGAAAAAACAGTAAAACCTTCTCCATACATTTTTCACAGTGTTTTCCCGTCAGTCCATCTTTGCAGTGACACTGCTGCCACGACCAGTGATCAACACAGGTGCCACCATGTTGGCAGGGGCTGGTCGCGCAAGCGCCTTCTAGTCTGGGGCATCTGAAACAAATCCAAAAAGTAGATGTTGAAGAACATAGGCAAAAATAAGCAGAGAAAATGTGCTGGAAAGCATCCTTCCCCCCAGAAATGCTAAAACAGAGAGGCTCATTTCCATACACAGCTCATGTTTCTAAACAGATCTCAATTTTCAGCATTAAGTTATAACTGTTATGAAAAAGAAAGGAATTCAGAGATAGTGAAACTCCTATTATCTGTTAAGCAAGAGAAGAAGAAACTCTTATGTGCTTTTTATGCTGCAGACGTCCAGAGACTTCTTATCACAACAAACAGCACAAACTTGGGGGTTGAAAGAGGAAGGGTGAGCTAGCAAATCTGGGCGTTGCTACAGCTGTGACTTCAAACACCGAGATGGAAAAAACAATTGAATCAGATAGTCCATCATTTCTGAAAGACCACTCGGAGGATATGAGGGAAATTCAGTGATACTTGAGAGGCAAAGTGCTGGAACAGACATTGTGGATTAAAAAGAAACAAGAGGGAGTAGAGGTTTTGTGAACCATATGAGTACAGTCAAGCCCAGGTGGAATTTATAAAGAAACCCAGTAACACAGCTACTCTATTTCAGCCTGCAAAGGAACATTAATAATAATTGGCAATAGAAATGTAATTATTTCGCTTTTTTTGAAGCCTCTGTAATCTTTTGTGAACCTTTCATCCAAATTCACTTTCTTCTTAAATTTTTCACACTTTACAATAAGTTCTACAGCAATTTTTTTTACAAGAAATTTCTGAATGGAATAGCATCTGACTTTCATGATGGCTTCCTTTATTGTAAATGAAGTCCATTCAATGCCATATATAGCAGACGTACTGATCTAAGATTCCTTGAGCTGCCAAAGCCTGGCTGGGCTCCAGGGGACGTCCGTTGACTGCAAACTCCATTATACAGCCCACAAAATCATGGCTTTCCACCTGTCCTCTCCTTTGAAGGATGGGCTCCACAGACCTGATGCCACCAACAGTAACTCGATTTGGTTGTACATCAAGAGTCCTATGAAAGAGTCAGAAAAATAATTTATGAGTATCAAACATTAAGGTAGCAATGACAACACAGGAACTGTGTGAGCTGTGTGAACTACAGCTACAGTCTGTAGTTAAAATTCCTCTTCCAAAACTGGTATTTTACATTTAGAAGGGGAGACAGAGATCAGCAGCGCTTGAAGTAACAGTTATAATGGGTATGACTCTAAATTCACACTCAGTTATTGCATGTCAAAATTTCTATTCACTTGAATGAGCAGCATGCTTGAAATGATAATGAATATGTTTTTTTACTCAATTATCGTTTAAATTGTAGATGATACTCAAATAGCTGGAAGATGGATTTATTACTTCACAAAGATATAATGCCTTTGCCAGTGGGGAAACCACATGTGACAGGAAATACGACTGATTTTTGTAAGAAATTAGCCAAAGTGATTGGGATTAAAGTTACTGTTATCTCCAAAGAGGATCTAAAGATGCAACTGAAAGGCTTCTGAGTTAGTTACAGTAAACACACAAAATAAGGTTTATTCTCTGTACTGGCCAATGTTGGAGAAACTAAAACTGTAAAAGATGACATTTGGAAATTACTGAAAACAACGTCCAAGTAATGACTTTATTTTATTTTTTTTTAAAGAAAGCAGTAATCAAGGTGATGTTATTTCTTACAGCTTTATAAGAAATGAGAGGTGTAGTTTAAATAAATAAATAAATAAATACAAGACTCCAAATCAAAGCCCCAAACTAAACACTGGAATGAAACATAGGTGCTGCTAGAGTAATACCATTTTGAGTCTGAGCCTGGTTTTGGCAAGATGGATGCCACACAAAATGTAAAAGCAGAGGAGGCTTGCTGAAGATTTGTAGCAGTAAATACTGTAGATCTTCAAAGAGTAGTGCCATATATTTAAGAGCCAGTTGATTATAACAAATACATTTGTGTTTTACTGTCTAACTAAGATTTACAAGATGTCAGTAATTATAAGCATCTGAAATTCTGATTTGTTAACTCTAGAAAGAGTAGGATGTGAAATCTCACAGCATTAGACAGTAAATGTTTCTTGTGTGCCACCAGAGCCTGGGGACAGAGACAGAGCCGAGAACTGGGGATTTCTGAATAAACTTCTTGTCATGAATAAACTCCATGCAGAAATGTAGTCTGAGTTAGCAAGCAGCAGCACATGTAGAAAATTTAATTTGTTTCTGCAAAGATGGGAAAAAATGACACTTTGCAGCCTTGCCTTTGCATGCCTCTGAAGGAGAGCAGGTGAGTTATCTATCCTCTGCTTAAGGCTGGGCTAAGGGAATGCAATAATCACTCCAAATTTCTCCCTCTTTAAAGGGTTATTTCTTTGTCATTTTACTAAAAAAAAAAAAAAAAATCCCACAAAAGGAAGAATTATTTACCAGTCGGTAGAAACAGCAACATTGCTAACAGTGCAGTAGCCTGGCTCCTGGTCCTCAGAGCAGGAATCCACCGTCAGTGATGCTGCCTGAAAAAGCCACACACACAAAAATATGTTGAATATTGCAAGGTTGTAGTCCCCAACCACACTAAATATTTATTATTAAATATATTACAGCAAAGACTTGGCTAGATTGGAGCACTGGTATCTTACTATGTTGCTCGGGATCGCGAGGTGCTTCAGAGCCACTGATCAGCTACATCCTGCATCAACATAGTGAAGACCAAGACGTGGATACTAACAGAGAGTGAGCTAATCGACTGCTTCATACAAAGAACCAGTTAAACACAAAGTGTTCAGATTTGGGTAGGGTTTCGTTAATGTTTGTTTGTTTTACTCCTTGAAACAGCAGTTATTTTGGCTCGCATTGTATCCTATTCTTGATCTGAACAGAGAGCTGCCCCCTCCAAACACAAAGGGCATTCCTTCAGGGGCTTGACCGTGACATTGACATATTGCTTGAACTTGGTAAAAAGCATGTTACAAAAGCTGGGAGTACAAACACTGAGATTACTAGTCAAAAATAATAACCAACCACTCAATAACAGAATCATAGAAAGGTTCGGGTTGGAAGGGACCTTCAAAGGCCATCCAGTCCAACCCTCCTGCAAGAAGCAGGGACATCTCCAACCAGATCAGGTTGCTCAGAGCGCCATCCAACCTGGCCTTGAATGTTTCCAGGGATGGGGCATCCACCACCTCTCTGGGCAACCTGTTCCAGTGTTCCACCACCCTCATTGTAAAAAATTTCTTCCTTATATCTACTCTAAATCTACCCTCTCTTAGTTTAAAACCATTACCCCTCGTATTATCGCTACATGCCCTGCTAACAAGTTTGCCCCCATCTTTCCTGTAGGCCCCCTTTAAGGATCCAGTAAGGTCTCCCTGGAGCCTCCTCTTCTCTGGGCTAATAATAATAATAAAAATAATAACAATACTCAAAGAGTAACCAAGTGGATGTGATGAAGGTAACCCTTAGGCTGATATGCCATGAGGGATGCTTGCCCCACCCCATGTTGGTAATGGTGAAACACGTGGATACCCACAGTGGGACCAAGCTGACGTTCTGAGAAGTACCAGGTGTCACCAGCACTTAGAGCAGCCTTCCTCGTTATCACTATCTCCAAGTCACTGAGCCCCAAACAGCAGGGTCACCTCATTACCCATCTCAGTCATTACACTAATGCAAACCACAGCACTCTTATTTGTAAATTCTAAAAGTCTAACGAAAGCTTTCACTAAAATAATGAAATAATTCCTTCTGATTTAAAAAGGAGGATTTATTTTATTCCTTGTTTAGTGAAGAATTTTCCCCACAGTGATTTATTAACAACAGATGCTCTGCAAAAAAAAACCAACCCTGATTGTTAGTTATTCCTTAAAACAAATTTTCAGAAAAATAAACATTATCTCCAAACTGTACATATCAGCTTCTCATGTTTTAACTAGATGTGTGCTACGGTTTTACGGCAAATGTAAATCAAATGTCACTTTTAAAAAATACCTTGGTTTATATTTTTGATGTAGACTCCTCTACAGAAGCCCAGCAAACAGCAATAGCTATCAGTACGTCGTTACTCTGCAAAGGCTTTTTTCCTGCTGCAACTAAGTTCATTAACAACATCCTGTTGAAATCTCCATGCTATTTCCAAAGACATGCTGTGAGCTGACATTGTATTGACCAAATGAATTCATAGCTCTTAGCCCTAAATCATGCCCTACAGTACCCCTAAATTGTTCAATTTGCTATTTTTAATGAAAGCTTATCTTGAATTTCCTTCCATACATAACGAGCAAACCGCTTCTCCCGAGAAACATCAGTCTGCAGTTCCATTCCCTGTATAAATGAAACAATTCATAGAAATAATAATAAGCTGGCTGGTCTGTATGCCATCACACGCATACGTATTTTCCTTCTGAATATCAACAACAAAAAAATGAAATTATTTTTTTCTTCTGAGCTCAATCAGCATAATCTCCCTAACTTACATCGCTATGTGCTGTGAAAGCCAAGCTACAACCCCAGCTGAAGGGCTAGATATTTGAGAATATATTTTACTTGGCCCAGAGTTCATACAATTTATTTTCTAATGTTAGTCAAATGTTCCTGCTTGTTACTTAAGCATTACTCTACGGTTACCTTGCTGCATTAGGAGACTTTCTATCCTGTCACTCTGCAATAGCTCAGGACTGACAACTTAATGATTTTACCAGTTTCCGATAAAATCCCACTGTGCTGTAGGAAATGACAGATTTGGAATCCTGAAGGGGGGCTATTTTATACAGTTTTGGACACCTGGGAGACATTTTTTCTGCAGCAGAAATATTTAAGACAAAGGCGATTCTTTTCACGTAACTGTGTTTGTAAACAGTTGACAGTACTGAGAAGGTTTAAACATAAAAAAAAAAAAAAAAATCACACAAAGGTGTAACTTGCCTTAAATGTTTGCTTCCAGCCTGAAGCATTCATAACTGGAATTTGCTGTAAATAGTCCTTTTTATGTTCTCTCTTCTTCCACAGTCTAGCCCTCCAGCATATCTAAAAGTAAACCATTTTCTCTCTCCTTTTTTTTCTTAAGTATGTTTCCTTTATTTGTTGCAATTTTTAATGCGTGCTCCTACACTTAGTGATTTAAACCTTACTGATAGAACTATCACCCTGATTTAGTTGTTAAAATGGTAACCTGGTGCCTCTCAGGATTTAGTTGCACCTTTGCGCTTAACCATTTGGAAGCTGTGATGCAAATTATTAAGTATCTGATATTAAGGCACATTAGAACAAAGTCATTACTCAACATTCCAATTATCCTTCATCTTCTTGGGATATATAACCCCTACAAACACACACAAATTGGATTTGCAAATCTAGCTGAAGACTAAACCACTTCTTTTTCAATAAATGGAGAAATCAGGTCTTGCACTATGCAACTGTAATGCCGTTTCGGGCTCAAGACTCTCTAAGAGGGAAGAAAAAAGCACCATTTAGGAAGGTCAGGAGACAACCCTGCTCGTATGAAGAACCCCAGACATCCCTCCACTGCTCTCAGGACATTTGTGCCTATGGACACCTCACCCTGGACCTGAATCTCCTCAGCAGGGCTCTCTGAACAGCACAGCTTAAAAATAGAAGGCGGCTGTATCTCAGCAGCACTGCCTTCTGCAGCACTTTGTGATGGGAAATCTCTACAAGGACTCAGGGGGAGCCACACTGGGGAGGAACAGTTTGTTCTTTTATTCCCTACATAACTTCTGGCTTGAAATACATAAACCAAAATGTGGAGCTCCAACCGTATATTATTTGTCTATGACTTTAATTTCAAACATGGGAAGAAGATGAGATTCCACGTACTCTGGCCATTTCTGGTTGAGATGAGAGCTGCTGGGCAATAGTTACTGATTGTGGATGGCAAATAGATTTGGTTTCATTTCTAACTCAAACACTGTGGAGTCAAAAAGCTTGGCTTGAACTCAAAGAGCATTTGGTTTATGTTCTGCTTTGGAAATATTATTTTAAAATGGGAGAAGATGAAAAGAAAACATTTACTGGAAAAAAAAACAAAGGCAGGAGAGGGGTCAGAGTACCAGGTATATGGCATTCAGTTATCCTAGTCCAGTTTTTGGCAGAATTCCTCCCCTCAGATGCTTTCTGATGGACAAAAATAAATGTAACTTCCCTCCTTCCCCCATAAAAAGCCCTCTCAATGGGGGCTTTTTACATGTATTCTACAGAGGAAAAACAGGCTTCTAGTCTGATGAGATTGGTAAAATCTCTGAACTAGCTCAGGGAGGTCAGGGATGCTTGGAATTTTAAGTTTGTTCACTTCCATTTTCCCAATGTTGAGAAAAAATGATTTTGAGGCTTTTTGTAGTTACTATGGGTAATTAGCCTTCCCTGATAATCATCTCTGTAATCTGCATCAGTTAATTAGCCTCATGTGTAGTAATTTATTTCATTAATTATTCTGGTTCTCATTTTTCACATTTAGAGTATGGGGCACTGCACATGTTTTTTAAATTATTCTTTATCATCATCATACTAAACAAACCATTATAGGTTTTTGAGTAGTTGGAGTAAGGCAGAAACGAGGGAGGTTTTTTTCCAAAGTTGGAGGTTCTGCTAGCAAATGCAACGCTATTAATTATATGTTCCTCTGAGTTCATCTGGAAGCTAAAGTGACTTGGCTGAACTCGTCTTAAATTCTCATTTTGGCATTTCTTACCATTCCAGCCCTCCGGGCGATCACTGTGTGAAATTGTCCATCAGATACTTTCTTAGTTGTGGTGAGCCTGTATGTGCCACTGCCAAGATTGTAGGAGAATCTCAGCCTCTCTTCTGCTATTTCCAGGGCCAGAAATTCTGCCCGCTCTCCGGTTTGGTTATCGTAGTTATACAACATTAAGGCATTACTTTTTATAGTGGCAAACTTGATATAGATGTAATTATTGTTTGGATCCATACTGGGAAACTCCATATACGACAACTCTTCAAATCCATAACTGTTCAGTTCGCAATGATTCCCAAAAACTCCTGCAAAATTAAAAGTAAAGTCTGGTATTAGACAGGTATGATTAAAAACATGCAACTCGAACAGAAGAATCCTATTACCTACCCATGGATGTTGAAGTATATACATTTAAACTTAAAAATTGAGTTACAAATGACAGTTACATCTATTGAAAACCAAAGTACATTTAATTGAGCTCTATGGTTTCTTTAGAAAACAAACAAAAAGCCAGTCTGACAGCTATGTCAAATATGGTTGTTAATTATCATCAGGCATTTGTTAATCCAGTTACGGAAATAAATTTGAAACTTGAGCTTATTTTTCTCTTGATAGCTGTTATCTGAGCCGTTTCTCAATTGGCAGGTCATTTTTTATACTTATGATATAAACAGATACGTGGTTAAAACATTATGCCTTCTCATTATTTTTATTGATTTGAATATTTTGGTGCATGCTTCATATTTATTTTCAGATCTCAGTCACATAATTTCCCTTGATTGTTTTTACTGCATCAACAATGACAAAAAATTTACTTAATTTATGAATATTAGTTATATTTACAATGGACTACGACTATATAGGAAATGAATAAACTCTGAGGAAATGTAAAACAAAGGAAATAAAACAGAATAAAGAAGTCAGTCCACATGTTAGTAGAAAACTGCATTCAGAGGTAGTTACAAATGTGTATTGAGAACCATACTTTTGTGTGAGGGTTTTCAGCAGCCTTAAAATATTGTAGATGATTTCTCAGGCTTACTTGATTTTTTATTAACCTCTTGCATTTACTTTCATGCTTTTCTATATGAGCAATGACAATTCTGGACTATTCTGCATTCAGAACCAGTCTTGCTGCAATTATATCATGATACCTTGAAATATCTGAGTTTTTTTATGTCTTCCTTGGGTTCATTCCACAAACCAAATTTGAGATAATTAAATGCTAATAATTATTAAATTATTTTGGCAGTACTATATGCATCTCTGACTGAAGACAATGGGGCTAGGGGATGACCAACATCTGTCCATGGACCAGCGTCCATATACACACTCAACGGTTTTATATAGGTAAAAATAAATTATCAGGGAAAGAGAAGATGAAACAGAGAAGAGGAAAGCTGTACTCACCAAAGGGGCAGTGGCAGTAATACCCCTCCATCCCACTTTGGCAGGATCCACCATTGAAACAGGGGTTGCATTCACAATAATTGACAGCGGAGTCGCACGTTTTCCCTGCCATTAGAGAGTAAAAAGCAATTTCCAGGTCAGAGTATTCAGGTCAATAGGAAAGTCAGGCTGGTATTTAGCTAATGAGCTTCTGAACCAACGCTGAACGCATGGCCAAGAGGGAGGGTGCCAGGGACCAGTTGCGGCTGTGGGATGGAGAGAGGAAACGCAGACACGATGCTGGGCTGCTCCCAGCCCTGAGAAATTAACTTTACTTTTCAAGTGTTTCACATTGTAATAATCTCATACAGATACTGGTGATGTTTTGGGTTTTTTTAATCAATTTTTTAATTAACTGGTGTCTCTAAAAGAGATCATGAAATGAAAGGAGATGCTGAACTAAAACAAAACAAAAAAAAACATCTATTTTTCCTCTACTGAATGCAACGTACTCATCAGTACAGGAGATACAGACAGCCCTTGCAGGACCCTGTATGAAGACAGCATGCTGAACACAGGCTGCTATTGTACATTCTGTAATTTTTCTTATTTTTCCTCATCAATTACAACCTCCTTCCTGACTCGGAGGGACCACAGTCCTCCGGAGCTAAAACAAGTTACCCTGGATCCAGTCCTTTTCTAAGCAGACACTGTCACATGTGGTAAATATTATTCACCAGAGAATAAACTGAAGTCACATCATTCATTTCAACAAGGAAGGGAACCAAGAGAAAAAGTGAAGATTTTAACAGATGCTGAATACTGACAAGGGGATTCTTTGTACAAAGTTAAAATTTTGGAAAGATTAGCTACAAAAATACTGGTCTTTACTTCTAAGTTTTTCATTACTTAGCTTTTACCAGCTTAGCAACACTTCCACCACATACCACCCTTGGTACCCGCCTGCCTCCTGCCAGCAGTGCCAGGCCTTCACTGCTGCCTCAGCAAAAACTTGGAAGTATTGTCATGTTTGTCCCTCATGTTTCTCTGCAAAACCTGGCAAAATCAGCCACGGTCTTTCAGACCTCTCCTTGAACTTCATCAAGGCCAGGATATATACACATAGCAAAGGCTAAGGCTGCCTTATTGCTTCTTATTGCACTGATAATGAATTATTTTATTCCTCACATCACAGAAATATAATATATGTTTAAATTTAAAGTACAACATGAGCTTGCATAGAGGGTGTCCATTCTTACATGTCACATATAACTTTTACATCTCACAAGACAGCAATGGACAATATGCAGTCCTCAGGGATTGTTGGTCCCTAAAACTGGAGAAAATCAGGACTGTGCTATACTAAATCTGACAGCTTTTTCAGAATTTCACAACTTCAGTCACCTAATTAAGAACATTTCTTCTCCCCCGCCCCCTGTTTTCTGTTTCACCTAAAGAAGTTTGCAGGCAGTTCTTCCATGTGAGCAGCAGCCCTCCAAGCGGGATGGAAATGGAGCGCTGGAGGATTCCTGTGGTTAATACGTAACTTGTAGATTCACCATAAATCCAGGAAACATTTCCAGTGTCTGAATCTAATTATGCTTTTGGGGTATTTATTTATATTTTATTCTCTAATGGGCATGACTAAAGGATGAGCTAACTTTTTATGTTAGATTTTGCTGTTTTCTTTATTTCAGAATTATGGTACATAGTACAGATTGTTGACTTACCGAGGAGAACACGTAGCAAGAGTGAGGCAGAGATGCTTAAAATAGCTCAATGATGTTTCTTCGTTTTCTCAAAAATCAAATGTAGCTAATAAGGCTTACTCTTTTTTTTTTTTTTTTGCAATTCAGTCTAACTAAATGCTCTTCTTTTTCTCAGCTAACATTAAAGCTGAGTCAGCAACAGAATATGGATGTTTATTTTAGCTGCACATATTTTAACCAGGGAATAACAACATCTTCTTCATATTTAACAATTGTTTGAATAATTCATGAAACTAATAAAAGTGTGTTTGCATTTATTCCAACTGTTTTGACACGGCAGAAGACAAATACTCTGATTTAACAATTCATCAGAGCTATTAAAATTAATATTTATTTAAAATGAAGAAGAAATTTCAGCTATTCTTTGCCATTCACTGAAGTGCTAAAGAGCTGGGAAAAAATGTGTCTACTTACATTTGGAACAACTATCCAACAAAAGACGTCTATGAAGCTTATTCTTCTCTTTCAATGCATGTTAAGCATGCTTATCCTAGAAAGCAAGAGTCCTTCAGCCAGATATCGGCAGGACAAAAGTAAAACTTGGGAATACTATTCTAGTTTATCACTATGTTTGTTCTGTATAAGGATTTAGAATAAATTACTTTGATAAAGCAAGATCATTAGAAAAACCTGGTAAATAGATGATTAGAGTTATAAACTAGAAACTGATAAATAAATAAATAAACAAATAAATAGGTAAAGAGTACAATATAATGTCAAGTAACTACCAAAAGAACAGAAACTTATTTTTATTTAGTGTATAACTCATTTTCAATTAAAAAAAAAAATCCTGGTATGATCACCTAAAACTCTTAGCAACAACCGTCTTTAGGGTGTTTTAAGATAATTTTTAGTTACACTTTTTCTTTCTTCTAAAAGACTCCAACTCTCCTGAATTTCTTCTCCTATGTGTACCCCTTCAGGCAACCTTACCTATCAATTACCTTACATTAGCTTATTCTTAAGACAGTTGCTGCTACAAGCCTTCATTCCTTCTTTTCTGAATAATCCGGAACTTCATTAATTCATCCAAATTTCCTGCTACCTTCAGATCTTGGGTCAGTCCCTCCTTAGGCTACTCTGAGACAGAAACTCTCGTGCATTCCTTGTCCATTCTCTAAGGAAAAGTCTCCATATTTCAAGCTATTTTTGGCAGCCTGCATTGGTTACTCTGCCGAGATCCGGAGAGTTTCTATCAACTCCTGGCTTTTGGATGGTCTATCAGTGTTCAAACTGCACTTTCTTACTCTTCCCTTTTCATCTAAACCATGTTCCTGCTGTGCTCCTATTTTTTCCCTCTGTTATTGCCCAGACTTGATTGGCAGAAGTGTTTCTTTCTACACCTCTGAACAAGGACACACACTCCAGAAATAATGGAAAAAGTTAGGCTGGACAGACCTTGGAGGTCACGATGTCCAACTCCCATTCAAAGCAAGGCAACCTTCAAAGTTAGATCAGGCTGCTCAGGGCTTTACCCAGCAGGGCTTTTCTCTTGTTTGTCTTTTCTTCACCGTGGGGATTCCTCCAGGTAAGTCGCTGTGATACCAGTGACATTGCACTTGGTCCTGAAACTCCTACTAAACTTTGACTTTTTTCTTTTAACACCTTATTCTTCTAGCAAGTAGAGCCATCCAAGATGGCAGCAGGTTGTCCTACTCCTTTCAGTTATTTCCCTAGCGGCATGCTAATGGTAGCTTTCCAGTATCTTAATAAAAGAGTGTACTCAAGTCCACACTGATGGACTATCTACTATGCACTTCTCATCTGGGGAATAATTTTATTTGGACAGCATAAAGAATTAGGCTAATCATACAGGTTTGATGAGCCTTTCAAGCTGACAAATCCAGCAACAGGAAGGAAACATCTCAGCCAATGTTTTGGGAACCCAGGGAGACTCCAAACCAGAGCCACCTCAGTAACAGTCCAGTTCAGGTGAACATTGCAGTTAGTTGAGTTTATAGATCTCTTCTCAGCTGAAATACTGAAAGATTTGGGGTGTTAAATTTTGTATCAGAAAGATTTTTTCTGAAGATTATGAAAATAAGGATAACGCTGGATAATTGATAACAGACAGCATTCAGCATTTATCATTCATCACCTCAGGTTGATGATATCACATGCAGGGGCTTATTGAACAATCTAAGTTTCTGATTTTTTTTTTTTAATTGAAAAATGTAACAGGAACAGATACTAGCTGAATGCCCTTGGATTAGATTTCAGCTGATTTGAGAGTTTTAGTTTTTGGTTCTGTCCCTGTCTTTTAAAGTGGTTATTCTAATATTTTAATCTTGCATTTGAAAGACTTCCACAAACCTACATTCCTTCATCTTAATGAGTCCTGGAAAACAGGAAATGAAGGGTTCAAAGGAAGGGTAGACAACTACTGTAAATCACAAAGTATATTCCCTCCAGAAAGTGAATATTTTAAAAACAAAACCTGATCATCATTAAGAGATGTAATTATAACAGATTGTTTAAACCCTAATGATGTTGCTCTGAGGTAATCAGTCTTTATAATCCTATTCAGTGAAAAGAACTACATTACCTTTGCAGCATGATGAAGTGAAATGCAGCTGACAAAACACAATAAATCACGGAAAAGTAAGACTCAGTTTTCAGGTAGGCCATTATAAAGGTCTGCAGCTCATGTACTCTAATTCACAGTGAACAGAGAGTCTGTCTCAGAAAATACTAATTTCACCTTGTATGCAGTACCATGTAAATATTATTTTTTAACCGAGCATACAAATTCAATTATAAGACTGTATTTTCACTCCAAGAGAAGCAGCAAAGTCGTGTATATGGTAAACTGAATTAGAAATCCACTATTTTGGAATTTTGGATGTGTGCTGTTTTTTTGGTTTTTTTTTCTGAGGCATTCAAGGTTTATATTCATAAAGAAACAGTTTCAGGCTTTATTTTTACATTCATTATTGCTATTTCTAATCATATATGAATCAAGATTAAATGCCCAAGCAGCTGTGTTCTCTCTCTACTGGCAGTATAATAATGATATAATAGTCTCTATGTCAAGCACTCTCAAACAATCTGTATTCTGACATTTGTCTGCAGAACCTATTGCATATTAAATTTGCAGAATTTCAAATATGCTTTTGCAGGCACAAAATGTCTAAATATACTGAATATTAACTGTGATCTTATCTAATAAGCTCTGCTGATATTCAACTCTGAAGATATTTTGGTATTTAATTACATACTTTGGTACCATTTGTTTTCTGTCTTGATCGATTAATCCCCAGACACTTAAATAATTCCTGATTCTGCAATGGCCAACTGATTTAAAAAGATCTGACTCCGAAATAGAAACGTCTGCCTCAGTGGTAGTCTATTTTAAAGTTATCTGTGCTGACAAGGAGTTTAAGAAAGCTCATATCAGATGCCACATTTAATTCATGCCACAAAAGAAATCCAACACTTTGAACTGCAAGTTTCTCATCACATTTTCTGAGCTAAAACGTTCTTCTTTTTTCGAGCTTGTCACATGTAGAGCTTTATTTTTAGTTGACATAAGGGTTGAACATTAAGATATGAGTTTTAATAGGAGAAAAATAATCAGCTGGACATTTCTTTAATGTTTCAAATTATAGGCTAGAGGCATATACTGTAGTATGCTGCTAGAGTTAATGAAGTGTTTTGCTTCATTGCAACAGCAAACATATGCCCATGTAATCTCTGGTGCTGATGATCTAAGAGTTACAGGGCATTGCTGCCCTGGAACTATTTTGCCATGCTCCTGGCAAAATAATTTGATGTACTAATACAACATGAAATAAAACCCTGGATTGGTAATTTAATTAGAACGCCTTGACAATTAACAACAATTGCTCCTGACTGTAGGCTCAGTAGTACCTTTGTGAGCTTCACACAGAAGATCACATCAGTGTCCTTTATATCTACAGATGTTTCACACTGAACATGCATCCACTGCTGTAGCTGTGTTTTAAATGGAGTAGTTAAACTTTTATTTTGGACTTGATTAACCTTCTCCTTTGCAGTAAAGTGTATCACATCTCCTGTACTAATCCAGTTTAAGAAAAGGACTAAAAGAACAATCAACCCCCTGATCACTCCACTTGTTACAAATTAATTTTGGTGCCCTTGGTGGCAAGTCTGAATACCCACACCACAATGAGCATGGCTGTGCTGCCCTGGGGCGTCTGCGATACAGAAATACTCCTTAGAAAAGGTAAGGAAAGCCTTACCTAACCTTCTCTGGTTAGATTTTTTTTTTATGATGTTGGTAAAAGGTGTTCATAAGCAACGGTTAAAATTGTTCAGACCTTCCTTAAATATCATGATCATGACAGAAGAAAACATCAGTCTGCTTTTCCAGGTATAAAATACTGCTATCATAGAATCATAGAACGGTTTGGATTGGAACGGACCTTTAAAGTTCACCTAGTCCAATCACCCTGCAAGGATGTTTGAATTAATAAATACTAAAGAAAAAGTACTCAGAAGAGGTTGGAATGCTGAGAACATATCATTCGTTAATGAAAAAAATAAATGACAAAGGGACAAAACATAGAACGGACATGCTTGATCATTTAGTCTGCATTCTGTTTTTTCCCCCCATGCTTAATCTGTTTTCTGTCTCATATGAGTGCAAGCAATTTGGGGCAGAGGCCGATCTTGCTTCGCACACTCCTAGCAGTCTTCAAATGCTACCACAATATGCATAACAACAACAAGAACAGAAAACCATACTTAAGCACTGCAAATGGTTTCTACATATTTAATAAATTAAAATAGCTCTCATAAAAATCTTTCTGTTCTAATGCAAATCAGGTAAGTGAGATTTGCCTGATGACAGAGCTAAAATAAAATAATACTGCGGGCACCTGGCCTTCTTAGTTTTCATAACTACAAACACCTCATTCTGCATGACCTCTTCACCTATTGGGGATGCTCATATTCATAGAATCATAGAACAGTTAGGGTTGGAAGAGACCTTCAAAGGTCATCTAGTCCAACCCCCCTGCAAGGAGCAGGGACATCCCCGAGTAGATCAGGCTGCTCGACTAGATTGGGTATTCAGACAATCTTGTGCTAAAATGCACATTTCCACCCTCTTTCCATCTCTTCTGGAATGTAAGATATAGACAAGTAAAAGCATACCTGTATACCCAGTTTTACAAACACAGTTGAAGCTTCCTGGGAAGTTCTGGCAGGCGGCACCATTTTTGCACGGGTTGGAAAGGCACTCATTGATGTCCCTCTCGCAAGCCATGCCAGTGAAGCCCTCCGGGCAACTGCATGAGAAGCCCCCCACCAAGTTGTGGCAAGTCCCGTCGTTGTGGCAAGGCGAAGGGAGGCATTCGTCAATGTCCATCTCGCACAGACTCCCATCGTACCCTGGCATGCACCTGCACACGAAGGGCCGGAGGGGCTCGTTGGCCACAACGATGACAGGGACACTCTCGTGGCTCTTCAGAGTTGGGCTCACCGCCAATCTCCTCAGGCAGCTCCCTCCGTTCTGGCAGGGGCTCTGCAGGCACCAGTCATGGTCCACAGCCTCAACTCGCACCCCACTCTGGCGGAAGAGGACATCTTTGATGCTCTCAAAGAAGGTGGCCACACCACTGGGATTCACATACTGGTTGTTGCTGCGTTTGACAGCTGCCATCAGGAAGGTGTGGTTGCTCTCCTCGTACAGCCCGTAGAGCTGGACGGCAGTGCCCAGCCCTGTCAGCTGGGAGCTGGCGATGCGTACGAAGTGGAGATAGTGATTTGTCAGGAAATCCCGCACACTGTGGGCACTCAGGCGGAGGAGGATGCTGTTGTCAATGGTGGTGTTGCTGAAGCCCGCGAAGAAAATCCGGACACTGCTGGTGACAGCACCGTGCAACCCATCATTGCTGAGGACGGCCAGGTCAAACGTGCCATCTGTGGACCTTGCCTGTGAGTGCAGCTCACAGGTACCCCCAGGAATGTTGAAGAGGCTGGTGACTCCTGAGGTGAGGGAGCACTGGAAGCTGTCTAGCACATCTGGATCCTGTGGCTTTACGTTGCCCAAAATTCCACCTGGGAAGAGGTTGCCATAATAGTGAACAAAGATTTCTACTGTTCTGGGCTGAGATGGGTTGTCGTTTTGGTCTATTACCTTGATCTGCACAGTTCCTGTGGAAGACATCTGAGGAACACCAGAGTCTCTCGTAATCACCGACAGGTAGAAATCACTGATTTGCTCCCTGTCGATCTCTCTCGTTGTTGTCAGAACACCAGCGGTGCTAAGGCTGAAGTAGCTGGTTGCGGGGCCAGTACTGAGCAAGTAATACGTAAAGGGACCTTGATTCGGAGGGAGATCAGGATCTGATGATTGAAGTGTCATCACAAGAGTTCCTGCACGGTTATTCTCCATGACTTCTCCTTGGCTGGTGGACAAGGTAGGGCCGTTGTCGTTGATATCTTCCAAAGTTACCAATAAAGAGGCACTTCCTGTAGCAGATGGCGTTCCTGAATCAATGGCCAGCACAGACAGGTTGTACACAGGCAATGTTTCTCGATCCAGCTCTGCAGTGACCGTCACCTGTCCTGTCTGTGGGTTGATGGAAAAGGCACTGTTGTTGTTGCCAGACCCAATGAAATAGGAAAACCTGCTCCAGCTAGGGACAGAATCTGAATCAAAGGCACTCACAAACGTGACATGGGTGCCTGGGAGAACACCCTCGCTGATTCTTATATTGTAGGTTCCTAAGGTAAAAACGGGAGGATCATTGGCATCCAGTATAGTGATATTAACAGTTACTTCATCTATATCTGCACCACGAATGCTCCCAAAATTTTTTGCGAGGACTTTTAAAGAGATTCGTTCTTCCTTTTCCCTGTCAAGAGGTCCTGAAACGTAGATCTGGCCACTTTTCTCATCTATCTGGAAGCCCTTCTTTCTGCTGTTGCCAAAGATAAGGTAGTGGACTTCTCCATCAGTTCCCATATCACGATCACTTGCAAAAACTTCACCCACAACAGTACCTTTGGAGGCTGCCTCAGAAATTTCAAAATAATAAAGCTTGGACACAAAACGGGGCACATATTCATTGGTTCCTTCTAACTGGATGTTGACACTAGCAAAACTGCACCTCTCTTCATCCGGGACATTAAAAGCCTTTACCGTTAAATGGTAACTTTGCTTTGTTTCATAATCTAAAAATCCCTGGGTGGTGATCGTTCCTGTATTGGGGTCAATGACAAAGAGGTCACTATCTGAGGACTGAATAGCATATGCAATCACAGCATTAGGTCCAGAGTCAGCATCAGTAGCATTTAAACGAATAACAGTTGTCCCACTGGGGGCATTTTCTAACACTTTGGGAAAGTAGTCCTCAGGGCTGAATGCTGGAGAATTATCATTCACATCAACGACATTAACAGTGACGCTGCAGTAGCCTGTTCTGGACACCCATCCTCCATCCGTAGCAGTAACAACTAGCTCGTGTTTCCGGCGTAACTCAAAATCAAGTGGTTTTGCTAGTGTCAGCGTACCAGTAGTTGTATTAATAGCAAAGACGCCAGCCTCGTTTCCAGAGGAAATATTATATCTGATTAATCCATTCATAGCGGCATCTCTGTCTCGGGCTGAAATTGTCCTGATCACTGTTCCAACAGAGTGACTCTCTGGGATAGTAACGCTCATACGGCTTTGAGAAAACTCAGGTGTATGGTAATTTTCCTCTGTTACTACTATCTCAACAGCTACCTCAGATGAGAGTGGAGGATTACCTTTATCCTTTGCTTTCACATTAAACAGAAAGTTTTTGTTCAAATCAGCCATTAGTGAAGACGACACAGAAATCCAGCCTGTATGCCTGTCCAGTCTGAATTTATTAGTTTTGCTTTCATCAGAGATCAAGTACTCCACTTCAGAATTCAAACCAAAGTCTTTGTCATCCACTGCAGTAACTTTAATTAAGTTTGTGCCAACTCTCACGTTCTTAGTAACAGGAGTAAAATATTTACGAGCGAGGAACAGCGGTGCATTGTCATTGCTGTCTACTATGTTAATGGTGACGGTTGTCTCGCTCATTAACGGAGGACTGCCTCGGTCTGAAGAAGTAACGATGAAGCTGTGCCTATTGATGTTGACATTGCTTGAACCGCTGGAGTTTTGGTACCTTAAATACTGCTTGTTGAAAATTTCTCCTGTGGTTGCATTAATTCGGAAGAACTCGGACTGGGATTTTATAAAGTAGAAGACCTGGCCGTTCGACCCTTCATCAGGATCGGTGGCTGAAACCTGGGTGACCTTCAACCCAATCCCAGGGAGCTCAGGACACTCCAAGTAATAGGATGGCTTTGTAAATCGTGGGGCGTTGTCGTTGACATCCATGATAAATATGGTAACATCTGTGCTCACTGTCCACCCAGAGTCATGCGCAGAGACTCTGATTCTGTAGCGGTCCGTGTCCTCCCTGTTTAGTGGCCTGCTGATGGTGATGTCCCCAGTGCTGGGATTTATGGTAAATGGGAGACTCGTGTCCCTTATGGAGTACCTGCTGACGGCGTTCACCCCAATGTCTTCATCTGATGTTGTGACTTGGGTTACCGTAAAACCCAGAGGTGCATTTTCAGGCACAGAAGCACTGAATATCTGGGAAAACCTGGGAGCATTGTCGTTTTCATCTAAAATATTAATGATAACTTTGACAGTTGTGCTTTGGAGTGGTGTGCCTTTATCTGAAGCTTTTATGGTTAGTGTGTATTGAGACAATTTCTCTCTGTCCAAGGGCCTGATGCTTCTGATTTCACCGGTGGCTTGATTGATACTGAAACTATTTTCCATATTGCCCTCAACTATTTCATAATTTAATTGTCCGTTTAGACCACTGTCCCTGTCAACAGCAGCCACCATCAGTATCTTGCGTGGGGACAGGTTCTCTGCTATTTCCACAATGAAGGGATCTTGCTCAAACTCCGGCGCATTATCATTGACGTCTATGACCGTTACTTCCAGTTTCTTATATGAGGAAAAGGGAGGAAAGCCTGTATCTCTGGCCTCGATCCAAACCACATATTTCTGTATGGCTTCAAAATCCAAAGCCCGTCCAACAGAAAGTTGTCCTGTCACCTGGTCGACCAGGAAAGTGCTGCCCAGGTTACCACTGGCGATGTAGTAAGACAAGGAGCCTCCTCTGGCTGAAGACCCAGAGACGGTGGTGACAAGCGTACCAACCGCTTGGTTTTCAGGAAATGTGAAGGTCTCCTGATCTGCCTGAACGTGAGGAAATTCTGCTCTGTTCACAAACCTCACAGTGACAGTTGTGGAGTCTGTCTTGGGGTACCGGCCGCTGTCCCTCACATGAACAGAAATGGTGACTTCGGACTCTCCCACCAGTGAGTTTGCAGTCAGGATTGCCCCCCTCGCTGGATCGATGTGGAATTTCTCGGAGTTTTTCCCCACAAGGGAATAATGGAGCTCAGCATTGGAGCCAGCATCTGCATCGGTGACGGTCACAGCAAACACGAACGAGCCTGAAACAGAGAACAAAGTTAGGGCATCTTCAGATTGACCGAGCATGGGAAATGAAATGCCAGCTTTTCACTCAGAAGCGCTCCCGAGGGTCCCTCTCCTGGTAGTTGTCTTGGAGCAGTATGTTCCTCCTTACACTGCTCTGAAAATGAACTGCTTTTTTAACAAGATAAGCCTCTTACTTCTAATTTTGTAAGAGTATTCTGAGGACAGTAACTAATGGATCTGCATTTGTAAAAGCATGAGATAGGAATAGAATCACACAGAAATACAAAACAATTGCACACTAGTGCAATGACCTGAATATATTATGTTTTAGATCTCTTGAATTTATGCTTCACAATGAGCTCGACTATAGGGGCATAATTTGCATTAACCTCTACATTTGTCTATCTGCAAGGAGAGTCCAGGGTGTTCTTTTGCACTGGAGTTTACAGATCTAATCCACAGCATGTCTTTCAAATTTGACACTGTCCAACCGATTTGCAGAACGTGCTGTTGATGTTTTACTGGTACTGAAATTTAGAAAATACCTACTCCTGCATAAAATCATGTTGTTTTCAACCTCTGAGGCAAAAATCATTTAAAGGCAGGAATGACTTTGACAGTGTCCCCTTAAAACTACACTTCATGTCACTATTTGTCATGTGCGATGATTTGCACTCCAAGGGGAGGAATATTTAGACAAGAACAGTATTCAAACCCTTGCGAGAAATGGGACAGGAAAAAATTAATTTTTTTTTTCCTTCATTTAAGCAAATTATATTATCATTTATTATTATTACTAGTTTCCCCTTTCAAACTTGATTAAAAAATAACAAGAAAATTAAGCTTCTTCTTTCAAAATGTACACTGGATATTGTGTGACTGGAATAAAAGCAAAAGTCTTGATCAAGTTATGAGGGTGGGGTTTTTTTGTTTTGTTTCGTTTTTTTTGTTTGTTTGTTTGTTTTTTCACAAAAGTTATTTCAGATGATACATTGGACTGCAAAAAAGCTGTTGTTTGGGTTTTTTTTTTAATGGACCCCATGCCTGCTAGCAACATCATTGTCAACAGCTTTTCCAAATAATGTGTAAAGACACTAACATTTCCTTTTACATTCAAGTGAACTATCAACAGAGGAAGTTGCAAATTAAAAAAGTGCATGCATCCCTAGATTTTTTGCTAAGTTAAAAACAGAGTAAACACAGTTTAGGCTTTCTACATGTTTCTAGTTATAACAGGTTTCTTAAAAAAAGCATCCAAAAAGATATTGCCAGAAAACATCCGTTAAACCTATCTGTACTCCTCATAAACGCATTTAAAGAAACACTCCAAAAAGAACCACAAAAGGCACCGTGCCCTAGTCAGAACACACAAAGATTCACCAATGCAATAATAAAATAATTTCATAATGCTGCTCTGGAAACAGGGAAGAAATGTAAACAAATTCATTCTTCCATAAAAAGGAGAAGTATTTGCAATTGTTTAAAATTTAGAGAGAAAGCCTAAGACATGGAAATAAGTCAATTTTTTGTTCTTTTAAAGGAAAAATTGTTTTGTAAACCATTTGTCTTGGACTCCCCTCTGTAGGCATCACATACCCACATATGCGTGTGCATGTGAAAATACTCAGCATCACCAGCTTCCACAGCCAACCACTCTGACTGCAGTTTGGTGAATCTCTGGTAATACAGTGATTATATTATAAAATCCTTTTACTGGTTTGAGCTAGTACAGGTCCTAGTATTAGTCCATTTTAAATCTTGGAAAAAAAATAGCAGAATCTTTCAGAAAATTCTCTCCATCCTCATGCAAATACATATATTGTCCTTTCTTTCTCTTTGCAATGTCAATTCTGCAAATAGAAAATATTAGTATTTCGGCTTTACTCATTTCTAATGTATTTATTTATCAGGCTTTTTTAAACATAAACTGAATGAGAAATTAATTCCTGCATTGAGTGAAGTCACTTTAATTTGGGTGCAGGTTCCACAAAAGGAAAGTTGCTGCTTGGTTTTACTTATATTTCATTTCACTTCACCACTTGGCTCAAGGAAAGGTACCACAATTAACATCTGATATAGATATTCCCTTTTTGGAAGAGGTTGACAAAATCCTCTTTAAGACTTGCTCAGGGTGGAAAATGAACATCTACATGAAGGAGGAGACTTTCTGAGGAAAAAACAGGCCACTGCCTTCCTAACCCTAGCAATATAATTTAACCACTTGTTTGAGTGGGTGCTCATTTACACTATGTTGTCTTTACACAACTTCAGGAAAGTAATTGAACGTGGATGGAAGGAACAAGCTTTCATATATATTGAGCCTTGTCATTAGTCATTCCCATGCAACACGAAGATAAAACCTGGAAAACAGCTGCAGAGGAACATCTCAGAAACATTTCTCATGGCACAACTTTGCATTTCATTATGATGTTCATGCAATTTGAAGTATCCCAAGCACTGCTACCTATCAGGTTACCTGAAGTGGTAGGCGATGGGACGTGGGTGACATAGGGATGGTGTTGAAATTTGGGCGGGTTGTCATTCACATCGGCCACAGAGACGAGCACGCTGGTGGAACTGGAGAGAGCCCTGGGGAAGCCCCCATCGCTTGCCACCACCACCAAAGTGTAGTTCTCCCTCTCCTCTCGATCAAGGAGAGCACTGGTGATGATTTGTCCTGTTGATGGGTTGATTGTGAATTGTGAATTGCCACCGGTAAGCCTATAGCTGTTTGAAATCAAAAACAAGGAAGAAAAATTTGATTAGCATTTTATAAGGCAGCCTGCTGTCCTAAGATAATAACAATCTTCTGTACTCTTCAGACCACCATGCTGATGGATATCAGCACATGGATTTTCTTCTGACTATCCATCTGCCTTCACTTTTTTTCTCCTCCATATTTAGAGATCTGTCATAAATGACATTTCTGGAGAATTCCAAGTGTAGCTGCTGTTACACAGATAGATTTCTAATAAATGGAGAGCAGACTGAGCCTTTGTACATTTGGAGATACAGTTGGACACACTCTCAAAATCGCCTACTGGAGGCACTTCTGGTACTGATTTCCCTGGGCTAATGCATTAAGTGTTATTCCAAAAGACTGACATACCTCTTAACTCAATTTGCAGAATATAATTACAAAAATTACTATTTTCTGAAATAAAAGGATGACAATTTTACAAAATAATATGAGGATTTATAATTCATGTTGTTTCCTGATACTGAGCTAAGTTTTGCTATGTTAATTCAATGACTAATGTTTGATTTCAATGTTAGTTCATAGTAATTCATAGCAAAATTAAGAGCTACATTAATAGAGGCTAACTGGGACCTGAATTTGACCATTGATTGGTGTATATGTATGTGCACACATCCATGTGCGAAAATGTGATTTGATATGGGTTTTCTACAAAACAAAGGAAATAAAAACTGGGGAAAATGAAGACTTTCCATATTCAATATTATAACCCTGACAACAATGAAGACAGCTGTGATTAGTATTGCTTCTTCAGAGAAGCTTGATACAGCACAGCAGCAGCTTTTTTGAGGTATACAATTCTATAAAAGATTCAGAATAAACTGCTTTATGAAAAAAAGTAATATTCCTATCTTCACCTTTTAAAATCAGAACAGGTTATGACAGAAATAATAACACAGGCCAGAAGCGTTACCGAGAGAATTGACAGCCAGCTTGTGTAATAAGCTGTGGCAACTTCTCCTGCTCAGTCATTAGTCTCTACAGCATGCCGTGAGCATACTTTAATTGCTTAATTATGATATAATATGATGGACATATGTAATTATTCTCCAGCCATAGCGATGTGCATCTAGGGTGGAAGTCATGTGCACAAAGCCTAAAGCACCACTTAAATCTCCCTAAATACCGGCAGCGTGGGCAAATTTCACCTGTGATCTGCAATGTTTTAACCCTGCGTGAGGTGTTGCAGAAGACAGACTTTCTCATCTGTGTCCACATACACAGAATAGCTCAAGCTTGAGCATTGGAAAGACGCTATGAAAATCTTTTAATTAAAAAAAAATAGAGGGTAAAGACAAATTGCATTTGCCATAGGATATGCTGAGTTATATCTGAGTAGAACTGCATGCAAATCAACTGGATAATGCGTGTCTCAGCATAGTTACAAAAAAAATTTCTAAATCGAAGCAAAAATAAAAACCACCCCAACCCTAAACTTTAATGGTGACAACTATCAGAAAAGGAATTTGACTGAAGTGCTTAAAATCTGGCCTTTTGACTAGTCCGTGCTGACCCCTCTTATCTATTCTATCTTTAACAAGACTGCTCAAGTGTGCACTGCCATGAACAACCTCATCAGCCTCCTTTAATGACTTCACCAGAAATAAAAGAAGAGCCAGCATATATGGATATGCAAGAGTTGTGCAGAAGATTATCTACTTCTTGCATAATACAGTCCATTTTTTGACTTTAGATGACAATTTTAGCAGAATCCAAAGATTTGATTTTGAAACAGGCTCTAAGAAGACTGAAAAGGAATTTTGAGTGCTCAACACCGCTGACAAGACGACCTTACATGTTCTGGTCCCTCTGGCTTTTGTCAGTTTTGTAATATCAGCCATATTTTAAGATTTGCATTACTCTAAATGCTGAATCTGGACAAACTCAGTCCAAGAAAAACAAAAGTATGTTCCTGAGTCTAAAAAGTGTAAAACAAAACCTGAAAATAATTTTTAAATAGCTACTTACAAAGGAAAAGAAATATTTTTATCAACTATTCCACTAGGAGGTACTGAGTGAATGACAAAGACTAATGGCAGAGATATTAAAGCAATTCAACCACACTAAAGAAATCTGAGAGCACCCTGATAATTTCTGATTACGAGATGCAATCTTTACGATCATTCATGCTTCGTATGAAATTCCTTTTTCTAAAGGACCTTCCCAGAAATAGTTCCTTAGAGTGAGAGTGAATAGAATTAAAAGCTTCATTGTTTCACAATTTAATAAATGGCAATTTTGGATGCTTTTCAAATGCTAAAGACGCCAAAACATAAAGTTTCTATTTTTGGCTTGGAGCTAGTTGGAAAAAAAATATTACAGTATTTTATACACACTTGCTTTGCCATAATACAGATCTGGTTTATTTTACTTTTTTTTAAAAAAAAAAAAAAAATTACAACTACAGTGTTACTCTTATGCACTTTGAAGAATGAACTGAGGTGAACTGACAAAAGTAAATAAAGAAACCACTTTTATATCCTGTTTTGTAAGTTTGGAAACAGAGATACAAGTGTTTGCAGTCACAACAGTTAAATGTGACGAGATTACCGACGTGCCCTTCCATTAATAACTAATCCGAATCTGCTTTGTATCCATTAGCAATAAATCAGTCTTCAGTCGATAATCCTCAGCTTGTCGCTGCCACTTAGCATCTTCATTACTCTTCTCTGTGAATTTGGGAATGGCCAGCATTCAGCCCAGTGCCCAGTTAAGTTGCATCAACTGAACTCTGGAAATAATTTGGCATTTAAAGCAAAAAGGCCAACTTGTATTATGGCTATTTACTATAGCCTTCGTTACAAGGCCTTAATTCTAAAAGCTGTGCTAAACAGAAGGCAAAAGCCTTTCCAAAGGCTTCACAGACTGATGACAGTCAGTAACGATAATAATTTACAGCCTATATTGTATTTCTTTATGCAAGGAATGCATATAACAAAGACTGCAAGCTGAAGTGCTTAATCCATTTATAATATTATTTGGAGTTTCAGGGTTTCTTTGTTTTTTTATTTTTTAAAATTCTTCTACTACTACAGTTATTGAGAAATATAAATCTAGCCTATTAACAATTACACCCAGACGCAAGTTAATCTTTTTTGCTTTTCACTTAGCAAAAAACTAAAACAACATTGCAACTCTACTTGTCCTTAATAGAATACTGAAATCCCATTAAAAAAAAAAAAAAGCCAGGTTTGCTGAAATAATTTAGCTACATGTATCAGCTATCCTTTTGTGTCTTACAGCTTTATGGCATGTTGGTGATGGACACTGAGCAGAAAAAAAAAAGTCTTCAGGCAAGGTATGAGGCAGTATTGCACACAGGAACAGTGAATGACCTACCTAATAACAGCATTTGTAGAAGCGTCAGCATCTGAGGAGTTTACAAGCAAAATATCTGTCCCCGTAGGAGCATCCTCCGGAACAGTGGCAGAATACACATTAAAGGCGAACGTGGGGACATTGTCATTGACATCATCCACTGTGACAGCAATGGTTCCAGTGCCAGTGAGGGCAGGAGATCCTGCGGGAAAGAGGGATAGAAAATGCTAGAGGTTACAAATACCACCATCCTAATCTGAGGTTTGCCATCCCCAATTTAAAGCCTAGCACTTGAGCGTGTCACAGTCCACAGAAAGTCAATTCAACATACAGGACAGGGTCACGTTTGTTTCAAAGGCATCTCGACATGAAGTACAAGTTGTGAAAGAAAAAAAAAAAAAAGTTGCTATTTCTCTTGCTCCATCTAATTCCAGAAATATTTTGTAATACAAGCTCAGTGGAAAAAGATGGTCTTGGAACTGCTCAGAAGCCTTCCTGTAACAATTAGGACCAATTTGGACATGTGGTTGACTTTCCTATTTCTCTAAGAGAAGACATTCAAAGGTGGCACACTGACAGCCGTCAAGACTCCAGCCCTCAATTTATTTATCCACAGAACAAACAGAGTGGAAGCAGCGGCAAACCCCAGCTTTCCGCACAGCTTTTCCACTGCCGGTCGCACCCCTGACCTGGGAAGACCTTCTCTGAGTGGGTGAGAAGGTTGCACAGTCTCCAGCCCCATTCAGACTCAATTTCTCCATGGAAGCGACCATCTACAGCAGCAAATAACGCTCGCTTGGATGGGATATTGGCTTACGGGAAATTGGAGTGAACTTATTTAACCTACGGCTTTCATACTCCTTGTTATTCTAATACTTAACTCTGATGAGCAGAAACGAGTGAGAAATAGTATCTTTATTCACGTGCAATCTCTCTGTATTTATTCTCTTAAGCTTTTCATTTGTCAAATCCAAAAAAAGACAATGAAGAGTTTTACAAGCTCATGTTAGCTTTGCCAGTCTATTACACTTCTTTTCAGCCAAGAATCAGTAAGACGTCTTCTGCTAACCAAATTCTTCACTGAGGGTCCCTGAAAAAAAATGGGATCCTTCCTTTCTTTGAATACATAACAAGGAGAGAGCAATAGCGGACCATAAAACACATGAGTTACGGCCCCTTTTACTCTAAAGACAGATGATAAACAAGCCTGTTTTACCCAAGATTGCGTTGCTTTCCCCTTCAGTCTCACACAGATACAACAATTCAACATTTGCTAGACTGGGAAAAAAAGCAATGATAATGAAATGCTTTTGGCTAGAGACTGGTTTGAGTCCTTGCTGCAAGGCAAGCATATTACACGGAGTTGTCATTTGATGAAACACAGACAGCCCCCATGTGACCATCCCAGTCCTTCCAACCCAGCAGACGATCAGGTCGCCAACAACCAAGGTTATTGCTGGACCTCAACCTTCGGGCAGGCTCTGATTTTGAGTCTCATGTGGTCCTGGCAAGAACTCCAGACACCAAGCTCTTGTATAAAAGGAGAAATAATGACCACTTTCCCACATGTTAACCCTTGCAGGGTTCAGAAGTACCACGCTGCATTGCGGGAAGAAACTGGGAGCGGCTTCTGCACGAGAAGGAGGTTTTTCACTGCAAAATACTTCAAAGTAACTTGGTTTAATGCACAAACGGACTGAACGAAAAAGCTTCCAATTGAAAGGCACCATAAATCTCGCAAGGCTGACTTTGAAGCCCGCCAATCAGATGGGCCGGATCATGACGCTGAAGAGAGAACGTGCAAGCCAAAGAGTATAGGTTTCACACCATGGCTGCACACAATGGAGGCCTTTCTCTGCTCTAGTCTGAGGTAATTCATTTTGCCAATTAATTTCAATTTCAGCCAGGAAGGCTACATTAAGGCAATAAGTCTGACTCATTTTTTACCCTCTCTCCTCCCCAGTTTTGTCATTTAGCCAAACACTTATAGATAGGAAAGACTGCAAAAGCATTCTTGATTGCTGAAATATTGCCCACGGAGTGTTTATTATTACTACATTAAATGAAACAGAGTCCTCAGTGGTGTTTGCTGCATGTGTCATCAAGCTCTGGACTTCCAAACACATTTAATCGACATTCATCTCACAGCTAATGAAATGAAAAGTTTAAAGTTGTTAAGTTTCACAGGTGATTAAACAATTTATACATAATTCAGAAATTAATCTTAGGTAAGTCACATTCAAAGAGCATCAGTAACGCAATTCAGTCTGGAAAAGAAAAGCTAACTCACAGCTAAAACCTGAAACTCATTGTTTTAAATGTATTTGCTAACACAAAGAGCCAACACTGGAAAATTCATACTGTCGGTTTATTGACAAAAATGAACTGCAGCGGCAGCACCTTTAGAGGTAACCCAGTGCTGAGGTGATGGGACTAGCTCCAGCATAGCTCTGCAGGCTACCCCGTCCCGGCAAGGAGCACTGAGCTCAGGCTCAGTGCCACACTAGCTACGCCCACAGGACTGAGGAAGAGAGAAGAACGGGAAGAATGCATTCACGTCTGCTGGCAAAGTGCCGCATGGACATACGCTAACAGCAAAACGTCGCAATGGGTTTGTTCTTTCTCCTGCATGGCTACTAAATCTTTGGTCACACAATGGGAACAGTCAAAACGGATGCCAGATGTAATAGCTGCTTTTGGGCTATGGATATCCTCCTGCTCAGAATTACACTGATGGCAGCTTTCAACTCAGCCATTTGACTGCAACCAGTTGAAACCTTCTGAATTGAACCTGCAACCTCTCCTTTCTGAGAGATCTGAATTGGCAGGGTACTAAACAAACGCTCCAAAGGACCGAATCCCAGCCCTTGCCTCAGCCCCCTATATATCTCCTGTGTCATTATTTCCAATCCCACTTCCCCACTGGATGCACCTACAAGGCACAGGACTTATTTCTATTAGCGTCAGAGAAGTGAATATACCAGCCAAGGCTGAGAACCACACTAATAAAATTAGCTAGGGTAATGTAAGTAACCCAGACCTCATTCAGCGCTAGCTCGTGGCTGCGCCGTGCTCGCCGAAACATCCCAGAAGTCCAATATGAATTCAGCTGTTTGTAACATCACTGCTCTTCAGTTCAAAACCCAAAATCTTTCTCATTTTACTTAGATGGAAAAACTCACGCATCTACATTGGTTTCCTGTCTCTGCAGTTATCCAAATATGTTTTTTTCCTCTAAGTAAAACATCACGTCCTCAAATTTACTCCTTTATTCTATTACACCGAAAGATAAAGTTGCCATTTCACAGAGAGTCCTCAAAGCTTTGATTCACTTGAAATGAAATGACTAGATCGGATTTCTGCAGTTACTGAGAAATATAAGAAGAGGAAATTACAAATGAAGTAATTTTTTATGGAAAAGAAATCGTTCAGGGCCAAGTTTGACCGTCCTCAGTGAATTTTCAGTGAAAGTTGTGCTTGCATAAGGACCACAGAATTTGGCCCCTGGTAATAAGTAGGTTTCATAAAATGTACATGTCATATTTGTGGTGAGAAAAGTAGTTTCCATGGTCAGGCTGAGTTCCCAGATTTCTTAGTTTTGCTTCGATAGCAAATCTTCCCCAACTCAGTTTTTCTTATTATGCTAGAGCATCATCCCTTTTTCTTCAAACTGTGCTTAATATTTTTGCATAAATAAGTGTAGCAAATTTTGTGTAAGTTCTGCAATATTAGCCAACATTCAAGATGCTCCCAAATTGTTTTTAATAAACCAGACATGTTACAACCTGTAGAAAATTGCTGTACACAGCCACACAAGCCCCCGCATACTACTACGAACAGCCCTGAGGCTAAAGCCACAAAGAAACTTTGTTCCCTTAGTGAACTTGCACAAAAATTCATTTTTCATCATAGTCTGAACTATTTTTTCAGCAGAAGCAGAAACTATTTATTTGTCAATCACCTGTTATTTAGGGCATTTCTCTAGTGCTGTACTACTACTAGCTTTCTTCCAAATCCCAAAATGCTATGTCTCACAGAGGCTTAGGATATCCATGTTGAAAAAATGTTTTCCGGAGAGGCAGAGTAATGAAAGAGCCATCAAATGATTAAATATTGGAGAACATAAAGTCAACAATGAGAACTAAGTGGGAGAGATCGGATTGACTGTTCAGTGAATATAAAATCTTTCACATTTAAAAGACAATTATGTTATTTTTTAAATTATTATTATTATTCTTATTTGGAACTTCTTAACTCTGTGTGCCGTGGTCTGTTTCTACAAACCGAACGGTTTATTTTCTAGGTGACAGCTGTACATATACATTAAGCAGACAGCCCCACAAACGTCCACACGTCATTACTGAAATAAAGATTAACCTGGGATAGTGTCAAAATACTAACGTGGAGTTCAGGAAGAAAATTGCTTCCCACGGATGTTCTTCCAAAAATTCAAGCTTTTTGCTTACATCTGCAAGTAAACATGTGTCTGGGGATGAAGAGAAGGAGCAGACCTTGGGAGCCTGCTCCTAGGAGGCCCGTGGTGGAGGATGAGTTACAAGAGGAGGTTACAAGAGGCCACCTCAGGCATAGCCAGGGGGCTGTGGCTCCCCTCTCCACATGGGATGCTGGAGGAGGTGATGTGAAGAAACGGTCATGGGGAACCGTGGGGTGGGCAGGATGTCTCTTCTCCCAGCGAGGCAGGACTGGCAAAGACCTACGAGCTGGTGTTCCACCCCATTCACCAATGCCTGTTTGTGGCTGATCACCACAAAAATATGACATTGGATACGTGTTAGCTTAGAAGTTATAACAACTTTTTCCTCCCCTCATCCAGCAGAAAGAGGAAAAAAATACTGGCTACTGCAGCAACACAAGTAAAAGAAAAGAGACTAAATGCAGGAAGGTGACAATGTGGAGAAATATCATTTAATCTGACAATTTCTACTTCTCAAATGCAGGATAACCAGCAAAGAGAGAACAACATGTGTTTCTGGGTGAACCCATCATAAGTCACTCATTCCTCTAATTTGTGCTAATGCTTATGAGTCACAAAGTCACCCACAAGGGATGCACCTAACGACTGCTTTCACTTTCTCCTTAGCCTACTCATGCACCCTTAGAAGACAGGAAAGCCAACCTGCTATCTCCATCCATCCTTGTCCTGGGGAACAGGGAAGGTAAGCTGTCTTGGCTTCCTGAAATCCCCAAACACGTGGCACTGTCTCCTCCAGTGTGTGTTCAGCTCTCCACACCATAGCTGGACACCAGGAAGAGTGGGGAATGATCAGAGTGCTTAGTGGACTGGAGTAGTAAAAGAAAACAATTGAGGGAAACTTGCAAAGCCATTTACGTTCCTCAGGAAAGCTCAGGAAAAGATGATGCTATTGGAAATTACCTCGTCTACGTGGTACCGTATGGCTCACAGTAAAAATTAGAAATAGGAGAATGTGTTCAGCACATTAGCCACATATTGTTTGAAGCTTTAATGGCTTCTGGGTTCCGTCTGTGCCATGGTTAGCACGGCAGATAGTAAAACTATCACTCCTTTCACAAACCAGGAACTCAAAGCTTTTGCCAGCATTAAAGTATCAAAATTAAGTGCTAGAAAACTAACAACAAACTTAAGGAAAAAACTACAGATACATTTCACTAAAATGAGAAAGGGGATTACATAAAATTAATTTAAGTGACTAACTGAAACTCACACTGCAGGCAGTTTACCATGTTTTGTGGTAAATTAAACACATCATTATACTGAAAATTGGAAAGCAATTTAACAGAAACGGAATTTTTGCCTCACTGAAATCTGTTGCTTTGCAACAAAGCGGATTTCATTCCTCCAGTCAAACACTCGGTGAATGAGTCCCAGGACTAGAAGTTGTATGTGTTATTGCAGAGCATTAACTTTTTCACTCAAGTAAACAAGGCCTTTCTCACAATAAAGTGGCCAATCTTTCAAAATGCATTTAAATGCAGACAGAGTGTCCTGAGCCTCACAAAACTGGTGAGTTTAAAATAAATACGGAACTAGAGTAAGTTAAAATGCAACTAGCTTGCATTACACTTTGGGCTCGATTTGAAATGTGGATAGCCTTATATTAACTTACTTACCGGGAACACAAAACAAAGTGCACACACAAAATGAGAAAAATAAGTAGTTCTTTTTACAAGATTGCACTACAAGTATTTGTCCTGGCTGGGTATGTTGATTGTGTTTTATTTTCCTTTTACTCAATTTTTCACTACAGGCTTCCACACTAAGTCCTAAAAAAACTGGTGAACTGAGTATATTTTGAGATAAAAGGTGAAATAAGCATTTAATAAACAAACAATATAAAAGCTTAGAAGGTAGCCATAATGTCATTCAGTTCAGCAGGTGACTGGTGAATAAAACCTTGCAGGAACCTAGAGGTTCTGAATTTCTGAGTGTCAAACCTGAGTTTTTCTCAGTTAGATACAAAGTAGTAGTTGTTCCCAAGGCTGGTTTAACAGAACTTGGACTTGAAAAAACAAGGGAATTGTTGGGATAGATCTGTACTTGTGCAAGGACTACCTGACAAGAAAAAAAAAGATTTTTCTGTACTTCATCAGAAATTAGAAACCTCAATATCCTCCCTCATCCACCAGCCTAAAGAAGCTGGGAGCAAACAGACCTGAATTTGGGAACATAAGCCATCAAAAGTAAAAAAAGATAAAAAAAAATATTCCAGAGTCCAACCTTGTTCAAGCAATGATGTGTCCAGCCTCGCTCAGGCTGATGTGTGTGCACACAGAGATGCAAGATGAGATCTCTCATCTGGTTTTATCCAGAGAATTTTTAAATTTGGATCATTTCCGATCAAAATTCATGACTGACTGCATCCTATGAATTCACTAAGCTTTGCAGTTTCACAACAGGGGCAATATTTCATTGCAACATATTTACTATGCTGTTGAAAGGGTGGGACTTGCACACACATACAGAGACAGCTTTAAGTCCTCTGGTGTTCAGACACATCTCCTTATCCCTGTTCTTTTCCTCTGATCTGTTCATCACAACAAGCTACCTGCAGCTGCTCTCGCAGAGAGAAAAAAAAAAAAAGCTGTTGCAGTATTACAGAGCTGGACCTACTGAACGCAGATGCAGACTGAGAAGAAAACACAGGCAATAAAGCAAAAGTATAGTAGATATTTAGCACAACCTCAAGCTGTTCCATATAACAATCTCATTCGACACATATACACACATTATCATAAACTTATCACTTACACATCTGAAAAAGGGTAGATAACATATTCCTGCAGTTTAGCATTTTTCCCCATCACTGCTTTTGTTTAGCAGATTTCAAAACATGTGAAGGAAAGGCTGAAAGAGTCCTGCGTCACCGTCCACAGCGTAAACGGGATACGGGGCTGCTGACATAAGCAGACGCCAAGTTAGCAACTTGTGCCTGTCAGGTTTCATTCTCCTTCCAAGAAAGGCACAAGCATTAATCCCATGTGCCATAAAGCCCTTGACAGACACTTGTAATCCATTAACATCAGAGGTACAGGTCATTGGAGAAGCTGCTCAGAAAAGACACAAGCAGGTATTGCAGATTTCCTAGCCAGAACTGCATTTACTTCCAGAGCAAGAAGCCACCTTCTTCCAAATACGTTTCAGAAAATGAATCCTTAAGGAAAATTTTCCACAGCTGGATATAATGCTCATAACAAAACTTGGCAAATGACCGGTCGTAAGGCCGCATCTCCCTGTGCCCGCACTGCCAGCGGTTCTGGGAGGGCTGGCATGACCACGCGCATCGCCAAGGCCTTTGGTGACCAAAGTGAGATTTAAAGAAAGTGGAACTGCAACTTAACAGAAAGGCAGAGACATTTAAAAAAATATTTTCTTAAAACCACCAAATTACTTCTTGTTATAAGTTATTGCTATAAACAGAAAAAAAATAGAGAAGCTGGCTCCTGCAGGGACTGCTGACTAAGGCGATTTTTGACTGCTTGTAACTCCTGAATATCCCACAGAGAAATTCCTGTAATGCATGATTTTGAATTATACTTTAAAAACACCGTGTATAAATAGTGAAGATTAACCAGCAGGATAAGTGTTCAGGCCGTATGTGCATGTTTTACTTATTTTATCCTTGCAATTAAGGCTTCCTGAAATTGTAGCTTTGTATTTGAAGAATAAGCTAGCAGACGTCCAATGTATAAGGTGTAACCTTTAATTTTAAAAATGGTTTAAGATCACCAAAATCGGAAAAATCTTAGTATTTCTCAAAGGCATAATGACTACTCTAATTATCTTACTCTTCTGCCAAACAGATTACATTCAGCAAACTCATTAACACCTTTGAGGTAAAATTTAATGTAAAATTGATGTAAAAAGAAGGAGGATAATTTTAAATTAACTTTCAATTAAAACTTTTAAACTAATCAAAGCAAGATGGATGAATTAAGAGATAAGAGAGGAAATGTAACAGCCTGAAAATTTACAAACTGACAATTTTTTCTTCCTTGGAAGTTTTCGATTGCCTACTAAATCCTACGTAGTAAGCATTATATTCTAGCTTGTTTTCCAGTTTAAATACACCTACATTAAACTTCTTTCAAAGAGAGTGAAAAGCTTCCATTGTTTTCACAGATATTTCAGCTTGTGCTGGCTAGCCTGAGCCCTTTGCCAATCTGAATATACGTCTCTCCCACATCTCACCCCAGAGAAGCATGGATTTAGCCCAAAGGCTCTCACTGAACTATTTTGAAAACAGAAAACTAAATCCCTCAAATGGCATTCTGGGGCTGGATTGTGCATCTCGTGGGGCGGTCCTCTGAAAAGATGGGCTAAAGCCCTCATGTCCTTTGGGAAGTAAATGTGTCACATCATATAGACACGGATACGCTCTCTTCCTTGACAATTACACTCTAGGGAACATCAATAGGACTGACTTTGCCATAGAACTGTTTCCTAAACAACTTTTTGAGCTACTGTCTCCTAAAGAAAAATTAAAAAGTGCTAACCGTTTCTAGGCTCCGTGAAAGGATAAGATCCTGCTATTAGCTTCCCACAACTACAAAAAGCCACTCTCAGTTCTCCTCTCCTGATTTTAGATGATGCTAAGACAAAATGAACATGATGGAACCCACTGATGAGTCTATTGCCATTTCAGTTCTCTCACTGTATGATTTGGAAATAAATTTGAAAAATCATGCAAAACTACTGAAATGATAGTTTTAGTACCAGTATTAAAAGAACAAAACCAATAAAACTAGTAAAATAGTAAAACCAGTAAAACTAGACTCAAGTAGACACCATTGGCACAAGGAAGAATTTCCACGATGGCAAGGAAATAAATGGAGCTGGGACAGAAACCAATATTCTTTTTGAAACAGCTGTGGCATAAAACAAGATGATAGAAGAGAGCAATCATTATGTAAACTGCTAAGCACCGAGGTAAGCAGACTCAGCCTCATTTAGCTCACCAAAGCCTGCAGCAATGCGTATATTTAGACACAGCACAGAAAGCATGGAAAACAGGACATTTCTAACTGAAATTATGTGAGTTGCTTGTTTGTTTTGACAGCACCAAGAGTTTAAAATAGCTGCATTTGTTTTAAAAATGCAACTCGGTCTGTTAAGGCAACGTCTTTTCACACTGTAGACTGCCTGTTAAGTAGAAATACAGTGCATGCTAAGAAAACAGGATGAGTATAAATGTCTAAGTCCAGTCACATAAATCTCACACAATACTAACCCTCCAGACTCTTTTTTTACCATTACTAGAAAATGGTCGTCCGTTACTTGTCACTCCAAACTGGGAAATATCTTAAAATGTGTTAAAAACCAATATAACTACATTGTCAGATTTCATTTGATTTTAGGATTGAAGGAAACCAAAAGCCTATCTCTAAAGAGAATTCCTGAGAAGGAATTGCTTGGTTGCCCTCCTGCATTCTTGAAGGAAAGAATGCATAAGTCAGGGGCCAACATTTTCTAAAGAAAAAACATATGGTTGTTTTTCATACAGGCCAGGGATGTATACAAAGAACAGCTAACTAAATATAATAATCAGTCCACCGATTCATTTATTTCAGAACTACTTTTCTAAACCAGTAAATACGTTATTAAAAAAAATATTAAAAAACTCACAGGAACACAGCTTCTAATTAGAAACACCACATTTTAATTTTTGTTTTATTGTGGCAATGTGCCATTCTGATCAACCAAATCAAGAGACGGTGGTTGCAGTTTATTTAAACAGTAGTCCTGGACAGCTAGCAGGTTTCCAGATGTGCTACTTGACATCCCTGTAACCAATAAATAAAAGGAGGAGGACTGTTGGAATGCTAACATTTGCTCCAGAAAATTGCTCAAAGAGTTAAAGACAGGGATGATAAAAGTGACTGCACCAGTTCTTGTCAGGGTGCCAGAACTGAATGTTTACACAGGACTGCATCCCCACCAGATGGGTTGAAAAAAAATTTAGAAAGTCTCTTTTCCAACCATTTTGCCATGAAGAAGTGTACAGCGAATGAAAACAAATGATTTATGTGGTAAAAACAGGCTCATAAAGACACACTCAAATAGTTGCAAGTAGGTTTCTTGGCGTTGATGTTAGCAGACATTTTGGGGGAGCATCTGCAATCTAAACACTATCATGTTGTTCCACAGTCCATCATTTTGCCTGTCACTGTATTTATAATTCATGCACTCTGGTCTTACAGCTTGTTCTGCAAGAGGGGCTCTAAATTGAAATGGGGAAACTTTAGAGTTGAATTATGTTATATTTCTCAAAGCCACAGGTGTACAGCTCTGGAAGATGCTGAATGTTCCTAGCAATGGACATTTTGCACGTCTGTGTAAATCCTCACTGCCTAGAGTGACCGTCTAGTATCTGAGACCCAGCAGAAGTTAGAGTAGGGTGGAAGTGCAGAAGTGAGGGAAGAGAGATGATAAAACAAAGTTGAAATCAAGAACCTTTGTGCAGACTGTCTTGTGGAAACTGGGCATGAAGCAGGTTACATGGTCACATATCACTGAGCAAGGTGCCAGAAAATGTTTTATCAGTCTTTTCCCTCCTCCTGAGCGAAGGGAAGACTCTCTGTCAACCCAAGATCTACCCTGAGGACTGGGTGGAGGATTAGCAGGCAAGGCCAAGGAATAGCTGGGCCAGAGCCACAACGATGCATATATCATGACTGACTTCTCTGGGCCTGAGGGGAGCCCTTGCTTGGGAAAGCATTTTTTCAGCAACTGCCTGAATTTCCATCGCTGGTGCATGTGGTCCCACCAGCAATCCCTGTCTGACCTGCCCATACACAGGCTGGGGTAAGACTGTAAGAACCACAGGCACAAGTTGATGAAGTGATAACAAACATAAGAAAAGTAAGAAATCCTTGATTATGTACAGGGAGAAGACAGCAAAAAACAAGCTAAGAATCCATCAGTTCTTATGTCTAAAAGTGCTTCTCAGTATGCATTGGGTCTCCTTCCTTGAAAGAAAAGGAAGAGTTGGCACAGACTCCTATAGTGTAGCCTATAAAAATTGAGATGCAGATTCTAAGAAAAATGGAAAGCAGGCTGGACAGACAGAATTTTGCCCTTCATGTGCTACCCAGACATTTTCAGAGTTAACTGCATCTGGACGTCTACCATGATTTTTATCTGTTAAAAAAAAAACCCAGACCATAAATAAGATGCACCATATATGGCAAGAGTGTTGCTTGGGCTGCTAAAGACAATGAGAAAGACTGCTTATTACAGCTAATAAAAGCCAAACTCAAAATGCAAAGTATACTACCTCTTCCTTGATTTATTTTCAAAGATAATCTGGATGTGGATAATTTCAGACAAGTCTGCTTTTTTCAACATTTTGGCAGGCACTGCTTTCCTACAGAGAGCACTACCTGTTTTGCATGTGTGTTTCTGGTTGAATTGTCTCTGCGCAAAATCCCTTCTAAGCATTGTCAAACAAATACACAGTAAGAGACTCAAAGAAATAGTTACATTAAGCAAAGAGCTGGACATGTCTGTAAGAGTTTCTTTTATAAACCTTTAACAGCTGCTCAAGAATATAATACTCAAAACACTTCTCTTACCCATTTCAAGATTGTGTCATTGCCATCTTTCTGCCAGTAGAGCCACAACCACCTGATTTAGTGAAGCAGGCATTGACTACCAAAGGTCAGTGTGTCACCACTTGGATATCCATCACATACCCAAACTGGTAGCTCAACCATCATGTACCCATACTGGTACCTTTTGTACTACTTTGTATATTTTAAAGTACTAACATTTTTCTTTTGATAAGCTGTAACTCTTTTAGAAAGGCTTCCTCACACATAATATTTTCCTAAATCAGCTGCCAAATGTCTACAGAAGTACATGTGCATTCTATGTATGATAATGTAATTTATAGTAGTATAAAATTTGAGATGTAGCTCAACAGACATTCCAGAGTCTGTAGCTTGGTCTATTTGATGCACATTATTATGACAAACATGGCTTTTTAAGAGGTCTCCAACAAATTACATTCCAGAGTGTTCTTTACCATCTAAACTGCTTGAACTCAGTATAATTCAAACATAACAGGGATCCCCTGGAATTTCTTGAAGTACTTTAAATATGTTACATACTTAAGTATCTATTATGACTACGGTCCACATTCTGCTTCCACAAAATCAAGTAGTTTTGGCATTGACTTCTACAGAAGCTGGACATCTTCCTGTGATGTTTTAGTTTAGATAAATCACTACTAACATAGTTTTAAAGGTATGCTTTGTTGGCATGAATTTAGAGTAAATCTTCAGTCTAATCAGAAGATACTATCAAACGTTATTCACAAGGCTGGTTGAAAACTATACCAAATCACACTAACTGTGGATTAGTCAGATTGTAAACTTAAACATAGTAGAAGAGTTAAATTTAGCTTAAAGTTACTACTAAACATCTGCTTGTGAACATTTTTGCTAGTACCTTTTAACACTGGTAGGAGGGAATAATAACTTGTGAGTTACCTTTATGAGAACACAGCAAATTAAAAAAAAAAAAACAACAACCAAAAAAACCCAGCTTCAAACAGTGTTTAATCACCATAATATCAACACAGGAACTAATGAAGCATGCTGCTGTTCTTGTCAGCCACTTGTGGCAAAGGTCCCATGCATATTTCATGTATTAAAGTCTCCCCTGGATTATCTGAAACTCAGACATCTCCCAACACAAATAAATATTTTCATTGGGAATGGTTGGGTAAATCTCCTGCATTTCATATTGTTCAGGAACCAGAGTCTAGGGGAAGATTGCGCTCTTGTCAGACTTTTGGCTGACATTTTGTGCTAGGCGTGGGGTACAACTGACTTCTTGCTCCTTGCCTTTTTCCAAGAAGGACAATAATTGTTGGCTGTATGTATATTTTGTATGTAGAGTTATTAAGTTCTGTACAGTCCTAATGACTTCTGCTGACTTGGACTGGGAGAGTAAACAGACATCAAGGTTCTGTTTTCCCTTACATATCCAGCTTCAGCTTCTGAAGGAACATAAGGACGTTCAAGCCCAAGCAAGTCCAAGTCACAAGTGAGCAGTTTGCGGCTATAGAGTAATGGAAAGCCAGTTTAAAAAATACAAAGCATACAGTATCTCTAGCCAAAGTACAAGACAAATGATACGTCAAGTCCTAAAATTGTGTTTCGCAGCTTCAGCTGTGCTCAGACTGTGAAATACCTGAGCACTGCTGCAATAGGAAAATGTAAGCCATAGATATTGTTGCTGTCATAAAGATACTGCACACAATATGGCAGAAAACAAAACTATATCCACTTGTCAACAAGTTGGGTTTGCTTCTATTTTTATTATTAGAAAGTAAGAACTTTCTGCAGTAAATTAAGTCTATCAGACTGTGGGAGACTGGAGATGAGTCCAGAATAAGATGCAGGATGTCTTCGTTACTAATATTCATGCTAAAATTTGAAACCAAAATTTTGTGCTCAGACACCTCAAGTGAAAGTGTAATTAATCTTCATAACAAGAATTCATGTCCTGTTTTAAACTGAGGAAGCTTGGAATACATTTGGGATACTGGAGCAAATGTACGACTGGATGCTGAGCAAAGCAGAAACTTAAAATGTTGACATGTAAATTGCCGTTACTTTTCAGGGGTATGATTCCCGTACGATGAACTGAGTAGTTCATAGCTGTTTTCTGGCCATTGATTTGACCTGTCAGCACATTTCTGATGACAACATTATATTGGGTTTTATTGCCATTTATATGTTTTTTATTGCCATGCATGAGGCTTTAATGACATAGGTAGAACCCCTTACTACTGCAGGGCAAAAATCGACCTACCTAAATATGTAGTGAGTCCTACTAGTACCAGACAAATACACATAAGAATAAAATCCTGATTTCTAGAAACCAAACTCCCTTCGACATCAAGTAAGCCCAGTTCTCCCCACAGACATTGAAACTAATCTCCATCCACTAAAGTTTCAGATCATCATGAAAATGAGCTCAACATGAGCAAAACGTGAATTGACAATGTGCGCTTGCGGCCCAGAAGGCCAATCACATCCTGGGCTGCATCAAGAGGAGCGTGGCCAGCAGGTCAAAGGAGATGATTCTCCCCCCTCTACTCCACTCTTGTGAGACCCCACGTGCAGTACTGAGTCCAGCTCTGGAGCCCTCAACACAAGAAGGACATGGACCAGTTGGAGAGAGTCCAGAGGAGGCCACAAAGATGATAAGAGGGCTGGAGCACCTCTCCTATGAGGACAGGCTGAGAGAGTCAGGGTTGTTCAGCCTGGAGAAGAAAAGGCTCTGGAGACACCTTATAGCAGCCTTCCAGTACCTAAAGGGGGCCTACAGGAAAGCTGGAGAGGGACTATTGACAAGGGCATGTAGCGATAGCACAAGGGGTAACGGCTTTAAACTGGAAGAGGGTAGGTGTAGATTAGATATAAGGAAGAAATTCCTCACTGTGAGGGTGCTGAGGCATTGGCACAGGCTGCCCAGAGAAGCTGTGGATGCCCCATCCTTGGCAGCATTCAAGGCCAGGTTGGATGGGGCTCTGTGTGACCTGGTCTGGTGGAAGATGTCCTTGTCCACAGCAGGGGGGTTGGAAGTAGATGACTTTTAAGGTCGCTTCTGACCCAAACCATTCTCTGATTCTATGACTCTAAAATACTTCTTTTCTACCCACAGTGCAATGTTTTCAAGAGACAACAAGTTTTCACCAGAAGAGATCGCCCATTTGCTTTACCTGCATCAGCAGCTGTGATCAGTAGTACGTACTGCTCCTTTGCCTCCCGGTCCAGGCTCTGCACCAAGCGTAGCTCTCCGCTGGCCGAGAGAGTAAAGGCTCCTTCTTCATTTCCAGCCACCAGAACATAAGTAAGCTTGCTGTTTAGGCCTTGATCATCATCCCTTGCTACAACCTACAAAAACAATGCAAACATATGGGAAGAAATATCAAGAACTGACAAGTGCAGGGTCTGTAAAATTTTATTGGGATATTTTCTATGACAATAATCCAAATTAACAGATTGAATTAATCCAAATGCTTTAAAAGGGCTAGTATAAATTAGCTATAATTGTAAAAATGACCTAACACAGTGGTGATGCACTTAAAAGTTTTTTTTTTTAATATTAAATAGTTGATTATTTATTTTTCTCAAGCAGAAATACAGTAAAGACTGTGTTGGGGCTCAGTGAAAACCACACATGATCTGGTATAGGCTGAGCTTCGTATCAAAGCAAGCACTGCATGTCCCGCCGGCTGAATCCATTTAGTGCTCTTTCAGTGTTTGGCACAGAGCCTCATCCCATGTAGGCAATGATCAGATTGAGATATTTGTTGCATGAAATTTGAGAATGAGATGAGAGATAGAGCAAACTCTTAAAGTTCCAGTGTAGGCAGGAAGATAGGTAGGGAAAACACAAACAAAACTCCAAAGCACAATAGAACCCTTTGGTAAAAAACAAGTGGAAAAAAAAAAAAGCCCACCCAAACAAACAAAAAGGAAAACAAGCCAACAGCCACTGCATGTTAGATCACAGCCAAGAGGCAACTTTTCAACTGTCTCGCACCTTTTTAATTTTGGAGGTAAGGTACTGTACACAAATAGTGTATACTGAGGCAAGCTAGTATTTGTAGTGTATACTGAGGCAAGCTAGTATTTGTAGTGTATACTGAGGCAAGCTAGTAATTGTATGAGATACGTATTTATTTGCTGAATGTGCTCACCTGAAGGATAACTTTCGGTAGGGTCTCTAAATTCTCAGGGACGTTCACAGAGTAAGGAGAAAGTTCAAATGTGGGAATATAATCATTGACATCCTTCAGAATAATACTGACTGTTGTGGTGTCGGTCCTCGGGCTGCTCCCACGGTCGGTCGACTGAACAGTGAGAGTATAAGAGGGCTTTTTCTCTCTGTCCAAAGGTTTGGCAACTGTTATCACCCCTGTCACAGAATCAATCCGAAACTCATTATTGCTATCTCCGCTCATGATGGCATAGCGGACCTGCCCGTTTGTACCTTCATCTCCATCCGTAGCCAACACCTGGATTAAATCCGTCCCTGTCAAAGTATTTTCCCCCACTTCTACTTTATAAAGCTTCTGGGCAAAAAGCGGGTTATTGTCATTAATGTCCAGAACTATAACCACCACATCCGTAGATGAAGAAAGGGATGGCTGTCCCTTGTCTGTGGCTACCACAGTCAAGGTATAGTTGGACACGGCTTCTCTGTCGAGCTCCCCAGTGAGCCTCACTTCACCGTCAATAGTGCCGATGCTGAATTTGTTTCCCAGAGGCCGGAGCAGACTGTATTCGATGTAGCTGTTCGGACCGCTGTCAGGATCAGTCGCCTGCGCTTTGAACACAACTGTATCTATCGGAGTGTTTTCTGGGACATAGGTCAGCTTCGGGGAAATAAAGCTTGGAGGGCTGTCGTTGACATCCAGCAGAATAATGGAAACTTGGGCTGTGCTTGTGTACCTGGAGGCTGGGAGAGAGGCCATGTCATGGACTTGCACGACAAGGCTGTAGAAAGACTGGCTTTCCCGGTCCAAAGGCTGCCTGATGCTCAACACCCCGCTGTTGTCGATGCCGAACTGTCCTGCGCTGTCCCCGGACGCGATGCTGAAGGACAGCTGTGAGTTGGAGCCTAGCGGAGTGGGGAGAAGAAAGACAGAGAATATGACTTCATCCCACCAACCTAGACATAAATGTTTCTGTCCTCCTATGGAAATGAGGACTTGTGTTGCCAGTTCAGCCTCCCCATCACCATTTTTGAATCCATCAGCTAATATCAGCTAAGTTTCACAGTGGAGGAGAAACCTTTGAAAGAATTATTTTCTGACAAGAGTTGAAGAGGGAAGGATGTTAATTGGAGCGGCCAGCAGAGCTTGTCTCTACATTTCATTGATTTTAAAATAGAGGAAGGTAGTTTTAGATTAGATATTAGGAAAAAAAATTTTACAATGAGGGTTGTAGAACACTGGTACAGGTTGCCCAGCGAGGTGGTGGAAGCCCCATCCCTGGAAACTTTCAAGGCCAGGTTGGACGGGGCTCTGAGCAACCTGATCTGGTTGGAGATGTCCCTGCTCCTTGCAGGGGGGTTGGACTAGATGACCTTTGAAGGTCCCTTCCAACCTTAACCATTCTATGATTCTATGATTCATCCAGCAGGAGCTGCATGGGGACAATATGCGTAATTTTTCCCCATCTACAATGGTTAGGGATAAAGGTTTTGAACAGTTTTCCTTTAGAAACCAAGACTCAGTGGTTTTGCTGCTCACTGAACAGCTGTTTTCTTCCATTCTCCTCAGTTCAACATTATTATTAATGCAATTATTTAATGAATTCTTCCACCCAATTAAAAAAAGCCACAACCAGAAACTCCCAAGACTAGCTGGAGCAGCCAAGAGTGAATACTAGAGAGAGGTATGCTTCCCATATATGGCATGGTATTTCAAAACATCAGATGAACAACCCTCATCTTATGATTGAAACATAACTAGCAATTATGGGCAAGGGAGAGATTTATAATTCTGGTAAGAGAAATGCATTCTGAATCTTGACAAGGCTGTGAAATGACCTTAAATATGCCATATAGGAAGCAAATGGATGTTACCGCTTCAACTCCAGAGTTCCCTCTAAACAACTAATTTTTGGGAACACCTGATTGAAATGAGTCTTCTCTTATTAATCTCTCTCTCTCTGTTACTCCTATTTTAATTAATTTTGAAAATTTTGTTTTCTTGTTTTGGGTCACAAAGACTGTGATTTACAATTAGTACATTAACAGACCATTCTCTACCAATTTACCCCTCAAATTCACTTTTTCATGCAAAGAAACCAAGGTGTCTGCTTAAGTAGCTGATTACTCTGCTGTGCATTTTCTCATTTTTACTCAGAAGCTCTTTTCCCTCTGACCGAATTACTTTGATAATAAAATTATTCCTGCATTAGATTTATTAATCGCTGCTGTTGATTACGCTCATCTTACTTGTCTTTCCCCCAGCGACTACTCTAATTGGCATCTTTCTCTCTCTCTTTTTCTCTTGTAGGAACTTAATTATAAAATAAATAGAATCAAACATCAAAGACAAAATATTTTAATGCAATTAAAGTAATTAATATATTTATATGCCAGACAGTTTTTCTACACTACTTTGATCAAGTGAAGCTCTGTGAAAGTTTAACACTATTTTATTTTTTGTTCAGCTGTATTTTCAAATGACTAATTATATGGATGAACATCTTCTGATTTCAGTAAAGTACTTTCTGGCAGTTCAAAGATTTTTGTCAACTGACTTTGGAGACGGGTAGGAATTAGATCTTACAGAAGAAAATTATTTCTAAAAAATACTCTTTTTTTTTTTTTCTAAAACTTACTGTTTGTTGTTCTTTATCTCACCTCCACGTACCTTTTCATTCCTTGTCCTGTATTCTCTAGGTTTTTATGCTGCTAATGCTTATATAGATCAAACTGTGAAGCAGAATGAGAGTTGCCTAAATAACAGTGGAGCAAAGGACTGTCAGTAAATGTTACTGGGGAGTAAATGGGCTTTTCTTGGGGAGAATGTAGGGGCATCCTCTTTGCTGAGCTTTAGGTCTACTTAATCTGAGGGTTAATCTGATAAAACTCCTAGTGAGAGCTCAGACAGAGAGTCACCAATTTAATACTCACGGTCTTTCAAGGGTCTTATTTCTATTTGTGTTTATTTACTAATGAGACCAAAAAAAAAAAACCAAAAAACAAATATCCCACTCCCTACCTCACCCCTCTATTCTGTAAATACCTGTAGAGTCTAACTAGGAAACCCCACTGGTTTTTGCCTGGAGGAATATCTTGCTGTACTTTTTAACAAATAGACAAGCGTGTGCTTTGCCCTGTGATTTTTTCCTGTTAAATCAATATGGAAAAAATTAAAATCTGAATCTCCAAATGAATGTGTTTAAGGAAATTGAGCTCTTTATTGCTCTGTAAATAACCAAGAGCTGTAGCTGATATTTACTGTGTATCTGTACGAAACTGTCCAACTTGAGATAAACAGCTACTGTTTCCGAACGGGTGTGTTGAACAAGAAAATGAAAATGGCAGCAGTTTCACTATCACCATGGTTTTGTCTTTTATCAGTGTTTATCCTAAAGCAGCAAGCATACCTCATTATAAAACAATGTATTTTCAGAGCTCCTTCAAACTATGGGATCATATAACATAAATAATCAACAAAATTATATTTTTGTGCATTGAGTGCTGTCGTGGTTTTGTTTAGTAGGGGGGGGCCTAAGGTGGTAGCTTCTGTAGGAAACTGCTAGAAGTCGCTCCCCTTTCTTCAGGGGACTTGGCCAGGCCTAGGGCGGACCCACTGCTGGCCAAGGCCGAGCCGATTGGTAGCAGAATGTCTCGTGATAACGCCTCTGCGATAACGTATTTAAGAAGGAGAAAACAGAAAAAAAAAGAGAGAGAAGAGAAGATGTGAAGAAGCTGAGCAGGGGCAGAGGCGCAGAGGGGGAGGCGCAGGCCTCATGGGCCTTGCAGGCCTCACCCTCTGGCCTCTCGCCAGGCAGCCGACTGGGCCCGACTCGGTCCAGCCCGGCTGCAAGAAGTGGAGAGGAGATGAGAAGTGAATAAGATGTAAAAAAAGATCCTGAGAGACATCTACCAGCCTGTTGTGAGGAACGGCTGCAGACGCCAAGGTCAGTGAAGAAGGAGGGGGAGGAGTAATGCGGCTCCTGGCCAAGATTCCCCTGCAGCCTGTGGTGACGACCATGGTGGAACAGGTTGTCCCCCTGCAGCTCATGGAGGTCCACAGAGGAGCAGAGATCCACTTGGAGCCCTTGAAGGACCCCGTACCGGGGGAGGTGGATGCCTGAAGGCAGCTGTGGCCCGTGGAGGGCCCACTGGGACAGCTGTTCTAGAGGGACTGCACCCGTGGAAGAGATGACCCACGCCAGAGCAGTTCCACGAAGGACTGTGGCCCGTGGGAGGGACCCCACGCTGGAGCAGGGGAGGAATGTGAGGAGTTCTTCCCCCAACCATGAAGCAGCGGCGTAAAACAACGTATGATGAACTGACCGCAACCCCCATTCCCTCTTCCCCCCTGTGCCGCTCGGGAGGGGAAGGTAGTAGAGATAATGTTAAGCTCGGGAAGAGGGAGGGGTGGGGGGAGGTTATCTTGTTCTCTGTCTCATTATCCTGCTGTTTGTAGTAATAAATGAATAGTTTTCCCCAAGTTGAGTCTGTTTTGCCCGTGACGGTAACTTTAAGGATTTCTCCCTGTCCTTATCTCAAACCTCGAGCCGTTTTTCCTTCTATTTTCTCTCCCTGTTCTCTCGGAAGGTGGGGGGAGTGAGAGAGAGACTGCGTAGTCTGGTCCTGATCGGGGCTGAACTACGACAAGTGCATTATCTGTGAGCCATGTGCAGAGAAGCATAGCACTAGCTATTTCTGTACTCTAGATAAACATAAGATGACACAGGATAACAAGTTTGGGATTGAAACAGAAACACCAACAGATCACAACATTTGCTGAAGTTACAGTCGTATGGAGGAACTCAACCTGGCATGCTCTCAGAATGAAATTTCTGCCCTAATAATTTTAAACCCAGTCTGTTAAACAAGTAAGTGTGCCAGAAAATACAAAAAGGCAAGGTATCTGACTTTTCATTCCATTGCTTCTTAAATACTCATTTGCTTCCTTGATAATTGCGTGCATGATGAATGTAAAATGATATCTCAGTGCTATGATATAGTTCACATCCACTGGGCGCAGATGGAAATTAATGTATGAGGTGCAAGAGAAAAGGAAAATGGCCCCATAATAGTTAAGTGAAATTAGCTTCCAAAAAGATTTGAAACCAAGTATTGTACTCCAAATAGGAAAATAAGAAATAAAAGAGGAGATAGATTAGAGACACAAACCCATTTATCTACAAGTCTGAAGCAACAATCTTGTCCCTGGATATGCATGATCCAAGCACAAGTTCCTCCTCCAAATTACAGTTAGTTTACACAACGTAAAAGCTTTAACAAGAGTGGTGAAAGAGAGATCCGTGCAAGAAGAGCCAATATCACCAGGTTATAATTTCTGACTTGTTGGCTTATCTTATGGAATCTCTTCCATAAGAGTTGCACAATTTTTACCATGGAAAGTTCTATCCATCAGCAAAAAATTTATGTTCCCACAAAAATTTTTTGAGTTCAACAACCCAGCATTTCCTGAGGAAAAACTGTTTTACTGAATAACATTGATCAGCTCCATCGTTTTACGTGCATAAACTGGGATTCCGTGAAACATGTAGGTGCTTTGCGCTTGAAGCACCTATTTCAGTATAAGACATTTCTATGGGCTTTGCCAAGCCAGTGTCAAGTTGAGAGGAGACAAGGTTGCTTAACATGTCACAAAAATAATCTTCACCTGTAAAGTCTTTGTGAGTGGTATGAATAACTTCATATTAAGTCACCCTGACTAATGTCTGTGGACATTTAAGAAAATGCAGGACACTATGGAAGGATTTTTACATATTTTATGGCTATATTTTATAATTATTCTTGCTTGGACATAAAACTACATGGCAAAATGCTTAAGCAAGCTATGAAGATTATATCTTTTACACTCCAATATATTAACACCTTCTAGATGCCATAAATAATCCCAAGATTAAGGCTTATTTTAAAAATAAACTTTCCCATTATGTCTTTTAATCAGTGGTTTAACCTCCACTATCAATACCTTCTAGATTACAATTCTCTTCATGATATACTTAATATTTACAGTACATTTAAGATGATTGCAGATAATGTTTCACATTGTCACAATCTTATTTAGAATATATTATAACCTTAAGAAAAAACAAATCTGAAAGAACAGTTAGATCTAATTTTATTGTGTAACCTAAGCATCAGGGGAGAAATCATGGTGTTCAACTGCTGTAATACGCTTTAGGTAAAATATAGCTCTGCAACTCATTTCTACAAGAGCAGCTGAAAGTAATATTTGACTGTATTTTTAATTTATCACAAATAAAAATAAGGAAGAAATCATCCACTTAAACCTGGTGTGAAATATAAGAAAAATAACTTCTATTTACACAGCATGCAGAGAATTTAAGCACACGATGGCATCCTAAGAATAACCCTAATTTGTACTTTCTTCTAGGTCTTCCAACATGTTGCTAAGGTGAAACACATTTATCATCAGAGATACAGAATATGAGGAAACACCTACCATCATCTGCATCAGTGACACTGAAGTTGAGAATAGCGGATCCTGGAGACAGGTTCTCCATCAAAGACGTGCTGTATGAGGTCATGCTGAATACTGGCGGGTTATCGTTGATGTCCAATATATTGAAGTACACTCTGATGGTAGTAAATTGGCCTCCCCCGTCTTCCGCACGGACGGTAAGAATGTAATACTGCTGTGCTTCATAGTCCAGCGCGCGAGTGAGGTTGAAGACTCCGGTAACGGGGTTCAGGAAGAAGATACCTTCTTCATCATCTTCACTTACAGTGTATGTGATTTCCCCGTTGATACCGGAGTCGTCGTCAGTGGCTAGAATGGCTGCCACTAAGGAACCTGCACAGCATGACAGGACAGCAAAATCAGTCACTCGCAAAAAGCAGCTCACTGCTGTGGTCAGAGCCAGCTCATCATCAAGCAGCTCTGTAGAATAAGAGTTGTCCTCCAGCAGAAATTCAAGCCTCAGTATTGTATGACTAACTACTATGAAAGGTTTTCAAAGTTGAAAGGAACAGTATTCATTATGATGTTTATGTTAAAGGGCTACTAAAAATCCCTAAGAAATGGCCAGGAATAATTGTTTTTATCTTTAAATGGGAACATATCCAGATGATATCAACTGAGGCAAAAATACCTTTTCTCCTGCTAGGTATTTTTTTTTTTCTACAACCCAAAGGACCTTCTCCTCCCCACAGGCAAATACGAGTTCTGAAACCTTCTAGATACTTCTTTCTAAATGCAGAAACCAAAACGTCAGTACATACCAAATATCCCAGTTCTACTTTTTGAAAAATTGCCTTTGCAGGGTAACTGCGGTTAGAAAACTAGAAACTTTATAGGGGTCCATTCTTCACTGCTTTCTGAAATTCAACTCCTTGTGAATTTGTGCCATTGTTTTCATTTCTGCATAGCTGCCTTCGCACGACTGACCTATCTTACTAAAGTTTGGAAATGAAGTGTCACTTTTTAGTATTTCGAACACTGACTATAATTAAGATCAGCTCATTTCCAAGAAAGTAAATAATTTAATTTATTTTCCATGGAATTAGATGAATTACATGCATTCCAGCACAGTTAACTATTTTTGAGCAATGTGACAATGAAAACTGTTGATCATTAGAATGAAGAGCAGTGCTACAACTTCCTTTAATGCAGTTGAATACGCTGATATCTTTTACATCAATTTGATTACCTAATGCTTTAACTTTGGTGATTGTATGTTAATTGGCAAAGAGGGCTACCCCAAAGCTAGATGGAACTATCAGCCCTCCAGCGAGTTAGCGGCACAGCGGGGTCAGGGAAACTCAGCAGAGAGAGAAGGTACAATTCCTAATTTCAGCTGCCAGACTGCAAGGGGAACGGGGATTTCTGTCCGGGACAGAGAGCCCCCAAACCGCCCCGTGCCACACAGACATCTCAATGACTTCCAGATCAAAGTCCTGAGGCACTGCTGATTGCACTGTAATCCTTTTACTCAAAACACCACTGAATTTCGGGACTGTGAATGTGGGACAGAGTGCAAAAGCTGGAGACATGGGGGTAATCTTGGCTGTCTCAAACTGAGCCTCCCACACTTAAGTCAAAGCCCTAAGAGCCTGAAAGCTATCACCATGTCATTTACATCCCCCTTGTTTGTTCATGTTTTAGAACAACTTTAAGATGCTTCAGTTACTAATACCAGCAGATATTGCTTTTATACTAGCACTCTGTACAAAATACTGGAAACTACATATTGTGAGAAATATTAATTTCTCATCTGGAGAAATACAATATAGCACAGCTTTTGAAAACTGTTTTTTGGTCTAAAAAGTTTCTAACTTATGACTCAACTTTGAAACTTCAAAACTCTCTTGCATAAGAAACAAGTTTTTTTTCTTCTTTTAAAGCTTAAGAGGTTGGTGATCATATTTAGGAACCAGAATTAATTATCTAAAGGTTAGATTTTCTACGAAAACCTTGTCAAAAACAGGAATCAAAGACAAGATCAAGGAAATATGATGTTAGGGTTAGCAATTGAGCGCACGTAGGGAATATTATTAAGGAACCAGTGTATTACTAGCTGCTTAATGGTCACCCATTTTGTGATCCTACACTTGATGAATTAAGAACTGTAAGTCATATTCACTGAAGATGGCTCACTAAATCAATACTAGCACCACCATGACATCTTTTTCATGATAGGTTATACCAGTTGTATCCTGTAAGTTGTTCCTCCTACTACTTTTCTGTTTGCTGTTTTTTAAGTAGTTGCACTCAGAGCTTCCACTGGGATACAGGCATAATTCCTATTCTGCATTTAGGATTTATTTGAGTGGCAATCATTTCTCTATTTCTGATTTAAAAGAAATCTGACCCTACTAGTGATACAGATTTCCTAGCAAGCAGATTTCCAGGATGGCAGAATTCTCTCCATCTCTCCTCTCCATCTGACAGATGCCTTCAGTATCTTTTTCCTCCTGGTCAAGTCATACGGGTATGTTACCTCCTCCTCAGCACATCCCTTTGAAGTGACAAAATAAAAAAAAAAAACCAGGGAATTTTAGGGTTATTCCCTATTTACCTGGAGTAGCATCTTCTGGGATGTCAAAGGAATACACCGGCTTGGAGAATTTGGGGATATGGTCATTAACATCACTAACAGTGATGTTTATTCGCATATCTGAGGACTGCAGGCCATCATCAGCACGAACCAGCAAGGAGTACTTGGAGCGGCGCTCCCGGTCCAGGCGCTTTGTGGCTATCAGGTCTCCTGACTCGGGGTCAATGTGGAAGCTATCATCCGCACCACTGATAATAGTGTATGTGACGAGGGCATTGGCTCCCTAAGTAAAAACAGAAGTGGTCAAATCAAGTTATTTGCCAGGAAAACCACATCATAATTTTCTGTAAGACAAGAATTGTTCCAGTAACTGCACTTGGAGAATATTTTTCAGAACAGTTTCCTTTAATAAACAGCCTTCCTGCCCAGTCCCTGCTTCAGTCCCCCACTAAAGACGCATACGCACACAGTTTTTATTTATGAGATGTGAAATGATGAGATTACCCAGATGCTTTTTCTTTGTGCCATTGTTCATAAAGAATCACATCCAGTCAATAGCATAAAGCTCTGATACCTGTTTTAATTTCAAGCCAGCATCATCACCTAGACGATCTTAAAGGTCCCTTTCAAACCAAACCACTCTATGATTCTATCAGTAAGCAGTGTAACATCTTCCCTCTTAACAGAGATCACTGTGTATTCTTGTGGTTTTATTTTCAAAGGTTAAATGTCCCTGCTCCTTGCAGGGAGGTTGGACTAGATGACCTTTAAATGTCCCTTCCAACCCTAACTATTCTATGATACTGTGATTCTACATCCCTGCCAGTGGGATCAGCTCTGCCTTTCCTGCTCTCTGAAGATGGGACAGAGGGATGAGGAGAGGAAGGGATGCAAGGAGGGAGGACCAGAGGCGGTCACGCGGCAGCTCCACCAGCCAGCACACACAGCAAGAGCTGCAGCTCCCGGTCAGGAGAAACTCACAGAAGCCATGCTTGCAGCAGCCCTGCAAAGGCCAGTTTCTGCACGGAGATACATTTGTACATGTAAATAAACAGCCCCAAAGTGACAAATCATATGTCATTAAAATCACAGTTCTGATCTCTTGGGTTGTGCTGGAAGTCAAAAGCATTTGCTTTTGGGTCAAAGTATCTCATTCGTCCTTGGAACAAAAGGATTCCTACAGACTTTGAGCATTTTAGTTAAAAGGAAAATTTAGGAAAAGTAATTTTACATAGAAAATGATAATATTTTATTTTTTTCCCTTAAAGGTTGAAATTAAAACTTAGGGGAAAAAAATGTGGAAACTTCTATTAAAAAAATATTGACACAGTGCATTTTGCCTCAGCCCTACCCCATCCCAAACACTGAGAGATGTCGCCTGCATCCAGTCTGCATCATCAATTACTAGTGAGAAAATCAATTTGCCTTACAGGTCTTAGCTCTGGGGACTACTGACTTTTCCTAGAAAAAGGGATGCTACCTGAGCTTTCTTTTCATCCACCTCTTGGGGATGGGTTGTGCAGTGTGATGCTGCAGCCAGAAGATGGTCCAGGGGATATAAGTGGCTAGCTAGAGCAGTCAGCACCAGCTGGGGTGACATCTCCCCCAAAAGCCAGTACTTAGCAGCCTGACACTGGTCTTTAAGGGAAAACAGAAAGAGAGAGACCTAAGATACCAGGATCACTTCTTTTTCCAAGACAGACTTAAGGGCACTGAAGGTTTGGTAGCCTCCAACATTGGATACATGTACCTATACCCCGCGTGCTGACTGTGCCCGGCAACGTGTTTTGGTGGGCGAGCAGATATTTAGGGTCCCCTCCCCTGGTGCCAGGCCAGAGCTCAGGTTTCACAGCTGAAACCTGCTGCTGGCATGCAGGTGGCACTTCTGCGGTGAACAATAGAGATCAAAGAGATCAGGCGGAAAGAAATTCTATTGCTGTTGCAAACACTCTTGCCTAAAAAAGCAAATTAACAGAGATAAATGTCTGCTTGTATTTGTGAGACTAGAGACAAGCGTTAGTTACCTGACCCTACGTGAGTGCCTCGTGCCAAATGTTTTCTCTGGAGTGTTGTTTCAAAGAGTTGGACTGAGCTAACTGATAAAAATGAAATTTAGAAAGAAAACAAGCTTCTACAGGTGCCCAGCCCTGAAAAGCAGCATGCAGGGCTTCAGTCTGCACAGCATCTGTGTGCTCAGGTGTACCTGAGGGACGTCACACGCTTTCCTGCAATTGTGCAGCTTAGCAAAAACATCCGATGGGAATTGAAGATTTCAGAGGTGACCACATTCTTCACCGTTTGTTTGACTAGGCACTGTCCTCCTAATAGACCACAGCTAAAACTGCAGCCATGTGTGATACTGGTTTAATCAAATAAGCAACTTGATATGTTAGATGAGAAGCAACACAAAATACAGATATGTAAAATCTATTTAAAAGCTGTATAGAAGTTTCCCATTGACAATTGACTTTAAAACGTTGCAAAGCGCTAGAAGCTGTTGTAACTGTTAAAGCTTTTGGTACCACTTAGCACCTAGAGAACGTCTTTACATCTTTTCTGAGATCTCTACAATGTCCTTATGATGACAGATAAGGTCTGAAATTTGCTGCCTTCATACTACCATTTTAAAATATTTGTAAGAGGGGTTCACAACTCAGCCATGAGTTTTAAGGGTTCTGTCCCTTACCCTTTCAAAGCTAAAACTTTGTTTCTGAAAGCACCTATACATGTAGCAAAGGCAGCACGCTGTTTTACCGAGCTGCATATGAGATGCACATGAAAAGAAAGAAGTGAGAGAAGTGTAATGTCACAGGAATATGAAAAAAAAAAAAAGAAGCCTTCAATATAACCTAAATTTCAAAAAGACATGGGGAGTAAGAGGGAAAGGCAAGTATATCAACCCCAAACTGCACATTGCTAAAAAACCTTGGACTCTTTGTAAAGGGTTTGAGTTACAGATGTCCTGATAGGGAAATTGAAATCATCCTTTTTTTATAAAAAAGATTGACTGTTTTCTGTATGAGGTGACAAATCAATTCCCATAGGATGGAGTGCTTCAGAATGGATAATACATTAGGTGCAGCTTAGGAACAGTCAGAAAGAGGCTGGAGCATAACACATCACTAAAATCTTAGATATCTGTTTGTCATATCACAGCAGAGAGTGGTAGTTCGATATTTAGTCCTTCCTAAACTGAAGACAAACAGCTACAATTTTTGTTACAGACATTTTCCCACAATCCTAATTTTTGTCTGTATGTCAGGCTGCTACCAGAAAACAAAGGAAAGAACAAAAAGTTCATAATCACATTCGTACCATTCCTGAGGGTGTTCCAGTGGTTCCCCATGCAGTAGTAAGATTAAGTACATCCATTAAAAATCACAGGGCAACTAACCAAGCTAACACAAAAAAAAAAAAAAGGCCAGAAATAAAATTCTCTTGAGGGAATTGAATTACCTTATTATTTGAATGCAAGAATTGCTCATTGTTGTCAAGTGTAACTCTATATTTTAATGACAACACAAACTGCTTTGCATGCTAATATTGACTTTTTATGCCTTTCCCAGTGGAAAGAATCAGTTCAAGTGAATGAAACAATATGAATAACATTCTCATTGTATCCTTCCCATAAGAAATTAATACATCAAATTATATGTGGATATATTTGATGCATACAAGGCTGCAACATCCCTCAATAAGCCGATGGGCCAACTGTTTAACATCAATTGCTCAAAGGCTTTTGCTAGTTTCTTAATAACTCCTTAGTTGCAGCATCCTCACAGTAATGAATCTAAGTGGGCAAAACGATTTTCCAAACCAGTTCACGTACAGAGCACATATTTTAGCATTATTTCTTTTCCCTTCTTTTTGGTGAAATAAAACCTTCTTCAGGAAAGGATAATGTTGGTATCAAGTAGTTCTAGTAAAAGGGAGAATAGGCATTATCAAAAGTTTTCATGTTCTCCAAGGCTTGTCTCATTAATTTTATTGCACACCTTGAAACTGGACTCAACTATATCATCTCTGCTTCAAAGTTTGTTTAGATCTCAAGCTGTGGTCTTAAACTGAACATCAATAAATCATTATCACAAGCTGGGCAGCCCAGCATCTTCACCAAGTATCAAGTATAATGAGATGGATAACAACAAGACCATCTAAAACCAAAACGTGACACATTTTTTGCCATTAGTGGAATTACTCATTAAGATATGTTAGGAAAACACTAACTAATTATATACAAACCAGTGAGCAACTTTCAAGGAACAGAGTGTTTGTCTCGCTTGCTCGTGTGTGTTTACCTCTATGACTCCAGAGAATGGGCCAAAGGCAGATTAAAGCATGACCACAACAATTCCCAAGGCCAAGTCTCATGAAGTCAACAGGTAAAAACACACATTTCCAGAACAGCATTTTTAGTACAGATATTCAAATACAAAACCATGCTCCTACCTCATCAGCATCCATGGCTGTCAGCTGCAATATTTTAGATCCATCTCCTATATTCTCTTCTACAGTCAGATCAAGCATATCTGTGGGGAACACTGGTGGGTTGTCATTGATATCCTGAAGTGTTATTTCCACCTGCAAAAAGCAGGAATCAGGAAAAGCTGTGAGAGCACTGTGAGTTAGAGGCTGATTGGACCTGAATGTTACAAATCACATAATTTTGAAAGAAATCAGGTAAATTGTTCTTAATCACACGAATTAGAACATTCCCAAATCACACCAACAACAGCAAAATCCCCTCCGGATATTAAAATTCCACATTGTTATAAAATACTCACAGGAAAACCTCTAACATAAATAAAGTTAATTTGACTTGTTGATAGCAACTGATTTTAAATGGTCCTAGTCTAGTTTATATTGGAAAAGATCCACTGATAGACTGTCATTGTAATCCTCAAAGTCAGACCCTGGAGGATAGCTGCCAAGTCCCGGGGCAGGAGATCATTCAACCATTAAACGCTGCCTGACATAAAGATGAGGTGGTGTAAAATTCTCTCCAAAATGTTTATATATTGGCAACTCTCTGTTCTGAGGGAGGAAAAAACACCCTTGCACTTTATATTTAAAAAAAAAAAATAATCTGTTCTTCTCTCCCTCAAAGCTCTCCTCTAATTGCAAACATAAACGTTACTCTAGAAGCACCCACTAGCATTTACTCTCCTTGCCTATGCGCACTTACACAAATCTTCTTTTCACATGCAGTATTTAAACACTTTTCGAAGCGGTAATGATAGTTCTTGAAAGGTTGTTGTGTGTTCTTTATTTCTAGATTTTCATAAGCAAGATTGCTGTCCTGCTGATTCTAATTCAAAAAGCTGCAGAACTCAGTTTTCCCTTGTTGTCGGGTATGGCATGTAATATCCCAAAAAGAAAGAAAGAAAGAAAGAGAGGACACAGCTGTTTTAAATTTATCATGGAACAAAAAGGCTCGTTTTGGACTCAAAATATTAAATGGCCACCAGACTCTGAAGAGAAAACTGAGTAGCTGAAGGAAGTCTGACTTTATCGCTCATCAAGGAACAGAGCAAGGTAGGCAGGGTTGTTGCACAGGAAGGGAGGCAAAGGTACAGATGATCTAAAGAAGATACCTAGGTTGACAAAATGTTATTTTATCAACAGTACCTGCTATGCTGTTATCCACAAAGAATCTCCCTGCACTTAGTTGAAAATATACAGGTTAGGTTGCTCTGAATACAATCAACACAGACATTTCTGGTGATCTGATGTCTAGGATTTCTAGTCACCTGCCATAATATTTTCTTTTTCCATTCTGTTTTCATACAGACCACCAATTGCCAAGCTATTCTGACTTGATCACCAGGACGATCCCAAAGAGAAGCACTTCAGTGACAGAGGCTTGGCTGTCCCCGCCAAACAACCGAGTCACCCGGGATCACTTGCTGCATCTTTCCCCAAATTCTCAGTGGCTGCACCCTAGGGTCATAGATCCTCTGTGGGCTTCCTGAGAACACATCCTGAAGGATGCTCCATCTTTCTGTCCTCCCAAAGGCAACTGTTTGAGAAAGTCTAAGTGCTAGACTCTGTGATGGAGCAGATCTGGTGCGTCGTGCTACTGCCCTTCACCAAAGAACCTGAAAATGGAAATTGCTGTAGACATGTAAATACTCTGAGTATATTTGATCCTAACACAGCCATCTCTTCTACCTCAGATGACGTTTCTAATGCAGAGAAGGCTGCAAGGAGCTCAGCTGTTTCTCTGATAAGCATTTCTCCTCCAAAAGGATTTCTTCAGAGGGTGGAGAGGTCTAGACCATTGTGAACACCTTATGGCTCCACTGGTCTCCGGTCAGTATATATGCCACACCTTCCACTTGGGGATCTAAGCCATCCTCTCAAGTGAGCTTTTTTCTTTTAATTTTTTTTTTTTTAAGTTTGTGTTCAGTATTTATGTCCACGGTAGGTTACTGTTACTGTCAGCCTGGCAGAACTTTTCCACAGCATTAAAGAGAACAGAAGCGTCTTTAAAAACAGTGGAAATACATTAACACCTTAGATACTTCTACTGGAAGTGGAAGGACAAAACACTAGTCCTATATGTCTGACATAGGCTTTTATAGAAGGTCATTATTTACTTACACAGTATTTAATTCCTTTGATCATTCACAAATGGTACACAAAGTACTTCATAGCCTGAGCCAGATTAACCTAGAAGGTTTTATCATTAAACTTAAATCCCTGACAACAAAAGCACAAGAAGTGCTGATTGGAGCATCATGAGCAACGATTCAACAACCAACTAACCAGACACAAATTTTCAGAGAACAAAACAGCCTACGTTGGTTTTCATGGTGACTGCTGCATCTGGGTGACAATTAATCATAGAAATAGGAGAGCTACAGTAGAAATGAGAGACGAAGGATTTTGCCAGCTATCCTTGCCAAGTGGGTCCTGCCCCATGAACTGGCACAGCAAGCTATGCACGCTCCTCTGCTCAAAGTATAGCATTTCCCCAGATACGGTTTCAATGTAAAGCAGCAGCACAGCTCTGCAATTTATTTATTCATACCGTGTATGTCATGCACAGCTAATGTTTCAGCTGCAGGTGACATTTCACCACCAGAACCCATTTGCATGATGAGAGATTTGCCCTTTGTAAAAAATCATATGAAAAATATACGACAACTTCTGGGGTTTGGGGTTAGGAGCTGTACATTGCCTATGGCTTGCATAATGTAAAATAGTCAGAATGCAAGAATACAGATGGCTAAGGGTTGTGGGACAAAATAAATAAATTATAAAGTCAGATTCCAGAGAACTGAAAAAAAAAAAAAAAAAGGAGGAGGATAATAGAGAAAGTAATTTTATCTTGAAAAATCACCTCACAAGTAAACAAAGACACTGTTTTTTATACTGAAGATGTGCTTTAGATGGTGGAAAACCAAGAAATTCTCAAATAAGGAAGAGAATTTTTTTTAGAATGAGACCACAATATTTTTAAAGAGCATTTACATCATGATTTACTATTTATCCACAGATAATGCATATTGCTTCATAATTCACTGTTCGCTAAGTCTGATTAGCATCCCTGTGTAAACCTATCATTTTACTTCTGTTGTAACTTATTATTTCTGCTTACACACACTTCTGAAAACGTAAAGAATAAGATTCTGGGATGTATCTATTTGCAGAATTTCACTCAAGTAATAAATCTCTGAGAAAGACTTGAGAAAAATCTTCACATTTTCCCCAAAACAGAGCCCATTATGTCAAAGGCCTCATTTAAGAAAGTATATATCCGGAACAAGTTCAGGCATAAACTGAATGTCCAGTCTTCAGTTCAGAAATTAATTTCACTTTGGAATTATTTCAGAAGTTCCAACCCCAACCAGAAGCTCAGAGGACAACCACAACCACAAAGTCTTTCACTGTGATGGGGCACTAGATGATTTCAGCATGTCTTATCGCATCCTTACTGGGAAGGAAAAAGAAAAAAAAACCCACAAAGCTTTAATTAAAACTTCTAAACTAAATCTCTCCCCAACGAACTGCTGCTTATCTTTCAAATCCCACATTACATTTGCATGGAGATATCAATGTGTGTCAGTTGGATTCTTGAAATACATGGTTTGATTAATATCATATGCTATCAATTAATAATTATGTGCAGTTCTGCCTCAGACGTAATGAAGGCAAGGCAAGGTGGTCATGGTGGTATTACCAGCCGCCTGTGCCACAGGCATCATGTTCAGAAGGGTCTACAGAACATGCGCTGTGCTCTCAGCTTGCACCAATGGCGAAACACCCACCAGCAACAACAGTAAGTACGAGAATAAATACCTGAAATATGCTACACGGAGACAAAAAGGAAGCTTAACGGATTTGTCCAAACCTTGGTCCCTGGAACAGGAAGGAGCCATTAGGGGACAACACCTGTACGACTGTAGGAAGCAACATGCCCAGGCTACATGGAAAGTGATAACCACCACCTCGTTCTCCAAATCCTGGGGAATACTCTTGCCTGACCTCAAACCCATCAGTCAATGTGACTCTAAGACGCAAGCCAGTCGCACAAACCAGTCACCTAACAGGGTTCCTTCGACCACTCAAAGTACTGTACTATGGCCAGTCTCTGACCAAAAACAGCCTTAAATCTCTGCAGAAGCCATGGGAACATAAATAGTCACAGACAGTTTTAAACCCGTTAAGACTATGATGGAAAACTGATGAATAGATTCAAAATACTGCCTTTCTTTATTTGGTCAAGGGGAAATGAAAAAATCAGAAAACTTTGCTCTAGCCACGTGCATCTGTGTGTAAATCTCTGCAAAATTACTCTACTTTTCTACAAGTTCTAGTATAATGCCTTTCCCTCACACATTTAAAGTGTGTAGAAAAGAGACTGAGAATATTAAACTAAGATGCAAAAATACAGACATACAACAAACAAGAGATTAGTAAACGTAACAAGTCAAACACCACCACAATTTTCCCCGTGTCTGAGTCAAATTTCTCAGTCTGCAGGCGTAGTAACATCCTCACAATATTGCCATGCCCCTGCCACTCTTGCAGATGGTCAACCCATCCTCATCTCCGACAATCTGATTGCTGCAGCATGCTGGCGCAGACATTTTCGAAACAGAGGAAGTATTAATTACCTTGATCTTGTTAAGATTCTTATTTGCTGCTCAAATTAGCCTCCTGTGTTTTTTCTCCACGAACAAATTCAGAACAGATTGACGCAGGGCAGCACTCACCTCAAACAGCTTTGCCTCAATTTACTTTAAATACAGATGTAGGAAAAATAAGAGTTATTTTCTCCATTCAGACAAACCTCAGGTCTTAACAGATGTAAAGAATCATACCAGGACCTCACTTCATAAAGCATACAATATCTATTTAAGCATTTAGGGCATTAACCTGAACACAAGAAGCCACTTGGAAACTCACTGTTGTTTCAGAATGATGTATTTACTTTGAAGAAAGTAGACAATACCCTTGTTAAATTAACAGATAGCATTCATGAGGAGTCTATGTGAAAGACACTCTACAAAGAGCGATGCTGCAATGTAAAGTCTTCAATAGCTTCATACTTTGTACATCATTCTGAAAAAAAAAAATTATTCAGGGCAGAGGAGCAAGGAAAACTCAATTATGATGGAAACCAAGAATTTTTTTTTTTTCCTTCGGTTAACCAAAATGAATATGAGTTTGCATTTGAATAATCTATTCTTATGCTTATTCTAAAAAACTTGTTGAATTAAGAAACAGTTGCTAAAAGACATAGTTTCATTTCTTAGAGCAAAAGAATCAATCCACTTTAAAAATACTACTACCCCAGACAATTTTTACTGAACAGGCTAGACAAATTCCATGCTCCACGTAAAAAGCTTAACATGAGAGTTTTATTCTGAACAAGAAAATATTTTAGTGACCCAACTTACTGGGTTTATGAGCTACAAAGGTATGTAAAATAAAACATTGTACTGGAAGGCAACGTGCCAAATTCTATCCAATCGTAACACCTTCTATAAACCAAAGGGCTCATTTGGCCAGAACCTATCCCTCTGTTTTATTACACTTATTAACATTTATTTTTCTTTTATTTCAAGGTGAGGAAGGTTTATAGACAGAACACTTTTCTAGAGTTCTTCCACCTATCGAATGAAAATGAGAGGGAAAAAAAGATGCCACAGGAAGCTTGAATGAGCTCATGCGGCGGCAGCAAGTTTCGCCGGGAGTCCCAGAACGCAGGCAGTAATTCTTGCTTGCAGCCACCCCATCCACGTTACACGCTCGATCAGAGATCTACAGACAGAACACGATCTAAGAAGAAAGGAACTCCCAGATGTCTCACGCGTTCGATACTTCTTCAAGCGCTACAGCTATTTGATTAAAGATCAAACAGACTGGAAAGGCAACAGCTTTTCTTTCAATTTATATGTTGTTGAGTCATTCTTCTTCCCTTTGCTTGCTGCCGTGATGTTCACTGCCTCTCTCAAGAGATACCATCTAATCTGCAGGCAGCATTGGCACGCATCGCCCTGAAGACCTTTTTTTTATGCTTAAGCCATTATATCATCCTTCGTATTAAAAAAGTTAAGGAGTTTATTCCTCTTTGATGGAGACCATAGCAGTGTGTTATCAATTTTAACAAAATAAAAGTGAAAGGATTCTATTCCCTATCCCTTGGTAAATATTCTAAATATCATTAATTATGATAAAAGAGAAAAATCCGCTATTAATTTATCACATCCATGTGACGGATGAAGAACCTGGCCAACACTAGTCATTTTCCCTCCTGCCTCCATCACTTTGGCCTTTTTGTTCATCCAACAAACAATCTTGAAAAGCACGCACGTATGTGTAAATTCCTTTTTTATAGCTGTGAGTAATCATACTGGCTATTCACATCAGTGAAGTTATGCTTATACTAAGTGTTTGCAGGACCAGTGTGTGCGCGCTTCCTCTGAACTACGAAGGCAAGGGAACAGAAAGACTAAGTATCAGAGTACAAGCAAGCAAAAATGCATTTCCAGAAAGAAAAGGAGAAAAATTATATTTTTTTAAAAAAAAATCCTGATATCCCTGGAAAATCACTAAAATAATGTTTCTAATAACAATAAAAACCCATAGGCTATCCTGAACCAGTTTCCCACCTCGCTTTAACTAAAACACTGGCAAACAGTAAGCATGGGGGCAAAAAATAAACACGTCTTAAAATTACTTGAATAACCAATAATAGCAGAGCTTAGGAAGGTGGAAAACCTGAACTACAGACCACGCATATTTATAATTTCCACAACAAGATGGAAAGCCCATTTATAAAAGAAAATGTCTTGGGACAAGGCAATAGCTTTTGCTTAGAGAGAGGCTGAATGAGGCATCTGAATATCCCATTTTCCAGGAGGCAAACAATCCCAGTGCATGCTAGTACAATAAAAATTGCATTACTCTATTGTGCTGCAGGCCAGCAAACCTGTTAAAGAGAAATACAAAGTTGTTAAGAATCCCACTATTAACCGTGAGAGGACTGCAGCTGGGGAGAAAATGTGGAAAAAAAAAAAACCCTCTAAAAAGGCACTGTTTAGCAAAAAAAAAAAAAAAAAACCCAACAAATTTGAATGTTCAGGGGCAGCAACAGTCACTTGATCTTTGAGTTTTAGGGTAAGACCTTTGAAAAAAAACAGTGTAGCAGATGTAATCCAAACTCCTCCTAGTACATTTCAGGCAAAGTCCCTAATTTTAGGTGAAGGTGACAAGCGTTTCGGCAATAAATGGATGTGTCAGCCATACACATAGACCTTAGACACTTAGGATCTCTCCACAGAATGAGCCCATCTAGAATAGGGATTACAGCACTGTTTCCTTCTCCCTCACAAAATCAGGAATTACTACTAATTACCAGCCTTCAAATTGCTTGGAAACTTAGGGCTCAATGTATTTTGTCAACATGTTTCACTCTCCCTACTAAACAAATATGCATGGAAACATTATTAATAAGATCTATATGTAATGCTCAAATTTCCCAGGTAATTTTAATCTGTGGGCACTAATTCTAGTATTTTAACACCACATAATGTTCCTTGAGTTAAAATTATTTTGTAAAGTACAGTTTAGTGAAACAGTTTGATGTTTTGCAACCAACTCACTTTTACAAAGCATCAATATTTTCTAAAAAATTATGGGAGACCAGAATGCTTTCAAAAAACTGACACTGTCAGAAAAATCATAGAATCACAGAATGGTTTGGGTTGGAAGGGAGCTTTAAAGGTCATCTAGTCTAACCCCCCTGCAAGGAGCAGGGACATCTCCAACCAGATCAGGTTGCTCAGAGCCCCGTCCAACCTGGCCTTGAATGTTTCCAGGGATGGGGCATCTACCATCTTCATTATAAAAAATTTCTTCCTTATACTTAGTCTAAACCAGGTGTTAATTTGCTTTCATTGTTATCTAAAATTAAAAAGACGGCACTTTCTTGTGTTGTCTCTAACAAATACTCATCTTTGTGCTGCAAAGAAAAGGTGTCATAATTTGTTTCTCCTTTCTCTCCTCCCCCCTCCCCTTTTTTTTTTTTTTTTTTTTCCTTAAGGTGACCACTGGGAGTTGCACTGCCTGGAGTCTTGATTAAATGTTTCACTGCATCCAGAACACTTCATCACGCAGCATAGCCAAAATCTATTATGGCTTGCAAGTGACTCATGCTTCAGGTATGAGAAGACCATAATAAAGAACATTTTACATAAAAAATGCCAAAAAGGTTGGTAATTTAATCTGGATTCTACGTAGGTATGCAAGGTCTCTGCATCCAGCCTGTGCAGACAATAAGGCGTTGTCTGGAAACGCGTTACCTACTGTGGTTACATTGAACTTTTCGGTAAACTCCAGATGATATCGCCACTGAAAAGAAATGGCTCGTTCTTGTGAGAGCACTGCAAATACCACTTTTAGTAGATGTGCAGTATGATTTATCCATTCGTGCTAGGGGTCCGTCAGTACCCTGGGAGAATATTTATTAAAACCAGCGACGTGGGAAACGGCGTCATTAGCCTGTGAGTAAACACGTGTGGCTGATAAATTGTGTCTTTCCACATGCTCATGGGAACAGATGAATAAACACCAGAGCAGCATACAGAAATTAACCTCAGAAACTGTTATTTGCAGCACTCACATGCATACCGTGCATCGCAGAAGGGGACGTGAGCGGTATCCTGCCACAGCCATTAATGGAATAACCACCAGACCTGGGTGCTTGCCCCCACCGCTCAGCGGCTCCCTGGTCCGAAGTCAGAAGCAAAGATGCTCTCAGGGCTCCCCAAATTGACTCCTTCCACTTCAACCAAGCCATTTACGTGTTCAGATGCCCTGTCAGGTCACTGCAGGCAAAGATTTGTCATGACGTTACGTTACACAGGGAAAGGAAGGGTCAGATATTCAAATGTTGAGAAAGGGCAAGTTCTCAAGATTTTACAATTCAGACTGTTTCAGTTACCAACTATTTATTGCTCAGGCGCCTTACATGCACGCAGCCATGACTGGCGACATCCCTCCGGTAAAGGCAACTGCTTCTGCCGACCCAGCAGAAGGCCACCAGCCAGGACACAACATCGGCACCTCCGCTCCCAGTCCCGAAACACCTGCAAAGGCTCGCTGAGGATGGGGTGCAATAACGACGAGCGGGGCTTTGCGGGCTGACTCCACTGTTTGAAAAGCCAAAACTGAAAAAAAACCACTTTTCTAAAGGCAAAGAAAGCCATGTCGCCATTCCCACTCTTCCTGAAATTAATATTTTAAAATAATTGTTTAAATGCTACATCATTTACTGCTCTCTAAAAAGAGGCATGGTCTCACATGCAACAGAGGGAATTAAGACTCAGCTAAGGAATGTACTACTCAAACCTTGGCTAATGTAAGAAAGCAACGGCACGCTGATATTAAAACACACATCAAAACATACATAATCATATACATGGAAACCCAAAATAATCCAACTTCACAATACATGAGAGATAAACAAAGTGGTACAAGGAATAAAAACGATAAGAAATGCCACAAGCAGTCATGTTTTCTCCCCCCTTCACCACCAAAACCATAATGAAATACAGGTTATTTTGTCAGTACTGGCAAATGAGTAACATGTGTAGCTCAGTCAATACTCATACAGTTTTAAAAAAAGAGATCAATTGTTCTAATAAGTTATTTTGAACTCCATTTCAATAGGACCAGCACTAGGACCTCCCCCAGACCTGCTCAGAAATGGCAAGCCAGTGGGACCAATGCATAGCTGGGCTGGCACTAAAGACCATAAGCTGCTCTACATGCATATGGCACCCGTGCGCATGTGTACATGCATGTAGCAAAGGCCAGGCTTCCATGCCAGCCTGCCTGCTCAGAGCAGGCACGGGGAGAGGGATATGGCAGAGCTGTTGCTCGTCTCCTCTCCCACTGAGCTGGTCCCGACGCTGCAGCCCAGGCGACCATGAGAAGCTGACATGAACCGCGACTCCTCCTACAACTGGAGAACATCAGTTTTCCAGCCTGGACCAACATCTCGGAGAGGTTTGCAGCACAAGTTATAGACCAGCTAGTCCAGGAGACCTTGAGTGCCTACTTGGCCCAACTTGTAATCTCAACGTGAAAATGCACTGACCTGGGGAGCACCATGGGGGTATGCACCTCAGTGACCACTATGTGTACGAGAAAGACCAGTTCACTACAGTGCATGTTAAGAGGTGAAATTGCTTCTCACGCTGCCGTTGGGACACAGTGCATGGCGAGGAGGGCAGCGAGAGCAGAGCAGCTCCATCCGTCCCTCAAGCGCTGAGTCAGCAGCACTGCTTGGCCACTGCAGGGACCAGAAAAACTTCTCCACCCATTCTTTCACTGCCTACCCACGGATGCTGGGACATGCACACACATGTGGTCCTATCTCATCTCCCGAGATAAAAGGGCTGATTTTCTCATAAAGACATTAATTCTTCTCTATCTAGCAGTACCTCTAGTCACAAAACCTATTCCAAATACCTGCCAAATCAATACAAACACTTGGCAAACTCCTGCTAGTGAGGTTTTTCTTTTTGGTTTGGTGAGGGTTGTTTTTTTTTTTGTTAAATACTAAAAACATTATACAGTTGGGAACCATTTAGTTTATAACTTTGCATTTAATTAAATGAGGTCTACTGCCATGTAATAAGAAATTGATTGAATTGGTAAGAACACTTCTGTCCACGCCAGAAAAAAAAAAAAAAAAAAAGAGGGATAAAGACAGAAAAAGTAAGCACTAGCAGTTCAAGGATGGGAATGTCACACCTCTAAATTAAATAAATCACCTAATTAAACTTATAGGTGTGACATTTAAGACACATTAAATCATCAGGACAATAGGACAAATCCAGTCCATCACTGAAAGCTGCCCAAACAGCAGAAGAAAAGCTCTTTACCCAGAGCCATGGTAGAAAAAGCACTGCTAAAGTCACTTAAGAAAACACAGGCTTTTTCCTGTGAGTGGAAGGGAATTAAAGATATAGACCTGAATGCTGACTGATGTTTTGCAGTGTTATGAGGGCTTTATGGTGGCGCCTTTCTGAGAAGAAATCCTAGATTCCTTATTCCTTGTTTGCAGACTGCAGTCAGTCTTCTGCAGCAGCTTTGCATCTGCTTCTGCAGCATCAGGGAGGGGTTCCATCCCCATGGCCATCGGCCACTTACGGCCAGAAACGCCTTTTTATGTGGCCACAGACGGACCTTCTCATTGTGGTTGCCCTCAGCAGATCCAGCTGACCATCAAGGCTATGGTGGCAAGGTCTCCTCCGCCAGCAGGGCGAGTTCTGGGTGTTCAAAGGATCTCAAAGAGCTTCGATGGGTTTGCTTCGTGCCAGTGAATACACACCGCCTGGCTATATGCTGCAGGTCTGTGTACTCCTCTGCCTTTCCTCTCTCCTGCATGGTTGCAAAAGCCACCGCAGATCTGCTCAAACATAGGTCGCACAGGACTTAAAAAATATTGTATATTCTCTGGCACATTTATAGGGCAAACACTAGTACTGGTAAGGCTAAAACTGACTCAACTTAGATTCATCCAGCTTCACTCTTGGTCTTAAGTAATTTGCCAAGGACAGAGACAAGGCTTCAGCTTAGTCAGATTAGGGGACATTTAGAAGCATGCGGTTTTTTTATTTGTAGGACTCAGATAACAGCCCCTAAGTGTCCATGATGGGGACTTTTGCAATGGCTATGACAGCAAGTAAACCAGAGCTGTTTGGCTCTTCCAAAACGGAAATTGCATTCAACCAGGGTGCAGTGTGACAGAGTCATGTCCCCTGAGTCACCAAAGGCAGCAGGCGCATTGCTTCACTACGGGGCCAGGCAGCTGGGAACCGGCTGGAAAGGCCCCTCTCGTCCTCCTGGAGGAAACAACAGCTCCATGACTTCTGTGAGCTTGGCAAAAGGACATGAAAATGCACATCAGCGGGATAAGCGCTCGTGAAGGTAAGCCCTTGGACTGCCATTCCTTGGCCCCCACTCCAAAGGCCTTCCAGGCTCATTGAGGGTCTTGCAAACAATCAAAAAGGTTAACCCTGCACGGCAGCAGGTTCGGGGAACCTATCTTCAGAGAAGCAAATCCTTCTGTTTCCCTTTTCTTTCCCAATCTCCATCTTCAAAATACATGGTTATGCTGCTTTCCCTGCTGACCTCAGAAAAATTGAGCAAAACAGCCAAGAACTTCAATTTTCTGGGCACACCAGCCCTCCTTTATCCACTTTTCTCCCACATAGCAGAATCTTTGTTTAGGCAGCTGTATCTTTATGCAAACCTTACCCTAGCTATTTTTTTGGTCCATCATGACTATACCACCTCTACTACAACGATCAAGAAAGTCCTTCTTGCCAACAGTAGACTGCTGCAGTGTGTATCAGACCAACTCCTATAGCTGGACAAAAAAGAAAGTCCCACATGCCTCCAAACTTTGTTTCTCTGCCCAACAATATTCAACTGGTCTACATAATCTCTCCCTAAAAATCTTGCTTTTTCTAGCATTAAGACCCTTCTTGAAGCTGAATAAAGCCAACTATATTGGATCTTTACCAAACTGGGAAGATTAAAATTTACAGATAACTGCAAACTTTGATCTCCAGAAATGTTCTGAACAGCTGCATAACACAATTTTTTTGGCCTGGGAATGTGGAAGGTGGCTGAAACTCATTTTATAATTTTTTTCATGTCAGCCAACAACAATTTTAGTTTTCCACACTTATTTTCTGAATTTTCAGTCACTGGACTTTGTATTTGACACAGAAGAATTTCGAAAATCAAGCACTAAAAATTAATTAAAAGGTACCTTTCAAACTTATTGTTTCATCACTTCTGTAAATACATATATGACCCTGAGCAATGAAGAAAAATAAAGCAAAAGAAAACAGGCATTCACAGAAATAGCTGGAATAGCTGGAACAGTGTGCTTATGTGGGATTCCTACAGTCATCTTCCTTAATAAAGAATATGAAGTGTTTTATTTGAGCATAAATTCAGAGATCTGACTTTTATTGGTTCCCAAAGATCTGCTACACCTTTCCTTAGATGCAGAACCTACATCAACCTACGAAGTTATACATTCTGGCCACTACAGTCAATAATGAGAACTTTTAATAGTCCAAATCCTATATTGATATCCAAGTGCTATATTGCAGCTCTCTCCCCCAGTACCAATGACTTTGCACTCATGGACTTCAGTGTATTCAAAGATGACTCCTTAAGGGGAGAGCAAAAACAGACTGTAGACATATGTATACACAACACATGAGCAGAGTGAACTTATTTAACAGTTGCTGTAGTTAATTTCTGCCTCAAAGGGTTGACTGCTACACTTTTCTTTTTTTTTTTTTCTAGTTTTAGTGTAGTAAACTTGTAGGCTGCCTGGGAGGAGAGGACAGAGGTTAACGCCTGACAGTACACGCTGTCCTGCTGTCCTCTTATGGGACACTCCATGACTGACCTGCGGACACTTCACAGCCACCTGCTCCCAAAGGACATTAGAAGAACGTGGCTTTATTGTGGACAGTCCTAAGCAAGCCCTGATTACTGAGACAGAAATATCACCAGCAGTTGACAATTACAGTATAAACACAGCTGTTTGGAAGGCCAGTTGGACTGCTCCAGACAAAGAACGACGAAACCAAATCCTCCTTTCAATCACGTCAAAACTAACTTTGAGTTTTGATAATCTTAGTAAACTTAAAAGGGGAAAAAAAAAGAAGGAAGAAATATACTGGTATTTCTGCATATCTTAATTTTAGTGTGGCAGGAAGCAGAAACACCACAAGAGAACAGTTCTCATGGTATTTCCAGCATGAGTGAAACCAAAGAGACTTTCTTGCTCAGGTCCTTGTCTGATGTCCTGACTATCCCTTACATTATAGCACTTGGGTTTTTCAGTTATTATCCTGATCATACCAAATCTTTGATCCTTTGAAAGTTCACCACCACTGGTCATTACTACAAGCCTCTGGATTTAAAAAAAAAAAAAAAATCTATGGGAAGAATTTTAGCAGTGCTGAGAATCACCAGTTCCCTTCTGAGGAACATACTCGGAGGGGAAAGAAAAAAGAAATCAGAATGAATCCTCAAATGTAACCATAAAAGATTCAGAAATTCTTCACAAAGTTTAAGCACCCTTAAATATATCATTGAAAGACATAATTCTTTATTTGGAAGATTGAACCTAAATTCAATTTATTTGCGTTTATCCTTTGTTTTGCTTCTCCATTCCTTAGAGGTGATAATATATCTCATGTCTTCAATAGGCTGTTTATGCTGTGGCATGCGATTTTTAAGAAATGTATGTTTTTTCTAAGTGATCTTGTAGGTAAAACTGTAACAGCATCAGTTTTGCTGGTTTTAACTTAATCAAGAAGTTCCATGTCATGGATGTACAAACTGGCCCACCATCCATATGGACCAGATTAGAGGATGATCATTCATTGTATGTTCACAATTCAAGCATTTCAATAGTTTTACAAACAATCAAGGAAAAATATTTTGAGGACAAAAATGGAATTATTTACAGTGAAAATATTATATTAAAGAGTAGGAGAACAGAAACAGAGGGTTGGCAAAAGTTAATGTATTACACCAAAGAAAGTCACATAGTCACTCTTACTAAAGAAAATTACAGTAACAAACCTGGGCATCGTGGAGAGGTCTAGAAAATAATGCTGCATTTTTCCCTCCTTTTTGTACTGTTTCCCCCAACACCACCTAAATTTCCTAAATCTCATCCTGATTTGAGCCTTCCACAGAGTATGACATAGCTTATATTTTCTTCAGAATAATGTAGAAAAAATGCCAGAGTAAAATTTTTAGTAAAAAAAAAAAATGTTTTCTAGGTACAAATGTAATAATCCTGAAAGCTTTCTAAGAAAGTCATCAAGCAGCAGAAAGAAGGAAAACAAGGCAGCCAAAGATTTCTGAATTATTAAAATTATAGCAACAAGTCAGAAGCCTCTACTAGCTCACAGTGTTAATAATGACAACATAATTATCAACGTAATTTTATAATGAACAGTTGGTGATAGGGCAACTGGGAAACTGTCATGCCTCAAAGACATCATAGTATGCTTTACATGTATTTATTTCTCTTACTACAAGTAATTGCATAGGAAGTAGAGAGGCAGATGTTCTGTTTAAAAATATTCTATAACTGAAAATATAAATATCTAGCTAGAAACATACTCTTTGAAAAATGCTATTAGCATTTGTGAGAAATTAATAACATCATTTTTTTGCATTTATCAATAGCTGCCTACTACAAACTTCCAGTAGACTTCTCAAACATGACTAAAGGCATCCTTGTAGTATTAAAATGATGACTGTATTTGTCTTCCAGAGGGGGGAAAAAAGGGAATAGAGAAATAAGGTAATATGATGGGTCCAGTGCAGCTTATGGCAGATCTGGCTGCCGGCCTAAGCCCTCATCAGTCCTCATTTTCACAGTCAGAATGTGACATTATCCAACAGTTGTATGGACACTAATGACCAAGGAAGGAAGGAAACTTCTCACAAGAAATCTCTGTCTTGCTCTCAGCCCCCAAAAAGTCCCCAAAAGCATGTGCATAATGCAGTCATTCCTTCAGTGACTTCTGTGACTAAACAATTCTAGAGAGAAGCAGAAGCTGCTATTAACACAGAAAACACTTCAAGCGATGGCACAATAAACAGTATCCTCATTTTGGAATCCTAAGGTACACAGTCCAAAAAAAGACACACCACAATTTGAAAATGCACAGTTTGCAAGTAGCAGAAAGATGTGCAAATAATTGTATTTGTTAGATTTGTTAAGCTATCATAGAAATATACCACCACATGCTCAAAGTTTATTCACTGTCTTGCTACAGTGACAACCACAATAGCAAAATAACCAAGCTACAGTCTCCCCCATTCCCCAAATATATATAAAACTGAGCAGACAGAAGTTTGTCAAGCTTTTCTATTTACAGAACAAAAAAGGTCCAGGTTATGTACACCATTACACTTTTATTCCATCTATTAAATAAATATGTATCATATTGGCACGCACAAGTTCAGAACAAATTAAATGTTTTGCAGCGTTTTTCCAGAATTTACTCAGTTCTTATGTAGACAAACGCCTTTTGAAGCCAATGGATACAAGTCAAAGCAAAAACTCACTGAGAACTGTCTCAGTCAATCCACTAGCAAACTTACTTGTGCTTTCCTGAACAATATCCAGCATCCCAAGTGATACCACCACGAATCAAAAAACACACAATAGCCTAAAGGACAATACTATGCCCAATATGATATTGAATTAAAATTAATTTCATTTTTATGTCAAATTATGGTACAAGAAATTCAGATGTATCTAGCAATTATTTCATAATGTGCTAACACTGCATAGTATAAAAGTCTCATTTATCTTTAATAGCTGAATAAATGGATAGCAAATTGTGAGGAGACCTACACGTCTAAGTGTGATGAAGACGAAAAGCGATGATCAGGAAAAACTGGCATCAACTGTTAACAAACTGTCATTTTATAAGCACCCGCGCATATTCTTACAGGACATAATAGTCCAGCGCAAGTCTTGTGAGTAATTTTAGATGGATGGATGGGTGGTATTTGGTTGAAGTTAGTACAGAACAAGGGGCGAATTAGACTTAACAGCAGTTTCTTTCAGTCTGGCATTTTAAAATCAAGCTGCATTTATTTTAGATACTCAAGGAAAGTTTTGACAAGTACCACCACCCTTGTTAACTCACCACCACTTGCCAAACTTCTAAAGGAATTTTGTTTTCTCAAATTTGATCAAGTCATCAACACTGAAATAGGGTCACTTTCAATGCTTAGGAGAGGTATGCTAATTTGCTCAAACCTAATGGAGACATTGAAAGTCCTCGGTCATAAATGCCTCTGCAAATATAATGTGGAAAAAGTTAAGCACCTCCCAAGCTGGTAACATCTGTCCCTCATCTTCACTATACCTTATATTACAGTTATAAATATAACTCCTAATGTCTTCATCTTCCAGGTCAACTTAATTTACAGTAACTTTCCCGAGGGGATTCATGATAGCTACAGATAACAAAATTGAGAAGTGCTGCTCTCTTGGTATTGTAGAAATATCCTCATCTGTATCATCTAGTAGCAAGCAATAAATGCAAGCTGATCATGAAACAGGCAGGGAACGGAAAGCTTTGAAACCAAAATAAATACAGCAAATTTGACATATGTAGCCTGGTCCCCAGCCCTCTCATCATTAGCTATGGGATGCGCTAACTGTGCAAATGACTGGAAAATTATTAAAATGAGAATTAATGACGTAGAAACTAGAAATAGCCAGGAAATTATTTTGTGCAACAGAAATAAATACTTAGGGCTGTTTCAAGTATCTGCTGAGTGTGGCACACGTAACATTAAAAACAGATTTATGTTACCACCCTGACTTACCCATACTAAGGATAACACACATTTCTCATAACTTCAGATAACCTTGCTTTGTGGTTTCTATCTACTCTTCACTGAGTTTCCAACACAATATTTAAACACCTTTTTAAAGGCATCTTTATCTTTCATTTATGCTTTATGAATCAATGACACACACCCTGCTGTGTGCCATATGCTGGCGTGTTATATTTTGTCTCAAAAGAAAACATTTCTAAAAATGATTAATTTTAGATTCCTGGTATATTCAAAACATCTTCCCGACAACTATTACCTGTGCATTTTTTTCATACATATTTCTTACATAGGCATCACCAAACAACACATAACAGCTGTCTTACTTCTTGAAGTCCAGTAATTCCCATATGCTCTCCAAGCAGGCCATGGTAATTCCCCAACATGAGATGGCATGTGAAATGCTGTAAGTACTTGCACTATGCTTCAGGGAGAAAGTTACAGGTCACGATTACAGTAATCTAGGTTAAAATAACAACAGTAAAAGGAAATGAAGGGGAAATATTTGAAGCAATGCTAATTGATGACTGGATTCACATTCTGTTTTCAGTTAGCCCAAAACAAATTCTGAGAGACTCCAGCAAGGTCAACGCCTTTCTTTACATGTGTTGCACAGACTAATGTACTCGGTAAAGACCGCTGAATGAACCAAAATGAGCCTGCAACACAGTGAAGTTAAAAGGGTTAATTGAAATATCTTTGTGTGGAAATGCAAACCCCTCAAATCTGTCAAAATTAATGAGAAAGGCCAGAAGAAACATTACAGTTCTCCCGTCTAGACTGCCAGAACCTACAGTCTGCCTCACGTTAGTAAATGCTGTAGAAAATATATTCTTTCTTCTGGCTGTGGTATTTACATTTTACAGTCCGTTACCCCTTTAATGCAACAGAGTGGACTTCATTAAGCAATGCAATCCATCACTGTTTTAATTGCCCTTGCTAACCCACGTTCTTGAGGCCACAGTAAAACTCCCGATTTGTTAGTAACAGCCCACAGAAACACACACAGAAAAGTCACAAACATCCAAATTGGGGTCTGGGCCGCTACCAGGCAAACCAGCGCACCGCTTGGTGCTCATGTTCAGAAGAGTCAAGATGGGGCCGAGAAGCTGGATAACTTTATTCAGCCAAAATTTTATACTTGCTAGAACACAGTCATGGATATTCATTTCAAAACAATGAATCCATGGAAAAAAAAGTTCTCATGGTAAGGAAAGAATGTGCTAATTTGAAAAGTTACAGTTAAGTCACGTAGCCTTGTTTCCTACAAAGCTCTGCTGTGTTACGGCCCTTTTGTCTGCCAGTCCCAAGGTCTGTGCCATGTCACCTGAAGAAACTGGGAATGCCTCCGGAGATCAATTTAACTTTGAACCTCTGAGCAAATACAAAATATCTATTAGCATACACAACTTGGAAGTTCACCTGAGTTTACTGCAACTGGAATGATCCCCTTCCCCCTTGCCGTTTCTCTCCACTGGGAAAGGCTGATGTGAAGCTCAGAAGGCATGAAGCAGGCAGGAGACAGCTGGGACATTAACAATTAATTTTTCCAACACTTGGCTCGCAGCAATGTACCCCCCTGAATCCCTAACCTCTTCAGTCTACTGAAGCATCAGAAACCACACTCAGATAAAACTCTTGTGTAGGCAAATAGCACGTCTCACAATGCACTGGTCAAAAATGAAGGGTCGACGCTGAGGTTGCTTTATCACAATTTTCTGTGCTGCTACATACATTGACAGCCTAGAAATTTCAGAACTAGAAAAATACCCTGGTCATGCCATATTTGAACTTACTCATTTACACTCTATTGTAATTATTTGATGCTCTCCCCTGGCCTTTACTGTTGAAAGCAAGGCTGACGAACAGAGATGCTTTAGCATGAGCGGAAAGTTTCAATGAGAAGTTAGTGCTCTGCCAGCCTCCTCCACTACTAAAAACCAGGTGCAACTTGCTAATATTCTGGGGTGACAATCCAGCTGCAATTGCACAAATGGTCAGTGCAGTACACTTTCCAACCCCTTTCCTATATAATGAAAATTATGAAGAGAATGGAACTGAGAAGAACCAGCTACCATGACAAATACCAATGTTCATCTACAGAAGGAAACTTTAGCTTTTTCCTCCAATTTGCGAAGACAGCTCTGTGAGAACAAAACATTCTTATGAAAAGCTGCACAGCACCCCTGTAACTGGTATATTTGCATCTAACGTTATGTGCTGGTTTTGGCTCAGATAGAGTCAATTTTCTTCATAGCAGGGCTGTTTTATACTTGCCTGCTGATGGCAAGTAGTGAACAAATTCCTTGTTTTGCTTTGCTTGCGTGTGCGGCTTTTGCTTTACCTGTTAAAATGTCTTTATCTCAACCCATGAGTTTTCTCACTTTTACTCTGCCGATTCTCTCCCCCATCCCACCGGGGCAGGGAAGTTAGCAAGCGGCTGTGTAATGCTTAGTTGCAGGCTGGGGTTAAATCACGACACGTCATTAGAGGGAAGACTTCAGCTGCTGTAGCTAACTTTAAAAGAGGAATAAATGCAGGACCTGGAAGGGAAGTCATGTAGAAACACATCTGGTCATAGCCAGTTAAATGAGGTAAATAAACACTACGCAAAGAATGGCTAAACACTGCCTCTTCCACTCTCTCCATTTCAAGGAAAATTTGCTGAAAAAAAATGACAAGATGCACCTAACTAATGAAGACCAAAACCTAGAGAATTATGGATGCCTAGTGATGCAACTGGAAGGTTAAAAAGAAAACTTAAATACCCAAAGAACCTGATTTTGTGCAAACAATATGTAAATGTGATTAAGTAAAAAGTAAACCTGATTTACCAATTCATAGTAAGTCTCAAAGTCTGTTGAATTACTGCTTGCTATCTTGCTGTAACAGTTTGCTTTCATGAGATGAATTAAAACTAATAAACACCTGGAATGTGCTTTTCTTTAATAGCTTGTACTTTAGGAAGCTTACTGTCTACCCAGTTGTTTGAGTAGATGGTGTAAAATAAGGAGGAAGTGCTCTGCCAAGCACTCAGCAGCAGATTACTAACGATTACAACAGCTGGTATGAATTCAGAATGAACAATGACTGTTTGTATTTACATTTGGTTGTGGAATACCTAGTGAAATTAACTTTCTTCCTGTCTAAAATTGTTTCTTTGAACATTGTTAAAGACGGGTGACAGGCAGGTTTAAGATTTTCTCCAGTATTATTCTGTCTAGTTACTTTTAGCCAATGTTATTCCTCTTGCCCTTCTTTGTAACTAACAGCGACATTAGTCTTGCCGATTTTGCACAATAATTTTAGATCACAGCAGGCCAGAGGTTTCCAAAAAGTTTTTCTGTATGTGCTGAGGTGATGCCACCACTCCTCTGTGAGTACTTTGGCCAGAGGATGGCAGAAGACATTGAGTTTCAGATCCTGCTCTGCCATCCTGCTGTAAGGGGCCACAAAAGCACAGGGAATCCTTTTATTTCTCTGGGCTTGACACCAACATTACAGTTGGATGGGAGAGCGGCTCCAAACGGCCTCTTCGTGCCGGTGGCTGAGCCGCAGGCTTGCTTCTCCCCTCCCAAGTCCATCCTGCCCACCGAGGCCCAGCTGCAAAATAGGTCTGATCCAGAGCTGGAGGGAACCAGGCAAAGCAAACTCATTTCCCTCACCATCTGGAGGCTGCAGACAGCGATACGTTTCATGTAGAGTAGCGGCAAAGCCACAATTGAAGCCTATGATAATTACGCCCTATGGTGGTTTTAAAACTTTTCCCATCTTAGTCTTCAGAGAAAAACAAGCAAAAAAAAAAAAACCCAAAAAACAAAAACAAAAAAACCTACAAAGGAAAACCTTACAAAGCAGAATAAGCTTCCCAGTGGGACTTTGCCAGCCCGCACCCGTGTCGAGGTACACAGTGGGATGCAACCAAGGAGAGGTGACCACCGAAGCTGCTGGATGAGCTCAACGGCTCCGATATCCCTTTGTGCAGCATTTCAGGGTCTTGGGCAGCCTGGACATAGGCACCTAGGACATACGAGCTACACACCCAGAGTGTGAAAACCGTGTTGGCATCTCTGGTAAATCCATACCTGCTGCCACAACTCCTCATTTCTTATTTTTCAGGCTGCCGAACATCTACTCAATGAAGAGCAGAAATGCAGATAGGAATCTTAAATCAATTTTCTACTGAAAGATAATTACCTAAAGTAGTTTGACACATACGAGGACATCCTTTTTCCATTAATGTCACACAAAAGTCTTTTCCTACGTTTCTAGCAGTCCCTGGTAAAATACCACAGACATCAGAACAGCATCAGAAAGCAGCTTATGGAGCATATTATCATAACTTACTTTGCGTAGAAGGTCATTAAGAACGTGCAAGTACCTTCAAAATCGTATTTATTCACTGTATTTCAGTAAGAGCTTGATGAATGTTAAACTTTTAGTTCTTGGGCTTAGCATATAGCATTGTGTTAATAACTTTGTACTTCGAAGATTTAGAAAGTGTGCTGCAAACTATGATTTCCAGTATTTGTAGCTCTCTAACTTGACACACAGCTACAACATCACAAATGCTCCACTGAACTAACACAATCATCACCGAGAGCATATCAAATTCTGCACTAATTTTTATACTGTACAGTCACTGACCTCACCAGTGCTACCTAATTGCGCTTTCTGTACCACACTTACTTTATATCACAGTACCTTATCAAATTTGCTAATTTATGTACAAAGACAACTCAGCTCCTCTGATTTTTTTTTTGGTACATTTATGTGTGCATCTTATTAAGATTAACTCTACTAACACCACAAATTTGATAATCAGTTTGACAAATCAGATCATCAGACTACACAGAAACAGAGCAGTACTTCAATTGTTTGGTTTTTTTTTCCTGAACTTGAGCTTATTTCCTGGTATTGAAATAATAATTAAATTACATAAAAATTCCTATTGGTGTAAATCCTATTGCCTTCAATAACTATGCCAGAAGGCGGTCCATTATGTTAGTCATCTGCTGCAAAACAGAAAATAGCAACCACGTAACAAAATAAGGCCAACTAAAAAGATTTATTCCACTCTTACCACAGGTCCCTTCGAATTGTGTAACCCTGTACAATGGCTATGATACCATCTTGTTTCTCTAAAGTGTGACTAACAAAAGGTGACTAAGAATTCCAATCAACGTGTTTTTTCCTGTAGGCATAAAAATCTTATTTGTACAACTAATGCACCGCAGCAACAGAAGTTGTGTCTCTCATTTGGCACAGGGTCAAGGAACGCTTGCTAAGTGCCAAATGCTCCAGTAACCTAGATAACTTTTACAGGGACAACACACAAAAGAAAAAGGAGGTTGCTACTGCATTTGCTACCAGATACAGCCTTAGAGTCCAACGGTAGTGCTTTAGAGTGAACCATCCTCTCAGCAGACCATGTTGGAAGAGACCCCTGTACTTACAGGCTATATATTTTTTAAAAAATATATATTAAAAAATAAAAAAATAAGTAAATCTAATTCCTGACAATTTATCACTGCATGTCTTAAAATCAAGAACAAATCAGTGCATCGGTAATTACAGCATCTGCTCTTAAGCCCTTGCATGCGCTTGCGTGCACCTGCTCAGTACTCTCAACAATAACCTTAAAAACATGACCAGAGATCATCTCACAACTTCAAGGCAACTGAAAAATATATTAAGTTCAGGTAGTGGTTATGAACCCACTGATGGGACTAAGCTAGCGTTCCACTGGACAAAAGCTCAGTTTAAAAAAAAAAAGATGTGTGCAGTACTGGGCTTTATGTTTTCAAACACAAAAAGGTTTGTGTGAAACGGGAAGGGCCACCGTCCAGGAATGCATTAGCAAAAGAAAAATCTCCATTGGAGAGCTTCATCCTAAGTATTCATTGGCTGGCGATGGTGTTTTACAAACAAAGAATTTAATGAAAATATTCTGTTAAATATACTTTAGTTAAAAGTCTCCTCAAAATAAAAAGGTTTATGGTCAGGCAAAGCAAAGCACCAAATTTTAAAAATGAAGAGAGCTGTCAGCATTAACCCTCCCTGATATTTTAAGAAGGTGGTTTCTCAAGGTACCAAATTAACACTTGGTTCAGAGCAAACCTGGACCAGCTGCAGGGGGATCTCGGTAGGAGGGATGGATCACTGAGTAATTTCAGTGGGAGTTTGAAACATGACATACCTGAAAGCTGAAAGCTACTGAATATCCTCAAAGCCTACATAAAGTCTCAGAAAGATTATTTCAAACAGAAGGTAAAATATATTCGACATATAACAGAGACTCCCTGCTATCCCCTGTTGCCAGCTCCACGCTGAGCGTTAGTTATCCTGTGGGAATGGCTGCTCCCCTTCTGGGTGCCCACTACAGAGATTACTTCAGGGCTGGCAGAAGAGAGCTGTTATCCCAGTTTCGGCCTCAGTTCTGCCAAGTACGTGTGAACCAAGTGGAGGAGGTCCAAATATTTCACTAGACGGGCAATTTGTGTATCTGTGTTCTCGTTCTACTGAAGCAGCGGCGGTACACGCCTTTGCAGTGCAATTTCTACTTGCTAATATAGCCCATTTTTTGGAAAATGCTGCGAGACCTCTTCACAGTTTTCAAAAAATCTACCTATTTCCTTCTGTTACGCAAGTCACTGTCCCTTTCTAACCTCACTACTTTTGTTCCACTGCCATTAACACAAATGTCTCTCCGTATACAAGCAGGCAGATTAAATAGTGGGTAAGGCGCCTGTCTTCTAACCATTGAGAAATTAACTGGCTCCCTTAGGCTTTCTTCATTAGCCTTATTCTCTACCTGCAGTCTTCTCATAATGTTTATTTCTCTATTTGTGTGCTTCAATATCCTTCCTGCACAAGCAGGCAACGCTGTGGGCAACACAGCATGACAGCTACACGTAGTCAATATATTCCGATGTTTTACAAGTGACCTCCCAACACATGCCTCTGACATGGGAGGTATGAGCTGTTTAATATGTCCCTTCTGGAGAGGAGTTACATCCCAGCATTGTTTCCACATCATGATGGCTCATTCCTGAAGTAGAAGTGAGAGAGGGAAGGAGGAAGGATTATCTGCTCTTTCCCAAGCCACTGGCATGAGATTTTACGTAGAATTTTTTTTCAGAGGAACAGAAGAGGTGAGAGATGTCACCTACACAACCAAAGAAAGGGTTTGTAGGCACCTAAAAGACAACATGGAGATAAAAACCAGCAGAAGGCCAGTTGTTTAAAACCTAATTTCCTGCAGCGATGGAGCAACGGACCATGTGTACAAGGGAAAAGCCACAGACGTTGCATCTTTCTATTAGAGAGGGTCTTCCCATCTGAACACAAGCCAATAACATGCCCCAGCTGTAGGAAAGGCAAACAACATGCTAGGGCATAAAACCAGAATTGCCATGTGTATGGCCTGAGAAATAATCCTTCCGTTCTGCTACTCATAGCCTCACCTTGGCTACAACACTTGGATGAAACTGCAGTACAGAAATCCAGTAAGGAAAGAGCTCAGAAAAGAGAAGCAATGATGACCACAGTCAGTAAACTTGACCCACCAACTGAATGAGATTGCAAGAGCTGAGATTTAGTCTAGAAAAAGAATACTGGAAGAAATTATATGGAAATAGCCTTAAAACATGAAGAGAAAAAGAATAAATTGTTCTGCATGTCTGAAAACCAGAGGACTTAAACAGTAATAAAAGCAACTTAGGTCAGCAACAGGAGGAAACGCTGCAGCGCTGGAAAGGAGGAGAGTCTAGGAAGGAGTAGTAGAAGCCACTGCCAGGAACAACAAAAGCACACTGGACCAGGTCCTGCCTCTATGCTGGAAAACACGTAGGTTCCTCCCAACCCTCTCTCCTGCGATATCGCAACAGTTCAGGAAAGACTTTAGTTGACCAGTTACTACCAGCACTTGATAAGACCAACCTGGTAGAGACCTCAGTGAGAAAACTGACCGGGCAACCAAAATGAAGCTTCAGGCTGCAGCATGGCACCATCCACAACACGTGGGATACTTGTCTGCATCCCTTTTAAACACTGCATGACACAAGCCTTTATTCAGGAATATTTCAGTGTCAACACCACCTTGAGCACTATAACCCATAAAAGTCAAGACTTTGTACAAAAAAAAAAAAATCTGCATTTGATTTGCTCTTCCTGCTGCTCTGCACATCACCACCACAATTACAAACAGAAGTACTTGGCTCCATGCCTTGCCCTTTTATTACTTTACTATGCTTCACTGCCAATCCTTATGGCAACAGAACTTGCAAAGTCATGGACTCTTACAAAAATCATATAATACTAAAACCCTGTACAGTGAGATTCCTCCTACTTTTGGACACCATGGGGTTTCCAGGTATTGTTTTTTGTTCTCATTTTATATTTAATATAATAGCCAGAAATATGAGTCAATAATAATTTGGAGACATTTTTTTTTTTTTTTCAATCTTAGGTATTTCCTTTCTGCTTTCCCTAGTCCACTCTGATGATTTTATTTATACTGCAGACTCCTTGGGGCAGAGGCAGCCTGTACTGTGTGTTCTTAATCTGAGCTTACAGAAGAAGGTAGAATGGTGAACCGCGATCCTCGCTAGCTGAATGTTGCTTCATCATTTCACCTAAGCGTTGTCCTAGGCTAAGGCTGAGCCTACAGCCTATCAGAGTAAAAGGTGTCCCTACAACCACCACCGAGCATTTCTCACAGCATCACACATGTACCAGCTAGTCCTCTGCTCACAAGCACGTGAGCTGCCACTCGGAGGCCTATTTAGACAAAATTAGTTTTGATCCTTATTGGGTTTTTTTTAAAGACTATTTATTCCAGCACTGAGAATGACTCAACCCCACCACTTGAAGTCACTTAAGAAGAAAGTACAGTAGGTAAATGTTGCCATCTACACATGGCCAACCAAAGGGTTTTATGCCAGGCTTGGCCATGAAAATGCAGGGAAAAAACACTGCTCCGCTCCCCTCCACAAGCAGCTAACATCGTGTTTTAAACAGGCTCTTAATGAAGCTGAAATCAGTGTTATGTGGAAAAGGAATGTTCTGGAAGATTTAAGTCCCATAAGAAAAGGTACATATTATCTAGATCTGTAAACAAGAACCATACACAAAGTTTGAATTTGCAACTACCGTGTCAAAAACAATCTCGTCATTGAATTATCACTTTCCTTTCCTGACCCATACGCACAGATTACATTCTGCAATATCTCAGCTGTCAATTAGACATTTATATGACACTTACAATATATTTTAAAATAACATTTCATACGGCAGCTGTGTTTACAGAAGGAAATATTTTTATAGGGCTCTTAGTAACAAATGTCTCCCATTTCTTTAAGTCTGCCCTTCATTCTAATTATCCCCATCACTTTCCTAATGAAATCTGTCCCTGGTAGACAGATTATCATCTGCAAAGTTCAGAGAACAGTATTCATCTATTTTGGCATACCACCTGTGAAGGACATTAGGATTTCAGTCCAGTTAGATCCATGACAAAACATTCAGAAAAATACAAATATTCCAAATTATTACTTTTTTTTACTATTACACTACTTTAGGTGACAGAGTACATGATGGAAAATAGCCTCCTCCACTTCTAATTGAAGAAATAGAGACTAAAATACAATCTAAAAAGAATAATTAAATACTATCTTAGGTTTGGGGGTTTTTTTCTTACTGAAGTTTAAATCTATTTGCTGTCTTTACCTAACGTATGTATACATACCTGCAGGTATTTTCAAAACACATATGCTTTAAAAGCAAACGTTGACACTGTGGAGTTAAAGTTGTAACGTAAACATTGGTATAATGCCCTTACACAACACTGAATAAACCCTGACAGCAAAAGATCAAAGATCTCCCACCTTAGACTTCACTGATTTTCCAAGAAACTTCACATTAGTTGAATAAAACCCATGGCTCACTCAACCTCTACTTAACAGCCACGGCTTCTGAATCTGCATTATTTATTTATTTATCCCCACTGACCTCTTTGGGTGCCGTATCCTCCTCCCTACGGTTACGGTAGTACATGAAAATTTTAGCAACCCTTGGTGTCTTTTACGTTCAATAAGATGGCTTGAGAAAGACAGTCAGTTAACCTACATTTTTGAAACGATGAAGAGTTGTAAATTAAAACCAAAATACATATTTGTGTGAAGCTTTCATCATGAGCAGAAATTATGGCCAAAAAAGATTCAGAAATGAACACAGGGGCTGGAAAATCTGCCCTTCCTGACACTGTGAAACACATCCTCTTAACTGAAAAAGGGGTGCACATCAAGAAGGCAATGGTGCATGAAAAATGAATCTGAAATCTCAGCTCAGTACTGCTTTTGGCAGTCCTTATTCTTGCCAGAACAATGCAATGCCCTGGTCTGCAGAGAAAGCACGTGCCGTAACTGACCACCGGAACATCTCAGGTAGGTATTTGCTAGAGAAAGAGATGGTTGGAAGCCAGTCATTGATTCTTGTCAACTCCACTGGCAAAAAGGAAAAGGGAAAAAAAAAAATCCAAACTATCTTGTAGGAGTTTTTTGTTTAAACCTACCCAGAATGTTTATAGCACTAACAGTTATTACTAGGTAGAAAGGTAAGCCACCATAGAAAAAATTACCAACATTGACAGCAATTCACTCGTAAATGCCTTAATTCATTTTCCAGCTCAGAAACATTTGTCCCTATTTTAGGTCCCTGCAGCTTGAATTGCTATTTATTAATTGTGATGTATTTCAGCTTAGCCTAAAATTTGGGTACGTCTGAGTTATTCAACCCTGGTAGGATTAGTAGTCCTAAAGAGAATGCCAAGTTCTTCCGTCCCGCATTACAAATGTAAAAAAAAAAAAAAAAAAAAGGCTGGAAAAATCTGGAAATCAACTAGTTGGTTCGTCCCCATGCCCAAAGAGAGGATCAACTGTACCTGCGGTATCCCAGACAGGCACTTCTGTAACCACTGTAAGAAATGTACACTAAAAACTATTTTTAAAAGTCCCTGGACATGCCCTCACAAGGCATTACTAACTTTGCTATTATAAAGCTCTCCAAGTGACTACATGATCTGTCCCTTGATGCAACAAGCCAAAAAAACCTTTTTGCTGTCCAATAAAAAAAACACCCGTGTTTTTGAGGGCTGGCACATCTCCTCTCTTCTCTTTCTGCTGTCATTTAAATGATGGGCACAGAAACAGTCTTCCTCCACAAAGAGGTGTGAAAATAATTTCTGTTTCAACACAAACAGTCCAGTAACAATTATTTCAGCATCCTCTCTGCAGAGCACTGACGTGGTCTTACCTGAAGTAACCGAAGATCAAAAGCTCTTTGGTCTTTTGTTTATTCTCTAGATTCTCTTGAAGTGATGTGATTGATTTAAATGTCTTATCAGGTTGTACCTCTCCTGGTGCTTTCTTGTCTTTTAACTGCCCGTACTGCTATGTAACAGCATGACAGTTATCATACTGGGTCAGACCAAAGGTTCAGCTGCTCAGGCCTTCAACACTTCCATAAGCAAGAGCCCAACTTCAGTTCTATACAGTTATTATTTGTGAAATATGTGTTTTATAAAAAGTATGTATGGAAAGTATTCTTAAACAATTTTATTGCTGGGGTTTTGTCCCTGTCATGTCCTTTACCACCCCACCTCCCCCAGTTTGGGACTGAAAAATCAAATCTAAAACCATTGAAATAAAAAAAAAAAAAACCAACATAGGAATGCATAAGGATAATTCCTCCCACACTTCCTCAGCTTCCAGCCATCTTCAGTTCAAGGATTCTAGAGCCAGATGTGGTTTCTACTTATTGTCCAACATCCCCTTGAACTCATGTCAACCGTTAGTGTGCACAATGCTTTTTGGGGAGCAGCCCTACAGAACGGTTCCGTCAATTGTGTAGAGAACCATCTCCCTCCATCTCTTCTGGAGACCAAACAATTTGCTAGCTCCTTAAACCACTTTTTTTTTTTTTTTAAACTCACATGATGTGTGCTGTTGCAAGTATCACTCATACTCTTACATTCATCTTGATGGTCTGCCCCTGAAGACCCAGGAAAACTATTTCAGAAACAGGATCAATGCCTTGAAAGAATTTACTAACTGAATATTGGATTAGGATAAAGCAAACGGTTCTCTAGATCTAGGAAAAATTTAAAAAAAATTGATCTACCAGGTGTACAACTGTTCACTTCTTCACTGTTTCTTGTGATCGCTAACTCCCTGCATCCTGCCTAGGACTTGATAGAGAGACAAACCTACCAACACTTAACACCAGCAAGGCAGCACCACAGGGAACATCGCTAAACATTGACCATAAGCAGAGCTCTGGAGGTCAAAACCTGCTCCTCGGAGGAGAAAAAGAAGAATGGAAAGAAATTAGGAGTGACAAACCTGCCTGTCTTTGCCTTGTTATTTGCAGAGAGGTTTTCCAATTGCAAAAATGACTGCGTAAATCCAGTCCCAAAGCTCTAATTTTTTTTACATCTGCACAGGCGGATATGCTCATACATTACTTTTTGTGCTGCCTACCTCAAAAAAATAACTTAGTCACAAATTACAATGATTTTGGTTTTCCATTGCAAACGTGCATTTTTCTTTCCCCACACAGGATATTGGTAAGACAGAGGCACACGTGAAGAGAACTGTCTTCACAGCTCACTCACACAAAAAAGCCACAGATCAATCTCCAACTTTTATATTAAACAAAGAGGAAAGGTTGGAAGCAAAAACAGCCGGTGCTGGAAGTTTACAGATGATGCTAGACTCTGTATTTTGCACTTTGGGTGCTACTTCTATCACTCCTAAGCTCTCCTGCTAGTGAAATAAGATCAGTTCTTCAATAAAAAACAGCTGGCTGAAGCTAAACCAAGGTATGTGATAAATGATATTCATATTAACGGCAGAAATATAGCCAACACCATTATAAAGGAGGAAAAAAAATAATCTACGTCTCTAATATCAGCATCTGGAGGTTTTCCTTAAAACTATCCCATTTAAGAGTATTAGATGGGTAAAGTACCAACACTGGATAAAGTCCCCTTTCTATCCATCATTGCTAACAGGAATCGCCACGGTGATGCCTACTTGTGGCTTCTGTTCTCTAGTTCTCTGCTTCTGATAAAGGAAAGGGAGTCGTTTGACAAGACAGACTGCAACAGGCAACCATGTTTTGTATCAGATACACAATGTCAGACATCTTGCATTAGACCTTAAATGTTTTTATAAGCAGTTTCTTCATGCAAATGAGTCAGTAGCCACATCTCACCTTGTTCTAACCTATTATATGACAGCCCATAAGAAACACAACCCCTCTTGAAATTAGTAAAAACAGCCAGGATTTTCCTACTTGTGCTGGAGTTACACAGCCTTTTAGAAAAGATTTGATATCTTTGAGACATGTTTTAATAAGCAGAGGAGCTCTGTGGTCTGTGAAAGTCAGGCATCAGGCTGGGCGTCACAGTGGTTTCTTCAGTCTCGAAGTCTGAAGCTATTCATCAACTAATCCTCTCTCTCCGTGGCCACGGGAGACGGACTCCTGGGCGCCAGCAGACCGGTGCTCTGATGCACAGAATACCCCATACAAGTTTGGGAAGAGTAGCTTACACACGCAGAGTCCAGCTGATCCTTGTGGATATTCAAGGGATAACTACAAATAAGACACACCAGGGAAGCTTCTCCAAAACAGGAAAATCAATACTTACGAGAATAAATAGTCACTTCCAGAAGGTATTTAAAAGCAGATATCAAGGAAATTACATTTAAAGTCTATGGAGTTGGTAATTAATTTCATAGGTAATGAATAATAAAGGCCACCATCTGTGCATCCAACTTCTGCACGGCAGCTCTGAGCATTACACAACTGCGTGTTGAACAAGTGTTCCTGGAAAACAATGAACTTGCTGCCTGACCTGCTCAGATAACCTCTCGTTTCTTAGCAGTCCGTGCCTATCTCTGGTGTACGGTCAGCAGCAGCCTTGGAAACAAAGCAGATCGTTCAATAAAACAGCAAGGTGGTAAGGGTGAATTTGTGAAAGTACACCAGCGCTTTATTTTTTCCGCATGAAGAAATTTCTACTCTTTCTATATTCTGAGACTGAAAATGGTTCCTACTCCCAGTGCTGCCAGAGCTTTTTAAAGTTATCTCTCTGGGTCTCCAGCCATCTATCTGTGCACGTTTCAATAACCTTTACTTCTGCTGAATAATTCAACAAAGCAAAGATTTGCTATTGGCAGTCTCTAATCTGACGGAAAAACTTGGAGCTTGCATTTTGTTTATTAAAACTCCCAGAGGGGAAATAAAATATTTATATATATTTTTTTCTCTCCTCTTTGACCATATTCAGGATTTTGCTTTGGGGACTGGCAGGAGGAAATTCAGTCCTGTCCGAAGTTTTGATTATAGGAAAAAGAGCTGACAAAATTGCAGGCCTAAGGGTTAAGACAACAGTGACAAATATGATTCAGTGACATTGGCGACGGCAATCCGCTTCGAAAGCCCACGTGCCTGCCCTGGCGGGGTGGCAAGGTCTACGTGGATGAAGACAGCCCACACGGCCCAGGTCTGAAAGGACACAATGGACTTGAAGGAAAAGATTTTTTTTTTTGTACATGGTCATAAACTCAAGGACAATGAAGCTCTGCTTTAAATACTGCCTGGAGGCCAGGTTAGGCTGCTATGTGCTGCAAGAACCCGACCAGCTCACGGCTCTGATCTCACTCACCAAAGATAACTTGGCCAGTTGTTTGCCGTCATCCTTCTGCCTTTCGATACCTACAATTATTACTCTGCTGCTTCAGGTCTATTAGGAGAATACTTTGAGGCAGGACAGTACCACAGCCCTCCGAAACTGCACAGCATCAATCTTCCCTCAGTGGCACCCTGGCATGAAATCGTACTGACATCATGTAACCTGGAGCTATATGGAAAGCGTAACCTAAAATTTAAAACAGAAGCCGCAACAGGATACATTTTCATTTGCTACCCTTTCATGTTTAATAGAGAGGACGTTATCCTCCCGTCCTATGGCAAACTCACTAGGCTGGGGTTTTTTTCCTTCTTGATCTTCATCCATCGAGCAAAATGTCATCAGCGATGACAGTACAGCTCTTGGTAAAGGAATTATGTGTTAACTTGTGCTCCCTCTGCTGCTCCTGCTGCAGTACAGCAAAATACAGCTTGATTGAACCTAAAGATCACTGGGTTTTCTGCCAATCACTTTGTTGTACGTCACCAATTTTTCTGCCTTTTTTTTTTTTTAAAAAAAGAAAAAAAGAGGAGGAGATTTTGAAAAAGAGTAGTGGAGTATATCAACATGAAGCATTTTAAACAAAGTGATTTCTGAGATGATAGATCCAAGCGGGAATCTAAGCTGCCTGGGACCCCAAAGTTCTTCTGGCCCAGCTGCGTGGGTGACATGCAGCAGGGCTTGAGGTGTCCCCTCCTCCGGCGGATGCAGGAGACGGTCGAAGGATGCATGAGGGACCTGCACATGGAAATACCCACTGCTCATCCTCCGTGAGCATGTCAGGGGCAGAGGGAGGGAAAAAGTAGTTTTAAATCTTCAGACAAACCGCAACCTTAAAAGCGACTACAGTTGTCCATTAAAATGTAAAGATTGGTCACAAAGTCTAAAGAAAGAAACGTTTCTGTAGAATTACGGATCATTCAACCCAGTTACAAACAAAGCCTTTCAGAAGATGGTTTGGTCATTTATGGTTAAGCATGCCCTTAAACAACACCAAGTAAAACAACAAGCAGTACTAATTAATCACTACCAGCATCACTCAGACCCACAGCAAGAGTATGAAAACCAGCAATATTTTCCCACTTTACTCATAATATTTTACATAAAAGCACCCAATTGTGTTTATTGTCAGAAAGAAACTAATTTTAGGAGAAACACTGAAAAGGAAACAGGAAGAATGTCCCTGAAGAAAGAAGGCTATGCAAGCACACATACACATTCATTTGCTCTGAAACCTACATCCTGACTGTCTCAGCAAGTTCAACAATATAAATAGAATACGCCCAGCAGGTCTAGCGATGAAGCACAAACTTTCTATACACATATTTTTGCTTGTGGGGAAAGTATTGCCCTCGGCATTTAGCGTTTTAGGATCACAGGTTGGATAATTTTCCCTTTTCTGTCTTTGCCTGTATTTATTTAATTTTTTTTTTTTTTAAAGTAACTCTAAGGTACCTCATAACTCACGAGGTGCCGTGACGATGGAGAAGGTAGCAGACCGTGCTGCGAGGGAGCGGGTACCAGTCAGTGCCACAGTGCCCGCTTCCTCCACGAGCACTGACCTGCTGTGGCACCGGCCTTGCCGCCACGCTCGTACACACCCGACTGCACTGCCGTTGACACCACGAGCCTTACTCAACACAGAAGCAGCACAAAAGCCATAAAGATGCTCAAAGTTAACAACAGTAAGTTTTAAAGTGGCCAACCACAAGGAGCATCTATTGCAATTGATATGCATTAAAATAAGCAGCAAGAAACCGATACACAAGCTATCGATAATAAAATGTTAAATTCACGTTATCCACCTTCCCTTCCCAGAGAGAAACTGTGCTGACAGCAAAGGCTGGAGGAGCCTGAAGTTTCCTAATCTCCCACTTTAAACTGGACTCTGAGGCCTTGCACTGACCTTGTGATACTTTATATTTTTAAAAGGCATGGGTATATAAATAATTTTGTTAGAAATCTATTTGGCATTCAAAAGCAAGGGAAGGAAGCCTATCATTTACTGACCATAACTTTAAAAAAGAGAGGGTGTGTGAACGTATGCTTCTTTGATAAATCTTCCTCCCATGTATACACCCATATCAGCATTTCCTCCTCCTGCCGATTTCAGAACAAAAATGTGCAGTCTAAGTGAACTTCTATTTTACGCCACAATAACCTATCATTCCATGGTTAACAAAGACCACTTGGAATTTATTTTTCTAAAAGAAAAGCTAACCAATCCCTGTAATTCAAAAAGACTTTTTCTCATCAAAGCACCGCAGGATCACCGAGGAAACATTTCAGAGCTCAGCATCTAAGATGTGGGCATTATGTGCGACACAAAAGTATTCTGGAAAAATAAAGCCTCTGGTATGACATTGTAGCAATGATTCAACTTTTTGGCACACGCCGTTTCCACAATCATCTGAAAACCATCTGAGATAACCTCCAAAGAAGATCCGCACAAGGATCTCCTCTTCCCTTCCTTTCTCCTGATAGAGAATGGTAGTCTGCTCTTTTCTTTCTGTTATAAAAAAAAAGGACTATAAAAAAAAATCAGGAAGAAAAAACAAAGCCTGTTTGAAAATAAGAAGGCCAGACATCCAGCATGACCTTCTCGGCCAAGCTTGAAAGAATCTCACAGCTGGCCACTGCCACATTGCTGGATGGCTGTGGCTTTCATCTGCTTTTACCATCATCTCCATCTTCTGGCTTAGACAATAGCAACAGGTGCAACAACACCGAAACATGAACGCAACAGCCTAAGGAATGTGCATGTTTTCTGGTGTCAGGGTTTAAGTAATAATAGGGAAGCGCTTGATGGATATCACAGCTCAAAGCCACAGGACGACATGCAACCTTGCACCACAACAATACGTACAAGCAAAAATTACATGATTCAACAGGAGGGAGAGTTTTTGACTGTGGTGTTTGATAAACGTGGCCAAAACATATTCAGGGCTTGATACTGACTACAGGGAAAATATTTGAGGTGTAGGACCAGGCTGCTCCAGACTGCTAAACAAAAACACAGTCTTCAGCTGTGTTTCAGGATATTCCACTTTGGAGTAATTTCCCTCACCCCAGTTTTATTTTAGCTCTGTAAAACATCACCTCTTGCCACCACCTTTTCCCCACAGAAGCATCCCTGTCAGATGACCAGACACAGCAGGCAGTCGGGAAGAAGCCCACAGGATTTCACCTTCAGGTTACGACTTGGAGATGCCAGCCAGGTACCAGGTCACTGGAAACCACCACCCTCTGACAGCTGGGGACAGGGGTCAAGCACTGAGGAAGACAGATTCCAAATTACCTACAACTGCTGAAGACATTTTCATATTTAAAATAAACTTCAGCCATGAAGAGTGCTTACAAAGCATGGTGACACACAGGGTATTTTTTTAAAAAAGGAACAAAAAAAACCCAGAGAAGCTGTGGATGCCCCATCCCTGGATGTGTTCAAGGCCAGGCTGGATGAAGCTTTGGGTAACCTGATCTAGTGGAAGGTGTCCCTGTCCATGGCAGGGGAGTTGGAACTCGATCTTTAAGGTTCCTTCCAATCCAAACTATTCTATGACAAGAATATTTTCAAATATAATAAAGTGTCCAAAGATTGCACATATATGTCTCAGCTTTTTAAAGGAGCACTTCAGGAATCAAAACTGGTGACATTTCAATTCGTTTGGGAGGAAAAACCCACCAGGGTCTGCAATAACACATTAGTTTCTTTTCAGGATGTAACACTCACGAGAGCAGACACTCAAATATAAGCTCCTTTCTCTGAAACACAGCAAGTAAAACTGTTTACAGCAAACCACACTCCCAACGTGCCAGCTGGGCTTCCCAAGGACTGAGCCCAGTCCTTATCTTCTGAGGGGCATTTACAACTACAAGGAACTCTTTTGTACTTGGGGAAACAGCATAAGACAATGTGTGTTTGCATATTTTCTGTAATTCATAATAATGCCATAACAGATCATTGGTTGCCTCTTTCTATCACCCCTGATGTGCACACAGAAGGAATGTCTGCAATCCAGGCTGTGAGTGCTGAGAGTTGAGAGAAGTGGTGAAAACACAAGTACGTACTCATGCGCTACGAACAACTTCAGTCTTATACACAAAAGACTACTTGGTTATTACTAATTTTTTTTTCCATCATCCTGAATTTATTTCTTCATATTTATATTTCAACTAGTATATTTCCAAAGGATATCTAACTAAAAACCTTGCCAAATATTTCATCTTGGATTCCTGAAGGAGCACATTTCTGGTCTTTCCAAACTGTGGTCCCTCCTTAAAAAAAAAAAAACAAAAAAACAAAAAAACAACCTATGTATAAACAGTAGAAGTGCCAAAAGCATGCAGTGACTCAAAGACAAAAAAAAAAAAAAAAAGTGGCATTTTCCTTAAAAATTAAGACACATAAAATACAATCCACAGCTCTGAAATCTAGAAAGGAGAGTGCTGCCACTCTACAGCTAAGAGTACAGTGATTTATCGTATTGATGATAATGCAGCACAAGACAGAGTAACGACGCAGGGCCCTGACCTCTCATTCCAAGCATACATCTTAATCTGGCAAGAGGAATTTGTCCTGTTGTATTGTTCTGCTGACGGAGCTCAGCTTTATACAGAAGTATTCTGCATTTTTGGCAATCGTTAGTAAGCCATGATTTTTCATCTTCATATGCTGTCAGGAAACAAAAACAAGTCAAAAGTCCAAGCGTCAAACTTTGTTGAGTAACGTATGTGCACAGGAGAGCACTAGGAAGCCAGCGCTGGTCAGATCACCTCAGTACTTCAAGGGAGCTTATAAAAAAGATGGGGAGAAACTTTTTAGCAGGGCCTGTTGCAATGGGACAAGGGCTAATGGTTTTAAACTGAAAGACGGTAGATTTACATTAGACATAAGGAAAAAATTGTTTACACTGAGCGTGGTGAAGCACTGGCACAGGTTGCCCAGAGAGGTGGTGGATGCCCCATCCCTGGAAACGTTCAAGGCCAGGTTGGATGGGGCTCTGAGCAACCTCATCTGGTTGGAGATGTCCCTGCTTCTTGCAGGGGGGTTGGACTAGGTGGCCTTTAAAGGTCCCTTCCAACCCAAACTATTCTATGATTGAAGCTCACTTCTCGCTTTATAGGCATGGCTGAACTCCATTTTAACCCCACCAAGCTTACTTTACTTCAGAGTATCTATCGGCTTTCCTAGGAATTACCAAGGCTCAATTTATACCTCTTATTGAATTTCTAAGTCAAGGGGTCTTTTAAGTTAAGAAGTGGCAGTACTAGCAAGCCTTAAACTGCTTTATATTGTGGTTCTCCTCAAGTACCCGTTCCCAGTAAAGCCACATTTCTGCCTGGGCACAGCTCACCTTGGCATCCAGCTGACGGCAGGGGCCAACTAACTAAAAGCATCCTCGGTGAGCGCCAGATGCCGGGGTGACAGGGGTTAACTCCTGCGGCCGGACCTCTTTTTGTGAATGCTCAGTCACAAGACTTTCTTTTGCCCACTGAGCTGCTTAAAATAACTTTTCTCAATTTATAGGGAGCAAAGATTAAATGACTTCAAAAGAAACTAATACAGGCAGATGAAAGGAAATAATCTTATAGATATGTGAAGGAACTAGCTGTTTCTTTGATTACTGTGGGGAAGGAGGTCCCTAGCTCCACCACTTCATTAATATCTGCAATTTAACAGTGTCTAAAGGCCCCCAAAGCCTATTCACACCCATCCGACAACAAACTCCGTAGTAAATAACAACCCCCCAGGAGGAAGGTACATGCCTTTCGAAATCCAAGATGCAAACATATCCACAGGACATAAGCCCTCCGTCTTCTACCGTTTATATTTTATTTATTGCGCTTTCAAATCCCAGCTGCAAAGCTGAAGAAAGAGGGAGAGATGTAGTTTCTCATTAGCAAGAGCAGTAAAACCTGTGAGAAGGAGCTATAAAATAGTGTCCTACATACCTGGGCGGAAAACCCCCGGATACCACATAAACGGGGACTGGCTGGTATTTTTCATTTAGCTAAATATGAATGAGTTTTCCTGATTCATCTCAGTTGTGCCCTTTTGTTTTACTATCCTGAGTTCGTTCCTGCCTCCAAATTCTTTCCCCCTGGGGAAAGGTTATAAACTTAATCCTGGAGTTTGCTTCACACATCATTTGCAGCTTGTCAATGGGTTTTTGAACGTCGCCATGTGAGGAATAACACTAGCTGGGGGAAGGGCCTAAAGATTTCATTTTGCTAGTGGAAAGAAGAACGACAGCAGGGCTGCAGTGCTGCTCAGGACTGAAAGTTAGTTGTTTGGATTTTTTAAAAAGCAAGTTAATAAAAAGATTGTATGTTTATATGTCTTTTTCTGCAATATAAATGACTATAAAAGATCTTTTTGGTCCATACTTGGTCAATTATTAGTCAGAGGATGAAAAGTTGTTCATTAAACTAGCTTTTTTTCCCCATTTCTGTCTCAGTTACACAGTAGATTTTTCTTCTGAACAAATTACCTCATGGCTCAGTTCAACGCTGATACATTAGCAATGCGATCCGCAGATACCATCTGCCATGCTACGGAAAAAACCTTCCTCAGAGCTTTAGCTCTCAGGATGTTGCTACCTGGTAGCGGTTGCCTGATATCCCTGACTCCAGGCAAATCATCAGCTGGAAGAACAGGGCCCAAGAAACAGATTCTCTTGCCTAAATTGTCTTCTATATATGCAATTTGAACATTTTTCTTAATTTGTCATTACTGAAGGCATTTGTGTGTCTTAACAGTTTATACTATTAAGACATCTTCTCAAAAGTAAACTGTTCTCAATAAACATTGAATGTTTAAAGCTGCAATTTCTCTAACATCACAAACACTTCCTATCAAACAAATGGGAATTCTTTTGGCAGTCTTTCAGGAAACACCTTCATTTACGGGGAGGAAAAAGAAATATGTTCTCTTAATGCCCTAACAACATGTAATTTAAGGAAGCGCACATCACATCACACAGACCAAGTGGCAGTCGGTAAAGCTTGAGGGTTGGATTACACACCGGGCAGCTTGTTAAACACCAGGCTTGCTCATGCCTTCAAGCTGACTCCTGCCCTTGGGACCATGAAGAGCTGCTTGACTTACGGGAACTCCTGGGTGGGATTTTTCCAACCCCCTTGGGGTCAGTTTTTCCCCTGTCTGCCCTCAGTGCCGGCATAGCGCTCCCAGGGTGGGTACCACCCCGGGGGATGCAGCAAACCTCCTCGCCGGCGGCCACCTCCATGGCTGCTAGGCAGAGAAGGCAAGGACATACCCTGTTCTCCAGGCTCCCCAAAAACCCTTGCCCTGCACAAGGACGGAGCTGTAGGACATGCAGAGAAAGCAAGTCCTGATCCAAAAGCAAGTACGATCTGAAATCACAGTAAAAAGGATCATCTAACTATCAGCATTCCTCCCCTAAAGATGTGGCATTACTAAACACACACAAGTCTCATCTGTTATTCCCTCAAGCGAAGCCAAATTATCCAGGAATTGGTATTTCCAGTCATTGCTGGATAAAGCAGCTGATGGAGATGTGAGTTAGGGACGTGCACCACTGTACGGGGGAGGAGAGGGCACAGAAACCAGTGTGCGTGCTGGCAGGAGCACCACCACCACGGCCACCTTGTGTCCCAAATAATTCAAAGATGGACATAGTGATAAACCCTTTATCAAGTCAGGATCCACGGCACCCACAGAGGAGAGTGTGTGAGACATCACAGACAGAAAACAGAAGATGATTCAAAGAGCAGGACTGCTACTCTCCGGATGCGACCGCGTCAATCACAGGATGCAGCTGCGACGCAGGCAGCTCTTCGACAAAGCAGTCCGACTCTTGCCTGCTTGCCTGTGCCAATTTTAGACAGGTTTACCTTCACGGGAATAATGAGACCAGAGAATTGTGCCAGGCAAGACCTAAAAGCCGCTTTGATTCAGAAGGAAAGCCTCAGTGCACTGTTGTTCCCAAAGCACAACCAGGCCAGCCATCCCAAGTGCTGTGGCAGCGATCCTCTGAAGCATATGACACTTCTGAGTGTTGTACACTGATGGGTGCCTCCAGACAGTAGCTTCTAAGAGATGACTTACACAATTAACTCAGCCTTTCTGCAAAGAAAATTGGAGCAAGCCATGGTTTGTTAGCTTCCCCTTGTTAGTTTTTAAGAAAATACATTTCCCATGACACAAACGTGCGTGTGGTTTACAGGCAAGCTCTGCAACCACTGCATTAGGACCAAACATGGAATTGTGTGCAAGCCTGACAGTGATTCATTTTAGTCTTGAAAATGATCAGTAAGCAATTAGAGCAACACTGCAGAACTACGAGGTGGTTTTTGCAGCCAGAACAGAAATTCTCCAGTTCATACTGGACCACACTCCACTGGTCTGCACAGTACCCTCAGTAAAAAAGTTCGTAGAAATAAAAAAAATTATATAAAGCCAGGGGACAGCACTGGAGTGAGGCTCAGAAGACTCACTTCTCTGTGCTTGTATCTTCCCATGCTACTCCTCATCTTGTCTTGTGAACGGTAAGGATTTCTGGATCAAAATCTGTGCTGGTTTCTACTGATGGAAAGACATATCACCATTAGCAAGCCAGCATCGCTAGTTCGCTTCCTAACGATTACAACAAAGCCCAACCACTCCATACAAACAAGCTGTCCCACACTAACATTGCCAGAGAGAGTTTGTCTCTTCTTCTTGAAGAGATAACGGTAACAACTTAATCCAATTAACATAGCACAAAGCAAGAGTTTGTAATTCCAGGATGGATGTGCTCTAATGTATTGCATGGCTTTAGCAAAAGGAAAGCTTGCACCAGATTAAAGAAAATACTCAACATTCATTTTTGCTCAACATGGAGCAAAGCAGCATACAGGAACGTACGAACCAGCAACGGCCAAAAGCAGGGACGATGTCTATCCCTTGCGCATAACGTCTTTGCTTGCTTTGAAAGAATGTTATGTTTTTCAGTGATATCACTAAATTACTGGCTGGCTTTCCATTTTAAAGTTACTGTGAAGTTGCAGTACTTAAGCAATCGTTCTGACCCGCTGCCAAGCCACTTAATCAGTTACACGCACTTTAAATAAAAGCTGCCTTACTCACAAGAACTACATCACCTAAATTCTCTGTCCCAAATTGGAAGTAGAAATATGTGCCTTCATTCTAACAACGCGCAGAGAAAAAGTTGAGAAACTACACAGAGAACCAGCTTGATCCTGAGATCATTAAATCCTACCGCAAGCAAGGGCAATGGGATTTTTTTACTAACTTCAGAAAAATTACAAATACACCGTGTTGCATTTCTGCGCTATCCAGCCACATAACCACTAAAAAAAAAAAAAGTGCCAAGCAATCTGGGAAAACTATCAGTAATAAAAGCTGAAGATAGAGAATAGATCTACTCAAGGCTTAGATTAATGCGAACAATGGAAGTGATAAATCAGAGATCCCAGCCTTCAAGTGCTCAAGAAGTTAGAAAGGGGTAGAAATAGAAGGCAGCAAGCTTTCCAAAGAGTCAGAAAGCGTGGGGTGTAGAAAGGCCAGCAGCAAGGTCTCGAGCCTGGTGGCTGGCAATGAAAACGTTTCCACTCTCGCTTTTATTAGGGCAGAAATGAAGGTGTGGCAAGTAATTGTAAGTCATGTTGATGACCTGAGAAATAAAGACACATGTAGGAGTGACTTTCCATCCTACTCACCTGCTGGAATAATTTCATTAAACATGTACAGTGGGTTGGATCTGAAATTTTTCATTTAGCTTCAGATAAAAGCATTAAAACTTAAGAAACACACTGGATAACAGCCATAACGCTATGAAACAGCTTTGGAATTAAAATTGCCTGCAGAAAGACTAAGTAGCAAGAATATTTTCATTTCATTTCATTTTTTGTGCCTTCAGTCCTCTACAGATCTTGCTGTATTTAATGCAACGTCGCTACCTTACATTTGTTTATCTACAACATACGATAATCAACTGTGATTTGACATCTTAATACACGAGTGCCGAACTCAATGAAAGTGGATTTTTATTTTCTTTTGCTTGAACGAGTAGCAATAACACATAGCTTTCTCTGAACACTCAAATGTCATCTTCTGCTGACCTGATGTTCCTTTTTCAGTCTATTCTTTTCCCTGGTTTAGAGGGGCACTGAGCTGCAAGAAAGGAAAGAGGCAGCTACAGAAATGCTGCAAGCAGAGTGACCTGACAGCATCAGCTCGCTGGGACGTGCAGGCTGCCGGCCCACAAATCAGCTAAAAATGGATAATCTGCTGGGCGAGGTGATAAGATTACGGATCAGACCAATTACAGCTGGAAGTGCTTCCCGGGACTAATTGATTAAGGCACTGTAGGTGTAAACTGAGGACAGCATTTGATCTGGCAGGTGCTAGGGAGAGCGCAACATGCCTCTGCAGGACCTGGGCTTGCTCCTGAGTCTTCAAGGAGACCACTGGAAGATACCCAGTCCGAGATCTCAGGCAGGCAGACATCACTTGCTGCCAGAGCCCATCTTTGAGCCCCCTTTCCGTGGTGCTCACAAGGTTGCCTTGAGCTTCCAGTGCACCAAGACCTCCTAATATCACCTCTTCCTCCATCTTTTGCATTATTTCACCCCCACCACGCAAAAGCATGGAGACCCCCATTTCCATCCGGACTGAGGAGCTCGTGACGCACAGCTATGTTCCAGCCCTCACAACTGCCACTTTGTGAAATACAGTGTGTTCATTAAAGCCATCATGTTTTGGAATCCATGTTTCTGTTTGATTTTAATTAAGCCATTCTTGATTATTAAATTATCCATAAAGCATTTAAATTAATCCAAAACTATTCCCTACCTCTTTTTTTTTTTTTTTCCTCCATTAAAACAAAGATAATCTGAGGTACGTGTTTTTCCATAGCGCCATCCTCAAGGCAATTATTTTGCTGCAGAGATGCAGTCAGTAAGAATAACCCTCCCCACGGTCTCTTTGGAAAGGCAGGAACTGAGCAAAGCCTTCAGAAAGCCAATCTTTCAGCTTCCATTCTTCCCACACACATCTCAAATCATCTCCTGCATTTCTTCTGCTCATTTGACTTCTAAAACTCAAGCAAAGCGGGGATTCAGATAAAAGCCAGTGGTAAAAAAAAAAACTACTCAGCCACTTCCTATAGGATCTTTGTGCAGCACTGACCCCAGGGTTTTTTGGATGCTGGGGAGTGTGGGTCGGTTTGCTTTCAGTCAGCATCAAAACCCACAGACTTTGCTTTGGATAGCTGCGGCATTGCAGAGAACAGCTCGAATTCAGAGCAACTGCGTAAATTGTTCAAGTGCTATATGAACAAACAATAACACCAGCTTTCTAGAAAGGAAAATTCAGGTCATTAATTTCAGAAGAGTTTTTAAAAAATTAAAAGAAAAAAAGTTCTTGTACAAGACTAGCTAAGTAATTAATGAAAAAACAAAGACCAAAACACTGATGACAGAAAAATGAGGCAGCACATCCCAGAGGGACATCATATATACACCTAAATAGAACAAATAGCTTTTATAGTTTGCATATCTTGACAAATATTTACAAGCACACTATGAGCAATTCAAAAGAATTCATGAAAATTTGGCTATAAGATGAGACTACGAAGGTGTACTTAACTGTTGCCTCCTGTGAAGTCACAGCCACCAAAACGGTGGTAATCCCATAGTGCACACTAAGAAAGGGTCTGATAAATACAGAGAAATATTTTAAAATATCCAGTTACTTGCTCACTAGTCAGACAAAAGCTTATAACACAGACTGCGGAAAGCTAGCTACCTCGTTACCTCTCCTCTGGCCTCAGAGGCTGGAAAGGAAAACCCACCCATCATCTCTTGTCACCCTGCTCTCCAGAAGCCCACAATTAGCAGATGTCATTCTCTCACAGTTTCATCATTATTTTGGGATATGGAAAGTATGCTTTCCCAATTTTTTTCCAACTTCCAATCAGTTTCCCAGTTCTAAACAACCTGAATTAGTCAAACAAACTGAAGAAATTTCTGATGTAGCAAACAAGGCTTTTGCTGCCAAAACCTGGTTAAGTACTTTAAAACGATCAAAAAAAAAAAAAACTGGTTCTGAGCTTTTGGGTGGTGATTTTTCAATATGCAGTAGTGAAACCTTTCAGGACCAGGCTACACCAAGCACAGGACCCTGAGCAAGGAGAGGGCTTCGCTTCGCTGCTACGGAGCCCAGATGAGAGCCAGGACCCCAAGATAAAAGCCTTAATGGCTGGCAAAAGCCTTCTCTCGGACAGCATTTAAAAGCCAAACTTGTTTGGCTTGGTTCTCCTGTGTTTTCTTTACCTGCAAAGCCATATACAATTTGCATTTTTGTTTGGTTTAAATTATTTTAATAGCTCAGAAGATTAGGCTTTAACGTATCGCAATTTCACTTTAAGTGTCAGCTTCTTAAAGGAAAAATTTATTTACTTTGAATAAAAACCATGTCTCCTGCATGCGATGCTCCAAAGGGACCAAAACTTTCCTGGGGAAGAAGTTGGAAAAACCACTGCATTAGAAGGAAACTTGGCTGGGGGTAGAGCTGCTTGGCATCCAGTGAGGGTGGGAAACGATGAGGGAGGGAGGAATGAGAGAGACGAGATTAACCGGGTAAAAGCAGACAAATGATGATTGGAGGTCTTGTGGGCGAGTGAATAGGGCTGTGACCATTTTGGGAGTGAGCACGCATGAGTGGAGGGGTGAGGAGGCAAAGGTCTGGGACGTGCGTGGCAGCGGCGGTAGGGCTGCATAATGAGCAGAGGATGGGGCGTGCACATTTCCCTCGGAGGAGAAGGGGTGACAAGAATGTATGAATCCCTCCGTTCCCAGCCGTGTGTACGGGTCTGTCTGGATGCCTACAGCAGACAAAGTCCCGGATCCATGCAGGTGAAGGGGAAAGAAGTGGACTGATACATTAATCTGAGCACACCTCAGTCTCCAGATTATTTTTAATCACAAAGTATGAAAAAACAGCTGTCAGAAGAAAGAAATCTTTAAAATAATAATTAAAACCACCTTTAATTATTGCGCTTTTCCTAGTAAGTACTGCAGGCTATGTCGGGAAAACACATCTGGATTCCCAAGAGTTGTTCTTCAGTGGCGAGGAGGATGAAAAGGCTGAAAAAGCATCACCTGTACCCTTTCACAGTATGCATGGAGAAGCACGGTACAACTTCTCCAGCTTCATTAAGAGCAAACTATTTCTTATTTAAGAGCAGCCCCTTTCATTACACTGATATTTCTCTACCACAAATGCTCAAATCCAAGTGCAACACATATCCACCACTGAGGAGAAGCAGCCCCTCGGCGCTGGGACACTGCAGCTACTGTTCCCTCTCTGGGCTTTGTTTTCCATCTTCCCTTGTTTTTCCCCAACAAGCCATGGAGCAATCACAGCTCCCACACGCTCCCCTCCCCAAACCCCAGCTGTCAATACCCCCTCGCTCTGCTCCTGGATATGCGAGCGCTCTGGAGTCAATCTTCCCATGAAAATCAAGTCAATGACCTGCCCTTCCCTGTTCCTTGAGAATCAAAAAAAAAAAAAGACACCCATAATTTTTCTTCCCCTCAGTTCTCACGTGTTGTTAACGTTCACTCGAGTTGTTAGGCAATACAAAATGCATTAATTCCTCCAAAGTGAGTTCACCATGAAGGATTTAATTGTGGCCGATTAGGCATAGTTTTCTCTTCCTTCCCTCCTTCTCTTTTTTTTTGGTTAGAGGAAAAAGAAGAGCAGAATGCAAAGATATTTTTCACTCAAAGCCCACGTTAGCCTTATTATCTAATCAAGTGGAAAGGCCTTTGTCTGCTTTGGCCCAGGCGAAAAAAAAAAAAAAAGTGTAGCAATAAAAACCTTTAAGATTTTTCTCAATCCTTTGTTATCCCAAAAGACTCAAGTTCAGTCAATTGCTGTCACATCACTAGAAAGAGAGGAGGAAAAGAGAAAAGAAAGAGAAAAGACACTGCTGTAGCTTTTTTTTTTTTTTAAAGGCACTTTTTGAAACCAATGAAGAAGTCTGGTACACAAAATTGCACAGTAACTTTTAAAAGATTTGCATTTAAAAGATTGAATACAGGTCGCTTCCCTGTGACCATAGAAACGTTAGAAAAGGTGGAAAATTCAGTCTACTGAACTTCAAATGACTTTATTAAAGTGTCACTAATCAGAATGCCAGGACCCAAGGTTTTAGTGTTTGGGCTAACAAAGTGAATAACCCTCAAAAGTCGAATGACCTTCTAAGAGCATTACTCTTAAGAAAACCACTTGTCGACAGAAAGTTAAATAAGAAAAACTTGATTGCCTCCAAGAAATGAGTAATCCCATGCAGCTCACAAGAACACAACTGAACTATGTCTCTGAAAACAGGAAGGTATGGCTCATGTGAGACATAAAACTCCAAAACTTGTAAATATTATACCATGAGGACAACCAAGCACTTGCTTTTATTTGTGACAGTTTAAGACGAACTTTAAATTAAATATATGAAATCTTAATCTGAAGTTAACTCCCACATGTAATGAAAAATGGGGATAAGGACAAATATCTAACCATTTTCATTAAGAAATGCTGTTTGTCCATATCAGCAGCTCTGGGGCACAGATAGACACTGACAAATCATTGAAAATAAGTTACATCCACATGAGGTCTTTTGTTGTTAATCAAAAGCTTATCTGAATCACAGCTCCCTGAATACAGTCATTCACCTGAGGCACCACCACTCCTATCAGGCATCATCTCCAATTCCGTTTCGTCTCCAGAGTTATACCAGATGTTCCGTGCCTAAAACTTGGTGTTCTTCCCAATACAACATCCTGCAGCTCTGGTCAGTTCTCTCAGTTCATATAGCAAGGATTTTTCTCAAGGGCACTCTCCTTTTAAATCTTAATTACTGCATCTTCCTCCCATTTTGTTTATTCAAGTCTTTCTAAATGCTTCTAATTAACTATTTTTATCAGTGTTTCTTGTTTCATAGGTTGGGTTTTTTCGGTGGGTTTGGGGTTTATTTTGGTTTTTGTGGTTTTTTGTTTTGTTTTGTTTTTAAAACTGAAGCAAATAAACTTTTCAGCCTCAGAAGAAACCTCTACAGAGAAAAAAATCAAGGTGTATCACTAGAGTAGATATCTGTTGGCACACTTGAGTTTAGGTAGTGCAGAAAATAAGAGAAGATGGGTGGCTCCTCTTGATAAGCACATGCTAAGATCCCACCAGACTGACGCTCTTGACATGCAGGAGCTGATGGAGCTACATGTCTTCTTTGCAAGAGCTAACTACACTGTTACCTATCTAGCTGCATTCAGCATGGCATGAATATATCTACATATACTTCATACACTTTCATACTTCTGTCTGTTGTTCCACACCGTTTCAGACTTAATCTCTACCCAGTCTTAACTCGTGACTTAACTCCACCTGCTGCAGACCCACAAATACCATGTCCTGCTCTAGCTAAACATTCTCCTTCACAGAAATAATCTGAAAGGTAGCATTATGCTTTTAACTTAATAAAACCTTACTCCTGCTTACCTACCAAAAATTTGCGAACACTACCATAAGACTACATCTTTCTAAAAGATTTCTTCTCAAAAGGTGTCTAAGCTCCAGGCATTACAGCTGATGGCACTTACCATGTTCTCACTGATGAACATTACTGACTTTTGCTTTTGTTTCCTGCATCTTTTATACCAGTTTATAATCTTTTTGGTGTAGAAAACACCTATTATAAATAATGTCTAGTAATGGCACAGCATCCTATAATATAGATTTAAAAGATTTAAAAGTTAAGAATATACATCAGCGCCAAGCAGGTAGCTTTCAGTAGTGAATAAGATAATCTAGAAGGTTGCAACAATTTAGTTTGTTTATTCAAAAGTCTTCATTATACTTCAAAAGTAGCGTGGCAGAAACAGATTGACCACACCAATGCTTTCCTTTTCAGTAGCGAGCTTGTATTCTAGTGATGTGAGCTCTTCAACTACACCAAGCAGCAAAGCAGCACAATATCTAACTGATAGAGGTCTAAACTTTAGGGATCTTTTAGTACCAATATTCCCCTCAGTTAAAAGCAATAAAAATTGGAATCAAACAAAATTAAGAATGGAAATCAATAAGAACTGTTTTCCTACTGCCAAGAGAGCCTGTGAACAAAGAGAAGTGGAGAACCTGCAAGGCAGGATTTGTGAAAATAAAGGGATGTGCCCAAGCATTAAGAAGGACCAGGGAAAAGCAATTTGAGTCTGAGGGGGAAAAAACTGCCTTTAGACATGACCATGGGCAACACTGGGGCTCTCTGACGTTTCGCAACCAGGCCCCAGCTAACAGGAGGTTTCAAGTACTGGGATAGATAACTGCACCATGGGACACACTGCTGTAGGACTTACCACTCAAACTACAGGGAAAAATTAGCAACATCTACCCAAACCTGCCAGACACAAATTTGTAAAGTTCATTGTCCTAGTTTAGCCCTGCTTGGGACTCTGAGGTTCTCTTCACTTCTCTCGGCCAGGCCCACTTGGGCCCAGTTGGCTGACCGGTAGGTGGCCAGAGGGTGAGGCCTGCAAGGCCCACAAGGCTCATGCCTCCGCCTCTTTGCCCCTGGGCTTCTGCTGTTTTGTTTTTTTTTTTTTTGTTTTCCCCTTCTTAAATACATTATCACAGAGACCTTATCACTGTCACCAATTGGCTTGGCCCTGGCCAGCAGCAGGTCCGCCCTAGACCCAGCCGGGTGCACCAGACAAAGGGGAAACTTCTAACAGTTTCTTGCAGAAGCTGCCACTGTAGCCCCCTGCTACACAAAACCAGCACATTCATTAATTTAAACTAACAGGTAACTTATTTCCAACACATTTTGGCTGAGTTGTCAGAGCACAGACTGAGTAACCTCCTTAGCATGACAGAGTCCAGGTCGGGATCGATGCCCAATATCATAGACCTTCACCAGTTTATCTTTCCCTACAGCAGCCTTTTTTCTGCTTCTTTGTTAATTTTCCTGGGCTATGACAGGAAGCTATCAGGATAACAGTATAAGGAATAGACAGCAATACCATCAAGAGTTACCAGTATGTTATCCATAGGCAGGTATGTCATCCTCTCCAGGAACACAGTAGCGGCATAAGCTCCAACAACAGAACCGTACAAATCTCTCAAAGGTCATGACTGCATTATTACATCTTTTTCTTGGCTGTCCTCTACAAAATACATAGTGTGTGCTGCTATGTTTAAGATCTTCCACAGATGATACTACCATTTGTATTAAAATGTTTATCTACATAAAAAGGATGTCTCAACAAACAGTCCATCAACATGAAAATTTGTTAAGTGTACGAAGTCTGTAAGGAGAGAAACAACTCATTTTCTTTTACTTATATATTATTCGACTTATTTAGTCGATACAGGGACACACATATACGACAGACCTGACTGCAATGTTCTCATCTAGGCTCAACTCTCACAATTGCATGAAATAGTTTATTGCCTTCTTCTTCCCACCAACATGCATATTCTTATGCTGCTAGGACTGCACATCAAACCATGGCATGGAAAGCAGTCTAATAAAAAAAAAAAAAAAAAAGCACTTAATAAATTAATCCAAATACAGACAATTCCATGCACTCTGCCTTTTATTATTATATATGTCCCAGCCATAACTGAGCAGCTGGATCCAATGTCTGCCCAAGTCTCATAAACCTCCACTGCCTTGCAGGCAAAACTTGGGAGGTGTGCAAATTTTTAATAAGATATTATATCATACTCACAAAGGGAATGGAGATGGTTTTACTCTGCTAATTATTATTATAGTTATTTTTTTAAAACTTTCACCATTAATAATCATTTACCTTAGCAATTAAGGAAGTCTTAAATATCAAATTAGCTATCAAACGTAACTTCTCCAGAATTAATCTTCTCTCTTGCAGATGCATCAAACTGTAGTTAAGTATTAAGTAACTACAACATATTGAGTAGCTCCAAGCTACTTAATTTCTTAAATGTCAGTGAACCAAGGTGGCTGGTTTTCAACTGACTCATACAAGGAATCTCACTGGAGATGAAAGCTCTTTAAATACTATTTTTTATTAGATTATTTATTTTGTGGGTTTACTTGATGAATATCCTTAATTTGAAGTATTTGGTAAATAGTCTGGTCAAGGACAGTGCTGCAATCATTTCTACGCTTTACTCAACAAGAACTATTTTTGGTCTAAGAAAGCTTAGTTTAAAAAAACAAAATTATTTCTTTTGAAAGGGTAGTGTGTTTGTCCCATAAATTCTCAAAGTAGAATAAATGGATATTAAAACAGTTGAATGCTACAAGTGCTAATTCTAAATTCAGTCCAAAGTAGGACCTCAGTTATGTGATTAAATTAAGAGAATAAAACAAAATAAAAACACATTATTGTAGGAAAAGAGATGTCCTTGTTACTGTAACTTGACTGTGTCTTTTATTAAACCAGAGAAACTCTGCAGCTTCCAGCCCTTGTTTTTTTAAGATTTACAGCGTAGGAACAAACCCTTATTTGCACCAATTTAAGATCAGGCAGAACCTTCATGAGCAACAAATTATTTCCCCATTTGCGGCTGAGGCCACATGTGAGACATGAAACGAAAGAAGGGAGATGCTTGCCTGAGACTTGCAGTCGGGTAGGTAAACATACAAGAAGAAGGAAATGTTGAACTGATTTAAATAAATCATAGAATCATAGAATGGTTTGGGTTGGAAGGGACCTTTAAAGGTCATCTAGTCCAACCCCCCTGCAAGGAGCAGGGACATCTTCAACTAAATCAAAATCTTTGGTTAATTACTTGTCCTCACAGTAGCCAAACACTCAGGTCTTTTTTGTCTGTGCTCTTTTCACGTCAGACAGGCTATACAGAGTCCCAACCTGGTTCCTTCAGCCCTTGAACAGAGTAGTTATGAATGTACCATATAATGGGATAACAGCTAATGCACATAATCCGCGAGTAACAAAACAGGCTGAGGAAAGGAGATCTTTCTGTTCTTGCCTGTAAGAAACCGCAGGGATGCATTGCGCCGCTTGCGTACCAAAGAGATGCCAGTGAAGTTTTTCTAAGAAAAGATCTTTGGTTCTTAAAAAAAATTGCGCTACTTCAGCAGTAAACTCACAATGAAAAGAGAACGCTCATTTGCATCGGCTTTAAACATCCATGTTCTAGTGCTACAAAGCCTATGGCTGATAAAGTACTTTTTCTCCTTTGCAATAATTGTAATGAAAATGCAAAGATCTGGCCAGATATTTGCTCCTGAAATACTTCTCTATTACCATGGAGAATTTGGAATATCCACCACTGCACTGGAACAAAATGAAGATAAAGGAGCTTGAATGCTACTATTATTGTTAGGATTTCTTTCTTCTTTTCTAAAGGCTCCGTGGATTTCAAAGGGATAAGAATTAATCACAGAAATAAATCAAATACTGCTGCCAGTAACAGAGCAGAAAGAAGTATTAAATAAAAACAATAAATACAAACGACTACACACTAAAATAAACACACACCATATATAAATAACCCTTGGAAATTAACAGAAGAGTAAAGTACCCATAGGGGTCATCAATGACGGAGAACGCTAGAATAGAATAGCAAGAAAAAAATAGCACCAGTCTTCTAAAGCAAAGGTTTGTTACCTTACTGTTTTTAAGTGATGTTCTTGAGTCAAGGCCTGAGTTCTTACACAAGGAATTACCTTGCAATGATTTCACTTTGGGCGACCACTCTAGTAAGTGTTTCACAAACCCAAGAGCGAGAGGCAGGCAATGGCGGGAGCCCCTGGGGCAAGAATCACTGCACATGCATACAGCGAGTCCGTGGCCTGCCTGACCCTCCTCCCAGGATGATGCTTTGGAGATGCGGGCTACAGGATACGGAGCCAGAGCAAAGACGGTGAGGGGGGAAAAAAAAATTAACCTGTTATTAACTCAGCCCTCTGTGCCTGCAGAAAATCACTTTGCAAGCAGCCAATCGCTCATCCTCAGTGACCACTGAAGCCCTGGCTGTGGACGACCTTGACTCTTCCTGAAGCCACAGGACCCAGCTGCATTCCTTCATTCTACTCATTCCTGGATCCCATTATCCACTCAGGTTGGTCTACATCTGAAATGAGGGGGCAGTTGCACTACTAACTAAATCCTTAGATAACTTTCTTATTTTTTTGGCAGACTTGTCGCAAGACACAGTTAAAACCTGACTCCATACAACATTTCTGGCTTCAAAATAATAGCTATTAAATACCAAAGTTAAGCTTTTAAAAATTAAGAACATGGTTATCTGTTTGATAAAGAAATGCATAAGCCTCTCACAAAAAAAAAAAAAGATACAAGGACAGATAACAGAATTTCATAGAAAACTAAAAAAATAAATAAATAAATAAATGAAGGCTCAGTACAGAGAAAATTCTAATGAAAATGAGGTTATTCTGTCACTCCAGTTATGTCAAGGATATAGTATGGTGGTCCTTCCCATTGCGAGTAAAGTCCAGCCTTACAGAGGTACCATTTCTCACCCAAAATAGGCACACAAAAAAGGAACCAAGTCCTAGGAGATGCCCCAGATGCTCCAAACCTATTGAAAGCTTTGATACTCGTGTCCGATGCAGGCCACTTTCAGAAAATAAAGCCACTGTCACTATAAAAATTAATACAAACCAGTCTGGAGTAGAATTTATGTTCCTCAAAACAAAGTATATCCTCAAGAGGAGAGACCACCACCAGACCATCACACCACCGTGCCATCAGCCCACCAATGTTTTAGAAAGCCGTGGAAGCCAGACAAAACCTATCAGCCTGTAACAAAAACACTCCCTCACAAGTATATGTTAGGCAAAGTTGTAAATTTTTCTGAGCACACTATTCACATGCTCCAAGAGACCTAATTCCAGCATCCATCAAGAAAAAACCTAAATTTCAAATGCTTAGGTGTGCACAAGCTGGCACTTAACGAAACTACCACTGGTTGAGTTTAATAACTTAGAGGGAAAACAACTTTTAGGGGGCCTCATAAGAGGAGAACATTGAGCTGGAAGCTACTGACAGGCATCGACTGTGTAAACCGACAACACCATTATTTATAAAGTAGTTTTACAATGGGTATATCTTTCAAAACATATAAATTAAAGTCATTACAGTGAAACTACCCTGCTGTAACTTTCACATAAGTCTATACATAACATCTGTTAAATGGATTCAGGATTACCACAACATTACATAAACTTTCATATTTTAAAAGTCACAGTGAATCATACAGCTATATCATACTATTATTCACATGATGGGGGGGAGGGAAAAAAAAAAAACAAAAAAAACCCAAAAAAAAACCTCAGCCACTGTCAAAGCACTGTCAGCTAATACAAGGAAAAACTCTTCCTCAAAAGAGCAAAGTTTCCAGAAAGTCGACCAGAGGTCTTGAGAGAGGTTAAGAACAGAGAAATGCAACTGATGTCACTGAATAGAAACAAAAACTGTGATGCCTCACAAATCACAGTATTTCCAAAAGCTTTACATCTGTTACATACATTGGGCTGTTCCTGTTGAATCCAATTCATACAACATCCATCAACCCTCTTACTGTCCCGTTCCCTCCCGAGTGCCCCTCTACTCTGCAGGCTCCCATATGCTAAGGAGGCATGCTTAAATAATTTGGATTATTTGTATTACGTAAAAGCAAATTATTTCCTACCGCACAACAGAAGCTCAGATGTTGTCCCACTATCTCTTTAGGTAAAAATCAAATCCCAGTTTAGAGAGATAAATAAGAAGATAAATATTTCTGTATAACAGATCTCAAGAACATGTTTTGCAAAAGCATATGGCCAAATTTCATACATTAGTCTAGTTTGAAAATATAATTTCAACAGATCTCAATCTGATCCAGGTAAAAGAAATACTGAATATTATGTAGGCTCCGTTCAGGAGATGCTTAATTACACGTTTCAGCATGCTACAGTCATTGCTGGAAGCCACCGACAGCATGGAATTACAACAGGAACATGACAGCCACTGTCAACTGCATTAGACTGGGTGCCTTTACCATTCCCTTAATTATAGAACAAATTTCTCGTTTCTTCAGATGACACCAATGGAAAAAAAAAAAAAAAAAAAAAATCACACATTCACAGAGGGCACATTATGAGTCTCATTACTTGTCACCAGGCATTTAGAAACCTCAAGCCAGAGCATCATCATTTGGCTTAGAATTGGTAATAACTTATCAAATCCCTGGTTTTCAATTCCAGTGCTGCAACACACGTAAAAACAAGTGTTGGTAAATCATTCAGTATAGGTGTAACTTTATCTACAACCCAGGGAGAATGACAGCTATTCTCCTAAACAAATATGAATGACTTTGAGCATACGTTATTATATTCAGATCTTGATAGCCATCGCATGGAAATTAATGTTTCTGGCTATGTATGGTATATTGTGACATATTCGCCTGTGTTGCTATTGTGCGCAACAACAACAACTCCAACTGCCTCATTTCTACATTTTTTTATAAGCATTTTATATGCTCGGTGGGGGGGACAGAAAAAGAACTCAGTTAATCATTCAGCTTTTTCTTTCTAAAAGCAAACCATGCTGACTGTCCCAATTAATCAATGTCTGTGGGAGTCGCAAAGGAACTCTAATGCGCCGTTTCTGTTTCCGAATCCTTGGTGCTATCAGAAGGTCAAATTCTGTTAGCCTTACACCAGTATTCCTTCTGCTCTCCAGAGAACTAACCAGAGGAGGGAAGACAACAGGATTGTGTAGTTGGGGCTTTATGCATACACACTCAAGTTTCTCAACAACTACATTTTCTAAGTTTACATATTCACCCAAAAAAGAATCATACTTACTCCCAATAAATATTACTTTAAATAATATTCTCATTACAATAAAACCTGTAACATTATGTAGGTGACCATCTCAACACAACTCTTCTTAGTGCTGCCTTTTTTGTTTTTTGTTTTAAACTTCTGTTCTTTACTTTTACTAACTGCAAGCAGCTATTAGTAGCTGGAGTAATGTGGTCTGTATAGAATTTTTAGGTTATTAACGTGCCCCCACCAAACCACTTTAGATGGCTTCTCCATTCTTTTTACCACCCCATGTAAACATCAAGTATCTACCCCTTGATTTAGGTCAGATAAAGCAGCTAATTTTTGTCCTTTTAGAAATACACCACAACAGGAAGCACTCTAAATTAATACTGGATAAAGCTTCCCTTTATTTTTAAATTATACAAACTGTGAGCAACGCGCATATTTACAAATGAATTTCTAGAGTTGAATTGACTTCTCGAAGGAGGCTCCTACAAAACTGTTCTCCATTATATTGTCCTGTAGCCCACTTGGCACTATAATTTATCCCTTCTTCTTCACTGGAGTACTGTGCTAGTACCATTGTCTTATATTCCTTTATACTGAGTTACATCCATGTAAAGTGCCTAATTATAGACTGCAAAACGTCTTGATTTCCTCATTTCCTTGGCAAAGGCAAGTTTTTTTGTTAGATGTTTAGCATTTACCCTGTGTCACTTTCAATATAGATTTTAATTTACAAATAGAAGGTCTTTCTTATTTACCCGGGGCCTCATTTTCTGCTTGGTTATACCAATGTAAATGAGGAGTAATTTAATTAAATAAAATATAGTTACAGTGATGGAAAATTAGCATAACTTAGAGAAAAGCCAGTCCACTGTTAGTAATAATTTCTTTTATAAACTCCAGTTTCTCATGCTCATATGCCTTTTATAAAGCCAAAGCTGTAATAACAATGATATATTTTAAAGGAAAAAAAAAAAAAAAAAAGTAGCATTTTCCTGCTCACACAAAGGGCTTTTTTTTTTTTTTTTCAGAGGGAATGTAGCTGGGCTGCAGTTATTTTTCTATTTGTATAGTAATAGCCATAATTCATTTTCATAATATTATGCTGTATTGATAGAAGAGACTGTTTGCACATGCCTTAAGGTATCAAAAAAAAAAAAAATCACATCTATTTTTATAGCACTGAATCTCAGAATGAAACACTTCTCCCTCCATTACTTTCAGGCAGCTTTGCTGCCCCCCAAAAAATAGTATTTCAATATCTGTTTTAAATATATATATTTATGGCATGATCAAGGAAGGAAAGAGCATTGAGAAGACAACTGAACAAAATGTCACTGGTTTGGATGATGTTTGGCCTTAGTTATTTACAGTACACCCTGAGGAGTATAGCTTTGCAACTAGATTTTGAATATATTAGTTTCTATGCAAAACAACTGCAATAGCTCAACCTAATGACTGCAAATTGAAAAATGTATTCAGAATTAAATTTATTTGCCCTAGCATGAAGTCTCAAGTACCATCTTCCATGCTCACCAGTAAGAGCATCCTGTGGATTTCCAGCTGTCATGAGCCGGAGAAAGTTACTGCCATCTTTTACAATAGAAGAATCTTTCAAAAAAAAAAAAAAAAAAAAGAAAAAAGGCCTCACTTCAACTCCCTCCTCCTCAGCCCTGCCCTGATGGATGGTGTGTTGCTCATGGGTGTAACAGATCCGATGGACTTGGAACAACTGCTACGTCTGGTGACAATGATTTATTTCTGCAAGCAACTATAGAGTTCAGACATACCATTTTTAGATAAGGGCAACCGCTTAATTTCTACAACAATAAATAACAAATGCTAAGAAGAACTGGAGGTTGCTCAGATTAAGAGTCTGTGGGACTTGCTCTGCTCTTACGAGCTCCCTTACGCGTCCCTGTCCTGCGCTGGCTTGGCTTTCTCCTCTGCCAAACAAAACGTAGACAGACTTAGGTACCACATCCACAGAGGATAAGGCATCATTTATACATATGTGTGTATATTCACATATGTACATGTTTAGATATTAAAGACCTGAGGAACAAGGAGACATGAAGGGGTCACGTAAGAGGACAGCTAGCATTGAGGCTGCTTATGAGCAGAGGCGGCCGCTTGCTTTTAAGGCTTCTCAGTTTGATTTTTAGGAGCTACTTTCAGCATTGCATCAGGATTTTTCTACTAGCAGATAAGAAGCAAAAGGTTGGACAGCATGACACAAATCCCCGAGGACACGTTATTGTTCATTTGTTAGAGAAACCTAAAAGGAGGGCTTAGCTCCAGCCTTTGGCGTCCCACTAAGCACAGACAGGCTTCTTTCCTACACTGTAAAAATGTATTAAAATAAACATATTCATACAGTCATCTTCCTCCCCTCTTACCCCTCTCACACACAAACTCAAAACAGTACCAAGCAGAAAAAAAAAAAATAAAAAAAAAAAACCACAACACAATGAGAGACACCTTTATCAGCCTCAGCCATCTGTGTTCCTTTAGTCTGATCCAAGTATTTTGGCAGGCATCTGCGCAGCTTGCTTCTACCCAATATCATCCTGCCCTGCAAGAAAATGTCCACTCCCACTTCCTCCTCTCTCCACCAGAGCACGGGTCAAGCGGCGTTCTCAGTCTGCCGATTGCAGGACATGAAATAATAAGGTATCGGTGCTTACGTTTAATTAATTACGATCTCAACACGATCACTTAACCTCATTCCGAATAACCGCAACCCCACTTGATAACACAGCACGGAGAAATAAACAGATGATAAAACCCACGCAACCTTCATTGCTGGCCACAGGAATTATTTGGAGTTAAGAAATTTATACATAAAAACAAAATAAAACTAGTTGACTCCTCAAAAGTTAGGAGTGCAGGAGTTATGAGTGCTGTTAGAGAGAAAACAGTGGAAAGAAAATCTCTACTTCATACAAGATCACCATGGCCATAAATGAGTTTCCAGACAATCTGACATGACCCTACCGGGGCTAAAATCTGGATTTTCGTTAATTTGTTCACTGACATCATAAAGGCTCAAATTCTCTTCTCAAAGCAGGCAGGCATAAAAACTTTATTAGGCAACTTTCAAAGGGAATACAATCGTGCTCAGAAAAAAAAAAAAAAGTCATTGAAATACACACAAACAAAAAAGCAGGTCTCTAAAGACTAAGAGTGCAATAAAACACCGAGTTTGCCTTCTGTTTCTAAACAGTCTGGTAATTGCAACATATCTTCATATTTCAGACAGTATGACATTTTGATGGATTGAACAGATTTGGTGTATTGAAAAGAATAAAGAATGTGGAATGGGGAAAAGCACCAGGAAACCCAAAGTGTAATGTTATAGAAGACAATCCCTATGGAAAATTCAAGCTTTAAGCACATACACCACAGATGTGTACCATAGCTCAGGCATCTTATTTATTCCTTTGAACTATTTCAGTAAAATTCTCTTAATTTATCAAAAATTATGCAAAAAGGAGTTGACATGAAAAGCCCTCGACTCAGTTTTCTCTCTGACTCTCCTAGGAACAATCTATCTCCTAGTACACTGCAAGGGAAACAGAATCCCACGTTTCCCCATACACAGAGCCTGTGGCAAACCTACACCTCTAGCCTAAAGTTTTGAATAATGCTTTTTTTTATCTTGATATACATATATGCTCCATGATATGAACTTCATTTTTTTCTCTCCCCAGCTGCTTCAGGATGCTACACATCAAATTCTTGTTTTGATAGCCAATGGCTATTGCTGAATTTATTTCAACTCTGTCTAGTGTTGGATGCTATTTAAATTAATTTCATCCAAGCAGGATATAAATTCTGAATATAGCTGAAAAAGAAGACTACAGATTTGGGCTGGTGAAACATCATATACACATTCTTAGAACTAATAGTCTTCTCCTGGATTATATTTCAAGAAATGTCACAGCTACCAAAAAAATAAAACTTTTGCCTAAAAACCCAAAGAGGACTAGATATAAAGTGCTTGCTTAAAACTGTAAGTTAATACTTTACTGATTCATATTCCAGACAAAAACACATCTTGAAAAGGCTTCAAAAGCATTAAAATTGAATATACCTCCAAAGGAACTCCTAAGGAAAAAAAATGATTTTGTAAGTAAAACTAACACTCACTGTCTTTTGCTCATTCTTTGCTTCATAATGGATGTTAAAATCACATCAAGCAGCGATAGCAGAGAAGAACTATGAATCAGCCCCGAGCAGCTCCACGCCTGACGCCTGGCAGAAAGCCACCAGCAGGACTGCAGACCCTGCTCCCAAGGGCAGGATGTGCACTACAGCGCTGCAGAACTGGTCCAGCTCCACTCTCCAGGAGAGGGACAGGAATTAATTGTGAAGCTATGATGGAGACCTCCAAAAGCAGTCACTCTCATAGCAGAGGTTGTACATGTGCTCTTCACTCCCATCAGCAACAATGACCATTATGGTCATTATATAGCTGAAGCCCAGAAGACACCTTACCAATGCCAACCCTTGAAACAGCAGCTTTAGTGTTCTCTTATGCTTTTTTTTTTTTTTTAAAGAAAAAAAAAAAGAACTAAACCTAAAAAACTGTCAAGGCACACACATGTGACACCAAACACAACACACAATGACTTCACTCTGAACCTTCATCACTCATCTTGTACCACAAGTACTATGAAAGAAACAAGTGTGTCCTTATTTCCCTTCTGAAATCTCCTAAAAACTAATGCAAAGAGTCACACTGCCATGCTTCACTCATCTTTTACACACTTCTTTGCTTGAAATGGCAACATGAGGCTTGACTCTTGCTGGAGACAGTCTAGATAGGTACCTGATGAGAACCAAAACCAGTACAGGTAGATGCTACAGAGAAAACTGCAAAGAGAATCTGATACATGTATGTACATGCATATTTAGAAAAGCACAGCTAGCCACGAGGCTGGAAAATGTGGATATATGAAATCAAGAAAGTTATGATTTTGTGTTCATGCTGATACTTCACATACTAGCCATATGGCACATCTCAAAGCTACTCTCATTTGCTTCACTTAAAGATCTGTGAGTAAAATCCTTTCTTCGAGTTTCAGCTCCATTAGAGGATCCAGATCAACTTCACGGGGCTCTTGGGAGTTAGCTTCCCTCGCAGGACTGCTGTGGAGAACCCACGCTTGGCCAGGGAATGCCACCTCCAGGCCACAGGAGGGGGGGCGGGGGGGGGAGAAGGTGACGCATTGCATGAAGATGCTCTTCTCCAAAAGAAGGAGCCCCCAAAGCTCCTTCTGTCTGTCCGAGCCTCAGCGGATTTTGAATGTTTTCAACAGGAGCGTGCCTTTCTGTCTGCAGAGCTGGATGTGTGGATGGCTGTGTTAAATATAGTAGAACGCTAACTGAAGATCACTGTGTCAATACAAGCAATAGCCTATTAACAGTCTGTACGTACAAAGACTGCAGAATATGAAATGCTAAGGCAAACGTTTGTTTTCATTACTTTTTGCATAGCTGTTGGCACATAAATTACCACTTCATAATAGAGTCTTTGAAATTCTTTTGCACTAACTAATGCGACTATATGTATTTTTACAGTGCAATCAGAGCTATCATTTCCATCTGTTCAACTGTCCTCTTGGTATGTTATTGCTCTGAGGAAGTAAACAAAAATAGATGACTACAAAAACAAACCTGGGTGACAGTCTAGACTAAGGGTCTAATTAAAACTAAGATTTATTAGAATAGAGAAAGAAACATCATCGTAAAACAAAGACACAGTTTCCCTAACATATCTGATATTATTCTTGGCAAAGTGAAGTAAGGCTATAAATTTCCTGAAACAAATCAGTATGGTACATCAGTACCAGATCTGGCATCACTTTTCCTGACTACAAGAATATGCTAGGAAAACTCTTCATTTTACTTCAAATTTTAGTTAACATAAATTTATTTTCTAATTAGAACCCGAGAGTATTGGGCCTTGTCTACACACAGGGTTTGCACAGACACAGTTACATGGGTAAGAAACCAAACTGACTTAACAGTAATGCTACTCCCTAGTCTAGACACAGTTAAAACAAACTATACCAGTATAACTATGTCATGCCAAGGGGTTGCTTTGCTATAAATTAAATGGGCACCTTGTTATTGGAGCGGTGGGAAGCGGCCCTTGGAGTGGTGGTTCAACAACAGCCAAGCTCTGAAAAGATTCAGAAGAGACCATGGAAACATCTGGAGCCTCCTTTCATCAATCAAAAGGAATATAAAATCATAGAATGGTTAGGATTGGAAGGGACCTTCAAAGGTCATCTAGTGCAACCCCCAACATCCTCTGAGGAGATGCAGTCTCAAGGTTGCACAGGAAATGGGAAAAGACAATAGCAAAGATTTCGGGAGCCAAAAGCAACCCCAGTAAAGCTAGTGATGAAAGCTGGAGACAGCAAAAGGGCAGGGAGGCTTGGGTGAGCAACTTCTGCAGTTGTCCTAAACAAACAGTCACCGATTGCTTCACCTAACACTAACACATGGAAAGAAACCCACACTCCAGCAACTCGTGGAGGGTATCATTTTACATGGAAAAGTACTTGCTTATTAACATCAACAGAACCCAAGAATCATTTAGAGATTTGTATGAAGAATTTAACACTTAGCAAAAATAAGCACATGAAAATTTTGCTCTGGTTTTTGGCTATTATATCTAATGTTTGCATTAGAGATGCATGAAAAATAATAGTTTCCATAATAAAGAATGTTGGTTTTAAAGTCTAGTGATTTTTAATGTAAAAATTATGAAGTGACCTCACATGCAAAAATGCCCAGAGGCTGCTAAAATAGCAAAGAAATGAGAAATTCTAGATATTAAGAAAATGTAGCAGGGCAGAATTATTAAATAAATGAGAGAGGATAAAAAAAAGGGACAACTGTGAACCGAAACCCGTAATTGGTTTGGAACAGTTTTTGACATAAGGCACATTCATCTCCCACTCTAGTTCAAGGAGAGCTTAGAGATCCCTTTTCAGATCAGTGCAAATGACAGCAATAACTTAAATAATTACACGTTTCTCAAAATCAGTCATATCAGCACTAGGAAGAAAAGAAAAAAAAAACCTGGCTTTGGAGCCAGTACAAGGCAGCAGATTTTCATTGTTTACTCAAACATTTCGTAAGTAGTTTCCTTTGTCAAGCTACAATTATTGTGCCATGTATCATTAAAGAATAAAATGATTTATAAATAGTATGAATACAAGGAGTACCCCATTGTTCTGAGTTGTACTGGTAAATATGAGAGATGCCAGATAAGACTTCTCTGAAGCGGGTTTCAAATTCTCTTACTAAATTTAAAGCCCTCCACTGTTAGCGTGGTTAGAGAGGTAACACCTTCGATGGCTTGCCCCACCAGTCCACCCCTTTCTCTCTCTTAAAGGTCTAGCCCCCTGAAGCATCGTGCTCCTATGGTTCAGGAGCAACATTCTGTCCTTCCTGCTTCGCAGCATTTTCCCTTTCTTAGACCAGGTTTCTGGAGCTCTGCAGCAGATACGTGCAAGGGAGGAGACAGGTTTGGAGTAGCTTCATCTCACTCCCAGGTCCAGCGAGGACCCGCAGTGTGCAGGAGTGACACAGAACTAGCTAAGCCACAGGACCTAGGCTGGGCTGAGTCAGAAAGCTCCAGTAAAGTAGTTACATCACGCGATCCTGCTTTTATGGCCACGGCAGCAGTTCACACTGACTCAAGGTGAGATGTCCTATGGTTTTCTTTCTGGGGAGGAGAGTCATTCATTCTGTCTGTCTTCATTAACTTCCCAGTCTTTGCCATGCTAATAGTCTGCATTGCCTAAAATCCCCATATTTTACCTGATTTTTTTTCCCCCCGCCTAGACTATGGATTTGAGAGATAAAAGCCTTTCCCCGACTGGGAATTCCAAGCTTCCCAACAGTACCAGTTATGAAATACAGCACAAGAAGCAGCTATGAACATACAAATGCCAAAGAAAACTCAGTGCCTCATGTTTTCCCACCTGACTATAAAGAGAGTCACCCTCCTTTTGAGAGCACGTTAATAGTCACAGTGCTACTAAGATCACTGATCTGCCTCTCCCAGTATTTCCATTTTAAAATCACCATCCTCGCTTTCATTTAAAGTTTATACACTTGCCTCATTTATACCTTTTCTCTCTCTTCCTCGGAAACTATGAACCTGTTTAAAGTATATGGAAGATGTTTCGCTGAAAATGTAGTTCATCTCCCAAACTGTCACCCTCTCATTTGCCATAAATCATATACTTGTTAGCACCGCTGGTCCCTAGCAACCCACTGCTCCTTTCAGGAAAGCTGTCCACTGAAGGGTTAAACATGCAAACTAGAGATCCTGTCTAATTCTGCTTAATCCCCAGTAACACAGCGCAGAAGATGAGGTATTGTCCCTGGGCTTATATTATTACTGCCAGTCAAGAAACAGGGTACAGCATACGACCACACAGCGTCCGATTATTGTTTTGGAAGGCAGGATTGAATAAAGTCACGTGGTTTTCAAGCGACACCAACATGCATTAGTCATTCTATATTAAATATAAAACCCTGCTGGCGAAACCCTCAAACCTGCCTGAAGGGGTTAAAAAGGAATTTGTGTTGGAGAGCCAAGAGAAAGGAGCTAAGAAATTGCTGAGTCTTTTCTTTCAGCAGCAACACATAAAAAGGTGTAAAATGGCAAAGAGAAGGGCTCCCTTCAGGACATCTACATTATTTTTTTTTATCTGAGAAGAACAGTGCGACACCTAATGATTAATACAAGAGGGGAAAAACTAAGACTGATCACAGAACACATTCATACCATGTCAATTCATCTACTTTATCACAGTAGATTACACAGAAATAGGCTATAAGTCCAAAATAAAAACTAAAAAAAAAAACCACACACAAAAAAAAGAAAGGAAATTCAATAATAACTACCCAAAATTACACCACTTAGCTGTAAAATACAATGGAACAAGCACTTGGGTTTTCCTTGCAACTCTCAAAGTATTTGATATTTTGAGCATAAGGCTTTACCTCACAACTTGCACTTTTCTGAACACACCCCACCCTTTTCTTTCTGTATAGTAACAATAAGCATAGAAACACACACAAATACAAAACAGTGCAGGGAAAAAAAAAATAAGCCACAAACTGTAAATAAACTGTTCTTTGTTTTCTAAACTCTTTGCTGTACAACGTAAACCTTTCGTTTCAAGGCACGTCGACTGCTTCGGGTTCAGAAATGGGTTCACCACAGCCCTGCTATTGCCCAGCCCTTCCCTTGGCCCCTCTCTTCGGCACGGGCTAGCACGCAACCCCAGTAGCTACGCAATCAGTGCATCTGTAGTCTGATCCTATAGGGCTCTAGGATCCATCCATCACCCCAGGGATGGATGAGAAAGACTGGAAAGAGACTTTCAGTTGGAACCCTGGGTGGATCTTTTCAATATAGTTGATACTATTTTAAAAAAAAATTAAAAAAATAAAGTAGAGTTTAGTGACAGAATATCATACCATTTCCCACTTTTCTCACTTCTAGAGTAAGTGGTCTCACGCAAGCCTGCTCTTCTTTTACACTGCCTGCCAGCTAGACAAAGCCCCGTCACTGTTCCGAAGCTGTAAACATCTCTATTTCACACCAGGTGTCTACCACCCAAACCCATTCTGAAAGTCTACATTAGACAAAAGATCTATTAACTTGCTTGCTACTGCTGCTCTCTTCATCAATCTCAGCCAACAAGTCGAATGCTGGGTGCCTCCGAGTGCTCCGTGGTTCACTTGCATGCCACAGAGCAATTAAGATGATGTCTGGCATCAGGACAGCAGTCAGTGAAGAACAGAGAAATTGTTAAGCATATCCCATTACTGTTTTTTTTCCCTTTTCTTAAACCAGATTCAGAAACAAAACCCAACATACTCTTCATAAGAGAAGGAAGAAAAAAAAATTACACAATGTCCAAGTTCCCCCCCGCCACACACACACACACAAATAACCCAGGAAACAAACAAATGAGACTTATATCCACACAGCTTATTTGCTCAGAGAACTGTCAGGTATAGCAGTACCAGACCTATTAGGTTTTGTCTGCATGCCTGCATCAATGCTTCGCAACTTACTTCTCCTGGGAGAACCTCAAATGAGTCAGTCTTCATCATGCCATGTATATATCAAAAAAAGTTGAAGATGCTATGTGCAAAAGAACACCTAAGTTCTGTGGCTTTTTATATTCTACAGGTTCACGCGCATTCATCGTCCCTCATCGCTGTTCTGGTTATACCAACACTCAAGCCATCACCTTAAAACCCAGGATTGGATGAAAACATTAAAGTTTCTGAATTACACATCTGATGCACAAAGACTTTAGTATCAGTGTATTTTAAGGTGGGCTCCCAAAGATAAGAGCTAACGTTCATATACTTGGGTGCTGGCTGTTTTGTTTTGGTTTTTATGAAAGAAGATTGGCAGTAAACTCTAAGACCGGAATGCGTGCACTCGATAGATCAAACCACTACCCCAGTGAACAAAAACTTAACATCCAAAAGCAACATGGAAGAAAGCTGCATTGCTTATTCAGCACCCACTGACAGTCAGCTTGCACAAAGACTTTCACTGTAGTAGTTCTTGTTCAAGTGTGGGACAGCAAAAGCCATTCCAGAGAAATTAAATCAGTCAAGTGATAGACTACATACGGTTATGTTTTTTAAAGTTGATAGCTGATTATAATTTATAATATATTTCTAAAGAAGTGCAGCAAGCTCATTACTTTTGGGAGAAGGATCATTTTAGAAGCTATAGAGATGCAACCAGCAACACAAAATCCTAGCTCTCAACTACTGCTTTCAGTGTTCTTTACAGAATAAAACCTTTGGTTTTGATTTCAGAAGTGGTTTGTATTCAACGACGTAAAATTTGTTTAACGTTTCAATGGTGGTCCTCTTCCCTGCTCACCAAATATTGTCTATTGCAACCACAACGCAATGTTGAGGCAACACGTTCAGCAAGCGAGGGAAATGGTTGAACCACTACACACTACCAGCATCCTCTGCTGGTTGACTCATTCAGCAGTGCCAGCCCCAGACTTCCAGGAACTGCAAGTGAAATGGCTCACAGCGAAGTGCAGAAGGCAGCTCCAGAAGACGGTGCAACTTAAACCAAACACAAGGCTCCCTTTCACACCAGGCTTCTCAGTCTTCCCACAGAAGACAGCAAGAATGGTGTAAACGATCAGCTCTGTGGCTCAATTACCAGACAGAATAAATAAAACATTTGTACTTCACAGCTGATGTTTCAAACCTGTTTTCCACCCTTTGCTCCTCAAGCTAGTCATGCATTTAAAGACCCTTCAGCCAAGGCAAATGGCTTTATGTTAAGTTGCCAGCTAAAACGTTACACTTTTACCGACCATTACATCCAAGAACAGAAACAAGACCATTTCCATACTCAACAGTGAGGGCAGAGAAGCAACCTAAACGGAGGCGCATGAGGAGACCTATCCGAGGGACTTAACCAGGCAGGGACATCAAGCACACCCAAGACTTGAGACGCTAGATGAGCTGTTCAGAGAGCCGGCCATTTCTCAGACAAATACTGACATGATGACTGTAGTGAAAGAAGTTCAGTTATAATTCACATACAAATAAAAAAAAAAAAAAAAACCAACCTTAAAATAGTTAACAATTGCTGTAAATGAGAAGGCATGCAAAACTCAAAAATGCCCATGATCAAAGCTTTTGGCACCTAAAGTATGTAGTACCTAAAATTTGTTTGACTAACATTAGCCTACCTACACATCAAATAGTCAAATCTGAGCTCTACACCTAAGCCCCTCTCAAATTTTTAGAGGCAGCTTTGAGGAAAACAGTTGGAGGTATGCTAATTGAAAGTTATCTTTAAGTAATGAATCAGCAGACTTGGCTTTCAGGTCTTCCGCCGTGCATTACTGTCTGTAACACAGCTAACAACAAATACACAAAATGGCTTATTTAGAAAGCAAACAGGTAAACAATGACTGAATAAAAGCTTTACCTCTGCTCGTTGTGTGCGGGGCAGAACAGATGACTTTTCAATGGCGTAAACATCCACCAAGTAGAGGCGCGCTCCTTGCTCCCTGTCCAAGATGGCAGCAGTCTGGATGACACCGGTATGGCGTCCAATGGTGAAAAGGCGCCCGAGACTCTTATCTTCGCATCGGACAGACACAATGTAATATTCCACCTGAGCTTCGGAGCCCCGCGGACTTGCTGCTTCGATAGATATCACGTTTGTCCCAATAGGCTCGCCTTCTTTTAAGATAGTTATGTATTTCGGTTGAGTGAAAACAGGCCCGTCAACCCCTTGCAGAATTATAGTCATCTCGGTGGTAGATTTTCTCCTTTCAGGGCCAAGATCCGTGGCAGAAACTATAAGATTGTATATGAGCTGAGAAGGCACCAAAGCTGACGCTACTCTTAAATCTCCGCTATAACGATCCACGATGAAGGTTTCGGTATCTCCATTGATTATTTCATATTCCACCTCTCCGTTGGCGCCCTCGTCAGGATCTGCAGCAATAATGGTCGTTAGGATCGAACCAATCACAACCGAGGGGTCGGCTGCGAGAGCATTTTGCGATATGAACACAGGAACATTGTCATTTTGATCCGTCACCAAAATGGTCACATTCTTCAAAGCAAATCGTCTGGACTCCACAGGAACAGCCTGATCAGTGGCTTTGACTGTTAACTCAAAGAGATTAGCAAACTCGCGATCTATTTCAGCATTGGTAAATATCGTCCCTCTCACTTCATCTATACGGAAATGATTACCCCTTGGCATCTGTTGAATGATCGCATACGTTAGCTGCCCATTAATATCAGCATCTGGATCATGAGCAGTAACAGAAACGACAGAGCTACCAACAGGAACGTTCTCAACAATAGATTTAAAGATGTCCCCAGGAGGAAAATTAGGAGCGTTGTCATTAAAATCCCTAACATGTATTACCACTGACATTGTAGATGACCGTGGTGGCCTTCCTTGGTCTTTTGCTGTTATATTTAGCTTATACAGAGACTGTGTCTCAAAGTCCAGTTTCTTTGCAAGAAAAATGCTACCGGTGTTGGGACTGATGCTAAAGGTCCCATGATTGTTTGTCCCTGTAATGCTATAGTGGAGGTCAGCATTGTCACCCGAATCAGAATCAGTGGCAGTAACAGATGACACCAGTTCACCAACTCTCATATTTTCCAAGACATCCACTAACAAGGTTGATTTAGGGAAGGAAGGACTGTTGTCATTCTCATCCAATACATCAATGCTCAGCATGCAAGTTGAACTTAGGGAAACTGCTCCAGAGTCTACTGCTTGGATGACAAGCGAATATGACGCAGTAGCTTCATGATCTAGTCTGCCTACTAAGGTCACCTGGCCTGTGCTACCATCTATTGCAAACTGTTTTTCTTCATTTCCCTTGATGACAGAGTACTGAATCAATCCGTTAACCCCTTCATCAACATCTGAGGCGGAAACTCTCAGAACCTGTGTCAGGTTCACTGCCAATTCTGATATAGTAGCCTGGTAGAGATCTTTCAAAAATTTGGGAGCGTTATCATTGATGTCTTTCAGGAAGATTTGTACAGTGGCCTGATCCTTTAGAGGCTTTGGCAACCCCTGATCCATTGCTATCACCGTGAGACTAAATACCGCAGCTCCCCTTTGTCTCATAAGAGCTTCTCTGTCAAACTGGTGAGTGCTTCTTATTTCCCCAGTTACCGCGTTCAGCTCAAAATCTGGCTGCATGTGCTCAAAGGAGTACCTGACTTCACCGTTTGGCCCGAAGTCTTTATCTACAGCATTTATCTTACCTACATACGATCCACCTCTCTGCTCCTCTTCAAAATAAAACACATAGTTGGTACTGTTGAACAGGGGCCTATTATCATTTACATCCTCCAAAATTACGGTAACGTTCACAGTAGCATTGAGTGGTTCTACTGCTCTATCAGAGGCAACCACCAGCAAAACATATCTCTCCTGAAGTTCACGGTCCAGTTCACTCTTTATATACAGCTGACCATCGGGGAATATGCCAAAGGCATCCCCAGTATTTCCTTCCATTATACTATAAGCTATCTCACCGTTCACTCCCGAGTCTTTGTCAGAAGCCTGCACCTTAAAGAACCTGGAATTCACAGGCTCCGACTCCAAAATAGTAATTTCATAGGAAAGCTGGTCAAACACAGGCGGGTTATCATTTACATCATGAACAGAGACAGTCAGGATAAAGTTAGAGGACAGCTGTGGCACCCCCATATCCGAGGCCAAGATTTCAACCTGGTAAGACCCAGCATTTATGTCAAGTGGTCCTATTAACCTTATGGCACCTGTTTGTTCATCGATTGAAAACAAGCCCTTGGGGTTTTGCTTAAGGCTGTAAAGGACCACGCCATTAACACCTTCATCGGGGTCAAGAGCTTTGGCCTGGAATATGGTATGCCCAGCTTTCCAGTTTTCAACCACATTTACACTTTCCACCGCATGAATAAAGTGTGGGGAATTGTCATTTAAATCTTTGACAGTTATATTGACCATAGCGTCCCCAGTTATCGCCCCACCACTAGCGACCACCTTCAGCTGGTAAAACGCTTGCTCCTCCCTGTCAATAATACTGGCTGTGGTGATTTGCCCCGTTGCTCTGTTGATGGCAAACACGCCCCTTTGGTCACCTGAAGTGATAAGGTAACTGATGTTGGTGTTGAGGTCCATGGTGGAAGCAAAAACAGCACCTACATGGTAACCTAGGGCAACATTTTCAAAGACAACAAAACTGTACATGCCCTGGCTGAAAACAGGTGGGTTGTCCTGGGTGTCCAAGACAGTGATGGTGACAATGGCTTGGTTCTGCGACTGAAGATGACCACCATCAGTGGCCACGATCTGCAACTGGTAAGCAGTTTTCTCCTCCCTGTCAAGGGCAATTTTGGTTGTGATGACCCCTGTCTGGCCATGGACCTGAAACCTGGAGGTGTCTCCAGCGGAGATGCTGTACTTGACTGTCCCATTGGGTCCCAGATCAGGGTCTGTGGCAGATACTGTGGTCACATAGGTTCCAGCTGGCTCATTCTCTTGGATATGAGCAAAATACTGAACGGGGTAAAACACAGGGCTATTGTCATTCACATCCAGGAGACTCACATTAACTCGGGTGATTGAAGAAAGGGGAGGAGAGCCTAAATCAGTGGCCAGGACCTGCAGGGAGAAGTGAGCCTGCTCCTCCCGGTCCAGCTGCGAGATGGTGCTGAGCTTGCCCGATATAGGATCCAAGCGAAAGACCCGGCGAGGGGTCATGGAGGATGGGCCAACCACTGCCAGTGCCGGCTCAGCTTCCTGCAAGGAGAAGCGGACAGTCCCGTTGTCCCCCAGGTCCCCATCTGTGGCACTCAGGACCAGCAGCTCAGTTCCTGTCGGGGAATTTTCAGCCAGGGATACCTGGTAGCCCTCAGGTTGATTGAAGCGAGGTTTGTTGTCGTTGACATCCAGGATGGTCACCACCAGCTGTGCATAGGAGAACTTGGGCTGCACCCCCTGGTCTCGGGCACTGATGTTGAGCACCACCTGAGAAGCAGTCTCCCGGTCCAGCCCGCTGGGAGTGGACGTGCCGGCAGCGTGCCCGGCGGTGCTGCCCTCAGGGCCGGCGGTGGTGACCAGCCCGCTGTGCTCGCTGATGCGGAACCAGCCAAGCTCGTTGCCCGAGACAATGCTGTATTTGAGGTTGGCATTGAGGCCCGAGTCACGGTCCGTGGCACTCAGGCCCCGCACATAGCTGCCCAGGGGCACCTCCTCACTGATGTTCACCCTGTAGACCGACTGCCCAAAGACCGGGGGGTGATCATTAATGTCATTCACGAAGATCACCAGGCTAGCTACTGACGAGCGGCTCACGGGAGCTGCCACCGCCCCATCGGGAGAAAGGGAAGAAGTGGGGGAGCCCGGAGGCGGTGGCAGGGCCCCGTAGTTATCAGCCACCGCCACCGTAAGGTTATAGGCCGGGATGCGCTCCCGGTCCAACGCGGCTGCTACCTTTATAAGGCTGAGGTTGGGTACCTTACTGCTGTGCACCTCAAAGTGCCGCTGCTCGTTTCCCGCCAGGATCGACACAGAAATGTTCCCGTTGGCCGCGGGGGAGTCGGCATCGCTCACCGTCAGCAGGGCCACCACTGTGCCAGGGGCCGCGTTCTCGTCCACGGAGGCAAAGCGGGAGGTGGCCGGGAAATAGCGAAACTTCACCCGGGGCTCGTTGTCGTTGACGTCGAGCAGGCGGATGAGGGCCTCAGCCCGGCCACTCAGCGCCGGCACCCCTCGGTCCATGGCCTGCACCGTCAGTGAGTACTGCTGTCGCATCTCGTAGTCCAAGCGCTCCCGGATGCGGATCACCCCGGTCTCAGGGTCCACCTCAAACGGGAGGCTGCCAGTCCCCTCCCCACCACCACCACCACCACCACCACCACCACCATCACCTCCTTCCAGGCGGTAGCGGATGTCAGCATTGGTGCCTTCATCAGCATCAGCTGCAGCCACCTGGAGAACACTGGCCCCAACGGGCGCATCCTCAGGCACTCGTGCCTGGTAAAGAGTCTGGCTGAAGATGGGTGGGTTGTCATTGATGTCCTGGACGGTGACATTGACCTGAAGGAACCCCCGCCGACGGGGCTCACCCTTGTCCTCCACTTGCACCAACAGCTGGTAGGTAGGGGTGGCCTCCCGGTCCAGCCCACCCCGGGAAACCAGGTGCAAGAAAGCTCCTTCACCGCTGGGGTTGAGGGTGATGTTGAGCCGGAAACGCCCCTCCTCGTTGCCAGCCACGATGCGATAGGAGCCATGGTCGACGCCGTTGGTGCCACTGTCAGCATCGGTGGCCGTGTCCAGGATGAGCTGGCGCCCGCTCCCTGTGTCCTCCTTGAAAGTCACCACGATGGAGGGGTCGGGGAAGACAGGCGCATTGTCGTTGAGGTCCAGCACAAGGACCCTCACCTCGCTGGGGTAGGTGGGCTGGCTGGAGAGCACCACCAGGTCCACCACGTCGCTGGCCAGGCTCTCGCGGTCGATGGTGGCCCGGGTGTGCAGGGCACCCGAGGTGCTGTTGATGGAGAAGAGAGCGTGGTGCTCGCTCAAACGGTAGGTGAAGCCGGGACGGGTGGCGATGGTGCCCACCCAGGTCCCGGCCGGTTGCTCCTCCAGCACCTGAAAAACTTGACGGGGCTCCGCCGCGGCGCCCAGCGGCAGCAGCAGCACCGGCAGCAGCACCGGTAGCAGCGGCGCCGGCTGGGGGGGGACCCCGCGGACGGCGGGGGAGCGGCCCATGGCGGCGCCCCGGGAGGGGTTTGGGAGGGGTAGGGGGTTCCACCTCCCCCCGGCTCCCGCTCCCCTCAGCCGCGGAGGCTCCGCTCGCCCTGCCCCGCCGCGGACGGGTGCAGACCCGCCGGCGCTCGGCGCTCACGGGGCGTCCTGCCGCCGCTCCTGCCACTCCTCCCGCCGCCGCTCCGGGACTGCGGGGCGGCCGGGGTCTCCTCGCCGCATCGCCGCTCCGCACCCGCCGTCGTTACCGCTGGTGTCCGCGCCTCAGCGGCCGCCGTCGCCCCGGCACCACCACCACCATGCCCGGGCGGGTTTGTAATCCAGGGGCTCGCCGCTCGCCGCCCGGCCCCAACTTTGCCCGGCGCTCATCGATCCCTTCCCTCTTGACGCCCGGGGGACGGCTCCCCTCCCTCGGCCTCCCATTGGCTGCTCCGCCTATCGCTCCGCCTACCTTCCCCGCCCACCGCGGGAACCGCCCACCCGCCCCGCTGCACCTGGGGGTCCGGTCGCCGGACCCTGCACCTCAGTGTTTGGAGTGGGGGGTCGGGTGGGGTGCCCGGGGAGGGAGGCGTACTCGCTTTTGCGTGGAGGGGGGAGGGAGCCGGGGGCGGGTATAGACCCCCTCACCACCCCTCACGGTGGGGCTGGGGCGGTGGGGCTGCCCCGCGGCTTGGTTTCTCAAGCGAGAAGAAAATTTCAGGGCTGGGGGGGGGCGGCCGAGACGCCTTCTCCCCGGGAAAGCGTAGCGCTGAACTTCCAAAGGAAGCGGCAGTCCGGGATCGGGCAGCCCCCGCGTCCCGCTGCCCGCTCGTCCCCCTCCCCCCCGCGCCGCGCTTCACGCGTGGGCGCAGAGCGCCCTCTGCTGTCCCGCAGCCGCGCCTCACGGTCCGGTCTCCCGGTGCTGGTAGGGGCGGGGGGGAGCGCTCCCCGCTGCCCTGGGCTGGGGGGGGAAAGGTGCAAGCTTCGCAGGGATGCAGGAGCATCAGGTGGAAACCGCATCCTTGCTCTGGGTGACATCTGCGCCCCACTGAAATCCCGCACCTTCGTCTCGAAAAAGCCTTTAAATCATTCCAAAAGCCCTGATCCCATCTGCCCACTGTCACTGCCACAGGGACATCCCCTAAAACCAGCGGTGCTGCTGGAAGGGAAAGTCTGATTTTGAGTCTGTCAACCTTTAAATGCAAGCAGGGACGTAAACACGGCGGTCAACCAACCTGTAGGCAGCAATGGAGCCGGACAATGTAAATCCAGCGTAGTCAGGTAGCAAATCAGCAAATCCAGAGTTTCACAGCCCATCCTTGCAAGGTCGTTAACGAACCTAGCAGGGGATTTTCTGACATGGAAAAGTAAGAAGAGAGAGAAGTTAGGTGAAAAGAAACAAGGAGAGTGTATGAGGATGAGGTGTCACAGGCTGTCTGTTCCCCCCTGGATATGTTAAAAAAAAAAAACAAGGGAGAGCAAATAATCATGAGCAGGGGTCTTGACTGAAAGCAGTCGGTACGGAAGCAGCAGTGGTTCCTGTCCCTGAACATCATTGTCATCTAAGGCAAAGAGATGCTTCAGGCCATTAGCTCCTGCCAATCCCCGTTCCCTTTCGGTGATGGACCCTCATGCCCGTGGCCAGCTCCAACCCCATGGAGCAAGGGGCGTCCCCTCTCACAAGAGGCTGGGCAGTAAACCGATGGGACAGTTAAGAAAGGGACAGAGGTTTCGTCTGACTGCCTGGCTCACACAGCGCTGCTGAGGTCTGCACCCGTTCTTTGATATTTAACTCCATCTACAGGCGCACCTCGACCCTTGCCTGCAGTGAGCGATTCCCGGGGTCTTCTAGAAAGGCAGCCCTGCATATCTAGGTGGCTTCTTTATTTCTATTACAAAAAATGCCCCCAGATTAGGTGAGGTGGTTAGAGTCAGCAGAATACAGCAGTAATACTGTATTTGCAAAGAAAAAAAAATGAGATTATACAGAGTGGAGCGAGGGGATTACACACAGTGGAGCGAGGGGATTACCAACATAAGTTAATATCAGCCTTAGCTAGAATAACTCTTCAAGTATTCTCTTAATTGCCAGAGGTTTGTCCTCACTACATGGGATTTTTCACCTCCGCCAGCTAAATTTGAGCTCCAAGTCAGAAGCACAGCACTAAGAAACACGGTGGGCATTCTGACACCCCCTACAAGGACTTTGGTCCATTCACTAATTAATAAGTCAGAATGAATCGTTCACCAGGTGTTTTACATGTGGAACAGGCACAATTTTGTTCTAACGTTGTTCAAGTTTTTCTGTGTCCAGTTTGCACTTTGCTCTCTTTCTGTCGAATGTCGAGATTAAAAATGCTGCTACAAAAGCATGCAAATTCAAATATGTAAAAACTCAACATTGGCCTTTTAAATGCTGTACATCTGAGGGAAGGTAATTGCATAGAATTCTGGAAAAAAAAATAGCTAAAAAACAGAACAATATGTAGACAATAGGGTTGAAAGCACTAGGTTTTTGCTGTTCTAGACACTTGCGAATGATGCCTGTCAGTATCTGACACCAGAATTATGGTACGTGCCCCTTGCATTGTATTAACACAAATGATACATTGCAAAACTTTGCATCTCACATATGATAATAAATCAAACAATATCTGTGTGTCATTTCACAGGCCTTGCAGTTTAATATTTGGAATTATATCGCTAACCTACTATGATGACTGCAAACATCAGCAAGTTGTTTCAAAGACAGAATTTGCTTAAGCCTTTTTTATCCATAGGTGTAAAGCTATCCTCGATGTATTTCTAGATACAAGGCAACCGCAAAAGAAAAAAAAAAAAACCCAAACCTTAAATTCCCGAAGTGGTTCAGTATATCAAAATTCCATTTCATAGGATTCAGAAAGTGCTTTTTTTAATCAAAATGTTTGTAGAAAATTATACAAAATTTTACAGCCAATTTTCAGTTACTAAAACAATTTCAGGCAAAAAGAAGTTTATGACATTCTTATTGTGGCTGTATTGTATTTTTGAGGGAAGCTTCTATTTCAAGCGTAGCCAAAGTCAGGAGATGTTTTGATATCAACAATTTTACTTTATTCTTTTTTGGTTTTGAAAAAAAAAAAGTTATTTTAAAGGCTAAGAAAAAGAAATAATCCATTGAAACTGAAGCAGCTATGGTAGATACAAACCAACATAAACCTCCCTGTGCTGTCATGGGTCCTGTCAGCAAGATGTGTTTTGAGAGAATTAATGGAACAGTGTGATAAATCCCTCGGGATCTGTTCTCTGCTCTGTCACTGCCCCTAATTTTGCTTCCTGAAAGATGCAAAATTTCTATGAAGATTCAGATGTGACTGTCACAAACACTGCATTATTTCTACATATCAGTGGTAAAAAGACAGGCCAGGACAGAAATTTTTTTTTTTTTTTTTTTTTTTAAAAGGGCAATAAGGAAAGCTTGCTTGCCAGGACCACAGCCCACGGCTCCCCTGAGTCCAGGTCTGCCTGAGAGGCTCAGCTGAGAACAGTGCCGGCTGCGGTGAGGGCTCCCCATCCTGCCTTCGGAAAGAGAAGTTATGGGGAACTTGCTGGGGTAGGAAGCGGAAGAGAAATCTTTCATCACCCCCGGCAGAGTTTGTCCCTGTTATTCAGGCTGAAACTAAAACAAACATATGATTTTGTTGGCATAGGAAAGCTGCTAAAGAGCTAAATCTTGTGGAAACCATCACCATCACCAGTGGAAGCACTGCCTGAGTTGCTTCAAAAAAAGTAAAATTCTGGGCACTTTAAGGAAGTTTTTTTTTTTTACTTGGCGTGAGAGTAATAAAGAGAGAGAAGAAAAAAGAAGTCTTAAAACTCAAGGAAACTCCCCAAATTGTTCCCTGAAGTCCACTGGAAGCTTCACATGTAGATCTGTTTCTGCTTTGCAATTCTTCAGGCCTACAAGTAAACCGTGAGAGAGACATCCGAAGCCAACTTCCACTTCACACTGCGACAGCCGACGTCCGGAGCAGCTCTGCTCGTGTCAGCAGAATTACCGTGGTGGTACATCAGCAAAAGCATGGGTAGAGTTGTGACTCCTTTTAGAGTAACACAAATAAATTTAGACACAGTTGAGGCTTTGCTAGGAAACATTCCACCACTCGCAACTTGTAAGAGCAGAAATAAAGTGAAGAAAAGGTCATTTTGCACTTTTCGTCTTGCCTACAGCTCTGTTGATAATACAACCCAACACTTCATCAGGCTTTCACCTCCAGATACAGAAAAAAAGCAATCTAATCCCAACACCATCCAGCTCACACTCCGCTGCGAAGTCTTAACAGTGACCTCATAGTGGCCAGCGTCAACAGATCAACACATCTGGCTGTCGCGTTTGATGTCTTTCCAATGCTGTTTTGCTAAAAGCGGTCGATGATGCTGCTGCAATGCTGTGCTGGAAAGCACAGAAATTAGAGAAGCAAGCGGAGGGCCGGTGAGTGAAATGAAAAGCATTGTAGGCAAGAAATAAAGTTTTTAAGCACGTTTTCTTCCTGTGCAAGCTTAAGGAAGATTGGATGCGTACCCACTATCTCACATGGTCCTCAGAGGTCTCAGGCTTATAATCAGATATTCCAACAGATATCAGATATTCTGCAGCCAGAATAGGAACCGGTTCTGAATTCAGCAGATCTGGCAGGTAGGTTTCTGTGGTTTGTGTTCGATGAGCTGAAGGTGAGACCACAAGAGCCCCGTTTGAGGCACCACGCTCCTGAGTAATGCGGGACTGGGCATTTTCACCATCCCTTAGGGGCAGGTGGAAAGCTGCCCACACTTACATCATTACGGTTGGCCTCAAAGATCTTAAAGCTCTTTTCTGACCTGAACAATCCTATGATCAACTACAGACCCCGGCTTCGTGTATGGCAGGAGACATCAGAGCCCTGTTGGGAAGGACTTGATCTCCTCACCCGCCTAATGTCATTCCTGCAAGGGCACATGGTGGAGCTGGAAGCTGATCAGAGGACCGTCTTGGTCTTCCCTGGAAGAAGTTTCGAGTTTCACTAGGATGATGTATGAAGGAAATGTCACCACGCTGCTACAGGAAGATCTTCCTGTGCTCCTACGAGCAGCAATCGAATGCATTTGCTTCTCATCAGCACTGCGCTGGGGAACTTTCTAGTCAGGAAATTAGGCAGATACCTTTTTAAAATCTTAGTAATGTATAAAATCCCAGAGATATGCCAACAGCTGCCCTCTCGGTGTGAGCTGTGCTCCATGTTCCTGTATACACAACTCCACGCTGTATTAAAATGCATTTTGGTCCAAGTTCAGCTTCCCAGTGGGTGAAGATAACCATTAATGCAGCTTTTCTGGGGACATTACCACTCATTTTTGTATTTCCCTGTGGTCTGTACTGTGTCTCAGTCAAAGTATTCCCAATTGCTCCGGATCACTGACTTACAGTTCTGCTACACTACACGTTTTGCTGTCAGCCGATGTTTTTATCCAAATTAATTTCACTTCCTGCTAGACTGTTGATAAAGATCCAGAATGGTATTTGACCAAGACTATGTGGTTACTGGCAGAGCCATTAAAAAGACCTTAACAGAATGAGGATAACTCGTTAACTTTGGGTTTTTTTGTTCGTTTTTTTTTTTTTTTTTTTCTATCAGTCCACTTGTGTTAGTGTATTGAACACAGACTGCTCTCCAAGTGGGGATATTTTATCAGGATTCATACAGGATTAAGTTAAATACTGTAAAGGACTCTACTATCACTGCTCACAAAACCAATCTCAAACTCAATTTTTATTAGATGTGTTTGTTTCTTAGATAAATTCTGGTTTTTAAATATGTTACAAGTCAGCTTGGCATTTGTTGCTTTAATTCCATGCTTGCTCACCACAGGAGCCTTCGGTGACTGTATGACAGACAACAGCCTGTGTACGTGTACAGTATTAATATTTAATTGTCTTTTCTTATTTCACCGATATATTCAAGGATTTCTTTAAAATGAGCATTCCAAGTCCTGGGAGTCAAGAATTATTCTAATATTGGGATGGGGGTTTTTTTTTGTTTTATTTTGTTTTTACATGCACAGAATCCAGAATAGCTTCTCTGCTGACGTTATTGTACCCAGCCTCATCAGATGCCAGGAAAAGAGACAAATTACACAGCAAGTCCACAGCAGCTACCAGGAATAGAGGAGATCTTTCAGACCATTGAAAGCAGTTAAAAATATTTGTTTTCCCGGAAGAATTATACCTCAGCCAAAATTTAAAGCACATACTTATATCAACATACATCAGTCATTTCTTCAAAGCCATGCTGCCTTATAGGCTTAGTGTTGAGTAGAAAGTCAATAAGCCTAATTTTATGATCTCAAAATACGATACAGGCATCTAAACTAGCACTTGATACCAGAATTAGGACTTAAATCACATTTTCAGGTGTCCACATTTGAGGTCAATCATCTGTGCTCCTTTTATTTAGAGGAATTAACCGCATTTTTATTTGTCCATTTGGGGAGGGAATGGTTTCAGGCAGGACAGCATAGATTTCCAGTTGTGTAGCTCTCTAGGGTTTCATGTGTTTTGTAAAGCTGTGTCATTTTACAGCAGTCAAGAGCTACAGTTCTTGACTTGTACAATAAATATTGCATTTTGTTATATTTCTCTTTCTTTGTATTTGAAGAAAAACAAGTGTTTTCCTCATCAGTGGCCTAGTGTGAGTTTTTCCAGGAGCTGTTACCACAGGACCAATCTTTTCCTTACTCACATAAAGCAACATTTGATAATTCTTTAGTTGCTGTTGTTGTTGTTAAAGCCTATATGTCTTGATGCCAGTCCAAGCCAGCTTTCTTTATTGGCCTATAAAACCCCTCAGAGGTGATATTTCTGTATTCTGTCAGGTGTTCTGTTCATTGGAGATGCTGTGACAACCAAATTGCTTGAGAATCATGAGGCTCCTCAAAGCAGCCCAAGAGATCAGGCTTCACACTGGTTTATCAGAGGCACATTGTGGAATCTGCTTCCCCCCAGAAATGTTATTTCAGGCCCTAGACTAGCATGGTATCAGAAATTCTGGGTCTTATAATAAAATTGTGAATTTCCAACTACAGCATTTAATGGCAAATGTGGGGTTTATTAATTGTATTCTGTTAAATACACAGTTGCAAAGGATAAGGATTTTTCACTTTCTTACCAACATCTCATTCAGTTTCTTTATTTCCTAGAATATTTTCCTAGCTTTTTATCTGAAAATGGTTTTATTTGTCTTATTCCTCTGCCTCATGTGAGACACTTCTTTAGAGGGTACAGCATCTGTTTGATGAATGAGTAAATGTAATCCTCTTTGGCTCTTTTATCAAGTTTTTTCTCCATTGCTTCCTTTTACTACCTGCATTCAAATTTGTAACACCACTTTGTGTTTCAGTTAGGGACAGATGCACTGGAAAACACGTTTGCACCTTTGCTTCCTCTTTTGATGTTACAGGAATTAATTTTTTTTTTTCCTCAGGCTGCAGCTTATCAGTCATTGAGACAGAAAAATGTCAGTTTAAACCAATAGGTATTGAACTCAACCTTTTCATTATTATTCTGCACAAAACCAGAGGTCTGAGTACAGGTGGCCAACTGCATGGTGACAGGTGAGTTAGAAATAGCAGAAGTCAGCCTGTAGCCCAGAGCAAGAGAGGCAGCAGTGTCACTGCAGATAATTTAAGCCTCCTGACAAGAGGGCTGCTTTTCCACAGTTGCCTTTCATAAGGACTTTTAGGAGTCATTCATGGATCTCCTGAGGTCTGCATGCCATCGGTTGAAAGATGTATTTTAAAAATCTGTGAATGTGAAGATAAACGATTACTGCTATTCCTGGAAGAGAGAGGTAGAGTTGGCTCCCTGGGACTCACATCATCTTAATCAGCTCTGCCCAGAGCCTTTGGATATACACAGTCACGGGGCTCAGAGCTATCACCTCAAAGCAGAAAATCTTTCTGGAAATTGATAAAATATGGGAAATTCTACCTGCAAACATGGGCAGTGTTATTTTCAACATGCAGGCCCACTTGTCACTGGTTACAGAACCACCTTCCCTTGCTGTAGTTGTGCACTTGTCTCCCACCAAAGGAGCTTGCTGTGTCTCACATGTCACCATAACTAGAGTGTATTGATAAAAAAGAAAAATACATCATGAAGCCTGTTATTGATACGCCATATTTAGTCTTCATAGAACCATAGAATGGTTTGGGTTGGAAGGGACCTTTAAAGGTCATCTACTCCAACCCCCCTGCAAGGAGCAGGGACACCTCCAACCAGATCAGGTTGCTCAGAGCCCCTTCCAACCTGGCCTTGAATGTTTCCAGGGATGGGGCATCCAAGTTTTGCTTGCTCTGACTCTGAAAGAATTTAGACAGAGATAGTTGTAATGTGTTAATGAGCATCATGTCACCCCACATAGGGGCAGCAGCGTCAGGTCTTTCAAGTTTGATTCCATTCTCAGTTGCCTTCCCAGCTAGGCTAATGAGAGCCAAATTGGTCTTTTGATATTTAGCACTTAAGAAACCTGCTCCACTTGGAAAAACACATTTAAATGTTTTCCCAGTCATGTTTTATAGCCTAGGAATATACTAGTCTGAACTTAGTAGTTTTATTTTTCAAGACGTGTCTGCAACAGTGTGTTTTCTTTTTCCTTTAACAGCTGAAGTACTCGGCAGTGCTCTTAACTGTATACCGTGGCTGTGGCATTTTTGTTTTTAAATTAAGGCCATTTTAAAAAAAAAAAAAAAATTAAAAGCTCACGGCCTAGCTGATGGTGAAACCCTGCTGAAGTCAGCAGCTGCCCCATTTTTAAAGGTTTTTAAAGACATCTTCTGTAACTCAGATGCTAAATTCAGTATCATCCCGCTCAAAGTCAGATGAACATCAAATGAACAGAAGATTCTCATTAGATGCCTATCACTTCTGAACAAGAGAAAAAAAAAAAGAGAGAAACCAACAGAAAACACTACAAAAAAAAAAAACAACCCTAAACACATGAAATCCTACAATTCCTAAACAAAACTGTACTGATGTCTGGCACTCAACAACACATCAACTGGCCCAGAGAAAGAAATAGATGCTCAAAGTGACATTTTTGTTTGCCTCTTTCTTTCGAGTTCTATTGTTCCAATTTCCCTGTCACAAGATTTAAAAGCCTAAATAGCAACAAAAGGTTTGCATCATTCTTTTTTTCTGTTTGCACTGTAAAACTTCCACAGATCAAGTTAGAAGTTTGCAAAATAAATGTAAAGTACTGGAATAAGTGGGATGTATATATACCATTATGGCTTCAAAAGTCATTAAGGGGAAGTACAAATTACAGAAAAGTTTAGATAGTGTTCTGTCCATGGTATGCCACTTAATCATAAAAAAAACCCCCACAAACAAACCATGTTTTCAGCAATTTCAGATAGACAAATTTACTAAAGATGATTTTGAGACTGAAACTGTAATTTCCTGGGAACCCACAAGATGGTATAGTTCAGCTGAGATGTAGCATGATCTACACCGAGTTACTCTTGCCTGGACCATGAACGCATAGCGTTGTTAGCTAACTACTTTTGCTAATCTTCCAAAAGCTCTATTTCAACCTTCCCCCCTCCCCCCAATAATCTGTGTAAACATTTGGAGAGCTTTTCATGGCTTGCTTAGCCTTTGTTATCTATTTGAAAGAAAGTGGATTAATGCATCTCATCACTCTTTCAAGCATCTGCATGCCATACTCTTTGGATCTTCTCTCATCTGGTGTCTCTAGTAATGGGATGCAGCTACTGGCAGTGAGACATTGAGCAAACAGGCTATTTGTTATAAAACTGTAATACAGCTTCCTATATCAGTTACTGTGAAGCTGCTGGGCTCTTACTCATAGAATAATAATAATAAAAAAAAAAAACAACAAAAAAACTCCAAACCAACCTGTCTCTAAGTCAGAAATACAGCCTATTATAAAGTAAAGCACTTCTGCAAAACTACAAATCAGAAAGTTAAATCTGTTCTTTGGAGTCCAACAGCTTTACTGATAGCCCTCCTGATGCTAAGTGGTGCTTTACTGACTCTTGCCATGATGCTATTTGTTCAAGGAAGAAAAATAAAGTACCCAGAATGTTTCAAATGCAGTGTTTGAAGCAGCAAAGCCATTAGTATCAAAGTGACTTGGAGAATAAAGAATAAAATTTTGGTATAAATTCAGCCTAAAATGTCACCTATATTGGCATGAATATAATTAGAGAATAAAGCAAGAAAAGCTGGGGGGGGGGGGTGGGGAAACCTGTTTAGAAAGATTTTTTTACATACATTACCATAATGTATATATTTTCAAGGGCTGTCTCCACCAGTCATTCCTCTGCTGATCTGCAGAGCTGAAAGCATCACCCAAAAGCAGCTCCCAGCATCCTGCAATCCTCTGACCAAATAATGTAGAAAAAGACACAGAAACCCTAAAACAGCCCAAAACTCTGCCTTAACCTTTTCTCCAGGGCGTTACTTATAAACCCAAATAAACGAGCGCATGTTGAGCTGCTGATGACAGCTAACGAGGCCCAAACCCTGCTGATCATCTCCTCAGACTCATCATTGGGATACCTTCTTGCTCAGCCCAAGGTGCTAATAGGTAATAATGTGTGAAGAAACAGCAGGGACCAAATTTAACTAGAAAACAGTATCTGCATAATGTTCAGAAATGTATTTTCTCTATAGCGGAAAAAAAACCCAACACCTCCCTCAGCATGTAAGTGCTGAGATGCAAGTGGTGTGTAGGCCTTATCCCCCATCGCCTTATAGCAAATTACTCTATTTCACACTCAATAAAAAAATTAAGATCTCAGAATTAAATCAGGCTCAGAATAACACAGAACAAGACTTTTATGTCTTTACTTCTAGTATCATGTGGTGATTTAGTATGAAGACTTTTTGATACTAAAAGGAAAAACCTTGGAGCCTTCAGGCTGTACAGAAGGCTAAGTACATCATGTTTTATGTTAATTAGATGTTTCATCTTTCACTGATTAAGTAACTAAGGTAGAAATTTTTTTAAATGAAAAATGCCAGTAATATTAAAATTCTAACATAATATGAGGGGACCCTAAGGGTCACTTTATATCACTACTTAATGTCACCCTAAAAAGTACCCTCATGACTCCACAGTAAAATACAAGAAACTAAGCGCCGAATGGGAATTGTAAATAGAAGCTGGCACTCACATCAGGTGACAATAAATGAGGAACGATGACTTATCGCTGGAGCAGCAGCTGTAGTGCCTCTGTGGCACCCCACAATTCCCGCTCCCCGTGGACACGACAGCGGTGCAGGCCCGGGACAGCATCACTGGTGACACTGCCAGCAGTGCCGTGGCCACACATCCCTCCATGTGCCAGCTCCCTTGTCAGGGCTGCAAACTCCTCTCCTGGGCAAAAACGGTGCAGGATTTCGGGAGCAAGGCTGTGACCTTGGTCACCGGGCTGTTACAGCGAGGTGACATCCGCTGGGGGTACCAGGGCAGTTCACATCCCTGAAACAATAGTGGGCTTCCTGAGGAAGAGCCACACGACACCCTTGGTGCTCACATTTTCAAGGTTAGCTTCACCAAAAAGAGAAAAGTAAGAAAGATTTCCTTAAAAGGGTGGCTGACCCCAGAGCAAAGGTTGGTGGAGAGCCCCAGTCACAGCAGACACGTGTCTACGTGTTAAACACCAACAGCCGCTCCTGAGAAGAAATCAGTAAACTCCAATTAGCGGAATATTGCTCTAACCTTTCTGTACGGAGCTGCCCCATGAAATGTAAGAGGAATTTGATCGTACCAAGATGAGGGATTAACCTGGAGTTGGGCAAAAGAAGAACTTTCTCTTGAAATTTGTTCAAGATGTTTATATACACATCTGGATATCCATCTGAGCATGCCAGTAAGCACAGTATAACAGGAACTTCAATGGAAATTTGGCCTTACCGTTACTTAATGTGCTTGGGCTGGTCTTGGCCTAACTTACAGAACCTCACATAAAGAAGTTGCTTTTCATTAAATCGTATCTATCCAGTTGTAGAGACACAATTAGGCAAATAATTCATCAGAAATTTCTTACTCCTCCTTCTGAGAGACCGGTCTCTGGGGCGTGTAAAGCCTGTCCTACACTTGCAATATTATTTACACGATTGACTTGGACCTGACTAACCCTCACATGAGATCTGCACCAAATCGTTTTGATGTGCAAAGTTATAATATTGAATATAAGACAGAAATGTATTTCATAGTGAAGTTAATGATGAACACCGAGGCAGAAAGCTTTATCAGATATCTTATGTAAAATCAATAGATAGTACTTATAAGAGAAAAAATGTCAAGGGGTTGTTGGTAACTATAATGCTGATTATAAAGTATTTCTTTTTTTCCTACCAAATTCTGTAAAACCGCTAACATATTATATGATTTGGAAGCATGCGTCATTATTAAAATAAATTAAAAAATCAAAGGAAGAGAAAAAAATAGATTGCATATGAAAGTTATGGTAGGTCTACAAAATTAGCAATCAAGTCAAATAATACATAGAAATTGGCATCAAATAAGTTTTTACATTAAAACATAAAGGCAAGTTTGTCATTCATTTCAACAGCAGTAATTGCAGCTGAAAGTAAGGCTTTCCTTTAAAACATTTGGTTTGAGTATCATCTTTGCCATTGAAATGTCATAAAGTAATAAAGAAATTTGGTTTGCTGAATGAGGCTCCCTCTTGTCAAATATTGCCATTCTACTGAAAAAAAAAAACGTATCAGCCAAACAAGACTGATGCTCAGTGTGGTGGTGTTGGCTAATGATATGATGGATCATCAGCTACTGAAGCAGCTTCCGCTTCCATGTCTGAGATCTGAAAGCACTCATGACATCAATGAGACCTGAAAGGGCTTTCCATCCCTGGGAAAGTGAATAAGCAGTGTGCATCCTCTGCGGGGTGCCAGAGCAGAGAGCCCTGAACAGAGAGTGACGTCCATCCGTCGCTCTTTGACGTCCCAGGTTTCAGGGTGTTAGAGACCTTAATAACAAACCTCTCTGGTGTGCATAACCGCACATAGGTGGAAACGCGTCTGTCTCTGTCAGGGAATGAAATAGCAACAGAAACAGAAAACCAGAGGAGGGAGAATGAGCACAGCAAGTATTTCTTTTACACCTCTTCATTATTGGAAATGCTCTTGGAGTGATAATTAGAATTTCTGCCTTGATTTTCCTTCGGGAATACTTTATTTAGACTGCAGTATACGGTCTTTGCATTATTTGAGAATAAATGCTGTCTCAAAGCTTTTGCTATAGTATGACATCACCTATATTAGCAAGGCTGAGGTTTTTATTTGCTTGTATGCAAGCTGTATTTGAGGCTAAAATGCTTTACTTCCTTGCGGAATCACTATCCATACGGAAAAGCCACATTTGATCCATTCTCTGTTTTTCAATTGATTGCTTCCATTTAAGTTTGAGGTAACGAGAATTAAAATCCCCAACTAAAATGTTTCTGTTGACGTTTCTGCTGATGTTTCTGTTATTATTACTTTTCCTGTTACTCCCCATTGTACTTCCTGAAGCCGGTAGGAATGATAAAATTCAGGAACTGGAAGGAATGGTGACACAAAGCTCAGGCTGAAGTTGAGTCAGAGACGAAAGAGCAAAGTTGGCTCCGTTCCTGTGAAGCAGTGGTAAAAGCAACCAGAAGCTGGCCTTGCAACAGCGATGGACAGCCTGCGTGCGGCACTCGGAGCCCTGCAGACACCTTTTCATTTTCATTTGGCCTCGCTGAGCCTGGACGTCAGTGGAGGAACCAAAAGGATTGGCTTCCTGGCAAAGCCAACCTACCAGAACCCCCTTTCTAAGGTGCCCATCACCTGAAAGCATCACCCCATGCACCTGGAAGCAGAGGGTCCCCTGGCCAGTGGAGCACCCTCCCACAGCAGGGACAGCAGACGCCTGACCATGGGGAGGCACTGCAAGTACCCAAGTTTTGACTATTTGTGCTTCAGCAGGAGCGTTCTTTCATCTGCTGACGGTTTATTAGGCGAACACTTATAATTACACGTTCTATAAATCTTGTTATGAAGTTAACCCGGTGTGCAAACTTAATGAAACAATTATTTGCTCTTAAAATATTTGTCTTTATAATCTGGGCCGTGTTTTAAAGCAAATATTTAAATACACACTAGCTATTAGGAAAGCTCATATTTTCACACTGAAATAAACATTTTCATTGCTGCAATTTTGGTGCCTTTTGAAAGCATCGCTATTTATATCATGGTGTTACTGCACTGGATTTGAGGTGGATGTTTAAATATGAAGCATAATCACACTTTCAGAAAGGAAAGTTTGTGTTTAAAAGCAAATCTTACTTCCTATCTGGGCTTCTGTTCTCTCTGGGGGTCCTCCTGCCAGCCCAGCTCAGATTTGCAGGCAAGGTTTGTAGCCAGCTGTACCCCAGCATACCCACTGTCCAGGGGACAGCTCAGGCTACGTGGTGGACGTACCCCAGCATTAACTACCTTAGAATCATAAAGTCGTTAGGGTTGGAAGGGACCTTCAAAGGTCATGTAGTCCAACCTCCCTGCAAGGAGCAGGGACATCTCCCACCAGATCAGGTTGCTCAGAGCCCCGTCCAGCCTGGCCTTGAACGTTTCCAGGGATGGGGCATCCACCACCTCTCTGGGCAACCTGTTCCAATGTTCCACCACCCTCAGTGTAAAAATTTTTTTCCTAGTATCTAATCTAAATCTACCTCCCTCTGTTTAGAAACCATTACCCCTTGTCCTGTCACAACAGGCCCTACTGAAGAGTCTGTTCCCGTCTTTCCTGTAGGCCCCCTTGAGATACTGGAAGTACTGAGGTACTGGAGGCTCCCCGGAGCCTCCTCTTCTCCAGGCTGAACAGCCCCAGATCTCTCAGCCTGTCCTCACAGGAGAGGTGCTCCAGCCCTCTGATCATCTTCGTGGCCCTCCTCTGGACCCTCTCCTTACCTGGCCTTGTCTCCTACCTTCAAATTTATCACTTCCTTAGTGGAGCAATGACCTTAGAATAGGAGGCAAGGGCTGTAAGGGATGCAGAAGACCTGTGAAGGCAGAGAAGTCCGTGGTTAGGAACCGCGTCCTTGCCCTTGCCAAATGTGTTGGAAGAGGGGACTGGCGTGCTGTGGACCCTGTGGCCTTGCTGCAGCAGTAACCCAGCCCCTGGCCAGGGAACAGGCTCTCACCCAGCTTCTGCCCCCAGATTTCTGTATCATGGAAACGTGGGTGGCTGGGAGGAGGGTTGAAAGGCTGCCAGGGCAAAGAGCCAGACACAGTGCCTGAGCAAGGAGATCCTTCTATCCAATCTGTGCAACTGGAGTTTCTCAGGCTGTTTCAAACTTGAAGTTGTATGTAAAAAAAAATTGTACTGGGTTTGACAATTTAGAAACAGCGTAAAACTCATTCCCTGGTATTGTGCCACTAGTACAGGGTGGTTTTATTTAAAAAAAAAAAAAAAAAAGATGGTGGCATAAGAGGCAACGTCTGCATCTTGCACTGTGTATATGTCAAGGGGTTAAACCTCGACAGGTGGGATTTGGTTAAGGCGTCCTCTCCAGGATAAGAAGTGCCAACGCTGCTGTCTCAAGTTGAAGGCAGTATATATCTCCCACAGCATGCTTTTTCTTGGGGGTACCTCTACATACTGAAGGGAACCAAAGCACTGCCAAAATCACTGTGTGAAAAGCATCCACCTGCTTTTGGAGTTCCCTGGGGTGGCACAAGGGAGGGCATGGGCTGGCAGGATGGATGGGTGGATGGATGGAGGGAGGGAAGGAAAAGCCCAGCTGATCTGCCCGTTCGCCTGGAAACCTGGAATTGTCAGTGGGCATTTCCCAGAACGAGGTGTAATTTGATAAATGTATAAACTTCTGTTTCTACAGAACAGTATGTGCGCTGGGAACATTAACGCTGAGAGCTGGTAATACACAGCCCTGGGTCAGAATAACTTCAACAGAAGCATTTTTCAGCAGAAAGTGCCGTTATAATGGTGTGTACAATAGCATCTTTTTCATTCACCTCACTTTTGCAGAGCTCTTCATTTCAGTTTCCTCTCACACCGCTCACCTTGTTTGTTCAGATTTTAAGCCCTTCAGAGCAGAGACTGAACTTGCTCCATATTTAAACCACTCATACCACAGTGGCATCCCTCCTTGTTTGGGGTTCCTTTCTTAACTTTAATCCCAGGTATAAACTTTAATTAGAGAAAATATCTTGCAGAAATGTTCTGCCTCACTTGCCCAACCCTAGCTAAATGACAGAAAACATTAAGGAAAATAAAAGACACTTAAAGAAGAAAACCAGAATGCGGTGTAAGGAGCTTTTGGTGTCATAGCATCATGAATCGAGTTTTGATAAATCTTTCCTGTGAAATTTGAAGAATAAAACCCAAGGAGATCTGGCTTCCTTCCAAAGGGAGTACCAACAGAGAAGTTAGTGCTGCATTTCAGATCCAAGTGCCAGTATCAGTAAGTATTTTTCAGAAAATAAAACTTCATTGTTAACCAAATTTATTTAAAAACAAATCAGCGGGGCATCTTTCTAATTATGTATGTGCCCAGCTATTTGCAAAATCTTTTCTTTATCTGTAATCCTTCAGAGGATGTAGTAGAAAAGGGCCAATTCCTCTGAGTTTCCCTGGCTTGGAGTCTAAAAAGGTTTAATTGTCCGCACAGATGTTGGTCTCAGCAGGGTACAGTAGCTCTCTGTTATTTTTTAAAAGGGGGAAAAAAAAGTTAATAGATTTTGCGAAAACTAATACCCTCAGTATTTTCCTGGAGCATCTATGGAAATCCCTTTTCGCTGTCTCTGCCTAGATCTAAGCATGTGAAAAGATGGACTATATTTCCAAGCGGCACTGCACACAAAGTCATCTTTCTGCATCCCCCTTGTCCACCCGGTGTCTGGGGAAGCCCAAAATCAGAAAACAGCACTGCGATGCTTTGCCTTCGCTGCAGGTGTAGTCTTGCTTTTCTAAGAGGAGGCTGTGTTTTGCATATTTGTGTGATATTTGCATCTCATTCTTAAGTTTACTTGACTTTTTCTTTAAAAAAAAAAAAGAAAAGGTAATAAAAGCTCACTTGACTCATGTACATCATTTTTAAAAATGCCAATTGTACTGGAAGAAAGTATCTTATTTCTGTTACACACATAGGAAGGGAACATTGAACAAAGTGAGAATGACCACCTCTCAAATAAGAAAGAAGGAAACCTGTTATTAAATGATGAAATAAACTTAGCACTAGACTTTCTAAATCTAACATAGCACTTAATATTTTTTTTTAATTTTGTAAATGTAATTTTGCTTTCATGCTTTCTGTTAAATGTAATACATAATGTGACTGGAAGTTGTCTGTGAATGATAACTTCATGTTTCTTCATTAATTAATATTTCAACTAATTCTCCGCTAATTTCATGGTGCCTCTTATTAGTTCTGCCACAGTTATCTGAGCCTCATTTACCACAATCTCCCTGTTTTTCAAAATAATCATATCTCCAGAAAGCTATTAATTACATTTAAAAGCACTGCCATTAGCCAAGGCCTTAATTACACAAACATATTCAGTGTCCCCATGACATTTGGATAATCAAGGTGGTACCTCGAAACAGCAGCCCTATGATTAGGTCTTTCTGCCCTTGGCTAAATAATCGTCTTCCCTGCACCTGTTGTGCCCCACAAAAATATTGAGATGTCTTATAAAATAACAAAAAAAAACCCCAAACTGTGACTCTGACTCTAGTTCGCTCCCTGAAATAATGTTTTATTTTCTCCATCAGCAAAGGACACAGCCCAAGATATCTACAGACTATTAGTAGGCTCTTTACTGGCAGAATTTTTAAAGATGAAAGCTCTTCTTGCCTAGTATGTTTTCTTTCAAATGTCTGTATAGGTCAATTATTTAAAAAAAAACAGTCCTCCAGTTATGTGGATCAATATCCAACCAGTCATTGACAGAAGGGAATCCCCATAAGGCACAATTAAATTTTGCAGCAAGCAAAATCCGTGTCGATCTTCTTTCTCACCACTGTCAAGAGGGATATTCTGGAGGATTTGTAATATGTATGGAATGTCGACTAAATGCAGGAAAACAATAATTCATAACTGATTACTAGAACAATAGCTTATCATCTTTTGTTAGGATCCTCCCATTATCTTTGGATGATGGCAGTTTGCTGTAGAGCAAAGTGACTTTTTTTTTTTTTCCTAGAAAGAGCCCCTTTAGTCTCCATGCATTGTTTCACCATAAAATAAATCTATGACATAAATGTGATGTGCTACAAATTGAAAGGGTATTTTGCTCAGCGGTGGCTGCTGCAGGTGGATTTGCGTGCACTGGGTGGACGTGCCACCTTGTGCCTGTAGTTTTGGGAAAGCTGCTGAGGCTTTCCCCACTCCGGCACCCGCAGGAGGTACCGCCGAGGCCCCGTGCTGCCTGGCTGGCCCCGCATCCCTTTGTTCCTGAACAAAGATGTCTCAAGGTAAAAGACAACACAGATCCTTGCTCTTTACCAACATCGATTTCAAAATCTGTTTGTGCTACAGAGCAAATGCTGTACGAATTGCTCAGGCCCGCTAAGGCTCCTCTTGTTTATCGTCCACCTGCACTATTCACTCATTTCCTACAACATTTGTCAGTACCCTCAATACATCTTGGTTCCTTTCTGTTTTCCAAGTTGGTTAGAGCCTTGCTGATAGTGTCTGATAACCCTCCTCTCTAAAAAAAAATGAACAACATCAATGATCATCACATGCCCTGCTGACTCTCTGCATTGCACCCTGCTCCTACACCCCGTTCTTCCTGGCATCACCTCGGTGCCAGTGGGGCAGCCGCACTTCTCTTCTTTCACAGAGCTCTCTCCACTGCCTGTCTGCTAGTTGGACATCCACGTCTTCCTTTTCACACTTAAAGTTCATCCAGTTGAGCCGAATTTCATCTTGGATCTTGATATTCATGGGAATGATGCATCACAGTGATGAAAAGCCCTGTTTTGTTCACTGCTATGTCCACGAGCTTTCTCGTTATTCCTCTTAGAGCCTGAGATCCTGTCTGAAAGCTTGCGATGCCATATGTCCACTTCAGACAGCAAATACTTTGCTTCTCATAGTCTGCAGAGCACCTCTCTATCCTTCTTCAGTGGATGTCTGGCAAAACTGATTTTCTTTTTGTCCTCCAGAGAACATAATTTTGTGATTTTTATTATGAAATGTGTGATTCAGATGATGAGAGAAAGATCTTGCCATTATTAATATTGACAACCTTTTCTCGCTCCTTGGGTAAGCCTGATTTTCCTAATTAACAAAATGATGTAAATGCTGCACAGAAACACGGGAACCCATGAAATGGTTTATAGAATAGGCTGTTACACTTATGTGTATCGAATGCTTTCCAAGATAATAGCATCTGGGGTCAGAATCTGGAGCACAGATTATATTTGGTAATAAAGGCTGTAAGGATAACATGAAATCAATGTCTGTACTGTGAAGAGACAGGAACAAGAGTATTGCAATTTTTTTTAATGTAGTAGAACACCAGAGATTACGTGAGCATGAATTTTACTGGTATATTTACTATCATTTCTTAAGTGAAGAAAATTTGGAACAACACTGACCTTATGCAAAATCATCTATTTCCAAGCATTTCCATATGTCCATTTATTGTAAATTAAAAAAATATAGATAAGATTACACAAGCCAAGAGCTTACCATAAAATGTTGTATGTATTCATATGTGAAATACTACACGTAAGAGGAAAAGTTTCGAAATAGAGAGAGATGTCTAAGAAAATAAAATTCTCATCTTCTTTCTACTGAATCAAGGTCAATCTTGGCTTTATTTAAATTAATGGAAAAATTCCCAGGATTTCACCTTGTGGGTGTATCCAGTGGGTTCTTGTAATTACCAAATATACTTGTAAGCCAATAAACCAGGAAGTATGAAATCTCTATGCTACTTAATAAGCAAGCTGCGTGCTTTACTCTTTGTTTGATGTGAATACCGGACAAAATTTGCAGTATCTTAGCTCATATGCCATATGTAGAAGAGAGATGTGGCCTGAAGTGTGTATCGCTCCAGCTCCGGAGCAGGGGGGCTGAAAGAAAGAATTATCTTTGGATGGGATCAAGCACTTGTAATTAGAGTTGCCCTGATCATTTGAGCTATTCATATCGTCTGACACCTTCAGTCACCTTTGTTCTGTGATGGTTTTACCACTGTCCAGGATGAGTTAGCGATAGATAATGATAAAATTAAGTCAGTTTTATTGGTCTTGAAGACAGAGACCAATGTACGCTTATTTGTATTTGTTTTCTTATTCATTTCCCCTCATGGTTCCCATTGGGCAGCCAGCTATATCTATCTGCTGTTTCTCCTTAACAGGTTCAGATGTAGTGGTCTCATTCTGTGGCGGGCACACATTGATTTCACCAGTGCCCAAGTGTCTACAGCTTGTTCAAAAGTCAAACAAAATGCAGGGATTATGTTCAATCATTGAGCCATGTTTTGAGGCTGAAAAGCAGGCTATCTAAAGCTTAGAGAGCTTCTCCTACCATCTCTATCAATCAGTCACGGGTGCTATAGAAGTTCCTGGGCTCCACATCCTCATCTTGTTTCTTCTGACTAAAAGGTGATTGAAGAAATTCTCTGTTCTCATTTAATAATGGAAAAGTATTGTAATCCTAGGCTTAGATTTATTTATGGCCAGCCAAGATAGGCAAAAGCCATCATTAACGATGGAGAAACTTGCATGGGCTACACTCCTGGACCCCAAATAAAAGCCTTTCGAGGTCAGCAGGGTGCCTTCTCCATGACCACGGCAGCGGTAGTAAAGGTACTTCCTCCGGATTCAGGCAGGAGTCGGAAATGGAAACGAAAGGAGTTGGCTGCTGTCACAACCATTTCGGCTCGGAGACGTCTCTTGTACAGCCGGAGAGCGCAGTAGCATGTGTTTACCCAGCAAACTCTTCAATAATGTATGATCGGCTGAGGAGCGTGTTATAAATCTGGCCGGATTGAAACAGCAGGAGATAGGGGCTGCTTTAATATCCAGATTGGCTCAGAAGCTTCCATTGTGAGGGTTTCTCAGTGTGGTGTTAACACCACCGAAATGCTTCCATTTTATACCCACCAACACTCCTCAAGAAGAAAAAAAAAAGAAGATAAAATCTAAGTTTTCATAAAAGGGAGGTAATTTTGACTACAGCAGTCCATAAAACTCCATAATTAATAGAATGGAAGGTGAAAGAATGCAAAAAATATGCTTTTTTTCCAGGCATAGTTCTCTCCATCCTTGAATATAGTTTGGCTGTTCTGTCTGGCCTTGTAACACGGCGACATGGCGTATGCTCTGTAACTGCGCCGGAAAATGTCACCCCTGGTCAGCACGGGCGGTGCGACTCTCCAACCATGCACTGGAAAGTGCTCTCTCAGATACAAACTTCTTCTTTAAATAATTTATTCTGTGTCACACGGATTGGATTAAAAGTAAAGGATGGGATTAAAGGATTTCCTTTTTGTTTTCTTTTTTTTTTTTGTTCTCTTTTTTTTGTTTGTTTGTTTCTCATTTCAGAAACAGCCATTGAAAAATCCCTCAGGGACAGAAAAGGAAAGAATTGCCTAAATATCATAATACCTTTTCTTCTCATAATTATGGTTATTTGTCATAAAACAGAAACAACTTCTGCCTCACTTCTACCTCTCTGTTCATCAAGTGTTAAGAATACTGGAGCTACTGATGTGCAATTGGTGGCTAGCAAGACCTTTTTTCCAGCTACTTTTTAATTTTTTTTTTTTTTTTTTTTGCTGACAAGGTAACGTGCATACCTGCAAATCTCAGAATTTTAAAACTGAAGAAGATGTTGGTTCCACAAAGACACTAAGTTGTATTCACTTTGCAATTTCAAACATACAGAAGATTCCTATAGTTTCTCTCACTTGTGTCCTCCCATTTTTGGCCATAATGTGTTTGTGTGGATTACAGAGAGAGAGAGGGAAAGAGTAAGGGAGGGGGCTCTTGAAGTCAGGGGAGAGAAAGAGGGGGAAAAGGAGTTAGAACAAATATGGACATAACTGGGTGTATTTAAAACCTCCTCTCCTTTTTTTTTTCATTTGGTAAGAAAATTCAACTTCATCTTAACTTTAAAAAGATGAAGTACTGGAAAGAATAATTATTGATAAAAGTGACTTTGCTTGGCTTGCAGGTTTTTCAGACTCTGCTTTTTAGATTTAAAATAAAGCACTCTAGGGTAAGGATTACCCATCTGTGTGTCTGTATATTAGTAGTACTTGCCTGTACATTAAAAAAACCTTTCTATTCAGTTCTAGGTATATCTTCTTTTAAAAAAAGGGTTCCTCTTGTGCCTGTAAAATTTGAAGAATCTGAGAGGCATGTGACGATTAGGAGATTTCAGAGAAACGTTTTCAATTAAACCTGAATAGAAATATTTTACAGTGAAAAGACACCATGGTATTCTGCATTACAGTCATTGCTGAAAAATATTTCTACTGCTCTGGCCTGACATGACTTCTGATATTTGCCAAGATAGCCTAGTCACACATCTACCCGAGGAGGAGAAAATACCTCAAAGGAAATCTGTGGTGTTGATATTAACGCTTTCGGAAACATAACCCTGTTTTATCTACAGATGTAGGTAGCTTTGCTGAATCTCCCTCAATTCTGTTTGGAGTGGAAGGATGACAGATTTCTGATATTTTCTTCTTTGACTGTAGCAGTGCGTTAAATAGGTTTTTATTTGCACATGTCAATGGCTTCTAGACAATGACAGCGTTGTGAAGGCCTGCCCTCCACGCTGCAGCTGCCCCGGAGTGGTTTTCCTTTCGAGGAAACCGCTCCCAGTTATCTTTCCCTTTAATGAGCATTCCTTATTTCTGAGAAGTTGTAACCTAGAGGCTGAGGTTGTATTGTTATGACAGCACAACTGTGTATTGATGTCAAGCTTGTAGGTCCCTTATCAGTTGTCTGCCTCAGCGTATTCAGTCTAGGACAAACACTGTTGAGGCGACTTCATTTACAAAAGTCTCTGTAGGGCTCAGAAATCCCAGATGCTATCAGGGAGTATCAATAGACAGGGGTATAACATAACAAACTGAAACCTCATAGTCCCATGTGCTTTTGTAACACTGAGACGTGAATTTTCCTCTGTGCAGCACTGTAGGACCTGCCAGCGATGGGGGATCCTTTGCTGGCGTGCAATGTCCTACAGCCTGCTCTTCAGCGGTGCTGGTGGCCAACGTGGGCTTTCTCACAGCACATTGAGAAAGTTTTTTACATTTGGTAAAACTTGCCAGTCGTTCCCAGGGTGCCCCTAACTAAACTACCTCACTTCTTGCAGAATTAGTTTCCAGCTTTAAACTGCGGTTGGCCACTGTGGCAAAGCTGAGTGCTTTGGGGTTGGAACTCAATGATCTTCAAGGTCCCTTCCAATCCAAACCATTCTATGATTCAATGGCCAAGGTCTGTTCACCATGACCTCGTGGGTAAGGATCCTGTACCTAGCACACAGATGAAACTCTACAAATATGACCACGATGACTACTACTCCAAGAGTATATTTTTGCATTTCTCCAGAATATTCTTCATTACCAGTGGGAAAATATGCTAAAACATTCAAGTATTTTGTGAAATTTTATTTGGTCAGTCACTTTTTTTTTTCTATTTTGATTTAAAGTATTTTATTTAATTTTATTTAATTAATTTTATTTTCATTTTATAATACTGCATAAAAACACATTTCAAAATGAAAAGTGACTTTAAAAGAGAATGTCAGAATCTTACCATTTGAAAAAAGACAGAAATGAATGATGACATCTTGAAAAGATGGTATTTCTAATTTTTTTACCCTAAATATAAGACTCTTGTAGTTAATAATTTCAGATAGAAAAAAACCTTGACTCTGAGTGATACAGAGGTATCCTCTGTTCCTGATAGAGAACAAAAAGATTTTTTTCCTCAATGCCTTTAGGTGCATGAATTTACATACATCATATGCTGTACTGTGCTGGGTTTATAAGGCTGATAAAAATGATGTACGAGGGTCACATTACATTTTGAAGAGACCGTGTATGGAAAAAAAAAAAGCACACAGAAGGAGAAAGAGACAAAAAGGAAGTCATTATCTGTGAAAACAGGCCCAGATTTGGCAAACAAAGCTCAGCCCAGAAAAAAAACATGCACTTCTGCCTATACAGAAGCATGCGGCTTAATGGGGCTCATGTGGGCATTAGGCTGGCTTGGCAGGGAACACGGCCAGAAGATTGAAACTGGAGCAAAACAGGAGGCAGATATAAATCAACTTCAAAAATGGAGTTGAAAGAAATACTAAAGAAAGAAGTGTTTGTTAAACGCAGAATTAAAAACCAGCACTGGGGAAGTGCTCCCTTTTATCATCGGTACATGTCACTCTACACTCAGAAGTGTTTCAGAGGGCTCGGAAACCCCCAGAATCACATGTAAAAATTGAATATTCCGTCCCAAGTGAGATACAAAAAAAGGAGTGAATGAGCTCTGCAATTCAATAGCAGATACACATTCAGCTGCTACACAGGTTTTCCTCACAGTCACTGCTGAGCTGGGATGTGCAGTACCTAAATGCCCATTCCATGGGGACATCCATCGCTTCCCACCCCTCCGAGAGCCTGAGCTGACCCGGCATCTCACTAAGGGACAGCCTGAAGTCCACGGTGCTTCTCCTACCCTCCTCCACGCCTGTCAGTGGGACACTCAGGATGACAGTTTGCCTGTGTGCCTTGTGTGGGTGGGAGAGGGAATGCATGCAGTTTCTAACGCTGAGAGGCAGCGATGCTGTCCAGTGCTCCCCTGGCAATTTTTCGGCTTGAAACAATAGTGCTTTATGCTGATATACGACACTGGGAGAGGGAGCCAGCGGAGGAGAGCAGCTGCGGCTCCCGTCGTGCAGCCCAACTCCCCCCTGCTCTCCTCCGCAGTCAAGTCCCCCCATTCCCTGCAAGCAAACGGAGCCCTCAAGTCTACGGCCGGAGAGGAGGATGAAGGGCATGAGGGTGAGAGCCCCTGTGCCAAAACGCCATGCATCTCCTCTGCACCCCGGGAGCAGCGAAGCAGAAGCGGAACTGGGTGGGCTTTGCTCGAGCCCCTCACCGGCAGCGTATTGGGCTGGAATGACAGGGCTGCGCGTTCACTGCCGTACGTTGGCATTCATGGCCGCCCATTTTCTCCTTGCTGCCTTGTGCTGTTCAGCCTGCAGCAGGGCGAGGTGCTTGGCAAGCACGTAAAAGCACAAGAGCCCCACCATGTTTTAGTACCGTTGCCTTTGCCTAACTGGCTGTAACTGGCGAGCGACAGCTGCGTTTAAACGTAAATCAATAGGGCTTTTCTTTCGAGAGCCACAGCTGGCATATTTGTTTCAAAGAAATTATATCCTCAGACTAGCGGGTGCCTGCAATCCAGCCTTCTAGAGGAAAGAGGATGTGTGCTGAAGGGACATGTCCCAGCAAAACCCTCCAGAAAGTCTCCTTCGCCTTCCAGACACATAACTCCAGCGCAAACCTCACACCAAACACGAAGATCCTGCTTCTCTCGTCATTTTAGATCATTTGTGTGTTTTGGCTTCTCTGGGAGCTTCAGAAAGGGTAATCAGAGGTGTTGCAAAATCCGTCCGTGCTTCCCCTCTGCAACGGGAGCTGGCAAGAAGGAACACGACTGCCTGCCCTCACGGTTGCGGTGCTGCCTGGCAGGTGGAGACTTGCAGCTTGGTCTCCATCTCACAGGCTTTGGATGGCTTGGCCCACAGACTGAGGCGCTTTCTATCTTCTTTTCAGAAATGTAACAGCTACCCTAGGAGCTGCGAAAAGCAGCTCTGATGACTCTTTTTTTGGGGGGGAGTATTCGCTAGCCTGATTTTTGCAGTCCTGAGCATCTCTGCTCCTCGGGCCACGCTTCCTCGTGGCCTGTATGGGGCTGCTCTCGCTGGACTCGCTGTTGTGAGGTGTGATTGAACCTGCCTCTCTAGTTCAAGGGATGGCAGGACAAGGTATAGGAGATACAGCAAGCTCAGGCATAGATGGCAAAAAAATATACAAACAGGGAGGTGTGAAATCCCTCTTAGTCTGAAAAAAATCCCGGGAGTAGGCCTCATAACGTGCGTTGTTCTCAATATTTACTCAGGTGCCACGTAATTGTCACCATTTCTGTATACATAATCCTCCTTTCTGGTTTTTTTTTTTTTTGGTGTTTTTTTTTTTCAGTTTTTTTTTTTTTCTGTATGTATCTGGCATATCAGCAGCTCCCAGCTGCAATTCCCTGACGTGGGTGCCGGGGGCAGGTCTGGGGATGGAGGGAATTGAGCATCACCAATTCAATTAGCCTCCCGTGACTCACAGCTCCCAGAAGCACCGGGAATTGATAGGCTTGGGAAAGGACTTATTTCTTTTTTCTAATCAGGAAGGAGCAAATCTCAGGAAGCCCAGCAGAGCATATGAACATCAAAGAGTCCAAAAAAGCTGGGCTGGCCAAATCCCAGTACTGCGGAGACAAGCCCAAGCAGCCTAGCAGGACTCAGTGGAACCAAGAAAACCTCATGATATTTTCAACATCTGCATAATCCAGCAAGACAATAAATTATTTGTCACCTAGATGCGGAGAGCTCATGTTAAAGTTGAGGGCTAGGAAGTTGTTGGCAAGCTTACAGCTTTCCAGTTTACTCCTCTTTTTTTTCTTTTTTTTTTTTAAAGTACGTGGCTCCAAGTATTGAAGGAACATGTAAAAAACAAAAGTATCTGAATAAATACAGTTCTTATTTTAATACAACTGCTCTGTTTTGCAAATCATTGACAAAACATTTATTATTTGTCTGCCATCAGTGTAACATTCTGTTGAATTGCTAGTAGATTATATTATTTCCAGGCTAAGGATATTCTTTTGTTTGTCTATCAACAAACATATCTGTTATTGTAACAGAAGCTATGGATCTTGTATTCATGCTGCAGAGACAAGATAATGAAGAAGCCATTATGAGAAATTGTAATTTTTCAAGCAAATACTATTCTGTCATAATTCAGGTTACCAACTTCTGTAGTTCCCCAGAAAAGGAAAAGCAGCCATCCTGTGCCTAAGAAAGAAGTGTTTGCTTCTAGATTTGCACACAGAAGAAGGAAAAAAAAAAAAAAAAAGGAGTAAGCTTGATGTATAAAGATGAGTATCATAGAAAAATAAAAACTGACAGGATATATTACAGAGCCAGAAGTTTTGATGTGGTGGTGATGAATTTCCTTCTTCCTAGGTGTTTCAACTGAGGTCAAGGGTAGGACAGACAATATTAAGTCAGCACAAAAATGTGAGCTTCCAAGGGGTCTACCACACCCTTTGACTTCAACATGTGCATTAGTTAGTTTAGAAGGGGACAGCTATAAAGAAGTCAGAATTTATGACTATTCACATCAGCTAGAAGATTGGTTCACCACCATTAAACACTATCGTAATTTTATTTTTATTACTTCAAGTCAAATTATGAATAGAAAAAAAATATTTGTACGTGGTTTGCTTTATCTGCCCAATCCCCCCAAAATCCCCAAATATTAAAGACAACACCAGCAACAATTTCACCAGCAGCACTGTCATTTCAGGACATTCGTTTTCCCCGTGTATTCAGATAGGTGGTTTTAAGATCATTAAGAGGTAAATCTGAGGTTACCTGCAATAATGAATGAATCTGAGGAAAAAAAAAAAGTATAATAAACCCAACAGACTGGAACAGTAAAGCTGTCTCGCTGAGAAAGAGGGCAGCAGCTGTGAAGGAAAAAGTGTTAATTTCCCTTTGCTTCAAATTATTTTTTTTACAGTTAAGAAGTAGAATATATTCCTTTTTTCTGTGTTCTTAGCAAGACTCAAGAAGAATTAGGACTGTGGAAAGAAGACTTATTAATCTTGAGATAATTTCTGTCTTCAAATAAGTACAGTATGAAATTGTGGAACATGAAGAACAATGACCATCAACCAGAACCATGGTGGGAGCGGTTCCGTTTAGCTTGGTGCTGCTCAGTAAAGCTGATGTTAAAATAACACCTAGGATGAGTCAGGCAGGTGTTTCTTCCTTGTCTTCCCCTCCCCATAAGGCTCAGATTTAGAAATCTCCACCCGCAGCCCTGCTTTTATAACTGGCTATTACGCCAATAAACACACGGCTTGTCATAGTCTACCACTAACAGGCTTCACTCATGGTTATTTTCATCAGCACAAACATAGGTCAAATATCTGTAAGTCCAAAGACAGCTTTAAAGTTTTTTTTTGTTGTAGTAGTTCCATTTAGGGGAAACAGTTATTCAGTTATTCTTAAGTACTTTACAAAAATTAGCAGTACGTCGTAGTGTTTTTAATCATTGTGAAGATCAGGAAGCTTATGAATGGAAAAACGTGTTGGTCCTTACTTCATTCAGAATCTAGACCAGACCCTCGCTGTCTCTGAGCTTCTGCTTGTGCAAGTTCTCCATGTTGGCTGGTTTTCTGCAGGCTCAGTTACACACTCAAGTTCAAGTCCTTGGATGACTCCAAATGCAGCCACTTGTGTTTGACATATTTCGATATATCAAATGTGCTATAAACAAATGATACATGTACTTCTTCACAGATGAAAAACTACTACAGTGGTAATCACGGTGAAAGGGGGAGAAGAGAGCAGTGCTTATTTTTTATAAACACAGGTTTTACTTTTGCAGTGCATGCCCTGCAGGGTCATCTGTTGGCCACCACACCCGCGCCGCTGAGGGGACACGTGCCGCAGGCTTTGGTGGGCGTCCAGCAGTCAAGCAGGTCATTCTCCATCCAACAGACGTTGGAGTCAGCATCTCACATGAGCCTGGTGCTGTATCAGGTTCTGACTAATACCACGCTACTGATCAACCCTATTATTTATTATGTGAAACAAACAAAAGCCAGGACTGTAACTGAGAGAGCAGGGTAAGGAGGAGACCTGAGTGGAAGCAAATACTCTTCAAAAGGCTCTTAGATGTTGCTAGATTTATTAACTTATTCCCTAAGTTTTCCTGCCAAAATATTTGGCAAAAGAGGATTGTTCTTTAAAAGGTTTCTGAATAAGCACAACGTGGCAATATCAGTTTTGAAAAGACTTTTGAAGAGCAGCCCACTACTTTTTCAGTTATGTTGCCATGGCTTGTTTGTTTATTTTCTGCCACCAGGCTGGATTTGATCTGTTTGCTTTGGGTCGTTCAGCTTATGACATAATAATTAATATTGTTTGCTAGCAAAACACATTATCAGGAGGAAGTGTGATCAAAAGGTTGCTACAGAACTAGGAGCCTGCAGAACGGCATCTTCTTCCTTGCAGGGACGATAATAAAGCCTGATCACAACACTTCTTTTTACTACTGTTTCCTCATCTGATTTGTCTGCTTAACTGTTCACGGAACACATCTCGGAGATGGTGAACACCTACGATGGGACACAGCTTCAGCTGGAGTTTCAGAGTGTTACCATTGTTACTTCTCCTAATGCAATCCCAGCAGCATCCTTGTCCCAGTTTTAAAGGTGGACAGCAAAGTCACGGCTTAGACGTCACACAAAGGCAGGAATAAAAGCCTTGCATTATAAGGAATAATAAATTAAATGATATTACTGCTTGGCCCAGAAGCTGCTAAGTAAGACGAGGCTGTGCAGACTATTTGGAAGATTCAAGTATGTGGGAAATAAATCAAATGGAACATGACGATTAATGTTGAAGCAGCTCACTAATCTAGAAGAGTAGAGGTGTTGTAGTTCAGCCCTGATCAGGACCAGACTACGCAGTCTCTCTCTCACTTCCCCCACCTTCCGAGAGAACAGGGAGAGAAAATATAAGGAAAACCGGCTCGAGGTTTGAGATAAGGACAGGGAAAAATCCTTAAAGTTACCGTCACGGGCAAAACAGACTCGACTTGGGGAAAACTATTCATTTATTACTACAAACAGCAGGATAATGAGACAGAGAACAAGATAACCTCCCTCCACCCCTCCCTCTTCCCAAGCTTAACATTATCTCTACTACCTTCCCCGCCCTGAGCGGCACAGGAGGGAAGAGGGAATTGGGGTTGCAGTCAGTTCATCACACGTTGTTTCATGCCGCTGCTTCATGGTCGGGGGAAGAACTCACATTCCTCCCCTGCTCCGTTGTGGGGTCCCACCCCTACGCCACAGTCCTTCGTGAAACTGCTCCGGCGTGGGTCATATCTTCCACGGAGTGCAGTCCCTCCAGAACGGCTGTCCCAGCGGGCCCTCCACGGACCACAGCCGCCTTCAGGCATCCACCTCCCCTGATGTGGGGTCCTTCACGGGCTCCAAGTGGATCTCTGCTCCTCCGTGGACCTCCAAGGGCTGCAGGGGGACAAGCTGCTCCACCACAGTCGTCACCACAGGCTGCAAGGGAATCTTGGCCAGGAGCCACATTACTCCTCCCCCTCCTTCTGAACTGACCTTGGCGTCTGCAGCCGTTCCTCACAACAGGCTGGCAGATGTCTCTCTGGAGCTTTTTACATCTTATTCACTTCTCATCTCCTCTCCACTTCTTGCAGCTGGGCCGGACTGATTTGGGCCAAAATAGGCAGGAGCCAGTCAGCCGCCTGGCGAGAGGCCAGAGGGTGAGGCCTGCAAAGCCCATGAGGCCTGCGCCTCCCCCTCTGCGCCTCTGCCCCTGCTCAGCTTCTTCACATCTTCTCTTTTTTTTTTCTGTTTTCCCCTTCTTAAATACGTTATCGCAGAGGCGTTATCAGGGAACATTCTGCTACCAATCGGCTCGGCCTTGGCCAGCAGCGGGTCCGCCCTAGGCCCGGCCAAGTCCCCTGAACAAAGGGGAGCGACTTCTAGCAGTTTCCTACAGAAGCTGCCACCTTAGGGCCCCCCTCACTAACAAAACCACGACAAGAGGAAATAGTAAGATCTATAGTGAAGGTATGTGAAGGTAAAGAGAAATAATAAAAAGGCTCTCCTGACGACCTTTAAAATAATGTTTTCAAGGCTTCAATTGAACAACTTAAAAAAAAACTGACAAGGAAAGCCATTGTAGCCTTAAAAAAAAAAAAAAAGAAGAAGAAGAAGAAAAGAAAAGCCCACAGAATTGCTGGAACTCAAGTCAAAGTGCAGCAAAAGGAGCCCTAAATTCTCTAGAAACCACTAACATTCTTCAGTATAATCTAGGAAGGAGATAATTTCCTTCACAAGTGGAACAAAGATTAATTTCCTGGAGGAAGGAGACCTTATAATGTGCAAGGAGAATCAGAGTGGCTTCAAGGAAGAGAAATCATGCATTTCTCCTTGTGATAACAAAGTTGAGCAGAATATTGAGCACCAGCCAATACTTTTCATAAGGTTAAAATGTTTTCGGAATTTCCTGATGTCTCAGTAATAATTTTCAAGCAACATATTTGTTGTACTATTGTTTGATTTTTCAAAGTACTATTCAAACTCTGGGGGAAAAAAAAAATTGTAATGCGTTTGATATGTGTTTGAAAAGAAGAGTGAGAGATAGGGAAAGAAAGGACAGATTTAACTTGTACCCAGTACTTCCAGCAAAAAATAGAGGATCTTGTAGATTCTAATTATCCTCGTTTTCCTAATTTCCAAAATCATTTTGATGTGGACATGGAATGGTGACAGACTTCTAAAGCAATATTTAAAAAAAAAAACTGTGACAAAAATGAAATAGCAGAGCCAGATAAACCTCAAGTTACCGGAAAAAGTAGCGGAGGTTGCAAAAACTTAACCTGCCCGGTTTGAAGGTCTCCTCCCTCCAAGCTGCTTGCCCAGATCACACGTGGGCTGTGGTCAACAGGAGCCCCACGTATGGTGGAGTACCATGATCACCTAGGATTTCCTAGTGTATTTTTATGACTGAAATGCTGGATGTTTCAGCCTTTACTTAGATGCCATCATCTTACCCTGACTGTGTCGAAAACACTTAGGAGGGCACATTTAATACCTAATGTTTGGGTTTCTTTTGCTTGAAAAATAATATATAATTAGGTGGTTTCTTTAATATTTCTTTCCCATCTTCTTCAGGAGGGGAATGAGGAGAGTGGTACTCCCTAGCAATGACCCTTCTATTTCTTCTCCAAAAGCATGGCTGGGGCTAGCACTGCAGAGAGAGGAGATGTGTCTGGGGAGCTGGTTTGGGTGCCTAGAGAGGCTGGCAGCTGGCCTGCCCCTCCTAAACCACATTTCCAGGATGGGAACCGGCTTACGCACATTTGCACTGGGACCTTTCCCTGTCTCTGGCTCTGCTCAGTGCAGGTCACCTTCCTCTTCAAACCTGTGTAAGGTCAATCATGGGAGGCCAGCAAGGTGACCGAGGGTCTGATCTCTCTCACCCACATCCCTCCAGGCATCCGATTTCCTCAGCATCTGTGGCCATCCAAGTTTGACCACCAATTCTGCAGCAGTGGAGCACAGGGAAAGGACTTAACAGCTTGGATCTCTCCCTGTTTGCTACAGTGAATATACACGGATGGCGTGAGCTAGTTTTCTGCCCTCTGGGTATAATACACTGAGATATTATTCCCTGTGTAGATAACATCTGGGGCTACGGTAAAATCTGTTAATTGTCGTAGAGTCATGTGCTAGCAAGGTAATTCGGTTTCTTCCCTCCTGGAGACAGCTGCCTAGTCCAAGGTAGCTGCAGCACTCTCAAAATACCTTTAATCATATAATTTTTCTTCCCCTCTTTTCGGAAAAGAGTTGCTTCGTTGTGGTACTTTGGGCTTGCAAGGAAACATCACTTCAGTAATGAATGAACCCCAAGACAAAAAGCATGGAGAGTTTTTATTTTCCTGCTCTTAATTTTAGTAGATAGGCAAATCTCAACTCAGAAGAACATTTAGCATTTTTCAATGCAACAGCGGTTTTTGTGGAGGAGATCTTCAGACATGAAAAGGTAGTGAATAAGAGCCTGGTAACAATAATTTTCTGTTATGGGTTTCCCTAATGGAAAGCTGTAGCAAGGGGCTTTTCTAACCTGTAAATATCTGTATCTATCTATATAAGTATCCTTAGATACATATATCCTTATATCTATATCCTTAGATTAGATATAAGGAAGAAATTCTTCACTGAGGGTGGTGAGGCACTGGCACAGGCTGCCCAGAGAAGCTGTGGATGCCCCATCCCTGGCAGTGTCCAAGGCCAGGCTGGATGGGGCTCTGAGTGACCTGGTCTGGTGGAAGGTGTCCCTGCCCAGGGCAGGGGGTTGCAACTGGATGATCTTTAAGATCCCTTCTAACCCAAACCATTCTATGGTTCTGTGATATATATATATCTCTCTATATATCTCTCTCTCTATATATATATCTACATATCTGCTTTAGACCTTAACCCTGGTTGTGGAGTGCTGCCAGCAGGGTGCCGTGTTCTCAGGCAGAAGCTGAAGTTGTTGATATGAAAAGAAGTTGCAAATCAGAAACAAACACAGATTATATTAACCGATACATACACCACTGGACCACATGAAGACAAGTTTTTAATTTGAAAAACATTCCTTCTTAAAATTGATGCTTTAGCAGATAGAAAATCAGACGCATTGCCTTTGCTGTCCGGAATTCAAGTCAAGTAATGAGCACCAGAGAGTTTTCATTGACAGCCTTCTTGAAAAGTTTTATGCTGTTTGAATATTGTGGTAGTTATTTCAAGTTTCTTTAGAGACCTAACGGCATATAAACAACAAGCCAGCAGGTAAAGACGGACACTGGAGTAGTTTGAAGTTTGTATGGAGTTTTCTTCACAAAGTAAGTGTTTCTGCAAACAAAGGGAGTAAAATAAACAAGCAACTTCCAGGCAGTGGAGATTGCTTTGTAGAGTCTAAAAAAAACCCTTGCTCGAGGGAAGCGCCTTCTGTTACAGACAAAAGAGTTAATTCACCCAAGCTATGGAAAGAACTCTCTTCCCCAAAGAAAAGATCTAATGACCCCTATAAAGAGAGCCATATTGTGATGCTGCAACCTGATTAGAGGGGAAGGGGGTCTTTGTGTCTTGTAGTCTTTGCACTAACAGGAAAACAAGGTGTTCTGCAATAAATAGGAAACCTTTTTCTAAAGCTTTATGGTCTTCTGTGCTCTTTTACAAAATAGCCTCTATGTTACTCACCTCAAAAAGCCGCAATTAAAGTGAAACGATTCGTCTCTTTTCAAAAGTCAGGCTGGCTGGGAGAGCAGCGTCAGAAATGAGAAAGCCAAGAAGCTGCTCCTTTGAGGCAAGCACATGTGATACTCTCATTTTAGTGCCATTGCTGCATGTTTGGAGTATGGGGAGATGGGAAGGTATCTTGCAGCAGGATGAGTGCTGTCAGGTCAGAAAATGGCCCTTGCACAGGGGTAGGGATGGCCACCCTGAATGACCCAGCATGTTGGCCCCCTTACTTTAGGGAGGAGATGACCAAAAGTAACCACACAACTGAGCAGAATGAAGAAGGAAATAAAGGAGGTAAGCCAGGCTAGGGACAGTCAGTGGATGGGGGTTTTACATTTACCGTCTTTTAAAGGAGACACATGCTCACTCAGTGACTGGTAGACAAGACATTTTGAGAACTTCAGCATGATTTGGAAACTAGCATTTATTTTTATTGAGAGAAAGATCGGAACTTTTTTTAAAAAAAATTACATTCCCCTACCCAGAAAAATAACAGGTATGGAAGGGAACTGTTGCATTTCAGAGTGTACACCTAGGAAAAAAATTGTCCTTTGGGAGAGCAGCTGAAGCAAATAGCTGTGCAATGCAGGATTTTTAACTCCCTCCTCTAATGCAGTTCATACCAACCACTTTTAAAGAAAATTAGAGTTGATGGACCATTATGTTTAGTCCCTGTGACTCCTGGGAGCCAATTTGTGTTATACTAGGCAAGCTTTTTTACAATTACAGGAGGTAGTAATGCTGTCTCTGGTAGCTGCCTGTTGTTTAAATGGAGATGAGATCTATTATGGATCCGGTTTGATTTCATAAAGAGGTGATATGTTTGCCTGAAAGATAAAAAAAAAAAAATCCCTATATTCTGCCTTTTTCAATTGTTCTTAGGATGAAAACAGAATATAGGAGGTTGTAAGGAAAGAGCTGAAAACCCAGGAGAGTGCTAGGCTAAGCCACGGTTTGCAGGGACTTAACACAGCAGCAGCCTCAAGTGTCCTTGTTGATGGCTTTACTATATGAGCATTTGGGGACCACCTCCAGACCAAGCAAGTGACTTGGAAGGGTGGGGACAGAAAGAGCAGGAATCAGGGTGAGGTTTTGGAGGAACCTCTCTGCTCTTCCTTTACAGGTGGTTTAAGTGTGAGTACACTTGGGTCGGGACCCAGAGGCAAGAAAGGCTGATGTGCAATTCCTCATGAGGGATTTTCCTTAGCTTACCTCAGATTTGGCAGAAAAAGAATGTCCTTTAGGTCAATTAGACTTTCCCTTAGTGTGTTTCTGCCTTGCTCATCACTAAGTCCCTTTTCTGGTAAAGTTCTTGCTCTCTAGCAGTAAAGTGGTCATCCAGAGGACAGGCTCACCAGGTGCAGGGGTGAATGTCTGTCTACTGCTATGATGATCCGTCCCTGCCTGTATTTGAAGAGATGGATATTTTTCCACCACCTAACAATAAAAGCTAGTCATCTGCCTATTTCCAGCTGGTGAAAGGGGAATCAAAATAATAATGTTTGAGAGAGATAGGTTTTGTTGTCTTCTGAATTCTTGAATGAGTCTAATATCTGCACAATGCTGGAGGGTGTGAAAGGGGCTCACTGGAAGGAATTCTCCTATGAATATTTGTCTGTGATCATCCTGTCTAACAGACCCCACTTCCTCTTTCATTTTGGAGAGTGGTCTGAAAAGGTGAATTTAGTGTGTTCTTTTCCCGTGAGGATTGAAGGGTATGGAGAAAAAAAATAGATGTAGTGCATCATTCTCAGCCTTGACCTGCAACCGAAACTTTATTTCCCCTGGAATTAAATAAGGAGAGCGGTCTCGATCAACACGTGATCAAAACACCGTCTTCGCAATTCACCTTCTGAATCATAGAATCATAGAATGGTTTGGGTTGGAAGGGACCTTCAAAGGTCATCTAGTCCAACCCCCCCTGCAAGGAGCAGGGACATCTCCAACTAGATCAGGTTACTCAGAGCCTCATCCAACCTGGCCTTGAATGTTTCTGGGGATGGGGCATCCACCATCCCTGAAGGTGATAACTGTTCCACGTTCTCTAGGGCAGCATCAACATCGGGCCCCAAAGAGTTACACATTACCAGTAACAAACTTTGTATCTAGGTAGGGCTAAACCAGATAGCTAATTTAAAGCATTTCCTTTGCTTTGCTGTCATTGATACTACTGAAGCATAGATAGATATATGCTAAGCCTCTAGGTACAACTATAAACACAAATATTAGAGTTACATATTATTTACTTGCACTGCATGAAAATTGCTAAGTATTCAGGCGTGATCTTAGAGGAGATAAAAAAAGAAAGCCCTCAAACTTACACCATCCTCGTTCAATGCTTCCAGAGCATGATAAGGTGAAGGAGACAGCAAGCAGTAAGGGGATTTGTGGTAATATCAGAAGGCAATAGCTTGAAGAAAACAAGGGCATTCAACAGTAGTTCTAGTAAAATGGATGTTGATTGTTTGTGAGTGTTTTCCACAGATAATGAACAAAGAAATTTTGACACCAAGTTAATTACAAAAGATAGGACTGCACTCTAATGGCTAATTACTACCCATGTAAGCTGACAAATGGCACAGCCTCCCAGTTTCGCTAGTAATAAGCTGCATCCAAGAGCCTGAATTGAGATGCCAGTCTAGAGAATGAAACACATGCAAATATCTTAACGCTTTGAGAAGCCCTCTCAGCACCCAGGCTTAACTGGGTGATTTTGCTCTCGTGCCTAATCTGCCCATGCATCCCCACGTCAACAGGCAGCCCGTTAATCAAATCTCCCGCTTTGTTTTCTCCTCATTTGATATCACAGCAGGGCATTTCTCTCAGCAAAATGATCTGAGTAAACAAGAATATACCCCGGGCTGGAAATCTCTACCCTTGTAATGAGCTTCTGGCAAGTACGACAGATGAAAAACAAACCCAGAATGAGGGGGGGTGGTAGGAACACAAGTGTGAGACTTCCTCCTCCTCCTCCTCGGTGTGGAAGTGCTCTTGCTTGCGAATGGAAAAGGAGTTGCAAAATGCTTGTTAAAAAACCCAGAGGTAAGGTAAGGAGCCGTTACCTCCCTGAAATACATAATTAGGGGTATGAATGTAAAACCAATAAAGCAATTACTCCCAAGGACAGACATTTACTATTTTAGGCTCTCTCAGCAGTCAAAGGGATAAGATCAGCTTCCCTTGCTGTTGTGCTGCCTTAAGATATTATCCCTGACAATATTATAAAAATATGAAATATAGCAAAAAGCATAAGTTGCTGCCAGTACGACAGGGATCACCTAATATTCTCTGTCTTTTGCTCGCCAGACAGAAGCAATAAATATATGCTGCCATACACAGTAAGACCAAGAAGAGAGGATGAAGCACAAGACCTAAAACCACTCGTATTAATTCGTTATGCTTCAGTCACACCAGTCCCTCAGCCACATGCATCCTCCCAGAAGCAAAAATCCCTCCCCAGCTGCCTCATTGAAGGTCATTGCCACGTCCTTAACCAGCAGAAACTTCCCACTGGTGTATCAGCTACTTGATAGCACTGGAAACCATCAAAAGGCAGGCAGCAAAAAGGGCAGCTCCTGTCAGGCATCTCTGACACGCAGCAGCAGCAACCCTAATCTAGCGTTCACAGCAGCAGTTTGGATTAAATTGTGAGAAACAGCAGCTTTCCCACTGCTCAGGTGATACAGGCGTTCTTACTGCCCCTTAAAGCTCTGCAAATGAGCGTTGCCGTTCTTGATGGTAGAAACCAACAATTTTTTTCCCCCCAGTTTTGGGATTCCCTGTTTCTGGTATAGCTTTTAGACTGAAGGAGATTTTTGCTCTGAGCAGCATTAACTGCTCTAAATCCTGCTTTTGCTCAGGCTTGCCAAAACTTTTTTCTTAATAGAGAGGAAATGCCAGGGAATGAAAGGAGGAAAAAGAAAAAGACTGCACTAATATTTTCTAGGTAATTAAACTGGCATGGTCAAGAACTGGAGAACAAGGCACACGAGGGCTAATTCTAACTCCAAAGCCTTACCAAAACCTATTTTCCACAGCAGCAGGATGTCAATGATGTAAGTGGAATTTCCTACAGCCTAAGAAACAGGATAATGGAGGCTGACGTGAGTATCTGGAATTGCCTTAACAGCAACCAAGAATTTTCCCGGGTTTAGCCATGGGTTAATAAGTAGGATTCTTTTCCTTTTTTTCTATTTTTTAATTCTGTCATTATAAATACAGCGATTACGTTATCTTGGAAGCAATAAAACCTTTTATATCTCATTTTGGTTGATATTAACTGTAACGTTGCTGTTTGATCTGGTCCGAACTCAAAATAGTGTGCCTATTGTGGAAAGGCTTTTGTGAACGAAAAGACTGAAGTGGCAAGGAAAAAAAAGAAAGTGTCATAAAATTTTTATTTATTAAGCATAACACGTTTGATGTCTATTTTAGCATCTAACCATGGCCTGTCCATCTGCTATCATAGCAGTCTGAGAGACTGAATTTTTTACCTCGTATTTCCTTCTTGCACTGTAAGAGAAATAAGGAGAGTAAGGAGATGGGTGAGTACACGGGGCAAAGGTAGGACTTTTACGTCCCTTCAGCAAGCACACCAGAAAGTAGACCTGTGTCAGCGTACCATAGAATATCCTAGCTGCAGAGCCAACACAGTTTACCAAGGGAATTAGATAAGGATTTGGCCTCTGCTCCTGGGGCAGTGTACTAAAACGGCATTTGCACCTTGGGTTTCTGGCAAAGCCACAGCTGATGCCATATGCGCATCTCAAAATATCATCGCAGTTTTGCGCGGTGACTGAGACCATTAAAGCATATGATATTCAAGTATATATCACAGCCCAGCTGCTTCATGTGCATGTTTTAATACTATCAGACATCATTCCTCAGGAATGGCTATGACATATGGAAGCAAATTCATTTTTGGAAGAAGAAGTAAAAGTTTCAGAAAGAAAATATGTTAAAAACAGAAGGAGGGTGGGCTTTTTTTTGGAACATCATTAAAAACTCTTCTCCAGTCACATTAAAAAAAAAACAAAAAAAGTTGCAGGCTTAATTGCCATGGCTCCATTTTAAACAGACTGCATTTATATATAACTGTTGTGATTGCTGCCTGCTGATTGATTAGTCTTTGCTGAAGCACTCTTTTTTTTTTTTAATATATCTTGCAGCTGCCTCTGCAAGTACCGCTCATCCTGACCTGCCTTGCTCTGTGCTCATAGCCCATAACCCAGTGAAATTCTGGCACTGGGTGAAACCTCTGCAAAATTAAGAAAAAAAAAAAATCCCCCATTCCACAGGGGTTTTATACCTTAAGGTTTTCTTCACTAGAGCTTCCTGGACTTGCAGCCCAGAGGAACTGATGACTTCCAAGGGCTGGAAGAAAACTGGTCATTTGTAACAGGAGGGAGAGAAAACAATTTCAAAAGCATCCACCGATCTTCAAGTGCCAAGAAGAAAGATGAGTTTTGAGCGAGATGTTGGCTCCTCTATAACCATCTGGGATATGGTACAGCTGATCTTCATCACAGAGAGGTGCTGATGTAGTAGTGGGAATATACAGGACAATGTGCAGTCCAACAGGAGATATTCTATCAAATTCAATGTGCATTTGGGGGAGAAGGGGAATACTTGAAACGTAAGCCTGTTAGATTTTATGTAACAGCAGGAAATAAGTGCGGAATCAGTGTTTACCTGACTTGGCCATTTATTACTTTCGGGTAGTACAGCCGGGGAAAGATGGGGAAAGTGTATTTGGCTTGTCACTACCTTTATTTCTCTCGCTGTCAGTATCCCTCTACCGCAACCGGTTCGGATCTCTTGCTGCTTCCCACATCTGTATCTTATAGATACCACCAACAGGGACAAGTTATTAGACTCATCATGCAAGTGTCTGTGTTATTCCCAACTATTTATTATCTTTCTCTCGATACACAAAATGTACTAGGATGCATTCCCAGACAAAGCCATCAGATGCATCTTGGAACAGTTGAGAAAGAAAAAGGCCATTTAAGTGCATCAAGTCAAAATAACTACTTGCACAAGGAGATATCTATCTCCAGTCAGGAGTGTGGTTTGCATATGTGCATAGGAATACTGTGAGAAAATAATGTAAGAACTAAGGCCTGAAACTTCAGCTTGCTATGTAAAATGTAGGGTTAGCAAGAGCACTTGGTTACATACTACTTGCATTCTCTAAGTTAATCTTACAGACATTCCTCTTGATTTCATTAAAGAACACCAAGAAGCGGTGGCCATGACCCATATTTAGTATGTATGATGTATCATAAGAAAAAAAAAATTGCACTAACACACTTCAAGCATGACCTAAGACAAGCGTGAAACAAATTCTTGCAGAAACAGTTGTCTCCAGGCTGCCTCTTAAGGAACAAAACATCCACACAGGGTATCACAGAAAATAAAGACACGAGCAATGGATCGCCATTTTGCATCTCCTCCAAAGCACACCACCTCTAGAAACGTAATTCTCTTCAGCATCATACCAGGGGATTGGCTTAAGATTAATACAGAAAGGAAAGTGCCACCTCTTAAATCACCAGCATCACTTCTTATAACACTTAGGTTTTCTTTGGAAGTTTCCCAAAGGCAGACCAGCCCTGAAAGCTACATTGCTTTAAGATGCAGCAAGATCACAGCCCGACACGCTATGACTGCAACATACATTACCGTCTGTAGCCATCACCACTCCTTCAATTATGCACAGGGTATAGCACGTGGGGGTGTAGATGGACATTTTTTGTTTGTCTTTCCTGTTAGTTCAGTCAGATTTAAAAAAAAAAAAAAAAAGCTGGTCATTGACTGCAGACTCCTTTCACAATTTGAATACCATGAAGTACCTTCCAATAGTAACTTGTTTCTTATCATTCTTTTTTTTTTGTAGAGCTCATGTAGGAAACACTGCACTAGCTAATTTTAAAGCAAGGAAGGCTATGAGGAATTAAATTTCACAAGTTCTGGTCAAACCTAGATATTAACAGGGTTAATGCTCAGTGCTTGACCAGCCTTTAGGGGACTTTTAAATTAAAGTGAGTAAAGAAACCAAAATTCGAAGTGTGAGACAGGAAACAGAGAAGGGGAGGGTAAACGGAGAGGTTCTTGTTCAGAACAAAGCAGAACAGGCTGGGATAATTTTTTTTTTCCCTGTGGGATAAAATACAGACATACCAGCAATGTCATCCTAATGCAAAACAAAGCTCTGGAAGTTTATTGCACTGAAAACAAACAAACCAGCAAACCCAGTGTACTTTGTTTCATAATCTCCAGTATCTTCCTCCTCCAGGGATCAAATCCACATCTGGTATAAAATATCATTTTATTATCACAACTGAGCTACAGCAATGTAATGTGATATTGCATCTGTCCTTTCACGCTCAGAAATGTTTCAGGGATACACGCTACCCAATATCTGATACGGTCTTCCCTGGCACCCACACCTGGATCACCAGAAGCTGCGTGAGTGCGGAGCAACGCAGCATACAACACAACCATTTTCTACATCTCCCAGTGTTTGGCCTTTTTTAAGAGACTTGCATAGCGCAATTACTGTATTTTGGGTTTGGCAGGAAAAGAGCTCTGGGCAGGTGTAAAGGAAGCTTGGACTGGGTCAGGAGAAATATGGCCAAGAAAGGAAATGAGTTCAGTCTGGAAAAGAAATTAGGACAAGGACATAGGGATCAGTAGGCCCAGAAGTGGGGCTGAAGCAGAAAACAAATGGAAGGGGAAACCTAGAAAGGATGCAGCAGAGATGATGGGGGATGAAGAGGAAACACACATGTTCAGGGAGTAATTAGGTGACCGTGGTAATGAAAAGGAAACAGAGATAATCCAAAACAACATGGGAAAGATGTAAAACTCCCCCCCCCCCCCCCCAGCCATAAGCTGAAAGCTTGTCTTGCACAGAGAAAGAATAAACTGCATCTAAGCCAGAGTATCTGAAACTTCCAGTGCACATGAAATACAAAATGGTTTCATTCGCTGCCTCTGGCCTCAGACATTTCATCTTTAATGACACAGATGTGAGAATCATACAGGATTTCGCTTATAATTTATTGTTAATAAGTACCTCAAACACTACATAGCTGCTATTCTTCCATGTGAAGAATTGGACCATTACTCACCAGGCACCTAGGGAAAGGGTTGTTTTTAGTTTGAAAATAAGATTCTTCATGGGAGTATACTTTTTTCTTTTGAGCAGCCCATTGGACACTGAAATATCTTCCTTCCAGAATCATTACAGCATACTAGAAGTTATCACCTTACAGGCTTTTGTTCAGAAAAAGAGGAGGTGGTGGGGGAAAAATTACAATTTAAAAGAGAGACCAGAGTTTAAATTGAATTCAGGGTTTTCTAAAGCAACTCTACCTAGTTTCTGTGTAACATGAGGATTCTCTTGAGTTCCCACTTCCAGCTCAAGAGGAACTTCAAAATACAGATAATACAATCACGCTCCTGGTTCTGATCAATCATACCCTTTCTCTAATGGGAGACAGAGATGCATGAAAACCTACAACAGGCAATTACCAAATGCCTGCGGGGCAATCTCTTATTTAGAGGGAATTCCTGAAGCAAAATACTCATATCTTTTTGAAACTCTTATTTTTGGTTTTGTTTCTTTTTTTTTAATCCTTACTCTAGCGTTGTACTGTTAACAATCTGCATAGGGAAGAAGTGGAATGAAAAGCTAGTCTGAGGTTGAAATGGAGCAAGTCGGGTTTGAAGCTCTGCCTTACAGCAAGGACTCATTTCCAGTTTACAGCTCTCACATGCCCTGTTGCCTCATACCATTTGTCCATAAGGGGCTGAAACGAGAGAAGGGACACAGTCTGAATGGAAATGGAGTCATTCTATTTATTGCACTGTTCTAAATAACGTTATATGAAAAATAATAGTGTGATACTATCAATGCTCTCATGTCAAAACAAAAAGGTTACCATGTCAGGAAATTCCTGTGATACAGAGATCATTCCTTCCTTAAATATAAGTGTTCTGCCTCAAAATAGGAATAGTTAGGTTTTTTTTTTTTAAGAGGATTGCCAGAATTATTTAATAAGATAAAATATTCTATTTTCTCCTACTCAGAATTATAAAACTGTTTCTATTAGAGTAAATAGTAAACAAAACCAACAGAAAGCTGACTTCCAACAGGGAAAATTTCACACCTCAGCATTTAGGTTCGATATTCTGAGAAGAAATGAAAGCCGTAAAGCATCGAGGCACTTGGCAAATGTAGAGGTGGTGCAGCTATCCATCAGCTTTTTTTGCCCTGCCTAAAACTGCCTCTCAGGACTCAGTTTCTAATTACCCTGGTTCACAGCCTCATCTGGCAGAAGGAGACAGAGCTGCACTGGAGGTGAGGAGCCTACATCAGTTTTTACATACAGGAGTTGGATGTTCATTTAATTTTTGTGATACTGGTATGCAAGTATTTGTGAGGAGTTCTCCCATGGCAAGAGCTACTGCTCATTTCTAATACATAGGCTGTTTTGTCAGAATATCTTCCTGGTGATTACCTGCCTCAAAATGTGCTGTTTTATCCAGGTATTTTCTCCAAACAAGGCTGCCATTATTCTCGGTGAGCACTCGTCGGAAGCCTGCAGATGATTATCTTGTACACAGAAGTATTTTGACATTTTATCAGATTAACTGGATATGTCTATTTGAGCTTTTTAAAAAATTACATCTCTGAGACACGATCGTAAACGGGGTAACTTGAGAAGCCAGTGGCTCATTCCAGGGCAAAAGGGCTGCTGCCCCCAGGAGCCAGGACCTAGTCGCTCAAGTTGGCCAGGGCAGATGCTGGGTACAACCGCAGCTGGATTTGGGGAACACCACAGCAGCGGTCAACGCAGCTGGAGTCGGCGCTGCCTCCCCCGGGCTTCCCAGCCCTGGGGCACAAAACAGCACTAGCAGTACCCAGAGGGCTGTGTGCTCCCTTTGGCATTTCCATGCTCACCATCACATTCGCTTCTTGGGTGAACCTTTCCCTTTACCACGTTTCCATTCAAGTCTGATAAGCTGCAACTTTAAAACCACCTGGGCTCAGTGATGAATGCACAAACACGCAAATAATTATTTTTGTAGGTATCCAGCTCTGTCCTCCCTGAACCGAGTGCAGTACCTGAGTGATGGTGATGTTCAGCATCCTCCATCGCGATGAAGCAGCTGACCTGGGCCAGGAGCACTGCACAACACCTTTAGGAAGAGCAAAACCATATAGTTACCCATTTCCAGGGATGGAGGCACTTTCACATACCTGTCAGCAGATGTGACTTCTGAAGCTGGAAAACCCATGCTCCCATCCTGCTGACCTGCATGCCTGCCATGCACAGCGACAATCCCACTCAACAGGACACTGCTCCTAGCCCATCCACTTCAATCCTTCCCCATCTGATTCCCTTTATCTAATCACCAAACCACCTTGCTTCATGGCATAAATGACAGAACCTTCACTTTTGCTGTGTGTGGCTACGAGATCTGGCTACCTTCTCCTTACAAGAACCACAGGGAAGCAAATCCATGAAGCCTGGAGCAATAGAGGGGTCTGATCAAAGAGACGGGAAGTTTAGAATTCAGTGTATTGACTAGAAAGAGGTAGTAATACTGTCAATGCTGTACAGCGCAGAGCACAGCGTAACCCTCAGATGAGCTGGAGGCTTCTCCAAGGGAAGACTGTGGCCTCAAAAGAACATTGCAGTCACTTAAAATAACTCAATACCTACTATCTCAGAAAGCAGGCATTGCACCGGGCAGATTAAATTCTAATTGAGTTCGCTGTTGTATGTGCATAGGAAAGGAATTGGATACAGCATTGTTGTACATAAATGTATGCAAGGCATAAGGAGAAGGCTCGGTTTACTATAGCGTTAAGCACAAATACAAAGCAGTCTTTGGAAGAACAGCTTTTTGGACACAACTACACCCACAGATATTTCTGAAACTCTGCACCCAGAAGCTGCTGCAGCAGAGCAGACTGCAGGGATGCACCCAAAGTTGGGCAGATGTTTGGCAGACAGACCAACATCTGGATATTCGCTGTGGCGTGGTGGACCTACCAACCACCAAATCACCACACTGAAGCTGCCAGAGTTTCATACACACATTTATGGGCACAAAAAAAAAAAGATGTCACAGCCAGGCTACCTGGCTGAGTTTACCCCACACAGAGAACCAGTGCAAGGTGATGGGGCTGTAAAAGCAAATCTGCAGCAGGGCAGAAGGGGGTCCCCACAAAAAGCCCTGCTCAGTGGAGAGGTCGGCTTCTCGCCAGCTTTTAAAAGGTTTCCTTTGAGGGGAAAAAGACCCTTTGTGTTTGTGCAAAACAATTAGCTTGGAAAGGCTTTTTCTGAGACACAGAAGGTGACAGCTGCTGTGCCAGCCCAGGGGCCAGAGGAGCAGACACAACATGGTTGTGCCACATCCCTGCAGCTTGCCTTAGGGCTTTGGTCTCTTCAGTGCTTCAGGCAGAACATTGACATAAAGACAATTATTAGTTGGGTTCTTTTGTCAGTTTTCCTGTATGCTTTCAGGGAAAAAGAAAGAAAAAGAGATCCAATTATTAAAACTGAACCGTTTTCTCCAGCTGAAGAGCTTTACCTAGCACTGAGCAAATGGTTTTGTTTTCACTTCCCTTGTGTGGCTTTCCTTGTTAGAGAAACCAATTGGAAATCATTAGTGGAAATTAGCAGGAAAGGCTAATGATTTTAGTCATCCATACACATCGGTCACCGAATATTTCAAAAGCTGCTACCTGGAGTACAGTTAATGTAATTTGCAATACTTTATCTGGTGTTGTCAGCCCCCTCGGATTTGCACAATATGGTAAACCGCACCAGCTCGCAAGGGCTGAGCATTTGGCTTCTCACTCCTGTCCTTCTACGTGAGCTGCCTTTCTCCTCTCCGACAAAATGCTGTCAAAAGGAGGATGAGGATAATCGCGTCCATAAGGGAATGAAAGACTCGCTTTGAGAGTGCTAATGTATAACGCTATTTCCAAAGCAACTCATCCATCAAAACTAATCAGTGTAAGCAGTGTGCAGTAGAACAGCAGCAGACTGGCAATCTCAAAACTAGCGCTTTCTCCAGGGGTGCTTGGAGACCCATCAGCCAGAGCGGCATCCCCCCCTCTCCAAGGTTTGGGGACCTTGTCTCAGTGCACACCAACAACAAACTGAGCCGAGATATGCAGGAGCATCAGGTCTGTGCCAAAATAAATGCTGCAGCTGTGATCATGGAGATGTTAGCTCCTCTTTCCTTCTACATGACTGCCGCTGAAAAACAATACTCTCGCGATGCATACAGATGTTCAAAGAAAGACTTCATCACTTCACGCCTTCTTGATGTGCTATTTTAATCCCATGATGAATCTAATCAGATCGGTTTTGATGAAAGCAAGTAGGATCTCAAAAGTGTACACTCCATGCCCCGTCCCTGTTTCCCAGGGCTGGGGAAGAACGCATACACGAAGCAGTTTGCTTGCTGCTGATTCCATTCCAATCCTCTGGGAATCACACCTGGATCCTACGTTTAATGAGAGGTTCACATGAGAATAAATGGCTTTGCCAGAAATAAAAATAGACAAACACGCCATATCACATTTTTCCTCCATGTAATTTTCAAGGAATTTAGAAGTTAATCCTGAGCAATTGACTCTTGAGCACTTTAATCCCCCCTCCCCAACACACCACTCACCCCTAAGCATCAGAGAGCCTGGTTCCTTCTGAAATGATAGCGCCTGCTCTGCTTCCACGCATGTTATTAATCCATTGCTCCACTTCATGAGACTTAAAGTGCAATTTATTGCTGTGAAATGCAAAATCTGTGATGTAGATGCAATTGCTTCATTATTCTGCTTCAGAATGCCATATGCATATAAAGAAAATACAATGTATATTTCTCTGCCTCACTAGAGGCTTCTGTATGCATTCCAGTCCACATTGATCAGCACAACTAAAACTGTTGTAGAAGAGCAGAAAATCCATTTTTTTTTAATGAAACAATTGTTCATGAAACACTTTTCAAAGAACACTTTTCCTGTTTTATCCTATTTACTCTGTGCATAATCTGTATTCAAGATGTATGCTAATTTTCTGTGCCTTGGGATGCATGTGAAGTATTTTTAAAGTAATAATGCATTATTACAGGATAGGAAGTAGCAGCTTCCTCTCTCAGAGCTCTCTGGAATTCCAGACTGAAACATTACAGTATCTTTAAGTAGCTACTAGCCTGATCTGAAAGATCATCTGTTTCCCTCAATAGTATAGGCTCAAACACTACCCCAACAGTGTGGTTTATTTTTTTTTTTAAAGTCTTCACCACTGTTTTTTTTTCCTTCAAGCCATCTTCATTGAGTTAAGTGGGTAGGTCACTGCCTGCAGCAGCAGATATGTCAAAGGCAAAATTCAGCCTCTGATGCAGAAGCTATCAAAGACCATCCTATTGCCAAATGGCAAAAATTTTTTGGTATATGGATGGAGTGGTATACAGACTCTGCAAGCTGAGTGAACAACCGTCCTTTCTCATAGCAAGACCCATACTCACTGTGTGTCCTAGAGCTGGGCGGTGTTGGAGATGTTACAATCTCTAGCTCCCCGCATCAGATTCAGAAGGCAAGTGAAGAAACAGGGTGGGGGAATAAATTTTCAGCATTATTTTGGGACTGCACTTTGTACAATCGCTATGTCACAGAGCAGACAGGAAGGTTGCTCTGCTGAGTAAAGCGTTTGAAATCCACGCAGACTATTATCCCAATTATGCATGTTTTTAAAAATCCATAGGCTCTTGTAGGCAATTTCATGGGGGAAAATAAAAGGAAAAAATCAAGCTATTAAAATACATTAGTTATTACTATTTTACCAAGTATTACTAATTAATCCACTCAACAGCCCCATGGGATAGATCACTGATATCCTCTGGGTAATTTGCCAGTACATCTATGCATTTCTCCAATTGTCTGCCCAATTCACAGAAACAATTTGACTTGAGCTTGGACATACTGCTTCCCCAAAATGATTATTGATGCTTCACCCATACCTGTAGAATAATAATGACATCAAAGAGGCCAAAAAGTTCCACTTCGGGAACATCTTTATTCCTTCAAGTTCACAGCCCTAAAATCCTTTCCTCATTATACTGGGGAGAAATGGCTTTGAAATTCTGTGTTTCAAAAATGCTTTTACTTAAGAGTGCAGGAAGACTGATGTCTTGTGGCATAAGAAATTACTCAGGTGCAAAAACAGGATCAGACCTTAAAAATACTGATGTTAGAAGTCTGTGTTTCACTAAATTAATCCTAACTTCAGAGATTTCTTTCCTGAGTAGGAATTTGCAGGAGTGAGTCCAAAGAATGCCCGAGTCATAATTAGAAATCACTGCTTGCTAGGCTCCCCATAGCAAACCTGTCCTGTGGCTCATATACCATGCATGACATCAAAGAAAAGGATCACAGCTCGTTTATAGTTGCACCAAACTTGCTAAGTCAGGCAATGTTATTTTGGCATGGACCAGCAGTGTGAGATTTCACACAGTTCCTTTAATGAAGACCTTTTTTTTGTATAAAACTCCACGCTATTTGGCAGACACTGATAACAGTACCCCAGCTAATTAGCTTGAGCAAATGAGCTACAGTTCTCTTGATCAAGTATAATTAAAACAGCAAATTCTTTTTATGTAAGATTCTGAACATTAGTAAGGTTTTAATTTACCATTTACTGATGCAAAATGGATATTCCCATTCTGATACGGGTGAGATTGGAGATTAGAAGAACCTCAGTGACATTCAGCATTAGGCTACTTCTCAGCATGGAGAGGAGCCCAGTGTGCTTCTCCCAGGTGCAGAGAACCTTCCTGATCTGGCTGTCTCCAGCAGGAATCTGGCTTTGCAAGAACCATCGCTTTATTTCGGTGCTTCTAGCCCAGTTTCCAAAAGACTTCAGCAGGCAGATTCTGGCTTGATTGAAATATCCTCTTATAATCCATATCAGAAGGGCTAGTTTGAAGACCTCTGTATACCAAAAGGGAGACTGGGCTATACATCAACATCTTCCAGTACTGCTCTCTCCAGTCATTGGATAAGTAATGAATGAGCAATTGCTCTGTATGGAAATGATGAAAGCAGGGGGGGACAAAAGGGGGAAGCGGTGTTGCACTAAAGTCTTGGTCTGGAGGACCAATGCATGAGCTCAAAAGCAGTTTACATTTAAGTATGACCTTCCAACCTTCTGCCGTATTGGCTACATCAAAGAAATATGCCACATCTATGATGATTTACACAAATAATCAAATTCCTAAATTTACTGGGGTTTTTTTCCCCCCCCCCCTTTCATGTGTTGCCTTTGATGTTGCAACCTTCCTATGCAGGTGCAACAACAGCCTTGGTCAAAAAAAATGGTAGGAGAGCACCGCATTATAACTGAATGTTCCAGCTCTGATCAGGCTCTGAAGGAAGACAGGACATGAGCATACACATGAAAACCTACCCAGGGTATGGAAAATACTTTTAGACCTACCCAGGAGGCCAGGTATTTACAATTACCTGCTCCTTGTGGTTTTTGGGAGGTTCATATCCCAGAGATGAAAAATGAAAGCTCATGGCTGGAATACAGCTCATGAGATCATCCCATCCCAGTTCTCTTCCCCTCCCCTCCGTTTTTCTTTTTACCAAACTGATAATGACATCATTACATGATCTAATATATTGCTGAATATTAAATGAAGCAAAATCAGACTGTGCTAATTTTGAAAGATGGTTTCTATCAAGTGAAGCTACATTGCCTTGCTACTTTAGCTCTGAGAACAATTGAAAGGCAGGATCTGGATGGCAAGCAGTACAGCACGTAGGGATCTTGTTCAGATACTCCAATTAAAGCCTAAAAAAGCAAGTAAAGACATTTATATATATTTTATGTTAGATTTCTATCTGCCAGCAGTCCCTTGGGAGTTCATTGTCTTTGTTCTGAGGCTTTCAACAGAGACTAGTTTGAACATGCATTATTTATTAGACATGCAAATCATGGATGATAATCTTAATGAGCTATGGAAAGTATAATTGTTCCAGACAAACAATAAATTTGATTAAATATTGGTCTAACATCTCCATGTTTCACACTGAAGAAAGACACTAAGTTCTCTTTATCCTCATGTAAAATGGGAAGAACGATTTAGAACAATCAGTTTGATATTTGAGAGGTTTTTTAATGTTCTCAAGAATAATAAGTAGCCTGTGATCTATATTTAAGAATTCATGAAACATAGATTTAGGTTTGTTGCAGCAAAAGAAACAACATTAATGGGACTTATTCTACACTCCTAGTCCCAGGAAATAATATTTATTCCACCAAAATAAGATCATTTAGGTGTAAGGAAATTGGCACTTCACAAATACTTCTAAAGGCATACAAAAGGATGAAACCTCAGGTGCAATTAACTACTAAAAATAAACTACCAAAACCACAGTGTCTCACACCAGCATACTACTCCGCGGGAAGTAGGAGGCAATAACTATTTTATTCCTTTTAACAACTTATGTCTGTATAAGCAAGTTGTTGGCTTGTTACAAATAGAAAGCTGTCTACCTGCAATTCTCAATACAACTGTATTCTAGACTTTCTCTGTAAGGGGCACGAGTGTTTTACACATCTAGCCCAAAAGTAATCTTCATGAACATCCTTAGTTGAGGAGCACCCCAGGTATCTGGACACATAGTCCCCAGGTAATACAGATAACAGGAATCCCCTCAGAGTGAGTAATACTGGAGTTGCCAATCATCAGTAATGTGCTGCAGGAACTGGACTAGAAATGCATCACTGTGAATGGATGTTAAGGACCTGCAGTATCTTGTGGCAATTTTTTTTTTTCCTGATTTAACAGGTTGTCCAACTGTATGGCCCAGTCTGCATAACACACCACTTCTACCCCCTTCTACTTCTTTCTCTGAATATTTAAGACATTTTCCACCACTTTTTAATCACTCCTTTCTTCTCCCTCTCTACCAGAGCCTCTAGTGCTCCTTTTAATTGCCTCCCCTCTGCATCAGCCTCATCAAATTAGCCTGAAATCCTGCTGAAAGCCATCAGCTGTGGAAATTGCAGCAGCACCAAGAAGTAGCAGAAAGCTACCATATAGCATTGCCCAGCAACATGCTCCTGGACCCCCATTACCATCACATTTTAGTCCTCTATCCTGGCACCAGGTAAAACTGGGAAGGGAAACATGCTGTAAGTCAACAAGGCAGCAAATCAAAGAAAGATCCTTCACCAGATACTGAAGTTTTGCAGTCCATTAGTGAGAGCTGAGGGCAAGCAGGTCCTGAGTGCCACCTGCTCCCTTGCAGAAGCACTCAATACAGGTATGAAAAAAGGGCTCAGGATCATACACATTTGGAGGACATGGTCTTTTCTGGTCACCCCTAGAAAGCAGCCACTAGGAGAAGGGGTGTCTGCAGCACATGCACCATAACCTTCAAACATCTGCTCAGAATCCCACAGGTCTTCACAGGGATTTCAGTCTTGAAGCCAGAAGTGTTCCCATATATTCTTTCAAATAAAGAAATATGTTAAACCAAACCAGTGTTTTCCAGTAGCTGAAAAATACCTGTTGGCTTTGTAGGTCAGCTATCTTTTCCCAGGCTCCCTCTCAAGGTCAAAAAAACATCAGAACTTGAAGTATCAGAGACAAACTTATGGCTCCAACAGACTTCTAAATTCAATCCAGCTGCTACCTTTCAACTATTTGCTACCAACATAAAAACAACAACCCAGCAAGAACTTTGTTTTGAATACTCTCCAGCCTGTTTTAATTTCTTCATTTGAAGCTTTCTCCTCTAAACTCACATAGCCCTCTCAGTGTCTTTCCTATACCTTTTATTTTGACTATGAACTTAGAGAAGGTATACACAAGATAAAACACATTAGATTCAGCTTCTGCAAGGTCTTTGAAGCAATTATGGAACCATAGAAGTGTAACACTCAGTAATAAGTTAGACAAGGCCAAGGGGAATGCTCCACTAATAGCAAATATTGAAGGGACTGGAAAATAGGCAGAGCTTTGGTTGATTTTATTTTACTACATAATACAAAATTCATCACCAATATTCCCAGTGTAGCACTACGATTCACATTTCAGTGCAGATGGTTCACATGTTTTAAGTTGTAATTTAATTATGCTGTTCACAATGATACTGCATTTGAACTCCACTGAATTTCTAGCATGTTTATGCAAATACTTTATTGCAGAAATATGGCTTTAATAGCATAGTGCCTTCTCATAATTGTCTTTTATTTTATCCATCTTTTGAATCATAAGAAAAATATCACTTATGCACAGAACCTAAGCCTCAGAGATCTCCATTTACAATAAGGGCTTTGTTGTATTTCTGTAAGTCTGCATCCTTGTTTACAGAAAAGGTTTCGTGGCTTAGTATCATAAGGTCAAGAGAGCTTTGAAGCAGCTGCAAAACAGTGAAAAAGCAGTACACCTTTGTCTGTACTATGAAAGTCTGTATTTAATCTTTTTACATTTTGGCTGCAACCTTAAAAGGTATTGCATAGGCTAAGAATCATTACAGAGGGTTAAACAAATATGGAATAGATCTGCAAAACACAGTCTTAAAACCCCATGCCAGGCCATCTTCACCTCTTAGCACAAATGTATAAGCATGGAAAGTTGCATGAATTACTTATCTCACTCTTCTACTACTAATAAGAATACTCTTTCTTTTTCTTCAACTGCAGGAGGAATCCCTCAATGTATAAAACAGCCTCACTACATCCTTGTTATATTGCATTAAGAAATATAAAATACCTCAAAAAACCCTCTTCTTCTGGTACTAGAATTTGCTTCCACAAGAAAAAAAAAAAAACACACCTTAAAATAAGTAACTTCATATATTCTTTTCTCTTGCTTTCTTACTGAAGTAAAAAAACGTCACCAACTCCTTTTCATCCAGTTTCAAAAGCTTCATTACACACAAGATGTTCTTTGCTAATAGCTCACCCTCAGAAATGAGCACTACCCCTTTCCTACTTGCCCTGGGTGCACTATTTATATATCTGTGTGACTGTGACTCCAGAGCTTATGCCCTTCACCTGGGATGTGGGGTGGAGCCCAGAGGAGTTAAAAAATCCTTAAAAGGAGGGTTCAGAGCAGAAAGAGGTTTTTCTAGGTTCTTTTTTCTTGTTAGTGGTTGGTGAGGGATGTCTTGGGTTGTGGTGCTATGTTGATGCTCAGCAGCTGACATTCTTGTTTCTATTTGATACAGTTTACAATACTTGGAAAAAAAAATAATATAGGTCTGGTGTGGAGCTCTTTGCTCTGACTTTCTGATTACAGCTAAGTGTTTTCTGTTTCAGCTATAGCTAGGCTTCAAAACCTTCAGGAGAGTGGGCTCCTTCTATCAAAGCAGCTCTAATAAAGGTGAGTAAACCCTAGTAGCAACAACAGCTCCTTCCCTTGTGCTGTCTCCAGGACTTCTTTGTCCGGAGAGGAAGCAACTATGAAGATTATTTTATATGTTAGTGCATAAGTTCAAGGATTAGAGGGGGGAAAATCTGTTTTTATAAGAATTTCTAATGACATTGCAAGAAACCATCACTAAATGAAACATCTGGAAGCCTGTGGAGGAGGGACTGGAAGCCTTATCCTCAGTCTTCTAGGAGGATATCCTGTCACAAGCTGTGGTTATGCTTATTCTGTTCAATAATATCTGCCAGTAGCACTTATTTTCTAGGTGCCAGTAAGCTCATTGACCTGACCTTACAGCCCTTCCAGAATTTTAATTTGGGCCTCTATATTATTTAAGCTTTAAACTGTTCGTTCAGGTTTGTGTTAAAATAATGTCGCTTATCAAAGCACATCAGGTTTTGAAGTTTTCCTGAGTAAAGCACTCTTTTAAAAACAACATTGCCCGTAATTGGCATGTTACTGGATTAAAGGAAGGTCAAAATATAAAATACTGGATTTAATTGGCTTGTTTTGGTTTTTCCTTTCCTGCTCCCTAGATTTTCTCATTGCTGGAGTGGGTTTGTTGGTTTGCAGCATTGACTTCTCTGTCTTCACAAACTTGTTTTTCATTTTTGCTCTTCCTTTACGCTTGCCACTGTTTATGCTTTCATAGGCTGGCGATGATGCAGTTCTCAAGGAGTTAAAACCCCGTTTCCCTTTTCCTGCAGGAGCGCACAGTCAAGGGTTCCAGGATTATTGCATACAAGTGGGCACGGAGTCGATATTTATTTTGTGACAGTCACATAGGAAATGGGAAACCGAAGGTTAAAAGTTAATGAAGAAGTCATAAAGAAGCTGGCTGTACTTCTGACTGCAATCACTGTACAAAATGTACACTGAGACTCTGAAGAGAATAATAGATCACCAGGGAGAGGAATAACTATACTAACAGAGTAATTGTATATGCCTTGATGTGAAAACAATGAAATACTTATTACACAAAAGGGCTGTATACATTAAAAACATGTAAATACTTCTACCTAATACTCTGTTCCTCCTATAATACACCCTTGTGCTGGAAGAACAATGAACATGGGTGCAGTCCCAAAGATAAATGTGCTTGTCGTGGATGCTGAGTCACTTGGACTTTGTTTCCGTGCCCATGGCACTCCTGAGGTATATTGCACATATCTCCACAAAAGCATATTCTTTTGCTTACCCTAATTTCTGGTATTTGCCCATTACCAAATGTTTTAATGCAGTGACTACAAACGGTCAATACTGTTTTCTGCTATGTACTTCCATCTTCCCTGCCTGGAAGCCATGAAGAACTCTGTTGCAATTCAATCCTGATTTAAATAGTTCTGGACTGTGAGTTTCTAGGGAGCTTTAGGACACTGGCTATGAATGACATTAATTAAAACTATCCAAAATGCTGTATTTCAGTAAATAGTCCCTTGAAGATCAAGATAATTGGAAACGATTCCTTCTGTCAATAGGTGGATTGAACTCCCTTGCCCCAGTAGCAGAGTCCTGCTCAAAAGTGCTGTCAGTGCTGCTGTGTCCATTAACTTCAGCAGGAGCAGGGTTTTATCCTGTTCCTAGGGCCCATTTATGTGAGTGCTTTGCCTGTTTTACTTTTTTTTTTTTCCTGTGTGAAGGTACACTTCACTGCTCCTCTGAAGCTAGCAAAAAGCCCATGCTTTGTATCATCCAGTCTGGCATCCTGAAGAATTTTCCTGAGAATGAAGATTTTCTGAGGCTGTTGTTTCCTTACTGTTGAAACATTGGCAGAAACTGCTGGGAGTTTTGATAGCAGGAGTGTCTGCGGAGAAGGTGTCTGTGGGGAGGGTGATTGAGCAGCTGCGTGGTACTTGATTGCTGACTGCAGCTAAACCATGACACTGACAAGGCAAATCCCTCCAAAAGTCTCTGGCTGTTTCTGAAGCCTTCACCTGCAGTTTTCAGAGTTCATCCCCAACTCAACACGCACAACAACTTGGTTTTCAGATTTCTGCATGCTTCTCACTTGTTTTGCACACTTCAGTCCCACCTTTTCATTTGTTGTTTGAGACACGCTCTTAACTTTTCTCACATAGTTTACTTTTTTGTTTTATGGTTACTCCATAGTACATTTTGAGGTTGGTTTATCTGAAAGGTGGCAGGTTTCAGACTGAAAATCTGAGGCAGTAGGTCAGAGGGAGCTTCTAGGCAAGCAGCGCTCTCACTGAACTGAAATTCAGCTAATGATCCCTTTTTTTTTTGTCATATCAACTACATTTGAGGCCTCTCCCAGTTTTATCTTTTCCCTCTTGTGGTACGTATTTGCTCTGCTGCGCTGTTTGTTCTTTGGGGATGGCAGATGAGAGCTTTCTGTGGGTGGCACAGTAGCAAAACAGAGCCTGTAAACAAAGCACAAACCAAACAAACCGTTCAAATACGCACAGTACTAAGGGCTGTCTGAAGATAGACAGCTAATGGCAGGCGTGTGTCAGGCTTTTCAAACACTTGAAATCTATGAACCGTCTATCCTGAGCAAACTTCTACCCAATGCATGATAACTGGCATTATTAACTCCTTGTTTACATTAACTTCAATGTTTTTTCAGCAGTTTTTGTATCTAGGCCCAAACCTGCACATGTGTGTGTCTAACTTCACTCATGTGAGCGCGGTAAAGCCAACTGCTCCTGTTGTCCTCAAAAGTTTATTCTTATCTTCTGTCCATTGCATCCCACATCAACCTGCTTGACTTTGATCTCTGCATCTTATCACGACCAGCAAAAGCACTAATGGATACAGAGTAAATAACATCCACAAGAAAGCCGAGCTACCGCTTGAAAGCCTAATGCAATGATTCTTTGAATTGCAATATTAATATTTTTTTTAGTATACTGTCTTTCCTTACACAATAAATATGCTACAAACCCCAGTTTGCTGCTATTTTTCTGTATTTTCTAAAGACACGCTGTCTTTTTGCAAGAAGCCATGGAGTGTTAATTGCTCTTCTCCGCTGCTTGGGCTAATTAACTTTTCATTATTTTTTTCGTTTCTGTGAAACCATTCATCAAATTCAAAGTGAATTTAAAAAAACAAACACCGATTATGCAAAGCTGCAAATAAATTTATTCTCGGGGAGCCATAATCATGACCACAGTTTGACAGAGAAGTATAATAATTGACTTTGATAAGACCAATATTTAGACTTTTGCTTCATAAGACAACATGGCTGCTCTAGATTTTACTTGGCTTTTCTGGAGCTGCAAGAAGGGCAGGATGATATTTTCTCAGTTTACAGCGTTCAGGATTCTTGTTTGTCAGTGGCTAATATATTTTGTAACCTCAGTCAAGATCATCCAAGCCAAGACTAAAGAAACCCGGATAAGTTTAAAAATGTTTCTGTATGTATAATATGCTTGTGTACCAATTTTACAAAACTTTCTTCCTTTTTGAATTATGGTTTGAGGAACAAAAATAAAGAAATGAGAAATAAAATACAGGAACAAAAATTGAAATTGTCATATAGTTTTCTTAATAGAATGTCCAATAAAATAGCTAGAAGAATGATTTTCCCAGCTTGCATTCTAATGCAGAGTTCTGGATTCTTGTTATTCATGACCACTCTTTAGTTATTTGACTATCATCTCTAATTTCTTCCATCAAAATAAAAATCTTCTGGAAACTAAAGAGCCAACGCTTGGCACTCAATCCTGTAAGCAACAAAGAATTTTTTTTTATAAGTAGCACACTGTAAATTAAAATTAGTGACAGTAGATTTTGTGAATGAGTTAGTCATTGATAAAGCTACATTTTAATTAATTTGATAATATCAGAAAGCGTATTAGTGCACAAGCTAAATAAATCTTCATCAAATGCATAGGCTGTGTCCTGTACCTCTGGGGTGTAATGGGTGGTTTTAAATTTGCAATGAAAATATAACATTAAGGTTGCCTTTACTGATTGCAGATTTGTGTATGGCCGTATAGAGATGTGCAGAGAGTGCTTCTCTTCCAAGAGGGCACTCCAAGGTGTTATTTGCTACCCTCAGCTCATCAGTATTTCTTCCCTGTTATCTCTGGATCTCAAATCAAGACCTCAAAGTCTTCGTAGCACAGCTCAGCAGGATGAATTCTTCATCACTGAACACTTCTCAAGCGTTATTTCATCCTCTGCTGTGTGCGTAAGGTCAATCCTGGCTGCCCAACTGGCCAGCAGTCTGGAAGAGGGAAATATTCCATCCCTTTGGCTGCAGCCATGCAGCAGGGTAAACTTAGACTACAACAGTGGTTCGGCTTTGCCCCGGAGAAGGAAAGCACATGTGAGCCTACCTCATAGCACCTCTTTTCCTACCTCAGACATTATGTTCCACGTGATGGGGATAACTAAGTATTTTCATATGAAAAGTATTTTCCCTATCATAAATAGGGAAAATAAACTGTGGAACACTCAATAACATTGTGTGTTACTGCTGATAACTTCCACTTGCTCTTATAGATTCATATCTGCTATTGACAATTAATTTATTCTTTAATTTACAAGACAGTGTATCTGCAAAGATACACGTGTGTCTTGTACACAAACCTTACCAGGGAATTTTGTGGGATTATTTCCACAGTGAAAGTGGCTGCCCTCTTCCCCCAGTGCTGAGGTCTGTGCTGGATTCGAACCTCGTTGTACTGTTGGTGCTCTGTTTCTCTTGCTGTATATTACAGAGTTCTCTTCATTTCATGCATGGATGGCTGTGGAAAGCAGAGATAAAGTTTCAAGACTCTTTGTTTAACCCATACAAAATAATTAAAACAGATTTTTCATCTTAGCATCCCCTTAGGGCTTAACATATTGTGAGAAACACGTTCTAATGTGAAATGAGCTTCAAGACAAATGGTCCTGGCTTTAGTTTGAAAGTCACCTCTGGAAAGAATGCATTTGTTTTCTTATTCATACCACTTTTTATTTCTTTTTAGATTCTGACATGTCAAGATAAAATTGTCACATTAGAACCTACTCTTTGAATACAAAATCATACCCTTTTATACAGGTATAAAAACCTCTTCAGGGCTGGTTTGCTTTAGGCTTTGGCACCATGGAAGGCTCCCTTCCTTGGCTGAGGAGCGCCTTAACCCTCCCGCTCCACAGCGTGCTGCCAGAGCCCCACTCCTCCAAGGCAATGACAAATTTTTCTCCCCAGCTTCATACTCCTCTCTTGGCACATACCTGAAGGTGAATGCAGAGCTCTTCACTGTCTCATCCAGGTGTCCCAGAGATCATGGCCAGTGGTGGGCAGGCCAGGTTAGCCTTCCCTAAGCAAGCTTGCCCAAGGAGCGGCTTGAATAATTTGTCATTTCCATGCTGCCTGGCATCATTGCCTTTATTCAACACTTACAAAGAAAGAGAGTATTGGGAAATGTAACACAACTAATAATCAGAAATCTCTTTAAAACCCTAAAACATGACTAAAAGATGCAGACTGACCTTCCAACACTTGGCTGTACTTGATATCACAAGCATTTTCCCTGGGTGATTATTTATTCTATTGAGCGTTATTCAATGTAGGCAAAAGCATTGCCACTGAGCCCTGATGTTCTCCCAAGTCAGGAAAGGCGGGATGTTCCCATGCAAAAAGTTACCGCTATTTAATGAGGCGGCATGTTCATTTTGATGTACAACCAGAAAGTCTCACAGAAGGCTGTTTTTATATGTACTACGTTCTCACATCTCCAAGAAATATAGGTTCAAAACATGGTGTCATTTGCTCTGACGGTATGGAATGAGGTGGTTCTTCCCAATAAACTCAAGGAAGGCCTGCGGTATGTCTTTCAATAAGTTAAACAAGATTCTATTAAAGAAAATAGATCTCTCTCTCGGACCGAGAGCTCCCATATGTGCATTTATAAATTCACCCAGCCAAATTCTTTCGTCAGGTACGTACGTATGAGCCCCAGTCACGGCACACTTATGTTCATGGAAATGCATCAAGCTCCCCAGTTCCTGAAAAGCCTTATAAGACTTTTGTACAGTTATGGGTAGAGAAAATTGGTCTAATGAGGAATCTACTTAAACTTAATTATCTCATTTAATTGGACTGTTCAAATTGCTAATCATTTTGTTAAGTATTAATTTCTAAGTTGTTTTTAGTGGGTAGTTTGCCCTTTTTGTTGTTGCTGGAGGAATTCAGTAATAATTAACCAACGTAGTGTGTAATTGTACTGCTGAAAATAAGCTATGAGACATTTAATAAAAGGAGACCATTAACGGGATTTGAATTTATGACCTTCAAAATATGAAGCAAACACTTTATCCATGAGGTCACACAAGCTTTCACTACGGTCTGAGAATTTATGTTCACTAGAGCAGCCGCAGAAAGACTTTGCCCTTGTTCTTTGGAGGTACTGGGAACGCACCGAGAAACAGATTAAAATAATATTAGAAGAAATATAGTGGTGGAAAAATGCTTGAGAAAGCTTGTTCCTCTTAAACATCTAGATTTATACATGTGCCACAGGCTGTGGAAGTCAAACCTGATGTGTATTTTGACTTGAGTAAAAAGAAATCTAGGTCCATACCTCTATTTTTCTGTATGAACATATAGGCATTAATTTTTCAGTATTTTTATTACTGGTTGTTCAAGTAGCAAAACAGCACACTTGTGGGCATCCTTCCACAGCTCAGAGGAGGCCAGGCTTTATGGATGATATGTTGGTGGTTGGGGTATGCGTGACTCAGTAAAAGTTTGCAGTTGTACCTCCACAGATATTCTTTCATGTTCTGGGAGCTTGCCTGCTCTGCTCCCTTGACTGGTCCAAGGGTGATGGAGATTTGTCAACATTGACACCCATAGCAAGGACTTTGGGAATTGCATACAGTAAAGCAGCAACTGTGACAGCAAGCACGAACTTTTGGGGCCTGAGAATTTCCCCCTCAGGTTCCCTATGAAGCATCAGCCTGTAACACACTTTCCTCAACTACCATGAACGGTGGGGACATTTTAAGCTGCAAACTGCTGATGTCTGAGTCCTTTTTATGGCCAATTTACAAGACGTAGTTTTAGATAAGAAAATTATTGAACACCTTGGCTCTCAGACAGCTAGACAATTTGTGCCATGTTTTCTTTAACCTTTAGGACATAATATATTTCACCAAATATTTCACACAGAGTTACAACACCTTTGCCACATTTTCTGTGAAGCACTGCATTACAGCTAGGAGCATGTCCTGGTTCTGGCTGGGATAGAGATCATTTTCACCCGAGCTGGGAGAGGAGCTGGAGCTGGTGGCACCTGTGGCTGGGCTACACAGCTAGGAGAGCTTACCCAAACTGGCCAAAGGGCTGTTCCATCCCATGTGACCTCATGCTCAGTGTATAAAGTGGAGATGGTGCTGAGGGGCAGGTTTTGTTACTTAGGAGGGAGCTGGGCATCTGGATCCATGGTGAGCTATTGTGCTGTAAATTGCATGTGTAAGTATTTTCTGTTATTGGTTCCCCCCATTTTTTTTTTGTTGTTGTTCTTTTAAACTGTTTTTATCTCAATCCATGAGTTTTGCCTTCTTTTCTTTCCCCAGTCTCCTCCCCATCCTGATGAGGGGAGAGTGAGTGAGTGATTGTGTGGTATTTTAGCTGCTGACTGGGGCTAAGCCATGACAAAGCACTACATTTTTTAGAAGCTGGTGCTCTAGAAGCACCAGTATAGGGAAAATAAAGCTGTAGTTTCTGGTTACCAAGAATCTAGACAGTTCCCTTGCGAGCTATCAACCACCTTGTGTTTTAGAGAGCAAAGCAGGGCACATTCTGTGCAATTAAAATGTCAGCTTGTAGGATCTGAGAAAGAATTGCTGTGCTTGTTTCTGAAATGAAATGGATCTTCCTCCAAGTTTGAGATGATAGCTGCTGGCTCTTTGGGATTTCAAATATTTTAATATCTTGTGTACTTGTGTGGTGAGACCATGTACTTACAGATAGGTGGTACAAGGGAATAATCTTGCAGCAAATGCCAAAGTAGCAGATGTCTGTGAAAAGACTCTAAAGCCAGCTGCAGGTTGGAAAGATGCCAGTGCTTTCTGCTGGCCAGAGAGCTTTTGCAACTCTAGGTAACTAGGATCCCATAGGATGGGGTCTGATATTTAGGTAGAAAGCTCAGAAATTAAAGGTGAATGGGAATATACCACAACTGGTAATAACCGTTTTCAGTGTTTCTTGGGTTTGTTCCCATTCTTCATCCTGCGGACCTAAGCGCAATAAAACTGAATGTGCCTAAACATAAAATGGAAAATTTGGACTGGAAGAATACTTGAATTATTTCTTCCCTGTAGACCAAACAGTGGCTTTTGAGACAAATAGAGTGGAAGGATATGTTGCCTAAACTCTTTTGAACCATTAGTGATGAGCACGGCACGGTGGCATGGGTGTAAACTGCCAAGGTTGGGTTTGTCTGTCCCTCCTGGACGTATGGCTCTGGGTACTGCGATCGGTGCTACTTTTCAGAAATGATTTTGAGTGGTGGGCTAGCGCAGAGGGACAAAGAACAAGTATTCACCAACTAGGTTTAATTAAAAAGAATAGAGAGTATGCCATTAGGTTTTTGATAATATACACAAGTGACAACAGTTCTTGACTGGTTGCTGATTTACAGGGCAGAAAAGCCTGTGCATGAACAGATTTGCAAGCTCTGACTTCTAAAACAAGCAAAACCACTTTTCAGCTGTAAGACAGAGGAACAGTCTACATTATCAAACATGGGTCCAGTTCAGGCAAGGCTGATGACCTCAGTCAAATATTTATTAAAGGGGGAAGAAGTGTTTGTAGTGACTTGTTTATTCTAGCTCTTGCTGACACTGATAGGATTTCCTCCTCTGGGTTATCACGCTGAAACCTTCCTTGTGACTTTGATTTGTGGAAATGTTTCCAGTCCACATCTGACTTTTCCTGCTTTTTGGCAGTAGAAAAACAAGGGGCTCATTTCACTGGTGGGCTATGTGGCCTTCACAGCCCCCAGAGTGGGGCGGGGGGGTGGTGGTGGTGGTGGGGCAGCTCAAAGCCAAATGAGGATGGGACTTCTCCAGGGAAGGTGCACCACACCAGCAACTGGTGGCCAATCTGCAATCCCAGAGGACAGTTGTAAATTCAGTTTAGTGATGTTTGAACCTTCACACGTGCTGCAGATGAAACAGCTAAATACTTTTATCGGTCTCACTTGTCTCCTGAGCTATATACTGTGGAACTAATTGCAAAATTATATCTAATAAAAAAAAAGTCATATGTTTCAGCTTTATTACGGACACGTTATGACCTGTGTAATGTGAAAAGGATGCAATAAAAATTACATTCAGGTTTGGCAACATTTTCTCCATGCAAGATTTGAAGTAATTTTTAATGTACTTGCCACTGTTAAGATAACACTTAATGCTTTCACAGTACTTTCACCTCTGGATCTGAAAGTGCTGTGTAAAGGAGGGCAAGTACTTTTATTTCTGTGATTATAAGAGATTAAGGGGCAGATAACCTGCAAAACATGCCCAGTATGATGATATAAATTAGTGACAAGCTTGGTAGAGGTGTTTGCTTTTACTGGCTTTTCAATACTGTGGAAGATCAGCTACTTGTGACAATAATAATGATAAATGGAAATTAAAGTGTTTTAAATGATTCTATCTATATAAATTAAGCATCACTTACATTAAAAGAAATGTCTTTTGGCTTTTACAGAACAGAATTCCTCACACACCAGTGAAGTCTGAGGAGATTTATTATTTTTTTACCACACTTTATAAATAACTCTTTTCATGAGTAGTGTGTTCTTCTCAGGCACTGAAATGTCATCAAGGATCTCATTAACATCCTGTTCTTTTAAGCAATGTTCTTTTTATTCAAAAATATTAAAATACATTTATAGTCAATCTTCATTTCAAATAAATTTTTCATCTTCTTCATGGGGTTCTTCCTCCTAACCAGAGTTCAGAGAAGAATTAATCATAATTTTCTTGGTAAACATTGGTTTACTTTGTTTACTACTAGCAATCCAATTCATTTATCAATGATTTATTTTAATTGCATAAAAAGCAGCTTAATGAAAGTATGCCAGCAGGTCACTGTGCATGACCTGTGTTCTATCAAGGAATAATTTAAACTAGATTATTTTCTTCCTGTTGCTGGCAAGGGAGAAAATTTTGAGCCTCACCTTGTGTGAAGGCAGTGGTTGCTCACATGCAATGCTAAGGCATGTCTCTCTGATCAGCCTGGTGCAGGTTTCACCTGTGCTTCCACCTGGGAACTGTAACTGCAGTTTTAAAGCTTGAATGGTAGCAATGTTGCATGAGCTCAGGCCAGCAAGCTCGCCTGCGCCTTGGGTGGGAAATGGTGGGGACCACCTTCCTTGCATTCCCTGGGAGAGGGAGCTGGAAAAGGATATCCATGGTCAAAAACTTCCCTTGCTGTGTCTGCTGCCTAATAGGGAATGTGGGCTGCCATTGCATCTCCCTGCTCAAACCAGCACAGCCATGGGGAGGACAAGGACACCAGTGCCCAAAATGGCACTTCTTCCCCCAGCTGGCACCAGGCCTGGGTAGACAGTAAGGTCTCCATTTGCCCCTCAATGCAGCATTTCTTTCTTGCACAGAGTGGGTTTTCCCCAGGTGAGCCAAGATAAGGTGCGCTTACAGCATATGCACAGTCCTGACAATGGACATGTGTAAATGCCTCTTTTCATTAGTTCACTCTAAGATACAGTGATTTTCTCTGTCCTACTCACACCCCTTCAATAATTGCTTTCTACGAGTATTCAACAATTCAGTTTTACTGGGCAATTGGTCATGGAAAATGATGGAAGCCAGGGAGTGGGCTGCAAAACTCTAGGATTAGGCAAGGGAGATTTCACAGTGGGTGTTTTATACCTGAGACGAGGCAGCAGCTTGTTCCACACAATTGCTTCTCACTGGAAGAAACAGCAATGGCAACACGCTAGGAATAATTAGTGGTAATGTGAGTTTATTGCGATATTGTATTATATTGAAATATTGGTTTACACTATAATTTTTTTTTCCCTAATATTAATCTGTGGTGGCTCCACTGGCTTCCAGGGAGATTTAACTACTGGCATTCTCAAACCTGAGGGGGAAGTTAGACCCTGGATTATAAACCGCTGCTCATCCATCAAAGGCAATCTCAGCTAGTCTCTCAAGTGACAGCACAGAAACAACAAGAATGTGATAGAGGGGCTTTGTAAATAGCATTATTTTGAGTAACATTTTCTATCCAATCATGAAAATTAAGTTTACGAGCAGTCTAGCCAGATGGCCTGCTTTAGGTGAACAGTTGAGCTCTTAGTGGTGATGGAAATGAGTGCTCTGCTGCTGGCCAGGACCTACGGGATGCAGGGCCAAGGCTATTAGGGACCCTTCATCTAAACTGAAGTACATTCTGTACAGACTATACCTTGCAATGAAAACTGAAGTTTTCACATACCATGCTATTTTAAAATGTATATTGAAAATGATTAAACAATTCCAGTAGATAGCAGGAAGATATCCTGCTTTGAGATAAATATCCCCATACTCCTTCATTGTAGACCTCAAACAGTTGTCTGTCCTCACCTAATGTATTAGAGGGAAAGTTTCTGTATGCCAAAGTATCCCAAATGCATCTTTGCCATGCTCAAACAAGAAATATGAAGTGCATGAGCAAAACCTCCCATTATAACAATAATTACCCTGTAAGACAGAGACAAACATGAAGGTTGATACGCCCTTGCCAGGTCTGAACATAAAACCAGCAAGTTTCGAAGTTGTATGTTAGGGGAGGAAAACTGTTCAGAATTTAGTTTGACAAGTATCTGTTAGACTTTTCCCATCAGAAAAGATAGTGGGTGCCTGTGATATTTCCATCGATGCCAGATCATCTCTTAGACTGTAGGCCCCTCCTCACACGAGCACACTCCAGCACAGCTCCACCAGACATTCACCATTCATCACTCCAGCTCCACCATCAAGGTAACAAAACTGAGCTTTTAGGGAAAAGAAGTGACAATGTTTTCTTTTGTCCCAGGTGGCTTGCAAGTTCAATGAATTTCTTTGAATACAGCAAAGAAAAAATTAGGAATATTTGTGACTAGTCAAAAATTTAGACTTGATGCAGTGATTTGTGTTTTAGTAATCTGTAAGCAGATGTAAACCCTTTACAAATGAGAATGTAGTTGGATGTATTTAGTTTAAATTTTGTAACTTGGAGGTGCAGCTCTCAGTGTTAAGATAAAGAGAAAATGAAGAAAGATATTGAAGGGATCATGCAGACTCACCAATGTTCAAGTGTGCTAAAGTGTTACTTCTAATAACACTGGTCAGTGTGTTTGGAACAGATACTCCTTCCAGTAAATAGAGAGGGAACCATGGAGTTGTTCCCAGCCATTTGCCCAGCACTGGAGACTTGCAGGAGCTCCAGACCGTGGGAGTCCAGGCCAGGGCCACTCTTGCTTCTTGGGAACCTCTTTCCACTTAAGCCCCTGATTTCAGCTTTAATCCTGAGATATCATTCCCATTTCAGCAATGTTTACAGCTCAGAGGGACAGGAGGATTCTGGAGCTGATTTAATCTAAACACAGAGTGCTCAAGGCTCTCCAGACCTACAAAAGGAAATAAATAAACTCCTTTGAAGATCTAAATTGTAACAAGAATAATTTTGTTTGGTCTTTATTTAGCTTCAAGGAAATGAAATTCATGTTGTAGGAGCTAGTTGTGCTGTGTGTCTTTGTTCTTCATTAACTAGGAAAACTTTGCATGTGCAATGTAGAAAACAAAATGTTGGCACTACCAAAACCCTGTTCCTTGTGTAATTTGTTTTGGTTTATTTCTCAGTAGCATTTGTAAGATTGTGTTCATCACATAAAGTACCAGAGCAACTTAAAAAATAATGAAAACAAAATGTGTATGAAAAAATAAATTATCATATGGTTGTGTAAATATCCATGTGGCTATACAAAAGATATGAGAAGTATAGAGTACAAGCATGTGGAAAGTCTAATACAAGGTAAGGAGCAAGCTTTGGGATAAGCCTTTGAATTGAAGCTGATGTATTTACTAGAAAATGATAGTTCAGGAATGGAAGTAAAGATTTTTTTGTTTTGATGTTTAAGAAAAAAGAAATAATGGCCACCTTTCCCATGATCAACCAAACTGTAGTAGTAACACAGCACAGGGAGTGCCCCGTAAGAAGGGATGAGGCGAATCCTGATTTTGCTCACAGTTGTCGTTCATCTAAAGCAATCCTACCAACTAAGCATCTTCCTCAGCATGCAGACACAGTCAAAGTAACACCTAACTTTTCGTATTTTTATCTTAGGGACTATTGACTTAGGAAGAAGCCGAGGAAAACACTAAATTTTGCTTTTGTATCTGTGCTGGAACGGTGTACGCAATTCTCTATAGCAAGTGTGCCCTGCAAGGCAGGTGATCAAAGCAGCTGGTCATTGCCACCAGCAATAACCGGGAGTTTCTGTAGCAGCGGAGGAATGACGGCCCAGGAGATGTGAGGAATGCCACAGAGTCACAGGTCAAGCTTTAATGGCCAGCAGAACCCAGAGTGGGATTCCTGTGATTCCTCCTTCGTGATGATTTTGTCTGATAAAAATCAGAGCATGGAGTGGGCACGCTCACAGAGATGCTAGGCAATCTTTTTTAAAGCTAAAGCTTAAATACGGCAGATGGAGTTGCAAATCAATGTACGTTAACTGGGGAAAGCAAGATATGGTCAAATCAGAGCATAAAAAAGCCACACAGAGGATCTGTGGAAAGCCTTGCATTCTATACACACATAGAAAGAAAAATAAATAAATAGCCCCAAATTGTGGTTTTGTTGTAACTACATTACTAGTACAATAATTTCTTTATATAAACCCCCTCGGTGTTAAAATATACATTATGTTGCTGTCTTCCTCAAATAACAATAAATGACTGATCATTATTTATTTAAATAGTCTTTCCAGGCCATTTTCTTGTGAAGTAGCAAGCCTGAATTTCAAAACAGAGCATTAAACGTTAAAATACAGTCAATTACAAAGCCTTGGAAAAACAAGTGCACCTCAAAATCCTAGTCCAAGGTGTTTCACACAAAATTTTGTTACAAGCAAAAATGGTAACTACTGACTTATATGGAGTTAAGAACTGCTTTTTAGCCTGGTAAATATTTTAATGATCTAGCCATTTTGTTACTCATCTGGTCAAAATGCTAGGCCAGTATAACACAGGTGGCCTCTGAATAGTCATGTCAAAATGTTGTAATTTGGACTATAAATGCCAAGAGATATCCCTAGGAGATGTGATTTACTGCTTTTAAACCTTTAAAAACTTTTTTTTCCTTTTAGAAAATTGTATTTAACTTGTGATTTTTTTTTAAAAAAATATTTGGCATTTTAATTTTTAAATTTTCACTAAGAAAATATTCTGAAAGCTTTGGAGTCACTATATCCCCAGATCCCTGAAGCACTGACAGATAAATAAGTAAATAAAATAAAAGGTGACATTGGATGTCTAGTTCCCAGCTTATCAGTCAGTCATTTGGGTACAGACAGATCTTATCAAAGAATTGGTCTCCTGAGAAAATAACTCTGCTTTCTAGTATGGATCAGGCAGAGAGACTAAATTAAAAAGGAGTTTCTCCATTTCACCACTTAATGTGATGCTTTAACTTGTAGTGGTTTGGAAGATTAAAAACAGAACAAAAAGTAACTCAATTTAATACCTTACCACAGAGATGCCATTCCCGATGAGTGCGTTTTCTTACTTGTGTCTCTTGAAAAAAAAAATGGTCTAAAACATATGAAACAGTGACATTGTGGGGCTTGGGGTGGTTATTTTGTAGTAAATGTTCTTCATAGTAAATGATAAAGACGCTCAAACTTGATTTTTCCAAGAGATCTAGTATTTTGCTTGATTATCCTCCTCTTTAGAAAAGATATCTCGGGAAAAAAAGTCTTCAGTACAACACCAAATATTATTCCGAGGAGTCTGTGGGATACTGAAGGAATCTGAGTGAGACATCATGGATGTATCCATGATGGATCATCTGATGTGCAACAGTCGTTGTGCATGGTCCTTCAGTACTGAAGAAAACATGCTGGGGATCAGAGAGGGCACACATACAACCAAGTGTGTTCTGTAGAAAGCTGGCAGACAAGGAGGCTGGGTTGGTCTGCTATGAGGTTTTTATATCACTATGAGCCTACAGAAAATGTGTTCCCCTCTTATATTTATGTACGTAATAGCACAGCCAACCCTAAGTGGGAAGCTGTATTTTAGTATTAAACTTGTGCTGGAATAGATGGACTGAATATGGCATAGTGATTTTTCTATTCAGTAGTTGAACTCTTTTGTATTTCCCAGAAATAAAAATTCTAATGGCAAAATGCAGCCACTTTGGCTAAATTGTTTTTTCCCAATTGCCAGTGGGAAGAATTGTGCTACATAGCAGATGGCAATACTTCAATACCTTTTGGTTTATTTCAACAAAATAACTTAAAATTCATAGCATGTAGTACATTGAGGTAGGTATTGTCACAACTCAGAAGTTACAAACTTCACGCATGACTCTAACCCATTTGACAGTATTCAATGGGATCAAAAGCAGCTGGAGTGGAGAGGAAAGTGGGTTTTATTGTTCTTTGTCTAAATACCTGCTTAGTAAAGTCTTACGCATTAGAAATTGGTGGTAGTTTCCAGTGGTTCTTAGGTCAATGCTCCAGTGACGGCCAAAACCCCATAGACAAGCGCAGTCAAGCAGCAACAGAATTGCACTTTCAAGACATTTTCTTACAGACTGTATTGGGCTATGAACACTGCCAATGCCAGTGGAAACAAAAGCAGAAAAGAAAACCCACCATGATTCAGAGCCTGGTGGCTACATGTCTCCTGCTTATGTAGCCCTCAGATGCCCCTTTTATCCTTTACTAATGGGAACATTGAGATGCAAAGTACCAGACCAGCACAAAAAGAAAAAAAAAAATCAAATAAAAACCTCATACAGCAAATAAATGAGCATAATAGGGAATTTTTACAGCTCTCTGAAAGGCTTTAGAAATGTAGGTTTAATTTTATGGTTGGTTGTGTGGAAAGCTGATTAAACAGAAATGTAGTACATCAGTCAAGTACCGGATCAATGGCAGCTCAGCTTCCTCCAGCACCAACTGTGCTGTGGAAACCCCTGGCCCCCCAAAAAGTCAAAAACTAAGAACAAAAAATAAACAGAAGGGAACTGGGATTCAGTCCTGGAAAGAAAACATCTACATTTGAGACAGGGAAAAAAAAGAATTGTACAGAAGATTGTGGCACAACCATCTTGGGATGTAAACGTGGCAGTGAGCATATGCAAAGCATGACAGGTGAAGAATCAGAATGGCTCAGATGAAATGAAGCTAATTGCAGCCACGTCAAACAAGGAGCAAGAGCTTTGTCCGAACAACCCAATCATGGTTAGCCTTCGGGAGGAGAAAAGGTTTTGCTAGTACTACCATGCACATACGAAAGGCAAGTTTTAATCTCTCAGTCAACGACTTTGTAAAATTAGTCCCTGCACTGCCTTGAATTCCAAGTGCTCAAATAGACATCTTGTAACCATGGGGCTCTTTTGGAAGTTGAACCAGAGAGCCCTCCATCCTGCCCTCCTGTGCTGGCTCAGCAGCTGCCTGCTTTTGAGCCACTCAGGCTAGGAAAGAGTGGAAAAATCTAACCCCTGAAGAAGCATGTGAAATGATAACCTTAAATGCTAAAAACCCTGCTCCTCGCTCACACCTCCTCTGCCGCCGTGTCCATGGCCTGTCATGGAACCGCTCAGTAGAAGGCAAACCAAACCTCTCGCAGGTCAAACGAATCTGTATTTGAGCCCGGTGGCTTTTATCCAGATATATGTGTCAAGAGATACGGGACCAAAGCCAGGGATTTAAGTGGCATGTAGCAATGGAACAGGAAAAAAAAAAAAATTGCAGCTCCTATCAACAACTTTCATCTTCTGCAACTGTTTGAGGAAATAGCTGGCTTCAAAACAAATTAGGGGAGGTTTAGAGGGCTGCATTTCAATTAATCTCAGGAGGAAATGAGAGGACGGGTCTCTTTCATTATACTTCAGACAAAAAAAAAGTTGTGAACGTGCTGTTTTCTGAGGTTAACAAAGGTGCAGAAGAAATTTGAAGGGTGAGCCCACTAAGATTTCAAACGCTATCTGCTGTGAAGTGGGTTTCACCTAGGGTTATGTGCTAAGAGACTGCTGGCAGATGGGGAAAGAAGTTTGTCCCTGCCACTAAAATTTATGGTGGAAGGAGGGCATGGGAGTGTTTGAGACACTAAGTTAAAAATAAAAAGAATATTAAAAGGTAAAATAAATTGAAGTCCATATACAGAAAAATATGAAAAGTGAGCCAATAGAGAAAAATATACTAGAATTAAATCACAGACAGGGTATTTTATTTGTGCAGACCAAAAGTCATACCCCTCAGAAATGCAAATGACATTGTTTTAATTAGACAACTGAAATCAGGCACTGGAAGGGAAGCAAAGATGCTTCTTTAAGATACAGTTTGGATCAATTGATCAGGCGATGCAAGCATTGTGCTTTTATTTTCAGAAAAGGTTGGGCATCAGACTGCAAAAAGAATGAAAGGCTAGCTATACCACTCATTACCCGTGCTGGAGAATTTACAGCCCACGTAGCAGCATTTTACAGCAGTGAGAAAACGTTGTTATCCACAGAATTTGTCACAGCGGGAAACCCTTTTGAGTGGTTTGTCTTTCCCCTTGTATTTTAATTATAGGGTAGCGTACGAACTCTGCCATCCTATTAACTGCATGTCACCGTTTTCTATAAAGACAAGCGACATTATTTATGATTCAAAGTCCTGTCTGAGAGTAGACTTCTCAGCCTGCGAAGAATGCATCCAGAGCATTTCCAAACTGTGATTTTCATACGAAACAATTCCCTGCAGCTGTGCCGGGAAGGAAGATCAGCCGCAGGGGCAGAGATGCTCTCAACCCCAGAAGCATCCGCCTGTCAGAGGCAAGGCCCGGCTGGGCCACGGGGACAGTTTTCGCAGGGTGCCTCCTCACAGAGGTCAACTTTCAGGCACTCATGGCTATTTGAAGCCTCATCACCCTTTGTCTTAAACTCGTACTGTTAGAAGTAGCTGCAAAACCAGCTGCTCCCTGTAGGCCTTGTTACTTTCTCTTAATCTGCTTACGCCTTGTGACTTTGATAGAAGCGTCTGGATGTAGAAAAGCTTTTGCAGAGTCTCTCCTATTTGCTTGCGTTGTCAGATAGCACTCAAATGGGAAGAAGAGGGGTCCACAATTTGGTGAGATTTAGGGTGAGGTGACATCCACACGCAGAACCAGTTTTAGGGGCTGGGAAATGGGAGCTCTTCTGAGTGAATTTTGAGACGCTTCCCACCTTGCAGAAATACGAACGAATGGACATGTAATTACCCAATGAATGCAAAAGTGCAATTTCTGTCTGTCTTGACACTCCATCCCTGATCCCAATAATTACTTTGCTGCCTGGCAGGGAAGCTGTGCTGACTAAAGGGCTTCTACACCACCGCAAAACCACTTCAAAGTCTGAGGAAGAAGAAGGACCGCGCGCCTCGCTGGCAAAGTTCCTGTAAATGGCGGGTTTGCATCCTGTCCATCCAGCCTGAGGTTAGTGACTCAGACGGGGCTTGCTGTCCCAACACACCGCGGTGGCTGAGAAGGGAACCGCCACCAGCGGCTGACCTGCGAAGGGCTGCTGCAGGCATCAGCCCAGGTCTCTGCTAGGTGAACAATATTCCTCTGGATAGAGATGCCTGGAGTTTTATTTCAGGTGAAAAGGCCAGATTCAGGCAGCAGAGAGCAAGGCTGAGCTGAAGGATGGGTAGCTGTGACAGCGAGCCTGGACCCGGGCGGCATCGTGAAGAGGTGCCTTGCGGCCCACGAGGATCTCAAGGCTCCCTTTGGCAGGGACGGGCATGGAGAGAAGGGTCTGCTCCACGGGGCCTTGTTCCCAGAGGGACCTAGCAGGGCTGTAAAAAATAGCATCTTTGCTCAGATCCCTCTTCCTCCTTCCCTGGCACGTCTGCTATAACAGGACAACTGGTATAGAAGTTCAGTGTAACAGAGAAACAGCGGCGGGAGCTTCTTCCTGTATGTGCAACTTAATTATAGTCCACACCAAAGGACAATAAATACACGGATGTTTCCAAAGACCTCGTGAGATTTGTATTAGCAGTGGGCTGATTTGGACAGCCACGTGTAAACATCTCGAAAGTATGTAGGAGCTGCATATCCTGGTTATTCTCTAGGACACAAAACACAAACTTTCCCAGGCAGTTACAAATGTGTATGGCAGCCTTTAGTGATAGGCCTCAAGATATTTTTGGTAGAGTAAGCATTATTACCCCAGTTTACACTGAGAAAACAAGGCACGTAGGGAAGAAATTACTCCCTCGGGTCACAGAGTGAGCTGTGGCCAGAAATAAGAATATAAGCTAGTTCTCATCGCAGAGCCCTGCCTTCTGATTCTTGTCTCTCCAGATTAAGATCTGAGGTCAGGCATACCTTTATTATGCAAACATTTTTTTTTGTTTCCTCTTGGAGGACACTCAGATCAGGGTTACGGATTTGGGTCAGGAGCTCTAGCGCAGATGTAATTTCTACCCATAGATGAAAAGCATTGTTGCAAAACATTTAACAATCGATATAAGTGTTCTGTACCTAATATCGGTGTACAAGGACTGGACAGTCAAGCAGCAGAACAGAAAGCATCACACCACGGCCACACAGCACAGCTCACTTCCTTCTGGCTGTACCAGCCATGACTGAAATGGGAGGAGGGTTTCAAACTCAAAAGAAACAAGCAATGCCTTCAGAGAGACCAGATGATGGCGACGAGGTTATAAAAAGCCGTATCTTGACTTTCTCCAAAGAAGCAGCCTTTGCTGATTTTGGCTTGCTTTGGTTTGGCATATAGAAGATCCTGCTGCATTAAAAATGTCGTCATTTTTTGTGGGAAAAGCGCAACTCTTCAAATTAAAAAAGTGATTTTATGACATTTCTGTACCTCACTTCAAGGGCTACTTGCCAACTGCCCACTTCAAACAGAACCCTTGGCAGAATTAGGTCTTCCAGGAGAATCTCAGCCTTAACTTTCACCCAAATTTTCTTCAACATACAACATTTTCCTTGCCCAAGCTGCTTTCAGTATTTTGGATAGCACTTTATCCCCTACTACTACCTTACAATTGAGCTTTTACATGGTTATGCGTGCAAGTTTTTGCCATTTACTTGGAAAATCTTTGCTCTTCCACTTTCCGACTGCCTCAGCGTCCAAGTAATACTTGACAGCACCTGCAAGCAAATTAACTAATTTGTCACAATCAGCATAACTCTGTTGCTCACGCTCGTCCACCTGTATGGAAGAAATTGCAGATTGAAAGTCTTCAGTTTAGTAGTGAAATGAGGACACTTTGAATATAAACCACACCATATTCCTGTGGATCCAAAATAGACACTTCAGTAGCTCTAAGCAAAAAAATCTTTGCTTTGTTCTTTTCAGGGTAATGTGTAATTCTGGCTGGCATTTTCCTCCAGGTTTTTGCTAAGATCAGTGTTTGCAGTTCCGTTTATGTGATATTTTCTAGGTCAGTTTTTACTTCTGCCTCTCTGCACCAAATTTTTTATCTGTTTACTCAAGCCTAAAAACCCCCAGCTCATATTTTATTCTGAAAAAAAAAGTCACCTAACCCAAAGTACTACTGAAAGCATGTGCATTTTGTGGCTGCTTTACTTAAGATTATGCAGTTATAGTCAGGAAATGTACTGAGGTGAGAGAAAAAATAGTGTCTTTTCAATGTGTGAGGTGTTTTTTCCAAAGGCAGGAATGGTCCTTCAGGTACTTTGTACTTCTCAGCATTGGAGCTCTGCTAATATGGGCTCTGATTAAAAGAATTCTTGTATTTAGATACATTATCACTTAGTAGCTAATATCACAGAGAAATATGATTTTTTTTATCATATCAAGATTTATGTTCTGACTCCAAGAAGAGCAAAGAAAAATTTGAAATGAAATATGGTGACAAGGGCTGTCCAGAAAGTCAATCTATTCCAGAGCAATGCAGTGGAAGCAGAGACATCGCCAGTACAGCATAGAGAAAGCGTCATAAGCTCTGCTGGAAAATGATAAGATTTTTTTTTTCGGGAAAAATCAATTCCATTAAAATTAATTTACAGCTTAGTTTATCTACTGGACATGTGCATGCTTCCCTTCCCTGCCAATAAAATCAGCATCTCATGGGACGTAGTCTTCTCCTATACGTTGTTTTCTCAGTTGTAAAATCAAGGGTGTTCCAAATTGGAGAGTCATGATAAAATGGATGTAATTATACAGCACTGGAGAATAATCAGGGAGAGGGCTTTCTTCTGTAGGGCATTTTACTATTGTTCGTTAGAAGTCCTGTTTAGCGTTCCATGGTATTTATTCAGACCTGACTTCCTTTAATCTCAGCAACTACATTTAAAGCGTAGCACCAGAAGCTTGAGCTTTGTCTTAAAATGGAAAGTTTCCTTTTTAACAAGACTTAATTCTCTTTTTAAATCGCAGAGCGAGTTGTGTTTTGGGCTTTTTTTTTTTTCCACATCAGGAGAAAAGGAGTTGGGAAAGGAAGAGAAACTGCTGTCAGTTTTTTTCTGTTGCGGGCTCCTCAACCTCCCAGCAGTTCTGTATTTACCTTATTACGGAGTAGTTAGCAGGGCGTAAATCTCACTGATGAGTCAGCAACCCTTCTGTGGGCGACCTTGTTAACTTCAGAGTCCTATAAATTCTCTAAAAATAAAAAAGGCAACCTTCAAGAATGGTTGGAAGAATATAATTTTTAACTGAGACATCCAGTTATAATAAGCTGTATGTATGAATAGAGAGTGGATTTATTAGGGTTGGAGGCATTTGAGGTGATGGGACTCAACTTCAAAATGTTCTTCCCCAAGTGCTGGTACGGTTTACCGCCAATAAGGGGGTGTTTGACAGGGAGAAGTGGTAGTTAACCCGTTTAAGCAAGCTGGTGGCCTACTGTGCAGACAGAAGAGAGGGACACGCTGGTGGGCTTTGCAGAAGTGGTTCGTGTTTCGTGGTGAACCAGAAAGTGAATGGTATGTTGCGTCACGAGGCAAAAACACTATCCTGAGTTGCATAAATAGGGGTCCAGGCTGTGAGACAGGTGATCTTTCCTCTCCTCTGGTGAGGTCTCAGCATGAAACTGCTTGGCCTGCAGTGGTGGCTTTGAGATAGACGGGAACCAAGGAGGAGTTTGGAGGGGAATAGGAGCCAGGAGAGACCCTGAAATGTGCCTGAGAGAAGAGGTGTTGCAAGTTAAAAACTGAGCGTGGGATAAGACAGCAGTTTTTAAATACAGAGGGTGCAAAGAGGAAAGGGTTTATTGTGGATATGACATGAAGTAATGGTCTCAGTAAGGTTACAGCAAGGAAGATTTCATTTAGCAACTTGAAAAACACCCAATAGTAGAACACAATAATACACTAAACTGGATTTTTAGGAAAGGACGACAAGCCTTTATGAAGAAGCCAGACCAGAACCTGTCAGGACTGACCCAGACCTGGCTAATTTCTGCCTTGGGTCAGGGGAAAGGATGGTCCTTTGATTCCGCCTCTACCGCTGTGACTCTGTGCACTGAATGGGCTAGCTCAACTCCAGATCACACCTCCAATTAGTCTCTATCTTTCAGACTCCATCATAATTGATTGTAACTCTGCTTTTCCTCCTTCTCAAAGAATTAAGTTCTTTGCTCCTGTTAAAAAGCACCCAGCCAACATTTCTACTATATCAAAAGTATTGGGATGAAATAAAAAATATTTTTATTTCCAAGATACTTGTGCTATTCATGTCTCACAACTGTAATTCCAGAAAAGTACAAAAGAAAAGAATGTTGAGATCCTTGCTTTTTTATTTTTTTTAAAATGAAATTGGAGCATTTCTTCCTTACAAATATCTTACTTAGATAGATCGCTTTCAGGACTTTTCTGACATTGTTTGTTCAATTTGGGCTTGTTTTCTTATCACAGTGATGTATTAGAGTCTAAACGAAAACTATTTCCTTCATGTCTTTCTAACAGCTTGTCATGAAGCATCATTGTGCAACAGTGTCATCCACAATTTTAATGATGACATCTCATTTCAGGAGGGCATGAGCTGAATCCCAATGAATAAATTCATGAAGTTTAACCTCCCCGTGACCCCATTTCCACTCTGGTTTTTTCTCATCCTGCCCCAGCTCATTAGCTGTCCTGATAAAAGCAGCTGAGATGAGATGTGAGCCTTTAGAGCTGTGCTTTAAAGAAAAAGAAACAGCAGGAGGAAGAAGAAAGGTGGCGAGAAGCATCCTGTTTGGTCTGGAAGTGATCTGCTGTGCATTTGTAAGCAAGCTAATTTTTCCTCAGTACAACGTGGTTCCTAATGGGAAGGATGGACCTTGGACTAGAAACTACCCTGACATTATAATTACGTTCAACCCTAAATAATTTCTTTTTAATGTACTGCGAGTGGCATCTAGCTCATTGAGATGCAGATTCTGTTCCAAGGACATCCTGTGGCTATCGAGAAAACCTCTGTCTCATGCTCAATTTTCAGCAGTGTTTTCCCTGTTGACTGTCAACATTAACGCAATGTTTAAGTTCCCTTTAAAACAAATCAACCCATTTTGTCGCCCCCTTATTGCTGTGCCAACTGTTGATCCCAGTCTCAAACCATTTTAATGTGGCACCAGTTTGGTGCCTGAGTTACTGTTGACGTTTGTCTTTGAGCATCTCCATTGTTTGTTCTTTTACCCCATGGTAAGACTACTTAGAAAATAAAAAATGTGTTTCTGAAAGTATTTCTTACAGCAGCTTATGAATCAGGACAGTGTATATTTTTTTCTGCATTGTGCAAATGCCTAGCGAGACTCATTGCCATGTCCCAACCTTATACAGCATTAAATCTGTGAGGTGAAGACTGTTATTTACTGTTTTTATGGCTTCCTTATCATGTTATTATCCTTATCTTCAGCACTGAAAACTAGCAGGTAGGAATTTCAGCTGGTGTAAAATTGGAAATTCCCCTTTAATTTACTTTTCTTTTCTAACATAATGCCAGGGCCAATCTTTGGGACAATTATTTAAATAACGTGCTGAAAATCTGTATTATCTGTACCCTATTAGTACACTTCAGTAAATATCGCTTCTGTGAAATTGCTTTTTATCTCAAGTAGTAAACTTCTAATAAGCTATTCCCATTTCAGTTTTCTGCAATACCTATGAACTACTCTTACGGAATTAAATTTATTCAAATTGTAATTCCATTTACTACTTTACATTTACAACAGAAAAAAAAAATGTACTTGACTCCCAGAGTATTATCATTATTGGTAGACAGTGTCTTTAGCTTTACTTAAATTCTTCAATCTGGGGACAAATAGCTGCAATTTTCTCCTGTTGTTCTACAGCAGGAAAAAAAAGATGTTAGAGGAACACGAGGGAAAATAAGTTTGTTGATGCTAGCTGAATTTATAGTGAACTGGTACCGGGTGAAATCTGTTTAGAGCAAACATATCCTGTTTACTGCAGGATTTTATGGGAACCTCTCAAATTTGCATGCTGATTACATGAAATGTAGGAAGTCCCTCCCAGCCATACAATGGCAAAAGAGGATTGTTAAAATACGAAACCATCGTGAGCGTTGTGTGATTTACTCTTAGACTTGCAGCGAGGGACGTAGCTGTTTACAGAAGGAGAGCAATCCAAAAGACTAGGAATAATACTGTCCATCCTCTGTATACTTTTCATTTTATATATGAAGTATCCAAATCTGCATTTCATTTACACTGAGATACATAAAGGTTGTTCTTGTCTCAGATTTCTGGGGTATTTTTCTTCAAGCTAGCACAACCTGAGTGTGATCAATAAACACAATGGAGTTATGGAGCATATTTATCTTCTGTTCCTCCTATGGCAAGTGTTCCACCTGGCACTCTACCTTGGGCAGCTTTTGTCAGGCAGCGTAACAGGGGAGTTGAGTTCTCTATCAGCCCACTAACACACAATCCCCTTGAGAAGCCACACATCCAGAGGTTTTACGACAAGCCAGAAGACTCAGAGGTGGGAAAAGAGAACAGGGCATCTTCGGGCAAATTTTTGTTGGCAGGCTTGTGAGCTTCAGGTCTTAATAACTTTATGATCCACAGAAACCAACCATTGATCTTTTGCCTCTCATGACTGAATCCCAGGAGGGACCTACAGGATGGTGGAGCAAGAAGAGCGCTTGTGGTGGTGTGGCCCCTTGCTAGGGTTTCTTTCTCTTTGCTGGACATTAGCTAGTTTTAGAATCATAGAATGGTTAGAGTTGGAAGGGACCTTCAAAGGTCATCTAGTCCAACTCCCCTGCAAGAAGCAGGGACATCCCCAACTAGATCAGGTTGCTCAGAGCCTCATCCAACCTGGCCTTGAACGTTTCCAGGGATGGGGCATCCACCACCTCTCTGGGCAACCCGTTCCAGTGCTCTACAACCCTCATTGTAAAAAATTTTTTCCTAACATCTAATCTAAATCTACCTCCCTCTGTTTTTTACCCCTCGTCTTATCACAACAGGCACTACTGAACAGCCTCTCCCCATCTTTCTTTTTATTGGTGCAAAACAAAGTTCAGAGCTTGTTCAGTTCAGGGAATGATGTTGTCTAGGGGAAGGAAGGGAAAGGAGCAAAGAGGATGGGGTGTGCTAGGTGAAGGAGGTAAAGTTTGGCTGGGATAGGAAGTCTCAAAGGGACATGCAAGCTGCTCTTTGTGGTATAAATTCACAGGAGAAGATGGTAATGAGCAACAGCTAATGTACTTGGTAATGGATGAGAAGATTGGGCCTTACAAAGGTAGATAAAGACATCACATGGATAGTGATGGTGGGATGCTGGTGGTTGCCATGACCTTCACAAGGAATAAAACTGTCCTGTTTTACTTCTGAGTTAAGCCATGCTTGTGACTTCTGTCACCAGCGCTACCAGTAGTGGCAGCCCGCATGCCATGCAAATGATGACTTTCAAAAAGAAACATAAGAAACTTTGCAGCATTTACTTATTAGAAAGTGAAGGGCATACAGGTGTGGTGATACTATATTTAAGTGAAACTTTTCATTTTTTTCCAAGATTGGAGGGGTTTTTTTGTCTTTCTTTTTGAAGGAGCACATTCATCAGTCACAAGATCACAGTATTTTACTGTGGCTCCAGAAGTCTATATCTTTTGCTAAAAATATTTGACCAAAACAATTCATCCCTTGTTCTAAGCTCCGTGACTTAAATCTTCAGATCTGTTGATGTATAAATTACAGCTGTCTATTCTCCACCACTCAGTGAAGAAATATGCCATAGTAGCTAGAACACATGGAGATAATTCCCAGTGACTGCAGCCAGCCCCAAAGAGCACGATGAGGTTGTGTGAATAGGCTTTGTGAGACTCTTCCTGCTAACCCAAAGCTTCTTGCCCTCCCAGAACTCTCAGTCCAGGAAAACTTAAAATCCCCCAAAATAAAGTACTTTATTAAAATATAAGCTTGAATCTGCCCCAGTACAAGGCCATGGCCACGTGGGCTGAGTGCTGGTTTGGTTACGATGGCTTTGTCCAAGTGGACAATAACGGCAAAGGGCTCTGTGAAGGCGATGGCGTGACAACTCTTTTTTCGCTATTCACTGACACAAAATGAGTCTGAGGGTGAGCCAGAGAGACCTGGTAAATGGGACAATAAAGAGAATCAAACAGGAAAACTAGGGAGAAAGGAAGAGGGAGGGGATAAAGGTACAAGGAAGGGGAAAATTATGTGTGGGTGTGGAGGTAGCCAACATGCAGGAAGGATATGTGAAAAACAGCTCAGATGTTTAACTCTTAAATATGTTGTTCCTTCCTCATAAGTAGGGTAGCAATGGGGGTAACGCGTAGGCTAAATGACAGAGTACCACCTTCATCTAAAGAAAGTAGTTAGAGGGAAAAACCCCAGAAACAATGAATGTGAGAAGAAAACTAAAACAGTGATGTGACAAAGAGTTTTGTAAGCCTTTGTGCTGTATTTGTGACAAGTTAATAAATGGTTAACCTTCTTTTGCTCTCTGCCACCTAAATAACCTTAGCCTCTGAACTTTGTCCCATATTGGAAATGTATGCGCTTGTGAAGAGTTTTATGTTAGCAAAAAACTGACAAACGTGACTGTTCATGGATGAATTTAAGCTGTAGCTTTTCTAAGATATTGCTGCACTTTTAAAGACATTGAAGACTCCTTAAAATTTCTTTACAAAGCAAAAATGTAGCTCAGCATACCCCTCCTACCCTAGTAACCATGTAAACTTATTCTGCTGTTTACCAGGATCTTGAAGATGAAATTTTCTTCTGCACTGATCCTGAAACTTCTGTCCACAGATTGTTGTCATTTAACTGGTGAAGTGCCTTTAGTTCAGCTGCTAAGAACGAACACCAATGCACTCAGCTCCTGTACGGGTGGCGTAGGTGATATCCCTCGGGCACCAAGGAGCTTGACAGCTCATCTTCTAGAGGTGTTGCTGCACAAGCTGTAAGCCGATGTCAGGCGCGGGTGTCCCTCTGTGAGTGATATAACCGGTATCATAAAGGCCAGACGCCCAAAGGTGTCCAGTTCCAAGCAACCACAGAGAGAATATTGATAGAAAAGCAGCAGATATCATAAGCGTGCTTTTTAGAGATTTAGGGGTATTAAATACTTTAAAGGGTAGGACCAGAGAAAGTAATAGCTTCAGAAGGAGTCTTGAAGACCTCCATCAGTCAAAGGATTAAGTGATGTCTTAACAAAGCAGTGTTTTGACAAAGAACTGAACTCACATATTAAATCTATATTTAGATGTTATGGAATATTTTGCTGATCCTCTCTTTTCTGTTAAATTTACCTTATTGCTCTTATTGCCCACAGACGTGGAGAAGTCAGCTCGTTAACAGCCACTCTTATGCTCTGTTCTCCTGCTTGGTGAGTGGCCTCACAGCCATCGCGTCGGCAACGATATTTATGGCAATCCCCAGAACTCTCCTTCGTGCCGTCAGCAACGTTCAGTAGATACAGATTCAAAGGAATGTAAGAATAAAATCCACTCCCCAAGGATGTAGGTCAGTTTGAAGGGCTGCTATATAACTACAGGCACATTTTCCCTGAATAAATTATGGCTCACAGTGTCAAACATAGACTCTAATTGAGTAAAATATACTGATCCCCTTCCTCAATGGGGCTTTGTTTTCAATTAGGGCATAGCTCCCCTTGGCCTTGAATTTTTCAGGGATGATTTCTGGATAAGAAGAAGCGCTGTAGATGGAGAAGGCAAAGGGCGAAGGAAGCCTGAGGACCCTCATTAACGCTGATTTGTGCGATACACGCTCTCACCTCCCAGCGTAGATGCAGCTGTATCACTGTCCATCCCTGTTAAGATGATACCAGATAATCTCAATTACAGCTTTTGTTACATGAGGCTGTCAAAGCGCTTTTTAAACTGCTTGCTGAATCTGAGAATATTTATCTGCTTTATTTCAGTAGCAGAAAGGACCAGGATGATCGCAGAATGTGACCTGCTACATAACATGGGCTATCTGCTTTCACCTGGTAGTTTAAGCAACAAGCCCTTGTCCCCAAAGTTTCTCTGTAAGAGTAAACCTTAATAAAAGAACGGAGAAACCTTCATAGATATTTAGGCAACCTTAAAAAAAACATAATTAATCTTGTTCTTTTTGCGATGAGGTAGATGAGGAAGAGACCATACATCCTGTAACTCTTTCCTTGACCTCCTGCCCTGTCTTTCTGCCTTTAAAACTGAGTTTAAGATTTCTTTGTTATATTAGTTTTAGCCCTCTGCTCACACGAAGAGGTTTTTGTTACTTTTTACTACTAATAGCCACCTGTAAAGCATAATATGTACAATTGAAAATATTATGAAAACTGAGAAATTAATTTGCACCTACTTGCAGCGTATAGCAATTTCCCTGCTGTGAAGAGAGTTTGTTCTTAAGGAAAAAAAATTCTCAGATTCTTAAGGAAAAAGATAAATTCTCAACCTTGTTATCTTCTAGGAATGGGCAGAGATTGTTCTTCTTGCTGCACTGAGAGCAATAAAAGCTGCAGTTTCTTCTGGAGGCTGCTATATAGAAATGTGGCTGCTCAGCTTAGATCCTGCTCTCAAATAAACGTCAAGGTATAAATGTCAAGGTAAATAAATACTGACTAAGTGAGGCTGGCAGAGGATTTCACCTTTCTTCTGGTTCTTTCCAAAGTGGTTGAAGGTGATTTACAGATTAATTTTTGTTTCTTATTTTGAGAGGGCTTTGGGAGGATTTAATTTTGTTTGTTTGTTCATTTTGTTTCATCTCCTCAAACAAGGCATTTCTGACGTAGCTGTCCTCCAGATTTGCCCTCTGGAGCACCTGCTATCCAGGAATGACTTTGCGGGATGGCTGTTCATACAGCGAGCAGAAAGGGACTTACAGCATCAGGTTTAATTGCTGTCGTCTTGCTTTTCATGGCAGTATGAGCTGATGAGACTTTGTGAATGATGTCTTTTGTCTGACTCTTCTTAACAATAAGAGTAAAAGGAAAATATATAAAATTTTCCATTGGCACTGAATGACACATACATTCTCTACCAATACAGAATTAAATTTTATTTCTACTAGCTGCAAGCAATTTCTGGTAATAATCTTTCTCATTCTGTGCATTTTCAAATATTCCACAACCAACAAATGATAGGAGAACTTCGCAACTCTATCAAATTAAATCATAAATGTAATCATGTGACTTGATTGAAAAAGCCAGTTGTTTGAATTAAGGGTTTGATTTCTTTGTTTCCACCTAGATAAGGCTATGGTTTTGCTCAGGTGAAGGTGCTGATGCTCCAGGATGCTTCTCACTGCTGCAAACGTCCCTCTCCCACATCCTAGTTGTGGCTGGGGAGTAAGTGCAGAAACTAAACCCACAGGATGGGTCCAGACACACCTGGCTCTCACAATTTGTGCCACTGTTTCTGCAAGTGGGATTTGTACTAAAACATCCATGAAAACTGCAATGGGAACTACAGTCTCTGACGTAAGACTTGGAAACATATTGATTCAACTTCTTGATGACAACCATTTACTGTAGCGGCTTTGCTCCTGACTGAAATAACATTGTACCAGATAAATATCAGTAGAATCAGAAATAGTTTTTGGATGTAGACTTATTCACCAGTATGTAAATTATATAAAAATTAATAATATGACTCATATAAAAGTTATAGTATGCAACTTATCACATTAAGACCTTTTGAACATAAAAAATGCTGAGCAAAATTTACATTTCTTTCTTCTGAAGACCCATGCTATGCATCTTGCTACTTTTCTGACAAGGCTTCCTAGCGCTGAGTGAAATGGACTCCTAAAACTCAGCTTCATTCTGGGAAAGTAAAGAAATAAAATCTGGCATGTAGCATGCAAACAATTTCCCCCCTATATAAATAATGGAATATTTATGCCCTGTAAGGAGCAAGTGGTGGACAGCCCATGAGCCTCAACTCAGTTGCGGCGGCAGAGGGGGAGCACATCATGGGATGGATGGAGCCCTGGTCCCAGCCAAGAGAAACATTATTGGCAGATCTCAGGGGAGCAGCTTTTTGGACTCAGCCAACTGCAGCCGTCAGATAAAGTTTATGCCTCCATCACTCGGTGTAGGGCAGGGAGCTGCTGGGACCCCATGTCCCACCATGAAACACCCCTTGGCCACCACCAGCCTTTTTGTTCCCATGAGCAAACCCATTAGAAACACTGGTAGGAGGAAGATGGTTGTGGCTTGGGTGATAGCTCTAAATTATGGCCAAAGCCAAGCTATAAGTGATGATACGAGTGAGAGGACTCTCCTTGTGATGGATGTGAGCCATGCTGACCTCCTGTGCCGGGCAAGGGGTGTGCGCATCGGAAAATCTTTGCTAACGTGCTCCACTTCAGGTCATCCGGCTTCATCTCCAAACTCCCATCCTCTGCCCTCCTGCTAGTGCCCTGCCCCTTTGAGCACTGGCAACTTCCAGGCTGCCTTGCACTTTGGGGTTTTGTTTGGTTTTCTTTGGGGATTGTCGTGATTCAGTCAACGTCTCTGGAAGAAGGAAACACTTGATTGTCAAGAGTGGTTTTTTCTGTTTTGAATGGGCAAACCGGAGCTTCAAGAGAAGGGAATAAATTATTCAAGGATAGAGTTTTGCTGCAGGAAGAAGTGAGTTTCAAACCTTCTTCAGAAAGCGTTGTGCTCTAGTTGTAATGCTGGCAATGTCACTCGATTAATCATTTAAGAGAAATAACAGCCAGATTTCCCTCAACTACAACTGCTGAAAACTGAGTGCCAAGTTGTCTCAGTTGCTACAAAAGTGATTAATTTTCTTCTGCCACTGCAACACACAGCATTTAATTGACTTTTAAAATATACATGTATGTATATTTTCTGTGGCATTTTCTTTTTGCTGCGGCAATTGGGAAATTATTTTAACCTTGAATTTTTATTTTAGGATATAAACATTTAATGACAGAGAAATATTGTCTCTTCAATTTATGCTTTTTGGAAATGCTATGCAATTCTGTGAATATTAAACAAGGGTTTATATATAGCATTTAGGAAAAGACATATACAGTATGCTGAGCCAAAATCATGTAAAAAAATGTTCCAGTGAACATATGTCACGCATTTATGCATTTGTAAGATGTTTTATACCGACAAGCCAGCAGCTGCTTTACTTTTTTTCAGGGATCTCTGCCCAAACACTCTGTTTCACTCCTGCATTTAGTGGTATTTGAAAATTTGTCCTAGTGATAACAAATTCTCTAATTCCACATTGATTTCATTAAAAAAAAGGAAAAGATAAAGTCAAGGAAATTCTCTACAGTTACAGTATATTAATTCCTTTCTTCAGGAAAGAAAAATCAGTGAAATAATGAATTAGAAATATATGTAAAAATTTGTAAATAAATATTTATTATAACTCAGTTTGTCAACAACTAAACAACTTTGGATGTAAAATAATTTATCATAAACAAACCTTGTAGTGCTAAAATAATTTCAACAGAAAAAAAAACATTGCATGGACCTATCCAGATGAGGGCATTTTAATCTAGCAACAAATGTTAACACTAAAATCCTTTTGTTTCATATGTTGGGGGATTTCTAAGGACTGTTTTCACCTTCTGCAACACCGTTTCTAGACCTACACCCCCAAAAAAATAACTCTAACCTAGCTAGAATTACATAGCCATGCTATCAAAAAACCCTGGTTGTATCTGTAGCTAGGTTATTCCAGCTACGCTCTTCCCACAGCAGCTTGTAATCTCTTGTAGGTGGAAACCAGATTGAACGTAAGCTGAAATATATCTAGAGAGAGTGTATAACCGTATCTACGCTGGCCTGTTCAGCTGGTGTAAGTGTAAATCACAGAGCAGTGTTTTGCATGCTCCTAATGGATATAGATTTGATGGGAGAAATTTATACAGCGGCCTTGGCTTAAGTGGGGTCAGTATTGTTAGCTATGATATAGCTCTTTAATTACAAGCCAGGACTCATCTCCAGCAGCAGCATTTCTTGTGGTTCTTCAAGGTGGGCAGCCAGAGCACGGCTAGAAATTTTGGCCATGTTCTGCTTTACAGTGACTTGGACAGCAAACCTTAGCAGTTTCTCAGTGCAGCCAGAGCGACGGCCTGGTGGGATGCCGCGCTGGGATTTCGTGATGGAAATATAATGAAGTGTCACCTCCGCCTCCAGGAGGACCTCTTCTGCTGTGGAAGCTGTCCCTTTGCTCTTCCCCTGGTCAGTTGACTCATTTCAATATACTCAGTGACATTGTCAGCTCCCCGTTTCCAAACTCAGGTTGACACGTGGCTCATAGTTGCCATTTGCAAAGCTAGGCTGGCTCCTTCCCATTGTATGGTATTTACTCCTCAGCCTATTGCTTCTGTTCGTAATGATCCTTTCACTAATTTTCACCTAGTTTTTATGATAAATATTGACACTGTAAAAGGGAAAGAATATTATTTCTCATAGTATGACCATATGGCCTTTTTATCACAACTCTTCTAGCTATCTCTTGTATAAAATGCAGATCTCTAGAAGATAAAGTCTCTTCTGGCATAAAGTTTTTTTTTACCTCTGCTTATCCTGGTCACCTTGTCAGAGAACCTTCCCTAGTTGCCCATAGGAGAACTCAGATTCTCTGACATGACCTTCTCAGCAACAAGAAAAGTAGTTTTGAAGGACCTTCTCGCTACGGAAAGCCTGGAAAAGGCGGTCGGTAGCAGAGAGGGAAGAAAGAGTACAGAAATTTCCACAAAGTGGAGGTCTTCTCTGGTGATCAGTAAACATTAGGAAAATGAGACAAATTGGTAATAGGAAGGATAACACAAAACTCTTTAGAAATTCCCATTGAAGGAAGTAAGAGGCTTTACTTTCTGTACTCCTTTTGTTTTGGTGCGATTTCAAGGAGATTTACTCAAACAGCAATGCTCTGTGCCTCCACGCTGTTCCCTGCTTCACAACTCGTACATTTTCGCTGAATGGAGACCATATGCCGTCGTCCTAAAGGATGGGAAGAAATAAATCAAGATGATGATGCCAATGTTTGCACTTACCAGGACAAGTTGATTTAACGCTATCTCATTTCCTTCTGACTCGCATTTTACTCCAAGCTTGTTTAGTGTGAAGAGACTATGAAACTGTTCCAGAATCATCCAAAATGGAAATTGTGACAGATGGCAATAAAAAAAAAAATAAAATCCATAATGGGTCCTATTTTGTTTTATACTATTAGGGCAAGGTTATTGCTACAGTTATGATCTTAAACTCTGTTTTATTTTTATAGCTATGATAGTAGTTAGTGTTGCCTTTGCCTAGCCAGCTGCCTTTACCGAATAAAATGCCTGTAACAGCTTCGTGCAGCCAATCAGCAGGGCAAATAATACGGTTACTGCTCCAAACTGCTGGTTTAAAATCCAAAAGGGAAATAAACAGGAGTTCTCGTAATACCCAGGAAAAACACCTGCAGAAAAGAAAAAAAAGAAGTGGCAAAGAGAAGGAAAATCTGTTTTAAAAAGCATATTGAACCCATGGATTTACACCTCAGCAGCGGGAGGGAGGGGTCAGCAGTGGGATCTGGTGGGCAGCAGCCCCAAATCCTCTCTGTCAAAAAGTCTGCAAACAAAAGGGTTTTGAGGGTTTATCAGAATATGCTTTTTTTTTCTTGATAGGAAGTATACATTTTCCAAAGTTACTCTGAATAAAACTATTAATTTTAACTGAAAAGCAGCTTTTGAATATTTATCAGTAACATCAAATGTGTTTATACATTCAGACTGGCCAGCTTCACATAGGTTTAATTCTCTGACTTGTTTTTCACTTGCATGGTGAGGTTTTTTGGTTAGCTTATAAAATTCTTTTAAAACGTAAATATTTGGGTCAGAATACATTATTCGTTGTTAAATATTTTTTATTTAGGTGAAGCCGTCAAGTGACACATTTACAAACATCTTGTGTGCAGCCATAAACTTCTGTTCAGCCAGATCCAGCCATTTCACCTGTTCCACTCTGTCACTGGAGGACAAAATATCCAGGTACTTCATGCAACAGAAGGATGCTGTGGCTTAGAGCAGTTTGAAATTTCATTTGTGAAACATGTCTATTTAGGATGGGTAAAATAATGAGCATCACTTGTTACATGAAGCAAAGATAGCTATGCTGGATAGAAATCCCCATCCTACAGGTTGGATGGGGCTAGGTTCTCTAAAAGGGCATTTCGTGTAGGTTATTACAGGGACCACACATAACAAAACAACTGCGAACAGCACAGACAAATGTGGGAAGTGCCCTCTAACTTCCACCAAAGTATATAACCATGAGGAACATAATATGAGGGTTTATTTCAAATAAAGAGGAGCTATTTCCCTGACAGGGCACACTGGCAGGAGCAGCCCCAGATATTGCCTGGTGTCCCAGCATCAGCAGCAGCTCATTGCCCTAAAGATGCTGGCACTGGTCCTGCATCCCTGCTCAGCGCGAGGCAGGTTTAATCCCTGGCATTGGGTTGGTCTCCACAGTCCCAAGCAAGCCATTCTGCAGCCTTTGTTAGCTTTTCATTTTGCCAGCTGAAATTCACTCCTGATTTTGAAGAAGTGATGCGAAAAAGAGCTGCTGGATGAAGAATTACAGCGCAGAATCAATTAATCCCTTCAGATTATTGTCTCTCAGTGTTGCTCAGCCCAGATTTTTATTTTTTTTTCCACGGCTCCTAATAGCCAAATTGCCAGCAGAATTGCATTTTTGAGATAAGCAGCAACCCCATAAACTAACAATATGTTTTTAAGAATACGCTAATGTTCAAACATTCAACAGTTACAGCGGTAATTGTTTTCCTTTCCTTTAGCTAAGGGAAAATAAATTAAATTTCAATGTGTCACCTCTCACCACGTTTAGCTGTTTCCATCAGCATTTTAATAAAATGGTTAGTACCTGTCTGATATAAGCCATGTGTGATTATATGGGAAATAAAACACTAAAAAGTAATAAAATAGGTAAGTTTAAGTGCAGATCTCCACATACACAGGATGGGAGAGCAGAACCATCATTCTAGCTGGATTGCCTTTTGTGCTATCTTGGAATAAGTGAATATATGGTGAATTAGGATGTGATTCCTCTCACCTACCTCTAACACTCAAAAACACTAAAAACCCAAACATTTAGTCCAAGTCAGCTGCCTGGGCTCTCTGTCACTCGTGTCCCAACTTTCTCTGTAGTCACGGGGAGAGGTAGGCGTGATTCCTCCTGAGAAGATGTCTTCATCAGCCAATAGAGCAGAAATGCGGAGAAACATGTCAAACCCTGTTCTGTCAGCATAAATGAACACATGAATCCGTGACTGTACTTAATGCTCAGCTATGATACCACCCTGACCCAGTCAAGCCACAAATACTCACCTAAACCAGAAAATCTTGGGTAAATGGCCGTTAATTTCAACGTGTTACATTCAACAGCAAAAGACTAAGACTAGTCTAAAGTCTACAAAGCCATTGCATTTTTCTTTCAATATATTTATCCACCTCTCAGCATCCCTTAATGTCTTTTTTGCCTCTGATTTAATCCTTCCTTCTCTTTCCTCTCCTTTTGCTCTTCATCCCCATTCCTCTCCTGCTGGGAAGCATGAGAGTCTGAAACACAGAGTTATTTTCACTGAACTGCACATTTCTGTCTCTTAAGAGCACTTCAGCTCTCATTTTTTATTACAAAAATCTGTACTCTACACTACTACATGTAGCATATGTTACATAAATTTGATTAATTATATTTCAATAATATGTTTACTGTGAAAAAGAAAGCAAATTAACATTCAGATGTCATTAGTCATAACATCCCCAACTCGAAGTGTTACATATGCATGACGCAACTAAGGTATATTTTTTTGTGAATCTAAGTTTAATTTATAGGACTCAGGTAATCAACTTTTAGTTGATTAGCTATTCAAAACACAACCAAAATTATTCCAAGAGTGTTTGAATAGCATAATGGTTTAGCAGGCACGGTGCTGTTAGGTTGACAGTTGGACTTGGTGATCTTGGAGGTCTCTTCCAACCTTAAGATTCTATGATTCTATCTTTGGATTTTAAAATGTGACTAAGGAATGCCTTGAATTGGAGAGATTTTTGTTAACTGCAAGGTAAGTAAGTTTACTATTTAGGTTTTTTTTCTTATAAATACAGGTGGCTGAAATGATTTAAAGTACTGTATAATTTTCCATCTGTATTTCCTGAAGTAATTCACCTTGCCTTCTGTATCCATCTGTTCCAACAACTAGGTACTACGGGCAGATGCATTACGTCTCTCAAAGTCAGACAGAACAAAGCCCTTATCCCCCATGAAGGCACTGGGAAGATAGTGGGGATACCCTTTGTGGCTGAACAGAGGTGAAATTATTTGACATTGAATGAAGGAATTCAGAGCTGAAAAGGAACATTGTGTATGTTGAGACTTGCACTCACACACGGCATGCTTGATCCTGAAGGGACAGTATTCCTCTGTGCGACCCAACATGGACGCTGTGTTTTAAAGTGACTATACTGAAATGTTAAAAATGTGACTGTTTGATCTTTCTCTTGTTGTCTAACATTGTATTATAATTGATTTGTCCTTTTTTTAAAAAAAAAAAGTTATTTCAGTTTCCCAACAGTTCTAAGTTACGGACTCGAAGGAAAGCTCTGACTTTAGCTATGCAAGAGTGCATAACCTTCCTATGGCTTCCCTGCTCCTCTTGCTAATCACTGGTATTTGAAGGCAAAAGATGCACATCACATCTAATCCCAGAGGGTCACAGAAGTCTCATATCTTGAGGCTTAGTGTGATCTTTTTTGCATGCTGTGACTCTTTCTAGCTTTTGATAAAGCTGTGCTCTGCATTCTCTTTGGCTTCCAGTATGCCGCTTGTGTCTTATTTATAATGTGATCCACTGCATTATGCAATATGCTTTGCATACTACAGACATTTTTTTAAAAATAATCAATAAATCTTTAGTCCTTTGAAAGGTTACATTGCTTTAATCTACATTTGTCCCTTGAAAAACATCTTGGGCCATGACTAGTGCTTCCAGATCCTGCTGTATTGCAAGTAGTAAATAATGATTATCTCAAAGTGAACAGGGGTCTGACCCAGCCCAGGCAGTTCAGTTATCCTTATGCTGCTACTTTTCTTCCTCTTACTGAACAAACAATGAGGAGCAGGGCAAACCAAAGAGGGAAACATTAAAACCCACAGGTTCATACGCAGGTCTCCGCGACGCTGCTGTGGTCTTTGTCTCTCTTTGAACCCTTCTCCCTTCACTCTTCCACACAAAGCAAACAGCAGTGGCATTCCGCAGCTGCTTCACCAGCAGAACAGTCTGCAGCTGCAGATATTTGGTAGACAATTTGTATTCCTCAGCTAAAAAAGAAGGGTTGCTCTGCATCATTCAAACAAAAAGCCCCAAATCATGTAGCAGATTGCTTATCTCCTCTTTTCTCTAAAAATGATGTGTCTTTACGCTTCCTCTAGAGTTATTTCCCTCATCTATGTGCTTCCTGCAAAAAAAAAAAAGTTATTTTTTCCATCTTTTTATTTTTGTTCAGGCACTTGTTTATTAACCACTTCTTCCCGTTGCCTTAATTGTTTCGATACACTACAATGGAAATAACACTTGAGCGTGAAGGCAGGGGAGGAGCAGAAAGCACAGCAGGTAACATCGAAGATTTCTCTCTGTTTAGGCAGAGGTTAGTGATTAGTGGCGAAAGAGACAGGGCCAAACTAAAGCTCTAGTAATTTTCAGAAGATGTGCTAGATTTAGGCTTTCTGCAAACGTTCACAGTGATATTTTGTTTGAAGGGTAGTTGGATGAAAGATGATGTTGCTGAAAGGAATGTCACCAGCCCACAGGAGTCAGAAGCGACCATCCTGATTTTGTCATCCAACATCGTGTCTTCTACTGGCATGAAAAAGTATCATGAAAGCCTGAGAACTGTTAGAATGGGAAAATGTCATGGAAGGAATAGATTTTTTTTGTCTTTCTTTCACTCTGTGCATAAAATTATAGTTTGCATACACACTTAATGTGTTGTACGAGCCCTGGTGTGTTTGCAAAGAAAAAGATGTGCCTGCTCAAAAATCTTTCTTTGAATGGTCAATGTCTGTCTAATAAAACCAAGCAAACAAAAAAAAAAAAAAAAAGGTGAAACTGTCTTTCAAATCCATGGCTCTGCAAGTGTCCTTTTCGTTCTTAAAGTCTCCTCAAGCAATCCAGAGAACCATTGCTGCCTGTGTTTCCTCTGTCCTTGTGCAGGGGGGAGGTACCTCCACCTTGCACTTGGGACCCTGTAATCGCTTCTCTTCTCAGAGTTTGCACGCTGGTCTGTCAGTCCAGTCACAAGCTCCACACAGCAAGGACTGCCTGGGAGGAGGGACGCGCATGCTTGGTGCTACCATAGATAATAAATAACGGGAACATCAACTGTTTCCACTCTGTGGAAACACCCCAAAATACTCCAGCCCCTAAACCACCCCCAAAAGCCGCTTCCATGGGTCCTGCCTCCCAGCCAGCAGAGCCCGCGCCTGGCGCTTCCCTCCGGAACTGCGTCACCAGAGGTGGACACGGGAGGCAAGCAGAGGGCTGGACACAGCAGCACAGCTTGCTCCTGCCAATCAGTCATGCTTTTGGGGGCTAAGCAGAGTAGATAATTCACCACAGGAGTGCAGGATCAAGAAGTAATTTATATATATCCTGATGGGACCAAAATATATCACCTGAATTATTTCCACAACATCCAACCCATTTCTAGTGTTACCCAGCGTTCATCTCTAACCTGAAAGCAAGGGGCTTGCTTCTCTTTGGTTTTTGGTTTTTTTTTTTCCATAGTATAAGCACATACAAAAGCATTGTTGTAGTTCTTCAAAGCATGGAATTCCTGGGTTGTGCAGTCAGTAGGACTGAGTTAGTAGCTGTTCCCATGAAGGAATATAAAAGCTACTAATGCGAGCCCCCATGCTGCTGGACTTTTCATGCTGCTGGTAGAAGCAGCTATTCCTTCCCATCATTGCAGCTCTGCGCTGGCTAATAAACCATGTCTCCTCATCTGGCTGCAGCCAAGACCTATGGTTCTTCTTTCTTTCCTCTCCTGTGTGTTTTCTTTTTCATAAGACTGAGCTAAATCCAAAGGCGCTGCTCCTCAGTACTGGTAACCTTGCTGCTCTCCTACCCTTTCCCACAAGGATAAGACATCTCACCTCAGGAACGAGCAATGCCAGGGCTTGGGCAGAGAGCATGCACATCATACACTCTTCCCCACAGAGGCAAGGCAAAGAAACATTAGTTCCTGCAGAGGAGTCATGAGCTTTTAATGAGTTTTTTAATAGGCAAGATTTTCTCTGCTATATAACTCATGGAGTACGTAAACATACTCCCTAAAGCAAATTGCACTATGGTTTTTAATTTCTTTTAAAAAACAGAGTAGAACTTGTCCTGTCTCTGGCTAGGATATAGTGAATTTTCACCTGAGCTGGGAGAGGAGCTGGAGCTGGTGGCCCCTGTGGCTGAGGGACACAGCTGGGATAGGTTACCAGTTAGCCAACAGCTGGGATAGCTTGCCCAAATTGGCCAAAGGGCTACTCCCTGCCATGTGGCTCATGCTCAGTGTATAAAGTGGGGATGGTGCTGAGGGGTGGGTTTCGCTACTTGGGAGCAAGCATCAGGATTTGCTGTAAGTTATTGTGCTGTAAATTATGTGTTTAGTATATGTTCTGGTATTGTTTTTGTTTTCCCTCACTGTTTTCTGTTCATTTGCTGTTTTCTTAAACTGTTTTTATCCCAACCCATAAGTTTTGCTTTTCTTTCTCTCCTGATTCTCCTCCCTATCCCAGTGCAGGGTCAGGTGAGTGGCTGTCTGTGTGGTACTTTAGCTGCTGAGTGGGGATAAGCCATGATAGGACTCTAGCAAGTAGTGCAGCTTTCCTTAGTTTAGCTCTAAAATGTTCAGCATTTAATTTGCAAAAATACTTCCTTTTCTGAAATATCGCAGTGTGTGGAAGTTTTCTTTTTTTTTTTTTTTTCCTTGGCATGTTGTGCTTTTGAAATTTTTCGGGAATATTATGGGCCAAAAGAGCTGAGAGTCAGATCCAGGGTCTGTTTTCAGCTCTGCCATTCATTAGGGACCCTGTCTAAAATAGCTGTGAAAAATACTGAGTTCTGAGGTCTGTATAGTGCTCACAGAAGTGGAAGAGTGATGATGATGAATAGTGACATGGGTTTGGTAAGAAACATTGCTGGATGGCAAGACATCTGCCTTGGCAACCTACCTGTCCTCATGGTGTTGAACACACAGTTGGGGCATTGGAGAACAGCTTGTATCCTATGTGTGACCTCCTCACCAATGAGTCTCCCTGCCTTTGGCTGTTCACTCATGTTTCATCCTCGTTTCTTCTTTTTCTGAGAGATTATGAGCCTTGGTGGTTTGCTCAGATCCTCCTACTGAATATGAGTTTTGTGTCCAGCAACGAAATTTTGTGAATAACCAGCCAAAGTAGCCCTGGAAGAGTGCACCTGCAAAGGGTGGCTCTCTGCCTGTTGGCAAACCAGTGTGCAAAACACTTCGAAGAGGGAATACAATCGGGAGATTCATGATTTGCTAGTGGGATAAGCATGAGCAAAGGGAAGAAACTTTATTCATTAAATACATTATTTGCATGAGTTATTTTCTCAGTTCTGTTTCTGACAGTGAAATTGATTATCCCGTGAGCCACCACGAGCCTCACCACTTGACACGTTTAAAGTTAAAATAGAAGATGACACTTGCTTGGCAGTAGGGAACAAGTCTGCATTAGCAGGGCAAGAGGTCAGATGAGCTGTTGCAGTGTCCATTTCCACACCCACGATGCCATTTAGTTTATTTTAAAGAACAGAGGGTGGCAGGGCAACACCAGACAGAAGGCAGGGCAAACTGCAGGCTGCAAAGCCACTTTGTTCATTAGCTGGCTGGAGTTTCTCAGCTCTGTAGAGAGCTAGGTACTGTTTTCAGGGTTCATCTGTCTGAGATGGATAAAAAGGCTGGTTTTTTGTAGAAAAGTGTGTGTACACAGGAGGCAAAGTGAAACTGAGTTTGATGCACTATTTGGATCTTCTGGTTCTTGCTACCTATTAAAATAAATGTCACATTTTTCTGCGCTTCCCCATCTGGTTGGGATCAAATGATTTCTCATTTACAGTCTTCCTTAAAAGATTAAATTATTTTCTCCATCCACTGAGGGCAAGAATACTTTATGGACCTTAAAAAAATAAGCTGCTACATAAGCAACTGTTGCTCCTGAAAGGATGCTGCCCATTGCAGCATCACAGTGGGCACCGATGTAAACGGACCTTCCTGACTTTCTGCTGTGTCTTCTCTGTAATCATTTTGTTGTGACAATTCAATCCTAGAAAGCAATATGTATTTTTTTCCCAACTTATTTTTTTTTTAAAAATGTTGATTACTTCCTTCAGGCTGCTTAATTGTAGAAGTGCATTAATGTGGGTAGGCATACTGCTGCTGTAAAAGGTGAAGTCTCCTGCAGAATTATTGTGCTTTTCAGTATAAAAAGCCACTGTCTATGATTTCAGAGGAGGTTTTCAGAGGAAAGAGTTTTAAACAGGGTATTTTTATACCCTCTCGACTTCTGGGATTTCCCCAGAACAACGTACTCTGTTTGGTGCAGTGACCAAAGAGGACTAGAACATCCTTTAAATTGCAGAAGTGGTGCAAAAGTGACGGTCCCAAAGTGAGAACAATACACAAGGTGCTCTAGCAGGGATGGCAGACATCACATTTGCAAAGAAGGATGAGAGCCAGGCTCTGCCCGTCAATGGCAACGGTAAGGAGCAGGGCCAATTCCCATCAGCATTTAATCAAAGTAGCTTACTTGCCTAAGCAGGTACTTTATTTAGAGAAGAGCTGTTGCTTTGATTTATTTGGCAACTGGAAGCTGATGTTAATTTCTAACACCTTTCTCGTGTGCCTCAAACTTTTGAAGTGATGAAATATTTGCATATATATTAGGGAGGATACAGCAACAGCTCTTTTACGAGTACATCCTAGCATTTTATTGCATATTGCAGGTGATCATTTTGAAAGGAAAAAAAATGAGTTTGCTGCCACCCTTCTTATGATATCTCCCAGAATACATTACAGATCCTAATTGACACCATTATTTTCAAATGCCCACAGACTCAGGGTGTTTTATGGGCCTATAAAACCAATTCATTATTCTCCTCTGCTGAATTTAAGAAATTTTTATCTGATAAATTGGTTTACAGCTACATCTTTGAAAGGAAAACAAAAGAATGCCAACGTTCAAAGGAAAGAAAATTTATTAGAAAATGAACATATTAATTGGATGCTGCCTACCTGCTCATTTTTCTTGGTTTTTTTTTTTTTGTCCAAGTTTACGTGAACACTTGTTGCACTTAGGGAATTTTAGAAACATCACCAGCATAAAGAAAAGAACAGAACTATTTACTATTTGGGTTTTGGTTTTGTGTTGGACAAAAAGAATGCAGGAATTATTTTCATTTATTATGTAAGACCTTTGTGTGTAAGGCCACTTGCATAGCTAAACTCAGCGTATGCATGTTGCTGAAAATGATAAATATTTTGTCATTGTTTTTCAGTACTGTGTTTGGCAGTTTTTCTCCCCAGGCTCCTATCAAAGTGCCAGGACGTAGTCATTACTCCTAATTACCATGTGTGTTATGAGTAAAGAAAAATATCTTTCTCTTGGTATCTGCTTTCCTCTGCTACAACCATCTGCCCATTATGAACATGGCTTTTTATGAGAGGAAAGCACTTTTGCTTTTTAAAGTAGGGTGTGGATGCGTTGGTAATGAATTCAGCTGTGTCATTTAAGTTTTCCATAAATTTAAGTACAATGACCACTGCCTCAAGAGGAAATATGTGGCTACGGCAGCTAAGAAAGTAGCCGTGGTTATTTTAAACCTGAAGTAAGTGTGCTGCAGTGCAGTCGTGCACGTACGTGAAGGGAAGTGAAGTGGTTTGCGATGACTAGTCCCATACACAGCTCAGCTCATGGGCATCTCTGCCTGGTGAGGAAGGCGATGACTGTTCTCACTTTCTGTCAAGAGAAAACCTAGGCAGCCATAATATAAGAGTTCATTGAAAGTCTGACTGTGTCCACCTCTTCTCTCCTTTGGCAGAAATTGTTGTTTTCTCTTCCGTTTTACTGACGCAGCTCCTTCCTCAGGACTCATTGCCCTCTTTGCACAGCCTGGGAAGCACCAAAGATCCACCTTGGTATGCAATTGTGGTCTTTCAGTCATTTTACTGATGGCCACATGCTGATTTCTGTCTTCTCCTTGGCTCCTCACCAATAACTGAGGAGATACTTGCCAAATGGTGATCGTTCATTCAAACTCAAAAGATTTTTCTTTTTTTTTTTTTTGGAGTGACACATCTTAATGAACTCCCCTAGTGGAAGTAGCCCAACTTCTTGGTTCATAGAAGGTGAATTATACAAGTAAAGCTGACAGAGTTGGATGTTCTGGAGAGCGAATCTCAGAGCTCATATTGCACCATAAATTTAGCGAGCCTTGATGCAATTAATTCTGCAAGCTAGGTGGATTTCTCATCTAGCCAGCCACAGATAATACCACAGAAATTTGAAGTAGGATCAATAATCACCAAGTAGTTTACAGCTCTTTCTGTTTTGTTCCATGTCTTCCTCATTCAGGAAGCTTTACGATCCCCCTTCAGCCCAAAGTTTCCTTCCAGCTGGCTCTCTGATTGGGTGTCCTGGGGTGGTGGCACCTCCAGGGTCACTGAAAGGAGTGGACCGAGCTCCTGCAGTGCCCCTGGGCTGGAGGTGCACCCCAGCACCTGTGGGAATTTATGTTGAAAAAGTTACGGGCTGGTTTTAGCTCCTAAGATTGATAATGAACTAATATATATATAACTTTAAAAATATGAGACTTCATGTGCTGCAGTCCTGAATTTCACTCTGAAAGTCATGTGCTGTTGTGAATTCTTAAGTATTTTGCAAATTTCTTGTCCATTTCTCTCCAAAAAAAAAAAAAAACACAAACCCCTCTAAAAAGCCGAAGTAGAAACTGCTGGAGATGACAACCACAACTCCCTCTTCTAACTTAAGCTGGTTCCCAAAAGTTTTTTTCGTTGCCTTTCCCACCATGATCATAGCTTTCTTTTTTCAGAACACCACAGTATTCAAACCATGCATGCGCCCTGCTAACAACAAACACATTTAAACATGACAGATTTCTGTAGTTTAGCAAAGGTCTGTCTGAGCTCCAAATCTATACACGCCAATATTGCATAGCAAAGAGTCTGCACTTTTTCCAACTGTTGAGAGCACTTAAAACCATTGGTCTGAGGAAATGCTTTAGTTATTATTTGATTTATACTTGCAATTTTGCAAGCACATTGAATTTTCAAATTTAGCATACATGCCCAGAAATACTTTCAAAACTACATGTTAATATATTTAATGCAATGGCTCAAACCTCTCCCAGTCCTTTAAATTAATACCTGAAGAAGAAACATAAATCATTAAAAAATGTTTTATGAAAATCAACCTCAAGTCAGATTCTGTTCTTGAACTAGAACACCAATAGCAAAGCCAATAACAGAGCTGGCTTGATTTCCATCAGATCAACAAACACGTACATTTTTGCTCTGTACTTGCAGTCTGCATTTTCTGCTCATACTGTGAGAGACTGAAGCAAAATATGCAAAAACCTGCTGGAGATATTCACAGAGCATCTGACATTGTTAGAAGCAGGGAAAGGTTAAAGTTACCTGTTCATAACTTTAGGGTCTCTCCACAAATGTGCAGGAGGCTTATGGAGAGCAGAAGCCACCATACATCTCACGGGCTTCGTTTTTCGGTCATCACGAGGAGCATTACAGCTCACCATGCTTTAGAAGTAGGAGAGCTTGTCTTCTCCTGGCCAACTGTGTGGCTTCCTCTGTCTGAGCCTTTTCATCCTCTTTCTTGGGAATTCCATATTACATAAGATACCGAAGCTACAAGTGTATCATGTTGTGTAAGGCTGTATGCGCTGAAACATGAGCGGTGGAGCTGGAAAGCAATGTCTGCTAGTGCCAAAAGCAATGAAACACCACATTTTTGATAGCTTCACAAAACAAAATGCTTAACACTTTTGTCTCGTATTTCAACTATTTCCCACAAAAATAAACCTCTTTTTTTTTTTTTTCCTTCCCTGCAGAGGGAAAATTATTTTTGAGAAAAATTTTCCTTTCTTAGTAATTGTCATCAAATGTTTGCCTGGACTAAATATTTGTAAAAATCTTTGTTCCTCTCCAAAATGAAGCTCCTGTCCCCATCCTGAATTTCTGGGGTTTCCTGGCTGCCCTGGGTTTTGCCCATACCTCAGGTGGAGTAATCCCATCTCTTTCAATGACCCTTTAAACTACATCATTATCAACTATCGTATAAGGGGGCTTTTGTTACTCTTTTTGCCTTCTGAGGCAAGAATTGTGCATACAGGACTGTACTTTGCTTTGGCAAAGTGCTGTGTTTTTAAATGCACATACTGTTATTTGTTGATACAAGAAGGCAAATAAAAAATGCATCGCTTGTGCTTGCTGCAGGTGAGGCTTGGGATGGTCCTTTCTTTTGGTGGTTGTGTCCCACATGATCTCGCAGAACAGATTTTTCTTCTGACATTTTTTTCCTCTGGCAAATGAGCCATTATTCCCAAGAAGCAGTGCTGCCCAGGAACTTCACCATCTAGCTATAAGCTAAAGCAAGTGAAATGCAGTAGTAACCTGCAAACACGCTTGGCCATGAACTGATGATTTTGAGCATAAATACTTTTTACACATTATCCAAAAGAAAAAAGTCCAAGATCCAAGTCACTGAAACATTGAGTGTCTCCAGTCTGTATATTTCGATATATACTTTCCTATTTTTCTAACATATTGAAGTAAAATTCCAAGGGTGAAAACAATCCTTCTCAGATGTTCAAAATTTACAGGTACGCTTATGACTTACATCCATTATTAAAAATTAATTAAAAAAAAAGGGATTGCAAACAAAGCCTTTTATTGCTTTTCTAGTACTGGTGATGAACGTTTAATTCACAGTAAATTATTTATTGGATGAACCTCCCCACTTTTCATAACCATGAACTTGTCTACAAGCAGATTTCAAAATTCTCATTTATTTGTTATGCAAAACATTATTGTAAAAAAAAAAAAAAAAACTGTGAATCATAAATGATTGTACTTTGGTTATTCTGACAGTTTTGCAGGATGTAGATACAACTGTGTCATTTGATTCCTCTTGTGTAACTAGATGGACCATGCACTTAGCCATGAAGGGCCAGATCCACCTCTAGTAGAAGTTACTAGTGCTAGTGGCTCATAAGTTATTGGTCTCTCCTCTTGCCCTTGCTGTTATTTGGACAATTCTTCCCTCAGAGGTACCCTCAAGGCTGTTGGTTGCTACTTAACCTTGGCAAAGCTGAGAGGTGATGAGCTCCCTGCATCTCCCCTCCAACAGCTTCCAGACATTGCTTCTGTACGGTGCCCTGTTCCTCAGTATTTGGGAGCCTAACAATGTGTTTAAATATGGTACCTCCCACAGAGCAAATCTCACAGCTGGAGCCTTTCCTTGGTGTTTGCTTTAAACACCAAGCAGCTCATGCTGACCAGAGCTTTTACCATCCATTTGTCTATAGCATCCTTCACCTTGCCAGCTAGGGCTGCTTATAGCACCTATGGAGAGTAAATTTCCCTCTCTTCCCCAACACCATTCTACCATCATTCTTCATTTGGCTCAGCCTCTGAAAACCTTTTCTGTTTGCATATTAATGCTCATTGTGACTAGTGGCACACAATGGGGCTCAATTTTTCTCATAGCTAGCTTTTCATACATGTTTGCTATGTTCCTTGGGATGAAATAAGTTACTGGGCTCTGTGGTTCTGCTCGGCTGCCAAAGAAAGCCATAATGTATGGCGGTAATTTGAATTTACAATCCTGACAAGCAATTTTTGAAACAGAAAACATTTTCACAGAATTTCAGAGAAGCAGGGGGGAAAAAAAAAGCCACTTTCTTTCAGAACAGCTTCACATTGCCTGGGAAAAGCACAGCAGGAAGGGGGTGCGCATACAGGCATTTGAGAAGAATAAGGTTCAGGAGGACTGCACCATTAAAAAAATACTTCCTTGGAAGAATGCACGCCTTGCTTTTCTGAAAGCTGAAGTGTTCTTGTGCCTTGGAGGTGCAATACGGCAGGCAAAAACACAGCCTGCCCTCTCCAGCTGTGCTGATGCCAAGGCGGTGTCAGTCCTCGTGCAACAGTATACGTCTCATCTATTTTTTACAATGGTTTGTCAAAATGTTGGACCCCTATCAGCAGGGTTACCCACACGGCTGTTACCGCCTGAGCAGCTGCACTATTGCTGGTGAATAGAGGACGTGGAGGGGTTTTTGTTTTGCTGTTTTGTCCTAATCTATTTATTCATGGGTCTCAAAGCTGGACTGCAGAGAATGTTTGCCAAAGGGAAACGTCTTTGCTTCATGGCTGGGCGTTACCCTCAGTGGTGGCAAGGCTTCCAGCACTGATCCTGGTAGCTGCTGTGATGGGGACAGATGTCCAGTGGAGATCATTTCCCCGCCCCCTCCCCCCCTCCTCCCCGCAAGGTTACTCAGTAACCACCATTGCGGTTAGGCTCTGGACCATGTTTGTGAAGTCAAGGTCCCTTCTCCTTCCATCCACCCACCGCTGAAACTCAATTTCATGCTGTGCCACACCAAACGCATATGCTTACGCAAGTAGTTGCAATTGTGTTCCTCTAGCTGGCTCCCATTTAAACTGCAAAAATTCACAGTAGATTAGAAATAATCTCAGAGGTTCCCTTTGCTAACAAACTAGGTCTCTCTTGAATTTTCTATGGGTTAAGGAAAAGCTGGTTTCCAGGCTGAGCTGCACAAAGCTTTAGTGCGTCTGCCCCAACTCACAACAGCTTCTGGCCCCAGTTTTGGTCATGGCGACAAAAAAAAAAAAAAAATTAAATTGTAACCCACATGAAAAATAATATAATCTCTAGTTTTCTGGCTGAATATTAGTCTTCAGAAAACACCTGGATTAAAAAAAAGGAATAAAAAGGAATTGCAGAAGGCTGAATTTTGGACCAACTTGTGCTGATGAATCTATTCATATCAATAACATGCTGATTTATTTAAACAATGTTCCAGATGGCTTGTCTGTCCTGGAAATCAGTTTCTACCTGTTTGCTCTGTTTTAATTCCACATACCAAAGAAGGGCTGTATAAATCTTTCCTGTCCATCTTGGTCCTGATTAAGCACGCTAACTGGCTCCTTTCGGGACATACAAATACCGATTCGTGATTGGTGGCAATTATCTGCCATTGGTGCTGCAAAGATGGTCTCTGCATTTCTTCTGCAAGAAAAAGTCCAGCTCTTCCTACCATGATTTAATTCACAGTGGGTGGGAGATTCAGAGAGCACAAGTGCAGCCACCAGTCAGCCAGCCCAAATCTTTCCCAAGTCGTGACAAATGGGGATGCAGCAGTGGTTGCACAGCGTTAATGGGAGGCTTCTTCCCTCACAGATTTCGGATCAAACCCCTAAGGTGGTGTGAGCTTTGTTACCAAACTTCTCCTTGACCCAGCCTTTTTTTCCCCCCCCCAGAGTGGAAATTGCTGAATATCTGTTCAAAGCTAAATAAAAACTAGGGTGAGATTAGTAGCTGGAATTGTCATAGTCAAAATGTGTTAGTAAATTAATTATTTCAATTATTGTAAAAACTAAAAGGATTCTAATACTACTTTGACACAAAACTCTTTATAGTTGGTTCTTGTATTACTGGGAAATTCCACACAAGTTTTTTTAAAATCATATATGACTTTAATAAGGAAAGCTAACAATAACTTAGATTATTTCTATTCACAGAATGTCTATCAAACTTAATGCTATTCCAGGGATTTTTAACGGCATTGTTAATTGTATTAAATCCTTCATAGAGCTTCTGCTGTTGTACAAATTGTTGTCAGAACATATGCAGCAGATATTTCAGCCTAATATCACATTCCACAAGTTTTATGATGCTTATTGTTGCCAATATAAAAGCCTTGAAATGTTCCGTAAGTCACTTCTTATAAGAAGCTGCCGGGTACAAAGCAGCTGGAAAATAATAGCTGGGTTTTGGCAGATCTTAAATTTAACAAATACATACTTAAACTAGTGAGGGATTCAGGGAATACTGTATTTCTCTCTCTGTTTTCAAAGCAGAACTTGGGTCAGTCAGAAGTCTTTTTTTAAATCCTTCCACGGCAGAATAATTAATAGTTCAAGGGCATAAAAATATTCAGTTGTTTGCACTCTTGCTATTAGAGCAACTTTAGTTTCCGTCAGCATTTCTGTTAGCTATTCTTTGAGCTGGAGGCTTGTAATTTTGAATAATGCTCGTTCTGGCCTGAAACTCAGTGGTATATGTATATTAATCAGAGGACTTCAGATATTCATCTACTTCTTTTCCACATAGCTGGAGTTATGACCCCTTAGTTCCACTAAAGAAAATGGATATCTTAAGGGGAAAATGTACGTATAGCTCCACAGAAAGCAAAAACACAGGGTGATTTGCAAAAAGAGAACAGCGAGACACCTCATGAAAATCTATAAAGCATTAGATTTATTTCTTGAGGCCAAAACAATCTGCAACCTCTTTTATTTTTCCTTCCATAAAGGAGATATAAGAAAATCAGTAACTTAGTGTCCTGTGGATTTGGGATATATATGGTTTTTCCTACAGTTCAGTATTTTGGGGAGCTTGAGGCAGTTCTGGCTGGGAGGCAGCAGCGTGATTGTGGAGGAGCTGGGCACAGCTCGGCCCTCTCGGGTGCAGGAAGAACCGCTGGGACAGGACCACATGTGTATGTACATACATGTATGATTCTGCAGTCATATCTGTTTGGAGGTTTGGATTGGATATTAAGAAAAATTTCTTTACTGAAAGAGTGGTCGGGCACTGGAACAGGCTGCCGAAGGAAGTGGTGGAGTCACCATCCCTGGAGGCGTTCAAAAAATGTGTAGATGTGATACTTCAGGACATGGTTTAGTGGACATGATGGTGTTAGGTTGATGGTTGGACTTGATGATCTTGGAGGTATCTTCCAACATTAAAGATTCTATTAAGTGTGACCTGCCCAGGCAACCATTTCTGCTCATCAGGATATATTTTTATTTTCTACAGCATGATCAAATCACATTCCCTCCTAGAATCAAATTATTCACCACTGATGTAGTTGTAAAGATTTATTTCATTATGGTAACTGTGAAAATAACAGCTATCAACTCCTTTTGTTTCTCTAGTTTCTTGACAAAGGTTTGTGATTGACAGATAGGAACAAAGCTCGTTTATGTGATCAACTGATGGCAGTACTTAGTCCTTCTTCATTACAGTATGCCTCCCACGATAAAAGATATTTCAGAACACGCTGGAAAAGAAACACAAATTATTACTGTAATCGCTTTGTGGTTTTTCTCTGTAAAACATACCCATCAGACACGTTAAATGCCATTCATCATTTAACTTTCATATCTCAGACGTACAGTCAGATCAAAGCATCTTTCTGAACACAGGGTGACAGCAGTTAGTCTTTAATAAAGCAGTGAAATTAATGCTACTCTAAACTTATATTCAACTACTTCTAACTTTGATGCAGTTTATTTACAGGACATGTTTTCTTGCTGGTAAAAATATTTTAGATCCTCATAGGTCATAACTGTGTGTGGCTAGAGATTCCAGTTGGTTTTAATGTATCTCAGTTTTAGCACACCTACAGTCATCTCCTTTTGGTATCTATGCACCTGCAATCTCTTTTTTTCTTGTTGAAATCAGCTTTATCATGCGTATGAGAAACAGACCCTCCCAAAACAACACATCATAGAGGTGAGAAATTATTAGATGCAGTTCCCATGGCAGACTATAAGTAGTTTGGGAGAAGGCCCAGATGGAGGGTGGTTTTGGAAGAGGAAAGATGAATTAGTGGTAAGGCAGGCCGCAAGACGCATAGGGCAGCCAAAGAGCTGGGAAAATGAGTGAAACCTGGGGAAAGATGCACATATACACACCATAAAGGGGGGAAAAGAAAAATGCTTACCTTAAAACTGCTGACAAAACTAATCCAAATCTCGTTTGCACAAACTTTAGATAATGAAAATTACCCATTCACTTTTCTAGCATGTGAAGAAAAGCAAAGGTGTCCCCATCTTTGCCTGCGTACGCTGTTAGCCCTACCTTTTCCTGTATTTGCTCTGTGTTGCATGTCAAATGCTTGTCTCCCAAAGCACTGTCATTTCCATGGGAGATGCAACGTACCATGACTAAGGTTGTAAACTGCTGAGCAAACAGAAAAGGCATAAAATGGATAAGAGGAGGGGGGAAGAGAGAACCTGCTGTTAAATAATCCTTCAAACAGTGTTGTGTACAACTTGACAAGATTAATAAGCTTTCCTCATAATAGCCCCTTATAAAATGTGATGTGTAGGAACAGGGAACATCCATTTGTCCTGTGTTAAGCAAAGCACAAAGGCAGACAACTGGGGGGAACTGATTTTGGACTCACTGACTTACAAGTAATTTTTTTAAAAGAGTCTGGGCCCACACTCAATTAGCCGTAAGGAAGACTTCATCTCCTACTTTGGAAATGTAGGCTCTGCCACCAAAAAAAAAAAAAAAAAGGGGGGGGGGGGGGACAGACAAACACTTAAATACAGATTCACATGGACCCGGTCTTTGTAGCTCTTTTTGATGCTGCCATTCTTCTGTGTGTTTCTAACCTGAAAATATTCAGCAAAGTTTTATACTGAAGTTCACTTTCTTTTTCTTTTAAGATATACTTTTGAAGGCAGAGATGCATTTCTAGGATATAAACTGAGTATACATTTCACATATAAAATATATTTTCCAGGACACCAGGTGAAAACACTTCTACTTGCAGCTATGCACCAACTAGCAGGAGCATCCCTGAAGTGGTATATTGCACCCCGTAGGAATGTAGGGCACAGGCATGCAAATCTTATTTGGAGCATGGAGGAACCATTTCCTCACTGAATTGAAGGCAATTGTCATTTCTGTCATGGGCAAAGTTTTCTGTTGCTAGGAAATTGAAACTGTTGAAGTTGCTCAAGGACAAACAGCTTATGTTGACTTTATTTTTACCTCCCCCCGCAGAGGGGAGCAGATATCTTTCCTTCGATGCAGAGGTCCCACTGAGCCCTCACACTGAGACTTAAGCCTTGGAAAGATCTCAGCTTACAGATGGCTTCTGTGATGGAAGGTAACAGAAAACCTGCTTTAAAATCACAGCGCAGGAAGCTGCCGTGCTGTTTTCCGAATAACCTACGGCATCGCAAAGCAAGCCATAAATCCGCTAACAGGTCTAACACAGATCTCACTTTCTTAGCAAGCGTCTGTATAACCATGTAGCATGAGGGGCAAGCACGCACATCTCTCCTTTCATCACCCGAAATCCCAACAGCCGTTTTGCTCGTAAAGCCCCTGCCGTGGCATGGGGTTTTGCCCTCCTGGTGATTTGAAGCTGCCACAAGCGCTGAGGGCTCAATTCAGAAAAGCTCAATACTGAAACTCAGGGCCTTTATACCTTTCAAAATTATGGCAAGTAAGACTGACAGCACTCAAAAAGTTTCAAATGTGCTATCTGATAGCTGAAGAATGTGACCTGTAGTTGCTCAAGGATTGCAGGGAGACGTGCCAAATGGGATGGTTGTACCCATTGCCAGACTAGGCATGAGGCACAAGCTCTCTTCCTTAAACAAACAAACAAACAAAAAAAAACCAAAATGCCCATGGAGGATTTTTTTTTATTAAAGTGATAAGAGAAGTCTCTTTTTTTTTTTAAAAAAAAAAAAAAACAAACAGTAAAAAACAAAAAATGAGATGAGTATGGGAGAGGATATACTGACAGTTTCCTTCCAAGCAGGAAGGGAAAAATGCAGGCAGGGCAATGGGAAGCAGTTACACAGAATCACAGAACAGTTATGGTTGGAAGGGACCTTTAAAGCCCATCCAGTCCAGCCCCCCTGCAAGGAGCAGGGACACCTCCCACCAGATCAGGTTGCTCAAAGTCTCATCCAACCTGGCCTTGAATATTTCCAGGGATGGGGCACCTACCACCTCTCTGGGCAACCTGTTCCAGTGTTCTACCACCCTCAGCGTAAAAATTTTTTTCCGAATGTCTAATCTGAATCTACCTATCTCTGTTTTGAAACCGTTACCGCTTTTCCTATTGCAACAGGCCCTGCTGAAGAGTTTCTCCCCATCTTTCCTGTAGGCCTCCTTTAGGTACTGTGGGTAAAGCAGTTTCCACTCTGGAGACCAAGTCCCATAGCAGAATTTCCCTCTTCACAACCATGTTTTTCTTCAGGGAGTGGGATCATGTCCATGCAAGTGATTCATTTGCTGTTTCTGTAGACATTTGCAGTGTTTATTTCCCCAGGAGAGCTTGGGGAAAGAAGGGAGAGCTGAGGCACATGAGGTTCACAACCTCCCTTGCCAACCTGGCATCACGTTGTTGGATTTAAATAGGTGAGACAGGTCACAGGGAAGCTGAAGAGGAGGTCACAAATAATGTATGTATTAATTTCGGTAAAATGCAATACTACAACCTGGCCTTTATTATTAGAGTTTAATGACCAGGAATTGTAAGCTGATGTTACATGACAGCTGTAATTACTTTTTCAGACCACAGCCATCAGCTGTGTTATGGGATGCACCCCATGTGCAAACAGAAAAGCAGGTTTTGAGCAGGTGCTCAAAATTGAGGCCTTGGTATGGCAATGCAAGGTGGTGTGATAAGTAAGTGCCAGCCATGGCTGAGCATGGCTATGCAGGAGCTCTGGGCCTAACTCTACGCATTGGATGTGATGGGATTTAGATATAAAACATGGAGCAAAATACCTTTTGGTTTCATCTTTTTCAACTTATCTCTGCTCATTAGCATCACCTTAAGATTTTATGTAAGTTGCTAGACTAATTCCTCCTCCATTAAAGTCACCAAAGCTGAACCATCAAATTCCATTATTGGAGACTATCAAATAGGCCTCTTCTTTATTTACTTATTTTTCCCCCTAAGTTTAGTGAAGTTTTCTGCTGGCTCTCCATCACAATCGACAAGAGCTAACGAACATCCATAGTCATAGGAAAAACAGTGTCTTTGGCCCATTTTCACGGAATGCCTGAGCCCGCGCTTGCATTGCCGCTAACAGCGGCTGTAATTGGAAACGCGTTCGGAAGGCTCCAAGCGACAGACGTGGAGCTCGGCAGCTCACAGGTCAGAGAAGCATCTATTTTTAAACATGTTTAGAATTCTTGTTAGGCATGTGATTATCTTCTGAAGTTTACAGATTTTTCAGTTCTTGACACCTAATTCTTTGCAACTTGTCTACTGATTTCGTATGCCTGCTGTAAAACCATCTCTTCAAATGCGTCTGCGGTGTCGGACGTTTCTGAGACATGTGCAAAGCCAGTTCTGATCCTTGGTGCACAATTTCAATCTTCTCTGCTGATTTAATAGAGTAGTTTTTTATACAGTTATAGAGGTGTTGAATCCTGAAATAAGAATCCAGACCCTTAATGTGAATGCTAGGAAAACTTCAGGCTGATAAATGCTGAGTGATTAATGCTGTAGAGAATGGCAGATTGGTTTGCATAGTGTGGCAAACTGGGTCTGCCTCCTGTTTATTTATCTTTGTTTTCACAGCTCTCCTCTTGTAGTCTTTTGTCCTTGTGTAACAGAGCTCGTAGCTTCTTTCTCTGTTTGCATTTTGATACACGCAGTACAAGTGTCGCTACTTTTACATATTTTGTCTGGTGTTAAATCAAACTCAGAGGGAAGATAAAATCCACTTTATCTTCACCTGGGCAGAGAGCTATCAAAACCATTACCGGGAGAGTACAAAGTAATTTTCATGGGAGCAGCGAATACTTCACTCCATGCTGAGCAGTGGGGAAGATGCTGTTTCTGAAGCTCTCACATTTTGGATGCTTATTTTGATTTTCTTTGGAAGAAATCTGCCCCAGTCAGTTCCCATTCAGGCCTTACTTCTTCAAGAAGATGGACACCTTCTCTCCCTGCATATTCCCATCCCATGTGTTGCACACATTTGAGGCTGAACATGAGTAGGTGTAAGGGGTAGTCTTCCTCCACCAGACTGTTCTTCCTGGAGAAGACCCGTTTAGTGTTTATACTCGATGGCGAGATGTCCCTATTTATGAAATCAGTGATTTATTCAAATGCGACTGCAGAAACTGAAATGCCCTGAGGTGCGCGTTATTCTGGCAGGCGTCAAGGTCAAGCCTGGGCTGCAGCGTGCCAACAAAACAGATGTTTAATCGAAGTCGTATGAAATATTTACAGGGAAGCTGCAGCTGTTTGTGAAGTGCAGTACATGACAGGCCATTTGATATGAAAGTTTTAAGGAAAATCCTGAGATGTGGCCTGGCAATGGCTTAAAATAAATAAACCTTCATGAATCTAGTTTTTTGTCCTTCTTAAAGCCAGGTTGGATTAAACCTTTCTAAATTAAGGTTCACTTTGCCAGGCTGCTTGGTGCTTCTGCCACAAGCAGGAATTATGATTGTTTCCTCCAAGCCTGTTCCGACCCATATTTCACAGCTCACCTGAAGCGGCAGGCATTGTCTCTACCAGTTTCCATCTGGGAAACAGCAGAGCATGACCGGACAGCACTGGTTTCCAGTTCTGGCTTTGTGTTATGCATGCTTAAGTCAATAACCACTCTTTTTTTCTGATATAGAGTGTGAATGATAGAGATGTGGGGGGACATGTAACTTAAATTCAATGCATCAAAAGCAGACTGCTTGAGATTTTTCTCTCCTGACTCTGCAAATTATTTATTACCTGCTCATTAAATAAGAAAAAAAAACCAGTTCCCTTTCAACATAAACTGGAAAACCTTAATGGTTTCATCTTCCTTTTACTCTTAATGTTTCAGCCAGAAACTTGCTTAGGATTTCACACCAGGAGATTGCTCTTTTAGCTCTACCAGTGCAGCTCTGTGCTGGGAATGGCTGGGGAGTAAACGCTGACCGCCCCGCTGACCGCCCCACCGACCGCTGCTGAGCCTCCTTGGTTCCTTTCAAAGAACTTAAATCTCTGCAAAGGATGTTCAGCATTTTGCTTGGTTAAGCCCTTTTTAAAAATGAGTGGTGCTTATGATATTATGTGTCCAGCCAGCATAGTGATTTGCACACAGACAAATTAGCAAGATAATAAAATTGACACTTGGAAATAACTAATCTTTAATTTAGGAGAGAATTAAAGACATGGGCATAATCCCTTACAAATAGTTGTGTTTGCAGAGTAGCTGATTATGCACAGTCCTCCTCATTTAGTCTGACTGTTCACAGGGAGAAACAGTGACCTTGTTGGAGCTGAGGTCAGAAATCCCACTGATTTCTGTTGGGCCAGGATCTTACTTTCCAAATATAAGTGCAGATATTTACAGACTTAGATTCTTGCATTGGGTTTTTGATGCATTTATATTACATTTTTCCCCCAGGAGCCTTATAAGCAAGGTAAAAACCACTTTCACAGCCAAATCTTTATTCTTTGTGTAGGATTAACTTCTGTTTAAAAGGGAATATGTTTAAAGTTATTTTCTTTTGAAAACCAGTGAATAAAGAAATATAGGGGTCAGCTTTCAAACTTTGTTGTTTGAAATAGTAAATTAAGAAAATGACTGTTCAGAGGATTTTGAGAAACTCTGGCCTTGTATTCCCAGGCTTACCTAACTTTTTTGCTCTAAAGTCAAATAGAGATAGTTTAGTTTATTTCATAAGGAATTTGTATGAAGGAACCTGCATATTTTCAATGCAGAGTGAGATAAACTTCATATATAAATGGATAGTGGCAGGTTTTTTTTGTTTGGTTTTTTGTTTGTTTGGTTACTGTTATCTTTACTGTATTTTACAAAAAAAAAAAAAAAACAAACAACCAGAAATGGTGTTACTGTTCAACATTGAACAGTAACTGTGCCACAGGTACCCTCCAAAACCATAAGAGCAGGTAGATATGAGAACAGGAATGAAGTTCAAATTTAAGAGGTGCAGAAAGACTTAATTTCTGCTGAAATCTCTATTCCTCCTGACGATCTGGCCCTGAGTGAGTCTGGCCTTGTTGAAGCAGGATGCAGAGACTTACAGACTAGTTTTACTCAGGTGTGCTGGGCAGGGTCAGGTGCACATGGAGGTATCTATTTGCCTCAGATTGAGCTGAAGTGCCATGTATAAACAATGTGGATTAGACCAGGATATAGTTAGCTGGCCCAGGATGCTCCACAGAAGCAGTTACCTGCATTTTTATTTTCCTCAGGGATGTTCAAGTGAAATGTAACTCTAATAAACCAAGTCATGACTAAATCTGATAATTTTTGGCTTTGGATGCCTACGAACATACTCTAGTTCAGGGGACACCTCAGAGACATTTTTGCATTACTGACAGTAATCCATGCTTTTATTAAGATTTTGTGATCATATAGCCTTACAGCAGAAAGATATTTAGTAAACATTATTTTCACTAAGTCAGTTTGTTTTTCATCAAATCTGCCAGTGCCAATGGCTTTCTCCTAAGTCTTGAAGAATTACATTTAACTGTGGCTATGGATAGCAGAATGGAGAGTGGATAGGATAAGTGGTACAGTGCAGAAAAACCCTAAAGGGAGGAGAGCACAAATAACACATGGTCTTGTCGTTCACTTTCATCCAGCCAGTGACCTGAGTGAAAGGAAATATTTGCACTGTGTAGTCTACATCTATTTAATTAAAGTTCAAAGCCTGAAAACTAGGCCTTGCTTTTACGCTTCTTAATTTTGCATTTCTGAATTTCTAGCAGACCTCCTGAATTTAAGAGACAGGATGCTGGAAAAAAATTCTCCATCTCTATTCAATTGTGTAAAACAAACACTTTTGTAGGAAAACGAAAATGAAGTCAAACCTAGGCTGCATTTTAATGGCCAAGAAAAGGATCTTGTACACTGTATGAAGAGCTCATCTCCTCTTCCTGCAGAGGAAGATTAGAAAAGAGAGGAAAAAAAAAACCCTAGCAGATGGATAAAATGGAAGAAAATGGTAGTGTCCATTTCAGATATTGATCCAAAAGCTGATCGGCACAGTCTTGAATGACTTTCAGCTTGCAAGAGTAGATTGCATGGATTTCCAAGGAGATTTGCAATTTAATTAAGTTCCTTATATTTCCTCCTTCTGTACTTCCTCTTGGTAACAGAGCGTGCTGAACAGAAAGGACCAGAAGAGCGTGAGACTGAAAAGTCATTGAATTAAGAAAGGATAATAATATGTTTTAAAAGATTAGCTAAAATCAAGTCTTGAGCAAAATTCCATTGTATTTTGAAGCTGCTACCCTTTCTAGGAGAAACCAAATGAAAATTAGAGTACATTTTAAACTGCTATGCTTTCCATTTATTTTGTACTGTTCTTTTCACACAGTTCTGACCTTTTTATTGCTTGTCTCCTCTCACAAAAGTGTTGGGACTATCCAGATTCTTAGCAGTCTTCAGAGAACACAGCTATTCCACTCAGATTTTTTTTTTTGCTGAGTTTTCTGCTGCAGGCGAGAGAATAATTTTTATGTAGGTATGAATTAACATATTTTCAAAGCAATATAGTCAATTTATAGAACCCACAGAAATAAGAAAATGTCTTAGGTGGTCTGGGATGTAATACAGTAGCCTTTTATCCTAGTAAATGTAATTATTTTCTTTCTCAGTACAAGGAGGTGCATAATAAGGCTTTATTAGCTCAAAACCAGAGAAAAAGGAATAATAAAGAAAACAAACTTATCAATATAGCAATCTACAACTCATTTGGCTATTTGGCATGTATTTCAATATATTGTTGTCTGAGCTTTAATGTCAATTATGTCTTGATTGCATGACTTATTACAGAAAATTTATATTCTGCAATATACTATTGTTTGCACCCAAAGGTGTAGTTGTTAACAAAAATAACAAAATTCTATCTCTTCTGGAATGAGAAACTATGATCAGTTAAACCTGGGCATTGTGACCCCAGCTGTCATGTTCAGGAAGACAAGGTGGTGAAACCACAGGCTTCCTGAGCACAGAAGCACACAAATGCAAATTCCTTGTGTGAATGTGAAAAGGGAATTTTAATAGAAAATCTTCCTCATACAGTTATTGAAGGATTAGAAAAAAATATTTTAATTCCCCTCCTCACCTTCACACTATGAAAAAGCCTGGTCCCTGTTAAACCAAGGGTATGGAGAGAAGCCTGGAACATGCTCTTCTCTGGTTAAACAGGGAAGGAAGACCAAAAGTCATCCAGCACCTACTTCCCTGCCTAGAGAAACCCCTCCTAAAAGCACTCAATATGAACCCTTCCAGTGTCAAACGTGACAGAGAATAAAAGACAAAGTTGGTGACTTTCTTAGTCAACATGTTAGTGAGACTGTTAGTGACTATGTTAAAGAAAATGTGTGTTCCCACTCCCTTCTAGAAAGGCTTGCAAGGTGCTAAACTGTGGGGAAAAATACTACTTTTAGCATAATAAATTGCTTGGAAACTGGTGTTCAAGCCCCATCAGGGCTGAGGTGGAAATAGTGGAGCCAGATGGAGAAAGCTGGAGCTTCCCCAGCCCATGTCATGCCAGGCTCCAGCCAGCTCTTACGTTTGGCATGGTTTGCCACACGATCACGCAAGTGTGACCACTGATACAAGGCTGGTGATGGAAAGGTATGATCAGGGTTAGAGAGGAGAGTGGGAGGGCCTCTTTCAGCAGCAGCAATCTCCAATTGCTTCAGCTACCAAACTGTGCCTTTAGGGCCATCTTCTCTCCTATCTGAATTACTTTTCCTGAGAGTTTGGACCTAGATGATGAATGTGAGGAAAAGGCTGGATTCCATATATTTTTACCTTGTTTGCTCTTGCTTTGGCTGAAGGATGTGCCCACCTCACTATATCCTCCTTTCAGGTAGCTGTAGAGAATAAGGTCTCCACTCAGTCTCCTTCTCTCCAGGCTAAGGAAAATCAGGGCTATAGGGTTTTTTGAAGGGAAAATGTCAAAGCCCAGGGAGTCTGGCCTGAGCTGGAGGGTTGTTAAAGAAACAAAGGAAGGATGGAGTGGGTAGATCATTACCGAATGTCCCAGCTCCACGGGCCCTGCTTCCCTAATGAGCCTGAAGCATGCAGTGCCACCTCTCTCTTCATATGTAAAGCTAATCCCTTGTTCTCTCTGACAGCCCATATTTACATTTGCAAATGAATCAATCTTCCCACACTGCCTCTGCTCTGAGAGCAGAGGGGACTGGGCGCCCAGCATCCACTGAATCAGCCCCACGGTCCTCCCAAGACCTCCCATCTTCCCCTTGGCCAGGTGTCCACCCTGAGAAGTGGAGGAATAAATATCTTGATGACAAGAACACCAATGGGTCAGTTGTCTGATGGAACTCATCCCAAATGGAGAAGTTAACCCCCTCGGGCAAGCACACAGTGTTGGTGGAGACCTGGCTCTTTTCAAATGTTTTCTCGCTTTCGCGTTTCCACCGCACTGGGGCCAGGCCGCAGAGCTGCCTCTCTTGGTGCTGCCTGGAAGCTGGAAATTCAGGCAATGGGGCAATGAATGCAGAATTATTTTTCTTTCGTTTCTCACCCTGCCACCCTCTTTTTGTATGACATTATTATTTATTCCAAACCCTAATACCCAGACTTGAAAAGCACTTAGGAAAAAACATGCCAAATGACTTTATCCATGTGCATAGTATGGCAGCAAAATAAGTGGGAGGCTCCGTGTTGAGAGGGATGAGCGAGTGGAAGCCTGCCAAATTGTTGCATGATGTTCAGTGTGATGGCAGTGGCTTGCACACCAACTGGGGAACAGCCATCTTCCTGGATTTCATCAGAGCCACCAGAGGCACATCAGGGCTGTGCAGGCAGAGCTGAGGATGGCGGATGAGGTGCTGCTCCCCAGTGCTGCAGGGCCATGCAAGGCAGGGCCTCTGCTGTCTCCATGCTCCTCTCCTCTGTCCCTTGGCATTTCTACAGCTCATGTGGCTAGGTTTGAGGCAGGTCAGGGAGCCAAATTAGCCAAAAACTACTCTTTTTTTTCTTTTTGAGGAGATACACAGAGGTTTTGGTGTCTGAGCTGCCCGTGGCACTCACTCATGAAGGAGTGGAGAGGTGTGGGCAAGGAAGAGAGGATGATGGGGTGGGGGATGAGGGTCAGTTCAAAGTACCATCAAACCTCACCCTCAGGTGCTATTTAACGGACAGCATTTTCATCAGGCAGTTGTGGTTTCTGGAGGGGCCTTGTGAAAAGTAAGAAGATTTTGCATTATGTTCTCGTCTAATGACAACCAAGTAATTGTTTTGACTAATTTGCCAGGAATGATCCTGCAAATGCATTTTGGTAGCAGAATGGAGGCAAGAAGTCATCTCCCCAGCACGGGATCTCACGGTAATTGCTAAATATGTTGAAGTAGGGGAGAAAAAGGTGGGAACATATGCACTGTATTCCTTCTTTTGTTTCCATGAATAAGGAGTAATACCCCTGCAAATGCAGAGAAACCAAGAAGGGAAATCACAGCCCTTCCTGCAGCCCACAGCAGGGAGCCCCGCGCCTGCCGCTCAGCTATTGTGTGCCTCCCAAAGAGGGGCTTATTCTGCCGAAATGCCAGGCGTTTCTGGAGCTAAGGTTATCCTCCGAGTGGAATATATAAATAAGAGATTACTTGCAAGTGCTACAGCCAGGCTTGGGTTGTAGGAAATGTTTGTTTTCGTTTCTGTCACTAGGCAGCAGGGAACCCGTCGCCTTTGTTCTGGAGGTCATGCTGCTGGAGATGGCAAATATTGACATACGTGGAGGTAGTTTTCATTTTCATGTGTTTCTTGTTACCTCTCACCGCTATGTCATTTTACTTTTCTGTTCTCTTGTTTTCCAACACTTTTTTTCTTTTTGATCGCCCTCCTTGAATGTTTCCCTGCACTGACAATACTGTTCTGGGGTTGCAAATGATGTGACAAAACTGCAGGTGATATTACGACCTCATAACCCTTCTGGTGACTTGCTCCAAATGAGCTGACAGCTTCAGCTTCTGCCCACCGTGATAGGGACAGGGGTCTGTGTGCCAGAGGCATTAATGAGCAGGCATGATAGGGATTCTCTTGCAGAAATTGCACTTCCCTTCTGGTCCTTTCGCAGTTGTCATTCCAGCTCAGGGCTCCAAAATATTTTGAGGTGATGCATACTTCATCCTTTTTCTGCTTGTGCTGTACCTGGCTGGTGCTGAGATGGAGAAACAACTTTTTATCAGACATAAAAAGGAAAGGAGGGAGATGAAGAGACCAGCAACTTACCCGATATAATTTTTTTTTCTCTCTAGATTCATTACTTTGATTAATTTTCTGTGATGCGCTCTAATGCACCCAATGATTTCTACCTATTACTGGTCATATAAAATTCTTGTTTATGTTACTGATCAGATCCCAAATTTGGGAATATTATGTACCTCAACTCACTGAGGTACAGCGATCTTCCAGGAAGAAAAATACCCATGTTAGGAAATTCTGGAAATGACTGTGCAAAACCTGTGATATGAACTAAGGGAACGCAGACATAGACAACAAAAATGATCCTGGCCCTATAAGCTCAATTTTGTAAAATTGTATTTTATTTTCAGTTAATCACAATGGAAAAGCAGGAAATTATGTTTTGGCATTGAAGTATTTGCAGTACTCCTTACATACCACATACAATGGGAATGGCTTTAACATTTGACATTCTACAAAGAAAACAGCTAACATTAAAAATAAAAAATATATTAATAAATAAATGGCTGACAGGGATCTCAGGAAGTCACCTAAATCTTTACAGCAATTCCTCCAAGTAAAACTTGCTTGTTGTATAGGGGCTGTAACCTGTACATTAACCTACTGTAGCAACTAACTGGCTGCATAGTTCATGTTGATGGTAATGCCAAATATTACCACCCATGGAGGCAGCTTTCAATTCCATGCATTCCTTGTCACCTGTTTCTGCTACAGCATTTTGCTTTCCTAACACTGTGTACGGACAAATATCGCTTGCACTGAGAATTCCTGTACAGATAACCCTTTCTTCCAAGGACTCCCTGCTCTTCACATTTATCTGCAGTATTCCTGAAGCATCTCAGTAACTCTGATGCCTTTTCAAGAAAGCCATCCTAGAAATTATTTCCTTGCAACAGTAATTCTAAAGTTTGCTGTGAACAAAAGACAGAGCATTTAGCTGACCTGTACCTTGATTCTCAGCCTATTCCTACGCGAATATCCAATTACCCCTTCCAGATCCCATAGTGGCAAGGGAGGGAAAGGCGGGAGGTACTCTAATCACGTTGCAATTATGATTCTTCCACTGTCTTTTCCCATTCTTCTGAAAATTATGCAGACTGGAAGTGTTAGTAAGCTGATCATGATAGCAGGTATTTGTTAATAAATATGCTCAGAACAGTTTGGATGAATAATGCTTGAGCAATAAAGGATCGCCTCATAGGTAGCTGTGCGATTAGCCGTTGACCTCATGTGTTGTTTCTGTCTCACCTGGGTGATGGAAGTTTCTGAAGAAGGAACAGAGAGCTCTGATTATAAATTACACTTTCTGATAGAAACTCTTGGATTGATAATAACTTATTGTACAATCCATGAAATGTTCAGGTTTCACAAACCCCTTGTGATTAGAGTCCTCACAAAGAAATGGAAACCTGCCTGAATCACTCATAATTTTAATTTGTGAACATAATCATAAATCAAGGCTCTTTTTATAGGAGGCTCTTGCCCTTTTGCTGGTTGTACAGGTGCAATTTTGTTCAGCAAGAAGTAAGGCCAAGTTTGGGAGAGATCTTCCTGTAGAAAGAAAGCGATGTTGCTCTTCATAGACTCAATATCAAAGTTGTTCATCAAAAGGTCAACATCCTCCATCTGCAAACAGCACCCAGGGGCAGCTCTCTGATGTCAAAACGTACCTGGTTTGACAGCATCTATTTCTGCCCATGCTTTGAAGGCTGGGGGTTTATGTGCCTGACAAAACGCTGCCGCAGCATCTCTGGCTGCCGCCACTCTAAATTTGCCATGTCTAGGACAAGAGATAAATCTCTGTGTGCTGAGGGAAATCAAAGCTATTACATGTCCTTAAAAGTCTTCAGGATGCTGCCCTGATTTATGTAACCTTCCTGCACAGCAGGACACTTCAATAAATCATGATCCCACCCCCATCAGTCAACAATGAAGAATATTCCTCCCATTACAATGCCGAAAGGACAACCTCCCCCCTTTCAGTCCCAAGTTGAGGAAAGAACTCCCTCTCTGCCCATGTGACCTCTGGAGGTAGTAGCCAGCCTCCATGGTGGATGGGACTCATGATCCCTCTGTGCGTTTCCTAACATTAACATCTCGGGGGCTCTCAGCCAACTTTGTCTTTAGTCCCCATCCTCAGAAAGGTGGTTTCCAACAAATTGCTCTACTGAATGAGGACTGTAGCTCCGTTGGTCTTTTAAAACCCAGACTAATATTGACCCTGCCCTCATTCTTTCATCTGATGGTTTATTTTGCCACCAGCTTTCTGCAACAGGACAAGCTGTCCCATAACAAAGGAGATTTCATACAGGACATAAGTCTGATTTCCATTGTGACGGCTCCCGCCCCAGAGCGATGGTGGAGCAATTAGTTTTTGCTGTGTGTAGTTTCTGCAACCGTGGTTGTAGACAGGTGCTGTTGTCTCAAAGAAGGGACGTTCCTCCACAGCCTCGCCTGGGCTGGGCATCCCTGCTCGTCACAGCACTACAAACGAGATCCTATATCGTCCCCATCAGTTTAAAGGACTTTAAGTCTGTTAAAGTTTAATCTGACAGACCCTTCTTTACCATTCATAGCAGAGAGATGAACAAGCAATTGCAGTGGACTAGTTTGCATCTAATAATGGGGCAAATAAAAAGCAAGACCAATTTGCTTCAGTTTGTTTAAAAAAAGAATGCATGGAAAAGAAAAGAAAGATGGTTTGGTGTATATGGAGGGATGAAGCTGAATATAATATACAGTGCACTACCAAATCTGTGCTTAGCACCTTGTTTCCTTTCAGTGGCATTATAGCACTGAATTATTTATCAAACAGATTAACAGTACATACATGTATATTTAATGTAGAAGTTTTCATCCATTTACAGAGAGGTTTTAAATTAGCACATGAGAGAGGCTCCTTCCTTGGGTGTCATCACTCCTTCATAGCAGCTGCCCTTCCCCAGCCTGTGAACCTCATTCTATTTTTGAATATATTTCTCCAGGTCTCAATAATGTTGAGCAGAGGTCTACTAGAAATGCTACTGCCGCTTCAGGCATATGGGGGCTTTCATATCTTCAGCAATGGAAGAGAAATCGGACAGGCAGAGATGGGGACCTCAGTGCACCCAGAGGGGCCATGTTGGGTGTGTGGGGAGGAAGCAAGGTCCTGTCAGACCAGGAGATGGCTGGGTGCATTAACAGTAAGCATAAAATGGCCTGATCCTGCTGCCTAAAAGTCTTTTTTTGGGAAAATAAACTTGTTGTATGACATGGCAACTCAAGCAACCAAGCTCTTGCTTAGCTGCCCTCCAAAGCAGTCCAGCTTTTCCAAGTTTTTCAGCATCAGCATCTCCTTGGCTTAACTCTTACTGCACCCCAGGGGTCTGCCTCTGGCACTCACTACAGGGTAATTTCATTGAAGTATGTGTGCAGACCCCAAGATATTTTAAAATAATTCTTCAGCTGAAGTTCAAATATATTTCTTAAAATGAGGATCCTATTGAGACACCTGAAGAACATTTTTGTACCTTTTTCTTCCCTCTCCATCCCACAAATACATGCGGTCACCTTTGACAATCACACTGCCTTTTAGTTGGAGGTTGGTGTCAAACTTAAACTACATCTGGCAACGCCATTCAAAGCTTCAGTTCAGTTTTTCAGTGTATTGTCTGCAGTTTGAGAAAGATCAGGCCTTTGCAAATTTAATTTACTCATTTTCCAAAGCTGAAAAGCGTCTGTTTTCTTGTGCTTACAAGCTACAACTTGATTATCTGAACCTGGCTTCCTCGTGCACCCAGCATAAAAGTTACAGTATTCCTCTTAGGTATTGAAACAAGGATTTCTTCACAAAGACTTGGTTTGAGTTATGCTGGGCAGCTCTCAAGAGAAGGGGGTGGGGGGGGGAATCAATAACAGAAGATTTCCTACAGTATGCAGCACTGTAGCTAGGGAAAACTGGAGTGTTACAACTAAATATTTATAGCGAAACACTTGCTAAAACGCTCTGTACAGTAAATAATTACCATATTGCTTCAGCCGGATGTCTGACACAAGCCAGGCAGAGCCCATTCCTGTTGGTATTTCTGGATGGGGAGAAGCCGTTGCATGTATCTCGTTTGCGTGCTCCAGAGTCACTGCAGGGAGGATACAGCACCCTGGAGACAGCTTGCCCCATTTCTGATACCACCAACAATGCCTGAACCAAAGCGAGATGATACCTGATTCTAAAGCTCTAGCAGGCACTGCTGCCCAGGACATCCCCATCCCACCAACCATAGGAGTCAGGAGACTCTCCACCCAAACCCTGCTCAGGTCTGGATCTCCAAAAGCAAAGTTTAGGTCACGCTGTTTATTGCTATGAAAGGTGCTGCTGAAAAAAACCCAAACCTGCAAACTGAAGCAGATGTTAGGCTGAGATCATTTGTTTGGTGTTCATCAATGATCTCTGTGTGCTCCCTTTTCTGTTCTTGTGGAGGACAAATCTGCTTTTAATTCTTCACATATCCGAAATGATCTACTTATCTAAGCCTGCAACACTTTCATCTATGGATCAAAAATATCCTGGTGCATTAGGAATAATGAATTTACCCTGTAGGATAATGTATTTTAATCTTTTTATGAGCTAGCTCTCCTCCCAGTTTTAAACCAAGGAGGCCTCTTAGCAATCTCAGAGACTTGAAAGACTCGATTCTCTGCTGCATTAATGCACACACATATTATCACTAATTGTTTAGCCTCTCTTTAATCTATTTAAATGCATAATATTGACTTCAAACATATTATTCTATTTCCATTTCAAATTAAGCAGAGAGATTTGTTCACTGCTAGTTTTTAAATGTTGATATGAGGGCCAGATTTTACCATAGCGTTAGCTGGAGATAAATACCTTCTCACCTGAGTGCTAGTGGTAAATATCTCTCACAAGGGAAAATGCTCAGGATGGGAGTTCTGTTTACCTTTCTCCCTTTCTCTTCTCCTTTACATAATATTACAGTTAGATAGAAATTGTTAAAATTGAGTGTTTGTGCTTGACACTTGAATTTATTAAATCTGTGTAAGTGTCTCAAGCCTTACAAAACCACATGCAAGTATTCTTATGAGCAGACAAGTTTGCCATTATTTAGCTTAGACAGCTTTGGGCAAATATCCCAGACCTGAGTATTTAGAGGAGCACCTGTGAACCTCAGCGAATTCTGTACCCTTGCTCATAATAACACTTTGCTCTGCTCTCCAACCTTTCCCTAATTGTGCCCTGTCCTCACAAACACAAGCAGGGACTGAAAACGAATGCACGTGAAATATATAAAAACTACTGTGACAGGGGAGTAGGAAGTAGCGATGCTGGGGAAATGGCTCGGGTAACTCTTTGTAAGGAAGTATTTCAATTTACTTGACTCCGCTGAAGTGCCCCTTGACAATGTCCTTCCAGTAGAAGGACGTGTTCTCCCGACATAATATAGAACTGAGGGCATCAGCCAGGACTTTGGGTAGAGGCCATGTGATGGGCTATTGGTCCTGTCTGAAAGCAACACCACTATCAGGATGGGTGTCTGGTCCCTGACAGCTGAGGTACATATTCTACTTCGACTTGGTAAAAGTGAGTTTCTCAACTTTTCTCTAACGGATGTAATATGTAAGAGATTTTCCAACTTTTCTACAGAAGATGGGGAGAAAGGAGTCAGATTCATGGCCTGTTGACTGGCTGAACTTGTTAATTTTTTTTCTTTATGGATAAGTGATTATTTTATATGGAAGAAATTAGTAGGAAGGGAAGTGCCATCAGGCATGCCTACCAGTGAGCCAGAACAAAAAGTTATCAGGGAAAGAAAATGTGCACAAGTACAGATATGAGACAGCCTTTAGGTAAAAGTTAGAAAGACAGTGAATAAAAAACCAGGCATATAACGGAAACAAAATCTAGTGTAACGTTCGCAATCTTGCTCTGATTATCAGTTTGATCTCTTACAAAATCCCAGGGCACATACAGAAGGCTATTTGAAATGGTTGACGGCTCAGAGGTGATGGGTTGAGTAACCTCTCTTCGTGTTAGATGGACCCTGGAGCCATTAAAAACTCTCATCAAAATGAAGAGTTTTCATTTTTAAGAGGTTTGGAAATAAAAAGTTATAGGGTGAAGCATTGAAAGTGCTTACTTGTGTTTACAATTCACATCAGCATAGTGAAACACATCTTAATGTCCACAGGAGGCAGGACAGATAAATGACCATATGTTGCCCCAGGAGCATTTACTTCATTAATGAGGATGTTAGCTTGAATTTTTCTCTTGAGAGTCATTGAAAGGAGGTGATTGATACAGCTAGAAAACTGTGACAAGTAACTTCTATAATTCAATCCATAAACTATGTTTCACCTCTTAAAAGCTCTGGGGACTGTGGCAGATTTGGTGAGAATTCTCTGGTTTGTCCTGTGAAATGTTGCCATTAGATTAAACTGTAAATATAGGGGAAAAAAGAAAATACCAAACACAGATCTGTGTGCCTGCCATCACCCGCAGTGCCGTGGGGCATCCTTGTGTGGCATTGTCAGGAGAAGGGCAGATGTGCACATCCGAGGGCAAGGCGAGGTCCCCCCTGCTCCCTCTAACAGGAGATGTAGATCGGTGCTGCATCCTTGAGAAATGTGCTTCCCAGCAATTAAGTGCTCCTGAAAAAGTAAAAGGTAAACCCTTTTGAGGTTTTGTGTCATAGAACTGAAATATTCTATTCTATTCTATTTTTTTTTTCCCCTTTCCTTAACACAGCCAGTTATTTGCCATTACAATCAGGGGAAGCTCCATTCATCATCAGGAGATCTGGACAACATCTTTTATACAGATGGAGCAGTTAGACATTACTTGCGTAGTCAAAATTGCAACTGATAGTTGTTTTTATTGGTAGCTAACAGAAGATTTTTTTTTTCCAAGCTGCTTATAAAGATGGTTGCATGGAAAAAGTATTATGGTGGAACAAGGCCATGCTATTTATAGAGTGAATCTGCTGAAATAGTTCTTTCTGTGATAAAAACTCTTTGTCAAAATTAACTGAATCTACACAATATCTCTTTTGGAGAACTTGATCACTTTTGCCTGTAGAAATGGTAAAACGTCACTCAAGATCACACATCAGCTCCATGATGCAGCTTGGTCTTCAAAGTGGATCTCATGGCACTCACAGCTAATAGCTCATTTGCCATTAGACTCTGGGATAAAGCACACAAAAGGAAATTATTTAGCACAAGGAAGAGAACATTTGCAAAACAATCCTTTTGCTTTGGTGTCAGCTCTAGTGTTGGCTTCAATACAGCCTCCTGTTCAGTAAATTTCAAAGATCGTCAGGAGTTACATCCACAGATCAGTTTTGGTCATAAAATCTCAATGTTCTGCTCTCTTGCCACACCCCAGCTTTTCTACTGTGACTGCTTCAGCTCCTAATGGAGTGTAAGGAAGAAAAGCTGGGCACAAATAGTGTTGATTCAATGAATTTGCAGCCTGCTTAAAGAACTCTGCTCTGCCCTAACAGGATTTTATGGGAAACAAAAGACGAAGGGAAAATGGGTCCTCTAACAGAAAAGAAATCCTCTGGTTTTGCTAATGCCAAGCTTATCTCAGTGCCACATGATGATGCATCCCAGTAACACATAAGTAAGCACTGAGATCAGATTGGTTCCACGTTCGGTGAAAAAAAAAAAAAACCCGTCGAGCACCATTAAATCACTGCAATGACCTCCAAATGAAAAGATTTCGTGTGGGCGTAAGTGGAGAAAAATCCTGTAACTAGTTTTATTTTGGCAATGTGAAGCTTGTTTCAAATGTCTTTTAAACAGAAACACCGGGTAAAAGCAGTTCATGGGACATCTGGAGCGGGGAGTGCCCAGGGTTGGGCTTAGACACCCCCTTCCCTCTGCAAGGGTGGGAGGGCCACCGGGCCTCAAATCGTGTCCCTGCCCAACTCCTAACAGCACCGAGGAGCCACTCTGAGGGGCTTTCTTCTGGGCAGGGACCTGTCAGAATCCAACTTTCCATCTTCTTCTTTCTCCCCTCAAATCAGGAGACAGGCAATGACGAGGGTGAGGCCAGGAGGTGAGAGCGTGTCTCTAAATCCTTAAGCAGGACCATTGGCCCTGAAGATGCCAAGAACTTATCCCATCGCTCCCGCTTGGCAAGGACAGACCCATGGTTGCTAATAACAGACCAATATTTTAATATTGAGGCTTGTCTGGGGGAAAATGGAGGGAAAAACCTTTGCGGTCACACTCCTCTGGGTCATCTTTGTGTTTGGCTGGTTCAAGGCAAGACTTATGAAATGTCAGACTTAGAGTCATAAATGAACGGACAGTTATGGGTTGCCTCTATACCGTGTTTTGACTAGAAAACCCAGCAATCCACTTGTCCCCTGAGTCAATTCACATGAGACCCTGTTGGATTTCCCTCTTGATGAAGCCAAAAAGCCAATTTTCAGATTTTCTGTGTCTTCCTTTCCTCATGCCTAATGTGTTGTCTCTAGCAGTTATGAAGGGCAAGTCTATTTTGCAGTCTGGTGGTATGACTATAGTTTGTGTCGATGTACCAAGCTATCTTTAAGCTCACTCCCTGGGGTACAGTAACAGAGCAGCACAGCTTTTCAAAGCAGGAATATTGCCCAACTATTTTGAAGCCTATTCTGAATTCCATGTTACCGTGTGGAATCAATGGTGACCAGTCAGGTTGTTTAAACGTAGGTGGGATACATCTCGGTCAACAGCAATTAGACATCTGGGCTGCAGCACCAGTGTCTCCTGAGATGGATTGCTGTTGTACAGCAGCAATCCAGCACTGATGGCAGCGATGGGAAGTGTGTGTGCAACTGGTAAACCATTTCAAAGGGGAAGGAACACCACAGCTGAGTAATGGACAATTCAGCATGGGGTTTACAATAGTATTAAACATCAGTCTAGTACAGATTCTGCCAAAATCTATGCTAAATCCATGGGAACAGCATTCGTTTTTTTCTTGGACAAACTACAGTTTTGGGCTATAAGCACGCATTAAATCCATGCTGGAAAAGAAGTGGTAATCTGAGCCTCAGCATGACCTCTCTTAGCTTAGCTCTCTCTTTTATTACTGCTGTTCACCCAGACTATTGCTTTGAATGCAGATGAACTTGGAAAAAGGAATGAAGCCAGCGAAAAAAAGCAGAGGTGTCAAGCATCACCCCAGATCTCTGAGCAGGGAGCACCAGCTCTTCCCGTTCCTGCAGGGTCTCCTCACCTTCAGATCTTTCTGCAAGCAAATTACTGAAGCAAACACTTCCAGTTTTCTTTTATACTAATCAACATCACTTTTTCCCCGCAGCTGATAATTGCTCCTGACTTTTCACTGTGTGAAAACCAGCGAGCCAAATCCACTGCTGGAATACGCAGCGGAAGCATCACTGGGAATCAGAGGGGCTTTGTCAGGTACGCTTGCTGGGGCTGGAAGGTCCTTTTCACAGCTTTCCTCATGGGCCCAGCACCTCCATGGCGCTAAACAGGGCTGCAGGGACACAATTACTTTTCCTTTTAAATGGAAAGGCTCAGGCATGGTGTTTTCTTATTGTTTTCTTTAATTATTATTTACAGTTACAAGGACTGATTTAAGCAAGCTGTCAGCACAGGAGGAACAGTGGTAGAGCTGTTCAGTCCTTTCTCCAGGGATATGATGGTATTAATAATATGATCATTTTCTTTTGAAAAAATCTATTGTAAGATCCATAAAGCATAAGAACAAACCTTTGAACACCTTCTCCTATACCCTGTCTCTAACAGTAGCTGGTAGCAGTTGCTGAGGGAAGGGACTAATTATGCACTCTCAGATAGGCAACTGCTCCAACTAACAGGCAATTATTTGCTGGATATTTGTATTTAAAAATAAGGAATTTAAACAGTAAATATAATACATAATTATTGAGGCAAATTGTGAAATGCTCAGGCAAAATGGCATCTCAATAGGATAAATCTATCAGGATTTTGGGAAAGAATTTATTTATTTATTTGAAGTCGTTTTCATTTTCTCTGATTTTCTTTTTTTTTTTTTTTTTTTTTTTTCTCCATCCAGCCATCCCAGCCTTTCAGCATCTTGACCAGTGGTCGTGCACCTTTAACAGGCTGGTTCATCTGTACCTCTGAAGTGGTTTTCCCAGTGCTTAGAGACACAGAGAGGGTGTCTCAGCAACCCAGTTGGGTAAGTGATTACATTGCTTCTGTTGACAGCATGCTTCAGAACATTTATTTTTCCTCAGCAAGATGGTGTTTCCCATATTGTCCAACTGGCTGCTGGCTCCTCAGTACCAAGGGACCAACTGCTACTGCTTCTCTTTTATCTTTTCATGACTTAAGGGTTGCTGGCAAAAGGACAGAGGGGTGTTTTCTCTCCCCCTTCACCGGTAAACGAGATAACAGGCAGCAAAGTCAGTATCACCACCTCAATTACAATCAGCCAGGTTATCTGCTGGCTGCCATCAGGAACTGTCTTTATTAACAAAGCGCCTTTAGCGCAACAGCAGAGAGCTTTCAGGGCAGTTCATCAGAGAAAGAAACCACTTTTAGAAGCCGCTACTTCAAGGTAAAAAAAAAATACTGGAAGCATTCCTGAAATTTGGGATAAAACGTTATGCTGTTATTCCCTTCCTCACCCCTCCATGTTTCTTTCCTGATGCTTTTTAATTTTTTAAAACCATGGTGTTTAAAATCTATAAAAAGATGTATTTTGTATATTCTATCCAGATTAAAAAGGGTTTAGAAGAAAATATATTATCAAACTTCAACTTAGTTTTGCAGGGCCAGCTTTGTTTTTATGAATTCAGAAATACCAGGGCAGATCCTCCGCTATGATAAATTAAAACTTTGTAGATATGAAAATTAATGTAAGGTGAAAATGTGCTCTCTATAAACTAGAAAAATATTTGAACAGTGCTATTGTTTGTTTTTCAAAGGATATGTGTCAAAATAGGTCTAATCATCTGAATTCCCAACAAAGAAAAATCCTGGTTTATTGCAATTAAAAGCTGATTTTAGCCAAATTCAGCCACCTCTTCAGTGCTTGTGGTGGCCTTATGTCATCAAAGCTGATGTAGTTTCACTCAAGTGGAATTTCTTCAGTTCTGAGGTTTTCACGAACGGGAGTGGCCAATAAGAAGGAAAAAAAAAGAGCTCTTCCTAAACTATGGATCTCTTGTTCATAAATAGGCAGACTTACTAATTATTCCTTACTTTTTATGCCTGTTCAAAGTTACATGATCACTGATAGCATTGATTAATAAGGCATTACAAAAGTGGAACCACATTATATCAACATTACAGTACTGTAATATTGCTTATATCCTGAAATGTGGCAAATTTTCCAAGTATAGACTACACCAGAGGCACTCATCTTCCCACACAGTCCACGAGTGAATAAATGTGTTCCAGTACAATGTACAGTCCTCATAAATCAGCTCATTATCTCTCAGGTATCAGTACATATCACTAAAATTGATGTCATGTTTATAACCCCTGCTCACAGAGCATGTGTGTGGAAATGGACTCAAATCTGCTGAATAGATATTCTGACCCTTGATGACCTTCATTTAATCATCTTTCATACAACATGGAAGAAAATAACAGTGTCATCGAAGAAATTAATATAATTTTAGTGAATTATCTCCAATAGTCTCATAAGGTCATTCATGAAGTTCAGTAATCACGATGGATGCCCTTTTCATGTGTGCTGATTTGGGAGGTCAATATCGGGATTTTATTTTTTCATTTGTTTTCGAAGCTTCACAATGAATTGCTGAGCGATATTATATCTATAAAAATAATTATTTCACTAGAGTGTAGCTTAACAGAATATGAGAAATGGAAATTTATGTCAGGAGCACAACGAAGGACTGAGCATCTCTATTACACAGCCGAAGAGATTATGCATGCAGTGCCACATCTCAGAAACACAGCGTGGAAAGAATAGAAATGCAGCGGCTCAGCGCGTAGCTCCTAAGGGAGGCTCTCCTGTTGTCTCAGGTTAGTTCCCAATTCATCCAGGAGACAAAAGAAAGCCCTGAGATGAAAGCCCAAACCCACCGTCACCTCCCGTCACAGCAGGGGGTTGGCCACTGCGGAGGAAGTTGCCGGACAACACCTAAGTGTTGCATAGCTCCTCCGTATTGACCCCAAAGCCTTTTGATATGTGCAAACAGACTTTGATGTGGTACGGCAGGACCTGCTCTCCATTGCCGCAGGGGAGCAGAGGGGGACCCTCCAGCAGCAGGTGGTGGCTCGGTGGCTTGAGGCAAGCAGCACAAGGCAGGCTGGAGGAGGGATGGGTGCCCACCACGGGTTGCGGAGCTGGAGGTGCCGTGGTGGATGGGCCAGCTCCCACCAGGACCTCACGAGCACGACCGTCATGTTTTGCCCTCCAGAGCTGCCGGTGAAAGGACTGTTGAGGCAGGCAGGGATGTGTGTGTCATGGGGAGGGAAGAACTACACCAGTCTAGGAGAGGGTAGAGCCAAGGTTTAACGCCACTTCGGCTGCCTCCTGAGAAGCAGATTGCAATGTACACAGTTTTGTACTTAACCCTCACGCTGTTTAATCTTCTCAGTAGGGAAAAGTGCTGCAAGCCTTTCCAAGGTAAATAAACGGCGGCTACTTTGCGCTGCATGTGCATTGCATACCCAGAGCCCATGGCGTCTTCCCCCACAGCTTTTTATCAACGCCTGGCCTTTTCCTTCTGCTTAGGTAACAAAATCCCCCTGCAGCCCTTCCCTTGTCTCCCTCAAGCATTTCCCACCACAGTTGCTGTAACTTCCCCTAGCTCAGCTGTGCAAAGATGCCCACTGCCCACTCAGGTCCCCTCTGAAAACACCCACCAGGGCTCTCTCCTCCCCACCCCTCCCAGTCCTGGACGCCAGACGTTTTTGGTCCTTCCAGGGTCTCAGTTAACACCGCCATCCATTTTTGAAGGTTCTTACTCTTGCCACACAGCCCACTCAATGGAGACCCTCCTGTCCATTTGCTTGTGAGCTGATGAGGCCACATCAGCCCCACCACCCAGTGTCTCCTCCAAGCCATCAGCTGAAGGACCCCCTACACTTCCCAACAGCTCTGTTTCTGCCATCCTCTGCTGCCTTTCCAGTCACTTCTTGTTTCCTGCAGTACAGTCTCCCTAATAACTTCCTCTTCCAGGATAAATAAAAAAAAAAAAATTAAATCTTTGATATTCAGAAAAATATTTAAATTCTGGACTTTTAAAGCAAAAGTTATGCCCTCTCTGTGATGAGACCAGATCTTGCCCCTGCCTGCTCCATCCTCCTCTGCTCATCTCCGCAACCTTTCTGCTTCGGGAGAGCTGCGCCGCTTGCAGTAAGCACCTTCCCTGCCTCTTGAATGAAGGATGCTGAGGTCACTGATAGTGCCAACCTCGGGTCTCACCTCTGTACTGTAAATGTAGGGAGAGAGGGAGATGGACAAGGAACACAATGTATTCTGTGTCTCCCTGCAGTAAAAAAAAAAAACCCTTTATGCCCACGCATATATGCCAAGTCGGTACAGATGTGCTACTGCAGGTAATGTTGACAAACACACACCTTCCTGAGTTACTCCCAAGCTTGGACATGTTACGACAGATCGATTACTTGTCATCTTATAAAGCAGGCTAACTTTCTAAAATGAGAAATGCTGTTGAGTGTCTCTGCCAGAATTGTCACTTAAAAATGAGAGAGACAGAAATTTTCCAGTATTCTCCTTAGGTAATTTGTTTAACAAATATTTTTCTGTTTGTGTCATCTAATAATTCCTATGCCAAAACTACTGTAGATTTGAATTCTGAATTTCAATTTAACAGGAAGAAAATTGTTGGCTCCTTTGACAAGACTTACTCAGTGCTTCTCATTGACAAGCCAGAAGTGCGAGTTCTACCATAGCTACAACTACTTCTGTTGAGCATGTAGCACAGGCCACTGGCCAATTAAACATCCAATGTTATGGACATATCTAATTTTTTTTGTCTCCAGTGAAAAAGCTGAGGAAAAATCCAGATCTACTGAAATCCATAGCTAAAATTCCAGTTACTGCAGGTGGAGCTAAAAAGTTCCTCCAGGATTTCCACGAGCCGCATGCATAAGAAGATTTTTTCCATGCTGGCAAATGTACGATTTTTCACATCTCGTATTTAAACCCTCAAATAAGGACCTGCAACTATATACATTAATCTCTAGTTATCTTATTTTATGTGAATTACTACTCAGACATTTTATAGCAGTCTTCACTGCAGTTTCCAAACCCCTCGCAGTTCGTAATATTTTACCTTTGTCAAGTGAAGGAGGAAACCTGTAAGAATTTAAGCTCAGATTAGATGCAGCTTTGTAAAAACTGATAAATGAACTTGGCCAGGCCGGATGTGAGCCATGGAAAGTTGAGTGCCTGGTCCAGCAATGAGCACACGCAGAGAAAATGCAGAGCAGAGCTGAAAACAGAACTGAGATCTGTGGAGTCCTGATGGTTTCACAGCCCAGCCACCTCTTCTCTACCTGTTTGCGTCAGTCTCAGCTGTCCACTGCTTTGAAAACATGCACACACAGCATGACTTTTCTGGACCCACAGCAGCAGGCCATTCTCCCTATGTGTCACAATAGGCTTGTAGACTCCCTCCCTTCTTTCTCCAGGGCTTTTTCTTATCCCTGCCAAAACCACAGTAGAGGGAACATTAGTCACTGCTTCAGTTTCTTGCAAAAAGCAATGACTTTGAAATCCCAGTTAGCATGGAGAGAAGTTTAGAAGAACCATCCTGTCCCATCCTGATCTCCTTTACCTCAGCCTCAAGCCAAGGGGGAGACAAAAATATGACAGTTGCATTCTGGTCAGGTGAAGGACAAATAGGGAAACCCATCCTAAAAATTCAGCACCAAATGTATGGCGTAATGTCAGGGCAAGTAAATGCAAAGAACCCTGATCACTTTTTTTTTAACCTTTGGGTCGTGTTGAGAGGGGGGCATTAAAGACTCCCTGTGAAGAGATATCAAAGGAAAGAATGTGATGACCTCAATGAAATAGCAAATGACACAGCAGATCTCAGGAACACAACCTTTGTGGTTCTTCTGAAAGAAGTTTTACTGTAAGAGCGTGAGACGAGGGAATCTGAGGTTAGCCATCGGAGATGGGTGTTTCAGCATCAGCGTGAGAGGTGAGTCAGGTGAGCACTTTACAGAGGGCAACCAGCTCTAATAAGCCATTGCGCTAATAAGGAGAGCTCATTTCATCCACCATTAGACATCCATTAAGGACTTTAATTTTTGCGAGCTCGCTTGCGTGAAGCGGAATCAGCGGAGAGGTATGTTTATTAAACTTCGCTATTCATTTTGCCCAAAATGGCCTTGTACCCTAATGGGGAAGAAAAAAGCCAGCAATTCAATAGATGAATACTGTGAAAAATGTTCCCAGTCATTTCCCTGCTAATAACATACATGTAAATGGAAATGGGCTTTGGTCACCTTAAGGAAGCAAAAGCTTTTTAGGCTGTTCTTAAAAAGAGTGGATGACTGACTTTTCAAAGTTCCTCGTGAAACGCAGCCCCCACTAACTTCCACAGGGTGTGGTGCTCCTAAGCATACATAGGGGTATAAAAAATAATGAGTGATGGATCTAAGCCCTCAGAAAAATGTTAAATCACTAATAATGGTCCAAATCATTCTTCCCACACAACCTCTAGGTGCAGCTTTGTGTTGGAGGTCCTGCCCATGGTGTTGCACCATGGGGAGTCTGTCAGCATTGAGGAGCAGTTGAAGCAACGTGGCAGCCTCGTGGCCTGGTGGCTCTGTGCCTGCTTCTGGGAATGGGAGAACCCATGCAGAGACACCAGGGTTACTCACTCAGATATGGGAACTGCTACTTCCAGCCACGGTGCTGCTTCACACAGTTGTGCACCTCATTCCAGCCTTTAATCTTTAACCCTGATCACGCCTTAGGGTAAATATTTTCTTCTTTAAAACAGAATTTTGGTACTAAAAATTCCTACACCTCATGAATTTTTGAAAGTCCCTTTACCTGTAATTTAAAAGTTCTCTGTCAAATCTTGATTGACACGCTTCATTCTGCAGAGTGCTCTGCAAGAGGAAGCCTCAGCACTTGTTCAGCTCAAGGCTAAGGACTGGTTTCTATGGTGTTCCCCACCCCTCATAGCTGTGCAGGCCAGCTAGATGAAACCTAACTTGGTTTCAAGGAGCAGGAAAGCTGCCCCAAACAAGATGTCCCTGGCTTTTTGTCACACCGTAAGTGCATGCTGAGTTGAGCTTCATGACAGCCTTTAGCAAGAGACTAATGCTGGTTTTCCTTGGCAGAAAAAAAAACAATTGGAGAGCAGCAAGAGAAAAATGCCTGGTTCCTGCCGGGGTGCGGCAACCCGCAGTGATGCAGGGAGGGAGGGGGAAGGGACCGGGACCCAAAGTGTCACACAGATTGTGTGAGCGTGTGCGGGGTGGCACGTGATCTGAGATTCTCAACTATCAAACCCACAACATGTTGTTTGAGTGTGACAGCTTCTTAAATTCATTTGCATCTAAGTGTACGAATCTGGAAACACCCTCCCCTCAAGCTGAGCCCCTGCTCACAGCCTGATGTGGTGTCAGAGCCCAAGCAGAGGTACGCTAGTCTCCTCTTCCCAAATCCTGGTTTCCGTAGATCAGAGGAACAGTGTATCCATGTCTGTCACCTGGATGGCTGGGGACTGGGGACAGAGACAGCAGGCATCTGACTTCCAGTCAGGAAGCAGCCCAAGACATTTTCTCCATTTTGTTACACAGTTCTGTGTGTCTTTCCTTATTTTTTAGACAAAAAAAAAAACTTCAGTATACTTCTGATGATCCATCCTCAGGGTGTTTATTTCTGCTCAGACTCATGAGGAAGGCAAGCTCTCTGGAACATGCAGTCCTATTCCCAAGAAACCAGGTTTAAGGGAGTTGTGAATAACATTAGATATTTCTGTGAGTGTACAGAAATTAATCCTCTCAGACATTTCACATTTGTCTCCTGCTAATTTTGGAAAACATTCTTTGCACAAACTTACATACTGTATCTTTAATTCATATTTTCTTCCCTTAGATCAAAACTGACTAATTAAGTTCCTGAAAATGTTTGAAAAGATCAGTTCTGCTACACTTTCTTCTTCTTCTGGTCAAAAGCCATGACAAATAAATCCTCTGCAATAGCTTTCATTTAACTACAGACTGCATCAGACTGCTTCACTGCTTGCAACAGCGACCCGTTTAACAAACTTTTTCCCCTATGGGAGAAAGTCTCGCCAGCCTCAACTAAATATTTGGGGTTAAAAGTACTGTATCAGATTTATTTTTATAGCTCTAAAAGTGGTCATGGCTGCTTCTCAGCACAAACTCAGCGTTAGAGCCCCTGTTTCAAAGAGCCTGTAATATAAACCATGGAAGATCACAAGAAAACAGGTTGTCATGGTGGATGGAAGGTCCTGTAGACCAGTATGTGGCTCCTCAGAGTGGGGTAGGGAAATCTGCCACGTGGGAGAATTTCTTGTGTGATAGAATCATAGAAAAAAAAAATTATTTTGTGAATAGAATAATAGAATAGTTTGGGTTGGAAGGGATCTTTAGAGGTCACAGAGGGTCAAAATTTTTCTGACTTCACTTCCTTAAATGGAAAATATTTAACAACAACAAAAAAAACCCCAAGCAACTCAAAATATCGTGAGTCATGACAAAAACCAACTTGGAAACACAGAATTTTCCACCATATCAATATTCTTGTCCCCATGGATGTCCAGCATTTTCTTTACAGTGCAAACATTTATGTGTTTCTAAATACAGAGGACTAAAATGAAAATGCCACTTAGATTTTCATCTAAGGACGAATGCCTCCTGAAGATTAAAGCTTCAGACTTTTAAGAAAAACGCAGCTTCTCGTCACATTTCAGAAAGAGGCAAAAAGGACAGGTGAGTGGAGCTTTTTTTCCTGCACTGTCAAAAAGCACAATGCAACTGCCTTCAGATTAAAGAAAAGGAAAAAAAAAAGTTATTTTTCAAACAGTCTCTGCATTGATTAGCTTCAGAGAAGGAGACTGTGTCCGTGATGCCACGCCATACCTAGCAAAGGTATGTATATGGAAACAGGAGAAAACAAGTGACCCTGTGCCAAATAGTGGCTGGATTTTTTGTGTTTGCTCATTTTTTTTTTTTCTCTTGCTTTTCACTGTTTTAAAGCCTTGTCAAATGCTTTTGTCTTTTGCTGATTTCATGGGCACTGAGGATGCTCAGCTCCCAGAAGACAGACTCTGTAATTACCATCGTCGCCGGGATCAGTATATTGATCTGCAGTGAAACAGCACAACATCAGCATACCTGAGTGGTTCTTTTATCTTCAGGATGAAGACTTGGACAGTTTATGTTCCTGTGAGATTATCTCCGTCATTCTTTTCATGGAAACCATTACGAATATTGACAAATTAGTGAGATTTTACCAGAAAGGGATTTTTTTTTTCAGAAAGAAAATATCTCAGGGATGCATTACTTTTTATTTATCAGGGAAAAAGAGTCTTCTAACAAAAAAATACAATCAGGCAGTCAAGCCTAAATACCTTATTTAAAAAATTAAATCTTAAGAGTGTGAGAGTGCCAAATAATTTACTGTTTTGTACAACCTTTTGGCTACCTTCTTAATACTTGACACAGGCTACTTCCAAGATAGGTCTATGGCTTGCTGTAAGATTAAACTGCGAGGGCTAAATTCTCCTTTCATCGATATGACAGCACCAAGATATAAGAATAGGCTGTGTTGTCTCCTTCTTAGGCACATGGGTTGGAATTCTGCACCTAGTGTTGCTCCTTGATATGCTGCATTCCTGTGCTTTTTGCTCCTGGCAGATAAGCCCAGCGTTATTAATATGCATTTCCATGTATGAATATGTTAATACGCTACAGCTAAATGCAGATAAGTAAGGAGGTGGAATGGAAAAAAAGTTCTCTAGCCATCCAGATTTTCAGCCATGCTCTAGGTTTTACTGTTTCTTTTTCAAGCACTCGAAAGTCAAAGATTTTGACTTTCCAAAAATGATAAAAAATGACCCCTGAAGAAAAGCCAAGAAGAAGAACATAAAAGGAGGAAGAACCCCCCCACCTGCATTCGTACTGGTGCCAATATCATCGTGCGATGCAGCCACCACAGGATTCCTTTCCGAAGCCAGACCGAGACAAGGTATTATTACTCTACTGAGTGCTGTTTGCATTTTTAAGTAACTCTTTCTCCTTTGAAACCCTGTTTTTCAACAGTGTCGCTTCACTGTTGCTCTTCTGTGAGTTGTGTGCTGTTGCTGCAACCCAGCCAAGGAGATTAAGTGCTTAACCAAATTCTCCTGTTACCTCTTGAACATGTACAAACTAAACACTCCAGAGTGTCAATATACACATTTGGAGGGAGGGGGAAGAGTCAACACATGGCAGGATTTTCTTTTTTTTGGGAGGACAATCATATTCTTACAACCCATTTTCATCAGTTACCAGTAGAATAAAAAATAGAAGTCATTTAATGGCAAGAGATACATTATTTTCTTGCAAAACTTTAATGTCAGTAGAGGTTTGTTAGCAAAGATGGGGTCCAGATTTTTAGGTCTGGTGGTCACTTGAGACAAGCATGGGCAAGTGTGAACGTTCCTATGGTGCCTATAAAAGTGAGGGCATGACAGAGATGAAGGGTATTCCAAGCTCCTTCACGTATATCTATTAATATGTCTAAAATCTAAACAACAACATTTCTGCCATTCTGGGCCTGGGCTTGTCTGGAAAAGAGTCAAAGGCTTCTGTTGGCTTCTGCCTAAGGACTGCGAGCAAGGCGTCCCCCACCAACCATCCTTGTCTGGAGCCATGCCTTTTCCAGGTCCTCCCTCAATAAATATCTTAGTGCTTTAAAAGAGTTTGGACAGGGGGCAAAGAGAGGGAACCAAGAGGACCTTACTGCAGGATTTCTCATAGCCCACAGCCAGGATATTTTTCGGAGAGGAAAAGAGGTTCAGCTCCCATTATGGACGGGGAGAAGTTGTGCCTTGGTCTCCTGCAGCTGTGCTGTGCCATGAGTCACTAGATTGTCGGGTGAAAGCCTGCCCTTGCTATTGTGTCCTTTGGTGGATTGCAGCCTCAATTACTCTTGGCCAAAAGTATTTCCAGCTGCAATCGTTAAGTGCACTCAGCTTAGGTCTGTGAACAGTTTGGGGGCGAAAACAAACTGCAGCTTTCGGCAAAAAAATTTCTTTTGCTTCCAAGAATTTCTTGGCTTTGTGCAGAACGGCACTGTAGATCGTAAGCACAAAGGCTGTTTCCCACAGCTGGAGTGGGATTCATTGGGCAAAAGCCTCCAACGTTTTTGGGGAAGGAAAAGCAGGAGTTGCGTAGGCAGCGTTGCACTACCAGCCCGTGAAATTCCTGCAGGTATCAAGGGTTCAGCCTTCGGGAGCTCTGGGCCTTGCCCTGTTCACACAACAAGGTCTGACCTGTTTGTCTCTGGAAACGACAGGCAGAAAATGCAAAATTGGTCTAGACTCAGAAAAGTTATTCTGAATCAACTGAAGGTGTACATTTAACATGCATTTTATTTAGGTGCACAGACTGGTGGTACAGCAATGACAATCACGCTTACTAAGAATCGCTTTGATTCGTTTTTGCATTGAGATAAGCTAACTTTGAAGAAAGAAAAAAAACTTTATGGAATTCTAAATGAAATTATCCACCTAGGGTTCAGCACAGTTTAACCTGTACAGATACATTTTCACTCTGATTAACTTTCATCCAATGTAGATAAGAAGACTATTCCTTTCTTGAGGGTTTATTTTGTGGAACATGCTAGTTTTGAGTAAGAGATATATTTTATGCATGACCTCAACATGCAAAGACTTGAACTGAAATTTCAAGACATTTAATATTTTCAAATTGATTTGCCATACTGCTCATAAAACATCTTTTTTTTTTTTTCTAATGCTGTGTTATTGCTGTTAAAAAAAAATAACAAACAGAAATGAGTATATGGTTGGACAATGCAAGCAAAACACATGTCCTGTGGTCCTCCAGAGAAAGCCTAAAAGCAGAACAGTCCTCTCCTATCTAACAGTTAAAATGTTTTCTTGTATAGATTTTGTAGTCTTTTGTCTCCTGCCCCCAGTTATCATATGGGAGACCTTATAGCGGTCTTCCAGTACCTCAAGGGGGCCTACATGAAAGATGGGGAGAGACTCTTCAGTAGGGCCTATTGTGACAGGACTAGGGGTAACGGTTTCAAAATAGAAGGAGGTAGATTTAGATTAGATATTAGGAAGAAATTTTTTACACTGAGGGTGGTAGAACACTGGAACAGGTTGCCCAGAGAGGTGGTGGATGCCCCATCCCTGGAAACATTCAAGGCTAGGTTGGATGAGGCTCTGAGCAACCTGATCTGGTGGGAGATGTCCCTGCTCCTTGCAGGGGAGTTGGACTAGATGATCTTTGAAGGTCCTTTCCAACCCAAACCATTCTATGATTCTATATTTTTGTGCAAATAATAAGTTTGACACAGGAAGCAAAATAAGAAAGAGGGAGATAGAGGCAAGGGAAGACATAAAGAGGAAAGGAATTTAAGTCTTTCCAAGGGGCTTGAAGGAAATCCACCAAATCCATCTCAGAGGCTGAGACCACTGTTTTTTTCTGTCCAGTAGAAAATAGTATTGTTTTATTTTTTAACTAAACACTGTAAAGCAGAAGCCTCTTGTCCTAGTTCTGGCTAGGATAGAGTGAATTTTCACCTGAGCTGGGAGAGGAGCTGGAGCTGGGGGACACAGCTGGGATAGTTTACCCAAATTGGCCAAAGGGCTATGCCATCCCTTGTGACATCATGCTCAGTACTTAAGTGGGGATGGTGCTGAGGGGTGCCTCCTGCTACTCTGGAGGGAGCTGGGAATCAGGATCCATGGTGAGCTATTGCACTGTAAATTATGTGCTTAGTATTTTCTGTTATTGGGTTTTGTTGTACGTTTTCCATCTCTGTTTTGTTTTCTTCTGTTATTCTCTTAAACTTTTTTTTATCTCAGCTTATGAGTTTTGCCTTCTTTTATTCATGAATTCTCCTCCCTGCCCCACTGGAGGGTGGGGGTGGTGAGCAAGAGACTGCGTAGCTTGGTCCTGAGCAGAGCTAAGCTATGACAACTCTGCAATAGCTTTGTCTCCTTTTCTTACCATGGTTATTGTATCATCCCATTCACTTACACACCAATATCCCTTATTGTCCACGATTCAGTTTGCTTTTATCACGGCCTAAGAAATGGCCATCCTGAGATCAGACATGTAAGAGTTGAAAAAGACATCAGCGACTACAGGGAAAAAGAGGTGTGAGCTTCTGATCAAAGCTCAAGCACTCAAGATACGTAGGATCAGGTGCGTAGATTGTATAATTTCACCATTCATTTTAAATACTGGCTACTTATTTTCTTGTATTACTTTTCATGCACTATTAATGATACAGAGTCATAGAATCATCATTAGGTGTATCAGTGATATACATGGTTATCTAGGAAAATCCAAGGATAAATTTAAAATTTTCTAAAATAAAAAAATAGTGGGGTTTATTTTACTTTTTTTTTCAGAGAAATATCCTCAGAGACTCAGAACTTGAACCATTGTGCAGCTGTACCTTAGTTTCTGTGACCACCCTAAGGAGAATAGTCTGGGTTTTTGTGGAATACTTGCTTTTAATCTACCTCCATCAGTTTCCTAGAGTAGCAACAGCCTAGAAAATGTCAGATATACCTATATAGAGAAGATGTCACTTTAAAATTATAACAGGTGTTTGAAGCAACCTTTGTATCAGTTAATTAAATTGCATGTAACATGGTAATGAGGTCACAGAAACTAATTTGATGACCTTTGCTATAAATAGCCTTTAATTAATGTATAATTAATCTTCACATTCATTGGAGGCATGGCACCCGAGTTGTACATGAAAACAGAATTAGGAAACATCATATTCATGTTGTATATGATTGTTGATTTAAAATGGCAACCATGTCTAAATGATTCCCAAATTACCACACAAATAAGCTATGAAGGTAATCACATAACAATGATTTGCTCAGTGATAGAGTTTGCTGAGTGAATGACTACAAGCCAAATCATCGAGCAGCTGTTTGAACACAGCGCAGACTCACCAACGCATCCTAAAATAGCATCCTTTGTTTATAAAACCAGGGTCTTACTCCTGGTAAAGCTTGGATTTCATGATGGAGAAAAGAAGAAACTACTATGAGCAATGACCAACATTATTAATGAAGGAAATTACATGCTTTCTTGCTTCAGAGATGAGGAGAGAACTTATTAATGAGTAATAATATATCAGGGCTTAATATGGGGAGCTAGCAAGAAGCAAACAGTTGGCTTATGAGACTCTCGGCGTTGTATTATATACAAGTGGCCACCTTGAGCTAGCCAATCAGCCAGCAGATGACTAAAACGGATTTTAGGAAATCCATTTCTACAGGACCTTTTCTTTTCTGTATTTGCTATGATCATATGTGGTGAGAGCAGTGGAAAAAAAACCACCAGGAGAATAAAGAGACATTAGGAAAATCAACAGGGATTGGAAGAGATAGGGAAATTGTCCTTGGTCATAAGAGAATATTTTTAAAAGCTCTAAATGTTGAGGCTTGATCACTTCTAGAAAGTGGTTGCAAAAATAGCACCTTATTGATTCCAAATAATTTTGAGATCAAAACTGTTCAATTTTCAAGTTAAAGCTTCAATCTGCAAGCATTTATAAGTAGCAGCCTTCTTTATGTCAATAGTTCTACTGAATTAATGTTATGAATTGAGAAAATGAAACCACGGCCCCTCAGCATTGCAAACTCGAGCTAGGACTCAGATTGTGCTCCATCTCATGTGACACAAACCACGGAACTGGATGTTCATTAGCACCAGTGCTAATCAAAGACACTGGGTCCAAACTGTTTTGACAGAAAATTGGCTACTTGACAAAATTAATATTTTCATGAGAATGACTTTTTCTCTGGAAAGCAACTTTTTTTTTCCATAAAAGAAATGCTCTCCTTTCTTCTTCCCTCCCACAATTTTAGACACACACACACATGCGTAATTTGGATGCAGAGACGCCACCACAAATTTCCAGTGCTATTTGTGTTAAGGTCCCTGTGCCACGTCACCTCTTCCGTGTTGAGCTGATCTTCCAAATAAGAGGGCAGATGAGGATCCTTCACAGGAAATGACATCTAGGCAAAAATCCAGGGATTTAAAAAAAAAAAATAAAATAAAATTAGCAGACTCCTGTTTTTCATTTTCCATAAAATATTGCTACAGCTTTCTGAGTCCACTTTTTTTTTTTTTTTGATAATTGAAAGTCTTTGGGTTTCTGAGAAGCTAAATATTTCTTTCAGAAATATCCCTCTGTTTGTGTTCAAATATCATGCAATATTTTGTTTTTAATTAGTAAATCATATGAAAAAGAACTTACTTGAAGCATAGCTATTGCTCTGGAAAGTATAAATTTAAAATTACTTTAAAATAGTGCCAAGTTCTCTGAACCCTTATAGAGAAAACTGAAAACACAGAGTAAAAATTTAAAATTCTGGGTTTACCATCAAGTCCAACATTTGACAATGTCCTTTCAGCTAATGTTGAACACTTATTTTTTTAAAAATTATAATTTATTGCAATACATAATTATTGTTTGGATTCAAATACAAATAGAGACCAATGATAACAGTCAAAAACAAAACCAAGACACGTCTGAAAGTCATACTCATGTCTGCTTTGGAGTTAAAATCAGTATATTCGGCAGAAGATATGATGGCAATCACACAAAAACTTGTGCTTGTTTCAAAATTGAAAAGAAAAATAAACAGCTAAAATCGGTGAGTTATTCTCTCTATGTAATGAAATCAGTCTCTTCATGATCGCACATAAGAAATGTCCAATTTTACATTAATAGATATTTTGGATTATTTCCTTTGCAACTCCCCCAGTCAACACGAGGGACTCAAGCTGAGAGCCCCTTGTTTCGATCAGCACGTGCTCTAGCTGTCAGTGTTTACAGACAATTATGTTGTTGGAGGTTTATCCTCAGATATAAAACACGAGCCAGGTTTTGAAAACACAGTAGGCAAGGACTGGCTGAAAATGTGGGACGCGGGTCTACTTTTTGGGATGGGTATTGGAAACAACATTACAGTGTGAAGCTCCGTGCTGGCTAATTTACCCAGTTCCTCTGAACAATAATAAAGACCTGTGTAAATTATAAGCCATTACATGCATATATATATATATATTTTTTAAGTATAATATAATACAACATAAAACATATATAATCTATAGCAGTAATAACATTATATAATGGAGGGTACCAAACATACACACATCAAATCAGATACTGATGTTCCACTGTTGATGCAGTTAAAAAATATATATTTGAAGAGAGAAATAGTAAACTCGAATGTTGGCCAGGATTTTCTCTCTATTCTTCTATACATCTGATTATTTCTTTACATCTTCTGGGGGGTTGGGGGTGGGGAGAAAATAGCTTTGAGCTTCCTGGATGAAAGGCACTGTATGGTTAATGAGTGTTAGGTATGTGATGTATTCTTAATATTCCTGTAAGAGCAGACCTGTTTGGAAAGTCCATTGCTACTTTTATCAAGAGACAATCCAAAAGCTCCCATTAAGGTCAAAGCTGAGAATATACGCTGCTTGTTGGTGAAGGTAAGATTGTCCACAGATTTTTATAACTGGCACTATCATATTTAATTCAACCTAAGATTTATTTCAGAGCTCCCTGCAAAATAAGTGGATAGAAAGGGGGCAAGTAGAAATCATGGGAAATCCCGGTTCATTCCCCTCTCCTTGGTAATAGCCTTAAAGTGGAGTTTATGGGAATGAGGGGAAAAGTGGAAGATTTAGCTGTAAATCTCTTGTTTACATAGTGAGTCTCCCGTCTAATATCCCACATCGCAGTCTCAGCTCTCACTCATCCCTTATCTGCTCTTCATCTATTCAATTCCTAAAGCTAGCTCGCTTATTAATGTGGAAAGATACAATTTAGAAATCCTGATTTAATTTGCTTCTTTCTCTCTTCACAATCTCCAGCGTTGGAGTGTGAAACAAAGATCTACCAACCTGAAAGCACTGTTGATTCTGCATTAAATGACTCGTTGTATGACCTTAGTGCTAAGATTTTGCTTTTCTGCTGAAGGATATGAATGATCGAGAGCAAAGTGGTACTTTGAAGGACAGCACCGACTCAGGCCGCCACAGCCAACACACAAATGGAGGGACGTACGCGTTCGTGCTATTATAGCACTGCAGTTACAACAACCTGCTGTCAGCCTACAGGTAAGAGACGGGAGAGGACAATTTTCCTCGGGTAGGCGGATACAGGGAAGACAGTCCCACACTGGCAATTGTACCTTAACTGCTGTGAGGATGCTTTGCTGAAAGCAGTGCCCTGCAGTACCCCAGTGACCAGGCACTGAAGGTTGCGGGGTCAGCAGTGTTTTGGGATAAGGCTCTGAACTGCCAGCAGCATCGGATCAGAGATAAACCCGGTCTGGTCCAGGCTGCATTTGTTGGAACTAAATTTGCCAATGAAAAAGACACCGCATTTTAAGTTGTTAAAAATAACTCCATGCAAGAAAGAAAGAAAAAAAAAAAACCCCAAAAAACAACAGACTAAAACCTTTGCTAAAGTGTTGGGATAAGACAGATGTAAGGCCACTCAGAAAACCGTCCTATATATGGATTTCATGGTCTAGATACCCTTCTTCCATCCTGACTCTATTCCAGGATGAGTCCCAAGCCTGCGTTTTTCCCTCTTCTGTGGCTAGAGCTGGGCAATCAAAGGAGCAGAGTCTGAGGATGCTGCATAAACGAGACAGAATTTAGCTTCTGTTCTAACACAGGCACCCCTTTCTTTGATAGAAAAAAAAAAAAAAGAAAAAGTATGTAAATAGCACTGACTAATAGAGGTGCAAACAGGAAAAAAAAAAAAAAACCAACACCCTGCTCTTCTCCTATTGTTAGCTTTTTTGAAAGGGCTTTCGTATTGTGGTGTTCTTCAGTGGTAGATATGTTTGTGTTGCCATTTAATTCATTACCCAAGGGTCTAGAGTGTAAAATATAATTTTCATACTTGGATTCCAACCATACCTGCCATGCATAATGAAAACCACACATTCATTTCACAAAAATAAATCAAATTCCTTTTGGAGGTGCGCTTTTACAGATGGCTGAATCCGCAATGTTTCTGATTAGTCTAAAATAAAAAGGAAAGGGAAAGAAAGGAAAAAAAAAATTCTCCCTCCGGATATTTGTTCACAGTGTTACAACAGCTTCTGGGAAGGAGGATTGCCTTTTTCTTTAGAATATTACTTGTTAGCCACGTGTTTTGCACAATGGAGTGTGAGACAATTACTCTGCTGTCTGCGGACCAAGGAGAAATGGATGCGTGTGGATACATTCTGGTTTGTGAACGTGCTCATGAGCAGCTTGGCCCAGCTGCCCCAAGGCTTAATGCCCTGAATTTCCACGGAAGGAAACGGGATCTGTGGTTGCGGAGCACCTTGGAGGAGCAGGCACTAATTACCAAGCAGTGAGTGGAGTAGTGAAAAGCACCAAGTGCAGGAAAGTTAGCTGTGATGCAACCTATGAGATTAAGAAGCTGTCATGCTTGCTCACAGGACACCATTAGACACTGTGTTTTAGAAAATAAAAACATTTAATGGTCCCTGCAGTTCATGCTTGCTTCTCCACTAACTGTAACACAAGTTTGTAAACATTCCAGCATCTCTGAAATGTGCATGAAGGATGGGAACGCTGTAGTTCTTCCGAAACCTGGCTTGTCTATTACTGGATGTACAGCCAGATTAGCAGCATAGAAAATCAGAAATGTCCATATGAAGATGCCTGTGACTTGAAGCCAAGAAGAAATCTTGTATACATCTCCAATATCTGCTTAATGCTGCCATTCCCTCTTCCAGGTCTTAATCAGAACCTCTCTAGAGCCAAGCAAATGATGACTTTTGCATTCCCTGGGATTCAGATGTGTGCCTAAACCATCTGACTGCAGAAAGCCTTTACCGTTGCAAGGGTTTCAGGGAAGGGCTCAAATTCCTTATCATATCTGCGAGGTTTTCATACCGCTGGGCTGGTTCAGGGATAACATATCAGCAAATGCTCATTTCCAAGACGCTCACCAGTCTTCCTTCGTGTTGATGTTTTAATACCAAGTGAGGTTCACCGTGTCTGTTTAACTACAGTCAAAATAGAACGATAGTACGTAGGAGATGTATATTTGCAGAAGGTGGGAGTCATGTGTATGATTCAGCAGAAGAAATAACTCCCAGGACTCCTACCATCTTATCAAGTGATCTCGAGATTACAGTGGCACAGTTAATTTTGGATGCCATGCTTCTGATGGCTGAATAAATAGCTCAGTGAGTAAGAACAGGATCTCATCAGTCATTCATTCTGATCTGCAGTTTGTTTCAGCATGTAAATTAAGGTTTGATTTTTCATTCATCCTGTTGGGGAAGAAAATGAGCAAAACGTGCCAGGTTGGATGAGGCTCTGAGCACCATGATCTGGTTGGAGATGGCCCTGCTCCTTGCAGGGGGCTTGGACGGGATGGCCTTTAATGGTCCCTTCCAACCCAAATCATTCTAAGATTCTAGTCACATATTCCACTAAGACTCTCCTAAAATGATTCAATCAGAATCCAGACTTTTGGGTGCACTTACATCTAGTGCCCGCAAATAAAACCCTAACACAAACCTGACAAGATGATTAACTTCATGTTAAAAAAAATCCCAACAACAAAGAAACTTGGCTATGGTCACCTTTTACCCTTGTTCTCTGTTCCTGATTAACTCCCCTGGATCATGTATAGGATTATGAGTGTGTTTTGCAGCTGTCCCACCAAGGATAAAGGAAGTTTTGCATCTCTGATAAAGAAAGCAGTAATTGCCCTCGCAGGGCTGATCTTCTTTCCCAGCCACTGCTTGCAGAAGCATTTCTGAATGAGATCTGTTACTGGTGAAACGTCACAGGAGCGTGAATGTCCTCTGAAGAGCTCTGGGAAAGAAGAGTTTAGACTCAGCTGAGGTTTACTTATCTCCATACTCTCCTTTCCTTCAAGGGAAGGTGCCACAAAACAGGGGGAACACTTCCCACCAACTCCTGCAGTCTCCTTTCTCTGCCTTCCCCCATCAGCTGATCATTAAAACTTCCATATATAATGGAAGGACATTTAGTTAAGTTTCTCAGCGCTTGACTTTACAGAGTTACCTTCACAGTACCAAATCAGACAACATTTCCAGGGTGATATATTGAAAATCTGATGAGAACACAGGCAGAAGCACTAATAGAGTGTATATCATTAACCTCAAGCTGATGAAACATTAACTGCTTAATTCCTGCCAAATATACCAGAGAGCTCTTCCAACACTGTGTTAATGTTTGAAGATTACCCATCAGGAACTGACAGTAGCTTAACTTCAGTTAAATCAATTCAGAATTTGTGGAGTTTGGAGCACCTATTCGACACAAATAAAGAAGGAATCCTTTCAAACAAATGGCAACATTTCAGAAATTGTGTTGTTTTGTCTTTTTCTAGATTGTTACCATTTGTGACTTTTTAGCTCAAACATTTTCAGCCCTTCCAAACTACTGAGTTTCAGAAAGTCTGAGGAAGAGGAGCAACACACTGAGGCATGGGCTGGAATGCCTGGGAAGGATTTTGATGACAAAAGTTTGGGTATAGCTAAGGAAGTGTGCAATCCCACTCAGTTTTCCATATTTTTTGTTTGATCCAGCTGTAATAAGTGTTCCATTATGACCCATTGGATGGCTCTGTGATCACTTATTCACGGGGCAAGGCTGAATTGAACCAGTGTAAACCAGGAGCCATTTTACTTTTGTCAGTAGAAATGCAGAGGTACCAAATTGTTCTGTGTAGGACCAGAAGGAGCCCTCTGAGCACTCACTCAACTGAGTTGTTATCCACTCTGTCTGAATTTCCTACACAGGCTCAAAAGGGAGCGGGAATAAAGGAAAAAAAGTAAATCCTGAAGTCAAGTGCCACCAGTAATGGAGTGCTTTATCATAAGCATCTCTTCTCTCTGAGCCAGGGCAGTCTTTCACCCTTGATTGTCCTACCAGAGGATAACTCATGGTTGAGAGGGACTTGGGGGGACATCCACTCCAACCTCTTGTGTGAGCCCTTGGTACGGGGAGCCACCCACCCACCTGGACCAGGTCTTGGCCAGATGCTGGAGGACCAAGACACTGAGGAAGTCCTCGTGTCCAGGTTAATCACCAAATGAAGCCACACTGACCAGGCCTTTGGTATGCTGGTGGGCAACAGGGTGCCTCCCAGGCTGCTCCGACTGCAGAGGTGGGCTCTGCCTGACCACTGAAATGGGGGGCTCTGGTGTGGGGGCAGGATATTCACACCAAGGCTGCACAGTAAAACTGTCAAATTTTCTGCTGTTTTGGCTGTAGTATAATATAAATTAATAAATGTATATATATACACACATATATTTGCAAATACTCTATCCAGGTAGGTAGAACTACGACTACACAACTGTATTCTCTCTGTGTATCTAACCCATCCCCATCTTTATACACATATCTCTTGGTTTTAGACCTAAAGAAATTAAATTCCACCCAATGGACATTATAGGCACCTCGTCCCCTTTTGGATGCTGACACTTGGCTCCTTGTAGCAGGAATTTCACCAAAAAAAAAGTCTTTTTAGTCCTGAGGTTAAACTTAGCTTGCGTTTGCATCCAGTAAGAGTCCGATGGGCAATTGTACTTGCCTCACAGATGAGTGACATACACAGTTCAATTCAAGCATGTAATTAATGATCGCTGCTTAAAAGCTGTATTTCATTTGATTTATAGCACATGACATTCTTTTTCAGCCCCACTTGTTAATTAGCCCTATTAGTAGCCCTTTCTTCTGCCATCTTTAATTAGCTACATACAAGAGTTTCCTGATTTTCGGGGGCAGGGGGATGAAGTGGAAGCCTTGCTACAAAATTAGCTGCAGATTAATTGTCTCCTTGTCCTGATCAGCAGAGTTGCAGCCACCCTGGCAGCCCCAGCTGCCTCGATCCTGCCATGCCCAGAGGACCACGTTTACATTTTCGTGCAGGGACGTAGCAAAACACGCATGAACCATGACATGCCAGTGGCAGGCGGGCGCGAGGAAGAGGTCACGTGCATCCCTAGCAGGATGGCCACATCTCACCAGCTGGCATGAGCCATCTCCCCTTTGCAGGATCCCCAGTGCTTGGGAGGCTTGTGGTACCTAAATGTTTGGTGGCAAAAACTGTCGGGACCAATCTTGGCAAGAACATGCCAGCCAGCTTGGACTAAATCATCACGGGTGATGAAGGTGCCAGGGAGAGGCCAAGAGCCCCTTCCTCTTCAGAAAACAACAAAAACACCACCGGGGAGGAAAATTAGTCTTCTGCTGGGCAACACTCTAAAGCTTGCCTTCTGAATACGCTCGCCCGGCTTGCAAGCGGCTGGGCAAGGCTCGAAGGTTGTCTAACTGTCACGGATGGATCAGCAAACCTCTTTGAAAGCCCTGTAAGCCCCTTTTCATTATTTTGCTTCACACTTGGGTGCCTTTAACACAACGGTGCCTGCAAGGTGTTCTCTGTGCCTGCAGCTGCCTGGGAGAAGAGCAGCTGATTTAAAGGTTGGAGGAGGGAATAATAATTAAAAAAAAAAGATTCATTACTGTTTCCAAGGAAAGTAAAATGAAATAATAAAAAAAAAACAAACAACTAAAAGCAATGGCCCTAGTCATCAGCATCATGGTTAAGGAAATGGACCAAAGAGAGATCGAAAGATGCATCATCAGTCTCCAGGATCCATTCCCCACGTGCTGCTGAATGGCAGCTGGCTGCTCAGCACCTTACAAAGGCCGTGCAGTTTGGATGCTAGAAAATGCTGAGGTGCTGCCTGCGCAAAACCAAAAGCAGACTGGAAAAGATGGTTCCTCAGTAGGTGGAAGCAAAGCCTCCACCTCCCAGTAGGAAGAAGGCTGCAGGCTGGCAAACAGCAACTGTGCCACCTGGGACCTCATCTGTCATCCTTTAATCTTAACACAGGAGAAAAAAATGCTTTTTAGCAGTTACTTGTAGCTATTTTTTACTATTTACATTAATTTAATTTAATATAATAATTAATTTACATTAATTATTACTTCATTTTTAACTTACCACTTTTATTTCCTAGATCCTGGAGATCATAAATGTTCCTGCAGTTCTAAATGAAATATCATGATGCACTTCAAAGAGTTACCTCCCTTACCAGTGAGTACATTTCTTGACTGGTCTATTGAAAGTGAAAAGAGAAAAAAAAAAAAAAGAGGGGGAAGACTTCCATCTAGAAGAGCCATGGAATAAATGCAGGAAAGGGGCTGATGGATATGAAGTAGGGAGAGTATGATTTCATGGATCTAGTCACAGCTGAGATACAACGCAGGAGTAAACTCGATACAGAAGTGTTTTCATGGCTGAAATATTGCTTTGCTATCTAGAATTTTTTTCCCTTTTTTCTTTTTTTTCATTTACATAATACACGCAGCTTTCACACACCTTTCTGCCCTTATGGGAGAGGGGTAGAGCAGTTTTCCAGCAGGACAGAGACTGGTATTGTCAGTGTCCCGTTTGCACACAGGAGAAAATGTTTGCAGATAGGTTTACTTGGGACATGCCAGTTCAGTGTAAAACAAGCTTTAATACCTACCTGTGAAACCGTGCGCTGTTTCTGGAGCACCTCTAAAAGAAGAGATTTCTTATCTTTTACTAATTCTGGACTGCCTTGAGTTGGAAAATAAACAGAAATAGAAAAACAAAAAAAAAACAAAACAAAACAAAAACCAAAAAAAAAACCAAAAAAAACCCCCAAAAAGTGCAGAAAGACTGGAATATATCTGGAAAACATGCTTCCCCCTCTTCCATCTGTCATCGTGGCCAGAGCATCCACAGCCCAACTCCGTGACAACTGCCTCTTTGGATCCGGCTTTGTCCTGCCCACTCAACAGCAGCGGGACTGCAGCAGAAGATGGCATGTGCCTCTAATTCAATAGGGACTTGGCAGGGCCCCCTTGTCCCTCCTGGCAAAAGATTAATGTGCTCCCAGACGTTTTTGGGTTTTCTGTGCCATTTGGGTCAGCGACGCTTAGGGTCAGGCCCAAGGAATTCTTGGCAGGGGCAAAGCCCGGATCGCAAGCTGTGAGATGCGCCTGTGTCCAAGAGCAGCTGGGTCTGGTCGGTCTCCACGCCAGGGACCGGGCTGTCAGCATGCAAGCGTGAGAGAGAGGCCGGGAAGAAAAACAAACAAAAAAAAAGGAAGAAAAACAAAATCTAATCTGCAACATCACTCCATAGGCATGATTTAGTTGGTGGTATGTGAAAAATCATTGGATTTCTGCTTTATGGAGAAAATTGTCCTAGGTACCAGTTTATCACACACCTCACTTCCTGGGAGGTTCCCATCAGACACAAGGTTGATATGAATAAAAAAAGGCTACTGGCTATCTTCACAGCGTGTCCCTCCAGACCCGCCCCGCTGCATTTCACTGCAGTTTGAGGTTCCAGCTGCCTCTAGAGCCTTCTCGTGAGTTGTCTCTTATTTTTGGTTTATTTATCCAGAAGATGCCTTTATGTTCCCAAAGGCCCGAACGGCACTGACTGCAATTTCTGTTGTGCTGGTTGGCTATTGCACAGCGTTAGGAAATCCATTGAGTTATCTTCAGCTTGGCAAGAAGAAAAGGAGATGAAAAATGACTGTATAAGAGAGAGGGGGAAAGGTCGAAGTGCTGGACGTTCTCCTGAAAAACAGTGTTTTGTTAATAAATATGTTGTTTTCCAAGAGTGGCAGACCTTGGAATATCCACACTGTGGGAAATCTCTCTTTTAACCTATCCAAAGCACTATGATGCTTTGCCACGTGGGCAGAAAATGTCCACCAGAGGATTGTCTCAGGGTCAAATGCTTTTCCTCCAACTCAAAAAGGATTCAGAGACTTTGAGGATGTTTTGCCAGGCTGACGGCAGCTCTTGGATGGACTTGCAGGAACACCGATCCCATTGTTATCTGCATGTTCAGAGTATAATCTATTATATATCTATCTTATAGGAAAATTATTGAAACCAGAAGATACAACACTGCAGGAAGAGTTTTCTTGCAGTGAAAGAAGACTGTGACACAGCAGAGGATGGAATTTTCTTTTATCTGGGCTTACAAAAATCATTGCTTCAACTGAAGTAAGCGATAATATAATAAATGTAAAACTCTGTACTGAACGCTTTTTTCCCCCTTCTGATAGCGGTTCTGAATTTCTTTCTATAGCCCGCTGATGGCTATCGAGAGCTTGACAGAGGTATGCAAAGCATAATATTTTCTCCCTTTCTAACCGACTTTGGAAACACTTGCAGTTATCTGGGGCACACGATTTGTTCCTGCCGCAGTGACATCAGTATATATCAGACACAAATACGGGTTTGCCGTATCGCAGGAAGAAAGAGGTGATAGCAGAGTGTGGATTACCCAGGAGAAATTTTCTTTCTAATACAAAAAATACCCCAATAATTGTACTGGAAATAAAAAGAGATTTTTAATTATAAACCCAGTTCTACATTTCCCAGTTGTCCCAGCCTCAGCACCAAAGCCCTTAAGGATGTGTACGTACCAAGATTAAAAAAAAAATATATTCGCTGTATGTCAGCACCTATGCAAAGTCTCTCCTTGCACAACGGGAAATTCATTCCAAACTGTCAAGAAAGTGCCAAAAAGCCAAACTAATCAGGCTCCATAAAAATTAATATAATAAAGACATTTGCAAATTGGCAACTGAATCTCCAAAGTGACAACTCCATGGTTGAGGTTGTTGCTGTGGGAAATTCTCCATTTTAAAGATGCTCCATCTTATTACCGATGCTGAGAAGAGATGCACTTTCCATTTCCGTCAAGCAAATACTGTCACCCGCATATCAGGGATGAGGGAAGTGCAGAAATCGGTGACTTGCACAGAGCTGTGGCGTGGCACTTGCTGGGCACGGGCAACCCAGCACACGTGAGATGTAGGATGTACTATGGATGATGAAGTCTTACGTGCGACACGCTGAGCAGAGGAATACCGATAGCTCAGCTTTGTAGTCTTACTCCCACTTCTGCCAAGGCAACAGAGCTCAGACCAGTCCTAGCTGCTACAGTTGGTGGCTTCAAAAAAACAAGAAATAATTGCTGTGCGTGAGAATGCTTGCTCAACTCTTTTCAACATACAGGTCATTCATTTTTACAGTAGAATAAAAGCAGCAGACAGTACAAGTAGGCTTGGAAAGAGATTGAAAAATACAGCCTTGAGACTTCTGGGAAAAGATTCATTGAGTTTTGACAGCATGGAGAGAGAATGCAAACAGCCCAGAGGTCTGAGTTACAGCCAAAATTAAACGAATACGATGTTGCTTGTCTGGTCCCACGGGCAAAATTGTCCGCACCTGCGAACCAGTCTGGTCTGATCTCAGATGAGTCAGAGCCGGCGAGGATGGAGGATGTTCCCCCAGGTCTCAGGCTGAGATGCTCCCTCTGCACCCATGGGTGTGCAGAGGGGTAGGGGAGAGGCGAGACCAAGCTGGGGCAGGCGGGGTCTTCCTCTCCGGGTGGAGATGCCGTCTTTGAAGTACGCATTACAGACAACAAACAGGGGTTTGAGGTAACTCAGTTTTCTATCAGCATCTTGCTTTTCATAGAGGAAACATATCTATGGTCAACACCACGTCAACCTAACAACGAGGGCTGCCTGGATGTCAGCAAGCGCCACGCCATGCTGATCTGACCACACACAATCTCAGGAAAAGGAAGCCTTTTTTCATCCTACTCACATCCACCCCATTCTTTTTCCATAGGATCAGGTTTTGATTTTGATTTACCATAAGGTTGGAACTGTGCGGATGGTAAAGACAGGAAAAGAAAATGCAGCACTGCTTCTGTAATAGTATGTGAGGTACATATGACTTTTTTTTTTCTTTCCAAAAAAAAAGCCTGCAAATAAAGAAGTCTGCCTTGAAGAAAGCTTGATTTGTAACTTCTGCACAATTCTCCTGTTGTGTGTTTTCCTCTGAGCCTTGCACATGACTGAACGACTTCACCCTGCTAAAACAAATTTATGGCGAATACCAAAGTTCAGACAGGGAAAGTCCAAACAGTTAGAAGCAAAAGCGCTTGGTCCAGGGGAGAAGCAAAGGCTGACTGGAGCAATTCCACACCGGGCACAAGAAAGTTTGAAGAGCTGAAGAGCCAGTACATGGCATTAATGCCATTTTAATGGCATTAAAAGTCATTAGCTTAAAAATAGAGCTTATACTCACAGATACAATCAGTATAGTATGGGCACATGCTAAAGCATGGAATGGCTTTCATAAGCTACGGAGGAAATGTCCTAAGTAGTTGGATGAAACTCAAGGCAGCAATAATTCAGGACAAATGGAGTTACGGAGGATAGAGGCAGGAGTTGATGTTCTTAAAGCGGTCTAGTGCTTCAGATTTGGAGCTCTTCTGCAAGAAGTATCCCAAATGGAAGGGTACAAGAGAAAAGCAAAATTTTATTGCCACTTGTCGTAGTTCAGCCCCGATCGGACCAGACTACGCAGTCTCTCTCTCACTCCCCCCACACTCCGAGAAAAACAGGGAGAGAAAATATAAGGAAAAACGGCTCGAGGTTTGAGATAAGGACAGGGAGAAATCCTTAAAGTTACCGTCACGGGCAAAACAGACTCGACTTGGGGAAAACTATTCATTTATTACTACGAACAGCAGGATAATGAGACAGAGAACAAGATAACCTCCATCCACCCCTCCCTCTTCCCAAGCTTAACATTATCTCTACTACCTTCCCCCGCCCCGAGCGGCACAGGGGGGAAGAGGGAATGGGGGTTGCGGTCAGTTCATCATATGTTGTTTCACGCCGCTGCTTCATGGTCGGGGGAAGAACTCCTCACATTCCTCCCCTGCTCCATTGTGGGGTCCCTCCCACGGGCCACAGTCCTTCGTGGAACTGCTCCGGCGTGGGTCATCTCTTCCACGGGTGCAGTCTCTCCAGAACAGCATAGGAATGTTTTATCCATCAAACTGTTAGTCCCCAGTTTATTTAAAATTCAAAGTAATAAAAAAGAGCAATGGTAAATGAGATATATGTGTATATACGTGCGTGTGTGTACAAACATATCTACACACATAGGCACTGTTTACTTACACATCCTGCTTTCTTAGGGAAAGCTCCTTAGAGAACCATCTGCTGCCTGAACTCCACTGATGCTCTGGCTGAGATCTCCTCCGTGGCAATAAATCCATCTCACGCACACCCAGTCTTGTCGCTGAGTAGAGGATTACGACAACTGATGACTCGCATGTTCCAACTGATGACTCTAGTTCCAAGTCGACAGGTAGCTTGTTTCCTGCATTAGATCTGTGGCTCACTAGAAAAATAGTTTTCAAGCATACATTTTCCATGTAGCAGAGATAATTCAATGTTTTGTTCTAAAGTATTTCAGAAAACTTCACAGACTCTATAAGCTACATGCATTGAATTTTGTTAAGTTACAATGCTGCAAATCTACAGTTACTCCATTGATTTCAGTAAAATTAAATATGTCTGGAGCACTCTGCAGCTTTTGTGCTTTTCACCTGAGAGTAACATGGAGTTTTTGCATGTAATTTCTTTAAGGGAATTCCTAAGCATGTAATAAATCTTTCTCATAAATGTGCATATATGGCGAACAAACTCCACTGCTAATTGGTTTATGTGCCAGCATTGAAACTAAATTGTTCTGAGAAATATGTACAGAGGTTTTATTAGTAAAATATTATAGGAACAATGCAGCCCAGGTACTTAAGGAATTTACTAAGATCACGTAAAATGTATTTTGTTTCCTTCAAACACGTAAGGCCTGACCCGTAGCCAGTTATACATCAATAGGATTTTTTCCACTGACCGTACCGCTACAGAAGTTACATGAGACATTGGCCTCAGCAGCAAAACTGGCTCAAGAATCTCCTCTCCATCTGAATCTCTTATTTCTTTCTATTTTTTCCCAGCTTCACACTTCAACTCATGACCCCAACAGTTACAGACAAATATCTGGTTTGGGAGCAATTACATCTGAAGGGGGTTTGGCTGCTGAAGCTGGCGTGGTGGGAACACGGCTGGTGTTTCAGCCTTGTGAAACGGTTACCAAAACCTCTGTACGATGTGGCAAGGAAAGGTCGCATCTGAACAGCCTGGTACCCTTTCCCTGGCAGCACTCAGGGTTTGAGAGAACGGGGAGGCATGGGTGAACCCAAGCAGGCAGCAAAAGAGAGGTTTGCCAGAAAGGAATTGCCTTCCTGTTGACTGGCGGATGCTGTCCTACAACACGAGAGACGTTGGAAGGGGAAAGGAGCCTGGCGTCACGGTCTCCTGGCTGACAACACCAGATGCACAACTGCCAGGAACCTATTAAATATTGAAGAGCGAGCATTGACCAGGCAGGGGAAAAGCAACATATTGATTGACTCATTTTGTGGCTCCAAGGAGAAAGGCTTTGTGATATGACTTGCAAAACCAATGTGCTTCTCTCTACTCCTGTTTACAGCAAAGGAAAGTCGCAGAAGGAGGCTCTGATGCCAGCACGGAGCCACGAAAGCCGCCGCGTGGGTATTGATCCCGGTGCAGGCGTTCGCTGGGTGTCAGTGACGTTCCGAGCTCCTTGCAGATTGCTTTTGGCAGCTCCACTGATGTCGAGTGCTCGCTGCATGCAAACAAAAGCTTTGACATTCACTTGGGGGCTGTAAATGACCTGTTGTTAATACCGTAACATCTGCATGGCAAACACAGCCTGTGTATACCTTTTTTTTCCCCCCCTCTCCTTAGGAGGCTGGAGACCAAGGATCTTTCAGAAGGAGAAACCAGGTCGCACAATTATCCTTTACGCCCTTGGGTGTCTAAGAAACTGTTTGAAGAAACCTTGACCCTTGGGAAGGTTCATGACCTGTTGTGGGAGGAAGATTTTACTCTAAACCATTCTGCTCAGTCAAAGAGCTTTTCATTTTGCTAGAAATAACATCTTTCGTCAACAGCTGGTCAGTAAATGAATGATAACAGAAAGGTAATTATAGCATGCCAGTAACAAATGTTGAAGTTGTTATCAAATTTTGCCACTTAAGAATAGTTATTTTTATGGAGGAGCAATAAATAATAAATACCGGTTTACTGGATGTCTGTTGTTGTTAGCAGTAGCGGAGTAATTTATTTTTTAACATATACCAGAATTATTCAAAACCATACTCCAGCTTAAACTCATCCCACAGATTAATATGTAGTTTTCCCACTTGCTTCCAAACTTCAAATTTACAAAATGTTTCCTTCATTTTTCTGTACCTACACCCTTACACTCAAACGCAGTGGTTTGCTACTATTCTTTGTGGACCTAAATGATAGACTTTTCCTTTTTTGACCAAGCCTTTGTGCACTACCATGTACCCTTCACGCGAAAATCAATGTTGTCTATGTGGATCCCCTTGTTTTTTTCTGTCCACGAGTAACAAAACTCAATAGCCTCTACGCCTGGCTCAGGCCACTTTGAAAATGCAATTCAAAAGCTTACCGTTTTTCTTAAATGCCTTTTTCTCCTTTCTGAATGGCTCTCAACATTCTAACTTTTTTCCCTTGTCAGCTAAAAGGAAAAACATTAACATCTTCACTTAACTCTGCCAAAAGGACTTCTGATATGGATAAACAACCTCTGTGGCAGTTAAGGTTGTTTACTTCCCTTGAGCATTCTCATTTCTGAGAAGGTCAGACCTAAGAACGGGCTAATCTAGTCAGGATCCAGGTGGTAAGGGACAGTGCATGATCTAGCAGGTGAGAGGAAATAAAAGCTCATGTTTTTATCTAGTGAAATATTCCTCACTTCTGACCCAGGAGTGACCTGAGGTTTCTCAACATCTTTCCCATCACCACATCCCGGACTGACAGCACCTTGCCAGTGACGGCTTTCACAGCCATTAAAAGCAAACTCAAGGCTGAGATGGTGAGTGGGCCCACATGCATGTCTCTCCGGCTAAAGCCAATCTTCAGAGAAAGGAGAAACAATTTTGTACAGACTCAAACCAACTGCCTGCTGCAAAGACCACGTTTGACAGCTGACCTGGCTCCTCTCTTTTTTCCTCTATGATGATCCTTTTACGGTGGGTCAGAAACCAATTTGCTTCAATTCTTGCTTTATGTCCTCAGCTTGTCTCTGGGTAGGAGACTACCTGATGGGCACCACCGCTCGGGTATTTCTGTACGCTGCTCACACAAGCCAAGAGCAGGGACATAAACAACCAGTCCACAGCCACGCACTAGAGTGAAAGCTCTGACCTGTTTGCTAGGGCTACGGCAATTACAATTTTAATTAACCTCTGCACTTTCTGCAACCACCGGGTAACTTATTTCACTTATTGACAGAATTAACCAGTTCCTACTCCCATCATAACCCCCCCACCGCCAACCCCCCCACCACCACCTGATTTAGAGGCAAGAGACATAAAAAGCGTAGGAAATCTGTAACTCCCTCCTTCCACCCGCTCCTCTGGGGATGGGATGCCTCCTCCTGCTGCCATCTCCTATGCCTAGTACTGGTTCCCTGCTTCAACCTCTTTAATAGCCTAGGAAAAATGAAAAAAAAAAACCCCACAAAAAAACCTTAGCCAGTCCTCCATCACAAGCTTGTAACTCCTGAGTTTGCATGCTAATAGTTTCCAGACTGGCCCCTTAACATTATTGAGTGAAGACTGAGTGCTATATACCATTTGCCATCTATGAAACTTAAATCCGTGACACTTTCGAGCCATCAAAATACAAAAAGGTATCAGGGACATTTATAGGGGACTTAGTCCAACTCCCACTAAAATAAATGGGAGTTTTCCAGCCACTTGTAATGGAAGCTGGAACAGATCTCATGGAGTAAAAAAATCACAATTTTCATGCTCAGACAACTCCAAAATTGCAGATTTGCTTCAGCTTCTGAAAACAGTACAGCCCTAGACTGAAAATACGAAATTATTATGTAGATAGTCAGATGTGGGACCTCTTCAAACCTTTGCGTACCTTTCAATGAAAATAGTTAAGTAAGCCACTAACCGATTATATTGGTTGGAGTATTTCAGGGAAATAACTTTTTTTGTGGGGCAGCATAGCTAATAAAAAAGTCAAACCAGGTAACACTGATAATTACAAATTGTCATTGCTCTCCTCCATCATGAGCTGGATGGCTTTTGGGCTTCCGTCTGAATGGATCGCAAAATTTCTGCCCTGATGGTCACAAACCAGAGTCATATCCTGGAGTTCAGCCCTGCTCCATCATCCTCAGGAGGCGAGAGTTTGTTGCCTGTGATAACACATTATCTTGTCCTCCCAAGGCCAGGAAGGGGCTCCAGCTCCAGGCTGGGCTTCACCATGCAAACAGCTCTGCCCCATATGGGATGAAAGAGATGCTGGGAATGGCAGAGCTGATGCCCAGTGTGCCAGCACTGTAATTCCTTTCTCTGGTCTTCCTGTTCTCTCTCTTCCCAAGGGCACTGAGATATTCCTCCTTTGATCTGGTTCATTTTCACAAATATTTAAGCTGTCTGAGGGGCTCTTGGGCCACCTGAGAGCACATGTGGCCCCTGGGTCCAACTGCTCTCCAGCAAGGCTTGGAAGTAGCTGTGACCTAGAAAAGGATTTGGGGGATGGTGTGCAGAGGAGAACATCAAGCAGCCCATTCCAAGACTGATTAGAATTTCTTAACAAAAGATGAAAGTTCCTTAATCATTCTTCAAGGTTAAGAGGTTCACGTTGTATTCCCATGTGCTCTGACCTTCTCTAATTAGCATGCTGCTGGTATTTCACATCTGAAATATGAATAAGCTATTCATTATCATCACAGTCATTATTCTTCTGCAAGCCACCAGGAAGAAAAAGTTGCTTCTTTTCACAGGAGACAAGGCCAATCTACTCTATCAGTCGACTAAGCCTGAATAATGTATAAACTGTTTTTCACAGCAGGCTCTCAGCTGAGCCGGTGATAAGCAATGCATAGCCGTAAGGATGGCCAGCCAGAGAAGATAATCTACTGTTTGGAAATACTTGTGCTGTGAAGTATTTTCTGCCTCTGCTACCGTATCATCCGAGTGAGTGGGCCTTTGCAGATAGAAACCTGAATCTATTATCTCTTTCCTTCAATTCCTTCTCTTTAATAAGGTGGGATACAGTCGATACCTGACAGTGAAGATAGAAGAACGGGGATTTCATAGCAGGAAACATTTATTTTTTTTTCCTCTTGTGGTTGATATCAGCAATATTTGCATTCAGTGCCTAGGTGTAGCAAACCTGGTAAAGCTTGTAGGGAGAGGTAACATCCTTCATTAGGCCAGATAAAATAGCTGAAAAAAAAAACCAGATTAATTTCTGGGCACAGGAGCCTTTCTGGAGGTTAGAAAAAAAAACAGCCCAATTTCATTGACATTCCTGTTTAGGCCTGAGGAGAGTCTGCGTGCCAAAAGGCTTGTCTGTTTTTTTACAGCTGTATTGCTTCACTCAAAATACTGTCTTACCTCTCCTTTCAAACTTTGTCTTGATGTAACCTTAGGATATCACAACACAACAACATCACTGTTAATTATATTAACTCGTCTCACATAATGAGAATTAATGAGAATTCTGCCATCGTGAAGACAGTCAAGAGTGCAGTATAGCACTAAAGACATTCTTAGCATTTTTCTACTTGTTTGATGCTATTTTTATTTCATTTATTAACATAATTGCGAGACGCACATTTAGTGCGCACATACACACACACAGATCACTTTTGTACTTCTGATGATGAACTGGAGGGGGTAGAGCACTGGAACAGGTTGCCCAAAGAGGTGGTGGATGCCCCATCCCTGGAAACATTCAAGGCCAGGTTGGATGAGGCTCTGAGCAACCTGATCTGGTTGGAGACGTCCCTGCTCCTTGCAGGGGGGTTGGACTAGATGTCCTTTAAAGGTCCCTTCCAACCCAAACCATTCTATGATTCTGTGATTGTATGATTCTAACTTTTGTGCTTCCAGATCTATTCTAGAAGATGGATTTAATATCAAATAGTTACATCACTGGTTGCTTATGTCTCCACTTCAAAAAGTGAAGATTGTGCATTTTTCAGTCACACACTTTGTCCGTTATCTTCAGTCCGTGGCCCAAGGCCTACTGAAGAACATCTGCAAAAACACTGTTTACAGCCCAGCTTTCAGAGTCTGTAATGACAAATCTGAAACAATTTCTACCTGCGATATGAGGAAAAATCTTACATTTTTTCAAGTGTGCCTTAACGATTATCAAAAAAAAAAAAAAGGAGGAACTGCATGGTATTATACAATATAACACATGTTCAATTCTTTAATCATACACACTTTTTTAACAGTTTTGCTAAAATGTCTCTGTAGTGGCTTTATATCTTGGAAAGTGAAGACATATGAAAGACAAAGTCAAGGATGATAACACATGGACTTTATACTTGAAGTCTGGTACGTGAGTTTCACAGCACTGTCAGAAATCTTAGACACTTCCTTAGATATCTTTCTTAGACTCTTAACTCAAGTGGGCAGATGAAGGGTAAAGCTGAATATCTCTTTACAAGACATGCTCAGCAGCAGGGATCCCAGAACGGGATGCTAATACAGGTGTTACCCCGATGATCAGCGTAGATGGGTAAGGTGGCCCACGCAATCAAATAAGATCATCTGGGAACAGAAACCATCCTTGTACCAGTTGCTCTGTTTTGCTCTCATGAAGGGATGCTGACCACAAAAGGGTGTGAATATATCTACATTTACTGGGTTTCTGCAGCTTCTCTGCTCTGATAGGAAAAGAAGCATTTCCATGTGGTATACCAGCGTGGTTTTGGAGGAGTACTTTAAAAACTGGACACTCGTTGACTAATGTCTTTTGGCTATGGCTCAAATCTCCCATACTTTTGTGCACCCTAGGCTAATCAGGGAACCAAAGCTAATGGATACAAGAGGTGTCTGTCTAACATCACCACGGCTGCCTGGGGAAAGCTTGCCGTGCGTGACTCATTAGCATATCTCATTTAGCACCATTGATGCAATGCCTCTGGAGAAGCCATATTTTCCCTTTCCTGAGGAAAAGGAAAAACCGCATTAAGACCCTTTGGGGTTTATTTTTTCAACATTTTTTTAGCTTTATCCACACCCAATGTCAAATATAAGCAGTTTCTCTCAGTGGAACAACCTAAGGAGAGATGTAAGTATGTACGTATGTGACACATACGTGTTTCTAATTCCACTTGCTGCCTAGCCTGCCAGCAACTAATTTTCTCTTTCTCTCTTTCATCTGTATCACATTCACCTCTGTGTTGGGTGAGCACCATTCTCCTTGCAGCATGCACTCAGGGCTGCTTTGCAGTGAAAGAGCAGATAACATGCTAGCTCTATACACGTATCTTCACGTATGTGCTGAGCAGCCTAGGCTGCCTACGGATAAGTACAAGTGGAAATGTGCAAGGAAAGCCTTTGTTTCCAGCTGCTTTCCACTGAAATATCATTCAGACTGGCTTGCCTCAGTGCTGATCACAGTGGTTGCATCCGTAGGAATATATTGTCTCTCTGGCTTTGGGTTGGTATGATTTTTTTAAGAAAAATGCTAAAATCTAAAATACTTCTCCAGATGCATCCTCCGTCCAGAATTATTTAACATTTTTTTCAACCATTGCATTTTCACTAGGATTTTATTTTCATCCTAATTTCTCTGTCTTGCCCTAAAACCTTAATACAAACTTAAAATTTTAATTTGTCACAAATTAATTACCATAAAGCCTCAGTTCATTACAAATGGAAATCAAAGACAAGGTTGAGTGGTCTGACTGAACTACTTAATTCCTCAGTGACTAGGAGTGTCTCTGCCTGTAAAAGCCCGATGCCACCAGATTTGCCAGTATCCTGATATCTCTGCAGTTATCCCTTTAGGGATGATGAGTTTAAGGCCAGCAGAAGGTAAAGTCCTCAAAGGTCGTACAACTGTAAGTCCACTTGAAGGATTTGTCTAAACCTTCCCTGAAATTCCATTGTTATCCTTATTCCACGGCTTACTCTCAATCTGAGTGCTACCCTAAAACCATTAGGAGTGATTTCACAAGCGCTGTGGCAATTCCTTGGTTGGCCTGACAGCATTGTACAAACCAGATCTACATGCCAGCATCTCCAGTAGTTTGCTACAGTTGCAAAAATGGCCTTATTGAGCAGGTGATTTGAAATAAATAACTTTTAAATATTCATTTTACATTTTCCCTGGGCCAACCTGCAGGGAAAATCCAGAGATCTTTCTCAGGTGGGGAGACCTGGGTCACGTGGAGCTCAGTCTGGAGCCTCCCAGAAGCAGGACAACGATCCTCACTTATTGCAAAAATTAATGGAAACGAAGATGTGAGAATGGAGCCTAACAGCACTTTTCAACATATTTTTTTTCAATGGTTTTCAACTGGCAGCAAAGGCACCCTAGACAAGGAGGACATAACCACACCATCATGGGGATTTCCCCTAGGTGCACAAACCAGCATTGTTGCAGAAGACAAATTGACTGTCATCCTGAAAGCAAAGGGAACATTTGTTACCCTTCAATTGAACACAGGTGCAAATGCCAGTGTGGTGCCACAGAAAGGGATAAAAGCCCTGAGAGAAAGCAGGGTGCAGAGTACAGCTGATTTGTGCCAGGGGGCAAGTGCCACTTGCCCTCTTCCAGGAGATGATGGGGATCAACCTTTGTTAGAAGACGAAACAGAATACATCCATTCAAAGGCTGTACTCTTTAACTTACGTCTAATGTGATGAACATTTAGAAATGGAAACTTTACTATGTGATGTAACTTTGTTGGTCGTGCTTTGAAGGTGTGGCTGGGCCAGAAGACCTCCACAGTTCCCTTCCAACCTGATTTTATACTTATCTACAGGTAGGTGTTTCTTGTCAAGTATTTTTTTTCTTCTGATGTATCAGTAAGGTTCAGCCTGAAAGGGAGTAGCCATTTGTCCATAGTCAGCATCCCTAAAGAGAAAAGGCTCTCACGTGTGTTGAGTTTGGTACCTAAAATACCTCTCAGGAAAACATAAGCACTTTTTTTTAGTGTATAATCACAGCCACCATAAGTGATTCTTTGGTTTGTGAGGACAAAACATCGCCACAAGTAGAAAAATGTAAGAAAACTTAAAGTAATTTTGTAAACAACTGAGTTTATGCTGACCAAACTGATACAAACAGAAATGAGAGGTGGGACAGGTAGAGCCCAGCAAAACAGCTGACATCCCCAGCAGACCTGCTTCCAGAAACAAGGAGTTTAAATGTCTAAACATCTTGCTTTAATGACCTCTCACTCAAGAAAATAGATATTTGGGGTTGTTTTCAAGTATAAATTAATTTTTTCAATGTAATTCAAACCCAAGAATGATATTTGTATACAATTGAAGCATAGAAAATTCTGTCAAAAAAATTACATAAATATGAATCTGATTAAGACAAACAAATGAAATATTAGCTAGCGGTCTGATAGCAGCTGAGAGATGAGCAGAAACTGTGGGATGAAGAAACCCTGAGCAAAATAGCTACGGCTTTTAGCACAGGATTAGCAGGCCAGCTTGTTCCTAGCATCTTTTATAAACAGATGGCAGAGTGTTTATTACTACAAATTATTTGCTTAGAGACACTAGATAGCGATCTGTAATCTGGAACAAAACATAATGTGAAGGACAGGCAAAAATGCTGTAATTAGCTGTATGACAATGTATAGATATATATAAGACTGCAGCTCACTGCATCATCCTACACGCAGGTGTATTAGAATAATCTGTTCTTCATAAAACAACAGAAATACAGTGCCACTCCCCCCATATATTTATACTATAACAAAATAGTAGTAAAGAATTTACAAAGGTTTATTGAAGATGTTCTATACATCTTCAGAGAAGTTGTCCAACAGCACTTTCAATTATTTTTGCAGAAACAGACATTCTATGACAGATTTATCAGGTCCAGCAGGGAATTTCCGTACAAAGGAAACAGCAAAACAAGCCAGGTAGCTACTAAGACGTGGAGGCATCCGAAATCAGGCAGAGAAGTGCCTGGGGCACTCACTTGATTGGTAGTGAAATAAGGGACTTTTCTGCAGTGACTTTCTCTTTTGCTCTGAGAAGAAGTCCATCCGGAGCTGGACCCAGTGATCTGTTAAAATTCATGTTTCTACAAAAAGCCGGTGGAAAACCCATACTCACTTGTTTACCCCACTTGACCTGATCCCTTCCCCAGTTCTTTGATGACTACCTTGCTGGTCAGGCTACAGGCTGTCTCTTTTCCAGCTATCCAATATGTAACCCTTCTCTCAAAGCTCCAACAAGACCCAAAGATGGACGTGACTGGCCTCAAGGGCCAGCAATTAGAGCACTCATCTTTCTAACCTGGGAATATCTAATTGTTTATAAAGCAGAGTTTTGATCCCAGCTTGGACTGTAAGAGTCAATGATCTGGACATCCAAGATTCACAATCCATTCTATAAAATGTTCTTATTTCTAATACTGAAGGAATGACCAACCTCAGCTGTATTTCAATTCAGTCTTTTTATCGTCTTGCATGACTGGTTCTGTAGGAGGTAATCTCGCAGACAGCCATGGCACCGTAGACAAACACAGATATGCATAAACCCGCAAGCACGTCTGTCTTCAGAAAGCTCAGTCTTGCTCTAGAGCACATTTGTCTTACTTAACTAGGAGAGATAAATTTTATTACTGCTGTTGCTTTTTTTTTCACGGAAACCAGGACTTTAGCTAAACAGCAGTCTGGCTTTATAATCCTCAGGAAATAGCTAGTTACGCATTTATGAATGATGATCCTGGCACATCACGTGACGATGTGAAGCAGCCTGTTTGTCATTATACCTTATACCACTTCATCCTTTCTTTATTTTATCTCGAACCCCATAAAGAAAAAAAAATTCTGTTGATTCAGAAAATTTAGCTGACATCGTAATGTGAAATTCAACATCCTGTACAAATACGTCATTGACTTTAAAACTCATTTTAGGGCATTTTATATTTTGACACTATGTGCTATTATTTATGTTTCACTGCATGTCTATTTCCTCATGCACAGCAGTAAATAATTTGGGATGGATTACTTCCATTTGATCGCCTATGACCAGAAAAATGTGTTTTCCTCTTTATGGGGAGCTCTTAACACAGGCAGATGCTGCAGTCAGGAGAACGCTACGTGCCTCCTGGTAACTGAGAGCTGCAGTGGCTGGTATTTCCTACAGGATACGTGGGAAATACATTTTTTTTTTTTTTTCCCTTTCCGTTCATAGCATAGCACTCTTTTCTACAGCTTGTACTATTTAAGTAACACGGAAAAGGGAATAACAATCAAAATTTACAGAAAGAAGTAATGGAAATGGATTGATGCTAACAGAGGAATCCTGGCAGTCCCAATAACTCTTGGGTTTCCTGCAGGGCACACTGCAGGAAAAGCGAAACGCTCGATGGAGGAGAATAAGAGTTTGTCTTGGCACCGCAAAACTCCATGAATCACCTTTTTGAAGAAAAAGAAGCTGAAACTTTAGCTTTTGGCGCACTTAACAATGCAAGTGACTGACTCTTCTACTGTGTATTTAAAACCGAATTGAGGACCTTATAACAGCATTGCCTCCACCTTGTGCACCCTGGGGAGCCTCGTCTAGGCAGCCACTACCTTGCCTCATATTAGGGAATACATAACTTTCCTTTTCCCTTGCTCCAGTCTCTGAGTGTGTTTAGTAACAGCTTTCATTTTTGGAGCATCTTTTCTGAGAGTAGTATCTCTTCTCTGGACCGAATCCAAACTCTGGTCCTTCTGTGATTTCTTGTTTCTGCAATCGCCTCCACACGCTGTGCCCTTCACAGCCACTACAGAGGTCCTCGGAGTCTCATTCTTGGTCTTCATCTTTATTGCTTTATTCTCAAGAGTAACCTTATTCTGGGTTTTAAATAGGAATATTGCGTCAATGTGGACAGACCGTACATCTCCCTCAGCTCGCTTCGGTAACCACCCTCATTTATCACCCTGCCTTGGCTCTTCCATCCGCAGCATCATTGTGACTTCCCACTTGTCAGTATTTCAATTATGAAATCACCCAGCTGGGTGAAAATATACAAATGCCTGCAAGTCCTGGCCTGAGCTCTGACAGCAATTCAAGCTTGGGGAGATGGCTCCTCAGCTCTTTAACTTAAGCTAAAAATCTGGATTCTCCATAAATTTGGCAGTCCCTTGCTTTCTCACAAGAAGGCATTTCAAAAGTGGGAAGATTTGCCAGGCATAGACAAAAATTTAGGGTGCAACGGCACTGAGCATGATGCCAGAGCAACTCCATTAAGAAGTGGAAAGACTGGTCAGACCTCCTGAGCCCTGAAACGCCGTCAGAAGAGATACAGGAAACCTGTCTCACAAAGATGTACATGGTCTAGAACAAAGTTTAAAACAAGGTAAGGTAGAAACCAAGGTAAGGAAAACAAAACCACATAGCCAACCTTTAGTCAGATCATGGCTGACTCCTCTGATACTGTGAGTTGAACCACCGAAGATTTTTTTAAATTTCATTTAATTTTATGGAAAACTCCATAAAATGAGGCTCAACATCAAAAGCAAAGCTTTGCATTACTTCTTGATGAGTTTTTGAAATCATAAGTAACTTTAAAAAAACAGAGTTGAAGTCTGCTCTCACTTCAGTTTATCATTGAAGAGTACACTGGAGATTCGAATCTGAGACGGTCTTGCCCATTGGGCTGAAAGCCTACAATTTAGGTGAACCAAGCTGAATCTGGTATTCCTGGAATGACTATAGTCTCAAACTAAATGCTTTCATGTCCTGTTTGCTGTGTAAATATTAAAAAATAAAAAAATAAAACATTCAGAGTGTTTCCAACCCCATTTGCTGACGAAGCACAAACACAGCAAGAGCACAGAAATATGCAGATCAAAGAAGAGACATTTATTCAGCTATTTTCCATCAGACGTGAGCTCTCATCCCTGAGTACTGGGCAGGAAACATTTTTTTTTTTTCATAATTTCACGTATTGTTTTACTTTACCTTCCAAAAGCGGCTTGTGAAACAATATGGGAGGGACAGGAGGAAAGCTGGGAAGCTGGTAAGCAAGTCCCCCAGTGATTAAGTCAGGTGTTTATCTAAGGAAGAGGAGGCCCAGTTTGAAGTCCACCTTCAAAATCAGGCACCACATGGATGGGAAGCTATCTGGAGGGGTCAGGGATGGCTTGCAAAGCTTGCTTATCAGATTTTCTTTCCAATGTGATGATCATTTCTGTGCCTCTTCTTCCACTGCTACCAAAACCCCATGACAGTGTATTTCAGGGGAGCCCTGCTGAACTGAGGAAAAAGCGACTTAACTCTTCCCAAGGACTGGTGGCTCTTCCTCAGAAATGGCAGTGAGTGTTTAATGTCAGAAACACAGTTATTTTATCCACATTATAATAGGATTGCTTGTATGCAAACAACACCAGTGCTCATTCTCCTGACTATATCTGATGCAGTTATCCCCCCTTGTTGATTTTATCACCGTATTTCTGTTCCAGTTGTTCTGTATATAAATCAGTGTGGTGCTAGGTTATTTTATTTTAATCACTTGCAAATTCTGATAATCAAAAGTACTTTTCAAATGAATTTCAACTCAGCAGCAGTCAGAAAAAAAAGTGTATCTGTCAAGCTTACCAGTGTGAAATAATTTATTGCAGAGATCAGTTCTTGATTGTTCTTTTACTATTCCATATGCTTTCCAGCGTAGCCTTCTACCAGGACTTGGGAGGCAGAGAATGTCTTGTGAGCCAGAGAATGTCTTGTGAGCCAGAGGTCTGGTGGGATGAGTAATGAATTCTGAGGAAGTAAGGGTTTAAAATTAGACTGGTTTTGAAGGAAGCAAGCTGGGAAAAGACTGGGAACATAATCAACCCTCATTACTTCAGGGTATGCTCACTCTGCCTTTTGACAGGCAGTGTGTGGAAGGTAGGTGACCAGGCACTCAAGCAGGGAACAGGATTACAGGGGCAGGTCCAGGGTCTATTGTGGACAGACGCCTTCAAAGATGTGAACAGAGAAGAGAAATGTAAGAGCTATGATGTTGTGGTTTAACTCCAGTCGGCAACTAAGTACCATGCAGTCGCTCACTCACCCCTTCCTCCCCATCACCCTGGGAGGGATGGAGGAGCAGAACCAGGGGTGGGGGGGAAAGGCAAAATTCATGGGTTGGGAGAAAGTCAGTTGAAAAGGACAGAAAAGAAAGAGAAAATAATAATAATAATAGTAAAATAACATACAAAACAATTGATGCACAATGCAATCATCCACCACCTGGTAACCGATGCCCAGCCTGTCCCTGAGCAGTGAATTCCCTCCCCGGCCAACTCCCCAGTTTATATACTGAGCATGATATTATGTGGTATGGAATATCCCTTTGGCCATCTTGGGTCAGCAGTGCTGGCTATACTCCTTCCCAGCTTCTTGTGCACCTTCCCATTGGCAGAGCATGGGAAGCTGAGAAGTCCTTGACTGAGTATAAACACTACTTAGTAACAACTAAAAACATCAGTGTGTTATCAACATTATTCTCATACTAAATCCAAAATATAGCACTATACCAGCTACTAGGAAGAAAATTAACTCTATCCCAGCCAAAACCATGACACACGGGAACCTCTGCAAGCTCAGGAATAATAGAAGTATATAGACTTATCTGGGTTTGTCAAGAGAGATTCTCAAGCTCTGGCATGTAGAGGTCAATGGTGAAAATCCTGACCCATCATTTCTTTGGCTACATTCACTTTGATTTTAATGAGATCGTAATTTCATCCCTAGATTTTATAATGAGGGGGAAGCAACAATAAGGATGACTGTTCCTCATCTGCAGACCATCATCTCTTTATAATAGCTTCATTCATCTTTCTACAAAGGTCATTTGGCACTGATTCCTAAGATTTGGGGAAAGAGGTGATGGAAGCAAAGAGATTCCAGGCTCCCATAACAGAATTCATATTTCATAAAGAACAAGTCTTTTGAGAAGCTGTTGGATGAGCTTGACCTTTCGTGCTGTAACATCTAGTTCAGATCCTGTGCTAGATTTAGATGATGGTGCTTCAACAACCCAAGCCTTTTCAATTTGCTCCTTTTCAGTTTAAATTAGAATTTACTATGCCTTTCCTGAGTTATCATATCATGTGTCTGCTACTGTTCATGTTCTACGACAATTTAGCAAAAAAAAAAAAAAATCATGTTTACAGTGGACTAAGAAGCTGTTATTTTGAGTCTATAAGTGGTTTAATGAGTGACTGCTCCCTGATTGTTAACTTGCTCTTGAAAATAATTGAATAATCCCCATGTTATTTAATCATTATTGACACACTGTGTAATAGATTTGCTTGCTGCTTTCTATCATAGACATATCACTTGAGTGACCTTAATCCCATCAAGAATATATTCTGAAGTGCGCTGCCATAAAGTCCCTTTATGGAGTGAGGTCTCTCTACAAAGTTGTGATTACAGTCAAGTTTACCATTTCCAGCCACCTTTCAGGGTTCACTAATACGGAGTGCTCACAGTACTCTCTCTTTACATTTTTATTACAACAGCACAACATTCATCAATGTGCTGGGAGAAATAACACCTACAGCCACTAGGGATGGCCGGAATCCAGCCGACAGCCCATGTATTTTGGAACTGCGGCTGGGAGCGGAGTGGATGCTGCTGACCGCTGTGATGGACTATTCCCATTAGAGGCCACTGCAGCTGGATGCAATTTAAAGAAGCCCCAGGGGGGTGCTCTAAACTTTCAGCCCCTGGAATTCTTCAGGAAAAGGAAAGCAAAAAGGTGGTTTCAAACCATATGTTTCTCAGCTGTCTCCCCGTCCCCCAGCACTCCCCAGTATGCCAGGCACATACTCTTCAACTCACAAGCCAACCTTTGACACAGCCAAAAATTCTGGGGAAAAAAAAAGCAGTGGATCTGGACTTCGTATATGCTGAGTAAAATGTCCAGATCACCTACAGGCGTATCTCTCATCAGTAAAACAGAGTGTGCAAAAGCCACGTGATTCTTCACGAGTCCAGGCAAACGCAGTCGTGCAAACCTAACATTTTTTAACACTGGGTGCAAACCACTAAGCAGAAGGGAAGTAAGTGTTAAAACAGATCTGTATTTAGTTCAGCATGAAAGTAGAGCAGCATTAGATGTGGCTGAGCTACGCTTTTCGAAGCACCACAGCTTCCATGAAAGGGACAAGACTTCCATTAAAGGCTCCAAGTACCTAGAAATTAGGTGTATGATGCCAAAATTTTTGGCTTTTGGAGGTAAAACTAGCTACTAGTGAAAAGCAACGCTTAAATCCCTTGCCTCGTACAGAGCAGGATCATCTGCCAGCATACCTACCTCTGCGGTTCTCCTTTCAAAGCTTTCTGCCTTCTTTATAAAACAGCTGACAAAGATGCTGCCATCTGCTTGCGTTTGTACTATTCCTGTAATTATTTGGATTATTAAGTTCCGTGGGAGAATGGTTAGCAGCAGCACAAAGTTTTTCCTCATCAAGTTAGGCTTGGCTTAGGCTGCCATTTAAAGCTTTCAAAATTAACAGCCTCATTTTCTGTAGTTGAAGGAACAAACAAAAACCCCAGGGCAGAAGAATACTTTCTCTGATAAAAACAATCTCCACACTCATATGAAAAGCGTATTTCCATATGTTATATTCTAGATTAAAGCTTCGCATGAAGTTTATAACCCCACCTGCAAAATTCTTGACCTGTCTTTAAAGTTAGCGTTGGAAAAAAAGGAAGAGGGGAATGGAAATGAGATTTGTTCTCTTTGTAGATTTGCTAACTGTGCTATATTAATGACATGCATTTTGGAAATACTTTGCGAGGTTGCACGTTGTGGAAGGATTATTAGCACCACGTGGAGAAGCGGAGTGCTTCAGGGAAATCCTTGTGATAATCCTCCTCTCCAAAGAAAGCTGATGTATTCCATAGCTTTACAAACCAAACTGTAGAAAACAAAAATCTAAATTAGCAATCGCACAGCAGGAGAAATAAGCAAGTAGCCAAGCGCTAAATGAGAGAACTGCTACAGTTTGCAGTGATAGAAAGTCCTGAATTTACACCCAAAAGCTCTCAGGCAGCCCTGTGGCTTGGACAGCCGTTCAAGATCCTGTGGTCTCATTCTGGATGCCCCATCAGCCTTTTCCTCTCTACTTTTTTTTTTTTTTCTCTCTCTTTAACATAACCTCTCCCCGACATCTGCTCCCCTTGAGTCATGCTTCTTGACTTTATTAGCATATCTTCCTCCTTTACAGCCTCACTGTCCCTCTCCTCCACCACCTTCCTCCTTGCACATTGCTGGCTCTTCGACCTCTCCTGGGAATTGCTGGTGAGCCATCAGCAATGAGAGAGTCCAGTTCTCCAGTCCCAGTACTTCCAGCAGTGCCGCTTCTATGGAGAAGGTGGGAGCGCCAAACCCAGCACAGCCTTATGTTTGCTTGCCTGGTGGTGCTGGGGGAAAGAAGCCGCTAGAGAAGTGGGCATCATCACTCTTCCCTGTAGTCTTCAGGAGCAATTTGTGCCTTGAGATCCACTGCAGATACCGCATCGTGAGAAGGGGAATGGTGTACACATGTTCAACAGATAACATCTGATTAGGCAGGGAGCTTGCCAGCATGCAGCCAAGATATTCTGCACAGAAATAAGCCTAAAATATTCATGGAGGTATCATTCATGCTTTCCATCCAAGTCAAGGCAGGTTGTTGACCATATTCAATCAAAGCACAAGTGGAGTTGATAGATGCTAGTTTTCTTAATCTGCAATACTACGTTTTCTACATGACTTAGTAGAAATTCTCTTACTCCATAATGACTGAAAATATAAACAGCTATTCTTCTGAAATTTTAGTTTCATCCTTTCTATATTCCTACCCATAGCAAGAAATCTCTGAGAAGGGTTATTAATCCGTTAAATTACTGAACTTTCCATAAAGATTCCCAAGCCATTCTGGAGAAAAAGAGTTACAACATACTGAATAAACAATAGGGTGTAATCCTCCAAATATCCAGTTCTGTCGTTTCACTATTGCGGCTTTTTTATGTTACACGTTTCACGACGGGTATGATCTTTGATGTTAGCACAAATAGTCAAAGAAAGATCAAGAAGGCAAGCTCCTCAAGTACATTTCAGCTGCCTCCCTTCTGTTTTTTAAATGGATACATTTAAAAGAAGAGCTCTTTTCTTTCTTTTTGTCAAATGTTCTCCTCCTATAGAGCTCTGAAGTCTCAAATATACATATTTTAGTGTCATTATTTCTAGAAAGCTCTAGCTAACTCAGCATTGTTCATTGGAGAAAAATTACAGAAGACAAAAGCTAAGAATCTGTTGACCTCTGTTTGGTCAATAAGCACTCTCAGGACATAGGCACAATGCTCCTGTGCCTTAAAATGCATGCAGACCAATAGCATAGTCTGAAAAAAATGTATGGGTATAGGATAAAATATAAATTGATTTAATACATTTATTTTGACTTACGTACAGAAGGTTTGGCTTCTCAGACACCTACCATTAGGAAGTAATGGAAATGATGAGGACATGTATCACCCAACACACATTTTGCAAATGCACAAACATATGCTAAGTTGATGTCAAACTTTGACCAAGTTTCAACTGAATAGATGCCAATTAATGGTTTTGAGTAGAAGCCATGTAAAACTCAGTGGTTTAAACTGAATTTGGAGGGTCACCAAAAGCATAACAATATCTAAACCAGTAATAATTTAACTGAAGCCAATGAAGCTCCACCCTTGTAAGATGGAGTATTGAAATCCAACCAAAGAGTGGTAAATGTCTGTAGGCTAAAAAGAAGACACATCCCTTCTCTTTCCATGGAACAGCACAGCAAAGCTTGTGTAGCTTCGCTATAGGTAACACTTTCATCTGTCAACAGGTTCCTTACTTACTTCTCACTTGCATTCATCTTCCCTTTCCTAATAGGAAATCTTTCGAAAAGTTTTAGGAAATGTCAGGATAAGATGTGTTCTCACAGGATACGATGTGTTCTTACAAAAGTGATGGTGTCATCTCCACATTTCCTAAGAAATGTTTTTAACAGAAAAATCTCCTGGCCCACTCCCATGCAGTCTGTGCTTTTTGCCTGTCTTCTGTAAGACAGAGGGATTATTAGAAAGAGAGATTTTACCTTTACCTCTAATTCAGCACAGCTCAGAGGTAATGAAACACTTGGTGGTAATTTGACAGCCTCTGTCAACCAAGTTAGCAGCTTGCATCAAGCTTCTGTATGGAAAATAGCCAGTTTGTGGAAATCATTGTTAAAAATCACACCTTTGATGACAATCGTTTTCTTTTCTATATTTCAGGGGTAACATTTGAGTGTATTTAGAGGTGCAATCTCTCAATATATAACACACAAATGCAAACATATTGAGACAACACTTAAGAGTGGAGGAACAATTTAATAACAGAATCTGAAAGCACAATCCCTTGTTTCAAGCAATTTTCTTTGAACATTAATAATGCGAAGACTGCACATTGAAGACTCTGCAAATAACTGTGACAAGGCACACAGAAAACTTTACATAGATCATTTCTTTGAGACAACTTTTATTAATTTTCCAAGTTGCCCTTCTCCATACCTTCTCACAGCCCACCCTGGGGCAGAACCAATTAAGCCAGCAGTGTTTCCAGAAGATGCTCTACAAGATTGCCCATGTTGGAGGCCTCCCAACTTCCTGAGGCAACCTATTCCAGTGCTTTACGTTTTTAAAAGGGTTTGCTAATGTTTAATCTCCCTTATTATAATTTAAGTGCATTGCTTCTTGTCTTTGCTCCCTGTGCTTCACAGAGTAAGCATGACTCTGTAGGTAAGTCATTAGAGCTCTTACCTAGGGGATAAAATGGGAAGACCTGAAATGCAGTCCTCACTCAAAGGGCAATCCAGATAGAGTGGCTGCTACACATTGAATGTACAAACTGTCTTCTAACCAGAGAGACTGTCCTTCCCAGATGAGAAAGAGTTTTCTGAATTTCAGGCTCTGGACCTAGGCAGAATGCAGAGACATTAATTTCATTTCATGTGTTTTGTGGTATCAGGACTTAGGTCTTTGAAAAACTGAAAGACTTAAACAGGGTTTTTTGTCCCCTCTGAATTTGAAGACACTCTGAAAAAGTAAATCTGAAAGGTACAAATTTTAAGGAGAAAAAACTTTAAAGATGATGACTTAAGTGCCAACTTAAGTTGGCATTCTGTTGACTTTTTCTGTCTTCCTCTTCAGATTTTCATTGACCTCTACAATTATACAGTTCCGCATTCATCATGAAAACACACACCCTCTAGCATTCAGGAGTACGTGAGCAGCAATGAGACCCAGCTTGCCGTGTAGTGTACAAATCTTAGCTGTATTTAAGTATCTGGGAAATATTACAGGATCGTACCATTCCAAACTCCTATAGGTGTCAGATATATATATATGACCATGTCTGCATTTAGCCAAATGTAATTGCACTCCAGGTATTTATCTTTTACTGTGTTTTGATTGTTTAATGTTATTCTAAGCTAAAACTTTTCCCACCACTCAGAACAATCCAGCTTTGCATTTTTATTGGGTGCTATCTGAATAAATGACTACCAAAAAAAATCTTTTGAAAGATTATGTGATTCTTTTTCAGAGCTCTGTGGGCCAGAGATTTTTATTTTTCATTTTTGGAAGTATTTATTTAATTTATTGGTTGTGAAACCTCTGGGCTAGAGACAGAAGAAAACAAATCCTTCATTCCCTCCCTGGAACATGCGCAACATGCCCTCTGGACCACCCTCAGCCACAGCGTTGCAGCAGCAAGCACGGAGCCTGCGCTTCCTCTGTCTCAACGAGGTCGTCATCTCAAAACCAAGGAGGGTGCCAGCTGAAGTAACTTTCTGGTGCTGGTTGGGCTGGGAAGAGCTGAGAAGCCTACGAGATGCTGAATGTCCTACCTCACTACTACCTGCCTCAGCAGAGCCGTGGCACAGGGCAGGAGGTGCTCTCACCTCTCTCTCACAGCAAGCGCAGATACCATTTCTGCTGGCAGCTCTCCTTGCAAGCCTCTCCTCCTTGTACAAGGACATGTGAGACTGGGACCAGGACCAGCTAGCACTCCTGGGTAGGAGCAAATGCCAGCCCGGAGGCAGTAGCACCCACAGCAACGGTGTCCCACGACTCCGGTGAAAGCTACTCCGGCAAAGCTTACGGATGCTGTTTTTCCTGTGCAAAGGACTAAGGTTTTGCTTAAAGTTCAAGAAAAACTTTAAGATTACATCTCTACCTGGTATTTATCCCTCAGAACTTTTCCATATCATCATCCGTTCACCAGCACAGTGGAAGTGTTAACAAAGCATCCAGGGAATGAGCAGGACAGGTAAAGACCACTTTGAACTTGGTCTGGGAATTTCTGTCAGCTCTGCGTTTGACTTTTTGATCTTGGCCATCTCTGATGGGTCTGAAAACCAATTTTCCTTGCAATTGAAAGAAAAAATAATAGAGAATGAATACAGGCTTCTTGCATAGGGCCACCTTTTTGTGAGCAAGAGAAAGGAAGGCAGAAAGACAGACCAGAGGCAGCAGAAGAACAAAGACAAGCTAGCTTTTCACAGATTTCCAGCCTGATCTGTTTGTTGTGTTAAACTCCCCTCCTCTGCTCTGCTGCGAGTTGTCAATACTCCGATCACTCTTTAAAGGGTATCTGGATCCCCGTGGAAGCAGATAAGAGCTACATGTGCTGTGGGGCTCCACACAGCCTGCGAGTTTGAAGGAGAAGAAAAAAAGAGAGAAGAAAAATGAACTAAATATTTTAAGGTGTCTAGGGAAAAGAACGGTGGCTTTTCCCATTCAGTTGTATATCAGTATGGACTCCTTTCCTCAGGGAAGGAAACGCTGAATGAGAAAGGAATGAGGTATGACTTTAATCAGCCGTTTCATGCTAACAGTACCTCACCTGAGATGAACATTAGTAAGGGTTTGGCACCCTTTGCTGATACCTGAGGCACAAGGCTACGCAACGTGCCCAAACCATGTAACCACAGCCTCCTGGCACCCTTCTCGTTATTATTCCCTAATGAGATAATCCCAGAGAGAAGAAGAGAGGGGGAAAGGAGAGTTTTTGTGGCCACACCAGACAGAGGCCTCCCTGCAGAAACACCCCAGCTCAGTCTCCTCGAGCTTAAAAGAAGAACCAGAGTCTGGCTGCGCAGGCTCCTTGGGCACACCAGTTTTCGGAGGGGACCCAGAGACACCATGTGTGCCGTTACCAGCATGCTCCTCAGAAACATGCCCAGCGCTCTCCTCTGGCATGCACAAACTCTCCCAGAGCTTGCTACTTGTCTTCCTAAAAAAAAAATAGATGCATTAAGGAGCTCCAGGGTGCTCTAGGAGTATGCAAACTAAGTTCTCCGATGGTCTTTAAATGAGGTTAAAGATGTAAAGGTGGCCCTCCAACTCGGTTAAAAGAATTAAAATAAGCAAAACACTACTTTAAATAGCCCTCCAAAATATATCTGTGGATGGCAATACTTCTAGTCAAAACCTGTCAAAGCATCAGTGCTTGCACATTTGAGCAGAGGAAGCTCTAGTCCCAGGGAAGGGAAAAATGTGTTGGGAGAGGAGGGGACTTGCAACCAGAGGCACGAAAATCTGTCCTGGGAAATGGCTTGAAGATGCCTTACTCTCTTCTCAGTGGCCTAAACACTTCCTACTGTAACTGGGTGAAGTAAATAGCTGTGGTGGTCAGGGAAAGCATGGATCAGGGATGCACTTCAGCTGGCCGTGAAACCTTTTGTGCCATTAGTACATGAGGAGCAGTATTGAGAAAAATGACCTGGACACGCAGAAGTGGCCTACCTAAGCTGCATTAACCAGAAATTCAAAGTCAAAAGCTGTTGTTTCAAAGACCTCTTGGTCTTTGCAATGGATTAATGGACCAAACACCAAGAGAAGATCTCGGTGATACATTTACGCTAGTGGTTATACCAGCGGTTGTAGTTTCAGATCTGAAGATTTAGTTTGCTATAAAAACTACCATGAAAACAGTAGTATACCTCCACATGTTTAGTCAATAGGTAGTACAGAGCAAAATATAAATATGTCTCAAAAGGAATAAAAGCAGACAATAGAGGGGAAAGGAGTTCCTATTGGAGGCACAGCTTCTAAATATAGTGCAGCATGCAGAAGATAACTTTAAGGTCTGCCAAACTTCAAACTTAGGAGAGTCCCAGAGCATGTCCATGCCTGTACATCTTGTGTACGGGCACCACGACGGGGTAAGAAATGCGTGTCCAAAGAGCACGCTTATAGTTAGCTCTACAGAGCAGCATTACCCAGAGGCAGAGGCGTGCCCTGTTTCTCGGCACTGGCAGTTCCTTGCCCCAGAAATAACTTGCTTCAGTCCAAAAATCTCTCCCAGAGGGTCCCCAGCCTAAAACTGAATGTAATGTATCCGTGCCCTACTGATGCAGCTGGGTATTAATCGCTTTTTACGTTTCGTGAAAGCACGTTCATCTTGCTGTAGTGAATTGAAAGCAATGGTGAAAATCTGACTGGGAGGTACAGGAACCAGAGGCAAGGTTACAAAAATGTTAATACTCTAACTCATACACATGGGAGAAGATGATGATTCAGGGAGCCACTGACAGGAATTGTCTACATTAAATAAGCTTTTAAACTTAATTCAGCTTTATTCTTCTTCTTATTGTTGTTGTTATTATTATTATTATTATTGTCAGAGGGGAATAAAAGCCACAATTAAATTGTTTCAGACAATGTTGGACACCATGAGTACCATTCCAGATTAAAAAGCAATCTTGTTGAACAAGAACTCTTCCATGTTTCTCAGTCTCTGCAACTAACGTGTTAAAATGATTTCCTTGAAGTAGATTTAAACTGGTGTATAAATCGTTCCTAGTCCTGCCCAGTGCAGCAGAAAAACAGCACCTAATGTTGCATCTGGGCTGTGCAGATGAATCATACCGGTAGTGGCCCTCTTCCAAAACAACGTACGAGTCGATAAACTGCTGAGTTCTCTAAAGGTTTCCTGATCCTCTCCTGCAGGTTTAAATAAGAAATAACCCCACAGAGCTTACCACATCACATGCAAAATGCAGTCAATATACAGCACGGGCATAGAGTTTGTAAAGTGACAGCCGGCGCGTTGCAACAGGCAATCCTGGTTGATAGAATATCGAAAATCCCTCTCCTCTGTTAGCGAAGCTGGCACACGTGAAAATGGGGTGACCCACGTATGGTCACATTTAGTGGCTTCACAAAAGCTGCCCCGACCCCCCCAGCAATCCCGCAGGGACAGCGAAAGCTGAAGGGAATGAGGGAGGGGGTTGGAGCGACTTGGCGAAACGCTGACCATCGGGCTCTATTCCTAGACGCGCGGTGGCTTTACTGCATGTATTCGCTGCTAACTTCCAACACGGGCTTACTACAGAGAAACTGGATGTCTGGAGGGCTATATTCGGAACTGCTGAAGCAAGAAAATTCTAAAATTGCAATTGCAGCCTACTGAAACCTTGAGTTTGCTCTCTAATTAAAATTTGTCATATAAACTTGAGCTACTTCAGCAGGCAGAGCATTCTTCCTCTCTCTGCCTGATGTTTACACATTCAGCCTCTGCGGAAGACGAATACAATTTTCTTTTCTGAGACCACCCTCATTTTAATTGCAGTACATTCTTTTTCAGCTTCAGTCTGTGTCAACAAATTGGTTTTGGTGTTTCCATCTCTGACTGATATAAATTTTCTGTAGTGCATGGGATTAAGGAGTTTATGTATATTAAGGAGTTTATATATATGTGTGTGCGCATGTGTTTGTGTGTATTATATAAATTTATGTATATTTGCATTTTATATGTATATATACATATACGAATTTTTATATACATATATATATATACACACACATATATATGTATGTATGCATATGATGCTCATATTATTTATAAATATTATGAAGACCACACCTGGACAATGGAGAAACAATCTTTCTTCCCCCTCTTTTTTTTTTTTCCCTAAGAAGGGATTTGTGTTTGCTGTGAATTCACTCCCTGTGTGCAGCTGCAGTGTCTCCTGCAACAAAAAATCCCGACATGCGTCTCCGATAGTGATGCCACAGTGGTGATTCACATCTATTTATATTTGATCTTGTCTTCTGCCACCAGTGTCAGACTCCGGCTCGCCCTTCCCCCTCCTCTTTCCGTTTGTTTCAGCGCTGATTATTCCACAACTGGCAATGGGAAGCTGCGTGCAGCATGACAGCAGGCAGAATTACAGGGCTTAATGAACTGCACACGCCGCTACGGGCTTCCTTTGCTGCAGCGCGATGCAAAAAAAATCCAGCAGATCAATTTAAAAAATTGCTGTTCTAGAAAAATTATAGGAAGGGTATTTTGAGGGAGAAAGGGAAAGATAGAAGAGGGGAATATATGACTTCAGGCTCTAGTCTGAAAAAGTAAAATGAAATATTCAAGTCACCTTGCAGACATCAACAGCTGTAGATTAGGGATGTGCACTGAGGCCAGCCGGTATGCTTCTGGCTGAAGTAGCAGAATAAAGTAGACATTGTCTCTAAACATATTATCTGTCAGTGGTAATGGATATGCACAAAATAATCACGAGGGTTTTGAGATAAGAACTGCAGAAAGACTTTAGGGGTATTGTGCAATTCAAAATAGTACATCCCCTGGCTATTGTTTGAGCCGCTGTGGTTGAAGGAGCCCTAGCATAAAAAAAGCCGATAAACTGCACCAGTCCTGCCACAACATACCTCTGTTCACAGATGGGGTATGTCCTCACTCCCAAAAAAAAATTACAGAGAGTCCTTATAGCTAGAGCTGCAACATTTATTTTATCATTTCAATTCTGCACGCAGAAATACGTTATCAAAATGACTTTTTCCAAATTTGCATGTATTTCATACTTCCTTTCTGGTGAGTGCTGATTCTTCTGTAAACTGGAAGATCTGGGAGGCTACAAGAGTCTTGCTGCTAGTTTATTGTCACTAAACGGCACGCTGACACTTCTGGAAGTGTTTCTGGAGGTAACACTGAGAAAACTGTCTCCAACAACCTCAGCTGAACTCCGACTGCTCGGGAGATGCCCCTGGCTGTGAAATTTCACGCGGTTCCTCACCCAGGACAGGAGATGACAGCTGATCCGGACCCCAGTCTGGACAGGAGCATGAGCATTTCTGACACATCCCATGTCCAGTTTGAGGTCTCGAAACATTTGTGTAGACAGTCTGAAAACCATTCTCTGGCGACCTTGGCACTAGAAAAGCCCAGCTGCCCAGATTTCTCAACAAAGCAAATGAAACTCTGAAACTCCGTTCCACTTAAACCAAACCTCAATTTACTAAAGCTTACTCTGAGCCTGCAAGAACAAAATAACTCTTACCAGAGAGGAGAGTGGAAAACACCAGCGCGATTGTTTTCATAAATAATGAAAGAAAAATCTCCATCATGCACTCAGCAGTGAGCGACTGAGGTTTTTATTTGAAAGAGCAGAATATTCAGTCGGTGAATTCATCGCTATAGGAGACCTAAACAGGCTGCCACAGACACAAATAAAAATGCAGCCAGTGCACACAGGAGGCGACGTAGAGGAAAGAGATAAAACAGAACTGGTTATTTTTAATTGCCATTAATATTACAAGAGAAATTGTGACAAGGGGAGCAGCTTCAGAACTCGGTGTAGTGTTCCATTAATGCCAGCAAAATAATTCCTAATGAGATATGTCATTTCAGAAATAATGGAAAATGAAGGTAAGAACAGATAGCTTAATAAGACAAGCACAGCATCAATTATCCAAAAAAAAAATCTTGTGAGATTCAGAACAAAATATTTACTTAATACAAATAACAACATTCCCTTTACTGCACGTTTCAGTCTTTTAGTTGTACAAGGATATAAACATCTCCAAGAAGAAGAGTTGTTTTACTAAGACAGCAAGACAAGCCACTGAGTATGTATTTCTCAGCTTGGATCACAAAAACACACTCATTTATTTTATGCCAGTGATCGGGAGGATAATGTGCAGTATCAAAGACGCTTTATGAAATGTTTGACTGTGAGGAATAGAAAGGGAACATTATTCCCATAATCTCTTACCTGAGCTCTGATAAAGAGGTTAGTCATAAATTCAGATGATGATTTGAATAAACGGCATCAAAACCACCTGCATATGTTCGCTTTCTGTGAACGCGGAGAGAGGAAAAACATAACCAGGATCATGTAATCTGAAGATACTTCAAAGGCCAAGATGTCCCTGGAAACTCTACCAAGTGGAGTCTGGTAAATATGGTACCCAGAGATGTTAACAAGTAAATTATGTCCCCTTCCCTGTAACTTAACAGCTTCTTGTTGAATTAACTAAAATAAAGCAGACTCTGCAAGGTAACAGGATTAGTGGTGGTGTAAGCGTTTTCTAAAAAGAGCTGGACCTCCGCTAGAAGCTGTGTAGTTCTCCGAGATTGACTGATCAATCTAATCATCTATCTTTCTACCTATCATAAAACAACTTTTGATAACAGAAGCACCTGATATTCCTTTCTTTCCCCCAATTATACTCCCAATGCTTTTTTTTTTCCCCACTCACTTGTGATAATAAATAATAAATAATCTCAATTACATAACTCAAGTATTACTCCAGCTGTAAAGAACAGAATATTCACAGTAGATTTGTTCACAAACAGTCTATTGATTTAAAGATTGTGACAGTAAACTGTGAATATTAATTTACAGGCTATCTGTGAACAAACAGACAAGGCTAATTAAAGATGTTTATCTCTTGGATGACTTGCTCGTCTCTAGTAATCCATATTCTTACTGTCTAACAAAACATTTTTATAGACAACTTGGTAATTTCATGCAACTCTATTGCAAGAATATCCACTGATGATGTACTCTGCGTGGCATGAAAATTGTAATACATAATAAATACCGCACTTTTAAAATAATGGGAAAACAACTGCTTCCGAATGAAGTAGTCCCTGCCCCAGGCTCTCATTTCTGACATGAATTAGCATTTATTAGCATAAACATTTGGGATAGCCACTCAATAGGATCAGGAAATTGATCTGGATTAAAATTAACTTGACAAGATAAACAAACAGTAGTTGCTTTCAACATGGATTTTAAGGATTATCTTTATTTCTCCCGAGTGTCAGCATCCCACTTCAGACTCCTGAAAAGCACCATCTTACCTACTTCGAAGGAACTTTCTAATTTTGATTCTGAAATAAAGCAAAACTTTCTAAATCTATTCTTACAGAGGATAATTATTCTTTTTCAGCCAAAATATGTGCAGATTTTAAAAGCTGATATTTTTCCCTCATGAGGAAAGGTCATTACAGAAAAGCAAGTGTTCGAAAAAAACATCAGCAGAAAACATTGTTTTCCATCCCCAAAACTCCTAGATGGAAATTTTTCCAGCAGCTTTAGCTTAAACCCACTTAGGTCTCCCCACTACTCCCGTTCCAGCACAGCATGCAGAAAATTTGACAGAACATAATTTTGTGGCTTTCGAGACGCACAAAGATCCCCTTGCACATTAGTTCATTGTAAACCTATGGATATGAATACTACGGTATCTCCCAAATGTGAAGCCTGCCAAGTGGTCTGAGAGCAGGAGAAAGCCAGTTGCTCAGATAGCTTCTGGTGAACGAACAACACCCCATGGGCAAGGTCAGGATCGACTGAGCTCTTCCACTTCTGACTGTGTGGTCATCTCTTCTCATTTTGGCTGTCATTAAGCACTACAGTGTATCCCAGCTTACTCAACAAATCATATCCGAGGTCTAATGAAACCATTTTCATTGTTGCTAAGACCTCAAGCTCTTAACCTCATAGGAACAGCCTTTCCATACCTCTGTAGACCTGAAATTCCAGTATACTCCAATTTTCTAAGGATCTGCCCCACCCGGGGGAATTCCCTGGACAGATGAGATCTACCTACACCATCTCAACGTGGCTCTAGCAGAGGGCGGCAGCCAGAGAGAAGGGGTTATAGCTTAACCCCTATCTATCCTTCATGGCTTCTCACCGCACGCAGTCCCCTAAGACACAGGCAGGTAAGCCCAATTTACAACAGCCCCAAGGCAGTGCATAATTATTCCAGAGGCCATCCTCGACGCCAGAAGCTCCTAAGATGAGAAAAGCAAAAAGGTAGAAATCAGATACCTTTTCCTTCTCACTCACACTTAACAAATCTCAGCTGGAGATTTATTATTCCTATGCAATTATGCTAAGCTCTGAAGAAATGAACAGGTAGACAGGAGTCACTACAGTGAAAATAAACGATAACTATATTTTTATTTAAAACTCTGATTCATAACAGGGCTATAAATAACATCAAAGAAATCAATAAGGATGGAGCACTAATATCCAAGTAACAAACTGTCTCCGTGTAGTATTAGTTTCTGTGAATTTCTTCATATAGACACATTTAGGGGTGGCTTGTCTTTTCCAATTTTTTTCTCTTCTGTGGAAGTTAGATTTCATACACTTTGAAATGTAAATAGTAATGAGATCATAAAAGATGCTGAAATGAATGAGAGTCGAAGAAAGAAACAGATCAGGAGAGGATTCAGACTGGTAAGCAAGTTGGTAATTTCAGAATGCCATGAAGTTGGGCTAGACACTAATGGCCCTCTAAAATAAAGCAACCTTAAAAAAAAAAACAAACCAGTAGTCTTTCAACCCCAAAATCAGGTCATTGTAGTATGTAGCCAAAAATTACTGTCAGAGAAGACAGATGAAGAACACAAAGCTCAGCACAATCGTTGCCAACACGAAGCTATTGCAGAGAACTAATCGTCGCAATGAGAGACAGAACAGAACTGTTGGATCCTCTACTCCACATCCCACCTTTGGAGGGATGTATGTGTGCCTTTTTTTAGTCTTTAGTGCCCGTCTTAAGTGACCCCTAGGCACCACGACTACCAACGCTTCTTTTGCAAGTCTACCTGTGATCAACGAAAGTTTCCCACTAGGACATGCCCATTTCTGCATAGTCAATTTTGGTAAAATCCATTTTGTTGGCCATAAATATATTCTGTTGCATTATCTGAATTATTCCACACTCTAAGTTTTGCATGGCCTATATGCAGTTATGAAGACATTCCTTAGAGATATTCTGGCAAATTATATTCAGTTTCTGCATTCGGTTTTAAATCTAAGTGAAACAAAATCTTGGGCACATATTTTTGAACTAGATTCCTACAAATGACATGCCAGTGTCTTTTCTAGGTCAACTATTTGACTGACTAAAAAAGAAACAACCTGCCAGCATCACCCATTCACCTTCTCTTGCATTTCCCTTGACCGTAGCTAGCACCTGCCAACAAGAGGGAATATACGGCGATTATTTTGCAGTCTCCAGCCAGTTCCCAACTGACTCCTACTCCCTCTTCTTTACGGAAAGGTAAAATTCCCATTCATATCCTCCTGGCCAGAACTGGTCCCCTAGGATACAGGTTTCACTGCGAGGTTAACATACAACTATGAATACGTTACCTTTCCTCATCCGTCTGCAGGATGAAAATACGTTGGATATCAGCTCCTCAGTGTTATCCCAAGCTATAAAAACAGAAGAACTTGGTGAGGAGGGGGTTAGGGCTTTTTTTGTTGTTTGCTTTGGGACATTTTTGCTTTGGTTTGGTTTTGGGTTTTTTTTTGTTTGTTTGGTTCGGTTATTTTATTTGGAAACAATGTGTGATACGCAGTGATTGGTGATTTGGGTAACATGGTTTGAACCCAGCTAATGGAAAAGCAACATTCATTCTTAATCAAATCAATGATAATTCATTTAGCTCTGCTAAGATATCTGCCCAGTTTATATACATTACAGTGACACACTGTAGTGTGATATGCTATATAAAGAAATATTTACCATATCTCTTCTAAATTAATTGCTTAAATGTAATAGTTTCCTATCAAGCAAAATAGGAGTTCATGACTCACTTTTCTGATACCATCCTGCAGTTTATATTTCTCCTCCTCTCCAAATGTAATTAATATTAATCTTTTAAATTACTTCTAACACAGAAGACCCCTGTGTCTTTAATCATGCTCATTTCTGGATCTGTTTAAAATTCTTCTCTCTTTTTTCAGTCACAAGACACGACTGAAACTTTAATGCTGTCTGCAAAGTGGTGATGTGCCACTGCTTTATCGCGTGTAGTGACCTTCTGCTCTCATGCCTCCCATTTGGCTTAGTCGTTATGCATCTAGAAATGGTGTCCTTATATAGCCACAATAGCACAAAAAAAAAAAACCCAACAGATTCATGCAGAAATTGGAAAAAGTTGGTGATTAACTTTTCCAAAGGAGACACACAGGGCAGGCACTAACCTGTTTTCTCACCCTGAAGATGACCGTTCAGTTCAGGGATGAGCCACACTGCTGCAGTAATTGCTCAGTCTGTACTATTTTTTTTTTATAAAGTCTCAGAGACTAAATTTTATCGACCTGGCACCCTTCACAAAGACTATACACACCAGTGGATTTTTAAGACACTGTTCCAATTTACTGAAAGAGCAATAGCTCTCCTACTGAAGACCTTTGCCTCTGGGTCTTTAAAGAAGCTTACGATTAAACAAGCCTTATCGTGAATTATTTTTCTAAATGTCCTCTTCTTTGTAAGTAGAATGAATTGGTGGCTGTTGCATTAAGAATTCCTCAGAGCATCACGCTGAGTAAAATCATACTTAACGATTGGTTTAGGCAGATTTATCCATTGCCAGTCAATGGGAGAAAAGCTGTTTTACAGACACCGCTCGCTCTGATTTGACGCCAGCCACAGTCCTTCTATTAAATGGGGATATTTAAAATTAACGTGTCTTTTGTCCTTAGCAGACATGAATAGACAGCTTGTGTTTTGTTGTTAGAGATGGTGCTGCACGGTCACTGTAGCAACCAAAGACATGGTTATAACTCCCCCAGGGGTCACTGAGGACCGTGGCAGTGACTCGTGTGATTTGTCCCTCTTCATTTGGAAGAGGCAAGACCCAGCCCTTCACAGTTCTCCTGGACAGACATATGTTCAAGCCAAGAGATGGTTCAATGAGGCCGAATTAATTTCTCCACCCTGGTAGCTTGGGAATTGCCTTGCACTGTTTCGTTTCAGGATATCTGGCAGCAGAGCGACCTGCTATGGGAGCACTGGCAGAAAGATACTTCTGTTATTTCCTTTATACAAACACGATACAGCACATCAGCGAGGGCTGTCTTCATTTCAGGCTACTGTTCTGCTTGGCCAAGTGTCCTGGCTCTGGCTAGGACAGAGTTAGTTTTCACCTGAGCTGGGAGAGGAGCTGGAGCTGGTGGCACCGGTGGCTGGGGGACACAGCTGGGACATCTTACCAATTAGCCAATAGCTGGGATAGCTTGCCCAAATTAGCCCAAGGGCTAGTCCATAGCATGTGGCTCATGCTCAGTGTATAAAGTGGGGGTGATGGTGAGGGACAGGTTTTTGCTACTTGGGAGAAAGCTGGGCATCTGGATTCACAGTGAGTTACTGTACTGTAAATTATGTGCTTCAGTATTTTCTGTTATTGGTGGTTTTTTTTATTTTTTTTTCCATCTCTGTTTTATTTTCCTTTGTGGTTCTCTTAAGCTGTTTTAATCTCAGCCCATGAGTTTTGCCTTCTTTTCTTTCCTGATTCTCCTCCCTACCCCGTCGGGGAGATGGGATGTGAGCGAGTGACTGTGTGGTATTTTAGCTGTTGAGTAGGGCTACACCAAAAAAAATTACAACCAAGTCAATCTAAACCTGCTCTTCTAGATACTTTTTGTTTCTGTTTGATTCAGTTATCTTAGTTTGATTCAGAGATCTTAAAGTTGAGGAAGTCTGGTGTAAGCACACAATGTATCCAGTCACCACATTGCTATGTTATCTTTACCCTACTCAAAATTCATTTTCCGTCACTTCCCAAACACTGGAGCGTGGGTGAGCAGGGAGCCAAAAGACTGTGCACCATCTGCGTTGTTGAATTAGGGTCGTATTAGCTAATGAGCAGACAAGTTATTTCAAAGCAGGCTTTTACAAGACAGATGTTAGCTCAGTGGCAACACCACCTTGGAAATTTTTAAACACTTAGAGTTTTCCAATACAGCTGTTTAGAAACCTGATAAAAATCTGTGTTGTGAAACTTATTTTATTATAGATTGGAGGCCTGTAAGTTCCATTTCAAGAGGCACTGACACTTTATTTGACTCTTTAACCTGAAGTGTTAATTTATACGTTAATGCCAATAATAAGCTACTATTTCTGGGGCTGTATATCAAGAGTTTTGACATCTCTTAGGCATTGCATGTCCTCAACTTGAGAACTACTGAAGGATAGTAAATTGGGATGATCAGTACTTTAACATATAGTCAAGCCTATGGTACTGTAAAGCATGCTAGGTGTTAGAACTTGCCTGGGTCGTCTTGTTGGCCATTGATTTTCATAGGACTGAAATTCGGTACAGTAGGCAGCAGTTACTGCCCTTCAATTGAGCCAAACACTGCGGCTATTTCTGAGGATGAACACTGTGCTTATGTTATACAGCAGGCACGAGATATCCCAAGAAATGGGATTAGGGTCTCATTGCACTGAGATGAATCGAAGTTAGAGGCAATTCCTGCCATGAAGCATTCACCACCTAATTAAACAAGTCAAATAAAATGTGACTTTTCAAGAAGAAACACTAGCACAGAGAAGTAGATTGCCTTATTAAAAATTTCACAGCTTTTTGTTGGAAAAGCTATGAAAAAAAAATTCACAGCTTTTTGTTGGAAAAGCCATGAATAGGAACCCAGAGACCCATCCTGGTGCCTTCTACCTAGGCTTCAGTTACGCCTTGAACGTGTGTTACTCTGAGGCCAGACCCAAATCCTTCCCTTGCTGCTTGCAGAAATTATAGGTTGAATACATAGAGATTTGCTGATGTGATGATTCACATAGAAAATAAGACACCTGACAACATGATCTAGAGATGCCTTGCTTCTAGCCAGCAACAGCACCTGCACAGCACTGATTACAAAATGCCCATTAGAAGCGAAAAGCAGTTATGGCACAGACAGATTTTGTTGTAATGGACTGCAGAGAAATGAGCAGATATTGTTTGGACAGCTTCACTGCAGAAGGATCAGAATATTTATGGGTAAACTCATTTGAATACCCCACATAAAACACCGGAGTGACCTCATAATATTCCTTTGTGATAGAGAAGGACCGTTATCCCTACTTGCGGGACGACAGAGGCAGTAAGGATGGTTCAGTTGTCTAAGCACAGGCATCCATTACTATTTTAGAAACCTCATGGTGATGCTCCAGGACTCCTGGGTTTCACAGAGTTATATTTTAGTTCATGTTTATATTTGCCAGCCTCATGCAGATGTCTGGGATACCTAGGTTCTGTATTTAATCTCATTAATTGCTCCCTAAGTGATCTAAAATAGCCCAAGAGAGAATCATGCAATGAACTGTGAAAAGGACCCCGGGCTGCACTTGGACATGACAACACTCAACTGCATTTCACAAATATCAGCTCTTTTCTTGCCTCTTTCATTCAGACCCATATGGCCACCTCATTCCTCTACACCAATCAGTTACACCATCACCAATTTCTCTCTCATTTGCAGCCCACATTGACAGTCAGTTTGACTCTCTCTCTTTTTTTTTTTCTCCCTTTTTTTACCTGGTGGTTATACTTTCTGGTCAGTAACAGCCTTTGAAAATATTCCCAAAAATAAAGGATGAGGAGAGAAGGAGCAGCTGATGGGTGAGCAGAGAGCAGGCGGTGTGGGCAGTAAAGGCTTAGATGATGCAGAAATGGAGCAAATACATCTGAAGAGCATCTACGTTCAACCACCTATGACTTCATATTCCTCATTGTTTAGCCATTCTCTTACAACAGTGCCTGAAAAAGTGACACCGAAGTGATGTTAGATGTTAGCAATGTAAGAACAAAAAACAAAACAAAACAAAAATATATATATATATGTTTCTTCTCCCCTTTAGCTAGATCACCTGTATGCCTGCTTGGTTCTTGCTGTTTCAAAGAAGTTGAAATGGTCTGCAGACAGATCCGTAATTAATTCCACATGGGTGCAGGAAAAGAAAAGAAGGAAAAGCAGGAAAGAAAAGAAGTTTTGCTCTAGGATGTTGTATTAGTACAATACCCATTAAGATTTCTAGTTCTTGCACTGTGTGAGAGACAAATTTTGCTATTTTTAAACTTTGGCAATAGAGAACATTTTGTTTAGACAGTGCTCTACAGTCAGCAGTCAGACAGGGAGAGAATTAATACAACGAATTAGCTGTGAGACAGCATTTTACACAATTCCCTGTGTTCAGCAAATGTCCATGTGGAAATGGAGAGGCACCATTCTTAACAAATAAGCCACGTTCTCTATTCTGCTCTGTTTAGGTGGATTGGAATGGAAATTCTTGTTTCTAAGAGTATTTTTTGAAGTTAATTTTTGATGCTGCTGAAAGATCAGAGTGGAACATACCAGCTAACAGATTATCTCGTGACTCTGAGCAATAGATGTCACATACTTCACGTAGCAAGCATGAGGAATTGCCATCTATTTTTTAAATTCCAGTTCAAAGCACAACAAATAAAGTTGAATACAACTGACTAGCTGGAGCTTTTGTGATGATGCTGATTTGGTTTTACAGTCAAGGGTTTTTTTAATGTCTAAAATATGAAAAGATAAAGACGCAATATATTTTTTTTTCTCTGCTAATTCCTTACAGTTTGGAGTGCTAGGGATGTGTTGGTCATTAGTTTTATCTGCTTGAGAAACTCATGAAATTATAGAGGCTTCAGACTTCACCAGACACCCAACCAAAAGTAGACTTTCCTTGTCCAATGGAAGAAACCAAAAGTAGCGGTACCAGTGAGTGTACCTCAGGACAAACTGGTTTAAAAATATTCTCTATGGGATGAAACTGCAGTGATTACTGTACAACTGTTCAATTAATTGTTCAATTAATGGTACAACAATTAATAGCACCACCCATTCTCTAACTACTGGTTTTCAGTAATTCAAACACAATCAGCAACTTTTATTGGTGCAAGAACAACTTTGCCTTGCTCTCAAGTAATTATTTCTGTCTTGAGAGCCTTCCATCAGTTCTTCTTGCACTCCACTTCAGGCAATTACTATGTCTGCAGCAAAAACAGACTGCCAAAAATGACAGTTGGTAAAAAACACCCATTTCAGAGAGAATGATTTTGCAAATTCTGCTCTTTTGAGTAATAAAAAACCCTCATTTTTCAGGAAACACTGCTGCACAGTAACCTTAAACTACCTGACAAAAATTTTTGACAAGCTTGGTGTTTGGGAACGGCTTGAAGACTGACAGCTTGTGTGACACAGCTGAATATTTTTGCATGTGATTATGAGAATTTTGTCTTATTCATCATCTTAATTTTTATCTGAGCATCAAAAATAACAGTCACTGCCAAAAATAAGAGTATCTAGTTGGACATCCTTACCCTGGTTTTCATGTCACATGCAGGTGATTGCCTTTACTATGCAATGTTTTATAGTTATTGAACAATAAAGGATTATTTGACACCTCCGTTCTACAGAGGATTTGATGGGAAACAGTGAGCAGGGAAAAGCTTCACGTATGGAGGCCAGCAAGGCTTTTAAGCAAAGGGGAATTAAATGCCACTGGCTACACTCAAGTGATGAGTAAGTAAAGTACAGTGCCTGGTTCAGGAAAAAAAAAAGTCAGATTATTTTGGAAGTTTGCTCAAGTGAGGGCTTACACCCACGTAACAGTCAGACACAAACCACATTTCAACCTGCCCGTCAGGGACATCCTCATGCTCTCTGGAATTTATTTTCTGTAACGCATATAACCCTGCAGACACTGCGTATTGCCGCTGTATAAAACCAGTCAGGTATTCAACAGCATCTTCGAGAGCTGCAGTCACCTATATCACACAGCCTGTCTTCCATTTGATAGATTACACGCTACAGTGAAATATATACTCGTCCATGCAATTTTTTGACTGCCTACTTGAACAATGATTAGGATATGCATTGCATTTTAAATTATCTTCCATTATGTTTCGTGCGCTGTACAGGTTTCAGACGGCATTTGCGAGGCAGCCAGAAAATTACAGCAATTATTGAAAATTATTGTGATGTAAAAGCAACGTGCTTCCCCTCCTCCTATCAATTTTCTTTGTGTTGGTATAGAAAACAGACTGCTCCTTCAGCACCTAGAAAGACAAACTGTATTTTTTTTCCTCCTTAACTATTAACTGTGCAGAGAGAATTAATTCTACTTAATTTTACAGTTTTGGTAGGAGATATGCAGTCAATATTAATTTAAAACTTTCTTTAGGATTATGGTTTTTACTATCAAGACATTTACTTGACTTAGGCTAGAATTTAATGTGTATTTATATAATATGTCTGCACTCACATATATTTTCATGAGTGTAGCAGTCATTTCTTCGTTCTTTAAAAATATAATATATTATTAATTTCATTATTGCTTTTCTGGTTCAGATTGAGGAGCTTTTAAGAAGAACTCCTTTGACTAATCTTTTTAATGACTTAATTTATCTTAATGGCAAGGACCTGTCCTATAAACCCATCTATCCACGGTTAGTTTTACATTCATGAGTAGTTTCTTAAGACCTTACGTGTATTAAATTAAACATTTATGTCTTTATAAGAACAAGGTCTTATTTTGCCTGAGCTTTAAATACAGAGCGCTAAGACTTCATTGTGTTCCTTTAAGGGAAGAAACAATTAAAAAATGTTTGAAAAAGAGGATTACTGTTTTTCATGGCATGCATAAACATCAGTAATAATTTTCATCATGTATGTTTAACTATAAAGGAAAATTTGTAATGCAAATGTCTGTGCTATAGCATAACAAACTTGTACTTTGTGTGTTCCTGAGAGTTTAATTCAATCTGACATTGTAAATGGCAAGAATTTTAATTACTTAAAATAATATATGTATTATAACCTAGTATACTAGTTAAAGAGGATGTTGTTTGATTATAATTCAATTCTACATGTTTCTTTTTTTTTATGCTTAGAAAAGCAAATACATGCAATGCCTTTACTGTGACAAGAAGGTGTCCCGCACTAGTTGCTGGAAGAACAAACCAGAACAAATCTAAATAGGAAAATGATGTTAAAATAAAACAAAATTTCAAAATAAAACCACACACAAAAAAAGAAGCAATTCCTGTTTAAAACCTTACCTTGGCTCCATGTTATATCAATTGGAACAGCTACCCCAAGAAGAGACGTAAGAGAGCTCTCTGATGTGGGATACTGGGGTATGCTATGTCATGATACTACAAAGTCAGGGCTTTAAATTAAGCAGGTCTCTTATTTATTTACCTTTTCCTTCTGTTGTGGTTTTCTCTCTGAACTCCCTTTCATTTTCTTCTCAAATTTTAACTTAAAAAAAGGCTACCAAGAACACAAATGAGGCACAGCTTATCCATGAGCTTAATTTGAAGACACCAAGCACCTCTGCTGTCTGCTCAGTACCAGTAAAGGTAAATTTACTCTCTGTCCAGCATCCTTAAGTGGAAGAAGGATGCTGGGACAGCAGGCAGCAATGCCATAAGCTGGACTTTAACTGGAAGCAACAAACAAGTCACACCTAACATTGTCACCTCCACTAATTCCAGCTGATTATTTTTTTGACACAATTTGCGGCACTAATTATACTAGTTAAATCACTAGCCTTCCTCCTACACATATTTCAATGTTTCTAGAGACGTACCTTCACTTCATCCTTGACTCTTTCCACAGTAGGATGCTCTTGTAGTTAAACATGTATTTTGCACAATACAGTCATTATTTATTACGGTGACTGGTGTCAAGGCAATTTGTAGCATTAGATGCGAATTTCTCACTGTTTCTGATGAAAGGCGAGCCAACAAATTCCAGGAAGACAAACCTTCCAGAGAAACAAGCTGAAGTGCACTCTTCTCTTTCCTTCACCCCTCCCCATCATGCAAAAAAAAAAACCCAAAACCCAAACTCGGGTACTGGTGCGGTTTTAAGTGGTTATTTTTCCAGGAGCTCAGTGTTGTCCTAGGCATTGGATGGAGCACGTCAGCCCCAAAACAGCAAAGAAATTAAGCACTTGCTTTGAGAAACCACTCAAAGCAGTTAATATACTGAAGGACTTGTACTCAAAGCATCTTTTCTCTCTCTTGAGGTTCATCTCTAAACTCCCCTTTTCAGTACTTTTACACAATGTTTTGATGCTAGCTGTACTTAAGTCTGCACAGGTTTTATTGAATGAACACGTAGAGAGACGACGCCCTGAAACGACATGGCCATGGCAATCATTGCACAAGCCTGATGTTGACAAGCAGCAAGTCACAGCCTCTCTGTGGGCTTGTGAGCTGAGAGGCAACAACTCGTGACTCAGATCTGTGGTCCGAAAGTGCAGCTGAAGCAGGTGGCAGGGCAGATGTTCAGCTCCCCCTGGTTCTGCTCCACCGAATGCTGGAGGGCCTGAGCATCCCTGGAGTTGGTCCAGCTCCCATGGTCCCTCTCATTTACACAACTGCACAGGCAAAATTTACACCACCTCATGTATTATTTGGATAGGGAGGAGTGAAAGGACAGTTGCAAGGCATGGATGGTTATTACTGAGCCTAACCAGACGAGCATATGTCGTGGAGCTACTTAGAATTACAGTTTAAAAATAGACACATATTTATGCCAGCTTGAGTTGCCATGGGTAAGTCTAAACTGTATTGGGTTTTCTCTTCTTCTGAACACTTAGGTGAACTTGAAAAAAAAAGAAGGAGAAACCAGCCTTGTTTTGCTAAAATATTGATTATTTTTGTTGTTGTTGTTTAAGTGTTAGGCACTTTTGACCGAAACGTATGGAATGGCATACGCACAGCCAGGCAGTGTGACAAAGGCTGAGCTACCAGTGTCCTGCATCTGTCATCCGTAAGGGAAACTATCTACTCAGTATATATCAATATAGGTCACTGTAGTAAAACAGAGCTTTTATTTTTGTTCAGCTTTATTACGTAGAAGCCAAAGAGCATGTTCAGACACCGAGTGCATTCCCAACCCCACAGAAATGTCTGGTGACTTGCTCTCGAACGGCGGCAGTGGAGTAATCTCACGGAGATGTGAAATGCAGAATAACACCATCACTTCGCTACGCAGGGAGCTCTAATCTCGTTCCCTGTGACTTGCTTTTACAGTTTAGTGCAACAGCTTTGTTGCAGAAGTCATGAATGGATTTTTGTCAGCTTCCCCTAGCAGAACTCTCCAGTCCCTTGGGTACTGGGGAACCACAGGGCAGAAATGGTTAAATACCCTGGAATCACACTTTTTCTTATGAACATATCCATCTTCTATGACTCATCTCTTTTCAGTTCACTTTAAGCACCATTTAATTTCAAAACTGAAAATTTGTAGGTAGCTTCAAGGCATCGTAGACAAAGCAAACAGAAAGTAATGGTGCTCCAAGATTGTATTAGCTCTTACCAGAGGAGTTATGAAACGCTGTACCTAAAAATAAATGCAGAATCTATTTAAAGCATCGTTATATTTGCTCACTCTTCAGTTTCCTTTGGTAGCTAGCTATGTTGTGGCTGAGTTCAGGAGCAAGTCTTCAATCTTGTGGCTCTGTGGTTACAGGAAAAAGGCAGCTGAGGATCAAATTTTAGTTTTATGCAGCTGTATAGCAACACTTTGGGCACTCTGGAATTAAAGGGGAAAAAAAAATAACTAGGCTTTCTTTGATTTCCTGCAGTGGACTGCTTTATGGCAGGGATGAAGGATAGTCCATGGTTAAGAAACTGGCTGCATGCTTAGAGGATGAAAGTTTGGTTCCTGAATATTGCAAGGGAGTTTTGAATTTCCACAAGCAAATTATTTAGGGCAAGGCTATCAGAAGTAATGAATGATTTCAGCTTCCTGCAGATGAGATTGGTCAATTGGAGACAATTTAGTAGACCTTGATTTTCTGGGAAACACTGAGAATCAGCACCCCCCAAAATAAGGTCCCTTTGTCTCCAGTTTGGGCAGTCCAGATTTCCCCCTCACATTCTTACACGCTTTCTGAAAATCTAGGCCAGTCTTGCTGGGGCTCCATTGCCTGTCTATATTGAGAGAAAACTCATATTCTTTTCCCCATCTTCTATCTATCTTTGATTTTTGTCTGCTTAGTTGCAAATCCCATTTAACGTGCCCGTGTATAGTGCTTGGTATCGAGCTCTCAAATCCCATCTGAGAGATCTGCAGTGGTACTAGAGTACAAGTATCTCAGCATCAAACTCATCCATTTTGATACGTATCTTTTCTGGCACTTTATGTTGAAAAACCCTGTATAGCTGCATCCAGTTTCAGTATGGGATAGTTGGCATAAGGAAAACAACTGGAACGACTTAGAAGATTTTTTTCCTGCTGTGACACTGGCTTTTCTCAGATTCCCTTCCCTACCCTTAGTGATGGTGCCATGGCTCGGGCTGCTGGTAGAGCAGCACCTGGGTACCATGGACTCCATCCCACCCAAGCCAACGCGGTCCCAGAGGATACATTTCCCCTGATAGAAGATCAGCAGATACTTTAGTGCTCGCATTTCCACCACAGTCTCCTGTGTCAACAGGAGGACACCACAAGAAGCATTTCAAAAAGCACTAATCTGCTTTAGCACACTTCATTAAAATTGAAATCCGATAAACTAAGAAGTGCTACATTTTAACAAAATCAAAAGAATTTGAGAAAAAAAAAACCAAAACATTATCTCAACCTGCTCTTTATTAATTTGGGTTTGCAAAGAAGAAAAGCGCGGTCCTTGTAGCTCGTTCCCCATAGCGCACCTGGTGAGAAACTCTGGTTAGGAAGCCAGATGCAGGACAAGAAGGTATTCTCAATACTCTGCTCACTGCAGTTCTCCCAGGATGGCAGTTGGTTCCCAGCTCTCACGGTCAGCATCATACGGCATCGCTGGCACCTGGAAGCAGCGTGCTATCACTAGACGCCTGGGTAGCTGCTGGCAGCTATGGTTAACAGCTTCTAGCTAAGCCTTGGCCTCCTAAACTGCTATCCAAAATAAATGGTATTTCTCTGAAGATTTTTAACATTTCCATCACAGGCTTCAGGGCTAGATCAGAAACAGCTCATGCAATGCTTTGCCCTGTGACCTGCCATTGCCGCTGCAACGGCACAAACAAGCTCTGTGGTCACTCAAGAAAAGTCTGGTATTTCAGGGGAGGGGAGGTCTTATCAGTATTAGTTCTAATTCAGAGGAGGTACAGACAGCGGATCTTCCTGGCCATTTCGGTTTAACTTGTTATGCATGACCCAGTCTCTTCAAATTGGGTTAAATACTCTGTCTAAACCAACCACAAGCTTTACTGCAAAGCGTTAAAAACCTAATGGTCTTCATCTGCTAACTTTTGATTTCTGTTCTGAAATGCAGGGCTTCAGAGCAGCTTTGTTTAAATTATCTGAGTTTAGAGAGCACTTAAACTCAGCCTTGAACTGACCTTGTTGTACAAACTAATTTTTTTGGCACCAAAGCCTCAGGCTGCCGTCTGCTCCTCGTTGTGTGCTGTGTTGCGTCTTTCCAAACACATCCCCTAGACATTCTCGGCAAAAGACCGTTTCCTGCTCGAGTGCAGATGCTTGGCCAACAGTTCATACTCAAGTAAGCGGTGTGATGAATTATCCCATCTTCCAAACGGAACAGCAACCACAAAATAATCTACAGGTTAAACCGGGAGCTCTTGGAGCTGCGTAGACATACGAAAGACTTGGAAGTTCTGCCTTGGAAGCATGAGAAAAATGTGACCTTCTGACCACCATCTGATCACATCATGTGTGCCTGCAGACATCTGGTTGGCCGCATATAGCTGCTTCCTGTGAAAAAGAGTGAAATTAAAACTCGTGAGCCCTGGGAAATTTCAATATTTTGATGGGGTTTTTGATTCCAAAATAGGAGATGGCTGAAACAATGAACTCTCCTCTTCAGTTTAAGGCTGACCCTGCTCAAAGTGAGTATCTAGACTCTCCCTGGCAGTATTTTTGAGAATAAAATGGTAGTTTAATGGAAATTTCTAGTGGAAGCATCTTTTTTCATTAGAAAAAAAAAAATATTCTGGAGGAAAATTTCAGTCCAGTTTCCAAACCAGGAAATGCATGTGTTATTTGACAGAGTATTTTTGTTTTGGTTTTTTTTTTTTATCTTGAAGAATAAGAGCTTCCTCCCAGAAACACGTAAAGCCAAAATGTTCATTTCCATTTCAGGGACAAAAATACTTACATTTCCCTTCAGAAGACAACCACTATCACAGAAATGGAGATGTAAAAATGTATAGAATATGTTCATCCTCCAATTTTATCTTTCTTTATATATATACCTATACGTAGACCTAACCGGTAATGAATATATATAAATTATATCATAATTATGTATATATTATCAGAGTATGGGTTAGAATAAAGCCTAGTTTAGCAGCTATGACTATCTGGTACATGCTGGGGTAAGAAAAACTTGCACTGCAAGGTTTCTCCAAGCTTGACTTTCCAGAACTACTGACGTGGTGGCACTTTGCCAGACTCATTTACAGACAAGGGTAATTTCTTTTTTTTCAAGCTGTCTTCTGCTATAACTCTGGATACCCTTGTGTCGTACACTTCTGAGTTGTGAAGGAGTTCAGGAATAAAGATGATGAGCTGTGTGCACAGCTAGGCAATCTCTCATTAAAAGCAACTAGTGTTGAGGGGGACTGGTGGAGACCTACTGTTTAAAAAAAAGAATTCACAGGTAATCCAAAGCATTAATGTGGGTAACTCTTACATCTGAACCTTTGAAAATGTGTTTGAAATGTTTCTTAGAAAACAGAATAACAAATTGTCTGGTATTGTAGCAAGAGTGAGTTAAACCAATCATCTTTTCAAGGAAAAAAAAAAGCATCTCACTTTTTATTAGAAGCTTCAAACTGGAAAAAAACAAGTAATTCATAAAAGAACCTACTGGTTGACAAAATCTGCTCAGGTTTAACAAAAAAATCCTGTCCTGAAGTGTTTATCACATTAAAGGCAAGGTATTTTCATGAATCAGAAGCCAGTACTACAAAGCTCTGTATTAGATCCAATGCTTAATATATTTACTAATAATGTGAATGGAAGGTGAGCAGTAAAGTAAGAGTACCTGCTGATGATGGGAAGTTATTACATGAAGAAGTATCAGAGTTCAGTTCTGCAGGGAAATGTTTACTTGCCGAAGTCCAAAAGCTTCAGTTTAAGAAAAGGATCTGATAATCACTATACGTCTGTGGTTAATGGCACATGGGTATCCTTTCCTTCCTATACATGGACATACCTATCCAAAAGTGAAAGAATTTAACAAACGGGTCAGACGATGAAGTACACGGGGAAAATAATGCTATTGCAATTCAGAGTAAGGCTTCAGTGAAAAAAAAAAAGAGGCATAGAACACTCATTAGGTCATTTAGAAAAGATATTGCAGATTAACATGTAAGAGATTCAGGGAAGAGCAACAGGAACAGTCAACGGCATGGAAAAACATCACGTTTAGAATGGCTTTGGAACCGTTGGGACTCTTAAAGAAGTTTAACAACACTGGACACAACCATAGAAATATTTGATGTAAGGGGAGTCACTAAAGAAGTATATGAGAAACTTCTACTTTTTTCCGTGGTTATTCAAAGCTATGAAAATGGAAAGCAGGAAATTCAAATTGCATTAAAGAGTATATTGGAAAGCTGAATCTGGCAAGCGGGATTGATAGAGACATAGGTTAAACAAATACTGGAATTTTTGACAGCAGAAATATTATTTTTAAGCACTGGAAAAAAAATACAAGTGCTTCAAAGTTTATGGCAATCTCCAAATAGCAGAATGACTGAGATAAGAGCCTCCCAAACGCTCATAATCCCTCTGAGATGTTTTCTACACATTCTCATGTATCTGGCTGTAGTTTGATATGTTGATTCTCTATGGCAATCTCTGTTTCTAAATTGTCTATTGACATCAGTGAATGAAAGCAAACAAACAAACAAAAATCTTATCTTCCAAGACACTAAGTATCAAATTTCAGCACGACTATTAGAATAAAATGGTATTAGCTTTACTCAAGGGATATGGTGAGGCATCTTCTAATATACTCAAACAGCTCCTTATTCTTGATAAAGACCCTTTTCTAAACATTTATATTATTTAGTCATGGGCATTTTTTTTTTTGGCTCTGCCAGGTAAGAATAAGACTGGAAATCAGGAGCCAACATAAAATATTTGTGAGAGGTATCCAGAAATGCACAGCATAATTGATAGGGAGATCAGGAAATATTGCTGGTTTGGTTTTCTTGTATGAAAGCTGGTCCTGTATTTAGCTCTGTTAGGATTTTTAGAACTGGGATAAGTGACCTCATCAAATCACTGGTTTCTTGACTGCTGTTTGGATCATCGTCACAACAGACCCTATGGATGGAAAGGTATAGACAGAGGTCTACAGCGTGCAATTTCGTAAGGCTAATGTAGCTTAAGGAGCAGGGTTCTCCTGGAATTCAGGCCAGAAAGTGTCCAACATAATAAAAATAATACACGCAATGCAGGGGTATTACAGCACAAAGTCTATGCCTGGCAATATTTTTGAACCCATTTTTCTGTTAACTTATTTAAATATCTGCCAGCTTGAGTTCTTACACACAGTTTCCTGAGGCATTAATCTCCTTAATAAAATCCTATGCATTCCCACCAAAGCCAGCAACACAAAAAGAAAAGGGAACCTGTGCTCATATTTCACCATAAAAACGATCTTAAAGAATTGCTGAGTGCAAAGTTTAAATGGTATAAGGTTGGAAGGTAACCCTCTCTCTGGAGAAAAGCAATGATGCAGATGTCCTTTGAAAATAAGAAACTGCAAGACCGTGCAAGCTGAAAACATAACGAGAACAGCTAATGCATGATTATTGATTTTGGAGTGGTTTTGCAGATTCTCTGCTATTCCAAGTTCCCATTGTCCCACTGCAATCAATATTGCCACCACTGTCCCTATACGGTCACAGAAGGAGCTCCAATGGATGTGCAAGCAATTTTGCATGTGCAAAAATTCCATACCATGCTGGTAGGGCTGCGCCTACAGTGCTGCACCAGAAAGAAAAAGCTCTCTTGCAAGGTCCAGATGAAGTCTCACTGAATATCAAGGAGCCCTGGGGCCAATTACAGAAACCCCTGTGCCCAGGGCAGGTCCCACACACGTGGTCAGGGCTGCAGCCTGCCCCTGAAGTATTTGTTATCTCTCTGCACCATGACCTCATCTCAATTAAAACCAGCTCAAAGCTCCTCTTTCCAGACCAAGAAACGCGGAAGGCTTGTGCATACAGAGGACCGCTCCCTGCCATGTTCCTTGCTGCTGGATTGCCATCCCAAGTCATTGAGTCTTGCCCTGATACCAAGGTCTGGCAGAGGAAACACTACGTTATCGTGATGAAGGGACACTGCAGTAAACTCCTAGTGCAGTGGGGCAGTTCAAGAAGGTACAAAGCTCAAGTGTCAGTAGTTTTACCATTTGTACCCTTTTCCCTAGGTAAGTCTTTTTTTTTTCCCACTCTTTCTGACCACCCCTTCCCTGTATAGCCATTTCCAGACTACATCAGTGAATCACCTCTGCAGGTAGAAAAACTGCAGGTAGAAAAAACACAGTTTCTCAAGGTGTAAGGAGGCAGCAGGGCCTGAGAAACTGATTTATCAGGTGAAAATGACACAAAGAGCTGCCAACGTATGCTACGGCTTGCTGAGGACTGCAGGGAGCAAGGAGAGGACTAGTACCGCGTGAAGGCTTTCTGACGGCTGGGCTCTGTTCCTGTTCAGTACCAACAGCAAGGCATCCTGACACGACTGTCTGGCTCGTGAATCCTTTTGAATACTGTCGACAAAGAGAGGAAGTACGAACGGTCATAAATTATTCATTTCTGAGGCAGATGAATTCCTTAATCTCATGCGTAAGATGCTATGAGGCACAGCAGATTTGCTGTCCTTAATTTTATCATGCCATGCAATCACATTCTGCTAGAGACACTCAGAGACTAGTGAAAAATATAAAAATGGAATGGGACTATACGACCTAAACAAGACAAACAAATACATTTGGGTAGTAATTTATATCAGGAGATAGATCCTGTGGTAATTTTCCATCAAATAACTCGTTCTTACACTCTCTGGGAGAATGCTTGTTTCCAATAGCCTGTCTGTTCTTCGCATCTTTTTTTATTGATAGAGCAGGAAACATGATAGCGGGGAGATTTGCTTGTGACCGACGTATCCACTGCATATGCAATGCGTGCGGGTCACACATCATTGCAGAATAGATGGTAACGCGCTTTTCTGTAGAATTTCGCAACGTGAAATTGCTTTTCAATCCTTTTGCTTCCAAATGCCTTTGGTAGGGATTAGTGTGGGTTGTGTTTTTTTTTTTTTTCCCGCCCCCCAAGATTATTTCTGGGCACAGATAATGATGCTAGAAGCATTTGAAAGCTGTCACTTCTGGTTAAATCTCCACACTGAAGAGGATTATTACATATGGGTATCTCGGCAGTTTTTGTCAGTATAATTCAGCTGATAGGGACTGGATACTCTAACTGCAAATTGTCACAGTCCCTGGACAAGTCAGTCTGACTTTGCAGCAGAGTGTTAATAGCTACAGATGTTTGGTTTTAGTAAATTTTTCCTTCCTCTTTTTTTTTTTAAATTAGAGCACATTATTTCTCTTATTTATTTTTTCCACTACAGGACCCCTCCCAGGCCCTGCTCCACAAACAATCATTACCTCCAAATTCCAGGGAGTCATTTCACAGGTGTTTTCACAGCCAGCCCAGTTCTGGCCAAGGAGACAAATCGATCTCAGAAGCCATCACGAGCAGCGCTACATCTGTTAGCTTTGTAAAAAAAAAAAAGTGTGATATCACTTGCTACTCTCCTTCCCTCAGGAGAAATGGCAGCTCATACCCACTTTAGACATTTAAGTAACAAGTCTCTACACTGCAGATTTATCAGAAGCACAAAGCTGCCCAGCCTAGTAAAGAAGCGCGGCACTGTCTCAAACAACCGGTCACGCGCCATAGCAAAACACGGATGAGTCCGTAAGGACCGGTATTCAGGACTGTTCCACGCAGGCTGACATTTGGTGCGACACGTTTGAAGAACCAATAAATATTCATTGATTAGACTTTCCTTTTCATGACATCCGAATGATTAAAGCCACTGACATTCTTTGTAGCCTGCTATTTTTTCCTCTAAGACACCAAGGCACTCATATTTCTCCACCCAGTAAAAATGGCATAATTCCCCAGATGGGTAAATATTCCCCACAGTTATTGCTAAAATTTCTCATGTGAAAAAGGAAATGACGTTTGCAAGAGCCTGGGGATTGAACACAATTTTCCAGAGTCAATCAGACAATCCGACTTTCACACAATTCTTCCGAAATCAGCCACACATCCCGGTATGCAACAGTATCCTGAATCTAATTATTTTTCTCTTTACAAGAGGGCGTGAAACGAACCTGCTACCTCTTTATATTGCACTTACGCTCCTAATTATAGCTACAGCTCGTTATCAAAACCATAATTAGACAAGGTGCCAACAGGCCACGGTGCTCAGTGTCGTAATGGCGGCGGGCTGGCTAAGCGCCTTGCGTTAACTCTCGGGCTGACACGCTCCAATCGTAGCTGTTACGGGAAAACCGCGCAACCGACGGACAGCTGCCACTTCCACCACGGTGTGCCATTCTCCTCGTTTTACTTCAAATAAGTCATTGCTCTCCTTTGAAAGATAATGAAGCGATGGCTTACGGTAATAGTTACTGCAACAGTAGCCTTCAGAGTTTATTAATGTTAAAAAATACCCCCAATTTTACTTTCTAACAAGTAGGGAGTTTTAGCAAGCTCAAAGTCAGCTAGTTGAATTATTGGTCTCTCTGGAACAGATACACAGACACGATGCCTGGATGAAAATTTAGGCACTTCATTAGTTCCAACTCGTTAATCATATGCATGTACCATGTGTGGTTTTTCTATCTGAGAAACAAACACACAAAGAGAAGTTAGGGAGGGTGATTCTGCCGCCCTTGCCCTCTGCAAGCACTCTCTATACACGTTCCCCTGCTCAATTCAGTGGGATTACTCCTTGAATGATGGGTCTGAGACCTAGATTTCTTTACAGGATGTTCTGTAGGTGGAGCTTACCAACTCATGTCAGAAATCACCTGGCCTTTCCTTGCCTTTTGCTTTGAACTGACGTCAAAGGTGCGTGCAACCACACATATTTTGGCTAATTCTAAACTTTCCAGATGGAGACTCGTATTTCACAAGTACAATTGAAAGCAATGCATGCCTTTGATCAGTTCATTATAACAAGTAGAACAAAGAACGTCAAATGCAAACTAATTCATGCCAATTTTAACCAGCTTATACACACTTTGTTTTTTAATACTGAAACTAAGTCTACTGATGGGCGGGCCAAAGCAGGGCTACTTAAATTCAGTCTGTAATACGCAAAATCCTGTTTTTATCAGAGATGATACCTTGCCTAAGATGACAGCTGAACATCTTTAAACCATTGTGCAAGTCTGAATTCAGATCTAGAGCTAAATATTACGGGTAGCGAGCAGCTATGTGTAATTCCTGTACAACACGGACAGTACCTTGTCCATCTAAGGAAGGTCAACCAGGTTCATCTCCATCACATATCCAACCTCAAGACCTTCAGTGACGAGGACTATAACCCTGCCCAGGTGAGATATTTCAGTCCTTCTAAAACTTTACTATTGGTAAGCTTTTCTTACTGCCTGCTGTGACTTATTCGTATTTCAGTTTCAGCTCATTATTTCTTGTCATAGTGAACCCACTTTAAATTCTGCATTTTCTGAATTCTTATGATTTCCAAAGTCATAAAATGCTGTAATTGAGGACACTATTGTGACTTCTGTTAACACATATACTAGTTAGGCCTTCACAATTAACTATTGATAACTATCCAGTATATTTTCCTAGGAACTAGCTAAATCATCACTAAATTATCCTCTGATCTTGTTGCTGAGAATTTTGCATTCTTATATTAAAGTATTGTATAGAAACATAAGTATTGTAATTACAGAAGCAAATGGAAATCTCTTAGCATTGCACTCCATATTATTATTATATTAATCTCTCTTTTGTAATTGAGGGATCTTTTTCATCGCTAACACTTCTAGTTAGACTATAATTGATTTGCTGGTCAGAGAATTGATTATTTTTTTTTTCAGTTTTAGCAATTGCCTTGTTTAAGAAGAATTTTTCAAGGCAGTAGAAACATATTGGCTATGCAGCGCTACCTTTAGAGGTACAGCCAAATGTTGCAGTCAGTAAGTAGCTTACAAATACCAACATCTCTAACAGGGCACGTGGATGTAGCTTTTCAAAGCTGATCAAGTTGTCCAGTTATAAGTGTCTGACAAAATTAACCTTTCTTTTTCTTCAAAAAGCTATGATTCTAATACGGATCAATCAATATCCAAAGGATGTATTTTAACTTTCTAAATAATGGCTTACACTATTTATTCAAAATTATAATTTTCACCGTAAGATGGGTGAAGTCACTTACAGAATGTTGTTTCCGTTCACCAATTGGATTGATTGAATTTCCTCAAGACTTTTTGTATGTAGAAGTTTAAGTTATGCTAAGCTTTTTAATTATTCATATCAACTGAATATACTTAGGAAAAACGAGATTCAAAGTGGACTTCTAATGGATAATGTCACTGGTGTGAAGATTTTATCTACATTTCTCATCACAATATTTTTGCATATCCTCAGCTGAAAATAAAACTCGCTTACCCAAACGTGAACAGACAAATGAGCCACAAGAAAACAGATTTCTATACAGAATATCATTATCTAGCCCTAGTTTCAAATTCAGCTGAGATATTTCAGCCTTTTCTGAACATAGAAGGAAAGCGCTGAAGATCACTGTGCATTCCACAAAGATGTCATGCTGCTAGGAAATTGCTTTGAAATATATTCCAAAAGGCAGAAAAATTAAAAAAAAAAAAACAACCAACAACACCTTGTAAAAAGGAAGTGCAGAGAAATAGCAGAGATTCCACTGGTCTCCAGAGAAGAGACCCATCAGCTGGCACAGGGGTCCTGACAGACATCTTGTCTTCCAGGCTCCTTCAAAGAGCTAACAGAAGGTCATGCAGAGAAGGGCCTCCAAAGGATTTTTTTTCCCATCCAAAGATAATAGCCTAAGCTAAGTGAAATGCATCTCTCCTGGACATTTCTCTTTATTGAGGGAGTTCAAACAGCTTTAGACAGGTCCTAAATGACTAACTTAGCTGAGGGACTTGCCTTTCAAGTGGATGAAGATACAGGGGAAGGAGCATCATTCCCAGTGACAGACTGTAAAAACAAAAAATCTATGAGATAGGATCTATCTGTCCATCTATCCAGAGGAAAAGGACTATGAACTTACTTTTTAACCAAAATAAGAGTAGATTTATTTATCCAGGCAAAACTCATGCTTGTTATATATCTTGCGTATGAAGACCATGAACGTTTCTCTGGAAAAGCTTTAAAAAACACCCAAAAACTGTTGAAGATTACTTTGTCAATTATAAATAATTTATTGACATCATGTATTATTAATAAAAATTACTTTTCTGGTAATCATAACTTTATTCATTTAACTGATATTTTGTCCAGAGGAAAGTTCATGGAAAAAACCATTTATGCACATAGAATTGGAGTGGCATGCTAGTGGGTCTCTTCACCAAACCATAAGAACAAAGAGAATACTAAGAAAATTAGACATGAATATAGTGAATTCAACACAACCACATCAAACATTTTTGTACAAATTAGGTAAGTAATATATACAATAAGATAAATTTTGTAAAAAAAAAAGCTGTAACCTGTGTATGGTAGGAATACAACAATATTTTTCAACATTTCTTATAGTAATTCAGACATTTTCAGTGTTTTCCATTGTTCATTTGATATCCTCACCATCAATGAGCAGTACAGATATGCATTTGAACGGTCAAAATAGAATATTGTAGACACGCAACACACAAAAACTACTGTATTTCTTTTTACTCTACTTTTTAAATTTTGTATGGGAAAACTGAACTGAACCAAATCACTAGGACCATTGGGAAGGGGCTATGGTAACGCTTTTCATGGCTGTTGTGAGATATATATAATGCAGAATGTCCAGTGAAGGGAAAATAGATTTGCTTGGGAAAGCAGAAGCAATGAGATCCTTTAACAAAAGCAAAAGCTCTTTCTGTATTATAAATACAGTAAAGTATCCTCATAGGACCTTGAGATGAAATGAATGGTCCCACGTGCCCTTAAGACTGTTGAAAATACTGAGGAACTTGAAAGACTTCATATTGCAGAGCCTGCATGAAACTGTTCCTCCACGCACTCTTGCATGTGCACGCAAATACACCTCACCACGTTGGGTGGAAGATATACGATGGGATTATTTGCAACGTGATACTTGATTCAATAACTCACATCACCTTTTCCAGCTGCGTGCTGCTTTATTCTATGGCTCTCTGTAGTGGGAAAGGAAACTGGAACACAAATAAATTAACCTAAGGAAGATTAGACATTCTGCTAACAAGTAAGAAAAGTCAAACGAAACTGCCAATTTTCCTAATTAAATTATCCCTTAAGATTTGTTTGACAACATATCATGAGTTAATTTTTAAGGTCTGTTTTTTTTTTTTTTCTGTGGGAAGTCTGTCTGAAAACAAAATACTAATAAATGTGGTGGGAAGTTCCTGAACTTCCAGAACTGCAGCAGGAAATATTTGACCTTAATAGACCCCTAACTGTGATGTTTTCATCAGGGAAAAATATCACTAAGCAGTGTCTACAGTAAAACTGTCTTACAACAGCCGTGTGGAATTTTAAACAAAATATGTCAAGAGTAATTAAAATCAGAAGAGTGATCAAGTCTCAGTTAACCTTGCTACATAAACACCACTACCAAAACAAGAAGCAAAAACTCCCAAAGATTACAGAGCCAGAAAGCATCTTGTTTAAGATAATTTAGAAATCTAGAGGTTTTGTGTGAATACATCCACCACTTATTCCACTTAAATTTAAGCTGTTCATATTTGCCATTTTTGGGGTCTTTCACAAAGTTTCATTACAATGCAGTAGGTAGAAGGTGATTAAGAGCATTTCTCTTGTGCAATAAAATTCAGTTACTGACAGTTTTAAGAGGGATACTTAGACCTGTGGAAAGTTTGGAAGGGAATTTCCTCACACGTTTTGCCAAAAGCAAAGAATGGCTCTACTTAATCCACGGGAGCACAAAGAGGTCTTCCTGAAGACTAATGATAAAAAAATAGATTGTAATACATAAAGTAATATCTTCCATTTTGAACTCACACCTCTCAAGACTGCATAATGGCTTTGCCATCTATGGGTCAAACTACTCTCCAGAAGAGAACAGTCAGAAAAGTCCAGAATATGTTGGAAGGGGTAAAAATGAATGCATGGGATTGCCTTGGAGCCTCAGTGAGCCACTGCTTGCCTGGCAGAACATGGGCTGGGACACCAAACTCATGCAGTTTGTGTTTTACCCTCCTTTCCACAGCTTCTACATACTTAGAGCTGATGAGCAACTCCGTGGAAATGAGAATACTTCTTGTGGTTGCCTCCTGGATGGGCCACAGCAGAGCCACAGGACACAGCAAAGACCACAGCACTGTGAAGAATGGTCCAAAACTTTAAAAAAAAAAAACAAGAACTAATCACTTGATTAAGTTTATACAGTTCATATATTGAAAGACCACCTTCCTCATCCTATGAAGCTTTGGCACCAAGTGTGGGTCCCCTGAGGTCATTAACAGGCCTTAAGTGCCCAAGCAGCCCCACCTGAGACCCCCACCCACCCCCAGCCCCTGGGAGTATTTCAGCCCAGCCCTGGCCCTAGCCCTGGTTTGAGCAGTGCCGCAGGAGTGCTTGCTCCCAGGGCTTTTCCCAATTATTGCTTGGTGCCTCTGGAGCAGCATGATGAATACCTTGTCTCTGGAAGCTCCTGCCCTCTGGATGTGAAGGTGCTGTTTCATTTCTTCTCAGCTCCTTCAAGAAACAAGGAACCTGCTGCCACTGCTGCCCCTTATGTGGGTAAGTTCCAACAACTGAAATTGGTAAGGGGTCTGGTGGTCCTTCATCTTTGGATCCAAGATCTGCTACTCTTTCAACACAAAGTGGCAAACTCCAGGACCTGATGTAATCCCAGTGTGATACCATGAGGTCTTTCTGGCTTAGAGGGGTAACCCATCTGAAGCACACAGTTTTTCTTTAAATTTCTGCTGTTTGCATACGATTGGCTTGCAAGATGTCACAAGTTAAGGATTTCAGGAAGGATGGTTGAAGATACAGTAAAACTAAATGCTAATTAGGTGGTGGAGGAATCATACATGCTGACAGTGTGTAAATTAGTGTCTTTGAATGTTTTTAATATGGCTTTGCTAATACTATAGACAATTCAAGCTTGCAAAGTACCATTACAACTTATTTTGTGAAGCTTTTTTGAGGAGCTGATGTCTGATTTCCTAAATTAGGGTGGCTCCTTAAAAAAAGACCTTATAAACTGATGCTCCCATCACCTTATAAACTGATGTTCCCATCAGAGCAAGGTTTTCCTAATGTTCAAGGTGATGAATTCTACAATCCAATTTTTCACTTGAGACCTGACAGCTCTTCCAAGTGAACAGCCCTGTGCCATTTGCTTCTTTGGAAAAATTATTTATTTACTGGTATGAGGAAGAGCTTTCAGGAATCCATACATTGTTTGAATTCTTCAGCTCCTCATAGTGACTCTCTGGATCTCATCTTGGAGTGCGCTGAAGGCAAATTCAAACCACATGAAGACAAATGTTGACAAGTACAAGATCAAACTATTGTTGATATCATTACTCTTCTCACTCCAAAGCATCAAAGGAAAAGTTATGGCTCTGTTGATTATTTTTAAATGCAAGACTGACTAATGAGAAAAATAATCACAACTTAACAAATCTTGTTTATTTGTACTCTAAAGGACAAAAGACTCTTCAGATGTTTTTTCCAAGGTCAGGCTGAGGGCTCTACTTTGTATGAAAGAGAGAAATAGCAACGCAAATTGTGCAGTCTCCAGTACTTGAATTAAATCAAGATTCCACTGGAGATGTTCCAATCTTCTGCCTGGAAAATATGTAGCTTTAAGATCTTTTTCGTTCTGTGTATGTTTTATTTTGTTTTCCTTTGACTTGCATTTGCTAATGTAGAACAAAATCATCTTATTGCCATAAATCGCTTTAAGAAGAAATGATCTATGGATGTCATGAACTGGTGAATCATGCTAAGAATTATTTAAAACCTTATGTAGGTGCAATGTTTTGCTAGGTCTCATAGAAAAGAACCAAGATTCAGAGGTGAATGTCATAATTTGCTCATCTGGATAAACTATAAGACATGATAAAATAATGTGAGAGATAAAGTATCTAGATTGTGAATGCAGATAGTTGATTAGCACAAAGACAAAAACACGCAGAAAGTGAATTGCAAATATTACCTTCTTTCAAGATGTTCCTAACACAAAACACTATCAATGGGACATCATCGGAAACCCTTTCTGAAAGGGAGCCATGAAGATTCAAAAATTAAAATATTTTGTGGTTTTTAAAACACGAGTATTAAACCTGGAACTCATAAAATTTTGGGATGTTGTTTCTGTAAATAGTGGGTGAACTGTTTATGCAGCGGAGCTGACTCAGTGTTGCATATGAGTAAGCAGAAGGGGTGATCAAAAAGACCTTTGGAGACTTGATAGCTATTTTTTAAAATGAGGACGGTGAAACTCTGTAACAGATCGCCCCTGCTCCTTGCAGTGGGTTGGACTGGATGACTTTTAAAGGTCCCTTCCAACCCAAACCATTCTATGATTCTATTCTATGATTCTATGCTGCATATTTACTGGTGCAGCAGTCTTATTGTAGTATAGTTTGCATTTTTTGAGATGTTACACTTATCCACGTGAATGTACCCATTTAACTAGCTTCGTAATGTTTGTCCTGTTGAAAGTAGAGAAATGAAAACTAAGAAGGAGTCCAGAGGAGGCCATGAAGATGATCAGAGGGCTGGAGGACCTCTCCTTTGAGGACAGGCTGAGAGAGTTGGGGCTGTTCAGCCTGGAGAAGAGAAGGCTCTGGGGAGACCTTATAGTGGTCTTCCAGTACCTAAAGGGGACTACAAGAAAACGGGGGAGGGACTTCTGACAAGGGTATGTAGTGACAGGGCAAGGGGTCATGGCTTTAAACTGGAAGAGAGTAGGTGTAGATTGGGTATAAGGAAGAAATTCTTCACTATAAGGGTGGCAAGGCACTGGAGCAGGTTGCCCAGGGAAGCTGTGAATGCCCCATCCTTGGAAGTGTTCAAGGCCAGGCTGGATGGCGCTCTGAGTGACCTGGTCTGATGGAAGGTGTCCCCTGCCCAGGGCAGGGGCTTGCAACTGGATGATCTTTAAACATCCTTTCCAACCCAAACCATTCTATGGTTCTATAATCACATCAGATAAGCTAAAAGAAATACAGGGAATGCTCGATACTTAGAACAGGATTTGAAGACTACTGTATTCATAGCTGCAAATGCTAAGGCTTGGTGCCAAATGATTGGTTGTCATTGACCTGAATTCTCTAGTAAGTGGAAGGGCAAAATGGTGCATTCCTGACATAGCACTTCAGTCACAGCTCGGCCCTTTCCTCCTTCATTAGGAGGCTAACCAGGGCATGTCAATTTTATTCACTTTCTTGTACACCCATACCTGTGGTAAATGGTTGTATCTCAGTAGACATTAGAACTACGTGATAACATCTGTAATGCATGTCTCTCTGCATTCCTCAGGGGAAAATATCCGAGCTTATTTTGGTTGTGTGGCTCTAGAAAGCAAAGGCTGCCAAAAAAAAAGTAAAAAGTGCTTGGACTGGAGAGTGCTGAGGTTTGAAACAGGCTTTAATTCTTCTGTAAATGAATTCCCCGCGCTTTGGACTACCTTCCAAGAAGACTGCAGCCTGAGATCAATGCCTTCAGCTGGCTGCAGTTCTGATGAAAGCCTGCAAGGAGTGGGAGGAACGGCCCATATTGCTTCATTCCTCACATGTTTTGCATAGTACGAGTGCACCTTTGTCTTTGCCACCAGTCCTTCCTTCCCCTGGAAGATCTCACTCCCTGCGTGGTACGTCAGCATACAGAAAGCTGTTTCTAACCTGAGGTAACAGGATCAAAGGAATCTGGAAGCCAACAGAGTAGTGGCTGGTGACTCCTGCCATGTAGGTGCAGATACAGAGCCAGCTGCGCCTCCCACCAGAACCCAGCCACCCAAACACTGCTGAGTGCTGCCCCTCTCCAGGAGGCCAGGCCATCACCAAAAAAATGCTGCAAGGCAGCCAGCACAGGGGGAAGCCGCAGGCTGGGGGAGGCTACAAGCAGGAGAGGAGGGAACGAGCACTGAGATGCTTATCTCTGCTATCTGAACCTGGAGGACCTACCAAACCAGCCTGGCTTCAGCTAAGTGCATCTCACCCTGCCTAAACATTTCTATCTAGGGAAGAGATGACCTGATGCTTTTGCTGACTGCCAGGGAAGAGGTGACTCTCCTCTATACGTTTAGAGATACAGCAACCCAACAGCTCATCCTTCCCAAAATCTCATCATGTGGGCAAGAGGTATAAAGGAGAGCTTTGCCTTCTGCTCACGTACTCTCCTCATTTCTCCTACAGCTGTGCAAGTAGGGTCAGAGAAGGAGCACATCATGTCTCCTCCTGTCCTCTGAGATATAATTAACATAATTCTTGCTAATTTTCTGATTTCACAGGATAGATTTGGGCAGCCAAAGAATCAGAAGCAATGCCATATGACATATAATCTGTCCTCTTCCACTCGCCAGACAGGACTTTAGAAAAAGTAATGTGACAGCTCTTCTAAGTGGTGGCTTTCTGAGAGGCATCAGCAATTTTTTTTTACTCAAAAGGTAGTAATTTTGCATTGAGGAACGAATACCTCCTGTCTTCTGAATACAGTAGTTTTGTTAAAGAGCAAATGTTCACTTAAAAGGAGCCTAATCACTGATATTTCAGGCAGGCATTTCTGAAAATGAAAGACCACATTTGCAAGAGTACTTGGGAACCTAGAAGTTTAAACAAGCATCTAATGGGATTCACAGAAACTCCAGAGAAAGCAGGTAACTAACAAGAAAAGAAATTTTACCAGTCCCACTTTGGATTCACTTGTGCCTTTTAAATTCTACATGATTTTTAGAAAACTTTAGATAAGATGAAAAATCCAATTCTTTTTTTTTTTTTAAATAAGTCAGTAATACACCTGCATCTGGTATACATCCTGTGCAGGATACGACTTTCATGAGTTAACATTTCTAGTGATGATTTGAAAATGGATTGAGAATGTGATTTGTCATGCAGTTTCTCAATAGGATGCAGAGATGCAAACCATTTAGATATTTCTAGAAATATTTTAATTTCCATTTTGGTACTTCCCTTTTTACTCTTGTTTAAAAAGAAACATTCATGTGTCTTCATTGCTTGTAATCTGCTCCTGCAAATTACCGCAATGCTGCTCGATACAAGTTGTGGCTCTTAATTTATTACCCATGGCAAAATTACAATTTGTAATAGAAGCACTTTTTAAAAATTCCAGATGTAGAAACTTGAACAATATTTTGTTTGAAATATTGACTGACCAGGGATGAGAGATATATTGTAGCAGATGTTCAGTTTGGTCCTTTCACATGAGCCGTTCAGTATAGTCTCTGAGACTGGAAACTATTTGGAAGGGTACATATGAAAATCTGTTATAATAATTACTTATTTATGCTGTTAGCGAAAAAGCCAAACTGATTAACTTGTGTTCTGTTCTAGTTCTTCGGATTTTCATATTTAAAATCCTCATTCTTAAGTCACTCTAAATTGGAGGTGGGGTAAGGGCTAACAGCCTGGTTTTATGACTGTGTGTATATAATACTCCACTTCAATGGAACCACCTGTGGAATATGATGCAATTTATTGCCAGGAAGATTATAAAAATTAAACTTCAAGTGCCTTAGTCATGTTCAAGACTTGCTTCTGTAGATAGAGAAGAAAATCTGTTTTCTGATAAGAGGGGTTTTTTGGGGGATTTTTTTTTTTTCTTAGAATTCTAAAACACTTTTTCTGGATTACCCTTCCAGTGGGCTTTCCAGTATGCCCCAGGAAGATATTAAAGAGCTCAAGTACTGGAAATACATAATTCCTAAAGCATATATGAGCATGTAATCTTAATTTATTTAAGTGATCACAGGTATTCTCAGACATACTTTTGAAAAGCAAAGCTTTATATTACTGCAGGAACAAGACAGGACAAATGGAAAGAAGGAAGGGAATTTTACATTATTCTCTGGGGATTCTTTTCATCCTGGAAAAGCAATTTGCAACATATAATGGCATTAAATCACCTGTCCCTGCAAGTAAACTCATAAAACTCGGGCTATTAGCAATGGAGAATGTAGATATTAAAATAAATGGAAAGAAAATATTCATTTTTAAATTATTCGGTTAAATGTAACAAAATTGCTGTAAAATATTCTGAAACCCTTTGTTCCATATTATGCAAAGAATCAAGGCAGAAAAAGGTAATTATTTCTATGAATTTCTAGTCATTTAGCTGTTCAAGGTTGCTCTTAGGAAGAAAGGGATTTTCCTGAGCAGAAAGTAGTCTTTACCCATCCTTTACCCCTTCAAAAACTGCTGGGTATAACTGTAGTAGTAAAGCCTGACTTAGGACAGCTAGCATATTTAAAATTATTTAGCAAGCACATTTTGCTATTGCATTTCACATAATGTCATTATATGATACACTTATTAGAATTAAAGCTTGGTTACTATTTAAAAAAAAACTGGCATGTCTAATGACAGTGTTAGAGGCTTAATTCACTTGCTACACAATAACAGGGGGATTCAGTTCTTCAGGGAAAAATAATTAAGAGATTTAAGTATGATCTTCAAATCCTGGAAGTGTAAAGATCTGAGGATATTTATCTCGGGAATCCTTGACAAGCCAGTAAGTAGCATTAAAAAATTATTTCAGAGCAAATGAGTTTCTTTACATTTTAATTTTCAAATTGAGAAAATGAAGAAATTCTTAAACTAATGTTCTTTTTAATGCTTCTATCAGTCTTCCATCCATGGCTGTAGGTTAGGTATCTCCAGATGCTTGCTTGATATTCTGTAGTTACGTATTCCTTCAGCCTTATCTCAGAGACTTTATTTACCCTGGAACTAGAGAGTGTCTTTTGCTGCTTCCCTCGAAAAGAGAAACTGTATTTCTGAAAGTTATGTACCTTCTTCTTAATGAGGACTCGTAAGACAAATATGTCTCATGCAATCAGGCAATCTTAACTTCTGTCTCCAATTCATTATTTGTGAATCCATTTGTCACTTGACATCAGGTCTGATGGAAGAGTAACAGCCCTAGAAATGCAAAGTTCTCACAGGTACTGTGGAACTAGCAAAATAAAGCGTTAGCGCTTGTGCTGAAGGAAGGGCAGTAGTGCGAGTGAACCTCAGATAGTTAACATGGGGGAAACATGAATGTCTACCTGATGGGGAAACCTTTAATTGATTATTGCATTTTATTAGAAAGCAAAGCCATAGAAAACCATGTTTTCTCCTTCTGTCGCTTTAATATATGCACAATTAGCTATTTGATTGAAGTTTGAAACTCCACATTTGCTAAAGCAGGCCGGTCTCTGCCACCCCAGCGTGACCCAGTGCACACCAGCGATTGCTCTGACTGGAGGTGACAGCCTTGCGTGCCAGCTCTGTCCCCTATCATGAAAAAAGGTTTGAAAGAAACTACTTTTCAAAGAGAATGGAAGATGTTTGTGCAAGATAGCAGGTACTAGAACATCTGTGCCATCAGATGAGTAGAAATAAAGACCTGAAAGATATCTTGTAGCAATTGAGACGCGAGGTAGGATCTGTGGTTATCTGCAGTGGTCAGTTGTGGGGGGTTCCCCCCTGTGGTTTACTCCTGCTGTTTGTGCAGATCGGCACAACCAGGACAAATTAAATGTATATGTTTTTGATGACTGGAAGAGGGTAACTCATTCTCTAAGGTTTCATTTTTTTTTTCTCTCCTGTCTTCCACTCTGACTGTGTGTTTTGCTTCAAAGGCTGCAGGAATGTTGTGACTGATTTGCTTCCAGATGTTTGATTCAAAGCCTTTTCACCCAGTAACTAGCAATGCCTAACAAGGCTTAAAAGAAGACTTCGGTGTATCCTAGAAGTACTTGACTCATTTCCCGATTACTTTTTTTTTTTCCCCCTACAATTAAATGGGTTATAGAATGCTTTCTTGGAAAATGTGGAGTCTTCTAACCTTAAATCTATGTTCAGTCAAATAATTCCTTCCTTCCAAGAATTAAACATACACATCAACACTGAGCAGCCAATCAGACATATGACTCAACACAGAAATTGTGATCAAATATTGCCATACCACTATCTGATGTTGAGACTACATATAAAACCTTAAATATAGCAGTTACCTTCTTACCTACAGGTATATAAATGGTGATTTTTATATTTTTTTTTTCCTGGACACAGCTGTTTGCATGGGACAGGACTCTGCCAGTGGGAAGCAGAAGGTTCATTTTACTACAGATAGCTGAATTTTTAAGAATGTGACTAAGCACTTTACATACTTAATACACCTCATATTCACGACCATAAATTTGTGCAGGGCTAGCAAGGTTAAATGTACACATTTTTACAACCTGATGATGGTCAGTGTCTTTCTCATTACTACAGCCTTAACCATGCAACTCTGATTTAGGATGTGTGTATCTCATGGGATCTGTCCAGTCTCCTGCTGTCATCACCAGAATGACTTTGTCTCGTCTTGCTCTCATCTGCTTCCCCATCCAAAGTCTGTTCTGTCATGCTTGGTGTCCTCGAGTCATGCACCACTGGCTACTTCTGACTGTGGTGTCATGTTACATTAGGACAAGGTTTGTGAGAAATACTGAATAGAAACATTACTCTGAGAAACACTGAGATGCAAAGCATTGACTAGCAAATAACAAACCTTTGCTATGTTCCCTTTCCTGCCCTTTAAATGATAGGCATTTTCAAATGTCATCACCAAGAACCTGTTGCTTCACAGTTTAAAAATAAATGCTTTTGTCAACTCGCCTCAAAAGTGATGATTTATCCCAGAGGACTCTGTTCAGATACGATTTTTGCAGAAAGACAGCGAGCATACTTTCTGACCTGCTGGCAGACTGCGTTTTCAGACCCCTTACCACCAAAGGCAGCGTGCAGAGATCCTTGGCTGAAGTTAAGTAAGCGTGTTCCTGCTCCTGTTTGCGGATGCAGACACATTTAAACCGCATGAAGAGTTGGATGAATGCTTTAACTGTGGTTAAGCATGTAATGAGCAAGAGAATTAGTCTTTGCATGGGAAGAAAACTGCCCTGAATTGCCAAAAGTAGCATCTGAGTTTTATCTGCATCAGACTATTAGTCTGTTTTATTTCCAATACCTCACTCCAGACCTGGGGAAACACCTCTGAGCTTTACACATCAAGATTTCTTTTAGATTTTTCTTGGATACCATGAAGTAATTTTAATTTTTTTGTTGCTTTTGGGTTCAACATAAGGAGAAGTAGTCCCACTTGGCATCTGTTGAAGTATTTTCCTCTGAGAAATCTGCAGGGCTGTTACCCAAAATTCTGTTCACGCGTTTGCACAGCCCTGTGCTTGTCCTTGCCTCCTAGAAATAATGATTGATTTAGAGGGCCAGTTCCATGTTCTGTCTTTAATTAAAGCCTACGCTGTCCTCCTTTTTGCTATGCTGTCTTCCATGTCCCAGAAGTCTTTACCGAGTGTATAATTGGTGCTGTAATTAAATTCTCCCATTCCAGGATCTTGTTTCTTACTATTATTAACCATGTTTTTCACCTTTAGAACAAACCTTTGCAAATCCTTTCATGTCTTTTAGTACAGACTTCACATTTCCCTATCAAGGCTTCCTAACTTCTCTCCCCTCTCAGCTTTCTGACTGCAAAGACCATTGGTACATCAATAGCCTTTGGTACACTGTCTTTGCCCAGACACCCTTGTAGCACACCTGCTTGTCATTTTACGACCATAAAAAAAAAAACACCTTTCCAGATATTTCTGTGTTTGGCTTCTCTATAATTCATCAAAATGCTTACCTAGACCCCTAACAGTACTCATAGCCTTTCTAGTCCCATCTTTCTTAAAGACGCCCTTGTTCTTGACGCTGCACCGCCGCACTTTGCCGTACTGCAGTCCATACCCTTAGCATTTTCCGCAGCTAAATGCATTTACCAACATCTATTTAACTAAAGAAGTGTTGGCGTTCACCAAGTGCTGGTTCGTAAACATTCCTCAGTCTTGCAACGCAGATGTGCATATGTGAAGGGATGCTCATTCTTAAGCAAAGTTTTACTGGTTAATAATCTTTTTTTTCTTTACCAAGCAGTTTGTAAAGTTTTCCTATTTGTACTGTAAATGGACTGTGACAGAACAAATTAGATATGAAGTGACATTTTAAAGGGTTCTAAATTTCACACAGCTAAGCAGGGGAGTAAGGATTAGAGCCAGGAGGCTACTGAAACATGGCTCTATCTAAAATTTCGAAGTGGAAGTTTGAAAGTTAGCTGAAGGTTACTTCAAGCTAACGCTGCCATTCTTCAAAATTAACTCCACAAAGAAGTCTTAAAATGTGAATTTTAATGTGAAACCTTTATCAAAAATGGCATTTATAGTATTTCTTTATGTATTTTCAGACCACCACACTGAGCATAATTAGTGTAGCTTCATCCATTTTTTCATCCACTTTTATCTTTGTCTTCTGTAATCTGGCTCATTACCTCAGTATGGGAAAAACACTTGGAGTTACACCATCCCCTCTGCGTCAACTTCTACTCTAAATATATAATCTGTTTGATGCAGCAAAAAGAACAAAACCAATAATGAATGTAAATACTGACAAATTTGCAATGCATCAGAAACCCTTCTTCCTCTCAACGTATCCTGTAATTTTTAAAAACTAGCCATAAAAAATTATACAATGTGGTTGACAATTTCAATTTTTCTCCCTCGACTTGCTAAAAGGGGGCTCTTTTCTAATTGCAATGTTCACAGTTAGGATAATCTGAAACTCACTGAAACAAAAAAATTTCTTTTTTCACTCATTTAAATTAAATATTTGAAGTACCAAAAGCTTAAATAGAAGAAAGCAAATTTAAATTAGCATAGCTGCTATTAGTAATTGTCGTAGTTCAGCCCCAACGGGGACCAGACTACGCAGTCTCTCTCCCACTCCCCGCACTCTCCGAGAGAACAGGAGGAGATATGACAAACAAAAGAAAACCAGGAAAAAAAAACCAAACACGTGGGTTGAGATTGAACAAAAAGTAAATGTAACAGTAATGACAGAAGAAAACAAGAGAGTGATGGAACACAAATACAGTATAATAGCTCACAACAGATCTCCACATCCAGTCTCTTCCAACTAGGAGGGCCTCCCTTCAGCACCCTCCTCACTTATATACTGAGCATGATGTCAGATGGGATGGAATAGCCCTTTGGCTAATTTGGGTAAATTAACCCCAGCTGTTAGCTAATTAGTTAACTATCCCAGCCATAGGGGCTACCAGCTTCAGTTCTCCACCCAGCTCAGGTAAATATTAACTCTATCCTGGCCAGAACCAGGACAGTAATAAAATATAATTCTGTAACTCACTGACAATGGGAATCATGCTTACTCAGCATGATTTAGGCCAATGCTGAACAATATTTGATGTGTATGTTCAATATATTGACAACTTCAAGATGTGATTTGAATAAACTGAATTGTCATAACACAACATTTTTAAAAAGAAATTCTATTTATAATTCTTTTTTTTTTTTAAGCCTGACATAGAAGAAACTTCAGTGACTGTGGCAGAATTTCTATATTCATGATGACTGTTTCTCAAAAATAATGACTAAATGGTTTTTTTTTTTCTGGGTAAAGTAATCTGAAAGTACCTGGCAACTGTGAAGAATTATATGAGTGAGATCCCAGCTTCCCTGGGATTTTGCTTCTGTAGCTACTGTAATTAATAATTATGCAGTCATTGGGAGTAAATGAAAATGTCACATTGATGTTATTCTTAATGAAGCAGATTTTCATAAAGGTGACAATGTGCCTTGCTTACAAACCAGTGTGATGACAGCCTTTTTTTTTTTTTTTTTTTTTTTTTCCTTCCTTTTGTGGTGACTGGTATGGTCCAAATTTTCTATGCTCCTAGGAACAGCAGCAACATGTGTTTGTGTCGTCTGGCTATATAATCAGAACATTACTATAATTATACACACACATGCTCACCTCTGACTCCGTACCCATGAGCTCTGCTGCCGCCGCACTCTCCCTGCGGCATCTCAGGCCACGCTCCCATCCCAGCTGTGCGCTGCTTCCCAGGCAGGGACTGCTTTTACACTGGGGTCCTGCCCCATTGTGGAGCTGGAAACAGCTCCAGTTCAGATGTAAGCTTTGGAAAATCTGGGTCTAGGTTCCTAAAATACTTGTTTTGCATTGTCCTAACTCCACTGGTACTTGTTATACCTTCTCCTGCTCAGATGCTGTGTATAAAAACAGGCACTGGCTTCAGTTTAGGATTCATTTAGGAATATGATTTCCTCAGCTGATTGCAATTCTTATATAGTTAATAACGTTCATCAGAAAGCTGAATTACCCAAATAATTGTTATATGTTTATAGTAAGATAATATTGAGGCTGTCAGTCAGCATCCAGTTATGCTGCATTTATTAAAAATTTACACTCTTCTGCTTGGCTTAAAATGGTGATTGTTTTAGTTTTAACTGCACAGCTTCTACTCATCTACTTCTCATTAAAAGTACCAACGCAAATTTTTCCTTTCTGGTTTGGCTGGCAGTTTCAGCATTGTCTGTACATACAGCGCAAACAAATTTTGCCTTTTCAGTATCAACCACCTACCTCCCAAGCATCTGATTAATCCATCTTATCTATGGCATTCAAAAACAAAAAACCCCTATTGCTATGGCATAATTAAATTCCCTGACTAAATATAATTTGATTTCATTTAGAGGGAGTTACTCTTCATGGTGTGGGTGGATCTCAAGGAGCATTTAGAACAATCAAGCGAGCTACTTAACAAGCAAGTAGGGGATTTAGTGGTTGTAACCCTTTGTTGCAGATAAAACGCTACAGAACATAACCAGCCCATGCCACATGGTTAAGGGGTATGGCTCAAACAAGAAGAACAAGTAAGCATAAAATGACTGGAAAAAATATTTCTACTAAATTAGAGCATCAGGTCTTGCTGGTTGATAAAGCTGGCACAACCGCTTTGGTCACCACTGAGCTTGTATACTACTCACATCTGACTTTGGTTTATGTCAATAGGATTATAGAGCAGTTGATACACATGAATGCTATTACCTCCAGTAATAAGACTCTGAATTAGCAGTAAAACACTTAATCCTCTTCCACTGAATTTAATGCTGTGGATATAGTGCAAGAGAAAACACGGATGAATCTAAAACTCCCTGAAAACAGCCACTTAACTTTTCATTTTCCTTAAAAGCTGCTGCAAAGTAGAAAGTGTCTACTTGACTTCCAGTCATTTCTGAAATGTGGAGCACTTGTCAATGGAGGGAAACAATTACTGTTTTTCTATTATGGCAATGACACTAATTAGTGTCTTAACATGGGGAGTTAATATAGTAGCTTAATATAGGGATGTAATTTATCATTCTTAATTAGAAAGTCATTGAATTAACTTTCTGGTTTTCTGACAAATCCTGACAGAACTGATAAACTTGGCTTTAACCTGCTCATTTTGATTTACTGTAAGGGAAATAGTGATTACCCTCTTGATTAGCGGTCAAAGGGGAAGAAAATAAACACATGCCAAAAACAGTGGAAAAACACGGCAGAGATAACGAGGTCAGAGCCACCAAACAGGTTCTTACCACTTGAGAAATACAGACTGATCCAAAAAGAGTTGCAAAGGTATTTTAAAACGAGACTCTTGGCCATGAGACTGAAAATCTGTTGATGTCATGAGTATGTAATTGATTTCTAGCAACGTTTCCAGCATGTCTATCTGCTGTATAGGCAGCTTCCCCAGTCATCTTCAGCCCACTTTCAATCCTCTCCATTACAGTGAGATTGTCTTTGTCATGGTGACTAATGGCTTTTTCCTATGTACATCAAGTTCTTCCTTCTGCTGCCCTTCTGTTTTACTTCACTGAGTCTCTAGTGAGATGCTAAAGGTTCCTTCTCTTCTCACCCTGAGAATTATTCCTTAGATAACACATATATGGGGAGATACAACTCCGAGTGTTTCCACCACTGACCGTGTCATGTGAAGGGGAACTTATCTTACACCAGCAAATACAAAAAATCCCTGCACTTCCCCAGTAATTCACACCTGCCTCCCACCCAGATAATTTAATCTGTGGAGGCTTCAGGACTCCATTTATCATCTCTCCCTCCTCTCATTTACTAGATAGCTAAAGTTATCTCCACCTCCTTCTGCCTGAGTCCCATCACCCACTTAATCTATTTAAATCCTTCTATTATTTTTTTCTTTCTGCTAAATCACTGGTTTCAAGGTCCTGTGTGCCACCTCGTAATGTTTCTAAGTACATCCAGCACTAAGGGACCAGAGTGCTCTTGCTAAGACTCAGTTGAGCCAGCAAAGACAATTTATCTTTTGCCCTTTGTCTGCTGCTTATGACTATAATAAAATGGACTTTGTGCTTTTTTTCCAGTCTTCCTGCAGGTTCAGGATCACAGGAATTCACCTGTAAGGAGGTAAATAGGTCAGACTGGTAATCTGTTTAGTTTAATAAGCCATTTTCAACACAAACTAGTATTAATCTTTTCAGAAGAATTATATCATGAAATTAATGATTTTTTTTATCTTTTAACCTCAACTCCATTTGTATCTTTTTTAGATTTTTTTAAATGAGACTTGCTTTAAAGAGAAAACTAAAATAATAAGATGGGTCTTGCTCTGCATCTAAATATCCTTTAATCCTTTTGGGCAGTGTACTCCACAGTCATAAACCGTCATCATAAACCATCTGCTGCATAAGCCAGATCTTCATCTCTTCTCACAGGTTTCAATTTCATTGTCTGCTTCCTAAGAGCAGCATTTTATGAAGATGAGGCACTCATGGAAACAAACTGTACCCAAAACCTTTGAGCTTTAAAGACGTGGATTTTGACTTCAGTTTGGATTTCTACAGCATGCTCATGCAATGCAGAAAAGGGAGGGTACTTGGTCATGCAAGTTGAAGAGCAGCAGACAGCTAATAGTGAACAGCAAGATATTCAGCAAGGTAGCATCACGCTCAGTGCTGCTGAAGAGCTGTTTCCAAGCCATCCTCACATTTGTTTTCCAGGTTCCGAGTATGCTGGTCCAAAACGAACACCGCTGAAATCTACACTACTTTAGAAAAGTCTGTGTCTGTCAATTTGGGTCAACTTTTTGCCACTTACTGCAAAAGAGGGTATTTGTGGAAGCTTCTGTATAATGACTTGTATGATTTCCTTTTTATTCCCTTTATAAAAGGAATTACTATGAGAATAGATAGTCTGGAAGATGGAAAATAGGATGAGTTTCTTATTTAGGGGAAGGGAATTAAATTCTGCTTATCAAAGGACATTAATGATCAAACTAAATTCATTTCCACACAAAATGCAAATGCTGGTTTTCAGCAAACATTAATTTTTCTTTCTCATTTTACTTTCAAAGTCTAATAGGACATTTCTAGGAATATATTTTAGCTTCCTCTTCTAGATCCAGAAGATCTGTAACTAATCTAAGAAGACTTATCCAAAATATGCTCTAAAAATTCGTCATCTCACTCTGTATTTTCTGTGTTTAGAAATGTGTTAGAAAAGGACTAATGAAGCAATTTTATAGATGCAGCGAAAGAGAGCATTTTAAAAAATCTCTCTTGTATTTTTGTTTGATTATAATTTGTCATGAATAATTTAATTTTCTGAGTGTCTATAGTATTTTAGTAGCCCCAGTCTGTAAAAAAAAAAAGTTTATATTACAATTTTTTTTTTTTTAGGATTATGCTGATTATTTGTATTTACTAAGTTTGTAAGCACAAAAATAATTCCACAGGCAATGGGTAGGACTTTTCAAATAGACCTCAGTTGGACGATGGAGGATGCTGAAGTGGTGTTTTACCCTCCCTTTCCCTGCCTCAGCCTGGGCAGGGCGAAGGCCAGAGCTTCCTGTGACCCCATGAGCAACGTCGTCGGCAAGGGCCACCAAGCCTTGCTGTCTTCTGCTCCTGGCTCCTCCAGCGCGCTCGTTGAGTTGTTGGCCATGCTTTGTGTTACTTGAGTCTCCTCATAAGAAAGGAGGATCTGTATTTGCTATTTTAAGCATGCCTTATGTTAAGGAATAAAGATGGGCATGATTGCATTCCATACTATTTTGCAAAACGCTGATAACTCTGGAAGCTTAGCTTATAGATAAAACCAAATTTGCATTTGATAGATGTAGCAGTCTCGCAGCGAACGCAATGAATGGTAGAATGCCTGCCCAGCTTCAGATGGAGCAGGCTGCTCCCTGTTCAGGCGAAGTTTATTTAAAAGGACAGGCAAAATCAAATCCTGCCATTTTCTGACTTTAAAACGATGACTTACGGAGCACCCACAAATTTAGAAGAATAGCAGAAGAGCAACAGCAAGTGCTTCCTGACCCTGGGGGATTCTGTCAAATGGGCAGCCTGCCTGCACAAGGATTGTAGTATGGTGCTTAAAATACATGAATTCACAAATAACAAGAAACTGTATTGAGAGAGGGTAAACTACACGGTGAGAAAATGAGTTACATTGACTCTTTATAGTACATCAGCATAACTTCTCGCATAAAGGCTTATGAGCTACCATAGGCTGAGGGCAGAAGTTCATAAAAGCACGTACAGCAAAAAATATTTTAGTTATTTATTACTTACGGTTTCGCCTGGATAGTTTACACAGATTCAGTGACACATCAGTGAAACTTAGCCAGTTACAGCAACTTTATGGCTATTTTGTGTTAACTAAAGTGGTAGAAAATATTTTGGCAAATTTTGCTTTACCTTGCCGTTTGATTAGATGTAAGAAAGGAGATAGGAAAGATGTACTGGTTTTATGGTACTGATGGGGAAATAGAAGCAGGTAAGGAGGCATGAGTTGCTCAAGAAAACAGAAGCAAGCATTCAAACTCTGCTTGTGACACAAACTAACGAGGACAGTGAGATTACATGAGGAATATACAGTATGTACTCTATTTGGACACAATTTACCAAAGTTTACAGCTTATTCATTTCTCACATAAATCAAACACTTTGTTAGATTTCACTACATTTATACAAAATCCTCTATCAGCATCAAGTCTTCTGTTATTGTAGTAATTCTGATTCTTCGCACAAGTATTATACTCTTAGGCAACTGATTATCTTTTCATACCCGGTCTGAGAATGATACTGAATATATTTCTCGTCCAACTCACATTAAAAAGTTACTCTCTTGATTTAGTTTTCCCTTATGGCTCACTGCTGCAGGTTTTTATCTTTCCACTCCATAGACATTTTCACACCATCATTTAACGACATTTGAATTCTTCCCAGTTCCTCATAGGTTTTCATCTGACAGAACTAGTTATCAACTGCAGCACCTGTTTTCCAGAATATTATACTTTATTATTACTTTTGACTGGCCTTGTGCATTGTCAACTGTTATGAAATGGAATGGCAATGCTATGTCGTAATACGTGTCGCACAAATACTGGGTAACGTGTTACATCAAGGTGGGAGGAAGCTGAAGTATATTCACGTCCCTGTATACGCAGCAATATTCAAGGTTAGAATGGCACAGGCTGGACAGACTATAGCACTCCAGAGCACTGCATCAACATGTATTTTTTAGATGCTAAAAGCAGTCATTTTGGATTTTTTTTGTTCGTTTGTTTAGCTGCCTAAAAATTGCAATGCATTTTCCAGACATCCAACTAAACCCATGCCCAGTAAGTATCAGAGGTTGAGTACCAATTATTAAATAGAAGTTCCATCTCTTCCCAGTTCTGTGCAGACGCATATTTGTGTATATATATTCTAAAAAAAAAGAGATGCTGCAGCAAATCTTGAAAGCCAATGCCTCTGGTTTTGCCCAAGAGACATAAAACTGTCTCTAGCCTATCAGCTAAATTTAGTGTGCAATCCTGGTGCCAACGTCGGGAGGACGGTGCTCTCACGTAGAGAGAGAGGAAGAAAAAGGCTACTCCAGAAGCAATTCAGAGCGTTCGGGCTCCTATTTCAAATAGCCATCTGGAGAAGTGTTTTTCCTGACAGTGTAGTAGTGATGAGCAATTGTACTACTAGGATGACAGTATCACATAGTAGTAGATATAATCACAGTTATAACTACATGTGATATAAAAGATATCCAAGCTACCAGGCACTCATGTAATTACTGTCTCTGCAATACCGCTGCTGTGTTTTGCTCCGGTTTTGGCAGCTCATCTTGGCTGTCCTTCGATGTATTACATTTTGCTGATACTCCAGCTGGGGTAGACCTACCTGCCCCGCCTCTTTGCTCCTCTGCTATGGAGGAGGCCGAGCTGCCAGCTCCTAAGTGCCTTAAGCCAGGCAGTATTGGTGCCTCTTCCCACCCACAATCTTTTCCAGGCGTGGGCAGCAGGTCTTTTCAGTTTCTCCATTCTGTTTTTAAGCTACAAAATGACCATCCACCATTGCTGGGGTATTCAATGCACATATGTAGTTGCACGAAGGATGAGGATATGTGGATGCAAACCTCCTCCCTTCCCTTTTCTGTGGGTACAGGACAGCTGCTGTTATTTGAAAGAGAGCACAGATCCCGACCGTTGTTTATCAAGGAGCAGATAATTGCCTTTTCTAACCTAAAGCACAGCAGCCATTTTTCTACCAAAGTGCAACTAGAATATGTTGTAATGACCTAGAAATTAATGCTGTCAGCCTGGAAATGAGAACAATTTCCTTTTTGGGGGGAATAAGAATGCAGCTCCCTCCTCTCCTGACCAAGTGTTCCAGCCACCGCACTATACTATCGAGGATCTTTTGTTTAATTTTGCTTCAGCTCAATCATTCTCACATCCTTTGTTCACAGAAACACTGTTTCAATAGATGGGGTAGATAGTACTCCTACCCAAATTACTGGGTAATGAAGAAGGCTTGAGGAAGGAGCTGAAAGGAATTGTTATATTTCCTAGCTATATTCTTACATAAAAACACTATTGCCTTCATCTATTGAAAATTGCAATGATGAGAGGAAGTCTCTGGTAACTAGAAAAAGAAAAAAAAAAACCCAGCATTATGTTCCTTTTTAAAAAAGGCAAGGAGGATGCAGAGAACTAGATGGTCAGCCTCACCTCAGTTTCTGAGGCACTCGTGAAGCACATCCTCTTGGAGTCCATTCCCAAGCATGCAACACTGTAGTCAGGCAAACTGAGCTCTACCAGCACAACTGAGTATGACTGACCATGCGGATGAGCAGCAAACGGTGAATGTGATCTAATCAGACCCTAGCAGGGCTTTTGAGATCCCCTGTAGCATTCTCATTTAGGAGCTGAGGAATTATGGCCTGGAGGAATAGACGATCAGGTGAGTTGGAAACTGGCTGCACGGCTGGGTTCAGAGAATGGCAACTGGAGGCGCAACATCCATGTAGCAGCCAGTGACTAGCCCGGGGCTCCAAGATCAATACCAGGGGCTGATATTTCCCAGTATATTCATTGCTAGCCTGGATGATGACAAAGAGTGCAATTTGCGGCAGGCATTGCACTACACCAGAGAAGTCGCTGGCATGTCAAACAGCAAGCTTCAGGCCAGAGGGAGCTTCTTGAATTTCAAAACTGGACCTCGTGAAGTTCAACATGGAGAGGTGCAGAGCTCTGTGCGTGGCTCAGAGCAATCCAAGGCACTTCCCCAGGCTGAGAAGCAACCAGTGGAGCTGCAGCCCTGCCAAGAGAGACTCACAAACATTGCAGACAATGCCAGGTTGAACACGGGCTACCCATGTACAGGACTTCCAGATGATTTTGTGGAGGCATCTTATATGACACTGACAGGCCCAAGATGAAAGCGCATCTCACTCTAGATAGATTTTGGAATTAAGACATTAGACATCAGTATCAGAGAAATGCCTTTGCCTAAATATTTAACGCGATAAGACTTCCACTATTTGCTTGGGAAATTATAAAACTCTTCTGTTACTGTTTTTACATTATACTAAGTCTACACTATCTTTACCATCAACTTCACTAATTTTACCCGTTAGAGATTGAAAGTATCTGAACTGATACATAATTCTGCATGGAAATCAGTAACTTAAAGTTAGAACAGTAGTTAAAATGACTACTACATGTTTAAGTAGATAATCACACCTCACGCCCACCCTTGCAAAACATTTATTTTTGGATGTGAATCACTGCCTACCAAAAGCTTTACCAAAGACGCTACAAGCTTGCATGGATTTGCAGCTCCGCTCCCTTCGCGTGCAGAGCCGGCTCCGAACTGGCTGGAATGTGCGTGCATCCGGACCGCGGCACCCGCAGCGGGTCTGAGTCACACACGAACCAGAAAAAGAGGCAAACTGCTAATAGCACTCCAAACTACATACAAAGCAATCAAAAGTTTACATACGCATATGATGGCTCAGATTTTGATGACTTTAAGTATCAGCCTCACGCTGCCTTCCTCCTTGTGATCAATGACCTTCTCTTGCCCATCAGGATTGACTGCTTCCACATCCAAGTAACATCATATTGAAACTGTTAAAATAATTGAAAAACACGTAACAGTCTTTTCTAATACTCTGAAAAAGATGTGGCAAATCATTTAGAAAGCACAACAGATTTTTGTTCAAGCCGTTCCCTCATGTTTTTCACTGTCAGTGCAGACTTTGTAATGTTACAACTTTCTGTGCAATCTTTTCAGCAAAAGTTTATTCTCATTTTTTTAGCCTTAAATAGTATTTAAGTATAAGACAGTACCTAAAACCATGCATGACACAAACCTCCCACCATATTTTAAAACCAGGCGCTGCAACGTGGCTCAGGTTAAGCAAGAGGGTTACTACAGCTTCAGACCACTGAAGCTAAAAGAAGAGAAAGGGTTTTTTTTTTTTTTCAGATAGGAAATTTTGATCTGTTTCATCTTCTTTGTGTCTCTTTTAGGTTTTATCTATCAGTCTCATAGCCTGCAAGATTGCACCCAATTATATCACCGTTGGTTTGCTATCTATGTCAAACTAAGTTATACAAAACCACAATATAAGGTTTGGTTCTTATCCTGATGCTGTCTCATTAACTACAACATCACACAATTGTATCAGTAATATCTGACTCTCAGCTATAATAATTCACTAGGATGATGTCATCTAAGCTGTCACGTTATATATAGGAGGTACTATGCAAATAAACTTGATAACAAAACGCCTGCCTTGCTTTTGAAGATTGACTTCAGGGTCTTAGTTTTTTGTGTACAGATGAAAGATCCCAGCCTAAGCAGCTGTGTCTCTTACTCTATGACAATCTCTTTTTTTTTTTTTTACCCTTTGAACTTTTTTAAAGGATTTTTTCTTTTCTTTTTTTTTTTTTTTTAAAAAAAAAGGATTTATTTTCAAATATGTCTATATACTTTTGCTTCCTAATACTAATTCAGGGGCGTCAATGCGAGGCCACTACCAGCCTTCACCTTTAGGCTGTACCCACATCCTTTCGGAAAGAAGTGTGCAGGTCATACTTTGGATTTTGCAAAATTTTGCCTTCTTTTGAACGAAAGACTAAAAATCCTACCAGTGATACGGGTATAATTATCTTGTAGGCCTGCCACATTTTTTTGCTACTTCTATTCTCCTCTCCCTTTCCCTCTCCTCCTTCCCCTTGTCATTCCCACAAGTACTTAATGCTCCTCATGCTAGGTACAGAAGTGATATCCTGAAGGGAGGCAGTACCCACAGGTTAGTTTTGGAGGGTAGTTATTTTGTGTTCTCTGTCCCATGCTAAAATAAAATTATTGTTACCTGAGTGGCTGTAGGATTAGCATGGGAATTAGCATTAGTATTAGCATGGGAAGTTTAGTAATTTTACAATTATTATCTAGAATTCTATCGTGATTACACTTCAATATCTCTGATTTTAGCAAACCGTGCTATTATTCCTCCTGCTATGGTATATTCATATCAGATGCTGTGAAATCTGATGGCATGTTTTCATGTAAATTGAGTTTTCATTTGTGTCTTGGCCACCAGAAAACTGAAGCTGCACTTTCCCCTGGGTCTCACCATTGTCCAATTTCATCCTTTTCTTTTTTTTCATCCCCTGGATCATCTACCAGTCTAATGTTTGTGCCTGAGATCTGTCTCTTAAGATGCTGAGTCTGCAGTTATTTCTTGCAGGTTTTTTAGAATTTCTTTCCCTCTGTCAACGTCTGTTTTGTCTCCAGCCAACTCAGCTGACCAGACCTGCAATTCCATCACTCCAAATCTCTATTCCTTTACTGTTAAAAGAAAAAAAAAAAAAAAAAAGAAAAAGAAAACATTTTAGAGTTCAAAGTCTCTTGGAACTTGTGTTAGCATCAGTTTTGGAAGTTGTGAGTTTCTACAACATCTCAAAATGGAAGGGTGGTGCAGCTGGGAGAAAAAAAAAAGCCTAGAGAAGACTATTTGCCTAATGTGCGTGGTTAAAAAACCCCAACCAAGTAAGAAAACTTAACCCCCCCACCTCAAAACAAAACAACCACACAACTTTTTCTCACTACTGATCTTATTTCTGTTTCTCCCCCACTCCCAATTGCTCGACAAATTTGTAATTCGCTGCTTCCAAAGGTTCTTCAAACTTGTTCTACTGGTTTTCAGAAGCAGGCAGACTTGTTTTTCTAAGCTCTTCAGTATTCCAACTGAATTTATTTAATTTTTCATTTTGCTCCTACAAAAGAATCCCAGGACACTCCTTGACGGCCCTAAATCACTCCGTTGTATCATATGGGTACATGCAGCGTGTAGGCCACAATACTTTTAATTACCTGCTACACGAAACCACGCGGAGCTGCGCTGAGATGAAGGCGCTTATTTAGCAATCATAGAGACCTTGATCCAACGGTTAATGGAAAATATCATCAGAGTAAACAGCACGCTCGGCTCCAAGGGGTGCAAATTTTTGTGAAAACCCTTTCCTTCCAGCCAAAAGAGAGGAGAGCTCTCTCTTTCTCCTCATGGGTGGAGAGGGCCTTCCAGGAGCAAGCCCTACCCAATTTTATTCTACATGACGGTCCCTGGTTTTTGTAGTTTTTGGGTTTTGTTTGGTGGTTTTTTGTTTGTTTTTGTAGGGATTTATACACGGTGAAGCTGCAGGGCTGCGGTGTTAACGCGGGGCAGCACAAGGGGAACGCAGCGGCCGGGGCTGGGCCTCAGAGGCACCGGCCCTCCCGGCAGCGGGAGCCACGCTACCGCCCCCTGCAGGGCCGCGCCGGGAGGACCCCACCGTCGCCGCCGCCGCGGGCCCTGAGATGAAGGGGGGCGGCCCGCGGAGGTCGGGACAAAGCCCCGGTCCGCGGTGAGAGAAGCGGGAAAGGCGCCACCGTCGTCCCGTCTCCCTCCGCCCGAGGACTACTTCGCCCCAAATGTCGGGCGGCACCCGCCGCACGCGTTGAGGGGGGGTGTGGAGGGGGAGGAAGGGGGCGGGACGGGGTGGAGTGGCGGGCGGCACCGGGCGGAGCGGCGGCGGGGTTTGGGGTGGGGGAGAGGAGGGCGGTCAAGGAGGCGCCGAGGAGAGACTACGGGCTGGGGAACGGGCTGGGGCGGCGGCGGCGGCCGGGGGCGGGAGCGCAGGGGCCCGGAGGAAGAGGAGGAGCGCGGCGCGGGGAGAGCCCGGAGGAGCGGCAGCCGCTGAGGCGGCGGCGCCGGCGGGAGGTGAGTGAGCAGCGGCGGGGGGAGGCCCCTCGCCCGGCGGCGGCGGCGGCGGTTGCGGGGCAGGCGGTACCTGAGGCGAGCAGCGGCCTGACACCGGTGCGTGGAGGGGGATTTTTTTTTTGGGAGGGAGGTGCTGTCTGCCGCCGGGGTGCGGTGCCCGGGATCTTTGTGCGGAGCCGGGTGTGTGTGTGTGTGTGTGTGTGCGTGCGCTGGGGGAGGGGAGCGGGGGACAGGGCGTGTGTGCGGAGCAGATGAAGGGCGGGCGGGGGTGGTGGTTGCGGGGGGGGCTTCCCAGCTGCTCGCTTGACTTGAGGGGGTTTTTCAAAGGGAGATGGCTGCCGGAGTTGACTTTTGGGCCGTCTGTGCCTCGGCTGGAAGAAACCGGAGCGCGGGGTGAAAGCCCAGCCCGTGATAAAGGGGTTTTGGGGCCGGCGGGGGTACACGGAGCGGTGACAGGGGCGGCGGGGTGGGGGCCGTGGCCCCGGAGCCTGCGAACAAAGAGGTGTGCGGAGAGCCCTCGGCGGCTCCCCCCGCATTCCCCTGTAGAATAAACTTCAGACAACACCCGAACAAAAAACCGTAGCCGGCAGTAGAAAAATTGGGCGAAAAAAGAGAGGATTCGGTGCTGAAGGCTTGTGAGGAAGAGTGTTTCTAAGATGAAGGGGGGTCTTCAGCTCTCCTCAGGGGAAGACGCAGGACTTACTGCTTCTGCGGCTTTGAGGCCACTGTCATGTCTTTTTGTCGGATTTTTGCTGTGGATTTTTTTTTTATAGATGGCTAATCGTACCTGGTAACAAACTTCTCTGAAACAGTTTTCTAGATTAAATCGATTTAACAGTATAAGCAAAAATAAAGAATAAGGACCCCTGGCTTATACTCTTTGTTGTCTGCGTTTGCGATTGACTGACTTATGACTTGCACGCAGGGTTAAAAGTGCTGTCTTCTTTATTTCAGAGCTCTAGGGGAAGATGTTGTCTCTTCTGACATCTTGCGATTAAGATACCTGAGAACAGGTTCAGTAAGAAGTTCCTGAAGAAGATGCTTACGAATGTATTGAAATAAGAAGCTGTAAACATTTTTTTTTCCCCTGTCATCTGTACTGCGTAAGAAACCATAATCTGAAGCACTTCTCAGACACTCGCCCAGATGTATGAAGTCTGCAAAGCTCGCTGTCCAAACTGACCGTTTCTTTTTAAGTGGTGCTTACCCACATTTGTGGTATGTACATAGTGCTCTGAAGAAAAAATCACTTACTCTATAAAATTCCCAGAAGGAACATTTTGTTATGGACAGCTTTTTTCTGGATGTATATCCAGAGAGATTAATGCCTGGAGTTGAAAAGCATTTAAGTATACACTGCAAAGTTGGCTTTCCCTCAGTTTTTCCAGATGTATTGTCTCCCCTCTATACTGGGAACACGCACAACTGCATAAACGACAGATGCAGCCATGGAGCTGTATGAACTCTTGAGCCATATGAGAAGTGTTGTTGAGCGCTGGTATCAGACGCCGCTTCATGATGCCAGCTGAACTGTGATTGCGTTATGCTAATTGTCGCAAAGCCTACAAATGGAGTGACACCCTTCCTGGGAAGAGGCTGTCAAGTTTTACGAGAAAGGTTAACTGATTGCCGTAACCTCTGTCAAGTTCTGCGCGGAAGACTTCTCTGTGCAAGATGAATGCGTGTCTCCCTGCTCTGAGAAGTTGAAGGTGCGCTGCTGCTTATGACCAATCCAAGAGAAAAAGCTTTATAAAATGGCTCAAACCAGCTTGCTGCAGGGAAAGCAGTTTTACTGTAGGGAGTGGGTTTTCCACAAGCTTCAGCACTGCCTCCAGGAGAAAGCTAACTGCAGCAGTAGCGCTGCCAACAAACCATCTCTTGTGGCGAATTCTGGGAATAATACCGGTGGTGTCTCTGGGAAAGGAGCTGCCTGGGGTGTATTGTTGGTAGGAGGGCCTGGTAGCGGGAAGACGGCCCTCTGTACCGAGTTACTGTGGCCAAGCTCACCTGCAAACCTACAGAGAGGCTTACACCGTCAGGCTCTAGCCTTCCATTTCTGCAGGGCCCAAGACTCTGACACGCTGTGTGTTGGAGGGTTTATTAGAGGTTTAGTTGTCCAGATCTGCCGCAGTGGACTGATCCAGGGATATGAGGACAAACTAAGAGATCCGGCTATCCAAAGTCTCTTGCAACCTGGGGAATGTGAGAGGAACCCTGCTGAAGCATTTAAAAGGTAAAAACAAATTAAAAAAAAAACTATTGAAAATAAAACCCCAGTTAAAAAAATACTGGCTTCTGTTTAGGTCTTCCTTCCAAAGAGTCTACAATGCAGACAGTTTAAAATATGTTTGTTTCATGGCTTGTTATCTCTGTCAGAGCTTGCAGACCTGCCGTGGAAAAAATCTTAAGTTTGTCCTTATAGCTGACATAAATAAATATTTACTTTTTAAACAAAATTTATTATTAATAGTGAATTTATTTACATTTGCATATTAATACACTCAGTTGTAACCGTTGTTGTGGAAAGACTTTAATTGACTTCAGAGTGGAAGATAACTTAGTGGCCTTCACGTGCCATAGGGCAGGGCAGTTGTCCTTCACAGGACCCTCACAAAAGCTTCCAGTATCGTGCTTTGTCTGAGAGGAAACTGGACTAATGGATCTCTGGGTCTGATCCAGCACATCGGTTTTATGTTTGTCTAAAAATATGTGGTAGGGAAATGTCAATTAACTCCTTATGCTACTTCTCACAATATGTGCAGATTATGTCAGATCTTTACTGCCACTTTTAATATACGTGCTCCGAAGTGTTGACTGGATCAGAAATTTATCAAGAGAGCTCACCTTGCCTATTAGAAGGTTTGTCAGCTATCTAAGCAGAATGAAAATATTTATTTTTTTATTTAGTGTTCCCTAACAAACCAAAGTCTCTTCAGTATGTTACTGAGAATTTTGTTTCTGTAAGGATGCTAATGTGTTCGTAAGAGTGTGTATCCGTAGGTCACTCAAACCAACGTGCTGTCTTGAGCACAGCCTTTACAAGCACGCGTCTCTCTCTCTTTATTCCTTTGGGTCACAGTGAAGGAAAAATCATAAAGGATAAGGCTTGTGTCTGACAGCAGAGCTTCAATTGATTGTGTTGCTAGTATAAAACTTTCCTGGAGTATTAAACTGAAGTTCTTTAGTATTGTGTAGTGACATAATGTTTTGTTTTACTTAAGGGTTTATTGGATGATGTCTGCAGTATAAAAACAATTCTTGTGTCTCTTTTACTTTTTTGTTTTTTCCTGACTACTAAGACTGGATAAACAAGTGCTGAGGTTGATCTGTAGTGCTTGCTCATATTGTCATGGTGGTGTAAAAAAGCCTTCCAGTTCTGGTGGCTGCTGCATCCTTGCCCGCTGAATAAACAGGATGCACGTCTACATTGTTCTCAGTGTAGTGTCTTAAAACAAATAGTCTAAACCAAGATGAATTCTGGTTTGTTTTTTTTTTTTGTTTATCGCTGAGTGGAGATCCAACTTCTAGCAGCTGTTAAGATTGTAATTTCAGAAGTACTAAGCCCTCTCAATTTCTAATGACTAAAAACTGTGTGAAATGAAGTGTGTATCAATGTAACAGCAGACTGGCCATCCAGCTTCAGGCGGTCTTTTGAAATCATGGAAGTGGATTAATCTGGTGAGTAAGAGCCTGTTTAGGTTTAAAAGTCTATTACAAGGAAATCTTACTAATTTAGTACAGGCAGGTCTAAGAGCTGGAATCCTTCCTCTGTTCCAAACGTGATTGCCTTACTCCAAAGAAAGGAGATAGGTAAATGTCTTTAGGCAAAACTGCAATGTAGAAATGTAAAATATACTTGTAAGTTAGACTCAGCTTTTTAGATAAGACTGCTTTTTATGAGCACAGGGGTTAATGATGGGCTGTTTGAGTATTTAGGTCAATACACAGAGTTCTTGGTTTTGTACTGGAAAAATAAAACATGACACAACATCTGGTGCTAGTCTTTCCCTTTTCAGATTTTGCAGCAGCGACTGTGAACTCTTATTATTACGCTAAAAATGCTTATGTTGTAGTACAACAGATTCAGTCAAGGAGACTTTTTTAAATTTTTTTTTTTTATTTTGGCCCTTCATATATTCCCTTGCTGCCCACCTACCCTGATCTCCTGCTCTCAAAAGCAGCTGTGGTAAATAGTCTTCGTTCTCATATTTCAGATTTAAGGGAGATGAGGTGTTAGAGACAAGGTGCTGTACTGGGAATATAAGTTTTCAGCACTGTGGCAGGGGACCAGGAGATGACTGTTGACGGTACCACGAGCTTGTTCTGCTGCCAGTGTGATACAATCACTGTCCACAAACAAAAGGAACTTGGCAACCCCCTTCCCACTATCAAATGCCTCAATCATTTGTTAATTGAACTTTTGTTAATATAGAAAGCATGCAAGAAATGTTTAACGAAAATATGGGTTAGTATTTTTCGTGGTTTCTAAGACTTGTCTCTGAGCACTTCAGGATTCTGGTCTGGTGTGTGTTTATGTATGCTCTCTGTTCAGTGAAAGGTGGTGTGATGTGAAATGCGTTCTAGGAAGACTTAACAGTCAGCTGATTGCTTTTCGCATTGTGTAAAGGCACTGAAACAGCATAAAGCTCTCATCTCAGTGCTCCATTGATTTTTTTTTTAACCTTATTTTAGTTTTCTTTATTCAGTAGCAGAGGGGAAAGCTCTTTCTTTAAAGACACTGTCAAATTTTTGCTCTGCTTCGCACGGCTGCTCCAGACCCAGCTATGTATTCATGGCCTAAAATGGAAAGACTTCTCTTCCTAAGTGCTAAACAAGATTACACCATTCTATTTTTGTGCGAATTGTCGTAGAAATAGTAAGAAATGCCTTGTGGCATGCCAGTTTATAAACAATATAAAGTTCATTAATTAAAACAGCGAATCTTTTTTCCGAAGAACATTTTTTTAAATATGTTCTCAGCAACCCCAGTGGTCATAATGATACATGTGATGATCCGAAGAGTTAAGACTTTTCTCTTCCTGTTTGAATATCTTCTCCTAAAGATTACTCATGTATTTATAATCTTAACCTGCCCTAAAAATTTTTTCAGGGACAGATCTTGGAGATTTGGTGAGCTGGAAGGGCTGATCTATACAAATGTATTTAACAAGCATTTGTTGCTGCCCTGACAGCTCAGAGAAAGAACTACTTGCAGCACCACTTCTGAGGCACTTTTCTTCTCACGCGTGCGGTACTGGAGCAGAAAGAGGTCTTAAATGTAAGGGAGAATGCTGAAGCCTCATAGTCAAATTTTAGGTGAAGGTGAAGCAGGAAGTATGAAGGAAATGGTAAAGAGTGTTGCAGACTCCAAAGTAAGAAGAAATGATGTGTTAAACTGAAAGAATTTAATTGAAAAGGCCTGTTAAGCTAGTCTTCTATTTTTAAATAGAAAAGTCAAAATCAGAATAATCCAAATTGTGCAGGGCTATCTCTAGGATTGTGGATGGGTGTTGGTTTTGTTTTTGCTGTAGCAAGTGGGTACTTCCAGTGATTGGCAAGAATAGAGGCAGCTATCAGTTATCCACGGCCATGAGGACATAGAGGAACTTGGATATGAACCATGGACAATACTGAGATTTGTGCAAAACTAAGCTGTAAAAAGACACTCACCCTTATGATCCTGGTTTCTGCTTTTCAGAACATTAAACACCTTCAGACAGTAGGAGAAGGCACGTAATTCCCATGTGTTGTGCTACAGTTAGGATTAGTGGTGGAAGGCAGAGCTTGGTTAATTCACAGCCCAGAAAGTGGATGTTACTGGGAACGTAGACCTAGTTTACCCTGCAGAGTTGATTTCTTTTGGAACCATTGCTCTGAGTTTGAAAGGTGTCCATGACCAGAGCTCCTGAGTAATTTTCAGAGAATTTAGAGGTACAACATGGCTGTTAAATAATATAGAATCATAGAATGGTTAGGGTTGGAAGGGACCTTCAAAGGTCTTCTAGTCCAACCTCCCTGCAAGGAGCAGGGACATCCCTGACTAGTATAATTTATAATGCTTTTGAGCTTGCACTAAACTCGCCTTTAGCGTGTGTTGCACTAACAGACTTAAAGCAAAATTTGAATTTTGCCTGGGTGAATTTCTGAAATTAATAATAGCTGAAATTAATAAATACCCCAAAAATGGTGGATTTCCACATCTCCTAGTGGGTTGGTGCTAATGGAGCTGCTTTGCTATTGCTCACGGATGAAGTTTCTTGCTATCTTCTGCATGTCTTTTCCAGAAGCTTCCAATCTTGCGAGACTTTTCATGTTTTTGTTTCTCACATACTGAATTTGGGTCAATGATGTTCAAGTGTTTTTTTTAATTGTGAAGTGTCTTAAAACTTTATTACTAAAGTATTTCTAATACAATTACTTTAGTGTTGGATGGTCCAATCAAAGAGATTTTATTGGAGGAAAAATGAAGCTATGAATTCAGATGTCCGCTTACTTGCATTGGTGAAATTGCATTCCCATGCAAGTAGCTGTCCCTGATCAGTAGGGACCCAAAAAAAGAACAATTTAAAAGCGGGGGTGGAACCCCAACTGCTGAACAAATTTGTGATTGTATAAGAACTTTATAGAAGTTTTCTCAAGCTGCTGTTACATCTTCTTTACCAAAAATGAATATACTGGAAACTATGCCCCAGAACTTAAGTATCCTTTTTTTCCATGAAGGACACCAGATACAGTTCTTTTTTTTGTGCACACTGGTGCTAAATTCAGTGTCATGGTTCCTTTTACAGCTTCCCAGACAGTTGGAGCTTTTCTTCTAACTCCTGATCTCTGCTACTCCTACTTGAAAAGGGAAACCCCAGACGGTTCACTAAGCTAGACAGGTGACGAGAGGCATCCACACCAAAACTTGAAAATAATGGCAATAAAGAATTGCTGGGTGTTGCAGTTTCTCCACACGCGCTGTGAAGCTGTACTGAGTATCTGTGGTATGGTTCCTATGTGTCTGTGTGCACAACGGATTTGCATTGCAATGGAACGTGACAAATAATGTTAAGTGATATAAAAAGTAAAGCAGTTTTACAGGTCTCTAGAATATACAGATATCTGTAGGCTTAATTGTAAAAAGCGCGAGAGGTCATGTAAGGTTTTCTGCTGACTGCAAGTTTGAAGCAGGGGTTTATGTTGATTAAAACTGAAAGCCTTCTTGCATGAGTCATGTGTTTGGACAGCATTAAAATACAACAAATCTGATGCCAATAGCTGTTATCTATGTAAAGTTACTTTTACCGGTCTGGAGGAGAACTCCAAAGGATCCAGCCTCTGATGGTTTGTGTTTGGCAGTATGATGGAAATCTCCTAAGCAGCAGAATTCAGAGTTAAAAAAAACCAAAACCCTAGGATTGTCAACCAATGCTAACAAGCATTTCCTCCCCTCCACCCCCAAGGCCTTCACCTGTATTGGCTTTCCATGCTACTAATCTATTTTTTTCTTTTTTTCCTTACCCATTTCCCCCAAGAGTGGTGTGTCCTCAGAAAGTTGCAAGTTGCAGGTGATTGAGAGAGCTTTCACCTTTATCAAAATGAGGGGAAACAAGTTTTATTTCAAGCTCTGGATTGTTTGTCTGCCAGTGTAGAAAAACACAGGTTTGTTCAGGAAATGTTCTATGACTGTTGTCCAGGGACTTTAAATCTGCAGTTCTGAAAGACGTTGGGTTTTGTTTTTTTTTTTCTTCTCCCCATTTATTCAGCATAGATGAAGGAACAAGTTTAGAAATTGAGTTGTACTCATTAGCAAATGAAGGGTGAAGAAGCTGTTCGTTTTAGAACTCCTTGTACGATCTTTGAAGCCAGTAATAAAATTATCATGGATTGTGTAGGCTTTATTGAACAATTAATTAGTGAGCTTTTCACTCTTTTGGAGTAGCTTATTCTTAATTGCAAAAACTTCCATAGTTTTTAGAGTAAATCTGAGACATTGAAGGCCAGCTTCTCTTCCCTCTTCTTCCCTCTTCTTCCCTCTTCTTCCCTCTTCTTCCCTCTTCTTCCCTCTTCTTCCCTCTTCTTCCCTCTTCTTCCCTCTTCTTCCCTCTTCTTCCCTCTTCTTCCCTCTTCTTCCCTCTTCTTCCCTCTTCTTCCCTCTTCTTCCCTCTTCTTCCCTCTTCTTCCCTCTTCTTCCCTCTTCTTCCCTCTTCTTCCCTCTTCTTCCCTCTTCTTCCCTCTTCTTCCCTCTTCTTCCCTCTTCTTCCCTCTTCTTCCCTCTTCTTCCCTCTTCTTCCCTCTTCTTCCCTCTTCTTCCCTCTTCTTCCCTCTTCTTCCCTCTTCTTCCCTCTTCTTCCCTCTTCTTCCCTCTTCTTCCCTCTTCTTCCCTCTTCTTCCCTCTTCTTCCCTCTTCTTCCCTCTTCTTCCCTCTTCTTCCCTCTTCTTCCCTCTTCTTCCCTCTTCTTCCCTCTTCTTCCCTCTTCTTCCCTCTTCTTCCCTCTTCTTCCCTCTTCTTCCCTCTTCTTCCCTCTTCTTCCCTCTTCTTCCCTCTTCTTCCCTCTTCTTCCCTCTTCTTCCCTCTTCTTCCCTCTTCTTCCCTCTTCTTCCCTCTTCTTCCCTCTTCTTCCCTCTTCTTCCCTCTTCTTCCCTCTTCTTCCCTCTTCTTCCCTCTTCTTCCCTCTTCTTCCCTCTTCTTCCCTCTTCTTCCCTCTTCTTCCCTCTTCTTCCCTCTTCTTCCCTCTTCTTCCCTCTTCTTCCCTCTTCTTCCCTCTTCTTCCCTCTTCTTCCCTCTTCTTCCCTCTTCTTCCCTCTTCTTCCCTCTTCTTCCCTCTTCTTCCCTCTTCTTCCCTCTTCTTCCCTCTTCTTCCCTCTTCTTCCCTCTTCTTCCCTCTTCTTCCCTCTTCTTCCCTCTTCTTCCCTCTTCTTCCCTCTTCTTCCCTCTTCTTCCCTCTTCTTCCCTCTTCTTCCCTCTTCTTCCCTCTTCTTCCCTCTTCTTCCCTCTTCTTCCCTCTTCTTCCCTCTTCTTCCCTCTTCTTCCCTTTCGCATTGTCTTTACCTAACGGAAATTTTCAAATCCACTTTAATGGCTGAGGCCAGAGATTAATTAGAGTATCCTGACTTTCATGGGGTTAGTCTGTGATACTTTGCCCTGCAAACTTTGGAGTTTTCCTCGCTAGTGAATTAACCACAGTACGTGCTTCCGCTGCTGTTTGCAGCACCCAAAGGTCTGTGACTGCTGTGAAAATAAGCAGTGTTAATTTTGCTCTGGAGGGCGTGAGGTGACAGCACGTGATATTCAGGCTACTTTTCTCTGGCTTTTATGTCTTTTAAATGAAACGCATTTAGTGAAAGTCTGGTTTTACCATGAGTTGAGGAGGGATTGGAATAAAAGATACACTGAGAGGCGGCACATTGGGGACGGTTACAAATGCCTGAGCTTAATGGGAACTCAAAAGCTGCTGGGTTTTCTATCAATTTATTCTATAAGACATTAGTAATTCAGTATTAATCTTTTTATAGAAAGGAAATGCCTTGACTTTTCTCACCCAAGTCGCACAGACTGTCTGGAAGTGATCTACATATCTTTCTCTAATCTCCTTTCTCCTGTAAAGGGCTGCTACGCAGCCTTTCCTTCTGCTTGTGCTGCTCCAGTACAACCTTGGTAGCTGTAGCTTTGCAGTGGCTAGAAGGAGGATGTGAACGTAGAGCTGGTCAGACTCTCTAGTTTCATAGAGCTATAAATGGTAGAAACAAAGCCAAGGCCTAACTGTATCCTGTTTCATGTGAAGAAAGACCTGAATGCATAATGAATTAATTTACAAGACCCTTTAAACAAGAAACTTGTTAAGCTTCCAGTGTGTTTATTCACTTACCACGTGTAAAGTTCAAATTCAAAGTGACTGATTTTGACCTCAAGAGAGAAGGTTGGTAGGGGACCTCAGAAAATCAAGTGCACCATCTGCTTCCCCAGACAGAAGAAACCAAGTCTCTTTGAGAGATGCTTGCTTCATCTGCTCTTACACTTCACAATTCTTATAAGAAAAAAAAATCCATATGTTGTAACCTAAGGTTTTTTTCTTGCTATAATCTAAGCTTCTTACTACTCAGTGTTCTCTAGAAGCATGGAGAATAGATTCATTCTTTCCTTTTGGGGACAGCCTTCACGTATTTGAATACTGCTGTCTTCTCTTTCACCTCATCTTTAAATTAAGTTATTCCAACTTGTTAGTCTTTCCTCAGAGGTCATACGTAAGAATGTGACATTAAAAAAAAAAAATCCCTTAGCTAAATAAAGTTTTCTGTATCTAAAGGGAACATTTTGGATGTGTAAACATGCAAAATTATACTTCTGTACTTTCCTAGAGTTTTGTCCATTCCTACATCTTTCACCTGTGCTTGACTAGAATGCTGAAGCTGGTTGGATCCTAGCCCAGAGGAGCTTGATCTACTGCAAGATGGAATTCTACTTTTAGTAGGAGCTGTAACCATTTTCAGTTAAAAGCAAGCCAATTTCAGTTAAAAGCAAGTTGTTTTGTGTTCAGTACTTTTTCGTAGACTTCCTGTGGTGCATCGATGGATTGTTCAAGATCTCAGCACCTGCAGTGTGCCAAAGGAGAAGTGCAGGTGGTGCTCTAGCAAGGGAGGTTCTTGGTGGTCTCTCCCAAGTAGTCTTCTGCCTGTTTCTGGTCTCCGTTTGAGACTCCACAGAAGTTGGGTGTTGGAATGAGAAGTTCTCAATTCTGTGTGGTTTAAGGCTGTATTTATGAAAGGTTTTAATTCTCTGCTTTTTTAAAAACTTAAGACTGTCAAACGTAGTCGTGCTAGAACTCTCACTGACAGTTCTATGTACTCAATCGCGATGGAGTAATGGCAATTTGATTTTAGTATCTCATTTCTGGTGAAGAAACCTTGCATCAGAAATAGGTACCCTCAACATCAAGTGGCTGAGGTACTTTTTAATTTAGAAAAGTTTACTCCTACAGATTTCTTTAGAAGGACTGGACAGTTTTACGGTCTTTAGCTCCCTGGTAGATTGATCTTCATGCTGTGGAGGCTTACACTTTTAGTGATTATGTAGTGAGAGACATAAAATATTAAAAATAGCAGACAGAATTCACAGCGCAAGGCCTTTTACGACTCATTATAGGAAGCAGCTATATGTGTGCTGATATCTGCAAGATCAAAAGAGCTTTCGAGATCTAATGAAGAAAAATGGTGAACAAGACAGTCTGTATGGAAGAAGTGAGGAACAGTACCGAAAAAGATTGCGCTGAACCTTAGTACTGTCTCCTGTGTCGTGGTGTACTGTGAAGATGTGAACAACTACAGTGTATTAATGCTAAATGTGTGGTAAAATTCTACTTGTCTTCAGCGTAGTTTAGTAGTTAAAACAGTTCAGGTAATTATGGATACAGCTTTTTGTGCTGACTTTCACTTCTGCATGGTGTCTGTTAATTTATACGTATTTACATATTTGTCATGTATCTTATAGAGACTTCTAGTAAATACGACTTTTGTCTACATTTTAATTATTCAGTAACATGATTTATTTTATACTTAAAATCAATAGAGGCAGGACACAGACTGAAAAATTACACCAGTTGATGGGTGAGATGAGAAACTGGTTTTGTAAGAGCACGCGCAAGAGGTTAAAAAGAATCTGCCAACTCAGCTTGTATTTCCAGCTCAGTGAAAGTGAAGTTGCAGAAGGTAAATTGTTATTTCATAAAAAGCATCTTGACTCTGAAGGAGCTTCTGATTCCTAGTATGTACGTGTAATGTGTAACTGATGCTTTGGACTTTTAACTGCTGGTGGGTTTCACAGAAAATGCTGTGTTCTGGTGCTCTCCAGACTATTAGAAATTTGAGCGTTGCCTAAAGCTTAAGTACTTTGTGGCATGTTTCTCTTTAGGCTTTTCCCTTAAATCTGTGGAGTTAACGGCTCACATAGCAACAGTTAGTGTTTCTGCAAGTTGTATGTTCTTCTTTCATTGTATGGAAGCGCTGCATACAGACTGAACATAATACCATTTCAGGTTTTAGCCTTTTTAGTTTAAATTACCAGAAGAAAGTTTCCCTAAGGCATTTTAATAATGACAACTTACATAGGCCTTTTTGTCTTCTACTTCTATGGGCATTAACATTTTGCCTTTAATCTGTGTGGCTCAGTCTTAAACTTTGCAGGTTTTCCTATAAGCTGTTTAGTTAGATGGACCCTCATAACAGTTCTCACTTGTTAATTATTTCCCTCCCCTCCAGTTTTCTATGCTTCATAGCTTGCGCAAGGGTTTAAGTTTCTTTTCTTTTCTTCCTTTTTAATGAAAAAAATGAAAAGGATTTGGTGGATTGTGAAGTAGAAAGGACTTAGTGTGTCTAATATATACTGGGGAAAAAGGTAGTATTGAAATACCGCCTCCTGAAAGTGTCAGTGAAGCCGTGCATTGGAGAGGCTTCAGTTTCTTCCGTGTGACGATGCGCACCATACACTGGGGATGGTGAGAAATCTTCTATTTTTGTCTAGGAGCAGGAGTGTTTCCATTAGTTAAAGCACAAACACTTCATGATTGAAGAATTACTCCTCAAAAATAAGTAATTAGGAAAAAAAAAAAGGCAAGTGTGATTAAAAAAGTTAAGAAAATAATTATGTTGTAATAAGGGTTGAGTTGTATATAGGTGTTCAAAGGTATTGCAGAGGAGGTGCCGCAAAGAATGTAGGTGGGTAGGTTCCTGGTACACTTGATGACATCAAAATGTGATGTGATAGCATGAAAGAACTGAAAATGAGATCAAGAAAAGAAGGCAAATGGGGAAATTTACCTAGCTAATGAAATGAAAGAGGCAAAACAATTTCTAGGTTCTCTCTGTGTTGCATGTTTGCAAATACTTTCACATAGAGCAAGGACCAAAAAGTCTTTTTTTTTTTTTTTTTTTTTTTTTTTTTTTTTTTTTTTTGTAGCTACAAGGCGATCAGACCTCTTGATTCGCTTTTGGATGCTGTTGTTTAAATTTACAAGAGTGGGAGGAGGAATGGGAATAAAGGATCATACATGAGTGGACTTTCATTCCACAGCCCATCAGTGATGTCTTTTCCTTTTTTTTTTCTTTCCATTTGTCACATACCTAATAAGAGTTGGTAGTACTGGTGTGTGTGTGAAGAAGGGGAGATGAACATCTGGCTGCACAGACGCAAGCCTGTGTGTTAAAGATCCGTGCTATCTTAGCAGATGAAAGAGATTAAGAGGAAGGGGGCATGGCAGCATCTTATTTAAGTTACTTGAAGGATCATGGAGTTGTCCTTGAGGAAACAGAAAACTGTTCAGAAGCTCTACGCTGGTGTGTTGATTTTGTTTAGTGAGGGGGGGGCTACGGTGGCAGCTTCTGCAAGAAGCAGCTAGAAGTTTCCCCTTTTCCCCTTTGTTAAGGAATATACCAGCAGTGTAGAGATGACGGTAACGGGCAGATATGAATGAACCTCATGAGGAAAAACTTAAGAATGGGATTACACCATGATTTCCATCTTAAAGGAGTTAATTAACAAATCTTGGTTTAACTACATTAGCTGTCCTGCAGTGATGGTGAGCATGATACAATCGCTAAGCTGTTTGTCCTCTTTCTACATGTTCATGAAGTTGTTTTTCTTTCCCCCAGAAGATTTGTAGCAGGTACTGCGCATTCATATGAAGTTTGATTTTTATGACATCAGGTATACTTTTTTTCCTTAGGGCCTCCTTCTATTTTAAATGATGATAAAGTTGCCATCCACAGTAAACATTTTGTGTACAAATTGTTGTGGTGGAAAAAAGAGGAGGATGTCGTTTCTGCCATTTGTTCTATTATAGTTAAGACTAAAAATAGATCTAGTAAATACAAAGCTACAGAATCAGTTCCAAAGCTAAATGCATCACTGCTGTATGATAATAGAGTGAGGTTCACATAGTGCTAGCCTAACAATGTTTTTTAAAGTAAATTACAGAGAAGATACGGACAGGATCAATAGGAGATTTACAGTCAAATTAAGAGAAACTGTATCTGCTTGGGGCTGGGGGAGGGAAAAAAAGCCCAAAACCCAAACCACAAGGTAGCTAATATGGACCCGAAGTGATGCACAAGGAACATATGCTGTGGATTCTACTTTGGGGAGTACGGGAGAATAATTTTGAATGGGACACACGAAAGCTGCTCCATCTGTTGCCTCTTCCAACTAAGACAGTGCAATTAAAGGTTAGGATAGTCCCTTTTACTTCAAAAAATAAGATGGAAAAAGATAGGTGGTAACACAAACATAGGAGGAAAGCTGTCTTAAGTGCTTGACTAGTATGGGAAAATCTTAACAGCTTTTCATCTGGTATTTGTGCAGAGGATTTCCTGAAAATGAGATTGGACAGTATAATCCCCTGCAATCAGTTCGACAGTTGACACATCGGGTGCTTTACGGTGATGTGCAAGAAATGAGAAATGCAGGTATAGAGCAACTTGATCAGGATTTTGAAACATATTGTTTATCCTGGTTCCTCCCGGCAGGCAATTCAAGAACCTCCTGTTCTGGAGAAACAGCTTACTGCTGAAATAGCTGCTGCAGCACCTCTTCTTTGTGCTTCCCAGTCAGTAATGTGTTTTGGTTGGGGTTTGTTTTTTTTTTTTTCTTTTTTTTTCCTTTTGGAATCAAATGCATAGGAAAAATCTAACTTGGGGGTTGTCAGACTGAACTGCAGTAATACCGGTGACTGGTTTTGTATCATGTGCATTACGCTGTCGTCTTTTGTTACACAGTGATGGAATAATAGAACGTAGGGCTGGCTGGTAAGCTAGAATATAGCCTGGCAAAAGCCACACAATTCAGCGTATTCGGTGCAGTTTTCTACCTGTCTCATCTGGGTTTTTTTTTTTTTGTCTCTTTTTCATGGCTAGCATTTCTCTCATGTCAACAAATACAATGGTATACATGGAAAGCAATGTCTTTTTCTTCAGTTGTGTTTATGCTCTGCATAAACTGAGACAGAAGAAAGAAATGAATTTTATCTATCTCCAAAATGTAGAATAATACCAACAAATTCAAATGACTGTAAAGCTACAAGAACTTTTGTTCAATTGTATACTAATGTGTTCGGGTAACGCTGTTCATAGAAAAATATATATTTTTGTTTGACAAATAAATATTAATTTTTATATGGCTAAGGAACCAGGTAGTTAATAAGGAAAGCTGAAAAGGCTATATATTGCACTTTGCTGTACCTTTGTTGTTTTTTTTTTTTTTAAGACTAACCTTGTAATATTAATACATTGTGTTGCATATATAAACTTGTTAGTTTTCTTATTGTGATACCCCACTCCTGCATGCTGCATTTCAACCACAGACTTCTGCATATTTACAAAGTAAGTTATTACTCTAACTTTACAGGTATGGAGAATAAGGTGCAGTGTAGGTAATTCTCTCATTTCAACTAATAATAGTTTTCAGCGAGTCTAATTCGGTGCGTTTGATATAAAGTGTACTTTCTTTGACACCCTCTTTTTTTTTTAAGAATGAGTTTGAACTATGGAAACAAACAATGAGAATTTAATTGATGCTTAGTACAAAGAAAAGCAGTGATTTCTTTTACTCTAATAAAAGAGAGCTTTTAAACAGGGCTTGGTGGATGACAAATCCCAGGAGTAGGTATAAATAACAGCAAGTTAGACAACAGCTCAAAAATTGGGGGTGGAGGAGGAGCGGCAATAGGATTATTCATGTAAGGTCATGGGACGGCCAAAGAGGAAGATACGTCAGGGAGTAATCAAATGCCTTGGGTGTCTTTATACTAATGGAAAAAAGGGATGGGGTAAACAAGCAGAACTGGAAATATTAGTACACAGACAAGATTGATTTAAATGCTCTCAAAGATGTGTCAGGATAACTTGTATAACTGGTATGTTTAAAAAAAAGTAGCTTGTTTAGGAGTTGCTTTGTATATCGTATGCTTGCTTGTAGTTCTAGAATAAACTGAAGAAGTTAAAGCCACTGAAAAATGGTGATAGTTTTACATGTGTGATATCTACTTAAAGGTTTGTTGGTAGAAGTGTTATCTTTTATGGACTGTAAATAAAACTGCTTACCAGCTACCTTATTAGATCATCTTGTGTGTCTAAAAGTTCACCTGCTTTGGCACAGCAGTTGTCAGTAACTAAGAGAGATTCCCACACCTCTGCCAAACCAGCAAGATCAAGTAAGCTAAGTTTCTTTATGATATCACATGGAATTATCGAAGGCATAGAATTTGGACTATAATATCTACATAATTGAAAAATGTGAATAACAAAGCAAATAGCAGATGAACATCAGCTGGGAAGGCGTGATATTAGCAGGAGTCTGTCAGTGACCATATTTCTGATGTGAAAGAGGAGAAAATAGCTAGTGGGAAGACATAAATTTGCTTCAGTCAGATGGGAAAGAACCAGCTGAGAAAATGAAAGACAACTTCTGGAGATGGTAACTATGAAATGATCTTAAATGCATGATATTTAGAAGAGGAGGAAGAAGAAGGGCAAACTAAAAGCAGTGGACTTGGAGGAATTGGTGACCTCAAATAATTTGTGAGTAAGATCTCATGAAGAGAAGTATAATGAAGGAATGAAATTAGCGGGAAAGAACACTGAGGTCTCAAGGCAGTGTATTAAGTGTCCAGTTTAGAGAAACTGAGCTCCTCGTCATGTGGTAAACACTACGAGGAAGACTGCAGGAAAAAAAAAAAAGTAGATTGACTACTGAATATGAAAGTGAAAGAGTAATGTGAAAATGAGGGCAAAACTGAAAGTTCAAGGTGCGTTATTCATGTGACGTGAGGTGTGTTTTGTTTGGTAATAAGAAATAATTCCATACATACGTTAGCAGATGGAAGACAATATCCACCGAGTGTTGGTCTGCTGTTCATTGGGGAAGAAAAACTGATGGCACTGGGAAAGCTAAAATGTTCAATGCTTGTGTATATTGCCCTTTCTTAAAAACAGTCATTTTGCAGTCAGCTAACATAATTAAAACTAGTGAAAAATAAGTCAAATTATAGAAAAACATAGCCTGGAAAGAAAAAAAAATTCCATAGAATAGATGAGATGTTTTCAAAGTGTTCAGCCTATGAACTGTTACTGATTATCTTCAAAGGACAGGTTATCTTTATCAGCATGGTTGAAAATTCAGACTTGAAAGAAAAAGATGTATAGTAGTGCCTTGCCTTAAAAAGGGACAAAAAGGCATTGGGGAATTAAAACCTGTCAATTGAAATAAAAAATGGCAGAACAAATAAGCAGACAAACTATTTGCAAGCAGCTGGAAGATAACATAGGGCTGAAAAAGAGCAACCGTGGTATGACATGGTTTGGTTTTGACAAATCTGATCTAACTTCTTCTCGTAAGAGACAGAGCAATAGTACTTGTGGATAAGGGATAACCATAAACGTCAGGTTTTGACTCCAGGAAGGCTTTGATGCTTACGTGAGACTTGTGCAAACAGGCTGTGTGCAATGTAGAACTATATTTGGCTACGTGCAAAAAGAGTTGAGTAACTGTACCTAGAGAGTAATTATCAGTAGTTCATTTTCATACTGACGCAGCACATCGCCATTCATAGAGGTCTCTCCTGAATCTGTCTCTTTTCAGTGTGTTCCTTAATGGTCTGGCTGAGTAGAGGGAAATAGTTATGAATTTTGGATACCAGTGGCTTCCTTGTGATGGCTCTTGTGTTATCCACGGGACACAAGTAATAGTGCAAGAAGTACGAGGTTTAAGTAAGTTAAGGATGGACACTGGAAAAATGTTTGCATTGTTTCCTGTACTCTCCCCCTCTTTGCTTTTGGTAGGGACGCAGATTTTTGTATGTCAGACTCTGAGTAGTTTAGAACATGTTATGTTAGCGTGTTATGTTATATAACGTGTATGTTAGCACATATGGCAAATATCTTCCATGTAAAAATACAGAGGGGGTATCAACCTGCTCATGGTAGCAGGAGTGAATGGCTTTCAGCTATAGTTGTCTGTCCTTTATAATAGCTGAGTTGTTTGCAAACTGTTCTAGGCAGTCCAACACCAAAATACTTGCTCTTAAGGTTTCTATTTCCTGAGATTTTGAGTAAATCTGCTAGTAGATCTACTGGCAATACTGTATAGACAAAAATCACCTAATATTTGTGTGAGACGATAGGAGGTCTCTGATCAATACACAGGGGTCCAGCAGGCTCTGTTTGTGGCGCTGGTTATGCGATAAACTCCGCTTTTGTCTGGCTTGATGCCCTAGATGCCCTTTTGTGCTCTCCTTGTGGGGCTGCCAGCCTGCTTTACAATTACAGATAAAATTCAGGTTGCTACAAGACGTTGCAAAATCAGGTACTGGGTTGCACAACGCTTGCCTGCTGTTTCTGATTCACCGCTTCTGAAAAGACCAGTTCCTAGATTTACATCCTCCTACTATACCTAGAGCTGTCCCAGGAGGTCATTCTCAGGGTGTTTTGTTTTGTTTTGTTTTTTCTTTTCTGCTTTCTGCCTCTTCTTTCACAAGAGTGACTGTAGCTGGATAGAACTGCTAGAGCCAGTTTCTCTTTCTGTGCAGCCTGTAAATAAACGATTTACTGGAAACAATAATCTATATTACACTGTAGTCCATCAGTGTGTATAATTCCAGTATTGCACTTTGTCAGAAAGTTGTAATCATTTTATCATGTTGAAAAATTACAGAGCAGGTGCCTCAATAAACTGCTCAGATCCGTCCACAGCTGCGCAGGTGTGCGCACATCAGACTGGGTCACTTCACTTTGGCCATACTTAGATAAGTTTTATCTTGCAGCTTTTTTAGTGCAGAAGTGTTCTATGCTTCACCGCCGTTGTATTTCTCGACCGTTCCCACCGTCAGTTAAGGATCCGGTGTGTGTGTTTTTCAGGATGTTATCACCAGTATGGGCAGCTGGGTGATTAGTGAGAAGCAAAGGCCTGTATTACTCATGGATATAGCGCCAAGAATTGGAGTGGTGTTACACAGAAAGCAGCTACTGGACTTGACCATTAGAATTTCCCTTTTAATCATTAGCCAGAATGCGTTACGAGGCAGGTAAATAAACTGTTTACTGTCAGGCATCCACAAGACATAAATGCCTTGTCAGAGGACAAAGTAAAACTTGCTAATCTACAGACAGTCCTGCAAGTCATTTGTAAAGATGCTCTGGTTTTGCTTTCTCTGTGAGTACAGCTGGTGAAAGTCTGCTCAGGAAGAGGGTAATATTTCATCAGCTGAGCATCAGGAATTGTCAGTTTTACTAGAAATGTAATTTACCTTTTCTTCTTTTGTTGTGACCTATGCTCCATATGCAGTTTGGAAAACAAAAGAGAAAAATTCAGCCATTGGTATATGTCTGCCTTTGCTGAAGCCTCTAACACTTTAACAGCTTTATCTTCACTGGCTTCATTCTTTTAAATGCAAATTGGAAACTGGAGGGGTCTTAATTAATTCTACTTCGCCCACCAACCCCTGGATTATTATAATACACAAATGAAGATGTGTCTGTAAGCTCGTGGGGGGCACTGGGGAGCAAGGTGGGGTACTTCCTGTCACTTGTGAGAGAATTTTTTAAGTACAGATGATTTAAAAAAAAAAAAAAAGGAATTCTGCATTTTGTTTTCTATTCTTATATATTTTAAAGCTTTTATGTTTAGTCCATGAGCAGTGGAAGCAGTGAAAACTCTGCTGTGTACAGATTTGTGCCATTAGGTTCCAACATCCGTAGGTATCTTGCAGTGGCCCGGGCTCCCTCGGTAAGGTCTGTATAACATAATTCTTTTCCTTTTTCCTGTCACGCAGCACCTCCACCTTTTAGCTGCTCTAGAGAGCCTTCTCCTTCCCTGCGTGTCCCCCAGCAGTGGGCTGGGAAAGATGGAGCTTCTGCTACATCTGATATAGAGCTGGCAGAGGCAACATCAGGTTCCAGTGACCGGTTAGGATTTTTGCTAGGTCTCTGTGTGTGACTTTTAGGCAACAATCCCACTACTACCTATGTTGCTGGCAAAAATTACTACAACATTACGTAAATGTAGTTGGGTTATTCACAGTTACACTATGTACTCAATTTTCTTTTTTTTTCTGATGCAAGATAAATGGAAATGAGTGTCTTAAAAATTACATGGTAAACTGCTGTGAAGCATCATGTTGTAAACCACCCATAAGAAGGAAGATGCTTGCTTGCTTTCATGAAGATTGAGATTAGTGTTTGAAGAATTGTCCATTTTGTTACACACTAGCTATTGTTAAACTCTATTGGTAAATATATATATACACACACAAGCATAGCCATCCAATATATATAGGCATATTCCTCCGGTACTTTAATCTTCAATAATTCTTTAGAACAATGTGCAGATGAGCAATTTCCTTGTAAACTCTACGAGGCATTCAGATCTTGTACAGAGGACAGCACTGTGTCGTCTCTCTCATGTAAGCTGAATGTTTTATGAAGTTCTGTTGGAAAATTTTTGCCAACAGAATGATACATGCAGGTAAAACTCAATGTAACCTTCATTGCTGATAGCAGTTGATCAGCTCCATCATGTTGCTTGTTATTGCCAAACCTATTCATCCAAGGTATTATGAATACATTTTTTTTCAGCATATGTTTACATTCCTCAAGGAATTACTTCAATTCCAAGGAATTACAATCCTCGGGGAGTTTGCAGCTATTTTCTGTTATTCCGTGTGATCGCCTACTCCTGTTTCTTGTGACTCAGAATAGTGGCATTAACATTAACGTAAATGTAAATATCACATACGAACTGTCTCACTGGCAGTGAATGTTGCTTTCCTTTTTGAAATGCAAATAGTCTTTAGGAAAGAAGATGATCTGCAGGGATCTCGGCAGGGAGGTGCTGGTGAACTCAAGCAGGAGAATGCCAACTGCCTAATATTTCAGAACTTGCAAAACCAGAGAGACGCGTGAGCTGAGGTAGAGTGTAGGGCAACCTTACCTGACAGCAATAAACATCACTCAGAGCGTTTAGCAGCATTTCTGAAAATCTGTTTGGGAGGGTTGTAGAGCACTGGAACAGGTTGCCCAGAGAGGTGGTGGATGCCCCATCCCTGGAAACATTCAATGCCAGGTTGGATGGGGCTCTGAGCAACCTGATCTGGTTGGGGATGTCCCTGCTTCTTGCAGGGGGGTTGGACTAGATGACCTTTGAAGGTCCCTTCCAACCCAAACCATTCTATGATTCTGTGTTTCCCTTGCTTTTCTTGTGCTCCGTGTCATGTAGTGGTGTGTTCTAACTTGCAGCACTGCCAGTGAGGGATTGTTCTTTCCAATCTGACGAAATGCAACAGTAAAAAGTAAAGCCCAAACAGCGGATCCAGCCACACTGCACGTGGTCCAAACCAGAACAAGCGCACAGCGTTGTGCCATTCTCTTGGTACGTAACGTGTTTTCACGTTTCAAGTTCCGCCTTTGTGAGAGTACAGGGTGTGTGCCCACTCTCAGAATTAACCCTGAAGCTGGCTCCCTAGCTGTAGCTTCCAGACATTACTTCTCCTGAATAAAAATGTTTGGAGGCATCTAATAGTTTAAAATGAGGAGGAAAAGTTAACCCCTCAGTGATTAAGGAAGGAAGGGAGAGGAAGAGACTAATTCAATATGCAGGGATTAGGAATATGACAAATATCTGGTGAATTTGCTCAAGGAATACGGTGTAGAAGCCTTTACAAAAAAAAGCAGGAGGAGAAAGCAAAGAAGATTATGTGTGGGATAATTAGATTGTCTGCTTTTTTTCAAACTTTCTTTGAAAAGAGCAGAGTTTGTAAATGCCCGACACAGACCTCCAGGATGGTTCTTCCTGGCATCATCAGCTGTAACTCAAATACGAGTGTTAAACTGTAAATGTTTGGCGAGAAGGTGACTCAAGAGGCAGTTTGTTGAAGAATTGTCCTACTGGTGTAGAAAAAGAAATGTAAGAGCTGTGGTAGTAGTTAAACAGAATTCCAAATCAGTCATTTCTGTCGTGAAATTTGAAGTATTTTGTGTTTTGCTAAAAGTAGCAGCACTTGGACTCTAACAAAGGGCGGGGGGGGGAGTGGTGGTGTGGGTTTTTTACTCTTTTTTTTCCTCGCTGCTTCTTAGGAGATGAATTTTATACGCTCTGTGTTTGTCAGTAGTGAATGCTAGCAGCTGGATAGAGAAAAGGGAGCCCTTTTAGGGACAAGCTGCATTCCCGTTGCAACAGACGTCAAACAATTTAAATGGAGATAGAACGGAATTTCCTATACACCAGAGACAATATGAGGAACACATGCATAAGATTTCGTAGGAGTTAGAACTTCTTTTGCTCCTAGAGCCACTCGTTAATGGTTATTTGGTATGTGTGCGCCTTTTTTTTTTTAGCAAGTATGTGCATTCCACTGTGACTCTCTTCAGCCTTTGCAGACAACGCCGCTATCATTCTCCTTCGTTCTGTTGTGTCTTGGTATTTTTATGGATCCAATCTGAAAATCTCAAGGATAATCATAAGCAGAGCTTCAGCATAGTCTGTATATATTCCTTCCATATGGGGAAAATTATGTTTGCATGGGTTCAGTCAAGTCGGTAGCAATCCTGAAGAATTCTGTGGGCTGGCTCATTGTTCTGAGGACTCCTTATTTGCTAGAGAGCATGTAAAACATCTTCACTCTGCATAAATAAATCATTACATTATATTGCCATTAAAATGAATTCCATCATGTAAAATACCTGATTGTGCTGTTTTCTCTAGAAATTTTGTATTTTTCCTGACTAACTAACTTTGTGGTTTTAAATAATGATTTCTATTATAGAAATTTTCTTGATGATAACCACTTTTATATGTCTTGACTATAAAAGTTATAAAGATAGAGCTGTTCTCCTTTCAGAAGGTAAAGAAAATCACCTTCTGATCTTTTTGAAAGGTACTCAGCAATTTAAGCAATCTTTCACAACAACCTGTGCTTGAATGACCGTTTACTGAAGTACTTTAAGACATCGTTAATTCCGTGTTGATTTATGCATTTTTCCTATGCAAGGAAGAAATTGGAGGGGAGTGGAATTACTAAGTCATGTTATGGAGGTAAACATGATGTTGGAAGTCACTGTGCCTCTGTATATATATGTATATGTATATTTTTCCTAGTGGAATTTAAATTATGTTAAAATTCAGAAATACAAGTATTGTGAAGTGGAAAAACACAGAGCACAGGGAGACAGGGGTCTGTGGAATAGCTTTTGATGAAGGAACATCAATACGCTAGGACTCTTCTGCCTGGAAAGAAATGGCTCAGAGAGTCCATGGTACAAGTTAGAAGATGACAGATGGCATGGAGAAAGTAAATATGACATTGGTCATCCTCCCTTCCAGTACAGAAGCTGAAGGATATCAAATGAAACAAGGACATTATGGATTTTTAGCTATGAAAAGAAGGATTTTTTTCATGCAGTGTGTAATAAGCTGCAGAAGGCCTTGCCGGAGGATGTTGTGCATACTGGAGGCTTTAAATGGATTCATGGAAGACATGGACAAACCTGTGGAAGTATAGTTGGTTAAGGGACGTTAGAATCGTAGAATGACTGAAGGGATTGGTTGGAAGGGACCTTTGAAGGCCATCCAGTCCAACCCCCCTGCAAGGAGCAGGGACATCTCCAACCAGATCAGGTTGCTCAGGGCCCCATCCAAGCTGGCCTTGAATGAAAATGTTAAATGAAAAACCTGAATCTCTGGTTCAGAAAGTCCCTGGAAGCACTGTTTGCTGTGGTCCCTGAGAATTCTGGGAAAATCTGGTTTAGTGCTTGCCCGGTGCTTACGTTACTCCTTAGACATCTGCTTTCAACCCTGTTTGGAGGCAGGGTGAACCTTTTGATTTGCCCTACTGCAGCCAACTGCTACGTACTGCAGGGATTAAGCAAAACGATTTGGGACTCTTTCCCAGACATGATGGTTCGCTTTTCTTGGTAGTGTTCCCAGCAGGTAAATACTGACACAAGAACGTTGTTGGATGCTCCAGAGATATTTTGTAGGCATTTCGTTAGGGTAGCGCAGATTTTAAGTGAGATTTTAATTTGAGATACCGTTACCGTTTCTTCATATCTCGTAGTAACATTCATACTCGAAAAGTAATTTCTTACAGGGAACTATGTGAAGAGAAGATTGGTTTTGATAGAAAAAGAAATGTTGCAGGGAAAATGTCTTGACATAAATAGCTGAGGGGGCAAGGCAGCATTCTGGTGGGGGAAGGGGTGGAAAATGTGGTCATTTCCAACTGCCTCCTTTCATTGTGGGATTGGCACCACTTAAGAAAGTAATTTTAACCTTATGGCTACTTTAATTTCCTGTTCTGTAAATTGGTAGCTGCTTAACTTCCCAGCTTAGTGAACAGTGAGTTTAGTTGTACTTCAGGCATCCTCTGAAAGAGCAGCTAGCTGTGGAAGTACCACAGAATTCTCAGTAGAATTGTGCATCTGAAAAAAAAAAAAAAAAAAAGAAAAATGTGAGAAACAGTGTTAGGGACTTAAAAACCCATCTAATACTGAGTACTTTCAGAACACAAGTATTTTGTCCTTCCTCTTTATACCTTTGGGGAAATTTCTCCAAGTGCAGTAGATCACCTCATCTGCTCTGCTGGATTTTGCTGTCGCCGTCGCACGCGAAAGGCGCACCGCTCTTGTTTCCACTTCGCATTTTTCTCAGTCAGAAAACCAGAACGTAACAAACCTTCCACTAACCGGGCTTATGAATCACTTTTGAAGTGGGTTGCGTTCTTCCATTAACAGGCCAGACTTGCCTATATTCCAGTTTGAATGCTCGGTAGGTAATAATATATTGACCAAAGTCTTCTGAAGATAAATGTGTTCAGTAAACAAAACAAGAAATTATTACTACGGTCTTCAGTAAAACAAAAAATACTTACGCTGTGCGTGCCTTCTGGACATGTGCAATGTCCAGATGCATGGAGAGATTGGATGATGGACTGGATAGATGCATGACAGTTATGTAGTAGCTATTTAAAGCTAAAGTAAGTGCAGAGTTAGATATGTTTTTAAGGAGTACTGTTAAGGGTGGCAACCCTTAAGGGTTTGAGATTTTTAGCTGCACAGTCAGATGCGTTGGTATAGATGCTAGCGTCCTGAGGATGCAGATAATCCTTTCCCAGTAATAAAAACTTGGCAACTTCAATATAAACAGAAACTAATACATCAAAGTCACTACCAGTCTGATAGTAAATTAAGTTGCATTTGATTTGTGAAGGTACGGCAGAAATTCTGTTCTTTCTGAAACTCTTATTCATTCAGACGTAAACTGTTTGAGGTTTCATATTTCATGTGTCTTTTATTTAGACTTTTGTTTCATGACCAACTGTTGTTCACTATTAGTTTCTGATAAGCAAGAACAACAACTTTGGCAGAGACAACAATAATGATGTTCTTAAACTTCAGGCCAAGTAGCTTCTTTCTTAACGAAGCAACATTTTTCCAAGTCGTCTAATCAGCCTTGAACAACTTTACATTGTTTTAAAGTATTGTTGTAATTTATAAGTTCATTAAAAAGTAATATTGCATAAGCAAGAATTACATGACTGACTGTTCAAACGGTCTCTGTTTCTGTTAGTTCAGTCTACCTCAGTATTTTCTGTGGTAACTATTTAGAAAAAATCCTTAGGCTGTTTAAATTAAAATAACTTGGCATTTTTAAAGTGGATCATAGCTTCAACTTGAATGACTGTATGATAGTCAATGTGTTGCTAAATGTATTTAAAATACTGATTTTTGTTTCATGTTTCTTCCAGGTGCATTCTGCTCCCTCTCTTGGGAATGAAGCCCCCTCAGCAGAGCCTCTTCCTGCTCGTCGATTCGGTTGATGAGGGCTGTAACGTTTCCGAGGGTGAACAGACTTCCACCAGTTTATCTGGAACGATAGCGGAGCTTCTAGCTGGCCACTTTGAGTTCTTCCCTCCCTGGCTGCTCCTCCTGTGTTCTGCCCGCAAGCAGAGTAAAGCTGTTACAAAAATGTTTACAGGTGAGTACAGAGCACAGGGCGCGTTTGATAACTAGGTTGTAGTATTTACAAGACCCTTGGTGATGGCTGAAAGCACTAGTGGATGCTTAGTTCTTAAAAAAATGACAATCACAAAAATGGTGATTCTAAAAAACCCACATTCCATTTTACTGAGAGCTATAGAAAGGTTAAATGAGCTAAGTATTGTAGAGGTAAATTATGAGTTTGCAATACATCTGCAAAGAACGTGGCTGCTTCGAGTTTTCCTCTTGCTTTGCAAGTTTTCAAAAGCTTTGAAACAGCGGAGGTGATGCATGAGTACCTAAGTATGTTGGCTGCGTACACCCATTCCTTGCAACCTCCAAAGATTTTTTTTTTTTTCTTTCATCTCCCATTAAAATCTCTCCCCTTATTCTCAGAAAGCAAGGAATAATCTTTAAAGGTGGAACTTGAGAGGGGAACAGCGTAGAGGTGGATTCTTGGAGTATACTTTTGGCAAAGGTTGCACGGTAAAAAAATTCTTTATAGCTTCTTCAGCCAGGCTTTACTGTGTCAAGAGAACATTTCTTCACTGTAATGACATTGTTACTGGAAGTTTTCTGCAATTTAATAAAGGGCAATATTATCTAGACTGGATTCCAGGCCTATGTATAAAGCCTGTATGTATTAAGGACACAATTAGGACAAAAATGTCATTACAGAACATAGAGCCATAGGCTTGCTCGTTTCCACAGGGGTAAAAGGTCAATGGGATAATTGCATTTTGGAATGAAGCACTGTATTAATCAGTGGCAGACACGAAGATCGGTATTTGGGAGAATGTGAGAACTGAAGGAAACTTTAGGGTAGCTTCTTTGGACGTTCATATGGGAATACTTTTGTCAAAGCTTGGCTGATTAGATACATTGTCCTTGCCAGAAAAACAGACGCAACTTTCTTCAGAGCAGTTGCAGTTTTATTTCCTTTCCATTGAATCATAGAATGTTTCAGACTAATCCTAAAAAAATTGCTGTTGTCTTCTAAGTATGTTTCCAGATGGAATTCCCAACAGGAAAAATCAGCAGAACTAATGGATGTGCCTTTAAAATAAATTTAATTTGAATGAGTTAATTTCTCATTTCCGCAGAGCATGACTTGATGAATAGCATAAAGGAAGTCGGCTTGTAATATTATAATCCCATCTTCACTGTGGAAAAGGTACAGCAAAGAAAGAACGCATCCCAAAATAATTTGCTACGAATTGAGAAGAAAATTTAGGGTCTATTTGGAAGAACTGGTGTTTTATCCACTATGAAGGAGAAGTGTGACATTGCAGCCTACGTGACGGCTGCCTGCTTAACACGCTGTTGCGTGATTTTCCTGTTTGTAGCCAATATTCAAGTTTGTGAAGGGTATGGTGAGGATTCGAGGGGCACGGCTGAGGCTTCTGTTAACCTCTGATACATTGCAACTTTGTGTTGTAAAACTTGAGCTAATGTTGATTTCTGTTCTGGTTCTGGCCTGGAAAGCATAGACTGTCATTAACACTTCTGGGCAAAACTCTTCTCCTCCTCTGTGGTATTTGAATGTTTACTTTTAGCTGAGTCAATTTATAAAGCTATTTAATTGGTGGGCAGGCAGAATTTGAGATCAGCGATAAGTATTTTTGGCCCTCGTGACTGAAGGAATAGATGTGTATAACGTGCGCTGCACGCTGGGACACTGTTGTGCTGACTTTCTAATACTTCCAATTTCCCAGCAAATAAGTGTTTGCAACCGAAAGGATCATATAATCACTGTACATTTTCTTCAAATGTGTTTTTTTAGTTTGGAACCAAAAAGAAAATCAGTTTCACTGTAACTTAGTAAGATAGATGAGAATCCTTTTAGGGTTATTTTAAGAAAATGTGTACCATCTGTAGTTTTCTCTGCTAAAAACTTTAAAGGACGATACGAAATGTGCATTAACCAACATTAATTTGTTCACAATCAGTTTATCTCTGTTTTTATTTACAATTTTCATGCAGTGAAAGCTTCCTTCAGATACCTGCTGATATGAGAGCTAAACTGGTTTGTGAGAAAGCGTTATCCATGACTGGGAGCAGGATTGCTGCAGTGACCTGCTCCTGATGGTGCTCTTTTTTAGGTGTCCAGTGCAGCTGAGATTTCTGCAAGCATCTCCCTAGCCAAAAATAGCAATGACGTGGAACAGCGAGTCCGATCTTTCTCATCCGCTGTCATCTTGCCGCTGCCAGTGGTGAATACGTCATCCCTACTAAGAGTCATCCACTCTAAGAATGAGAAAAGGAAGAGGGGTGTTTATTCTGGTCCTTGTAGTTCCTTCACTTTTATTGGTGACTTATTTATGAAAGTTGAATAGTTGTGCCTGCATCTACTGCAGCTTGTGCTCCAGACCCTCTGTATTCCCAGATTCCTGTAGTAGCACAATGTGCTACAGATTTTTCCCCTTACTCAGATTGTCAGCTTTCATTAATTAAAAATTAAAAAAAAAAAAAAAAAAAGGTTTTGCCTTTTGTGGCTGCAGAGACAACCTCAAAAATGTGAACCAAATGTAAAATGATGCCTGCATGAGTCTGCGGTCGCCCTCCACAGTGAGCAAGAGGCAGCCAGTGAGTAAAAAAGGAGGGGAACAGATAGTGCGTGTCCTCCTGCCTTCTCCTGCACGTGCTCTGTCACCAACGGCTATACCATGCCTGTTTGTTTTTCTTATGGACTTTTTCCCCTAAATGTAATAATTCTGTCTTGCACCCAGAATTATCCCCGTTATCTCCCGCATTGTTTGCTGTCATTTGGCTGCCAGTATGGACAGTCAGCTACATTAAACGTAGTCTTTCTAGTCTTTCTACTTTAATGTTAAAAAAGTTTTCTTGTATTTTTAAATAACTGTGAAAGTCCTCTAACCTGAAAGTGGTGTAGAATATACAATTTCTTTTAATGCATCAGCTAATTAGCTAATAAAAATGCTTCTTCCAAAATGAGGCTAAAACTTGAAAGTATAGTAGTTGTTCTTACAAAACTAAATTCTTTTTTTAAAGATCCATCATATTAGTTTAAAAACTTCAGGCATTTGAAAATCAGGCAATTTTCTTTAGATAAGTTTGAGTGAAAAGCAGAGAATTTCTCCTTAATAGCGTAAAGGTAAATAGACAAAAGCGCCTACGTACAAATCCTCTATTCATTGGTTTCAAGAATAGGCATTTGCTTAATTTCTTCTTTTTTTGCTACACAGGTGAGTCAAATATCTGTGGCATCTGCCTTGATTATACCCCTTAATTAAGCACTGACACTCTTCATCCACAGAATTCGCTCTCATGCGAGAGGCGTGAGTGCGCCGGTGTGGTATGACCCATGCAGGTGTCACATCTTAGGGAGCTGTAGCTCCCCTGAAGTTCATGTTAAATACTGGAAAAATGCTGAAAACTACAGAAGAATGAAAAGTGGACGTGAAAGGGTTCAGTTTAGCCCGAGAGGCAGCTTAAGCTCCGTTCACCCACTTATCCATAGGCAAAAGCAGACAATCTGTCATTCATTTTTCACTCTTCCTTTTTATCTGTCGTTCAGTTTCAGACGGCTAGATATTATTAAGAGCTGATATTTATCCAACTTCTTCTGCATTAGAAATCTCAGGAGCGTAAGTCTTTTTCGTATGTCTCCTATTTGCTGGTTCCGATATGGGTAGATGTGGAGGGTTGTTTTTCTTCCTAAAATTCAAAAATAAGCAAAAATGTAAATACTTTAGAGAAATACAGTAAAAATCACAATCCAGCTTCTCTACACCCAGAAAACTCATACTGTTTGGTTCAGTTACCAAAGCTACTCAGGTAGGTGTATTGCTGAATCCCCAAATCAGTTGCCAGGTTTGGAAGGGAACCTTTTCTCATTAGCTGCATCCAGAAAATCAGTGGCATGAGACCACTTCAGGAGAGATCGCTTCCAAAAAGAAAATCTAAGTTATCCTCTAATTTTTCATTGTAGGAATTTATTTGGGTGGTTTCAGGTTACTTCAGAGTCTTTATGGGAGTTGGATTTTTACCATAAAAGATAATTTTTAGATAAACTAAACTTCTGTTCAATGACACGGACCAGTGAGAGCAGCAGATTTCGGCTTCAAGGTCTCTTAGCATCTGGGGCAGATGCAGTGAAATTTGTAATGCATAATATACCACGAATGCACTAAAAGCAAAGTGTGCTGCTTGAGTTCTCAGGTGCATTTTATTCTGCTGGATACATGATTCTTTTTGAGCAGGTGTGCATAAATGGCCAAAGAAATACTTAATTTAATATATGCTTAGATCAGTAGTGTAAATTATTAATGCCAAAACACTGCAGTGTTTTTAATCATTTAGATTCCTTTAAACTTAACAATTCAGTTAAATTAAACATATTAAAATTTATTTAAAACTTTTGTCATTTACCTATCTAAACGTATTTAAAGATGTGAAAGTAGAACAATATTTTTAAGTACTTACTGGAACCTGCTAGTTATTAGCTTATTTTTTTTTTATTTTTAAAGTTTGAAAAAGTTGACATACTGTAAAAGTATTTATATAGCCAAGTTACTTTTTTTTCTTTTATTTCTTTTTTTTTTTTTCTTTGAATGACCCTAGATCTTGCCAAGAAATACATTTGGAACTGATTTGTTTACAGAACTGCCAGGAATTTAATAAATCAGGAAAATCCATATTGGAGCTCCCAACTGGGTTGAAAGTGATGTGTTGTAAGAAAAATTTTAACAATGCAAAGAGCAGGGTCGTGGGACTGCAAGTTCTGTCTACTGCCCTGCTGTTTTGCTGAGCTTAAGTAGTTCATGGGAATGCATCTGAAACAAAATGAGCTTTCTCTTAACGTTTTGGTGCTTCTTGTCCATGAAAGTGACTTATTGTATCTGGGAGGGTTGAAAAGCAAGTTTGCAGGGTCTTTGTTAGGAAATGTAAAATGACCTCATTGAGATAGATGTTTGGGCAAAAAAACACAGCTTTGTTTTCCTCCTTCAAGCTAAACAAGAATTTGAGATTTAAAAAAAAAAAATAAATTCAGTCTTTAAGGCCTTTTTTGAATGATTTGCTTATTATAGAATGGTATAGTGCGGTGGTTAAAATTAACAACCTATTTCTGTTCCAAAGTCTGTTACAATGGCAGTTTGTTACTCCCAGCCCTTAAGGAGCCCATCATCCCTGGGACGCGTGAAGATCTGCATGAGTGTAGGGCGCTTCTTGCTGTACAGACTTGTCTTCAGATACAATACATAGGATCTCATTAACAAGGAATATTTGGAAATATTGAAAAAGAAAAGAAACAATTTTTAGCTTCCAGGAACATGCAGGACACCAAATTGCTAAAATTACTGACTTTTGGAATATTCACTGCTCTCAAGTCTTCTGAAATTTATTTGCTTGGCTGAAGTGCTTAGGCATTTGGTGTGTCTCGGGTAAGTACAGAGCAGGGCAACGTTTTAAACCCTAGTATGGATCAAAATGGCGATACAGCTTCATTTAAAGGGAGGGGGGAAAGACCAAACACACAAACCCTTCCTTTTTTACTTTTTTGGAGGGATTGACCTGTTTTTTTTAATCACATCCCAAATTATTTTGTTCACTTTCCCACCCATTTTGGGAAGCAAAATGAAAATTGGTGCTCAAAGAACACAGTGAGGTAAGCAGGTCTGTTGCTTTTGAAGCACACGTACAGGGACTGAGACGCGTAAACAGTTCTGTCGCTGCAAGTGTTCCTGTGGAGGCTGGGAGCCAAGGGAGGTGAAGTGCAGCCGTTAGCCAGTCAGCGCTGAAGCTTTGCTGAAATCCCAGGATAGCTGTCGTGTGAGTCAATCAGGGCTTTTCTCATTGCGGGGGAAATGAAGTCAACTGCTGAAAAAACACTCGAGTAATTTAAAACTAAAATAACTGACATATGCAGATATATATTGGAAGGAAGGATGCGGGCATGGGATCAATGTGAGAGTCTGGGGATGTTATGAACAGAGTCACTTACGACTAAATTGAGGAGGAGTTTGCAGAGCCCTGCACCTATTTTCATGCAGCCAAGTGACAGGTACAAATCTGTACGAGGAGAAGCAGAGAAGTTCAGAGACCTGGAAGGTGAGTGAATGTGGTGGGTTGCGTGTGCTCTGAATGGAGCAAAACAGAGCTGTTCCCTGCACAGGTGAGACAACCAAAGGGATGCTTCTGTCTAATTACAGCTCCGCGAATGCACGCACCAAGCAACGCCCTGGTTTTAATGCCTCTGTGTTCACTTCTGTATCTTCTGAAGCCTTTCCCTTGATGCGGAAGCTTGGGATCTACAGAATTGCAGGGCACCATCTGTTCTTACTCAGAAAAGTTTCTTATTTGGCTTATGAGCAAGAATTAAGGGCTTTACAAAGTTACCTACAGAATATTTCAATATTATCAAATACATAGTAAATCGATGAATTATGGCATTTTGCTGGTCAGGTTAGGACATTACTTGAAGTTGTTACAAATGATGGTGGATGAAGATGGTTCTGCGTTTCTGTTGAGAGGAAAAAAATATGCCTCTGTGGAATGGAGAAAGATCCTCCCAAAAGAAAATTATTTTCTGCCTCCTGGCCTTCTCATTCAAAAATCTTCAAGTAGACAATCTCAGTAGTCTTAGCCTGAGAAGTGACTGTGCAAGTGTCCTATGCAGTGATTTTATTTTGGGAAGAAGCATGATTTTGGTTTAGGTATTCTGTTGATTTACCCCTGTTAGTTTTGTAATGTTACCATAATTAATAAAGGAAGCAGAAATATTTTTAGTAATGCTGCCATAGTTTACCTCTTGGTTCTAATGTGTTGCGTTTGTACAATGCTTATGTAGACCAAACAATTAACAGAGTGAGCTTAATGTGACATTCAGAGCCTCTGCTGAAGATACTCAGGAACAGAAAACACAGCTCTGTTATCAGGCTGAATTTTCAGTCAGAACAAGCTCACAGGCTGAGCAGCTGGAACCACAGGATGTTTAAATACAATAAGACCATAGATCTGAAAGGAACATTCTTCAGAGTCTCACTTAAAATTATTTGTTCGTGGAGACGGGACCAAAATTGCATTGAATGCGTTGTTCTGCGGTTGCTTTTCCGTCAATATAATTTGGACGTTAGTTTGAAAAGCAAAGTTGAAGGGTTTTTTTATGACTAGCTGAGCTGACTGTAACGAAATGTTTGCACTAACTTGGCGCTACCAAAGCCAATGTTTTAAATGACAGGGACAGCAGTGCAGTCCATGCAACTGTGTCTTCATTCCACCTCCTTGAGAGCCTTCAACCACTGAGGTTGTTCTAGGGACGTCTTCACGCGTGCTGCTAAGAGGAGCATTCTTTGCTTTAGGGGGGTGGGTGTGTACATGTACGCGTGTAGGGAGGAGATGTACATGCACATGTATGAAATAATTTCCCTTTTTTCCTCTAAAGAGTAAACAGGTTGGAAAAACAATGAGGTCATATGACTACGGGCAAACCTATTTCCTTATCTAATGAGTCACCTACCAAAGAACCAGGGTGTTTTTCTAAAACTCAGCCCTTGCTTGAAAAAAGTAGGGAATTTTCAGTGCGCAGAGGTGTAAAGATATTTAAAACTATGTTTGCATGTTTCTCTCTCCTATATCATAAAAGCTTTTAAAAGACATTAAGGTGATTGCGTTGAAGTGATTTATGTACATTTCATCATGCATATTCACCAGATGTGAATAACGTCCTCTGTAATTATATTAATATAATGGTTGTCTTAATCTAAATAGCTGAATATTATTTGGAATTCCATTGGTAACCACATTGGAGAAGGGATTATTCCTTTAATACTATAATAATACTTAATAATCTTACTTTGGTTGCAGTTCTGGTGGTTTTGCTTAGGTGTTTAGTGTTGTCCAAGGCGGACACACAGTGCCTGATGCAAAGTGAGTTTTAAAATTCTCGTCGTTAGTAGCATTTATTGCTTCTTATAGTAGATGATGCTAAAAATGTGTCTATTATCAAAGTTCTCTGCTGTTCTTATTAATTTACATTCACTAAGTGTACACACAAAATATGTTATTGTGGATGTTCCCCACGCAGAAATGTCTGTCTTTTATTTATTTATTTTTTAAGTTAAGCAAAACTATATCAGAAATAATAATAACTTTCTTACTTTTTTAATAGGTTTTCGAAAAATAAGCCTGGATGATCTGCGAAAGGCTTATATTGTGAAAGATGTGCAACAATATATTCTGCATCGCTTAGATCAGGAAGAAGCACTGAGACAACATCTCACAAAAGAAACTGCAGAAATGCTGAATCAGCTTCACATCAAAAGCAGCGGTTGCTTTTTGTATCTGGAACGTGTCCTAGATGGAGTGGTGGAGAATTTTATTATGTTACGAGAGATCCGCGATATTCCGGGAACGTTAAACGGCCTGTACCTTTGGCTCTGTCAGAGACTTTTTGTGAGAAAACAATTTGCAAAGGTCCAGCCTATTCTTAATGTAATTCTTGCAGCCTGTAGGCCGTTAACCACAACGGAGTTGTATCATGCAGTGTGGACCAAAAATATGACGTTGACGATGGAAGACTTTCAACGCAAATTGGATGTCCTGTCCAAAGTCCTTATTGATGGACTGGGAAATACAAAAATCTTGTTTCACTACAGTTTTGCTGAATGGTTGCTAGATGTAAAGCACTGTACACAGAAATATTTGTGTAACGCAGCAGAGGGACACAGAATGCTGGCAATGAGTTACACTTGCCGAGCAAAGGATTTAACACCATTAGAAGCTCAAGAGTTTGCCTTGCATCTAATTAATTCAAATTTACAATTAGAAACTTCACAGCTGGCTTTGTGGATGATCTGGAATGGCACACCTGTCAAAGACTCCCTGTCAACCTTAATTCCTAAAGAACAAGAAGTATTACAGCTGCTGGTAAAAGCTGGTGCTCACGTCAGCAGTGAGGATGACCGCACGTCTTGCATTGTTCGGCAGGCCCTGGAGAGAGAAGATTCCATTCGCACCTTGTTAGATAACGGAGCATCGGTAAACCAGTGCGATTCCAATGGGAGAACGCTCTTGGCCAACGCAGCCTACAGCGGCAATCTCGATGTCGTCAACTTACTGGTTTCAAGGGGAGCGGATTTGGAGATAGAAGATGCTCATGGGCAAACAGCACTTACCTTAGCTGCTCGGCAGGGACATACCAAGGTTGTCAATTGCTTGATCGGGTGTGGGGCTAATGTTAACCACACTGATCACGATGGTTGGACGGCGTTGCGATCTGCAGCATGGGGTGGGCACACAGAGGTGGTTTCTGCGCTCCTTTATGCTGGAGTCAAAGTGGACTGTGCAGATGCTGATAGCCGAACGGCACTGAGAGCAGCAGCTTGGGGAGGACATGAGGATATCGTGCTGAATCTGCTTCAACATGGTGCTGAAGTCAATAAAGCTGATAACGAGGGCAGAACAGCTTTGATTGCAGCCGCATACATGGGGCACAAAGAGATTGTGGAGCACCTGCTGGATCATGGTGCAGAGGTAAACCATGAGGATGTGGATGGAAGGACTGCGCTGTCTGTCGCTGCGCTTTGTGTACCAGCCAGCAAGGGACATGCCTCGGTGGTTAGTCTTCTCATTGACCGCGGTGCTGAAGTTGACCATTGTGACAAAGACGGCATGACGCCACTGCTGGTAGCTGCTTATGAAGGACATGTGGATGTTGTCGATCTGCTTCTAGAAGGAGGAGCCGATGTTGATCATACAGACAACAATGGTCGTACACCACTGCTGGCAGCAGCCTCCATGGGCCACGCTTCAGTTGTAAATACTCTCTTATTTTGGGGTGCAGCTGTTGATAGCATTGATAGCGAAGGGAGAACAGTTCTGAGCATAGCCTCTGCACAGGGCAATGTCGAAGTAGTACGGACTCTGCTGGACAGGGGGCTAGATGAAAATCATAGAGATGACGCAGGCTGGACACCTTTGCATATGGCAGCTTTTGAAGGCCACAGGTTGATATGTGAAGCTCTCATAGAACAAGGTGCTAGAACAAATGAAATCGATAATGATGGCCGTATACCTTTCATATTAGCAGCACAAGAAGGTCACTATGATTGCGTGCAGATATTACTGGAAAATAAATCCAACATTGATCAGAGAGGCTATGATGGGAGAAATGCTCTCCGGGTTGCTGCTTTAGAAGGTCACAGAGATATAGTTGAACTACTGCTCAGCCATGGAGCAGATGTAAACTACAAAGATGCTGATGGCCGGCCAACACTTTATATCTTAGCATTAGAAAACCAGCTTACGATGGCTGAGTATTTTTTAGAAAATGGTGCAAACGTAGAAGCAAGTGATGCTGAAGGAAGAACAGCACTCCATGTTTCCTGCTGGCAGGGCCATTTGGAGATGGTACAGGTGCTGATAACGTACCACGCTGATGTGAATGCTGCAGATAATGAGAAGAGATCTGCTTTGCAGTCTGCTGCATGGCAAGGTCACGTGAAGGTAGTGCAGCTTCTCATTGAGCATGGAGCTCTGGTTGACCATACATGTAATCAAGGTGCTACTGGACTCTGCATTGCAGCCCAAGAAGGGCACATTGACGTTGTCCAAATACTACTGGAGCATGGTGCTGATCCAAATCATGCCGACCAGTTTGGGCGCACTGCTATGCGTGTTGCAGCTAAAAATGGACACTCTCAGATTATTAAATTACTGGAAAAATATGGTGCATCAGCTCTGAATGGTTGCACTCCATCTCCAGTCCACACAATGGAGCAAAAACCCTTACAGTCAGTCTCCTCCAAAATGCAGTCATTAACAATGAAGTCAAATAGTTCAGGGAGTACCGGTGGAGATATGCAGCCCAGTATGCGTGGCTTATCTAATGGGCCTGCTCATGCCTTCAGTTCTCCTTCAGAGTCGCCTGATTCTACGGTCGACCGTCAGAAATCATCCTTATCAAATAATTCCCTGAAAAGTTCCAAAAATTCTTCTCTTCGCACCACGTCGTCGACCGCGACTGCTCAGACGGTGCCCATTGATAGTTTCCACAGCCTGTCATTCACAGAACAAATACAGCAGCATTCCTTGCCACGCAGCAGAAGTAGGCAATCTATTGTTTCTCCTTCTTCCACAACTCATTCCCTAAGTCAAAATCATAATTCACCAAGTAGTGAATTTGAATGGAGCCAAGTCAAACCTAGCTTGAAATCAACTAAAGCTAACAAAGGGGGGAAAACGGACAACTCCAGCAAATCTGGGTCAGCTGGAAAAAAAATAAAACAAAGTAGTTCCTCCCAACCGAAAGTGTTAGAGTATGAAATGACTCAGTTTGATAAACGAGGACCCGTTGCCAAATCTGGGACAAGCGTGCCACTTAAGTCAATGCCGGCAGAGCCACAGTGCAAAATTTTGGTCCCACCAGTTCAGCAAGAAGTTGGTCGATCTCAGCAACAGTTCCTGATTCACCAACAGAGTGGAGAACAGAAGAAGAGGAATGGAATTATGACGAATCCAAATTACCATCTTCAGAGCAATCAGGTTTTTCTCGGTCGGGTTTCGGTCCCACGAACAGTGCAGGATAGAGGGCATCAGGAAGTTCTGGAAGGCTATCCTCCCGCAGAGACAGAACTCAGCCTTAAGCAAGCCTTAAAACTTCAGATTGAAGGTAGCGACCCAAGTTTCAACTACAAGAAGGAGACACCGCTATAAAAGGTAATCTGTCCCGTCAGAAAGGAAGCAAATGCATGTATTTCGTCATGTTTGTTTTTAAACATGCTAAAATTACATTTCATTGTCATTTATCATCGTAATTACTTTCTTAATGAAAACCATGAACGCTAAAATCTTAACCTGGCAAGTATTTGCTTTGCTGTCATTTAAAAGCATCAACCGTAGAAGAATTGAATCACCATTATATTTTCTACTGAATTCTGATTGCTCAAGTCGTACCCCACTGTTTTTGAGATGCCACTGAATAAAACAGCGGATTTCATGTAGCATTGATTTGGAATTTTCTTTTCAAGCCTAAGGACAGCTGGGAATTTTAATATGGGATATTTTCAGATGTAGTGATTATTTATTTATTTGCAAAAATGCTTTTCAGGAAGCTTCTGAAGCTTCTTGTAAGTTACAGGCAACCACTTCTGTGAATTTGGATTTTAAATGTGAAATACCAATAGCATAATTATCTACAAATTAAAGAGTTAAAATCCTACACTAAAGCTTTGATTTTTATATTTCTGTTACTGTGAAGCTAACGCTCCTATAAAAGAGATGGCATTCCTCAGAGCAAAATTAGAATCTATGTTATGGTACCAGTTTTCTGACTGTTCTGTAGTTCTTAATCGGTGGAGTTAATTTACTGACTTTTAAGCTGAAAAAGGAATTTTGTGTATCTTTTTCAGACCTGAATTGTCAGTGAGTCAGCTAAAACAGAACTATTTTTCTCCCTCTTCCTGATGAGGTTTACCTTTTCTGGAGTATTGGGAATGTGTTAATAATTAATATCTTATTCTTTATTTGAACTTCAAAAACACAGCATCTTTATGAAATCTATGCACACCTCAATGCATATTTGCTTATTTTTGAAAACTTTTTTTTTGTCTGTTTGTGTAAATGCTGCGTTTTTGACAGATCAGACTGCTGCTCCTTAGAACAAGAATGTTCTTGCTAGCTGCCTCGGTTCTGCTGCAGTTCACCCAAGACTGCAGGTTTCTAGGACGATTACAGGTGGTGCAGAATCCACAAATGGGAGGTTTTCAGCTGTCAAAAAAAAAACAAATGGGCTTTTCCCTGAAACGTCCTGGAAACTGATTTCACTTTAATGGAATGCATCTCTCTAGATGCAGCCGGGGTCTCTTGCGAATTGCAGAGCGTTAGAATATTGCGCAGGACTCGGAGATGTTTCCTTGGGGTTGGCATTTGGGTTAAATCAGAATATTTGAAACAATGCAGTGTTTCAAAAAGGCTGCGTGTTTGTAAAATCCAAATATTAGCAAAGGGTCAGGTGAGCTGTGAGGCAGGCAAAAGCGAAGACAACATCAGCAGGTACAGAGAGGAATAAGCAGGTGAGAAAGAATGCGCCCTAAATCTTTGTAAAAGTCAAAAGGACTTTAGATTCCCAGAGTTCTACATCGTGTCCAAACAGGCTTTAAATTTGTTTGTAATTTTTTTGTTTCCTGTCTCCATAAAACATATTAAAATGTTTAATTAAGAATTATATTTCCTAACTCTTCTGTACCTGCGCCTGATGTTTGGTGCTTGCTTTCATGTTGCGCTTTATTGTAAATAAATTGTGTAGGTCTGACATAGGATGTATTGATTTGACCTGGCCTGTCTTCAAAAGACTAGTTTTGATGGATTTTCCATCTTTGATTTTAAAATATAAACAAAGCGTGTAAAAAAAACTGGAACATTCCACCTACAATTTTGAAACTCAAATTGGGCTTTGCTTTATCTGGAACAAATAGTGCTTTACTGAAAATTCCAGGGGTTTTCTCTGTGAAGTACTTGTTTATGCAAGTGGCTAAGCATATGAGGTGCTGGATAACTAAATAGTTCCTTTTGCTTTTTCTCTAACAATTTTTCATAGCGTCATTTTAAATATGGAAGCTTAAAACAATTTTGTGGAGGTAATGAATTGTTCGGCACAGGCTATAATTTACCTCCTCTTTTGCCAAGTCTCCAGCACAAAAACAGTAATTTCCCTGACCGGTGAATAAATTAGTCACCTGTGGAGAATCACATCAGAAAAAGTCTACTGGCGCACCTGAGGAACGGCTTTCCTTCCCTAGCTGCCGCTTCCGAGCGCTATTTGGGAAGCTCTCCTGCTGCGGGGAGCTGGCAGCTGCTTTGGATGGTAGAGAGCACAGGGAATCAATCATGGGATTTGAGTCAGGCAGGAAATACTTTTCGTGATTGGTATGCTGTTGTGTGCTTTTAACTTTAATTAGAAGTGATCTAGCTCTCTTTCTGATAACAGTGTATTATGGAGTATTTCAAAACTTTTTTTTTTTTTTCTCTCTCTCTACTTTTAGGCCAATTCCATGATGCTACGAACAGAAGCGCTTCAGCTCTGAATGATTTATCAGCTGGCTGGGATGAAAGCGTACAATGCTTGTTTAGTCCACCTAAAAATTCAAGAATGTGATTACCACAGTACAGTTACCTTAATTACTGTAACGTGCCTACATTTTCAGGCTGCCTTCTCAGTATAACCCTCTGTGCTTCAAGAATTTTATTTTGTGTACTTTGTATTTAATACACAAAATGAGCACTTTTTTTTTAATTGCAGAAAGATACATGCCGTATTTCCCTGACAACAGCTGAAAATGGTGAGAACAAGGAATTCTGGTTTCCTTTTCCAGAACGCTTGGTAGAGGTGCATGTGCCACGGTGAACTGTGTATGGAAAGGCAGTGCTTTTTGTATTTATTTTCCTGTGGCTAAAGAAAATAAGGAGACAGCTTGTCACCTTTTGCATTGTTGTAATGTATGGTCAGTTCCCTGTGTCCTTCAAAAAGTTCTCTCCAGCAATACAAGTCTTGAAACAGTATTTTATAAATACTGTACTTGTGTGTTCTGTCTGTGTAACAGCTGTTCAGTGGTAGTAAAGGAGTCGGACTGCGACCGTCTGCAGTATCTTTGGGATTTTTAAGAGACAAAAATCCACTGTCTGGTACTACAGCACCAAATCTGGGTGGCAGACTGTGACCACTGAAAGCAATAGGCAAATTTTTGTCTTGGACACCTGATCTTAAACAGCCTCCATTATTGTTACGGTAATGAGATAACTGGATATGGGTATGTTTTAGGTGCTAAAGTAAAAGGTCTAATCCTGCTTTCATGTATAAGTTTATACGTTAGAAACAGCTCTTTCTTTTTTTTTTTTTTTCCAAGTTAAAGGACTGTATTGAGAATGTCAGGAGAACAAACCATGGAAAATACAGACGCTTTGTTAACGAGGCTGAGAGAATATACAGTGAGAGTACGATGGAAAAGTAAACGGTTCGTAATACCATTGTCTGGGGAGTACAGAGAGTAGGGAGTTAGCCCTGTCCTGAGACAATAACTCTTTAAAGCACAAATTTGTATGAATGTGTTACTGCTTCGGATGGATTAGGTAGAGCCAGCGTATCACTGTACCTGGAGCACGGTTAATTGGCAGCCTGGGTAGTCCATCTACAGACAATGGAAAGCTGGTTCCCCGTTCTTGCAGCAGAAGAATTTTACTCATATGAAAGAGAGCAAAATCAAGGCCATTGTTGTGAAAGAGAACAGTATGAATTTTTCCTTTGAATGTGCACATCTTACTTGCACAGCTCTGTGAGTGATAAAATGAAACAAGTGGGTTATTTTCTCCTAAAAATGCAAGCTCTATTCTGCTATTCACCATTACACAGCCTTGCTCTTTAGAAAATAAGCCTATTTTTGTATGTGAGTATTTCTTCTAAAGGCTTGGGATTCATCTTTTTCATACTCTAATTCTGATCATTCCACAAATAAGATGATAGAAAGCTGAGGTTATTTTTCATAGAGGATTCCTTAAACGTATGGCTATCCTGCAACTTTGATAAATGGCCCCTGGATGTATATGTAGTGCATATTCTGAGGCACTAAAGGGCTCCGTGTCTTGTTATTATGATTAACAATCATCAGAACATTTTTATTTTATTTTTTTTTTTTAGTATCTTGCACCTCCATTCTTATTTGCTTGTTAGTAAATGTAAAAAGAACCTTTTCTAGTCAGGCATTCAGCATATAGTAAAATTAGATGTGAAAAGTTGACACACGGCAATATTAATTATTCTGAATGTTTCATGTATTGAATTTCTTGTCCCCGTGGGACAATTATAAAACAAACATAACGGGAGTCTGGCAGAATGGCCTTAAGATGGTTGATGGCTCAGTAAAGAGAGAGTACCAAAATGTTCTCAGCAAACTTGTTCTGAACCTCAAGTAGAGTACATTTGCTATACTGTGCAAGAATAGAACTTTCCTTAGTTGTTAGGTGTACGTTTTGTTCTGTAGAAAAGGATTCCTGAATGCCAACATTTTTCTACTGACTTCGACTGTCATTGGGGTTATATTTATTTAATTTTATTGTGTTGTTATTAATCGCACCTTGTGGACAGAGGACGTAAAAATATGGCCAGTTTCACAAGGGGCCACAACTTATAGATAGCCTGATGGTTTTTGTCTGAATAATATTTACATTTGAAGCAGTTGCTGGGGAAACCTTATATCCAAATCAGCAGAAAATAGACCTGTTGAAAATGTTTTCAGAACGACAATTCTTACAGATTTTTTGAATATCACTTTGGAACAGAGCATGAATTGCTTTAAAACATCTACTTTCTCAGAAGGTCTGTGTAATTCCACATCATTGCTATTGCGTGCGATTTTTAATATCACTGTTTGTGAAGGTTTTGCGTAAAAAAAAAAAACAAAAAAAAAAAAAAAAGTTGCTGTTCCCCCTGTTGTTTGCTCTGTTCTGCTCTGCTCTTTCGCATCTGTACAATCAAGTGGAGGTGAATGGAATTGCATAGCTGTGACTCAGCACAGTTTCTCCTGGCAAGGTAACAGTTCTCACAATCTAAAAAAGCCTGAATAAAACATGAATCCTCTTTCTCTTCATCCCATTTCACTGGTGTTTCCAAGGTCATCTCCACAAGACATCTAAAATTCTTTATGGGAGTGCTGGGGAAAAGGCTGGTTTGTGAACACCGCTATCAATACTGTATGCGTGTGGAAAAGCTCTTCAAAAGAGAAATGCATTAAGAGAAACAGAGGAACAACTGGTGCATTTTTGTCTTCTCTGTGATCAGTATTGAAAACATTACCATTTATTTAAAAATAAAAAGGTATTTTCCCTCATCAGTTACTCTGCTATGCAGATGTCTGTTTATGCTTAATATTCCCCATCTGAACTCCTCAGTTGACTTGGTTTGCAGACAGACTGTTTTTCCTGGAGTGGGTTGTAAATAGCCTTTAATGTACATTGAATGAATTTCACATTGTAAAATTTTTATTTTATTCCTTGTATTATATTAAGCAAAAATCCCTGTGTATATGAAAGTGCATAATAAATATATTTGCTTTTCAGCAGACATCTAACTGTTTTCATTTTACTACCTCGTTTCCTGGGACATCTCAGGAAAAGGTTATTAAACCTGATTAACATTTGTGTAGTACTTAATGAAATGCAATGTATGTGTCCAGTAGGCAGTTTAGGCTAAACTCGTACCCCGATGTTAATTCGTGTGACCCTGCTTATCACTCAACTGGCCTTTTTCACATTAATCTGAGTCAACCTTGAGCATTTGCAGGAGAAAACTCACTGCATGTTCTTTTGTTCAAAGTGACCGTTATATACCATATATACCAGGAGGGCAAATAAATTCAGTATTTCAGTTGCTGTAAGTTCTTTACCACTTCAAATGGTATTTGTTGATTATCTCTTTGATCAGTGTTCCTCTGTAGTATTTTTCAGTTGAAGCAAAAGCTCGCTTACTGATGGTGGCTACTAATTTTTCTTGAACTTGTTATTAAAAAAAAAGGTAGGAGTGAGAAGTTTTCTGATCACTACAATAATCCCATTTGCCCCTGTGATCTTGTCCTCACCTCTGATTTAGATTATATACCCATCCTGATTTCTCTGCAGAGTTGTTGAGTGTGAAGGCTGTGCCTTCTGCAAATGATGGTTCAGGTTTAGCTCCGTGCATTCTGGTTCACGGTGCTTCCAGCTGTCGACTGATTCCATGGGTCGACTGATTTCTAAGATTAGGAGAATGACAAAAATTGTCGGTAACTGTTGACTTGTTTTCTGTGTTTTTCTGTGGTTTTTCACAACAATTATTGACCCACTTTTGTTAAGTTCTTTATGTCTGAAATAACTAAGTATGAGATATTAGTTCAGTGGCTATTTTTCATTGAGGCAAGGAGTCATTTTTACTGTGAATTAATCTTTTGAGTCAGTTATATTACATTCCAGAGAAACACATTTTCTTCAGATAATCACTGTAATAATATTTAAATAAAATTATTCAACACCTGGTTTTAATCTCTTATTCTATGGAATATAAACAATCATGCTGAATAATGCTTCACATCTTCTGTGAGATCTTTACAACAATTTGACATGTTATTTTCCAAAAGAAAGCTGGGACTAGTTGGCACAGTGAACTACAGCTTTTCAGTTGGAGGCCCTTTGAGAGGCAGCAATGAGAATTTGGCATTGATCTAACTCCTAATCATTTTATGCTACAAAGAGTCACAGAAATAGGGTGTGGGACTGAGAATTCTACTTGGCAAATCATTATATTAAAGAAGTCTCCAAATTTCCATGTAGGTAACATAAACAAATTGACCTTTAGAATGAAAATCTAATTTACTGGTGTCCCAGAAAGACCTACTGTTCTCACTTTTATTCTTTTAAGTTTGTGACTTACAAGAATAGACCAGCCAAGTCACAGAACTACAGTTACAGGTAGGTTTTGAGCCAGAAGCCAAAACAGCTTCTAACAGACTCCTGTGATAAAATCTTCCATCTTCAGGAATTTAGTTTGCGTCCTGTAACTGTTTCTGATGGATTAAGAACACAGTAAAGGATTTCGTGGTTTGATTTGGGACCTTTTTGTCATCTTTGTGTCTCATTAGTTCATCTTGGACTCCTCAGTTTGTTCTGTAGGTTTATCTGTTTTACTTACTGTTGGCCTATGTTAATTAGGCCAGGTTCCAGAAACCCCCATTCCAGTCTGTTTACTATTTCTAAATTTTATTATTATTTTGTTTTTAAACTACAATAGTTCACCAAGTTAAGATGAGAAGTCTGACTCACGTAATGTGGGCAAGCTGCTACCCTTAAAGAGTGGTTTTCCAGCTCCGGTCTGCAAAACCCTCATGATTCATCAATGAATTTTAAGGACTTCATAAAAAGGTAACCCAAAAAAAAAAAAAGAAAGCAAACCTATTATTAGGCAACTTGAATTCATAAGGGGGCCTTAGGCATTTGCAAATCAAAAGCCTGAAAACCACAACTCTAAAGTTTCAGCTAAATAAGTAAGTGGGTTTAAGGCTAAAAATTTTTTATTTACTAGTTGGTTTGGGAGCAAATAAAAATGCAAAAATTTTGAGAGCTGTTCCAGGCACCTATTGCAGTTCATCCAGTCAAAGCCTGGCAGTTGGGTTATGATTTGATTTAAAGATGTGGTTGTATTTCCAGTTAAGTTTTGTTCATTACAGAACTAGGAGAAATCATAAATACTTCCTGCAGGGGAACAGCACCTGTACATAGGCCGTTACATTTCATCTTTCTGCGTGCAAAGCCAGTATTCCCAAAAGAGAAGAAAGCATACAGGAAAGTGTTGGTCAAATTAGCAGGCGAGGGTTGTAATGGAAAGGCCAAACAAGGGTAAGTTAAAGTGAGTGTTCAGAATATTTCACTTGACCATGTTAAAGACTTTACTTTTTTTTTTTTTTTTTTTTTAACTGCTGGAATGGTGATGATAATGTACATGTTCAGATCTATACTTACTGAGAAAGGCAGTCTGTTTTATTTGAAGTGCCAGAGAGGGCAGGAACTTCTTAAAGAATCCTTTGCAAGATGCTTGGTTAAATTACTGTTGCGAATTGTAATTGCAAATTATTGTTACGGGCAAACCAGACTCAACTTGGGAAAAAATATTTCAATTTATTAATAATAAAACCAAAGAAGGAGAGAGGAAAAAAAAAAATGAAAGAGAAAAAAACACCTTCCCTCCACCCCTGCCCTCTTCCTGAGTTTTACTTGATCCCAAATTATCTCCACCTGTTCCCCTCACCCCCAAGCAGCACAGGGGGAATAGGGAATGGGGGTCATGGTCAGTTCATCACTTGTCACTTTCCTTCTTCTTCGGGGGAAGAACTCCTCACATTCCTCCCCTGCTCCAGCGTGGGGTCCTTTTTCACGGGGTGCAGTCCCACCAGAACGGCTGCCCCAGCGTGGGCCCTCCATGCGCCACAGCCTCCTTCAGGCATCTGCCTGCCCCGGCGTGGGGTCCTCCATGGGCTGCAGGTGGATCTCTGCTCCTCCATGGGCTGCAGGTGGGCAACCTGCTTCATCACGGGCTGCACCATGGGCTGCAGGGGAATTCTGGCCAGGAGCCTCATTACTGCTCCCCTCCTTCTGCACTGACCTTGGCATCTGCAGCCGTTCCTCTCACCAGAAATTCTTCACAACCGGCTCGGGCAGACACCTCTCAGGTTCTCCTCACATCTCCTCTCCTCTCTTCTCTCAGCCCAGCCAAGTTGGGCCCAGTCAGCCGCCTGGTGGGAGGCGAGAGGGTGAGGCCTGCAAGGCTTCTGCCTTCCACTCCCTACTCCCACTTCTGCTTCTTTTTTTAAATTATTTTCCCTTTCTTAAATACATTATCACAGAGGCATCATCACTTTCACTGGGCCAGCCGTGGGTCTGCCCTAGGCCCAGCCGAGTGCACCAGACAAAGGGGAAACTTCTAGAAGCTTCTTGCGGAAGCTGCCGCTGTAGCCCCCGTGCTACACAAAACCAGCACAATCTCCTACAGAGAGAACTTAAAAAAAAATTAAGGTAAGTAATAAAATTTACTTTTTTCCATGATGAGTTGTGCACTTGTTGTGTCTTGGTGAACCTTAGGCAACCTCACAGGGACACTGTTTAAAATTCAGAGCTTTATTCATGGATAACAAAGACAGAGTGGATCTTTATTATGATTTATTCTGTCTTCTTCCATTATACTGGCTATTGTTTACCATTGTATTTTCCCCAAGTACAAAACAATCTAGTTTTATTCAGCAGTACTGAAACAAAGAATTAGCCAAGTCTATCAGTATGTCTGAACAAAATGCATTCCTACAGTGCTCAAGATTGCTTTAATGATAATAATTACATTGCCATTTTTCCATATCACTTTTTTAGAAGGTGTTAATTTTACCAGTAAATCCCAAAACACTTTACAGAAAAGACCAGAGGAGTACTGAGATAAAGAAATGTTTGCCCTGCCAGTCACTTCACAGGCCAAAAACAAAGTCAGGAAAAGCCCCTGGGTCTCTCTCAGCGCAAGGCAGTTCTGCTGCCTTGAATAACCTGTTGTCTGGCATTAACTCATATCCTGCTTTTTTTGGTTGCTTTTTTCTGCGTTTGCAGCGTAACTTGCTGGAGGCTCTCCACGCAGCTGGGTGCCGCCGGCTCAAGGTCTTTGCCCATCCGTTTGAGCTGTGTTGGAGATGAGTCAGCTTCCATTTGGAGGCCTCTTAGCTGAAAGATTTTTATTAGGTTGGGCAGACGACTACCTCATCGCGTCTGGCGTGTACTTGGGTAGCGTGGCACATGGGAGAGAGCTCGCTGCGCTCTGTGTGTAGCCATGCTCGTTTTTGCTGCTGCAATCAGATCTTTCAAAAGCTCCTCCTGAAAAAAAAAAAAAAAAAAAAAGAGGCTTATCCAGGAACCTGATTGACAGATATGGAAAGACCCCAAGAGTTTTTCAAACTTGATGAGAAGCAATATTGAGCATGCATCCCACCCTTCATGTTCTGGTGCCAGTTTTCTCCAAATGTAATACTCTGAATTGAATGGAAAACAAAGCAGCGTGACTGTTTCTATCTCTGGTAACACTTAACGTCTCCCTCGTGCCTTGGTTAGCTGTTGATCTTTCGACAAAATAATGGGGCTGTCTGTTTCTGAAGGTTGTCAGTTGATGGTATTCATGGTATTGAGAGACAAGATCTTTTTACAGGCACAATGTTCAAAGCATATAAATTTTTCAGAAGCTGGATGCGACCAAGCTGTCTATATGTCTTTCCAGTTATAGTTTTTCTGAAAGGCAGAGCAAAAAGGACAAGAAGCATTGATGTACAAGATTTGCATGTGTGAGAGAAAACATGGTGAGGGGGAAAGGTTCATGTCATCTTACAAGTCTTCAAAACACAATTCACTAATTGCTGTGTCTAAATGACTATATTACTAGAACAAACCTTGAGGTTATTAGCGGGTGCATAATTAAGAGCAAGAGTCCTCATTTGTCTACAGGAGGTGTTAATTGCAGACAAGGCAGAAGTGCCTTTGCCCTGGCTCTGTTGCAGTGTTCTCCCTGGTAACACCATAGTTAATCCAGTCTACTTGTCTTCTGTTGAGATTTCCCACAAGAGGACTAGATGAAGTTGGTTTTGAAATGATTTTGCAAATTATGTTTTTAACATGTGATATTAAGGAACAAAATTATTCAGGGACATTCCTATTTGCATGGGGTGGAGACTCCCTCCTTGAGCAGTTACACCCATTTCCATAGCAGTACTTCAAGAGTGTGGTTTCCTTCACTTGAAGCGAAATCTGCACCTAAATTGGTGTTACAGTGCTTTTTGCTCACGCTGCTGGCTCATTTACACGAAGCTTGCTTTTACAAAGGGCAAGTCTTTCCCCTTTGCCAGGATGGGATGATGAATTTAAGAACAGCCATTTCAGGACACATCAGAAATTCATCCAGGCCAGCAATCTGTCGTTAGCAACGACCAATATTAGATGTGAATAGAAGAGTGTAAGAACAGAGTAAACTTGAAATGATTTTTCCTCTGAATACTGTCCAATAGTTTGCGGTTCAACGATTTCCAAACCCAGAGACAGTATCTTTGTCTTTAATATTTTCTATATTGGTCAATATTAACCAAATCAGGAACAAGTGGCTGAGATGGGAAAAGCACATTGTAATTTTTAAAAAGTATTTGTTCTTTAAGGGTCTGATCAATCAGCTACCAAACACAGGTTTTAATCCGTAAGTAGATTTATACCAGAGGTCTATCTATCAAAAAAATCTTGTCTGGTATGGAATAAATGTGGAGCACTTGATATTAACATTATACAATGCAGAAAGTAAAGATGTTACTTGAGACAAAAGAGCTTCCTCGCATCTGCTAAAAACTTGTTTTGCAACAAGCAAGAAAAAAACATTTGCACTGACCCAGATCCTTGTAGGGAAGCTAGTAGGTCTTTTTGCATAGAGACAAGACAATCCTAAGAGTGAAAACATCGGAGTTATTTTTTCCTTATTACCAGTTAACAATGTGAACAAACTTGAATATTGATTCATTGTCTCTTCAGCTATTAGTCAAAGCCATCAGATGTCAGTAATAAGGAACATATACTCTCAAAAATGAGTGTTTTTAAAATTAAAAGCATGCACAAAGGGGAACACAGGTGCAAGAGAGTGGTACCGTCACACTTCTCATCTGTACTGCCATGCAGCACAACTGTAACAGGGTAAAAAGGAAAATTAATCTAGCAGATTTACTCCCTCCTGCTTTTCCTAAGCTCCCAGTTTGCCAAACTGTGTTCCCAGGATCAAGCTCTTACCCTGCAGAAATAATGGCTGTTTCTTTTCAATCTGTTTTCATTTTACTCTGTGATATTCATAGATCTCACGGGCAATGACTAGAAGTTGCCAAGTAGTGTCAAGCTGGTTTAAACTTGATGTTCCCCACGCTCCTAATCTACTTCTTTAGAAATAAAACAAGTTTCCACAGCTTAGATAACACCATGGTTGAAGTATTACCTGGCTCCTCCAGCTTTCCCACTCCAGCAGGACCTCTAGGTTGCAGGTGCTGTTCCTCACATGGCAAAACCACGGTCTCAATTAAACCTGCTCCGTTTGTCACTTAATTAGGGGGCAAAGTGCTGCTGAGTGTGGAGCTGGACGAACAGAAGAACACGTTGTCTCTCATCGCAGCAGTACCTACCAACCTTGGGCAACGTGTAGGCAGCCCCTAGACAATGAAACTGCGAGACAGCAGAATTGATAACAGTATTTTATTTTTTTTTCCTAACAGCTGAAGTTTTGTGAAATTTTGAATGCTTTAAAGTACAAAAGATTTTTAAGAATGGATGTGGAAGAGACAGTCTTGGCCTTTACATGGGTGTTTATTACTGTCCCAGGTAGTGCAGGAGTAAGTGCAGAATATCTTGTTCGAACATTCAGCTCCATGGTGGGCAGCACAGGCTGGCTGGAGTGAGAGCAGACCTGATAAAAAATGAGAGATGAGAGTGGGAATCAAAGCCTTCACAAACACAAGTGGCTCTTTTTTAATATGGCAGAGGAGGGGGTGCCAATTGCGAGTCAAGTGGCATAGCAAGAGCCATCCTAGAGAAGTTCTCCTTGAACGTTGACTCAGGATGGGTATAGCACAAAATGTGAGGTATGGGAGTTTTGCCTTGCGAGAAGAAAGAAGCATTCATATATCCGAGAGATTGCTGAGACTGACAGAAGAGGTCCTGAAAAGAAAGGTCTGAGTTGATGACCAAGTTAGTGACAGGATGAGTGTACATCTTGCTACTGATGTAATCTGGGCTGTCCCCTGTTCGGGATCAGCTAGTCTGAAGACATCGTTTGGAGTACTGCTGTAGCATTAAGGTAGAAAGTAGGCTAGCACATTGTGACCACTCCCTAAGGATGTGGACTTTAATCCATGCATTCATTATTTTGAAATTACTTCAGGCTATTTAAGTGGGTTTGTTCTATTTTGGGGATGTTTGCCTAAATCTATTGTGCAATTAAGACCACCAATAGCCTGCTGTGTGCGACGTGGCTGGGACTGCAGCGTGGTTGCTGCATCCAGCGCCGGCAGCCACCGGAGCAAAGCAGCCTTCCAGGTCAGCAGTCTGCCTGCAAGTAACTCCCAACCCACCTCCCATACCGTGGGCTGCAGGGAGGGTTGGCTCTCTGGGAATGAGTTCCGTCCTTCAAGGCTATTGAAAGAGCCTGAGTCTCTTTCTAAATATGATATGCAGCCAGCTTTCCCTGACCTGTGCTGGCTCCTACGGGGCGAATTAATGCAGGCATTGAGTAGACCGGAGAAGGCAGCAGAGGCCAGGGCTGCTCCCGAGCTCGCAAAACATCCTCAGAGAGGACTAAGCAAAGAGGCCCCACATGTCTCAGCCTCTCCGCTCCAGCTCAGCATTGCCACCATGCAAAGACGTTTGGTTGCCTTGGTGCTGCCTTGCCTGGATGGCTTTTGTGGATCCTTGCACCACAGCCAAGAAGCTCCCACAAGTGCTGTGTGGGAGGGAGGCAGCAGCGTGATGCCAGTGCCAGCACCAGCCCAGGCTAGCGAGCTTGTGGGACCTCAGATGTTTCTGTGCATGCTGCTGCCTTGCACTCCCTTTCCTGAAAATGGAGGAACAGCCCGCTTGCCATTGGATGGAGGTGCTGCCGGGCGATGCTCCCAAGCTGGCCTTTGAAGCAGTGGAGACCTGTTGGTGCAGCTCCTTGCCTGGGCCAACACGCCCTGTCACATCTACGTCAGCTCTGTGCCTGCCAGCCCGGTTTATGTGACCGAGTTTAAGCAGTGAGACCTGGCTGATCTCAAGGTGGTGGGGCAGCACAGGGTGCCCAGAGTGGCCCCATCCACTGGCCTTCAGAACCTGATGGCCTTGATGTAGAGTGAAGACCCCCTGTCTCCGTCTCTTGTAGGTTTTGCACTGGGTCTTTTTGTCTCAGTTTCACCCATGTTTTTGTGGTTCACAAGTAAAATTAGTTTCCAGTGGGAGCTGTGTGCTATGATTAGCATGGTGCCCGTCTCCACTTTCTTTTCGAGGTAGGTAGTTACCAGCTTCTTGGCAGAATTTCCCCTCTATCATTAGGTTGTTTAGGAGAAACCAGAACAACGTTTCTGCTCATTTTACACTCCACTTTAATCCCCAAGTATCTGTACAGACTCAAGTTTACTGTGAAGTGAGAATCAGTTTACTTTAAAGCAATCCAAACAGAGCATGATTGAATACTGCTTAGCTAATGGTTACTACATCAACCGGTCATTGGCTGGCAGGGGGTGAACAATCTTTATGAATGTCGAACAGGCTCACTAAAAAGGAAAGCTACTTCACACAGCAAGAATTTCCATATTGGTTTTAAAAAAAAAAAAAAGGGAAAAGAAGCAAAACCCAAGCCCCTTCCCTTCCCTCCCACCAGCTTGCATATGTATCAGAAAGAACAATGCGATATAATTTGTAAAAATGTAGGCATAGCCCTGAAGGTTTTCCCTAGCTTTGTTTTTATTGCTGTAATAGCAGCTTATGAAACATTAGTGTAAAAAGACTCAAAACACGAGTCTTGGAAGGCACAAAAAACAATAAACTTGAGCCCACGTGAACAGCTCTGTCACTGCGCTGCAGTGTTCTGGTAGGGTTAGAAATACGACAAGCATTTATCGCTTCTCGATGAAATGGCTTTATTACTAGGCATTAGTATAGGAGTTCTGTAACTGAAATTCCACTGAAAGGACAGTTCAAAACCCATGAAAAAAATACTCTGAGAAACATTTATGATTGCATGTTAGTCTGAGACAAATTACAATGGAATACTGTTTGGACAGTCCTTGGTATTAACCAGATGCAGTGGGATTCAGGCTTCTCCATTGTACAAGAAAATGACTCACATATTCTTCTCTCGTCCTAAGGGACAGATGAAAAACCGATTGCAGGCTCTCACTGCTATCCTTTCATGCTGTTTGGCCCATCCTGCACTCAAGCTGGGTTTAAGAAGAAAAGATGCTTGTCTCTAAGAGATTAAATATGTTCAGACTGTAATCATTAGTTAGACCCGGCTGTGGCACTGCGCTAAATTTGTGGTGTATCCCATTCCCAAGGCATGATTACAGAGCGAACCCCCCAGTCTTCGCCCCATCCCGTTTTTACGCTGGTTTTGCTCCACTGGCTTTGCAGGCTTTCTTAACCACACAGTGCTGGAGGCTGCTCTGGCAAATTGCTACTGCTTTAATCTAGGTTCTGTTTCAAAGAGAAATACGCTCTTTTCATGGACCTTAAATCTCATGGAAGATGGCCCAATGAAATAATTTTGTATTACAGCATTTTTGTAACTATAAATACTGATGAGACTCAAAGCCAAATCTAAGTGCAGTCAATAGAGACCCAGAGGAATTGATTTCAGACTCATGCCAACAAGTTGTGATTAATTTCTTTGTTGTGGTGCAAGCTCATTTGGGAACATGTTCCCCATTAGCTCTGTGGGCATCCAGTGCAATCACTGGCATGCTCTGCAGCACAAATCCGTCCTTGCTTCTGCAGCGCTGATGGCAAAATGCAGTACCAATCTCACTGCAAAGCTTTCTTCACTCTGTCTTTACCTCCAAACTAGAAAGCTTGTTTTTTAACTGCTCTGAGGAGGCATTTGGGACCAGCAAAGATGAGTGTCTTTTGTCCCCCGATCTGTTTTGTAGTAAGATGACTAGCAACAGGCTGCATTAAGGTAAGAGTGTGTTACACTGACAATCAAAAAGATGCCTCTGGGTAAAACTGATTAGTTCCTCAAATTCTATCTTGATTTAAGTACAGTCAGAAAGTCTTGGGAAGCTGCATATCTCAGACAGATTTTGGTGCTGAAGACACTGAGCTTCCTGGAACATCCAGGGAAGATCCTCCTTGCTTACACGATTCTCTTGGAAGTGGCAATTCATCTAAATTGAAAGTCCTCAGCGGAAAGCACAGATTCAGAGAGTTCTGTTTTAATTTTGTGCAAAGTTTGAAATAATCAAAACATTTTCTTTTGTAATTTTGTTACTTCAATTTTTTAAATTAAAACTTACAGTAAAAACAGAAGGAAAAGACCGGCATAAAAATCTAGAGCTTACAATGAGCGGTCAGAATTTTTTAGCTGATCTGATGCAGTTTCCTCCTCTTTAGATTTCTGTGTCAGAGTAGTGTTCAGATGTTGATCCTAAAATCTTCAAAGACTGAAAGTTTAATCTGCACCCAACTTCAAGTTTCATGTCTTTTTGCCTTATGGACTTCCTAAACCTATGGCATGCCAGCTTTTTCACAGTGTAGGTTTTTGCGTCCTTTTAGCTTGCTTTTTTGTCCAGATCACTCAGAAGTATGAACAAGCATTTTCCAGTCTCTTGTTGCTCTGCTCCCTGACACTCCTCTGGCTGGCATCCCATCACAGAGAAATAGAGGCGCAGATATGATTTGGCTTTTTGAGAAGCGGTGGTGAGGTTTCAGAAGCAAGTGAGACAAGACCAAAGGGAAAAAGTGCATGGGGAAGGAAAATAATTTCCTCCTCTTGCATATTGTTCTCTTGATTTAATCATTCCCAGGACCCTATAGATAGAAAATCTGAGCATGTGTGTCTTATCTGCTGATGTATAAAGTTTCAGAGCTTCTGCTCAGCATAAACAAACTGAAACGTGTGTACTTTCCCAGAATATACGAGTTCATTTTTTCTTGAGCATTTCCTGTCCTAGTTGGTCAAACTGCAGGGAGTCATATTCATGGCAATAAAAATATATCTAAGCCTGGAGCCTGGCATGTCTAACAGGCAGAGAGTACAACGGATGATGCCGTGTCCAGGGACAAAGGTACACGAGGAGATCGTCTTGGATTGCCAAGAAGACTCATCAGTGTCACAATCCTCAAGTATAACCAAATTTCCTTTACACTACTGAATGTCTAGACTAGGTCCATTGAAGTTAACTTTAGATGGATGCATGATTAGAGCCACCGTTTAAAATCAGAGATGAGGAAAAGAGAAGTAATCTCTATTTCTAGGAAAACGTTACAGTGAACTCTCCTGACTTGATTTATCATAACGTAAAATAATGTCTTTGTTCCTCTAAAAGAAACATAATTATCCACTCTTATAATCACAGTAATCTGGAGCAGACCACAGAAGGAGATCAGGTAATTGGTATCTGATCTCAGTATGCATGGTTCAGGAGTTCGTTCTTTTGTCCTAGAGACTCCATCAATACCAGCTTCCAAACAGTTAATGTCACTGGTAGAAGATCATACGAATCTGGAATCTACGGTAGCTTTAATCTCACTGAAAGTTACATTGTTCAGAGCTCCTAGTGCTGTTATTTACTGCTCCACAATAATTTTTCTCTCTTACTCGGAGCCGCGACTCTGCCTTAAGTCATATCGCCTTGTGCTGTGATCAGATTTCACAGTGAAACAGAAAAGAACCGCAGATCTGTGCCCGGATGGGAGTCCTTAAAAATATATCTAGTGCTGCAGGCAAAGGCATCTGAGTCTCAGCTAGATGGTTATGCTTCTTTTTGGGGGTCTCTCCAGATGGATGAAGTATTATTTTCTGCACACCGCACAGCTGCAAAAAGAAGGGTACAGGGAATGCCCCCTCTGTTTTTAATCTCCTTTTACCTTTGTAGCTGGGGCTCTCTTCCTTATAGACAGGAACTGTTGGTTTGAATCTCTTCAGACTTACTGCCAAAAATAAAAAAAAAACAACCAGAGAAATAGGCTGAAAACAGAGGGATCAGTACGAGCGGGACTGGCACCTGCCAGCACCGCAGCACCCAGGGAAGCAGTGGCTCCACGTTCTCTTTCTGGCAGGGGAGGTTGTTCCTTCTGTCCTCCCCACGCTTGGTGAATGAAAATCTGCCTGCAACACCCTGTATCCCCGGCTGCGGGGTTGGGGTTTGCTCAGCTGCCTCCCCAGAAATGATAAGGCATGGTTCTTCCTCCCTCCTGGTCTTTCTGGATGCCTCACCACAAGCTTTTTGGAATCATAGCATGGTTTGGGTTGGAAGGGAGCTTTAAAGGCCATCCAGTCCAACCCCCCTGCAAGGAGCAACCAGATCAGGTTGCTCAAAGCCCTGTGCAACCTGGCCTTGAACGTTTCCAGGGATGGGGCATCCACCACCTCTTTGGGCAACCTGTGCCAGTGTTCCACCACCCTCATTGTAAACAATTTTTTCCTAATATCTAACCTAAATCTACCTCTCTACAACAGGCCCTAATGCAAACCTGGTTGCTAATGACATTATCATCTTTTATTATGGTCCTTTTAGTTAAGGACACAAATGCCCTTCCTTCTAGTGTAAGGCATTTAGAGGCTCCTTGCATGCCAAAGACCTACAGAAGATGATAACTCACATCTGTCTGATTCCTTGTTTTATTAAAGAAAGTGTTAAAGCTAATTATATCGACTCCAGGGCAATTACTGGCTCCATTCAGAAAGTGGCAGACACAACAAGCGTTAATGAGAATGATTTTTTTTTTTGTTTTGTTTTGTTTTGTTTTGTTTTTTTTTCCTTCACCATAAAACCAGGCCTATTGCCTCCAGGTCTCAACTGCATGAACTTGGGGATGTATTTTTGTATCTTTCAGTTTGCTTTAGCATTGTCTTGCGCAGAGTGTTTGACAATAACCTTTAATTTGGGGAGAAGTTGCTGCAGACTGTAATTCAGGCAGCCATTTGGGTTTTTATTTTTTTAAAAAAAGAAGCAATCAAGCAAAAGCAGTATCTTTTTAAAGAACAGGAGACCTCCGCCTCGTTAAGTTGTTTGGAGAGGATATTTTTAATTAGGACAACTCCCAGAGAAGTAATATGTTCTAGTTAGTGCCTTAAGCTAACAAAAAATAAGCATGGAGCTTTTTCCCCCTCAAGAAAATAACCTTCCTTTTAAATATATACAAGGTATTCTTATGGAAGGTGACTTCTTAACAAGTCTTTACTAATGTAACAAAAACAAAGGTGGGAAGTGTTTTGATTATAGTTAGGCTCAATTTCATTTTGAAGGGGAAAAGTTTTTTGATTATTTCTTAAATAATTGCTTGTGATAATACAAACTCCTTTGTAATGTTTAGTTAGAAACAGTTTATATATAAATAGAGCTATTTAATGTAAGAGTAACCTGATCTTGTATTTTGAAGTGAGATACTTCATGCCCTGCTATAGGATCAAAAGGTTCTCATTTCAGTAGATAGCTGTTTAAAAAAACAATTTCAATGATAATTAAAGGCCTAATTAGTTACTTTGTAATACTTAACCAATATCTTTACCGCTTCAAGCATTGCTAAGAAAGAGAGGCAATGACTCTGACAATTTAAGTTACAGGAACTCATAAAATATGAATTTAAATGGGCTACTTAAAAAGAAAATAAATATTCTCTTACTTTAAAAAATATTTTTAAAATTAACTAAATTAGGAAATAGTTTCAGCTTTAAAGAGGTTCTGAGAGTAGCAGTAACTGCATCAATGGATTTCCACACAAATCAGAGAGTGAGTATTGTGATTCTTGTTTTACAGAGAGGAAAAGCAAGGTGTGGAGGAAGGGGTGAGATACCTCAGATTGCCCCAGCGACCATCAGGAGACCCAGGAGCGGTCACTAGGCCTCTCACGTCCCACCCCAGACTCCCTCCCCTCGCCTGTGCTGGTAAAGGCCAGAAATGATGAAGCTGGTGCGTTGCTGCCCTACGGCAATGACGATGCTACCAAAATCATCCCAGCCAGATGCTAAGGTAAGAACAAATGACCAAGTTCTCACTGAGTCAGTACGAATGAAAGGATGCTCTCCGTGTATTTTGCATCCATAAACTTCTTACATCAGTGAGGGTTATGAGGTATTCTGATGCATAGCGAGAGATTTCATAGCAGTTTGATAAAATGGATTACATCTAGTGTTGCTAGGAAGGTTTCTGGGTGTAGAACAAGGAAAGATGTGAGATTTATGGTGTGGAAATCAATATCCAGGCAAAATTTTCAGATTTATTTTATCTGTGCTGCTCAGCAACATTACAATCTCTGTTTCTGCTACTGTGCATACAATATTCCTTGGGTGGAAAAAGAAAAGAGTTAATATCACATGCTTTCTCCAAAACATGCTCATCCTTGAAATGGCGATAAGAGTTTGTGCAAAAACACATGCTTTTGTGGAAAACATTTTTATTTGTAGGGTTCTAAAATGTGACCTACATTGTTATGAGTAACAGATGAAAAAAAATTCCTACATACACTTGAAGAGGGATGTCTGGTCTGCTGGGAAACACATTTAAAGCCTTCAAGCTTCAGCTATCTTCAGGATTATATAAGCTGAATACCTCTGAGGAGACCTCTGGTCAGTAGCTTCATGCTTACAGAGTGCTGTGCTAGGGATTATAAACTCCCGGTTGTATTGCACTAAATTGCTTGTGACTCAGTTTAGCAGAGGAAAAATGCTTTGACATTGCACCGGCTACTTTTAACGTAGACTAATAGTTCATTCCAGCCAGCTGAGAGCCATTGTGTAGGCAAAATCAAAGATGAGATGGTTTAGCTGTGAAAGCAAAGTGTTGAAGAAAATTAGGCACAGCAATTATGATATATGTATTCTTAATTAAATTTCATAGATTTAAAATGTCATTCAAAGAGAGGAGAATTCCCAAGGCTAGCAATTATTTAACACAAGTTATTATATCTGCAAAGGACTGCTACCTTTCATCAAGCCAAAAAATATCTTTGAGCATAACATGGGAAGATTTGTAGCACTGGAAAAGTTTGCAAGAATGACAATGTTGATATCCAAACTTCAATTTCAGCAGTGTTTGCTGAAATTCATTTAATCTTTTTGCTTTAATCTCTGCAAATGAAATCAACTTAAAACCTCTGATTTTTGTTACTATCCAAGCTAATTCTGGGTCAAAAAAAAAAAAACCTGTGATGAATATGCCTGAAGGATCATAGAAATTGCTCTGTTTGGCATTTGCATTACTGCAGGGTGTGCTTTGTACTATATATGTAAAAGTGCTACTGGTTTATCATCAGATGCGATCTTTTTCTATAATTTTTTCCTAGTGTTTTTGTTTATATTTCATTTCTCCTTGGTATGTGTGGAACACAACTTTCCAATAGCAATATTCAGCAAGCCTGTTAGTGAAAAGCCCAAGGACATATTTCTACCGAGCAAAATCTCTGAAAAGAGAGGGACAACAGATAAAGTATCCCCACAGAAACAATTCCTCTAGCAGATTCCGCTGTTGAAAATATATAATTACCTTATCGCTTCCATCCTGGTATGAAGCATACTATTAGCTGACTTCTTCCCTGCTCTTAAAAGGGAGCAAATGCTGCATGGATTCAATTAGAAAATTATTTAATAGAAATATTGCTAGAATTCAGTGCAAGGAGAAACCAGAAGGATTCAGATATTTCTTTTCAGTATCACAGCCCATAAAACAATCACGTCAGTTGTATCTTTTAACTTGCTCAAAACAAGAACTCTAGCGATACAGGTAGGCAAAACACGAATCAGGAAGACTGCTGTGGAAATAAGCTGGATGACAATGCCAACCAGACTGAAATTGAAATAATAAAGCTACGAATGACTCTTGTTCACTTTTGAACTTGATTTTTTCATTAACATGGCCAAGAAAAACTATCAGAGCAAGTTCCATGACCTCTTTAGCAAGAGTCATTAGAGGGCATAATTTGTATCACTATGAACAGAATTAGAACAGCAGCATACTGAAATGTGGGAAGGCCACAATAAATTTTAGAAGTTAATAGTATATTTGGTATATAATGAGTTGTTGCATTTACATAATGAATCATTATATACTTGAGATATATCGTACCTGTGACTCTGGCAAGCACCAGTTTATAGCATAGCTGTAGTGAGATTGAAATTAATGGAAAAACTATTAAAAGAAGAAAGTGAAATCTTCCAGAAAATAATGCTGCCATGTGCAATAAAGAGTACTGAGCCTTAGCTTCTAATCTCTTCCTTGGCTTTCTCATATCTGAAGCAGATCTTTTGCTATGTGAATTAATGAAATTAAAATGGTAAGCAAAAGAGAACTTCAAGAGAAAATATTCTTTTAAGGTTATTTTTATGTATGTGATATATAAAAAGATGAAAAAAAACCAGAATAATTATAATTCCTATTGAATTTGCAAAACAGATGCAGCTGTAGTAAGCTTGTATTTGCATATGGAGGTGCAACTAGTTAAAATGCCAGCTACGCAGTTCACTTTCATAACTGAACAATCACGGTGCTGGTGTTCTGTGCGCAGCAAAGCTGTATCTGAAATCTGGAGTCAACGATGTAGCCTACAAGAGTATTTTTTCCATAATCACAGTTATTTTTCCAGCACATGAGCTCTGAATCTGGTTCCAATTTTCCCGGCTGTGTGCATCAAGTATTATTCCGGACAAATATTCTCTCTCTAAATGGCTGATTTGGTTTGGGATTGCCATGTGTCAGCAAGACTCATGTGGTCTTTGATAGCCGTGCCCAACTACAGGCTTCAATTCTTCTGCCAAGCCTTTATTCCCTGAGGAAGCGTGGGAGACCTGGGGCAGCAGCACTTTCCTACAAACCCAGGGATGCACCAGCCCGGCATTGCTGACTGATACATGTTTACGGTGATAACTGTGGGATTTCTGCTGGCACGATGTTGGTTTGCTAGGAAGAGACTGCCTCTAGGTTTTAAGATGGACCTGTATTGATGCTAAACTTCTAAGAACTTGTTTCTAAGTTGGTAAACACAGTGTACTGGGTTAGGCCAGGGGATTTCTGTAACTACCACATTACACTGGTGCAACGCCGTCTGTTGTGCTGTAAGTTTAAAACAGACTTTGTCCTGTTGTAATTTCTGACTTTTCTTTCCAAATATCTAGGATTTTTACTTACTCTAATGCACAGAGCATTAAGAAAGGTGCAGGAATATTAAGAAGAACACAACTTTATGACAACTGTAAAAGTTGTTGGTTCCATACACCTTTATGCCTTGCGAAGCATTAGTAACTGGATCCAGGCTACAGTATGTAATTACATTGCTTCTTGCATTGCTGGGCATTAGTAGGATTCCTTCCATCTGTCTAATATTTCCCATCCAAGAATACTATCACGTTTTATTACAGCCATTTAAAAATTCCTGGTGCTTTTCCTGGCTCCCTCTGGGTGTGATAATACAGAATTTCACCCAAAATATTTTAAAGGAAAACTAAGCATTATGAGGCAGGTGAGGATAGTATTTTTCTTACCAATTTTTAGGCTTTTGCTAGCATAAAATAGTTTTAGGTTCATTAAATATGACCAATATTTTTGTTATTATTTTTATTTGCTATTTTCTTTTTTTTTTTTTTTGTTTTCCCTGCTCACTGCACAGGGGTTGGACTAGGTGACTTAAATATCCCTTCCAACCCAAACTATTCTGTGATTCTCAGAATGAGTAGTCAAATGCAAAAAAAGCTTTTTAGAGAACAAGAGCTTCATAAAATAAATAAAAAAATTAATAAATCCATGTTCTCCTGCATTAATTATCTATTAAATCAGCTCATGTATAGGCAAGTAACTCAAAATCAGATCTGAAGAGGTGTCAGTTGTATCAAAGCATCAATAGTTTAACAGAGGAAGGCAAAAGCCTGGCCCCAAATCCCTCACCCTCCCTCAGCCTTAGTTCCCCCTGCAGCTGGAGGCGCAACGTGCACCTGAGTTACGAAGGAAGGATCCAGCCTTTGCTCTCGGTGTCTGAGACATCCTGGCACTTCTCAGGGGAAATGCTGCATTTGAGGTCTTGGTAGAGTGAAAAGCTTCCTCTAGACTGAACTTCTCAAAATCCTTGCTATGCCCTCTTATGCCATCAGCAACTATGCACACAGGTCTGTCCTCTCAAGGGGCTGTGGGCTGTATGGAGGCAGAGCTGCCTGTGCAAATACAAGTGACTGCTTGTAAGTGAGGGCGGTAACAAATCAGCCTGCATAAGGAGCACAGGAAAGCAAAAGTGTTTGGTATTCCTCATCAGGATTGGGCTGGCCTTTGGGGCCGAAAGGCTCTATGCTGTTCCCCCTTTAGCATCGCTTCCCATGGATGTGGCTGTAACTCCTTCTCTGCAAGCAGCTCCAAACCTTCTCTGCACTGCTCCGTCTGGCCCCGCACCACTGACAGTGGTGGCAAACACGCACAGCACTTGGACATTTGCTCTCTGCCAGCCTCAGGAAAGCATGAGAGCCTCTGAATGGGGGATGCCAGGTAGGCACAAGGGCTGGGTGTGTGCCCTCGGGGAGCTGCCCACATCCCCTTCCCTCCCAGGTCTTCTCAGTCAACAGGTGAGGGTGGGAAAGAAAGACCAATGCCATAAAGAATATATACTGGTGTAGTCCAGACAGCAGCCAGAAGGCTCAGCAACCAGCAGTGGTTTGGTCAGAACTATGGATGGTTTCAAATGTTTTTGTAAAATGTTGTGTGGGTTTTTTTTTGCAATTATTTGTGTTTTAAGTTTAGTTATCCAATGTAAAAGAGAAAGTCCAAAGCCTATCAGTGTCTTTGTTAAGGAGATATGACTCCTTAAAAAAAAACACATAGACTTTTAGTATCGTCTTCTTTGGGATAAAATATTTTAAAATTTATTCTTGACATCCTGTTACAAATTAATTTCAGGTTCAAATTCCATTTTCACAGTACATCTCCTTACTTTTAAAGGTATAGCCCAGTTCAGAATAAAAAGCAAACTACATTCACTGTGCATTTCTGCCCTTCCTGGACAAAAATGTGGCAAACATACACAAACTCAAGGAGTTGACAGCCTATCAAATTCTGAAATTGCAATAGGCTGACAAAAACTCAAGAAATTGTAAGACAGCATCTGCTTGTTCACTGCAGTTAATCTACATATAATGAGGTGAAGATTTCATTAACATATTAAAGTGGCGTCCTTCTGCCCCAGGTCAGGGACGGCTGGAGCAAGAATTATCTGATGCTATCTTTATGCACAGATTAGTCGGAAAAATCTCTTGTTGTCTCAACTGGCGAAAGAGAATATTGCATGTATGTTTTGGGTCAGGGAGATGGAGGTGCTAGATTTCCTGTACACCAGCTTTTTATGGACACCCATCTTGAATCTATAAGTATCATCGTGTTGCTCCACTGAAATCTGAGCAGGAATACCCTTTCTTGCCCTTCTCCTTAGAACTGCTCCTATTGTTTCAGCTGTCTCCAGTGTCTTGCTTTGAATCGCTGATTATAAATGACCTAAATTCTCAAATTTCCATTTATGTATTTTCTTCAGGAAGCTTCTGTCAGATTCCAGGACGGAATATTTTAGGAAGGAGAGGTTAAAATAGACACATATGATTTTGAGAAATAAAAGATAAACACTGCAATCCATAAAGCCATCTGAATATAAAAAAGGTTTGTCTTTTGCCCATGCTAATTACAAAATCAAAAATAGAAATATTGAGCAGGGCATAGCCAATTAAGTTTGCCATTCACTAAGCTTGTGGCTTTCTTACAGAGACTTCTACCATAATAATAAGGAGATGGAAAAAGGAAGCAGTCATTAGCAATGCTCAGGGAAGTTGGTTTTCTTGATGTGAACCACTCGTGTGGTAGATCTGAGAGGCAGCAGTAGTTAGTGGCTTTTTCTTAGACAGTTCTCCTTGTAGTGAAGAGTGTAATGATGGTCTTCTTCTAGTGGCATCAAAGTATGTTGATGCTACTACTGAAATGGTTTTGCAGACATGAGAAATGAGCATCCTCATGCTTGCTAAGCTGTGCATGATTATTGGGTTGGAAGGAACCACTTAATTTTGATGATTCCCAGAGAGGAAGGGTCTGGAGTTTTGGAATATGTCAGAAGGCTTCCAGGATTTGGTGGCCTTACTGACAGAGCAGACACAGGATGCCTTGGTTTACTGACAGGAGAGGGATAAGATAACAGGTTTATTTGTGTCAACAAGTCTTGCTGTTTTCTACTGGAGCTGCAATATTCTCGAGCCCCTCCTCCTGAGGTGTCTCATACAGGACACCTGAGAAGCACATTTCAGGAGTGTTTCAAAGGAGAGCATCTCCAGCAGCAGCACCATGTCATGCTCCTGGGCTTGGGTTTTGTGGTTCCATGAATATGAGAGAGGAAAAGTTGACCAAATGCCCTCCAGAGGTCCCTTCCAGCCTAAATTATTCTATGGTTTTTCTGTAAGATCTTGACCTGATGAAGTATGGCTTGGAAACAGGGCTTCACAATCATCCTCTCATTTCTGCAAATTCTGTTTGCCCAGAGTTCACTCAGCGTCGCTTCAAGTGAGCAAGTGTGGCTTTCTGAATAGTACTGGCCCATGCCAGAAAGCTGTCATTCACTAGAGAAATGATGGCTTACTGAGCAGTATGATTATATCGTAATCTTTAAAGAGCACGGGTGCAATCTGTGTGTGAGTGAATGAAATGTTGTACCCTGTAAGACAGGCTGAGAATAATTTTCTAGTAAGTGTCAGGAAATTTTGAAAGACAACATGTCGCTGAGTGATTAATGATCAGACAGAGGAAGAAAAGAAATTCTGTACCAGTATACACATGTACTAGTAAAAACTTACCTGAGGTAACCTTTGTAAGACTAAACAATTTATCAGTGCCCATTTGCCAAAGGAAATCGGTGAATTGATAAATTATTAGCATAATTTGTATTTACAAAAATAGTTCACCAGTTCCCAAAGAAGAATATATCATACTAAAATCTGGCTTGCATTTCAAACTGTGGATTAATAACAAATGAAGGAATGCTGGCGCTAATTCAGATTCCAGCCATGAAGTCTCTGAATTGTGAGCTGGAAACGACAATAATGTATTTCATAAATACAGCTATTGTTTTTGCTGGCATAACGTAGCAGTTATAAGAGCACTGTGTAACGTTTAGCAATCTTAAAGGCCAGGGAGCAGCCTGAAAATCTTCTTTACGTTATTTGGGGGATTGAAAACTTATTCTGAATTGAACTGAAATACACACATCAAATTGCTAAAATGGAAAGTGTACATTGATGGTTTTGAAGTTTTCCCTAATTTCAAACTCTTATTTATAAGGGAATATTTTATTAAAACAAATTGTTCTTGAGATTGAATATTTATATAAACACTAGGCTGTAGTTTTCCTTTCCACAGAAACATTTGTAGATGTTGGATATTTGGTGTCGAGGAAAAATTGAAAAGGAATTAAAATGTACCACTGAAGTAAGCGGTTGCTGAACCTGGGCAACTTCGTTTCTCTCTTCCAGAGACATTATCATGCACCTCCTTATCAAATCACAGCTTTAAAAATTAAATAAATATATGGACCTGTTTTTACAGATCTGGGATCAAAAACATTGCTGCTGAGCTTTATAGCAAATTTCAGTCTAAACAGGATAAAGTATCTTTTAAATGTAGGTTTTGCAGTTGTAATTCTCCGTTAAGATTAATGCAATTTCATTTTAGGCATATGTGGAGACTTGAATAAATAAGTACTCTTCTTTTGTTAAAAATAGATTTTGTTGGCATACTTCTCGTGGATTTTAAATCACACAAAACAACAAGGAAGATTCAAATTCACTTTTTCACAGAAAGATTTTCTATGGATAAGCTTTTGCATATTTATGTGAACCTAAAATGGGGCTTAAAAAAATTTATGTTTGACTCATCCATATTCTAAGGCTGATAAAGGAGCTTACGAGTGAATCTGACGTGCTTAATTCAGGGAAAACAGAGACAAGGAGGAGCAGTAGTTCTGTTCCCTGAGTAGCGATTAAAACAAGATGAGCTGAGTAGGTGTTGTCCATCCTAATTAAAAAGTTTCTATTGATTCTGAGGGAGCTCATGCTGACTTTTTTCCAAAGGAAAACAACGCATGTTACAGAAATAGTGCTTCAATTCCCATGAAGAATATTGGGAGCTTACTGACCCAAATAAAACACAGAAGCTTTGAGCAGTCACACCGTGAGCCCAGATTCACACAGCATTTAGGTTCCTGGCACAAGTTTTACTGAGAAACTTTGACCTAGATGAGATCCACCCACACCAAGAAAAGTCATTCTATCTGCATGGTTCGTAAGCCAGGCTGTAGACTCAGGGGTGCCACACACCTTGCGTTAGCAGCAGGAACAGGAAGAGCTCCCAGCTCCTGGACTGGGAAGGTTCCTATGCATGGCTTATAATGCATGGGAAGAGTTAGATATTGGAGAAGTAAATTCAGAGAAGACTGCACATTAAAGCAGGAATCTCTTAAGTAGTGTCAGGAAAGGCCAACGGGAAAGTTTTTAGTTGCAGTCTGTCTTTCAAAGAGAGTTGGAAACCTAATTCCAGGCTACAGAGATGCATTTAACCTCAAAATGAAATTACAGCTGTGAACCCTTATCTGGAGTTAATCACTGCAACTCAGATGGTCTTTCTCAACATCCACATCAAAATGCTAGGAGGGAGGTGCCCCCTTGTCAGTAGAGCACTCACTAGAGTTGTGACAGGTCCTGGCTAAATTTCTCCTTGGTTATTGGATGTGAGCCCATTTCCCAAGAAATGTGATGCCCCATTCTTGTACTCCACTCTCCCGATTTATCCTGGTGAAGCTGTTCTCCTTTATGATAGGTATAAAAGAAAGAGATTAGTTGGTTTAGCCGCTTTTTTTAGGATACTGGCTTGATGCCATGTCCTAGCCCTTGCTCCCACAGACTGTGCAAAGCAGAACATCTTCCCTGGTACAGCCTGAGCACAAAACACCCAGTCAGTCACTGGCCTAAGGATTAGGGATACCTTGGGATTGGTGGCAGTAACCATAGACTTTTGCTTTGCTGTTTAGTTCTGGAGAGAGCCTGAGATATTCCAAACGGTTACAGATAAAAAGTAATTAAGAATGTCTCATTAACTAAGATTTCTTCCAGACAGAAATGTGAATTGCAGGTCTTGCTGTGAACTATGCTCCCTATTTGTCCTCATGACACCTATTTGGCATCTTAAGATGTATTCCTAGATGGCACCTTAAAACAGTCAAACATCTACCCAAGGAAAAGCCATTCATATCGTAATAGTTGCAGTCATGATTTTGTAGGGATCTAGCAGCTTTTTATTTGTTACACTTGTTAGATTCTCAAAATGTAAATCCTATTTCAGTGTCTTTTTCCTCTGCTTAATTATGACTTGTTTAAATTCTTTGAGATCAGGATAACTATGATAAGGGTAATGTTTTTTAATATATCTGAAGCATGCAGATTTGCAGAGTTGGATTTTCCTTCATCAGATGTTGAGTGTCAAAGGTAGTCACATAATTGGGTGTCTGTGTCACTATAGCCAGTTGCAAAATACGGATCTTTTGTCTAAAAAAAATCAAGAATTCAGCCTCTGCGTTGGGATTTATGCTGTTTCTAACTGAACTGAAAAAGCCTTGAGAATAGACTTTCCATTTTGTTGGGCAGAGGAGGAGGAAAAGGAAGACTTTGTTTTGACGGTTTCATTTTTGTTTGCTTGTGAAGACTCTAGTTAATATTTTAATATTGGAGACAAGCTCATCCGATGTAAATATCTCATAAAAGTCACTTTAATACATACAAATGTAGTAAACCAGAATTTTTAACCCTTTATGTTGTGAAATTCTGGTGTCAATGAAGTTGTCAGTCATTTAGTTAGAGGAAATTAAGAATTTGTTACCAGAAAGAGGTGAATGGGTTGGAATTGATCCTATTGAATCACATGTGCAAATGCATTGACCACCTTGTAGTTCCCAGTGTCAGCTAATTATATTGCAAATGCCACCGTGCCTTTATCCAGAGGCATACCTGGGTTTCTGCATGCTGTTGAAGATGTTCAGTAGGGTTCTGTCTTGTTTTTAGACACCGGTTTATAAGAATGCAAAAGCAAAGTAAGCACAATTTTGTAAACCTGTTCGGCTGTTCAGCACAAGCAAATGCAGTCTCCTGTGATCGTTCCAAAACTGTTAAACTTCCTTAGCTTGCCAGTGTGATTCCTGGCAAAAGTCAGAAATGTAACTTAAAGTAAATTAGCTCTTTACGCTTGAATACTCAAATGACTGATAAACACATCTGGATGTATTTACCTTTCAGTAACAGCTGATTTCTTTCCCCCAAATATATTAAAAAAAAATTGTTGCATTCTTGCTTATTGGGATTTCTAACCAAATCCAAATCATTGAGGCATGAGAGTAAGGTACCCAACTACAAACTTCATTGCCCGTGAAAAGCCACACTTAATTCACTGATCTTCCAAATTACTGTGTCCAGGGAAGGATTAATGGAGCCGTCTATCCACTGCTTCGGAATCTCTCAAGAACATTTTGAGATTGTTAAAATGTTGTTTTAGTTAATAATAGGAGTATTAACTCACTCAATGGGAGTATTGATTTCCAGATAATTTACAGGTGGAACTTGCATCATTTTGAATGTATTTATATGAAACATGAGAAACATTCAGGGAAGCCATCTGGAATTAGCAGCCAATACACTTTTGGGAATCCAATTGCTTCAGTTCAAATCTATGAAGTTTAAAGTATTCTGTAAGCAATATAATGTTTCTGTCGAGGCACTCTCCTCCAGTCGTATGTTGTGGCAGGGGTCTCCTCAGCTGCTGCCTCTACTCACTTACCAGAGAGAAAGCTGCTTCTGTATGTGCTCTTCCCGTTGGTCCTCCAGACCATACACATGCACCGAATTTACTGATGTATTCTAGTTTAGTCTTGTTTACTAAATACATCATCACACCAGGCTATGGCTTAAACATTGATTCTTCATGGTTCAGAAAGCACTCTCAGCTCTTCTGTGACATTTGGACAAAGCTAGAGTGGCTGGAGTTTATGGAGTTGGGCTGCAAAACTGTGATTGACCAAATAGTATCAATCTGACAGAGCGGAGGGAGAGAACGAAGGACATACAATAAATAACGGAGACAGTGCATATATTGTAAAGCGTGCTGGGAATTGAGTTGTAAATGTAAATCCCTTTCTTCCTTCATGTGAAACTGCAAAAGCAACCAGTAATTGGAATTATCTGATAAATGTTACTGAAGTGAATAAATGTTACAGCTTTTAGTGCCAAAGTCTCCCAGAGCACATTCTCTACGGGCTTACTCAGCCCTAAAGAGGTCAATAACCTTTAACGCAATCCATTGAGGAAACAGAAATGTCAGAACTATAAAGTAGCCTATATCAATTTCAGGCCCTTCCAAATAACCAGTTTGACCTATGGATCTAAGTACTGGAAATAAACAGGAGTCTTGAGCCACTGAAATGCCAACCACCTCCCCGCTGTTTAGACTTGAACAAAAATGACCGTTTTGGTAGGATCCCAGTTATCATTCAACAGCAACGAGTGACCGTTTTTCATTATTATTACTTTTAAAACATTGCAGGACTGCTGTACTGCCTTCAGAGTTAGTGATACGTAAGTCATTTGGCTGACATTTTCATAAACATCTGCTTTTTTCAGAGCAAGCCACAACAGTCCTCTTTGTTAGGGTTTCCTGGTGTTCTAATGTAATCTCCATGGATGTTGCGGTCTGTTTCTGCAGAAACAAAACAAATACAAAACCAACCAGCCCCTCCAGAACTTGGAGTGGGGTGGAAAGACCTTGAGAGCTTTCATCCCTCTACATTCATGGTTCTCACCCGTAGCTCAGCTTTGGTGAGACTTCACAAGAGGCTAGCATTTGCTTCCCTGGGTGGTGATGTCTTCCTGATGTAGAGCAAGGTTTCTGGACTTTCCAGGGTGGGAAAACTGTGGATGATCAGGTTGGAAGGCTAACGTTCTTCCTCATGACAATTGTTGAATTTCCAATAGCCCAAGGGGCTGAAAGTAGGTGTCTCAGGAAAAGGCTTTGGTTTATTGTTGTTACATTAAAATACAGATATTAACTTGTGTTTAAAGTTTAAAGTTGTGTTATTCTCTTGCCCTAAAAATGCTCATATTTCTAATAGTGTGGGATGGTGGCAGTAACGCTGTTCGAGGTGGTGGGGGAGAGAGAGACTGCTTTCTCATAAATTGTCAGCTTAAGTAAATAGCGAGCGTGCCAGAGAACCAAACCTGTAAAAATAGTTTTGTTTCACTGCTTCTTAATCCATACTAGCCAGGAAATATTGAGAGAGTACGGTAGTAAGAGCTGTGTTGTACTGTGGAAATATGCTGTTATGACTTAGAGTTCCTGTCAGAGAAACTGAAATTTTTGTCTGAGGCCACAAGGTGAGAAACTTTAGAAAGTGAGAAGCTCTCTTATTTATGAAGGGATATGGGCTCACATTAAATGTTTTCATCTAATAACAAGTACCATTAAATAACTGGGTTTGGAAACCTCAGCATATATTTTTTTTTTTAATTAAAGTGAAAAAAAACACTGGAAAACCTAAGCAGACTATTTAACCACTGAGCATGTGCTGTGGGAAGCGTGAATTTACATCTTCTTTGCTCTTATCAGAAGTCATAGAGGGCAGGGGTAGCAGCAACATAGTGTCTGGACTAAGCAACCTCAAAACATAACGCAGCCAAATAGTGTGCCTTGACAGCTGTAAATAACCTCCTACATGCATATACAGAGCAGAAATAAACACAATTTATCATTTGAAAATTCCTACTTTTACTCTAACAGTGACCCTGATCACTTTGGCCCAGGGGGTCCCGCAGTTGTCTGCCTAAAGCAGTCAGACGAGATACCAAGCCCATTTTCCAAGGTTTGATGGGATCCTAAAGGAGATCTAAAGTGTGTTTCTTAGGGGTTTTTTGGGTTGTGTTTTGTTTTGGTTTGGGTATTTTTAAAATTTATGTTAATTTTTAGGATATACCACTTGGCAGCTGCCTCATACAGCTGGGTGTACCAACTGAGTCATCAGCTCTACAACAGTACCTTGGAACTGTGCTGGCTTTTACGACAGATACAGTACAGAATAGAAATAGACCAAATAGTTGAAGGCAGCTGGAAGGTTACGTACTTCAGGGAAAAGGGAATCTCTTAAAAAAATAGAGAAAAAGCAGGGCCTCAGATTATCGTGAGAGTAATTAAAAAACAATAATGTCTAGGACTTCAATCCACTTTTTGGCAGTGGATTGAAACGTGCCTGAGAAAGAGATCAGAGACTTCATCCGCATTTTTTCAGATGGGGAACCTGAGATGGTGAATGTTAGGTGATCTGTACCGTCCGTGGGAGGTCACGGTGCCTGCGCAGTCTCACAGGCCCCCGTTCACTGTGATTACAAATGCTGCACTTAACTTCCAGGGCAGCATCTCACTCCAGAGACAGGTAAGGGTGGCTCAGGGCCAATAAAATACAAACAACTCAACAAATGACACAGCTGCTCTTAGAGGAAAATTAATGATGGTATATTAATTGCTACTTTGGCAAAAGTTTACTCTTGAACTCACCTCCAACTCCCACCACTGCTCTGAGCATGCTTTCTCTGCTGTGTCACATCATGGCTATGCTGAACTCTGCTTTGTACGTTGCAGCAGTCATTGATTCTAAGACTCCCATCCATCTCCTAGGAATGCCATTGCTCATCCCTATCTCCTCACCTGACAAACTATGAAACTATATACCAAATTTTATACCATGAAAGCTGCCGTATTTTCAGTGCCCCTTGAGATCTGTAGCCACTTGGCGGGTTTCCATGATACCCGGCAAGATCTAATGAAAGGCAGCCGCGTAATGGTAGTAACATTGCTCCAGCTAAAACCCTTCAGCCAGTCTGTGGCACACAGCTCTGCCTCCCAAGGGTTCCCTCTCTCACCAGTTCCTCTTCCAGGCAGGAGAAATTAAAGGCCTGTCTGCTTTTTGCTTGAGCCAGGCAGCCTAATGCTTCTCTAATGTCTGCGGTCCCAGAAGACGGTTTGCTTCTCAGAGAGGTGGTTGCACTCTGTGGAAGGGTGGAAATAAAACAGATAATGCTTGCATTTGTTTTCTTGAAAGCATTTTTGGCTCCAGAATCCTCCTGGGAAGGGCACATGCTAAATGTCAGGAAAATGTTTGTAATCAATGATTTACAATGTTCAAACCAGTGTAATTCCAGTTTAGGCAATAGAGAGGAGGAAAGCAAGTATATGGTATAATGTATAGGCTTTCGCAAGGAGAATGCTGACTGGATGGCAGGTACAGACCCTGGCTGGCTCAGACCATCTGGAATGGGGTTAAGGACAGATCTCCTTGTAGCTCCTTCTGCCTGGCATGTCTAGACCTTTCCCTGTGGGAGCTAAAACAACGAAGGGCAGGGGGATGAAAGGGAAGCCACCAGACGATGACATAGTGACGCCATCTGGTCCTGAGCGATCTAGCACTGCGCTGCTGGAAGGTGCTGTAATGACATAAATTCAGCTTGGCACGAAGGCAATAAAGGTCTGCTTTCACTTGTCTGAGCCATTTTAAGACATCTTTCTGAGAGGAATGTTTCACTTTGTGCATTGTCACTGGTAGTACAGGAAAGACTGTGTCTGTGCTCCTGGAGGAGAGGTAAGCAGAAGAGACCCAGAGCAGCTCTTTCTGTATCTGCTGATCAAACAGAAATACTGTCAATCGAACCTCCAATTCTTTGAAGAAATCTGAAACTCTTGCTGTAAAGGGATGGCTTAAAACCAGTTTGGGACAGAGGGGAAGTACTAATAGGGAAATGAAAATAGTTGAATGAGCTAGCACTACCTGCCACCCTTTCTTCAGCTATAATTTCTGCCTTTCAGTGTAAATACAGTTAACAGCTTAGAACTGGTCAACTGTGGCAAAAACAGTATTCCTGAACCCTTATCTCAGCCTGAAGAGCGGTTCAGCTCCATCATGTGCCTGCTCTTTAGTGAGGAATGCCTACAGCATTAGCTTTTTTGAAGAAAAATAACTGGCAGTAGTTATCGCCATTCACCATTTGTTGAGCTATGTATTCAGCCAGGAAGCACAAAAATACTGCATAACCAAAGTGTCCATGTGGCATGAAGGGAGAATAATTGGAGCAAACAGCTTGGGAACTGTCTGTGCGCTGAAAAAATGTTTTCCTATGCTATTCAGCAAGGGTTTCTGACTAACAAACAGATTTTTCTCTCATCTGAGCAGCCTGAAATTACTTTCTGGTGCAGCAATAGCATACACATTTCAGATAATTTATATGTAATAAATTAACCAATAGTTCTGCTTCTCTACATAGAAGGACTAGCAAACCCCTCACAGATCCAGAGTAACACCATGGTGTGATAATCTAATCCATGCATATAACCTACTTGTGTTGCGCTCATTATAACCAGGACCTGGTGTTCAAAGTCGATAGAAGTTTGGGAAGATACAGGTCTGAAGTAGTTTATCAGTCTGGAAAAACCTGTCCTTCTGCCCATCAATCATCTAAAAACATTGCTTTTTACTAATCTGTCAGAATTAAAGCCGCATTGTCCTTTTTGGAAGTGCTCCTCTAGCACTTTGTCAAGTGAAAAACCAGGCAGTGCTGACCCAACAGGACCATTCGTTGCCTAACTTCTCAATACGTCGGTGATTCCACCCACATCTGCTCAGATGGGCCTGAACATGATCCAGGCTTCAGTGAAGAACCTGAGCTGGCAGGAGATTTCAGATCAGACTTCACGTATAGCTGGTTCCCAAGACAAAAAGAGCATTTTTGACCTGTGCTCTTAAAGGTGTTAATGTGATGTAATTCCAGCTGCCCTGAGACAGAGTTTAAGAAGGTGAAAAATATCTTTTCAGTGGCTCAATTCCAAACTGAACTGCAGTAAAGCCGGGCTATATTAAGACATGAACACTTCGCAGTGACTCTGCTCTGCCATTGGAAATGGAAAACAGCTGCGGGACCTTGTGAAAACTGCTGGCTAATATAATTGATAAAGATGTGGGTTTTTTCCATTGCATTGTTTAAAAATTATTGACATTTTTGAAGAGATCCTCATTCCTACAACACTTGGTTATCCCCATTAATGTGTTTTAATGCAGCGTGTCTTTGCTACGTACTGATAGATCAGTGATGAACTTGACATTTATTGATGAATCTGGCAAAATAACAACATTCCTGGAAGTCAAATGACTTCTGTTTTTTTTCCAAAACTTCATAACAAATAACTGCATTACCATCTATAGTCTCAATGTAGTTAAAACAAACATCTGAGGATTCATAGCAGAAGTGAATTTGGACTGGTCTGCAGCTGAGCTTTTAATTTTGCAGATTATTCTCTGAAGCAGAATTCCAAGTTTACAGAATAATCTGGAAATTATCAATGCAATAGCAAGCAAATGTGCTGTATTTTGAGGACTAGACAAAATACACTTACATTTTATTTTTTTGTTAAAAAAAAAATCCGGCCTATTTTCATCAAAAATAAATCTAAGCATGGAGAATTAATTAACTTTAAAAAACATCACTGTTAGAACTCTATGTTTCTTAATCATTCCCCACCATTAGCAATGTTATTTCTTTGAGACTGGCAGGAAGGATATTGTATTCAGCATTTTCCCTTTGCAGTGCATGGGCTCCTGCAAGTTACATAATGTGGCTTTCACTCTGCTGCAGTTTTTGAGGTGTGTCTTCCATCAGACAAGGTAGAAACGGAGAACAAATCTTCTGAATGGAAAAACTGGGCTGACAAGTCTGACATTTCTGTGGTTTATGTTACCTGTTAGCAAAAACAAATAAGCAAGCGCCAGCCACATTAGGCAGAGAGAGAGAATAATTGATGCGTAAGTTTTCAGTCTTCCAGCATTTTTAATTACCCAGGTTTGGTTCTTCAGCTCTCATTTTCCTAGATTGAAAAAGCACATGTTAATGGTCTCTACTGAATTTAACTATAAATCCTTCTAATCGTTTTGCCTTTGTTATCATGACATCAGTTATTTATGAATTGTTATTCCTTAGTAGAAATAAGGAAATCTTTCATTATTCTTTTATATCAATCCCCTTATGATACATATTTAAGTAGATCATTGCAGAATTGTACATAGAAGGATGCCAAAGCCAAACACAAGTTCTAAAGGATTGACAGCCATGAGCATCAATCTGTACACGGCTGTGTTACGCCAGCTAGGGTGTTTTGACCGCATGTGTGTATTAGAAGTAATGCTTTAAAACTGTATTTCTTACATCTCGTTTGTAAAGATCTGAAGGCTGTACTTCTGGAAGTAAGTAGATCCCTTGTTTTTGGACGAGGGAAGGTTGCCAAATGATTAATAAGGGAATGACTGTAATACCGCAGCAACGTTAATTTATTTCAGATGCCAAAAGTCAACATTTGAAAGACAAACACTGCAAGTATACAACCTGCAGCTCAGAAAACATATTCATAGCAAATATCCTGATAACCTGTACCAATAAATACTCTAACTTTGTGAGATTAACATATAGTTTAAGACCTCAGAAATCATTCTGGTTTACTATGGGAAAAGCCCAATGTTCTCATGTATGAAAGCTGGATTAGACAAAGTGCATTTAATACCTGAGGTCATTCAGACATGGGAGATGTTTTTTCTTTTTTTCAGAGCAGTGGAGTACAAATGCCTTCTGTATTTATATATATTCCATACTTTTTTACAGTGCCTTCTACTTTTCATTTATAGTCTGTAACTCTATGATGCACTTCAAATACACTCAGATAGGTGTTCCTCTGAAAAATAAATAACATTTGAATATTTCCAGGGATGGGACAACCACATCCTCTCTGGGCAACCTGTTCCAGTGCCTCACCACCCTGACAGTGAAGAATTTCTTCCTTATGTCTAATCTAAATCCACCCTCTTCCAGTTTAAAGTCATTACCCATTGCCTTATCACTACATGCCCCTGTGCCTGACAAATTTGGACCCAGATCATCGGCCAGGGGACTGCCGACTGGGGACAGGGAATCTTTCCATCCCCAACAGTCAATGAACGTGAAGAAAGGAAAGCCTGGACCAGAACTCCTCTGTGAATCAAAATTACATGTGTTTTTAGTGTGTCAGTAACTGAATTGTATCACCATGGCAAATAATACAAACTTTTATCCAGACACATGAGGTTAAATGGCTCACACTAACTAAGTTTAGAGCCTTTTGCAGCTAAGGAAATGCCACGTAAAGCAAATGCCACACAAAGTAGCTGCCCACAGAGAAGGTGCCTAAAAGCTCCATCCAGGGCCCCCACCCTCCCAAGTGGGATGCCACAGAGGCTGCAGGCATCTCCAGGAGAAACGGAGAAGGGCAGAGGGGAGCTCTTCCCAGTCACCTAGACCAGTAGTCATCCCTTGTGGGGACAGCAGGCCAGTTAGGACAGGTACCTTCGCAGGGGAGAGAGAAATACTAGCTTTACTGCTAATTCCCAAGCTTATTTCCTGGCTCTTCCCTGATTTCCCCAGTAAAATTGCCTTTTAATTGTATAAAATATTTGCTGTCTTTGCAGGGAAGGCAGTTCCACCTTGGAGAGGGGGTAATTAATTTTCCCAGATGCTGGGAGCTAGATTTGGTGTTTGTTCTGGCTTCAGAAGGAACCTGACCTGTCTGCTGCTTTGCTGAGCAGAGAAGATAATTTCTTCTGAAAACTTTCCTTATCATGAAACCCGCCTTGAATGTTGATCCAGTCTATGTCAGGCAATTCTTTTAGTGCAGAAGTAAAAATGAAAAGTTATCTAAATAACACCATCATTTTGAGAAACTGCCGTGACCTTCTTTTTGCAGAAATATTTGTTCTACTGGACAAGTATTTTATGCTATTGGCCCACCACATCCTCCAATTCTTGTGTGAATTGTAGGGATATTGTATTTTCACCCTGACAGAATATTGTAACTACATCCGTCAGCTTGAATTTCAGTGGTAACTTTTTTTTTTCAACCCAAAGTACTTTTAATTAGATTTAGATTAATTTAGATAGTATAAACATGTTCTAAAAGTGTAAGACAGCTGCTCTGTCTCATATGATAAGCAAATTAAACAGGTCATGTTTTCATTCATCATTGCTGAGGATCAGGGGGCAGGGATAGATTGTGAAGGTAAGGTGGTTTCTTTTCTATCAGATGCTGGCAGTGCCTTTGAACATGAAAGGATGCCATTAAACTGCTGAACCTCAAGTGACAGAGCGGAGTTCCTTTGCACAGCAGAGTTGCCTTCTGGCTATGCTGACAATAGAAAATGTGCGTACTGTCAAGAACGATCTGTTTCTGAGCCTTTCTGATGAATACGGAGGTAGTAGCTGAGCATAATATATCTGAGGCAACTTCTTGATGGGCTCCCTTACAGAGAGTAGAGACTTTTGTGGGGGAAGAGGCATGGAGAAGAAGGCAAATTAGAGATTCCCTATTGATGAAAGCTATGACATTCATATGGTCCTCATCCATATTTTGATTCATACCAAACCTTGCAGGAGTTTCTACCTTGGTTTGGCCCCATACGCATATCTGCCTCCAAACGTTGTTCTTAGTCTGGATTCACTGTGTGAGCAGCCCACTTTTCCACGTTCCGGTAGTAGCTTCGGTTTGTATGGTTACTAGTATTTGTGTCTTCATTCTGATTTTAAAAACATGACTAAGAATTTTTTCAGGTTCTGTTTTTATTGACAAAATAGACTGCAAAAATAAAAAAAAAAAGCTTAGTTTTCATCATTTTGAACAAGAATGGTGAAGACTCTGGTGACGCCTCTGCCATTAAAGCTGGAGTGTAGCTCTTATCTGTTTTCCTGTTGCTCCTGACAAAGAGGCTGTAAATCCCATTAACCTGTCTGTGAGCTTGAGATTTCTAAAAAGCAGGTCAGACTGACTCTTTAGGTGCCAGGGAAAGCTATTGTGTAATTGAGTTTTCACTTTGTTGGTGCGTATCTGTGTAAGGAATCTGTGGCTATCATGGATAAGCATGTGCTGTCTTGCATTATTTGCGTGGCTCTAGGTATTTGTAGTCTCCATTTTGTGGTTCTTTAAAGAAAAAAAAAAAACACACTCAGAAAACTTGCTTCCTTCCTTGCCACACATTATGAACAATAGCTCTGACTAATTTAAAAGGTTTTTATTTCTTCGATGCTGAAGAGAAGATACTATGAGAGAAATAACGAAAAGAAATGAATTTTACATTTAATTTTGCATGCAGTAAAGTCATAGCTGTCTCCTGGGAACTGAATTTTCTCTTCCAGTGAGAACAACTCCCAAGAAAGTTTATGTACAGATGTCTTTTAATGTACCAGCCTTATTATTCTATAAAACTTTTCTAAAAATGAGGACAGTAGCTGTGACTGTTCAGCATCTTTTCTATATTATTTCAATATTTCCTTCTTTAGGATTTGGAAACAAATTGCATTCCTATAAGAATGCAATCTTCTGACAGCATTGGCAGCTGCAAACTTGAGAGATGTACGAAAACGGTGTCTTCGTATTGTGGATGGTGTAGAAAGTGATAAGAAGCTTAGAGGAGAAAATAGCTTGGGGGAAAGGAGGATTAACCTCTCTTACTGAGAGTGGAATAGATACCAGGAAATTATATTTTGCCTGTATTGCATTCCTAGTTTGGATGCATTCAGATTTGGGGGAGGATGTTCTGGGAGAAGAGTGCGTGGGAAGGAGCTGGAGTTCTTCTGTTTCACACTCTGGCTGCATTTGCGGAGGAGACTCAGTAGCTGATAGGGAGCTGTTTGGCTTAAGTAATGTCTTTTTCTTGTTGGGAAGAGTAACTTATTTAAAAAGAAAAAGACCAAAAAAAGCCTCCTCTTTGCACCTCCATTTCTGGCAGCTTTTCCTTTCTGATCTGCCCCGTCTGTCTTTGGGCTGTTCCTCAGAAACGGCTCCCGACAAAGCGGTTGGCCCCGGGCGAATCCACCAGCAAACGGCACAGGCAGCCGTGGCTGACTCCCAGCTGTTGATCTTGGACAGGACAAGGAAACGCAATCCTCTTTTGTGGGGGATTTTGAGTCTGATCATTTTGGTGCCGTTCCAATCCAAACCTAAACCCAAACACTTCTGAATTCTCCGTGAAAGCGAGCAGCGCCTTAGGGAAAGGCTTTCCTAGAGCTGTGGGTCTTCAGCTGTGAAGAAGGCTACATGGTGGGCTCTCCTCAGCTAGCAAAGCCAGTGATCGCAGGCCCCTGGGAAGCGGGATTGCCTGTGAATTGGGGTTTTTGTTCCTCTGGTAGTCCTCCTCCAGGTGAGCTGGTTGGGAGCTGCAAGCCAGAGCTGCTGCAGAGCCGGGGCACTGGGAGAGGAGCTGGCCAAGAGCATGCAAAGAAGGCAGGCAGGGGACTGGATGGGTTTCCAAGAGACCTCTAATTTCCAGGTAAGTGGCGGAAGGAGTTTCATGGTGCTGAGAGCATCTCTGCCAGGTTCGGTCTGGTACATAAGCTGTCACAAAAAGTTGGCAGCTCTGAACTGACACCTGAAATTGGGATTGCAATGCAGAGGAGGGAATTTCAGGCAATTTAGCTGAAGTTCTCCAGACATCCCACCCAGAACACTGTGGGTTCAGGAAGCTGCTAATTAATCCAGTAAAGCTGTGCAAGACTGAATTGGGAGCAGCAAGGTTCCTTCTGAGAAAGGTGTAACTTACCACCAAGAAAGAAAGGCAAGCCCTCCAGAACAAGTACAAAGCATAAACTGTGAGTGCCCAGCAAACTGGAAGTCTCCTGCCCGTAGCAGCAACCAACGCTCTGCAGCGCTTCTCCACCTGGGCAAGAGGCCAGGCTCTCTGCATGGGTGACTTGAAGAGCACAATCCCCTGAGGTTTAGCAATCCTAGCCTGAACTCTGCTTCTCCAGGGAAACCGCCATCCGTTTTGGATCTGCGTCCCAGCATGATTTCCTCTTCCTCAGCAGAAAACCGAGGGATATAGCTAACAGGGAAATGAGGTGTTTAAACTTCACTGCTTTGCCTAGCATAACTGGTGGTGTTTGAGAGACAGGTCTCAACATTCAACAGCAAACCTCGCTATTGGTAATGCATCTTCTTCTTGCTTCGTGGAGATTTGGCATTCTCTCTTTGCTTCTACTCAGGACTTTCTTACACTATCCATGGCACAACTCCGGTTGCCCTACTAAATGTTTTAGAAAACATCACTTTAAATAAAGTCTCCAAGGCTTAATTTAGACAAGAATATTTAAACTTTTCCACAGACATGAAGTCACTAGTTGGCACTAATCTGTGTTTATAGAAATAAAATCTGCTGGTTATTATTTGCTTTTCTGTTGGTTAAGCTCCTTTAACTCATGCTGCCTTCCACACTGGTCCCCATTAGGCGGTAGCCTGACAGGTGGTGAACTTCTAGATCGGTTGGTATTTCAGCAGTTGAACAACTTCCACAACTAAATAGCTTTAAAAGTATCAAAGTCAGACCTGAATGGTATTTCTTGTGCTTGGCTTTTAGATTAATCACCTCTGGCTATGCCTGAATCCCTGTCCTGCAGGAATGTCTTTCCTCACCCCTCTATTTAAGGAGTGCAATGGCTGGAATTTAAAGCAAATATTACAAAATAATCATGGGAAACAAAGTTTGAGTTCATAACAATTCCTTGTATCAATAAAATTATTTGGAAGTGATATTTCATCAGTCAGCAAAGAGAATTACATCTTGGGTCCCTCTCACCCATCGGTACAGTTACATTTCAGAGACTTGAGCAGATACAACGATCTATTCACAAAGGAACTCTAGATTTATAATTAACTATGGAAAACATTTGGAAGAGATTTGTAAGAATAGGCAATCAGAATCTGTTGGTTTGTGATACATTAACAGAAAAGGTGGAGAGAAATTAAGATTACGATGCAAATGATTTTGCATTTTTCACCTACTTGTAATAGATTTATAGACATTTGTGACAATGAAACTGAGAGGAGTAATTAAAAAAAATATTGAAAGATGATAAAAATCTAATATTCCAAACCACTGTTCCAAAAGAAGATAGTAATTGTGAAAACTGACCCCTTGAAAAAATTGCTTAATACAAAGAACCTATCTTGAATGAGTGTCTTAAATGGCATATTTTTTCTGTCGCCTTCATGAACATCAAAATCGGCACGCTTTTCTAAGCCACGTCCAAAGGAGAGTGAAAGGATTTCATTGTTAATGTTTGTGGTGTAGATGTTTCTAAGCATTAAATGGCAGCCTGTGTTGTTTATATTGGATTTAGATCCAAAGCAGCTCTCGAAGCTGTTTTGTCAGGTGTTAAATTGCACATAAAGACACGACATTACTGACTATTGCAATTCTACCATAAGTTATCAGGTTCTAAGAAGAGGACAATACACTATTATTGTGAAGAAGAGCTATAATGCATATGAATCTTCTACAGTTACCGATAACATGACAGTCACAAAATTAAAGTCAGAATATTTTTCTGCTGTCTGGCCCTGAAGTGTGAGTTTACAGTAGAAGTGTTTTCTTCTTGGTCAGTTGTTGAGGTGTGCAAGTATTTACAGTTGAGTGGATCTGAGGCTGAGCACGCGACCTGATCCAAGACCTCGGAGGTCAGAGGAAAAACCATCATTTTTCTTCTCTCTACCACTAGGTTTTGAGAATGTAGATATTTATAGATGTAAAGGGGCATGAGATTTTCGCACTATAAACTTGTCGGTTTTTAGAGGTATACAGAGTGGTTGTTTACTTTCAAATGTAAATCAGAAGGCATAAAGAGACTGCAATTTCTAACCAATACATTCAGTATGAGACCGTGCATCCAGGATGGATATTTCAAAGCTGATGGAAACTTTTCGTCCATGTTTAGTGATAGTTTATTTGCAGGCTGCAGCTGAATTGGTTAACAGCTGATGCAAATTGGTACGAGTGAGGAAGGGGCCCACCCTTCTGAAATACAGAAAAACTCATAGAAAATACTGTTTCATGTTTTGAAGAAACCATCCTGTATCCTTCAGTTACTTTTTATTTTAACTCAGTTTATGTATCTGATCATTAAAGGCAAATAATGTTAAGCAAATGGGAATGATTATAATTTTCTTCTGCAACTGATAGATGATATTTTTGGTTGTGTTGTCCTGGAAACCTAAGTCATGGCTTACATTCTCAATATCATATCAGAGACTCTTTAGATGATTGCATTTTAATTGGCTCCAAGTGCATGGATACTTCAAAGTGGCAGCATCCAGCTGCAATCTCTATAATCTGCCAGCAGTACATATCCCAAAGGAACGATGTCCAGAATGCAAATATATTGTTTCAAATTGTAATAATATCACTGAACTTTCCACAAGTCATTCTAATCTCTTGGGAAACATTTAAATTTAGCTTAACATTCAACCTAGTCAGCATAATTGGCCTTGCCTACCCTAGATTTTGGCTACAGAATTTAGATCTCCGTAAAATATATTCCTTTTAGCGCTGGTCTTTCCTTTTTCTGACACCAAGTAGGCTTGAACTGCACAAGCCTACAGGACAATTAGGAAATGTTCCCTCTTGTTTTGCCTTGCCAGAGGTTGTAGTATTATTGTTCTTAGTTTCACTGCTAAAATTGGGAGGAACTTGCACTTTTATCTTCATGCAAAGAAAAGTTCTCTAAATCCAACTAACCAAAGCCAATAGTTCTGATAGTTGTTCCCTCACCACTATTGGGCTGTATTCATCCTTGTTTGCAAGATTGATTTATTTTTTTTTCCCAGTATTTCACAAGGTTTTGATTGCCTGACATGGAACAATTTTGGACTTCTTTTTGTTAGTATTGTTTAAATTGTCATATGCTTTATAATCAACACAACTATTTGGGTCTGAGCATGAAAGTGAAATATCTAAGCAGCATCTCAGTTACTACTAACTTCAGTGGAGGTATGTGTCATCGGTCTTAAAAAGATCAATCTTACAAAAAATTCAGGAGACAGCAAAATTTTTAAAATATTTCTTTTTTTGATGAGTTTGTTCGGTTTTTAATACTTGCTGCAGGCTATCCAAAGAGTGTTTTGTCATAGTAAATGCTAGGATGCTTCTTGTACCAGAGCTCTGCAGCAGCAGTGGGAGAAAGTGAACCAGCAAACTCGTAGCTACGCATTAGCCAGGGAAGAGGAGTACCTAGGAAGGGTTTCATTCTCTGTCAACCCTGTTGAGTGACATTAAGGGAGGAGGAATTGGAAACCAGTGGAATAAAAAGAAGGTTGGTTTTTGCTCTCCTCCTTTTTGACAACTTTTTATTGCTCCTCAAAGCCATAAAGATGGGCCAAATATTGTTTAGGAAGTGAAATTCTTCCCTGTCTTTGTTTCCTCTTCCTGGATGATACCTTACAGAAGGATCCCTAGGAATTAAAGCCCTTTTTTCTATTTCCGTGCTGCTTGTTGCTGATCCTGGACTCTCACTGAAGAATTCGGGGAAAAGACGACTTTCCACTACTCTCTCTTGCTTGTAGTGTCTTCTCTAGGGATTAAAGATCCACTTTCCATAATCTCTGTCCTTAAAGTATGTTAAAGCTCTATGCATTCTTCCAACAGACACTCAGATATTCTTAACAGGATGATTGGAGATTGTCCTTACTAAGCTTGTTAAATGTTTGAAGAGTCTTACAAGGTTTGTTGTGGTTCAGGAGAGGAGAGGAAGTCTTGAAAGAAACATCTCTTCTAGATCATGTCAACTAATAAGTTACTGCCACAATATCAGCCAAGCTATCAACTCTTAATGAGGCAATAGCAGGGCTGACACTGAGATGAATTCTGTCCATTTGATCAGAGAGTCTCAGTGGTTCAAATTTGCCTCCCTGTCTGTTGGCAAATGAGGAAAACATGCCTTTCTGCTCTAAGTGGCGTTGGTGCAAGAGGGAAGAAAAGGGTTGATCACCCAAATCTCTTTGACTTCCAGTACAAAGGCATCTGATGCCCTTCTCTCCCAGCCTGTGTTTGGAGAGAGGCTCACCAGTTGACTGGGGATTATGGAAAGCTGTGTTAGGTTCGTACATTTTGCTTCTCAGAAGTGTCATTTATCCTCTTTGGTAACAGGCTGGTAATAGCACTTTGTTTAATTTTAAGCACTATCCTCTGTTCATTTAAATGGTAAATTCCATTATGTGCGTTTAAGTTATTTAGGATCAGTAGGCCATCTGGCATTACTGCAAGTAGTGAGGTTCTGGTTAAAATGTAAAATGTTCTGGTAAAACAAAATAAAATAGCAGCAAAACAGAAGGAATATTCTCTGCTCATATTTCTGACATTCCTTATAGCTTCATTTAAAGACTATTTAAAAATACAATTAGTATATATTGCATTTAATTTGCATAAAATGGTATTGATATGTATTTGGTTAATGAAATCACCAGCCACAGGCTTGGAATCAGCACACAGATAGATGCTGCGTAGGCAACCTGATTTCTTGCCCCTGCCTCCACCCCATGGATGCCCATTTCTGCCATGTCCCTGCGGTAAATGAAGTTATTGGAGTATGGAGGAGACCCAGACCCCGTGACTTAAATCTACAAATCTCAGTTTGGGTAGGTTTCTCTCTCACTGAAGCCAGCCTGCAGAATTACTCAGGATACTCAACCTATCCCATTTTGTATTAAAAATATACTATTATGAACTTAAAAGATTAGTACGCTGAGGTATGGAACATGCTTGTTATCTAAATTGTTTGCTTTGCTACTCATTATTTATTTTTATTGTACTTTAATTTTCTTGTCCAATTTTATAGAAAGCTTTATAAAACCCACAGTGTTTTAGCACAAGTATCTTGCCTCACTATTATCAGGAAGCACTTAATCAATGAAAAAATGTTGTGAGGTGATTAATGTAGTAATTCTTCCTGACAGGTAGAGGGTTAAACTCATCACAAGTTCGCAGCACTAAAAGGGCAGAGGATTTATTTTTGTCTGTTGTGAACAGTCTTGATAGAGAGAATACCAATAAGCTTTTTGGTCATCCAGAACATCAGTCTGTTTGCCAGGACCTGCACAAACTGCTCTAGTATGAAATTGCAATAGCTGAGCGGCTGGTTTAAAATGTCTGGAAGGAATATAGCTGTTGGATTATCTCGGCAGGCAATTACTACGCAGCAGTAATTTATAAGAGGGATTGATTCTGCATTTCTCAGTGGTGTAAATCCAGTATATGAGTACTTTTAGAAGAAATTACCACCAGAACCATTTTTTTCCTTGAAAGAAATAAATTGATGCTATGTATGTATGAAAACTAACTGCTTCTTGAAGCTCTTCAGAACCAGAGCGATTTTTGGTCAAAGCATGAATTTCCATTGAAATACTGATCAAAATGCCACCTGGGTCCAAAAGGCAAGTGCCTGGGCTGGACTTCTCTATTGGCATCGTATCCGGTGGGCTACCCTGCATCCTAGGCTTCCAGGGACAACAGTTTCAGGCTAGTTCCAGCAGGAGATGTCCCTGGAGCTGCTAAGTTTGTGGTTCTGAGGCAGCCCCACTGTATTCACACAGTTACATGCATTTGTAGTTTATTATTTTCTCAGAATTCTTCTTTTGCAACAAATTTCAGGGACTCTGCTTCTCATCCTGACCAGGAGCTGAAACTCCCAGATCTTCCTGAACAAATAGACATTCTGTATTTTTAGCAGACTCACTCCACTATAACTAGGCTTTAATTATCAACTGTAAGCCATGTATTGCTCTTTCCAGAGAGTACAAAAATGAGTAATCAGCTGGACATTCTGAGTATGTCGCTGTACACTGATACTTATTGCACGTGGGAGTGGTAATGGTCCATTGCTGACCTACTTAATGAAAACTTGTGTAGATGATGCTGCTCTGACTCTGTTTGCAAACAAAGAGCCGGCAGCAGATACGCCTGGGAGGCAGACTATAAGCTGAGATTTGTGTGGCATCGTTATGCGTGCGTAGGCAGTTAAGATATTTGCGGTGCAATCACGGCCTCATTGAAGTGGGTGGCAACTTTCCCACTGCCTTCAGTTGGGCCGAATGCTCGCCTTTCTGTTGGTATTTACCCAGAACGCTTCACTGAGTTCAGTGGAGACTAAACGGAGTAAAATTCAGCCCAATGCTGTGGCCCTACGAAAAGAGCTCTGAAATCAGCTGATGTACATAGGGTTTGTATTTATTCCGCTGTCTGTTTTTTGCAACAGTTTTCACTCAAATTTGTTTCCACTCAGATATGTGGAGGTTATCTGGAAGTTCTCTGTAGGCATTCACAATTGTCTTGCTAAACAGTTCTCTAAGTAATGAGTATAAATGATTAAATTCTGTTATCAGGCTGGATAAAGTCCAGCGACATGGCAAAACACATGGGCTTCCAGAGCAAGATGAGCTACAGATGCACGATGGACTAAAACACATTTCAAAAGCCTCTCTCATTCATGTGTTTCCCACAGAACATGATTGATGGAAAGAGGAAAGTCTGATTTTCGATATTAAGCTGTAATGTCCGTGTATTATGTGAAGGCAGAACTTGGCTCCTTGCTTTTGTGTTGATCTGAATGTGCTGAGACTCCTCAGGGTTCAATTCCAGGCAAGGAAACACTCTCACATGAAGTCTACGAATTATTATGACTTTATAACTCTGAAATATAAAAATCCCAGGTATTTCTGTGCTTTAAAAAAAATGCAGGTTTTCCAGCAGTATATTGCAAGGATCGGTGAATCTGTGTGGGGAGGGCATGTAATCTCTGGAAAGAGGGCTGTGTAATTATTGGCCTTAATACCGTTCCGTAATGCTGTCCCTAGCATGACATATCCATCTTAGATTGTAAGATATATAACTGTGCCTTATCATCAAAATCTGTTTCAACTGGTATGGCTTAGATCATCCTGTTTTCTCATTTGTCTCTGGTATTTCCTGGTCTTTAAATCTCCAGACCACCTGGGGCTCTTAACCCCCTTTAATAAATAGGTCCGCCACATTTTCCCCCTGTTCAAAAATGTCACAGCTGCTTCCAATATGCTATGCAGGGATCATAAAAATAAGTACAGTATAAAACATTATTATAGCCTGATTTCCAGTTTCTCCGGCATAGCTCATTTGGAGAGCCATTCCGCAAACTCTGTGCTGTGATTATTCCTTCCAATCACTCTGGTTTAAAATATCCTGGTCGGATGCTGGTGCTTTAAGCCTTGGAGTAGCTGTTTAATAGCCTCGAACAAATTGCCATGTTTTAAAAAAGCCATCAGCATCCTATCCTCAGAGTTTTCCATCCCATAAAGCAAGCTGCTGCTGCTTCTGCCTGTGCTGGCATTGCCCACGTAGGATGCAGGGAAGAGTCTGTGCTCAGTGGACGATAGCGGCTCACCGGCCGCTGCTGTGCTTTCAGTGTCCGTAGGTGCCATCTCTTGTGGCTGCTAGCCTCTTCCACTAACGGGTCTGGACAGAACCGTGGCTTTCAAACAATATTTTTTTAAAAAATACTGCCTGAACCCATGCTGCATGTGTGACCTGGGCTAACAAATAGCTGTCAAAAAGTGGTGCATGTAATTTGGATTTCCTATTGCTAACCTGGTCATTCTTCTCACATCAACAGAGACGATGTGTATCTGCAGAGCCCAGGGTTTTATTCAAACACATTTATTTTTGTGTTTTCAGGCTGCTTTCAGGAATTAACAGAATGTGGGTGATACTGGCCCTGTTGAGGCTCAGCAGCCACACTTAGGCTGGCTCCCACAGGGGTCAGGATTTTACCCAGCGTACTTGTACTGCACATTATTTACAAATTGCAAGCAGCTGAACATAAGGAGCACACAGTTAAGAGGTTCCTAATTTGTATTTAACCTGCAGTACAAGCAGACATCTGCGGATCATTATACAGAAAGACATGCATCATGTATCAGATCTAATAAATGTAACTTTCATCCATAATCTGTTAGGTTTTGTTTTCATTGTTGTTTTTTAAAATCAATTCAGAGGTGCCATTACATACTATATGTCAGCTATGTGCTAGTTGACAGTGCTAGTAATCTCTTTAGGCTATCATATTTATCATTCCTCCTCCTGGAGAACAAGGTTGTCTATGTGATTTAGGAAGGAGAAAGCGCAACAGTAGCATTTTGTTGGCTCCCAGTGTCTGATGACTTACATCTAAGGCTGTACGTGGCGTTAATATACTTTAGTTGGTCCTTTTCCAGGAGCAAGATAACATTTTAGGCCCAGTGCCTATCAGCATACTCCTTCGGTGCAGACAGCTGCAGTATCACTGTTTCTCAAGAGAGAAGACCCTGCTTGCAAAGGGTCTGACACCCAGTGGGAGTAAATAATCCCAACTGGCAAATGGCAGCCTTTTCAGCAGAAATGCAGGCACCGCCTGAAGGAAGGCTTACATTTCCTGGCTCTGTCCTCCCAGACCAGGCTCTGGGAGGGGATGGGAGCAGAGGACCTCAAAGGAATTTCCATCCTGACATGTGCTACTGCCCAGGCAGTTCAAAGATTTGGAAGTTTCAGAAATTAAACATATGTTTCCAAGAAAGAGATGGATTCCTTCGCTCATTTTAAAAGCATGAACTACATGCAAAAACCCCGTTAATTACAAATTACTGAGAGCCTTTTCTGTTGAGTTAAGTCTGAAGTATGTACTTCTGCAGATAATTCCATCTTCTTTTCAGAGGCTGTTTTTCTTGCTGCATTTGCTATTTTTCAGTACTATCAGTGACCAAATAAGGGCTCTAACCCTCACAACCAAACTTCTCTCAAGAGGTTCCATTCTGAGCTTGGTGTGCCCAGCCTGGGAATGCAGACACGTTGCCATGGCAACAGTGTCATCATAATGATAGGCTATGACCTCGCAGGGGCATCACAAAGAGAAACAACTAAGAACTGGATACAAAAGGCCCTATTTTCACCTAAATATAGTTTAATCACAGACAGCACAGCAAGGAAGAGCTGCAAATGATATTTTATCTCCTACAGATTATTTTCTTTCCAGCTTTGCTTCTGGCAAACTGCTAAAATCTTTTAAAAAGCTGGGAGTCTGTTCTTATCCTGTCCATTTAGGTTTAAGTATTGCTGCAAAAGCAGGTCATAACAAATGGATAACAAAATCATTCTCTCTTAGAAGTACTTCTGAAAGTTTACCTAGGGAATGACAGGGTTTTCAAATGAACTCCATCATCTTTAACTAAGCCTTCATCATTATTTTAATGCTTCTCTTTGCTTCACACAGTTAAAAGGCACTGATCTAATCACCAATCAGGTGGTCCAACAGCATCTCTAGAATCAGCATCAGCTAGAATAAAAGTTATGAGTTTGACTGTCAATATGATGACTGATAAATTGGCAAGCGGGCAAAGTGTTTTAAGAACTTCTAACAATCAGAGAGCCAGAAAGAAGCTAAGGGCATTATTTTAGACATAGGGAGCACCCACAATCCCATTTCGCCCAAGATTTGCACTAGTTTTTTAATAATAGGCTTCTGTGTTTTGTCTGAAATCTGTTTGCAGGATACAACATAAATATATGTTCAGTAACTAAGGGTCATCTTCTGTTCTATCTTCTGCTTTAGTCCACATTTATAGTCTTGTGTTAAGACTGTCTAAAAATCCCATGGTAGATTAGATATTATAAAACATCCTAAATGTTCCATGGTCTCTCAGAGTAAAAATGGTATCAAATTATTTCCACCCATATCTCCACTTTCCAGAACATGATTGCGCCATTCAGTACAAGGAGTGCAGCTCATAAGCTAATTGCAACGACCTAGTGCATCCAGCAAATCTGTCTCCTTTCCGTATGCATGAATCATTCACAACGAGGCCTCAATCTCTGTGAATGTGTACAACCACTTATTTTTAGCAAGCTCCTTGTCAAGAAAGCGCTGACTTCTCTGCTGGGTCCCTTGGGTTCTCCTGCTCTCAAGTGCCAGCAAACCTCCAGTACCACCAGCCACAATGCTGCTGTGGTGCCTTTCCAATTAGCAAGGGTAATGCGAAGAGCAACCACTCATGGTTTTCGATGCCAAGAAAAACTAAAACAAATCATCTGTGAAATCTGAAGGAGACTTGTTGTTGTTGTTGTTGTTAAGCCCATGCAGCTCTGGATTGTCAAGAGTCCCACTCCATCACTAGGGATAAAATTTTCTCTCACTTCCAAAAATGGTAGTGAAGCTGGAAAAGAGGGCTGTTTTGTTCTGATGTGATGATAAAAGTGAGAGATTTGCTATGTTTGCACATCATGCTTCTATTCTTGAAATGACCGTTTTATGAACAACCGTAAGGAAATTAAACAGGATTTGAATTTGCCCTTCAGGTTATAAACAGCTCTAATATTTACAACGCACTTTGCACTTGACTCTATTGTAGCAGGAATGTTAACAGCCGCTAAATTAAAGTTGCCTAAAGATTTCCATTAGCCCAGACGAGAGAGATTCCTAAGTATGTGTGTATATAATCTTTGACTTACATGAAAAATCAAATAGTTATTTGTTGTAATTCTTTCCATATTCATTTTTACAGATATTAAAAAGAATCTCAAACTTTTCAGTGCAGGTCAGCTTTTGGTTCCTTTTTTGGCTGTTTTTTTTTTTTAAAATCAGAGATTTTAAGAAAGCACTGGTGTGAGTCTTAATCTTTGAGCAGCCACAGCTATATATGGATTGGAGATGGCTCAGCGCAGACCTCTGGCTCAGCAGAGAGCACCGGGAGAGGCTCACTAGCTTCATACTCCTCATGCAAGGGTCTCTGGTTGACAAACTGAGTCTTAGGGTCCCTTTCGGTGACTTGTTGATTGTCCTGGGTTGTTGCTTGGGAGATAATATTTTTGCCTTCAGTTTTTGTCTTAGACTTTTGTTCTCTTCTGCTTGTAAGAATAAGACTTTCAGATTGGCCTGGTTTGTTATTACAGGAATATTTTTAATGTGAAAATGAGATCTTTTTCCATCTCTCAAGCAGTGCCTAGACAATATAGTTAAGACATTAAGTGACCTGACAATAAACTGTCAAACTTTTTAAACCTAGCATTATAACTCAGCAGAAGTTGGGGAACTGCTTTGCTTGAAAGTTAATCTTCTTTTACAAGTAAACCTGCCTTGTCAGGCAAGAGGGAAGCATGGGCAGAAGAGCCATCTATAGCTAATCCTCTCACACTTACATGACAGTCATCTCCAGCTCCCCATGGTGTTGGATCAACTCTAGGAGTCTGGGTTGGTGAGCCTTTGAAACTATAGGCAAGCTTCAGAGAAGCACCCTGAAGAACTTCAGCTTCACCATCAAGAGCAGTGGGCTCCATCCATACACCCCGAAGGAATCTTTCTTCCAACCCTGAGATCCAGCTTGGATCTCTCACCCTAGGGTTCCATTTTATTTGCTATCCAAATATCTAATACCTAATTTGAGGAACTACATAACTGAGAAGACAACCTAGGCTTTCTTCTGTTCTACCACTGAGTAAGTGCCTTTAAAATTAGAGCTGCTTAACTTTTCTGTGCCTCGTTCAACAAAAGCAAAAATGGGCATGCATTGTTTTTCAGTCTTGAATTGAGATACCTTTGCTCTAGTACTCCACATCCCACCACCAGCAATACTGGAAGCTGTGCAAGAATGCATGCATATTTATGGTCATTTACTTTCCACAATTGGCCTTATATGCATCTCTAATAGATCATGGCTTAGATCTTGAAGCACAAGAGCTTAATTATTAAAAATGTTCTCAGATCTAAATTAAAAAAAAATCTGGAAACTTTGGCATTGATACAAATATTCAAAATCAATTCAGAAGATTGCTAAATTTTTGACAGCAGAAATACCACTCACGTTGTCTCTGGACCCATAACTGCCCTTTTTGTCTTGCAGCCCTACACTTAAGCTTTCTCTAAAGAGTCTGCTACTTTGTAAGATCCCGTTTTTAAATGGACTACACACACCATGCTAGATGAGACCAACCCACTGATTCAATGTTAGAGTGTCCTTCGTGATATTTTACCATTCATTGACTACAGAAATGCAGTGTGGCCCAGGCTATCTGAATGAGACACTGGTCATGCATATATTTTTTTTTTGCTATAGGTTACACTACCCCAGTATTTGTTATAGCAGCAGCAGACACTTTGGATATTCAGTTAACACTGTGTGGTTACAAAATACAATAATGCAATTACTTCACCGCCGCAGGCTTTGCTACCAGTAAGCCTCACCTATCTGCAGCCAAAAGGTTTACTTTAATATTCCTTTTTCAAAAACTTAACTAAAGTAACAAATTAATTATGGTTTGCAATTGATACGTCACTGGAATGTGTATTCTTGAGAAAGCCAGGTTAATCCAGGAGAGTTTATTAGGTGCATTAGCTGCAGTCCCTCTCTTTGGAGTAGCAACACAGAAGGGGACTAGTATTCCTGAAACACTGATAGAAAGGGTACGTGGAGGAAATGCTGCGTTTCCTTTGTTCTTTACCTGTTCTATAAATAGTCCATGTGTTTGTTAAAGCTGTGTTATTTCTGGAAGTCTGCCTACTCTCTTGTTTAATTTTTCCCAAATCCTTCAGGGCTGTAGATAGCTTGGGATACACAGAGATTTAACATTCCGTATTTATGCTCTGTTAGTAGGCACCACATGAAGATTAGGAATGTAAACGAGTTGTGAGGAACAGAGACGGAAAATTTTAGCATGTCTAAAAAAGGACTAGACTTAGAGTCCTTTTGGTGAAAGACATTCCTATTACTCATACTTGTGACTTTCCATCCTTCTCACAGAAAAAAAGAATGAGAAAGGTCATCAAAGCATCCTAAACTCGATCAGAGATTCGAAAGGTCCTGCTGAGTTTTGCATCTTGACACTTTGAATTACAACAAAAGAATTTTTAGCAACAAGCCTTTTCTGTCTCTGTATATTCATTTATCACAGCCAATGGTCATCTCTAGCTTCTCTTGATCATAGCCAGCTTCTTCCCCTTGGGAGAAAGTATCACCTAATATAAAAGGATTCTCCATTTACCTCTGTAAGTAAATATAAACTTCTTCTTGCTACAGTAGTCCTAAGATGCACAACTGTAATGTTCTGTGGCAGTATGTGCAAGAAAGTTGCTTATCGTGTCCATAAATATACTTAGGTCATTGAGTGAAAAAGTTGAACTTCTTTCAGAAATGACTCAGTGCTTGAACCAGCCGTTTAGAAACACAGGTCAACTGGTGAAAATTTGTTTAAATCACAAGGATAAAATTGTTGGAGATGGGTTTCAATGTGCTCATACTATAGAAATTGTTCTTTAAAGCAGCGTGGATCCAAGCTCCTTAGGTGCTTATGGAAATTTTACTCATTATGCTTCTATTTTTCATGCTCTTCCACTATTTGTTTGTTTAAATATACTTCTTGAGAAGTCAGTGAAAAATGATTCATGGATAACAGTTCTTTGATCTTCCAAATGTAGTAATAATGCTGTTTTGAAAGGACTCATCCCAAAAAAAAGCACTCGTTCTCTCGAGCAGCTCCTTTTTACCTCAGGGCCCCACATCTTTGCCTGGAAATTCAGCAATGATGCTGGTTTGGTAATGTCCATTGGGAGTCACTAGAAAAACACAGAAAACCTGGGCATGAGTAGATTTTCCAGTGCAACTGGAAAAAGAATGATTTCACCTTATGCTGCATGAAAAGGTGAAGTAGTTTAAATGTGTCTTGAAGTTTCAGAATCATACAGTTTTGCAATATGTTCTCCTTGATTATTGACATCTCCCACCTGAACCGATAAAGCACAGGCTATTTCATACAACACCAGATACATGTAGGGTGAGATTCTGATGGCCTTACACAAACTGAAGAATGCCTTTCTGCATGAGGAGTCCCACCGACAGCAATGAAATTTCTCACAGCATAAAATGTTGAGCAGAAGGTATGGGGCTGCCAGAGTGTGGTTTCTTGTATTTTGAACTCCTCCTTCTACCAGGTAGTTAGGAAAGGTCAGGTGTATGTTGAGAAAACAGGAGGCTAGTCCATGTAGCAAATCCCGAGGCCCTTTTTTCCATTTCCAAGAAACAGAGCAGGAATCCCATGCACACCCCAGAAAAGAAAAGTCCCTGAGAATAGAGACCAGAATCTTCTGATCTCCGCAGGGATTCAACATTTTTATTTGTTGTGATGATATCTCTAAGAAAGTAGGACAGTGGCTGATTCACAAACCATAATGGGAGTTTCAGGGGTGTTTGTTCAGTGAGTGAAATCCTGAGATCATGACTACAAGTCTTGGCAATTGCTCAATTACTTTTATTGCCATTTTCAAACTCATCTGTGCTATTTCCCATGTGAAAAACAAAGCCCACACAGGTTTCTTGTGCGGTGTTAGCATTCTCCCACTTAAAGTTCCAGCTTCATATGACGTCCCACATATCGAGATGGAGACACCGAAGACAAATCAGTGTTCCTTGTTTTTCTAAGGCAATAAATATCTAAAAAAAATAAATATGTTTACCTGAAAACTCATTGCCTTAGGGTTTTGGTCTCCACATCCAAATGCCCAGCAAAACTTTAACTGACAATAACTATGCAGAGAGCATCTTCTGTAAGCCTTGAGATCAAAACTGAATTAAAGAAAGCTTTTGAAGCAATCAACAGCTCTGCCTCCTTCAGCAATGCCACATGAAACTATTCAAAGTAGACACTTTTTAGAGTCAACAAAAGGTTCTGCTGCAAACAGAAGTGGAAGAGGATCAAGCCATAAAAGAGGGAAAACAAATTGCCTTGCACTGAAACTTGTTGGCAGTCCCTGTCCTGGAGTCAGGGCTCGTTTGCCTTCTGTCATGAGTAAATGAAAGTGACGTTGAAGGTGACAACACTACCAACACAGCTGTAACCTTCCTGATGATCACCATTGCTACTGCAGAATGTCCCACAAGATTGTAGGGCCTTTAAATGTAATATCCTGCAGAACTTCCTTCAATAAAACTTTATCTGGATACAATAGCTCTGAGTTTTTATGTCATTTCCACGGGTTATCTTCATGGGAGTGAATCTTTCCTGTGTTTTAACGATTCGTCATCATGTTATCGGAATGTGTTTTGGTCTTAGGATACCACATGTATTTCTTTAAATTTATTTTGAAGGGATTGAATCAATAAGTCCTTGAATTTAACACTTTTTTTTAATTCACTTTTACAGAGACTTTCCATCAAGTTCAAAACATTCTAGTCAATGCTCTCTAAGTGCATTCACTTTTTAAAAAAATAGAGTCATTAAAATATAAATATTTGTTTAAATGACTCACCTTGAAAGGCTGAAAGAATTACATCATTTCAAACTCTGCCCACTCTTTTAAATTGCTACCGGACTTTTAGACTGACTTCAGAAATCTGAGATAATTTTCTTTTTCCTGCACAATCTTAGGCCCTTGCAATCATTTGTACCGGTGTTGATCTGTGAAATCTTGATTTGGGCTTCCTGGCAGATCTGTACTGAACAGCATCTCTAATCCCTTTTAGGCCATATTTTGTAGGCTGAAAGAAAGGGATTTTTTAACATAGGAAAAATTTTCAAAAGGGCTTTACCCAAAAGATTTTCCCCTAACCCAATCCTCTTTAAAACACGAAACCCAACACCAAGTAGACACTAATTCCAATTTGTAACAAAACCAGGAAAAAGGGGGAGCGCCAGTGGTTATGCATAAGTCTCTGTATGAGCCAGACAACTTAATAACACCACTTATTAGAGAAGCCTTAAAGGTAATCCCATTAAAGCTATTCAGCAGAACACTGATATTTTTCTGAAATCTGCTTGGAAGCAGACAGGATTACTCGTATGAAATGTGAGCAGCTTTCCAGTAAACCTCATCCACCCACCTCTTACTCCTGAAGGCTGCAGACCTTGACGCTCCACCGTTCTCTCTCTTGACGGATAAGGCGAAATTACGACTCAGAAATAGAGAGAGATGGAGAGGTGGACACACGATCTTCTGCAGCTCTTCTCATCAAGGCACGATGTGAGACCTTGCTGATGCTGCCACTCATTTCTTTCCTGGCCCTGTATGGTGGTAATTCAAGTAAACTGGTCACACCATGTAGCAATTAATTTCTGGCAGACAGTTTTGCTTTATAAGAGTATGGGTACAGGAACAAATGTTAGGGAGACCACTTTTTACTACCCAGATGGCCTTGCACGGACATTACTTCCCCTTATTTTCTTTATACTTAACTGTACCTGCCTTCCCATCCAAGGAAATGCTCTATCTCAAAGGTGTGAAGTGTCCCAATGGTTCTACCCTGTGGGTGAGACACCAGACAGGTTGTTAGTTGGTGGTGAACCCTCGCTGCTGAGAACAAGCGATGGTGGTTTGACAGAGGAACAGAGAAATTTGGAATGACAGGAAACTACAATCTTGTTTGAACCTGAGAAAGGGTGAATTTCTGTTTTAAAGCACCTTATCTAAACAGTACTTAAGGAAGGAAACCTTGTGAACTCTTGTTAAAAACTTATAGCTATAATTTAGAAACTCCTTTCATCTAGCATGAAGGGATTTTTTCCCTTGAAGAAACAAGGATGCAGCGTTCTCATTTACATGCACTGTGTCATTAAAATAGGGATACTGTTGGCAATGCTGTTTTCACTTCTTAATTGTACTCTCTTAAATATCTGTATGTCTCTTGGATTTTCAGAACCCCTGAAGCTCCCCACATAAATTGTCCTTGAAAAAGAGTAGGGTTTTTTTCTTCTTTTTATGTGAGTGATGCCTACTTTATTTGGGTTTAACAGCAGAAGGAGATAACTGTACTCTGTGTAAACATTCTGCAAGTAGTTTAATCCAAACCTACAAGGATATCTGGTTTCTCTAAAGGTGTCCATAATTATATAGCAAAGCTCTGAAGAATGTAATTGTTCATTTTAGAAACTGGGCTGGAACATTACATGACCATCTGGTTTAGGTTTGGAAAAGGGAATATCATGGATCCAGAGGATTCTTTTTTAGGTCAGTGCCTGCTTTGGTGTGGAGTGGTGTGCTGGTGTGACAGCTGGGGGGAAGTTTGCGCACCAGTGAAGTCACCAGTTCAGCAATTCCTTCTAGACATTGTCAAGCCATCTCTGCAAGGCTCTGGAAGGGGAATTTTTGTCTGGCATGAGGATGGATGCTAGGACTTGTTTTTTTCAGTGCGTTGCCTTTGGAGTGGTTGCGGTATTGCTGGTGGTAGCAATGTCCTCCCACAAGCAGTCGTTGGACAAAGTCACTTTAGGATCTTAAATGATATTTCACAGGACAACTGTGTAGCAAGCTGACCTCTGGGTAACAAATTCCTTCTTGTCAATGCGTAACTAAAAGCTGCTCTCTGCTTTTACCTGGATGATGACTAGATGGCTCGTTCCCTTCATGGCCTTGCTGAAAATTGGTAAGGTACTGGGAAGACTGGGAAGTCTTGTTAAGCCTTCACAGAATGTCTTCTGCTCATTTAGTGATCTGTGATTAAAAAGTAAAAAATGCTGCGCTATTTCTGAATGGTACCTTTTAGTCAGCGGTTTAATATGCTTTAAAAATCACTGCTTCAGTGTATTTGTTTTAACTTCCCTGCTTTTCCCCACTTAGACTTGTCCTGACACCACCACCGCTGTGTCTGTGGCTCACTAGGTACTTCTGTAAAACATCCCTGATATACTCTGAGACGCTCAGAGCTTCTTTGAGTGTTGTAGTAGTGGCTCTATCTTGATGAATTAGAGAGAAGAATGTGTTGATCATTTTCCAGTTTTTACGTGAAAACACAGACTTTCCTCACCCTCCTGTTAATTCTGACCTGAGTTCTGGTTCCACCCTGCATTCTGGTTCTGCCCTGGGTTTTCAGGTAACTTGAGACCATGTTTACCAGTATGTACCTCTTTCTTCTGCATGCTGTCTCTTCCTTGATTGAATTTTGATTTCATTTTGGCCTGAGGGAATTTAAGTCAAGGCAAGGAATAAAAGTTAGGTCTCCAAATATTACAGTGGACAGAAAGGAAGGAGGGTGTTACTTGTCTTGAAAATATGTCAGCTATGTCCATCTACATGCTTTACCTGGCTAATAACAGTACTGATTTTTTGGGGGCTCCTCTGTTGAATGAATCCATACTGTTCATCTATCCCACACTGGAAATATTCCCATTTTGGTGACTTTAATATAATTCCTGCATTTCAGTACATTTTAGACCATTTCTTGTCCTCTCAGCATAAGGACTTACGATTTGCCCAGGAGCTGTTAACACTAATTTGTGTTTGTGGCAACTTTTCCTTTACAGTTCGTGAGCATTTCAGTTTGCCTCAATTCAGATGTCAGATTTCTTCCAGCTGGAAGTGGTTCTATCTCATTGTTTCTCTAAGTATGCAGAAATAGGTGTATTTCAAGTGAAACCAATTCTTGATACTGTAGATATTCTTCAGAGGTGTAATTGGCCCCAGATTCAGCGGTCTTTCATATGCACTGAGGATTAGGTCCTAGTTGATTATGTTTTCAAAACAGAGCAAAATAAGAAAAGGCTACAGCATTGCTAAAAAACCTGAAAAGGAGTCTTTCAATATCCGGTGAAACCTGATGTCTTCATGTTTCCTTCCCAGTTGCATCAAGAGAAGAACATTAAGTGTCAGTGGCTTCTTTTCCTCTTTTCTTTGCTTTCAAATCGAGTCACAGAGGGGCTAACAAAGTCAGCTAATTGCTCATAATTTGAAAGCTCTGGGAAATACGTCCAGCGATAGCAGACATAGTAAAAAGTGGAGCGTCAGTCGTCCTGTAGCTATTTATAAATAGAGACCAGGCGTGCTGAATGGTCTCCCAGTGCTGAACAGTCCCCCTTTCAAGGGGAGGAGGTGCTGCAGAGTTGCACGTGCACTTGTAGGGGTTACAGAGGTTTCGTCTCTTCGCTGAGGCATGAGAGCAAGGTCATGAATACTGTCTGTTGTCAAGAGTTTAAAGCCCTTTGCTGCTGCCCTTTTCTCCGTCCCATTCACATAGCATAAAGAGTTATCTAAAGTCGGGGTGCCAGCTACATGGTTTAACCTGATGGCCAGATGGTAGAGGGCTTCCACAGGGCAGGAAGGGATGAAGGCTTCATCAGCTAAATTAAACTTCGCTTACAGAAGGGGGCAACGAGGTTGTCCCTTCTTTTGTCACACTGTTCTTATTTTCTAACCACCAAGCAGCTGGATGACCTGGAAGCAAATGCTCCTTGTCAAAGAAATTAATATCTAAATCACTGTTCTCCAAAGCGGAACAAGAATGTGCAAGGGTTTCTGGGAAAGCTCATTTTGTACACTTGTCACACATGATTCCTTTCATTAATATAACAGATTAATTGCTGCTTTGAGATGTTTTTCTTTACTCTCCTTCAGGCTATGCACTTTTGATTAGAAGTGTTTGAATAATTTATTGAAAATTGCTTATTGGAAAAGGTTTGCTTTATTTCATTCCATCCAGAATAATATATTTTCAAATTATTATTCAAATTACTGTTCAAGTGATCCTCTGACTAGTCTCACTGAAAAATTCTTGGTCTAAAGCTTACTTGGAAACAAGCTTGTTACAAAAGAAGTAAAAGCACCGTTGACCATTTTGATATTCAGGACTGTAGGCTGGTTTGGCGCGGTTGAACAGGTCTCTCATTTTCTTCCACGTCTTGACTGGCTGTTAACCAGTCTGTTATTGGTTTTCTAATATAAACACACTTGTGTTTTACAACATTCACTTTGTAAGTATTCTCCACAAGTCATTGAAAATGTTCTATTTCTATAAACATCCCTGCTACTAAATTCATTTGAAGTGATATTCACTAGTAAATAAATGTAGAAGGTGCACGAAGACATGAAAGAAAAATCCCTTGGGGAAGGAGTGGGGGTAAATCACAGAGATAACATATCCTTTGGAAGTTTTTATATAAATAGACCTACAGATTTCCACATATTTAGTCACTGGAGAAGATTAAAGCGTTTGATGTGCAGTTACCATTCCACATGAAAGCAAAGGGTAGTTTTTCAATTGCATTTGGTCCTTATAATTCAAATGCTGACAATCACTGGAAACCTAATTTAATGAACGTTTTATAAGATCTTCAAGTGCTCTGTGGAAATTCCCCCCTCCCTTCGCCTGGCTAAGCATTCCCTCTTGCTGCGGTTTCATGTCCGTAGGCCCATTCCTAGCAAGCCCTTCACATGCCAGCGGTTCTCCTCTCCCCTGTTTGCTCTCTGGATCTGTTCCCATCAGCACAGGCACTCGACATGTCTACAGCTGCTCTGCTCTTCTCAGCTCTGTCAGGGTTATTTGTTTAATCAACACAATTACTTGCGGTTTGGTCAGCGCAACAAGGTAAACACGCTGCCAGTCTCAGGGCTTGGCTCATCGTCATCCTGTCCCTGGGGACCTGCCCCTGGCACAACATAAATATGAACACCTTTCCAAATGTTTGGATGGTCCTGCTCAAAGGCTAGCCACAGGTCTAGGTTCCCCACACCCACCACCCCCAATCGCTTCCCCTATAGATCCACTATGCCTTTTGTCCCTATTCCCAGCTGCCCCTGTTTCACTCCCTTCTGTCTCACGGGACAGGCACCGGTCTTCATGAGGGCAACTACCATCTGCAGCCTTCTCTATAATGCCCGCATTTTTGTTGTTCTTAGCAGGGTTTGGTTTGTCTTGGTGAGGTGGCAAGGTGAGACATGAGGTCCCGGTGAACTGTCTCCGATTAGTATCACTCCAGTCTTCCACTTTACTCTCCTATGCACAGGAGACTCAAGATATGGGTTTGGAAAGGCAAGTAATGGCAGATCATGAAGGGCATGCATCGCTTACCTTGCTGTTGGTCAGCAAGTTGCTCCAAAGAAAATGCTTACCCCTCTTCTTCCTTGTACTCTGAGGGACACAGAGAGGTTCAGTTGTGGGTGTAGCAAAAAGGTTCCTCAGGAGCAAATTGTTTTGCAAATTCTGGGAGTGCTGCTACCCCATCCATGTCAAGTAAAATGTTTATGGCCCTGTGCAAAGGGAGAGTTTGGCTGTGTTCAGGAAGGATGCTGCATTTAAGAAGCTAGGGGGAAGCTCCAGAAAGAATTTTTTATTTCTTAGGGATTCTCTGCAACAGGAGTCTCTGAGCAGCTCACTTCCTGAAAGCAATGCTGTGCTAGAATTGGCCAAGTGCGTTAGGAAGAGCACAGGAAAGGCAGGAAACTGGTGAGAGGGTCAGGAGGAAAGGGAGGCTGTTGGTTTCCTGGATGACCTTAGAACAATATGATTGCTTATATTAATTAAAGTATTTGCCAAAGAAACAGTTGCAGGAGTCCACAAATGCTGCATAATATTGCAGAGAGGATGATTTAATGAGAATAACAACTTTTCCTGTGATAGCAGTGAGAAATTGTACCCCACCTCCACCGTGAAGCAAAATCCTCTCTCAGGCTTTTCCATTTTATCAGGACAAGTACGACTTAGAAAAGGCAGCAGGCCTTCAGCAGAAAAATCATGCTATAATAGTTTTTTAAAGGAAAAATAGCACAGATGCTTTGCCCACTTCCTCACACTGCGGTTGTCAGCTGTGCTGGACTGGAGCCGAGCACGAGGCAGGGGTGTAGCGTTGCCACCAGGCAGGGCTGCGGCAGATTCCACGGTGCCGAAGTGCTGTGCGTCCGCAGATGTTTTCCCCAGGGGCTGGAACATGCTTTAGCTCTTTTCCATGGCATTAGAGAGATAGATCCCATGGAGGAGGCAGAGGGAGTTGCTCTTTGGCTGGTTATATTTTAGAGGAGGAACTCATCTTGTCCAGGTGGTCATGTTTTGTCAAACCTGTAATTCTGGATACGCTTGCAGCCAGATAGGATTTTGCTCTGACCTGGCCTGAAGCCGTGGGAATGTCGTCAAAGAGCTACTGAGCCTGAGGCAGGGAGTGAGCCTGGCTGAGAGGCACGGTGCTGAGCTGTCAGGCCGGGTCACATCCCAGCCGGGGTAGTCCCGTAGCCTGTCTCTGACAGAGACGGGGAACAGATGCCTCTAGGCAAGTCATGCAAGTAATGGAGCATGCAGGGTGTGATCCTTCCCTCTTAGGAAGCAGCCATGTAGGGCCTTTCGGAGCCGCCCAGCGTAGGAAGCACCCATATGCCTGTCCCCCAAGAGACCAAAGTGGTCTCCATAATGTCCTCTGGCAGTGAGCTTCACAGATTGAGTTATTCCCCATATGGAAAGAAGGGATCATCTCACATATCCTCTCCCTCTTTCAGTTAAATAAGTGATCCTATAAATGCAGTTAACAAGGGTTTATTTTTAACTCTGAGGAGAAAAAAAAGTAGAAAAAGTCACCCTACAAATATTTCACAAAAACTTGTTGGCACAAGTACATAAATTATAAAAACAGAAGTTTTTCACGTCTTTGCACTTTTAATGAGCAGAAGTGCAAGATCCAAGACCCTGAGTGCAGATTTTATGTGGAGATTTCAGTAATTCATTGCAGTAATTTCAATATTAATTTCCCAGTGAAAATTCCAGATACAGAAGAGATGTTTTTAAGGACAATCACTGCTTTCCAACGTATTACAGCCTCTCTCTTTTTTAGAGTGGCTTCTCTTTTTTTAATGCACTATCCCTGTTCTTGGGACTCAGGTTTCCTTCTTTTGTTCTCTTCCTCACTCCACCCCTACCTCCAAAAATAATGCACTTCTGTTAGCCAGTGTGCCTCTGCTGAAGCGATATGAAATACAGAGAACAGATGACACAGGATGCGCTGGGCGATAGCTAATGCTCATCTGGGGTGTGGTACTGAGGCTGCGTACCCTGTGTTTCTAAGTTTAGCTCAGCAGCTAAAGCCAGTGGCATCTCTTCTCCTCACTCCACTTAAAAGGGAGTATGGACTCAAGCCTAAGAAAGTCATTCCAAATTTTTCAGCATCTATTTTATGAACATACTTTAGTTTCCTTAATGCAGAGGATTGTGTAATATTCCTGCTTGGTTCAGTAACCCCTGGGATGTCTGCTAGCCGTCTTCACCTTTGTTTAATCTGGGTCTTCCCAGTTTGTACTCATTTCACTCAAGTTTAGTAGATTTCTTTCCTCCACTGTCCCACCAATCCATCTTGTCTCAAGACTAAAAGAGGGTGTGAGACGTGAAAACCCACAACTGTGGTGCCAGATTCTCTCCTTCATTGCTATGCTGTCCTTTGCGTGCCAGTGTCAATGCTGTCAATAGCTGTGTGTTCCTGTGCACCTTGTAAAGATATACCGCACGTGAATGCACAAGTTGCATGTTTCCCCATGCAGATCCTTGTTTTATTTCAAGTCCAGCAGAGGCGCAAGATCTACATTAAAGCATTACCCAAGGCAGTTGTCAAACTTAGTTCCTTTTTTTTTTAATTTTGGCATCGCGAAATAAACACAACTATGTCCGACTTTTTTTATAAAATAGTTTCTAAAGTTATTTCAACCAGCTGAAAGTACTTTGCTTTTGCTTCCAAGAACGTAGCTCCAGTCAGAGATCAAGTACAGACATTTTCAGCTGGAAAGATAAATATTTGGGAAAATAACCCTGTGTTTTGCAAAGGGGTCACTGAACCTAACAGTCTCAGTACTTGATGACACTGTGTTCTAGTGACTCAAAACAGGCTGTTAGAAAAGAAAAGCAAAGACTGTCCTGAACCATTATACAGTAGGCATCTCTCCCCCCTCCTCCTCATGTTCTGCAGGCTCCTTGGTTTCTTGAGGAGTGAACTGGGTAGCGAAGCTTTTCTCCCAGGGCTTTCATTCCAAAGGCACCAAGCTGCACTTTCAAACAAGTAAACATCAGTTGGTTCTTAATGGGAACTGCAAGCACTCGGCAAGCCTGGCTGCAGGCCTGCTTTAAAGGCTTAAATATAGTTTTAGTTTATGCTTCTATATGTGAAGCTTTTGATTGCCATTTAAAAAAACCAAAGAATTAAAAATAAATAAATAAACAGCCCCAAAGCAGGCAGGTTTCCAGGTCTGTTCACTTTGGCCAAAACAGATGTTTTATCCAGCTTGGTAGTATTTAAACTATAGATGTGGCAAATAGCTTTTCATGGCGATGTTACCTCTCATGCTGGGTCAGAGTGGGAGCCCTGATTTCAGACTGGGGGATCACTCAAACTGGACACTGCTCTGATGTCCATACAACCGTTCCCGGGCTGCCGATCTCCTTTATGTACGTAAATGTGGTCAAATGTGGCTGGCGGTTCCTCAGAGGTTTTCCTCTTCTCCGCTGCTTTCGAGCCAGCCAAACCAAGCTTCCTGCCTTTGCTGTGCTGAGGTATGAAAAGAATAAGGCTGTTAAGCAATAAATTATTCTTCTAAGAGGAGAAACAGGATGGGAAGGGGAACTGCTACTGAAACGTTTTGGTCTTTCTGACAACAGCAGTGCTATGAAGCACCCTGCTGACCCCCTCACTGGCAGGTAGAGTTAACACTGGCCAAATACCAGCTTCACTTTCCTCACCCCTCCCTGGTCATGGAGAGAGACTGAAGGGACCTGGCCATGGCCCAGCATGGCAGCAGGGGGTCTGGGGGTTCCTGGCTGCCCTTCAAGCATTAGGTCTCTGTTTTGCTATGCAGACCACTGGAGAGGATGGGGTCCTCCTGACTTCCACCAGCAGTCATCATCTGGCGTTAGTTATCCTGTCAACTTAATTTCTGGCCAGCCAGTCAAGATGCTGCCTTTTCCACTGGCTGATCTGTACCTTTTGTGTATGTAGCAGGTGATGCTTGGTGGAAATTTGCTTTTTTTTTCTCCGTTGTTATATTTTGCCTAATTAAATACAGAGCAGGACTGGGAGTCATATTTCTATTTTTTTCCCGATAGAGGAATAATGACACCTGACAGAGGTGTCACTTAGGAAAGTTGTTTTGTAACAAGTGTCTTTCTTACCACGTGCCTTAAAACAAAAGGACTCACTGAAGTTGGACTTGGTGACAAACATAAGAAAAGGGAAAACCTGAGCATTTCATCTGTGCCTTAGCACAATAAAGTCTGTATTTGGGACAGTGTCAAAATAAGTAGCGTAAAGTAAGTGGTAATATGCAGCAAGATGAAAAGTTACAGCCAACTGAAGCAGTACAATGGCAAGAAGGTTTCTTTCAGTGTGCAGATACAAAAATCAAAGAGAAATTCCAGAGAGGGAAGCCCAGGAGGGAACAGCCAGCTCCTGATGGCTCTTGATGGCCCATCCCTTCCCCATATCCTTGCACAATTTTGGCATTAGGTGCTGTGGTTGGTGTGTGTGCCATCCGTGCTGAGGTGCTGGCTGGCTCCAGAAACCAGGCAGCTGCTCGGCTCCCACTGCAGTTTCTCCATCAGCCACCAGCTTTTGGGAAACTGGCAGCTACTTCACATCCTGGAGACTTTGATCCACTGTCAAATTTCGTTAAAACTGGCCTATAGTGCGTTATTATGGAGGCAGTGATAAGCAGACAGACAGACAACATGGTCTCATACGCCTTGTTTCCTTTGGAAACCAGGCTAAAAATAACACAATGATGAATAGAGCTTGACTGAGAGGCACGTCACAGAAGAGAGCTGGGGGAGAGTGAAACCAGTGTGACTGTCCCATTGTTATTTCACGTGTCTGAATATCAGCAGTGACCCCTCAGAATATTTCTAGCAGTTGAAACAGAGCATAAAGATGTATCTCCTTATTCATAGCTGACTGTTCTCAGTGAAAATTAACATCCTGGTAATTTTAAACCCTAAAAACCACAGAGGATTCCAGCAGGGCTGGGATGGTGTCCAACAGTATCTTAATCCTTTTTTTCTCCTTGCAACTACACCAAAGATAATAATTATATATTCTATTTAAATAAACAGAAGTACTGCTCTTAGTGCTCCTGACTACTATCAAAGCATTCATGTGAGTTCATGATCTTTGGGCTTCCTAGCTGGAGAGGTATCCAAGAGGTCCAACAGCAAAGGAGCAGAGGAGAAACTGAAACACACAGTATCGCAAAGGAAATTGGCAGCATAAATCATCCTATGCAAAAAAAAAAAATATTAAGGGCAGAGACCATGAAAGAATATTTTTTTACTTTAATAGCTCAGCTGAAAAATTTGGAAAGACAGCGAACGCAGATTGAAGTGAAACAGCAAGGAAAATTCTGCCCCAACCATTCTGTCATTGCAAGTCAGCTTGAAATGTTTTAGCTTCCCTTTTGGGCTATTCAGTCTTCTTATTTAACTTTGAAATAAAACAAAAGGTTACAATTATATATATATATTTTTTTTTTTAACCTCAAGATCGTCTTCTTTGCAAGCCTTTCCTCCTTCAGAATTGAGGACCATTTAAGAGTAATCAAAACATATCCCCAGACTTTAAACGCAGAAATTTGATGGCACAGAAGCGATTTTCTATTCTTAGAGTCCTCTAGGATTTTGTAAAAGTACCTATGTTTTGAGTTGCTTAATGGGCTAACATGAAATCTATTGTGATTTAGTTTGATTTTTAATTTAGTTGATGTATAGTAGCAGAAGTATCGGAGATGCGATTCCCAACAGAAGGATGTGTTTACAGGCACATAGGTATTCCTAAGACAAGAAGTAATAATTGCCTTATATCAGAGAAATTAATTACACTGGAATAAGGCAAAAGTCATCATGCCAGTGTATGATGAGAGCAAATGGGATGATGCCATATTAGCCGGGACTGGTTTATCCCTGAAGTTTCAATTCTTGATGAATCTTTCAATAGAAGGAAACAGATTTTTTGAGACAGTCAATATATCCATTAACTTTGCCTAACGGTGATTAAAACCACTGCAAACCAAACATGAGTAGCTACAAGTTTGGCCGTAAATTTTCCCAGCACGCAGTGTTCTCTTTTAGGCAGCTGACATACGAGCCGCGAAGCTGTTAGAGCTCAGTGTCACCACGGTGCAGTGGGAAAGGACCACGAACCGGCTGCTCTGGCAAGGGGCTCAGCCCAAAGCACGAAGGCTCCCGCACGTACACAATCTGTGCAGTAGCTGGAAATGTGGAGACGGTTTTCCACAGATGTAGATCATTGCAGACCTTAGTGTCCCTGGCCAAATGTAAAACTTGCAGAAATTCCTCGTGCGTGTGTTTTCTGTATCAGTGAAAACACATTAATTTTACATTTGGACTTTTATGGATTTTAGTTACTTCTGCTCAGTTGTTCAAATGGGAGTGGGCGAGAGACAGAAGCAAATACACCTCCAGTAAAATCTATTCATAAAGGTGTTTTGAACTTCCATGGATCCCATCCAGAGGCTGAAAAAGATTGATGGATTCTGGAGAACGAGGCTCCACAGTCCTTCCCTGATCAAAACAAATTACATTGACTACACTTGACAAAAGGAGAATGTAAGATCCTATACAACAACAAATATTAGCAGAACAGGCTGCTCATTGTTTGTTGATAATACATTCAGAATACACAACTTTGTGGAATGGGCTACAAATGTGAACAGGAAACCTCCTGTCCTGAAAAGCTGCTCTCCTCTCCTCTGCCGCTTCCACCTCAGTCAGTCAGCCTAAGTCCCTCACCAGCCCTCCTCCTCGGCTCAGGTACAAAAGAAAGCAATTAACTCAATATCGTCCGCTCTGTGCTGACAGTCACAGGTCAGGCATTTTGAAAGGCATGGTTTTGAGAGTCTGAAAGGAACAGGGCAGGATTGTGCTATCTGAACCTATTTAATTCCAAATGGGAGGTAGGTACCTGACTTCATTCTGTTTCCCAGAAAATTCTCCGTCATGGACTCTTATTTGCATTGCCTATTCATGTTTCTAGGTGCAAAACTATCCATGTAAATTCTGCTTATTGAGATAAAAACCGAGTCTTTTGGATATGCTGGTGCCTTGACAACACAGCCAGTAGATGACATTCCCTAGGCCAAGCAGAATATTTGAGAAATCCTGAAGATGTGGGTTTTGAGCAGCGTATATAACATACTCATCACTGGTTCCGTTAGTTACATTTACCTAGAACCTTACATGGCTGGCTCTCATGCACACGTATTTTGAAAATCCCCTTTCACTGCCTCCTGACCTGGGCTCCCTTATGCAACAAGAACTCCCTCTCTTCCCATGCGTGCGGCTATTCCATACGGGAGCGTTTGTGTGTTCTGCCCAGCTGTATGTGTTTGAATACGTTGCCAGACAGAGCCATTCCAATGAAATCATTGGACTGTTATTTGGAGGGCTGAAATTTCACCCACTTCATAATTTATTTTACTCTCTCCAGAGCCAGTCCATCACTTACCCGCTGGAATGCGTTGCCAGCTGTCACAGCACGCTAATGCTCATCGGCTAGCAAAACTTCAAAGTCTGGTAAGCTGTCCCAATGGGGAGGAAAAAAAAATTGGCTGATGAGTTTGGTGTTTCTTCACAACAGCTTACTTACTTGCTTACCCGACATGCACAAATTCCTGTTTCCCATACACTCCAGCAGCCAAACAAAAGCAGAATACCCGCCTGCTGTCCCTCTGCTCTTCCAAACAGCACCCACGAGTCTCTCACAGGACTCTGCATCTGTGGAAATGGGAGCAACTTTGAGCTTTTGTGTCTCTGTGCTGATGCAGGTTTTTTCCCCTCTTAAGCAGAATATTCCATCTCATCTGGAGAGAGACTTAATCTGGTCCAGAGGGGAAGCAGTTCCAGAAGAAGTGGGGAAGCACAAATGGGAGAGACAAAAAGAGAAACTGTCTCTTAGTGAGCCAAAAGGAGATTTTTGGTGATGAGCACCTCAGTTTTGCAATCAGTTAAAGCTTTCCTTGGTGCTTTGGACTCTTTCTCCCATTTTAGAGGTTATGCTCACCATCGTTGTTTTATAAAGGAGGGTTTCTTATCATACTCTGCTTGAGAGTTTGCAGAGGTTGTTGTGATGACGATGGCAGACAGGGCTTTCTCTCTGTGCATGTATTTTCCTCCTAGCATCACGGGAACACGGTTTATGAGCAACCTCATTTATTTGCAAGTGTAGCATAAAGGGAGCACTACTTTCATCAAGGATTTGGAAATTAATGTCGTTAATGTGTAGGCATGAGGAGTTTGTAGCAAAGTTATTACCAAAGCTGAGAGGGACATGGACAACTGAAATTTCACCCATTTCATAGTTTATTTTACCCTCTCCAGAGTAAAATAAATGTCTGTAGCCCTTATGTCTACGGGGAAGGGCAGGATTTGAAACTTTTGTAGATTATCCATCACAGCTTTTGCTTCTTGGTGAGAAGAAGGATAGGAAGGAGGGGAGAGGAGGAGGTTTTGGAGAAGAGGCTGTGTCCCCTCAGGAGCTAGAGGAAGCTCACACTGAGCCCCGGCTGTGCCACCTATGCCAGGCACACGGATATCCCCGTTTAAATCCAGTTCTGCGTTCACCCTTCATCTGCCTGCGGCTCGGGATAGATTTAGTCAAAATCAGGCATTCCTGCTGCAGCCCCAGAGCTTTGATCTTACCTCAACTATATTTTCATGAGGAGGCTGATAGAAAACTGTTGGCCTTCATTTGTGATTTTCGGAAGATTAATGGTAACTGGTCAGCACCTCATTTATTTGCAAGTGTAGCATAAAGGGAGCGCTACTTTCATCAAAGGAATTGGCAACAGGTTATATGTTACACATAATCTCCACCAGCTGCAAATGCAGCGATCTGATATCTTATACTTCAGTTATGCGATGATATCTGTCTACTTCCTTTACTGTTTTTCTTCGATATTAATATTTCTAAGTAGTTTTCTCAAAAAATAAAAAACAGAGAGAAAACGAACCCACTTCCTCCCCCCTCTGCGTATGCGAGTCTGCTCATTTCCCCTCTGACCATCACTTTCTGGTTCCTTTGTACAATCCTCCCACTCAGTCCCTTCTGCAATTTTATAAAAGACTCATTTCCAGGCTGCAGCTTTCTAAATGTCGTTCTTTAGTGGTTAAATGTAAATTTCTGAGCTTGTTTTGCTGTTTTTCTATGAAATATGAAATACACTGATCTCCTACTCTTGTCTGAGCCACCAAAGGGTGTCATCAAAACATCAAAACATTACATCAGATGGCTGAATTTCTTCATATTTTATTAATCTCGATATATTTGCTTTCCTTTATCTATGTTAGCAAAAGCTGTGTTTACATTTTTGGATCTTTCAAGTTTTCCACAGTGCTTTGATTTTGGGAAAGAAGGAAGGAAGGAGGGAGGGAGGAGAGGAAAGGAAAGGAGAGGAGGAGGAAGAAGAGGAGGTGGTGGCCACAGCATCCCTTCCTCTCAAAATCGAGGCCTTGTTAGCTCAGGGGCAGCTGTATTTCGAAAAGCCTGGTTTCATTTCTGAAAAGCAGAGTATTAAATGGATGGGCTAACACAGTCAGAGGCTCGTTCCAGTGACAAGACTCTTTGAGGGGCTGATTTGAGAAGTGGTGGCTATTTTTATTATCACTGCACACCTGTGTCCTTGAGGCTTATTATTCCCTAGCAAGAGGGAAGCAAAGAGCGGAGCAGGGGATACAGGTTCATCCTGTGGGGAGAGGGAATGTCTGTCAACAGGGCTAAGCAGTGCTGGCTGAGCAAGCTGAGCAATTTTGTTCTTTTTCTAGTTATCCTTGGTGAAAAAAAAATGTTGCTTTTGCTTATTTTGAAGAGAATTTATTTCGTCACAAGCTATGAATGACTCTAGTCCATTTAAAAACACCTTAGTGCAACTCATTTTTTCTGACTTACTTGTACCGTGACCACTGAAGGACACAGGACAGAGACGTCGGATGCAGTGCTTGCTCAGAGGCTCCAGAGATGTTCCTGCCCATCTTTGTCTCAATGTTAACAGGAGGTAGGAGAAAGTGAAGGTTATAGGTGCTGATGGGTCATTTAATTTCCTTCTTAGTGCCTACCCTATGCTTTAAACACTCAGCTTTAAATCCTCAGCACAGCAGAAAAAAAAAGGAAGATTCCTGCATTTCCCAGGAATTTCACAAGCAAAACTTGCAGCAGAGTTTTCCTGGGTGGGTCCTACCAGCCCGTCCCTGCTGACCTGTAGCAGTCCTGCAAGAGACACGTGTATGTAAAGTCCACAAGGAAACAGCCTCTGATGGTGGCTGCTGACACTCCTGGTGCCTTCTCCATCTTCAGCACACCACGCTTGCATTTAAAAAACCCAAACAGTGAAGCCATAGTCAACCCAACAGCCATACCATGAGCAGATGCAGCGTAGAGCTATATCTAAGTCATGCTCCTCACCCCCAAAAGTTCTATCGAGAAAACGTTCAGATCAGCTAGTTATTTAATTTTATTCATTTAATCAGCTTGTGCTAAAGATCTGGGAGGTGTACCGCTCCACTCTAAAATATGCATTATGAAATTGTGTGCTGTGCAAATGCGCTGCAGATGAAGACAGACAAACTCCTTGTTTCGGATGGCAATTCAAACTATTCTATCTGCTCTGACAGTATGGATTTGCGCTGTTGTGTTTGCTGAAATACTGCATGTCCATCAGACTGGATACAAAAGAGTATTTTTCGAAAAATTTGACAAATGCAATTATTTATTTTTACCATGCCCCAGAAGTCATAATTACATTCCAGTTTTACAGAAGAACACACTCTATATCCTTTTGACTCTCTCAAACATAATCTGTTCAGTATCAGGCTTTTAATTCTGCATTGGGAGATAGCCATTTGGCTGATACAGTCCTGAGAATGTCTGGATAAATGTCTGGATAATTTCAGCTTGAAATTGCTCTGAGGGCCATTTGCAGCCCAGTCAGAGAGATTTCAGTCTGCACCCAGATACTCCGGGTCATCAGAACACAATAAGAACAAATGGGCCCCACTGTCTGACAGATCTGTTAAGCCGTGGGGCAGTGGTCATTTGGACGGGCTTTTTGTGGAAACTGGAGAATTACGATGCATCTAAAGCCACAACAGACCTATACTGTCACTGAGGGATTCAGCTGCCCTTTTTTCTGCCTCCACAGTGTCGGCCAGAGAGCAGCTTCAGGAGTTTATTTGTTAAGGAAAACATGGAGATTTAATATGAAGCATACCTATCACTTCTGTCTTCCTCATATCCTCCAGAAAGCGCTCACATAGAATTTGAGTATTTACCTTACATGGCATACCTCTTGGAGGATGAATACCATAGGGATATTGGATGTTTTCTATGATATTTTTCTTTTTTTTTTCTTTTAATCTTGGTATTAACCCATAACATGGTATTTCAGATCTCATTGATTAGCAGCTGGCAAGCAGTTAGCTACGTGACAATGAATAACTAGTCAATCAGCACCACTGAAGGAAACGCATTGCGTCTTATAGCTCTAAAATGTCAATTCTGTTGCCATTTGCATATCAGCTTTTAAAAATCATGCACAACCAGAGTCTTGGGACGGCTTTGTTGGTGTTTTTTTTCTTCACTGCTGAGTTAGAGTGGGAGAATTTTTCTGCTCAGGTATTTTCTCCATACAGTCGTGGTCATTCAGGAAGTTCATCTGCAAAAGATGGAGAAGGCTTGGCTCCATGTGCCAAGCCTCCTTTCAGACAGGCAGAGCTGTGCCCCTGCTCTTGCTCCCTCCACCCTGCCCAGTTGCCCAGATCAGGTCCCATCCCAGCCTTTCACGCATCCTCCAGGCATGGGCTCCGGTTCTCCCCGCTCCACCTAGGAGCTTGAGTGCTTGTTGTGCTTCTGGATGAAGAAGGGTTGATTTGTTTTTCCAGGGTTTCACGTAGCCTTGGCGTGGTCCTGTGAGAGATCCTTAATCCCCAGTCCCTTCGTTCAGAAGAGGTGATGGCGATGATCAATCCAGTATATATGGTGATTATAATTAATTCTTAGTACATGCAGAGGTATTCCGCTGACTTTCTCTTCTTTGCTTCCTGTTGATCGAAACTGGCACACAGTTTAGACTGTAGTTTTCATTTATTCTTAGCTGGAAACAATTTGAAGGAAACAAAGAAGAAAGTGTGAGAAGTGTGTTAATTAACGAGACAGTGGGAAGAGCGATACAATAGAGAAAAGGACCTGGAAGTAATCTTCCATATTTTACAGACAGTTAACGATTCCATTGGGAATCAATTATGAGCCCGCGAATAACATGTTTTTAGTCATTTACATATCTCCTGTATGGACTATTTACATAATTTGTCGCTACAGTTTTCCCTTCTCTCATAGTGTATTTTGCAGTTGCTGGTGTATGCTGTGTCTGGTTGTAATTACTTGATTTCCATGTGGCATTAGGCAACGCGAATGTTTCCTCTGTTTTGCCTAATGCTGATGTGCAAGTTGTTGAGTGTTGGTATTTCTAACCGGCTTCATAAATCTTGGTAGATTTTTCAAAGGCATCTCTTGGTCCAGAACTGAAAAGAGGGAGGATGTGGGAGTAATAGGCTAATCACAGAGTGAAACTATTCATAATTGTTAAAACCTTCCCAGTGCCACCGCTTGCTTCTCTTATCTGCACAATGCAAAGTTCACTTAAGTGACTTTCCTCAGAAAGAACATAAAAGATAACATTAAGGAAGAGAACAGTTTGCTTCGAGATGATGAGATGGAACAAAAATATAGAGAATGTACACAAGAGAAATGTTCAAAAGCACTCTACTGAAAATGAATTTCAGCTCAGTGAAGTTTATACATGTCCAAGAAAAAGAACAATAAAAGAGGATGAAAAATATGTCCCTGCACACTTCCTTCCCTTCGGCTTCTAAAGGAGGGAGGTGGAGAGAGCAGAGAGTGGGGAGGAAGGAAACCTGAAGCGGAAACTTGACATTTTTTCATTTCCAGACAGAAACAACCTTCTAAGTTGTTTTTTTTTCTTCTCTTTAATAATAATGACTATTATGTTGTATTTCACCTCAGAATACTCATTTGAATTAAAATCTTGATACAGAACTGTGACAGGGAAAATTTACAAACACTTTTAATATTTTTCAGTGCAGTTTTCATTTTTTAAATGCATTGTGACTTTAAGATCTCCACATTTGATACTGCTCAGTATTGTGCTTGTGTTAAAAAAAAAAAAATCCCTTAATTATACACAATAGTGGCAAGGAATGGAGCTCAAGCTCCTGCAGAGCCCCTCCTGTGTCACCAACGCTCTGACCGAGAGGAATCCAGAAAACTTTGGGGGAAATGTATATACTATTATGTTTCATTATTTGGGATCTGGTATGCGAGCTGGTAATGAACACCCCACTCTCACAGAGATTTATATAAACGCTTAACTCTACCCCATGAGTAATCCTATTAGTACCACGTTACTCTGCCGCATGGAAACCTTCCCTGAAAGGCTACCTCGGTGTGAGTGCGGTAATGGAAATGTTATTTCAAAGTGAATTATGCCAACATTAAAAAAAAATACAGTGAAAGAATATCAGAGAAAAAATCCTGTAGAACTGGAACCGTTAGAGTGAAATTTCATTCCCATTGATTAGGTGGACTCCTGTTTACCCGAGGAATGTCAAGAATTGTGCGTTGCTCGAAGCGCTAAGGTTTTACACCTGACTTTTGTAGGCAGGCAGTGGTCTGTAACCAGACAGCTCTGCTGGGCCTTTGTGTTTGAGGACTGGGTCTTGACCAGGGGATTGTTCCTTCAGAATGAACACTGACTTACGTTGGTATATGCTCCATTGGTACAACAGGGAAAAATATGACTGAAAACCTTATGTCTTCCTGGTTTTTGGTTACAGAAGATTAAAAAGTGCTCTGGGGTCACATTCTGCCCTGGTTTACTCTGTGTGTAATCTTACCAGCTTCAGCAGGATTGTCTGAGGTGTAAGTCATGACAGGGTGTTGGCTCTTTCATTCTAGCCCCTACTGCTTTGATGAAAGCTTTCTCATCAGCAGGGAATATGTTGTTCCCTCAAATACAGAACCATCTCTGAAGCCTGAACACCTTTGGGAAGGAAAGGAAAAAACTTAAACCTCTTGTTTCTCATCTCAGGCAGGATGCTCTCTGTCCAGAGCATAAGGCTCAACGCAAAGCTAGAAGAAGAATTGAGCCATTTTGTTGGCTGGTAATTGATATTTAATATATTTTATTGTCCTCTTCATACTTGTCCAGATTCTGGGAAGCCTTCAGTGTGCAAATATTGTAAATACAGTATAAACTGAAAAATTGTTCTCACAGGTGGCAAGGGAATATTTTCAGCATGGAGAGACAGATATTACAGTTGTGTTCAGTCTGTGCAGTTGCTGGCAGCCTTGACTGAGATTTGGTAAGCCATGCACTGAACCATTGACTTTGATGTGGGTGTTGTCCCACAATGGTGCTAGCTTAGTCACATTCGTTCACTGCCAGCGTGGAGCAAAAGAACGCAGGCTTGGTTTGTAGCATCTCCAAGGCTTTCCCGTAGGCGTGGAGTTTCCTGTTTCGGGACAGTCCCTGAAAGCTGAGGTGCTGTTCAGACTCTGCAGCCTGATGGGAACATGGAGCACATTCTGACTGGGTCTGCAGCAGAGTCACTTTCCAGAGTATTCGAGATATTGCATCAGAGAGTGTTTTGCAGGACAGTGTTTCAGTAGGTGTGAACCCCTGCTATGTACCTTTTGACAAGTATGAAAGAAGTGAGAATGCTCTGCCACCCCAAAAAAAGAAAGCAGGACTGGTACAGGCCACCTCCCAGTCTTTCCTCCCTCCACTCCAGCAACTTGTACATCCAAAACACTAGGAAATGCCAAAGTCTTCATATCAAATGAAAGCTAGAAGTGCCATCAGGTCAGTTCTGTATGTGTTTTAGGGAGACAATGAGGCAGGGAAAACGGGGGATGTGTTAAGGAAGACTGGAACAGCCTTTGCACTTTCCTTTTATTCTATCTATTTTTATAGTCAATTACTAAAGAAAGAACATACTAAAGAAAGTAAGCACATTAACTTCATTTTGAAGCTGGATCAGAGGCAAGCTCCGCTGTGGTTCCTGCAGCCCTGACTGCTGCTGGATTTGCTGCTGCAAACCTCAGTTTCTGGGCAACCTCAGTATCTTTTGTCCAGAATCTGTGACAAAAACAGATACTGAGGTCAGGCAGTCTGTTGCCTTAACCACATCCTTGTGGATGCAGGCATTCATAGCACTGTGTTAAAAACAGTAAGGGCATCCTGAGCTCTACCCTTGCTATCGTGTTCGTCCTGCTCAGCGGCAGCAGATACTGAGGCAGCTGAGCTTTTTATAAGGTAATTTCTGCTCTGTGCCTCTTGCCGGTTGCATGGAGCCCTTTCATGTTATTAAAATGCAATTGAACAAGAGCAAGTCTCATGTTGTTAGCAATTTGTCATCTTCTCCTCCAAATGAACAGTCCAGCCTTTCATAGTCTCTCTGCTGCACAGCTGAGCTTTGCTGCACTATTCACTCTTCAGCATATAACAGAACCATATTTTTTCTCTCTTCTTTCTCCTATCAATATCACTGACATTTTCTTTTCTTTACAATGATGTTGACAGAAAAAATACTATCGCTTCTTCTACCTTTTCCACAATCCAGCCTTTCCCTTTCCTATGCCTTCATTCGCCAGGATGCATACTTAAACAAACTCCCTTTCTGGATTCTTCCGTATTTTTCTGTCTCTCTGCATCCTGAATTATCAAGAGCTGATTTACTGCATATTTACTGCAGTCTGATTGGGAAGTTTCCCTTCAATTCACTCAGTTCCCCTTCTTTATAGTAGATCAACTGCAACCCTACCAATTTGTTTGAATTCAAATGGCTAATTGCTTTTTGATGCTCGTGCATAGCCTTGAATTAACTGTTGAGGATTATGGTGTGTCCTGTTTCATAGAATAATCTTCTATGATATTTTGTCACATCAAAAGAGAGCAAGACAGGTTTGAAATAATTACCACAGCTAGCAATGACACTACCTAACAAGAGGAATAATCAAGGAACTCATTGATTTCATAAGGAATTTGTTATTTATCACACAGGGGAAAGTGTGTACATTTTGCTGACTTTCGCTGGTGTGGCTAGATGGGTAAACCAAAGAAATAAAAACAAGTTAACTTTTTGCTAACAGTGAAAGAAGGTTCTCTGGTCACTCCATCTGTACAAAAAAAAAAGAGTTGCGTGAAACTGAAGTATGCTCCTGTGTCATTAAAACAGAAGGAGCAATTTGCAAAATTACATGTGCTAGATATTTATACATGTGTGGCTTGATCCATAATCTGCTGAGATTCTTGCAGAGATTCCCATTGGTTCCAGCTGGATCACACCATGGCTTTACTTTTGTCAAGGCATTGAGAAATATGCTTCTCTTGGGATGGAGGTAAGAAAGGATACAGCCCCTTCAGAACTTTTTCTGCATCCTGCGCTTTGTGCAACTCTAGATCTCAAAGTAAATCAAGCCCCTGGGAGTTTTAAGATTTAGGAATGGGTGTCCATGTTGACTTCACTTATTCCATCCTTTTGCTTCCCTGCCTTTTTGTCACAAAGAACAAAAAAAAAATCAAGGAGAGAACTGGAGTATTGTAAATAAAAATTGAATTTCTGTGTGTGTGCACACAAGTGTGCAAACCCACGTACAAACATAGGTATTTGTGTATGTGTACTTGTGCACGGTGACTACCTTTGCTTTCTTTAAGGAGAAAAGCTCTGTGGAGGCTTTATTTTATTAAGTGATTTATACACTCACAGTGCACTTGGCTTACTGGATTTGCCTGCATTGCTATTTCCCATTTCAGATCTGAACAATGGCTTATTAAAGGAGGAAACGATATCACTCTTTATCAATCAAAATCAAATAGCACTGAAGGTCACCGTGGGAAAACAATGGCAAGAAAGCAACGCTTGTAACTTGGGGAGGAAACCTAAAACTGTGAATTAACAGCCTCATTTGTGTTTACAGCCTAATATTAAGGATGCAACAAAGATATTTGGTAATTTTTATGAAGCTACCAGTTAAAGACGGTTAGGGAAGCAACAGACACAGAAAGAAAGGAATTTGAACAAATGGCTGCAGGCAGGGTTGGCTGCAGCTTGAGAGTTTATGTAATTGTTTCTTGTTAATGCCTGCAGTTTAGCAATTTGCCTAACTCTCCGTGACATTTCAAATGTCCCCTTTCTGAGAAATTCACCTGCGTTGAGTTTATGGATAGGGATATGAACGCAGCTGTAGGAAAAATCTACTGTGAGGCTGAATCTTTTGACTTCTAAGTGAATTGATACTGAAAGCAAGCAAATTTAAAGGAGTGAGACTGTTCTCTGGCTTCTGGCAAGTTGATGTTTTTCCTCTTTCAAGCAAAGTGACAAGCCAGTCAAATACCAACAAAGAAAGCTAACCAGAGAAAGTAAGGGTTCTCCTTAGGCAGATTAATCACTGACAGTAGGTAAGAGTAACTGCCTATTTACATTACTGATCTATTTGGGAGGTGAAGCCAAGGACATTTTACCCCCCAAGTGCCTGATCCTTACAAAAATAAATAATTCTGTACCATTTAACTGCCTATTCTGCATTCTCACTGACCCCAGTGGGACGACTTGTAAAGCATAAAATTGAGGACACGTGCAAATCTTTGGATCAGATTTAAATGTATTGCAATCTCGTTTCCAAATGGTCAGTAATATCCCAGCTAGCAAATGTGCCTGTGCCCTCTTGTACAGCACACATTTTTTCCATGCTGTTTACATTATCGCTTGCTAAATTTATCACAGTGCTTTCCTAACATTGCCTGGCTTTCCTGCCTGGGAATTTCAGATATAACAGAGCACATATTCCGGCTGGTCACATTTTCAAAGAGAGCCTACCACCCCCTACAGCCACAATTTGCCAACAAGTGTCCTACAAGGCAGCTTTTGGGAAAGATTCGTCTGCAAAGTTGGACAGTGTGTTTACTCTGAGACAATTGAATGAAGAGACTCGCAGAGATCCGCAGCGACAGATTGTGTCCTTCCTGCCGTGTGTTCTGTTGTGTGGTTCAGATGGTCGGCATCTCTTTTTAGTTGCCGTGTTTCAGCTGAGAATGAGGAAGGAAGGAGGATGTTTAGCAGGGAAAGAACACTTTCAGGAGTAAACGATACCCTCGTGAGTTGCTGTGACCTTTGAAAAACAGGGTAAAAACCCTTAGCTGCAGGTGAAGCCAGCACTGCCTGTATAGAACATGTATCAGGACAAATGAATTTGAAAATAGTAGATGACAGGAAGCTATTTGAGAGCATCTAGATATGAGCACGTGCAGTCTAGCTTAAGCTACGCTATGCCTTTATGCAGGTATTTGACTTTTACATCGATGTACAAAGGATCCTCAGAGTTTGATTCAGGTGAGATTTGAAGCCGAGACTGGAGAATGTGAGACTTTCCTAATCTCAGACCGCCTGCAATCATCAACACGCTCCAGACCCAGAACAGTGGGATGAACCATTGCAAAGTTAGAAGCCGTTTCTTTGCCTGCACTTGGTACTTGAGACCGTAGCTTGAGAGTATGAATCGCCTCAGCCCCTTTGCCTTCTCTTAAGCTAGAATAGCCATCCAAGAGATGGCCTGGGCATGGTTCTTATTCCGGATATTCATCAGATATCATAAGTCCGTGTGTGTCAAACATTCAGCAAAGATTTCTTCTGCAAATGGGCTTATGAGAAATAAGTTTCTTTCCTTCTAAAGTGTGGTGTGCTAACAAGGTGTGTAACATTTGCTTGCGTGCTGCTTTACCCTTTATAAGGCGATCAGAAAAAAAAATAACTGTTTACAAATGCTTTGGGTTAAGCAAAATTGTGTCGTAGATCCTGTCAGTTGCCTGCCACAAGATTAAACGTAGCTTTATCTCCAGTGCAGATGTTAACGTACACATCTTGGGCCAATAATGTTGAGATACAACAGCTGTTAATTAATATATGAAGCATATTTGAAGGATGGAGGTCAATGTGCATCTTTTCCAGGGCCTCTTAGTGTTTCCATTATTTAAAGAGCAAAAAGAAAACCTACACAAAGTTGGAGTCCATGATTTAATTAATTTTCAAACTGCTTTAATTAATTTTCAAACTGAAGGCAGTAGCTGTATTGCTTTCTATGTGGTGCCTCTTCCTTTTTTAATTTCCCTCTTTTTGTCTTTATCCATTAAAAAGAATTTAAAACCTACACTTATCAAGACTATATACTTTCAAGATAAATGTTTCCATATGTATGTCTTGCAGGGACAACAGCTAGTGCTAGTCTTTTTCCATATAGCCAGGAAGGGCAGAATGTAATTAAATCTGTTTTTAAATGATGCTAGGATGTAAGAGAATGACAAGAGAGTTGTCGATAGCCAGGAGAATTGGATCTGTGAAAGAGGCTTCTTGCATGAAAAATAATGAGTAGTTTAGTATCAGCCTTCAAAACGAATATTGTGTGAGGCAGCAAATTCCTGAGAGAGGGAATACTTGTAGGTTTTTTTGGGAGACGTAGGCTGTGTATCCCCTAAACTTCATCGATAGGCTTAGAAGGGCTATGCTATGTTCTTTTTGTGTATGTGGAAAACCTCAGTTTTATTAAATGCATGCTGGCAACTAGTGCTATTTGAGTTACCTTCAGTTCAGTTCTGAACAAAAACCACTCTCGTGAGTGACAGCAAATACCCAAAAATGCCTCTTCAGATGTACAAGGCCCTACTTTCATGCTCCATACACCGGTGGGATGTGTCAGGTACCACACCAGCTGTTTTGTTACCATAACTTTGCTTGCTAACTTTTTAATTCCAACTGAGAAAATTAGAAAATTATTACTTCTTCCTCAGAAATGCAAGAGCATAATACTGTAATCAGTCTGATGTTGTATAAACGTGTTGACCCCTCTACTTGGGCTATGAGAAAACAAATGTTAGTAGCATCTCACCTTGAACATGATGGCATGTTCAATACTCAAGTTTGGATTGACAGCTGGCAGCCCAGAGAGTCACACTGTCTTTTTGAGTCAGTAATCTCTAAGTGGTGATACCAGAGATCATTCCCCAGTTCACAGGAACTGGTGATACCTCCTGCCACATCTCTGTGCTGGGGGAGACCAGGGCATGCATTGCCTTCATGTAATATCCTGCTTTCTGTAAAGTGGGAAATACTAATAAGGATGTTGAAAAGTACACTCCAGTGTATTCTGACCACAGAGTGTACTTGCCATGCGCTGTAGATGTGGCTTCAATGACTACACCAATGTAGACAGAAGGCACATGGACACTGGGGAAGCTGCTTCAAGCCAGTTGCAATTATTCTTCTCATTTCACAATAGAGACACGGCCTGTCTGGCTCTCTAGTTTGCTTCCTGCTTCCTTCTTTGTCACTAAGGATAAAAGCAAGTTCAGAATGATGTAGGCAGTCAGAGATCCGAGATGTGATATTGTGAAAGCCTCAGTCGTCAAGCACGCATGTACATTAGCCAGAAGCACGACGTGGAGGCGGAGGTTGGGGTGAAGTTATTAAAGCTATTCTCAGCACCTTGTGTACTGTCTAGGAAATGCCACACTGGAAATAATTTTCGATGTCATGACAGTTAAAGTGAGGGAGAAAAACCTAAAAAGTGTGCTACATTAAATGCTTTTTATACTGTCCATGACTGATAAAGCTCCTCTCAGTGCAAAAAAAAAAAGGCATACTAATCTAATACAAATAATGTGTGATGCCTGTGTGCAGAGAATTAAAGGCATTTCGAATCCTTAACATTCTTTTTCAGAGGAGAGGAGAATGCAAAACTGAAAGCGGTAAGTCTTCTCTACATGCATCTTTTCTCTCTACTATTTTATAATTAATGTTATTGTCGCCTGGTCTAAGCTTTCTTTATGCTCTGTCGTCTATACAGTGCCAATATCTCTCTCCAGCGCCGGTTACTATGCAGTCTCTGGGTAGGATGAGAAAAGAAAGGCAAGAAAAATGGTGAATGCATTAATAGACAGTCAGTTACTGATTTAGTTCAATCTTGAACTATGATTGTTTGAAATGTCAGCATCAGAAGTGCATCCACTCGCTTATATATGCAAGACTTTTCATCAGAATGTAGTCTTACTGTTTTTTTTCCTAACAAATTTTCATATACAAGAACAATTAATGACACAGTACAAATCCAATAGTGCGATTACCTCTGTGACTTTTACAGAGGCTTCCCGGATACTAAAGAGGGAGAGTAAATAGCAAAGCAGCACGAATTACAGAAAGATAGTTCCATCAAGGGTTTCTGATGACATTATAAACAAAAGTCACTAGAAATTGGAGCCAAAATGATAGCCCTATGCTTCAGATAAAACCTTGTAAAAAATTAATGTGCGAATGTAAAATTAATAGCATTCATTTTAAAGAAGGGAGCATATCTTTAAAATGTGCCTGCCTGCCTCTCCTTCCTTTAGTGTTCAGGAGGCTTTTTCTCAAAGGAATGGCCTTGATTTTCCTCTTGTAAAATACAGCTGGCTGAATGCTCTCTGATTTGGAGACACATTTGTAAATACTTTGAGCAGTTTACAGTTCTGTAGGGTGGCTAGCCCTCTAATCCGTACCCTCCAAATTATTTTAGGCCAGGCTGAGTTCAAGCCTATAATCATGGGGCACCAACTGTTCTTGTGGCTGTAACACAAGTGGAAAAAGGAGATTGCATTTAGAAAATGTGTCTGTTAAAACCCCATGGATAGATGAGATTTTCAGATATTTTCAGCTTTCCTTGGAAGCAGTCAAGCAAAAAGGTAGGAGACTGGACTAAGAGGGGAACTATGGCACTGAGAGGGGTGGCTGGGGATGTGCCAAGGTTTCCACCCAGGAATTTCTGAGCTGCTGCAGCCTGACCTTGCCTGAGCCTGCTGCCTCATCCACCAAAGACAGCAAAGCTGAGTAGTGTCTCTGAGAGGCCACATTACGCTTGACTCGGGTGGTTTCTTCTTTGACTGCCCACTCATGCAAGGGGCCACATGCAAAATGTTTGTTGATCCTCAAGTAGCCTCTAAGCACCATCCCTCTTTAAAAATTAATTTAGTCCAAACTGATGAATGGGGCTGGGTTCCTACCTCTGCAGGATAAAAACCAACGGGGAAAGAAAGACTAACAATTTGCCGCTTTGAAGGCTAAAAAAACCCTTTCATCCTTTAGCGTGATGTATCGTAACTGACATCCGCTCCTTACATTAGCATCTGCAGACTATAATTATCCATGTAATATAACAGCTGGGGGAGTGTTTTTGTGATGCTTTGGGTTGAAGGATGCTTCGGAAGGCTAAACGGTGCTTACTAATAATAAGACCTCTAAGATGCTACGTGAGTCTCGTTGTGAAAAGGCCCCTTTTCTCTTCTGCCCTGAACCAACATGGGGCACTGAGAAGCCAATGTTCTGCCCCCATCCTTCCCTCTGCTCTCTGCGACTCTGGTGCCTGGAAATCCTGCCGTCCCACAGTTAATCAAGCTGCTCATTTTTTGTCGTCTCAGAGGGGCCTTTTCCTATTCACGCTGAGAGGGGAAGCCTGCTTTGTCCTTTTGTTGTTTCCAGTCTTTGCCCCAGGATCTGCAGAGGACACCGGGCGGCAGGGAGGAGGTGAGGAAGGAAAGCTGGGTTTCCGACCTGTGGAGGGAAAAGAAATCAGCTAGCTTTACATCCTTGCAGCCAGAGAGCCTTCTGAGAAAAAGGGTTTGTCAGCCCCCTGCCTGGACTGTAAGGGCAAAAACAGTTCCTGGTTTTAATTTATTTTACCCATTAGTTACCCACGGTGGCTTACGCAGAGTGGCAGCTACAAAAGAGAAATTCTGAGGTCCGCAGAGTTATTATCCCCTGAATTGTCTCCCCTTGTCACATGTTTACAAACAGCCCACGCTGCCATTGACACAAGTATCACACTGAATTCAAGGCTTTCCTCTCTGTGTGAAATGTTAAAATGGGGAGGGATTTAAAATCTCCTGCCGTCACCTAGGTGCTTTCCACACTGAGCAGCCATTCATCACCTCCACATTCAAAGGGCTTAACCTTTGTAAAACCTCAGCGGCACAAACTTGCCAGGATTAAACTATTTAAAGCCAAGCTTGCTGGGGCATCTGTGGTTTGCACCTCTTGTCATGTCCACAGGCTGCATGACAGGTTGGAGGAGCTGTAGGGAGAAATGGCACTGACATGGCCAGAATCTGAAGAAGATGATTAATCACGAGTGTCAGAAATGTCTGTCACCATTAAGGCTGGTGGGGGAACACCCTGTACATCTGGTCACAAACTCAGAGCACCAGCATTTCGATTTCCCTGAGATTTACCCCTCACCACTCTTTTCCTAGGAACGGCTCCTACAGAAAGGCTGATTTATGTAGCAGTGGGAAGAATGAGGAAGGTAGTGATTTACCCTTCCACAACCAACACCAGACTTGGCCAGTTGCTCCAGAGAAGGTAGCTGATGTCTGCCGAGAGTGCCCGATGTGTCCCCTGCATCAGAGGAGTGGTGGTGGGAAGGTCTCTCTAATGGCACAGAGTTGTGCAAGGAGTGTGATGGAGGAAGGACATCTTTGCCCCGACTGATCCATTCTGTACTCCGTTTCCATGTCTTCCTTCGTGTTAGTTGTGGCATATTGACACCATTTGTGTAACCTGTGTCTCAAATCGAGTCCCATGGTTGGTTTTGGTGAGTGACATAGAAAATTCCTCAGCACCCCTCCAAGTTTGTTACGCAGGATAATAGGTAGATCTTCGGGCAAAATGAGTTTTTTCTAATTGGAGTTGCCAAATGGAGTTCAGGTACTCTGGATTCTTTTGGGGCATGTCCAGTTTTCCTTTCTAAGGAAATTTATTCTCTGGAAATAAATTCTTAAATTCTCTCATTTACACTGAAATTGTCAGCTTTAGAGATAAATTAGGCAGTGCATCTTTGGGCTAGGAACAAGTGCTGCTTGTTCAGAGCTAGGCTGGGGCAAGTATCCCTCTACAGTCCTTCTTACTTTGGAAGAAGACCACAAGTGACTGCTCAGGCCAGGTCTGCAGGAGGCATAATATATGGAACTGACATAGCTAGGGGTGACAGCACAGCCCCCTCAACAGCTTCTATCTTAAGGTCAACACATTCACCGCATCCTGGTGCTGGGATCGGCTGCCTGCCCAGTTGTTCCAGCTTTCAGCAGAGCAAGAAGCAGTGGGCTCCCCAGCTTTCTGCCTTCTCAGCTGATACAGAAGAGAGGGACAGCTTTCCCTGAAACTAAACACCAGCAGTAACAAGCATCTGTTATGTCTGCTGTTGAGTCACAAATGCTTTTTGTAAAGAAACAAGCAGGACATGAGGGTAGCTATTCAAGCACAGTTTTCCCTCCTTGGAACGGCCATAGGGTGCCTGTGCTATTCTGGGGACAAGAGCCACTCTGTGTCCTCAATCCTGCATGCCATGGCCCAGGCAGAGAAAGGGGTTTGTCTCTCGGAGAACTGAGGGGCGAGTCAGCTCTGGAGTCAAGGACAGACCCTGGGAGTATTGCATCCTAATTTCCTTACACAGTATCCCCGAGAATTTTGAAGAAGTCAAGGGTGCAACACGAAACCCTGGGAAAATTAATAGGCAATTTCTGTAATGGCCAATTTTTACAGTACTGGAATTGCAAACTGAGACCTCGGAAGACAAGAGGATTCCAACTGAGCAGGATATCAGTTAAATTAACTTCTCCCCTCAGCCCCTGCACTTGCCAAGTTCCAAGATATTTGACCAAGAAAACAAGAACCAGAGCACATGAGTGTTTTCCATCTAGATTTTGTCTAAGCTAAAGACACTAATCAAACCTTTAGGGAAAACTAAGAGAAAAGGAAAATTGGCTCACCCTTCCCACTTATTGCTTCAGTAGAAGGGTTTGCAAGGAAATGAAACTTCAGGAAACAGCATTTAATCCCAAGGCCCACAGCAGGCTGTCACTCTGTGTTTTCCCATGGAATTGAGTAAACAGAATAGTGCTTGGCCTTTAATAAATGAGAAAACAAACACACAAAGAAGCACTTGATCAGAAGTGACAAGGGCAAGAGTAGAGTGATCCAGAGGAATAAATGAAACTGTGAAATTCAATAATAAATTCCCTAAAGATGTTACAAATTTTGTTCTGACTAATGCAGAGGTCGCCTGAATGCATTGTTCCAGAGCTTGAACTCCCTTCCATCAGAATTTCCACTACTCCTACTATTTCAACTTGCTCAGGATGAGGAAACCATCTTGAAATACAACTGGAAGGCAGTTTAGGTAGTTGTTCTCTCACATTTTCTTTCAAGGTGAGTATAAATCTGTGTTTTGAGAAGTTTAATTAAAGTTAACTACCTACGGAGAAATGATGGGCTGGCTTGTTTCAGCTCTCCCTAGGGTTATGCCCTTCCCAGCTGAATTAAGTTGCCACTGTGTTTCGCTAATGTGCATCTGATGCTTAATGAATTGGGGTGCTATTACGATTGGGTAGAGATGGATTAAAACAGAGTCCAAAGCCTTTTCATTCATTTCATTAATTATTCTCTACATTCATTGCACGCAGATGAAACGATGAAAGGCTCCCTCTTGTGTAGGATTTGGACATTTCACACTTGGAACATAAATTGGACTGATTATCCTTACAGCACTATTGTCAAAATTGTGAGTTTGGGTGCCAGGGAGCAATAAGCTGTGAACTGCCGCATTCCCAGTCTTTCAGCCCCTTGGGATGGGAAGGAAAACCCTTTCTTTGTTTGTCCTTTTTCAATTTCGTATCTAGATCATTTTTGGAGCACAAAACCTAAACCAGAGATAGATTTCCTTCTCCTCTCCCTGAATGTATAAACAGCCATCGCTCGGAAGCTTCAGAAGGATTCAGATCAGGTTTCTAAAAATTAGCTTCAGTTTCCTTATTCCCCTACTCACTGGTTTCAAACAGAAGGCAAGATGCCGAAGTGCTCTAAGTGCCTTCTTTTGGCACTGTCTGCTGGGGAACTGACTGCAGGAAATCTCTTCAAATAGATCATTTCTCATACAAATTACAGTCTGTTAAGTGACTTCCAGATATTCCAGTTCATGGTTCATTTTCACTCAAGCAGAAAGTCTTGAGTGTTTTGGATTTCCCATCTTTTAAGCTAACTGTTCTTGGTCATGGTGAAGAGAAAGTCTTCACTGTGGGGATGCTGGTCCCCTGAGGGCAGACCACTCTGCAGTGAGGACAGATGCAGCCCCCAGTTGCTGATCCAATTCCACTGCAAGTGCATTGCTTCATATCTATGTAGCATAGCAAAATCCCTTCTCCACAAGGACAGGACATCAGGAAAATCCAACACTGCACCAATTGTCAGATAGGAACTTAACAGTTAGCTCTTTAGCCCGTATTTTTCCAACATTTTTTCTCTGTGTGTGTATATACAAACAGGGTGAAGATTTACAACATATACAGGCACTTGCATCTTACAGGTAATACAGGCAAGCTGCCGAGGTACATTCAATTCTGGTATTTTAAGAGAACAAATCAAAAATAAATCTGTGGATGTCATAAAACATGAGAGATTTGTGTGAAATATTTCTGTTTTGGAGAAAGATTTCAGTATATTAAGATTAAAACTTACGTTGTCAAAAATCTCCCAGCTGTAGCAAAAGGGAAACTAAAGTCTGGCGTAAAACTGAACAAACTGGAGGCATCTCATGCAGAAACTTGGAATCTGATTTTATTTGTCTCCCGTGGATGTGTGAAATACGCTGACAGTTTGCTTAGTCAAATGTCTTGTCTGGCTGATGGCTGCAGCAGTAACACATGAAAGAGACTAAGTAAAATAGGGAACTAAAATTATTCTTCAGCTGTGCTCCAATAACGAAGACAATGTTGAAAGCAACAACATCTGCGTTATGTGGCAGAGGCGGTATAAAAAATGACTGTTAACCCACTATGAAAACTAGGGGTGTGTCAAACAGTTGCGTTCCTGTTTTGTGATAATGTGACTATGACTGCGTAGTTGACAGAAATAAGCTATAATTCCAGAAATAGGAAATAAGAAGCAGAAATAAGCCAAATTCCATAGCTTCCTGGAATCTCATAACCATTACCAGTATTGCACAAGACATTGCCTTCAGGATAATTGCTCCTGGAAAAATTTGGGATCTCCTAAGCAAAAAAAAAATAACTACAAATTATTTTAAAGTAGCATCTTTTAATCCTGGAGTTGAGGAGCTGAGCTCACTTAAGTATTTACCCTTCGGCGTATTATTTAGCCAAGTAAACTTAGTGTTCATGAACCAATGATGCATGCCCTTCCCACCGAGATGAAACCTTTCACAGTAGGACAGGTCCAACACACATGTACGTGATATTTTTCTTGATGCAACCACTCTCAGTTACCTTGCACACCATGGTTGCACAGCACTTACTGGTCAAGGACAAGGGGGGAACATGGCAATTTCTTCCTGTGTAAAGGACTGTACAAGTAACTATGAAAAAACACTCCGTAAGCAAGGTAGTTAGCTAGCTATATTCTGTAGGTGTTTTGAATCATGTTGGGATTTATATCTTCTGCGGGACAGCTGTCAAAATGGACACACACCCCCCGCCCAAATTGACATATTCCCTCATGGAGTCTTGCACTTGATCAGCAGATGTCCTTGATAAACAGATGTTGAACTGCAGATGCCTTTTGCTGCCTCCAGAGGTGTCTTTCACAGTTAGCAGTGAGCAAGACCAGAGCTTGTGGGAATACTTGGCAGCTTGTTCAAAAATACATGTTAACATCAGATATAAAGATTTGAATCGCAGTATCAAACATTTGACTGGAGTGCCTGGAGTTGGAGTCACCCACAAAAGCCCTGGTGTCGCATGTTTCTTTTCCCATTAAGAACGTCTTGTGGGCATTCTCGCTCTGCTGCTGGTTATGAATGTGCTGCTGCTTTGAACGGAGAACACAGGCACAGGCACTCTTCATTAGAGAGGAGGGGCATACAGCACGCAGATGCTGTTCGTGACATTTCTTGACGGGGGAAAGGTTCAGTGCTCCTGGAACGAGGCCCCGCATACGTGATAACAAAGCTATCCCAGCGCCAGAATGAGGAATCCAAACTTAAATGAATGTTTGCTAGTTCATTCACCCTTAATTAGTTTGTACCCACTAAAGCCGTAATACACTGTAACTCATTGACCCAACATGAAAGGAAACAAATTGGTTAATTGAGAGAGAGCAATGCAATGCCTGTTCTATCTGCAGGAGCCGGTGCTACTGCTCCCCCAAGCAGAATTGCACCCAGAAGGCCTGCTGGGTTATCGTGCAGCTAATCCCACGCACCCTCCAGCAATAACGGCAGCAAACAGCCTATTGTGCTGGGAGGCTCCCGCTACGCGCCCCCTTTAATGGACTTCCTCTGCGCTCCCGCGCTCACCCCAGATGCACACCAATTTCCATAGTCTACGTGTGTGAAAGACCCTGGGTACAATCAACAGATGTTCTTGTTCCCTCACTAATGCTCTTCCTCCCCCAAGATCCCCTTTTCCCCCTCATTCTTCATCCCCCCTCCGTCATTCCCAGGGTTTGGGAAGTGAGAAAGAGGGCTGAGCAAAGGGATTGCTTCACAGCTTGCACAGCGCTGGAGCAGCTGTCTTTTTATCTCCGGGGCTCGGAGGATTCCTCCCGATACCCTGCTTCCAGCTGCCTTGCTGTCAGTTCTGCTCAGCGCAGCTCTCTCTACAACTGGCTTTTTCTAAAAACACACACAGCCCTCAGTTCAGGATGGTCTGGTGAGTCTTCTTGTCTCCCCTTGTTGCTGATCCTGAGGACAGCCAAGACAGAGCCTTTTCTTTGGCCTTTTCTTTGGTTTTAAAGGAAAAGCTCCTAAATTGCCAAAAAAAAATTGAAAACATATATTCCAAAAAAGAAAGCAATATCTAATAAAATAAAAAGCAAAAAAAAATATTAAAACCTTTTGTTGCATTCACTAGCCTTTCCAGTGGTAAAAACATTGCTAGTTTTGTTCTACTTCATATTAGAGATCTCAGAATTTGAATACCTGTAGTGAACTGCAGCTTGGCTTTGAATCTAAAATGATTGTATTTGCAGCAACAACACCCAGCTGGAAATCCAGCTAACTCAGAAAGTCCCACCACCAAACTCTAGTGAAGTCTGCTCTGTGGCTCTTGTCTAGCAAAATGGAACTGAAACTGCAAGAACAGAATGGTCCCATGACATTTCTCTCCAATTTTACTGCCGGAAATATCAGTCACCTTTCAAACATCTTCAAGCATTCCTGAGAGTCCTGTGATGCTGAAATGCCCAGTGATTTTCCAAGCCAAGCCAGCAAACCCTGGAGAATTTGGAACTCATTTCTAAATGAGTTCACTAAGGCTTCGTTTACATTTGTGCCCACCTCAAAGCCTCTTCATCTCTTCGTAAGGAAGGATGGCCTGTCACCTTGGCCTGTTAACATGTTCAAATTATTAACTACCTTGCTTTCATTTTGATTGAGATCATATAAATTCATTGCAGGGGCGTTGGACTAGATGACCTTTAAAGGGCCCTTCCAACCCAAACTATTCTATGATTCTAAATTTCTTCACGTCAGTTAATGCAGAGAGCGAAAGACACAATTTTTCCTGTAAGGAAGACAAGGCTTGAAGATTCCTTCTTAGTATAATGTCTTCACCCAAAATTGTTTGAACATTGAATGAAATCTTCTCAGCTGTAGGGGAAGAAAAAAAGACCTGGACTAGGTCCATTACTTGAAAGAAAAGTTGCATTATACTGCTCTGGAGCAAAAATATATAATGATAGAGTGAAGGCTGGTTTTGGTAGTTCATTACACAGATACTTGATTACTTGTTTTGCTTTTTTTTTATTTCCACTTCCTCCTTCTGATGCCTAAGTACACAAGCTTCTTTATTCGCATGCTGTTGCCTCACTTGGAAGATAAATGAACTGGAGTTGTTTATACCCGTACGTTCTTACCGACTTCAGACAGTGCGCACCATTAATGTCCTAAATACTGAACAGCGGTGCGTGTATTCAGAATTCTTTGCAGCATTCCGGATGTGAATAAACACCAGGGAGTAGGGCAGTCTGTCGGTCTGAGAACACGCAGCACTTCGCACGGTCACTCGCATGCACGTACAAATTTAGAGGGGAGCTGAAAACAAGTTTAAGTGGCATAATTCCGCCTTCACGCATGCAAAGCACATTTTCACAGCCTTTGCGTTAGTTACCACATCTGTCCAGCAGCTGGACGCGGAGAGAGTGGGAAACGCTAACTGTACAGGAAGGCCATAAGGGAGTACTCAATGAGTATTTTCTAAGTGAACAGCGCAAATAAAATTACAAGTAGAAACCACAGTTACTCTAACACAAATCTCTATCTCACCACCGCACAAAGCCCCCATTAGCTATCCTCTGTACTTGCCTTTTTTTTCACCCCTGATTTTTAATAACTGTAGGATATGAGATGCTGTGTACTGATGCATCTCACTGTGATTGTAATATAGACTAGATTCCAAAGGGACCTCATAAAAGCACATTATATTAAAATATTCTACCCAGTATAGTTTTATTTGGTTTGTTTCTTTTCCTGTGGAAATGAACATCATGTAAAGATGATGTCTATCTATTTTTCATCGTGTTGCCAGACCCTATTAGATTACGCGTCCATTGGCAGATATGGTCTAAAGCTGTCAGAGATAGAGCTCCAAAGGCCAATAATGTTCTTATATGTTTTGTGAAAGTAAGTAACGATGTTAAAAAGTCTATTTTGGTGTAACTTCAAGTATTGGACTATACAGAGGATTCACAATCTCAGACTGCATATTCTTAGCCCTCAAAGTCGCTCTATCACAAGACTCAAATCTGTAGGACAAGCATTCACGTTAATTCCCTTAAACACATGGACAGGCAAATTTCAGAAGCACTGTGGAGCTGAAATATATTACAGAAATCTTTCCTGAAAGGTTGGTGGTATGTTTATCAGACGATTTGTTTCATATGGTAAAAGATATATGCATGCATGTTAGGAATAAAACCAAAAATGTTACTGTCGTTTAATTCCTGGTGGAGTGGTAGAATAAGCCAGTAAAAAGGGTGAAATTAATTTCCATCTTCACTGCACAAAACTGTTTATTAAGATAGTGGGACTGTCAGAAAACAGCCTCTTGCCAGACAGATTATTTATGAAAGCTGTAGTCGTGTGGGTGATACCTAATCATGCGTGATTATCTCGTCTGGTTAGGGAATTGAATGAGGTCAGTGAGAAGAGCAACTGAGTTGTCATCATTGGAAATAACTTTGGATCAAGCCATCATATGTTGTTCAGTTTAAATTAAACTGAATTAAATTATAACAGGTTTGGGTTTTTAGACAGAAGAACTGAGAAAGTAAGGGTCAGTGAAAACACCTGGACAGGAAAACTCAATTTAATTATATCAATACTAGGAAAATTATCAGGATATTTTTTGGGGGGTGGGGGGGGAAGCAAAGCAGCAAAGATAAATCACCTGTATAAAGAAAATAGAAAGCTATATAACCCTGTAGATTCTAGAATGCTGTCTTAAAATGTAAGGTTGTATTGTATCTTATATTTAATTCCTGTTTATATTTAATATTATTTTGTTATAGTTAACAAAAATAATTAAAACATAACAATAGTTAGGAAGAGAATGGTTCGAGATTGGCTAGCTCAAATAGATTTCAGAAACTCAACACTTTAAAGTGACCGACACATCCTGTGTGCTTGGATATATTAATTGACTTGCTGGATGATTATAAGCATCCAGCGTGATGTTGACCCAAGAAGAGGATGAAAGGCAGCATCAATAGGAACTGATTACTCAAGACCAGGAATGACATCACCAGTTGTCATTACTGAGCTGGTACCCTGGACCAGGAAAGCATGGGAGTTGCAGGGGCAAAATATGCTAGCTCCATGGAAAACAGCCCTCAATACATGTATCACAAAGATCACACACTTTATTTCACTATAAACTCTTTATCCTCAACAGCAGGGGAGGCAGCCGACACTTTGAGGTGAGCCTGTTTCCTCATTGGCTCACACTGTTGAGTCACATGATGACCTCAGCTGATTACAATGATGTAATTATGTGAGGTCATATGGAGCAGCAGAGGGGATATCTGGGAGGCTTTGCTGGCCTGGGGAGATGTTTTGGCATCTTCTGAAGAGAGAGGAGGCTTTTTGGCTGTGAGATGGAAGATGGAGCATGTGAGTTTGGTTGCATGACAACTTCTTTCTTTTTTGCTGCTAATCTCCCTGAAAGATAAGTGTTAGTAACTGAGGCGCTCTGTGCTGGTCTTTTTCAAGATTGGCTAGGGAGGACATTTAAGTGCTGGTGAGAAGTGTAGTGTAACCTGTAGGAAGCCTCAAGTAAGGTAAAAATAGCAGTAATAGCATTAAAAGTAGTAGCAGTAAATTTAGGGAAAAAAAAAACATTTAATCTGAGATAGCACAGAGTGTGATTAGTCTTCAGGCTTTGCTCTGCCAACTTGGATTTATGTTTACTTGATAAATCTATTCCTCCTCTGGAGTGTTTAGTAAATGCTTATTTCCTTAAAGTTTTCTTTATCCAAGAATTGTAGTGGTTTTGAAGATTGAGATTAATGGAACTGTGTAAAGTGACTTAAGAGTGGTACCTGAAGTCTCCCTTAGAGAGTTGAAAATAACTTCTTAAAATATAAAAGTAAAAAAAAAAATAGCTCAAGGTATTTTCAAGTCACTCTGAAAAGAGATCAACACTTCTCTGTGTAAATCTAGATTATTTTTATAGATGAGGGAAGTTATCGAAGGATTGCTTGCTCTGTCGTTCTTCCACAGTTGAAGCTATGGCTTTGTTTGCACCGTGAGCCTCCTTCCAGCTGCTCTTGGTCCACACATCTCAGTTCAAGCAGTGTCTTGAGTGATGTGCCTGGGTGGAATGAGTTTGATAAATAAGATGGATAGATACAGAATTCCTGAATTGCAGTTACAGAAAGGAATTTTATCAGTCAACTCTGAAGCACGTCACTTGTAAAGCTATGTCTACATGGTTATCTGGTGGAAATGCTGATACCCCTATCAAGTGCATTGCTATGTGACGGTGATGTGGAGGAGGGATGGCTTTTATTTGCACGTGTTGTTACTGCGCAGGGCTCCCTGTCAGCCAGCTTGGGTTGTGCTGCAGCCAACTGCTGATGAACTGTGTCTACGCTTGCTTGCGGAGGGCTGGAAGTTTGGGGGCAGAGGAAGGGAAACCCTGCATGCCCAGATGGAAGGGCATCATCTGCCCTCAGTAAATCCAGTTTGCTAGCCATGCTGTCTCAATGAGGGCTGAAGCCTTGAGAGGAGGCATAAAAAAACCAAACAAACCAACAAACTAGTTCTATAGTGTCTCTTTCCATTTACAGACTGCACATATCTTGACTTGAGATTTTAAAGTAAATAGCACTACTGAGCAGATTAACCTCCAAATCCAAGCAATCATGATGCAATATTCCTTACCAGCTTACTCCAAGCTGTGTCCACTCCTCTTCCCTCTCTCCCCACTACAACTTTCTCTTAACAGTGTAAAATGCTACACTCAGTGTTGTGGCATTTGCAGGACTGTAGACCTGCGAGGTAAATAAGCAGTGGTGGGGTAAATTCCATTTCACCTCTGAGCGTTATTTTAGGATTGACAGTTTTCTGCTGAGCATTCAAATCAAGGAATGATTTGTTTTTCCTGCTAATAAGTCCCTTTGAGAAAGCTGCAATTGTTTCCTTGGGAAGTGGTGCTGTGAGTCAGACACCTGGACGTGTGTGCTGGTGCAGAGGTGATAGCAAAGCTGACTGATATCCTGTCTTGTGTGCAACAGCATATAAGCTTATCAAAGGAAAGGCACAGCTCGGGGAAAGGCCTTGGCTCTGCAATTAAATGCCTGCAAAAGGGAGAGGAGGTGGGACAGGGAGATGCTGGAACCGCAGAATCTTTCCTCCTGCCTGTAATTCAAAAGTTCAAAGTTTTCTTGTGTGAAAAGATGGCCATCCACCATGCATCCTAGACCTGACAAAAGCATAATGAGGCTCAAAAGACACAAAACTACAATGACTTCAATTAAAAAAAAAAAAAACTGAAGGAGAAAGAGAATGAGGAGAGGTTGACGGTAGTGATCAACTGATCTTATGAGGACACTCATAACTGGAAGGGGTGTATTTCAAAAGGAAAAAGGGAAGGTACTACATTAAATTGTCTTAATTTGAGTTGCAAATATAAAAAGTCACTGAGACAAACAACTTAGTGTGAATCAAAGAGCACCAGCTAAGCTGCAGGTACTTGTACATCATATGGAGACCTTCTGCCAAAACAGATGGGAGGAAAAGCTCAACACTAAAGCAAACTTAGTTTCATATGATTCCTCATGAGGATCAAGAAGAAATCCAGCCCCTCTGTTTAGAGCCTTGTATAGCCATCCGTACTCTCTACATAGTAGAAAAGTGCTGACAGATGGGTCAAGAGAAATGGAATATGTTATGGCGCTGAATAAACTCACAAGCTAAGCGTTGGCTTTGATCTGATGAATGCAAGATCAGCTTTTAATGCAGATGAGAATACAGATTACACTGTGATTACCAGGCTTCCGTATTTCAGCACACATATATCTTCATCCAGCTGAAGTCTGAAATAATGAAACTTGGAGGGTTTTTTAGGTTTTTTGTAAGGGATGTCCATGTTTTGTTTTTCAGGAGGATGATTGAAGTCCTGCTGTAAAAGGCAGAAAAAAAAATCAAGAAGTAAATGCCTTGAGTCAGTTCAAAGCCATTCACTTTCTTCTTGTTAAGTCTTCCTGGAACTCGTGTTTCCTTCCCTCCAGCAGGGAAGCACTCCAAAAGTGTTCTGCTTTTTGTATGTTAATGGATGGAGTTTAAGTTGGAAATTGCTCCACTAGCTGTTATGTGAGTCGACTTGAGCAAGGAGACAAAGGGACTGAGTACCAAGTAACCTCCTGGCTAGGAAGGTGGAGAAGGTGGAGAATGGGTGGGTGCAGCCTTTGAAAGGCAGAGAGTATTTAGGTAAGCAGGCCAGAAGAGTTTTGTCTTTACATTATTTAATGAATCAGATTGTGTTTTGAGAGCATCAAGCTGTCCTGAGCCACCCCAGTGGCCTGGGTGGACCCTGGCTCAGTGAGAGGAGGATGCACAGCTCAATTAAATGCAGAAGCTGCTGATCCAAGCACTTTGTACCTGCCATCTGTGCTGGCTACCCCTTCTGGCTTTCAATGGGGTGGGATGAGGGTAATTCTTGCTCCTGTTCACACCCCTGATGAAATTAGAGTGGGTGGGTTTTCTCTTCCAGTGTAAGAAAACCACTTTCTTCAGGAATTTATTTATTTGTACCTTGTGAAGAGATGGCTTTCCTCTGAGATACTCTCAGGCACAGGTATCAGGAGGTCTGGCGCAGATTGTATTGACCTTGTGCAAAAAGCAGCGTGCGTTAATAGCATGGGTGCTACATTTTACATACCTTGGTCACCGTGGTGATGCAGCGTATATGCTGATGTGTGTCATTAAGTTGCTATGGTATCTGAAAGCCACAGACCATTAGTCAGGTGACAGTTTAAGCCTGGATACTGCTGTGATTGATGCTCTAATAAATACCTGAGAAGAAAGGGTGAGGAAGAGGGGGAGGGAGTGATGGAAATGACCTTATCCCAAGAGTTGCCCGATACTCATGATGGCCATAAAAACTAAGAAGACTAAAAAATTAATTTATATTCAGCCCTGTAAAAAGAGGAACTGATAAAGTAGAGGCTCTCTATTTTCCTTCTTAGCATCAATATATTAAGCACGTACAGAAGGACAAATGCCACCCTTCTGCATATCGAGTGCCTTCCGTATACAGAGGGGAAAGACTGTCTGGGGCTTAAGGTGTTAGATTGGGACTCGGGACCTGATTAACTTCTCCCTGTAGACTTCTTTGTGTCACTCTAGTAGAGTCATTTATCCTCTATTCCCCTTTCTAAAGGTAATTTACCCATTTCTAGAGGTACTGAGAGTAGAAATGTTGCTATTCATGCTAGAAATGTGTTGACTGCCATAATGAATTCAAGTACTATGCTAGTAGAAGACGCTGAAGTTACTAAGAAAGAAGCACAAAACAGTGTTTGTCTCTGCCATGGTGGTTCTGCACTAGGAATTTGATGGTAATTGCCACCAGGCACTCAAAAAAAAAATGTCACTTTGTACCAGGAATGCAAGGACGAGGTTTCTGCTGACTTCGTCTGTGCTGGTGTGTCCTTGCTGTAAGGAAAGTGTGTGGGGCCAAGGGGATTTCAACAGCTTCTCTTAAAAAATTCTAATTGCTTGACTCCTCTTTTCCCCCTTAGCCTGGGAAGGGAAACTTCTGAGAGGGATTTGCAAGAAAACAGTATGTTCAGTGTATATGGTTGGTCTCAGGATAAGGATGGAGAATTTGGCCTGTCTTAGCTACGTATAATAAAAGGGAATTTAGGGATGCACTGAGGCTGTCTGCCACAAGCACCTAAATTGAATGTCTTGAGTATTCTGCTACCAAATTCAAGAAAAATAAAAGACTGAGACCAAGGTTGGCCAGGTTGTCCAGGCCAGGTTGTCTCTGGTGAGAAGTCATTGTGAATCCAGGGTGTTTGTTCTCCACCCTGCCCTCTTCAGACCACCTCTCTGATGGGGCAGGGAAGATTTTTCTTTAATAAAAGGTGCTCCTGCAAAACATAGAGATTGATAGAAAGCAGGTATCACCGACATGTTGTGTTACAACAACTTTACATGTATCCAAGAGGAAAGCTGATGCTGTTTATCAAAGGAAAAAGGTTTGCTATTTTGAGATCCTTGCCAAAATATGCAGTGTTAGCGATGGCTTGCTCGCTGTCGTTGAACAGCTGGGAATACTGGGAAGCCAAATCATCTGTTCCACTCTTGACTACTTTGATGCATGTTGTTACTAGACATCTGTGTTCCAAAGTGACTTGATTTGTTTCGGGTGTCATGTGTGGAAGAGGAATGTGAAAGGGCTCATGTTTCTAAAACTGTTATTTTATAATATATAGAATAGAGTAATACATAATTCATAATACTGCACTGGGACTTGTCTTTTAGCCATATATGCGTATCCTGACTGTCTGACTCTTGAATTGCCTCATATTTCTGTGAAAGTCATTAGTGTTCTGCATTTTGTGGCAAGTGCCTTTCATTAAGCTTTGCGTTTATTTTCTGATCAATTCTACACTAAACTAAATGAACAAGTGGCTTTGTAAAATAGATTAGTTTTTTTTTTTCCACCATCCACATTAGGTAAACTAGCCAAAAGGAAGGAATGTGATTGCTGCAGTGTGTATATATATATATATTTTTTTTCCCCAGACAAATGTATCCTTTTTCTCTTTATGATCTAGTAAAATGCATACTAGTTTTCATGTAGACTGTAGTCTAGATGTTTTTATCTGGTCTTGAAGACATCTGCTTGAGTTTGTCAGCTGTACGTCACAATTGCTTTCAATTCTATCTCTGTCAGCTGTCTTAGGATATAGATATTGCTCAGATGCTGTCTCTGCATCATGGACTTGTGCTTTTGCTCTTTCTGTGCTAATTAATTCCTCATTCAGTGCCCAGTCGTCTTAATTTGGGTTATTTTCAGCAAGAACCTTCTCTCCGTTTCTTAACAGCATTTGTCCAGGTGCCTGCAGATAATCTGTTTTTCAGGTTAATAGTTATAGAAGTTGTATACTACTGTGTCCAAGTAGCTTGTGCCAACTTTTAAAATGGAATATTTCTGTCTCATCTCTGGCCAAGGGCAGTATTTCATGAGAGCTGAGTCTCACTAGACTGCCATTTAGATCTTACTGTAGATCACCTAGAATTTCCTAATCTGAAACTGGCTGCATCCTAAAGGGTCTTTGAGAGGAGCTTTGAGCACTGGATTATTGCCTAACAGATAAAGTGCTAATCCTGTCACAAACAAGAAGACAATCTATGTATAATGTTAGAATCATAGAATGTTAGGGTTTGAAGGGACCTTCAAAGGCCATCTAGTCCAACCTCCCTACAAGGAGCAGGGACATCCCTGACTAGATCAGGTTGCGGGCATCGCACACTGGGGAAGTCCTTTTAAAGTCCTCTTTCTTTTTTTTTTTTTCTTTTTTTTTCTCTTTACCAAAGACCATTTGTGAATAAATGGGAAGGTCATGCATTGCATAATTTTGCATGCTACACGTGCACCAAAGCAGAGACAAGTGCTGTGAAGAGGCACCAGGGATGTTGGAAGGCTCAGAAATGGGAATAAATGGGATACTTGGGCTTGTCCCCAGTAGCGTCCACTGGAGCTGCATCTAGGCCAGGCAAGAAATATCTGAGGGACCTATCCTGTGGGTGTAGAGCAGACGGGATGCCCACACTGGGGAAGTCCTCAGGTTCACATTAACATAGATACAGCCAAAGGAGGCTATTTTCGAGGATGAGATTCTGGGAAACACTTAGAAGAGTGTTCCTTATTGTGAAATATGAGATTTGGAATCCCAGTTCTACTGCGTAAAATCTAGAGGATGAGAAATGACGAAGCAACCATCTTTTAATTCTGAATTTAATCTTAGCTGAATACTGGCTTGGTTCCTCACAGATTTGCCAGAAAAAAAAATGCAGGGTAATTTTTTGTTTAACTCAAAAGCACCAGCCAAACCCAGACCGAACTTTTCTCATGTAAAGGCAAAACGCTGCTGATCAAAGGCCAAATTTGAATATGATCATTTTCTCCTTATGATTGAGTGGTACTAATCATGTAAACTATACTTATGAGGGAATAAAACCAACATAAAGGTCTAAATTTGTTCTTAGTAGATAATAACTTGTGCTGGATTGTAAAATTATCATATGGGTTTCACTTTGCTTTCTGGTGACTACGTGTCAGTATGGAATGGCACAGTGGAAGGAGGAGCTGGCCACAAAGGCCAACTACTCACGCGTCTGTCTCCAAACTCTGTTTTCCCATGCCTCCTGCTCAGCCAGCAAAACTTAAATTCTCTACACGACCTGCTGGAGACTGGTGAATTAGAGAACCCATACGCAAACTGGGATCATGTCAAACTCAGCAGTAGACAAAGACCCAACATAGAGGCAGTGCTGTGCACCTCCCTGTACAGAACACCCGCTGTTCCTACTCTCCTTGAGTTTCCACACCTTTCCCTTTCTTTCATGTGTGCTAAATCTGGTTTGACAGCTGTAACTACCTGTAGCTGTGGTGAATGAACTGGCACGATTCATACAGCACTTCTCATTTTTGCTAGGCAATGGCCTTATATCCCTGAATGTCAACAACAATCAGTGGGATTTTTGGACCATAAACATGGAAACATTACAGAAGTATCCATATGTGGAATGGGCAGAAAACATGAAATATTAAGAAGACTTTTGCTGTGACAGTTGGTGAAATAGCTTACATTTTTCTCAGTCTTGCATCAGTCAGATTTTTCTATGCATGTAATCCATTGTCAAGACTATTGATGCGATCAGCTTCATCCGATCACATAAGTGTTGCAGAATAACTTAATGTGTCATGAACTGCTATAATTTTAAGTTGACCTCCAAGGTAATGTTAGTTTTTAAAGGTTATAAGGAGGTATTACTTCAGCTCTAAAAAGGCATTGCCTAACCCAATTTCATGACTAGGAAATACACTGATTTTTTTTTTTTTAATTTACTCATTGCGTAGTATGCTGTTGCGATTGTTCTGTATCTGTGCTCTGTTTAGGACAGTACAGACCATGATTAATGAACTTGTTAGGTTCCTCTAAAGGCATGATGCTCGAGTTGGCGCTGCCAACTGGTTTAGAAACCGACATCCCCCAGTAGCCAATACAGAGCAAGGTGGTCCCAAACGAAGATTGAATGCGTGTTTGTTCTTCCTCTTGTCTTGTAAATTGGGTAAGCCTGAATCACTGTATATGCTTGTGCAGATGGAGAGGAAACAAATGTGTTTTCTGCTGTTTTATGTGCATAGTGCTGTTTTACAGCTTAATTGAGACTGTCTGTGCATGGCGTTCCCCGTGTTTAGTGTTTTGCCAGCTTGCAGGAAGGAACTGTGATTTCTTGCCAGATCAAACATCACAGCAGAATATCAGCTTCCCTAAATACAAATTGTATAGTGTTTTCTTGGCCTCCACCATTTAAAAAAAAAAAAGTGTAAGCTCCCTAGCACTTTGAATGTTGGCATCATAACCGCTTTGCTTATGAGGACTGGCTTTTATTAGATCTAGCTGGCGAGTTGTATTTTCTGTAGTGAGGAAGAGTCTGAAATCTCTGCCAACCACACGTACCATCAGCAATGCCGATAATCCACTGGCTCTACATGTGCTGTCTCTCTCACACTGACATCACAAAATCACTGCAGACTCTCTGTGCCAGTCCACATCACGCTGGCGGACTGGGCACCGAAGCAGATGAGCCGTGCTTGCGTGATTTGTGTTGGCAGCTGAGGTGTGGAAGAGGTGACTGTCAGAAATATCACAGTGAATCTTGCAGCAGAAACAAACAGCATCTTTAGTCAGCACGGGTACATCTGGTGGCATGCTTCTAGAAGGGAAATAATACCTGCCAAAATGAAACGTGTTTTAAACTCTTTATTTTGTTGCAAGCAACTGCTTTCCAGTGGGAGGGAGGAATCCATACTCTCTCCATTGATGCTGGTGACAGGTATATTAACCAACCGACTACGACTTGCAATCTTTGCGACCGTGGCATCGTCTCCAGTGAAGGCATTACATCGGCTACAGATTTCATTGTGCCATTCTGTTTCTGTCCCATCATGAGGTAGGCGTGCTAGTTGGTGGGACCTAGTTGGTGGGACTCCTCATAAAAAACTGCTCGCTGAGGTGATGTCCACACAGTGTGCTCTGGATCTTGCTCTCCAAGGTGCTTTAAATTGCTGTGAACTGCAAATTATGTGAGATAAACTTCAGATAGAGCATTTTGGCTGGTTTTGTGTGCTTGTGTGGCTGGTACATCTGGTTTTGCTCTGTTTAACTTCAGAGGATGTTTTGACTCTGGATAAAGCTGCAGGGAACAGCCACTGAAACCAGTGGCCCATTTGCAGAGTGTAAGGTGGCACGAAACATCCCACCCCAGATTTTTGTCACTAGTGTGTATGTTAGCTCTGCTGTACTTCATTCATGGACTTACAGGGGTTGATGGATATTTCTAAAACTTGGCAGTTTTGATGTATTCCCAGGCTGCATTCCAGTGCTGTTGGGCTGTCTCCTCAACATGCGTTAGCTGGGTTTTTTGCCCCGCTTCCTCCTGCATTATATCTGCCCTGCAGCCTGGATATATCCCCCACTGAGAGTGGGTCTCAAAGGGCTGTTACTGGCGTGGGTAAATATGCCAGAATAAAGCCGCCTTATTTTTGTATACGCCATTCCTCAAAGCTTTAAAGTTTGAATCTGCAATTTCCAACCCAGCTGGCTTTCATGCTTTTCTGTAAGATTGTTTTGCCAAAATACCAACAATGGCCTCCACTGTTTGTTGGTTTGGCACAGCTGTGTTCACAGTGGTCTTCGCAAAACAACTGCAATATTTAGAGAAATGCACAAGAAACTCAAGATGGCTAATTGTTAAATATTTTTGCACAAGGCATGACATTGAAAAGATTTTGCTCTGTTTTTCAGTTTAGCAACTGCGGGAATTTCCAGCCTTAAGTGACGGATTCTCTTATTACTGTGTAAAAAAACATTTTGTGAGTCAGCAAAAACAGTCAAAAATCCCACTTTGGTAGTTTTAACAATAGCAAAATGATCTTGGTCAGTCCTACAGTTTCATAGAAACTGCGATGGACTGTTTCTTATTACAAAACTGCTTGTTCATTCAAGTGGAAGGCAGCCTGATCCTGTTTAGCCAAACTGGACTTGCATCTAAAGGAAAAAAAGAACAAATCGCACATAGTAGGGGTCCTCACACCCAGCCAAAATATGTTTGCCCCCAGTACTTCCTCTTCTTGACCCTATTGTCCTTCTGGAAGCCCCAGGCCTCCCATCTGGGAATTGTTTGAATTGTATCCCCAGTCATTTCAGCATCATTGAAACAAAGCGCAGATTGATCTTTTCCAAGTTCTGCGGGCTGCAAGCTTTCCCTTCCGAAGGGTTTGCTAAGCGCCTGTGGAGCTGGAGCCTAAGCAAGCCCTGCAACGCAGCCGCTTACGTAGACATCAAAGTCAGGAGTAAAATTGATATCTAGGTAGGCATTGAAGTTCTAGCAGAATGTGACCACCAGCTTCTGGAAGGCTTTCAGTCTTCAGAGCGAGGAGATGGTGCTTACGAAGGTGTGAGATTACCTGCTTTGTGCTGTTTGTCCTGCCTCACTGAGAAAGATGTAAGACCCTTTAGCAAGTGAGAGGTGACCTTCATGCTAAATTTAGCTGCAGTCCGTGCTAGGTCTTATTTTTCAATGTATTACCACAGTGTCCACAGCCACTAGACCAAGCCGTTATGTGGCAACCTAACAGTTGCTCCAGTTTTATTTCAATTGAGCAATTCTCTTCATGCTGATTGAAGCCGTGCTAGATGACTCCCATCAAGTGAGAAGCTGCACAATATAGTGGGACATAATAATAGGGACAATTTCTCATCTTGAAGGTCCTTTTCACCAAATATCCTGTTTCCACTCTGCCCTTCAAGTAGTCATCTTGGTTTTGACCATGCTTTGAGTCTTCTGGCTACTGATGCCAAACTGTGCTGTGACTGGGCATCCTCTCCTATACGAATGGGGGAAATATCATTAGTTTCCTAGGCACACCTCAGTCTGGCTAATTAGGCCTATTCCATAGGCTGGAGGACTGTTAATTAGTCATTTCTAATCAGTATCTGCCAGGGGAGGGCTTGGTAGTGATACAAGTTATAACCAGAACCTTATCCTAGGTTTGGGGTTTTCTCCTCTAACCACCGCAACAAACGGGAACAGAGTAACAAGTTATTTAAAAGAGAAATATTTTAAGTATGCAGAAAGGTCAGTTGAAGGAATTTGACTGAACTGAAAGCTACCACTTCAGGGAACAGAGAGAAAATGACCTCCTTTGCTATGGAGACTGTGCTGAAATATTGCCAAGCCTTGAAATATTCAGATGATTGGTCAGCTGCCAAAAACTCATTATTCATGAAATGCCTAGTGTATACAAGCTTGTAGAGCTATTACAGATCTTAATGAACTGCGAGAGAGACTTTTGCTTTACAAAGGGCAGAGGAAGCGGCTTGTCCTACCAGATCTTTTGTTTCAATCCATTTTTACAAGCGTGGGACTAGAGAATCAAGCTCCTTCATTTTGTTTGAGTGGCTAACTTGATGTGTTTGCCATGCAGGCAAGCTCTCTGCCACATAACTCATTAGGTCCCTTGATTAGATTTTGCCTGAGCTCCTGTGCCACTGTGTCCTTATTTAAGGCCATTCTTTGGCTGCTCAGTTTTGAATTTGTGATCAATGCAGCTCCAGCTTCTGTCAGTTCCCAGTCCCCGCTCTCCTGGTTTTGCACATCTGATGGAGACTGCAAAGCACTTGATTAAATGGAGAATCATGCCCTGCTGCTCAGTCTCTCACTTTTGGTTTACTCGGGCTAAGTAGCTTACTCAACTAAGAAGGCAGTCACCACTAATGAGCTACTTGCTTTCCAGAAAGCAGGCTCTGCTCCATGTGTTACTGTTCATGTATTTTTTGATCACCAGAGCTAAAAGGCTGCTGTTACCATTGGTCACCTGTACATGTTTGAATGCTTCACAAGAAGCAAATCACAATTTAGCCTCGGTTTTTTGGCACGAAATTGAGAACCGCAGGTGAGCCCCATGTCAGATGTTCAAACCATTCTAGTCTCGCTGTGAAAAAGTCCTTGTCTGAATTGCTGCTGTTTTCTGGTCATTAAGCTAATTCTGAAAAAGCCAGACTGATATTTATAGTAGGAGGAGACTTGGTGATTTTTCTGAGAGGGAAACCAAATGGCAGCTTGAGGCTTCCAGGGGCTTTACCAAAACACATCAGATGGGGTACTGTTTTTTTTCTTATTTTTTTCTCCTTCTTTGAGAAAGAGGCCAGGACTCCTCAATTTCTCACACCTCAGATGTATATCACTATCACTTCTCATTTCACAAGAATTAAATGCTGCATTAATTTGTCTACAAGGCTTCTAGCAAAATCCAATATAAAACAATGCTGCTCTTCATGTAACTTAGTCATTTCTAGGATAATCCTTGCCAAAAGGTTGGAAAAGAGAATATAAAATAAATTTAATAAGAATTTATTGAAATGTGTAAGAACAAAAAGTTCCCTCCAAAATTATATTATAGCAGAATGTGCACAGGACTGTTCCACCAAAAGAACACCAATTTGTAAGCATTAAATTCATAGAAAAAAAAAACTTAGCTTGATGAAAATGCTCTGAAAATGTTTCAGTGAGCGTTCCCACGAGCCTTGTGTGCTGTACATCTACTGCGTAATGTCCATTTTAACAATATGTCAGAGGCTAAAATCTGGGGGGTTTATTGTTTTAAATACAACACTAACATATCATTGACTCTGCTAACAAAGCAATCGATTCTTGCAAGGCAGTAAAACTGCTGTGTGGGAGTGCAATTCAAGTTTCCGAAGCAGGGATGATTTTTTGCATTTGCTAACTGTCCTGAAATAAAACTTGTCAATATTTACTTAGAGTAGGTGTCCAGCCTTTAAGATGTCACCCCAGGCTTTTGTGAAAGCATCGGTTCCATCTGCTGGAGAACGTGCTGTGTGTTTGGTGATTAAGTGCTGCCCGAGTAGTGGTTGCAGATGTCTGAGTTTGGGCCGTGAAGCTGCAGCAGAAGTTCCTATGACGTAGAAAAGGGTTGTGGTCTTCACTGGATTGCACTTTTTTTTTTTTGCTGGTTTTTCAACACTTTTGCTTTGAAGGTAGCAACTTATAATTATAGAATGGTTTGAGTTGGAAAGAACCTTAAATAAAGATCACCCAGTTGCAACCCCCTGCCCTGGGCAGGGACACCTTCCACCAGACCAGGTCACTCACAGTCCCGTCCAGCCTGGCCTGGAACACTGCCAGGGATGGGGCATCCACAGCTTCTCTGGGCCACCTGTGCCAGTGCCTCACCACCCTCACAGTGAAGAAGTGAACTTAAACCGGTTGGCAGGCTGGCCTGATGCCGATTTTTTTGGATGAGAACAGCTCGAGAGGTCAGACCCCCCCCCCCCCATCCCTGTCCCCAGCAGCGGGGGGATTTGCCGGGCTCGGGCTGACCCCTAGTGGCAACCGTGGGGCCGGACCCAGCCCGGGTGGGCTTTCCTGGGGGTCGGGGGGCCAGCTCCTCACCCGCCTGACACCCACTCTGCCTTGCTCCTGCAAATCCCTGCGAGAGGAAGGAATAAAAAAAAAATGCGCATATGCATGTAATACATGCACATTAAATATATATTTAATGATTTCTATTTAATTATATATATAATTTCCCATTATAGATGGCTCAGCCCCTGGTTGTAGCTGCAGGTGTGCGGCTGGGGAGTTCTGCCCCGAGGAGGAAAAGCTCTATCTCTGCATCAACAGGCTCAAAAGCGATTTGGGTAGAGCACCCACACAAAATGCAGCGTGGAAATACGAGTGTCATCTCAGAAGCTTTTGCAGACCATGGTTCCTGCTGGTAGCACCTCAGCTGCTCAAAGAAAACCCAGGTCTCAAGTTAAGATGTGGATTTGGGCATGAAGCAGCCTGAGTGAGTGTGGTTCTTCATCCTCCTAGTGGTAGGAAATCTGCCCCTTGGTTGCTTGCTCAAAAAGCCTCTGTGGCTTCAAGAGAAACCAAATATTTTGGGAGATGCACTCAGGGACCAGGAAGAAAAGAAATGAAGAGGGAGTTAAATAATCCCACTTCTGTGACTTTTTTCTTTGGCAGGTATGGTTCAGTAAATACCCTCTAGCAAATCTTTGAAATGCAACTTCTTTATCTGCAAGATAATTACTCTCTTCTGAAAATTTCCCCTGTTTCTGAGGATATGTCTATTGAAAGTTATGCTGCCGACAGGAAAAAGTTATTTCAAAACCTTTTAATGTAACTCCAATTAAGAGGTGTGTGTGTGAAAACTATGTGGCCATAAAAAGAGCAGCGTAGAGCATCTGCGTGCAGCACGGATGCCGTGGACTGCTGTTGTCCTGGGACTGGTATAGGGTGATGGCGATGCCAAATTTCAGATCCAAGCAAAAACTTGAAAATTCAGAACTTCTGTCTGGCAGCTGGGCAGTGCTGTGAAGTCAGTTTATATTTAATTGCCCGTGGTAGTTATCTGTAACCAGGACAACCATCCACAACAACCATAAATGGTTCCATTTAGGACTTTTGGAGCCAATTAAGCCTGCATGGTAAAATCATACAGTAAGAGCTTCAGTAGGGAGGAGAGTCTGACCTCAAAAGCTGCAGAGAAAGCAGCCGCCTTCTGCCGTTGGGGGAGATCTGGTAAAAACCTCGCGTTTCTCATTTGAAGAGATTAGTTTGTTCTGCCACACACACACAGGGCTCCTGAGGACTTCAGCTGGAGTTACCTGCACATAAAAGAGAGCGGCTAATGTGGGGAAGGATTTAAATATTTAAGTCTCTTTAACATAATCGCCATTAATTTTTATGGATTAAGGAATTCTCAGTGTTAATGCTGTTGCGGAGGCTTTTGAACTCCTGGTTTGCTAATTGGTGGATAGAAAATAATTCCTTTTGTATGTCCAGATAACTGTGGACTGTTAGCAAATTAAGGAATTACAGTAAAAACTCTGCCCGAGGTATTATTTACCGGCCTCCTTTGATAAATGTATAGTAAGCACTGAAGAATTGGGGGGGGGGAACCTAAAATGGTTGACAGGCATTAAATGTACAAATTACCAATCCATCTAAGCTAACAAGGTGGGAAGGGATGTTGTCAGTGGTGAACTTGCACTCTGTCCTGAAAATGAGAATTATTTAAAACAGGTGATCAAAAGGATGCAAAAAAAAAATGAGAAGAAATTTTGTTATGAGGTTACTGTTTGATGATAACAGAAGAAAAACCTGAAGAAAACATGGGTTGCAGGATAGCCTGACAAATGTTTCAAGAAGCTGTTTTAAGATTCACCTGATCTGCATGATTCTCCTGGTCCAAAAACTGGGATAAGAGCACTTCTTGATGATGATCACACAAAACTATGTATGAGCAGAGTGTGGGGAGGGCTGCTCTGGGGCAGCTATGGTCCTGGGGGAAAACAGAAAACACACCATGGGTAGAGATAGACATATATATATCTATATATATAAATATGCTCCTAGTAGCATGGTCCTGCTGATTGAGAGCCCCTCTATTTGTTGAATATGTCGGTATTTTTAGAGGGGAAAGAAAGGCTGGGCTTGCACAGCCCCCCTGTGATCAGCAGTGCAGTACAGAGACTTTCATCCAAAGTGCTGGATCACCTGATCCTGCCCTGAATCCAACCTGTCTGGCTTCAAATCCTTCGACGTTCAGTAACATCAAAGGCAACTGCAAGTGGTGGAAATGCGCACAGACCCCTCTCTGTGTTATTCAATTAAGCTCTTAAATGGTGAACAGGGAAGTAGAACCTGGATTTGCCTTATCGTTGCTGCATTACTTGCTGTTGCTGCTGCCAACAGCAGTAGGGAACAACTGCTGAACCAGCAGCTGGCAATCTCCCAGATACGTATGTTTTTATCTGTTTAAAAATAGTGACTGGGAATTAATGCTTTCCAGGATCAGAAAGGTCCTCTTTCTGGGATTTGTTTGAGCGACTACATTTTTGTTGTAACCACACGTTCTTCATGCTGCCTCGCCTCTCCAGTTAGATCCTTCTGGCCCTTGCCTCTTGTTTACTGGAGCAGATTTCACAGACATCTTAAACATTTGTGTCCTATTTTTTTAAATCCGTTCAGTTGGAATGAAATCCATTCCTGCCCAGAAACACTGTGGGCTAATTGATGCGTAAAGCTCCCCTTAATAGGGAATCCAGCCATGTGCTGGCATGGAGTGAATCCTCTTCCTTCTGCATCGTGCTGACCATACTGGTCAATCTAGGGACATGCCATATGGATCTTGCTGTCCCTTCCTTCTAAATAAGACTTTAAATTATTATAGTTTTGCCTGCCTATACAGCTTGTGGAAACTGTGCTGCTTCTGGATGTCAAAAGTCAAAATCTTCTCATGAATTTGTGCAATGGTTGTAAATAGGTGTAAGAATATTGCTTTTCCTCTGGTACCTAGGGAATGTAAAGGGGTGGGAGGGAAGTCAGGTTCAGCACAACCAATGCAAACGAATTGGAGATCATCTGCCTGAAATTACTCATGGCAGACTGGACCCGTGAACTGGACATTTGTTTCGCAGTTGCATGTGGATTATTAACACTACGATGAATTTAATCTAGCTGCTTTTTCATCTGCCTGCTCTGTAATGAAGAACGATGGTTTCTACTTTCTTTCAATTTTCTGGCACAGGCTGCTGCATGGAAATAAGCAAAACAATGATGTGGTGTGACTTAACCTAGTAAGAAGTGGCACAATTTGCTACCAAAAAAAAAAATATCTATACCAAGCCTGTTTCCTGTATCCCCTTTCAGATAGATACCAACTCCTTTTGCCATTTATTTTGATGATGGGTTTTCAACTCTTAAGCAAAGCAAGGAAAACAAGCTTGCTTATAAGAGCATGGGATATCTTAAAAAAAGACACACCACCTTCAAATACTGCGCTCAAAGGGAAAGAAGCTGTTGTTCAGTAACATCTAAGGGGACTGCAAGTGGTGGAAATGTGCACAGACCCCTCTCCATCCTGTGTTATTTGATTAAGCTTCTAAATGGTGACTTAGGAAATAGCGTCTGGGTTTAGCAGCTGGCTGTCCATGAGGCTGCTGCCTCCAGCTGTTCAAAGGGCCTGAGGTGCCCCTGCCCTGCTGGGTGCAAGGGTGCTAAGCCTACCCCTGCATCTGCAAGGGACTTGCAGTAAACGTGCTCGGCATTTCTGAATTACTGGAGTGGGGCAAGTTCTACTTAAAGGTTCTGCAATACCTTCCCTTTCCTCTGGTTCAAGACTTTTTCCTGTGTTTTTGCACAGGATACTTTTCTCCATCCATTCCTAGAACCTGTTTCAGAAATTCCCATGTCGTCAATGCTTAAACACTGAACATCATAATAACCAGGCATGTAGCTTTAGCAATAAATCACAAAGGAGCTTTAATTTTGTCATAATATTTTTTCAAACACAACTGTAGCCTAGAGTTCAAGTCAATGAAGTCAGCCAAAAAACGTTAATAGGGTTAGCAGATTTGTTTCCATTGTCTTTAGCTGGCTTTGGACTAGCCTCAGAGTGGACAAGAGGCTAATACTGTATCAACAGCTAACTGGTACCACCTCCTCCTAATGCAGCGTGCTTTCAGTATGCCTTACCGATGTTCAGTCTTAAATATTTTAAAGTTAATATTTTTGATAGACTTTTTCCTCCAAATGTGGAATGCAAAAGACTATTAGTGCTTATCCAAGAAACAATGGAAAACTTTCCCTCAACAACTGTAAATAGCATTGCAAATGAACCTCCAGAAAAACAATTTTTTTTTTTTTATGCTGAGAACTGAATAACCTGAATGGAATTTTGAGAAATGCCATGGGAATCATCAGGAAGGCTGGAAAGACTTATCAAGGCAGATTATTATGGTTCAGCAGAGCGATGACTAAGGAAAGACATGGCTGTTACACAAACAGTGGAAGGAGACGTCGGCTAAGGAAGTGGGCTGCTTATTGTAGGAGGGCCAAGTCAAGGAAACAACAGTCTTGAGTTATACTGGTTATTATTTTTTTGACACAAAGACTTAAAGGTGAGGTGGAAGCATTTATCTGGAAGCTACACAATTTACAGGGATTGAGTGCCCCAGGACCACCACAGATGGTGTAAAGCCAGATCACAGCTATGCGAGATACTGTAGTGTTTGTCATTGTCTGGAACAAATGTATTGCGTAGAAAAATCTTACTCAGAAGGTGGTGGCTTAGTCTACAGAAAGTATTCTCTCATCTCTCTGCATTAATACTTTGTGATTTCATTATTTCCTTTAAGCTGTTCTCTGGACCCTGCCATTGTCATGGGGAGAAAACTGATGAGACTGTGGTCTCATCTGAGAACTTCATAATTAGTCACGAGCAAGGGTCTGGAGTGAAGACCACAGGTGTTACATTCACCTACGCTATTGGAAATGCTCTCCTTGGAAGCACTGAGCAATCAGTAGATCCCACTGAAGGGGAAGGAAGCAATTCCATGGTAAATAGGCTTTTAAAATGGAACACTTCTTCAAGGCTTTAAGTCTGAACACTGCTGGTTTAGGCTTCTTAACCTGTCCTAACTTTTGGGGGGGTTCACTGATCCATTGTGCTTAGAAATGCTGTCGCCTGGGAGTTCTCCTCTCTCCTGCTCCTGAATAGCACTGGAATTCTACCTTCAGCAGAAACAGGGATTTTTATTGCTAAAATCAGCTCACCAGTGTAAGATCAAGTAACAAAAGACTTGAAGTAAAGGGGAGGGTGTTAAAAAACAACTGTAATATTCTGATTTTTTTTTCTTTTTCTGGAACTTTATACTTTCAAATCTTGTAAGAAATCAATTTTTTATTGAGGCATTTATACCAAGCCTACACTTTCTGTTCAATGGTGTTGAACTGCTATGAGATGGAAAATCTGGTAACTGTAAGAAAAATGCTGCCAGTCTGTGCTTTGTTTAAAAGCTATTTTTCTTCAGATTAGAATTTTCTGCTTGACTTACTTGGGGATCTGTAGCGAACAAGCTTTTTTCCCCTACCACCTTCTTTAAAGGCTTAACTTTCAAAAATGCACTAAACCAGCCAGTGCCCCAGTTTCAATTTTCTTGTTTTACCTTGAAAACTACTGCAAATCTTTTCTAGTATTGTTATGCATAAAAGATAAAGGCACATTAATATTGCAAACTTAAAACTTCCTGTATGTTATAAAGAATAGGAATGTGTTAAAGAAACAATGGTATTATTTTCTTTTTGTACTTTTTCCCCTTCCGATACCATCTACTATACCCCATAAAAGACTTGAATAACAATTTAAATTCTTCTCAGTATCCTTACAGCAGCCAGGTTGAAGACTAAGCAGCGTAACATTAAGGCTATTTTCTAACAGTTCTTCAGAAATTAGTCAGTTTGCTAACTGTGATTGAAAATGCAGGTAGGAGTCTATATCTCACGCTTAACTGGGAAGGATTACGTACAGAATTAATGCTTTTTGGGTGCAAGTTCAGGGAATTTTGAACCCATGACGATATGTTGTCGGATAGTTATATCACAGATTTGTTACTTTCTCACAACTGTTGTATTTATTTAAAAGGAGATAATTAATGCCCATCACTGGTCTGAGAAGCTTATCTGCTCCTGAATAGCCTGATAATAACAGGAGGCAACTGAAAGAAAACTACACATTCCTCTTTTCCTCATGGTTCACGTCCGTTTGGAGGGGGAGTAATTCTTGTTTTATGCCAAATTTGGAAAATGAAATCCAAGAATCCAAAATCAACCATCTAAATGTACACAGGAGACTTTAAATGCTGTTATTTCCCTTGGTGGAACTCTTTTCGTACCTCTATATCACAACTTTACACAGTTTGTGTACATCAAAGCTAACTTTGAATTAAAAAAAAAAAACAACCCTTGCAACTCTTAAAATTAATGCCGTGCGCTTCAGAGATTAGAGATTAATTGGTACCCAGGAAAAGAAAAGTCTGCACTGTAATAATAGGGAGGGAGAAAACACAGACATGTTGATCTTCAGAAGCTTTTCTAGATAGAGGTGAGATCATTTTTCCTTGAGGATTAAAACACGAGATGTTCAACAATGGGAGCAAAATGTCTATAAAATTAAACCCGCCCACATGAATGGATTCTGTACAAAGAAATTAAATTCTCAGCAAGACTCAAACATCTCTGCTTGTGTGGGTTTGCCACAGTGGGAAGTCTGGTAGTCAGATGAAAGTTCTTGAAGCTGTGCAAACATACAGGCAAAACTGACAGCATATATCCAGTAACTGAAATTCTCTGAAGTTTTAGAACAGCTCCCAAATGGAAGAAAAATCCGGTGATTGAACTGGATTCACCATGGTTTGCTGTTCGTATTCCTCCTTCTTCTAGCCATGGAGAAGAGGAGCTTTGGAAGGGAAGGAATGGGAAGAAGTGGCTGATGTAAAGGAGCACTTTACAGCAAGGTGGGATTTCAAGGCCCATGGGACAGAAGCCTTGGTTCTTCTGACACCTTAAAAATCCCAGTTATAGTTAGCCATAAGGAGGTGAGAACAGAGGGCAAGTAATATCTGAATATATTATCACTATAGAAAGATAATCCACCAATGTACCAATTATTTTTCTTTTAAACGCAACACTTTGATTCTTCTTTCTGCAGAATTATCACTGTTTAGGTGACAGTTGTGTGTTTGTGGTCCATATGTCTATATACATACAGAGATGTGTAAGTAGGCACACAAACACAGCTAATTAATCTACATTAAATAATTTATTTTCTGTGATCTATCTCTACAAAAAATAACTTATATAAACTTTTCTCTTCATAAGTCAGTTCTACCTGTCATCTTTAGAGTTTTTCCTAATCCTGACTTATTTTTCCCCAATATGAAGATCATGTGGACTCTAAGAGGTCACTAGCTCTTTAACCTTCTATTCCAAAAAACACGTCTGTTGGTGGCATTGCAGCCAAATGATTGTTACATTGATAGATTTAACTCCGCAAGCAGTTGTAGACTTGCACTATTTCTATCAATTCTTCCTGCTTTGTTACACAAATACAGGCTTGGAATTCAATGTTTTTAAAGCTTCAGAGTTTTAAAGAGCTGACCGAGTAAATTGATTTTTGGCAGTGATAGTGTGATAGAGTTGTCCATATAAAAACTCAGATGGAAGTTTAGCTATCTGTAAAATCAGTGTCACCAAAGAGAAAACTATGTTGAGGTCATTTTCACATCTTCCCCCCCTAAGATGACTCTGGGACCAGCAGAGCAGCTTAAGCTGTTTACCAGTTCTTATTCAGTATAATTCACGCAGGGTTAAATGTTACAGCTTCACCTGGTACAGTAATACTTGAGGATGAAGACAAATTAAGGATACCTATCTGGCACTTCCATTTATTGACTGGTTTTTTTTCCAGGAGTTGCAACTCAACCACAAAAGCCTTGCTTGTATCTGAAACTTGGCAAATGAATCCTGAATCCCACGGAAATTGGTTAATGTAAACTCCTAAGACTAGCATTATTTGGCAGTTTCTAACCCTCTGGCCATCCACTGAGTTAGATAAACAAAACCTAAAACACAGCAGTTCCAGATGTTTGTTTGTACTTGGCTGGGGGGGGAAAGGATTTGCTATTTTAAATGAAATTAGAGGAAATTTTGCTTTTGGAAGTAGGAAGCCAGTTTACTGTAACGGCTCATTTTCATTCAAACAGAGCTTATTGGTGCTTGAACATGTGTTGGAGCAGGCTGGAGCTGCAGCAACGCTGCTTTAAATGCAGCTTACCTCATAGTGCTGGATTCAGGCTGGGACTGGAGCTGCGCAAAGCCGTTCCTGAAGCGGGGCTGAGCTTGCTTGGCTCTGCTCTGCGTGCCGTTGCAGCTGTGACACACACCCAGCTGTATGAACCAGGCCCACCACCGCACCATCACCTTAGGGTTTCTGGTGGGAACGGTCAGGCACGCAAAGGTGGGTTTTCAGCGCGATGGTATAACCTGCAATTGTCTGAGCTTTTTGTCACCAGCATGGATTAGAATATGGTCTTTCGCGTTGATTGCTGCAATGAGTCCTCATTTGTGTTCCAGCTCCGTCAGCAGAACAGAGTAAATCTAAGCATGTAAACAAGCAACGTTACATTTCTGCCTCTAGAGAGGTTTTGCTAGTTCTTGTCACTTTTGTTAATGTCCTTTCTACCATTCACTACGTCACTATCTTCACTTTCTCTGTCTAGTCTTTGCTTCACTGGAAACTGTTTGCTTTCTTATGCAGTTGTCTTGACTCAACCTTAGCCTATGTCATGTCTGTCAGTCAAAACTGAAGCTGCCAAAAAGCAGCTCAGGCCTCTGTTCTGGCTTGGAAATGGAGCAGGCCGATCATCTGAGGGGGGTTTTGAATTAGGGGCTGGGTCACTGTCACCAATTCTTGCTACTCCATACTGTATCCCTCCCAGGGCTTTATCAGGCTGATGTCCCATGAGCTGAAGCCCTCTTTGCCTTCCTGATCCTGAAACCCACCTTTGTTTTTGTTGTTGGCTTGGGAGACGATATTGAAGGGATGGAACCCTCCTTGCTTCCAACATCTGCTTGCTCTGTAGGTTACTTCAGCTCTGGGAAGAAACAAATGAGGTTTCCCACCTCTTCTTCCTACTTCTTGCTTCCATCTGACATTGGGCATATAATGGACTTTTTAATCCAACCCCTCGGTTAACTTTTTGCTTTTTTTTTTTTAAGATGCGATTTTTTCCTGGAGGATAGTTCACTAGGAAAACTGGAGCCTTTCAGCAGACTGGATATCTTTCCCACCCCTGTCCTAATACCAATCTAGACGTGCAATTAAATGATGAAAGCTGCAGAGCATCAGTTTTCTTCCTCTCATACAGTATAGTCTTGGTCCATCATATTATGCGTATGTTAGTTATTCCCCTTAACAGAATTGGCAGTCTTGGGAACATTTTATTTTCATTTTCAGCCCTGAAGCTCTAGGGTTGCAAATGCAGAGACAGCTTTGGATGTCAGTGAACTGACCCTGACAAACACACCATCTTTTAGTTCTGTTCCTTGGTTATTATAAGTTGTTTCTTGTTTATCACGCTTAGCATCTCCAAAATAAATACAGGATGATTGTTGATTCTCTGACTTGGCTATCCCTTTCTAGCTAATCAGGCTGTTCTCAATTCTTACCCACCACCTCTGCTAAGAAAGCTGAGGGTGGAAAAGTTGAAGGAGATCAAGGCAAAGGAGAACTTCAGGGATTTTGGAGGACGTGGGTTGCAAACCTCAGTGTGCAGGGATGAAAGGACTTGGGTTCATGTGGCTGGCTTTAGGTGTCCTGGGTTGAGGCGGGGGGGATGCTGGGGAGAAGATGACAGAGAGACCAAATGAGTCTGAAGGGGAACTTGAGGGATTAAAATACCGAACTGTGCAGTGGGATTTATTTGTGTCCAGGGTGGTGGGGATGTGAGGCTTTATATAAAATTACCAGCTTGCGGTTTAAAGATTTGCATGACATTTGAATATCAAAAATTCCTGAATGAATCTTTCTGCTTATGTAAGCAGCTTGTTGCAGTGTAGTGTTTTAAATCTGCTTTTCTGTGAACAAACAGCTGGACAAGAATGGTCCTCATTAATTTACAGGAACTCCTGTTTAATGGTGTCTGCATCGGAGTCAAAGCCAACTGCTTTACAATCAAATCCTTGCAAAGCAAAAAAAGCTGTTATTCAGTTACACCTCGAGAACCAGAAGACAGGCTAAAAGCAATTCCTTTATAGGTTTAATACAGAAAGATGGCATTTTTAAATGAAGTTTCGTAAATACAAATGACTTCTGCTGCAAAATTGGAGTTTAGGGCTTTCTCAGAAGAAAGAATAGCCTTTTAGTTTAGATGTTTGTTTAATATTTGTTGAAACAACTTTTTGGAATTATGGCAGAAGAGGATGAGTAAAGCTGTTCTTAGGAGGCAGTGACCAAGGGTTTCCCTAGCAATGAAGCTGTCAGAGTTCTCTGTGATGCAACTGCTGATATTTGACTGATTCACTCTTCTGTAAGTCTGAAGCTCTTTTTGGTGTTATTAAAGATAAATTACAAAATGCATGCACTATTAATGCTGTCTGGATTGAAAATACCCAGTTTTTAATTTATTCTTTAAAACAGTGTATTGTACTAGAAAACTTTAAAATTCTACTTCAGCATTAAACTACAAAGAACTGCTCATTTTTAACAACAACAACAACAACAAAAAAATGTTACTACGTATTTTAAAAGCTAAACCATCGAAAGGGAAAGAAGAGGAAATTTAAAAAAGAGGGAAGATAGTTATGTAAAGATCCTGAAATGCTTCCTGGGCAGCAGGATGTGCAGCATCGGAGCCAGCAGGGACAGAGCCAAGGTGTGGATGCCATCTAGTGGGGTCTCGTCACTGGGGATGGGGACAGGAGTTTTCAGGTGGGGCTTTGATTCTTTATACCTTGCACAGCCCCAAGCTCACTTATTTTCACTTCAACTCTCCCAGCTGCCAGTTGACTTAAAGGTGCTGGGTTTCTCTGCGCACGCTGTGTTAGTAAAACCGCGTCACGCTCTGGGTTGCTGGTGTAGGCTGCTGTAGCACTTAGTTGAGAAGGCAACGTTAAGTCATTGTAGAGTCTGTCTGGCAGGCATTTCGGATCAGTCGTTCTTGCCGTGTAAGGGAGAGTTCATTGTTCTCATTAAAAGAAAGTGATGGCAGGTTTCAAATGAAATATGGCATTTATTCACTTGAGGTCATTTATAACACTACGCTATACCCTGAAAAAGACCCAACAGTGCATTCTTGAGGGCTTTTGCTAGAACTTAACTACTGTTTGGACTGGTTTATTTATCCTTTTCTTGGAAAGGCTCTCATAAGCACAGGACAGTGTCTTCTGGTTGCTCAGAGTATTCCCAACCAGTTGAAAAATTCACCTTTGGGGACACATGGAAGAACTACAGACTCCACTGCAGAGGCAGCATTCACCAAAATACCTGCAGAAGACTGTACCCAAGGGACTGTGATTCCTCAGACAAGTGTGTGTGCAGGCAGGGAGGAAAGGAGTAGAGAGGTTTTCTCACCAGGAAAGGGAAAATAAGGAATAATTAAAGATTTTTTCCCTCCATGCACCTTAAGACAGCCCATGCATAGTGGACAAAAGATCAGGTTCTGAATTTTCTCTTATATGCAGAATCAAGTGCAGCTGCTGGTATTATTCCCAGGAATGGCTTCCCTAGTAGAATCAAGAACCTGCTTCCCAGTAGAAATTAAGATCCTGCTTCCTAATCAAGGGGCTCTTCAGCCACTACTACCGCTTTCATACAAAGAACTTGCATTAATTCCTGAAGAAAGTATTGTTCTTTTTAGAAGTCATATCCTTCCAAATCTCTTTGGAGCTGTGAACTTCTTCGGGTCAGGCCAGAGGCAAAAATATCTAATTTGGCTGTGACTTGGTTGGTTTGGAAGCCAGTCCCATGGTCCAGCATTTGTGTTATGTAGAAGTGGTGGACCACCGAGAGGTTAACTCGGAGGGTGTAAAGAAATGTCATTGCCTTTCCAGAAAACATCTGCCACCCTCTGCTAAAGAGGAGATCCTTGAAAGGATATGTGTTGGCACTTCTAGATTGTTGCATCTGAGAACGTGGGGCCAAGAGGCATGTGCATGTCAAAAAAAAAAAAAAAAAAAAATCCTTGCTAATGACATGCCCAACACTCCCAGCCCAAAGATGGGGAGCTGACATTCTCCTACTGGGAGCAAGAAACAAAATACCAGAAGGAAGCTGTCTGATTTACAAAGGATGGTGGCATCTGCTAGCATTTTGATCAAAAATGTTACCTGAGGTGGTTTCTGACTGAGCCACTTTTGTGTTTCTGTGGAGGCCAGGATCCTACACGGAGCTTCACAGCCTGTGGTCCCACTTGGTTGATGTTCCTGTCCTGACTTCGAGATGCTGAAACAAAAATGTGTGAGTGGTGGTAGGAAAACATTCGTTTACATCTTAGACTGCGTTTGAACTTGCTGGCTCGGTAATGAAGTGCTAAATAATTATGTCACTAAACGATGACGCCACTAGAGGGCACAGAAGGACTGTCTGGGATAATTTTAAGTATTTCCACTGTAAAAAAAAAAAAAAAAAGGAATAAACGGTATGTCATTAAGGAAATCCGGTGCTATCTGCCTTTTCAATTCCTTTGGCACAGCAGTCATCTCAAAGCATAAACATTGCTTTCTTATATCAGGTGCGAGTGAAAAGCCACCAAAGTGAGTTCCACCAGGTGAAAACCCTAGGTCAAACGCAGGATTTGTGATCCTTAAACAAGTGGAACCTAAAAACTACTGTCATATCCCTAGGTTGGAATTTGAGTTCAGCAGAAAAAAAAATACTCTAGCAAAGTTAGGGGTTTTTTTTTCAGGTTTTGGGGACTTTTCACCTCAAATGACATGGGAGCAGTATCTTCATCATGAAGTGGCTGAATGGTTTTAAACTAAGAGAGGGTAGATTCAGATGAAACATAAAGAAAACATTTTTTACAATGAGCGTGGTGGAACACTGGCACAGGTTGCCCAGAGAGGTGGTAGATGCCCCATCCCTGGAAACATTCAAGGCCAGGTTGGATGAGGCTCTGAGCAACCTGATCTGGTTGGAGATGTCCCTGCGTCTTGCAGGGGGGTTGGAATAGATGGCCTTTAAGGCTCCCTTCCAAACCAAACCATTCTGTGATTCTATGAATAAAAGCTGCATGCTGTAAGCACCTTCTGACAACACCTGAGCCTAGGGAATGGCCTTGCTCAAAGGACAAAGAGCAGAAGATAACCTCCTGAGATGAAGTATGGGACACAGATGAGGGAGGGCTGTGTTAGCGGAGGACTGCATGACTTTTCATAGATGACCTACATCAACACCTTATCACAACAGTCTGACCGTCCCCTCTGTTATCTGCAGATTAGCTTTGGGCTTTGGCATGCTCCTGTGTATTCTACTCCAGCCTTTCTGCTGCACTGAAATGCATCAGGGTGGTTAAGCCAAAGACTAGGAGTGCTTTTCAGGAGATGTTGGGCACACTGCTAGGATTGCTCTTTTTCCTATGGAGCTGGACAAAAAAAAAAAAAAAATTCATCAAGTTGCTTCGCACCAGAACACTTGTTTTTCACATCTTTTTGAAAGTCTGTTTTTTTTTTTTTTTTCAAACTGTTCACTGAAAATCACTAACCTCAAAAATCTGAGTTGTGTGGGTGTTTGGTGTAAAACTGAAAAGCTTTCAGATTCTGCGCTCAATTCAGACCAGGAATTTTTTGTTGGTTGACAACGAACTTCAGCTGGCTCTGTCTGGTTCCCTAAGCTCTTAATCAAGTGACAGGCCACTCTAGACATTGGGTTAGAGTTTCCTATAACAAAGCGTAGAGTTATTTTTGTCATTTCCCTCTCCTCTTGAATTTCCCTTTCTCAAACTTGCCCATACCCAAGTTTTCATGGTCTCTGAATTTACTTTCCTATGGCTTGAGCTTTTGCTAAATAGAGGTCGTGGATTCCAACTGCCAAATGCCACACAAGGTGGCTAATTATCAGTCATTTCTGCTGGTTCTCACACTTTGGCGAGACTACTTGGCTGATCTTGGTAATCCAATCCTCCGCTTGGTTTATTGCTGGGAGAGAATGGAAGTTGTCCAAATTGACCCTTGCTGTAAATGGTTTCATACATCCAGTTCTAATGAAAGATTAAACTGAGACTAGTGGATTTTTTCTTCATTTACACTTTTTTTTTTGGTCAAAAGATATTTAAGCAAAGAAGTGAAAGTTACAAACTTAGACATGGATATCTACCAGTCCCAGTGGCTGCCTATGGTCCTCTTCAAATTACGTCATTATTTTAATTCCTCTGTTTATGTATTGGATATTGATATATCCAAAGAGCCAGGGTGCTTGTTTCTTAAAATACTGTCTTTCCTCTATTAAAAAAAAAAATACATTTTAGTAAGACTTTTATGGTCAATCTGTATCTCTAGGGGTTTTGATGCTCTCTGAAGCAGATTCTGTAATGTTGCAAGGATAATATTGCACGAGTTACTGCAGTTAAAGAAGCTGAGCTGTGTGATCTGAAGAGCTGAATACTGTAAAATGAAGTGTAGTTACATGTTCAAACCCAAACCATGGCTGCAAAGCAGTACCAATTGGTTGGCATCTCTTACGATTAAGAAGGCATCTATTATGATTAAGGAAGCTTCTTCTAGCTACAGAGGAAACGATTCTTGTGAAATAACTCTGAAGATGCAGAGAAATGCTCAATTTCTGGATGTTTTGCTCATTTTGCTGATACAGAGCAACTTAAGAAGAAAGCAATATTAAAAACAAAATAATGCTTATCTCCATTCCACCACTGTGCTGTGTTGGGCTCGCTGTGGGGACTCGTTAATGCCTCCTCTGAGCTGTGGTGTCATCCAAAGGGAACAGCCGTCAGTCCCTGTGGTGGGGAGCCAATCTTACGTGCCACATGTGTATCATGGGGGATGCGTACCATCACCTGCCTCGCAGGGCATGAACTGCTGGGTCCAAATTTCAACTTTGACTGTAATGAGGGAGGTTTGGGTTTAGATCCTCTTCCACCTTCCCGAAAGCATTGATACCTGTCCTTCTTGTCTCTCTGAAGGTGTTTTCTACTTGCTGGACACTGTCTCAAACAGTGATGTGCACAGCATGCTCATGGAGCAGACTTGTTTTCTCTTCTTGCACGTTTTTATTTGAGAAGTTAGATTCTATGTATATCTGAGCACATTTAAAAACAGTTCCAAGAAATACATTATTAAAAGCACTACAGAGTTTTAATTAGGCAGCCACCTTTGAAGTTTTATGGCGCTCATGTGGCTTGTGCGTGTGTTTGGGTATTTAGCAACACCTCTCCCTTACATAATGCATCTTTTTTTTGTAGGTGACATTTAAGAAATAACAAAATCATAAATTTTATAATGGCCTTATATGGAAAAATCTTTCAATTAATTTCTTCAGCGCAGTCTATCCTGTCCCATGTTCCTTAAGCTTTACTGTATTTTATTCTTAAACCTGTCTTTCACATTGTATAGTTTCAGCTATTTCAAATACTATTTTTTCTTCTTCAGATGAAAACCAGCAGCTGGCTGGTGGTAAGCACAGTAGCACATACAGGTTAAGAATGTTTTGTTCAAATAATAACGTAGTTTTAGTCTAAAACTCTTTTAGAAGCCGTCCAAAACATAACTTTTCTCTCTTTTCCCAAGTTCAGTACTGCAGCAGTGCTGCAGGACACATACACACCCCTATCCATGGCCATCCTGTGTATTTTGGGGCAGGTCCTTTACAGAGCTGGCAGTCCATGCTAAGGTAAGTCCCACAGATGACAGGTTAGTGGCTCGTGGAGGCACTGGCCTCCCTGTAGGCATTTTCTTCATTAAGCGTGATGGCAGATTTAAGGCAGGCTGGTTGGCAGTGGGAGGTAGCTGATTGCATAGCATCTAATTACAGACTTTCCACTTTACAGGGTAACCTAGTGTCACACATAAACCTGTCAAAATTCCTCCAAGATAGAAAATATGATGGAAAGTCAAGCTGACCAACAGCAGAGGAGGCAGATTGCTTCCAACCATGTTTAGGTGAAAGGAGTGTCTTCCACAGCTTGTTTGTCACATGTTCTTTTCTTCCTCCCCTTTTACTTGGCTTTAACCACCTTGAAAGAAATGTTTAGCAGAAAATTGTGCAGTAGTGTAGATACCAACAAATGAAATGAAACTTCAAACAGGTTTCCAACACAAGGGAAATATTTCATGTTTTTCCAGTTGTGCCTGTAGCTCCCTGTGCAGAATAAGGCTAGAAATGGGTTTTCAGCTAATGCTATGCTGATTCTAAATTGAGTTTCTCTTAATTCTGAAAGACTGAAGGAGCCTTCAGTCTTCTGGAGTTAAGAGATTTAACTTCTTTGAGACAGCTTCATTTCTATCTGAAGTCAGATTTAGAGACAAATGTAATCAACAGCTATTTAAGGAGGTTGGAGCAGGTGTAAGATCTTCCAAGTTTGTCTGAGACTTGCGATGCAGAGCTTAGTCAGTGAGATGTCTGCCCAAGGAAAAGAAGCCGTACAAAGGCACGTGGAAGAAACTGGTATTAGGAATTAGACAGGAAACCTGAGAAAATACTGCACTACAGTAGTACTGCATAACAATTTCAACAGTACAACTATTGTTCTAAAGGTTTAATACATTGTGGGGGTGAATATTTTACCGTCTGTCTAGAAAAAAAGTCAGTCCAAGTGGGTAGGTATTGGATGCCCCAGGATGATGCTAATCAGTTACAGATACTGAAGAATACTGGCCCCTTGCCTTGTGGCCATGCTTCAAACGAACACATTCAAAAAAGCCCCAACTCATTCTCTTCAAATCTAGCTACCACACCTCCAAACCGGGATTGCTAAACTGGAAGAGCAGAGAGGGATTCTATTTTTCATGGAAATGCTATTCTAAGTATATCTCAGCATTGACAGCGGGATTTCTCTGTTGGTCTCATGACAGCGAGGCACGGTGTAGAACTAAATGACATATTTTTGTGCATGAGAACATAGTCTTAAGTGTAAACTAGCAATTCCTTATGCATTAAAAAGTTGCTTCGGGACATAGGATACCATCTCCTCTGCGTAGGTGTGAGAACAGAAAGGGATTGGGAAGGAACCAGTGAAACACAGGGACTAAAAATAAGTAGATGGTCTCTACTGAGCTTCCTAGAGCTTTCCTTTCGCCAGGCTCTTAAAACTTTGATCTCTTTTTGCCTTTGCTTCAGAAAAATATCTTCCATTGTGGCTTCTGGTATTGGGCTATAGGCCTTATACAACTCTTTCTAAATTTGTATTTATTTGGAACAGGTAAAAAGAATGAAAGTTGTGGTTTCTCACATGATTTTTAATGGAGCAAACATTCCTCATTTGGGGAAATATGATAAGATATTTCAAATACTTCCTTTCAATAGTCTAACTCAAGAAGAACTTCTCTTAATATTATATTTCAACATCTGATCTTGACCTAAACGAGAGATAAAAATCATGAAAAAGAAAATATTTCCTTCATCACAGCATTAGAAACAAAATAAATATCTGTGGGTGAATTCCTCATTTTGAGGGGACACTACTTGAACGCTCACCCTGTCAATGGAGGATGAAATCGCAGTACAGGACTCTGATCCAGTCAAAAGAAAAATAGCATTTATCTAGTGGCTCTGCGGTTTTGTTTAATCCCCAGGAAGTTGTTTAAAATCTTTGTACCAGCTCTGAAGAGTTTTCTGTCTTACTAATTAAGGGGAAGTGAATGTGCTGTGTTTGTGAATTCATGGTGTAGGACTTTGTGAAATATCTTCAAGGGAAATTATAGAGTAAGGTCCCATGTTGTGCAAATTAGTATATTGTGCTTGTGAAATAGAATGTATAAACTTAACGTATTTTCATCACATTATGTGACTTATCAGTGTGTAGTCTACTAGAATAGTTTTTTGAGGGCTAGTGATAAAGGATCCTTTGGAAACAGTATATGGCCTCCTAAAATAAATTTACACCAGTTAAATTAATTTGTGTGTTATTTCTTATTCTAAGCTTGTTGTATTTCGGGAGCAGACAGGGAATTCTTGTCTTTGTTTTAGTTTTTAGGTTTTTTTAAGTTCCTTTTTATTTTTCTGGTTCTAGGGCTAATAGCATCAGCATTGTACTACTGTTCAGAAGGATTTTACTTTCAACTTGCAAAACAATTTGAAGTGCCTAAACCCTCACAGGAGGGACGTTAGGTTTTAAGGGGGGGGTTTTCTTTTGTTCCCTCTCAAAGCTTTCAACCCAACTTGAAGAGATGACCATCTCAGAGATGGTTCACAGCCGTATCTACGCTTCACCTCTATCCATATGCCTTTTGGGATATTCTGAGCAGAAGCTATCATTTAGTAAAGCGAAGGACCTAGGTACATGGAGTGAAGAAAGCAATTTCTCCAACAAAAATTGGCTAGTCAAGTTCTGATATGGTATAGATGGTTAAAGCTCTGTTAATGACACTATAGTGGCAACTACTTATTTGTCTTGACATCAGTCTGCAGGTGCTGGGGATTCTTTCTGGCAAAATGAAAACTCTTTGATGTTGGAAAGGGTGTTAAGATATTAAATTTTAACCCTCCTCCCCCGTTTTTGGTGATTTAGTGATCCATTGAAGCAGATCATTTCACTAGTGGGCTTCAGCCAGTAAACAGCCAGTCATTACTTTGAGGTTTCTCTTGCTTAATACTTTATTTATTTCTAATGTATTGGTTTGGCACAGTGGTTTTCACGTCTCTGTGGGTTTATGCTTATAGTTCTCATTAATGTCAGCATGGCAGGTATCATTAAAGCTACCTGGGTGCTATATTTTAGCCTCAATGTTCTGAAGCACAGTAATGAAAGTGGCCTTATTTTGAGAAGATCAGCATCAGAGAGGATCAAGTCAAGATTTGGGTCTTAAAGGTGCCCCCCAACTTTGACCATTGAGCTGTAATTTTGAAATCAAAAACTCTCCTCACGGACAGGTCTCTGATGTGGTCCCATGGGCGAGTGAGGGGAACGAGGGCCGCCAGGATCCGCACGTGAGCGGCATCTCGGTGACCTCCGGTTCACACAGCGGCGATGCACCCTCGCCTTACCTGCCGCAGCACTTCACCCGCGAGCGAGTGATTTATGTGATCTGATTTGCTGCTGTCAGTTACCTCTGATTTGTGAACAAGCTGGAATGAGCCTCGGGGAGAGGGCGGGAAAGGTGACAGAGGGATGCTTGAAAGAAAGGTTACATACCTCCACACTCTGAAAGGCTAAACATATAATCTTCTATAGGAACTCTATAATTTTTACCCTGCCTGGTCATCTGGTAGGAAGAAAAACTGCTAACTGATGACAGCCTTGAAACAAGCAATTGAAGTAGTTTTCTTTTTTTTTTTTTTTTCTTTTTCCTCTACCTGCAGGTAGAAATCATAAAAGGAGGGTGTGAGGAAGGAACAGTTTGCGTCTCTGGCATGTGGAATTAGTCACTGCTGGCAAAGCATTGATTGAAATGTTACGGGAAGAGAGCTAGCTGCTCATAATAGAAACAATACAGGAGCCTTTTATTTTTACACAAACTTGAAAAGGCACAGTTAATTTATTTTCTCCTGCCCGATGACTCATTTGAAAAGTTTACGGGCTTTGCAAAGGCATTCAGGTGGGATGTCACTGGTCGTGTAGGCGTTGCTCTGTCAGGTTGCTCCCGCGGGCAGCCCCTGACGAGGGGCCCTGCTCACTTTCTCCACGGAAAGCCCTTGGAATGCCCCAAGACTGCCCAAGCCCCTCTACACTTGGTGCCTCCAAGTGTGAGCCTTGCCACCATCCCTGTGCAAAACTATTTCAGTATCTGTGCTATGTCAAGACTCAGCCCATACATGGCCATACTTTCTTGTGTGAGGGAGACCCTGCCTAACCTTTAGCCTTATCTGTAGACTTTGTGTAGCAAACAGTGGTGGTAGCTGTAGGACTCTTGCGTTTGTGTGCTGTGCTTAATGAACGTCCAGATCTGAAGCCATTCCCCAAGGCAGTGAGTCAAAGGACAGGAGATGGGTCTGGTTGCCAGGTGACATGTAACTTCTTCCTGGCAAGATCTAAATTCTGGGTTGTTGTCCACCTTTGCTTTTCTTACAGAGACTGTATGCAAGGACTGGCCCTCTTGGCCAAGCCTGAGGGCACCCTGCAGTACCTCTAAGCTCCAGCTGCAGAGCAAAGTGACTCAAGGACCTTCAAATGGGGCCTCCATCATACCTAAATCCACATTTCCCCTTTTGGACACTTCTGTAAGGCTTGGTCTTCTGAAAACTCTGCTAAAGACATGTTTAATAGCCACTTCATTGTTTAAATAATGATGTCTGTGGACCTTGTGTTGCAGGGGGAAACCTTAGCTCAGTGCGCACCTAACCCTGACCCTCCCACTTCTCCTTGCATTGCATATTATTGCTGCATCAGGTTGACTACAATTGCAGTTCAAAGGCAAATTCAAGGAAGAGATCCTGCTGGGGAGACTAAACGTGATATTCCCTCACAAATAGACATACCTCATGCTATGAATCGCTTTTTTCACGTCAGTGCTTCTTTGGTTCATTTGTTAAGAGGAGAATTGCAGAAGTGCCGTATCTGACCATTCACAGCATTCGGACAGAGATTTCGGAGCTTGGGTCAGAGTTTGGCAGCATGCATGCTTGTTGCGGCATGCTGCTAGCCTGCTTGTGCAACCTGTAAAAGCATCGATAAAACAGTTTTGTTCAGTGCCAGAGAATAAATGTTGAACCTGAAAACCCAGGCCAGAGTTTTATAGCAAATACCAGACAGGCTAGGTTTTCTTATCGCCTACAGAAATGTGTGAAATATCCAGCTGTCCTTCCTGTACCTGTAACGTGAAGTGCGAGTAGCTCTACACAAGTGAACGTTGTGGGCAGATGAAATCAATAGTTGCAAGCAGAATATGAGGTTCTGGCATTCAATAAAACACCTTACCCATGGAGCTGAATAACGTAGCTGTCCTTCATTAATGAAGAACCAAAGAAGCACGCTGAGTGATGTGCTGTCTTTTTAATCATATTGGTCCACGGGAGACTTGGACAGAGCTCCCTGTTATCCATCCTGTTTTCATAACTTGAGGTTTCAAGCTCAAGCAGAGGGACGGAAGATGCCAGGTTTCTCCTTTTGTTTTTTTCCTTCCGACTTTGGCTTGAAGCAGCTGTTAATAACACTCAAAATCAGTATTACTCCTCAAAAGTTTACACTTCACTGGCAGTGACTGTAAAGCAGCCAAAACAATCAGTTTTCCCTGGGATCAGCACTGGGAGACTTGGAGCGTGTTAGGATGGAGATCTTCACAGTCTCTCTTACGGACCAAAATGGCCATTGACATGCCCAAGGGCTGAAAATGTTTGGCCGTAGGAGTGAATTGGCTGTAAGCTGTAGAAATGGGGAGAATCTCTAGCATGTCCTACAGGTCAATTGCAGTGATGAGCAGTATTTGCTCACCCACGTCATTTCATCCTCTCTTTGGGACAGGTGGCCTGGAACATCATGGTAGGACCTCATATTATGACTCTTTGCTCACACCTGCAGTGGTACCTGGGCATTCGCTGCTGTGTGGCCAGCCAGCAACCTGCTGCTGCCATCCTCTCCATCGCTGGGAGAAGAGCCCTAGTATAGGTGTGACCCAAATGCAACAGGTCTGTCCATCACTGGTGACCCTGTGTAAATGAAGGCTTTTGCACAGGTCCTTGCAGCTTTCAGTTGCTCCAAGATAGAGCGGTTAATGCAGAAATAGCATGGTGGGGTTTTTTTTGCAGTGTTTGTCATGCACATCTGCTATAGATAGGTTTAATATTGTCTAACACAAGCTTTTTCAAAAGTGTGTCTTATAAAAAAAACTCCTTTTGGAAATCAATAATATCTGGATGACTCATTTATTCTTCTCAACCTTTGTCTTAATTCAGCATAAGCCAGCAAAGATCTCTCTAAATCAGTTTAGCTATTCTTATATGATTTATTTTCTAATATTTCCTTGCAATTTGAGGATAAGCAGATTCTCTTTTGTTTTGGTTTGTGGTTTTTTTTTTTTGGTTGGCCTATAAAAATTTGGGCAGTATATAGAGGATTTTTTTGGATACTCACTTTACAGTATCATTTCTGAGCTGAAACTCTGAGGAAACCAACCACAAAGCTTTGAAGATATTTGAAGAGAAAACTATAATGGTAAATGTCAGCGCTACTGCTGCCCCTAGGAGCTGTATAGCACATGTATGCCCAAGCAATATAAATATTGAAATATACTTTAATTTATCTCTGATCATTTGTGACTCAGGAAAACTATGGCGATGGCGCGTGTGTGCAAGAGTCGAATGGAAAAGCTGGCACAGCTGTAGCTGCAGCAGGCGTCCCACCATGCTTAGGTGAACAAAATCTCACCATACTTCTCAAAGATACAGTATGTAAACAACGGATCAAAGTCCACCAAGCGTTCCCAGGCTAGGGAGTAGGAAATCCCTGCTTTCTTCCATTTCAAATGAACTCTAGACAAAAAAGTTGCAATTATCTGGGCAGCTCTAAGGAGATGAGTGAGCAGTTACTTTAGAAACAGCATGGGTGTTAAACACACACAGTTCAGGTGTTGCCTTCTGGCGGTTTTTGTGTTCTTTAATATTAATCTTTGTAATTTAATAGGCATAAATAGAGATCATAATTACCTTAAACAAAAATGCTTTTAAAGTTTTGTCTGGCACGTTATTTTGCACTCTTCCTTTAGACTGTAAACCCTACAGACAGAATTGTAACCTTGGTGGGAAATATAATACTTGATGTCTTTTGTTGTGCAGCAGTAAGCTTCACTGCTGAGGTAACGGCCACAGCTCTGCGAACCTCCACGAAACTCATTTTGGGTTATTTTAGTGATAATCAGCGTTCAGACTATTTGGAAATCATTTCTTATTCTGACAGTCGGTAGCATATGTAAGTATTTTATGGAGTGGTCCAGTGGGATCTGGGGGAATTTATGAGATGCTATGTGCTGTAAAACTAGCTCGCTAATTCATAAATAACCTTCTGAGCAAATAGGAACGAGGGAAACCTTTACCTGAACCTGGAAGAAAACCACAAAGTACACCGTTAGCAGCATGTGTTGGCTCACCCCATCCCTCTGCCCTGCCTGCTGTCGCTGCTGGGTGATGCTGACGCTCCTGGGCTCAAGCGTTGCCTGTGGAGCCCTTGGATAGACCAGCCCAAGTCTTGAGGGTGCTTTCCAGAGCAAGTTTGAGACCCAGCATCTCTCCAGAGGGACTGAGACTGTAAAGGCGTAGCATTTCAGAGCCTCTGCTTTGCATATGCAGATCCAACCAGGGACTCACCCGCCGTAACCACATCACCAGCACAAGATGCTTGCGGGATCAAGGCTTGGCTGAAGTCTCTTTGTGTCAAGAGACACAGGAAAAGCAGTGACAAAGTAAGAAAAAGACAAAAAATGCACTTCTGTGCAGTTGCTGAAATTGTCTGTTATAATTGGTCTGAGGGAAGGGAGTTAGGCTTTTCACATGCTCCTGAAATTCTCTGCTTATTCATTTGCTGTTGTTGTTTCTCATAGCTGAGGAGTGGGGGATGTGTAGGAAGCTCCAGAAGGCAAGTCAAACAGAACAAAGCACCCAAAATGGAGACAGTCCCTTTCTCCTTTCCTGTTATTTTCTTCCTGCTAGTGATGGCAACTCTTGAGAAGAAAAAACTTGTCTCTGATAAGTCCCCCACCACTTTTAGGATTTCCTTTTCACAGCCGGCCAGGTTTTTTTCCCCTCTTCTTTCTGCACACACTTTGAAAGGAGGAAAAATGTCTCACAAGGCTGGAAAGCCCAGGGCAGGGTTGGTGCTTCCCACTCACGTTCCTGTATCTGTGAACGTTCCCCACACGAGGAGTCTCTTCTTGAGATGTTTGGGGAGCAGCTCAGGCCAAAAGGAAGAGAGGAGAAGCGTGGGTTTAATTTGGTTTATTGTTTATGGTAAGGTGCCTAATTTTAGGTGAATGGCCATTTGTTATATTAGCTGATGTGTATTTTGATATTGTAATTTGAATTACAGGAGTTCTCTGCTGCCAAGATTAGCATCATAAAATAAATAAAAAGGGTTAAAAAAACAATCAGCTGGTCCAATTAAAACTGTGGCTGTCTGGAGCCATAGAAAAATGTAGCATAAACAGAGCTGCAAGATTTGCAGGGTGGAGCTGGCACTGGCAGGAAGGTGTACAGGTATGTACCTGTCTCTCTGATTTGGCCCAAACAACCCGCAGTGTGCTCCTTTTTGGGATCAGAGAACAAAAAGCTGGGCAATCACCGCTGAACTGTGGGAGAAGCCAACTCGCAGAGAAAAAGTACCTGTTCAAACAGCCCCCGCTTGACTGAAACACCTCCCGTCTGAAGACTTTGAGCTCCTGTGCTTATCAGTTTATTGTCAAGCTTTCTGGCAATTAGTGATCCGCTTCACCCCTTGCAAGCTCACATCATCGCTGAGCTAAACTGACAAGATAAACTCGGTGCTTAAAATTCCATTTCCAGTAATAGAAACGTACCCCATCCTGTCATTTTTTTTTAAGCAGACTTTTTTTTTAAGTTATACAAAATACCACCATATTAGATTAAGCCTGGGAGGCATGCATTTAAAGGGAGAAACTTGTATTTCTGAACAGCTTATAGTTATCACATTGTAGATTTTTCAAAATAGCTATTTTCTAAGTGTATTACCCGCTTTACCTTTTGACTTTGGCACTCAGATTTCTTCTTTTTATGTCTTTCACAATTTTTTTTCCTTATCTGTTACTGCACTTTCCGTAATTAAGCCTGTAATCAGTAAACCACTTAAACACTGTAAGCTTGTACTGAGGTTCTTTTGAAATGGGTGGGTATTAAGGTCTTGGTCAAGTGCTTCACTAAGTCAAAACTAAAATCTTTGTCCTTCAGTCTTACTTTGGGAATAGGGTGTTTTTTGCGCCTGATTCATTTCCTAGATCTTGTGTCAATGTGAGCAAGCCAGGTTTGCTCATTGATGGTCTTTTAATTTTGGAAAACAGATCAGAAGAAAAAATGAAATGATTCTTGAACCACGATTGGTTCAAGATGATTCGTTGGTCCAAATGATTCCTGGTCCAAGATTTCGTTGGCATTCAGATTCCTGGATGACCACATTGGCTCGGCTGGAAAGAAAGCTGATTTATAGGGTGGAGAAGTGTCCCACACTCCTATGTGAAAAGGGACCACTGTGAGATGTTCTTCATGTCAGAAGCACAACAGAAACACTGCTGGCATTGCAGCAAGACAGCTCTTTGCATAAAATATGGCGTGTGCTGGTTTTTAACCACCTTGCAGAGAGTTTGTTGCACGATCTGGCATCACAGGTAGCCTGAGACAGCTGCCTCCTGGGGACCTAGCACCATAGTGTCTCACCTCTGAAGTGTGGATACCTACAGGGCAGACCGCAGTGATGTGTCTTGGGACAAAACTTGATGAAATGAGGGAAGCCCCTGTGTCTGGAGGAATCTCATGGGCCTGCGGAGAGTTGGAATTGAGGCTTCGTTATTTCTTGAGAACGTGTGATCCAGCAGCGTTTTGGATCTAATTGAGAGACAGACCATCATCAAAGCTCAGCATCTGTCAGTCTCTTCTTAAAACATGTCTTCCTTACACTCCCCGTTATCACTTTTCTATCCATTGCCCTGAAAAATGAGTGCTTATGAAAAAAGAGACATACTTATTCTCTTTCTTCTCGTTTGAATTTGCTGTACGAACCAAGTCAGCAAACACACAAATGCTCTTAGAAAAAGTCTTTCATGTAGGTAACAGTGGAATATATTTTTTTTTTTTAGAAGGCAGTCTGCCAAAGGGTTTCCAATATAAGCTTTTGTAGACAGCAGTTTTTCTACACACAGCTGAGTTGACAGCTTTCCTCCTGGGATAATCACAATCTTCATTCTTCTGGGACAAAATTGCTTCTGACAGTATAAAACCCAGGACATCTTTGATGTAAAGTCTGCCTCAAAAACATGAATGGTGAGACTTACAGAGTCATCCCATTTAAGAGAAAATGTTAGCAATGGAAGCGAGATCAGAAGTGCCAACTGAATTAACCAAACTAGTAAAACGTGAGGAAGTATCAGTCCATAAAGCTGCTTAATAAATCTGAGCGTGCGGTGTCTGAAGGGAAGTGGCTTTGGACACTAAGCTGAGCGTCAGACTGGGAACGGGCGCTCTCTGTGTAGCCCTGTCCTGTTGGTATACGCGTGATGTGCTGGATTAAATGTTTTGAATGTGCTTTCTGAATCACTAATGATCGTTGATGCGGCATAATAGGCAGCGGCGTGTTGTTCTCCCTCTCTTTCTTCCTTCTCCTTTGGGATGAGGATGCCAGGAGCTGCTGTCTTGAGTTGTGGGGGTGAGCCTGGCAGGTTTGGCTCTGTTCCCTCAGCCTGCCGTGGAGATGGAGGAGGGTGGTGGGCACCACGTGCCCCTAAATATCAACCCTTTTGAGTTTGTAGAGGTAATCATGGATTTTTCCAGGCAAGGACACAGGGAATCAAGAGGAGTATCAACCAGCAAATGTTTTGCAAGGTAAAAGTAGCAAATGCTACCCTGTTTTTCTTAGATTTTTAAAAACCACAGAAGGACCACTGGGTTGCTCTGCACGTGGGTGATACCGACCATCACCAGAGGACTGTTCAGTAAGGCTCTCGCTGCTCTAACCTGGCTGGGGGAAGGCTCCATTCTTAGAAAGCAGGTCCTGCAGAGGAGGTTTTTTTGAGTGGCTCCTTCCTCAGTTCCATCCACAGACCCATGGCTATGTGCACCACAAATACAGCAGCGACATAGATTCTGTGCAAGTCACCAGAGCTAAAATCCTTGTTGCTACAGTGATTTACATGGACTGAGGTTTCGCTCTGGGCATCACACGCTGTTCAAGCTGCAGTGTTCACCACTGTTAGTGTTTTCACGCGGGTTTGTTTCTGCATTAATCTGTGTCCCTCCTTTCACTGCGGTATCATGCTGTTACTCTGGTGTGAGAAGGTGACCAAATTCTGCCCACGTAATGTGTGGCAATGTCATCACTGCTGTGACTCCAAGGAGAACTTATTCCCACACGCCTGGCAATCCTGGTGTAAGGGCATAAAGATTAGTGAAGAAACCTTAAGAGGATGCGTAGTTCCCAGGGCAGAACATCTTTCTCACCCTGGATGCCGATGCTGTGGGGGCAGAGAGAGGGTCACCAGGTGGCACCAGTGCTCCAGAAATCCATGGCCATCCTTGCACCAGCCATGTCCCAGCCGCCCTCTTCATGGTCTGGTGAAATAACGCTGGGCTTGCTTTTACTTGCTTTTACTTTTTTGCAAGATGTTTTATTTGGGGTTTTTTTTTGTTTGTTTGTTTGATCATCTGTGGTGTCACCCCACTGCATTTTCTGAGCATAGAACCCCAGTTTGGGGTGTGCCCGTAGACACGTTCCGTAAGGAATGCTAGTTCTCTCCTTTATAACAGGAATGAAATATCTAACAGCCTACAAGCTCCTAGAAAATGTTTCTGATGCTTTTCCACCTCGTTTTAGTTTTGCACTCACTTTTCTTTTTGCTGTTCTGCATTTTGGCCGCGCTTTCCTTAGCATCCCTGCAAGACCCCACTGGAAAGGTAACGGAGATGGAGGAAAAGCCTGCAGAAGTCACTCAGACTGATGAGGCACAGGCAGATTTCCCTGTTTCTGTTGAAAATTTCTGCAGCAGGTCTCGAAGTCCTGCTGGTTTCCCTGATTTGCTTGGTGCCTTGCTCGCTCCTTCGCTGTTCCGTGTGCACCAGCGTGGTAGAGGCTCCCTGCTCTCAGCAAGTACAAAGCAGCCCCTGTCTGCCTGGTTCCGTGCTGCATCTAAGCATGCAAGCAATTTCATCCCCATTCAGCAAAACACTTAGCCACTTGCTTACCTTTAATTATGTACTTAAACCAAAGGCTTGTGAACTTGCATAATGCTCTTATTCTGATCTCATGCTGGACAGCACAGAACTTAACAAAAGAAATAAGCACTCAATGATTTCCTGGATCAGGACCTAAATAGAAGATTGCCCACCTGATGTTTAAAATTAGATTATGTTTAATTTTGAAGTCAAGGCACTTCCTTCAAGTCACATCAATTTGCCATAAATAGTTCTTGGAGGTAATGCCCTTGGGGTCTAATCCAGGCCCCTTTGATCAGAGTCCTGTTGACGTCAGTGGATTTACATCAGGTTCTTGGTCCCCGCAGAGGAGAGGGAAGGAAGGAAGGAGGCAGCTGAGATCACACCCTGTTGCCTGACCCCTCAAGTGACACCGGTGAGAGCTGTCTCATCAAGGCTCATCAGCCTCCTCTCTCACAGACAGGAGAAGATGGCAAGAGACCAGCAAGGTGGGAGGAGCGGCAGAAGACAGGTTGCCTGAAAATCACGCACCCCACCCATCTCCTCTCTTTTACCCCCATGCCCCCAAAAAGTTATGGAGCACAGAAGGTGAACTAAAAGATGTCCCTTTCGTTTGTGCAGATAAAATGCGGTGGCCAGCTGTGCATTGCATTTAGCATTGGGATAGGCAGGACTGGCTTATTGCCCACCGACTTTAAAACAGACTGGTGACTTCTGTGTCAGAAGTGCAGAGAGCTGAGCGCTACCTGGATACCATGAGTCTGTAGCTGTGGTCCTCCAGCACAAACATAGCTTTTGAAGAGCTTTTAGCTGTATTTTCCTTAAAGAGGTGAAATGGATAAATCAACAAATAAACTGAATTAGAACATAGTCATAAATCTCTACAGATTTACATGCCTCTGGACAGTAATATATCCACTCACTTCAGGGGAGGGAAAAAAAAAAGGAGAAAAAATTGAGTTTATGTTTTGGTTTTAAGTGTCTGAACGGGGTACTGGAACCATCTTACACTAAGTACGGCTCAGCGAGGAATTCGCACATAATCGTGTGCTTGAATGTTAGGGTTTTTTCTTCATGCGAAACATCTATCATCAGAAAGGGGAAACAGTCTCCTTTAATTTGCATTCCAGGTTACTAAGGAATTCTTCAGTTTGTTGCAGTAAGCCTGTGCAGTGTTTTGCTTAGCTACAGAAGCCAGAGGCAGATTGTATAATTCCCATTTCCTGATTATATGACATACGTAAGTGAAGAGGTAAAACTTGGAGAGCTCAGCGTACAACTGGACGCAGAGTTTAAAGGGCTGTTCCCAAAGTTAGAGCTGTGAAGGGAGAGTGTCTCTTAAGACCAGCCTGTTCTCACCTCCAGTCCCGAAATTCTTCTGAAGGATCCCTTCATTTACATCTTGTTTGTCATATAATGAGCTTGAACTCCAGCTATGTTTCATTAACAGGGATGTGTTTGCGCTGTGTTTTAAGTTGCAGTTTGTGCCTGATGCAGTCTGGTTCTTATCTTCATCTTGCAGCTCTGAGACACTGGGGAAGAGCAGAAGCTCTTCTCTGGGACCAGTCCCTGGAAACTCTCGGGAATCAATCTCCTGGGATCACTCTTCTGACAATGTACTGTCTGCTGTTTGTGGCAGTGTCAGCCATGCAACGCCCTTTTCCTTTCAATTTTCCCTTCAGTCCATTCCTTAGCTTTTCCTCCCTTTTTTGAGGGACACTTCTTCTCCTTTCCTCTGTCTACAGGGTTTTTCCTTCTTTCTGCTCTCTTCCTTTTGACCCTTCCTCCTCTCTTTATTATATTCCCTCTCTTTCTGACCGCATTCAGCATTGCCTCCCTCACCTCTTTGACTGAGCCTTGCTCTGCAAAAGAAATACAAAGAAACATATTCTCTTCTTCCACAGCCTCCAAAAGCCATTTGCAACTCCCTTTTGCTCCAGACCCCCACCCATTGTGTGTCAGGCACCAAAAGATCACATCTGAGCATCACCCATCCTCCTCAGCCTGGTCCCGAAACAGATTTTCGCCTCCTCTTCCTTAGCTGCCACCAGCAAGAAGGAAGCAGCTACTTTCTCTGCAGCTTTTTCTCCTGACTGCCTGAAAAACTGCCTTTCACCCTTTACTTCTGCCAAAATAAGCACCAGCTCCGCTGCTGATGGTTATCCCAGCAGTGGAGAGCATCGCAGCCTCTCCATTTCTCCAGCTGCTTCGTCCCTTCATCTGTCTACTGGAGACTAAAAATTTAGAAGACAGAGGCCTCTTGCAGTGCAAGTGAAATAACTTTGTCCCTTAAAAGCTTATGTCTGTTTTGCAGTTGAAAATACTTGATTTTCTGAGTCTGTAATTCTTCCCCACCGCCCCAAGTATTACTTAGCAGAGCATCAGTTGTCAGATACTTGTAGGAAACATATGCTAAGGGCAGGGTTTGCACACACGACCTGAAATCCACTCTTAAACTCAGATGGATGTTGTTTGGAGATGTCATACCCCGGTTTCTCATCGCGAGTCTCAAACACAGATTTTACATCTCTGTCCTTTCGCAAAATCCGAAACGGGGCTGGCAGGACACAGGGTGAAGTATGAGGAGAGATGGCTGAGCCGGAAGCCCATGTCCAAACAACCCGCAGACTTTGAAAATGCTGAATGCAGGGGCTGGATCCAAATGTCATGGCTCAGGCCCATCTCCATAAAGAATAAGAGAGAGAAATTAAACACGCTGTTCCTTTAGCTGACCAAGATATTACGATATTTTGTAATCATAACAAAAAGTGAGCTGCGGGGCCAGACTGCATCTTGGCTGTTTCTTTATCCCTGTAAGTAGTACAGAAAGACAAAAATCAGATGGGATGAGCAAATTTTAGGCTGTAAGGCAAGTGTAGATGTCTCATCCCGAGAGGAGCTCCTTGCAGCTGGTGGCTGCATGCTGCTTACCATGGAGATGCACCAACTCTACAAGAGGAGAAAGGGTCCTGCTCCTCAGCATCCGAAGCCAAGGATCAGCCAGGGCCACCTTTCGGGCTCTAAACAGCTGTACCCTTTGTTTCCTTAACTTTTCCCCTTATCTTATTTGTAATCCATTTATTTATAATCCACTAATCTGTAAGATTACAGTCATGGTACAGAACAGCCTCTCCTGAAGCGCAGATGCTTTTCTGTTCGCCCTCCACAAACAGGGCACTGGGTTACAGATGGTTTACAAAGGCTCGCCAGTCTGATGTTCAAGTGTAGGAACTTGGCAGCCCTGAAAGCCCAAGGCACTGGTCGCTTGCGCAGAAGTTTGAGATACGGGCTAGCAGTTCTGAAGTCTGCAGAAGGATGGAGGCACCCCCAAAAGGTGTTACTTAAAGTATGCCCTTCAGCTAGACGTACAGGGAGCTGTAGAAGAAAATACATTGTGCTGCAGTTGCTTCACAGTCTTACTGTTTGTATCTCAGACCTTACTTTGTGTTTCAGTTTGGGGCTCCAAAACTTGCTAGAAAATGTAAAGGAAGTGCTTTCAGTCTGGTGCGTCCTACAGCGTGGGCTAACTGTCCCATTGCTGCGAAGCAGAGCAAGGAGGTTCTGCTCTACAAAGTCTCAATTTTCTGCAAATGTTGATTTATGAGACACTTCAGATGCATCAGCGGGAGGGATGCCGGAAGGTGGGTATAAGGGGGCGCTCAAACGAGCGATTGCAACGAGAGCAGGCGACTCCTGCTCAGGGGCTGGTCCCACTACCAGCAGACAGAGGCATGGCTGTAGGAAGAGACGTTGTTGTGGAGGTTGCCTGAGTCAGCCCTGGCTCAGTCTTGGTTTCCCACTCATGTGCTTCCGCTGCGGCTCTGCTGCTCCCCTTGTCCGTGCTGGCACCTTCCTTCCCCTCCCGGGTCTTGCGTTGTGGCTCCTGTGCTGTGTATAGAAGAAAGTTCTGTTTCTTGTTCTTTTGCAACACTAGTAGCACTTGGTTTAAACCTAACTTTCTTCTTTCCAACAAGCGTTTTTTGGCAGTGCCTTCTTTGCCCTTCAGCTGTTTTAAATGTTTATTTCTCATGTTGCACATGTTTGACAAAGACAGCACTTACACAATTCCTCTCTGAATAATTCCCTTTCTCCCTAAAGCCAATAAAGCAGAGAGATTCTAAAATGAGACACTGCACTTCTGTGTTAAGCATCTAGGTTGCCCATCTTGTTTCCCTACTCCAGAAAGACAGTGATGGGATGTGGAACCTTGAGAGGACCTACGGTCCAGCAACGCAGTGTGGTGCAGCCAGCTCCTTCAAAATGCTGTTTTTGCACACTACCATTTTTGCTGGCACATAAACTTAACTTTTGGGGGCAAAGAAACTTAAACAGTCATACCTGAACTGTCAGTTTTTAGCCCATACTTACCTTCCCTCTTGTTCTCTAAGACCTTGAGATGTAAAAAACAGCACGGGCTGAAATATCAGTGTGGGATGCTACGGAGGCAGTCATGTTTTCCAGCACAGCGATGAGGATGGGTATTAAAGAATGCACATACACGGAGTGCACAGTGATTTACCAGGGAGATAAAATGTCTCAGGACTTTGCTGCTTTTAGACAGAAAACTACTTTGTGCACAGGCATAGATTCCTCTGAGAAGATCGTAAGCCTTCCAGTTAATTATCTCATCCAAACAAGTCACCAGTGACTAAATGGCCAAGTATTTTCTTTAAGTTCTGATATTATTTATGTTTAATCCACTGATTACACAAAGAAATAGGTCTGGAACAAACCCGACTGCACAGGAAAAAGGGTTTTAACAGAGAAAATCTGTTTGAGTATTTATGGTAAAATAATCTCAAGACTGGTTCCAAGTTTAATCCAAGATTAAAGCTGATCTAGAAAGAGAAAATCATAGAATCACAGAATGGTTTGGGTTGGAAGGGACCTTTAGAGGCCATCCAGTCCAACCCCTCTTCAAGGAGCAGGGACATCTCCAACTAGATCAGGTTGCTCAGAGCCCCATCCAACCTGGCCTTGAATGTTTCCAGGGATGGGGCATCCACCACCTCTTTGGGCAACCTGTGCCAGCAGATTATTATTTTAGTATTATTTAAATTTTATTAATTTGTTAGAAATTATAGCAATGAAATATTGGAAGGAATGGGCCATCTTTCCCTGCTGTGACTCCCATCTGCCCCCACATGCTAATACTTCACGTTGACCCTGTAAGTCAATTCAGTGCTGCAACAATAACACAACAACTCCTCACCACACTTTTCAGGGGGTTTAAATGCAACCTGGGAACAGGGCTGCTTTCTTCTCCACCGCCAACTTTACCAACTGTAAAAAGAGTCATCGTGTAAGTTATGCATCTTAGGAACTGTAGATCGACTACCCGGGCTGTGTCTACGGAATAGACTTAATTCACTGAAATTCTTTTTAAATTTGGCAAAATTGTTCTGGTTTGGAATTCTAGCCTGAGCCAATAACTCACATTACAATGAACAGCTACTGCTTTTTTCCTGTCTGCAAATTGAGTTAGATGCACCCACTGTTTGAAGACTGCTTTAATTTCTTTGGAGTGGAAATGTTCTTTCTGCCAGTCATGAATGCTTGAAAGTTGTTGCAGCTGCCTTGTTTGTCACGTTACAAATACGGGCTGAAATCCTGCCATCGGCAAAACTCTCCTGGATTTCGCTAGACTCAGGTTTTCCCTCATGGGATGCTTTCGTTCTTCCGCCATCTATCTAACTAATTGCTCTAATGAGATTTGCAAAGGGCAAGCATAAAAGTCAACTGTAAAGTCTAAAGTGAGCTGTTACCTGAAATTCACTTTCCGTGAGTGTTCTCATGGAGAAGGCTGGAGCACTGAAACGTACAGGGGAAAATTAACACAACAGGCCTGCAAACGTCATTAAGTCCAGGCTCAGTTTGGAGTTCAAATTACCTTGCAAAGAAAGATTTTCTTTCAATATTATTTCAGCTCTGTAAATTTTATACTGCAAAAGTGCCCCTGCAAAAAAAAAAAAAAAAAAAAAAGGTAGGAAAATATATGGGTGACGTGACACAGTTTGCCAGACACTCTGCACACCTGAGCAAATGAGCTGTGAGCGGTTCCCTCCCCAGCTCGGTTCCCAGCGCCGTTTGCCACTGCGCAGAGATGGGCAGCACCCCACGAGCCCTGCCTGTGACTGCAGTCCCCCATGCCCTGCATCCCTGGACACCGCATGCCCTGCTCGGATCCCGATGTCCCAGTGGGATCCTGGCGTGATGTCTGCAGCCACAAGGAGTTCAGCAGCGATGACTTTCGCAAACCTGACAACACCCACTTGTTTTTTATAACAGATATTCAGGACATCATCTGCTTCTCTTGCTTCAAAACTTTGACATTAAATGATCGACTCGGCCGCACCCCAGCCAAGAATAAACTGAGCCTTTCCTTACGCTGAGATCCAGCATCCACTTTTACCATGTCTTAAGTTTGAGTACATGGAAACCTTTAGTTAGACAGCTGCACTCCACAGTAGACACCAAACGCCTGGCATGAATTTCCATTTTAATGATGCAATCTTTTATTAGGATATTTATCAACTCCAGAACAAAAGTATTTACCCTGCGCTGAACATCTGCGGCTCAAACCTGTCTGGCAATTGTTGTCTTGGCCTACCAGATCCTTCATTTTTGCAACAAGAATGTTTGGCTCCTATTCCATGATTTCCTCCGTGAACTCTGAGCTGGCAGACAAGAATAAAAGGTCATGTTCCTTGGCAGGCTCTGCAGGCATCTTCTCGAAGCTCTGCGTCGTGCCTCGCTGCGTCACCACAACACAAATCACTATGATGGATCTGTGGCAGGAGCCTCAGAGAGGAGTGGTGTGTTCCCTGTTCAGCTGACAGATTCCTGCGCTAGATCAGAAATAAAGATACTCAGGTGACCAGAGCTAGATCAGACTAAAATCATCTGCTGAACGAGTACTTTGTCAGCAGCTCTTTACGTGTCTCTTAAGCTTGTGCTCTGGGTTCGCCAAGCAGTAGGAGATCTGGTGACCTTGTGTAAAGGAGAAATCTCTGAAGTAGAAAGCTCAAATATGCAAAACTAAGAGGTTTCCCTCTGTAAGTCTGCGAGTTATAGAATAGAGGTGGTCACAAGAAGCATTAGACAATTCCTTTTATTAGAAATGGCACTCCAAATTCTCTATTCTCTCCAAGTTATAGAGGAGTAATACTCTCTTCCTAAATTAATCAGTGAACTTGAAGGAATGCACTAAGGTGCTCATAGCTAAGTAACAGAAAAAGTTGAGCTTTGCTGGATGTCGTAGCTCATCACTTTGATGTTTCACTTGTTCATATCCTGTGCATCCTAGGTGACCAGATGATTTATGGACCAAACTGAAGATCAGTAGGACATCATCTTCTTCTTTCCCTCCCCTCTTGTGGCTGTAGGAAAGCACGATGATGTGTTTGGGGCAGAACTGTCAACTGAACAAGTATGTTAATACACAGGTGAAAAGGCAGTGGTTGGTGTTTTTAGAAAGCTCTGAAGGCTGAGAAGCTTTTCCAATTATAAAACTCAGGCAGGGGAACTTTTTAATTGGGAAGGATCTAGAACTGTCAAGATCTTAAATCCTGGTCATTGGTATCACAGGATTTCTATCACTCTTGGAAAGAGTTACCCCGTTTATCCTCATTCTGCAAAATAAATAAGGTGACAGTGGCTTCTTTCACTTTCCCTACTGTATTCCCAGATTTTCTTCCAATATTAAGTTTAGATAGGGAGTTGGAATTCCACCTTCTAAATCTGTGCATATGTTGTGAAGAATTAAATGAGGTAACATGTGGCTTGGCTTGTGGGAACAACTTTCAAATGCTGAAAATTATGAAGCTCTGGAATAACGCGCTAAGGAGAGCGAGCAGAAAATGCTGCCGCTTGGGCCTCTTGCGAATCAATTGGACAAACCATTTGAAATCACGCAGCAGGGAACACTTCCACCCTGGCAAACCCTGAGGCTGTGACAACACCTGATTGTTCTTACAAGTGAAATATTTCATGATGAAGCAGTATTTACATTTATTCATATTCAGACTTGGTTCTCCCTCTTTGAGGGAGAAACCTCCCGCTCGGTTTCAGCATTACATTTTGTGATATCTATAGTTGTGGAAGACATTTTACAGTGCATCAGAATATCAGATCCTGCAAGGTATATGTATTAAAAAATGTCAGTAGCTATTTGAAAAAGGGTAGTATATATTCTTTTTGAAGAGACATATGGCTAAAACACTGCACGCTCTGAAAGCAAATAATGAGTTTGCGTTAGCATTTGCTATCAAAAAATTACTGCTTAAGTGAATTCAGATTCCTCAGTCAGAAAACTTACAGTTTTGAAGGGTAAGAATTTGTGAGGACATTCACAATTTTCTTTTGGCAACATCTTACAGATGTTTGTGGTAAACTGGCCTAAAATCATTGCTTGTTATAGGTTTAATAAAGCTGATTTGCAGCTTGTTTTCTTTACATTTGAAAACCAGCAGACCCAGCTACATTCTTTACCATTATGTAGATTTTTCCATCTGGCCTCAAAAGTTTTGGTAACGTTAGATTCTGGTTTTCATATTCCTTCTTTCTCACTGAGGAGGTTTCGCACAAGCCATTCCTCTTCCGCGTAGGCATAGCAGGTGCAAGATTGTTATCCAATTGAAATTCTAGTATATATATATTTTTTTAATTTTCAAGTTCTCCATCATTCTCTTTCCACTGCCTCACTGTAGCTCTGTAATTGATTTTCCTGTCAGCTCCATCGCTGCCTTGGACTTCCAGTAGTGGTATTTGCTTTCCTGCATACAGCTATCAACTGTATTAAATACAGCACCTTCGTCAGCTTACCTGGTTGTACTGGTTGGAACAGCTCGATGCCATTTATTCAAGGAATTGCTTTTGCAATCATTGGTTGGCAAAGAGTAAACCAGGAAAGGATGCCCAGATGAGAATGAGTCTGTCGGACTCATTTTCTTCTTGGTTTTAAAGGTGAATTTATTTTGTCAGCTTCTCAAGGAAGTGGAACATACAGATGTTTGATACTTAGCTGGGAACTGAAATTCATTTACATTCCTAAGGTAAAAAGAAAATCAAGTAAAGTCTGCTTCACTTCTTACCATCCTCTGCATCTTCTGTTGACCAAACCCAGAATCTGGTCAGGGAATCAGGGTACCCCGTTGTCCTGATAAAGCCACCTAAGACTGGATTTGAAGATTACCGGAAGAGCCTGGATATTTAATTGAAATGAAATATTCTAGCTCTGTAAGAAGCAAACCTTTGTGATATCTGAGAATAAATGACTCCAGGGTGGAAAAATACATTTCCTCCGATGTCTCTTTGGTTTCACTGCCTGCAGTGTTCCTCAGCGATGCTTCAGGAAAGGTCCCGTTCCTGCTGGTAACTCCCATGTTTAACTTCCCCTGTGAGAGATTAAATCCATCCCGGGGCAGCCCTCATCCCTAACAACCGCTGATGTTTTACGAAGGCCCGCTTGTATACCTTCTGCTGGCCCCTAAGTGATCTTAGCCTTGTTGAATCAGTAAAAATATACACATTTCCTCCCTTCCCACCAGAGACGTGCTCATTGAATCACCTTGGGGACTTCCTCTCAGTCTCTCACATTATGTCACCTTTCTCCCTACCTCTTGTGTTTTTCCAAGAATTATTATTTTTCCAGGACAAGGTTTATTTCCTTTTTTCCCATTCTTGTAGGATACCTCTTGTGCTTCTGGGCCCTTTGCAAATAGATAGTCAAGGTCAGTGCTGCCCTGTTGCCTTCTCCATGTAGATAGCAGGGCTGAGCAGGAGTCACTGTGGTTATGGTGGGATACTTGCTGGGAAGGCAAACGGGTCCTTTGGATGTCTGCAAACTTCTTTGGGTTGTATGTACAGCTGAGCTACCATTACATGCCACGCAAATAAAGCAGCCAGTGTATCTTTGCTTAGGTATTTATAACCCCAGTCCAGCATCGGTGTATGTTAGCAAACCAGTGTGACTTCTGGAGCTGGCAGGGCTCTTTGTGAGCTGGTTCCCAGGAAGAAATGTTTCTGAAGGAGGTAGGAAAGTGAAAAAGATGATGCTTCCTACAGGAAGAAGGTCTTGCTCAAGGTCGAGCTCCTTCAAACTGGTAGTGCAATGTTCAGTCCCATTAATTCCTCCTCACAAGTCTAAAATAAAACATTTCTTTTTTTGCTTCCTACGCCAGGGCCGAAATTGCTAGCTGAAATTGATACCTTAAATTATAATATATATGGAACTATCCTGTTTCATATATGCTTCCCTTTAATGACATATATGATTAGGAACCAAATAGGAGAAAACGATCGTATTTCCTGTTTCTTATCTGCAAAGGTCTTCACTAAGTTAAAATTACTAACATTTCCATATGGACTCCAGCTGCTGAATACATAACTGAAATAGAGATATAGGGCATAAATAACCAGCAAGATCATTTTATAAAATGCAAACCATTAACATCCAAAATTGGTCATGGGATAAACCCTGCAAATAAAAAAAAAAAAAAAAAAAAAGAAAATGTAGCACAGGAAGTTTCAAAAACAGATTTTCGTGATATTTGTCTGCTAGTGATTTTCCAGACAGGCGATGCTGCAGGGGTTCCAGTGAGGCGGACAGGACTCCCTGCCGCTGTGTCTCCAGCGGAACAGTGTAGAACTCATCACATACCAAGAAAGAGTGAAAGCTGAGAACTCTCAAAGTCTTGCTCAGAGACCTCAGCAGCTTGCAACACACAATTCAAAATTCAAATCAAGTAGGAGCATGGAGGCTTTGTCAGGAATGTTTTGGCTTATCCCTTTGTGAAACCTAGATGCTTTCCAGATTTGGAGAATCCTGCCCTCAGGATTCTTAGGTGTCCTTAGGAGGACACCTAAGTAAATTCTAGCATTTTTAACAAGTAACTTTTCACACCATTAACCACAGAAACACAACTCCAGTTTGAATTGGGAGAATGTTTGGAGACACATTGGATTTATGAATATTTTATTTGAATCCCTTTTTAAGTATAGAATCCTTATTGCCATATTCTGTCATTGCACATTTAGTGTTGGACAGTATAAAATCTTTTGATTTAAAGCTCTGTCATGATCCTTCTAAAGCTATGGTATCACAGACACCTTTTCAGCATCACTGCTATGTAACTTATAAAGCTATATAAATCAGACTTTCACTCTCAGCTTTGATAAATGGAAAAATTCATCCTTTCTACTGTTCTTTTTAAAAAGTAAATGTTTCAAATTAATTTCATCCTTTCCCAAATCTAAGAATGGTTGGCCTGTTTTAGAAAACTTTTATTTAAACTTTTAACTGCCCGATAGTGCTTGCCTATTTTTAGAATGAGAGACTGATTCCAGTACCTGCGTGGTGACTGATGCTTTAATTGCCATCACTACGTAAAGCACTCAGGGTCTGCAAATAGCAGAAAAGCTTGTTTAGAAGGAAATGGGAAACATAGTATTTGTCAGAGCTGCGAGGCAGTCTTCAAACAACTTCAGACAACAGTGATTATGCTGTAGGAGAAAATATGTTTACTGTAGTGAGAGTGTTACATTTCCAAGGTCAATATTTTCCCTCATGGTCTGCACAGAACCTGAAGAAATCTTTTGTGCATGCCCTGTAATTTAAAATTTGAATGAAATGTTGACAGAAAGAAATGCATTTCTGCTGCACGCTGGTTTTGCATGTCAGTTAATCCCTTTCAGCAATACAAAGCATTACCTTCAGCGTCAGGCTCGGTTTAGACCCTTCAGTCTTCAGCTAAGTAAATCTTCACTGTTTGTTTTGGGTTTGGCGGGTTTTATTAATTTACTTGGTCACTTGTTTGGAAACAAAATCAATACTTTTAAGGAAGAGGTTGACACACACAATTAACAAAGTGCCAAAAACATAAATTGCTAACTACTGAAATGGCATGCAGCTTTTTTGGAAGAAGAGATGTGTGTGCCTTGGCTTTAAAACATATTCTCCTGACAAATTTTTGATCCAGAAGGAATAAACATTACTTCATAACTGGCAGATCCATGTCATGATTATCTTTAAGAAATCTTCCATACCACCGCAGAAGAGCATCGCGCCGGCTGAGCGTGGCTGGGAAGAGGGAAAAGCTGTGAGAGGCTGATAGATGCTTATCCTTGCAGTGACAGCCGGATTTATTAGCGTCACGCAGACAAACCTGAGGGAGCCTTCACCACCAGTAGATCAAGAAGGGTAGCTCTGGTTTGCTCCCAGAGTGAGAAGGCTGAAGGCAGTATAAGAAGCTGAATTGCTGAATTCTGCTACATGCCGAGCAAGGCCTTCCCTGTTGAGTAATTAGGAGAACGTGCAAAGAATATGTTTTTCTCAGTGAGATTAAGGGATCAGAGTCAATGCGTGCATGGGACAGACTTCCCTGCTGCAGCGATCAGCCTGAGTCAGTCTTGCAAAACTGCAACGCTGTCGTGTTTTTTCATAACGCTGGCTGCAATCGCATTTCTCCTGGAGCAAAACCCCTCAGGTTTGGGACAGTTTGTGGTTGCAAAATAGTCGCAGACCTTTCACTGAGAAAGCTGTCTCCTTGTTCCTCACAGGCACGGCCTGTGCACTGTCAGCTCCAGCTCAATGACAGACCACAAAAGCTGCTCTGAGGCCTGAAGAGAGATTGTCCTGGAGATATCAGACCGGTTCAGGGCACCATGCACAACCTCCAGCTCCAGAAGTGACCAGGGTGGCATATAGGACATGCTCATACACACACGTATACATGTACACAAACACAGGCGTACATACATACAAATACATCAGTTCTGGTTATTTAGCTGCTAATTGCATGATTAGCGAAGGACAATGTGTTAAATGAATCCCTTGTGTAAGCACATTGTTTGTCATGAAGTTAAACCAGCGGCAATTAGGGCCCCCGTTCATTTCTCCCAGCTTTCCTATCTGATTAGGGAGAGAAAAGAAGTCCCCAGCCCAACTAAGCATTGCAGCTGGGAAAAGCGTGAATTTCAGAGGCCATTCTTTTCTCCAACTCGGCTGTCTCCTCGTTAATTATTATAAACATATTAGTTACAGTAGTTTGTTTTGGAAGGTAAACAGAAATAAAACAGTATGAAAAGTGATACAGTAATGGAGACCACAACTATGTCTAACTCTGCCTGTGGATTCCCATAAATGTCAATATTTTCATTAGAGGACTGGCGTTCTCCCTGAAGTGGCCAGCACTGTTCCAGTAATTCATTATTTCCTCTCTTGTTCTCCTTTGAATATGAGCTACCTCCTGCTGCCTGTGCGGATAGTCCAGTATGGTTGGGTTGCTCACAGCGTCTAAAATACCCTCACGTTGAGATCAGAAAAATATTTTCCCCCAATCACAAGGAACTGTGCTAGGGAAGGATTTTGTTTGTGCCACCTGAAGAGCAGCCTTTTCACTAGCTGTGATTGATAGTGACGGCTTAAATCCATCAAGGTCCTACCCATCGCATTCTGTAGGCAGCAGAGTTGCCCGTGTTGTAGACACCTCAAATCCGGCGAGGTTGGATGCGTACATCTGCACAAAGAGCAGGCAGGAAACTTGGTGGAAAATTGCTTCCGGAATCTCGTTGAGCAGCACTGGCTTGGGTTCCTTTGGGAAAGGTGCATGGCCAGAGTCTGCAGCACCCTGGAAACTCACACAGAAATTGCCTGAGTGACTCCCCAACCTCAGCTGCTGGAGGGGTTTGTGAGCATGAATTGAGTTGTTCCGTAAAGAGCTAGTTTCACTGACCTCAACCTCTCCATGGTTTTGGTATCTAAGGGTTACAAGACAGAAGTTTTCTTAGAAATGTAAGACTTAAAACATATACTCCCATGATCAGGAAAAATCTACTTTGAAAATATAATTATCTTTCCCTTCACGTTATAATCAATTATAAACTGAGGAGTTCCAATATTGGTTCAATACAGCGTTAAGATTTCTAGGAACCTGTAGGCTGAAGTAACATCCCAAAAAAGCATAACGCAGTCTAACTAAAATGTCCTTGCGGGGGAAAAAAAAGGTCTAGGAAAATTGTGTTCATTTCTACAGTACGTGTAAAGCTTGAAATTCATTCCTGTAACAATATGCAAATAGCAGAGGAGCCCTATATTATCTAGGGCCGAAATAATCTGTATACGTTGTATCATAGGTTGTCATGTCAGGAGACAGCTGGGTAGAGAGGTTGATCAACTGATCAGTTGTACAAGTGTCCAACAGACCCTGCCCTGTGTCACCAAGTTTCAGCTGCTGCTAGCAGTGCTGTTGTGCACGTCCCTCCTCGTGCCACGCTCACGAATCCTCTGAGCGTGTTTGATGGAGTCGTGTGGTCAGCCCTGTGCATCCGTTCCTCCAGCTACCCTCTGGCGTCGCTAGTGGGGTGGATCTTTGCCTTCGTTCTTGACGAGTCCCAAACACACTCATTTCATTTGCTAGCGGTGCGGGGCTATCGAGCTCCTTGGTAGCTCCTGACATTGGTTACAAATCCATTCCATTTCATATTTGCATTCCATTTAGCATTTCTGAGGCTTTTTCTTTCAAAAGCTTTAAGTTGTCTGCCTGCGCGCCTCTGGGGGACATCCAGGTTTCGTATCCATACGTTCAGATGGAAATAACATTTGAGTTGAAGATTCATAGTTTGGTCTAGGAGTTGCTGATTTGGCCTTTAAGATGGAGATTTTCAACAACCCAGTCTTGTTTAAACTGGTGAATGCAGCAGCTGCCCTGCCAATTTGTGACCTTATTTCCTTCTGGATATCCCCACTGGCTCGCGCGTTGCTGCCAAGGTATGTAAATTGACCTTTAGCTATTCCCTTGCCCTCTAAAGTAATTCTTCAGCTGGGAGTTGCTGGGGCTCTCATTAGATTGACTTTAGAAAACTGATTATGAATGCCATCTGGTTGTGATTAAAAATAATTTGTTGTGATTACGTGGGGAAATGTTGTTATTTTTGTACCCTATAGCTGCTGCCATGGTGCAGTTGGTTTTCAAGATTTTTTTTTTTTTCTGCTCAACACCTGTGAGTGCTTCTAGCTCTCCTTCTCTGCTACCAGCAACCCTCACTGCATTTCTTCCGTCTTGCTTAATTTTGACTAGTGGTATTTATAAGATGGTAGCCAAAATTATTCCAGTCTACTTGCAAAGTTATTTGCTGATTTTTTTTTTTTCTCCAACTTAAAAATAAAAGCAAGCTAGGGAAGCAAGAGTTAAAAAAGGGAGAATGAAAGGAGCACGTGTATTTCTTATAGTCAGATGAGACTGGATGGAGTGTCTGTACATCAGGCTGAATTTGTCATCTTTCAGTATCCAAATAACAATGTTTTGGTGACTTTTGTCTGCAAAATAGCCTGTCACCCACCACCACTGGAAAAATAACAGCTTATAAGTGTGATCATGCTTATGATGGGACTGGCACAGTGGTAAAACAAAAAAAAAAAGATCAAATTTTCAGGAACAAAATATTTCCAAGCTCCAAACTTTGGACTGAAAACTCTTTTCTTTTTCTTAGTTGCTTTTCCCTTGTTACAACAAAAGTAGGTTTGGTTGAGTTTTAAATTAATATTTCATTTAAAAGTAGCTGGAGAGGGATTCGCTTGGCTTGAAGTGAGACTCTTGTCTGACCTTGGTTTCCTGGGCAAACTTTTGATTTAGCAAGTAACTCTATGGTGTTCCTAAAACACCGTAATCTGCACATGCTGCTGCAGTGGTATGTGCACGGATTGCATGTGGCAAGGGATTATGCACCAAAAATGTATATGTGTGTGTTTTCCTTTTATTTTCAAGCCTTCTTCTTGTCGAACTGCACAAAAAGATGACTAAGAGCGCTGGCTTCCTCGTCATTTCATTATCACGAGCCTTGTTTTACACCTTCTGTTACGTTTCCTATTACTCAATTCCTTCACTGAATACATACAGTATTTTTCTTACTTGTCATCTTAATACAAACTTTCCCAGGAACTTTTATCATTTTTTCTTCTTGTTCTTTCTGGATATTTGCAGTTGCTATGTAACTAAGATAAGACAATCAAAATCAACCTGTCTATTTAGAATATTTTCTGCCTAGATGCACGAGTGTATGTATAGATGTATATAATACAGAATGAGATGTGACAGTTATATATTCTATGTACTTTTGTTAACATACATAAAATAAGTTATGCAGGCTATGCAGTGCAATGTTTTGAGAACAGTCTTTGTACAACTGTTTATCCATCACCTGGTGTTCTTGAGTGTACACAAAAAAGCTGCAGTCACTCGGTGGCATTGCTCCAGATTCACACCGCTGGTATCCAGGCCAGAATTTGGCTCAATATTGCGAATTTTCTACACAGTCCATGCACCTGAGAAGTTGAAATCATGTTTTTCACACTTGCTTTACTTTGCAGTGATTCACATCACGCTTTTGTGGTTACAGTGATGCTTGCTCTGAGCCAATATGCTCACAACTGTGTTGCCAGTAGTATTTTAAAGATTGTAAACTGTGGTCTTTCTTAGTTGTTGGGGGAAAAAAAGCCTTTACACTTCTTAGGCTGATGGGCGTCCCCGAACACCAGCTGTCATTTGAAAAAGTGTGTGTCCAAGGCAGCAAAGCAGTGTCTTCGCCACCCTGAGCCCAGCACCACTGCTGGGGTGGTGAGATGAAGGAGGTGGGAATGGCAGGCGCTGATGGAGCCCCTCGGGTGCCCCTGCGCTCCCCGGCTCCACCAGCAAAGCTGGAGCTCCTTGGGTCTCTGGGAGAGGGCTCCTGCCCTGCATGGGAGCAGGCATCCGCTCGGGAGCCCCGGTCTATTGCTGGGTCGAGGTGACTTGTTAAAGGCTCCATGTGTGTTATGTGGTTGCCAAGGTAATGAGATAATTGAAGTAATTACCTTTGCAAATTCTCATGTGGATATTCAGCATGTAAGCCTCCCTCTCACTGGGCAACCTGATCCGTGCGTGCTGTTAGCCGTCTTTTCTGGAAACCAAAAATGCATTTTCAGTATGGGGAGTGCATATTCTTGCAGGATTTGGTTGTTTGTTTGTTTGTTTTTTTCTTTTCCGTTTCACAGGGCACAATGGTTTTTTTCCAAGTCAGTTTTTGCCTTGGGTACCTCTCTGAGACTCCTTGCAGACAGAGCAGCTGCAGATCTGGTTCTCTGCTTACATTTAAACAAACATTCTTGTCCTGACTGGCAAAACCTCTGTCTGTTTTCCACGGTACCTGCATAGGCAGGGCTGGTAATGCTGCCGCGTGAATGCTGATGCTATCAGCCGAATCTGTTCCAAGAGAAAACGCTGTAGAAAAACCCTACCCTGTCGATAAGAGCAAACCTGCAGACGCTTCAAAAATGTCCAAATTAGCAGTCGGTAACTGAGATCGCTTCAGCAAACAGCTGGGTCTCATCCCAGCCGGTTATAGCGAGGCACGTTTCTGCTCCTGTGTGGTTGGCAAGGTTCATCTGCCTCCGTGTATGTAACCAGCGGCTCAAACCAGAGTCGTGGGCTCCGCGGTTGGACGTCCCTGTGCTCCCCGGTCCCCCAGCAGCCCCACAGTCCCCGCGGATGGCACAGGGAAGATTTTGTTCTGGCTTCGGTACACGTTGACGGATTTGTGCTGGGTATTTTGCTGGAGCTAGGGGTATTCATTTCAATCATGACCCGAGGCAAATTTGAATGTAGGCTTCCAGAAGTGTTAAAACAGTATAGACAGAGTTTAATGGGCCAGACTCCAAGCTCTATAAATTTAACTATTCCCATATATCCAGTGTAACTTACAGGTTGATTAAAACATGTGTGAATTGATTCCTGTAGACTGCCACTTCACGGGTGCAGAGATAATCTGCTTTTGCTTTAAAAAGTGCCCTGTATCTCGTATGTATGGCTTGGAAGTTGTTTTAGAAATTCTCCAAGGCTGCTGATCTGCTGGACCAGCTGAGCTGACAGTTTGGCTGGGAGACAACAGACAGATTATTATACTTTTATGACTTGAAGGTTGCAGAAAACACAAACAACATGGCCGTGAAGAGAGAACAAGAACTGCCAGAAAAGCAGAGCCCAGCCCTGCCCCTTTGAATGAAAATTAACTCCAGCCTCAGACTTAGACAAGTGCAGTGATTTTAACAAGACAGATACTCCAGAGCGGTTCTGGAGACACCACAGTGGTTCTGGAGACACCAGAATGGTTCCTCGCTGATGACAGCACACTCATACCGATCACCTCAAAAAAACCCACTTTTTTGTCCCTGCATTAAACCCACCCCAAACATGCCTTCACCCCCAGAGAGAGAACCCAGCTTTCAGGGGAGACTTCTACCTCCGCACATGTTATGCCTCACACGCCCATGCAGATCCGCTGATGCAATAGCATGACCTCCTGTGAAGTCCTTATGTCACTGGCTCCTGCTGAAGAGGTTGCAGAGGAAGATTATAGCGTTCTTGGCAAGACATCATGGAGCCAATCTTGATTGCTTTTTGGGCCACTGCTAGAAAAGCTACATAAACTGCTCCATCATGCCGTGCCAGTAAAGATGTCAGTCAAGGCTATCACCTTCTCCCTGTTACCACTAGCCTCTCGCCCGTTATCTTTAATAGCAGTTGCTAATGTTACAAGTAAAGATAGCTGATACACTCCTAAATAAAATTCCTATAAATTTGATTTTGATAATAGAAGAATAAGGAAAGGTGTATCGTTTCAGCAAAAGTTTACGCTGTGCGTTTCATTATCCTTCCAGGGAGGCTGTTTCCACTGCTCACTGGTGCCGTGCGATACCCAGCTGAGAGACAATCTAATTTAGGTATTGCGTCTCCAGCGCTGGCTGGGGGGTTGTTTCTAAGAGAAAGCAGCCAACGCTGCCATGACCATGCGAGGTTGTAAAGTTTAGGATTAAACTCAGCCCAAAACTGAACGGTTTGGGATTTTATTAGGAAAATGGGTATTAATCTGGCTTTGTCAATCTGTCACTCCACTGGTTGTTTTCTGTCTTCCTTTGTGTTCTGCTATTTGTAGGGTGTGCAAGAATGAGAAAGACTAACGAAGTGCAAAGGCTGTGGTGAAAGTATGGTTTTGCAGTGTGGCACGATGTTGTTTTCTATCAGTTAGACCTAAGTAGTAAAATCAGTTTTGAAAAGGGAGCTATAATGATCTTAGGTACTGTATTTCTCTAAGAAGGAACACAAGAAGTGTGCTGGGGGTTTTATGATTGCTCTGTGAAATTCCAAGCAATGCATTCCTGGGATTTAGCTGGGAAACCAGATCAGTGTGTACTTGCCATTTGTAAATTGTGTTACTTAAATTCCCCATTAACATATATAACTCACTATCTATCTGGATAATCTAGCGTGCTGGACTACTTCCAGATAACCCAAACCAGACGGAGAGTTTGGACATTGCTTCAATTGCTGAGACACTTGAAGTGCAAGCCTAATTCCACACCCTTTCTGCATTGCATGGTTTTTAGGTCTTAAAATCTACTTTTAAACCTCAATTCTGGAAGGCAGTGCCTAGTCCCAAACCCAGGAGAAATCCACAGCATGTCATTACGCATGTACGTGAAGTTTGCTCATGTACTTAAAGTTAGCAACCTGACAAGCAACCGTTGAGTTGAATTGGGAAATATTGTAGATGGCCTCTGGATTTATTGTGGGGGAGAAAGGAGCTTGTGACAGCCCTCATTTTGAAGGCTGAGTCCCTGGTATCCATCCACCAAGCTACTTATATCCTCCTGCACCTCTTTTTCAGGTCCTTGATTTGCACGTGACTTGTGTCATGGCTGGAAATGAGAAATGGAGTGATGGCAGGGCGCTCTCCCATGAGCAAGATCAAGGGTGCTGCACCTCAGATGCACTGTCATCTCCCTAAATATAATGGGATTGTCACAGTCTGCAGGAGCAAAACAACCTGGGTGTACCAGCCACTGCCTTTAGGGAGAGTGGACAGGAATTCCTCCTGAACCCAGATGTCGGCATCAGAAAGTGAACATTGGGAAGTCCTCTAATTTTAGCAGAGGAGTATAGCCCTGGAAAGATGGTACCTTATCCTTCTGAAACTTCTGCTGCATTCTTAACCTTAGGAGAGTATTTGCCATGTTATTTTTGCTTTGAATATGTGAGTAGTCCCAGAAAAAGCAGAAAGTGCTCTCCAAGCTCAAAGTCCCACCACTGGAGAGGTGCGTAGGCACTCTCCTAAATCAGGGCCTCCGTTTCCGCCACTTCTTTGCTGTTTCTCTTACCAGAAAGTCTATTCTTTTTAGTCTGTCCCAACACCCTCTGGAGATAATAGGCTAATTTTATGAATTCTACACAAGAGGCACAAAGGCACCTACAATCCAACTTCTATACTTAAAATGGCCCAAAAAGCAAGTATCTATTCAAGGCATTTGAAACCAGAAATTGGTTTGTTTTTATTTGCACAGGACCTAGTGGAAAAAAACATTCAAGCTGTCTTCAGGGGTGTGTGGTTTTAGATTAGTGTATTAATCTTTATTATCTAAATTAATGGAATTTTTGTATTACATAAATGTTTATATAATATAATCCTTGCCAGTGCTGGAGGTAAGGGGTGTTGCCACTGTACAATATTTGCATTCTTTGATATTTACATTATTTATTAACATATTGGCCAAAATTCCTAACAAGTGCATAGTCACACTGTTGCAAGCCTAACCTTGGAGTTTCTACCTCCTTAGCCACATGAAAAAGCAGGAAGGTGACAGGGAACAGGATCAGCTTTCCTATAGGCACCGAGCTCAGAGGTCGAGGTGAGATGCAGGTGTAAAGCTCTGACACAGGAATCCTGCCTGCACAGCGCATAGAAACTGATGAACGTAGTGCTGGAGCATGTGGTCGTTATCAAAGGACCAGACCAGTGCACTACACTTCCCTTCCAAGGGAACGTGGTCCTTTTTTCTCTGATCCTTGCCCAGGATGCAAGTTTTGTATTTTCTGCTGTCCTGCTTCAAGGCAAGGGTTCCTTGGGGAAAACATAACTGAACCTCAGGCGTTTTCTTTCACTTGCATGGAAAAGGGTTTCACTTTGAATGAACCCTCAAAGTATCTCAGCTCCGTAATTTTTACTTCATACTCTTCAGCCTGGGAAATATGACGGAGCTCTGTGTCTCAAAAGAACTATTTCTCTGGAGACTGCCAGCGTGCCCTCCTGAAAGTATATGGGTTTCCCACAGTTTTCTTCTTAGTACTTCTAGCTGCTTTACTTCTTGTCCCAGCTGGAAGCAGAAACTGCCAGAGGTTCATGAAAATGAAAAACGATGAGTGAAATATATTGTAAATCCAAACTTTCAAACCCCAATAAGGCTTAATTATGATTTCATCCAAAGTGGCTCACATAATTATTTCTCCCAGGTTTTAATGCAGTAAACCTGTCTTCTGCAGCACACATCCACATTCCCGTTGGCCGTGCCAGGAGCTCACATCCAGATTTATCACTTGAGCATGAAAACATACAATGATCCTTTAAAACTTGCCAATTGCTTGAGAGCTAAATATCGCTGTCTCAGATTAGGAGCACTCTATAATGTAAGTAGGAGGAAGTGCAGGGAATACTGAAGAAACTGTATCTATTTATCTAAGCCAAAACTGGTCTCCTCCAGGTACTGTCAAGTAGCACTTGAGGTCCTTACATAATTTGGACCAGAAACGATATGCCATTAAAGAAAGCAAAGGGCATGTCAGAGATAATTTCCTCTTTGTGTTATGTTGTCATTCTTCCCCGTTGCTCCAAATGTGATACATGTCATCACTAATAATTCCTGCACCCCACAGCATGTCTGTTTTTCCCTTTAATTCAGCGGTTAGATGGACCGGCCAAGCTACACATGGTGGTGAGTTCCAGTGGGGAGATGGCTGGTACATTTAAGAGACTGATTTCAAATTTACATTTGCAATGAAATTTGTGAGGTGATGTTCCAAGAGACATACTTTGTCATTGTTTTCTAGCCTAATGTAGTTCATTTTTAGTATTATTAATAAATTAACACACTTAATTTGTAAGAACTCGGGGAATTCCTAATTGCACTATGATGGCTCCTTTTCCAACTTGCTCCTGTGAAATCCATTCTCTTTCCTAGGGATAGACAGATAGATAGGAAAGTTATCATAGAATCATGGAATAGTTAGGGTTGGAAGGGACCTTTAAAGGCCGTCTCATCCAACCCCCCTGCAAGGAGCAGGGACATCTCCAACCAGATCAGGTTGCTCAGAGCCCCATCCAACCTGGCCTTCCAGGGATGGGGCATCCACCACCTCTCTGGGCAACCTGTTCCAGTGTTTTCCAGCACCCTCAGTGTAAAAAATTTTTTCCTTATATCCAGTCTGAATCTGTGGCCCTGTATTTTAAAACCATTATCTTTCATCCTATCGCAACACGCCCTGCTAAAGAGTTTCTCCCCATCTGTCCTGTAGGCCCCCTTTAGTTACTGGGAGGACACTATAAGGTCTTCCCAGAGCCTTCTCTTCTCCACGCTGAACTCTCTCAGCCTGTCCTCACAGGAGAGGTGCTCCACCCTCTGATCATCTTTGTGGTCTCCTCTGGACTCAAGTTAAGGAGATTTCCCCATTTCTACTTTCTATATTTTATCTTCTTACACACATCAAAAAGTTTGTCTACGACTTTATTTGCAGTTACGCCCAGCTTCTGTCCACCTCCTAAAGATGGAGTCGCCGTGCCCATGCTCTTCTGCACTAGCAGCACAGCCCTTCAATTTTTGGAGGAACTGCACCAGTAAAAGACAAGCAGAAGGGGACAGACAACAATGGAGACTTGTGCAGTCAGTGAAAATTAGAAGTCTAGTTACTTTCTAGGCCTTATTTTCTCTTCATCCCAGGCCTCTGGATCATTAAGTGATGCCGACAGTTCTTTCAGAGCTGTATTTCCTTGCTCTATCATTTGCAAAAACAAACAAATTCCCTTTCTAAAGCCTGTACTGTCTTTCTTTTTCTTAATTCAGTGCTTATTATAACTACTTTGTGGATCATTCATGAGTTTATTCTTCGTGCTGCTTGGAAAAGCCACTCTCCCTTCAAAAACGGCAGTGATCTTTGTGGGTGATCTGTGTGTACGTCACAACATTTGAATGCCACTAAAACGAGTAGGAAAAATAAAAAGAACGATCGCTTTGGAAGCCCAAGGCTCTCCCCCTGCACACCACAATGTAAGCATAAAACTCAGTATATTATGCTATGGAGCTCATCAATGCCTTATTATATATGCATAATATTGGTGAGGTAAATCCCTAAAACCAGCACCAGGCCTCCGTGCATAAAGTTCTTCCTCACCCAGGCGCTGCGATTCTCGCAAACTACATCCTTTCCTTCGCAAGGCAGCTTTCCGAAAAAAAGCCTGACCGTCATCAACGCAGCTTCCTATGCTAACTCTCGTATAAACAGCCACCCTGTTTACACTTCCCAGCAATCTTTCCTGTTAGTAGCAGGATTACTAATTGCTGGCTTACAGCTCCTTCCTCCCCGTAGCAGTCAGACCAGCGGAGCCTGGCCGCCCTCCAGGTTTTTTGCCGCGGAGGAGACAGGCATTTCCAGCCCTACGCCTGCAAAGCCAACTCCACCCTCGCCGGAGCCAGGCCAGCAGCAAGCTCCACGGATTTTATTTTTCCCAGCAGAGGTGCAGGTCTGTGTTTGCACAGCCCTAATGGTTGATGCTTGCATGGGGATGGGAGTTCAGGAGGTGACCTGGCCCCTTGCCTCCTGATTTCAGATTTATCCCAGAGCAGAACGGAGGGTTCCTATCGAGCAGCCCTTAATTTAGGGAAATGATGTGCGGTTTCCACTCAGAAACTCTTCATTAAGTAGTCTGCGTAGGCTTGGGAGTAGGTCTGTGTTTATCTGAACACAAATTTTGTTTTTCCTGAGGATGAACAAATGGCAGGATAAATTAGTGGACAGAAGTGTTCACTCCAGAATAAAAATGTCCAGTGCCAACTCTACCAGCCCTGAACTATGGAAAACAGGAGTGTGGAGATCCTGTGTGGTTTGCAGTTTTTCTGTTCCTGATTTGAGCATCTAGTTTCAATATTAATTTATATTGTTTATCTAGGAATCCTGCTTTCCTTCACCTTTGGGAGAAAAACCGCGCTGAAGCCAAGGAAGTAACAGTCCTTTTACATTCACCATGGGCAAGAGATTTTGTTTAAAGACACAGTTTATCCCCTTACCTCCTTCTATCTTAATGTTTTTATTTTTGGGTTTTTTTTTCCTCTTAGGGTTTTCCATTGACTGAATTGCCTAAACACTTTCACCACGATTGCCAAATTATAAATGCTTTCCTTCAGATATGATAATCTAGATAAAACGGTTGACTAGCTGCCTATGGAGGAGGAATACACAGCAAGGTGAGTCCTTAGCACTTTTATTTATCATCTAGAGGATCTTGATTATTAGCATTATGACAAAGACTTGGGCTTCTCCCATGATGCTGGGGACGGGCATGGTGCGTGTTGCCCATCCCTGGTGTTTGCAGGGTTTGCTACTGAGTTTGGGGTGCTCAGCCACCCAGGGCACCTTGCAAAGGGAGGAAGGGGTAGGGAAGCACGGCAGCTTGTCCTTTTCCGCTCTCACTCTGCCTCCAGTGCCAAAGAACTCTTTCCAGCTACTTTTCTAAAGGTGACTTTCGTCAAGGGAAAAAATATATATGTGGCAGGTTTACAGGTATGTAAACACCTTGTTTTACAAATAGTAATATAAAAGCCTGACTTGACCTGACAGCTTTTCTTTAAGGAAAATATTCCCTGTCTGTAATGAATCTCCTGTCACTAATTCCCGTTTCCAGAAACAAACTGTGCTGTTCCAAGAACGTGTTGCACAAGTGAATTCATAACAAAGTAATCACGGAGAAAGCAGGTTCCTTATAGCAAAGCTGTTATAAAGCATCGCAGACACAGTTATTTTAATCTCCGAAGTGTCTCTATCAGTACTTCCCTTCCTCCGAGCAATTTGGACCAGAATGACAGCAGCAATAATTGAAGGATGAGTCACTGGCTATATTGTAGGTGAGACATCATTGCGGAGGGAAGGCCAAGAAACAAACCTTAAAAACAGACTTGTTTTTATACCGCTGCTGTATCTCTCAGCCTGGCAGTCTTTATAGCGACACCCGGCTCAGGACTCATCAGTGTTGCAGTTCCATTTTTACGTTTCCTGCTCATCTCCAGAAAATCACTCTCAAATTACTCCTGTCATACAAGATCTTAGCTTCTGAGTTCATTTTTTAATATCAGCTTTAGTCACATCAACACATCCTTTGAGTGTGTTTTATGAATTTATTACCTGAAATATTTTACAGGATATTAGGAAAAATTTCTTTACTGAAGGAGTGGTCAGGCACTGGAACAGGCTGCCCAGGGAAGTGGTGGAGTCGCCATCCCTGGAGGTGTTCAAAGAAAGTGTAGATGTGGCACTTCAGGTGGTTTAGTGGACATGGTGGTGTTAGGTTGATGGTTGGACTTGATGATCTTGGAGGTCTTTTCCAACATTAAATATTTAACACTGCATAAACAAATTAGTTTTTATTCAAATACGCTTAATAACAACTATGATTGCATTGTAAATATGTTATGATACTCAGTAAGCACCTGTATCATTGCATTTGCAATACACTGTTTGCAAATCCCGTTCTCACAGCTGGTCACAACATGGTCTCTATGCCATAAACAGTGTCTAAATACAGAAATATGCAAGTGAAAATTCAGTCCCTGAAATCCAGATTTGATCTGGGTTTGAGCCAGCAGAAGGGAGGCAGTGAACAACTCTGAATTCTTGAAATTGCTGTTGAGATCAGGATCCAGCTCTAGAAAAAATATGGCCATTGGGGTTTAGAAGAAGAGGAGCGTGAAACTGAGATTAGAGACTGAATCGGGGTTTTTAGGTTTTGTGTTTTGCAATCTTATCACTGATGGAGATAGAGCAATACTGAGGTGTGAAAGCCCTGGGGTGAGATACAGGGAGGAAATGAGGGAAGGAAATATGCAATGAGGAGGGCAGAGGAGAGTTGCTGCTCGGGCTTGGATGACTAAAGCACGTTCAGAAGTCCTGGTGAAATCAATTTTGCTGTCCACAACAGGTGAGCTGCTTTTGCGGCCTGCTGAGACAGCAAAAGAGGTTGGAGGGAGTGGGGGTCCTACCTTCACAGCTGGGGCATGCCTGAAGCTGACCCTGGGGATGCAGGACAAGCGTGGTGCCCCTTGGGCAGCCTGTCCTCAAAACTGAGCACATATCATTGTTCTGAATTATTGGCTTCAGTTTATTAATTAGACCAGAAAAGAAGACAACCTGTTTTTCCTAGCACTCCTCCCTACACAGAAAGTTTACTCTTTTGTCTCAGAAAAGACTTGAAATTCACACTTTTCCCAGGTTGGGAACCTAGAAAGGGAATTTTATCCTATAAAGGGAGCTGCACGTACCTGGCACTTTTAAGGATGCACTCAGCAGCTCTGGGGGCCAGGGCCCAGGAGGCAGCTAATGAATGGTAACATGATATATCTTTTGTGTGAGGTGAAGGAGTTTTGGAGCCAGGCAGGGAGAAGGGAGGGCTGAGCCAGCCAGGAGCATGCACCGACTAGCACCAAGGCAGAGAAAACAGCTCTTGGAACCACTTCCATAAATTTTCTTTTCCTTGAAGCATCCGACAGAAAAAGAGAGAGGGGAAGGGAGGGGGAAGGGGGAGGGAGACAGATGGAAGTGTGAACGGAGCTTTAAAACCTTGCAAAAGCAGGGATAGGCAATCATTTCACGTTTTGGCACAGCCGCCTCCTGCGACGGCTGGAGAGCCTCACTTTTGAGAGGTTGCTGCTCTCCTCCTCTGCCACCTCTCCCGGAGCCTGCCCGTGGCTCGAGGTTGATCTTGGAGAGCTCTGTGTGAAGAAACAAATAAATCAGTGAAGCCAGAGGACTCAGCAAGCAGGCAGGGACGTGTGGAGATGCAGGGTGGGGAGGGACCAAGAATCCCCTAGCAGCAAAGCCCCTCTGAGTGGGGCAGCCAGCCATGAGGCTCCTCGTCCCAGCCACCCCTAGCCCCCATGGGGCCAGCATGGCTTCGTCCCCTCTCCAGGACCAGTGAGGAGACCCCAAGGGGTCTTCAACACACCCAGCCCCGCACACAACCGCCACCAGTACCACGCATGTTTGGAGCAACCGTAATGGGACCTGAAAAATGGCTCCTTCCTCATGCTTGAGTCCTGAAAATTGCAAAACAGAGCCCTCGTGCAAAAGAGACTTTTGATTTTTATTGTCCTCTGACACCTTCTTCTTAAGACCACGTTTCTGTGCTGAGGAAGTGTTTCTTTGTGTTAGGAAAACATGGATGGGAAGAAAGTCAATATAAACACATCATTAATCATCAGATATTTCCTTTTTTAGTTCTGAGTACTTTAAAAAACAATGAAATATCAACAAAAATTACTTCTTTTCAACCTACAGTAATAATGGCTGGACCATTAACTGTTTTCTTATCCATCACCATGCTAATGTACAGTTAGTTATATGGCAGCTCCCAGGCAAACAGTTTGAAGACAGGTTGCTGTTGCCATCCCTGTTTCACAAGAGTGGGTACTGAGCGGAGGGGGCAAAGTTTGACTTTCAGGATCATGAAGAAGGCCTGATCCAAACCCCTTTTGAAGCAATGGAATCAGTTGCATTGACTTCACCTGGGGATTTGGAGAAGACCTTGAGTGTGAAGAAGCAAAAACACATCTGCTGATGCACTCAGCATTTGTCTCTGAGATTAAATCATCATTTTCTTTTTTTTGGGAGAGGGTAAGGAATAGTGGGAGGCACGGTTACAAAGAAGAGGACTGGCTGAAGCATATAAAAGTGTTAAAGTGCTTTATAATGGTTCTAAGAAGTTCTCAGTGAAAATATTTTCTGTCTAATAAATGTGTGACTAAGAAGACAGTAATATTCACAGAGCCATAACTCCTTCCAGCAAAGGCTTCGAATGTAAAACAGATCAGATGGGTCCCAGACAGAGAAAAGCAACTGGTTGTTATTGCAGCCACCATGGTAACTTCTCAGCTCACTCTGCTGTCATTCCAGATGGTAAAGCGAGGGAGCAGAGTACAACGTTACTAATACTGCAGCAAAGACTTATCTGAGCTTGCTTTCACAGCCTTCTGAAGCGATCTGTTCCTTTATTTTTACACCGACTCGAGTTGCCTGCTGTTAGGAAATCGCAAAGATCACTGTAACAGGCATTGTCACCAAAAGCCGAAGACGCCTTCCTAGCTATGCTTTGTTAGAAAGCCCCAACCTTGCTATTAATTAAAATTGGGTAGGATCGTGGCAATTTGGACTCTTGTCCACATGCTGTTGGGTGACCTTGGGAAAGTCACTTTTTTTTCAAGTCTGCAAGACAGGAATAGTCACCTCATTTTCAAATTGAAATAGAAGAATGAATTATTATGGTTGTTATTTTGGTCCTCTCCAGTCATTTTTCTCAGTCAATTCAGCTCCTGCGTCAGGGTGGCTGTCCTCTGACATATGAGACAAGCTTAATCATGTGTCATTTATGAAATGAAATTAGATTAAATTTTACTTGTCGTTTAACAAGAACCCAACTATGTTATCCACTGAATCATCACAGTGTCAACATCTTCAAAATTTATGTAGCTTAAACAAACCATAGGCTGTTGCTAAGGAAGATGTTATAATATTGTAATAATTATAACAGTGAAGTATTGTAACAATTCTCTGATGGAGGAATTGTTTACTTTTCAGATTTTTCTCAGGTTTACATGGATGGCAGTTAATTTGATTGCTTTTCACAGGTTTTACCACAATGCTTATCCTTTATTTTCAAACAATGAGTAAAGATATTTGTCAAAGGCTACAGAAAATCTTGGAAGTGAGAAGCACGCTCAGTGTTTGTGCTTAGTGAAAGCTATGGAGACTGCATTTTGGCTCCGTCTGCTTACAGTCTTTTTCTGTAAAACACAGTGATTAAAATAGAGTATGTTTTATGATGGCATTTGGAATCAATTTTTTTTCCTTTTACTGCATTTGCCTTGTATAAATGCGTGTCGACACAGCCGATGGAGGAATGAGGCACGCACCGCTGCTCGGTGCCAGTTCGGTGCGTCTCAGTTCTCCCGTCTAACACCCCTGAAGGTCACGCTTGAAAACCAGAGAGAGGTCATATAGATTCTGCAGCTTCAGAAGTTTACCATTAAAAAGCATTTAATGTGTCTTTACTAATCACACGATGCGCTTCCTGCATTACCCAGCTGAGCTGGGCTTTCTCGGCGCACGATCGTGTTGTATTTATTGCGTATCCTCCAGGGCAGGGATTTAGTGTTTGGCCTGCGAACAGGAACAGAATGTTTTCGTCGTCTATGACTAACATGATGACTAAGTGCAGGGCTCCAAATGGATCCCAGATCTACTGGGACAGCGCAGGACAGGATATGAAGGAGATAACATCTGCAAGCACTCTTAGCCCCAGTGAAAGGGGAACACAACCATCTCCACTGACCCACCAAAAAGAGGCCTTGGCTGCCAATCAGAAAGCATTTAAAGGCTCTTATGGTGATGAGGGTCCGTTCTGAAGAAACCCAAAGCTAGTAGTAAATGACTGTGTTTTTAATGAATTTCCTATGTACACTGATCTCTGAGTTGTTGGGGCACATACGCACGGTTCTGTGATGATGACAGGACACCACCACAACCATTAATCTAAACAAGATGAAAACATAATAACCAAAAAAACGCAGTGACTAATGAAACAAGGACTCACAAGGAGGTAGAAGATGATGGTTACTTTTAATTATTTCTGCTTCTTACTATTTTTTCCCCCCAGATTGTTCGTGTAGATGAGCCAGAGATGTTAGTTATTAACTCCATTCTGTAGCAGCATATTTCACAGTAGTCTGTAGCCTGCTAGTGTTTCTCATGTGATGTGAGAAAGGTTATGTGAAACGGGGATTTTGAAACTCTTCAACATGTAGTAATAATAATATTTTCTATTATCTCTACTCTGAGGAGACTTCAATACATTATCAGAAGTTCACCACAGAACAGGAGCATCTTACTGAGAGAACTGGAAAAAGTCTGAATTCCTTCACTCCTACAGTGCTCTCTCCCTATTTTTCCCACACTCTAACCCCATAAGTCAGGAAACCTCCAGGATAAATAGCTAGGCCCTGCATATGGTTGCAGGACCATTTATAGGCATAGATATTCCACAAACACTTTAAGGAAAAAAAGATTGTTTAATATTATATTGTAGGAAATGCACAGGAGTGGTTGACCTTCCATTGCGTCTCTATGCCTAGAGCTGAGCAGAAGATGCAGCTTCTTATTGATGGAAAGGTTCCTATCCTTAATAACGCTTCTGTCATGAGTATTTTTTTTTAAATTTTGTACTCCTGCTAGAAAAAAAAATTGACATGTGATTTAGGCAGTTCTTGAGATTTTGTCAGATATTATTACATTCTCTGTGAAAGTATGTGTATGGCTCTGTGCTCTGCATAACCCAGGCTTGTGTAAAGATGAAATATTTTAAAATATGCAGTCAGGTTTTCTTTACCTTGGCCTTATAAAGTATAGAAGCTTGTGCTTGTGTTGAAGGAAAATGTTTCTTCATGGGTTAGCGAAATAAGCTATTCAAAACCACTAAATCCTTCCAAAATACCCTTGCAGAGCTGTCGTGAGACCTGGAGTTATGTTATCAACAGCATGCTGTTAATGCTGCCAGAGTTGGAGGGAAGCATGAGTCTGACACTAAGCCTATTCAGAAATGACAGAACATTCTCTTCATCATTAACGTATGTCATCATCTCAGGACGTAACCTTCCTTTTCTTGTTCTTTTCAATGTGCTTGCCCTTCCAGCAACAGGTCAGTTTGCCTACCTGCGCCTGTTAACGAAAGCAAATATCATGCAAATAGGAATGGAAAGTCACTTGAATTTTGCTTCCTGCATTTTACTCTTGGTCGAAAGAAAGCAGAGCTGATCCTGTGGGTGTTTATTTAACACGAGGTCCCGTTTTCTTCTCTGGGACTTGTCTGAGAAACAGTAATGTGAAAGATCACCTCTTGTAATCACACACAGTCCGTACAAACCCAGCTGTTGCATCAGAAAATAATCAAAATATGAACAGAAAGTAACATATATCATAGCACACTTGCTGAAAAACACATCTGTGTTAACATAGTAATTGCAAATAATTCCACCTGTATTTTAAATATTGCCTTTTAGGTTTCAAGTGGTCTTGCCCTTAGACCAAAGCTAATTTCCGCACTGAAGCTGATGGCTAAATGTCCTTTGCCACTTATCACACCAAAAGCCAATGGTTACAGTGTCTAGCACTGCGTATGTCAGATTGTTAGAATTAAACAGCACAGTCTCTTCAAAGAACAGACAAAGAAAATTTCTACTACTAACATCTCCTATAGAACAAAACCTTCAGCCTTGCTGTGAGGGGAATCTGATAGTTTCTTTCTAAGCTGGAATGACAAGATTCTATGATCTACTAAGCAGGTAGAAAATGAGACACATATACACACTCCTAAGGAGGTCTTTAAGTTGGAAATCACTCCTATACATGCACTTTAAGAACTCCAGGAAAAGCTCCAGTGTTTGGAAAAGTCCACCTTGTTCCTGACTGGGATGAGATTTGTTCTTGGTATCGGTGGTGGGAGGAGATTTGCAGGTTTTATTTGTTTGTTTGTGTATCTCAAACTTATGAATGTAATATTCTTGGGTAATTTTCAATTGCATACCTACTTTTACGGTATGAGCTCATATATTGACATCTAGGAGAGTGACTGCATTTTTCAAAATGCTGAGTACCATCTGTGGCACATGCCACTTTCAGACGGCTCAGCTCAAGCACTCGCAGTGGCACTCTAGCCAGCTTTCTCTGGAGCTTGAACTAAACATGAACAAAATAATTTTACAGGTTCAATTAGTACTTATTAATTTTTTCACGTGAGGTTGAAGCCCTTTCCTACTTGGTTTTGAGGCAGAAATGCTAACCATCAAGTTAATACCATATATAAGGCTGTATCCTTGCTTTATTTGAGAACCATTCAAAAACAGTGTTGAGCATTTCACATACACGTTTACTCTAACAGGGTCCCAACCTTTTCCTGGGATTGGCTAAGTTGAGCACGCTCGCCTTGAACTGATTTTCAGATCCCTATTGAGATTTATTCAACAAGATATGATTTATTCAATTCTTATTAACATTGCTTACTTGGCACACTATTATATTTCTGCTACCTTTTTTTTTTTTTGCTACATGAAGCTTTTTAAAGCGAAGCCTGAAAGAGTGATGGTTATATATTAATATTATTGACCTGATGATCATTTGATGCAATATATAGTTCTATTTACACCTACTTTGTATACAGTGGGCCTTTGGCCATGTAACACTTACTAGATCAGCGCCTAGGACAAGCATCAGCTTTTCCTAACTACTAATTTCAGAAGTTCAAAATTAATTAAACACAAAGGCAGAAGGCTGGTTTGGTTCTGCGCAACCATGCAGCCTTGTAACTTAGATTGCAGTGTCTTGGCAATGAAAATCCCCAGCAAAGGGAAGTGATTGGGGTGGGGAGGAGAGCAATATGTGGCATCAGTAGCTTTTCTCGGTGCTTTGAGAGGAAAATGTTTTTTATTCATGTCAGTGTGTATTCTCTTCATTAATTTGCCCTGCGCTTTAAGCCTCCTTGGAAATCTTTCCCATATTAATGTGGGAAGGGATGAAGTGGATGCTTTCAAAATTATAAGGAATATGTTGGATGAGACTCTGGGCAACCTAATCTGGTTGGAGATGTCCCTGCTCCTTGCAGAGGGGTTGAACTAGATGGCCTTTGAAGGTCCCTTCCAACCCAAACTGTTCTATGTGCTGTACGTAGTGGTTTTACTGAACCACAAAGCCCTGACTTCTGTGTCCCAGACTTGTCAGGGAAGCAATAGGCTGTCTTATGGGATGTGTCTTAGGTAAAAGTTTATTTCAGATATCTTTGGGGCATTACCATCTTATTTTCCTTCTGGGAAAAAAACCTCTATTGAAAAACCTCTTAAATTACCAAAATCTGAAGAGTTCTCGTTCCTGGTTTTTTCTTGTCAGCTAATGCATCCCAAAAGAGGAGACTTACTTCAATTCATGGCATAGAAAATTGGAAATTGTAAAGACACACTCAGCTCTTACCAGTACTGTTGATTTTTCAGCGTCGCCGCTGTATAAGGCACATGACTGCTAGAGGAAACACTTTCCCGTAGTAGATAGTTTTCATTCCTTGAATTCAACCTAATCCAAAGAAATAAGTGGAATAAATTTTATTAATATATTAGTGCTGTTAACATGAAATGTGTCACTGCAGAAGAGAGCAAACCAAACTGAACAGATGAGTGTCAGCCCCTTGCAAGTAGCCTGCACATTAGCGAAATGAGCTTCCCCCAAGTCTATAAAATGTATAATAGACTTTTGAGACTTAATAGTTAAGTTGGTGGAGGATAGCCAAGACTACCAGTGCAGTGGATTAGGGAAAAGTCTGCAAGTACAGCTTGAGGTATATGAAATTCATATACCATTTGGAGAGAAAAAGTAAAGGCTATGAAGAAAACTCTCCTGCCAGCTAAAGAGGCCCCTGTTTAGTTCGTGGTCTTAATGGAGCAGCTTGGTGCAGGGAGATAAAATCCCCTCTCCAACTCTATCCTAGCCTGGCAAATAACAATGTAGAAAAATTACGCTGCCTTGTACCTAGTGGCCTTCTCTATATGGGTGAAAAAAAAACAACTGTCTGCCATTCTGCCTATTTTCCATCCTCTTTCTAGCAAAACATCTCTTTTTTGCTTGTTCAACTTGATTTATCCAATAGGTCATTAACTATGCTGAGGTGGGGGTGTGGGTGTGTGTGTGTGGGTGTGTGTGTGTGTGTGTGTGTTAAGAATCAGTGAGGATTACCGGCTGTTTTTTTATCTCTATATTGCCATGGGAGGCCTGAGCCTGTAATTTTTTCTTCCTATTAATCTTCCTGGGGTGTACCTGTTGTGCCCCTGCTTCAGTTGAAGTGTCTTCTTGGCACTGCTGGGCTTAAGACCACAGTGGTTTCTACATGCCCTGGTGATTTGACCCCTCAAAGAATATTTCTTTAGGTGAAAAACTTAAGATGATGAACTTAAGGCAATTATTCTGAAAGAACTGTTAACATTTCACTGTGCCAAATGGTGATTGCGAGATTCAAAAGATGTAATCGTGACAGCAACCTGAATGCTCTGCACTGAGACCCTGGAGATCCTGGAAAGGGTATTTGACATCTCCCTTGTGCCGCTGCTGTTGGTTGTTGCTGAAATGAGGAAAGTGAAATACATGGAAGCTCAGGTGTGGAGCCAGGGCAAAACGGTACAGCCAGGCCAGTGTGGGCAGCCTGTGCCCACCATGCTCCCTCATGGCAGTTCCCGCTTTCTGCTAACACAGGAATGGTTCAGTTTGCAGAGCAGACTACGAAGGCTGGGGAAGCAACATGAGACAGCTTCGTCTTCGCAGAGCAGTCTGATATATTCCATATGGTGCAGGAGCAGTTTTTTTACTTCAGACCTCTTTATCTAGGCAGGTTTGGATGGAGAAACATCGAAAGCAAGGAAACAGAAGGCAGAAGGAAAAGTCAGAAACCATCGTCTGGTTTCTAACGAGGTTGAACACTATTTGGTTTGGCTTTCAGACGTGGCAATTTAGCAACAGGAAATGTCAGCTCATTAGAGCCATCGCATGGCATCGTATGATGATAGCAGTCATTCCCGCTGGCAGGCCTCCAGCCGTCACACTCGACGGGGAAACGGCACGGTTTGATATGAATGTCTCGATTTCATTTTTAAGACGGGACAGTTTAGTGGGCTAGTTGACTTGGCAGGCTGTTAACAGAATTAATTTGATTGCCTTGGCAGTGGTTGGAGGATGCATGAAGGAAACCTTCTGGCTCTGCTGCCAGCATTTAATACCAAATGATTATCATTTGCTGAACTGGAGCTGGATGAAGCATGTGTGAGGGCTTGCGACAACTTTACCAAAAATAGTAAGTGCCATTTGAAGTTGGAAAACGCGTGCGCTCGAGAGAAAACAAGCTTTCCAGTTACAGCCAGTCAGAACTTCACCCCGCAGGCCTGTTACTTGTCATGTTCCTGGCCTGTGTCATTTTTCATCCGCGCTTCGGTTGTGAAAGTGCTGCTTTGTAACAGCTGCCACGGAATTACATTAAAAGCCACGACTGTCTGCTATGGTGGAGACCGTTTCCACTGGAGGATGGATACCTGCATTAACGCTAGCTGGATTTTCTGTTCAACAACTTGTAGTCTTGGCATCCGGCATGTTATTTTGCCTGAAAATACAGATATGGCACACGGAGCTACGCGTTTTGCATATGTAAACCTCGCGTCTTTGTTTGCAATGAAAGAAAATGCCACTTGGCCCATGACCCATTTGTATAAATACCTTTTCTTTAGAAGGTATTTATACAAGAAGGCATTAATGTAATGCAAAGGATGTTCAAGACGAAGCTGCGTATCTAGCAGGGTTTAGCTGGACTTTTGGAGCCAGCGGTCTTACTCCAAGCAACTAATGGTAAAACAGGCATGAGCATTTTTCATCCAAAAGTGTTTCAACCAGGAGAACTGATTGCCTCTGCAAATTTAAAGCTGCAACTCAGTTTCCATGATCAGGCCAATATTGACTTCACATCCAAAACCAACACAAAATGGAATATCTATCCCAAAAATGGCACAGGACCCGTGTCTGAGGAAGAGGTTTTCTGCTAGATTTGAGGTGAAGTGCAATAAAAGGCTCCTGGTTTTGAACACTGTAATGGAGATGTTTCATCGGTCCAGAAAGGCCGTTCCCCTCACTCCCTTTCTCTCGCTGTCACACGTACTCACTCCCTTTCCCCATTTGCCAAGCTGTGAAAACCACCAGGTCTCATCTGCAGAGCCGGCATGGAGTTGGGGCTAGAAGAGGGTCAGGTGTGTTTTTTCCTTTGGCACAGAAATGCTCCGAGAGCACCAGACCTTTCTGGTGGCCAGGAGGTGCTTTGGGTTCCCATTTCCGGCTGGCACGGCTCTTGGCCTGTGTTTTTGTCACTGAAACGCTGCAGTTATTTTTATTTGACAATATTCAAAAGGGAATTACTTCAGCAGCAGCAGCATTGTCATTACTACTTATCTTCAATTCTTTTTGCTCCTTATTGCTATGAAATGAATCATGCTGGGCAGAGTGGGGTTCTGTTTTTTCCCTTGAGCCATTCTGCAGCTCACTAACTTTTGAAAAATCCCATCTCTATGGCTTTTCAAAACTTGAAGAAATTAAGAGAAAGTACAGAGTGGGAAAAGGAAAGAGGTGGTACAAGCCTACTAGATTTTCTGTTACAGGTGATGGCAAAAAAAAAGAGAAAAAGGGAGAAAAGGAGGGGGGAAAAATAAAGTAGTTAAACCATCAATACTTCTTTTCTGAATATGATCCATAAAGAATTAAAAATAAAGCAGGAAAGACTATGATAAAGTCCATTTTTGCACTTAAAAAAATAAAACTGTTGATCCCCTATGGAATCTGTTAATAACTTTTTAAAAGATGTATCAAAATCAAAACTCTGGAAGTTAGATTTCAAAATGTATGTTATCCATGAAAAAAAAAAATGAATTTAACAGGGATCATAAACAAGTATACAACTGACTTTAAACTTTCCTTGCTATCTATTCCTGATGCTGGTTGCTGTGTTTTTTTTAAATAAGAATTCATTCTGCCCTTTCCTACCTTTTATGATCTCCACTGAACCGTAACAGTGGCATTTATGTTTCAGAGTTATGTACGCTTGCGTTTCTTCCAACAGACTGCAGCGTGTGTGTAGGTAGGTACATACATCTGCACACATATGGGAGCATGGAAAGCTCGGGAATTACTAACAGAAAATGTTACTAAGCTAATATTTTAATGGCAATTTCTGCAGAGTAAATAGATATTTTATACAGATAAATTGGCTCTCCAGGGACAGCAGAGAAGATGGTTCTTCAGCCAAGCATCCTCAGGACCAGTTTACAGTCGCTCCAGCCCGCTGACAGGTGGTTTGTCTGCGTGAGATCACACAGCAGTGGCCATCCAAAAGTTTTCTGGTACCTCGCACTAAATCAGTGATCTGCTTTTGTAATTCACTACGTGACTGAAGGAGCCGTAGCGTGACCAGTGCTCCGCAGCATTGCTCGCCTGCTCTTCCTTCTGTACGCCTGCAAGGGTAAACGAGAGGGGGAAATAAATGGAAAAAGAGCTTGAGATGTACTGGTTTTAGCTGGCGTGTGCCTAGCAAGCTATCCAGCAGCCACCACGCAGCTTTGATGAACACCATACCCTCAGATGAACAGGGGAGAGTTCCCCGTTGGTGGAAAAGAGATGAAAAGGAAAATCTGATCTCTCCAGCAGCAGTTTTACACGCTGGTTACCACTGGCTCTGCAGAGGCAGCCCTGGGAGAGAATGGGACCATGACCTGATCAAACAGCTGTGGCCCTGAATGCCCCGGGGGGATGAAGAAAGGAGGGATAACCGCACCAGCAGCTGGAGCAAAAAGGGAGGGAGGGGGCACGAAAGGGCTGTGGATCGCTGCTGGCAACTGCTCCGGGTGGCTGGGCACAAATTTCCCCTCTGTGAGTTCAAAAAGGGAACCGAAGCCTGTCCCGGAGCTCAGTTGGCAGGGGAGGGAGCCGCGGCTGGCGCGGTCCTCATCCCGGGGCGTTTGGGCAGGATGTCTTGGGGTGATAGGAAGAAAAAGGATGGGAGAGAAGAGGGCTGGTAGGGAATAGCGTGTATCCTGTGAGGAAGGTCAGCTGGAGGAGAGGAGTGGGCAGTGAGCTCTGATGAGAAAAAGTGTCACAGAAAGGGAGAAGGAAATGGTAAAACCTGAAAATTGTCTGCTTTTTCTGCAGCGTAAGGAGGACACAGTGAGGGTAACTGTGCACCAATAACTACAGTGAATGATGCAATTCCTTTGATTCTGCTTAAAGAACTTAAAAACTGATTTAAAATATATATATTCTGTGTATCAATAAGCAGCGCTCGGGTTCCCAATGTTGTTTTCTTCTGAATATCTTTGGTAGGTGGAACGTGAATCTCTTAGGATGTACCTTAAAAAAAATGCCTGGAGTTCAGAGCATAATGAGCCTGCCAACGCCACAGTGACAATATTAACCACAAGTTTACGCTAAGATGACTTGGAACTAAGTTACACACACTTTCAGAGCCTGCACCTGGCCTTGGTGATGCCTACCATTTTTTTTTTTTTTTTTGTGGTTTTACATTCGTATTTTCCTAGGTTTCTTCATGCCTGCTTTCTCACACTCACGTGAGAACCCCACACAACCTGGGGGGCTGGCTGAGTAATGGAAAGGAAACGGTGAGAGTGAGTAAAGCTCGGTCAGCAGCGTGAAGGGAAAAAACAAGGCAAACCTGGGGTGGGGGAAGAGCTCTCTGAGTTGTTCTGATCAAAGAAATCAAGTTAATGTCAAGGGGTGGAAATGTTCAGAAAAATAGAACTGTTGTAGTACTGTCTTTCACATTCTTGTTTCATCTGCCGGCTATGGAGTGGCTCCACAACTTTAAATTAAACTGGGTGTTTCAGAGGAGCGTTGGATTTAGTGAGACGGCTGCAGTGTATGGAGCGTCGCTAGCCTTTAAGGCTTGTGCTCTAATTAACTTCAAATGGTAAGGACCAGGAGTATATATCATTTTATCCTGATTAACACGTGAGGTTTGACAGGAATCACTGGGCTTGCTCAATAGTGATGCTCAACAAGTTAATTTGACAGAAGTTAATTGATATCTTTCCCGATGTAACGGTCAGTTAAATGTACATCCAATGCAGAAATGAGGCTGCGTTTTTTTCTTCTTCTTGAGGCCTTATGTAAGTTTAAGGAAACAAGAGTAGAAATCTGGTAGTAGCTGGGAATGGCTTTAGCCAGGTTTGCCACCAAAGATGTGTCCCACTGAGGCCCATGGACTCAGCGCATTGAAACCCTCAGCGATGCAAAGGGTCACCTGAATATACACACATCATCTCCCTCTTTCGTCCATGGAGAGAATCTAGCATTTTGTAGGACTTTATAGATTAAGTCTCCTGGCTGTCCTGGGTGGATGCAGGCTGCGTACTATGGGATATTTTTTTCACCTGTTATATGTATTTCTCTCTATTTCTTCATCCATTTCCACAGACCTTGGGAGCTTTACAAGTGTCATCTTGCAAGTGTTCCTGTAAAGTGACTATTGTGCCTTTTTACTAGTGTTTTTAACATCAGATTATATGGAGGTCTTCCACTTCTGATATTCTGTTGTCTACAGCTGGTGGGTAAGAAGGTCATGCAGTACAGTACAGGTGTATCGGCACAAGCAGGCTTGAAATATATTTGGAGATCTAAGATTTGAGTTTGGATAAACAGAGACCCCAGGATGGGAGGATTTTGAATGTGATGCAGCTCATGACTGAGTGGGATGGGGCAAATAGCACTGTTCCCAGTGCCTGCTGTCCATGTGGTCCTCACTTGGTTGAGCTTCTGGACTCTGAGTTACTTCAGTTGCCTCCACTGATTTCCTCTACCCGACATTTTACACCCACCAGGTACGTGGCCAAAAACCTAAAGTTTAAGACAGAGATGAGTCAAACCAAGAGAGCACCCAGTGTTTTTCCATTCTTAACCTTCTCCGCTTTGAGCTTTGGAGCAGCCAGCTGATAGAGGAGGACGGTAGGGTCCCTTCTCTTAGCCCCATACAACTGGTCTAGCATTTTGATCCTCGTTTCGGGAAGTTTAATCAAATGGATTCTCGCTGGACCTTCCTAGTTCTTTTTAAAAGGCGAATATACATGTGAAATTACTTCTGATAAAGTTAGAATTACACCTGGTGGCCATATCTGCCATTTGGCTGGAAGACTCCAGTGAGGCATTGCTAAGGCGTCAGTAGAGGGCTGATAGGGAATATTTATAGCCAGTAGGAGAAACCTGCCTGTTGAGAAGCTTGTTCCACCAGTCTGGTACACGACTCCTGCCACGTCATGCACCCCAAAACATAACACGTGCTCTCTTTTTTAAAGGATATCCTTTTTTAAAGGATACATCTCTCTCTTTTTTAAAGGATATCCTTTTTTAAAGGATACATCGAAGCCTTAGTGACATAATGAGACAAATTAAAGGGAGGTTTTTTTGTTATCGTTTCTTATTAGAAGGGAATATACACTGAAACTAAGCTGGGGTGATCTCAATTGGGCTGTTCAGCATCTAAACATGCCGTGTAAGATGGTATAATTTGTAGGGTTTTTTGCAAACATGAGTTATTTTTGACATTTGATGGCAAACATTGTTAGAATGCGTTATCAGAGGTTATGTTACAGTGACACTTTTTGGAAAACAATGCAACAGTGAGCAGTTTGAGACAGCAGGGCCCTACCCTTCCAAGAGCATTTCTGAAACCACCGTTTCACCTCTCTGACGCAAAACTACAGTCTTTAATCACCCGAGTACAATAATAATAATCAAAGTAATAATAATAATACTTCCAGGGAGCTATAATAATAATTTTGCAGCTAATCTTTGTTTGTGTTTCCTTTTGTTGTGCTGGCTGGAGGGGGTGCACAGCTGGAGGGCTGGGCGCGGCGGCGGGGTCTTTCCGGCATGCACCATTATTTCCAGATCAGCAGCTTTCTTTTGACCTGCCCTAAACTGTGGCCTATTCAGAGGAATAATGCCTGCAGGGGAGATACCTCCAGTATAGCTCTCAGTCCCTTTGTGATGGCTTTTCCACATCCTTTTTTTTTTTTTTTTTTTTTTTTTTCCTGGTCTAGAAACGCAGCTGAGAGATTTGTGTGTCAGGGTTGATTAAATCCCAGCTGTGCTGTACAAGTCTGGGTCCCAAAAAGTCAGGACAGTTTCCAAGGTGGGCAGAGTGAGGTCTGCCCAAGAGACCAGTGTCATCTTCAAGAGAGCTGTAACATCGCCCTTCTTCCCGGGTGCTGAAAAGATGCAAGGGCTCGTGGTTTCTCCCAGCACAGGAGTATCTAACAGGGAAGGGACGGTGCTTATCAACGGCATCCTTTTCCACATGAAGGCCTTAAAAGTTCATTGCAAAGCCCAGATGTTGCTGGCGTCAGGAGCTGCCATGGGCTGGGCTCCGCAGTGCCGCTTGCCGCCTGGCTTTGCCACGTTTCACACAAAATAGGGCTGAACCAAATGTAACAAATTAGCTTTTCCTTTCTGAGGTTATTTAGGGTGATTTTGGACATCTCTTTTAAGGCCTTTAACTGGTTTGGGAGGACAAGTCATTGAAGGTGCTGCCTTGGTAGCAAGAGGACCACTTGGAGGTGGGGGAGAGAGCTTCTTTTTTTTTTTTCTTTTTTTTTTTTTTTTTCCTGAGATAAACAATTTTGTCCAAATGAGAAATTTATGTTCCAGAGGCAATCCTGTATTTTTCTAAGCTTGCCTTCTCTTCTGCCTCTGAGTATAACATCAACCGAAAGGCCCACCCAGCAAAATCAAAAGGCACCAGCCAATCTGTCATGGGGCTTCGTGGGAGCACTGGGGGGGGCCTGTCTCAGACCTGCGTGCTCCTTCCTGAGCCCAGCAATTGCCCTGGCGAGGGGAAGCCGTTGCCATCCATAGAAGAGCCAATCTAGCCAGAAAATCCTGCCTAGAGGCCATGGCACCGTGAGGATCTCTGGCTGCCCCGGAGGGAGCTGGATTACCATTGCCCGTCAATATTTTTATGTTTTGTTGACACTTTTCAGCCATGGTATTTTAACAACAAATCTAAGCTGGTTTTATATACAAAACTTTGAGTCAAAGAATTTTCTTTTGTGCTGAATTTGTTTCAAAAAATAGGAAAATAAATCTTTAAGCCCCATCCATTAAGGATTTTCTCCCCAGAGGGAAGATCATGTTGCAAACCACCAAAGAAATACAGAGCATTTCGACTGATTATGTTCTGTGCATTGCCATTAAGACCTCTACGGTTTCCCAGCTGTTGCAGACTAAGACTGCTGTAGGATTACCGTTTCACATTTGTGAGTTTGCTAGACATCTTTCAAGCTGGTGGTTGTGTGAGAGTCATTCACAAGCTGTGCATTCAGACCGTCGCTGACATCCGTCTCAAAGGCTGGCGATTTACTGTATCAATGCGATGAATAAAACCAGGATGTTTCCCCAAGACAAACAGAACACGTTTTTCCAAGAAAGACAGATTACCAGATTTTGATATGAAATTAAATAATCCCATTTGTTGGATTATCTTGTGAAGAGAATAATCAGTGAGTCCAGAAAAGCGAACTTTATTATTGACTCTGCTGGTGAGTCACTCTGTAGCTTGAGGCAAGTTACTTACCACCTCTTTGCCTGCAGCCTCCCGTATAAACTGAAGAAAAATCAAAGAAAATCAATATCTTTCCCTATCCTTTGCTTTTTCCGAGGGTTTTGAAATATTCAGGTGAAAGGTGGTAGGCAAGTGAAAACCGTTGCACGCTGGAAAACATTTCCGTTGTTGCTGGTTTACTGCAAGCTGGGAGAGGAAAGCAACAATTTGACACCATTACTTTGAAGAGAGGGAAAGAATCAGTGCTGCCTGAACTAAAAAGGGATTTGTTTTATTTTGTTAATTGCAGTCCTTTTGAAAAATGACACTCAGCCTGCCTGTGAAGTGCTAATTAATGCTAGGATGTCATACACCATATAATAAAGGCTGCTGTTGAGGAATGTGAATGAAGAAGAAATTCTTCCTGACGTGTTGATGGGTAAACAAGACTGCTGTAGAGGTGGGCCACAGGTAAGCTTGACTTTGCATTTTTGCAAGCTGTTGCTTTGCTCCTTGTGTTCATTAGTGGATATTTTCCATGGTGGGGAACTAAGGAAGAGAAAAATCCTTCTGTTTTCGCCACCACTGACATTCCCATTCTGAGCCTGAGGTTTTTAGAGGCAGCAGTCTTTAGGATGGGGAGATGCTCAGAATGGTGTCTCTGAAAAATTGTTATGTAATAAACCGTCATCATTTTAAAAACAACTGCTTGAAGGATAATCCTCACAGATGGACTGGGAAGGGTGAATCTGAGGCAAACAGAGACATGTGACTGACAGTGACTTATTTGCAGATAAGCTCAGCCGTATTCTCCTGGGAAAATCAGTGCTTGGTGAGGTTTTTCCCTCCCTTTTCTTTTGTACCGTCCAAGAGGATGAGCCCCGAGAACGTGTCCTTCTACCCATATTAGAACAGTTTGCAGGCACTCCTGGCACAGCATCAGGCTTTTCACTAGGTGTGTTTTATTCAGATATTGGATAGAAAATCCTCCAACAAACTGTGAGGAGGTTGCCATCATAAGCTACGTCAGCGGTATTGAGTATTTCATGAACCCTTCCCAGTGGATGAGCCTAGATTCACCAGCCACCCACAAGATGGTAGAACACTGGCACAGGTTGCCCAGAGAGGCGGTGGAAGCCCCATCCCTGGAAACATTCAAGGTCAGGTTGGACGGGGCTCTGAGCAACCTGATCTTGTTGGAGATGTCCCTGCTCCTTGCAGCGGGGTTGGACTTGATGGCCTTTAAAGGCCCCTTCCAACCCAAACCATTCTATGATTCCATGATTCTATGTGTTTGTTTCTTTAGAAGACAGACAAATATAAGCATGAGTAATGAAGGAGGAATATCCTTCCTGCTGGAAGAAAAATAGGAAGAAGATATATTGAAATAGCTGGGAGTGCTTACACTCATCACTCAAAGTCAGAGGAACGAGCTGAGGGTCAAAGGAAGGACATCGAGTCCAATCAAGGGTATGCGTAGAGACAACTTTCAGTTGTCAGCTGGCCAACATTAGTGTCACCATGCTATCAGCAGTTCTCCTTCGTTTCATTAAGAGGTGTCCAGCGGAGCACAGCTGGATGGGGAGGAGTTCAGTACCTCAGCAAACAGCAATGCTTTTGCAGCTGTGGTCACTGGGAAAGGCATCGCAGCTTCCACGCAGGTCCTTTACGGTCACCAGCTGTTGTGGTGACACCCCATGTCCCTGTGTCAAACATCTGGCTGGGAATATGGAGCTGGAGCTCACAAGTCTGACACTCTCCGGTGCCTTCTGAATAGGGCCCAGAGTATGCGGTGGTCCCAGGTTTTTCCAGCACTCTGGAGATGCTTCTCCTGCCAGGGTGATATATCAGCAGATGAGGAACAAGGGAGAAGATCAGCCAAACCTCTTGTGAGGAGAATATTTCACCTGGAAAATGCAGTTTTGAAAAATGCAATTGTATTGTGACCAAAATGCTTACTCTGATGAAACAATGTGGTTTCTTCTTTGGAAGGAGGAAAAGGAGGAATATAATTTTGACATATAGAGGTGTCCTGTAGTGGATTGCATCTTCTAAAGATTGCTTCTTTCGTTTTCATAAATATTTTGAAGTTTTTGTGCCATTACATTTTTAACTCCCCAATCCAAAGGGAGAATAATTTTGGCATAGCAAAAAAGAAAAATCATGCATGGTAAGAATTCTACTTACCAATGCATTTATATTCCTATAGAATTTTTCTGCAACCCTACTGGCTTTACGTTCCATAGGTTAACAATTTTTGCAACTGCACCATCTATATGGTGTGGAAATATGCTTTTTGGCAGTCCCAATATTGGATTATCTTTAATGTGGAAAAGCAGACCTCTCCCAGATGTGCAGTCACAGAATTTTGTGATTCTTGATACTTACCTTGATATGGCCAAAGCAAAATTTTATTGATGGTAAAGAACTGTGAAATCATTTGACCGGCATTGAGTAGAGTACAGAACTACTACTTTTTTTTTTTTTTTTTTTTTTTTTTAAATCTTCAAGGGATCATTAGCTATTTTAGAAAATGCCAGTGTGTGAACAAAAGTCCTAAAAAGAGAACTTGGGTAAGAGCTCCTTTTGTTTCCAAGGTCTCTCCCCTCTTCCCACTCACATTCAGCCCACTTCTGGATATATATTTAAGGCAGCGAGAGCTCCAGGCTGTTTGTACAATGAAGTTGGCAGGAGGCAGTCTTTCATTCAGTCACACAATTGCGCCCTTGGAATATAAGCTATGAAAACAACTAATATGATCATTAAATGATTTGAAAAGATACTAATAAAAATAGAGAGTTTCACATCATCTCAGTAATAAATGTAATCTTACTTTCAGAAAGTGCTTTTTATCTTGAAGGCTTCCAGAGCCTCCACCACTGCCAGCACATGCCCAACCATACATCAGAGCCTGGTGAAAGACCCTGTTCCCCATGTGGAGGACAGCCAGCCTTCCGGGTGGCGTGCGCTGCAACCCGCTGAGGAAGGGGAACCCAAAGCCAGTTTTGACGTAGGAAATGCATGGCTATTACCAGTGCTGTTTCTCAGAAATGATGTGCTGTTGCAGCCCAAGCCACTGGAGAGGCGCTGTGTGGACCTTGTGGTGGTTGATCAGCATTCAGAGCTTTGAATGAACACGAAGACTCTTTGGGTGTTCATTGGTATACACCAATTGTATTATTCATTACATACACCAAATATTGGCTTCACGATCATAACCTGATGGGGCTACAGAAATCTGCAACCTGTCACTTAGTCTAGAAGCAGTCAGAAGAAATCTGAAGAAATGTTTTACTTCAAGACTCACTTCCTTGTAAGAGATCAAAATATGTATTATGCTTCAAAGGATACTTTTTTTTTTTAAATATAATATACAAAAAGAAATGAGGAGGTTGCCTACCTCTGTGTTGGATCAGAGTCCCAAAGCCAGCATCCTGGAACAACACCATGACACGGTGCCATCATATTTTTCCACCTCTATTTTTCCTTCTTTGAAATCAGACTTTCGCAACTCTGTTGAAGGAGAGGAGCAACTCCCTAGAGTCCTTACCCAAAAAGTAGATAGTGTCTGTTCGGTTGCAACAGTGTAGTCATAAGGTCTTTGGTGAGCCTTGGCTTGGCATAGATCTGATTTTATTAAGAATTAATGTTAGTGATTCATAGGGATACTTCAGATTTCCTTTCACTGAGGCGTTTCGTATTCATAGCCAAGTTATTCTCTTAGTCTCCTATCGCTACATACGATTTTCATAAGTGCAATGGAAGGAAAGGGAGAACTAAATTTCAACAATCCTTGCTTTTCCAGCTTAGCCCATTCCTTTTGTTGCTTCTTTTCATCTCCTCAGCTTCACAACATGGTCACAGGCACTTGTGTGAGGACTTCACAAGGAGTGCTGTGAACTGAGTGCCAGGGTGCCTGAAAAGGAGTCACCAAAGATGATGAGGTTTGATGTGCCTCCATCTCAGACATCTGCATTTCCAAACTTCCCAGAACCGGTTCTGGTAAAAGACGCCATGCTATTCCTGCTCCTTCAGGCTGGTGTTTCTCTTGATCTCCCTCACACCAGATATGCACACAAAGCCACATTTCCACTGGTGTGGGGTTTTTTTTTTTAAGTAACTCTCGTGGAGAACAAGTAATTTCTGCATGTTGCATCCACAATACTGCAGGTAAAGATGAGCACAGAAATGTAACTGAGAGTCTACTTATTATCCTCTTGTAACTGTGTCTCAGAGGTAGACAATGGCCCTAGGCTTAAATTTTCTAAAAATTTATGTGTATCAAAAGGGATCTTGTACAGGCAGAAAGCAGCAAGTTGGTTTTTTCCAAGAGCAGCTTGCCATTTTAAGCAGTTGTTGGCTTAATAAGTGAAATCGCTTAGGGCTGTATGCATGCCGTAATGATTGCGTTTCGTAAGAAAAGACTGTGCCTATGGGTCTCAAAGCTTCAGAGCCAAGACTCGTCATACTTGTGGTCGTTAAGTCGCAACCCCAAGCTATTCTCACCACCGTCGATAAGGGGTAGCTGATCGTAGAATAACACTGATTTTTAAAATAACTAACCACAGCAAAATTAAAAATGACCTAGGCAGGTAATACAAAGAGTTTATGACTGACAAGATAGCTGTTCTTTGAAACGTACTGCAGGCAGTAAAGAGCGTCTTGTGCCCGTAAGCTATTTTCTAGCTGAAAGCCAAGAATAACGATCTGGCATCTGTCCTTTCTGAGCCAGGTTCAGTTCTGAAAGCTGCCGGAGCTCCTTCCCAAATGCCTCTGGAAATGATAGCAGCGCTGTGCTCATGGGTCGTAATTATATCATGGGGTTCTTTTTTTTTTTAAAGTGTTTCTCTCGAATGTAAACAGCTGTGCAGGGTGGAAACGGAATGTTTCGCCTCCTACGCTGGTGCTTAGGTGGATTTAACTTACATTTGCATTTCCTTGGGGTGGGCAGTGAGACAAGGAAACGCAATCTCAGCAGGTCCGATTTCTAATTTATCGTGGTCCCCATCAAAACTCAAGCGGCAACTAAGATTTTTGTTGAGCTGTAATCTAGATAGCTTTACCTAATGCCACAGAGTTCAAACAGCTGCCAAGCTTTTCTGTACAACCCCTTTCTGGCAAAGAGATACGTTGATTGTGTAGCGCTTGGGTGCACAGGGTGGGATTGTGTGCATGCACGTTGCACGTTCTGTGCAATGCAATCCAGGCTGCGGTCTGCGTGCGTTGTGGTGTAAAACATTGGGGGGTTGCCTCGGCTCTGCTGCTTGAGGGTTTTTATTTGGAAGGGGCTTGCTTTCTGTTACCGTCTTAGTAGGGTGATGGGAGAGCTACAGAAAATGGACGTTGGAGACCATTTCCGTTCCTTATTTCTACTGAAGTCGCTGCAAGGCACTGTTTATCACTGCCTTGCAGCCACTATAATGTTTCTGTTCAGCATGTTGCAAATATAATCACGTAGGAGTGCGAACTATTCCTCTCCAGGGCACCGGTGCCTTTCTCCACGGCTGGGTCTGCAGCAGCAGCAGGATCTGCCCATAGCACTTCGGTGGCACCTCCCAGCCCTGGACTGCACAGCCTTTCTTGTCTCACAGAAGCAATAGGAATCAAGAAATGCTAATAAAACAGTCAATTTTTGCTTCTTTTTCCCTTTTCTTGTATATGCTGGAATGCAATCTGATGAATGGAAAGCTCTTGGAACATGTCAGACAGCTTTCTACAAAGCAAAATGCTCCCTCTTTCGGGACTGGTATGTTTTCTGATGTTGTGGAATTTTTTGTTGTTTTTTTTTTTTTTAAATAAACAGGAGAATTGTAACTTCCTTTACACCAGTACATTAGCGTAATATGTTCCTGCCTTCAGGTACTGTATGTCATTGTTATGAGTACAGTTTGACATCTCTCACACTTCTAGCACTCCAAAGATCCATGACAGGGCTGAATGAAAACTTTTTTTTTGACTTGGCAGGAGCAGTAAGAACACATAAAACCTGCCAGCTGTCAAGGATGTAAATGGTGATTTTGTTTCACTTTTTTAATGAATTAAAGCAGGATTGAAATCTGTCCAAAGACAGCATGTTTGGCCTTGCAAGGAAAGAAAAAAAAATGAAAGGGAGGGATTTTTTTTTTTTTCTCTTTTGGCACTTATGCTCATGAAGTGTTTATTCTTGGTAGCACAGTATAGGACAGAGCTACTCTACTGAAAGAGCCTTGGCCGTGGCCATCAGACATGAAACACCTTAGCAGGAACTGGCTTTGAGAGAGGAAGCATTTAGGGGATTGAAAGAAAAAAAAAACAAACCAAAAACAAAAACAAACCCCAACAAAACCCCTACCTTATTTCAAGCCAGGCACCTGAAAAAAGGCAGCGCTCATCACTGTTTTGGAGACGAGTGGCAGCGAATTGCTGGTAGAAGTCATTTTGTGTGTCATTGACACCATCATCACATTGAAGCCAAACTAAAATCTGACAGCTTGTACTTTTCTTCTTACAAATGATGATTTTCCTGCTGTTTTATGATGCCACTTTTTGGGGTGAGGGCAAGCATGTCTGTCATTTGTAGGGCTGGCATTTGAACCCTTGTTTACCTCTGAGTGAGTGTGGTTGATCCCTCTGGTTTTCTGGTCTCAAAGTCCAAAAGGAATACGGGTTGGAGCTTCTGGGAGATGTCCTGAGTGACCACACTTACCCTGTGTGATCATGGGACCCTTCTCTGTAGAAAATCGTTGTGGTTCTGAGCTCATCATCGTTGCATATCCTTGACCTATGTTCTAAGATTTTTAGGTCATCTCTCATTCAAGAACTAGCCAATTTCAGATCATCATTTCCAAGCTGCTAAGTGGCTATTAGTTATGAAGGCTATCTCAAGAACTTAAAAACTGAACTGTAGTTGTCTTAAATAATACAAACAGAGAGAAATTAAGTCTGTTCTTTTGGAAAATGTAGCGCCTCACATCAAAATAAGTTCATATTGACTGATGTTCTTGGACCAAAAACCATCCTGGAAGTACAGCTCAGCTTTGGACTTGAGTCGAGCCCAGTGCGAGCACATCTCAAACAATGTGGGCTGAAGAGGTCTTCCATGCAGTGCAGAAGAGGTTCCTGTGTGCCTGGCAAGAGGTGGACAGAGCACATTAGCTCTTGCACAGATTTACAAACAGGCTTCAACTTATGCTTTGTGAATAGACCTATTAATTCAACGTGACTTAGACAAGCCAAGCCCATGCTGTACTTCAGCCAGATGGTTTAGACAAAATAAAAGTGAAGAAATTTGTTCAGACAAAACTGAATCCTAACTTCTTCCAAAAACTCAAGATGAACCTGAATTTATGAAGAAAACGCATAACTCACTTTTCCTCCCCTCGCCTCTCCCTCAGTCTCCTAAAACCCTGGCACCTACCCATTTTAGCTGGAACGGAAAGATTCTTCTCAGATTTCCAGCCTGTCTTCAAGTAGGAAGTATAGAAAATCTTGCAGGAAAGCCTTTTCTTATGAGCTTTCCAGGCAGATTTTCTGAATAAAGAGAGTCTTACACATTTCAGTTATTTACTAAGTCTTCTGAGAAGCTTCCATCCCTAGCTTTAATGTAATTCTTGAGACACAACATGTAATTACAGGATGAAAGGCTACTGAACCCTACAACCACTTTAGTAAACTTTGTAGAATTGTAGGTGATCAGAAATATATTGAAAGTCAGACCCCTCCTCTCTTTTGTGTGAAGGTAAATCTTTATTTATAGCAGCATGTCAGTTAATTGCAGCACTTAGATGAAAGAGTGGAGAGGGGTAACCCTGCGCAATGAAATGGGGCAGCTCAGCAAATAAACATGTCACAACATTTTCCTCACTTTCAGGCAGTTGTGCATGTTCTGTAAAGATGCAGAGCAGGTTCACCCGCCTCTAGTTCCCGCTCTCACTTTGCATCTTTTACTTCTGTCTCTGAAATTGGGAGAACCTGTTCACAGAAATGAGCCCAACTACCTCCTCCCCGATAAATATGCAAGCATGGGAGATGAAAGGAAAGGAACGTCTGCTATCTTTCCAGGTCAAGTTTTAGTCCCACTTGCTCGGGTCTGGAGGATCAAGGGAGAAGCACATCTACCTCCATCAGCGGTCCCAAACCCCATGCCAAGGGAGTTACATGCCTACAAGCCACCAAAAGAAGCTGTGGGTCCACAACATGTACACCCATTCATAAAGAGATGAGACAAAGCAAGTCAAGCACTTAAATCTTGCTTTGAGAAGGAATGGGGGGAAAGATAGGAACGGCTGACCAGGAGGAAAAGCTGGCTGGTGCCGAGGCCCTCTCCAGAGCCGAGGCCACCCTCGCCCTCCTGCCCTGCCATTGCAGCACATTTTACGCCACCAACACACAACCCTGAGGCAAATGTTGTGCAGGGAGGAAGTCAACAGTGATTATTTACTCACCTGCTGAAGTGGTAATTTGTGCTGTATTATGGAAGTTTTGGGTTTCCTGGTGTATGGGAGGCAAAGAGCCCCCAAATTAGGACGCTTGGGTTGTCACTGTCAATGGAGACAAGGTGCATGGTGTTTAGCCTCGCTTTCTTTCATGGGGCCGTGGCACTTAACCGTGCTTAATCCTTTCTAATGAACGCTTGGCTGATGCAAATCAGCCTACAGATCTCTATTTAAAGGGGAAAAAAATGAAAAATCTGTGGGGAGACAGTGACACTGTAAGATAGACTTGGCTAAAATAAAGATTGCGGCATAAAGGTGAGTGAAAAGTATCTGTGAGTTAAAAATATGCTTCTGGTAAGCTTGGGGAGGTGTTTCAGAGGAGAATGTTTTCTGAACTGGAGAATTTTTCATTTCGTAGTTACAAAAAGAAAAATAATTCAATTCTACTCTTTTCTCCAAGAATAGTTCTAGACAGAGAAATACTAGCACTGTTTTCAAACAGGGCTTTCCTGTACTTTAAGCTTGCTTTCTTTCTAAAGGCAGGAAAGAACATGAAGTAACGCCGACTGTTTTGCCAGTTGGAAAACATTTAGAAAGTGTGAGAATGTGGAGGGGAGAAAAAAAAAATCACATCCTTAAGCTTTGTCACTGTTTTTCAGCTGGAAAAACATTGGAAAGCTGAAAGACTTTTCTTTTTTCATACATTCTTCATTTGTAGGATGGTTCCATAGGAAAACCATTGTCTCCTAGGAATGAGACTCAACTGAGAAAAATCAGAGTTTTCAAGCAATCTCTAGTGACGTGAGTCTGCATCATTTCTACTCACTGACTGTGGATAATTACACCTACAGATAATCTAAAGACAGTGGCCAGGTAGATCCTTCTGAGCATAATAATTTTCCATTTTTGCTGTGAGTTAATTTGAAAAAAAAAAACAAAAAAACACTTGCATACAAACATGAGACAGACATTTCTTTCTGAGGACTCTGCTCACTGGCAAACCAGCAATATTTCATACTTTTTTCAAAAGCAGGATAATGAGGAGCACGTACACCAAAAGCAAATTTACAACTTGAATTCACTGACTTTTCCAGCTCAGCTTGGCATCTCTAATACTTCTTACTTCACTTACTTTAATACTTTGAAAAAGTTTGTTGGACGGCTTAATCAATCAAGAGTCTCACATTGCATAAAAATTTTACTTCTTTAACTGGTGACCTTCCCCCGTATCATCCAGCTTTGCTTGATGACCCTTCCCACTCTCATGGGCAGTTATCCTAATCCAGCAGGATTTGGGGTAGTCTGAACAGTTGAGTGATTCCAACCCATTTTGCATCTCCTTTTTCTCCAGCCACCGTTTGCAAATTCTTGCACAAGGTGCCGTGCTTTCCCCTTGCTCTACCAGAGGCTATTGCTTAAAAGATCCAGTTCCTGTAAAAACAATCATAGGTCAAAACTGAAAGAGTGATGGAAAGACCCATTTTAGTCATGTATTTTTTGGCATGGGACCACTAAGAGAGCATAATCTGTATAAATGTTAGCTTTCTAAATAAACATAACCTCCGATTGCATGAAAGCAGGGAATAAAGTTGAAACTTGTTCCTTTCATTAAGCAACCTTTCAAAACCAGTGCCTGTTTTGTTCTGAACAGCCATAAATCTTGACAAATGATAATAAACAACTAGCAACAATAGCAATGAAGCCAACTGAGCTACCATAGCCACTTTACCGGCTTCCTTTCCTCAAGTATGGAAGTATTTTGCCTGCTCTACAACCTAGCCTTCAGCTTCCGGAGAGGGGATGGGAAAGTCTTCGGGGCTTTGGACGTGGTTGCCTTGAGATGATGCGGTGGGTGTCAGCAGCACCGTGCTGCCGGGCAGTCCTGTGGGCAGTGCTTGGATGGCATCCCTCGGTGCTTGCCGGATGTTTTTGATGATGTAAACTTCCCAGTTAGTTTGGATCTGCAGGAGGTTGTCTGCTTTTGGCAAAAGCTAGCTGCTGACAATAGTCGCCGTTCGATGCTTTGTCCAGTTTTGACTGCTCTCCAAACTGCAGTATTCTAAGCAGGATTTCCTGCTTGGAATATTATTAGGAAGGCAAAGCAATGCAGATGAGGAGACACATAGGTAGACAGCAGGTTTTGGTGTTAAAATGTGGCTTATCTGTGGGCTCTGCTCCACTTCCTTCGCTGCTTTTTTAATGCACATAGGCCTGACCTTGCACAACACGTGCCAGCATTCCTAGGACAAAGTTTTGCATTTTTACTAGCTTTCTAAAATTAAATAAATCAGAATTAATTAAATACTTTCATTGGACAATATGTAACTAGCTGATAAAGTATACCATACATCAAGACTAATGCATGGATACTACTACACCGAGTACATGATTTCTCCTTGTTTTCCCGCACCTAAGCAATATTTACCCCCTATTTCTTCTAGGACTATCGCTGAAAACTCACATGCCGCCATTCAGGGAAAAGCAACACATACAAAACTCTGTGGCAATTGCCCACATCAAAGATATTCCCCATTTTATGTTCCAGCCTGCTGGAAATAAACACCTTCTGTGTCCTTTGATATTCTGCCCTTTGGAGAACATGGACAATAGGCAGGTATTATAGCTGATAAAGTACACCTCGCATCAAGAATAACGTAAGTAACGTGTATGGCTTACACGATTTCTGTGCACCCAACAATGGAGACATGCTTCTTCTGGAGAAGGAGGAATTTTGGTTTTAATGTGGGTGGGTTTTAAGTCACTCAGCAATTTGTCTGAGGCAAAGATACACTATATGGCTATTAAAAAAAAAAGGATTTTAAATTTTAAGGATTACAGCATTCAGTTAGTAGTGTTCACAAACTGCCTATCAGAGAGAAACATCATACTCAAAACAAACAAAAAGAATGCCACCTCCACCTTGTTCATTCAAAACCCCTTGCAAATGTCTACAGTAGAGTTTCCAGCACTTCAGGATGATTGACAAGCAAGAGTCTGTTCATGTTCTAGCACAACTCACTCTTGATGAAGCTATCCCTGCAGTGGTCATGGAAGGTCGTCTTTTATGTCTTCACTCCTTTGTAAAGAAGGTCTTAGGTAGTTCTCCTTCCACTTTCATGTCTACACATGATTTCATAGTTTATTAACTATTTGGTGGCTTTCATTGTGTCGTGACTACTTTTTTTTTTTGTTGACTGCCACCCCGGCTTTGCTAAAGCGCGTCTTGATTTGCAACTGTGAAAGAAGCGCTGGGGCGGGGGCAGAAGGTGACCCGTGATCTCTCCCTGTCACACAGAAGATGTGCGGAAAGAAAGGGATAAGGATTAGCAGATCCAGCCGGTTGCTCTGCTCGCATTCAGAGCTCAGAGCAAGCGGATCTGTGGCGTGTACCGATCGCCAATCTTTGCTCTACCAAGCCCATAATCCCCTCTTAATACTTCCCAGTAGAAGCAAGGCTCGAAGCGCTCGTCTCTGTCTCACCCAGCAGACAGAGAGGCCCTTGGGCCAGAACTGTGACACAATCTTCCCTTTCCTGCAAAACAGGACAACAGCCGACCTCTCTGAGTTTTGCTTACGGTCAGAGAAATATAAACAGGGCAGAGGGCTCCCACGAAGTCACTTAGGGCTGTTAATACAGATACAATAAAGCAGAGCTTTACCTTTGCTGAACAACTAAGCTAAGCATTTTACAGATAAAGTTAGTGGAGAGCAATACAATGCCATTCATTTGGTTTAAAAAGTCTTTAAATATTACTTAAATTCCCAGAAAATGTTGGTATATCCAAGATCTCATTACTTGAGTGTCTTTTCAGTGGCCACTTGATTTTATTATAAATTAGACCACTGCATACCCAACTATCTTGACAGTGTTTCTTGGCTCTTCCTCATTTTGGAAAAAAAAACAAAAAACCAACAAACCAGTCAAATATTGTGAAATGCCAAAAATCTCTAAAGGCATTTCTAACATTTCAGAAAATATTCTAGGACTCTTGTCAGCAAGGAAGACTGCATGAATACCATTACTAAGACATGACTAAACATAATTTTCTCTGAATTATGTCATATTTTTCATTTTTTGAAGTAAAAAAAAGATATGTAGATGAAAACACATGCTTCTATAGATGACTTGAAAGTTCAGAATTGCCCTGGAGACTTTGGTTTCAGCCAAAAAGCAGATGCTGCCATGAAATTACACAAACAAATGCTGTAACAGGTTGTTCCTAAACCTAGAATCCTCTTTATTGGAAACTCCCTACCTTTGGCAATTCCCATCAATTGCTATAATAAATATCCCACTTTCTGCCGGCACAGTGTTCATTCCACAGCAGCTCTGGAAGTGTTTATTAATTTTTTTTTGTATTGTCTTCCAACAGCCCCCAAACTATCAGCAGTCCTAAATCCACCCTTTATCCTTGTTTAGTTATTAAATGTTTCTCTTGGATCTGCTTCTGAGACATTTGAACTTTTCAGATGGCACTTTAGTCATTTGTAACAAGTCCTCAGTTGTCCAATTTGTCAAATCCTAAGGGAAATCCCTGAGTTTCCAAGATCTCAAACCAAAAGTCATAGATTCATAGAATGGTTTGGGTTGGAAGGGACCTTCAAAGGTCATCTAGTCCAACCCCCCTGCAAGGAGCAGGGACATCTTGGACTACATCAGGTTGCTCAGAGCCTCATCCAAGGCTGGTGGCATCAGTTGTAAACGGCCTGCTCCCAGGCAGCTCGGGTCTAAAAGCCACCAACAAGAGAGGAAGTGAGCCCGGTGGCTTAGCTTTTGTGTTCATTTCTTATTTCTGTGAAACCATAATTTAAAATACGTTTGTTCATATTATTGGACTTTAGTAGACCATCTAGATATTTCGACCAACTGGAAAAAGTCAGTAGCTGTGTGGCATTTCATGTTGAAATCTCAGTCTGCCTCTAATGTTTTCCATCATGCCGTTATTTCTCCCTGACAGGTAAGGGGAGGTTTTGACACTGTTAATATAACATTGGGTGTTAATCTTATAATCGCCCTGTCAGCACTTTGTGTCGGGGTGTTAATGACCACCTTTCAGCCACTCAGCCTTGCCTGCCAATAAAAATAGTACCGGCACCTATCCAACCGGCAGCTATGCGACTACTTTGCTTTTCCCCCAAAGAATAAATAGAAAATTTCACTAGCCATGTGGCTGGAAAGACGCTCCTCTCTACTTACTCGTTTCCTTTTCCTTCCCTGCACCCGCTGGCACAAAACCCAACTTTGACACTGAGCCTTTTTAATGTCTTTCGCGTGCTTTATTTTAAAAGGTACAAATTATTTCTCAAGTGTTAAAGAAACATAACGCCTTGGCCAGGACAAAAGCAGAATTTTTAAGAGGAAGAAGCACAATTATTTGCCACAGCTCTTTGCTATATAAATGTAACCCAAAGACAAATGCTGTATTTCTGTAATTTCTCAATGGTTGAGATGAGTCCGTATTTTTCTCTCCTCACAGGAGAGGGGCTTTTCCAGCTTCCTGGCAGAAGAAATTGCACAATTCCAGATGACTGACTTTATATGCCTAGAGGAATTTTATTACACAAATAACAAAGGGAGACAAAGAGAGGAAGCGGGAGAGAGCACACACTCAAAATATTAAACAGAGAATAATAAACATTCCTGCAGTTGTCCGTAGGGATTCCAGATGCTGCTCCATCCCTCTGCAAGGCCTGCCAGCCTCTCTTTCAGCCCACGTTAGACCTCTCTGAAAATCTCACTCTCAAATCTGGTGAAACCCCGGGATATTCAGGAGCTTTTGCACCCAGCGAGGCTGTGCGTAGTCGCCATAATATCTGCTTACTTGCTCTCGGAAAGACTGTTCAGTCACAGACAAAATCCACACAAAAAGAATTGGTCTGCGGTATTACGGTCTGTGACGGCGTGGATTTCTGTTGCATTTCTCTCAGCCCAGCTCCTTCAGAGAGCCCGCTGCCCTAAAGCTGCGGTCCTTGTGGCCTGATGTAGTCTGATGATGAATTTCCTCCCCATCCCGCTTACCACATCTCCTCCACCATTGGCATTTAGGGTCTTCATCACAAGTCCCACACAAGTTTAATTTAAATGGAACTGCAGGTTAACTTTCAATAAGGTGTGAGGAGGCCAATCGGCAAAAGCAAAGCAATCTCAGAGCTACAATGAAATCCCGCATTGCAGCCAGTTTGCTGCTCTTACTGTGGTCTTGTTGGGTTTGGTTTTTTTTACTTAAATTCTTATAGGTTTCTTTTAATCAAGTGACGTGGCTGATTGGCCGGGGCTGGTTCCAGCATCATGTGCTATCCATCTGGATTTTATATGCATTGCATTTTCCCAACTGAAAAGAAGCAGACGTACTACCCAACTAATTAGAACTCAGTCCCAAAAAAAGTAACATTTTGTTCCTAGAGAAAAATTTGTTTCTCATGTGGGATTTTAATGCAGACCAAAAAAAGTAGCAAAGCATAAACAATCACCAGTTTCCATGTCGTACAAAGCCAAAGATGCAGTCAAAATTATTTCCGTATTCAAACAAACAGAATTTACTTAGCCTTTGCTTGCTGTATTTTATAGTAAGCATGAATGCTGGAATTCCTATTATCTTGGATGCACAAAGGTATTCATTGTATCATTAGATAAAGAATTGCATATTTTCCACAGCCCTTCCATAATACTGGATGTGCTTCGCAACAGCGAAATCAATGTGAAAGGTCTGACAATAAAACCAGATCAAGATACGCTTCGTCTTGCTGCAATCAGGCATTATTTTAGAGAATACATATCATTTTTGCAAAGAAAAGAATAGAATTGGATTCTAAGTGTAAGGGTGGGTGTAAGATAATCTGTCATTAACTTCAAGAAAAACAGAGTCAGCCAAGCAGCCTCCACTGAGACCCTCACCCAACTGGAAGGTGGACTGATTAATTATTATCCGTCATTTCATGTCAGTCTTGCAAAAATCACTCATTGCTGCTATTCTAAATATTTGTGTAATTGCAGTTAAATCAAAGGGAAGGTTTAACTGGCACTTTTACATGTATTATATACTTCAGAATACATGCCCTACCACAGGTACACAGAATGTATTTTAAAGTGTTAGGGCACTGGAGGTCTATCACTACGTAAACGGAATGAGTGGTTTATCCCACGCTCTGTTTCCCTTCTTATTTTACCTCTTAGCAAGGACTCATAAAAATTCCTGCACTTGGCAGAAGGGAGGGACTTCACCATCTGCAACAAGAACGTTGGGTCAGCTGGTTGGATGGTGAACGTAGATGCAAATCTGCACTTAAGCATATATGTATACGCATGAAATTGTATGTTTGTTTAGAGATGAGGCTGGGGGGGAGAGGAAAAGGAGGCACAGCCCTTCCACCTGCAGATCCCAGAGCACCATAAATAGGTTGCTGTCCCGGCAATTTTCACATCCCAGCCATTAGCTGTGCATTGATTTCAGCATTTCGCATGTTGGTAAGGCTGAGCAGGTCACTATCGTTCAAAACAAAGATGTCCAAGGCTCCAATCCAAACAGCTGTGCCTCGTATTTGATTTTAGCCTTGTGGACTGTAAAAACCGCAGACCCCATGTTCCCCAAGGAAGTCTTGCATAAGCTTTGTTCTCAATTAGCGGAGCATAGAGAAAGTAAAAGGTCCAGGCTTCCGCTGACCTTGCAACACTGAGAGCAAATGGTCAAGCCTCTCCTAGAGATGTGTGTGTTTAACTCTTGTCAACAGCCATGGGACTAACAACATGTGCGTATTGAGGGGCAGCTATAACCCCAAAGTAAGCAAATTAGGAGAAGCCAAGAACAATCAAACTTTGTTACATGTTAGAATTTTGCCAAAACAATAGTTATTCCAGAATTATTTTATAGGTTAAGCAAATCTCTCCATCTGCAGTGGGATTTCATCTTCCCAGTAGAATTTAGTTACTAGCTTTTCAGGGGTTTAATTGTTTTGATAAGTGAAGCAAGTCTCCAAGAACTCTTGTGCAAAAAAAAAAAAAAAAAAAAAAAAAAAAAAAAAAAAAAAAAAAAAAAAAAAGGAAGCAGCTGCTTGCAGAGAGGAGACGACATTATGGTTAAGGAAACCTCCTGGGAACACGATGACAGGCACAGTGCTTACAAACTGCAGAGACGTGAGAAGGCGGGAACGCTGTTTCATTTTGTGATCTCTTCTGCCTGGTGGGAAAGTGGTTTTGGAAGAGTGGGAAATTCGTATGAACTTGCTTTGGTATTTCTGAGGACAGAAGTTCTTTATTGACAGCCTGGGTGGTGCTAACGTAAATGTGCCCCTTTGCACTTCATTGCTGGTGTGCAGAGAACACTCCTAGGGAAGAGACAAGTTCACCCTTCTTGTCTTTAAACCTTAGGTTGCCCCTGAACCTTCAGCTAGCAGTTATTTTGGAGGATTTTTTTTTTTTTTTTTTTTTTTTTTTTAAATACTGACATTTTGTCAGTAAAATTTAGACTGAGGCCACTAAAGCAATTTTCACAAGCTACCCTTGGATACAGCCATCAGCTGGTCACAGCTTTCAGTTGCCACCAGCCTGCCTTTGACCAAAGTCACTAAATGGCGCGCTCAGCTCTTCAACGTTAGCTGTGGGATTCAGCCACAAGATGAATTAACAGAAGATTAATAGATAATGCATGGTCAACTGCCTCACGAATCTACAAAAACCCTGTAGCCAGACCTTCAGCAGCCCATCAATAGTTATTTTGAGCCATCCAGTTTCCTTGCTGTCATGCCCCAAAGAGATTGTCAGCACTGGTGTAAGAAACTGCCCTGGTTCTGGCCAGAATAATTTTCACCTGAGCTGGGAGAGGAGCTGGAGCTGGTGGCACCTGCAGCTGGGGGACACAGCTGGGACAGCTTACCCAAATTGGCCAAAGGGCTACTCCACACCATGTGACCTCATGCTCAGTGTATAAAGTGGGAGCGGGGCTGAGAGGCAGGTTTTGTTACTTAGGAGGGAGGTGGGCATCTGGATCCCTGGTGAGCTATTGTGCTGTTAATTATGTGCTTAAGTATTTTCTGTTATTGTTTTGTTTGTTTTTCAGTCTCTGTTTTCTTTTTTTTCTGTTGCTTTCTTGAACTTTTTTTTATCTCGACCCATGAGTTTTGCCTTCTTTCCTTCTTTACCAATTCTCCTCTCTGTCCCACTGGAGAGTGCGTGAGAGACTGTGTAGTTTTGTCCTGAGTGGGGCTAAACTACAACAGAAACACAGGAGTAAGAGTGGAATTTGTGCATTTGACTGAATTACTGCAATGAGACCTGTGGGCTACAGGAGACTCTGTCATGCAGGGCTTTGCAGGATGGCTGGGGAGTAAGAAAGTTCTCTTCCCTTTCTTTGACCAAAAGGTGCTTGTAAAGAGGAAGATACCCAAGCCAATAAAAACCTATAGAAATATAAACCAAAAAGAAAACTGGCAGTTTCTTTGAGACTGCATGGCTAGTCACATACTTCTAAAATCAGATGAAAGTTGCCCCATTTACATGTGAACGTAATGCAAAAAAAAAAGTACCAGCCATAAAACAGGAAAGCACGCAACTGTGTGACCTTGGGAATTAATAAAGCTGGTCCATTCCCTGCTTTATCTCCATCGGCGCAGCAGGTTCAACAGGTACATATGGTATCTGTGGGAAAATGGAAAGCCTAACTATAGTTGTCATGGGAAAAGACACTACAGGTGATTCTGAGTTGCTTCATTTTTCCTGAATTTATCAAGTTATCTGTTTTAGCCTTAAGTGGAAAAGCTGAGTACAGCTGGGTCTTTTTCTCTATCTAGTAAGCTACAGGATGCAAATCAAAGAGCAAGTACCAGTACAAAGTGTGCCCTGCACGCTTTAGGCAGGAGTCTACTTGCTCTGCTGGTGACATTGCCTCCATCTGGCTCTCTATTTAGTAGAAAACACCTTCAAAAATACATGTCTTTATTTGATTGAAAAACCCAAGGAGGACATGATTTAATAGAAAGCCGTATCCAGCATCAAGGATGCTGAAACCCCTCAAAGGAACAGCAGTTTGGTTGGCATACAGAGAAACACATATATGTGTACATACACACAGTCCTTGGTGCTGTTTCTAAACATTTTTAAAATGAATTTGTTTCTTGAAGGAGAGAAGGTAGTCTTTTGAAACTATGACTGGAGAAGGTGGAGCTATTTCCAGCTTTGTCAAGTGCTGTAATCATGAAAAGGTCAGTCATTCCCTCTTCTTCCCACTCTCCTTTCTGCTGTTCTTCTCTGTTACTGGTTTGGTCGTACCTACAAGACAAATGTTAACAAGGTAATACTTGTCAATGCTTTCAGCAGTTTGGAAGAACTTTTAGTCTGTTCTGTTTGCCTCCATAATCACTTTGTTATGTGTTAACTCATCATTCAAGCCATGTTATAATTTGGGGCTTCCGGATGCATGGTCATGCTGCTATTAACTTCAGCACTAATACATGATTTTACAAAGAGTGTGTACATATAGGGAACAGAAATGTCATTCTTTCTCCAGTGTCCATGAGAACAGAACTTAACTCACCTGAATGTCTGTGAATTCTCGTATTTAATTCACTCAATTTAATTATGAAATCACATAGCTTTTAAAAAATATCTATTCTTTCCTGGCTCTGGCGCTCTCCATCTGTTACACCTCTAAAATTGGCTTTTGAATGTTGAATTATCAACAGTTTGTTTTCATTACTGACACACTATGTTATGAAAAATCTATAAACAGCAGACTTCTCACTAATTATTAAAATGTCATGATTTAATATAACTAAATATTTATTTAATTTATACCAACACCTTTTTTTTCTATTTAATTCAAGATTGTCCATCACCTTTGAATGGTAGCTTCCTGGACAGTTAAGTAATAGAGTAGGCTTCATTTTGGAAGAACAAGAAACATAGCTTTAAATTGTTTAGTGCTGGGTTTCAGAGCAGTGGATTCTCCCATTTTGAACTTGCTCAGTGTCTCAAACAATGCCATGAGCAGTTTTGACCAAAACATCTACATGTCTTAAATAATAAAATAGAACATACACACAAAGTGCAATAACACAGTCATTTCTAAAACATACTTTTGAAGACACTGATGTGTGCTTTAATTTCTAAGCCCCTGAATTGTACCAATGATGAACTGGTATTTTGAAGGATTCAAAAACCTCATCCAGTGCAGAGAAGCTGCCCAGTGTGGAGAAAAGAGCGACCTTGGAAAAACTGACTGTTTCTACAGAGAAATTTGGTAAATAAGTTCCTGTCTGGTTTCCTTTCATCGTTTACAAACAAGACTAGTTTCCAAATGCAGCTGAGCTGAGATTACAGACCTGCTTTTAGTTTGTGTGACTAACAGAGGGGAAACTATCTCTTACCACCAGTTGAAACGCATTGGAAAAATAACGATGGCCCTATTAGATTAAGGGATATAAAAACTGGCCTGAGAAGAGTGGTAATTTCAGACTGACCAGCAGCATGCATACCAGTATTTTTCTTTTCTGTTTACCATATTTATATAAATATTCACCAAGTGTTTATTTGTAAGACTTCATTTGGCACTTCCTGTACACCCTAAAATGTCACTGACTTCAGTGGGCGTATAACAGGATGCCAGCGCAGGCCGAAGGTTTTGAATTATGTGTTGCGTGTTTCTTCCTATCTGAATGAAGGCCTGTTAGTACCCCTCCCAATCTAAGCATCAGGCCTCTGGCGAATATTTATATTGGAAGTCAAAATCCTTAATCAAAAGAGAATTTCTCAAAAGATGAGGCTGCTTTGGAAATTCTGGTCTTAATTACACAACGATTGGTCTCTTCTCTGCAGTTTTGAAGCTCACATAACAAACACAACACAATGAGGCCTGAATCAAAGCAAGCAGCCCAAAGTTAGTAGTGGTGTTTTCCTTCCTGTAATTTCTGCCAGCCTCAGTGAGGCATGTTTATTACAAACTTTTACAAATTATATGCTAACATTAAACCCAAGCTATGTCCTTGTCTGGAATAAGTTCTTGTACTTAGTGTAGTATGAAGTCTTCTAAAAATATAGCTCAGAAGAGAGTATGAAATAGAGTCATTTCAAGGGTAACTTAGGTTACTATGTCTTCAAGACACAACTGAGAACTTGGAGATGGCTGAGCAGGTTGGGTTTCTGGCTGTTCTCTAAGGTGTCTATATTTTCTGAAACAGCATTTGGAGGTACTGTTAAAACTGAGTTTAGGATTAAGTTTATTAGCATTGCCTATTTCCATCAGTCTTGACCTTAGGAGGAAGACACCTTTGTCTTTAACCGGATTTCACTCATTACAGTGGGCATCCTTTGCTATTCATTCTCTGTATGGACCCCAGTTCATGCTTGTGCAAAGTGGCACATTATTATTTTCTTAGTTTCTTCCAAGATGTGTAGGGTAAGAGATTACTTAGGGCCATATGCTCCAAACTTAACAGTTTTATCTTATCTCTTTATTTTATCTTATGCTCCAAACTAAACAGTTTTCCAAAACCAAATCTGTGTCTAGAGGTTGTGTGTCAATGACAGTGTAAGTACCTACAGAAATGAAAGTAAGTTCTTCATTTGCCTTTTTCTACTTGTCCTGTACTTCAGGACATGGTTTAGTCGGCATGGTGGTGTTAGGTTGATGGTTGGACTTGATGATCTTGGAGTTCTCTTCTGACCTTAAAGATTCCATGTTTCTATGAAACACTGTGAGGCAGGGTGTGTGTATTGTCCTCTGACTTGTTCACAAGCCCCTTCAGTTTCAGCCCCAGAAAAGATATAGGAGTCTGTCAGTTTTCTTAGTAGGTGATTACGATTTGATCATTATAAAATGTTTACAAATCTTATGGCCTGCAAAAGTGTCTCTAGTACCACACAAACACGACCAGTCCCACCATCTCACACCAGCCACAGAGGAGCACTGAAAGCCAATGGTTGTGAGTAGAGAGGTTGCTGCAGCTGATGGGGAGCTACCACAAAGATCTTGTTTTAACATGCTATTTTACCTTCTAAAGGACATTTGAGAGGAAAGGCCTTCAAAGGCCTTTGAGGCTGGTCTCCTGTGTCAGATACACAGACTTGTTCATTAATTAATCGAGCTTCAGAGTTAAAGCAATGAAGTTTTTTTGTCTGCCTGCAGCAGTTCTTGACTGGTCGGTGATCTTTGAAAACTGTCATCGTCTTCTGCCATTAGATAAGTTTATAGCATTTTTTAAATTTAAGTTGTCATCAGATCTCCCCACTTCTCCATTAGTGGTTTTTAGAGAAAGTACTATCAGAATATAATATTTATTGTGGAACTATTACTCTTATTCCTCTACCAGAGTTGATCATAGCAAGGCCTTTTGATTAAAGCTTTTAAAACACTTCCAAACATTGAGTTGGAAAGAACTTCCATATTTATTGTTGCTTGAAAGTCTTCCTGCAGCGTCTTCTCTGGCCTTTCAGTCACCCTAACAAAAACCATGAGCATGTGAATGCAAAACGTGATATATCCCTGACAATTTTCATGCTCTGTCTCTCTTCACAGCTAGAACATTTAAGAAATTAAAAAAAATAAAACAAAGTAGTTGACATTTATTGAAGGGAAGAGGTTATGGAATTATGTCAAACAGAACACTGCAGCAGAATCGAGCCTGCCAGTAAGTTTAACTCTAGAAAGAGTTTTATTGCTCATTGTAATTATTAACATCTTTAGTTAGAATACCATTTGGGTATCATTAAAGTAAATGCAAATTATCTAGGCCTATCCTTAAGGATTTCTTTTAGATGCTTTTTTTTTGTCACTCAGCTCACTAATGGATCATTTTTATCATAGAGTATCACATTATTTACATTAAACACTTTAGCAATGTTCAATGTCCTGTTGAGCTGGGAATAAAATTGCACAGATTTATCACTGTATTGCAAATGATTTGAAATAAACGCTTGTGAGTTGTACCTTCACTTAGCAGAGCATTCTCAATAACCAGTCTCTGTGTTCATGCTATGAACCTGAACCTTCTGGAAGTGAAGTCCATCTCAGCTGGAGCTTTGCCTTCACTCAGGTACTTGAGTTGCAACATCTCCTCCATAACATTTCTATGGCCATGGAGCATAGAAAGGAGGAGACAGGGACTCAAATTAAAATGAAGTCTCACATCATGTGTAAGTGATTTCCTCTCTGCCCCCTGAATAATCTAAACCAGTGATTTAAATTTATCTGGTTTTGTCACTGAAATGGGCTAGAAGCACCTGCTAGGGCACACACTACATCTAAACTTTGAGATAGTAACAACCAGCTGCGAGGTAGGAATGGAAATCTGAGGACTATACTTAAATTGCTCCTCTAGATCCACCAAAGGTTATCCCATTGCATGCTTACCCAGCCTCTTGCAGTACTGGCTAATTACTTCTTCTAAAGCCAAGAACTTAGGTTGTTTTTTTTTTTCATATAACTTTTTCAGAAGTCCTAATTAATCTTAAATTGATTTCATCCTTAATGCAGCCAGATAACTAAATTACTTCCTTGCACAGTTTGCCAAATGTTCTTCCAAAGCACCCCAAGATTCTCTGAATTACAGATAAGGCCACTTATCAAACGATTTCAGCACATATTACAAATATGGCCCCAAAGGATCATTTTTGTTATAGACCACTACACAGGCATGATTAATAAATTGCATCTTCACAGAACATGTTTTGAAGATAATGGTAAATGAGCAAAACAAAATTTTAACAAAAGACAATATTCTTACCCCTGTTTACACAGGGAAAGGAATTTGAGGAAAGAAATTTTGCCTCTTCCTCTACAGAATAACACCAGGAAAACTATGCAGCAGGATCTTTGTGATCTTTTTTTTCCACTTTGTTTCCTCCATAAATATTTCCTCCCATTGAGGGTATGTGGGAGAAAGATCAAGTCTGAATAACTCCCTTAAAACATCCTCTGAGCAGGAGTGCTACTTGCTTCTAGGAGTTAGGTTTCTTTTTTTGTTTTGATTTTTTTACATTCAATGCATAACTGAGATGATCAAGCAGATTTAATGAGCAGTCTGCGTGCCCTCAGGGAAACACAGATCTGCATGACCTTCCCAGTGGCTTCTAGTTTTTGTCAATAGGGCTGAAAAGTCATTGTTTTGTAATTGTTGTCTTAAAAATGTTAAACTGGATTAAGTGAAGATATCCTGCCAATTTGAACCTAAAACTGAAAAGTCCAATAGTTTAGGTCTGGAAGAAAATACATCTGCTTAGCATTTGGGTTTCCTGCTGGAAATAGTGCAAATTCTTCCAGGGCAGCATTCCAGAGACATCTGTAGTCTGTCATAAACAGGGTGCCCCTCCAGCCACACGTTCACACCAACATTAAACTATTTACTCTGTTGTGAAATAGCAGGAGAGTGCTACCTCTCCATGTGATGTGTGCTTGGTTGAGCAGTGATTCCTCACTCTGCCAGGTGCTTACAGCTCAGCTCACTGCAGAGACAGACAAAACAATCCCATCTCTTTGCTATTTTGCACATTTGGCTTTCTCTATGCTTCCTTTAAGAAGTATGCAGACTAAAGGATTTTGCTAGTTTTACCTTTCCTTTTATTCATCTTCAATTTTTTTTTTCCTCATCAGACAATGGCATACTCCATGCTTTTTCTGAATTTAACAAAAAAAGGTTCTGAAAAGGCAGAAGTACTTACTGTTGTTTTGTCCTATATACTGAGATAAGTTTCTTCGTGGTGTACGTGAAGAAAGCTGATATTCATACATCTCTGGTTTCATATATATATATATATATATACACATATATATATGATTCTGAATACTGATTGCACTGACGTACTTGATCAACACAGCCATCCCTCGGTAATCCTGGCAGTTTAGGACTATCAGGTACCAGCCTCTCCCGTTGAAGCGCTTCTCTGCATAAATACAGTAAATTTTTGTTGCACCAGGAACCTGAATACCATTCTCTCCTCTGCCAAGGAATATCTAACTATCAAGTTGATTGATCAACTGCACTCTCCTCCCCATCCCTCAATATATACTAAGTGAAAAAAAAAAAAAGAACCTGTAAGCCAGAGAAATGTTTTCAAACTAAAGCACAAGGGATTTTTGTAAAACAGGTCCCCACTCAGGTGAATGCTTTACATATCAGAATGAGATTTCCTTTGGCCAGTTTGGGGATGTTTAATTCAAAGACCAGATTCACAGTGGAGAAACATAAGTAGAGTTAAATGCCTTACTCTGAGGGATACAGCTGACATCTTGCTGTTTTCCTCTGGAAGAGTTCAGCGTGCTGGTCTCCAGGGACATTGCTCCGAGCTGACTTAGCTCTTCCCCCCCTTCATTGAGGAAGAGATGTGCCTAATCCTCGAGCACAAATCCTGCTTGCTGGCAAGGTGCCTTAGAGTTAGGTGTTGCACTAGCCACCACTGTATCCTCTGCAGATTTAGCCTTGTCCTTCTTCCATGCAAACCTGCTCCCTTCAAATATTAACTGATTAAATAGTAGAAAATCGGAATTAGTTTTCACTTAATGTTCTTTAAGGTAAGTTTAAGATAGGAAGATGCAGGTACAAATAAGAAGCAGCTGTATTTAGAAAAAAAGAAAAGGTGGTTTCCACTGAAGTCACCATCAAGAATAGCTGAGATGCTTAACATTTCTTAGTTTCCCCCATGCTAACATTTTTTGAATAACTATTATCCCTGCCCAGCATATTTTCTCCCTCTTGTGCAGTCAATATTCTGTATTTTTACTTTTGTGAGTCTGTTCTGTCACACTAGCAAGAGTGCTATTGTTATTTTGATATGCTTGTGTAAAATACATTATTTGAACTTCGAATTAAAAGGACAACATTTTGAAAATGGCTTCATTAAGGTCTAGTTTATGAATCTGTTTTAGATATGCAAATGTTTTATATTCATCATTTCCAGCTGAAAGCACCACTGTTATTACGGTTAAACACATGCAATCGGTACTACCCTTACATTTCTCCAACTAACTTGGGCAATTATTTGCATGAGCATCACAGATGTAGCTCTAATTGTCTTTCACATAATTTATTTAAAAATTATTTTGACTTCCAATAGCTTGAATTTTTCTAGAATGTGAGTTTCTCTTAAAATTCCTAGACTTTGATAGCATCATCAGGTGTATCCATCACAATCTTATTCACTTAAATGAAAAATAATTAGTTTACCAATGTTCTTTGGAGTTTATCTTTTAATAAAGCAGCTTTTGAGAGTCTAAAAACATTAAGTAGGATCCCTTGAAACAGACAGTAACCACCTGAGCTCCAAATCTTACCCTTTTAGCTTCTCTTCATCTAAGAAAAAATATCACAAGAAGCTCTGCTTCTGTCTGGTGAGTACTCTGATGGCAGAATTAGCTTTCAGAAGACAAATAGCTTCTTGAAATATTTCTTGGCAATTTTTGTCTGATCAGTAATTACATGCTTTCCAATAAAAGGAGGAAATGTTTTGTTGTGTCTGACGATAGCTGAGGTCTCAAATTCTTACTGTTTCCATAATAATTTCCTTCCTGTATTTGACTTCATTCCATTCCAAACCAAAGTTTTTAGCAATGAAAGGACATGTCAGCTTCTGGACAAACCTGCATGACTGTACATGGCATGATCTTAGGAATGGAACAGAATGATAAGTAATGGGTCAGTCATTGAAACACTGACTGTGTAAAGCAAAATGTGAGACTCGCACCTTTTTCTAATTCCTCAGCAACAACCCACTGAAAATTTCAATTTAATTAAAAAAAAAAGCTAAGAATTAAGGCTACACAAGGGTTTTTTTCCCCAAAACTAAAGACAAGGGATATAATATATGGTCTAGTAGTTAGGATAGAAAACTGACTATTTTATGTTCTTATTCCTGCTCTTTTCCTAGCATGTTATGAAAGTTTGGGGCAGTCACTTAGTGTGTAAATAAGGCTCCTAAATAAGTGGTTTGATTTTCATAAATGCTGAGCATCTGAAGGTTCTTAGCGTACTTCTCAGCATCAGGTTTCTCTGTCAGCTCATCTGTGTCCCTCTTTTCCAGGAATGTAACTTTTCAGGCATTCATGTTTTCACATCTTCACTTTAATCTCCTGTGCATTGCCATTTCCACCAAACACTCTGGGAGTCATAGGCAAAGAAAATATGAGTGGAAAGGATGAATATTGCTAACGGGTGATTTCTTTTACTCTTCCTGGCAAGAAACCCTCTTACTCAAACTGAGCAAGTGGATGCTTACACAACAGTTTTTGTGAGCAAACTTTGAAAACGCTATCATTTGCCAAATGGATCAGAAATCATTTTATGTTCATCTAATTTCCACTCAATTTTTTTTTTCTAGATGGCCTACCCCCCCCAAAAAAAAAAAAAACCAAAACAAAACCAAAAAAAAAACCAAACCACCAACTAACCTCTTTAATTTTTATTTCAGTGGGGCTGAGGGGCAGAGATTTCAGGGGTTTTCCCAACATTTGGAAAGAAGACAAGCAGGATGATATTTAAGAAGGCTGGTATTAAGGGTGGGATTTCAGAAGTAGTCAATACTGGCCTAATTTTGTTTCTGTTGGAGTCAACAGTAAAAATGTTATTTACTGATGGCAAAAGAGTCATGGTCCTTTCTGGAAATCTGTTTTTTACCCACATGCCATGACTTTATTTCTTTGAGCCCTGAGGGACCTGACCTGGTACCCTTAGCCAGCCCAACACATTTCTCTTACAGCAACAGCAGGCCCTCAGATGTGTTTAATAGAATGGTTTTCTGGCCACAATGTGCAGATGTTTAAATAGCATCCTTACATTAATCCTTAGCACAATTAAGTTCTTGTCTTTCTGAAAATTGTTGATAAGTGCAATGGAATTATTAGATGACCACTTAATTTTAAGAATCTTAAGTGGTCAGGTAAGCAAGGTAAAAAAAAAAACCTTCTGTAAAACCTTTTTGCTTTTCTCTGTTCTCTGTTTTATATCTTCTTAGATAAAGAACATTTGCTTAACCTAATTATCAGACACTACTTAAATATTAAGGCATCTGCTCATGTTCACATTTAGAGATGTATCTCTAATAGCTAGGAGTGCCAAATCTTGTATCGAAAGGTAGCTCTGGAGGCTAACAAATGTGCATTGAGAGTAGTAGCACCAGGCACTTCCGGTGCCAGGACAGTGAGGTATTTGCTGTCGTTTGCTTACCTGACTCAGAAGAAGGTAGCCTAGCTCTTCAACTTCCACCTAATTCCCTTGTACTGCTGACATGTGTCCTTTCATCCTGTTTTTAAAAGATCAGTGAGGTTCTGAAGGTATTTAATCTGTGTGTGTGTTGTCTGAAGGTACATTTGCAAAAGTCTCCTCAGTAGCTCAGACAAGCAAACTCATAAAATTTCCAAGGTCTAAAGCCACCTGTTGGCAGAGCTCCTAAGACATTGTGTCAGAAGCAGGCGTTATTTCTGCAAGAGGAAGAGGAGAGACACCAGAAGAAGAAGGTTAGCATGTCTTGCCTTGTACACAGGTCCAGCCCCCTACATGCCTGGTCTCTGGGAAAGGTGGCACAGCTTTAAATTGTCCAAGCCTTCAGTCAGAGAATAAAGCTGCCTTAAATATCTACCTGTTTTCTTATCTGTGCCACATCACGTGAACTAGCAGCCCGGAAGATGTAGCCTTTCGTTTTTGAGAAACCGCGATGGACAGCACTGTAGTCAGAAGGTTATAAGTACAACTGATGAGCTGGAACAACGCAAGAGCGTCACTACAATAAAATACTGATTCACTCCCACTGTCTCCTTACCCTTCCTTCCTTTCCAGGCCATGCCTACAACTAACCCATTGATGGGACTTCAGAGAAATGAATAACACGCATATTTTTAGAGCAGCTAGAGGAAGATGTTTAAAGTGTAGTAGATAAAGTGTTTTACAAATCTTGACCTTACTGAACAATCTAGAAATCCAACGAGGAATGTTATCTGCAGCTGTTGCAAGAATGCATCAAGAAAAGGCTTACATTTTGCAGAGACATGTCTACTATGCAAAATAAAGAATTTATGTTAATTTGCAATGCAGTATTAAGCCAAGCATATATTAAAACTCAGGGACAGCACGGAAGTTTCAAAGTTTCCATTCTGAACTTTGGAAACTGTTCTTGTAAATATCTACCCCAGATGCAAGTTTGTCTCAAGAGTATACATAATAACACAAGGTGTGAGTAAACTTTCTAAACAAAATTCTCAAATTGTTTTGGATACTGACATCCTTGGAGGAAAGAAAGAATTTAATTAAAAACACATACAGCATTGCTATTCATAAACTTGTCCAAGCACCACAAGTCATAAATCAAATTGGTTTTATTTATTAACTCTGTGGCAAACACATACCAAAAAAATTAAAAAATCTTGCAAAACAAAACATTATAGCTAAAGATGAATGAAATTTCTTGTTGAATACAAAATTAATTGAGACATTGAGGCTGGGACATACTAAAACCCTTTGCAAACTCAGATCAGCTTCAGTGAGTAGCTTTGTTCCTGAAACTGGGGTAATTAACTACTATGCTTTGAAGTGGAAATAAGAAAATAAATAAAAGTTTTGATTTCTTAAACCAGTATTGCCATTTTGAAATATAATTTAATTTTTTTAAAGGGTAGAGCTCTGGAAACCAAAATGGAAATTAAGTCCTCTTGAGCACAAAAAGGCAAAACAAATCATTTTGCTCTACCCCAAAGGAAAAAGAGCATTGTGTATAGAACATGATTAAATATTTTAATTAATTGTAAGGTTCTTTTTAAATTACTGCCCAATTCACCTGACCCCCTGTCATCCTTATGTCCCCACACACTCTCAAAACAAGGATATCTCTTCCTTCTAGTGTGACCCCTCCTGGTCTCCCTGATGACCATCACATCACATGAAAACATCCTTGTCCACGCTGCTCTGACTCCACAGGAGACCTCATAAAGATTCATCATTCATACCATTAAGCAAATAGTGCAAACATGCAATTATTCAACAACAAATATGTGCCTCTCTCCTTTACTTACGCTTTTTGGCTCCTAAAGACATACAGATATAATCTTGACTCTAGTTGAACTTCTTTAGGAAAAAAAAAATAAATAAATGTATCCCACATAAAAATCTATTTAGTGCAAATCATCCTAGTGAATCTCCATGGATGCAATATGGGTCGTCTTTTATGATTTAATCCATTATCATGAGTTGGAAAAATGAAATTTCCGTGCCAGCTGGGTCAGTGTTTTGAACATCTGGATGACAATAAGTAGAAAATTAAATCACTGAGAACTTTTATCTAGGTAGTATATAAAGGCAATCTGGCTAGACATTTACCTGCAATAAATAGCACACTCCTTCCATTTTATTTCCCATTTGACAATCACTTTAAAAATTTCAGCTGACAGTGTTCCTGTAATTAGAAAGCACTCCATAAGAAAAGATGTAATTCTGGGAAGAGTATGTGATAATAATATTTAACAATTTAATTGTGTTCTTGTTTTAAGTGCAAACAGGCCTTCGTGTTAAACATCGACCCCTTGACAAATTTCCACAATACGCACATCAGATATGTCACGATGGAAAGCTGCCAAGTAGTGATGCATTCAGGACTTCGAAAATAAAAAGTCAATTAATTCAGAAAATGTGACTGCAGAATAAATCTTCTGCATGAGGACGTTAGGAGCTCTCTAGCTCACAGAGCCTTGGGAATCAAGTTGCTTACATTTGAGAGTCCATGCACTGCCTTTCAGTCCTTCTAATTTGTTAATGTATGCAACTACACACATTAATCAAAATATGCAAAGCTATTATTTTTTAATTATTAATTAGATAAGGGGAAGGTGTTAATATTTAGCTGTGACTTAATTTCAATGGTTTCTTGAGCAATGACATCACATTAGGAAAACTGTAATTGCTATCAAAGTAAATTTAGGAGGTATAGAAACTGGCTTGTTTTTTCTTAAAGACAAAGAATGGAACGCTATTAGTTTCATCTGCAAGCACGATTTTCATCTGTGAAAACTACTCTTTCAAAGTCAGAGCCCTTTAGTATTTAGTGCTGGAAGACGATCACACTTCAGCATGAGTATAGCAAAAATTTGAAATTTTTCGGTTAAAAAAAGTTCATAACCAAGTAATTTGCAAGTAACTTCTGCATGGTACCACTTAAGTGGTAACAGAATATAGATTGTTCACCACTAAAACAGTCCTTGAATCCAACACTGTGCAATGTGTTAACTAACGTAATTATGCTGGAGAGCACAGACTGGTAAGGAAATAAGGAGCGATGAGATTTTTTGACAAAGACAAAATATAGAATATTAGTGCACTTGTGAAGTGCGGGATGGGGGGGAGGGGGCGCAGAAATTTGAGAGTCCTGTTACAGTAGAGCAAATATGAGAAAAAGGAAAATGCATTGGAAAATTTTCAGCTACAGAAAAGAGACACATCTCCACGGCACTTTACAGGAATTTACTACTTTTTTATATTCTTAGATATGACAAATTAGTTCTTAGGAGACACAGGAAGGAAGAGCATTCAGATACTCCTGACAGAGATAAAGAGTAGTACAAAAAAAATGATCTCAAGACCCACTGAGGGAGAGTAAGTCATCTAAAAAATTAACCAGCTGCCACACAAAGAGGCATTCGTAACACCGCGAGCTTCAACATCGTGTTTGGACCAAAAAGATAAGAAAAGCAGTTCTATATTACTCAACGGGCACTCGCAAGTCTCTCTCTCTGTGTTAAATCCAGGGCAAATTCCCAGACATCTGGAGTCTGGGGGACACTTCCGCACAGCTGAACACTAAAGCAAAGCCCAGGGCCATCTCCTGGCAGGACAGAAGGAAGGGATGCCAATTAATCTGAGAACACTGTGCCTGAGAAGCCTGCTACTGAAGGCTACCCTATGTTATGAATAGCTTGAGGAAAAACTGGGGGCTTTTGGAGGGAAGATGTAAGGAATGTGGCTGGGAGGAGGACTGGGGTCTTTATGCTGTTCCTGGCTTGAGGGTCACAAAGGTCTGTTAGGGTAAGTGGCTAAATGGGGTTTTAAACCATACATAAGACGTACTGAGATGACCAGACTGGTACTTACAAGATCTCTGAGAAATGAGCAGTCTGTCATTATCTTCACTAAGACAATGCTGTTTCCATAAATGTCTCACAACAGGCTTCTTCAGAGCAGACCGTCCTTGCAGTTTTCAGTCCCCAGTGTCTCTGAACCGGGCGGCCTGCGTATGCAGATCCGACTGTTCTCACGTGCAGGTACCCAGCCAACTGTTTAAAGAAGAAGTGTTTTGCTCAGACACGTTACAGATCCACATATATTTTCAGATGTGTACGGTACGCAAGCCTAACATTGACAATCCAGCCCTTTCACACCAAATAGTTTCGTACGGCTCTTTCCCCCTCCTCCCCCTTGCCTGCATGAAGGCGAAGGCGACATTTGGAACTAAACTCGCTAAAAACAATTTGGTTCATCACTGCACATTGAGCATAGGTGAAAATACCACACTTTTGCCTTGTGACAGCAACACAGCGTGTCCTTGGGGTTAGTTTTAGGGTATTGACTCTTCCAGAGCATCACGTCTTTTAGTAAATGGGTAATATACGGTGCAGTTCTGGTCTCATCACAACATCTGTAATAGCTGGGAGAACTGCCACTCGCCAAGCCAGCCAGCGCTCTGCTGACAGACAAAGTGAGCATTATACTGAAATGCCATTCCTCAGCTGTTTGCAGAATTAATTTCCCTGTAGAATTTTCTAATTAGTTGGCTCTTTCCAGCCCGTTCCCCACAGAGGAAGCAGAAAGGAAGCAAAAGGCTAGCACCTGCTCCTAAAGCTCTGGCTTGGAAAAAAAAAAAAAAATTAAATTTAAGGATGACATATACAGTAAGTATTTAGGCACTAGAAAGTCTTCTATCCATGCAGCTGTGGGGATGAAGTAACTCTGTTTGAAAGCTTAATGGAGATTCTTCTGTGGGGAAGAATTTCCAGTGGCTCACATTCCAGATAGTTAACCACATTACCGAGGGGAAGAAAAAGAGATCTGTTCAAGCATTAAGGACTGTCTTAGGGGGGAAAAAAAAAAAAAAAGAAAAAGAAGGAAAAAAAAACCCAAACTAATCTGTAGAAAAGACAGACAGATGAATCCAGACCTGAGGATAATTCTGCATGTAGCTCATTCAATCACCTATGGGTTATTTTCAATCATTCTCTTTTTCTCCAATTTCAAATTAAAATCCATTATTATGTTGGAATGCAGCGTATGATATTATCTTAGAAGTAACAGCTAACACAACAGAGTCTGTTCCTCGCTGAAGCGAGTCACCGGAACAAAAGGAATAACATGGTTATTGCTCTGAATTTACGTGCAGTGGGTCACTGTACAGGAAGAACACATGAGAGGCATTCCATGGAAAATAAAAACAAGAACAACACAGTCCAAGAAAAGCAGTTTGCATTTCTGACTACACAGGCACTTTCCCAAAACAACTTTAAATACTGAACATAAAGAAAGATCATGGTCTACTAAGAGTTGCATACATGAGGGAAAAAAAGCTCCCTCATTACGGACATCAGAATAAGCCACAATCACTTCAATAAATAGTTTTCATTGTCTTTCCACAGTGACCCGACAAAATAGTAGACATTACAAAGAAGAAAGGTTTTAGAATAAGACTATAGATATCATCTAACTAAATTAATTTGGTGTTTTGATCAGCACAAGGTGAATAAAGCTCAGAGACGAGCAAGAGTTATCCATTAATAAGTGAGATAGACAATACTGTACAATTAAAAACCTAATTTTTGTGTCATTCCAAAGATTCCTGAAACTTGTTTCTTAATAGAATCAATGCATGTGTGTCAATGTATGTATATATTTAGAGTAGGGGTATGTGTGATTAAAAGACATTTTAGTTAATAACATAATGATTTTGTGCATCAAGGCACAGTGTTATGCTTTTATAAACTCATAATTTTCCAGTACAGTTTCAGATAACCAAATGCACAGGGAGCGCAGGCAGGGGTTAAGGTTCTGTTAGACCAGAGGAAACAAAAAGAGAATGTTGCCTGCCTGGGACAAACACCTAGAGCCTGCTCCCCACTCGGAGAAAATTTTGAAATAAAAGTAATGAGATAAAAAGTGGAGATGTAAGGCAAGGCTATTCCTCCTCCTCGCTGTTTGTCTGTGGAAAATGAGAGTATGAGTGGCATTTAGCCTTGTCGTACGAGGTGGCAGTAGCATATTCATTTCAAATGTCTACATTTATTCCAAGTGGACTTCCTCCTAAAGCCTGCATTGAAGAGGATAATTTCAAATTTCAGAAAATCAAAGTAAACAACACGCATTTATATTCCTCGGAAGTGCTGCAGCTAAATTCATCTGCGGCTTTGAATATCTCCCATGGTACTTTAGTCCCATTAACTGCACCTGTTCTCTTTTTCTTTCTTTGTTTTTTTTTTTTTTTTTTTTTTTTTGAGCGGGAGGCATTGTTTCCCCCTCAATAGCAGGTGTCTGGCTTTTTAAGGATGCATAGAATATTTTATTTCATTACCGTCTAGGCATTTCAAATGAAAAAAAAAAACCAATCCAAAATGCCTCATCCCATCATTTCCCTCTTTGAAATTAAACGTAAATAGTGGAAGGAGAGTGTGAGCTTGGAAAGAAAAATGAGTGATAACTCACAGAGAAACATAACATGAGACAGTAAATCTGTTTTCCACAAATATTGATTTCAATTATTCAGTTTAATAGGTTTCTCTTTAACTTTCACTTTGACAAAAATGACAATATCATTCCTTAAAAGGAAAAGCATTTCACTGAAATAATTTTGACTTACTTCTGATTTGGGGGTAGACTTTCTGGAACCATAAGGATATGTATAGCTGCTACAGGCAGCTTTTCTCCAGAAGATCTCTACCCTCAGTCATGGAATTGAGTTAAATTTAATTTACCTGAGGCTCATTCAAACAGGCCTTATTTTCTTCCTTCCCAGGTAAGGTGATAGTGAATAACAATCTGAGTGTAAAAAAAAAAAAGATATATTATTCTCAGATTATTACAGTTCATAGTATTTTTTGCTAAATCTAAAGTCAAGAAAGCAAGCTCAGAAAACCTTGGTTGGTTTGAGGAAAAAATCTCTGCTTATTTGCTACACAATGAAATGTAAAAGATTTTAAAACTAAGTATAGTTGTGTCAGTGACTTGTATGGTTTGATGTCAGTTGGGTGACACCTTTCAAAAGCCTGGAGTTTCTGCTCCTTTTCCCTTCTTCCCCCTTCAGCTAAGAGATTCTTGCTGCCAGCTCCAGAAGCAGCCCCCAGCCACACAGCCGGGTCCTTCTCAGCCCCGTTCTTCCTTGCTCGCTCCCTTTTATTTTTAACCATCTATTTCTCCATTCAGATGACTTGTACTGTTGTCCCTGAACACGTTCATCCAGGCTGATATTATTAAAGAAAAGGCGTGTGGCCAGAGCCCAAGTTCCCGTGCAGACCAGTGACCACCTCGATTTACGACGTCAGGGACAGCAGCCCGAGAGAGGCCAACAGGTTACAACACGCGGATTCATATCACTTCACTTTTTCATATCCTTATCTCACAGCAAATCTATGTAGCTCAGGATATGAACTGCAAATGAGAGAGGAGGAACTGGTTAGTGCTTATCAGGAACGATGGAATTTGAGATTCTGAGATGAAGGGGGTTTATTTTGGTTTTTTGTTGTTGTTGTTGTGGTTTTTTTTTTTAATGAGAGGACCAACTGATATTTATCAGCTGACCCCTGTTTCAGGTAATGGAGCAGTTGGCAGGGAGCTGTTCATACCGATTAGATTGAGTGAGCAGGTATTCAGATTAACTTCTGATTTCCCCAGTGTTATTTGTACAAGCTCTGGATAATTCTCCACTTCCCGGTTTAGGAAGTGGAACTGTCATCCTCCTGGAGCACTGCTACCAGCTTACCACATTTTATTATGTGAGACAATATGATGATCATAGATTAAACCAACCTCTAACTATTTTTCAAGAGTAAAATTAGATTTCTGTGAAACTTGCATTGTTCTAACCGAACAGGAGTAATGCACAACTTGTTCATCCAAGAAAGATTTATGGTACTGAGACTAATCAGGATATTACTTTTAACCAGCATTTCTGTGGCTAAGGCAACTGCTGCCTTCTTTGAGGAATACAGGGTTTGTGTAACCAGAGTGGGCTTTCAACCCTTCCATGTGCTGAGAGTCCCTGAAACTCTTCTGCTGTGGCCAGAAAGAGTTATGATACTCTTTCCTTTTCTCTCCACTAAGCTCATGGCCTGCAGCATCTCTGGATTTCTTTCCTCTTTCACAGCTTGTTATTCATCATCTGCCACAAAAGATCCTTGAAGCGATCCATCAGAGGAGCAGATTCACAAACAGTTTTCCAAAAGTTTCCTCATAGCACCTACAAGCCTAAGCCCAACAGACCCTGCAACTACAGGTGAAAGTCCAGGTAGAACAAGTAATGAGTTATCACATCTGTTTATTAGGATTTCTACTTCACCAGCAAACACATTTTCATTGACATTTCCTTTTCCACCCTGGCTATTAAACCTCATATTTCACATATCTGTAGAGAAGACTAGGTTTGGTTTCCATGAATGGGCCGCATTATCGTTTTTTTATGATATTCAACCTCCTACAGGCTTTTATCCAAACCAAGCAACTAAAATAAAACATGGCTTCCTTCCTTGAGATGGTTTCATAACCCAGCTCTCCAACTTTCTCCCCTACCACAAACATGCAACACAATTGTGCAAGAGCCGAGGAAGGAATGGCGAGATCAGAGCCGTGACTGCAGACATCCTGACATGGGGATCTGGCAGCTATTCAACACAAACACAATTAGAGGACTTACCCTTGCGTGAAGTATTTGCTTTCTTGATAGTCACCAGCCTTAACCTCTAGGAATGCTTACGAATCAGATAGCGTTCCTTGAGAAGGGCGAGCCTTTTCAAGCTCCTCTGTCTCGCTTTAGCCAACACAGATATAAAGAAGAAAGAAATTCCACCGCATCGTACAACTTCTACAAGCAAAAGCATTTCAAAGGAGGGAAGAGTTGTGGTCTCAAAATCCCTGCCAAAGAATCAAGAACCAAAGATCACGTGGTACTTGCTCCTCTTCCCCTCCACTACCATCAGCAAGAGACAAACTTTGAAATTCACACCAAACCTGGAAGTATGGGGCTTCTTGAGTCCCGCTTGGTAGCTTTGCATTACAGTAGGCTTCTCTGGTAGCGGTGATGCCACAGAACGATGGCAGGGCTTTGCATGTCTTAGGAGCCTCATAGGATGTGTGTATCTGCATAGCTCTTTGTGGGCTAGAAACAAAAAAGGTTCATGATTTTAGAAAATGTGGCCTCATGTACATTGGTGCTTTACAACTTACAAATTCTAACATGATCACACAAGTATTTTGGTAGATTTTTTCCGGTTAGTGGTAAATCCTGGGCTTTTCATGGAGGTAACAAAACCCTAAAAGTGGCAATAACAGCTGACCTTATATAAAATATCTCCTAGTAAATAAGTTAAATGCCAGTCTACAACAGCAGTTACAAAGAGAAATTCTTGTTCTAAAATGCCCAAGGATTTAAATTATTCTCATCTCAAGCCACACCGGTGACACAAGAGAACTGGACAAAAGGAGCGCCCATTGGTGTAACCCAGCAGTGCTCCTTAGTGGGATTTCCAGATGATGCAACGCCAAATGCCACGACTACCACAGGTACTGCCATTTACAGAGACACTTAATGGAGCAAATCAGCTGGCCTTAGCAGGGCACCACACTAAGGCTATACTACTGCTGGTAGTAACTTCCTTCAGTTCACCTCAGGTATCTCTACGTAGCAGACTGACCCTACAGAAAAAAAAAATTGCAGAGTCCAGCTAACTGATACAACATAAAGAAAAATAATAACAAAAGAAAATGAACCTGGACATGCTGAACTGTCTGACCTACCTGAGCAAACCCACCACCTCAGTGCGTGGGCACTTCTTCACCTAGCAACTTCCACATTGCACCTTTAAGCAGCAGCCTCACAGCTGGAGGAGGAACAGCTGTGCAGCGTAGCTGCCTTCCCAAGGGACTACGTGCACTTTTCCAAAAAAACAACAATTTGAAAAGCGGTAGAAAATGTCAAAATATCAGATAGCTGAATCCAGTCAAAATGAGGCACTCCCCCAAATATTTGTAACACTATGAAATTCCCCCGCATCTCCCCAAATATCCGGGGAAAACTTTTGCATGGTACCAGAAGAATAACAATAATGCCTGAGCTGGATAAGAATGGTCACAGATTCCCAAGGAAAGGAGCTGATTTATGTTATCAGGGTGCATGTGAAACAACCAAGGGACAAACTACCTGAGTATGGTACTAAACCGGTTGCATCAAGCAAGCAAATAAAACTTATTTCAGGGGTAGCTCTGTTGACATCTGCAGACCTACCCAAGCCAAGCATCCGTCCCAAAATAAAATATCGGCAACCAACTATGAATGGTTTCTAGTCTTGACTTTTTGTAACTCCACTAAAGCAGCAGAATATAAATCTGCAACCCTGTATCCGGGCAATAATTGAAATACATCAAGAAAAATGCTTGCAGTCATTCCAGATTTTAAAAAAAAAAAAAGAGAGAGAGAGAGATTTCAAAATTTATCAGTGCTTATAAACAAGGATGTTACTTTCCCCTTTCTTATCCAGAACCGCCCTTAATTGAAAGGATCAGTATCTAAAGGAACTGGTGCTGCCCTGCACACGAATCCCCTTTGCACCTCTTCCTTCTTATTTCTTCAGTGGTTTTATTAACATTAGTGACTTATCTAAGTATTAGAATGCTTGGCTGCTTGGAAGCTTATCAACGGCAAATTTTATGGGCTGTTTAGTGATGGAAACAGGAGGAGTTGGAGCTCTCCTCCCCCAGCTCCCTCGATATGGAAGTCTTCAAGAAGCTGTGGAATGTGCTCTCTGGTATTTTTGGTATCTTTAAAGTGTCAAGAGTGCAGAATTTCTCTTGTCAGTTGTCACAGTGTGACTCACAATTAGAGCCATCTGCTCCGCGTTCACCTCCCCAGGGGCACCGCTCGTTTTTCACCAGCTTCCTGTTGTTGACAGCAGAGTTCCTCCCCGTATCACCCTCCTCCAGCACCCATGCTCCTCACAGACATTGCGACAGGCTGAAGCAGATTTCCCTTGGGAAAGCCTTTACCCTTGTTTTGCTCAAAAATACAGACTGTTGAGAAAGTTCTGAAGGCGGAGGCTGGGTTTCTAAAGGAACTGAACAAATTCCATTGATTTTTTTTTTTTTTCCCAAGAGGACTTGCTTGGTTTTAGATCGCTTTAAAAAATCTCAGCATTTCTCTACATCCATTTTTATTTCAAGCAGCAGAGCAGCTTGAAAAATGAAACATTATTTGTGCCGAGTCCTATTGTGGTACCACAGTTGTGGTACAGATTTTTGTATGCTCATGCATGGGTCTGTGCTTGGGTTAATGTCTGGACCACGTAGAAATGCCACCTAAGCTGGGGATGGCTAGCTGGCCTGAAGCATAGCTCTGGGGTGTAGATCTACCTACGGCATTTTGCCTCTAAATCCCCGTGGGCTGGAAGTTTTACTGCTTAGGCTCTGACCAGTAGTAACTACAACAGCTCGACACCTATTATACAAGCAACTATCTGAGAGACAACAATATGTTTACGCTTTCACAAATTTCTACACTAATAGCTACATCTGTTTAAGGACTCGGGAGGTTACAGACGTGGGGACACAGTGCCAAATCTTTTAGGTGCCCCTCTCTTGGGCATAGAGTACACAGGGGTGAAAGCCTAAGCTCCCCATGAATGAATGGTGACAATGAATGGCCGTCTCAGAATGTGAATGAAAACAGGCAGCTGGTTAGCTGCCACCACCTCAATGTTTGCCTAGATGAATTAACAGAAAAACAGATTTGAGATTCTGGGAACCTGGTTTTCCTGAAACTATCTCCAGTCCTGCAGGAGCATAAGGTCTTAGATACCGCCAGACACTGTCGTTATTCTTCCCGGTTAGGCCTGGGTTTGGTCATATGCTTCTCTGTTACGTCTACTGCATAAGGAGCAGCCTCACAGAAAATTCAAATATTCAACATAATATTAAAAGCTCCTCCCACAGTGGGCCACAAATTGCATGCCTGTACCACTTTTGTCTGAGCCTTCAGGCCAGCTCCTGGGCCCTGTTCCTGACATGACACTGGTGATAACCGCCAACATCTGTTGTGCCCAGAAACTCTGAATAAACTGATAAATCATCTTATTTTGTACCCCAATAAAGACAGCAATAAAGATTAGTTGCATAACTTCACTGGGATTTGCTGGGATCTTTCCAGATCCAGAGGTTGGCTTCTCCCAGGAACAGACTCTTGCAAATTCACACCCCTCCAAATACAAGTTTAGCAGACTTCAGATCATGATGTGTCTGCATTCATTCAGTCATGTCACGTCAATACGATGCACAGAAGCCTTTCACTTGCCCTCTCAATCAGGGTAGCATAACAGCTGAAATATTTCTCGCTGACCCTGGTCTTCAACACAAAACTGAACTTCTCTTCGCTGTTTCAACATTCCCTTCACCAGGATTATATTTAAAGTCAACACAATTTGGGCCCTGGATCCACACTACTTAAATTATTCAAAAAATATGAACCCCTGCCAGTTAAATCAAGAAAATATGTTCTAAGGAAAGATAAAACACATCCTCTGTTTAAAAACACATTTCCGAAAAGCAACTCTAAACTCATCTCATAAAACTGTTACGAAATCCCTGGCTCCTCCAAACATGAGGAGAACTCTGCAGACTAGAATATTAGTTCATATTTGTTGGGTAATCTAGTAAACCCAGCTGGGAAGAAATTGGAAAGAGAAAAATGAAGGATTCTTTCAGTGTTGCCTCAGATTGCTCATCTATTATACAGCCCAGAGATGTATCTGTATTGAAGGCTTGCAATGTTCCACAGCTGAATTCTTACTTAGACCCAGCATTTGTTGAAGGCAGAAAAACCTGGATTGTAACAGATCTCTGTAGGATCAGTTGTGGACCTGCCGCTAAAAGGCCTTAAAATGCATTTGCCGCTCAATAATTATCGCTCCGATAGACTGATATGCAATTCTGTAGCAAATTCTTTTTACAAATTATAAACCGGTTGACTTGGCCACCTATTAAATGCCAGCCTCTTGGGCTGAAGGATTCTTCCTGATAACTGTTCAGTTGTGCTTAACGTTCAATGCAAGTCAAGGTTGGGTATTGTTGGATGAGGCTCTGAGCAAATTGATCTGGTTGGAGATGTCCCTGCTCCTTGCAGGGGGGTTGGACTGGATGGCCTTTGATGCTCCCTTCCAACCCAAACCATGCTATGATTCTGTGATTTCCCAAAATCCTCCCTGTTCAACCTTCTTGTTCTTCTTTCCAAGTCTTCCACTGCGGTAACGTCCTCCTCACTTCCCTGTCCGAAGGCTGACTCAAAATGACTGAGGAAGATGTTCTGCCATTTACGAGGTTAGCAGAATTGGATATGACAACCTACTCCTCAAACATCATCATTCTTTTCTGTGTTTCTGTTTCCTGCTCATTATACCTGTAGCTTCAGCCCATTCACTGCAGTAGTGTCCAAGCACTTTAATTACGGAACCGTAATAAAAGCTACATCGCCAAATAGCTTATTCTTAGCAAATAAAGTTACGTTTGCACCTGAGGTCATACCTGCCAGAACTTGCGTGTTTTAAAAGTAACATCCAGTCATAAAGACCGAGACACGCTTTGAAATGTAATGGAAATGCACTCACTTAATACTGCTTCGCAGAAGAGCAGAATGGTAATAAGGTTGATTTAAAAAGCAAAATTACACCAAAGGACCTCTCTTTTCAAGCAGAAACTGTTTAATTTATTAAAATTACTGTGACTGAGGGAATCTGGTTTTGTGCTGAAAGCCTTGAGCATTACATCACAGATAGACCTGAGGCTTTGCATTTTAATAATTAATTTCATAAAAGATCCCAAGAGCAATAGACGGGCCACGCGAGCTATTCCGACCCATGGGCAGGAGAATGCCTCAGTGCCCTTTAGCCTCTGAGTGTGCTGCAGGACAGGGGAGTTTGGTGCTAAACGACAAATTGAGATAGAAATATTTGAGCCATAAACCATAGTAAATCTTTTAGCACTTGAAACACCACGTAACACTCCAAACTGAGAGCAAATGAAGTGTTAGTCTATGCATGTTTAAAATGCATGGAGGCTGTGTTTACGGGATTATGTTTCTTAACTACATCTCCTTAAGGAGCCTTCAAAAGCTGATGCGCAAAGTCCCACCAAAGGAAACCATTTACAGAATGCTCCTCTAGCATGATTTAAGAAGAAGAAAAAAAAAAAAAAAAAAAGTGTCTCCATGAAAGCAAAATTATCTAGATTGCAAAGTCAAGGACAGCTAAATTAGGAAGTGGCAGATTTATGAGTGCCTGCATAACCTCTACTCAGCCCTCTTGTAGGTCCCGTGCCCTGAGTGAGACAGAGGTCCTTTCGAAAAAATAGTATGTGAGTATGCAATTAAAGACTATATCTTCACATAGAAAAGAGCTGAATTAAGGTTCTGTTGGCAGCTATGAATAAGACATCTCCTAACATTTAAGTTCTGGGCTTTGCAACCTTAGCACAGAACTTCTGGTGGGTGACATCTTCAGATGGCTTTTATATATAGGTGAAAATTAATTCTAGTGTGGTTACTGAGCCTTTATTTCCACAGAACAGCTTTCTATTTACCTGAATCGAAGGAAGAAGAACATTAGGAGTCATCTGGAAAAGGATGCTCTTCCCGAAATGGGAAGAATCGCTACGGCCCTGGAGTCTTCTGATCAACAAGATTACACACTTCCAGGAAGGAGAAGGTCTGGAGAAGCTGCCACCAACACCGCTGCCACTTCTTCACACCACATCCTTCCGGGCCTGTCCTGGTCTGACACGAGCCTTTCACAAGAGGGGAAAGCACAAGCATTTCTGCTACTTCATTCACCAACAAACTTCTTGCTTTGCTGCTAAAAGTAGCTGGCAGAAGCCAGCATAAACGTTGAACTGAATTTTAGGTCAGTGTAGTCCTTGTTATTTTAATCTCTCGTCTTTGTTTTACGGATTTAGGCAAGGAAATCAAATATTAAAAAAGCATGTTAAGTGCAATGCTAGCTGAGACTGTAAAAGTGCCAAACCGATGAACGAAAAGTCACTATAAAATTGGCCACGCTGTGTAAGTATATGAAGGTATAAAGTCATAGCCCGACAGAATAACAGAAAATGTCCTGTTTTTCTGAGGCATCATACGTTGCAGAGAGTCATCACTTTGCATTTCCTACTTTTACACTTCTAGAACCTTAGTCCTTCTGCATACATGGCATTTTTGGTTGAAAAGTTAGCACAAAGCCTGCATATTCTGAGAGTCACATGAACAAAAAAAAAAAAACCAAAAAAAAACCAAAAGAACAAAACAAACCAACCCTCTTGCTCTAGATCTTAAATGTCAAGTCATTTCTAGTCAGGAATAAATATTTACTTACAGATTTTAAATACTTTCAGAAACTAAACCAAATAAAGAGCTGCTCAGGTTTGGAAATATTTCCGTAACAAAAGTTGCTCCAAAATATTGTGGTTCCCAAAACACTGTGTGCTCCAAAACACTGCGGCAAACGGTATAGGTGCAATTAGGACACTGTAGTATTGACAGTATCTTGCAAAAAAATGAAAGATATATTTCTGATCCATGAAAGAAAACTGCAGTACTGTTCTTTTAACACAGAATATTTCACTCAAGGCTTTCAAAACTGTTGCTCAAAATGAACCAGCCAAACAGCTATCAAGGTGAACAATGCTTTACTTTGAGACTACAGCATCAAACCCAAAGTGAAGGTACCTCCATTGAAAAAACAACCCAAAGCAATACTTCAACAGGACAAGCCACTACAGCTTGCAAAAGTTACGCTGGATGTTTTGGGATTAGCTCTCCTACGGTGCTCATTTTTATGGATAATTATCACGATGGAAAATGTGGATCCTGGGGTCTGTCACCCTTACTCAGGGTGCCAGTCAACCTTTCTGATGGGTTTCAACAGGCCTTATTTTTTTCCTGTATCCTCTTGTGTTGCTAAAATAGAGAAGGGATTAAGGAAAGTCCAGGACTAACAGCTGGACCTCCCAGAACAGCAAATCTGGTAACAGGGCTGTTCCCAAGCTGATCCTTACAGGACAGAAAAACGTCCTGTCAGTGAGGAACAGATGGAATAAAAGCAGCAAGAATCGCATACTCTATCTCGTAAGAGCTTATCACAAATTATCCTGCACTGCACAGCGCAGTCAGGAAGCTCTGGAAGCCTTTGGGCCTCGATGTAAAATTTACAAGGAACTCAGGGATCGCTGCTGGGAGCAAAGCGGAAGGTGGCAAAGCGGTACCTGAGAAGCCATTTAGCCGAGTCGGTGCGATGCTGCACCACGGTGAGCAGACCTGATGAAAAGGAAATACTGGCTGTCCCAGGAAGAGAAAGATCTTCACTCTGCTAAAGAACAGCTCGCGGAAAGGGAGAGCCATCAGCCCCGGGGTGTGTGTCATGCCCAGCAGGCAGCTTTACGCAGAAGTCCTCAACTTTGAGAACGTTTTCACTTCAAAAGATCTCGAATGAGAGGATGCACGCTGGCAACAGCGGGCTCCTTTGAGGTCCCTTTCCCCTTCTAGCTGTATTTACCTAAGAAATTTCAGGCACAGAAAAGAATGAGTGAAAGGGAAATATTCAGAGACATGACAGGAATGGTCTTTACTGTTATTTCTTTTTCAGCCAGCGCTTTGTTTTCTTTTAGTCAAAGCCTGACAGTCATAAAAAGCTATTGTAGGTGCAGCCCACTGAGAAGCAAACCGCAGTCCTCCCTGCCACGCAGGGTAGGGATCGTTACGCTGTTAGCGTTCCATTTGGAATTCCTGCAATGCATCCGCTCACTCTATTAAATTACAGCATTTCCTGCAGCAATTGAGGAAGGATAAAGAAAATCAGTGCTATTATAAAAGCATCGTTTGATTGCCCTTTTTCTCTGCAAGCCATTTGTAGCCGTGGTCGTTTGTACATCTGAATTGCAGGATCTGTTACCTGCCATCCATTCCCAACATGACATAAATGCAAAGGGCTGCCCCTGAAGATACACATGCGGTAAACGAGACAAGGATCGGTCTCTCGTGTTTTTCACTCTTTCTCCTCCCCCAGGTTCTGTGTTCCCTGCACCGCAGCTCCTCTCTCTCTGGCTAGTCACTGGTTTTCAGTCCCTGCTCTTCCTGTGGGACCCTCCCGGGTGTCTGCTCCTCCCTGCATTCGATAAGGAGATTATTTGGAGTTGGAAGTAGACAAGCACAGGTGGTGGGACCACCTGCTACGCTCTCTTCAGTGCTTTTGGACAGTATAATAATGTCTGGGTTTAACCTTTCTCTTTCCTTTCTTTTTTTTCTGCTGAAGTTAGCTTTCAATTCATTATGTAGCAGTCTGAGAGGAGAAATTATGACGAAAGGCACTATTTTCCTTGGTCTTGGAAAAGCTATTTGCTAGAATATCATACCTGGGACAACAGACTCTTCCTTCACATTATTTCAAAACCTCTGGCAGTCTCAACAAAAATGAAAAGTGGTCAGGTTTTTGTTTACCTAAATAATAAAAAAAAATAGTGTTGGTTCAAAAGAAACCACAAGGAAGGAGAAACCTATTAATTGCATGAAAATCCATGGAAGATAGCTGAACACTAAATTGAAATGGTGTTTCATACAGTTGGAGTTCAAATTAGAAGCAGCAAGACAGACCTGAATCCCAAAAAGTACACTGACAAGGAATATCTAACAGACAGGTTTGAGAGAGATACTACAGTTTGCAGCCAGGGCAAATAAATGGTTTCTCAGCTTCTTACATGTTCAGCCCTTATAATCACAGAAACATTTCTTCTATATTTGGCAGAAACACGTACGCTAGATTTCAACATATCTCTGGAAAATTTTGGCAAAATCTACCTAAATAACTTTTGCTTAAGGTAAGGTTGGATTTTCATTTTCCTGCATATAATGGCCGCTGTAGGAAATATTATCAGCCTCTGAGGTAATTTTATGGCATGTATCTCTGGATGCACCAAATGCAAAATAAGCCTTTCAGGTGCGTTTGTCGTAAGCGCTCTTTGGGGCTCGGCAGTTAACGAAAAGGAACGGTTTTATAAAGTCACTTGAGGATCTGAAGATGGAGAATTTATTCCTGAGCTGATAGGCAATGTCAGGCCACTTGCTTTTCATCTCAGTATTTGTTTATGCCTGCAGAAACTCGGGATAATTTTATTTCCTTCTGTCAGCTTTGAAAGAAAAACTCCTGGTCACATCATTTTTCATTACCAAATGTTGCTTCATTTGCATTTACGTATGATATCCCTCTGGTTTTGCAGGTGATGCCATCTTTCATTTGTGTTGTACTCGTCATCTTTCACTGAGACCCCATCATTTCCCCCTGCAAATTTACTCAACCCCTAGCTCTTAAGATGACAGAAGATCGGACTCAGCAAGCCAATAGTGACAGACCTAATTGAAAACACTTACATCTTTGGAGTACGCCAACGATGCCAAGATTTACCTGTGGTCATGAAGGGAATGTACGCAGACTCTGTTCCACAAAGAAACACTGTGTGTGCCATTCTCCTCAAGAGTGTGTCTTTTGTACCCCCAGTACCTACCCCAGTGATCAGGAATGCACGGAGTTTGCATTCCTGCAGATACATTATCTGCAAGTGTGGCCCTTTGTTTGCTTTACTTCTGTTTTCTTCCACTAGGCCTTCGCTGTAAGAGAGATCTGTTTATACATTCCATTTTTCTTGGTCTTCTTGGCACCTCGCAGTCAAACACTGCTCCAGCTTGGTCTCTTGATTCCCAGTGCAGTGGAAGTAGAGTCTACGTAAATTTTAGGAGCAGACAAAAGAGCGTACTCACCATCTGATGACTTCATTTCTAGCTTTCCAGCACCTTTTGTTATTGCAGGGTATTTTTTCCTGGTGGGAACAGGCACATTCAGCTGTTGTTTTCATGCTAAAAGACTGTGGAAGCACTTCCCTGTTGGTTTGGGTTGTTGTTTTTTTTTCCAGACATGTCTTTCAGCATGTTTCCAAAGGCTTGGAATCAGCGCATTGTCTTGTGACATGTGCATACTTGACATTGCTTTGTTCTCCGACTTCCTTTTGCTTGCAATCTTTAGGAAGTTATCTTACAATTAGCAAGGAATTTTGAGTCAGTGTTATTGCAGACCAGCGTATTGTCCTCTGCCATCTGCAAAGAAAAAAAAGCTTGGAAGAGCGGGAGAGAAGAATGTAATTTTAGTATTTGTAACCGGCTGAACCACATAGGATTCAAGCTTCAGGTCACTGCATAGAGAGTCATAGCTGTGACTACAGTCCATTGAGAAAAAAAAATTATATTACGCACTACAAACATCATCTTCATTAAATCAATTAAAGGAAAAGCTAGGGCACTAGAGTAACTGTCCCCAGATCTGATACATCCTTTTTCTGTGTTTTTCTCAGGTTTAGTGATTCTGTCATCATATAGCAAAAGTGAAAAGGTATCTTTTTCCTGACAAGTTTATACAGAATTCATTTTTTTTTTCAATTCTCAACTTTGCACTTTTATGTAAATGAAGCCTGTTCATGCATCCTGCAAACAAAGCTGGTAAAAACAGAAAAACAGGTTTTGTTAGGCAAATATGTTCATTTTTAGCTGGCTGAAGAGCATGTCTTTTTATCGTGTTATTCTTTTTCTTCTTGTGTTGTAGACCATCAGCCTCCTGGAGCCCAGAGAAGAAGCCAGTTTGTTTGGAACTGCTTCCCTGCCCAGACAACACAGCTCAAGAAAGAGAAATGGCAGCACTTTGGGCACGAGGGGATACCTTGAGAGTTGTCTTGGAAAAACTTCCACAGGGAAAGCCCTTGTTTCCCACAGCCTAGTCAGGCATCACCTGGCTGAGCTCCCCGTACGTGGGATGGGATCTGGGGTTTGTGCAAAGAGCCACTTCAGACAGGAGCTGCCCTGGAGCTTCCCGTGGTTGCTGGATCCATGGCCTCTATGGCAGCACTTCCATGAAAGGCTGTGGTCCTAGCAAGGCTGGCGGCTGCTCTCGGCACCTATTTATGCTTCGCACAGCAATACTGAGAACACCATTAACATGGCAAACATGCTGAAATCCTTACCATTGTATCAGAAGAAGAGTAAGAGCAGCAATAAGAAACCACGCCAGAAAGCAAGCAACCACAGGTACGTACCTATGTTAACGTAACATGGAGACCTTCTCGACTGGTAAATACATCTGTAGCCAGCTTCTTATTTCTGATACAAATCTTGTTATGCCTGAGCAAGCCTTGAAGAACTGGCCTGATGCGCAGAGATGTTGAAGTCTTTAAATCTCACTGACTGCCAAATTTAGACTAAGTGCCGGAATCTGGAAAGGAGTCAGGGACATGCTATGTGGTCAGCTGCGTACACTTCAGTGAGATGTCTTGTAGACTCTGCTGAACATTAACTTTCTCCGGATACAAACACTCAAGTTTTAACATTTTGGCATTATTGCATAATAGATGTATGATTTATAATAGCATCATCCAGGCAAATGTTGTTTATCCATTATGGGAGAGGTGGGGAAAGCGTCTCCCTAGTTAGCAGTTTGAGTACCTTTTACTTTATGTGCCCTAGAATACATGTTATATTATTTGGAACAAAAATTTTGTTGTCAGCAGGCTTCATCTTCCTGCTGGAAGTGCAGAGATTTATTTTTTTTTCCTTAGAGTCAATGAAAGCGTAACATCTGTTTCAGACTTCAAGAACAGACCTGAGGAAACAGAGCTTTGTACAGATACCCACCGGATCTGGAGTCCCTGGTTTTCATTGTGCTAAGCCATGTCTCCATCAACGCCCCTAAAAGACACAACTTGAGTACGTCTACACGGTGTAGTGGAGCGGAATGCAGTGACATCCAGCTCTTGAGTTGTGAGACCAGCTCTGCAATTTCCAGACAGCACTGCACAGACAAACCAGGATTTCTCCGAGACGGATCAGATATCTGCGCACCACAGTCCTTGGCGCTGGATAGACGTGCTGAGTCCATCAGAGCAACAGGATGTCCCAAATATTGAGCAATTAGTCAACTGCTGAGCAAGGCAGAACTATTGATATTCCAAATTTTAAAGCGTTGCCTAATTTTTTTTTCATTATGAGCTCTCCCGCTGCAATGTGTATTTCAGATCACTGTGTAAGAGGGAGAGCTGTCTGAAAGTCTGCGCAAGGCTGAGAGCTTGCAACATAACAAGGAAAAAAGTCTAAAAATATGTATTTGCCAGAAACCCAGCAATAATAATTCATACAACTAAAGCAGAAAGGAATATGATGGTGTGAATTCTAACGTAAGAAAATCAACAATAATGAAATGGCTAATCCTTGAAAAAGAGGGCTTTTTAATGTTAGAAGTTTAGAGGTTTGCTTGTTTATGGCAAAAACTCCCCACAATTCAATTTACTAACTCCGTAATCTAAGGATTACAATGCATAGAGCATAAAACCAACCAGAGCAAAGAGCAAATTGTCCCTCCCTTGCAAATTTGTTTTCAGTCACTCAGTAAATGTTTTGTGTTACTGGTATTTTCCTCCAATATAAATGGCATTGCGGGTGCTCACTCATGACAGCTGCAAAAATTGAAAGTTTGTATAATGTCCTGTCCTGCACGGAGCACACCAGATGATTCCTTATATATGACATAATTCCTCCTGTAATAAATTTTCCAGACATAGACATCAAAATCGATATGCTAGAATAGTCCCTAACTGTACCTAGTCACCAACAGATTCAGGATATTCCTCTAAAAAACTCTTGGTTTATTTATTTCTTTTTTAACAGAACCCATCAGAATAATCTATCATTTTTCAGCACCGGTGTCATTTATTAGTGTTATCTAAGTTGTACTACTTTCCTTGTCACATCATAAGTTAACCTTTCCTAATCACTACCCTGGACATTTACCAGGCTTTCCCCGGGGATGTGTTTAACTAGAGCCATGATTTTCCTGTTATTATGTACTCCAGGGCTCTGAAAGCTCATGTTGATTCTAGTCAGAGGCTGTAAATAAATCCATGTGAGCCTGATGCTAGGGAACTTAATACACTAAGTGGATATAAGCCTAGCTTAAACGAACTCCGTAGTTGGTAGCCTGGTAAGATCCTCAAAGAATTCTGCCTTGTGCTCCACTTCTGAACAGTTAAAGTCTTCCCTTTTGGAAGTTTAATGGAAATGGTTTAAAGTCTTCCTCCTTTCTCAAAATACCCAGTAGATTTCTTTCTCTAGATAGCCTTTGTTGGCTTGGCAAAGCACCGTGGTCTGCACATGGGATGAAGGACCATACACTGGTGCTGCACAATCCCCTCTTCGAGTCCACACTGGATTTAAGCTAGGTTCTCAAGCATCTACATGAGCTAAATGTGTGGTTTTCCCTCTCAGCGCTTTCCTGTGACCCCCACAGAAGCCCTCCTCTGCCACTTGCCATGCACCTGGGTTAAAGGAGTGTGGGGAATTCCACTAAGGTCTCCTAAGTCTGCAGCCAGCTGCTTAATTCTAGCCACAGGAAACAACAAAATGGCAGAGATCCTGGGAAAGGAAAAACTCCTTGTGAAAGTACTACGAGGAAGCACTTGGGCTACAGACACATTACTTCTGATAAACCATTACAATTCTATCTAAAAGTTCAAACAAGATCTTGAAGACCAAGTGAATTACCGAACAGTAATCCCCAATTTTCATTAGCAGAGATATTGACCAAGCAAAGAGCTGACAATTCAGCATCTACTCTCTTGAGGGATATTTTTTTCAGCCTTAACAGGGTAAGTTCTTGCCAATACATCTAAAACCAAAAATTTCTTAAACTAGGAGGGGAATCCAACAAGAGACATCCAGCTGTGCTGAATTAAAGCGCTCCACTTAAACATCCCATCAATCACAGAGCAGGAGAGTGCTGACGTTATTTGTATGAAATGTAAGAGCGCTATTACTCACCTGCAATTAAAAAGGATAGCTTGATTTGGTTTCTTGCCGAGAGTTATGTGAATATTTTCCCTTTTGCCAGCTTCCATAATCTGAAGGTAGCATTCCAGGTTCTGACTACATCGTGAACAATGACACAATAGAAGTCAGATAATTTTGCAGGGAAAAATAATCCTTTTTCTGAAACCTAAATTATAAATCCATTTTACTCACTCACATTCTCTGCAATGGGCTGGCTTGCAATGTCATGAAAACACAGTTTTAATTGGCACACTTGTTGGCACAGTCTGAGAAGAGTCCAAGATCCGTATGGAGACTGAATTATTCTATCCTCCCTAGATTTCGACCCTCAAGGCATGGATGAAGATGAGACACTAATGGGGCAGCATGCAAAAGCTTGTATTACTGAGAGAGATCTCCTTCATGGATAAAAAGAAATAGGAACCTTCAGACTTACAATTCTAAATGAGAACAAAGCTACAGATAGGGAAAAGAGTCAGACAAGGATCTAAGCAAAGATTGGTAATGTAATGAAAGCATCGGAGCCATCTAGAGGGGATTTTGGCTAGATTACATCTTCCGGTATTGGGAACAAGAAGTCCACCAGGCTCTGAGTGCAGGCTTATACCATGTCTGGCAACGTGAAATGCTTCACATGCATTAAATGTGCATGCAATTTTTTAAAAAAGTCAGAAAACAAGCAAGGGCAAGTAAAGACAGAAACTCTTTGGGTAAATGCCTTTGGTTCAGTATTTTTCAGGTTAAAATCTACAATTTTCCCCATATTATAGCAATTCTTTTCAGCTGACATTAAGCACGCCTTGTACCAAATTGCTAGTTGGACAATGTTCATCAGAGTAAGCCAATCTGAAAACTTTGGGGTATTAAAAATAGTTTTTCTTGCTCCCAGAAACATTTGCTTGAGGATTTCTCTCCCAGCAAATAAAGAGCTATAGAATACTCACATCAGTAGTACAGAATTAGTGAGAGGAGTATCCATGCAGCCAGCTCAAAGCTATTTGTTGATTCAAGTCATGGGACCATCAAAGTTAGCCAGGACTGGTGCACTTATGTCTGGGAGTAAGTTTCAGCTGCATCTTGATGCCATATTAGACAGGTATCCAGGCATCCATATGCCCATCCCTTCACTTTGGTTTCTGAAGGAAAGAAATCAAGTTTGTGAGCCTGAAGGGAGCCGTAACATGCTTCAGTGAGGCCCCTGAAGTCTGTGCTTCAGAAGATCCCACACAGCACTGAACTAACACAGCAAATGCAGCCAGGAAACATAACCTATGTGTTGCAAAACCAGGCCTTTTTGATATCCAGGAGAGGATAAATAACCACACTATACCATGCTCTTCTGTCAAAACTCCATCTCAGAAAAGAAGTTATGCTGTGTCCCTTGAGCTTCCCAGCTCCGTTTTCTCTTCGACACATGGCTGACTTCTCTTGCAGAGCAATTGCCTGAAGGTCTAATTCCTGTAGCGTTTTCCCCTTGTAATAATGCAGGGCAAGGTTATCGATAATGCAAGCAGGAAGGGCACATAAACACTGGTTCCTTTTACTGCCTCACTCACCCTTCCCCAAGGTATTCTCAGAGACTTTCAGTCTCGATTACAAGAAACCATTTAAACGTTTCTTCCAGAGAGCTGATATTAAAACACGACGACTAGTTGAGGTCTTACAAAACACGAGTATTTTGTCATGTAAATCTTTATCAGTTCCCTTCTGTGTGGCTTTTTCCTATTTCCCAAACTTCTTGAGGATGTTTGAGGGCTTAGATAACACAAAGTAACCTGTCTTCGTGTGGTGGAGAGACAGAGTGATTTGAAACTAGCTTATCTAAGGGTCATATCCTGCCATTGATTTTTTTCAGTGCTCCCTATTGATTTCAGAGGTGAGTTCCACATGCAGATCAATACCAGGATATGGTCTTTATTTATTAGTATACTTCTGGTCATTTCACTCTACGCTAATGCCTCAAAACATATGGAGCTAATTACGGCACTCAACATTACATTGGCCTTGTTGTCTTTGGAGGAGAGTGAAGACTTCGTTTGGTGAACAGAATAATTTGAAAGGATTGTTTGGTGACTTCTGCCATTGATCCAGAAAGAGATCCTGTGACACATTGTTTCAGGGCAGGACTGAAGTGGAGTAGCAGAGACACATGGATAAGCACGTCCTTTGACCAAGCAGCAGCTGCACACTAGCAGCAGTACTAAATTCCCAGTAGAAGTTTCAGACAGTGCTTTGACAATGAGAAACTCTCTGTGTGGAGTCAGTGGCCAGACTCTCCTTATCTAGTCTAATGTTTTAAAGACTTCATAGAATCATAGAATGGTTTGGGTTGGAAGGGACCTTTAAAGGTCATCCAGTCCAACCCCCCTGCAAGAAGCAGGGACATCTCCAACCAGATCAGGTTGCTCAGAGCCTCATCCAACCTGGCCTTGAATGTTTCCAGGGGTGGGGCACCTACCACTTCTCTGGGCAACCTGTGCCAGTGCAACACTATATTAAAAAGCAGGGTAAACAAAGCACCTCCTCCCTATGTGCTGCATTTCCTTTCTATACTCTGTAAAAAAGCATCAAGATACCCATTCTCTGCACTCAGAAGACCTTCTCTTTAAAAGCAGAAAACCCAATAATTTTGTCGTTACTTCTAGATTGACATTAAAGGCAGAGCAAAAGATGAAAAGCCTGGAATTTTTCATCTATTATACAGTCAGCGCAGCCTAGTATTTGGATGCAATAAACCAACAGCTGCTTTTCAACTGCCGCACGAATCTAGGTATGTTTGATTTAACTGAAGAGAGCAAAGGAACAGAAAAGTAAAGAAAGCGCAGAGGGAAAACAGAGCTTCACCATTTGCTCAATTGCCTTGGAGCGTTGGGAAATGTCAGTGCTCCTATTGACTTTGCTTCTCCTGGGCTCTTTTACATCATGGGAGGGCCTGGCCTAAGCTTTAAGAAAATACTGCTCCTTTTCAATTGTTAAATAGCGACAAAGTCCAGGTGACCCTAGCGCAGAGTCGGAGTGGTTTATGTCAAGCCTGGAGACAGTGACTCATGGAGTCACAGATGATCAGTTGATAAATGTCACCGGTATCAGAAACTGGGCCATTAACATGAGTGATGTGAGAACTAAGAGGTTAAGTAAAAGCTACCTTCATAATGAGCTTGCGATACAGAAAAGCAACATTATGACCCAGGCTTGGATTTTTGGTTTTGTTTCTCATTTCCCATTAAGGTGGATTTGGTTTTGTAACTTTGCCTTTGGTTAGATGCTTTGTCAGATTTTTTTTTTTTTTTTTTTTAATGCAACGTACATTTTTCATGGGCTCATTGTCTGGGAAAAGTCTACAGAAATGTGAGAAACGGGTTCAGATGAACCAGGGGGTCACCTGTGATTTTTTTTCGCAACAGTTTGCTGTAACAACACAGTCTGTTTGCAACAAACTGCTAGGTTTTAGTACGTACATTACAAGGGATGAGTTCCCTTCTCTACAGTTAAACATAAGACTAAGGACTTTGCTGAAGCAGGGCCCTGACGAAATCTTCCAAAATTACTTAAAGATCCAAAGTTTTCTTGCTTAAATTTATAAGCACACAAGACTTCAGATAGCCACTCTAAGTAGCCTTCTTCATTGCAATTCAAGAATTCAATGTATCATTGAAGTCATGGTGTCCAAGTGGCATCACACTTCAGGCACAGACACTTTTTTTGATCTTCAGTGATTTAAGGTAAAAAAAAATTTACAATTTAGAAAAACACTAGGAAGCTTTGGCTTCTAACGTGCGAAATCTCACAGACTCATTATTAGGAAGCTGGTTTACAGCATACAAAATAGAAGCTAATATTTCATAGTGGTGCTGACTACGTAAGGACCATACGCATGTAAAGTACATAGGATACATTTATAGTACACCATGCATTTTCAATTCTATCTCTTTTCTCCATGCTCTTATCAACTACAATTTGTTAAAGGAAAAAAAAAGAAAAAGTAGGTTTAGGCCACTAACATTACAGATAGATTTACCAGAATGCAGTCCAGTCATCAAAGGATTTAAACAGAGAAATCGAAAAGGGTAAACAGTGTTCGTGGAGCCTGTGGGGACTTAAGGCAGAACAGAGAACGCTCCTTTCAAGACTGAGTATTTAATATTCATCACACCAGTAAAGATATCCCATTCTCTTCCAAGAGGAGAGTCTAAAGTACAATTACCCAGATATTCATCAACAGCTAATATGGACCATTAACAGAAACACATTTTGTAGAAATAAATCCTTTTCTGTTGCATTTCAGTTTGAAATTGAGTTAGTATTTACCTACAAATACAGGGAAAGGAAGAAGGGTTTCCTCCTCATTTTTCCTGTTCAGAATTATTTTAATTTTATGTATCATATAGGGGGAAATACAAAAGTAATCAAAATCAGAATGAAACATCATGCGTTATATTTTCTCAAGTTCTTCAATAAGACCTTATTTGGGTGGAATTTCCTGGGAAATTTGGAGATTTTGCCTTTCTCTGGTATGGAAATAAGCAAGGAAAGCTTTAACTGATTGCTTGGAGATTATTTTCTTCTATGACACCCATCCTAATTCTGATCTTCCTCAGCGCTTGAAAGCAGATTCATTTACTCATCCCATCCCTTCAGAAGCCACAGCGGATTCAATGAGTGCACCTGGTAGTTCCCCAGATTTGCAAAGCTTCTTCATCCTTATGCTCTCCACACTGTCTTCCTGGCCCAATAACACACACTAGAGTTCTTGCAAGGTCTGATGCCCTCAGCATGATCCTCGTCTTGCACCGCTCCCACGCCAGCTTTGCTCTGCTACTGAAACTGCTAAAAGCTTCGTTATTAACTCAGCTGTTGGAACAAGTCATGCTTCAAACTTGTGACTCCTGGCAACAGAAGAAAGGTATCTTGTATCTCTGCAGATCTGCAATTGCAAAACATGTATGGTGCCCTAGGAACAACTGAGGAGGAATGAGACCCATCAAGGGATACATCAGAGCCAGCTGAGCCTGAGCCTGCATCAAGAAGAGGCAGATGACAGTCATTGGAGATTCTTGTGAAGGATCTGCCAGTCTGCCAACCTGTCTTACTTCCCAGGTACTTACTACTCAGGGCCCTTGACAGGCTGGAGGAATGGACTAACAGGAACTTCATGAAGTTAAAAAAAGTCAAAACCAGAGTCCTGCATCTGGAATGAAATAAAACCACAACACTTGCCACAGAAGTACAGGCAGGGAGGTTTACCTGACACAAAGTACCTTCACAGGAAACGATCTGGAGGTCCTGACAGCAGCAACATGAGCCAGCAGTGTGCCCTCGTGGCAAGGAAAGCCGACAGCAGCCTGGCCTGTATGAGAGTGCAGCTAGCAGATCAAGGAAGGTGACTACTCCTATCTGTTGGGTCCTCGTGAGGCCTTACCTGGACTGCTGTGTCCAGTTCGGGGCCCCCTCAGTACAAGAAAGATATTGCCATATTGAAGTGAGTCCAGCAGAGGCCACCCAGAGGTTCTGAGGGCTTCAGTATTTGCCAGGCTGAAAGAAATGGCTTTGGTCAGCCTTATGAAGACCAAGGGGAGTCCTCATTGCCATCTGCAGCTACCTGATCAGAGAAGACCAAGCTAAACTCTTCTCAGAGGTTAGCACAAAGATAGACTGAAAAATGATAAACACAAGTTGGAACACCAGAAGTTCAGACCAGATATAAGGAAAACTTTTTTTAGTCACAAGGGTGATCAAACACTGGAACACATTGCCCAGAGAGGCTGAGGAATCTCCATCCGTGAAGATGCTCAAAACGTGACTGAACCAGCCCTGAGCAACCTGGTCTAGCTAGACCTGGATTGAGCAGGAAGACTGCACACTCATTCTCTGGAGATCCTTTCCATCCTAAGGTTGTCTTTGTGTACATTCCCTGTCTAGTGAATTCTTTTACTTCTTTAATCGCTTGAACAATTTAATTGTAACCACCAAATATTTCAAGAATAACACCAAAGCTAAGCAGCCAGCAATGCTAGGTGTTTTCACTTTCACTAAAGACAAGACCACAAAACAAAAAACAAAAAACCAAAAAACCACCACAGACAGGAGAAAGCAAGAATCTTTCAAGAAGCTATGCTACAGATAATTGAGCAGGTTTCTTTACCTTCTGCAGACAGGGGAATGGTGGCTGCTGAGTGATGTCCAACAGATTAATAACATATATGCTGACAGATGCTCTAAATAAAGTGTCAACGGATAATTCCCAGAAATACTGTGTAAAACTACTGGGGATAATTGTTATCTGATAAGTTACTGCAGATTACCAATTAGCTGCATATGAGACACTAAATCCATCAGATTTCCTATTTGTAAACTCTAGAGGATTCTGTAATTGATAGTCTGAATGCACCATTGACCAGAAAGATGCTCTACCTAGCATAAATGCACTGAAACAGTTACCAGGAAAAAGCAGTATTTTAGACAATAAAATTCTCATGGCATAATATCGTGCTTGGACTTCAAAGCCAAATTTGGAGAATGCAAATAAATTTTCCGTTAAAAAGTAGAAATAGCTAAGAATCCAAACTACATTTTGCCTCATACTATGCTATTAAAAGGTGAAAATTCTGACTTTTTTTTTCTTTTCTGATAGCAATGATATTCATAGCAGGCAAAGTTTTGAGAAAAGGTATTTAACAGCAACCTTCTGAACACGTTGTTAGACGTCAATGTAAAATCCTCAACTATTAAAAAAGAAAACTATAATAACATTCACATTTTAATGACAGAGGGCAAGATAGTAAAAATTCATTGGTTTTTTTTTTAAATACATTCTAAAGTTGTTCATATCTCGTGGTTTTTACTTTTGTTTCTAACATTTTTTTTTCCTGAATATAGATTCTTTCCATGGCCAGTAGTATTTTCTGCCACTCGAATAAGGTATACCAGGGATCTCAGGGGAGCGGAGGAACAAGTGTGGCAGAACTGTTTTTTTACTATGACCTTTTCCTAGTTATCCACACTCCTCTTCCCACATCAAATGTGGAGAGAACAACTGGAACTGTCACAGGAGACAGCTGACAAAAAAATGTTTCCATGAGCTTTCTCCCATCAGAGTGCTTAATTCTGCAACAGAGAACTTTAAGGCAACGTAGAGACACACTCCACATCTAGAAATTTTAGTGGATCAAAGGAGAAGCTAAGGGGATGTCTTACAAACTCTCCACCACTAGCACTGACCTGGAAACAAAGTCCTGGATGTCCATCTTGCACTTCTGGAAATTGCTGGGTCTGATAAACTGGTTAACATGCTGAACTCGGAAATTATTTGATGTTCTTCGTTTGAAATGAAGAAGTGCTATTTGGCTAGAAGAAATGGCTAGAAATGTGACTTCTGATATCGGGTATCGCAATGGTTGGTAGAAATTTAAATGGTTTACGACACTTACAGGAAACCAGAATTATCATGTTCATGTCAGATCAGAAAAAGTAGAGCAGCAAAGGAAAGGCGTCCTTACGAGGAGGAGAGCAAAGGAACATATTTGAACGAAGATGAAGGATCTGTCAAGATGGGCAGGCTAGACATTGTTTTTAAAGTGAGAGGGGAGAGAGCACACTAATAGAGCTGTATGAAATCCACCTTCTCTACAAGGAAACAAAAAAAAAAATAAATAAACCAACAAATATCAAACCACATATTGTCATTTGTGCTGACTGTTTGGCTCCTAATAAATGACCTGAGCTGCTTGCAACACCAGAACACTCACGAGTTTGAAAGTCCTGAAACTTTTCCAGAGGCTGTTTTGTTTATTTCTTTTGCACTCAAACCCACTTAACATGGCACTGTGATAAACACCACTTTTACTTAAGTTGTCCTCACAGCCAACAGACTTAGAGCCAGGTGCTCTCAAAATATAGTAAATAATTATCTATCTCATGCGCTTAAGAAGCAGAGCTTACATTCTATGCAAGCCCGCCACGTTCTCCTAATGTACCTGCTAGTCCAGTGGTGGACACAAGCAGGCCAGGACATCAGACAGACGGTCTGCTGCTTCTGAGGAGCAGTCTGGTGGCCTTTTGCCGAGACAGTCGCCCATCTCAGTCCAACATGGTCAGTTGCCTTATCGAGATTTGACTACAAGGGAACTGGGGATTCCACGTATCCAACACCAACACCTATCCAAAGACGGAATTGCCTCCTGGGGCAGGTCCTGCAGCAACCACCACAGCTATCTGCTACTTGGGGCATCGGTCAGATCCCTGTCCCCCTGGGAGGACTCCTGACCTGGGCTCTCTCTGCACCCACCACAGGTCTTGTCTTGTCCCCCAGGAAGCTGGACAGCCTTGTGGCTCTCCATCGTTAATTTTTACCATCTGGATGATGCTAATCGATAAGACAGACAATGGAGTAACTGTTTTAACTTTTTCTTTTTAAGTGGAGCTACTGTAGTTGTGAGTTACTGATCAACCTCTATAATTAACTGTATTATTTTCCCTTACAGTCATGTAGTACAAAGTGAACTCATGTTTTTACGAAAGACAGAGAGGTGACTGTCCATCAAAAACAACAGCCAGCATAAGGAAAATAATGGCCAATCCCCTTTTGGTTAGAGACAACCTCACTTCAAGTGAAAAAAAAAAAAAAAAAAGACTGTAACAGTTTAATAGTTTTAGTGCCATAATAAATTAAAGTTATATTGCAGTGCTGTCTGCCGTGCCTAGTAAAACCAAGCGCTCCCATCTAGCAGGGTAGACCCCTGCCTCCATATAAATGCTTACTAAAAAGCTAAATCACCTTACAGGAAGGATTGTACTGTCCTCCTGCTACATGAGCTTTATGAGCCATTTGCTCAGCTCACTCCTGTGACTTGTCAAGAGCTCTGGCTGTACACGACACTCGTCAGCCTTCGTCCTCACCTCCCATTCAGTTGTGTATTTTTATACATTGACAGCTTCTATCATCAAATTTAATGACCTCTTTTAGACAAAGAAATAATTGACTACCGAAATCTTCTTTTATTCACAGTAACCCTAACAAACCAATTTCTCAGCAAGCCCTCAGACAACTAAAAAGCATGTTCCATTTCTATAGAACAGACGTGATGCAGAAACCATCTATGTGGCATCAGAACAGGTGCATAAGGATGAGACACAGAGGTTACCGACCTTTTTAAAAATAATCATTATTTTTATCTTAGTCCTACCGATTTCATTGCCTTCAATGAAAACACATCACCATTCTCCATGAGCCTGAATCACATCTTACGCACAGTCAATTCCTTTGAAAAATTTTTTGTTTCCATCAGAAAAAAAAAAAAAAGGAAATGGAAGGGGAGGTAGCTTCTTCAGGCTTTGTTGTAATGCTGATTTATGATATTAACTCTCCAAAAGAGGAAATGTACCTGCTCCATGGTATAGCTTCTATAGATCGGAGAATTTAACATACAGTTAAAATACAGCAGCTTCAGAGACTGGTGTGCAATGTTCTTTGTTATGCCACTCATGGGTTCATGAAAAAACCCAGACTGAACAACCATATTAAGCCAGAGGTCAATTTAATGCCTATCTCCAGCTTGCCTGTGAAGCCGCTGTAGATCCTATCTTTGGCTGATCACACGATGCCACCTGAGATGGACAAGAATCTGGTTTGCACCAGGTTCTTTTTACCACTTATATTGACAGCGATCAGATCCACATTGTCTCACCTATGTTACATGTCCACAGAAACAAAAACCTGAGCTAAATTCCCCTAGGCTGACAGAAAATAGCTGGGTCTCAAACAAGCAGAAGGGCTCTCATAGAAAGGCCAACATGCACAGAGCACCACCTCTACATCACCTCATGGCTTATCGCACCAGCTGGCAGAGGCACTCCGGAGTTATAGCACTCGCACTCCTTTGAATCTTCTGATGGCCGGCAAAGTGAAGATACGTTGCTCACCTGACCTCTTATTTGCCAGTTGGAAATGCAGGTGACAATGTACGATGCGGCTTCACAGATCTAATAAATCCATAACTAGCACCACAGCTACAGTATACAACAAATGCTTTTTGATTCAAGACTTAAATCTTTCACAGCAGCTATTCAAGGGTGGCAACATTACAGAAAATGGAGCATCTGTTAGCCCACACAAACCCACGCATGATACAGCCAGCTGCTGTAGAGTACCTAAAGTCACCTAACTTTTTCCCTATGGAGTTAAATACAAACATCAGCATTACAGAAATGTGTGTTAAGTCCCAGCCCTTCCACCTGCTGCCTGCTTTGAACACCAGTTTGGTCGCTGGCTTGAAAATCTCGGCAGTAGTATCTGTCCACCTCACTGGCATCTTGGAGGCCTTCATTTAAACTCCATAAAACAAGCCAGGCTTCACCGAGCAGCAAAGTGCTCTTTACTCGCTTGTGTAACAAAATAGACTCATGAACGATTATATCAATTATAATGAAAATCCTACGCACTATTAATTTAAGATAGGAAACACAGCACTAAAATAAGATAATATCTCCTACTGTAATTCCTTTCCCTGGGGACTTTGCTGCCAAAAAAATAAATGACAGGCAATGCGCTTACACCCTCTTTTATTTTACTACCTAGCATTAACTTTGCAAATTCATAGTTTTTCCTTGTCCTTTTCAAATTCTGATCTTTTTTCTTCCCAAAATATTAACAAGATTTTCTTGCTGGTACATACAGTTTGGGACAGGTGTGGTGGTATCAGTATGGCATAGAAAGCACAGAATTATGAAATTTCATAGGAAAGAGTTTGCTGTATCACAAAGATACAGCAAAGGCACGACAGATCCATCTCCTCTGACCCCAGCTCTCCCATCAGAAAGCCTTCCTTTCCTCCGGGTGGGGATGTGCAACAGACCTTCAACAGTGAGCATTTAGGATGTCTTGTGGAGAAGTCTAGAGGCTTTCTCCTGCAAAGCACCATGAAAATGTTGAAGAAATACTAACCCCATTAAAATCAATGGTTTCTTTGCCATGAACTTGAACACTGTCAGGATTAAACCCCCTCTTGATTTGTGCTGCTGCCCTGATGATGAGTGTTCCTAGAGGAGATTTTGCTAAGCAGCCTATCAAAATCATATGTCAGTCCAGCTTCAGTCACGACTTTTCCGTAATTTGCATAAAACAACTCAAGATTTGAGTTCTGTGGAAAAAATAAATCAGGTAAGTTTTAGGTTTCACTGGAAAAGCTACACTCAACTTTGGTATGTCACTGTTTGCTTAAAAAACATTCTTTCTGAATTCCACCACGCTTTTTTTTTTCCCCTGTAAAGAGTTTTAGGTCATTCTTGCTAGAGACGAGTGGATTTCATCAAGCTGCAGAACGACTTTGATGGTCTGAAGTGTATTTTACTGGGTCATGGATTTGCTGCCTATAACATTTGCTTAAGGAGCATGTCATCACATCTCAGACAAAAACAGTACTGTCACTTGAGCACTTTTATCAAGCTTGGCTGTCCGGGTATGCAATGAACCACAAAACTTGTTACATACACTTTAAAATTATTACTTTACTGGGACAAGTGAATGAAGTTAGATTTGTAGTTTGGGCTGCTTCGCTGTTTTTCTGGCTGCTAGAACTGTGAAGTTTTAGGCTGTGGTGGCTGGCGGGTAGAGCTTGCTCATCAGTTTTCCTTTGCCATACGTACATCTGTACAGTTTTTGGTTTGCTTGTTTGGCTTTTGTACTGTGAGCTGCTGGATCCTTATTCAGCCCAGGTTCTGCCGTCACATGGAGATGCCAGACCCACAGCATCATGGATGGGGTAAAGGGGTATAGGCAACAAATAAAACCGGAGAGTCTTAAGTTTCCTACGGTATTCTCTTTACTGAGAATCGTTAGGTTGTGTCTAAAACATATGAGTGTCTCTAAAAACTCAGAACTAATGTATTCAGAGTCCTATGCCACCCCATTCCAAAGCTGCTTATCATTGTCGATATATCGTCCAGTCTCCTTACCCAAGAATGTTCTGAGAAACCAGCAGAATAAATAACCAGGGCTTAGTCTGAATATAACAACATCAACTTATATGGTACAAAAGTTAGAGGGAGGGCATCTCCCCTTTCAGTGGGGATGAATTATTTAAAAGGGAGGAGGGGAGAGAAAGGATCATAACCAAAGTACGTGCCTTATCAAAATTGTCAGGGCTTTTACATTCCATTTCCTCGCGATAAGACTCTTGTGCTGAGCTGGTATTCGGAAGTGAGCCCAAAGGGCTGACTGCTAAGTTTACATAAGGAAGGAAATAATCAATTTAGGGCTGTTACTGAACGAGCTCTTATCACGTTCATTTCCTCGCTATTGCTTCTCAAGCTAAATATTACGTTTCGGAGCAACTTCAAAAGATTTACCATTCTAGCCTCTGCATTTTATTAAGGAAAACTCTTTCAACAGCACAAAGCGTTTGCTTGCACCACAATAAGAGTACAATTCACACACTGACAAACCTACATTTTAAGATGTTGATATTTATGCTGAAGGAAGCAATACTTTCCTGCAGGAACACTACATTTTTCCAGCCCACTATTAAATATTTAAGGCACAGAAGAGAGATTTTAAAAGGTACTAATAACTAGTACACTGATTTCCCCTTCCACCTCTGTGGATTTTCCTCTCCTTCTCCTGTAATGTACTTTGTTTAACTACATTACTCTACTTTTTTTCCAAGAAGTATGGTTTTTTAAGACCCTGATGCCAACAGCATGATTTGCGGGTGCAGATGACTTGTCATGCTAAAATTAAAAAATGTGGCTTTTATTTTGACTCTGCATTAAACTGTTGAAAAAAGTACACTGTGTGTGGTAAGTGACCGACTGTAGTTCCTTTGTCTACAGTAGCTTTACAGGGCTCCCAAGAGCTTCACAGAGACCAAAATTGGTTCCACAGGATCAAAATTCAATTACTGGGAGAGAGTGAGGAAGGAGAGTCCCAACTTAAAAAAAATTAAGGCAGTAATTAATAGATTTAAGTTGGTGGCATCATGAACTGGTAATCAAATGTAAAACACCTACAGATTTAATGCAGTACAGCTTTCACGTGAACCATTGTATGAGGACAGCATTTGCTTCTCCATACTTGATGTGGTTCATACCTTGGTCACAGTCAGTATGGAGGAGAATTTACTTAGGTCTTAGCTGGGATGCTTATTTTTCCACGAACACGGATTACATTTGTATCCTAACATGTTTGTGACTGGATTGTGTCCAATCATTAAGAAAAACCACTGAGATGCTGTAACACTGCCACTGCTATAGAACATTCTTCATTGGTATCCAACCGCTATAGCAAGTGCTGTGGAGTATACCAATTGTGGCCAATGCCCTGTGCCAACAAATTTGTCAATGATACCAACAAACAAGCTGTGACAGACGAAAAGGTCAGAAAATGGTGCCTTGGATCAATGTCTGCAGTGCACTTACATTGAGAACCAAAGTATGCAAAGCTTCACAGTCCATTTGAAGGCAGGGGAAGGAAAAAACCAAACCAAAACAAAACAAACCCAACATCTAAGTGTTGAAATCTTGATAATACAAGTAAAGGATGGGAGCTTTTTTGAAGTCTCCGGTTAAGTTAGGGGCTGACTGATGTTTTGCTTTTCAGATATACATGACGTATAAGCCACAGAAAGCCAAAGTTGTACTGGCACATCAAGAAAATCACTGGCAAGATACAGCAAAGGCTATACCTGACCTCCCTGCATAGGAGTACATCTGCTATTGCCTACCTGACATTACTGGATATGGATCCGGTTAAGTACTTAGTTGCCACCTGATAGTAGTTGGTCTGAAAACAACAGTGAGAAAGACCATGCATTTTTCTATGTTTCTGGCCAACATGGATGTGTGGAACTCATAGACTCATTAATTCTTCTTAGACTACTACAGTGCTTTCAATGCTGGAGCCAGTTTTCACAGTCACGAGGAACTCCAAACAATACAGAAAGCAATGGACTCGGTATTAAATACAGCAAGTAACTAGGGAGAGTGTTCCATAAGGACCTGTCCTCTGATCTCCTAAAGGACACAGATCATAAAAGACAATCTCACAGAATATAATCCAAAACTTTCCTACTCGTTAGGCCTCTCTGTTAGTGTAGTACTGTCGTGCTTTTGATCTAAGGTCATGCTTAGACAGGAGTTTAATACATAGCAAAAAAGAAACTCTGTGAGGGCTTCCTCCTTGAGGGACCTCAATACTGGAGTTTACTTCTTCCTCTGATCCAGTGCAGCCTGGATTTTTAGACCATCAGGGCACTTCGTAAGGTTCATCCATTCCTCGATGACTAGCCCCCTTCCCAAAGCTACCATTACACACGCTTGCCTTGCTCAAGTTACAGCACTGTTAGATCCAGGTATTTCACTCTAGCACATCCCTAATTTACAGGGCCAGATTTATTTATGGAGCAGACCACTTCCCTCCCGGAAAGGTTATATACTTTTCATCACCTATAACAAATATATAGTCTAATGAATTCATCAAGAGCCTGATTGAAAGACCTTGAAATGAAGGGGAGTCTGTTCAACAGTTTGCTGCCTCCAGAAAATACAGAGCACTCAGCCTGGATTTTATATAACACAAAGGATGATGCATTTGCATTTAACAGCCAATTTTAAGCAAGAAATTTAATGCTTCTCTCCCTGGGCCCCATGATGTATGCGGTCTCAGCTAGGCTTTGATCCAAAACCCTTGACCTAACTCTTCGAGGTACAAATACTGCAGTGCAGAAATAGTTTGATACGGATGCTCTCTAAACTGTTTCCCAGAGAACATTCAAATAAAACAGGCATTGTACCTCAGCCGGCAGCCCTATACTGCTGTAGGAAAGCTGACATTCATTTACAGAGAGGGAAACAATGTTGTCCAAGGATCATCAGGTGCTAAAGAGATGGGCAGGCCTTCCTGCTGTCTAGCACATCCAGTAAAATGAGAAGATCACTGAAACAATGTGGTAATGAGTAACCAATTGTTCTGAGTGAGACTTTCCGTGGTACTGTGTCTGTACACTTTATAAATCATTGACAGGTTCGTTATGCAAGTAGTCCCTGGTACCTTGTAAACAGAGCTTCTCCACGCTCTGTTGATCTTTCCATTGCAATTTGTTGCAGGTCTAATAGCTGCCTAAATAATTCCTGACATCTAAAAGCACAGGCCAGATCTAAAAGCGTAAACCAGAACTCTTGGGCGTAGCTGCTAAATCTAGATACTTACAGCTGGGCTTGAAGTATCTGCATTAGGGTGCTTGACATTATCTGTGCAGCTCACAGCCTCCACTGCAAGATTATTCTATCATCTTCATGCTGTAGGGAAGGAAAGTACCCAGTCTTGGCTTCATTACCTCCACAAGCTTTAACGTGTAAGTACAGCAAAGTCTGATCGAAAAGTCACAAGCAACACCATGCACGTGGTGTAATTAATCGTTTCTCTACACGCGTTCCATTTCCATCTTACGTGGAAGTGCTAGACAGGCTGTTTAACCTCATGGATTCAGTTTGTCTGGGTAAGAGGCAGAGAAACACTCACTTTCCTCAGGAGGTCATTTTTGCATTATTAGTGTTGCTGTTACAGTTAATCGTTATTAATAAACCAGATAATTGTCACATCAGTAACAAGAGTTTATGTCACCCACATAGGATTGCCAGGCTGTCATTACACTCATAATTAATTATAAAGTGGGTTGGCTATTTTTTCTTACTTTCCATGATAATGAGAAAATCTAAATACACACATAACTCTGGGCAGATAACACCAAATACTGTGTACACTGGCAGTCTCTAGAAACAGAAAGTTTAGTCAGATGGCAACGGGTTTCAGCAAAATACTCTGGATTTACACCAAGAGGAATGAGATCGGCCTGAACTTTTATTAAATTCGCCTGTGTTTGTAATCACAGGCTCAGTAGCCTACTACCAAAACTTGACCTAAAAGGTGTCAGTACCAGTGCCAAAAATTGCATTCTGGCCAAAACAAATATTTTACTTTCAGTAAATAAATTTTCACCTTCCTGCCTAAGACTAATGTTGTTGAATTGCAGCTGAAAAGCTCAGAAGCCCTCTGCTTCCAGTATAAGCTACTAATGAACGTAAAAAGACATTCTGCACCACAGTCCAAGAGCCAGCAGGATCTTCCAGTAAGAGCCTAGGAAGTCCGCAGAAGCATGATCTAATGGAGAAAATATGACCAAATGTAACCCCCAGTAGAAACGTTCCTTATATCTGTCTTTTTCAAGAAACATTTTTACTGGTGTAACATTAGCTAATTCTTGGAGTTCTCAAGCCTGCCTACAAAAGTATTAACAAAAGGGTTTTAGAAAACTATGACACACAGCTCAAGGCTCTGCATAAAACTGCAGATGACAGCCTTTTTTTTTTTTTTTTTTAATTATTGTTCAGTTATCGGAAAAACCAGGGCACTTCGTTTTCATCAGTGGTTTGCTCTGGTGCCCTTTAGCGTAATTTAATAAATAAAAACACAGGAAGAGAAAAGGCAGCAAAATGCAGATACGGACGGTAAGCTAGGAAGCTTTTAACTTCGCTATAAAACAGAGATCCCCACAGCAAATCACAGAATCATAGAATGGTTTGGGTTGGAAGGGACCCTCAAGGGTCATCTAGTCCAACCCCCCTGCAAGGAGCAGGGACATCTCCAACCACATCAGGTTGCTCGGAGCCTCGTCCAACCTGGCCTTGAATGTTTCCAGGGATGGGGCATCTACCACCTCTCTGGGCAACCTGTTCCAGTGTTCCACCACCCTCATTGTAAAAAACTTCTTCCTAATATCCAATCTAAATCTACCTCCCTCTGTTTTGAAATCTTTACCCCTCATCCTGTCACAACAGGCCCTACTGAACAGCCTATCCCCATCTTTCCTGTAGCCCCCTTGAGGTACTGGAAGACCACTATAAGGTCTCCCCAGAGCCTCCTCTTCTCCAGGCTGAACAGCCCCAACTCTCTCAGCCTGTCAAATCAACACTGAAACAACAGTCCTAATGCCAGCCAGCCCTGTCTGACCTATCTTCTTGTATTTTCATTTTTCAGTATGCAGGAAGCTGTGCAGCCTGAAGAACTAAATTAGGCATCTGTCTTCACAGTGTTAACAGATTCAGGATGTTGCTCCAGCCATGCTCATAAGGTCTTCGCTCAGGGTCCCCCTATCCAAGAGCACCAGCACAGCTGCGGCAGGCAGCTATGTGCATCACTCGTGGTGCGGCAGGAAATTGGTCACAGCGTGGTGTACGTTTCTCCTTGTTGTTATCAGTATTTCCATTCACAGAAACAATTTAATAACCAACAAAGGAAGAAGCTGCCATAAGCATTAGGCTGTTTTGTCTAGGATCCTGGCTCCAAGCCTTGAATTTCTGTCACTGGGTGATACGATAACATTAGCAAATAATAATGATAACATTAATATGATAAACAATATCAGAAGATAAAAGGAACACAATGTCTACTGTAGCCGCTCCGTGACCGTTATTTTGTCTTTTTCTCACTTGCACTATGGCACACCACCGATTATCTCCTTTCCTGTATGAGTCATATCACAAATTGTATTATTTATCCTTTCAGGGGGTTCAAACGATGATCATAAACCATGGAGAGCAAAGCTTGCCTGGCACCCGAATGTAATCTAAATTGCCTGGTGGTGTAATTGGCTGCCTGTCGACTGCTCTGCTTACAAGGCTTTTAAAGTAAAGAAAAATAATATATCTCACTGCATGAGTTTGCTCCACTTATATCATCCTTTCATATCCCTATACCTGATGCTTCCTCGCACTTTCTCCTGCCTACTTTTCCACCACCTCCTTGTCCTTCCCTTTTCCAGCTTCCTTCCTTTCTCCTCAGTCTCCAGTGATAAATGAATCCTTCCTTTTTCCTAAGCCTGAGAATGAAATCGTGTCCACAAAACCCTTTAAAAATGATTTGGGCTCTTTTAGGTATGTGGAATATTCTACGGGTTTTAACCAACATCAACGTAATCATCAGGCGCGCGCAAGAACGCACTGGGCACAGTGTCCGAGAGAGCGTGGAGGCATCCAGCAGATCTAATCAAACACACAACCAAACCCAACAGAAACCACAGAAAACGTACAAGAATGTATTGAAACACCAGCTATGCGTCACTGTCTTCCCCTGTCCCTCTCCATCTGGTCCACAGATTCAGGTCACAAGAATGTCTGGTAAATATCCTATAACCTTCATCTAAACCTGCTAACTCATCAACTTTTTATTGCATTTACTTCTTGAATGCAATTAATAAATTTTATATTTCTAAGTTCAATGATTTGTAAACATTTATAATGCAAACGCTTCAGATTATCTCTTTTTTTTTGTAAAACTTTTGTGTTGCTAAGGCAGAAGATAGATCTCTCTCCAGTATATCATCCTGGTATAATAGGATGAATTTGCTCTAAAGAAACCAGGTTATAAAAAGATTTTCAGAGCTGCACATACAGTTTCTAAGCATTACGCTTGCAGGTTACACCACACGGGTTTTTTTAGTTCTATTCGCACAAAATTTTTGTATGCAAAGTACTACTGCACACCTTATGCATACAACACGACACATTTTTCTTTGACTGACTGCATCTTGCAATTGTTGCTAAATTATCAAGTATCATTCTGTCCCACACTGAAGTGGGTGAAAATTTGTTTTCCAAAATACAGGCTGAATTTACATTGTTCAGTTCTGAATTACATTCTACGATGTGTCAAAAGTCATAAAAATAATCCAATAAAAATTGCATTCAGCAAGACTCTACTACGACTGGCTGACACCAAAAAAAACCCCAGGTATTTTAAGATTTTTAAAATTAAGTGAATGTTAATCAGTAGTTGTGCTGTCTGCTTCATGAAATTCAGTTTGAACTATAAGGCCCATCAAGGCTGTATTTTAAAAATATTTTCCCACAATTTCCGAGTGATGAAAGAAGTGGCCACATAAAAAAAGTATTCTTCTCTAGCGCTTCATGTACTGCATGTTATGGCATGACCTTGACTTTCCCTAGTCACTCTTTATTCTGTAAATAATACATAATTATACATTATATAAAACTATAATCATTGTTAATTTGTCATTTTCAAAGAGCTACCTGGAAAACAGAGCTACCTGTGAAATGCATTTGTAATTACACAACTTTTTAAAAAGACTATCTCTACCATCACCAGTATATGGAATCTTTAATTTTCTATTTAAAAATAAGCAAAAGCATGGAGTTTGTTTCCAAGACTCGTGGAGGAGAAACTCCTTTCCTAGCCTATGTTTCATAAATACATCATAAATATTCTTCTTTGTTGGAACCTTTGTACACTTCCACCACCATTTAACGCAGTGATTCCTCACGTGACTTTTTCGTTCTTGTCCATGGCTCACAAAATTAGCAAAAATACCAGAAATCCATAATCATGGGTAGCTATTGAGACCTTTTGTCCCTGAACAGTTTTTCTGCCTCTGCATAGGGTATCACGATGCCTAGGAACGACAACAGCATAGTACGTTAGGAAACCTTTACCCCCATCGTTGCAGCCTCCATTCTGGAATTACAACACACAGGTCTTCGAAGGACAGCCCAAGAAGTTTTGACCTAATTCAACCATGAAGAGGGAAAGTTACAGGAGCAAGAAAACAGGGAAGTGAAGTACGCTACTACATCTAGTGACCAAAGGATTTTGTTGCTCTCAGCTCTCAAGTTGTGGCCCACTAATTGCCTCAAAAAACTCATTTTCAAGTTTGCACTGGGACCGATGCTAGAGGCAAAGGGCTCCAAGTCCCGCAAGGCACTGATAACCAAACAACGTGATTTAACGAGCGATGGAAAAGTTAGAAAGCGTGGTCATGATTTTTCAGATATTTGAAGGCCTGAGTTACATTAACAAGAGTGTAGAAAAGAAATGTTTTTCTCTTAATCAGATTCTGAACCAATACTTGCACCATCCCAGCTGGCTGCTGGGCTACAGATCAGGAAATAGAAAATACCAGAACGTGGATACGTAGACCCTCCAAGTGCCTATTAAAAGTCACATAGCGTACACACGCCATTACACATTACAGACATTTTATACACTATCACTCGCTGGAATAACGGCATCTTGCTTTTCTTTCCAAAAGTGAAAGGTGTAATTCTAGAGCTTTTTTATTAACTTGAAATAATGCCGATTGGTTCAAATCATATCTGGAGGAACAATCTGACTTGCCTGCATTTCCACATATTTATGGTTTGCATTTAGCTCTGAAAATGTGGTTCCAAACTACCGAAGCCACAACAGCTGTTTACAGAAAGCAGCATTTCTTATCGCCCGAGATCAAGCATTAGAGCCCATTAGAGTATGGAAGGAATGCCACAAACGAATCAGGTCCCTAAAGTCCTAGGAGATTTGTTTCAACTTCTAATCAAACTGGTTCCCAGACTTAATTCAATCACTCTTTATTTTTCCTACATGTTGGCAGGAAAAGGACAGGTTTTTTCCAGAAGCAATTACTGTAAATACAAATGGTTAAGCACTCAAGCAGTACATTAACAATGCTAAATCCTTCTCTTCTGCTCTTGATCATAAAATCCCTTCCTTCCAAGTAATAGTAATGCTCCTCTTTATAGCATAAAAACTCTAAAGAAAGACCACCTGGGCTAGCATGCCAGCATTTTTCATAGTTACACAGATTCAAGGTGACCCCTTCCAATATTCCAAACACCTTGATCTTTTTAAAAATAACTGGAGACTTCTTACGGCTTATCTTCTGGCCAGGATCTCTGGAAGTGCATCAGACATGCTAGACGTGATGGAAGAAGAGGAAGGAGGGGGGATGTAATGAACAGATGCTGTGTTACTACGCGTGTTTACTCCAAGCTCACTTGAAACAAATTTGTCCAGTTAGAGGATAGTGACTTCCCGTATTACAGTCAACGAGGGAACCAATTATGTAAGTAATACTGACTTTTACTGCTAAAAGCAGGGTACATGTTAAATCATGTAGTGACATGACGTGTTTAAGGGTTGAAAAGACAGCACCCCACAATAACGAAAAGCGACGCACTGCAAGGAGAACCTATGTGCAGCCGGGAAAAGCATGAGGTTGGTACAATGGGCATCCCAGATAAAACAGCATAGACAACTGGAGCCGTATAAATATATACACACGCACTCATAAAGAATGAGATAGAAAAATAAAGGGATAGAGAACAAATTTACAAGAGCACAGAAGTTGATTTCTAGTTCTTGAGTTGAAAATAAGCTACACTAAACATGTAACTATGATCACAGCTAGGACCACAGAAGATCAGTTCTGGTGACCAACTTACAAGTGGTTTAGTATTTTTACACTATTTCAATCGCCATTTTGATATCAGCACAGCAAGTTGCTTAATCACCTCTACAGCCAGTAAGCAGCATTGATTACTTAAGAAGGAGAAGGTATATCTAAGATACTCAAACTGCTTCTACTGGAAAAGTCTTTTTCCTGTGCTCCAGACTCACGAGCCTGAAGGGCTGGGAGTGTCAGCGTTCCCTGGCAGAGAACAGGAGGAAGGTTACTAAAAGGTAGTTGCTTTCAGTTTGCAGCACCTCTACAGAGAACCCTTTTCTTTGCACCAGATAGCATTTAGGAACACACGCTTTGGTTACATTTCCGTTTCTTGTTATAATTTTCATGGGTAGCCTCAGAACACACGCAACTACCCATACGCAGTGCGAGCTGGCAGGAAATCCCTCTTTACAGGAAATTCCCCAATTATCCCAGTTCAATGGTGCGTGTTTTAAAATAAGGCAAGGTCACTCCTTCAGAATCCCCATTTAAGGAATATTGATGTTATAATGCAAAACCACACTGTTCTGGTTTTGTTTGGTGAGGGGGGGCCTAAGGTGGCAGCTTCTGTAGGAAACTGCTAGAAGTCGCTCCCCTTTGTTCAGTGGACTCGGCCGGGCCTAGGGTGGACCTGTTGCTGGCCAAGGCCGAGCCAATTGGTAGCAGAATGTCCCATGATAACGCCTCTGCGATAATGTATTTAAGAAGGGGAAAACAGGAAAAAAGAGAGAGAGAAGATGTGAAGCAGCTGAGCGGGGGGCAGAGAGGGGGAGGCGCGAGCCTCATGGGCCTTACAGGCCTCACCCTCTGGCCTCCTGCTGGGCAGCCAACTGGGCCCGACTCGGCCTGGCCTGGTTGCAAGAAGTGGAGAGGAGATGAGAAGTGAATAAGATGTAAAAAGGATCCTGAGCGGCATATCTGCCAGCCTGTTGTGAGGAACAGCTGCAGACACCAAGGTCAGTTCAGAAGGAGGGGGAGGAGTAATGCAGCTCCTGGCCAAGATTCCCCTGCAGCCTGTGGTGACGACCATGGTGGAGCAGGTTGTCCCCCTGCAGCCCATGGAGGAGCAGAGATCCACCTGCAGACTGTGGAGGACCCCACGCTGGAGCAGGTGGAGGCCTGAAGGAGGCTGTGGCCCATGGAGGGCCCGCTGGGACAGCTGTTCTGGAGAGACTGCACCCGTGGAAGAGATGACCCACGCCGGAGCAGTTTCACGAAGGACTGTGGCCCGTGGGAGGGACCCCACGCTGGAGCAGAGGAGGAATGCGAGGAGTTCTTCCCCCAGCGATGAAGTAGTGGCGTAAAACAACGTGTGATGAACTGACCGCGACCTCCATTCCCTCTTCCCCCCTGTGCCGCTCGGGGTGGGGGAAGGTAGTAGAGATAATGTTAAGCCCGGGAAGAGGGAGGGGTGGGGGGAGGTTATCTTATTCCCTGTCTCATTCTCCTGCTAGTTTTAGAAATAAATGAATAGTTTTCCCCAAGTCGAGTCTGTTTTGCCCATAACGGTAACCTCGAGCCATTTTTCTTATATCATCTCCCCCTATTCCCTCGGAGGGTGGGGAGAGTGAGAGAGAGACTGCGTAGCCTGGTCCCGATCAGGGCTGAACTACGACACATACAAGCAAAGAAATAGAAAGACTCTATGAGAATGGACAAGCATTATCCCTTCTGGGACATCACTGGTGTTGAGTAGGTACGAGAGAGGCAGATCTCTGCACTCCTTCCCCTTCGTAAATTCGTAGCACCATCCTCACATCCCTTCAGAACCCTTTTCACTTTAAAGAATAGTCCTACAGAGTTTTCATACCCAATAAAAATATTGAATATAAGTCTGTTAGACTAAAGAACGTGTCAGGACCGTGTCATCTGCAGTAAAAAAAAAAAGGCATAACATGATGTTTATATTTATATTGTGACTTTCACTTCAATGATTTGGTTTCATGATATTTTACAAAGACACCCTACTTTTCAAGAATTTTTTGCTTATTTATTAGCACCTGGCTACATTGTTTTCCTTTCATTATATTACATTTCATTACATGAAAAAAGGCTATGATGTTTATCTCTACTTAATTGAATAAAACTCTTCCTTTACTGCAGCACAAAGTGTTAGGAAGTTACCTAATTCCTAAATGCTAAAGAAAGGATCTTTGCTGAAACTCATGCTTCCTTCTTATTTATTCAATTTCTGTAACATTTCCTTATTCCAAATTTTCATTCTATTTTATCAATGTAAATACTTGCCTTTATATTTTAAGCAGAACATTTTGTACTTATGCGATTTAAAAAAAAAAAAAGTTTAATTAGACATTTTAGTCTAGTCATTAGTCAGCAACTTACAGTCAGGATTGATTACAAAGGAAGCTCCTGGATCATGAAGGTCCCGGTGCTGTTGCGTGGTTCCTCCGGGCATGCTGCCGTACGCATGGTGACATAGCTCACCTGCATTATTGTGCTGTACATTTGTCAAAGCCCTGATTAGAATCTGAAAGCTCTCAAATCACAGTAGGATTTAGTAATTTGTAATCAGATACGTAAAAGCGAACAAAAGGAAGTATCAATGCTTTCAAAGGGAGTTTGTGACCTTCTTGTGTAGGTTCTGGAATAACTTTCTCTGCTGATTTTAAATTGTACCTGAGTGGCAATATTAACAAAGCAGCTGGGCCGATATTACAGGTGAGGGAAAGTCTGCCCTTCTAGTATCTGCTGTGTAATTACATTTTCATATTTTGCCATGTATATAGGAATATCAGAAGACAGACATGAGCAGCTTCGTATGGTGAGACTGTCAGACTTTTAATTTGCTGTGGTCAACATTTCTACCCGTGATTTTCTGCTTTCATATGGGCATGCTGCTGCATCGCTGCTGGTTTTTATTTAATTTGAGGCTGTGCAAGTTTTTTGTTGAGCAGTAATGAGATCCACAACGTGCATGTGCTGGATGCTATGTGAGAAATTTAATGATAGCTAACGTTATACATCTGCAGTGAGTATGAACCTTCTCTCTCTAAGGACACGTAGAAGGTTGCAAGCTACATCATGATATGAAACAAGCCAAGCATTTTATTTTTATTTCCATCAAAAAGAAAGCTATTTCTATAGCATATTCATCTCCCTTCAGACTGATTCTTCTATCTGCACAAAATGTCAATAAATCATTCCATACTTGATTACTCAAGCGCAGAGCATATCCCAAAGAAAGTTTACAGTTTCAAGTCAAGACATCATTGTCAATGACCTGAAGGCTCTCGCAGATCCCAGGTGGAACACAGCTCACTTCTCACTTTCAGCCTCCCAGGCAATACTGTTACTTCCAGGGTATTATTAAGTTATTGCTTCGCTTACAAAACGCAGATATGTTTAGGTGACAGGCAGGGGTCTTTTCTCCCACCCAGCAAAGCCTGTCTCCCTTCTGTGAAGCTATCCATAGCATATTTGGGTGCAGATACCTCCCGCAGCGAGATCCGAGTGCAGCAACATGAATCCGCAAGAGCCTCAGGATTTTCCGTCCCACGCGGGGACCTGCTGGGACCCCACTCAGCGGCACGGAGCCGTCTCAAACTGTTCAAAACTGCGTTCAGCTGCAGCATCCTCCCAAGGGCTCCTTCAGCAGTTGGGGCTTGCCGGAGGCCACATACAGTTTAAGCATCCCTCCTGCCTAGCCTCAGCTACATCCCATCGGCTACACTTCCCCCCACCAAAGGCAGAGCGAGAGGGTGCTGGGGGGGGGCGGGCCAGGCTCCAGCGGCTCGGCTGTGCTGAACAATTCCCTCGCACGGCAGAGGAAATAGATGCAAGCGAGGGATTTGGCTCAGAAACTGCTGGGTTTAGATAGCAATTCTCCCCGCACACCCCGCTTTGCATTAAATGAACATTACTGTGCGTTAGGTAACACTAAACTATCAGTGAGATGGAACAGCGGGAAGCATTTCCTTTAACTGACTGGATACCACGCACTTTGCTTGAGTTTTAAAAATTCCATTTCAAACAGTTTCCCTCAAAATGCATAAACATCCATTCATGCAGCTCAGGGGATGAAAAGTTCCTGCATATTCCAGGAATACAGTTACTTGTCTGCACATACATGAATTTTGGAAACACAACCGATTCCATCTGCTCCCAAAGATTGAGTTCGCACCGTATATAACAGATCATTTCAGTAGGTCAGAGAGAACAAGGATCCGGCATCTAGAAGAAAGGTCCCTCATGGGTCTCTCTCCATCTGCTGCTGCTGTTTTCTGCTGCAGCCTTGTTTTTCAGAGCTCTGCCAGCAGCAGCAGCAGTTTCCGCTCACGGAAGGGTCAGTAATTTTTTAATTTTATTTTTTTTTCTGGCCATTCTTACAAAACACACGGTTCCCATTCTGGAGGCCACCATTCTGCCTTTGTTCATTGTCATTAAAACCTGATTGACAACAAGCAGGCTGAAAGGGGCGTAAATGAATGTAGACGCTGCCCCCTCTCTTTTTGTTTCCCGAAATCCAGCCAAAATCATTGCAATTCACACATCCGGAACAAAATCATAAATCGTTCCCCGCAGGGAGCAGGGTGTTCCCCTCGAAAGTTGGCCTGTGGTTGCAAACCACTTAAGGAACACAGGCCAGGTTTCTAAGGCTCACACTAGAGCTGAAACTGAGGCATCTCTCAGGCTTTTGTAATACATAATTTCTGTTTCCTTTCCTCCGAAAACAATGTTTTGCATATTTTTAAAATAATATTCCCCTCTGAGTCTATATACCTAAAATGTATACAGCTGGGCTGCCAGACGCTATAAATTGTCCCAGCTCAACTGGACAGGAATCTATTCCACCTTATGCAAGGGGAGGATGGGACCCTACATGCAAAATTTCAAGCCCATTTTTCTGTGCAGCTTTACTTATGCTAAGAAGTTGCTGGAGATTAGTTGAGCCTGACCTTTATGATATATTAAAATACTTTTGCCTTACTTTGCAAAGACTTTTATATTCCATCTTCACCAGACAGATACTGTTAAGCACACACATAGATTCCTGTACTACTCAGCTGTGGCTATCAGATCATTGAATCATAGAATGGTTTGGGTCGGGAGGGACCTTCAAAGCCCATCCAGTCCAACCCCCCTGCAAGGAGCAGGGACATCTCCAACCGGATCAGGTTGCTCAGAGCCTCGTCCAACTTGGCCTTGAATGTTTCCAGGGACGGGGCATCCACCACCTCTCTGGGCAGCCTCTGCCGGTGTTCCACCACCTTAACTGTAAACAATTTTTTCCTAATATCTAACCCAAATCTACCTCCCTCTATTTTAAAACCATTACCCCTCATGTATTACAAATGTTACATATTACTGCTTGTAAATATATTGTTTACATAGCAGGATGACTTCATAGTCTAAGTACCTTACCCAGCATTTTCACTTCTCTGCACGTACTCTAAGCTGCCTAGTTTTGTCTTTACACACCCACGATTTCCGTCACCATCCCCAGGCTTTTACGAGAGTCTCCAGCACACTCACTTCTCTTTCAACGCAAAGTTCTTAACGTACATGACACAAGAAAAACAAAAATAGTATTGTGCACTTCTTTAACAGAACGAGTAGTGGTAAAGCAATACAATCCAAGCATGCCAAGTCTCTGTTCCAGCCAATAAACAGATTGTTTTCCTATCGTCTCAGTGCAAAAAAAAAAATATAATTTTTTTTCTCACAATTACCATTATCAATCTTCTCCTGGATGATACAGCCCACAGTAAATTTATATGTTAGTGAAACTAAATTTCAAGAGGGAGAACACTTTGGTAAAACATCCTTAGGATGGGATATCCAAGAATATCCTTTGGGTATTCTTGAAGGAAATCACATAAATAAATGAGCTTTTTTTTTCTACATATACATGAACTTTTCCCAGAAAATAGAGAGACAGCTACTTCACTGAAGTTCTGGTAATTACCCTTCTATATAATCTGAAAGTAATGATCTATCATAGCCCATAAAATAAGTGAAGTCCGGTAAATAAGCACTTCTTGCCAGAAGTCAGCATGTTTTTCTAAAACCTCTACTTGCTGATTCTTGACTGATTCAGTAGAGCAGGTTCATTAAGTCATTAAACCCCTTTGGTGCATTAAAGAGCTTCTGCTGTTCCTGGCACCCACTGGCACTCCATGCATACCAGGAAATTCCCATCTCTTTAACCAGGAATATCTGTTTCTTTTTCAGAAAAAAAAAAAAAAAAAAAAAAAAAAAAAAAAAAAATCAGCAGCAATGGCCCACCCATGTTCATCAATGAATTGTGCCAGCCGACTCGTTCAGGTATAGGATTGTTTTTTCTTAAACTAGGGAGACTTTGTCCTCTTTCATGTTTTACCTTATTTTCCTCTTTTTTTTTTTTTTTTTTTTTTGTTAACTGGATGCAAAATAAAAAGCTAAAGCACTATAGAAACTTTCTTCTTATAATTCAAAAATACCAAAACCAGTAGTACCTATCTGACACGTTAAGACCTTGTGTTTGTGTTACAGCATGGCATAGGAATAGATTTAGCATGTTTAGGATCAGGAAATTCCAAAAGTGGTTTAAAGTCACTGTGCACCAAACCCTGAAGCTCCACCAGATGCAGGAAGGTCAGACTCAAATCATTTGACCCTTTTCGGTATTTTTATGTACCCTGGATGACAACCTTTCCTGCTGATGGTTTTCCAGCTTCTGCCATGGGACTCAATTAAACAAACATCAGCCAACCTCTGACCTCAGCGTGCATCTTTAATGGTCACATTATTTGCCCATCCATCAAGTGGACAACTCTAAGGCCACAGTTGTCACAGGAACTCCGATAAGGTGTCGAAGAGAAAACTGCAAAACTCATGTTACGCAAGCACCAAGCAGTTTTTCTAACCAGTGTACGACTCCTAAAAGGAACACAACCTGAAGAAGACCGCAGACCTCAACATCTTTCATGCTTTCTACTGCTACAAAATATTTCTCTTCTCAGTAATAATCTTCTCAAAATGCACTTTTCTCACATAATTTAGGAAGTTGCCTGAGCTTGTACACGTCAGAAACTACTAGCCCAATTCCATTAAACTATTGGCTATACTTTTAGGAAGTCAGCAAAGCTAAAATTGGGGAAAAAAAAAATTAAAAAGTGCTTATCATGGCTATGAACAGAAAGAGCAGAAGCAGCTAAAGTACAAGTACATGCTCTCTTCCCACCTGGGTCTCAAAAATAAATTGTAATTATTTGTTATGTCACAGTACCCCATAATCACCTGCAGCCACTAAAACCATAGGAAAACACACTGCAACTTTCAGTAGCATTCACACAAGCGTGGGATAGATTTAGGGAAATTGTTTTACATTTTCCTGTCCCATAAATTGCTCCTGCTCATGAAAATTCTTCAAAATGTTCATTTTGTAATTTGAGATGGAAGTGCATATCACTCAGTCCTCATCCCTCGTAAGCAACCCTCCTTACGCACCACTTCACCTCAAAAAAGCCTCAAGTCTTCCTCACTAGATTGCATCGACCCGCTAGACTTGTTCTGGCAACTCTTACCTATTAGGCTTGCTTTAAGAACTCTTCTTCAAGAGCTATATACTCAGATGCTCCTTCCTCTTTCCAAAAGGCATCGGTGGATCTTTAGCTCACAAAGATCGTGAGAGAAAAGCCGGCACGTAACTTTCCGTGCACAAGTACACTTAAAAGCTCCAGAAGCGAGCATTTGCTAAAAGCAGAGGAGAAGGGTCATCGAGACCTTAAACACACCCACACTGAAAAGAAAGCTCAGAAACACTATCCCAGATTTTGCATTAAATACTGGATTCTGCTGCTTTGTTTAAATTGGGAAAGGCTTAGCCCTTTCTCTCTCCCCAGTTTTTCCCAGCAATGCTCTGGGAGAGCCATCTCCTCATGCCACCACAGTTGTCCTAGCAATCCTCAGAGACCGTGAAAGGCTCCATAGCAGAATGGGACAGAAAGGAGGGGAGGAGGGAAGGCAGGGTCTGCATCTGTACCCAATCTCAACACAGCAGCACAGGAGAAGGGATGGCGATAGGAGCATCCATGTCACCAAAGCCTGAGCCAGCCACACGACACCCTGTCCAATTTCCAAAGGTAAATACGAAGCATGACTTCCCTTTACTCCTGCATTCCACAGTAATGCCCAGTGGCTGTCTGCAACTTGCTCATTCCAACAAATATCATCTCTGATGAACCGGTATAATACGGTAATTAGCATCTGAAGGGCTGAGGCATAATTCTCATGAGTATTATATCCGTTGTGCTCTGCGAAGGAAGGGGAAATGATTGCGGTAATCCACCATTATAGAGAAATGCGATGTCCGGTTTAAGAAGTATTTTGCACTCTCTCTTTTCCTGGCTCTGTCTACTTGCAACAGCTCTGTGGTGAATTTCTGAATTGTACGGGGGGGTGGTTTTATTGCTTCCTAGCCATAAATGAGGGAGCAAAATAATTTTTTAAAATCAATTACCTGTAAAACACAGTGTCAGAGATTAAAATTTTCTTCTCCTTTACTTACTAAGAGAAGTTAAAATATTTTGCTCTAAACAGAGTCTCTTCCACTGTGGAAATGTAAGATGTATGGCAGGGTCATTTTCTGTCAGCCACATGAGCTCTGCAGAATGAAAGCAAAGGTTGCTGGGTTTTTGCTGAATTATGGCAAAGCTGCCAGTACCATAAAATCACCTTAGCGCTGGTATGGAAACAACTTGGAAAAAAAGCAAGCCGTTGGAAGAGTACAAGAGTAACCCCAGATGGTGAGCAGCACAGCGAGCTCTAAAGGAAGTGCCACGGCGCTGGATTTTGCCTTCGAGCTACACATTCTGCACACACCAACTGCTCGACAAGAGATAAGAGATTAGAATATTAGATACATATGCTATTGGATTCATACGCTGGAACAGTAAGCCTTTGGGGCCAAACCTGCCTCTTTCATTTTGTGTTTACATTACCTAGCAGAAAAGGTCAATTGTCAAACATTAAACCAAAATAGAATCATACTGGACTATCGATGTAGCGTTGCCTTATCACAGGGTATCTGACGACGTCCACAGGATTGCCTCAGTACAGAAAAATCACTGTATACTGCCTGGGTGAGGTCAAGCTAATGGTCACATACTCTTGGAATATCCTTTACGTACATACACATATCCCTATTTTTCTATATACCTTCATATATCCTGACGTGGACACACATGCTGAAGGCTGAATGTGAAAAGAGCTTAGGTAGGAAAGCCTATGAGGAGGTTCCTCATCTTGCAGGGAGATGTAAAAGGGACAGATTAATGCTGTGGAAGAACATAGGGTCTATGGGCACATGCCAAGAGTCATCATCATTTTGCAAACACAGGTTACAGTCTGCAGGAAGAATGCATTGGGGCTAGCTGCAGAATACGGAAACTGTTCCCGAGGTGCCCAGTCAAGCTAAAATAAAACTATAAAGGCCTACGGTAAATAAACATCACAGAAGTTTCCAAACATTAAAGAAGCTCTTCATTCCCATCTCAGAGAAAACGAGATGGAAAAGGGGTGGAAGAAAGGAGGAGGAGGATATCAAAAGATGCAAGCTGGTGAGATGCGAGCAATGTGAGTCAGCATTGCCTCCTGTTCGGGTCTGCGGATTATTTAGCAGAGCCTAGCTCGCCCTTTAACAACGAGAGTGCCTTTGGGTAGACACATGATGAATTTGCTCGCTCAAGTAGGCTACTTAAGCTACACTCCTGTGGTTTTTGAAACAAGAAGAGACACCCCAGTAAAGGACAGGGTAAACCATATCTCAAATATTTGTATTTTCCATATATTACATTTGAAATTCAGGCTGCATATAAACCACAGATTTTTTTCAGAGAAATGAAATAGTTATAGTTGGGAAATAACAACACAGAATTTACCGAACATTGAAGAGCTGTTTTATACTATTAAATCCCATCTTTAAAAGAAAAACTGCATGTCAGCGACTGACAGAGATTATAATGCTTAGGCTTAAGAGGAAATGAAATGATAGGGCTCTTCTATTTACTCTTAAGTGAATCTGCAGCCAAGTGCTCTAAGGAAAAACACAGTAAGTCAACTCAGCATCTGCAAGATCAATATAATTCCTTAAGAGGAAAAAGTTCTCTGTTTAACTTATTTTTCTCCCACAGGGGACCGTGTCAGACTGTTGCAGGAAGCAGTAAATTGCAGAGTTTGTGGACTCTGTTCAGGCACAACAAGAAATCATTGTAACTCAAGTGATGAAGTCGAAACTACAGGAATCCAGTGGAAACTATTTTTCATGTTCTGAATTGCAGCTAGAGTTGTGGCTTTAAACTATGTCAAATAAATGACACTGCTTGAGACCTAGATTTGCATAGCCTGAAGTATCAAGCTGAATATCCAGCTCTTACAGTCTATAATGAGTTCAAGAGCAAAACCCACTTTTCTTGGGATTAATTTGTTTCCACGGAGCATTTAATGACTTCAGGAAATCTCATGTCTTTCTTGATGAGAGAGACCTAATCCTGAGTAGCTGCTGAATTCACGATCGATTGGTGTGGGTTTGGCAAAGCGCTTAAGTCGTTCCCAGGTTCTGCACAGTGCCTTGCAGCACTCTTGTGTCCACTCTGAAGTTTCCAGTTCACCTGATTGAAATCCAGAGCCTGAGTTTCGGTTAACCAGGGATGTAGGACAGGCTCGAGGTGAGAGACCTGTTACACAACGTGAAACCGTGCGAAGGTAAAAAAGAAACCTGGACTTCAATGCTGATCAAGAAGATGTCACAACCAAGCGGTGTTGATGCTGGAAGCCAGTCCATCGAACTGGGGGTTTTCTGCCTTTCTAGGCTTTCCACTGTAAGATTTACAGACTCGAGTGACAGACGTGTCACAAGTGGTGTCCAGTAACAGCAATACTCTAAAATGTGAAAAAAGATCTAGGTTGAATGAAGTGAATTTTAGGTTAAAAATCCTTACAATCAGCTCCCGTAACTGGTTAGGAAGCTTAATGGGGTTTAATAAATCCTGTAGATTTTTTCCACCTTCTCTCAGAAGACAGTTTTGATTGGCAGAGCTCTATGTGGCACTGTGCAGGTTCGCATGGGCTTTATCAGCACGTTGTGTTCATGAAGCTTAAGATATAATAAGTTGCTAGGTGTCAATGCAAATTCAATATGCCAAATCAGCTAATAAGAAAATCAGATGCAGATGTAACCTATAAAAACATGCGATTTAATTTTTTTTTTTTACATCAAAGATAAATTTAGTGATTATTCCAAGGAAATTTAATTACGTCAGATTGCAGAGGTTCAAAGATAAATCTCTATTTCAAACTGCATTATCACAAAGCCATTGTAAAACCCTTAATTCCTGTTGTAATTAATTTTGAAAGCAAACACTTCAACCCCACATAAATGGAAAGTACTTGCTAGAAAGAGACAGAACTGGAAGGAGCAGCATATAACATCTCCCATCCTTAACTCTGCATTCTTGTTTCTAGCTTTTGGGAGGACTGGGAGAGTTCTGAGAGAAAATATGAACATAAATAGAGTTTCCGTGATTGTACAGAAATTATATGCTAATTACGTTGTGCTAATTGCAGTGCATCCATTTTAGGATAGAAGTCCTCTACTGACTCATTTTACAGTATATGTAACATATATTCTCCCTACTCACACATTTTAATTTCTGTTACGGAATGACCTGGAAGCACACAATGGGACAGACAAGTACACAGATCAGCCAGGGAAGAAAGCATCTGATAGATCCCGCCAACTGGAGGTGGTGGCCAACTTTAGAGAAAAATTATGCAAAGGCAAAAAGCTGGGGTCATGGTTTCTCTCTTCCTTTCAAGAAAAAAAAAAAAAAAAAAAACACAAACAACCAACACAGAAAACCAACAATGTTTCCAGGTCTGCTGCCTATGAAGCCACATCAACACACAGCAAGGTACATGAGAATCGGAGTCTGAATGATTTTGTGGGTCATGCTTACAAGCCCATCCATTAAGGGGAAGAAAGGACCGAAGACACAACAGTGACTAACGAGATTCCTGGGAGGCAGAGGGGCATCGGTGTGCAGCCACAGCCTCCCGAGGGTGCCCCAAAAGGTAGCCCTGCTCACCAACCCCCACACCACCTTGCCAGATGGCGTGCAGACGCAGAGAAAGAGAAGGGCCGTACCACAAGCTGTGGGAGAAAAGCAATAACTGTGGACAGGCAGGAAAGCAGCAAAAAAAAGGGTGAAATAATCTCGCGATCACATGCGCCAACATCAGCCTTCCGCAGGGATGGACTGGTAACACATTAATGAAGAGAAGTTTGAAGGACAGCATTGAAGTCACTTTTTCTGTGTGTTTGGAGATTGCCATGCCCACACATCGTTAAGATGGACTTCTTGGACAAAACAAGAGGTTGGCAATGGGACCTGGTGTTACAGACTGGATGGAGGCATCACGATAGTGAGTAGCAGAGGGGTAAGGAAGGGCCTTCAGACCGAGGACAAGCAGATAGTGGAGGGACGCCAAGGGAAGGGGGACGTACTGAAAACTATGTTCTAGGAGTGTAATCTTGGCAAGCACGCTCTGGGGGAGCTGCACAAGGGAGGACTGCAGTTGTGACGGAAAAGACGCAAGGAAAAGCCTAGCCAAATACTTTAGCTGGATAAAAACTGCCCTATCATTGAGTTAATGTAAAACAGAATCTGCAAAAGTTGCAGTGCAAGCACAGGTCGAGCTGAAGACTGAACTCAGATTACAGGTGATAGGTTAGACCACGGCAATATGTACTGTGATCAAGAAAGGAAATACACTTCAGCATGGAACTGAGAGAACACATCATTTTACCTTTTTTTTTTTTTTTTTTAAAAAAAAAGTTCGCGTGGAGTACTTGATAGCTGCTGCTGTGAAAATTTCCTGGCGTGATTTTTAGTTGCCTGATGAACATCAAAGCTTAACTAAACCATCTTCAGAGAAAAAGTACAGATATAATGGTCAAAGCCCTGAGGAGTTAGTTGATTCAATAACTTTCTGTATAGCATCATGACTCTAATGCTTGATATCCCAGTGCTACAGGAGGTGAAAGGACTGATAGCAACTGCTGTCTACTTCCACATGAACGTGGAAATCCTTCCTTTGCCATAACCTTAACTTCCCAGCTCTTGCTGTGAAGCTAACCGAGCTGGCCAGAAGACAAGAATTCCTCCTCATGAAAAACACTGAGGTTTTGGCATTTGCCATTCAGACAAAAATGAGGGATTTCAAAATATTTCACCACAAGGAAAAGAATGTCTGTGAGTTACTCCAGAGCAGCACAGAATGCACTTGTCCAGTGGTGATTCAAGTCTGCTTTCCTCAAATTTTGTAGCTGACTTTTCAAAGAAAGAAGGGAAAACATCCAAACCTTCCTTCTGGATTCAGCTGTTCCTCTGAAAAAAAATTAAAATAGGAGGCTGAATGTTTCCTTCTCTTTTAATGAAAAGCCATTATCTATGCATTCCTGAGATAAACTATGGGAAAGATAAAGCAGGGTGATTTCTAACTGAATCAATAAGGATGAAAGATGATGAGAACAGGTTTTGTATCTCGTATAGGGAGCATAACATCAGTTAAAAGCTGTGCAAACTGCCAAGTGACTTAATACCAGACATACTTGAGACACAAACCGTCACAGAGTACAAATGTGTTGTGTACAGCTGACAGAGAAGTTGGGGCAGGAGTTGAGGAGCACTCATATGCAATGGAGTATCTTGTGGGTATGAATCCATGCCTCACCTGTGCAAAGGAAGCCAGAAGCACCTCAGTCCTCTCAATTCCTCAGTGACATTGCACTTGTACCTTGCGGAAGCTCAGCCCAGAGATGGGACAGCTGGGATTAGCTAGCAGTACCACTAAGTTAACACCATCTCTGTTGGTATCCTCTATATTTGTGGTATTTAGCTCATGCTGTTGGATAGGGACTGAAATCAATCATGTTCTACTTAATCTGCCTTGAGTAACTACAGCTGCTTGGCCAAAAGTAAATTATTCTGAAATTAATTTGTAGTGTCTTATAATAAAGGTTGCTGTTATCCAGCAAGGAGCACCCCTGGGCTGGCCCTACCCCATGTTCTGGGAGACTCTGAGGAATGCACAGGGGGAGGAGAAACTTTCCATTTACATACCTTCCAAATGTTTTTCATGCTTTACATGGTCCACCTTTCCTTTTCCCAGCCACTTCTGCATGCTTCTTAAGCCCAAGGCATAGAAGAATATATGTGGTTTTATAAGGTTACATTAAAAGTTATAAATGTCTTCAGTAAGTATTTGACTTGTTCATAGTCAATGGGAACTATTTGTACAAGTAAGGCAAGCAAGATTTATCCTGTAATGGATAATCCTTTCTTCAATTAATAAATAATCCTTTATTTACTTTTCCTCCGTTCTCAAAGTCAGTCTTCAGAACCTAAAAAAACAACGCATGACCTCATTACTTTCTCCCATCATGGTGCTGGAAGCCTGGTGGTGACTGAGCTTATGTTAACGTGTTTGCAAGTATCCATTCAGCCTTTTTTTCCCCTCTCCTTTGAAACAGCACTTCTGATGAAGGCTGTTCAGAGAAGTGCCATGATGTTCCATACGTAATTTGAACATGATTCTGCTTCATCCTAGCTAAAACCCAACCAAGTAGAAGTTTCCCATGAAAAGCGTAGACCTGGCTCCCCATAAACATTATACGGGGTGGTGAGGAGGGGAGCCATCTGCTGCTAAAGCTACTACTGACCTGCGTGATGGTGAGAATAGCACCGTTAGTGCTGACAGATAATGCTGGGGAGAATGGTACCTATGGCTCAGCTGACCTAAGTGGGACACGTGACCTCTTGCTCCCCTCCAGCCCAAGATGGCCAAAATATCAGGTGGGTGAAGCAGGCCCAGCCGTAGGGCAGCCCACAGGGTGCTCAACAATACGCTGAGAGTCGGTCAGCGCAGCTGCCTATTCTCCCCCTTCACCCTGTCACGGGACAGGAGTTGGAGAAGAGGAGAAAAAACATAATTTCAAACCCAAGCATGAATATTAGGATTAATTGCGAGGCCTGCCATTTGGATTTTGAGTTTCACCAGTCTATGGCTTAGTGTGACTCAAAGTCCTTCTGATTTCAGACTTCGAAACCTCCCCACTGCACATCAGGGCCCTTCCCTAATCAGCTCCTTCAACTTTGAGAAGCCTGCCATAAAGGGAAAGAAATTCTGCCTGGACTAAACCATTTCCTATCCAGATGAAAGCTTCTAAAACAAAGCAACAGTACTTTGCACTATATAATCATAAATATTGACATGATTTATTTTAAAATTCTTATTAAAATTATGCTCCTAATCCCACACTGAAGCGTTTAAATCAACGTCAACCTTCTCCGAAACGGCAAGTATTCACCCAGTACCCCCTGAAATATAGCGTGGCATTGGTGACCAGCACTTTTGAACCTCAGGCTAATAATTTATGTGGCTATCTTTCAGCATCCAATTTTCCTTGACCTGTATTTCAAAGATGTCTTATAAAAGCTGGAGAAGGAAGAATTTTAAATTCTGGCAACAATACAGCAATCGCTATCAGTGGGGACTTGATTTAGTAATAACGGTGTTGTGAAACAAACCATAAGATGATGTTGTTTAAAATGGACAAAATAACTCATAAGGCCCCTTTTCTTTTTGGTAAATTATGTACAGTGCTGCCTGTATTCCAGTTCCTGTAGCACGCTTCCTCCCATCTGTTTTCCATTTTTCTTTAATTTCCATTCATGCCCTTTGGCCTATTCCCTGTGTTCAGAAGAAAACAGTAATTAAAGTTGACATTATCTCTGTGCCTTTTCCAGACTACATAAGTTGCAGATTTTTTTTTAATGTCCTTATATTCTAGCTTGTGTCTTTCACTGAAAGATAAACCCTACCGTTACATTTTGAGGATCCTAAGAGTTGTTTTGTAGTGACCAGTTACTGACGACAGTAATGAAGAGGTTTGATCTTCACTCCATCTGATTTCCATCATTTCATTAGCACACATTTCAGTAAATGTCCTGGTTCTTGCTAGAGTGTAAAAATTATCTTTAAGAATACAGAGCAGTACAAGACTTGCACTACATTTATAGCAAGTTCCTCACACTATCAATGGCCTCTTGAGGTGAAATTCTGTACGTGCATAATTTTTGTCTCTCAAACTCAGAAGATCTATTTGTTTTCCTTCTCAGCTACAGACAAAAAGATCACCTTAGTGCTTATATCAAAGAATAAACTGCATTTAAAAAAAAAAACTGTTGCCCTGATAGACTGCTGTATGCCGAAAAGTACAATCACTGAGTCATTCTGAACCTGATCTTACTGAAATCAAGTTCATTTTTAAAGCATAACATTCACATACTAACAAAGTTAAACGAAGGCTTTCAGCTCACAGCTGAATCTGCCTTGGAACTGAAAATCCACATGGTCTCTCTTTTATTTCATAATTTTCATTTTATAGCCTTAGCAGTGCCTTATCACAAGGTTTGCATGTAACAGAACCCCATTACCACAGAAACTTTAAGAACAGCAAGTTACCCTCCCTTTCTCTTGCAAAGTAACACTTGACTTTCAGTTAGTTTTATATTAAGCCCCATTTTGTGACAATGGTGTCAGAGTCCTAAAATACAGCCTTTCTTTGACACTGCCGTTGTGTTATATGCCCACAGCCTTGTGTTTTGTGGCTGCCTTTTTGGAAGTCATATATTTTAAATTTGCCATATATATATAAATCACCTCTAGGAAAAGGGCTATTGTGTCATTAAAATTATATCTACAAAGTCTTCAATCATTTCCTCAGTAAATACTGGCTTACAATAGCTCCACACAGTACACACATGATACACATCATGTATGAAATGTGTTTGCAGGACACCAAAGAGTTAACTGAAAACACCTGGAGGATGCCCTCATATCACCCTAAATAAAAGACAAGTAGAAATTTAGAAGCCATGTATGAGCTCCTCACATACATATCAAAGGATGACTTGCCTTCTAATTCAAGTCCTGCAGACACTTCAGGTGATCACTCCTTTCCATTTTCCCATGCCTCAGGAATCTCCAAAACACCACAGGCAGCTAGCACTACAAGAAGAAGAGACAACTCCTTTCCCTGGTCATCATCATCCAGGTCCCAGCAAAACAAGCCAGTGGTACCATCAGCTGGAGGCCCAGTACCGAGGGGCAGCTCCCTTATAGCTCATTCAGGGAGTTACTCCCCTCCACGCTTTCACTTCTTACCTCTCTACTCTCCTCCCCACTTCCTTGCTATCTGCCCAAGGAAGTGGCGGAGTCATGATCCTTGGAGGTGTTTAAAGAACGTGTAGACGTGGTACTCCAGGACTCCAGGTTGGTGGTTGGACTTGATGATCTTGGAGGTATCTTCCAAGCTTAAGATTCTATGATTCCCTCTGCTCTTTCTTCTCACCATTTTGCTTTCTCAATTCACTTTCTTTTTATGCATTAAGAGTTTTCCTAACATGCTGCCAGTCTGCATCCGGGAGCACATGGAAACAAGGATGCCATCACACAGCTGGCCGGAGCTGAGCTGTGCAGGAGGAAGACGTGCTCCGGGTGTTTCCATATTGATTACAGACATTGTGCTCCTAGCTGGAAAGATCCATCCATTCCTCTATAGCAATTGATTTGTTACTTCCCTCAATCTCACTTTCCTTTAGCAGAAGTAACTTCAGGTTTGTTTGACACTTAAGAAAAAAAACCCCAAAACAATAAAACTCCCAAACCCCCAGCAATCTGAAGTAGGCTGAACAAATCAAGCTGCGTGCCATTTATTCCTCTGCACTGATTTCAGAGAGATGTATATAAAAATTAGCACAGTCAAAAACATTGACATTTGCTGTGCTCCAGTTCAACATGGCGTAGCTGTTGTTAGCAGGAACAGACAGGTATAGCAAAGTAGACAACACAGCCCTAACAACCAGCACTGGGTTTGGGACCGGAGTCTCCCCATGTCTGACCTACGTGTTGGCTTCAGTGGAACTCCTGAGATACTCAAAACTACACACACTAGTGAGTATTGGCGGTGTCAAAGGCATAATTACAAAAAAAAAAAAAAAAAATACCACAACAATGACAGCAAATAATCTAAAAAAATAAACAAAATAAAATTAATACAGATCTACTGTGGTCAATTTTCCAGTCTAGAGGTAAGGATATTATTTTGCAGTCTTACTATGTTGCAGCTGGTCCTAAAGTCACTTTAAACTCATTATTTGCTATGTTTGAAACTTGTCATGAATACCAATATAAATAGAAATATGTATTCTGAAGCTTTTTTCTAGTTCCTGGATAGAGAACTGTGATACAAAATTAATGTTCAGTGTAGGGTATGAGGAGTTTTTAGCTTATTACACAAAAGTGGGGTTTTCCATTGGATTTTGAAAACAAAATGTTTTCAGCAGCCTAAAGAGAAAGATCCAGCTACTGGAACTGATTTCCTTTTTTCCACATCCCTCCAGTTTCCCAATATCATAACCCCGGCTTATTTCATCTTTCCTCCCACTTATTCAAGGATACAGTGAACAATGTTGGTATCTCCACTCTGATTAAAGCAGAGTGTGGATTCCTTTCAAGCATTAATTAGTACTACACAGAGTGAGGATGTACTTAACTTCTTAGAAATACAGCTTGTTTCTGCAATATTCATTTCATCCAGATCAATAAATCATTTAAATCCTATGGGACTGAAACTTCCCAAGGTACAGAGGTCAAGCTACAGTGGAACCAGCAAACATCAGTTTCTCACAGATGTGCAATTAGAACATCTGTTTGTGTCCTCTCTGCCTATCAAGATGTTTATTCTATTAATTGCAGGCAAAACATAACTAGCAATTTTTGTTTTTATTCTAACATGAGGAACTTAGCATCCTGTACTCAACTGAAACAAGCTGTCAGCATTGCAACTAGTCACTGCTATATTTTTATAGGCAAAAATTCAGATCACAGATACCAGTTCACCTGAAACTTTGCCCTTTCTGCCCCAAACAAAGAACAGTAGAGACTTGTCAGTTCACCGACTCACCTTCTTTTTATATGTTTTAATCCAGTATTTTTCTGTTCTATAGCAATTAAGGGAAGCTGGTGGGATTTTATCTGGCTGTTGATATCACATGAGTGAAACCAAACAGCAGAATCTCTCTCAGACTCCAGTCTCGCAAATACGTACACGTGCTTAGCTTTGAGTTTGTGAGGAGTTTGCACATTCCCATCGGTACGTTTGCACTCTGCCAGTATTTGCATCATACACAATGCAAAGCGTTGGAAGCGAAACTCTGTCAGAGTGGTAGATGCCTGGTAAGTGGAGCCAAGGTCTCAATCTATTCATGCAGCACAAATATTTGCGGGATGGAGGTATTAGGAGGCAGAGGAAGCAACAGGACTGGAACACCAGACTTAGAGTCCAAACTGGTGTTTACTTATGACAGGAACTTGGCATGCTCTTTAGCTTCCCTTTGTCTCAGCTCCTCTGTCCATCTCTGCAAAACCAATTAAGATCCAGAGATGAGAACCAGTTTTTCTAAGTGCTAAGCTCGTTATTATTGCTCCTTTGGGGGCAAAACTCCCTTACTAAGGAGGATTAGGATAGAAATTGTGGCTTATTCGAGCTAGCAACATGCAAACTTCACAAATTCCTGTGCTTTTGCTACCTCTGTTGTTGACACATAACTGTAGTCTCTTTAAAGGACGCACGGTCTAACTGGCTTTGAATTGAAACCCAACGCTTCCATGGGCTGTCTCACATTAGGGAGGGTGGCAGGCTGACCTGAAGTGCCCAAGGCAACAAGAGTTGAAAGCGTACTGATCTTCCGACCCCTGGTATCACCACCCATTGCAGACGGCACCAGGCTGACAGGAGCTTTGTTTGCCATGAGCCAACCTATAAATTATCTTCCGCTTCACCTGCCCTCTCAGAAGTGTAACTCTTATTTTTCAACCAATTATTTCTCAAATGCATAATCATTAGAAATGTCAGTAAAATAATAACTCGGGGGTGCTTCCTGTTAAATTTGTTAATAACCACATCCTCTGCTAATAAACACCTAGGCCTTTGGCCTCAAGTTTATTTAGCCCAGGATATGGGTATTATTACCTCATTAAGAGGAAACACCCTCAAGATATTATTTAAGTATCTCCAGAAGGAAAAACAGCTGAGTGAAAAGGATATACAGGCCAGCTGTTTAAAATTCACCGGGTAAGGCAATTTTACAGGTAAGTCATCAAAAATGAGATTTGCATTACATAAAAAAATACTTATTTCTTACATTACAGCATGCTGTTACCTGTCTGTTTGCAGGACCACGCTGACAGCAGGGAGAGTTAAGGAAAGGCCTTGAATTAAATTTCCTGGGCACTAAGCGTTTAGCAACATGGTGATAATTATTGGCTTTGATATTCTCCACCTTTGCTGTTAATGCTGGAAGACGTTGGAGACGCTCTGCTTTGCTTTTCCACTTCAGAAAAGACAGCTTTTAAATGAAACGTGATGAAACACTGTCCCTTCAGTTTACATGCTTACATCTCAGCACGTCAGTACGTTTTTGCAGAATCCAAAGCTGGGATATTAAGCATTATCGTATCCTTTTGAATAGAAACCAATTTAAAATTAATTCTTAGGTACGTTTACAGCATCAATTTATATCTTTAAATAGTGCAGCATCATTTTCTATATTCTTCAGATAGGCACAATTTTTTCAAAAAGTATCTTGTTGTTTACATATAGTTATCTTTTTAAAAAAAATTAAGAAAAACTAATTATGTTAGGCAATTATATGAACAGTAAGTCTTATTGTTAGATATGCTCCTCAAGAAGAAAATGTTTTATGTATTTTCAATGCATATTAATTTGAAGAATTACTTTTACATAGCAATATTTCAGTGGAAGCAGAGACTGAACAGATGCTCTCACTTCACAACTCATGTTTTGAAAGAAAATGTTAAAGACTGAAAAGTGCTGACTGCACTACATGCGAGGAAAAAAAAAAGTCTAAAATTTGCAATGTGAACCTCACTTTTAGGGAAATAAAAATTTGAGAATCACAACTGGGAATGGAAAATGTTATGAATCAAGACTAGTTCAAAGAGAACCGTATACGCGGTATACATCAAGATAACTACTTGAAAGAGCAGCTTCCCTCCTCTGTGCTCATGGAAAGTCAAGTCCACTGCCTCCCACAGCATTCTCATCGCCAAACTGGTGAAGCACAGCCTAGGTAAGTGATAGAGAGATGGACTGAAAAGTGCCTGAACTTTTCAGGCACTCAACTGCTCAAAGGGTTGGGAGCAGTGGCCTGACGTCCAGCCCGAGGCCAGTCACCAGACAAGATGCCACAATAATTTTATACTTATTTACAAACGTTAAGGTTTACAGTAATTATGTCCAATACTTAACTCATCCACAGTCAAAGATCAATTCTATACTAGAACCAAAGCCATCATGGAGGACTTCTGACAGCCGTTTTGTCATATTTGTCGTGTCCGGTGACTCCACAGAGGTTTCACTCAATAAGCAACAGCGAGAGAGCCACGTGGGATCCACACAGCTCCTGCCCTCCAGCCAAAACACTCATCCCACTTCCTCATCAAGCGTTTGGAAAACAGGTAAAATGCATAATGCCAAAATGGTATGGAGTCCATATGTCACATCATCAACAGAATCATGGAAACTTTACCTTATTTTGGTCAAAGTCTGAGAATTATTTTTACTACAAACAAGAATATCACGATGCTCGATGCTAATAGCTCTAATGTTTTTACAAATATTATCTTACATATGCTCAAGGTCCAACAAAAATGTCTCAACATAAAATAAATATACCGATTTGCTACCAATAGTCATATCGTTGTCAGACTGGCACTTCATTAACGATAAATTCTCCTGTCATTTCTGCGAGTTTCCTGCGAATTTCCCTGTGATTCTTACTGAAGCCATACAAAGTGTGAAAGCAGACACCTTAGTGAACTCATTCATCAACAGACCCATACAATTTTCCTTTCTGATTTTAAACACAAGAGGATTAAAAATATTCCACAAATACAGGGCGTTCACTTTCTCTTTTCCTCTGTTTCTAATAGAGGCTCTGACACAAACATAAACATAACCCCAAAAATCTAAGTTCAAATCTACTCCCACTTAATTTTTTTTAAAAAAAAAAAAAGAAAAAGCTTGGCTTTATGGAACTTTAGTTACTTAGCTTGCCATACAGAATCAATGTTCTGATGTAACCATTTGCTTTTTTCTTTTCTTTTTTTTTTTTTTTTTTTTTGCCCCTTACATTGTTGAGCCTTCTGCCAGCTTTCCAGGGTTATTTTGTATGCAGCTGCTACAGAAAAGATGAATGGAGATATTTTAAAAAAAAAAGCCATTGTGTTTTAGATCTCATAATGTTCCCAATCTGAAAGTGAGAAAATAAAATTTGACAGTATTCATCTTCTTCGCACTGGCACATAAATAAAAATCTAACATCGGAGCAGAGGGAAGACTCGGGAACAACTCTCACGGACTTTGGAGAACCCAGCGGTGTCACTGAGAGGAAGCTGGAAAGGGCAGCAAGGGAAAAGGGACAGAAAATAAAGCTGGTTAATTTGAGACACCCAAAAGATCTCTGAAAGGGCCTGGTCACTATGGGGAGAGGAACTGGCAGTCCTTTTTAAAAAAACTGCAAAACAGAAAAGCAACTCCTCCCTTCTGTTTCCTCGCATGCCCGTTTTGTGATTGCATACAATGAATGAGTTCAGCTTTTCTTGCAGGCTCAGCATGTTGACCTCCCAGCTGAGGGGCACCCACAGACCTGAAGTACGTTTCGGAGTCGGCTGATGCTCATGGGTTTGCTACCTGCGCTCCTCCGGGCCCGAGCAGCACCCACCTCCGGCAGCCTCTGGGCCAGCATACCAGAGCCCTGAAGGAACGGCATGTTTGTAAACTAAACAGGAAAGAGGAGCAAGCCAAACACTTACATCACCTGACAGATGTGTTTCTCAAGCGTGCAAGTTCATTTAAGGCTTTTTCATGGCATGTGTTGACCCAAAATCAATAAATAAATGAGTAAGTAAATAAAGGGGAGGGTGGGGGGAAGGAAGGAAGAACAGACAGAGAATTGGTGTCATGCTCAACATGTTTTGCACCCTGTAAAAAGGAATTAAGTGACTCAAGCTCCCCCACCCCCCTTCTCCCTTTATGTCTGGAAGTGAGCCCTTCTGAAATACTATAGCTACTGCAGCCCAGCAACACATAATAACATGGTAGCGACACATAAAACTGTCAGTCTTCAATGGAAATAGATGGTTAGGCTGAGGGGGTAAACAGACTAAATCAATTTGAACATGCATGTTAAGGACTGTGAAAGGGCAGAGTTTAGCGCTGCTAGGCTGGAAAACATTTGTCTCTGTCTCGTTGTATTTCCCCGCCATTCAGCGGCATCCAGCCACAGGCCTCTCTCTTGGCTCCAGTCAGACTCCACGGCTGATTAATGGCAGCTGGAGGTGTCCAGTAATTTCCTCACCTAATAATAAACTACAACCCAAAACAGGGGTTCCCCTCAGGCCCGCATTTAACATAACTCTACTTACTACCAGGGGAAAGCCAATTACCATGTGTCCGCTCACGTCTTCGAGATAACGTGCGTTTAAGTGGCTTGGAGAGGTTGCTCGGTTGACTTTGGGCACAACATCTCTGTCTGCGGCAGGGTAAACAAAGCTCAGATAGCATCTGCAGCACTCATAGAGGAATCACAAAAGGAAAAAAAAAAAAGGGTGGGGAAGTGGAAGAGACTATTTTCCCATTTCCTTGCAATGGGAAAGTAGTCTCCTCTAACCAATCTTAACAGCAACATGACCTTAAAAACAGAGGGGCTTACTTTCTCTTATCCTAATCCCAGGGTCACCAACACACACAATTACAATTTCAGAGGCTGAGGCTTAAGCAATCAGTCTGGCTCACCACTTCCTACCCAAGGGTGCCCAATAAAACATTTTATATGAAGACACATCCTCAACAAGAACTTTTCCAGATTTTTGTTAGCAATTAAAGCAAAGCCTTGTTACTGAGAGAGCTGCATGGGTTTGTGTATTCAGTCTTAAGACTACAAAGACAGTATTGTTTACATGGGATATCGTATTAACTACACACTTAACTCCACATTACTAACTATACTTAGTTAATAATCAATCATTTACACATCATGAGACATTTTTTTAAATGTTACTGAGGTAACATCTCAACTCCTGGACAGTTACTAGAGTAAACAAGAGACAGATTTGGCTGTAGATAATTGATAGCAGTATTCAGAGCATGAAATAATCTATCCGCCCTTTAACTGACAGCAGCTTAACCTATAAATACGCGTGCAAAACACAGGATTACTTCTTGTGCACCTAGAAGACCCCCTTGTAGCCCAGTCCTCCATGCAGCACTACTATGAATTTTCCAGTACTTCATTTCACAGTTTCTTTTTCCCAGGAGACGACTGTGAAGTTACGCATGTAGAAATGCTAGTGACATCACGCGTGACACGTTTATCTGTACAGCACATCACCGCTGACATAAGCAAGAGTAATGCCACGGATTATGACATCAGAGATTTCTAATACGCACATTCATACAAATGCAGATATACAAAATAAATAATATGTGATAAGATATTTTAAAAATACTGGAACAATATTCAGTTTATACCGCCCTGCAAAAAGAAGAGAGGAAGGCTGAGTATCTGAGTTTCTTGGTGAACGGGCTATTGCAAAGCAAGACAGATGCCAACATTTTTGCAGCAGTACTTCCTCGCTACAGGGACAGGACACACTCGATGCCAAAAAGGAAGTAAATCATGTTCCACACTGTTTGACAGGTCCTATTAATACCTGCAACTCAAAATCTCTGTCAAAATGTGAAAAGCAAAAAAAAAAAAAATGCACATATTTATGTGCACATGAATGTGCTTCTCCACAGGAACAAATCTAATTAACATGTGGATACCGAGGAAAGATTGTCAGACGCACAGACCATTGCTGGCAACGTCTGGTCACACAGGCAACTGCTGGCACTAGGGGATTAAAAGGCAATAGAATGATTTCTTCAAAAGTCTTACGACAGCTTGGGAGGAAACTGATTTTCCAGACATCTGTGCAAATGGATTTTCCGTTCTCTTCAAAGGTTTTTTCCTGTCCCTCCCCTATCTTCCCTCCCTGAGGCACAGATCATCGGAAAGAAATTTAAAACAATTCTGGATATTGTTTTTACACTATACCTTACACAAAGAGATAATGTCATTTCTGCTATAGATGTCGCTACAAATAACTTTGCAATATGCTAGAAACCGAGTCAGAAAAAACAGCAAACACGGAAACAAACACAGATGCAAAAGGCAATACATTAGGAATCAGTATATCACATTAGAGCTAAGCCATTTCACTGGAGGTGCTGGTTCTGACCAGTAAATTATAAACAAGGCCAACTTCAAACAACACTTTTTAAAGGGTACAAGAGGAAAGCCGGTTTTATCAAATAGCAAAGCATCTTTTTCTTTTTTTTTTTTTTTCTCTCACTGCTGTACTAAAAGTTGAGGCTTAAGCATAGAACCTACATCTCCTGTCAAACAGAGATACCTACCTAACCTCTCTAACCATGCTACTTTTCCCATTTCAAAAGCCTATGTACACAGCAGGGCAAGCCCACACATTAGTGACTACAGGACTACAGCAAAAAGTGCCTTCCATGATCGCAGAAGTCAGTTTAGAACCACAGATTTCTTCAATTCAAAGCCACGAGCTACGATCACTTTCAAAGACACACACAAAAGCTTCTTTTCCAAGAATATCCTGATCTTCCTGACTAGTAAGACTTTCCCTCATGTAGGACAGCAGAAGATACAGAGAGAAGTACAACACATTCCCAAACTTTGCCTCAAGAGCATAGCGATCTCGCTTACATTTGTCTCAGGAACAAGCAACCACGACTGTTTAACCGCGCAGTTCAGTGGCTTCTTAATAGAAACTGCAATAGCCCCACTTCTAGAAGTTACAGGAGGAGTCACATCTAATTAGCAAATGAGCTGTATAACTAGCATCAGCCATATGATAACTGAATCTGATGAGCGCTCTGACTCTGCCAACCACGTAGAATTACGATGGCTTGTTATGAGCACTTACTGTATTATGTTTTATATCAAAGAGTAATAAATATTTTTCTCTGTATATTAACTACACATTTTACAAATGTTTAAAATAAATTACTAGCTTCATTCGCATATTAACATACTCTATGTTTTTCTTTCAGTATTAAACCAAATAAAAGTGAATCAGCTATGTAAACGGATACATCAGAGGCAAGTGCAGAGAGCACCCAAAGCTGCCCAGGAGAAGACTACTTAGCATTTTGCAGAAGTGAGTTTGCATACACCCCTTTTGCACAGGGGACAAGAGTTTCTCAGCAGATAGCAGTCTTCTGGCCTGCCTCCTTCCCCAGGCCAAGGACAGGCTCTCCAGTCCTCGAGGGACCCCAAAGCGAGCCCATTCCCGGTGCTGTATCTACAGCAGGAGGCAAGATCCCATCCTCTGGTGCGGGGGACTGATTCACATCACACAGTCTTAGACAACTATGCGAGTTGTCTCGAGGGTCAAAGAGATACAAGAACTTTTAATATGTGGTTCACCTGACCTGTTTTGGACGTTCACTTAAGCACCAGCCAGCCTATAGAATCAGCTGTCCTACAGTAGAGGTCCCTGTATTTCACCATTTGCTATGAAAGAGACCACGGACAGTAGGTTTGAAGATGTAGAGATGCGCACCTGGTCAGGTTTCTCCTTTTCAGCTAACCACATAAGCAAACCAGGTGATCCCACTCCACTCCTGGGCCCATGCTTCACCGTGCTACGTTGTCTTTGGCCGTATCTCATATCTTGCTCATGAAAAAACAATTCTCCCCATTCCAGCTTACAGTGCTGCATCACCTTTGTGATGGTGGTTGCCTCAGTTCTGTTCTTAGGACTCTCAGACTGATTTCCCACCCAAGTTTCACAAGGTGGGACATTTGCACGTATCTCAGAGCGTGTTCTGTTCCTTTCATTGGGGAATTTCTTCCTCGTGACAGCTTTTAGAAGCTATTACCATGGACTTGCATTTGTTTCAGTATACATGAGCTTATGAGACCACAGGCTTTGTGGTCAGTAGTCTCCAGTCAATTAAGAAGACAAAAAGCAATCGAGAAAATAGGCTTTGTAAAGGGTATCTAGCAATTCAAAGGTCTACGGGGTTATAGAGAGAGCTCAGAAAGAGCTCAAGAACTGTCATTCACTGTGACTACTGAATATGAGATATTAACAATAATATTTCTTGCATTTTTTTTTAAATTATAAAGGCTCTCCCTTTATTTTATAGGTAGTAAATCTTAAGCAAATGGTTGGAACACATTGGGAAAAATGTTATCTTTCGTTGTAAAGATAAATGAGCCGTTTGATACTTTTTCTGTCAAGATATACACCAGTAAAAGCATCCAGAAAAACCTTCTATGTTACCAGAAAAAAAAAGGGGGGGGGGGGGAACCCACTAAAACCAGCTTTTTCCCACAAAGTTTCCAGTTATTTTTTTTTTTACTGCCAGCAGTATTTATATGACTAAAATACTCCCAAATGCAAAACTCAGCAGTAAATGCTCTGACCTGTTAAACTTGCGTACACTGAGGCAGCTCTGTAACAGCTGAAGAACTGCACATAAAATTCAAGCCTGATTTACTTTTCTCTCCAACTTCATCTTTTCCTGATTTCATAAAATATCATGTTCCTGTGAAATTACTTAAGTCAAATCACAGCTCCTACGTGACTGCGTAAAGCAAAACCCACAGATCTACCTACCACCACCCCCATTTATTTTGGGGGACAAGGCCACGCAGTGATTGCTTAGAGTCAGACAACAGAAAGCATCTCTTACATTACTGATCGGTGCGTAAGTGAAACCAAAATTCCGCGTGATCATGTCTTTAGCTGATTTCAAAGGCCATGTAAGTCCTCTCTATAAACAAGAAATGGTTTATGGGGAGAGTAACATCTTCTATCATACCAACTGCTATGTTGGAAAAAAAAAAAAAAAAAAAAAAACCAAACCCCACAACCCACCAGGCACAGAAGCTCCTTCTTAAGATCTTGTGAGGTTTTTTTCCCCCAAAATAAATTTATCCAACTAATAAAAACTGCTTCTCCCTTCTAATCGTTCCTCCCCAACATCCTTTAAACATCATAGCTGTAACAACTCTGCACTTTTCTATATAACTTCTGTCTCCTGCTTCTCTACCAAATGAAATACAAGCTGCATGTCTTGCCAAAAAAAAAAAAAAAAAAAAAAAAAGGTTGTAAAGCTACCTCTGCATCCACATTCAAATCCCTTCTGAAACATCTCTTTTGCCGTGAGGACTGCTAAAAACAAAGATTGCTGATGTGCTGTGACAGCTGGTCTGCCTCTCCCCGTATTTTGATTGTCAGTTACAAAAAGCCTGCAGAAACCCTTTTCTCATTATTTGTTTTTCTGGTTTTGCATCCAGCCCAACGGGCCTGTGGTTCATCACCTAGGTCCCTAAGCAATATAATAAAAAAAATAAATAATATTAATAAAGGTAGCCTGTATGTGGGCTGTGCAGTCTCTGTGTGGACTATGTCTTACATTATTGGGATTTTTTTTTAAGGACAAAAACTTTCAGTTCCAATTAAAGACCTTTTTACCCTAATCCTGGATATTTCCAAAAGGAGGTGTTAATATCACTTCACAAGACAATGACACAGAAATAAAATTAATTTACTTTTGGGGGAGTATTAACTTTATTTGCAGTCCTTTCTTCTTCAGGTTGCACATACAGACACTGTTCAAGAAAAGTTTTCCCTACTCCACACAGAGCAGAAAAGTACAGGCACTATTCTGGAGATTTTTCCCCACAACACAGCCGCTAACTTCAAACTTGAGCTAATGCCCATCAACGTCAGCCAGAATTTTCGATGAACTCGAATAAGCACAAGGTTCTTTGACAATTTTAATGGAATTACTGAGGAAGCAATCTTCAGTTTTAGAGAGAGTTTTCTCCTCACTGAACAGAGCTGAGAAGTGCTAAAATCTTGGCAATGAGTCGAATCTGCCTGAAAGACGGATGCCAGCTTCCGTTTGTTAATTTTACGTACCGCGGCTCCAGTTTACACGTCCGCTTTTGAACCCAGGGATGTGGCAAAGGTGGCCTGCGCTCGCAAGGGGCCGAGCTCTTCAACGACCTTCCCGACTCCTTCAAACGCGCCTCCTAAAGCCAGAATGCCACTCCTTCTGCGCCAAGATTACGTGTTCCCCTTCCTACAGAAGGAGCGAACAAAGTCCTAAAGAAAAAGGAAAGCTGGTCTCCTGTCAGAGCCTCGGCTTATCTCAGCAGCTCCCTATTTTTAACTCGATTGCAAACGATATCGGTGATCAAAGGGCCAGAACCCCTGGAGCAGCTTAGGCGAACAGCGTGGTGGCCGCAATTCTTCCTGATGATTTGTAAGCAGGAAAGGACTTTTGACATGAAAGACAGCTTAAACAGCACAAGAATAGCAATAAACCAGCTGTAAAATGCTTAACATTGCCCTTGAACTAATGCAAATTGTTCCAAACAATTTTCTTTTCTTTTTCTTTCATCTTCTTCCTCCATTTTTTTTTTTTTTTTTTTTTCCTTTTTGCAGTCTCGGGATGCCCTGCTGGGATATTTAAACAGTCACATGCTCACCGTACAAAAGCCTATATAAGTGGGGAAATACAGTGTACTAATGTGTTTAGAATAAGGGAACCAAACAAGGGCCGCAATTCAGATCTGCCGCCTTCCTTTTCTTTTGTCCGAGGAAGTGTTCGTTAATGACAAGCTTGTTTTGGATACTGACTGAGCTTCCAGACAGAAATGTTGAAGGGTAATTTATTGGCTTAAAATACTCCATTAAGCTATTGAAGAGCTAGTTACCAAAGTAAGGAAAGACTGAATATTCTGAAAGTAAATTAGTTGGGTCACTGAATAGTCAAGATGCTTAGAAAATGGCAGTATTTACCTCCAGAACCTCAGCAATATTAAAGACGTGCAATAATACGTGTTTACAGAAATCATGTTTCAAGGCAGTGCTCTCTACCACGATTGCTCCCCACAGAAGTCATACTACATACAAAAGTCTTACAGAATCCTTTAACGTCACCTTTAAAAGCATTCTTTTTTAATTTTTCCTTTTTTTTTTTTCCACATGGGTCTAAAGTAGATTTTTCATTTCAAGCAATGATACATACCGTTATCACAGGCCATTATTTATTATCTTTTAAAAAGATCCAATATGGAATAAAATACAACCTCAGAGTAATTAGAGATAGGAAAGACCAATGAGATCACCAGTTCAATTTCCAAAACTGTTGAGTACTGGTCCCGATCGGGGCTGAACTACGACACTGTACAACGCAGATTATATCAGCTATTTAAAAAAAACCACCAGTAATTAGAAGTTGGTTGGGATGCATGTGTGTGTTTAATAAATTAAAATTCTCCAGTACATCTGTTCTCTTGTTTTCACTTCTTCCTGATAATGCTTGTGGCCTTAAAACATCACTTTTTCCCCCCTTAAATCCTTTTTCATTCCTCCCCACCGATCCCAGGTCACTGTACGAAAAATTCTTAAGAAATTAAGAACTATATTGATAAAAAAAACCCCAGTATTTCAAATAGGTATACATTTAACTCAGATAGAATAAAGTGGAATTCAACTAGAAGTTTAAAGTTAAATCACGTCCAAATCTACAGTCCTGATTTAGTAGGGGGGGAGGTGTTTAATTCTTGGTAAGGGTAGCAAAGGCTGTGCTGGCAAATGGACAAAGACAAATCAGAAATAAGATTAGTATTTTAAAAAATTAAAATAAAGATTTCTTTACTTTTAGCAGCAGTTAAATATCATTTTGAAGACCTTAAAATAAGTTTAAATTCAGGCAAATTTTGCATCCAACATTTATAAATTTATATTGCATTTTATCTCATAGGACAACTAGTTTCAAAAAAGTCCATGATCATCGGCACTTTTACAACCCCTGTACGTCAGTCTTCAATTTCCCCAATTCCCACTATTCATCAAATTAACTTTGGAGCAGTATGGTAAGAAACACCATTATTTGAACTCTACAGGTGAGGAGCAGGAAAAGAGAACTGTGCGTCCATGCTCACAAATATGCGCTCATAGAATGGTTTGGGTTGGAAGGGACCTTCAAAGGTCATCTAGTCCGACCCCCTGCAGGAGCAGGGACATGATGGTTGTGACCAGCCTAGGAAGTGACCTCAGGAATCCATAACCCAGTATAGCCAGCCATATTTCTTCCAATTTCATCCTCTGGGGATTTCTCTGTCTAACCATGACATGATGTGCACTCTTGCTAAATCTGTACTGTGTGGGAACCGCTTCAGCTCTTATTTCTGGTGACGCTGTAACCAGTTGCTAACGATGCTGAGCACACGGGGCTTGGAGTTGTTTAAACTAGCGTTGTCTGAGGTCCTGTGTGCAACCACAAAGTAAAATGTCTGAAGTGTTTTCAGCTCTCAAATATGATGTCAATGAAATACAGTTGGTTAACATTTTATGTTAAGACTGATATTAGTTTCTTTAATTCAAATGACCTCATACTCAGTAAAAAACTTCCATTGTTCTATTTCATGTAAATTTTTGGTGACTTAAGAAAAGCTGCAAGCATTTTACTGACTTTTGTTTTCTTATTTTGTTTCTCATCTCTTTTTTTTTATGGATACATTATGAAATAACTATTAAATTTGCAAAGTTTTACGGCATCTCACCCAACGGGCAGGGAAAAATTACTGCCCAGCTTTGTCTCTGTTTTTCTCAAGACTAATTTTTTCAAGTGTTAGAGGTTAATAACACTTATTTCATCCATTGCTTGGATCTAATAAAAGCAGTGGGGCATAACATTCTGTAAAACCAGGCAATAGAGGAAATAACACTAATGTTAACCTCTAACATAAATGTAGTGGTAATTACCCTGGGCTACTTTTAAAATGAATGCCTTTTGTAGTCTCCCAAGTGGCATGGAAAAAAAAAGGCCTATGTTCTACGCAGCCACCAGTTTTCCCAGATCAAGAGCAATCTGTTGTCCATTCCATTTTGTGCCACACTGCACAAGATGTCACACAAAGGACTGGCACACTATTGCCAATATAGAAAGAGCAATTCCTGGTAGCAACCTGCCAGAAGGGAACATTTTGCCTACTTTGCCTCCGCCCGAGATTTAAACAGGCAAATTTGAGCAGAATACATTACAATGCAAATGATGTACTCTAAATTAATTCATAGTGGCACAACTATTCTGTTTTGACCCAGTACTGTTTTGCTTTTAAATAAACTATGTTTTAAATTGTCTTTTGTAGCTTTTGAGATAATCCTACAAGTGAGTATGAATACTGGGAGTCACCTGAAATTCTCCACTGACCTGAACAGGTCAGCCTCAGTCTGTGTGTGTTGATACCACATGTGGAAACTAGAATTCCACAAATGTTCACAAATTGATGCTCAGCATTAGTCTTAATTTCCAGCTCTCTTCATGCAGGATAAGAAGCAACATGACACTCAAAGGTCAGAGTCAATACTTAATACCTTCTAACCTGAAAAAAAGTCCTCACCTAATCCTGCTAATGGTATTAATTTTATAATAGGCATCAGATTCACTTCTCAATAAAAATATTCAGTATTCTCAGCTATCACTTATTGAACTCCTACATAAACATATACGCACATCTATGTATACAGATTGCTTAATTGGATCTACTAGGTCCAAACGCGGACCATGATGCTTCAGTGGACAGGAAGCAAAGGGCCTCTAGATATGGGAAGGAAAAAACTGGAAACTGGATTGCCGTTTAAGGACAAATGGTTTATCAGGCTGTTGCAACTAAAACCTAGCTGTTTAGAAAGGAATAAAAGAGAGGAGGCTGAAATAGGGCTATGTCTAGGAGGTGATTCAACCAGGTTTACTAAGAAGATAGTGCTTGGCTATGAGAGAGGGACCCATGACAAAGCCGTGGTGCAACTCAGTAACAACTGCAGGGCCATAGTTGCGTGTCAGCAGGAGGCTGTGGAAGCAGCTAGAAGGGTCTTACGGATTCTGCTGTATAAACATAAGCATTTAGAGCTTGATATCCTCACCTGGCTTCTAACTTTCTCTCCATAAGAGCACACACCTCCCGTACCCCAACCCAATAGGAATATCTTGCATAAAAATGCCCCATACGGCACCATTCGGCAACTGGATAGAGTCCAAAACATGTCACTACAACTCTTTGTATGCTGCTTTGTTTTATTGCCCTTTCTACCACTGGAGTTTCCTGAATGCTCAGAGATGATATTTGGTTGCAATGATATTGTTGTAGCTTTCTGGGGCTCACCTAGAACTCTGGACCACAGTTCTAAGGATGTGCTCTCTTATACCTCTCTCAAGCTCTGAACAGTAAAATAATACTCAAATTCAGTTAAATAAAAACTGACATGCTACGATTGCGTATTGCAATTCTCCAAAACAGTTACTGTACTGTATTTCACTTTCTTCAAAATCCCTTTTACTACCTGTTGGGACCATCACACAATCAAGAGTTCTGAGTCAGGCGCCAGGTATTTACTTGGTGAATACAACCTGATGACTGATGAGGATGATTGAGAATATTGCAGGATATTCTTACTGGGAACAGGTATCTTGTTACTACTGGTATTAACTAGTAGAAATAGAAAAAGTTGAGTGCAGGGTAACGGGGATCGTAACCATATTGGCAAGCAGTTCTGAAGATGATGTTTCAAGGAGTACTTGCTCAAGCACATTAAAGGAAAAACATACGAGAGAAAACAAAACCAAACAGAGTAGTGGGTAACTTCTGCAGAAAGTCTAAAACTTGAAATGGAAAATGAGAATAAAAAAGATTTTGAATTACATACCCAAATTCTCTGAGTGACTTTGGAGATACAGCATAAAGTCAAAATGGATAAACCTGCATATCCATCCACTCCTCCACGAGCTACCTGATATGGAAGGAAAGCGAGCCTGTTTGCCCTGCTGCCATAGTAATACTCTTCAGACGCATTACATTCACTAAATTCTTTTCTAATAAGGCAAGACAGCAGAGTTCTTTTCTCTTGACATTTATGAAGCCTGCAAAGTGGAAACAATCAGTACTTTGTCAACACCTGACATTTAGCCTGACCTTTTTTTCATAATTATATTAGAAGGCTAGACTAGACCCCAGAACATTTGGAAACCAGCTGGATTTATAAACAGTAAAATATATTTAAGTCCACTATACTCAACTGAACCAGTTCAGAGTGGATTCCTCAAAATTTAGCAGAGATATTCACAAAATAGCAGCATTGTAAGGTAGCTTTTTAAGGAAACAGACTCGAGGTCTGTGCATAAAATGTAAGTACGAATGTAATCTTTCCATCACCATCATATTTAGAGGTCTCCTGCAAGTCATATTCAAGCGGAAATGTGACGTCCAATAGCAACACTATACACAGGAACCGATTACATCGGTCTGCAGAGGAACAACTACTCACATCTTCATTGTTCTAGGGATATAGGACATGTTTGGACACATCAATGCAGATATCATCCCTCTCTGCCTCATAGACCTTTCACTGTCTTCCAAAAGCAAAACTGTAGTCTGATGAACTCAGTCCTTTATGTCATTACCATTTACTTTGCCAATAGCTATGTCTGTGGAATCACGGCTTTCCAGAGCTTCCTTGCTGATCGGGGAGGTGCTCTGCTACCCTGTTAAAAAAGCATAGCCTGGAAGGAAGGAAGAGAAAGATGACCTGTACTGGAATCGTGGGTTTCTTCACAAAGTATAGGAATAGCTATGCCCCAGAGAAGTGTTTGAACAAAACAATCATTCTGATGCAAGAAAAACAGTATTATTGTAGTCAAGCAGCTATGAAAGAAGGTATTCTGCCGTACCTGCTGTGAACAAGGCCCCTGCTTTAATTATGTCTGAAGCTTGGTGGCAAATATCCAATCCCCAAGTGAAGGGGAAAAAAGGAACCAGTATTTTTTTTTTCCATTCATTTAGTTGGCTGATTATTCCGAGTCTTTGACACTTTGACCTTTTGTTCTTTATGAATGTGCCCTGGGTATACCTATAGGGTCAGCTTAGACTGACTGAGAGCGGTTAAATCTGGCTTTGCACAGTGATTTAACCACCCTCCACAATGCCCAGCATCTGCCTCCTGCCCTCACTTCACTTCAGCACTGAGACCTCGCTCATCGCAACTGGTGAGAGCCAGGAACTGGTGGGTACATTACAAGAGCAAAGCTTTTTCTTCATGACAAAACACAAGTACAAGCATTGCTAAAGCTGCTGTGAGACCTACTGCTGACATGACAGTGCTGGCTAGTGACTGATCCAGAGATGAACTGTGCCAGACAATCATGGTGTAAAAGCTCAGAGAGATACCAGTATGAAATGGTTGGCTGGTGCCCTCTAAGGAAGCCCTCTGTCCAAAAGGATTCTACAGTCAGCTTTGGGGGCAGATACTTCATAAATGACTTCAGAAAGTGTGACAGAGAGTAAAAAGAAAGGAAAATTCAGGACAAGATGCTTAAGAATACATTATTTCAAAATCCTAACTGCACTGAGGGATTTTGATTTTAAATATCAACTGCACATTAGATGATTGATATATTGTTGAAACACAAGTCAAACTCTCCTAACTGAAGCTGAAAGGAGATGTTCTGGCAAACTCTAGAAAAACAGCTGAAAGACAGGAGCGCAGGAAAGCAAAGGCCATCTTTGCTCCTGATGTTAGCCTCTTTCTTTCTGTTGGTCACAGGAAACGCGGGAAATGAAGTTTCTAAATCAGCATCTGACTTGAGTGAATAAAATCAGGCCAAACAAAGAACCTGTGGGCATTGCCCTCGAAGTTACTTTAAGTACAATCCATTTGGTAGGAGTTCCATTATATCCATGTCCACGAAAGAAAAACGCACCATGTTTCCTAACGCATAAACCACAAAAGTGCTAAGCATAAGCCTTTTCAGAAGACTTATTTTTCAGGCTATGAACCACTGCGCGTTCTGTGATCTCCAATCTAAAACCAGAAAGGTTTGTGTATTCCCATCATTACTGGAACACAAGTTAGGAACACTGTGATCATTCCTCCTTCCCTTTCTATTCGTGCTCCTTCCATTTGTGCTCTCTCCTCTGCCTGTTACAACCTCCAGGTATTTCAGCCTCCTTTATGTCCATTACACCCAGTACATTCAGAGGACCTGGATATTTCCACTCACAGATGTGTTCAGAACAGAGCTGAGCAGTTGCAGCAACTCCAATGCTATCTTTTCAAAGCAATTTAGCTTATTCTGATAAGAGCCCCACAAATAAGTAAATACATCAGTACCTTATGTTACTGCACCAATACACTCCCAAAAGCAACTGTTTGGTGGGAGGAATCCGCTGCCTTACAAGCTGATGAACCACAGATACATTAATTGGCATCAAAACGTGAGCCAAATGACCCAGCTTCTCGGTCACTCAGGTGAAAGAGTCAGACCGTTCAAAGCCTTCAGGGCAAGCCGAGATGGAAGCACACAAACAATCCTGTGGCTGGTTAGCGGCATGACCAGCCACTGTTCTGTAGCAGGAAAAAGAAGAGTGCTAAGTTTGATTCAGAAGCATGATGGACAACAGCTATGTAATTCACTATGAAGGGCAGATCTGTAAGAGGCACTAAAATTTTTCTCCAAGTGCAGGACCATGAACTAGTTAAACCAGAAAATAAAGCTAGGAAAGCCCTGGCAAATGGTACTTAGTGTAGAGATCGACAGTTAGATTAAAGCGGATGGAAAGGATAAATATGATCCTGGAGAGGCCTGTATGGAAAAATACTGAAATCACCAGGCATGTAACGATGACCCAGCCTCCGCTGCGCTCCCTGTCCGAAGCAGGCTAGTGCTGCGCGCAGCCTAGTCAGAACGGGGATTTGCATCATTCTGTGCCTCAGCTTTAAATAATGATGACATTTTGTAGTCAACAATTCAGGAAAATAATCTTCATTTGAAACTGTTTATAATTTTAAAACGGGTTATTTAAAATCAAATTGTTGGCATTCAATCTGTGGAAAAATGTCTCGGTGCTGGGTTTTCATCGGTCGTGTAAATCTATCTCCATCTATCCTGTAGTAAAACCATGCAATTAAAGCTGTCACTCATTCAGGAAGGTGGTACGGATCTATTACCAGACTCCCTCCTTGGAGGCCACTGCACGTTGCCTCCACTTCCAATCTGCTGTGGGTTTTCCTCGTGCACGCTCTATGGGCAGATGTTCCCACAGAATTACTGTATTTATTTAAATAAACTGCAATATTAAAAAAAAAATAAAAAATCCAAAACCTGTTAAGGCAAGTAGTGATAAAAAAAAAAAAAGCCACAAGTTTTTCTACATCTGTTTTTGTTACACATGGTAACCAGGGAGATGAAAATATCCGCAGTTCTTGGTTTTGCTACTCATAACAAAGTGCTTCTGCTTTATACACTGAATGGTTTCATTTGATTTTTTTAAGAGACTGAAAATAAACATGATCTCTATGCATAGTTTCCTCTGTTTTCAGGAACTATGACCTTTGACTCCTGTAAATCTATTTAAAGCTAATGTCTAAAGATCTGTTGTTCCAAGGATGTACAAAATATACCTGAGATTTATGTAACAATAAATCTTTCCTGAGCTTTCCTTTGTCAATTTTATTTCATTAACCAAAGCCCGAAACCAAAAGAGCTGCACATCCCCTGGAAGCTATCTAATGGGTTATTTATTTTTATTGCAAACAATCATTTGTTTGTATCTCATATTAACGTTGAAGACAAGTGAAGACATAAGGATTTACTGTCACCCACATACACATGTGCAGTAGCCCTACAAACAAGAGTTATTACTATGAAAACTCACTTAACATCATGATAGGCATTCATCTCTGAAAACAACCCCATTAAAATAATCCAGATATGAAGTGTGGGCTACGGCACATAGCACTCTTGAAAACAGTGTTTTCTGCCTCTTGAAATCATGTGAAGTGTTGCAATATTACCATTTTAAGAGTTAGTTTTTGAAAATTTCTTGACTGTACCCTTAAACCAATATCCCTACTTCCACCAGCTCCAGCCTGATACTGACTTAAACTGTTTTTAAAAAAAAAAAAAAAAAAAATTTCTTTTCAACAGAAACTATTACCACTCTGATGGTCTGATCAAGTTTTAAGTTTGTGGGAAAAAAAACCTGACATGATCGTTCTAAATTGGTAGCAGATCTTTGGTTTCAGACACATTACTTCATGCTATATGACAATGTGATGCGAAAGATGATTTACTTCCAGAAACAAGCGTTCTGAGAAGCACACAGCAGATCAGAAGAAATCAGCTCAAGATACTTTTGTGCACGGCTGCTTCCAGAGCAAGAGCTACTGGTCCATCCAGAATGACCTGTGGCAGCTCACTTCCCAAAGGATAAAACAAACAAACAAACAAAAAGTTAAATTGTTCAGGAAGAAAAATTACAAAGTGAAAAATAATTATTCAACCAATTGAGGAAAAAGTTTATCACATGGGAAAAGGTGACAAAACCATACCCAAAGACAGACAATGACTTGATTAAACCACCAGCTGGGTCAAAATTAAGACAGCCATGGAGAAGAAATATTACAGTACATAACTCATGGAAACATAGCAGGCTATGATCCATAAACATTTGGAGTTTGCACAGTGCAGAATACTGTCAAAGAAAGCTTAAAAATGAGTGACAGCAGCGTTAAGGATAACAAGTGGTTTTTAATGAATCCTAGTGCTGAGATCAGGGTCCAACAGACTTAGGAACACTACAGCTGTTAATATCAAGGCAGAAACAGCAGAAGTCTGACAGGAAAAAAAAAAAATTACTGCATGAAGTTCATGGTCAAGGAAGATGCTAAGTGGCATCGGCTAGTGATAAACGCTTTAGAAACCATTGACCAACGTAACAGGCGCAGATTCCGAGAAGAGATGGCTGGCTATATATCCGGCCTGATGAAGTTAATTTTTAATAAATCTTTTAATAATGGGGAAATTCAAGAAGACTGGAAGAATGCTAATGATTTGCCAGTACCCACAGAGGGCAAGCTGCATGACCCAAGTAATTACAGGCTGGTTAGTGACATCTATTTTAGGCAAAATAATGGAAAACCAATAAAGGATTGAATTGATAAAGAACTCCAGGATAGGAATGTAATTACTGCCAGTCAGCATGTTTTTATGGAAAGTAGATCTTGTCAAACGTATCCTATCCCATTCAATCTTTAGAGCAGATTATCTTTTTCATTAATGGAAGCAACTGCACAGATGCAATAATTTTAGACTTCTAGAAGACACGCACTTCTGATTTGTTTAGCACTATCCAATATCAATGAGATACATAGCAGTGGATTAAGATCTAGCTGAAAATATTTTCTCAGTGAGGAACAGTCACTGAGTGGAAGTCTCCTAGCAGAGGCCCTGACAAGTTGGTATTAGGTCCAATGCCATGCATCATTTTCAGGGGTGATCTATAAATATTAATCCCTACTGACCCGCATCGTGGGGTTTGCACAGACACACACACACGGGTCACTATAGACCTAAACAGTGGGAGACTGCGTCTTTAAAAGCAGCAATAGGAAGGGATTTAGGTGTCAGAATATGCAGGTAATTTAAATTGAGCTTGATCTTCGGCAAGTGTAAATAAAGGAAGCTAAGATATATAAACAGAGGAGTATGGAGTAGAAGTTTTTTCTAATCTCTAGGCTAGAGGTGATTTTCAGAGCTTGATTTTTTTTTAGAGATAAGGAATATTTGCTCACAGTTTTGACGCTCGCTTTCTAAAACAAAGATTGGAAAACAGGAATGACTAAGGAAGAAAAGCTATGAAAATGAGGACTTGAGAAAATTTCCTACATTGAAGTGAAATACACTAAAGATCTCATTTTGTTCATTTTAACTGAGAATATTTGAGAACAATCATGATGTGCAAATACTTTCATAAAGAGAAAATACAGACACTAAATTCTTAAATTTAGCAAAGAACTGTATTTCAAGATCCAACAGCTGGAAAATGAAGCTAGACATATTTAAATTGAAACAAAGTATTTTAAGCTAATTATTTACTCCTGTGTGAAAAAGAAAAGCGAGTAATAGATTTTCCACCTCTACATATCTTCAAATCAAAATTGACACTTTTCCAGAAGGTACATTTTTATCAAACATAAACAATAAGGTTCAATAGAGTAACTAGTCAGAAGTTAATGACAGATAATCTCATGGTCCTTCTTGTGCTAAGCTATACAAGCCTATGAGCTAAACAAGATGTTTTCTAGGCTAGTTAGAGTCAGGGGAAATACGTAAAAGACTTAAATACTGGGTATGAATCTCAGAAGGCTGGCTCAGCTCCACATCACTGAGAAGCAAATGGCCACTGATGGTCCTTTTCTTATGACTGGCTGGTGAAAAGCTCCTACTGTGCTATTCCTCAGAAATGTTGAGTCTTGTCCGAATTTCCCTTCCTCTCCATAATATTTGTGCCCTGTATCCCATTTCACTATGTCAAAACTTAATTCTACGTAATGTTTAGATTCAACTTTCCCTTCACTTGCACTGGGCTGGCACTAGGCGCACTAAAGCCAAATGCCGGTTTTAAAAAAAAAAAAATAAAATTAAATGAGTCTTGTAAATAGGGGTTCATTGTCTCTGATTACGCTGTGGCCTCCTTTCCTTCACAGGATCCCTTTCTAAGGCAGTTCCTGTGCTCTCTCTCTTCTGTAAAGGGAATTTCTTAATTGGGCAAACGGCTGTGCCAGTTCCCACCACAGACACCACCACCTCCCAGAAGGACCTGCAGGAGGTACTGCTGAGCAGGTTAGTACCACAGGGATATCCAAACAGCACCGCCCACAAGTGAAGGGGAGAACCTTCATGTAAGATCATGTCTTCAAGCAGTAAATAAGGAGAGAAGATGGGAGCTTTTAATTAAAAGAAAAAATCCTCCCATCTCATAGTGTATTTACAAGGCTACTTCCAGCCTTTTCTTCCTACCACCATAAAGATTTTTTTGTTTATCATCATTGGGTGACAGATATTTTCTAGACATTCAGGAAGGCATCGTTCCTGCCTCATGGGCCTATCTATTTCAGAGGAGACAGACAAAATGGAAAACCAAGAAGGGTTAATTTAAAGTGCACAAACAAAACAGAAACCTTAAAAAGGCTTGAGTATAAACATGTAAGGCAAGAGTCTTACAAACTAACTCAGGCAGGCTTCTCTCTTGAGCAGGGACAGCATGAAAAAAAAAAAAAGTTGGTGATAATATGAGAAGCAGATGGATCTGGGAATATTGGAGGAGCAGATGGGGAGGACTGGGAACAGGAAGTTTGTTGTGGGAGGACAGCTAAGGAGGGCAAGCTGTTCTTACACACAAGGCTGTGAAAGTGGTGGCACGCTGCTCAAACCTGATGCAGTACCAGATGAGGAGCCCGTAGAGATACACGAAAGAGGGAAGTATTTTTGGAGCGCCAAAGTGGCAGATGTCACAACAGCCAGGGACATGTAAAAGGAGACACTGTAGGTCTACCTAGATTTGAAAAAAAATCAGCTGGCTTACACTACCAGTATTGCTCATTGTTAGATTTAGTGACACACCTTTAATTGATGAAAATCAGAGGAGCTGTATGAATTTCAGTGGAGCTATAGCAGCTTATGATGACTGGCAGGTTTAGATCTGTTTGTCATTAACTAACAACATATCATCAACAAATAGCACACTTTGTATATTTGCAGCACTAAAGAACTATTATTTTTAGACCGAAAAAGTTATTTTCTTGTCAAAATGAGCTATGTTAGCCGATGTTTCCTGCCCTTCACGATTCTGCTGCTGCCACCGATAGCCATTTCCACCAGCTTTAGCTTGGTAAATATTTGATATTTTATCAAGTATTATGTCATTCTCAGTACATGGCTCACAATCTTGTTGCTTAAGTTCATATGGCGTGTATTAGTCAACGGGAGATTGACATACGAGTTTGATTTAGGTTGAAAAACACGAACCAGAGCAGAGGATGAAGAATTCGATGTATAACCACTAAAACTGCAAGGAAAACACAACCGAGAACAATGTTGGCGTTCCTCAAAATAGCAGATAGATGTGTGGTTGTGGTTAGGAGAGGGAGGGCAAAGGGGAGGATTTTCCAAAGTAACGGAATAGAAATTTTACAGTGGTTTGTCTGGCCCTTCTATTCATAGAGTTTGTTAGCTCCCTAAATAAAGTAAGTACAGAAGATCATTTGCATTTTAAATAATAGTTTTTGCCTGAGGATGTCAACTCATTTTCGTAAGCAAATGAGCAAATAATTAGGTACAAAACACAGCTAAAAGATAACAATTATTACTAGCAGAACATCTTCAAATTGTAAGGCTACACCATATGACCTTCCGAGAGGCCTTCAGCATCACAAAACCATCTCAAAATATGAACATTTTCTCATTTCTTTAATCTTTGATTCTTCTAGTCTCTGCATTAACAGGGTGAACTTTACTTTATTTAAAATTTTTTTTAAGAGAAGCCTTCAGTAAATACTACTAACTGAAATTTCTCCGAAACTGGCCTAGCTCCAGTCTTCACACACACACAACCTGCAGACATACACATACGAGACAGCAGATTCTCACCTGTGTCCAGCAATAATTTCTAAAACCAAAATAGACTCCAGGAATAAGGAGATAGCTGCCTAATTAATGGACTTTTTCTTTGTTTTTCTCCATATCTATAGTACAGGCAGTCTTGTTCATTCCTCAAATTTCCCCCACTTTCCTTCATCAATAGCAACATCCCACTCTGTGTCTCTAGATTGTAGAAACATACAATACAGAAAATAGGTGACGTGTAACAACCTAGAGGTTGTTCTTTGCATCATTCCTTATCCTCACCCTTGCCTGTGCAACCAGAGATTGTGTAAACTTTCCTCCCTTTTCCTGGTATTTTTATTCCATCTCCTGTTCTAAATTTCTTGTCCAGTCTACTACTGTTTTCTTTCCTCTCAACATGCAAATCACAGTCAAAGTTTGTCTTTTTGACTCGTCAGTTGGCCAGTCTTAATTTTCAGAGCCCTTTCTAATCATCTGTTGCAAACTTAAATTTAAGTTCCTTGTCATCAGTTCCCAAGTTCTGTTAGTATCCCTTGACTCTGTCTCTCTTTGGCAAGCTTTGTGTTACCATCCACGTTTGCTAATGTCCAATCTTGTCTACTGGTCTGTCAGTCATTCACAAACCACCTCTGTTATCTGTTTCTCAGGCATCTTCTCTGATAGAACAAGGTCCTGAAGCCATATGCATGGTTCTTCCCCTACTGAAATTTAATGCCCACTTAAAAACTCACCTCTCGTATGTTGCTTACAATTAACTGAGATTACTTGTGTATATATATATAGTTTTTTAAAAAGCCATTTTTGTTACTTTAACCCCCATTAAATTTCTATTTTACTGGACCTTAACAGATACATTTGAGAAGAGATGCATTAAGTCAGGAACGGGCTCTACAGAATCATTAAAATGAAAATAAAGAACGTAATATCTGCACACGTATCTAAATATTGCTAGTAATGATGATGATTATGACAGTGTTCAGTTATAACCCCGCTGGTAAACTCATAGTTTACCATGAGTTCATCTATTGATAATTTCTACCATTAGATCACTGAGTGTGACTTCCTGCCACTGAATTTCACTTCAGAATCCCGTATCAAGCTCTCTGGAGGCCAAACAGTGCACCACAGGCCTTATATCAGGGAAACATCAACGCACAACCATTTCCTGAGGCTCCTGAAGTGGCAGAGAATTGATTAGATGTGCCCAAATTATCCTCTCAGAAAACATCCTGTGGAGGCCAGTGATTGCCATTCCTTTTCAATCTCTGCTGATCCCAGCCTTTTCCAAAGCTTTACCAGTTGGTGGGTAAGACCTTCAGCCAAATACACATGGTTACACAGCCAAACAGAAGGGCTAAGAAGGCTCTTGAAAAAAAAAAAAAAAAAAAACAACAAAACAAAAACCAGCTCATTTTGAAAGAGAAGCATGTTGTTTATTACATGGATGAGGATAAGTGATCATTTTGAAGATATACGAAATAAAAAAGGGCTGCTGATCAGCAACAGCAGCAGCAGCTCTGGGCAGGAAATGTCTTAAAATATTAACAACCATACACACCTAGATGAAGATACAATATCACATCTGCTCAAGCCATTATAAAACAACAGAAATACATTTGTATTGGACACTTACAGTTTCCTGCTTGTCGTCTTCCTGTTCCCCATTGATTCCCTAATGCGCTGGTGTTGCTGAGCAAGCTCTTGGGAATTACAACCGAATATAGTTTCAGAAGCTAAAGAGAACAAATAAAAATGATTTAGTTTGCAGTAACGACAATAAACAAACCAAGAAAAATACCTACTGAAAGAAGTGTTTTTCTATGGAAATTCTAGCCACGCTCTTCTTTGGTTGTAGGGAAGAATGTCAATATTGAAGTAGCTTAACTTAGTGGAAATATTTAATTCTCATGAGTGTGGCTCTAAGAGATCTAGAATGTCCTGGCTAATAAATGTCTCAGGTCAAATAAAATAAATCAGGGTGACAGCTTTGTAATGGTTTAATTTTATAATCTGCATATAAACTCAGAGCACTGCAGTAGACTTACTCTGACTTATTTATGCCTGTACCAACATCCATCCATTTAGCATCTCACAATTTAATCAAGTTATGAAAACAAAACCTTGCACGCCACATTAGTTTTCATTATACAGCTTAGGAGTATGTTCAGCCACAGCTTCTAAATACTGCCCTGTTCAGGGTATCTGAACAGATCTGCAAAACCAGCGATGGCCTCCTCTCCGTTGGTGGGAAATCAGTAAGCGTTTAAAGGCTGGGAAAGAAAGTTGCTCAATCTTTTGCGGCGAGAACACTGTAGGGCGGAGAAGCTGCCAGCAAAAGAGGAAGCAAGACCATGGACGTGCTCACGCGTGTGCCGAACGTGGACTGGTCTGCAGCCTATGCGGTTGATTTCCTGGGGTACGTCATGACAAGGTGCTCTTCGTCACCTCGTGGCAAGGTGACATTCAGTAGCTCCTGCCAGACTTGCGCCTCCACCCTGCCGAATCCCTGCCTGCAGAGATAATACAGCATCGACTGTGTTCACTCAACAGGAGCTTTAACATAATTCACAGAGAAAAAACAAACAGAATTGGATGTAATAGAACAGTATATAAATGGAAAGAGAAATTCATAAAATTCTTAGTGTTTGAGAACTAGAATAGCGCCCTAAACATGAAAGATGTGACTAGGTTACAAAATTAAGAAGTAAAACCAACAAGGCAGTTAAAAAAAGAACAGTTTGGGGCATGTTTAAGGCCCGGCAGCTAAGGATTCATCCTAACTGCTATGCAGTTTGTTCAGTTTCCGTTTCCAAGGTCTAGATGCTCCATCAGACAAGACCTATCCTGAAACATCACCGTCTCCCTCCATTTCCCACATTTTAAAAACAAATCAGCCATAACAAAGAATTCCCATAAATTCCATTCCTGTAAAACCCACAAAGGCTAGAGGTTATGCTGGGAAATGATAGCCACAGCTTCTTCAAATAAGCTATGTCAGATCTACTTCAACCAGAGCTGGCAACCCACCTCTTCCTAGATTCTCTTCCAATCCCATGAACTGGGAATTATTTCTGACTTTATGCTTACTTGCAATTTTGGCACCTTGATATACACATCCTGGAATTTTTTCCTGTTCTTTCTTTATTGTTTGTTGACTCATATTGCCTGAATTTTTGCTACAGCACTTACATTTCCAGAAGAGTCATACCCTAAGAATCTGTGCAGAAGTCACCTTATCCTACATTTTCCCAGAGGTTTGGGCTAGAACTGCAAATAACTCATTCCTTCTTCCTTCCCCATTCCATTTGTTTGACATCCTATGACTTTTCTCGTTAGTAAAGGGGTTCTTCCTCACAAGCGTCCTTGGGAAGCAGTATTCTCGCACACTAGAAATGCTAAATAGATAGTCTGAAAATAGTCTGTCAGTGTTCTGCACTATCACCTGCCCATTTTTATGCAGATTTTCAGAGAGAAATGGGGGCAACGTTCTCGTATCCTAAATGCAGAGATAAACTGAAAGACAACAGTGGGGAACACCATGTCTAGCATGCCGTATCTTGCAAAAAGCAATTTTAATTTCTTGATCACTTTCCTCAGTTTCATGCCATGGAAGGTGGCCAGTTTTTCAAAGCTTGACTAGACATACTCCACATATTTTTATTCTTATGTTGTAATCTATCCAGTTACAATAAATACATCCATCACTATCATCATCCACCACCGGTGGCATTTGAAATGTCTTCTGCAGCAGTTCATTGCAAAGAGATTCAGGCACCATCTTTCTCATGGAGCTTGTAGTAGAAAGCAGCCTCTGTGAAGTTGTGGTGGATGGGTTCATAAAACCCCTACCTGACACATTCTCCCATCAGATGGAAAAGCTAACAGCAGTTGTGAGCACTGCAACAGGGCAGATGATGGCTTTTTCAGACACAGTTTCACAGGTTCTGGAAGGGCCTCTGACTGATCTGAGGCCACTGCTGTAACGCAGATTATCAGCCTTATATTTCATCTTTGCTTTGCCTTTTCTTTTCTTTTTCTTTTTTAAGATCTGTTTTTTTTTTTTCAGGTAAGTAATGTTTCAGATGTTACCCATAAAAATCTCACAAGAACAAAATGCATATAGGTTTTGGGACATTACAAGCAAAGAACCGTGAGAACGCCTAGCAGGAGGGAGAAGAGGAAGGAGAGAGAAAGGAAGAAGTTGGCATTGTCCAGCTGTGGGATAAACTATCGGTGTCTTGCACCTCAAAGATCGTGCAGCTAGATAGTTAACATGCATTAACATTCACCCTGCTCAAAAAACGCGTGCTTTTGGGGATGAGAACATTGACCGCTGGAAAAATGCATGCTTTGGAGGGTGAGGACATTGACTTCCTTTTTGTATTTGCTGTTCTAATTATACTGTCCTGATTTCAAAATAAAGACACAATGGCTTTTGCTATTCCGTTATGTAATTACGGATTTCTGTAAACATTCTTTCCTTTGTTGGTTTGCTCTGTGCACAGACTTTTTTTAAATACATAAAGCAATCAAAAGAAATTCTGAAATCAAAATAAAGAGAAAACAAATGGCGCCTCAGATATGCCCTTAAAAAAAAAAAAAATAGCTCTGTGCATCATCCTCAGGCACTTTTGTCATCTGTTGCTATAATAACCACTCTGATTACACGAACACTCACCAAGCTGTGCTTGGCTGACTACAGGGCGCTTCCCAGCAGCTAAATGAATAAAATGAATAGCTCTAAAGCACCGCTCCTTTCCAACTCCGTACCAGATTTTGTCCTCTCGTATCAACAGCCAGGCAGCCAAGAAACTGAGCTTTCTTGCACATGGTCTCCATGGTGTTTATGTGTTTCTTCCCCAAACAGACAGATGCAGATTAAGCAATGCATGTCAATCTCATTAGGAGACTGTGAAATGTGCAGAAAGTTTGTTACACACTCATGCAATCGCACACATTGTGAACATCCTGTTTATTTGGCCGGTTCTCTGATGATTGGCCGTGGTGTTTCAGCGCATTACTGACAGCTGGGAATTGCTCCAATGGAACATGCTTTTCCTATGACAAAGATCCAGAGAGCAGCGGTAACATGTGTCTGCCCATTATTCCAGCCGTAAAAAAAGAAAAAAAGAAAAAGAAAAAAAGAAAGAAACCCCAGCACAGTCCCTCCAAATGAATAGCACATTGGTTGTCTGAGCTGTGCTGGAGCACCGCTAGACGGGCCCTCGACGACCTTTGGAGGCCATCTGAGATAATAAATCCTCGGCCCCCCAGTTCCGGAATGCTTTGGGCAAGGTCAGGATGGCAAATTTCCCACTTCCACAATATCAGATGTTACGGTAATTCCTTTTAGCTAATGTGTAAGAGCAAAGGAATGTCTTCAAACCTCATCTAGGCCCTGTGGAATCTGTTGAAAATGCATGACAGCTGCGGGCTTTGGCTGGGGTCTGCCTGTGAACATATGAGATTTGGAAACCTTTCAGATAAGGAAAGGAGGGAATGACTGGACATTCAGTGTGTACCATTGGTCTCCTGCCCTCCCTTCCCAGCCCCATTTCACACAACATAGCCATATCCCATCTCTACGGTCATGGCTGTCATGCATTCTCCATGACTGAGTCTCGCGGGTAACGTACGGCACACAAAAGCAGATGTGCATGCGCGTGCACCTACGCACACAAAACAAAACGGAGAGGAAAAAGATGGATTTCCATGAGGTCTGAGAACAGAAAATTGAGTAGCTCGTCCTATTTTTTTTTTTTTTTTTAATAAACTGGTAGGGAGCAAAGACATAAGCAACTAAGCACTAGATTGCCACCTGATGTGTCCGGATGCCCAAGGTGGCAAGGAATCCCACACGGATTCTCATCACCTGTTCTCCAGAACCCAGGTGAGAGACCGGATCACACAAAAGACCATGGCCCCCCCTCCCACATTCTTATTTTCAAGTAAAATATCGTGGCATCTTACACAACTATTTTCACATCACTAAGCAAAAAGATTCAACACCAGCTAGCATATTTATCCTCTTTGCAATCTTGTGCTTTCCAAGGACTTTATAAGTCTTGACTTCTCTGATTTGGTCCTCAGATAGGAGATCTGCAGCCTGTGTGGGAAACTCCGCTCGCCATGTGCAGAAATTACTAAGATATAAGGCAAGGAAGGATCAGAACAATTGCCTTACCTCCCCTATATATAGATTTTTCAATCTGTAGTTAACAGCCCAGACTAACACAAGCTTCTGACTATTCTTGAATTACTTCAACAGTGCGAGAAAGCTCTGAGCACAAGAGGCTTCTTCCAGTAACATCATTATTCCACACAGTGTTTCATAAACTTTATTATATTGCATACTGCCGTGAAGCCACCTGCATGTACGGTACGTCCATCTTCTACACTGAAAATAGCAAGAACCTGCTTTATGTGCAATAATAGCCGCTCCAAATTGTTATTACTGCTCGTATAAACTGAAGTACAAGAACAGAACCAGCAATATCTGGATACAATGCACTTGATGGTGAGAGATCTGGAGCAAGTGCTTTTCCCAGATTCCAAAAGGCGTCTTTTGTTTCCAAAAGAAGCATTGAAAGGACTGGTTAGAGAACTTGAAAGCAGACCTCAATATATGTGTGAGACTGTCATAGCTGAGATGTGGCAAAGAGAGAAGGGGAATTAAGAAATTAGAAGTATGTTTATTATAAAGATTAAAGACAGCATACTCGTGGCTTTTTGTAAGCAGTTGAAGAGCACAGCAAGTCTAAACTTATCAGCCAAAGACTAGTATCAGGATATAACAGTCTTTAGTAAAACCAAAATACATTGGAAACTTTTTCCATTTTTGTTAAAGAAAGGAGGCCTGGAAAGGTTATAATTTGTCCCAGATTTTCATGGGAGCAGGAAGCAAAACAATTTCATGGCCATTTTCAAGTAAAGGCAGTTGAAAGAACTGATTTAAGCAGAAAGATAAAAGAAAAAATAAAACTTTATCTAGTTCAGAATGCAGATTCAGAATTAGAGAGCTGTAGCTGCTTTGTTCTACCATACATCTAACAAGCATCTGTCTAGCTACTTACATGTATCTACACAAGATGCATTTTAAATGAAGGAAAAAGGAATTATCACCCACTGAAAAACAGCATTGTATTTGACACTGCAAAACACTTAAATCCACGTATTTAGAGGTTAATAACCAATATCTACAGATTTAATCTGCTCACATTGATGGAAGTTTGGACCTGCAAAGGTGTAATTATCCTTATTCTGTACTGATCACTGTGTTAAACATCACCTCAAATAACTTTGCCTTCCAGCACGACACTGGCTTTGTGGTCAACGTTGGTGGAAGGAGACTCTGCTGGATTATTATTACCACTTTCTAATTCACCTTTGTGTTCCCTTTCATCCCAATATTGCTGAAGCTCATTGTGCACTAAGGAAGTTTACATAAGTATTACCAGTCAGCCTTATCTCTTTCCTCTGCTCATGATTCCCTCCGCAAACAAGACTCTTTCAGACACACAAACTGAATCCGTTCTTTATTCATCTGACATTCCTCATCAGGTGAGGATGCCTGTTCTCCACCCCATGCCACCTTGGATAACCCCTGACCCCCGTGCCGAACAGGTTTATCATGTTTTACTTTTAATTCAGTGTCATTGTAAAGGATGGTGTAAGATGTAGTGGTAGAAAACAGTGTTTGTTCTATCCAAGCATACAAAAAATAAGTCTCTGGTTTAGCGTTAGGAAAGGGTTTTGTGAAAGATGACGTGCACAGCACTTGGTTCAAACACTGAGTAACATTGGTGACATGAGAGTGAATGGAAAGAAACTTACACTGGGAAAGGAGATACTTGACACACTGGTGTGAGAATTTGCTGAGTCAAAGACCCTTCACCGCTGTCTCTTCCCTTCCTAGAACGTTTGGTTCAAAGGGAGGACAAAGACAAGTCACCTGGTCTCCTATCTGATTTTAAGTTTCTATTTCTTTAGATGACTACTGTCAAGTGACACGATTTCATGTACAATTGCTTACATATTGATTGTGCCACGGACATACAGTATTTCTTAGTCTATTCTCAGATGTTCTTTTCTTGGCTGTGCACAGAAAATGGACCAGATCGTCAAGCTGGAAGGTCCTTATCACTCAACCAGATGGAATTCTCTCTGGAAAGAAAGTAAAATGGGTAGCTCCGCACCCATACAAAAGATATAACAATCATGAGTCAATGAATAAAACAGTCCCCTTCATTCAGTGATGAGTAGGTCTAACACGTCTGCCAAGGGAAGATCAAGGATAGGATACATTTTGCAATTGCTATAATCAACACGAATCGACCACACTGATCTGGTTCTCTGAAGCAGCAATGCTTCAGAGCTGATATAATCTTAAAAAACAAAGACTAATTGTTCATTTGTTATGCCAGAGGATACAGAAATCCTCCAAATCAAAGAAACCAAGAGAGATGTTTGCAGAACTGGTACAGCACCGGTCATTTGAAGTCCAATTCGGTTTTCCTTGGAATATGTGTATGCAGACCATGTTTTTGCCTTACCAAGATGAAGCCCTTGAGATAAAATCCTTACAAAATACTACAGAAGTCTAAGAAGTGAACCAGAATATTACAGTAATGCTACTGTAATGATTGGTAACATTAACGTAGCACCACGTTGTTTTTAAGAAAAAGGGAATGACGGCACACTAAACCAGTACAATTCTCTTTTCAGTGTGGAAAACTAGCCACACCTTATTAATAGAGAAATTCTCCACAGATAAAATTAGTCTGTCTACTGCATTCGACACGGTTTGTAATCCTGACTCTGCTTAATTGAGAGTTTTACCCATGATCTGAGAAGGATTTTACCCGCTGCCTCTGCTTTTATGCAAAATCCCTGACCCCTGGTAAAGTGCACGAAGAGCCTAAAGCAAAGGAAGAGCCCCATTCTCAACATACTATCCAACTTCAAAACCAGTCTGTTTCAAAAATTACAGCTACTGGAAATCATCTTTTTAGAAGTCTACGGACATGCTAATTTTTCCCTTTCTAAATTATCAGCCAATCCCTCCCACAGCCACAGCTGATTTCCTTCCACATTCAATAATTTTCAACAGATCTTAATCAATTCGGCAAAAGAGAAGTTGCATTAAAAGTACATAGAATTCATGAGGATAAACTTTCTTTGTAGAACCTTATCGAATAACAGGGGATTTCTTGTGTGATCTGTGGCTCTTTCAATTATGTCACTGGGGCAGATTCAGCACTTTAAAACAACAGTAGAAATTTAGAGGAAATCCATGGATTTAAGCTTTGTCTCAGGGGAATTCACCTAGATTTACACCACTGTCAATAAGATCAGAATTTTGTCCGTTGCTTAGATTACATCTTTTTGCAATGTGCTAACAACACTATTTCAGAGCGTTCACTGTCAAGAACACATCAAATAATAGATCCCACTGCCCTCCACTTTTTCAGACAATGAGGAGCAGAATTCAGCCTGCACACCATTACATCATAAAGACAATTAAAAAAAGACCCAAAACCCACGCCACATCAGAAAATAGCTATTAACTTAAAATTATATAAGGCCCATATGGAAATACAGTTTCAACCTTAATGCCAGAGAAGTTGTAAAGTGCTTTGACCTTGGCAATCTCTACAAGATTATCCTCCAGCACCGCTCTATACAGATTTTAACAGTAAAGACAGTATTGAATCCTCAGCTAAGAAATGCTTGCAAAATTTCAGGCAATACAATATTCAAGATATTTCTTCTGCCATGATGACTTCCAAGCTTCTTTTGGTATTCATCATCTAGCTTGCATTTAGATAGGAAAAAAAAAAAAAAAAACCAAACAAAAAATCTCTTTAATGCATAAGTAGAAAGAATTTGTGGAAGCCTTTCCAAACTTCTAATTGTATAAATAGTTATGATTCCAAACTGCATGCAATAATTAAAGTAGCATGTTCCACTTCAAGAAAATCCATTTTTTATATTGGACGTATCCTTGGTTACACAGATTGGAAGAACATTTCTGCTTTCTGTTACACGTGGGTTTCATTTGGTATCTAAAAGTGATACTGCCATATGGCAAATAAGTGAAACGGCAGTTGGTAGAAAAAGTACTTGGAAAACTAACTTTTAAATCTTTAAGGTCTTCTTATAGCATAACAGGTACCACCTTTAACCAGTTTATCCCAACGTGTATTTGAGATCATCTTGTCCTGTCAGGTCCTGGGACCTGCCCATGTACCTGAGAGCAGCTCTGAGAGCACCCTGCCAGTGAAGGTGGCCCCACTTCCCTGTATTTTTTTTCCCCAACCCAAGAACTCCATCCCCTGGTTACTCCCTTAATTTCCCTACACCGAGTAGATAAGGCAAAATGAGAGACTTGAAACGGACTGATGAGTTGACCCCAAAGACAAATCCTCTGTCAACTTCACTCAGACACAATGGAGTAAGTACGAGTGGTCTCCCAAATATATTAGAGATATTTCATTGTATGTTTTTATTCACACTCGCTTCTGCAGTCCAGCCAGTATCACACACCATGATTTTTCCCATTAGGCACACTTAATCAAAACAAAGCAGTAAAACACAAGACTCTCTTTCCTTCCACTTCACCTGACAGACCAAGCTTGTCTGAGTTAGTCCCAATGAATTATCTAAATATTTTAAAATACATCCTTCATTTTGTGTTCTCAACTTACTATTTTAGAATCATAGAATCACAGAATGGTTAGGGTTGGAAGGGACCTTCAAAGCCCATCCAGTCCAACCCCCCTGCAAGGAGCAGGGACATCTCCAACCAGATCAGGTTGCTCAGAGCCTCATCCAACCTGGCCTTGAATGTTTCCAAGGATGGGGCATCCACCACCTCTCCGAGCAATTTGTTCCAGTCTTGCTAGGTAATCCTTGTTATAAAACCAACACAAAATGCATACTGCTGCTCTATAGGTCAAGCTTACTGGGATCATCTCTCAGCTTACCTGTGGTATGACATAAAAAAGAATAAGGCTAGAGAGCGGCACCAAGCCAAGAGCCACAGGATGTCCTCACACAGGATCCAGCTTCTCCTGACACAAGGTTTCCCAAGAGACAAATTTTCACATCCATTCAGTGTAACTCAGTCATTTTTGTTTGAGTGAAGACTGATGTAAATTCTAGCAATGGGTTTTTCTACAACTTATCTCACTGAATTGGCTTACTCTCAAAACTAGGCAAGACTACCAATAGCACGTATTCATTATTGTCTACAGTGATGTAGCTGCACATCTGACTCGACAAATCTCTTCATATGATCTACTATTTTTTCAGTAGAAGAAAATACATAAAGTTAGTAAAATTTCCATGATATTGTATTGCACAATATCCAGGGATGTAAACTATTGGAGGCTCATAAAAGAATATTTCAAAGATGTGGCCTGGAAAATACAAAAATCCAGAACGGCAGCAATAGAACGTCCACTGCAATCCCCAAAATAAACACAGCAGCAAGGTTTGCAAATTGCCTGCAATTTGCAGAAGGCAAATTTCCTTAGGTGAAAGTACTTACGATACAGTATGGCTTAGGTTTCCAGTAAGTTGCTCTCTTGAGATCTGCTTTTATAATCATTCCGGTCTCAGAAAGAAATATAATATTTCCAACAAATCTGTATCAGCAAAATCACGTTGTCCACAAAGTTTGACTGACTGGCTGGCTGTAATCTGCATATGCGCTGTTTTCAATTGGATTGTGTCTTTTGAGCCTCCTCCATTTGCAGGGGACACAAACGAGAAAAATTTTGATGTATGCTAATTGTCGTTTGCCCAAGCACCATGAAGCAATAATCCACAAGAGCCACAGAAGATTTAACAAGGTAAAGTCAAGTGATAAACCAAAGTTTTCAGTGGATTACTTCAAATCCGCAACCCACCAAAACCGACTTAGAGCTTTTCATCTTGCCACAGTGATTCTATAAGTACAGCATAAATAACATTCCCTGTTAATCCTCCCTGTGATGTTGTCCTGCACCCTGTCTCAGGAACTAGAGCCCTGAGCCCAAAACACAAGGCTCTGTAAGGCTGGGGTGTATTTTCATCTTACCAGTTAGTTTGGACTAGCTAGCCTTAGGTTAGGAACCAACCGAGCTCTTGCAGCTTGTTCTCTTGGAACTAAAGAGTTTTGTGGAATATGAAGGAAAAAATCATCTTCCCGAGATCAGGCTGTGTGAATTCTTCTTATAACCTTGATGGCACAATAGAAAGTCATTAGTATACACACATCTTTTCCTTTTCTTAACAGAGCACGATGTACTGTTACTGACAGTTCAACTGAAATTTCGTGTAATCATTTCTTACTCTCCCTCATGGCACGTAGGATGCCCAGATCAAACACCATTGTGAAATCACAGACACAGAAACATAGGAACCCTAGCTAAGTTTTTGTCATTTCCTTGGGCATTTATTCTTTAACAAGAGACAGTGCAGAATTAATCTTTATACAATATGCCTTTCAAATTTATTGGGGATGAAACAAACATGCCACAAAAAAAAAAAAGTTTCTACATAAATCAACCTATTAAACATAGCAAAAAAAAAAAAAAAAAAAAGGAAAGTTCAGACACTCTACATAAAGAGTATCAAATCTAAAGGCTTTTCTTACATACGCTCACAATGGTACAGCACTTATTTCACAGCATTATAAGCAAGTAATCTTCTCAGTTACCAGGGACAGAGGGAGTTTGTGGGTTTGGCACGCTGCCAAACAGGATATGAACTGCAACGCAACAACAGGCAAATAACAGTGGCATTCTCCTCGCAAAATCCTTTCATTCCTGTAGCTAGACCTCATAGCCCCAGAGACTCCCAACACTTTCACATAGGCACTGTGGAGTTCATAAGATACTTTCGGTTTGATGAGTCTGCAGACAAAAAAAAACCAAACCAAACCAAACACATACAAAGGTAAAAAAAGCATCTCCATGCAGGCTCAGCGCCTGTCACAGATACGTCATCATAGATCCCAAAAGATGGTAGCCGGCACTCGGAAAGGTTGCTCACCGCTGATCTAGTTCACAGTTAGCTCTGTACTTAACTGTGCATGAAAAAAAAACAAAACAACTGCAATGTTTTCACTAGACAATAATGAAAATACTGATCAAAGAAAAATTAAAATGCATTTCAACCAGCTAAAGAACTTTAGGAAAAAAACCACAAGGCTGATCCATAAGCAAGTACTACAGCAGAGAACTGGAGAGTACAGCTGGCCGCAAGCATGCGTACCCTATTATGCTCCCAGCTAAAGATACTATAATCCGTTTACACGCACAGACAATGAACTCTGCAGAGAGAGTTCAGATCTTGGGCTTTCAACCCCACCATCACAAGGCCTCCAGATTCCAGCTAAAGAAGTAACAGGTTCAGAAGTGAGAAGCAGCAGGCTGTAACCACAGAGGACCAGCTGCTACAGTACTCACATTCACTACCAGCTCTCAGCCTAAAATGTTGTCTTAGATAAATGAAGAAAATTAATTCTGTCCTTGTCTTATTGGGTATTTGTTACAACAAGCATATACTACAAATAAACTCACCAATCTTCTGAAAGAATGACAGGTAAGGCCTAAAGGGTTCAACTTTATTTCACATTTGTGTTGTATTACACTTGCGTTTCACATCTGCATTGCACAACAACCTTCCAAGGCAAAACCCATTGAAAGTCAAAGAACTGACACTGCGTGTTAACCAAACCAAGGACGTGCAGCAGTGCCAATAGGACACAGTAGTCCTGTAGTCAGTGATAAATCTCCTTCCCTTCCCCCAAATTTTAGTAGTATCAGATCAACACAAATTCTCGTTTTGAATAGAGAGGAAAAAAGTGAGCAAAGTCTTGAAAGAGGATCTGAAGGATACAGCTCTCATCAGATCAGTTTCCCTTTCCAAGTACATCACACCAGAATCCAACCACCACATCAGCCCAGATGCCAGCTTCTTCGTGAACTCAGATTCTCTTTTCTGGCCAGAATACTATGTGCAAATGTGATGGGACAGAAAAGTCTGACTTTATACATTCATTTCAGATTCTGTTACATAGCTTTGTGTGAGTAGTCGTATGCAAAATGACTTTTTATGAATCCAAATCCTTATTTACAATGGGATTTTTTTTAATGAAGATGGGAAGAGAAATATCAGAGTGTTTTTGATTTTATGAATTGTCAATGGCCAGGATATTATTTTGAAAATGTAAAATCTAGAAATTCCTAAAAGCATAGATGCTAGTTCTGCTGATTGGTGCTTGCATTTTAGGATTGCATCATTTTCGTACTCTGTGATGGACACACTTCTCTGTATCTACAGAGAAGATACGTCGCAAAAAGTAGCGACAAAATGTGTCCTCCTACTGCCTCCTACCCAGGTATTCAGGTACCTGCGAGAGTTTAAAATAGAGCAGTTAAAAATCCAGAGTGGCCAAAGGTGTGGGCTAGCCATCGCGTTTACCCCATGTGATTTGCCTCTCCTCACTACGGCATGAAGGACTCGCTAACCAGTTTGCATCACAGGCATCATTGTAAGTATCCCACCTCATCTCATCAAAACCCGTCCGTGGAGACCAGTAGAGAAAATGCAAGAGAAGCGCAACAGGAGGAAAGCTTCTTAGAAGAGTCTCCTTTTTGCTTGCTTTTTATTGGAAACAATTAAGCATTTCCGTGGCCTAAAATGCTAGGCTGTCCCTTCATTTTTTAATTTACCTTTATGTCTATTGATTGGCAGAAAACATCCCACCTATTTTACCAAAAATCTTAGGACAGTAAGGTTGATATCCACAAAGGAATCACTTGAAACTGGGGCCACTTCTGGCCACTGCCTACCAACAAACCAAACGAACGCCTTTTGTGATGAGCCCCTTATTAAAATGCTGCACTTTATTCAGAGAACTTCAGCATTGCTCAGGATTACTGAAGTTCGCTAACAGTAAACATGTTAATAAATGTATTGACTCTTTTTCCCATAAAACACACAAAAACCAAAACATAAAGGACCCAGAGAATGATAAAAGAGAGTGTGTCAATAAAGGTGGCATTTTTCTTTATGAAGGGTTGAAGCCTCAAATTTCAAAATAATTGAGCTGCAATACACACACTCAATTTTCAGCTTTCTTTAGCTTTCTTTGACACCAAGCCACCTCACTGCAAGATCTTTTTGTTTTTTAAACTTTCGATAACAAAAGAACCACCCATCAGCTGTCAGGAGAGCTATCAGGAAGCGCGTTTCCAATCCCCGCTCACGTATCGCAGGCGTTTTCTGGAACACCTGCACTGACAGCTTCAGAAAAACTACTGGGTGAAGGCATGAAGCTTTGAGGGGCCACAGACCAAACCACGGAAACAGCAGCAGCGGCCAAGCTGCAGGAATTTATGTGTGCACGCGCACGTGTGTGTGTGTATTTGAGGACTCTAGACAAATTTGTTCAGGGATCAGGATGGTTTTGTGGATATAGCCTTTCCGCCACGCTACCCCACTGTTTTCCTGGCTTTTGGTAGCAGATAATAACTGGATGCACTACCCTGGATTAGGAAGCCCATAATATGAGAAAGCTGCTCTTAATTCAACACACAGGTCTTTCCCTGAGCTGGGGGACCAACGGTTATGAGCCTCATTACAGATGACTGGGTCTTGCAGTTTGGCACCAGCTTTGGCAACGATTTTCTCATCTGATACTAGTCCTCATAGGAACAGAACCAAAACCTTCTGAATACTTATGCAAAACATAGACTTAGCAAAACACTCAGTCTGTAAAATAACTGAAATGTCTCCAATACACAGCAATAACCAGGGATTTCTAATGTCCAGGGTGGAGCAAACCTTCTGGAGGGAATCACCTGACTGTCATATTAGGATCACGAAGGCTGATAACCTGCCTCTGATGGTAATCGTTGTTTGTGGTACAAACGGTACCTCCCACAAAGGTCAGTTTATACTTTGGCTTCTATGGGAAACAGGTAAAAGAAAACCAAGAGGAATATAAAAACACGTACAACAACATACCAGGAGGAAAAAAAACTATTACCTGACTTCAGGAAAGCTAGAAAACTGATCATTTTTATTCTTCAGTTATAATATAAATACAGTATATAAATCTAGGCACAGTGTTGGGCTCCAGCTCTTTCAGGAGTTAATTACAAAAACTGAGTTTCTGCAGAAATGGGCATTTCATCTCTCCCTAATTACATGCCTATTTTTCAGTACCTCCAGAGTTGCTATTCCCGATAAGAGTATGAGTGTGAGTTGAGATAACATACTCTATCATTCTTATCAGAGCTTCTGGTTATGGTTCAGCACTTCAGGAAGTGAAAAGGCAACCAAACACCACCAGAGAAAGTGAAAATAAATGAGCAAAAGGTGTAACAAATAAGGAAAACAGGAGCTAAGATTAAAGATAAGTACTTGCTTTTGGCCATCTACAGTGTGATGCCATACTCCAACACGCGAGAAGCCATCCTACCACCTATTGATCTCCTGTCTGATGTTGAGAAACACAGCTGTTCTGCATCACCGACTTTCCAAAAAGATGATTCTGCCGTGACATTTTTCACATGCTAGAGGTTTTTTGTTTGTTTGTATTTTAATAGCCAGAGTGCTTTTTCCTGGACTATTCTTCTCTATAATTGAAAAAACTTCTAACCGAGTGCATTTCATGAGCATGAACATGTGCTGTCAATCAGGAGTCTATACTGCAAGCCATCTTGACATACTAGACAGTCCAGGTGTTTATTTTGGGTCCATCAGAGGGGTGCATCACGTCAGCCAGCTCTGCTCCACACGCAGTATTCCAGGCAGGAGGAAAATCAACCTAGGTACTCCTTCAAGCATAAGGGTACGCAGCTCAGAAAGGTTAAACATCACAACAGTAAGTCAGGCAACAGCTTGTAGCTTTCAAGGATTCAGCCACCACCCACAAGATTCAGGGTTAGATTCCCAAATTCATTTTCTTATATGTTAGAGGAATACAAAATCAGCAAAGTCAGACATCTATGTACAACTTCAGTCATTAAATAGACGACGTACTTTTTGTAGCACCTACTTATCAGTGTGAATTAAGGTTCCTAATCTCCTATGCTTGGAAAGAGAGAGGGGGGGTACAGAAATTGTTTTGACAATTACTTATTGCCTACATTAGAACAATAACTGGACTGTGTCGTTACTCAGATGAGATGAGCCGATTAAAAGAAGGAGTGACTGCAGCATTAAAACCAGATGAATTATAATTCATCAGCTATTTTGGCACTGCATCACCATGCGTTGCATGCTATATCTTGCATCCTCTATGTTGTAATTTACATCCTCTGCTTCAGTATTATCACGGTAAGAGTCAAGGGATGCCATTGTATATTGTTTTACATCTTCTTTTATTTAGCTGGCAAGCACTGTTCAATCTTTCAAGAAACGCTAATATTTTTAGTTTTAAGTTGCTGCTTTTCTTGCAGGAGCTGTCACAAGTTACCAAGGCGGTTTGTTGTCTGCTTCAGTATCTCTAACTAGAATTAATTCTCCAAATAAAGTCACTCCATTGGCATTTCTGTTCTAGCAGTCCAGGAAAGAAAACAAGGATGAGGGAGAACATCTTGTATGCTCTTTGACCATCCCTGTCACACAACTGGTGAATGCAGTCTTAAGTAAACTAAGAACATACCCAGACTCCGCATCACTGATTTCTCATCCAGCGGGAAACCAGTTTGCATGACGGGGAACATCTGCTACCACTCAGCCTTGGGACGATAAAACTTACATAAAAGACTATCTTACGCTGTCAACAATTCTGTTTTTCTTTCATTGTTCAGGTACTGGCTATGGCTGAATAATTATGATGGGATTTTCACAAAGGACAGGAATGTAACTCCTTTCCTGCAGATCTAGATTTCAGCATATCCTCCCCTCTATGCTAACTCCAATTTCTTGAGTATAAATATATTTTATTCACATTAAGACATACGATAAAAATCATCTATTCCCGGCTGCTGCTTCCACAGTTACACCGAGACTGGATTCTCAGGAACTGGAACATTGCTTTGGAGAGTTACACACTGCGCAGGCAATTTCAGCATCTCAGTGTGTGTTACTTCAAGCTTTCACACGGCGTGAGAGGCCAGGAGAAGAACACTGCGTTCAGGCCTTAATACAGTTGAGTTTAAAAACCATCAAACCTGGTTTGAACGCAATGCTTTCACAAACAGGATATAATCCTTCTTCACAATGGCTGCAGGACTGAGTTCATCATTTCAATGCTACAAGAACAGTATTTGCAATATACTGAATCCTGCCTCTGGACTTTTGCCATTACAGTTATAATTATTCTACTGCAACCACAAAACTTCAGTGAGAGAGGAGGGATCTACCCCATTTCGATCTCGGCTCTCTGATTGCACCTCCATTACCCTTGTCACGTATATCAAAGGTATACGGTATAACACATAGAGTAAAATGCGCTCCAGAAACACACCTAACGCACTCCTCCCATTAACAGGTGTTCAGATCCAGATCAAATGTAGTATAGCACAGGCATCAGGTCCTCCCCATGAACTTTTTCCCTTTCCAGGTCCACCACTACCATGATGACTACTTGCCAGTATCGAGACAGGCTCTGTCTACAAACAACTGAGAGTCATCTCCCACACGCAGCATATCTGAATTTCCTTCACAGACACCATAGATACTTCACGTGGTGCGTGCTTTCCCCATCAAGGAGGTCACGCAATTGACCCACTTGCGCTTGATTAAAACAAGACACAGAAATGTACATATTTTGCAGCTAATGGTGAAGGCCATAAGTAAAATAGAGGGCACCCTCTGTTGTACCCTCAGAACATTTTCTGAGTGTGTTGTTTAAAAAGGAAAAAAAAATAAAAATCCATTTATCTATATCACTTTAGCTAGACAGCCCAAGTCACGGCATAATAATGTGAACCAGTGTTTCCTTTTCCCCTCTAGAAGAAAATAAATTTCCTTGTATTTCTACAGCTGCCTCTTCTACCTGGGTGCTTTACCTTCATTTCCTGCATTACATATCATTTAGGAGCTCAAAGTGCTTAAGAAAACTTCATTGAACCTCTCAGTATCTTTTTGCTTTGTTATACCCTTGCTTGTGCTTGTAAATCCAAATAGTACACATAAACCAGTTGCCTGGCATCTTCTTGAAAGTCATCCTCCCACTGTGAATCCGGCTCTACAATCAAGAGAAATTGCCAAAACAGGATACTCCGCTCCAGATCTTTTCAACATGTAACAGGGCAAGGGCAGTCAGAAAGCAATCAGAAATAGATTCTGGATTATTTTCTATCCTTTTTCTTTGTCTCCACTTAGGAAGATCTTTAAAATACTCGTGGCAACTTACAAAGCAAGAGATTGCTTTTGCTTTTATTCAGCTCCCAGCAAATGATGACAAGCGAGGAGGACTCTGCATCTCGGCACCACCGAGCACCAGAGCCGGCTCTGCCGCTCGCTTCCCCTTCCCTGCTGCTCTCAGCTGTTTTCACTCTTTGTCTCCTGTCTCCGGTTTCAGCTTCCACAGCACACTTTATTAACAGAGCAGTAATTGTACGTGTTAAGCATTAGGAACACCAGCCCGTCAGCAATGTAAAACCAATCTGAGAACCAAAACGGCTACAAGGAGACAAAGCCAAACGCAGCAGCGTGGTTAGGCACCCAAGGTTTGTGCCGGAAAGAGGTAATGTAGGAGTTTCTGGTGACGTAGGTTTCCTGTCAGAAATTTGCCAAAACTTTCTGGAAATTATTTCAAAGGACTTAAATCAAGGCAGAATAAAAGAGATGCCCAGCACATAGTTACTTCCACAGCGTGGAGTGTTTCAGCAGGAACGAGAGGGAATCCAGGAAACCCTCAGCACAGTATTTAGTGCACACTCCTGAGACGGCAAAGATAGCATGGCATCTCCACGTTCTCTACTAGGAAAGAAATCACTTTGAAGCCAGATTCTCCCTCAATATAGTGCCCTAACCAGAGGGCTGATTGTCTGCTCAGGGAAAATCTGTTTGGCTAGATCACTGCTTCTGTAATTTCCATCTTTTACCAAAAGCTGAAGGTTTCACTGAATCATTGGAGCGCAAAGGCTTCAGGTTCAGTTTGACTCTACATCAACTGTGAATGGCCAGATGACATCAGCATGTGAGCTTTATCTCATCACAGGTTGCTTTATCCTTTCCTTCCCCATGAGGTAGCAGTGATCTATGCAATCCACGTGGAGCGAGGGGTCTGCCAGTTGTGTAGACAGTGAGAAACTCCAGCTGGTATATCCTGTGATTGTCTGTCTTCTCCATCGTCTGCTTTAAATCCTTCCACTGAACACCAGTTCTGGTGTCAGTTTAGTGCACCGATCTTCTTCAAAACCAGAAAATTAATCAAGCTCCAAATCTCTAGACGACTGAAAATTAGGAAAGACTGCTTGGGACTTCAGAGAACTTAAAGCCGAAGGACTTAGAGAGCTGAGAAGAACTCAGCTTGCATTAAGACTCACAGGAGATCTATCTAGCCTTAGTCAAGCAGAATTATTAAGATTAAGCCAGTATGGCCATCTTACAAAAGAATCCAAAATTCGTTCAGGATCACTAAACATAAAAGTACAAACTCCATCCGTGGATGCATCACTAGATCCTTGTCCTGGTCACAGCTTTTCCTAGACGTCGCTGCCGGCAACTGCTGTGAACAGCACACTGGGCTGCAGAGACCCGAGGTCTGAACTACTCTGGCAATTGTTCTGTTCAATCCTTTCTTGACACAGCAATATCCTCGACAGACGGACACTCATGTTACTCTACTAAATCAATTCCAAGCAAGTGAACAGTAACAGCCATAGCCAAAATAAAAATCTTTGGAGATTTTAGCCCTGAAATTACAGATGTGTCAGAGAGTGCATTAGTTCAGTAAGGTCTGTGTCACTGGCATTGAATTTACTTGAGATTCTAATTCAAGTATCACAGGGACGCCTGCAGTATAAAATAAATGGAATATATAACACAACATGTTATAGAAGATAAGTGTCAAGTCTTCCATCTCAATAAATGCTTTCCACAATTTTTCCTCTTTTAAGTCTTTCCTGAGATTTCTTATCCTACCATCTACAAATTCCTATTCCTACACCTTCCTGCTTTCTGTTTGACACTTCCTCCTTGTAACAGAAAAGATGAAGGACATGAACTTTATCCATCTCAGTCACTGAGCGGATCCCTGAATCTCTGCTGTGATCATCAAAAAAAAAAAAAAAAAAAAAATCCCCACAAAAATAAGCAAAACAATTCCAAACAAAACAAAAAAAAATCTCCAACACACAGGTTCTTTACTCAGTAACTCTGTTGTAAAACATAACGAGAGTAAACGGAATGACATCAGTACATACTAGTACGAAATCAAATGCAAAATAATTTTTTTCTCATTAAGTTGAAGCAGCGTTGTAACATACATCATCAGAGATTGTGCAGGATCATTTTGAACACATGTGCATGAGCTAAACTCATACTTTGTTTACTAACATACACTGAATATATGAAATAAAGACCTCACTATCATAGAGCATCTCACGGTATTAGCACACGTAACTGTATTACAAGAACAGAATTTTTTATTTTTATATATGTATATGTGTCTGTATATATATAGCGCCTGTTCTCTTTTTTTCTACAAGCCTGCCTGGAATAAGGAGTGTTGTCTCAAATGCAAATCAAGAGAAAAAAAAAAAAAAATACCCAGCCAACCAAACCACTATTCTTCAGAGACAACTGACTGATAAATTGATTACTGACCAGTCGATATGTAGCGTGCTCTGTGTGACATTTGAAAAAGCATTTCAAAATTTTATTTTAACACATACACCACTAGTAATGAAAAATGTGCTGTCACTGATAAGTGGCCTTACCAGAAGAGTTTGTGGTGAGAAGGCTTTGAAAGAAGGAAATGGAAAGGGTACGGCCTTTCATTACATTAGGTAAATCTATTTGACCACAGAGAGGTTGAGACTCTGCTGCTGAGGTTACAAGCTAAACAGGCCATCATCTTAATTAATGTATGACTTCTCAACCGAGGTCACATTTTAGCTACACCCAACGATCAATGTAATTCCTTTACAAGGTTAACCCTCTGCCACCGGAGCCCAATTTGGCAGACAGCCCGCGAGCAGCACGGCACCGCTCGCGAGCATCTCCTAAACCACCTTGGGGGAGCAGCGAGTTCTCAGGCTCCTGGCAGCCAGCTGCAGCCAGCTGCACACCAGGGAAACGCAGCCCCGAGCGATGTGCCAGCTGACTCCCTTCTCTCAAAACCATGGTGGAAACAACTGCCACTCCACTGCCCCAAAAACCTTCCTCCCCTCCCCTACCAGGAGAGAAAAAGGTGGCCAAATCTGGACGATTAAGAAAATGACGTTTCCCCCAGACTTCCAGTAAGCACATCCTCCACAGTGACAACTACACCATCCCGCTCTTCAATTCTGCCTTAAAATCCCATTCTTCTGCCTGACAGCTCTTGTCTTGCATGCAAACCCAATATTTTGGATTCCTACTTGCAATGTTGTCACAGGGCTTCTTGAAGCTGGAAACTCTTACTCACACAAAAGTTTTGTCCTGAAACTTGAAACCGGGTGAAACTTCCCCGTTGCCTCCTTCCCTCCCTTCCCCTCAGCCCAAGAGCTCTGGCCAGCTTTGCAGGAGCTTTTGCCAAGTTTCAGGATCATTTGAGCACACCTGGGCTGAGCCTCAGAAGCCAAGGACAGACGTGTAGATGTCGACGGAAATTAAGCAAAGCAAAACCAAACCCCTCCAAGAGGTTTCGTGTCGCCTCTGCTGTGCTCCTGGGCTGCTATAGCTAATACAGCTTCCCAGATGGTGCAAATACTGCTTTCAAAACTGCATTTTGGGACATTTTTGCTGTTGGCTGGAAGCACATCCAGAACACGCCTGTCTTTCTTTACCTGCAAATAGTTTCATTAAATTGTAATTTGTGATATTAAGCACAAGAGCATCACTAAAACAGAAACACCTCTATATTGTAAGGCAGTTGCATATTCTAGCACGCATTGAGGACTTTGTCCAAACAGGGAACTTGGCTGAAACAGGTCGTGGCCACCTTGTGCTTCACTTTTCCCTCTGGAAACCCCCCTTCCATTTCCTCCCTGACTCCACTCCAAAATACTGCTCCCTCTAACTCTTCCATGAAAGACATTGTTTTGGTTTTTTTAATTAAGATATTAATGTTTTGCTTCATAGGCATTGAGTGACAGAGGCACAAACACAGATTTAAAAGGGAATTATCTACATAGAATCTATGCCTTAGATGATAATCATAGCCAAGGGGTGGGTGTTCAGCTCCCTTCTGACAGACACTCTCTTCCAGAACAAATCGCAGGTCCTGAGAGGCTCAAAGGAGCTACACAAGCCTAAATAAGACAGGAAACCCTGTGTAGTGGACAAAATTTGCCCATATTAGCAATTTATTAAGCAGTTACTGCTACATATAGGTTATCTCTACAACATTGAACACAAGTACTTGTTTCCTATCTTTCTTTCTTTTTACAGAGTATTTAAAAAAAAAAAAAAAATCAGGCAATTTGGAAATTTTTTCTTGTCTACCAGCACAGCAAAATCCCATCTGCCTACTCCCTTATCAGCTGAGCTTCAGCAACCAGCATCAGGTAGTTTCCTTCCCTAAGAGTAAAGTTGGGATTTTTCACAGTCCATGTAATTTTTTTTCCTACTATTGTTTTTTTTTTAAACATCAGCAATTGATTCCACAGAAGTAAACAACTGATCAATCACCACTTCACACTTTGGGCAGGGAGAGCAGTTCAGACCCATCACTTCCTTTACCTGTGGCTGTTCACGCTCGTCCTTCTACACCACACGTCTTCACTGCCCCTCCGGACAGCGCCAGCGTTCGCCCTTACCTCTCTCTCACCCCTCAGGATTGCTACCTCAGTCTTCCACGGCACCAGAGAGGGACACTGTTTTCACTTCTGAGTCCCACGGTGCCACAACACAAAGGCTCAGCCCGCCAAGCACCAAGCTGGTGTGGGGGCAGGCTTCCAATGAAAGGCCCACAGACAAAATATAGAATTTTAATAAACCTCCAACTCATATCCATGCTGTAACTCCAAGTACCTCGGTCTCCTCGCACAGCTAGGTCTGCTTTCGCTTGCTGGTTTTGAAAAAACGGTGATAGGACCTTTGTGCCCAATGGGTGGTGTCCACTTTGACTACCAGTGCAGCCTCAGCACAACCGATTATGACAGACCCAAAGCCAGGGGTGGACCCGCTGCAAATGTTAGTTTTCGATGAACTCCTGGCATAATCTCATCTCTTTTACGAGCACGTTTGCATGCATCTCTCTGAGTCTCCAAGCCTGGCTTGGTCTGGGGAAGCCAGGTAGTAAATGCAATCCCACTTGGAGCCAGAGCTTGCTTGCTTTCCAACATAATACAAATGGGTCAGACAAAGCATCCCGATTTACTCAGGTGGAGGGATTTTCCAGCAAGGAATGGAAAAGGAGAGGGTGCGGTGGCTTATGCTAATTATCATCTATTTATTTTGGGAGATAAGCTACTTATACATGGTATGTTTGGTTTGGATTAACTTGGGCAGACGCAGAATGACTGTCCACAGTTTGACCTTGACATGAGTAACTGGCCTTTGGCAGGGAGGGGGGACATTGACAGATATTGCCTGAAGAAAGGGATCAGTCACAACCCAACCGCTGCAGAAGTTGCTCCGGGCAACAGACCAGGGCTGGGAAACACCGCCTGGGAATGGCAAAGAGAGTAGGGGGAAAATCTATGAACCGCGGTGGGGAAAAAAAAAAAACGAAGAGCAAGGAAGCAAGGTTGATCGGGGGTACAGACACCTCCTGTTAATATAATTTGGTTTGGAATGACAATGTCTGTACCGAGCTGAACTCGAGGACAGGAAAAGGCAGACAATAGCACAAAGCTGCTGCATTGTTCGTCCCATGTGCTCTTTGCTTTTCCCTTGGCTTACCCAGCTGATCATTATGTAACCGATCAACTGGGCTAATTTTCAACCTGCCCAGGATATTCTCAATTATGTATTCTTCATAGAATGTCACGGTTTATTTTTAAAAGGTCCAGAATATTTCCTGTGATTAATATCTGGATTAGTTGTTGTTTTACAGGGTACATAGACTTGGGTAACAAATCTTAATCCCGACTGAAAGGGCAGTTCAACACGAGCAAGCTTTTAATTTAAGTATCTTAACAAAGGGATTATACATTCTTCCCTTTCCTTACAAATCTTCAGAGGAAAAATACAGCAATGGCAGATGAAGTGGGGCATGAAACACATTGTTTTCTGTTCTGGGAAGGTCTGCTTAAAAACCGAGCAGATTTCAAAATGACAAAACAATTTTTCCTGGCAAGTTTGGTATCAGGCTTTGTTTTGCTAAACCTGATTATGTACTTTGGCTGCTCAGTGCAAGCATACGTTCCAAACCAATTTAGTCCTTGCTCAGAATGAGTCTCCTTATTTGTCCAACAGCTTCGGAAATCATTTTTTCAAGCTGACTTTGAGCGACCATTTAGCACACACTGCAAAGGTATTCCAGGGACAACAGACCTCTGTAGTGACAGAAGATCCAATTCAAGACTTTTTTTTTTAACACTCTTCTGGTCAAGCAGCTTTATTAAAGCTCTTCTGTTTGTTTTTAAACCTGCTAACCACATTGCACATGTTCCAAGGAAAGAAATGTCAGTCAGAGACTGTACTGACTGTATGATGAAATATCACAAACACGGCCAAAAGGGTAAAAAAAAAAAAAAAAAAAAGAAAAAAAAAGTCACGATTTGAAATATAACCCTCATTTCCGTGCATTACTACAACATGAAAGTCTTCATATGTGCAAATCTCAGAATTAAAGGACGGAAAAGATGCCCAGATCTGTGTAATCTCTCCCATATCCTCTTGCAAGATCTCAGCTGTTCTGTTTAAGACCCTTTCAGTGCTCTGCCCAGTTCAGTTTATAAATCCTGAGTGAAAAGATTTCTAGCATTGTCTTCACACTGGCTGGACCAGAGGGGAGGAATGATGCACAGGAATGGCAACAGCCAGAATCTCTCCTTCACATATAATAGACAACTTTTTAAGATTCAGCTCATTCTTGTATTGACCAAACTACTAAAATATTGTCAAATCGTGCTATACCTTTTTCAAACACCCCTCCACTAGCACTAATTACACCCCCTCACTGGCATTCATACATTTCCCATGCAGTAAATACTTACCGAACATCATCTTCTATTCCTCCTGAGAGAAAACTGCAAGAACACAACACAGTTGTGTTTGATACAAGAGTAATGCATCTAAATATGAGGATCTGAGAAAACAAACAAACAACAACAACAACAAAAAACCCTAACAGTTACCAAAACTGTCACCTGGTTTGGACTAGAGGCAAGGGAAATCAGTCTTTCTGGGGCCAATGAAATGGTACTAGAGGAACCAGGTCTCCCCCGTGACCAGAAAATTATGGGTTGCCCAACTGCTTCGTTAGGCACCTCTGCTGTACTCCATGGCCATGGTGAACACATTTGTCAGCTTAGGAAAATCTAGGCTGGGCACATTACTAGAGGCTTAAGTCTCCCAGCTCAGCTAGAGACCCTTTCCCTGGCAATTTCATTGTCACGGCAGCGTCACCACTGGGTCTTATCAATGAGTTGGACAGGCCACCCAAGATAACCCATAATAGACAGGCAGAAGCAGTGCATACCAATGCTTTTAGCTACGCATAGTAACAGTGAGCAAACAAACTATTGAACGTTTTGGCCGGTGCTAATAGGACTTGGCTGATGTAAGAGATTAACCTTTCTCTGCTTCCAATCACCCTTCCTGCAAGAGAGCAGAAGTATCCCAACTGGCATACCTCAGGCAAAAACTTTAAGCAATAACAATCGTTGACAGATTGGCACTGTAAAGTATCCCACTCTGCTTTTCCAGACTCAATGGGAATGACAGGTATTTCAGAGTTTCTGATTGTCTTTCACCCTCATGAAGCAGAGAGGACAGGCATCCCCAGCACAAATGAAGTTGCTCCCTTTGCTTTCAGACACCTTAGATCTGTTTCTAGAGGGAAAGATTCAGGTTTCCAGCTCCACTGATTCCCATGACAGGTAGACTGAAGGTTCTCTTAAAAAAAATTTACTGAAAATCTGTCCCAGGACACTGAGAAGTCTCTTTACCACGCAGAACAACAAGAAAACTTCCCTCCTTAACTTCTACCAAATTATCCGTGGGTACGGGATGAAGAAAATTCAAAACAAGTCCTACTGTCTTCAGCTCTACAAAGCTGGGCCCCATTGATCTCTTGAAGGTCAACCTCCAGAGATTTAAGGAAAAGCCATGCAGTTTACATGGGTCTTCTGCAAGAGGAAAATCACTCTTAGCCTGTTTTCATGAAAGCCACTTACTGAGCTTGGTCACATTTCCACTCCTCTCTTCCTTCCAGAGCCAAGCGATCAGAATAAGGTGCCTGGAATAACAGCCTTCATCAGCAGTGCCTACACATGGCTTTGTAGGAGATTTCAGGTTTGATTAATATTTCCAGGCCTCCCCCCATGAACTTTGGTGCCTCCTGCCTCCAGGTACGGAGCTGAGGGGAACAGGCCACTCACACTGACAAACAGTTTCTCAAACCTGACAGGTTTCCACTGCTTGTGCATGAACTCACCCCAGGATCTTCTTGTAATGTAATCAGGCTGAAATAAACTCTTTCAGTCTGAAGTAACGGATTGTGTTTCTGCATGCTCAGGAGGGAGAGGCCTGGAACAGATAAACTTTTGTTGCTATCACGGCAATCCCACCCAGGACACGACAGGGCTTCGCACTCAATCAGCTCCTGGTTTACAAACTCTGGGTGGCTGGCCACACAGCACCTGCTGCAAAATGCTCAGTCTTTCCTCTGGTCCAAAGAAGTCCATTCCTGGGCTGTGTCTTCTTCTAGAAGATAGCACTTGTCCAGGCCAAGCCCAAACTGATCTTCTCTAGAGGGAGACCACCAAAGAAAGGACTAACGGGCTCTGAATCATCCATTGGACATCAAAAGTTCCTTTACGTCTTCCAGAATGAGTCTGAACCTCCACAGTCACTTCAGTTCCAGCTCAAAAGAAACCTCTCAAACCAGACAACGGAACTGACCTACAGATAATAGACCTTTTTCAGTGCTTGCTTCTTAACACCTTTTGTACATTCAAGCACTCCAGAATGACTGTTATCACCAAGAATATCTGCTATAGTGTTACGTGCTCACTACATGGCTACTCTGATCAGGCAGAGACCAATTCAACAGCCCATTGCTTGGTCAGCAAGTTTCACTACCTTTCTTCTTTTATAATTTCCATCAGTATTTGGAGAAAAGCCTCTTGGTCCCCATCTTGTGCATTAAAGAGCCTGCCTAGAAGGTTTAACAGTTTGAGATGTAAAGCCTGCAGGATGGCTCAAATGAGACAGTGACACAGAAGTGGAATTTGAGGACAAAGGCAACAGATTGGCCCTAAAAGAATGACCCCTGCTCCCACCATTTCTTTTAATTCATCTTGAATGCAAGGTAAGGAGAGATATTTCACTGAGAGGTGACGAAATTTGTTAAGATTGTGTATACCATACCATGCATATGCGCCATATTTTTTTTGCTAGATGCCCCATCCCTGGAAACATTCAAGGCCAGGTTGGACGGGGCTCTGAGCAACCTGATCTGGTTGGAGATGTCCCTGCTTCTTGCAGGGGGGTTGGACTGGATGGTCTTTGATGGTCCCTTCCAACCCAAACCATTCTGTGATTCTATACCATGGAACCACTCAACCACACACTCTATAAACTTCAGCATGAATATTTACATTCTGCTTGCTTTAATGCTTTTGCTCTGTGGCTAACATCATCATGCTTTCTGATAAACCCATTTCTTCTGGAATGTTGTTGCTACCAACTGAAGACATTATGGCACACTTCACAGGTAACTGCATTACACTCATGAGTTAATTGCTTCCTCAAGGACAACTGGGGTTAGCCAGCATGAATTGAAAAGTGCTACTGTGAAGGTGCAAGATGCTGCCCACCTGAATACATACAGACTGAGAAGACATTCACCCGCTCTCCTAGACCAGGACTAAAATTTTTGTCTCACGCAAACACATACACAAGAAACTCACCAAACTGTGTAAGGGCTGCTTGTGTAGATGAACAAGGCATGGTTGCACAATCTAGCAATAATTTTCCATTTTCTACTGCTGCAGCACTTAGGCACAATGCTCCCTTGTTAATTAAATGCAATTCCGCTCTCTACCAAACACATATTTGTTTCTAAGTATTTGTTTTTAAGCAATTCCAGGAAACGAGCCATCTTGCCTGTTCCTCCCCTCCATCCTCCCACCTCCATCCCCTGGAAAGATGCCTTTTCATTCCGACCCTCTGCGTATCTCCAAGCTAATCCACAAACAACTGCACTGAGGGGGGAAAAAAGCACGACTGCCCAGCCTGGGGCCCAGGGAGGCCAGTCTTGCAGAGGCCCTTTTGTTGTTCCCCAGGTAGGATGTTTAGCTCTCCATCCATGCAGCCCGAATTCCTTTCTCACCACACCCAAGGTCATTTTAATGAAAATTCCTAAGCCCACGCCAGGGGGATAGAATTGCTCCTAATCCTTCAGCAACACGTCATTTGATCCCTGGGCCCACTGGGGTTATTATTGTGTGTCTGCAGAGCACAGCAAAGCAGACAGGAGTAGAAAAATGGCAACCACTGCAGGAGATCAGGAGATCCACTTCCCTTTCCCAACCTTTCTTTCAGGTTGCCTCCCCCGGCTTCCCCCCCCCCAAGTACATTCATCGCCTGCCAGTTTTCAAGGAATAACGCCATGTTTTAAGTCACCCTCTGCCATTCCCCAGAAGCTGCATGCATTTTTAATGAAATTAATGAGGAAGTTTAATTTTAAAGGCAGATTGTTTCCTCTGGTTTGCGTTTTTGAAAGGAACTGCGTGTCTGTGTGGTCCACGCCTTGCTGTACCGTTCTGATGTTTTACATCTGTGTTCAAGCAACGCTTTAGCATCATGGAAAACAACACAAAACCAAAATTAAAGCAAAATAGCATTTTTGGCAGGACACAAAGGAAGGAAAAAGAGTTAGTGAATCCAGCATAATTTCTTTTTTTTCTTGTCTTCTTCCCATGCTGACACAGGGGCCTGTGTTTTATATAGAAAGCTTTGGGTGGATAAGGTAAGGTTTAGTTCTTCTCCTCTAGTTTAGTTGCCTCCCCATGGCCTATCTGAGCGGTGATTCCCTTTCCCTGTCGTGCTGAGATTTGGAAATCCACTGGATCCTTGCCTTAGGATGCCCCAGGCCTGACACAAATCTGCCTGTCTTCTCATTAGCACTGCCTGCTTCCCTGGCACCGAGATTTCAGAGCTTTCCACCCCTGCCAACTAAGATGCAGGCTTATAAATTAACAAACTCCCTCACCGGTATTTAAGTATTTGCAGGCCTGGGCTCACAACCTATTTCCTACTCTCTTAGCTCTTCCCAAAACATGAAAATCTCCAGTGTTTCTGACAAGGAAGTAGGACAGGGAATTTCCTCCTGTAGAAACAATGAAGCAATCAAAGTCTTGCACAAAGGCTGCAACTGCTGTAAAACTTACTAAAAAAAAAAAAAAAAATCTATCTCAGATTTGAAATGAAATTCACCCAGTTCTTGTCTACTACCTTTAGCAGATCTCGGTCTTGGGTATAGCAAAGAGGAGTATCGCTGTCTCCAAGGAGAAACCGTAGCAGGAGAACACGAGCTGCTTGGCCAAGGTTGTCGGGCCTATAACGGCTGAGACAGCAACACAAAGGAAAACTTTCAATCCAGGCCAGGAACGCGTCCCAGCTTCCTCTAGACCTGATCTGGACAAGAAGGGAACAGTGGCCCAGAGCATCTCTTGCTCCAAATAGCTGCCTAACTTGCACGACTGGGATCACGGATGATGGGATGAGGAGTAAGGAGCAAGGTTTCGTCTTCCTCAATCCCTTTAAGTGTTTCACCAAATCTACAGGCCCTTGGTTTTCCTAGCTGCAGCCCGCTAACAGTTTATTGGCTCCATGACATACTGCTAAAGAAGCATTGCTCCTAAAAGTTATAAAAACACAGCTACTAATGGTACTCTAGCCCATGCCCCAGGAAGTAGCACATCTGAACCAAGAAGCTACGCCCTAACTGCTCTCCTCGGTGCAAACCCCAGGGCTTGAGTGTTACCATTGCACAACTGAGCTCCTCCCTCACGCCACCCCCCCATTCCTAACACTTGTTGAACTGCAGAGGAACAGGTTCAATCACACTGAATTTTATGGTTTTAAGCTTTCTGAAGCTAATTTAAAATGTATACCTGCCCAAAATACTGGTGGCCCCATCAAGCAAAAAGAGAAGTTATAATTGCATATATTATCAGACTATTGCATTGTTACCAAGGCGTGGGGGAGCCAGGAGACCTTTTTTTCTCCCTAGAATTTTACAAAAGACTTAAGAATTGTTAAGAACTGAGACTGCTTCACACTATTAATTACAGTATGTTCCCAGATATAAAAGTGTTGCCAAAAAAAAACCCCAAAAGTCATTGCTGCAAATGACAGAGAAGCAAGACACCACAGAAGGGAAAAAAAAAAAAAAAGTATTTGTCATATCTATATACCCACATATAATTTACATATATAAAACATAAAATCTACTAATTTCTACCAAAATTGGGAGGTGGGGGTGTGCAGAAATTAGTAGCTATATGAATGTCCAAGTACTACCACATCCTTTGCCCACACATGGGACACACTACGCATATTATCGCATGCACTCTCTCTCTCTCTAATTTAGTTTCATTCACTACTAGCTTTTCCAAATAATTATTAACCTGTAAATCATTCTTGTTTTATATGATCTACTTCACCATTAGCTCTAAAGAAACAGTAAACAGGGCCAAATCTACTGATAAACCGAGCGAGAGCCAGGGATGATGTAAACACACTTGCTCTGCCAATCCACCTTCCTCCATCCTGACCTGCTGTACTGATGTTATTCTAGGCCTGGGCCCGATCAGAGACAGTTCTTTTTGCCAAACAATTAGGTAATCGCACACACATACACACAAAACTTAATAAAATAAAAACATAATTAAAAACTTTCATCAGAATTGAGTTTGGGAAAGAAAAAAAAAAAGAGAGAGGAAAGTAATTGATAGAAAAGTGGAAAAGTGGGGGGGTGATGTGTAAAGAAAAAGTGGAATTTGTTTTTTTAAGGTTATTTTACTTAACTTTTTCTTTTTTCTGATGAGACCGTCTAGCTTGTGTTATCCTGCAGCATGATAAGAGACTGATTGATCGATCACAACTCAGCTTGTCAATGAGCAACATTCTAAAGGTTGGCGTATCCCCTGTGGAGGAACTGTGCGGACAGACTTGACGGATGGACTGAGTACAGCGGAGCCCCACACTGGTCTGAATTGTAAAAGTTAATGCCATACCGCGCAGGGGTCCTCCTGATTGACAGGATGTTTAACTGGTTGAAGCCCAGTCCCACAAGGATCACAATTCTGGGGGTTTACAGCACACTGAATCCCTCAACCTGACACAAAGCTGGGCTCCAGTTCAAATGCCTCTCTCACATGCTAATCAGGAAGGTTTAATTCCTGACAGGTGAGGATTGCCGTGGCCCTCTATTTGTTAAGTAAAATTAAGAAATTACTTAATGTCGCATCTATCTTGTGGATGGCTGGACAGTTTTGGGGACAATGTCCTGCTAATGTGCAATGTCACTGCTTAGTTCACAAAGGTGCATTTAAAAAAATCACTCAAGACAACTTTGAGTAGCCAACCCTTTCCTCAAAACATGCTGCCTGTCTTTAGGGACTGACCCTTACCATTAAAGAGCAAGTCCTTGAGCCTTCAAACTGCATTGTCTCGGTATAAAACCTTTTGTTGTTGGAGAGTTAGGGTAGCTAATACTGTCAGCTTTGTGCCTTTCTGTCCTACGGCATTCAGACCAAAATAAAATGTGAAACTGTAGTAGTAGGAAATAATTGTGTGTACACACTGACAAGTTATTCTCCCAAGACCTGGTATGCTTTTAGTATAAGGAAATTCTACATAATTTATAAAATGATAGTGTGGAGGAAATTTCCAAAATTATCTGAAGCACAGGTTCTGTAGCACGAAAACATGTTTTGGAGCACAGGTGGCTTTGGGGTTTTGTTTGGGGTCCAAAAAAATCTTCGATTCATTGAATCTCGTCATTTACTGCTACTATTGTTTTTAAGAAAGATGATTATTTTTATCTTATTGGGACCTTTTCAATATCTTCCAGGCTTTTTTTTTTTCTTTTCCCTATCAACTACTGTGATTTTAATAAGAAATTATGCAAACAATATATTCAGACTGCTGTCAGTAAATTTACCTGCTAAGCTAATCTGTATGTCACCTTCCTTTGTTATTTGGTTTTCTTGGAGAAGGGAAAGAGAGTTCTGAGGCACGATGAAGTGTGAGCCTTTAAATATTGTGGAAGTGAAAGTACAGAGTCTAGAAGACTTTCACTTTTTTTCCTCACAGCTACCATGAACTGAAGTCCCATGGAAAGTCTCTGCACTACGTTTGCTGATGTGCATGATTGTATTTTGTATTCAGATCCTTCAAAATCCCAAAGAGCAGAAAAACTGTATGTGGCAGTGCTGCCCATTACTGGCAAAGAAATAGTGCACATCAAGTACAGATATTGTATATGTATATTGTGAGTACGGAAATATATTGCCAGATCCCCTTCAAATAAGAAAGAAAACCAACACTCACCATAGGCCTTATGCAGAACACCAAATGCAGGCTGAAATTAGAGTGAAACCCTACGTAGGCTCTGAGCTTACCTAAAGTCCCAGTGATCTTGCCGCTGGTGAGGCCACTGAAGAGGGAACAGGAGGAAATCCCCACCTGGATTTCCATTATGTCCTCTGAAAAGCCAGAAAAAATCCAGAAGAACGGCAGGTTGGAAACCACAACTGTTCCCTCATGGGGTAACATGCTCTACCTGGCAAAGGAACAACAGCTACACGAGCAGTAAAGGGAACAGCTCTGCTACAGAGGAACAAAGCACCTCCGGCCATTTTGAAGAACAGAGGTGAGTGAGATCCTTGAATGATCACACAAAGAAGCGATGACAACACTTGCCTGTCACCTGATAAGCAAAAGACAAGCTGCAGCTGGAAAGGTTACGGGAGTTTGCTGGAGACCCAAGAAAACAGTAAAAACAAGTAGCACGTAGCACCAGACCAACAGGCAGCCTCCCTTTCTCCGAGACAGGAGGCAATGGCCAAGACTACGGGGAGGTGGAGGCTGGTGGGAAGAGGGGAGATCTTCATGGGAGGCATCAAGGAAGTTCATGCCTACACCAAGAATGTCAGGTGGGGTAGAAGCACCTGTAACCAGGTCTGCCTCCTGTTGTGGTTTAGTGCTGTTACAGGAACAAAGTCCTGTTATGTCACTACCCAGAGCTCATGCCATATGAGAGAATATCGCCTACCCTAACTACCCCAGGATGCTTTCCACGCCAACACTTTTTGCACAGACCTCTTAAATTTGGCAGAAGCCACCCTTTACTACACGTAGGGATTTTCCATGCTGGGGGAATTCCTCCCTGGACAGAGGAGAGGTTTCTGCCTGGCTGTTTGCTGCTACAGAGGTCTTAACCAACTTGCAGAGAAATTTAAAACACAAGACTTAGCTCTGGCATCCACTAGACACCCACTCATTCATAACAAAAAGTGATTAGCATCCCTTCAGAAAGAAACAATAGCACAACCACACCACGTGCTCCTCCCACACCACGTATGGTAGCGGAGGGCCGCACCTTGGGCGTGCTGCAGTGGCACAGCATGTTGCTTACCCATCCGTCCCAAATACAGAAGGGTAAGACTTTTCATCAGAGGGATTAGAGTTTAAACATCTGGAAGTTAAACATTTCCTTACTCAGTTAAATCTATCAGTTTTGTTTAGTTACATTCCCTCTTCAGCAGCCTCATCCAGTTGACTGCCACATCACACGTTCCAGCCGTTGCCTGAGCCCACGACTCCCGTACTGGTTATTACCTGCATGAAAAAAAAAACACCCCCACCTCCCAAAATACACTAGTCTCCAGGTACTGCAACCCTGACACAAGTAACTTAAAAACTTAAATGGGAGACAACATATTCAGCTGAAGGCAGCAGGTCTCAGCTGGTAAACGGACCTGCACAGAAGTGCAGAAGTAGCCTACAGTAACCTACTAGTAGTGTGTACTGGTGCTATCACAGCCTCTGAGTTGCAATACATCTGAGTTCAAAGTACAAGATCAGTAAACCCTCATTATATTCTAGAACTCCATATCTTTCATCATTTTAATGATGGGAGGGGGCATTCATTTTCTTTTGTCTGGAGCAGAGGTAGGAACTTAGAGAAAGGGATGACCCAGAACACCACCAATGGGAAGACTTGTACCTGGATTAAGAAATGCAGCTAGGATCTGTTACAATATAGATACATACTCCTGCTCCATTAGAAATTCAGACACAAATTCTAGTAACATGTGGTGAGTGGAAAATTCTGACTCACCTATTTCCACTGACATATGAAACACGAAAAGGCAAAGACTATGGCAGAAAATGAATCAGAGTGCTAACATACTTGTTATTGACATAGGAAGACGCACATATTTCAAGTTCTGATGTTTGGAAGATTAAGGGTTTATTCTGAAGTCACCACCCTCCAAAAATCAATAATTACTGTCACCGACAGTCATGATTTATGTAACCTTACTAAAGAGGTTTAGATGCACACGTTTGGGAACTTGCATGGTTCAGAAGAGAGAAAAGTACATATCTAAGTATTAGAGCCTTGACAGGAATAACATTTTGCAAGACAATTATTCTGGAAACACGCCTTTATGACCAAAAGGTATGACAACAGCCTTACTTTAATTGTAAACTCCTTGTACTGTTCCAGTACGTGTCATGCAGGAGCACTTTTTGGACATGGAAAAGACTGTGGGCAGGTCATACATTATTTGTACTGAATACTCACAAATGAAACGTGACAAAATCTATCAAACTGATGTATGACTTCTTCGCCATGAGTCAGATACATTTTTACCTCTATGCATGTATTCCATTCCTCCCACTGGTAAGAAAAGGAAAAAAAAAAAAAAAATCTCCATTTGTGTATAGAAACAGGCATTTGTTCCACCCCTGACTCATACCTTGCTTTCATGACTCCTTCCAGCCAAACAGTCTGAAGGGGCACACAACAAAGCCTAAGTGCAAAGATTCATTTTGCCAGGGTAGCTCAGTCTAACACTTAACCCAACATACTTTGCATCATTCCCTTGCTATAGATACTGCTCTTCCCTCCTACACAATAACATTCTCTGATCAAGCTTTGCTTTTGTAGCTGTCTTATCTTCTTCACTGGAAGATCTGATATAGCATGAAGAACTCTCTTGTTTCATATACTACTAGATGGTCCTGGCACAAACAGAGGGTTTTTACTTTCACTGAGAAGCTTTTGAACCCTTCTCTTTCCCAATCAATCTGGTTGTCATGCAAACTCTAGTAGTTGCAGGGCAAAATGCAGATGTGCTTCCTCTCAGCTAACACGCCACATAGTCTAGAAAAATTCCATTCCCCAAATTGTGAGTTAAACACAAGCAAGTGGTCTGGCTACTCACGAAAGTGAGAAAACCTTGATTCTGCATCTTCTCCCCAGTTCTGAGCCAGAACTTGAACCTACAACTCTTGAATGTGCCTGATTCTAAAATCTGGTTCTTCTCCTATTATCAGTCTGCTTTGTACAAATTCAATACTCAGTGGATACCCACATATCGCATGAATACCTTAATGATGATATTAGTCTCCCTTACTCTCCCTCTTTGGTTTAATCCCGTATCTTTTTCCCAGGCATCTCTTCCTACCTTTCTCGTCAGCAAGTTATTTTACTTGTGGCTGGATCCATCCAGATCCCAGCCGTGGGTTAAGAAGCCTGGATACCTGACTCAGGGCTGCAGATTCCATGGGGTAGCAGGACACCCCAAACCTGGGCTGCTCCACTGCCTCTGTGCTGTAGCTGAATTTCCTTCCTGCCCTGCTTCTCCCTGACACCCTTTCTAGCAGAGAAGGAATGACCCGTAATACACCTCCAGGAAGAAAATAGGTGAAAATAATTGTTGCCACTGGTGTTTTTGTTAACTACAGTCCCATAAAAGCAAAGGGGCTATTTCAGCAACTGGTATATATTTGGAAACCCAGAGTTCCTTTCACAAATACCAAACAAAAATTTTAAAAAAAGCTTTTATGCTTGCTGAAAATAAAATCAAAACAATATTATAAAAATAAAATTTAAAAAGAACACCTCACCACATCTTCTGACACTGTTTAATGAGGGCTTTTATACTGACTATGTTTAGTGACGGGGGCTTCTCTGAATGGAAAGAATGTAGCTAAGACCTGGGTGGGGTGTGTGTGGCCTTCCCAAAGATATTTTCCTCCTCTATTCACGTAGCTAGTCTGTGATCTTCCTTCCTGTAACTTCATCACTACACTAACAGCAGAGACTCCTCCCACTCTACCCCAGTGTATCACAGGGTTGACCCTTCCAGAAGATGTTACCAGCCAAATTAGATTTTTCCTCTTCATGTTCATTTCCAGGATAATCAAGGGGGTGGGGAAGATCCGCACCTAAGCTGGTAAAGTTGGGTTTTTGGCCAGGACATGGTTGCAAATAGGTGCCATTCGGAACTTCCATGCTGAGGCTTCTTTGTTTTGGTTTGTTTTGGTTTTTTTTTTTTCCCCTCAAGGGCAGTACTTGAGAGAAGGTAAGTAAGGAAAAGTTAACTAAAAAAAGGTAACTAAACATCACCACTTTATTTGGCACAAATAGCAATCTCATTAGCAGTTTTACTAGAAAGATCAAGGACTGGCGAGCCTTCAACTCCTGTTGAGATCCTTCTTACACCGCTGACGGGGCAGCATGAAGCCTTTGCTTCCCTAGTGCCCATGCTGTGCCTGCCCCACGGCTGAGTTCCAGACGCCGGAGAAAGAATAGGCATCATGCCTCCAGCTACCTTCTGATATGATGTCTCTCTTGCTTTCCTGTACTCATCGTTTTGTGTCTTTTATATTCTTATTTTTCTTACCGCAGAAACATTCCATGTTTCTGGAGTGACACTAGCGAGACAGCTGCTACAAGTTTTTCCCTTTGTAAGAAAGGAGTCCAGAAGCTGCTGTCTCCCTACTGCTGTGCTAGAAGTTGTTGAGCGTATTCAGTCCTTTTCAGCTAACCCAAGAAAGAGAGTGTTTTACAGTGTTTCCAGATCAGGACTGGGCTTTTGAAGTGAATCTCTCCATTTTCCCTACTTAACTGCACTTTGGTTCATATCGCAAGGCTGTCTCAGGGCATGCAACCTAGCTCTTTTAGGTGGAAAATAAAGAGAGAGATTAGCTCCAAGTACACAGCTAATGTGCTTCAGTTGCTAACGAACATTCATTTCAAAAGACCTGACTAGAACCAGCCTACAGTGTATGAAATTGATTCAAGGAAGATGAAACCAAGCTGGGATGTGCACTGCACGAATGCATCTAACACAATCCTGGCATTCACTCCAGACCAGAGCTAGTCCAAGATGGATCCCCAGACAACGCATAGACTGTGTAGACATCCGCCATTTCAGTTTACATGTGTTCCTACCAGGACACACAACACGGTCAGGATCCGTGGCACAGGGCACTGCTTGGTATCTGGTCTCTGGCTTTAGAAGATCCATGAAGTGGGACACTAACAGTTTTCTTGAAGGTGACTCCTCTCTGCTTCTGTTTTTAACCAGCGAGGCACTCTGGCCTGATTTTACAATTGTCATTTTACAATGCTCAATTGCTAGCCAAAGAAATGGTAAAGCTGAAAGCAGGCTTAGCTCCCCTTGGCAACACTGAGGAGTCCCAACTAAGAGCCAGGACATTACATCACCATCTCCACATATGTTGGTGCAGGCTCTGACAATCTCCTCAAGTCCTTGTTTTTCCCTCTGTCGTTATACCCGAGTCTACTTTCCCTTTAAGCTATGGGGAGCACTTTTTGGCTAGATTCAGTTGGCACACTCTTCAGGTCAGGTGAGATGAGTGGAAAGGGAAAATACCTACTTTGAGAATCACACTAGTTGAGGTCTCATAGCCCAGTGCTCTCAAGATTTGGGCGGGTGTGCAAGTACGAACTGGCAAAAATGAGCTTCCCAGAAGTTCTCAAGCAGTTACGCTATCAGGTGGCAAATGAACGGGGATTTTGCAGACCTAAGTGGTAACTCCTTGAGTATGCAAATATGGATCAAAGAGAATAAAAACTGAAGGCTGCTATATAAGCTCTGATCAAAGGTTCATCACATGTAATAATGTCGCATCTTTGACAGTAATCAGTAACATATATTAATAGCAAAATATGAGAACTGGAAAAGCAACGGTACCTTCCTGGTGTCCTCTCCCAGCCCTAAATGAGCTACAGGTCAGAGTCATCAAGCCAGAAACACAACATTAAATGTTTTTTTTCTCCCATTAATTTGTTCAATTGGCAGCGTTTTTTTGAACTGATATTGCAAAAGGTCATACATTGATATTGGCAAAAATTAGAAATAATCACATAAGTCCTGACTTGCAGTCACACTGTCTTTCCTTATCTTGCAATATTTTACTATGTCCCCAAAAAATAAATAATCAGACAGTCAAATTAGGTACTGTTAGTTCCAACTGTGGTTAGTAACTGAAAAAGGGAAGCACGTAAAACGGTGGTTTGCATTCAAGGTAATATCTTTCTTCTCAGTTCTTCTAACCACCAAATAACATTTCCACACCTCAGGCCTCATATTATTAACATAAGATACTCACTGAGCCTATAAATTGCCTGATTTTTCTCTAGTGGTTGGCTAGGTACATTGCATTTCACCAGTTAATGACTTTGGGATTTTAACTTTGACATCCATAAGCAAGTCATGGGTGCTCAGATCCTACAAATCAGCATCAATGTTCACGTAGTTAAGCAAACATATTTCCAACATGGATTTTAAAGTCACTGTGTGATCTGCCTGTCTAAGCATATATTCTGGATCCTATTTTCTGCTTTCCTGCCACTGAAATGCCCAGAAGCACATCAGGAATGTAGAGAACATTGTTCTTTGACCTTATGTTAGATGTTTATGACTAAATATAGAAGAAATCGTGCTCTGTGGTGTGTAGTTTTCAGGATTTTTTTAAATTGTCTTAAATATTTTATAGATCAATACTATTAAAATGAAATCAGTCATTCATAACCATTATGTTATTTTTGCTGTGTGTCTGCTTTTTATTGATGTGCGGACATAAAACTTGCATAAAATAGAGGCCTTAAAAGCACTGTATGGCCTTAATTTTTATTTGGAGAAGAGGCTCCTCAGCATCTTGTAGAGATGCTGTGAAAAGGAAAGTGTTGGAAATCTTATTCCTGTCTCGCAGATGACTTGCAGCAGACTATGTGGTTCTGAAATCTTCCTACGGTTTACAGTGGCATCTGCGAGGAGTAAAATTAAAATGCTTCTACTTCGCTCAACTACACTATGTCACCGTATCAATGAATGCCTAATTAGGAATTTATCCTGCTTTTTCAATCACGTGCCCTAAGGCTGCAGCTAAGGTACACCCTACAAATAGTTCAGGTCAAAAAAAAAAAAATTCAGAAAGACAATTCAACATCTTGTCTTAGAAACACATCAAGTTCTCACTGTGAAAGGCCTGTGCAGATCCGGCTAACGTTGCCTCACCTTGGCAAGTTTCTCGTTTAGTCCATGGTCTACAGAATTAGGGCAGTGATACATGTAAGGCTGGCTGCAGTTTCTAAAGGTAGGAGGAGCAGGTGAAGCTTGCTACTGGCAAGAGTAAGGATGGTTCTACTGATGCTAAGTCCTTGGGGGTTCTGGCTCAAATAAGGATCTTTCCTCTCTCTCTATGGTCCCTAAGGTTCCTTCCAGGAGAGATAAGTTCTTCCTTGGAGTTAGGTAAGGAAGTCAGAAGAGAATAAGAATCATGAAAAAGGGGCAGAGCAATAGGGAAGGCTGCCAACACATTTGGTAATAACGAATAGAGTTGGGTAATTATTCAGTTATTTTTCCAGAGGGTATTCATTTTCCCCAGAATGGCAAAAATAGCTCAGGCTATCCAAAAACCACATGACCAACTTGTTTCTGAACTCATCGAATATTTTCAGCTGTTTGGGCAAATGAAAGGCTAGATTAATACAACAGTTGTTGCTCCCTCCTTTCCTTTTTTTCCACTTTAACCTGGCTTTCTCAAAATTTACTTTCCTTCCTCTGCCCAGGGGAACCCAAATTACGACACTCAGCTCGTGGTGAATAAATTTCTGGCTATGAATATTTTCAGTGCATCTTGATGAAGCTGATATGCTTTCTAAAGCTGAGACACAGCAAAATGAGTCAAAAGGCTTTCTAAACCTCGCTTTGGGTAATCATCCGGGGATGACACATCGCTGTCACAGGCCTTGTTTCAGCAGATGGTCTCCCACTGAAGTAACATCAAAGAGCAGAGCTTAAGAGCAGCCTGGTAGGGAGCACATTTGCTCTTGGAGAAACAGGGGTAACAACCTGCACCAGTCTGGCAGAGGAGTTGTCACACCTGGACCTCCCACAGTTCAGGCGAATGATCCAAATCCCTCCACAATCACAACACAACTCCTACAAATCCGGTCCTTCATTTCACTTTCAAGTGCCCAAAGCTTTTGTGAGGAGGAGAGGGGAAGACTGGCGTACTTACCCATTTCAGGTAAAAGAGGGAGAGAGGAGTATTCAGCTGCTTGCTCCACACAGAACTTCATCAATGTGACAGTTAAAAATATTAAGCCCCCACATTTTGAATACTTGCACAGGTCAGTTGCATCTCCTTAAAATATCTGCCAAATTTTAAACTACATCTACTCATTCAGAAAAGTATAGTAAGTGCTTAGAACAACAGTTGCCAGGTAAAAAATGCCGTTTTGGTGAAGATCCTGAAGTTTAGTTTCATTCTGACTAGGGACAAAAAAAAAAAAAAATCCATAGAAAGAAATTCTAGGGACAAAAAAGTTTAAAACTCATTTTTGCTTCTTAATGGCAAAAAGGCACTTCAGCCTTCCTCTTTTTCTTCAGAACACTTCAACAGAAACAGTTTCACTACCTGCCTCCCTTTCCCTGAAACTGAGTTTTCTGCAAGAACCCTAATGATCCTAAAAAGGAAAACAAGTGAAAAAGGGCATCTAAGCTGCATTTCTAAGTTGTAAAGCCATCTATCAGCAACAGTAGGATCTACTGAGGAAAGCTGTTTGCTGAATATCCCGGCAAACTTGCTACTGCACAGTCTGGGAACGTAATCCTCTATAGTTGCTGTGTATGTAATGAAAATATGTGGTTATTCCGTAGACCATAGCTAAACAGAAGCGCCAGTGGGGAAGGAAAAAGACAGCAAATGCTTGGGGCAAAGAAATAAAATTATCTCTACACAATCACTTTCCATAATTGTTTTAGCAAATGAGTCTACTCAAAGGCATGGTGGTAGGAAAGGAACCTTTTATACAAATATTTTAATATATATTAGCCAAAATTAAATTCAAACATTCACCTCAACGTCAGGACTTTGATCACCGAGTTACACTCAGATAATCAAGACAGGAAGATGATACCACAGGACGCAGAACCATAAATTTCATAGCCTCAAAAGCTTGGAACTCACAGATATTTCAGCCTGAGAAGACGCTGAATATTTCTTGAATGTACATCATAAAGATGGTTCTCCTAGATCACTTGATCACTTGCTAAGTAGTTTTAAAAAATAAGTGTGTGAGAACTGTCGCTCATATTCTGAATCCTAATCTTCCTCTCCTGAACTATTTGTTCACCGAACATTACTTTCACTCCATACCTAAGAGAAGACCAATTAGAACGACAAGGGAGAGGAACAGTAAACCAACTATTCTCAAACTAGAAAATGCAAAATTATATCCAAGGCAACTGTGCAAGGTACTGAGCTATCTTTGTGAGTAATTCCACCCACTCACCTCCTTCACAGGCAGCCTCCCTATTTCTGAAGGAAGTCTGTATTTTCTGTATTTTCCTAAAAATAATAATTCCCCGCATCATCATTTCTCCCATAGTTAATAACTGAATTCTCTGTGTTCAAAGTAGTTTTGTTTTTTTTTTTTCAGAAGTCGCTTCCACTGAAAGTGTCCTGAACCTTCATGAGTCATTTGCCCATTATAAAGAAAATCGGGTTCAAAGCTGTAAAACAGCAAGTGTCATGTCAACAGTAAGAATTTGTAGCAGATACTGTGCTCTGGCTGGTTTATCTATCAGTATCAAGTGCAACTGCTAGTCTCGGAGAGAACGTTATTGAAATTCCAGCACTGCATGAGCAACATGCTGCAACTTGTTTCCTAGAACAGTTTATCACCAAGTAATTCTGACAAGAAATTCAACACACTTCTGTCCAGAACTGGAGCATTTTTACTTCCTAGACTCAGAAGTTTGGGTTCCAGAAGCAAAGTGAGAGTGTTTGGGTATCTGCAGGGAAAACAGCCTTTCCCGTTTTTGCCAGACAGACAATCACCATGAGTGGAACCTCTGTACCCCAGTTTCACAAGTGGCTGGTGCAAAGAGAATCAATAAAGATTTTCATTTAATTTGACAGAAACATTTCTGATGCTAGTAATTCACTTCTGCTCTCCACAAAGCGAGCCGTAACTGGCCTTTTATTCACAAGTGGAACTTAAAAATTAAACACCAAGAATTCAAACATCTTCACTTTAATTTCTCTGGCAAGGGATCTTTTAGACCATTACAGATGCTCCCAAGAAGCAACATGTCTGCAACAGCATTTCTCCTGTCAGTAACTGAAGCTCTTAAAGAAATTCAGTAAAAAGCAACGAAGAATGAAAATTTAAAGTTGGGGAGAGGGGAAGGGAGAACAAAACCATGCAGGCCTCTGCAGCCAGTCATCTGCAAAGCTGAAGGTTTCACAAAGAAAAAAAAAAAAGCCTCTGCTGTTCCTGAATCAATGACTTCCCATTTACAAGCTAGCTGTATAGAAAGAGATTTCAAAATGGCTCTCAAGGAATTCACGCCAACCGTGAGGTCTGTCTTCTCGGCTGTATTTCCCCCCCGCTACCGGCCCCTCTTCCTTTCACAGGCACAAGGATGTGAGCATTTATCAGTCCTGTACCCCTGCCAGCTTACACTGGAACCAGTCAAAGGGACCTGGCACTGAATCACAGGGATTTGTGTTGCTAATAAATACAGCAGGCCCCAGCCATTGTTGATTAATTTCGACTGAAATCTAAACACCAAACAACAAACACTCTTCTGAACTGCTTCGGCACCCATTAGTTTGATGTGTTTATTAGACAAGACTGTATTCTTTCAAGTCTATTAACAACAGATTAGAGTATCTGCAAACAAATACAGGAGTTTTATTATTTAAAGGTGTGGGCGCCATACACTCACATTTTTTTATTTGACAACAAATAAAAACAAAAGTTCCATATCAAATTGTACTTAGGGTGGAAAAAAACCCCTAATTGATGTTGAAGAGCAGCACCAGCCCTTCACATTTTCAGAAGTTTCAGCTCAGAAGATGCAGAATGACACCTCTGGAGCAGCACAAAGACTGAAAATAAATTTAAAAAAAAAAAAAAAAAACACAAAAAAAAAACCAAAACAAACTGTGGAAGAACCATAGAAATTTCATCAGTTCATAGTAAATAGGAGGGGTTTGGTACTTCTGCAGTACATCTTGCAGCTAAAGAAATTTCTTTAAACCCTGTATTAAGTTGCAGGAGCTTTGCCAAATCAACAAAAAAGTATTCCAGCAGAGCTCAGCAAAACCATCAAATATCGCTATTAAACGCTGCAATTTTTTTCCCCAAAGATTTTATGTCTTGCAAACAGGTGTTTACTGGGCTGAAGCATCCGGTGACAACCAACCAAACTGTTGGCAAAACATTTACTTGATAGTTAAACCTTATAACGGTTTGGTACCACCCTGCTCTCTGACAGCGAGTTTCCTTTGGTCTCCGTGGTCTTTTCTCTCCGCACCTCTCTCCTCTACGCTTCATTTGCAGAACCCGACCCGCAGCAGAAGCCAAGAGAGATGCTATTTCATAACGAGACGGGCAGCTGTTCTTGCACTAGCAAGGAATGGCCAACATCTCCTGAGCCATCCGGGAGCTGGGCTTCAGTGGGGCCTGCTGGATAAGTCAGGGCACCGGCTTCCCCAGGAAACGAGGCTGTAGGGATGCCATCACAAATATCATCAAGTTGCCTTAGTTGCTAACTACGTGCTCAACCTCACCCTGGCCTGAAATGGAGCTGAGTGAGCCCAGCAAAAGTGTCTTCCCCTGCCTGTGACATACTCCTTGAGCTCTCTGAATACAACACGGAGGAAGTACAGTCTTGGCATCCAGCTTGCAGGCTTAGGAAGGTTAACAACCTTCCGCTGCACTGAGACAGTGATTGCTTTTCCAAACCTGAAGTTTCTTAGAGTTTTATGAACTCTTGAAATACCGCATTGCTCTTCTTCCAAGCTACAAAGTCAAGAAAGGCAAACAACCTAGCTAGGTTTGATAAAATAGCGACAGGTTGCACAGCGTCTGGTAGCAATATCACATTTCTAGGATTATCCACACGCATTTTCAAAACAAAACACAAAAAACTGAAGAACCTCTCTGCTAAAGTCAGAGACAACAGCTTTGACTAGGATGCAAGTGGTCACTGCAGAAGAAAAACAGGTAAATATTCATCCATTTTCTACTAACATCATCTGTTCAAGACTCTAAACAATAATAAAATATGATTTCCCTTAATCTCCTGCCAGAAATCAAACATAGGGGTTTGTCTACACTTACTTTAATTCACAGACCGATAGGAGATATCGATATGCTTTTTGTTTCTGTCGTAAGTTTGATTTTTAGTTAGTTATTTCCCTTCAGACATTCACAAGCCTTTGAGTTTAGATGTCAATAAATTAAAGTGTATCATTATTACTTAGATGGATGACAACACTAAATTATCCTCCCTGTTTTCTCATACGGCATTTTAACCCAATCAAGGATCAAACCAAGGACAGTTCAAAAGGATTAAAACACAGCCTTCTTTGTTTGATGCATTGAAGTCAAATAATGATTTCTGCCTCAAGGGAAGTATGATTCATAACCATTAGCTGGCAATATTTTAACAACACATACTATTAGAGTTTGCATCTTAAGGTCTCCAGAACCAGCAAAATTCCAGTCTGCTAGTATCTATGCGCCTCCAACAAACTGGACTCCAAAGATGCAACTGCAGTTGCTGGAGATATTTCCATGGCAGCTCTACGTCAGGTGCTGGAGCAACTGGGGGAGCCGAGGGTTCAGACTCAATCCTGAGTTAGATTCCAGAATTAGAATTCCACATCAGCATTCTCCATATTTGAGGAGAGATTCACATTTAAATGGTGAGAATCTCACCTGTGTTTTCAATAGCATAATAATATATCCTTTGTTCTTTCCTTTTACCCAGGCCACTTTACCTCAGACAGATGTTTGCACTGAGTGGGCTCTAATACCTAAGTCTTAGGTTACTTTTGTTAATTTAAAATTCAATAATAAGTAATTAAAAAACCCCACTGTTTTCCAATAACAGCAATCTTATGCTTCTAACAGAAAATTTAATTTCTCATAGCATTGTTCAATCGCTAGTTTTATTAGGACTTTCTGAACACCCTCATAAATAATCTTCAATAAACAGTGATGAAATGTTTGCTCCACAGATTTCATAGTCAAGTACCCAAATAATTTTTCATTTAATGGACTCTTTTCAAGCATTATTTCAATGTGCTATATTGCCATAACAATATTACAATGCCTCTTATTTGACTATAAACTCATTCAAGAGGAAAAGTCATGCTGATCTTACTAAGGCGTATGAGTTTTTATTGTAGATTCAAATCTTAGAATTTATTAATCTAAAGATGAAGAGCACCTAATAGAAACTTTATGGGGTTTAAGGGCCTGTTTTATTTTCCAGTTTCCAGAGATTTGGAAATCTTTTGGCAGACTGTCTTCCCATTGTCTTGAAGAACCTATCTTCACAGGAGGGCTTTGCATTACAGGCTTATTTGTTAGGGATTTTTGCCACCATCTCCGCTCTGGCTTTTACTTTGTGCAAATCGTTTCATATGTTCCTAGTTAGGAAGGTTGAACACAACCACTCATCCAATTTTTCTGAAGTTCTCATACTATGTTCTGCTACCAGAACATGTAATGGCCATAAAGCAGGTTGAATTGCACAATAATCTTTTCACATTTTCACTGGCACATGAAAGACAACCTACCAAGTGGAGTTCACCATACTTCAGTTAAATGTAGTTGTAAATCTAGTTTTAAAGTTTGGTAACTCTTGCTGATCTCAACCGGAATATTCTTGCTATTTTTTTCCTGTATAATTTCAATATATTTATGTCCTATAAGCCAAGCCACTCACAGAGTCATTGGTCAATGTCTTGATTTCTACACGAGTTGGTAGAATGTTTCAACTCAAGCCCACAGGAAAACTCCTCAGAAAGATTTCAGAAACCCTGCAGACTACATCAGGCCGTGGTAATACACCTTCCGTACTGATACTATCCATTTGTCACATTTACATATGAGAAAAATGCAGGAAAATAATACTAATTACCGGCATTGGCTTTGGAAATTACTTGCGTGGAAACAAAAGGAGAGAAGTCATCTTGGTGCTTTAAAACTTTGCAAAACTCTCACTATCGAACATGACTACTGGAAAGATTCTTGAAGACATTCATAGCTTTCAGCAATATGACATCACACTTGCATCCCTGCTGCCCTCATCCTCCTTTGTCCCTATCAGTATGATCAAATAGAACAATCTGACTGCGGGGTCGGGTTACAAGGGAAGGATTTTGATTGCTCAAGAAGCCCAACTGGCTTGATTATAACAGCAGTTTGGTTGGATGTCACTGTGAGTACTGTATTAGTTATGCTAACCTAAAAATAACGCAAGGTGGAAATTAAATATCCCTAATCAAGGTATCCTACTACCACTAAGCCAACAGATTTTAATTTTTTTTTTTAATGGGTATCTGTCATAGAGAAGACTCAGGTACACCTCATTGTATTAATATTCCTGAGCCGTACTTTCAGTCGGCTAAGGATAAGACAGTCTTAAACCTAAAAGCAAGCCAGCTAAAGTCACTACTGTTGTCTTGTCTTGTTTTGGGCTAGCATTATTAAAATATTTAAATATTTCATATTACAATATGAAAATAGGATTATGAAAATATTCACACATACATTTTGCTCCCCTTTTCTAAATCCTTATCTTCCCTGCTGACTACTTAAAGCATTGCTTTAACTTTCCCCCTAACAAAACCAGTGAAGGCCCCAGACAACCTTGAACAACAGGTTTCCAATGGCCCCCTCTCTATTACACGAGATACACAAGCGTAGTCTATGTCAAACTTAAAACAGTGCTAAAAACCAGAAGAATTGTCACTCCCTTACGGCTTTAAAGAGACATTTTTATATTTTTCTCCTGTGCAGGTCAATTTGGCATGCACAGCATTAATTTTGAAGGTGGCTAACACTGCTAATGAAGGATTTTCCAAAGAGCACAAAGGAAGCATTTCATTACATTTGGGCCTGTTGAGCCCAAAGCCTAATAAAACAAGTCAGAAGTGAGCTGAGAATAATAAAACAGCATCTGTGTTTCGCTCCGATTCCCTGAGTGAGATGGGGAAATTTGCATAACATTTTAACGTAGAGTAAAACTGCAACTCCCGAGGTTCTTTCAGCAACACGCTAATGAGACAAACACCTTACAGCTAACGCTACTAATGATCCCATGTAAAAATTTAAATAAGGATAGGATTAAACAGGAAATTCCTCTTTTGCATGGTGAATTAGGAAGATCTAAAAAGACTCGCGGTGCCTACAGAGGCATTGAAATTACAGCCCAGATATAAGAAGTCCCGAGCTCATTATGCCACTGAGATGGCTGCTGCGGTGCTTCATTCAGTGCCTGGGTTATAAATGCTCATTTTGCATTCTTATCTGCAAGGACATTTCACATGTCACTTGGTTCATACTTGTATGTCTCCTAAGGTTGTATTTCCCCATATGCTTCTTTCTCAGACTAATATATTAATACCTGCAACCTGAAATCCTTTTATTCCTCTGTTTACTAAAACCAGCAAACGTTCGATAAAGCTCCAGCACGTCCCAGACAGTCACATTTCCAAGTCACTTGATGGATTCTTGAAGCTATAGAAAAGGCATTTACATCACCCAGTTTTCTCATGGTAACTGGTGGGAAATAATTCACTTAAATTAGTTATTTGGGGGTCTGCCCACAGAATGATCCTAGTTTTTGTTTGTTTACTGAGACAAACAAGCATGTTGTAGAAATCAGTTCTAAAATTGACTACCATGTAATTTTTTCTACTTGCTTTCAGATCAACAAGATGGTACTATTGTTAATTTTTACCTTTAAAAAAAATCTTTCCCAGAATCACAAACTGAGGCACGGTTGAATTATGTCAAGACCATTTCATCTGGGACTTCTTTGTTCAAACGAGGATTTGAAGGTCATCTTCCCAAATTTGTCTTGGTGTACACCTATCCAAAGAATTTGAGAATTTAGTAGGTTTAAAACCTATTATGAGTACTTTTCCCCTGAAAATGTAATTAAATGGGCAACGACGTCCAATCATACATTTACACGGTAATTGCACAACGACTTACTTTATACTGTAACTTAACAGTCTACATTTCTTGTACAGTCAGTGGAGAAAATTTCATCAAAAAGATGACTGAATACATGTTGTATGTTTATAGGTAGACTAGTATTTCCCATTACTTCACAAACTCTCTTCCTGCGAACAAATTTTTACCTCATTGTGTTCCAGCTGACCACAGTTTTTTTTTTTTTCCAGTGCTAATCTCATTATTTCATACTGTCTTAAGTGTCAGCATGCTCAACTTAAAAATCAATAAAAGGCCCTTTGCTATCTGTGCAACGCTCTGTTCATATTCCCCTCTGGTGTTGTTCCCATGAGGAATTCCTCAGGGCTAACAGTCTAACAGTCAACCCTCCTCTCCAGGTTGCACACGCTCTACAAATTCTTGCAATATAACATGATCCATTGCCGTTCACTTATCTTCTTCTCCAAGGTATCATCTTGCATAGCTGGCACAGTTCCACAGGCTGGTGTGGACACTGTAACTGAGTTTTACATGCCGTTCTCCGGTATCAGTACTTTTGTATCACTACTTTTAGTATCGTGGATTTTCTGTCAAGTCTTGGCACATTTCTATTGCTTTCTCCAGGTTTAAAACTTTGAATGTTCACTAGCACCTTCAGAAAAGTTATGTTCCAGAATATAGTCTTGCCTTTTATGAGACATTCAGTTGACCTCGCAAACTTGAAATATTGGCTTTTCAGCTTGAAAGCATTTAACCACTTGGGAAAGCCTTACTTTCTTTTTGTGCTGTCATTACTCTTCTGCTATGACAGTGCTTGGGTTGCCTTTCTTTGCCTAAAGTTAACTGAAATCTGTTCGGGTATTGCAGCAGAACTACCTATTGTCAGTGACCATGATTTGAGATACAGACTGAAGCATTACGTACTCTTCATCCGCCATCTATATAACCAGAGAGTTCCAACAGCAGTAGATGAGCTGTTTAGTTCTTCCCAGAATATCATCTTTGGCCATTGCATTTCAACCACTGTGTATTTGTTCAGTAAGCACTCAAAGTTTTTGCCAGAAGCCTCTCCCTGACCTGTGCTCTATGGCCATTGCTGCTCTTTCGCGTGATTACTTGCACAACACAGCAGCTGCCTTCTACTAGAGTCTCTTAATAGCTTTGCCCATCGAGCTTCTTTCAGTTAACCCCTTTTATCACCTCTGATCTTTCAAAATAACTGCTGTCATGTCCAGTATTCAAATTAAACCTGACTAGCTACCTGCAGTGATACAGAAGAGGAATAAAAGGTAGTAAAGCTATTTTATTAAAGCTGTTTCCATTGTATGTGCGCTGCCTCTGCTGATCTCTCCAAGAAAACATCATAATTTCATACCATTAGGTTTTCATTACACAGTAGAGAACCTCTACAACACCAAATTGCAACGGCACAAAAGAAGCCTCAGAGCAGCTTCAAAATGCAGCAAAATCTGGTAGTTTCAAGGGTTCAGTTGCAAGTCCTAAATACCATATTTTCTATACCTATTAGTTTCAGTATTTAGGAATGACTGTTCTAAGTTGTACAAAACACAAATAGAGATACTCCTCCCGCTGTATATTATTTCAAGGCAATTTAAAAAATCAAACCAACCCAAAAACCTCACACCCTCACTATGGGATAATTTGGAAGAAGAATTAATCAAGTTGTTCAAGTTCTCAAGGTCTCTCACAGAGCTGCCCAGAACTTACTTTATTGGGAGGGAAGGGCTGAAAGAAGGACTTGGTTCAGACCTAAACAATAGAAGAAGGGAGTCATTGAGCCAAGACTGACATTTGAAGTTGTTTCTGTTCACCAACCAACTCCCTCGATGGAACGTTTCCAGCACGGTGTCACGCAACTGAGCGGGTACAATTTGCTGCCTGACTGCAGGGGGATGAACTCCATAACCAAAAGCAAGGGATAAAACAAGCCCCTTGCAGGGACTGACTTACGTATTCATGTTTAATTTCAGCTACACCTACACACTGTGCTACCCCCGCAAGCCCAGAAAGGACCAGTACAGCAAACACTTTACTATGCAAGTATAGATTTCATTTTTAAATGACACTGTTTGTTTTCTGCCTGTAAAAACAGTCAAGGCAGTAGCGCAACACGCTACCTCAGTCTGGGAGGAAAAAAGGAAAACTTGGAATTTCGTTCAGTGTTAATCTATAATTTATATGGTCTCCCTCTGGGTCTAATACTCTGACTAATGACATTCAGAAAGTCACAGTTCAATTAAAAAAAAAAAAAAAAAAAGGAAGCTGAAGCTATATCACAAACTGTATCTCACAAGCTATCAAACTTCAGACCTCAATATTTCAATTAATCACAATCCATCATATCACATACATTAGAAAAGGTATTTCAGACTCCATATCAGTCACCATAATTAATTTAAAGAACTAGAGTCATGACAGGCAACATAATTAAAAGAGGCAAGTTTAAAAAGAGTTGGAGAAGAAGGTTGTTGTGTTTGAGTTTGGGGTTTTTTTTTGTATTTTTTTTAAATTTTAACAATGTCATCTTCCAGTAACTTTCCTGTTTCATCCTATTCCATCTCAGCCTCAGAGGTTACAGACTTTGCTTCAAAGAATTTCTTGGCACTCTCATAGTCATAAAACAAATATTCTATAACTTCCAAGATCAAACACACTTTGGCGAGATGCAAAATAGCTACCTCTGCTCCAGTCTGGGCAGACACGCTTGTAAAGTATTGAATTTTTGCCTCTGCACCTGAGCAGCACGTGATACATCATGAAATATGCAGGTCTTCATTTCACTTGCCTTTCTGAAAGATTGCCTCTCCTTTCCTACAACTAGAGCTAGTGTCTGTTTGAATGTGCTTTTGCAAAATGAATTTTAAAAAGTCACCGGATCCAGAAGAATCTTCTGTACTTCTGAAACTTCACAATTTCTCCATTTTAATCCCTGGAAACATTCAAGGCCAGGCTGGTCAGGGCTCTGAGCAACCTGATCTGGTTGGAGATGTCCCTGCTCCTTGCAGGGGGGTTGGACTAGACGACCTTTGAAGGTCCCTTCCAACCCTAACCATTCTATGATTCTATGATTAATATTGAAAACATTGCTTTTAATAGAAGTTCCACTCTCATAGGCAGAGACAGAGACTGTCTGCTAAGGATCATGTTCCAAAATGCTGTAGTTTTTGAAGGAAAGACTTCTAACCTTGGAAGAATCTTATTTTGAAAGAACAATGTTTGCTGATTTGTGGTATGGGGCAAGGGGACAGAAGTGGTACCAGCACAAGAAAAAACAGAGACAAGAAAAGCCCGTATACATTCAAGTACAAATGTTCCCTCTCTGTTTTCCCAGTAAGACCTGGACAGGAGTAAGTTTAAGGGTGACAGGTAGTTAGAAGCCTTAATATTAAGCAAAAAGAAAAGATGAAGATTAAAGAAAAAACAAAGTACATGGGGATTTCCAGCAACCGAAGCCATTCACGTCCCCAGATTCCTTTTTACAGACATGCTCACATTTAAAAGACACAAACACAAGCTTCAAGATGAAACAGCAAGTTTCAAGCACACAAGTATTACAATACACAAGTATTCCCAAAGGACTGAATTCCCTGCTCCAGAGGGGAGAGAAATAGGATTTCTAAGCCATTTTGCATTATCTTTTCTCTACTGCCACCTAAATATGGGCCAAGCAGGAGGTCAACACAGTCCCTGGATAACACATTGCCACAGAGCACTCCTCCCGCTCCCACCCTCCTTCCTTCCAGTCACGCAAGGACAGGCACCCCAAGCTCCCTTTTAGCCAGCATAGATCTTCCCTCCTCTCACTGAGGCAGCTTTCCCACCTGCTTTGCACCACACCGAGCAGACTAAGGACGTCGCTGACTTTCCCTGTTGATGCAACCCCTCATCCATACATTACTCAGTAACGCAGAACCGGCGTGTGTCAAGCACGTATGCGACGGTACTCCGGAGATGGCACGTACGGAAGGAGGCCACGCACCAACCTGCAAAACTATTCCGAACCAGTTACCTTCAACATCTCTGACTAAACTGCCAACACATTTGACTTCGGCAGAAGGAATCATTGGGAGTGGGGAACAGACTATGCATGTAATTAGTCAAGCTGTTCAAAAAGTGTCCATCAGAAAACAGCGCTTCAGTGGACCGCACACATGCTGCAGTACCATTTACTCCTCTGAGCCTTTCAACAGAAACTAAACAGAGTTACGTCCTCCTACATTCCTCAAGCCCTCTGGCTACACACATGGTAGGTTCCCAAATTCACTGGGTGAGGCAGGGTCTTAACCATAATACACGTAAATCTTTCTGCTCTTCTTTTTTTAAAATACCAAATACACGCATGTTAATTACCAAGTCAAATTATTAATATTTAATGCAATGAGTCTAAACATTTAGACTATTACAGCAGCTTGACCTTTGAAAAGTAAAAATATTTCAACTTTGTAATGTAAATTGAAATCAAAAGCATCAAAGTTAAACATTTCTAATGAAGTGTTTTATGTTTACACGCACAGATGTGTGCATATACATACACAGACACACATCTCCACTAGTTCTTCCAAAATATAATTTCAGATTTTTGTTCTATAGAAGACACTGACTAGGAACAGAAACATTTTTCCAGTTTCCAAACTCCCACAAAACTAAAGCACTGGTTCCCAGCACGGTTCCTGCAGTAATAAGTGTCATGGAAAAAAAGCAAGAAGAAAATTAACAAGTTAGTATTCAAAGCAGGGTTTGAAAAACACACAGAAAATGAGTCACAGGCCATGTTTTGAACAACCACAACAAAAAAAATAGAAAATATAATATAGAATTCACCAAGCACTGATGTTCTCGATGATGCAGGAATTAAGGAATTTGTAGGAAAAAAGTACGGGCTAACAATTTTGGCATTTTGTAACTTGTTGCAAAGTAAAGCACTCAAATGTTCTTTAAATACTATTTGTGAGCAAGAGCACAGGCTCAGAAGGAGAAAACAGACTGATGCTATCCTGACACTTTATTCCCTGGCTTCTAGCACTTTCCAACATAATTCAAGACTATGCAACTACGACATGACTTCCTCTATACATATATCAAGACAACAAAGTGCAATTTGATAGAGATTATTAACCCCACTTCACAATTTGGAAAACTGATATACAGAGGTGAAGCGAGTTGCCTAAGGTCGGAGAAACTGAGCAAGCAAGAGAAAAAAACATCCAGTCCTCCTGACATGGGGGGGATCCTAAATGAGATTTACTGCTTTGCCACTTATTTATCACACAAATGTTAAAATTCCATTTTTCTCCCACAGTTACTTATTCACTTACTTATACACCGTACAGGTCAGGGGGATCTCAAGGATTGCCAAAGGGAATGCTAACAACTTTAGATGAGGAGACGGAACAAGACAAAGAGTGGGATAGGCATCAGGCCTCAGCACTCACACACAGAAACACCATTTTCCTACTTGTTTTACGTAACCACCTCGTTCTGCACGGAAGGCCTCTGAAAGCCCACGAGCACAGAGCTGCTCACCCTCAAGCTTCCCTCAGCCCATCCTCATTGCAATCACCCAGAGAGCTCCATCAGAGTGACACCCTTCACATTTTGTGGTGTAGGACAATGAATCACACTCCTCCGTTTCTTCAGCAGTCTGCATCTCCCCATAGCCTCACACTTTCCAGGAGCTATTGAAGCTCTGAAGAGGCGACTGGCATTTAGATGACAGAATACTGAAAAGGTCAGGGCTGTACGGCACAATGCAGCCATTCACGGGGCGCACCAGCTACTGAAACGTCATTCCTTCCTTCTGAGGACAAAGGCAACAGAGCACAAGAGATAACAAACCAGCACAATCACATGCTTTCAAGAACTTAGCAGGCTTTGATTTCCTTCATAAATCACAAGATCGGGAAGATCATCAAATTCTTTCAAATGTGGCTTCTTGAGCTCCCAACACTCACCATTAACTGCTGCGTTCTGCAAGTATCTTCTTGTCATCTCCATCACAGACTACTACACTTCCCTGCTCTCTCTTCATGTTGTAGGCAGGAATATCTCCTCACACCTGCTGGCACAGAGCATGCTCAACAGTAGCCAGGTGGCCCTGGGGTAGGTATTTAATAGCAGGTGGCCCTGAAGTAGGCATTTATGCTGCCCTGCTAAAAACCTCAGCCTTGTTTCTCCTACTGAAGCTCTCTAAGTAGGAGGTAACACCAATATAACCTCTTTCCTAGATACACTTAAGATCATGAAGTCCCATGAGATCTTGTGGCAGGAACACAAGAATTCAATTTTTTTTTTTTTCTTCCTTCCCTACAAAACTCAACCGAGACACTTCATGGTCAGGACTAAACCTACTAATGGTGCTAACTTTCCAGACTTTGGAAACTTTTCCTGATTTTGAAGCATAAGGCCTCTCTCCATTTAAAAATGTGAGGAGTGAAGGAGCACCGTCACTTTTAGTAAGAATTGCCAGTTAACAAAATGGCCTTATTTTCCCAATTGTACTTCTGAACAAGGCCTTACTGACTGTCTATTGTGCTTCTTCACAGCTTCTGCTATCATTTTGCACATATGAAGAAGAGGAAAAAAACCTAGAGACCAGGTCTGTGATCCTTTTTCATTTTTACAAGACAGGGGAAATACAGCCTAATGGTTCCACAGGCTCCAAATTTCTAGCTAACCCATTTCCAGGGAAGCAGTGCTGTCTGAAGAATTGTTTGTAGGATGGTAGCCAGGTACAGCCTCAATAAAAATTCCTAATCCATCACATCGGCATTGTAAAAGGTATCATCCATTATCCTTGACAAAACATCGCTCTCCAAAGGTTTCAGGATTCTTATTATTCCCCTCTGCTTGGCACTCATTAGACTGTACCTGGAATATTGCATCCAGTTTTGGTAATCCCCGTGCTAAAAGGATGTTGATAAACCTGACCAAATTCAGCAGAGACCCACCAAGATGGTGAGAGGGCTGGAGAGCATGACAGACTTAAAGAGTCTGAGGGAAATGTGCTTGTTTAGCCTGGAAAAAAAAAGGCTTTGAGAGAAGCTAAAGGCAGCTTGCCCATGTGGAATAGGAGATTACAGAGAAGACAGGCTCTTTACAGTAGTTCGAGGCAGGAGAACAAAAGACTTTGCTCATGAAGTCAACCCAGAGAGGTTCCCACTGGATTATTAGTGGGGGGGAAACCCCGGAAAAAAAACCACCAAAAAAATCCACTATAAAACTAATCAAACGCTAGAAGAGTTTGCCCAGGGAGGCTGTGGAAACTCTGTCCTTGAAGGATTTCAAGATCCGATTAGCAAGAGGCTGGGCTGGACATCCTCCTAAAATGTCAGATTATGAATCTACACTACCTGCTGCTTTTCACCTTTCAGCAGTATCCTGATCCTGAAGTGCTTCACAAGCAGCAGCCGTGATCTCAGAAGTGTCCCCAGTGGATTCCATCAAAGCCAATGTGGTTCCTGGCTGGTGATTACTCATACTGAGCCAACAGAACTGAGACAAGACCTAGAAACAGTAAAAGCTTAAACAGGGATCATTCCACCTGCATTAAATATTGCTGTCTCTGCGGTTTTGAAAAAGAAGTGAAGAGTATTACTTTCCAATTGAAATTTCCAATGGAAGCTTAGGAAGTAACCAAGATTGGATTTAGCCAGGTTATAGGACAAGATAGTTGTACAGATCATTTCTGTCACTGTCTTTCTTCCACTGTCTGCACGTGCCACTTCCATCTCTTACAAAATGGCCTGAAAAACAGATTTCTATACACATGCAAATTCCAAGGCACATAAAAATTATTCCCCATTCAGCTCGCCTCATTCTTTATCAGTTCTTTTTTCTCATTTATTAAAACCAGTAACGCATGTGCATCTTCCACCATCCCCTTCCCCTGCCATGGACTATCCGCCTTTTCTCATTTCTTTTGGCAGCAGTCTATTTTCTCCCAATTGACAGACAAAATTATCTTCTCTATAATTCCCTCTGCCTTAACCATTCTCCACTTATTTTTCAGCTATATCATTTTGTCCCTTGCCTGCCCCTTTCAAGTTCTCTTGCTACCTGTAATTTTTCCTGGATGTCTTCAATTTTATTTTTTTTTTTTTCCCCCCCCAGTATATGCAGTCTCCTTTTTTCCACTGTTTTGGAATTTAGACCATGTAGCATTGGCAGTTATCTAACTCTTGCAAAGCATTTTGGAATACAGGTCTCGTAAAAGACAGTAAACCTGCCAGAGTAGTCTTCTATTTTGAATTACTACATCGCTACTCAGTGGGTACATTTAATATTATTTGCAGCTGTTGTGTTTGCAAGCTGAGGCAGGTGAGGCAGAGGTAAAAGGTTAATGCTCCTGCCTTCCATAGAAAAAGAAGGAGCCAGATTTCTTTTATATATTTTGTGGGACTCCCATAAAACATGAGGTAAAGGGAGGACAAAATCCGTTAACTTTCATTTATTTGCCCAAGTCAGTCTCCTTACCACACCACACGAATAGCCACGCTAGATTTATAGCAGCACAGACACGGTAATTCAGGATTTGGTGCAGGTTGTAAAAAGTGTGCTGTTTGCTCAGGCAGGAAGCCGGGAGAAAATGGCAATGCCACTGCATCTTCACTGCTGCCTCCATCCACGTGCTTTCAAAGCACAGAGAGTCCCAAGGTGCAAAAGAGGTCTCCTAGATCTCGCTTTACGGGCTTTTTACTTTTTTAAAAAAGTATTTTATTTAGTTTAGGCTTTTCTATTGTCTTGAGTTTTAAGCTATGTAGTTTGTAATTAACTTACATTTTTAGTCTGCCAACAGGCATCATTATATGTGGTTCAAGCATTTTAATTTTTCAAAAAGCTAAATAAAAGTGAAATTGGGATGATGGGAGAAAATGAATACAAAAACAGCTGAGGTAGATTGATTGGGTTCAATTGAGAAGTTCAAGTACAGATTTAAAGCTGAAGATAAATTGCATTTGGATGCAAGACCAATGATGCTAGGTATTTGCCAGCTTTTGATGCTGTTCTTGCCAAATATTTTTATTAAGTGGCATTTTTCTTGCTGTGTATAGACCATAGTAAATCTTCAAGGCTGGAGCTGTTTAAGAGTCAATATGCTACGCGTGCAACTGTTGATATTTCATTTACCTCAGTTCAACATGATGTTTATCTGTTTGTTTCCCCATTTTATGTCCTCACCGAGGTGGCTTTGTAAAACAGACCCGTCAAATTCTCTCCTCACTCTTGACCTTCCTTCAGTTGTAAACTGAATGTACTGCATGAAAACCTGCTAAATAAAGCCAGAGCTAATTCAGTAGAAAGATCCATGACTGATTAGAACGCTTTTCATTTCCCTTTGGCTTATGTGAATAGTAAAATAAGAAAAACAAACAGAACAGATAACTGTGCTCTGTTAAAAGATAATCCCTTGGTATAATAATTGCCTAGCAAGGTTGAGCGCCACAGCAGGCAAAAATCCAGTTAGCACTGGGTAATTAAGTTCCCATTTATTTATAAGCAGTATGCTCTGACATAGGTTCAAGCCATTTAGAAATGCTCCTATTCCCCAAGGCTTCAGCTATATTTATAAAGCAGGATCCCGGAGTATTATCCTGGTGTTATGGCAACAAGGAATACAATATTTAGAGAGCGATCAAGTTCTGACAAGGCCGGGCAGCAGGCTCCGCATCACCCCATGGCATTAAAATGGAGCACAACGGGTGTGCTTGGGAGAACGCGTACGCGTGTGTCTCTCCGCGTACGGACGCACGCCTGTCACTAAGGCACAGAAACGGCTCAACAGAAGGACGGAGGAAGGGGACTAACAAAACTGTACTTGTTTCTTCTTTAAATCTCCTGGCTAGAGGCACTTAATCGTAGTATAGATTAGACTGTGCTGACTCATTTAAAAAAGAACCTGAAATTCAAGAAAGCTCACTTCCTTCCTACTTTTTTTTTTTTTTAAATTACAGAGCAAGGCTAGACTCACAAGGTCACTGAAAGCTACAGAAATCTTTCTTTCTACCTCAATAACTGAGAGACTCCTGTGCATGTTTCCACATCTTTTAATGATTTTGCTACGCATCAGTGTGGAACCTAACCAGGTTGCATGTCAGCATCAAACGTGTTTTTATCTAAACGGACGTTCAGCCTTTGCACTGGCTTCGCTTTTCTAGCACGCTCACGTTGCACCAGCCAGCAGGTCAGGATCGGCATGAGCAGATATAAAACTAGCAATGAAGCAGGAGACCAGGTCATCAAGACAAGCAGAGTGGATGAAGCGAGACCGCCTAGTCACCCAGCTTGTCTTCCAGAACGGACCATATCCCAAACCTGGAGCTCTAAAACAGAGCAGAGTCCTTTTTCACGCAGCCGTTGTCCTGGTCAGGAGATGATGAGGTTTTATTCTCTTACTCAGAGAATAACTTCTGGAAGGAATTACTAATAGTTGAAACCAAAGCTCAGCTGAGCTGGTAAGCACTTCACTGAAAGTCTTCCAAAATTAGCAACTGTCATGGGTCTTGAAACTTTGATAAAGACTCTCTGAAGATTGGGCTTCCACAGCAGCGCTGCTCAGTTACAGGCGTGTCAGCAATACCACAAAAGTCTTGCCACGCTGCCACTTCTACTAAAAGTGGGCGAGGGAGGAAGTTGTCTTCTTTCTATACGCTGCACATACGTGCAGATGTCAAACTGAGTCACTCGGCCAAGCTATAGGAGGAGGAATAGAGCAGAGCAGGATTACCAGGACTATCCCCTGCTCACATCCCACCCCACTTTTAAAGGTTAGCGCTGCTTCCATCTCCAGCAAAAACAAACCGTTCCACCTTTGTAGGCAAAGGAAATTCATGTAATTTGGTCTGAGTCCAAACTTCTGCTGTTGCCTAGTAATGTATCTCATTTTACTTGCTTCTGAACTCCAGATTGGAAATCTATTCTGTGAGCTGCTATTCATTTTCATGATTCAAAAAAAAATATTAAAGCCATGATTCTTATTGTAAGATATAAATGTATACATCTCACTCCTTGATATCATTTTTTGATAACTACATTTTTGTGTAATTAAAAAGTATAATTACTTACTGACAAATCATGGGACATGGAACACAAAGGTGCAAGATTCCCCCCCTCCCTAAACAACTTCATAAAAAACCTGTTCTGTTCGTGACTCCATCAGCAGCCTGTGGAGCATGAATACTTCATGATACACAGCACGTCTGTAGCCAGGCTGTTCCCACCTGAACATCAAGCGCTGGTGCCCAACCCTTTTCCGCTTGGTCAAGGAAACCTGCCCCAAGGACTCTGTGCTTGGCACATGTGCCGGGGAAGGACAACCTAGTACCACTTCACTGGTGACATAAATCGCCCAGGTGAAATGGGGAGAACTAAACTGTTCCCCTCCAGTGACTGTTTTCAGACACTTGTTTCCCTTCAACTTCCTCCTTTAAAGAGGACAAAAAAACAGGGAGTGGGCAAAAAAAAAGTGAGAATGAATGTGAGACACTCTAGTGGGTCAATCTTAATTCCAGACTAACAAGACTTACGCATTATTCCTTCTTCAGAAGAGACCACTGACCTCAGGAGACCTGTGTGAGCCCTCATTTAAACAATATTATCTAATACAGCAAATATCTATAGAACGGTAAGCTGTTTCTTTACTAGGGCGTCTTGGAATATGAAATGCTTCTACACTTCCTCAGTACCTTAAAATTTTTTCCTGGATAATCATAAGCCAAACTTCAGAATCTATTTTTCAAATATTTTTTCAAATCTATTTTTCAAATCTTTTCAAAACAGGTTGCTCATATCTTAAAGCAAAGAAAAAAAGGGGAGAGGGGAGAAGGCGGAGAAGAAGGATATACCAATGGACTTGACAGGCTGGATAAGTAGCTCTCCTCTGGATCTGAGTCCATCCAGATACACTCCAAGTGCCAATCGCACAGCAAGCTTGATAATTAATCTGGCACAGGAGCATAAGAACTACATACAAGAACGAAGACATCTTCCCTTAAGAAGTGGACTGTAAGCACATACAACTTTTCCAAAACCACTAAGCAAATAATAAACACAGCTCTATTTGCGAGCAAATCTGCAGACCTGAACAGAGCTCTTTAGGATTACACTCCTCTGCTTTCACCCAGCTGTTTTTCTTTACATTCCCTTCTACCTTTGTCTGAAGGACTTAACTGTTCAAATTTATTTTTTTTTGGCTACATCCATCTTGTATAAAAGACCCATTGCCCTCTTGTGGCTCTATCACTTGCGAGCAGACTTTGTCCACAAGGAAGCCGTATCTGAGAGCAGCCCAACACAGTCTCATTGTACCTTTTAAGATTTGCATCACGGAAGGAAATGTTGGCTTATGTCCAGGCCCATGATTTACTGTAACCTTCCAAAGGAACATCCAGTTGACTGGAGCAATTTATTGGCCATGCCGAAAACAAAGAAAGGCAATATTTCTGGCATGTTCTTTTTCCAAAGGCCCAAGCCCAAGAAAGATTACGCCTCCGATTGCTATTTCTACATGCACAATCTTAGATGCTGTGCTCAGTTCTCTTAAACTTATTTGAAGTCAGACATTCTTGACGTGGCTTGCTGATGTGTCAGAAACGAAACCTCATCACATTCTCGAATACAGAAACTACTAACTTCTAGAGAACCAAACCTGAAGACTGCAAATACTGAGAAAATTACCTCTTAAAATACCAAAACAGAATAGATGGAAGTATTCACCAATGCAATGTACAGACACACATAAGGAGCATAAAATCAGCAGTAACATGAAAAGTAGACATCTAGCTTCTACTCCCAGATAACTAAGTGTGGTTTGCTGCTCTATGGTTTCTGATCAGCATGAAGACCTGTGTCAACTGGCATGAAAAGCTGTGAATTTCTGCTAACCTCTTACTTAACACTGCGCTCCTCCTCCTCCTCCTCCCTCACATCTCATCAAGGAACTCACTATAATTTGCTCTTCATACATAGATTCTCTGAATCCATCCTTCATGCAGAATCGTCCACCTTCCAAAAGCATGTTCTGCGTGGTAGCCATGAAAACAGCTAGATTAAGTGGAAAACAATCAAAGGGGTTATTTTTCTACACCAGTTGTAAAGTAAGTGTGCCAAAGAACTGAAATCAGATAGGAGACAGATATAACTAACAACTACAGTGTCTTTATATTATCTCCATAGTAAAATTCCACAAAATATTGTGACATGAAATGCAGTGGTCATCAGGTTTGATGCCATCTTATTCAGTTACAAGTCAGTCACGCTTAATCACCATGACCTGCCTTTCTGGAGATCATAACTTATTCATCTAAGGCGCTTTGCTTTCATTAGCTGACCATATTAACAATATGTATAAAAGCACCATTGAAATGCCTGGATTCTGTGGCTAAGAACGTTTCAAGTCCATCTTCCTACATAACTGAAAAGTTTGAGCTGAAAAAAAAAAAAAGCTTGGATCTTACTATGTGTCAAAAGAATTATTGATCTTTTATTTTTCTTGAATTTGTTCTCCATCACTGCCCCAAAACTAGAGCTGCAAAGCTCAGCAGGTGGATAAGTTATTGCTTTTAGACATACTGAGCTCAGGAATGTGGAAAACAAGGCCAAAGCACAAAATAAAGAACAGAATTTAAAAAAAAAAAAGAAAGAAAGAAAGAAAAAAAGAGCACAACCAATGAACACAGAAGTCATGCTTGGTCAGCAGAGTACTTAGGATACAGGATGTGCAGCGCTATCTTGCTGTTTGTGATTACAAACCTCAACATCTGGCTCTCAGAGTAGATCTCAATTTGGTGTCAGATGCTTGCAAGAACCACGGGGGAGTTTTTGTAGTTGAAAGTGCGCAAGGCAAGCTGTTCATCTTGCCACATTTTTGTTACCCTTCCATTTTGAACCATCACCCTTGTCCCTCCTGTCTGTCAGTCTCAGACAGAACAAGCCATTTGGCAATGGCTTACTGCATTAAACCTTCTCCAAACATCTCCTCACCATCCCAAGTTCCTAATTTTTCCATACCTTCTCCACTTTCAATGCAGAGATCACAGATGATAGGCAAGGCCACCTCATGTATTTTGCACGTGCAGGCACAGCCCAGATGTGGACATGGAGCTTGAACCTCCACCTCCATGGGCGACGTGGCATTTTTCCCTTCCATTTTGCACTACCGGTTGCCTCTAGCCCTACACAGTGTCCCTGAAAGGGCCATGCACCTCCAACACACCTTAGCACCACGCAGCACCCATGAAATGGGAAGCTGCTAAAGCCTGGTTGAGAAGCAGAATGGTGTCAACAACCCTTTCTCTATTCCCGTCCCAGCGAATCCACAACTAGCGTATAAAGCAAAGTTACATTTTCCACCTCAGTCTGTGTCAGTAGTACCTCCCTCCTTGTCCTCTGAATACAGCCCCTACAATCAAAACTGAATTGCTAACAACGCATCTCTCTTCCAGCCTCAAGCCTCCTTTCATTTATGAATATCTACCTGTTCTAGATGAAGGACATGTCACCTCTACCACTCTCTTGGTTTAATTTCACACCAAATAAGCACTCCAAGTGCTTGTCTGAATTTTAGGAGCCTGATTATACACATTTCCCACATCCAACTCTAACTCAAAAGATGGGGAAAAAAGTACATTCCACACTAAGACTGTCTCAGCTCAAACATTTCAGTTTTGTGTAAAGCTTTTGACAAAGGAATCAAAGGATGCTACATACCAGTCGGTGCTAGTAAATCAGGATACTCCCCTTCCTCTCCCCTTTTATTTTTTTTTTGTTGTTTTCGAGGAGTCTAACTTCACTCCCTAGGCAAGCAAACCAATTTGCAAAGCACTCTATACCAAATGGGCTATGCACTCTTATGGAAATCCAGCCCTTCGCATCAGTTGTAACACCGGTCTTTGCTTCTTCATTCATCAGAGGCCTTTTTTGCTCAATTTTATATGCTAGCACCTCAAAGTCCAGTCCAGTACCACTGCAGATAACCGTAACTTTTAGCCTGAGCTGCACTTGCATCCATAGCCCACAGGCAAACGACTCCACACGCCTTACCAATCCCGCAGCCATCTGGTCCCCCACTTGCGCTCTCTCCTTGGAGCTGCCTGCACTGTGGCTCTCGCACAGCTGCTGCATTCACAGTCTTGGAACTAAACAGAATTTCTACTTCTTCTGTCATTACTCCCAACTTTCTGCTGCTAGTCGGTGTGGCTCCTAACATTTACAGACCCCATGATTCAGTTGGTTTCAACAACGTCCTACAGACACATGGTAACAGACAGCGAATCCTCGACAAAGAGCACTCAGATTTACGAGTGCCTTTTTCAGCTGCAATTAGAAATGAGCTCAGTCCAGAAGACTCTTAATTTTGTGGAAGCATGCACTGAACTTCTCTGGATTTCAGATCTGGCTATGCTATTTCTAAAGTTCCTCCAAAATCCTAGAGCCAAGCAGTTGCAATTGTAGGCAATTTCAGATTCAGATCCTCAACTGGGTAACTTAGATTATTTGATTTGGGCCAGTTCAGCCCGTATGCAAATAGCCAAAGAGGCCCTTCCACGTTACGAAAATACTACACAAATGCCCAATAGTGTTTCCCAAGAGAAGGATGCTGTCCCAATGCTCATCAAGGCAAGCAATAAAGAAATATAATTTAATTCCTAGTTCTTTTACTAATAAAGCCATATTAACTCCATAGCTACATTCTAACCTGCTTTGAGACAAAATCAGGTTAGAACCTGGTTTTGTCTCAAAGCAGGTTATTGCGGAATGTCCTCTGCACCATCAGAAAACCTTTGGTTTTTTGAAGATGCAGAGGGTTATCCTCACACAGGCACTCTGAGCTTCACAGGAACAGCAGACAGAACATCTCCCAGGCCAAAACCACAAGATCCTATTCCTCAGCGTCTCAATAAGATGGCCTGAGGCACATACTGGAGCAGTACCTGTTTTATGCAGGAGAGGGCAGCGATACACACATGCACACACTCAGCAGTCAGACAGACACAACATTTGGGGACGCTTCCTTTGAGCAGACGACTCTCCTGGAGGTTCAGATGCTACTCATGATCACGGAATTAAACCAAGGGAAATCTCACTGTAGCATACAGCAACCTCATGATGGCAGCTCAAAATGAATGCCTGTCATTTTATGCAAAATGAGAGGGATCAAATGTGTGGGGTTACAAAGCAACTGTAGAAGGTACAGGATATGCTGGTGGGAGAAACAGATTCAGCCTGGGAGGAAGCAGAGATTCACAGCAATTTGTCACTTCTTTAAGAGCTGACAATACAAGTTTTTATTGAAATATAGGCACCCCCAAACATCAGATGGGAGAAGGGAAAAGGAAGGAGATTCCTAAAGTGTCCAAAGCTGAATCTGCAAGACATTTAGTCATTGGATTCTGTTGGACTTAGGCAGCTAACCACCAGCGTGAGCCTGGAGCGTGTTTCAATAGCAAGTTAGTGACACTGAAAACCTGAAAAGATTTGCTCCTAAACTTCTCTTTACTAAACTTTCAAGAATAATATAGTTTTGGAAAATATTCCAACTTCTTCCCATAGCAGAAGGAATTCCCAAAGACATGCATTTGAATTATGAGGTTTTTTCCTTTTCATATGGAGCTCAGAGAGTAAACTTCAAGGCAAAAATAATACTCTTTAATATAAAAGACCAGAAATTAACAAGCAGGATCTGAAGTGGACTACTTCACAAACAGAAAGGAGCAAAGATGAGCTAAAACCAAGGAAATGCTCTTCATGCATCTCGATGTGTCCAGTACAAGCACCACCAAGATATGTTTAATACAGACCTTATGGTAACTAATAGCTATCTGCAGACAGATAATTTGTTTAATAACAAATTTGCATTCTGCCACTTTATAGGGGAACCCTCACAAACGCACTGAGAAGCCCAGTACATCCCACAAAACATCTTAATGGTGAAGCTTCACAGCTGGGGGAGGCAGAAAAACCCAGCACACCAGGGAATGCTCATCCCACTGCTAGAAGAAGTGAAGTCCTTGAGACAAAGCTATTCTGCAGAGCTGAAAAGTGCTCCAAAAACTGTCACTGAAAATACGAGCAACAAAGAAGAGAAGCTGAAGCAGTGCCCCGGCTCTCCTGGGAGGAATGGGGCTTGGACAGCACAGGGGTGAGTGCCTTGCATGGCACGTGCCACTTGAACCTTCACACAGCAGAAGCTCATCCAAGGCTTTCTGGGCAGCAAGAGCAATCAGGTAGGATGCAGAGACAGGCACAGCACAGTGCCAGGCGAGGTGGGCCAACGTGGAGCAGTTTCAGGGACAGCAATTGGTAGTTCCAGCACCTAACAGAGACGGTACTGCTTTTTGGGCAGTGTCTCCAGAATGGGACATGGTATCAGCGTGGTACCCCTGGCATTCCTTCCAACCCAGTTATCCAGAATCCTTCAGACAGAGGAGCTGGCTCAATTCAACCAGAACACATTCAGAGAACAAAAAACGTCACAGAAGAAATGACATGAAAGGAAAGAATTTTTAAAAGCTCCCCGAATTTACATATCCAAATATAGTGGTCTAGATGAGCTCATCTCAAGAGTTAGAAATTAGTATATAGACTTAAAAACAAAATACAAATCCAGATTCTTCTGTCTGAAAGGAGCCACAGCAAAGGAGAGGACGATCATCTAGTCAGGTAAAAACAGGAATACAGTAACTTGGCCTAATATATGCCTCTCTCCCAGAAACAAGCCATGAGCTTGCTTATTAGGTCAGCAAGCCCCTGGTCATGTAACTACCTGCCAAAAGAAGTCGATGAAATTGCTCTGGATCAAGTCAAGAAGACTGGGTACCATCTGGTACCAGCCTCTACCATCAAAAGCCCTTAAACGAGCAGCGCTGGAGGAGCCTGCACCCTTCCTTCAGGGATGCTCAGGATTCCCTTCTTTGGGGCAGCTCAATCTCACTTAGCCTAACAAACCACCCATCCCACAGAAACACCACACCACACACCAAGGAAGATGCCACTGCACTTTCCAGGGAAAGCGCCGCTTCGCTAAAGGCCTGGAGGAGAGGAAACACTGCTTGAGCAGTTTTTTGGAGCAGAGGATGATCTATGGATGGGGCGTATGTTTGCCAACAGGTGCAGAGTGCCTGCACATCACCCTCAGGCGTAGTGAAAGCCACCACAACACGTTATCAGCAGGTTCTGACAACCAGGGAAAGCATCTGGCACCTCCAGCGGCAGTGGTTGGGAGAGGTAACGAGGAGCTGAGCGCCAGGTACGCACTGGGTATTTCTAACGCCGGCTTCTGGGACTGCGCAGTGCATTCACATGGCTTGTACACAAGCTGAATGGTATAAAACTAAGTGAATATTTCACCTAATGTAAACAGTCTACAGGTTTAAAATAAAAATACCCAAAAACAACAACAAAAAAAATCCCAACAACAATAAAAGGATACAATAAAAGAACAGCTCAAATATGCAAAGAGTATACAAAGATCTCTATTTCAGTAACTAAACTGCGGTAACTAGAGCTGTATCAACAGTACCTCTTAGTGGCCACAGTAATCTGCTACCAAAAAGAAGAAAGAAGAAAAAAAAGTAAAATTAAAAAATAAAAGTAATGAGTGGAAACATTACTGAGCTAGGGGGAAAAAAAAAAAAAAAAAAAGAAAAAAAATGAAAAAAGAAAAAAATATTTTTAAAAAGGTAGAAGGATCTGGTACCTTACCTGGAATAACCTTGGAGACAGTGTTTTGAAGAGATTCTTTTTTCCCTTTCATCTTCTAAAAAGATGAATGCAAACAGATATCAATAAACCTATGTTCTGTGTGCCACACGCACACACTTTCCACAAATCCTGCAAGCATAATTCCCCCTGGCCTTGAAAACTCACATTTAATATGTTTAAAAGTAAAGAACCCGTTGGAAACATTTCAAATATGTAAAGTAAGTTCCAAACCAAGGTAAACAATCTCAATATTCCTCTCCATGTGGGCTGCGGAAGGGGCAAATGGGGAATGGGATACCTACATCCATTTGCAGTGTATCTAGATACCTAAAAATAACAGAGCGTAAAGTTATTTTTTACATCCCTGTACTTCACTTCTGCAAGTTGCGAAGGATTGCCAGAGCGCTCGATGATCGATTTGTGTCTAGAAAAAGGTGGAATCTGTGGAAGACGGAGGCACGCGCAAAGCATCTGCAGGGCCGGGAAACGCTTTTCTTTGCTCTGCCTGGGGCATCCCTACGTGGATGGCGAAGCACAAGCCACGAGCACACTGCTAAGGCAAAGCTTGTAAACATAAGGGATAAAGAATCCACAGGCTATTTTGGGGAGATTATGAGTGTACACTACATTACAATTAAAGTCATGAAGAGGGGAAACAGCAAGAACCCTAAGTAAAATCTTCCCACACGTGGCCATGCAAATACTGGAAGATAAGGAATGAAAATGAAGCCTGCCGCCACCCTCCACCTCACCAAGACAACCAGGGATACCATTCACCAGGGGGAACGCTATCGTGGAACATCTTCCAGCCTTGATAAGCTTAACGTTCATTCCATTTAATACAGAAATCAGCAAGTTAACTACTGGCTAAGTTTAAAGTAGTATCCATTTGGCATACTGGAGTGTTCAATTGTCCTCTACCTATCATTTAACTGCAAATTGGAGTGCTAAATTTTCTCTCTCTCATGCCTCTAAATCTTCCAGCCGGTCATTAACTGCCTGGTAAAGGACTGGCACCTCATATATTGTCACTTAATTATGTTATGCTACATTGGGCTTCCTAGGAGGCACTCATTTAGCACAAAAACACCTCTAAAGAAAACCATGTAGACAGACTGCCTGAGCCAGAGACGAAGAAGAATGCTGCTGACAAGGGAACAGAAATGACAACTAAAACAGCCTTTGGAACGGAAGGAGAAACCGTAGTGACAGGGAAAAAGAAACCAAGCATGGACATTTGAACCATCAGATAAACAGCAGCTGACAGGACATTTTAGATGTGGAAGGAGGGGGCAGAGGAGGAGGAGGAGAAGTGCACCAAAGTGGAAATAGAAAATTACCCTCCTGAATGAACGAGATGTGTTTGGAATGAGTCACAGGGGAAGGCGAGTGCAAACATCAGCAAGTCGAGAAGCTGACTGCGCGGTACCTTGCTCCTGAACCCGGTCTTCAGAAACGAGAGACGGCTGAATAAACACAATGAGAAAAACAGCCTGCTCTCAGCTCCTACCTTTGCCATGTTGAAATGAAAATGCTTTTTGGGCACAGTCCTACAAGCGCAAGGAAGACATCGCCACTACTGACTTCAACACAGGCGAAGGATACTGAGCACCTCAGAATTGTCCTTCCTTCTTCTCACCCCAAAGGAGTGTGTTGGCACTGCCAACACACACTGACTTCAGAACCTATTGCCAAAAAAGTCCAGACCAGCAGAACTGAGCATAAAATAGCCATACCAGCAAGAGATATAAAACAACGCAAACTCTGCCATGTGGTAATAACACACATGCATGTGCACACACAGTGTCTTCAGTCCCTAAAGCCACAGTGGATGCTGCTATGGATGCAGCATTTACAAAGAACTCTACAGAAAAGCAGGATTGGATCTTTTGCTGCTCCAAAACTGAGAAGGATTTGGAGCACTAAAGATGACAAGTGGCTACAGCAGAAGCTTCACCCCCCCTCTCCCCTGGCTTCATTTCCCCTTCCCTTCGTAAACATCAGCATTTCTCTCAGTCCCAGTGACACCTACCTGGCTGGAAATAAATACCATTCAAAGCACAGTTACAACTGCTGTGCTTGGCAGCTTTACATTTAAATCCAGCGTCATTCAGCTACATCAAATCACTGGACCAAGTCATGAATTATGCGGAAACTGCCAGTGAGGGCCAACATTCAACTAGGCTCTTTTTTTCCCCCCACAAAATAGAATTTTCATTTGATATTACCAAATTTAGGGTGGTTCAAATCTGGGTGAGAATTTAGGTTCACAACGTAAGCTGCATGCACACATCTCTAATCTGATTTTTTTTTTTAATTGTCTTTTTTCCCCATTCATCATTGAGAAATTGATACTTTCTACTTGTGAAGAGAATCCAGTTTCTGAGAAATAACATGGTGAGGAGTGAGAAATTAGTTTTAGCTTTGTATCTTTCTTTGTTTCACCTCTCAGAGGATGCTGAGGAAAAGCATCCTTTGAATCCACGGATGGTAAGGGATTAGGGATACTGCTTATTTATAGAAGACTGTGTTGTTTACTATCAGATCACTGCAGATGAGGAGCCTTCCCACCACTGAAGATGTTTGCTGAATAACTTCGGGTTCCTACCTGTGCAATTAAGCAGGAACAGTTAGACACACAATGGCCTTATATGCTACTGAAACAATTACTACAGACTGCACTTAAAGGATTTCTAAAACAAGAGGCAGCATTGGGGTGTATTCCTCCAAGCTGGAGAAAATAAGTGAATTGAAAGCTATCCTTTCCCTTTCCTTATCTGCACATCGCTTCGCCAGCAAAGGTCAATTATGCGCTCACAAACAACCAGCTCATAGAATTTGCAATATTAGCGAAACCTTAGTCACCGGTTCCGGCTGCCTACGAGTATAAAAAGCAGCAGCGCTGCAAGCCTGTGTTAGAGCTGGTCAGGAAATTATACCCCCCACTTCCCAACCCACACAAAAGCATTTTAGGAAAATGAACAATTTCCAATTTAATTGGAGTTTCCACTTTACCTACAGAGTTAAATTTTGTTTGTTTTTGGTGACTAAAACCTTTTCTCAGTTCAGTAAGCTTTAGTGTTTTTTGAAGACAGCCTAGAAATTCAACCCAAGTGGAACGTTCTCATTTAAGTTTTTCATTTCATCAGAAAGTTTATTTCTTCCATCCCACAGACTTTTGAGCAAATTAACCAGCCAGCCTCACAGGAAAAGTCCCTTTCAACACACGGGACTTGTACCTTCTTACTTATTACGCACTCAGTTCACACTGTGAAAAAAATCAAACCCCTGAGTGTTTATCCTGAGATTTTTACCTAGGATTATTTGCAAAGGTTGAAATCAATTTGTAAAACTTACTCGAGTGCAAATAGGTTTTGAAACATTCATTGTAAATGTCATCAAACAATGCTGATACCAACATTCTGGACAGCTTTTTACATGTACTAACAGTGCACAAAATCTGAGAAGATTAGCATCTCACTGCAAAGCTAAAGGCAGATGACAAGGCTTCAAATGAATTACGGCAGCATAAATCTGTGCTGTTTTCAGGTCACGGAGATCTCTGGACACACCTGAGGGCTGTCTTTTTTGGTTTTAATACAGGTAAAGAAAAAAGAATCCACACAAAGGTGTTGCATACAGGAGCTTCCAAACCTTTGGATAGTTACACTTTTGCAGAAGGGGAACACATGTACAGCACGCAAACGTCGTAATTGCCAGTCAGACTTCCCGTCTATCAGAAGATACAATGATATTTGTGTTCCTTCAGGGGACAGAAATGTTCCTTAGCATCCAGTAGTATTCAAACATGACTGAAAGACTGTGCTAAATTGGAATCTATACGTTTTAATATTTTAAAATGAAGGCCATCTGATCTCCTCAGTTTAACCTTGATCTCCATTTTGCTAGCAACCTCTGGCCTACAAACCTCCATCAAAATTATCAAACTGAAAAAGGAAGTAAGAGATTATAACAAAAATCAGAGCAGGAAACTGTGCAGAGAGATGCTGTCTCTATTCCCTAACATTGCAGCTCATTTCCATGGATCCCCATTCTCTTTTCACACACGGATGTCCAACGCCACGCCAAGCTGCAGTCAGGAGCATTAGAGGTAGCCAAACATGTTGGCCCAGCAACGTCATAACAGGATGGGATCTTTAGACCACACGCGTGTTGGCCACAGACTTACTGTTAGCAGGCCAAATTCTCAGTGGTCAAATTCGATATCAGCTCAAATGGAGCTCCACCATTGATTATTTGGCCTAGAAATACAAGTTTCCACCTCTTCCTCACCAAGGTTGCTTTCTGACTTATCTCTGCTTCTTTTGGACAGGTCATCTTAAAACAAATTAACAAGACCATAAAAAAAAAAAGACTGCAGTGGCAACAACAGCTCCAATCTACATGCTAAGAAGTAACCTGCCTAGGAATCGTGAGAACTGCAACGCTGGAGCCACGGGCCTCCTACGTGAGTCTTGCGGCAAGACCAAGTCAGCAGCTGGAGGGGCCACAGCCTAACCAGCTCTTAGCCACTCTATCAGAGATGTCATACGGCAAGAGCACGTGTTCCCCGTGCTTTATAACCCACGCACCACCCCAACAGCCACGTAAACAGCAGCCACCTCCTAGTGAGCACACCCAATGATAGCTCCCAGAGGTTTTCTCTGTCTACTTTTTACAGGCCACCCTGGGGTCTCCAGCATGAAACACAACACCTTGCTTGGTGGTACTCTATTTGTCCCTGCTGAATTAGTTTTATTCCCAAATCCAATAAAAACAAAGGAGGAAATATTTTTATGTTCTTTCCTCTGTTGCTTCCTTAACCATACTTTAAGACTCACCTTTCAGTAGAAAATTTCCACCTGGGGAAAATCCAGACCCTGTTTCTACAGAAAGATAAGGATTGTGATGTTAAATAGTGTGGAAGTAAATCATCTTCCACAGTGCTTCTCATAAAGTCTCACCCTGCCTGTTATAAGACCAAATGACGCCCGTGGAAAATAACTGAACTTAACTATTGGCTGTGATGGATATACATAAACCAGTTTATTCACTTTTTCTAGAGGGCAACAGAGATATATTTTAAAGGGATTTAACACTTGCATGCCAAGTTACAGGTTTTGTAAAATATTGTTTTATTAAATAAGCTCACATCTTCTCAATAGAGGAAAAAATCATAACTATTTTTCCTTGTTTTTTCAAAACAGTAAATATTTTCACCATGAAGGTCATTAAAGCGCTCATTATATATAGATTGTTATTTCAAAAGCCATAGTTAAACCACACGTGCTGTACTTTATCCTCGTATTTACAGTATTCAACAGATAGCTCCATGTTCCTATATGGGATCGCATCGTATTAATCCATGTTGAAAAATATACACCACGTGTTTGGCATAAAACGAGCCAGGTAATCACTTAACAGATTGCACCATATTTAAGAACGTTCCTCTACCATAAGGTCCGTGGATATCAAAGATACACATTAATCCCTAAAATGTAGTTTAGTCCAAGTCTCCTTGTCTCAGCATCCGTGCTTAGAATGACAAGAGATTTATTAGCTACTTCCAAAAGGATTCCTGTTCAAGCACACCAAGTGGATAATACATTTAACGTCGCCACTCAGAAAACATCATGCCTTATCCCAGTAAACCAGGACCCTCAGGGACAAACGGAAGGGGGAAGAGCCCTTAAACCTTTAAAGATATTAGACAAATCTTGTTACGGTAAGAAATTTGCAATCATAAATGAACCTTTGATAGCAGCAATGTTTCACTATGGACTCTGCGCACTCTGTAACGAAGAGCAATTTACACTCTCCAAAAGACTATTATGCAGTGGATAAGAATGATAACTAAGTACAAAAGACTATTAAATCCTGTCTTTAATACAGTCCAAAGAGCAGAACATTTAAGTGAAGCATCAAGAAAGTCTATAACAGATTTATCATGCTTATCCAACTCATAGCACCAAACTCTGCTCATAGAAAAGGTGCATTTGGAGCCCTAATGAGCCAAGGAAACAACAAGAACAGGAGTATTTTAGTGTAGTAATAGACTAAGTAGAATACATTCTCCCGGAAATCAAGTTGGTACTTAGACAACAGGGATTTTTCTGGACATATATTCCGTAGTCTCAGGATAAACATGCTAACCAAGTGGTTTTTAATTTGTTTGAAGAGTCTTTCAGTTTTGTCATCAAAAGAAAAATAATCATCTTGTAGTAAGATTCCTACTTGTTCATAGCTGAGGGTGGTTTTTTTTCTGGTAAAAAAAAAAATAATCTCACATTGAGTAGAATGCACAGGCTTGTACAAAAGCATCATCACACCATCTGTGTGCTCAGGTTCAAAATGAGCCTGTGTGGCAGACCAAGTACAGATGATGCCTCGAGCCTACATTCCCGTGCTACTACACAAAGCACAACTGAAAACAAACTTAATTCAGCAGCACGACTTTCCAAGGCTAGATCAATCCTAGGGTCCTCCTCAGCCTTTGCATCAGAAACTACATGACATGAGCCACTGTGCATTCTGGAACCATTCTGCTAGAACCACGTTAGTGGAAAATACTGTGCTTCAGCTAAGGTCTTGTCAAATCCCAGACTGACACATACTCAAGGGGCTAGATCAACTAGTACATACTTAGTAAACCACCCAGAGACATCTTCATGAGTTTCTTCAGAAACCATCAAGGCCATATTTAAATGATCATTGAGAGATCTACACCATGATTAAACTCCATGGTGCAATCTGGACCAACAGAATTCAAACTTGTATAAGCAGATATTTCTGCTCTGGTTCTTTCCTTAGCTGCTCTAGGTCCAGGATATGCAACAAAGAGCAGCAAAAAAAAAATGTTCTTGCACTGAGTTTGTTGAAATAGGGCTGCTTGAAATGTTCAGGTCAAAATCAAAACCAAGCTGAACATCTCTAGTTTAAAGCTCTTCTCCAAAGCCAAATAGAAATATAAGCCTATCACGTGTGAATGAATTTTGAATTATTTAAGCTGGCTTAACAAATTTACAGTGAAAGTCAAGCACTTCTGTGCAAAAAAACTAAGAATCATGCTTAAAGTTGCATAGAAAAAAAAAAAAAACTTTACTTCTGAAACTTGAAAACAGTCTTTGGATTTTTTGGTTGTTTTTACTACCTCATGACAAACAAATCCCCCTGATTTTGCATAAACTCAGTTGAATTTTCTACAGTTTGCATGACCATCAAGGCTAAAAGAAATCTTCACATACACCAAGCTCAAAATAGAATTTTGGAGAAGATCATTTTTATATGGAAGTCATCAAACCATACAGAAGATTTTTTCATCCTGCTGTCCTCCAGGGCTTGTACTTTGAGCAACTTTTCCAAGAGCAACATTGGTTCTGTTTGCAATTCATCTCTCCAGTGAGCATTTTTCAACTTGAAGAAGTGGCAGTGGGGAAAAAAATAAGGAGAGGCCAGAAGACAAAAATGTGAACATGTTTAAAACAGAGATTCTATAGGAATGAGACAGTTCAGCTTTGCGTGCATGTATTTTAAATTTCAAGGAAGTCTCGTTTACAAGGCAAAACCGCTAGCGGTGTGAATTATATGACTCCAGCTTCCTCCAGTTTGGCAGGGCGGTAAGAGCTCTGCGGAAGGCAGCCACTGTGGTTTGACTCGCAACTGATAATAGCCGACCCTCCCTCCACCCCCTGAAAACTCAGCACTCTAAAAATAAAAAGGAAGCAAAAGGAGAGCCATTTCCTTGCCAACACCAGTAGCTGGGAGGCCTGGAATGATGCCATTAGATACCCTGCTATTTATTGCCCATTTCCACCCCATAGGAAGCTTGGGGAAGTAGTTGCCAAAAGAAAAAAAAAAAAAGAAGGGAGAAAAATAAACCTTCCTGTTTGGCTTAACATTTGACAGAACAAAGTCAGATAATTCTAGCTCTACATTTTGCACGTTCTTGCCCACAGTTGTTTTCCTCCAGAGGCTCCTTCTAAAAACAAACAAGGATTTTTATACATCAGTGCTTTCAAAGCAAACACAGGAAGTATCTTCTCCAGTCTCCTACACGTACCTTCCTCCGCTTTGCCTGCTGCTCGCTCTCTCTTCCCTGGGCACTTTCATTCTGGACAGCACAAAATGAGGAGCATTAAAATATATAATACTCACTAATTCAGTTTCCTTCAGAAATTACTATTTCATCACTACCAAAAGTTTTGCAAGTCAGTCATGGTTCTAACAAATTGTCTCAAATCAGAGATGTGCCTTTGGGGGAAAGGAAGGGGAAAAAGTGGGAAAAGAGCGATTTCTGAAGATTCATTAAGTTCGTTATCTCCTCTCTGTTCAATTCAGAGACAATTGAAGCCAATCTCCTACCTGCCCAAAGAATGTAATACCTGCTAGGCTAGAAAGATGCCTTGGCATGTCCTCCTAAAGTTGTTCTTCTTTATTTAAACTAAATGTTATCGAGGACCAAGACAGACTATCAGCCGCTGGAGCTGAGCTAGTCCCCTAGCTCAAGGTCTCCAAAGCCTGCTCCACTGAGGAGTTACGACTTACAGACACCAGAAATGACAATGGAATAGAAACATTTTCAAGGATGAGATCAGGTAAATTTATGTTTAAAACTGAATCCAAGTACACAGATATTCCTAGGTCAGTCAAAACTATACTCATTTAAAATTTTGATGAATAAATAAGCCACTTGCCAACTGAAAAAAAAAAAAAAAATCCCAGTCAAGAAGGGAGGGAGACAACCAGCTTTCCAACCTTCTCTGCAGTCCTGGGTCAGTCCTAATGCTAGCAGAATCTGGAATAGCCACGTGGCTGCTGTACCCTTCTTCATTCTTAATCGCCAAACGACCCAGTAGAGATAGTTTTCATTTCTACAGCAAGACACATCCTCTGACAAGTATCTACCTCAAGGCACACAGTAGGCAGCCCTTTTGGGTCAGCATTAATCCCTCCTGAACTGCTGTGGCTGAGCGGCAGTGGACACCCCAGGCCCATGTCACAGACCTAGGCAAGCTCCACGCTCTCCGCCCCGGCCTCCTGATGCAGCCTGGCTCCAACGCAGAGGAAACCCAAGCAGTGACGTAGAAGGGTAGCCACCCAATTTCTCCAGCCAGGTCACCGGTTTAAGTGTTCAGGGCAGGACTGGGTAAATTAGATCGCGCCTGACCCACAGCCTATAAACATGCTGCAGTACAATAGAGTCTGCATATGGTGGGAACATGTGGAAATACATCATTAGGACAGGGTGGGAAGTTTGTTTCCTGTCCTGCTAATGTTTTTAGGTTTACAACAACAAATTCTTCTGCACCAGGACACAAAAGAGGAGACAGAGTGAGAGACGTCTCGTCTGCCCCCTCCACCTTGGGAAAAGAGGCATCCACACAGGACAGCCAAAAGCCCAGCAGTCATAGCTCGCAGCAGTGAAGGAACAGGAACCTGAGAATCAAGACCTCATGTTTGGCAGAGGCATCTCCTGCATTCCCAGGAAAAACTTTACCCTCCAGGGTATTGGCTATTCTGAGCTCTCTGCCTGGGCTTTGTACAGGAACGCAGTGCCAGATCACAGAAAATTCTTCACAGAAAATTCTTCCTCGCCAAAGTTTCATCCAAAGTGACAAGTTTCCATGAAAAGTTCTGATTAAAAAAAATGTTCTCTTGGAAAATTCCTAGCAAGCTCTAATCTTCACGTTAAATCATGGCCACAGATTTACAGCACTTCGCTCCACATATGCTGACTGGAGCCTAGTAAAACTGTGCTGAGCTCTGGTTCCTCCTCCACCCCTCCTTTGGGACACGTAAAGTCTTGCATCCTCTGGGTCCTATATAACCTCCTGGTCAAAAATTCTGTACTTTTTTTTTTTTTTGGAGAATCAAACTCCTGTTATTTTTCAAGAGCAAAGCATCTAGGCCTAAGCCTTCATAACTTTCCCTTTTTTATGCCATGACTTTTTCCCTAGTCATGCCAAGCTATTGTCCCTGCAGAGTTCATCTCAGACGTCCTCCCTGAATGGTGTGGCAACGTCTTTATAAGCATGGAAGGAAGGTTTTCTGTTACTTGCAAAGGGTTACAAGCAACTGAAGATTCTTCACTTGCTCCCTGCTGTTTCAGAAAAGCAGTGCCATCTTCTAAAAAAGCAGAGACAGCTGAAAACAGCCATGAATCTCCCCTCCAATGCAGTGCATAATAGCATTGAAACTCCTTCTGTGAATTCAAATATTTGAATTACAATTCTCAGCTTTAATAGAATTTCTTCCTGCGTAGAAATTAAGTTATTTTCTCTTGGCAGCTTTCAATATCAAGTGGAAATTACACTTTTCTTTCACGAGCAGTAAATATCAGGCAGTCTAGTCCCCTGCCCTTTAGTATTTTAGGAGGCTGTTTTCCTGCTCTTTCCAAAGCTTGCAGCCTTGCCATTTGCAGTCCCATTATTTCCCTCTTTCAAAGGACAGCACAAAGTGATCTCCGCTTACGTGTCATCCTCTTTACAAACTCTAAATCCATCTTAAATCTGGACTGAAGTACAACACAGTTGTCGTACTGGCAGCTAGGAAGCTATGAAGATCATCGATTTCTACATGGCAATAGACAAAGAACAGACACTGAGGGCTAAGCTGGCTTGAATTGTCTCATATTTGATGTAGGCCAAGTGCAAGTACACGGAGAGTTCCCCTGGAGCAAGCGCTGTGCAGAAACGTTGCTTTTCCACAGCAATGCTTTTGCGTGCTAAGCCCTTACGCTTGTACCTACTGATCAGTTGAGACACAGTGTTGATCTGACTTTGACGAGGAGCAGCCAAAGGAATTGTGATCCTTCAGTCTCTGAGCAGAGATTTCTTCCTGCCTGTGCCCAGGTATTAAAAACAGAATTATTCATTTTGGAATATATCTCCAAACAATCAGTATACACATAGCCTACCTAGGTTAGGGATATATATGGAAGCCATTTGAGCATGTCACATAGCCAACACCACTAAATCTACACAATTTTCTCTTACTTTAAATAAGCAAGGCTTGCGACACCAAGGCTGCAATCCAAATTCTCTCACGCTACTGAATTTCAAGAAATCAGCGTCAGTAAAGAAAGAGCTACTACAATATGCACGTTACAGACGTGTATGGGGGTTGCAAACGCATTATGGAGCCTCCCAATTTCCGTGCAGTAGAATAGAATAACGCAAAGAAAAAATAATATTTTCCTTTGAACATTTTTTCCCTGTACTGCCAAAACATCACCTATTCTGCCATCTTACCCTTCCTAGCTGATAGGGCTCCGCACTTTTACAGTGTTTGTACTCGCTCTGCTTAGAATTCAATTTCCTCTGGCAATCCGCATGCAGGCAAATATTGCCAACGGCACTAATGTATATTTGTTCTTCTTGAATTGCACACAGAAATATTGTTGCTACGCGGCGAGCGCAAAACAATCCAGAAGTCACCTGACATCCTCCATCAAACATTTAGGAGTCATCAAACTTAATTTCCCCCTTGTGCCATAAAACACCAAGAGGAAGCTTTAATAGATGGTATTATGTAACGGTTCTATAAAAATAGCAGGCCAGCACTGGAGCACTTCCTTCCTGAGGCCTAATAACCTATGCTGAAAGGATACACACTGGTTTCCCTGGCAACCATGAGAGATGACACTAGGGGAAAAACAGCCACAAAAGGACCATTTTTTGCTTAGTAAAATAAGGTCTGGCTTCAAGCTTGTGACACAGTGAATACAGAGTGCCCGACAGAGAGAGAACCGGTTAATAATTCTGCTCAGGTCCCAGTGACCTTGCAAGGCTGTTAATGCTTTTCATTTCTTTTTGTTCTGCCTATTAAAAAAAAAAAAAAAAAGCAGTACTAAAACCACAGCAGAAAACTCACCTCAGCAAGTATTAGTTTTAATTTTTTTAAATTAAATAAAGAAAAAAAAAATAAAAGAAAGCTGAGGCAGGACCGCATTAGAGATTCATCTGCCCTGCTAGCATTTCCACAAGACGTTCTCTTTCTTCCCTCCACTTGCATAGATTGCAGGATTTTCACATTTCCTTTCAAAAGGCTCCTTTCTGTTTCCAAGCTTGCTGTGCTTAGTACTCTGTTGTCCAGCAGACAGCTGTTTTCAAGACACGGCCTTTGCAAATAACCAAAAAAACCAAACTCCCTCCCCAAAAAAACTCATGATGATACAACACTATGCTGAAGGCACAACCCAGTGGGCCAGAATACTTCACAACAAGGTCCTCGCTCCTGCCTTATTCAGCCCTTCCACAGCTCCCATCCTCCCACAGGGAGACAGAGAGAAAAGTGACAAAAAATGGAGTTTGTTTCAGTCCAGCCATCGGGGCTGGTAGGTTCCATGAGCTTATTGTCACCTTCAGCTTTCCCTGGACAAATTTTAACCCCTGCTTGTGGCATCAGCTCCTGCTGAGGCAGTTCCCACACCAACCAGTTGCTTTCTTCACTTGCCTCTCAGAAACCTCTGGCACATTCGGGTATTATATAGTGCAAAACAGCAGTGGCAGTGAGCAAACACAAGAAAAAAAAAAAAGAAAAAAAGAAATCCGTTATTTTCTCTAAAATCCGGAAAGCAGCTAAGGGTCATTTTCACCCTTTATGAAAAACTCCCTTCCTTCTTCTTGCCAGTCAGTAACAGGGGAGGAAACGCTTTTGAACGGGAAATGTACTGGTACGTAGTTCTCCCGCTGAGCAACTCTGCCATCTTGAAGTGATCCTGGGCTCCTCGCAGAACCAAGAGAAATATCAGACGTACTCCAGAAGAGGAAACCAAGGAACAGAGAGACTAGGTGATATATCCACAATACCTCATTACTCCACAGCAGCAGAAAAAGGAAGGTAATTCACAGCCCGATTAATTCCTGCCCCTCAGCAGTATCTCTAGCACGGACACATCTCACAGACAAGAAATAAAAGCGTAGGTTAGGGCCATGAAGGTGCCTCTCCAACTGTCCATCGCTTTCCCCCTCAGCTGTGGCAACGTCTCTCTTGTGTTTTCAAAGAAAAGGTTTGCATCCTAACTTCATGAACATTGCACCTCTCCTTTGCACATGTTCAAACCACTATTTCACTTGGCATCATCCCTCACACCAAATAACCATTCAATAATAACTAACCGTTATTAAGAGTGGTTATTTAATAATGCTGGGGGTGTGTTTTGTTTTTAAAGGGACCCAGATTTCTATCTCTATTTTATATATCTCCACATCATGCAGACACTCACACTTTAATACGCAACTCATTGCTAAAAATCTTATTCCTGATGGGTTCAAAGTAAAAGCAAGTCCAAATCCCATACAGACAGTCTGTAACCTATAGTTAACCCTGTAAGGTTACAATATTCACTAAGCACTGCAAAGGGTGAATTTAAAAACTCCTCCATAGCTAAAGCAACAAAATTAACTAATTTTTTTATTTTGCCTTTTTTTTTTTTTAATAATGAAATCCTCTCTGGCTACCTCGATCTTTCTACATCCATGGTTTTCTGATAGCTTTGCAGCAGGCTTTTAAACACAGTGCATACCAACTCCTCCTGCAAAATCATGTCACTGTCTTTTCCTCCCAAAAGTTTCACAAGGCTGGAGAGAGAGGTTTCAGTCAGGAGCCGTCCTTGTTACAGAAACACACACAGTAAATTATCTTTATGGTGCCGTGGATTCTACCGGTCTGCTTCTAACGCACACTGACACCAGGCCAAATGATTTTTTCACTACATCAGTATAAAGACAGAATAACTTCCCTGTAATTATGCTCCTTAATATCAGGATAACAGCAAAATCTGGGGCACAGACTTTCAGACAACACTTTTAAACAAGTTCCTGGCCACTTGTGATTGTAAAAACCCTAGGGCAGTTTTGAAAGAAGCATTAGGTTGTTCAACTCGGGTATCCTGGCTGAAACACCATTTCTGGTCATTACAGTTGACTTGTTTAAAGTAGGTCTTCAGTCTTCAAGTGGATATTTGGATATTCCTCTTCATTTCCTTTTGGAAGTGAAAAGGTGTTTGCTGTGGCTGTGTTTCAGCAGGGGATTAAGTCACCCCTATGTGTTACCTACTTCACAGGAGCGCACACATTCCTCTAGACCTGTTCATGCCGGGTGAAATCCTCCCCTATGCCGAAGGCCAGCACAAGGCCAAGGCATTGCATAAGTATTTAAGGGATTAAATGGGATTTGAGGGGTGTGTAGGCACCATAGCTGGATAAATTTCCTCCAAGATGATCTAATTCTGACACACTGACCCTTTCAGATACATACAGGAGGCCTTTATGTAGTGTCCAGTTTAGATGGAAACTGGTGAGAAACAAATGCTTCCACCACCTTCAAGGAAGTTTCACGTGCACACTCTCTTGCACGCAAATTCTGCCCAGTGCGGCACTGGGAATGGGTCACCAGGGCACTGGTGCAATGCTCTGTGGCTCCCGGTCCAAAGCTTAGTTCTGACACAAGTCTCCACAGTGGGGTAGCAGCAGACCATAAGGACAAGTGTCACAGAAAAGTTCACCTCCATTAAATCCAGCTGCCCACGCCAACAGGATATTCCCCAGCCTCACATGGGACAGAGCCTCTGAACGGCCCAGAAGCCCCTGCAGCGGCGAGGCAACCTGGCCCAGAGTCCAAAGAGCTGAAAAGCTAAGCAGTAGCACGGTGCCACAGCAGCACGACGTATTCGCTCTGTGCTCTTTCAGCTGCACTGTTAGTAGGTACGGAGGCAGATGGGGTAATCACGTCTTCAACGGCTCCTGCTCCTACCTGCACTATCTGGGAGCTGCCAGCCAAGTAGACAAATTTGCTGACTTTGTTGCAGGCTTCATTAGCTTAGAAAACCCTCTAACTATCAGAAATGCTTCGCTCTGATAATAGCGGCTCGTAGCCGCTAATCGAGCGGCTACAAACAGTGCCCGCTCATACTCCTGATAAGGTGCCAACTCAGACACAGCTTACTTGCAGCCCAGTTACTTAGTTACTAGGTTAATTAAGCACCTAAGTAGGTAGTACCTTAACATGTCAGGATTTCAAAAGGCAATAAGAGCTCACTGGGCATTTCCACTTCCGAGTCACAGCAAACAGCACAGGAATAATTAAACCAGCTATAAAAGCCTCAAAAATTTGAGCCTCACATAAGACTGTTCATTTGTTGTAAGACCAGAGTCCAACGCTATTTGAATTTTAAGGGCAAAAGCTAACAATGTATCTGCTTCAAAATATTTTAACACAATAAAGGCAAATTCACAGTGAGAGATTTAACCCTACAAAATTACCTCCAACGTACGTAAGGCTACACAAATACAAGGAACGTACAATGGTCCTGAAGCAAATTGTAAGGGGGCAAAACAGACTTGAAAGCATGCCAAGGCACGTTAATATTGCCAATTAGAGCATGCTGAACTTGCAGTCACTAGTAACTGCATGCTACCCTGGATGTACACTGCTAGAAGCAGACTGTTAACATTTAACCAGGACACCGGGGCCGCAGTGTTATCTTATTGACAGCTGTGGAAACCCGCACAAGTTCCTTGGCTTTAGGTTGCACCCACTCAGTGAAGGGAAGAACACTTATACAACATATACAGACGTGGCAGTCTTGGACAGTGACACAGGATCTGTCCAGCCAGGAGTTAGGTCTGGATTGCAACAACTAGGCTAGTACTGATCCTGGCAATGTGAACAAGAATTAAGGATAAATATGTTATATTCTCAAATTAGTTATTTTCCCAAGTACATGACTATGTAAATTTTACCATTTCACCTTTCTGACAACATCAGAGAGAATAGGAGCCCCACAGACAGCTGAAGCCGCTGATATTTTTAAGTTTAAGAGAATGCAAGCTTTGAAAATAAAGCACGTGTCAGGGTCAGGCCCTTCAGATTCACATCTTGATCCTTCTACAGTAAAATGGTCTCAGTTGTTCAAAGCAGGTGCCCATACAGTAATATTTTCTATTTTGGAGAAGTAGTTGTGTATGAAAATATAAGAGCTACCACGTTGTCTCAAAAGAAAGCATCTACCCCAACAGCCTGTCCCCTAATAGTAGCGGAGAGCAGATACCTAAGAATGAGCAGAAGATCTGGGTGAGCACGTACGATACCTCCCTGGCAGTCTCCCAACAGTCAACCATTTGAGGATCAGACTTCCTGTGCCAGACTTCTTTTTATCTCTTTAGTCACCCTCAATTAATTTCTCTTTCATGAACCTGTCCAGTTGACCCTTGCACCCATAAAGCACGCTATCTGGTTGCTTTAAGCGGATAGACAGGTATCCGTGGTATGCGAGTCAGCAGCATTTTACTGCTACTGAAGGGAGGAAACAACAAACCAAGAGCTTTTGCAAGACTGCACGCTTAACAGCTCCCGATTTCGCCACTACTACCCCTTCACCACGCAGGCTACGTGATGGAATCAACAAGTCACAGAAGAGTTCAATAAGGTAGGCTGAAGCTGTACGTCTAGATGCTACCAAGTTCATGGGTACATGGCAACTGGGAGCCTGAAAACAACTCAGGATTCAAAGTTGGTTTTTTTTAAGCAGACAGCTAAACTCAGCCTCTGAAGTATCTTAAAGCAAGTAGAGATTTGCAGGTGCATCCCTATTTAAAGTGCTACAAAGGTGACTCCCCAAGATGCAGAGGATAACACAGAGAGATAATTTTCTTAGCTCCGTGAGGGAGAAACCAATAACTGAAACCACCAAATAACAATATTCAATTAGTTCCTCCATTAGAAGCTTGGTTGGGGTGACACATTAAATGAAGACAGAGAAGGAACTGAGACAGTGTAGAAACACTTCAGACACTCTACCATGATTTTGAAGCCAAAATTCCACCGATTTTCATCACAGCAAGAAAGATCTCGTATGTCTAAAAATAAATCCACCGGAAGCATCAAAGCAAAAGTTACTGTCTCCTGGCATTTCTGAGAGATTTACTCATCACCTTCTTTAATGGTGTGGCAGCAAGAACCGCAGTGCTTAAGTCCTACTTCAGCTTTGAAAATAGCCCTTAAGTGAGATGGAAGTGAAGGAAAGCAACCGTGCAGACCACTTGCACGGAGGGAGTTCTGCCAATCTGTGCTCAGCCCAGAAACCAGTCAGCACTGCATCTGTTCAACGGACCACCTTCTGTTACTCTGCGCAGCAGCTGAACGAGGCGCCTTTCCCTCTGGAGGCTTCTCCGTGGTGAAACTGAAGTCTATGTATCACCTAAGCCGGTCCTTCCATCACAAACAGTTACTATCCCTGTTTTACAGATTCAAAATGAAGCGGAGAAGAAGGTGGACCTTCAAGATATAGAAAGTCCATTCAAAAAAGCTTGAAAGATCACAGAACGGAAGCACAGTCTTTCAACGACGGAATGACAGAAAGATTCTTGAAGACCTCTATTTTATTCACTCTGCACAGAGCAACTTTGACTGAAAATCAGAAATTAATGATCGAGGTCCCAGATAACCGGATTATTAGAGAAAAAACAAGCCGTAGACACTTAATGAGACCCTTCTAACACATGCATGCACATACTGAGAATAAAACCCTGGGAAATCACTGAGCATCTTCAGTCTCTTGCCCTAAAAACAGGCAGAGAGGGGAAAGGTCACAGTCTCACACCCTTGCTCTGCACCAGCGCACACGCTTCATTCTTGGTAGGGATGTTAGTGCTCTCTGATTTACGCTCTCCAGAGACTCCGGAAGGAATCCTGTCTGCGCCAGCCCAAGCGCTGTAAGGATTCCTACAGCATGTAATGCAGGAATACCATCCCCTACCATGCCTCCAAGAACCGTGAACAAGCCTTTGACATGCAGAGCCACAACTTAGGAATTCACGCTCTCTAAAAATAGAAATCCTTCTGCCTGTAAGCACATCTCACCGACACGCATTAGTTTCTGTCACTGGAAGTGTTGAGGAGCCTGCCACTTGCCACTATGAATCTCTCCTAAAATAGACAGAGAAGATAACAGGAAAAATCCAAAGAAATAAAGAATAAAATTTCTCACCTTTTTTTTTTCTCCCCCTCAGCAAGTATTCAGTTTGCAGCAAATATTTTGTTTTTCTCAAGTGCTCCAATACTACGCACAGAAACAATTCCTTGCTCTCCAAAGCCCACAGTGCTGCTAACAGAGGTCACAGTCACTCAGGTAGCTGTGTTCTGCACATCATCCTTCACTCTCTGAATATAGTTCTGCTCAAACCTCGCTATTCAACAGCAGAGACTGTTGTGATATGGACTACACACAACGCATCATGCAACTCTCCCCCAAGGGAAGAGTAGCTTTACGCACGCTGAGGTCTTCAACAGTTACACAGTCAAACCTACCGTGGTCTCCAAGGGCAGTCTGTAACAATGACTTATGGATTGAGCATATCACCACATTCTTTAGTGTGCAAAGATGAAGACAAAATGGTTGCATTTGAAACAAGGCTGTTGTGATAAGAACCGTTCACCAAAAATCATGATTTTTTTAAACGAAGCTTTTCACTTCAGTTTTCAGATAATGAAGGTTTTTCGAATTTGGTTTTCAAATATTCTTTCCTACATTTTCAACTTCAGAGAAGGACAAACAGAGGTGAACAATTCCCAGTGTCACTTTCTCCTTCCCTTTCTAAATCAAACAAAACAGAAAAGAGATTTTGCTAGGAAAAAAAAAAAAAGCAAAATGAAATTCTAAGAATTGAGTCTACCTAAAATATAAAAAAGCTCCATGTACCCTGCTGCTCCTGAGTATAAGCTGTAGCTCCGTGGATCCCATACTGTTAGCTGTTACTTCCTTCAGGCAACTCCTGCAGGGAAGTTGATTCTGTCTCCCAGTCACATCTTCAGGCCTCGTTTTGTGTGTTTGCTGTTATGCAGCCAGCGCGTCAAGGCAAACACTCGGAATGAAGCCTTGGGTGCAAGCCACATTTGTTGTTGAATGAACAAAGCCAATGCGACAAAAAAAAAAAAAAATTAATCATGCTTCAAGGTATAAAACAACTGTCCTTTCTGGCCAGAGGAGAGAACCAGCCAGCCCCTCACTGTAGCCTCTCATTTGGATAGATACCTGGCAAGAAAGACCACCATTGTCTGAAACACTGATGAAGGCCAACGGCTGAGAGCGGCCAGGAGACAAGATAAGCCATTGGTCTGACCTAGCAAATCATAGCCTTTGTTCATCATGTTTCCTGGGGATTTGAAACAGCTCTTCGCATTCTCACTAAAACCGGATCAATAGAGAGTGATGGCTTTAGAGCTTTTCAAGTGACAAGAGCAGGAGGAAAGGCAGATCTATAGGAAGAGGCTTTAACAAGCGTAGTATCAGCGGACGTAGGAACCCATATATTGGCTTACCGAGCAGATTCCTCCCACACAAAGTCACAATAGTTTGCTCCTTAACATGCTAGTAAAGCTTTAGTACTTCCTATATCCACCTTTCTAGTTAAAAAAAAAAAAAAACCAAAACAAAATAACACCCTCAAAGCCAACAACAACCAAAAAAAAAAGCCAACACCGTTCTGAAAAGGCCAAGCTACAAGGACAGAGTGGAAAAAAGAGGGAAGTTTTTCAGCCCGAACCCTCTCATGAGTCTTATCCGATCTCAAGTGTGTGATAAGTATGGGACACCATGTGACAATTCTCCAGCACAACACTGAAAAAAAGGCAATAATAATGTTGCATGCTGCATAGGACAAACACTGTGCAATTAGGGAATAACGAAGGGCTGGCACAGAGCACAGCAATCCTCTCCATAGCATCTGTTCTTCCTCTTGTTACACTATCAAAAAAAAAAACAGTGCTACATGAGCATTCTGAAGGAGTGTAAATGGCATCATCAAGCTGTGACATACTAAGAGAAAAATTATTTGCACTTTTTCTTCCAGATATTCCCACATTTGCCACCTAAGACGAACAGAACACCCACAATAAGGTTTGCGGTTAGGGCAGAAGTAAATCCATTATCAAATTTCTCTCAGACAGTCGTGGAAGTTTATATTGCAAGAGTAAAATCAAATTTTATGCACCTGATTATGTACATCCCACACCTCTGAAAGTATGGCTAGCCTGATTTGGGACTACCTGGGAGACAAAAGGCTCAACAACTGTAGAAAGAAATTTATTTGACATGGTAAGTATTCTAAATGAACTCTAAATTCTATCAGCTTATTTGCATAGTTCTTACTGACAGAAACAGCCCTCAACTTTAGTTTGGGTCCTTTCGGTTCAGCACTTGTCCGAATAAATGTCGTACGCTCAAATACAGCGATACTGGCAAAAATTGGTGCAATATGTTCTATGAGAGTCTACAGTTGGATAAGGAAACCTCTATGACACTTCTGATGCTTCCCTCTGCGCATTTCTCGTCATCCTTTCACAGTCATAAAAGCAGAGAAGAAAATAAAGAATAGACAATTTTAAAACTACAGCTAGAATACAGAAGTTATCTATAATCTGAAGTTATTCATAAATTTTGGACAAAAATAAGAGACTGCAAAAATGCCTTGCTAGTTTGTAGTGTTCCACCGTAACAGCTTCAGAATGAGGAAGAAAATAATTCAGCTGTAGACCAAAAGATGTGTGTGTTTTGGGACTTTGTGGGTGTTTTTCCTTCCAGGACTCAATAAAGGATTCTCCTCACTGTAAAGGATGTTTCACAACTTTAGGGCACCTACAGATTAGGCGAGCAGACAATACATGCATGATGTCCACCACGGTTTATGGTAGTTTCTACCAGAATATATACCAGCAAATGGTCCCCGAGATTTCAAGGTGATTAGATTTGAATCCCATCAGTGAATGTCCAGTCTGTTCCCAGTAAAACACAAAATCTACCCTTTCAGAGATTGTCCAGGAACAGGTTCGAATGAAGCTGATGAAGAAAGAGTCCCATACACTGTATCTGCCTACTTTTAAATGCCTTAAACCAATGGGGATCCCAGCAATTATTCTAGGAGATAAGTATTTTCCCCGAGCACTTTTGTGGTTTTAAACAAAACTGTTGTGCACTCCATTTTTGCTCAACTTTGAGATTCAAGTAAAGTAAAAACCTCAGAATTATTCTCAGGTCAAAACCAGGAGATCCAAAGGAAAACAGCTAATTTCATGTAGTTTTGACACTGAATCATATGGTAAAGCTGGGCTCACGCAGTAGTTTTTAGGACTGCGTGTTTACTCAAAACTGGATAAACAAAATCTGTGAGGAGTTCACCCACAAGTGCTTTTTTAAAGAGTTCATTCTTGGCACAGATGGGAACCGCTCCCATCAGCTTGAATGGAAAACTCACCTGTTTATGCCAGGACTAACTTTGGGCTCCAGCATCTGCAAACATAAGGCAGAGGACCCACTTCCCCACGGCTAACTGAAGTTTTACACCTTTGGAAATTCACTCTTTTTTGATGAGGTACACAGCATCAAACCAGCGGTCAATCAGGATGTGGGCTAGTTTGTTTTCAGAGATATTCAATACGCAGCAGAGTGTGCCATATATAAAGAGCACTGCTTCTGTCCATCGTAAGGACTTGTTTGGAATTATAAAGACATATGGTATTTTTAGAGGCTGAAACAAACATACTGACTCACACTCACCACTGCCAATTGAGAATAAGGCACATTTACTGATGTAACCAATGTTCCACTTCAATCCGCTTTCCCATCAAACCTCAACGTTTTATTTTAGCTGCAAAAAGGTTTATTAAAACCCTGCAGCCACATGATAATTCTTTTAACTAAGAAACGCAATGCAAGGCTTAAAAACAAAACGAAACAAATGCCTATGCAGTCCCACTCCTTTTAAAAATCACCCTAAGCTGTATTCCATATTCCACTGAGTTCATATTTTATGGCACTGTTTAAATGAAAAGAACAACAGTTGTTTCACCAGTTTGTTTTTTTTTTTACACACCGAAAATCAGGAAATATGGGGTCATATCTTCAACTCTGTTGTCAAATACAACTTTAGACAAATTACTGAGCACTTAGTGGATTCATCTTGCTGTCCTTAACTGGCAGATAATAATTATTTGTGTTTGTACTACAATGGCATCTTCATCCTCTTCCCTACAAGCTCAGGTTTTCTATTGCATGTCATATAGATGCCCACCTACCCATTTCAGTAAGAGCTTGAAGTTTAAATCCTAGTACTTACGGTGTGGGGGGTTTTTTAATGTGTTACATGGAAGACAATGAACATGTTGTATTTATCACTTGGTTGCAAAGACACCTCTGAGACACAGAGCAAGAATGTCTTTGCAAGAAGTTACCTAACCTGGGGTCTTGAGTTTTCTCTAAGTATTTACTGCTCCAAGCGAAACACAGCCGAGTGAATGACACACTGCTTTTCTCCTAGATGACAGCAAACAAAAAGCACAGGAAAAAATTTATACTGTAGTGAATCATATGCATATTTTGACCGGTGGAAGCCCTGCCAGAGAATGGAAAGAAAGATTAATTTAGTTGGTTTATCCCTTCCTTCGACTTCCGCGCAGCCTAAAACAGTGCCTTCTCACAAAGCCTGCCCACATCCTGGCTGCCCTCCAGGGAGGCGCTGGTGTGTGCAGGCCGGGTATCAGACCGCACTTTGTCCTCCCCGGGATGTGGCCTGCCTTTGTAACGAGGCCTACGCAAACGGGCGCCCGCGAGCCCTCACAGCCCGGCTGCGGCAAATACCGCTTGTTCCTTCACCAGACATCAATGAACTGTAACTGCCTCCCAGCAGAACAAACAGTGTAAGAAAAGAAGGGAAAACATCCAGATTTAACCAGATGAACAATAACGGCTCTCCCGAGGAAAGGCTCCCTGAAGAGGAGTTATTAGCAGCCATTAACCGAGTTTCTAGTTTGTGATGTGCCGTGCGGTGAAAAATACAAGTGTATGACTTCCCTCATAAAAGTATTTGGGAGGATTATTAGCTTCACAGAGGACAGATTAGTCACAGTGCAAATGGCCGTCCTAAAGATTTCATATTTGTTTTGCATCGCCAGCATCCTGCTAAAAATAAAAGTGACAAGGAAAAAAAAAGAAAAAAAATCTGTGCTGGGCTTAGAAACAAACACACAGCTGAACCACCAAGAAGGTCACCATTCCTCTGCTGTACTAAATACTCTTTACATACCTTGAATCCTTGTTTCTGCCACTTCACTTAAGCCTGGAACACATGACTTCAGAAAAAAACTGTTTCTTATCACAAATTGCTATTGCAATGTTTGCATTAAAAGACAGGAGAACAATGCATAGCAAGGAATTCCTAGAGTTTTTCCTCAAACTTTCTTACCTTAGTCCTGCCACCATGCTATATAATTTCTGCTGTGACTAGTTTTCAGGGATGTAGGACTCCATTTCTGAAAGCAGAGAGATTAGGCTGACTGAAATCTGAAGTACTGATACTGCACTGGAAAAATGGGTGCTGACAGCAGCTCTTAACTCATCAGCAGACGCAGAGCTTGCCGAGTGTATTCAAGCTAGATCACAGAGTCAGAAATCCCATGAAAGCAGTAAGAAACAAGGAGCAGCCCCACTAGCCTCTCTCATGATTAACACAAGATATCCACCTCTACCCACATATGGACTCCATCACTTTGACTAGAGAAAACACAGTTTCAAGGGGCTACTGGATCCAGATAGATCACATTTGGATAGTGGCTGACTTGGAATGAATTTAAGGAAAGTTAGGTTCAAGCCTGTACAGCTGACATGGAAATAACACCCCTTAGAGAAAAACACTGAGCAGTTTAGCAACTTAAGCATTGGGACCGAAGCGTTAAAGGGCACAGCCCCTCCACTTTCTTCACAGATCTCAGGCCCAGGACAAATTATGAAAAAAAACAGAAATTAGAATAGTTAAGTATGCTGGGCCACCATATTTGCAGCATCCTCTTGTAAACAGACACACATGCCATCCTGACCCCATCATAGAAGAGGTTCGAGGCCACTTTCACTAGGCTTTTACCCCAAGCTTTAAATCAGCAAGGTGATATTGCCACCTCTTGTATACCAAGAAATGAAACAGGAACTAATACATTTTGGGGCATTCCAGGAAAAAAAAAAAAAAATCTGCTCCCTGCAACTCTTGTTAATCCACAAGCTTCTCAGGGAATACCATGAGGAAAAGCTCCCAGCATCAAACAGAGATTAGTTAGCGAACCCAGAGTTAATCGGATTTGAACCTCTGGTCAGCTATACCATTTCTTTGGGAAGTGAGGACTGCTCACCTTCCACAACGTTTTAAATGGAGATTCACTGGCAGTCAGGCAGAGACAGACTGTAAACTGCATCCGCACAACACTGACAACATCTACCAGCACCAGCAGCTGCTCAGCACCACACGGCTCCCTGTTGCCGGTTTAGGAAAGTGCTTCTTTAACCAAGACGCCTAGGGCACAGCAACGGGGATACTCTTCCCTTCAGGTTTTTCTGAGCACTGTCTCTCGGGGCTCCACAGCACTCCTGCTCTTCTCTTACTCATCAGTCAATGATTTGGGATCTTTCTGCACACTAAGCACTCACTGCTTGCAGGGCCTGTTAGCAGACAGGCAAGTTACAGCCGAGGCACTGAATCAGTGCGTTAGGACCTGTTGTGAGAGGACATCCAGCCAAACCTCTTTTTCTTTTTAGTCTCAGTTATTATCAACGCTTGGGTTATATGATATAGCATAACAACCTTCCAAAAAAAAAAAAAAAAAAAAAAACTTTAGGTTTATAAATCTTACTTACACACTTAGAAATCACCCATGCCTGTCTTACAAAGATTTCAATTTGGCGATAACACTTTTCTGTGTTACAGCATAGTCTGCAGCAACTTCATGCTTCGTGTTCCGTTTCAAATGTTTTTCTCTTCCCAGAGCACCACCCCCTTCCCCAGCCAGTTCCATTCCGCTCTTAACGGAGACAGGGTTAAATTTACAAAGTGTTTTTATCCTAATTACAAGCCTTTCAGCTAGTACCTTGGTTTTAGCCTCAGCAGGAAATGATATGCAAAATATACTTTCATGCATCTGACAGTCCCCAAAACTACCGGTCATATAAATTCTGCCAATTTACTCTAATTAAAGCTAAGCAGTGTCGTGTGTGCTTAAACAGTCAATCTGTCTTGAAGTAATTATACCTGAAGGCAGGAATACATCAGTTTCCTTCTCTTGGAATTAAACTCAGATGGGCAACTGAGAAACAGTCAAGGGACATTTGCTAATGATTAAATCCAAATCACATCTCCTTTCAGCATTCTTACCAAGTACAAGCTGCTGCATGGATGCTGATGGATTTGTGGAGGAAGGAGGCAGATGGTACAAGGCACCTGTCAACACTGCGCTGCCTACACGACGCTCGCTCTCACACCCGGTGCTGCAGAGGCTTGTGCTCTGAAGCAACGCATCAGGGAGTCAAAATGAGACTCTCTGTGACAATGTCATACATCATATGGTATGTTCACTTCCACTGGTGAGATTTCATGCCATTCTTAGTGTTTTGTTTCATTTGCAAGGTAACCACTGCATCTGTCGAAGATCTGTTTAATTCACCTTTATTATCAACCCTGACCACCAGCATAAAGATGATAAAAGCCCTCTTCCAAATCAGATCTTAAGTTCAGAGCTTGCTCTCTCTCCTTTCGGAAGCTCTCATCAAATCTCTGCATTTTGTTTAGGTCAGCTGCCTATAGGGACCATCAGATTGTAAACAGATTCTTCATGGGAAGTTCCTCTTTTAAAGGGGCAGGAAAACACCTGAGCAATCTCATGTTTTGATGTAAGCAAAGATGGGAGAAGAGCCATCAGGAAGAGCTCCCAGTGGGAAGGAGAATGTTGAAGTCCCACCTTGCACACTGCAATGTCAGAAAACATCTCTCCTGTCTTGGTGGTCCTTTAGAGAAGACCACTTCTAGAAATCAACAATATTGATTCAGTCAGCAAAAGATGAAGAGGTTGCATTGCTCCATCCAAATCCTTCTTGCTCTCATGTACAGGGCAAGGAGCACAGAAGGCAGAGAATGGGAAAAAGAGAAATCGTTAACCACTAACCACACTTACACAACCGTATCTTCTGTGCCACTCAATAGCACATCACTGCAAATTCACACCACTCCCGACACACTGCTCAAAGACTGTTAGTCAGAAGGATGCTTACTTTGGCCCTCTGGGAGCTGACAAATTCAGGTTTATCTCTCTGGGAGCTGACAAGCCCATCCTGTCACATGGGAAGATGCTTATGAATGACAATGCCATGAGTAACTTTTTTAACAGACAAAAAAAAAAAATCCGACTTGAATATTCTGCTTAGATTCTCATCCTTTGCTGGTTGACTGAGATGGTGCTCAGGTTCCTGAAAGGAGAAGGACATCCTAGTAGAAGACAGTGTGCTTCAGAAGGGACCAAATTTGCTGCCATTCATCAGATAACACTATCAACTTATAAAAGCTTATATAGTAACATCATTAAAAGATTCATTGAAGTCCAAGTTCAGCCTTCAAGAGCATAACTTGAAATAATAAACTATAAAAGGAAAATCTGAAAGACCTGTGCAGCTCTTATCTGTAAGCTATCTGTGATTTGTCCATCCTCAAAACGAACCAAAAAAGCAGCTTTTTGTCAAGCTTAGACTTGCAGTCCTTTTACAACAAGAGGTGAAACTATGTCCCCTCCCATTCTCCCATTAATCTTCTCTCCTATTTTAACACAAACACAGTTTTATTTTAGTTAGATTAAAATATTTAGAGGGATACCTATCTAGGAGTCAGTATTCTTTAATCCTTTATCACAATAAAAGCCAGCTATACTCATCACAACAGGCCAGTTCTTTCTATCACTCTGAACCTAAGCCCTTTCCCAAAATGCCAGAAACAGATCTCTTCAGTTGTAACTATTAACCTACTGGTACTTCTCCAGTAATATTCTGGGCTTTCAAAATGCAAGCATAAACACAGCAGAGATCATTCTATGATAGAAATCACCGTTTACTTTGTGACTTGTTAAAATACTTGTAGGAGATTAACTTACTGAAATACTTGGGGCGAGCAGGGGGGCTTTTAAAAAGCTGCTTTGGCATTACAAAACATGCAGTATCGGGCACAGGAGACAAGGGAAAAGACAAAACCAAAGAGCAGTTGTCCATCATCAGAGTAGGCAAAGCAGGATCAGCTGCTTTTTGAAGATCTCTTGTTGCGACTCTCGCCACAGAGTCCCCAAGACTGCATTGTCCATTCCCGTCTCGCTGTGGAGTATCGGTTGCAGCACAGCTGTCAATCAGCGCTAATTGTGAAGGCAGGCATTGGGGCAGGAACAACTGCCCCCTATGAAGTCAGCTGAGCCAGTAACTTCATTTTAGCTTTCCTAAGGGCTATGGGATGTTACCGATTTCGGGTCACTAGCAGGAGTAGGTAGATACGTGTCTGCCCTAGCAGTGAATCATATTAGGACACTAAACCCATCTCCTGAAATAGTCTATTTTAACCCAGCTAAAAGCAGAATAAACTCTAACTTTTAACATTAAACCTGATTCCAATGGTCTAACCCAAGTGTAAGGTTTCTCAGGCACAGCTGTCTTGCCCTTTGAAAAAAGGAAAGGAAAAAACCCAAGTAAATATTCTCTGTGGAGACATTTAAGATTCCCTTCCTTCCTTCCCTCCAGCAGCAGTAATGTATGTATCTTCATCTTTTGGACTTTTTCCAAAGTGCTTACCTTTGGAATTTACATACTATGCTTGCCACAGCAAGCGTCTCTTCAGACTAACGCTCCTGTCCTATATAGGTCTATATTCTCTCACTCCTCCTTTCCCCAGAGCTTGCAGTAACGAGTGGACAGCTTCTTTGCAGTAATTGTGGCTTGTTAAAAAAAAAAAAACCAAAAAACAAAAAACCAAAAAAACCCACACACCAAAGGAGAGGAAGTGTGTATCATTTGGTTGTCTACTTAATTTTGGTGTAACAGTTCCATTTTTAGGTACACAGAGTCTATAATAGAATAGGCACATCCCAGTTTAGCACACAAAGTTCTAAATAAGACGGCTACTTTACAAAACCGCAGCACAGAATAGCAATTGTTTCGAGCACGGTAACCGCAGCGATTGAGAGATGCCCAAAGTAACTTGGTTTTTTAAAGGAGAAACTTCAGTGTGTGGGGGCAAGCTCTGAAACCACCGATATAAATGGATTAGGCCATGAGCACGGCAAACAATAGTCCCATTGCTTTGGCTTAGGTCTGTTTTCACAAAGCTAGAGAGTATTTTACAAAAATCTCCTTGCTCTTTCCAGTATCACTAGTGGGCTGGGTCAAAGAGATACTTTCTGCAAGTGCACACCAGGATATGTTAATATTAGCAAGCTTTTTCCTTTCTTGTGAGGCTATTCTTACTTTGCTTCTAACGCTACATGAATGTTTGACTGCCGTTTCCAGTCCGCGTTACAGCTCTATTACTGGAGGTTCCAGTCTGTTGTTTTTCTTCGAAGCTAGGCTTCAGTCTTGGTTAATGTTTGCCCAGAAATATGTAATTGCGGACTTCCTCCTCATAAACCGTTCCAGAGCGCAGGCTGCCATCCTTCCATGCTATTATTATCTGTGTGCCTGCAGGCTAGAGCGGGGCGGAGAGGAGAGATAACCCTTTCCTTGCAGGAAAGGCATCCAACGCCTTGGATTGCTGCAGCTGCTACCAAAGCAGACTACCTGAAAGTCTTGCTGGAGTCTTTTCCTGTCCCTAGATTATAGAATAAAAATAGTTTTAGCACAGACCTACTAGGTCACAAACAGATTGTCGTGGTTTAACCCCAGTCAGTAATCGAGTACCACACAGCTGCTCACTTCACTTATGAAATCCAAAAAACATTGGCTATTGAAAGGAAAATTAACTCCATCCCGGTCGAAACCAGGATATAAATCTAATGTAAGCCGAGGATAAAATGGACCCTTCAAGCCACCTACTTCACAGCCACTACTTATTTGTGCTTCTTAATTCTCTAGTCTGCTTGATTGTCTACACATTAAAAAAAAAAAAAAAGCCAAGTTTTAAGGAAAAAAAACCCCACAAGCTCATTTTCCGATATTGTTAAATATTCTTACCTACAGTAGAAAAAAAAAACTGCAGTAATTTTTCATAAAGCTCATATTTTCAAACAGATGGCAATCTAATAATTCTGCATGAGAAACATTTTCCAGAAAAATAATCAACAAACTGAACACTTTCATTTTATTTTGGGCACAGGTATTCAAGCCAATGCAGTGCCAGAAATGCAGTATCAGCAATGCTAGTAAAGCCCCAGGCATTAACAGAAATGTAGGTAATGTTCAGAATTTACACTGTTGAATATGCCCCAATAAAGAAAGCCCAATGCATTCTGAGCTACTGAAAATATCTGTAAGTGTCTCTCCTCTCCTGGGAATTGCTCACATCTTCCAGGGAATAACATGGAGAATCCACGGCATAATCTTTGTAACGTTATATAAAATGAGCAGGAGGCTTGCAATAAAACAAACTGATGAAACTTGAGGAATTAAACAGATGAAATCTTTTCAGATACTTTGTAGGTAACAGGTCTTCTAAGGTCTTTGCCCAGATCCCTGCTGGTGATAGGCTGGCATGCTTTCCAGTCTTAACATTCCCTCTTTGCCCTCAAACCATGGAGATCCGGGACCTGTTGGAGTATGTTGAGGCTCATAGCCAGTCTATTCACCTGGATTGCCTCTGAAGAGAAACAAGGGGAAAGTGGAAGTCAACTTGAGCCCAGAATCTCAAAAAATGAGAGCCAGGAGAAAGATATTCTAACAGAGAACAGAAAAGTAGTGACAGCTTAGAAAACTTTGGACAGACATAGCTGAAAGGTTATTTTTGGAAGGGAAGGAGGACTAAGTGTCAGGGTAACAAGCCAGAGCTCTGTAGACATTCAAGGCAGACTCTCACAGAGAAATTTCCAAAGGACTAAGAGTTTACTCTCAAACCAATTGCAATTTGCCACGCAAGAGAAGTCACCTAGTCCAGCTGAAAGCGAGAAGGTTGCTGGGCATACATACAATGGAAATTATGTTCTGAATCAGTAGCAGCTTTACAAGACTGACAAATCCTACGGCAACGAAACATTGTCAGCTCAGGCTAACATGGTATGATAGAGCCCTCCGCATCTTGTTATTGCCTGCCCTGAGACACCGGGGTCCCAGGATACCACACAACCAAAATCTCTGGGGTTAACTGCAACTCTCATTTGCGTAGTTCATGCCACAGGGGAAAGAGAAAAAACAAAACAAAACAAACAAAAAACCCCAAAACAAACCACAAACAACTGCACACACGACACAATACCTCAGATGTTACTCAGGTACTGCTAGCTAGCTTGGCTTAGTAGCTTAATGACAAGTACTTGCAATACTTTTTCTATTTTCGATTAATAATTGTAATTGTCAAGGTGCCTTTTGGTGAAGTGAAGAACTAATCCAAAACTTAATCACGTTATAAGAGATCTCACGTTAAGGGATACTGAAGTCTCACACTACCGATACCAGATGAAGCAGACCCCACCGAGTGGTTCCCGAAGGAGATTTACAGCCACACCTGACTGGAAGCATGCACCACAAACTAAGTTACAGTGAAAAGTTTTATCTAGGCAGGGTTTTTTCCCAAAGTTTACAAAACCATGACGTCTTTGATTCCATTTCATTAAATAGATACTATTTATTTTTATGCCTTCTCAAACATTCACTTAACAACTGAGGAAAGATCATCCTCATAAACTATCATGCTTTACTTTGAAAGCTTCACTTATTTAATTGCTTAGTTTAGTTTCTACCATTAAAAACACATGGATAAGAAAATATGCTTATACTAGGAAACGTCTGCTGGAAATTACCCATGAACTTACCAGTGAAATGAACATAAATAACAGCAAATTGTGCTTCTGATCCCAAACCATTCTAAGTCAATGCAGTAAACAGATTCGTAAGCATCCACACACTCATGACCTCATATTCACGCAAGCTTATATTAGATAGTACAGCTTTGAGGTCATCATTGGGCCAACAAGTGAAACTTCACAGCCACTGCTCGGAGAGGAAACACTCTGGGATATTCAATGACTACCTGAAAGAGATGTAAACTCAACAGCAAGGCAGCATTTGGAGAGGGAGAACCATCCCCTCACACAAAGCTTTTCGTAACCCTCCAGTAATTTGCAAATATCGATATACAATGCCATAAATGAAGCATTAAAGACAACATAGAATCATAGAATGGTTAGAGTTGGAAGGGACCTTCAAAGGCCATCCAGTCCAACCCCCCTGCAAGGAGCAGGGACATCTCCAACCAGATCAGGTTGCTCAGAGCCTCATCCAGCCTGGCCTTGAACATTTCCAGGCATGGGGCTTCCACCACCTCTCTGGGCAAACTGTTCCAGTGTTCTACAACTCACATTGTAAAAATTTTTTTCCTAATATCTAATCTAAATCAACCTCCCTCTATTTTAAAACCATTACTCCTTGTCCTGTCACAACAGGCCCTACTGAACAGCCTCTCCCCAGTTTTCTTGTAAGCCCCCTTGAGGTACTGGAAGACCGCTATAAGGTCTCCAAAGAGCCTCCTCTTCTCCAGGCTGAACAGCCCCAACTCTCTCAGCCTGTCCTCATAACATCTCCATCAGAATGTTGAAAACCATTCTGTATAGCCCTGCTATAAACAGAAATACTTAGTTTAGCAAAATACTCAGAGAGGTCAATAGGAGTTTGCTTCAGTAAGGAGTAGCAAAAAGCAGATCAGCTACAAGATTGAACCACTGGGATATAAAATTCACAAAATTTAAACATAACTGGAGTGAGATAATTTTTAAGCATGAATTCCAACAAAGCCAGCTTGTTGCTAGAAGGCTGTTCAGCTACTGAAGATTTGTCCTTGGATTCCTGTTGAAATCAATCCATAAAAATCATATTAAAGGATTAGGCATCAAACGTTTGTGTGTTGATGTGCATAAGAAATTCTTCACACTCAGACTGCTGACCTCACATTCTTAAGAGGATCTTTTGCCCCATAATAAAGTGTTCACTGTCAACAGTAATTCTTGCGCTTCGTGCATCTGTTGACAAGTCTGAACAGGAAGCTCTTCTGCAGGTAAAACTTTCAAGTGCTGTGCTTGTACAGGGGCTTTGTACAAAGCATGATGTAGGATTTGGACATACTGGTGAACAGTGAATCTTGATATTTATGCTGCAAGTGAACTATGAAACGTATATATTCTTTAGGCACAGGCACACTTGTAAGCACAAATATGCAGAAGAACTCATGAGCATACAAGAGAGTGCTTCTATTGTGTCAATAATCTTTGATTGATGAATTAATAAGTTTACTATGCACACATTTTTGTAAAAATCCACAATTTCAGGTATCTGCAACACTGGTTTCACAGAGCACTGAAATCATCCCTATGCATAATCCATGCATAAGCAGAACACTGAAGGATCATGAAGTTTTGGCTTATGATGCCAAACTCCCAGCTGAGCACTGGTGCTATTCTGGTCTGCATTTAATGCATACCTGTATACTCCTACCTCAGACCACAGGTGCTTTATATTCTACATACAGAATTAAGAAATTGGGGAAAGGTAATAATCCCTACCACCCCTGCACAGCACAGGGTGGTTTCACTAACAAGTGGTTAAGCATTTCTAAGATACCTGTTATTAATCTAAAAGTAAAGCGATCAGGTCCTAACTTGATGCAAACCAGTGCTTACCAGCAAACACCAGCTAGCAAACCGCCGCATAATTTGATTTTGTCAAGGAAATGCTTTCTCAGTAAGAAAATCTTGCATCTTCTACTGAAATGCAAGAGGCAAGTGGATTATACCAGACACTGCCTGGCTTATACTGAATTATTGCTAGCATACGTGTTTGAGTCTTACTCAAAAACAAAGGACAGAGTACAGGGTAACAAGCGATCAGTCATGTCTGACACGCACGCTATTTCCACAGAATTACTCATCTCTGTGAGGTCTAACACGTGTTAAAGGATTTTTCCTAATTCACACACAGATGCCTTGTAAATAAATGGCAACTATTCCTGTGACTAAACAGCTACTTCATAGGTACTTTGACATAAGTGCTCATGGAGTTTCCAATAATGCCATCTTCAAAACAAAAACTACGTACTTCCCCTCCTTTCACTTGTTTTTCAGGAAACCACATTGTCAGACTTCCTGTGGCTGACACAATCTCTATCGCAGCCCACACCACATGACAGAACGCGAGCTTCCCACGGTGATGCTCCACAATGTGTCAGGTGAGAACGTCAGACTAGAAAAAGAGGAGCTTTCATTTGTTTCAGGGTTTTTTTTTTTCCTTCCTGGCAGGACCGACAGTTAAACAAATTGGCTGCCAAGGGAAATAGGAAAGGGATGCTCTGAGCTTAACTGTGTGGTTAACACATTACGTCTTTCTAGGAGTTAATATACAAACTAAATCCAAACGATGAATTTGGGCATATCTTTCTCTCTCCCTGGTAACAGTAACTGCCTTCAAATCCTGACCTAGCTAATCGTAATCCTGCACCTCTCTAGATTTTCATCAGCAGATAAATTTAGCATTTAAGTCCCAAGGCACAAATTTTCTCAGCTCCTTTTTCTTCTGATGGGATTTTCAAGCTCCCTATTCTTCTGCCTACCAGCCTTGCTCCAGAAAACACATTGGCTGTGATCACCACAGAAGATCTAGCCCCAGACAACTTTTTTCTGAAAGACTTCTTGGCAGCAGGTAGGTAGAGCAGGCATCCCCCGCACAGCCAACAGCTGCATTCATACAGTTTTCATACCCCAAAAAACTGACGGTAAGGGAAGTATAAAGGGGCTTGTGACAAAGGGATGATAGCCAGACATCACTTTATCTGGGCCTTGACTTCCAACACACCGGTAGAGCTGTTCCATTTCTTTTTGTATCCTTGTGTTTGCCAAAAAACCACCCATGCAAGCTGAAGCTTTTGCTACACCCATGTACTGTGCAGCTCCACGGCTATTAAATGGGCTACATGCATTGCTGTGCACTTTTCACGAAGATGCACATTGCGGAACAAATAATCTGCTCCTTCACTTAGGAATCCTTTGGTTCAATATACAAAAAAAAATTTACAGTCCTTGTAAAATCTAGAGCATAAAGGGCAAAAGCAATGCAAGGAAAAATAAGCTTTTCTGTTTGTGTTTTTCTTCTGCTGCATAAAGCCAGAATGCTCAACCGGAGCTGGGGAGAAACAATATCGTGGCACACAAAGCGATTCAGCTTCCAGACTAGTTCAGTCCTGCTTGCTTCTACCCTGTTGTGTTCATGGATTCCTACAAAGTGAAAGACTCAAAACTCCTTTGTGCAGATACTCAGGCTGGACTGCCAGACTGAGAGAAGTGCTTTCCTCTTTCCCTCGATTCAGACGTTCACTCTCCTTTCTGACCTTGCTCCTCCCTTCCTCACGTATTTCTCCAACAAAACTGCTGGGACGTATAGCAGAATTTTGTTTAAACGTTTGTAAAACCATGGCTGTTAGAATGACTTAGGCAGCAAAAGTATTAAGCTTGCATGGATTTAGGAGGAGACAGGATAAATTCTGGCTTTGCTATGTGATTTATTTGAACAGTAGCAGACCTGGAAAAAAATGTTAAAAGGGAACATGGGCAGACATTATACACAAAGGCACTTCAAAAAACTAATAGTACAATATTAAATAAACATGGCAAAGTGCACATTTGTCTTCTTATAAGGACTCAGTCCTGTATCTTCCAGCACCCACATCCCAATGGCCTCAAACGGATTGCCACTGGCATCATCATGGGCATTACAGTTTGCCATGCAGGATATGCTTCAAAATTCCAGAATTAGCTTGAAACATTACAGCTCCATTTCTTTCAGCACATGAAATATTAGCAGTCAAGCTGCTCTTAGCACTGAATAAAATGCATAAGGCACTTGGCTTTTGTTAGCAGTGCTTATTTTGGATATGCAACTCAAGCAATGGTTTGGATCTAAATTTACAGTAATCCTCAGTACAAAACTAGGCTTAAAAAAAGTTACTGAAGTCCAGATGCTAAAATAAAGCTTCAGGAACAGCCCTGATTAGCTGGTGGGGTGTAAGTGCTCTGTCCTTGGAAGTACTTGGCAAGGAATTGTCAGAATTCCTCCCTCCTCTTTCCTGGGAGGAGCAGATGCTGTAACAGCTCCCAAAAGGAGGACACTCCCTTCCTTCCGCCTGCCTGGCTCCCTGCGGGGAATGGGTCTGGATTCACTACGCGGGACAGCAAGGGGAAGGGGGGATGTGATCCTCTCTCTTCACTGGACACGGACACAATCCGAGCTCAAATTACTGACTTGTAGCGTTGCCACAAAAGGAATCAGTTCAATTTTTGTAGAAGGCTTTGTAAGAAGGCTTGTGCAAATGGCTGTTCCTGAAGAGCATGGGGCCTTCAGTGTTCTGTGAAGCCAAAGATTTCAGAGGAGTCTCAAAAAGCATTCCCATCTTCCACTACAAAATCGCTTTTTAAGTGCAAAACAACATATCAGGACTCAGGCAGAAATCCACGTATGCAAATAACCAAAAAGGATCATGAAAAATCCTGAAAAACTACCCATCTTATGCATTGCAGAGTTTAGGGGAGGTGTAGTAGCTTTTTGTTGAACAAGTTAGGAACTTCTCCCCTCCTGCTCCCCAGCATGTCACAGACTTTCATCACCCCGTGATGGCTGGTATCATCTTTTTTATTTCAGCGCCCGCTGTTTTAGCTACTGGAACTTGAAGTATGGTTTACCCAAAGCTTTGGCATCACAGCTGCAACCTCAGAACAGAGATGATGAACTTAAAGGACGTAACAAGGAGCACTTGTACAGCTTGATCTCGTTCTGACACCACACAAAGCCCGACAGTACTGGTCATCTCAGGCTAATCGGTACAACCTTTGGCTCAAGGCCGCAGGCATTTGCTCGTACAAAGAATCTCATGGGGTTACACGCCATGGGCTACACATTAGGGTCCTTTGATTTCCATCTCACAAAGCGTACAGTAGAACTAGAAATGATTAGAGAAAAAGCCAACGTGGAAAGTAACAGCAGAGGACAACGTCTGGACAAGAAGAAACTAAATAAATGAGGACACGTCAGCTGGCTAGGAGAGGACAGAATCGACATCTAGAAAATAATGAATGGAATGATGTGGTAAAAAAGGGAATTATTTCCTGTATCCAATAAAGGAAGCCAGAGAGCCTGTCTTTATACTGGCAACAATTTAGAAACAAAGGGAAGTGCTTTTTCAAATAACAATTACAGCACGGAACTCGGTGCCCAGAGGAGCTGGTGGAGGCAAAGAAGCAGACAGGTTCAAATGGAGATCAGAGAAAGGAATGACGAACACGTCCAGCAGCAGTTACCAAGCACAATGGTCTGAATGCAAACGTCAGACTAGGAAGCTGCTATACAACTCTGTCAGAAGCTGAAAAGATACAGCAGGGAAAAGATAATTTCAAATATATACCGCTGTTCTCAGACCCTTTTTCCCAGTCCCTCTCCCAGTTGCAGTTTCAGTGTAGTAACCCATTACAGATATTCAGTGTGTCATCTCTGGTGCTTCTCTTGGCCAGGAAGCTACTCAGCAACACTGCTGTGCAAAGTTTGCTGCAATCCTCCAGGTTTACGAGGAGTCATTTCATTTGAACATGGCATGTTCCTTTTGTTTACCTGCTGTTCGGTCTCATGATGCAACCCAACATTCTTCAATCACTTCACAGTGCTCGTAACACAGCCAGAGGGTTTGTTACCCACAGAACATTGTGGTTTTTACAAATTTGTGCAGCCAGCCTTTCATGAATTATTCTTGCACACAATTAAAAAAAAAAAAATAAAAAAAAAATAAATCACAGACTAGGTTGCAGGTTTCTCCCTTCCACTTCACTCATATCCTTCTGGCCAAAAATCAAAACGGAGAGAGGCAAACGCGTTGCAGCTGGCTGAAGAGGAGGGCTGAGCATCCGGCAAGGTAACACAGCTGCCTGCCACATGACAAACACCCTGGTACCAGTGATGCACCACACTCACGGGCAAATTAATTGCCACTGTAGATCATCTTGTGATTATCTGCTCCTCAGTGCTTTCTCCCACTGCCCCCCAAGAGAATTTTTGACTAAACATCGGAAAAAGAGAACTAATCATAAATAATGCAATTCCAGTCACAGTATTTGAAACATTCAGCTCAAAAGTATGTTCTCACTGTTTCCTTCTGCTTGCTGTTTAGGCAGTCCCATGTATGTCACCATAGTGGACACGCTGTAGTGGATGTGAAGGGATCACCATAAGTATAAAGACCGGAATTAACTCCAAATTCCTCTGCTTTCAAGGAACTGTTTAGTTTAATGATTAAAACCTCACGAGTGCTTGGATTGTGTGAACACCTGGAAGAAAAGGTATTTGCTTGCTTATTTATTTGTAAACTCTAGCTACATAGTAGTCAAAGGAATTTTATTTGGTTTTCCAAACAGAGGTGAGATGGCAGTTTCAGCCAAAAAGTGAAGCCGCAGTGCAAAATCAGCACACACAGTTTCAGCACTTAGCTTTTGTTCATGTGAGAATTCACTTTCCCCTGGGGTGCGGTTAGAAGCCAATACTGCACCTTTAAATTTCCTACTGCTCTGCTTTTGCAGGTAGCTGTACTAATACCCCCACGCCCCTGCCTATCTAAGAAGCCTGCATACTTAAGCTGTAAAAAAAAAGATAATTAGGATTTTAAGCATTTAAAGCTGCCCTTACAACCTCAGTTCTGCCCTTACGCAGCACATTTGCATTGCTTTTTGCACAAATGTAGATTATTCAGTAATAAAAGTGTTCACCAAAAACCTTTTCCCCTCTTTGACGGTGACACCCAGGCAACTTTCTACCTAAAGCTCATCATGACTCTGTGTCCGTTTTTCAAAAACATCCAGAGCTTTTTGCAAACAGACAAGAGAGGTCCATTTCCTCAACTCCCTCCAACCTTTATATCCCTGCTTGAAAAATAAATAAATAAAGTTGTGACATGGCAGAGAACAAGCCAGGAAAGTATCAGCCCAAAAGAGGCAAGTTTTGGAAAGCCAAAAACAAAGGATGACAATAGGAATGCTTATATAATCTTAATTATAGAGGATGCTTCTTCCATAACCACAATGGCATACGCATGGCCTACAACTGCATATGTTGGAGAGAACAGCAGCTATTCTCCTGGCTTCTCCCCGTGCTCACATCCCTCTTACCACAGTTAACAAGGCAAAAGAAATTCATTTGCATCCCCTCCTCCCCAAAATGAAAAGGTTAACTATAATTCTAAGGGGAGATGAAAGTGTTATCACTGCTACAGAAGGACATCAATCTAAATCATCCTCACACTCAGTAAATCAATAGGATTTTTCTGGTTGCGTAAGAACAGCCGCGCAGTGTTTGCGTAGGGAAACGATCAATATGAATGTCATCCAAATACGGAACCGACAACAGCAGGGAACGTGATCTCGGGCAGGAGATGGGGGGAGGGAAGGGGCCTCCACCAGAGGAGAAAGGGAAAGCGTCGAAGGTGTTGGAGTCAGGAAAACCCTTCCAAGTTTTAGTGCCTCAGCAACCTCCATTCATATCTTCAGAAATGTCAGAAATCAGGAAATATTACTTCGGGTTGCATGCTTCTGTCCTGGCCTATCAAACAGGCAGAGTAGTAACAGCAAATTACTGGAAACTGCACTTTGAACTTCGCCACTGGCAAGGATCCCAGTCAAACAGAAATGTTCCTTTCCTCCGTGGGGCCTCTCGTATGGGGGTGTCCCCATAGACGTTCAATAGCTGGTTGCAACAGGTTGGAATGAGGCCCTGAGCCAGAAAAACAAGCCCTGACCAGTATGATTTCCTACTTGCCTACGTTGTTTATTATAAAGATGTTTTGGCACATCTCTCCCAGCTGCGTTGGGCTGTATTAGAGGATCGAGGCCCATCGAGGAAAAACTGGCACCATTTTCACAAATTGTTTACTCCTCCTTTTCTTCCAGCGTTCTGCCTCGTGCTTCCCTGTACGCGTGACTATAGGTGGTAACATAAAGATCTCTCTAAAGAAGAATTAGAAACTGTCAGACCGGTTGCTAACGAAAGGTGCTGTATTTCCTGCAAATAGAAAAGTAATTCACTTCTAAACCCTATCAATATTTCTAGCATAGACAGAAGAAACAACATTTTTCTACGCACCAGACTTTTACAACACGGTAGTAAAAAAAAAAAAAAAAAAAAAAATCTTACAACAAAAGTGTTGAGGAACAGTAACTTAATGTTATTAACAACCCAGAGAGTACCCAGGGAGTGCAGAAAGGCATTGTAGATTTTCCCTTTCCGGAGGCGAAATGATCAAAAGATTGGCCTCTTTACAGTCTGTTATATTCCTGTCTAAGAAAACCCAATTTGCACAAGCAAATAAACTAGCTCATTATAAAACTAAGGGGTCAACCTAAGTCAGATAAACTCAAAACTCAGACAGCTGAAGAAACAAACTTTTATTTAAGCCACAGCACAGGTGATCCTAAGAGGAAATGGTAAATCCCCACAGAGCCACAGCTTCCACACTGGGCACCAGAGAGCAAGAGGAATGGAGGTGTGGGGAGAGAGCGTTTTGCAATTTTCTGAAGGCACACAGCTTACCACACGTTTAATCAGAAACAACAGATCCCAGCTTTGCATTTGAAGGGGGGGCGGAAAGCAAAGAGAAAAATCAAACATTGTAGTCACAATGCAGCACGTCAGATGTTATTGCTTATACCTCACCGTATTTCTTGGCCCTACAAACCATAATATGTAATCAGTTCCTTGCCTTTTTTTTATTATTTTATTAAGAAAAAAAAAAAACCACACAAAAAAAACCAACCAAGATTTCTTCTTATCCTCTCCCCTCCAGTAAAAAATACAAACCAAGGAACCTTGCTTAGGTTTTGGAGATTTGGAAGGGGCAAGAGGGAGGTGGGGAGACATTGCCTTCATCTTTTTGCCCCCCTCCTTGCAGTTGACAGCGACTTCTTGCCTAAGTGTATCTACACATACTCCTCCCCATTATCATCCTCAACTTACATCTAATCACTCTGCCTACATCCCAGCCCAGTAAGCATTACACCATCAGTCAGGTCTATAGCAGCTGAGCGCAGGTTCCATTTTTCCCTTACTGTTGAAAGGAAAAAAAAATAAATAAATAACTGATGACATCAGGACTAGTGAAGAGGAATTTTTTTCTTTTTTTTTTTTTTTTTTAAAAGCCTAAATATCTTACCAAGCATCTAGAAAATAATTTGTTTCCAGTAAGTTTAATCTAGCCTTCCTGGTGGCCAGTCAATAATGTTTTGTGCAGCTTCTGGTAATATTGGCATACATTTCATTTTCAAAAAGAAACAAACTTGTGTAAGAAAGTAACACACTGAACCTCACAGATGTTTCTGTAGAGGTTCCAGATCAATAAATCCTGCTTCCAATGAGACTTACAAAGGCACATATCCAGACCTTATGGAAATAAAGCATTTATGACAACTTCAGCCTGTTATTGTATGTCATAAGGACAGCACTGTTTGTGCTGTACTTTAAGACTCTCTTCTCCCTGCCCCTCTCCAAGTGGAGTTACAATGTAGGTTGCAATGCAGAGAGATTTACCCCATTGCACTGTCTTCTACGGAAACCTAATAACCATTCCTCAACATAAAATTTGCCACAACTTCAGTGGGAGAAAGTACTTTACTGTGTATTAACATGTCCTCTAATTTTGGTCTAAAAGTTAATCTGTTTCTTCTGCACTTGCAAACTCAACACATGGAAAAAAATGTAACATTTGAACCACACAACAGATATTTCTGTAGAAAAAAAAACAATAGATCTGTAGCCTATGCCACTAAGTGTTATTTCATGACACCCGCTCAGACAAAACCATGTCATGTATCAAAAGAAGGCAAAATATTTTGTAATGCCAGTACAGTAGAGGACAGAAAAGCTTAGACATTTCATAAATACAGAAATAAATGGTTTGAGGCATTTACTGGTCTTCTTGAATGCATGAAACATGCCACAGCTGGCAGTAACATGCTTTGTCTCAAGTGTTAGCCGTGCTAGCGCCCTGTTTCCCCGATTCTTCTGCACACATCAGCTTCAAGTGCAGCGAGCAACTACGACTTGGAGCATGCTTTTGTACCTGCGTGCAATCGAAAAGCTGTGACACAGTATGCGATTATGCCATCTAATAGACTTTTAATTTCACCGAGTGCTCTCTCATGCTTAAAGTTTCGCTAATAATTTTCACATTATACACCAACAAGTTGTACTTCATGCTGTATTCTCGAGAATGGCTCTAAACAGTTAATGCTAGTTTGGGGTTTGCTTTTTTTTAAACTATATTACTACTTTGCATTAAATGGTGTGGATTGATTGACAATAAACCTACAAAGCAAAACCTGAAAACTGCACTATTCCTGCAGTGCTGAATTCTGTATCTTATGAATCAGACCCAGAGCTGCATTTGAGCAGGTTAAGTAGAAGCAGCAAACAGGAATTCAATGAAGCACAGTTTTACTGAAAAAAAAGTTTTGAAGTATTACCCACCTTCTGCACTGCTTGGACTTCACGGATCACTGAATTTATCCCAGGGAGTAAGATTAGATGTCGACACAAATTCCACTCGTTAGTTCATTGCAACGCATAGCAGTTGAGAAGTTACAGCTGATACATCATCAAATGGTAAAATCCACTGAAGTCGGAAGCGAAACTTGTTCTAAAGAATGAAAGAAGAAACAAATTAGCATTAAAAAAAAGGAAAAATAGAGTTAGGCCACTATCAGAAACTATGTCATTAAACATTTTTCACTACTACTGATTTGGCACTTTCATCATGGAAATTGTACTGTGTGCAGCATGCATGAACTGAACTGGTTTTAAGGGTTCCCCCCTCCACTTGTTCCCCCTTAAAAAAAAAAAAAATCATGCTGAGATTAAAAGGATAGAGCAAAGTGGGTAATATTAAATCAAGGGCTTGATAGAAGTTGCTCTGTCATTATAATCTTGTTATATTCTCTCCCCTACCCAGCTCAGACTTAGGAGGACTCATTTGTTAAGGCCACTTTTGCTTTTCCTCCCTTTTTATTTATAGCACTGGTTATTCTACTGTTGTATTTTAGAAGATTTACCACACTAAGTTTTCCTTGCCCACCATCACATTTCTTTTCCTACCATCAAACTACGTCTGACTCCATGTGAAAATGTGCCTATTGCCTGTATACTTTTTCTATTTTTTTTAAGTTCTGTTTAAGCCCTATGTATATATCTCACTTGCCCCCTAATTTCCTGAATGTGATCTATATTTCCTCACTGAGGTCGCACAGCAACACAGGCCTTACACTACAGCAGCTTTGCTCCTGTTCTGTCAGAGGAATCAAGTTACCAGGAATGTCGATGCCCTTTCTCAAGAGGAGTGGGTTAGGGGAGAAAGACAAATATGTTTAGTAAGATTTTTCCAGAGGACACATGCTGCCCTGAGACAATCACTTTAGTAGGCAGCTGATTCTGCTTGTTTACTTGTTTAGACAGTGAAAGGAAAAAAAAAAAAAAAAAAAAAAAAAAGGGGAGGGGTTCAATTTCCATTCCTTGAACACAATATATAGCAGTAGGGTTGATAGAGAATCTCCCCAAGGCAAACATGGAAGAGCCATCCTGAATGCTGGAAAACTGTACACGGTAACAGCACGGACCGTGCCACACGAGACTGTTGGCTTCACACTTATGTCACTTTTCATGCAAGGTCAAGAAATCAAATTCTGTTCTTGGTTGCAGCGGTAAGCAGATAATGAGCACTGTAACACCACTGGGCTTGCTACGGCTAATCTCAGATCTATAAAGGGGGACAGGAGCGACTGATTCCCTTGCAGAAGGAAACGTTCTCTTCTCCAGCAGCGGAGCAGGTTCTGTATGCCAAGAAGCACGGCGAGAGGAATGGAACAAGAGTACAGTCAAAAGGAAAAATAACTGGGGGGTGGGTGGGGGATGTGGAGAACATATAAAAATCACAGCTGATACCATTTTCTCCCATACACTAATACCTTGAAGAGTTCAAAGGTTTTCCATGCCTATGGCATTTGGCAATCATAATCACACAGTAAAATACCTAAGGTTAATGAGTAACCTCTAAAGGAAGTTACTTCACATAATGACAGCAATTTCTCTGAACTAAATGTTAATAATCAGGCCTGTAACACGGTGAGAAGGAAATAGTGGGCAATCGGCAAATGGAACTCTGTTACCTAGTAACGAGTCCTTGAGGTATGAGCCTCCAAAATTTGAGCAGGCAAAACATTTTCAAGCAGACAGAGCAGCTTGACAAACACACAACATTTTGTAAAACCAGCAGCTCGCCCTGACATGGAAAGTGGAAGCAGGTGTGGCAAATTATTTTGTTAGCCGGCAGTCTGAGGGAGAACTAACTAACGGCACAGTGAAGGAAACACTGTCATGTCAGCAGCAGCAGAGAAACCAAGTTCACGTTATTCTGTGCAAAGCATCGAGCAGCAGCACGGCGTTTCACCAGCACTGAAGATAAACGGGAATCCTGTTCTTTACGCTTGCGTCGTCCATACTTCGCTCTCGTGCCCTTGTCCTGCCCATCCAGCGATAAGCAGAGCCCTGCCGTAACTTTCGGCGGAGTACGTGCAACACTTGCTGCCAATGAACCAGTAACGCTGCTGAGTCAGCAAAACCGCCCGTAGCTACCAGGTTAGAGAAACTGTTGCAGAAAGAGTTTCAACACCTTCATTATGAATGGGGTAATACATGCTCTGATCCTAGTCGGGGTCATTGCAGTTGGCGATGAGGAAGAGCATCAGGATGATTGCCACACTCAAATGCACAAAACAGGATTTCCCAAATGTTCCTTTATAGCGACAAACGTATTGTCAAAGTCGTCTTACAAATCCATCTCCTTTCAGTCAGTTTAGGAAACCGCATACCCTCATCATCCTCCATCTCATAAAATTCTTTTGACAGGTACAGGAACTGCACAGAAAAAGCATAAAAACCTCTGTCAAGCTCCTTCATGCATTTTTCTGTGATAAGCAAATGGCATGTTTTATCTGTAAAGCTGGACAAACCAGCTCTTCGCAGAACATTAGCAAATCCCATGTAAGCCACAACTGAAAAGCATTTACTACAGCAGCCTCACCCTCCCAACGCCAGCCCTTCCCCTCTTCTTTGCTGATATGCTCAAAAGTGTGTCCAGAGCCATGCAAAGGCTTGGGTTTGTATATTCGCTGATGGCTCTTGATCCATATTACCGATCCAAGCACCATGAACCAGCAATAGAACAGTCAAAGACGCCTCATTCAGTCCTACCTCATAACATACAGAATATTTACTTCCAGAAGAAGCAACTCTTAACAGTACTTATTAAAAAGAAACCGTGTATCTACATAATAGGCTCATGTTTTTCCTGACATTTCCTGGGAATTAAAGTCTGTCTGGAGTTACCAGCCAGGTTGCTACACCTTTATGTAACTCTTGCTGCCAAGAGTTTCTAGAAAAAGCTGTGTGATAACATTAATATTGCCAAAGTCTCTGTACAGAAGCAAAGATAAAAAGTTTTGTTTTGTAAGAAGAAATATATATATATATATATTCCTGACTGAAATTGTTCATTGATTTACAACTAAGCATGGCCAGTTTGTTTGTTTGCATATTTTAGTAAAATCTAATCAAAATTGGCCACACCGCATTTTCTTGGTGAAAGAAAACCCTGTTCCTGATTTTCCCCTTATCTTAAAAACAAACAAGGAAATTTGATTTTAAGATGTGCTGTTAAGGCAAAAGTAAATTTGATTTTTAAAATTCGCAAAGGCCAGGAAATTCACAATTAACCTTAGTTCTAACCTGCGAGCAAAACCAGCACTTTCATTTCATGATCAGAGATCTGGACCACGTAAGACACTGTTCAGTGCTCTTGTATTTGGATAAATTCAGATCCAAAATAATCCCTGCAGGAGATGACTCTAGGAAAAGAAGCCACAGTGAAGCCAACACAGCTGGGGAACTGGGGAAAGACAGGATCATTCTTGAATGGGTGATACACCATACGCCACAGCATCCCCAGCTCCCCTCAATTTCACTTCTTTCGGCAGAATTCCTTGCAAAAGAATGTTTTGCTTAACTTGACCCTAGATCATACTCTATAGCCTGAAGTTAGCGATAAAGCAGAGTTAAATACTTAAATAATCCTGATATGGAAAACTTGGGATAAATCTGAATTTCAAGTCCCTCTGTAAGAACATTTCTTAGGAGGAAATAGCTGGTTAGCTTTCAAGTGCTATGCTTGCCACACATGCCCTTAATCAATCGGGTCTAATTTCACTAGCTTGAGACACTTATATCAGCTGTGCCTCCTCTTCATCATATTTGGAATCAGAAGAGAGCTAGATAAAAGTGACCACAGAAAACCATCCTCAGCCAGAGTAACGTAAAATTACTTCTTAAACCATCAGATCTTGTGGTAGACGTACAGAGAAAATAAGGAAGACCAAATTTAGCAAGACTCTATGTTCTACCTGGTTTCCGCTATCGGAAAGAGAACACATTTACTCCTTTAGACTCAAAAGCATATCCCCAAATCATGAAGCTATAGGCATAGCTACATAGATTGCTACAAAATGAGGGCCAAGTCTCATAGTAGCACAGCAATATTGTTTCTACCACTTGAGCAGGTTCACGTTGTTATTTTATCCTATGTCAACACGCCGTATCGCAGATACGAGCAGGATGTTATTTGGCGAACAAAAGCTACTAGTGACCAAAAGCACACAGGTAAAAGCATCAGCTATAAAACCAGAGAATGATAGCTACAGAAATAATTACAGATTTAGCATGTGCCATTGTTCAGATATCTGACTCCAGGAATGGAGGAGCTGACTGCTTTCCAGGAACAGTCAAGTACCCACCTTCGGCCCCTTTATGGCACTCAAAAACAGCAGCAATCAGAGACACAAGGCGCGTTCTAACTTGTTCTGATAGAAGTCAATATTCAGCATCACACATTTTTGGCTACCTGCCTTCAAGGAAGGCAAGGGAATGGGCAAAAACAAGGCAAGCCCTACATGGCCCATGAGCAAGCGGTGTACTTCATGTGCCAGGGCTACACCGTGGCACGCGGCATAACGGCTAGATTGGCACAGGGGCGACTGGGCAATCAGAGCCTTCACCCGTGAAAGGTGGCAAGGCAGCAGGACCTACTTAAGCCAGTGCCACGAGGTCATCCTGGGACACAGCCACACACACAGCTTTATTCCCTTCCATAACGGCCAGAACAACAAAGCTCCTGTGGAGCTGCTGGCAACGCCACCTGCAAGCCATTGCTGGAACACAGGCTCGGAGGTGCACAGTTTGTAGCCCAAAGCATCTGGCAACATCTTCAACTTTGGCAGGCAGCTTGTAAGGTCAGGAAACCCGGCTGCCCATCACCTAGAGTCTCACCCAGGGCAGACCAAAGTAGCTGGAGGGCCCTGGCTGCAGAGAGTCACACTTTTATTTTTTTCACAGTTGAATTCACAAGATGCGTAGCCATTCAGAAAAGGAAGATGAGGTCAATGATTGATTTTTTTTTTTTTTTTAAACAATAACCAAAGACTGCTGCTAAAAACCCTTCCTCCCTCTAGTATGTGCCCTTAGAAGACTTCACCCTGGAGACTGACAATAGAGATGTTTCAAACAAACTAGACGCTGGACTCATCATCTGCACCTCAGCCTGATCCAGCCCTGGCACATACCGCCTTTACAGTGGAAGAACTCTTTATCCACAACCAATCTCAAGTGACTCATTTTACACTTGGGCTAGGGAGATCAGAAGGAAGCCTCGTGACTTATAATCCATAGTTAAAACTGCAAGAGCATAAAGACAAGTTATCTGACAAAATGAAAGTTAAATAAATACAGGTGCCTTGTGGTTGCTACTTGCTGATCTGGCAACAGTTGTTAGTCATTTCATCAGAAGGCCCATCTGCAAGGATCTGAGAGTCAAAAGCTTTGATTGTTTGCCCTTCATGTTGTCTGGCTCCTCTTCACTCATTCTCAAGAGCCAATGAAGGCTCAGAGTAGTAACAGAAACCTATCCAAGCCATGCTGTTCTGCAGATGTTTAAAAGATAAATGCACAAACTGTGAAGGAGCTCACACAATACATGGCAAATGTTTTTATTAACTGTCCTAACTGGAAGTCGTAGACTCTAGGCTCTCCTAGCGCGTGTTTTGGCTTTTAAGAAAGGAAGTTTGTCATGGGGTTTTCTGCGAGTGTCTGTCATTCTGAGACAGTTTAGAGCCGGGCGCAGCCCGCTGGTCTGCAATGGGAGAAGGCTGCGCTGTAGTGGAAGCGATGTGGTTGTGCTGCTGGGAGAAGCGGGAATCAGATCCCTTTCACTGAGGCAGCGTGAGGACCCTGGGAAGCTGCATCCACCACTGGGCTCAAGTCAGCTTCTGGGGAGCAGCTCCACAACTTCAAAGGAATTCCTCCTCCTTGTTTCAGTCTGCCCAGTGGCCTGGATACGGGGGTCAGGCATACAGCCCTGGGTTTGGCCCTTTGGGAATTAAAAGCGGAAAGAACCACAGGGGAACAAGTGGAGCATGAGAACACGGGACTTTCCTCACAGCACACTAGGGGTTGGAGTTCTGCAGGAAGTCAAGCCATGTGACAGTTGCTTCTTCTTAGCCTTAAAATGCAGGACAATACCCACTATAAAGGATTTTGTGCCAAAAGGGAGAAACCAGCATCACATCCATAAAATACCTTCAACAAGTGGCTTGCACCAGGGAAAAGATCACATCCACATGTGCAACTTCAACACTCGGTGCTGAACTCGTGTCTCTCGAATTTCCTGTGCTGAACAATATAGGACAGCCCCAGAGACGCACTAAGCATTGCAAGGGGTGTTGGCACAAACTGACAGCAACCAAAAAAAATTCAAATTCAAGGCTGAAGCGCTTTCCTTACCTCATCCCATTGTACTTAGTTATTTCAGCACATAATTGCTAACATCCTTCATTGATCTGAAATTCCTGTGGATACAATAAGACCAGCCACGGATGGATGCTAGCCTTCACTCTGAGTTTACATGCCTTTGTTACAGCCCCCTGGGCTGAAAATGTATAAAGCTTTCAAAGTGTCAGTGACCTAAATACGTTTCTGAAAGCCCCGAGAGCGTTTGTGGGTGCCCCTCATGATGCATACAGCCCATTTCCTGCAACCACGCAAGCCTTAGGCTCCCCTGCACATGACAGCTCCTCTTCCCAGGCCTCTTTATTTGTCCTTTTTTCACTTACAGTCATAAAATCATTTCCTCTTCCTCCTGAGCTCCGCATTAGCTATGATCAGCTGCCACAGGGCATCCCACTTTTAAACTCTCTGTGCAGCCCCATCTGAGGGCTTTGGTGTCAAGGCTCAGAAATATTCACTGGAGCATAAAGGATTTATTAATCTGTGAGTGGGGACAGATGCACAGGTGATTTTTTTCACGCCCAGGGTAAAAGGGAGCTATTGAGATTACTGTAACACACAAGAGCATCATGTAAAAGTACTGCTACATAAGGAAGAGGAACAAATTGGGAGATGTGTATGAAATTTATAGATGTTGATATTATATATTTATATTCTATATACAGATATGAATACTTTCCATTAGTAAGAAGAAAGAGTAGGTAACAGATATTTCTGACATCTTAAAAAAAATGAGCATCATTTTTTTATTTCAGTAGCCCACTTTTAAAATGCTAATGTAGTGCAAGTTACTTGAACTCATGTACCAAATACACTCCAAGAAGGCCTTTGCAGTTATTCCTAATGGTTCAGTAGAAATATATGATCTGTTTAGCCTGTGTTTGAAAATGTTCAGTCCTAACCTATATATTAGAAGCATACCCCTCTTCAAAGTAAGACAAATATTTTAAGGTTTTCCTGTCACTTCCCAAACCCAGCTCAGAAGACATTGGTGAAAGCAGCACAAAAATGACGGTCCGGGGTTTGTTTCAGAGAGCGATAGGATATAGAAGAGAAAGTGGAAACAACAGGTACTCCTTCGTGTACGCAGCATGAACACGTTTTGTTGAGATGGAAGTGCTTAACGCACAAATATATTCCAAGTCTCCAGCAAATCTGCAATCCAGATAAGGTAAAGCTAAAACAGACCAACCATGTGTTTTTCACGGACATTGTGAGATCCTCATTTTGAAGAGCTGCTTCACTCCTTCCCTCCCCTAGAATCGGTCTTGAATATTTTTTAAGTGGCTCTCTAAACCAAGATTTGTCTAAACTGTGATGGTCTCTACAGCAAACAAAAATGCTGGAAAAGCACAGGTTTACTCCAGAACTAGTTTTTGTGATTTTTAAGATGACTTTTTAGTATCCACCTCAGCCTGCTTTTGGTTTTCAAATATTATTGCCCGAGATACAAGAGTCCTGCTCCACGCAGCTTCAGTAAAACTCCTACTTTCTTTTCACACATCAACACTCTTTGAAGGAAGGAGACAGCTCAAGCCCAGGCTGCCTCATGGCTAAGCACGCTCAGCAGCAGCTGGGAAAACGGGTCACTTACTGGCAGTTGACTGACCCCATTTCAGGCTGAATTGCAGGATGTGTCCCAACATTTGGGGAACGGCAGAGTTTATTTGCTGTCAGGGAGGTGAAGGTTATCAGCATGGCTGGGAGCGGAAATGACCCGAACTTGCAGCGGGGCAACTTTGTGAGCATAGGAAACGCTCCAGCAGCCCTAGCCAGTCTCTCCCTACTCATTCTCACGAGGGTATCGCAAGGTAGGGATAAAGCCTCCTCAACTTGCCACAAAGCAATGATGACCAAGCCCTCAGTCACCTCACTCAGCTGGAAACACATAAGCAAGGCCCATCCTTCCCAAGGGGCCAGCCAGAGCAGCATCCGCTAGGTCCCGCTAGACGAAAAAAAAAAATAAAAAGGAAAGGGGAGCCCATATCGTGTCTTCCTCTGGCCTTGCATTCCCTCTCACTATGAGGGGCCCTTCCTAGGTGAGGTGGTGGTATTCCCTTCTGAAAGAAAGTGAGAAAATGGTCACCAAAATGCAGCCAGCTGACTCCATTTTCTATTGTCTCAATACCCAATACCTTCACTGTCATCATCGTTTTCAAAGAAGCAGGACAAAACATCTCTCCAAAGAAGCCGAGGGGTGCTCAGGCACATCTAGACAGTGCCAGGGCTCCATTCCAACCACACAAGACATCAGCCACCTGGAGATGTTTTTCCTACCGATTTCAGTGGACTTGCCACATCAGACCACTTAACTTCACACAGGTAAATTCCTGTACTCACAGTGGCACTGTATGGAGCATTAGACCTTATTGCCACAGAAGGAAGTTTTAACCTGAAAGCAAACGACCCATTAAAAAAAATGCAATTCAAACATCCAGAGATCATCGCTTAATGGCACACTGTGCTGCAATCTGTTATATTGGTTTATGTCCCCAGTGACTCACAACATCATTTCAATCCTATCAGCATGCCAGGAGCTGTTCTATGGGAGATGTCAACGATTTTCATCATCTTTCTTCCCTCTTTTCCCTTCTCCCCCTTCCCAGCCCTCTCCCAAAAAGCCAACTTTCACACAAAACCCTTTTTTTCAGGTCATTCTGAGGAAGATGCTGCTTTGACAGCATCATGCATTTTCCTTCTTGCAAATTCTGTGGAAGCCCCGCTTAAGAAAGTGATATATGGCCAGAAAGAGACCCTCACCCTCAAACCTAATTAGAAGCCTTCGCTGTTCTGCAGGGTTTCAAGAGGACAGGAGCCTGAGGCAGCTGGATAGGAATACGAGGCATACCATGCTCAAACAGCTTTCTCATATTCATTCAGTGACCAAGATCCATCTGGTTATCATCAGCTGCAATACAGTCTGAGACAAAGTGCATTGTTAATAGGGTGTGTTTGAGAGAAAAGTCACAGGGAAGTGCCCTAAACTAAGTGATTTCTGAAAGTAATGGCTACAGAGCGTATACCACACAGTAGCACTGCTCTAATGGATATTTTTCTTCCGTCATCGCCATTAGCTGTATGTTTTTGCTGGCAAGATTCAAAAGGAAAAACAGAAGGGGTGGCAAAGCACCTTCTCTAGTTGAGTGATACTACTTCCTAACACAATATTTTAAGGTTTGTAAAATGCGATACACAATGATGGCTGCAAAATAATAGTGATATTTACAAATAGAGAGAGCGGAAAAAGGATAAAGATGATTTACCTAATTCATTTAAAGATGCAATCTTTCTTCTAGGTAAGTACAGAGATTTTGGCCCTGTGCAAAGATTTCAGACTTCTTTTTCACAGTATCATTTTAGCAGGTAAGAAGTGAACTATGTAACTAAAACAACATAGATGCATACACACGTACACTAAAATATGTCAGTAAAAACCTCATAAAAACACAACCAGGCTCACACATGCTCAAAGATCTGGAAAACTTAAATCCTAATTTTGCTTCCTTTTTCCCGTAAAGAAAATAGGATTTGCCATACATTATCAGAATAATAGTTCCTTTTGTCCATAAGCTTGTCTCTAACAGTAACTCAGGACAGCATTTTAGAGTATGGTGAATGTTCTCCAAGTAACAGTTTTGCAGCACTTTGCACCTATGATTACATATACTAATTCCAAAGCATTAATTAACTTCAAGACCTTTCATCACCATTACTCAAGTTCCTCTGTCTCTAAAATATCAAGTCACATATTAACATATATGACTGACAATTGCATGTTATTTACTAGCTGGAGACTGTGCTTTTAGGCCACAATGCTATTCTGTTTAGCGCTGTATGAAACAGAGGAAGAAGCAGATCACACCGCCATGTTTCACTAGGGCACTGTGAAAATGTAGATGAACTGATGCCGCTGAGGGATGCCCCACTCTGAGACAGCTCACATATTAGATCGAGGGCTGCAGATTCTCTGCTGCTGAAAAAGAAGCAGTCAAAAAGTCAATGGCCACCTAAAATAAGTAACTGTATCTATTTTTTTTTTAAATTAACAACAATGTAAGAGGATGTCTGAGTTCTTCCTACAGTCACCTGCCTGCATATAGCTACTGGACACAGTGCCGCCTGGGACATGGGATGAAAAGCTGGACACCAGAGAAGCAGAAGCATGATAACTGGAGGAGAATCAGGACACAAACGAGCAGGAGGCTTTAAGTCAGCTCTCCCTGAAGCCTCTGTAACTCAGAAATAGAAATACCTTGCAAGCAATACACCCTTGCGTTTAAAATCAAAGGTTATAGCATGATATTTTTTTCCTCTTGCCCTTGTTCCAACTTTCAGAAATTTAGCTACATTCTACACAATCAAAGCATTCATTCATCATCTTGATTTCTTGCCCTTCCCACTGTAAAAGCTATTCTACTACCTTTTACTAACTTATGTACAAGTTGCTGTTTTTAGCAGGCTCACGGAAGGTTGTCTGGAGGCAGACACTCTAGTAACTCAAGCAAATTATTTCATCTGGTACCAGAGATTTTATATGTATGCTTATTTTATAAAAGTCTATGCAGTTATTTCATAAAAGATAGTTTTTATTCTAGTTATCTGTTTCATTTTCTATACACGAATGCAAATGAAAGATGTCTTTGTTTGCTAACAAAAGGTTGAATATCTGAGTCGGGAGTCAGGACAGAAATAAAAGCTCAGACTGGATCATTTCCAACAGGAACTAAAACCGGAAGAATTGCAGTAGTCTTGTGATACAGCAAGGAGTTACATAAAACACTTGACATCGCCGGGAAGTTCTTTCTAGGGATGATGTCACAGTTTGCTCTGTGGACCTTCTTCTGCGTGTGAGGTGACCTGCTCCGCAGGTTCAAGCTGCTATCTGTTATTGGAACAGATGACCCCAGCAAGAGAATCACTTTATTTCATAAATTCCTGAAGTTTAAAGCTAAATGGAACTGTTGTGTCACCTAAAATCCCATAGTCTGTACAAGACGCCATTTAATCCCAGTCACCTCTCTGCTCATCCCAGCAGCTTGTGTTTGGTTTAAGCATCTCTTGCAGGTAGGCCTGCAGTCCCGACCTGAATAAACCAAAAGCTGGGGGATTTATCACTTTGCTTGGTAGTTTATTGTAGTGGTTATTAAACCTCACTGCTAAAGACACACGCCTAGCTCAGAGTTTTCTGGTTTCAAGTTCAGTCTTGTGACTTATCCTGCGAAATCACAGAGCCCTTTAGTACATATTTCCTCTCCACAAAGGTGCTTAAGCGCTGTAATCAAGTCATTCCTCAATCTTTTTTTGTGATAAGCTAAATAGATTGAATTCTTGATCTCTTTCTCAGGCCTTTAAGCTAGCTCTCAAACTTTCTGCGCTCTTCAGTCTTTTAACATCCTCTTAAAAGCACAGGCAGAGGGTATGCTGCACTCCAGTGCAGCTCCTCAATGCTGTGTTCTTTATACATCGAGGATTACACTAACACTCGCACTCCCTCTGAGCCCAGATCCTTTCCCAGATATGTTTTATGGGATACAGGTCCCATTCAGGAGTCAAACCCTCACTTTTTGCTCCTAGGAGAATAATTTCTCATTTGAGTACAGTATGGCACATTTTATTTGAACAGGACCAACTCCTTAAGCTAGCCATGTCACTCTGCAGGGCAGCGCTCCCTTTTCTGTTGCTTTTCTTTCACTCGCACACCCTTCTCACAGGCACTAAGGGAGGCCAAGGCTTACACCCAGGCACCAGGATCTCCACACCCCATCCTACATTGTCCATGCTGTGGCTGCCTTCTGGCCAGCACAGCCATGTTTCTCACCCACAGCACTGCTGGCTCCTGGTTTAATTGCAGCCCTTGAGCAGGGGCACATGCGGATGCCAGATAAATCATCTCTCCTCTACTGTGGCAGGAGCTCTTACGCTGCTTTAGGAAACCTGCATGGCTGCTGCCATCTCAGCTGAAGGGCTCCAGTCTAAGGAGCAATGGAAAAATGACCATGAAGTATCCTCATTCATGCATGAGGGAGATGAGACTGACTGCTCAAGAGAGGGGCAGAAAACCTTTTCAGAAAAAGAGGTAGAGAAGAGGCTTAGCATTCCTCCACAATCATTAGTCCCTACTTATTAGTCACAGTCCTCATTAAAAGTGTGATGTGAAGGAACAGAAAAGTGCCACCTCACTCCAACTGACATGTGCAGGCATGAATCTGGTCCCAGATGTACCCATCCCTCAGGTCTGTATATCCTGTTTTCTAATGACCAAGGAATCCTCTTCACACCTTCCGTAACAGCACAACACCGTACAGATGTGGCACTGCCAAGGGGCTTTGAGCTCTCTTGCTATGAGCTTTGCCATAGATAGAGAAAAAAATGCAGCAAAATAAGCAGAGCAGTGTTCTGCTTCAGCAAGGTGACACGCGCAGAGCGCTAACGCTATGCCTGATCTTGCAGCAGGACTTATTCATGAGAGCAGGCTTATGAGCTCTCTCAGGGTGTGTCACAGAAGGAAGCAGCAGCAAAAGAAGTCAAGCACTGTCAGTAAGCGCTGGTATCCTTTTGTGCTGAGGGAAGGTGTAGGGAAAGGGGAGAAAGAGGGAATAACTAAGTTACCTTGAACAAGGGTTGGGCAACAAAATTTCTGCCTCGTGCTTTCTTGGGCTGCATGTTCTGGCCCAAAAATCCAAAACAACAGTTCTAGCTACACAGAAACACATGCCAGCTGCAGGGGAAAAAAAAAAAAAAACCAAAACAAATAAAAAAACACTCCAAGAAAAAAAAAAACACACCCACCAAAAAAAAAAAATCCCATCTATTTTTTGGAAGGCATTTAATTGTGACTTATTTTTCCAGAGACCACCCTATATATCCCATTGCAACAGTTTTGACACTTTTCCCTTCAGCTTCCACTTGAATCGCCACTGAAACCACCATTAAATGGCAATGTACGACAGATTAAAGGAAATCATCTCTGATTTACTTTGTATTGCAGATGACTTTGGGAGGAAAAAGCACATTCTGACAGCTGTTTCCATTTCATTGTGCTTTTTTGTTTTTGAAAAAGAGAAGACCATTTGTTTTCAATTTGTCTATAAATAATAGAGAAAAACACAGCTGAGGGGCCCAGTGTGATTTTTATAGAAAGTTCATTTTTAGAAATCTGATAAGCTTATAACCACATATGTTTGAAATCACAGTAATATAAAATACAGAAACTTTAAAAACCCTACTTGTCAAGCAACCTAGTATTTATTTTTTCTAGCACTTAGCAGCATTTGTCAAATATTGTATGTTGGGGACAACTTTGGTTCTAGAGACTGAACGCGTGAAGAAATATCTTGTAGATCTTCCACAAGGTACCAACCCAGAAGACACTCCAACCCAGAAGACACTCAAGTAGCCCCTGTACAGTCCAAAGGCTTGCTTGCCTGGACAGAGTTCAAGCAGGATGATATGCCAGGTCGGACAGCTGTTGCCTGCTAGTTCGAGAAACAAATGGAGACGGAATCCGCACTGCTAATCAGCTATCTGCCACCAACCGTCTGCTGCGACTTCAAGGACTGTTTCAGTTTCTCTGTCTGGAAAATGGAACTAACAGATTAGGACTTAACCTTTACGAGGTCAAAACTGTTGGGTTTTTCCCTAGATTGAGAGTGACCTCACATGCCAGCATAAGAATTCATTAGCTCGTGTTTATCAAACTGAGTCATGAAGGCAATGGACTACACCTGAATTCTACTCAACCTGCTTTGGTACAGATCAGACCTGGCAGATAACCACTGCCACCAGTGACATCTGTTCCTCAGCCTCTCAGCTAGCGTTAGCAGGTAGCACAGAGGTAAATCTATTTTCAGATGCATGAGGAAGCCTAAACAGGCCCTGATGATAGCCAGGGCACAACACCAAACCCTCTAACCAGCAATCTAAGGAGACTGGAGCAAAAAGGGAGGGGGACAGATACATAGCTCAAATGTAATAGTACGCCTTCGAATATTAAGTTCTCTTCCCAGTCCTAATCCTATAAAGATTGTTTATGATCCTAGTTTGTCCTCTATTTTCCTTAATCGCTGTGTGTCATGCCCATGCCATTTAACTGATATATTGTTAAGCTTTTATTCATAACACAGTGCTAAAGAATATTTCTGATCTGACTTGAATTTTTAACCCGAGTAGTTGAAACCATCGGAAATGGTGTTCTTGGAGAAAGGCTGTTTTCAGCTTGCATCATAGCTTGTGAAAGCTACAGGAAGCCATTAATAAGCAGAAAGGTTTTATTACAGACGCTCTGGCTGCTACCTTGTAAGGTTTCCACAGAATCGGAAATCCAGCCTGTCTGGATCAGTACAGTGCCTGGAAAAGACAGAGTATACAGCCTGGAGAGGCTCCTAAATCTTCACAGGGGAAGTTGCACTTCCTATACAAGGAAGCAGTCTCTACGTTAAAGGAAAAGTTAGGCTTACGGAAAGATCTGAGGACATTAGAACACTTCCCATCAGACCAGTTGGCTGGAGCCATCTCTCCAACACTGGGAATATTCATAAGAGCTCACAGGAATGGCCAGGCAGCAAAAAAAAGACAAGTTCACCAAGGGGCTCCAGACATCACAGCAATCATCTCTGTCCTTTTGTCAGTGTCAAATTCCTCCTGTAAGAGCAACGTGGGGTACAGAACAGCCCAGAGGTGGTTATTAGAGAGTCTAAGGGGAAGAAAACGGGACAGCAGCCACTGCCACTATTGGCTACCTAGGGTAAGCCCCGCTTGGAGAATTGCTTCCTCTTCTGTTTCTGCCTTAATAACAAAAAGCCATAGGAAGGCCTGGCAAACTAACAAAGTGATATACAAAGATTCCTATTAAAAAAAAAAAAATTCCTAAAGCTTTAATGAGCTTGTGGCTACCTAGTACAAACACACAGCTGAGGTGTCTGCTCTCCCCATGGCCTGTCTAGTTGACAGTACGGCTTACAGACTGTATCATATCTAGACTTCCAGAGAGGCAGAAGGGGAATTGCTGCAGCCACAGTGTTCTCAGGCTTTCCTCCAGGTTCTCTGCTGGCAGCAGGCTCTCTGCTCCCCAGAGAGGTAAGCAATGCTCCTCACTGTAAAATGTTAGTAGACAGTAACCAGTCATTTCAAGAATATGTTCTGGTTTTGAATAAACACGTGGAACAGGCTGCTTGATAAAATATGACTTTTTCATAAAGGAAACTCTGCACTCTCTCTGTTAATCTTGACTGCACTTGATTTGACATCAGCCAAAGCAGCTTCACTGAAACTCAAGGAGAGTATTTTAGCAAAGTGCATTGGGGCAGGTGTTTGCCTCAAGACCTCAGCTTCAGTCCCCAGTAATTTAGAAGCACTGAATTAAAAACCACCCCCCACAATCTCCGTGTTTGTAATATATTGATTCACATTGCCCACATACACACCCTGGGAGGACATGACAGATTTGTTCCCGTCATCTTTTACCACTCCTTAAGGAAAATATGTAACCAGCATCCCACCTGTCACATACTGAGTCACCTCCCAGTTAAATACATTTCTTATTTGTATTTTTTTTTCTATTCAACAGATAAACACGTTTCATTTGTCAGTACAGCTCACTTCCTCAGGAAAAAGCCTGAAGGTTATGCTCTACCAGAATGCTAATCACCCACCAAAACACTTGCTGTAAGACACATGCTTATGCTGTATCCCTAGGAACAATTAAAGGCATCGGGACCAATTTCAGTCAGATGCTGTGGGGAGGGGGACCTGTTAGACTGAAAAGGAAAGGGAATAACTCAGTTGGCGCGGTGACCAGTTTTGTCATACAGAGTGCTGTCGTGCAGTAATTTAAGCGTGCTGGTTTTACACACTACGGTACAATTTAAACTGCGGATGGAAAGCTGTTAATGAGTCACCACGCCAGGCTGCTGCATACCACAGGAACAGGTAAGCTCCCTGTGGACCTAAGCTGTGTCTGTAGCATCCCACGGGTACCACGTCCCTGCCCTGGCCAGGAGGTCTAAACCAGGAGGAGGAGCAGGTTGCTGCAGAGTCCAAGCCTCATCCGCGTGCAAGGCCAGTTCTTGCCTCAATGAGACACTGCCATTCTCCTCCCCAAACCGTTCAAGCACCTCTTGTCACTGCAACGTATGAGTGGCATGCAAGGATTTTGGCAGCCTGCTCATGGGACCATGGAGGCTAACAACGCCTGCTCTTGTGATAGGAGTTCCTACAGCCCGTATCCATAACAATCACAGCACACACCAGGAGTGGTGCATTCCCAACAGTACTACACAAGCCACTACTGAATTTTATGTACTGAAGTTATTTTTTTCCAAGAACGTTCACACACCAAGCCTGCCCCACATGTTATTATTTTCAATTCATAGGAATTGAAAAGTTGAAGGATGGTAAATGGGTTATTTGCTAGAGCTCATGGAGCAATCCAGCAGCAGAATTAAGAGACAAGTTTGGCATTCCCACTATCTTGGCTTTGTGCTTTAATCAAACTTTATATAAGAGCAAGGAGGCCCAGGAACTGGCTGTACTATCTCTAATGTCAGGAACTGATTACAAAGGCACCAGTGGTTCTTGTTCTTGCCAATACAGCTCCAGCCTGATAGAAAATTATTTGACTGAGGGCTGGTTCAGAAAGGAGCCATAAACTGATAATACCCACATTACTACAGGAACCAAGAACTTAATCTCTGATGGTTATTTCCCAAAGCAAATATTTAAATAAACTAACATCTAAAAAATAATAAAATGTAATTAGAGATAAGTAAGGTTATAAAAGTTATTCTCTCATAGGTTCAGGAAATTTTATTTCTAAAGCCCTTCAACATATGATGAGATTTAGAAGTCACTATGATAAAAATAGACATTATAATCTAAGACTAGGTTTCCTCTTAATACCAAAAAGTATTTCCTGTGATGGGAAGTTGTCAACAGACCCACGTAGTGGCAAAACAGGGTGGGTTTATTTTAGCATTGTCTTTAAGGAACATTTGAATATCCTGCCAATGTATCTGCACCTGCTTACAGCATCCAGATTGATTTGCCACAATGGAAGACTCCAAGTCACTCATCATAAAAGGGGCATCTCTTATCCAGTAATCCAGGAGGCACGATGAACCCACAAACATCTTTATTCTTGCTTTTTTTTTTTCCTTTCAAGATGAGAAAGTCTGTTTTTCTACCCTAAAATTTCCTAATCGCTATTCTTCTATTTCAAAAGTAAGCAGTCACCATTAATCTGTCTGTTGCATCTTTCCTTTGTGTTCTTTAAACCCTCCAAAACCAACACGCCAAGAAAAAAAAAAAAAATCCTTAACAAAGCATTTCAGTCCCATAACTCAGGGGTAGGAATTGCAGTGAACCGCAGCCAGGCAGGGCAGAGAGGCAGAGCATCAGAGCCGGGTCTGCAGGCTGCCAGTTCTGTCAGCTGAGCTCAGGGAGGAAGAGGAGGAGCGGAGGCTGCAGCAGGTGTGGTGTTTCAATTCACAAGCGCAGTGACCCTCCATACGAGCATGGCAGGAATTTCAAATGGGATTAGCCACCCAGACAAGGGAAAGGTCATACTTGACATTTCCACTGGAAATTCTAATGCAAATAGACCTCTGATACTCATGACATTTTTTCACACACATCTAACAGCCATGCATATGTTAAAGGAAAATGATAAAATGTGATGACTAATTTATGTAAATCTCATAAAGGCAATAACACCAAGAGCTGACTACATAGAAACATTAGTCAGGCAAAGGAGCACAGTATTATTGTAGTCCTCTTTTATTTGCTACCATCTTAAATTGATTTATTTTGATAGGGTTGTTATTTGTTTAGCTTTCAAAAAGTGCTCAGTGCTGTACAAGCAGTAGGCTACTGAGCCCTCGCTCGTAACAAGGAGCACAGTGAATTCTTGGCTTTATTATGAACGGGTTTGGTTAGTGCAGCAGGGGTAGGAGGCAATAGAGGCAGAGGGAGAACCCAAGCAAGGGGCCTTAATTTTGCCCTCTAGGAAGCCAGTAATTTTTACAGCCTACCTCAGGCTTGAATTTTTACAAACTGTAAAATCCTGGCTGAACACCCAAGGAAAGCATGAATTTTTGGAATTAGACCGCAGTGCGATTCAGGTAGGATCGTTACAACATGAAGATGACATGGAAAATAGTTCTGCTGAAACAAAGCTTTTCTCACCTCAGGGAGCCTTAACAAGAGCAGTAAGTGATGCCCAGCTGCTTCCAAACATTGCAACATCGGCTCGCAGTTACGGCTATTTCTACAATACATCTTGATAAGCACGTTTCCTGCCACCATTGTCTTCTGTAATCACCAAATCAAAACACAGGTGCCTCGGTTCATCTACCTAAGAAGAAAAATCAAAGGTATTAGGCTGTAACAGCAGCGGAGGGGACAGATATTTTGGTTGTCATACTTCTGTTCTTATTTTACAAAGCAGGCTAAACTACACAGCAATCCGTTAAAAGGGCGCTGCGCTATCCGCAAGAGTCTCCCAATACGGGCAGGAAAATAAGTCAAAGCTAAATATAAACTAAGTAGAGACAATCCAGCACTGTCAGAGGTCTTAGAATAAGTTTTGCTTTCAACACAACTAAGAGTAGATTTTACCCCTCTTACTGTCATCACCTGTGGTATTTCAATGCGTTTATTCCCGCACTTTAACATTATTTCAAAGGGCTGTGCCTCACTTTCCTCAGCTGAGGAAAACATTTATTAAACTCCTTAAAGTCTGTTTATTTTTCTTAAGGCTAATTACCTGCCCGCAATGGCTTAATTTTGTTTATTACAAGTTTTTAAATGACAAGTTCATCTGAAACCGGAAAACAGTGATACTTTCGCAACAATAAGAGGCCACAATCCTGCAAGCACTTATGCATATGCTTCACGTTTTGCATGTAAATAGTCCCATTGACTACATCCCAGTTCTTTGAAAGGGGAAGAAAAGGCTGAAAGGGAATCATTGTTTTCACAGGCAAACAGCGCCCGAGAAGAAAGGAACAAGTTCGGAATATAGAAAATTAACTCATTTCCCGTCTCCCACCACATGCACGCATATCCTGAAACTCGTGAAATGACTTTGGGTATCTAAGGTTTCTTCTGTACACAACCCAGTTTTGCAGCACCTTAATGCTTGATTAATTTTCCAAGGCAATCTATTTAGGCTAACACGGCAAAAAATTTGAAAAGATTATTCAAGGCAAAACAATATGAGAAAGCAAAGACCAACTCTGATATTCAGCCTCCTTGCAGTATTTTAGAAGAAAAGAAAAAAAAATAAAATCAAACAAATCGAGGAAAACTGTGCTTGAACATTGTAGAAATTAAATAATTCATCCCACACCTCCCTTAAGCTTCCCAGTTCGCTCCATCCCCATTTCCTCCGTGCCAGATAACCACAGGTGTATCGCTTCAGCTAAAGTCACCCCAGGCTAGAGCTGGCAGGGCCAGGCCAAACACTAGAGCTGGTAACACTCCAGTGGCATCAGGGCTGCGCCCAAATTACAACAAGTCATGAGCTGAAAGCAGGCTTGGACCCAGGAGGGACAAGCTGAGGATAAGCAGAGCCAGAGCAATTTCCACCTGAGCACAAGAAATTCTCTAGGTGCCCTCTCCAGCCAAGGAGGAGGGGCTCACAAACCTGATCAGAAGCCCACCCCTTAAGAGAGGATGAGAAAGATCAAGCCTCAGTCCAAGAGAAACCTGCAGCTTGAGGCTTTCCAGAGGCAGGCAGCACACAGTAAAAGCGATTCAACAGCTGGCTCGACATGGTAAAACCCACTGTAACGCTGCAGCACTGGAGGCAGGGAAGCATGTGCTAGGTGTGGCACCCAACCAAAACACAGGTGGCCCCTGTGCACCATTAGTGAATTATGAGACAACTTAAGACTGTGCAAGCAAGTACCAGCTTCTAGCAAGACAGAAATTACTTTTAGAAAGATATAACCCTTGATTTATACTCAAAGAGGGATATAACCCTTGATTTTCAGGCATGAAATGACCACTTGTTGATGCAGGTTATAGCATGACTTCCTCTGTGAGCACGTTATTGTAGATGCTACACGGAGAAGTGAGGTAGGACAGCCCACACTGCTGTGGTTGGCTTGCTGAAGTTTCAGCTGCCTTGCCTATCTCCGTACTACCAGACTGCAGCCAGAAGCGCTGACATACGTTTAAGACCCTTCACGCGTGGGCATCCCACGAGAGCCGTGGGCTGCGACCCGGCCTAGCGGCCCACAAGATGTAGTCGGTGGGTAAAGAGCTGTCACTATCTGTGGAAAAAAATCTGAAAACACACACAGACAGCTGAAAACAACATTACTAACAGTCATGGGCATCTTATTGGCTAACAAAGTGGAAATGGCCTTATACATACATGGGTTCCTTCACAGGATGATGAGAACTAGATATACTATTTTGCCTCATACTGAGTTATGTTTTTTCCACTTGCTAGAGAGTCATGAGATACTCTGAAGCTTTTTCTGCTATTATCGACTTCTTTCAGACCTGACTGAGTAACTATCATACTTCCACCACTGAACCCACATGAGAGATTTGACAAGTGGAAAGAATTAAAATAAATTTGCTAGCATGAATTTTCCTATAGCTGTTCTTCATCAATCCTCATTAAAAAAAAAAAGTATCCTGAACTTGCACAAATTAGAAACCATATGATAACAATTTAGACTGGAACTACTGCTTTGAGATTCCTACATAAAATATTTTAAGATTTAAATTCCTTACAATAACAATAACATAGGGGAGAAGATAACAGAGCAGCAGTCATTACTCTGATCAGAGCCAAAAGACGTGGGTGTAGCACGTGCGGAATGACTGAAGCTCTACAGCCTGTGTTAACTGAACAGTTTCTTGCAGCCTTGAGAGCTCCAGCTGATACAACCTCTGCTGCTCAGCTGCACTCAGGTTACCACCTGACAAATCTTCCAAGCAGTACAGCTAAACCTATACAAATATTTCAGAGTTTCTTACTGTCCAAAGATAACATTCTAATGGATAAAATGGGTGCATGAGAGGAAAATGCACGGAATTCATTAAGAATCATAAGCAAGCTCTTCCTCACGGAGAAGTCCTACGACACCTAACAGTGGTGAAATCAATAGGCTCATATAGCACATTGTCCTGAGAGCATTCCAGAATTTTCCAAGCCTGGTGTTTTAGGGCTTGCTTCAGGAAATTTAAGTGAAATACTACACAATTTTTATCCCAGTGTCAAATGCCAAACACCAGCTCCTCCGCCAGACACTTCAGAGTTAAAAAGAATCACACCAGAAACTTAAATCCCTATGTAGTCACACAATCACCTAACGTAGTTCTTCAGGATCTAACTTAATTCCAAATATTTAGTATTTTTTCAACAGGACTGGAGTAATGTCCATGCATGCATACACCAAATGGTACATCCTCATTTTAACACATCCTTCTGGAAAAACAGAAGTGGTTGGGGCAAAGAAGGGAAGAACTGCTCATCTCTGGTCTGCTTGCACTTAAAAACATTTGAACACATGAGCTTGTATCAGACCATGCTGTCCAAAAGAGTGCTTCACAGGGTCCACTGCCATTCACAAGCTTATAGTTACAGATTTTCTCTCGTTTCCCAACTGTCCCAACTTCCCTTTTGCTGCTCAGTATGGCTCACCCTGTGTCACTGAACAACACCTGCAAAAATACATGTGATGCTTTTCAAGGCTGTTGTAGTTTAGCCCTGCTCGGGACCAAGCTACTTAGTCTCTCACTTACTCCCTCCACCCTCTGAGGGAACAGGGAAACATAATATAAGAAAAAAGGCTCGAGGTTTGAAATAAGGACAGGGAGAGATACTTAAAGTTAGCATTATGGGCAAAACACCCCACTCAGGGGAAACAATTTGTTTATTATTAAAACTAAAGCAGGATAATGAGAAAGAGAACAGAAACAACTTCCCCCCACCCCTCCCTCTTCCCAGGCTAAACTTCATGTTCAGTTATCTCTACCTCCTTCCTCCCACAAGCAGCACAGGGGGGAACAGCGAATGGGGGTTACAGTCAGTTCATCACATGTCGCTTTACACCGCTCCTTTCTCCTCAGGGAAGAACTGCTCGCATTCCTCCCTGCTCCTTCGTGGGGTCCCTCCCACGGGCCACAGTCCTTCGTGAAACTGCTCCGGCGTGGGTCTTCTCTTCCACAGGGTGCAGTCCCTCCAGAACAGCTGCCACAGCAGGCCGTCCACGGGCCACAGCCTCCTTCAGGCATCCACCTGCCCTGACATGGATTCCTCCCCGGGCTGCAGGTGGATCTCTGCTCCTCCACGGGCTGCAGGGGCACAGCCGGCCTCACCACAGGCTGCAGGGGAACCTTGTCAGGAGCCACTTTGCTCCTCCCCTCCTTCTGCACTGACCTTGGCATCTGCAGCCATTCCTCTCACCAGAAATTCTTCACAATCAGCTCAGGCAGACGCCCCTCAGGTTCTCTTCACATCTCATCTCATCTCCTCTCCTCGCTTCTCTCAGCCTGGCCAAGTCAGGCCCAGTCAGCCACCTGGCAGGAGGCCAGAGGGTGAGGCCTGCAAGGCCCACAAGGCCCCCGCCTCCCCCTCTCTGCTCCTGCTTCTTCGCATCTTCTCATTTTTATTTTCTTTATTTTTCCCCTTCTTAAATATGCTATCGCAGAGGCATTATCAGGGAACATTCTGCTACCAATTGACTCAGCCTTGGCCAGCAGCGGGTCAGCCTTAGGCCCAGCTGAGTCCACTGGACAATGGGGAGCAACTTCTAGAAGCTTCTTGCAGAAGCTACTGCTGCAGCCCCCCCTCACTAAACAAAACCAACACAGAGGCAACCCCTAAAATCCTCCATCCCCTGCCAGCTTTCACACAGATGCCCAGCAACAAAGAAAAAGTCACATATGCTGGGCATACACAATCAACAAATAACCTGATCTTACCATTGGTCTCTAAGATACCAATCTAAAGATGCCCTGATATATATATATAAATAAAATATGTATGCATGCATTATATGTAGTCAAGTCTCTGGTTGATTTATTTGTATTTTTTGTGGCTTGAACACTGCTTCTGAAGAGAGACGTGGTTCTACCAGGTACAGAGCTAGCAAAAACAAGCAAACAAAAAACAAAACAAAAACAAACAAAAAAAAATCCCCACCACCACAAAAAAAACCCCAAACTACCACACAAACAAAACCCAAAAAAAAACCCCCAAACCCAAAACACCCTCTAGCTCAGATCTCATATTGGCAATGAAAACAAAAGACAAAAGTTCAGGCCTTTAAACACCAGGATATGTAGAAATCAGGAACCAGACACCATATTTGCAATATATCTATTGTAGAGATATTTTTACCCAAGAGGTGTGAGATTAGCTACTGCCAACACTGCCAGTCGGCTCACTAACAAGCTATCATGTACAACAATCTTTTGTATCAGACAAGAGAAAAATGGAAAGAGAACTCCACTAATACATAAATAATTACCTTCTGCATTTGGGGAAGAGTTAGAGAGGAGGGAAGAAAAAAAAAAAAAAAATCACCAAACTAAAACTACTCTGTCAACTAGTTAGCTTCATGAAGCTCCTCTTCCCTGCCAAACGAGCGTCAACTGCCTCGTGTTTTCACATTGAAGGCTCAAAGCTACATTTCTCCCAATACACCTGGTCATGCAGGTGCCTTGACAGAGAGCACTTCAGAGTTTATTTTATAACTTAATAAATACATTTTTCTTGAGTGTTTTTTTCTTGACTTAAACATTTTACACTTTAAGAGTGCAATTAGATGCACAAAAAAAAAGCAAGATAACTCTTTTTCATGGCTCCTTTTGAAAGCCTATGAAAACACATGAATGGTTCTTCTACAGACAGGTACGTCAGACTGAAAACCTATCCAGACTAATTGGTATTACTTCACAAGTAATTCTTTAACAGACTTTAAAGGGGAAAGTCCTGCGAAACATAAGCAAACGTGCATACAGAGAAATACCTCTAAGTTCAGGAATGGCAATACTATCACTGTTTGCACAAGCTGCATGTAACCTACCTGGCTGCATCACACACAACACACGCATAGCACGTGCACACACACACACTGCATGTCTTGGATCATGTCATTAGGCATATACTTTTTTCCCCTCATAACACCTCTGCCTCATTTTATGTCTATTTAGTGAGAAGATGTTAATTTTTCCCCACACATACACACATTACTGCACAATGCTCAAACCCCACTCTGCAGTCCGAATGATTATCTACATCAACAGTTTTCCTGCGACGCTGCTCACCCCAGTAACCGCTTGCTTCACATGCACTAATTTGTCTTAACAGTCCCAATGAGACAGATATCATTAACCTGTCTGCTTAAAAAGCTAGAGCATGACGCTACTTGGTTTTTGAGTAGCAAAGTTCTGGTGGAAATTGGTTGCCACTGTGACTACCAGTAAGCAGCCTGACAGAAACATATAGATCCCTCGTCTTCCTCCCCACATCTCTTTGTCACATGCATATTACTTTTAACATAACAGGTGATCGTCACCACTCCAAGTGTCAGCTCAGAGGGGTTCTTTATTTCCCGGAAGCACACCGGGGTGTGGAAGGGAGGCACCAATGCCAAACACACCCACCAGATTTGGGGCTCAGTTTGAGATGCCTGGGAAGCAGGCATTCAAAAGAAATAAAGAACACAATTATTTACAGCCTGAAAAAAAAAAAAAAAAAAAATTAAGTGACCAAAAAGACATGTAACTGTCCAGTGTGACAACCATTTGCTTTAGACAGACTGCATTCCTTCTTTTCCTGTACCTATCTGCTGCGCCCAGCCCTCCCAGCTGAGGCCGGGGTCTCTCAACGAAAATAAAACTGTGTGTGAGGTAGCTGATGACCACATATGCCTACCCACAAACCATGCATGGGAAACCCTGACTCCGATCATTCCTGGCTTGTGAGGGCCAACCTAAAAGCCTCAGTGTTATTTTACTGCAGACTTCTGCATTTTATTAAAAAATAAATAAATAAATAAAAGGGAGGGAGGAGAGAATGTTTGCAATACGGTGCAGGATTAGAAACTCTCTCTCAAATGCTTGATCTAACAAAATAACCAATGTCATTAAATGCTCTTCATTCCCTGTATAGGAGCTGGACTGCATTCAAAGCGTAGGAGCCTGGATCAGCCCCCAGCCTAGAGATGGAGGCACCTGTCCCAGCTCTCTGCGATGGTGGCACCCTAACTGGGTACCATTCCTCACCGGGCCCAGGTTTCCGGCAGCTGCAGCCCAGACAGCCAAGGAGCAGAGCTTCCAAGCTGCCATCGTGCTGCAGAAGGCGTCCAATTCACACCACAGACAGACATTCGTGTTGTCACACAGATGAAAGGGGGGTCCTTGACAGAATTAAAAAGCTGCTGATGAATCAGTGAGTCCAAGAGAGCTAATATGTATTTTTTTAAAGGTTACTATTTAAGGCAGCAGTGTAGTGCATACCAGTAATGAAGGGATTGTGGTAACCAACAAATTATCCCCTGTAGAAAATTCCTACAAAATCGAGCAGTGACAGAACCTGAAAGAAGAGCTCCATCAGGCTAAAAATAAATAAATGAACTAAAAACCACAAGCCCAGAAGACACCTAACACAAAAACAAACAATAAAATCTTTCTGCATCAACTTCCACAGGACTGGAAACCAGATTTTTTTTTTTTCTATTTTGCCAGACTGCTGAACACTAACCTGTCTGAATACATATTGAAAATCTAATTTAAAAAAAAAGACACACTCAACTTTCTTGACTATAGCTTTTGGATCACTGAATAACCTACGGGATAACAGCTTCTCTCCTGCTTTTTCTGAGTCAGTCCAGATGAAGCTGGAGGGGAAAGGTGGGTTTGGGGGTTGGTTAGGTTTGGTTTTAGGTTAAAGCTCAAGGGTAGTTTATCCATTTATTTAGGAAAAAGATTCCCATTCCCTAAATAGATGCAGTACATTTTATGTTTCATAGAAGATAACATATATAATTGATAAGCCGAGTGAGGTATAATGCACAATAAGTTCTAGGTTTTGGGTTTTAAGATCTCTCTAGAAATCCCTATTTTTCTCCTTATTGCATTTTACAGAATTTCCTTAATCTTCCTTTAATACTGCCTCTTTTCTGTCTACAGGTAACTGGAAAGCCTCCTCTTTCTAAAGCTACCAAAGCTGCTTTTTGGAAATGAGCAGCATCAGCCATTTCCTCCAGGGCCTGAGAGCATCTCCCCAGAAATAACTCTCCTAGCCACCCTGTCCAAGGCACACAGCGACTCAAAGCTCGACACCAGCTGGAGGGTTTCATCCTCCTGCTTTTGGGGCAGGTTTGAGTTCACCTGCCCGCAGAACCCAAAAACCCTGCAGAAGAGAAACCAGGAGTAGTTTTGCTCGTCGCCGTCAATGAGTAGCTAACGGCTGGGAAAGGAGCACGCAGCAGTTTGCATCGGTGCGCAAGAGGAATATAAAAACCAAACCAAAACACAATTTGTTTTGCAGTTTATTAAAGGAAATGTTTTCATAGAATTAATCATGGTCCGCGAGGCCGCTTTACACGACGCCGTTCCTCCCTACCCCCAGCCATCCCACATGAGGCCTTAGCCGGACTAAAATTTTGCAAAGCCTTGCATTGTTCTCCCTGACACCGGATCAGCGAACACAAAAAAGCAACTGCCAGCTCAAAAGCAATCCGGTGATAGAGCCTGGTGCTATCTAATCAAGGGCAAAAGGTCACTTCCGAACAACTGGGCAATAAAAGATTATTTCCAGCCGCAGAACAGAAAGGCCCAGTGGTGGATGCTTGAAAGAGGGGGGTGGAAGGAGGGCAAAAGGGCTCCCGTCTGTGGGAGGAAGTGCATTGAATAAAGCCAGCAGACGGGAACCATCTGGCTTTGTGCGTGGTCTGTTCTTCAGAAGAGAGAGAAAGCCCCCTCAGCGGGGCCAGTGACTCCATGCAATGATTCAAACTTTTAAATTGAAGGAGAGGGGGGAAAAAAAAAAAAAAAAAAAAAAAAAGAAGAGGAGGCTTTCCCAGGCACCAAGAAATTGGAAAAGGGAACTTTCCCAACAGGCGGACGTGTCTTATCAAGGGCTAGCTGCAAGACAGAGCCCGCGTTTTAATTCGGTCATGATAGATGGCTCTTATCAGGGAGCACGGCCTGTGGATAACCAAACAGGGCTTTTGTGTTTGTTTTGTTTTTAAAGATGGCTTGGAAGAAATCTCCCAGGGACCCAGCACACTCAAACTCCCAACCCACCCAGTACACTGAGTTTGGTCACGTTTTTAAACGGCAAACGGCATTTTCAGCGGTATCACCTCTGTTACGTACACCTTGTGCATTTCCCCCCTTCCTCTCACTCTCCACTTGTTCTATGGCCTCGTTTGAATGAAAGCAAGAAAATAAAAGGGCCAGATTACATTCAGTCCAGTTGCCATGGCCTGCGGGAGGGCAGAATTGCAAACACTTCGGTACAAACGGTACGATCCCTGCAGTTGTCCTACATGTCCTCACTTTCCCTCGCTACGTGGGTCACACCGGAGGCCCTTGGCACTCGGCGGCGAGGGGCTGAATCTATTCAGGCTCCCAGACACCTCCTCCCTTCACTAGTGAATTAACTTTAAGCATGCAAATCACACTAATCCAGAATTCACAGGAGAGGAAGTCAGGAGGGTTCCCAGTGCTCCGGGAAATATTTTTCCTTTCGGGAAGGGGAGGCGGGGGGGTCATTGCACTCTTCTTTACAGCTCGCTGCAGGTCACTCTGGCTCATCTCAAAGAAAGTTTAGTTCAGAGGCTCAGCTTGACATTCATTGGTTTCTAAATCTGAACCTCTCGAGCAATTGTCCCAGCAAACCCAAGGATTGGGGCCTGAGCAAATAGCCGTCGACTAATCCTGCTGTCCTAGGGGGGAAACGAAGCAGTTAAATGTCCAGTTTATCAACAGAAAACAACAACTGAGCCTTTGTCCTAACAGGGTGCATTAGGAAACCGTTTGGCAGGGCTCATCTGCATGAGAAACCAAGGCAGCTGGGGAAACACCAACATACACGTTTTAGAGAGATGCATGAAGACGTCGGATGAGAAAAATATTCCTGACATTGAAGGTAGCCTTACAGAAAATCAAAAAGGAAGAAAAACTCAAGAATTCTGAATAAGTCTGACAGAGCTTGACACTTGAAGGGCTTTAGGTTTGTTGGGTTTCTTTAAAAAAAAAAAAAAAAAACACCACCCACAAAGCAAAAGTTAAAACTGAGAAACATGACACAGCGGGTCCTCTGCCATAGCTTGCTTGCTACAGGACAGAAAAAAAACCCAGGACCAACAGCAACTGGACCAAATGGTCAAACCAAGGACTGCAACAGCTGCAGAATTTATTCTCTACAGCTCTGCAAAGCTAAGGCACCGTGCAAAGACACCAGTGTTTCTGCTATAGTCTCAGCAAAAAGCCTGGATATCAAACAGCCAGGGAAACATGGAATATAATTTGAAGACACAGAGCCATCAAAGGAAAGCTATGGCGTTGAAACACAGCACTATAAAGCAGGTAGGGAAAAGAAAAAAAAAAAGTGTCACTCCCCTTGCCCCTCACACATTTGGGTTTTTTTTTTTTTTTTTTGACACTCAGCACTGATCTATTCTCAGTTTTTACTTGAGTAAGGGGTTTCTACTCAGTCACAGACATTCTTCTTTAAGGATTTTTAGACACCCAGGAGGTGCTGAAAAAGCAGAGGCAAAGGACTTTCCCCCCCACATTCCCTATTTCCTCAAGAGTTCAGCAAAAAGCTCTGTCCTGTTGCTCAGGGCAAGGTATATAACCGATATAGCATAGATGGAAACTGCATTCCACTCACTCTGCAAATCCAGTGGGAAAATAACCTGAAGGTAGAAAAAAAAAAAAAACAAACCAAACCAAAACCCAACTTTAAAGCCTCAGGTTAAGACTGCTGCTGCTTCCACAGCCACTTTCAACACTTAAGAAAGTGAAAGCACTTATTGGAACAATAAAGTTCTGTGCAAGGAGAAGGAGGTATCTCAGAAAACGTGTCCCCAGAGCAGCCCGTTTACAGACAAGTCAAGGCTAGATGATGAGGTTATCACCAGGAAGATCACAGCCCCAAACTCCTAGGTCACAACCTACAACAGGAACTTACAAAGAGATTTTCAAAAGAAGCAAATCTAGCCTTTCCTGGAGTGCCCAAAAAGAAAAATCCACCCAGAGGGATGCTTCCACAACCCAGCGGTACAATAGTCACATTTCAGTCACAACAGAGACAGACAGCGTCGCTGCATTGGGGGCAGTTTCTACTCCCACGCACCATGACTGAAAACCTAGAGACCCACAGTTATTTCAGAGCTACCCCAGCATTTTTGGAGGCCAGAGCATGCCCCACCAGCCCTACGCTGAGCAGCCACCCTGGTTTCCACTTCACTTAGCATTAATTATAAGCCTTTTTCTTGGCTAGCTTGGCAGCTTTGTGGTTCAAGGGGGAAGGAGAGAAAAAAAAAAAATTAAATCTCATCCTATTAAGTGTAGCCCAGCGACCAAAAGACTCTGAAAGATAGGAAACCCTTCTCAGCATGAACAAACAGCAGAACTGCACTTGAAAATACAGGTTTTAATTGCAAATGGCATTTCCAAACTACCCTGCTCCCGGGGCCACATAGATGCAGGCGAGGCGTGCTATCAGGCAGTTAATTCCCTCAAACAAACAGCTTCCCGTTCCCAGCCACCTACAAGGCTTGCAAGGTTTTAAACACGCACCATTTGTATCACAAAAGCCACTCAAAGCCCCTGTCCTGGGCAAGGCTCTGCTCTAGTTAGGCACCCAACAAAGAGCAAGCCTACCTTCCTTTGGTAAGCACCTGGATTTGGTCTCCCCGGCAGACTCAAAACAAGCATTTTTGCGGAGAGCAGATGCTGTGATTCATGTACCAAAACCCTGTAGCTTTATCACAGACCACAGACCAGTTTTATCATCAGCACGCCTTTCGAAGTGCACGCTACAGCATCCAGTACCCTCACAGAGACTCACCAAATACACGCCATCTGCTCCAAGATAGCTCCAGCAAAAAAAGAGAAAGGCAGCAGGACTCCAGAACACGTAGGAGCGTAGCACGCCTCTCCTGTAAGAGCCCCCCTGGGTTCAAGGTTGCAGGCCTCACAGCAAGTCTGAAGAAGATCAAGACAGACTACAAGCTACTCCAAGAAGAAGAAGACTGCTAACACCCCTTGCCCCAGGTGTCCCCTCAGCTGCGGTAAGTTGGCACCTGCTAATTTTGTGGAGTCACACAGCCGCTCTCGAGGGGCAGAAACAAGTCTGCCGCAAGGGGCCTCTGGTTGCTCGGAGCAGGTTTGTCTCGTTTTACCCTGAATTTCCAGATTCTGGAGCGTTAGCCTGCCATGTTCTCAGTATCCTAACTCGCTTAGCCAACAACCCACGCGTGCACTGCTCTGTCTTGCTGATTTGGGATCCTTGAGGTTCGTACCCCGAGGGAAATATATTCCAGTCATCCACTGTGCGGATTAGGCATGCCATCACTATTTCTTACCTGCAGCTGTAAATCATACGGTTTCCTGCCTAGCTCTAGATAAGAACACAGCCCCTGGGCTACGCACCAGCTGACGGTATCAAGCCCTTTTGTTAAGGGAAAGATTGCAGATGACAAAGTGCTTTCACCTGTTTCTCTTTGCCAGGTAAGGTCTCCTCTGTATGCCTGGACAGAATGGAAGCTACTAGAGACAAGCGGCAGAAACTGTTTCTCCCCTAAAAACTTGAAGGTGAGACTCTTTAGATGAGAAATGGCATCAGGAGGCTGGCTGAGGGTCACAGCTCTCCACTACACAGGGGTACCAGAGCAGGCACGCACAGAAACCCAAATACTTCTGCCACAAGGGATGGGATGAGGAGGAGACAGGACTAGAACAACATCCATCCAGCTGGGAAGGAGCAGGAACCAGAGGCAAGGATAATGGCACAGGGATATCAAGGAAAGAGCAAGTCAGGCAAGAAGAAGAAAGATTCAGGTTGGTGACTGCAACCAGCAAGTCAGGTAAGCAAGTGGGGAACAGACGGCATCACGCCACGGACTTGAGCAGTGTTAGTGGGGTTTGCAGAGCAGTGCTGTGAGGCAGGACAGGACAAGGAGCAGAGATTGCTCCTCTGGCATGGGAGAACTGCCACGGTCCCATAGCTCCTGTAGCGCCACCTTGGCCTGATTTTAATTGCCAGTGAGTCCTCGTGGTCTTAACCTGTCCTGTAGGTCAGCTGCAAAAGGAGGGCTTTGCCTAAAAGGTCCTCTCCAGCTGTTGAAGCCAAGGCTCAAGAGCTGTGTTACTGGTGCTTCCCTGCCCCTGACCTGGCCTTACAGACCATCCCCTGCATTTCCAGTGCAGCAAAGCAAAAGGGACAGAGCCACCCAAAACGTTTCCTTTATAACCGTATCCTGGTGAGACCTTGCTCCTGTGGCCTTCACCTGGGGAAGTGCTTAACTCCAGTTCTGCTTGAGCCTCACAGCCTTCGGCTTCCAGTCCTTTTCATGCCACACAGTATGGTGAGACGGTGTGCAAGAGGGGCAAAGGATGGGAAAGTACAACCAAATGTTACCACTTACCCAAAAATGCCAGGAAGAGTGATATCTTTAAATAATAGGACATAAAAATCTAAAGTGTATTCCAAAAACTTAAATGAAGATATATAAGCCTTTAAAACAGTCACCTGTGAGACCGTTATTTTTGCACCTAATGGTTCCCTTGGCATGCTCCCTTGTTACTAATGCCTCCAGAAAGCAGAATAAAAAATACTTTGTACAACTCAGACACATATGTAATAACTTTGCAGTGTGCTGCTGAAGTTCAGTACCAACACAGAGCAGTAACATCTCATAAAACACCCATTACGGTCAGAATCACCTGTACTGTGTGGAAACAGAGGCGGGAAGATGGGATGTTTTGTTTGTTGTCTCTGAACGAGGCTGAGGTTTGAAGGCAGATCTTCCTGGCTTAGTCTCTTAATTCACACTGTTCCTGCGTACTGTAATCCTGTAAGATTACAGCTTATCAGGGCAGTAGGGTTTTTTTTTTCCAAGAAAAGACGACTATGGAACAGGTTTCACCACTGCTTATTATCAGACTGAGGAGGGAGATTTGTCTCTGCGGAAGGAAGACCTGGGGTCTGAGGGTCTGCATCTCAGCCAAGGCTCAAGCCGGCTTGGGGAATTAAAAAAAAAAATATATATATATGTTTGCCCTTCTGACTCTGGTGTATCCTCGCACAGCCTTGTCCAGCTCACCCATTGTTTTGTTGATGTCGTCGCTCGCGCTTCTTACTGCGCAGCGACTGGGTTCGTGTCCGTGGGATGCTCACCACTGTAGCTGCAGGCTGCCTCCAGCACGCCGCAGGCGTGAAACCGAAAATGCTGATGTCACGTCTGGTAACCCATCAAAAAAAGCACCTTGTTCAAAACAGAGAGATCGGATGAGATCATTAGAAGTTTTAAGTATTCTCTTTTTTTTTTTGGCATAACACCTACTTAGCTGGGAGGCATTGCGAGAGGATATTGTAAAGGTTATTTAAAAGCAAAACAAAGTCGTCAGGCATTCCCCTGCCCATCATTTATTTTGGCAAATTTACGTCCTCTGAAAAACACGATGGAGGCATCATTTTCTGCAGCAGAACATCGCGTGCAAGCAAGGCTGATTAAACAGACCAGTCTGCCCAAATGCACTGGGGAGATTTTAGATGTAAGAGAGGAAAAACTTTGGTTTATGCTGAGCACGTATGCAAATATCCCCACTTATCATCTCTGTGCCCAGAGAATGCAAAAGCAGGAGAAGGAAAGGGTTGTCTACCACACAGCTTGTGTCACCTGAGATATTCTTACAATTAATTGTGTTTTACATAAACACTCCAGAACAGACAGAAAGACCTTTGCCAACATGTCTCAGTGAAAGTCAGAAAGCAAGCCAGAGGAAGAGATGGGGAGAAAAAAAAAAAAGGCAAGAAAAAAGGATCTTCACTGAGTTTAAGTGACTGCAGGTAGGATTCACCTCAGTTAAATTCAGGCACCTAAATGTTAGGCATCTAGTTTTATCTGTTCAGGTAGGAGAGGTGTTTGAGAGAAATGAGTGTATTTATAACAGAAAAAAGAGTCCCTTATCCCTGTAACAGAAGTAAAAATGCAGTGGGTGCTTATGGTGTCATGTTCCAAGAGGACAAGAATTGAAAAAAAAAAAAAAAAGGTTATAATTATGTTCTCTTGATGCAAAGAAATGATCTTTCTTGAACACACACCCCCCTCATAAAATCACTTTTCTTCCCATTGGTGTCATTAGCTTCAATGAAACTTCAAAAGTGCATTTTTAAGAGTATTTAGGTTTATAAAACCTCAAGTGCAAAGTGTGTAGATAGACCAAAAAAAAAAAAGCATCTAAGTGCTCCTCTTCACTGGCACCCCTGCAATTGTTCCGCTCCCAGCTCTCCTCTCACTGCTGTGACCCCTGTACATCAGAGCCAATGCTCGGCTTTATCCCGACCATGTCAAGTTATCAATTAAAGGCCAAACGGACTCGCAAGGTCAATATTTTTAAAGCCAGTAGCCTTTTGTTAGTTTCTGAAATCCGTATGTAGGACCAGAGTTAACTTGATTTTCAGAAATTTGGAGATTGCATCGTCCAGAGAACAATGCCAAAATTTAGGTAGCCCTTACGTGGACTCATGAGCTTCGCTCCAGGCCCCCGTTAAGCTGAATTTGCAGCTAAATGTGATGCACTTATTTCTCTGTTCTACGCGAAGCTGCTGCAAAGTACAGTTGCGTTCTCTCAGGTGTAGAAACACGGGCTGGTTCGTGTAACCTGCACGTACACGCACTTCTGCAACAACAGAGTGTAAATCGGGAACTCCTGGATTCTGGACAAGCAGCAGCCCTATCGTGCAGTCGCAGGTGGGAAAGGTGGTGGGCACGTACCTGGGAAGGACTCTGACGGCGCAGGGACCACGGAGGTACAGCAGCCTGATCTCTGCGGCTGCACAGTGATCACCGAAGGCTGATTCTGCTTCCCCTCCAGAAAACAGAATCTAATAAACCTGAAAGCTAAGTGCAGGCACACAGGAGGTGCTTACGCTGCTAGAGAACGAAATAGAGAACAGGGAGGGGGAATGGATTTTAAGTAAGTGGACTGTTGTGGTCCAAAGCAGCTTGCATTCACAAATACAGTTATGTTGTTGCACGTAAATACATCTAGTCCTACAGCAGCTCACATTTCCCTAACACAAGGGTACAAGATTTAGGAGCAGTAGTAGCAAAAACCAAAATTATTGAACCTCTGCTAAAACGTGTTGTGTTTTTCCAAAGAAAGGGAAATTCTGCCCAGAATCTCTCCCCTCTCTTTCTCAGAGCTCCTGATGAGGATCAGCAACAGAGGGCATGGCCATCCATTCATCCACTCCCGCTCTGGAGAAGACATACATCCAAAGTGTTGCAACTCTGCCATCCTTTTCTCCTCCTGGGATAGTTTCTATTGCAAGAGTTAAAAGATATCACTTCAGTCGTACAGGTAAGAGGGGCAGCTACAACAGGAAGGACGAGAAACAGAACTAGGTTATTGAGTCAGACGTTTTTTTCCGAGTCTTGCAGATGGTGAGAACAAGAAGCAAAAGCCATGTTTCCAGTTAAAGCTAATGAAATTCTACAAGCCTCGTGGGAAACTCAAGAAACACAGGCACAAAGTGCAGAATTGCTTCTTGTTTTCCTTTCTTTTTTCATACTTTGCTTACTTGTTCGAATGCATGTGGATGGAGCGCGCGGGCAGAATTTCCTCAGGTGCTGCTAGCTGCGTCCCATTTTTGGCTTGTAGCCCTACACCCGTGTCTGCAGTCTCAGTAACCACCTACAAAGCTGTGTCTTCAGGCAGGAGAGTAGGGACGGAGAGCGGATGACCGCCTCAGAGCCTGAGAGCACATGTAACACGGAGAGGCATGTGCCGCATCTCCGGCTCTGGCACTGCGTGGCAGCGCCCCTGCCACCAGTCAAGCACAAGAAGTCCCTTCCCCTCGTTTCACCTGGGTACCCTGTTTTTTATGAACAGTTGCATCAGCATTACCGAGACAGGCAGGAACTTCTCAGGCCAGCAATCCCACCATCAAGTGGGCCATCGTTGAGAAAGAGACACAACCAGAAGCCGCCCTGGGAGGGCAAACGTAGGAGAGATGCCGAGCAGAAGTATGGTTTGCTATCACCCAGAGGAAAAATACAAGTGCTACTTGTATTTGCCAGGATTTACTAGAGCAGATTTTACCAGAGCGAGCTTTTCCATCTCTCCTCCAGTTTTTACACACGTAAGGTTGGCAGATACAGAATGCAAGTGGGCATTTACGTACTGGGCAGCCACATTATGTGTGCGCACGAGTCTCCTGCGTCCTCAGGAAGTTTCCACATACACAGCAAGGCTGAAAAAATAGTTAGCTCTACATGCCCAAAGAGAAATTTCTGCAATCAGCATGTTCAAAGGTCCAATTTTATTTTTCCCATTTATTTTTTCAAAAGTTGCCAGCATGCTACCTCACAACCTACAACGTGTAGACACAAAATCCACTTCTGAGGGCAGATGCCTCTTATTCTGATGTTTATCTCTTTCCTGCTACCTGTCAGGAGCCCGAGCATCACAATTTAGACATTTTCTGTCTGCCCCAACACATTTTCAGATACTCATAATGATGCAAGAGCATCTTTTTTGTGTCTTCTGCCTAGGTGTCCACAGCTCTCCACTAACAAGATAAGGTAAGACAACAGACACGTCTATCTTTATGTGGTAAAACAAGCTTCTGTATTTAAGATTAACTTTACAGGACAGGTGGTTTCCTAGAACTGAATATACACAAGAAAACATTTAACTGTCCTACATAAACGTCAACAGGATATGAGCAGCGTGCGCCTAATAAAGGGCAGAGAATACAATAAAAAGGGGCCCTAAATCAAAGAGTGGGTTCCCAACAGTAAGCGCTCACGTACTGGGCTGACGGAAAGGGGCAGCTTGTCCAGGCTTTGCTGCTGAGCCTTCAGCACTGCTACCAGCCCACCAGCTCCTCTGTTCTGCTCCTTGCTTTCTTCGCTTGGAGGTACGATTGACCCAGTACCAGCATCTTGCTGGGGTGATGTCTGGGAACTGCATCCACAAACCTACTTGTGCCAGTATCTCCAGTGGGAGCTCGGTGTGCACTTCTGCCTTTATCAGCTCTTAAAAAAAAAAGAAAAAAAAAAAAATGCAGAGCAAACATTATCTATTGTTAATTACCTGTAAAGTAGGGCTTTTGCCACTTCCCCAGTTTCTAAGAGCTCTGAAGTGAAACCTGAAAGAAGCCACCCATTGTTTTCAATTGTGCAAGAGCCAGGAGCAAATAGGGCTCAAATTGCAGCTCTGAAAGGCAACAGGAAATTGGCAGCCCGGTAATCTGCTCCCAACTATTCAGAGTAACAAAGGCTACATTCCTCCTCAAGTAGTCACCATTAGAAACCCAAGGCTGATCTATTTAGTAAGGCCCACAGAATAAATCTGTGGAAATAAAGGGGTTTAATTAGAAGGCCATAGGATATGGCTCTAGTTTCCAGCCCCACAAGTAACATGTATTATTTGGGCTCCTACCTAGTTTCCCAGGAAAAGGATTGCTGCCGTTTTCAAATATCATTTTAAAACAAATGAAAAAAAAAACAACTCAAAACCTAATAAATGTAGAAGTGTTCATCCATCATACAGATGGATCATACTGTACAATGTGCTGTATCAAGAACGTTTAAAACTGGTCCCTGCGTTAGGATTATATATTTTTCCCTGTAAGGGTATTAACATTGCTTCTGAACCATCAAACGCCTGCACGCACACACAATCTATGGCACGTTACAACATCCAATTTATAAAAGTTCTCCAGAAAGTGCTATGGTTTCAGGTGTGGAGAGGTTCTCCCGTCCATCCCTCACCCCTCTGTAGAGAAGTAAAACACCGCACTGCCAGTCACAGACTTCTGGTTGCGGCCGTGCCTCACAGAATGACTCTGCACAGCACTCCGGCCTCGGTTTTCCCAGCAGCAAAAGGGAAATATTTCCCTCAGGGCTGTTTTATCAGCCACAGTTGATTTAAAATAATTTAAGTCCAAGTGCAAAATGCTTTGAGCTACCTGTTGAGGAGGTATTGCAGTTTTTGCCACCTGAAGAGATAAAGTTATCCCAAATCCAGCGCGTCAGAGTTGTCAGCAGGAACAGCAGATGGGATGAACATGTACAGGTGATGTGATCCGCACCTGGCAGCGGTGATGGCTGACTCTGGAACCACCATGGCAAGTGCTCCTGCTCCAGCACAGGGTAAGAGGTGGAAAGGGGGGGACACAAACACACAGCCCCTAATGCTCAAGATTGGAAAGCCCATACAAAAATCTCTGTGGAGACTCCAGAGGGCTTCTTAGATGTCTACCACTTGCTCCCAGAGAGACCCTTCGATGACTGGTCAATGCAGCAGAATTGATGCACTTTCAACTCTAACAGTATTTCCTCACATACTCTGGCAGATCAGTAAACTCAAGACCAGACATCAAGTACTGCCAAACTTGGGCAAAGTTCATACCTTCTGAACTTCATACCAGAACAAAATTGTGAGATCCAACTATACTGTATTTCCCACCCTGACTATCCAGGTGCATCCTCTCTGTGATGCAGAAGAGACACGGAAAACAGAAATGTATTCAATCAGCAGGTGCCTCAGTAGCAGCACAGATGGCTCACGTAGTCATAGCGTGTTTCATCCAGAAGAACTTTGCATGCTATGTAGAAAAATGAACAAGTGCACAATTATTGTCTAAAAAGAAGAGGTCGAATAAATAAGACTTGGTGTTGGTAAGAAATAAATGTTGCTGAGAATGGATTTTGAGAAGGGACAGCCAGCTAGGAGACCTTGATATTAAAAAGAACGTACAGTGCAACCTCCCAATATCCAGGTTAGAGAAAAGCCCCAGCACTTCCCCTTGTCCTTCCAGGCAACTAGTTCATTCATTTTCCTTTTCTCCTGGCCAACTTAATCACCGATCCAAATCCATCAACTTCATTCAGAAGAAACATTCTGTGGTATAAACCCAGTCACACTCCGGTAGCGACCTGGAAGGGTCATGCAGGATGCGAGCCCCATTGTGCTCCTTATTGCACAAACACAATGCGCTCCAGCCCTCTGGGGCAGAGCCTCTGTCAGAGGTTGGTGCCTTTCGACAATGCCTTCTGCGGGATATTTGTTTTCAGCTTCGCAGAGCTGTTACAGGTATATAAAGGTTCACAAAACAGGGTGTGCTTACAGTGTGAGAGTGGCAGGGCAATCAGGCACACCTTTCTCTGAGGACTAAAACAAATGTATGTTTCTTTTCCTCAAAAAAAAAAAAAAAGAGCAATTCACCACAGTTACATAGTCAGGCTGAAGATGGCTCATTCTGCAACGGGCACAGTGATGTCATTCCCCTGGAAGTACACCGCTTCTCCTTTTACAATATTGTTACATGCATATGCCAGGAATATTGAAAGATCCAGGTGAATTTCTGGTCCTTTTCTGAAGCTAAAATCAAAAGTTATTCAGTCACCTAGGGTTTCGCCTATGTATACTTAAACCTAAGGAATAAGACCATACATGGCCTGAAGAAAATCTGTCCTGCATTTGTATTTATTAATAAGTACATGAGGAAGTATTTAATCTCAAGGAATCTTCACCAGGAGAAGGCGGAGTGGTGGCCGCAAGCATTATACTGGGCAAACCACCAGCACTGCGTCTCTTCATCACGAATACAAACAGTCCCGTGTACCGGTGACAGCCCATGTCCATGCTGCAACGTGGAAGCAGAACACGCTGAAGAAAACTTTCTGGGTAGCTTCGAAGTTTTTTGAATAGATCTTTCCAAAAAAAGCAGAAAGCGTGTTAACACGGCCCCATATGGCTAGGTAACTAATGCCAAGGGTAGAAGGCAAGCCTTGGCTACTCGCATCCGTGAAAGAGAGGTGAAAAACAGCCGCAGCGAGGAAGTACAAATGATTTAAGAGCTGCCCTAAAAGCAACTTGCCCGCTGATGAAGGCTAATCAGAACAAGACCTCTGCAACCCATGCACTGTGGAAGGCTGGTAAATCCAGCTGTGCGATCGCGGAACAAAATTATATTCCAGATTTTTTTTGAAGCACCACCATGACTGACACAAATGCTCCGGCTGGAAGAAAGCCAGCAATTAATCAGGATCCCTTAGAATTTCGAGGTAATTTTAGCAGAACAAGAAACACAGAAGTATCAGTGAGTCCTGAACTTTCCTCCAGGACAAAAATCTATTACTTCATACAAGTCCATTAAAACACCTCATCTAGCCCTTTTAATCCCTCCTAACAAGATTTTCTCTATCACAGACTGAGGAGCTAATCCTCTCCCACCTGTCTTTATGATACGGAACCATAAACAAGCGCAAGTACTTTTCATTTGTTAGGCATTATCCCCCCCCTTGGAGAACGCTATCATCCGCACTAGCATTAGCGCAACGAAGCCGGCTTTAGAGGAAGACCCCAACTCCCTCAAGTTCTCACCGTAGCAATGTATTCCTCCCATTTACCATCCGTTTCCAAAACTCACCTCTTACCACAAGCATCAAGACTCTACGCAAACCGAGACCCAAACTCCAGCTTGCTGGTGGGACTTCCCTTGTTCCTTCATCCCAGACCTTACGCGACACATTCCAGGACTCCACTGTGCATAACCCGATGGCAGGCTTGTTCAAATCTATCACCAACCTATACAATTAGGTTAATAGGTCAGATGAGTTTATCGCCTAACTACACCATCATTTTATACAGAGTTCTCTCTGTTTGTCCAAATAAGACCTCAAAGCTATCCAAAAACCGTTAAGAAAATAATTTTTCTGACCTACATTGTAAGAGATCTCTGACAGTCTGGCACTCTACAGACACAGATAAAGTAACCTGAACAGCCCACTGAGAAATCTGGGGCTGAAGAACTCAAAGCCGCAGTTTGGACTCCGAACCACCAGAAATCTCATCGGCCTTCAGCAAACCCCCTTACAACAAAATACAGTTATCTCTAGATGGTCATTCCAGTTGCTGTATCATAGAAAGTGGAGCAGATGATAATCCCTGACCACTTAGGGCACATTTAAAACAACTTCTGTCTCTTCAAGCTGTGGAGGCTTACTGCATACATCTGTCAGCTTGCTCAATTTTTATTTTTTTTTCCCCCCTGCTAGACAGACATTCATTCGCTCTCATGCAATCCTGCGTGGTTCTACACCACAAAATCTGTCTGCCTGAAAGAAGTCTCAGTCATTTCCATAACATAAGGCAGCGACCCTACACTCCAGAGGACGCGTAAGTGAACTCAAATATGTAAGAGTATTAAGTACGAACGATACAGCATCTAACCCAAGGGAAAAAACTGTTATTCTCCTTGCTTTAACTCTGCCTTCTCTAGATAACACCGGCAATTAGAACAGCATTTAAGACATACACGAAACCATTATCTTCTCATTGCTGTGGAGGTCAAAGTCAAATTTTCCTCCTAAGGAACCGCAACATGAAGTTATTCCCAAAGTTCAGTTAGTAAAGGGAGCATTACTGTGACTATCTAGAGCATAGGGTTTTGTTTTTTTTTTTTTTTTTAAGAAATCTGAAACAGTGCTGTGACGTAGCTCGTGATGGAAGATAATCATTAGAAGATAGAGCACATAGAAGTCCTTTGAGCTTTCTTCTCTTCTGCTAGGAACTAAACCAAACCAAACTCCAACATAAGGCTGAAAAAAAAAAATAAAAAGAGAGGAAAGCAGTGCAACATTTTTCTTGAAAAGGAATAACTTAACACCCTTCGAGCCAACTTCCACAACACAGAGCTGGATTGTATCCAGTTATGAAAAGGCAGTAGGCTGGTATTTTGGGGTGTCAGAACAGTCTTAAAAATAGTCGTATCTGCCCAACGGTGACTGCTTGACAAGGATTTCATTATCTCCCAAGGGCTGTTTGCAGCTGTCACTGTTAGAGAAGGATCGGTGATCGGGAAGTAGCGCAAAGAAAGTCGCCTGCTCCTCAGAAACATCCTTCTCTTGGCTTTGCTTCATCTCCTGAAAAATAATCTTGGAAAGCAGACTTCTATATACGCTCTGCCACCCCACACGCCTTCCAGCTAGTCAATTTTGTCATGGTAATGCTGCTCTCCCAGCCTCAGCAACTGCAAACTGCAAAGCAAGTGGCTTCCTCCTAGATGTAGCCAGATGATGAATTCACAGAAGTCATCCATGCCATTTCAGAAAGAACGCAACGTTTCAGTAAGCTCATTATATGGCGCTGGATCAGCTTTGACAGGGTTAACTACAAAAGCCGAGCTTATTCAAATCATCTATACACCAAGAGTCAGAACAGCTTGAATATGGCAATTTAAAGTATCAGGTCTTCAGAACACAAGATACAACACATTTATCAAGTTATTACTGTGTTCCTGAAGTGGAGTTTCTCTAGAAACGCTTACTCTGAATACCATGTGAAATTACATCCATTTAATAAACTTTTTACTTCAGGAGAATTGTGATGTTAGCCTTGACCCACATGAACAGAAGAATGAGGTTTCCCCATTCACTCTTCATGAAAAGCTTTTTTGTGGAATATGTGTTAAATGGCCACAAGTAGCTGTGACACTCAGGTCACCCTTAAGAGCCTTTAAATTAAAGACAGAAGATAGATTCAGTTGACATTGGGAAAAGAACCAAACAAGCAGTAGACACAGGCACAAGCACACCCCCTCCTTTCAAAGCTCAAAGCTAGCAAACTACAGCAACACAACCGTTATTTTTTTCATCCTGCCTCTTGCTTTTTATTGAGGTTTGAGCTCGGTAGATTCATTACTTCAGCTGACATACAATTTAACCAGCCAAGACGACCTATAGAGGAAAATTTAAAATAGGCTCATACATTAATTTGCTATTCTTCAGGAAACAAAAAAACCTAAAGTTACGGTTTCCTCTTCCAGAACCGTCTTTCCAAATGTTTTGGGCCCACACTTCTCGGCGCCGTCAAGCACAACGTATATATTCAACTGTATTAAATGTCCCATAGCAAAAACTTACTTGACATACAGTTAGCAAACTTAAAATTAGGTAAACTAAACCAGAGCACAGACTAGTGATTTCGGAGTATCAACAGGAAGTTATTTGCTACCTGATAAGACTGCAAGGAGAAACCCCAGCAACCCAGCAATACGTGTATGTAGCTCACAACCTGTCACTGTAATAAAAGAACGAGAGCCGTTTTCATTAATTAATATATTTTTCTGCATTATAGTTAACATATGTACTTTCTTCGTGTCATCCTTATTTCGTTAAGTATTGATATTTTGTTATATTCAGACAAGAGTACATTTTTCAAAGTCTTTTGCAATAAATATCATAAAATAATAGAGATTCACATAATAAATATTCTTCACAATAAAAAAAGTTTTAACAGACTTTTGTCTTAAAAATAGTTGGGATTCAACTTTGTGTTTTATACATAAAATATACAAAAAAGGACCACAATTTGTGGCTAAGGCAATAAAACAGGGACAGAATAAAATTATGAAGTACAGAGCAGAGCTAAGTTCACTAAACAGAAGGATCACAAGAAACTCTAAGGATTCAAGGATGTTTAGGTGACTCAATGACACCTGAAGGCTGTCTGGATATATGAACACCACCAACTTTAATATCAACTGATACTGGTAAGACTACAAAAATAGGAGTAGGAGGGCGGAGTGAGCAACATCCTTCAAAGATCTGACAGCAAAAGAAACAAATGAGTACGTTGCAGCCATAATGTCTCCAATGTGAAGATCTACACAGTGTAGCAAAAACTGAAGTTACATTGAAAATGTAAAAAAAAAAAAGGAGGCAGGGTAATTCTCAGGACTGAGAATGTTCCCAAAGCTAAGACAAAAAGAGAGACGAGGGGGGTGAAAGGGCAAAAAAAAAAAGCAGGCTGCTTATAGAAGAGTCAGGCCTTTCATTTGGTAAAGCCTTTATTTTACATCCCTCTCCAGAAAGAGCACACACAAAAAGCTATTTCACAATCCAGCTCACTCACGAAAGTTGTTCTTCCTTGGTACCCAGGTGGTTACGGAAAAAAAAAAATAATAAAAAAAAACTGCTGAGAATGAAAAACATCTTTGGGAAGATATTCACAGAGCAAGAAGCTGCAAGAGCCCAGTGAGCCCTCACTGTCTCTTTCAGGAGTGGTTCAGTTACAAACTCAAAAGACCCTGCCAAAGTGTGCGGCAGATGCAGATACCAGGTCCACACTTACCAAAGAGCAGCAATGACTACGTAAAATGCTCCACGCTCAGCCAAGTCAAGAGGAAGAGGAGAGCAAAGATGCAAAGGGAAGAAATTGTGTATTTGAAGTGGGGGAGACAGAAAGCAAAAGAATAGCCCCTCCCAAAATTGGAGGAGGGGGGGCAAGAAAGGAAGGAAAAAAAAAAAAATTAGCTACAACCTGAAAAAAATGAAGTTGGAGGAAGCAAACCTCCCTCCAAAAATCATGAGGGCTTGCCCTGACCCCGGGAGGGGCAGCTCTCCAGTTTACAATAGACCGTGTTGGAGTTCTTGCATCGGCAACCCGGACGATTGATGCGGTCGTAACACCCTCGACAGAGTTTTAGGCATCCTTTTGCAGGAGGGTAGCAGAGCAAGCAAGGCAGCAACAAGGACATGGCTCCCATGCACAGGTACCTAGAACAGCAGTGTGACTGGGAACAGGAGCAGGGATTATCCGCGTAAGAGTCCCCTTCATCGTCGTTAGAACAGTGGTAGAAGATCCCTTTGACCAAACACATGCAGGTGCTGTACTCCACCATGCTCTCTGCAGAGCACAAGCACTGCCGGTTGCAGGCCAAGCAAGAAGGGAGAGCCCTCGGGGCCGTGCACTCGCCGCACTTGCACTTCCCGCACTGTTCGCAGATGAACTTGTGCTGCGTCAAGTCCTCTTTCAAAGGACCCTTCAGGTCATCTACAATCAGAGACGACTGCTTGGGCTGCGTCCGGATTGTCCGATCGGATCTGTGGCCCGAACCCGGCCTGGATGGAGGTGACCGCCCCAGCAGACCTTGCTCAGAGGAAGCGCTGCTGTTGCTCCCAGAGCTCGCCGCGCTCCCCGTGCTGGTGGATCTGCTCAAGACAGGAGCCCTCGCGTTATGCTGATGTGCCACGTGCCCCACATGACTGGGTCTGTGCTCGTAATTATTATTCACATTAATTGGTATGATTTCGTGAGTCCTTTCATGCTTCTCTTGCCTCGGTGCCGTCCGCGGCCCAGATTTTTTCACCACAGATGGCCCCTCGGTGTATTCGTTGCTGCCCCTGATCGCCTTGATCTGGTCCAGTGACAAGATAGCTGTTGGCTGGCTCTCTCTCTCATAGTCCAACCGTTGCCGGCTGTCCAAGGAGGGCTGCTGAATCACCACTAGCGAACCACCACTGCCATGTTGACTTTGGGGCTCCATCTGTAGTGATCGCTACTTCTGGCATTCAGTGGGAACCTGGCATGCATCTGAAATCCTAAAATAATAATAAGACAGAAGGTGTAAATAAACATGGCGTGTGTACATATATACATGCATACACAAGATCAAGGGCAAAAGAGGAATAAAGAATGGGATACTTCTTGAAAAAAGAAGTGATATGGCAAACCACAAATTGCCCTAGCCACCTGGTACTGATCTCTTTCAGCAAGGGATTACAACAACGCTGCGGATCTGGCCAAAGTCCAGTAATGTGGAGACTCCGGGTATGGCATCACAGATGAGGAATGCAAAGTAGACCCCGTGCCATTTAAAAATTTTTATTTTTTTTTTTTAAATCTAAAAATTCCAGTATCAACCTGTCTGCTAACTTGGCAAGCCATGGAAAGTGCTTCTCGCTTGCTACTGAACTCAACATCTGTCTAACTAGCAATAGTAGTTCTGAATGCCCCCCAAACGAAGCTGGAAGCAGGCAAGAATGTGACCAGGTTTATGTTTTGTACGGCAGAATAAAGCGCATGCACAGTTCTCGCTCTTCTGGCTGAATCTGCAGCATTGAAAGCTCAACAGGCTTCCTTCCTAGCACATTTGGGAAGTCTCCTTTTTCAAGTGACATACGTGCATTACAGAGTCTTGAACGAAGTACTGTCAAGTGGCCAAGATGTTTTCTGTAAGAAAGTAACTCAGCATATAAATCTAATATGCTCCTCAAAAAATTAAAGCAAGGGTGCAAACGGCCCCTTTTCAAGTATTCTCTGACCACAGGCCAGGGTGTGAAAGCAAAAGGGGTAGAAAAGGCTAAGATGAACTAGGTGTCAGCTAAAAAGTACCTAAGGATTTGGAAGAATGTTAAGAGCAGATAACAAAAAAAAAAAAAACACCCAACCACAAAACACAAAGAACAAATCCATTTTCACAAGTCAAACAGATTAAAAGCTTCTCAAATAAATACATCCATCTATCTACATCTACATCTATCTATTAAATGTGTTATGCATTTCCATTCCCTGTCATTCTGCCAAGCTATCGACACAAAGATTGCAATGCTGATTGAGAAAACTGCAGTGACAGTTCTGCACCTCTACAGAAACTCAGACGAGTATTTAAGTGCCACATTTATCCAGAGAACCGAGAAAATAAACTTTCTTTTACTGACAGCTGGGGGAAAAGCCCCTTTTCATTCCCCTCGAGATGTCATACATGTTTACCTATCAAGTGCTATCAAGCATTTCCAAAACTCATCCAGTAATCCGGAGAAAGAGTCTGTCTTGCCTTCCCAGACCACAGCCGGCTCGGAGCTACTCCCATTCACGAGAAAAAGGCAGTGACATGGAAGCACAGGGACGGACGAGAGCAGGAAAGATTTATTTTAACAGGGAAAGTTTCTTCTAGCAGGTAGCTCGCATCTTCATGGCTCTGACCGCTCGTAAGAGGAGAGGGACAGCTTCTGCCTGGACACAAAGCCTTTGTGCTCATCCAGCAGTCAAAGATTTTGTTTTACATTTAACGTCACTTGTGCAGGCTTTAGGGTCGCCAGATTAAAAAGGAAAAATAGAAAAAAAAAAAAAACCAAAAAACCTGAACATGTTCACTTCTAATTCACCTCACATAGCAGGCTGCCTTCCTCACAAGCACTGAATACCCATCCACAACGGAGCCAGGGTGAATGGATGCGAGGAGGGAAAGATTTACAGCTGCACCAGGCGGGAGCCGGGCTCCCCAGGGGAGGAGAAATAACATCCCAGGGAAATGCGAAAGACATCCAGTGCCATCTTTGGGGGGAAAGCGCAACGCCAACGCCGGCTGACAGGACCCGCCGCGGCCCGGGGCGGGGGGGGGGCACAGCTCCAACCCCCTCCAAATAACTTTTAAACCGGTTTTTCCCCCATCTCCTCGCTCCACGGCCCATAAAATAAAACAAACATACGGCAAAGTCGGCGGGAGCCCTCGCGTTGCGGCAGCCGGGGCCGGTAGATTCCCCCCCCCCCCCCCCCCCCCCCGCCTCTCCACCCCCCCACTCCGCCGCGGGCGGGGCGAGGCGCCGAGCACGCCGCTGACGGGGAGGAAGGAAGAGGAGGGGAGAGGGAAAAAAAAAAAAAAAAAAAGTTATGAATGAAAACAAGGGCTTTTTTTTTTTTTTTTTTTTTTTTAATGCCTTTCTGCAGGGGGAGGGCAGCGGCGGCCGGCGCGGCCCCGGGAGCGCGGCCTTCCCGGCTTTTAAAGCGGCAGAGCGCGCGCGCGCGCGCGCCCGCTGCAGCGCCGGGGATTCCCGCCGCCGGCGCGAGCCCGGGCTCGAGCCCCACCCCCGCCTCAGCCCCCGCCACCCCCGGCGAAGCAGCCGCCCGCCCGCAGGTTTTTTGGTTGTGGTTTTGGGGGGTGTTTTTGTTGGTTTTTTTTTTTTTCGTGTGTATGGGTTTTTTGGGGTTTTTTTTTGGTTTTTTTTTTTTTGGTTTTTTTTCACGTTTTGTTCCTTTTCAGCCGGCCGCGGGGCTTAAACGAAAGGCGACCCCTTCCACTCGCGGGCCCTGACGCCCCACGAACCCCTCCGCCGGGGTCTATCAGCCGCCCCGCTCCCCGGCGACCGCCGAGCCCTCTCTCAAAGCCCAACCCCAGCGGGATTTAAATTTAGTTTAATTTTTTTTTTTTTTTTTTTTTTTGGTGGAAGAAGGGTCCGGCGTGGGTCCGCGCCTCGGCAGGCAGGCACCTGCTCGCTGCTTCCAGCGAGCTGCACCGGCTCCGGTGTCAAAAGCACGACGAGTCCCCTCAACTTACCGATTTCCAAGGAGTCACCAGCAACGGCAAATCCAACCGGCGGGAGGGCAGGGTGGCGGCGGCCCCGGCTCCTCGGGGTGCGGTGGGGGAAAGGCAGGCGGGCTGCGCTCCCCGTCTCCCAGTTTTCTCCACGTCCTACTCGGCGAGCGGAGGAAAATCCAACCCCGCTGCCCGCCGCAGCCTTCCTCTCCCGGGGGCCGGCATTCAGCGGGGCCGCCTTCCCCTCGAAGCCGCTCCTCCGCGGAGCCAGACCCCCCCCCCCCCCCGCTCTTCCGCGCCCGCGGGACGAAGCGCTGGCTCCTTCGGCCGCCGGGTCCCTCGGTTCCGGAGGGCAGGGAACAAACCAAGCCCCTTCTCCTAAACGGTTTGATCTCGGTCTCTGTGCACCCGGGCGGTCGTGAAGGGTCTCCCGAGCATTGGCGGGGAACGGCGAGGCTCCGGCTGCGGGTTGTTATTTTCCCTTTTTCCCGACGGGAGCGATCCCTCCGGGCTGGGCGAGCGGGCGGCAGCGTTCGCGGGGTCCGGCTTCACCGCATGGTCCTGGCCGCCGGTCCCTTCTGGCAAAGTGCAACCACAACCCCTAGCGCAAGAGATTTTTTTTTTTTGTTGGTGGTGGTTTGTTTTTTTTTTTTTTTTTTGTTGCTGTCGTTGTAAGGAATCACGAAGAGGCACTTGCTTTCCAGGTGCCAGCGAAGCCGGAGACAGAGCGCAAGGGCTCGGCGAGCTCCCCCCCCCAGCCCCCCCAGCTCTGCCAACTGCCATGTGCTGCCCGAGGCCGGCTGACAGGCTCGGGGGAAAACGGCAACGTGCGGCAGCCCCCGGGCGCAAAAACCCGAGCACCAAAGCCTCTCGGTTACGGGGAGAGGAGCAAACCCGGCAAGCGGGATCCCCCCGCTCCCGCGTCAGGCGAAGACGGACAGTTACCCCGCCGGGCGGGTTAGAACGACCGGTAAAGGGTGACCGGCTCGGGAAAGCCCAGAGACCCCCGCCACACGCCCGGCGTGAGGGGGGAAGCAGCCAGGGCAGCTCGCCCCGACCGCGGGACTCCCCACCTCCTCCCTCCGCACCGGATCAGCCGAGCACCGCCCGGGCTTACCTAAGGCCGAGGTCAGCGCCCGCTCCCCGCGGCGCATTGGCGGCCCCGGCGCGGAGTCCAGCCCGGGCAGTGCAAGCAGCCGCTCCGCGCCGTCCCGCCGCCCTTGCGGGAGTGAGGCCGGCCGCGCGCCGCCGCCTTTCAGCGCGCAGCCCCGGCCGCGCCCCCGGTGATGTCAATGTGTCACTCCGCGGCCACCCCGAAATCCCGGAGTGGACTTCCCCCACACACCCCCCCCCCCCCGCCGCCCTCCCGCGGAACTGCTCCCGTACCGGGTCACGGCCGTGGGGCGCCGGTCTCCGTGCGTGTCTGTGGCTCACGGCCCCACGCGGTGACGCCGCCCGGCAGCTGCTGGCCCCGGCCTGCAAGGGGCGCCCGGGGGAGCGGGGCAGCACCACGAGTGGGGTGGGGGGGTTCTCCCCGCCCCCCCCCCCCCACGCGGTTTTAGGGGCCGGTTGCGGAGCGGGAAGGGGTCCCCGCACGGGCCCACGCTCCCTCGGCGACCGCAGGCTGAGCGGGAGCGGCAGAGGAACGCGCTTCTCCCCGGGTACCGGCTGAGGGAAGAGCTTGGTGCAGGGCTCAAGGTTGTGCAGTTGTCCTCTGATAATGTCACGGGGGGATTTCTGTGCGTGTTTTAGTGTCAGCGTCCTGCACGCAGGGTCCAGACAGCTGGAAGAGCCATTCACTTACATCCGTAAAATGTTTCTGCGCCTTTCAGCCTTTACTGAGCGAGCTGAGGGCCGCAGAGAGCATTCACCCTTGTCATCCTTCCACTGGAGAGGAAAGGGCTCTTCCCACCCTCCCGCAGACGGTACTGGGGCTCTTCCCACCCTTCCACAGACGGTACCGAAACACCGAGAGAGAGATCGCAGGGCTCACCCAGTTGTCCTCCTCTACCGCCTTTCCAGCCCGTGCTCCACCAGGTCCCACCCAAAGTTCGTCGCTGAAGTTCATCGGCCGTGCTGCTGAAGAGATCACAGAGATGCCTCCAAAGCCCCTATTTCTATGGCCAAATCTTATCTTTGATGTGTGTTGTGTTTTGGTTTTTGAGTGACCAAAGTGTTGTAAAAGGCAGCTAAAAGAACATGGGACAATGATGTAAAAAGAAATCAAAATTCTGATAATTATTTCATAACAACGCGTGACATACAGAAACAGTTGAGACTTCGAGCGCTCGGCTGAACATTGCTGTAGCCCCAAGTTTCTCCGACACATTCTAACCGGCTTCTTATAATCTCTTTCATAAAAATCGTATTCTCCCACCTTCTGCCCCAAAGGAGAAAAAAAAAAAAAGGTATTAAGAATATGTTGAGCTGCTTAGCAGGAACATTCATCCAAAGGGAAACAATCCTACAAACGCAAACGTATCCATGCAAGGGTATTCTTCTGCGACACGGTCTGTCCGCCCAGGTCACGCTCACGGATGCAGTGCAATTACTTTTCATTAAACTTCACTAGGCTTGGAAAGAAAATACCCAAACTATGACTTTTTTTTTTAAATTTCCACCATCATACAAGAACATTACTTCAACCATATATTTCTCTATGAAGTAAAATCTTTATGCATTAAAGGTTATGCACTAAATATCACTGACACTTCTAAGTTTGTAATTAACAGACTGCTGATACAGACAAACTGTAAATACTCTCTTCCAATCACGGAGGCTCAAGTGACAAAGAGCAGCATAAAAATCTTTGGCATGGCCATTAAAATATCCCAATCCATCATTAATATTGCTAGGGGAATTAGAAATTGCGATTGCTCACCAAAAGCATTCTCAGACACACTATGAGGACAAAGTACAAAACCGTTCTCAGTGAAATCCATCTGAAAAGTTTGGAACCCAGCACAGCTCAAATTAACAAAAATTCCTACCAAAGACCAGAAACATCAAAGAAAACTTCACAAAAATTACTCGTGCAGAGTGGCGCTTAGTGGTGCAAATCTATCTTCTGCTCTATTTTAGATTTCTTTCACAAAACAACTGTTTTGAATCGAGGCAAACCAAAAGGCACGGCATTTACGCAGGTGTGCTACGGACAGCCATTCTTGCAGCGGCATCGACGCTGGGAGCACCAGGTAACCGAGCCTTTCAGGTTAGCGGGGCTCCGTTCCACGCCCGAGAAGACTCGCATTTAGCAACTGACTGTCTTCTCACAGAAGCCCGTACGTATTTTTCCTACGATACTGCCGCAAAAACATTGCTTAACACCTTTCCTTTCCCATCTCTGAAGCGGGTACGACCTTAAAAAACTATGCCAAGCATGACGGCTTCATCCAATACTGGGCTTAAACGGGTCAGTAAAATAACCGAGAATACTGGCAGCAGTTTACTATCACTTGGCACCCGAATTAACGCTTCGCCAAAACAAAGGAGAACCCTACAGCTGCATCAGAAGGCTCTCCACAGACTCCAGCAAACACGCCTGCGCGTCACACAAGTCGTCTCCTTAGATTTTTCTTGGAAATGATGGTGGCGCAAAGCTTTTGTTAGAAAAAGGAGAGGATAAATTGGCAGCTTGGAGGATAAATTGGCAGCTTGGAAGAGGACTGACACACCTTATGACTACATCCTGGCACAACCTTCACTTGAGGATTGACACACAGACAGGAATCCAATGCAACCAAGTTATTTTCCATCTCCAAACTGTCATCTAAAGGTGCCTGTCTCTCACACTAATAAAAGAAGAGAGACCAGCCCTCTATGCCCCAAGTCAATCCTTCTGAAAAAAACTCCCAGAATTAGGTTCAAGAGACTGACTGGCGGCTGATAGTCGTTATTCAAACCCCGTTTCTGCTTTCACTTCGAGGATCACGTACTGGAGATAATCTCCACCTTCTGCAGTCATATGCTGCCTCTTCCTCATGCAAGCTTCGGCGTGCCAAAAGATGTGTTGTACAGAATACAAGCAGAGTCTGTCATTGTTTTTTTCTTGTTTTTCGTCCTAATTCACACCCAGAAGCAACTTTTGTCTCTAGGTCCCTTGATGGTCCCTTGGTAGTGAACCGCACCTCTGTAAAGACGAATTGGATAAACTGTGGTCCTCCCACTATCAGTAACGAGTAACAGTGCTTCCGTGTTGCATCCCGCCTGGGAACACCCTTGTATCGCCCCCCGAGCAGCATCTCCCGGCCCCTGCTAAGCACAGATCCCAGTCAAGAAGGAGGACACGTACTCGGTGTCCTTCCTCCAAGCAGCGCGAGGTGGCTTAGTCTCCGAAAAGCAAGAACTTTCCTGTCTGTCGGCACAGTTTCAGAACAGAAGAGGTGACAAACAGCCTGTACTTGAAGGATGCGATATTTACTGTTCCCGTCACTCATCTTCTGTGGTGATAACTATCTTGAGCCAATATGGCTTTGAGGAAACTCAGCAGAGAAAGTGTTTACCTTTGCGCAAGTTTTTGTCAGTTAATAACCAATCTCCACAGCTGTAACAACATTTCTAAAGTCATACAGGAATTCAAAAGCAGTTAAAAAAAAAAAACACCCACACATTAGCATTTATAACGAAATTACAAACAAAATTCTTGCGCCAGTCTTACCTGTAGAATGTGTAAGTCATGTACGTCCCCCACCAGCCGTGCAGCGATTATCTTGCAGAGGTGGGTGTGGGGAGAGACAACCGGGATCTGCAGCTCCCAAGAGCTCTGCGTGTCAGCAACGTTGACGTTGCACTAGGTGGGACGTTGCAGGTGGGACTTGGTGTGTCCCACCGTGTGCTCAGAGAGCCTTGGAAACTCTCAGTGCGAGGAAACAATATGTGCTTGTTGAGTTAAGACAAGTATAACAGTGAATTTTTAATGTTTACGCTAGTAGGGCTATATATAATTAAAAAAAAAAAAAACAACAAACAAACCATTAAAATCTTACAATAGCATTAAACATTGCTGTAATAATAAGCGTTGTGGGCAGCTTCTCATCAGCTCATTGAAAATCTCCATGGTCCTGACTTAAGCTGGTCGGTGCATGAGATGAAATAAAGCTGCTCCAAGGAGCTGAAGTAAAAACCGCCGGTGCTGTGGCGAAGGCATGCCCTGAAAGGCACGCCGAACCATTTCAGGGTAGGGAAGAGAAAGTGCAGGATTATGTCAGGTAGCGTTTCTGATCGCGCTTTCTGCTAGACAGGTTGACCGTTATCTGAGATCAAAGGCACCAGTAGCTGGGGATTTCTTCAAGCTGCTGCGCAAGGAGTGTTCTTAAAGCTCTCCGAAGAAGCGCAGCCACGTAAAGCGACTCCTTGCCCGTCACCGCGCAGGCTGGGGAGAAGCACACAGGAAATCCTCAGCTGCAAACACAATCTTGACTTTTCTCTTTAGAAGATAACATCAGTTTTTCTTAGAGGCAGAGGAGATAGCAAAAGGCAGCAGCCAGGCCAACCTCTGAGAACAAAGGGACAAACCTCGACATGAACCTGCCTCATGAACATTTGAACGCCGAATCAAAGTGCGGGGGGAACGCTGCAGAGCTAGGGTTTTGGTCCATGCCCAAATTTGGCACAAATTAGCGAGAAGGAAAGTTCAAAGGTTTGTACAACAGGTTGAGAGTTTGAGAACATGCTTCCCCCCCTTCCCCATCTCTTCCACCGTATCAGAGAAACCAGTATTCCCTGCGTATTCCTCCCAAGCACGGTGAGCAGCTGGAGAGACAGGGTTGGGTGGCCAGGCCAGCGATACACACTAGCTGAATCGCTGAAAGGTCAATTTGGTAAACGGGGATTAGCGAGAAACACCGGGGGCTGCAACTTAGGTAGAATCTGTATGATTTTTTGGCCTTCCCAAATGGTTCTTAATACTATCTTGCTTTCGCTGTGAAGAATAGCAAAGGAGCTTACGCCGTCAAAAACAGACAATTGAAGAAAAACAGCAGTGAAGAAAAGCTGTAGGAAAGACAACACCTCAGTAAAGGCACATAATGAGAGGAAAAACGTCGCTCTCCTAAATGCAGGCCACAGCACGTGTCTTTGTTTTTCACTACTCACTTGCCATACGGGCAACTGGTACACTCATGTTTCCCCTTCAGATATCCACAGTTACTGGTGTTGTGATCAAGTTTATTTCTTCCTTGGAGAACTGTCTCTGTCGACTTTGTGTTCAGCTGCTGTACTCATTGTCTGCACTTAGACAAGACACTCTACTAAGGCGCGGATGATGCCTTCACTACTTTGTATTCACTTGTAAGTCTTTTGGCAAATCACCTAACATTGCTTCATCTGCCTGTATAAAAAACTTTGTGAAAAAGGAAAACTGTCATTGTTGCTTAATATAGATAACAACTTACTCACATTTATTTTAAATTACATTATCTGCAACTCGTTGTTTCCTGTCTGAGCACTGAGCAAACTGCCTGTTACTCTCCCTTGAGAGATCATTCCTCACACAGAAATCAGAATAAGCTCTGTTCCATTTCAGCTTTCACTGACAGGAGAGTATTCCTGTGCTGAGCTACGTTATCACAAATACATCTTTATCAGAACTAGCTGATCTTTAAGGTCCCTTCCAACCCAAACCATTCCATGAGTCCATGATCTCGCAGTTTTAACATCACTAAGGAGAAGGAAACAAGGGTCTAAGAATCTAAGAAGAGAGCTAAGTGTTAAAAGCTCTTCCTTCTTTCATGTAATTTTGGATTGTGCCTGTTTCAGAATGTCTCAGTCCTGACTCTGCTACATTAATTCGCTGTCAGAGGCCACAAAGAGACTCATCACTGCAAAGCCACGTTACAGAACTATTAGTCAATTAAGAGAGTAATTGTTTGGGTGTCTCCTTCGACCTACCCCTTATTTGAAGGCCTGCTATCTGACTGCATGCTCAGCTTTTCCTGTAAGGTTTTCCCAGGTGAAAATTTCGTCCGCACATGAGATCGAACGGGTGAGCAAAGCCCAGCTCCCCGGAAGGCAGCCGCGTGCTCCAGCCCTTGAACACAAAAGCCCGTTACGAGCAGTGGAGCAGTTCTCACTTCTCTCCTTCAAGCCAGCTCATTCTCAACATGAATTATATTTTTTGAAAGGTGCCAGATTCCTGGATTAGGGCAACAAATCCCAGTCTCCCCAGTTGTATTCCACTACATTTTTAGCATGCAATTGAAATAAGAAATCATGTGAAGATGATACTGATTCAGTGGGTGGAGGAAACCTGGGTAATTTAATTTCTGCAACCATATGAGTTTAAGTGGGTTCTCTTTTTTTTTTTTGTTCCTTCTTTAAGGCCAGGAAGGCTGTTTTTCTATTTCTCTTGCTTTCTTCGACAGCTCAGTTGGGTAACAAACAGGTAGAGGTACAAAGATTCTCCTGGTGGGATTAAGTACTGTAGATCTGGCTGTGTAAGTATGCGCTGAGAGCTGAGTGAAAGGAGGTGGCTGTTGTAATTACAGCTGATAAAAACCTAGCCAGAGGAAACCCTCCAAGACTGAATCACAGCACTGAGCTTCAGAAACAACCCAGGAACAAACCTTTTCCCATTTCCGTTGGAGAAGTGGCAGCTCCCTAGGTGTGGACTGCATTATGAGAGGAAGAGGTAAAGCTCTCCGCTCATTTAAAAATACAGCTCCGTGTAGGTTTTCACAATCTAACCACTTGTGGGGACTCGGGTGTTAGTACGTCTCTAGGAATGCCTACTCTTCATCGGGTTGTGCAATCCGTCACTGTCAGCTGAAGGAGGTCTTGGGAGCAGCGTTTCTAATTTGATTTGAAAATATACATGGAAACCTGAGCCTGCTTTTAGCAAGAATGATGGGGCTGGCCTAATGAACACAATCTCTTTTGTCGTTCCCAAGAAGAGTGTGTCAACAGCTAAGTTTAGGTTCCCTCTGCAGCTGTAACAGCTTCTGTAGGGAAGCAGCAACTTAACATCTATGTCACGTTCTTGGTTCTGCTTTACCAATCGGAAGGCATTTCAATGAGATTTTAACAGACAACCTTCGATTCCCTGGAATGCAAGCAGGGAGGAAGTTTTTCCATGGATCCCTTGAAAAGAAGTTTGCACCAAGCGATGATTTTTTTCCCAGAAATTTCTTCCCCTAAACCTTAATACAGACGTATGATACCAAATGATGCTTATGAAAGCGTGTGTCTAAGAGACCCAGTTCTCAAATAGTGAGGGCGTTGCCATTGCTTTCAGACCAAAAATTGGCTCCAGGAAAATGAACACGCCACAGAACGTCTTTGTGGCAGAGCCGCCTGTAGTTCTGGCGGCAGCATCATCCACTGCAATACAGAAGCATTTACAGGTTTTGACTTCTCGTGGGGAAAAGAACAAACCAACCAACCCCACACCTTTCTTTTACTCTTTTATGGTTGAAAAGAAATGAAAAAGATCTCTCAACACAACTCTACAAGAGTACAGCAACGTCAGTGGTAGTTTGCTGCATCCCAATAAGAGAATGATAAAACATAATTTTCCTATTAATCTGTATTTTTTCCCCTTTCCCCATTTCCTGGGTCTTACTTCTCCAGAAGATTCTGTTTTGCATGTGGCAATTCAAGTATTAAGTGCTGAGGTACCCCTTGCATGTTTGATGTGGTTTGTTGTTCTCCAGAAGAGCTTGCTAATCGCATCTTGAAATTTTGCTCTGTAATAACAACTATTCAGTGTAAACGGCCAGCTTCTGTTTCTAGGGATATCAAAGTTAATCTCAGTTTTCCTTGGGATTGATGAAATCAGGAGACTACTGTATTTTGGAGATAGTTTGTGGTTTTCCTCTTTGTTCTGATTATATCTCAAATATATCTATATATATATAATACATATATGTATAAAAAATTATCCTTCAAGGGCTTTTGGGTTGAAAAGGTCAGATTCATCTCACCAAAAAGGACTGGGAAAACCTTTGACAATAAAGAACATGAAAGCACGTATTGTCATGAGAAAACCCTCTCATTTCCACCAAGGTGGGAGACCGGACGTAGACGAGGCAGGAACCGTGCTGCTGTAATTCAACGCAAGCCGACGGGAAAGCTTGCGCTGCCTCTCCTCCTGGCTCTCACCCAGAAGAACATGAACAGGCACAGACTAACACGTGGATGTTATGACACCAAAAACTGTGTGTTTCTGTGTGCGTGTGTGTGGGGGGGAGTGCTCCCTCTTTTAGGTTCCCTCAATAACTCTTGATTTTGAAACCACTACCGTGGCTCTTATTTCTTTCTGCGATGCATTAAACATGCTATTTTTGAGATGCCAAACAACTTTAATGCTTGAAGGCCATATGTACTACTGAAACATACTCTCTTTAAAGTATCTCAAAGCTTCAAAGGGATCATCCCTCAAAGGGATCTTGTATCTACTGCTTCCCAAGTTCAGGAAACTGAAATTCAATGGTTTTGAAAATTCCGCAGAAAACTGATTTTTCCCCTAACGTAGCACACTGACCTGCCGGAACACTGCCATAATGCTACTGGAAGATGTCATTTCTTGGACCATCGCTATAATGCTGAAGTATTCACCAGGGAAGTACCGTACAGTTGCTTACAGCTGTTTGCCAAGATTTACAGTGGTATAGTCTGGCCTAAAAGAAGCATCTGAATAAATATAAAAACACCAAGTGTGCCCAGTCACAAAATACAAAACGCATTGCCTTTTCCAGCATTCTTACTGGGTGTTTCCACTGCTTTTTGTGTTAGAAGTGTCGACATCATCGCCTGACTGAATTCAGTGTTTGTAGGAATTTCCCGTCCTGTTTATTAAATACAGGGAAAAAAGCTTCCATCAACAGTTCCTGAGTGGTTTCTAGTTTTTTATGCATGGAAGGCCAGACAGAGACCTCAGCACACTCAAAAAGGTCTTTTTCAGCCTCAGCAGATATTGAGGTCAACTGCTCAGCTGTGATTTGTGTCCATACCACTTAAAGTAAGTGAAATAGCTGTCATCACCAGACTGGATTTCAGCTCTGCAGAGGGTAATTATCCAAACTTAAACATTGATGAGTTAGAACTTAAACACCAGTCTGTTCTTATAGCACACTAACACGACTTTTCTAATTCTTCTCCAAATGCCCCATCTCCAGAAAAGTTAAACAGAAGCCCATGATATTCCTATGCAGGCAGGATACAGTTTTCAGGATATTGCTGCTGTTATTCTGAGTTTTGGTTGAAGGTATTGAGCAGGTCACCCAACAAGACTCTCTGAAGCAGTGCTGCTGACATTTAGTCACACAAACGGTGTGAAGCATGGGAAGTAAATGGAAAACAACATTTTTGGAGCTGGACTGGTGTCAAGAATTACTTTTCAAAGCCATTTGCTGTTCTTTTTTAAACTTGCCACATGAAAAAAAAAAAAAAAACTTAGAGTCAATTACAAACACTCCTGTAGACTCATTAGCTCCTATAGACCTAATTTTCCAGGGTGCCAATTGCTTTAAAGTAAAAAAGTGCTCAGCACTTTTTAGGAGGACACAGAAATAATCAGTTGCTCAGAGAGTTCTTTCTAAGGCAGGAAGGGAGCATTCCTCTCGTCTGACCTCCCTGGGCAGATCATGAAAACATTGGCTTTTAGTCTTAGCAGTGTTATTGAAACGTCCTGCCTGAGCACTAAACGCTGCCTAGATGTCAGGTCAATTTTATGGCAATTATCAATTTCAATCAGAATAAGTTACTGATATCACTTTATATATTCTGGTCATGAAAGTACTGAATATAAAAGATAACTCTACTGAAAGGTAGATGCAAAAAGTTGAAGCTTTTTAAAAAACCCAGACTAACTCAAAATTAGAACTCTTACAGAAGAGTTGCTTACTGAAACACAGGAAATATTTGATATTTAAAATAATATTAAAAATTTAGTCAGCCACTGACACAGCTGAGAGAGCTGAATTTTCAGCTCATACCCTCATTAAATGCAAATGAGTAGAAAGTGCGGGCTTTTTTCTGATTGAAAGGAACAAATTAGTTTTCATCATGAAGGCTTTCCATCACACCAGGAGATATCCTCCCCCTCCCCTTCCCCAAAGAAAAGAGAGATGGAAAGAAAGAAATATCTCAAGAAAACCAAACAGGTTACTTGTTACGTGGAGAGCAAACCCAGAAGGCACGCAGAAGACAACACATTGGTGAGCAACAACTAAAAGAGAAAAATTAGGTAGAAACATCACTGAGAAGACACTGAGATGACCACAGAGAGCCATGAACCACGGAAATGTGGAGGTGGATGTTACATGACTGTGAGTTTATTCGTTAAGAACAACTTACTACCTAGTTCTAAAGAACTGGTAACAGCATCTGAGTAGGATGTCCTATCAGCTCCTACTACACCTGCAATAATCTTTGGTACCCATCGGGCTAAAAAATGGTATTTATAAACGTTGAAGAAATTTGCATGTATACAAAAAAGTACGCAAAAAAAAAAATCAGTTCGCTTATGGGGAAAACACAAGAATGTGTTATACTGACCATTGAACGTGACACTATCTTATCAAAGGAGCAACACTCAAAACCGACTATGGAAACCCAAAAAAAGAACACCTGAAAGCTGTTCCTTCACTTTGGAGTAGGACTGGGAAGTCAGACTTGGGAACAGAGACACATCATTAAAAGCACATTTAATCTCAAGTGCATTTGTGGGTTCCCTGTCAACCAGAGCTGAGAACTTCTGAGGGTGTGCACTTTCTAAATTGCACGCATTTTTCCATGTACCATTAGGTAACTGGATCCCAGTATGTGTACTAATTTGTACCTATAAAGATGTAAAGTAAATGCACAAGATGTAATAAATGTGAAACACTGTTTACTTCAACTTTACTCCTTGCAGAACAGCTAAACTGTGGATATTAGAGGTAGTTTAGACAGAAGACATCATTGGCTCTATTATAAACCTAGCCTTTGAACTAAAAAAAAAAAAACCCTGAAAAATATTTTCTCAGTGCACGTCATGAAAGGCCACTTGATTTCAAGTGAAGTCACAATGCTATGAAGAAGGGGCAGACAAGCTTCAGTAAATATTTTTTAAAAAACATCAAGAAAATTGTATTTTAAAGGCAGGTTGAGGAATAGGCTCCAAACAGCGGAATCCAGTCAGCACTGCATGTTTTCTTCCTCATCCTCGCCAAGGTTACATATGCAGTGCTGCAGAAAGACAGCCTGCATTTCCTACTGCTCTTTCAAGCTCTAGGGCAAAAAAAAAAAGATACTGGAGTTCCCAGTGCTATGGACTTCACTAACGTTAAATGCATTTTTAACTTCGGTAATACAAAATAACCTGCATAGCCTCACTGAAAAGTAAAATTCATGGACAACACTGTTGCTGTTTAAATCCTTCTCAAATCCATGGCTCAAACCTCAAAGCCACTCTACTGGGTCTTGAAGCAGGCCAAAACACAAGGCAAGACCCAGGGTTTAGGAAACTCTTTTAACATTCAGTGCTAACCTCACCTGTGCATTGTTTTATCTTGCTCCCAACAGATTTTCCTGACAAAGATCATTACCAAAAAGTGAACTTCTGAGGAAATCAGAAGCAAGACCTTCATGAAGTATTTTGCAGTTGCAAGCAGAAGCCAAGTCTTACAACATTTCATACACACTCATGGTTTTCAGTGGAAGTTGGATCGTACCCTATTATTTTGCAAAACCAAATGCAACATAACTTTTTCCACTACACTTTTTTTCACAATTTACTTTCCCTGGAGAGAACTTCATATCTTTATCAGAAGAATGGTCTGGACATCAGCAAATATAAGGAGAAAAGTCAAATCCTGATCTCCTCACCCTGTGCTCTATGGCATGGATATCCCACTGGCTTCACCGGAACGGATGCCTCAGTAGAAGCTTACAAATGTTACTGTGTTACATGTTTGTCTGATGAAACATGCCATGTTCCAAATCACTTCCACATCATCAAAATTTTCAGCACTACTTGCTGCTCTGCTGAGCTGCATGGAGGAAAACAATCCTTTCTCTGTCGGGGAACAGGAAAGAAGCAGGGTAACAACGCCGGAACGGAAAGAAAAAGGTGGAACGGACAGACCAAAAGATGACGAAAGCTCAGCAGGAGAAGATCGATACAATCGGACTTGTCTTTTGGCAGAAATGTGCCAAGATCTTCTTCCACATCTCACAAAAGGAGCATGAATAATTCCTCTACTTGCAGCACCTTTCCCACATGTCTCTAAACACCATGCTTCAAACCACTTTGCTCCCAGTTATTCTCAGAGGAGAGATACGCGAGTACCATCTACGTATAAGACAGGCAGTGACTGAGCTCCTGGAAAAGAAACAGCTCTGTGGTATGGTCTGTGTTCTGTGTTATTAGCAGCCATTAAATTAATTGCTGTATCTGCAAGCAACAGAGCAAACACAAACTGATAGGTACTGTCTATGTGGCTGACGGGGCCGTAAACACGCTAGACTCTTCCCGTGGCACAGCAGCACCCAGCTGAGAGAAGTGTGACTATTTTTTAACATAACATCTCAAAGCAGTGAGAACTTCTGAGACGAATACACCTAGAAGCCTTTTGGACTGCCGCTCGACGTCAGAAGTGAAATGGGATTGCACTGGGAAGCCCATTGCCTGGGATAACGCACTGGCAATCACCTGCACAGAGAGGGAGGTTTTGGGGAAAGACCTGCGAAGGAATAAACCTCCCTCCGTTCCTGCTCTGAATGCTCCATCACAGAAAGGCTTTGGTCAGGCTTCATTCTGTTCTCACTTTTTCTTTTCCCGTTTCCCCACCCAACTTCATACAAATTCTTACAACGGCTATGTACAGACTTGTACAAAATGGAGACTGACACCAGCTCTTGGAGGGTTTCCCAGAGCAAGTTTAACAGAGATTATATAACACGTTAAATCTGTGTGGTGTTGTTTGGTTTTTTTTTTTTTATTTTAATATAGATGTTATTATACTACTAGTTTATTCTTCCTAGCTTAACCCCCCAACCACCCTTTCAAATAGTTAATTATGTTCTGCGGAGATTAATACCCCGGGGTTATTACACGCATTTTATTTCCAGCCCTTGCATAAGACGGGACAGATGTGTCAGGGTCTTAGCAAGTCATCACAACCATTCTTTTCCTTCCTCACATGCTACTAGCAAAGTCACGGGGGGGACACCTTTCCTTGAATTGATGTAACAGCGGAACTTTAGAGCTAGCAGAGAACTTTACTTCTATAAACTCTACTTCTGTGTTTTTTAATCGGAGATCTCAAAGTACTTACAAAAGAGGGAGAAAGAAAGTCTCACGGGGAGAAAGAACTTCCACAGGTGTCACAAGAGCCGACTGGGATAGCAGTTCAACGTCCTTGACCCCTAGCCTGACAATCTTCCTACAGAATGGCAGTTTCTAGATGGCAGGAAAGTAGTCTGAGTGAAAAAAAAAAAAAAAAACAAAAAAAACCAACACAAAAACACAAGACCTGAGGAGGGAAATAACCAGGAAGCTGAAAAACAGACAGTTCAAGACTGACAGGGGGAAGGACAAACACGAGGCTCGCACAAAGCCGAGAGTGCTTGGAGATGTTTGTGAAGGAGCAATGATCAAAGCCCCGGACCTCATGTTGCTCTACTGCTGTGACTGCTCTTCACTACAGTAGAGTCCCTGCTGCTCTTGGATAACCGCAGTGTGCTCAATGTTGAGAAAACAGGGTTTTTTTTTCTTTTTTTTTTTGGCTTATGAGGCTTTCTTCCTGTCCCGTGAGGACCAATTGGTGTGCGTATCTACCCATCCAGAGACCACTGAATGGAACTACTACAAAAATAACTGGAGTTGCTGCAGTGCATGGCAAGGTACCTCAAAAGAGAAGTCATCCTGAACACATTTTGCTCACACTTCCAAGCTCTACAGGCTCTTTATTCACTTTGGAGCAATGTTCAAAACCTTGATAAGTCCTGGTCTGCACAGCTTTGTCTCAATAACTTCTTCCATAGTACCTGCCAAGACAATACAATAGGATAAATCCAGCTTAAAATTATAGAGCTCTCATAATAATGAAGTTATAAACTATTTCCCCAAAAATCAGACTAAGTCCAATCCTAACAGAAGTGATTTCAAGATATAAAGCACATCTTTGTGCAAAGCCATCTCCAGGATGCTCTTCCAAATGAGCACGTTTGAAAACGCACCCAAAGCAGAGTCAAACATGTTTTATTCTGAAGGAACCACCAGATAAAAACAAATTGGGTTTTTTTAATGTTCTTGACATTTGTATACATCCATTTTAGACACCCTGATAATAGGCACCTGCAGTACCACAGAATTTTCTTTTAAAATTTAATCTACAGTCATTTCTTTTACAAGGTTAGGGCTTTTATTATTTTGTACTTAGTGTAAAACTTGAGGACTTTAAAACAAAAAAAAATAAAGCTTAGGGGTTACTAACAGGTTACTAACAATCCTCTCTTCCAGCTGATGCTCAGCATGATTTTGTCATCGCACTGTGCCAGCTTCTTCTGGGTGATCTCGGACAACATAACCTCAAATTAACTTGAAATAGTCACTATGTCTGTACCAGGGTGGATGCTACATAGCTGTCAGGGGAAAAATAAGTGGGGTTATAACAGCAAATGGTTTGAAGCTCATTTGGGCAGCGTAGCAGAGCTTACCAACAGTGACGGCCACAGAAACAGCCCAAGGCACTGCCTCGGTTTCTCCTGAGGTCACCTGGGCTTTATGCAGCACGGAGAACACCGGTCCAAGGACACTGTTCTTCTCAGAGCTCTGCTTCAGCTCTGCCTCTGGATACAGCACAGCACAACACAGCTGCTCCCACCCAGGCTTGGGCAAGACAGAAAAAAAAAAACTTTTTAAAGGGCTGTTCTGGGACCCTGCTCTTCATGTCATGCCATCCTTTCTGCCTTGCATCACCTCTCCCCCACTGCTCCCCCTCTCTTGTGCAGCTTTCTCCACATGGCTCGCATCAGCTTCTTCGCGTGTCGTTTTTCATAAGCCACGCATCTTCTATCAGGTCCTCTCAGGAGATGACCAAGCGGACTTACATGAAAACCAGCAGCAAGGAATAAAATGGTCTGTTGAAGGTACAAGGTCCTTTTGATGCCTACAAATACTTCCAGAAAAATAAAACCTCTCTGAGCTTGTTATTGTTGCTGTGCTTTTTCCTTCTTCTCCATCTCATTGTTTTTCTTGTAGAGTTTAGAAATAAACAATAAGCAGACTTAGAAGAAAGGAGGAAACTTTCCACACACACTTTCTACTCATTTCTCTTCCTCCTCACTTTTTCTTAGATTTTTACTCCCTCACCTTTTCCTTCTCTTCCCATTGAGAAAAAGGGTAAAATTCCCCTCCTCCCTCTTGACACCACTACCTGATATTAATTTTCTGAAAAATTCAGAAGGTGGCAATCTATGTCTTAACTCTTTCTTTTAAAGTTTTTCCAACTGTGCTGAACCCTGACTAGGGTAATGAAATATTTCCAGGAGGGGGAAAAAAGTCTGTAAAAACCCTCCGCACTCATGGGACTTGCTGCACAAAGACTTCAGAGAGTTCTCACTTCCGTACAGAGCAAGCACCATGTGCTGCCCTACTGGAATCGTTCTTGTCCAGCCAAAGCAGTCCATTTTGGAGGAGAGGGAGAAGATGTGAGAATTTCTTTTTCCTGGGAGAAAGCAACTGCAAGGCTGTTCTTCCTGCCGCATGGGAAACATTTAGTGAGACCAATGCAGAAGCCAGGGCTGGCCTAGAAGAATTTAATCTTTGATCTTAAAATAAAAAGCAACCCAAAAAAACCCAAAGAAAGTATGAATCATAACATCAGCCACTTTATCTACACCTTAAGTGTCTGAAGGAGTCAAGCTCCAGAAACACATCTGCTAATCCAGTGCTGACGGGGTTAATGAGATCAAAGCCGGATCCCACTTTGTGCTTAGCAGGGAGACTTTCTACCACAGGGCCAGGGTGACTGTGGCCCTCCCTCAGCTCACCCTGCACTGAAATCAGCATCAGAATAACAGGAACCAGCCCCTACTCCGATTATAATCAGAATTCCCACCTTCTGTCTCCTTCCAACTCCATCAACCCCTGCCTTTCCACGTGAAAAATCAGTCAGTGTTTAATTTCCGGGTCATCTTTCTAATTCACATGTTTATTTTCACACGTTTTCTCTATCTCCTCTCCCACTCTCCCCCCACCACCCTTAATCAGCAAGGGCTCTGATGCAGGCGCTTACCTTCTCACCCGGCAGACAGCGATCTACCAAAATTCAGATCCCCAACAGTCAAGTAGGTACGGAACAGCTCTCCGAACATCATCTTTTAAGTTGCTCCGGCAAGCGCGGGATGGGGCCTAACAACGCTGTATGCAGCCAATTGTGTTATCAAGGCACTTGGCACTACCAGCTGATCCTTGATTACTATTCATCCCTCAGGAAAATAAAACACCCTTTTGTAGTAAAAGTGTAACCGGTTACTACGACGCATTACATATTAACAAAAGCAGCTTTTTACCGAAATTACAGATGATGAAAGCCTGGAAGTGGAATGAGACCGAGGTAACCAGTTGTTTCTACATGTTTCAGATAAAAAGCAGACAGTTTAACCAAGATTTTCACTGTGTTAAGAAGAAATGGTGGGTGAGTTATGTCACATGTTTGTCTATAAAATGCTCGTGAGTTCTGTGAAGGAACATTTTCTGTTGTAGTGACCTTTCTGGCGTAGCATCCTACATATGCAGCTGCCAGCACTGTAGTCACCTCATTTTTCACAGGGTCTCTTTAACATTTTTGTGCTTTGCTTGAAATCCACACAGAAGTTGTCAATATGCTTTCATATTTTCTTTTTTTTTTTTTCTCCTCTAAGAGTATTGCTTATTGAAGAGCACAGTTATCTGAAAGGCAGACTTTACTAGTAGAAGGGTAGAATTTGCTGGTTTGGTAAAATAATCCCTACTTAGGTGGTGAGGAAGCATTCCAGAGTATTACAGGATTTGTTTGTTTGCTAATCTACTTCAGCACCCATAGGCCTTAACACCCACAACTTGCGTGCTTTAGGGATTGGTCAAGTCCACGGCCGCTCTCGATGCAACAGCTCTGCATGAGAGCTGCAGATTTAGGAATTTAGGACTGGCAGCAGTGCAGCAAGCCGACTAGTGGGACGCTCACCTGAAAAGAGCTTTGTGGCTTTGGTCCACTCACCCGCCAAATACCGCTCTACCTTCCTCACAAGCAGTGCCGGCCAGGACACAGCTGCAGCAGCACGCACGGGTCACTCCGCTACCTGCGTCTTGCAGTTCTGCATCAAACTCAGCCGACTCTCAGTTAAGACAGCAATCCCAGCACCCTGAAAACACCTCACTCGTAATGCGAATGAGGTTGCGGGAACACATTTCACATCCTCAGTTTCAGGAAAACTCGCTGACAGAGAAGGGGGGTAGCTTTAAACGGCATTAAGCAGAGCAGGCTCCATCTAAGCAGCTACCCCTGTGTGAAATTTGAAGCTCTTGCCAGCGGTGTGGAGGAAAGACATGACCTCATTATTCCACAGCCCAGATAATCCGTTCCTGGATAAAGTGAGAGCTGACAAGTGTTTCACCTTGAAGGTTATCAAAGCCCTTTCCACACTCTGCTGATGCGGAGGCATTTACTTTACCAAACAGGGATGTGAGAACTCCTCTGTGTTAGTACAGGAGATAAAAAAAATCAGGGGGGTGTTAAGAGCGCATTGCCATGCCACACAGACACAGGAATTGAGAGGAAGAGACCAACAGCATTTCCAGAACCATTTATGCGAACAGGATATATTTGCCTAAGTTGGTAAAATACTTTTCTCAATATTTTGAGAGTTACTGCTCTCAAGTCCTTCTATCTACCCCTAAGCGCTTTCTCCAGATAGGTGCCACGGGGCCTCTCCTGACATCAGCCACCCCCTTTAGCACCTCCAGAAAGGCAGTTCAGCTCTTAGCTGGGATAAATCACTGCCTGTACCATTTTCTAGTGTCTTTCCAATGACCGCTGAGGGAATCGAGAGCGATTCTGCTCTCCTAATCTTTTAGTTAGATGAATCCAAGCTTTACTGCCATGGGTTTTACATAGGCACACGCAGTCAACACGCTAGCCTCCAGTTTTTTTGGAAGGACCTGTAATCTGTTTTGAGCAATGGCTCCACACCAGTTCAAGGGGAAAGAATGTCATCTGGTTGCCATTGCCTTCTCTTGCAACACCTGTGCTCTGGTGCTGGAGGGCTGCCACGCAAAAACACAGAGCAGGGCTCTCTCCTCCTCACCAGTCCAGTCCTTGGCGGGCTAGTTAACAGAGAAAACACACATCTCCTTCTCCTATCAGGACTCTGGAGTCGTTGGATTTAAGTCTGCAGGGAAGAATGACACCATTTAAAAGATTTAACACAGAATATATAAAGCCCTAGAGAAAATGCATGGCTGGGTTTCCTACAGAAAAGATTAATAAATGAGCAGGTAGTAGCTGCAGAAAGAGCAGACAGAAACCCCAAGATCAGGAGTAGGTTTCAGCTGAAATATTTGTCTTCCAGATGTTAACCTGCCATTCAAAACATGCCCAAATGCAACTGCGATTCCGCATGCCTCTTGCACCTACTTCCTAGGAAAAGCTCTTTATTAAATCACACACATTAGATCACCTACAGTATTTTCTTTCACGTCAAAGGAAAAAAAAAAGGGCAGCAGCAACATGCAAAAAGATTTCAAGGTTGATAGTAGATAAAAATTATTGCAATTCTCTACAACCATAACAACATTCAATACAAATACAGAAGGGTCACAATGCAAAACCAATTATCCAAATGCAACTCTGTTACGGGTTAGCTCTGCATTGACCAGGACCCCAAGACAGAGTTTGGAGCAGCTACAAAAAGCTTTTCATAGGCCGTCTGGCTCCTGTGTCCAGTGGCCAATATGTCACTTTGGAGTGCCTGAAATGCATTGATTACTCACTCTCCTTTCCCCTGTCTCTCCCAGTGGTGGCCAAGCGGGGACCTCCCCATCACATACGTCACGAGCAGGTCGAGGCGCAAGTCAGTTTGTACTCAGCTCCCCCCGCAAGCCACCTCCCATCTCCCTGACTGCACTAGCACGGGAGTGATTCCCAGGCACAGAATGTGAAGGAAGCACATTCAATTTTGTCCCAACTTTGTGCTCACAAGAAGCAAGGCAAGTTCTTGATGCCTGCTTTTTGCTAATTCTTTTGCCTTTGCCAAGGCTGTGACAGTGGGTGCCTGCTTTCCAGGCACACGTGTGACTCTTCATCTTCCAAATACAATTCCTTCCAAGTCCTCTCCTAGCTAGCACTAGACATTGAGCCATCACACCCGCTGGACATGTGCTTTTCTAGTAGTGGTAATACTGTTTCACCCACTCCATCAATTGCTTTCTCTGGTAGAGCCAGGATGACCAAACCCTTAAGGGTCAGTAGCCTCCTCCCCAGCCCTGATGCCTGCCTGTTGCAATGAGGAGGGATTTTTCCTGCCCATGAACTTGTGTCTAGCAGTCAGCTTCAGCTTACTGGGCAGTACATGGCAAAACACCAGGCTTTACCGTTCAGCTTTCTCTTTACCCCTCTCCATACTCCATCAGCACAGAGCTTGACGCCCGCTTCACAGGGAAACATCACCCACAGACAGCCTTCCCACAGCACTCATCGAACGATGCTCCGTTATAGGACCATTATGTTTGGCACGTGCCCCGTTTCTGAAGGAGAACCACCACACTTTGACATTTACAGTGAGTAGAGAAACTAAAAGGAAAGAGCCAGAATACACAAACCAGAAAAATCAACTTTAAGGGCACAATATTTGAAAGGGCTGACAAGTCTAAGTTCGATGACTTTGAATAACCGTCTTTGAAAATTATCTTTCCTCTGTCCCCAGTGTTCCCCCTCCCACCTGAACTCAGCATACCTTATGTTCTGTTCTCATTTAGAGACCGTAGGAAAAATATCCACAATAAACTTAATTATTTTTCCAGGATTAAGAATTGTATATCGTACTCGCAGTGCAAATCTGTTTTATGCATTAGGGAGAACACAGGAATGAACTTTTTTTTCAAATGAAGTGAAGATTTTTTTTTGCATTTTGATCATAAATATTCTCCTGGTCACTTTTGGCAAAGCTGTCAAAAGACATTTTATGCCATTTTGCAAGACGCTGTTATTGGAGGAAAAAGTTAGACTTTGTATTTAAACAAAATGTGCCTGAAACATTGAAAAGCTGATTTAATGTTAACAATCCTGCAACTCAAGCAGTATTTGGGCCAAAAACTGGCTCCAAAAGATAATGGCAGGCAGGAAAAAGACTGTATTTCTAAAGAACTGAAAGAAGTAAGTCTAGGAACCACTTCAGGAGTTCCAGAGAGGATGGGAGAGAGATGTTCTTCTCAGATGCGTTCTTTTCTGTTCCCCGAGCCTCCATCATTTTATTAAAATTAAATCTCATACAAACATCCAAACAACAACAGTGATTAGCCCAGCAGAAGAAAGAACGCCGCTATCTTTGATTTACTCTGAAGTGTAGAGATGTTCAGGCTTATATGGCCTCGCTCTGCAAGCAACGTGCTTCAGTGCCAAGGCACAATGTGTTCAATAAAACATGCTGTGAAAAGTTCAGCTCTGAATTAAAACCCACTGATTTAAATGACAGGCTAGCAGAAGATATTTTTGAAGTGCTCTGTCCTACAGTGCCCTCATCAGTAAGTTCCAGCGAGAGGCTGAGGGTGCAAAAGAGGGGCTGAGGGTGCAAAAGCACTCACCGGCCTGGATTATGAAAGGACTATGTTTCTGATGTGCTTTGACCAAAACTGAGTATTTGGTTATTTTCCAGAATTCTGATAAGAAGGTTTCAAGCTGCTAGTCCACGATAATCGTGATCTGTCATTAGGAACCAGAAGGGGAATCATCCTACCTTTCTTTAAATCTCTATTTATCTGTGGCCTGGGATGCAGTAAGATTTTGAGTGGCATCAGACTAGCCAAGTTTTCCAAACAAAATATTTTGGAGCAACATAAACCTTCTAGAGACGTCATTTGCCAGAACTTTTTTTTTTTTTTTTTAAGAGTATCTTACTTTTAAAAAAATCGAGTTCCACAAACCCAATGACAAAAAAAAAAAAGAGAGTTGCATTTAAAATCACTTCAGGCATGTAGCTGTGTATCAAGAGATTTGGTACCGTGTAGATCAATGTGGTACCATTGTTTGTAGGGATGGGTTTTTCCCCAATGCACAAATCACAGTCATGGGGCAGCATTCTCTCCTAATGTCCTAAAATTCAATGTGGAAAATTCCCTCTGATGGCAACAGGAATCCAGGTACGGAAGGGCAGACAGCTCCTACCTGTCCCTTCCTTAGTTTCTCAGTTCAAATTCACACCTTGGTGCCCGTTCCCCAGGGATCTGAGCACTTCCAAAGCAATGGTGATCTAGTTTTGCTACTCATCTGTTATTTTTAGAATGCAAAATTACAGACAGAATTTGTTATTGGCAGTAAAAACTATGGTCTGTCCTTCCTCCCTTCAGGAACACATGCTGGAAGCAAGTGCCAGGGGATAACAGTACGGCATTTAATTTTTGGAAGTATTAAAAGTGGAATGGTTACAATAAATGGTTCAAATATTGAGCTTCCAGTTTAGGAAAGAAGGATAAAAGTAGCTTCAAATGCAGTCTTGATCCTCAAGACAACTTTTCCAGTTTATAATTTTCTTAATCCCTTCTGTCTGTCAGACTATTAAAGGGTCAGACAATGAAAAAAGATAAAACCTGCACATATATCAGGCTAATGAAGGAAATAGCCTGCTTTTCCTCATCCACTAATCCTGCTCAGTGATAGGAAAATTAAATGCTAATTATAGCAACAAGAGGTTAGAATAAAAGTAATAGAAAAGTTGTAATTTAAAAATAGTAGATTACTGTTTAAAAGCCATAATTGTGTACTATATAAAGAGAAAAAACCATAATCAAGGCCAAGAGACTACGTTGAAAATTTCATATTGATAATATAACTAAATATAGCAGAAATCTCTCTTAGATATATAGAAATTTCTCATAAAATGATATAAATTTTTTAATAATTATTACTCTGTCATGAATACATATAATGACTGCAAGAAAGAAAAGTCTTCAGAACCATCAATAAACAAATCCAAAAAATAACCTTACATAAAGCCTGAAATGGCATTTCTTGTTTACTCCAACAACTAAAAACACGATTTGGCTAAAATTTTGACCTGCAAATTCTTGTACTTACCTGCAAAACTCCAGGAAAGCACAGAATTACCCACAGAAATTCAGTTTGGTCACTTTTTTTTTGTAAAGAAAAAATTGTTAAAGTTTGTATTGGTTTTGCTTTACCTTTCTCTCTGTTTTTCACGTCTGGAATAGAAAAGCTCAGTCTTTCTACTGCGGGGAAAAGTGCTGAAAATTAGTTTGCTTAACTACACTTCATATTGAGCCCATAAGGACCTGTCATCGTATCAACAGATGATACAACAAAGAAATAAACTGAACAGATATGATCTGTCCCTGAACTATTTTGTGGTCATTTATAACAGATTTTGCAAGGACATTTTCTTATTCATTAATAACAATTCATTAGGATTTGAAGTGGCCAGCTTTAAATCACCGATCAACACTCCTATTTATTGTGCTGGAAACAAACACACAACAACAACGACAACAAAATCTTTCGCTGACGCCTGGCAGCCAAGGGATGTACAATTTTTAAGGTGTCTACTTCCCAGTACATGTAAAAAGGAGTTGTTTAAGACCAAAGATAAATGTTGGGCTGTAATCACTTAGGAAACTTTAGCTTTATCTTGGAAAGCTCTATGTTCGGCAAGCCTGTTTGGCAGCTTTTGGAGACCATAAATCAAAAGATTCAGAACAATTTTCAGCATTTTTGTAGCGAGGCCACTCCCTAGGTCTGCGTCCTACTGGGATGGTCTCTGGGATTAAACTGTGGTTGAGGCAGGAACAAATGAAGGCAGTAACGACACTTGTTGCAACTCTCTTTAGGGCCAAGAATCTGCCAAAAATTCAGAATTTGGTAATTATTTTTTTGGTTCATGCATATACTGACTTAAACAAGCAACATTACTTCCTCTAAAATGCAGATTATACCACAGAAATCGTAAAATATAAAGTCTCAGACCATCTCTGTTACACTCAAAGCTTCCACACGGGCATTTATTAGGACAATTCGGCACTTCCGTTAACTTCGCACACTCCACCCACTCACAATACAAAATTCTTTAGCTTCTGACAGCTTGACAAAGGAAATTTGCCATTCACGCCGTGAATGGGAGTACGTATTAATTTGCCTTTCAAAGTGCATGCAGTCCGCTTTGCTGCTGATAATCTGCATAAAACTGGATTAAGGAATCGGGAATCCTTGGAGTCACGACAGTCAGCGCGTACCGAAAGTGCCGTCCCATGATAGATTTGGCGTGTATGTCTTCCTGAAGAGCTAGAAGGGCTGCTTCTCTACAGACTGCTGTTATCTGCAAAGAAACAAGAAAACAAAACCCAGATAGCATTGTTATTATAAAATATGTTCCTTGAAAGGAAGAAGGCGAACACAAGAATATTAACGTACTCCAAATGCCAGATACTCACAAGGACAGAGCTTCCCCAACTTTTTTTTTTTAAATAAATGAGGCTGTGGGTCATTAGGACAACCAAAAAACAGGATATATCTCGAAATTCAAGCCACAGTAACATTACATTTCACATTACAGTAGGTTACAAATCTTAATAATCATATTACCTTGTGTTAAACTCCCCGCAACATCTGATAAATTAAAACCCCAACAACCGGCGATGCATTTTTCCGTCCCCAAAGCGCGAGAGCAGATATTCCCAGGCTCTGTGGGCACTTTTCTTTCTCAGCTTTACGCTGGGAAAGAAGTAAAAACAATTAATTCAGAAAGGAAGGCCAGAAGGAGAGGGGTGTGTGGAAGGGGAGGAGGGTTAAGGTCTCATACCCTGCAATGTGTTTTTAAGCTCTGTGGACTTCAGACAGCGGAAACAGACTGATGCCAGTGTCACTCTAAAGACACATTGCTGCGCTGAAAAGAGCTTGTGGAATGAAAAGAGATATTGTGATTTCCAGTGCAACAGGGAAAACAGTGATTGATATTGACTGCTCCCTTATATCTGTAAATGAAAGAGCCAGCTGAAACACATTTGTCCAGCTATTCAGCATATTTTCTCTGTTTGTTCACTTACTGAAAAGAGTTCCCCTCCGCTTATGCTGGGCTAATGGTTGCCAAAGCCGTTTAGTCGCTTTTTAGAGGATTTAGCAGCGTGTTTAGGAAGCTTTCACAGGAAAACACGCATGGATTTAGATGGCTTTGTCAAGTTACAACAATATTACTATTAGTTCTGTGCTGCTCTAATGAGCAGTGAAGCTAAACACTGCTGTTATGCATGTTAATGCTTTTCAGGACTTCAGAGACAGTTAAATGTGGAAGCGTAGCTGAGATTTAGTGCACCAGCTTCTTGCGGAGATAAGTAAAACATCATCCAGAAAGTTAGCAGAGGGGTCTCCGTCCCTCCATTCAGGTTTTTCCATAAGTAGACAGCGTGACTACTTCCCTATCTCTAACACAAATATAAAGCTACTTAAAGCAAAAGAAAAAAACCCAACTAGATCAAATTCCTCCCCATCCCTGCCTAACACCAACCCCAGAAATCTTTCAAAAGAGAGAAGACTGTTGATGGAAAAACAGATCCCAAGCATCCAGGACTCTCAACCTGTGTTGGTCTTGGAAGGAGGGGTCCATCCCCCCCTGATAAATACTGCACCAAGGGCAAGTTTTCTGCAAAATGAAGAGGAAGAGACCTTCTGGTGGTTTTCACAGGCATTATTTAAAAAAACCCCAAACACAGTACAGCAGGTTTTGACCACCCTGTTCTGCTCCCAGAGACCATCGCCGATCTACAGCATCAAAATTATGAAGCAGGGCATCACTACAGCGCAAGACACTCACTTGTTAGGAGCTGATGTGTTTTACTGAGGGAGAAACTGAAGGGAAGACCGTCAAGTTGCAGATGCAAAAAAGAAGGAACACCACTGCCAGTCTTATTTCTTCCTCTTTCATTTCTACACTGATACACTTTGGAGGAATTTGCCCATAAGCTGCTAACTTCTGATGGTGCTTTTACATTTTCTCTATGCTATGCCAAAAGTATCGGTAACAGTGATGATAACTAACCTCCAAAGGGTCTTTTCTTTGTTTTAATTTTATTCTTAAAGACTGAACCATAAGTTCTGTGATAACTGAAAATTACTAGACATGAGGAAGCACTAAGAAAACTGATTTTTTGGGGTTTTTTTTTTTTTTTTTTTTTTTTTTTTTTGTTTCCCAGGAGCATTTCAGCTGCTTTTAAGGGAAGAGAAAATAATTTTAAGGCATGAATTGTTACTCTCTTTTCTCCTGGCTCCACTCAGAATTTTTGTGAACTAAATATTTTCTGTATTATTGAACAATAAACAGTAGGCATCGTGGCACAGTGTTTAAAATTTGGGCCCTTGTGTCTGGTCACAGAAGTCTCATGGAGTTGTTTCCATTCCTTGGCTAACCCAGTATCAGGTTTCTGAGGTAAGAGATTGGACAAGGCAAGTTTGATTATTTTTCTTTGTTCAAGTATGCAAACTTAAAAAAAAAAAAAAAAAAAAAGTCCTCACAAGCATTCTCTCTGGCTAATAAAGCTACATCACTCGTGGAAAGCAAACACAAGTAGCAATATAGCCACAGTGAAATGAGAGTGGATTCATCTGGTGAAATCCACTGCTTTATTGGCCCAGGGTCTACTGGGTTTTCATAGGTATTCCTTCTCACAGTCACGTTAGAACATTTCTTTCTAGACCAAGAAACTGAAGGGTTTTAAAATGTTCTTTCTGCCTAGATTAAAAACCAACATAGACTGGGTCAACTGGTGCCAAGAGGGAAGGTAGCAGAAGAGGCTAATTGCTAACAAAGGAAGAAAACCAGTGGCTTTGCAGCAAGGTATAGATCCTTTCCAGGCTCAGCGCGCTCCAAAAGCAGAGGCTGCATCTAGATCATCAGTTTTAAAACCCTGCAACAGACCGATCCTCAAGCAATGTGTCCAATTCCTTTCTTAAAGCACTTCTCCTTTTGGCCTCTACAACATCATGCTGTACTGAGTGCCATGGTCTAATAATGCATTGTATAAAAAAAGCACTTTGGTTTGTCTTAAACCTGGTCATTTCAGCAAGTGCCTCCTAGCTCCTACGTTACGCAGTGTTTCACCTGTTGTTCCCTGTTCACTTTCCCTGTATCACTGATAACTTTACAAAGTTTTATCTCATCCCCTCTCAGTCAATTCTTCGCAAGCTAAGGAGTCCTCAGTGATTCAGTCCCTGCTCCTGCAGAACTTGTCCATCCTTCAGCCCGCCTGCCACGTCCTCTTCGCTTGTTCTCTGTCCTCTTGCTGTTGAGTGGCTGAAGCCGTGAAGGACACGGAGGGAGCCATACAGCAGTCTTTCTAGGTTGCTTGCAGTTCCTGTCCTACTAGTGTATTTGCCATTATATAAACACTGAGATGATTTTTCTCAGGAAATTATCCACACTGCCTCCAGTATCTTCTCCTGAGTGACACTATCTAATTTAGGTGGTATACTTGTGAATTTGAAGCCTGGGTAATTTTCTTCTCTCTCCATTGCCTTTATCTGCATGAACAACCTCTGCCTGCCTCTATAAAAGAATGCTATGGACCAACATGACCTATCTGCCAGTTTTAAGACAATTCCTAATTATTTTCAAATACAAATCCATGGGATCACCATTTTTTACCTTGTCAGCATAAAAAAAGATCCAAGAAAAGTGCAGTCTTTTGGATCTCTGTGTGTTGTGAGGAATAGGAATAATGTCCTAGTCCTGTTCCACAGGCAAAATCGCAGCTCCATGTATTGAACAACAAATAGATATTCTTGACTGCATCTGAATGTAGAGTGGCTTTCAGCATTGACTGTTAGAGCAGTAATGAAGACATTAATAACTGTCAGAAACAAGAGTGATTAAACAGCAACAGACCAGGCGGCAGGTAATTAAGCAATAACTCCTGAGGTGTGGGGTGTTACTGCAAAGATGAACAGCCAGCCAGGTGTGGTTGAATACTATTGAATCTGTGAGTACCAGAATATACCCTGGTTTGATTATTAATATAATTATAAATGAAACTTTAACAAACACAATTCTCTTTTTCAATGGAATGAGAGCAAATTACTGACCCATGCATTAGTTTGCTGTCTGCAGTCTTCTTTTAGCATGGAAATAACTTTGAATTCATGTATTAAAAACAGATTAACTTTCTTTTTTTTTTAAGGACTGGTTTATCATCTGAATGAGTGCTTTAAGATCAGAAAACAAGCAATTAATTTAGACTCCTACTTCAAAGTCTAAAAGGCGACTGTATCAAGGTAGGAGGGAGGAAAGGAGAAGTAAAATTTGCTATCTGAACTACATGCACACACTGACCAGTAATACGCAAAGCCACGCACAAGCTCAGTTACGGTGCAAACAATAACGAGTCCCAAAAATAAATGGATTTACACCTAGCCGTACCCTCCTTCCCCATTTCACTCCCAGCAACAAGAAAATGCCCGGTGCCAGTTACTGTTCCCAGCATAAACAGCATTCAGCATAACCCATCTTTCTCCTGAAACCAATGGTTACACTGGCTGATTCAGCTTGGCCGGTTCTCCCCCATTCCGGCATTAAGCGCCAACTCTTTCCAGCGGACTGAAAGTCCTTTTCAGCTTCTTTGTACTTAAAGTGCTCTAAAAAGCTTTAAAGAATCTTTTTTTTTTTTTAAAAAAAAAAAAAAGAGGAAAAAAGAAATGAGCTTCTGTGTTAAAGCCTTAGGTATTTTCAAGAAAGTGGTTTTGTTAGCGCGGAGTCTGTCGGGAACACCTGTGAATGTCGGGTTTAATTGGGCTGCAGCTGGTGTCGATTGTGTGCGCGGTAACTGGCAGCCACTGGCTGGCTGTACATTGTGTTTCATTTTCCTTTTTCCTTCCCTTTTTAACTCGCTCCTCCACCCCGCCAGTTCGAGTTGTAAGGGATTGTGTGTAAGAGGGATTAGGAGCGTGGAAAGAGAATAGTACCCTGCGGTTTGTGAATAGCTGAGATTGCGGTGCTTCCTGGAGGAAAACTACCTGCGAGGCTGCGCGCCCGCGCGGTGCGTGCCTGCCAGGCAGCGTCAAAGGAAGATTGTGTAGAGGTTTGGGGAGTCTGCTTTCCCGCTCTGCTAAGGACAGAGAAAAGGTTTCTCTATGGCATTTTAAAAAACACATGAATAACTCCAGGGTCAGGACATCTGTTTCTCACTCAGCACCTCCTCTTACCCCTGCGTCAGAAGCCGCTCTAGGGAGAGCAATAGCCTTATCCTCACAAAACTGGGGAAGCCGGAAAGCTCTCGGGACCCAGGGTAATCGCTTGATTGACGAAAGCCACAGGCATAGACGCTGTTGCAAAGCGAGAAGAGAAAGCAAATGAGGAGAAGACGCACCGTAGGCAGAGAGGCTAAAAGGGAGTAGCAGGGAAAGGCTGCTGACTGGATTCTAAAACCAACACCAATATCTGAATTCAACGCAACTCCAGAAGTGCACAACTGCCCGCCAAGGGATTTGTGCAAGGCTCAGTGCAATGCTGGGCAGAGATGGTAAATACCTCAGAGAGGTAAATACCTCTAGGATTTTGCCACCCGCAGCAGGTCACGCCTGCTTAAAGTGTGGGATGCCGCGGCCCCTCTTTTCCCCTTCTCCTTTGTGCAGGCACCACCCGCTGCCGGCTGCGGGCTCCCACCCGTCTCTTGTGAGGGCTCTGGTGCTAAGCTGGCCCTTTCATCAAGTGATTCAATGCACCAGACCATCAGAAAACTAATCCAGAAAGGAAAAAAAAAGAAGAAGAAAAAAAAAAAAGCCTTAGCTTGCCGCTGGGATATTGAGATGGGCTCACAGGGGGATTCGACCAGTCGGCACGGTGGACAGCACAGCAAACGCCTCTCCCTCCAGTAGCAGAGAGCTGCTGGGTCACCTCTTGGAATTTTGTGCTTGCTTACCTGGTTTTAGTATCCCCACACTGCTGCTGATGCACATAACGGTGTGAACTAGCTCAGGTACCGCAGCACAACACTGGCTGGGCTAGGGAGATGTGCCCTAGATAAAGCTTTTGTACAATATACTACTTTTAAAGATATTGTAAGATGTCACAAACACTATTTTTGTCTTTAAAATGGGCTAAACTGAGGGGATCTTAACTGGTGAGAGGTGAAGTTTTTATGTCTTTCAAAAAGGCTTAAATTTAGTACTTCTCTCATGTTTCAACTTTCCTGTTTCATGTATAAAACAGATAAACCAAGAAAATACAAGATAACATGCCTTTTTTTCTCTTCTCTGAGAAAAGAAATTGTTTCAGACCACTACAAATCTTATTCTGTTTAGGAGAAAAAGTTTCCAATAATACAAAATAATTGATCACCCTGCAATAAATTTTGATCTAATATTTGGAAGACAAAGAATCACCCCTGTATGTGTATCTCCATTCCACTCAATTCTACGAGCTGTAGATTTAAATGGGATGGATTACATATGCTTGGGAATTTTGCAAATGGAAAATAATCTATTCTAACCAGAAAATGATAGCCCATATTGGCATAATGCTTTTCATACAGTATCCATTCACTCCTCAGATTCATATATTGTACCCGCCACTGGAGCTTTGGAGTGAATTTACGTAACATAGGATTGTTGCTCTATACAAATTTCCTAACAAAAGTGTGCAAGGCACTCACAGGCCTTTTTAATAAAAAGATAGACCTCCTTCTTCCTTTTTTATCAAAGAGAAGTTCAATATGAGCAGATATTGGATAGTCTACTTTAAAACAGGTCCATAGTGATGAGGCAGCACCTTTGCAATTCTTAAATAAAAGGGACACGTATTGTGTGTATCTCCTGTCTCTGATCCAACAGGCTGAGCAAACAATCTCTGCTATTCCTGATTTCTTTTATGAGAAGTTGTTAAGCAAATGTAAAGAAAACAGCTCCTTCAATGATGTCTGTAAGTGACCTTAGTTCAGAACAGACTGGCCCAAATCTTCACTACTCAATCTACAGTTTGCTTATTTGTGTAATTTTGCAAATTGCTGTGCGTGTGAGCATGCGTGCGGGTGTGCACAGCTTACCTGAGGTGCTGCACAGGGACATAAAGTGGTCGTGCCACCTGAATACACCTGGTCTGAGCAGGATGATGGTTCCCACTCAGCTCTTTCCACAGTGGTCACAGCTGCCTCGAGGGGCTGCAGCAGAGACCAAGTCCTCCTCCTGCCCTCTCCTCCTGGTCTCAGCCAGGAGGGCCAGGCTTCAGGTTCACCTTGTCTACCTGCTGCGGTCACCCGGTGCCACAGAGCACAGTGTGTCAGCCAGGGCCGAGCCAGACAACTGGCCAGCTGCTCTTGTGGGACAACAGCATCGTGGCAACTATTAATGTGACAGCGGTGACCACAAAATGCTGCGTTTCGTTGTTCTTCCAGTATCAAAAAACTGAGCACAGCTTGTGCCTGGGCAGCAGACAGTATCACATGTATCAGTAGCTCTTATTTTTCTATAAAGCTTAAACACGCCCAGAGAAGAGAAGGGAAAGATGAGGTATGTAGCCAAAATTAAGCATATGTATCATAACTATAGCACATGATGACAGCTAAAGAGGATAAACCAGAGCCTTCAGTGGTACACGCTAAGTGTCATCACACATACCTCTGCTCATCCCGACATGTTCTAACAGAGCGAAGCTTTGACTCCATCTGCAAGCTTTCTTTTTTCTTCTTTCCACTCTCTTAAAAAGCATTACTAGATGTGGTATCCTTCCAAGCAATATATAAAACATGTAAATTCCAATTTAACTTTTGTAACTACAAGCCCAAAATGCAGCTATTTTCCAAAACGCGCTCTGTCGATATGGCTCCCATCACTCTGGCAGAGACATGGCATAGCTACACCTTTCACAAAGGAATTCCGTAACAAAACGAGTTTTTACATGCTGGGACTAAATATTTTTAAACAGCACTCTCTGCCAACTTCAAGTTTCAGCTATATTTGTGCAACTAAAAAAAAAAATCACACACATGTTTCTATACAAGATTAAGCTGCATTTCTGGTTAACCTCAGAATTATTTCATTTTTATATAAACATTTAATGAGAAAGTTTAACTTCTTTCCTTCAATGAGGAAAAGGAAGCCAAGCCACTAGAAAAACAGAGTCTTTCTATATGTATGTATGTATGTGTGTGTGTGTGTGTGTGTGTGTGTGCATGCACTCATTTTAATTAAAAGTAATTAACAGAATACTGTGTTCTCACTCGGAGTACGCTGTTACTACAGAGGATGGGTACACAGAGCCAACGCTATTCTGCTGAACGCCCCTAGCAAGACAGATTGAATTATACAACTCCAAATTTAAGACTACAAGACTTGGAGGCCAGCATTAGCTGTAGCTGTCATGAGTTTCTCTCTAGAAAAGCAAAATAAAAGAAAAAAAAAAAAACTATAAAACAGATTTGGCAGCTTCTACCTTACGAAACCTATCACAGTGTAGGTGTTAAGTCGCTGTGGCATTTGCTTGCTTTCTTTTCGGATTCTGAGGCAGACAGATACGAGGTTGGGCAATATGTTCAGCGTATTCCATATTTCTTGCACTGAAAAACAATTCATGCCTGTGCTTTGCAAACCAGTAATTCCTTTCTCAAGTTTAACCTGGGAGAACGGCAGAGGCCTTAGACTCCTATCAAAACAAAGCAAATAAAAGCGATTCTGTAAAAGGAATTGGAAGAAGTGCCCTCCCTTCCCTAAAAATATTTATTTTTTGGTCAATAGAGCACAGCCAGTCTAGAACTGTCTTTCAACTCCTTTCAGTTCCAGCAGCATTTCTATTACATTATATCACCATTTAAAGCTTGCTAGAGCCCTAAACTTTTGAATATACCCAGCAAAAAGGAAAGGAAAAAAAATTCCTTTTTCGTGGGCTTACTTAAACTCTCCCTTTCATCCTGTCTTTGGAGCTATGGTAAATATTGTCTCCTATTTGGATCTTGCATAGCAAGGTCACAGGAACTGTATTTGTAGTTACCGATGTAAGAGATATCATAATACAATACGGTAAAAAAAGACCTAAAAAAAAAAAACCCCTAAAAAAAAAAAATAAAAAAATAATTAAAAAAATTTTAAAAATAATGGCCAGAAAATCTAGCAAATCTTAGTGTTTCTATCAATTTGGACAGAAAGCATATAAATCCTGTGATAACAAGAGAGATGTATACTTTCTGGGTCTCTGTATGGCTATTTACACACGCACACACATCCTGAGTTGAGGCAGGGAGTGAGAAAAGCCATTTGTTGTGCAGAGCCTTTCGATTGCAGGATGAATAATGTCCGTAACGGAAGCTCCTCGCTTTTTCATTTATTGGGTTCCCAGTTCCTGGAAGGTGCGAGATGTCTCCCGTGGAGTATCTATTTCCTCGGCAGAATGCTGGAGGAATTTCGGACTGTTTCTAAGTTTCCTTCTTGGAGCTTCCCATGGTACCCAGCTGCTCATGTTTCCCAAGGAAATTAGGGAGGAGGGCTACTGCATGCCTGTATTCCAGAGAGGCAGAATGTGGCTGGAGGACAGTCAGACCTAGAAAGCAATGCTGTTAGCCACGGCCAGCTGCCTCCCTAGATGGCTGTTACTCCTTAAGGAGGAAGCAAAAAGGCTGGTAAAAAAAACTTACAGTAAGTTTTAATGCAAGTTTTGCTTGTGTAAGAAAAGAAAAGAAGTAATTATAGCAAGAAAAAAAAAAATCAATGAATGATACAAATGTATGAAACAAGAAAAGTTGGGTAGCAACAATTACCTTGAGTTAAGGATTTACGTAAGGGGTATATTTGAATGGAATAGAGAGTCAATAAAATAGCAGCAAGACAGATATGACAGTGTGACCTCTGCTTCCCAACAGTCAGTCTAAACCAGGGCTGCACTGGTCACCACCTTTTTTTTTGATGTGGCCCCTTGATGAGCCTGTTCCAAGTGCTAACTAGCAGAAATCCAGTACAGCAATAGAGAAGAGAGTAGTTTTTGCTGGTTTAGCACCCTGAACTGGCTCACCCAGGATGCAGGCAGGAAGGCAGGCGAGGGAGGAAGGCTGTGAAGGCAGGGAGAGGACAAGACTGCAGCAGAAAGCAGGTTTAAAGCACACTGAACCTTAGAGACCTATTGAACCTACAGACAAATGCTTTCACCTGTGCAATTTCTTTCACTCATCTGAGAAAACAGAATCCACGTCATGTCTGAATGTCACTTCAGTATCCTGGATAAGCAGATCTGCTACTCTATGCATAACAGATCTAATTTAGCACATTCCTCCATTTCTTCTCTTTCATACTCATGAACTCCTTCTCAGTTTGTGCCATGTTCCTGCGAAAACCTCCTGGTCTCTTGGGTTTTCTCCCCCTCCTTCCTTGTCTAGGCAAGACAATGTAATGCAAATTTCCAGTGCTATAAAGACTTAGATAATGGGTCATTTGCATTTCTCTTCACTTAATAAAGATGTTTTACATTCAAAATTTATCCTCAACATTTTTTTCAAATATGCACAGGAGGAAGTAGAGGAGTCTTCTGTTCCTTTCCTCCAGGTTGTATGCAGCTTGCTTCTTAATGTTAACAGCACCTGAACTTCTAAGAAGTTTCAGCCTAGCATGACACAAACTATCTAAGGCTAGAAATTTATGAAATATACGTTTAATAGTGTTACTGAGATAACGCCAAGTGTCTTCCACCCTTCCCAGCACCAGGGAGATTTGCCAGGATAGCATCTAACATCCAACACTACGGCGGAGGCTGAGATCAAGGGAGGAGGGAACGATGCCCGAAGGAGCTGCTGTAGCTGTAGCACAGCAGAGGATGCCACAAGAGAGAGCTGAGAAATGTTGACTCTAACAGAACTAAGGACCACAGCTAAAAACAAAATCTCAAAAAACATTAAGAAATGTTAATGGAACCAGCAGCAGGACTGGCCTGTGCAACTGAAGTGTTCCTGAGGTGCCATGTTCAACGGACAGTTACAAATTGAAGTTACCATAAGGTTTCTTGCAGGACCCTGCCTCTTTCTGTGTGGCTGGTTCACCTACCACAGTGTAAACAATGCCAGAGAAAAGATCCTGCTCCCTCTAGTTTCCATTACTACAGAAAGGAATTCTATCAGCTCTCTTTGTCCAAACGGCTACAAAGAGAAAGGAGGAAAGAAAGATGAAGGGAACAACTATTATGGAGAGGAATAGGAAAGACAGACAGGACCCTTGGCCTGGGAGGGCTTTTGGCAGAAGGAAAGAAGGAGAAAATGAGAAAAAAATCCCCAGTACTGTGGGTTTTACAGATCCCAGCCAGCCCTCAAATCCATAGCCTGAAGAGTAAGAACAAAGAGCAGTCTTAGTCCGTGCAAGCCTCTGTACAAGAAGTACGCAAGCCTGGATCTTAAAATATCTAGCAATCGTCTTTGGGGGAAGATGCGTGAATACACAGGAAAAAGATCATCTGCTCCTCTCACCTCCAGCACTGTGGATGCACTCCTCTCGATAGAGCCCGTAGCAGATGTATGCCTTCTTCTGAATTTCCATAAATATTTTACTACACTGAATTGTGCCGCCAAGTTATATAATTACACCACAAAGCACAACTGCTCTCCTCGGTGCCATTTTAGCCTATCTAGCAGGCTCAGAAATCCACTTTGCATGGCACAGAAGTGTAGAGGAGGATGCTAAGGATGGCAGCATCCAACAGCATGTGCCAAGTGGCTGTGAGGGGAAGAGGCAGAAAATAAAGGACACCTTAAGGCTATTTTCTCTCTGCTTTGTAATTATTCAGTACTGTAAAGATCAGAAGGTGTCGTCAACATTTCCTACTTGGTATAAAATTTAATACTTTTCATGGAATCTGGAAGACTTTGTGATCTCAGTCGTTTGCTTTGATGGTATGAGCAAGTTTGAAATGCATGAAATGTCACCGGGAAGCTGGATTTCACGGCTTCCTTTAATTTGTGTGACACCACACAACCGCTACGTACCTCAGCAGCCTGAATTTGTGAAGGCGCTTGTTTTAGCCAAAAGGGTACATAGGAAGTGCCTCATCTGTGTGTTCACAGGCAGCATCAGAAAGTGCAGGTTGTACAGCACAGCTGTAATTCAGAAAGCCTCGCTCATGCCGTAATGTGCATCTCCTACTTACCAAGCATGGTAATGACTTACAAATCAAATACCGTAACTCTGAGAGAACTGGTAATTGGCACAGCATCACAGCGACACCCCAGCACTGAAGTATTATTCTCCTCAGATAACCACGTTGGGAACAGCAGTCATAGCACCACAGAACCCTGAAACAACGTGGGACTCTCACTCTACATCATTAAATGCTATTTTGCTAAATTAAAGGCTGCAAGTCAGTCATATTGTATCCATAAGCACATGTATGCCACAGGCCTCTCCCCTTCCGATATTTCCCTCAGCTGTGGATCATTCAAAAATCCTACGGAAGAAATATTTCAACATTCAGACTTTTTTTTTTTTTTTTTTTTTTTTGTAAGAGGAAGACCTTCAACCCCATAGCGGACACAGTATTCAAACCACACTGCCAAATATTATATGATGTCCTTTCCAGAGTTAATTTTTAATTTCCTGACTGTACTGCATGAGAAATTTTCAAATTGTCTTGGCAGTCACTTCACGGCATGTGCAGACCTAATTGCAGAAGTGAATGCAGAGTCAGCCCAAATGAAAACCTCTGGACTAACTGAAGAATTTCTGCAGAATTAGTTACTTGGTTGAATTAAGTTCCAGAGAACACCGCAGTCCAAGAAACGATTACAAATATAACGCAAGGGGTGCAAGGCTTTCTTGTCCCAGCCCGCTGTGCAGTAAGGGGAGGCAGGTGTCTTCGACGTGTCGCTCAAAAACCCGATGATTTTCCATTTTCATTTTTTAATGCCACAATTCATAACCCACAGATGTTGCACACAGCTATAAATCTTGGCACCCTCTCCACTGCAAAAGAATTTCCCCTGGTATTCAATTTTCTTTGCTTTACCTTAAGTCACCCTAATCATGCTGACATCTACTATCGATGATTATATTAGGCCTAAAAGATCCTTAAACAAATGAAAAGGACTGACTTCCACTCCTAAAGTTCTGCTTCCAATTTTCTAAAGGAAATTAAATAATGTATAAATCAAATGCTGGGCGCAGGCCCAGGCAGCTGAACATCGCTTTGTCCTTTCAAAGTGGAGAGGAAGTGTCTGCTACAGAAGGGACAAGCCAAGAGAAATAAAGCTTAACCTCAGCTCCATGTGAAAGTGATTTGGGATAATCGGGGGAATCTGCAAAGAGGTTAGAACGGGGACCACATACTAACAGGAGAACTTTACATGATGATCAAAAATATGTCAAAAGCTGACCTTCACCTGGGGGTGCCGCACAGCCCTCGTCCTGTTACACTTGAGCGGAGTACAGAGGGCAGGAGAAAGAAGAGCAGGAAGTCAAAAATCTATTTATAGCTGGCATTTGTCATGTTGTGGTAATCTTATCAGGGTTTTTTTTTTTTCCAGTTTGCAAGATTTATAAATAAGTACTGGCCGACAACCTCAGAGCAAGTCAGCTACGCAGTAAAGGCACATGCTACTTTCCCAGTTCAGCTAATACACACTAAGATTATTAACTCAGCCACCAAGGGACTTCTTAATTTATGTCCTATTGATGGACTGCTGATCCTTCTCTTTAACACAGTATATATCTAGAAGGGGAAAAAACAGTAAAAAAAAAGTGCTAGATATTTTCCTGGTATTATTTTCTAAGCAAGCGATTGCTTTAATTGCCACAAGGCATTTCTTAAAACTATTGGGAACAGATGTATTTTGTAGTATGATTTCTCTATTAAAAGAAGATCCTGATCAAGTTTGCATGGCTTCAACAAGAGTTTGTTTACACTGATGTTTTTGCACACAGAAGAGTGGGTTTGAAATGTCAGATCAGTGCTGGACTTCATAATTAGGGTCAACATAACCCAAACTTTGATGGAGACAAAAAGACGCGACATTCAGTTGTTAATGCTACAACTATGTACACTCCTGGCTATTTGCAAAATCTTCCTCTCCTCACCTTTAAAAGGTAAAGAAGATTTTAGACGCAATGCAAACGGCCCTTCAATTTAGGAAGAGTCTAGTCTTCACACTTCCCTGCGAAACCGTCAAAATTATTTTCAGCACTGTCATTTAGCAGTTGTTTGGTCTGTCACAACACGGAGTAGCTGGCAAAGCAGGGGTAGCCACCTAACAGTTACACAGACATGTGAATCCAACAAACATCCTGCCTAGCTGTCGCAAACATCTCAGGAAATGCTTCACTGTTTTGCTTTTTTTTTTTTTTTTAAAAAAAAAAAAAAAAAGAGTAGAGTCTGTATATACACTCTTATTTTGTATACACTCTTACTTTGTAGAGTTATTTTAGATTTAACGTAGGTAATGAGTGCTACTGCACTATTACACTGAGGATACAAACTCATCATTCTCCTATCCATCTCCCTGCCACCTCTCTCCCGACAGACCCCCTGCGAACGAAGCGTTAGCCCACGCTAAGGCTGTGTTTAAAAAAGCAAACCAAGCAAAGGAACTAAGGGGCTTTAGTGGGACCACAGGGCTTTATGCAAACACTGCTAGAATAAACTCCTCTGTCAAGACCTCCAAGTTTCAGATCACTTTGTCTCTGCAGGTTACCAAATATCAACAACAAGAAGAAAAAAAACAAACCATAAAAAAAGGATGGGAAGAAGTAGGAAGTTTTCACAGAATGCAGTTGTTTGCCATCCTCGAATTTAAACAAAACCAGACACACAAGATGTTACTCACACATGAAAAGAGGAGAGCCAAAAAGGGAAGGAGAGGCTTCTCTCTCTTTTCCTCTCTCCTTGTTTCAAGAAAGCGTCCCTGAAAGCACCCATGCATCTGCTTCGGGTCCCCTGACGTCAGTAAACACGACTGAAGTAAAGCACATGCTTAAATACATTCCAAAACACTTATCTTCTTTTAATAATTGGAAGCTAAATGGAAGCTATAAATCAATGAGCAGAACATTTTCAATCAACGAACAAGACATTTTTCAACTTTAAGCTGATGGTACTTACTGGTTCTGCAAAACTCTGGATTCAGTAATCCCCTTTATTAGAACTAGAGATAGTTTCTAATGCAGGATTCAGTCAATTAATTTATGAATGCTAAAATATGATTAATACCAGTGTGTCATATTTCTTTGGTGCTTTATATCTTAAACACGGCATTAACACTAAGTAGTTCAACTGGTTACCGCTAGGCTATTATGCTCACAGCACCTATCAGAAGTACTGGCATCCTGGGTTCCCGAAATTCCATATGGTTTGTATTTAGCATAAAGATCTTCTACAAACTACCGTCGTTCATTTTCACAGTCACCTGAATCTTCCGTTCCCAAGGTGTAAACCATCTGCATTTCACATCCAAGCTTGTTAAATACCTGACACAAAAAGCCAGGGGCTTCCACTGAGAGCCACAATATAAGCAGAGAGCAGGCAATAAAACAGTTAGTCACTAAGGATTTGTACTTATTTTTTCAATACCGATGTCTCCAGTAAAAGGAAAATAGAAAGAAACGTGAAAGTCTGGTACAAGGCTACTCATCCCAGCTGGATAATTTTGCTGAGGCTGCTGGGCAGGAAGCTGTGGTCGGCAGCTCAGGCAGCGTGTGGTCGGCGCTCTCGGAGAGGTTGGGAGAGGGGTAAGAAATACTGGCTTTTCCTCCGGAGCGCAGGAGACATTACACTCCGGGGACACTGGCAGCGTTAGGCAAAAGTTGCTCCAAACAGGGGTCAGCTACTTGACTATCCCTTTTCTGAGGGATTGACCATAGGACTAGAGGTCTTGGCTCTATCACAGATGTCATTTCTCATCACCTGGCAAGCTCTGCCAACACCTGGGATAGCTTGCCTTCCTGGGATCAGTGCTCGTGCACTTCCTAAACCTCCTGGACCATTATTAGCTCCCTGCAGCAGACTCCAGTTCATCAGATCCTGTACAGCAATGTACAGGACGTGTACTCCCTGTGTGTGTGTCATCTTTGCACAGATACTCATTCTTATTTAAAAATGTATCATCTGCCAGGGACTGGTCCCACGGACTGCCATGGGAATTACTGCAGTGGGATCCAATTCCACTGGGAATGGGCAAGATCAGATCCCAGATTAGCAATTCCTTGCTTTCATTAGGTTTATTCGTCCTCGGGCCAATTTATCTGCGGATGTAACTCCCACGGGGATTGTGCCAGCAAAGACTTCAGCCTAATAATTTCAGATTGATTTCTGTAGCATCATCTTTGTGTGGCTTTGGGAAGACTGTTTGTATATTCCACTGCAGACCTTGCAAAAGCAAATATCAGTTCTGAAGGAAGATTTTGAATGTGCAACTACTCTTTCAAGATTAAAAAAAAAAGAGTAGCCCAGAGCACGGGCAAAAAATCCAGACTGAAATATGTTTCACAAATACAGAAAGTTAATGCTCTCCTCTATATTGCTTTGTGAGTTATTAGCACCTAAATATTCTCCACGGCTGAAAGTCTATTAATGAGCTGGAAGACAAAGCGATCTAATCAGAAGAGATCAGTAGTAATTTATCCTGCAGAAGATTTACACGCAGCCGCCATGTATGTTTGTTTATGATCTCTACATCTGGTAATGAGTTTTTGACATGATGGAAAGCTGCGGTAGAATAATGCACTCTGTTCCTCACACTGACTAATTAATGCTTCACTTAATCTGGAAAAAGGCATTTAAAAAATAAACACTAATTTTCAGCAGACCATAAAGAACAGGTAACAACTGAATCAAATAACATAGGCCTAAAAACTGGCAACCCCACATGCATTAAAAGGTGATTTTTAACTCCCAGAGTACCACACTCTTGATTTCATTCTGACCATTAATAAAATAAGCAGTAAATCACCATTTCCACAAGTGACAAGGACAGGAAAAGCAGCCAGTGTGAAGATGGCTAGACACTGGACCCCCACCAAATAAGAGGCCGGGGAGATGGTGCTCAGCCCATCCTCTGCCCGCAGGGCCGGCTGCTGGAGGGGAGCGCAGCGGGGGGCTCGGTGTCCTCGGCTTCCAGTGAAGTCATTCCATTGCTTTTAGTCACTTCACCGAGACCTTGCCTCCACAGGATGTTGTGCTGGAACAGCTACTGCATTTACATTCACACCCTATCTCATTCCAGGTTAACTTCCTCACATTGACGTGCCCTTAGAAGTACAAGAGCGAGCATTCGTCTGTGGCTGCATTTAGCCCTAGGCTGAAGTCTCACGAGGTAACAGAGAACAGAGATTTGGCTTTATCTTATAAACTGTGCTAATATAGATCACCATCCTTTGGAGTGCAACCAATTACTTCTCTCTAATCTCCCAATCATTTCCCACAGAAAGCACCTATTTTCTTTAGCCCATGAAAGAAGGCAAGGACATTAGGAAAATCAGAGGGATTGCAGGGCATGGAAAGCCCGCGTGAGCTACATCCAAGAGCAAACTTCCCAGCCAAAGACACCAGAGCTACGACACGGTCCCTTTCAGTAACTGAGAAATGACCGTGGTGGCTAAAAGAAAAACCGCTTAGGCTATAGGTACTGAGGAATAACGCTGCAGGGTCTTGGGACTGATTCCCCAGCTGGAACTAAAGGTAAGTCAGCTAAAACAGATAAAGACGGAGCAAACATATGAGTGGAGATTGAAGCTTTTCATGTATATTGAAGTGACAGCATCAAAATACGGTGGATCCTGTTCAAGCACAACTCCTGCCCTCCCACTCATACAGCCAGCATACAAAGTTTGTAACTTGGGAGCTCTCGTGTGCTGTTTAGCTGTCACAGAAAATGCATTTTTGCAATCCTCACAGCTCAGACCCCCAACCATACCCCACAGAGACCACCTGCAACGTCCCTGTCTCCCTGGTTCAGATTTCCCAACACGAGCAGCGAGGATCAAGCGGAGAACCACACGTCTGACAGGGATATTCTGGCAGTACACCCTGTGAGGTACAACCAGGTAGGGTCTCTCATAGGGTCAATAGGGACAGGAACAGGAATAGGGACAGTTGTCGAAACGGAACCAGCAATTCCCTAAAATCAATCTGGTTTCAGGAAAAGGGTGAAGTCTGCAGAGAAGTACCAGCTTCTGCTGCTGCGCTAAGCATAAGTGAGCAAACGGCACGTTGTTTCTGGAGGCGACCAGTTTTCTCTGCATTTCCATCAACGCTTTTCTGATAAAGATTTAATTATGGGTTTTGTCAGTGCCTATACCTCAGTGGGTTCCTAGGTCTGCAGAACATCTTTGTTCCACTTAGATTAATTCTTTCTTTTCCTTGCTTCTCAGAGAAAACAAGTTACAGCTTCAGATCACGTAGGGCTGCAGTTTCAGTGCTGCAGAACCGCCACTTACCCGCTTCTTCTCTTTCCTCAATTCTTCTCTATCTGACTTACTGTTTACTTACAGACCATATGGGAAACATGTCGGGAAGGCACGCATCCGGGTTCACGCTCAGAATAAATACTTTTTACGACTATTCCCATGACCTGCAGCAATAGACTAGATTAGTCACCCACAACTATGTATAATCATACAATCATTTAAATACATTTTCAAAACAGAATACTTTTTAAGATACAGATCAACTAAATATTCCTCCACAGGCTAACATTTATTTCCTACAACTTTACCATTTCCACCTGAGAGAGAAAGCATTATCTTTCAAGCGTGGAGTCAATATAAGAACTGAAAATGGATGCTGAAGTGCAGGCTATCAACATGTGCCAAAAAAAAAAAAAAAAAGAAGAAGAAATAATTGGTTTTTATTCTCTGCCTGTTCCATAAAACCATACTCCTTCTAATTTTAAGTTAAAAATTCTAATTTTAACTTAAAAGCAGGATTGTAAAAGCTTTCTGCTGAATGGAGAATATATTATTTCCCAAGCAGAGCATATAATTTAATCCAAGCCCAAATAAACAAAGGGTCAAATTCAACCTCACCCATTACACTTAGCAACAAAAATTGAAAGGAAATCTTGAAAAAGTCATTTTGAATTGAAATACTTAAAATCTTTTCAAGCTGACACATTCTGAATTCTACTTCTAATGTAAAAAATTAAGTCAATGACAGAAAAATAAATAGTGTTTCAAAATGATTTTTTACAAGAAAGTCTAAACCAAAATTCCAAAAAGAAAAATTAATAACTGCAATTTTTTTTTTTAATGTAAGCAATGAGACACTATGTCCTGTACTACTTCACCTTATTCAGAATTTTTTTTTTTTTAATTTGTCATCAACCTCTGGGTTAAAGAAGAATCTGCTGTGTCCCTTTCGCTTTGGGAAATGGTTCTGATAACCTTTTAAGCGTTGTTGCACAGGCAGCTGCCAGGAGTGAAAATGCCCGTAGCTCTCCCCCGCCTCCCCTCCCTACCCCGTCCACCCCGCCGAAGCCGGCAAGCTCATCTGCTGCAGGATATTTGCGGAACATCTCATCGGCCAAGCTGACTGATTGCATCATGTCACAAGACTTAACCAGAACACATGGAAATCTTCGTTTTGTTAAAATCATACACAAAAGATGAAAAAATTACAGAGATTTCACAAGGTAACTTGGCTTTTTATAGCTTTTTTTTTTTTTATGAAATGGAGGTCGGGTGTTATTGCTACAGGCAAATGTTGGAATGCCGTTGTAACTATCTAAAAAGGAAAGGGGTTTTGTTTTTCTTATTTTAAGAAACGTTTTCCCCATATGTTTCTGAGATGGTGTGCAAAGTACTGTAAAGTCTTTCCATCTCGTCCGGCAAAACACTCAAGCAAGCCCTCAGCTGTAAGCACCTGAATAAGTCTCCTCCTCGCCAGCATAAAGGATGCTGAAGCAGGAGGGACTTGCCCTCATTTTTGAAGCGAAGCACATGGTGAACAGCTTGCCTGAACCGAGGCCTTTCCGTACGCTCGCTGTCAGGCGCACGCAAGCCCCTGGGATGAAGCACGCCGCACAGAAAGTCGAGCTGTTCCCGGAATGGGCAGTGATCAATCTCTGCCGGCCGGCTGCCTCTGTTGCCAGCTCCATCTGAACTTGGAAAACGTGGTATCTGGAAAATTATTTAAAACTGCAAATTTCCTTTCAACGGGTTTTCTTGTTGTTCTGCTTGTTTTGGGGGCAGAAGGCTGGAGCGGGAAGAGTCATTACAGGGTGAAAAGCAAAAAACCACATTTTCATGTGTGATTACTTACATTAATACGTATCATTTTACATACATAGCACATCTACATATGGAACCTATTATTATTGAGGAAATTTTTTTTAATGAGGAAGACTGAACAATACTTAAGAGAGAAAATGTTCAAACCAATGTTAATTTGCAGCAGAAGTAACAAAATATTTTAATAAAAACCAGCAAAAAGACTGGCCTTCGTATCCAGGATCAGGCCAGTCCTACGTTTACACCTTGAGAATAGGATTAAACTTGCACGGCTTTTCCAAGCTTTGCAAACCTCGTAGGCTGAAATATTAAACTCCGACTCTGTCACGGAGTTTTAAGAGTAAGACCAGTACTTCAGCTCTACAGAGAAACAGAGATAGCTCATTATATTGCTGTTTTCCAGATCCATGGAAGCATTTTTACTTCCTCCACTTTTTTTTTGCCCTCCTTCCCAGTCCCCAAACTCATCCAAGAATAAATTAAAAAAAAAAAAAAAAGAAAAGAAAAGAAAAGGGGATTTAGGTAATACAATCACTTCTGTCTAAATGTAGCTAATTATATTCTAAAGTGCTGAGCACTGGTTCCTCTCCCTGCATGCTGGGGTTAATTAAGCTTTCCTTAAATGTTGCACATTAAGAAGAAACAAACAATAAAAAAACCTCACTATTTTAAAATAAAAAAAATCCGGTGCTAAGAAGTCCTGGCAGGCTAAACATGAGCACAATAAAACTGCTGGATTTTAAATGGTAAAAATAAAGCGAGTAAAAGCTTTCTGTTTTCAAAATGAGACTGTTCACTGTAGGAAAGAGATACTTTCTTTCAGGAATCATCTCAAAACCAAGGATGAATTATTAGTACCAAATATAAACCTCAAAATAGACTCTCTCTGTTATCATACTGCAAATATTAATGCGTATTTGCTATTCCTGCCAAATGTTATCAGTGTTGTTCCGACTCGCAGGGAACAACCTGTTCTGTGCGGATCCTGACTGGGCTAGGACCGGACTAGGTTTATCATTTTAACACCAGCAATGTTGTTTTGTTCACCTGGAGAAACCACAGCACGAGCCACAATTGCAGGAGGATACTGCACAGGTCTCTGCGCCCGGTCTTTCGGAAGAGCCTTGGGAGCCCCAGGACTGCGAGGTCAGCAGAGCCGCTCCTGTGGGCCAGGCACCTGTCACTGCCCGTGGCTCTCACCACCTACATTAACTCACCCTCTTCATTTACTCTTCTGGAGCCAGCAGTTGTAAGCATTTTTTTTTTTTTTTAATAGGTTGAACTACTTCTGCTACTCCTTTTTTTTTTTTTTAAATTTAGCAACTTTCTAACCTTCCTTGCTGTGTTTTCCAAGTTCCCCTTTCAATGGTAAGGTGTCAGAATGGCAGTGAAACCAGCACCAGCAACGCCATACTGGTTTGATGCAACCTACTGGTAACACCCCACAGGAGCCAGGTACCCAAACAAATGTGAATGTCCTGTGAAAGACAGCCTGTAATAATTTTCCATAGGTATTTTGAATGCAGTTTCTCATTTTGAATCTGCACAGTGCAAAACCTGTCCTACTTGGTATACGGCAAGAAAGAAGGCAAATTATAATTTCTTCTGTTACTTAGGTGGCACATAGGTAGTGCCACATGCAACATCAAATGCCTTCTGAGTCTTATGTAACGACAGATTTCAAATTATAAATGTCACACAGGCATCACTTCAGGCATTGAAATATGGTTTACTTGTTACAAAATACGATGTGTCAAATGATTTATCAAATTCACAAGAAAGAAGAAACCAATGAAACAATCCAACTTATCTCCCAGCAAGTCCAGGACTGTTTCCAATGAAACACAGACTAGCAGAAGAGAGATTTATTACCACAGTTTCTTAATGCCATGTTTTATAATTTAGCAAGCTTTCCTATCATGCTCTGCATGGTACTTTTACCAAGCCAGATAGGCTCATCTGGATTTCCACCACCTGCCCAACTCGGTCTGTTGGTTTGAAAGAAAGGAACTGTTAGGAAAGGACAGGCACGTAAGTGACAGCAATAGAATATGGCTGCCAAAATACATCTTACGTTGAAAATTAAAAAAAAAAGTTTGATACATCTTCTATTATTTCTGTTATCTAATTAAGTTAGAAGACATGTTAATCTTTAGGAATTAAAGAAATAATCCTTGGATTTAGTAAGCTCATACATATACTTGATTTTAAGTGCATTAAATAATTCCATTGGTTACAGGGAATGTTTTATGCACATGAGAATCTTTGAAATGCTGTAGGGTAGCAATCTAAACTTTGACTAGGCTAGAAATGAGAAGGCATTAATAGCCTAGCTTTGGTTGAAGTTATAAAAGTGATGAAATTTAGCAGAAGAGTTAAATTCAGATTTCAAACTCTGAAACTTGGTCACACCAATTTCTAATTAGCCATTAAAAAACGAGTCTCTTCCTTGGTGCAACACATATATGAAAGTAACGAAAAATATGTTCGTGGTAGATGACAGTTGTTTCAGATTTGTAAGCAGACATTACAGACCATTTCTTAGTTCCTTGGTAAAGGGCACATCGATTAGCACTGGGGTGTCTCTTTTGCACTTTCATGACAAAACATGAGCAGTAACACGCTTTCATAGATTGAACACTGAGTCTTTAACCAGCTAATGAGAAATCTTTTTTTTTTGTTCATGTTCATGATTGGTTCCTCCTTCTCTAGGTTTCATGTACAAATCAGACAGCTTGGAACAGAAACCTTACAAGTTATCTGTGAAACCCATTGCACACGCAGAACTGAAGGAAGCTGACTGCTGCAATACACATCTAGTCAACCAGATAAAGAAAACATTTTTGGTTTGAAATAGCTACAAAGTGTAGTATATCTCCAGGATTACCTGCTTTTAAAATACCACACCTGCCTGGATGATTCATTTGCAGCTTTTGCTGCTTCACCTTTAACAGCAAATGCGTTGCATGAGCTAAGGGATGTTCACTTCAGGGGAAAACCTGGTCGATTCACTTTCAACACTGCAAAGACAGACCTGCGTGTAATTAAGTGCTAAAGATAACACTAACATTTCTAGTGAAATGTCTGTGGTTCATATCGTCACCCAAATATGAGTTTCTGAAAATCCTAAATCTTAGAGAAATAATTAAATATATTTTAAAAGTCCCTAGGATCTCAATAAAAGTCTTTTTCCATCTTTTTCCATCACATGAGAGAGACTTTTTGGCTGTACGTATAGCTCATCCTGAGTAAACTGGATGAATTGCAAAGGTAGAACACTGTCCTAGAATAATGAAAGGAAAGAAGATGACTTCTGCTCAGGATTGACATTTATCAATATAAAAGTCATTTTTTGGCCATTGTTTGAAGTAAGGGAAGTAATTAATGTACGCAAAACCATTTTGATACCACCGCCCTATTTCCTGCACATTAGTAAAATGCCGGCCCCCCTCACGTGCTGTTCGTTAAGTCTCCACCATAAACACCACACTTCCACATCACACATCCCAGCACGCTCCTAAACTGGGAAGTTGGGTAACAGCATCGCTGCATGCAAAAACAGCCAAGTCCAGTCAGGAAACAGATTAATTTGAAAGCCTTAATTAATGACTGAACATTTATACAGCCAAGATTTATGAGTTACAAGGAAGTAAGTCCAAAACGTAACACTCCCTCCTGCATGCAAGCTCTCTTTTTAACGGTAAACAATTAGCCTAGGGTCAGACACTCTCTGAAATCTCAAGTTCACTCTCTTCCTCCAACTTCCAAGCATTGATAGAAGATAAATGAATTTCATGGGTTTGTTTTTCTTTTTTTTTTCCCCTGCTCTTCCATAAATATTGTTATTCATAAACAAGGCAAAATATATATATTTTTTAAAATAAATAAATCAAGGAGTTTCAAAATTTTTTTTAGCTCCCGTGTGCAAAAACAGTATAGAAAAAAGAAAAGGAAAGGAAAGAACAGAATACTTTCTGGATGGATAAATTTATAGAACTTATTTTCTATATATGCTTGAAGCAAATACAAAACAAGAAAAGGAAGGTTTTTAGAGATATACAAATATATACTTATTAAAAATATACAATCACATGCAAAAAAAAAAAATCTTAAAATCCCCCTACAATCCCAAGTTTTCCTTCCTTGAGTTTACTTCACTGAATTCACAAATACTTTTACAAATTTACTAACAACAAATGGTAGAAACGAAGAGCAAGTTTTCAGCTTTTACCATTTTTACTATATTCCACTTCTGAAGAGAACTGACATCTTATTATGACGACCGCTTAGTGTTTGAATATTAAAACAAGACTGCCAACTCTTCTACAAAGTCCTCAGGCCTTAAGCTAGAAAAGTCAAAAATCAAGAAAAGTTTTGTTCGCTCTTGTTTTTAATAAATTACCAAACACATTTTCTTGCCTGTAAATTTTATTTCGCGAAAAGAGGAGTGCAGTTTGTTGCTCCTCCTGGTTTATATAACATGGAAATACAGAAAAATGACCACAGAAATGGCAAGATCCCATTAAGCAGTAACACGTACAAGAGTCTGCGATGAGCCCGCGTCCCTACAGCCACACTGTACGGCCTCCCTGGCAGGGGAACTCCCCAAAACTCCTCTCTCCAGGTACACAGCCACACCTGCAACTTGCAGAGGTAACCAGAAATGCGAGCGGCACGTAGCTTTTGGCTTTGGTTTGGTTTTTTTTTTTTGCACTTGCTTGTGGCGGTGTGGCAGCGCTGAACACCCAAGCCCCTGTCATCGCCTGTCATTAGAAAAATCCCCAAGAGTCTGTCCTCCTGGCTTCTCCTCTTCAGTCCTTCATCCTTGGCTGAATGACGAAAACCATGCCTTGCAAGGGAAAGTGGCTGCCAAAGAGAGATTGAGCGGAAAGAGACTCACAAATACCTGCAAACATCCTGCTGCAGATACCCACAGAGCCTAACCTACGAACTGGGTACATATTTTTTGCCCCCCTTTTCTTCATCAGGTTCTCATCAACTGGGAGCTCACTGGGAGCAGTTCTGGAAAAAGACCAAGTTGCTTTATGCCAACAAAAAGCACAATAAGACCAAAACCAGAAGACATTTACTGCTCTCGCCCTCCTTTCCCTCCAACGGCATGTTTCACTGTGCAATGGTAAGAATAATAGTAATAGTCTAGTTTTATCACAAATTTACTTTGTTTGCTAGGAAACGAAGTATCAAACACCACAAAGCCAATCTCTGTAAGACGCCAATTACTCTGAAATCATAACTAACTTCCCCTCCCTCTCTGCTTCCCTAAATAAGAAAGTAAATCATCAAACAAACAAAATCCAAACCAGCTCTTTTAAGCTGGGCGAAACGCTCTTGGTTCTCCTTCCCTGACAATGGGGGTGTCAAGACCAATTAGCAATTGCAGTCATCTTGGGTTTTGCTCTTTTTATTCCACTGCAAGTGGTCAGCCCGGATCCGATGGCTCACTCCTATACATGCAGTGCCACGGACAAATTACAGAAGACTAAGACCTGAAAGGTTTTTATTCTACCCGACTTTCCTTGATGTTTTCATTACTCAAAGACAGGAAACAAAAAGCTTAAGCTGAGAACTAGGTGATAGTTTGAAAAAGTTTAATTAAAAAGCAAAACGGTCTATGGAATTGCTTCTAACGTAGCTAATAATTTGCTGCAGAGTTCTTATTGTGCTGTTTCCATCTGCCAATAACCATTTAATCCTTTTGCCAAAGGCAATCTAAAGCTTTATGTATTTCCATATGTATTTAAGGGAAACCATAAAAGATAACTTGGAAATAACAACTTCCCATTTTTTATATACAGCAGCGCATGCAGCCATCAGCTTTTCAGCAGCGCTAAGAAACATTACTCGACAGCTTCTACTCCAGGCCATGGTTTGAATGCTAAGACCAGAGTTTTGTGTCAATACAAAATCTTTGTTCGGATCCAAATACAAAACAGAGAGGCAGCTACAGATAGCTCCCCTTAAAGTGCCTTCTTCAATGGGATTGCAGCTCTCCTGCTCAGGAACAGGCAGTGTTCAGGCACGCTGCGAAAACAGAAGTTACGTGATAAGAAGGAAAATTTCCCTGTTTAACAACGTAGGTTTGGCTGCAGATGCTTGAAAGCTTCCCTGTTCCCACAATCAGCATCGGTGACTATCTTAATTACTAACAACTTCTCAAACTGTTTCAGAATTACTGCTGAGCAGCTTAAACTCACCAAAAAGCCTGCAACTCCAACAATGTTATTGCTGAAATTTGGGGATAAAGAAGAAAGCAGAACAAAAGCAGATACTACAACTATTCTTTCCCGAAAAATCTCACTTAGAAAAATCAAGTGACACATAATCAAAACCCCTTTGAAAGGCATACAGCAGAGTGCATTTTCAAACTCAAATAACTTAATGGGATGACAGCGAGTGTGTAAGCTTGTGGCTCATACACATTTTTAGGGATGGGAAGTATTAAAGCATATCACAATTAAAACATTAAGAAAAAAAAAAAAACCAAAAAAACCCACCCCTCTCCAAATACTTTATCAGTGATGATCATCTCTCCCTAAATAAACCCAATATTTACTTTACACAAAGGAAATATTATTTCTACTACAGGAGAAAGCAATGGAAGCAGAACAGTTGGTGCACCTTCTATACAAATGTAGCTTTAGCAGTGACAGCTTTAAAGTTTGAAATTCAGTACATTTATTGTTCAAGATATTCACAGTCTAATAGCACACATGGATTTTATTAGATATTATTTTATTATTCATTATTAGCTTCCAAATTTTCACAACAGAAACAATCACTTTGCTGATGACTGCCAAAGGTAAACACCCTATTTTCTGTGTACACAAAGATACCAATAAATGTTCAAATATTTCAATTCATACACACACACCTCTCCAATCTTTGCAGTTCAGTGAAGTGTAAACAGTTAGTGTTGTCGTTGAAATACACGTTCTTCATTCACAGCAACAAGACCCAGATAGATTAATAAGCTTTTATATCTGGGCTCTATTATTCCTCTGCCATCCATTAACATTTCTTCCACCTTGACAGCAATTTAACTGGCATGGTACCAGAAAGACAAGTAGGTCAGCACAAGGCGTTCCTTCCTCTGTATGGTTTCATCTGGTATAAACATCCTATCTGAATGAGCCTTCAGGTACTACATTTAAATATCCCTAGTGCCAATTAAGATAATAATCAGAAATATTTTGGATATCACTGTCCCAGTACTACCCTGATTTTCAGAGGAATGAATTCTGTAAAGGATGGAAAGAGAATTTTACTGCAGAAGAGGGGAGTCCTCTGCAGCCCTGCCGGCCAAGCTGATGCCTGAGATTACGCTTCAGTGCTACCTCCACGGGAAATTCCCTTGAAATCCTCAGCATATCCAGGAGGAAAATGTACATACACGTAGAAGAAGGTCAATTGAACACTGAGGTTTGACAGTCAGACATCGTATACTATTAAAAGTAATCATAACACACATCTAAGCCAGTCAGACACACGCTAATCTTAAAGGCATGAGAAATAGCAATGGCTACGTAAGAATATTCACTTTATTCCCCCTGTTTATGAAAAAGGGGGATACAAATTAGCAGTCTCATGGAAAATGCAACAAAAAAAACTTCAAATGTATTTTCTGCTAATGTACTAAGATATATTCAGTATTTACAACTTGTATACATTGAGGATCTGGCCCTGAAGCTGGTGTGTAAGAGTTGAGGATCAGGAATTAACTCTCTATGAAGTACGATGACTTTTTTGAGGCTTTCTCTAATCTGTATGCCTTGTCTTACACTTTAGGAGGAGAGATGAGGCAAACTCAAAGCTGCAAGCTCACTTTTGACCACATACTCTCTGTGACACATCATGACTTACAAGATAAAGTGCCAGCACTGCAGGTTTAAATCAGAAAAACAGATCAGTGTGAGGAAAAAGTGCTTAATTGTTTTTTCTTTTCCTTTTTTTTTAACATAAAAGCAAATTCTAACACTCTGAACTGATAACAAGCATTTGTACCACATAAATGAAAAGACTTCAAAAGACAGAAATAAACATTTTAAATTCCTTCCTGATCATTGCAAATGCAATTTTTACTCTGAACATTGTACATTTTGATTTCTGAGCGCTGGTATATTGAAAGCGTGTGCTTTAAGACACTGAAGAATAATCCCTGCTGTCTGATTTAAAAAAAAAAAAAAAAAAAGAAAAAGAATGAATTGAATTAGAAGTTGCTAGAAATAACTCACAGGCAAAAAATAAAACTAAAAGAAAACAATAGCAGTAGCCTAAAGAGACATATTTGTTTCCTTCAGGAATGAATTCCCATCTGCTTTTAAAGAGCAACATGTTTTTCCATTGCTGGGAATTACAGCCAAAACCAGGACAATAAGGCAGTAAAGCCACAGGCAAGAGCAGAGGCCAAGCGAAGCTGGCTGACGGAGTATCAGCCTATGTCCCTCTTTTCTACAGCTGTGTTTCGGTGACAGCTCAGCAGTCCCCTGCTGTGCTGGCCACACACTCCCCTCTGCCACCCTCAACAATGGGGAGCTCCTGGTAACTCCGCCGCACGCGAGGCAGCGTGGAAAAGGGAAAGGTTTGGTGAAACTACAGCCGTTTTATAAAAGCTCACGGGAAGTGCGCAGCCCCGACAGCAGAGGATTGCTTACCCCTGGCGCAAGTGATGCTCCCGTTGCAGGTTCTTCCTCCAAACAGGCATGCAACAAGAAACAACCCTTCAAAGGCACAGGGAGGACAAAAGCAAACACAAGTGCTCATTTGCAGAACCTGCGTGGATCATTCCACTAAAACAGTTAATGAAGGCGCAGAAAGGAAGGAAAATACATACTGCAATTAGCTGTAAGGTTCCTGCACCCTAACTGTTTCAGCATTTAAGGAATCCAAATGTTCAGCTCTTTGGCCTGTATGCAGCAAGAAAAGCTCAGGTTTGAGAAGCAGGCTGAATTTCATACCTCAGCACTGTTTGGTGCTCGCTTGGGGGCTCATTCAGATTCCCTCTGCCGTTTTCACCAAGTTCCTCTCAGTTCTTTGAGTTACTTAGGAAGCAGTTTCAACTGTGTTCTCCTGAACTGTTAATGTGCCTGACCTTTTCGGAAATGCTACCGTCCCTTCAGCCAGATGCATTAAATCTCCTCTGCTTGATTAAACTATTAGCAAATCATTATCTCACTGAAGGATAAAATGTTCTTTCCCAGATGAGCTAGCCATGCCTAAATTTCAGTGCAAATGCTCTCCTGTATACCAAACCTTACGTTTTGCATAAACACACCAGAGGGCAACAAACCCCCCACCCTATCTCTGAAAAATGCGTGAGGGGGAATCAGATCTTTCTAAAGTGACTAAAAATGAGAGTGGGGACAGGCAGCGTAATGCCACAAACCCTTGCGGTTCGGCACCGCCACGCCAATGAGTGATTACCCAGGTGCTCGCGCTGCCCTCGTTCCCAATCTGCCCAAGCACATTCTGCACGTACGAGGTTCTTGCGAGACCAGCAGTAAGCAAAATCCCATGGGAAGTCTTGTCTAGTTAGTTATTTCCTTTCCAGTGATTCATCTCCTTTATCCCAAACACTGACATTCGGAAAACATTCCGAATGCCAGGTATTTCCTCACCTTCCAGCCACCTGTGCCAAACATATCCTCAGCACCGATAAACGTGTGTAGGAAGGTGGTGATCCCTGTTACCCATACTGGATGAAGGCTAAGTCTCTTTCCTCACCCACCCACACAAAAATGTTCACTTTTCAATGAGTGATATAAATTAACAGATCCTCTGCAGCATTCCAAGAGAAACTTCAGAGGTTCATCTGAGGCCTTCATCCTGCTGCATTTCAGTTTGACGGTGTTCCTCGCTTCCAAAATTGCGTTTCACTGTAATACCGTATCCTGGTGTGGACCAAAGCAGAACTCCTCCAGAAGGAAAGTCAGGCCAGAGTAATTTCAGCCACAGATACTTTAAGCACTAAAATGTATTTCCAAATCACACATTTCTGGTGAGACACATGCATTTTTTTTATGGTAGTTCAAAACCAAAGGCCCCCATCCCAAGGCATGACGTGTTCAGCACCTTCAGTATCTGTTGAGTTCAACGGGAATTAACACTCTCTGCATCTAGCATAACTAAGCATAAAAGGAACAAATATGTTTGTATTTAAAAATTAAAACCACAAGCTTTAGCCAGGATAAAGTTTGAAGGGTCTACTGTTTTTTTCCCTATACACGAACTTCACTCTTTCTTTTTTTTTTTTTTTTTTTTTTTTAAGTTTTTGATGCCTTTACTCCCAAAAGCTAGTGCCTCTCTTTAGGATACTATACAGGACTGGATTAATTGCCCTTTAAAAAAGTTTGGAAGGTCTTTTCCTTTATGCAAAACTAGATGTAGAGAAAATAATACATCCTAATTTGTCGGATGTCCTTTTTTTCCCTGTATCTAAGCCCTTTCTCACCTTCACTGTAGACGCTTTTTACTACAGAGACAAATTTTTCCCAAACTCTTCAAACACTGTTTGCTTACCTGCACACCTACGATAGAATGTGTTCTCACTTCTTTTGGAGTTGGTACCTTCCTCAACAATAAACAGAGGAGTTTGGGGAGGTTTTGGTTACTTGGGGGTGTTTTTTTATTAAAGTTTATAGTTTAAATATGTCAATATCTGGTAAATAAGAACATGCATGTTTGGGAATACATGTTTGAAGAGTTAAAGTCTTTAGTTGATTCGAGCTAGCGTGCTGCTGCAAAGATACTTTTTGGCATCAAATACGCTCTCATTTGAGCCAGAGCAAACCTTCATTGGCTTGCTTTTTTTTCCCTTTCATTCTCTGTGTTCCCATTGAGAGTTATTGCAAAGTGAGAAAGATATTTTTTACATTAACTATTCTACTTTGACTAAGACCCAGTGAAAGATTTACAGGTTCCCAGATTCCCGCTTTACTATTGTGTCCTGTAAACATGGAAACTGATAATACTATAGAAACAATGCCAGTCTTCGCTTTCACCATGACCTGCTTTCCACTCATTTAAAAGCAGTCAGTACCATTACTTTTATAAGCACACTTGTCTTAAGAATATTGTCATCACATCCAGAATATTTAATTTTTTATTACTTCTAACCAACTCAACACTTGATTTCAGTTTCTGCCTAAAAGCACCCCCTCAGCTACTGCCTTCTAAACTGTAACAAAACCGTAATCTGACTGAGGCTCAGACAATAAAAGAAGGTCCTTCACTCTGCTGGGTTTATTTTCCTCTTTATCACCTACGTTCTGGAAACACTACCTTCATCCCTTGCTCAGCCCTTTTCACAGAGCAAACTCCAAGGACTTGAAGCCAGACACACCCTTTCCACTTAATTTGTAAAGGCAAATGATACAATCTTCTTTTTCCCCCCCACAGGTCTAATAAGGACATCAGCCTCTGCATTTATAAAAGTAGGTGTCCTTCCTCTAGGCTAAAACACGTTCCAGCTACAACCTTTCTTCTTTTCTGTTTGAGACAATGCAGAATTTAAAAATTACAGGACAAGCAATTTCCCATCAGGTACTGTCCACGTGATTCTGTTCTTACTCGCACTAGGAAGTGCATTGGGACTTTGGGGTCCTCTAGTACAAAAGAGAGCAGCCAATAATTATGAAAACCTAATCTGAACCCCAAACTAAAGAAGTAGAGCACCTGAGTTTGTGGAAGGCCCATCTCTCCTGAAGCAAGCTGGCTGTACCAGCATCATGACAGCAAACAAATGAGACTCAAAGAACTCACATTGCTTGCACTTTAAAATACTGCTTTTAAATACTCCTGGGGTTGGATCTACAATTACTTGTACTTTGTAGAAAGCACAGTGAAATCAAATAGATAAAACTCCTCAGCAGGAAGTATAACAGTGAAAATGCTCTAGCAAAAAGCTATAACCAGACTGAACAGTCTCAAAGTGAAGACATCCCAATTATATAAAACCATTGTAAAAAAAATCAGTTTTATAAAAGTTGGATCTCCTGCAATTTTGCCCAAAATAAAATGCAGGAACACTGGAATAAAGCTCATAAAAGTTTTGAGGCAGCACAACGCTTGTTGTTTTAACTATTTCTATTACTTTCCAGGACTAGAGACTTCTCCTCCATGCCTACCAGTGCTCCTGGCTAATATTACAGCACCTGGAGGTGCCAGCGAGGCCAGTGGTGCAGCACAGCACAGCCTCCTGCTGAACCATGCCAGGCGAGAGCTGCCCAGGCACAGCCTTCAGTAGAAACTTCCTAGGAAAAAAAAAGGTGGGGACAAAGACAGAGCAGCTCTGACTGCTCCTCCACCACACCAGTGAAACCCTGCCTGGCCTACCTGCCCGCAAACGAGACAGGGGGTTACCGCAGAGCCGTCCTTGCAGCAAGCAGACCTACCCTGCGCACGGCTCGGACACACCGGCTCGGGTAAAAAGAGGTTGAGGTGGTCCTGGAAAACGGCAGGTGCCTTCAGGGCAGAGATGCAGCCAAAGAAGTTGCCTTAGAGGGAGGACGGAATGGTGTCAACATCAGTTTTGCTATGCAGAAACTTTTAAAACCAATTTCTTATTCTCCTGATTTACAGATACCGAAGCATCCCTGAAGAAGAGCCCCAAGCACTGCTGCAGAGCACTACTTCAGAAGTGCCTGGAAATAAACATCTAACTCAAACCCAAATATTTCTAGAAAGCTGAGGCTTTGTTTGAACTACCCTATTAGCATAATAAAAGCTAACTGTACAGACATTGCTCCTCTAATGCACTTTTTTTTTTTACATTAAACTTCACTTACATCTGAGAGAAGGAAATTGTAATTCACCCTCATAAATTACCTTCCCTCTTCTCTCACATGAAACGGTGGGAAGTAATCATCCCATTTTGCTATCTTGATATATCTTTAAAGGTACTCATTAAGAGAAACGCACATCCAGCAGGTGAACAGAGATAACTGGTCATAAGTGATGACAGGCAAAAATATACAAATATCTGATCTGAAAAAAGGCCAAGTTGGAATCCAGACGCACACCAAACTATCCACTTTACTTGCTGTTTATTCAGCTCATGTCAGGATGATTCAACACATCTTTACACGCAGCTCTCTATTCATCCAGCATCTTCTAGTCACAAAACCAAGCATTTTCCATTTCTTTTTCTAAACAAAGGGTAGAACAGTGAAATGGGAACTTGCCATTCAACAGCGGAAACTATTTGTAAAGCTGGGAAGCTGGAGACACTAGGAAGAAAAGGCTTTAATGAAACTGGCCACTGTGCGTGCCAACTGTCAAGACTTTTTATATATTCTTCCAAGGAACATTGACTGAGGCTTTTTTTTTGTATTTACTCTTTACATCCCGGTTATTATAATTCTTTGAATGATGCAAAAGAACAAAATTCATGAGTAATGCCGTATTAGAAACAGGCAGGCTTTTTTTCCCCCCTGCAACTAATCTGTAGCTGCACTCAATGACCCATTAACTTATTTTTGGTTCTGTACAAAGCCAGCACCAAGACATTTGCGACTCATTATCAACTAAGCAGAGGAATTCACCACTAGAGCCTCAGCTGATCCAGATCCAAAGGAAATCCCCATATGCTTGGAATTTCTGAAATACAAGCATTACAGTTGTTGCCTGGTAAGAAGACAGTTTCCATACACAACAGAGGATGTGTTTATATTTATGTTTTTGGAGGCTTGTAACTCAGCCAGAGGTAGATAAATTTTCCCAGGGCAGCAAAAGTCCTATCACCGACATCTGGGTAAAAGCATAGCACTGTTTCAAGTCACTGCTCCCAAGTGTAGAGACAGCAGAGCTGCGACAGTTTCCCGGACCAACATTTAAGCCTGCAATCCTTTTTATTATCGCCTTTTATTCATTATGAGATCCCACATTCTGTGGCAAAAAGATGTGCTACACAAACCAGCTTCGCTCGCTACGCAGCTTTCATTCAGTCGTTCCCAGAGCACAGTTTGTCCTGTGCTGCGGAGGAGGAAAGCTCTTGTGGGTTTGACTTCGGTGTCTGCCGTGACACAGCGTCCTGGAACGAGCCTGAAGGCTAGCCCAGCCGCTGCGTACGGCAAGGTCTGACCCCATCCCTTGGACTTGGAGTGCTCAACACAGTGCCCTCACCAGCCGCAGGTTACCAGTAGGCAATGCAGCATTTTACAACGTACCAGCATTTAAGTGAGAGTTCAATGAGCAGAAGTCTTGCCTGGGAACATATCCAGTGACCAGTCAGTTGGGAAGGGCCTTCAGCACTACGGGAACCACACAAATACTCCGCAGTCACCCTCTCTTTTGGACCAAGACAAAAGTTAAGCTTATTTCCCTGCCGTTGTAAACAGCACACAGAAAGATGGGGGAGCCGAGGCAAGCACATCACGTTTTCCACTCTGCTATGGAAAAAGCAGAAGCTGACTGTGTAGTTAAAGATGGTGCGATAATGCATACACTAGGACTGGCTACAGTAAGGTGGAAATTTTAATTCTGGTGTTTCGTACCTTTTAAGAGCTTAAATTGGCAACCTTAATAACATTCTTAGAATTTCTGAAGTAATATAATTACTCTCAATTAATCAAAATGAGGAAAGAATGAAATATCCTTTCACGAGACACTGACATGAATAATATTCAGGGAGCAGAGCGGTGACCAGTAACGTACCAATGCTTCTTGTAACTGCCAGGCAGCAGCATCTGAGAAAGTTTCTCCTTCTACCCAGGATAGGAAATAGTTGTCTAATGTCCATTGTCAGAAGCTGACTAACTAACAGCAGTGAGCTATAACAATACGTGCTGCTGTGAGGTGTTTATTATATGGAATAGGACAATATGAGCTTCACGGTGATCAGTGACTTCCTTGTAATTCCCCTACACTGTCTCTTAACTCTGCCTCTCCTCCCTCCATCTGAGGCTCTCAGTCACAATCCTCAAGCAGAAGATCTCCAAAGAAGTGGGGAGGCCCAGGTGAACTGTCTGGGCAGTCTGGGACCACTTGCCCCGACATCCCTCCATTCCTCCTGGCAGCACACCCCTCACAAAGCCACCTGTGATCATATTGAGGCTCACCCTGGAAGAGGCCCTTCCCCTGGCAACAATCCTCTGATGGAGATCTTGAAGGAAAAAAGTCCCAGATTATATTCCGTTTCCTGAGCGGAAACACAGAAACCTCTCAAACACTCCCGTTCATAATTCCCCCCCCACCACTCTGAGAAGACTCAAGGGATGATATCTGGATGATACTTGATTTCAATTTTAAAAACATGACTTTGTGCACCAACTCCATGGCCATTACCATTCAGAAAGTTTTACCTCTGCTCCTGAGTACTTCTGTGTGCGATGAACGAGCTCTGCTAAGCAGACTTCATCGCTGACTGGCATGGACCGAAAATGAAGTTTGAAGATCTCCCTGCGAGTGGCTGCATCTGGCAAGGGCACGTAGATAATTCTGTCTATTCGTCCTGGTCTCAGCAAGGCCTGCAATGAAAGCATCACAGGAGAAGTTATAGCACATCAAGAAAGTAAAAATCACAATTCAAACACCGACAAATCAACAACAATTTCAGCAAAAGCAAGAAGCTGCACAAGAACTATCAAGCTATGTGCAAGAGGGGTTATCCTCCTACATTACAACGGATCAATTGCTGAAAAGACAGGAAGACTTCTTAGCTTGTGAAATACCAGTTTATGGAAAAAAGGAATCATAAAGGAATCATGGTCATTTTCCTAAAACAATAATTTTAGGCTTGTTGCAAGGTGTGCTGGAATGCTAGGACTTGGCAGAAGGACAGGTGGCAATGGACACATCCCAAGTTCAGATCTTCAATCAAGACAACAAGGGGAGAAAAAAAAGCTTTTTGAAGTGAAGCTTATATTCTGGATTCATGTTGCTTTATCTCAAATTATTACAGCTGCACACGCTTACAGAAGAGCAGATTACTCTGACAATTTTCTATGCAAAATAAGGTAACAATGGTCAGCGGGGAGGCTGTGGAAAAGCTGTCCTTGGGGGTTCTGCAGCTCGGCCAGTCGAAGCCAAGCCCTCCCCGACCTGGTGCTGGCGACAGTCCTGCGCTCTGCGGGACAGGGACCGCAGGGCCTCTGCAAGCCCCCTCCAGCCAGCGTTTCTGTGACTCTCTGCTTTCTGGACTGGGTCAAAAAGTAAACATTATCTGGCTATAAAACCGTTAGATCCGATACATAGGAGAAGCCAAGCTCTTAAATTTATGACAAGGGAGGAAGCTCATGTCCCCGGATTTCCAAAAATCTCCAAGATTTTTTAAAACTATCTACTAAAAATCCTCCCAGCCCTTTTTACTCGACATTTGGAAAAACAAAACAAAACACCCTGCACATAGCGAATGCACATAAATAGCATTTAAACTATTTTTTAAAAACTGAACAATGTTTATAAGATTCAGCATGTAACCTAAATTGTTTTTATGTTATGGTTCTCCCTTGGGCAGAGCAGTTTGAGTTCCAGATGACTAGAGATATTGCATGGCTGTCCTGGGCTGTCAGCCAATAAGTCTTTTCCCAGCCTGATCATGTCAGTGAAAGTCATGCTGAAAAAATAGTAGGAAAGAGCTTTCCTTCCTGCACAGCATTGATCAAGTTAACACCCTTCCTAGAGTTTCTTTAAAAAGACTGTTGTGGTGCTTCAGAGTGGAAAAATGTATCCTGAATGTTAAGAGCTGTCTTGTTATTTTTAAAACAGAACATGAAAACGCTCAGCAGAAAGCGCGCGGCGCTGCAGCGTGTCGCGTCGAGCTAAGGAAGGTTGCACCTGGAAGACTAACGGTCCGTATCCAGCCTGATGCCCTATCCCTGGCAGTGGGCAACGCTGGATCCTTACGAAAGAGCGAGAAGCAAGCCATCCGCTGGTATTTCCTCAACAGACTGTGCTGCCTTCCACAGCACTCTTGATACATTCACCAAAGAACTCAATCCACCGGTGATAACTCAACCACGGTGTAATTCAGGGTCTAAATCCTGCGTGGATCAGGATATTGCCATTTTGTGCCAACACACTTGAAAGAGAAATTTGCATGTTTCAAGACTAGGCTTGGAGGGAGAGGAATTATACTGCAATTGTGTTCTGCATGCTCTTAAGGAAATGCCCATAGCTAATTCTATTATTTAGAAGAAACAAGAAATGTTCACAGGAGTATGGTGGTGTGCCTCTTTTATATCGAGGCAGGTTTAATCAGGAAGCCTAGATAATTAGAACGTTTTCTAGAGCCAGCTTAGCTTCATGCTGATGAATGATCGTAGCTGTTGTGCAAGTGGGACAGGAAAAATGCTTGATGCCAATCAGCTGGGAGCGTTGCATCAGCTTTCAGCTCTGAGATACGGTCTTCTAATACAACAGAGCACCCATGCTTGCACAGCACAACTGGAGATGTAAAAGGGTGAATATATGCATTTTTTAGCTCAGTTACTAAAAATTGTATTTCCTCCAGTTTGTCCCAAATGCTTTGCATTTTATATACAGTCACAGCTGGAGGCCCACGTTTTAAAGACGCTATCATTACTTTTGCTACAATCAGGCCTAGGGACCTTATCCAAGACGGCCAGATGTGCTGGGAACTGTACAAAAAAAGCACAAGTCAGTCTCTGCAGCAGTGTCGCTTAAATAGACATAGGCAAAAAGGAAAGGAGAGAAAACATTCTGTAACCTCACTGGAGAGAAGAGTCAAATTCCCTCCAGGCCCTGGAGAGAAAAGCAGATTGAACTCAGAGCTGGTCTCCATCAGCCCTCCCAGCTGGATGGGAAATGCGGCAACCCTGGGAGACCCTGGGCACAGCTCAACCACTCCTCCTCGCTCTGCTCTCACCAGCCTCATCCCTTTGGCAAGCTGCTGGCCTCCTTCCCTCTACACTCCTGAGGAAGTAAAAGCAGAGGGAGAAGGTGAGGAAGGGGCCTGCCTTGACCTACCCTGCGTAACTGGAGAGCAAATCCCTGGTGAGAGGTGGTAGGTGGGCTGTAGACCTGCCCTGCTGCTCACTGGTCTCAAAGCAATTGGAGAACAACAGCAAGTCAAGGCCATTCTTGTTTGCAGGACATCACGTTGCCGTCTCAGGCTTCTGGTTTCTGCGTACTTCTCATGGAGATACTTTTCCTTTTTGGACAAAATAATTCAGGACTCAGAATTGAGCTGCAGGTGGAGGTTGCTAATGAGGGAACAAGATATGCCTCTTGATGTTTTTGCACACTGAAGTCTCCTCTGGAGGAAAACGAGCTCTTTCTGGGCTTAGAGAAACCTACTGTAGCAATTGACATGGACACCTGCAGCAGCGGTGTCAGCTTGAACACCAAGGTTAGGTCATGCTTACTCCTGCTGCTGAGTTTGATGGATGCTGGCATCACATTTTTCTTCAACGCCACTTTCTTTACAGACCCAGAAGCTATTTCTCTTCTTAGAGGGGTGTTCCGTGATACGGGCTTCCCCACAGGAAGGGTTTTAGAGGTGTTTGCTCCAAGCACACCATGATTTCACAGGCCATTCCAGAAGATGGAGCTTCAGTCTTGCAATTTGCACTTTGGAAATTGCATGGAGAGCCATAAGGACACCCAGGTCCCCTCTGGACCAGCACCGCTGCCCACGGGATGCGTTGGGATCCGGCGCTGACCCATTGGCGAGGCAGGAGGTGAAGCCGCCTGGGATTGATCCGAGTTGGAGGAGGAGGAATTCGGCAGGAGAAGGCAGTGGCTTGGTTGTGCAGAAGGAGAGGCGGGAGGGGAGGGTGAAGAGTTGAAGCAGGGCTGCAGGTTCAGGCAGATATGAGCTGCCGGGAGTACAAAATTAACCGCTCGCGGCTGGGAGATGCAAAACTGATTTGAGGCTAGGAGCACACAGAAGGTGGGAAGTTGATGGGGCCAAAATTAATTGATGTGTGCAGAGAGCTACATAATTCACTGATGGTGAGATGTGAGGGTTGCATAATTTATGTAGGCCAGGAAGGGCACAAAATTAAGTAATTGGGGTTTTGGTAGAAACCAGAATACTTCATACCATTAAGCAATTCTTCTGCAAGTTTATGTAATTTTTTGTTGTTGTTGTTACCACAACAGTTATGAAAAGGGTCTAAGTGCACAGACACTGAAAGGTTCCTAGTGGTACACAGATACAATACTCTTCAGGGGAGCACTACAAAATTGGGATAATCGTCGTGTAATACATAATATCATCAATAGCAAAAACACATTTTAATTAAGAAGAAACTGCTCCCTTTTCAAAAAGTAGTGCTTAAATTCTTTGGTAATTAAAATAAGAGTATTACTTCAAAATATATCATTCGAAAAGATAGTTGGTTCAAAAAAAAAAAGTGTTTTTTGTGTGCAATTATGAAGATAATTATTTCAGGAAAGAAAACTTAAATAGTTAAAGCCAGGAAAATATTTGTGGTTCCTGTTAAGAATGGACTAGAATTAACCTTAGGGCTTTACTAATTTTCCTCCTCCTCTTTCTCCCCCCCCTCCTTTTTTTTTTAAAGCATCCAGCTTTAGTAAGCTTTTTCAAAGGATACTTGGTCATTTCAAGAACTACATTTTCAAACAATGCAGAATTATAACACTGACAGAAGCATACCCACCTGGTGAGCTTTCTGTGGGACAGAAAAAAATAGCTTTCCTCCTGACATATTTCTACAGCCATGCTTAACTCAAAACCATTCTTAAACAGATCTTATAATGAAATGTCATACATAAATGGTGCAAGAGAGCAATCTGACATAGAAAAAATAGGATTCCAGAAATGTGGCAAACTTGTACGAAATTTTCATTAGAGAAACATAACGTGCATAGCAAAAGATAAGCTGCAGAGAAGACAGCATCTTGAGGTGCGCAAGAGAGAGCAAGCAGGTTCACCAGGTAACAAAGTTCATCTGGAGAATCAACGTTACTGCATGTTCTCTGCTGCAATCAATCTCCACAAGTAGGAACAGATTTTTATACTAGATTTAAGAGATTTCCTTTCAAGTAAATATATTTATTCTAATGCAGACCCTAAAAAAATGCAACTGAAAGTTTAATTCTGCCTTTGGAGTCCATTGGGACTAAACCACAGGACTGGAAATAACAGCACAATCTGTTTCCTCTGTAACTAAATCCTTCCAACTTAAATTAACAATTGCTTTGTACAAAGTCTGGTTGTGGTCCCTACTTACACAGACTCCTGAATACGAGAGGTACTCTATATCTCATAATCTAATTTGGCATTGCAAATTTTTTTTACTTTCGTCGTGACAGTATTTGAACTTAAGTAAAGCATCTTAAAGTCAGCCCTATTTTTCCTGTAGTCTGTGCAAGCACAAACTGTTTGTGAGATCCCTTCAGTGTTTTTGCCGGCATGACAGGACAGATGCGTTGCAAGCATGGAAAGTGTTAAGGTAAAAGGCTGAGGAAGTGAATTTGTTAATGAGGATGAAAGGGTCTCCCTGTGCCATCACATTTAGCCCCTGCAGGAGTAAACTCGGCTCCCATAAAGGTGCTTCTCCTACGCTCCTGAGGCTCAGCTCGGTGCCTGGTATTTTTGTTCTCGCTCTGTGCCAGAGCGGGTCACGCTCCCAATGCAACAGAGCAGGAAGCGCTTGGCATTTTAGGATCTTTGAAAGTTTCAAGTACGGGAAGCTCATCCATCCTGTTTGCTAGATTGGCTACTGGAGGCTTTTTGCAACCATGGCTTAATTACCAAAATTAGAATGTGCTGAGGGGGAAAGACTATTTAAGTATCACTATTAAGGACTTAAAAACCACAGTCCAGTAGAGAGCTGAATTTTATTGTTCCACAAAGTTTTTATTCCCCCTCAATCTGGCATGAGCTGCTTCAAGAGGCAACCTCAAATTCCTGTTTCAGGTGTCACGTTATTTGCTGTGTCACACGGCTGGAGTCTTGTAATTACAGGCTCCTGAGTCAAGTGATACTGCTTTTTTCTTGTCAAGAGCCCCTTTCCCCACACTATTCCTCCTCCCCACCCTCTTCCTTCTGCGCCAACGTCTGTCACCACCATCAGCACATGCCAACATCTCTAACCAGTTCCCCTCTTTGATGACTTGTTTGCTGGTCACCACCCTTGTACTTCTCCCAAGATTTGTGCAGATTACTCTCTGTTGTCGTTACACAACATCTGTGATTCCTCTCAGGGTGGAGCAGTTTGCTTCTTTAACCAACAGTATATCCACTGCTTCAAAAAATGCATTTGCAAATAGAATTTTATTAGGTTTTAGTGGAAACCAGCCCCTACAAAACCTTGCAGTCTCCTATTATCAGTCCTTATGCAAAGACTTCACCTTCCATATAGATTTCTAAAAATCAGGCTGTACAACCCTACCATCATGTCAGTCTTGCTCAAGACCTGGAGCATTGTGCAAGTTGACAAGAAAAGACATGATAGGTTTGACAGCAGGTGTTCAGGAAGAATGCACACTATCAAGTGGCAGGCAGCACAGCGGGAACATTTTACTCCGGCATTAGCCAGAACTACTAATTAAAGGCAGAGAACAAACACGTGGCTTGATACGCCGACAAACGGTAAACCAACTTGAACAGGGAAACAGTTTATATCATCCGAGGCCAAAGATGAAGCGATACGGAGAGTTAATCATCTGAAGAAATAAAAATGCCATCAGTCCTTCACTGCTCAGCAGTCAAATGCCCTTGCATGCGTAGGATTCATCTGCTCACTTTGCTTATCCTTCAGGTCTACTATACTTAGCTTCAGCCACTGATTTTTTCCCATTTCCAGTTCATCTCATCAACAGAGGGAAATCTTTCCATGTAATTCAATGTACCTTCTGGAATTGCGCTCTTTGCTAGCTACCAACAGGAACTGACACCTTCAGCTATCACTACAGACCCATCTCTTAGTTAGTAGAGCAAAACACAGCTTACCCTACAGTTCCAGTATGTAGAAAAACAACAAATTCATCCCTCCTTATAAAGTGAAACCTGGGGGAAGAACTGCCTTGAATCAATAGAAACCATTGGTGTCGCTTGCTTGAAAGACATACACTGCTTCTGCACGTTTCACAGCAAATCAGTCATTACCACTAACGGTGGTGATTTTAAACATACATGAGTGTTACTTAAATAACTAAGTTATAAATAGGTAGCGCTAAATGTGGCTCAAGAAAGCAAAATTTCCAGAGTTGATGTGAAAGCATATCAAGCCTCCACGTGGCCAAAGCATTCAGAGCTGCTTTTGATTTTATTTTCTTTCCCTGACATCTGTTGTCAGGGATGGATGAGGTCCTACTGCGGGCTGAGTCCCTGACCACTACCACCACGCAGTGCCCACCACACGACCGCCTCTCGTACGCCCCAGCACCCAGCGATGCTGCCTGCAGTCTGGCATCTGCGCCACAGCCCTCACCTTGCTGCCAAACCATGGGCTTTCTGGCTGCTGCAGGCTGGAGGTAGCTGTGCCTCTGCCTTTGGGGATATGGCACCAAGTGTGTAGGGCCAGCAATTACTCAACTACCTTATCTTGCCTATATGGTTCAGGGAGGAGGCTGCTGTGACCTCCTGCCTCCTCCTAAGCTCACCTCTCATGGTCCCTGGTGCATCATGAGCTGCACTCCTGTGCCAGACAGCAGCCATGGTCACGCATGGGGAACGGGGAGCAGGGAAGAGAGACGGGTGGTAGGGTTACCACCTCTCCACCATCTAAAGAAACTGCTTGTGGATACAGAAGCAGAAATACTCTACAAAAAGCAAGGCTTGTATTTGCAAACCTGCACAAAGCTGGATGCATCAAAATATTCAAAGAACCATAGGATGGTTTGGGTTGGAAAGGATCTTAAAGATCATCCAGTTCCAACAACCCCTGCCCTGACCAAGGACATTCAGAGCCCCATCCAACCTGGCCTTGAACACTTCCAGGGATGGGGCATCCACAGCTTCTCTGGGCCACCTGTGCCAGTGCCTCACCACCCTCACAGGGAAGAATTTCTTCCTTATATCCAACCTAAATCTACCCTCTTCCAGTTTAGAGCCATTACCCCATGTCCTATCACTACCTGAACTTGTCAAAAAACCCTCCTCAGTTTTCCTGTATTCTCATCTTTTTAATCAGAGTAACATCAGTGTCCCTACCGCTGTACATCGCAGTCCTGCCACTGACAGAGTTTGATTAATATAGCTAATTCAAGGGGAATTGTGGAGAAACAAGACTTGAGGAGACTTGTTTCGTTGCAGCAATGAGACCATGTAAACGCAACTGTGAGGAACAATGTGCTCCTTGGCCCATGTAGACAATACTAGAGCACGTTTTTATGTGGTTTTGTTCAGATAGGATTAAAATACCTCAAGAAACCAAGTTTCAATCACTTCTCTTGGCAGAAGCATTTGCAGGCAGATACTCTGCAGCGGTAGAACCAGTATCTCCATGCTTTTTTTTTCCCTGATATTTCAAACAGTTAAATTGGCCAGTTGGCACAAATCACTGCAGCGCTCACTGGAAGCCAAGCTTTGCCCAGGTCTCCATCTATAAAAGTCTAAACCTGTCAGTAACACAGCACATTTTCAACGCAGTAAAAGCAGTGCAAATCCAAGCAACCCTACTGATACAATTCCAGATATTCCAGTTTGGCACCACAGAAATTCAGCTCCAAATCAAGCCTCTTCTGTGTATTCAAAGACACGGAGGCACGAACAGGGAAACAGGCTCTCCTGAGACCATGAATATGGTCTCAGAAAAAAACTTAAGAAATTTACAGTAGATTCCACACAATCTGCTCGCACTTTCAGGACACTCAAACACAGGTCTTCAAGTCAAAACTGTAAAAAACACCGCCCGACCTCTCTTCCTCTGCTTGTTCAGCTGCAGTTGCGCCGTCCTCTCCTTGCGCCCATGCTGAGCAGCAGAGTCTCAGCTCAGGGCTGCAGCACTGGCTTCCTTTGCAAGGAGGATTTCAGACACAAGATCTTGTTCCCTCCCCATGTCCAGTCTGAGCAGTCTTACCACAGTGGCATGTGAACAGAGGATGTCCCAATTTTGGGCTGATTTCCTGCAGTTTTAGTAAGGAGTAGGAGCGATCTAGTCCTTTGCCACTTGCTGGGTCTCACAGAGAGGTTTTGATGTGGAGGAGGCACTGGAACTCCCTCTCTTCTCCTCTAAATGGTAAGCAGCTCTTCCTCTCCCATTTCTAATAAAATTATTTTTAGTAAAGTTAAAATTAACTGAAGGGGAAAAAAAAAAATCTATCATCAGCTAATAAACAATGTGACACGCCCTCTTCAGTGTATGTTTACATAAGAGAGTCCTCCGTGCTCCTGTCTAAGAGGTGCAAAACCTCAAGAATGTCAGTTCTTTTTTTCTTTTCCCTCTTTTTTTTTTGGGGGTGGGGGTTTAATAAAAGAATCCCTTTAGAAAAGATAACAATTACATGTAATGGAACCTGGAACCAGACTCTTTTGGCAATTAATCACCCAGGAGCCGTTGCGATCCTGCAGGCTGTTTCTGACAGATTTTGAGAGCTTTACAGGAATCCCTGGGATAAGATGTGCCTGGGCTGGCTTCTGACAGGGACCGATCATGTACAAAGTGGATTGTTGGTTTTTGGGTTTTTTTTTTAGTTTGCACATTCATACAGACATGTATATATACACACACACAAATGTGTGCACCCATATACACATTTCTATAGGAGTCTTTCTTTACATACATGGAACAACTGCAGAACTCATTTATTAGCCCAGAGGCAAAAAAAAAAGAAAAAGAAAGGGGAAAAAAAAAAAAAAGAAAAAAAGCCTTTTCTTCCTCTCAGCAAAGTAGAGCTATCCATCACTTAACAGAGATACTTCCTGTTTTCAAGCAGTTGGGAAGGCATGACTTCCAACCCAAATACTTGGCTTGGCAAACTATTCCTGTGTTGACAGATGCTTTTATAACCACTTCATTCCACCTGAAGTTTCAGTATAAAAGGAGGCGGTTTTTGTTAGGGTTTGTTTTTTTTTTTTTTTTTTCTGAGGGAGGAGAAAGGGAAAGCAGAAAGGAGAGGAAAGAAAAGGAAAAGGAAGGAAAATACCACAATTATAACAGCTGGATGACAGAGGTTAGCACAGCTCTGACAGATGTTACCATGTAACCTCAAAATGACATGTTAGGGAAAGAAAAAAAAACACCAAACCTGTTCCTTGTAGGAGGGAGAATTTTGAACTCCTGCCAAAATATTATAATTCTCCTCAGAAGCTTTCAAACGCTGTAACAATGATCTACCACATCACACAGTATTTTCCATACATAAGCTATGCCTTCATATTACCATTGCTCTGACCGATTAAATTATCAGCACGGGACAAGAATCTTTTCAGAGAGACAGCTTAGCCTCAAATGACAAAAATCCACAGCAGGTCAGCTCCATCCGGACATGCCTTGTTACAGCTTTTAATCTCCTACATTCTGTTTTCATAGGATTCATTAACAGGACATGCCCTAAACACTTCTCAAGGTGGAATCCTTCAGCGTGCGACAAACAGCAGTAAAAATGTGCTGCACACAGGAAGATGTATTTCTAAAGCTGCAAGATCCATTTTATACAACCTCTTGTCATCTCAGTTTCTGTATTGCTTACACCTGGTTACTTCAGTGACTGCCCTACCACAAAAATCTTGATGACTTTACCTGGCTTGTGACCAAACTTTACAGACCTGTCTAACAAACTACAGATAAACAAAGTGTAAAAGAAATGTTCATGGAACAAACCAGGTACGTGAAACAAGTCGCTTCTAAAGAAAGAAGGGATCGGCAGAGAGGTAGGGAATATCAAGGAAACAATTCAGAAAGTTTCAAAATGAAATCAATGACTTTCCATCATTACAGCCAACACTGTGGCAGAAAAAATAAAATCTTTTCTGGTTTTCATTATTTGAAAGATCTTATTTTACTACCATGGCTCTGGAAGACCATTTGAAGTGAAGTAGATATTGGTCACAATAACTGTAAGCTAAAGGAAAAGTCATTCAACTCGTAGAAAGAATAAAGGCACAATATAAGAAATATCACTCATTTGTACTTGAAATTGGAAACCAAGGTTGCTTTTTGAAATCTGTCCTGAGGCTTATATTCCAAAAAGACAGGGGACTGAAACAAACACATTCTGATTTAAACCCCTCTCTTTGGGAGGTACAGCTCTCCTGCCCCTTCATAACTAACACATACTGGGTACAATCCAGTTGCCAATACCATTTGGCACCTTGTGACAGGACGAGGGGTAAAGGATTTAAAACAGAGGGAGGTAGATTTAGATTAGATATTAGGAAAGAATTTTTTACAATGAGGGTTGTAGAACACTGGCACAGGTTGCCCAGAGAGGTGGTAGATGCCCCATCCCTGGAAACATTCAAGGCCAGGCTCTGAGCAACCTGATCTGGTTGGAATTGTCCCTGCTCCTTGCAGGGGGGTTGGACTGGATGGCCTTTAAGGGTCCCTTCCAACCCAAATCATTCTGAGATTCTATGATTTGAGACCAGCTAAGGTATCTCCCTGAGGTCGGCCAGTATTACCAGGGAAGCTTTCTCCCTGCCAAGGGGATAACTGGTGGCCAGGTAGGAGGCTGCTGAGCAGGACAAATAGCACAGGACATCTCTGTTCACAACACCGAAACCTAACCATGCTTTTGATATAGGAACAACCAGAAAACACACTACAGGTTTTTTAACTCATTACCCGGCAGTCCAGATGTCTTAACACATCTGAAACCTTCTCCTCCTTCCAAAAAAAAAAAATGCACTCGATTTTTTTCATTATAAATTGATGACAGAAAAAGAAACAGGTAAGTATATACAGTAGGAAAGAAGCCTCTAACCAGCATCTGCAAAGCTGCACGCGCGCAGGGAAGCACCTCTTGATGCAGGCCATCTAGCAGCAGACACGCAATGTGAGTCTTTAAACACGGCCATGCAGCTAAGGAGCCCTTCTGGGGCCAGAGGAGCACTTCAGGGAAGAAGACTTTTTGGGAACAGCCAGATAGGGTCACCAAGGATGCCACCAGCATAATAGCACAGGTGAGATGGTTCCAGAGATTGAGAAAGTGGGGGTAATACTGAAGAACTGCATGTCTGACTACAAAATCTCAGATAGCTACATGCCAGGATATTAATGCAGTCAAGACACAGGCTAATTAAGAACAGCGGTGCACTGGCTGGGTCAGAAGCCAAGATACTCTGCTCCAAGAAAAGGCCCCGGCAGACATGCCTTCTCTTATTATTGCAAGCAGACAATCGCTGACTTCCTCCACCCGGATGCAGGAAGACAACCTGGTGGTTTTCTCCCTCATACCGGCAGAAACCACTTTGTGTGTTGATCTTAGAAACTTGTGGGTGGTGCTGAGTTTACATAAATTACAGTGCTTACTGCAGCTGCCCGTTGCAAGTGACAGGCAGAGCTTGGACTGTGGGATTAAAATATATAGTTTCTAGTCATTAGGCCTGGAGTGGTGCTGATAAAAGTCCTGAAATAATTTTACAGGTCTGCCAGCCCCTAATAGACCCAAAATGTTACATGAAAACCTTTGGTACCACTCAACTCACATTTTTTCCCTACACTGCCAAGAGTTCCTTCAAACAAGACTCTGCTGATCATTGTCCATCTGGCTTTCTCCTTGACCATTCCCAGCTTTGTGGAGTCACCCGTAATGTTTCCATCTCCAAGAACTGTTCAATGGAGGAATTGTTTTGGTCAGCCCCTTTCACATGTTCTACAGTTAGCCAGAAAGCACTCCTGCCATGGCAGACAGCCTGGCATCAGATCTGGCTTCATTCTTACCACATATCCTAGATATTTCCATCTTCATTTCTGGATAATTTAGGAGATTAAGTCTTGTTCAACTCCCTGACGAATCTCAGTATTTGTTATAAACTCACTCCATTTAATATCCACTATTTCCCTGAGGCATTTACTTTCAAAAGCTTTTAGACGTCTGTCTGTACCTTTGGTGGATTTCCAGCTTTCACATCCAACTGTTAAGGTGGAAACAAAATTTCAGTGAAACACTCATAGATCGGTTTTGAATTGTGGATTATCAACACCTAAATCTTCTTTAAGCTGGTAAATGCAGTTGCTGCCTCGCTGATGTATTACACTATTTCTTTCTGGATATCCTCTTCATTCACAACTTGCTACCGCGCAATGTGAAGATGTCTGGTTTGTGTATAGTCTGGTTTTGTATCACATTATTGGAGTTGAAACCTACTGTGGTTCTCATTATGTCTGTTTTTTAATTCACCTCCTTTTTTTTTTTTTCCTTCACCCTTTCTTCTGTGTTTGAGTGTCTGTTGGATCTAAGTTACCTGGAAAACAACCTGGCTGCGGTTTCTGCTAAGTAACGTAATGCGTGTTCTACCCAAGTCAACTTTTTCTTTCCTGCTCTTTCCCACTTAAACAAACAGTGGCTCCAAATAGCAGAGGTGCAAGATTGCACCTTGATCTAAAGCCTTGATGAGGCAATTACTTCTCTTAACGTACCCTGTCATTTGAAGGAGTTACAGACTCAACCCTGATGGACACAGCCAAATATTATCTTTAAATGTAAGAGTATAATCTAGGTTATAAAACACTGGAGAAGGTGTTTCAAGTGAATGTTTTGTTGAGTTACAATGGGGATTAACTCTGATCAGCATATAATCTTCTGTTCTACGGAACTTCAACTGATCCCTTTATTTTGCCTGAAACAGCACAGGAGAAGACTGTACCACCACCAAAAAAAAAAAGCACAGCATCATGCTAATTACTACAGTAGTTCAGGCCATCTTTAATTTCTTCTCTTTTTATTGCCTTTTTTTTCCTCCCCAATTACACTTTTTCTACTGACTCCATATTTTAGAAGTTCTGTTACCTTTACCAACAGCTTTTTTAGTTTTCTGAGGCTGGATTCATTTACAGCTTTCCCTGTATTTTGCTTTTGTATCAAGTCCTTCCCTTTATACTGTGAGCTTTATGATGATATCTACTTATAGATAATTTAATTGCTAAGATTGATAGATTATTGCACTGCTCAGCTGTTTAGTATTACCACTGCTTGTTTTCTTTCCTTTTCCTGGTCCTGATCGGGGCTGAACTACGACACTTTATGTTATAAAGATTTGGTGTTTTCCTTAGAAGGCCTCCTGAGGTGTATAAATGTATGCTGGTAAAGCATTTCCCTTTTACCTTTTTAACATTAGCTTGTGCTGCTTTGATAAGGTCAAAGTATCTCCTTCCTATTTTTATACTGCATTTACTTGCAGTATAGTTCACAGGAATTGGTCTTTTCCCTCTGAAAGGGTATATTTGAACAATTAATTTAAACAATTTTAACAACTTTTACATACATAAATCAACTATGATTTCTTAATACTTAAATGACTGGAAAAGTGCATTTATTTTGCCAGCTATGAAGTTGTCAGGCAGAAAGCATCAAAACAAGCCACAGTGAGCTCCTGAGGCAAATTTGTTCCTCAGATAGGCTTTCTTGTTAAGTGTTGTGGGAGTTTTACTCTTCTTCAGTTTACAGGTGTCCAAATGTTCTACCTGAACAAGCCTAGTCTCCTTATGGAATGCAAATTTTGGAAACTTTCAGTAATTTCAAAACATAAATACTTAAGTTATTGCCACACCAGAGCTGTACATTTTCTCAGCTAATACAGTGAGAAGTCATTTGAGTCCCATCCTGCTGCCAGTAGCTCAGAATCCTACTCTTCAGCACTGGGGAGCTGTAAGGTATTAGCCAAGCAGAAAAAAAATATTTGATCACACCATCTTTTAAAAGCAGCATTGTGTTTTTCCTACCAAACTTCACTGGTGAGTTACTGCTTATTTTCAAAGTGGAAACAGGAAATATCTTCAGTGTTCATAGCTAAGGTCTTCCCAGAATTTAGTGGTGTCTGATCCTGAAAATTATTAAGTGACTTGCTTGGGAGTCCATTTGAACTACTAGGTTTATCTTGGATTCTAATTACTGTTTAGAAATAGATTTGAACTGTCAATTTAACATAACCATTTAATTACTCCCTCTGTCCTTCCGTAGCAATACTCTCAAGGTGTCATGTAAGCATGCAACATCCCATTTAAGACAGACAAGAGCACAGTTCAGAATCCAGTTTAGGAATAATGTGCCCAGAGCTTGATACTGGCCAAGGGCAATGTGGCTTGTAAGGAGACACCTATCTCTATCTTCTATTGATCTGGATTTCCTGAAGCATTTGGAAATTGCAGGAATTGTATCAAGACATCGTAAATTTAGATTACTCTAACTTACTTCACAGGGACACCATTACTCAAAGCTGCCCTCTAATGAAGAGAAAATACGAACAATTGACCTTTGAATACAGACAACTTCTGAACTCTAGGGTTAGAATTTATCAAGAGAACCTAAGAAAAAAAAATATCCTACTTCGTGTTAGTAGCTACATTTCTAACATGAAGAACTGCAGAACTACTAAAATTTCCTCCTACATATTCTTCAGCTTTCAAAATTATATTTGTATTTATTCTTCAAGTTTCTGAATCCATAAACTCACGCTTTGGTTGAAGGCCAGAATATGCAAGATCAGAGAATTTGATTTTACTCAAGCTGCTCTGATGGAGAAAAAAAAAAAAAAAAAAAAAAAAAAATCAAAGTTTCAGATTCTTTCTGGGGATGCAAAGATATAATCTTTTGGTACCAATAGCATATGTGTGCAGGAATTACTCTATGGGAAGTCTATGCCAGGAAATTCAGCTCCTCTCATGACGAGCACCAGAATCAAAACAATCACAGAAGCTGAGAGACTTGTCTGGGTGTTCCCTGAAGGCTTGCACATATCCCTAAAACCCAGATCTAGCACATATCAAATCCCAGTGAAGAACCGCCACCAGCTCAGCCTGTGTAGAGGCACTCTGGGTAAACACTACATGAAAGCAAATGCACCCTCAAAACAATTTCCCATCGTGGACTTGAAGGGAAAACAGTGGACCTAAAACAGAAGATGAAAGTCCTTTCTTCGCTGCTATCACTTACCTAAGTGACCTCATTTTGAAGTTCTCACACACCAGATACCACCAGGAGTGAAGCATGTTGGGGTAAATTTAGTTTCTGACACAGATCACAGTGTACTCACAATAAACCATTCACATATGAGGAACTCCATCTCACAGGGATGGGGCCCTGGTGTACAGTAGTCAGGACATGCACAAAACATTTTGCATCCTAAAGGCGTGTGGGGATGGGGACCCAAAGAAGGAAAGAAGGAAGTCAGGAGAAAAAGAAACTTTATCAGTTTTCAAAAAATTAAGGTCACGCTCATGATACCTGAAATTGTGAGTGTGACAGAAGTGAGATTCCCAGAGAGAAACAGGATCACAACTGAAAAATAGTGGAACACCATTCCGGGAGACCTCCGTGCTCTTGAAATAGACTTGGTACGTGAAGACAGATCAGGCTACCATGAAACTGCTTCCAAATTTTGAAAAGCCTGGCACTGCTGGAACTTGGGCTAGTTATGACACCATTTTACTGTAGACTTCCACGCAGCAAAACCATACTTGGCTATGGAGCACTTTTCTAGACCAAACGGCAGAAGCTCCACTCCTTGGAACTTTACAACTGAACAACATAGTAAGAAGATTTCTGGAGAGAAGGTTCCTATATATATATACAGGACACACACACACACAAACACACAGAGCACATGATGACATTTCCCAGCAGTTACTCTTTTAATCATTATCTGCACTTCTACCATTTTTGCAATGCAGAAAACAGGAAACACTTGGCTCTTCAACAGGGATTGCCATTTCCCGGTGCTGTAATTGCTGTCACAAAGGGTGCTGATAATGAATCAAATCTCATTTTTTAAACACAAAAATTAAGACAAAATGTAAGCCGAAATAAATTGTTCCCTGGACAGAGTTGGAGATTATGACTGTCAGATTTTGATTCAACTACAACTTCTCATCTGCTCAAGAAAGTTAGAATTCAGTTGTTGATGCATGATTCAAACCTCCCTTTGCAAACACACTTGGCTTAGCACCTCTTTTTTGAAGGCTGATGTTTTAAAACCATACTTGTATAACAGAGAACACAATTTCAGAACTCAGAAATCTCCCATTCTTCAACCGTAACTACAAAACCACCAGCATTCAGAAGTAAGTGAATTAAAAAAAAAAAAAACGCTGCATTACAATAATCTACACAGATGGGTGTTGGGGTCTGCATTGGAGAACTCCCTCAGCAGCACAGACTGTCTCCAGCAACGGCAATACTCAAAATCTCTGCAGACTTTATATTAATTTCTGGTACACCTGCATATAGACCAACATGAGCGTTTCATAACTCACAGGGGTTCAGAATTCCTGGAAGATTTATTAGCCAACGTGACAGCCTTCGGCTCCTCTGAGAGCACAAACATCCACAGACAAAAACTTGGCAGGGGGGAGGTGGAAATGAATCTCAGAGTTAACACTGCTGTTTTATCCCACACTGCACATAGGAAATGCTTCCAGAAAAGTCCTCAAAGTCCTTGCACACAATGCAGAGCTTGCTCCTGTTGCACAGTACTTCGTATTTTATTTCCTCACATCAACACAGTCCTAAGACAGACAAAAACCTGTCTGCCTACAGCTGTGCATAACTGCAGGGCTTCACTGGGTGAGCAGTCCTGCTCCTGGCCCTCCCACCTGCGAATCACGTGAACCAAAGAAAAGAAAACATTTATCTGCAGAAGTTCGGGGAGCTCTGAAGAGTCCTCTTGAACACCCGGCTTCCCCTGCTCATACTTTCCTCGGATTTCATCATGAAGCATCCACTTCCTTCCTCCTCCCAAGAGGAGCTCTTCTCAGCTCCATATCTGTAAACCTGCTCAGCCAGGCTGAAAGGAAACAAACCACATCCCTACCTTCTCTGTCTGTGCCAACGCGACAGAAAAGTGACAGGGGGAGAGAAAAAATAAAGGGTACATCCCACTCCCAAGCCTCTGGGAGGGATGGGACAAAGGTGATCTACTACAAAAGCCTGCACCTGGGAAAACAGGAAGAGGCACCAAATGCGATGCAGCCACTCGAGTCTTTCAATTTTATTTCCTAACAGTAAATTCCAAGGAATGGGAACGGTAGTAAAATAATCATGATATTCTGCACCACAGGAGGGTATCACAGAACTTCCCTCAAGGTGATTTTGCTCCTTTGGGGCAGGTAACATTAAGAAGATGGTCTCGTATTTCAGAAGCCAGCTCAGTCATCAGATGATGCGGGGCTCTGACGCTGCCCTGCGCCCAAGCAGGCTTTCGTGGCTGTACCCGGGCACACGCCGCCCTTGCACCATGCACAGCGTGGTCACTGCCCACCTGTGGAACAGGGACATCTAACCCACTGCATCTTCAACTGGAGATATTTTTAACAAAGGAGATGGAGGCGGGGCTAGGCCCAGGGATGGGGGGGTACTCTTAATTACAACTGTGCCCCTGTGTCCTTTAAAATCAAGTACGGATGTGGGACTTTAGGCATTCACTGAGTGCAGGCATAGAATGGGTAATGGCCAAGTCCCCGAAGGTTTTCCAATTATTAGTTTAGTTGAGCTTTCAGCATCGCACCTGACATTTCCTTCAGAAAGAAAGGGCCAGTTTCAGGTAAAACACATACTGGAAGTAGATAACGTGCACCCAGAAAAACAGATTTTGCTGGTGAATTCAAAATGAAAATACTCTTATTTGAAAAAATAATAGGTCGACGTATCTCTGTCTATGGAGACCTATGAAGAGACTGGTCTTTGTCTCAATTAGTTACCTTTCTTTCTTGAACTCAAGACTATAAATGCCCTAAATAATCAATTTTCTAAGAACTGGGTTTGAGACTGTGATAACTATTGTTATAATGTAATACAAACACTACTGCTTAGAGAATGATACAGACAGTAATATAGACAAAGTAAGCAGAAATGGTTCTGATCCACAAATAAAATCTACTTTACTCAAAGTAAAACAGTAAGAAACAATTTTTCCACAATCTTTACAATAATTACCACAAAATTATACTGAATTTATCAAAATGAAGGACTATTTCTCACTTGTTTTTGAATTATGACTTGACAGAGCTGGAATAAAATTTGAAGTCTTTAAAATTTCTATTAACTACTATATACTAAATGGATGCTAAATTATCATCATACAGCTGATGTTACCATCCATGTTGCTGAAACGGAACCCAACACATTGCAAGTTACATCAGAAACAATTCCTTTAACTTCCTATTTCTACTTTCTTTTACATTAAGACAGAGTACTGGCATATCCCAAAAGATTTTTTTTTTTTAATTCCAATTACGTATTTCCTGCTGCTTTTTCTTCAGGTTTTCATTCTTGTGAATTTCAGTGAAGCAGCTGTAATAGGTAACAATTACAGCAAAAACGTTTAATTACCCAACCAGCTTTTCAACAGTACCTGTGGGCACATACGGTCCTCACATGAAGTTACTTAAAAGTAAACCCACAGGAATTATTGTTAAATAATGGTACGACTATCAAAGACAATTATTCTCTGTGAGTCATTTCACATTAATTACAATATATTATTTGAAAGGTAATGTAGATGCAGTTTATTCTGCAGTGCTCCTAGGAGAGTTTAATGAGCGGTCCCATTAGGAACCATAGGCAGGAACTGGACTGACAGGGCTCTCGCACGGACTCGCTGCCTGCACGAAATTCACCTCTCGTATGCCGGAGTCTACATCGAATTTGGCAGGAATGGACTGAAGCAATAAAACTAATGAAAATCACTTACAAGAGGCTACAAACAGCTGTAAAATATTTAGAGAAAACCATGGAATTGAAGACCTGACCAGATTTCCAAATCTCATTTTCTAACACACATAAAATACCCACTCCACTTGTAAAAAATCTCTCCAAACAATGGCTTTATTTAACAATATGCTCTAAAAATCTGAGAATTAATTCAGAAAAAAAAAAAGCTATTCCAATACCATTTATAACTAACGGGAGAATATAACTTAAGCAACATTTATAAATGTACAAAGTAGAAAAGAAGCTGTTAATCTCTCTGATTTTCACTCTTCCATTAGGAAACTGGATCACGCACATGTTTTTTTGAAGACAAAGACCTCTTGTTCTACAGTAGCCATCATTTTAATACGAGATTTAATAATACATATAGCTTATATATTACTCACGTGTGCGATACCATGTTTGTGTGCAACGAGCTCAGCTGGAGTGCTGATTGCTCAGTTCTAAAAATTGGACTACAGAGATTTTTTTTTTTTTTTTTAATCAGAGCTTGCTTCAGATTATAATTCATCGTACCCTTCCCGTTACCTTCCCAAATTCTTCACTGATTAGTCTACTGAAGGGAGAATCACCATTAACTATGTACACTTACACTTACTAAGACACAAGAGCCCCAGCCAGTGTAAACCAGTGTAACTCCACTGCTGTCTTCTGGCACTTTGCTAGCGTTTACAGCAGCAGAGGCCAGTCCCAGAAATTAAACAGTGGCCAGTGGCTTCTCCACGATATGAATCAGCAATTTTATATAACCTCAAAACCGTAAAACTTGGGTGGTTGAAACTTACTCATTATCCCTTCATTGAGTCCTTTTGGCCAGCAGGGAATTCCAGAATTCGGAAATTATCTCTAACTCACTGTGATCAACACACGAGGATTACAGACGGCTCTATTCCGCCCCAGGGAATTAAAGCCCAGGTTAAAGAGCTTCCTTACTGAGGAATTGCAGCTGAAATGTAAACCAGCACTAACTGTTTCTACTACAGAAGAAAAGCACATGGAGTTGGAGCCAGACCGTGGAGGAAACAGCAAAAGAAAAGTGGGAAAAATAGAAGAGCAAGAAGAGAACAGAAAAAGCCAAAAGGAAAGTAAGGAGAGAATATTTTCCATTAAGATACGTCAAAAGAGACAAAGATGCCAACAGGAGTCACACACACGAGCAGTTCTTGAAAGGATTTGCCATAATTAGCACGGCAGTTTGACAGCGAATGGAAATGAACACCAGAAGCTAGAGCTGCTCAGAACTTTGTGTCCCTTCATTTTCTGAGGAAGGCTTTACACTAAGAACTTTTGGGTCAGAAAACCAAGTGAAAGACTTAGAAATTGTTATATGGGGGGATATGGCTCTGGGGACACCCAGCACTGACCAAGAGCAGAGGGGTGAAGCACCTGAGCTACAGTACTTATCAAGCACAGTAAGAGCATTTTCAAACCAAAGTACTTCTTCCAGTGAACTAGGTATCTCACGTAAAAAAAAACCCCAACTGATCAGTAAAGAAAACAGGAGCATCTTCAAGAAGTTATCTGGCCTAAGAGGAAAACGAAACCTGTTTTTTTTCAGTCAGATGGCTCTGGGTATCCTGACTACACTTCAACAACTTTTAGGTGAGATACAGAAATTGTGCCAGGTCCTTTCCGTATTAAAGGGAACTACTTACACAAGCATAAGCTCTTGGCGTTCTAGAAATATGAATGGTTAAAAATTCTAGCTTTTTCTGTCCAGGCCAGCCAAGGTCTGACAATTTAGAAATTATTCTTGATAATTTTTTGAGCATGGAAACTATCTGCTAATATTTTACTGGAAGAAAACATTGTTTCAAGCTATTCCCCATTAACACGATTTATCTCTTAGCACAGAAGTTCATAAAAGAAAGCACAGCAGTTTGGTACATAACATCTGATCCATATAACCATAAATGAAAATCAATCTGAAAGATGAACAGTGCAACAATGCCTATTCTTTAAATTCCTCTGATAAGCACATACTAGAACTCCTCCAGGGAATATGCCCAACCTCCCCTACTGTCTAAACATCTTACCCTGAAGTCTCTACTGTCGTCTACACATAACATACAACGACGGGTTATCCTTGGATAGTTTGACACAGCATGAGAAGCAGAACGTGGGAAGCTAGCCAAATACCTGGGGCTAAATCCCTAGCACATTAAACATCTATTTACTATCACCCATAATGCTATGCTATATACAAAAATGCAAAAGAAGATCCATATGGAATTAACTATATTGTTCATTTCTGTGCTTTTTTCCTCTCTTTTTTTTTTTTTTGTATATGAAAGAACTAGGTCAACATTTTCTAGAATTACCCAACTTGCTTTATACTTATAAGAAAGGAAGAAGGAAAAACGTTCCTATTACAAATGTTGTTTGAGGGGAAAATAGTACAACATTTATGGGAATTTTTCTCATTTGAGTTTTTAGAAAAGGAAACACAACAGAAAAACCCTCCACCATGTGGAATAATACAGATTTTTATGTGAAATATCAGTACAGATATCTACCAGTGGAGCTAATAAAGCAGTAGCAGTCTATTAAGTGGGTCACTCACCAGAGGAAAATGAAGACTATACTGTGCCTTTGGGTTTCACAATTTTGTTTTGATTTCTTAAGTATGCAGAGAAATCTGGACTCTATGTGACATTTAATGTACCAGTTACAAGATCCATCTGCTTGATTTTACCAGTATCAACTGCTACATCAGTTATCTCCAATTTGTTTAGCCACTTGATACTCAGCTACACAGATGCCGTTGCTCTCCACTCTTCTGCGCTTCTGGGTGCCCCACTCTCAACTTTCAGTTGGGTCAGAAAACCTAAACGCCAGCAATGCCAGAACAGATCACATCCAATGACAACTGTTCAATTTAGCTGCCAAACTCCATCAAGCCTCTAGTGTCCATGCAGAAATCAAGGTTTCCTAGAAGTAATCTGCCCAAATCTAGACAGCTCTTTCTCAAAGATAACAGAAGGTATACACATAAAAAAGTTTGAAGTCTCTCCTCTGATGCACAAGAGGTGACAGGGCTCCTCAACCACATCACAGTATAAAAAACCCCACAATATCAGTACAAGCAAAAATCAACCACCTGGGAGAAGAGACCATTCCCCTGTTAGTTTTGGCCAGAGAAATACAAAAGTAGCAGTTTTGCTGACATGAAGAACACTTGAAGTAGGCAACGGTGCCAATGGTCAAAGATTCCTATGCCTGAACGACTTGGTAAAGAGTTAGACAATTTTAAATATAGGCAGCACTATCTAGATCACCTGTAACGATTCTAAAAAGTACCTAGGACTTCAGCTTCACTAAGGCAGGAGGCGTTCTTGTGTCATCCTACTTTGTCAGTGAAGACACAGTATTTTCAGAATTAGCTGACTAAAAGAGACCCCATGGACTTCATTAAATTGTCACACGGGAGGGTTAACAGGCGTTACCTTCACAAAAGTTAGCCCGCGGTGTTAAAAGAATGGGCAATGTCTGAAGGAACTCCATTGCTGACTTCAATCTGTTTGAAACCAATATGAATTAGATCTTTAAATTAAAAAAAAAGGTACAGTAAATATCCCTTTGTGTAGAAGATGGGAGGCAAATTGGCAACATATGTGTTCATTGAACCAGAGTACGTGGTGTAGGCCATTCCCAAGAGTCTTGCCCCAAAAACGCAACCTCCAGAGATGCCACTGGGTCTTAAGATGCCCCAGTTTATACAGTTTATAACCCCAATTTACGCATGTTAACAGTTTCACAGATAGATACCACTTCTGCGCACTGCTACAGACTACACGTAAGTCCCTTGACAGTTTATGTCCAAAGTGGTTTGGGGGTGTTGGGATTATTTTAAGGTTTATTTTATTTATTTTTCCAGCACGCTGACATTTCAACAGACAGCTCCGGAAGCATATTCACATTCTACTGTCTCTACTTACAATATTTAAAAGGTTATAGTAAGCAGAGGAAAAGGGAGCAGATACAGATAAGTACAGTGAGTCACACACTCACCCCAAGGAAAAGTATTGCTTACCTTTGATGAGGTAAGTAAATAATTAGCCATACTTCACACACTTCTCTTCCAGTCTCTCAGAACAGTGTTACACAGGCAAAAGCTTTTGAAGACTTTAAGAAGGGAAACACTCAAAATTCATCATCTCCTTGTGCAGGCAAAATATCATGCCTGCCAAACAGCATCTATACACAAGATCTTGAAATATTAAACTGATTAATGACGGTAACCGTTTTCCTTTATCAACTGCCTCATAAATAAAATCAATAATTTTGCTAAAACTGTATTTCTCAGGAATGTGCTTACCTTGATCAAAGTTTTCTACAGAACACTTAGGGGCTTTGTGTCTATTCAGAGAGAAGCAATGTATAAGCACGTGAGACCAGAGCCTAAAGAAACCCTCCCTTTAGAATAATGCATTTTTGTTGTTGCTGTTATTTAAGGGGAGGGTAAGTCAGACTGTTGTGTCATGACCGTATCTTAAATGTCAGATAATGAACAGAAGTGAAATGGGGTTCACCTGGCTAAATATAGATACCTGTTTTCAAGCTCATCACCCTGCGCACCACTGATAGTCAGGGGAGTTTGAGGTGTAATTAATTTTTTTCATTTAAAAAGGCACCTAAATAAAGTTGTTAATGCCATTAAATCTCTAATTGACTATAAAAGACTATAAAGGGAATCAGTTTGGTTAGCTTAGATGAATCTTTTTCTGCTCTTCACAGTTGGAACATTTATTTTTACCCTCATCATCATCATCACAAACCCTTAAATATGTAAGAAAAATCAGAACCATTTAGCATTACATGCTTTTACAATAACAAAATGATAATCTTATTTGTGTATCCCTTAACACTTACCCTACAAAAGAGTTTTAGCCTCTGATAATGAATTATAATATATAACAAACAGCATAAAAGTAAGAACAAATCTTATTTAAAAGATTTGACTAGGGGGAAGATGCTAACGTAACAACAGATATTAAATAGGTCTAATATTTCAAATTATTTGGTATTTTTCATATTAAGATATAGATGATGAAAGCCCAGAAGTGCAATGAATATAATTTTGATTTGTGTAGTAACAAGATAAATTAATATAATTCAGCTCTCATAGGTATTTTTTCTCATTTTATTTTGGGTTTTACCAGCCAGTTCTCTGGAATGACCATTCTTCATCTAAGGGCCATTCTCTATAGTGGCTTATTTAAGGAAATTTTACTGAACACAAATACTCTGTAATAGGTTACAGAAAGTCTAAAACTCACTGAAAACGAAGTGTGCTCTAAGGATGGAAGAAAATCTGAGTCAAGAAAATAATACTGGAAAGGTTCAGAATAAAAATAAGTTATTCAGCAGAGATATTAGCTGCTAGGGCTTTACAAACCCTGTGTCACCCCTTAACCTTTTGCTTCTGGTTCTCTAGGAGCTACTGAAAGCACTTTTCAGCTCCTGTCAACATTTGGTACTATAGACCCTAAAGCTGCTAAAGAATTTGTAGCAATACTTGTTCTGTTTGTTACCAACTGACTTTTTGTGTAAGACCCTGGCTTTCTCGTAGCCTCTGTAACTTCAAGTAGCATCTCACCAGTTTGCAACATTTTGGTGTAGGCAAAGAAAATTATTTTATGCACTTGAAGTATTAAATTATTTTTTTTAAAAAAGACACTCCACCAAAGTAATTAACATCAGCGCATGATTTAAGACCAAGTGAGAAACATCAAAAGACATTACAACATTGTTTGATGCTCCTCTCTTGGCAATAAGCCTTCCCCAATTTCACAAACAGAGGGAAAACAAATGTTTCCAGTTACACGTATGCTCACACACTCTTGGCTAAGTGAGGCCAGACTTTTCTCTGTTAACTGCATTGCTATGCCTTAGTTGCCAACTGTCTTCGAATGTTTCTCAGAAATACGAGTTCCCTCCTGCAGCAATGCCTAGATAATGACGGATGATGATGAGATGAAAACATACTGACTTCCAAAGGAGTATGAAGGGAGATGAATACAGTGCAATAATGCAGTGTGAAGAATTTTATTCCTGCATAGGTGATCACAGAACGTAAAATTCTCCTCAAAGAATTAAGATAATCACACAAAAATTTCTAGAAACTACAGACTTCACGGGGTAGCTGAAAGTCTGTGCTTCGTTCAGAGGAAAGTAAAATGAGAATTAGCCCCATCATTCATACAAGCAAATGCTATCAATGAAATGAGGGCCAGCTCCTTAGTGCATCCCATCCTCTCTTACCACTCACTCCTAGCCCGGTCAACTGCAGAAGGCAGGTAGAGAGCTGTAGGAGTGCAGGTGCACGACTCTTCCTGTGCCGTTGCCTCTGGGATAACAAGAAAGACTGGATATCATGTGAAGGAGAAGCACCATGACTATGTTGTCAAAATTGTTTCAACAAACAGGTAGAAACCTCCACAAAATATTTTACACTTCATAGCGTGAAGTGGAAATCTTGCACACATAAAACATTCTGAAACTATTTCTTAGTGAACCATGTTTAAAAATGGTTTCTGGATATAAAATTGCACATAAATGAAGCGGAAAAATAAACAATTAAGGCAGTACAGATATTTTCAAAGAAACAGATGTAAATACATCTCCATGGCAAAAGAAATGTGTGCAGAAAAATTTTTGCAAGATTTTCTCCTCCTCTGAAACAAAAAAAAATATAAGGATGTCAGAGGGAAACAATCAGAAGAACAACTGGGGAAATCTAATGAGATATAGCTACTTCCTTATTATCCTCAGGTATCCAGATTTATCAAGAACATATAAAATAAAAAATAAATTAAAATCTATTTTCTACAGAATAACTGACAACAGCGTTTATACTATTGCTTATGCTTGGTATATCTTGAAGTAGCTACTTAAACTGACAGATTTTTGAAGGTTTCCACCATTTGTTTACAGGTGCCCCTATTCTTTACCATAACACAACGACAGGCAGCCTTGAACAAAATGATGTACGGCCAAGTAAACGTATTCACTCCATGACCTGCAACCTTTTAGCCCCCCTGGAAGCAGTAGCAGCAGCATAAGGAAGGAGTGAGAAAGTGCTTTTGTCCAATTACCAATGATATCCCCTCACGTCACTCGACAAAACACAGCAGTTACTTCTGGTTTTGTACCCATGATGAACTTCAGTAATCGCCTCTCTCTGGGTACGAGGGAACATCTTAAGGCGCCTGGAAGCCACAAAAGTTTGGCAAACCATTTGGCTTTATTTTAAATATTATGTAGATTATAGAGGACAGAGAACAAGTTCTACTTTGTAAATACAATTAACAACTGTTACATCTTTACCTTTGCACTCAAGTTTTTCATTTTAACAGTTTAATCTCTGAGTCATACAAGTATGTCCTCATTTTATTTGTCAGACAGGAATCCACACTCTTTTCCCCAAAACATCTGGATTCCCAGCAGCAGGAAGACACACACTTGCCATTCTGGTTTCCAGAATAAAGCGGCAGCCTGGAAGACCAGACGGAACTCAGGGAAGCTTCTGTTTGCTCATAACTGAGGAGACAGAACTGTCATCCAGTAAAGTCTTTCCATGTTTAAAAGCCAGTGAATAACTGTCTTAAAAACAAAAGGACTTAAACACTTGGATCAACCAAGGCCTAAGGAAAGACTTAAGATTGACACTTTGAGAATCTTTTCCTCTCTTTTTCAAGCCCCAACAGCAAACCTAATAGTGCTCCAAGATCTCACCAGAGCGTGAATTTGACCATAAAGGGCTCAAGACGACATGGGCGAGTTCTAAGTAAAAAACTCTAATCTTAGTGAAGCATAGAAGGTGCTACATATGAACACAGGAGGTTGCCATACAGGAAAGATAACTAAAGTTGTCTAAAAGGAGTACATGCAATGGCTGAGCTGGACAAACAGTAAAATCTACCAAGTACCTTCTCCATGTAGAGCTGCTGGTAGCTGTGTGAACAAGCAGGAACCTTCTTGAGTGATAAATGATTGGCAGATGCAATAAGCACAGTATGCTCTTGCACAGTCTTTACCTCTGTGGTTATAATGTCGTCTTCCGTGTTGGTCTTGTTTAGTGAGGGGGCCGCTATGGTGGCAGCTTCTGCAAGAAACTGCTAGAAGTTGCTCCCCTTTGTCTGCTGGACTTGGCCGGGCCTAGGAAGGACCCACCACTGGACAGGGCCGAGCCAATTGGTGACAGAATATTCCCTGATAACGCCTCTGCAACAGTGTATTTAAGAAGGGGAAAAACAAAAAAAAAAAAAAGAAAAAAATAAAACAAACCAACCAACCAACAACAACAAAAAAGAGAAGATGAGAAGAAGCTGAGTGGGGGCAGAGAGGGGAGTCATGAGCCCTGTGGGCCTTGCAGGCCTCACCCTCCGGACTCCCACCAGGCAGCCGACTGGGCCCAACTCGGCCCGGCTGCAAGAACTGAAGAGGAGAGGAGATGTGAAGAGAATCTGAGAGGCATCTGCCTGAGCCAGTTGTGAAAAATTTCTGGTGAGAGGAACGGCTGCAGATGCCAAGGTCAGTGCAGAAGGAGGGGAGGAGCAAAGTGGCTCCTGACAAGGTTCCCCTGCAGCCTGTGGTGAGGCCGGCTGTGCCCCTGCAGCCCGTGGAGGCCCATGGAGGAGCAGAAATCCACCTGCAGCCCGGGGAGGGACCCCATAATGAAGCAGGGGAGGAATGTGAGGAGTTCTTCCCCCAAGGAGGAAGGAGCAGCACAAAACAACGCTTGATGAACTGACCATAACCCCCATTCCCTATTCCCCCCTGTGCTGCTCAGGGGGAAGGAGGCAGAGAGAACTGCAATTAATTCAAGCCTGGGAAGAGGGAGGGGTGGGGAGAAGTTGTTTCTGTTCTCTTTCTCATTATCCTGCTTTGGTTTTAATAATAAATAAGTAATTTTCTCCAAGATGAGTCTGTTTTGCCCATAATGGTAACTTTAGGGATCTCTCCCTATCCTTATCTCAAACCTCGAGCCTTTTTGTCGTAGTATCTCTCCCTGTTCCCTTGGAGGGGGGGGGGTGGGGTGAGCGAGAGACTGCGTAGCTTGGTCCAGAGTGGGGCTAAACTATGACATCTTCCAGTGAAACTAATGGCTTTACCTAGAAGTCTAGAACACTAATCAAGCCATTTATTAAGCCTGTTAAAATGTTTTAGATTGATTTCTCAGTGCTTAGAATACTGTTGTCTAACTTTATGTTGCGTAATAGAAATTAAAGATCTGGGTGTGCAATTCAACATGCAGGTTTTGGTAGTTGTAAACACTTCCCTCTGCCTGCCTGGTTTAAACCTCTGTCTCACAAAATAAAACAAATGAAAAAAAAAATCATCACAGAAGATGAGACTGCACAACAGGCTACACAAAAAGCAAAAGGCTTTCAAATGCATCTGAACCACAGATGGAAGCACTTGTTTCAAATTAAGTCATGAGTCTGTTTCCCTCCTAATCAAAATAACAGTTAATTATTGGTAACTTCAGAGCATTAATCAGCTGCTTGGAAAAAAAAAAATGTTCTCAAATCAAAATCAAGTGCAATTGCTTCTAAATCCTTCTACATGCTTGCATATCATTTGGGAGAAAGAAGCAAAAGTAAAAGCTATTTGCTCATGGAATCTCCACAGTCCTGAGAGTTAGAAGTATGAGAAAAGAAAGAATATTCTGCAATACACTAGGACTCTCACTTTGCTTTGCTGTGCAGCTTCCTCTCTGCAGATAAGATAGTTCCTACGTGATGTTTGTACAGAACACTGGTAACCTTGCCTATGTGCATTGTATCAGGCACAGGTAAAAAAAACCTCACACAATGTGAGGACAGGCAAGAGATTTAAGTAGGTTCTTCATTCCAAGCTGTCTAAGTGGAAGAAAGAAGTCATTAGGAAAAAATGTATTTGGAGTCTCCAAATGTTTTTTCAGCATGATATAAACTCTTTCCTCAAAACAAAAATTCTACAAGAAAGCCTTCCTTCCATATGCACCTTCTAGATTTGTACACACCCTCCCCCTTTTTTAAATAATACTTTGGCAAAATGTATGAAAAATTAAAAAAGAATTGGTTGAGCTTTGGTAAAGCTTAAAAAGTATAAACAAAGTCTGGAAAATAGAAAGCTGGGCACATGATAACGATAACTCTGTCCCTGTATACAGGGTGAGTTATTCAAAGCCCACTAATTTGGTGTTTGCCTGGATTCACAATTCACAGGTTTTTACACCTGAAGTTTGCATTTCTCTAGAAAGATCAAGTCTGAAAGGCTTTTCGTTCCAAAATAAAAGGACACTAGCACGAAGCTGCTACGTACATGGTAACTGAAATTTGCTTCAAGTGAGGTGTGACGTAGAACAATTATGTGTACCTGCTGCATGTCATCTCTCTGAAGAGGTGCCAGCCCCAGGAGAACTAAATCTCTAACACTGCTGGATGCCAGGGAAGTTTCTGCATTAAGCACGGACAGCAGTATCCTCCTCCAACTTGCTTCAAGCACAGAGAACAGTCAGGCATTAGCAGGGAGGTGGCTTGCATGACCTAAGAGGTTGTTTTTGTCTCTGCATTCCAATGGTGAAATGCAGAGATGTCCATCAGTAACCGTGTACACACAGGTGTTGCATCTGCTTTTCCCATGAATGCACGAAATTGGCTCTGTGACCCTTGGTTTTGTAAACCAACTAGCCTTCCAGTATCTTTTTAAGGATCCCACAGGTGTTACTGCCTCTACTTGCTTTCTACTTTTTAAAAATTCTGTTTACATATTAAAATAATGACTTGTTAGTGATTTAAATTCAACTGACTATTGGATGTCACGTGTAGGAAATGTTCTACATAGCATTGTCAAAGAAAATTAACTTCTCACCTAGAATAAACCACAAAATATGAGCAGATAAGTCAGCTAGGGAAGGTATATCTAAATTTCATATCACATTTCAAATTTTTTCAAGGTGCTTTAGAAGTGTGAGTCCCAAATACTGATTCTTTCTTACTTCTAGTGACAAGACAGGCCCTCTACTCTGAAAAAGTTTGAGCAACTACTTCTGAAACTTTCACCTTCAGCGAGGTCATATCATAATGAATGTGAAATATCTTTATTACCTAGAGAAATTACTACAGCTCAGGCAATTTTCTGGGACACCTTCAGCACAGTACAAGTTGCTAATAAAGTTTCATCAGCTGCAGGGCAAGCGGGAAGAGATAAAAAGAAGAGTCCTTTCGGGAAGAGCAATTTTCAAAAATTGTTTTGGGAATAACTCATTCCCGAGTGCTTGCGATCCAGGTATGTGCCACAGATGATCATGTGTTTAAAGTGCTGCTGAACTCCAAAGAGGAGATGGATGGAGGCTGGAGAGATTTATGTGGCTACAGACTTGTTGGGTTTACTGTTAGGTGGTGCACAGCTATGATTCAAGATGTGCCGAGCAGGCCTTTATATAAAATAATAATAAATTAGTGATGCATTTATAGATTTATGTGTCAGGAGTCCAGAGCACAGAATGCATGCTTAATGAGTTTTATACATCTGTAAAAATAAATGTACATGAAATCACACCATGGGATGTCCCTGTCTTGTGTCTCTCAATAGTATCTAAATTAGATACAGTCTATTTTCAACATGTATATAAATATGCTCTCAGAAAAACACTAATTATCAGCCTGCAAAATCAGCTTGGGTTTTGAGAGCCAATTAAGTTCCCTGTGGGTTCATTTTTGTCAGGCAAGTCAGCAGAGACAACTCAAAACATACACAGGAAGTGTATCTGCTGCCTAAGATGAGATTTGTACAATTACTTTTCTGACCATAAATACCCTTACTTCATTTCTTCTTGCTAACTTTACATTTCCCATATATGATTCACGGTGTTATGCCAAGGTCACCCAGGTCCTCGGTATTAAAAGGTTATATAAACACATCCCTGGAGTAACTGAAATGAATCAGATACGCAGCGGACAGAGTGCAGGCCTGAACTTGGAAAGGGAGGGAATGTGAAAGCCAGACCCTTGACATTAAAAAAAAAAAAAATTAAAAAAATTCACTTTCATTTGTAACTTCACGCAAAACACAAAGAAATGTGGTTATTACTGGGAATGAAAATCAGTAGAAAATGTTTCCTCTGGGGGGGGGAGCGGGAAGGTTAAAAGGCAAAACCTCCAATATTTGCACCTCTAGAGTCTATCTGAGGACCTCTCAGTACTCTGCTTTCTCATGCTACCCCTCAAAACCCAGCACCTACACAGATCACTGCCTTAAAGTCTGAGCACTGACAAGGACCTGAGGTTGGAGCCTAGTCCCAAAATGCTGTTTCACAGTTATTTTCTGTCAGGCAAGCTACTCCACAAGGGAAACAAAATTAGAAGTAAAAGTTGCAGTCAGAACTGGGAAAGAATCAAACAAACCGTTTAATTTTCCATGGTACTTCTGTTAACGCTACTGCACTTAGCTAATATCACCAACATTATACAAAAAAAAAAATGCTGGTAGAGGGATGGTGCAAAATGGTATCAGCCAATAAGACTAATAATTTCTAATGCTACATCTTCAAAATACTGTAATGTTAAAAGCAAAACAGTTTATGTTTGTAACATCTCTGTGAAACAAGGCACACTGCAGTTTTACAAGTGTGGAAATTGGGAGGCACAGACTTTCAGCAGTCTGTCAAAAGCATCCTAGGAAGTTGATGTTCAAATTAGAATTAGCATCCATTTTTTTTGCTTCTAGTCTTACATGTGTGCAGCTTTCTAATCCTCCTAGGCCTCAAGCGATTCCTAAGTTCTTATAAACTTCTATACCATCGCCACAGAGCAATCAGAAGGAACTCTGGCTCTATGATAAAGCACCGAAGTGGCAAAGCAAGCTGCAGTGGCTGGCTGAGTAACAAGCTGTTGGTCAGCAGCTTGGGTACCAGCACAGCACTGCAGGCCAGCTTTGACATGTATTGCGGAAAAAAAGATACACCTTTACTGCAGAAAACACATCTTTCCCTGAAACACAGACCCAAAGAGTGGTTTGGGTTGGAAGGGACCTTAAAGATCATCCAGTTCCAACCCCCCTGCCCTGGGCAGGGACACCTTCCACCAGACCAGGTCACTCAGAGCCCCATCCAGCCTGGCCTTGGACACTGCCAGGGATGGGGCATCCACAGCTTCTCTGGGCAGCCTGTGCCAGTGCCTCACCACCCTCACAGTGAAGAATTTCTTCCTTATATCCAACCTAAACCTACACCCTAGATATCTAAATCGACCCTCTGACATATTTCAGGCTAGCTCTATACACCACAGCTCCAGCTCCCATCCGATTCAGACAAGTGATTTGGACCTCAGCACTGGACTGGAACAAATTAATCCTGGCAGAGATGGGGATGCAAGCTCCACTGGCAGCCCAAGCTGCTTCAGCAACATCTCTCTGTAGACCTGAGCTTCAGCTCGAGTGCAGGTCATGCTGCTGCTCATGGCTGTAGATCTTATGTTAAAAATAAACGCTGATCCCTCTCCCAAACTAACTATGGAGAATCTTTTAATCTATAATATCAGCTGAAGAGAAGTAGGATGAAAAGGCTTTTACATACTCTTTGATTTCTGCAAGGATAAACTGGGCAGAGAAAAAGGACAACGAGAATACTTGAAAGCTCAAGCACACCTGTTCAAAACCCAAAAAGCAGTCGAATATGTCACCCAGTATGCCCAAGCATGGTTCTCAAAAATCCCACTTCCATTAGAAAAGGAAGCTCTCCACAAAACAGAAGCAATTTGTGTGGGAAGTCTGGGTTTGGTTATGGTTCAAAAGATTTTACATTATCCTCTGGTAAGCCTTGTTTTTCTCTCACTTAAACCAATATCCAAGTATTTGACGGTCCCAGTAGATCCAAAATAGTTACTGAGAGTCAATAAATAATATATCTGCATACTCAGACAAATATTTTTCATGGATATGTATACTACTCAGTTCCATTTTATTTCTTTCACTGCCTAAGAGTAGTTGGACTTCTAAAATTCTAGTAGACTGTGAGAGAACGTAAAAACTATTACTGTTCTCACCAACCAGTAGTCTGCAAGCTAAGACCATCCCCAGAAACAAATTTCCTGATTTTGTTGGTTTGTGTAACAATGAGGTTCTGAGCACAACTCCTCTAAGTATATTCATCTGCATTTCTTCTTGCCTCAGTGCAGTCTTGCTGTGAATTCTCAAAAATCTCTCTCCCAATACTGGGTCCTGCTTCGCTTCGAATGCCTGTTCTCTGTTACTCATCGAGCAAGATTCAAAGCACAAATGGAACAAGGTGGCAGAAACTAGCTTCCAGCTCTAAATTCCTTACAAAGTCTGTAATTTATAGCTTAAATAATAATAATAATAATAATAAAGCAATGACTTCTTGTTATTGTTACCTTTATTTGAGAGGTTACAGCCAAAAACTGTCCAAATTCCAGACAGTGCAGGAACAGTCACACTTTCTCCTGCCAACTTACAGCATGTTAGGACAGGAATAACTTTTTGTAAGAGGACAACATGATTGAGGCTTTTTCAGAGCAACAATTTTTTTTAAGCAGTGGATTAAGAAACACTATCTATATTCACTGACAAACTGATAAGCAAACATCCGGCATGCAACCTGCGTGTTCCCAACCAGACCAACACCCATTTCCTCTGTTCTCGTGCTAGGGATCATCTTTGCTGGAAATCTCAAGATCTGGCTGATGCCCTCCACTGCAAGTTCATTCTCCCTTTTAATTTTTCCACATTCCTAGCTAAGTCAGCTCTGTTTCTCCAGCTTCAGTGAAAACAATTTCCAAATCCTAAGTCTCTTCTACCAACTCTTCATTCAGTGCTCCTCCTTGCCTCCACCTCCTTCCCATATATAACCTAGAAAATCTCTTCCCACAGAAAATATCAGAACATAATCCCTTAATCTTTCCATTTTCCACCATCATTTGTATCTACAAGTCTTTCCTCTTGCATTTCTGTCCCAGCTGCCATTTCCCTCTTCTCATTCTGTCTCTTCCTTCTCCTTTCACTCCTCTAATTGCCACTCTGGACTCACCCAACTCATCTGCTTGGGTCCTTCAAATCCACATCCGTCCTGTCCTCAGCCTTACGGGTTCTCCGACTCTCTCATTCCACAACACAAACACTCTCAAAAATCACACTCTTCACCCTCTCTGCCCCAGTCCCAAGCCTCTTCCCATCTCTGTGTGGCATCCCATTCTTCCAGTTCTCGTCCCAGACTGTCTCTAATTGACATTTTCCACCACAGACATCATCCGAAACTATGTTCCTCACCAATATTCAAACTATTTTCCCCATCTTCCAATGATGTCACCTGACATCAATCCAGGCATGCGTGTTTGTCTTCCCAAAATTTGGCTGCAGGCATCCCTTCTACCAGTTTCCTATATTTTGGTCTCCTGCCTTTGTTTTTCTCTTCCCACCTCGTGAGCTGTCTTTCAGCATGCTTACCCACAAACTTAACTACCATTTTCATACCGAATGCTCAAATTTTCCCTGTTGCAGTTTTTTCACTCTCTTCTTCAAACTTCTTGAGCAACATCTCAAAAAAATCCTTGCACAGAGCCACCGTCAGCTCATGAATGACATGGATACAGCAGCTGATTTACCTCCATCACTTTCTCCACTCGTGAACTAGAAAATTACCCTGTCAATCAAGATTCTAACCCCATCACCTCTGACTCAAGCCATTTCCTGAGTTCTTCACTTATGTGATATCTAAATTTCACAGGTTCTTTCTGCAAAACATTTCTAAAATAGATTCACTCATCATCAAAATACCAACTCCTGCCTCACCTCAGCCCATACTGATGTTCACCACCACTGTCTCATTAGATGCTTGGTGTACTTAAAAACAAACACACACAAAGTAAAATCTAAAACACATTACGTTGCTTCCAACACTTGGACTTCAGAATGTTTTTTTGCCAATAATCTTTAACCTGCATGTCTTACCTGCACTTCTTCAGACTCTTCACAGCTATGAAATACACATACCCACATTAAAAACCACAAACCTCACAAAATTCGGTCCATTAACATGCTGAGGCCAGTGCAGGATGTCTTTGTTGCTCTGCTGTTTTCACCTTTCTGCCTGTAGTCACTCATTGCCTCGGATCTTCCACTGAGATTTATCAGCTCTTTCGGTCAGAAGCCTTATTGGCCCTCTGCCTCTGAGAAATGGGCTCGACTCCTCAAATAAAGTCCAAAGCCATTACCACTTGGTAAATAATGAAAAATTAAAGTTTCTGCCCAACTACAATATTTCAAAATGAATTAGTGTGTAGTTCTCGCCTGTGTGCTGGCTATTAAAAGCCTAACCAGAATCTGCATTTCTGAGATTTTTGCAGCCCTTTACGTACCTGTGTTATGCCTCTTTTTCCTACGGCAAAAATATAAAAACAAAGCAAGTATGCCACTGAGTGTTTCACACTAATTAAAAACAAGCAACTTCAGTTCTCTAAGCAGAAGCATCAACGTTTTCAAGAAGCAAGGGTATTTCTAAAAACATCAGAACTTCCATTTTATAGATGGAAGGACCTCCACTTCCGCCGGCCACCCGCTGGGCACCCTCCGCTGCCCTCCCTCCAATTTCTGCTGTGCTTTAAAAAAAAGTCTTGAAGTTTTTCCCTTCCCGATAGATGCACGCACAGCATCGAGCGCGTACCGAACCGCGCCCAGCCGCAGGCACCGCCGCGCGAAAGCCTCCGGCTATCTCCTGACAATGTCATCAGGTGAAGCACTCGGCGCCCTGAGCAAACAGAGCGGGATGAGGGAGTGAATTACTGACATTTCCGGGTCTGAAGAGAGACCTCCGGAGCCTCAGCGCCTTTCCAGGTCAGACTGGCTGCCGCCACGACTGCTGATGGGGAAAGGGAGAGAGATGATGTTCTCCTTGCTGTGAGCGAGGGCCAGGGAGACAGACAGAGAGAAGGAAAAACATATTTCTAATACCTCACAGACTTCTGGGTTAGAGAAACCTGTTAGTCCAGCCTTTCCTTTTTTTTTTTTTTTTTTGTTTTGTTATTTTATCGACAGGATTAAGACTCTTATCTCTGCAAGCTATTTTCTTAATGTTGAAATTCAACGTTAGTTATGGAAGCTGGGTGGGATAAATGGCCTGAAAAGCTTGCGGCTGTTCGCACGCCCTGGCCAACGTACCCACCGGGACCACAGCACACGCGTGCTGTCCTCTGGCTGGCAAGGCGGGCAACCATCAGTTTTGATCAAGTCATTTAGAAAAAAGTAATGAATGAACAGAAGATCCTATTCCAGCCACATCCAATTTCTCTATTCAAAATGCAGGTTTTGTAGGACAGAAAGACGGAAATGGAGGAAAAATGAAACGTTTTAGGGTCCTCAGGAAAAAAAAGCCAATCTACCATGAAATTTCTTTCAATAGCACTTTCAGATGAAGAACATGGTATTCAAAGGCTTCTCAGTTTTGACTTCAAACTGCACAGCCCTGATTTCTCTACCTCTGAGCATCAGCAGGAAGGTGGAGAGGAATAATCCCAGGAAAATAACTACAGTTCTCAGACGCAGAGATACGTCTCCCTAGTCCCGGAGCTGGACTTCCAATACAGCTTACTCAGTAGACGCAAAGTTTCTTCAAGCTACAGGGGATTAAATTGAGATGATTTCAACTTTTCCAAGTCCGCTTTTCTCCCCGTTGCATTGGCAGCGTGTCTCAGTCTGCTCTTTACCCTGGGGACTGGAGAAGGCAGCTGGCACAGACTGTGGCTAGGCAGGCTGGGCGCACCAGCTCGCCAGGGCTCTCTCCCTGCTCACGAGAAATTGGTTAGCAGGGATCTTTGGCAAGCTGAAGGTCCTTACAGAACCATCTATAACCTCTCATCTTCAAGAGAGATGTAAGTCAGCGTCACCAATATTTCCAATATATTCATCTACTGGAGCGTTCAGATGTCATTAATAAACTGCTTGTAATTTCCAAATTCATTTGGGGGGAGGTGGTGGGGGAAAAGCCCTGTAGAATGCTGAACATGTGCTACTTTATGTTTTCTTCCACATCATGTAGAACACTATTCCTTAGCTGTATCCTTCCCTATTACTGTTACGTAGTCTGTGTTCTTCCATCAGCTATTTGGGAGCATCCATGCTTCAACAATTATTTACAAAACCCAAACAGCGCCAAAAAGTCTGCACCCAAAAGCTATTACCAGTAAATCTCTCTGCTCATTTGCAAATGTGTCACCTTCTAAAGTCTGCTGCTAAGTCTAGAAGAAAGAAGTGTGGATATGCAGGCTACTTCATCCTTTCAAGAGTTTTTTTCCGCTACGTGCAGCAGCGCTTAGGAAATGCATTGTACTGAAGAGAGAAGAGGAAAGCAGGCAAGCGCCATGCAGCAGTCGCACCGCGCAGGGCTCTCACAGGCAGCAAGCCTGTCCAAGTGCTTGAGCTGCAGTTTTGACTGGGTACTCACCTTCATTCACCTTCTGTTATGACCCTAATACGGCCTGAGCGTGGTCTTCCCAGGACTACACAGGTACGGTTTCATTAATGAGGGAGAAAGATTTCCAGTCTTACAGCCAGGACATAAGGAGTAAGAGATGGGAAGAGCCTTGCCCTGCTGTCACACACCCTTCCTGGCAAAGTTCTTGGGACAGCAGCTTCCAGACCATTCAGCTTTCCTTTTGATGACAAAAATCTTCGGACTGTCTGTGTAACAAGGGTATGAGTGCATGTGTGAGGCTAGTAGGAGAGTTTTTAACTAATGGTCAAACAGAAAGTGTATGCACTTCTTTGTATATTTTTTTTTCTATTACAGATGTGGAAACAATTTTTTGTGCTTTTTTTTTTTTAATTTGGTGCTGTTTTTAACATACCACCACTCTTCCATGGTTTTCTCCTCAGAGCTGTCTCGACTTGACAGCAAAAGTAACACTTCTATTTTTTTTTCAACCCAAAAAAAAAAAAATTCACTCTCCCATACTCTTTCTCTGACCCAGTGAACCTCTTTTGTAACTTTATACCAGAGAACAGCCCTGCTCTGTGTTTCAATCTTATTAAATGCTTTTAAGATTTTAATCATTCATTCATTGGCTGCTAAGTGAATATTATATCCCTTTCCTGTAGGCAATCAGATACCGTAATGCTTTAATGTTAAAACTTGTTACTGCTGCACACACAAAAAAACCCAACAAATAGTTTCTTATTTAGAGCTGGATCGGTAGCCGGAACACCACCTAACTAGCTGCAAATATCCTGCAGGCACCTTTATTAACAGAGCTGATCCAACAATATTTAAAAACAAAATTGCGAAAGACAATGCTAATAACGAAAAACCAGGCATAGCTGTAAAACAATAACTCACAGTTGTGACTTTGCATTTTTATGGGCAAACGCTAAAAGTGTATCAGTGCAGCACAACGACATTTTTAAAAGTCTTAGTGAAAAGCTCCACTACTGTTGGGTTTTCTGTTACGCAGTTCTCTTGGTAAATACATGGCTTGGTTGTGTATATTGTGGCAATTGATACACAAGAGAGAAAAAACAGCGTAGGTGATGTATCTGAGAAATTAGCAGAGCAGTTGTGCACCACAGGCATTGCAGTGAGTACCATACCAGCTGCAGCCTCAGCTCAGGAAACCGCCGCTGCTGCTCCTCTCCGGACCAGACATTCCCACCACCACATCCTCCCCTCTGCTGTCACAAGCGCTTGCGTACACCCCAACCGGGGAAATGGAAATTAATTTTGCTAGGGTTCTTTTTTTTTAGCTGAATTCCTCACTATGTATTACCATCAAGGCACAGAAATGCACATGCACATACAGAGCAGCGGGCAGCAACAAACCACTAGCAAACATGTTAATCATCACCTCAAGTATTAATGCATACTCAGTTTCCTTTAAATGAATAGCTATTTTAAAATACACAATTGCCACGGGCGTAAGACTGCACTTTAAGTTCTTAAAAATACAGTATTTTTCACGTTATGATTATTCAGTAAAGATTTCCTTTACGAAAAAAATGTCCAAATTATTTCCCTACTCAGGGTTAAAACACTTGCTCTGAATTAAGCTATAATTTCACACAGTAATCAAATAAGTAACAGAAAATTACTCTTTTTCAAACCTCTGCTTTTGTTTTCCATTTTTTAACTCCAAGGATCTGACCTCAAGCACCACAAAGTCAATGAAAACCTTTCCACTATTGGATTTTGGGTCATGACCAAAGCTGGCTTTCCCCCCAGCTCCCTCCGTAATAGTTATCGGCAAAATAGACAGAATAACAACCTGTTGACAGGTAATTCTAATTTACAATCACATGAGAGGCAGAAGCATCACTCAGATATGCTGTAAACTGAGCTCAATACTATTTGCAACTTATATCATCTCTTGTCTCAGGTTTCTTTACAACCACAACTACTTTTTTTTTTCTTTTTTAAGACAAGTTTTGCTCCAAATTATTATGTTCTTTAAATCATAGGGTATCTCCTGGTCTGTCATCAAATAATAAAGAACACAATACATGTATCAAAAGTCAGAAAGGAATCTTTTAATGCACTTTCACCAAGAAGGTTCTGTCAGTTTGGCAGCTCAGATCATGCACTACAGGTTCACGAGACAAAGAGGCACATGATCATTTTTTAATTATGGTCTTTTAAAAAGATATTGTTTTTAAAACCTTCTTGCTAGAAAATCAGCTGACTTAAAAGAAGGGAACATGGAGGGTGGTTGGGGGACAATTCTTATCCCTTTCAGTGGGCAAGGTGAATGCCAGTGAAGGTTTTTCCTTCACCACATCCCCAAGCCATGTTAATTTCTGCACCATTCCACAAAACCAAAGTAATGCATTAGCTGATTTTAAATTCTGAACAAGTATATTTGTGCTTTAAACATTTCTTGGCTGTACTGCATACCCACAAATACCATTGCTAAATTGCAGTATGCACTACTGAATTATAAAGAAAGTATTGATGTATATAATTTTATACTAAATAATAATGTCCTTTATACCAGATGTACCTTTACTCTGGAAGTGGAGTCCCTTTATCTTCCAAGAAGTTATGAAACCATTACAACCAGAAAGGCAACCGTAACTACTGGGGCAGCTTACAGCATCACTTACAAATAAAAACAAACACCATCAGGCTGCTTCCTTACACCTTTACATCATTTGATTTTTATGTGTGTGTGTGTATATGTACACATAGATACTTAGTTCTGCTACTTAGAAAGTTGTACAGACATGGAAGTTATGCTTTATGGCCTCTAAGGTCATTCCATTTAACAGGAAAAGTTGGCAGGGAGGGAAAGGAAGAAAAGCTGGGACGAACCTGTTTTTGCTGGACTGATACGTTTACATGCCCATCCAACAACATGAAACAGTTCAGTTGTAGTGGAATCGTTCCCCTGAGCTTCACACCAAGCACACACTGATATTTACGTATGAGGGTGCCATTAACCCACCACACTAACCTAACAAAGGGCAATCTTTCAGCTGGGAAAGAACGGTTAGACAGTAAAGGTACCAGGCCAAATCTCTTTTTGATGCTATTTGATATAAATAGGAAAGATGCAACTTAGGATAGAAACATGATGCCTCAAAGTCCTTAAGTCACTGTAGTGTAATCGAGCCACTACCTCGCAGTCAGAAAGGACTTGTCATCATTACTACTGCTGAGAGGTAAAGCTGGTAATAAATTCAACCTAAGACATTTTGGAGGCGCTGTCATCTTGACAGTCTACCAGTATGCCGTTACCAGAAACCCAAAATACCTGTAAACTCAAATGCGAACAACTTGTACATCACTGAGAGTCACTAGGTTTTTCTTTCCATTAGTTCAGGAAGTTGCAGCAACGTATTAATTCACATTGACGATCGAAGCATCTTGAATAGGTTCACAAGCAATGCAATAAAAACAGCTTCTGGAACTACATGCTGAAAAACCCGAAGCCAAAAGGCCAGCAACACAGAACTAAATTTTGCCTCTCAAGAAAAACAGAAAAAAAGAAGATACTTGCAAGGCCAGGCACCGTAAAAATATTCTCATTTACTTTCATTGAGAAAGTTTGAATAAATGTTCTCAGTATTGTATTTGCCTTTCTGAAATCACTGACTGTAATATTGTCAACTTAAATATCCATACAAAAATATGTTTTGGTTCATCAGGAACCATACAAAATCAAAAGGAAAATAAATTTGGCGAGATAACAAAATGGGAGCTCTCGCCAACAGCCACACCTCGCCCGCAAGACGCATCAGTGCGGACTTCCAGACAGATTTACTATTTATAATCAAAACTGACCTTGAAACAATGTAAGGAAAACATGCAAACTTAACCTGACAAACACACAGATTTTTAGTCAACCACACGCTCGTCTGTCTTCTCTTCAACAAGCTGTTTTGCAGGACGGCCTTTTGTGAAAACATGGAGGCCGAACAACTGCGACAAAAGGGGCTCTGAAGAATTTTGTGGCCTTATTTTTCTCCCTGTACTACTCATATTGCCAAAGTAATGGGAAAGGTATGAGCAATTCTTTAAACAGTTGTGTTTTAATTCTGATGCCAAGTCTTTTGGTTATGAAGCATTTTTTTGACTGAGTTGAAAGTCTATCGCAAGTACACAGAAAGACCTAGGGCAAGAACAAAGGTGCGGGGCAGAAGCTAGTTTATTCAGGCTTGTCAAGTTAAATCTTGTAAAATATGTACACATTTAATTGTTTTCATCATTTATATACGTTTCAAGCATGGAAGGGGGCCTCCTGAATCATTTAGGTAGAAGGCAAGTGCCAGTTCTAGCAGTCCTGTTAGATCAGTGAAGAAGTCACTCGTTTCTGGCACTACTTGAACCTTTAAAAAAGATTATTTTTTTTTTTGGTCACACTAAACACAGACAATTTGGAATCATTTAACTTACTTCCAGCAAAAATCTCTCAGCAGCAGCCTGAACTTTGCCAGCAACCCTAACAGTGGGTTAGACACATTATAAAGGATTAAACAGAGCCATAAAGTAATGGGGAATAAAATGAGGGGCAATGAGCATGTGGGAGACACAGTAATTGAGAAAGCGTTATAAAATGAGGTACTGATCGCAATAACTGCAGTAAAACGGTTAATGAAAGCACAGCACAAGTCTGGTTTCTCTCTCTTGTTGTCACTTCTTTTTCTGAATGACTGGATTTGCTGCCTTTTGTCTTCTAAAAAAAATAACGAGAGATTACAAAAGGGACACCTGGAAAAACACGGATGTGGTCTTTCTAGCTCCAGCCTACCTCTCTGACTCCCCCCCCACACACACACACTCATCGCTGCCCAGGCTCCTCCCCAGCTTCTTTCTTTCCTCAAAAGCAGTTCCTCTCCGCCACAGGAATGCCAAGCCATTCTTTCAGGTAGCTCAGCCTCCCCATTTCTCCTTTCACGTGTCAGGATGTGCCATTCAACACAGCTTTGTAGGTACATGTTGGGAGGGTTTTTTTTTTCCAGTATCCGTACCAGAAGCGCACACAAATGGTTTAAAAACAAAACAGGGAGTTCTCTCCACCAGCCTACCTGGTCCCCATAGACCATTTTATCGCAAAGATTTTTCTCTTTTGCTTGCTTTTTATCATTGTTAACTACAAGAGAACTTGGGGAGAAAAAAAAAAATCCATATATTCATTCACCAGCAATACTATTTTCAACAGAAGAACGACAATCACAGAGGAATCTTTCTTATGTAGGTTAGTTGAGTTTTGAGTTGACCCGTTTTAATATTGTAAAAGACGGGTGGAAAAAAAATATACAGTATGTCCCTTCCACCAGTCCCTGTGCTGAAACACAACAGCCCGCATGGAGCTTTCTGGACTCTGAGCCATTAATGGCAGAAAACTGCCTTTTTCTTCACATATTGTACAGCGAGGCCTTGGGCAAGTCTTCCATCAGCTTCCCTGAACCTGAAAGGGAATAAGAGGACTTACCCTGCTTGGTAACTTGGCTTGCGTTCTACAGCTAAAGCAGCAAGCACGGACAGAGTTGAGTGAGAGGAGTAGCAGCTAAGGATAAATAAGGCAGTATTACTACACGCTTAGGATGCTACTGTGAAAATTGTAGTTGAAGAAGTTTGTTCCCAAGTATGTATTTCATGTAGTTTCTCACAGTTGGAAGTAAAAATTCAGCAAAATAGCAGGACTGACACATCGCCCCTTGGTTACACAAAATTCTATCCCGGATGTGTGGCTAAGCCAAACTGCGTTCAAGAAGTAGGATGCATAAATGAAATCATCATTTATGTCCTCAAAATGGACTAAACCATTAAGGTGAATCATAGAATAAATGCAAAATTAAAATATCCCTGACAGAGAGTTTACAATACTGGAAAATATCGATCAAATTTTTCCATGGCATAAAAGCTTTACTTTTTTACATAACCAAAGTTCTGCAACATCCATACTGAGACAACAGAACGCAGTTTAGGTGTGACATCTCCTAGCCAGGGATGGAAAGGATGGCCTCACTAAAAATTATTCTGGGACAAGAGAACCTTCTGTACAACGTTCTGCTCTAAGAACAAACATTGCAGATGTTTTGGGGATATCTGATTTGGTGATGTTTGTGAAACAGCGATTAGGAAAGCGTCTGAACTTTCCAGGATATTTTGATATTCTGAGAGATCAAATATACACCAGGAGTCCTAACAACTCACTGAAGGTACTCCTGGGACAGGTGTTTGAAACAACATATTTTGTTTTCTTTTAAGAATACTGAGGAGAACTGAAGGTCTCTGAGCCTTTTCTCAAAAACGCAACAAGATTATCAGCACACATTTGCGATGGCAAAAAAAAAGTACCAAAACAATCAGAAAAAGTGCTCTTCCCATTTTATCTGTTGCCCAGAAAGCAAAAGCTTTAAGCCTCTTCGGGAAAAATCTGGAGTGGTCCGTCATGGTAGAGCCTTGGTCTCATGTGCTCCTCAGAAAGCATTCCACAACAATCCTGAAGAATCGGATGGGTGATTTCTTCCCACAGTGTCACCCAATAACAAATATCACATGGCAAGCAGTATCACTCCCATGTTAATTGCTTACCTTGCAAAGAAAAAAACCACGTCTGTTTTCTCTTCTCATACGAACAAAAGAACACTAAAAGGGGATCCTTGTATCATGTCCCTCTTCCAAAATTCAAAACAGTTGCCAAAAATATAATCTGTGTATCGTTAGTGGGAAAAAATTTCCTGGGGGAAAGTGCACGTAGTTTCCGCTATCTACCACACGGAGTATTTAGGAAACAAACATTCTTTTCCTTATAATGGCAAAACAAGTTATGGGAGCAAGATGAAACGATTCACAAGTTTGGGCTTTATTCCAAAAGCCCTATATATTAAATCCAACCATCAGTTGGATCATCGCATCTGTTTTCTAAAGAATATAATAGATGGAAATCTGCTACTTAAACTGTTTTTCATATAACAGGAAACAGACAAAACAGCATTGCAACAGCAACATTCACAGAGGTAAAAGAAAGTGCTGGTCTTGAAACCAGAGCTCTTGCTGAATGCTTTTTTCTTTAACAAAAATGGAAAGTGCATCACTTTCAGCAACAATGCAGAGCTCAGTTTGCATCTGTATTACGCATTATTTTAAGTTATTTGTAAATTAAAGGGGAAAATGTTCTGTTACAACCTGATCCAGAAGGCTTTGATGCAGTCACCAGTCACACCCACAAAATATACACCGGCACACACACATAAACAGGGCTGGAAGTTTTAGAATGTTTTAAAATATGTTTTTAGAAAAACTAGCTTCTGTCATTTATGATGGAAGAATATAAACTGTTTCTGAATGTTTCCCCCTTTCTCCGTTATTTAAAATTAATTTAAGAAAAGTTAGAACTTCACATACTTTAATATGTAACGTTAAAAATAAAAATGGTTTTCCTCAAAATATGCATCTCACTGAAAAAAACCCCACAGCTTCACTTGCCCTGGAATAAAAACTCTTCAGTGGACAAAAATCAGTGAACTTATCAGATACAATCTGGTATCTTCCCAGCCTCAACATTGAAGCTACCAACACTATTACCCCCTTGAATAAACACAGCTTTTGGAAAGGTTAAACCTGTGAGGTCCTCATCGGAAAGTCCCTGAGTAAATTATAACATGTGATGATGACATTCCTGTGTCTTTTGGAACCAGGGAGGGGAAGTAAGGGTAGGTCATTATAAGCCACTTGCCTTTACAACCGGCTGTAAAAGACAATGAGGACAGGAAGCTTCCCACCGAGATCAAGGTGTACAATCCCCAGCTAAAAATAAACAAGCCCTGATTGTCACATCTGCTGGAAAATATCATTGGAGCCTGAATTCCCAGGTGCTGAAGCAACGGGAAGAGAATGTCTTGGTACAGCAGGGTCCCGAAGGATCACAAAATAATAATTACAGGGATTGGCACTGATCACTGCTCGTGTTAACGCTGTAGATAAAAATATCTGAGCGCGCTAACTTGTTTGACCAGGAGAAAAAAAAAAAAAAAAAAAAGGCAATTACAATACAAATCAGATTAAAAGGATTCAAATTTACTTTAAATTTATAATTGCCATCCTTTAGCTCCCAGACACAAGTGCTGGAGTCACTCTGTAGCAAAATCTTTCTATGAAAAGTAACTGGAGCAGGAGAAAAACCATAAATTTGTACCCCTTCTCACCAAGTATCTCAACAATTCCCGCGATCAAGCCTCCCAGAGTAAAGTAGAAGCTAGCAGTGTGGCCCCAACCAAATAGTTTCTGCCATGTATGACACACCTTGCTTTAGTCACCAGCACTTTGTAGGACCACAGACAGCATGCTGTGAGACGCTACGCAGGCTGCACTTTTCCTCTCTGAAGAGATGGTGATCTCTTTCCTCGCTGAGGTTCACTTACCCATAGCTAGTTAAGCCACCGAATTGGTCAGCATTGATTTAATACCAGTACGCACGCCCCCCTGCACAGCCTCCAGCCTCTGCTGACACAGTCGAGGATGTAGCTGACTCCTCAGGCTAATCCCAATGGTTCTGGGAAGCAACAGCCATATATCTGTGCCAAGAGATACGTACTCCTTGCTGAGAGAACAGAGTTGCTATAGCTGCTGAGATCTCTTCCCATCAAGCCAGCTACGTGCGAGCAACAGGACCTGTAACCAGCAGTGGAAGAGAAGATGGAGAACATCCTCACTGGAGGACCATCCCTGAGGATTGGCACACCATTAGCAGGCTGGCTGCAGCACCGTGAACTATGTGACTACAACCTGAGTCATAAAATTCTTTCCTATTCTGATTTTTTGGCAGCTCTTTCTGCACAGAAGGGCCTGGTGTAGACCATAGTCTAGAGACTACAGTGGGAATAACGGAAATTCAGAATGCTCCAAAACCTAATTCTGATGTCATTAATGAATACATTTATTGGACCTGAGGCAGTTTCATTTAATTCATAGATACTCTAGAAAACTTTTAAAAACAATGGATTGGAAACCATTTCTGGCTGTCAGTACTAGGAAAAACTATGCACAGGAACATACCCTGAAACCTGATATAAAGATTACCTAAACAAAAACAAGACTTGTGACTAAAACACAGAATGAGAAATATTCCAGTTGTGGGAGGGCAGGAGGAGCACGGTGTTTCAGGCCCCTGTAACGTTTTATTTACTTACATTTCATGGTGTACCGCTTAAAGGTTTCTCCTCTAAAGAAGAGCTCTTCACACTGCCAGTACTCCTCCTCTGTATGCTTGGTGGTTCACTATTCCTTTTGTATCTTCAAATGGCTTTTAAAAACCACTCTCTTTTTCAGTGCCACCCAAGAACAGCTACAATTGGTGTGGAAGAACTACTTCTATGACTGGTGGTACCCATACACTCGCTATAGAATAATAGCATTGTGTAATTATACAGATAAGCTCTTCTTTAAAATACCGTACCCACATTCTGAGAATCAACAGGAAGGGGTGAAAAACAGAAACAGCGAGGAAGAAACAGAAGTTATCTGTCATCTCTCTTTACTCTTCTTTCCAGTCGATAACAATTTTTGCAGGACTAATTTCTGCAAAGCGTTCATGGCTGATAGAGGTCACACTCCTACAGACTCCGCTGCATGCTGTAACCGGAGAGCTATCACACACTCATTCTCTCGGACACGTTTTCCACATTATTTGAATATATCCTACCCTTCCAACTATTCTGGCATGACATGAAGGAAGCTGTGGCTCGGGTGGTAAATCCAGGACCATCTTGAAAGGCAAGCTGGTGGATTAAGCTATATTCAACTTAAACGGGAAACCACTGGTTGTTAAGATTTTATAAAACTACCCCTAAGAACAAAAGGCATTTAATTTTTTTGTTGACTGCCTAACAGCAGGAGCTATATTCTGGTTCCAAAGCACTCGTATTACAATAGCAGCAGCCCTGACATCTCCCCGTGTGAGACACGGTTCAAGCCGCAGCAGCTCTAAGGCCCCAGAAGCAGCTGGGTTCTCTCTCAGCGAGCAGTGCCCTCCGAAATGGAAGTCTGGCACTTGATGCAGTAAGCGCTCCGTGCACATCGTAAAACGTTCAGAGCATCTCTTCATCCGTTCCAGGGGAGCACAGATGTGCCCATTTCAGCATGGCCCCGGGTGTCAGACTCCAGGTGAAGGAAACCAGAGGGGCAATTTCAGAGCCTCCCCCGAATCAAGATGATCACCCAGAAGCAAAAGTGAAGCTTACACGGAAAAGAAACAAGTTACCCAAGTATTCTGCCAAACCACATTGTTTTGAAAAACATTATTTCTTTTTTATACCTAACTGACTAAGACTCATAGCACCTTGATAGTCTATTATACGAATATACAAGTACAGACGAACAGGTCAAGTTGTTTTTCTAACATTAAAGATTTTTGCAGCAAAAATCTCTGCAAAATAACTTTGTGCATGAAAACTTCCATCCTGGAGGTTTTACAGAAAAATCAAGAGTTTATTAAAATAGTAATTCATTTCAGTATTTTCCTGCAAATCAGCTTGGTTGCCTTTGCAGCTTAGTTATCTTCCCAGTTGCTTTCCCCTCTCCCTCTTCCTTTTCTTTTTAAATTTTTTTTCAAAAAAACCGAACGGATTAATATTACAAAGCGTGGACCAGATGCAGGAAACTTCCCTAAGCCAGAATGATTTGGAGGACAGGCCCTTTAGCTGGATTGCTGCAGTGATGGAGATCAGACGTACAGCTTTGGGGGAAACATCTAATTTCACGTTTTAAACACCTGCATGAAAAAAAAAATCTCACTCTGATCAGAGGAATCAGGGGACTGGGATTTATGAGTAAGACTGTCAAGAGTATAAGAAACAGAATACAGTATTTCCAGCTCCCTTGCCAAATACATATTATTACTTCAGTTCATTTTACACAGATTCAAGCAAGCAAAGAAAAAAAAAAAAAAGAACAAGAGAGAAATAAAGAAAAAAAATGGTCTTATAGTCTACAGAAACATCAAGGATTAAATGTCAATAGCAAATCTCTCCGTACTTCCTGCCACCAGGCCAAATAAAGGCTGCTCCCAAGCCAAACATCTGCTTTGTCTGTCCCAAACAGGAACTCATGAGAAGGAAATGTAGCACCCTTTACCACCGTGGTCAAAAGACAACATTTTTAAAATTCCACTCTATTCAATGATTTACCTGTAAAATCTCGGAAAGAGTAAGTATTTTAAAATAAACTAAATAAATGATTTTGCTGCTTGTACTCTGTTCCATGAGGGCTTGCATGACCAAGACATCATTCATCAATCACGCAAACGCTGCGTTGGCAAGAACATTCACTCAGGCTAATGCTTTTCACAGAAGTTCCAGTTCCACATACATTAATTCTGAAAGAGTAAACCAGACTGACGTTTATTGTGTGCACATGTACATAGAACTCTCTCTCTCTTTCGCTCCCTAAAGTATGAGATTATACCAAAATCAGGTGTTTCAATGACATTAACACTACTTTGGGAGTACAGTTTTTGCTGTGTCTAAGGCTACCAAACCTCCACAATAGCTACAGAGGATTCCACAGCATTCCTATTTTCCTGCTCTTAGCTCCAACTGACACTATATTATCATAAACTTGAGTATGCACTGAAAATTAATGTAGTAAATTAAAATATACAAACATTTATCTAGGCCGGGATTTCTAGCGGACTACATCAGAGCTTTTGTAGCAAAGCATTTGGAAGTCCCAGGCAGTGGAGATCTCTTGGGAATTGTGTTCAAAATTCCCTGTTGTAATTTATGAAGGCTGATTAAACATTTTCCTGAAACACAGTAAGACATCAGCCTCTATGGTGGGTTGGATCTTTCCAAAGGAATACAAGATTTTTACAATTTCAGGTAACAGACTCCTCCCTTTTAGAAAGAAAATTCCAGTTGGATGCCAAAACAGGTGCAGGCAAACTTTGAAACCTGATATGTATTTTAACAGTGAAACACTAGTGAATTTGCTCCTCTGTATTTTACAGAGCTAAAAATTTGTCGGATATATTTCCCTCAAACAATTACGTAAATTTTTTTTGGTAGCAAACCACAATTTTTTATGATGTCCTACCAAACAGTTCAAAACAAATGATGAAGAACAGTAAAATACATTAAATTATCTTGCACTTACATTTGAGCTTCTGTTTCATTCAGCTGAACTGTACCAATATACACAGTCTGAAACTCTTTCCGAAACATTCCTAGCATCCATCCAACAACTTACATATGCAGTTAATTAATCCTTACCCCAGTTTGCTGAGACACTCCAGTCAGCTTTTTCCTTTTACAGATGTATCTACAGAGCCAGGAAGGGGCAAAACCCAGATTAGCACTTCTTGTTCCTTAATCCTGTGACGAGTCTTACAGATCACAGAGCACTTAGGAGCCATGGAGTTGAAGGACACAAAAACTACACTGCTGTTCAGAAAAGAATTAACATTTTGAATAGTATTATTTGGCTACGAACTTCAAACAGAGTTCAAAAGTGTGGTGAAAACACTGCCATAGCATGAATGTTAAAATAAGGGAGGGAAACAAGAAGAAAAGGAGAGACAAAAATCCACACATGCACGCAAACACACACACAAAAAACCCCTCAACAATAAATAAATCCATAGCGCTATCAACAAATGAACAAGAAAGCTCAATAAATTTAACATCTGTTATGACTGTGAGATCTCTTAAAAGAAGACAGTTTTCAACAATGGAGGTAAGGAACCAGAAGTTCAGGTCAAATTATTTATTAGTTATGCATATGTGTCTGGTTCAGTTTCTTTCAGCTGATAAATCGGCAATGAAAAAAGAAATCTTAATTTTTTTCAGGAATATAAAACTGAGATTTTCTTTTTTTTTTTCTCCTAGCAAATAGTATTGGCATTGTTATTCAGATCCTATGGAAGTAAATAGCAAAACCAGACTCTAATAGGGCAAAAATAGACTCTAATAGTGAAAGGGTTTACAATAAACAATAATATTTACTTAGTGTGCATTATTGAAAGAGAGTATTGTGTTAGGACTTGCTGGAATTTTCAGTTGTTTTATCTTGTGAATCTCTTGTATCCGTTTCAAGCCGAAGTCATGTTTCCACACGAAATACTAATATTCTCATTTCACACTAGTGGGCATACTGCATTTCAACAAGCTGCAACTTGCCGTCAAATGGAGCTTGCGTTGCTGGGGAAATGTTAGCATTTTCAGGTCAACATTTGAAAGAAAACCAGCCATTAAGCATCTCTGGATCAGCGGATGGTCACCTTCTCTTTGCTTCCCTTAAAACACGCAGTATGCTTATTAATCCTCACACACACTGAGAATTCAAGGATTACTGGGAGATATTCCTTCTTAAAAGGCAACATCTCCGCGTGAATCTATATGCTGCTGGTGGAAGTTCTTTGACCTTACTCTTCATCTAGATGACAGAGAAACACAGCAAACAAACTGAGATTTGCAAAAGAACTGTTAAGGAATGAGGCATATTTAAAAAAAAAAATTAAATCTTTCATGCTTTCAGTCCAGTTTCCTCAAATTTGCTGCTACCACGGACATCGGAACAGGAGGGGCTTAGCTCCAAGTCAGACCACCTGGTAGGCCGCTGAAAAGCCAGGAAGGCCTGGGAATCTTTGCATCTCAGTGAAATGAAAGAGCTTTTCCCATCCAGCCACCCTTAATTGCTCAGCGTATTTCCTGGCGATCGCAAAGGAAATGAGTTGCTGCTCAATTCACTAGAGCCCTCTTCTATAGCTGACTCAAAAAAAAAAAAAAAAAAAAAAAAAAATCAATGGGGAGGGGAATAAAGCATAAAAGAGTAGTTAAGCAAAACGGGTTACTGGACTTAAAGAAACCTGGATCTCATTCCTAGCTCACTTCTAGTTTCCCATACAGCTTTGAGCGTATGCATTTAACCTGTGCTTCCACAGCTGCTCACTGCTTCACCTGTTTCTTGGTGGAAAGTATCATCTATATCTTTAGGTACCACCTTACATCCACTAGCATGCTTTCCACAGACACAAAACTCTATTAAACTGAAATTTGGCCTGTTGTCATACATTAGTTATTAGTAGCTTATGAGGGGAGTAATGAGAGGAGGAGAAAGGGAAAGAGGGAGACAGTGGAAGAACACTGGGGAATGAGAAAACATTGATAGGACCACCAGAAAAAAAAATTGTGACTACAGTATTTGGAGCAGGAAAGCAGGAATGGTTATTTTACACTTGAATAACTTACTAGCCTTCAGTTTCTTACAGATAAGCCCACCGTAGCCGAACAAGCACCCCTTACTTAAGAGCAACCAAAGCATGCATACGTTACTCCACTTGGCTACTTGCAGTGTTACCATAAGGGTACTCCAGCCTTATCCCACCTGCTCATTAGTATTAATTCAGTCATGCCAAAACGAGGATAGCGATTTTCTCGGGGCAAGAAGCTTGCCTATACTTGTCCTGATAAGAATCTAGCTTAGTCTTAGGCTTTGGCAAAATGAAGAAAATACACCAATGACACTAAAATACAAATTGAAGAACTAAATTCCATCATTTTACAATAATTTCAGAGTGTATTTGTCTTTTTTTTTTTTTTTTTTCCATACGGTAGCAGATAGACAACAGTAAGAAAAAGACATACTTCGGAAAGACGTCGTTAGTATTTCAGAATAATTAAGATTAATGGAAGGCTTCCAAACTGGCTCGCTGATGTATCATGCACAGCCTATTAAGCTTGACACAGTAAGCTTTTTCTCATGGCCTTGACTGCAATGACTATTTAATCTATCTGGTGTGTGCTGTCCCCTAGGACCACAAAACAGACTTTATAAACTGTTAGGACAAACACTGACGCGCATCTAACTTTGTTTATCACTGAAGCCAGGCCAAACAGTGCTAATTGGCGTTCTTCTGCTAAACAATGTTTACGCACTAATTAGTCCACTTCCTAGACTAAATGTTCCAAGAAAAAAGCAAAGAATATGTGGCAAACTGCCACTCAGTTGCAGTCTCATCGAGTATGTTACTTTGCAGACAAACATGGACAGGTAAAAAATGGTAAATTCAAAAGGATGAACCAACGTATGTGGCTAAGCAACGTAAAGAAAGTCACTATCCGAGAAAGGAAAGCAGTTCTACGGTTTTAATTCAGATGGAATCAAAACATTCAACTCCTAATCGTGGAGAAAAATATACTGTTGTATGCAACAAGAGAGAATGGTAAGGGTGAGAGTGTCTCCAAGAAAATAATATGCTGTATTTTGATTGCAAATGTACTGCACTATTTTTATTTATAGTTTAGGCTACTACCAAAAAACCTAAAGAGCATATGCTAGCCAAAAAAAAAAAATTCATAAAGCTAAATCATTCAGATCTTTGAAGACAGCAAATTCAACCACTCAAGAGACAAACAAAATCTGGTTGTGTTTTACAGACTAACAGCAAGTTCATTTTGCAGGGCGGTGGGGAAAAGAGGCTAAAAAAGGACTGAAACTCCAATATGGGCAAGTGCTCATGTCCCTGCACACAGGTGGCTCCCAGACAAGGAGAGGACAGGAGCATGAGATGGAAAAGCCACTGACAGGGAGACAAGGCTGCAAGATCATAGTAAGGAAGGAGGGGGGAGAATGGTCTCAAGGGGAACATCACCCCTCTCCTCTCCAGAATGGCTTCAGTTATGAGACAGTGGGCTCTGGAACATACACCCTGCATGTGATCAAGTATTTTTTATTATATATAATGTAATAATTTTAAAAGAGAGTCAAAACATTCACATATGAAGGTTTCCAGTGCCTTTTTTCTTTTAAGATAAGTCACAAGTTACTTGGATTAAAACATACTACCATGGTTTTTTGTGTATCCGTCTCAATTCCAATAAAGTTCTTCAAAGCACAGGCACACAGCGCAAGGCCAAACACAAAAGGATCCGGATCTCTAGACGCTGCTGCGTTATCAGCATCGCTAGTAATCACAAGCGTCTTTTGCTCTGTTTAATGAAAGGAGGAAAAACTCTTGACCTGGAATTTCAAGCTAACTTTGCAATTTTTGTCTTCTGACCCCATAGTCTCTGACCTGCGTTTCATTTAACTCTGATGCTGCAAGACTTCCTTGCGCGGTTACAGCCGCGGGCCAGACGTGCAGTCTGAAGTGGTCCGGATCTTCAGAAACCTTATCTCCAGCCAGCAACTTCCTCTGCAACTACAAAGGAGACCTGGACCATGGCTGACTCCCCGCTGAACCTCCAAATAGGACCAAAAGGAGGAAAATCCATGCCTAACTGGTCCCAGACGTCTCAGGAGTCCCATGGCTTCCTCTCCCCACCTCACAGGGTGGCCCTTGCTCACACACCTGGGGCTAAAAGGGGCTCCCCCCCACCATCCGTGCCTTCAAAGCCTGTGATTACGCCTATGAAACACATACCAAAGTCTCAAAAGGGTCCTTTCTCCTTCCTACACACAACCTCAAAAGCTTTCCCCCTTTATCGCCAGGTACCGTGTGACCTTCTGATAAGAGCAGCTGGCTCCGAACCGTCCCTCTCTTCAGGAGGGAGATGTGAGGAAGAGGAAGGGGAAAAGGTGTGTGTCCCCTGAGAGGTCGGGAAGCATAAGCGCCCACGCAACAGGAGATAAAGCGCTCTGCAGCGCAATAAAATTCCTTTCAGGATATGAAAAGGCACAACGTGGCAAAGGATAAGCACAATAGACAGGAGTGAGACAGAAATGAAGTCCGTTAACCAACGGATAGTTTCTAGGATGGTGTTCTAACCAAACCTGATAGTTTCTAGGATGCATCTGGGAGCTGTGCTTGGTTTCCCTGTTTAAACTTCCACGGGGCCATACACCTAACTTGGCTAAAGAGGTTCACTCAGCAGCAGGACATAACTGCAAAACATCCCTTTTGCTCTGAATCCTTTTACACTGCTCTAGAAAAACTGGTGGTTTCTCCTCCCCACAGCTTGATCTTTTCTAAACCACAGGATCTTCATATCACCTTTCCTAAATCACATATTCCCACTTCTGGAGCTGCCTTGTTTTTTAGTTCATTGGTTTCTCAGTTACCAAAACCCAAGGGCACAGTACTCCTTAGAGGTTATGACCATAAGAAAACGATCACTCCCAACAGTTCAGCACTGTCAAAAGAAAGCAAACAGCTCATAAGCTGCTAAAACTGTTCCTTCAAAACCTTCAACTGAAAAGACCAGTAATCTCACTTATTTATCAACAGGTTCTTGTATCAACTTACATTTTCTCTTTAATTCAACTGTTAATCCCCAGTCCCATTAGAGGAATAAATTGCCTTTCCAGTGATGGGGAAACCCATGTAGAACCCAAGGCTACTTGGTTAATTCACAAACACATCACGTCACCAGCAGAGGAAAACGCGGCGTCTGCAGCTTTGTTGACGCTTGTGGATGCCAAAGGACATACTCAAAAGGTCCATGTAATCGGCAACCTGCAGAGTGTAATTAAGAATAAAGGACAACGCTCCACACATGGTATGTATTACAAATGTACTCGGCTTCAGAAGACTTCTTCCTTACAACCTTGAAAAAAATCATGCCCTCACTAGAACTGTATTTGTCACGCGAGTTTTAAGAATGCTCCCATGATTGACCATTATGATCTATTCTGCCATATTTTTATAAAGCAAGAGCATTGTTCTTCTTGTACATAAGTTTGGAAAAATACTTTAAAATTCAAGTTGTTACTGTTGAGGATCCAGTGTTCCTAGAGAACTGGTAGCTGTGCACAAATCAGAACGTCAACCACAAAGCAGAGTGGGGACTATTTCAGGGTAGTGTATGCTCAAAAAAAGTGAACATTACATTCTACATTAGCACAGTTTTGGAAAGAAAAAGAAGTAAGAAAGGTTTACCAACAAAATACAGCACCTTTTAAACACTCAGGGTATGATTTCCAGAATCCCACTGCCCACAGAAATACTTTAGGAAAAGCAACGCTGCTAGCAGAACAATAGCAATTAAAAAGCTGTCAGCAGCTTCCCTCTTATTCAGGCCACTGTGATTTCTATCCTTAAGAACACGTCTTCACTGACGAGAGAAACAAAAAAAGAAAGTTGAGAATGACTGCACATGGTGAATAACCCCAAGCTCTTGAAGTACGGTAGCACATTATCTCGTCTTACTTCACCTCACAGCAAACACTCCCTACCACCAAAGTCTGTGATCGTTACAGGTAAACAGCCTGCTGCAAATTCCGGGTGTGATACCTGTCAGAGGAAGGTCCGGAGAGCCTTTCTACCAAGAAAGGCTCTTGGCCCTCTCCCATACTGGTGATTTCAGAGCTCCCAGCAGCTTCTCACACCACTTTGTAGCAAAGGTCACGTTTCAGTAGACAGCACCTCATCTCTCCTGATAGTCATGAACCTCTTTGTGATAGCCACAGGGAAGATGGCAGGTATGGAAAAATGATCACAATGAAGTACCTCTCAACTTTGCCTTGGGCATGGTAATGAGTGTTTTGAAATTAAAAAAAAAAAAATAAAAATTGAGAGGACTGCTTTAACTCTCTCTCATCTCAGGCTTGTCTACAAAGACATTAATGGCTACGCAAATTCTCTTGGGATACTTGTATTCCAGGATTAATGCTTCTTACCTTCTTCTGCTTGTATTTTGTATACAGCAAAAACAGGAAAAAGGAGAATCTGCATCCTGGCATACAAGTGCCCTCGTGAGGAGTTACACTGGGACAGCCACCACAGGATCACAGAACCTCCTTGGAGGATAAAGCCTTTATCTCCACTGCTCATTTGTTCCTTTCCTGTTAATCTGGAACGACAAGGAAAGCAAACACCAGCAGCTCTCCCGACTGCTCGTTTGGCAACCGCTGGACAGCTCAGGGACTACTGCATCTATCATGAAAATTTTCTTTCTCATAAGATATCACAACTTTCTATTATTACGTCATGTAGTTTCTGGGCCAAATTCACCCACGGTTTTCAGTGTAGACTCAGCAAATCCAAAACATCTGGGTGCACAAAAGAAGGACTAGGAATTAGCCTTCTGAGTCTGAGAAATATTGATGTTTATCTCCTCATGCTTATGGATGCAAATGCATAAGAAATTTTTTAACAACTACGACTTGTTTTACAAATTCAGATCGTGGCAGAGACTTGCTTTTTTTTTTTCTCCACTAAATTAAAAAAAAAATATTAAAAAAAGAAAACCCACACCACACAAAACGCCCCAGACAAACCAACCAAAAATGCATCTGTTACTTGTAGGGAAACAAGTTAGTTCCACTAAAAGAGAGGTCTGACTCTACCATACGCTGACAAGATATAGATTATTTCTTATCGTTGCAGCTCTAATGCTGTAGATGTCATATCCATCAGATTCCTCCTGCAACGTCTGTCAAGAACCAAGACATTTAGTAACACAGAATAGGATTTGCTCAGCTGGGCCTTAAGCTAATAGAAGTAGTGAATTGTAAACAGGCAGTGCTTTAGGAAAAAAAACATGTCAAAAAAGCAGAATTTAAAGTGACATGTAAAGAAAAATGAAAACCCAATCACTCGCAATTAGACTCAATACATGTTTAGTCCCCGTCGCCCTCCGCCAACAGCTACAATAAATGCATGGCATAAAAGCGTCTCTCTAGCAACTCTAAAAAGTAACATTTAATAGAGGGGAAGTCTCATTTGGTGTAATGTGTGCAAATAAAGTACAGGAGAAAAGTGTTCCATGACCTAAAAAACAGGTTATTTCCTCAGCTGCCAATGGAATTTAAAAGCACCCCAACGTTAGTTATTGCCATAGGAAGCATTCTCGTGGCTCCAAGCTGCCTGTAATTTCAAAGCATCCGAGCGCCTTCTTTACGTGGCTTTACGTATATTTTTTAATACGAAAACGCAATGTTGGTGTTCCCTGACTTTCACTGGTACTGGCTGATGCTAAAGAACAAGTAATGTGCTCCAGCTAATCTCATACTTTCTTAAATCACTCAGCCCAAGCAACAGTAGCAGACAGCTGGGATCCAATTGTCTTTTTTTTTTTTTTTTTTAATTAACTACAGCAAATGCTGTACATTCAAGCCAAAAAAAGAACAGGGCTTGAAATAAAAAAATATTGTTATATTTAATGCTTTAATTTGTCAGCACTGAAGTTTAAAAAAAAAAGTCTCCACAAAGTGAAAATGCTCCTTCCATTCACATCGCTTATTGATTAGAAAAATCAATGCTTGCTTTAATATTATCCAGAATTGTTTCCTAACGTTCCCTCTGCTTGCAAAAACAATGAGATTCAAAAGTACAAAGAAATGAAATACAGTTAAATATCTATGTAAGTTATACTGCCATAAAGAAAAGAAAAATCACGTTCTGAAAAGACGTACCCTTCGGTGCACGTGCAAACAGGCCCGAACGTCCAAAGCAACAGAAAAATTTATTTCAGAAGTTGGCCTAACAAATTAAAAGCCATCATTTCTACCATGAAACACAGTCCTAATTTATTCCTACAAAGTTCTTAAGTAGCTGAGTATCTCAAGCATGACAAACTCCGCAAAAGCTACAGGAGCAGTAAATGAGCAGTAAATGAGCAGTAAATGCAGGAATGGGATGCTTTACAAAGTAATGCCCATTCTGTGATTTATTTTTGATGCCAGGCTTCAGCTGTGATTTAAAAGTGATAGTGTAAAATTAAAATTGTCATTTTATTCTTCATCAAGTATATACATCCAGACCAGGAGGGAATGAATGTAACTAATATTTTTTTTCCTAATACATTTTCTTGTTGCTTTTTTCTCCATCCAGCCCAAGTCCACGTGCTTGCATTCTACACAGGGGTAGCTGTATCTGACCCTCTTGACAAATACACTAGTTCCATTAACACTTGCAGAGCAAGTACAACAGTCTTCTGTGTACCTTCATAATACGCATTGTGCGTAGGCACTCATGGAATTAAACGGGGAACTTTACCCTCGGGGCTGCGGCCGATTGGAAGGCAGCGACGGGATACAGAAGGTTTTTGCAAACAGGTCAGTCAGGAAGGTTAAGAGAGCAGACAAAAAAAAAAAAAAAATCACCAAAAAAAACCAGATAGCTGAGAATAACCCTGCGACTCTTGCAGGAAACTCACCATCTATTTTAATAGATGTTATTACTTAAATCTCTTGGTACTCACGTGATCTGTGCCAAAATGGACAACTTCATTTCTACAGCAACCGAAGCAATGCTGCTCCCCACTCCTGCCATCACAAGTTATTTTGTTTCTCCCTTTGTTGTAACTGTAATTCACTGGATATTGCAGGAAGGGGGAAGGAGAAGCAGGGTGGCATCGCTGTTTTTGTCACCGAAGAAACCGCTTACCCATTTCAGAAAAGCATCTGAACAGTCAAAGTGAATTTTAAACACAACGACTCTGCTTTAATAAGCAATAGGGAGAAGCAAGGAAGAAGCCATGAAGAGTAGAAATTAGAGGACAAGAAACAAAACGCACTGAAAGAGTTTCAGAAAAAAACCAAAGATTTTACATATAACACAGCAACTCTCAGTTCAAAACAAGAAACACCAGGAAAGGAAAACCTGTGACGGAAGTGCAGAGGTGGGGAAGGGACAACAGTCAGTAAAGGAAGAAACGCAACTGAAGAAAATTTTGGGAGTGGGTAAAAGGAATCAGATGAAAATAGAACTTAGAAAAATACCCAAAGCCTTGAAATTTGGAAAAATATAATAAAATAAAAAAAAAACCAAAAAAAAAACCAAACCCAAAAAAACTCAACATACATCAGTTTTCAGCTTCCCAAATTCTATTTTGCAGTCATGAGACCATCAATGTACTTTGGTCTGGTTTTACGAGGAAATTAGGTCTACATCATCACACCACATCCAAGGAGAGCTGAGCCAGCATCATCCCTACCACGGGCTCACATTACCCACACACACCAGAAGGGCAGAGCTACGATGCTTCTGCACATGCCGTGACTGGAGGAAAGCAGAGGGAAGATAGCGACTCCATCAGCATCACCGCAAGGGAAAACTGTGGAGCACCTTCCCACCTTTCACCGGGTATCTGAGACCTCCTGTGGCAAAGACTTTTCCAATATAAACAGTAAGAAAGTGATCAGAGCTCTCTCTCTAACTAGACACCGATGGAATCTGCTCCAAAGTCACTGTTTCTCTACCGTGTTCATTACCTAGTGTCTAGCCTGACACTAACTCCAGCTAATGTTTTTTTCCCTGCTGATGAGGCATAATGTTTCTCTCCTGCAGTGGGTTCTGTGGTATTCAATACACCACAAGTTCAGCTACAGCCTTCCTAAAATTCAGAGGAAGAAGTCAGTCAACCAGGAACTTCATCAGAAGTTCCATCCGTTTTTGCAGCTTTGTGGAACTGCTCGTTTTAGATCTGGGAGGAAAGGATGTTCATTGAAAAAGTTGACACTGTTGCCACAAATTATTTTCAAGATATAATTTTTTTTTCAATTTATCATTTATTTTCACTTTTTGAGAATAACTGCTTTGACTCATTACCTCTCTCATCACTAATCAATTTGTAAAAGCTTAGATAGTAAATGATTACTGGAAAAGGGTCGGAAATCAGAGAAACCACATACAAAGAAAAAAAAAGGAAAAGGAAAGGAAAATACAATACAATTTGAAATTTCCTTACAAAAGGTGTTTGATTTTGCCAGGAGTGACAAAATGAGAGGTAGCTAACATGAACAGGAAGGGTGGGGACACACTAAGATGGAGAAATACAGTGCCAGGGAAAAGACAAGAGAAGAAGCACAAAAAGAGAGGGAGGAAAAGCAGGCAAAAATTTGAAAGCACGGAGTCAACAGAATGAAGAAAGGTCAAGCTGGGAGCAAGGAGAAATTCAGCCGCTGAATAGGCCAGTCTTCACAAAAGGAGCAAGTCAGAAGGAAAAGCATCATTAGTGGTGGAAAAGGGCAAGTTGTGGTTCAGGGAAAAACAATTGAGAAAGATTTGGAGGCGGGGGAGGTGGAAACCCACACAGAGTTTGGGAAAGACTAACTCGAGTGAATGAACTGAAAGAGCGAACAGTAGACGCCATCCAGAGAACAGCAAGATGGCTCAAAAAGAAAAAAAAAAGGGATTCCAGAGGCACTGGGATCTAGTTGATTTTGACCATGGAAATGCAGAATTTGTCTGGCATTTGAGAAGAGTCTCAGATAACTTTAGGCATTAAAGTACTACTTGGCCTCCTTTCACAGGACATAATGACTTTGTCCAATTTTTTTTAGAACTTACAAAAAGATAAAGTGCAAAGACAGACTGTGAAAGAAATAAGTTCATAAGTATTTTTTAAAAATTTCTGAACTTTTGATCATCACCATAATTGTTTCTGAAAGAATTCTGCCACGTCGCTGCCTTTTGCTTTGCAAGCAAACCTAGTAATACAGACCATAAGCAGGAAAACAAACAGATTTTGAGTGATGGGAGGAAAAGTGAGCTCAATGACAATTAGACAATGTAATTAGATTTATACGTACACTAAAATGCAGTCTCAGAATTACAGCCTACACTGAAATTCAGCAGCTACTGTCTGAGAAATGGAAGTATATGTGCTTTCACCAGTAAAGTGAACATCTGCTAGGATGGTTCTGAAAGGAGAACGCAATACAAACATCAGCTTTCACTACCCAGTGCTGGGACTGCTACAGTCACCCAAAATGCAGTTTGTAACTCACTGCAACAGGATACAGGAGGAGCACGATCTTTTATGAATCAGCTGACAAAGGAGAAAAAGAAGGTTCCTGGCAAACATACTGCTCTCTAGATCAGGGGAACATGTGCCTGAGAGGTCTTCCATTCCTTTAATGTATTTCTCTCCAAGCCTTGCCTTTCTTACAGACCCAGACCGCGATGACCATAACAATACAATTACAACATAAGACATAATAGTAATTAATCTGCTCCCATAAATTGTCCCAGTCTTCTGTTCTACATTTGGGATTATAATAATTCTTTGGTGTATTACTGGAAACTAGTATTTTCTGGAAGGAAAAAAAAAAAAGTAACAAGTACTAGTTTATAGCAGTCCTTAAATCACGAGCAACATTTTAAGAAGTGAATCCGCTCTTTAACGCTACTGAATCTTTTGAGCGTGCCACCTTACTCCCACTCCCCAGAAACCTGATGAACCACATAAAGAAACAAACAGGCTTTGGAGGCGGAGGACGGGACTGAGAAAACAAGTGTTACTCCCCAGAACAAAATGTTTACTTAGCTGCAAAAGAGGCAATTGTAAATTCTAGCCCAATTAGTTCAGATATATCTTTTATGCTACTTCAGAAGTATTTCCTCATATTAGCGTATTTTATACATACCTTCAAGAAACCCAAATGAAACAAAGCAGATAGTAATATAAATAAATAACTAAAGAAGAGTAGAAGATGCGGCAGCAGAGTAGAGGAGATTCTTGTGAAAGAACTGCAATAAGAAGCTTGCAGCTAAGGTCTAATTAATACTTCTCTTTTTTTTTTTTTTTGGTGAACTTCAACATGGCACCAAACCATGTTTGAATAACAACCTGCTGCCATTTAGGTAGGCTTTCACCCTGGCAAGCTGTACGGCAGACACAAAACCCTTGTGAGGATTTCACTTCACTATGAATTAGCTTCTAACATTGAGAACGCCTTTCATCATCGGCTTGTACTGCCTTCAGGTGCCTATAAATTCCTCTCAGTCTTTATGTAGCACTTGTCTATCAGACCGTGTCATCAATTTTACTGCAGGCAAGAGGCAGACACACCTCTTCCTGAGACACAGACAACACAACAATTACCACAGCCACTCTTGCATTATCGTTTCATATCAGCTCATTGCCAACTGCTAATCACCCACGACTCGCAACGGAAAACACGTCACACTTTCCAGGCTCTCTTTACGTCGCTGGCGCTGAGAGCTGTGAGCCTACGATGGTCTCATCACCATGAAGTGTGCCACTTGCTTGCTTGCCACCCACCAAACACGTTGCTGTTGCAACCACGTCACCTCCCCTCTCTCCTTCCACTCATACACAATGATAAACACACTATATTCCAAGAGTTTTTTTTTTAATTATGACTTCATTATTCATGTATAGCTTTTTTATCAACTATGCCAAGCCTACATGAAAAACTATGCTACCTGAATAGAAATGGATAGCTAACAAATACTTATAAGATATCAGTAGGGACTTCTAACTTTTTTAACCAAGTCAGTGCTGAACTTGCTTGTAAAATATTTTGTTAAAGAAGAGCTGACTGAAATTATGTCTTCTCTTTTGAACATTAAAAAAAATAATACATGAACGCACCTGTCCCTCCAGGGAGAAGGCAACTCAAGAGATGAGATATGGAGCGCTTAATGTTGAGGGTCACCAACTTACTCTTGCCTGCGGTCAAGAGAAATCTGAAGCTGTAAGCATCGCCTCACAGCTGTTCGGTTACATGCGCTGGTGCCCAGCTCACCGGCTAGTATGAATGGTTTTTCGTTTTTCTGAACTGCCATGCTAAGAGGTAGAATTTTTGAGGGGAATTGGAATGTTGTCTTCCTTCCCATAATCATCACAGATCACAAGTCAGAGTCTAAGACTTGGAAAGCAGTGGGTGTATTCTTTCTTCCTTCCTTTTTGACCAGTCATGAAAACTGATTTGAATGTTGGGGCTCATGTTAATCTACAATCTCTTACAATAGAAGTGCTCCCCTAAAAAAGAAATTACTGCCTGCAGATTTTTTACCCAAAGCACACTAGCTTAATGCTTCTTATTAAATTGACACAAGTGAGCAACTCATGTCAACATCTGAGTATTGACCACCAGGCTTTATCCTTCATGTTTATGGTTTACCAAAATCAAGCAGTTAAAAACCTTCACCTTCTAAACATGAAAACTAAACAATATTAGTACTTTAAAATGTAGATCGTGCTCCCAAATCTAAGGTGATATGGCACATTCAGAGGAGCGGCAGTTATGCAGGCATTTCCACAGCACTGCTCGTAGGATTTTAGACAATTTCACGTGGATGGAAACCTGTTTTGGCTGTATAGTATTTGCCAGAGTAAACAAGGGAACAGACCAGCATGTGGGCCTGAAAAATGACCCTTATTCAACTACATATGTAGAGATTCTAAAGACGGAAGAACCTCCCTTCTCTTTTAATATCAACAGTTTTATACACATGGTAGAATTGCAATACTATAATCTCCCGTTTCAAAGTATAGAATAATCCGCACAACCTCAGGAATTATTTCTTTTCCGCGGGTAACATTACGTGACTGGTGCGGACTGCAAGAGCATGAATGATGAGAACTCAGTAACCACAACACAGAACGTGAGCAACTCCGCTGGAAAAAGATACGATTGGAAATAATTACCATTGACAAGGAAATTACTATCCTTTTGATTTAATTTCCTTTTTTTTTTCCTAAATAGACAACTTAAAATAATCAACTTACAATTTCCATAAAGCAAGTAACTCCGAAAAAACCTGAATTCTGAACATCCCACATATAAAATAAAGATACACATCCCCATGAGAGAATATTCAGCAGGTTTCTCTTGAAATCTATCTCCAAAATACTGGCTACTCCTTATTTTATCTAATATTTTTTAAGTTGAAAACCTGTAACGACATTTCACTGTACTGTCAGCATCTGCCAGCCCTGTGACCAGTCAGCAGAGAACAGAGTTATTAACTCATAATTCAATTCAGGCCAATTCTGCAAGAGAGTGGAAGCTGACAACAGCTTGGGGCTTATCACCTCTTATGTCACAGGAGCTTTAACTTGCAATTGCATCCATCAGACAGACTTTTCAGTTCAGCACATAGTTCACTTAGATTACGCTCCTCCAAATCATCCTGCACCACAGCTCCAGGGAATCAACGCAGAATTATTCTACAGAACGGCACAAACCAGTGTTACGGTACAAATCCAAAAATGATGAGAACGAAGAGTTTTCTTTTCATTATCTCCAGACTCTAACCAAAAAAAACCAAGAAGCAGAGCTCAGCCCTTCACAATGTAAAAGATACACACTGGTTAGGTTGAGCTTCAGAAGTTTAGGTCTCAGAACGCAGCGGTTAATATTTTTATTAACAACTAGGACGGCCACAAGTGGGAAGACTGGAAGTATAACATAGGACCAGAAAGAACGCTGAAATTAGCCCCATCATTTCATGCTCTGATCAATAGGAGATCATCTGCTACTACGATTGCTGCAATTTGAATACACGATGCCCTTCTGAAATTAAAAGACTGTATCAGTAATACTCACTAAAAATGTAGAAAATAGACGAACAGAATGATTGAAAGAGAACTAGGCACAATGCTAGGGACTCCTTGGGCTATATTCTGAGATTTGTGCTCTAAACAAATAAATAAATAAATAAAATATAATATAATATATATATTTAAGATTATAGTAATTGCAGCTAGCAAAATTTTAATTTATGTTTCAAATGAGCTGTGATACAGAGGAAAAAACATAGCACATAGCAACATTCTATTATCAGTGGAGATATCATCATTAGGTGTAATATAGAATAAGCAACCCGCCATTTTGAATTTTCTTTCCCTCAGTTGTGAAACCTACGTTGATAGTAGAGGTGGAGATACACCACTGTCGATCATCGGATTCACAGGAGCACAAGCAGCATGGCTGCTGCTTTGATCTTCAAGGAAGTCACACATTGCTTTCTGAAAAATCATTTCACTTGATATTGGTCTCTCCACATTAGCTAAACCAGGCCTGTGACTTCAGTACCAGAAGAAAAAGCAATTTTCCTCACAGCACACTATTTTCAGCTTGAGTTTTACATCCACTTTGCCGAGGAACCAGAAGTTCAGAGCTCTCAATTCCCGTTGTCTCTGCTCTCCAAACATGCACGTATACACACACTATTAGAGGACTTTTTGCACTTTTGCAGCTTTTGTTTGTTCAACAACAACAACGTGGATGGAGAAAAAAAGAAAGCCCTCCCTTCCTTCCCCACTCTGCCCCCTCAAATGATCTGCTTTTAATCACAACCAACATTTAAACAGACATTAGAAAGGAGAGGCTACCCCTTTATAATTACGGAGCTTGATAATTACCTGGTGACTTGTAACAGACCCGTTCTCAATGCATCTCCCTTCCTCTCTCCCTTGATAACGTAATCTAATCTCTTGGCTATGCTTTCATCTGGCATCCAATGCACGTTGTTTATCAAACAACAATCTTTTCTTAGGTAATGACAGAACAAAGGCAAGGAAGAGCAACTACGGTAATACTACAGCACTTACCACTTCAAAAGTAACTGCATCGGTATAATTTACATTGCCTCTGTGCTTTTATTCTTCTTTTAAATCTAGTGTTATCTCCTCTACGTGAGACCGTGACCTACCTTCACCCGTGTACTGGACTCTCTATACATTTACACATTACAGAAGCTATTGTGCAAAATGTCAGCAGTGGAAGTCAAAACTAAAAACATGGAACCCAAATACAGAAAGCTGAGATATTCATTATACATCTTCATATTTGAAAGCAAGGGCATGTTCTATGACAAGAAAATCATATGCGTTATGTTACTGGGCTAAAAAAACCCACACATTTTACTCTCTCAATAGCACATTCAGAAATTCTGATAAGACTCTAAACACAAGCTAAATTTCTCTAATTTCTTACACCTCAAAATGGAAGAGAGGTCAGGTTGCAGAAGTTTCTGGTTTGGATTTTCTGGAGCAAAGAATCCTGTTTCCTAAAAATGCTTGTACTCCACATTCCCTGTGTGCCTTAACTTTCAATAGTTCCTCACATCTGCAAAGCAGAACAGGACGGCCCCTGCAACACCCCACCTGTGCTATATTGAAGACACAATTCTGCTGTAACAAAGAACCACGGCTCCAAATCCCTAATATGTTGACAGTTTACAACTACAAGGACTATAAATGGTAGCACAGTAGTAAAAATAAATCTGCAATTAGCAGCCTGGTATCAAATCACACAGGAACAGCTGGGTTCATCTGTATAAATGGTATCTGCAGATCCAGGGTAGTACTAAGCACTGAGTCCCAAGTCTGGTTGCTCTTATCAGGTGTCTTTCACCACAAAAAAATGTAAAACAATTTAAAAATAGATCTGCGTCAAGGAAGAGATGGAGGAGAATGAGATATACAGATATATAGTACCATGTTAATCTAAGCTTTAAGATCTTTGTACCCAAATAAACTGCATACATGCATAATTACAAAAGAAAGCCCTCAAGTGACTCTGAGAGTCACATCAGCATAAGCCCTTCACAAAGACAAATCATAATATGGCCTGGCCGTGCTTGTATTTATGACTGATTGCCAAAGCATAATAGCTTCATGCTCCGTGATACAGACCCAAACTAATATTGCTGTTAAGATGATTATAATATCTTCTCCTGCTCACTTTTCATGCTATTTGAATAGGTTCATGGAGAAGTTCCATCTTCCCTAACCATGAGTTGAAGCACACGGCTCTGACAACACTCTCCAAAGACAGAGCATAACCACCGACTTACACAGCAGTGAGCCAACGAAGCACTGAGATTAATAAATCAAAAACCACAGAAAGATGTGGTTTTGTGGGTGCGAGGATGCTGCCAGGTTGTGATGCTGTTTCAGGTTGAAAACGCTGTCCCGGGACAGGCAAATCAGGTCGACTGCAGAACTAAAGGTAGGGGGGAAAGGCGTAACAGCACTGCCAGTCAAGTGTGGGATGGGGATATTCCTCCATCGTTCATCAGGTGAGACAGCCATTCCCTCAAGCACCGAGTGACCTCATGACACTAAGTTAGCCAATATTATAAGAAGAAAAAAAGAGAGAAAGACACTCACAATTTTTTCCTGAGAACTCTTTGCTTACTTAGTGAAGTAAAGAAAAATCAAATACAAAAGTTTTGTAAAAAGTAATTATTATCCTCTATAAAAATATTCTTTCAGAGGCCTTTACAATAATGCTCTTTGCAGACATTCACAGAGCTATAAGGAAGCTCACGAGGACAAGCCAAAAAGAATGATGTCAAAGCTTTGCTGACAGAACAGAAAACTGTTCTGGTTCTCCAGAAAGAGGAAAGGCCTCGGGACCTAGTTATCCAACTAAATTAATATTTATAATAAATAACTCACAGAATATATTTTTCATTGACAGTAATTTTTGCAAAAACCCAAAGCACTTCAGATAGGAATGTATAAGAAAACATTTTTTAAAAAGCCACTTCTGTGATAAAACAGCAGTTACGAAGCCACACATAAAAAAAATGAGATATAAACCCACGATTTCTTTAATGCCAGCGCTTAACCGGAGAGCTTTTCCTGACTCCAAGACATTACGCCTCTGGCGATCTTGCGAGAAAGTAGGGCACTTTGCTTCCCCTCCGCCGCTCCCCCCATGCGCAAAGGAAGTTGTTATGACACGGAACAGGTGTGGAGCTTTGACTCAACAGCCACGCACGACTTCCCATTATATACCTATCACTTCTGGGACCACTTACACTGTCTTCTGCCACGAGGTTAGGCCGGAGGTGAAAGAAGCCGTGCCACATCCTATCAATCCGGCAGCGTGCGCACAAAACCTGTCTCTTTGCATTTGTTATGTGAAGAGACCCTGTATGCACTGTCCCTCCTCATGTGTTCCTGCTCTGGCCTCTTCTGCTTTAGGGAAAGAAAAGGAAATAAAAGGGGAAAAGAAAAGGGAAAAAAAGGGGGGAAAAGAAAAAAAGGGGAAAAAGAAAAGAAAAAAAGGGGGAAACAGAAAAGAAAAAAAAAAGGGGGAAACAGAAAAGAAAAAAAAAGGGGGAAACAAAAGAAAAAAAAAGGGGGAAACAAAAGAAAAAAAAGGGGGAAACAGAAAAGAAAAAAAAGGGGGAAACAAAAGAAAAAAAAGGGGGAAACAAAAGAAAAAAAAGGGGGAAACAAAAGAAAAAAAAGGGGGAAACAGAAAAGAAAAAAAAAGGGGGAAACAGAAAAAAGGGGGAAACAAAAAAAAAAAAGGGGGAAAAGGGCACTCTGAGAAGCATGTAAATCAACACAATAGATCCTAGCCAAAGGAAAAGTTTCATCAGCATGCTAACCATTTAATTTCCTCCCAATCACTTGTGTAACAGCAGTGGGTAAATTGGATGGATTTAGGCTGTTTCTAATGGTATTTATTTTTAAGCAGTTACACTCCCCGAACAATGGCAACAACAGTGCTTTAACTGGGCCTTCACAGCTTTTGCACCTGAACCTTTCAGTAAAATCCTTTCACAGCAATCCCACATCCCCTCGGCAAAATACTGAGTCATGAGAAGATACGCAGGGCAATTCACAAGTTAATTCAGGTACCAGCCGTACAGTTCGATAAATGCAACCCCTGGACTAAATACAGACCCCTTCCTCCGCACCGCGTGAAGAGCAACACTGCTGGACACGGACTGTCCTGCTTTTAAGTCGTCCAGTTCTCCCATGGAAAAAAAAGTGCAGATAGTGAAAAAGTTTCTACAAGAAGCACCACCAACCCACCCATCTCTCAATAACGCTGTCATTATTTAGTAAGTATCTTGGTCAGCACATGCTGGTTGCTACCAGTAAAAAGCAAACTTCTGGAGCAGTTGCCAAGTGTTAAAATACTTTGCACCTGTTTCTGCACCTAAACTCCGGGCGCTTTAGCAGCCCCAGCTTTCGCTCAGTGCCGGGCGGAGCCGGTGAGGGTGGGGAAGGCAGGATGCTCCCCTGCAAGGTCTCCACATCTGCAGAGGCAAAGGGGAGGGAGGAGGAGAGGAACCCAGAGCATGTCCTTCCGTAAGCCTGTAACTAAGAAAATCCCTTCGTGACGGAACAACTTCCACAAATGTCACCTATCCAGCAAATTACTGCTACTCCTCGCAACCTATGCCACTGCCAATAATTCCTGGTAAGCAGAGGTTAACAGACCTGCAGTACCTACAGGATAACTCTTGTAAAAATGACAAACCCCAAGCGAATCATCACTTTATTAGCCACTGATTACCCCCATCTATAAGAAAACTGCCATAATTAACCTTCCCATTGCTGTTTCCCACCTTTCTTAATTTTTGTAATAAAATTACAGCACGGTTACTACTTCTATTTTACTACAAGAGTCATGCTATGATTTTACTACAAGAGAACACTGATCAGTAAAAGTGTATGTTTTAAAACATTAAAGTTGGGGTTATTGTCTCCATTTTCTAAGAAAGTACTGTAACAGCTGAATAAGGAAAGGTTATTTTAACCTCCAAAGGCTATTGTTCCTCTTTTTTTTTTCTCCCCAAAATTGTCTGGAGCCAAACAACACAAGGCTGCTGTGCCCTGGGTGAGAATGGAAGGGGGGGGATGCTAGGAGGGGGGTGCCTGTTTACAATTACTCCATTCCTGGTTTTAATGAATCTTTCTGAACGACCACTAAAGTGCTGGTTTTGTTCTTTGGAACAAGGGAGCTATTACTGGAGGACTAAAAAGGAAGGAAAAGGGAAAGCAAACAGAAAGCTGCCAAACTCAAAGGCGTTGCAAACATTTTGGCTCTATGTCCGGGGGTAATCTGCTCTGCAGGCACAGGGCTGTCCCTACACATCTGCAGTCTCGTCTCTTCCTCCTCCTTGACACACTAAAACGAAACAGCTGAGATAAGGGAGAACAAGAGAATGTCAGAACTGAAGTAAAAATTCACAGACACCTACCAAAATATGAAGAATTACATGATTCAAATTTGGGTAGTTAGAACTTCATCACGATCTACATTTGGCTACCTCTGCCCCTTGCAAGCAAGCCTTCCACAACCACATAAGTAACCCACTTCAAGAGGAAGGGATGGGTCACATTTGTCTTGCACCATCGTCGGCCTTCCCTGCGCTCCTTCTGATGGTCCCCAAGACCATCAAGAATCCAAGAACCTCCGCTGCAGATAGCCAACACAAAGACACAAAAAAGAGCAAAATCCACCGTTCTGCCTCTCTGCTCTACATATACCCTTTCCCTCTTCCTTGCAGTGGCCAGACCTTCAGAAACTGTACTGCTAAATATCAGGCCAAGGATTTAAACTGAAGGACAACAAGAACTTGCAAACCACCTCACAAGGCTCCCTTGAGAGCCTTCACTGAGGATGCCGAGTATTTCACTGAGGAACCTGGCTTTCTGAGTTTTTTCCAAGGCTGGTAAGGTTGCAAAGCATCAGACGTTCTTAGTCCAGCAACCTCATCAGCAGAAAAGCTATTTTAGATTTGGTTCTTACCATATCTTAGTTAAATATTGCCCTTCTCACAAGCACAGGGGGGAGTATATTTCATGATTGACCGAAAAGTATTATAATGACAACTAATATGTTTTCCTTCAACAAAATTGTTTAAAAAAAAAATTGTATGATATAGACATACAAAAATGGCATTACATGGTTTGTTTTATGTGGTTTAACTACTCTATTGACACTCATTTAGAGAAACGTCCTTAAGCCACAGGGTTTGAGTGATATAGCCATGTCACATTTACGCCAGCAAAACCATCACGTACCTCAGCAAACTACCAAGTTTTTCTACATGCACAATCAAACGTGTCATCACTCCACTTTACTGAAAATGTTGCTCAGAAGAAAACAGTTTTCCCCTAATTCTCAGAAAAAAATGTGCAATGCTATATGACACTCCATTTTTAAAGCCGGCTGAGGGTGGACAGTTTCAATTAATTAACTCTTCAACATTTACATTTGTTTATTGACAAAAGATACTGGTCCTCTACTGTGTGTGAAACTATCAAGGTTGCACAGGGATGTTAAAATATCGTGGCTGTGATCTCACAGGTCTGTAGTACTGCTCCCTATTGCATTATTTCCAACGTCTTCAATAGCCATCAAATAGATCTGGGCTTGTATAACCATAATTGTACACACTCCTATACTGCATAGAGGTATTCGCATCTAAACCAAACATGTTAATATTCACCTGCTGCACACAGGGCAAAGACAAAATAGCTTTGCACCGCTTTCCTGCTTGCCTGTTCATACCGTAGAGAAGAAATTTTGCCCCTGTTAATTGCCAGTGTAGTATTCCGGAAGAGAGAGCTCCAAAGCAGGAAAAGCGGTAGTATTATCCTAAAGGAGAGAGTATCATCCAATAAATCCACAGTATTTCAAAGCAGGGGGGAAAAGAAAAAAGGGAGAGGAAGGAAATAAAACAGGAGAATGTAGTTAAGTTTTTCGCTTTTTTGACGTTTAGAGGAGCAACAAATCAACAAAGAAAAATTGTTTCTCTTTACCTTCACAGTAAGTGTTGGACACAGCAAAAAAAAAAAAAAATTAAGGAAAATATTTTTAAAATGCAATGATAGTATTAATTCTACTTCTGTGAGAAGTAGCAGTGCAAAAGAAAACTTTCCTTGAACACAATCAATTGGTGTGCACACATGGGATTCCTACCCTATAAAAATGAAATAATATATATTATTTAGCATAGGGTTTAATCACATGTGTTTTTGCTACAGCTCACCATGAAGGATTTGGCAACACTTCAGCAAGAAATCTGATAAAAGCAATAAAAATAAAATAAAAAAAGCTTGCAACAACATATTCTCTCATGAAGTATTGTATAAAGCAAGAAACTGCTCTAAACAAACACCAAAAAAAAAAAAAAAAGAGCAGACATCATTATACAAACCAGTACTTGTCTATTTTAACATCTCATTTCACACGTATCTTTGACAGAGAGGTTGCCATCAGGTGAGAAACATTACCTGTGTGCTTTCCATCCCTCAAGCTGAGCGTGTACCTACAGACTTGGAACTACCAGGACTCATCTGATGACAAGAAGTAACATTACCTTTATACTTTGCACGTGGCAGCCACATTTTGCCCTTCAGCTTCCCTGCGATGGTGGCTGGAACACACATTTTCCCTGCAAGGCAGCTTACGACTCAAACCAAGATGGGTAACGTACCACACACCTACCACAGAAGATGAAGAAGGATGTGCCATGCAAAGGAAGAGCAACCACAACGCAGACGACCACCTCTGCTGCTGCCTGTGGATCAAAACCTTCAGTCTCCACCTGGTGAGGATCCTCCAAGCTCCAGGAAGCAGAGGGTGACTCATATCATTAATAATAAGGACTTACATTCATTTTAAAATATAGACATGACAAAAATCATTTATATAATATTTCTTCTTAAAATCTGGATCGTTTTATTATCTGAGTAAATAGGAAATCCATTGTGCAATCTGGCAGAGATGCTCATCTCAGTGACACTGTATGGCAGTGTTTGCTATGAACTATTTTTCTCTCCTCTGCCACTTCTTAAAATTCAGTTTTCACTAGACACTTAGCACCATTAACCACCAGTTATCTAGAACGTAATTATCTCCTTCAAGTTACCAAAAATATAAATAGATTTTCCTTCCATCTTCTTTCCCATTCACCATTGCGTTCACTCTTGCCTTCTTTCTACTCCCATTTGGCCAAGATTAAAATCACAACGATAAAAGACGTGTTCCCTTTTCCAAAAGTTGTTGTACTCCCCGAACAACTGAGATTGCTGATCCCTGAACCTCCTCCCCAGCACCTTATCAGCGCTGGCCACATTGTTCCACTCCGAGAGCGTAACACCGAACTATTTTTATATCATCCCTATACTGCTCCGCATATATCTTAACGTTTGTTTGGTTTTTTGATTGTTGCTGCTCTCAGAGCAGATATTTTCACTGGCAGTGAGCCATCTACAAGTAATTCCTCAAACAAATACTTTGCACTGGGGAAATCTCAGGCAGATCCTACAGCATACACACAAGGGAGAACAAAATAAGGTTGCAGCTGCCCATGCAGGTCTGGTAAACTCCCAGAATCTGGCTTTACAAACTTAAAGTGTTTTTTATCAGATCCTTTCTACATATTTTTTTTTTTTTTTAAGCTTAAAAGAAGAGCTATCTGCAAGGAAAACCACAGAGTCTATCACATGGCACGCTGCTGACACAACGGCAGCTTGGGCTCCTCACTTTATGGTGGGCAGAGATTTTTTTTTTTTTTCTTCTGTTCAGTGCCCGACGCAATAGAGTACCGGTCTATCACCAGCGCTCCCAGTAGCCTTCCTGCATATGCTAACATAAATCCCCAATCCGCAGACCAGACACTTTCCATCTGGATGGAGAGAACAATTTGTGGCAGCAGGAGGATGTTATTCCGTACGTGGACCAGCCACTGGAAAGCCCTACCGCAGATAGGCAGCCTGTGGATTACACTACTATTTGCAAGGCAGCAGAGAAATTATTTCTTTTAAGACTTGGCTTCTTTCTCTGGCCCCTAAGGAGGAATGTGGTCCAGTGGTTACCAGCACCACAACCAAACACAGCCTTCTCTGAAAGCCTGGGTGACTAAATGGAGGCTATTTAAGAGCTCTGGTACAGTTACAATTAGACCTCTGCTTCTCCACAAGTATCTAATACGACCACAAGCAACATCTCAATCGTGTCATTTTGCAAACAGGGTGAGCGCTCCTTGCTTGCCTTCTGTCTGCGACACCACGCCACAACCACCATAAAATGCAGAGAACGAACATTCACTCAAGAGACTAATATATGTGCTTTTTTGGGATGCTTTTGCCCACAAACAACAGTGGGGAAGCTCCTGAATTCTCACCTCTTCCCTCTCCCCAAGCCAAAAATGTAGCTTCCTGCTTTGCAAACAAAGAGGAGACTGCCGTTAACACACAGAAAGCAGTACGTTGTCCAGACTACCCAAAACACAGAGATGATGTTTGCAGAATTCTGTGATAAGCTGATTAAATTTGCTGAGCAAATATATTTTCCATGGTCAAATCTAGGTGAATCCTCCCAGGCAAAGCAATTCTCCTGTTTGGATCATCACCAGTGCTGCAAAGATGAAGAGCCTGGAGTTTTTCAGAGACTCGATTTAATCTCAACAAATTATCCCATTTGGTTTTGGGTTTGTTTGTTTGTTTTGGTTTTTTTTTTCTTTTAATTCTCAGAATTAAACTGTCATGAAAACTTAAAGAAATGGGTCAGCCCAAAACAGAGAGCAAGCCCAGAATATTTAAGTTACAGTGGTTAATGTCAGACATTATTTCCTTAGTGGTACCTATAGCTTTTCATACCACAGCAGTCAAAGAATGAGAAAGAACTGAGGCTTTGGGGTTTCTTCCCTATTTTACTTACACATACACAAGTGTTTGGTTTTTGTTTTTTGTTTTTTTTTTTTTTTCCCCCGGCTTGGCTCACGTCATTCAGGGAAAAGGCACAGCTACATCAGCAGAAAATCTCCTCCTGTCAGAGTACGTTGCTCCGCCAGAGCCTTCCATCAGCTTAGCCAGAGAAACACAGCTCCTGGGGACATTCCGCCACGCCAGCACGGTCACAAGTGTACAAACCTTGTGAGCAGAGCAGACACGAGCAGGGCTTCAGACACTCAAATCAAAATTAGTGCACAGGGGGGGATTTAATTTTCTATTAATTCAAGTTTGTGCATAATTTGTGTTACCTTGCACGAAAACACAACGATTGAATTTCTTCTCAGTTCAGGGTCCGGACATACAACATCGCTACTGCTACTCTTTCGCCAGCTGACACTTCTGTAGGAAGTGTATCTTGTACGGAGATTAAAGAGAAGGCAGGAAACAAGGGTATCTTAAAAGGAAATTCCCCACATTTTTTTTTCCCCTCTCAGATTCTAAAACAGGACAAAGATGATTTCAGGATTAAACGCACGGTATCTTTGTGGTGTCATTTACAGACCAGATGAAAACTGAAGTGAAACTGGGAGCACGAAGACAGGAGCCTGTTTTTCACAGTATTTTCACCAGATATTTTAACTGGCAAATATGTAAAGCCACAGCCAGCCACTTAAATTTGAAGGAGAAAAAAGTATCCTCCCAGCTATTGGTTTACTTTTTCTATGCATTTTGGAACACACAAAACCACTTCACACATCCTGCAGAGCAGCTGTGTGCCTACATCATATGGTAAAAACTAATTAAAAAATAAAAAAACCAGAACCAGTGATACAGCCCAGTCTAAACAGTGTCATGTCAGATGACAGCAGATTCTTGTTCCAGTAACCCTTACAGGACTTATTTTCTGTGTTATATATCCCATATTTCTCTCTCTTGCTGTCTCCTGCCATCAGCACTTGGATACACGCTACTGTCACACTACCTTGTCTGCAAAACGCAACGTTTCTGTAGATGTAGGCGCAGTACTTCAAACCAGTCATAATGGCGACATCATCATCCTGCTGAACGAAAATAAAACAGTTTCTATTTTCTTCCAGTTGCTCTTTCCCTTTGGCTCGTATTCTCAGTTCTTTGTATCTTTTCCCATTGCTACATGACACGGACTTATTTTTAGAGCATCTCTTTAGACAGGATTTTCACTGCTGCTGCACGACTGTGTGGAGAATACCGGGCAGCCACTGCACGTTGGCAAAAACCCTACTCATGCCTCCTCAGCAAGAAGTGGAAAGGAGAATAAGAAGAGAAGGGTATGGAGGGTATCATTTGCTACAAGGGCAAGCAGCATTTGCAATAACTGCGGGCAATCCAAAATGAGGTGTAACTTTTCCATGTTACACAAGTATTGGTCAGGAGTAGTGCTAGAGAGAGAGACGGACACAAGTCCCTCGCAAGTCTAGTGCAAGTGGCCATTAACAGCACGTTTTTTTCTTCAAGGAAAAAAAAAATGCTGGTATTATTCCCAGAGCGCCCACACTCAAGTCTTACTTTCAAAAACCAGAACAGGCCCATAAAGATCCTTAAGAATTTCATCCTCCTCCTCATTCGTGACACTGCATTTCTCTGGCAATCCAGGGTGGCAGAATTCAACTAAAACACATTTTCCCAAGCCAAAAAAAAAAAAAAAAAACCCAAAAAAAAAAACCAAAACAAAATCTTTCAGTCTTTACCATTTACACAAACTGGGCCATCCTGGAAGAGGCCAAACATCCTGTGTCTACAATAGCAGAAGACAGTCTTACTGCTCTTTACAGATCATCATCTATTTTTGCTGAAGGGATTTAGGGCATGCAGAGGATCAGAGAAAATCAGGCTCTTCAGCAGGCTCGTTCAAGTCGCAGAAGTGAGTATTTTTCACCTGCTCGCAGCACCCTGCGACAGATGAAAGGGTTGGAGGAGGAGAGCGTGGAGTACAAAACAGGAGGGGACGGAGGGGTCAAGAGACCCAGTTTGCCGTTGCCAGGCATGTCAGTCCCAGACCAAGAGTCACCTTGCGGAGGAAACGTTATATGCCACCAGGTTACTTCAGACATAGATTTGGTTTGGGCAAGGTGCAAGTGCTCCCTCACTGCATTTTCCTCCCTACCACGGCAGCTGTACACCAGTAACGCCCATTTAAGTTGAGATGGTGCCAACAGTATGTGTAAATAATACCTAAGGGGCAGATAAGACTTAGAAAGAGTCATTTGCAAAATTACTCTTTTAGAGACTTCAGCAACAATGTAAGTTTTGTGCATTCTAAAAAAATAAATAATAAATATAAACATTATCAGAGGACTTTCAACCCCGTAACAGACACTAAGTATTTTCTATTAATTTCAAAGCTAAAGTGAAAAAGTCACTATTGCCTTTATCCCTAATCTTTCCCTCCTTCTCCAGAGACTCAAGATAAATTTCAGAAACAACCAGATGGTCAGTAAGCATTAGAAAATGGCTTTTAATAATAAAACCTAATTAGTTCTGACCTGATCTCCACTGCACATTATCAGCTTTGGCCATCATAAGAACTTAGCAGTTCCACAACCATTACAGACAAAACTTGGGACACAAAGTCTCGTGAAAACCCTTACGCTCTGGCCCCCTTGTTTTTTTGCAAGGGACTTGAAATGGGACTAATAGATAGACAAGGAAATTAGTACTTGCATTAATAGCTCAGGTTTTTCTGAAGCTTTCACTTCCATTTAACACAGATCTATTCCGCAGATTTGCTTTTCCGTCTGACTATTTCAGGCTCGCTGGCAAAGCACTACAGTCGCAGAGAAGACTCCTTGCTGAAACAACAATTTTTCCCTTTATGGCTTCTTAGAGCCAATTCAAGGCGAAATAACAAAAAGGAAAGGAACAAAACAAACGCATAGCTGTCATTTAAAAACATATATTCTTAAAAGGCTTTAGGGGGATCATTTATGAAACACAAAGAGATTTCCTTCTTTAGCAGCGTTCCAACACTCCGCTCTTTCGTGCTTGCTCCAAGACATGAATATACTTGCCTAAAATGTCAGCGAGGTATTTATACAAAGGCAGCTCTTCAGAAACCCATTATTGTGAATACCAAACAGGAAGTACAGTAATACCACCGGTGTGCGTTAAATAAGGCTTAGTATAAACTGTGCTCTTCAATTAATAAGCAGTGTTAACCCCTTTAGGGGAAAGGGAGATGTAAAGTGCGAACTGAAAATACTGACTCATGATAAAACCTCTGGAGTATTTTTCCCACAAGGTTTTTTTTTGTTTTGTTAGCTTGTTTTGGTTTTGATTTTTTCTCCCCTCTCCTCCCCATAGCAGACAGAACACAACAGAGGATAGAATTTGCAATATAAATGAGAAAAAAAAATAAAAGGGTTGAAGTTTGATGATGTGCTGTAAAGTGAATAAAAGAAAAACATTAAAATATAATTTTAAAATGGTACAATAAATGCTTAATGACACTTTGCACTCTGCAGCTCCTTCCAGTTCTCATGCTTTCACTAACCAAGCCTTGTAACAACTGTGTCGTACAGAAGGTGCATCTTTAGGAAACCACTCCATCAACTACGCAAATACATCTGTACTGGTATACAAGGGTCAAAACTATTCAGGACAGGATATAAATAAAAATATCATATAATACTGAATATCCCTCAGTCACTTAGCTGGTGTTCTACAAAACAGTACAATTAAAGTAAAAGTTAAAAATTACCAAAAAAAAAAAAAAAAAAAAAGCTTTTTTTGTAAGCTTTAACCATGGAGAAATAGAGAAATGTACTTTTTAATAATTTTTTAAAAAAACTGATTAATAAAACCCACATTACTCTACAGCAAGGCATACTCCAGGCAAAAAAAAAAAGTAAAGCTTTTTGTCTTATGTTGAATAAGAAAATACTATTAAATAGACAGATTTCTAGAATACAAGTGAGACAACCTAATCACCAGTTTGTTCTTTTCAAACACACACAGCTACAGTTAAAAAAAAAAAAAAAAAAAAAAAAAAAAAATCCAAGAGCTTCACAAGAACAAAGACCTGAAACAAAAACCACATGCAAATCTCAGATGGGCAGAAATCAAAGCTCCTCTTTTCTAAGGTCTGACAAACCTCTATCTATTTACCAATGTGTAAGAACTTCTCTTCCGACACAACTCAGTGGGACGGTCTCTCTCTCCGCTTTCTCCTAGATGCGGAGTATTCTGCAATCTTCACGCAAGCTAACAGATTGAACTTTGGTTTGACTGCCATCTGCTGATCCCACATTTTGGGAACCTGAAGTCTCATTTAAAAACACGTGCACAAAGCTTTCACAACCTTCAGTGTTTCTTCTTCTAGTTCTTGGTTACAAATTACAGAATTAGAGATAACAAGTATTTATGTTTTTTAAAAAATAAATAAAATTAGACCAAATTGTCCTGGCATTTAGCATCCTTTAGCTGACTTTCAGATAAACAAACACAGAAAATATAATAATTTTGTGTGCATGAATAAGACGGCAATTGAAACAAAAGCATGCAACATAAGTCTATTGTGATAGTTAAGAAACAGAATCAGGTACAACAGCTACTCCTTAGAGAAAAGAGATATATTAAAAAACCAAGGAAAATATAAAATAGTAATAGGTCACCTTCATATTTCTCTGCAAGGGAGAACATGACAACTATTCATTTTGACACTAAAATATTTGATATTATATAAAATTATTATATAAATGCATATATACATTTCACTGTATCCCAATGAAACACACACACAAAGGAAGCCAAATTCACTTTCAGGACCCTCATATTTTGCTGTTTTCTTTCCTTCAAAATAGCATATACTTCCTGAAAGGGTGATTTGGTTGCTGATGCTGAAATGATGGAATCAAGATGAGAATACAATGACACCTACCAGTCTCTTTGGAAGTGACCACAGACTGTGGACTTGAAGTGGTTTTTGGGGTTTTTTATCTAACCAAGTATGGTTTTATCAGTCCAACTCACCATTTAGACAAATATCACTACAGCTCAAAGCTGAAATTGAAGCAATAAGAGATTTATTCCCCTGTTCCAGCTGGTAAAAACATCTCCAGCTCGTATAAGCATCTACAACAGGTGACTGAGCAGCCTGTGCATGTGCAGAAAGTTATCATCTCAGGGCACCAGGACCAGCTGGCTGCAAAAATACCTGGTTTATTTTCACTGTCTCCCTCAACTTTGATGAGGCAGGAGAGTTCTTATATCTCACTTTTCCTCTTCTCAATTTGTTCCTTCAGCAAAGCTGTAGTTCTTTCATTCCTTAATTACATGATAAAAGTGAAAAAATCAAGTTATTATATTTACATAATTATTGTTTAAGTGTATTATAAAAATATATTATCTTTGTTTAAATGTATTGTACAAGTATATTATATTTACATAAGTAGACATGGTTAAAAGCCAAAGGGTTCAGAATTGCCAAAACAACAACTGTTTCAGTACAGTTTGCATCCACAGTATATTTCTGCCTAATCTAGACAAGAACTTTAGTCACCTTCTTCTAGTTCCTAAAATTACAATTCTGCAAACGTTCAAATATATGCTTAGCTTTAAAGTAAAGCTTATGCACAAATGATTTCAGTGCTGGAAACAAATGCAATCTTTGGCTTATGGGAAATAGAACGCAGTTATAAAGGCTTGAGTGTGGACTGCAGGAGTTCCAGCAAACCTACCCAGGTTCCAGGTTCAGATCTTCTGTATCAGTATTTCTGTGAGAATAAGATCCACATGAGTCAAAAAGTAAACCCATGGAAATTTTACCACAAAAAAAAAAAAAAAACCCAAACCAAAATAGGCTGCCATTTGAATAACGAGTTTGGATTTCTCCACAAGCCCAAAATTTCAGGTGGCACACCAGGTACAGAACTTCTTGCGATTCTGAGTCAAACTGCAACTTTTATTCTCTCAGAACAGTACTAATTAAAATCATTTATTTCAAAATATATCCAGTGTCTCAGAAGGTTAATGGTTCCAATTAATATTTTTCCTTTTCCAAGAACTTGTATTATTTATGTTCTGTCACAGCATTGCTGGCAGATCGCGTTAAAATATGCCTTTGTTGTGGAAATGCGCCTGCTTAAACAGTTTCTTTATTTGTGATGTGGCATCTTCTGTGAAACATACTCTATTTTCACATGCAAAGCAAAGACAGGACAGATTGCTATTCTCTACAAAGCCTGTAAATGATCTTGTACAAGTCCTGCCAATGACCTAGGACCTTCAGCAGTGGCTTCTTTCCTTTTCTTGCGCTGTCCACTAGAAATCAAAGTAACTCAAAAATAAAAGTAATCCCAAAAGAGGAAACATAAGACTTCCCCTTCAGCCACAATTCTGAAATCTCTTTGGACGCAGTGGGGTTGCACAGTTTCAGAAGAGGGAAGAATTTTGTCCTCTGTGAGTGCTAATCGGCAATTTTCTCGAGAAGCAGCGACAGAACAGCATCTAATGCCTCAATTACAGTGCCGACAGCAATTACAGTTTGTTTTTTTTTTTTCTCATTGCTATTACAAGCACTCTCGTTCACAATGCACAAAGGATATAGAGGTCCTTAATAAAAAGTCTTCATTCTTCGATAGGCACTACTCTAGCCGTAATTCCAGCGAGGAGCGTGACCTATTTCCAGCTCACACCGATTCTTTGCGCTTGACAATCCATCACTTGACAATACTTTTTCTGAGAGCCAGCAGACAGTTGAAGCAATATCATAAAATACTTCCCTCTTGGTGTGGCAAGTCTACATTCTGATAGCAAAAAGCACACATGAGCAAGACCAAAAAACCTCACTACTTATTTTCCAAACCACAACAGCACACTATTTAGCATACGCCGGTACTGCTGAATCTAGCTAAGACATACCTTTCATTTAAGAAATGAACTGTTTATTTCTGTTGCAGAGAACTAAATGATTATTTATGAGTGATATCCTTCGTAGCCAATATTTCTGGCTGAAGAATAAGGTTTGCACCCTCGTTCCCCTGAGAAATGCATTGTTTCTAGGTACAGGCAGGGAAGCTCAGAGGAGCAGAAGGAAGAGGAATCAGTGAGGAAATCTAGGCTGAAGCCAGTTACATTTCCTCACACCCCCTCAGATGGCATCATTAGTGCATGAAGACAAGAGAGAAGCTCAGATATCAGATCAAAATGGTACTTGAGCACTAAACCAGGTATTTAAAGACTTTAACACGCTTCAGTTTTAAATGCATGAGAGAATGGCGTTCCAACTTTATTTTTAAAAAGAGAGAATTTTGTAAGCTAGCACAGAGTACTTACATTCCTTAATAAAACTAAAATAAATGGCCATTTTATAAGTGCAGTAACATGTTCCAAAGTGTGCCTTTGCCAATTACACAAACCTCATATGCTGACTGATGAAGACACACACCCTGGCGTGTGTTCTTGCTTACATATCTCACATGCCTCCCTCTTAAGTAATGGAATAAGACTTGCCTTGCAAACCGGCTCATGCTGCCTCTTCTCGCTCGGTGACTTCTGCAGAAAATATTAACTGCTAAGAAAAACAACTTCTGAAACAGAGTTAAGCTATTTACAATCTCAAGTACACTCTCTCTGCCTGCAAGACCCAACTCCGTGACAACCTACATTTTCTGTATCACTGTCAGGCATGTGTCTTCCCCCAGACTAGGCTGGCATTCAGCATTTTTCTGCGTTCGTTGCTGCTTACTGTGAAGAAGTGGTCCTCCTTACAGATGGCTTTTTCCATACCAGCCAGTCACTCTCAATGACTGCCTGTTTCACTATTTCTCTATCATAAAAAGATGGGCACGCTCATGCTCTCCACATAATGACAAGGTACACTATGGTATGGGGATGACCTTTTTCTAGCATGATTTTTCTCTCTTAAAAAATTTAGGGTTTTTTCAAATTTTGTTTTGTTTCTATTTGCTTATTTTGAATACACGCTTACTAGTGCATAATAACTCTAACAGAAAGGCATGCTTTGTACAAAAGAATACATTTCCCAGTCTGTTGGAAGCCAGTCTGTGATTTTTTTTTTTTTTTTTTTTTCCAGTCACAGGACTTAATTCCACAGAGCTATCAATGTCAGGACCTGCAACTCACCTATCGTGGTCACTTATGACAAGACATAGCACAAGCAGTGCCACACTCATTGTTCCTCTCCCTTTCCTTTTCAGAACCAATGTACAACAGCGCACAGGAATTAAAATTCTCTTAAGCTCATTATATTGTGTCATGCTTTATCTCTCATTGCTCCACTCTCAGTAAGAGCCCAACTGGGCTTGTCAGGATTTGTCTATAGATAACAGCATGTACTGGCAGGACACAGGCTTTCCTACGTTACCTCTCCATTGCGACACAATACAGACCCCTTCATCTCACCTATTCTTCCTGTATAAAATTTGCATCTCTTTTATGAGTTCTAATACCAAAGAAATGATGCAATACAGGAGCCTTAACTTCTGATTATATAGTTATTCAAAGCAACAAGGATGAAGACTGAGGGTAAAGAATTGTCCAAGACTCTCAGGAGACTCAGCAATTGGATAACACTCAATGTAAGTAAACGCAAAGTGATGAACATGGGAAATTCAATCTTTCCTTCATATATAAACAGATGTGCTCTGAGATGAATCATTGCCACTTCTAGTTTTAATAGACAGTGATGAAAACTTTAGCTCAGTTCTTGGCAGCAGTGAAAAAAGCAAACCAAGTTTTAAAAATTCAGAACTGCTAATAAAAGAGTAAAGACGGAAACAGAAAGCATCATTATGCACCCATACAAACCCAAGCTGCACCCACACCTTGGGTACTGTACGCAGTCCCAGTCCCTTTCTCTCAGAAAGGATATAATACATCTGGAAAATGTTCAGAGAAGGACAGCAAGGACAATCAAAGGCATAAACCAGTTTCTGTTTAAGGGGACAGCTGGCTCTCCTTTCATTCTGCATAGAAACACCTTGTTCACCTACTTCAGTTACTCAGAAGTTGATTTTTTATTTTTCTTTTTTTTAAGAAAATAATACATAGCTTTGTAGCAAAGTAGAAGGGTGTGCACCAGGGAAAGGCGAAGCTTCAGGTTTGCACCTCAGCTGTTTTGAGAACCAGCTGCTTTGCCAGGAACAGAGCACAGAGACATATGGAACAGGGGCGCAAAGGCATGAGTTGGTACAAAAATCATCATTCTTGTTTATTTCCTGTGAGAGTGTGAAAAATTATCATCCGCTCTGTTCAGAAACAGGTTCTAAAATGCCTGCAAAGTTGTTTTGGTTTTTGGGTTGTCCATGGAATACAAATAATAAAGCCACAGTGATGTTTCACTTCATCCTCTTCCACCTGTGAAGTGAAGGGTAGTTAATTTGCCTTCCCTTCTCTGCGCGGTGTTTTAGAAGGTACCACTGCCGGTGACACAGAAGCGTATTCATACACAGGCCATAACGCACAAGCCAGCAATGGCTGCAGCCCTCTGCATAAGTAGCCCAATATTTCAAGAGGTTTATTTACCTCTGTTTATTTACCTTCATACTCTGTTAGTTCTCTGTCTCTGTGTCTTCACCTGAGAAAATGTCTAGTGGCATTGATACAAGCTCTGATATCCTTTTCTATCATCCTGCCAACCCAGTTGCCAAACACAGTTTCCAAAGCAAAACTCCCTGTACGGGAAATAACAAAGCAGATTTGGGGGGGTGGGAAGAATCATAGGAGGATAGGGATGGAAAAAATTTGTTATAGAGGAGTTACAGCTATTGATGTGAGGTTACAGGGAAAAGACACCAGTGGCAGCAGCATAACTTGAACATATACAATTAATTTCAGATTAGATAGATTTTTCTATTTTCTAAAATCCGTCTTCATAACAGACTGGCTTATGTTGGCATTTTAACTTTGAGTGAGGCTACTAATGGGAAAATGGAACACACATCCTATCTGAAGTAGTGGTCAGTAAAATCGAAGCAGCTCATCTTCATGTTTTAAATAACTGTCGGTATCATGTGATCACCAAAACAAAAGGTCAGTTCCCAAAATCACCTTTTTCAGCACCTGACAGGGAACAGAAATTCAAGAAGATGCTGTAGGCAGCAATCAGAATATTGTCATAAAGTGTGTACAAAGCACAATTAACAGAGGGCTTTTCCAAAATCCTTTCTGTACATCTGGTATATGCTTCTCTGTAGCACAAAGCTTCATTTGCCATGGAGGGAATACACATACATTTAAAACAAAGGAAGAAGTAACTACACCCAATTTAATTAAATTCCTTAACTAAGGAAGAACATGTAACAGACATAATCCCCAATCCCCAAAAGGAGCAGTCCCTTCAGATTTCCAGGAGAACTACTGAGTCCTACCAGCCCTTGCCTGGCACCACTCAATCAAAACACTCATTTGACTTTCAGACCCTTCCGTCTCTATCAGCTTCAAATACTTTGTAGCTTACACGTTCTTCTAGGTTATCCCCAAAATCTAGAAAACTGTCGTGATTCTGAGCCAGTTCTCCCAATTGTATATACATCAAATCACACAGAGCTTCAAACAAGTTTTTGTTATTAAATTACATCGGCATATGCAAGCCTGAGGTACTCCAGTGACCTAAATAGCCATCCACCAAGTTTCCACTGTTCATATGAGATGTTAATGTCTCATTTGGACATGACTAGAGCCCCATCTTTGCAGTCCTGCATGCATGCGTAACAATCCTTCCACATAACTTAGGAAAACGATACATTATGAATCACTGACCCCCAGATCGCTCCCTTGTCTCTTATGCTGCATTATTCTAGCACTGCCTTCATTCAGCTTGATGTTAAGACATATTTTTTTAAATAACTAAGATCTTAGAGAAAGAACCTGTTTTTCCTGAACAAACTTATTATCTTTCATTGTTATTTGCACTGCACATGAAGGGTATTTCTACTTCCCTAAGCAGTACGTCCATCACGTGTGCGAGACATCCAGCTTTCATCACTGATGAAGCAAATAAAATGCAAAGCTGGATCTCCTTCAACACACACACAAAAAATAAAGTCAATTAGTGGAAATTCAGCCTATGATGTCCTATTTTTCCTTCTCCCCAAAGAGGTTTCACAAACAAAACAATGGTCCTAATCAACTGAATAGACTAATGAAAGCATCTAATATCCATAAAGAACCTTAAGCAAAACATTACTCATATCCTTACGGAGAAGCAAGTGTGTATCCCTAAATTCCCCGACTCTTTAGACACCTTTACTAACGTAGAGATCATATTCCAACTTGCTCACTATAAAGCTCTGAGGTTCAGAGGTTTTCCAAACCTGAAACTACAACAGAAAAGGTCACCACCTTAAAGTGTACAACCAAACAACGCAACTGTACACCAGCCGCCTCCTCCTCTCAAGCAGCACTCTGTTACGATTGATACTAAACCTGCGATACGCACAATGCTGCGCTTTCTATTTCACTGTGACTTCCATCTTTACTGAAACAGCTTCCACCCTGTCAGGGGAGAGATAAGTATCAACACTTAATATAGAAGTCACTCAACATTTTACATTATAACATCATGCATGTAGAAGCTTATGCTACTCTGAGCTTTAACCTTCTTGTCCTTTCCAGGCTGGCTGGCTGCCTTCAGCTGATTTGTTTTGTACCGTTCCCGTCAAAATATTTCGGCTGCTTTATTTACAATTTTTAAAAATTAAATAAAATTGTTTCACCCTAACCTTTGGAGGGAGGCCGTGAGAATTGACCACATTAGAAGGACTTGAAACACCTCAATTTGAAAAAGCTTTGTGAGGTTTCTTGACATTTTGCAGATGCATTTTCCAAGTTTTGACCACTCAAAGAATGATCCTACCAAGGCTCAAGGAGTCTGCAGGCCATGCTGGATCCAGGCTTCCAAAATGAAAGCAGGAAAAAATGACCTCTCCTCTTATTGAAGTCACTTGACTTCAAGTCAAGCAGGAGGAGAAGAAAGAGGACACTTGAACTGACTCCAAAAGAAAGAAAAGCCTGATACGAGGAGGGAACGCATTGAAAACCCAGAGTCTGGACATGGGGGCAAAACTGATACTCTTTAAGACAGAACTCTAGGTGTGGAAGCCTAGGAGGAAAGAGAGCCTTGGGGAATCCTTGCTGGGGAGCAACGCATCCAATGAGAAGTACAAGGACAGGGGAAAAAAGTTGACATCAATTGAGCAAGAAGACTAGAAGCAAGAATCATACTGAGATCAGATGAATAATTTACTGAAGATCATGAAGTCAAGAGACAGAGGACATACAGATCAAGAGGATACTCCATAAAGAGAGAGCAGGCAAATCGAATAAGGAGAAACACCAAGGAAGGACTATAAGGAAGGAGTTATGCTTATGGAAAGCTGGAAGAAACGTTACCACTGAAAAATGTAATTTATCTACTCATTCCTATGTTGTCAGAAAATATCCCGGCTAACAAGTACAGTCCCATTCTTGTATAGTAGACCCCACAAAGAACAGCAAAGGAGTTTAATATTGTTAACTGCCTGGTTCAAGCAAGCAAGTTCTCTATGGCAGACCTAGAGGGTCCTGTACTGCTCCTAACCAGGAAGATCTCAATATGACACCGCATGATGGAATCTGAACATTCCCCCGAGAAACTAGTAACTCTTCATCTGATTTAAACAGTGTAAATCAAAGACCTCAAAAGCGAGGAAATGCGAGTATTAAGGTAATTAAAGTAGAGGCAATGATAATGACTTGTAAAAATAATTTTCTAAATTAATGCAATTTAATTAATGATGCACAATGAAAACCACTTTAATTAACATAACTAAAGATTGCAGTATGACGTACATGCACAAAGCAGAATGATTTAAGATTGCACACGCAATCTTACCTATGGCAGTTCTTAAATCACAGGTGCTCGACAAACACAACATTCTCTGTAATGCTACTTGAATGTAGCAGACAAAAAAAAAAAAAAATCTACATACATACTGTGCATTTTGCATCCACAAAGAGGAAAGCTGGGCAGAAGACCAACTGCAAAGCAAGCCCTAAACGTGTCCGTGGCTACAGCCCAAGTACCATAATTGCAGCCGTCCCTCCAGCTTCTGTTCCTCACAGCACTGCGCTAACATCCTTCTCAGCGTTGCTCCCATAAATGTTTAAAACCCAAGACATTTTGGAATGTCTCTTCCTTAGCTGTTATCACTACCCTAATGAAGCTTATTAAACATAATAAGACTCAAGCCATCCAACACGCCGACTGTGAAACGCGTTTTGCTTTTCTGCTGCAAAGCCCAGTATCCCCAGTTACAAGCCACCAAGGCCCTGACAGCTCCCGAGGATGCTCCCATGGGAACCGAGCCAAGCCAGGCGCCTCTGGAGAGCTACTCAGCTGTACCCCTCCCCTGCACCTCCCAAACACTGACACAAAGCGGGAAGAGCGAACTGAAGGGATTTAGAAGCAAGAAGTTATCATGACATAGACTGTTCCCAAGTAATTAAAGGAGGAAGTGAAACCCATACCTTTATAAGCACACGCAGGCTCTAGCAGTTAAAACTTGCTGTACAGGTACCTGAAACTTAGTCATAAAATTAGTGTCACCTCTCTAGATAAAGTTGGTTACTTTGTCACTCAACCCACAGTAAGAATACAGCTGACCTAACCAGACACATCTGAATTTATACCCAGTCTGCATGTACTGCTCAAACGCATCTCACGTTTAATTTTGTACGTTCCCGTATTATCTTACAAATACAGTGTCATTTCCATGTTACTGTTAAAAAAAACCAAAACAAAACCCAAAAAACTCCACCTAGTATCACAGGTACATACTCATTAAACTGAGGGACGGTATTTACGCAACAACCACGGATCCCACTTTGTTGGTAATCTGGAGGCTCTCTAACATGCCGTGTTCCTCATCTGGACTTTGTGAGACCAAAAGGTACGAATAAGAACAAACTTTAACCCTTGGCCTTCACTTTCCCATCTTTGTACTCTTCCAAATGAAATAAATACACTTTGGTAACTTCAAGTAAGTTTTCTGGCATGTGTTGCAGAGAAGTTTATGAAAGTATTTGTGATGCTAAAACACATGACTGAGTCGATACGTGGAATGCTTTCCATTATAAAGAATAAGAGCAGGCATATTTATTTTTCTGTTCTATTTGAAGTAAAACTATTCTATTTTTCCATACATTGTTTGGGTGTATGTTTTCACAGACAAAATAAAGCCAACTTATCCTTGCCCTATAGTATATCTGTTAAAGGAGAAAATATGCAGCCCAGCAAGTTTTCCCTCCAACCCTTCTTTTCAGGCAAGTAATAAATCTTGAGTGAAAAAGTCACTGTGCTCTTCAGCTGTCACCACTAAGATTTTGTTTTTTAAAACCGTAGCAGCCTTAAGGCTGATTTACTACTCAGCTCTCCACACTCTGACAACCGAATAGTTGGAAACAAAAATCACTTTTGCACACCTGGAAATATTTTATTTGCCATACGCATGAGAAAACAAAGTTTTCATCAGCAAGGAAGAAGGAGGGGGAAAGGAGAGGGAGTGATGGTTCAGGTGAATCTCAAAATCTATTCTGTGCTTAAAGAGAAACTTCCTACATACGTACATGAACACATAAACCACCTCTGCGTTCACACGGAGTGGCCAGGCTCTTCGGGGACTATGGGTTTGCTATGCAATCCAGCCTCAAGTCATCAACTTGGAAGTCTTGGCCAGTGAACAGCAGTGCTCATCAACTGTGTCTATTTAGTCATGTCAGTTTGGCAACTGGAAAGAATGTGTGACAGCTTTTAAATAATTTTATTCACTCTTCTGCTCTTTTTTTTTTTTTAAATAAACTTAGTAAACTCTTAATCACCCTAAAATGCAAACATCTGATATTAATAAAGGCAAAATTAGACATTTGAGAAACAGCTACTTTCCAGAGCACTTCTTTGCCCCAGTCAGAGTTGCAAGTTTAACAAGATTAAGGGTGAAAACCCAAACACATAGCAGAGAAAAATCAATTGATGGAAAATGTGATGGTGCCAAGATTGTGAAACTATTGTAGAATATCAGATCCTCTTTTCCATGGCACGTAGTTTGATACCATTTTCCCCTAAAGCTTCATTTTCTGAAAATTTATTATATGCTCCAGAACAACCTTGTCTTCAAAAGAAATCCCAAATCTTCTGTTATTTCAAAGAACCATACCTGCACCTGGGCAAAATTATGTAAGCACTGTAGGTGCTGGCTGACTGAAAAGGAGACCCACAAAATCTTGCTCTCTATTTTTAATCCCAGGGCTTTACAAGAATACGAGGAGCGTCCTTTGACAAGCATTTAAAGTTAAAAAAAAAAAGAATAATTAATGGTTCAGCAGTGTGGAGAGACATGGTGGTTGCATTTACATACTTTGATTCATACTGCGAAATACTTTCCCACCTGTTCTACTCTCATGATGCCTACACAGCCCATCTACAAATGAAGACTGATTTCAGTAATAAGTTATTAGGTAGGGCAAGCAGTTTAGCAAATTACCTGTTAGTTATCTCTACCGGTCCCAGGGCTGGAATTCATCTCCAGCAACCTAGCAATGCCAAATAAGTATGCAAAAAGATTTTACTAGTATTTTTACTAGTGTTCACTTAGTATTCGTTTATTCAACTGTCATAAAATACTTTGCTGAGCAGTAAGCATCTCAGCACTGTCTCCTTCTAAAAAGGACCCAGTTTTGTGGCCCCATCTTCAAAATCAAGATGAAATCCGTAAAGCTGAGAAATGACAGCCAGAGACATATCCCCCTTCCTCTGCTTGTTTTGTATCACTACAAGACCAAGGGACTCTTGACTGCTCGTCCTTGAGCCAAATCCAGTGCAGAGTAGAACGAAAAGCTAGATATTTACATCTCCTCCTTCAGAGGTCTGAAGCAATGTAGCATAGGTGGGACCTTCTTTCAGGCATAGTTTGATCAGCGGGTTTCCCATCCGAGCACTAGGGATGGGGAGAAAAAAAAAAAAAAAAAAAAAAAAAAAAAAAAAAAAGCTCTCTTTCACAATTCCATGTATACCTCTATCTGTATTCACATACCCAAAGCAGCAGGGAGTGGTGGATGGTTTGTTGAGAAGATGGAGACAGACACTTCTCAGCAGTACACAGCAGGCACAAGTTACAGCAAGCTGGACTGTGAGATATAAGGAAAAAATTCTTCCTAGTGAAGGTGGTCAAACAGTATAGCAGGTGCCCAGAGGCTGCAAAATCTCCATCCTTGGAGAAACTCAAGACTCTCCTAGACCAGCCTTGAGCAACCTCATCTAATACGGAAGTTGGCCTTGCTCTAGCAGGAGGCTGGACAAGAAGACCCCCAGGGGCCCCTTCCAGCCTAGAGTATTCCACAGTCTTTGACCAAACAGGGGGGTGGATGGGTGTCACAGAGGAAAACATAGCACATGATCGACGGATGATGTGGCTTGTAACTCTACAGTTCTACACTACACTTGGGAGAACTGAAATCCTACCAAGTCAAAGCTGTAACACAGGAAGAACCTTAGTAAGACCTATCTGACCAAAATGGAAATCACAAATAGGCAAATAAGTAAAGAGCAAAATATACTACGTGGTGGTGAGTTATGTTTGTGCCGCTGCATCTGACTGCTAAACACGCTTGCAGCATCACCTGCTCTATAACAGCACATACACATTTCCAGACAATAATGAATAAATACGCAGGATTCTTTCCTATTCCTTTTAACTTGCAAAACTGCAAACCTAAATATTTGAATGTCTTCCATAACTCTTCAGAAAGACTGAACTTTGATGTTTTTAAAGAGGAAAGATTATTTACTTTTGCTGCAGGCAAGAAATTAAACTTTCTTCGCTGATTCTGCCAAATGGCTCTATCATGCATTTTTTATTTTCATCAAAACAAGCCACTTTAAATTAACAACATCCCATAACCACACAGTAATCAACATTTTGAGGGTCAGATCAACTTGATGAACCTCTGTTTGACTTCTCTGCCCAAAAGGCTCCTCCAAATCCAAATGAACCACGGGGGAGGGGAGTTTTATCCCCTTTCCTCATGCTTGGCAGTGGCTAGGAAGAATATAGGCAGCAGTTTGGTTTTATTTTATTCACGTAAGCAGAACAGACAACTCAGTAGTATCCACGTGGTTCTTTAAATAAGCTGAATCCAAACCCAGTGGTTAATACACCGAAGCCAACAGAGCTTATCCAAGGAACAGCAAAATTTGCAAGTGAAGGAAGAGAGGGTGGAAGAGGAAGAAAGTCAGAAGGAAGGCTATGGAGGAGGAAGTTTTTAAAAAGCAAAATAAATATGCAAAAGGAGGCAGCAAGAAATCCTCTGCACTGGCACAATACACAGAACACATATTCTTACACCAGCATGCAAGATGATTCAAGCCCTCCTGTACTAACAAAGCCTTCGTAAAGATTCAGTTCTTCAGAGTTCAACCTACCAGGATAGTTTCTGGTTTAAGCGACACTGAAACCCATGAAGGTCGACGAAATCCAGACCGTCATCAATCTGGAAACAATGGGCGACACTGACAGCACAGCATCTCATTAATCTTCACTTGTCCGATCACATCCTGTCATTCTCATGCAAATAGCATATTTGAGGATACATCTTTTCTCCCATGATAAGGAGAAGTGAAGCTGTCAGGCACACCAGGATGTCACCCTACACCACAGGCCCTCGCTTCACTCAGCGCCTCGTGTTTTACATCACAGCTAATGCGTTTGACATTCAAATCTGACCCAGCAGGAGGCCAAACTACCTGATGCCACAGCAACATGCATCTCGCTTCCTGTGTCAAAACATTCACCAAGGTCCCCAGGGTTCTGACAGTCTCTCTTCCTTCACTGTATCCTTGCTAATGGAGATTGAAACACTGCTTAAGAGGGGGGGGAAAAAAAAAAAAAAAAAAAAAAAAAATCTGCATGGGCAGGCAATGACAGCAACTCACCCTTCTCACCCAAGAAATAAGCCCAGTACTAAAAGGCTAGGAAAACAGGTTCCACCAAAAAAGAAAAAACAAAACAAAACAAAAACCACACAAAGCCTGATGTGTTTGTCTAAGTTTTCTTCCATGGAAATCTGTCAGACTACACTGCAAAGCTTGTGCACATATATGCCCAAATGGAACATTTCATTTCAAGCTAATCAAACCATACACAGTGTTCAAAATATTTTATGTGAGGTTTGTGGGGATAAGTGATCTCTCTTGTTAGGCCAGCTGATACAGGGGAAAATACAGACAAGCTTTGAATTGTAATCAGCTCCACAAAGTTACTGCAAAATACTTTTGGTATGAAAAGTCACTCCTGAGTGAGTGACACCAAAAACAAAAAGCATTTTTCCAATTATTGCTCATCAATGCTACTTACAGAATGAAGAATAAAAGGGAAGATTTCACTATTATTATTGACTCAGTGTTTTGTTTCTGTATCACTTTCAAAGAATGTTCAGAACATCTTGTTCCAGAATATTTCCCTTCCAAGAGAAGTCACTTTCTGTATCATGCACAGCTGAAAACAGTACGTGCCGTTTTTGTTTTCTTACGAAAACCAGAAACTATCCCAAAGTATTTCCAGCATCACATCAATGGGATGCAAAGTAGCTAAGTGCTACAAAGATGGGACACAACTTAAAGTTGTAATAGTATTTCACTACAATCATGACATCTTAGAGAAATTACCTTATTAATAGACATCTGTAACAAGTCAAAACAAGTTTACCATTAAGCTTAAAGACTGACTCAAAATCTATTCATTACCTGAAAGCAATACACTGTAGCATTCACAGGGATGATGAAGTCTGCACTGGGCTCAGGGGAATACCCTCACATGTGATATTCCCATGTGCTGTTCTCAAATTATGGAAGATTAATCATCACATATTTTCAGTTAAGGAGCAGTCACATATATGAAGATGCTGAATGGATTATTACCAATTTTGTAACCATATCATATAAAACTTAGAAAGCGTGCATTCCTCAAACATTTCTTGGTTTGAAAAGCTAAAAGATAGTTATAAAAAGCATACCAAGCATCTTCCCAGTCCCTGGAAGTAAAGAACACAGACTGCCTTGTGCCTTTAAACCACATGTAAAGCTCATGTATTAAAAATTACTGTAAAGTCATCATACACCTATGAAAAGAGGACACTTACTTATTGTAATACATAACTGAACTGGTATTTCCCTATAAAATATTAAATTGATGTTACCTTTTCAAAGGGATCACAGATCACACAGTAAACTAAAAGCCCATACTGAAAGATTTCCTATTAAGCAAAGTTCACAAAACACTTTCTGATGTCAGTTGTCTTTCTTCCAGGGGAAAAAGAAGGCGCAACACGTGCGCTGCAAACACTGCACAGACCCGGGAGAAGATGGTGGCCTGGTATAGCCTGCCTGGTCTGGATGAAGCATCATGTGAGCAATACCAACTCAAACGGTGAGCAATACCAACTCAAATGTGATTCTCCAGTTCCATTAAATTACAGTTTAAATTTGTCCTGCTGTTCTGTGAGTGAACACTTTCTACAAAGCTACCAGAAATAGCATTCACTGTGGGCCCAAGAGAAATCCAGCAAAAGGGAGAATGACAGAGGACTGAATTCCCAGGTGGTGATGGAGATAACACAGCAGAATGTTGAGCTGGCTCAGAAGGAAATTTCCTTTCTGTTCAACAAACAGATTTTTCTCAAGCTGAGCTTAGTCTGACCCCAAAGAATAGTCAAAGACAACTGAAATCAATTCGACAGAAGTGGAATCTTGAAAATTTCAATTTTGCACAAGCATGCTCTTCACTGATGAGTTTTACCATCTTTTACTGAAAACTCTTTGTTAGCTCTACCTTGCCATGGCAGGCACACAGATACTGCGTAAACTCCAGGTAAGCCTTTGTCACAGCACCTTCAGTTCAAAAGGGAAGAGGCTGTGCTCTGGAGCCAAAATACAAGGTTTTTTTCCTCAAGACTTCATGTATATATGAACCTTACTTTCAAAGTGTGCGCTCCATATGTATTTTATGCCTGAATGCTCCAAGACAAACAGCAAAGGCTGTTCCAGAAACAGCTTAAAATGGGAGAATTTGTTAACATAAAAAATATTTGAGAAACTTGTAAGAAACCCTAGAAAAGATCATAACGAAATAAATTCCGTTAGCTTGTCATCAAATTCACGAATGTTGTGAAGGTGAAAAGTTGTGGAATAAAGAACCTTACCAACACTACAAAACACATCTTAAAGGAAATCACTTCAGACTGCTCTGTCTACTGCACTTAGCTGTGAGAAGACACAGCAGTTGCAGGCATTTTTAAAGTGGATTTTCTAGAGGGCTGCTGGGTTGGTTTTGTGTTCAGAGGTTTTCTGCAGCAAATATTATAAGCCTCCCATTTTTACCAACTTGAAACGTTCTCGTTGCTCCAGCAGAGCTGCCGCAGGATCTAAGGAAAAATTGCACTGTTTACAGTTGGAAACCGTATTGCTGGCAGCAAGCTAATGGCACCAAGATGATATTTAATCTTTTGAAAGGAAGTAACTAATGAAACCAACAAACTCCAGCAACCTCCCGCATAAACAAACACAACAGAAGCAGTTTGACAGAAATGTTGTTGCACAAGTTCAATGAGCTTGATTTAAGGAAAATTTCTCCTAGGAAACAGATCCTTAAGGCAATCACAAAACATTTTGTTTCTGTTAAAAATTCTGTAGAAGGAAAAAAAAGCAAGGGACATGATCATTTCCTTTGCCTTGTCTTCATTGTCAAACTCCTACTCTTCATCATTACATTGATTAGACAACAGCTTGGAGAGTAAGAGACTGGAATTATTCCAAAAATCTGGGCTCCTCAAGAGAACAGGATATACGACAGAGCATCTATTCGTACCTTGTCTATCATGTCCGGTCTGTTTGTAGCTGCCAAAATTGTCACGTCCTTCAGCTGTTCTATCCCATCCATTTCCGTTAACAACTGAGCCAAGACACGGTCTGCTACATTTCCAGCACCTGAAGAGCTGATTTAAAAAAAAAAAAAAAAAAAAAAAAAAAAAAAAAAAAAAAAAAAAAAAAAAGTCACAGCATTAGGTTTCCCTAATTGGAGAAAGGAAAGAATATACTGTTCCTTTCAATTTACAGAGATACATCTTTTTTTTATCTTAGTTCTTTCTGGTTTTTATTCTCACCTTCAATCCCTGAAACAGTGTCAGTTGTGAGTAACAGTATCAAAGGGAGCAAATGCAAACTGGATAATTAGTCCTTCAAAAGATTCCTTGGTATTCAGGAAAGCAATGAGGTTTTTTTACTTACTGCCCTCCTATGTAGGTTGTAAAGAATTTTACACAATGTGGATGTCTGAAACAAATATTTTTAAGATCATTGAATTCATCAAGTTTCTTTACTAGTCAAACTTTCAGTTTTGGCACCATCCAAGTTAGTGCTTACATCACCCTACCCAAGAAAAAAATCGGGTAGTTAGGTATTTTGCAGAGTCTCTCTACGTTTTTATGTTCTCCCCATCAAATGAGAATAAATTGAGCGTTGACCGGCTACCTCATAATAGCACTGTCAGTCCTTTAACTCAGCTGATTTTCCAGATACCATGAAAAAAAGCCAAGATTGAGAATTGAAAACTCCAGTGTTGAAACCACCAATATGTGAAAAACCTAAATAGACAAGGCATAAAATATTCTAGGTTTGTTTTGTTGTTTTTTTTTTTTGAGTTTGAAATTAACTCTGGCAACCTTAAGTTTATGGAAAATTTGCTTAAATTGCTTAACTACATGTAACAAAAAGCACTAGAAAAATAAACTATTCATTTCATTAAAGCTTCCAATATTTCAAAAAGAGTAACCAAATGATGTACCACCTTCTTCCTAGACAATTCTTTGACACATGAAGAAGTGCACACATGCGTATGTGTGTGCGGAGACATTCACATATATAACAAAGAACGCAGAAAAGGAAGACGGTGCGTAAATCAAAGCAACAGCAATGCCTGCATCCCTGCCGTACACATCTCCTCCAAACAAATTCTCTAACTTTCCTATTCTACACTCACTTCTGTAATTTTCCAGCGCAAAACACTTAACTTATCAGACCTAGTCTGGAAAACATCTTTGAGGAGCTACAATAAGTGTTGGCTAACAGAATATTTAGGTCGCTAAGAAATATTAGAGAAGGGACTCGGGTTAGCTAGTCGTCAGCTTTTTGGTTTGCTGCAGCTGCGTTAGAAATTCCCAGGTGACATCAGAGCATTTCTAACATCACCTATGGGTCGCAGTCCCATCGACTTACTGGGGGCTGAACATGATAAAACACTTCAGGTGCTGGACAAGGATAGCAAACACTTTTCAAAGGACACACAGCTTAAAGGAAATTAAAATCAACTTTGTAACATAAGCTAGTCTCAGTAGGGATTTGGGCCTCCCATCTTGCATAAGTTTCACATTTACTCGACTTTATACCCAACAGACTGCACACAAGAACAAGCTAAGCAAAGGAAAAAAATAATTTTAAGACTGGGACCAAAATGTTACCATTATATGAGATGATCTGAAGCTGCTAAACTTTTTTTTTTTTAAGGGAACAAAGACCAAATATTTGGTTTTAAAGAGAGGTGGCTAGAACGGATATTACATCTTTCCCAATATAAACATTTCTCTTACAAGCTTCAGGGGTATTGCAGTACTGTACTAGGGGCTTTATCATTATCTGCTAAAAGTGGAGTAAAAAAAATTCTAAAAGCACGCACGCAAAACATACCAATAATAAAAACAGCATCAAATTAAGAGCTGTCTGGGCCCTATGACACCAGGAATTTCCAATTTCAGTGCTTTCATTTACATAGTTGATGAAGCTGTCCTGTGATGCACAGAATTTTTAGCACAGAATCTACAGCAAATTAGCATTGACGGGATACTCTATAAAAATCACAGGCAGGCACAGGTCTACATTGAGAGATCTCTTTCCCAGCTGCCTGGAGCTGCATCAGAGCTGCACCACGTGCTCCAAGAGCTCCAGCGCTGCCCAAGCTGTTAATCCGAAGGGTGACACGCAAGTACGCCTTTTTCTATTTTTCCCATGATTTCCCAGCAAGGGTTTCAAATTAACACAGGCGACGTTCATTAAGGCTGCCCGGACTTTTGACGCAAACGGCAGCCAGAGAAACAAATGATGATTAACCCTCCAGCCCCACGGAGGCACTGCCAAAAGCAACTTCCAGCCAAGGGGCTGCCTTTGCCCCCCTCTACCTGACCTCTGCACGCTGATGTCATCATCACAACTGCATGGAAATCATCCTCCAAAGGCACGTCCTGGTACAAACTTAATTTCCTGTCAACACGCCGCCTGCAAATCCAAGCAGTCAGAATTAAACCCCTCGCATAATCCACGCGGGGCCATGCGCGCGCGCATGCAAGAGCCGTGCCCTAAACAGAAAGACCTTCAACTTGCAAATAAAAAACGCGTGAGCAGAGAGGAGTCTGGCTGCTCCATAAAGGCCTGAGAATTTCAAGTAGTCTCTTGTGTCGCCCTAATGAAATACATCAGTCCGTAGGCTACATGTTACTTTAATCTTTTTGCCAATCCCTCTTTCTTTAAAATCCTCAATGAAGGAGTTTTAAAGGTAAAAAAAAAAAAAAAAAAAGGCTTTTCTCACTAGTTTATTATATTAGTTAGAGCCAGACATCCTCCTCCCTGTGATATTTCAGCTAATCCTGCAAGTATCCCACCACTCTCAGACCAAACGCACACGCCCTCCTGCACAGGCACTTCACTTGACCGTAGGAGAAGCTTCCTGAACAGCAAAAGCCCGTCACGTAGGACTATCTGTGGATTAAAGCAGACTGTTGAAGGTGAATATGGAAAACAAAATCTGTTCTCGGTATTTTATTTTAGCTAAAGGCACTTCCAATACACATTTCGACAGAATAAAACATGCGTTCTACCTAAATGTAGTACCAAAGCCTCATAATTAATATGAATTCATTCTGGCTTTGTCTGATGGAACTGAGAGATGGTGAGCCCCAGCTCCAAATCCAATATAGCAGGTGAGGGGTTTCCATAACACCTTTTCTTTTTCTTATCTCCTTTGGCCTTATCCAGTGACCGCTCTAACCAGCTGGATCCAGATCTCAGTGCGCATCGACAGTTCTCCTTTAACACCCCAAGCCACTCTCATACTTCTTCCTGGGATATAAAAGCAACTGCACCCTGATTCTCTCACTGCATCAAGGAGCACCTACAGTTCACTAGCTTACATAGATCTTCAAGCCAAGGAGATTTTGTTGATGTAACCAGATGTACGAAATCACCAGATTGAAATCTATTACCCTTCTTGCTATAGGCATTTTTTTTCTGACAGCAACTGCCTTCTCATTTTGCACATTTTTACTTATTTCATTTCATTTTCTTCTTTCCCTCCTTTATCTAACAGATTTTTTAATACTTGAAAACTAAAAACAGCCTGAGAATGCAGTCACTATGGTTTCAACTCATGGTGAAATTTGGTAAGCATCACCATCGTGAGCTAAAGCAAACGTACACTTGCATCACCTGACAACCTAGAACACTTCTAAAGCCAGTGGAATGAATGTTTCTTCAGCACACCACATGTCATTCTCATTGGAAAATGTATTTAAGTCTCAATCACCATCTAAATCCTGTAAAGGAGAACCAGTGACTCTCCATCCCACCACCGACTTCAATGGCATCGAAGCCTTTCTGAACACCTTAGCTTCAGAATCAAAACCTTAATTTAGTTACGCTGCTAAACTGTAGACACGGAAATGCAGGAAAAATCAACACTAATTTTTTGAGCACTCAAATTCACAGCAACTGCGAAGCTACAAAACCAGAAGGAAGTTTGTGAGGGCCCCTCCTGAAAAGCTCCGTTTTGGCACAGATGACCCTACCTCAGGCACATCTGTGAGGTCGGAGAGGCAGACCTCAGGAGAAGGATCCAGGATAAACAGCTGCAGTGGGATTAGTCAGCAGCTGAAATCTATAATGCAGGTTTTGTGAGAAGGGAGTACAGCTCACCTTCTTTTCCAAAATGTCGTATCAGGCAAGATTTACATACAGACCAAAGATGCCTTTATGACTTTTTTCCCCCCTTACAAAAGAATTGCAATCAAAATCAAAATTTACAGTATTAAAAATACCTGTGATATAATCTCAAATAATTCCTTCACTGGAATCTCTGGAAATAACTTCCTATCAAAACAAATGTAAAACTCGTTGACATGACAAAATGGTTGGTATCAAAAAAATTAATACAGGTTGAAGTAGACCTTTTTGGTAGGCCTCTCCGCTTCTCCACAAACCACAGAGGTAAAAGGTTCCTGAAATACCAAAGCCCCCTGCCAGCACACTCCCACGCGAGAGTCGCCTCTCTCACGCAGTCTGAAGGATTTTTATTGAGCCTGACATTTCTGTCAGGGCTTTGCAGGGGTAACCTGTCAGCAAGGAGCACCTGCCAAGTCCATCTTCTCAGTCCAGCTGAGCCCTGATCGTAATTAACTGTCACACTGTTTTATTTCCTTCCCTCACCAACTCTGGTGAAATACAGCTTTGGCAGGTCAAGGTTTTCCACAGCATCAGAAAAAAAAAATAATAATAATAATCTACACCAATAGCATTGCCAGAAAAATAACAACTGCAGCATCTTCCCAAATATTGACTGTCACTCCAAAATTCTATCAGTGGGGCATTTTGTCCAGCAGAATGGACACTGCCATGCCAGTTAGAAAAAGCAGGCTCTTCCACACAGACAAACCCTGCTGAAATATTAATTCAGTCAGAATATTCCTATATCTAACAACAGCAGAGCAGGCTTTGAACTTTCTTTCGCTTGAATGCTACAGGGGCTTCAAAACCCAAACTTTACCAAATATACTAGGTTCAGAGCGGTATGCATGTTCACAAAAGCAGCATAACATCACTATTTTTTCCCCTATAGCAGTTTTCCCTCTCTCCCTCAAAATCACACCACCTTTTACATCACATAATTACTTCTGCTTACAAGCACAATTCCTGCAAAATATTTTGGCTATTCATTTAAAAAGAAAAACCAACACAACAAAACACCTTTTCAGCGCTAAGGTAAGAAATACTTCCCCACAGCAGGGAATTTTCCAGCCTGTGTCGTCAGAAAAACTCTGAAAGAAGATAATTCTGAACGCTCCCATCCATCAGCACCCTACAATTAGACGCTGTCGTATCCTACCTGCACCTGTATCAGCTACTACCCACTATACTGCTTCACATCTTCCCTGTTTCCTCAAGAGCAAAATTCAGGTACCAGAGAGGGAAATCTCCACAGGAAACCTGAGGAAGTCTGGGAAATTCATAGACTGGGTAGAACATTTAGATTTACGGTCACCTCCAGGCCAAAATGGTGTTTTGCCAACTGTTGATTTGCCAGTTAAGTGCAGTTCAAGTCATTTGGTTTTTAACACGTTAGAAAAGCATAGAAAAATAAAAGAACTCCTAGTACTTCTTGAGCAGCCTCCAACTTCTAAGCAAGTTTCCTAAAAAAGAGAAGATGAACTTTGTGAAAACAGGAAACAGTGTTCAGCTGTCAGCAGGTGTCTTTGAAACAAACAGCCTATAGATTGCTGCAGGAACATCCTCATTATCCTCCATGGTCATGCAACCAGCCTCCTTCCATTCGCCCAAATTTCTTATTTTTGCAGCTTCCAGAAGTTAGTGAAGTAGGCCCAGAAAAACGAAACGCAATGAAAGGAGAGAGAAAGAGGAAAGGAGCCAATCTGAGACAGGTTTGGAATCAACAGGCTTTCTTCCAGAGGGCTTTCCCCAAGCATATGTCCAAATCCTTGAGTAGGATAGGCGGTGACCTACCCTTCCTTTCCGTCTGCCTGCAACCAATTCCAGACACACGTCCACGAAAGACGGGCACTAGACCTTGCTTTTATCTGGCACTGTCACAGGAAGGATGTTAATGTCAAGAGTTCTATTAACATCAACATTGCTTTACAAAAAAAAACAAAAAAAAACAAAAACAAAAAAAACAACAACAAAAAACCTAAAACACACCTGATGCACAGTAAATTTCCCATTTCCTTTCCTTCTGTTTTCCTCAGCATTTCTCCTCTGTGCATTCCTGAAAGTTAATCAAGTTGAAAACTGCAATCAATCATGTCTACCAGGGAAGCAAGTACAGTTTAAGCTGGAAGTATAACAGATGTTGAAGTAACTAACCAGACTGAATTTCATGTCATTGTAACAAAATTTAAGTATCAGAAGTTCACTTTTATCTGGAATAAGTTTCATTTGTAAGTTTTAATTACAATTGAATTGATCACCACTCCTGATCACTCTAATCCTAGCATCTGTTTCGACCAGGCCTCTGGCAGAAATCTAGAGGCTCAAATTCATGTCTCGGGCTAAAGCATCTCGCTGCCAGTCAGCTTTGCCACAGCACTCCCAAGCACTGCAGAACAGGATTCCCTACATCAGACCTGATCAGTCCCTCTGAACCCTGGACTTTTATCCCTGCACCTGAACGGCTTCAAGAAAAGGGCTCACAGATCCAGTCCTGCTTCCACTGATCCAAGTGAAAGTCTCTACTGAGGTCAAATGTCTGAATCATAGTACAGGCTGGCAAAGTTACAAGTTATTTATGTTTTTAAACAAAAAGGAAGCAACATCAGTTTAAAACATATTGTGATAAAGGATTCTTGTTAGACAAAAAGCATTAACGAGTTTGTTTTAAAAATCAAAGAGATTCCAGGCATCTATTGTGTATACACAGAACGTATGGGTAATGCTATTTGTTAAAATTGCTGTCCAAAGCAAATTACAAGCTTTAATGTACAACTAAATCATTTCAAAACTTTACTTTTTCACTACTCCTTGCCAAGTCTAAAATAGAAAGCTGGCACTGAACATGCAGCTTTTTTTTCCCCAGACAGTATTTCTATTTGCATACCAAATTCCAAAACTTTAAAGAATTCAGACAACAGTCACAAAAGTTTTGAAGGCCTCAACTCTCTATCCCATCCAAACACAGCTCAGATATGGCAGGGAACCAGCTGACGTTCCCCAATTCAGGGACAATCAGCACCAACATAAGCCAGAAACGCAAAAATCTTCGCCTAACCGAGCCAGCTGCTAGAATCGGGTCCCTCACCACAGAAGTATGGCACAGGGAAACTCCATTTCTTCCACGTATTATTTGTTCACTTTATTTTTGCCTTTGCATGCGTAATTTTAGAGTGACAATACCTCCTCCAGCTCTACTACTGGTAACGTACCCTGTGCAAGGTGGTTTGCTGCTGAGAACCTCTATCCTAATGCCACTTCGCTCTGTCCCTGCAGGGCCCAGCCCGCAGGTTTCATTGCCAGGATGCGATACGCTGACCTTCTTCAAGACAGAGGCTGCCAGTCACACCATGGAATTTGCATAGATCTACAAACACGATAGTATGTTCAAGCATACAGCGTAAGATGTGCTAAAGTGTACAGTGTAAATATGTACTAAAACATTCCGGAAAAACAGCTTGGTTTAAAACCAGAAGATTTATCGTAGTCCCTGTTAAAAGCAAGAGATGGCACAATACAGAAGAGAAGCTGCTGTTCTTCACAGCTTCATTTAGAAGACTGAGGGTCTCAACAGTTAAGACTACAAATAATTTAATAGCTGAAGTGAAAACAGTATGTCTTTCAGAGGTTCTGAGCATTTCAAATTGTGGCTTAGGAACATATCTGTCCTCCCTCCCAGCACACAGGATAACATAACTCCCCGGAAAAAGATCATCACATTGCAGTTTCAGGGGACTGGCACCAAAGTCCCTTCACTTTGTCACTTCTACGCTCGCTCTGAGAAGGTCAGCATTACTCATCTACCAACTTGTCTTGGCCTCCACAAGTCAAATGCAAGGCACTGATTCTTTCTTTTCCCCCCTTTGAAAATGGAATTTATCAGTGTCTTTCACATCAGTCTACACCACTTCCCATCTTACATTACAAAGATTTGCAGCTAAAGGGGAAAATGCTTTACTTCTGAGAAACAAGAAAAGGAACAAATATGTCTCCTGTCCAAAAATCCTAAAAATCCTACTTATATAAACAATGTCCCATTTCCAAAGCACAGAGATTTCTTAAGTTCAGCAAACAGACTGTCTGTGCTGCATTTACACAGAGCCACGTTCATTCATCACTTTCAAGTCTAATTACCAAGTCATTTCCCTCTTGGCAGTCTCTAATGGCCAGAAGAATTAGGTTTTACATGGTCAGGATAGTGAGGGATAACAAATACCCAAAACTCTTTGCAGCTGTGCAATCTGTAAAGCCTCTCAAGCTTTGTCCGGGGAAAGGATTATTGCGAGGCAAACTTTCCTCCTCATGTGCTGCTGTATCTGGACCAGCCCTGCGGGTCTCGTTTCAGCTCAGTCTCTTCTAGAAAAAGTCTTAACAAACATCTTTCAAAAGTAAGGAGAAAGGAAAAAAAAAAAAAAAAAAAAAAAAAAAGTCATAACCCACTCGTGGAAGCAAACGCCAATTAGAACCACAGAGCAGTGGAAAAGGCTCCGTGCATCGCGTAGTTCACCTCTCCTGGTGCACAACTGCTCCATGCTGCACATCAATCCATGAAATGACATCTTTCAAACCAAACTGACAAGTGGTCAGTTGCTGGAGCTCCTCCCATATGACTAACTCACAGTGAAAGAGAATTCTCTACCAAAAAACCTTTCTGATTTGCAGAAGTTTTTCCTGTCTCAATAATTTTTCCTTCTCAAAACTCACCATGACACCTCTAACTTTCTACCATCTTTTCTCCCAGAGGTTTATCATCTATTCTTCAGAATCAGTTATAGTGAATGCCTCCCTTTTTCTTTATACTTAGTCCATTCAGCCCCTAATTTTTTACTTTGAATTCTCTCTAAGTTTCCTCTAACATCTCAACATAAACCAGAGAGGGGAAAATTCTTCCAAGAGTGCTAGAAGTGCAGTGTAACAGAACAAAATGCAGAAGTGAATACAGCTCAAATAATCTTTATCTGTCTTCATCACCACATTGGAAACTCAAGTCCATTCAGAATCACCCTCTCATCTTCTTGCATCAAGCATCTCTAGACTTCTCCATCGAGCAACTGCTCCTTACACTGAACTATTTTTCTTTAGAGGTGCAGGATTATACTTTTGTAAATTCTCTTCAAGGCTGGTACATATCCAGCCCACATTTTTAATTCTTTGATTAATACGTATTAGCTTGTTGCCTACATCCAAAGTTGGGAGGGAGGCGTGGACAGACAAGAAGAAAAACGCAAGAGCTTATTTCATATAGATAAAACATATGAAACATCTAGAGCAGGTTGGATAAGAAACCATCTTTTCAGAAATAATATATTTTGACACTGAACAATGTCAATGAATATAATTTTTGCTGGCTTCAAAGTATTACTTCTTGTAACTAATAAAAACCCACAAATGCAGAGGATTGTTTAGTGATTTCTACAGAAGGTTGGGAGCAAAACATTTGTGGTTTAAAGCCACAAGCTTTAGTCAAATCTAAATAAGTTGTAACGGGTTAATGAATACTTGGCCAAGTGCTTTGAAGAGCAAAAGCATTAAGCAATTACTCAGTGTTATTTCACATCTGTATTTCAGCTCTGAACTATGGAGAAAACCACTCTCACAACAGTTTAGACTTCTCTGTATCTCTGGACACATCCTGTTAGGATCAGCAGAGATTACCTACCCGGGAGATTTGGGACGCAGGAAATTCTGCACAAAGCCCACAGAATCCTAACAAGGATTTAAACCTAGAGGAAAAACTTTTACAAAGCCGTATCACAGAGTGTTTTTCACTGCCAAGGCAGAGAAAACCAATTCAACCTACAGAGCGAACAGGGAGACAATATAAACAGGTGTTTCCTTGAAAACATCAGCATGGTTTGTAATAGTACAGGAAATGGATCTCCAGAGGCCACAAATCGTTAGCATCTCTAATGCATTTGCAAATTCCTACTGTGCAAAGCCAGCTTGTGAAAAAAAAAAAAAAGGGCCATTTCTAATAAGTGCCTTGTCTGGTTTCCTACACCATTTAATTTCAGATGAATTTTATGAGAACTCTGCTACATATTTTACCTCCCATCTGGTTCAGATTTGACAATGAAATATTTGTGTGTCCCACCCTGTTCTTTTTAAAGCTCCAAAACCAGATGTCTCCAGCACAACATGACTGCAGCAGGTCATACCACATTCTTCAGCAAGCTGTGCCAGGCCTGCTACCCCCCACAGACAGTTCCAGGTTAAGGCGAAATTGGGTTGTTTACTCCCTAAAAGAATAAAACAAACAAACAAACTCAACACCTCTAGGGCACTGTGTGAAAAGGCTGATTAAAATGTACTATGGCTTATTCTTCCAAAAGGTTTAATCTTGATGAAGTGGTGTTTTTGAAAGCCAAACATAATTAAGAATTGCAGCGGCGGGGGGGGCGGGGGGGGGAATATATTCCCCCCCCTCCATTGGCTCGATTCCAGCACACATTTTTGCTACTTCTCTATTGTTATAAGCAGCAGGTGTTACATTGCAAACCACAGGGTAGCTAGCATTTCTAGGAAGCTGACAAGTTTCAGTTGCACACATTGCATATGAGAAAGATGCTGACGAAGACATCTTCTGTCAGGTTTTGCATTTTCAATAGAAGATACGTTCATTTCTTAGCAGTTTCAGAGGGCAGCTCTATGCTGCATGTGATGCCACCTCCTATAACATAAACAATTTATCTGTGTCACTGAAATGTCAGAACGACACCTTTTCTCTTTTCCTGCTGATACAAGTGGCCCTTTTGCAATACAAGGGATCTGTATGGATGCCGACGTAGCTTCTTTTCCAGAAAAATGAAGTTGTGATGCGCCTTTAAACCGGACAAATACTTTCTACATGCACATATTTGATGGTTTTTCATGCAAAACAAACCAGAAAAAAAAGTACTTGCTCACAACAAGTAGTAGTATTTTATAAGAAGGCATCCCCCAAGGCAGACCACTTACAAAGCCTGTCAAATCTTAAATGCTAGAGTAGCAGCTAAAACCTGCTATAATCCTCCTCCAGACAGGAGCCAAACATCTCTCGGAATCATCACAAAGCAGTATATTAAAAAACAAACCTTTGTCAGCTACCTGCACAATAATCCCTTTTTAACGTCACACATGAAAGGACCTAAGTGTTCCCAAGCTTTTTCATGATGTTTTCCCCTGTCTGGCAAAATGTTTAAATGTAAGTATAAATTTAGGCATGTGAGTAGTCTCCTTAGAAATTCTGGTGCTATACAGCCTGTGATCATATTGTTTGCTTGATGGAGACACTATATGAGGCCAGTGCTACAACCCTGGGAAAAGAAAGGAGTTATTTACTGGAAATAAATGCAAGCTAAAACCACAGAAAAGAGCCAAAGGGCATGAGAACCAACGGAGTCACTCCTGGTAATGAGATGAGAAAGGAGCAACTCCACCAGCTTACCTGTCTATGCCAAGTTAAATACGCTTGAGTAGAAGTCACAAATGCTATCCTTCTACATGTGGCATGAATATATTTAATAAAATAATTCTAGAAAGGTAATACACTTGTGGGTGCACAACGTAAGAATAATTTATCAGAAAATAACACCTGTGATTTTTGTAGCAGGATTACTTACTTTCCCCTTTCAACTGCCAAGGCATCTATTTCATCAAAGAAAAGAATTGAAGGAGACACCGCTCTGGCTTTCCTAAAGATCTAGAAAAACAACAGTGGAACACTCAGTTTTAAGGGATGGAAAATTTTTACTGAATGCAACTGTAAAAAAAAAAAAAAAAAAAAAAAAAAAAAAAAGCAGCTGAGCAACTGTAAACTCCAAATTCCCTGCACTCTTCAAAAGATACAGAGCATCATAGAACAGGCATAAATCTTGTCATCTTTTTTTTTTTTAAAACAGAGTTTTAAAAAGTTATTTGTGATACTGTGTGATGCAGGCTTATATTAAAAGCTGCTACTGGAAATTTGACATGCATCACTAGGCCGATGCAGCAGGAAGTTAACACAAAATATCCCTTCTGGTTTTTTTTAATTTTCTTTTTTAAGCCTAAAGCAGAAGGAGGTTTTTTTGAAAGTTTAAGGATCACTTTATAAGCAGAGAAGAATTTGAATATCAAGAAAGCTTAACATATAATATTATGTCAGCTCATCCTTTCTCACCTCTCTCACTGCTCTTTCAGACTCACCAACGTATTTATTCATCAGCTCAGGTCCCTGCAAAATATTAAAAAAAAAAAAAAAGTTTAAAAAGCACATTACATTTACATACAAAATTACTGAGACAATCTGCCAGTGCTACATTACTGATGCTCTGTTACAAGGAATTTTGATAATTTGTCACTTGCAAGTCTTATTTGTGCATTTTCAGACTTACCTTCTACCTGTACCAAGTTTTCCTCCATTTGCTGCAGCACAGTGCACACATGTACCTATGCATGCGGTTTGGTCCTTTCATCATAATACTCTCCTAGCACTTTTCACGAGAAACGGAATTAACCAAAAAAATAAACACTTTATGGTTCTCAAAAGTTGTTGGCTCAACAGCAGCAACAAGGGGGTTGCAAATCAGCCAAAAAATAAAGACGAATTACATAAAAGCATTTACTTGCGCTCTCAACATGCATCCTGTCCAGCCCAGCACCGAAACAGTGACTTAAACCAACGCTGAAGAGCACTTCTTCCAACTTGACAGTTTGCAGGGCCGGAAAGAAGCGGCTGCCACAGCAGCATACCTGAAACCCATCCACGAGGCGCTCCATCCCCAGCCAGAAAGCTGTTCAGCGTCTCTGCTCGTTCGTGCTCCCGCTCCTCTCCGCCGAGAGTGCCAAGCACCATCACTGGTGCCAGCTGCTGCCAGGCCTGTTTATACTCACAGCCCTGTCCACCAGGAACAGAGCCGAGACCACAGGGTCAATGTTCAAGTCTTGAACAAGTGCTTACAATTATCAAAAGCAAAACAACGGAGAATTCGCAGAGCATTTTCTGTTCTGCTCTATCCTGTAGGGTAGGATGCTTAACTAAGATTCTCACGGGAGCGGTAACAACCCATTGACTTTAGCCTGGCTTACATTACTGCAGCCATAACCAATTTTATTTTGACACTAGCACCATTGAAAAGTACCTGCCCATAGGTATGAGGAAGAATATATATTCTAAAAATAAAAGCACAAGTTATCCGATATCAGTAAATCATCATTTTTTTTTTTCTTTATTTTCAAAGAGTTGCCCATCACCTAAAGGGCCAGGTGAGACACAGCAGTAAGCAGACCAGGTATACCACACAGGTAAAAGCAATTGTAGAAGGACTGGAAGAAGAGCACCACGTGCCTTGCCCACTGGAAATATAAACGATACAATTAGCATTGCTTCCTTTCATCAACATCCACCCTGAAAGCGACTGCTGAAGCAGCTGAAGTTAAGGTGTCACCTGCAGGCTTTCACAACTTCAAACTTTGAATCTGTTGGATGCTTGTGTGGAACATAATTGATGAAGAACACAGGAAAGAAAGAGAAAAAGAAAAAACAAAGTAAGAGAGAGAAAGCCTTTTGCTGCTATTCACTGTGGACACCAAATCTGTGGGGCGTGCAGCAGTCTGCGCAGAACAGGCTGGCAGCTCCAAGAAACAGCACCCAGCTGCTCCAGTCCCTGACAATCATCACACCCAGTGCAGATGAGGAATCCGATAGCACGAGCCTGACAAATCCTGAAGGAATGAGAGCACAGTCTTCTCTTTCTGTGAAGTTGAGCTGATACACTGAGAAACCTCTGCAAGTTCTACCCATAATTAAAGATCCGTTGTACTAACTTTTTCTTGTAGTCTGTGGACCTCCTCTTTCATGCCCTTATTCTCATAAGTAATCTTCATTCACATCGGTATTCTCATGGAAACCAACAAACACCTCAGTGCCAATAGCATCCTCCTCTAGTATGACACAACAGAAAATAGCCTGACATTTTCTTTTCTTTTGTCTCAGCCAAAAAAAAAACAAAACCCAACAAAAAACAACTTAAAACCAAAACTACTCTCTTTGAGCTTTAAGGTACAATATAATTTCATACAATATAATTTCAGATGCTTGGAGTTTTATTTTTAATTAAACATTAAAATACGATCGAGGCAACATCAAAGCAATAAATACTGTTTAAAATGTTTCCAAAGAGAATTATTTTGAATGCATGGTTTTGCTGTAAGCTTTGGCACTAAGCTTTTCTCTATTCTTCTCTTCATTAAGCAGCAACTGCAGGTGAAAGACCACAGGTGAATGACTTGTGCCTCTTCATGGAGGATTTGGAGAATTTTCATGAAAATTGATTTGAAGGTCTCCTAGCTCACCACTCATGAGTGATACCAAAGCCACCACTCAGAACCATGGTTTTTTATTGCAAGCAGCTTGGAACTCTTATTATACATGGCAATAAAGGAAAAGACTGCAAAGGAAGAGAAAGCAAACATAGGAGGGGAAGAATTGGTATAAATTTCATCTCATCCAAACCCTTAAAACCACAACACAAAGACCAGAAATGTTCAAAGAAGCTGGATGTAGAAACTGAATTGGGTTAGCTCTGGTCCCACCTGAGCTGAACACCTCTGCCTTACCCTGCCTGCAAATGGGCTCTCCTTCAGCCGAGATTGATACGGGTTCTTCCAAAAGATAGATCTGCATGACAGGCCATCTACAGGCCACCACAACGTCACCTGCTGACAGCTGACACAGCTTCTCGTTTTCACAAAGCTCATCTTCGCTTTTTAGCAAGTTTGCTTTGAAGTTGGAGGCCACTCAAAAAATACCAGGAGGACAGGGATTCCCCCCCGCCCCCAATGTTTTTCTAATGCTTTAAAAATCAAATTATATGAGTTTGACTTAGTCACCAAGATGACATTTGTTGAAATGTCATTTCTGGCCCAGAGGTGAGCATAACGATTCCTTTAAAAGCTGTTTACAGCTGTTGATGTACTGACCAAGAGGTGCTAGTAACAAATGGTCCAGTTTAATGATGCATAGCTCTCTTCTCTTCTGCAACAAGCCATCTTCCATATGAAGGGATGTAAAGAAAAGAAACCTGTTCCTTCTGGCCATTTGCACAGTGACTCCAAAACCAGCAAAAGACTTGGAGCAGGAAATGGGCAGAGGTAGCTGTAGCTTAACCACGCACATAAGCATGGTTAAGCATCTGTGAGCTACAATCCTGACTAAGAGTACAAAATCTGCCAGTTCAGGCCCACTGGACACTGCTGAGTTTTGTTTATTCAGCCTCAAAGCAGAGATAGTTTCCACGTATGCTCTGTTTAAAGACTATCCCACTGTTTACAAGATACTTTCCTCCTGTATCATGAAAACTTCCGCTTGTTTACGGTCTAGACTGGGTGTGGATTTTTCTCCTCTGTTGATTTTTTTTTTTTAAATAAAAAAGCAAGGGAAAAAAAAAAAGAGAACTCCTTACATTTAAAATATTATCAGAATAAGCTCTTGAAAGGTTAACAGCACAAAAGATAAAACCCCTGTATACAGACTGCAACATAAGATAAGCTTATGTACGCATGGTTATGCCAGAAGTTGTCAAAGTGTTTTTAAACTGCAAGAGGAACATCTGGCATCCCTGAAGTTTAAAAGTATCAGTAATTTTTCTAAGCTGTGCTTAAAACCACTTGCAGATTTTTTTTCACCAGAAAAATTGAGTAGCTATGTTCAACCGATAGGAAATTTAGTCGGTGGCTTCCCTCTATAAATAATTTTTTACTGTTTTGACAATCAGGTAAGTTCTGCACTTACGCTTGTTGAGCTAGAGGGATACAGCTCCGGATTTCTCCAGCATACAGCTCTGTCTATTCTCTTCAAAAATACTGCCATAACCTCACATGCAGGCTCTGGGCTCTAACATAGACACAATAAAGTATTTCAGCCATAAAGTATGATTCATAATTTTTAAAAATCCAATCAAGTAGACAATTTATATCACATCCTACAGATTATTACTCTACAATATATAATGCACAATTTCTTCTTTGCCATGTTCAAAGTGGAAATGACCAGACATTAAACTATCAGTAATAATTAATACTTAATTTCAAATTAAATATCTAGAAACTGGGCTCTGCACTATGAATCTCAAAACAAAAAATAAAAACATAAAAAGGATGGGGGATGCCAAAATTAGTTTTCAGCTCTTCAGAATGTGTAACTAGGGCAACGTTCATGCCCATACTCAGATATCTGCATCCGAGTTAGATACTCACACTAACCAGTTTGGACAGACCTACCTCTACACTGCAGATGCAATGCACCTCACTGACGTGCTAATTTTTCTTTAGACTGCAGGAGGAGCGTAAACAGCCAGCTCCGAGGAGCAAAGCTTCATCCCATCCCTACCAGTACATCTTCCATGGAGTTAAAACCAGCATTTTGGCTTCCTTTTTCTTTCCTTTTTTTTTTTCTTTTAATTCTTTCTAGTTCCATGACAAAGCAGGTGAGATGATCTACTGTAACAACATTAACTGCTTTGGAAGAAACTCAGAAATTAGTAGGTTCATCTTTTGACCCTGTAATCTCAACAGCAAAACGCTATCCCATCCCTACCACTGTCAAACCAAAGCAACACGCGACTCAGGTCAGCGGCAGGAAAGAAAGTTAACAAGATAAACAGTGACACTTCCTTTATTTTAACAGTGAGGCGACTTCTAATGCAAAGGTTGGACATGTGTGATTTGGTAATTGGTTACGCTACATAGAAAAATATTTGCTCAGAAAACGTATTCTATTTGCTTGTTAAGAATAAAGCCCATGACTTCTCCTGCAATGCTGTTCAACAATTTGATCTGCAGTACTCCCGGCTTCTCAGCAGATGTAAACTCCAGGCTGAGCGCCGTGCCCCGTTTTCATCTTCCCTCTGCCCTGCATTCCCGAGGACCTTAAAAACTTGCTGACACCTGTCTGGTGTTTTAAAAACTCAATAAAATTAAACACTTCAACAGGTGCTTGTGGGCTCCAAGGTATCTAAGGGAGCAGGCTGGCAAAAAATTCTCATTCTCAAATCCTTGCAGTGAAGTTGCTAAAAGTAGTGTAACCAAACAGCAAAGGCAAATATAATCTCAATTTTCCCTCATTCGTATGCCTCAGAATTCACTTTTTTTGCCTTTTGCCTGGACTAGCAAACTTTAATAGTGAGCCTATTAATGACAATCTTCTGAGGCTTCTTTACACAACACAGGCGTTTGCTGACAAACCCTCTGTAACTTGAAGAGAGAGAAACTAAGTGCTAATAAAAATTAATATTGCAAAGTAAATGAGAAGGGACAAGGAAATAGAGACAGGGGATTATCTTAGAATCATTTTCCGCCTGCACGTTCACTTTTGGGAAGCTTTTGGTAAGAACGGATGAGTACCTTATTTTATTTTTAGTTTGGTAAAGCATTCAGATCACTTCAGGATTAAAGGAGTTCATTAAAGTATCTCTAATTGTTATCCATTGCAAAAAACATTAAGCAAATTTTTCAAATACAATTAGTCACTATCTGATAATTAACTAACAAGTTACCGTAAAGGTGTTACTATGCATCTTTTGGGAAATTTTACCAAATGTTTGCCAGAGTTTCTCATAAAACCACAACGCTGCTTCATTTTTCATCTTAAATGTTCTGCTTAGCAAGTTACAGGCACCAAGCTCTCTTATTTCATGCTTCTGCTCACTGAAGTCCCCATCCAAAGGCTAAACTATCTCTCCAAAATTCAGCGACAGCTCTTCACAAAGCAGTTGGCCTTTCCAAGCCTCATTAATCCGGTTGAGCTGCCACAGCCGAGAGCTGAAGGGAAAAAGCAGAGGAAACTTCAACTGGAAAATATTTTGACGTAATTGACCCAGATGACAAACTAAGCTTAAGCACATGTCGGGCACGGGGAGTGGTACAAAAGCATCGGCAGGGTGATACAGGAAGCTAAAAATCAAGCCAAGGTGAAGTCAGAGCTCTGAGAACAGTGTATATTTTTGTAATTACTGCTAATCAAAAAAAAGAAAATATTCCATCAGCCCAAGCTCTTAAGTAACAGCAAATAAAATGTCAGGAACATTTTCTAACCTTTTTTTTTTCTTCCCCGCTGTAGTTTGAGCTCCTAACCAACGCAAACAGTGTTTTGGAGCAGCAGAGTACACATCCTCTGCACCACTGGTGTGCTCAGTGTTAACATCCTTAAACACTACTTACTGCCATGGGTGGGCTTGGGCTTGTGTTTTTAAATATTGCTTCATTGTGTTTACAGCAATTAGTGCGTCCCACTTAGCTAAATTCCAAGAGGTTTAACTATTGGAAATCTAAATTTTCTGAAAATTTAAGCTGTTTTTTGTCACTGAGTGAGTTTTTGCCTTAGTTTTGATTTTAAACGGACAAATATTAAAAAGCACTAAGCAGCAAGAGGAAAAATGATGTTTCCAAAACCACTACAAGCATATAGAAGTTACATAACTCTTCTCGTTATTTATTTTGTAAACTCAGGTAATCTGCTTGTTGGACAGAAAACAGGATTCAAAGTCCCCTGTTGACATAACTTTGAGCAGAAGCCGCCTAAAATGAGCAGAAAGTTTCCTTCTGGCTTTAGCAGTTTGAGTAAGAAAAAGGTAATGTAATGCAGGATACCACCAATAACATACATCCCCTCCAGTATGGAGCATCCTGGGCATCCAGGAAACTCAAGGGGCAAAAGGATTTTTCCAGTCTTCACAGCCCTTACTGGACTGCCAGCTAAGGAATGCACTGTAACTGGGTGATGGGGTTTACCTGCGAGGGTGGCACGATAGCTCCTCTCAGCCTGACAATGTTAAGAGCGAAATTCTGTGTTCATCTTGAAATAGGTTAAAAACACACACACACACACACACAAAAAATGTTTTTTGTATTTGGTAGTAAAGTCAGTTATCTAGATACCACAACGCTAAGAGAGAAAAAAGTCCATGGAGATTCTCTGCAGGTTGCTTCCCAAAAAAAGCAACAGAAAATGTAATTATCTATCCCATACAGCGAGATATGGAATTTTCCTCCAAAAATATTCTTACATCGTCACCAGAAAATCTTAGTGGCCTAGTCAACGTATATCTCAAAAAAGCAGACAGTCAAAGCTGACCCTAAGTGCAGGAACTGTCAAAACAGTAGAGAGAAACCCATCACGTAAAGAGTCAAGAGCAAAAAAAAGCCCACAGAAATAACACAGTGACAAAGGGTTTCATTTTCTTCCTGTTCAATTTCAGAAAGCTAGATGACACCTAAAGCAAAAATGTCACAGAGGCAGTTGTATATAACAGAGAGGTGTCATCAGCCTGGCAGGATATGAAAATTATATCCCCCATCCTATTGATAGGTTCAATATCTGCATACAATTTTCTTTTCCTATCAGTAAAAGAAATGCATACAAATACAGGTCAGCAGAAAATGAGCTTTGGGGCAAGCACAAAAGGAGTGTGAAGTAGTACAAAAGTGCAAAGAAGGCTGACTGAAATAAAAATTAAACCAGATCAAAAGCTATTGACAAGTCAAGATTGATGTTCAATCCTCAAGAAAGAAAAAATTTTCCTAATTCTTTCCTTCACAGTCTTATACTCATTTGTATTCATGACCACAAAACACTGAAATCTCTCCAAGAAGTTGAGAGCAATTCAGTTGTCTTTTTCTTTGGGAGGGGGAATAATCAAGATGACCACTAAAACCCTGAAAAGCCTCAGTGCTGCAAGTGATTTAGAAAATGGTGTGGTGGGACGGAGCAGGAAGGGCCATCCCCTGGAAAAGAGCCGACAACCTCCTCCCCAGCAAATTTAGCAGATATATTGTATGAGAGACAAAGCAAGTCAACTGAAAGAATAAAAATAAGCAATTCCCCTTAGGAATTACATGCAAGATTGCTTTGTAAAACAAACCAACCAACCAACTGCTTTCCTCTGGAAAGGCAAAAGGTCACCAATCTTGGTGAAAATACAGCTATAAAAAGTTTTGGCCAAATATCAAAGTGCATGTTTACAAAAGGGCCACATTCATTGTAACACTAACCATTCAAACTCCACAATACATTTCAGGAGAGAACAGGATGCAACGTCAAACATCTGTTATTACGTTCTTTTCTTCGGCTTCTCTGCCTAAAAATTACATGTAGACATTGCCCATCTTCCAAACCTTATTAGAGAGAAGTCAGATGCGGGCTGGAAGCTGCATCGTTTTGACCATGCCTCATTGTGACAACCAGCCATGCCCAGGACACATGGAAATGTCACATTTTAAGGGATTACTTATAACCCAGCTAAAATATCTCATTTAACAGAGTCAGCTGTCCAAACTGCACAGACACATCTGGACAAAGAGTGCAAAGCCGTCCCGGAGCCAGGCTTGGGCAGGGTGATACCTGTTACTCCCGAGCAGCGCTGCCAACTTAAGACAAGTAGAGTACGTTCAGCACTGCTTGAGAGAGTTGGACTTACTGTGCCCATTTATCTTCCGTGTAGCGTGGAGACGTAATAGGTCCCCCTTTCCAAAAAAAATCACCGGACCAAGTAAGCACTGCATGTAACGTACTCTGTTTCCTCTCAGGTTTCGGAAACAGGGGAGAGAGAAGGCATCCAGCAGCAGGCTCCCACAGCCAGGGCTATGCCTCTTGTCTGCAGTCCGTTCTTGAGACGGAACCAAGGACCTGAGCCATCCTGAAATATTACACATATCCTACAGGCAGATGCTTTTCATCAAAATTACTTATTTGGGGCAGGAGAGACTGGAAGGAAAATGCAAGTCTGAGAAGTAAATTATCAAGAAACACACTTCCATTTCAAAAAGCCTGATATCAGTTCCAGGGACAGATAATTGAGACATAACAGAGAATGGGAAAATTAATAGGATTACAAGCAAGAAAAGGAAAAAAAAAAAAACAAACAAAAACAACCTACATATTCATCTACTTTGGATTTATTGCAGGAATGCATACAGTGGAAATTAATTCATGCCTGTTGTGCTTTAAGAAGCGCTACAATGATGTTTAACACATTTAGTACATGATGGATGTCGCCTTTTCTGTCCAGGAAGCAAATGTGAAGTTAGTGACAGTGGGCTATGTTCCCTCCCTGGAGTCAACACATCCAAGGCTGGACACGCTCCAGAGATGTGCTTCTTGAAACATCTGTACATTGAATATTTGACCAGTTCCAGGCCAAGGGATTTAAACCAACAGGGAATAAAAGGCAGTTTCCCTCAAGCCAGCCAGTTCTGCTGCAGCCTGTCAATGACAGACGGGTTTGCACCGTCAAAACTCCACCGTGAAGAAACGCTGCATTACTGTACAAAAGCATTTCACATCAGTGCACCTTGAGATACCTCCTATTCAGCATGAACCACCTTTTACTTTTGGATAATTAACCGCATCAGTAGCAATGTCTGATGTAGCTACGACTGATTGATGCAGGATAGTGACAATGTTCATTTTTAGCTGGTTTTTTTTTTTTTTTTTTAAATAGCTAACTTTTCCCCCACCCTCTCAGGCATCAGTGCTTTGGGCGAGACAAAAAGGAATGTTTCCTTTTAAGCAGCGCAGGAGGAAAGGGTTACCTTGTTTACCAGTAACCCTGGAGTACAAAGAACTACTTTGTCTTTACGGAGGAGGCAGTGAAGGTAGTGTTTCTTAAGGGCTGAGGCTTCCAAGGCTGCTCTTGTTGATGTGACCGTGACCCAGAGGCCTGTCTGCAATACCAGGAAGCACAGGCAATGAATGGCTGCTGGCTTCAGGGCCAGTGCAACCACCTCTCCTCCCAGAGAGGACGGGATCCAGAGCTACAGCTACAGAACGTCTGAAAGGACAGGCAGAGGAGGAAGCCGCATAGAAACTAACGACACTGAAGGCTTTGTGGGCAAAGAGATGGTCAACAGACAAGAGGACGTGATCTTACTGCTGAAGAGATGATACTTTTAAAATACTTAAAGAAATGTTTTTTCTTGCACTTCATTAACATTCTGACACAGCTGCAAGACTACTCCATGTGGAATCACTCTGTTTTTTTTTTTCCTTCCTATGCATTGAAGCTCAGCATTATTATTAAATAACTTCCATTTGCGCATTTTCCATACAAGCCACAGTAATCAATTACACTGATTCACAGGCAATTAAATCCAAAGTTTTTTTTCTATACTTAAAGTGTTTCTTAATACTGAAAGAATATCCCACTTATCCAAGAGTACTCCAGATATAACTAGCTTTGCACACTTTCTAAAATCTGATGAAGTAGAACTATTTCCCTTGAAAAAAAAAAAGGTAAATAGGGCAAATCTCCAATGAAACATGAACAGTAAGCTAAAGTGACTTTCCTGAGAAATTAATAGGAATGTAAAAGATGAGATTATAATATTTCCAAGCAAGTCCATGATTATTACAGTAAAAAGAGCTATCCACTATCCAGAGTTGTATTTCATTTATATTGCTTTAAGAATGTCATTGTTTCCATTTTTACAAGGACTTTAAATAATGACAATAATTAAGATGTCACTACACAGTTTACCCACCCATTCAACACATAATTTCTGTGCTGTGATAAAATAAACAATACATTTTTTAAAAGCATATAAGAAAGCACAAACCTTACTTGATACTTACGAGGTACTTGCTGTAGCACATAAAATGATCAGAAACAATAAGAGCCACTGGATTCTAGCACTGGAAATTGGTAAACTATCAATAGTTATGCAGGAGTTAAGAAAATACAAGACTAAATAGCCTACCTTCACTGCCAAGAAGTTGAGGCCGCTTTCATGAGCCAGAGCTTTTGCTATCATAGTTTTCGAGCACCCAGGAGGTCCGTAAAGCAGCACACCTTTGGGAGGCTGAATCCCCATTCGGATGAAGGAGTCAGGATGTTTGAGAGGCCACTCCACCGCCTGCTGCAATTTCAGCTTGACGTCTTCTAGTCCTCCTATGTCTGACCAAGATACCTGCAAAGCAGAACATTTGGCTGAACTCAGACAAAGGAGCAAGGCTATTAAAAAAGAAATGCTCTGTAGAACACGTGTGGGTTATTTTATGAAGTTGTTTTTAACAAGTCACTTCTTCAAAAAAGCTTTTTTAAACAAGAAGTCATTATTAATAAAGTCACACAAAGTAAATGGGATTAGACTCACTTTATGCTGGTGGATGTAGGTAAAATATTTTGTATCTACTTCAAAGGTCAAGAACAAAATACAGAAAAATAACAATAAAACGACAGCACGATCATACAGACAGCAACACTTTTCGTGATCACTAGCAAAGTCACAACTCAGTTCTCTTGTTTTTTAACGTGATGCTGATGTGGAATTCTTCAATGACTTTGATGTCTTCCCTGAAGGGAAGGCCTGCATAAGCTCAAGCTGCTTTTATTTATAGCTGCAGAGTAAGGCCCTGATCCCAGCTGTACAGTCCCACTGAGCTGAACAGGACTGGATGTCAGAAGTCTTGGGGGTTCCTCCACTTGCCAACACTACCACTCCCATTGAGGACCTGAGCACTGGAGATTTGACTAGAAGCTTAAAAAACAAACGATCCTCCAAACAGGCAACTATCTACAGAAAACAAAAACCACACACACACACACGAAAAAAAAGCAACACTCAAATCCATCCGCAGTTAAATTTGCTCTGTTGAAGACACAAGACAAGCCTGTCAGGCAAACATTGGGACAGAACTAATACATCCTACCCAAACCAGCAGACAGATCTCAAACCTGCTACACCTCTCCCCTGCATCACTGTCAGCAAGCATGGGACTTTTCCCCGCATCCCCTGGCCTGTTCTTTGTCCTGTCACCATCCATTCCTGTCCAATTCAAATATTAAATATGTCAAGACTCACCTATATCAAATGATCTTTTACCTTAAAACACTCTTGCAAAAATTTACTAGACACAAATCACCCTACAGCTCTGGAAATTCAGCTAGGCTTGGAAAGGCAAGCAGAGTATCGCTAAGCGGCAACGCATCGCCTTTCTCCTGACTTGAAAACCAGTGTCACTCCCAGCTTGTCCCTATTGCTATTTTCCCAATACCAGTACACAAAGTGGAAACTAAAAGCAGAAAGTCCCTGAAAGAGGCAATTCGGTCTACTGCTGAAGTGGAGGAAAAAGAGCATTTGGAAGTGGTGCAAGCACCTTTGTGTAAGTCCAAGCAAACTGCAAACCAAATAAAACTTCTCCGTGACTCTCAGTCTTTGACACAGAAGAAAACCACAAAAACAGTGCAGAGCAAACATCAAAGACCAATACACATCAACCCCCCAGAAATAATCCGAGTTTAAAGGCTAACTGGCAGGTGAAGAGCTGCCCATCTGCTGCAGGCAGAACATCATCTCTCTCAGACGAGGAATGTATTACAGGAGCTCTAGAAATAAAACTCAAAACTCTTTCTTAGTGACCAGCAGCTTCTGGTTCTTAAATAATTACTTTATAAGCCTAGGGAAGTATGACATACGGAGAGGTATTGCTCCCTACTAAGAAGGATCTGAGGGCAGAGGGATTTGCCACAGGCAGGATTCCCTTATGGAGAAACAGAAAACCAGACAAGAAAAGCAAATTCAGTAAAGGTCAGAGAGAAGTGAAGACTGAATTAGACACAGCAGAGTATCCCAGTAGCAGGAGGAGGAAAGGATTTTAGCAGGGGCATTACCAAAGCAGCATGCCACTTCTGGTAACTTGGAAGTCAGCTTCTGCAACTTGCCAGCGTTCCTTTCTGAAGTTCTGCTTCATGCTACAAGCAAGACTCACTGCACAAATTGATTAAAGGACTGGTAGCAAACAGATTAAAACGGGCTGTGCACAGATCTCTAGTCTTCAAATGAAAGTGTTTGTACGAATTCAAGAAAAACAGTAAAGGAAGAAACTCCACAACACAGTCAAGGGAGAGAGACCTTCAGAGAACAATTCACCTATGGTACAAACTCTTTCAGAAGTCAGATGGGTGGTCTCACACCCAGTTTCTCTCTCTTTCCTTCAGAGAGAATATAGAGCAAGATGTACAATTTCGGCACCTCAGTTAAGTGCTTAAATGAATCCTCCCTTCCCACCTGAGTTTTCACAATAAAAGACAGAAATCCACCTGTAGATTTTTAATTACACTGAAGCAAACATACAAGTTTATAAAAAGGGAAGACGTGCGTCACGTACCTCACTTGCATCCTGCCACTGTCCCACCCATGCCAACCGCTCCTTTTCACTCAGATTTCATGGCTGAGTAACGTAATCTCAAGAGCGTTAATCCAAATCTTCTCTTATTCTAAAAGCTGGCGTTTCTGAGTCAGATCTAAAACAATGTCAGTGTTTTATATTTCATTTTAAAAATGAAATATTGCCTATTCCTACAACCCTTGATTCTACCTAGCAGCTCTGTAAACGGCACAGAACTAAATCTTGGCACTCTAAAAAAAAAAACCTTTTTCTTAGAGAAGACGACATATAACACAAGCTTGTTCTTATTTTTCAGTATCAACCCTTACACATATCTCGTGAAGTGCAGACTAGTCACTCCTACCATCATATTCTTCTAGCCTGACAAAGATTTTGGCAAACATGAACAAGAATTTCTTGAAACAAATGAAGTCGTCTGGAACTCCCTATAACTTTCAGCAGCAGAAGGCAAAATCCAGTAGTGGTACAAAAAAAAAAAAAAAAAAAAAAAAAAAAAAAAAAAAAAAAAAAGGGAGAAAACACCTGAATGTCATTTTTACCCTCCTGCAAATATTCAGACTATCGCACAAGTCTCGTGAGGCATTATCCAAGTGATTTTTCAGACCCATTACATGTCATTTAACATCAACACCAGCGATAGAATTGTACAGGAAAGGTGAAGCAGGGCCATCTTTCATGCAAGTCATTTTCAGTAATTTGGAGGATTATTCTGATATCGCCTACATTAAAAACCAGGAAGGGGAGGAAAGGGAAACAACTGGGTCAGGACGTACAAACAGGGCCACTAAACGTGAGCTTGTCATTATAAGTTCAAAAAGAAAACAGTTAATCAGTCAAAAATTTAGTTAACTTACTTAGAATTTCTATAATATAAGGTGTGGAATTCGAGCAGCAATGGTATTAAAAGCAAGAATAGCTGATAAAACACTACCTTCATGTTCTGGTCAAGGCCTAAACAAAACTTCTTTTTCCCCCTCCTCATTTCGAAGGGATAGAGATAAGGGGGGGGGGGGAATCCCAGTCCACCAACAATAAAATATTCAGAAGGATGGATTTGTGTAGATTCATATACGCCTGGAAGAACTAGGTGGATTGTTTTTGCACACAAATCCTCAGCAACTTCTCAACTGCAATTAACACAAATTCTTGAGCACGCGTTAGGACAGCTAGCTACCCTTCTACTTGCACGTGAACCCGAAGGAAAAGCCTTGCACCATAAGCAATGAAGTGTGACATTCTGACACTGTGGAAATGATTTTCAAGACTAGCCTTGGGGCTGAGCTTACACATACGAAGCCAGGGCTGTGCTACAGCCTGTAAGACACCAAGGTTTCATTCCTGCCGTAATCTTTAGCTCTCCCCAGGTCAACAGAGCTCAGAACACAACACAGAGCAGCAACTCCCCAGATGCTGTTAAGCAGCAGCATTAAAGAAATAAAGCAGACGTGCAAAGGATGCCTCATCCAGAACCTTCTGGCTGCAAAGATACAAATCTGAGTGTTGGATTACACTAAAGGGAGTAAAACAGGCAAGCAAAACCCATAGCACGCTAGAAAAAATTCAGAAAGACCCACAGGAGAGGGAGGAATGGCAACCACAGTGCAACTCTGCAGGAAGGTAATACTTCAGTTCTGTGATTTATAACGTGCATCCTCACTCTCCTAAATCCCTGCTGCGGAACAAGCAGTCTTCTAAAAAGGTGGTAACACATTGCAAAGTTCAAGAAAGGTTCTGTAAAAACAGAAAACAAGATGCTATGTGGAACCGAGCGGGCAAGTTATTTTGCATTTGCCTTGGCCACAGCCGACGCACACGGCAATCCGGACACAAGTGGAAGGAACGCAGAAACACACACGAAAAAGTGCATGGTGGCATCTCTGCTTCCAACAGTTCCTCCTGCACACAACCTTGCTTTCTACCTGCTGCCCAAACTCACTTCGTTTTGGCTGTTTTCCCCACTAGTAATTTTGAATATGCTTGGAACAAAAACTTAAAACAATTTTTTTTAAAAAAAAAAGCTCAATTTATCTCAATAACAAAACCACCAATAACGACTTTGTCATAGAGCACTTTTCAGAAGCAGACTGCAAAGCATTCTACAAAGGATATCAAATATCCTCAGACACCAAGTAGTGTCTTGCTCGAGGCAACCCAAACAAGTCACTTCCAATGTATCTCCTTGTTGCCTGGCTACTCCCCCAAGTCTACACATAAGAAGAGGTCTTAAACAGGTCTTAAACAAGGCAAAAGACTGCAAAGGAGCAATTCAGCCTAGTGGCCTTCTAAACAGCCGAGCAGCTAAAAAGCAAAGACTGATTTGAAAACTAGATTTTCTTTACAGCCTACCCAAAGTCTCTGCAGAGTTCAGAGAACAAGCTCTGTGCTGACGAAAGAATCTGGAGCTCATAATAAAGCAAGGAATTATTTTCATTCGGCATCAGAGGTGATACCAGCTTCAAAAAACACAACAGCCCATAAATGGCAAAGGTGTCACGACTCTAAGGGAAAGAGCACTTCCACAAAACTTATTTACTTGTGGCTTTATTTAGAAGTTACTTTGAACTCTTCTCGCTCCATTGAGACACAGCTACTGCAAAGCAGTGAAATATGAAAACACACCATCGTCTGAAAAACAGAAGGTTAAAAATCAGTGAAGTCTCCGTTAATTCAGCACATATAGAAATGGTTTTACTTGTAACTAACTGCATAGCCCAAAAGTTCCATCCACACCAAGCAGGCTGCCAGGTGAAAAATATATCTGCAATAAACAGCAAACCAGCTGATATTATTAAGATAGCTCAGATTTCTGTCTTCTCTTTGCAAAAAAAAAATCTCATAGCTGATAATTTATTTAGTGTTTGAAGGTATTTTTATCAAGGATTTTTTAGATGACACACAGTGTTAAGGTCAAACTTCCAAAACATGAAGGAATGTAACCCCTGATCTTCTAACAAATTGACCCCCACAATTAACTGTCTAGCCGGACAGCTTCTGGGGCAAGGAGAGCAGGGGAAAAGCCAATCCTCGCAGACAGAAAGTATCTGGAGATTAATCAATACAGGATGACTTCACAAAATAATATGCACAAAGACGCGTTAGCCAGGAAAAACAAAAACATCACACAACATTTTTAGGTTTCTTGAAGAAAGCTGGACTCCCATCTGGCTCATGCTTTTTTTTTGTTTCCCGTACGCTCAGCTATAATTTCTACACGTTGGTAAGAATGCAACAAAAGGTGTAAGGCAGTTTCTGTCGGCATCAGTTACCGCAGAGCACATAAGTAACGAGCAACAGTACACCACGGCCAACAGCCAACTCAGTGAAGTGTTGAACAGGTAAGCGGCCCACGTCCACGGACTGAAAGCACCGTACCGAAAAGAGAGGTAAATTAGTACAGAAGAACTTATTACAGAAATTAGGACTATTAGTATCAGTTCTGTGGCAAGCAAGTCATTTTAAGGTTTCCCCACAGGTGTCGCAGGAGCAGACATTCAAGCGTAACAGCGTTAAACGGCAAAGCATTCTAGGACACAGCATCAGTGACACAAGATGACGCAGCTAATTAATGGCTCTGTAGTCGCAGTCATTTGGCTTCTCAGACACTTTGTTTCTACTAAAACCAAGTACTTCAGCATCCAATTAATTGCCAGCGTTAGCACAATCAAACACACAGCTTCAGCCAGTGCAGTTAAATACGCAGCTTCAATCAGAGAAGCACAAATTAGTCTATAAAGTTAGATTAGGACATGCCTAAAAATCATTATTAGAAGCATGCATCATAAAATATTGCATACTCTTCTCAAAAAAGTATCCAAGGAATTAGAAGCTGCATTATGTTTTCCCCTGCAATCTCTGTTCCAAACAACAAATCAACCATGTAAATTCTCTGGGTAACAGTACATTAAACACTAAGTGCCTGGCTCGGACACTGACAATCACGTGAGAACAAGACATACTTATTTGCTAATAAAGAGCAAATTACACTAACCTATGCTTAATAACAATGATAAATAGATTTTTTTTTTCTAATTTCTTTTTGCTTATGCATGTCTATAAACCACACAGCAGTCATATTTTTTTAAATAGCTACACTATGCTACAGTAGAATCATACAATCAGAAAGTAGTTAGGGTTGGAAGGGACCTTCAAAGGTCATCTAGTCCAACCCCCCTGCAAGGAGCAGGGACATCTCCCACCAGATCAGGTTGCTCAGAGCCCCATCCAGCCTGGCCTTGAACGTTTCCAGGGATGGGGCACCTACCACCTCTCTGGGCAACCTGTTCCAGTGTTCCACCACCCTCATTGTAAACAGTTTTTTCCTTATATCAAATCTGAAGTACATGAACGAGTTTCAGATCTGCAAGCGCTGCCGCATCACACTCGAAGCAGCCCTAACCAGGGGCCTGCAGTTTGGATTCCTGTTCCTTGCTTCCCCTGCGCTGCCAGCCCGGCCACCCAGCTGCAGCGTAACCAAGTGCCTTCAACCAACCCATGGACTTGAGCTGACTTACAGCACCTCCCCGCTTCAAATACAAATGGTAATGGAGTAATTTGCCCGTTACAATGCTGGATTTACACTACTGTGACCTTCACAGACTGCTGTGTCAGTATTCCCAGATATTCAGACTGCTTCGGAGCACGCGCAGATGCCTTCACTTTGGTAGACAAGTAGTTCTGCAGCCCAAAATAATGGTTAAACTGAACGCTAGCACCTCTTTTGGTAGTTGATGTGGGAGGACAAAAATCTGTTGCAGCCAGGACTTTAGATTCCACTTTAAACTCACTCCGGGCACCAAGCAAATGGCCTGAAATTTACCCTACATCTTCACAGGGTATGCATTATTTTGTAAAAATGCAGGTCCTGCCAGCACAAAAGGAATCTGCACTATGCTGTTAGTATTCCCTTTATTGAAGGGAAGGTAATTTCAGTAGTATCCCAGTGACTCGGCTGGTGTTTAACAAGTAAAACCACGTGACAATCAAGGAAGCCACTGGCAGGATGGTTCAGTGGACAACGGGAGCCTGAGCAGTAGGTTGACCTAGATTCAGCACAGATTTCCTGCAGTACCTTGCTTCTATCTGTCTTTACTGTGCCATTGAGGAGCACTCCATCTAGCTCCAAGTGGGCTGGTGTTTCTAAAAGGCACAGCACAGCAATAACGACATGAGCCCAAGAGCCAGTAGCGCAATAAGCAATGAGAGAATCCGTAACCCTGGGTCTCAGCAGAACTAATTAGCCCTTGCGGATATTGACGCCACTACACCATTTCCAGGAAAAGCTGCCTGGGGTCAGCAGAGGCATTTCCACCCAGCACTTCACTGCACAGCCTGGACTCTTAACGAGCCAAGTGTGATATCCGAGCTGGCTGTGCACAGCATCCTGTTCGCAGATTTTATTTCCCATTCCTATCGTTTGGGAATAAGGGTCTGCAGTTGTGCATCTAACTCCCAGATGACTCATCTTCATGCAATGAGACATAAATGTTTTCTTCTAGGGGTTGGGGAGCTGCTGAGAAACACCAGCACAGCGGCTCGCGGAGTCAAGATTTAGTAAGATTAAATACAATATTTTCTTTTGCGGAATCTTCTTAAGCCAGATCAGAGTCTTCTTAAACTAGATCAGTTCCTCAGCCCAATTTATGTTGTGTTTGCTACCGAACTACTAGGATGCGAAACTGAGACGGCAGCCAGTGGGGTAAAGATGAACATCGCACTGCCAGAAGAACTTAAGCTTCTGCAAATGAGTCTTCAAAATTATAATTAAATCAACAAATATGCAAAACAAAAAGACAAATGCACAACATTTACTGGCAACTTGAGGCTTCCACTTCACAAAATTAGTCTCTTTCGGTAGGGCATTTCAAGCCTAACCGCAACTCTTAATGTGGCTCTAACAATGTTGTTAGTGTATTGAAGAAAAAAAAAAGAAAAAAAAAAACCAAAAAAACAAAAACAACACCGAAAAAAAACTTACTTTTGGCACATCAACTGCCACCTCCCTCATGGCGCTGGGCCTGACATCATTCATCCCCTGCAGGAAGTCATTGAAAGCAATCATCACTGACCCAGCCACCTCCTTGTCTAACAGGTTACGTCGTTTCCCCAGCGCTCTCCGCAAGGCGTACAAACCTATTAAAAACAAAACAGCGTGGAAATGTGTAGACTTCCTCCTGGTCCTCACAAACAGAAAGCGTACAGCGCACAAGCAACACAGCAGCGCTGGAAAGGAAACGATGCCAGGCCTTAACTAGGACAAAGAACATGCAGGACACTTCTGATGAGAGAACAACAAAGAGGATTTCATGACCACAGACGGAATACAAACTAAATCTGTTCCAAAAGACCAAAAGACAAAGCAACAGTCTTGCCCTTGTGTTCTCAGAGGTGAAGCTAGCAGGGCAAAAGCTCCAAACATCCACGCATCCAGATGAACACATTTCTAAACCACAGAGGGAAGAGGGATACCAAATATTTAAGGCAAGTCTTACAGTGAGCTGATTCTGATTTAACCCATCTGCAGCCTTGTCCATTCCTCTATTATCAGGAGTGTGTTTCCCAAGCTGCTCTTAAAACCAAACTGATGAGATTCCTTTTAATTTCATTGGAACCCGATTTTGCTATCTATTAAGATGCCAGATACCAATATTTTTCTCTTTATATGCAACAAACATTCCCTGCAACACTCAATGGCTCTCCTTTCCCTTCAGTGATCAGACTTGTCAAACACAGGAGGGCACAGCTCTTACCTTCTCCTTTGCCTGGCCAAATCACTCACATACAATACCTATAACTCTCCACACTAATTCCTAGCTTCCCACCATAATTCAGCCCTTCAAAAGCGGCACATGTCCGACCCACTCTCACATCAATATATCAATACTCCTGAGCAGGAGCCAGCGGTCCCACCTGCAGCTCCCAGGCGCTCCCCAGAAAGAGCAACTCCGTTGTGTAAGATGCCCGGAAGCATCCTGGTTTTCCCACTGTATAATTACGCCTTTTGAGGTCTAATACAATTTGGAGATCCATTGCTTCTACTTCCAACCCTGTTTTGTGAACTGAAACTGCTAAATATGTGATTTACTATATTATTACATGATGAGTATAATCCTGTACACGCACATGCCGATCTGTAATATAACCTGTCATGCATTACAAAGAAAAAAAAAAAAAAGAAAAAAAAATATGAGGCAGCCAGTACACCAGTTTGCCTTGCATGACCATAAAAAGACAAACACTTGTTAAATCTTTTCTATATTTAACCAAACGAAACATCAATTAGTGCTACATGAAAGGACAATAAAAGGGACAAGGCGTTTCTGAAAATAGACGTGGTTTTAACTTTCAGCGGATTATTGTCTTTTTTTCTAGAGAGGCACTGGTAGATGCGGACACGCAGAAGTTTCTGACAATGACAGGAATTCTGCATTTCCTACAATATGTACAATGTGTGAAGAGATATAATATCTCCCCTGTGAAGCAGTACAGCTGGTGTCTCTCCATAAATTGCCAATTACAGCAGAGTCTGAGCACCTGCATTCAATACCCAGGCTTTTAATACAATAATGAAAAAAAAAAAAAAAGTTTGTAATTCAGGCTTCCCCTTGCACAGAACATCCAGAACTAATAAGAAATATAAATAAAAACATTCCATGAGGCCAAGGAGAAAAATGAAAATCCGGTCACCAGAGGACAAGTATAAAATATAACTGACTCATTTTAACAATCCAGACAATTTTCTTATTATTCTTCCCCTCCTTCTTCCTTCCTCTGAAACAGTTCATTTTAAGGCAACAAAAAACTTAAGCAAGACAGCAGAGATTGACACCCCCAGATTTAAAATCTACATCCAAGCAAATAACAAACTGGACATCTTATTTCAGTGTCATTGCAGCTACTACCCCTTTGCGGGGTGGGAGCAGGTATTGGGCTTCAGCCCTACATTTTCTTTTCGGTGAAGTTAATTCACATGGCACATTCTCACTTGAAAAAAAAAATGACAGAATAAACGATATAGTATGAAATTAAGTCATAGAGAAAGCAAATAACTGATGAAGTTCTCTGTTCCTTGTTTCTGTACATATCTGCTCCATCAGGTACCGGTTTAGCCCAGTGCCCATTTGGTAGACTTTAATGATGTCACAGTTACCTTTTCTCCACGACATGGGGAATTCTTAAAAACACAGTTTATTTTAAAAATTGAGAGAGAACAGCACATTCAAACGCCCAAGGAAAACCCCGCTCTTAAGGGACGTTGCTGCCAGCGCTACGAGGAGCACGAGCTGAATTCCAGTCCTCAGCAGCGGGTTTGAAACGCAACAGCCTTGACCCAGAACAGGAACAGAGAGGTCACAGTTTTCCAAACAAAGCCTGAATTCATTTCAGCACGTGCACGCGCACACCGCTGCACAGGTCAGCGTTTAATTGAAAAAATGTTTTACACTAAACCAACAATAAAAAACAGATTGAAAAAGAAAGCATGATGCTTCCTGTTTCCTCCTGTTATCGTAATCGTTCTTTCCTGCACTTCAGACTGACCCCAAACCAGAGGGGGGAGTGGGAAGTCTTATTGACCGGAGAAGGATTCAGCCAGTGGCTTGCGGGGGGCAGAAAAACACATCCTTGTTTCGAGACACTGAAAGATGTATTTCACGTAGGGAAACGCAGGGCAGGCTGCAAAACGTGCTGCTAGAAGCAACGCAGAGGGCAGAGGAGGCAAAACGCTACAGCAAAGCCAGGTTTATCGCTACAGGAGTTGTAACGCAGATCAACTGAAGATGCAGGCAGAGTAGCTCAATTTTTTCTGAGGATCTCAGCGTAACCTTGGGTATCCCAAGCACGGGAACATTTTGGTCTGAATACAGTACATTGCTGTGAGCTGTCTCTGAGCACAGTATAGGGCCTCTTCTGACAGGATGAGGGGTAATGGTTTCAAAATAGAGGGAAGTAGATTTAGATTAGATATTAGGAAAAGATTTTTTACAATGAGCATGGTGGAACACTGGAACAGGTTGCCCAGAGAGGTGGTGGATGCCCCATCCTTGGAAACATTCAAGGCCAGGTTGGATGGAGCTCTGAGCAACCTGATCTGGTCGGGGATGTCCCTGCTCCTTGCAGGGGGGTTGGACTAGATGACCTGTGAAGGTCCCTTCCAACTCTAACTGTTCTGTGATTCTACAATTTGTTTCAGCTTTGCTCGCTCCTTTTCAGATGCTACTCCATTCTCAAGGAGCAATGAGCATCAGCAGCCTTTTGGCTCAGACGTGGGCAAGGTTTTCAGTGTTTTATCCCAGCAGGAAGGGGAGGAAGGATGCAGACACAGTTGGCCTGCCGTACGGTCGGTGGGGACTGTTTGCACAGGCGTGGGACACCTATTTCTGGTAAAGGGACAGATGACTGGTCCCCAGGACTGCCCTAATCAGAGCAGAAACTCAACTCGGAAGGCAGCCTTTGCGAGAGCAAACAACACTGATTCTCAGTGGAGTAGAAATGGAAAATCCCAGTGTAAAAAAAAAAAAAAAAAAAAAAAAAAAAAAAAAAAAAAGAGAAACAAGCATAATAAGTCATGCATGATTACAAACAATGGAAAATAAACAATTTGTTCCAGTCCAGCAACTGTGTGCTCTACCTCACCAGCTCATCCTGCCTGTCTAGAACAGAGGAAACTAAGTGGACAGAGGGGGGAAAAAACAGCAGAACGCCCTGTCCTGGTACAGATGATCCTTCTTGGGTACCAGGCTATGCATGAGGGTCATAGCATTGTTTCCCTGTAAGATTTTTCTTGCTCATAGCTTGGCTAAGTGTTGGCACATTAGATCATAATCACAAATGTCTGAGCCTAAAAAAGACTCTAAGACACTGGTGTATTTGTCAGAGTCTGTGTATAATTACACACTACTGCAAATAATAGAAAGCATCCACTCAACATCACAAAACTTTAGGTTTAAAAAAAAAAAAAAGGAAAAAAAAAGGAATTTACATAACACTTGAGGAAATGAACTGAACAAAACAGTTGTTAATCATGCTTCTTTCACTACCCATCAGCTATTCTTCCACAAATCCACCTTCTCTGGGTTTACTCTTCTGAAATCCTAATACCAGAATTTGTAAGTAGCTTCAAAGAAATTGTAGTCGTTTTGTAAGATTTTCTTATAAAAGGAAATGTTTATTTTCCCCTGCTAATCTGGCATTTCCCTCCCAAATTATTACAGCTAAATCCAGAAGATGCATACCATTTCCCCCTGTGAGAGCTGTCAGATCCAACATGACACTCTGCTGCATGACTGCAAGTCAATGCTCAACAGCGTATAGAAAGATTTCAGCTTTCTAACGCCACTGGATTGGGCATCTTCCTCTGCTTTAGATCTTTACATACTATACTTCAAAATCTTACAGTTTTATGCATAGAAAAAAACATTTCATATAACTTGAAATAAATGCTGAACTTCAGAAACCATAGGAGGAGCACACTTGACTTCACAGGCGATGGATACAAAAGTTATTCTAGTGTTTAATATTTTTGAGATAAGGAGTTCTTCTGCTTTATGTTTGACAATTTTTAATCAGCATGGTTTTGTCCTTCCTGAGAACAGGGCATCCCAACCCCAAAATTATACTAGGAAGTCTTCTACGGATCTTTAAGTATTACACACTACAAATCACATGTATTCTTGAACATATCATAGCCTCAGAAATAAAGGGAGTTTATAGTTCTCCATTATTTCAGGGTACTGGACAGTGAAATCCAAGAAAAAAAAAAAAGACAGAACACAAGTATGTATGTTCTCTGCAGTTATGTATGAGTACACAATAACACAGACGAAGCCTGTTCGCCTAGCAGGTGGAAGCCTTGCCACCACTGGTCCATACAGAATGTCCCACAGACACATCCTCGCCTGTTCAACCCATCTTTCATCCTGAGCAAACCAGCTCTTCTACCCACCATGGAGAGACAGTGCTAGGCAGTGACAAGAGCACTGAGGGACAGCAGAGATGTCTCTAGGCAAAGGCTCTTTTTCCCTTTACTCCCCAGATAAAATAATGGAACAACAGCACCAGGCAAGCACCTGATGTGTGTGGACCACTAGTAAGCTTTTCTCTGACCTGGAGGCAGGAACCACCATTCACAATAGCTGAAAAATTCAGATGTAGTCTTCCAGTTACATCCTAACAAACTTCTACAATTTGGAGGAGATTTGGATGTGTTTTGGTTTGGGTTTTTTGTTTGGTTTGGTTAACTTGGTCTTGTCTTTGCCCCGCCTCGCTCCCCAATGTACGTAACTACCGAATCAAACACACCAACACATTTCCCAAGGAATAAAAAAAAAAAAAAAAAAAAAAAAAAAAAAAAAAAATCCATGGACCAGACTCCTATAAATATTTTTTTAACTTATTACTCTTATTTAATCTGTCCATAAAATGCATGCCTATTTCGAAAAAAAATTCAGGAAGCAGAATTTCTTTTCTGCTTTACTTTTTCTATTGAAACCATATTCTGCGATCTGTCTTTAGCTGCCAGCACTACATGAGAAATTCCCTGAAGAACTTTCATATACTGTTTGCACAGGAAAGATAATGTCCTTAAATCCCTTGTAACCATAACATTGCAAATTCACTCAGCTAACCTGAGCACTAATCTACTGTAGGGATTACGTACGCGATTTATAGTCCTTCGCGAGGAGCTCCAGCATTTGCTGGAACACGTCCGCGGAGCCGACTAGAAGTTGCTGAGAGGTACGACAGGGGAGGGAGAGGAAGGAAGGAGGAACTGTATTTTCAAAACTTCTTTTGTACAGGAAACAGTTTATTCACAGATCAGGTACGCACACATCATTTATCCTAAGACAGTGACAAGGCAGGGAAATAAGGAACACCAGACTGCCTGTTTCTAGGCTGCTCTCGTACGTAAACATACCTAAGCGAAGGTTAGTCATACATGTGTGTGTGAGAAGAAAAACAAGGACTGCCAGGCTACCAAAACAGCAAAGGCAGAAAGACCAGAAGCAACAGTTAGTGGCTAAATGCTGGTTTAATTGTAATTAGGAATGCTGTCAAGTCAGAATATAGCTAAAGTCAGGAGATCTAGGAAAACTTTGCCTGGAAATATTTAAGCTCTGTCCCTCAATAGCAGCTCTCCATTCTATATACAAATGCCTGCTGCTAACTCCTGCAGAACTAACACAGACATACAAATTAAAGTTATATTTCACCAGAGGCTCTTTTATGACCTTTTAGCAATTAAACAAAAGAACTAAGATTGCTTTCAGATCCTAAGTTTGCCATTACAAAACATTTTACCCAGAGCCTGAGAGGGAGTCAGAGAACACTGAACTTTTCTCCTGTAGTACCATTTCTATACAAATAGCTTGTCTGAAGTATTTCTTCCAAATAAACTAGCATCAGCTATGGAAAACTTTTTTTTTTTTTTTTTACTCAGATACTAAGAAAACTTGCAACTTTGCAACCTAAAAGATGAACAGCTACTCTAAATGGGTGAGTTTCAGTTCTCCCTAAAGCCAACAGAGCAAGATGAATCCTAACAGGGTCAGTCCCTCCCTGTGTACTACCAGGGGAACAAAACTCCTACAGATATTTAGTATGGGAAGAATTGCACCTCAAATGTACTTGGAATCAAGTTTATTACTGTTGCTATTCAACTTACATTTGAAACCAGACTCAGCACAAAAACTGAGATTAAAAAAATGCATACTAATTGCTTGCCGGAGAAGACATCATACTTGAGCTGTAGATGCTCCCATATTATGGTCACTCAACAAATATAACAGCAAACCAACTGATTAAACAAAATTTGAAGAGCACTACGGAGAGAAGTGTTAGCCAAAATTCAAAAGGTATTTGAATATAGAAACACAACTGTGTCAAATGAAATTCTGCCTAAAGAAGACAAAGTGGCATAAATGAGCATCAGATCCGTCATGAAAAAACAGAATAGAGAACAAAATGAAAAACTACTGCCTTTCCAAAACTGAAAAAAAAAGTTACTAAAGGCTTCTTAAAATGTAATACGCCTCTCAAACAATTAAGTTCCCAAAAAGTGCACTGGTCAGCAATAACAGTGAGCATGGTTATCCTACTTCAGCCAACAGGAGGTAGAAAATTAGAAAAAAAAAAAAAAAATAGAAGAGAGATGATGGGAGAGGAACTGTGTAAGTCTGCAGAATACCCTTCAGTTATCAAAATGCCGGTTGAGATGAATGGCTCTGTGTACAGTATGTTGTATGACCAAGAAGAAAGTCCACAGATTTGCCAAACCCTTCTCAGAGAATAAAGGTCAGGAAGTCGTCTTCAGTTCTTAGATGTGCAAAACCTTTAAAGTTAACACAGGAGAACAAGCAGCTCAGATCATTTTAGAAAAAAAAACAAACTTAAAGGATAGTTTAAAAGATAGTGGACTACAGAGTGTCTTCAAAAATCAGTTTAGTCTTGCTTAAATCCTTTTAATTGATTCACATGAATAATATCATTTCTTCTGTACCACTCCAGCTGCAAAAGCAAGAACATGGTGTCTTTCTGCCACAAAGGTTAATTTAAAACATTAATGACAGTTATTGATCAACTCTTCTGAAAACATTATTTATTTCCTGCTTATGTAAGTACCGGCAGACAGAATGGGATGTGCTTTAAACAGATTATTAAGTACTCAACCCACAACTGTGTACACGAAGTCAGTAATTCCATCATCCAATTAATTGCGAGGCAGTTTCAGATAAAAAGCACACTTAAAGTCAGTTATGATGAAAACCAAAAGTTCACATGCCCTGACTGCAATATGTGCAAGGGTCTCCATACAAAAACAAAAATCAAGTACCATTACAAAACAAAGAACAACAACAAAAAAGTCAAAGATTTTATCTAAGAAAAAAAAAAATAACTACAAAAAGCAACATACCACGCACCAGTGTTATGTTCTCCCTCTCCCTTCAGAGAGGGAAACGGAGCGAGACTTTTTCTCTCTGGATACCAAGACAGTTGCACTAAGGAAACATCTGCACGCTCAGCATATGCAAAGACACAGGGGGGAAGGAAAAAAAAGAAAAAAAAAAAAAAAAAAAGAGAAGAGATTCAGAAATTTTGCAATCAAATCACATCAGAATGACACCAAATGAAAATAAAAGTGTGAGAATCTAACCTACGCAGCTAAAATAACACAATTTTTGCGGAATCTTAGGCAATTAGTTGAACTACTTTAAACGTCTAAAACAGCAATTCTAAAACCAATTCTGACTTTGTCTTTGCCCCACAAGATGCCGAGGGGGAGGAAATCCTAAGGAAGAGGGGCAAGGGATCCCACAGACAAGAATAAGGTCAACACACTCCACCCAGTCTGAAGGATGTTCCTTCAAGGCACTCAGCAGCATCCAGATGTAGCCACTTCTGCACAAAAGCCATCATTCTGAGTTAGTCCTCTAAGAGACAATCAAAAAGCGTATGTTATAGTCCAATTCCAAAAAGGCCCCATGGCTTTGTTATGTGTGCGTGCAAGCAGGGACGCATTTGTTCACAACCTGTTAAGTCAGCAAATTAGGTCAATTGCTTTGGTTTCAAAACAGCCTCTGCATTAGGGACCCAAGTTTAAAATTAAAGAACACAGCACTAACTTAAAACTCACGAAGGCTGAAGATGGGGAGTGGATTTTCTTGGTCTTCCTACAGTGTAAATAAGCATTATGGAACAGTGTCAGAAAACTCAATTGTTCAAGTCCAAAAATTAATTTGTAGCTTTACTTCTGTATCGTGTCTGGATTTTTCAGTGCATTTCAAAATGTTCTGTTATTTCTGCAAAAATCTTTCAATTTCATAACAATACATTTTTTTTGTATTCACCATCTGACTATACACATTATTGATATTCTCAAAAAACCCCACATTTTCTACACCATCTTTTTATTAAAAGGCAAATGGCCTTTCCCACCTCATTTTGAATGCCCCATTGGATTCAGGATTCAGTTAGAGAAAGCAATAGCAGATAATTTCAACAGCGTAGTATTAATCCTTTTCCATGCTATGAAAAAAATAAAAAATTAAACAACATAGACATGGTATTTTCAGTCACCTTCCACAAGGGAATAAAAGAACCATATCATGTCAAGCAGTGCTTTCCCTTTAAAATTCGTTAACTGCAATCAGTTAATTTCAAAATTATAATCCAGGAAAAAGTATTTACATTTGTTCTACACCCACAGCAGAACTCTGGTCCAAATCCTCTTGGGAAAGGTTCAGATTGAACCTTTAAGGCTTTAAAAAAAAAAAAAAAAAAAAAAAAAAAAAAGAAGAAGATAGATATTCTTGATGCCTTAACACTAGGCTGTTTCACCAAGACTGCGACTGAGCTGAAATGAAGAGCTTGGATCTGGGACGCGAGGCTGAGAAGCCACATATTGAAGGCAGTGTTTGTCTGATGGAAAGAGCAGTCAGAGGCTGGTCCTCAGGGTGCACAGAGACTCACTGTTAATCCCATTAGTCCAAGCGGCTCACGTTTCCTGCAGGTGGCCAGGCTACCAAAACTGCAGAAGCTGGGGAAAAAAAAAAAAAAAAAACAACCCACACAGATCTAACAAAGAGACATTCCTGCGTTTCAGGGGAATTGACTTCCTCCCCAATTACAGGGAAAAACAAAACAAAAACCTAGGAGCCAGCCCTTCAACTACCTAATTATTTTTATTTTTAATGCAGGTGGATTACAGAAACTCTTTTTCAGGTTGCAAAAGATAGAGCAGGAAGTTTCTCAGTTCCAGCAAAAGCCAAGTACAGTATTCCCCTAAATAAATTATACTTTTACAGATCTGATATCTACATATAATGAATATACAGAGCTACTGATTAAACAGCATAAAGACCGAACAACAACACAGACATGGTATTTTATTCCCTTATGGAAGGTGACTGAAAATAACTGCATCATGCCAAGCAGTGCTTTCCCTTTAAAATTTGTTAACTGCAATCAGTTAATTTGAAAATTATAATGCAGGAAAAAGTAGCTAGCTGCTACTTTTGCAGGAAAAAAATTGCAGACAAAGAAAAGTAGCTAGCTCCATCCTAGCTGCATTATTCACCAGAACACAGGGCAATAAAAGGGCCAAATGAATACCACAGACAACAGGGCTCTTAAAATTGCAAACATGAGAGGACAGACCATATCCCATGTCTACGCAAGCAGCTTCAGATTCAGTGGAGTGATGCTGATTCATACTGGCCGAAGACGTATCTCAATTTCTTATTTCTGTAATATTTTTTTGTAACTGTCAGCTCAAGCCAGTGAACTGTTAAAATCCTAAAGGCTAAGCAAGGTGATACCTTCAACAATCAGCAATTAAGAAAAAAAAAAAAAAACCAACTTTGATACAAAACAAGGCTAGTAGAGCTTCTTTCACAGAAGTCTCAAAGTTTCAGCGGTTGCGATGCAGCGTCCTCACTGGAACCAAATAGATGTTATTGCAAGACAGACCACTATTTAAACAAAGACATTTGTTCTTCCTCTCCTTGTGATGCTATCTTATCACAGTCCAAGTGTTTTATATCAGCACACTGAAATGATGTGTAACGAACACGGATGTTCGAGATAAATTCTAAGAGTTAGAAAGCAAATACTTCCTTTCTCTGTAAACAATATGACTGAACCCACTTCTTGAAGAAATCAAGCTATATTTATATTCACCCTCTCGAAATGCTACAGGCAGCCATAGAAGGATAAGTTTATAATAAATTGCTATATTTGGAAGCCTTTGTTGCTAAGCATCTTCTAACATTCAGTACAGTTTATACCATTCATGTCCCTGCTACATAATCAACTTTTTGTATGTTTTTCCTAAAAAAAAAAAAAGTGCAGTGCTTATCTTCGTTGTTAAATTAAAACCATTATAATTTTTTAGGGAATTAATAAAAGACTGTGTGGTAAATTATTTAAAGCAGAAGCAACAAGATCTCAGGGGCGTACAAACAGTGCCATACAAGAATATGGCAGAGCCTATCTTCTGAATTTTTTTATTTCAAGCAGAGGCAATGTCTAGAAGGCAGCTGTTCACACTAAAAGGTAGTCTACTAAATAATTTAGGACATAGTAGGCCTCTCCCAGCCTTAAGAATATGACTTTCTCAGCTACACACACAACTAAGCCCTTTTCTTGTCAAGAATTTGGCACATGTGAACCCCTCAGAGGGTACTCAAGTCATCAAGAGTCTATCACGAGGAGCCTGTTGCAAGCTGATGTCCACAGGTTGTGGTCTTGTGCCCACCAAGGTATTTCTGCAGGGTTTCCATACTATGCTCTTAACCCACACAAAAGCATGCAGTTACAACTGTGGAAATCACACGCATGTTGCTAGGCCCAGCATACACAACACAACACCGCAATTCTGCACACACCGTATGCACAGGGGCCTAGGAACATTCAGTGCAAGCTGAACATTAAGGGCTCCTAAAACTTCTCGATGACTTCCATGAAAACCCACAGAGTTGCTGAACAGAATAGAAAACTTGCCTGTCTGACCCCAGAAGAACACTAAGCGATTCTTGCAGCGGAGAACAAACTTCTGCCAAGAAAACAGTTGGAATATGTTTAACTCTACAATAGCTACTTACTTTTCATTAACATCATCTTCAGAATTATGCAGGAGACAAACATCAAAGCTTTTATAATGAAGCATCTTAGAAACCTAACTATGCATAGAAAAGTAAAAGGTTTGCCTATGATAGCCCTACAATTACTGTATTTAACATGTGACATTAATTACTACACCTTTGGTTTATATAAGCAGTGTATGTACAATATTATACATGTGTTTATAAAACAGAGTTAAAGTATAAAGATGAGGCAAGATAAGTCCTTTGGAAAGGATATAAACTTTGTGTTAGGAATATAAACATATTTAGCTTGTAAACTTCCAGGCTTCCCAGCCACAAGTGAAGTACTTCAAGATATAAATGAGGTAATCAGGACTCAAGAGCCTCCCAGAGACCACTACTGCAGCACGATTAGCCAGCGACGATGACCTTGTACCAAAAACTGAACACATATTTCTGAGTTCAGCACTCCTGCTGCTCAATTAGTTTCCACGTTTCACCTGTACTTCCACACACATCACGTATGAGAGTGGCACAAGTAACCTTAAAATTTGTGAAAGAACTCTTAACTCAGATGTTGCCTGAATATTAACCACTTTGGTTATTTAAAAACGCACAGCAGCAGTCTTAACGGTATGTTTATATCGTGTTTTATGTCGTTATATAGGCGAAACATTATGTTCAATTCTGAGCCCTGCATTACCAAAAGGTTATTGACAAACTGGAGGGAGTTCAAAGAAAATCAACATAATTTCTCAGAAGTCAGGAAGGACTTATTTATGAGGAAAGATTAAAAGAGCTAAATATTTATAGTTTGGCTCAGTAATGAATGAGGAGGTAGGGGACATGAGAACAGCCTAGAGATATCTGAAGGGTGTAAACACTAAGGAGGGAGAGTGAATGTGTTATACGAGGATGTAAATAGAAATAATGGGATAAAACAAATAAGGAATACTTAGGCTGACTATCAGAGAACATTCCTGGACAGCAAGCTATCTTGGCCCACGGCACAGTTTCTCAAGTGAAGCAATAGAAGCCCATCGCTTGGAACAACAAACAAGACTAGACAAAACACTGGAAAATTTGCCATATGGAACAACCCTGCTCTGCTGAGGAGAAATATTACCTCATAAAAGTTAGTCTTTCCTAAGTTTAACTCCAGCGAAAGCAGGAATATTTTACAAGGTGGTGAAAATTTAATGTAAAAAAATAGATATCAAGAGCTTAGTCAGAAAAAAAAGAAAGAATCCAACTAAGAACGTTCCTTAATCACAAGCACTTTAAATACAGTTTATGTAATACTTTGACCAAATCATGCTTGTGTCAACTCTTTGAAAAGGAAAAATATATATGGGCTGTAAAGAGTTAATGGCGCTGGACTGTGTTCTTCCCAGCAGAGGTCACTCCAAGTCAAAAAATTACACAGAAATTTAACAGCATGGATTCAAACTTTAGGAAAAATCAAGAGAAAGGTGAGAGACATCCTCCTTCCCTCATTCTCAGCCGTGACTCTGGATGCAAAGCTCCCAGGTAAGAGCGTGTCCTGCGGTCAGTCACAGGTAGATGCCAGAAGTTGGGGACCTACATAGCATGTAATGTTCAATTTGCACAATATTCAAAATTTATTTTCTAAAAGGCCTTCACGAAGTGCGTAAATATCCCCTATTTGCAGCTGGATTATGAGGTGTGCAGAACCCTGTGCGCATGCCCATGTAAAGCTTAGGCTGGGTCATGTTTGGAATTGAAACCACAACACTTTTCACTAAAAATGTTAGATTACGTTAGTTCAGTATTTACTAGGTGAGGACTGTGACACAGGCAGACTGATAGGCTTCTAAAAACACAGAGGAAGGAAGGAGGAAAAAAAAGGGGGGTTATCTTTTTTGTTGTGGTTTGTATATATTTGTTTTAAAAAGAATGTTTGCTAACTTAAAGCAGAGCTTAAAACACAACCGAAGCCAACAGAAGAGCATTATAAAAAGAACAGCCTGTCTGTACATATTTTTTCCTTCTTGATCCATACAAAAGTCCACAAATTCATATTTGAGAACTATCCCTTAAAAATTCTGGAAACTGGCAAGCAAGAACCTTGCTGTTCCCGGTGTCATCATCCCTAATAAAACTTCTGTCATCTTCACAGTTAATTCTGATGCAAGAACTAACTGCACTGTGCCACTGCCAGAGGAAGCTGTCTCGGTGCCAAAGGAAATAAAAGGAACTAGCACATACAGTAAACATATATTTGCCAACTACAAGGGAGGAAATACGCGTAAGCAGAGCTGAAGAGTCAATTTTGACTAGACTGTTTTAAAAGCCCGATCATGGGTAGATTTAAGGTCCAACACTTAGACCATGCAGACGCATTCTAGCGAAATGTAAGAATTGATAGAGCGTACTTTTAATATTTTATCCAATGAAAACAGAAATGAACTTGTGTTTAAGTGTTCCCTGGAACACACTGAACCCTGGCTGCATGATGTGCGGATAATTCTCCAGGGCTATGCCTGTACCGGAGGCCAATGGACTCTTTCCAGCCCCCAGTGCTCTCCAGTTCTCCCAGCTCCACTGCACAACCCAACCCAGGTGCATACAGTCCCCTAGCCCCTGTCACAAGCTTCTCACCAGCAGACAAATGAAATACAGGCACAAAACACAGCAGTGAGCCGCAGTACAGGCCACTCAGAGTGACAGTCTCGACGTCCTGGGAACCAGGACCTACAGGACAAGCTGCCTAGTCTGGGTGACTTGGAATTTTTGTACAGGAGGGGTAGGCTCTGGAGTACAAAAACTCTTAGGGATGTATCAGTTAACTCACTAAACCATTGGTAAACAGAGACAGCTAGCTATCTAATATGCTAGAAATGGCACAGGGGATTCCCCAGTGTTATTAATCTTAACATTTCTTTTTAAAATCAATTAATACTCAAGTTTTTCTGATCTGCCTGGGAGCGGACCGATGTTCCTTATATTCCACGCTTGGCTACGTTTTCTTTCACACAAAAATTCATTAAATCTCATTGCTTTGAAAGCTATTAGTACAGACTGTGGATTTTTAGTTTTTTAAACAAACTAAAGAGACTAACAAAGTAAGATCCCAAATAAGACACAAGAAGTCTTACCTGCTTCCTTGCACAAGGCTGCTAAGTCTGCACCCACGTAACCATGTGCACTGTCAGCCAGTTGCGCCAACTCCGCTGCTGTGAGCGAATGGGGAACTTTCTTCAGCAGCTTTTGGAGTATGTCCAGACGGTCTTGGGCATTAGGAATTCCAATTTCTATCTCTTTATCGAAACGCCCAGGTCTGCGCAGCGCTGCATCCAGTGCATGAGGACGATTAGTGGCCCCAAGTATCAAGAGCTGCCCTTCACTGCCCTCCTGAAGGCATCAAACAATGCAAGATATTAATTTTAAAACACAATCAAATGTCACACAGCTTATAAACATACTTCTTGCTTACTTTTACCAACAGTTACTCACACTAAAATCCTGATGTTAGCTGTAAAGGAACAAAGCAAACTTTTCTGAATACATAGCCCACAAGTGACCTCATCACACCTATGCCAAATTGCAGTTTGCAGGCTGCATGCACATACAGATAACATAAGAGAAACTTTACTCCAAGATGCCCTGAACCCAGGGTCTCCCATTCTAATCCCCAAGAACCTGCTTTCCTGTATGAGGAAAGTAAGCACCAAGAGAAGAAAGACAAGTGTTTAAGCTAAAAGGCAGCATTGGCACAAGAACAAAAAGATATTAACAGACCTGGAATAAACAAGGTTGGAAAATAAATCATTTAAGGTGTCAAAACCAGCAGAGACAGGAGGTTATAAAGCTTTCTGTAGGTTCAGTAGGAAGAGCAAGGTCAAAAATCCTAACCAATTTCCTCAAGCTCTGCTTTTTCCCTTTTAGAGTCAAGCAAAATCAGCTAGAAGGTCTGTTGCAGTGCCATTCTCTTTCTGTGAATGAAGCACTTTCTCCAGGAAGAATATCCATCAGCCTTTGCCATCAGAAAATACCTTCTGCCTGTGAACAACTCCAGGCTGGGTAACTCATTGACATTGACTAAAATTTCAGTTTTATCCAATAGCAGAAGAATGCAAAGGAAAGACAGTGAATGGGAAAAAACTTGCTTCCTTTTTATCTCAGTTATCAGGAGACACTCCTCTCCTACGTCTTCTGCCTAGCATCTAAGCCTATTTTCTTTTCCTCAGTAGAGTCTACTTACTGAGCCAATGCCATCCATTAACGTCAGCAAGGAAGCAACAACTCTCTTTTCAACTTCATTCTGAGCCCCTTCTCTCTTTGGACAGAGTGCATCCAGCTCATCTATAAATATAATGGAGGGGCGACTGGGAAAAGAAAAAAAAGAAAAGGAAAAAAGTTAATGTGCTCAGGAAGACTTAAAACACCGAGGCAGAGAAGTGTAAAGCTGTTTATAGAAAATGTCCAGTTCCCAAAAAATTAACAAGCATCCCATTCTTTTATGCAACTCAAGGTTTTAACCTTGAATATGGTGTTACTCAAAGAGATAACCGAGTAAGGTATTAGATAGCCAATACCTTTAGGATGACCTACCAATCTGCTTTTCTGTGGCTGTCCCAAAGACTCAGCACTGAACATACTGATTTCATGAGTAAAAAGACAGCGGTTTTTTTGCCACTTCTACAAATACAGGATGCGATAGTCTTTTGCTAGTGTATTATGAACACCAATCATCTGGAAGTCTAAAGTCTGCCTTAATCTGTCTAATAAATTTGGGCAAAATGCTACCCTAGTCCAGAGGCATGCTATATCCAGTACCAACACTGGCTCATTTAGAGCTGGGTTCCATGTCACAGACTGAAAAGTCTGGATCCAGGTGAAAGGCTGGCTCATGCTTCCATCTGTTGAAATAAGCGTACAATACACTAACGACACAAACGGAGTGATTTGGCACCATCTGTAACAACCCCTTAAAAAGGGTAGTGTCCAAAAGCATTTAATAGGCATACTAGAATTTCACTGCTTTCCTTCTAGCTAAGCTCTATATAAACAAATTTATTTCCTTTTAAAAACCACTGCAGGAAAAAATTACAATTCAAAGATTCTTGCAAATGTTTTTCTTTTAAGAACATTAACACTGGAACCAATACCGCAAGTAAGTGAGAGCGAATAAAGTTATCCAAAAGAACATACCGCAGAGAAGCTTCAGCAAATATCTGACGCAATCTTGATTCTGACTCCCCGTAAAACCTACAATAATTAAAATATTTTAATAGAAAACATTTTTGGTCTTTTCCAGGCAACTTGGAAAATTACTGTTCGTGTGTTCCAAAAAGCCATAGTGCACCCTTTCAAAGTCCTGAAGTATATGCAAATCTACAATATTTCCACAATATTTCCAGAAGAACAAGAAATTAAGTTAAAATGGGACACAGACAAAGATATAATCATCTTGTAAGTAGAAAAAAAAAGATGAAAGGAAAAAGTTTCTCTTGTGTTAGAAACAATTTTAACTATGTTTTTAAAAACCAAACCAAAAATAGTTCTCTGGAGACATTAATCTGTGCAGCATCATCTTTTAATTTCAAATATGCTTTAAAAAGTCACTCTTCTTGCTGCAGAACTAATACTCAATTGCAGATGCAGTTTTAGTCCCCTCTTTAATTTAGTTCATGCCTTACACAAATTTCTTGGCCAAATCCAATAAACCTCTTTTATTACAAGGAGAAACGCAAGCCCTAGTTGAGGGCTTTTCCCGTTTGTTTTGGACTCTCTTGGGCAGGTAGCCCATAGCCAATTCTACACCTATCCAATGGACAGGTGCCAGGACAGATTTTGGGCTAAAATATTTATAGAATTAATGAAAATAAATTGGGTGGACTTACTTGCTTATTATTTCAGGACCGTTAATAACCGTAACGTGAGCGCCAACCTCATTTGCAATGGCTTTGGCAATCATAGTCTTCCCGGTACCTGGAGGGCCATATAACAGCACCCCTCGAGGAGGGGAGATTCCTTTAAACAAGCACATGCACACAAACAGAGAAGAAAGTTATTTGTGATAAACGCCGGACAGAACAACCTGCACTTGCACATTTCACTGTCCCAGTTATTACCCATTACAACTCGACCCCAGCATTAACTTCTTTAACAGACATTCCATTTTGATAAAGTTTTAGGTTTTCAGTGGGAAGTGCACTCTTACACAGGACGTACGTATAAATTTTTAAATTTAAAGCCCAAATGATTCAGCTTAAAAGCAACAATTTAAATTGTTATGTTCACCATTATAATTCTGCCTACGCTTTGTGGTGCTTGTTTGGGTTTTTTTTTTTTTTTAAAAAATTATTGGATTGAGTACCTAACGTCCATGAATATACTTCATTACGCCATTCATGATTCTCACGGTGTCATTATTACAAATTGCCAACATCAGAAAAACACTTTTCTTCAAGACTTCAAAAAATTTCAGAAATATTGAGGCTTGATTCAAGAATATTTACAAAAAGATGAAAAATACACATCAGAAAGATGAATTTGCCTCTTTAATGGCAAATGTTAAGAGCGAAAACAGAAACATTCAGGCACAGAACATAAGGGACACTAGAAGAACAAGTTACTACTGTGTACAGTTAAAACTGGACAGAAACTACAGGTAACTGTATGAAGCAGTATTATGATCTCAGGTAAAGAACAGGAAAAAAAAAGAAAAAAAAAGAAAAAAAAAAAAGTTTCAGACCAGCAAATCAAAATGGGCACAAAGCCAAAAGCAGAAGGTGAAAAATTAGAAAGCTAAAAGCAGAGACAAATGTTTGACAAAAGACTGGTCCTGGCACAAAAGACGCTGCTGAAAGACGACCAAAGAAGAAACATCGGTTGGGTACTGCGATACCAGACAGGGAACGATGCTTGGAGAGCAGGTCGTACCCCAGGGGTGACAGAGAATAACACAGCTGGTGTGGACAGAAAGCCCAAATCTTAGGAACTAATATACTCAGAAAGAAAGAAAGAAAAAAAAAATTTTTTTTAAAAAAATCTACTAACTGACAGAGTGTGGAAATTAAGTTACAGACAGGCTATTTAACAACAGTCCATTAAAGCATGTGCTGCTCCCTCCTGTGGTGGTTCTGGTACTGGCAAGAAACAGAGCTGCGGAGCCAAAGGTCTCACCTCAACTGACAGCCTCGCTCCCTGCGAGCAGGCAAGGACTCTCAGCATTTGGATGGCTACTGAAGGTTTGTAACCAGTGAGGAGACATCATTGTCTCTCATGTAATTACAAAATCTAAATAAGTGCTTTTGAGACTAAGGATGAAGAACGCTGATGCTGAAGCACCACAAAACCATGTGGTGATGCTGAAGTTGGTCAGCAAATTGAGCTGGACCACACACGGGTAAAAGATGCGTCACACCATCCCACTGCCACCTGCCGATCACCCCCAAGACACACGCACCGTAAGAGCCACCCGTGTCTTACGGAAATTGTCCCAGTGACCTCTGAAATAACCTCCTCTCTAAAGCCTACATGTGGGAAGAGATAAAGCACAGAAATAAAAAGCCTCAAAGACACGGTATTAAAGAAGTATTTATAGGCAAGAGCCCCGGCTCAGTGATGCACACCTAGGCAAGTACAACGAGCAGACATGTCTGCTTTACGTACACATCCATTTGTGATAAATACACAGTACAGAGTTTTATCTTTGTCACAAAAATCCTCTAAGTCCATAAATGATGTTAGATACAACCTTATGTACAGCAACAGTAATTGTGTTAGTTTTTCCACCCTGTAATTCCATACTAAACTCATTGAGCGGTTTGAGTAAACAGCCGCAAACATTCCTTAAAATTTTGCAGGAGCCCTATGACACAGAGGGATAAAAACAGCAAAAGAATTGATGTGAGTTTTTATCAACTCAAAAATATATTTAGTTGACTCTATCAAAAAAAAAAAAAATCTTATAAAGATACAAACATCTGCACCTTTGACGTGCCGGAGTATAGAAGTCTTTCCTATTTGCTACAAATTCTGCTTACGGATACCTACATTTTCTCAGACACATACTTCTTTCCTAGTCAATCCTTTTTCACACAAGCTAATCATAACGTCTTCGTAGCATCCATACAGCATAACTGTAAACCAGTTTGACATTGTTTGGACACACAAGTATACCGGATCAGCATTACATAAAATTCAGTGCATATTCCTGGAATAACTTGGGGGTATAAAAAGAAAAAAAAAAAGTCATGTTAAAGAAAAAAAATAGTATCAAATGAAGAAAGCCAGCTCTTAGGCATCATACCGTAACTCTTGAACAGTTCAGGTTGCTTCAAGGGCAGTTCAACTGTTTCTCTAAGAGTTCTGAGCTGGCTGCTTAAACCTCCTATCATGTCATAGGTGACTTGGGGTTCACAGTCACCGTCTTCTGCTATGCTGGTCCTCGTTTCAATAAAATTGATTCTAGTTCTTGAAGAAATGAAATAAAAAGTGTCTGTGTTGCTGATTGCTCCAGTTTTGCCAGTTAGTGGGAGTCCCTCACTGCCCCCTTTCCCAGCCAACTCCAAATCATCCGTGAGCTCTGCACCATCTCCCTTGCTGCAGGTTTCATCTCCCTGACCAGAGTCTTGACCGCTGGCTGCCAGAGCAGAACTGGGTTTTACTGGTGAACCTGGATCCATCGGTTTGCTTGGTGTGCTCATAGATGCAACTTCTAGACTATCATCAATGTCCATCTTGCTGAGCTGTAACGACAAATCTAACGCACTCGTCTCCAAATCAGATCTTTCAAGGTCTGGTTCGTGTACGTCACTGGAAATGGCACCGTCCTGGGCAGTCAGCTCTGCACCATCAGTTCCTTTCACTTTCATCACCACGATGTTACAGAGTTTGCCATAGAAAGTGAAAGCCAAGAGGTTTCCTGGTAAAACTATTTTCCCGTCTATGAGAAAATTAAAAAAAGAAAAAATGTTTTTGTCAGCAAAACATTCAGACATTCTCGTGTCAGAATAATTATTTATCAGGAAGCCTGAGAAGTGCTGTAAATTAATATAACAAAAGGTAATTATGTAATTACAAGGTAATTTCAGGTCATTTAAATGATCCTTTTGCACATAAACAGACTGTACAGTAAAAACATTCATCAGTATCATATGTAATCTCTCATACTAAACTCGCCAATTATTTGAGCTTTTTAAATTTCATACAGCATACAAAGGGAGATTATGGTTATAGTATTATAAAAAGTGAAAATTTTGTATCTGCTGTGTGCCTTACAGATTCACAATATTTCATGTCTAGCCCACCTTCTTTGAGAGTCTTGCCCTAAAAAAGGTAAAGTTTAAACCTTTGCATTGACAAGGAAAGATCGGGAAATGTGATCTGAATGCACCCTGCAGGCACGAAAAAAACAAACGCAAAAATGTAAACAAGATTTGTTATTTCCAAACTCATGAATTTGGAACTCAGTTCACGTTTCCTGCTTCTTAACATAGCAATACTGTTATTAATTCCTAAACCATAAGATTGCCTTTGAGTAGAACTATTTGTAGTGAATGTTTTGAGTAGCGCTACCTTGAATAACTTACCTTGCTTTTTTGCCTTACTTGTAAATATCCATCACTCAATGAATAGCAATTCTGCTTATTTACCACCAACATAAAAAAAAAAAAAAAAAAAAAAAAAAAAAAAAAGATTCAGAGTATGGGATTTTATATTAACACTGAATCGTTATCTTGGTTTTAATGCTAGTATTGCTCAGCGCAAGTAAACTCTGAAGTACCTCACAGCGTCAGCCGGGAAGCCAGTAGCAACCGCTAAACAGCTGTAACTTGAACCAGCAATACGTACAACGGACAGAAGGAATGGAACCAGGACTAATGAAGTTAGATATTTATGGCATGGCAAAATTATTTAGCCCAAAGAAGACAGATCCCTAAAAGAAGTGCGAGTAGAATAGTGTCCTCTAATTTGCCATAAGCCTTTTATTAAGAATATAGCAGGAAACTATTTGCTTTTCTATCCAAAACTTGATCATCTACTACAAAAAAAACCCAAAAATTAAACAGTCAAAAGAGAAGCAAGAAAACTCATACCTAGGTTTCTCAGTAGACAGACAGACATTTCCTCAGCATTAATGGTGGCATCTTTGTCCCTGTGGTAGGAAGAAAAAAAAAACAAAAACAAAAACAAAAAAAAACCCAAAACATTTTTTTCCAAGCAGTAACTACTTCAAAACCAGGAGTTCACACCACTAAGGCACCAGGACGATGAATACCACCCGTTTTACAGTATACTATTTAACCCCGCCAACAGGAAAGATGGATGAGCACTCTACAGACTTCCGATCATATCATCTCAACTCTGAAGGTATTAGACACATAGTAAGAAAAGAAGTGTACGTATTTAATTTTGGTTTAGTTTTTCCACAGAAAATGCTGTAATAAACAACATAATAAGTTATCGTTATAATTTCTTAAGATCACAGATACGGAGCGCACACTTCTCATCTCACCAGGCAGAACGGCCATTGCTACATTTACTGAATTGGAAAAAATACAGATAAGAAATGTCTCTTTTGGCCCTGCAAACACTTATACTCGTCTTTTGTTGATTAAACTGGCGCCTTGAGCACTTGCAAAACTGTTCACATCTGAAGCACTACACAAACCGTGCAGGTGTTCCCCACAATACACAACATTCGCAAGTACTTCGACCTGTATGATGAAAAGCATCAACAGCTGAACAGCAGCAGCACCAGAGGCATTTACAGCAGACACACCTTCTGCAAATAAAAGGATGATCAACGGGGGGAGCTCTAAACCTAGAAATAAAAACCCGTGTCTCAAGCCTACTGAAAGCAACTTGAGGGAAAAGTGGGGTCTTAGGCTAATTTAGAAGAGAGCTCTCAAAATATCAGCACCGTTCCTGACAAGTAAACACACACTCAGTTACACTGTCGGGGTCTGAGGTTGGGGATTGATTTTTTAACCGGCAGCAAAGGCTAAATTACGCACACAGGCAACTCCCCAGAGGTACTGATTTGCAGAGAATGAACTGCACCTGTGAAGTGTCTAGAAACCTAGGCAGCACTCAAATAATGGGATGTTCTGTTTATTATTACAATTTTTATGTTTTCTCTCCTAGAGTAATTCCAGAAAACCTGTTATTTATATGACTTTTAATCTGGTGGTACACATGGTTAACAGTCCTCGGAGCCTGGCTCTTGGCTGGCCAAGAGGGAGAACTCCGGCTCTGGAACAGCTTCCCAAAGAATTACAGTAATCACAAATATTTCAGAAGTTACATGCAGTTCCTCTGACCTCATCCTTAGCTTACATTTCAGTAAAACTCGCAGCTTTAAAGAAAGAATGCATTGCATATCAAGATGGAGCAATAAAAATAGATTAGGTTTCATTATTTAATTTAACGTGGGGTTATTTTTTAATGAAATTGGTGTTTTCAACCACCTCTATAACCAAACAGTATACAAAACTTCCTATAGGATTAAATTAACCGTAACAAAAAGCTGTAAAGATCTAGTTTTTTTCATTTTTTGGTGAAAAGAGAGGCATGGAGGGCAAAGCAAGCTGACACCAGGAAGTCAGCACACAATACGCAGCCAAGTTAACCAGTAAAACTATAATTAAAAATAAACTGGTTATATTACTGACAAAAAGCAAGATTGCCTCACCAACATTTATGAGAGTCAGGATGCTGGAAAACAGCATCTTCCCCTCAAAATGGACAATGACAATACCATGTTTGAAAATAGAGGTTTGACAGGGAAGTGAAGTTAATTTATAGAAATTGAAGTGTTGGGACACTTTCAAAAGTAACTGCAAAATAACTTCATTTAAGAAATAACTATAATCAGATTCTGCATCAACCCAAATGCTGACTCTGTGGAATGTTATGAGAATGACAAATATAGGAAGTCATGCAGCAGATCAATAAACTGCTAATTTCTCAAAGCATTCATTATTTCAAGACAACTGTGATTTGCACCTTTTGCTCCCTTTTTTGGGGTGAATTTCAATTAAAAAACAAAAACATACCTCTGAGAGTTTCCAATCCTAAAAAATAATCCAGTAAATAAAAGCAGAGGACGAAACCACGCATATACAAAGATGTAGTTTTGAAGGGAAGCGGTTAAAAAAAAAATAAATAAAATAAAAAATTCACTTCACTCTCCCCAACCTGTCAGCCAGCAGTTCTCTTAACGACAACAGGACTTTTCAACAAGAGCTTCTCAGACAGCAGTTTGCAGTGTACTTCAGCAAACAGAAGCAACACGGGCTGCTTCTAACCTGACATCAACCCTACAGAGTTCATCAGAGATCATCCTTATCCTCTGCTTACAAGTTTAAACAATCTGCCTTGATCGTGCAGTTAATACACCCTTGCCTAAAGCAAATGCAACACAAGCAGCTTGACCTCTGCTTCAGGAAGCGCCAAGCCATCGCTACTGTTCATTAATTTAATGTAAAATGAAGAATCTCGTAAGATGAATGAATTTAATGTCATTATATTCTCCACAACAGAACCACTCTTTGTTTTGTACAGCAGCTGAGCCACTCCACTGCCCACACAGGAGGTGGCAGTTAGTAGCAGTTTGCCACGTTACAAAACTTTAGTCTTAGTCCTACAGACGTCTGCACATGTTTGACTTTGGGTACTAATTCCATCAAAGCAAGAAAGAAAACCAACATTTCCTAAGAGGTAAGAGTCCACAGAGCAAAGCAGACGCTTCACCGTACGTCACTAGGTTGTAAGAAGTTGCATACCTCAACTTTACATCGACTGCCTCTGCCTGGATGACCGCGCCAGTCACAGGCTGCACGGTGATGGCATCACCTGGATTTACTTTCAGGTTCTTCTGTGTGGTTTCATTCAGCCCAACTTTCCCGCCTGGAAAGCCTGTGGTGGGCCAAGCAGTACAGACCTAGGAACAGTATCCAAGCAAACAACTGTCAGTTGAGATTTCCCCTGCCCCATCTCCAGTCCTCCAGTTAAAGTAAGCAATGTTTTGTTAGGAAAACCATGGGCTGAGGGGGAAGAAGGATTAGGTTAAAAACTGCTGCCACATAGATACAAGTAGAATCATAGAATGGTTTGGGTTGGAAAGAATGTTTAAAGATCATCTAGTTCAAATCCCCCCACTCTGGGAAGGGACACCTTCCGCTAGACTAGGTCGCTCAGAGCCCCATCCAACCTGGCTTTGAACACTGGCAGGGATGGGGCATCCACAGCTTCTCTGGGCAACCTGTGCCAGTGCCTCACCACCCTCAGTGAAGAATTTCTTCCTTATATCCAATCTACATCTACCCTCTTCCAGTTTAAAGCCCTTACCCCTTGTCCTATCACTACATGCCCTTGTCAAAAATACCTCCCCAGCTTTCCTGTAGCCCCATTTAGGTACTGGAAAGCCACTATAAGGTCTCCCCGGAGCCTTCTCAGCAGCTCTGAGTTCTTAAGACACGATCCAAGACATTTTTCAAGAAGGGGCTATAATACACAACACATTCACATTAAATTACCGGGAAAAATCAGCAGCATGGATTTTTTCCAGTACTGAGAATAAAGATGTAGCTACAGTGTATAAAATACGCCAGGCACAAGCTGAAAGCAGAAGAAAAGCACCTGCAGGCAGAAGAACAAGGGCCTCACCTCCTGTCGCCCGCCGGCGGAGGTAAGCAAGGCCGGCCGGCCGATGCAGAGGTTTGCAGACTTCATGGTGCTCAGCGATAGCTGGGCGAGGGCTCTTCGCAGCATTTTGGGAACTTTGTCATCTGCTGACATTTTCAGGAGAAAAAAAAAAAACATCATTTTTTTTTTCCCCCAATATCAGACGAATCCAGGATTTCTCGCGCTCCTCGATCACTGCAGCCCACAAAACCCCTCCGGTCCCTGACGGGAGGCAGCGCCCAGCCCTGGGGGAAGCGCGGGGACCCTTTCGGGGGGAAACCCCGCCAAAACGGAGCCGCGGGGAGCGGAAGCCCGGCTTTGCACGGACTCATTTTTAAACCCTCAGCCCACCCCCGTACCTGCTTCCACGGCCTCGGCGACACCCAGCACCAGCGGCCCCCCCTCGGCAGCGCCTGGGGGGGGGGCCCGCGGGGAGCCACCGCCGCTACCCAGGCCCGCCCGCCCCTTGCTTTTTCTTCTGGAGGAGGCAGCCATGCTTCACCGCCGGCTGCCGCCGAGCCGTTCCGGGAGCAGAGGGCGGCACCGCCCCCGGGGGTGGTGGTGGGGCGGGGAGGGGGGGGCGGCCACTTCCCGCCGCTTCCCGCCGCCCTGCCCCGCGTAGCGCCATGGTGAGGCCGTGGCGGGCGGTGCAGGGGGCGCGGGGCTGGGCGGCCCTGAAGGGGTTGACGGCCCGGCCGGACAAATTCGGGGGGGTGAGCTTGGACCTGGCCGATCTACGCCGTCCCCTCCGCCTGGAGCCGGCCGCCTTCGGGCGATGGCTGCGGGGCAAGTGGCGGGATGGGGCGGGGGGGCGGCGGCGGGTCTCCCCTCAGCCGCGGCCCTGTGGTGGCGGGTGCCGGGAGGGAGCGGAGATCCATTTCCCGGTGCCGGATCCTGACATAAAAGCCGTCATTTTATATGTTAACACCAAATCGCGCCGAGCTGGCGGTGTCTCTGCTCTTCCTGTGGCTGCTCACAGCCTTTCTCACACCCGTGGTAGTTTGACCCTGTGGTAAACGAGGTAAAAATCACACATTTCCATGCATTAACCCTGGCTGTCCTGCGCGACAAGGTTTAAAACCAGAAGGAGCGAGGGCAAGGGTGGTCTTGGGGTGGCAGTGGCCCTTACCCCCCCTGACCTTGCTCTCTCTTGCAGAGGCGGTGGCCCGCTGGCGGGAGGAAGGCCGCCTCGCCGTCTGGCTGCGCGTCCCCATCTTCCAGAGCGGCTTGTCGGCGGCCGCCGCGTCGCAAGGCTTTGCTTTCCACCACGCCGAGCGGAGCTCGTCCACCTTGACGCTGTGGCTGGGAGAAGGGCCCAGCAGGCTGCCGGGGTACGCCAGCCACCAGGTCGGGGTTGCAGGTTAGTTCCAAAAGCGGTTGGACCCATGAAAAGCCCTTTGAATGAGCCCGTAGGGGCAGGTTCAGTAGGAAATCAGCTGCTCGTCTGCACAACCAGCGCGTGGAAACCGCCTGCTTTTGGGTAACTTCACAAAGCAAAGCGTGTTGTTTGTGAATCACCCGTACGGCCATCCATGTTGCTCAAAACAAGCCATTAAAGAGAGATGTTTCTCAAAATGGTTCCCGTTTGAGAAAGTTGTAAACAGCTTGGGGGGAAGAAAATGTAGGCTTAAAGCTTTAAAATTTACCTCGTGAATATTGTTCTTAAACACCATTTTGAAAAACGTATCTTGGCTTTCACCTTGTAGGAACGAGAGGTAGGATTTCAAAGTTCAAGCAGTTTTAGTAAAAAAGTAACTACAAACTTCTGAGAAAAAAAAGTAATTTCTCTGTCCCCTGTCCTTATTGTAGATGCTTAATATCTGCATCTGCCTAAAGTGTGCTTGGGTTAAGGTCTGGAAATGGGGCAGACTTGACCCAGCAGGGATTGTTCGGCACCGTTGGTAGCCTAATTTACAGCAGTCCAAAAGCTGCTTTAAGTTGTGCCTAGAGGTCCACAACACAAATAAGTGTAGTTTACAAACAAAGAAACATCTGGACACCATGCTGTTACCCATCTAGACCTCCCACAACCACATTTGGAAAGGAGTTGCTCTAAAAACCGAGGAAATTCCCAAGGAACTGGATAAGATGGTGTCCCCTTTTTTTTTTTTTTCTTTTTTCTGTACAGCACAGCACAAGGATCTGAGGATGAGTTAACTTGAACCCAGCTTCACTGAACTTCAATGGTTTTACCCTCTCTCAGCAGGTTACAAGCTTGACTAGTTTGTCCTTGGCTTGCAGGGATGTTAATTTTTCACTGAGTGGTGCTAAGACCCGTAAATAGCAATTTGAAAAATCTAGCTGGGAAGGACTCATGAAAGCTGGATTCTTCTGTGTAGCAGCAGGTCATGTGAAATTAAGTTTTGGAAAAACAAAGCCTTCAATTACAAAACAGTGCTGCTGCTATCGGGAGCGGGAGTTTTCCGTTCCAAAGCCAGCAGAGGGCAGCGTGGAAGCCGAAGACAGGCTTGGATTTTTTTTCGATGGACATGTTAGAGCATGTTTTCCTGAGGTATGAAAACCTCACCATTAAAATATGTGGCATTAAACTCGGGCAAGATAATGCATTCTCCTCGCAAAAGCGCTGTGCTACTCCTTGTGCTTATAACTCGCGTGTTTGATGAAACGTGACCAGCTGAAAGGGGGCTTTCCTGAAGTAGGTTTTGCATAGCTGTAAGTGGTATTTAAAAGAAAATCATGTAACAGATGGGATGTGAGCCCCTGGTGCTTAACAGGAAGGACTTAATAGAAGAAAAATCCTAATTTTGAAAAAAAAATCTCAAATAAACACTTGAAAATATGAAAAAAATGCACTTTCAAAGCATAACTTGCTGTTGAACTTTGAGATAAAGTTTGCACTCTGCGAGTAGGAAAAAACTTTGATGCAAGAAAAGTTTTCATAAATGTAGGTATAGGGATTTCAAAATTTATCCCACAGATTTAAAAATTGCACAACATATGATGTATGTATTCTTTGCTGCCACTTTTCAAGCCTGTCCATTTCTATTCGTTGCTGGGAGTTTCTTTAGAAGGGGTAAAGACTTAAGGCATTTGTGCAGGTAAAGAAACAGATTTCTGTGTGTGAAAGAATGACTGCAATATTCTTTTTTTTTTTTCCTCTGTTCCACTCGCTCCCAGTGGATCTGGAACACATTCCAGGAATACACTAAGCAGTGTGGATACCACCTGGTGTGTGTTTATTCCATTATCTTTCTGCTTCAGGAGGGACAGCCTGGGTAGTGGAAGGGCTTCATTCTATTTTTAATTAATTTTATTGAAATATTAGATTATTTAAATACATGCACTTATATTCTGTGTATGTGCCAAACCCTAGGCATTTTTCTTTCCTGCACAAAAAAAAAAAATACATTTTAGAAAATTTCTGCAGTAAAGAGAAGGCAATCTGCTGATGAGAGCCTACATCTCAAAGCTGTGGCCAGTCAGTTAAACACAGGACTTAGTCCCTTGAGCGTCCTGCAAATAAAAAGCAGAGAGAGGTTGCGAGTGGTTTGCTAGCCTGCGGGAAGCCCGCCCAGGGAGCGGACAACAGGTAGCGAGCCTGCATTGCCAAGCAGGCCAGCAGCTGGTTTTTGTCCCGTCTGGAGTTTCCCACACAGCGAACACCGCGCAGCCAGGCCTAGTGCCTCAGCATCATCCGGCCAAGTGATGACAAAGGTGTGAATAAGCAAGGCCAGGTCGTATTTTGCCAGAGGAGATCAGAGTCGCCAAGCAGAGAGTAGCAAGCCCAAGTTACTCACTGGGCTTGGCCATTCTTGTTTAGAAATAGTGGAATATGTGATGTGCCTTCCAACTTACTGCATCCGTTTGTAGGCGGCTGGATTTTCCAAATATGTAAAGATACAGAAAAACTTCTGGTGTATGAAGTGATTCAAGATGTTTCTGAAAAGCATTTCCAAAATTCTCTCCCTCCTAGGAGGGAGTGGTCTGCCATCCAGAAAATGACGTGTTTGTACGTCACGTAATGCGCCACGTAGCAATGGCGTGGGAAGACAAGTTGAGGAAGGAAAGTAGAAGGAGAGGAAGAAAAGTGAAAGTCTTTCTCTTCTCCCTCTCATGCAGTGTAAGCTTTGTAACACGGTTGTTATTTTCGTGGCTAGCTACCTTAATCTAGTTGTCGAAACAAAGTCACTGGAGTTGAAGAGATAGAAGGGCCTCCGCGCACTCATACACGCGCACGATCATCAGCCTCAGGCAGTAAGGGGTTCTGTGTGTAAAACGAGCAGCTGTGTAAATGTCAGACTGCACAGGGAGATGGAGCTAGATAGGTTATGATGGTCCAAGGGATCAAAAGTGATTTAAAAGCAGCTCCCAAGTTGTTTTTCAAAGTAATATCGTGTTCCTGTCTGCTGACGTTTACAATACAAGCAGTCTCGTGTACGCTCATTACATGGATGACAAATGCTTTTCAACTCCAAACATCTTTTCATACACTTTTACATCAGTCACAAATAAAACAGGTAGGATGAAGATATTTTTCCCCTCCATTGCTCATTGTCTGGAGTTGTCTACGGGATTTTTTTTTTTTTTAATAATTTTCTTGCCTATTTCCCAAAAGAGAACGTTCAAAACAAAGCAGTGTTGTAACGGCGATTACTTGGTTAGGTTGCAAGTGGAAACCTTTCCCGAGTCATCCTGGCGCTGGATGATTTAAAGCTCCAGGTATCACGTTTGTAGCAAGAGGCAGAGTTTTTAAAAGCACGGTTCAGAGCCCACAGCCAAGCTCTGATCTCACGGAGCCTAACCAGGTGTGGCCCAGCGAGCTCCAGCAGAGGGGCTCCGGAGTTACACCTGGGAAAAGGAGACCAGACAGCAAATCCCAGGAGGGTTTTTCCTTTCTCCTTGCTTTGGATTTAGGTACCATCTAACAGAGATTCTGGACATCTCACAGGGAATTTCACTGCCAAAAATTACATTCACAGGCATCGATTTCTGGGGAACAGAGGAGAGAAAGCATTCTTTCTGTTTGATTCCAACTGCAATTTCCTCTCTCCAACAGTCTTCAGCAAACCAGTGTCTTTTCCAGAAAATAATCCCTGTAATCATAGCATGCATCGAAAGTGCTCCTTTTGTTCCCTCTTTTAATCAGTGCTTGATTAAAACTTGAAGCTGGACGCTGCTAAATATTTACAGGAAGAACGAAAGCATAAAGTCAGAAGCTGTGGGGAGGCAGATGTGTGACTACCCTCTCAAAGCACATCCTTTGACATATCTTGGAGCAAGATTGGTATTTCATCCTTTAAATATTCCTCCTACACAGAAGTCTGCCATGTATCATTAAAAACCAGAGGATGTTTTCAGCTGGACACTCATTCCTTAACAATTCTGTTCTGTGGAAATACTTCTCCGTAGCATTTTAAATGCATACATCATCACAGAGCTGTCCATATACTCTTCCTCCTGCTGTAAAATGACAAGCATTTTTTTATCATTACCTACTAATTTGAAACCCATGCATGACTGATGTGGAAAAGAGCCGGGTAAGTTGCACCGCAGTACTCGTTCTGCTCACCACAGCACACTTGAAAATCTGAGAAAAATACCTGTTTTAAAGGGAAGACATTTTTAAAGTATGACCGATGAGTGTGACATGATGATTAAAGATGAAAGCACTTGGGTTTTAAAAAGTTGGAAAACTTGTAATCTGTGGGAGAAAGTCGTGGGCTAAGCGTAAGGGCGCAAGGAAAAGCTGAACCTTTCAGTAATAAAATAAATCCAGATGCATGAATCAAGTGAAAGTGTCACTTTTCCACTTGGAAGCAACGCTTTCTGATTAACGGATTGGCTCGGGTTACTGCGCAGTTCCCATCATGAGTTGTTAGCTGTACAGTGTGAGTCCATAGTCAGCCAGCTGAACGCTGGCAGTATATTCAGCCCATTGAGCCCCAAACCTCGTGTATTATTAACCAGAAAACACTCAGGCAGGAGCTGTGTCATGAATTTCCCTGGACGAGGGTTCTTGCCCATCGCGGCTACTCGGCCAGAGTCACTGGAAAAATTTCTGTTATTTGAATAAGATTACAGGCTCGTCTCTGCTGAAGCAAACAGCTTTGCTGGATTATTTGGAAGACGTCTCAATCTTGCATTCTTTAGTTCTGATAATATTAACACAAGTGACTTATTCTTTTCGTTTCTTGTCTGATCTGGAACTTAAACACAGGAAGTATTTATCTTGGTACTGCTAACTTTGAACTTTTATACAGGATACTTAACCTTTTCTTCATATTTTATTGTGTATCAGTTTTCCACCTACAAACCACTTTCTACGATTCATCCAGACAAATCTTGCTAACTGTAAAGTGAGCTTCATTAGGGGTTTGTCGTGCTTTGTCAAAGCATGTTAAATTATGGTTGTTAAGGTAACAACCTAACACTTTTTCTATATTATTTCTCTACTAGGTGCTGTTCTGGATGAAAGCACTGGAAAGGTGTTGGTCGTACAAGACAGACATAAGGTGAGTTTGTTACAGGATTATAAAATAGAGGAGGTCATTTAGATAAGCCTACTCTGTAGTATAGAACAAAGAGATTTTAATTGCTATTCCAGTCCAAAATTGTGATAATTAAGTTACTTCCCTTTACGGTGTCTTGGAAGACATTTAGCAACAGATTGTTGTATTGCATTTGAAGGAAAAAAGAAAAAAAACACAAAACAAAAAAACACAACACTCAAAACTTTGAAAACCAACAGCTTTGTCGTTAATTATTACTGGCAATTGAATCAGCAGAACTAAGTATCCTTTCTGCTTTGAGTTTTCTGTTTTTTCCTGTAACTGGCCCAAGAGGCCCTGATCTTGCGCAGACCTCTGGAAAACCCCCATGGCTCAAAGCAGATTTTGGGAGAAGGATTCTGATTTTGTTTGGTTTCGAAAATTCCAGGCATATCTGTGGCTTTAAATAAGCAGTAACACGGCTGGCCGTGACCTGGAGACCACCTGAGTACAGCAGGTGTAAAGACCATTAATTTCTCACTAACTGAAGTGCTTGGCCTCGCTCCTGAGAACGCCAAACCAGAGAGTGTGAGTGCGGCGACGGTGGCTCGTGTGATGTGGCCTGAGGTGACCGAGCATCCATCGCCGGCAGTGCCTTCCCGCCCCTGTCAGGTTTTAACACAGCAAGTGCAGGAAGCTCAGTAGCTCAGGAGCAGCTGCCTGTGCTGTTCCATTTAACATACACTTAGCTTCCGTGATGCTTTCGTTTGCAAATTCCAGGTGTCTCCAGTACAGTGAGATTAACTCTGATTTTAACATGGACACAATCAAAACGTGCGTACACAGACCGGGTATATTTGGGTGCATCATTTTTATTTTCCCTTTTATGAACACAGAAATGATAAAACTGCATGCTTACCTTTTAGTAAACATCTTAAACAGGTCTCAGAGAAAAATGGGAATTGCACATTCTGCATATTTAGAAGAAACCAGCAGTTTCCTAATCCCGGGAGGCCTGACGTTTAACCTCTTAACGCCGTGGTTTTGTTAAAGCTCACCCGCAGCCATTTTGAGTGCAGATACCTCTGTCCAGTTTTACAGTGAGACATCAGATGCTCTCCTCAGGTTCTAGGTCCAATTCCATACTCGCCAGGCGTTACCTCTGTAGCCTCTGGCCCCAAAACCCAGGAGGACCAGCCTGGCACCACTCTTTCCTCCAGGTCATTCTGAAATGTGGGATGGGTGTATTCCAGGCCAGCTATTTCAGCTTACCTTTCCAGATCAAAGCCCACACGTAGCATGGTGAGTGAGGAAGGTGAAAGGAAAAAACCAATTGTTTCCTACTCCCCTCTTTACAGCTCTCTTTTATTGAGTGGATAAAATTAAGTATAAAAACCTGAAGTGTATCAATATCCATACTTTTCTTACCTGGTGAACAAATATTTAAATATTTCATTGCAAGCAAATTGGCTTAGACGGTGTCTGTTTGCCACTGTCAGTTCCACCACTCATCTCCCTTCTCCTTCCCCACAAAATGAACAATTTCCCTGAAATGGTGACTTTTAATACAAATGATGTTCTGAAAGTTTAAAAAACAATTTTTAAACAGCTAGTGGAGTTTTAAGAGCTGTTTGGGTTTAGTCGTGAAAGGACAATTCCACAGCACAGAAAGAAAGATTTCCAGGAACTGAAAGCAAATCTGAAAGCCAACAGACAAATATACGTACTTTCCATCTGCACTATTTTTAATCTATTACTTTAAATTCTATCCAAGCCCGTTAAGAGTGCCAGAAGAAAACATTTTCCAGTGTAGTAGGTGGGGTTTCAAATCACTGGAAAGCACACAGCTTCCCTTCTCTACGCTGCATGTACAAGAAAAGCTACTTCTCTTTTTCCCAGTGTCCCTTTTTACTGTGTTAATTTCTAGCTGAAGGTTAACTTCTTCCTACAAAAACTTTTAATAAGGAAAGAAATAAAAAGAACAGTACACAGATGTAAAGCTTACAAATCTTCATGCATTTGCAAGAGGTGTAGAACTGGGACTCTTTTGCCACTATCAATAACAGCACCGCATCTGCACGTCGCACTGTGTTTTAAGTACTGAACTTTATTGCAATTCAATAAATGTTCCTGTATATAAATCACACACGAGGGCGGGGGGTTGTACTCCATGAAAACAAACGACAAGTTACACTAAATGGTTACTACAGACACACAGAGTCATCTGAAAGCCAGTGCAGCACAGAACAGTACTACAATCATAATACCTGTTTGGAAGATTAAATATATATACATTTTCTAAAGCCAAAACCATGGAAGTGGAATACATTAGTGATTAAATACAAGATTATATCGTCTATAGCAGCTTTTTTTAATATTCAACTACTCTATCTAGTTATCTAGCAGCAACGTTGTCTAATGACGGGTAGACAGTTTGTATTTTCAATCAGTAGATGCTTTGTTCCGATCTCTCGTACAGACTGTAGATAGCTCTGACCATCACATTGGCAAGAAGAGAGAAGTGCCTACGTAAAGCCTTACTGATGTTTGTAAGAGTAATTACAATACTGCAGCTTCAACAACAACAACAAAAAAGTCATGTGTTAATTGTCTCCTTCATATTAGAGAGTACAAAACAGGCTGCATACTTCATTAATGCTCTTTCCTTCAATACAGACTCTAAACGCGTGGAAGTTTCCAGGAGGTCTGTCTAATCCCGGCGAAGACATTGGTAAGTCCTAGGGTAACAGGTCAGACGTCAGCAGAATTACAAAGACATGAGCAGTACTGAAATACATCGTGACCCACATCGCTCCTGTGACTAATCGCTTCTTTGGATTAACGGTGAATGGACGAAGTGCCATGATCCCATGACCTCATGGTAGTGGGGTAACACTGTGTTCAGGGCAGAGCAGCTTTGTACATATAACATTTACCCTTTTCCACAATTCCTCTGAAGTGAGTGCCTGAAGCCAGCTTAGTTTTTGTAGGCTTGCTGGGTATGCTGTAATATGAGCCAGAAGTGCGGAGGATTAAGGTAATCAGTATAGAACCCAAATAAAACCGCAACGGCGAGCTCTCCGCTCACACTGGAATCCAGGGCAGTGAGCTCAGTGATGTACTGAGCAAAAATTTCCAACTCTCCATTTTTATATGCAAAACAGCAGTAAACACACTTGCTTCCTTCCGCCCTCGTTTGATTTGTTTAGACTAAGAGCTCTTTGGCAGAGGACCAGCGTTAAGCGCAGCGCCCAAGTCCTGTGGGCACCTACTTTCAACTGGAGATGTGAGGCACTTCTGTGTTAAAAAACAACGCTGATGTGAGGAAACCTGTCGTTTCTACCCAGCGTAGCACAGGCGGTGATCACCACTGCTGCAGTTGTGCTCAGAGGTGAATGAACAAGGGTGTTTTCTATGAAGAGACAGAAAATTGTGCTTTTTCTCCTTGTACCTCACCCCTTAAAATTGTGATCCACAGACTGGTTCATTCTTAAGTTACACTGCCGTTATTAGGTAGGTCTTGCTTTCAAAAGTTACCTTTGCTCACCTTAATTTAGCCCCACACCAACATTCAGTTATGAATATATTCTTCCACTAACTCAAAAATGCAGAAATAAAAAATGTTGCCCAGAGCAAGGCAGCAGCTCTGGCAAACTGGGTATGGGGGCCAGGTTTCCTGCCTGTTTCATACCTTAGAAATATCTGCTGGTTTTAGCAGTCTTCCTACAACGGCGTGTGGAGGGCTTGTGTCAGAAAGTTTCTAGTTGGTGCGATACAGCTGAGCTGTGGTTTTCCTAACTCATGAGTCACATTTTAAGTCCTTTTGTTAAACATGGTGATAGAAATAAAAATTATTTGCTTGACAATGCAAATACATGTACCATAGTGAAATGGATTCATCCTTTCAGAAGAATCCCAAACGCCGTGTTTGTTGTCCAGCCAGGCTCCTTTTCACTTCTAGTGACGGAGAGTGGCTCTAGGCCAGGAGATACCTGGGGGATTTTTGTACTGAGGGAACAGAACGACCAGCGCTGACAACAGCTTTCCCAGAGGAATACCGAGTGAGCCAGGGGCCGTCCCTCAGATAACAGGGAGAAGGGCTGGAGCCGGGCTGTAGGGATTGAGAAACACCTGGGAGGAAACAGGCCTCTTGCAGCTCCCCTCCTGCCACTACGTAACTATATCATGACAACAGTTACGATTCTCTGTGTCAACATCTTAGTGTTACAAGAAGATATAAATTAGTGAAGTGTAAAATATAACAGACCTTAATGTTCCTTTTTTTTAATCCTCACATCAAACCTTATAAACTCACAGTCATTCAAGGGACTAAATTTCAAATTACAATGAGCAATTGCGATTACAATGCTTGAAGATCCTGTGATTATAAGTGACAAAATAGATTGCTGCCTACTTCAACGAGCACAAACTGACTTGCACAAGTAAATTTAATAGTTTAATAATGCAGATTAAGCAAAGTGCATGTTTGTATTTGAATATTTCTGAAACTCAAGCCCTAGTGTTTCTTCTAGTTTAACTGTCATTATATATTTTTATATATACACATTTAAATAAAAGGGAAGCAGAAAAAATGCATTTTATCTAAAAGCAAAGCTCAAAGCTTAAATTAAATCCCTCATTATTTCATTTTTCTTATCATAGCCTGCCTCAGCATTCCTCACGATCTCAGCTGACCGCTTTTGTGTAATACAGCCCCTTGCCTAATAATAAAACCAGGTGCCACAGGGAGTCTGGTTCGCAACCGCTGCTTCAAACCAGAGAACCAGAGCAGCCCGAGGCACGCAAAATGCCATCTCTCCAGGGGTCAGTAATGGTAAATTAACATCTTTCCCCACATGCGGTAGCCTTTTAATTAATTAATGCTGTAATAAAGTCACAAACACAAATGTTCTGCAGGCACCATGTATTAACGGGTCTCCAGTGGCACCAAGAACGCTGTAGTACGTGGTGTAAACTTCACCCAGCTCGTTCCGTTGCGGGATGGAAGCTGAGCTGAGGCAGAAGCCTGTGCAGAACCAAGGCCGTTAACATAACGTTGTTTGGCCTCTGCTGAGTAAATCATTTTGCTTAGACACTGCTAGCCACTGTATGTCCAAATTATCTCCAGTATTTGAAACCACCCCTAAAATACGTTTTGCATAGGGAGGCGAATCTCTACAGGGTCTCATTTTAAAATCTGTTTTGCTTTTGGAAGTAAGCCAACACACTCATTTCTTACTGAAAACAAACTAACGGAAGCAGGTAACGATGCAGAACAGCTATATGCATTTACCACTCAAACAAGACACAGCTATGAGTTTACAGAGATTCGGGAAAAGCTGGTGTTTTACCTACTAGTAGTTACCCCAGGCAGGTAGGATTTGACTTGAGCACAATGAAACGGCGGGCTTTGGGGAATTCAGCGAAGTATCAAAAATCTCATTTGGGCTCTACAATTTAAGTCATTATTCAAGAGAAAAATCTTCTCTTTTGAGGAGTGCTGGACAGACGGGCGATTCTCTGGCTGCAATTTCAGCAATTTCAGACCCTGGAGACCCTTGAAGTGACGGCTGCTTTTGTAATGAGGAACGTTAACACTTGCATCACCTTGGCTGACGTACACAAAACGTACAGGTGCAGCATGGACGCAGCGTGTTTTCTGCTCTAACAGGCTACCTGCTCTACTGGGCATATTTCAGATGTCACTAGACTCTTAAGATGCATCTGGAAAAGGACTTAGTGCCAACTTTCACTTTCTGCACACAGTCGTGTTACCCATTTTGTTATCCCTTGTGGCAAAGTGCAGTGAAAGTGATCTGATCAAGTGATCTGACATACGGACAGGCACGGCGGCTGAACCTGGAACTGGGAAGAGGCGAGGAGAGAGACGGGGGCTAAGATTCAAAGGACTGAAAAGAGGGTGCAGGGCTGTCTTGGATTAAGAGATCAGCGACCATCAGAATGTCCACTTCAAACCACACCCAGTACAGGATTACCAAAAAGTTTCTTCCGTTCGTCATTTTGTAGGATATACACAAGAAAGGCATGTAGCAATTAGTTTTGTTCGGGGACTAAAAAATTAGCTTATCCTTGTGCCGAAACAAACAGGCTTACATGCTGAAAAGCTTATGAAGCGGAACAGGGAACGCTTTGAGTTAGAAATCTTCCATGATCAAAAGGTTTAAAGAGTGTTAAGCTATTCTTGTATTTGCTCTTTTCACCTAGGAGACACAGCAGTTCGAGAGGTTTTCGAAGAGACTGGCATTAAGTCAGAGTTCAAGTCCATCCTAAGCATGAGACAACAACACCAACACCCCGGAGCCTTTGGGAAGTCAGACATGTACATCATCTGTCGCCTGCAGCCCTCCTCCTTCAACATCAGCTTCTGCCAGCAGGAGTGCCTGAGGTGCGAGTGGATGGACCTCGACGAGCTTGCTCGGACGAAACACGCTACTCCCATCACCAGCAACGTCGCTAAACTCTTACTTTACGGATACCGGGAAGGGTTTGATAAGATCGATATAACCATGAGAGAGTTCCCAGCTGTCTACACAGGCCTGTTCTACAAACTGTACCACAGGGAGCTGCCCGAGTCCTACAGAAACATGACATGATAGCGATACGTTTCACATTTCATCATCTTAATAATTTAGAATTATCACTGTAGTGTTATTTAGACCATATTAAAATTATCCATGGATTTATTTTTAGGTAATTATTAGAAAGTATTTACTCTATTCTCTGATAAGCTATAGTGATATAAATTATTTTTAAAGGTCATTATTGCTATAAGTGTGCATCAGATTTCTTTTCCTTTACTCTGTAAAGCAAACATAAAGTAAATAAAATAGCTCTACATAGGTATCTTGCAGAAAACAGAAGTGCTATTGATCCTGAAAATACATTTTCCAAGTAATTTTACCTCCACGCACATTGGCACAACAGGTTTCAAGAGCAATATAAAGACAGCGTGAAACATTCATGTTTTAATCTGGTATCTGCAAAAGTAGTTAGTATCAGCAAGTAATTGCTTTTTTTTTTTTTTGCTACTTCAGAGAGGAGTAGGAAACTCGACATCTTCAGCGTAGTGTGGCATAGGTGCTTGGAATCCGCCGTGGAAATCAGCTTTTAGCAGACATGGGAAGGAAAAGGATAGCTTTCTGTCCAGGTCCAGTTTTTGGTCCAGGTTTGTACTGTCCAGTTCTTTTCAGTGCCACATACCAATCAGAGTATTTCCGTGATCGGTAAGTGTTATAGTTATTAGATTCCAAACGCTCAAAAAAGAAACATTCTTCTGTTGCACATTTCTAAAAGGGAAAAAGAAAAAGATTATTGACATTCCATCACAACAAATCGATTCTTCAGATTCACGGGACTCACTTAGCAAGAACGGAAGTTAGCAGTACGTTTGGTTTTAGGAAATCGGCATTGCATGTTTCATGTCTGAAGTTATTGTGAAAATACTGTTAAAACACCCACAAGAAGAGTTTTTAGCCATGGTTCATTTATTGTCTCTAACACACACCAAGCAGATTCTGGTTTGTTTTCACTACGTAATTCTTTGTTCTGATCTGAAATTCAAACAACTAGTATTTATAGCTGTTCAGCGTCAACAGAAAACAGGGAAGTTTATTCAGTTTCTGAAATCTACCACCAAGGAATCCCATGGTTCCTCTGTATCAAAAACCTAAGAGGACGTACAACTTCCAGCAAGAGCTCTTCTACAGGAAGAGGATCCCTACCGGTGTTTAACAGCATTTCTCCCAAGGCACGCTCACGGCAGCAGAACCCCTGTCAGTGGGTAGCATTGCTCTCAAAGCGGTCACAGTGGCAAACCTGCCTCAGAACCAGCGCTTTAAGCAAGAGGAATTATTTTCTCAAATACAAAGAAGTTCAATACCGTCGGAACTTACTGGAGCACAGGGGCAACTTTCTTTTCATACACAGCATCTGTCAGTCCATCAACTCAGTCATACTAATTTACCCAGAAGATTTTTGGGAATGCCGGAGGAGGAGAACAGCTAGTCATTAAAAAGAACAGATGTGAAATCTTTGAGAAGGAGACAGGGAACATGAAGCAATTCCCTGAACGAGCAGGCTACTCTGTTAATCTTCTGTTAACATTCATGAATACATAAAGTATCCAACTAGAACTAGAAAGTGAGCTTGGAACAACCAGACTTCATGCAGTACGTATGAAAACATACACGAGAAGAGTGACTCCTCATGTATGCCAAGTTTCTGTAGCGACAAGCAATTAAGTAATTCAAATGCAGTCCAGAATAAAGTGACCTGTCTCCAAATACATGTCCCCAAATACAAGGTTTTTTCCTCAGCTTCAACCATTTTCAGGTATCAATTTTGGTTGCTAAGGAAAAGAACTTAAAAGAGAATATCCGTATGCAATCTCTCATTTCTGTAACTCACTAATATTTTTACATTTCAAACAACAGAAATCAAATTAACAATCTTCATATGAGTTCTATTTTAAATAATCTTTCCCAAGATAAATCGTATTTTAATGCTCTTTGTTGCAGCCATGTGAGAACAGACGCATTAATCATCTCAAGCCACAGATCCAAGTCTGAAATGGATTACAGCAGCCTTCAGACAGCAAAGAAAACCGCATTAAGAAAAGAAGCAAGAACAAAACCAAAACTTTAAGCAGAGTTTAGGCAAGTTCTGTACAATTGCCCAAGCTGGGAATTCTGGCAAAGAGATCATCGTAGTGGGTACAGCGGCAGGAACAGCCTCTACCAGCAGCCTGCCTGGTCCAGCTTCAGCCACCATAGGAAGGAAATGGCTTCCAGTGCGTCCGTGGTGAATTTAAGCGGCCACTGCAAGACCCTATGTACAGTCAAAAGGCAAATTCACACCACTCCCCTCTTGTATATGCTATGTCCATAAAGTAAACACACTCACAACTCAAAGAAACGCATCGTTTTTATTTAGCCTTCCTCATATCTCTCAGGTTTAAAAAGTAAAATAGATTCAACTCCTCAAACAGATTTTCACGCAATTTACGTATGTTATAAAAATAAGCAAAAAAGGTGAAAAAAGAAATAGATAGATAAAAAGAAAAAAAGTTGTGGTATTTTTTTTTTACATTAATAAATATATTTTCTTCTCCCTGTTTCTCCACAAAGCATACCTGATGCTTTCCTACAGTATGCTGGCAATGTAAGTATTTTGATGTAAAAGTGAACATTCAGGTGACAACGATAGTTCAGGCTTCACGAGCTATGTATTCCTTAACCGCTGCCGAAGGCAACATCTCGGAAGCCAGACTGCTGTCCAGCTGGAGTGGGACGCTGGCCACTGCACTGTGAACCTCAGCCCCTGGAAAAAGTCTGGCTATCAGGAGTTTTTAACGTCAGCAATGTTGGTCATAGCCGCGCTCGTACTATGGTCTGCGAGGTGCCACCGCTCACAGCAGCCAAACCGTAACGACTGCCAAAATCCTCAAGGTGATTCAGCCAGGGCAGACTAATTGACCGAAAGAGGCACCAATTTTCTGTGACAAGGTTCTTCCTCCCTTATTTGCACAGCCAAACGCCACCCACTGATGGATTTTCTCAGTGCAAGCTGCATCTGCCTTAGTATCACACGATGCCAATTAACTCCTTTTGACATTTTGGACTCAGGTTAGGAATTAAAATTCTTCAAGTTTGTTCATTCTCAAAAGTGAAACCAGAAGGTTAAGCAGTAAGCACCACAGTGGATGGAGTACAACCCCAGAAAGGCGATGATCATATTTCACCTTTTCTCACTACAAAAGGGCCAGGAAATGAAGGTTATTTTCACAAATACTCCTGTACCACAATTTTAATCCCTAACATCAAAAGAGAAGAATTTCCCTTAAGTCAAATCCCTCAGTCTGGCAAAACCTGTCTGGTCATAGCGAAACCACGTAAGCATGAGAGACAGAACTAACAAGTCACATCCTTAAATGACAAATTCTTTCTCATGAAATATAAAAGTTCATTAAAAATGCAATTATTCCTTTCATGGGAAATTTTGATAAATTTCTTCATGAAATTAAATAATCAAACACATTTAATTCATTAAAAGTGAAAATATTTTATTATTATAATTAAATGAAACTGGAAAGTCAAAATGAGCGGTATCAGAAGAGAAATGTTTCAAATGTTCCCTTACAAATCTGATGGAATAGATACATTTCTCCACAAATATTTTTAGTTAAAATGGCATTTTTCAGGGGGAGGTTTTGACTAGCTGCATTAATAACCAGCCATTTCCCCCAGTGACTGAGCTGGTACAGATTACCTCTCCCTCACAACAACTGAGTCTGTTAGCAAACAGAGAGCACGAAACTGCTAAATCAAAAGCCGTATTATCCAGCTTTCCAGACAAGAACGCAATCCACTGCACCATCACTCAAATCACCAGTGTGACCAGTGACATGCTGGCTGTGCAATAAGTCCTTCTGCAAAACCCAACTTGGAACAAACCAAAAAGAGATGTCTCAACAAAGTAATGACAAAACCATCCAACTAGATAAAAACCGGGTCCAAATAATCTGTGAAAGCATTCTGAAGATGTTGATATATTCATAAAACAAGGACACTACGCAAATTGATCCTTGACACTTGAAAGTAATAGAAAAGAAGAAACACAACAGATGTTAAAAAGGACAGAATAGTACTCGAGTGAGAGCGGCTTAGAGAACTAAATAGGTGTTTAGAAATTAAAGGTCCGTAATGTTTTAAAAGAAATAACCACAGGGTTCAGCAGATAGGAATTAATGTGCACTGACAAGATCACTTCACCGCAAGGATTTCCAGCACATGCTCTTTCAAAGCCCTCGCTGAAACACAACACTGCTCAAACTGCACAAGAAATGCTGGCAATTAGCAACGCTTTCGTGAATGTGTTTATAGGCAGAAAACAGTAGAGGCACAATTGGCCACAAACTGTTGCAAGTCATAGGACAGAAATCCTCACGGAAAAAAAAACACTGCCTGTGCTGCAGAAAATGATCCTGAAATTGCAGAAGTGTTCGTTAGGCTGGTTCACGAACAAAAATCTTATGAGCAGAGAGTTTTCACCTATGAACAGCAAAAATGAAGAGCTGCAGGAAGCAGCGTTTGCAGTAAACATGATTCAAGCAATACTAATTTCCAGAAATAAAACAAAACAGAAGAAATGTTTCATAAGCTCAAGTGAGAAGCACAAAGTGACCCAACTTTACTAGATTGTGAGAGAGTAATTCCAAGTGAACGGCAGATATTTCCAAGCACATTGCCTCACAAAGCAGACAAAATTCCTGCATAGAGCTGCAAGGGCAGCATGTTCTACAACCAAAACCCACCATGCAACAGTAGGCTGGAAATCCCAAATATCAACATCCCCAGGTGTTTATAATTCCACAAACGGTGCTAAACACCCTATTTTGACCATTCACGGTCGCTCAGGGTAAGGAGGGCAATTTGAACGGGAAGCTGAATGCCACCACAACAGCACCACAGGAAATTCCCAATTATCCTTAATTCAAGAATAGCACAGTGGACTACTCCTCACATTTTCTTCAACTGAGCTGTCGCACAACAGCCCAGTAAATAACGCTGTAACTTGAAACAGGTTCTTTAACTGTGTTCACAGGCTTCTTGGAGCCAGAGTGTTGCGGAATACACCAGGGATCCCCGCTCACGTAAAACTGCTGCGGTGTTGTGTTTGCCGTGAGATTAATTTAATTTAGGCAGAGGCGGAACTGAGGGGAATCACAAGTCATTTCTGCAGCCCTCGGCAGGAGTCTTCCCTCAGCTGCAGTTCAGCTGGGTTAGGAATTCACTTTATTATTAACACCTGTTACTGGGGGGACTTGCAAAGAACATGGAAGGTGCTGTGTTCAAGACACCGAAGCATCAGGGATTGTTTCAAACTAAAATTCCAGTAGGACGTCCTACAGCGGTACTTCACAAGTGCTGGAAGTTTGTCTGCGCTGAAGGTTATAAATGTGGATGAGAGATTTACAGTGTCTGCGTCTCATAACCAAAGTGAATGGAACTGCAGCTTTTAAAGCCAAATTCATAATCTAGCTCCAGGAGACCTTACTAACTTTCAGAGTCTGCTAAACATATTGGCATTAAAACAGTTAAAAATTAAACTGATACCAGTAAAATGCATGGAGATTAAAACTAATCTTATTAGCTTAATTTACCTACATTTAATAGCTTTTTTATTATTGTTACAGCCACATTTTTTAAAATGTTTTTCTTGCCAGTTTTCTAGTTTGGAAGTATATATATGACCAAAAAATTTGATTCTCCACAAAGTGGAAAGTGAGAAAACAATGCATACAGATTTCCATCAAACCCATAAAAGTAAAAATTTTTAAAATCTGGCTTTACTTCCTACTTTAAAAGGGTTTTTACAATCACTTTATGTGAATGTAAGTGGAAGAAGAAAATACTCATGGGTGTGAGGAGGGGAAGGCAGACACTTTATTCTTCATTTGTTAGAATGTGTATAGAATTTCCTTCTATACACTATCACTATGATTTTTCTCTCCCAGATAGAACATTTCAGTTAAATTTTGCAGCTTCTAGGTGAGGACAGACATCTCTTTCTAGTTCATAGTTCACTTCATTGACAGAAGTTGTGCAGAGCTTATTTCTCCCTGATAAATCACACACAGAAAGTCAGGTAAGTCCTGCTGAGGAGAGGTTCCCCAGCACAGAGTGAGGAGGGGACCTACCCATAGAGACAGACACAGAGATAAACATTTGAAAAAAGCAGCTTACCAAGGCCAGCAACCTGCCGTCCTCCTTCATAGCCAGAAAGCGATTTGCACTTACACCCTTGATTGACACCACTCCTCTTTCTTCTGCTTGAAGCTGCAGTTTGACTGCAAACAAAAAAAAAAGACAAAAGTAAATTTTCACAGCCATTGTATTTCAGCGCTTGACAGGGAAGCCTACTGCTTCAAACCTAAAACCAGAGAGAGCCTGAGCTTCAGCTTGGAGGGAAGCCAGTAAACTTTCAACTTCTAGCTTTCTGATCTCGTTTTTCACCAGAGAAAACGCTCATTACAAAGTAAGTAGCTATTGTCAAACTGGCAACCATAAGCATGAGTTATTCTTCTGTCTTCATTCCACGAAAAAGCAATTTAAAACCCCATAAAATTCCTTGAAGGACCACTTACGGCACAGTCACTGCTCACGGAAAATGGGAATTTTTCATAGCAATTGTCTAACGGAGATGTTTCTTAATATTTCTCATACGGCATTGTACACTGAATGCACGCAATTCTGTACAGCTCAACTGTCAGAAAGGCCTGAGTCTGGACTCTGATTAAGACCACTGAGGACCGTATCACTCGCTAAGGTTCTAGCAGTTCCCAACAGAAACGGATCAATTCGTTTGTATCACGCATCCAACAACTGGTTAGAATAAACAAACAAAGAATTGCAAAAGTAGATGAACAAAGACGCAAGAAATGGCGTTATACGAGTCAGGAAGATGAAAAGTGGGTTTATTTGAATCAATTTTTTTTTTTTTAAATAACAGATATTTTTTTTTTTTTAATCTGTAAGGTCATATCACACAGCTTTTAGCTACTGCCTGTGAAATAACACAAAGTCTAAACTGATTTTTCTAGCCACAAATCACACCTGGTAGTTTAGATTAACACACAAATGTTTTCCCCTTTGCCTGCCATGTGTTTCAAGCTATAAACCAAAAGTGCCCTCCACATAAATCCAGAAGAGCTGCTTGCAATTTCTCTTCTTTCTTTCTTCCCTGATTATTCCTGTCATTGCATTCAGAAGGAGAAATGAACCATGCCTTTAAGTGGTTAAAACGGCGGAGCCGGCAAGTTGCATCTCTGCTGCCTGCGTTTCAGCCGAACCTTCTCAGGAGTCTCTGTGACACGTACCTCAAAGCTCAGATCTTCCAATCATGAGAAGAGGAGAAGGAAAAGGAAGCAAGGCACAAGTTGTCCTAAACCTCACAGAAGACCCTGTTCTACCCCAACCGTTTTTAGAACATCACCCTCCGAAAACCTAACCTTGATTATTAAAGCATCACTTTAAAAAGGGGAAAAGGCCCATACAGCAACTCAAATGAGCTCTCTGGTCTGCCTGCAGCTTGACATGAGGTCCTTTCCCCTCCCCCTCACAGAAAATAGATGCCCATTCCCCGCAGCTCCATCCCATCAAGCCAGCTTGCACAGACAGTACAATTCAACACCCATTCAATCCAATTTATGCTGAAAACAAACACAACCATTTCAGTTAAGAGTAGAACACAAGAAATGGGATCTCCCAAAATCCCTAGGTTTTCCTCTGTTCTGGACAGCCATTATTTCTCACAACTGCAAACCCTCTCACTTAAAAAGCAGAATCAGAAGTGAGCCCAGAGGAGAACTATTTTTCTGAGCAACACTGTGCTTTGCTTTCATCCACAGTTCCACCAGGGATTTTTAAGAGGAACTATTCTTCCGTAACAGGAAGCAAGATCATTGCAACAGAGGCATCAAAAATGAGGAATACTGAGAAACACTCTCACCTTCTTGGGATGCACAGAGCCAAAGAGGACTTTTGCCAAAGAACTGCAGCAGCTAAAGAAGCAACAAGCGGGATGTCGCAAGCTGGTACTGGTTATGTGTCCATCAGGTGTCCGAAAGAAGGATATGACTCAGCTGGTGTGAGACTATCGGTGTTTCCAAAAACAAACTAGACTAGAACTTCTCCTTCCTTCTGCTTGCATCCCAGAAATTATTTTGGGAATTAGTCCATTTGCATGCACTACACAGAGATCTGACCACGCTAAAAGCCCAGCTAGCGGGACCAACGGCTGCGCTCCACTCTCTCACAAGTACTCAGCCAAGGACCTGCACCAGTTTGTGTTTGCTGATATCTTTCCTTGAAGGGTTCATGAGAAACGCATACCTGGTTCCAACAATAAGAACACCAGGAACATGAAATCTTTAGGATAATTGCTACATTCTCTTTTTTAAGCATTAAAATTATTTCAGCTGATTTTTCCTTAGACACAGACAGACATCAGTAAGAGCTGCTTGTAAATCCAGTAATTTATATACACAACTGAAGCCATTATTAATATAAATGCTGCACCCTAAAGAAGATTAAATGGTTTCTTAGGAATTACAGGTCTGTTGCCATTTTGCAAAAGAAAAAAAAAAAGAACAACTTCTAATTCTCTAATAACTCCAGACTTCCAAGGAATTACAAAAACCTCTGTACTCATAAAAAGTTATGTGAAATGTTTCATTTCATCCCAGGATTGAGTATCCAAAATACAGCTCTCCCGAGTTATTAGGCCAAAATCAAACTCGTGAACGGCTTCAAAAACCTTCAGCGCAACTCCTTGCCCTGTGAGGAAGCAAGAATGTGGAGAAGTGCTCTGGGCAGGGACTGGGGGAAATGGGCTTTTGAGATGTGCCCAGGCATACAGCTTTCACCGCACGCTTAACAAGAACCAGCTGTGTGAAAGATCTGAAAAGTAATGTTAATTACTGCAGTACTTACTATGCTTACTAAAAGCACATCAACTTCTACAGCATCATACTAGGCCAGAAGTTCAGATTCTGTAAAAACAAACTTTTAGTAAAGCTTTTTAAGGCCTGTAAAAATATTTGTATAGTTTGCAGAAGCTTGTGAGAAGTCTTACCCTTTAAAAAGGAAAGTAAAAAAAAAAAAAAGAAAGAAAGAAAGAAAAAAAAAAAAAAAAGAAAGATATTCCTACAGAGTTTAAAAAGCGCTGCAATACTGAAAGCCCTAAAAGCAAAATCAGCTTCACTGGATTTTCTTCTCCAACTTGAAAGCCAGATCAATAAACAGAGCCGGAACAGTACCCTAAGTTTTTCAGGTTTCAGTGTTATTTTATGGTTTTATTAATGCACTGGAAGTATTTGCCACAGCATTATGTTGATCTGGAGTCGCCAAGATGCAATACAGCCTTACTGATCAAACACGTTCCGACAATGCAATCATCACCAGAAGCAAAAATTGTAGGTTTAGCTCAATGCAACTTAGTACAGTTGGTCGTAAGAGAAATGTAACACCTGACAGCGATGCTGGGTACCTTTTGCAGCCCTCAGGTCACCGACAGCAATCGTTCAGACACGGGCCACCATTTCAGATCTACTTGTAATACTTGTTTTCAGCACACTTGAACCTCAACAATCAGATCCAGGCAAGTAAACTAATTAAGAAGCTTGTAATGCAAAAAAAAGGTAGCACAGATTGTTGTGTAACAGCTAATTAACAAACCGAGGGCCAAAAAGTCCCGTTTTCCCAGCTACTCTGGCCGTCCCTGGGGAAGGCCCCCCTCCAGCCCGGCAGTAAGTTATTTCACTGTTCACATTCACAGCATGCCCTTTAATCTGCGATGAACGCCAAGTGCAAGGCTACGGCCGATGCCTGCCGGTTTTGCGACAACAGAGAACTCGGCACGCCGAGCCAACATCTTGAGGACTGAGGCTACGTCATCACAAAGTTATGAAATAAAAAAAGTCCTATCCCAATTATAAGCTACGCGACCTTTATGCACTGACAACTAAACAGGACTCTGTAAATTTACTACTTAGTAAATTTAGTAAATTAAGACTTTCTTTTGTATCCCTTCGTAATAAGCCGAAGCATGATCATCTCCCCTTTTTCTGCAGAGCAAGAAGAAATGAAGCGCAAGACATACAAATTTAATTTCATGCCAGGGTAGGAGACTCTGAGGAAGAAGGACAGTTTTATCTCTGGGACAATATTAAAAGGTTTAGAAACGGAATAAAGTTAAGGCACTGAACTATAAATCAGGAGATGGATTTAAAGCCTTCCTCTGACACAAACTTATAATACTGTAAGATAAAATTATAGAAGTATCCTAAATAAAGTCTCCTTTGAGCCATTTCCTTATTCCTGTATTCAGCACAATCACAAATCTGTTACCTGAACAAACGAATCAGTTAACAAAATGCAATTTATGGATACAACAACACAGCCCATACAGCGAATATTTTCCCAGAAGAAAAGATACCAAGCCCCCTGAACCACCCTCTGACAAGCTGTACAGTTAAAAGCACAAAACCAGATGTGGCATCGTAAGATGTAAAGAGAACAAGCCACACAGAGACAAAATTCTCAAACTAAAATTAATCAATTGGTATTTATAGTGTGCAGGACAGAAGGCATTAAACAATATTTAATCAGCAGGCGATTGTTTAAATGCTACCTGGCTCAAAAGCAAAAAATGCCTATAAATGTTCCAATTACACAGAAAAGATATACAATATCCGACAGGACATGATGAGCAGATCTCTCCTTGCTCACCCTGCCCGTGACATCAGGAGATCCCATCACACTCTTCCCCTTGGAACCACGGTTTCCAATTCCTCTGTGCCACAATAAACAAATAAACACGGCAGTAAAGCACCACGGGCTGTGCTGCGGCCCTTCCCCAGTGAACTCACCCTCAGCAGCAGTACCATCCCTCAGGCAAGGTCATAAAGCTTAAGTGTTCACCACAGGAAAAACATGCACACGTACAAATCCAAAATTTTTAATTATGAGTCCAGAGGTGTTGTTTTTTTTTTTTTTCAGTCATTCTGTTATGATACTTTTTGCAAAAGGATTCCCATACCAAAAAAGTCACAAGCTGTTTGTCATCTTCTTGAACTGCAAAATGCTTTCCACAGGCAGACAGTGTCCAAATCCTGTCTCCAGCTGCTGAGGGTGGTGCATACCATTTCCAGAATCCTGCATCTTACAGCAGCCAGGCTGAGGGAGCTCACTGAACCCCAGCTCTTCCACCAGGATCCCTGGCGACCTCCGCATCTCAAGGCAACAGCCGAAACAGCGAGCACCAGTGGTTTGTCAAGTTTTTCACAGCGAGGCTGGTGAAAACACATCACTGTGCGTGTGGCTTGAGTGAACCTACCATGCCTTCCAGTAGTATTAAAAAGGACAGAGGGAGAGCAATTTTTCTTCACAAACATAGAGGCTGTCTTAAGAATACATGTTTGTTGCTGAAGAACAATACAAGCTACAGCCTAACCTGGATTTCCACTGAAACCGGTACAATTTGTGGCATTAAACGATGCTGAACCACACTGCAACATGTGCCAAAATGCCCGGCACAGACTCTTACCCACCTCCCACTACACCCAGCCCCTCCTGCACAAATACAACTGTTCTGTATACACACACAAATGATCATATAAGATGAAGCTGGGGTTTTTTTGCCAGCTTTCTTTCCATTAGCACAGGAAATCTGCAGGTGCACTCTTTCCAACAGTGACACTCAGGCAGAGAGATCCTTACCAGTATCTGAAAGGCAGAATGACTAAACAGTAGTTTTCCTTTTTGTTGTAAGACAATTTACAGAAGATCCAATCTCTTCAAGACAGTTCTCTGACATACACATTGAATAGGCCCAACAACAGTTTCAGTGGGGTTTTTTTTCCCCTTAGTTCAGGTCCTGATCCTGTGACATGTTAAACACCGATAAAACACTGACCGCACTGATGCGTTCCTCCCCTGCAGGCAGGGATTTCTGCATGCATTCATGTCCTCAGTGGGCTGTGGATGTAAAATTATAGTTACACATAGATGACTATCCCTCTGTCACAGGATATATGGTCAGGACAGATCTACAAGTTGCAGGTTAAACTAACCAGCATATTTGAGAGAGAGTTACAAACAGGCATTTATTTCACAATTTGAAGAGACTTCTCTAAGAATATGGAAGTTTAAAAGTGGTATTTAATAGCTTTGTGGTTGGCAAGGTTTCAGATTTCTGTTATGAACTGGATCTGCCTCATCTTTTCTTAAAGAGCACAAAAAAAAAAAAAAAGTATTTCCAATGCAGTTTTGCATCTGCCAGTGGAGAAAAGAATTTCATGGACAAGTGGTACAACACAGACAGAAAACATGCTAGCAAACGCAGAGAATACAGCAAACATGTACATTTTCCAAAAGTTCTTTTATTGTCCTGAGCTCTAGAACTGAAAAATTACACATACAATGAAAACTCTAAAGTCCTTTTACAGTTCTCCCGACCCAGCAAAGCTTTTTTAATGGCCCAGACCAAATAATACTGCACTGACTTAAATGGTACCAAATGGTTTCATTGCTCTGCATCGTAAAGGGTTCAGCCAAAAAAACTCCTTCAAAATTGGTTTATTTAGAAGATCTTGGCAAAATCTAGCAATTTAATACTTTAGAAAAAGAGCTGCACATGTTGGAAGTTACTCCCTGCTGAGCTCGAACTACCTTTCTCACACACATCGAACATCTCTTGGCAGCCGCAGAGGAGCGGTGCCGCCAGCCTCCTGCATCCCAAGCCCTTTGCCCAGGGCAATCAGCCTGCGTGAAGCCGTGCACTATTATTTTACTCCTAGCAGCTGCATTGGCCAAGACGTTCTGGGGCAGGAGTATGCTGCGGTATCACTATGGAAGAGGGGAAGCAAAGGACATTGTGGGGGAAGAAAGGGCTAGAAACACATTAGGAAAAATAAAAGAGACATAAAGAGCAAGCAGGAATAAAAAGGGACAGGAAAAGAGGGTGCTGTGCTAGAGCACAAGGCAAACTTCCGCACCTCAAGAAGGTGGAATTTGAGATGTATTAGCTAAGTGGATTCCTCAAATCCCTATTTTCCTACTCCTCCACAAGGAAATAAGAAATCTAACCACTACATCAAAAAAAAAAACCTAAAATGAAAACCAACCAAGAGCTCCTGGGTTTGGATACACCTACACAGCAAATAAAGTTATGATTAAAGCCTAAGCTATACTTCCACTATCATCCACCTAGTAAAGATCCCTATAGACAGCTTTCAGGGCAGATGAAAATCATGAGTACCCAGCCATGGTCTCAGAATCACACCAAATTCTGGGCAGGACCCTATCTAGTCCAGCTTCCTGCTCAAGGGTTTCCATCACTTCACAGTGAAAACCCTGCTACCACATTTTCACTACTGTCAAACGTACATGCAAGCTACATCAAAGCTCACAAGGGTTCACAGACGTTTCCTGCAGTCACACCTCTTGCTGCCATAAGGCACAACCACGGTGCCTCACGTACACGTATGTGTGCAGAGGCTGCTTTCATGCTGTGCAGTTTTCCCCCCTACACCAAAATGCTGCTCCCAGGGCAGCAGCACGCAACCTGGATATCCACTTTCAATACCTCCAACCCTTCCCCTTCAGGACCCAAACACTGTCCTGAATACCTTGAGACAAGACGCCAGAATCATTACACCGCCTACAACCTGCACTTGCAGCCCGTCGATGCTCTGCCTCTCTTAAGGCAGGAGGGAAAGAGAAAACCCCTTCGTGACTGTACCATCACTATTAACTCCCTGCAAGGATGTGATGTGAAATACAACATTTTACCAACTGGGCCCAAAAACATCGATCAGCCAACGCTCCAAGAGATTATTTGGAGTTTGTGAATGTCTCAACAGCAAACAGATAACTTACCCACACATAGCAACTAACAGAGCAGCTTACGGACCCTGGAAAGAGAGGAGGAATCTCATACTATCTCAGCCCTCATTTTCACTAAGATAGAGCCGCTTTACTTAACTAAAAAGGTCACTACCAAAACACCTCTCACTCCGTCTACAACAAGGGAGAGTTTATGTACTCCCTGAAAAATCCCAGGCTGCACGTCTCTGGATCAATTACTAGCGTTACTACAGTCTCTGCTGTGGAAAAGCTAAACCCAAGCCAAAGGCTCAGGGCCCATCTCCAACATATTTGCAGAGGCCCTGTAAGGAAAACCCTTCCATGAGGCCCCCGAATGACACTGCGGTGAAGCAGTTGCGCCAGCTCCCCACCACTCGTCCTCCTGCACCTCCATGCCCATAGAGGAAAAAAAAAAAACAACAAAAAAAACCAAAACCAAAAAAACAAAGCAGCAACTATTTTGCAGTCTCACTGCTACAGAGGCGGATCACCTCTGGAGGGAATAAGTCGCAGAAATGCAAAGATGTTCACAAAAACAGGGGGAAAAAATAATCAACAACGCTTTGCTAAATGCAACACCCTGCGATCAAATTTGAATTCCCACTCCTGCATACTCTGTGGCTGAAGTTGGCCAATTCCTTCATGCTTGGGGGCAGCGTCTATTCCCAGCCAGGTGTCCACGCAAGACACAAAGAGTTGGGCGTGCTTGCTCCACACCTAACATAATAAACCCTCCCAAACCCAAGGGCTGGTTCATCAAAGATACATATGTGTGTACACACGCACCGAGATCAATATCCCCCCATTTTGGCATTTCCAGAGCCAAAGCTGCCCGCTGGGTCAGATCCAAACTCCAGCCAATGAGCTGGTGATGCCCACTGTAACTTATCACTAGGAATTAGAAATATCTTTGGCTCTCTCTCTCCCACATCTAGTTTTTGAGCCTTTCTGATGTCTGTTTCTCAAAGACGTATTAATCACATTAGCACCTTCTACCAACTGATAGGCTTTGCATGGATGTACAAAGCATCCCCAGTCTTGAGACTGCAAACACGAAAACAACTCTTTGCTTGCTTTCCTGCACTCATCGCAGAACTGTGCCATCACCGGAGCTACTGGAGTACATGCTGCCTAAAACGTGCAACACACATGTAGGGTAGAAAGGAGAAACAGATATGAAAAACAGCAAGCGAACCTTTGCAGAAGAGGTGGTTTTTCAATAAACAAAAACATCAGAACAGCAACACAAACAATCAAGCCAATGAAGTGTCACACTGAGAAATAGTGAGTCACGCTCCCGTACAAAGGCACATTTCTTCGCTCTTGCATGACAACATTGTAAGTCTATCTTTTTCCTTTTTGCCAGCCAGAGGCATAAAACCACTCACAGACAGACCTAAGGTCTTTAAAATGTAAACATCTACAACAAAAATATACACTTCTGATATACAAACACTTCAAAAAGTTCCGGTTACACTTAAGAGTAAATCCAAGGCTTTAAACAGAATAACAACTTGTGTAACCGTTTAAATATCAACCTCCTCACCTAGTCTACCACATAACCTGGACATTCACAGATTTTATGAGTTTTCATCTTTTTAAATAGTACAAAAACTGAATACAATGAAAATTATTTCCCTATTCATGTTCTCCATCTATTCTCATTTAAATCTTAACCTTAGTTCCTACAAATATCCAATTCCACCTAACACATACCTATTATCCTGGGAATCCTCCCCAGGAAACACTGATTATCAAATACACAGCATCCTCAAATGTTCCCTATAAATTTCATATAAAGGACAGTAAAGTTATCCTGCGGAAGAACAATTTCAGAACAATGTGACATACAACATTTCTGGCACCAGTCTGGCTTAGTTCTCCTTGCCTTTCTGCCCACATGTAAGATACGCACAATTACATTTCTCCATTTCACCCGGCTTGTATGAGCTGCTCGATCAAACTTCACCAAGTCCTCTAAAAGTTAAAAGCACTGGAGTTTCCGTATTGTGCTTACAAAGCACAACTTGGGTGTTTTGTGCTGCTGAGTAAAGTAAACAGCGACTGCTTGGCATTATGTAAGGATTTCAAACAGCAGACACGGCAAGGACACACATAAAATTCTAAATATCTAGCTGCCGCAATGTTTGCAGGCTCCTTGTCACTGCAGGTGAGCTGACTGCATCATTTAAAGTCAAGAGGGCAAAACCAAGCAGAAAAAAAAAAAAATTAAAAAAAAAAAAAAAAATCACTGGCTTCACCAGAGAATAACTTAATTCATCACTGGCTACAGGTAAAGCCTAGCTTCCCAGTTGCTGATACCTTTATCCCAAATTCTTGATTTGGGACAATGTTTGAGGGTTTGAGAGTTTCCTTATCAAAACAACGAATGCACATTCAAGTATGTTTTTTAGGACTTTTTCCCAAAAGGCTTTTCTTAACGAGGGTAACGTAATCCATCATGTTTCTTTCAACCGCTTTCACTTCATTTAGTATTCACTCAAGTAAATTGCAGAACAACCACTTCCAGTTGTCCAGCTTTAAAACAAAGCTGCTGCAAGTGTTTAGCCAACACAACGATGTCACTGACTAACATCAGAAGATGCTCTTTATGTTTACCGTGTATTCACTAACCTCTTTGTAATAACCATGACCTGTTTTTCACTTGCAGCAAAATAAACATACATAAAAACAGAGATAACCTAAGACAAACCCAAGAATGTCCCTTCAGAAGACAGAGAAAGTAAAATGTATCATTTTTAAAAGGTATTTTTAGTGCTCCTTCTTCACATACAACGGACACAACCACCATTCAGCAGTACATAGTACTTAGGGCTGTAGCTGATGTCAGAGCAGGGATAACAGATTTGATGAGATGAAAGGAAAAGGCTGCCAGAGCAGCGGTGAGAAATTACCGACCCATAGGGCTAATAAGCCTCAGCGTCACAGGTGGAAAGGAAAAGCCAGATTTTCGAAACGTCAAGAAGAATCAGTAAATGGGATTTTGGGAGAGCCTGAAGTGCAGTGGTGAAAGAGGAGCTGTGTCAGGCACGCAGGGTGCCGGGGAGATGGCAGAGCAGAGAAAAGTAGGAAGAAATCATAAGCTGAGTTCCGATGAATTAAGTTGCCCTTTAGAGTTGATTGCTCTTAGTCTGGCCTAAAGGTTAAGAGACAGTGACTATGTTCGTTTTGCATTTCCCCCATCTCCAATACCAATGAAATGTAATTAATCACTGAATCTTAACTACTTTCGCAAAGAGTCAACAAAAAAAAAACCCAATCAAAATCGCACGCACACACAGTATTCCACTGGTGCCTGTCCACATCCACCTGATTCACTGCAAAGACAGTGCAAAGACAACAATAAGCCCAGAGACTTACTTCATCCTCTATCTATTTTATCCCCTTCCATGAAGCTGTGTATCCACCCTATGCTGACATTTAAATAATGCATCCACGGGGGAGCAGCAGGAGCTGCAATGAAGGACAACAGCTGTCAATCACTGCTGCCCCAGAATAGTAGTGAAACAGAACTTACACAAAAAGGCTCTAATTTGCTTTTGAACGCAGCCTCACTTGAGTATAAAGAATTCTCATTTGTAGAAAATCAAATTCCCTAAGATCAAAAAATAAAACGCATGGTGCAGTTTTAGACTTTCCTTCAAATATCTGGGTAACACTCTTCACTTTTCCAGCCCCCTATGACCACGCTGAGGAGGTGGACAGCACACGCTGTGGGACCCAGCCTATACTGGGGAGCAAAGGACTGGGGTCTGCAGGACCACAGAGATCAAGCCGTAGTCACCTCCCCAGCTTCCAGCTCTCCAAATAAGAACCCACCGCTTATTCTGAGTACTTTCGAAGCACACTAAGAAAGGATATGAGGATTTTCCTGACAACAAGAGACTTTAGAATCTGCAGTTTGGAAGAACCCACCTGGCTCTCTGCTGCTTCAGCCAAACCATTACTGGTACTCGCTATGCTGGTTTAAATCTCTCTGCTGGTTTAAATCTCCACGCTGCTCCAGACTCCACTGCACTGTACGCCACAGCTACAAGCACCAGCCATCACACTGTCTCACCTTACGCCACACCGGATCAGCAGGCAAGTCCAGTGTCTCTCACTCCTAAATACAACATTTTCTTCTACTATGATATCACGTTGACAGTACTGAGCCATGTTACTAGAGCCTGATCACTGAAATTCCACCTCATCAGCAAGAGACACCTTGCTCTGCTCCTCAATATCAAACAGTAACACCTTGCAATCACTGGCAATAGCGCAGACAGTTAAATGCTCTGGAAGAGATTGCCTGTTGAAGCAGTAAAGCAAGCAGAAGGTTGGGACTGAAATAAATTAAAACTGGCAACAGGGAGGAGTTCTGTAGACCTCTTCAGCTTTGAGACATTCCTGCATTTCTAAGGACCCAAGCATTGTAGGTCTTTTTCCTCAATTTTCCTGAATGAACTACATTACTGTCAGTAAAACATTCATAGTGACTCTGTAAACATCTGTAAAACCACAGAAGGAATCCTTCATGTTTATATATTCAGAGACACGGCCAGATGCACGTTTAGCTGTTCATCCCAATTGCTCCACTACGGCTGGAGAATCCCAGTGAACTGAATCCATAAAGTACTTCCCAGAAACTGCTCAGCCTAACAAGTCTGTGCAGCAGGACACCCTAGGGGAGTTCCAAACAGAGATGACAGCCTCTCCCCGTACATCCTTTATACTTCTCCACAGTAAAAAATGCTCTCATTTTTGTATCCACCTCTGTTGCCACAGGTATCAACAGGTCCTAGTGGAACAGTGCACAACACTACTTTACAGGTGTGGTTCTCCACATCCAGAAATCTCAGTCTCACTACTGGCCTTGCCAGAGCTAGGGGACTGTATTAACACCCACAGATATATGGTCCTAAAATTACTGTTCTAACCCGAGAGGTAACATGTAAATGTAACACGTAACAGGTGATATTAAAACACAACATTGAGGGGTTGGAGGGGAAGGCAAAAAGGGGACATATGGACAGAAATGAAACACTTGAGTATTTGTTCCCCAGTACTCAGAAACAGCAAGAAAAAAAATACAGCGTGCCCCCCCAAAAATATATACATATATATAAATGGTGCTAGTCCCAAGAGATGCTACAGACGTTTCCCCAAAAGAGATGTACCATGCTGTGATGTCTATACATTTGAGTATCTTAAGGACATCCTTTATCAGCAAAAAATAAACACAGAGCTACACCACCCCAGAATGGCAACAGAACGTCTAATAAAGCACACTGGCGTGGTGAAGGTTTGCAGATGGACAGCAGGCATCGTGGGCACCAGCTTGAGTCAGCCTGAGAGTAGAAAGGAAAGAGCCAAGGAACAGAAAACACATCGCAAATATTTTCAAGCTGTATCACAGTTGGTATCTAGCCTTGCTTTTATAAAACACACCACCATGCAAATATTTCATAGCCGTGAGTATCAGGATTTTGTGACTTGCACATTCCAGCTAATCCTAATGGTCCCTAGAGACTGCTGTTTTATGAGAGCTGCTCAAAATCCCATCACAAGGTAAGAAGCAAGCTAACAAGCTCCACAACACAAGAATATGACTTCACCGTATTGTCACTGCAAATGGCTATGGTGTCCAGTTCTTACTTCACCCTTTCCTAGTACCCGGAATATCCTTCTCCTTTGAATCACTCCAGCAATGTGGTTTTCAAGCTCTAAAAGTCAAACATGAGTGATAAGTTCACACAGGATCACTCAACCAGAAGTGTACCATGACAGTTTGTGCAAGGCAACCTCCACCCAACTTTGTAGACATCATCTCATTTACATTCTCGGATGACCATATCAGGCTCCAGTCAAAATCTGGCCCTACCCCGAACAAAAAAAACACTACATAAGATAATAATCCTCAAATGCCACCAGCACTCCAGAGTCACCCTTTAAAAATTTGTATTGAGAAGTCAGGAGACAGCAGAAGAGGCAGACGAGAACCGCTATATCGTCACAAAACTCACTACTGAAAATGACAAATACTGAGAGAGCTGCTCTGTTTTGCAATGCACCGTCTTAAACAGATACTAATAAAAGTAAAGGCTATTAATTCTCCATCGGAATTTAAATGCAATCTCATTGCCAACTTTTAGGTTTCAAAAGTCATGCCAGAAACATTTCAAATACCACCTGATATAATACTCAGTTCACAGCAAGTATATACTTTTTTCCCATAACAGCAACTTGAGTATTCTCAGGATAACCTTTATTTCAAAACTGGATTCTGTTAAATGGATATAACCCGTTTTGTTTTTACTAGATAATTGCACTAAACATGCTGCCACCGACAGTCAAAAAGCTGTACTGTTTCTAGGGTTATTAACCAGTTTAGTACAGCCGATCACCTCTTAAGTATTTTTGAAACAACAGATGGCCAGCGATCCCAGGGCAACGCTTCCAAGAGCGCTAAAAACCGTAATAATCAAAATACAATTTCAGTCTTCTCTAGTTCATATCAGAAGTTACAGACAAATTCATGGATTTAGTTCAAACTGTTTGAACAAATGAGGAAATACCAGAAAAATATTTTTCTGGGGAATAAAAAGGAAGAAAAAGGTAAAAAATATTAAGCTTGAAGAAAAACTTTCAAAGAAATGCTTGTTCTATGTTTCACTTCAGTGTGTTAACAACTTTAAGTATACAGAAACCACTGAATAATTATTTTTTAAAACTGCTTCCCGTACATGTAGCCCAAAGGAGCTGTGAAAAGCTCACAGAAACAAAACATCACTGAAAAGATTATGATTTCAAATTCAGGTTGAGACATTGATTAATTAAAGAGCAATTAAATAGAATTCTGCTAAAAAAAATTGCAGTGGAACAGGTCCCTTTTCTTTTAGAAAACACAATAGGCGTACGTGTTCTGTGGGAACCGAACATGAGAAGGGGGCATTTTTCCGGGGTTTATCTTCAAGCATCTTTTCAACCCCCTGACTGTTAATTCTACTGCCAAAACCAGTCCTACATCTCTTCTTGCTCATTCAACTGTCAGTGCACTTGGCACTTCTCTTGCTTTTATTCCAGAATACAGAATCTGAACCTGCTTTTATTTCAGAAGATGAATCTGAGCAACTTTTGGAGCTCTTTATTAATATACACCAAACACACCTAACAAAACAAAAAAAAAAAAAAAAAAAAGACAGGAAAAACCCCAAACCCACAGGTTTTAACTAACTGCAATTTAGTCTCTTCATCTAGTATGTCAAAAGAAATCTTCTCTTCAAAAAAACATTACTACTGTAGTTCACCTTCTGTAAAATGCTTTTAAATATATCTCCACCACAAGACAAACTTTTTCTTAGAACCAGCTGCAAAAATTTCAAGCATTTATTAGCCAAATAAAAACCATTAGCTGCCACTTGATCTCATCTTCTTGATGAGCAATTCAGGAATACGTGGCTCCATTTTATCAAGATGACAAACATCCCACAGGCTTCGTTCTGACTTCACTAAATGTCATGCATGCGTTGCTGCAGTTTATAACAAAAGTTTTAATCTACCCATATAAGGGAGGCGTAAAGACAGCGCTTTTTTGTGTGACTATCTCCATAATTTTACTGTATGCTATCTACTGTATGTTATCTGTATTTGTCTTATTCATTCAGCTATGGCTGTGCCACGCTAAGCGGGAGCTGGACTATTTTTTCTGTAAACAAGAATATGTCAGTACCTATAAGCGCTCCTGGTTTCTAAAGCCGGCGAGAAGATGTAAGGGCTAAACCCTGCCCTCTAGTGTACTTGTGGCTGGTGTTGCCCTGGGAACCTTCCACTCTTCCAACACCTCTTCCCAAACTGGGTGGAAAACAGCTGGGAGAGACAGGACACCAGAGACATCTCGTACTGGCCTTGCTCCATCCTCAGAGCATACCGGCTACTTGGTCACACGCCCTCCGGGTGGGTAAGACTCACTAAAATCTGGGTAAGAGGATCAGCAGATACAATGACGGATGGGAGAGCATCCTCCCCTCAACAGCACCGGCCCTCAGCGTGCCCACCCAACGTAGATGCCCTGTCCCTCAGTTCATTAATTTACCCTGCAGGACCATGCAGAAAACAGCATGACAGTATTTCTATGACAAAATAAGTGAAAGACGTAAAGGAAGCAGCTTCTCAACATTTTTGCTATCAGGGCTATCTGCTACCTAATTCCCTAACACAGATACATCTGAGAGCTGGAAGGAATTTTTGTGTCCACTATGTCACAGGGAATTAGTACTTGGCAAAACAGTTAAGGTCTGTGCAACAGATCAAAAGTAATGCAAAAAGAGTCTGTTTTCAGAAGGGCTTGGGTAAAAGCAATATATTCGGACATTTAGAGACTTTTTTTTCTTTTTTTTTTTTTTTTAAAAAGTCAACTCTCACCTAGTGCTAAGATTTGGAACAGGATGCGCTGTCAACAGCTCTGGCCACGTCTGTGGGACACTGAAATTGGAGAGGAGATCTTTGAGTTCCAAATAACTTACGCGCCTATAAAAAACGAAGCACCAGGTACCGAACCTTCCTACCAAAATACTTCTTGACATTTGCTCAATCTTTTTTCTTTCTGAGGATCACAGTTTTCTTCCATTTGCACAGTGATCAGATTTCTACCTTCTTGACTAAGCTGGTATGCTCTAAAAGTCTGCATATACTTCAATACAGTCTTTTCAAAACATTGACAGCGTAACCATTTAAATGTTGTGTATGATTTGAGTAAAAGTCAGAACATTAACCACTACTTATGAAAGGAACTTTCTTGAGAAGAAATTTTCCTGGACCAGTATTACCCTGGTTTACATTTTCTTCAGATATTTGTGGAAGAGTAGCCAGGTGCTGAGCAGGAAGAAGGTATTTCAGACGTCTGCAGGGTTGACAGAAGCTCACGCTGCCGAATCCTTTCCGAGTGACAGGCTAGTGCCTTGTCACCTCAATAACGAGTGGACGAGCATGGCTCAGGATTCCTTGGACGCCTTGGTTCACGCCCACCATGAAATAAAGCTGCTTGAGAAATTATGGAAATATATAAATGCCAACCATTCCTCAGTAAAGCAAACTGTGAAGGGAACCAGCTGTGCTATTAGACATTTTCTAAAACGCATGGATAAGCGTTCCCTTTCCATTCCCCTTGCTTTCCCCCCTTCACCACCACTGTAGCCTCTTTGAGGTAAACACCTCCGGATGGGTTTCGAAAAACCTTTCAAAAAAACCTGTGTTCTTTGTCTGTTTTCCAGGGCATAAATCAAAAGTTGTTGATCAACAACAACAACAACAACAAAAAAACAGACATGTTTTTTGTTTTGCTTTAAACAACCAAACTCTAAGTACCTTCTGTTTCTTGTTTTTCTGAAAAGTACCTCTTCAAGGGAAAAAAAACTCAGCAGAAGTCCCCAGGGTGTGTCCAAAGGGGCACTTCACTGAAGTCACTGTACAACACGCATCAGATGTGGCAATATCAACCACGTAAGACGTATTGTCCTGTTTTTTAGCTGCGTGAATCATACGATTCCAATCCTCCGGCACACAGGACGTCAACTTTCATTCCCAATTTCACTAACAACACAATTACGAATAAACCAAGGTGACGGGGTAAGTGTAAACCGGTCCAAACGCTCGGTGCCATGATATAAAACAGACCGTATACTTCGAACAAGCCGTTCTTAGTACTAGAGGCAGAAGGCGGGGAGTAAAAAAGGACATGGGTAATGGAAATTTGTTTACAATTTTGGTCTGAAACATAAGATAGTGACTCGCCTCCTAAAATAAAAACTTCCTTTAAAAGTAAAAATGAAGATGTACTCATCAAATGCTATTTAGTATAATTAATATATAAGAATAGCAGCTACCACAAGAATGTCTCCTAATTGTCCTTTAATTAGATTTCTAAACCAAGTTCTCTGCAGCCATTATATTTCTTTTCTCAAAACATTTATTTTCTTACAAAACATTTACTTAACTAAGAAAAACACCACGAGTTATTTGAGGTGTATATTTTCTTGGTTAATTTTTTTTCTTTAAAGTCTTCTCACGTTGTCCAAGATTTATTGCCATCTGCCATGCCAACGTGACCTGCCAGGCATACCACAAGATTTCACAGGCACTTCCATGGAGCAGCATTCACCAGGTCAGAGTTCAGCATCGCGCAGATTCGTATCGAGTGACGTACTTATAACAAAGATGCTAAGGACATGAACCATGTAACGCCGTAGCAACACGACTCGCCAACGCTTCAAGCACTGATTTCTCTACTTCTCAGAACTAGAGTTCTTCCAGGAAACAAACAAGAAAAAAAAAAAACAAAAACAACAACAACAAAAAAAAAACCACCAAAGAGCTGTCTGATAACGAGAAAAGGAGAGCGTGACAGCAGAGGACAAGGGAGTAGCTGAGGCACAGCAGCACTCACGTGCCTACGTTCACTTGCTGGAAGTGAATCCCACCAGCCCTGCAGCCGTATCACGCTTACAAACTGTTCTTTTTAAACAAAGGGATTTTCTGCTGAGGGGTAGAGAGTGCCAAGCTGACGGGTACCTGAGGAGCTCCCGGGTAGGTGACTTTCTGCAGCACAGGGCAGAGGCCACGTCAGTCATTTGTAACTCAGGTTCTCCTTTACCTGTTGCTATGTTGCCACCGTTCACGCAAGAGGGAAAAGGGTAGGAAAAAGTGGCTTCAGAGACACAACTGCCAAAGAAATGAGAAAAAAATAGGAGTGATCAGATTGTACTGAAGAGGCAGAGAATAAAAAGTACAGAGACAAAACGGAGAGCCAGAAAGAAATGACAGCAAAAATAAAGCCATAGAGCAAAATAGAGAAACTTCAACGGGAAGGAGTAAGGCAGTACCACCAACACCAGAAAGATTTTCAAACATAATTCACTACCAGAAAAGCAGCATGAGAAAACAGTTTGAAAATTTATAGTATTGCTAAGGCTTAAGAGGAAGAGAAAACACACACTGGATGGACTCAAGAATGTAAAACTAGTACTAGTTTTCCTGGCAGAATAATAAAAAAAGGCAGGGGGAGTAGATGACTATAGGTGAACTCTATGATGAAAAAGACAACACCGATGAATACCACCACCACTCAAGTGTTACTACTTGCACATCAACTACACTTCCCTTTAAACCAGTAGTTGAGAGAGAAATGCAAATGCATAGGATCATGTCTGAAAGCGTCCTATAGCTTTTCCTACAAATATCAGTTGGCCTAATAAAGGATGCTAACTTTCCCAAAATATACTGTTCCACGCATATCTTCAGCCTACCGTATGTCCGATATTTCTACCAAAGAGTCACCAAAGAAAACAGATTGACGCGCAGTTTGGCAATGCTGTTATTTGGGAACTGTCTGTTACAGTATTTCTTTGGAATTGTTGGAACAGCTTTTTTGCAAATGGTGAATGTCAAAAGGGGAAAGGTATTATTAAGAATAATAATTTGGTCTGTCTCCTCACTTCCTTCTGCTCTTCGTCCTCTGATTTTAGTCCTGTCTGTGCGTCTATCACTCAGAGCACAGGTGCAAACCAGATGGACAATCACAGTAAGACATTTCACCTGCTCTTTATGCCAAGCGCCTGCAGGCAGGTGAGGTGCACACACTGTACAAGAACAAATTTTCTCAAACCAGGAATCACATTGAGACCGTCTGTCTGACAGCCATACAGCAATTCCTTGTACCTGTTGTGAAGGAAACACCTCACAGGCATTTCAAAAACTCACCGCTACATCTGCAAAAACTCCATCCTGAATACTTGCAAAATATTCTGAGGTCTGTAAAAAGGCCTTTTGTTCTTGGGACAACAAACAGCCTGCATTTGCAACAGCAGCCTGCCCCACACTCTCCTGCCCTGTCACAGCACCGGCACCTGGCCCCGCAGAGGCCAGCTGGGGTCACGGACCTTCAGAGCCCACTAACCACTCAACCCACCAGCTGTCTTCCTGGCTCAGGAACCTCTTCCTCCCTCAAAAGATCAGGTACCAGGGCACAAACTGCTTCTGCTGGAATCCACAGGTTTAATCTGTATTTTATCCATCTTCAATTAAGTTTAAAAAAAACCTCATAATATGCAACATTTTAAACCAAAAAGGTGTTTTGACAGTACTTTGTTATAAACCCTGTGCCCCTACCAGATTTGTATTTCTATTCTTTAGAGTACTTGTACGCTACGAGTACTTCTACTCATGAGTACCTACTTGCACTGCGGAAAAAAAAAAATAAAAACAACAGCCTTTTACCGTCAGGCAGCTAACGTAGTTACCACCGCCGTGCAAAGCAGCCAGGTGCCCTTACACCCACTCAAGAGCCGTGCAAACAAACCCACACCCCGTCAAGCACGCAAGCCAACCTCTGCCTGCGACCGGCTCCGCACCGCGACAGGTTGAAGGAAGCGATGTCCAGAGCAGCTCGCCCCGGGCCATCCCACCGGTGTCCACCCGCCGCCACACGCTGGAATAACCCACATTTACGCGTGTTTACACACGAGCGTATGGACACTGACACACGCTTCCCAGGCACAGCTCACTGCCGGCGGGACGGCTGCCCCCCGGGCGGAGGGTCCCCCTGTCCCGTCCCCGTCCCACCGGGACACTCACTGTGGGGATCGCTCTTCTCCCGGACGCCGTCCACCCTGCCGTCGGGGTTGATGCGCAGGAAGAAGCCGCCGTTCTTGCAGTAGAGGCGTTTGGGATCTTTAAAGTGCCCCGGGGGGAAGGCGCCGCTGCCCCCGTCGTCGGGCAGGGCGGGCAGCGTGGTGATGCTCCCCGCCGCCGCCATGCGCCGAGCCCCGCCGTTGCCCCGCCGCCCCTCGCCGCCTCCGGCCGCCAGCGCCGGGCGGCCTCGTCCCCTGCCGCGGCCGTCCAGCCTCGCCTCGGGTCGCCGCCTGCCTCAAGCCCCGGCCGGCCCCGCTGTCCGGTCCCGTCCCGTCCCGTCCCGTCCCGTCCCGTCGGCGGGAGCTGCGCAACGGCGCTGCCGGGAGGAGAAAGGGAGGGACGGCAGCAGGGCGGGCAGGGAAAGCCGAACGCGCCGGGAACGGGCTCCCCGCTGGCACCGGGCTGCCCCCGCCGCCGCCCCGCCCCGCCCCCGACCGCCCCCGAGGGGCACGGCGGAGCGGGGAAGTGTGGGGGGGGAGATCCGGCCGGTGCCGGTGCCGGGGCGGGGGAATCCTGGGGCCTGGGAGCGCAGTGCTGCGCATCGCCGGTGGGGCCGCGATGGAAGCGACGTGCCGGAGTCCAGGCCGGACATCTGCTCTGGCTTTGAGCATAGAATAGCCGGAGAGTTAAACCAGAAGTGGCCTCCGTAGCGTATTAAATTGTTTAAATCGCAGTATAACAAAATGTGTGCTGACCTGTTCGAGTCCATGTGGCAACCATTTCACTTTGTGCATTTACCAGAGAGAAACACATTCTGTTCCCGTTCACCAGTACCGAACTGGCTAACTGGTATCTACAAAAGCCAACAGGAGAAAATTCTGGCACCAGCCTTCTAACAACGCTACTACCGTTTCTAAAACACGTAGTTTACAAAGCCTATCGACCCATCAAACGCATTTTGTTCTTGAGGCTGACAACTAAAAAGCATGAAGAGGTTTGTTTCCAAATCTGTGCTTTCTGCCCCAAATCTCCCCTCTAGCAGAAGGCTGCTCGCGCCTCTACCTTGGGAAGCCCTGTGACTTCACAGGCGGCACAAGCAGGCGCGGACAATCCCAACCAGGACAGCTAACACAGGTCTTTTCATTTCACAGAGCCAACATATGGCAACCCACACAGAGAAAGAAACGCCAAAGCGAGACAGACTGTCCAGCATACGCAATTTGTAATGTTCTTTTTGCAAGCACAAACGTAATTTGTTGCCAGTCAACTGCCCTTCCCAACTCTGACCCTCACAAGCCATAAACTGTAATTCTTTACCAGAATCAGTGACAATTACACTGCTTCCCACTCCCTCACTCCAGAGGCTTAATCATGATGAGTGGAGCAGGCAGAGCTCGGTACGGCCCGGCCCTGGGCAGGCGCAGGTTCACCCCTGTGTCAGCCAGCCACCCCCTCGCAGTGCCACAGGCACAGCCAAGTGTCATGCGCTTACCGTCGTTCTCCACGCATGGGGATTTCAGCCCCGTCACTCATGAGCATCCCCTCCCTCTCCTTACGTTCTCCAGCTCTCACTTCTTCCCACCCATCCACTTACACCACTTTCTGCTATTTCTCCTGGAAATCCAACTGTTCCCGCTGTACCGGAGAGTTTTGGACAGTCACAGCCAAAAGCAAAGACCCTCCTCATTTCTTCTAGCTCTTCTTCTAGAAGAGAAGTTGCGTTCAGGGCATTTTGTGTCCTTGCTTCCAAAATTCTTGCCTCTTTCTTGGAAGGTAGATGAAGGGAAGATGACAGTAGATTCAGAAAGATGAAGGGAAGGGGTGAAAAATGTCATTCTTAAACCTGTAAGAAGTTTTTTCCTTTTTTTTTTTTTTAAAAAAAGGCGCACAAAAACCTAAAAGCTTTTCTAAAGACTAAACATCCCTAGTTTCACTCAACTATTTCTGTAACTCCGTTGTCCCCTGCACACACGGCAGGCCATTCACAGCCTGAAATCAAGTTTCAGCACCACATAGGTCAGCACTCCATCTTCTGGGAAGAGAGACACGGCTGTCAGGACAGGAGCGAGCTGCTGACCCCCAGAAGCATCCCATGGGAGCGCAGCCTTGGCCAGCTGGAAGCCCTGCCACGGAGCTGCCAGCAGCTTAAACACCATGTTTCACAGGATGGGGCCCTGACCTGAGAGGCTTCTGAGCCGTGGCCTCTGTGATGGGGCCCAACCCAGTGGTGGCAGGATGGGTAAGGTGGTCAGCAAAAATACCTTATCAAATGATCTTTCTAAAAACTTCTGTAGCTCTAAGTAGCGACCAGTAAAACTATGGGACTTCAGAAGCTTGTCACTGGGGCTTCTGTCTGTGGGGGCTAGAAATAAAAGACAGCAGAGCTAAAATGCAAGGTCATATTCCCCATGTCTGCACTGCCCTCAAGATCTGCCAAATTTATTTTCTTTTTACTATTTTCCTTTCTTTCTTCAAATGGAAAACATACCAGGTTTTGTTTTCTCCATTCTACTTGCTTCTGTACTCCAACCTCTTAATACGGTCATTAATATTCTGCTGAACATTGACTAAAGCAATTTTGGCAGTAGCATTTTCTTTTCTTGTGGCCTTGGCCACGTTATCCCCACCACCACCCTTCCTCAACTCAGATCTTGGGCACAATTACACCCATACAGCTACTTCCCCTCCACCCAAACTATTAATTATCCCTGCTTCCAACCCCTTTCAGAAACCTTCTCTTGGACTGCTTAAAACATAATCCATGTTAAAATACCTTAAACCCTATCTTCCTTCTACTTGAAAAATAAATCTGAGAGACCTATTCTCTAACCTGTTCCACTTATCTAAATTACTTACCTTTTTGTGTTTGTCTTGTATTGTAATCAGCTAGATTTCTTTAATAGCTTACCTCTTAGAGAGAAAAACCTGTTTTATCCAGTGCTGTTCTCATACTTCAGGGTCATACTGAACAGAAGGCACTTCATAAACAAGACAAACACCCCATTCCGATGGTAGATAACTGTGGGCCATCTGTATATCCAAATATCGCCTTTATTCAATATATAATACTTAAATTTCTAGAGACCCTCAGTAGCGTCACGCTCAGAACACCTGGAAAAAAAAAAAACAAACAACCCACAACCACATCTAAATTATATTTTTGGTCTGGTTACAGAAAAATCTTGAAAAATGCAAGAGTAATTTTTGAGATATTTCAAATTAGGAGTAACAAACTCCCATCAGCTCCATCAGTTTTTAATTTTTAATCCAAAGTGCAAGATTCCAGTCTACAACTTTCTCAGACTTTCCAGCAGTTACTACTACAAATCCTACCATATGTCAACCCCAGAAAATTCCAATCCCCTTTCATGGAAGTTACTTTTAGAGAGCTTTCAGCCACACGTCTGTGACAGTTTGCTAGGACTGCGTCTCCACAGCGTGTTCAGTCCCACAGGTGAAGATGGTGTTTGAAATGTGTGCTAAACTAATCTGCAGAAGACCTGACTTGCTATAAAATTAAAACAAAACTAACAAACAAAAAGCCCTCACTTTTGAAAAGCAATTTAAACCACAGGAAAGCAAAAATACACAGGAACACCTCGGCTCATCCATCTTCCCATCATTAAGACCTATCAGCAGGTGGTTTATATCATCACAGCAGCAGGAAATGCTTCCAACTCTCCGAAATGTAACATCAGCCCCAGCCCTCCAGTCCATCACAGCACTTCTTGATTCTCTGGGTTTCTTGGCTTCCCAGTCTGTCTCTTTGGTGCACATCCAAGCAACGATTAGCCAAAAAGAGATGGATAAGCTGTGTCTCTTGAAGTTTTTCCTGTGTTGTCTAGCACTCAGCTAGCAGTGGAAAAAACATCCCTCTCACTTCACCAACACGTATCGATGCTGAATGCCTCCCACCAAATTCTCAGACGTTCACTCGTCAAAGGCAACGTCTTCCGCGGAGTTCAACACTTGTGGCCAAATCTTCTGTAAGCGCCTTTGACTTCAGCGTTACGCTAGTACACCGTCTGGCCCTTGGTTTATAGGAACACAGGAGCTGCCAGCCAGCCGGTAACGCTCCCCTGGGGAGTGGCAGGTCTCGGTCGGAGCAGGGAATAGCCTCCATGTTGCCTGGCCTTGCGCAATGCCTCAGTAAGGGCAAGCCTCGTGCTCTCCAAATCATCAATATATATCAGTGTTATACCACACACCCTCTCCTGAATCGCAGGAATGCAGTGATAGGATACAGCCAAGATCTAGCTAGATTTCTCTGACAGGGGGTTGCAGTTGTTCTAAGTCAGTCTTACTTGGTAAATCTGTGCCATTAAGGAAGGCTGTTCCTCCAAATAACCCTGCGGGAAGAGGGGCTTGCAAAGTGAGAGGCAGGCAATTTGTGGTTCTGGTGTTCTGTGAAGAACAGAGTTGTGCTAGGATCAGAAAGGGGAAAGAGCTTTCTCTTTCTCTCTTTTTTCTTCTAACTTTCTGGATGTTACAATTCTTGGCTCCACTCCCCTAGCTTAGAAAAATAAATCACAAACAGGCATGATGTAGATGGCCCTTGAATAAGTCCACCTCAGTGCTCCCTGCAAACAGAAGATAATCTTAACGTGAAAGAATGGCTTTTGTGCAGGCAGTCCGGGCAGCCATCTGGATAGATGAAATATAGTGTCTTAATCTTTCAGTGAATTATTTATGTTTGAGATAACACACTGCCAGGAAAATATTTCTGCTTAACTTTAAATATGTCTTTCCTTCAAAGTCTGAGCATGAGTTTAAGAATTCAGTAGCAATTTATTCCCCAGAATTCTTAGTTATTTCACCATCAACAGCTGACACTTACATGCTGAATCAATATTCATATGCTCACTCAGGAGCTTAAATGTATGCTTCAGTTGCTTTGTATGATGGAAGTCTACAGACACATATCTGTCTGTAACAGACTGAATGTTTCTTCTAAATATTGTAGAAAGCAGTGTCATTTTTGGCTCACCTATGTTTGTAAGTGCAGTTTATGAGAAAAAGTTTCTCTATTTCAAGTATATGTGCATATTATTAAGTGCCTGAGAAAGTCTTCTTGCAAGGCCCAGCCACTTTTAAAGAAAATCTAACAGAAGTTCAGCTTCTCATCTACTTTCTGATTACTTTATGACACTTCATCAATATTGCTTTTTTTTTAAGACAAAGGTTTATTTAGTCCCTCTTCATCCTTTTTTTTTTTTTTCTGGTACAAATAGAAAGAAATCACATCAAGAATAGAAAAAAAATCTTCTCCCTATTATAAACCTCTTATAGTCTCCATCCCAGTTCAGAAGAGTACTTTATTCCTGTAAAGCACCAGTGCACACTTGTTTATCTCTTTCTAAAGTAAAAATTTCTGAATATATGCTTAATCCCAATATGCCCATAGATGGCCAAAACTTTGTTTTGGGTTGTCTTTACAAATGGTCGATGTTGGAAACATAACAGCCCAGGATGGCTGAAGATAAGAGAACTAACAATCCAGTGAGGCTTAAATTGGAAGTAAATCAAATTTGTTACAGTCCAAAATGATTGCACTTGGAAAAAGAACTGAACTGTCTAGAAGCAGTGACAGCTGTTGCAGATGTAAGAGATATAGTAGTGACCTCAACTTATGAGAAACAAGAAAGAGTGTTGTAAGTACAAATATTTATGGAGGTTAGAGTTCAGAATTAGCAAAATCACCACCCTCTCTCTCTCTAATGTATATACAAAAACATAAACACACTCTCTCTGTGTATCCACATTATGTAGAGTAATACATAGAAATTAGGAAAATTACTCCAGACTAAGAAAATAAACAATGTCAATACAAAGACCGACAATATTCATGAAAAAGGCCATTTAAAAAATACTCTGAAATCAAACATCATGAACGGAAAAAAAAAAGCTGATTAATATTGGATTTCAAAGAAATCAAAATTTATTGAGAGATTCCTTAGTGGGAACAATCATGAAACCACATCTCTTTCTCACAGCATTGCATTATAGCCCTAAGATCATGATTTAGGCATTTATCTCTCCTGATCCCACGCCACTGGAAGGGCAGTGGCTGAAAAGGTCAGTGAGCCAGCTGTCCTTCCTATCTCCAGGACAGCGCTGGCCGAGCTGCCCCAGCGTGGGCCCTGCGTCAAGGCAGCTGAAAGACCTTTATGTTAAGACAGTAGTCCTGTCAGTTGTCCCAAAGTAACTTATCCCCTACTTAGGACTCAAGACACATTTCACTTTTGTTATGTCACTACAGGGTAAAGCAGTTGCTCTTGCACTGGAAATGCCTGGACACACATTAAGAGATTATAGGGAGATCTTTTTCCCTGTCAAGAGGGAAAAAATCAGTTCCTGTGAGGTCTGTATTTTTTGTTGTAATTTAACAAACCCATTAAGCCATTTGAACAGAGCACATACAAACATTTAAGAAGCGGATCTGCACATAAACACGGAGTAGTTGAGGTTGGAAGGCACCTCTGGAGATCATCTGATCCACCCCCCCTTGCTCAAGAAGGGCCATCTAGAGCTGGTTCCAACAAGCCTACTTGCAACAATTCTAACAATTTTCAGTCTAAACATTTCCACATCAACTATAAACCACTCCAGGTCAAGCAGGGCCTGTAGCGATGGTTTTAAACTAAAAGAAGGTAGATTTAAACTAGCTATAAGACAGACATTTTTTATGATGAGGGTGGTGAGGCACTGGAACTAGTTGCCAGGAGAGACGGTGGATGCTCCATCCCTGGAAACGTTCAAGGTCAGGATGGATGGCGCTCTCAGCAACCTGATCTGGTTGGGGATGTCCCTGCTCCTTGCAGAGGGGTTGGACTGGATGGCCTTTGAAGGTCCCTTCCAACCCAAACCATTCTATGATTCTATGAAAAACTGTCCCACTCACTGTGTTACGCTGCCTAGCAAGTGATCAGGAGATAACGGAAGAATCAGCTGCAGAGTCATCTTTATAGTGTTTTAAATCAAGTTCCTGTCTTGTAAGGGTCATAAGAGTCATAACTTCCACATGGGCTAATTCTGGAGAATGATAAATTATTCACAGGACTGCAGCTGGAAGTTAGGAAGTAGGTGGAGGTGAGGAAAATGCTCTTTCCATTCACTGGTGTATTATAGTACACGGCCAAACTAACTTCATGGAGGAATACAGCAAAGACAGACTATTCCCAAGGAACAGGAGTTACCACATCATGCAGCTTTCATTATTTCATATTTAAGGGCAAGGAGAGATGAGATCAGCAAGACGTTACAAAGGAAAAAAAAACATGTTACTTTACGATATCATAGATTTAGTTCCTACCAGTTGCTCAACCGAAATGTTGCACTGCAGTATTTCTGTAGAATATATTAGCCGGTAGGTAGAAAACTGCAAAAACAAAAACCAAACCACTCTCTCTTGGTAACAATCTGTACTGATAGTATTCCAGAAGGAATGTCACAATAACTCTCTCGTTTGTTTTCTCTTTGTTTCAGGACGGTTTCCATGGATCCCCAAACCTAGGCCCCACTGAAGGGCTCCCCAGAGCATAACGCCATGTAGCAGCAGGTCGCAGACCAAGCATCACATGGAGAACACAAGCAGAACTCCAGTAGCACAGTCAGTCAACACATTAAACTTCTTGCAAATTTACTGGTCAGGGTATCAGCACGCTCATATTTGAGGACAGAGAGATAGGCCCTGGAACACTATTAGAAGAGCAAATAAATTACGCAGTCCCTTGTGCTGTATTAGTTTTTAGTTCTAGGGAGGGAAAACTATCCCAAATGAGTTTGAGGCAGCATTTAGTGCTGGGGTGGATATAGTTATTATCGCTCCACCACGCCCCAATGCATCCATCCATGCAAGGAGTACCTTAGGTGAAACGCTTTCTGCACTTCTCCCCTTTCTCAGCTATGACATCATTCCTATATGTTTAAGTTTACCATTACTGCATACAAACCTACACCTCCTACAATAGCTGAAGTTACAAGTACTGTAAGTGCAACTTAAGCCAACTGGCTCTTGTGAAATCTTGTTTGTTTCTTGGAGAGACGCTTAGTGCATTTCTTCGTGGTAGTTTAAAAACCTAATCTGCTGTCCGCGTGCCAAAATAGAATTTGTCATCTGCCAAAAAAATGACTTTCCCAACACTGTCCAGGCTATTATCTCAAACCTGACCTGCAATAATTAACTTCCAAGCATCCGGGAGGTCAATTGCTCAGTGCTGTTTTTTCCTATGCAAAAGCAATACTCGTTACATAAGAATCGCTATTCAGTTTACATTAATTTTTCCCCTTAGGAAAAAATAGAGGATGAATGCCTGCATAAACCACTTTGTCACACGCTCATTAGTTTTATAAAATACAGTCTTCCACCAAGCACTTGATGGAAATTTAGTGAGAACATGCCCAGTTTTGAAAGCAACCTGAAGAGCAAAAAGGGTTCTTATGTTGCTATATAGTCCTTATCCCAGTGATGGTAAATTGATGTGCAAATGGATTTTGCTTTTACGCTCCTAGTCAAATATCTGGGTAAAGATATCACTGCTTACAGACATGACACCAGATAATCCAGAAAGTGGTAGGAGAAACATCTGCTTATACTTTACTGGTTGCGTGCTGGTTTTCTGTAGAAGCTGTATTGCCTGGCCAGAGAACCACCAGCGAATAGTGAAGAAGTTTGCTCTGCCATTAATGTGGCCAGCTACTGACCTCTGCGTTATTCAATCGCAGCCATGAATTCCAGCCATTTCATACTTCAGATGGCATTTGGGAAAGCTTCTCTAGAGACCCCTGTGATGTTACAACACCACACAAGAAAAGCTAGCTGTACCTTAAAGGGAATGCTGGAGGTGCAAACTCCAAGCAACAGAGACTTCACGGTGAAAAGCAAGTTACAGCTGCTATACCAGTCTGAATGTTTGCTCTGAAGCCTTCGTGGTCTGATAATGTTGTTAATTTGCTCTAATATAAAACTCACAGATTCTCTACTGATACTCTAAGGGGGTTATCAGCTGATAATGAAGAAAAAACTGGACCCACTAGCTTTGCCACTCGCCACAGTTACTCTGTGACATGAACAATAAAAGGTTGTCCCTCATGACACTGAGCAGCAGTAGTCGGGGTCAGTATCAGTGGATTTCACAGTCTTCTGACAGCAGATGAAGGGACAGGCTGTGTAATCCTCCCCAGAGCTAGGAATGAAAACCAGGAGGACACTGAAATAGGCACAGACTCATCTTCCTTTCTCTTGTCTGCCCCACCCTCCACCCCCAGCCTGTCTCGTCTCCTCATCCTTTGTCCCCACCCTGTTCTTTTCCCTTCCCCTGCTGTCAGGCACAGGTTTCTAGCCTGTTTCTAAATCTTTCCTCACCTCCTCCTGCCAAGCTCTGTCCTCTGGATTACTTTTCCTTTGTATTTCACTATGGCTCCTAGCCATGTGCTCCATAGCTGGGTTTCCTTTCCCCTACTCCTTTCCTCCTTTCTTGAAGTTCAAAGCCCATGTTCTCATTTCCCAGCCAGTCTTCATAACCCTATAGCGTAGTTTTTCCATAGACTTTTTCATTTTCCTTTCCCCTAGCACCTTCCCTCCTCACAGTAGTTCCCCATTTCACTCTCCTTATAGGGCTGTAGCCTCCAGTCCCATCACATTGCCCATCACCATCAGTCATGAGACTTCTTCTAAAATTTTGTGGAACTAGATGACATTTTAACTGATCAGTTTCAAGCTCGTATGAATTTATTTCTGACAAAAAGACTGCAAAACTGAAACAATTTCTAAAACTCATACAACTCTTAACACAAAACTCTTATTACAAAACTCTTCATTCTTCTTTAAAGAAGAGAGTATTCACAGATGACCTCAGCAACTGCAACCAATCACAAACTCATACATCCTCTAGGAGTGCTTCACTGTGGGGAAAAATAACAAAAATATATGTGGCTAACTTTATTGCCATAAATATTAAGGGCTTTTGTTCTGATTAATTGCACCTTGAGTCATTTAACTGAAGTCAACAAGTAACTTGTAAAAATAACAAAAAACTCAGTAAGCAAATAATGATAAAATCCTTTCCCTCAAAAATCAGCAGGTCAAATTCATTGCAATTAATTATATTAATGAATTAAATGAAATAGAAGTGTCCAGCTAGCATTTTTAGTGTATATGTTTGTGTGCATATATTATACACGCAAGGATGCACAAAACAGTGCTCAGAAATCTATTTTGTAAAATCCACTGGACATCCTGGGCAAGATGAATGCTGGATTTTAGCTGTTATTTCAGTTCATAATTGAATTACAATTTTTCAGACAGAATAACTTCAGTTTTTCATATTAAAATGACAGCAGTTTATGAATCAATTTATGTGCTTTGTCACCTAATGATTCATTTATTTTAAAAATACCATATTAATATCGATTATTCCTTTCATTGGGTTACACATCACATTTTCTGTCAGTTGCTCCTAATACGAAGTTGGGCTTTTCTATCAATTTCTTCCCCATTGTTGTATTTCCCAGTGTTGTTGTTGGAACACAAACAAATAAGGACACTCACCTCAGCGGTATTAGCCTTTTCTTATGACATCAGTGTGTAGGCTGTGCAACATCGAGGCATCAGTTAGTCACTCGCACCATCTGTGTGGGCCCGGAGAAAGCAAGATGTAATCTGTCATATGGTGAGCTTTGTACAAAACAGCAACAATCCGTATTCAGCTGCGCAGATGAAATGGATCCCTTGAGGAGCCTCAGTCTGCCAGAGCGTGCGCTTGTGGGTGTCAGCTGCTGGGGGTCAGCTCTTCGCAACACAACGAGGGAAAACTTGCTGTTTGTCCAGACAAGAATCGGGAGGGTGGTGGCAGTTTCACAGACTAGAGTTTGCTAGCCAAACTGTGGCGGTGTTAAGTAGCACTTTAATATTTCAGAGCCAACATCCTTTCTCATTTTTATTGACGTAAGAAAATCTGCTCTGGCATGATTTGAATACAAGAAAGGAGAAAGTGATGAAATAATTCCTTTTAGGTTTTTACTTCCCACAGAGGGAAAGCTGTCTTCCCTGGCCTGACACTACCATGATGTTGTTCCTCAAAGTGGGGAAGGCAGCAGCCTAGCATGCAAAGGAAAAGGCTAAATGCATAGTTAGCAGGTCTACAAAAGTCTTGCTGCGTAGCAGCGTGCAAGACGCACACAGGACAGATCCCCAGGCTACCTCACCTATTTGGTTGGAATTTATGATAACACTACTTTTTACTCACACCCTTCCAATAGCACCTCTTCACTGACTTGTTTGGCAGGCATCTCTAGATTTTATTTTTAGTGCATACAGTTTACAATTACATGAAGGTACAGCAATATTTTTACCTACGGCACTTGCATGTTCCCAAGAAAAGTAAAGTAGTGGTACCCAGTAGCCTAAAAGGCATTATTAGTTGCTAAGCAATGGGTCTGCTTTCTTCCTTATAAACTGCTAACTACATTTAAAAAAAAAAAAAAAACAAAAAAAACACCCAGACAAACCCTAAAGAACTCTGATACTTATTTTCAGATTCAGAATACAATCTCATCCACAAATTTACTACTGAGCATAATTATTTTTAGAGAAAATTTTTTCCTAGCGGCTAGTTGCACCACAGAGACACAGATGAGCATAAATACTCTTCCCAGCTGTGGCTGGGAAATGGAGTAGAGAATGGAGCAGCAGAGAACTGTGATCTTTAGCAAACAAAAGCCTCTGAAATTCTGAAGGAAGAGGAATGCAGTCTGTTTTCTCATCCCGAGAGTCACTAGAGGGGAAAGACCAAGGTTTTTACTGGATTAGACAGTAAAAAAAAAAGAAAGGAAAAAAAAAAAAGATAGGAAAAAAAAAAAGAAAGAAGGGTGAACCCACTGAGTGCACCCCAAAGACATTTAGTTAGGAAAGCCAGAAAAGAACCTTTCCTTATGCTTTTTTTATAAGCATGAGAGCCAACCCTTTTCATGTTTTTCTGCATCTAATAGCATATGCTCTCGTTGTCTGGTTTCTAAGAGAAATCTCCATGCTCCATAAGGGCAAATAAATGAGAGAGTTACAAGTATCATAACAAAACTCTCAGGAGCCAGGGGTATGAAAGCAGGAAGAACTATATATGGGAAGAAATGGAAAATGCAATATAAGGAATGAGTTACTGCCAATGGATGTTTTCTCCAGAGTCTATAACAAACATAAAGTTAGGTTAATCATCTAACAGAATCTCTAACTTTATTAAACGATCAGTTCAACTATTATTTTAAACTATCCTGATTCCATGTTTCATGCAGCCCAGCCAGTGTCACATGACTAGCAGACACACACAATTAGTGAGTGTTTTCATAAGTCAATTGGACCTATTTGGGAGCTCTATTTAAACATTTTTTCAGTCCTAGGGGATGACTGCAATAAAATTCACTTCATTGGAGTTGTTAGCTTGATGACAAGTCTCTTCAAATCAAACATTTTCTGTCAGTCTTCCTTACACTTTTCCTTCAATACCCTGAGCATAACTTTCTAGAGAAATTAGTATTTTAAGCTATCTCCATTTTGCCTACCAGTTTTAAACTGCTGATTCCCAGACAACATCTCCCATGCTCTCCATATTAAGCACCAATAAAGCATCTCAGCACTCTAAAACTGGAGTTAATTCAAGCCTCGATCCAAATCCCTTAAAAATCTATTGGACTCTTTCAACTGATCATGGTAGCCATTGGTTTTAAGACCAGAGTTCCTGGTCAGTTCCCACTGGAAGTCCTGGCCCTATGCATCGCATATGTGAAACTGCTTGGTTCTAGGACATACAGTAAGGACAACTGAGTAATGATGTGACAGAAATACTGATGAAGTGATTTGTGTAAAAAAAAAAAAAACACAAAAGTCAACATAATTTGTAGCTTTATCCAGTTATTTTTAAAGCAAGTGTACTTAGCAGATGGAAGTAATCTTTCTGAAAAGAAGAAAAAGAGGCCCCTGAAATTTTATGAAGGGGTGAACAAACGCATTTTGGCTGCCACATGCCAAGATACAACACCAAATTCCTAGTGGTTTAGGAAAAAAGCTGCAACATGCATGTTACTGTATCACATGTTAGGCGGTGACAGAAGTAAATAGTTGTGGCTGTTAAAATTAGTAAAGCAAGCTACCTCTGTTCTTCCACTCACATACAAAATAGATCAGCACTGATCAGTCCCTATTTTTATTTCAGTCTCTTGAGGTCAACTTTGTGTACTATCTTAAAAAAAAAAAAATATTAGCATATAATAGGATGTTTGGTTTACTGCCACGTGGGATCACTGAAAACACAATTAGTGCCTCTGAGACTCCAAGTTTTTTTCCAGGATGGTTACATGCAAGAAAGGCAAATCATGCTGTAAGAAACGAGATTAAAAGACTGGAACAAACTGTATGCAATTAGCTTAGTAGACTACATGGAATTGGCCAGAATTCAGATGTGGTACAAATGAGTATAAGCAAAGGAGATGCCTTTGCTTACCTCATGTCTGAATTTGATCTACTGATCTTGGCATATGAAAAGCAGTGGTACTGGGAGTAATTTAGCTGTAATTCCTGCTCTGCTGTAGTTAACTACAGTGTCGTTGACTTCAACCTGCAGAAGATCAAGTTCAGAATGGTTAAGAATTTCCCTACTTTTCAAAGCATTATCTTCAACATATTACAAGCAGAGGCAGGGCATAGAGGTCTATGCTGACCACCTTTCAAAGAAAAAGCAAATTATCAATAAGACCTTTGCTGTGACACGAGACATGCTTTCTCTCACTGGAACACATGCTTTATGGTTTTCAAATCAATCTATTCTTACTACAGGTGACTCCATCTTCACTGCCTATAAAGTATAATCTCACAACATTACTTTTTAAGGCAAGTAATTTGTCAGAAAAAAAGAAAAAAATAAGACTAAAAGAATAACTGTTCTTAGACATAGTATCTGTTGCCAACCTTTCTCAGGATGCAGCTGCTATTTGCATAGCAATTGTACCACTCCAGAGGTTCAGGTAAAAATATTCCCCTAACAACTTTTTTTTTTTTTTTTAAATCTCCCTTTGGTGCACTATTGCATTTGTTAATATTCAGTTCACAAATGTTAGCAGAAGAAGAGATTTTTGACTCCAGGGACTACAGCCACAGCCCATGGAAAGCAGAAGCAAGCTAAAGTCTTGTAGTACACCCAATTCCCTCCCCACGACAGACAGACATCATTTTTTCAGATGACACACAACCCAGCACTCCACAAAACAAAAACAAAAATTTTTTTTAAAGTGTATGACACAATGGAGGAAAGAGGTTAGTGCTGAGGGTAAATTCCAAATAGCTTGGCATGTTTTCCTGGATTGTCTGTTACTGTCATCTTGAATTCTAATGGACACTTCTGGTTTTGACAGAGAAGACAGATCTATTTAGCATATGTATCTAACCTCTAAAACTGAGAGCAAAATTATTCTGTGAAAGATAGGGGAATGTGGAAAAAAATTAAAAATCAATCTAGTTTACATAAAAGAAAATATTCAGCAATAATCTTCAACATCATGTCAGCATCCATTTCATTTATTTACAATATTAAAGTTTTTTTCTGGCTTTTCTTTTTCAGGAACTAAAGTTTCCATTTGTTACTCTTGCTCCTCCTGGAAATACAGCAGTAAATGATAACATAAACTGTTATTACAAATACTTGGATGACTTTGCTGAAAGAATATTTACCTGAAGCATGTCCCAAGAGTCACCAGATCCAGTTTGACTTAAAGGTTATCAAACATTAAATGCAAAATAACCCTTCAGATAAAAGTAAGATAGAGGATACGTTACTAAAAAACCTACAGGAAATGAGGCAGTATCAGAAATTGTGTTCTATTTAAGTGTAAAAAGGTGATGTCTCAACATATCTTTGTCAATGACCCTTCATTTAAATGAATCCAGTTGATCTGAACTGAATATACAATTTTCCAGAACAGGAGCACATTTATTTACGTCATAAACATAGAATATTATTACATGTCATTATATATTATCTCTAAAAAAAAATAAAATACAGTGAGTTCCAGACTTGCTCTAAATCCTGAATTTTTTGACGGAAATATGGACTTGATCAATGCCTGATGAGGCGCCTCTTCCAAGAAACCCCACTTGTAGAGAGCATGCAGACACCACAGACCTTGCAGGATAGATGGCAATTTCTAAAAGTGAGATTAATATGATCCTGTACCAGAAAGACATAAGTAGAAGTGATGGATTTTTATTTTGTTTTCAACTTGGATTTCGTTTTATTTGGAGATGCTTAATGTATAATTATATCAAGCTGGCTCAATGCTTAGTTGTGTTATGGCACTCTGCCTGGAGATCCTCATGGGTGCAGCTTTTAACAATTTCTTTGTTTCACAGATGGTCTGTATTTGCCTTTTCCTTTTTTTTTTTAATATTAATTGCAAGACTTTAAAATGAAAAGAAAAAGCTGTAATAACAGTGGAACAATTTTAGGCTTCAGGTGGTTGCTTTGTCTCCAGAATTTCTTGTGGAACTGAGTTGCTTCAGATTAGTGCAAAGTCTGCAACATACATATCGTATCAATCTCTAGGTATAGTTTGAAATACGAGCAATATGTAATGCCCTAGGCGTTATGTCTGATGTAACAGTACGAGATTATCTGTTGTAATTGCAACGGCTACAAAACCTCTCAGAAGGAATTGCCATTTATCCTTAGTCTGCTGTAGTGCGGCCATCTTTGCTGCCTCTGTCATACCTGCGAGGCAAAGAGCAGACATTCATTATCACAATGAAGTCATAATCCTTAAAGACCTACCTCGAGGCAAGGCATGGGGTGCAGGTTTACCTGCTTAACAAAAGATAGGCAATGCTGGAAAACTAGAAAAACAGGAATGGGGATTTTTTTCCCTGAAAGGGAAGAATGACAATACATCCTTCCCCAGAGGGGTTCCTTCTGGACTGCACAGCCTATAGGCAGTTCCCTATATGGTACTCTGGAATGCCCATAAAAAATGCAGCAGTTGGAGAAGGTCACAAGGTTCCCATAGGTATCCCAAATATCAACTGTACCCAACCTCTGGTAATCAACTTACTAAAAACCCAAACCAAGAAAACAGCAATTGACTCAAGATATTCTACAGCCTAGTGTATTTATTACTCCAGATAACATCAGGGAGACAGAATCATAGAATCTTAAGGTTGGAAGAGACCTCCAAGATCATCAAGTCCAACCGTCAGCCTAATACTACCATGTCCACTAAACCATGTCCTGAAGTGCCATGTCTATATGTTCTTTGAACATCTCCAGGGATAGTGACTCCACCACCTTCCTGGTGGAGCCTGGTGCAGCCTGTTCCAGTGCCTGATCACTCCTTCAGTAAAGTGTTTCCTAATATCCAACCTAAACCTCCCCTGCCACAACTTGAGGCCATCCAGATATTCCCATCCAGTGCTGGTACTGTCCTCCAGAGTGACTCTCTCTTACATCAACTTCATTTTCAGTGACATTTCTTTTACAGGACTGGAAAGTCCTGATTGATTGCAGCAAATCACAAGTAGCCCTAATTCTTCGCAGAAGCAAACACTGGGATCTTGATCCTAAATATTTTGTATTAGAGGATGTTGTGGGCTTTGGCTTTAAGTCCCTCACTTTCCTGCCAACTTCAAATGTGATTCAAAACTGAGTTCATTTTCTGATCTATTGCAGTCATTCTCACAGGACTTTGTTAGAAGCAGAGTACAGAGGGGATTGTAAGAAAATAAGTTGGAAGAATTTCTGGAGCTCGCACGTCCAAAAGGATTTAAGAGGCTAGGTCAGATGATGAGGCCATCATCTTTATATTAATCCCTTCCTGTCATGCACGTTTTGGAGGCCTAGGAAAAATTCTCTCTCACCTAGATTTTTAATATTAAAAGCTACTCCTGTAGAGACAACTTCTACTGTAGAGGATACGCTTTGTTTGACTGTCTTGTCATTAATGAACATGAAATTATCAGCTAATAAAAAATGGTGACACGGTAAAGCAATCTAAGAATAAATCCTATACCACTTGTGACTCCTGCCCAGTAAGTTAAATTTCAGTGGAACTTTAGCAATTGTTCTCAATGGATCGCAAGGAGAAACTCAGGCTGTAATCAGTAGTGATTTCAAGGCAAATAAAAAGAAGTAAATAAATGCTACAAAGAATCCTTCTTAGGCTGCTGGCAACTGCACAGCTACAAAATTAGGCTCTGCTTGTGACGTTCGAACAGATGGGTGTCACCCAGGTGGAAGAGATGACACATTAAACAACAGACAGTCTCTCGCTCTGTCGTATTTGACCCCAAAAGAAACACAAGCTCATATTTAAGGAAGAAATTAGTGTGATCTGCTATGCATGTTACATAAGTCATCCCATGTGCATTTAGAGACATAGATACAGAACAGATTGTGTGATGTACGAGTTTTATCTACATGAATTTAACCTACAGGCATTATAGGCATTAGACAGGAAAGTTAAGTCTGTAGCTCAGCTTCCTCCACAAAATAAAACCTTTTTGATCTATCTGTAAAGCAAATATTTTGTTGCAAACAGGAGGAGGGAAAGTTATAATTACTTCTATTTGAAAACAAAACACAACGGAGAAATAAAGTGCAGTGAAGGTAAGGTTACCTCAGCAGTTACCCTGCTTCTCACTTTAGGAAGAGGCATCAGCAGAGGAGTGCAGATGGGCTTAAAAAACCCAAGTTTACAACTGCTCCGTGCATGGGGGAAGGTAGCCCCATGTTACTGTGGGTCCCTCAGAGATAAACACAGAGCCTGACAGTTGATCAGACCATTTATCTGATTATTATTAATGGCACAGTACAGAATATTTCGCTGAACGAGGTTCCTTACTGGGCCAGAACCTGGCCTGGAAGGCTGCTCTGGGGAATCGAGGTATCGCAGCGAGCTGAGAACACACCCATGGGAGAAACTCAGCACAATGCTGACTGTATGAGGAGAAGATTTGCTCTATAGCACATACAGGTCCTAGAGGATAAATGACATTTTAAACAAAGTGGGATCAGTTCCGTTAGAAACAGATTTAAACCCAGTGAAATTCCTGAGATGTCAAGACAGGTAACTTTTTGTATATTTTCTCCTCAGGAAATTTGGGTTTGTTTCAGATAAATAGTTAAAGTAAAGCAGGTAGGTTTCCATCTATTTAGGATTCCTGCTGAAAGCAATGAATTTGTAAACAAGGGAAGCAAAAGAGGGTTTGAATCAGTTCTAAAGGAAGCATAATTAAGAGCACTTTATTTTTACAGTCCACAGTACAAACCCTCAATAGCTAGAAATATTTGCTGTTTTTCAAAGCTTGAATATTTCAAAAAGACTGTTTTCCACCCAGTATCACAAGAGGGAAATAACCAAGACCAAAATAATGTCCCACTGATTTTATTTTATGTATGAATCAACTAGTCTAAAGGAAAAACTACCTTCTTTGACTAGAAGCATGGAAGAGTTCACGGATACAGTACGTATTTTTAAAGAAAAACCTAATACACATGTTTGGAAAGGAAGAGGACAAGACTTAAGCTGCTGGCAGTATTTGCAGACATCCACAGACATTTTGAATAGAGGTATTCTTCTGGGGGCTTTCACCTTGTCTGAAGGTTTTGTACTTGTTCCAGGTCTTGCGCTGTTTATTACATTTTAAAAAGTCAAGTTATTCTTTCCTACTGCACTATGAACTAGAACATTACTCTTGCTAAATTTGGGGACTCGAGAGCAAACAGAGCAGGAGAGAGCCAGACACAGATGAAAGCATAATTCTAAAAAAAACATTTTAAGTTTCCACTTAAAAAAAAAACAACAACAAAAAACCCCCAACAAAACCAAATAGAAGAGGTAAGGCTTTTCCTCAAACCTGCAGCAATGAAGTCTGTTAATTTTCTGCTTGCAATATTAAAACCATTGCTGTCAAAAATGCCTCATCCAGCACTGCATCACAGCAGCAATACAGGAAACATGACAAGGGGCAATTTATTACGCTTTTGCCAGACCAAGACAAATAAACAGATAGAGATCCGACACTGGAGAGTAATAGTAAAGCCATAAATAAAGAGATTGCCTGTAAAATAAGCGATTGCAGATTATAAAGAATTAATTAAAAGGGATATTAAAAAGAATTAGTGAAACTCAAAACAGAAACCCTCACACATCTACTGCAGTCCCATTTCATTTCCAGAGTCTTTAAAAAGAAGACATTCATTCCACCCTGCCGGTATGCCAGTTTGTACGTAGAGGAACCGTTCTGCTCTACTGACTTTGCACTGTATGTTGTATGACTGCTAGTAGCTCTACTTGGCACACTGTAACTGCTGTGGTTTAGTTTTGACCCTATATTCCAAAAAAGAGCTACTGTGTTCATTGTCAAGGTTTACTACTACCCTCCAAGAACTACCCTGTCCTAGATGTTATCCTTACAGAGTCCAGACTTGTGGGAATTCTGTATGGCCAAGCAATGCAGGAGGCTTTTAGATAAATTCCATCAGGTTTATCACGTTTGCAAATCAAAGAAATGTCTTTCAAAGCAAAGAAGCTAAATCTTAAATGACATGAAACATTCATTCATTGCTACAATAATTCTGACTCCATTCATTATCTCATTTTATGACACACTGTATGACCAGAATAAAGAGTTTCTTCTACAGAGTTTGCAGTTTCAGAGATAAGAAACTGATAGAGCTCGATATGACCATCTCCAAAGCTGACCGGTCTCCCTAAGTGACATTCCCTGCAGGAGAGACATCTTTTACTAGCAATGCTGGGCTCTTAATCCTCATCAAGTTCTTCAGTGGAAAGTATGGCTCAACCTACTGCATCTCTGAAGCAAAATTTTTCCAGGCCACCAAGTACTCAATTGCTAGTGCTATTAGAGCTTATTAGAGGTTTATTTGAGAAAGAGTGGCTTTTAACGAAGGTTGCACTCCTCATCAGTATTAGCAGTCCCCAATTTTACATTTCTTTCCACTAAGAAACAGTCAGAAAGACATCCTTTTCTAGTATTCAGAAGAGTGAGGAAGGACGATCGTGTTTTTGCAATAATCTGTTTCTTAGGGACCAAGCCTTTGAACTCCCCAAAGCAATGGAAACTTCACTGACGTTTTTAATGAAAAAGGGATTGGTTCCTGTATTAATTCACGACCAAAGCATGATTCCCCCTTCCCCTCCAGTCTCCTGAGAATAACATATCAGCAAAATAACATCTTGTCACACATGCACAAGCATCTGTAAATTCTCATTAAAGAACTGAATTTGCGGTAGTGGCTCATAGCAACACATAAAACAGAAAGAAAACAGCTTGATTTGCCTTTTAAAAGACAATCCAATTCATAAGAAATCCTATTTCAACTTGTTAGCTGAGGAAGATGGGAGGGCAGGGAATGGAACATCTTATTTGTATAATGCCTCTTCACATCGTGGCCATGTGTTAAATTCCAAGTATCGTGTTGCAGGGCAGTCTAAAGTTCTATTTTACAGGTAAGTGAACATAGTTAATTAAAGCAGCACCTCTTGGCACAGACAGAAGTCACATACTTTTAAATTAGCCCCTGTATTTTGGAAGACCTTCAGCAGTTGAATAAGTCATCTGTTTAATGATCAGACTTGAACAAATAAGCAATTTTAAGTCATTTCCTCCAGCTTCTCCTGGCCTTGAAACTCCTCTCTTCTTCCACAGTTTCACTGGCTTTATGAATGGCTGAGAGAGGAATCTGGAAGGCTGGAGGTCCTCCTCAAGCTCTGTTGGGAAAGAGTCCCAAGTATCCATCACTGGAGCTGACATCTGAGAGCTGTTCCCATATTAGCCACAGCAACTCCATGTATAGTAATTACTGATCTGACATTTGGCAATTCCATTGAGCTTATTTACAGCACTGCTCTCTCAAACACTTTAAAAATACAAGCTAGAATAATTGCATAGCCGGGGTCACACATAAAACCATTTTTTAAGTAAGTTAATTGCCTGGTACTTCAGATAAACAGAAAGATTTGAGCTTCTTTTCCAGTAAAGCTCTCTTACTGCCTATTACATCTGAGTTTCCTGGCTGCTGGCAGCATATTGTCACAACTAAATGGCTCCAGAAAACAAGTACCCTTGAAAAAGGAATCACTTGCATGATATGCTTGGGATGGTTACTCAAACAGTGCTTACGTAAGTGAAGAGATGAAGGGCAGCAAGAAGTGAGGTACTGAACACTGACTGCCCCTTACCTTGAGCAAGGCATATTCAAAGAACTGGAATAATGTTATATTAGGAGGACTTTGCCAGTTAATTAAACTGATCTAATCAGCACATCTATATTGCTGCAGGTGTACTAGTCTAATTTTCATCACTGTAAGGAATCAGGACGTTATACTGATAAGGAATTATGCACATGTAATTGCATTCATGACCACTTCCCCTAAAATAATACGTGCACGGTATATGCGTATCTTTGAGCTGCAACACACAGACAAACCTGCAAATGCAGGGAGCAGCAAATGAAATACAGGAATTAATACCCAAAACAAGACATAAGTGCTCTCAATTTACTGGAGGGCATTGTTTTTGTAAAAGGCTGTTCTTCAACAAAATTAGGATTAATTGACAACAGATATTCTGAACAAGGAGATTTGATGGTTTTCTTTGACGTAAACGGGAGGTGAAAAGATTAACCGCCCTAGCTCAGGATTGTATGGCTAGACTACAGGTTAGTGTTGCTAATTGAGAACTGCTGTCTGTTCTGTTGTAGAATATGAATAAATATGTAGATATAAAATATATTTTATACAACTCCTCTAGAGTTATTTTGGCTCTCCAGTACTAACAAATAGAAGTTTTCTGTTATTAGTTTTTGTTTTGAACTTAAGTCAGTGAAAGCAGTGACTCAGATTACACCTTGGAAATAAATCAGTTCATGAACTGTGTTGTTTTCAGTCATCTCTCCAAATCTGCAACACTGGTTAAATATTTGGTCTAACAACACAGCAGACAAAAGTTGTGAATAGCACTAAACCCCAGCCTACTGATTTGAGCTGCAATTGAGTCAGGGACCAATCTTCCCATTACTTCTAAATAAAAAATGCATGCTGTCTTTGATACTCTTGCAATAATTAAAAAATAATCCTATTGTTTGGAGTAGCACTTGATCCCCAAGGAAATAATTTCTTTCCAGCTAAACAGATTTTTACTTTTGTTTTGAATCTCTGCCAGGTAGGGAAACCAAATACAGGCTTTCCTCACTTGGTTTCCCTCTCTTCCCATGAGCTGTGTCACCATCTGTGCACGATCATGGTCCAGCCTTTCTTTCCACCCTTCTGAAAAGCACGCAAGGATGCCTCCCAAACATGTCTCATCACGGGAACACATGGCTGCTGGGGATGGTGCTGGTGAACTTGAGGTTGGACTAAATGTGACATGTACCCACTCCTCAGGGGCCATCGAGGGCTTGATGTGGAGGGAGAAGTTTGGGAACTATTTTCCCTCTCCACTCAGGGAAGCACCTTGTCCCTGAACTGCCCTTGTCCCTTCCTGAACTGATATTACTAAGAGAATAAACAGATAGGAAGCCAAAATAGATGGAGCACTGCATTCTTTTCTCCTTTCCACCATTCAGGGACAAAACAACTGTCTAATTTGTGCACGTACCTGAGCTGTTGTCACTCTCCTTTCAACTGTGCTGAAATCATCCCTGTGGACATTAGCTCTTGGAGCGACGTTATCTACAAAGAAAAAGCCCTTTACGATATAGTCATACTTGGTTAACACAACATCTTGAAAGAAAAGGGTCTTGGTCTTGCAGCCTTGCAATAAATAGTTAATTAATGCACCGGTACTGGTGGCAAGTGGCAGAATTCAGTCTGTGATCTTTTGATTTTTCCAAATTTGTGTCATACAAATTACGCTCTAACTGTATTGGTGTGGAATTGATCTCAAAAGCATTGCTTCAAAGTGCTATCAGCAAGTTACACTTCTACAAGTGACTCTGAGGAAAGAGCTGTAGGAACAGCAGCATGGATAGTCACGTTCTGGAAGTAAGCAAAACCCAAAAAGTTTAGCTTAACTCCCAAGGTAAACTAACACATCCTTCTCTCTAAATGTATGCACATGCAGAATTTACTCTTACTTTGGTTTTTCCACAAGACAATTTAGAGAGAAGGCCCAAAGGGAGGAGAGGGAGCCATAGCAGAACTCATCTGAGGCACAGCCTGTCCCACTTCTCCTTCCTTCTTTTCTTGATCCACTGTGCTGTAGCAAGGCAAATAAATGAATACATCTTCTGACAATGATAATGCATTACTTTACAGTAGACATAAGCCTTGAAGAAAACCCTGTAATCAAGACTTCTTTCTGCCTTCGACATCTTTGCGCTGGGACAACAAAGTTTTTCCTCAAGTACTGAGAAGAAATACAAGGAAAGCTGACAGACTTCTCAGTGTCTGGGGAGCTAGACAGCATTTACCCTAAACTCCAGAAAACTGGGCTTTGCAACAAACACAACAAACCTCCTTCCAGTAACCCCTGATGTGCTACTTGCACCATAAACTCTAGGGGAATACAGCTAGGAAATCAACACTGCTACTAAAACACACCTCACCAGTTTCTCGCTAGCTAGTGCTCTGTAGCACATTCTTACCTCTGTAATACCCATGGTTATGCCAGCTGATACACACAAGCAAAATTTGGTTTCAGTAAAGCTCTATTTTTATTAGAAAATAAAGGTATATATAGGAAGTGATGGAGTGAGGGTGACAAACACTTGAACCATGAATTAACTCAGATTTGGCATGGGCACACTTCTGTAAAGGCTAGAGGGTTCTTTCATTCACCTAGCACATGCAATCTATATCGGTAGCCTTCTCGTAGCGTTCTCCTTTCTCCCTACAGAGGACACCTCACCCCTCAGGGCAAACGCACCTTCTACATCAGTCCTCCTTCGACGGACGGGATAACTCTGGTCTACCAGTCACTTCGTCCTCGTGAGCAGAGCTGAAAATCTGTCACGCCATAACTTTTCTCCTACGTTAGATGCCCCTCTCCACTTCCCTCCCCTAAAAAATGGAAATGTCCTCACAGCCTCTTCAGCAGCCCTGGCCTGTGATATCAAAAGGAAGTCAGTACAAACAAACTGTTGATTCTCTCAGCTCTCTTGCGAGCTCAGGTTTTTTCCTTCAGCCCTTCCTGTTCCATAACTATCTTAACTTCCCTGGCCTCCACTCCCCCAGTCATTTCTGGGACCACCTGGGGACCACTGCCTCCTGTATTTCCTAGCTCATTTTTTTCAGCATACATAGTATCAGGCAAATTATCAGATGCCTCCTGACAACCATTGATCATCAGGCTATCACTCCTTATGGGAAAAGAATTTGCAAGAAGGCTGTACCTTCTAGGCTAGCCCAGCTTGGGACAAAGGTCTTGTTGCTATTACTACATTTCAGGAAATCATGAAGGAGCAGAGACGCCTAAAAAGTTGGCCTTATAAAGATAAACATCAAATAAAATGGCATCAGCCCTAAAGAGGAGGAGGAGTGAGCCGGGAATTACGATACCGGGATGCAAGGGAGAAACAAGGCACCTGACTAGGACAGAGTTTCAGCAGGGAGTGAGACACTGCCTGCTCCTTGGGACAATTCCTTCCCTAAAATCTCTGCGTTTCCCAATTTCCCAGGCATGTCAAGTGTAAAAGCTGAGCTCTTCCATCACATCACACTCTACACAAACAGCCTTTGTGTACCCTAGGAGAGGCCTCTGCCCGGGAGAAGCTGAAATTGCCTGCAGCAGTTGTTGAAATCATTCCCTGTGCTGAGTGCCATGGCAGACACGCACAGGACCTCATTCTACGTTGCAAAGAGGTTTGAGAGATTTGAAGCCGAGGAAGCCACGCATGTATATTGTATTTCATGTTGCAGAAGGATGAGGACAGCATACGTGTTAGTCTTCTATGCATATCAAAGACATAATTTTAAGTAATCTGGGATACAATATCTAGCTAGTTTATAAAATTTTCCATTTTGTTGGCCTGTAGAAAAGCAAGTGTTAAATAATCAAAATATAATGTCTGACAGCTTTTTAGAAAATCTCTGCATCATAATATTTAAATATATCATTATGTGCTTTTTAAAAGCCTGATTGGAAAAATTACATCATTTTGGATTTTCTCAATGTTTGGTGCGTCAGCTCTGTGTCTAAGAGCCCTATAAATAGATGTTTGGACCACCTCAATACAATTCATGTGTGCAGTTTTTCCATAATCCACTTAACTCTATTATTCAAATAAAGTGCAACAGGATCTTTTCTTGGGAACATGGATTATGCAACGCTCAGTACAGGAGGTTCAAGAAAAACAGTATAAAGCCAAACATGAGCTGCAAACACTCACAGAGCAGCAGAGTTTGTTTCTATTTTTTTATATGCTGTTTCCATGTCTTTCTCACCTAACAGCCACTAGCTCCTTTTGCCTCTTTTGATCTACCAAACTCTCTCTCTCATGTCTTAGTACACCAAGAGCATGGCCAAGCAGTTAAACGTGAATTGCCAACTAATTAATAATGAAAATATAATTGCAGGATGATCAAAACTTTAATATAGCTAGATCCCTATGCTGCTAGGAACTGCTGTTTCAAATTAAAATTATAAACCCCAACAGTACTGATGAGATTTTGCCAAAATCTGATGAGTTCTGCAGTCTGTTAGAAAATAAAAATATTTACAGTTTCAGGTCAGAGACAGCTAAATACTATGAGCATAGTTTTCTACACACAGAAATGTTTTTCTCTCCTATTTCTAAAAGACAACTGCTATTAATATGCTCCCTTAACCTCCTTAAGAGCCTTCCAGTTACATGTGAGTAGAATACAAATATTAAAATTAAAATGTGCAATTCAGCACTGAGAACTCTGAATAAAGCTCCAGGATAAAACCCATTTAGATGGATTTGGTTTTTTTCTTCATAAAAATGAAGTTAGGGCTTCTGGTCAGTTCAACACTCAAGAGCTGTTTCTAAGGCTCCCGATTTCATCTCATGCTTAAAGTTAATTTAGAACCTCGGTAGCCTGCCCCGCCTCTCCGGGGAACTCCCAGCCGTGGAGACCTATAAGTTGTGAGCAAGTCTCAACAAGGGCTATTTTTAGCAGAATGCAGTGGAGGTTACAGTTACGTGTTAGCGGGATGAAGACATCAAAGGAAGCAAAAAAACTTAAGGGAACCCAAGGGAGGTAGAAAATATGAGATACTGTCAAATATCTATTGACAATTATAACGGGATATAACGACAAAGTGTTGACACCACAGCTGAGACATTTTAGGAACTGTCTTTCCTTTTCATTAGCTTGAGCCCTCTGGAATTAGGCACTGTGAAATGCACAGGTAGAGGGGAAGGGCCTTCCCAGGAGGAAGGAGCAACTCCAACAGGACAAAGAGGCAGAGAACTGTGTTAAGGCTCAGTACACATCAACTTGGGGACTGCCAGTGGTTTAAGGCAGCTGATGGCTCTTCTCTGAGATGTCTTCTGCAGTGGGGAGATACCACAAGGAAAATAAGTCCAGAAGAAAAAAACATCCACTTAAGAAGGTAAATAAGTAGCAGCAAAGGCTCTAACAGTAAAATAACCACTCGCGTTTTGTCTGCCTTTCCATTGAATCGCAACTCAGAAAACACTCTTCAGCCCACCCCAATTCTTACCTTTCACCACAGCAGGACTGTCTGCCACCAGCACCAGCAATCACAACGACTAAGTATGTAACCAAGTACTGCCAGCCATTAGCATTTAATGGAAAGGTTCCTAAAAGCAAGAATTGCACCATTTCCATTCTTTTTCCATTCTGTTTTCACCGAACTGGTGAGACATTTCTCTTCAAGTGTGATTCAGAATAAATATCTCCATAGTTACACACCTCTTTCTTGGAACAAAGTGCCAGTTCTCCATGGCTCTGCTTTCAAATTTTAAGCGCTGAAACACAGTAAAAATGCCTTTCCTTCAATCATTATGACAGATTCGTTTGCAGTTTTTAGCCAACAGCTAAAATATACATTTTCCTCTCTGCAAGGATAACTGAAAGAGCCCAAAGGAAATAATCTAAAAATACAGCTCGTGATGTAAAAGAAAAGTTTGTGTAGAGATACATCCATGATAACAAAAGGGAGGATTCAGCCTGAATTTATGTCAAAAAGTCAGAAATCCCAAAGGATATATACTTGAAAATAGGAGATATATGGCCCATATAAATATGCAAAAGTAGAATCTACTAATACAATCTCTTAGTGTAAAACATAACGCTCATAAATTATTGAAAATTTAACTCTTACATTTGCAATGTACAGAAATTAAGAGCAAGATATTAATGAAAAATTAATTATTTTTTATATATATTCTTCAACATAAGTATGCCAATGTTATGTAAGAAATCCCTACTTTTCTTTAGAGGACATTAAAAGACATTAAACAAGAATGCTTTGCAGAAGACAAGTCCAAATACCTTATACAGACAACGCATGACCAGAACATAAGCAAATCCAAGGAACCAAACTTTTCTCCAACTAGACTCAACATGTACCCACCTGCTCAGTGCTCCTCATTATAATGAAAAACAGAACTGAACATCTTTGCTACATCAAATCCGTCAGTTTGACTGGGTTCATTTATCCATACAGACAATATCAAGTTAGAAATGCACGTCTGGGGTTAGGGGTAAGCCTACAAGTGATTTTTGTTTGTTAATTAACTCTCATTTCTAGAAATGGGAAATTATATCTACCTTGTGATTGTCTCACACTCCGATTTCCGCTGTTACACTCTAAAGTCATGATCACATCTAACGTTTGCTTTATAGACAATGAAGAAATGTAGGTTGCACCTGGAGTTCTTCCACTGACTCACGGACTTAGAAATAAAGCCTGCAAGTCCTATAAAAACATGAATTCACTTGACACATGTGAGTTCAATAGCTGAGTCCTTTTGGGACCTGTGATAATTTCGGCATCTGTTTGAAGGACTAGGAGCACCAAGTCTAGAGCTCTCCGCCATGCCTCTGTCTTGGCTGTAACATTATCATAAACCTTTAAATCCTCTCTGCGGTCAGCGAAGGGACCAGACCCACCCCTGAGCAGATCACCTCTTCTAAACTCTTTCAGTATATATGCTGAGGGAGAGCCACAGTCAGCTGCTTTTTTGAGGTGATGATCAACTGAGGTACACGCTTCCAACTCCGATGCAGCTTCTGCAGCGTTACACATAACCACCGACAGATACTGCTTCCAGCCGCTTGCTAATGCTTGGAGCACAACTGATTTATACTCTGCTGCAGATGCTGCCAGCCAAGGATTGTGAAACTCTTTCACAGCATTTTTATTTGCTGGCTGTAAAGGCTGTTCTGCAAGCATCTGAATGTGACTAAGGCACAAGAGCTCCACTGCACCACCACCAAGAAAAACCTTCTCATCCTTTAAAGCATGATGGAGTCGATACATTAAAGTCCAGAACTGGTCTTCAATGAGCTGCATCTTTGGAGCTACAGCAGTAGTAAGCACGGCCGTGAGCAGAGGAATTCCTCGCATGTTTATCCTGACTGGCACAAACTCACCCAGATCCATTGCACGCTCATTGCAGGCCTTCCACAGCTCCACCTGGGCCCCACTCCCCACACAAGAAGCATTCAGCTGTGTGAGGTATGTCACGGGCTGGGCGCTGGTGACCGCCGCAAGCGCACACAACACATCCCGAGTCACAGAACCAATGACCAATATACTCTTTGCTATGCATCTTTCCATTAAGTTTTCACACACATTTCCTTTGACCAAAATCAAGTTTACTTCAAAGCTGATCAGAATATCTAACATACTGCTTAGCCACAGGTCTCCTGCTCTGCCTTCCTGTAGGCTAGGATGCTCCAACACAGTTCTCACATTACATGGTCTATTAAAACCTAAGTGACGATACTGTTCAGTTAGGTCACCATCCATTAGCAGAATCCGAAGGGGTTTGTCTTCAAAGTGTTTGATAACTGTGGCTTGTTCTGGTGATACTAACGTGACAAAGCCTGGGGAGACACAAGAATAGCTTTCAGGCAGGCCCACTAAACAGCATGTCACAATTTCTGCAATATTAAATTGGGAAGAGCCACTGCATTCTGCTTTCTCTTGTTGATACGCAACAATGCTTTGCAGCAGCTTCATGTTAGTGTGATTTCCATGGCTCAGAGCCATTGCCAGGTGTCCTAAACCATAACATTCACATGGATCTGCTGCTTGTCCTGAAAAGTATCTCTGAAAATTACCTTGCTGACTTGAAAAATGGCTTTTTCCTAGAGTGCTGAAGTATCTGCTATGGGTTAACTTTTGTTTGTTACAGCTGGATACGATAACACCACTTCCAGAAATCACAGATGTACTTTTGTCACCTGCCGGTTCAACAAGAGAAGCTACTGAACCAAAGCCAGCCAAAGGTGAAACCAGGCACTTGTTAAAATTACAATAATCTTCTTGATGGGAACAAGAATTTACTGGAATTACTTCTTCTGGTGCAGAAATATCTTTCTGAAAATAGAGGAAAATCTGAGGATTTTCCTCAGGATGAATACTGTCATGTCCAGTTTGGCAAGTGTTGCTCTGAAAAGCATCTGGCCTAACACTGCCAGAACACAGCTCTTTATTTGCATCATGTATTGATATTTGAAGATACTGGACTCTCTCACAGCAAGAGTTCAACCCCTCAGACATTACAGATACTATTGCTGAAACAGGAACATTCTGCTGGAGGCACTCCAGTACAGCATTGCTCCACGCACCAACGAGAAACAACAGGGTACTCATCCCAGTCTTAAACTCCTTGTTTTGTGCCTGAATGGTTTCATTAAGAAGCTGTCCAGCAGCACTGGTTAAATCCAAATTTTCAATCAGTCTAACAGCAGAACAAATCAATGTGCTTTGGTTGGTGCTTTCATCCACAATGAATTTGCATGATTTCATTGGCCCCAGTAATGTTCTTCCAGCTAACGCTAAGGATGAGAGCTGCTGAAGTCCAATATGTCTTCTTGCATTCACATCCTTGAAAGCCATGGGCAGCAGTCAGCATCTGTGAACAAAACACAAACTTAATTGTCTGTCTTCACAGCACTCCAGAGCATACATCACCAAAAAATTAAAGGAACAGTCTAACACTGAACACAGCTCTCCTACGAGGCTGTCTGTATCCAACAGTTCTTCATCCTGTGCGTGAGACAGCGATGCACACAGTTGCTGAAATGGTGCACTGCTAAAATACAATGGATTTTTTTTTTTTCTTGCTGGCAGGTAGTACAGTGCTGTTAATTCCAGTGGTTTCTTAAACATGAAGCAGTACAGATTCTACAGGACTACCACTTCTCTCCTGACAGTCTATCTAGAATGTCAGTTATTTGCCTCACTTAGGGCAAAAGTTCATTAGAGTAGAATAGACAATTATGCGCAAAAGAAAAGTGCTCTGTACAGATCCATCTTGGTACCAACAGTTATGCCACTGACTTCAACCCTCAGATCTGGAAAAATACAATCAAACTTATTTTATTCCAATTCTGTTTATTCCATTTAGCACTCATCAATACTTCATTAAATGTGCTTTAAAAGGAATGCCACTTCATACCTCACAAAGCAAAATGCCAAGACTTTAAAGTTTTGATCTGCTACTCAGTTTTAACATGCCAAAAATAAATATTCTTTCCCTTGAAATCCCTTCCACACCACACTCCTGTGGCAGACCACATGGATTAAACTAAAGTTCCTTTTTTAAATGAAAAACCATACACACCAAGAATTAAGAAGCCATATATCTTTTATGCTTAGATTCAAGTGAGTTATTTAATTTCCCTAAAGTTCCCTTTGCATAGCTATTCCAAATCCACAAAACTCTTTCTGTCCCACTCAGTGAAAGTCCACGTGAATATTAACTCAAGTGAAGACAAAGTGTGAATTTAAAAAGCAGAGTATGCAGTCAGAAATAACCTTTATATGCTGACAGACCTAAAGTTTTAGTGTAGCCCAAACTGACAACAGAATTTCCCTTCAATTACTAGACACATCTTGAAGTACCAAAAGGATCATTAACCAAGAAATTATTTTAGACTATAGTTATCCATAACCAACAGTTTAAGAAAAGGAGTTTTAGATAAGTAGGTACATTTAACTTCAAAACTGCACTGCAAATACGCATCTGAAAACCTCCATTCAACCTGCTTAAGGGTCCTTCTGGAAATTTTTCTTGGCAATATCTTGCAACAGTGGTCCAGTCATGCTATGTATCCAGATCAATACTTCCAGTAATAACAATTTTTTAAAAAGACTCTTTTTTTTCTTGACTGGAATCCTTAGCTTAATATCACAGGCAGTTTGTTTCAAAACAAACAAACATAAGTGATCAAACAATAATAATTGGATCATGGAATCCAACATGAAACGTTTCCCCTACTGCCCCAAAAATTCAACATTCCTCTGATTTCTCTTAAGAATTTACTAAGACAGTTGTTTGGGGGAAGGGGAGGAGGATGGATGGTTGTTTTTTTGGGGAGGGGGTGGGATTTTTTTGTTTGGTTGGTTGTTTTATTTTGCTTCCAAGAACACAGTTTCAGAATTCAAGCAGTCTCAACTAGTAATGGTCACTTCTCAACCTGCTCTTGTTTTGACAGAAAGAACATAGAACTAATCTGTGGTTTTATTCATAAAAATTAGGAAAGAACTAAATTAGCTATGGTGAAAAGCCAAGTAATGGTCTCTCCCTAGCTAGGTCCCTGGAACGTAGTTCTGGGCAGAAGGCCATGCTGCTGTTTGGATGGGAGACAACTATGGGAGGACTGGTGGGAGAGGGGTTTCCATTTTCCAGTACAGTGAACTTCTTACTCCTCAGTCACTCCCAAACAAGGGTTCAGCTGAGCAATATAAGCCACTGTCTTATTAGATCCTAACTAATGTGAAACCAAGACTGGTTACAAGACAGATTAATTAGAGCTCGTGCAGCACCTTCTGTGAAGTCACTGCACTTCTGCTGAACTTCAGTGCAGCCAACTACAAGTTGCTTGGCTAAAATGTTGCCTGAAATTTAAGCTGAAAAATGTGCCACTTCCTTTCAGCTTAAACTCATACTTTAAAACTGTAACTTTGTTTTGGACACCCATCTGTACTCCTGCAGATCCATAAACCTGAACCGAATGGACCCCTGGCTTGGCTGCAAAACCAGATGAAGGTCAAGGATGCACTTATAGGAAATAATGTTTTTATTTCATTGCTTGCACAATCTCTGGCGTATGTGATTTACGATGCTGTGATACTTTCTCCCCCATCCCTTTTGTTTCATGTATGTTATTTTGGCAAGAACATCACACTGTCCTATGCTGTAGGAACCAATACACAGCCAACTCAAAATTCAATTTTTCATCTTCTCCATTCCGTGACCTTTTATCTCCTTTTCCATCCAGTCCAAGGTGGAAAAGGTAAAGGGTTGAGTGGAAATTTCGGAGGCAAACACAAGTGAGATCAGCAAAGAGAAGGAGGCATCTTGGAGAAAGAACAAACAAACTGGTAGCGAAGGAGAGCCATGTGTACAACACGGTCTACAGATGGCTTCTGCTATGCTGACTGGCATGCTGACCTACTGCTGCCTGCCTCATCACCTGCCTCTGCAAGCAAAATAAAACTCGACTTTACATTCAGTTTATGTTTACACATAGGAGTTCTAGGGGTCTCAAGTGAAGAACTCAGTGAGAGACGGGTAGAAAATGCTCTGCTTGCAACTAAACCACCAAGTGTTCAGGTAACTGCCACAACTTACCTGGTCGACCTAAGAGCCAGCACTATTACTCCTAACGTAGGAAGGAAAATAATTTCCTAGCTTAGTGGTAGCCGAACCCAAACGCCCGTGACGAACCAGCCCCGCCTCACCGGCGGCCCGGAGGCGGAAAGCAGCCGGTACGCAGGCTGGGACGCGGAAGCCACACCGCCAAGAGCCCGAGGCAGCTCAGCAGCGGCCCTGGGAGCCGCTCTACTCAGGCCCGGTCGCTTCCTCCCGGCTGGAAGTTTCTCACCGATCCGACTGCGTTTTCCTCCGCTCCCCCTGGCTGAGGCGGGCGGGCCGGCCGGCCCCGCCAACCGTCACCAACGGCCGCCGCGCGCGCCCCTCGCCGTTGCCAGGACACGGCGCCCGCGCTCTGGCTGACATCACGAGCCCGCCAGGTGCCATTGGCCCAGGTTAAGGGAAGGGGGCGGGCCCTCCGGTACGTCCAGCTCACTCATTGGACGGGCCCCCTCTTCGTTGGGTACGGCGGTGGGTGCAGGCAGCCGGGCCCGTGAAGGAGCGGTGGGGCCGAGCGGGCCGTCCCATCCCGGAGCCGGCCAGATGGTGAGCGCCCTTCCCTTCACCGCGGTCCCCTCTTCCCCTCCCGCGGAACGGCGGGGGCAAGCTCCCGACTGAGCCCCTCCGCTGGGGCCGGGGCTCGGCTTTCCCGGAGCCCTCCGCCGATCCCCGGCCTCGGGCGCGCCGGCAGCCGTTGGGCTGGAAGGGCTGCGGGGAGCTGCGGCCTGCCGAGTCCCGCTCAGCTGCTTGGTTTCCTCACAGAACGCGGAAGCCAACGCCTGGGCCAAAAAGGGAGAGGAGACATTTCTCCCCTTCCAGCGCCCCCCCAAAAAACCCCAAAACTTGGCACTATGAAAAACACCCCCGATAAATCACCAAGGATCGCAAAATACGTCTACCTGCTTTCAGGGTGTGGGGTAAGCCCGGGGAAATACGCCTGGTTAATCTCAGCAGAGCTTACTGACCTTCCCTCCACTTCATGCGGTCCCCTGTAGTTTGGGGCACGTTTAAATGGCATCGGCCGGGCGAGGAGATGAAATGTTAAATGGATTTGTGCAACTCAAGTCTTGAAATAAATGGAACAGGAAGCGACGCAGGTGCAACTCCTCGGGTCTTCAATGTTTTCACTAGATCTGTAGGTGTATACACAGGATGCAAGAAAGTCTCTTAGCATTTTTTTCTTTATAGTCAGGAAAAGGTCTCACTTGGATTTCTCCCAGAGCAGAACATTAGGAGTAAAAATCTGATGCCTGTGTTAATATAGGGAAGAGTCAGAGGTGTGCCAGACAAATCGATTTGCAATCCAACCTGGGAAGGACAAATCACGTTAAAAAAAGAAATTTCATTTCCAAATATAAGAAAACAGAATCTTCTGTGTTCTCTGTTTTTAAAAGAAAGATCCTAGCCGAAACATGGTAACAATTCAGCAGAGGTAAGAGATTGCTCAGCAGTAGCTTGAAAACAAATTCCTTTCTTGGTATTTCTTTTATTTACCAGTTGAAGTTAGGGGTGGGAGGGACTGCCCTTCTCCCTCCATGAATCTGTGCAGATTCAGGACTAACATTTATCTGCAGCTGCTGTAGAAGAAAACCTGCTCTCGAGGAAAACATCTTTCCTGCTCAACAGGTGGTGGCTGGGGGGAAACACTCTGTACTGCACTAGCTTACGCCAGAAGCAGGAAAGGTCTCAGAAGCATCCTGGATAATAATGCACCAGCTCAGCACAAGCAGATTAGCTGTCCTTAGGGGACAGGTTTTGTGTTGATCTCACTGCCACCACAGCGTGTTGTTGCCTAGCACCACAGCTAAGTGGGTGGACAGGCAGGCTAGAGCTACACAGCTCCCTTCAAACTTTGCTTTAACAGAGCAGATGCTCTCAGACATCCCACGTCAGTGTTGACTTTGAGGAGTGGCTGAATTTGAGTCCCACTTCCAGTCAAGCCCCTGTACAGCCAGCCTTTTTAGCTGTGAGGGTGACTTACTCGTGTTTTCCAGGTGAAACTGCTCCAGACACATCAATGCAACAGGCAGAGGGTCTTGGTCACCACAATGGAGTGTTCGTTTTCAGACTGCCCGCCTGTTTTTCTGACATTACTCCTTTAATTGATGATCCTTCTGTTTAAAAGAGAAAACATGAAGCCCAAATGCTTATTCTCCAGTAACAAAGCCTTCAGCTTATTTTGTTTCTAGAATAACCTAAGAAAATTAGCAGAGAGATGCAGTCTCTACCACTTGCAGCAAAGAATGTCTTTCACTTCTGCTACCACTCAACTGTTTTATTTATAATTTAGTTGTGTTTTGAATTTCCCCTGGAGTGGGCTATTTCTTACGTATTCTCTCCTTCACTTTTTAAAGGCATCCAACTACAGAAAACCTGGCTTAAGTACAGCCCAGCGGAAGAAAAGTGGCTTGAAACCTGAACTTACAGAAGAACAAAAGCAGGAGATCAGAGAAGCTTTTGATTTGTTTGATACTGATGGATCTGGAAGCATCGACATAAAAGAACTGAAGGTTTTCAGACTTTTTTTTCTTGGATGGAATATACACACAGTAGTACAAGGGGAAGGTTCTTGGTTCTCTTCCTATGTTTTACTAGTGTCTGATTTTTTTTAAGCATTAACCTTTTATCTTAATTCTTGACCTCGATTTCTCACATACACACAATCTGCCTCAATTTCTGCACATGTCACCTATAAGCATGAGTTACCTAAGCCTATGGCTTATCTCAGGATTTATTTGAAATACTTGTGCATGGTTAAGGAGAGTGTATTCTCTGAACACAGATTATACATGATAAAATATAGTTCTTAAAATGGACTGAAATGTTTCAGCATCAACCACCTAACACTGTGTTTTTCTTTTTCAAAATTAATTCCAAGTAGTGGATATTTTACAACAGACAGTGTGCCCCTCTTGAAAGACAAAATGGCACATCTGCAATTGTCCCATTGCAAGAAACTGGTCAGAAAACACATTGCAGTTAAATAGTTAAGTTTCTGGTGAGTTAGCACTTTCCAGGAGAAGAGTGTTTTATGAGAAAATTTCTGCCTAATATTAACTACTGATTTCCACTAGAGCATACAGGAAGAATGAATGTTCACACTTCAGATCTTCCTCTAGTAACGTGTTCTTGAAACTTCAGTCTCTGAATTAAATACACCATAATCGTTGAGCACACCAGGATTCTGAAATTACTAATAAACACTCAAGTAGCAAAATCATTGTTCTAGGCTGGTGAAATGCCAGAGCCTGGTTTTAAACAATGTTAATATTAAGCATTTGTACAACAAGCTACACAAGTGACTTTACAGTAATACTTTGCTTGTGCTCTGTAAGGCTCAGAAGGTTTGCTTTTCTTTTCCTCAACTAGCAAAGGAGTCAGTCTTTGCTGAGGCTGAGACACTTAGGGAGTACTGTCCGTCCCCACCCGCTCCGCCCTCCCCACCACCGAGCCAGAAGTGTCAAGAGCTCTGCTATCTGTGTACCGGATTGTGTAAATTAACTGCATGGAATTCTGCACCCATCAAAATTAATGGGCATTCTGCTCTTAATTTCAAACAAAGCAAGATCACATCCCTGGCCTCCAGCCTCCCTTGAAGTCCTATTTTGATAATCCAGTCCCATTAGGAACTATCTAGATTGGAACCTTTACCTAATTCAGACACAAAAAGTTTCTCTCGGTTTAGTTCCACATGGATCTAAATGGCAAATATGTCTGAGTCTTAAAAATATCAGACTACTGTTTGGAATATCAAATTATCAAATTACTGGTTGGAAAGATGAAACAAACTGGTAAGATACATCAAGATGTTTTCATTGCAGTGAGTTGTTATTACAGTTTTGGACAAGGAAATTAAACAAGCTTTAGTGCAGCCGCTGACACTGTAACTCTAGTGGCCTCCTAACAGAATTGCTTTTTGCCACAGGTTGCGATGCGTGCTTTAGGCTTTGAGCCAAAGAAGGAAGAAATTAAGAAAATGATAGCGGATATTGATAAGGAAGGAAGCGGCACCATTGACTTTGAAGACTTTTTGGCTATGATGACACAAAAAATGGTAGGAATTCTTGTGACAGCATTAAAAAAATACTGAAAAGGAATATCTCTGTGGCAGGTGTTTTCTAATTAATGTATGTTTAACTCTTGTTTTAGAGCGAAAAGGATTCAAAAGAAGAAATCTTGAAAGCTTTCAGATTATTTGATGATGATGGGACAGGAAAAATTTCATTCAAAAACCTGAAAAGGGTTGCCAAGGAGCTGGGAGAAAATTTAACAGATGAAGAACTTCAGGTAAAATCTGATTTGCCAGAGCTTTTCTAACAGGAACAGAGGAATTCTGTAGTTCCTAAAGACCAGGTGGAAATTTATGCCTATACAAAATGGCTGAGAGGTCAGAAATACAAAGAATAATCAAAAACATAGTTATGTTTTCACTTGAAGTGCTTTCCATTTGTCGTTAATGAATGGAAGATCTTGTGTTTAGAGTCCAGTGCCTGATTAAATGTACACTGTGTTTTGTAGGAAATGATCGATGAAGCTGATCGAGATGGAGATGGAGAAGTAAGTGAGCAAGAATTTTTGAGAATCATGAAGAAAACTAGCTTATATTAATATTTGTTGCCTTGCTAAACAGCTGCTCCAAAAGATAACCTGGAAAAGACTTAAAAACTGGGCTTGTCTCTCCTGTGTATTTTTTGCTATGTAAGGAAAGTCTGAAAGGCCAGATTTTCAGTTTATTCTTTTTCAGCCAAGTTAACTGGGGAAGGGGGGCTTCAGTACTCAGAACTGTTAAAATGAGATACTGCAAAAGTTAAAAGGAAGGATGAACTGAACCTGCATGGCAGGGTCCCTCCCCCTCAACAATTTCACCAATTGCCATTTTGCATCAAGAACGCTATGTTTCAGCTATTTAACTGAAAGACATTTTACTAGAGAGGTGAAGATTCCCACTGCTGCTGGGAAAGGCCGCTTTTGACTTTCCTAAGGCTACAGAATGAAGGCACAAACACAGTTATTTGTATTCCTTTTAAGGCTTTTAGGTTATCTTTTGGTATTTTCTTCTTTTGTTTATTTCCATGAAAGATTCTAAAACCAATTGCGTATCTGTCTTTATTTCTGTATGAAACAACGTTGGTTTTGGACCTAATGGGAAGCAAATGTACATAACCAGGTTTAGTTCTTCACTTGGAGCTGTGTGCCATCAGTGGATGTTCTTCTCTTTATCTGATCACTTGAAACCTAGTTTACTTGAATGTAACCTGCTTGTATTATCAGAGTTTATTGTATAACCAGTCAACATCTTGTGCCATTGTTCTTACTCCTGTGACACTACAGAGCTGCTGTTACGCCAGGGTTTTAGGTACCTAAAAAGTTCAGTTCTGCGGCGCACTGGGGTAAATTTTGTCTTTGGCTGTTTACAGTAAAGTTGCAGGGAAGACTCAGATCTGAAGTGAAAAAGTAGCTCACCTTGGACATCTGTGGAACACTGAGTATCTATAGATCCATGCAATCCAAATTCATTTCAGACACCAGAGATTTGGGGATTTTATTTTTTTTTAAATCTTCAGTTTCTTCAGTTTCTTGAATATTTCTTGCGTATACTGTCAATGTAGGACTTACTGGAGAGCCACATTTCTTTCTGTATTATGGTGACAGAGCCACCAATTCCGTGGTTCTGCAGGAGGGTTTATCCTTGGGTCCTAATTAGACAATCAGCTTCAAAACTGCAGAGAAATGGTATAATCCTAAATCACATCTCCCTGAAGGAGAGTTTGTTACTGCTGACAGTGAAGAGGCAAGCAGGTAGCAAAACGTCAGAAGGGTTCAATGGGAAGAGGAGGGAGTATCTGTTAAGATCCTTTCTTCTGCAGACAGCTTCTGCTGCTTGACAGCACTAAGGAGGTTTGTAAAAGAAAGGAAGAGCCAGCTCCTGGATTAGCTCCTTGTTCCGGCTGCTTCAGCGCTCATGAGCTGTGAGGGCCCAGCAGGGGGAGAATTAGTTTGAGGAGCGGAAAGGAGAAGTGTTCGTTGAGTATCTTCTTCTCAGCATGCAGATGCAGACTGGCACGTTCTGCCCCAGTCCTCTGAGTTTTGTACTCCAAAGAACTCTAAACAGACCCTCTCTAACTCATCCAGAAGTAGGCTTAATCCTGTGGGAGCACAGGGATGGTGTAGGACTCTAGAAAACTCAAAAGAGACCTGTGAAGTCCTCTGTTAACATATTCAGTGGCAGCAGATGTAACCTATAGCACTGTAAGCGTTTTAAGATGTCTATTAACTTTGTATAAGTGTGAAATAAAACTGTTTTGCAAGTTAAGGACTTTGTGTGCTTTATTAGTTGGTGTGCTTACTATGAAATTAAATTTTTAAAAATAATTTTCAAGTGTTAAATGGTTCGCCAAGTACATTTTCATTTTCATTTATCTTTTCCTTCTAAGAAAGAAATTCTTAGGTGCAGTAATCCAACACGTAATTCCTCTCCCTCTTCCACCATGCTGATTAAAAGTTTCTAGTAGTAACCACTTATATCAGAAAGGGAAATTTGAAGTTCTCGTTGATTATGGGGAATCCCAGAGCCTATTACAGTGACTGTACTTTTTATAATGCCGCCACAGGAAGAGATTGATGACTGTTGTTTACCTATGATGCATGTCACTTCTCTCTTCCGGTTCTAATCCCATTTCCTGACTTCTGAAGGTAGGAAAGAGACACACAATCATTCCTACCATATATACTACAATGAGGAAATGTTATTTCTGGCTTGCCCGTTAATCTCTTTCATCTGGAATGTGGAAAAGTGCCTGAATTAGCACAAAAACTGGCAAGTGTTAATGTCACAGAACAAGTTCGTGTGATAGCGAGGGCTTGCCTCTCTTCAGCCACATGCGCAGAGCATGACACTCTAACACAGCAACGTCCACAGCAACCCACAGCTATGCTACAGTTCCACGTAAACTATGTTCAGTGCTTTTGTGAATCCTTCCTGCCCCTTATAGAATTTTATTTTTCACACTTCTATACATAGTGGAGGAAAAGAAGCCTGACTGAAGCCAATGGCAGAACTCAGAGTAGGTTTGTGTGAGGAACAGGTGCTGAACTGTCAAGAATTTCATCCTCTTACTGTGCTGCAGAAAGTGACTCGGATCAATGAGCTGGGCTCTGTTCTAGTGCCTCCTCGAGTAGCTTACCCTAAATGGAGGGGTTTCACCAAAGGAGACATCACTTGCACCCCTCTCCTCCTCCTCCCATTCACTCTATTCTCAAAAATAAGAGCTGGAGCACTTCCAGGAGACTTGGATTCAACTCCTTTGCACCAAAAAGGAGGCCAAGCAGTGCTGCGGGTTGCCTTGCATGAAAGAATCCATCCCTTAAGGCACCCGAATCCCAGTGGCCATCAGTGTGAGCCTGCACGTGGTGCAGGGGGGAAGGCTGCAGTCCTAACCCTGCTTAACGTTCCCTGCACACTGACCTGAGCAGCTCGGGGGGTGGGGGGAAGCAGACGGCTGTGAACCTCATCCTTTGCATCCCTCTTCCCCTTCATGCCGACAGGGAGGCTGGGTTCCTACCTAGCATTTGCAAATTCCCCTCCGATGGCTGCAATATGTGCATCCAGCTGAGACCCTTCCTCCTGCAACATCAGCGAAGCCCGGTTTTCAGTCTGAGTGTTCGTGCTCGTGTCAGATAGTGTACAAAAAGGAAAGTGGAACTGCAATTTGTATTTGGCAAGAACCTAAATATCAAAGCATTGACAGAGGTGATAGCTGCTTGGGAGATAATGTTGCAGATGACTTACAATGAAAAATGTTTTTAAATTAAAAGTGTACTGGACTTTTAATAAAATATGAACTTTGAGAGAAAGATAAAAAAAAATTACTTCAAGTTATATTCCCAAATATGCCAATTGCATGGCAATTTTAAACTAACCTTTGCTGTTAACTCCCCTGTAAGTTCTTTATCATCAGCAGTCATGAAAGCCGTTCACTTCTTTGCAGTTATACCTGTGCCAGATGTGTGTACAACAGCAGGCTGGCCAGGCAGAGGCGACTGCAAAAGACTGGAGGAATCCTGCATTGCTTGAGGTGCTCATGCAGTTAACTGGTAATGAGTGCTGCGCTCTCACTTCACTAGGTGTGAGTTTGTTTTCAGAGCAGTGTCAGCTTCTAACATTGCAGAAAAATAATCGCTTGTTTTCAGGTAAGCCTAACCTTGGCAGTTAAAAAAGGATGGGGGGGAAAGCAAGAGAAGAAACCCTTTGTGTGCTTTCACATGCCAAGAGTCCCACTAACAGAGCCCAAATATTTCAATAAACTGATGAGGCATTTAATATTAAAATATTTCAACTGGTCATGTATGGTTTTAAAGAATAACTCATGTCCTGCAAACTGCCTAGCAAAGTCACATCACATATTTGAAATGCTAGGTATTCATTCCCTGGAAACCTCCTCACTGAGTTCATATAAATCAAATATTGCCACACTACATTGGCTTTTAAACACCCCTGGACAGCGTAAGCAGACCGAGAAAGACGCTGGTAGCTGAAAGTGCTTCAGGCCAGAATTCACCATTGCCACATTTGACACATGGAAATGCTAGCAGAACTCATTTTTCTGACATGGCTTAAACCTTTCTGTAACCCCAAGAAAAATTCCACAGCACCATGCTACTTAAATCTATTCCACGTGCTGGCTGGTACACTTGGCAATCTTTGCAAGCGTATCAGCACAATGTATTGCTTTTAGGAGGTGCATTTTTTGCAGACATCCATTCTCCCAAAATATCGATGTTACAGCCAAATGAGGACCATTGAGACTGCATCCAGGTATTGTTGCCAGTGCGCGCGCCCCCCCCGCCACCCCAGCTCACTCAGAATTTATTCTCCCTGCTACCACTTGTTTGGAAATTATTTTGGTTTCCTTACACAGATAAAAACAAATGAAGATGAGAAAAATACTGGTCCTGAGACACTTCAAAACACAAGCTTTCTTTCAAAACCTCGCTCCTTATGCTAACAGAAACTAGCCACAGCTGTCTGACACATTAAAAAAAAAAAAATCAGGCGCAGAGAGCGAACATCAGATAAAGTGAGGGATGTTCTTCAGACACCCTTCAACACAAATGACTGGGCAGGCACAATCTGTGTGCCTTCTAGCACAGGGGAGCAAACAAACTGCTCCGCCTGCAGTCTGGCACGATCCTTGACAGCTGAGGAAAGAAACCCTGTGAAGATAATTCTGCAAAGATTTTTTTTGCCATATATACCAATGTAAATAGCGTAGCTGTGAGCAGAAAGTCATACCAAACAGCAATACGGTATGCCAATGCCCAGGGCAGTTAGGCACGTGCCTCTCTGAATCCCTCCAGCCCAAAGTTTCTGTGAAAGTCTCTGCTGAGCAGGCATACAGTTCTGCTGTCAGTGGGCACTGCACGCTCTGCTTAACTACATTTGTACGCCAAGGAAAGGTATAAGAAGTCTTTATCTCTCTCTCTTGTAAGGGCATAAAGAACTGACAGATCTGAGAGCGTGACAGTCTCGCTAGAGGGCATCCAGTTACTGATGTGTAAGATGAGTGATGCTTATTTCCCTCCTCTGTGGCTTTTCATGACGATCGAAAGTAGGCTAACAAACACCATCCAGCTGGGGCTTGAAATATGCGGTTGGATACAGGATTATTTTTTTCGAAAAAAGACAACAAGGCTTCGCACACAACTCAAGTGCCAAATGCTGTAATTATTAGTTGCTTGTTCAAAGCTAAACCCCCAAAACCACACTTTCTGAAACTCCCACTCTGTATTAATAATTACAGACACGCTCTCAGGGGAGCGGAGAACTGAACTTGCGTTTCACGCAGTCCCCCTGAGTGCTCTGACCACTACACAGAGTTATTTTCTCTCTTTGGGAATATTGCTATCAAATGGAACCACTTCAAGCAGAGAGACAGACCTGCTGCAGGATGCTTGTGGCCCTCCCTTGGGATGTGGGAAAGCTGGAATCGTGGCCTTGCTTCCAGTCAAGAGGAAGAAGGATTTGAGAATTAAGACTCTTGTCCCCAAGGTGAGTGTGCTGACCTTTAGGAGCCTGCACCAGGATATGTCGTATTCCAATGGGGTGGAGCATGACCAAGAAACACCTTTTTAGGCAGCTGCCTGGCCAGAGCTCACAAGCGCTGGTAGTCTTCACTTAAAGGCAGCTCAGAGTATTGTGAGCTTGACAGCTCATATCTCTACTGCTGGGAAAAAAAAAAAAAAAGGGGCCTGTGTGGAAGAGATGAGGAACTAGGGTGGAGTAAGACAGGTGACCTGCGAAGTTTGACGCTTCAAATGTGTGCCCAATTCCCTAAGCAGTACAGAGGGTCCTAAAGTCATGGTCCAGATCTCTCTGCTAAGTCGGGAGTGCAGCAGAGCCGGCTTATCGCAAACCTGCTCCCATGCAGTGCAGCCAAACACGCACGAGCAGCTCAGATTTCATCCCAAATGGCACTGACATGGCGCCTACCTTGAAAAGCCTGAGCCCTTTCCTGACCTTCGCTCCTTGATGATTTCAGGGGTCCAACGGAATGGTGTTGGGGACCTAAAACTTCAGCTCTTGACCTCTTTGGGGTTCTGACTGCCACTAATTACTAAACTTGAAATTGATAAAATAATTTTTTTTTCCTGTCTTGAATTAGATTTGACGCTGTCAGTAAGAACAAAGCAAAGCTGTCAAACCCGAGCTGCAAATGTGCAAAATTCTGGGCACAGCTGTAACAGTTGCACATGCATTTATTATTCCTCCCATGCTGGATGCATGTGCATGCACACACATACTATAGATGCACATGTAAATCTTGCAGTCTTGTAATTTCAAGAGTTTCACGTGCTTTTGCCATGCAAAAAGTAGAAATGTAAGCTTCACTTGGAAAGAGGGTGGATTTAATATTTTAGTCCCAAATAGGATGGGATCTGTGTACTGTAGAGGGTGGATTTAACATTTTAGTCCCAAATAGGATGGGATCTGTGTACTGTAGAGTTTTCATGGAGCAGAAGTCTAGCCCTTATTTCCTTAGAGTGAAAACCCCACCGGGCCAGCAAGGGCTGTGGGACCTGGCACGGGACATCCCTGTACCAGGTTCAGGGTCTGCAACAAACTGGTACAGTCTCAGTGAGGTGGCCCTTGTTCTCAAGGCCACTTTATTTCCTTCGAAAGCTTCTGACCGGTTCTAGTAGTGATATAAGTTTCACTGCAAAAAGCCCCCCAACTTAAAGTACAGCAAAAAATAGGTTTCTGTAGGAAACAAATGCAACAGCTAAGCTAGCTCATTTCCAGCATTATCTTAAAGCACTCCCTGACCAAAAACATAGCTTAGCACAAACAAAACCAGCAAAATTTACACACCCATGCTATTGTATGAAGTTCCTTCCCAGTACAGTTCCTTCTTCACCTGCCTCTGCTCAGTACCCTCAACACAGAGAGAACAGGTACGTGCTGTCCTGTAAATTCTTTCAGACTTCCAAATGAGAAGTACCATGAAAAACCTAAACATCAAGGAAAAACTGACTGCAAACATTGCAGATCTGATTTATAAACACTAGAAGGTATTTCAGCACAAAAAAAAAAGCAACGTTTATACTGACTTCTAAAAACATGGTATCAGATAATCTCAATTTCAGTTTTTAAAAGTCTGCGTTCCCTGTGTTAAAGCAAAAGCTAAGATGGCGGGTCCAGGTGTTTCCTCTTCAGATAGCCTATGCCGGGATCGAAGAAATCCACAGGAGCACCATTTCCACACATCTTTTGAATGTTTTGTTTAAATCAGTCCGAACAATGTCATCAATTACATGAGGTCGAAGATGACTGCTGTAGAATAGCTCCTTTTGGAAAGGGAGATATAGAAATTTAACAAAGTCTTTCCCCTCCGGCCCCCATCGAATTAACTAAATTAGTACGGAACCCCTGTATTGATGAGGTCCAAAAAATGTGTGTCTCAGAACTACCCTTTTCATCTTAAAAAGGTATCCACCCAACGCAACATCTGGATTTTTTATTCATTCCGTTTTGGACTTCTGACGAGGCCTCTCTGCAGCTTGGAGTAGGCAGGCCTGGTGGTCCCGTTTAAATCAAACATTAAAGCTCACAAATTTTGAAGCATTTCTCCCCGTCACTTACCATTTCCAAAGCTCTTTTTTAATTACCCAGTTCTTGGTGGCTAATCAGTTAAACGAGGAAACAGAAACCAGCTTTGTTTAAAACTTCGCCACATAAGCACAGTAAGCAAACAAGTATTTTTTTCAATTGCTTTTTCGGTTCTAGCAGTCACATCTGTTACTTGTGGAACAAAACGGGTACAGTTTGCACAAACAGAATGAGATTTTTTTTCTAGATGAAAAAAATCCATGTCAGTGGAGGCACAGTCCATCTAGAACAGACCTGTGCTTTTGTAAATAACAGGTGAAACAGGTGCAAAAACTACAATTATTTTCTCTAAGCAGAAAATCACCATAGTTGAGAGTAGCATTTGGTAACATACCCCTTACATGGCCATTTTTCAGCTTGCTCCTTCATATTAGGAACCAATGAAGTATTTGACAAAATGGCTGACAGATTTATATATTATTTCTGTTTGTGCTGCGAAATAAATATTCTGTGTCAAATCCTATGGGTCACTACCTGGGTGAAGTAAACGCTTAGGATCCTTCTCCAGAAAACAACTGTATTATTGCTTACAGTATTAAAAATAGTAATATTACAAATCCAAGAGAAAATATGAGTTGAAAATGCTTACGTATCAAAATTAAAGGAGCTTTTCCCAGAAATGAAACAGCTTTTAGAACGGAGAGTGGGAAGAAACAAGTATTCTTATTCTTCCCAGTAGCAAAACAAGATGTAATAGATGTATTAAACAGGATATTATTTATTACCTGGGGATTTTTGCGCAAAGATTCAGAATTCTCCTGACTATCAAGCGCCATGCAATACTATGACTCACCGAGTCAAGATCTAGGATGGTTCAATCCTGACCACCTCCTGCTAAGGGCTCAGCATCACCTATTCCCATTGCCTTTAGCAGGACTACACGGTGCTTAGCATTTTTGCAAAATTGGGCCCTAGACAATGAAGGCTTTGGGTACGGGCTTCCTATTTCCTGCGGTGGATTTGTGTAGGTGGCCTTGTTACCAGAAATCCATACTCCTACACAGCAACTTCTGACTGTGTTTCTGCAGAAATGACTATGATGAAAGGAATTAAGTATTTTTAAAACAAAAATCATGTGTTTGTTTCTCCAAACCAGTTAGGGTATCTCCTGCTGGCGAGATTAATTTCTTCACCTTTTATGCGGCAAAATTAAGAGCAGAGTGGAAAACAAAAGGATTAAGGTTTGCAAAGGCATCATGACTTGGGCTGCTGCGCACATCAAGAGGGGAGAGCCTGTCTGTACCGTCCCCTGCCCATCACCAGCAGCTGAGTCACTGGCCCAGCCTGCAGAGCTTCTCACTGCCGCTTTTCGCAGCCATCCTCTGCCTCGCAGCCAGGAAAATCCCACATCCCCTCAGTGGGTGTCGGAAATGCAGCTATAGCCTCTGGATGTGTTGTCACCAAAAACAAAGGGGAGATTGTGGTGCGGGCGGTGTCCGTGGGCTCAGGGTTAGCGTCCTGGGACCTTACTGATGGCATCCCAGCTCCTGAGGCACAAGGAGCCACGAGAGGAGCCCGCGGCCAGCCTTGCCTGCATGCCTGACCACAGCCCTGCTGGTTTGCCAACCCTAATGCTGTAAGCTGCACAACCAGCGCTACCTCCTCGCATGGGGATCTGCCAGGGCCACCAGGAAATCGTCAAAGAGCAGAGAGACAGGATGAGGTGGGACAGGAGAGGCAAGAGGGAAGTCACACTTAGCTCTTACTGGTCTTCCCCGTGGGCCATCCAGCCCAGGCTGTTTGCCTTCAGGGGCAGGGGCTTACTGAAAACACTAGTCTTGCCATGCTGTTGTGGCCAGCATAGTCCCACTGGGCTCCACTGAGGGTGACCAGATATGCTCCTCTCACCTCCCGCTCATCTCAGCTCACTCTCAGCCATTCTCCATGAGCAGACGATCGCAGAGGTGGCTGCAATCAGCCAGGGCAGCTTCCATCTCTGAATTTGCCAATACCAGTTGAATACTGCCAACGCTGCTTCAGATGATGGCTCTGCAAGAGTACCACTGGGAAAGCAACTGGAGACATTGCTCACAGATCCACATTGTTTCCTTCTACAAATTCCCTGTGGCACTTGCCAAGCTCACGTCGAGGGTGGTGTTATTCAGAGACGACTGCAAGCATCCTAGGTCAGGCAGCCACAGCCTGGCTCTACCATCTAAGGCTGAGTATTGCTCTTGGGCAAAAAAACCACAGGACTGACACAGCTTTGCCCAGCTGTCTGGGCAATTGCTCCAGACAACAGCTCTTTTGAGAAGCCGCCCTGTAAAGTTGACAAGAAGAGACCTGTCATCCCCGAATGTGTGCTCACAGACACACCAGGAGGGATTGTCTTTGGAAAGCAATCGAGCAGCCTCGGTCAGTCCTATGCAGCACAAGCCTTCCCACCCGAAGTCTCCAATGGCTTCTAAGACACTTAGCTCAGAACTGGCATCAGGTCCCCAGCCAACCCCACAAGCCCAACGCAATCCTCCTTTGCTAGCACTGTGCTTCCTTGGAGGCTTCTCCTCCTCCTCCTCATGCCTCCTTAGCAAAGCTGCTGCCCCTGCACCTCCAGCACGGTCTTCCTGTTCTGTTTAACCACCTGCACTTCTGCTAGGAAGGTGAAGCAAGACCACGCAGGAAATAAAGGAGAGAGAAATTCTCTTGGCATCCATTCCCTGTCAACATTTGTTCTGTGCTCATATTGAGCAAAACAGGAAAGCACAGACAGGGAGAAATGGTTACATGGCAAAGGAAAAACAAACCAGCCTTTCCTAACTCTGTCTTGGCATCCAAGTGACTTTGACCCCATGGGCAGACAAGAGAGCCTGCCTTTGTCATCTCTGCCAACAAGGGAGAAATGAGGGCCAACAAAAACTTTACCATGACTGGGTCATCACTTGGATGTTTCAGCACTAGTGTTCAACACCAATGTTTTCTTCTGAGGTTGTGTCGCAGTGGTTGGCTCCACCACTGGCCTGGCTCAGAGGGGAGCTGGTTACACCACAGGTTTCCCCTTCGCTGGGTTCATCAGATCCCCTAGGGACTTCATGGTCACCATCTGGGACATTTCTAAATACCTACAGCTGCATTCTTGGTGTGAATTTCCTTTTACAGGTTGGAGTTAGAATGAATTTATAGCAATTAATAGTGTGTGAGCTGCTGGCACATTGTCCTGGAGTTCAAAAGTCTAAGGTGCTTTTTGATACCACCTGAAAATGTAAAGGTGGCAGATAATTTCCTTTTAACCTAAAAAATAATTTGTTTTTAAGATTGAAGCAGTGATTCAAACTGAATCTAGGTATTTAATGGAAAATGGAGTCTAGGACAGTAATTTTTGTGGCATTGTTGCCATCCTGAAACTTTTGTAGTTCAAAAGGTGCCATAAGTCTTTGACAAAAATGAAATCATTTGACACTTATTTCAGCAGTTTCCATTGAGACATTGGGTTGTTCAAGGCACTGTCTCTTTAAAAAACATTACAAACTTCAGTAGATTTTACTTGATAACGCTCACCGAGTTCCTAGCAATTACCACTATTTATTATTTGCATATGAGATTTTTAGGGACTATCCAAGCAGAGCAGTAATAGTCCCATGCCCTAGAAAGCTTTCAAGCTTAGCGGAAGAGAGCTGGTAACAGACAGATAATACATAAGGTAGTATTCACCAGAAATCCAAGGAACATTAACATCCTTCTGAGAGTCATTTCTTACAAAAGGGACATTTCCCAAAGCCATCTGAAGACTGAAATTAGGATGCTTTGGAAATACCAAAAAATGTGCACTCCTAAAGACGTAACAGAGGAGTTGTAGAGCCTTGGAGCCCAGGTCAGCAAGAGACAGAAGGGAACGTACCAACAGCAAGTGGGGGATGATCACAGCTGGCCTTGGATGAACAGGCATTTTACTTCCATCTAATGCAGTAGAGCGATACCACACAAATTATTTAATCAGATAAGCTAGCTTGGAAAATCAGCTTTGCAGTAGCAGGCAAGAACTATGTGAAAGCCAAGAAGAATCCTGCAATAACAGAGATAGAAGAAGAAAGTTTAACTCTGCGAGTAACACCTTTACGTTACTGAACACACACATCCAGAGTTAAGCACTATCTGGATACAGAGCAGAGCAGAGTCAGAGATTATGCCCAAGCTGCAAGTCTGAGGGAGAAGCAAGAGGCCAAGGCTTTAATCATCAAACAGCAAGCACAGCCAGCTCTCAGTTGTCTCTGGGTGCCTAATCCACATTGCAGATTAGCCGTGCTGCAAGTGTGGAGACACCAGAGGAGTCCCAGAGCAGAGCCAGCAGATTCAAGCACGGGCCAAGCAAATGAAACCGTACAGCTCTCTAGGCCTGCAGAGGTCCAAACTCAGTTTCTGTGCTTTTGGGCAGCGCCGTTCCTAAATTACTAACTTGCAGATTAGTTGCTGTGATGCAAAAAACCATTGGGGTGCTTTCACCTGGGGCTGCTCAGAATTTTGGGTTCCTGGAGCACTTAGCAAAGGCTAAGTGAGCAAAGGCTTTGCAGCTGTATGGAGCCAGCGCGGGTCCGGCAGCACATCTGGTACGACAAGCCTTGATGGACACCGCTGTGGTCTGTATGGACTCACTCGGGTAGCTGCCATGGAGCCAACAAACCAGGCAGGGGGAAGCTGAGCCAGGCGTGATCCATCTTGCTCCACCTCTCTGCAGACCGGCCCAGATGGCCAGACGCTGCACTCTCTGACATACCCTCTGCTACTTGGTTTTGTCACAGCACAGACTTCCCAGTTCCTTCTTAACCCGTGGACTGCCACACAAACACCAGACTGGTGTTAAACGCTAAGACATGCTAGCTGTGCTAAGCTTCAGCTAACGAGATACTGCCTTAATTATCCTCCAACTAGAAGCACGCAGCATGACACTGACCAAGCAAGAATTTGGAGGTTCCTAAAATGCACGGGACCGAACGTGCCCTCCTATTGCCTTGTGCTGGGTCACACACTTTGCCATGCTTCCCGCACCTCCCTGGGTTTAGCAGTGGGGAGCTGTCAGTAACCACAGTGCTGTGACTAATGTGACACACCACACCGCGCTCATGAGAACTCTAAGATCCTTTTCTTAGCATGACAGCCTAGCAGGTGGGACAAGAAGGGCACGCGTCTCCTCCTTTGCCTTGGGAAGCTCAGGCAGCCTCCAGCAGGGAAGTGGAAAGCAGTGTAGACAGCAGTAACGGCAATTCATACATAATACCAGAGCATCTTGGGGGAAAAAACTTAGAGAACAGCAGGGAGTTATCGTGTCTTTTGCAAGGCAGAAAGGGGAGGGACATCCCCAAAGAGATCCCCGTTAACATACTGCCAGCTTTGCTGTTGCTTCTGCAAAGCTCTCACCCAGCAGCAGATCACTCTTCTGTCTCTCTGCTAGCTTGCTGTCATATACACACCTAAAACTTGCATCATTGCCTTTTTAAGAATTGTTCCTGCTCCCCAAAGCCATGCAATTCCTAGGCCTCGCCGGGGGTGCTTCTCACTCCTCACCTGGTGCTCGCTGTCCCAGCCAAAGCCCAGCCCCGAAGCCAGCAGCTCCCCTGCCATCACTGCGCTCAGCTCGCCCGCAAACAGCCTGGCTCTTTTTCCACCTCATTCTGCTTCACATCAGCTCTGCCACACATGGATTCGCACAAATTTCAAGAATCATGTTATTCTTGTAAAGTAATACAAACTCTTAGAATAGCACAGGGGGCTTTTTCACCTTTATGACGGAAAAATGACCAGAAATTACTACTACTGAACTGATGTTAGAGAACCCTGGGGGTCTTGAGATACTTCAGCCAACTACTTGGTTTAACTTGGTTTCATTTTGATCGGTGTAACCTGTACACGCCTGGGCAAAAGCCGCTGCTTGCTGCTGCAGGCAGGATGAGCTGTAGGGAAGGAAGAGCTGCAGCTGACTCTGAACACGTCCCCCGCAGATTGCTAAACAAAAGGATCTGGCAGTCACGCATGCAATGAATAACTCAATAAGAACTCAGTAAGAAGCTCAGCATAGAAGAGTGCAAAGCAACCTCCCCTAATACCCAGCCTGAGGTAAGAGATGGGGGAACTAAAGCCCCTTCTCATGGCCAGATGGTCAGCCAGGCAAAGACAGCCCACCTGGGCCAGTCCTGACTCGAGCAAGGCAGGATCCATAGCAGGACACCCGTTCCATGCAACACAAGGATGTCTACATCACCCTGGGGGACTATGATCTAAGGCAGGTAATGTAGTAAACCTGAATTTATGCCAAAATCATTTGTGTTTGCCAGTTTCCCCTTTCCTTATGAAGAGGGGAATTATATGTATGTCTAACCTTCATCTTTAAGTTTGCTTGAACTATGACTAAAACCAGGCATCAGTCATCAGAAGCAGGACTTTCAAAGTACCAGGTCCTCTGTATACCTTTGAGTCAGAAGGACATCACTTTTACCACTGCAAGCAACTCCAGGCTCCTGCTCACCATTCCTATCTGTCCTTCCCCTTCTCCACCACTTGGTTTTAATAGGAGTGGATACGCTGCTTCTTCAGAGCCCATACTTTAATAACTCAGTATTTACCTCAAGATGTGCTGCCACGTGTTCCCCTCATTCAAAACTGCCCAAAGGGCAAAGTCACACTCACGGCCCCTGGGGAAGGAACACTTACAAGACATCCACAGGATTTAGAAGCACAAGTTCTGCTTACCCCGAGTCTGACTCCTCATGATCAACATCTCTGACATTTTTGCAGATTTCCTTTTTAAAGGTTAAAGACTGAATTCTAAAGGAGATTTGGATGAATTTTACCTTTAGCTGAAGAATAACACAACAGAGGATCATTTCAAGTCACAAATGAGAGGCATACACCAGAGAATGATGGAGGAAGTTCCTCCAAGGCTTAGAGTGAAAGGAGGGAAACTGCCATGGTCACTTGAGCAAGTTCTGAATCCAAATCCCTTCCAACACTTCAAACTGACGTATACACAAAGGTGTAAACCATCTTTAAACACGATATGTTGCACAATTTGGTCACAGAAGGCTGCTTGTTTTACATCTCTGTGGAAACACCTGAGGGATTATTTTTGGGAGATATTGGTCTACTTTAACCAGATGACTGGCATCTTCCCCTCTCCTCCTCACTTTGTGTTAAGATAATCTCCTCCAGAAAGGCCTCTCTGGCCAGTCCCAGGGGGAACTCCCAGCCCCCACTCAGGGCAAGGACCATCACTGAAATCCTTGCTGTAGTTTCTCCTAAGATGATTTTATATAATTTCTCAATTTCTCCAGCTGGTCCTAGCTCTGCTCTGCTTCTCTTGGACAACTTACACTCCTGAACAGGGCTCATTCCCTGTCTGGAAGCCAAGGGGACCCCAATGTAGACCTCCTTCTGCCAGCCTGATAGAGGAAAACCACTCTCCTGCTAGCAAGGCAAGGCATCGCCCTCTCCCATTCAATGAGCCAGGTGAAAAGACTGCTCAGGGGAGGTCAGCTGGGTGTAACTCGTTTAGGATGTCCCCAGGGTAAGAGCAGAGGTTTGATCTATCTGAACTGCACAATTACTAACTGCCAACACATTACCTGCCCACCTCAGCCCGGGGATCTGTGAATCATTTGCAAATCAATACTGGTTTCTGCAAATAACATTCATCCCTGGTTTTTCCCCCTCCAGAGGCCATTTTCCTGAGCAGGGATTACAAACAGTTCACGTCAGTCACTCAGTGCTCACAAGGACTGGTGTCGGTTGGCTATGCCACACGCTAGCATTTCTTACTCTTCACCTGAGTGATGAGGTTTCTGGTCAGAAGACCAAAACATCAAATGAGAGCTAATGAGTACTACATCCTCCACAGCTTCAGACATACTATAATTTATGTTAAAATTCAGATACGCACAAGCCAAAGCACAGGGAAATAGTATGTTTTTCAGAAACTAACTGCAACCATACAACTCAGCAAGCAGAGGTATGGTACTACTCAACTCGTTTCTTAAGTGTCTCCAATGACACGCACACTTTCCTCTTTATTCATTTGTAACAAGCCCACAGCACATTCACGTGAAATAAAAGGTTTAATTTCACTTAGGAAAGGAAAGGGATAGGGAGCAGGCTATTTGTTAGAGTATTGTTAAAGACTGAGCACGAAAGTACACACAATCCTCTGATCTGTTGGTTAGACTACCAACGGACACTCGTGTGCAGTACATTGATATCAGTTGTCAAGCTTTCCATTTGACCTTTTAAACACCAGCATGCAGCCTTGGTCCTGTTGCAGACCGAGGTCTGACGTCAGGGACTCAGCAGCTCATCGGATACCCAGTCAAGTCTGCAGGCATACAGGACAATGTGGTTTTCGGTGGTAATTTTCCATCAATGCTCTTTGCTTCCTTTAATTTAAGTCAGTCTCTTGCTATTAATGATCAAAAGATGGAAGCCCTTGATAATTTCTTCTTCTGCAGATCAGAGAAAGTATGTTAATCACAACATGAAAACCATGTTTGATGAAAGCTTGATTTGTAGAACTGTTCATGAATGGCTGATTTATTTATATCACGTCATAGCACTGTGCTGTCAAATGCAACTTCCATGGCACAACCAGAAACGCAACAAATGAGGAAAACCAGGATCCTGTTGATACCATGTAGCTTGCACCACCTGCACAATCTGGTGACAGGTGGCTGCTTGTTTTATGTGGCTGCGGAAATGCATCTGAGGGATTATTTTTGGCAGATATTGATCTACTTTAACCAAAAGGTTGTAAGTGGTTCAGAAATGCTTTTATACATAGAAACCCTGTGAAACTGTTCCAAGCACCTCCTCTTCATCCCTGTCTCTTAAAACCAAGATTGGCAGAAGCTGCACGATATAATTAAAAATTGGGTAGAGCTGGGTGAAGTTCTTGAGATTTTGGAACCGGCCCTGTGAAGAGCAGGGTGAAAAAGCAGAGGATTTCAATAATATACTTCCCACTTTGACAGATCTCATTAAGCTATGATTTAATATTGTAGGTTTTACATAAGAGAATGCCATTTCACTTTTGGAAGAAAACTGGAATCTCAAGCAAATCTCTCTCTGAATCCACGAGTGGCATGACTAATTAATCTCCTGTGGCCAACAGAGTCAATAGCTCTCTGGAGGCACAGAAAATTGCCAGGAAAGGGCAGTACTCTTGCAAAGCCAAACTTTCATATTTAAGAAGAGCAACAGCTAGATTCGCTTGCTCAATCTTAATTCAGACTGTTGCTCAGTGCCATTATTAGTTTTTAATTACGTGACAGTGCAGATTTTTTTCCATAAGATTCTTGCTACTGACAGAAAAATTACTCAATGTACTGATCTTTCTCATTTTTGGCATTATTTTGTACACCATGTAAATCCAGCATCAGTTCTTGTAAAAAAAGTCCACATTTTTTTATGTGGTATACTCATCCAAATCTCCTCATTCCTTACAAACATGAACATGTCCACTCTCAAACAGCTTAAAAGCAACATGGTGCTGTTTCCTTATTTTACTCATAACAAGAAGTCCAGAGATAAAGTACAGGCAATACAATCAGCAGTTTTGCATGCTAAGAGCCTAATCTTTCTGAGTATTTAGTATTTTGTGACAGTATCTATCACGAAGCACAGCTTTCTGGCAGCTGCTAGTGCTCACCTTCTCACCAAGGCCCTAGGCATCCTGAGTTGGGCACCTAGAAAATGCAAAAATTCCAGCTCTGAGTTGCAAAAATCTCAATTTTTTCAGCTTGCTAGGCACTACACACAGTCTGTGACGTGAAGGCTAGGAGCCTGTGCAGGCAAACTGGCTTCTATAAATGCCTTGTTGGAGGAGGTCAATGGAGGATGATCCCATCAGGGGCAGGATTAATTGCTGGGCTGATGAGGGACAGGTGGGAGGGGAGTGAGAAGATAGAGCTTCATTTGAGGTTTGGTAATTTAGAGAGCAGCCGAAAGCCCCACACCATCAAATCGACAGATATCTCCTACCTAGAGGGAAAAAAATCAGTACTGTACTGTCTTATGTACACATGCAGATAAAAGGTATCAAGTGAGTGTTAATGCAGATTAAAAAAATAAATCCCTGTCCCCACTCTTCTGAGGGAGTCTGACTCATGATTTTCAAACTTTTGGGGACTTGTAGAGGCTTTTCTCATGGTGCAAGCCACTGCCACAGGATTAAAAAGCAAAGATGGGTGGAAAGGACATAAACACACCAGCATCCTGCAGAAAGGAGTAGTAAAGCTGTCAGGAAATTTCTTAACTTTGAATACAGGATTTTGAACGCTGAACAAGATTTCAGCAGGATTTCTTTTGGGGCAAGGTAAAAGTGGATTTGTTTATTTGATTTTTAACATTTAAAACAAAAAGGAAGCCTACATCCCCCGCTCAAAAATCAGGCGGATGGCTGTTCTCCGCGACCAGGGTAGCTGGGATACGGACAGCCCCAGCGCTGGCCTCGGTCCCTTGAGCTAGTGCTTGACTTGAAAGCACAAAGTTTTTCATCCTCTCTGTGGACCTGCCTTGGGATGGATGCTCTGCAAGGCTCTGCCTTGCTATGCCAACCCTACTCTGCAGCACAGATGCCTCCTAGGACAGGTGCTCCTTCTGGTCCCACCACCCCAGAGCCCTGCCAGTTCCCTTTTTGCCAGCGTGAGCTGCAAACGAAGTGCTGGGCAGAAGAAACAGCGGGCATTTCAACCTGCGCTGCCTGCAATCCACACTCCAGAGCAACACACTCAAAAAAAACCCACTTCTCTTCTTCCCCTCAAAAGCAAACCCCTTACTTTTTTATTTAGAATAATTCATTCCAAAACAGGCATAAGGCTTTTAGGAACAATATTCCCTGAGGATGATGCCAGGTTTTCTCAGGTCTTTGACTCTTAGCTCCTTCTCATTTGATACAATCTGAGCCCTTGGCTGCACATCTTCTGTTTCATGCAAATTTTTGGAATTTTGAAGCTCAACATTGCAAATTTGAATTTAGAGGAATCAAGCACAGTCTATTTCAGCAGTAAAGTATCTGATCTTTAGCTGGAGACTTCTGAGTTTTATCTTGTCATACTGATATTCTTTGTTTTCTATCCTCTTTTTCAGTGCCATATCATGCATTCCTTTTGTCAATCTTTGCCTTGAAAAAGTGTCTTCTGGGTTCTGCAAAACATCATTCCAGTAATATGTGTGCTTATGACCTGTGTATGTTTTTAATCTTAAATAATTAAAACCTTAAAAATTAAGTTCTGGTCCTAATTAACGCATCGCTCTTTTCTTTCTAATTCAGTTGCTTTGGCAAAGGTTATATATGGTTGATCAGATACGTAGTAAACAAATGCTACTGCCAGTCTCAGTTCAATTCTGAGTAAGAGAAGCCCCCACAAGCCAACAGATGTACCAACACACAGGCGGAACCAGCGGTTAGGCTGAACATTTTTTCTTTTAAGAAGCCTATTTGCAGACCTGTTTGCTTCCTATACCAAAGAAATGCAGAACTGCAGATACAGGCTTTTGTTTTCAAGCCATTGACAGAGGTAAATGGTTTAATATATTTTTTTTTTTTACGTTGTGCAGCTTTCATTTCAGTATTGATATTTGCATTTTTATGGATGAGTAATTCAGAGGGAGAATGCACACTAAAAAGGTAAGACTACAGAATAGTGTCTGTTGAGTTTTGGGAAGACTTGAGCTCTTGTTTAAGCTGATGGTCCTGTTATGCATTTCCAAGGGTAGAATCTGGATCTGCTGAAGAGCAGATCTTTCTGAATAACTCTGTGTGCAGACAGCTGTATTCTGGATTAAGAGTGATGGGTTCCCATATAGGCTATCCATTTTTATTCTTTCTGGTGTAGGTTGCCAAAAGAGAGAAAGATCTTGTGCTGGTGGTTACTACTTCTAAATACTGAACTTCTAGGACATATAGGCAGACTTTGCCTAGCACGGCAATTCTTTCTGCATATTTCTGATACGAAAAATAGCTCATAGTTTTCTGCAAGTCTTTCTTTTCCTAATGTGACTTTGTCCAGATTAAATATTAGACAGTGCTCTGCCTCTCACATGCCCTTTCAGCAAATCATGTTCCCCTTTGTTATTCAATTAGAAAAAGAATTATGTTTGAGAAACTGCAAGATTGTACCTAAAGACAAATCCAAATTAAGGACCCCTTCCTTAGTCAACTTTGACCAACCCTTCAACGTACGGATTGAGTCCTCTAACGCCCCTCCACAACCAGTAATGTCAAAGATCTACTACTCCTTCTGGTAAGAGCTGTACCTTCTGCTCTTGGCTTGCTTGGCTTACCTCTGAAAAAACAGCTGTTCTACTTGGAGCTGACTAACTCAAAGTGAAATCCCAGTGGAGATGAGGCAGAGTCTAATTTTCCTATAAGCTAGCACCAAGAATTATGGCCTTTGGAGTGGTGTATTTATAATAATGATGATAAAAGCAAATGATTGTATGGTATTTCAATGCTTGATGACTCCCAATTGATATAAATACGCAGCCAGACTCTGTGCAACATGAAACAGTAGAAACACGCAGACAAAACCCATCTGACGTCCTCAGCTGCCCACACAAGTCTCTTGACTGTGCTAAGCACCAGGGACGTGGATGCCACTCCCAGACATTAAGTATGAACCCTGTCCCAAGCCTTTGCACCCTCCTGCAGCTATCAGGAGGAAATCTGCTTGGGCTCCTCTGAAGTAAAGCTAAAATAAAGTCAGACAGATGATTCTTAGTGCAGATGCGCTAAAATAAATCACTGAAAAATCCGAGGGCAACCTCAATCCACACTGCGGCTGTGGCCTGCAGCAGTCACTACAAACGCCGTGGTGTGCCACAAATTCCCTCTGCTCTGCTGCCCTGCTGCAGTGCGTTTAGGCTCCCCAACCCCGCTCACGCCGGGAAAGTAACACTGCGAACAAAACCATCCTGAATCATCTCCAGCTGCTTTTGCGCTCGTCGATTGCCACTGCACAATTCCACTACTGCTTAGAAAGAGCATCCTATGAAATGACAGTTGAAGCAAAGGGAAACGGCCACTCTGTACGTGCGTGAATATTTCTGTGTGGTGGAATACTCCTTAAAGGGCAAATTTTTCCATTTCTAAGAACAAGAATTCTGCTCTTCTTATTCTAGGTCACTTGTGGAACCACACAGATAACAGATCTCAACAAAACGTCACTAATGATAAGGTCCGGGGTTTTCAGAACTGTGTTCTGAAGCCAGGCACTTTATTTAGGTGTCTACACGGAGGGGGCAATTTCCAAGACTTACTTTTGAAAGCACTGGCCCAAATAGCACCGTTATACTTGGACAGTGAAAAGTTAAGCAGGCTGGTCTGGGTGTTGCACCGGGGAAAGGAAAAGTGCAGCGGTCAGTGTAAACACTGAGGGTGGGACCAGCCACACCACTCTGTGTGCCACAAACATTGCTATTTTCTGACTGACTGTGACCGCAGAGGACTGAGTCAACTAATTTGTAGCTGCCAGTGCAATGCAGCCAGCTCACAGGCTGAGAAGAGCAGGTTGGCTTTTATCCGAGAGCATGCTTCTCTGCTCCCTGCTCCACTGGAATCTTTGTTGCAGCTGAACACCTTGCAAATAAGAAGACCTAACCATGCACAACGTACCACATGCAAAGCAAGATTTTGCAAAACGTAGCGCTGATCGTTGGCTGCACCGTAGCTTCTGGACTTTGGCACCTGAATGGTGCTTTCCCACACAATCTCCTCTGTGGTTCAAAAGCCATGCCTGGGGAGAATTCCACAGTCACTATTTTCACCAGCCAGTCAGTAAAATAATTGCTTTGGGCTGAAAAAAAATTAAATATCGCTGAGCCATAATCAAAATATTGTTTTGTTTTTAAAGAACACTTCAGCGTCAAGACCATTGAGTCCATCTCAGACCATGCTGAGACGGTAGCCGTGCTGCGTCTCAACATGCAGGGGGAAAAATCACAAACTCGCTTCCGCTTTTCTCTGTTCTCACCTGAATGACCGGATCAAGGTTAAACAACCGCAGACAGAAGGAAAAAAAGATCACTGAACAGAAGTGGAAATGTGACATACGTCAAATGATATGATTTTTTTGTTGTTGTCAGAAGTGCTCAGGGGTTGTGGCCAACAAGGCAAGAACAGACAGGCAGTCTGCAGAATGGGAGATTTCTGACGGTGAAGTCCTATTGGGGTTTTTTGGGACAGTTACATATAAGACACTAAAGGAATGGCTCAGAACTACTATCCCCACCTACAGTGTTTCTTTTCCTTTACATTTACGGTAACAATGTTTGGGCAACAGTTTGGTGTTTTCAGTTCCCACTTACTATTCATTGTGAAACTTGGTAAGATTGGCCATGTTAGAAGGTAACTCCATGAGTATGTGGATAAAGACATTTTTCTTCAACAGCTTTTTTCTGTATTTACTAACCTATCCCATTGTTTGGGTCATTCCTTAGGGCATATAACACGGTTGGCATTGGTCTGGGAGAAATCTTCTGCTATCCCTCTCATTTTTATTACTGTGTACATAAAACATATGCAAATCTTTTCTGATACTTTGTCCAACCGCTTAAAGACTGAGTACCAAAACTAATTGCAGAATTTTTCACCATTGCTACAGCAAGTGACTTAGGCATCGTTTGGAGCAATGGGCAGATCTATAAGAACAAATACTAAGGTAAAACTCTACGTCATATGAACAGCAGCAGCATGGCAAAGGTACAACGATCGAGTTACAAATTTAAGTACTCCAAAGTTTTTAGTGGAAGTAATTAGTCTGAAATCAAAGTTTCTACCCTAAGCCTGATTATGCATGCAAAGGAAAGGGATTCATCTTGTTATGCTACAGAATAAGGAACCTTTCCAAACTGTACGGTGAATGCTGCTATTCCTTTTACTTGGTAAGTGTAAAATTCTTTGGTTTAAGTTATCTAGGCCTTAAATTCACAGAAACTTAAATTTAAATTAACTTCACATTCACTGACGTTAAGTAGCTTTGTTTAATTCAAAGTGAAAACTGCATGGAATAGCTGAATCCTAGTCTGCTTATTGAAACTTGACCTTCTACAATGCCAACCAAGTGAAAACTCCTCTTACGCCGTTTCCAGTTGCAGAAATAATACCTAAGCACTATTGGCAAAGTCTTTAGGAAGAAAACATTTGCAGTAGAGAGATAATATCATTTTAAAGGCAATCTTGAATGAGAACCTTTGACATCTGTTAACTTTTTCAATATGCTGAGAATTATCTGCTGCTGGAACACTGCTTTGGTAGGCAAGTTTGTCTTTGCCCACAATTAAGGCCAAATCTACACCTGCCTATACATTGAGGAGCAAATTTTATCCTCAGAAATTCAAATCTGTGAGCAAACTGGTGTTAGAATAAAAATATACTGCTATTCATGTATGGGATTGCAAAATGTAAGGCAAAACAGTAGAAGTGACAGAAGATTGGCCTACATTTTTATATTTTACTTCATTAAAACAGGGTATCTTTAAATCCTTTATTAGGTTGCCTTGTTCATTTTTAAAACACTGCCTTATCGTTGTTTGCATGCTTAATATTCTTGATATTCTTTCTTAATATTCTTACAGCGTTCAGGTTTGGTCATATCTTAGTCATCTTTTGATGTTAAAGGGGTACATTTCCAAGCAAAAGACACCGCCTGCGCACCCATAAAAAGGATGTGTGAATGTCCCCACGTCCCTTTTTGCCACAAAGCAGCGCACGTTTGCACACTGACGTTTGCACTTTGAAGACACTGACAGGACACCCGCAGGTGCTCAGGTGTGAGCGCCCGTGACCACAAACCCCAGCAGGGTTTCTGAAGGTGCAGGTTTTGACACTTGTAGACTCCGTTTCTGGCTATTCCCAGGTTTCCTGTCACCGAGGAAAGGGGCACCGACCTGCATGTGAGAGGAACTGCTAGCACCCTGGTAGAAACTGCAGTACTCACGTTGCTGTAGCTGTGATGACCCATGGGTGTAAGTGAATCCAGGTGTGTAAAGGGAAGCTGTTATTTTGTTGGCCTGACTAAAACTGAGTGGAAGCCTTTATCAGATCTCTCCCTATTTCTTTTCAAGCTGAAAAATTACTGGTGCTCTTGCTGGTTTTGAACTCCCTACATCTCCAATCTGCCAGCAAATTCCCCAGAACAAAGCACACTAGTTCTCTCTTGTGTGTGACAAATCTTAAACACCACTTTTGCATCCCTACAGTGTAGTAAATACATCTAAAATTTGCTGTCTGAGCTCATCTCAGCCTCTTTTTCTGGGGTCTGTTGCTCTCCACTGAGTAGGCACGCCATCATCTAACAGCGCTTTGGAAAAACCACTCCACCAGTAGCACAAACACATTTGGCTTAGACCACCACTAAGTACTAGCACAACAGACAGATGTATAAAATAGCTTGGGAAACTGAAGTTTGAAAATGTGGGTGCAGTATTTGATGAATTGTCGATATCAGCAACGATCCAAACAGGAATAGTGCCTTCCATGGGAAGCCAGAGGTGTCGGTCCCAGGACAGAAATCCTGGCTTTCACGCAGCCTTTCTCAACAAGCCAGATTTCCCATCTGATCCACCAACCTCAGCCATCGCCGCAAGAAACCAATTGAGATGGCACCAGAGGAGCACATGCAGTGTAATTCAAGATATTTATGACGCTATTATGCCTCGCTAGGCTTTACCAATTCAGCATATGCTAAGTATGAAAATAGTCACAGCAGATCTAACCAAAGATCCAGTCCCCTACCTTTAAGAGCAGGCAAAGAGCAGAGAGGAAGAAGATAATAGTAGGAAGCACACCAGCTGAGAAACGGTAACTTTGTGCAGTGCTGAAGCTACCCAACTCATTTAGCACTGAACTCAACCAGGAGTGTTCACACGCCTGGCTATCATGGCTTAGCTATTCTGTCTTTCCAACTGTATCCACTTTCTCTGGAAGTAACTTACATCCTCTGCAAGCTGACCAGGCTCTAAGCAATGCTCACCAGTAAAATTCACTATCTCAAGCCTGGCAAAAGCATTTGGCCGAGTATGACATTCTGAAGCGGGATCAAGGCTCCCATTTCTGCCCCTAAAAGGTGGTCGTTTACTGGTGTGACATCTCACAGGCTTAGAACACATCAAAAGCATGAAAAATATGTATCTTATTTTCTCTCTGTGATATATTCAGCTTGAAATTCAATTATGGATGAAGGATTTTAATTTTTCCCCACATAAATATGACTACTTTTGGTATAGTAGGAAGAATGTTTTGAAAACAAAATTCCCCAGAACAAAGCACACTAGTTAACTCACATTAAATAATTTCTAAATAAATTATAAACAAATCATGTCTACTACTTTTGCTGCCTCACAATAAATTTTTTTGATAGGTACATCAAAAGTGGCTCTGATTGTGAAAATTAGGTTAAGAGGCAGTTTGATTAGTTGGCAATCCTAATAAAGTCTGTCTGGGGAAACTGCCAACACGTACGGCTTATGTGCACATGCAGATCTTTGTACAGTGTCGCTGCCGTTGTGCCTCTGCCAACAGGGAAAGTTTGCCGTGTCAGCAGCAGTGCTTCTGATGCCTCTTCATATTTCCCCCTCCCACCAGCTTCACAAGTATTAATCAAAAGTTATTCATAAAAAGCTTTCACCGTGCAGCAGTTTGATTTCTACTCCAGACAGCCCTCACCAAGGAAAAGTCAAAGAGCTGGGTCATTTGATCTCATGTACCCTTTTTTTCTTCAATTCACAAATATCCCACCTTGTATGTGACAGGGCTTCATGGCAGCCTTCACTTCACTAACTTTCGTTAATCACATTTCCTCCTAAAGTCACCCCGTGCTGCACACTGACCTGCAGGAGCAGGGGGCTGGTAGAGCTGCCTGCCGTGCTGTAGCCGAGCCTGCAGGAACCGTGCTGTGGAGGGGCTCAGGAGGAGGCATCTGCCACTTCTCAGCTCCTTTGCTCTCGCCTGGGTAGCAATGCTTGGTTCCTTCACCATGTGTTTTGGAAAAATTTTGAAAAAAGCCTGTTAAGGCAATGCAAAATAAATAGTATTTCAATACTGCACCTAAAGTTTTTATTTAAATCCAGTGCAATTTGTTGTGAGCTTGAGGAACTTCCCTTTGCCTCCCTGACCAATCCCCAAAATGCACTCAAATCTCTCCAAGTCCCCAGACAGCTGCTGGGTCTCCAGAGTGCTCCCCTAGCTAATGCACACAGCTCGACCGCCACCCAAGCTGTTTTGTGGTCTTCCTCTTTGGGGATGGTGTGGCAACCTAAAAGCATACCGAAAGCTCAAGTGAAGAATGTGCGTTTTCACGTAGCTTACAAAATCTCACCCCGCTCACCATATAGAGATGGAAACACAAATGTTGCACTGGGCCAGACTTTTTGCCTGATTTGACCAACAGAGCCAGAAATTTTGGTGTAGGTAGAGGGATCGCTGTCTCTCAAAGCCCCAACATACTGCAAGTCAGCCAATGGCCCGCCACACCCAGGCATCAATCCTGCTTGCCGAGGAACTGCGTCACAGCGGCTGCAGAGGCAGTCACAGCCTCTGCCCAGGCCAAGGGAACTGCAAGGCTGGGTCCAGCTCCAGAGGACTGAAAACCACTCCCAGCACCCAGCCGGGAGAGCACTGGCAGCCCATTTTGATGTTTTCTTTTCAGGTATTTTCTGTAATTTAACTACAGATTATGTTATCAGTGTGGGTAATTGTTCTGAATCTCACACAGGTCTTGCCCTTCACGATACTGAGGCAAAAACTTCCACAGCTTGATTGTGTGTTGCATAAAAAAGCACTGCCTTTCATTGGCTTTGTGTGCTGTATTTTTATTATACTTCTTGTTATGTTTTATTATATATTTACTTAAATTTTCCAAAATACTCTGTAGTCTGAAATATAAGATATGCTTCAAATGCTTCATGAAATAAGCAAAAATAGCCTTCAAATTTACCAACAAAATAAAGTCATCTCCCAGAATGAATCAATAAAACCACCAGACCATTTTCAAGTAAAATGATGCCACATTGCCAGAATGACAAGCACAGAATTGCCTCACAGATAATAAACCAGAACTGAATTTGAGAAACGTCATATAGACTTTCTACAGTGAATCATCTTTTTTTTTTTTTTTTTATTTTTAGCTGGCGTTTGAAGAAAGGGTGATTCATTCCATTCTGAAATTGTTTTCTGTTTCAATACAATACAACTTTGTTTTCTGCAACATCTTTTGAGCAATGCTGGAAGCACAGAATAGTAACTAGTTAAATCAGCCCCAGTAGAAGAAAAAAACAAGTCTGCAGACATGTAGAGGCATTTTTCCATCTGAGATTTAGGAAGGAGTGGAGAATCAATGAGGTAGAGTTGTACGAAAAAGTCTCTCTTGAGGCAAAGAAAATTCATCTGTTTAAAACAGAAACAAAGATTTTGAAGGCAGGAAGAGAAACTGTCAATATTAGGTGACAAGAACAACTGGGAGATATGGGCTTTAAAAACAGTGAGGCATTTGGGAGCTGTTTCTTAGCCATCAGGGGAGAGCGCAGGGCTTGTGAGGTGGACACGCCAGTTTTGTCGCAGCCACTGCCGGTGACGATGCAGCTGCAGCAGGGCGGCAGGAGCTGAGGTGCGCGGGGAGGAAGCGGTGGATGAGGATGCAGCGATACCATCAAGGCAGCACGTAACACTGTGGGAGCACCAAGCGCTGACGTGCTCCCAGGGCCAAAGCGAAGGGGAATGTAAAGTCAAAGACAAGGAGGAAACATGCTAAAATAACAAATAATAAGAGGGATGTCAGGTTTAGGAGAATATCTCTCAGTTAAAATGGGGATGCCTGGCTTTGAGACTCCTAGCAAATAAGCTGAAATAAAACCACAAGTCTTCTTTCTCAGACAGGCAGAGTGACTGCGGGTAGCCGCTAGCTGTGACTAATGCCATAGAAATTCTTACCGGTGCTGAGAACATGCCGGTCCTGTGTCTCACAGCAGGTGGTACATGCTAGGCACTGAAATCACAACTCAGGTATCTCTCACCTATACATTTAAGAGAAAAATATTGGCTGTACATTTAATTCTCAGAGCCTTGGGTAAACTAATATACTTGGTGAAGTCATCCTGGGAAACTTGTTTGCCAGGAAGGATTTGGAGGAGAAGAGGATGGCTTGGCACCTCCATTGCAGCAGCAAAGGTGCTGGAGATGTTGCCTCCTGGAGAAGGCGAGACAGGAATGCAGGGATTTGGCTAGGTGCAGACACCCAGTGTGCCCAGCCAGGAGCAAGCAGGTGACTCTGTTCATTTACTCTGTTAGCATTAGCACGCTGTAGTATGTTCCTGCATCTCCTGGATGGCAAAGAGCCCTGTTTCTCACTTCAGATTGTCTGCCCTTGCCATTTATTGCAAATATACACAAGAAAAATACACCAAGTATGGACATGGGGAAAAGGAAGTGACTTCTCAAGGTTCCTTCCAGTCCTGTCCTAGATCATGTCCCACATACTTCCAATGATGTATCCTTTTTCTAAACAGGCACGACAGCATCAAAAGTACTTGCTTGGGACTTAGTATTTCCTTTTGTGCTCCACATGTGAGCAACAAACTTAACAACGGGAGGAGTCTGGAGAGTGGCTTTGATGTCACTCTGAGCTATCTGTGCTCCTCATCAAACCTCTCAATTTACAAACTCCTGCCAAGATTGTTCAGCAAAGCATTAATGTGTACTGCATTTAGGTCTGTTCCACAGTCATGTAAAAGACTGCCCATCAGGACTGAGTGGCCCCATTATTTTTAAACCTCTTGCTGCTCATTTATTCCCCTGTGTGACCTAATAAGATTCCTTACTGATCTACGCAGCATTGTGCTGTACATGGACTACATGGAGAAAACAACTCAGGTGAAGGATGATATTTGCTGCTGCTGTCCTCCATACTGAGTCATATCACATAAAAGGACATTTAGTGTAAACCACCCTCCTTAGCTCCCGGCTGCCCTCACTGGCAGTTGGACAGCATATAAGCAACAACAGCATCAGTGAGGAACAAAACACTATTGCGATCACAGGCATTTGAAAGATCGAGGTTTCAGGTTATTTGCTTCCCTCCTAGATAATGGTCTATCAAAATATAAACCACCCCACCCTAGTTTCAAAACATCAACATGCAGTGCTAAGGTGGGGTAAACCAAGGGCATTCCCTCCCTGCTGTGTTTTAAGAAACATTATTATTGATCTTTATTCAAGCAACAGCAGCTTAGCAAAGAAAAAATGTGTATCAGACCCACCTCAAAGAAAATCTTTGTTGCTGTCAACTATTTTTGCATAAGACAGAAAGGGCATATTCCTACTGTCCGCACATATTTCAGAACCATCAAGCTGCACGATGGTGAACATAACTACTGAAATGGTCCGACTCCTGGTACACCTGTCTGCCTTTCCTGTGGACTATCTGTCATAGTCCTGTGGACTACCTGTCATGATACTCAAGTGTCTCCTGGCTTACCTGGAAGGGAGCAGATTGGATGGCACGAGGGTTTGGATGACACCCGGCCTGGTGTGTGTTCCTCTTAGGGAAGCTCTGCCACACTCTCATGTGTTGCTATCAGGCGTGGGGGGTTGAGGGCAGCTTCCCTGTGCACCAACTCTTCCCATGTCTAAAAGGCAACTGAGCTTACCCTGCATTGCTGTACACACTCTAAAGGGGCAAAGAAACAAAAAAAAAAAGAGATTTTTTTTAAAGTTTGCTTTAAAATATCCTCAATTTACCTAGATTTCTGAAGCAAATAAAGTGCTTTTCCATGCAAAAGGCTACTTGTCGTAGAAAGCATTCTCCAGAAGGAAACTCACGAGCTTATGCAAGCTAAGTTAGAGAATGGTAACCTCCTGGTGACTGTTCTGGTTTTGTTAGTGAGGGGGGGCCTAAGGTGGTAGCTTCTGTAGGAAACTGCTAGAAGTCGCTCCCCTTTGTTCAGTGGACTCGGCCGGGCCTAGGGCGGACCTGCTGCTGGCCAAGGCCGAGCCAATTGGTAGCAGAATGTCCCGTGATAACGCCTCTGCGATAACGTATTTAAGTAGGGGAAAACAGGAAAAGGAGGAGAAGATGTGAAGCAGCTGAGCGGGGGGCAGAGAGGGGGAGGCGCAGGCCTCATGGGCCTTGCAGGCCTCACCCTCTGGCCTCTCGCCAGGCAGCCGACTGGGCCCAACTCGGCCCGGCCTGGCTGCAAGAAGTGGAGAGGAGATGAGAAGTGAATAAGATGTAAAAAGGATCCTGAGAGGCGTCTGCCAGCCTGTTGTGAGGAACGGCTGCAGACGCCAAGGTCAGTGAAGGAGGGGGAGGAGTAATGCGGCTCCTGGCCAAGATTCCTCTGCAACTCGTGGTGAAGACCATGGTGGAGCGGGTTGTCCCCCTGCAGCCCATGGAGGTCCACGGAGGGGCAGAGATCCACCTGCAGCCCGTGGAGGACCCCACGCCAGAGCAGGTGGAGGCCTGAAGGAGGCTGTGGCCCGTGGAGGGCCCGCTGGGGCAGCTGTTCTGGAGGGACTGCACCCCGTGGAAGAGATGACCCACGCCGGAGCAGTTTCACGGAGGACTGTGGCCCGTGGGAGGGACCCCACGCTGGAGCAGAGGAGGAATGCGAGGAGTTCTTCCCCCGACGATCATACAGCGGCGTAAAACAATGCGTGATGAACTGACCGCGACCCCCATTCCCTTTTCCCCCCCGCCCCGTGCCGCTCGGGAGGGGAAGGTAGTAGAGATAATGTTAAGCCCGGGAAGAGGGAGGGTGGGGGGAGCAAGAGAGAGACTGCGTAGTCTGGTCCCGATCGGGGCTGAACTACGACAGTGACTTAATTTGGTTCCTAAGTAAATCCAACAAACCCTTCCTCTGAGCCTTATCACATCTCCCTAAATCTCAGCCTTTGCAGTAAGGACTATGCTTGTATTTTATGTTTTGTAAAAACATGCATGGATTTTGAACTGAAAGACTTCAAGGCATTTCATTATTTATAAATAAGAAATAATACAATAGTTTGTGTTTTAAGTTACTTCCTACTGTATCCTCTTGATAAAATGAAGGCTATACGCCTTCACAATTTTCCATTTACACAGAATTCCACCAGTTTAATCAAAGTGAAACATAAAGTACTGTTATGGTCCTTGTACCTTCAGATTTCCTTACTGATAACCCACATACTATCCGTTAACCCATTGCATCATTCAGAAGAATAAACAGCCTGGGCTCAGCATACAGGAAACTGAACAAAAAGGAAATAGAAAATATTAGTTTTCATATATATATTTTGACCTCTGCACAGTTCAGACTGACATATTTTCACAGATCAAAGTCATCCTTCAGATGAGCCTGTTAAGTTCACTATGGAGACAAAAAGCATTTCCTATTTTTATTTTTCCAAGTCTGAGCCTTTTTCATTTAAACCACTGTTACCTCAATCCCACTGAACTAAAGGATGGATCTGGTGGTTAATAAGGGTAGCAATAGTCAGACTTACTTTCCATTCTCTCATAACAATCCACCCAGAATCACTCAACATATATATAACCAACATAAGCATGCATTTTTTCCAAGCATCTTTCTTTTGGTTTAGCAAGACTCAGGTGCTTCCCTGTTCAGTGTGTCCTCTTTTCACAGGCTGCATGGAGCCTGTCATCACAAGGTACTAAAAATGCTTCTGATGGCAGTGAGATGAACAGGGAGACAGATCTCTTCACCCATAACTTCTTTGTTTTCTTCTGGCAATTTCTAATTAGCAGGCTCTCAGTGTGCCACAGCTGGCATGGTTTCTGGGCCTGGAGAAGAGGAAAATCCTTGGTGCCCCCCTGAGCATCAGCGCTCGTGGAGGGTTAGGGGCACAGGCATCGCAAACGTTGCCATGCCAGTTCAGGGAGCCGCAATGCTGCCGATGTTGTAGATAAGACAACCTGTTTGCTGGAGGGGGGAGACCATGTATCTACTGAAAGTGGCATATATACTGCAATATTAAGTTTGTGTAATGACAAAGATCTGCACCTCAGGCACACATCTTCAAACATGCACCTAATGTAAGTGCAAGGGCCAACATACGAGTTTAAAAACAAATTCAAAATCCAGAACCTCAAAGGATAGTTGTGATAAACTTGTCATCAGGCAGAGAAGGGATGCAATAAAAATTCTGCCAACAAGCCACAAAAAGGAGGAGTTGCTGCAATTAAGTAAAATTAGCAACATTTACTTGGGGATACAGACTGCAAAATCCAGATTTTTTTTTTACTTCTAATAAGGTAAGGAAATCTTTCCTCAGTCTGAATAAAAGGTGTTTAATACCTCTGCTCAGATGCAGAGGTGGAAACTCTTCCAGATTCTTAGCTTAGACTGTACAGAACCAAATACCACCTTTTTTTCTAGGTACGTGATGGGGCAAGGACTCAGCAAACTCTTCCCCAATGGCAGATGCAAATAATTATTAAGGAGCAATCAGAAGTACTACACTTCACCCATGCCAGGAAAGAATGAATGTGGTTTAGTGTAATCAGAGAATCCATAAGCAAACCAGTGTAATCATTGTGGGTGTACTGGCTCTCGCTGGGATGGAGTTAACTTTCTTCACACCAGTACATAAGGTGCTGTGGTTTGGATTTGTGACCAAAAGGTGCAGATAACACAGCGTGCTTTGTCTATGGCTGAACAGTGCTTGCACAGCATCAAGGCTTTCTTGTTGTCCCACTCAGCCCCCACCCCTGCAACTAGGCTGAGCATGGGCAAGAAGTTGGGAGGGGATACAGCCCTGTATATGTTGCTCTCTACAACTACCTGAAAGGAAATTGTAGGGAGGCGGGTGTTGGTCTCTTCTCCCAGCTAACTTGTGATAGGACAAGAGGAAATGGCCTCAAGTTGCAGCAGGGGAGGTTTAGGTTGGGTATTAGGAAACACTTCTTTACTGAAAGAGTGATCAGGCAGTGGAACAGGCTGCCCAGGAAGTGGTGGAGTCACCATCCCTGGAGGTGTTCAAAGAACGTGTAGATGTGGCGCTCCAGGACATGGTTTAGTAGGCACGGTGGTGTCAGGTTGATGGTTGAACTTGATGACCTTGGAGGTCTTTTCCAACCGTAAAGATTCTATGATTCTGTGATTGCAACACAATGTATACATTTACTGCAACGCCTGCTTTCCATCATAGCAGGTACATACCACTACTACTACTGGAACATATTCCTGTAACACACCAGCACACAGCAAGTAGTGTCTTGCTGGGGGACTTGATGCAGGAAGCATACAGTACTCTTCCTTGGAGGGGACCAGAGGACCACCAAAAGAAGCCAATTACCAACTCTGTTCTTTATAATTCTTTTTCCCCAGCTAATTAAGATTTTTTTTTTCTTTTTTTTAATAACCTTCTGTGGGCTAAGGTGGGTATTGTTAATTTAAAATTAATTAGGTAATATAACTCTAAATACATTGTCTTTTCCATTGCACCATAATAATTTGTGATTAAAGTTGGCACAAACACAAATTATTATGGTTCTGTAAGACTTCATAATATAGGATACTCTTCTCACTTCTTCAATATTTTGCCAGACTTCTTTATGGTAGGAACACTTTTCTCAGTAATTTAACTAAAAATCTAAGAAATGGGATGCCCAGGTTATTTCTAAAGCTGCTTCTGAAATACATACTACATCTTAAGCAAATCTTGCATACATATAAAAACACCACTAGGTTAAGTACAGGCTAATTTGTTGCACACATAATTTTGTTAATAGTATTTAAAGACTAACTTTTTCAGTCACTCCCATAAAACTTTAGTGGCTTTGAATCACATTATTTGGTCCCTAAGTTATTTCATGATTGCTTATGGTGGAAGTCAGCTACATAAGGAGGGGACAGAACAAGAAAATGAAGCAGCAGGTGAATTCACATGTGTAGAAAGTTTTCATCTTCTCTCATCAGAGTGTCTACATAATTATTTTCTGGGGCTGTTAAATATACTTACATTGCTGACACTATTCACAAGTCCACTAGAGAGCAGCTATGCCTCACATTTACTGAGGGTTTTTTTTAATTAGTTTCCCTGACACTTATTACACTTAACTTGAATGACTAATCAGACCTGAAAAGCTGTCTCAGTACCACACTGAGAAGTGATGGAGGTGTGGATTCCGGCTGCTCTGATTCATACCAGTGTAACAGCTCTCTCCTAGCACTGATCTGGTCCTGTTCACGCACAACATCATTCTTAGAGAAATCTTGGCTCATGTTCTAGTCTGGGGTATTTAATTTAAACTGAAGAAATGCAGGGCTGAGCTACAGGCTCTTCCTTAAGCAAGCCTTGAGTGCCCCATGTTGTGTGCTCCCTTGAATTCCTTCAGGAATAGAATGAGTACCAATTTTTTTGAAGTCCAGAGCGAGAGGCAGCCAAGGGGCTTGGTCTTTACAGTCAGTGGATAAAAAGGGAACTGAAAAGGAGCTAAATAAGGCTCTTACCCTATTTCTACTAGGTGCAAAGAAGTGCTGTGTAGGTCTAAAGAACTAGTAAGGCACAGCAGTCCACATAAAGCCATTAGGCCATCTTCCACTAATTTACAGAAGATGTTAAATAACACTGAAGGATAATTTACACTAATGAGAAGACAATGCACTGTATAAAATAAAATGTTACAGAGAGAAGACAATTTTTCTATAAAATATTGACTTCTCCTGACTATTCTCTTAACCTTATAAAAATGTTAAACTTGTCTTTCTTTAAACATAAAGGAATAGGTTAAATATAAAGACATTGTTTAAATTCCAAAAGCCTCACTATTTATCTTTCTGCGAGAGAAAATGATAAAGGAAATTACTACCTGTCGAAACAGCTGCTAAATCCAGATTCCCTAGCCTGGTCTGGCAAGTTAAAGAAAATTGCTCTGGCCCTGTCAGAAGCAGACAAACATTATTAATGTAGAAGGACATCACCTTGTCTCCAGTCCCCAGATCTAAGCAGATACGCATTGGCTAGCTATTCCCTCAGTTGCCCAGATTTTCCACAGCCCCTCATAGTCACTCATACTTGGTCACCCAATCACTTGGGTGACCTCCCAGTGCATTAGAGGGAGGACCAACAGCAGAGGCACGTGCACCTTAGGACAGTGCCAGGGAAGCCAGAGGCAGTGGCCATGGGAGTGGTGCCAGGCTTACTGCCACAGCAAATAATTTTGGGTAAAGAGCCCAAACCTCTCCCCAGTGCAGTTTCCCTGCCCCCTCTTCCCAGGAGTCCTTCAAGTCCCAGCATTTTTTTCAACCAACATTATCCTAGACCCTTACAAACTGCCTTAAAGTGCCTGAGTAGTTCTGCTTTGGCACATTGGTTCACTGACCTCCCTTCTTTATATCAGATCACTTGATGCTGATGCATGAAGGAGGAAGGAGAAGGACTAATTTCAGAGTTCACATATGCTGAAGGTCAGGTTTTTCTTGTGTACTTTAACAGCTACTTCTTTTTCCTTCATTTTCTGGAATACTGATTACCCACTGTATATAACCCTGGTATTGTTTCCCACCTGTGAAAGAAGAAAGAGTAAGTATAGAAATATTTCAGAGCCATCAAGCATGTATACTGAATTAGAAAGATCTAAGAAATCACAGAGAAAGACTACTAAATGTTAAAATGATCACCTAAAACAGGGTAAGCATCTGATTTTTTTCAGTTGCCAGAAGACATATGAAGTGGCACAAAACATTGCAATTATTGAGATGGTCAACCAAAAAAACCAGCTCACTTCAGGCAGGACATTCTGCATCAAACTATGAAGAAATGCTTCTTTTGCAGATTTAAAAACTGTATTTCAAATAAAACAAAACTTCATAATGAAAAATCATAAGTGGAAAATTGAAATGCTCGTATGAAACTGTCAGCACGAAACATTTTTGTATTTCTAATTATTTATTAGCTTTGACAGAAATCGGACTAAATCAATAAAATCCATCAGGATATGATGAAGAATACAGCTAAAAGGGAAAATCTGTGCATTTTGATCATTAAAAGCATTGGACTAGGTCTAGCAATAGAAGAGAAAATGAGGCAGCTCAGAGAATTAGTATGGAGAGTTTCCATGGCATAGATTGTATCAGAGGGCAAAACTGTTTAATCTCTGCTCAATTTAAGAGAATTTAAAGTGAAAAGAATAGGGGCATTTGTCTCAGAAAAACTCAGCCTGGCCAACACAGAACCGTAGAGCGCAATGGCAAGAAGAGATCCAAGAAAAAAAGCTACAGGGTCTGTTGCTTCTCTGCAGTACTCTGTTTTTCATGGCACCTTTCAAAATAATGTTCTTCTTTAGCCTTCTCCTGCAGATCTGCCACAAACAGTGATTTGAAAGAACATCAGCCTCCTCTGATCTCCGGTTATTGTTTTGGAAATTACAATTTTTTCTCCTTTTTTTCTTCAGGCCATTTCTGACATTCTCATTCTAACATTAGCAGACAGTTTTCCTGTTCTCAGCTTTAGTGTTTCCATTTCCCTTCATGTTGTCGCCCTTTGTGCAGCAATATCAAGTATAATTATTTTGCAGCCTCCGGAGTCCAATCAGCATCTCCTTACATGTGGTGCTTGATAGAGACACGCAACCCCAGGAGAACAACGTGGTGTGGCTAAAAGCACTGGTACACGTGCACTCCTTGACCTGTTCAAAGGGCAAGTAAAATGCAATCTTCCAGTGATTCAAGCCCTTTGCACTTTATTTTGCTTGTGGTTGGGCTACAAGCACATAAGAAGTTGCCAGCAGTGGCTCAGCTGATGGCAGTAGCAGGTGAAGGTCTGGTTTGAAGCTCAAGGCTGGGTAGGACACGGTCACATCCACCCTCTACTTCTCACGGCTGCTGAATGTCATAGCCCTCCATGCCCAGTGGTGCAGCAACCATCACCTATGGTCCACTTCTAAATCAGATGCCTGAAATAATCAGGGTTAAAATAAGTACTCCACAGAAGGGGAGGATGGTGACAGAAGAGGAGTAACCTTCTATGCTGTGGGACAATGAAAGATGCCCTTAAAAAACTAAAACCAAGAAAACACCACTAAGGCAAGCTTCATTAAACTAGTCATTTGCAGCAACAGGCAGTAGGTTAGGAGGAAGACAGGCTCAGAGATACAAGTGGAAATGCAGTGGCTAAGAAACCACGTAAAAATGCCACCAACCAGCGATCTGAGGAACTGTAGGCTTAGCTACATAGAAAAAGATAAGAAAGCGGTACAGATAAAGTTTTTCCCTGGGTTCAATACGAAAGCAGTTGTGTAATCCTTATAATAATCAGAGGAAGAGGATCTGGACTGGAAACTCAGCTGCGTCTTATGATACTGCTTCTGGGTAAAATCTGGATGCCCAAAAAAAGAGTTCTTTGGTTATCTGTATATCCCATGTTTACAGTGATTATGGGAAAAATGTGATTTTCAAAAGCCTCCATTGATCTGAACAACCAACTTTAGTGCTTCCTTGTTTTCCTCGTAGTTTCCCACAAGTTGGTTCAGAGAAACGGCACTGTCTACTCAAGGAACAAGGTATCAAGTGTTAAGTCTGCAAGAAGAATATAAATAACAGGCAAGAAAAACATCACTGTCCAGAAGAGTACCTTAAGACAGCAATTTTACAATTTTCTTGTATATTCACCTAAAGATGCAGTCAACATTTTTATGGCTCAGGTTTCTAGAAAGAAAACACAAGCAGGACAAGACAACTTAATTTTCCTCAAAGGTGTAATGTTAGAGTAACATTTTTTTTTTTTTTTCTTGAAAAGAAACAACTCTCCTATGAAGACCAATGAGACAGTAACAAGGAATTAAAATCTATAGTCTTCTATTGCTGTTTCAATATAGAAATTACTCAAAATTATTAAGAGGAAACTTGCACTCATCTCTCTGAAATTAATTGACAGTGGGTGATCACATGTTCAATCTGCTCACACAGAAGTCTTTGACTAATGTTTTCAGATGGAGTTTTGTACTCCCACAAATGCACTGAGTAGTTACTTTCACACAAGTAGTCATTTCACCTGTATTTCAGCAAGAAACTTCGCTTTGTACCTTGGATGTTCTTTTTCTTCTCTATTCAGAGGTCTTTGCTCATTTTTAATACGCTTCCACAGGTTCACTTACAGGGAATGGTGTATATGCTTCCGGGAACTTGCCTGCCAGAGGCAAAATTATTGGTGAAAACTCAAGGTTTGGGCAGTCATTGCTCCCGACAACGAAGGGAACAGGATCTGCCAATATTAGAGGCTCAGGTATCCTGTACAGCCACAGCTCAGCTTTTTGGGGAGTTACAGGATGGTAGGCACTCACCAGAGCAGAAGGGAGAAGAGCAAGGGAAGGAATGAAGGCCAATGCAGGTGGGCCCATGACTCTCCTCATTCCAGTTTGGTGATGCAGACATGGATGTGTTTCCGTGACAGCTACACAGCATAGCGAAGCCAAGAAACTTACTCTCCCCTCTTTCCAATCCCAGCTGTGCATACCTGCCACATCCATTGCACCAACAGTAGCACGTCACCCTTCAAGGACTGAAACAAGTCACCGAACGTAGCATAAAACTCAGCTATGAAAGGAAAAAGCACATAACTGATCTGATGTTCAATTACATTCTTCTGTGTTTGTAACCGCTTCTGCTGCAGCTCCCTCTTTGTCCTACTTTTAGATTCATTAGTCTTAGATTTATCTTACATGTAAACTTACTTGTTTGTTTAGACCACCTGAAAGACAAGAGGTACTGCTGCTTACCTGAAATGGTACCAGTACCATGGTTTATTCTAAATTACTTTACTTAGTTGTTTGGAGTTTTTTAGATCAAATTCTCACTTGGAAGATTTTTATTTTATCATGTCTATGTTATTATTTCCCACAGTTAATTTCTCTATTTGTCTCCACTCCTAAGAAACGCTTTCCTCTCACCTCTAACTCCCTGTATTTAATTTCAATTTCCTTTTTAGACCTTAATCATAATCAAGATTATCTTGATTCTTCTCCCTTTTTGAGGTCAAAACCGGCTCACAGTACATCTTAAAACATTTCCATTATGGTTTCCACTGAATGCAGGGAAAATATGTTGACTTCATTAAAAAAAGAATAAAATTAAACCAGAGATAATTTTCATAAATTAGATGTACAGATTTCACATCTCAGAAACAAGGATATCAAACGTGTCCAGCTTATACAGCCTCCTACACAGAAACCACAAGGTTTCAACGACAAGTCACTGAAACCACAGCATTCAGCTTTTTATCCAAGGCTACCTTTACCAAATGGGTGCTGCTGCATCAGTGTGATGACTGATCACACAATAGTTTTTCCAAGGTTCGCTTAAGATGCTGACCTGTGAAAAAAAACGAAACTCATTATGCAAAGCAACTGTGCTATATAGCTTTTCAAATCTGTATGTGTGCACATAGAAAAGATTTATCTGTAAGCACAAGCACACACATTCATCTCCGTTATATACGTTCGTTAAGGATGAAGATAGAGACATCTGAAAAAAAAATTACAGAGAACAACCGTTTTTTCACACATACTACATGAAAGTTTTATCTGTTAAGGATAGTATGAACTAGTCACCTCAGAACATTCCCTAACCTGCTGTACACAATTCAATAGCAGATTTATTTAAGTGTAAAGCCGTAACAAAGGGCATTGTATTCACAGAGCAATTCATATATGAGAAACAGAATCATTAGCATTCTTATTTAAGATAATTCTATGCTAGTATAGTTAAATCCACATCAGAGATTTTATTGATATAACTGCCTGAAAAATAACAACAAATCCTGCCCAAGTGATAACTGTTATACCTGCCAGAGTCTTAAATGTAGACCAGGCTGCAGAGTTAAGACTTCCCTAAATCCTCTTCCTTAAAATGATTCTGACAAGCCACAGCTGAAGGGCTGAATGCTGTCTGCACTGGCACCAAGTTGCTGTTCCTGGAATGATGTCGCTGAGCAATACCCAGAGGCCCCCTCAGTCTTGTGCGCTAAGGAGGTACTTGTTGCGTAGGCGATCCACAGTTTTGATGAGTAGTAAAGTCAGTAGGAGAGGAGTTTCTGACTTCTAGCAACTCATTGCTATTCGCAAATCTGTCAATTGTGCTAAGGAAAAAGTAGAGATGACAGTGAAATGATTCCAATCAAACTGAAAAACAAACTCTCAAGGCCTTTGCAAGAGGAATTTTTAACCTGGATCATTTTAATAACCCAAGCTACTGTAAGAGACGCTCCTCAGACTGCAATAAACTGTGATGCAGAGATACAGCAGACTGGCAGTGACGTGGAGATAGAAAGTTCTTCAAATGGCTTTGCTGATGAAGAAAGCACTTGCATTACTACATCCCGAAATCCGCAGAGGTGGCTTCTGCTTCAGCCTTCCCTTTTGTTACACAGCACGACACCAGAGCCTCTCCTCTGCTGCAGGAGCTGAAGTACAAGCAGCATCTGATGGCTGACCCAGCGGTTTGCAGCACATATAGTGGCGATGCACAGGAGAAGTTGAGGAGCTGGTCTGCAAGCTGGTACTTGGAGTCACTCCAAGGGGAGGCAGACCACATCCTCCAGTGCAATCTCATACTCCTCTGTCCTCGCTGTTCCTTGCTTTGCCACAGAAGTGCCCCTTGGTATGACATGACACTGTTCCTGGGCCTGCGAAGACAAAAAAAAAAAAGGCCAGGTAAATAACGTAAACAAGTTTGTAGAACTTGAAACCAACGCTATAATTGAAAAAAATAATTCTAACAGAAACTATGTATACACAGTAAACATACACATATATGAAGGAGGGGACAATTTGTAATATTCTGGAGTACCTGAGAACCAGAAAGTGAAACCAGTTAGAAATAAAAGTGATATTCAGTCATTAAAGAACCATAGAACCACAGAATGGTTTGGATTGGAAGGGTCCTTAAAGATCATCCAGTTCCAACAACGCCTGCCCTGGGCAGGGACAGCTTCCACCAGACCAGGTCACTCACAGCCCCATACAACCTGGCCTTGGACACTGCCAGGGATGGGGCATCCACAGCTTCTCTGGGCCACCTGTGCCAGTGCCTCACCACCCTCACAGGGAGGAATTTCTTCCTTATATCCAATCTAAATCTACCCTCTTTCAGTTTAAAAGTAGTTATCCCTTGTCTTATCCCTACCTGCCCTTGTCAAAAATCCCTCCCCATCTTTCCTGTAGCCCCCTTTAGTTACTGGAAGGCCAGTCTAAGGTCTTGCTGGAGCCTTCTCTTCTCCAGGCTGAACAGCCCCAAGTCTCTCAGCCTGTCCTCATAGCAGAGGTGCTCCAGCCCTCTGATCATTTTTGTGGCCTCCTCTGGACTCGCTCCAAGAGGTCCATGTCCTTCTTATACTGGGGGCTCCAGAGCTCGATGCAGTGCTGCAGGTGGGGTCTCACGAGAGCAGGGTAAAGGGGCAGAATCCCCTCCCTCGACCTGCTGGCCACACTCCTCTTGATACAGCCCAGGATGTGGTTGGCTTTCTGTGTTGCAAGCGCACGTTGGTGGCTCACATTGAGCTTCTCATCCACCAGCACCCCCAAGTACTTCTCCTGAGGTCTGCTCTCAATCTGTTCTCTGTCCAGCCTGTATTTGTGCCTGGGATTGCCACGACCCAGGTGCAGGACCTTGCACTTGGCCTTGTTGAACTTCATGATGTTCCCTCTCCAGCCTGTCAGGGTCCCTCTGGATGGCATCCCCTCTCTCCAGCATGTCGACTACACCACACAGCTTGGTGTTGTTGGTGAACCTGCTGAGGGTGCACTCAATCCCACTGTCCACGTCGCCGACAAAGATGTTAAACAGCACCAGTCCCAATACCGACCTCTGGGGAACGCCCCTCATCACTGGTCTTCACTTGGACATTGAGCCGTTGACTTCAACCATAATAAATTATGGTAAAGCATAATAAAAAGTGAAAAACTTCTTTTTATTTTAAAGATAACTTTATGTAGAATGTATTTGGAAGGAAGGTAAAATCAGGGCAGATTTACTAGAAAGGAGGGAAAAGGAGCCATAGCCTCTCACTGGCTGCGCCTTGTATTTTGCTGTAGACTATGTTAGAGGGGAATAATTGTACTGCTGCAGAGATCCCACGCCAGCTCGGCAACCTCACCACATCCCAAGAATGACTTCCAATAGAATCTGTAACATCAAACCTTTAATTTTGATAATGAAACACGAGCTGCAGTGTCACGCTGATCACCAGGATACAGGAACGCCCAACTGCCCATGGAATAGTTACGCGCGTAGTGCATTCCCACAGGCTGCAGTAGACTCTACACCAGACTTGTCCATCTTCAGCCTATAATGGTCTGGAGGTTGTTTTATGCTATTGATACTGTAATACAGAAGTAACTCTCTTCTGACTTCTGTTCCTTCTGTTTGTTAACATCAGTAAATGAACAAAGGCAGCATTTTGTATCGTGCCATTCTGCTTCCTCCATTCACTGTCCAGCACCTGCATGTGTCTCTCTTGATTTTTCTTTCTGAAAATTTTGAATGAACGTGACATATACAGTACTACCACATCACTGCTTTTCACAGCATAGACCACACTGTCTTAGTGGAGTCGTCAGGAAACGTGTATTGCATATAGAGAACACTTCTGCAGTAGAAAGATTGTGCGCCGCTGGGTCATGTTTCATGAGGAGACCTGAAGATCCACAGTGCAAAGCCATCAAGCACTAAAGCTGCAGGAGAAGTCATTGTTTCAACACAGAAGAGGAGCACTGACTTGTCTTGCCTAATGCCCTCACCTCTCCTCGTCTGCGGCTTTCAGCTGAACAACTAATTTCTGCCCTCAAATTGTTAAGAGAACTGTGGTAGCTTGACTTCCTGTCAACCGCTGCCTTGTCTTCTGAACGTGGCTCTAGCGGGGGAAAGATTATTAGTAGTACTGTAAATAAGAATGAAGCTGCCCTATAAAAGCCGGAACGCAGCTCAGGCACAGAAAAAGCTCTAAGCTCTCATCGTTACAGAGATGGAACTGATAAGGCCTTATGCAGGAGTTCTTAGTTGAGATACGAAAGGAACTATATGACGTGGATGCCTACAACGGCAGAAGCCCAGACTTGGTGACCCAGCAAGGCTTCTTCCATCCTACACACAGAGAAAGGTGGGACCCAGGAGGTGGGAGGCTGCTCCAACACTCAAGGAAAGACTTGAAAGGACGTGGTCACAAGAGGACCACAAGAGTATCTGGTTCTGAGTGTAGTGGGTCTAGGCTTATGTCAGGCTCTGGATGTTGACGAGACATTTTCTCCATAGTTTGTTATTAGTAGTTGATAAGGCTAGAAATATATGAATAAACTAAGCACATAACTAGCATCGCTGGATTGACCTAGGAGCAGGATGCACCTGTTATTTAATGTATATACAATTTCTGTTAATGTTAAATGGTTCTGCTTTTAGTCATAATCACTCGCTTCTGCTGAAATAGGGAGAATAATGGCAAAACAAATGAGGCAACACAGGAACGTTTGCAAATGGCTTTGCACTTCTCACGCATCTTCACCAGCTGAAGTCGTTTCTAAAGCTTAGAGAAAACGCTAAGCATGGTTGTAAGAGATTCAGAAAGATTTACCTTCCATCCATCAAGTCTCTTTCTTTCTCAAAACTGCCTCTTTTTCTGTTACATGGCATTGCATCTCAGGCTTAACTGCAATGGAGAACCACAGATTATAATGTTAACATCAGTGATGTTCGCTGCTAGAAGTGTCAGATAATGATTTCTGAATCCGGTAACAGCTAGAGGCCAAACACCGGCATGCCCACAGGTACCACTCTGGCCTCTGTTACGAACTGCGGATGGGGGGTTCTTTGGCACTCACACAAGTTCTTTGAAGACAGAACAGTTCACTTTACTTTATGACCCAGCCAGCTGAGCCCCTGTCATACCCTTCTCCTTGTTTTCCAGCAACTGGGAATTGCCTTAAATATTTCACTCAAGGTAATTACCCTTACACAATATAAGAAAAATTCTCTGTAATAAAAGCTTTGGCTTGGCATCCCTTTGATCTTCAGTACATTTTTTTCAGGACAGAAATGTACAATCTCCTGTAACAGCTGCTCCATTTATTCCTCCAATTCCTTCATTTACTGCACAGGATCATTTTATTAGCCAATGTTAGACCCACTTCGGTACAGATTAGAAACTGGCTGTAAGTTAACTCTGGAGGAACATTATGCAGAATGTCAATGGTTTTATATTGTCACATGCAGTCTATTAATTTTTTAGTGTCTATGTCACCACATTCACAGTTGTATTTACTCTGATTTTTATAGCAAATACAAGCACAAGTTAGGAATAGATTTTCTTTTCCCAGGTTTGATTTTCTCTTTTCAAAGTAAGGTTAAAAGACAGAAGAATTATACACAAGCTTACAATACGAAAGTAAGATTGAAAGAGGGTGGAACTAACTCACACAGTTGTCAGAAATATTTTAAAGATTAGTTTTCCTAAAACTGTTATACAGGAGTCATCTTTCTAGTCTCCCCTTTTCCAGTGTAACTCTCTGCTCCTGCTTTCCTACAATCCCCCTACAAGTCATAGATAGTATACACATGAAATTTCACGTACGTGAGATATAAAAATTCTTTGAAAGCAGCCCTGTACGTTACAGGCTTTTTTGGCTGAGCCATAGCAATGACTAAGCTATGGGAAAAGCCTCCATTCAAGCTACACTGTAAAGGAAAATGTAGGTGGGGGAACTGGGCTTTCAGGGTCGAAGTCATTCAGCACTTGGGTGGCACTGTCGCAAAGAGGAAAGAGGAGGGAGGATCAGCCTCCCAGGCCTGGGACGGGAGGTTTTTCAGATTTCCACTCTGCAGTCGTCCCTCTGGGGCTTGGCAGGTGGTGATGCGAGAGAGAGTGTCATTATTTGACTCAGCATGTTCCTAAGCCGCAAAAGAGAAGTGACGTATATAAAAAGTGTGTTGCTCACTCTTATCTGATAAGAGGGATATCAAGGAGTATTCTCCACTGCCTAGACATAAAGGAAGTTCTTCTTTGTCCTTATATTTCACTTTCTCTGTCAGGGTGCCTTTCTTCAAGCAACTATTGTGACCTTATAGCCTTTAACACAAAACAGAAGACTACACAGTTTAAGAGACAAGATATGCAACCACCCACTAACACTTTGCTAAATCCCTATTGCCTACATCCACCAAACCCATGCACTATCCTGCTGGACCAGTAAATTAATAAAGTCTGCAGACACAGCCATTCTTTCACGCAGTAGGTTTCACTCTAAAATATGTAGTGGTCTTCACAGCAATCAACCTTTCACGTCAAGAACTTTTTATCTCCTCTAGTATCATAAACAGCTTTTTGCAGTGCAGTGCCGTTACCAGAAGGTTGGTTTTGTTAGGACGACAAACAGCACACAGAACCTGCCTGCCATCAGCAGGGCTCTCCCGCTTGGATTCAGTTTGCAAGATCATAGAATCATAGAACGGTTTGCGTTGGAAGAGACCTTTAAAGCCCATCCAGTCCAACCCCCCTGCAAGGAGCAGGGACATCCCCGACCAGATCAGGTTGCTCAGAGCCCCATCCAACCTGGCCTTGAACGTTTCCAGGGATGGGGCATCCACCACCTCTCTGGGCAACCTGTTCCAGTGTTCCACCACCCTCACTGTAAAAAAATCACTAAGTAAACTTAAATGTGAAGGGATACAAAGAGCCTAACACAACAACTTTGTTTAAATATGAAGCTTACAATGACTCAAACTCCTCAAAACAGGGCTCATCAGGCTTGAGCTTGGTTCAGTGGATTTAAAGCTGCCTTTGTCTGCCATTATAATGTCTTTCTTTCCCAAAGCGACACGATCTCAGGACTGTCCGGGCTAGTAACATGCTGAGCCTTATTATTATCTCACTCTTTTGTTATTCAGATTTTTACCTCCAGAAGCAGCACTGTTTTAAGATCTGGTCACTGCATGAGATCCGTAATTATTACAAGTTTATGAAAAAAAAAAAAAAAAGATGAAAATTAAAATGGTGGTTAGCTACACAGGTATGACTTTACTATGGAGTTGTAGGGTCTTGTTGTGTGTGGCCGTACAGACCAGAATGAGCACTGGGAAATGACTCCCAGAGACACAGCTATATCCAGAATGCTGTTATGCATATGTTTGTCTAGCAAATCGCCAAGGACAAAGAAAAATGCAATGTTAGTCTGTAACAGGTGACGCATTTCTAGTTGATAAAATATTAAAGCCACTGTACGACGTGGCTGTATGATGACAGGAGCCAATGCCCTCTATGTTGTCCCTTCAAACCCTGTGTTTCTGAAAATACATGGACAGTCATACTGCGCATTAACTGAAGTTCTTGAGTGGTCCTGAAGTTGTCTGGTCAATTCAAACAATCTACAGTGATATCTTTGCACGAGTAGCTACCAACCACCTAATGAGGACACAGCTAATAGAGCCACACTGCACATGCAAGTGGAAAGCTTCCAACCTACCAACCAAATAAAGATGCATAAAATAAAGGCTGACAGGGCTAGCACAATCACCTACAGCAGCTGAGCCCAAAGGAGCTTCTCAAAAGAATATACAGTTAAAAAAATGACAACAAAAAGCAGAAGCAGGCATTATCACCAGCCTGCTCCTTGACTATAAACACTTCCAACAGCAGAGTAGAAAACCAGACTGAGATTACAATGCACGTTCATCCAAGTTACTAGTCAATAACCTGCAGAGAAGATGAAGGTTCAGTTATGGCAAAGAGGAGCGAAGCTAAGTACCCTCTTCATGTAAAGAATATCACTATCAGAAGTAATCTCTCCATCCTCTCAGCAGCCTCACAGAGGTGTTGAACAGCAGATAAACCAAAATTTTTGCAAAGCTTCACATTAGTGGAATGGGGGGAAAGGGAGGATAAAAATAAGTACTGGTCACCACACGGTTTCTCAAACAAAAGATGCTGCTGATTTCCATTATGAACTTTAGCTATAAATTAACACAACTTCCAAATAAAACCTATTGAGATACTCACTACTTCACAGTCCAGCTGCACTGCTGATCTAAAATTATTTCAAGACATGTCCATCAAAAGAAATTAAAAAGAAAAATATATCACACTACCTTTTCTTCCAGAAATTAGACTAGGTAGTAGAAGAAAGTATTCTCTTACTTATTTCAGTTCTCATTTTTCAGGATTTCTGTTCTGTCACGTGTGACTATCTATTCCTTTCACCAAGAGAGATTTTGTGTGCTCTCATGCATATATCAGTGAGTGCATTATGTGTATCTACACATACACCTGTAATAAAATCTATTCCTTGAAGTTATCAATTTTCTGAAGATTAAAAATGGTTTAAGCACGTAAACAGCACATAGTAAATCATCATTTGTATACAGAAAACAAAAACACTTAAATATGCCAGATAGAGCTCCTATCAGCTTAAATGCTCATTTTGAAATGAACGGCGAGAAATAAGTGCTCCAACTTGGCTGCCCAGATTCAGCCATGAGACACAAACCTACAGGTGCATTTCATACGATCTCAGTGTCTTACACAGACTAGCATTCCAGACACCAAACAGAAGTCCAGACACCGGGTAGATTTTGTAAAGCATCTCCAAAGCCATCTGAAATCTTTAGACTTCCAGAGGCAAAGATTTCATTTGAAAAACACTTGAGCCTCTTTTTATTCACCACAGTGGAGGTGTCCAAGTGACTTTAACTGCCCCCTACTAATTCCATACAGGAACCTTCTAATGATAGTACAATTTATTAATGATAATACCTAAGAGCCAAAAAAACTATTAATGATAATATATAAGAGCCATTTAAAGTATTTTTTTTCTGCCTTGTGATGAAATACTAGGAACAATGATTTTAAAATCAACTGATTCCTAGAGCTGGCAGTCCACCAAGTCCCTAGAGCCTACAGCAGCCTTACTGACAACACTGCAGCTCAGTGAGAGTGACAGAAACTGGGCTTGGGCTAAGGCAACTAATATAAAAAACCAGGAGTACACTCAAGAAGAAGAACTTTAAATTCAGTGGCAGTCATTTAGAAAGAAAGCAACTGTGGAAGTCCCCGTAAGAGAATACTCCTTACCAGCATTTGGTGGAAAAAAAATCCCCTTGCTAATGCACATCTTCTAAATATTAAATAAATTTCCTCAAAAGCAGCAGATATACTTAATTACAACAGGCATCAATTTTGAAGGAAACGAGGAGAGTCTGCCTTATTTCTTAATCCAGACCATTCTGTTGGTTTTATCCTGGCTTTACATTTTTTAAAGTATGCACTTGTGTTTGAATTTCACACAAAACAAATGCACTTTTACATTCTCAAGAGAATTCTCAGATCTCAGTATCACATCTCCTTTGAAGGAGTTATGTTAAATGGCAAAACTAACCTCAGGTCTAGCTGCTGCAGAATGTAACTGAATGTGTTTAGCTGCCATAAGCATTGGACCACCATCGCAAAGTGGTAGCGTGCCTTGGGACTCACCAGGATTTAGTCCCTAATCTCCCAGTATCGCTCCCATTTGGGGAACAGGCATGGTATGGGGATCCACCTCTCCCGGGGCAATGCATCTCCCTGCAGCTTTCACCCTCACTGGACATCTCCATGATGCTGTTAAAATATCTGGCATTGGTTCCAAGTAAGTATAAAGCAAACTTCAGCTGGCTTAAATGCTAAGGTGAGCCTTTACTCACAGCTGTCGCAGAAACCAAGCTAAGAATGTAAGATGACAGTTCACAGACCTCAAGGAGAACTAGCTAATAAACATCCCTTGGAGCCATAAAGTAAGTAGGATAAACACATTTAAGTTCTGAAAAGAAGTCCTGTCATATTTCTCCAGCATGGTACAGAAGAGCTTCAGATGTACTAGAGAGATCCGCTGCTGTAAGAAACAGGAAAAAAAATGCAGAGTCTTTGTTTACCTAGGTCAGTGGTTTCTGAGTACCTACTTTTTACTACGTTCATTTCTTGACTCAAAGTGAAAATGGGAATTCACCCTTTTCTCTTTTTTTCCTGTCCAATGTGCAGATGGGGCATATTTTCGTTCACTCCATCAATCCCTGCCCCCTACGCACAAGCTTGCATACATGCACCTAGCCAGTGGAAAAGAAAAAAGGGTTACTCATTAATCCATTCTACAAAGCTTTCCAAACTGAAATGGGTGGGTTTTACATCTCCAGCAAGGAGCAATATATAGGTAGTACGCAGCATACCTGAGCACAGCTCAACCTGAAGTGTTCATCTTGAATAGCACAACTTTGCTCCTGGCACATTTTAAAACAGAATTCATCAGTATGGAGAGGATGATTATTTTCTGTATGCTTTTCTTCTGTTCCAGTATGGTGCTGAGTGTAGCTCCACAAAGAATAGTGAAATACAAACAGCTTCACAAGACAATTAATCGGTTAGAAGCCACAGTGAAAGATAAGGTAAGCAAAGTATTTGTCGTAATACTGAAGTTATTTTCAAGCATTTTGTATTGCTTAGAATGTATCTTGTGAGGGACATCACTTTCGGATGTCGAACTTTTCTAACTTAGATTTGTTTTATTGTAGGACGTTGAATTGCTGCATACACCAGAAAACCCAGTGGTGAGACTGCTTTAAACATTTCTTTCTAATTATATCAATTTGATTTTGTACTGGTTCCTTCCATTGACAAATGGCATATGCCTTCTTTTCCACATCTCTCCCCTAGTCCTCTCAAGGCAAGATAGATAGAAAAAGAAAATACTTTGATAAAAGTTCCTTATTTCAGAATGTTTAATAGCAAAAGTGTTTGTATTATGTAATCTTAATTACTATTTTGCTATTGTGTGTGTATTCCAACACACCCACAGATTCAAATTTCTACGCGTTCCATTTACTCAAGAAATGGTGCTAAGAGTAAGGATTCATACAAGATCCAGACAAGGAGCAGTGCTCTTGGGGATGCAGGTTTTAGGAGTAGAAGTGCCTCCAGCTGCCACGAGCTCCAGCTGCACGGGGAGCACTGCTGAGCCGAACCCAAAGGGACCCCCCTTTCCCTCCCACTGAAGCTAAATGCCAAGAGTAGCACTGTAAGGCCAAATTATACAGCGCTTCCTCTCACACATACTCACACTGGTTTCTCTGAGACTATTTGTGTGCAAAGGTTGTGCTATCAACGGGAAGATAAAACTACATTCTGCAAGTACTCTCTTTGGATTGTAACTACTGAAAATTACAGTAACAAGTCGCTATGAATTCCTTTTTAATACAGATATGTATTTATAAATTATTTAACACCGATATTTAGTGTGTTCCAAGGTCAGGAACTTCTTATACGTAGTAAATTGCACCAGAGTCACAGAAAGTGTGTGTGTACTCAAAAGCGGCAGGATGCATGATTTACCATGAAATTAAATGCTAGTAATAGCACCAACATCTCTTAAAAGCTTAAAAGGTAGTAAATGCATCCTGCTTTCTTTTGATAATCCCCAACATGGAACACAGGTCTAGAGCTAGCCGCCGCTGATCTAATGTTGTACTTCTGCTATCAGATATCTTAAATTTACATCTAACTTTGATTTTTGAGCCCTGACAGCTAATTCAGAAAGCAAACAATTTTGACAGAGATACAAAAATGATCATTATGCATAGATTTTTTGAAACATGCCCAGAGCGTAAAGCTATTTACTCAGGATTGTAAACTTTCTGGCAAAACGACGACAAGAAGAAAGGAAAAAAACTCACCTCATTTCATACAGGTTTTGCTAGCCTCCTCCTAGGCTTTACAGCTGGGTGCAACTTTTACGCGCCAGAAACATACAGAAGCATGACCAAAACAGATACATTCCTTCTCATTGCTAGAAACAACTGCAGCGCAAAAACCTAATGAACCGTAACTAATTGCCGGGGTTTTTTTTTCATTAACACTCTTTCTAACTTGTGGTGTCAAAGTGAAAAGAAGGAGATGATTAGCTGTCATTTTACTGCAGTGTTTGCTGCTACCTCCGAAACAAAGCAAATACAACTAGTGACTAATCGCTTATCAGATTTTTTTTTTTCTCTCTCAAAAAACATGGTCACCTCAGGAAGGAAGAGACAACAGTTCATTTGCAGCTTAGGGCTTTACAGTCTGGTTCTGGGAGGTCCCAAGTACCTCCGCTGAAAATTAGAGGAGACAGAGAATTGACAGATTTAGAAGGTACTAAGTTGATACAAGCTCAACTTCTGATGAAAAACTTCAGAAAAAATACTAGTGTGCTATGAGTAATTATCACCAGCAACCGCATCACCAAACTTTTCATCCTACAGGGCACAATTTACATTTACATTTTTATCAACTACTAAGCTATGAATTACAGTGTGCCAAAGCTGCACTCAGGGCGACTAGGTGCAGTCACACCCTAATGAAACTGGCTTGAATAACAAGTCTTTCATATAATTGTACTTCAAATATCAAAGTATTGCTTCTATGATAGCCTGCTTATGACAGATTTACATTTGGCGTTGAATATTCAGGAAGATCACCTTTTATAACATCCAAAATTCAGCGGTTTATCACTATTTGTTTTGACTTCCTTGAGGTTTCTGCGTCAGGACTGAGTGTTAGCCCCAATTCAATCCCACATCATTTCCTCGTACACTCAACAATGAAATATCTTTTATTTTTTTCTTTTTTTTTTTTTCAATGAAAAGGGAGGTAAGAAGTTTAAAAGCTCAGAGGATATCAACTCAAGGTAAAACACGCTGAGGCTGGAAAAGTAGTCCTAAGGCTGAAGCGATTCAAGACCAGAGGAAAAGTAAGATCTATTGCTGGCGATTAACATTGCAGCTAAAGCCAGCGACACGATGCCGGTTTACATCAGATCAGCATCTAACTTCACTGCTTGCTAATTCAGGAAGTGAAGGCTTTTCAGGCTAATCTGTAAAAATTAGTTTGAGTCACGTGCAGAGTATTGCTGCAAATTGCCTCTGATATGAATATTTTACACGCTTGCCTAGCCCCCCTCAGACATTACCAGTACTCTAGGCCTTTTAATGCCTCTTCATCTAAGTGTTTAACCTATCACAATATACTAAAACCGACAATCCTTGTGGTCCTATGACTGTTGGCCTGCCTATAGCTAACTGTTAACTCAGCAAAAAAAAAAAAAAAAAAAAAAAAAACCCAAAAGGCAGCATATATGAGAAATGCTGGTTTCTCAGCTCATCACGGATGAGGCAGAAAACGTTTTCAGTTTCAGCTGGAAAATTGATCTCTTAAAAAACTAGTGTTTTTTTTCCAGTAAGCAAGACTGGTTACGGTAAGAAGCTTGAAACAAACACAAATGTGTGGTTTTTAAGGAAAATAAAATGTTGTCTCTAACAAATATAAAATGTTGCTATTAAAATTTGCTATAAGCAACATACATGAAGGTTGCTTTGTGCCTGCCAAAGCAGCAAACTGCAACGGCATTTAATCAATCAGGTGAGATTCAGCTTCAGCAGTAGCTGGTATGCAAAACAGGGATGATGGGTTTGGAGCCTTTCTAGTATGCATGATCAGCAGTTCTAAATGTTTCCTTTTTGGAAAACAGAAAGCGAGTTAGAAACCGGCTTCAGAAAACATGGCTTTTCTTTCTCTGCTGACTGCAGGTTAGTTTTGGTGATATTTTCCATAGTTGTGTGCCTAGTGAAGGAAAACAGCCGCTGTGCAGAAAAGGAGATTGTAGTCTTTCTGTTAACATCAGTAAAATTAATACGCAGCTGCACCATGAAAGGAAAATGGCAGGTTGCTTTAATTCCAGATAAGAAGCAGCAACAGAAAATGTATATAATCACAATAAATGGCTTCTTTTTCAAGTTAGATACAGATGGTGCTTACTTTCCTTGACTTAGGTTTAACATGCACTTGAGTTTAAAGTAGCACAGTAAGACAACTCAAGCCAGGAGCCTGGCTCCTTATCCTGCCTCTCATCCTCAATCCCTCTTTCCCCTGTAGTAAGATGACAAACTTACTTCATCACCTTCATTTACCATGCTATCCAGTGAGAGCAGTTCAATAGTATTTGAAAATACGCAGTTCTACATCAATTCTAAGTGTAATTGTTAAGTAATATTAGAAATGGCACAAAAATTAGGAAGGAAAGAAGTATTTTCCCACATGTAACACTGAGGAACCATCCAGAATGAAATTCATAATTTTTTAAAGAGAAAATACTCATGCTCAAGCTTGTGAAAACTTACTACATGTAACTTGATCTACTCTGCAGTAGCATTTTCTTTCAATTGCTGTCATTATTCATATTCAAATGGACATTTTAGGCATATATTTTATGAGGAAATACTTAAGTAATTATCAAAGAACAGGCAGCGTAAAGGTTAAAGATCTCTTGTGTATCTGAAACTAACTTAAAAAAAAAAAAAAAAGAGTACAGTTGAATCTTCTCAGTTAATATCCTGAAAACTTACTTTTGCACATGGACCACAACCTAATACATACAGGAAAAAATGCTGCAACATTTGTTTTAAAACTGTTCCTTCATTTCCTGCTCTAGGATGAATGCCTGTTCACAGCTGTGACTTGCTTCCAGAAGGGTATGCTGAAATTACAACCAGAAAACAGCCAAGTAAATGCTACCTTCATCCAAACCATTTCAGTCTTGAAAAAATTCACCTTAAGCGACCCTGGAAAGGTAAGATTTCCTCACAATGCTCATAATTGTGATCATTGCTCCTTATTTTTTACAGCAGACACCACCTGCAATGGTGGAACTGTAGAAAGCAAACTTAAAACAATCTGCCTTTCATTACTTATTAAAAATGTCTAATTTTCCACACTTGTGGGAGAGGCGTTCCCTCTGACGCCATCATAATTGTATCTGTGTACCTGGCAACCACACAACGTGCTGGACAAAAGGACAGGGATTAGTGCAAAACATGTGAACAAAAGGCACCATAACTATATTCTTTCCCTTTCTGAAACAGCCTGTGTCTCAGCTGTCCCATTTGTAAAAGGCTTTGATTACAACCCTCTTGATTTTTCAAGTATTCTTTATGATCCTGATGCGCTGTTTAGAAATGGCATGATTTTCTTTATCTTTCAGAAGTGTGACTCTTCATGTGAATCTTATGAGAAAAAAACCCCCAAAGAGTTTTTGAAAAGCTTTGCAAAACTGATGAAAAAGGTAAACAGAGTTAATTCCTCCTGGGTGCTTTTTGACATTTTGCAAACAATTACAGATATCCTTATTTTACGCTATTTCTAACAATGCCTTGTTTTCACAGTTCTACAAGGACTAATATAGGACACACCAGAGCTGAAGGCTACTGAAAATCTACTATTTAAAGCAGACACTATGTTATTTAAGACAACGTGAAAAATGTAAATATTTTCCATTGCAACTATGCTGTGCTATGTCTGTGTGGTAAGTGAAAGCTTCTCCCAAAATATTGAGGAGTTTTATTTGGATGGCTATTCATAAGATGGATGCTGTTTTGAAAGTGATTCCAGCCTCACCTGACAGTGAAAATTACACTGTAATTTCACAAAAATAGGACTTAATTATCACCTTCTGCTGAACTAGAGATACATGAGATGGCTTCTCCTGTATTTCTGCTCTGCTCTTAAATGAATCTCACACAGAGGTGTCCAAAACTTTTAAAGAAAAGGAACAAAAAAATTATCAGAGGCTTTGAAGCCTCAAAAGGTATCTACTTGGACCAATTTCCTTATCTACAATAATATCACACAGAAGATTTTATTTATAAGTGATTAGACTGTATCTTAGCTAACTATGGAAAAATATATTGTATTTAACTGTCTTATAAGTACTGGAAAAACATTTACAAATCATACTGCATGGCATGGGTCTGACCTGTGTCTGTGTTGAAGATAATGGCACATTTGCCGTCGGTTTCAATAGGGAGAGGAGTAACCCCATGCTCTAAGTGGAGATACAGGATTCTGTGGGGAAAAAACGCATTTCAGAAGATGGAATTCCCCCTAGACTCCCTCAATTTAACATGATAAATAGAGCAGAGGCATGACTGGCTGGTATGACCAGCCACTGCAGAAGGTCCAACAAATACAGTAATTGATAACTATCCAGAGTGAAGCAGCTCAAACGCATATTGCTCTTTCTCAGAAGACAATATTTTACACTGATATTTATGTACCATTAGCATTATTCCTTCTCTCTACTCTTGATTCATTTGAACAATTTAAGTTTTAATTGCAACTTTTTCTTTTAAAACTGTCAAGTTTTCTGTCATGGGGAGACCTGCCCATATAGCTTCTGAATCCTGAAGATTTCTGTGGAATTATGGCTAGAAATACCACTGAAACTTTTTAAAATCAAACTGAGTATCATAGCACTTAAAACTATTTTTTAGCAGCTTAATTATACACCACCATATTCTGCTTGCAATGATTCTTTATCTCTAGACTCTTCCATCTGAGAAGGAACTGTTAATTTACCCCCAAAGAGCTATTAGCCCCACATCAGGAAACTGATCTTGGAACAGACTGTAAAGCCTTCCAGTAAAAATTAACCTCTCATCTGATTTTCTCTCTACTTAGTAGAAATGCGGTATAGAGAGGAAACTGGAAAACTACATTTAGTGTTACGATGGAAAATGACAAGCTTAGTTACCTCCAAAAATAATGAGGTAGTATTAAAAATATTTCCACTCCTACTGATGTCAGCCTAAGGGAAAACTAATACAAAAAACTTCCTTGCCTCCACATTTGCACTGTCCTTAAATGTGAGCCTCCTCAAAAATCTATGTCAGAGGAGAAAGGAGGATTCTCAGGGCAACAGTAAACCAACTCACCTTGTTTCTAGTGATGACCATTTTGATTTAGATAGTCTTTTTTTTTATTTCTTTTTTTTTTTCAAAAACTACTTTTCTTCCAAGTAATGTTCTGTCTTATACCTCAATGTTTCCACGTTGCTGCATGAGAATTAACATTCTAACACGAACCACCACTCATATTAAGCAATGAAGCCACTAAGTTTAAAATGGTGTTCTGTACCTTTTATCCCGTTTCTCCAACTTTGCTACCCATGAAGTCCTCTAATTTCCTCTAAAGAAATAGGCAAAGCTGCTGCTGCGACTGCTACGGATTTTAAAGTCACAGAAGTAGAGAGTGTCAGGGTAAAACTTAATTTCATATTTGGATAAAAACAATTGGGAAAATAATAAAGCAACTCCTGCAATCACAGAGTACCTGCTGATGTTTCCACAATGTTACATTTAAATTTTTAAGGAGGAGTTTAACTGAATGCCTTTATCACGAACTAAGTGCTTTTTTTGGTGAGTTCTAGAAGACCAACCAATAAACCAGCACTTGTCATTCCCTTCCATGGAATATTTGCATGTGCAGAGTTTTGGGGAAAGAGCTTTATTTTTCTACAAAGAATACAGTAGGTATTTTTTGATTTGTAAATGTCTTTTCCAGTAATTTGCTAAGTGCATTCGAATCAATGTAAAAAAGCCTGTTAAAATTCTTGTGCAGATGAAATGTGATTAGCATGCCCTAAGAAAGAGAACATTGTACCTTACATATTTATTAGTAATCATTATAAAGCATTGAGAAGTAACTTTTGTACCTGGGATGGATATTTTACGACAGAAAAGCAATTTCCTTCCAGAATGTCATAAGCTAACTAGTTACTCCTGCCTACACTGGAACAATTTCTGGGTTTTGTAAATGAGGCACCATGTAATGCAGTAAGTGATGTAGCTATTTCTGTTCAGTGACTTGCTCCACTGTTTTTAAACTATGGATCTTATCACACCAAGCATAGTGCTAAAGGGTTTTTTGTTGTTGTTTTAAACATAACATATTCATTCGTTAATTGAAGCTATTTCTTGTACCTGCAGAACAACTTCATTCAAAATGCTTATTCATAGGATTCAAAAAACTAGCAAGAAATTGTAAGAAATGTAACTTAGAGGGTTATTTGTTCTGAAACCTTGCAGAAAACTGTATTTATTGGACAATCCAGTCCAGATATGTATAGGAAATATTAATCACAAAATTATCACAGCTGATTTTATTTAACACCACACTTCAGGGTGGTGTCAGCACAACCACTGTGGGCAACTTCGTACACTTCAAACACGCTTTGACTTACACGACGCTGAGGCCTCATGCCAGCTCTTTGATTTGTCAGTTACGAAAGGCAGAGCGTGTTATTCAGGGTGTGTTATTTGAATCCCAAATGAAGAACAGGAAATTAGTGAAGGACAGATCAGTCTTTGAGAAGACAGCATCTTGTTCTTCGACATTGTTCTCAGAAGAAAAAAAATGAAGATGTCCCAGGAGAAACTTGTGACTCTAGGAAAGACTAGTTATCACAGTTCCAGATGTGTACACAATCTTGACTTATTTTTACTTGTAAGATGAACACTCTTTGTACTAACTGCACTCTCTGCAGAAACAATATATGTTTCGTTAACTGAGTACATAGAGTAAGCCATAAAAGCTCATTACCTCCCAGGGAGGTTTTAGAATATATTTATGATTTTAGTCATAAGTGCCCTTTGCAGGCACTTCAAGATGTGTTTTAGCATGGTATATACAATTCTGTATAATATTTACTTTTCCTGAGAAGATTCTTTATTTTTATACCAATTGACTTATCTAATTTAATTATTTATTGCACTTCTGTGAATGGAATGTTCATACTAAGGACTATGTGGTCTGATTTATTTATACGCCTGTGGTATTAAACAATTTTAGCTAACATGATTTTCTCTTGTTCTTTTCTTTAAAAACTTCTGACCATTCCTATCTCAACAGTGGCCCATGAGACCCATTGGAAAATCTTTTTTTACAAACTGGTTGTTCAGGCTTAGTAAATTCCTTTTAGTAACCTCATAACCTCATTACCTAGATTTCTTTAGACTGACATGAACAAAAATCAGGAAACTTCATGTTTTGAGTCTGCACAGAATAAAGTCAAACACCTGAAAATGTAACTCTAGAAGTAACAATTATCCGTTCTGTTTTTCACTGTTCTCTCTCCTCATCTTTTCTCTCGCTTCAAAATGTCAATCCTTTCTCCCATCCCAATTTGACAGGATGCGTTAAAGTTGTCAAAAATCAGTACTTTTAACTATTATACTTCATAAGATTAGCAATGTTTTATAAAAACGCATTTTCACTAAAATGTAACACAAATGGACTTTGTTCCAACAAACAAACACAAAGCTCTAGCGAAAACAAGACTAAACAGTTGAACAGCTATTCCTTCCCTTTTCATCTGTTCAGAAAACACTGACTCAAATAGCACCTTCTTCCATTATGTTTCCTGTCATCATACATGTGCATTTGTTTGGCCTGATTTTATTAAAAAAAAAAAAAGAAAAAAAATCCTTCAGAAATAAATAAAACCAAAGAGAAGTGTCAGAAAACATTGGAGGCTTCAGGCATAAACTGCTCCTATGCCCAGGACAGAGGCTGATGTGCAGAACAATGCCGCTGTGATGTTTCTCCTAGCAGACAAGCAGTTCTGCTCTACCCAGTACGTATTTTCCTCTCCAAAAAAGAGCAAGCAGGCTGACTCCCAATGACTTGGTTGTGCCAGTTCCCTCCTGTTGGCTCCCAAACAGTTCACTGGTGGTGGACACCTCAATTTGCAGCCTAGATCAGCCTGTAAAAGCACTTGGAGGGAAAAGCAAAACAACAGGATCCAAGCAATCCTTCCAATCTCTGCACAGGAGAAATCAGTGGGAGTCAAGTATGCTGGATTTCACCCAGAGTTAACTGTCAGGCAAATCGGAGCCATCTGTCCACTCAGTGAGAAGAAGCGGACGTACTCAGGAACAAGTAATCCCACCCGAAACTAGGTATGCAATACAGGTGTCTGCAAAAAACTATAGGGAATAGTTCTCACTCACATAACTACATATTTTATGCCTACTATTAGATATGATGAATCTCATTCAAACTACCTGGGGTAGTTTGAACCTCCCAAACGAAAGACAGACAGTGGTGCTAATGCTATGTCCTGGTTTTGTTTCATGGCAGGGGCGCTACAGCGGCAGCTTCCGCGAGAAGCTTTCAGAAGTTTCCCCTTTGTCCAGTGGGCCTGGTCAGGTCTAGGGTGGATCCGCCACTGGCCAGGGCCAAGCCAATCGGTGACAGTGATAATGTCTCTGTGATAACGTATTTAAGTAGGGGAAAATAATAATAAATTTTTTAAAAAAGAGTGAAGAAGCAGAAGCAGAGGCAGAGAGGGGGAGGCAGGGGCCTTGTGGCCCTCACCCTCTGGCTTCCTGCCAGGCAGCCGACTGGGCCCGACTCAGCCCAGCCTGGCCACAAGAAAGTGAAGAGAGAAGATGTGAGGAGAACCTGAGAGGCACCTGCCTGAGCCGGTTGTGAAGAATTTCTGGTGAGAGGAACGGCTGCAGACACCAAGGTCAGTGCAGAAGGAGGGGAGGAGCAAAGTGGCTCCTGACAAGGTTCCCCTGCAGCCTGTGGTGAGGCCGGCTGTGCCTCTGCAGCCCGTGGAGGCCCATGGAGGAGCAGAGATCCACCTGCAGCCCGGGGAGGAATCCATGTCAGGGCAGGTGGAGGCCTGAAGGAGGCTGTGGCCAGTGGAGGGCCCGCTGGGGCAGCCGGTTCCTGAGGGACTCCACCCTGTGGAAAAAGGACCCACGCTGGAGCAGGGGAGGAATGTGAGGAGTTCTTCCCTCGAGGAGGAAGAAGCTGCATAAAGCGATGTGTGATGAACCGACTGTAACCCCCATTCCCTACTCCCCGCTCTGTGCCACCCAGGGAGGGGGGGAAGGAGGTAGAGATAATTTAGGAAGAAGTTAAGCTCGAGAAGAGGGGAGGCATGGGGTGGAAGTTATTTTTGTTCTCTCTCTCATTATCCTGCTTTGATTATTAATACATTGCAACAGTTTTCCCAAGTCAAGTCTATTTTGCCCATAACTTGAATAATCTCTCACTGCCCTTATCTCAAATCTCAAGCTTTTTGTTATATTACCTCTCCCCCGTTCTCTTTGAGGGGGAGGAGAGGGAAAATCGGCATAGCTCTGTCCCGAGCGGGGCTAAACTACGACACAGTAAACTAGCTCTTTAACTCTGCTAAGAAGTCTAGGCACACTTTCACCCAAATTCACCTAGATACCTGTGCACTGATGCTGCTGTGTAGAGGTAAAAGAACTCCCCTTCAGAGCTGGAACATCTCAAATATGTTGGTTTGTACTGCACAGAAATGCCCTGCTATTTCTCTCAGTGAGGTCTTTTTTTACATCCCCTGCACATTGTCCCAACAGCTGTGGGGGCGTTGAACAAAAATAAAACTGTCCTACAGTGTTCTGGCTTTGCACTTGTGCTGATGATCCACGTTGTAAACGGAGCAAAGGCGAAAGAGAACATTTCCTAGTCAAACATAATTTTTGTCCAAGCCATTAATCTCAACTGCTGTACTGCCACCTGTTGATAATTGTATGAAAATTCAAAACAGTTCCAGATAAAAAATAGGTAAGCTTAAGGAATCATTCTCATGACAGCATGCTTTGAGATAACACCAAGTTATTTATTTCTCATTTAGTTTTCCCTTTTCTTGCTTACACAGTGGAAGACTTCCGAATATTATTTTCTTGTTCAATTGTGTTACTGCTGTAACATTATGAAGTGTATGTTTAAAAAGCCCAGAATGAAGGCACCTGAAAAGTTACTCAAAAAAGTTTCTATTTTCTAGGCTTCAGAGATGTTAGGCACCCAAACGATGGGGCATTACTAATACGGAATATTTCTTCATTTCTGATGGAAGCTTTGTTTCTCTGTTCTCCTATTTCACTTTTCTACCTATTTATGTATCACAGGACGCCATCACTTCAGCATCATTCCTGCATACCTTTTCCACCACACTTGAACAGACCGAAGTATCAGCAACAACTTAGAAAGCATATAGTGTTTACAAGGTAGCTAAAACTTCTGAAGGAATTAGAGAGGATGAAGATTTAAAGTACAGAAATATGGAGTCACTCAGAAAATTGAAAGTTAGTTTAAAATTAAGATAAGACAAATCACCTCAAATCATGAGTAATACGCACAACTCAAAGTACACTACCTATACACAGATCTTCTGAGGCTAAGTCAGGGTTTCTCTTATCTTCCTTTGGACAAGGGCACCCTCACCGAGTTTAATACAGTTTAGCTTATGTACATTAGCTGGCTTATTCTTCCAAAGAATCACCTTCAAAATAGAATTGGATCAAATCTGGCTCACAGGTCATGCCACTTGGTGTTTATCCTGGCATTGACTTGTAACCCCAGGCAGCAAAGAAGTTCACAGTGAAGCTGACAAGGATATGCCACTTGCAGCATCGTCCTTGGGCAGTAACGCTCCCATGCATAACAAAATACTCGAGACAATTATCTTTAATGAGTACCTCCAAAACTTTTTCTGGAGCAACTGATTATAATAAACATTTATATGCCGTAGCAAGAGAATACAGACATAGTCCTCAAAACCCATTGGTGGTACCAACTTGCCAAGAAATAACAATTTATCTGTACATAGTAAACTGAGATCATCTAGAACATCTCTCTATCAATAATCTGAACTTCAGATAATCCTCCTAAATCAGTGACTCGATAAGGTATGCAGTGAATAAACTCCCTGTTCTTACTGCTGTCATTAGAACGGAACAAGATTCCTACTTCTGATCACACATAAACATCAAATATTCACCACACCCTGCCTTTAGGCACCTTTCCATCTTTATGTCCAGCAACCCTCCCTGTGACTGCTTGCTCAAATGCAGCAGCATAGTGATGTTTCCCGTTCTCTGTTCTTTATTCCTAACATTTAACTTGCTTTTCCGACTGCTCCTGAGCCACGAGTTGCCAATTTTGTGCAACTATCAGGTTACCCAGAAGTGTCGTTCATGTGTGGTTATGCCCAGCTTGGAGCCCACTGTTTCACATGTAAAGTGCAGATTTCCCCTGCACAGACTCACAGACATGACTTTACCTCTACCAACACTGAATTTCACCACTGTTTTGCACAGTCGGTCTTGCAAGGTTTTCCAGAACTTCTTAAGCTCTGCCCTTGTCCTCACTGCCCTACCATCAGTAAACTTTCCCAAGGCAAGCTCTATTACAGGAATTGCACTACAATCAGTTCAATCTGCTCTTTGCTATCGTTCAACCAATTAGTTTCCCATGGAATTTTTTTTTTTTTCTTTCTTGTAATGTCTCCTAGCTTTCAGTTTCCTAAATGCCTCTTTAAAATGTCAGCTTCCCATTAATCACCACCCAGTTCTCAGCTACCATGGCAGTTCAGAGTGAGAGGTTACACGCCCCACCTCGCAATTCAGTTATTTCAGAACTAATGCGCTAATACCATCAGTGGCCTGCTACTCTTGGTTTTGAAACGTTGTTCTGCAGACTTTTTTTAGCCACTTCAGTTCCTGAGAGATCTTATCCACAGGAGAACATCCTTACAACTAGGAACTGAGAAAGATTTTCATTTTTAAGCCACGGAAGTGAGGGGATCACTCATAAACCAAAGGTAATGGAAGATACACTGTGTTTCATATCAAGCTTATCAGAACAGACCAGACAATGCTTTAACACCGTGACAGAGCAGCTCTCTCCATCCTTCCTTAAAATAAATGCAGAGACAAACATTGAAAAAGGGGTCAAGTTCATATTAGGAGAGAGAGGCAGAACGGAAGACAGTATCTGCACAGAGTGAAATACAGGAAAACGTGTGAGCAACCTGATCTAGTTGAAGATGTCCCTGCTCCTTGCAGGGGGATTCAATCACGTGACCTTTAAAAGGCCCCTTCTAACTCCAATTATTCCATGATTCTGTGATTCCAGGTTGGCACACCAAATCCTGCATTTCGTCAAATCAAGAAGCAAGTCCAGCTTACAACTGCCTTTACAGATGGCAAGTAAACACACTGATGTAAAGACCAGATCATAGCACACGAGGGCAGCAGGCAACTGAGAAAGGAAAACAGACCTTCTCCTCCTCCTCCTCCTCACCCTAGCTTTTAAAAAAAAATTAATCTCACCCACCTTCAAATGTAGGGAAACAGAGTTTGAAAAGGTAACTTCACTAAAAAGAGCTACAATGCTTCCATTGTAGTCCAGAGGGTCCAGAGTAGGCCACAAAGATGATCAGAGGGCTGGAGCACCTCTCCTGTGAGGACAGGCTGAGAGAGTTGGGGCTGTTCAGCCTGGAGAAGAGGAGGCTCCGGGGAGACCTGATAGCGGTCTTCCAATACCTCAAGGGGGCCTACAGGAAAGATGGGGAGAAGCTGTTCAGTAGGGCCTGTTGTGATAGAACAAGGGGTAATGGGTTTAAATTAGAAGGAGGTAGGTTTAGATTAGATATGAGAAAAAAATTTTTTACAATGCGAGTTGTAGAGCACTGGAACAGGTTGCCCAGAGAGGTGGTGGATGCCCCATCCCTGGAATCGTTCAAGGCCAGGCTGGATGAGGCTCTGAGCAACCTGATCTAGTCAGGGATGTCCCTGTGTCGTAGTTCAGCCCCAATCGGGACCAGACTACGCAGTCTCTCTCTCGCTCCCCCCACCCTCTGAGAGAATAGGAGGAGATGATATAAGAAAAACGGCTCAAGGTTTGAGATAAGGACGGGGAGAAATCCTTAAAGTTACCGTCACGGGCAAAACAGACTCGACTTGGGGAAAACTATTCATTTATTTCTAAAATTAGCAGGAGAATGAGACAGGGAACAAGATAACCTCCCCCCACCCCTCCCTCTTCCCAGGCTTAACATTATCTCTACTACCTTCCCTCCCGAGCGGCACGGGGGGGGAGAAAGGGAATGGGGGTCGCGGTCAGTTCATCACGCGTTGTTTTTACGCCGCTGTATCATCGTCGGGGGAAGAACTCCTCGCATTCCTCCTCTGCTCCAGCGTGGGGTCCCTCCCATGGGCCACAGTCCTTCATGAAACTGCTCTGGCGTGGGTCATCTCTTCCACGGGTGCAGTCCCTCTAGAACAGCTGTCCCAGCGGGCCCTCCACGGGCCACAGCCTCCTTCAGGCCTCCACCTGCTCCGGTGTGGGGTCCTCCACGGGCTGCAGGTGGATCTCTGCCCCTCCGTGGACCTCCATGGGCTGCAGGGGGACAACCCGCTCCACCATGGTCTTCACCACGAGTTGCAGAGGAATCTTGGCCAGAAGCCGTATTACTCCTCCCCCTCCTTCTGAACTGACCTTGGCGTCTGCAGCCGTTCCTCACAACAGGCTGGCAGACGCCTCTCAGGATCCTTTTTACATCTTATTCACTTCTCATCTCCTCTCCACTTCTTGCAGCCAGGCCGGGCCGAGTTGGGCCCAGTCGGCTGCCCGGCGGGAGGCCAGAGGGTGAGGCCTGCAAGGCCCATGAGGCTCACGCCTCCCCCTCTCTGCCCCCCGCTCAGCTGCTTCACATCTTCTCCTCCTCTTTTTCCTGTTTTCCCCTACTTAAATACGTTATCGCAGAGGCGTTATCACGGAACATTCTGCTACCAATTGGCTCGGCCTTGGCCAGCAGCAGGTCCGCCCTAGGCCCGGCCGAGTCCCCTGAACAAAGGGGAGCGACTTCTAGCAGTTTCCTACAGAAGCTGCCACCTTAGGCCCCACCTCACTAACAAAACCAGAACACCCTGCTTCTTGCAGGGGGGTTGGACTAGATGACCGTTGAAGGTCCCTTCCAACCCTAACCATTCTATGATTCTATGATTCCATTTCTGAGTAAGAATTAATAATCAAAAGTTATAAAGTTGACTTTTTTCAATAAAAAACTAAGATACCTCAGGATTTGGTGAACTACTTCTTAGGAGGAAAATGCAACACTTACATGGCTCAAACTTAGCGAAGCAGATCTGATCAGTCCTAAAGATAATTTTCTTTGATTAAGAGGATAATGTCTGCACAAACACTATTAATTTCAATAGGTTAAAAACAGGGACAAGGAAGAATATTAGAAAAAAAAGAAAAAAACCACAACATTATTTTATGCATCAGGTATTTATAGAGCCTGCTATAATTGTGTTTGAGGACCTTATAAATAATTAGTCTCATGAGTGTTATTATTATTCCCTGCTTTACCAATGGGGAAATAAGTCAGGCGCAAAGTAATCAGATGGCTTTCCCAAAGCTTCAGATGAACGCTGTATCAGAGGCACAGAATGAAGCAAACCGATGCTAACGAATCCAGTCCAGCACCTTTACCAGACACATATGAAGACACACAGTCGTGACACCAAGCACGCACGCACTCATCCTCCTAACAGCTCACTCATCTTCTGAATGCTTTTCACATGGGCACGAGACACCTCGCGCAGGCGATGTCCACTTGCTAATGGTGAGGCCAATTTTAAATTCAGAACCTGTAAGGAAGTAGGCTGGAAATTTCTACAATATTTTGCTCCCTCCCACACAGATAGGATCTTTTCAAAGTTGCTTAAGAAACTGAATCAAGTGAATCGAGTCAACACAGCAAGAAATATCTGGCTTACCTGCTGGTATATTAAAAGCAAGATCAAGAAAACTAAAGGCTCTTTGCCTGGGTTCTGTGAGAAAAGAACACACCGGAAGCCTGAAACACCCATCACAGTCTACTTCACCACTCAAACATACTCTGAGATAAGACTGAACACTTTTGCAATGAGGTGGGGTTACTTGTTGGGGAGTTTTTTGAGTAAGAGTTCATTTTGGGGAAAATTGGTATTTTAAAGCAAAAATATCAGACAAAGCACTAGCAAATCTTGTCCTACCTTACATCACAGGTCCTTTAACACTCAGAAATTATTCCTACGTGCCACTGCACTGTGCTTTTATAAAAGGCTGAAAACAGTACATTACCAGTATAAAAAGCTTTACTGTTGGGATACTGAACAGCTAGGAAGAACCTATATCACTGTTAGCTTCTCAGCTAAATACAGCCTGTTAATAACAAAATGACAAAAGCCATTCATATTTTGGAATCCATTGGTAAAACCTCAGGAACATCAATGCCACACTGTACCATTAGGAGAAGTATCACTTGGAAATAAATATACATATAAAACACAAATAAGAAGCAGAAATATTTACAGGTTTCTGCCATCCTTGGATGAATTTACACTTCCTCTCTAACACAAGTTCTCTCTGATTGCAATTATGAGCTGCAGCACAAAGCAAAGGCTAATTTTTGCAAGGAAACAGTTGGCCCAGAGTCAGCCCAGAGACAGAAGATAAGGCAGGGACCCAATGAGGCAGGAGGAGGGGAACTACTGAGCCCTCCACTAAACGTGCCCTCTGAGGGGCTCGGTGCTGCACTGGCCACCCTTCCCACGGCACAGAGCGCTACTGCTCTTCCGGCCGTGGAGCACTTGGCCTGTTTCTGAAATACTAACCTAGTATCTGCAGCTGAATGACAGTTCTGAACATTCCTTAGCGGCTTACTGCCTCCCTTCTTGGTGGACACCTAATTTTTGGCTGAATTATCAGTTTCTTCAGATGTCCCGTGTTCCATCAGACAGCTGCTACACTCTACTCCCTCCCTATTTTTTTTCAGTACATAACTTTTTTTTTTTTTTGACAAACATACATGATGATGAGTTTTGTTTGGTGAAACTAGCTTCAGAAATTCTTGTTCCTTTCTCCTTCCTCATCCACTCTTTCAACTCACTCAATCCCAACCCTTCACTATTGTTTTAGCTGGACAAGTTTAACTGCAACTGCTCTTCAAATCCGAAATGACTCAGGTTAAAAACAGCCTTGGGAAGGTCTTTTTCTTTTTTTGACCAATTCCGCCCATTATCTGGTTTACACCATGGCCCTACAAAGAGTTGAACAAATACAAGGTAACAACCTGACTATGCAGTAAGAATTTTTTTATGGCACCAAAGAACAAAGTACTGGGTACCTAGTGCCTCAAGCTCCTTTTCCACCTGTGTTTCCCTAGGGAAGGCCTGGCTTAAACCATTCCCACTTCTGCCCCCTACCAGTCCCCAACAGTTGCATCGCTGAGGAGGGTTAGGGAGGGCAAGGAGGCAAGTTATATTTGATCTGGGTGAGCTCTCTGACCCAGACACATGCACTCCACCACCACATGAACTTGCACAACAACATGAACTAGCACAACAGCAGAAGCAGCCAGAGGATGGGAACAAAAAAGATCAAGCACCGGGAGAAAGAAGAGCTCAGACAGCTCAAGGAGCTCCAATTGTGGCGCGATCACTGCCCCAGCCCAACACCCATGGCACCTACACCAGATTGGGCTGCTCACTGCAGCATTCTGCACAAACACAGACAAGAACCTCACCTGGATTTGTTATTGATTAATCAATAACTGCCTTTAAAATATGTCCTACTTAAGCATGGATGTTCCGCATCGTAAGACTTTCCTTAAAAAGATGTTGTACAAAGCAAACTCAGAAGTAGACTGGGCTGGGAATTTTCAGTGAAATGTTTTTCCACTGGAGGATAACAATTTGTTGAAACCGAAACTTTTCTTCGTAACTTTCACTGAAACAGTCTGACAAAACTTTAAACAAAAACCATTTCTCAGGTCCAGGATGGAATTTCTATGAAAAACAAAAGCACGTGCACAAGAGCAGAGCAGACAACAGGTTTCTGGGATGGGCATTCACCAGCAAAGTGACTGTTGGATTTGGGGTCCAATCTCCGCTCTGCTGAATTTGGCTTCTCCATTTGGATGCGCTCCATCAAGATGCTAGAGACAGTGCCTACTCAAAAGGGCTACTGACTGCTATGGATCAGTCTCTCTCTTTCCTGAGTGTTTTTTTACTAGAAAAGTTGAAAGTTTTCATAGAATCATAGAATCATTAGGGCTGGAAGGGACCTTCAAAGGCCATCTAGTCCAACCCCCCTGCAAAAAGCAGGGACATCTCCAACCAGATCAGGTTGCTCAGAGCCCTGTCCAATCTGGCTTTGAACACTGCCAGGGATGGGGCATCCATCACCTCTCTGGACAACCTGTGCCAGTGTTCCACCACCCTCAGTGTAAAAATTTTCCTTATGTCCAGTCCGAATCTACCTCCCTCTACTGTAAAACCACTACCCCTTGTCCTGTCACAACAGGCCCTGCTAAAGAGTGTCTCCCCATCTTTGCTGTAGCCCCCTTTAGGTCCTGGAAAGCTGTGATAGGGTTTCCCTGGAGCCTTCTCTTCTCCAGGCTGAACAGCCCCAACCCTCTCAGCCTATCGTCACAGGAGAGGTGCTCCAGCCCTATGATCATTTTGGTGGTCTTCTCTGGACTCACTCCAGTATCACTTCAGTGTGACACATGGAAAAAAGGTCAGTATTGAAATAATGACACTTCTGTGAGATGGGAAAATATTTTCCAGCTAGTTCTACCTGGTTCTCATAAGATTTACCTCAGCATTTGAAACAATTCTCTGGCAAATTTCCCGGTCTGACACACATGCCTTATTTAGCCCTTAAGTAAAATTCAGTGGGCAGCACAGTGATGAAGGTCAGAGGAAGAGCAGCAGAGGTATACAGCAAACAGTAAATCTCTTTATGGAATAAAAGAAACTGTAGGTTGAAAAGTCAATGGGAGAACAAAAGTGGATAGCAATTTCACTTAAAACTTCTCCCTCTGTGAAAGTTTCTGTATGAGTACGGATCCATCAATAACCCATTTCACAATCAAAATCACCCAAGGTGTTTTCCCAGTGCCCACAGATCTCCTTATTTTCCACCAAGACAAAGCACCAACACAACTAATTCACTTCAGTGAAATTGCTCTGAACCAACAGTCAGGCATCAGGAGTCACATGACTTTGGATAATTCACACTCAGTTTTAAAGTTAAAAGAATTATGATTAATGCTTTAAAATATACGAGAAACATATTTTAAGCTCTGTAAGTTTAAGACAAATATGTAGCTCCACACATTTGTAACACAGTATTTTAAAATTGTCACCATAAACTATGATTAAAATTGTGGTTCTTTCTGTTGCTCTATTTGAATGTTGCTTATACATAAAAAATTATCCAGACATATGTAACCAGCTACCATTGCACAGTTCACATATATGCAGCACACACATGTCCTGGTCCTATCAAACCCTAGAGGTGGAGAATTTAAAAATTCATGTGAATGTGCCATATCTGACTTGCCACAGGCACGCTCTTTCACTGCCTGTCCAACACGTTGTACTGCACTAGTTAGTGTCCCAAAGTGCCCCTTTTCTGCTAGACAAACAGAAAAAAAAACCCAAACAAACCAGTCAACACTATAAAGTGAAAAACAAACTTGATGTTTAACATTAGAATGCTGAAGTTGGCAGAGTTTTACTCGTTGTGTGGCCAATGTCACTTTAAAAGCAGTATTTTTCCTTTAAGCACTGTCACCAGGCCCACACATAGTCTACAAATAGTGTCACATCGCAGCCTGCTCTTTTAGTTTAATAATTAGTTCCAAAAGGTTACATTCATATTTTCATAATTATTTCTAACATGTTTTTGAGATCTCCCTCTCAGCTTGCTGTCTGGGGATATGAGTTTTTAAAGGGATAAACTAAAGTTTGTTACAGGGGAATTTTTAAAACAGCACAGTGTTGACCTAGTTTGAATTCTACACTCTGAAACCTATTGCAACAACAGTTACAGAGACAGCAATTCGGTGCTAATTACCCACTTTATTTTTTTGCATCCTTCTGATATTACTGAGTTCTTGCATTTCCAAATTTCCCTCTTCACCAAACCCAAGTTAATGGACACAAATAACTAGCTAAAAATTGGTCATGTTGATGGGTCGAGCACATGACATGAAAAGGATTCAGACAGTCATTAGATCTCAGACTTCTGAGACCCAAAATCATACCACATGTGGCCCACTTTTTATTATTATTTACACAGATGTAATAAATTTTAGCTGCTTTGCAACATAACAAACATGGAACCAGCTTCCCTCTTACTCTATACTTACGGCTTTTTTTTTCCTTGTATGGGTTTTAATTCCTACTTTAAAACGGAAGATTTAAAATGGACATAACAGATCCTCACTGGCAAAACACAGGCATCACTGTCAACATCTCTCAAAAGAGCAAGTCTCGCTCACTGGTGTTAGAAGACAGCAAACTAGCTAATTCCACCTGGCAAGACAACGTTGCTTCAGCTTACCTATTCCAGAAACATTCACGTCGGCCCAACACACACAGGAGGTGTCCCTGAGCAAGCCAAAGGAGGCACTGGATGGAGATGATGCTTTTGTCACCTCCTCACTACCAGCGTGTCAAGGACTCAGTGAGGCAGGCTCAGAAAATAATCTGATGGGATTGCCTTTGCTGCTTCCACTAACTGCATTCTCCACAGAGGCAGCACCAACAAATACACACAGACATCGCTTCTGGTCTCAGTAGACTACAAGGTGAGGCTGAGTAGCATGAGGAAGCTGTGCTGCCGGCGTATCTCCTGCCTTAGCAGCTAAGGGAACAGCACCTTGCCAGCACGGTGTGGCGTTCTCTTCCTTTGGATGGTAGCAAGGAGAGGACTGCTGTCTTCTTGTAAATCTCCATCTTTCACAGACATTATTTGCCATTATCATAGTAAGCTGAAATCACAGACTCTCAGATATCAGCAATGCCATGTGGTCATTTCTACACTTGGCTAGTTCTCTGCTGGTAAAACCATTTAATCCAACACTGTTAAGTAAAGCCTCTGGAAAGACTATTCCAAAATTATCAACGTCATTATCTCTGGGAGTAACCAAGACACGGGTCTTGGATGCTTTACCAAGAAAAGGCCATATCCAAAGACCTTGCCCCCTCAGTAGAGGCAACAGAATAAGTTATTCTACATTAACTGCTCCTTTGTAACCTACAGCTCAGTAAGGGGAGGCTTACCTGATGGCAACTGCTCCTGTGCACGTCTCTAGCCTGAAGGCCACAGCAGCTTCCCTCCCAGTGAAAGAAGGTAAAATGTCTCGCTGCCAGAGATAGCTTGTTTCTGTGAACAGCCATGGTTGCAGTGTTCAGAACATACAAGTCCTTAGGTTCAGGGCTTTCTCAGATTTTAGTAAATATAGGCAGCCTTGACAGACTGCTATCCTGGTATAAATGCAATGCATGTTTCTTGACTCCTGTAAGTTGATATGAAGCAAGAAAACAAGAAGTTTTACAACTTGGGATTTCAAATTCCACAATTTCAAACTTCCCTGCCTGCTACTACTATCTCACTATCACTCTGGCCTCAAGCAGCAACGATTTTCGTATCACTATGGTTGAAATTCTAACGGGGCAGCGAGCTGCTAAGACAGCTTTGCATGACAAAGCCCCTCAACAGGGGATCACAGCAAAGATATTTTGGGTATTTGGGAAGCGTTCAATGGTTAATGAAACTGCATCCCAAAATCTCGAGCTAAAGTGCTACAAGTCTGCTGCACACCTGGCTTGGCCATCTTTCCAATTCAGCAGACCCAGCCCCGTGAAGTCTCAATGGCAGTCACCTTTACACTGCTCCTTTTAACTCCCCTCCTCACACCTGCCTCGTGGTGGTTCTTCTGTTTCCATTTCCCTCTTGCACTCTCAGTAACAGGCACCTTCCTCACATAACTTTTCTGTTTACTTCTCTCAAACCAATTTCCAGACTACTGTCTCTGGCCTTCCAACCTCCTACAATATCAAGCCCTTCAGCACAAAAGAGAAAAGAGCAGCAGATTCACGAGTTGGCAGATGCATCACAGCCCAAGTACTGTAACTGTCTTGCAGCTGTCTGCAGCTTCACGCATACCTTCTCTTGCCTTTTGGAGATGCCAGTATGTCAAAACCCGTTACACACAGCATGGAGAATTCTACTGACTCTGGTATCACATTTTTCCTTATCTGGGAGCACTGGAGTCAATTCTGTTCCTCTCTTCCGTACATTCACTTAGAAAGTATAACAACATTATTGGCACAATACATTAGATGACCAAAATAAACACAGAGTGGCCATTATTTTTTTGTTGTGGAGCAGTCATGGGACACGATTGTACAAGACCAGGGGCAATGTCAGCCACCTTCACTGAAAGCAGGGATCTAAGCCCAACGAGAACTGCAGGTACTCCATGCCATAATAAAACATACAGACTATGACATACATCCATACGCAGCAGCCAGTTGAGGAGGCACCAGCAGATGGTGCCCCAGAACACGAACGCTGTCATCTCCAGGGGTTTACTGAGCACCACACACCAGCTCAACCTCGGCAGAAATGGCTTCCACTGCACAACTCTCTGCACGGTGCTCTTACTCTTTAGTGTCCCTGAAAGGCAGGAGCAGATAATTTCAGTTTCCATAATTATCAATTTCCAAAGTACCAATTCATTTAATTTAAATAAATACTTTTATTTAGAAAATTAATCACAGGAAAAGCTTACAAACAGCAAAGCTCCTTTACAAGAAATCCTTCAGAGAACATGACTAATGTACCTGTACTTTTTAAATATAATAAAACATTGACTCAAGGCCCACTCATTTTCTTACTCTGATTTTTTCTTTTGTTGTTTTTGTTTCTTTACAATATTTCAACCATTCTCTGGATGGAAAAAAACATCAGCTTAGTTTCTGAACACAAGTAAAAGTCCTTTCACTTCTACTTAGAATTCAGGATTCTCACAGGCACTGCAGTGCAAGAGGCCCCACGCACTTCTTTGTCTACAGCAGCAAGAGCTTTTCATTCTCAGAGCACTGCATGGTACATCTGGAGTTCTCCCAAATCCAATCAGCTTGATCTTGGCTTTCCCCCCCCCCCCCCCGCTTCTATTGATTTGCAGAGAATGTCCAGACACACACAGATGTTACGGGTTGCCAACTTCTTTCTTGTGTAGACATGCTGTAAGAACTTTAATTCTGTATTTTCTGAGAACGGCCACATTTTCTGAAGAAAAACAATTCACTCCATCTCCTAAGAGCCAAGCAGTATTTCAGTCTTCACACCCACACCTCTCATGCCAGAGCCAGAGCCCTTCCCAGTAACACCTTTCCGCACAGCTACATCCACGCTCTCCCCACACCCTTAGGTGCTGCAGTCACAACCTCTCAGCTTTCTTGGAGCTAACTGCCTCCTGCCTCACTCTGTCCTCCAGTTCCCTACAAGCATCCTTCCAAGTCTTTTTTCTTCCTTTTTTTTTCTGGCAAAAAAAAAAAAAATCCAGGTGTCCTGACCTTTCTGTTTTGCCTATATTACCAAAGCTTCCCATTGCAAATTCCCATGTGCCTACGGCCACGTTGCTTCAATTTAATTCACTCAGTATTAACACTAACTGACACTCCTCCAAGAGTCATCAGTTTAAAAGTAAATACTCTTCAACACAGGAATTTCCCAACAGCTTGCTATTTATAGAAACTCATTTGCTTCCATATAAATGACAAAATAGCACATCACAGATTCAGCAACCTCAGAGATTGCTGCCATCTTACCAATTTTGCTACTGGCATCTCAGAAACTCTTTTCACCTCAGTCTCTCTAATTGTCCATGTGGAAAACAGGAAAACCACTACTAATTTTCCTCGTAAAATGCATTAAGATGTACCAATTAACACTGCTAATCAAGAGTTGGTTATGACTACAGAATATCAAGGATAAGCAGCTACAAAAAGCTATCCATACAACACAAACATCAGTTAACACTAGTGTTGAACTCAAAGAGTAAACACAACTCCTTTTGGAGCAGTGGCTCAATTACACGGCTACAGCACTGACTGATCCTCCTCCCACCATTATGTGCTTGGTAAACACATAGAAAGGTTATTTCTTTTCACTGTCGTTTAATATCAGTTTGCTAATATCAGTTTCAATATTAAAATAGATGGCTTAGGTTATTTTAAGTTCCTCATAAATAAAATAATCATCCTCATGTAAAAATGAGTGAGAAAAGTAACACGTGTACATCTGTAGAGTTATTAATGATGTTTTTGCTAACATTTCTGTTGAATATCCACGCTTCCTGTTTAACATCGGAAATTTGTCTCCCCCAGATCTTGGTTTCACTCTTGGTCTTTTTCTCCGGCATTTAAATGGAACTTTTTGACATTTTTGTTTAGGCACAGTAATATTACTGCTTTATGAGATATATCATAAAATATAACATCTTATAAAATATTCCTCCAGTTTCTCTGAATGTAGAATCTAAACTTATAGATCTTGATAGATACTAGACTTGATGATATTTCCGGTAGTAACTGGAGAACTGTCTTGCAGAGATATCTAACAAAGGGGTTTCCCCTTTCCTTCCCTAGGCACTAACCATACATACAACAGCTAGAAGCAATCAGTTACACAATCCATACGTCTAATGTCAACTCTCACTGAACCAACAGGATTTGACCAACAGTACCTTGCAAGGAAAGCGCAGAATTTTGCTACCTAGAACTATGATCTGACCTTTGGACTGTCACGGGTTTCGGTTTTTTTTTTCCTCTTCTTAAACTATGATTATACAGGCTCTCCCATGTACAGTTCACAAAAAATAATTTAATAGCCATGAGTGAGACAAATCATTTAGCCACGCTCTGAAAGCAATGTTGTTAACACAAGACCTAGGTTGGGAAGGTAGCAGCGCTGCATCTCTAGCCAGCAGTCCCTGGATGAGGCACTCAGTTTGAAAAAGCCCTCTGATGGTCTGAAGATGGATACACATTGGCTGAACAGGTACAGTACGAGTGGCTTCAGCACACACAAGAAACTTGCAGCATGCTCAGCACAGAGTTATTCTGCACATATGTAAAATTATACAAGTACTCTCAGTAGACAGAACTGTCTCGCCTTCAAGATAAAGCTGCTCAAACGGAGGTTTGGTAGCCAAGCTAGAAAACCCAGCTTCTTCTCTCCACCTTCACTGCAATCTCAGGGCATTGCCTTGAAAAAGATAGAAGCGCAGATTTCATGCTACCAGCTCTCAAGCAGAGCCATACTGAGTGCAAGAAAAAAGGCCATGGGGAGAGAGACAGAGACCAACAACAGATCTCCAACCCTTACAGTAACCGCCATGAAGCAATTTCAAATATGAGCTGTCCCTGTAAAACCTGTTCTGAGACACAATACTCATGTTCTTTCTCCCCTTATACAACAGTCTTCATTAAAATATCACATACCCTCTCTTCCTCTTGGGCTATGAACTAGAATTTAACCTTGGACATGGACAGCTACATCCCTGTTTTCTACTTTAAAGAATCATTTACAGGATTATGCAAACTGCTACACATTACTCCAGAAGACCACTGCCTAGTTGCTAAAGCAGTAAGGTGGTGCAACCAGGATAATCAACCACATCTTAGATGTTAGTGTCTAAAATCCATTTTTCACTACGGCAATCCAGGAGTTAAACGTAATACAGGAATAAAATTACTTTGGGAATGAAAGGAGATAGTCTTTGGAAAGGAGGAGTGTATTTTTTTCAGAACTATGTGTCACCCTTACTACTATCATTAAGCCAAAGTGCATTATTTTATCACCAGTTCCAGTGGGAAAAAAAAACCTAGAGCCAAAATCAGGAGATACTTATAAGATAAGCGCTCCAAACCTGCACATTAAAATGAAGCAAATCATCAATGCAAAGCACTTCTTGGTTTCTGTGACATCAGGATTAGGACAAGATTATTCAGAAGTAGGCACAAAGTTCCTGCAAAACGTAGCAGTGAAATTTCACTCTCATTTACTCACAAGGAAGATAAAAGCAGGAGTCAGCAACTTCCCCAGGCCACGGGGGAGGCAGTCTCATAGTTAGAATGAGAGCATGGGAGCCTCTAAACCACATCCCTGCTTAAGGTCATACTTCACCGCACCAGGTAATCCCATAAAAACCTATTAGGATCGGACAGAAAGGAAGAAATTAATATACAGTCATCTAGGAGAAAAGGAAGAATTAGACTACATACCCAAGTGTGTATGTAGTCATACACAGGCAGGAGAGGAAAAACCCTGAATTACCACAAGCAAGGATATACCATACACCATAGGGGGAAACCCCTGTGTTCTACACATGAATCACATTTGTTAATAATGAAATTATAACCCAAACCACAAAAGGTATTCTGTATTCACCCTAACTTTTTTTTTTTTATTAAAAAGATAGGAAATGGGGTCAAAACTGCTATTGCTTCTCACACTGTGAGAGAAATCTGTCTCAGTCACAGACTTGGCACGTTAAGTTTGTGAGACACTGGGAGATCAGTTTCAGCATGGGAAGATAACCTAGCATTTGGAACAGTAAGTATTTGAAATGAAACAAAGTTTTAGACAGATGGTTTTCTTGGTGCTTAAGTCAAGGATAGCTGTTTGGTGGAAAATAAAACCCCAAAACCAACAACAAACCCTAAACAAAAAACTGCCATTGTACTAGAGCTACCTGGCTACATGTATTACCTGAACCAGAATCCCTTGGTCATCTTGTTTCTTGTGTCACATCTGGTTGTGAAGCCACGGGAACTGCCACTCCCTCTGGTCCCTACATACCAACACAATATAAGTTGTAGTGTATTTGCAACATGAAGGAGAGTGTCTTAAGACTCTGAAATGGTTTTATTTACTAATACTCATGAACACAGCTGCAGAGAAAACCTGCAATCCAGTACACCATCAACGGTCAGGCTAGCCTCCATCTGTCATGGTACTGGCTAGGATTCAAAGCTGTGATTTTATCCGATTAAAACGTAGGCTATGGGATGAAAGAACCTGTCTGCATCCTCTTCCTAAAACATCTCACCTGCATGTTGTACTCCCTATTCACACTATCCATATGCATATCCACTTTCTAAATGAGCTTCCTGAAATTACGGTCATTGAACAGTGTGAGTTTTATTTCAAACGCAAATGCACTAAATTTTAAGTGCTGAAAGATTCAAGTTGAGAATCTCCACCTGAAATTTGATCCAAATTTCCACCACATACCATTTCTGTATTACCACTGCCCTGTGCATGATCAACTAGAATTTCTCAACATAACAGGGTTCCTCCATGGATCTGGCAACATAGTTGAAGTCTAGGTTTAAGAAGTGGAAAGGCAGTGAACTCTTCTTAAATTCTGAAGCCTCAGCTCATATTTTGAAAAGAGGGACATTTTTCCTTTGGGGATAAAACCAAAACAAACAAACAAACAAAAAGATTCTACCATGACCTTTTGTAACTTTTGTATAGGTATCACATAGTGCTTCAGAAAAGCACACTGAAGACTACACACCTCTTACTACTCTATTTTCTACAGCAGTTGAGTTCTATTTTACATAAAGCAGAATCACAATTGTTCCAACGTGACAGTCACTTCTGATGGTTTTGGCAGCAATTGCCATAAGTAAAAGCTATTATACGTACAAAAAAATGGAAGAAAAGAGGTGTGGTATTAAGATAAACAATAAAACTCAATGGCTCATTTTCACACCTTCTAATAAAACAGGGAATGGATTCTTGGATTAAAAGAGTCAGAATCCTGTTGCTGTTCTCTAGGTTTTGGCATCCTAACAACTGTCACCTTCCCAAGAACTCCCTTCTTCTTCCCACTACATATGCTTCTGACCTCTACCTCCTTGTTTCAGGAAACAGTTGGTCAGTTTGATTTATCAGTAAATTTTCTCATTTTCTTGAATGCTTAGTATTTTTAAGAGATTTTAATGTCTAATACTATCAGGTGATATCAACTCCCCTTTTCAAAGGGTATAATGAGTTGCCTCTGGCATCAGAGAAAGTAATTTTCAGCCGTAAAGTGTTTTACTAACTCAGAACTCCAAAACTAAAAACATCTCATCAGGAGGGGAAGAAAATCACGCACGAATACATATAATTCTAACAGCTTCAATTTTCAGATGCTCGCGCTAACAATGGGTAAGTCTTACACTCCTCAACCAATTACAGTATCCTGACAGGATCAGGAGGAACCATCAGCATTAAATCTCTTCTTAAAACAGTAGGAATAAAAATGTGATGGTAATTTCATGTCAAAATATGAAGAAAAAAAAATAAAAATCACACTATACCAAAACATAATCACAAAATCTTCTGAACAGATGTTTCACAGAGGTAATGTTCCATTTCCTTCCGGAAACGTCAAGAGCTTTCCCTGGGGGACTCAAAGGCTGATCAAAGCCTCACACTTTGCACAGAAAGCTTATTAACAGAAAAGGCTTCTGCAAAGTAGGGATTATGAGCCAGCAGCAAAAGCCTGCTACTTCATTTTAGTATCTGGCTCAAATGTTTACACGTCAAATTAGGAATAAATAGCTTGTGTTAGATCACGCAGCTCATTAAAGGCTGGAAAAAGAATGATTTGCAATAAAAAGAATGTATTATACAAATTCAGCATTAAAATAATAGCAGTTTCCTAGAGTCAAAATAATGACAATATTGCATGTTCACTTCTTTCTCTAGCCTCAGTCTGAAACAAACGCACTGCAAAGTCCTTTTATCATTACTGTGATAATGCACAGTAGTGGTTTCACGCACTGAGCACCTAAGGTGTAACTATCCCTCAAGGAAATCCTGAAGTGTCCAAAATATTTACATCCTATTTGTATTTGCAGTATTAATGGGTTATATGCTGCATCAGATTCAAGTCCTTTGCTTTTCCATTTTGCACAGGTGGAAGCTGCATTTATGTTCTGTTTTTACGGTATTTTCTTCCTGTCCATCCCATTCTCCTCTCCCACCCTGGTTTCTCTTCCGTGCAGTGCTGCCTTTTGGAAAGCCGCAGCTTAACGCTTGGACCTGTCAGGTCCACTCCATTGACAGCTCATCCCACAGACAAAAGCATGATTAAGTGATTATGGTGGAGTAAGCCACAGTCATTTTTATACTTGTTTCAGTGACTGGTATTCTCTGTGGTTAAAAAGGGAACTTTTCACTGATTACACATTCACTGTTCCCCACTTTATCTCACAGAAGCCAGCCTTTCACAGGTGCTGTACTACTGATGCACTAAATAGCAAATCCAAAAGATGTTTTTCCTAAAAGCTTTAAAATGGAATAGGCACAAAATTACACATTCAAGGGCCTCTCTGCTTCTATTTATTTATATAAAAACTTTTACCTTATAACACTTTTAAACTTGGATCTGAACAGAGTAGGGGGACAAAATGCTTACTCTTTCACACATTTGGTTGTGGAATATATGACTGAAGTTGCTATGATGCATTTGACACCAATAAATCACTGTCAATCTTTCCTTCAGTAAGACGTGGAAAATAAAAAGTACAGTAATTTGAATAACAGTGGGAAGACTAATACCCAAGCAAATTTCTCCATCCCTTTTGCTTCAATTGCCAAATTTGTCAATAAGAAATTCCAGAGATCAACTGAGAACCCAGCACTAAAATTTCAACCTTGCTTTCCACAAAAGAGCCTACTGACCGTCGTATCTAGCTACCGAAGCGAGGAAACACCCAAGATAAGTCTGCACCTTGTGCAGAGCTTGTATGCAATTTAAATTTGTACTTTGCGGTTTAATAGACTTCTCATATTCTACCAAGGCTGCAAAAATAAAGTGAGAAGAGAACAAACTCTAATCAGATCACTGTGGTCCTTTCGGAAACCTCTAACTACATGATCAAAGTTTCAATTTCCTGCACTTTTTTATTATTGATGAGCAGAAATAAAGAGTAATATACAGATATAATGAGGTCACAGATCAAATGATTTTATGGTACTTGGATATCATAGCGCACTTTCCTCAGATTATAATCCATTGCTAGAGAAGAGTGCAGTTTCTCTTGCGCAAATCAGTCGTATTCTTTCTGCTACTACTCTGTTCAGTCTTGCCTCTGAAAAATGCTTCCAGAGCTGCAGAAACAAAAATATCTTTCCTAAAGTCCAGAAAACTTAGATGTCCAGAAAACTTAGACTTAACACCTGAAGCCTACCAAACACAAGTTTTCTAGGAATTATTATTACCCATCATTATTTAAGAGCATGTTCAATGTGATACAACAGTAGCTTTTCGCTTTCTGTGTTTATGAAGTTAAACACCCTGGATTTGGATTTCACTTGTCATACCTGGGCATTACTAGAACATGAATAACAAAATAATAGTGTACGCATTTAAACAGAAAACATGTTCCAGGTCTGAAGTGTTTCACATCTCCCCTGCAATTTTGCCAGGTAAGTAGTCTCCACTGGTTTGGAATGTCATACTGCTAGTCTCCTAGGTGGCTTAGTACCAGAGAAACTTACTCCCCCCATTCCTACACAAACCTTGTAAAAACTTGCTTCTACCAAGATCCACTGGTATTTCAGGACATTTTATGATGAAGAAGGGAAGAATTACACTACAGTTTCTGATTTCTCCGTTTAGACGGAGAGATGGGCGTGTGCCGATACGGGTGCCACACTAATCGTCCACATCACAACCCAGCTAGAACGCACAGCATCTCCTTTCAGCCCACGCAATTGCATTTCCTTTCTGAGAAAACCAAGGTGCAGGAGGGAAGGTGACGCACACATGGGTCTTGCATGGGTACGGGGTCATGACGTGGCTGGGACAGACATGCAGATCCAGGGGCATCCATTCTGTTAAAATTACCACAGAACTTCAATTATTAAATACGCTGTTACCATACTATGATGTATAATTTTTATTTTCTGCCGGGGGTGACTATTTCATTGTATTTTTTAAATATACTTCCTACTTTCCCCAGAATTAGGTGCACAGCATATCTTACATACTGCTATCCTGAGTAAATAGAAGCCTTCTTTTAGGTATTCGTATCTATGAGGACACCTCCCAGCCTTCTCCTCCAGCTCAGCCCCAAAGCTCCCCGCTTTGTTTGCACAAAGCTTGTAAAAAGCACTACGCACAGCTAACCTAGCTACTATTCCTCATCAGTCTCTGCTCTAGACAGCAGAAGCTTATTTTCAGTCTCACAAATCCACGTTCCACTGCTCTTCTGTACTCTGTTAGTACTAGGATAACAGCGACAGACTCCTTCTACTATCTCTGTGGTGAACAAAAGTCTTCCTCAACCAAGGAAACAACGTAAGCTGGATCACAGAGTAGTTGCAAAAGACCAAAACTGGCAACATAAAAAAAAAAAATAAATAAAACAAAACAAAACCACCACCAGAGAAAAGAGTACAGAATGGCCCCAATACAACTATGGAAATCACCTGTGTGAATCAACCAACTTCTCTAATGGCCCAGTAGCAAACGTCCTTACCTCCCAAAAACTGCACAGTAACAGCTATTCAAACATGTAACAAATGAAACCCATCATTTAGGCTGTGCCAAACTGTATATGTGAGCCCAAGTTCCTGTTATCTTAAGGGAGATAATAGGTCAGAACAAAATGAGTACTCCTAACTTGAAGAGCAAGTCAGAAATTACATTGAGAAAGCGAGAGAAGTAGTAATGGTAAAGGACTTCTGCAGATCTTTCAATAGTCTTAAGATAAAGTAAGGCTTTTACTCCAAAGTCAAAGCAAAAATACATCAAGGAAAACGGTTACAAGTGTAGAACCACATCTACAGCTAGAAGTGACCACAGAGTGAAATCAGACTGCTTCAATATTATAAAACTGAGGTCTGTCTGCCCAGAAAGAATGGAATAGGTTAGGCATGTCCTCTTACCACATTTGCAAAAATACAACCACAGTGCTAACATTTATACTATTGAGAGCTTGAGCAGGACAAACATTCAGCTCTGATCACTGCACTGATGACCTTATGCCAAACCAATGGATTTTGTGATTGTTTCTAAACATAAAGAAACAAATCACTTGTGTTGAGCTTATGGTTTAGAAATGAACTAAATAGTAAACTGCTGTGCCTAGTAGAGCAAACTTAGGAAAACTGAGCTCTAGATAGGGAAAAATATCTTTAACTGTAACAAAGCATTGTAGACACGTATGAAATTCAGCCTATTACAGCATTTGTGTTAGGCGAAAAAATGGCTTTGCTCCATCTATGTTAGTAATGAAATAATTTTCAACATGAGTGAAAGGGAAAGAACCAGGAACACTCCTTAGCTCTGAATCAGCCACTGACACCCACAGAGGATTTTCCTAGCAAAAGATATTTTTTCTTTGGCTTTATATTCAAATTCATTTAGTGCCAGGTCATTAGTATGGAAATTTGCCCTTCTAATCACTATTAAAATTACATTTGTATTCATTATTTCTCTGGTGTATCTCTTAAAACTCCCACTCCTAAACTGAAGCAAATTGTGACTTTTGGTTGTTTTTTTTTGTTTGTGGTTTTGGGTTTGGTTTTTTTTGTTGTTTATTTATTTTTTTAAGGTAATAAATTAATTAATCTACTACGAGAAGACTAAGGCACTACCAGAAATCTCATATGTTGTCTTTGGGACAAAATGGATATAATTCCAAGGCAGAATTTTACACATCATCTATGCTACATGAAAAAGAAACTACAGCCTCCTCATTTGATCCAGCATCCTCGTTTCCCTGATCGGCATCACTCAGGGTTTAATGAAGATACTCTTTCAAAAAGGTCTCCTGAGTCTAATGTTTTGTTTGACAGGACCAACAGAGGATGCCTATGGAAGATACTTCACTATAGTCATTCATGACTTGTGGTTTAAGAGCTTCTTGAACAAAAGGCAGCATCTTTCTTGTTAAAGGAATAAAAATAATACTGGAGCTATAAACTTGTCTAATGGCTTTATAAAACTATGTAAGCTTCTGGAAGCCACAACATCTTGTAGCAAGGAGTTCCTCTGCTTAACTACACCGAGATGGAAAGAAACCTTTTCATTTGGAACTCAACATCTCTGCTTGTTTCACTGTTTATTCTTCAATGACAGAAATATTCCCTCTTTATCCTCTGTCAGCTCACTGAGTTTACAGGCCTCTAATGTCTTTCCTCACTCACATCTCTTCCAGCTTGAAGAGTTTGAGTCTACTTAGCCATCTCTTGCATTTTCATCCCACCCGTCATCTGCTTTGCCATTATTTGTGTCCAGATGTGGGGCCAGTATCACACACACTACTGAAGATGTGAGTGCACCTCAGATTTACAGAACAGAGTTTTGTTCTCCTTTCCTAGTAGTACCCAGCACTCTGGTTTTTTTTATTAATACCAGGCACTGAGGTGAAATTTGAATCGAACTACTCCAAATGCCAAGACAGCCTTCCTAGAATCATTGAATCATAGAATCATAGAATCACATGGTTGGATGGGACCTATAAAATCATCTAGTCCAACCGTCTTCCCACTACCATTGCTGCCACAGCTACTAAACCATATCTTGTAGCTTCTCATCAAGCCGCCTCTTGAACACTGCCAGGGACGGCGACTCCACCACCTCCCTGGGCAGGCCGTTCCAGTGCCTTACCACTCTTTGAGAGAAAAAGTTTTTCCTCAAGTCCAATCTAAACCTCCTCTGGTACAACTTGTGGCCATTTCCTCGGGTCCTGCTTGTTGCCTGGGAGAAGAGGCCAAACCCCTGCTCATCACAACCTGCCTTCAGGAAGTTATAGAGTGCAATGAGGTCTCCCCTGAGCCTCCTCTTCTCCAGACTAAACAATCCCAACTCTCTCAGCCGCTCCTCATAAGACTTGTGCTCCAGACCCCTCACCAGCTTTGTTGCCCTTCTCTGGACACGTTCCAGGGCTTCAATGTCTTTCTTGTAGTGAGGGGCCCAAAACTGAACACAATACTCAAGGTGCGGCCTCACCAGTGCCGAATACAGGGGGATGATTACCTCCCTGCTCCTGCTGGCCACACTATTTCTAATGCAGGCCAGGATGCCGTTGGCCCTCTTGGCCACCTGGGCACACTGTCGGCTCATGTTCAGCTGAGCATCAACCAACACCCCCAGGTCCCTTTCCTCTTCACAGTCCTCCAGCCACTCAGCTCCGAGCCTATAGCGCTGCATGGGGTTATTGTGGCCAAAGTGCAGGACCCGACACTTGGCCTTGTTGAACCTCATGCCATTCAGCTCAGCCCAGTGATCCAGCCTATCCAGATCCCTCTGAAGGGCCTCCCTACCCTCAGGCAGATCAACACCGCCACCCAACTTGGTGTCATCTGCAAACTTACTGAGGGTACCTCAATCCCCTCGTCTAGGTCATCAATAAAGATATTGAACAAGATGGGCCCAAGTACCGACCCCTGGGGGACACCACTTGTAACAGGCTGCCAGCTGGACTTGACTCCATTAACTACTACCCGCTGGGCACGGCTCCCTAGCCAGTTCTTTATCCAAAGAAGGGTATACCTACCCAGTCCACGGGCAGCCAGATTCCCTAGGAGAATACTGTGAGAGACCGTGTCAAAGGCCTTGCTGAAGTCCAGGTAGACCACATCAACAGCCTTTCCCTCATCCACCAGTCTGGTCACCCAGTCGTAAAAGGAAATGAGGTTGGTCAAGCACGACCTGCCTTTCGTGAACCCGTGCTGGCTGGGCCTGATCCCCTGGATGCCACTCATATGCCGAGTGATCTCACCCAAGATGATTTGCTCCATAACTTTCCCGGGTACTGAGGTCAGGCTGACAGGCCTGTAGTTCCCCGGATCCTCCTTACGGCCCTTCTTGTAGATGGGAGTCACATCGGCAAGCCTCCAGTCCTCCGGGACCTCCCCAGATAACCAGGACCGCTGGTAGATGGCCTGAGCGGCACCAGCTACGTTTTTCCCATGTAAGATCAGGACAAGTTTTCAAATCCTTTGTAGTTTTAGGCCACTAAGACCTAATTATAACAAAGTCATTTTAAGAGAGAACTTTCTGTCAAGTCTGAGCTGAAGTCTCACTTGACATCACCGACTGGCATCTAAACTACCTTCTGTATTCAAATAATCAGCTTAGCTGTGACACACTGGGCAGATCACAGCTCGCTTCTGTCTGCAGAGAGTAGGTGGAAAGCCCAACAAAGTACCTTCCTCAGCGATGGTTCCACTAATCCTCAAACAGGTCAGTGTAGGGCCAATACTACTTAAAGTCTTCACTATTGATCTGGACAACGGGGTAGTGTGCACCCTCAGCACCTTTGCAGAGGACACAAAACTGGGAGGAGTGGCTGATAGACAAGACGGTTGTGTTGCTATTCAGAGGGACCTTGAGAGGTTGGGGAAATTTGCCAACAAGAACCTTATGAAGATCAACAAAGGGAAATGCAAAGTCCTGCACGTGGGGAGGAATAACTCTCCCCACAGATCTTAAAGTGTATGAATATATGGTTTAGGGAAGGGGGAGGAGTAAAGAAGATGGAACCAAACTCTTCACAGTGGTCCCCACTGACTGGTCAAGAGGCAATTGGCCAGGAAATTCCACTTAGACCTAAGATTTTAAAAAGGTAACACATTTTGTATTTTTTTCAAAATGTCAAGAGTGGTCAAATACTGGAAAAGGCTGCCCAGAAGGGCTGTGGAGTCTCTGTCCTTGCAGATGCTCAACACCTGACTAGGCATGACCCTGAGCAACCTGTTCTAATTGACACTACTGTGAGCAGGGGGTTGGACTAGACAATCTCCAGAGGTGCCTTCCAACCTCAACTATTACATGAAACCCTACTCTAACAGCTAGCTCCTATTTAGTCACCTGTCCCTTCCTCCCATGTCACACAGATCCTGAGGTGTGAAGACGATATTCAACAGCACAGCATTTCCTTCCATTTCAGAAGCTGTAAGGGAGGTAATTTGTTGAACACGTAACAGGCAAGAAAACAAGCAAAGCATGCAGAAATATTATTTTTAGCCTGGCTAGAGGTACTGCGTAGACTCATCTTCCTCATGGTGATTGAAATAAGGATACGCACAATCCTCTCTTAAGAAGCCTTAAACTCTGTTATGGGCTCAAGATGCATTTGATGTTTAATACTACTTCATCACTTTGTTCCTCTAAGAATTAATTTCAATTGATCACACAGAAAAAGATGACACTGTCCAGCATTTTGAGACAGTGGATGACAAAGACTTCGGGAACAACTTCTTCCCCAGCAAATATCATATTCAGTCACCACTGTGCTACCTTCAAAAAAACTCCTAAGAAGAAACATGGCATGTGTAGATAACTCTACGCTTGTATAGCCTTCCACATTTTAGACTTTAAAAGCATAGCACGAAACAAGTAATGACCTGAGTTTCTGAACACCTCCCTTCATTCAGGTGCACACATCCAACTCTTTCAGAAGGGGCTCATACACCACTCGCCTCTTACTAGATAAAAGTCTTCATTTTAAGGATAAAGACCTCTTTCCTGCCATCAGCCATCCACTGAAAGTAAATCATAGAATGGTTAGTGTTGGAAGGGACCTTCAAAGGTCATCTAGTCCAAAACCGTAACGAGAGTGTGCTTCTTTTATTTGAAATTAAGCAGTGACCAAGACCAACCTATTCATCACCACAGACAAGGGCAATATTGCCCCTCCACATTCAGACAGATCCCTTACCATTGCTAGTTATGTCATAGTTATCAGAAGTCACAATCGACAGCCACCTTAATGACAAATCTGCTGTACAGATAACAGTCTCATTTGTCCACAGTTTGGCATTTACAGTGTCACAAACACTATTTAGTTGTCTTGAACAGACCATAAAAATGAGCAAAAACATACCTTTCAGACACCAAGAAAATATTAAGTCCTTGAAGACCACAAACAGGTTCACACGTGTAAAAAAAAAAAAAAAAAAAAAAAAAAAAAAATCTCTTTATGACTATTGCATACATCATCTACCAAAAGCAGTGAAAATTCAATTCCTTTTACCTCCGAACCTGGAAAAAAAACCTGAGATGACATCACCTTTTCAGTTATTATTTCATTACAAAAATTCCTAAATTAGATATTAAGAAACTAGGTTGCTACACTTTCTTACACAGAATGGCAGATTACTAAGATGATAAATGAAAGCTAAGCTATTCTCTCTAAATAGCAGTTGTCACATTTTTTGCTGAAGGAAACACCCAACTAATTCTAAAGAGTCCACCTAACTCTTTCTGGAATAAGGGTTACTCCAAGGAAAACCCTTCAACAACTCTGACAAATACAGCATAAAAGTTAAGAAATGCTATCTGCCTCAACATACATCACAAATCACTTGCATAGTGGCTATAACAAGGATCACTTCCCACTGAACAGAAGGGAGTCTTACAGCACCAAATAAAAGCAATAAGCGATTTGTGAAATACTATCGGAGAATTGTCTTTTTTCATACGCCTCTAGATAAGGTCTTCATTTTAAAAGGATGCTGCTATCATGTTTTGGCTTCTATTTGAAGATGACTGAAAGAAGAAAGCACACCAGCCCATACAATTATTTCAAGAGCATATGGATTAGAAATAAAGTAAGAACAACACTCACATTGATGTCAGCACTACAATGAAAGCAAACCCTCGCACTACAGACATAAAATGTGTTTGAGTGATTCCTCAAGAAACCAAGGATATGAAAAATAAGCATTTGATAGAAGCTACCTACTCAAAGATTTTGCCAGATTTTGGAATTATATGTGTCGTGGTTTTGTTTAGTAGGGGGAGGCCTAAGGTGGCAGCTTCTGTAGGAAACTGCTAGAAGTCGCTCCCCTTTGTTCAGTGGACTCGGCCAGGCCTAGGGTGGACCCACTGCTGGCCAAGGCCGAGCCGATTGGTAGCAGAATGTCTCGTGATAACGCCTCTGCGATAACGTATTTAAGAAGGGGAAAACAGGAAAAAAAGAGAGAAAAGAAGATGTGAAGAAGCTGAGCGGGGGCAGAGGCGCAGAGGGGGAGGCGCAGGCCTCATGGGCCTTGCAGGCCTCACCCTCTGGCCTCTCGCCAGGCAGCCGACTGGGCCTGACTCGGCTGGGCCCGGCTGCAGGAAGTGGAGAGGAGATGAGAAGTGAATAAGATGTAAAAAGGATCCTGAGAGACGTCTGCCAGCCTGTTGTGAGGAACAACACAACGCCCATTCCCTCTTCCCCCCTGTGCCGCTCGGGGAGGGAAGGTAGTAGAGATAATGTTAAGCTTGGGAAGAGGGAGGGGTGGAGGGAGGTTATCTTGTTCTCTGTCTCATTATCCTGCTGTTTGTAGTAATAAATGAATAGTTTTCCCCAAGTCGAGTCTGTTTTGCCCGTGACGGTAACTTTAAGGATTTCTCCCTGTCCTTATCTCAAACCTCGAGCCGTTTTTCCTTATATTTTCTCTCCCTATTCTCTCGGAGTGTGGGGGGAGCGAGAGAGAGACTGCGTAGTCTGGTCCGATCGGGGCTGAACTACGACAATATGATACAGGTAATTTTAAATTGTTAAAACTTAATTGCTTTAAAATACCAGTGTGTTGCTGAGAGTTGGAGAAGCTTGACCAAAGAAAGCAAGATAATATGTGAAAGAAAAAAAAAACAAGAGACTGCTTCAAATCTGACAACAGCAATTAGAAACAAGATTTTGGACTTACAAAGCCATGCCATTGTTAGTTCAGTGTGCAGCCTGTATTAGAGAAGTAAATCTGATGTCAGGAACTACAAACAAAAGTAACACAGAACAAACCTGAAAATAATATCATGCAATTGTATTAAAATAAAAAAAATAATAATAAAAAAAGAAAAGATCAGTTGCAGTCCCCTTATTTCCAAAGGAGAATAGCAGAACTTTAAAGGGCTCAAGGAAGGGCAACAGGAACAATCAAATTTCTTTTGTTCTGTACAACAAACAAGTAGGACACGAGAGAAAGCCTAGAAAAGAGGCAATTCTTGTGGATAAAGTTCCAGCTCTGCAGTTATCTATTTGGGAAGTCTAGTGCAATCAGATATTCTTTTTTGGTTTGATTTTTGTTTCTCATTTTAGCTATTGCAGGAGACTGAAGGCAAAATATTTCTGGTTTTCAGTATTACTGTTTTGCAGTGGGAAAGAGACCAGTATATATGCTGGCAAACTAAGTTGTTGCTAAACTCTTCTCAGTCTCTGGATTTAAGAAACATACGGTAAAATGAAAGTTGAAATTCCCCTAGTAGGTCAAAAGGCCAGTGTCAGATTGTAACAATGCAGGATGTTACCAAACCACAAACGAAGAATACTGTTTTACCTTGCTGAATGCAATGGTAGTGCACATGTTAAGCAGATGGCCTAGATTCATCACTAGATAGGGACAAAAGCTATTGAAGTACAACCTCAATGCTGTCTGGCAGTAACGAGGGCTCAAAATTGTATATGGGCATTTTTATGACAGCATACCTGTTCTCTTAAAGTTCAGTTTCTTGATTCCATTTTCATTTTGCTCACTTTTCCCACTGGCTTCAGACTGGTTTTGTGGGATTTACTGGGGAGGGGGCAGGGACTTCCCCACGTGCACTTTTTTTTTGCCTGCTGTCATACCCATGGCCAGTATTATATTCCTGTACTTTCTGTAGATCCTGCATTCCTGGTTGAGCCTTACAAGCATCAGCACAATAGGAGTGTTTGATCAGAGACTGTGCTCCTCTTAGTCTGTCCGTGTTAGCCAACCCTTCTGTCTGTAGAGACCCTGTGGAGTTCTGTTGAGATACAAAGGATTTGTTTCGAAATAGTCTAAACAACAGCATTGGGAGGAGAGTTACAGTTTCTTTCCCTTAAATTCTAGAGCTATGCTTCATCAACTGAAGAGTCTGTTTAGTTCAGTTCTTTCTCCAAAGGTGGCCATGACCAGTATATCTTAGGGCGTATGATACTCCTGAGTACTTCCCAAATGCCAGCTGTTCTCAGCTCAGAGGAATGAGTCAGTCAGCATTGGCTAACCCACAATGTACATCCAGGCCCTCCCTTGAACCATGAAGACTCTTGGCATCCACAGCATAAATGGTTAGCAAGTTCCACAAATCTACTTACTGCGGCTTTACTTGTTTTGATCCTGGTTCCCGCTAGGTTTATTTGATGGTATTACCTCTGTCTTTGTACTGGAAGAGGCAGTGAGTCTTCCTGCCTGCCTGTGCTCTGACACTCAAAATTATGTGGAACTTAATCCACAAGATTTGCCGCTTTTCTAGGCTTTCTCTCGTGTCCTGTTTGTTGTACAGAACAAAAAGAAATTTGATTGTTTCTGTTGCCCTTCCTTGAGCTCTTTGAAGTTCTTTTTATTGCAAATCAATGATCTTTAAGGTTTTTTGCAACCCAAACCATTCTATGGTTCTATGATTATATATTCAGTCCCCTGTAACACAGTGTATGATGGGAGAAAAAAAAAAAACAGGGAGGGTTTTTGAGTTTTTTTGATGTGTGAACTCTGAAGTTAACTCTGAAGTTAATAGCATTGCGGTTATCATCCCGAGACAAGATAACACTGTCTTAAAAGCCAACATTTTTTCAACACACTGTATGCTGAATGAAGGTGGCTTTTTTTTTTTTCCCCAGTAGAGTTTATACCATAAATAAATACAAAGAACACAGTACAAGAACTGAATCCCCATCCCAGTGCTACTCTCATTAGAAGACACTGCCTCACAACACAGCAGGCACCCGGTCTTGTCAAGAGACACATGTACAGGAGGGGCTACACAGACCATCTAGACATCCTAGAGAGACCACAACAGCAGTTAAAAGATACAGTGGAAAAATGCAAGCTTTAAAATGAACAAGCATTATTTAAGAATAGAGCTGCGTGCTCTATATCATCCCATGTCTCACTTGAGATAAAAATGCAGCAACTGGGTATTTCAGCACAGTAACTGAAAATTTCTGTAGAGCAACTCGACTGTGGTATGTTCCTGAAGTACCTGAAGGAAAAATCAAGGTCGAAGTTTGCATGATGGCAGCAAGTGAGAATTTCTTAAGCTTTTGACTCCAATCACCACCAGGTACAGTGAAGCTCCAGTGAGACACCACAGATTGATTCTGTCCTAAAAACATGGAAGTATTTACTGGCTTTTGAAAGGGAAGTATGGAAAAATTGCCCTTCTCTCTCACTCCAGAGTGTCCCTACCCTTTAAAGTGACCTCCCTCACTCCAAAAAGAAAACAAGTATTGTTCCAATTCAGGCTACCTACAGCATTTGCCAGATCTCAGTTTCTTTTCAGCCACAACAAAGCACCTCTTTCTCTTAGGCCCACCAGGATGATTATATTGGTGGCCAAACAGCTTACACATCACCAATGCTTACTCCTAAAGGTAACATACCCCGAATACCACCTAAGTATTTAAGAGTTGTGGTATACGTTACAACAAGTAATTATACAACAACTTTAGAAAGAACCTCTGCAAAAAAAAAAAGCAAAGGGTTCATGACACTTTCACTCTATAGTTCCTCCCTTCACACTGCACCAGCAACAGTTAACTCATGGTGACACCATTCAAGAGCAACGCTCTGATTTGATTTTCTCTTTACACACCACTTCCATTTTGCTTTCCCTTTTCTTAAGCAGACAGAGAAATATACAACATCTACGTCCAGAACACGTATTTATGCCTGGAAGTCATAAAGAACAAGAATGTGAAGAACCTATTTAGTTTTCCACCCATATGCCAACAGAACTGTCTCTCATCAGCAGTGCATTTGTATTGGTCTCTACACTTCTTCACCTAAAAAGAAGTGTGAAACAAAACTAGCAGAGGTTAACACTTGTATTATTTTGTGGGTGTATCAGGAACGCTTTTAGCAGGTTTGGTGTACATTCAACTAAGAGGAAATTGGTAACTGAAGTTTTGATACTGACAATACTTAACTGTGGAGACAGCTCTTAAAAAAGCCATTAGGATACAAAAGGAAAAAACAAACAAACAGAACTAATCACCCTTGTAAACGTATGTTAGATCTACTGAAGATAGATTACACTTATACAAAAAGAAACACAAAAATATTCACCCAGAAATCCTGCAAAAATTCAACTACTTCCTCTGTAAATACAGTACACCATCTTAACCTATACTATATCCAGTCCTAATCCTTACCCTTTATTAATCAACCCTACTTAATTCACATTAAGCTTTAACTCTTACAGTAATTAATTTCCTCATTCAGACTTGTTATCACCACAAATTTTACCACAAAACAATAACACTGACTCTGAAGTTTACAACCTTAGTAAGCTTACTTTCTGAAAAGGAGAATTTTTAAAAAAATGTGTTGGTCTTCTTCATGTGTAATGAAAAAGCTTCTTCTTCCTGTAATGCCCTAACTGCATTATATTTACAATGGCCAACCAATAAAGGAAAAGAAGTTAGGGATGGTCAACATTTACCACACACTGCTATCTGACTTTTTAGTCATTTTATAATCTTGTTCTAATAAAATTCTGTAGCATCTCCTACACCAATAATTAAGACAGTTTAAAAACTTCCTGAGGACTACCACTCTACTCCTCAAATGTAATTCAGACAGGTATCAAATGATACTTCTCTGCCATGTAAGTATTTTTACATGTTTTGCATGTTTGGTCACCACACTTACAACACTAAAAAAGTACTGATTTATAGTAAGTCCATAAACTCTGTAGGTCATTCTATACAAATCTAAAACCAATTAGTGGGATCATTAGCAGGTACCATCAACTGTCAATTTAAAAAGGCCTGTTCATATAAAAAGAGAAGAGCCTATCTAACTCCTCTACACCTTCACAAGAGATGCCTATTACTAACACCCCAAGACCTCAACAGGCTGCAAATGACTGATCGCTACCCTTTGAATCTGATGACCCTCCTGTTTTTTCCACCTGCTCTACAGTCCTGCTAGTCCCTATCTCCACAGTTTTGAAAGGATATAATCAGCAACCATACCTGCTAAAGTTGACATAAGCAACATTCATTGCCCTCCCTTCATCCACAGAACCAATCATTTCATTACAGAAGACAACCAAGCTGGCAACACAGAAGGTGCCCCTCGGTAAATCTGTACTGGTCTACAGCCAGTCACCTCCTTGTCCTTCAAGACCCCGAAAGACTTGCTCTGTAACTTCTCCTGTGACTGTGGTGACACTGACCAGCCTCCAGTTCTTCAGATCCTTCCCCTCATCCTTTTTTTTCATTGTTGCTCTTGCTTGTTACTTGTCAGTAGAGACAATCACCATGACCTTTGGTTGCCTATGTTTCATATATCAACAGAGGAATAATCAAAACATACTGCTGTCAACAATAAATCTGCTAATGGCGAGTACAAAGAACCATAGAATGGTTTGGGTTGAAAGGAACCTTAAAGATTATCCGGTTCCAGCCCCCTCTGCCATGCCAGGGACACCTTCCACCAGACCAGGTCACTCACAGCCCCATACAACGTGGCCTTGAACACCGCCAGGGATGGGGCATCCACAGCTTCTCTGGGCACCCTGCTCCAGTGCCTCACCACCCTCACAGGGAAGAATTTCTTCCTCATATCCGACCTAAATCTACCCTCTTCCAGTTTAAAGCCATTACTCCTTGTCCTGTCCCTACCTGCCCCTGTCAAGTCCCTCTCCCCAGCTGTCTTGTTAGGCCCCCTTGAGGTACTGGAAGACCGCTATAAGGTCTCCCCAGAGCCTTCTCTTCTCCAGGCTGAACAGCCCCAATTCTCTCAGCCTGTCCTCACAGGAGAGGTGTTCCAGCCCTCTGATCATCTTTGTGGCCTCCTCTGGACTTGCTCCATCAGGTCCATGTCTCTCTTGTGTTGGGATCCTCAGAGCTGAACATCAAATGCTCTATACTGGGTGAAGCTTGCTTCAAAAGTTCAGTTAGAGATGATTCTTTATCTCTCAAGGAAGAACCAGCACCACCAGCATTTATGAGCCACTTGGTGCAATAACAACTCGCTTAGAAAAAAAAAAAAAAAAAAAAAAAAAAAATCGGACTGACTGGACAGGAATCATAAGACACCACTTCTCTAAAATGAAAATCAGGCCACACAGCCAGGCACAAGGCAGATTCATGACTCTCTAAATATGCAGAGAGGAGAGACCTACACTATGAGATCTCACCACACTGCTAGGGAGAATACACTTAGCTGATGCTAACTATGGTGATGGGAAACACCAAGGCTCCCCTAAGTCCACCACCCCACACCTTAACTTAATCCACAGCTATTAAACAATTACAGACAAGACTTTCAGGAGGATAAACTCATGTGTCAGAGTTCCTAAGGACAGATTAAAATTACTTTAGCCAAGGACAGACTAGCTGCTAATTATTAGCTTTTTTTTTGAGGGGAAAAAAAAAAAAAAAAAAGTAAAAATGTGTTCCCTCTTAATGTTGGTCTTTTCAATTAAAAATTATTTCAAACAAAGGTTTTGTGAAAAGATTAGAATCACAGAATAGTTTGAGTTGGAAGGGACCTTTAAAGGTCATCTGTCAACTATTTTCAGATCATTTTAGTTAACCCTCTAAAACCAAATGCCTTTCTTTCAAAAAAAAAAAAAATCAAAACACGACAAAAAAAATAACAAACCAACAAACCACTGATATTCTTGCAGGAAAAATTCACTCTAAGAATTACTTGCTTTAGGGTTTTTTTTTGGCACTTTCTCCTGAAACAGAAGGTACTTGCCCTAACCAGGGACAATATTCAACTAGTTAAAGCCACTACTCTAATCCAATATGGCATCTCCTTTCCTCCTCTTCTACCCCTTGCTACATTCCTTGTCACACAAGCCATCCAAAAGATCCTTTCCTGCATCATCCATTATCATCACAGTGATGATACCGCATGCACTGGCAAATCAGCAAAATTCATGCTATAATCCCATAAGAAGCAAAAAAAAAAAAAAACGAACCAAAAACCTTTTAATGCTTTCTCTTGCTTTTTCTTATCTTTCTTTATAAACAGAGCCATCAGTTCACTCCTATATTTAAACACTAAAACATTATGGAATTCATTGCATTTATCTGAAAACCGTTCTACTTCTATCTGTTACAAACGTACTGCAAAATGGAGACAGATCATTGGCTGTAACTCAGATATTGCCAGCTTTGTTCTTGCTCAACAGAAAATACAGCAGTCATCTGTCCAATAGGTTAGAGATTTTGACTTTTCAGATCACAAGGACTTGCGAAGCAAGTGCACCATTTCACAGGGTGTACTAAACTCATTTAGTGTGTGTGTTTTTTTTTTTTAACTTTTAGTCTTCTGTTATTAACCTAACACCTTCAATAAAATTAACTTTCCATTTCTTAAATCTAGGCAGGACCATGAACCTCTGCTGCCATTTGACTGAAGAGAAAGACCAAGAAAAGGCTGAAGAAGGAAAGAGGTGACTATCTCCTTTTGATGGCTTAAAATCAAATTACAAGTAACTGCCACTCAATCCTTTATTCAAATCTTCACTTCAATATGTTTACATGAGTCTCCCTACTGAGCAGTATAAGAATACTAAAGGCTTACCTTCTACAGGTTATTGCTTAGAACTATGAGATCTGCAAACAGAAGACAACCTCTACTATTAAAAATCCTTTAAAATGGGCCTAGAACACAGCTAGAGAGAGTTAAATCAGCAGACCATGATCACAAATCGATGGTTATCACCTTCAACAGACATATGAACTCTGCTGTGGTTCTTATGACTCCACTGACAGTAATCTTGTAAAAGCATGCTGCTATAGTAGGAGTTTAAAAAAACACCTGCACAAGAACTAAAGGATACCAAACAAGACATTCACAGCGACTCTAGCTGAATACGACTTTGTTCTGGTAATGGAGAAAGGAGGCAAGCACCTTGATCAACAAGATGCCTAATACCTCAATGAAACCAAAACCTTCCCTCCAAAATTCACCAGTCATCAGGTTTGCAAAAGGGGGGAAAAAAAAAAAAAAAAAAAAAAAAAAAAAAGAAAGAAAGAGAGAAAAAGAGATGCAAGCTTTCAGTTCAGAAAGACATAAAAAATAAGAGCCTAAACTGAGAGGAGTCAGATCCTATGTAAAAACTTTTCCAGACTTTGAAGTTGTACAGATCAGGGATTTAGTCAGTGTGTGTCATTTACTTTTACTCATTTTCTAAAAGAGAAATGAGCCCTTATTCTTTATATTAGCCACAAGTACTACAAAAAGTATAAACAATCCACTAGAACAACAGCAAGGCACAAACCTTCTTCTCCCTTCCCAGCTCCCTGATGCACAAATATTGTTTCCCTTTAACATATTTGCTTTACTGCTAATTAATCTTCCCTGAAAAATTAGGTGAGGCTTTTAAAGCATTCCTTAAATTTTTTCAGGTATGGTGCACCTTACAGTGTCTTTCTTGTAATGCTGTTTTAGTGTAATGCTATTTTTTTAGAAAGAACATTAAATATAAATCAACTAACCTTTCATAATTGCACATTAAAACCAAAACCAAACCAAAAAACCCGCAGTCTGACATGGCCACCAGTACCCGCCCCAATACTTTTAAAAGGCAGGATTTGAGGGGTTCAGCATTGGCAGCACTACTTTATCCTGTACGATTCCAAGGCAATCTAAAGAAGTAATTCCATTTCCTGTTAAAATGCCATCAACTCTGTGGTGGTGAAGCTGGGAAGCCTATCTAAATCACTCCACTTCTGAATAAAACCCTTAGTAACTCCTTACTCAGTAAAAAATATGAGCTCAGATTGAGTGTAATTACTGGAATCTGTCCAGCACAGAAGTCCAACACCATGCAAAGAGAAATAGTACTGTAGTTAAAAGTTACAGCACATCAGCATGTGAAAAAGCTATCCATCTCTGGTGGCATATGAGCCCCTGAGCATACACTGCACTACTGGTTTGTTATAATCTGACAGCTACATTCACCGAGCAAAAGAATCATGTTTCATGTAATGTTAGAGACTTCTGGGCAGCAGGGGGAGTATTTGGCTCGGAACTACACTAAAAAATGAAGAAAACTATGACTCTTAAACACTGCACATAGCATTCCAAAGACCCCTGAACTAGAAAAGAAAAACAATTCAGCAGTATTATGCAAGAGTTCAGTGTCAAACGAGTGCTTACTCTCAGCTTCAGTACTGTGACATGTACCACAAAATGCAGCGGACTAGGTATCAGTAACAAAATCTGTAAATACTTTAAAAAGCAGTGCGTTTTCACTATAAACTGGAGAAAAGTGAAAGGGGCACACAAGGGAAAAAAACCAGCATGAAGATATATAGTAACAGAAAAAATGGTTTTACATGCCGAAACAAAGAATCCTGCTAGAGTTTTTTTTTTTCATAAACTTTTAAAATTTGATGGTACAAAGACTGACTTATGCAGCCAAGCCTACACTGTCTTTGCAAAAGATGACAGGTAAAACCACCTTCAGACAGGAAGCCAACTTTCTTCCTGTTGTTTAATCAACAATTACTAAAATGCAAATGCTTCTTTCTTCTTCACTTAAATAATGCCACAGGATTTGTGGAAGGATAAATATATAGAGAGAAACAAACAAAACGGTTGAATTATACATCTTGGGAACAGCATTTTGTGCAGCTGTAGTATATTCTGTGGCATATTCTATGGGGGAGTGGGACAGTGCATGAGGGAAAAAGTGTTTCATGCAGAAAGCACAAAGAGAGACTGCCAAAAGTGAGTGTAGGCTTCTCTTACACCAGTGAACGTAGGTAAAATCCCTCTTGCTTTATAAAAATTCCAAAGTGTCATCAGGGGAGGAAAAACAAAACTAATGATTCTTGCCATACAGGTAGAACACATGAAAAAATGTGTAATAAAACCTCTTTTACATGACGCCCCCATCTTTTTCCCCCCCAAGAAAGAAGAGTATAAATACACTAAACAGCTTAATGACAATTTATGAGCTCTCATCGCCTATCACAACTCAAATACTAGCATCCAAACAATCAGAACACTGACACGATGTGCAAAGTACTGATCTTCAGCTGTATTTCAGCAGTAATGCTTATGACTGCAGCTTACGGAGCACCTCTATCAAGAGAAGCACCTCCATCAACAGAAAAAGAAAGCCTTCTTAAAGCTTTAATAGAAGATTTATTAAAAGATTTAGAAACCCTGGAAAAAAGAAAGGATGTAAGTAGTTGATTTTCTTTTATTATAAGATCTTCTGCTATTCATCTCTTCTATTTACTTTTTCTATTCATTTTTTCAGAAAAATTAACTTTTTCTCCTCCTTCTCTACAGGATATTCATATTGACTTTTACACACCAAATGAGAAACAGGTGAGTTTGAACTTTGTTTTCAGAAGGATTTTTAAGATATGCCTACTTTAAAATATTATTCAGTTATACCAAACCAACTAGCTTACCAGAAGGGCAGATACAAAAGACAAATCTGAGCAGTTTGAATTCAGTGTAGGGAGTACAGTTTCTTAAAGACACTTCTGCTTTTGATTTGTGTTCTCAAACATTAACAGACTGATGTACAATATTACCTCATTGTTCTGTGCAATGTAATACCAAATGAATCCTTCCTATTCATCCTGTTTAATATATGGTTGAATTCACAGGAGAAAATATTTTATGAATCATTTAAACATTGTGTAAGATTTGCAGGAGGCAATACTGTTGTATTAACACTAAAATAAGAACAATTTTGAGAATGAAACTAGACTTAGAAGTAGATTAAATAAAGCAGTATCTGTATTAAATTGCCCATGTTTTATCTAAACTAGATGCAAGGCCACTAGTAGCTTCTGTTCATGACGTTTAAAGTCTTCTATATCCCATCAATGATGAAAGGCAGTTATGCTCTACCTAATTCTTTTCAGGAACAAAACTTTACCAAGCCATTCCGGATACATTAGCTATATATTCATGTCTAATGATATTTATAAGAATCACAGAATCGTTAGGGTTGGAAGGGACCTTCAAAGGTCATGTAGTTAACAGCTAAGACTTAGTTCCACAGGAATACTATCATTGTGTTTGCTTCTTTCTAAAAAATTGCACATCAGAGTGCGGGCAGGGTTTTAAGTGCAGCTTTACCACAGACTATTCATCACTGTCAGTCTGCTGATCTGTACTACTTTTCTTTTTAATTCAGTGTTCAAGTAGACCAACAAACAAGAGCATTGAGTTATTTAGTACTGGGAAGTAGTTAAAATCTTTATGCAAGTTATCTGTTAACTACTTTGAACCTCCACTTAAGTTTTTAATCCAGAAGAATTCTCACTTAAGTGTAATTTTGTTTCAGTAAAGATTTAAAGCCAGATTCTGCAACCACTTCCTTATCTGAGTCATTTTTCTCATACGCTGGCAGCATCAAGACGTAACTATCTCAGAGCTCCAGTGCTTGAATGCAAATGTGTGAGGCTGATTAACAACATTGTCACTGAGCACCTGAAATAGCTTGTAAGAGTGATGCATAAAGTTATCATACTCAAAATACAGACCAGATGCAGACAGTAGACAGAGCAACCAAAGTGCATTAACCGAAGATAGCTCTAAAAAGGCCGCTGTAAAACTGAGAGGCTTTGACTATTAACCCTTTTGCTAAGACATGATTTCCACATGACAACCAGGAGTAATGCTTGGTTTAAGGGCAAACACTACAGCTTCGTGTTCCCAAGAGATATTCCAACGCTTCAAGCGTCTTATAATAACAAGATTACTCATGTTATTTATAATAATCTAGCACAGAACTAAGACCACACGTAACATCTTACAATATGACATGAAGGGGAACAAACAAATCATACATTGTAGAAAACAGCAGCCTAGTTCCTGATATGAGGATAAAAACATTTTTTAACTTTTTTAAACTGAATCAATTGTCCTCAGGAAACAAGTTACATATATAATGATTTTCCTGACTGTTTTAGAATTGCAGCCGGCGAACTCTAGAATGTTACCTGTCAGAAATGAAAACCTTGGAGAATGAAATTCAACGTGAAGATGCCCAGAATCTTCAAAATATCAAGAAGAATCTCCAGTGTCTGACGGTAGGCAATCTTTTACCTTAGTGAAAAGCAATGCTAGAATCAGTGCTTTTACACCTCAAGCTCTATGTCTTATCAGCTCTTGCGAATACTGGATTCTATACAAAAATATTATAACACTAAACAATATGACAACAACTATTTGCATGAAAATCCAATAGAGTAAAACAGAATTGAGTCCTAATAGTTATACAAGTCAACATTTTGAAAAATATGATGTTTATTTTCTTTACTGAATCATGCAAGGCATCTTAATGCTGATAAAAACTTGCTTGTGGGAGTGTAACAACTATTTATACAAGCAATGGCTTAGAAAACTGCCATAAATTTATGATTGTAAAGGACCCAACAAGGAATGTAGTACACCCTGAGACCCAAATTCCACAGATAAGAGATCCTTGTATCATTTCAGACATCCTCTTCAGGCCAGAAATTAAGATTTGCATCTGTTGCAGTATTTATCACAGAGGGTGAATGTGTTCAGCTTGTAGCATTTTATATTCAGAAAAATCTCCTTTACAAGCAGCTGCTTCATCATATCATTCCTTGACACTTACCAACTGAAAAAAGCCAACTGTCTGAAATACTAAGGGCTCTTTTTTCTTATGAAAAATTTAATATACAGAACTTGATGCTAGCAAAAGCTAGCTCGTGAGAGAGCCATCACCAACCAACAAAAATCTCTGTATTGCAGAACCTGATGCCCCAAGGAACTGGATGCAAGATCTGTGAAGCTAATGACAAGAAAGAGTTTCCTGAATTTCACCGAGAACTGAGCAACTTTCTGAGATCTATGCGAAAATAATCAGATAACCATTTACTGCTACATTATTTATTTAAATATTTAATTATGACTAATTTATATATTGTGCCCAGTGGCTTACTAGCTTGCTGTCCATCTTGGGACCGCTGAATGTTCTTAGTCTGGTTGATAAGACAGTTTGTTCTAAGATCACATTTGATCCTTCCTGTAAGCCCTACGGGCTCAAAATGTACTTTGGAAAAATAACTGGTTCTCGCTTTGTCAGTCAACTTAAAGACACAACTATTTATTGAAAAAAAAATATTAAAAGTTACTTGTAGATGATATTTAATAAATGTCAGTAAGATATAAAAATCACGTCCAGAGTCGTCTTTGTTAAATGTTACTGTCTTTTTCACTGGTGACTTAAATTACTCTGCTTTTTTAAAAAATACAATAGAAAAAAAAAAACCCAAAAAAAAGCATTTACCAATATACAAGGATACAGGTACCACACTCAAAACAAGACACCCACACATAACCTTTTTAAAGCCATATAAAATACCAGTTTACGGTGGCATCCAGCACAAGGTACAGAAGTAATAGTACCAAGTTGCTTCCCCTCAGAAAGAAACCCAAAACTCCAAACATTTTTTTGTGAGCTACATAGGGTCTCTGCTATATCTGCAAGATACATTTTTCTCATTGGTGTAAGCAAAACATGTAGTTCTCAAACATCTTCAGAGACAGGGAAACATTATTAAAACAATAACACATCTGAAATAATAACTGTGCAAGTAACTGAGGTACCAATGTCCCAGAAGACTTCGATGGTCAATTCTTTGCAAGCAACAACGAACATAAAATTGGTGATTAATGTATAAATCCATGCGAACACATACTGCCTTAAGTATTCACAAAAATCTTTTTGAGGAACCTCAGAAGTGTGCTTACTTCAGACAGAGCCAGTCATGTGACACTGTAAATATTATGCAGTAAGAAGCAACTAAGAGTAGCATCTTTTACAATCCCAAACCCACCACTCAGCGCTGACAATGCAAGCTGTAATTGATCAAAGTAAGCCTACTACAACAGTTATCAACCTATCACTCACTCTTTGATGTGTTTTGCTGGTGGGTGTGGTTATTTCAAGTTACACTTAAAAACAGGCTAACAATGGAAAAAACAGCAGTTTTCTTGAATGCTGCAAAGAGAAAATAGGTGTTAATGACAGCTTTCTGCCAAAACTGGTAAAATACTTACAGTGCTGGTATCTGTTGCTCTACTTATCTTCTCACAGTGAAGGAGTGCTCTGTCCCCACCCACAAGGATTCAGAAAAGCAAATTACTGTCAGTCATCCCAGCCACAAACAGATCAGCTCCACCCTCTTCTCAAATCAGATGCCTTCCAAACAACAGCCTGTAGTAACAGCAATACCTAAATTCAGTATGACAGAGAAGATGAGAAAACAGACAAGAAATTGGCAAAAATTCTACCTTGTCAATCCTCGTAGAATAATGCTTCTTTTTACATAGATTCCTTATTTGATATATTCTTAAAAGCAGCATGCAAAAATAGTGAAAAAAAATGTCCTTTAAATAAAGTGAGACAATTATGTCCATTATCAGGCCACACACGTTTATCTGCGTTGCTGCCCCAGCTCTCAGCAATCAGAAAGAGGGTACACACAAATTGAACACAGTTCTGTTAATAAATGAGGGTTCCTTTATTGTTTGCTTAAGTATGAGAAACCTACACTCCGAAGATTTGGTAAAACCTACCTTGAGGTCAACCCATGCAGCTGGACATCCCACGTGGAATAACCAAGACCTTACCTAAGTCCCTAAACAGCAAACGTTAGACAAGGCTGGAACAGTCAAGTACTTCAAAACCAAGAAAGGATAGCAAAAGAGTTACTTACCCATGCATTCATAAGGAAATGCAGAAGCCATAGCTCATGAACAATTTCCTAAATGAAACACAGGCAATGTGAAAATATATACATGTGATTTTTGAGGGTTTTTTTCAGTTTGCACAAATTACTTTGGAGTTGGGCTGCAATATTCTGAAACAGCTGCAGATTTACCGATATGGAAAGCAGAGGCTTTGGCTGTTCTGGTACTAGTTCTGGGGACTGCTACGTGACTTTTGTACAGTAGCCATGCTCCGCTGTGGATTTTCAAAACGTTTTCTGGCTGCCTTGCTCCCCACGTAGCGCCTCCAATAAGCACTTCAGGACAGCCTTTCAGAGAAGCACTGACTACAAAGACTGCTGATACACACAGCTAGTTGATGTAGCAGTAGGAGGAAGTTGGTTGTGATGCACACGCTTGTAGTCATGAGGCCTTTTAGATCCCGATTCATGTCGGTATTTCCGTTTCAGCCATATGTAACTGTGCATTTCCTAAAAAGTACGCAAGATGTTTGCAAAGCATTTTGCATGCAGCAGCTGACAAAAGTTATTTATGTCACGTTAATAAAACGCACACTGGTGGAAAAGCATGTAAACGCACTCATGTCATTCTGTAGAAAATCTAAGGCAAAGAGTAGTGTAAAAAAACCCTTAGAATTAAGTATTGGTACTTTAACACAGTGTTACTTTGCAATACATAGACCTTGCATCATAGACACACACCTTCTTCTGTATAAGAGCAAACAGATCTAAGCAATACGTACTCTTTCATGCGACAAGTGTTTTGACTAAATTATGTTTCAGAGAGCAAGTTCTGATCAAAACAACACAAAAATGAAATTTATGCTCAAGCCACTGTAATTCTGCATTCTTTAAGGGCCACTGAATGACCAAAAATAGCAACAGAAAATAAGCACAGCAAACAATACTGCAGCAGAATCTTGCAAACAAAATATTACTGAGGCTCCCAGATACACAACAGTGGTCACTATGCTTCTGTGTGTGAAGAGGTTTGCAGGCTGTCACGACACAGCACATAAGAGTAGATAATGTTAAGTGTTAACATAGAAGGTGAAAGTTTAGGCTAAACAAAAATAAACTGTCAGCAAAACACAGCAACTAGCATGGCTCCAAAGACAGTGACAGAAATCAGTTAGCATTTGTTCATTTAGAGCATGCAGACTGGATCAATATTAATACGGAATGCAGTATTTATGAAGTTCTAGTCAATGAGTAATCTAGTTTCATTTGATGGACCTAGAAGTGTACTTTCCTCCCTGTTTTGCAATACTATTGCTGTAGTCCATTTCATAGCTCATTAACCTTTTGGTAAGTAACAGGAGAAAATATCTAGTTTTAAAAACATCAATAAAAATTCTACATACAGCAAATAAAACTCTCCACATGTTTTTGTCTATCAAATTTGCAACTAACTATAGGTAGGTTTATCACATACAGCATGTGACATGATGTGTGATATACATGATGTGACCCATAACATCTATGTGACACAGGGCATGATGTGCAACATTTGGCATATGCACGGCGTGCATGAGCTGTGAGATACATAAGACATGGCACACAACACGTGTGACAAGACATGTGACACAATAGATGTGATGTGGCATGTCAGATTTGACATGTGTTGCATGTTACATGTCAGATTTGACAGGTATGTCAATCATGACATGCATATGTTTCAGGTACAGCAGGTGTGTCTGTACACATGTAGGTACAGAGAGAGACAATACACACGCATGCACCCCCCAATATATGTCTGTGTGTATACATTCTCACCTCAATTCTTCTCAAGCAGGGAGGGACAGGGCTGAGCTCTCAACCGGAGGCTGGCAGTGCTGTTCCTGTTCACGTGCCTGTCTCCAGTCAGCATGGCCAGCCATGTACATATGCAAGCACGATGTACACGGGCTCCGCGTGCACGCACCTGTCAGTAATGCACCTTCAGCCTCATCACTGGAACCGCAGCAGTCTTGCCTCTCTCAAGCTTGCAGAACCACACATTTTGTAACTACTGCAGTAGCTGAAGAAAAACCCAGACAGAACACCTACCTGCGTACATGTCCTAGCTCAGTGCATCCTGGATATGCTGTTACTCAACCAAAGAACAATCCACACACAAGAACCAGATCCATGCTGTTGTCATCAGTTCATTTCTCAAGGATACAGCTATCACACACACCACAACACATCAACAACAGAATCTGTCTTCTCTTAAGAAGGAACCTAAGTTCTATAGATGTTCTGCTCTGCTGTTCAATTAACTAAATGGCTGAAGTACAGACCAAAACCTCAGTTACTTGTACGTATTGAAGGCTTCTAGCTTAACTGCAGAAAACACTTGGGTAATGATGTCTAAGCAAAAGTCTAAACCCATACCAAAAAATGGTCTAGAAGTGTATAAAATGCTAAGATGTTGTCAAGGAAATTTATTGAAGTTTTAATACCCCTGAAAAAAAGCCAACATGATGCTGTAGCCTCAAATATGATGGCCACTCTCCAGCATTCTTAGAACAGAAACATTACATTGAGCAAATACGTGGAGCATGCACCACACAAACCAACAAAGCACCACCACACCACTCCCTTAAGTTAAAACACAGTAACAGAAAACAAAATAGCAGAAGAGCAAAAAAAAAAAAAAAAAAAAAAAAAAAAAAAAAAGTCAGGGACGGAGTAGTAACAAGCCAGTGGGTTTCAACAACTTCAAAATCAACACAAGAACATCTCCAGTAAAGACTCCACATACTTGTAAGAAAAATAGATTAAGGAAAAAAAAAAACAAACAACAACAAACCACAAAACAAACACTGAAAGGAGGCTTTTGGTTTACAATTCTCTTATTATGAGGAGCCGAAACATGACTACGGCACTATATTATTACTGATGTATGAAAACACTACGTAGCTTAACAGCTTCCCACACTTGTATGATACACAAAAATCCAGTAACATAATGGAAGCCTAGCCTCTAGCTTAAGTACATTAACGTTTCACAACATCACACAAAACCCAAGCATGGGACTTAACAACATCCTTGTAAACATTCTCATAGTGTCACCACATCCTACCATAACTTACAAGGAATCCACTTCCCTCCCGACAGGCGACATTTTTCAGATTGTGATTTACACAAACAATTTTGCAAGGACTCTGAAGTACAGTGATAAAGCAGTCTGCGGGTGGAGGAGTCCGACGACTCTACAAGCACATCTGACGGGTTTTGGGGCAGCCCACAAAAGCTGAAGGAACCTCGTTTTCGGCGACTTCTGTACTACACCATACTATTTCGTTATTTCCAGCTTTGACACCTTTCAAAGGCTTTAAATCCACTACCGAAGTGGTGATTGTCACCAAACAGTTGAGTAACAGCTCGGTAAATCAAAGTTTCATATTTGGAAGTATACAGGTTATTTTTTAACCCTTCTACCACAAACAATATACAGTGAACTACAAGTCACTTGGCAAATCCACGCTAAACAAAAGCCTTAAAGTGAGCAGCACAGGATGTCTACGGATAAAGTACAGATTGCCAATCTTTGTTTTGAAAGTGATTCTCACCTTGGTATACTTTTTTTTAAAAAAAAAAAAAAAAAAAAAAAGAAATTTTACTTTTTTTTTTTTTTTTTTTTTTTTTACTTTCTTAAAGACAGTTACAAAAAAGGGAAAAGAAATCAATACACACCAATCCTGAAACTAACAGGAGAAAAACATGTTAAACTCCATAGGGTGAGTGAGCACAACCAAGGTGGCACTGGGGTGCAAAACAAAACAGATTTGCAAAGCCGTTAGACACTCCTACCTATGAGAAAATAACAAGTTTTGGAAAAGATTGAAGTATTACAGATGGTTGAATAACTGCATTTAAATTGACAAGCAGCAGCTCTGGAATTATTTTCTTGCTGCAAATATGAAACCTACAGTCAAACATTTTACTAATCAAAAAGTTAACTTTTTCCTGAAAGAAATCATCCAAACTGACTTCACATACAATGCGTCTCACAGTCAGCCACTGAACTGTTCGGGATGTGGAGACTTGACAATCCAGGACCCGTAACTATGTTGCTCTAAGTAGCTGTGCAGCAGGTTTTTAGCTTCTTGGTACAATTCAGATTGAATCTAAAAAAAAGAAAGAGAAAGATCTTGAAAGATCCCAAGAACGACGGTTACAGAGATATGTGCTCTTTACCACCAGGATACAATACGCACAAGCACAAACCTTGTGGAAAACGATACCTAAAAATCTTACAGTTCCCTCAGTTGCTCATAGTGAGAGAAAGTGTTACAGAGCCTAAAAATATACTCTTTTTTGTATGTTTGAGCATTTGTTAGAATGGGAGAACTGTTTTGTTAAACATTTTTCTTCTCAGCATCTTTTTAGTTCCAATAATATCTTTGGACAGAAAATAAACATTCAGTATCACTCAATGCAAATCTAAACACATGGTGAACAGTCAATTAGCAATCCATCCTATTCTGAAGTAGTTTTTTAATTATTTTTTGAATAGTCTCTTGTTCTGACAACAGGGAAAAGGTATGTACTTTATACAAGCTTAAGTTTCACATAACAATTGTGGAAATAAAATATCTCTCTTCAACCAAGGAGAGGAAAAACTTGAAATAGTACAGAGAAGTAAGAAAAGCCTACTTATTTCCAAGTATGGATGTGAGTGAACTGTGTTTATGGCAATCAGGAATCACTGTAGCTCCTTTAAGTAATTTCTCTGCACTTTATACTGCAAAGGAAAGCCTGAGACCTAATGCTGTCTTCCAATAAACGGTTCCTAATTTCCTACTCTCCTATAATTTAGTAGACAATTTTACCTGCAAACAGCAATTTCAGACATTCTCAGGCAAAGTTTATAGGCAGTAAAGGAAATTCAGCTATTCAGGTGAAGTCTTCAGCAAACTAGAAAGTCATTCCTGGCCATCAAAGCAGCTTTCAGGGTAGCCATTAAGAGACTTCTTACTGAAACTTCCCCTCCCCATAGCAGCTTACCTTGGCTTCGTGGTATGTTGCAACTTGAAGCAAATCCTTCCGTTCCGCTTCCTTAGCAAGCAGTCTGAAACGACTAAACATTGCTGCCTTGCAAAGGCGACTTGCCATGTAAGTGCCACTTTTGAATGGTGAACTGTGGCCAAAATTAAAAAAGGAGAATAAAATTCAGTACAAATACATTACAGGTATATTACTTTGATCACTACAAGATTTTCTTTCCCTCTGATGCTTTGTGAATCCAATCATATGATTCCACTTCCGTTTTCAATGAGCAAAGCTAATGCAGCTCAGCAGCTGTGGGAATTTAAACAGGCAAACCAAAAATGGTTTCCAAACTGGAATTCATCTGATGGGAAAACCGATTTTACGTATTGTGAAAACTAAAACATTCACTACATCAGAAATGGAATAAAGACATCTTAATTCAATAAACTATTTAATTTCACATCTTGGTACTTCACTGTATAAGTTACAAGATCTCTAAAACTACATCCAGTCATAGGATGCGTTCACCTAACACAGGAGAGAATCTCTCTCATTTGGGTAACACTGTGGCCTTCATCCGTAGCTTAAAAAACTAATACTCCAATGAACCAGCACAAAACAACAAGGCTAACCATTATTTTCAACATAATGAAGAAAAATTCTAACCTTTCAGTGGTTTTTCCACTTAACCCATCCACAACCTCCAGTGACGCATCTGATGATGACCAGTTCAAACTAAGAGACCTCTGGTTGAAGTCTATTTGAACTGAGTGTGCTGCATTCACCAAGTAGGTATGAGATCTGTTGACCACGTAAGGAATGGGAAGCTTTGATGTAAGTGCATCATCAACACGCTGTTTTATAGCTATTTCTAGCCCTCTTGTATCTGTGCAATTTCCATTCCCTGTTAAACAGAACAATATCAGTCACGTAGAAGTATATCAAAATAAAATTAAAAAAAAGCTAAGAAAGCAGCTGATCTACATTAATGTTTCTGAAAAAAATTAGTATTTGGAAAAAACCTGTCCCAATATTAAATTTGCAAAACAAAAATTATTTCACAGTTTTTTTTCTCCAGAAGAATCATTATTTTAATTGGATGCTTCCTTTTAGGAACAATTACTCTCCATCAACTCTTTAAATTCCTTACAGAAGACACAGAAGAAAATAGAAGCCGCAAAACAAACTCAGATGTTCTAGATGAGAAAATACAGTAGGGCGTTTGCCCACAATACTCCATATCCAACAGTATTTCTGACTGCCTACTAAATAAACATACTTTTGGTCCATAGCATGTCAAGGAATGGTCACAGAATTTCTATTAAATAGAAGGGCAATGCATTATAGGTTATTATATTTGCTTTGAACACCACTTAAATGAGCATATTAGAAGTTTTTCTATAACTTTTAAGTAAAAGTGCCCAAACTTCCTCAGAAGGAGCAGAAAGGCATTCATTAGTTCTTGCAAGGTCTCTTGGAGCACTTCAAATATCTTGTTCAGTCTTAGAAAAGGAAAAAGTGCTATAGTTTCAATGTCTGGGGAACTCAGACTCCTGTGTACTTGTAAGTCTCATAAGAGGAGGAAACACCTGAAAAATTTCAGGATAATACTCGTTAATTTAATTCCACCACATAAATAAAAGCTACTGAAATGAGTTTTGATAATAGTACGGTCTTCCTGACTGCCCCAAAATCCTGAGAATTCACTATCCTTGGTAATCCCTATTCCTCAATGAAACATCTATTTGCATTAACCAATACAGAGGTGTGGGGGCTGCAAACCATGGATACCACACGAAACTGAACACTTTCCAGTAGAGCTCCTGAGATACCTCAGGGGGAAATTAAGCATTTTCAGCTAAATACTGGCAGTTTTTCCACCACTGCTCAATTCTACAGTTAAGTCACTAACATTGTCACCTTAAAGTCACCAGATTTGACTGAACAGCTAATATAGTCTTTGTCACACTTGCTATTTTCTCAATATCGAAAATTTGTTATAAAACAGTGCTGTTACTTCTTCTGTGAATCTGATACATAGTAAAGGAAGGGCAATCCAGCAAGCTAGAACAAACCCACAATGACGAAAGAGTGCGTGTAACTGAGTTTTACATTAGGGCATTTCAAAGATAAGTGGAAAAAATATATACGCACTTAGTACCTTTACAGAAAAAAGACTGTAATTCTTTAAAGAACTATCTTGGTTTAGCTCATGTTTTATAGAATGTAATCAAACTGAAACATGACAACATATTAAAAAACCCACTGCAATTTGCATTAAGCTTACCTACAAGAATACTGTTGATATACACTGGTTCAATGAAGTGGCTCAGCAGCGCTCCCTGAACACCAACCACTTCCCATTTTGTTAATTTGTCACTAGCTGACATACTGCTCGCTCTAACAGCTTTCGGGGGGCAACAGACAGTCAGGTAAATCTTGCCTTCTACAGCAACGTGGAGACTCAGTTCTTCATTAGTTTCATAAGCAGATATAGATTGTGGATTGAGATGTCTAAAGTAAGACAAGAAAATGAATTTCAGTGAGAAAGTACTGTAATCAGGGATTATTGTAAAGTGGTATTTAACACTGTTCCTCAGAAAACAATTATAATAAACAAAGCATCGCTCTGAAGCTATAATCCATGTCAAAGTTTTCTCTATCATCACATTGAGCTGTATCTCATACACTTATCACTACCACCATGTACATTAATGCTTCCAAAACGTGAAAAAAAAAAAAAAAAAAAAATCAGAATACCCTCCTCATCTTAGAAACATGTAACAATGCATATTTTCCACACTCACAACATGTTTGTCACTGCAAACAAATTCATCTTCCACTACCATATGTCTGAAAACACCAAGGTACTTACATCTGTGATTTTAACTGCGCAGTTCCCTTTGGAAGCTGATTCATGTAGAGAAAGATATTTGTATTTTGCTTTAGGGTAAGCAGCTTTGAGCCTGGTGCTGTGCAAAATACGGACTTCTCTGTCCTTGCTGGATTTTCATTATAGAACAGCAAAAGATGCCTATAAAAATATCTAAAAGAAAGTGCTAAGTATCAGCAAACGTGAAAAACATAACTTTGTTTACAAATAGATGGAGATTAGCATTTAATTCACATGATTTGAAAATAATCCAGAAAGTACCAACTATAAAATGCAAGTGCACTTATCTTTACATTTGCAAAAGTAAAACTGAGAAGAACTGGCTGCAAGAGAACTGTTAGCTATTCGTACACGCATTCTCACCTAAGCAGAGAACGTCTTGCAGTAACAATGGCATGGCTGTCATGTAACACTCTTCCACAAGGTTGAAAGCACTGACTGTAATTACTTTCTCCTGTTCCTAGAGCTACAACTTCATGCTGTCCACCTAAAAAGAAAACATTTATTTTTACATCACTGCAGCGGGTTAACCTTGTCTGGCTGCCAGGTGCCCACCAAGCTGCTCTCTCACACCCCCTATCCTTCAGCAAGTTGGACTCTATGATCTTAAAGGTCTTTTCCAACCTAGATGGTTCTATGAAAAAATACAAGGAAAAAGATCAAGATAAGGGCAGGGAGATCACTTGCCATTTACCATCATCAGCAAAATAGACTCAATTTGGGGAAGATTAATTTAATTTATTGCCCATTAGAGCAGCATAGTGCTCTAGACAGAGAAAACCAAAACTCGAAACACCTTCCCTTTACCACCCCTTCCTCCCAGGCTCAACTTCGCTCCTGACTCTTCTACCTCCTCTGCTCCCTGCCCAAGCGGCACAGGGTATGGGGAAACATCAGTTCCTAGCAGTATGTCTCTGCCACTCCTTCCCTGCTCCAATATGGAGTCCCTCCCACAGGATGCAGTCCTTGAGGAAACACTCCAGCCTGGGTCCTTCCCACCGGCTGCGGTTCTTCAAGAACTGCTCCAGCGTGGGTCCCTTCCAGAGTGCAATCCTCCAGGAACTGACTGCTCCAGGGTGGGTCCCCCCACAGGGTCACAGGTCCTGCTAGAAAGCCTGCTCCAGCGTGGGCTCTTCTTCACGGACCCCAGCTCCCGCCAGAAGCCTGCTACTGTGTGGGCTGTCCACGGGCTGCAGCTTCCTTCAGGGCATACCCACCTGCTCTGGTCTATACTGGTCTATTCAGCCTTACCCCTCTCTGAGGGAGCACGAGGAAATGCTTATGTAGGTCCATGGCCGTAGCACAATTGCGCATATGACAGAGCCATCAGAACAGGGTATGTCAAAGGAGGAGAGCTATCCTTTACGTTTATTTAGCAGATCAGAAATGCGTTAACCAAGGCTCTTAGGGAACACCAACAGCCTAGGTTTCCCACTCCGCAACGCTCACAATCAAAACAGACTTGCCTTTTTCAATGATGAAGGCAGCCAGTGAACTGCCACAACTTTGGAACTCAGGATGTTTGTTAGTCAGGCTGTTAAATACTTCTTCGAGGGTTTGTGAAAGTTTTTGATATATAAGCTGTCTTCCTTCTAAATAAAACAACAAAAGCCAGCAAGACACAAATTTGCAGAGGGGGGTAAACAAACATGGTCAGCCACTTGCCACATCATAAATCTAAACACATGGTAAAACCACCACTATCAACACATGCTTTTGGGATTCTGAACATTATCAGGATGGACATGAACAAATAAAAGACAAGAATACCTAAACGCTTCTTGCTTTTATTATTCATCATAATAAATCAGGGATATGGATCACATTTGATCACCTACTGCACGCAGTATTACTACTAAGGACTCTTTCTATTTCTGTCACCAATTCACCACTTAAATTCAAGCAATTTACTGAAGTTGTGTCCATCTCCAGAAGCGATGGTCAATCTCTTACTTTAGTGACACTAATTCTTACAGGATACTTCAAAGAGAAGATGTTTAAAATAACAGTAACTTCATAGACATCACTAAACGTATTAAAAGAAGAACTGAAAAAAATATTAAAAATTGTAAAAAAAAGCAAAAAAAACCAAAAAAAAAAACCCCCAAAACCCCCTCCAAGTATTTGCTGGGTAATTTGAATCAATAAAAAAAAAAAAAAAAAAAGACTATTCCTTACCAAAACAGATCCTTGAAACACAAAAGGTGTTTGTTGGACTTTGGAGCTCAGCAGGAATACAGGGAGGATCTAAGAATTTAACAAAATTTAAAACTGGGATTGACATTCCAACTTTCAAAACATGCATCTCACACTATTTCCAGCAAGTTAAAAGTTTCTAATTCTCTAATAATTTTATTTTCTGATTTTGAAGTCTTTTTAAGTGTAGGCCAACTTAGGCAGCAACCATTAAAAAAAAAAACAAAGATAAACACTACGGTAACTGAATTCTTTTGAACGTAGTAACTCAGTGTAAAAGCCTTTTAATCATAAAAACTAGAAACCACTTAGGATCGACTTCATATTGCCGTTACCTAGTGAGTAGCAAATCAAGTGCAACATCAACAAATAAATTAATTTCTTCAGTACCCTCCGCTCTGTGCTACAAACTGATACAGCTCCTAATACACAAAAGACAAAAGGAAAAAAGTTTCCAAACCATATGACAACTAGCTCTGCCCAACTGATTCAAGAAAAACGACAGAGGCCCTGATTCAGAAGCATTTAATACAACTACACAGAGATTTTTGCATCGGAAACCTTTAAGCCAAGCCTTCCAAGTCGTAATTAGGTGTTAACGGAATATTCACCTGACTTTTCTGAAGCCTTTGCCCCTGTATACTCCAAGTTGAGTAGTTCATCAAGAGCCAGTTTAGCTGCATTTAATTTAGATTCCTTCTTGTTTTTTCCCAGCCCAGTCCTGTAGGAAACACCATCCACCACAGCACAAAAGGCAAAATAAGGCCTTATCATATTGCCTGTAAAGGAGGAAAAAAAGAAAAGGAGACACACTTCATCAAATTATTTTAGGGTTCTTTCATCCATAGCTTTATGTGCTTATATTCATTCCAAGGACAAGGAGAAGACAAAAAGACAATTTCAGCAAAATATAACTCAAACATTTCACCTCCACAAGAATTTTGGCAGCTTTCACTGTACGCGCTTTTCACAGAGTTCCGGCACCAGCTAGAATTTTATACAATTAATCTGATCAAATTCTGCAGTAATTAATTGTGAGACACAGCTGTGTAGACAGTAAAAGGGCAGCCAAAAAGCAACATATGTGGAGGGTATTGCAATCAACAGTAAAAAAATTCATCTGTGTTACTGCCATCAATACTAACTGCAGACATTCAGATTGTCTCAAGGATAAGCAAGAATTATTTTACTTTAGAAGAGAGGTATTTACCTGCCACACTAGTTTCTTTCAATTCAAGTTGTACGTGGTGCATTCGTGCAAACTGATGCAGGGCAGACACTGGGTTTATTACTCCCTCTTTATATCTTGCAATAAACTCCTCTAGGTCTGTCTCTGAAGGAAGCTCTGATGCCAGGGATGCATGGGCTGCTTTCAAAAGAAAAGGTTCTGAAACAAAATTAAGAACAGAACACAGTCTCCAATAGTTTAAATCTGTTTACAATAAATGCTTTTCAGATGCTGCTACTGAATCCTACATCAACAGTATTAACAATTCTGAAACAGTGCACACCTCCTCTTTTAAAACCATCAAAGCTTTAAGTACTAAAGCCATTAACCTCTGTACACAGACAGGTGTCTGTGTATTTACTGAAATAAAACATACATTGCTCCTCCTCTCCCTTGCAATGCACTGATCAAAGTAAAGTTGCTGATGGCAGGTTCAAAACAATGGAGCATTTGGTTTTTTACATAAAACTATGAAGCAGGGGAACTCCTTGTCATAAGACACTCTAAAAGTTTTAGCAACCACACGCATTATTCAAAAAGCAGGTAACTCATTCAAAGAAAAAGAAACTCACCCACAAAGAGCTGCTCAGTATTGAGACAGCACCTCTGGCTGAGGTGGCCAGGAGAGAACACGAGGAGAGGCGCACTGCACACCCACCCTGACTCTGCATGTCCCCCCCACGCCCACAATTAACCACACTTGGAACCAGGACAGTAGGTGGGTGGATATTTCATCTGTCCAAAGCACAGAGCCCTTACGCTCTTCAGAAGGCAATGTGAAGCAAGATAGTCAAGTGATAAGAACTTCTATAAATTCTGAGAAGTATTTCTGAAGCAAACCTACACTTGTGAGTTTCATTCAAAAGACAAACTCTTCCAAGGAGCATGCTGCCTCTGGATAGTTGCCTTTGACTTGGAGCTCTCCTATAGAATAACCAATTAACATTTCCTGCAGCATCTACTTCTGTGAAGGATCAGTGTGTTCCTTCAGATTTAAAAGAATAAATGAAATATTCCCTGTACCAACTCTAGTATGGATGGAATCTTCAGCTTCACGGTTGCTGCATACTTAGGCACAGGTATCTCCCAGCCAAGAACTAAAATAAACTCCTATCCCCAAGCACCATAAATAGGTGCTTTTACCTCAGTACTACTACTGAAGGGACAGAATTCAAAATACATCCCAGGACATCTGCAACTGCAGTGAAAACTTTTCTCAGTGACCTCTACAAAAATTCATGCAGCAGTACATATCCTATATTTAGGCAACCTCTACAGCACTTTTTAATGTATAACTTGGAATTTATAATTATGAAACACTGCAGACTATACAGCCCATCCTATAAGAAATATCTAAAAAAAGACCTAGGAAGAAGAGGGCCAAGTTCAAGCAAATGCTGAAGAAGTCATATGAGAAAACACAGCGATAAAAAAAAAAGCAGCAGAGTTGCAAACTTTCAAAAAAGAGAAAATCATAAAGTTACTTCTACTAGCTTTAACAGTGTACAAACTGAAAACTATACCTGGATTTTGCACCACCTTTGGTACATGGCATCTCTCAGAAGGTGTAAGTTTTAGCTTTACAGCCACAGACTGAGAAAGTTTCTTTAAAGGTGGCTGCCTTGGAGGCCGAACTGGTAGAGTCTTCTTTTGCATGGGGTCAAAGGTGGGTATTCCAGCACCCTGAAAGCAGCCATTGCTACTAGTCATTTCTGATCAACCTAAGTAAATTTAACAATAAAGTTACAAGATGTTAAAGGCATGCTGCAAACTCCAGTTTTCTTAGTTAAGCTGCTTCACACAACCACCCTACTTCCCTACAAATTAGGACAAAAGAACTGAGACCCAGCATCCTTCCAATCGCTCCCCTTTTTCCAGCCAGCACCAGCAGGTTCAAAGCCACTTCTCCCACCAGTTAACCACCTTCCCCCACGCTTAACATGGCTCTGCACCCCATCCCACAACCAGCTGGAAGGAGAACACAACCTCGCAGCCACCTCTTGAAGGATCAAGGCAAAAACTAAAGCGGCAAAGCTGATCCCTCTCAAGTTTCCAGGCCAAGCTGGTGCTGGAGTTGAAGGTTTTGGTACCTGCTCTCCTCTCCTCAGAGAAAGCCCACACCTGCTGGGCCTGGCTGCCCTGACGCGGATGGGAAGGCGGAGCCCGCCTTAAGGAGAAAGGGGAAAAAGAGGGAGAAAAGGGGAAAAAAGAGACGAGGCGCCAGAGCTACCCGCTGTCTTGAGGGACGCAGCTCTAACGGCCGAGTAGACCACCGGCTGCCTCCCAAAGCCAGCCCTCGCACCGGTGGGATTTTAAAGGCGGGAACGCCCCTGCACCGCCCCGCCATTTTGTGGGGAGAGGGAAAAGATCCCTCCGCGGAGAGCCGGCCACGTGCGGCCCGGCCGAGGCGGGAAGGGGCTGTTGTGGCCGACGGAGGGAGAGGAGAAGAGAAGATAGCCGGCCGCTTCTTAGCACAGCAATGGCCGCCGCCCGGCCTGCCCCCGCGCCGTCTCGTCAGCTTCCCGTTGCCGCCGAGCGGAGCCGTCCCGGCGGGCAGGGCGGCACCCGAAACCGCCAGAGGCGTCACGGGCCTGGATCAACCGAGCGGGCCCCGCCGGGCCGAGCCGCGCCCCAACCCACTTGCGGCAGGAACGCGCCGGGAGCGGGGCCCGGGGAAGCGCCGCAGCCGCCGCCCCCTCCCTGCCGCCGGGGCGGTGGGTGCCGCCCGGCGCTCAGAGTTTCCGAGCTGCGGGCATCGGCAGGTCGCCTCGCCTTTTTCCAGCTCCCCCGGGGGGAAGGCCGGCCTCCCGCGCTCGCCCCTGGCGCCGGGCCTCTCCTCAATGACACTCGATGCAGAAGTTACACTGAAAACTTTTTTTTTTTTTTTTTAATCAAGGAAGTTGAACAACAACAACAAAAAAGCCCTGTACAGTAGTTAAATTTTATTACAAGTGTAATAAACTTAATGATTTTTAGCACTAAGGCAATCACAGTTTCATAAGTTATATATATTTATATAAAATTTACACAAGTCTACATTGACAAATCAATTACCGGTCACATCAACGAGGGGTTTTTGTGTTATGGCAAATAAAGTTTATGAAAATTCACAGTTAATCTGCAAGTATTTTAAAGATGCAGGAATCATATTGCACATAATAAAACAGTGGACGCTGAGGAGCGGATTTACAGTGTTTCAGCTATTCCTTCACAGAATATACATTGGTCATCATCATGCAATAACTTCAAAATACAGAATGGTAGCATGTACCACGGTAAACAGTTACTCACAATGTAAGTTTTAAATAGAGTAGCAAAAAGCTGTTAGGTTTCTCTTTAAACCATATTTAAATTCTTATAATAAAACACTTTGATAAAATCAAACGGAATTACAGTTGTCACATTATACTTTTAGTATTCTTCTTTATCTTTTCCTTTCTTTTCCTTTTCATCCTGTAGTGAAGTACCAAGTTTCTTTATAAGGACCGACAAAACTTTGTCCAGAGGATCCATGACACCGCGCTGCAGCCACTTCGGAATAGTCGTCCTTGCGTGGTGAAAGCCCAGCTTTTGGAGGATGTAGTCAACACCAACGGGATCAATTTTTCTCCCAGTCCAGGATATTAATCTAAAACAAACAGTAAACAGGGGGCTCCATCTCAAATATATAAATACAGCTACTGGCATTGGGATAAACAAACATCCATCTTTACCATTGTTACTGCTGACCAACTCAAGTCCATCAGGCATTGTTTCAAACTTAATTTCTACAGATAAGCTGAAGATGACCCATGGAACATCCTCTCAAAGGAAGAGGATGCTCAAGGAGGCAAAAAACCAGACTGGCTTGCCTCCCGATCATGTTTACATTGATTTATTGTTACTGGTAACACAAAATGCCAACTGTCAGAGTTCGTTTGGCTTGGGCTGATGTGTGGTTTTGATCCATGAACGAACACTTAGGTGCTCCAGCAGTGTCAGCAAAGGTTAAAAACCAAACAAACCCTGACAGAGACATTTTCAGTGGTGAAAAGTGCATATTGATAAAGGTGAGTTGCTGCTATACACACTATTCTTTCTAAACTGCCATTTAGCAACTAGTACACAGTGCTTTTTTTTTTTTCAGGTGACTGCTTAAAGAACAACCCAAACGGGAATGCTAAAAATGGAAAACTGCAAGGTGAAAAACCGGCAGAAAGTGAATGGACTGTTGTAGGGTAGAGTGAAACACAACAATCTGTGGTCTTCAGTGAATTTAATTTTACTGTATTCTAATTTTGAAAAGCCTCCAACATCTTTAATCTGCCTAAATTCTAATCTGGAAGTTAACTCATGTCTCTTCTAGCTTTTGTCATGTCCTGTAGCAGGTATCTTTCATAGCAGCACCTAATAGCAAAAGATGAATCTATAACGGTATCCACAAGATTGATCCTCGTAGGAGCTGAACAACATCAATTTGGAAACACTTCTTGTTTGCAGGACAGTACTGACAGATAAAATGCGTAGACAAGGAGACTGCAGATACACCTGCTTGTTACCTGAGCGTGGGTTCCAAATGCCAAGTATTGCACATGAATTCTCTCCAGTCGACTGTAGTGTAAGTAATGCTTTCCTCTGCCTCTTTGTCAGTGGAGCTGTCCTCAAGAACACCAACGGAGTTTTTCTGCCCTGGACGAGCAGCCAAAATGCGAGGAGGAAAAATAGCTACAAAATGGAGAGTGGAAAAGTTATTAAAATAAACTTTCAGAATACTGAATTGAATGTGTTCTATATCCTATGTTACATCTATACATCACATAATTTTGCATCACATGAATAAATGTTACATTTTCTGTACAGTTCAGTAATAAATGCAGACTCCTACACACAATGCTCAATTTCACAAAAACCAGAAAAACAAAATATGTGGCTTTCACTGTGGTGGTAACTCATCATTTACACGTACGTGACACGCATGTCTTGAAAGAAACTCCACTGATGAAAGGACTGCAATAAAAGCAATGTAGCTTTACGTTACTTTTTTACTGCCAAGCCAGTGGTGGCATGTCAGCATAGCGACACTACAAGGTTCGTGAAATTGTATGCAACTACTCTGCTTCCAGTCTTAAAGGAGCTGACTTAAAATCAGCTTAAATATTTTCTGAATGATGTTGCACTTGTTAAAAAGTGCCAAAACATCTCTTAGCTTTCAGTCTAAACTAACCCAGAAAAACCTTTTTGTTACTGAACAGTTAACTTACCAGTGACTGAAAGAGGTAACTATCATTTCATAGCAAGAAGTCCAGATTTCAAGAACATTTAATACCACTACTGATTTCAATGGAAGCAAAGTTAAGCTTAACTTTTTAAAATTAAATCCATTTTTAACAAGTCAGCTCTACTAAAAAGTATCCAAATATTTGCTTTCAAATACTGTGACAACTGCAGATTGTCAGATGAGCATTACCTCATAAATAGCAACTTACCTTTTTCTTTTTCTTTTAGGTAAGCAGAGACCAAGTCATGCAGAAACATGATCAGTTCAGCATCCATGGTTACACAAATGTGGTCTGTAAATTCAGTTACTACGCTGCATTCCACCTTTGGTTTAACACTTGTATCTACAGTCAGATAAAAATATTATTAATACACTTCTAAGTAGATTCAGTATATATAAAAGTACACAATTTAAATACAAATGATTTGAAAATCACGTTGCTGTTACTGAACAGGAGACTCAAAAGAGAGGAAGGACCACAATTAACATCTGTGTTTAGCAGCCTCAGCTTTCCCATCAGAATAACTTCTAGTATTTTTAAAAGATGTTGAAAATAAAGAAATACTACCATGTTGCAGCCTTGATCAAACTCAATGTGGAAAGTCAACCTGGAGCACCGCTGCTAGCTTGTGCTATGCTATCAATGCATGATTTTAGACATTAAGAAAAGCTGATAGTAGATTTTCCTAGTTTGGCTATTAAAAAACCCACCAAAACCCAACAGGTTGACTTATCTAGCAGTACTATCCAGGATCAGGTAAGGAGTAAAACCACAGCTCAGCCAAGATAAACATCTACATTAATGTCTTACACCTTCAGAAGTCTTACTTCCCACCAGTTCCAATTGCACTCTGAAGAGAACATTTTGAAAACAAGAACGTAAAATTTAGGTTCCTGTCTCATATTCCCTTTTTCAGGATGGCCCTCCTCTTTAACATTTTAATAAAAATAATAAAACTAAGCCCCTAAAAATAGCCAACCTAGCTTAAATGTTCATATTAATTTCTCTTAGTAAGTTTTTTCTGTAGTGACCAGTCTCTGGACTAGATCTTCACTCTCTCAACCAAATTCCCTTTATATTTTATTATGAAATAATATCCTTTCTTGCAGATCTGCAGCAATTCTCAGATTAAATCCTCATCTCTTATCAGCACTGTAGCTGATAAGAGATAGTAGCTTTGTGTTTAACTCCTCATTTATGAGAAACAGCTTTTGATCAAGAAAAAACAATCGTGTTTATGGTACACCTTGTAATGAAGGCTCTTGGGGCTCTTGAACATGAATAGACTTAAAATCCAGCTGCATCCTTGGCAATGCAAAGATGGTTTCAGTTTCATGGTTGTAACTGGAGCCACCTCGGAAGCCGCTTAGCAAGCTTGAGCTTTTCACTGTTGTGCTGCTCTCTGGGTTGTTAGCATCAACGTTTCGAAGCAGGTTTAACTCTGCAGGGACAATGGGAAATTCCTGAATTCAGTAGTCTTTATCTAAAAGAGGTTCTTGTCAGTACAGAGAGTGACCAGTTTTCACAAAATACATCTCATAATAAGAAAAGGAGAGGAAACAGGTGTCAGTACCATAACATCTAAGCACTTCTAAGAACCCTTGTTAGTTTTTTAGAAGCTTCAAGTCTAAATTTTATTCATCTGGCCCCCCATCACAGCTCTGTTGTAGCAATGAGCTTTCAGTTGAGTGAGATATAGATTGTATGGGTTCAAAGTGTGTCCTTTGTGTTTGAAAATATGGTAGTACTTACATTGAAAATAAATGTTTCAGATTAATACAAGTAATACCTAAGTTCACCGAGGCAGTGTTGCTGCAAGAAATCACTGTTGACCAGGAAACCCACTCGTACCATAGTACACACGCACCATCATTTGAATGAGTTTTCAGTTGTTAAAATTGGGACAAGACAAAAAAGTTAGGAAAGGTTACTATTTCATTATAAAACTGCTAGCCTGTGATTATTAAGAAGATGACATCCTTTATCCTGCTCCCAAAAGCATGGCTACAAAAGGTCAAACAATCAAATGTTGTTGTTGTTTGCATACTTCAATGCTCCGGATGTAGCAAACCAGGGCTACATCAAAACATCTAACAGACAGCGCCTCTGTTTGTGAAGTTCAACCACTACATCCTGTTGTGTCTTTCAAAAGGAATAAATATTAACATAGTGTATCAATAATTTTAAAATATTTTTTCAAGAAATTGTCATCTGCTCATTTCTCACTATTTGCCATATTCTGCTATTCTCCCTTTCACAGAAATTCTGTTGATATCATCTACTCATTCTATGGTTTGTGAATGAAATAGCAACAGCTTTATTTTAAAATTTCTTTTAACATCATCTTGAAGGTTTTATTTTCCAGTTAACAATTATTTAAAGAGATGATTCAAAACGTTTTACGGCCTAGAAGCAGCTGCAGGTTGAAAAGCTTTAGGCAGATGAGTAATTTTCAAGTGTTAGTTGTAAGCGGTGACAGAAGCCTAAAATATATTCCTACTTCAACTTAATCCATAAATCTTTCATCTACAGCGAAGTATATCCTCATGTTACAAGATCACAATTGGATGTCAACCAAGAACATTTTTTGCATAAGAGGAAAAGACTCGAACTACTGCAATGACAGCTGCATACGTCCTCCTGTACACTAACAGAGCATTTTGGCTTTACTGCACCTTCCATTATTTCAAATTCCCTTGAAATTTAGCAGCTTTTAGACAGCACAATCTGCACTGCCTGGCAAGCAGACCAATCCCCAGACGTAATGAACACCAATCTAACCTTCATTCCTTGTGGCTGTGACATAATTGAACCACTCTTTCACGCTGGCAACTCCGTGCGGGGGGTTTTCGTGGCGGCGCCTTGTTATCTTTGTGATTGTGGCCATCGGGCTTTCGAGGGCTCCGCACGGTTTGGTCACCATGGTGTTATGGCCCAAGTGAAAATCCAGGGTTTGCACGATGTAGGTGGAGTGTTCACTGGTACCTGCGTTGAAGGTGTGGGCGGTGTGGGGAGAGGGAGGAAAAAAAAAAAACAAACCAGAAAAAGCTTGGTAAGGGTAGTAGGATTGCTCCTCTCACTCTCCTCTACTTGCACAGGTATTTAACATGAATAATTAGTATACTGGTGGTATTAAAAAAGAAAGCTTGCAAACACCAGAAAAATTAAATCCTCAGTAGCTACAGACAGTAAAAATTTTTCAATATTAAGACAAATATAAGCAATAAGACCATCACAATTCATCCTACAGAAACAAAGGACTACATAAACACAGACATGCCATTAATAAGGCAGACAATCCACTTTGTAGGCATATTATCAGGGACATATCTAGTGTATTTGAAAGTGTACTTTGCATTATTCCACAGATAAAGCAAATGGTGGTAGACAGAGAAGGAACAGATTATTATTTTAGGTAAGTCGTACATTTTTGGGAAATAATCTTGATTGAGACTTAAATAAAATAAGCTTTTCGTCTATTTCTTCTTACATATCAATACATTCTTAAATCTCATTTAAAGGAATTTAAAGAAGTGAGGAAATGGTTTAAATTACCATCTTCCCAAACTTTCTGGGCCTCTGTCCAAAATGCAATATTGGGTTCTTCCAGGTGAAATAAGGCCCACGATTTTGAGCGGAAATTAGGTCCATGAAAACAAGCCAGAGTCATATGGTTTCCATGCAGGCTCATGGATCCTCCAAATTGCATTCCATCTTCTGGCAGTGGCATTTGAAATAAGGATATATGGCACCCAGACACCACTTTCAAAACTCCTGGCCAATGGCGATGATGGGCTGCATCCAACACTGGAAAGTAAACGTGCAATAACAAGAACAAACTTTAGGAAAGAGAACGATACAGAAAATATTGCTGCCATATTTCTATTTTTAAAAAAACACGGATATTTTCAAATCTATTTCATTGACACTGTTTCATCTTTGTGATCTAAGGTGGTTGTAGCTTAAGAGTACCTGAACAAGTGTACCTGGAAATCAGCGAATCATTGTGTTCAGACAAATCATGGCTTTTAGCTCATGATTAATAGAAAGTAAGAATAACATCACACTTCCACAGCTACTGAAAGTAGAAATGTTCTTTTATGCAATAGACTTCAAAATAGACTTTGAAAACTATTTTAATTCTATTGAAATAGTTTGAAGACTGCAAATTTTTTTAAATTTTTTTAAACAAAAATACATTTTTTTAACTAAAACCTTAAAATAACACAAATTAGTTCATTATTGCACCCCAAGTCTAGCAGGGTACTCAAGATATTTGCATTCTTCATTGAAAGGCTATTGCCAGACCAAATTTACAGGAAAAACCTACTAAAAAAAACCCCCTATTTCCAGTCAAATAGATATATTTGCATGTATAAAGTTGCTCACATGAATTTTTGCAATTAAAACATCCTACTTGGGAAATATAGGGTTTTTTATTCCACTTACATTGCTCGTGGGAGCTTCTCTCTAAGTTGTTGGCCACTGTCTTAGGAGGCAGATAAGGAACAGGTCCCCAGGTGGACAAAGCTCGCTTGCTTGTATCAAACTGCTGAGTAAAGAACTCCTGGAGTTTCATTCCTATTTTTATTAGGTCTGGCGTAGTCGATCTTGAAATCATCACTTGGAAGATATCCCATTTCAAGTCCCCATGGACAAATATCTCGCTAGATATTAAAAATAGCAAGAACATTAGCAATTAATCCATTTCCTACTAACAATTAAAAAAAAAAAACAAAAAACCACAAACCAAAAACCAACGAACCCTTTGCTTTCTAGCAGATGCTTACATTTTTGGTTAGCAGTACTGGACAGAAGACATATAGGCAGAATTTGACCTCATCAAACATTATACATTTTAAACACAGGAAGCAGTATTACCTTTTATCAGAGATGCTAGAGTCCAAAGCATTATACAGATTAATTTTCCATTCATCCTGTAGTTTAAGATCAGCATTGCTGAAGATTCCCATTAGGATACTTGAGCCCATATAGTCAACACGTGCTTCAGTAGAACCCATAGTAATTTGAATTTTGTGACTGGGCTGTTGGTTTGGGTGTTCAGAAATATGAGCTGAAAAAGAACCAAAGCAACACAGAAATATGGCATTAAAGATAAGGAAATCAGTTTTTCCAATGATATCACCCTTATGCCATCCACAAGATGCAGAGGGACTGAGAAAGCACTGGTTTTTTTCAGATGCACGGGGAGCTCATGACTCTGGTGTAGTGCCAGAACACCCAGCCTCTTCCCAAAGTCAGTTTTGCATTTCACAGACCGTAGTCACTTCTAAAATGCTATCAGATCTTTCAGTTGCCATCTGTCCAGACAGCTGATGGGTGCTGGAGGGTTGCACAACTAGCTAGTGTAACTTTACAGCAACCTGGAGACTGAATCAGCCCCTGATCAGAAGGCTGTCCCTTCAATTCAAAGTGTGTTTCACAGTCAGAATGCACAAGTAAGAATCCAAAGTCTTTGTATGCTAGCAGGTTCACAAAGCAAGGTACTGTGTATATTCTTTATTTTTTCACATTTATTGTCTGGTGCATATACTATTACCAGGCAGCTTTCCAACTTACCCACCATCTCCAGGGTGTTAACATCTATGGTACCTCCAACAACTCCCCCTCTGGAGTCCAGCTGTGATCTTCCCAAGCCAACAGACATGCTGATTTCCCGATCTCTGCTGCTTCCCACAGACAGACGGCCCTGGCTTTTCAAACCACTGGTGGTCCACCTAGATAGAACAGAGGTGAAAATGGTCAACAGTTTTCTATGCTGGGAAAAGAAAAACTGAAAATTATTTATTGGAAAGCAGTAAATAATGCGGTTTAGGTATATGTGACTTCAGAATTAAGCATCTACCAGTATTCATGAGGGGCTTCACAGTTCAAAACTGAAGAAGCTAGGATTTTAAAGCAGGAAAACAATAGGCTATGGTGAAATTGGGGTTTTGTCCCCAAAACATCATCTGTTAAACATGCTTGACCTTGTTTGATACTTACGTAGTATTGCCCATTACATTGCTCATATTCATTTGAACATTTAATTGTTTTAGGTTCATAGCAAACACAACCAGTGTTTCCCATGGCGTTCCTTGCTGGCTTCCAGCTTTATTTGACTTAGTAAATGGAGTTGATGTTTTTGAAAGAGTATCTAAAAAAAGTAAACAAAAATTTAAATTATTCCACGTGCTAGGAAAAATTGACAGAATATATACATTGTACATGTTACAAAAGGATAAAATAACACCATATTTAGGGAGCGCCATGGAACTATGAGTGAGGATGAGCAATAAGCGTTGCTTTAGTTGTCATAGAAATTGACTCATTTTACACATTTATTCTAATATTTATTTTTACTAATATCTTTAAGAGAAGATGTTTTTCATTTGCAGTCATGCAAGAGCATATTTTAAATTCTTTAATTATTTAAAAATACCAATGTATTCCACGCAGTCAGTGCTATGCTGCTGTAAGATAGGACACAGTAAGATTTGTAGTAAAAGAAATTTAAAGTTACTTTATTTCTTACATGGAAACTAACCTTATGTAGATCTCTTATGTCTCAGATGAAACGAAATAACTGACCTCACCTGTGAGCTGTGATACTGACCCTCTGCTAAGAGCGTGGATGAGAATAGAGGGCCAAGAAGATGACAATGCAATCAAATTAAGCTGGAGAACTCATCTAACCTCAGCTAGAAAACTCCTGCTCTAGTAAAAGAAACTGCAATTTTATAGAAAGTACTCTAACAAACTGCATTTTGATTAATCCATTTCAGATGGATGAATCCATCTGAATTAACTCTCCACTCCTAGGCATAATGGAAAAGAATATTTTATGGTTGCTTTCTGCAAAGCAGTAACAACATACTTGTTCATACAACTGGTGGAAATACTTAAAAAAAACCTAAAGAAATCATTGTCTACTAACCTCTCTGAGGCACTGAAGAGTCAGACACACTCCTAGATCTTGTAACAGCTGGAGACTTTAAGCTGTGAGATGCAGTCCCAGGCGACATACTGCTGCTTGCATTATGCTCACCGAAAACGTTAGGTGACTGTGCCATGTGTGTAAATGAAGCAGACTGGCAGGGCTGCTCCCACGTCCTACAGTATGCTTTCCGTGATGATTCCGGAGAAAGATGCTGGCTTACCCCTTCAATTGAATCTGGTGTTCCAGGACCCGATGCTACTGGAAAAAAAAAAAAAAAAAAAAGCAGCTGATGAAAGGCAGAACTACTATTTAATTTTTTTTTTAACAATATCCTCCCATATACTATGAAGTATTTGGTGAGTGTCAAAATTTATTTCATTTATTATAACTAAAGGTGTTCTACTGTCCTCATCAATATAAGCTCTTCAAATAATTCATTGACCTAGTTTAGAAGTTTTCCATTTCTTCTTTCTAGGATTTTCTGTTAAACTTAGAGTGGCTGCATATGGAGTAAATAATCATACATTTATATTTAGTCAGACATGTAATAACACACAGGTAATATGTGTTTATAGAATTCCTACTACAACCCCTTATACAAAAATTTCATGATAACAAGCAGTATCTTACCTGGCAGATTTATTGTTTGATCACCTAGGAAGAGCCGTCTAGCAATGCTTCTCCTGTACCAAGCCCTTGGAAAGGCTAGAATCTCGCTGAGTCGACGCATGTCGTATTTAAAGGAAGCAGATCCTATATCACAGACAGCTGACAAAGAAAAAACCATATACACACAACTGTAAATTCTCAGTAGTAACAGGTTTTGGTAACCTAAAACTAATTAATAGGTGTTCAATATAGTCAAATACTTCTTTACCCAGCAGTATAGACTCTGCTGTAATGAAAAAAATAGTTATTAAAACCGGCAGTTTTCCTGAGGTGGCCATTGCTCCAAATCCAGCATTAGATACAAACACATCTCGTAAAGGCAAGATGGAACCTAAGAATATAACTGATGTCCTACTTGTGTCGTATGTGCCTCTGAGACTCCTCATCTGAGGGCCTGAAAGGCAGATTAACACCTCCATTCTGCTCTTTGACCAGTGAGTGAGCACCCCATGTGCAGTGGGGGAAAAATAAATAAATAAACACCAAATCTTTAAACCCCACTTTTATTTCAAGTTTCCTTGAGCATTCAGGAGTCCACCTCTCTCTGTAGCTTCGCAGATAACGTGGTCAAATTTGACAGCTAGTAAGAGCTGAACAGAGACTGCAGAGCTACATCACTGAGTTAGGCATGCAACAGTGCAGCCAGAATTAAGATGAAGACACACAGCAAACATCAGATTAAAACAAAAAATTGATCATGAAGAGCACTAAGGAGACAGCTTGTGATCTAAGAGATTCAGCTGTCATTTTTAATGGGTACAGTGTATCATCTCCATAATACCACATTTAATTGTGCTACGTAATCCACTTTGATTTCTTTTTTTTTCCTCTTTGATGAGATTGCTTGAAAACTAAAGTATTTCTAGTTTTCATATATAAAAAAAAAAGGGGGGGAGTGTCCATAAAAGATTTTGTCCTATTCATGTAACAAAAGAGAGCTGTGAAATACCTGTTTCTGAAGAGAGGACTAGAAAAACGAGTTGTTAGTGTATACCAAACTAGATACAAGTGAAAGCTTAACCAACATTGGGAGTAAACTTAACATAAAATTCTATTATTATACTGGTTTATCTCTGTTATTAAATGTATTGAGATGAATCAGCAAAGAGAATCTGTGTTTGTTCACCTTTCTGTTCTGATGGAACAGTGACATAAAAGAGCCAGTACAATCCCAAAACATTCAGTGGTCACATTAAGTCCCACGGAGTGGTGTCAGCGATGTGTTTCAGCAAGCCCATTTACATTATATGAATCAGGAGGCTAAAAATGTGCATCTGCAAATAGGTACTCCAAGTACCACTAAAATTTAATGGATCAATCCCTACTTCACTCAAAAAAGAGCAAAAATTTTACTGTAGATGGCCCTCAAATAACATCTACACAAGCTGCTGAGAGTAAAGTCTAACACTGGAAAAACAGTTCTCTAATTAGCTAAACTGATGGGATTAAAATGAAAAAAGCATTTACCAGATATGTTTATCAAAGTAGTATCTATCTTGCTGGTAGCTTTGCTTGCAGACTGACTCTCAAAAAAGGAGGAACCTCCTGAACGCCTTATTCGTGAGAGGCTGACTTTCACAAACTCGAGGTTAATGCTCAAAGAATCCTTCCGGCCAGTGACCGAAGTTGGTTCCTCATCCACATTACCTAGAAATAGAAAGGGAAAAGTTCCATCTTCTGTGACCTTCTCAAATCTTCAGTTCAGAAAACCATGCCAGACATGAGCAGTGTTCATTAAAGCAAACAAAAGCTTGTTCTGTACCTAAGGCTCCTGATCCAGGGGTTAGAACGGTAACAGCCGATTTTTGTTTTCCAGCTCCGTATGGATGGAACACGTAAAGGGAAAAGTCGGACATGCAGGCGGTGAAGCTCAAGCCTGAAGAGCTGCTGCTAGAAGTAGTCAAGTCTGACTGGCTGCTGCTGTGCCGTGTTCTGCCAAGAGGGCTGCCTAGTCCAGGAGAGGAACCTAGAGTCAAATTATTTTTGCAAAAGTTAGTTTTAGTACGAAAGCATTTTCAGACATGAAATAATACTGACTGTTAACAGCAATATTAAACAGACCAAATTCACATCAAATCATGTCCTTGTAGCAGCAATGTAGCTTAAATAGTCTATGTGTTGATGCTAAGCTTTTGTCAGAGAGAACTGAACTCACTTAAACAATGCAAGAAAAACTCTTATATACTGTATCTGTGCAAGCTTTTACAGGAAACTGATAACAACATGAAGAAATTCTGCTGAACTCACTAATACATAAATGCCCACACTTAAGGTGTGCAAAAACATATCATCTGCTCTAATTTCAGACAGCAAGAACATATTTATTGATGCTACAAGCTGCATGCAGTATAAACATTCATATACGTATTACCTGGTGCTCCAGATTTACTGACTGAATTCTTTGAGCCACTCTGTGAAGCGTTGCCACCCACTGACACATTTTCTGACGGGTACGTCGTGCCTAATGTTTCCAGTTCTCCTCGGTTTGAAGAGAAAACAAGATCTAGGGAAGGCAACTTCAGCATACATTCAACTCTTGATACCGGCAAGCAACTGAACTTGATTTGAGAGGGCTGAAACACAGAAATAAAATACAGCAGTCAGTGAACAAATACAAATTACTAAAAGCATCCCCAGCTTGACTTATAAAGCACTATGTATTTATTTCTTAAATCTAAGCAAATTACAACCTTTTCAGGCTGCTTTTAGAATTAGTAAGGTAACTGTATACAAGTTCATATAGATACATTAATTTCAGGGAATCCCTCCAACACCAGGGCTATTATTTGGAACCTATTTTTAGAAAACAAACACAGGAATCCCAGGTGCAGCAGAGGACATGTACATCCTCTTCTCTTCTTCCCCAGTTCATAGCTTCACTCATCTCGTGTGAGAACTATGGCGAATCACTTGACTCTTGAGCTGATGCTGAAAGCCTCAGCTCCCCTCAACACATTCTTGGCCAGATGAGTTTGCAGTAAAAGCTGAGAAATTACTGTTGTTAATTTTCATAAGTATAAATATTAAAAAGCATTTGTTACAATATGTTGTTCAGTTGGGAACATAATCAGGTTTATACCAGGAAAAAACATTTAGGCCAAGTGCAAAAATATAATACCAACATTCAGATCAAGCTGAAGTGCTCTGAATCACACAGTGGCGGCACTTTTCCCTGATGCATCAAATATTAAGCAGTAGGAATATGCTTTGTAGATAACTGTACATTCCTACACTTTCCCTATAAACTGAAAAAATCTTTAATTATTATTTTTGTTTTGTAATGGTACCTATAAAAATGAATATAAATAGCAGTTATGAAAGATATTTTCAAAAAAAAAGTCCAAAAGAGACAAGGAAGAAGTAATGATTAAAATGCTCAGAACTTCTGTGACTTCTCAAAATAGCTCATTTCTTTTGGTCTCCATGGGACTAAAATATGTCAGAACTTCTCCTGAAAGAACTTCTACTTTATCATCAAACTAGACATGAATATCTCAGAAAGGACACTTGAAAATATTATTTATTTTTTAAAAAGCAGACTTAGAAGTATGGATTGTCTCAAAGACTGTGATCGGAGTTACTTACTATACTGAATGTTGAGTTAAAACCTCACCTGAACGCGTACATAAACCACCACATCTACAGGGAAGGATGAATATGCTGATGTTGAGGACGATACTAATGATGTTGTGGACTCTTCTAAGGGATCTTGTATATCAAATTGTCCCATGTCTTCATCCTGTGAACTGACAGCTTTTAACAAGCACAAAAACTCATTAGAATGTGCAATTTAAAGCAGCTCGATGAAACCAGAAGACAAAAAAGAAAAAGCGTACAGTGCTCAAATACAAATCCACAGCATACCTGTGTAATTCCTTTCAATGGGTGTAATCGGAATGGTTTCAAGAGCTTTCTCTAGAAAGTCCAATAAGCATGGACTAATCACCATTTCCTCTGGCAAGGACTGGAGCGCAACCCATGCATATAGTTTAGCAGTTTTCACTCCTCCACTTCCTTTCCCTTTGGCTGCAACATTTAAAAGATAAATTTGTCTAATGTAATACCACTCAACAGTAACCAATAACCATTAGAAGAGAATTCATAACTAACAGGTGTTTCCTTTAATTGTCTGTATCATCATCTGAAAAGGCATAAATAAAATCAGTTAGAAAAAAATTAAGCCCTAAGTTTTACTAAGAAAATTGTGCAAAAACAAATATTAGCCTGTCATGCTTGACTGTAATTCCGTTGCACATCTTCTTGACCAAGCACTCAAATGTCATTGTCACCACTTCGCTTTTTTAAAAATAGCACTGAAATCAGACACACATAATTATTCTCCAAATACATAATGCAAAGTAAGCACAGCTAACTGGAAATGAAAGTGGAATTGGGAAAAATACTTGAGCCTGGTAAGAATGTCAGTTTAAACTGGGAAAATACATAAAAAAATTAAAACTGTAAATGGGAAGTCTGACTGTATTTATGCAAAGAATAACTGATGATTCTAAACCAGCATTTTTAAAAGCCTGGAGCTAGAAAAAGAATAAACTAACAAAAAGATTATTGTCTTCTAAATCTGTGGAAGAGGCTAGTACTTGGATCCACGCTCACCAAAATATAAATGTGCACAGAAGGTATTAGTACCAGCTCAATTACTGTCTCTATGAAATACAGCTATTCGAATGAATAGACATAAATGAAGATATTGATTTTAAATTCTCCAAGAAAAATATAAACTTTAACTAAATTACTGAAATGGAGCTTAAAAATCCTTTTATTTGCTAAAAAAAAAAACCCAAGCACTGAATTTTCACGCTATGCAAACTATTCTATCTAGTGCCTCTGACTAGATTGTCCTAGCTTGCTCTTACTGGTGACCAAAGACAATAAGACAAGGTGGTTTCCAGTCCAGAGGACAAATAATATTTAAAAAGTAATATAAATAACCATAAATGTTATTTCAAAACAATTCAGAACTAATAAATATTTATAAAAATACAATGCGTAAAGAAATAAATGTAATTGCAATCCCTAGTTTTAGGAGACATTTATATCATTATACAAGTGCAATTTCTGTAAGCCCCCCACCAAACGTAGAGCTTACAGACAATAAAACCAACAAGACTCAGTAACTGGACATGATGTGGTAAAAACTAAAAGGCAAAGGTTGGAAAGAGGATAGGAAAATACAGAACAAAATTGAAGGAAAGTAGTGTAAACCAAGGTAACACAACATTCAGTAATCATAAAGAGGGTGGACACTTAAAAGAGTAAGAGCTAATGGTTCAACAGCATGGACAATTGAGGAAGGTGTCCCCATTTCACTGTTCTCTCTTAGTATCTCTGCTGGTTTTATGTAGAAAAAACAAAAACAAAACTCCACACAACTTTTTCAGTTATTAATTTTGTCTGCTTATTAAATTTTGACAATGTTTTGGCTTTGTTTCTAAAGTGATATTCAAATGCCAGAGGAGAGAAGAGTGAATGTCTCAGAAGTTGGAGGTGCAATCTACATACCTCTAGATCTGACATAACGTAACAACGGACTCCTGCTTCAAAACAGGAATCCCTGGAGATAAAACTTTAAGTATTAGAATGCACGTTATTCCAAATCATGGTTATTTAAGGGCCCGCAACAGTTGAGGGCTCTAGTCTGGTATTTTGATTAATATAAATATGCCTAAACAGCTGCTTCAGTGCTACAGGAAATAATCCAGTTCCAGAAAGCAATAATTTACACACTACTTGTGCAGCAGAAGGCATTTAAAAGCTGAAAGTATTCTTGGAATAATGTAATGTATGGAAGCAAGGATTCATCTGGATTTTTTTTCTTAGATTATGAAAAATAAAGCAGTCAGCATTCACTTTTTATACAGATACTTCATTTTGCTTTCCAGTAATAAGCATTAATTTGTTAAATGAAAACAGGGAGAAGGCAGTGGCAGCCCATCACCGGGATACGGTGACTAAGACAGAAATATTACTGAGACCGGTTTGGCAAGAGATTTCTAAAAATGCAGCTTTATGAACTGCATTCATGCCTCTAGGATCAAGATTCTGCGGCCAAAGTTAAAGACTTGCTAAATACAGTGCTTCACGTAACGTGCAGACAGATTTAAAGCTAGTAGATTACATGAAGACAAGATACATCCCCATGATAGTTTTTGAAGGTTATTGTCTAAAAGTACCTGATGGGATGGGTGGGGGCTGGGGAGGAAGTAAGGTGTTAGTCTTGCTGTGGATAGTGCTAGATAGAGGAGGAGATGTGGCAGTATCTTTCATACCATACAGCTTGGACTCTTTGGAAAGGGTTCTTGGCAAAGAGGATCCTCGAGAAGTATTTGGCGATTCAGTCTTTAAAGTCTTAGAGTTGTAGTGCAACTGGAAAGCAAAGACAGATCAGTTTACTTCATACAAGTAGCTCAATTTCTATACAGCAATTTGGTGTCACTCCTTCCCTGTTATTTTTTTCTTTGCATTAGCTACAAAAATATTATAAGATACGTTACATTCCAATTCATGTTCTACAGATATAGCCAGTACACATAAAAATCTAAAATCTTTGTACAAAAAAAATAGATAAATTAATAAGCCATTTAAAAAATATCAAGGAAACACAAAGAAACAGAGGAAACGAACTATTTAGGAACAATGCCTTAAGCTTGCTCCTCCCCTCTGTTTTCAGTGTAGCACTACAGAAATCATTATTCCTATTTTAGCAATATCTACATAACTGAAAAAAAGATTTTGACAAGTTGCTCTGTATATATGAACTTGTACATACTGTAACAACAAATGTGCTTTGAAATCATATTTGAGCAGAGAGAAAGAGCAAGTGTTTCCCTGCTGAGTTCCACACTCCTGTTACCTTTACATCCACTCCAGGAATGTAGAAAACTGTTGTTTCCACATCGCTAGATTTTGTCTGTAGGGATGATGGCACTTTCTTGCCAGCAAGTAAGTGACTAGTAGATGCATAATTAGTTTGAAATTTCTTCTTTTTTGAAGGAGACTCTTGATCCAAACTTCTGGAACTCCGATCATAACTCCTAAAACAAACACACTGCATGTTATTAAAAAAAGTTTAATACTCGTATTAATAAGAGAGTATTTTCTACTATTAAAAACCCTAGAGATGTCTAAAACAAATCTGTAGTAGCGACTACATAAGGAAGCATTTCAATCGCTGCTTTACTCTTTACTTTCTGTGACCTCTACTTCCATTCTGTCTCCTCACTCTGGTTTCGCCATTTTCATTATGTGATTATTTCAAGGCAGTAAAACCTACAAAATTATTATGTCATTAGAGAAAAACCTTCCAGTGCTCTGTATTCCTACAGTCAAATTAATCTACATTACCCAACATGATCTGTAAAAACTCGATATGCAGAGAATACTTATCAATTTTCCTTCTCTGCTGTAACCTCTGTCTTCATATAAATTCTTAAGAGATTCTTTCCCATTCTGTATTAATTCTTATTAAAAAATGCCTTAGAAAGACAGAAACCAAATTGCTTTCTAATTACAGATCTCCTATGTATACCTCTCAGTAAGAAAAAGTATTTCTCATTTGTTCCTTTTTCCTACAATAAGAGTGAAAGCAAGTAAATCTCATTTCCTTACACTATCCTTATTAAGAATTATCTCTGTTGACAAATAAGTTAATTTAAGTTCACAATATTATTAACAACATACCAAATTTTAAAAAGTAATGTAAAGCTACCATTAGATCTCCAATCACATACACACGAAAAAAGGAGAGGATTTAAAAACTGAGGATGAGATCAAACCTCATTAAGATCAAAAGTAAAGCACTTCTGTCGCTTCAGATAATAAATAAATTAAAAAGCTTTTTATTGAGAAAGAAACATAATATCAGCATGCTTTTACACTCAGAAAATAACGGGAGCCCTCAGAGATCATGAGAAAACAAACCAGTAGCCCATTATTAGTCAAACCATTATGTGGATTCACTAAGTTCTAAAGTTACTTCTTTGGAGGCTGAAAAAAATATGCAAGTGCTTGGAAAGCCTAACATTTTGTTTATGAAAGATAAAATATTATTTCAAAAATAAAAACAGAAAAGAGGCATATACAGATTCTTGCTAAACAAGCACAACTCCCCATGCCATACTCAGCCCTAAAAATTGCTCCTTATGGCGATGCTATGAAGTAGTGACAATTACTAAGAATAAAGTGATGGTAACCCACGAATACATACATCTGTGCTTTTCAAACAGGTCAGTGCTTACGAATCATTAATTTTTATGCATATGGCCCTAAGTTAAGTGATGGAAATATCAGATGGACTTAACAGCTAAAGTGGAATAAAGTACTCGTACCCTGTTCTTCTTAAGGCAACTAAGCCAATTTCTTACCTTCGTAAACTAATGTCATCATGTTCTTGCTGAAGCATTGTAGGGTGCAGGACACACTTTCCACAATCAATTTCAACCCTGATATCAAGTTCAAAGTCAATATTTCTCTCCGTGGTTGTGCCAGTCACACTCCTGTTGGTAGGTGTGGTTGGCCAGCGCTCAGTGAAAAGCTGGTGGACAGCAGCAAAGCCTGTTGCTTTCTTGCGAGAGGTACTCCTGCACAGGCACAATTGTGGGTTAGACATTTGCATGACATTTACCTGAACAGATGCTAGGAGGCATTCTTAGACTATGTCCACACTCGGTATATAATATTTTAAGAAATCTTCTGGAAAAGGCCTTATCTGATACAAAGCAATACAGTGATCCATCTTCCTTCCATTAACACATTACTAAGTATCCTTTCTTAGTATAGCATACTACAAAAAACTAAGCCTTTCTTAAACTCTCATTCAAGAAAAGGAACAAAAAGAGATATACAATAATTTTCATATTTGTAAATATCTTCATTTTTACATGTACTTTGTGGAGTATCACTGGATAAAACTGAAAGCTATGCTACAGTGACAAATCTGTCATTTGGTCCCACTAAAATCAGCCCTGTGGCTCAAAAAACTAACTTTCCAAGCTCTAACTGTTCCAAGCCCTGACATTTCTTAACAATTGCCTCCTTTTCAGATGAGAATTCCTCCTTCCCTCACTGTCACCTCTGCCAAACACAACCTCCCCTGCCTTCCATGTACACTCTTCAGGCAAAATTCAGTCCTTCATCAGTAACAGACTCCGTAGCTTAGAAGTCAATATTTCAAGTGTATTTTCTTAATTTCTGTGTTTGTTTCCTTACAACTATTACTTACGGTGGTTTCCTATAAAAATATGTCCTCTCTCTGTCATGGTCATCCTCCTTCTCAGAGTCCTCACTGCTTGATGATAAGCTGTCATCTCGGCGTCCTTCTTCAGGCTGGAAGGGAATGCCGGGTGAGAAGACAACTGGAGTTTTGGGTGAACCAAATACCGAGCATGAGCCTTCACTAGTAGATGAGTAATGGGAGGGACCATCAATAGTTACAGACAAAAGGTCCATTTCTGTCTCCTCTGGAAACTGATTATAAAAAGACAAAAAGATTTTAAATTTCCACAGATACCGATTCCATTGAGAATGCATTCAATAGCTCTGGAAATAAAAAAGCAAGAGTGCTATGAGAAACTCTCAGTCCCAAGTCCCACATAATACAGAGACAGCAGGTACAGAAATTGCAAGACAGATTATGAAAAAGAAAGAAATGAAAGCTTGGTGGGGAGACATTTGCCATTGCCTAGTGATTGAGCTCAGTGCGTTAGCTAAATACGCATCATGCTTTGACCAATTCACATGATCAATGGAAACATTTTGTATAAATCCAGAAAATATTTTGAAAGAAAAGAACAAGAGACAGCAAAAATCATCGTGAATCTCGTGGAGGGCTGAGGCCCCCAGGAGGGTTAGTGAGGAGCGCATGCAGAACGCTAACGCAGAATGTACGGCCCCGCTTTGCAGTTCTGGCCTGCACCCTTGGGCACGCGTGCTTTAGCGCGAAACGAACCTCAAGCCAAATTTCTAAAAGGGGCCTCCCGTTTCTCACGTAAAGCACACCACAAGCACCACACAAGCAATCTTTGGACATTAACTTCTTAAAATGCTTGTGAAAACTATCTAGAAATGTTAGTTTAACACCAGCTCTACCTATGCAGTGTCACTACAGAGCTACACAGTCGCCATCTGCAAATACAGATTAGAGCCCTGCTGAAGAACTGACATTCTAATGTCAGTGAGATATATTTTTTTTTTTAAATAGTCAACATTTGATACCTCTAAGTGATAGCATTTTGCTATGCCAACAAAACTTAAGCTAACAGGACTTATATATAACAATTTAAAAGGTAGGAGAGCTTTCAATTGTGAACATATTTACATGTGCAAAGCACATTTCTATGTTTCATTTCCACCTCTGTCTCAGAAATAGGAATTTCTTTCCTGTGAGCATGAGGTGGGTTGGAAGGGAGAAAAATATATTACCATCTCTGGAGTTTGTTTTTGTTTATTTTCTTTAGTATTTTCCCTAAACATGTTTTCTAAAGCAGTTAAACTCCACCATTTGTTCTCTGGGTATTAAGTTTTGGCACATTCCTGACTCACTGTTATTTCAAAATGTCTTACTCTATTAAATACAGGAATTCCAACAGAAATAGAAGTGTGAGGTGTCCTCCCACATAGCAATTATTTTGTACTGGTGTTGATGCCTACAGTGTTGGAACACCATGTAACAGATGAAGGCACACATGTTAAAATCCTCTTCTAACGCACATTTCAAGGTGAGACTTGGGTCACTTTACATCAGCCTTGATCAGTCTTCATAAATATACAAACAAAATTCCAATAATTCATTTTACAAAAACTAGCAAGTTTTAGGTCCACACAGGGGTGTAGAAACACTCTGGAAAGTTCATCAACGATCAATCATGTTCTTCTCCTTACTTTACCTATTTAGAATTAAATATTTTCAAATTGGATATACATTCTGTTTAGCTGAGTGCAAAAGAGATGAAACATTGAAAAGCAGCTTCCTTTGAGAAAAATTAGTTCTCTGGCAAAGAATACTTGTTTCTTCTCAGAAATACCTGAAAATACCCTTCCCCTGGACAGCTGGATTGTTGTGCAATCCCCAAAGCTGTTCTATTCAACTTAATTAGAAGCAAAAAAAAAAAAAAAAAAAATTAAAACAATTACAATAATCTCTGCCATGCAAAAACAACATAATAGGAACATTTTAAAAATGAGGAAACACAGCAACAAACAGAACCAAAGATTCAACAATCCATTTTGAACTCACAGAAGGATACACCTGTAGGGCTACAGCAAACTGACTAATACCCATTTCCAAAATTTTAAATATATTCAACCACACAAAAAATACTAGATGATTTTTGCACACTTCTGATAAAAATTTCAAAACATTTGTATCACTACTGTGTTAGCCTTTAAAAAAAACTAAAAAACCAACATTTTCAAGTATTTTCTGTAATGATTCCATTAATTTCTGTGCTAAGAAACCAAAACACGTCTGTCTTCTATCAAAACAAATCTGTCTTCCAAGATCACATCCATAATTTTAAGCACACACTAACAAAAACAGACACACAAAAACATACAAGCAATTCAGTTCTGCCTAGGTATACCTATCTCATGAACTATGGCCAAATGGCGCAGGAAACAGAATTATATGGCACATAAAGTAATTCTTACAGAATCTTGTATGTTGAAAGTTACTCTTGGCCCAGGAGATGCTGCATCTACGCGGATATCTGGGAGGTCTTCACTGTCTCCTAGTCGAGAGCTGTAAGCAAAACCAAAACACAACAGCTTGTCGAGTTTCACTACAGGATTTGACATTCTTGCAAACATTTAACTACGCAAACGTAAGGCAATAAAAAAAGTACAGTCAGTACTTACGATTTTGTTCTGGAGAAAGTATAAAGTCATAACTGAAACACTTAGGGTACATGAAAAGGAAAAAGGAGGGGGAGAAGGAAGCTACACATTACTTGGCCAGTAGCCTATCGCTAGCCAATCTCTGCTTATTTCTTCAGGCAAGTTTTTCAGTCCTGAGCCAACATACAGAAATTATAAGATATTTGTGATCTTCACCATATGGGACATATAGCAATCTGGCAGATTAGGTATTCTCTGATGCAACTAAGATTAATTTGGCCTTCTATGCATACTACTTTTCATTCACAACCAAAGTACTCATTAAGTTTTCCAGAACTTTGTGTTTCTTATAGAGCAATAGAAAAGCCCCATTATCTTTGCCATACAATTTCTGATTCCCTTCAGATAACCTTGTGAAAAGGTAAAATGAAAGTGGTTTTCATCTGACAGATCTTGAACTAGAACCTTCATGCCTTCAACACTTGCTCCGAGTGATTCCTTTTCAAGTGCACCTTGAAAAATTCACTTTAGAGTACTTATAAAGCTGGTTTTGTGCTAGAATATCTGCTGTCTGGTATTTGCACATCTGGGTTATTTATAAATTTCCATTCACTTCTATAGAAGTATTCAAATTTGAAGCAAATTTCTATTTTCATAGAAAGAAGTCCAAAGAATTCTAACACTCCTCTCCACCTTTTTAATTTTCAAATCTTTTCTATTTAATACATAATAACGCAGTGCATTTTTAGTTCCAAACTTTGACAGCTTCAGCTCAATCTACAGAAGCAAAAGACTCAAACATATATTATAAAATCAAAGCAGGTATTTACTAGCAGTCATCATTATACATCTACAGTTTGCTCAGCAGCCATTAAATGATGAAACAATGCCAATACATATCATACAGCTGAAGAGATTAAAAGAAAGTTATCATTCACAAAAGAATCTCCCTTTCTTCTTGTCATTACAACAGCTCTTTTTTAAGGCAGAGGATTGCAAATCAAGTGTAGAAATCCAAATGATTACACTATGCTATTTTTCCTTATATATGTTTCTTCAGTATGTCTTGAAAGCAGGATTCTGTAGAAAACCCTAAGTTGTTGTAGAAGTGGAAAATTCTCATTTGACAGACCACTAAGTCTGTCAAAAAAGAACTTTCCAGAAAAGGTGAAAAGTTACTTCTATTCTAGGACTTTCCTGTCTTCCAAAATGACCTCCTCACATACAGTTCCGCCACATTTAGCTGCTGCCTGTAGTAAAAGGACTTTTACAGCCGAAGTCCAACGTTTCCTCTGTTACATATGCTGCTGTTGCTATCACAGATCTCAAATTCCCAGAGGCTTACCTTGCTCTGTCCATTCTCTTCAGAGGTGGTCTTCCTGATGCTGAAATACTCTTAGACCGGCTATAGCTGGGTTTGTAGCTGAGACCCCACTTGTCTTTCAAGGAGGCAGCCTAAAGAAAAATAATATTTAAATGCAAATTTTCTTATTAATGAAGCATCATAGCCAGAGCTCATGCACTAGGACACACTGAAAATAATGTTTTGCCAGGTATGTTGTCAGGGTCTGAGACAACAGCCTGGTTTGTGGATTATCTGTGACGCTGCTTGGTTTTTGTTCAGTTTCTTCTAGTGTCTGTGCTTAGTAGCTTGTTTTTATGTCACCTAACTCTGCAAATATACTGTTTATTTATATATAGAACACACTTATAGAAAGCAGACATGCCAAGTGGAATACAACAGGTATTCATCACTTGCCCAGGCAGTTAACAAACTTGCCTCTGCATCTGCATTCATCAGTCCAAAAAAGAATCATTTATAAAATCTGCTGAGAGAAGGAGTACATGACATCCTCAAATACACATTTTCTGATTATCTCTTGTGAGTGTGCAAATAAACCCATTTACCTGATGTAGTTGAAGATGTCCCTGCTCCTTGCAGGGGGGTTGGACTAGATGACCTTTGTCTGCTCCAACCCTAACCATTCTATGATTCTATGACCTTTAAAGGTCCCTTCCAACCCAAAACATTCTATGACACATTATAGTATCTGTGAAATTTCCATTTTCCTATCATCATTATTAAAAGGGAGAAAAACTTTTCCTCGCCCCCTCCAGAAGCTAAAGGCATTGCTGAACTATTTGTTAGACTTCACCTTCCTTTTCCATTACTAACATTTTCTTTGCGTTAACCAACATGCAGAAAAGAAATACGCAATGCAAGTGCTATCATATTTTTTTAAGTAACTTTGTACTGCTCACCCTCATACTGGATCTACGTAGTTTCTTACGAACATCTCGGCGGATATCATTCACAGCCACCGACTCCAGTTGCTGATAGCGCTGGATTTCTTGATTTATAGTTCCTTCACTTGCACCTAATTTTCTGGGGATAAATCATAGTTGAGTTATCTTACAAATAAGTGACATTATTTTCACCATTTCAAAGTGTGTGTTGCAATGATGGTCTGCTCTCCCTGGGAATTATCCCATTTTCTCATTTGTTTTTTTCAGTAGTTACTTAAGGGCAGTGCCAAATATAGCTGCAGAAGATTTATTCTTGTTTCATGAAACAGATTTTTGTCAGACATAATACTTTGTAATTAAGAGGACTCCAATTTTAAGGTTTCTGTCTCCAAGTGACTTAGTAGAGCAGATAGAGGATGCAGAACAAACTACGCTGCAAGGAGACTCCCCAAACAACAGCGCTACCATGATGCCAACTAAGGTGGAGAATAAAAATGGCTATGCAGTCATTTCTCTTGTTTCAAAAAAGCCCTAGGTGTAGCAACCTCCTATACACTTTAAATCATATAACAGCTGTTTAATTAAAACCAAACATAATGGTCAAATCTTAGAATCCCCAGCGGGATGAAGAAAAATCCTCCTGCTGTACAGTCCAAACCCACGACAGCCTTCTGTGGCAGATTACCTTCTGCAGAAAACACACGCTGCTAAATAATTTTACAAAATCTGTAAAGCAACTGCTGTTTTGAAAGAATGAGTTTACTGAAGCAGTCATAAACTGAGAAAAGTCAGGCACAAAACATAATTTTGATTCTTGAACTTGTATTAGAATAAACATTTAATCTAAAATCCAAAGTTCAGATACAATTGCCCTCTGAATGGTGACAGCAATTTTACTACAAGCACAAGTAGTAAAATATCCTTTTTTTAAAATAATAATAATAATAATAATTTTTAAAAGCAAAAATTATTTAACACTGTATTTCCATCCCAGACAGAACCAAGTAAGGCTGTCTTAGGGAAGGGGGAAAAAAAAACCAAGCGAGCACAACAAACCATGACTGTAAAAAAATATTAATAAAATTCACAGAAGCTGTTCAGATGGAATTTACAAAATTTGAAATAATTCTTTCTTCAGGGTCTTCTCAAGTACAGCATAAGAGATTTAATTTTAAAATATCACCTACAAGATGCAAAAGTTTAATATTTTTCTTCTTCTTCCAGTGAATGAGACTAAGCTTATTACAGTTACAAAATATATTTTGTAATAACCATCATAATAAATCAACATGGAACTACAATTTTGAATCAAAAGGAAATGTATTATAACCAGTCATTGTAATGCAGAACCAGAAAGAATATAGACTAATTTGACATTTAGGAAAGAACTTGGGAAATTTGAGAGAGTACTTGCATATGCAGTTTTTTTGTATGGAATCCATATTTTTAAAGACAACCATTTCCACTTGACCATCACAATGCCACAAGATATGTGTAAGAACACAGCTGCAGTTTGTTATTCCCAAACTTCGTGCAAGTTAAAGCAAAATCCAACTTACTTTAAGTCATCAATAACTTTAGCTTGCTCATTGAGTTCTCGAATATCGACTAAACGTTTTACAAATTTTCTTCCTCGCTGTTCTCCAGTCTGGATACTAGAAGCTCCCTGCCGTCGGTGATCAACAATCTCCTATTTAAAATAAAGATTTCATTAATGGCCTCATCAAATCTGGACATTAATACTATTTAACAATAGGCAAAGTGAATTTCACACCTTAAAATCTGGATTAGTGCATGCAAAAGAATCAGTTTCATCTCAAAAGGCAGCTGATTGGATTTTTTTTTCCAGTGATCCAAACCCCATCATTCAGTGAGAGACACTGTAACTACTACATACATGTCCCCATGAGCAGGATCTGCCTGCTTTCGTATGTGATCTGCTAGACTGAAGAGAATCACACTTCGCTGACCCCAACAGATATTCTACAGGAACAGAGTATCGGTGGTTTGCGGGGCTCAAACCCAGCAGGTGATTTACAATCCGCTGCCCAAATGTTAGCTTGCGTGCATCTCCACATAATGAACCTCCACCTGATTTCTAAACAACAAACAGGAACATTAGTGCTCTGGGATAACGTTTTCACTGTTGGCAGGCAAGAGACATTTCAAGATAGCCATTAAAGAACATCTGTTAAAGCATTTTTATGTGAAACGAAAAAGGAAAGTCAGCAACATGTTGGATAGAAGTACTGAAAAAAATTTTTTTTTCTAGTTTGCTCACATTAGTAACTTACTCTTCTGTTAAGAAAACCTACCTACAGCCACAGCTTTTCCAATTCAGGTACCTGAAAACTTAGGTATTGTATCTCCATGTTTTCAAATCCAGATCAATATTTCTACTTAACACCAGTAGAAATACAGTCTGTGATTTCTTGCCTTTGAAATATGAAATTAGAAAACTAACACACCAACTTTTTGATTTGCAACAAAAGTTATATGAGCTATAAGGAACAGCATGCCGGACTCAACTCAAGACTAAGATCTCTCCATTTGACTGAAGACTTTGTCGCGCCTTTTCCAATTAATAACACTTTTTTTGCGTGATTCACTTACTGCATGTATAGTGGGAGACATAGTGTCAACTTCATCCTCATCTGACAGGTCAGCTATGTTTACAGAGTTGAGGTCAGCAATATCATCAATATCTTCTTCTCCTGTCAACGTTGTGAGGGTGTTGCCTAAAGCATTCAGTCTTTTCCCAATGTTTGGATCCATGTGGACATCAATGCCACACATCTTCCATAGCACGTTCAGTGTCCAGGTTCCAGCACTGCTACTTTCTGTATTGAAAAAAAAAAAAAAAAAAGATTAACCAGTTTATCAGTTAGAAAGAACTGTCTTTTCTGCCCACTCTGAGGAAAATATATTCCACAACTGAAACGCTTGCTCGAAGTACTTCACAGCTACAAAGTTAATATTTATTTAACAAGTGATGCACACAGACAAACCTAATGAAAAGACAAACCCTTCAGCCAAGCTGATGACCAGGAGAAAGCATCTCAAACTTTAGCTATTAGAATTGCAGCCACATATACTATTCCAGAACAAGATTTCTAACAGCAAGAAACCTAAAGAATGTCTATCTGCATGTAAAAATACTGACATATTTACAGTTTAAAGTCTTGAATAATGATGTTGGAAGATGTCATAATATACGTGTAAAGTGCCTGCTGAATATGTTGTCTTCCCAGGATTTTTCTAATGAGTGACACCTTTCTCCAAAATACAGAACTTGCCTTAAGCCGAACTACAGAAGGTACTGTTTTTCCTTCTAAATGGATTCATGCTGGTTTTTGCCATTCACAATTCCATGTGAGGTAAGTTTTTTTTATATTTGCAGCATATGTTTCATTTTTGTGTCTCCTGAGCACAAAAAAAGCAAGCAGGGGAAAATGAGCAAAACTAGAGGGACAGAAGACACTGTAGATGCAACATTTGAATATAGAGATGAGAAGCAGCAAGTAGGAGGTATGATGAACAAGACAGAGTGCCAGGTATTTTTCAGGCCTCTGGAGAACATCCAGACAACTCGGTAAGAGAGACTGGGAAGACAGGGAGTTTGGGAAGAATAGAAGCTGCCTCTGGAACAGGTTAAGGGAGGAATGGGAGCTCAGGATGCAAAGTCTCAGTGTTATGAGGACTGGATGATTTAGCAGTCTCTAGGACAGGAAGCAGTAGGACAACATTGCTGTTAGAAAGGACCTTTCTCCAACCAAGGAACAAACACATACACACTGTGTGTTTTTCTGCAGGTAAAAATCTAAAATCAGTATTGGTGATGTGACTCAAAACCTGGAATAGCTTGAAAAGATGAAGTAGATAAAAATGTTGAGGAGTTTTAGCAGGAAAACAAGGTACTAAACAAAACAAAAACCCAAACCACCAATTAAATTACAACACAGTTAAAGTATTTAAATTTCATACTCTATGAATCCTTTATTTATATAGTACTTGATTTATTCAAAAAGTGTATTACCTGCTGCAGCCTGTCCTGTTGTCCTAGAACATACTTCATATGTACCATCTGGCACGACACCTATATGAAGCATATGAAGCACGTACAGTGATCAGGTCAACAGTCAAAGTTGCTTTAGACCAGCTCTTCCAAATTCCACCTCAGTCTCTTGTCCTTCGCAATTAAAGCATGAGTGGCATTGGATAGAAGGTTTACTTTTAATTCCCATTGAATGGCTTCTCTTATTTAGTAAAATGAATCTACTTGGTAACATCCAAGTTTATATCAATTTAAAATTCCATATAAATTCTAGAATCTTCACCATAATGAAAGATAAATATAAAAATGAAAATAATCTATATTAAACTATTCAAAACTTACGGGGTCTTATGAAATTATAGAAAAGCAAAGCATCCAACTCTTCCAACATCTCTTAGACAGAACTTAAATGCTTACAGAGAAATATATAGCAACAAAGTTATGAATAAAGGGAAAAACCCAAAGGAATACAACCTTGTAGAGTCATATCATTTTGCTTTCAAAACGCCAAGGGAAAAGTTCAGCAGTTTTAAAAGTCACGGGAATGGGTAAAAGTGGATTTATATCTGAAATACTATTGTCCACTATGAAACCACACCCACTTACATGCATTCATGACTAGATCTCCTCTTATTTCTGGTTTCCAGTCATCCCAACTTGTCTCAAAGCCATCAGCAAAGCGGATACAGAAGTTTTTAAAATGACCTTTGCTAACTAAAGATTCTGAGGAACAGGCAGTGATTAATGTGCTTTCAATAGTCAGGACTAAAGCAGAGCCAGTGTCAAGATCTGCAGTGTGGTTGGACTGGAAAATAAAATCACAGAGAGAATTTACCGGTCATTGCAATGTCAAGTGATATTGTACAAACATTAAATGTTGTTTGTCTTTCTGTATTAGAAAACTATTCCCCTTCTCCTATCTTCTTGTATTTTTCCTTCTCTGCAGAAAGTTTCAAAGGCATCACATCTGTCCATACAATGTCTTGCATTGTTGTTTTCTAGTAAATGCAACACCAACATTGTAAATATATTAGGGCACTAGGAGTCAAGCTCATCTGGAAAAGGAAAGAAAATCCATGATTGATGAAGGACTAGATGATCAAGGGCTATGAACCATATGGCCCATGACCACAGAACAAAAGCCCAAGATTTATTCTTTTCTCCAAGAAGGGTTGCACATGAGTTGACTGAACAACAACAAAAAGTAGCTTTAATTTTTACGTTGGTTTTTTGTGTTTATTTTGATATCTACAATGCAGAGTCCTAAATAAACAGATTGACTATCTAATTATTTTCCAGCCTTTTGCATATGAAGGTCTATCATTTTGTTTACCTGCAAAAGAGCCCACATATTCCCTTTTATAAAGCTAGACTTCTTTTGATCCAGCATAAGTACTGTAAACATGCTATTCTATATAAGACTTCATAAGCTGTATTTGAAAAAAAAAAAAAAAAAAAAAAAAAAAAAGGATTAATTGGAATTTGTGACGGAAGCTTTCAGGAAAACATCTTTCATCTGAAACATTTCCAAGGACTTTCCAAAGTGATGAGCTCGGAAACCATTCTGTTTCCCCAAAACACGCACACCAGTTGAAACATGCATAATCTAGTTCTTGTATAAATGAGAACACCGTGTCTATTACAAGCAGTGTCACTAATGCCATTATCAACATCCTATAATTTTTGTGTTAGTCTGGTGAGAAGTTAGATTTATGGACATCAAAGCCACGTACCACAAACAGATGGATATTTCAACAGACTGCCAATAGTCACCTTGCTTCAGACATTTTGATTACCTGAGGTGTGTTTGTGATGGGCAGGCAAATTCCTAAGTCATTGACAGTCAGCTGAAGAAAGAGGGTCCCAAAAGCCTGTGCAGAGGTTTGCTGGATTCCAGGCAGCATATCTACTACTTCTTTTGTGGCCATATGAATATCTTTATGTAAAGCCATTCTCTGTTCATTCCAGTTGTCATAGGCAGCTTTGTAGTTCAGCCAAAATAGCACAGCTTTATGAAGAAACCAGAAATGCTTAATTGAAATCAATATATTAAAAAAAAACCCCACCACATTCACTAAATAAAGGTTGGGGGTTTTAAAATTTTTTAAAATTTTTATAGTTTCTCCATTACTTTAAGACAGTGGCTGTACAACAATGGACACACACACATGTTCAGGATGTAGTGAAGAGGCTCATGCTGCAAAGGACTAGAGGAACAAAGCTGATCATTTAGCATTGAAGTTAGGATTAAAATATAGAAAGCGATGCTGTTCTCAGCATTATTCATTTGTAGAAACTTACAAAAGCAACTTCTTCCAAACTACCTTAAAATTAATCACCTCAGCAAACAGAATTTTTGACGTTAGGGATTATTAACCTGTCGGTATGCAGCAGATGTCCTAAATTTCTGAGCTAGTATATTATATCTAACATTTTGATTTAACATGTAATATATTAAATCTTGAATAATCAAGCCTCTTTGAAAAAAAAAGCTTCCTCAGTATGAAGACAGATTTGTAGGAATTGTCTCTTCAATACCTCTATCAAAGGCCACAGGCTGAGCAAAAACAATCGGTCTGTTCAAAGTAATGAGCACAGCTTCTCTATCTGATGAGCCACTGATTTCTTCTCGGAGAGCATTTCTTAACCCAATTCTTGTCTTGAAATAGGCAACTTGATGAAAGTCTGAGCCAGCTTCTTCATAAACCTTCAAATGTTCAAAAAATGGGAAGGGGGAGGGGTGTGCAGCAGGGACAAGTTCACAGACAGGGAGAAATAATAAAATTACTGCTTTTGACAAAAAGAAAAATTACAATAAAATGCCTCCTTTCCCCTTTTTCTCTTCTAGCAAAAGCTCCTTTGAGGATATTCCATTTTCTTACATTAAATTCTGATCGCAGTGTTATTTTCCTTATTTATCGTAAAATATTAACTAAAGTAACTATTTATATATTTAGATCCTCTATTGTGACAGTACATTTACAGGTTCTAAGACTTGTACTTGTTTGTTTCCAGGCATCACAAGATATTTTCATATCATAGAATTAGTGATTCCAGGTAACAGTGGGTTTAAGAATCCAACAGATACAACTGTCAAACTAACACAGGCAAATCAGGTCAAAATGTAGGTCTAGTCAAGTTTGGATCTTGCCTGATGTTATTATTTCATTCATGTAACCTAAAAATAATGGCAATATCAACAAAAAAATTTGTATCTGGGAAAAAGAAAAAACAGCAGTGTAAGACAGCCTCTTGGCTTGGCTGTGTATTTTTTAATCACACGCTATTAAGAACACCACATGCAAAGATGTTGAGCACTAACCTGATGTTTAACAATCTGTCCCAGTGCCAGATTTAAATCCACCTGGCATTTCCCAAACAGTTTGAGGTAGCTGCTGCTTCCAGGCATTGCTTTGGTTTGCAGTCTGTTTGAGAGTTCAAGTTCTATCAATCCAGTTTCAAATCTCACAGCTCGCATTGAGGGAGTTGTAGCTGTCACTTGAATTCCCTAATAAATAAGGAAGGTCAAAGGTATTAGGATCTGGTTCAGAGAAATAAAGAGAAAGGGGAGGGATGGAACAAAATGGAACAAAAAGCTGTTTTCATTGTGCAGAAAAAAAAAAAAAAGAACAACAGTTTTTCACACTGCAATGCTGCTAAGCTATTTTACAAGATTACAGGAACCAAACTCAAGGTCTTTTTCTTCAAGCAGAGTGTTCTTGATTCAATAGGCCTTGAGGTAAAAACCCAAAAACCATTAATAGCATCCAGGACCACTGTTCTGTCATCATAGGATTACCTTAAACTGTAGGCTCAATGAGTAAAGAAGAATTTTTGGTTTTTCTCCATCAGTTGTGCCATCATGTTCATTCCAAAGAGGTATTGGCTGCTCCCCTCCTGCACACATTAAATATACACATTCAGAGTTTTAAATAAAGAAAATATTTTAAAACAGATAGATATTTTAAAAAGCAACAGTGAATTACACCTTATTTTAAACAGGGACTAGTTGAAGATTTATAAATGCAAATACAGGTTCAAGACTGAAGACACAGGTGCAGATTCAGCCTGTTACTAAGAACTGAGGCAGAGCAGTGTTCCTCCCTCCTGGGAAACTTCCCACAAGAAGGCTCAAAGCTAGTTTTCAAAAAGATATTCCTTGCTTCCTGCACCAATGGATGTCCTAATTATCTGACAATGAAAATTAAACACTTGACCGAATACTGTGCAAATTACAAGAAAAGAGGAACTGAAATTGTATCAGTATTTTTCAAGAGAGGAGGAAAGAGTATTCTGTGGTTATTTTATTTTTGTGATTACTTCCTCCCCTTTTTGTGATTACATCCTGGCACATTTCATCCCAGGCTACGTATCCCCATAGGCCCTAGCCTGAAGGAGCAATCCTGTCTTAAATTCTCCTTGAGCTTTGATCTATATTCAATCTTAGTTTATAGGAAGGGCTTGCTGCTGGGAAAGGCTAAGTCATTAGTTCTCTCCATCTGTGCCAGCTTTTGTAATTAAAGTTAGTTGGTAGTAATAATAGGCAGTTAAATCATGGATTTAAAAATATAAAGTAAATTTTTATCACTCCATTTTGTATCTTGATGTTTTCCTTCTCCAAATAGTCTTACTAACTTCCTCCTCTTTTTGTTCTTGTTTCCGCTCCCCCCTACAATATTCCTAACGAGGATCATGTAAAACTACAACGGTAATCCAAGGGTTCTGAGCAAGAGCACTAACTCATCTTGCAAATATTCTCCACATGCACATTAGAGGCTATTTTTGCAATGACATTTCTTCATGAAGTTTGTAAAGCATTTTTCAGTTTAAAAAAAAAAGGAAGAAAATACATATTGCTTTTAAATAAAATTTCTCCATCTACCCTCTCACTTCAGGGCGCATAATTTTCTTGAATGAAACTAAATTAAAAGTTGGATTTGAATCTTTACATAAGTTAGTGCAAAAAGTGATAGAAGTTTGGAAGCAGACACCAGCTGTCTTTAGATCAGCACTGCGCTGAACCTGCAGATGGAATTATTCTGAACTGCTCTGTTCATTAACTAGCTTTTAATCTGCGCAATTTCACCTTAAGTAATTGGTACTTACCCAGGTTTTATATAATGATAATAGCAATCGATATTTTAGTTCAACAGAAACCATAATTAGAAAAATCACTGTAGCGTATTACACTAATTGGAATTTTCAAGCCGCGTGTATTCCTTTGCTGCAAGCTAGAAGGACAAAAGCTATTTTCCACCCGCATTGTTCTGCATTCAGCACCCAGACCCATTGGTTGCTGGCACCTGACCATGCTCCTGCTGAATGACCACAGCCTGGAAGGTAGCAGTCACGTTTCAAAAACCATCAGGCTGCTAATTGCAATATGAATTTATAGTCTGGAAAAGCAAAGAACCAGCAATGGTAATAAATTCCTCACATAAAAACAGAGAAGCGATCGAACTCCAGAGATTGAGAAATGCTGTAAAAGAAATCTAATATAGGTTTCCTGTTTTACCACTTCATGCTCCTCTATAAAAATTGTTCTAATAGAATAATGACAGCTGTTGAAGGTTTATTCTTCCCCTAAGTGTTCTCTTACTACCCAATGCTAATATATTTTGCCTGGAACAAATGGCAGGGTGTTTAAAGTTTGTTTCTTCATACCCTTCAGGGATTCTGACTTTTTCCATTTTCTCCACCACATCTTCTAACTCCCTTGAGGGCATGTCAGCTGGACTCACACATTTCTTTTATGCATGTTTATATGTGTTTGTATGTCTGTATTTATATACTCTTTTAGTTTATCTTTCTTCATGATGTTTCCAACTATTAATGAATCTTTCCACCAAAAATTAGCTATATTTCTACAATAGCCTTTTAGGATAACTCAAAAAGTATTAAACTACTTGAAATTTTACCTGTTTTTGAATATTTATTCACGTTGTCATCCTATAACATTCTCTCTCAAACATACAACCTTCTTCCTCTAAACATAGCTAATAAAAATAATCTCTTTATTTCCCTTGGTTATTTTACTTTCTTTTTTATTTTTTAAAATTATTATTCCTTGGTAGGCAGACAATACTTCTTATTAATTATAGTTTTTCCTTTTTCTAATTAATTTACTGTTTATCCCCATCCACCAATTCTTATTTTGACCTAAAGAACAACAAAACATTTCTACAGTTCTTCACTGATCTGCTTTTCTGTTTATCTCCTGTAATGTAATATCCACAGTAAATTATATTCCTGTGGGTTTTTTTAAACTACCAAACAATAACTAATTTGTCAAACAAAGCTTCCAGTCCTTATATTTGCCCTCAGAGTAATCACGTCAGGAAAAAAAAAAAAAAAAAAAGTAGCATTTTGTACTATTTTTTCCAGTCTGTAGGGTGATAGAACATCTTTGCTGAAATGAAATAGCACTGCCTGGCACAAGTTATCAGCTTTTTGGTTTGCTTTCAGGTCTTGAACACAGACCAAGGCTCTCACAGTAAGAACTAGAAAATGAGTGGATCTACTTTTAAACATTCTACAAGCTGTGATTCAGTCAGGTAGGCAGAGTTTTTTATGTAAGAAAATAAATGTTTTGTAGCTTTGGCTGTCTAGTCAAACAGATGAACACACAATTCAGTTGCATTCAATTTCCATTGGGTACTGCAAAACAGACAGCACCGAGTGATTTTGCAACTGTTCTCTAATTGAGTTTTTAACGACATTGCTATTTTTCTTTTGAAAATTTTTGGAGAACAGAGGCCAGCCTAAACGACAGCAACAGACCAGTGATTTCGGCAGTATGTAGGATGATACACAACACAATGTAAGGAATGCCCAAATGCCTTTGTCATACAGTTCTGAAATACGTTATCTGTTATTACTTCAAACTCCAGCTCTGCTGCTTGCTTCTTGCTCCTGCTTGGAGCGCTAGATGCGAAACGATGGTGTCTGTGGAATAAGAACTCTATAATATTGCCATCAAACAAAGTTTAAGGATCTTACTTAAAGTTGGTTTTAAGTGTTCTCCTTACCTGAAACCTTCTGTATGACTTCATTTACTTCCTTCATGAACACTTTTTGCACAAATACTAAATGATTTAAAAGGTCAGTTGTGAGATTATGTTCGAAGGAACCAACCTGCAGAAATATCAAATTTTAGAACAAAACTTTAAAACAGTTACCATACCTACATTTTCAAAACGATGCATTTTTAGTTTTCAGGCATATTTTAAAAGTCTAATTGTATAATTATTGGTACAAGGAAAAAAAAAAAAAACAGTAGATAGTTTTGTCTTCAAATTTTTTGCTGTGAGTGCCTACAAAAAAAAAAAGTGAAGGACATACTCTATTTTATGAAAAAGTTTATTTTCCTGCTTAAGTTCAGCCTAGACAATAAAATGCAGGACTTGATTAAGGTTCATGGAAGTATGTGAAATGCTTCTTAAGTAGAGACAGTAAATCCTCATCAGGACAAAACAGAAATGAGCTGTCAACCTCTAAAAGTGCATTATTCTAGTTATTCTAGATGAAGAAGCTTACTGATATCTTCAATGGTAAACTTACTATGTGTCCAATCTAATCTAAAGAATATTTCTAAGGAACTGGAGTCTGCCTAAGATTTTTAAATCTGCCATTAAGATTTTAAAAATAAAATAAAAATACTAATATTTTCTAAAACTACTTGGACTTGGCTTTCACCTTTGCTAAGCAGCCCCTCCCTTTTGTTTTACATGCTGAACAAATTTAAAGTCCCTGAGGTCTTTCTTCAGCCAAGAAAGAACTCAAATGGGTTGAACCAAGAGTAGTACCTAATTAAACTTCTCCCATAAAGATGCAAACATCAGAAGTCTCAATTGCAAACATGCTAGAGTGTTTTTCTCACTAAAGAAATGCAGTTAGTAGAAAAGCCCCATTTCCCCCCCCCCAGATAGGTTTCTTTTAAGCAGCATCACTTTTCTCTCTGTGAAAAGTAACTGTGGAAAATGGTACACAAATAGACCTTGCAAGTAGAACATGCTGTGTCAAAATAAAATTTTATATAATTTACTAAGGTTATATATAGCTTCTCCTATCTATGGAGCTGTCTAATAATGAAAAAATAAAAGTTATAAAACAATAAAATTGTTTTAAATTTTCCAATATTTTAACATAATATACTTTTGTCTCCTTCACTGATGAGAAATACTGTCATTCCAAAAAATGTTTCTAAATACATCTTACTTATTTGCACAACCCAACATATTCAGAATCATCCAGTACAGCGGTTTTGACTGCTTAATATGTTGGCTGCTCATCAAACAAAAGACTGAGAAAGTTCTATTTCAGTGTCAAGCAATTACAAATGCTATATTTGGATCAATCTGTAAAGCTGAGAGTTCTGGAGTAGGCAGATTATTAAAATAATATGAAGATGCATGTGCAGAAGCGTAACAGAATGGAAATGTCTCAACAAATTATCAAAGATGACTGCCGTCTTCAATACCTACTTCAGCCACACAACGTAAGTAGTTCCCCTGCAGATAATAGCCTTGCTTAGCAGGTAGTTCATCTATGCTCCAAATTTGGTCTGAGTAAGTATCGTGTTCTTCCATGATGTATTTGCCTGACATAGTGACAGGAGGAAGGTTGAGACTTGCCGAAGGAGGAATGGTTGACATATCAGTGGCAGAGACTTTTGAAGTGAAGCGCAGTCTGTGACTCGGCAGCTCAAAATTAAACCTAGTTTGGGCACCTGTAAAAGGAAGATAGGGAAAGAAAAGGTATGAACTGGCAAAATAATCTTTTATTTATCCTTAAATCTAAGAACACTTTTGGAATAAAAAAAACCCTTTATAATGTTATTGAAGTGCACAGACCTCTAGAGCTATAAATATCCATCCACTTGATTCTAGGTTGTCTTAATTTTTAAAGAAAATGAAGACTTCACTGTCATTAGATGAAGAAGGGAGTCATACAAGCCCCCTCGTCGGTACTCAGGCCCTGTAACAGTATTCTCAAGTAGCCTTATGAATCAGAATTCAATTCATTAAGGATCATAAACTGATTTTAGCAGAGGGAAGCTTCCTGGGAGGAAGCTACACATGAATGCTTACACGTCTTCATCTGCTCTCATATTCTGCCTCTGGCAATTGTGTATGACAACAGTGTAAATCCTTTGTATGGCCCCATCTGATTGATGTCCACATTCCAAAAAATAAGCCAAGAGCAACAGATCCAAAGCTCTAGCTACAACTCAACAAAAATATTGAGTCCTCTTGGATGCCTCTAAGGCCAAGGCCAAACTAAAAGTCATAATGGTTTTAGTTTCAGAGAACTGTTACCTGTCATTCCGTGACTCCTCATTCTTCCCATCTTATATTCTGCCTTTAGGGAGGGCAGGAGCGCTGCTCCAATAGCTATACCATCTATCATGGCACTGAATTTAAGAACTATAGGCTTCTTTTCTAAGCCTTCTGGCAGCTGTGGAAATTCATTTGTTTCAACAGGTGTTTGATTAATACTTGTTGGAGTCTTTTCAGAGGGCAAAGGAGTCGCAACATCTTCTTTGGTAGGCTGGGGCCTGTTGATCAAGATAAAAATCAGAAAATACTTTTTGTTATTCTAACGTGATATGCGACTAGCTTGACTCTCCCACATACGTTCAAAGTAGGACAAGCCCACAGACGGATGGCAACCCGTGGCATTCGGAAGCTCCACACGAGCAGCACTTACGCAGTCGATGGTTGCCGGATGAGATCCGAAATCTGCTTGGAGAGCTGGTGAGAACTGCGCACCATCATGCTGTGCAGCGTGGCAGGGTGCTGAGGAATGTTGATGCTGATGGCTCCAACTTTGACCACAGCAGCGTTGTTTGTTTTCAGCCCTCTCTGGGCACTGTACAGGGCCTGGGATTTGGCAATACTGCATTTCACAACGGTTCTAGCACAAAAGGAAATGGTACTTATTTGCACGTCTTTCAAAACAGTTACAGTTATGTTAAAATGGGTTTTTAAGTGTTAGCTGAATTTTTAAGTATTCATGGAAGTGATTTGGTTTATAAGCTACATACACATTCCTTTTTCTGTCACTTGACACACACAGATGCACTACATGCCACAAACAACTACAGTACATTTAAGAGAACTACACGTCATGCATTGCAAAAATACCTGTTAAACTGTTATTCTTGCATCATGTAAGGTCATTTGAGTTCATACACACTAGGCTCCACATACACAGACAAATTTTCACACACAGAAACAAATAAGAGCCTTCCATTTCAACTCCTTTTCAGGAATAATCTGGAATCATCCTTTTCATAAGAAGACTTAGTAAAATCTGAGTGCAGTGTCCGAAAAGGTCAATGGAGGACATGGTCACGTAGCAATATATACATAGCAAGTGGTAAATGGGCTTGTGAATTAATACCAATGTTTAATTGGCATATTATTCCAAAATATGAAGACTCAACTTTATTTTAATACAAAGGAGGATATGTTCACAGTGGTTACCCAGGATAAAAATGCAACTGCACAAAGCTGCTAGTTTTTGATGTCAGAATGAAATTTTGGCACATCGGAATTCACTAAGCTCCTATTAAAAAAGATTCATGGGGGTAACACATTCATGTTTCTCCTCTAAGGTACTGGAGGGTTACTCAATGGAAGTATATTACGTAGTCAGCACAGAGTATTACAGCCTCAAAGAGAAAGACATATAGTTGTGAAGATGCAGTACATCAGCTAAAATGTCTAAAAAATAGACTATAAAATTGCACATTCAATGAAAGTTTCTCAAACACTAAATTTTAAGGAGCTTAACTGAAATACTTTTTGTATCATGACTTAAATTGTTCCGTAGACAGTTTAGTTTCATGGTGAAAGCTACAAGATTCTAGTAATTCTGCTCCCTAAGTACTATTTCTCCTGTGAAGCCCTAACACAGGACTCCTTATCCTGATGTTAAAATATCAGCTAGCCCAAAGCATCCCAGGTGTGGAAATAAAAAGAAAGAAAAAAAAAATACATCTTCCTTCTGCTTATAACGAAGAAATACGACACACTGTAATGCAACCACAGGCCTATCAACAGCAGATTAATTTACTGAAGCTCTAGAAACATTTTCAGATTTTCACAGCTATGTAAGAGCTACAAGTGGTCTAAAGCATTTATGGATATTTTTTCTACTGTCAAATGTAGAAAGGATTTCAAAATATTTGATGAATTTACACAAATATGAAGGAGGAAACAAATCTTAATTCACCAATATTTTCAGAAAAACATTATACAAATAAACATTACTTAAGAAAAGGGTAGACTTATTTTAAACTATCTCCTAAAGAAAAAAAACCACGATGATTTCTCCGTTGATGTTTGCTTATTTCCTACTCTCTTCCTGCTACCATTCTGACTGAACTATTGTGAAGTCAATCAAGAATAAGTTTTTCCCCCATCCATAACACAAAATACTACTACATTGGCTATTCAAGCATCACAAGAACAACTTTCAGCTTAAGGAAAGCTGCAAGATCTCTTCCTGACCTGTACCAGACAGACAGTCTAGTCTTAACCTGTCTTTGTGTACAAGTTAAAAGTACATGACTAACCACCAGACCTATCCTACATGGATTTCTCCAGTCCTCTTAATCATTTATATTTTTGTTTACCACAGCATATGGCAATGAATTTAACTGTTCAGTGATGTACTATGCAAAAAAGTACTTTCTTTTGCTGGTTTAATGTTGCTACCAGACAAAATGGAACAAAAAAACTGAATAACTGCTTATTGATTTTCTTCACATCACTTGCAGTTTTACAGTCCATCACCTCTCCTTCCAGAGCTACCATCTGTAAGGGCATTTGAAAGTTAATCCAGTATTATCACAACATTGAATAGACACAAACGCTGTAACAAACAGCAGTTGTAGTAAGTCCTTCTAAAATATAAAAAGAGAGAGAGGAGGAAAAAAAAAAAAGTCTCAAAATTTTTGGCTACGTAACTTTTCTTCTGCAGGGTCATTGTGTAAGAGGGCTTCTAGGTTGCCAGTGTACCATTTCCCACCTTGACCAGTACTCAGGTGAGACCCTCTGCACTTTAGCACTGGGAAGAAATCAAGCTACCAGAAAGAAATCATTGCATCTTTAGTGAGAGTGAAGACCTACATTCACACGTACAGATCTGGGGGACATGAAGAGGGTCACCTTCATTAGCAGTAGATGCACAGGCATAGTTTTGAGGAAGACATTTTGTGTTGGCATAACCTGGTCAGCAGGCCTAGTAATTAAACTCAGCACAGGGGTAAGCAAAGACAAAAGGAACGGTCCTATTCATGCTGAAATCACAGCAGGTACTATCACTCCAGGCACAGCAGTTCCAAGTTCAAATCTAACCTGTCTGTTCCTTTACATTTATCAGCATTATTTCACCTCGTTAAAAAAGCATAGAAGCAGATCTAAAGAACTTAACAGCCAGTGAAACCATTCTGTAGTACCTGTATAGTATAACACTGCCCCTAAAGCTAGACTGTTAACATTTAAAAGGGCTTTTTTGGACAGACTACATTAAAAGCTTATCTAGACAATATTAGATATGAAACTGAAATGTAATCAAGCAACATCTGCCTAGACAATCACACACAGTAGGGATGCAGCCATCAGCTACGCAACACAGAGTTAATTGCAAGACTATTAAACATAATAATATGACATACAGAAACTCTTGTTTGGCTGTGCTTGTAGGAGATGTAGGAAAATCCTCCAGTCTACAGATGAAGATTGAAGAGAAAGCGAGAAAAATAAAAACAAAGCAAATAAAGAATAAACATTCATGCAAAAATTAGTCAGTTAATTACTTGTAACCCACAATATGACACTTACTTTCAAATTTACCAAGTTGAAGGCTTTGGTTTTGTTAGGGTTTGTTGTTTGTTGTTGTTAAAGATTTATCATTATTTCCCTCCTTTTCTTTTGTACCCTCCTTATATGGAAGCTCAGTAAGATTATGAGTTAAAAACAGGCACAGAGAACCTCAGTCACTTTCAGAAAATCTGCATGGCTGTCAGATTAGAACTGTTATTTATCCATCTGAAACACGCTTACCAGAAGCAATTTACTGGGGACATTTATAAAATTCTATATATTTTAAGCTCTATATAGCATCTTTCAAACTAAACAGGACTTTAAAGAAGAGAGAGACTCAAGTCACATTATTTAGCCCCTTTTCTACAATATTAATATTCTAAAACCAGATCACATACTGAGGGTTACCCAGCTAACGCTCAAACTGCATGAGGGTGAACTACATTACAAAGAGTTGTGGTTCAATTGTTGTTTTGCAACTCAAACAGAAAGTTCAGCTAGAAACAAAGAAAAATAATGCATGCCCTTTTCAAGTCTGTGAACCTTGAAAAAAAAAAAAAAAAAAAACAACCCAAAACAAAACCCAAAACCCCAATGTGGATGTTGAGCAAGTCATTCAAGATGTTCATGCACAAAAAGTGATTCCCCCCCAACCCCCCCAAATTGTGTCAATTATATAAAAGGTTGAGAATGGATATTAGAACTGTAAAAATAACACAAAGAATCATGCATCATGGGATTTCAAAGAGATATCTATTTAAGAAACAATATAGATCTTAAATGGGAGTAATCAGCATCAGTAGGTTAAATATTCCCTAAAAAATCTTGTATGGTTTTAGTGGCACCTGGAAGCTTCAAAAAGCAATTAGAAGCATAAGAGAAACAATACACACAATGCAATGAAGTTTTTGTGTGTACCCCATATGGCATAGAATCAGTGCAGAAAACTCCAGTTACACGAAATTTAATTTCTTTCTTTTTACAAGAGGGCCTGTCACCTAAATTTTTCAGTCAGGTCACTTGCCCATTTACACTGTGATCCTACAATCAGTTCTGAACTTACTAATAACTTTTACTAGAAATAGAATGGAACAGGAGCATTCACATTCATGTAACCACATCTAAGACTTGCACGATTGGGTGTCCTAGACTGAAAGCTACTAATAAGCTCACTCTACTCCTTCTCAGCTTACCCAGATCTGCCTTTCATAGAAAAACCTCCCCTCAATGGGCACATGAAATCAGCTTTAAAAGTAAAGCTCAAACCCAATTCTGCAACATCTACATGACTGCCACCAAACTCTATGACTTCACAGATTCTACCTAAAGACATAACATCAACGCTTTCTCCGTGTTAAGCTACATTATCTTTATTGTCACACAACTGATACCACTTCTATGCACTTGAACAATTTTCAATTGTCAGGCTTCATACTTACTGAATATTTGGGGTAATTCCCTCCAGCAGGACGATATTGACACCTCCTATGTGAGCAGTGGCACATGTCTCAGTCATCTTTTGATGTAGCACATCTTTAAGAAAAAAAAAATACTTAACAGCATTTCATTCAGTAAAATACTTCCAGGTATGCCTACTGCTTTCAAAAATACAGTAGCAGGAAAATAACTGAAAAATTGCAGTTTTAGTAGTCACACTAAGTAACATTAAATTTAAATTGTGATAAGAAAAAAGCTTTTGAAAATGAAAGGAGTGACTGTCTTCTAAAACAATTTCCTTCATGGCATTTTCTGAGTACATTTTAGCTCATCCCACCTTTCATTTTTTCTTTCAGGGTGAAACTGCCATGGATCCTCTTCAGTTCAGACTCCATCGTCAGACCGCCGATGTCTGCCTCCAGGTGGGTTCGGTTCACCATGCCTATTCCAAAGACTATGAGAGTCACGTGCTGTGGCTCCGAAGTCACCAGGCTGCGCTTCCTCTGCATGTCTCTGCCGTTATCCTGCTCATTCTCAAACACCACTCTACAAGCAGGTTCGGTTGGGCTTCGTACACCTACAAAAATACAGAGGAGTTATTTAAGGATACTTTACCAGAAACCCTTGGCATATCCGATTTATCTTTGTATTTGAAACCAAGGGTCGTTCACCTTGCACGTCGAGCTTAGGTATTTTCACAGAATGATAATACACACCATTTCCATTAGTCACCTGAAAACAAAATAGCACCTAGGGAGGAACAAACTCAATCCACTCTGTACACAATTAACCAGAAAAGTTAACAGTCCCACAGCCAGTGCAAATCCAGATTAACAGAGCTGCACAAAAATATCAAGGGACTGAATTTTAAACCAATCAATTAACATATTTGACTAAGTCTGGGATTGAAAGAATCAAAGCATACTATAAAGCCAGGAAAATGATTTTTTCTTTTGTACACCATCTTGGTGAACTAATTACTAACTCTTCCCCCATCCTCACCACTTGCCCCTCTGATCCAAGTTATATGGGGTGGGCAACTTTCAAAAACCGCCTTACGATCAAGCTTTAGAAGAATACACTCAGGCAAAAGCACACACTCTCAATTTGGATTCATGAATGAATTTACCTGTTGGCCCAAAAGTTTCAGAAGACTTCTCTAAAATCCCAGTTGGATCAGAAATGAGTGAGTAGAAGTTCAGTAGTTTATACATATTTTGCCAGCACTCAGCAGAAGGTTCACTCTGTTCCGACACGGTAATAGAGTCAGAGTCGTCCATATGAATAGTCATATGGTCAACTACATCTTTTGAACCCTTCCTGGACACTTTAGAAGTTCTTCTTTCTGATCTCCCCAAGGAATTCTTGTTTCGAGACTCTTTCTTATTGTTCTCATTGTTTGTTCGTTTGTTCTTGGTGTTGTTCACCCTGTTACCTCCATTAAGGCTTCCTCGAGAGCTTCGGCTGAAATCAGAAGAGCGGAAGTCTCTGTGTCTCCGGGTTTTAAAAGTAGGTGTGGGAGAGGCTGATCCGGCTGTGTATCTGCTAAGTTTGATGTCTGTCTGCGTGGCTTTGATATCATCAATCATTGTACTGAACTGATGAATGAGACGAACCAGTGCCATATCTACGTGCTGGCTTATGGACTGGCAAGAAATTGTGAAGTTACAGTGAAAAGTATTATAATAGCGTTTGTTCAAGTCATGAAAAGAAAGGGCATTGGCGGAGTTATGAGGTGTGCACATGGATTTCTCCATTACAACAGCACTAATACTGAACGTTTCTAACATCAAAGCTGGTTTGAATTCAAGAGGAGGAAGATTGACAGCTCCTTGCCTAAAGAAAGAAAAGGTACAAGTTACTATTTTGTTTCTTTTTACACCAGTCAAATACTTTTTACACAGTGGTACATCTAATTTACAGAACCCAACTTTTTATTTCCCTTAGGATATCATCATCTTGCCATAGTTCTAAATAGAAGAAATAAACTTTTATACTTTCATACTGCATGCTACTAACAGAGTAATCATTCAGTTCTGTGAAAATTTAGTTTGGCATGCCGTCTTTCCATCATAACCTAAAGCTTTACCCAAAATAGACAGGGGAAGATTCAGCATTTAAACCAAAACTAACAACGTCATTTACAGGATTAATTACAAAACAGCATTTAAGAGCTTCTCAAATTTCCCCCAGCATTATTCCTGCCAGCTCTCCCTTCCCCAATCTCCAATTTTCAAAAGCAGCTAGATTTAAATTCTTAAAGTTTCCAAACCATTCCACAGGAAGATTAAAAAAATAAATACTCTAAGAGGAAGCAAAAACAGATAAGACTAAAAGAATAAAGGATTGCTCCTTATTCCATGGAAGTGCTTTGGAATGCTATGCCTTTACATGAAAAACCTAAATTCTGTTCTTTAATCGATATCTATATTTTCAAATACTTCACAACATACCTTCGAGCTCGCTTGCTTTTTCTTTCCTTTGCTGTATCTGAATCGACAATATCTGCTCGTAGACAGTCCAAAGTTCCCGAGAACGAAAGGTACTCTCCGAAGTACATCCTGTAGCAGAGTGGCATTGCATCCTGCGACTGAATTCCCGTGTAACTTAAGAGAGGTTTGAAAACAACCTACAAAACAAAACCCACTGATTTACTACTTATTGTCTACATAATTCCTATATTCTTGTTCCATTATTTGCTGATCTACAATATTTACAGTGTCAGCCACGTACGATACAACATTTTAAAGTTTTATTGACAGTGCTGTGAAACAGAAAGAATGGGGATAAAAAAAGAAGCTTTATGGACTTTTTGAGTAAAAAGATTGCCAGCACACCAAGCTAGCATTGAATCCTTTCTGTACGCTCTGCTCTTCTCAGTAAAAAGTACTCTGGAGAACTAGATTCATCTCATAAATGCTCCAATATGTTCTTTGACGTTATGAAACAATGCTCTGTTAATCGCTAGTCATAAAGTTTGTTACAGGACATCCCAGAAGTTTCTTGAGCCTTTTGTCTTTGCATAGGAATGCAGAAGAAACATGTGCCAAAATAGGATTTTTCATCATTGTAAGATTTATTTTAATTTTATTTTAAAAATAATATCAAGGTTTTCCGTACAGAACTCCAGAATACATCAGGAAGCCACCCCTACCTGTGCATCTGCTAGCTGGACAGCAGGAAACCCCTGGTTACCCTCTTCTACCCCTGCAATGTCATCCTGACTGGTGCTGTGCTGGGAGTGTGTGCCATCCAGGGTGTTCTGGTCACTGGACAAAACTGTGTTGAAGTCTGAAGCAGAAGGTATAGTAGGAAGATTGGGTGCCACACCTGAAAAATAAATACCCATGGAACACTAACACCACAGCAAATTTTAACACCACTGACTATTAATTCAGCAAAGTTAATTATATAGAAATACATGCCATACATATAGAAAATCACATTCCTAGTCAGGTCTATAACCTCACAAAAGTGGCATTCAGGATAAGGAAACAGTCTGATATTGCTGAGACAGGTAATAGAGCTCCTCCAACTCATATCTGGAATGCACAAAAATATTTCCTTCTTTTTGCTCTCCTTCCCCAGGCCTTTTGTCTGTATTGCATTCCATAGGGTACTTAACTCCTCTTTAAACTGAAATAGTTTACAGGCTGAGCTTTGTAAGCTTTTAGCTTTCAATGTGCTATAAGCTTCTGAATTTTATTAGTCCCAGTGCAAGATCCACTAAATAGATCTCTATAGACTAGTCTCTAGCTAAATATGCTCTTCATAAAAATGATTACGGACAGCCACTTCCCTGCAGTTGTTCTAGTCACAAACCATCCGACTTGCAGCACAAGGGCAGAGCGATGCTGAATCGTCTGTATCTTGAGTCTGGATTGGACTCAACCAAAAATCATTTTTGATGATTCAAAACTCAAGCTTACAGCACTTACTGGAGAGCCACGGCTACATGCCTCCACAGAAGGATGGTTTGGACAGATCTGTGTCCAAGTTAAAATCACTAAGTCTAATTTCACAAATGTGAGCTTGTGAACAAACTGTTACAGTTTCAGCAGAAGAAAAAAAAAATACAGCCTTTCGAAAAAAAAAAAAAATCTCAAAATATACATTTATGATTAGTCTCAAAATTGAACGGAGAGCAAGGATTCCAAAGTACAAAGTCTTCCTTACAAAAACAGCATGTGCAAATCAGACTAGCAGTAGCTAACAAAATCCAAGGAACTCTGCAACTAAGGATGATTTTACAGCTTAGCTTTTTCTAACAACACGTGGTTTTGGAAGCTACGTTTACATTTCCAAATGTAAGAAAAAGTTAAATTTTTGGAGGCAGAGTGAGGGAAATGAAAACAACACTTTTGCTTAAATCACATTTGTTCATTTTGCCGTTTGCTGAGAAGTCCCACAGATAGTATTTATGTCTGTTGAACTTAAGTCACTTGCTCAATTACTCTCAGAAAGAATGTGGTAAACACAGGAACAGCCAAGCCAGAATCACCTCTCAAATTCAGCTGTAATTAGCAATACCTGTTGGAAGACTATTGTGTCCAGATTTGGTGGCCGGACTTTCTTGTACTACACTTCCTCTGTTGCCCACAGCATTGGACATCCAGTTATAGAAACTCACAGAAGATGGTTCAGACAGCAAAGGATGTTCAGATAACATGTCTGTGGCCACAGTATTTCCTATACAGATACATCAGAAACTTTAGCATTTGTTATATCAAATCATCAAAACCAAGAATGCAGTATAATTTTACTGACAATAGCTATTTACTAGAAAAGTAAGGTTTTTCCAGGAAACTATGTGTCAAGCAGCACTACAGGTGCTACCACAGAAGTTATACTATGATGCTAATGGACACTGCACTACAAGGGTCTTTGCATTTGTTCATCTCTACCATTAATTAGAGGAAAACACTCATTAAGAAACCAAAATACCTTTTTTTCTGAATAATATTTCATTCCCTGATAGCAAAGGAGAGAGGTTTTAGAGAAAACACACTATCAAGCTTATAACAATGCACTCTGAACAATAATATAAACATAAAAATTTCAATATATGTATTTCAAACTTGTACAAAAGACCATTAGTAAAAATCTGCAAATTTTTTTACACAAACTAAGTTACTGGAACATGAGTTTTACTCCACTTTCTAAGCTACTTACAAGGCCAAGAAAAAATGACAAATACAGAAGGATCATTTCATTTCCTTATTCATTCAAGAAGATTCATTTAAGTAATTATGTATTATACTCAAAAAGTAGTAAAACTAAGTAAAAGGCAAAGATTTTATTTTATTAGTTGTCATTTCTTTTCCCAACCTGATGTACTTGCTGTTTGCTTCTAGGAAATGGTATGTCTAGGAATTGCTATTAAAAACTACGATTCTTACTTGGAGAGAGGTGGGATCTTAAACAGAAATGGTAACTCACAGTGAAAACATAGTACCTTTTCCAAATCATTAAAATAAAATCAATCCTCCTTTCCCCTCCCTTTAGCTTGCTTCTGCTACATCATACCTGTTCTTGTCAAAGAACTACTTTTAACTGCAGTGGTACTTCTTTGAGGAGTCCCTTCCAAAAGATTATGCAGGCTAGGAAAACTCCCAGTAAGGTAGCTGAGCAGACTCTCTTTTCTCGGACTTTCTTTGACTGCCATTCCAGAACGGCCAACGTGCACTGGTGAATCTGTGGCTGTATCTCCACTAGTGTAACTTAGGGAATGGTACGGATGTATACCCTGGTGGGAAAAAAAAAATAAACTAATGAAATACTGTGTAAACTGCAAAAAGGAAGCAAGATTTGGTCTGAAAATGAGATCAGACCATATTAACTACAAAACGTGCATTCCTGCAAACTTTTGGACAAGTAGCACTTCATTTGGGGCAGGAAGGGTGCTATTCAATTCTGAAGTATTAAAATAATTTTATGTGTAGAAACAGTTTAAAACCCAAACAATGGAAGCTGGGGACTTCTGACACCAAGAGGAAGGCTCCTGGTCCAGCTAAAGGCTTAAAACTGTGAAATAGGTTCGCTGCCCTCAAAATTGAAGAAGAGCCAGATGTGCTTTCAAGCAATTCTCTGGGCCACCTAGCTCTAAACAATGAAGACCACCAGGAGGAAGCAGTACGGGATAGCAGTGGGTGACTATCTGCTAGTGGGGACAAATGCACCAGTATATGGTGGCATCCAACCAGCCGGAAAACAGCTTTGCAGAATAGGACCTGGGGGTCTTGGTGGACACCAAGTGAGGCAGCAATGTGTCCATGCTGGGCTGTTCAGCAAGTCGAGGGAGTTGTTTCTACCCCCCAACTCAGCACTGGTGAGACCACACCTTGTTGTGTACAGTTATGGCTCCCCAGTACAAGAGAGAAACACCGGACAAAGTCCAACGAAGGGCCATTAAGATGATTAAGGGACCAAAGCAGCTCTCACACAAGGAAAGGTTGAGAGAGCTGGGGGAAGAGAAGGCTCCGGGGGGATCTTATTAATGCATGTAAATACCTGAAGGGAGGATGCAAAGACAACGGAGCCAGGCCCTTCTCAGCAGTGTCCAGCAACAGGACAAGAGGCAATGGGCACAACTGAAACACAGGAGTTTCCTCCTGAACATCAGGAAACAGTTTTTTATTGTGAGGGTGACTGAGCACTGTTATGGAGTCTCCATCCTTGGAGATATTCAAAAGCCATCTGGACATAACCAGCTACAAACCGCTTTCCCTTTGTGCATGGCAGTAGAAGCTTACCTTTATTTTCAGAACAGAATCACTGTGAGTGTGCGTCTTGGACAATTTCCTCATGATCTCAGCCCCAGTTACAGGCCCAGAAGAGCCACCAGCAGGCGGGGGGCGATGAGCTGTTCCTTCTAGGAGCATCGTGTGCTCACTGACAGTAGCTGGAACCAAGCAAAGCATTTTTCTCATTTGTATATATATGAGGAAGCAAGATTATCTGTTATTACGTGCATTTATTTACCAGCAGTCATGAACTTGCATATTCTGACACACACCTACACACAGCTGCCTACTGGATTTTGTTTAATAATCCAAGCACAAATTTTTTTGTCCTTCTAATGTCACACAACTATTGCTCTGTGCTACAGATCCAAAAGAAAGTTGCAAAATTGTACTTTCTTTTGCTGACTCTGGCATGGTTGATCATTTTTTCATTAAAGATGCTTACATTTGTATGAATTCCATCTATAAGTAAATGTATACAAGGCAGCAAAATTCTTGGTGAAAAATAGAATATACACACAGAGGGGGAAAAAAAAAAAACCAAACAAACTTCACTGGTTCTAATAGTCTGTTTCTGCTCAACCAAAGCAGATATTTTAGAGGAATGAGTAAACATTTCTATCATACTGTATGATGACATACAAGTTTCACAGGCAAACATCTTTAGTTTTGCTCTCTAAGTTGATAACTGCTGCCTGGCTTTTAACCAAAAGATGATCCTCCTGATTTTTTAAAATTCTTTTTTTCCTCAGTGTAACATAATTGTTACTTGATAAAAGAAAAACATAAACATTGTATTCCTGAGAACAGTAGCACTGGACATAGTTATTTCGTGTTTGTAGCATCTAAGTCAACTCAAAATGTCAAAAAAAAGAGTGCTCTAACAACATGCCCTTCCTTGTTGTGGTTCTTGCTTAAGTCAGCTCTGTTTCAAGTACAACGCTAAATCAGTAGCTTACGTTAAATTGGCAACATGTAAGCTGGCGACAGAAATCTACCACATACGAAGCAGTAAAAATGAGGGGAGAAAAAAAAGAAAATAAGTCTTCACAAAGAACAAATTTAAAAGTAGGTTTGAAGCTATTCCTGGGAGAGGTCACAGAATTGCACGTTACAATTCTTAACTAAGGTCAGAAGCTGCAATACAAGGTCCTAATTCCAAGATAGTAAATAATTAAGTTGATGTACTTTGTGCAGTAAATAGTAAGACAAAGCATGTGAAGAAAGAGAAGCCTCCTGTTTTGTTTTTCCCCAAACAAGTAATAATTATTATAATACTCTAATTATAATTGGCAGTAGCAGCTTCAAAATTAAGATTATTCTAAAAAGCAAGCTTGATTCTGAAAAAGAAGAATATAATTTATTCAAGTATTAAAACTAAAGATACAAATGCTCTGAAAGGAGCTACTATTTTGATGGAGACAGAAGAACACAAAAGTACCTGCGTCAAATTCAAACTCTGCTCCATCAGCACTTGTGTCACTCTGAAGACCCCCTCCGTTGTCTAACCCAAGCCCATCCTCATGCTCGTGGCAGGCATTTATCTGCGGTTTCATGGGCTGAGCTGGTCTGTGTAAGCTGACTCCTTTAAAAGCTGGGGTCACCACGATGAACTTCATCCACTGCCTTGCTAAGGCAACTAGACCTTTCTTTAAGGTCACTAAGGCAGGAAGGCCATCGCTCTTAAAAGAAAAAAAAAAAATGAAAACCATCAATTAAAAATGCATATCATAGCTTTTTAAAGTAAATTGGGAAAAAAAAAAAACAACAACACAACTCCCAACCCCCGCCCCCCCAACATCAGAACTCCCTTAAACCTTGGTGCTGAAGAGCCTTATGATAGAAACAAGCTGGCACCACACAACGTCCATTTAGATATAAGAAGGCAATAGTGCTAACAGATAAAAATTAGAGCTTAACTGAAAACAGTCAATACATTCATTGACATGTGCTGAGGATCTAGCTCAAGGGGCCAAAAATAAACAACAGGAAAAAGGCTTATTAAATATGAAACTGTAAGTATTTAAGTAATTATATGGACTAAAATTCACAACAGCACTAGATTTGACTGCAGCAACAGAACTGAAGTGAAGAAGATGAGGTTTTTTCCATTGTTGGTAAGCAGGATTTTAAAAATATAAATTTGAGGCAAAAAATAAGGATTGTTTTGATTACATCACTGAATTGTGCTAAAGAAAAAAAATAAAAGCTTCTTATTTTGACGACAAATCAAACAGTGCTATTTCTGCCACAAGTTGCGCTATTTCTGTTCACTGGGCTCTCAGCTGAATATGCTGAAAAATGTAATGTTTAAATCTGACAGCCGTGGAATTGGATTATGAAAATGACACAAAATCAGGAACAAACACTCCTCCTTATGCCCGATATGTTTGTTCAAATAATTATGTACCACCACAATCCAGACATTTACATTCTAAAGCCATCAAGAAAAAGATTAGATTCTTAAGCCTTGAAGTTTCTACAATTCTGGCTCTTTTCTTAAACTGTCTGCATTATCCAAGTATTTCGACAAGACATGAAAACTAGTTCTGAGGAGATAATTTGGAATAAGCTAATCAGTGCATGCACTCGCCTTATTAATTGAAATTTATTCCATTTTAAAACTGCGGATGCAAATTTGTACTACTTTGCTGTTATCTTTAAGGAAAATGAAATCTGATAAAAAGACCATTAACAATTTCAAATATATGCCTTTTTGGTTTATGATTTCTCATGTATTTACTAATAAAATAGCTTGATAAAAGTTATGCATATAAACCGTCCACAACAAAACCAGCAGATCTGAAAGCAAATGAAATGAGAGAAGCCACATCTACTTGTCAATTTAAGGATAGTTTGGGTTCTATTTTCTTGTTTGGTAACTTTCCTTAAATTGTTACCTAATTTAAGACATCGGAAACTAAAACATTTGAAACTAACACACTGAGTTATTTTCATTTTTACAGGGTTACTCACCATGGTGGCATCCTCAATAATGGAGTAATTTGCTTGATGAAGGTAATGGTGCAATATATTACACAGTAAACAAGAAGGATTTTCTTGCAAGAAACGAGCCACTTTGGTGAGCCTGTTGTACTTGCTTCTCAGAGGAAAGTGCACACTTTTATTCTAGATTAAAAAGCAACAATTTTTCACATATGAACACACTTGCAAACAGAACACGCACATGAACTACAAGATTTCACCTACGATATCACAAACTTTTAACCACATTTTGAACTTGTGTAAGTAAGATTTGCCACATGTATACCTACCTTATTTTAAGTAGTGGTATGTGAAAAATCATACCTGATGCTTATTTATTTACATGAAATAATAAAACAGAAGAGTGGATTCAAATCACAAACTCTGTAAAGTTACCTCTGGACTAGCAGACAGCACAGCTAGCTGAGATTTTTAAAGAAACTGTTTATTCCTAGTTAAAGAAAAACCAGGCACTTTTATAATTTGGTTTAATGATATAAAGGTAAGAGAAGAAATAGGAAGCAAAGTAGCAAAAAGAGACTGCTGCAAAGGATAATTTTTTGAGTATAGCAGAGAAGTAGCCTGACACTAAGCTCGTCAATCTTACAATGCAAGACAGGATCTCAACAAGGGGCATCTCCTCAAAAGCTTCCCACTAGATGGTGCCAAGGAAACAAACAGCAGAAAACTGCCTACACACAAGGAAGCTCCTTAGCAAATCATGGTAATATCCAATTTGTCATAAAAGCTCTAACAGATCCTAGTTTTCAACAAAAAAAAATTGTCTATTTTGCCTTTCTTGCTAGAATGTTTCACCCTCATTATGCTTGTCCTTCCTTCCTCTAACAAGCAGGTCCAGTAAACACAATGATTCACTACATTGTAGGAGCACAGAAATGCACTTTTTCTCCCAAAAGGTACCCTGGATATTTCATAATTCAACACATTTTCATATCTCATAAAATATACCAGACACTACAGCCATATTTCTTACTCTTCCCTTTCAAAAAGCAGAATCTCCAGTTATGTTACCTGGAGATGCACTCCTGTAAGAAGCACAAGACTTCCCCACTATCAACAGCTGATTTTGTTTCCACTGAAAATTAGATAGTGTACAAAAAGCACAAATTCTGGAAGTAAAGGCTCATAAGAGGTGTTATAAGCTCGTCAGTGAAAATATGCAGTCCCAAAAAAATACATATTACACTGCTCTGTTCTGATATGCCTATTGATTTTATAAAGGTCATTTACCTCTAAAGCTTCTGTCATAATACAACCCATAACAGCACAGATTCGCAGGGTTCCTTCAGTTTCTAGTTTATTTAGTGACGATTTCACTTGATCAATGGGAACAAGCCAAGCACCAACTGCAGGCGTTGCGGTACTCAGAAGGTTCAGTTGCCTATTGAGAAAAATTAAAAAAAAATAGGTATTCAAGTTCAGCAACAGCAATTAATATGATTTTCCAATTCTATTATGAATGATGTTCAAATAGGTGGAATATGACAGAACAATGTTACATGAAGTAAGAGTTCCTGTGATATATGTAAAACCTAAAATTCTCACTTCCAGAGAAGCTTCAAAAATTATTGAAACTACATTCAGAATCTACCAAATAAAACTTCAGTTTAACAAAGCAGAATTATAATTTTCTTTCTTTTAAATGAGGTAAAACTATACCTTGAAAATACATGGGCTGGAGAGCGCACATTGGTAGGGGCTGCAAAACTAAACCAAATTTCCTTGATTGTTAACTTCATGCTGCAAGAGTCAGGGGGAGGAGGCATCAAGGGTATGTCTTTTTTCAGGTCATCAGATTCAACTCCTTCATCCTTAAAAAATGAAGCACACAGTCAAAAGTGAAATTGTTAGCCAAAGTGATCACACTGAAAGGCACTAACATGCAGTACTGTGCACTGCTCATAAGAAATAATTTCATATGAAAAAGAAAAATAAACTAATGCTGTCCACCAGCTCTCCCAAGACAATACCAAGAGACCTTGCAGAAAGCGGAGTTTAGTGTGCAAGTAGACAGTATGAATGCAGTTGGCACAACAAGACATCTTTTAAATTGTCATTTTTTTTATTACAAATGTTAACCACTTAAAAAAACCAACCAAACAAAAAAACCCAAAAAAAACCAAGCACCGCCCAAGACAATAACTTCTACATAGTATGAACATACCTGCTCGTCTGAAACTGAATTTCCGTTAATGTCTGAAGAGGGACTTATTCTGTCACAAGGAAGGTTATCATCAGACACATCAGTGTTATAACCACTACCAGTTGGAGAATCTGAGGAGTTATTTGACGCAAGCAATCCACCCCGCTCTGTATCTCTTGATTTACCCATGACTCCAAAGGTATTATACAGTACTGCTCCAGATTGCCTTCCTCCTATAAAAGCACACATACCAAGACTGTAAATGTTTGCTGTGCATAAACATTTGTAAGTTATGTCCCATAGAAAAGATCTGCACTTAAGAGGGGAAATACATATGATTTTGGTTAAACAAGATGCGTTAGCACCTTACGCAACAATTTATCATTAGAATTTTTATACAACAATTTAACAGCTAGCTGTAGAGCTAGCTTCTGATATTTTGTTCCAAGTAGCCAAAGAGTACTCACATGAAGACTGTTCTTAAACACTATTCCCTGAAAAGAATAACTTAGATGACAGAAAATACATATATACCTTTTTCTTTTATTTTTGAAGCTAGCTTTCCCCTCCCAAAGCAAAACGCTGGCCCTAAATGCAGATATTTACTGTGGGTATGATTGCAAGGTCAGAATTTAAGCAATCAGTGAAAGCATCAATTTCTACCATAACTTTAAGTTCAGAAACTGCTGAAACCAGTTTCTATGGAATTATTTAATATATAGTGTAAGTGGTATTGATTACTAAAAGTTCCCTTAGTGTATAATCTACTCTAAGATATAAATTTATATTTACAACAGATGCGTACTATTTAGTATCACCTATATTCAGCAATTTCTAATCAAATAATTGCTAAACTAGAAGACCTAACAACAGAATCGTTAGCAGTTTGATAAAACAAAATAATAAAAAGCCCATAGAAGCTTTACCTTTTATAGTTAAATTTTCAATTCCGCACTCAAACATTATCCAGCCCCACTTCTCTTGACTGGGACCAATTCGAGTTACATCTGGAACAGCTTGTTGATCTGTTTCATCCACAAAAGCAAACTCATCCAACTCTTCCAAAGTAAAAAGAACTTTTGATTTCCCAAAAGGAATAGCTGTTATTGCACATGTTCCAATATCTGTGAAAACAAACATATTTACCACTTTGTTACAAAATGAAAAAAAAACTTTGCATCTTCAAACAGCTCCCTGAAGTTTACAGTGTTTTGAGAGTGTTGTCCCTATAGTTTAGAGGCGTGGGGAAAAAAGAAAGAAAAAAAAAAAATTGAAGAATGAGCAAGAAAAAAAGAAGCATAGAAAGCGGAAGAAAAACCCTGCTCCTGATATGTTAATACAGGTGGGATAATTTTTAAGTTCGAGCTAAAAAAACAAGGACCAAGCAACACAAAGTTAAGGCTTCAAGATATTCCCAGTCCTAACACATCTGCCTTCCTTGTCTTTTTGTCGTAGTTCCAAAGTCACGTGTACAAACAAACTCTTTAGACTTTTATCTGAAACTGGCAATTGGCCTGAAATTACTTTACCAAAAAGCCCCATTCCGAATAAATATCTACGGTTTAATAGCAAGAATGACAGAGATACTGACAGTGGTCTTGGATAATATATTTTAGTAGAAATGCATTTGGTATCAACTATAGCATACTTGAAGGATATTGAGAAATAAAGTTCTAATTTTAATACAAAGACTCCTTCTTGGTTGGAAGTATATCTGTGTCTGTGTTTGGGAGGATGTAAAGCACCAAGTCTCACTGATTCCTAAGAAAATACAAGCATTTTTTTTAATTCATTACGATATTTGCTGTCTAAGATCTAGGAAGGTACTATGCCACCTTGATTTCTTTGATGCTAGACTGTAGCTTAAATATAAATCCTTTCTTCTGGTGACATTTCTGAAGGAACATTTAAAATAATTTTATCCCTATTCCTATTAACTCACACACAGAGCTAAATGTCAAATATCTGAGGAAAGGAACCACACTGAGTCAATTTATACCCCTTCCAATCCTCACTCTCTGCCCTCAGCCTATAACTGCAATCACTTTTGAAGTGCTCATGAAATGCTAAGATTCCTAGAAAGACATTTCTCAAACCTTTTAAATAGAAGATGATGAGTTTTCTTGGTCAGAATTAAAAAATTAGTTGGCCTTCTTGAATGCCTGCAGCATACCTAACACAAAACAGTACTGGTAAGACTCTGCTCATAACTAAATAAAAATTGGGTTAACCATTTTCATGTTCTCTTATTGCTTTTTTTTTTTCCTTTGTTCACTCATCTTTGCACAGCGGTGGGGTTTTTTTGTTTTATTTTTGTTCATTGTGTGGATTTGAATCATACTTTTTCACAGAGCACTTCCTCATATCCTAAAGATTCCTCTTCTTTATGGGACAGAGTAAACCACAGCACTAACTGGTAGAGATCCCATCAAAATGGAATCAGTTCTAACAAAAACTGCCTCTACTTCTGGTTAGCTTTTCCAGGATCAGGAGTTACAGCAGCTGAATTAAATTCATAGCCTCTTGAAGTAATTTCCTTAACACAAACAAGGAGGAAGACAAATGGGTAGATCTCATTTTCAGTTTTATAGTCACTATGGTTAAAAACCTACAGCTTGTCATGCTGCAATTGCCAATACAACAGGCACATTATACCTATCTTGAAATTGTTAGGAAGTAGTTAACAAAGCAAATAAGCATAATTCATTCCCCGCATCAGGTGAAAAGAGATCAAGTGGGAGGAAGGGAGCCTGAATTTTTTACCAGTGCATGTCAATATTTAGAATGCAAGCCATCTGCCAGGCAAACTGCGTAGAAGTTAGTCTTGATAGTTTTCACTCTGCCTACATTTAAATCTAGGCCTTTAGCAGAATAACAGAAAAGAACTCAGAGTAACTATCCTAAACTTTTTAGAGTATTTGCAAAATCTCCAGGTTCACGTGTTTCTTTATCTGTGTTGATAAAAAAGCCCCACCACCAAACTACAAGATCAAGGCCAACTATAACGACTTGCTTCCATTAAAACTGACATTTCCACAATTTCAAAAAAGGCTTACCTGTTGTATCAAGGCCTCTAAGCTGTCCATGAACACGATGGATGTTCAATTTAGCAGCAATTTCTTTTCCTTTTTCTGCTCCAGCATTGGATCTCAGTGAGCCAGAAGACTGGGGTTGCATTTTACTGGTCTGGATGTAACGCTCAAATGTGACAGAATTCCTCCCAGTTTCTGCATTGTTTGAAGTCTCCTCAACTATACCCCTTTGAATATAAAGGAGGACAAAAAAAACCACAGTTAAGTAAATCTCAGATAGACCTGTTTCATTTGATCATTTTTGTTTAAACTTTTAAGTGACCTTGGCACAGCAATGTTAAAAATAATTACTTGTAAGACAGAAGATACATACACTTTGGTAGAAAAACACTAAAAATTTTAGTTTTATCCTGCATAACATATAAGCAAAAAAGTATTAAAACTGAAGTTCCAAAATTATTTCAGAAGGGTTCCCCCACTTCTTAAAGCAACTGCAATTCTAATTAGATATTAGATGCTGATTCATAAAACACAGAAGACACATTTTATTGCTTAACTCAGTCATGACATACTCCCTCACATACTCTTCAGAACTGCACAAAATGGGCATCACTGTAAGTCTTTTGACTAACTTAATAAGAGCCACAAATAGAGATATGTATTATTCTTACCTATTCATACGAACTTGCGTAGCAATCCTATCAAAACACAAAGCTACTAATGAAACGTGAGTCACTGTTTTGCCAGAAGAAACCCCTGGGGATTCATCAACAGATGCTTGTAGTAAACACAGGTTCACCTATATGTAAAATTCCCCCAAAGAGTGAAGACATTTAGAAAAACAAGTTACATTAAGTATATATCACAAATTTCTCATACAATCTTGTCTTATACTTCTCAGTAAAATGAAAAAAAACCACAAAACATCACACCTAGAAGATGTAAAAACATTATTTAAAGCCATGTCCGTCAGTTATCCCTACAGTGGCTGTTATTTAACTTGCACACCTACCATAATAAAATTGAGCAGCTTCAAAATAGTCTATCATGTTCAAAAAATCAGTTACGTAGCACAAATACATAGCTTCACTTAAGCTTTGGGGGATTCAAAATAAGAATAATTTGTAAGGCACGTGTCTACTAATAAGCTAAACAAAAAGTTGTTACCTTTGGTACAGTAACGTTGGCCTGAAGACCTTTAATTGTCACATTATCTTGCTTAAGTGAGAGATTGGTCTGTGCTGGTCCCTGGTGCGTTGTTCCTGTAGTGGTAGTGTCTATTTTTGTTCCTCTAATATCCTGTTTTGAAGATAACTTGGAGGGAGGAAAAAAAAGTAATTTATTCTCGCTGAAACTCAGAGCTGCTAAACTAAAGAGGAACAGGATAGTTTATTAGCACTGAAGCAGCAAGAGATTCTGACTTCATTTAAAGCACAAAACTCTAATTTCTAGAACAAGGACTTACAGATAGGGTAGGTCTAGATCCATTAGGGCAGCAATGTTATTCTGCAATGAACTTTCTAACGACCAGATTTCAGCTGAAAGTTTGAGTTCTACATTTATAAGTTATATAGAACAACTTATTATGAAGTAAATAATTAGTGTCCATTACACTGTGAAGTCTAAGAAATCATAAAAAAATAGATGTGGTCATTAACTTGGACAGAAAGACCTCCTAATTCTGTAGAACTATCATACAATTCTTTTCAATCTAAATTAATTTTTTAAGATATCAGATGAACTGCAAAAAACCCATATGCACTTTCACAGTTTAGTTTGAACTTTCCTCTACCTCACATCTCCCTAACTACTGTAAAATAATAAATTATGTATTGCCAGTATGAATATAATACATAAGAATATAAGTTACAGTAATTTTTAAGAACAGAATGTATGATATCATGCAAATTACTGTAGCTACTGACTAGACCATACAAATTAGAAAAACTTAAATTCTGTAAGAGAGATTTCTGGTCACTGAAAGACAATACATAACATCTGATTACAGAAATGTACATACATTAGGCAGAAGAAAAAAATAAATATGTATTCCAAATTAATACAGCATTTAGCTACTATATCTCAGAACACTGAATTCAATTCAAACTTTTTCTATGTAAAATATAGAAAACAATAGGTTTTCACATCTTTGTGCATTTTTCTTGTTCACTTTCTTACATTTTCTGAGAAGCTTGTTTTGCTGTTCTGCACAGCATCTCGAAGAACTTTGCAGTGCAGATCATCAACGATGGCTCCCGGGTGTCGAGAGCTAGCACAATGTACCATTGCTTCTATGTACCTGTGAGAGGAAACAAGCCCACAGACCATTTAAACTTCCAGTTTCACATGACACACCATCAATAATGTTTAATTAACACTACAGAGAAAAAAAAAATTAAGCACAGACAGACATAAAGGGCACTTCGTATGTCAGCATAACATTCTTCTATCTTCTTCATGCGAAACGCAGAATTACGTTTACTGTGTACAAGGCCCTACTGTTCCATCAGCCACCTTATTTAATCCTTTTACCTAAACTTTTGCAAAACAAAACAGCTTTAATTTTAGAAAATTTTCAGCATAACAAGTCAACATTGCAGTAGTAAAAGTAAATTTAATTACCTATCCAGTGCTTCTGCTACAAGAGGAGTCAGAACTACATCTACAGTTCCTTTTACTTCTATTATTGCCGTTGTCCGTGTCTGGAAGACAGGGTGATCCAACGTCCATTCTTCCGTTATTGTTTCATCATCTGTATTTTCTGCAGACTTCTTTTCCAAAGGAGTATAAGGTGTACTAAACAAGTCAAATACATATTAATAATCTAAGTTTGTAAAGAAGTACAGAATTGTCCTGGTATCATTTTAATTCTTAATAAGGAGGTTACAATGACAGGTTTGCATAGCTTAGAAAGTACACAAATATAATTCCAGGGCAAGGCCCTTCCCTAGATTCAAGTTAGGCTTTTGGCAATGCAATGGACACTTGCCATAAGCAAAGCACCTCCCAAATTAATTTATATTAAGTTGCAATTCATAATCTGGAAAACATATGAGTGGAATCATTGAACACTTTCATGGTGTACTTTCTTTTTGACCAAACCTAAGCATTTTATAATAGAACACTCTTCTAAAATAGATCTGTACTGAAAACTACTGCTATGAATCAAATTTTGGAAGGGCTAGCAAGAGGCAAAATACTTAATAAGAGGAAAATCCTACTCTTAAAAATACGTGCTAATAATGTATGCATATTCAACTTACTTTGATGCTGATCCTGTAAGCTGCATGCCTCTGTCCAGTAATGAATTAGCTGTGAGACCCTGTTTAACAATCTAAGATAAAAGTACAAAGAAATGTATTATATTCCTTTTATATACGGAAAAAAAAACCCCCAAGGAATCTTCAAGTAAAGATTCCTCTTACATTTTTTTTTCTTAAAAGAATCCCTCACATGCAGATTCTCCAATGTAGTATACAGAAACTCCTAGGCTTGCTTTTTAAAATTACATTAGAGATTAGATTACAAAGTTTTTACAGAGATAAATAGTGACTAATCGCTTCAGAAAGAGACTCCAAATACTAATCTACGAAATGCTTGCATGAACACAAAGCTTTTGCTGCAAAGTGATAACAAATTAAAATCCAGAGCTCAGACACCTATTTTCTATTCCATTATTTCTCATACATTTCATTTCTGCCCCCTCCTTAAGCATGTATGCTCATATCACATACATGACGAGGAAAAAAAGATCCCAAACATTTACAAAACTAATTTGCTAAATCTATGAGTTTCAACTTTACTTTGAAGTAAAGCATGTACAGCATAGATTATACTTTATCAGTATTAAATGTACTGCTACTGAATTTCTGTGAAACATATTTATATGAGTTTTGTTTAAAATGTATCTTTCAGCTGCAGATCATTCAACAGGCAGCATTTTTAAGTACAATAATGACAACTCAGAACACACATTTTATCCACAGAATTCTAAGGCCCTATTTTCTTTTCCACAACCTCCCACCCAAGCAGCCCATGATCTGAAGTCAGAAGTCCAAGGTATTCCTTAACTAAAAGCCAAGAAGTTCCAAATTTCTCACAGCTTTAGCTACACAACAGGTGTACTAAGCAATTTAAACTTGTTTTGGATGCTTATTCCTTTCTCTACTCCTTTCTTCCTCCACCTTCCATACCTTAAAAGTTGGGACAGAAAGTTGCTCAAAAGATGATGAACTTTCTTCACTCGTCGGCGTGTCAAGGTCTAAAGGGCGATGTAATGAGGATTTTGAAGTTCTTTTGTTAGTTGGATGCTTTACCGACCAGTTGATCACCTGGAACTGTGTAAGATAATTCTGGTAACACGCCATTACAGGCTGCTGGGAAGTTATTTGCTCACTTTCCACAGTCTTCTCAGATTCCATCACATATATGTTCTCAGCATGCTCATCTTCTCCTCCCAGAGCAGAAACAAATGAAGCCTGTGAAGGATGAGTCTTAATTGGCAACGTTTTAACATCTTGACTAATTTCTCCATGGATTGTGCTTGTTAAGGGCCCTTCCACACTGTGATAAATAGACCCTCTACTATATTCAGTTTTCTGAGTTTGCTTTTTTCTCTTCTTCCTCCCTGGATAGGTTCCTGGACCTTCATCACTACTTATTGGCTCAAACTCTTCTGCTGCAGAAAAATAAGCTTCGCTATCAGCCATCGACATACTGGAATCCATGGAGCGATACTGGTGAAATGAGTTTGAATCTGCAGATGGAGTATACGGAAAAGAACCAAAGCTCCTCCTCTGCTTTGGGGAGTCCAAGACATTCTCATCACTGCGAGACACATCGCTGCTGAACTGCACGCCAACGGGAACTGGCTGCTTGTCTCCATAGAAGGCTGCTGTGAGGCTCTTGGTGCTCCCAAGCCGGGTGGAGCACACGGACGCTTGCCGTTTCAGTGGAGACCTCATGGGAGACTGACCAATGGGCCTCTCCTGGTTGCCAGGGGATGCAGGGCTGCCCTCTGCACCCTCAGCTGCAACACTGGAAACAAAAATTAAAGGTTCATTTGTTTATTTTATTATTAATGCTTCTCTTTTTACATTATAGCAGCTGTCAAATGCTTCAGTTGTTCCATGAGTTTCTGTTAGCATAGCAATCATTTTCACAATGCTGATTACATATTAAATTCTGCCATTTGTTAATCCACTTGTCTACATATAGAGGATAAAAACAAAATAGTGACAGCAAGCGCTGTTGTCTTACATGCTGGATTTTCTACCCAGATCTGGTATCCCCTATTAGGGATCCACATTTGCATTCAAGCTAAGAAATGCATCTCAGCAGTACCATTAGAAAATAACCCACACTTCATAAATTGCTAAATATAGGGGTTTTTCCTGTCATAACATATTAAAGAGTCAAATTATACCTCTACCTGGACAGAGGGTACTAACCTTCCATGACCATCTTCCCTTTTTGCACCAGACAAGAACTCCTTCTGTCCCAAGTGGTCCTCAGCAGTTGACGATGGGCTGTCCTTCTCACCTGCAAGCAAGGGGAGCGCAGCACTAGAACTGCTCGTTTCCTCCGAAGATGAAGAGGAGCTATGGGAGCGCAATGGCACTTGTAGGCTTAGGTGTTGTGCTTTTCTTTCTACTTCTATACCCATAGATCTGCAATCCCAGTCTTTTCGTTTTACACCGTTTACTTTACCTAGGATCAGAAAAAAAAAAAAAGAAAAAAAAAATTGAACATCTGGTAACACAACTGCAATGGTCTCTCTTCCCTGGCCACCGAAATAAAAACTGTTATCAAAGAAAAATCCTAGTTTTGAAATGCATACACATACTAGCATGTTGTGCTAATAAAAATGAGTGAAGTCATAGTAGCAAAACATCAAATTGTCTTGGTAGACTGCTCTCTATATAAAGAGAACACATGCAAGTACAAAACCTGCTTTTTTACTTAGAAAGGAGTTGCATGTTAATATAAAAATTCAGCATATGAAAGTTTGCTCACTACTATCAACTACTGTCTCAAAGGGCTCATGCCACTACAAAACCTCTTGCACAACAACGCGATAAGTACTACTCATTAACCACAATCAGAAAGACTATACATACTAATGTGCAGTTAAGAAATTACACCTTGGGCAAAACAGAGTAAAACTACAATACAATGCATTCTCACCATCTAAAATTTTAGGAATTTCCTTAGTAATTATCCATTCTCCTGGCTGCAGCAAAGACTGCCCATAAAACATATCAGATTCTGCACTTGTGCTTGAGAAAGCAGAGCTGCTTGAAGGTGTCAGTTCCTCAAGTTTGAAAAAGTCTAGTCCTGTTAGTGTGCCACCGAAGAATCGACAACCACCAAGACAGCCACACTTGTTCTTGCTTCTCTTATTCCTCAAATTATCATCAGGCCACAAAAACCACAATCTATACACAAAGGCAGAAAAATAGGAAACAAAATAAGAACATGACCACATCAGCTTTCGTACTTTTAAATTCAGTGAAAACAAGATTAAAAGATATCCTCCTCTCATATGTGAGCTCCTATTTCACCTGGCATGAAATAAGAAAATAAGCTTTGTATCTGAAACACAGATGTCAGACATAAGGACATAAAGGATTAGCTCCAGAGAGGAGCAAATCACAAATGTATATGCAGTGCTCAGGCACAGTCTGTGTCCACCTGCCACAATACACAGTAATAGTAGCAACCCTTTCTCTCCATATGGAAGCAAGCACTGCAAACACACTCCACACTCATGTACGTTGCTTATCTCGGAGGCAACTGTTCTTTGGGGAGGCACACAAGTCACAGTTACACCAGCCATCGTATTCACAGCTGCTCATCAGCTTGCTTGGGACTCTTTTAATGCCTGTTTTCAGTCCAGCCTGAGAACAAAGGACGAATTGGATTCCCTCCTTTCCCTGATTGCCATTTTGGGGGATAAGGGAAAGCAGAGGCAAAAGTAAGTTTTGCTAAAATCATACAATTTCTTAGAGTCCAAGCACATTCAAGCCACCAACCCCATAGCTAAGCATTCAACATACTTTAAAAAAAAAAAAAAAAAAAAAAAGAAATTGTAATCTATGTAAGCAAAAAACCCCAAAGCCCTCAAAGCAAAAAAGAAAGTTCCATCTTTAGATGAGTGTATTAACTGACACACCCCCAAATATTTAAACGCATCTTCCTTCTATCATATCTCTTACCTCTTGGTTCGGTTATCATGTATTTCTAAGAAATGTCTCTGCACTTCATGCTTAGAAGGATGATCTGCAGCCAGAGCAATGTCAGCAGTGATGAGCCCCAAGTTGACGGAGCCAGCTTCCAGCCAATAGGCCCTCCTTAATATGGGCTGGAGACCAGTTCTGCAATTGTTCACCTGCTCAACATACTGTCTCAGTTGAAAGTCTTGAATAGCAGCACTGACACCTTCTCCAACAGACTGGTTGTGGAGGTTGCAGTTTGCAACGCGTACAGCGCCCATCTGAAAACGTGATTTAAAACACGAACTCTGATTAGGCATGAGTGAAACTCATACTTCTTGTATTGATGTAACTCCAGTAGTTTTGTTGAACCAAACGGGAGGCTGCAACTCCTATGAAAAGCATGGTACTGGCAGGAGCCAACCCTCTCCAAACAGGAACCAGAAGTTCGTGCTTTCCCCCCATACTTAGCTGTGGAAATTGGTCACTGTACAACAAACCCACCTGCCCTCACCTTATCGATCCTCCCTGACACTGGTGTACACTAATAAAAGATGGTATAGCCCTGCCACACAGGCTTAGTCTTCAAACTTCAAAGAATCCAAAGACGTTGAACCAAGTTTCATGCTCAGCTTGAGTCCTCTCCAAAAAGTCACCGTGAATTATCTGAGATTTCAGATTGAGGTTTCCAACTTTTCACAGGGAAAAGAAGGAAAGTTGAAAAAGAACCCGGCCATGGACGAGCTACCCACAGGGTTAACATTAAATGATGACTTCTCATCTCTGTCACAGACTATAAATGAGCACTGGAAATCTTTTTTATTAAATTTGAAAGAAACACGTTCAGGATATAATTTTCCAGAGTGGTTCAGGTTATTAAGTTGCCTTTGAAAATACTGCCATTCATATTTATGCCTGCAAACACAGTTAATACTTATGATGGTGCTTTTTAATATTGGACTCAAAAGAATTTGGAGACACAAACGCTTTTTTGTTTACTGCCACAAGAAAAGATGTCATTTAAAAATGTCTAAAGTAATTACCATTTTCCTTCATTTAGATTCTTGCTCATAACGGGAAGCTGCCCCCAAAACCTGACACTTAAAGTCTACCTTTTAAAACTGAATTTATTAATGGACAGCACAACTACTAGTCACTTATACCAGCATTGCACTTTTCTCCTTTTTTGTCGTTACCATATCTCGGTTGTCTCTTAATTTATATCTTGCTGCACTGAGAAAATCATTCCAGTTTTCTCTTGTATGACAGGATAATGGAGAGAAAACCAGCTCTTGTTTGCACATCCTTTTTTGAACAGAGAATATACCATGTAGTATTCCAGATTCAGTCAGGCAGTGGCACTAACACTTCTCCCATCTCTACTAAAGATAGATCTTAATTCAAACAGCTGTATCGTATAAAACGATTGCAAGTTATCAAGCACTGACTTGTACACAATCCATATCAATGGTTTCCAGTTGCTGATTTATTAACTTACAGCACAAGTTCTTATTAGCTCTCGGGTTCAGACATGGAGATTTATATCGCCCAGTGTTTTCTTTAATTTTTCACACCAATCTTGCAACTTCCACTCTTATTTTGGCAGACAGCCACTCCTTACCGTTTTCCAAGATCATTAATGGCTACGCAGAAGCCAAACTGACCTACTCCAAGCCAATCTTTTATCAGTTCAAGTTTCACAAATTCTGTTTAGTCCGTTGCACGTAAGCAAGCAATGCATTCAGGCAGCTTTTCTATCAAAAAATACAAATAAGTCTATTGATAAATGAGTATTTTAATTGATGTTAAAGGAAACATTTTTACCTTTATATTGGTGGCACAGCCATGTTCTACCACATACAGATCTGCTCCATCCATGGCTAAGCGTGTCATAGTGTACTTTAAGTCATCAGATGTTGGACACGGCCCAGGGACACAATTCATCTGAAGAAAAAGAAAAAGAAAAGAAAAAATACTTGAATGTACATTAGGATTTTTAGTTTAATTTGTGCTTATCCTTTTATTTATATTCCGTTTAACAGTGGCCTAAAACTAGAGCAATAAGAAGTTACTTATTCTACACTGTCAACACGACCATGAGACGGGGTGTTTCTGTGCTAAGGTTCATTTTCACTACTCCACGTTTAATTCTTCTGTCCAGCAATGTCAGGGGACCCAAGTGGCTCTCCTGGCTTCCACCAGCAAAAGGCAAATCAAGTCTGCTAATAGAGAGCATCACAAAAACAGGAATAAAGCAAGGAGGACTAAAGAGTTGGGAGATGAAATCCAGGACTCATTCTCAATACATGGCAAGCCTCCTTCAGTCTTCAAGTGACCATGCACATGGATTCCAAGAGACAAGCACTAAAAGTAGGATCTACAGTGATATAATCATTAAGTAAGAGTCCCATGTTTAAAAAAGAAAAAAAAAATTTAAAAGTACTTGAAAAAATGGTCCATGGAAGCTATAAGCTGTCAGCTTAATTCTTCCACCAAAGCACTGTTTCTTCATCAACAGAGGATAAGGAATGAAAAAGTACCATGGAAATGTGCCAGGAACACGAGGGGTAGTATGACCTTTGTCTCTTAAGGGACACTGGAGTATGCCCTTTGGCTCTTAACTGTCACAGCAGAGGCAAGAAACAAGGACTGACTCCTGTGGATACTGTTTCTCAAAATAATTAAGAGCACAAAAACACTGTGCACATCCACAGGACAATCCAAGGAGAATTGTTTTTCTTTCTAATAATAATTAGCTATAATTTATCAAAGGAACATCCAATCTAACTATATACTCCATGTGACTTGATAACTTTAAGGCTGCATTTCTAAACTGTTCCAAAGAACCTGTGCAAATATAGCAAGCAATTAAGACAGATGAAACGTTACCTTAGAGTCACAAAACCGACGATCGATTCCATGCTGGCATATTACTACAGATTTGGGCCTTTCCAGTTCAAACTCCCGGCACACCACATGAAATACAAAGGTCTGTCCCCACTCCAGAAGACACGCAAGCTGTAAGCAAATAACAACACCTTGTCTAATAGTAAGTACACAAAATGAACTTTTGGTACTCGACAGAGTATTGAAAGAACACCCCCAAAGGCTGGGAGGTGAGCAGGAGTGAAAACAAACAAAAGACTCCATCATAACGTTCTGGCTGCATCACCTTTGCTTGCACATAGTCTATTTTGAGTTACTCAAGACTGATTTTTATTTTTCTGTGTGCCACAACATGCAAGTATCTGTAGTTTTTCATGGATAACACTGTGACCCTAAATAATTTTCTAAATTATTTCTTAATATAAGGAAACAGCTTTTGCCATTACGGTCAACTGAGAACGTCACTGTAAAGACAGAGCTTCTCTTATTTTACTTCAAAAATATACCTCAAAATACTCTATTACCATTCATAATTTAAATGTTTGTCTTCCTTGTACGTAAGTAACAAAGTTACATTTAGAAAGCATAGGAGGAAACTGGTTAAACAGAACACTGCTGAATCTCTCTGGACCTACTAATTAGCCTACTGCTGATTTAAATCTTTTATATAGTCAGCTCATTCATAAAGGAAATGATTCATGACTGTCTGTCTCTGTTATGAGAGGGAAATGGGTTTTCTTTGGCTAGTCAAAGGAAAGGGCACTTAAAATCAGCAGTAATTTAACTGGAATTTAATATAGCTATGACTGTCCTCCACAAAATCTCTCCTCCTCCCTTCACAAATTCTTGCAATACATCACACTATGGGAGGAAAAAAGCCAATGACCCTGAAACAGCCAATTCAAGTTCTGCTCCATAAAGGTGCTGACCATAATAAAAAAATAAACAAAATAAATAAAAATCCTCTATGAAGCATACAATTGAGAATGGCTTTGTAGGGGAAGAAAATCCTTAAGTTGCATCAAGCATTTTGGATTGTTCTCTAACCTTAGAGTACTTTGAATCAACTAAGTTTAATTTTGAAGCACAGAGCAGTGGAGTAAATACTACAGATTATCTAAATTAGTGGTAGCATTTTGGGAAATACTGCCACAAAAGTTTGCAAATGTAGCATGAAAATATATCTGGAGTCTACTCTTTAGAATTACTGAAATTGCTCGTATGCCTTATTCTGCTTTTGTTTGCTGCAGAAGTCTACTAATCAAATATGTGTTTAATCCTAGAATATAACGCCAATTTTAGAGGAATAAGAGGATGTAGAAGTGTCTTTTAAATTTAATAAATAAACAAAACAAATTAACTACTAAATAGAATTATGTGCTTTTCTCATGTCTCAAAATACCCTGACAAAGCAATCTTTTTTTAAAGATTTGGCAGCTCACAGCAGAAATAAATCTAAGTGATCTGCCTACTGTACAGTTGAAGCCATTATTATATCTGGAAAAATAAAAGTAACATAAATGGCAAAACTAAAAGGAGTTAGCGCTAAGACTGACCCAAGGAAATCCAACACTGTGAAAGCAAACGATGTTCCAGCGGGACGACATATCAGAATTCACGCAGTGAGCAGCGTGACTGAGCTACCAGCTACTCTCCCGCTGAGGCCTGCCCATACTACACTCCCACAAGTAATCCCATTTGTCTCCTGCTTTAAAATGTGACTTTGTGCACAGCTTTCTACGGAAAGCCAGAACTCTACCTGCAAGCTAAATTCTTGCCAGACACTCAACTTAATATCCTTATTGCTGGCAGCATTCCTTCAGGAACAGGTTGCCCAAGAGGTGGTGGATGCCCCATCCCTGGAAACGTTCAAGGCCAGGCTGGATGAGGCTCTGAGCAACCTGATCTGGTTGGAATTGTCCCTGCTCCTTGCAGGGGGGTTGGACTAGATGGCCTTTGAAGGTCCCTTCCAACCCAAACAATTCTATGATTCATGCAAATGTCTGTGGATCTCCAAGAGCCTTAGATCTGAGGGATATCAAATTGCATTTCAAACTGCAACCACAACTGGATACTTCATTTGTCCTTCCCAGAGAGTCAACCAGCAGGGGTAACAAACCTGCACCTCCAGAAGTCAGCATCGTAAAATAAAAGTAACCTCAGAAGAAGTCACAGACAACTTAACCAAGTCATCTCCTATTTAAATCTTTTGAATAGATCTTCCTTTCTCCTCCTTGTCACATTACGTAGTTTATGGCTGAAGGCATCCCAAAACACCTGCTCTGTTTATGAAGAAGTATTATTTACTCTGTGATTAAACAATTTAAAGTGCATGTAGATACTGTGGTTGCCTTTCTAAGCAGTATTCAAGTACATCACCGTACACAGATGTAACATACAAATGTTTACATGTAGTGACAACAGTATTCACTACTGATTTGTCCATGCTCTGTGCCATCATCCCTTCAAGTTCTCACGTAACACTAGCCACCCTGTTACACCTAGATTTAAGATGAATATCATATTTGGCTCATTTGTCATCTCCTTTCCATTTATAGAAATGCTTAGATTTTCAAACTATAAAATAAAGGATACTTAAGGCACAGATGCATGCAAATTCAGCTGTGATCATGTGCTTTCCAAAACTCATGCTACGCCAGAAGGAAGGTAACACTCCGAAGTGAATAGTTTCTAGATGGTACCTGTGGTGCTGTAACTTTGGCTGTAAGACTTCCAGCCTGTACATCTATCAGCCATGCATATTCTAAAGTGTCACTTCCAAGAGGCAGACCTTCCGCTGAAAACATGGCGTGAGCACGCAACTGCAGACCTGACAGGCTGATGTGACCCTCTCGAAGAACTTCATCCACTGCAGGTCGCTGTTAAGGACAAGTGAGTTAAAGCTAATATTTGCATAGAATACATCAATAGAAAGTGCAAAAGCTGTGTAGACAAGGATACTTCAGACAGATTCATCTTCATCTCTTAAATCCTGTTGACTTTTGTACAGTGAGAAAGTCCCAAGACTTCTCAGCATCACCCACACAACAACATACATGCAAATCTTACAGAAGAGGGAAAGGATCAAGGTTTGCTACCATCAGAATGCTGACACATTATTAAAAAAAAAAATTAAAAATAAATGTTGAAAAAAACAAACAACAAACATTAGAGGCTGTCCTCTAAGTTGCTTTTCCACTGAAGTATTTCTTGGCTATCTAAAGCAAAGCAACTTGTTTGCAGATATGAAAATTCAGATCTAATACTTTTCAGAAGAATATTACTCCACCAGCCAGAGAAGAAACTGAAAAGATAAAAACAGCACAGCCATATACTAGAAGCTTGTGACTGCATGGAGCTAAGCTGTGGACTAAAGCCAGTAAGTCAACAGCAAAACTTCCCTTTTATTGAGTTTTTCTACTTGTTATCTTGCCTGGTATGTTTTCCGTTGTCAGCAAAGCCTTTGGAGCTACTTAACGAAGAAGAAACGTGCCCTGCTCTTTAGATACCACAGCATTACAAAGTCTAAATAGTAAGAATACTGAAAAAAAGTAATGCAATAAGTCTCAGGGCTGTGAAATTAAAACATGAAATCCCCCAAAATTAAGTTTTTGCTTGCAACCTCATTTCTGCTTCCTTGTACATATGAATTGCAATACAACAATAAAGTTACAGGTTTGAACAACCTTTAAGGGCCTCATTCACCGCACAAAAAATAGATTGTGTTCTTAAATAAGATGCTATTCAAATGTTTGGATTCCTCATAGAGCAAACAAACAAAAACAATTATATGCAAAAATCCTCCAGCAGATTTGGATAACATAACTGGCAATTCATAGGATGCAATTTTTCATTACATAAAGGTTTGTATGCCCCCATGCTGTCAGTACATCCAATTTCTGCAGCGCTCTCTGAAGACAGCCTTATTAATCCCATACAGATTATGCACCTGCACTTTCTGTGACTTCAAACCGTCTCTTTCTTCAGATTGCTGCTGAAGACAATTGCAGAGTTGCAAGCAAAGAACAAGATGTTTAGATTCTGTGTTCTCATCAGGGATTTCTTCTTTACTAATCAGAGGTCAACAGAATAACATCTCAAAAATATGACGGCTAATGTGGAACCTCCTAAGATGTCATTTAGCTTTTTGCCATCCTGAAAGTTAATTATTTTTTCCAATTTCTTTACCTATTAGTCAGTCTACAGTCAGTGGTTATACTTAAGATACTTTTGTGCTTGTGGCTCACTGGATCCAAATTTGGAAAGACTAAACAAGCATTACTAATGTAAGAGTAGAAAAAATAAGTGATGTGCGTCTTCATCTGTATACAGTATTCCAGTTTTCAAACACTGGAATGTGGATAAGATAAAAATAATTTATATTTTATTTCATACAGGCCATTGGTAACAAAGTATTTCAGGACAGAGGGATTGAAAACAATATAATCTGTAAGGCACAGTCTAAGTATCATAGTACTTTTAATGCAGCTAATATGTGCATAAACAAAATAGGAACTCCAAGTATTCACTAATCTGCACTGAATCAGGATAACGTCTTATGTTAAAAAATTTCAGCCTGAACTCTTCACTGAGCTAAATTCGTCCATATTGGCAATTTTTGAATGTTTACTAAAATCAAAGGAGTCTACATCTACCTGACAGGCCACAAACAACACCTAACTTTCTCATTAAATACTTTCTGAAGTACAGCTCATGACTCCTCCGCCAGAAAAAAGACTGAAAGTCAGAACAGTATCTTGATCATAAGATACAGACCCAGCTATGGATTTAGTCTAATAAAAGTCGCAGAGATTATGTGAAAGATCAAGTTACTCTATTTACTAACACATGTACTTTTAAAACTATATGCTCAAAAAAGCAAAACGTATCCAGTCATTGCACAAAATTAACATGTGTCAGTACTTATAGTACCTTTTAAAATCAAATTCTTAAAAAAAACCAAAAAACCACCAACACGTCACACAAAACAAACAACCCCCTTCCCACCCCACACAAACCAGAGATCACTCAATGGTTCTAAGACTGGTCTGAATATTATTCTCTGTTTCCTAGAGAACCTTCTCCAGAAAGATTTTAAGCAAAACTAAGAAAATACAATCTTTTCTTTCATGCATTTCACTAATATGCAAACTGGACGGAAATAAAGATTTTAAAAAAAAATAAAAAGTATCAGATTTTTTAAAAATACCTCTGATGATTCATAAGGCTTAAAAAAAAAACTTTGTATGTGCACAAGAAAGTTCCTAACAAAACAATTCCATTTTAAGATCATCACAACTTCCACAACACAGACGCATGCATGCAAACACGTAAAAAACAGCTTACTACCTGATAGCTGTCATTCAGAAACAAATTCACTGGAGACAGTACAAGTTGAAGCATTGTTTCTCTAAATCCTTTCTTCATCTCAAAACACAACCTTTCCAAGAAAGCTGTAGGGCACTCGGGACCATCTGGGCTGCAATGCTAAAAAGAAAATTAAACACATCTGTTTCAGAAATTGAAAATGTACAACATGGTTGAAATTGTAAGACTGGAAGCAAACCTGCGAGCAGAAAGTATGCTCATTTTCCTCAAAGAGAATTCTCAAAAAGAAGCCTGAGCAACTTCAAAATTTTTTGACAATTACCTAAACAGCAATTCAAACCCATTTGGGTGATTTCAATTTTTTAACTGAATTGTTATTTGAATTCCTGGGGATCCCTCAGAACGCAACTGCACAGAGCAGAATGCACCATTAGAAAATAGTTTTGCTAATTGGCAGAGAAATCATAATGGTCAATCAAAAATACTATCACATAAATCAAGTTAATAGAACAAAAATCATATTAAAAAATTATCTACTTCTGCCTCCCAGATAAGCAAAATAAATCATGTCTCAAATTGCTTTAGATAGTCATAATTTTAGTAGAGAGTATACACACACTTTGGTAAGCACCACCCTAACTTATTGTTCTAGAGAGTTAAATTTAACTCCAGATTACGAAAGCAGAAAAAAAAAAATTACACGGAGCAAAATATTTTAAGATTCTGAAGTACTTACCACTGGTAATCGCCCATGCACTTTGTACAAGTTAACAAGCACAGTGATATCCCATGGGCGTAAAGTAAGAGGGTGAACTGGCTTGACTGAACTTTCGGTTTCTTTTTTATCATTTTCCACTCCAACGGCTGTCCATCCAGAGCTTGAAGATGTTGACAGTGACAAAACAGGGCTTGAAATAACTTCTTCGAAATCAGTGTACATGTCGTCTTCTCCGAAATAATTTTCCTAGGAAAAAGAATAGTTATGGTCATACAGAAAAGAAATTAAAAACATATAGGCAATGTAATGAAATACAAATCCAACCTTTTCCTGTATGGTAGCCCTCCCTGAAATAAGCAGTATAGCTACAACCTATAGCTGAAGAAACATAGATACTTGTATTTTATGAAGAATCGATACCTTCAGTGAGCAAATATAGGCCATGTGCTTTGCAGGAAAAGAAAGGGCTCTCAGTAGTTCTCAAAGTACTGGTATTCTAGACACATGCAATACAAATAATAACTCTGAAGTACTCCTACTGACATTTTAAACAGATTTTCTGGTTTTAAAGGTAGATAACTTGGAGAGTAAGAACACAAAGCATCCTGCAGGAAGTCACTCTCAGGCAACCTTCTAAAACTTGTTATCGGTGTATTTCAAACTCTTAAACATGCTTCTAAAACATTAGTTCATAAACATTTCTCCCCTTGGGTCTAAAAAATGCTTTGTTTCTAAGCCAACTGCCCTCAATTATCTAAAACCAAAGGAACTTTGCCAAATCCTACTGGGAAACAGAAAATCCATCACTAATTACAAAAAAAAAAAAATCCCAAAACCAAAAAATCACAACACAAAATCAACTTCCTGTGTTTTATTTATTAAGTGCATCAGAAGCAGATTTCTGTCGTCACCCCCTTTAGCAAAGGGAAAAGATAAAGGAAATTTTTTTAGATGGCAGACCCAGCAGAGGGTGCTAAGAACTCCAGTAACTGACTCCTGGTACCTTCTGCTGGGGGTGCAAGGGCCTGTCAATCATTCCTTCCCAGCCAGTAAGCCCTTCAGTAAGAAACACAGCATGCTACACCAAAAAACCACCTCCCAGGAATAGAAGGCTTAACAAAACCACATGAACAATGCATGTTCAGGAATTTCTCCTGCATATATTAAAAAAGATCAATGAAAACAAATGGAACATAACAATTCAACCACAAGTCAGGAAACCAAGCATAAAAATACCCCGAGAAATCTATTAAGAGACACTGCCAGCACAGCTGGACAAATAGATGTAGACAGAGTCACAAAAATACTAAAAAGAACAATAAATGCGCATTTTCAAAAATGAGCTATTCATCTAAATTTTCTCTTGAGATTTAGAAAATAAAAGCTAGATTTAATCTGAGAAATCTGCACCTAAAAAAAACCTAAGTCACCATAGAATCAAGGGATCTAATGCAGCACTATACGTATACCTCCAGAGGCAAAGAGCACTGAAGAAGCGCTGCTTTGCTTGGAAAGACAGCACCATCTCATGAATTTATGGGCTCCAAAAGAGCAGCTCCATAAAAAATTCTAACATAGGTGCATTTCCTCTATATCAGAAGAAACGAAGCCTTCAAGATGCAATACTGGCCTAATTATAATACTGTCTACTTTAGTGGCAACATGAAAAAAATAATGAACACATTTCCAAGTCCTATACTCTTTCTGCTATTCATTGCCTACGTGCAATATCTTATATAAATTCATTAAAATTACTGTTTCAGTATCACTCCTGATACTGATCACCTGCCTCAGAAAATTCCTTATCCTCAGACCCAAAATGAAAGTCTCCAGAAACACACTACCTTACTGTACCTCTGTGCAGGCTAAAATAGACCTTAAAAAACACAAACAAAAAAAAAAAAGGGAAAAAAAAAAACACCAAAAAAACCTCCACAACCACACAACACAAAAACCAACCAAAACCCAAGCATTTCACTGTTAGTCAAATAGAAGCGACATGTTCAATCGCCTCTGCTTTTGTCACAAGGCAGGGTGAGGGAGGTGGGAAGAAATTTGTCTGTTTCTAGCCACCCTGAAGATCAGTAATGGAACAGGACACAACATAAGCAACACAAACATTTTTAAGTATAATAGCTTAACATCAAGAAAAGGATTAAAACCTCTTCTTCAGTATAGACTGAAGTAGCTTCTTAATTTAAACATATTCTCATATCCTTCCCCCTTCCCCTTCATGAGCCTAACTCCAGAAATTCCACCAAATCTAATTAAAACAAAAACAAACAAACAAACAATCAGAACACTCTGCAGAACTTAAAATGCACTAAAAGCATGGGTTCTGATATATCTTTGCATAAAAGTGGTGGTTAATATAAGCTCTAGTTAGAATAATGCATTTCATTGCTTTTTTTTTTTTGTTACTACTTCAAAAGTCCCTTTCCTACATGTGGTCATTCATAAATTTTACGAGTTGTGTTCCTATGCCTACCTTGATGGACAGAAAGGCTTTGAGCAGGGGTCCATACAGGGTTATCTGGGAATCTGGAGAGAGTTCCAGTTCCACATGGAGCTTATCTGGGGGCAGCTCCGAGGGGTCAAGGGGAAGGCGAGTTGAAGCTGTGGGAGATGAAATCACGCTGTCGGCTGTTTTCTGCGATGGCCTTAGCACAGATAACATCGTTTCTTCCATTTCTGACACTTCAGTGCAAAATAAAGAAAACAAATTTTGATTACAAGTTAGGCTTCCAATGGACAAAATTCTGCAAATAGGAATGTGCATTAAAAATACAACTTTTTGCAGCTTTCTAATTTGGTTTGTATAATTATGTTCATATGTCTATGCTACGGAACTGGTTTCTCACTTCTAGCAACTATGGGAAGACAAGAAAATGGAGAATATTTTAGTCAATGTTAATTATGCAAGAGAAAGACGATCCTTCAAGTTCTGAAAAAAAAAATTCAATTTATTTATCTTGCTTTTCAAGTTAAACAAAGACATGCTTTCATTTCAGTGTAGCAGATTTCCCACAACCACACAGCTACTGCAGAATAAACAAAAGTGAATAAACAGGAAAATCGTAAAAGTTGTATTAAAAACCTATTCTGAACCAGCAGCTCTGTAGGCCAAGATTTCCTCTCTAACAATTCGATTATTCTAGTCACAAAACAGTTTGCAAATTCAGATCTTATTTCCTATCCCTTGCTTTCATTTGGAGTTACGAAGAAGAAAGTGCTTCGCGTTTTTTGTGTGAGGAAAGGCGACGAGAAGCAAGTGAATAATTGCGAGTGCTTTGGGGATGTAAAGTGATTGCTGGGAAATAAAGAACTCTGTGGGAAAACCATACAAAATTGATGCTCCAGACAACGTACAATTTCAGGTGCCAGTTTAACTGGAAGAACTGGCACATACAGAACTACAGCGAATACACGCATATACCCAGAAAACATTCAAGGCTTTAACTCACCATTCTTGTCTACAGCGCTTGCTCAGAGTTTGTGTTATGTTACGTGTTATAGATTTGCTACATGCCGCAGTGAGATGACCGCTTTTTTGGAAGCTGCATCTCTTGTAATGCAACATACGTGTTTATTGGAAACAAAGAGTGCTATCAATTGACTCAAAAGAAAGTAGAGATGCTGCTACCACAACAAACACATTCTAGCAGCCTCACAGATTAGTAGCAAGCTGGACTCTGCTGGATATATTAATTGAAGGAAGCTGTAGATGACATTACCTGTGTAGGTACAAACTTTCAAATGCAGATTCAATTGCTACAATTCCAGGTAAATGTTTTCAAATTTGAAGTATACACATTTGACACAAGCTGACAGAGCCTCACAAGAGCGCTTAATGAACATCTGCAAGATGAATCTTACTTTTTCTGCTTCGTCCTCTAAAATTTGAGTTCTTTGAGAGTTGAATTGTTGGAACTCAAAAACTAAAAACGCTATCCAGCATGTCTTCCTAACACCTGCTGCTTGAGGCTGATTCAAATTAGCCCTCATTATTTTTCTAATACTTTTCCTTCATCGCTTCTGCTTCCACCTTCTCAACCTGAAAGACTTATGTAACCCCATAACTTCCTGCATGCCTCCCTCTGCATTTATAACAACTTCCTTTATCTCTGTGTATAAGTATTTCATTACTTCTTTTTGCAAGCACATAGTTACAGAATATTTCTTAGTTAGAAATACTGTTTAGGGATTTTAAAGTTACTGTTTATAAATTAGTGTTAGACTGGCCAGTCTAACACTCCTAATCTGATGGTACTGTTCACTTCAATAGTGCTAGCTAGAATGAAATCTCAGAGTTTCATATCCATAAAGGTAAGACAGTGTTGTCATATCTCATCTATAGTGTATTCAAACATTTAAATCATAAGACAACATCACAACATTCAAAGGAAAAAAAAAAACCAACTTAGAAAGTTTAAGGAACATGATATTGCCAAAAATATTGTGCTGCACATTTAATGTGACAAGTAATATTTTGTTATGCAACAACCCACTTAAGAGATCCACTTTGTTACAGACGAGGAGAGGTGAACTACAGACAGGGAACGGGGATACGTTCTGAAATTTTGCATCATGAGCTGTTGTCAGTTTTTAAATCCAACCTGGTGCGTTCTCAAGATTGGCATTCTCCCATGCGACATATAATACTTCAATTCAAGATTCATTTCTGCAAATTTAAGCAGTTTGATCCAACAAACTCACAACAGTTCCTGAAATGAAACACGAGACATGCTAACAAGGAAATGACACTTACAGGACTGTTTTAGCTGCTCATCTGCCTTTTGAGGATAAATTGGGTGCCATGAGTAGTCAATTGTAAACACAACACTCGGGACTGTCCAGCATTCAACCCATCCAGCCCTTTTAAATAAAAATAAAAAAAAAAAAATCACACTTTTATTTGAAGTACCACAGTTTCATTAAATATCTTACATGAACTTACAAGGTGGCATTCATCACCAAGTAAGTGGACACGAAGAGCCAATATAAAGGCATAAATATATATGTCACAATAAAACTCACTCTTCTTGAGTAATGTTCCTCCATTTGGGTTTGCCTGTTTTCTGACCACTTTGACATTCGGCAGAAATACAAGATTCAGGACTTATTTTATTGGGCTGACAATCTTTCACCAACATAAAAAGGGAATATTTACTAGGATGACAATCTGGTAGATACAAATGAAGATCAACATCTTCTCCCTAAAAATCAAACATTAGTAACAGAAAAGTTAATTTTCATTCCCTGTGTGCTTAACGCTGATGCTATTTGCATGTTCCTATGCGCCATCATCTTCACTTGACAGGAAAAGTGAGGAAGAAATCTCAATTTTCACATGTGATTGCTGACCACAGCTCCCACCAACTTCTAGAACAATCCCAAGAGTGCTGCAGTTCTAGGCAGTTACAAGTCCAGTAACGTGCACATAACAACACACCATAGCAATCTGTAAAACACATGGGCACGGCTTTTGGTGGTTCCTGTTCTTCTGTTGTACAAGCCATACTGCAAAATTTAAGGGACTGGCCCAAGGCTACCCTACATCTCAACTAAACCATACTTTCTGAAAAAGAGAGAGAGAGATAAAACATTGCTTCCTCTGCTATCAAATTATACAAAATTACCAACATCACCATCAACTAGTTTTTGTTATTTTTAGTAGCAGTTGATTGCTTCTATTTTAGGGAAGACAAGAAGTACAGTCTTTCAAATAATTAGCTGTGTCTGTTAAAAACTATTTATCGTCATTACTTATTCCAAAAGAACTCTTAAAAATCTGGAACATGGCTTTCCGAAACAGTTTGGGGGTACCTGTTCCAACATTTTATTTTTATCTTTGAACATACATTAGATTTTCACATTTTCTAAATAAATGGGAACGGACTTCCAAGTGATAAAATACATACATAGACACACACAGTCATATAGTAAATATACATACTAAATGTGTGTATATATGTATGTATGAAGCATATGTGTATACATATCTTAAAAAAATCTTTTTATTTGTGTGTATATATAACTAAAACAGCCTACAATTTGTTGCTTCATATAAGCAACAGAAACCATTTACATCTGGGTTAAAGAAAAATTCTATTAACTGAAAGTGAAAGAGAGTATTTTTCTTTCAGGAAAGAGTTTATTCAAAGTTTCCTTATCAAGGAAGGCAGGGAAATTATCTCACATTTAGAAGACAAAAAGGGCAAGGGGGGAAGAACTTACCCTTAAAGAGAACCTAGTATTGCATGTGGTTGGAACAAAGTCAGTGAAAGGCAGAGAGAAAACAATGTTCAATGTTTCTCCACAAGCTGCTAGATAAACTGTGAGAGAAGAGAAAAAACAAATTTTAAAAATCTATCAGAATTACTTCATATTTTGTTCTTAGACAAATTATCAAACATGCAGGTAAAAATAATGAAAATATATTCAAGAACTCATGATATAGGAAATTGCGATTTTAACTACTGTGAATTTAGAGTACACCGTGCTAAATTATTCTGAACACATTTACTCCCTAAAACTTGTCCTTTATAGAAAGACACTGTACTTAGAAAAACGAAATTGCAATCACACAATAAAATCAACTGTAATTGATATCTTACTACTTTCTTTATTGCTTCGCACAGTAGTTTTTGGACAAGAAAACACATATTGAAAATTCCTCAGGCTTCTGATGAAGTAGTGAGCCTTATTTTTAACTAGAACACAACTTCACTATTTTTAATCCACCATCCTCTTTCTACCCTGAAATTGTAAGATTCTAGTACAGCGTAAACCACTGAAATAGGTCTAAATCAAATCATTAAACAAAGTTTTGGCTTTCTGAAATATAGCTCTTAGTTTTACCCAGAATTAACAGCATTACCTCCTCCTTGGAAATAAACAGGAAACAGACATTTCTAGTTATATGGAGTTCAAATGGTATTTTTCCAAAATTAATTTAAAAATTTCTTCCCAAGTGAACATTTTCAGTAAGCTTACTGAATATATGTAAAGACCTCACGGCTGCTCTCTGCAAACTGTTGTACTAAATCAAATATTAAAAAGGGTCTTGAAAAATGAATGCTAAAACACGACCTAGAACTGCACTCTCCCTCCAAAAGGTATGCATTTGTACAAATAAGTTAGAACATGCAACAGTTTTAGGATGGTTTATACACATCAACAGTAGCAAAATGGGTAGTTGTCACTGAACATACATTTTTCTAGACAAAATTTTATAATTCTTATAGTCTCTCTCTATATATATTCTATATTTTGTACATATTTTGTTAATATATCCTCTTCTTCCATATAAAAATAAAGTGATCTCACCATTTTCTTGTTGTTTGGTGGAACAGTCAATCCAATTGTGTTGATTTGCTGCCCAAATCATTTCAAATTGATGAAACATGACTTTGAAGTTCCACATATAAGGAACAAATGAAAAAATATCAGGTGCGCTATCACTGGACCAGTCTTGGATCAAATCTAAACTCACATAAAGTAATAAAAGACAAGTTAGTAGCGATCAAGTGAGAAATTTATCCTTTACAGAAAAAGGAAAAAGAGAACAATACACAGTATCCATTTCTCAGGGAGATACTCCACAAATACTTGCTGTGAATCCATCTCCCATTTCTGACCTGCATTTTGAGTTGGAAAGCCATAGGTTTAATTAAGTTTTCTAGTTTAGTTTTGTTCAGTAGCGAAGTTACACGCTGACCTGGAAGCACCAGACTACCAAGTGCTTTCCTTTGGTTTTCAACTCTGAAACTGTGAATGTGTACATGAGTAATATTTTCTTACGCAACAGAACAGCGTTGCTGCAGAAGTTCGTGTTTGCTTGGAATAGACTGGTAGACTATGGTGCGTACTGCAGCACTACACGGATAATGGCTCCGGCCTCATTAGGAGGATAACTTTATTAGCATGGCACTATGCCTGCACTAATTAATCCTTCCTCCCAGCAGGGTCTAATTAGCCCAGGCAGTGCCACATTGCTGGGGCTATATTCTTTCCAGAATGCAGCTGGAACATTCAGCAACAGTTTGGTGATGCTGTGTCACATTGCACTGCCTTGTGCGCATGTATTCTTTCTCACAGCCAAAATCCTAAGGAGCAAATTACTTTCATCATCGAGAGGGACACGACCTAAAGCCTAAATAGTTGAAAATCAGTGAACCCAAGAGAGAGATATCAGAGAAATCAACATCCTAAGTGACAAATATTAAACAAATCAATAGCTCTGACAGAAATAAATTAATCTGAAATTCAAGATCACTTAACATAACTGCAGATGAAATTTAGTTTGGATGTTAGAAAATTAAATTATTTGGTATCTTTACTCAAATATAAGAATATCATGCACTTAGACACTTACATGCAACATAAAATATCAGGAACTCTGTCCTCAGAAACAATTTGTTGTCCTAAACATTTGAAATCAGAGTACCTGACCTTGTACACCTTCGCAAATTTTGAAAAAAATTCTAAAGAAAGAAGATTTAATTCGATACGTAACTTATTCAGTAAAGAAGTTACCTGTAAAGAAGCTTTTCTGAGCAAAGATAAAATGATAGGTCGCTTTATAAACCTCAAGTTCGCACTGCCACGTCTGTGGCATGTTCCATATCCGGGGATAGCTGGCATTAATATGAAACTGTGAACAAGATATTAAAGCATCAGAGTTACTCAAAAAGATGACACTGCTTGACCCTGTAGCTCAGCAGTTTTCACATATGTACTCTGCTGAATAATTAAAACTGTTTTCCTGCTGGGATGAACAGAAGGCCTCTTCAGTTCCTTAATAATTTAATCTCTCTCTCTTTCTGTGTTTGAAGGTCAAGTGTTAGTGTATTCATTTATTTGGAAAGGTATATTATGAACTTCTGATACATTTGTTGCAGTAGATGTACCAAGCAATTCATAAACTAAAATTTTCATTAAAAGCATCACTTTTTACAATATACTAAAAATAAAATCCCTCATGATATAATGCTTTTCAACCATTGATATGTTGCTCAAATTTACAAACATCATTCTAAAAAACAGTGAGAAAGGTACTCTACAGAATTACAGTATTGCAGAAGTGAAATACTAGGCAAACAAAAGAATAATGCAATATCAAATCTGTCTCAAGTAGCTGAAGCACTCTGAAGTACTTTTAAGTACTTGTGCACACACATTCTGTTGCACAGCAAACAAGCGTAATCATTTATTCAAGTAAAGCCTGTATGAACGCATGGCTACAGAGTAAACGAGACAAGATTTTTCAATAGTACTCCAATCCCTCCACTGCTTTCAGAACACATATAACTTGGTATATAAATTACATAAGTCACTGAAAGTTACACATGTGCATAGTTATGTGTGTATATGTAAAGTTCCTCACATATTAAGGTCTTGCAAATACATTCAAAAGGCGTATTTCTGTATTCTTTAAGAACCTAAAGAACTGCTCCACAGACAAATAAATATGTTCTTTATTAAAAATCCTCTAGAGAGTGAAGCTTTGTGCTTATTAATGCAAACTTACAGCTAGCATTTCAGCTTCCAAGAGAGTCCGGTACTGCATACTGCTGGTGGCATCAACGTGTAGAAGCTGCCCTTTAATTGTAGGTGAATAGCCTAGCAAACAAAAGATATAAAACATAATTATTCACACATGAGAGTTACAGAAATATTTAAACAATTTTCAGGAGTGATTTCAGCAATCCACTAACAATCAAGAAATATCACGATGGAAACGAGTACTATAATATTTCTGTCCTCTGCTCTTTGTCAATGAAGAGCTTAAACATGTTCTCTCTTCATGTAGGAAAGATGACAGAAGTCTTCTTGCTGGGTCTGGAAATGCTTAGGTTTAAGTTGCAGAATAAAACTCAAATACGGCAGAAACAATCAAGAGAACAAACAATTCAGCAACGGGCTTCAAACCAGCCAACAAGAAAGTAAATACAAGGAACATATCCATAATTTTACATTTTTCTCCACTTCACCTTGGATTTGAGGAGGTTTTTTTTTTGTTTAAATAAACTACTATTAAATTTGTTTTCATAACACCTTTCTCACCATGATTCAACTACTACACTAATCCTACTGAAGAAGTCTTACTGCTTTCAGTTGACAACATATCTGTAATCTGCTTCAAAACAGTCAAATGACAGACTGTCTAGTAATCAAGGCATTTGTGTTTCCTAACTCAAACAAAATGTGGAGGTGACTTAACTATTTAAATATGTATATGCTTTAATGTACAAGGAAATGCTTTTTGTTCCTGACATAAGAATATACATCTCATAGTCACAAAGGAAAAACAGTACAAGGCATTTAGACACACGGGAATTAAGATAACTGTTCAGGAAAAACATTACGACAACAAATTAAGCTTCGCCTTAACTCACCGTTTTCACCTACTGTCATGGGAATATTTATTTCCAGATATGATCCTGCACCAACATTGACATGTACAGCATTAGTTTCCTGTATTGCAAGAAAAGAAAGAAGTCCAGACATTATTTCTAGGCTCACGGCATCAACCAGTATTTTTTATGCCTCTGGCTATCATTATCCACACCTAGATTAAGGTATCTGAGGACTCAAGTCTTTCTTGACTTCAGAAAAAGTACTCATAAACTATGTGCACTGATACCAAATAACATCAATCCTAGGCTTAACAAACGTTGACATCAGTCCACAAATAGAAACAGCATAAGATATTCTGATCCAAGGCCTGAGAGGGCAGATGAATATATACTTCTAACACTTTCAGTAACAAAAAAAAAGAAAGGAAGAAAATAGGCGTACAATGAAGTCACGCTATATCCCATTTCTAAGAGCAGCAACAAGGGAAAGAGAAATCCAAATCCTTACACATACTCATCTTTTGTTCCCCCCATTACCATCTCGCCAGTAATACCAGAAATTAATCCGATATCAGAAGAAATTGTCTTTTCATCATAGTGAGCTTCATCGTAATGGAAGATTACACAGGAAGTGTCCAGATCATGAATTCCCAACAGTGTAGGAGCTGGCATGGCTTAAAATGTAGATTTAAGGCTTAAAAGAAACTTAAAATAAGCCAACAAATATTAATGCCTCTCAGCCAAAATTTCTCTTTGAAGGCTTTGCTCATAATTATGGAAGATTAAATTAAAAATTGCCTAGCTTTTAAAACCATAGTTCTCTAATAAACACCTGAGACAAGTAAAAATACGCAAAACCAAAAAGCACAGTGTAATCATAGTAGACATGTGAATCACAGTGACATAGTAGACATAGTTGTTTTCTAGGTAAGTTTTCATTATTTACCCTGTTTTTGGTAAAAAGCAAATCAATGGTGGCATCTGCAATAATATTCATCCGCAGCTCAAAAGCAAGAATCTGTCTCGGTTTCCCAGGCTGAGCGATTTCTGAGACTTTCATAACTTGGTAGTCTGGTGGGAAGAAAAACTTCCACAAGCAATCCCTAGTGGAGGGGGAAAAAAAGAAAAAAAAAAAAAAGAGGGGAAAAAAAAAAAAAAAGAGTTGTTTTTATTCACCAAATATATATATTTACACATATTCAATATTTATGCATCTGTTTGGTTCACTTCATTATTTTCCAGTTAGTTTCTAGATAACCAGTGGATGTGATAACAAAGAACGTTTGTTTAAAGTGTTCCTCATGTTCCACCTCATTACTGAAATCTCCAAAAGTTTCAATGAAAATAAGTGACTTTTGGATAAAAGCCATTAATGGACAGATCATAAATTACTTAGAACAAAAATATTTTAATTCAGATGGCAAACAAGATATGTTTTTCTTCTTATTCCTAATCTTTGGTTTACAAATCTGCTACAAAACCAGCAGCAAGTAATCTGTTTATGCTTTGGTTTGTGCGTAAATAATTCATGTAACGCCCACAAATATACAAAATATAAGATTTTAGGACCTCAGAATGGGAGCAAAACTAAGCCTACCTTTCTGCAGATTTATATCTGAACATGCAACCAGATGAAAGGAAAGCCATAGCGATGATGAACTTACATAGCTTACGTAGACTTATTTGTCTTGCATAGGGCTCAAGGGGGTGGAAGACACATTTGTAGCAGCCCTTATATTAATTGAGAGTACAAAGTCCACAGAACTCCTACAGATCTGTGCTTCCAAAACATTCAGGTACTTTCCAAAATTCTATCTTCTATCCATGGCACAATGCGAAAGCGTTTCAGGTATGGATTTATGAACTCTACGCACTCTGCATAGGCACTAAATTGCCTTCTGTCTAGCCAGTTAAAATTATAAAAAGCATACCATCATAGAGCAAGCTTTCTTGGTAGTATCAAAAATATCATTAATGATTCACCGACTTCATGTTACTAGTAAAGAACTGTTCTGGAAATTGGTATTTTCTCTTAAATTCCCTACAACATTGTCGTATCTAATGACTACTCTCTGGTCTGCCACCCTCAAACTCTTAAGAGACAGTTAATCATTAACAGTTTCACAGCAGAATTAATGGAGGCCAAGAGAAGCATCAATCTGTAATTAATAGGGGAAAAGAGGGAAAGCACCAATTATGTCACTTTTCCTTAATAGTCCTCTAGTCTCTAAACAAACTTATTGCCTCCACCAGAAATACTCATGCGCAAAACATCAAAGGGTAAGTGAAGAATAGTAATATTTTGTCACTAAAATATCTAGATAATAAATACTTTGGAGACTGCATCAAATGGTTGATTCTCCTAAGCAGGGATAAATTATTCCCCCTTCATTATTTTCATAGCCAGGTTTGTACCTCCCTAAAATTTTCTCATCAATATTCCCATCCATGAGCTAATAGGGGTTTGACAAGACTAAAGGTAATCATTTAAAAAGGTTAAACCCTTAGGTATGTAACACTTGATAAATAGTAAAAATACTTTGTTCATAAAGAAATAGGAACATAATTTATTAACTTAATAATAAAAATTCACTGAGTGATCCTAATTTTGGAAGGCAAACAAGACAAAGAACAATGAAGTCTGAGCAATCGCACACTGGAAACTTTAGAATGTTTTCTCAGGAATAATAGATATTCAAGATTAAAACTAAAGATGTAAATCAGGGTAATACCTCTGCCTATCAGCCCAAGGCCCATAGTTGAAGTCTGTTCCTTTTCCACAAACAATGTCCAGACCCCAACACGGTGGCAGATCCTGTAATTTGCTGTCTTCGTTGTTTGCTTCTCCGTCATTGCTTTCCTCTGTCTCCTCTGGTACAAGACCTATATTACATAATGTAATAAATAGATTATTAAAGGAAGCTGCTTCAAATTAGCAGGAAAAATGTTTGCTAAGCACAAGACAATTAAAGTGTCCTGATGTGAGATTTATTTGAGACCACGACAGTACGTAAACATCAAGCCACAATTCAATGCAGACTCCCAGTGGAAGGGCAAGAATATGACCAAAAATCCTTGGGATTTTCTGAAGTGTTGCTCACTGATGTCAGTAAAATGCTGAGATACACGACAGTTTTAAGTATGCTTTTTACCAATACAGGCTTTCATAAATCCACATTCAGTACTGAATCCTACTTACAAATCAAGTCTTGAAACAAAGAAGATTAAGTTAAAATCATTTCTACAGACAATGCAAGCAAATAAAAAAGGAGACTTACTACAGTAGACCCAGAGCTACTTGTAAAAATTCAAGCAGCCATTCAGCAACGACCCAAAATTGCCACCTATCCTACACCAGTGTACACCATTATTGAACGTGTTACCTTTCTTCAAGATTCAGGCAATAATTTAAGTGGACTCAAAGCAAAAGCTTCTGCAAACCAGAAAAACTCCAGCAAAATAAAGTGATAATATAATGCACCAGATTTAAAGTGAAAAAGACAGACACTGCAATATTCAGAAATCGATGCATCAAATAAACTTCCCCAAAACCCCAGTAGGTATTGACCATAAATTGTCCCCACTCCTGAAGTACTTTTGGAAATCTACATCATTTAAGTTTACGACTTAAAATATAACTTATTTCAAGAATAAATATCAAGATTAATTGCTTCCATGTTGCATATAGACTTGCAGAAGGCACTGCTGCCAGCATATCTAGATGTATATAAAACTGCTCACTGATAAAAATGTTAGTTCTACATGTATAGTTACATCATCTATGGAATTCCCCAGGCCTCTTACAAGAAACGGTCTAGAAGATTACAATAAGCATTAAAAAATTTCATTCCCTTCTAAATATGAAACACGTGAACTCTTTCCTATCTGCTTCAGTGGAAATTTTTTTCATTTGCAGAAAAAAAAAACCCAAAACTTAAAAAAAAGCCTACTTATGAACACTTTTATTTGCTCCAAAACATTACACTAACTCTTTCAGCATGGAGTTTTTTCAGCTTTTTTAAAAAAAATAAATAAATAAAAATAAAAAGAAGAAATTGTCTAGCAAGTCCAGGCAATTAAATAAACAAATAGCCTTCAAATCTCTTAAAATTTTATCTTTGAATTTAATGGAAGGTACCTGGTTCATCCATGTAGTAGTAGATATCGACATCATTAGACTGCATTACAACAAAACCTTCACCCATCAGCCTCGGTGGTCTGTAACGGAAAAGAGTGCAAAGATAAAGATTAAAAAGCAATGCACTGAGATTAATCTGTATGAATTCAAGTTATTTTAAATGCAACAGATTAAGCATAATGGAAGAGACTATGTAGGTCAGGTAGCACATACTTAACCATGGAATCATCAATAAAACTGCTATCTGTATCAAGCAAGCCAACAGTGGAGACATGGCATGCACGATTCTTGACCAAGAAGATTTTGTGGGCAGGACTCGAGTTTGATGCGATCCCAGGACACCATTCCCCATGTGTCTGTACTGGTTTTGCCAGCAGCCTGACTGCAAGAGCCACAGGCTACCTTACCTACCAGGCACTGGTCTTGTCACAGTACCAGAAGGGTGGACAGAATAGACTGAAGTGCCTGGTCCACACCATAGTCTGTCCAAATGCAGCTGTTCGTAAGCTAAATTTGAAGCGCAGGTTGTAAGTTCAGTTCCTCTATTTCCCTCCATATCGCGCTGTGATTCCTGGTAAATCTGCTACCTCAGACTAAATGGGCTCCTGAAAATAAATAGTGTGAATATTCAAGCCTGTCTGGTCTCAAGTCTCCTACCAAAACAGCAGCTATCATATCGCTAGGCTATGTCTACCCTGATTTGCAAAAAAAGACCTTCTTATTAGGTTATTATTATTATTACATAAAGTAACTTAAAATTAGTTAACTGAAGCATGAAGATATCAGGTTCCTCTCCACAACCAACTACCAAAGTTTTACTTTCAACGTTTCTTTCCATCAAGAGTTCCTTTCTCCTTGTCCTATATCGCTCCTTCATCTGCTAATTGTTTTTTTTTACTAAAATAGCACTCTAAACCAAAGGGACAAGACACCTTCAGTAATTAGATCATCAGTTAAAAAAAAAAAAAAAAAAGAAAAAAAAAGGTTATTCTTCCTTAGTAACATTTCCCTCAATATAAAAGGATGCAGGTGACAAAGCTAATACATGAAACACTTCTCCTAACACTATTATATTGGTATATTACAATCCCTTTCTTACAGTGTAACCACATATTAATTTACATAATATTACATTTTATAGTAATAATTATATTATAATGTGAAAATTCTATTTTTACTGCAAAGATGTTTTTGCCACTTTTCAGTCACTTTGATAAGTTGTCACCTCCTAACAATAAAAAGAAAATTTCAGTGACAGAAATACACAGTCTAAGAGCGTGACCTGTTAGAAGCACACTGCCCATTTTACCACGGCTCAAATGCAGGAAAGCTTGGAAAACACAGGAGACAGCAGATGCGGATCCCATGTACTGCCAGAAGTTCTTCAAAAGCAACAGAGAGGAACCTTAAAATCAATTTTGCTTTCACAGTAATGACAACAGTGTAAGATGAAACACTTCCTATTCACTCCCATTTTTCCAATTATTTCTTTTTTCTCCACAAACCTGAACTGGCCTCCCCAGTGAGAGGCAAATAGATCAAAATGTGAAAAAACAATTCTTTAATTGTTCAGGAATAGAAGTGGGAAGGAACGCATTTAGAGACATATAAATAGTAGTTCCGGGGAAGAGCTCAGCGTATTCTGCCCGCACTCCTCGATAGGCACAGGCAGGTCAGCAAGACTGGAAAGCGCAGGGCGGCACCCCAGCATGAGCCAGTTACTTCAGCCTCTCGAGGTATTTCCCATGAACGGCATTCCCCTCTCTGACATTACCGTAAGCTGTTAACACATAGGGCAGATTTAACAATTGTTTACTGCTGCCTTCCTAATAACATTTACCTATACTGACTTAGAATAATTAATAACTTTGGTTTTATCTAAAACACTATCTTAAACAGAATTACAAAGAGTTTTTGAGCTAAGTCTTCTTCAAGATGGACAATTTGACTTTACTCCATGGCCTAACAGAAACTGGCATTTAGCTGTAGGAAAGAGAGCAATAGCTACAGGAAGCTTTAGGAGTTGATAGAACAGCCAAATCCTCCTGTCAAACACCCACTGTCGTGTCATCCTCAACACCTCCACTTTCTGGAGGAAAGCTATGAGCTCCTCCATTTAGTGGAAGTGGAGGAGAAGAAAAAAAAAAAACAAACCAAAACCCATGTGGTAGCTAAACGTCCTCCTCAGTCCAGACTTAGTCACTGCTCTCCAAACCTGCTCTGTTTTGATCTACTTTTCCTAGCCCTTTTTTTTTTTCCTTGGGTTTTGGAGGATTTATTTGCAAGAAGTGATGGAGGTGTTGAGGTGTCTGCTTGTAATAAAACATGACAGTTTTCTAGGTGGGTTTTTGATGTTTGTATTGATTAGTCAGCCTGTTACAAATTTCATCAGGTCACTCAGCTGTTTTTTATACATGCATTGCCTGCAGGAATTTCTGAAAGTTAAAACACTCAGCTTAACTTTTAAGCCAAAGAAGCATAAAAGGGTAGGCTCTAAAGATTCAAACATTCCCAGTTTCCAGTGAACTGGATCAATTGTTGAATCAACCCAGTAAATTAGGGCACCTGTTTTCTGCACCATCCTTCAGCCATCAGGAGCTGTAGGGATGGTAACAGCATAAAAAGAAAATACTTAGCGGAAGCAGGACAGAAAGCTAATACTTTGAGTATCTTAATCCTATTTTGTTTTAACCTTGTTTGTTTTCAATATTAATTGGACAAATTTCCTTTGCCGTCATGTTGGAAAAGTAAGATTCTGTACACATCCACACAATGTTATTTGAAAACACATAAAGGCGTATTACAGACGGCAGTATTTGACTAATATAAACCCAATTAAGGTACAGTCAAACGATGTACAGCTTATTTCCAAACATCATAATTCATTCTCTAGATACTGTTGGTTTAAAATAGGTATAATCATTTTACATGAACTCATACAGACAATCATCCAAGGACAGTATACATTATTTATTTTTTGTTGAGCAAATAATGCCTGTGAAAGACTTTGAAATCTAGCAGTTTTGTCCAAATTACCTGTTGAATATATAACATTGTAAGCATTAAATAAGATAACGCAGGAAATTCTGGCTATGATGTTCATACCATATCAGTCAAGAATGTTAGGATAGTATGCACTTAAATGTCTTGCTGGTTAAAGCGCAATAAAATGAGAATCCTAGTGTCGAATCATTTCATGCAAGCACCCTTGCTTTTGTTTGACTTATTATCATTCCGTTTGTTAAAGCCACATAATCCCGCTTACACAGAATACAGAGGTAAAAGGATCAGCAACCTGTCTTCAAAAAAATAACGTGATTTCTACTACAGCAAGTATTGTGAAGCTTTGGCTCATTTTATAAAAAATATTTTCCAAACCATATGCGAATCAGCTCCACAGAAGTCAACACTTCAAACTTTGCATTCATCCTAGAAATTTTGTGCTATCAAAGCTTGCATACAGCTATAGTACCTGAGTGAAGGAAAATAAAAGTTGAATGCAGGATATTAAATCATAGAGCAGAATACACCACAACAAAAAAAAAAAAAAATCACAAACCTACAATGAGACAGAAGAACAGTACTTTTCTCCATAAATAAAATAGTTTCAAAGAGACAACATTTAAAACCTTCAGAATGGTTAATATCTCAGCTGTCTAAACACACTAAGAAAAATGAAGTCACAGAAACACAACCAACATCATGTTCTTAAAAAAAAGAATAAAATAATACGGAAACAAAAGAACCCCAAACTTACTCATCATTTTGAAGACCAACGTATCTTGGGCTTGGAACCAGCATGACTCTAACATTTTCCAATTTTCCTTTCACGATGTGCATAAACTGATCAAGGTGGCTTGAAGGTGGTTTTGTGGTATATGTCAAAAAAGCATCATCAAAGTTAATACAAAGTGTTTGTGGCTGATAATGGTTCCCAAATGCCAAGCGACCCTAAATGAAAAAGAAAACCCAATTACTCATTATACACTGAGATATATATATATATTTTTTATTATTATTATTTTTTTAACCTATATTAATGCTGCAAGACTGGACAAAAATCCTGGCCATAATCTGTACGTATCTAAAAATACTACCTTGTACATTAAACTTTCAATATTCTGTCTCCTATCACTTCAGTAACAGTTTTCCTGTTTTTCTGTGAGGTAACATCAACTTTTAAGGAACACATCCAAATACGCCTACTAAAAAATGCAGGGAAGAAAAGAAAAAAAGGAGGGAAAAAAAAACACTTCCCAAAAATCCAACACACCACACATTGTACAACATGCAATGTTGAGCTTAATTACTTGGTGATATTCTTGAAACCATTACAAGTCTAAGACACAAGTATTTCCCAAAACAGAGAACGTAACCAACAGGTCAACCAGAGAACATCAGCACCAGCACTGTTTATGACCGCGTTAGGGGAATGCTGGCGGTGTCATTTTAAAAAACTTTTTAGAAGCATGAAAAAGAACAAAAACTCAAAAAGAATGTGTAAGCAAAGTGAATGATAAGCCTGATTTTTAAGCATATACTGCTAAATATGTTCATTACCAGGGTCTTTTCACTTACCGTGCTCACATTGACCTTAATTACTGGAATAAGCGATCTCCATGAAGAAGAAGGGTCTTGAGATTCTGTTTTTACTTTAACACTATGGGGAAAAAATGGGGTTTATTATTTTGTCTTTCCTGCAGAAGAACTGCTTATAGACTCGCATCATGTTTTCTGGGGTACTCCAGAAAGAGGAATAAAATAAGAAAAGGTTTGTGTAGTTATACACAAACACACACCCTTAAAAAGACAGCTTGTGAAAGCAGCCCGAGTTTAAAGCTCAAAAACCATTAAATCCTCCCAACACATCCTCACATTTTGTCTATTCAATGTCTCGAGAAGCTATTACTTCTACTGAGCAATACCATTATTATTCTAGAAGCATAATCCTCTTCAGCATATGCTCCCTTTCCACAGTGTGCTTCAAATAGATTTTTCAACCTGTCTCTGATCATTAAACAAGGAGTGTTTGGTTTGTTTGGTTGTGTTTTTTAATTATTATGGTAAGAAGTCTGAGGAAAGGAAAAAGATTTAGACTGTCGGGCTTGTCAATGCAATTTCTCTCTCAGCTGTGCTTCAATCATTCAGCCTCTGGAGCATATGTTAACAAAACATTACCCAATTAGTTCAGCACTTTGCAGAACAAAGCTTCAACAAAAGAGCAAAATTAATAATAATTTACCTTTCGAGATTGGTATGTGTTCTCTGCCTCCCGTTTACTTGTGCTTTTTCATCATCTTTCTTTGCTGGAATTATTGTGGGATCCAAGCCAAAGAGTTCTTGAAGTTGTCCATAAAGCTCAGAACGGTTGTATACATGAAATTCAAAGTCATTCACCATAATATATAGTCGTGTCTCTGCCTTTGGATCTAAACAAATAGTAGAAAAAGCGTTTCTAATTCTATCTCAACATTCCTTTGCAATATTTACAGTTTTTCAAGTATGCACATTTTGCAAAAACCAATCTAGACAGTAGTGAACAGCTGCGGAATACATATTAAAAAGCAGTAAAAATCCCCACAAAATAATTACGCCATTCCAAGCAAATCAGTAAAACTTGACAATTAGACAGTTGCACACAAAATATAAAACCTGAAAGGCATTTCACCCTTAGGTCACAATCCAAAAATAAACCCAGGCAGGCGCTGCACAAAATGGTAAATTAGGTAAATTCCATCTCATATACAAAAACGAACAAACAAAAATCCCTCCTGATGCACAGCACAGAAGCCTCAGTGCCAACTTCTGCTTTGTCGCACAGATATCAGCACTTGAGATCAATTCAATCTCAAAAACCAAAGGTTTTTTCCAGCCAAGCTCTGTGGTGCAGCAGGCCTGAACTGGGAAAAAAAAAAAACCCTTTCTTTTACAGAGAAATAGAAAACATTAATACGCAGAACTAACAAGAAGCATGCTCATTTTGCACAATCGGTCAACATTCTAACAAATTTAAAATTTTAACCGTAATATCGGCTTGACTCTCTGATACTTCAAAAATAGTTTAACATCCGCTGATTGCATACAGAGCTGTCTGTGACACACTTTGACATACTTTTGCCTTCCATAGTATGACCTAATTATGTAGTTAATGTGAGGAAAGAGCTCGCACAATTTCCCCCTAATTACCCAGTTGAAAGAGCATCTGTTACACGTTCACTCAGGAGACCTGAGCTGCTCCAAAACCTCATCTGGCCTTTCTAAGTCAAATAGACTTTAGGAAGCTGAACTATCAACGGTTATTACCACAGTCCCCAGCCTGTAACTCAGGGGGTACAAACTGAAGGCAACATTTCTCGCAGACACTAAAAATTAAGAAGTCGGCACGTACACTGCTGCTGGTGTGGTCAGGGTCAAGAGAAGGAATGTAGCTGTCCAAGAGCCAAAGTTGAGAGACACCTGTGTTATTAAATGCACACTCTTTGCCAGCAAACTCATCTGTATCCAACGTTACACATCTATATAACACATTCTCCCAACAACAGCAACCCACCTTTTACCCCTCACACTTGAATTACCAGAAATTTCCATATCATTTTTAAAAAAGTAAATGTATAATAAGTCCCCAGAAAGCACTGACATCACAGTTTTCTTACACAGGAGACAGAAAAAAGTTAATGAGCCAGTTTCAGTTTCTTCCTTTTTTCATAAAAGCGCTATCAAATCTGTTTGTTGGCAATATTAACTTGCATCAATAAGATACAGGCAAAGGATGACACGGGTAAAGATTGGGATACACAATTATTCACCTGGGAGATCTCAGCATCATCAAGAACACAAATAAATGTAATTTTTCAATTCCTGGAGGCAAGCATTAGACTTCATTAACTAAATGAAATCATATGTAGCAATTCATGTCTTTAAAGGGGATTTAAAGAGACAACTATCTCTTTTTCCTAATAACAAAAATAAGATCTGACCTCCACAAAACAAGCACATCGGAATATCATATAGTTCAATGATTCAAAGCAGCATGTATTTAGGTCATGTAAAGGTAACTAGCAGTTTGATAGCAAAATACTGAAGTTTTATCAATGTTTGTTGGAATCAAGGTGACTACTGTAGCCAAGGTTTTGACATTTGCCTCCCACAGAGTTTAATCAAGACTTATTTATTATTTATTCAAATCTTTCCATCACACCTACCCAAATGATTCAGCATAAATATACTCACTAAATAAAACCTAACAGGAACATGAAACAAGTCACTCTTGACAATAAGAAGTAGAGGAATTGGTTCTCAAAACTGTAGTCCCCCTTCAAAAGCTGCCTCACAAACTATACTACATGGTTTTACAATATGAAAATTGATAATCTGTTGTGGCACCTAAGCCAAGACATCTGGGTGTGCCCTGTTCACAACATAATTCCCCAACTCTTGTTCCTAAACCACTTTCGTTTCTCAAGTATGTGCAAAACTTACTCTCAAGTGCCAGTATGATTTAAGCTAACGCTCAAGACAGGAAGACAATCCATGTACTTGACTTTTTCTATGAAGTTCTTTCAACACTGGTATGACACATCTAGTGCAAACATAGTGCTGTGATGAAAAACAGATTGCACTTGCTAGGTCAAACTGAGGAACTTAAAAAAAAAAAAAAAAACAAAAAACAAAACAAAATAAAAAAACAAACCAGCAGGAAATGCAACTTCACTACAGGTTATCAATAATCATTATTCAAACTTTTTGTGGTTCAAACTTTCTCCAAGGCAAGGAACCGTGATAAAATCTTTATGAGAAGCACCCTTAAATTACAGTGTAACTCAAGTTTTACAACAACATTTACTTCAGATTCCAGAGGGCAGGTAGACTGTGCATCAATTTTGATAGGTTAGTTCGCACCTTCTCAGAAGGATGGTAACAAAATAATTCTCTTAGCATTGGAATAAACATGGAAAAAAAAAAAAAAAAACAGAATGCAAAGCAGTTTCATTTTTCCTTTTCCTGCCAAAGGCTTAATAGTCGTGCCTTCTAGCATCCATTACTGTAACCTACCCTTTGATCACAAACACATACCGACTACCAGAAGTTCAATAGGAAGAGTACACCATAAAGCATTTTGCAAAGCACATACACCAGAGTGTAGGAAACCGTTCTCTGAGTTGGGCCTCTTTTTCTCTAATACCCTTCACTCTTTTCTGACAAAGCTCAGATCGTGCTTCTCACTCAGTTTCGATTTCTTTGTGTATCCTCACAAGATCTGCAAAGTCAGTGGATCTCTGTGGGTCAGCAGCGACTGGCAGGCACTGCCACATTCGTCAGCTTATCAGGAAAAAGGCTGAGAAGCCATGTGATTAGAAAGCAGTTATCAGGGAAAAATATTCCCACTAATACGCAAACATATTTCATGGGCATATGGAACAGTACTGGATTTTTCCTACTGACAGGAGTGGCAACCCGGAAGGTGAAGTTAGATCATAGACTGAATACGTAATTCCTAGCATTAAAAACAATTTTAATTTGGCAAAACTTCTTCAACATGTCAGGTACTCCTCATCACTCAATCTTTTTAAAAGGTCACTTATTCTGCTTCCAGGGAGAACTTCACAACTTGTATAACTGGGTTGGATGAATACTGAAGCTCTTTTTCTGGTTCTAAAAGCTCTGAATATACGAACGAATTTCTAGTTGTTCTCCTCCTACACGACCAGTGTGGAATATGTCAGTCTGCACTACCTTCAGCACATTCCTTCAGGAAACAGAGGCACCTTGAAGCTTCATGAGCATTTGAACAGATAAAGATAGCTTTTAGGAAATTTAAGGTGTCCCCATGCTGAAGTTCAGCTCCTTGCATACAACTGTAATAGCACTTAACATTGATAATCCTACCACCGAAAACTGGATTATCGAGTACAGCCCTCTACCAAAGAGGTGATGTCAAGGAGACCTGAAATGACCTGAAAGGGATTTCCCTTATTTTGTCTCCAAGTATTCGAGATCCTCCACTAGCCTTCTCTTTGTGAACAAAAGAAGAATAATCTATAATAGCCTAAAAATCATTGAAGATTTTATTTTTTCCTTTAAGGTTAAGGTTCTTCTGCTAAATAATCAAAATGTAAAGTGAGTAAGGTTATTTTTCCTAGGAAAAAGAGTAAATATTTAAGAGAGTATTTTATTCACGTTACTTCATTGTCAGATCTATACAACTCTGACCTCCTTGGTTACTTGGATTATTTGTCCTCTAATTAAGCAGAATTAAATGCCAGCAGAAATGGTTAAAGCCTTGCAATACTGCCAAGCAAAAATATCACCATAAAATACAGGCATAACTGTCTTTAATGCATTAAGTTAAATTCATTTTTTCATTCTGTGAGCCACTGGAGAAATACGTTTTAACTAGCAGATGAAGAAAATTCTATGAAAACCTGTTGGATAATAACCTGTGGTCGGAAAAATCTAATTAAGACTAGCTTCCACTTTTTGAATTAGTCTTCTTACGGCATAAAGAACACATACCATTCTATGATTCTATGAATTAGGTCCTATCACCTTAGAGGTTTAGTAATGCCTAGATAAAAAAAAGTGAGCAACTGTTCCTAATTCATATTGTTATTATTGAACAGTGTCTCCTATTTACCTGCATAACATGTATGCAGTGCTCCTACCGCTGTTGAGTGGTACTGACAACGCCGCAGCTGTACAAGCTCACTGACAAGTCTAAGAGGTTTCACAGAGGCCACTTCCAAAGGGAAGATTGGGAAAAAAAAGCACCCTCCAAAGTTCAATGACCCCCTCCGTTAGTGCCCTCCTGAACTGCAGACAGTTGCCTCCTTGAATTAGCAACGGAGCTGTGATGCTTCAAAAGTCAAAAGAGGCAGGGCCTGACACTCATTCAACAGATTCTAATCCTATAAATGACTAAGTACACACCACAAGGCTACTTGTGTTTTCTCAGTGTTTTCTGCAGATACAATTAATCTCTTGGATCTGGTGTTAATCGTCCTTCTTCAGTCAGAGATAAGGAAGAAACATGAATGAATTTTTCACATTTCTCCATTGTGATGACCACAGATGTCATCAAGACACAGGGTTATCAAATACTAAAGAATACCTCCTACCGTAACGCTTTTGCTAAAATACTGACAGCACAACACTAAAACTGGAAAACTGAAATCACTTCCAGAGCATAAGAAGTCTCTATTTATCATAGTTATAAACTTCAACACAGGGTCAATTATGCTTAGACTACAGCTAATAAAGACTGCTATTAAGGTTAATGGTTTGTCTTAAAAAGGGTTCAAGTCCCCCATAACGAATCCCGCATTTCTTTCATCCTGTTATTCTAATCCGCTAACACAGATCAACCAGTTAAAAGAACCCTACCCTCCGATGATTCAACATACTTCAGGCACATAGTAACAAATCAATTACACACATTCAACTGTGCAAAGCAAGTATTTTTCTGTAGGCTACCTGTAAACTTGATTTAAACTTTGAAATCTTTTTGAGAAACCTACCATGCTGTTTCTGCTTAGGGTTGTACATCTTCCACCAGCGAAATATGATGAACCCATCTTGAATTCTAAATCAAATAAATTAGACAAAACAGAAGTTAAAGAGTGGTAATCCAAAATGCTACGTGCAGCTGTGTGACATGTCGCCTTATGCAGTGCAGAGATCTGCAGTTCCAGCAGTACACAAGCAATATTAAAGCACAAAGCATACAGTACAATATTACACTACTACTGCATTAGTTTAAACTTGTATAAAATCCCACATCCATTGCCTTCTCAAGGCTTTCAAAATTTAACAATAAGAATCAAAATTACAAACTATTTACTAGTGTGCGGTTCACGAAACAAATTATTCTCAATTCCAGTAAATAAATGCAAACTACTTGGCTAAAATGAATCTTCCAGACTTAAGAGCAGGAGCACGAAGGAGTGAAAGCCATCAATGAAAAATACTTCTCCTTCTAACTCTAAAGTGTTTTCTTTTACAAATATTAAGGACAACTGGAATCTTACCCAGTATTCACTTTCAATTGAAAATGCTCAAATGAGCTAACACCACAAGTATCTCACAATGTCTAAATACTACTATCGAAAGTCAGTTCATTTTTAAGATTTATAAATATATTTATTGCTCGTTTGTAAATCATTTAGACATATACATCTACTGCATTTGAAATCACTATTTAGAAGAATGACTCTCTTGGAAATCTGTACCTGATAGACATGTCTTCTGTGATGAAATAGATCTCACGAACCATGACTTTTCCAGACAGCACAGAGAATGAAAAGGAACCTAGTGCGAGAGAAAGTGTTTACCAGACATTAGCCTAACGCTGTTGATGCTTTCTTTTCTGAGCAGGAAAAATAGAGTATTCAATTATCTGAAACGTGTTTACTGGGTATCTTGAGTTTTCCCTTGAAAATACACTGACTTTCAGAGAAGGGAAGTCAGAGATTCAGAACATGCAAGACAAAGTACACAACTCTAAAAGGTGCTGGGTTTGGCACCACCCAAGAATACAACCAACCCCCTGAGACGTACTAGTCACTCAGGAACATTTAGGTGCCTTGCAAAGCTTGCGAAAAGAGTTAGGAAAGGTATTTTGAACACTCCTAAGTACCAAGACATTGTATGTAAGACTGTAATTAGAGAAATAAAGATTCCTGACAAAATATTTTTTCAAATTTTAAATGGCTATAAAGTTTTAAGTCAAATTATTATGCCAAATTGTGTTTACAGCAGGAAGGATTAATAAGCGTGAGAAGACCAGCAGGTAGTGCAATAGCTCATATTTTTACTAAGGCTTTTTACCTCACCCACAGAAAGTTAAGTAAACCATGACTTGGTTTTTTTTAAAAAAAAAAAAAAAAAGAAAAAACAACATTAAGCAATTGAAGTCGAACTGTAAATCATGGGATAACTAATGTTATGTTCTTCTTACTGATTAAGTTTATAAAGAACACCACAAATTCAGCCAGCTATGTCCAGCTGTCTTTAATTAATAGCAATTTCACAGAGAAATTTTAATAACAGCCCGTAGATCAAGTGTAGCAGCCAATAAGTATTTCATCTCTCTTGCTGTTCAAAAAGTTGGATTTGAAGATGGCTTAGATTACAGTTCTTAAACTCTTGAGGATATAAGCAAATTATTGCAGGGGTCTCTTTGGCAGGCAGGTACAGATGGGTTGGTTTTTTTTAAGTTTTCACTTCATTTATGATCAATAATGGCAGAAAAAGTCTAGAACTAAAGTCGTTGTCATTCTGGGAAGCAGACAGAGGAGGGCATGGAAGAATAAACGAAAGAAAATTAAAAGTGCAGTCACAGTGAGGTTGTGGCATACAGCCCTCTGTGACTCAGCATCAGATATTTTTGTAATGTGGGTGAGTGCCCAAGTGATTCGTACTGACCTGTTTTATTAAAAAAATGTTTTAAAGCATATTAAAAAAAGTTAATAGACTTTTATGCAAACGTTCTAGGCAGTATAAATTCTACATAGCACAGTCCCAGTATGGACTAACATGATTAGCTGTTTGACAACTTATTTAGAAAGCAAGGACACTGCCATAACAGGGAGTTGAGGCTTGAGACTCCACTGTGCCCCTCTGAGCCCACTCCAGCGGCTGCTAGCCTCACTTCAGGCGCTGCATGACCTGCCTCAACCGTGCAAGGCAGTGGGAAACTGCACCCCATTAACACCAAATTATGAGGCAAATTCAGAAGCTGCTCAGGCAGGTTTTGTGGGGGACTGAGGTCAAGCTTCTTCTTTTAGGCCATCAACCATTACGATTACAAGGCTTGGGAAAAGGAGTATTGGAAAATGTACAGGTTTTAAGTACAGAGAGTATACAGACTAAACACAAAAAAGTAAACTTGAATTAGAATTTAAAAAAATGACAAGTGAAGTTTAATATAAAATAATGAGATACTTCAATGAAAAAGGGGATGTTTTGATTAGACTTAAGAGTTTTTAGCAAATGGAGGTATAATAAAAAGCAGCAGATAAACAGCGGCATTACAGTAACCATAACTTACCAATATGGATGTAGCCATTTTTATATAATCTGTTAAGAACCAGTGTTAAAATGAGTCCAATGTTCCGGGAATTATAATAAGTTAGGTAGATAATCCATCCACAAGACAATATTGTCGCTGTTGAAAGATTAAAATGAATTAAAATATTTTTAAGTACGCTGACCTAGATAAAAGCCTTATCTATTACAACTATAAAGCACAATAACATTCTTCCTACTCTCCAAAATATCTGACACTGATGGGACATTTTAATGGGTGTTTTCAGAGAGATGATGTGAGAAGGGTGTAAAGGGATGAGGAGAAAAAAGAATGGGAAACAAGAAGTTCAGAAAAGTATAGATTCTTCACTGCTCTTCCATTCCCCAATATAAAAAAGAGAAACATCCTCCCAAGGACCTGCAAAAGGCAACACATATTTCATTGCGTCCCTTATCATCCAAGAAGTTAAATTTCATAACCAAATCATAACATGCATTATCCCACATGGTTTCATTTATTTCAAGATACCCTAAAAAACACCACAACAAAAGTTATACAACATTCCTCCTCCACTCTTCTCCACACCATGAACTGTAACTTAAATTTCTAGTCTATATATCTTAGCGCAGGAAGTAACATTATCACATCTGAAATTATTTCCAAAGTTGCTGTATCCTGAGAGAAATGTACCAGTCCTTGAGCTAGCAGAAATCTATTGACTGTTCAAGCGTGGAATTTGATAGAAAAAAAAAAGGAAATAGCAATCCAATGAGAAATACGTTTAAAAAAAAAAAAAAAAAAGTAGGTCTGCTAATCCCCAAAGTAATTTTTACTTTAGTTGATTAAGAGCTAGTAACCTATTTCTAACTACAAGGGTTATCAAAGCTTCCAGAAGGACAAACCTAAAAGGAATGGGACTGCCAGGGAATGGACCAGTTCTAACTCACTTTGCTGATAATTACCTATCTGTTTCAGCTAAAGCAGAGTAGGAAAGAAAGTAGTTTTTCTATTTGAGGTACTCATTATACTAACTGAACTTTGTAACAGAAGTTTTTATTTATGTATACACTTCACATTCAAAACCTCAGACTTATTGTGCCTTTTATGGGAGAGCTAAAGTGCAGAAATGTGTATGGGTATGATGCATTCACTCTGTGAAGAGTTCAGTTGACTGCTCAAAAAAAAAAAAAAAACCCCACAAAAAAATTACAAAAAACCACCTCTCCTTTTACTGTCCCTTATTTTTTTTGCAGTCAGATGCTCCATTACTTTATAACAACACCTGTGCTTTGTTGAAAGATGAGGAAAAGGTAGAAGAGAAAGACTTGAACAACTTCGTCTTCTCCTTACTGGAAAATGGATCTAGTGTGGACAAAATTCAAGAAGCTCACACACTCAGGCAGGTAAGCTGCTTGACATTTAAAACAAATCAGATTAGTGTGGATGATGACACAGGAACAAGGCAGGGAGGGTTAAAGCTACACCCCAGGAAAGAAACTGCTCTTGGCATTCAGTGAGGGCATACTGCAAGGACAGCGTTTACCTCCCCTCGCTTTCAGGTGAGTAAGCAACTCACTGCTGGTCTTGTGTCAACGTAGGGAGAAAGGTGGGATGACTCAAACTCAAAGGGTGTCATTCCAGTATAAAAACTTCATTTGAGATTAAAGTTCAGTGTCGTGTTTTGTTTAGTGAGGGGGGGCCTAAGGTGGTAGCTTCTGTAGGAAACTGCTAGAAGTCGCTCCCCTTTGTTCAGTGGACTCGGTCGGGCCTAGGGCGGACCTGCTCCTGGCCAAGGCCGAGCCGATTGGTAGCAGAATGTCTCGTGATAACGCCTCTGCGATAATGTATTTAAGAAGGGGAAAACAGGAAAAAAAAAAAAAGAGGAGAGAAGATGTGAAGAAGCTGAGCGGGGGCAGAGGCGCAGAGGGGGAGGCGCAGGCCTCATGGGCCTTGCAGGCCTCACCCTCTGGCCTCCCACCAGGCAGCCGACTGGGCCTGACTCGGCCCGGCCCGGCTGCAAGAAGTGGAGAGGAGATGAGAAGTGAATAAGATGTAAAAAAAGATCCTGAGAGACACCTACCAGCCTGTTGTGAGGAACGGCTGCAGACGCCAAGGTCAGTTCAGAAGGAGGGGGAGCAGTAATGCGGCTCCTGGCCAAGATTCCCCTGCAGCCTGTGGTGACGACCATGGTGGAGCAGGTTGTCCCCCTGCAGCCCATGGAGGTCCTCGGAGGAGCAGAGATCCACTTGGAGCCCGTGAAGGACCCCACACCGGGGGAGGTGGATGCCTGAAGGCACCTGTGGCCCATGGAGGGCCCGCTGGGACAGCTGTTCTGGAGGGACTGCACCCCATTGAAGAGATGACCCACGCCGGAGCAGTTCCACGAAGGACTGTGGCCCGTGGGAGGGACCCCACGCTGGAGCAGGGGAGGAATGTGAGGAGTTCTTCCCCCAACCATGAAGCAGTGGCGTGAAACAACATGTGATGAACTGACCGCAACCCCCATTCCCTCTTCCCCCCTGTGCCGCTCGGGAGGGGAAGGTAGTAGAGATAATGTTAAGCTTGGGAAGAGGGAGGGGTGGGGGGAGGTTATCTTATTCCCTGTCTCATTATCCTGCTGTTTGTAGTAATAAATGAATAGTTTTCCCCAAGTCGAGTCTGTTTTGCCCATGACGGTAACTTTAAGGATTTCTCCCTGTCCTTATATCAAACCTCGAGCCGTTTTTCCTTATATTTTCTCTCCCTGTTCTCTCAGAAGGTGGGGGGAGTGAGAGAGAGACTGCGTAATCTGGTCCTGATCGGGGCTGAACTACGACATTCAGCTACACACTTCTAGATACATAAAAGCCAAGAAAAATACCCTCTAAAGGTGACATATACTGAGAAAACCAGGGAACTAGTGCAATTTCCAGGCACTACGGTCCTAATCCACTGCCTTTACCACTAGTCTCACCTCTGCCACAAATTCTATGTAGCCTTTTCTTTTCCCTCAGAAAAGAGGGAAAAGTCTCTGCTATAAGTGACAGATCCTATAAACTCTATTCATCTCATACTTTCCAAGTAGAATTACTAATAGCTTGCTCTAAGAATCCAGCACAGAGAAGGAAAACCAGAGAAAGAAAATTCTGCAGGCTGCAATTCGACACTTGTATTCTTCGGTGAAAGACCTGAACATCTCTAAGTTTCAAGTCAAAGCTTCCAGAGACAATTTTCTCAGATCTGTTTCGCATCTGTTCCACATTTTACCGTCAGTACAGTGACTTCCCTTATTTTCATCTTGATTACACTTAGAATTTTACATTGAGTACGAACTTTACATGTCAACATATTAAAAGTGAAATAAATAATATCCAGAAAGCATCTTCAGCTAGTTTGCCAATGTCCTTTTCATTCAGTTTGGCCTACTGAAAAATAATTTCAGTACGTTAACAGCCAACAGGCATGCTTTAACTTCCCAGAAGTCAATAAAGTTATTTTTCCTGTGCTGCCCTTCACTCCAGGTCCAAGAATCCAGGCTGAAAAGCAGGTATTACCTACCTTTGGAAAAGTCCAAGTTCATCACACACTCCAGCACTCTCATCTGGACCTGAATACAACTTCATTTCTTATTTTGCTGTCCCTGACCTACCTGTTCATAGATTCAGAACATAAAAGCACCTACACGCAAATATAAACGACCGCACTATGTTATAAAAAATGAGCGTACCTAAATCAGGCTCATTTACAAAAAGAGCCAATAACCAAGTACATGATGGTTTGGCTCCAAGGCTTATTGTGGCACACAATTTAGTCCATAAGTTATGTCACTAAACACAACAGTCTTTATATCAAGACTTTATCAAGACTTTATTCAAACTATAGCATATTAAATGGCAGATACATACATACTGGTATAATGAAGTTATTGTATTTGCCTGTCATGTGCTACAATGCTAATCCTTTGTTATGGTATTACAGTTAATCACCAGCTTACTCTAGTGTTAGAAAAAAAACTTATTTCATGGAGAGAAGTTCTCACTGAGTTCTTATTTTGCAGAGTCGCAGTTGTAGAGCATCATCCTTGGCACACCGGACTTATCTCCCAACTGTTGCAGCACGATTAGTATTGGAAAAAGTTCTGTATTTTTTCCTTTCTGAATTACTCAGATTAGCACTAAACAACTGCATGACAAATAAAAAAAAAAAACCTATTTTCAATGTTTTGATGTAATTTGGTAAGAAATCAGCTATTGGTACGTCAGCATTTAGAGAAGCACATTTAAAAGTACACGCACAAAAACACTTACGCAACAGAATAGATTCACCTTACCTACTAACAGCCAAACAACATTGGAGTCATGTTCTGTTAGGAAGTCTTCCAACTGCGTGATACTTGGGACAAAACTATCATTTTTTCTTTGATCCATCACTAAACTTTTTTAACACCAGCACCTATAGAACTGAAGGAGAAAGAAAAAAAAAAAAAAACCAACAAAAAACCCAAAATCAGTAACAAGCACAGTAAAGTCTGGAGAAAATTCCGCATGTACCATGTTAAATAAGCTCTAACAGTCTGTTTCACACAAATATAAATTTACTTGTTCTATTCCTTCAATCACATCTTCATGATTCTCAGCTACCCTTTCTTCTACTCTAGAGCTCCAGAAACACTTCCACTCATCTCTGCTGAAAGAAATAGAGCTTCCAGTCCTGTGCCTCCCTAAAACTGATCAACAGAATGCCAGAATATGCTCTTCAAATTTAATACCCTGAATGCCCTATACATCGTGTAATAGCAAATAAACGTACAAAAATGTTGTACCGTAGGAGTAAGTCAAAAGGTAACCAAACATAAATAAAAATGAGCCTGTATTAAGCCTTCTAACATTCAAACAGGGAATATGAGACAATATGAGACTGAACCCCCTGACCCACAGAAGGAAAGGTGGAAGCTTTTAGGAGCTATGGAAAATTCCCACAACCTCCTAATCCACTGTGTCCATTTATCCTCTTGCTTTAGGATGGATTTGCATTATGGTATAATATGTGACTATAGTGTCTCTGTTACAGAGAGCAGAGAACCAGTCCTTCTGATCTTACACACTTATTCAAACCACCCACAAATCATCTTGCAACTGGGTTATATTAATTAAGTGTGATTAACAAGGAGTAGCTCAACTCAGTAACATCTGTAATTATACAGCAGTATTTCACTTGCATTAGTTTCATTTGAAGTCTTCTCCCTTGGACGTTATCTGTCAAGCCTTCTTACAAGAAGATAAGCATTAATTCTAATTTTTTTTTTAAACACCTTCTAGCTCCTAGCAGTCTGTCTTCCTGTCAGTACTCAACCCTCAAAAAAAATGAGTAGACTTTATTTCCTTTCTTTATGAAGCCTTTGATGCCCTCCTTCAAGAGATCTTGAACATAAAGCTAAGTAACATTTTTAAGACCTTAGTTTTTGAGCAGCATAGCATCTTTGGAATAGTCAGTATTTAGAACTGCTAGCAGTAAAACTAACGACTTATCCGGTCTTTCCTGTAATATCCATACTCTTACTATTAGAACTTGAAGACAAAACGTAGAAGGAGAAGTTGAAAAAACCCTGCCTTTAATGCACTTGTATCTCCCCTACATTTGGCTAAATACAGTACGTGGAACTAAAAGGCTATGTTTTGAACTAAAAAGCGAGTAGAGTCGCAGGAATAAGTGCTAACAATCTGTTCCCTACCTCTTCTGGAAGAAGGAATAGAATGGAGAGGAAAGAACATGAAAGCAATCCTCAAACAAACAACAACAAAAAACCCAACACCACACATTGCTTCCAGCAGTGATGATAAAGAAGCCTCTAACTTAGCTCCCCTACAGAAAGGAATAATAAACATCACACACACACTTTAGAAAAAAGAAGCTCTTGTTTTAGAAGGGACGTTACAACGGCAAATTAAATCACATAACGGCACTATGATTTGCTTTAAGACATTCACAGTACCTTAATAAAAAACCCACATGTCAACTTGTATTATGCAGCAGATGATGCCTCTGCAGGCAGCCCCTGAGAGCCTTTAACCCGTGAACGACACGGGAACTGGAGAAACCAAAACCAACACTTTCAGCATAAAGGAAGAAAGAACATGTTTTTTCCCTTTCTTACCAAGGCACAACAAGGTCATTCTTTTATGATCAAGACCACCATGGAAGTGCTGTCAACTGGTGAGGCCTGCCTATCACCTTAATGACCACCACCAGTATTTAATCCCTCAAGAAAGCAACCTGTAGCTTTTTCCTAAGAAATTATCACCCAATGTTGTCTGATACTGAGGCAGGACATTTAATATCGTTATGCTCTGTCGCAAGACAACTCAGAGACCACAAGTCATGAGATCCTGATAGTTACTTATTCAAATCAAGACCACGTTCATCATTTTTTGTCACCACTATCCAAAATCATAAATTGGAATATATTTGTTTTCTGGACTATATTTGTTATTCACATGCAAATAAACACAGGAATTCCCCCATCAGTCGTTACGTGTCAATACATCATTTTGGAGCTCCACAGCTGACGCTTTAACACCCTGCCCCACTGATGGGCACCCTTCACTGAGTCACCTGAGGAAGACGATGACAGCAATGAAAGTGTAACCACCAGAAACAGGCAGCAGCAACACCTGCACTGGATGTGGGGCCTCAGTATGTGTCTTGGGTGAAGCAGGTGCTTAATCCATTTAAATTTTGAAGCCATTTTGGCCATATGAATTAGTGTAACAGAAAGGGGATGCATGCAGAGACTGAAGTAGTACACACCACTTATAATATCCTTGTGCATTTATACAGGGTGGAGGGTGGAGAGGTAGGATCTGGATCCTCATTAACGTTAAAAGGAAGAGATGCAGTCTTTTAGGGACAGATATGAGCTACTTTCAGTAACCAGCATTTCTGTCTGCTGACAGTTCTGCACCTATCTGCCTTCATCTTCCATGCCCTAGATCCTGTACCCATAGATTTGAATTGTGTGTACCTCTCAGCTGCCTGCTCTCATCCACCCTCGGTTCCTTTTATTCCTATGGGCAAAATTACTTTGTAATCCGGGAAAACAAACTGTTGCACTCTCCAGGTTGATGAGCCTGTAATTTACAGTCATAGTGCTACTCCATCCGTCTGAAGTAACAGTATACTTTCCAAATCTTTTGAGACAGCTCTTGGAAGAATGAGACACAAATCTGGGTGGGAAACTGACTCGTACTGACCCTGCTAATACAAGAAAGAAAAGGCACCAAAGAAGAAGAGAAACCCAGAACTTCATGTTTACCTCTCTGCACTTATTTATAGTATTTTCTCAAGGTTTCTACTGTTTTGTGACAATGAGTTCAGTCAACATACGGAGACACAGTCCAAAACCATAACAAGTGTTTTAGTTTATTTGCCTTCCCCTCTACCTTTATTTTTTAAAGCATATCTTTACTATTCAGTATGTCACTTGTGGCTCTCATTTACCACATCACATGTGAATACAAATGAAATGCATGAGCTTTCTCCTGGGAGGAGGACAGGACAAGAGGAGGATTCTACAGCACTGAAGTGACAGAATCCCAACCCTTATATTCCTCTTCGCAGCAGTCCTTTAAGTCTTCTTTCTGCAAATGAGGTAGCTGAAGCAAGGAGAGATAAAGGCCAAATCCTTTATTTATTATGCCCAAACTGAAATACTTGAGGCCTGCTTTCCAGGTTTTGCACATTTAGAGCACTTGGCGTGTTCAAAGCAGGCAGTGGACTGGCTTGAAGATATGCAGGTTCAATATTGCCGTAGATTTGCTCCTCCTAGTCAGACAGGCTTTCTTTATAGCAGAAACACACACTTTAAAAATATTTTTTAAATTGTATGTTAACTACTTGTGTCACATATTGATCCATTTTTTCCAGTACTAAGAAGCTGCAAGTGATATTATAATACTGGGTGGACGCACTTGATTTCCAGCGCTCTTCCAGTGTTCCAAACTCAATTCGGTTTTCAGAGCAATTATTCTATCTCTGAAAAGCCACTCAAAAGCAGCTGCTTCAAATCTTTGTAAACACATTTCAATCACATCAAATATGTAAACTAGTTTTAACCTCAGCCTGACACATTAACACTTAACACCAAGAGCAGACCTCTGCTTGAACAAAGTCATTAAAAATTTACAGAAAGCATGCATCTATAAAAGAGCTGACAAAAAACAACAACAACAAAAAAAAAAAACAAAAACAAACACACAACACAAAAACACCCACACAACAGAAGCCTGGTCACTAGGCTCTTGGTCACCAGAGTGCAGTTGCTTGGTAGAAACAACTACCAAGAGCAACAACCCACCTGTAAAAAGGTCTGTCCTGTACCTACAGCTGAGGATGAAGGCAGCAGATATTTTATTCAGAGCCTGAGAGCATTCGGGCAATGTACGTCTTGGGCTGCATAAGAAAAGGAGAAAGAGAAAGGAATGTCTGTTTATCACATCCTTTGTAACACTCTTTCTGGCACACCTTGCTGAAACAACTGAATAAAACCGGTATCCCAAGGAAGGGATAAAAAAATAGCATTTCATGATACTCAGAGGAAGCACTTTGATACAGTTACGAAGCAGGCAGGGAAATAACGGACCCTGCCAAAACCCTTATTACTAGAATTCATGGGGTGAATAAACAGAATTTAAGTTTGTCAGACATATTCCTCAGATTCTCACAGAAATCAAGCACTTAATGAATATACATTAATTGGTGCTATTAGAGGTTAACTACCATTCTGAGGACACGCAACTCCCAACTTCTACAGCAATTAGAAGACAGTGGAGTCACAACTACACCCAAAATGACCCATTAAACAACAGGAAGTAGTCTGAATCAATGAACGTAGGTAAGACGCCTGAATGCTTCACACCCCAGCAAAGGAGCCATACTCATAGTGGTTCCTTAGAGAACGAAAGGAATGGCATTTTTGCATCCTACCCACTCCATCACTCTCTTATAGGGGTTTCCGGCAGCAGCTGCTAAAAAGTCAGAGCTTTAGATAACTAAATTATATTAGAAATGAGTCCCACAAATGTAAACAGGACTCAGCTGAGTTGTCCTCTGAAGGTATCATGACCTTGTCAGCACCCAGCCACACATTACACACACTTCACAAAACAAAGTTGCCAACCTTGGCATCTTTCCCAAAACACTCCAGCTAGCTCCCGAAGACTTCAAACCCATCCCAGCACAGCTGAGGAGCTCAGCTATTCTTTAATCAACAAGCAGGAGAAAGGAAGGAAGAGAAGGAAAGTTGTTCTCCAAAAAAAAAAAAAACCACATGTACACAAGAAAAAAATCAGCTAAGTGACAGCACCAACTCAGCAACTCTGCCATGTCGCACGGGCTTTCTACCTTATACCAAATTAAAGATGAGCAGTTCTTTTTTGAAGGAAAGAACTAAAATTCAGGCCTCATTTCTAGCACCTCTGCTAGTGTTTGAGGTAACAACAGCATTAAACTGTAAACAAACTAAACTACTGCTTTAATTATACTAATGAAATCAAGCTACAACCTCCAGCAGAAACAGCTGAACTAAAAACAGAGCACAGAAGTGTCACACCTAGTTAAATTAGCGTGTGGTCAGCCTTAGTTAAACCTCATGTGCACTACAGTAGCTTACACTAGTAAATAACACATTGAGTTAAAAATTAATTAAATCAGAATTAAAGTATATTCAAAGATATACTGTAGGATATAAGACAAAAACCATCCTTATAGTAGCCTACCTGATGAGATTTATTTTACCTCATAGAGAAACAGAAACCACCAGAAAAGCATCTACAGTAAAAAAAAAAAAAAAAAATTAACACCCTTCTGAGAGCAATGAGAAAAAAAAAAAAAGAGAAGAAAAATCTATTTTCTACTGATTCAGTGCTCAAAACAGCAGAAGTTATATATATATATATTTTTTTTTTTTTCTTTTTAGTAGTAGAGGACATAGAGTAGAGTTTTAATAGAGAAGGAATCAATGACAAACTCCTGCTCTGGCAACCAACACACAGTACTCCTTGTATCACTCAACTGCTAGCCTAGGAATGCCTAACTGAACTTTGGATGATTTTTCATCTAATTTTAATAAAATTAAAAAAAAAATACTGTTGAACTTTACCTCCCAGACCGGTTCAGGGGAGAGAGTTGTTTTCCTGCTTACATTGCTGGCTTTTTAATGCTTCAGGAAAAGGAAAAAAAAAAAAAAAAAAAAAACCACACCAAAAAACGCCCAAACAACAGAACCTAAAGGCTCATAACAGTAAAATTAGATAAGAACTTCCTGTATGCACACTTCTCTATTTAAATTTTTTTTTAAAAAAGTGGGTTTTTTGGGGCGGGCTGGTGTCAACAAGGCAATGACTTGGGTTTTTTTTCTTACTTTTTTTTTTTAAATGTGAACTACAGCACTGTAGCTCTGAAATATTCTATGAAATGCAGTCTCCTACACCTTACATATGAATTTTTCCGGAAGCACTTCCTCTAAATTTCTCCTCTGACACATCATCACATTTGGCGAAAGGCAGAAACCTGCCATAAATCAAACTAAAAAAAAAAAAAATATCAGTCTTGTGGCTACATATACCATCATCCTTAAGTGAACGACAAGCAGGGCTTCATTAGTATCTGCCCCAGTCTGCAGGAAACCCGAAGATTTTAGAACAGCAACAGTCCAATAAGAAGTTGTATAAGAAGATAAGAAGTTCCTAGGAGAAGGTCGTGTATCTCAACACCACTGCAAACACAGGATAACTCTGCACGCTGCTAGCAAAGAGCGGTAAACTCTTGCCTATTTCCCACCAGATAAGATTGTACAAGAGAGCAATTACCAAAGAGCAGCTGATGCACATTTCGCACGCCAAAGTTTTCTAGCAGCACACCAAAAGGGGTAAGTTACTTCAGCATGCTACACGGGAGGACAAGTGCTCTCCCTAGAGACGTCCCAGACGTGTATGTACCTCTACCAACCGACCCCAGACAATTCACCATGAGCAAAATCTACTTGTGCATGAACCTGTTCATGAACACTATCAAGTTGTGCAAATTCAGGCCGTGATCCTAAGCAAATACCCCTGAACAACCCTTTAGAGCCAGCTGCCTAACAGGACCTTAAATCCTCTTTTTACCAACGATTGTCTGAATAACCTATTCACATACTTCTACAAACAAGAAGACTTCTCCCTCCCACACTCCAGTTTTTCTTCTTAGTCGCCAAAATTTCTGGTCCGATTGCTTATCTGGTCACCACATTTTGCACACAAAAATTGGAAAAAAAACCTGCAGAGCTACAGTAAAAAAAAAGTCAGTAGAGTAGAATTAACTACTTAAATTACACAAGAGAACAACTCCTATAGCAGAAGCCATGGTCTTTTTTTATATTAAACCTGATAAAATTATATATATATATATATAGATAAATCTGCTGCAATAAACTACCAACTCTGGAAGTTCTCACAAAGTTTAGTGAAGGCTGCTGTGGAGATGTGTCTAAAGAAGGGAAACAAACCCAGACATGGATTACGACCGGGATATTGGCTACACGCTCATCGTTAAAATACACCCCCACCACGTTAACAAGTTAAAGCATGTTATATTGATCAACTACATCAGATTTGTTTATTTGGAGTGTGAAGCGCAAGCACATGATCGTTACAGGTTTAGTTACATTCAGGAACGGGTGCATTTTTGTGTTAATTAAGGGTACGCGTGTGCGTTAAACTCCCCAGGCACCGGCGGAGATGGTCTGGCACCGGACAGGGAAAGGCAGAGGGAAACTTTCCTCACGGGCCAAACAAAACTGGAAGCGCCTGAGCTGCCGCCCTCTGCCCCCACACCCTTTCTGCACGGCGTTAACCTACAGAAGAGATACGCAAAGGGGATAAAAACCCAAAAAACAAACAAAAAACGGAACCCGTGAAACCGGAGGGGCTTCCTCCCGCATGGCTTCCACGGAGAGCAGAGAGGGTGAGGGGAGGAAGGCGAGCAGGCCGGTACCGGTAACACAAGGCTCCGTCGTGCGGACGAGGCAGCAGGCGGAGTTCGCTCCCCACTCAGCACCGGTGGGAACGGGGCGGGGGTGGGGAGCAGCTCGGCCCCCCAGCCCCCTCCCCGGCCCCACCGCGCTGCTGGCAACCGGCTCCTCCCGGGGCTGGGGCGGCTGGCGCCCCTCAGCGCCAACCCGCCAGCGAGGGGGCGGCTTTTCCCTCACGGAGGCCGGCGGCGGCGCGGCCTGACAGGCCCAGGGACGGCGGCGGGGCCGACTCCCCTGCACCGGGCCCAGCCCGATGGTGAACGGGAGCACGGCCCGGCCCCGCCCCGCCGCGGGCAGCCCCTGCCCGGCGCCCCCTCGCACTTACGCCATCGCCTTCCGCGGCGGCTTCACCACAGACCCGGAAACTGCGGTAGTGGCGGCGACGGCCGGGGCCCTCCCGTACCTCACGGCGAAGGCCGGGCCGCCCCGCCCATAGCGCCGCCGGCCCGCAGAGCCGCCGGAGCCAACCACGAGGCGCCGCCGAGCGGCGGAGCCAATGGCAAAGGCGATGGCTCCCCGAGGGGGCGGGAAGAAGGGGTGCGCGCCGCCAATCGCAAGAGGCGGTGCCGGCTCCCTGTGTCTGTGTGTGTGTGTGTCTGTGTGTGTGTGTGTGTGCGCGGCGATGGGCGGGAGGAGTCTTTCCCGCCCCTTCACCGCCACGCATGCGCAGGCGGTGGCGGCCTGGTGAGGCCGGTTTGCCTACCGGTAGCTATGGCTGATAGACACAGCCCGTACGTTTAATGTATGTGACGGATTCTGCCGCGCACCCGGCCGTCCGCCGTCGCCACAGCCACGTTAGAGGCTTCCGGTGAGGCGAAGCACTGCCGGTCTTCGCGGCCCCGGGGCCTCGGGGCTCCGGTTCGGCCTCCCCTCACCGTTCCGCTGCAGGACAGAGGCCCCGCCGGCCCCCAGCACGTCTCACTCCCGGTTTGGTCGTTTCTTAATGGGGAGGCACCGAAGGGCTCCGTTTACCGAGTCGCTGAGTAATTCTGTGTTCTGGCTGCTGGCTTTTTCTCTTGTTCCCTCCAAAGCAGGTGGAGAATACTCGCCCTCAAAGGACAGGCAGGTAAAAAGTTAATTTTCAGACATTTTTGAACACACGCATGGCCGTGACTTCACTGCCAGATGAGGTAAGGCATGATAAAACACATAAGATTTATTTAAAATCACCCAGGCGTGCATCCTACAGACTTTAGTAGCGGATCAGTGGAAACAAAAACGGTGAGTGACAGAGTGTGCGTGCATGCATCCCTCTGCCCATGTCTGTGTGGTGTCTGCACGCTGTCAAGACAGGTGCTGAGCTCCGTCTTCCTTCGAAGCTGCGGAGGCTGCAGCGTGCCGCGTCTCCTTAGGCCCAGCCCACAGCAGCGCGAGGGGGAGCGAACCTTGGGCACCTACATTAGAAGTCTGGTTGTGCTGCCTCATACCTTGCAAAATAAATCATCTGGAGGGGATACACAGATCCCCTAAGGTGCTCGGATTCTGCTCCCACTGGCCTGACAGCGAGACTTGTCTATGGACTGTGTGGATTCGCTTGAGCCAAAGTGAAACTGAGCCCGGCTGAGCAGAGGGCTTGTGGCTTCTCTCTACGAGGCACGTGTTTTTGCCTCCTGCCCCATGTTGGCTCAAGCAGACTGCATGGTTCTCCCTGCAGAGCTAGCTTTCAGACGGACCGGCAAACAGCAAGCTGATCCCGCTCTCTGCACAAGGGCATGAACGCCCCTGGGCGCCTGACGAGAGCTCTTAACCTGGCGCAGAAAGGCACTCACAGGATTATCCCTCGAGCAGCATCATGATCTTGCAGCACCGCAAACCAGAGGTGAACCCTCGCCCCGGCCGCACCCCGGCATCCTGAGTAGCGCGGCTGGGCAGTGCCGGGCTCAGAACAGCTTCAGGCATCGCCTGCCCAGCAGATGAGCTACCATCAAAGCAAGTGTTATCTAACAAGGTTTATCCTTCGTGTTTTTTTATTACATTCTCATCATACTAAGCATAGTAAGAAAAATATTGTTTAAATACTTCTGGTTTTCAATATTAAAGACCCCCTTTCTACCTCATTCCCCACTGTTGCTAGAGCCGTGCACTCCAGCAATGCTCTGACCTGCTGCAGTGAGGGGATGGATGCTCAGGGTCTCGGGAGGCTCTTCCAAATGTTTTTATCCACATGGTGCCTGAAGGCTTTCATGAGGACCGTGCAGCTAAGTCACATGGAGAAACTTTAGCTCAAAACTAGCGCTAGAGCTTGGGGAAGGTGAGCCTTCGCGTGGTGTAAGAGATGGAAAGAAAAGCTTTAATGCTGATACAGGCCTGGATAGAAAACCGACATACAGAGTTAACACGAGGAAAAATATTTACCCCTCTACTACTTTGAACCTATTTGTTTCACAAAGGGGACTAATATTTGCCTTCTCTGTAAAAGAAACCTGCACTTTCTTCTCAAGAAAATATTTTTATGTTTGAAAAGGCCAAACTAGATTTATTTTTGAACTCTATCAATTACACGGCAGAATGTGTCCCAGCACAACTAAAATAAGGCAGAGGGAAATTTTTTTTTCTGTTCTTAGTGTAATACCACAAATTAAAGTTACCAGGACTGAAATATAAAAGCTGGGGTAGCCAAAATTCTGGGTTTTCTCACAATTCTTCTCCTACCCACCCATTCAAGTGGTGAGTAGGAAATGCAGAGGCTTTGAGTCTACTTGTGGAACAGATAAAATCAAGAACAGAAGTTATTCCCTGCAGTATTTTTAAATAAAGGCCAGCTTAAGTCCCACATGCCACTGTATTTGTATAAAAAATCAGTACGTGTGTGTATTTATAGCATGCAGTCTCTCTAACAGCTTGCTTCACTTACGCTGGCTCGTGGCATTGCCATGTTACATGTCTTTGGTCCCTTTGCGAATACAGCAGTAATAACTATTTCCAAAACTGATAACAAAGAGCAATTTTAGCAATTAGCAGCAACAGTCTTCTTTCACGTTTAGATTTTTAGATGTTGTTTTCAGATCCCTCTTTTTTTTTCGCACCCGAGGCTTTAATATTATTTTGTCAGCACCATCTGACTCGGTCTGAACAAATTTGGTCTTTGCAGGCTCTCACCAAAACATGGGACCTTGCACATGGACGACCCCAGCGGGTCACTGCGTCACAGCCTGGAGCCGTGGAAGTCCTTGGGTGCCAGGCTTTTCTCTTTAGGTGGGTGCTTGGTGTTACATCGGAATTTTGGACCCTGTGAGCGTGGTTCCTTGGAGCATGGGTGTTGCATGGATGTGATGGGGAGTGGAGCTGGTAGTTGCTGTCTGTTTGAGGTTTGTGGATTCTCACAGCACCCCTGCCTGACTGCCTGCTGCTTTTTTGAAGATTGCATTTTTTGGGATGTTTGTCTGTGTTACTGATTTCCATCACCAGTTTCATTCCTTCCATTGCCTCCCATGACCTTTTGGGGGAGTGTCCACAAATTAATTCCTGGTATTTGCCTCTTTTCCTTCTCTCTCTTCTTAAAGGAGTTTTCTCTTCATTTTCTTTCCAATAAATTATGATGCTGGATTTCTTTGTTCAGCTCTTCCTTCTGTACACTGATGCCAGACAATAAAATATATTTGACATTTGAAATGTATTTGTAGAAATTACTTTGAAAAGGGTACACAAATAATCAAAGCTTCAAGATATCCATATTAAAAAAAAAAAAAAAAAACCACTCAGGTAATGAGAGAAATGAGTTGATTAATTGCCTTTTCCTTCTGGAATTCAGTTGATGATTCAGATCTGAAGGACCAAGAAAGCCTCTCCTGACACATCGAGCTATTCTTGAGGTGGCTTGAGATTACCAGATAAAATGTAATGCACTGTAATATGATTCAGTACCTTACAAGTAGAGGAACATCATGACTGTCATATCTAGATTCACATTTCGGGGTGGGGGGAGCTAAATCAGGGTGTTCTTTCAGTCCTATCCGTTCTCCAACGTCCTGGAGGCTCATTTGCTTTTGAGGGAGGAGCCAGCAGCTTCTGATGGCGTTATGTACACAAATGCAGCGTAAACAGCCCTGGCTTGAACGTTGTCCCCGGGGTATAACTTTTCAAGCTTGCCTAAATTTTTCTCATGGTCTAGAGAACAAAATCATTCATGGTTCATTCTTTGTTGTGTCTTTAGTTATCAACATGGGACTTGAAAAGAGATTGTATAAATGTTGTCTTACCATATGACTTTCAAGTTAAGGAAAATTATAACCCCATCCTCTACGCTTTAACTTATTTTACATCAGGTGGCATTCCCTTTTGCCTCAAAATGTTTATTTTTATGCCTAAAATGCCAAGTCTTTCTTTGTAAGGAAAGAGGAGTTGCTGAGTAGGAGGACCATCTTTACGTTATTTATACCTCCTCTATTTTGCAATGGAAGACGCTTCTCTGAACATTGTTCTGAAAGCTCCCAGGTCTTTTAACTCATATGTTTTATCTCTGCTTGATACCAAACAAGGGTCAAAGTCAAGCTAATGTTGAGGTTGACAGAATTTATTTGTACAGAACCGAAAGCTGCTGGGTACATGACAGTATTTAACAAAAGCAAAAATGTGACTGGTAACAGTCATACTGATTTCTCAGACTGATACTATTTTCCTTGTTGGGCAGCAGGGTACTCCTGCCGTTCTCCAGGAGAACTGACCCGTCGCTGCTCCAGCTGATGTTACCTGGATACTCACGGGCATGACCCCTCTAAGTACCAGGCTTGGGCACACCGGCACTCCTCCTTCAGTAACGCAGCAGAAAGCCTCCCTTACTAATAATTATTTTCTTCTTGCCGTTAAGCCAGCAGCTTCTTACTAAACTGCCATATGCGATCGCTTAAGTAGCAAGGTTCTTGTTTCTCTCTCAGCCTGCTAATCCCAGTGATGTCCTTTTGCAGTGACCCAGGACTCCCTCCCCAAGCAGTGTGAGAGTGGGCAGGGACCCAGCCGCAGACGTGACCGCAGAGCCTTGAGCCTTCCCTTCCTTCTGCTGCTCCTTGTCCTCATCCTGTCTCCCATCACCGCTGTCCATCTGCATCCCCCAAAGCAACCAGACTCCTGCTGCAGCCCCCCCGCCTGCCCAAGTAAGCAGAATCAGGCATTCACCGTCACAGACTTAGAAGCTGATTTACCGGCATCGGTTACTTTATGAGACAATTCATTTAATCAGGAGTCCGTAAAGAGCCCTTTCGTAGGCTTAATCAGATTCAGAAGCCCTTGTCAGGCAATCCTCTTGCAGGGAGCTCTCTAACAATGTCGTTGGGGAATTGTTTTCCTGGTGCCGTGTTCAGTATCACAGGAGGCTGCAGAGTGCAGACACGGGCATCTTGCACCTTAAGCTGGGCTCCGGCTTGGGTGGACCAAGAGCAACGTGGTAACCAACTCAGAATTTAAAATATTTTCTTTGTTCTCCCAGCGCTGAGAAAACAATCACAAATGTATAGAAAAAAGCATGTTACTACCACTCTGTATATTATGAAACTAAATTCTATCTTCAGCAGTGCTTTAGTGAGTGCTTTGAAGCTGCTGGAGCTGTGAGTATATAAACGGAAGTGCGGTTGCTTTATGCTTTCTCTAAGTAACATCAATGTTTACTATAAGAGTTCATCCTAGATTACCTCAAAAACAAACACTGAGCTTGGACATAAATAAATATAAATACTCCTTACGCAAAATATTTGCAATGCTGCAAAACCTCACTGTGCCATAAGCCAGCAGTCAGTGGATCAGAAACACCCACATCCTTTAGCTTGGTGGTAAAATCTTAAAGTTTTTAGTTCTTTTCATCTGAGGATAAAATCACAGACACTCAGTTCAGAAAACAAATAAATATTAATAATTTGTATTAAGTACATAATTTGCCAGACGTGGAAGTCACTTGTCATCTATTACAGAATTAATTTATTCCATACTTGACCTTTTGGTACTCACAGTGTCTTTTTTGCTTCCAAAGCGTATTTATCCAAGGAGCTTCATTGAAGATTGTAGGTCTTTCAGTGAAGTTGTCCATCTTACGGTGAACTCAAAACTGATTCCCTAACAGGTTCCTCCTGAGCTGGAAGAAATCCTGCTTGGTGTCTGAATCTGTTCACCTAGACCTTATGTGAATATAGGAAAAATGTAGAAGGATCAAGTTATTCTTCATTAAATCCCTAAATAAAATCCAAAGGAAAATGTAATTTACCCTACATAAAGCATATGCCATCATATTGCTCTAAACTAAACAACATATTTTTCTCTTTGATCAGGAATCAGAATGGTATGTGAGAATTACTAACAAAGCATCTTAGTTTTTATTTTAGTTTCTTCAAACAATCATTTTAATAAACTTTTTCTTCCGATGTGGTTAATGAGTGTGATTGTAAACCAACACTGATAACAAAATCTGCATTTTATAACAGGTGCTGTTTAGCCAAATTCGCAGGAAAGATCTCGTGCATCTCATTCAGACCTCTCACATACAGATTATCCTGTGAGGAAACAGGCATCAAACCACGTAAAATCAACACTGATTTCAGCAAGCCCAGGGTTTAGCTTGTAGAAGCCAAAAGCATTTACTGCCAACTTGTTAAAATTCATCTATCAAAACTGTTTTCAGTGACAAATTGTTACATATAATTTCAGAAAATGACGGGTGAAAACCACCAACCAGGTAGGGATCTCACGATATCCCATCACTGTATCTTGGCAATTACTAAAACATTTGAGTGTCCTTATGATGCACCTGCAGATGTTTTTTCACAAAATCCTTCACTTAGTGTTTTAAAAACCCACCTTTCTCACCTATTCCCCACATCGCTCGCTAGACGTGCACACGTGAAGCTTAATTGTGTTACCACTTCCGTTTTCGGTTTTTAATGGATTATAACTTCCTTACTATTAAGGAAATTGTTGCTATTAATGAAGTTGTTGTTATTACACAGAGATTTCCTTTAGTCTGTTGTATTTTCCTACGATCTCTCAATGAACCCGTTAAAAACCTGTGCCTGGCGTCAGATGCGTATTTGGAAGGCGCTAAATACTCGAGGCATCCTCCCTGCTCGCTGACGTGGCCCCAGTGCCACCGCATGTACCCCAGGTGACAGCAATATCCAGGGCAGTAGAGCTACCTCTTGAGTCTTCCTCCCCATTTTGTTTCTGTCTAGTTGCATTACTGATTTATACTGGATTTTATTGGGTGTTTATAGCCCTATAAATAATTGCGTGTGGGGTAACTAGAAGCAGTTATGTCCATTCCTTCAGCGTTCACGTCTTACAGCTCTACAGCATCACTTTATTAACAACACATTACATTTTATGGTGTTCTGCTGGCAATAAATGTCATCAAATGGTAGGTTAGCTTTAGTTTTCGTTCTTAAATTTCTCTTATTTTTAGTTATTTCTGCTCTCAAGAGAAGTGCATTCTACTGAAACACACTATTAGAAGACGCTTTGTGCTAGGTGTATAGGCAAATTGTATAAGCCTTTTTTCTAGGCAATCTAAAACCTATTTTGAACATACAATGAGAAGTATTTACCAAGTAAAGTTTCTTTTTTAAACTGGAGACCTCATTCCTGGCCCTGCTATTTATCTAGAATGAACTGGCACACAGCAAGTGGGTGTAACACGCTGTTGCCAGAGAAAGAGGTGAAAGCACAGTCTTTTTTGTGGTTTATGACTATTTTTAACTTTAATTTCCTTTGCAATTATTTCCTTTCCTGGATTCATAAATCTGCAGTAGCCTGTTATACAAATCTCATCTGTCTCATGTTTACAAATAATTCTGGCTTAGATTCTGTGTTCTTTGCACTTTGGAAATTCCCACAGACTTGAAGTTTGGGCATATAAAGACATATGCAGGCTATCACCTCGTGTTTAATACCAGCGCCGTACAATCAGCCTTTTGTCATGACAAATACCCACCTACATCTCTTTTAACCTCCTCCAGCGTTTTTGTCGGAGAAGCTGCTTTTCCCTTGCTGTCGCAATGACTGCTCTGTAGTAGGATAATACCGAGACTTTGTAGGGGTTTATTCCTTTCGTTACTTGTTCGGTTTTATTTTTTTTTTTAAAAAGGGTGGGAAAATCCAACAGTGAATTCTTCATGCACAAATATAACATGGATTTTAAGGGGTGATGTAATTGTGCAACTGAGGGAATAATCATACTTAAATGCAGTCTTTAGGAAAATGATTTAGAGGTGAAAGAAAAGAGAAAGAGGGGAAAAAAATCAAACATCCTGGAAGGAGAAAAAAGGTATCTATGTAAAGGCAGTAACTGTGGCACAGAGAACCAGACCCAAGGCTCTCAAAATTGTGTTCATGGAGAAACATTTAACACAGGAGACAGCGATAGCTGGCTGTGCAACAAATTATTGCGCAATGCAACTTATCCATGTTCAGTGCTTGAAATGCTTGTGCCCTGTGTGACCAGGGCTTTGGAAATTGCCGAGGAGATCCCCTGGCACATACATCTATAATGTCCTCTGCTTCCAATCTTTTGGGGATAGCTGCTTGTGCAGTGTTACTACAGGACCGCAGAAGTGACCACACTCAGCTACAACAGTGCCTGCTCCTGGGAGCAAGTGAGGTGACTGCTGTAGAGGCATTTTCCAGGTCTTCTGAGAGTCTTCCAGGATAAATGGGAAAAATATAAGCGAAGCATTGACAAAGCTGTAAGGACAGTGTCTTAGTTCACTGTGGATACCTCCACATGCAAAGGCTATATTGCCGTATTGGAAAGATATTGCATCTTACCTTCAAGGCTTACAATATTTCAGGTTATTTTAAAAATGTTGTTAAAATAACAAGCGGCAGTAGACATAGAAGAGGAACCACTTCAAGACGTACTGCGTTCAGGGAGTTCATCAATGAGGTGTCAGGACTGGCCGTGGAGCTTTGACCGATGGAGAGCTCCTGAGCTCTCGTTTCAGAGACTGATGCGCAGCAGGATCACATCAGGAGAGAGTGCAGAGCAGCACCTCCAAGACTTGGTCCTGTTCTTGGTGAAATTACTGGAAGTTTTGACCATGACATATGTGGAAGCAGGGTGCATGCCCTTACTATTCCCCAGAGACTCAGATGAAATATTGCTGACACATTTGCAGTGTAATCATCGCAGATCCCACTTAGCCTGGGTAGTGCACAGAGCAGGACAAATAAATATATTGTTATTGGTAATAAAATATTATGATGAAAACTGGCCAGCAGTAACACTTAGAAATAATCTGAGTGTCACTGCTAATACACAGATCACAACCTTGGAGACACATGATTTTGATGATTTTATCTAATAAAAAGTTCACAACTTACATTTACAAGCAATACGTAATTTATAAGCAAGCAATTTATCACATTTGCATTTGTTAAACTATGCAGCTTCCCTCTTGTACTCTGACTATACTATTATGTTGTTTGCCACTGTGCAAGACTGAGTTGGTTTTTGCCTTAAAAAAATCAGCTTTTGTCATTTTTTCTTTCTCATGTGTAGCTGGAAAATGATAGCTCAACATTTTCTATTTGCACACTGTGTCCTCTCTGTCTACCGGAAGGTGCTAAACATCCTTGAAAACAGTTATAACCAGCAAGTATCCTTGAACTAAGGGTGAAAGTTATTTCAACTGCCAGCATTAAAAAGACAAACCTGACAACCAGTCCTGTGCTGTTTCACAAGCTGTTCTCTCAAATGCTGGATGATTCTTATGGCAGAGGTGAAAATGTTTTCACTCCTGTTATGACAGCAGGTCTCAGCTCGGGGCAAAGGGGAAACTCTCTGAACACAAGTGCGTTCCCTAGCACGGGAAGGACATAAACCAAGCTCCAACTGAAAACCCGCTGAAATTACTGGAGAGAGCAAAAGGTAGCACAGTTGAATTGGTCTCTCTCCGGCAGTTCCAACATTCCCCCATTTTCCGGTCTCTGAGCCCGGCGGGGAAGGAGCAGTGCCTGGGTGCCAGCTTGGGGCAGACAGGGAAGCGCTGCCTATCTCCTAGCAGAAGGAGCCGCACTATTTCCCTTTCAGCCCAGGGTTAGCCTGCTCCCCAGGCTCAACACGGGCACAGGAAAGAAGGGTTTGTCTACAGACGGACTCCCTTCCCTCCCCCCCATGATGGCCAGAAAGCTTTCTTTTAAGCAAGGAAAGAGTCAGTAACACTTTGGGAAGCGTTACTCTATCTCTAAGTGCCTTTTCAGGAAATGTTTGTGCTTTTTTTTTTTTCCAAGCAGCATGCACAGCACCGCACCGAACTGGATAGTTTGTAAAGGAGTTGTTTTCTTTCACCTGTGTTTAGGCGTTCGTCTTTCTCAAGTACATCTGTGAGTTCTCACGAATGCATCTACCTGGCCACGCACAGGAGTAAACCATATTATTCTTTCCAGAGGGATTTTCTTTGTGCTTAAGACAACACTGCGTTGTGGCAAATGTGACAGCAATGGGACAAACATTAACACATTTTCCTGAAGATGCCCAATAGTGAGCTAAAGAAATGCAACTTTTTACTGTTTTGTGAGTCAAGAAAACAAACCTAGGCTTTTCAGACAAGTGCCAGCAAACACTGGATTTGTCATTTGTCAAAAAATGGTAAAGAACCGTTCAAAAGTGTACAGATACATTTCCTAATCGCTATATGTTTCTCTGGTGAGTTCCTAAAGCAAACTTCCCTCAGAGACACTACCGGAGGACAAGATGCGACATAAGGTTTTAAGGAACACTGGGGGTTTTTAGATTTTTGCTCTGAAACACGTTTACAGAGTTTACACTTTGTTATTACTAAATTTACATTTACAAGGGATGGGCAAGGTGAGAAACTGAAAATCAAACTTACTATGGAAACTGTTTTCAGTATTAACTGCAATATAAACAACTCTGCTCTTACCAGATTTTACAAGTGTGACTTTAAATTCTTTAGAAACTGGGCATCTGCTAAATTAATAGTATTCCTTTGACTTTGACTATAATGGTCATTGCTTTTGCAGACCTAGCAAAAAAAGGAAAACTGCTTACTTTAGCACTAGCTTTTTGACAAAAAAAAAAAGCAAACCTACTCTCTTTTGGCCTACCGCGTTGTAGATACCAAGTTAGTATTTCAATCTAGAATGAACATCTTTGTTAGTTCAGGGTCAGCTCTTGCTGGCAGTGAGCAGCCCTGTCACAGCTCTAGATCAAGTGGTGTCCCCTAGATGTTTTTATTTCTCCTTGTCACTGTCACCTACAGACACATCCTCTGAAAGCAAATAGCCCCACAGTGATGCAGCTGACTACTGAGCAGGGTGCATTGTTCAAGCACAAAGTTGTCACTGTTTTTAATCAGCTCTTTTAATACTTTAGATTGATTCCAGATCTAATCCAAAGCCCACTGAAATCAGTGAAGATAGGCTCTGACAGGGCTCTGATGGCAATCACAGAAGTGACGGATTTGGTACAACTATCTGCAATCACATAACCCTCCTGAAGGCTGATTTATTTTTTAATATTTGTTCTCCATTTTCTTCATGATTCCTTCTTCGCCATCTGCTGCTGCATCTCTCACCGATCCCTCCCCAGCTCCAGAGCCCTGGCCATCTGTGATCATGTGCAAGGTTTGGGGATGGAGGAGGTTGATGCTGACGTACTGGAAAGAGGCAGGGAGAGCAGAGATGAGGAGAAAATGCACACCAGCAGAGCAGTGAGCTTCTGACGGGGTGACCTGGCAGCACCTGCTCCCCTTCCCAGAACTGCTAAGCGAACGCACCTCCTGCAGAATTGAGAGAGTAGATGACAAAGTGACGATGGGGGCAGGAGCTTGGAAAGGGCTGGGAAGCTGCGTTCTGAACGTTTGCCAGCTGTGTTGTTGATCAGTCTTCTGAACAAACAATTCCAGCCTGGCACCTTGACACGGCCTTTTGGTGGCGTTAACAGTCTTGCTGTTCTCAAGACACACTTGCCTCAAGCTGGGTCTGCCTGGGACTTAGAGGTGATGTCTGCTCTGCCTAGCAGGTGCATGTGGTGAAAACTTCCAGCTCCGATTTGCTGGTCATGACTGAGGGCCTCACTGTGAGTGTGTAGGCTCACCTCTGAGGGAAACACCTTGGTTTCCTTCCCAGAAAGGCTGCTGTGCAACTGGGATGAGGTGAGAGCACACATACACATGCTGCAGCCCTTCATCTCACAGTTGAGACCTAATCATCAAGAGGAGATGAGCATCCAGCTTCTTCCCTGCTTCCCTGATCATCTCTGATGGTCAGCTCTGCCTTGGCTCAGCCCTGCCACTGTGATGTGACATGAGCAGGTTGGACGGGGCCCTGAACAACCTGATCTGGTTGGAGATGTTCCTGCTTCTTGCAGGGGGGTTGGACTGGATGGCCTTTGAAGGTCCCTTCCAACCCTAACCATTCTATGATTCTAAGAGAGTCCATTCTTGTGTGTGCTGTTTTGTTTTTCTTGCCTGAACTGCAGTGCTGTGTATGTTAAATTCAGAAAGTAGAAAGCTCCAGCAAGTACTTGAGAAGATTATAATATATTATTTTACATATGTTCTGTGCTGGACCGATTAAAAAGTACCAGCAATTTTCTGAGCTGTGAAAGTTCTTCCTCAGTCCTCCTGGCTCATTTCAAGTACCAAAGTGACTGGCACAACTCTCTGTTCAGCTAACAACTTCCTGATGACCTTTTAACAACTTTGTCACTGCCTCACTGTTGCCTAGTTCCCATAAAATACATGCAATATTGAATTAAACATGCCTCTTTTTCCTTTGCATGTGCAATGCTAAGGGGCATACTCAGACAAAATATTTTGCATTATTTCATCGGCTGTTTCCATAAGAGCTTTCATAATGAATCCCAGGATTGGTAGACCTACATTGCCTCAAACATCAGCTTTGTGCTTTTTGAGCATTGAGACGCTGCTCCTCTGGAGTCTCTGGCTTTATCCAGATTGATAAGGACTCTTTACAGCAACTGTTATTGATTCCAGTCTGCCAAAGGCACCACTGGCAGCAGCATTAGGCCCCCATCAGACGATCTGTGCAGAAGCTCTCTCCTATTTGTCAGCAGCCGCTATCTGCAGGCAGCCACATCCCCACAATTCAGCCAGGGAACAGATTACCTGAGCTCTCCTCATCCACTCCAGTGTAAAATCAGCCGAGCTGCTTCACGCAGCCAGGGCAGCAGTTTGAATTAGATGGGCTGACTTCTGCAATGCTGTTGATGAGGAGCACTCCAGTGATTTGTTCCACTAGCTGAACTGCTGGCGTAATTTCTGGCAGAGAAATGACAAGCAGCTGTAGATAGCTATGTCTTAAGCTGCCACCATCTTCCCAGCAATGATTGTCAGATCACAGGTTTAGCATAGGAAACAATTGAATTACTGTTGGGATTTAAACTCCAGCGTCATCTGCTTGGGCGTACCTGATAGCATCGTAATGTACCAGCGTTTTCCAGAGCCTTCTCTACATACATGTTCCTAATGGTGAGTATTTTAAAGGGCAAAAGGTTTGTGCAAATACCCTTAGTAGTAGAGGACTCATTTTCACTAATGTTCTTGATAGGACTTATTGTAGACTCAGGTGTAAAATCATGGTGTTTAAACTGAAGAATGACACTGCAATCCTTACTCACACGCGTAATCCCTATCACCCTAAGAAGAACCACTTCTTCTGCACTAAAGGAAACAGCTGCAAGTTTTGTAAACATAATTTCTTCTGCAAAACTCTGTGACTCTTTTCTCAGTAGCTCTAAGTAGAACTAGCCAAAGTTTGGGGTTTTTTTTTTTGTATAATAACTGAAAATTAGTGATAAACTGGCATTATATTTAGCAGTATCAGTAGGTAAGCAGATCAGCTGACACTTTTGTGCTTCCAAACAGCGTGTGGCCCTTAGATACTATTATCTGGAAATGAGCTCTCCCGCCTGAGTCTAGACTTGACAGCAATACACCACAGAAAGCACATGGTTTAACTGGCAGTATTTGCTTGCCTTTCCATTTTATTTGTTTGTAAATTCTTCTCACGGCTCCTGCCTTTCACAGGATCGTACGCATCGCCAGCCTGCCCACGAAGCACGGTGGCCAGCGTAGGCACAGGTGTTTGCAGGGACTCAGAGCTGAGCTGCGCTTACGCTTGCGACAGCGGACAACAGTAGCCTGGGTACTACGGAGATGTGCTTTCTTCTAGTAGGGATTGCTGGCATGAACTCACTGCTTTGGGGTCAATGCTAGCTCCAGGAAAGCTTTATCTCACCACAGCAGGAGTGGTATATCTTCCTCATTATAGCTATAGTTTTACCTGCTACGGATCTTTAGCAGTTTTTCTTCCATCTGTAGCTGTACTTTTTTCCTTCTAACCCGGCCTGTTTTTTTCTGACTGGATCTTGTAGGTTCATCTTATTTTCTCTGTAGCCTACAAAAGAGAAAAGCACATGCAGATTCCCTCATTCGCTGTACCCCAAAACTTCTGAATTCAGTGGCCTTTTAAAAAATGCATCTGTTATTGCAAGTTCAGGACAAATAAAAACTGCAGCGACAAAGGAAGAAAAACATTTTTCCACCTTGGTAAACTTCTCATAAGTTAATTAGCAGTTTAAATTTAAAATCAGAAAGAAGGCGGACAAATAGTCTTGTTCCTATTGAACCACACAGAAAGACTGAATTTTATTATGATACAAAAGGAAAGAATTTGTCATCATTAACTGTAATGTTTTCGGGAAGGAGGTCAGATAGGAGACGTAGCATCATTAGGGGTTTTTATCTAAAGATTTCCTGCCTCAAGTAATTGTTCTGAAGAAGTAGACACAGAGAGATTATGTCATTAATTCTCTTTAATGAAGTTCTGTGCTAAGTGTTGTTTTGCAGGCTGATTTGAAGATTTTTAACAAAATCTCTGGGTCTTTATTAATTTACTTATTTGCAGATGCTTTGCAAAACTATGACTGAATAATACATTTTGTGTTCACTGTATTGCTACTAGCTTAGTGCTTTGAAATCAAATGAGGCGGCTGGTTATGTGGTTCCTTTTTGTAGTTACCAATGGGAGTCTCAGGAAACTAACATGGATATAGCAAAGGTGGTTACAAATATATATATTTTTTTTTTTAATTTCATAACATTTATTTCTAAGCATAAATGTCTAGTCAACTGATAGACACATCTGTACACTGCCATACTGTGCTGTCTATGCAAGGTATTTGTGATGGATCACCTACTCAAACACAGTCACTATCCATTATTTAGTTATTCTAAATACTCTTCCTGTTCTCTGTTCTTAAATGTTATTCCCCTTGGAAACCACCATCTTCCATTCTGCAGGAAGCAGAATTAAAACAAGAGAAAGTGTTTATTTTAGGTAAGCACACACACATACACATTTGTGCACACACCTGCAGAGGGGAGTGCTACTTTGAAGACTAACAGCAGCACCTATATTAAGAATATGCAACAGTTCTTAACAGAAATGTCCATGCTTCACGGGGTAAAAACTAGTGTCTGATGAAAAAAATGGATCACAGTATATGCACACAAAGAGACTGAACTGAATCTAGGCTTATACCTTCAGAGCTTCCTTTGGCAGTTCCTAACTTTGCAGTCTGCACTTGTTCTTCTGAGAGTTAGTCCACGTTGTGCACCTAGCCATGCTTTGGGCTATTTATGCTTTCTGGCTTCCCATGGCTCAAAATATGGAAGTAAAATAACAGACTGGTTCCTCCAATGTTTGGAATACATGTGTTTTCATATTTTACAGAATACTATGAAGAAATTTCGGTAGGTACTCTTCCTGTCAGCAAATCAGACAAACAGTACTTTGATCTTTGTCTTTCTATCCGGTAGTGCAACATTCTAATTTTAATTGCAATTTTAAAGAGTTTTCCCTAAGAGATTTCCCCTCAGGTCCCTCAGTAAGATGTTTCTCTAAAGGAATTTCATGAGAACCTTTTCTCTGTTCTTGTACGGCAGGCATGTTCTAATAGAAATTAATTTTAAACATATTTTCCTGAATGGAGCTGCATTCAGGAGCAGCTATTGGTGGAGCGAGTAATACTCTGTTACCAGTGAATCATCTGATTACAGAATTTGAGATGTTCACAACTGGAGAAAATCACAAACACCAGAAGGCACGCATTGCTGATGTCTTTAAAACTTGTCTGCCCTAACAAACTGCACTCCGAAAAGCTCTCTGATTAAAAGACAAGAACATCTGGCAAAGTTCTGTGCTCTCAGAGACTCACTCTGCCAAAGAGACAGTCCCTCACAAGGCAGACTAAGTGACATGATAATTTCATGATCATAATCTGTATTTCGTATGGTGTTATTTGTTCTTGTGACATTAATACTTTGCAGCATTATCTAACAATTTACCTTTCACAGCTTCGTCTGCACACTGTGAGATCTGAGTACCCCGCAAGATCTTTCAGTCTCCATTTTCTGATCGGGTTTTCAGTACAGTTGTTTCCTTTTGGTATGGTTAACCTCCAGTCAATTAATTAAATGCACTTTGTTTCCTAAGTTTAACATAGGACCTGATCCTCTAACAAAGTTTTGACCCTTCTTATTTTGCAGAGCAGCATAAGACTCGTCTTTATTGACTTTATTATGATATTACTTCTCACCTGTAACTCTCAGCAGGGTTTAGAAGCATGGAAAGTGAGGGGAAATAATCTACCATTTGCTTTCTCACATTCTCACAATGGAATTGCTGGTGGGGAATCTGTAATGCCAAATGTTTCCATCTTCTTCAAAACTTTCACCAAATGCTTTTTCACTTCCAACACTTACATATGCAGAAAACTGGGTAAAATCTGGTGAAGGAAATAAAATCATGACAATTCTTATAACTTGGGAAAATTATGCTATTGACACGAAAATAAAACTTTATCAAACTCTTTTTAAAAAAAAATAATGCATCCTCTTTCAATAAATCAGCACAAAGAACGTTCTTTTCCTCCCAGAAACTTGTACATGCCTTAGGGGAATAACACGAGCAGATGACTTTCTTAGCCATTTTCCAGCAGATTCTGCAAGGAATATGAGGGGTCAGACACTGCAACACATGGAAATTGATGCCTTCTGGAGACTCCTGGTCTCTCTGCACCAGTAACAGCAGTTGTGTTGAAGCCCAGAGTGAAGCCTGAACCCACAGCATCCGAACAGGTGCTGGTGTGGCAGCGGGAGGCAGCAACTGCCCGCTCTGCCATTTGCACTCCTGCTCCCAAGTACCTGCGTAGCATCTGCACGGCTCTGTTAGCGAGGACATCATGGAAGAGACCTGAGTAAAACTGGCAAAAGAAGCTGTAGAGCAAAAGCTTCGTCGTTCCTCCCTTGTGAAGACTGTAAGACTCTCTGCTCCAATTTGCCTGCTTCTTTCTTCCCAAAGGCACATTAGAGAAGAGGGAGCATTTGTTCTGTGTCTGTTTCTTTCTGAATAATAAGCAATCCTTCCTATTATCTGATTAGTGCTTGTTACTGTACAAATTAATTAAAATAAAAAAAGAGGAAAATAATTATTTTAGCATTCTACAGCATTGAATACCTCAGACAACACAGCTGCTTGACTGCATGGTTTGGGGCAACTACTCTTGACCGTTACATCTGTGTGCATGTGGAGGACAGTAACGGTGGTTCTGAGCAAGTATATTCTCAAGATAAATCCCATTGCTTGTACGGTTTCTTGGAATTATGTTTGCAGGAGCCAAAGTACTACAGGTCCCTGTTCTCTGAGGTAAGACTTCTTTGGAAAAATAAAATACGCTGTTTGACGTGTTTTGTTAATAGCATCCAACCAGGCAGGTAGGACATAGCTCTCCTCCCACAAAGCAAAAATACATGAACGATTAATAAAAGGTCTAATAATTCAGGGGATTATTCTGCCTGTGACTTAAGCCTGAGGAGGATCATTATCACCAGGCAGCAGAAGATCTATAAATAACCCACGGAGCCGAGTTTAAAGCATTAGTTTAGCCTCTCAGTGGAAATTTGGTGCATTCAGTTAAGTGTGGTTAGAGGCAAATATTATCTTAAAGCAACTTATTGTTTTACTTCACAGCAGCAAGGAAATAAGCATTTCTTATTATCAGGACGACTGACATTATTTCAGCCCGTCACTAAGACTTGTGGCAGAACAGGAAGAAAGAACGAGGCAAAGCTGCAATTCCCCAGCAAGCACTTGTTCTTAGAAACGGGGAGGAGGGGATGTATTAATTCTGAAAAGCCTGACTAATGCTTCTGGAAATCGATTCAGTCTACCCCTTCACGGACAGGTAGAGCAGAAGCAGCAGTGCTGCAGCCAGCCCCACGCTGCTGTGACCTGCCGGCAGGTCCCCAAGCCACCTGGAAGTAGTACTGGCAGAACAGATTACATGCCAAGATTAAACAACTGTTAGGCAGTAACAACTTTTTGGCACTTAAGTCTTCAGTCAAATTGGAGCAGGTGGCAGCCCTCACACGCCTCTGTCTTTCTGCGTATCTGTCTATTGTGGCAGGCAGTCTCCTCTTCCACGCCAGATCCTGAAGAAATGTTGTTTTAATAAAAGTTTATTTTACATGTTTCTATAAAGGATGTGTGCATATTCTATCTGGCCAAGTATTCTGCATCTCCTTCAGCTAGGTGGTTAGCGTATAATATAGGTGTCTGTGAGCTGTATTAGATGGCAAAGTTATACTGTTAATCTTAGTTTGCGCACTCAACCCCATGCCTGGTAATATGGCCCTTACAACTTTAGTGAAAAAATGTTTCACACCTGCCAATGAAAAAATACAATATTTTTCTGGCTAAAACAGTGATATTGCCTCCAAAACTGTTGATAAATGCATATGTAAAGGCAAAGCAGTCCAATACCAAGCTGCTAGAACTGTGGTCATTTAAAAACAATGCTTGAACAGGCTAGGTCTTCTATTCTTACCATTTTAATGATTATCTATTTATTATTAATGGCTACAAAAACTGTTTTGTTGTTCAACCTCTCTGTTTATATTATCTGTCTAGAGATACTGAAGCAGCCTGATACTTCCCTTCCTTACAAAATGAGTTGCAGGCAAGAGATAATAGGGAGAAAAAAAAAGAAGAAAGAGACTTGATTTTTTTTTTTTAATGGGTAAAAGCTGTATCACTGTAATAGACGTAGATAACAGAAGTATAATAGTTCATCCAGTGCGAATGTAATGATGTATGTACCAGCCCATGGAAATATGGGGAAGAGGGTAAGCACTACCAGTGTAAACTACCTGTAGGGAAATTGTTCTTGAAGCCTATGACTTCAGCAGACTGTAATGTTAAGGCTGCACTCAATCTGGGTCAAACTAGGTCAGAATGGTTTCAGTGAAAAACTCCATTTTCAATCTACAGATTGTACAATGAGATTTAAAAAATAAGGGAAAGAGGAAGGAAACAAGTTAGGAAAAGCCAGCCATTGTGAGGGTCCTGTGTGCACCAAGAGACTCTGCAGCCTCTTACGCCCCTCTGAGGCATCTGGCTGCCTTTCAGAACATGAAGGTGAGAAAGGCCAACTCTGAAATTGTAAGAAATGCCCTCTCCCTATAGCCATATAACATTGGGACAGGCTCAGGTGAGAGAGAGCTGTAGGAAGCCATATCAGGGCTTCTCCCTTCGCTTGCCAGGTGCATTTATGGTCAAGGTCTTCATCTTCATCTGCCTATGTCATAGGTATGCCTATGCCCAGCCTCCTACGTGGCTGATCTTGACCTTGCTCTGCTGAATTGACTTCCTGGCTTGATCCTGGACTTGCCCCATGACTACGGGCTTGCCTGGCAATCACTGGGCTGTGGCTGACTCCAATGAGCGCAACCAGACTTACCTTGCCTTGCTGGAGCCCTGGGACACTGCACCCAAGTCAGTGAGGCCACCGCCCCTGCTTGTTTTGTTGTCACCCCGTAGTTTCTGGCTCCCAATTACCTCTTAATATTCATTAGAGATAGGTCAGGAGAATAGGACTGGAAGAATTACAGACCAACCTGTGGAGCTTTGATAATGGAACAAATTATAAAGTACTCACTTGGTGTTCATCCTAAGGGCAATAAGGGGATTACATCAGCCAGCGTGGACTTCTCCAACACAGGTCAAGTCTGGCTCCTCTATTTTATAGACGGAACATCGAACCTAATGAATAGAGGTATGCCTATGAGTATGGCATAACTTCAATTTGATTAAGACTGTTGCTATAGTTTTACTATATTAAGATGTGTGTGTCTTTCACACAAAAACTAAGACACACCGGACAAAATGCTATTGATATTAGGTGAATGTGGAAAGTTCATATTCAAAATGGTTTCAAAGGTGGCTTTTGACAGTGTCAGACCTGGATGTGAGCTTAATGTTTTAATTAATAGCTTAAATGATAGGTGTAGGGAGTGCTTTTATGTAAGACTCTTTCCAAAAGAAAACCAGCAATTGTCCTAGGAGATATCAACATAAATTTAGCATATAAGTGAGACACTCTGTTGTCCTTGGAACTTGATACAGCCTAATTTGGAACATAATGCTTCCATATTTGAGTACCAATCTCAGTCTCAAAAAGCATTAGGATAAACTGGAGAGGTGAATGAGTGGTGAGAGGTTTAGAAAATAAGGCCCATGAAGAAGAGTCGAAAAAATTGATTTTTTTTTTGCATGGGAAGTGAAGATATGGAGGAAGATGAGTGACATTGAATGTGTAAAAAGTTGTCATAAAAGCACAGTAAACAACTGTTACTCTCCACGACATCAAGAACAGAACAAGTATTAATCTACTTTCTTCATGGCAAGGGAAACGTCTATCTTAAATATTAGGAATAACTTTCTAACTACATTTCAGCACTAAAAGATATTATTTACAGAATCTGTGGAATCTGCATGGCTGGACATGCCTAAGAAGAAGCTGTACAAATATCTGTGACAGTTACTGTGCTTGATCACAGAGAATGGAATTGATGGCTGGGATTACACCTAGTCCTACATTTCTGTGATTTTTGGGACCTCTATTGTAGTGGAGTAGACCTTCATTTAAATGTGGTATCCTATACTCAACCCCCACTACACTATATTATTACCTTGAATAGTTTCCTAGGTAAGAAAGTTCAATGCATAATTTAGAAGTTATTTTGTACACTAGTAACGGATGTATATTAATACACATTTTCCAAAATGTAACTAAGAAACTCTCATCACATTTGGCCAACCTGTCGACCTCACTGTCTAAAAAGGCAGGACAGAAAATACTTTTAAAAAGCAGCCAGCACTAAGTGGAGTGAACTCCACACACTCAGTATTTCCTAATCTGAAAGGCCAGTTGTATTTACTGTTATTGCCATCACAATACAAAAGCGTATTCCCAGAAGTGTTCCCTGGGATTCAGCAGTGGCTGTTAGTGCAGCAGCAAGATGCCCAATCCAAATTCAGGGCAAAAGGAGCTGGGCAATGACCGAAATATATTTTCCTGAGCTATGAATTAGTGAATGAGAAATGAACATTTCGGTTGTTTGCAATCAGCTCTCGGAGATAATGTTTTATTTTCCAGCCCATCCTAATTTTAAATGTGTGTCAAAGTTATTCTTTATCCTTGAAAAGCAAAGAAAATCATTTATCATGCAGAGATAAAGATGTATGCATATTTTATATCAATTAATTTTTTTTTTTTTTGCTTTTTGCCAATGCTGTACTTAAAAGCTCATAAAACTAATGTTTTTGTACTAATAAAGGAAAGCCCTTGAGACCTCATATTCCCTGTCTGCACAGAACTGCACAGATGAGGGCAAGATTCTCATAAATTCCTGCAACCTGAAAGCTGACTAAACGTTAGGTTTAACTGTGTTCTGGAAAATGGGAGGCGTTTGCAGGCGTTTGCAGGCATATGCCTGCACCAAGGGTGTAACCCTGTTTGCCTACATGCTCCAAAGAAATACATTCAGAAAGCAGAAGGCATCAGGCCAGGCAATTTGAGAAGCAATCTCATCACACAACTGTCTTCCCTCATTACCCACAATCTTCTTTGTTATCCCCGCTTTCATCATCGGGGTTTTTAGGAATAACTTGAGTCTGTGACCAAGATGTCATCAGTGTGAAAAGCTACCACTTTGCTCATCATTTTCCACCTCTCTCAAAATCTTGCATGTCCTACGACAGGAAAGTTGCTGTTTGTGACAGCTTATGCCTTTTCAGTGTCTTCTGTGGCTGCTGTAAAGAGAAGAAGTGATACTTTCTCTTTACAGCAGCCAGATACGATTGCTGTTGAAAGAAATTTCAAGCCTTTTTTGCTGTGGAGCAGACGATCTGGCCCTAAACACGTTATGAGATTTTACTTAACTTTTTGAGTAGTGTGTACACTATAGCAATTACTTATGTTCTTTAAGCTCTTCGAAAAAACCAAGCATGTTGCGATACATACATTAAACATCTGTATGTATGGCAACATGACCATTCGCAAGGGAATACTCGCTCAATGTGAAAGGCCTAAAATGAAAACATTTTGAAGAAGCACAAAATTCAGATATTCTCAGGTCTCCTTTTTGTACTTTGCTCACAGGCCTGAAAGTGATTGCCCTGGAAGCAATGCCCACTCATCTCGTTCACGCCGTATCTTGCAAGTGAAGCTCTTTGGCCGAGTGTGGCACTACCAGGGTGGAGGCAGCTAAACCCTGCAAGCTTTGAATAGAAATGAAAACGGGCTTTCTACTTGAGATCTGGTAGGAAGCTAGGTAAAAGATGAAAAATGAACTCCGGGGCTGGGATGGGGGGTGGGGGTGAAGGGAGAAAAAAAAAAATAAAGAAAGGAAAAAAGTAAGTAATTTAGTTCCTGAAAAGAAATTAAGAGAAAGCCACTATTAATTTCAGTAATTCCATATTTAACAGAGCATTTTACTTTGAAGTAAATCATCAGCAAATCCAGGTGTGATCCCTTTTCAGCATGCATGTCCTACAGCAGGCAAGTACATAGGAACTAGTTTTGTGCGGAAATAGATTTTTAATAGGCTTTAAAACGGATTTCCTGCTCTCGATTTCTCCAGACAAGACTGAAACACAGCCCTTTACCACCTGAAGTGAGATTAAATCTTCTCCATCATATATGACGGTCTCACAATTCAACAAAGCTGTGGTTTTTTTATCCCTGTAAACTCCTGCTTGTCTTACGTAAACACTGAGGTCAGAAGCACTTTCTTAAGTGACAGAATGGTAACTAGTAGTCTAGACGGAGGTTTTTAAATGTCCAGAAAAGAGGGAAACTGTTTGAAAATGTTTTTAATTTGCAGATATATTGTATCGGTTTGTGTTAGAAAGAAGACACACACTGGAAAAAAAAAAAAGGCATGTCAGTGATCTGATGGAAACAATTGCTGCTTAAAGAGTATTCAAGTTCTTTGGGGAAGCTTATAAAATAGTACGAAGCCAGAATTTTCCAAACTGATCATTGGAAGCTTGCTTTTATTATCAGATTTAACTAGAAATGGCCAACACCTTTCTGGATCTTTCACTATTGAAAAATAATTTGGTACATTCCATCCTGGGACTTGCCATAACGCTGTTGAGCTTTTGTTTATCTGAAGCTAACAGATGCAAATGTTGAATCAGCATTTTCCCAACTTTTCTGTCAGCAGATGGTAACATCACATATCATCTCTAGGATATACGTTTCTTTTTCACCCTCTTCCTCATGTCCTTTACCTATGTTTTCACTGCGTCTTTCTTCCAAGGAACTGTCCAAGTCTGACAGGAGTTAGAGCAAATCTTACACTAACCTTTTTGGCATCTAAAAACCAACTTCAAGCAATGGATTCTAGTACAGCTCGTGTCTCTAAGTGCTTAATATGCCTCTAATATAATGCCTGTGATAATACAGAAAAACTTGGATAAATGTGGAAAAGCAAAACTTCTGTTGTTGTGTTCCATGTGATTTAAGAACGGCTGAAGCACAAGCATCACTGGCAGCAGCTGTTTCTTCTTCACTTCTGAAAGCCTTTGACATCTTTCTCTCTATGTTTCAATAAAAACCTTATTAACTCACTTTGACCCAAAAAAAAAAAAAAAAAAGAATTGCTCCTCGTCTCAACAAGGATGTTGGGAAGCTGACAGTTCAAAGGCTGTCAGAATTATTCTTTTAAAACCTCTGCGTAAGTTTTTACATATGTAGCATATAGGCAAAAAAGCATATATATACTTTTTTTTTTCTTAAAGAAGTAAAATGAAGAAAGCACAGAGGAAAAAGGAAGTGCCAGAATAACACACAGTTCTGAGTTGTACTTTTTCTCCTTCTTTTAATCTTGCTAAAAATTAAAACATGATTTGCAATGTATTTAAGAAGAGAAACCAAGTGTTTGGAAAGTGACCTCTGGACCCAAATGACTGCCTCAGTCTTTCAGTTCTGGCTTTGATTCTGTCCCTATTTCAAGGTATTAAAATACGATTTGTTAGTAAAAAGGACCAAGGTGCAACAATAAGTTGAGTGTTAGCAGTTAAAACCTATATTAGTTCAGTTATGACATCACATAAAAATCCATGTTTAAAATTCAGCGACCTTGACACTTCTGTGTTTCACAAAATTCTAGAATTCTCCCATCTCCATTTTGTTGCCGATATGAAGTTATATCCTCTGTCAAAGCCAGGATTTAGAATTCTTTTTAGAGCTTCCCCTTTCTGCCTATAATGCAACACCTGACTTTAGGGATCAAATATAAGTGGCTCCATTGGAAAGTTCTTGTTACATTCCCTTTGGGCATTTAGAATTACTTTGGAGGAGCTGCTCTTTTTCTCCATGGATGTATAAAGAAGCTAGGAAGACAGACTCTCAATCCATTACTTATATCGGATACCTGAAGTTAGGCAGTGTGATAGTCTCCTTTGCTCCTATTACCACTCACTGCAGGATGTTCACCCAAGCTTTGAAGTAATTTAATAATTATAATGTAAATGACTTGGAGGTAGATGGATTTTAAAGGCTCTTTGCATTTATTACTGCAAGTTTTGTAGCTTGCGCCCTGAAAAAAATGACATGCACAAATCAGCTGTATGGTGCTGTGTTATCGCATGTAGTCACTGGACCACAACGATGCTGTTCAGCAGGGGACCGGCCATGGAAAATGAGTGATTTGGAGAAAGAGGTAAGGTTCTACAATAGCTTTCTAACAAAGGACGAGAGGGAAGCAGGTAAAACACCGAACTACTTTCAAGAGAGCTCCCTGTAAATTTAGGGAGAGGATTTTGTAGCACTAACAGGTACCCAGGCAACCACACTAGATGCCCTGCCTTGCAGTTCTTCTAAGGGTGTGGACCTGCCACAAAGACAACAGCGGAGAATGATGTAATTCAGAGAGATTGGTCCATTCCAGCCCTGCCTTCCTGTAAAAGGTTTAAATGTTTTTTATTTCTTAATTTTGTGTTAATCCTGATAAGAGGTTTTAAGGCTGCGAGCTAAGTAGGTTTGTGATATTATACTTGCTGAAAGATATAGAGACAGTGATCACAGAATTATATCTCTGTTTTCCCGAGACTGTTCCCTTCATTTTAGCTACAAGTACTTATTGTGTCACAAGACCACCGCATTTCTCAGCTACGCAAATCTTAACACCTTACTTGCTTGTTTACATGGCAATTTAGAAAAAGAACCTCCTCTCACATGATCTTGTTCTAGCAAAGCCAGCTAGAAATGTGACATGTAAAATAATTCACCAACACCACTCTTCCCTTTCAGACTTCAGAACAGCTCTTGTTCTTCTCACTCAGTCTCATAATAAATTATTGTTATTCTGAGGTCATCTGTAAATCAGAGTGCAGCACTAAGAAAATCAGACTCCATAAAATTAATAAGTTTTAACAGCAATCAGGCAACTTGTAATTTTTAAACATAGGGAAGCTCAGGAGAACATATATATTTACTTTTAATACCAAATTTGTGTTTGGAACAGTGCCCTCCGCCCGTCAGGTTTAATAGGAACACAGGATCTGCCATGGTCCATTAAGTCAATGATCCATCAAGTCCAATATTCTCCACTCCGTCTGGCAAATGCAAGATGCTTCAGAGGAAGGCAAATTGCCCATCATGCACTTGGCCAATTTTTCAATTTGAATAGTCCGTTGTGCAAAAGCCGTTCCATTCTTCATGTCAAGTCCTTGTCCCATATGGTTACAAATGTTAAAGTAATCAAGCAGCACGAATGACCCGATGTACCGTTTTAATAATATTTAAGGCTATGTTTATGCTCTGATTGGGTCTGTTTCTCTTGAACTGTCAATTGTTTCTGTGCACGATGCTCCTCACATTCATTCTCATCACATCTCCTATTTCTACTTCAATTCAGCAGCCAAACAAGTCAACAGTATTCACAGATCCCCACAATTTTGCATCAGTATTAAAAAATCAGTTATGATTTTAAATAAACATTAAGGGATATTTCCATTAAACAGCCCCTGGGTGTAACAAAACAGCGTGCACCGGTCAGAGCACTACAGCAGTGCTCCACGGAATTTCCTTCATTTGAATCACATTCTATTGCCGCGCAGGAGTATCTTTTAATTTCTGAGGTGAGAAAAATGTCTAATTCAGATCTCAGTACTTTGCAGCTTTGACCTGTGCCTAACAAATGCTAATGAATTGTTGGCTAAGGGACTTGGTATGTTGTTAGACACTAGCAACCACAGAAAGATGTTTTCATTTTTTCTTTTGATATAATTCGCCTATTTACTTATTTATCACTTTCTGGGCATAACATTTTTGTTTTCTTGTTCTCTGCTGTTTTTCCTTCGGGATTTCATTACCATTTGGGTAATATATATTGGGATATATTTTGCAATGTTATCATCTTTCTTTTCTTTTCATTGTCTTGCACCTTGGTTATACTATAGGAAACAGTGTTTATGAAACCATCTCAGACATGTTGGTTAGATGCACCCTCCTACATGAAGAGTACCTTACATTCTGGGCAACGCACAGATGTCAGAAGGACAGGACTGGAAAGTAAGGTCAGAGGCAGCACTGTAGTGACTGGCACATTTTCTATATATATTTATAGCTTAGGATTATATTGTATGTTCTGTACTGTTGTGCTCTGTGGCCCTGCAACAGAGGGAAGAGGACTCCATGAGATAGTGACTGAATATCTGTATAAGAAGCAGAAAAAAACTTTCAAGATAAGCACATGAAAAGAGATTATGGATACTATAAAATGCAGATTTTTCTTTTTTTATCTAGGCTAGTTTGGGTAGAGCTGCTCTTTTTCAGCATTGCATGGCAGAGAGTATCTGGGGGATCTCATAGCTCTAAGGGACCATGGGAGAAAACAAATATAAGAATATAATACAAGGGGGAGAAAAAGGTAGAGGAGAGTATGACTGAGACACCTTTTCTGTCAGGTATTCATATACTCCTGTGCAATCAATCCTTTCAATTTCTGAGTGTCAGACAGAATGGGTAACGTAACGGATTCACCCTTGCCAAAAGGTTTGCTGAAATTATACTGAATTATGTTAACCACTAACAGAATCTGAAAATAGACTGTTCAAAAATGGACAAAACTAATAGCCTGTTTTAAAGTGAAAGTGCCTCAACTGTTAAGAAGTTAAAGAGATCCCCTTTGATGGCTTATGATAAAATTTAAAAAATAGAAAGTTTGAGTGTATAAGGCTCTTGAAATTGTTGTACCTAATACTGCAGGTTAGGTTTTTTCTTTATGATTACATATGTAAAAGATTTTCTTAATTTCAGAATCTGATTTTGGCCACATTTTTATTTTTTACAACTTTTAAAAATACTCCTGCATGTCTCTTAACATGCTGTTTTTACATCTGGGATGTATATTTACACGTGTGTCTTTAACAAGCTCTTGAAAGAAGGAAGAAATTTGGAGAAATCTTTGGATTTCTTCAAATTAATTCCATGGATTTCACATGATGCCCACATCAAAGTCCACAATGTGCAGATTCCTAATTTTCCAAAATCTCTGACTTGCCAGGCATATATTTCTGTCAACACCTGCTTATCTGACAAGGAAACCATTTGTATCACTTTTCCCTTATAGCCTAATTCTGATGCTCAGTATTCCAATTTTTCAGTGTTTACCTCTTGCTATTAAGATGAAATTTTATTTGAGCTGTCTATTGGTATCAAATCCTTCTTAGTCAAATCTAGAAGCTGGGGGATGGACAGGGATTCCTAGAGAAAGACTTCACTGTTGCAGTGGTAATGCAATGAAAAATATTGGGGGAGATGGAAATATCTATTATGGGCATACAAATGCTTTCTGCATGAAAGACATTTCCTTGTGTCTGTCTTTCATATTATTGCAAAATAGTTTGCCTTATACTGCTCTTCTGCTGAATAAGCATCTCTGGTCTAATTTTCCGAGTTTTAATGGGTACTGTAGTTGCTGTTTACTCCTAAAAACCAGGACACAGGTGTTTTAAAAATTAATGCAATCTATGAGGGTCTCCTGAGATTTACTTTTTCTCCTTAATTTATCTGAGGTACCAGTCTGACTGGATTTGGCTGTGTTCTGAAACTCTAGGGAAAATTTCTTCCAGCTTTTCATGAACGTGGGTTACTGTTTTTATCGAAAGCCAAATATGAAATTCAAATTCCACTGAAAGTGATTGCAATGTTTCCATTGACCTGAACTCACCAAAAAGAAAAGTACAATATCCTTAAACATTTTTGCTTTCTTGAAGTTGGAAATCTGACCCGCACACCTCTGTGTCAGCACCTGGTTACACACGCTGGGGTACTACAGGGACTGCTGAAAGACAGCAGTGCTGAGGTTCTTTAACCTTACTTTCACCTCTACAACCCTCTTCCTCCCCAAAACACATATTAATTGAATCGAACAGCTGCCTGTTACCGACAACGGTAGAGTTATTCTAATTTTCATGGCAAAAGATATTGCGTCTATACTGTATTTTAAATTGGCTTCAGGAATAACTTATAAGTACTGTCCTGTCTCCCTTTCCCCACACTTTCCCATTTTCCCTGTCAGTCACTTTGAAGATTGTTACCATTAAGTGCAGTGTCTTCTCACAGAAACATCCTGTTTGGGTTTTTTCTTTCTTTCTGTTATTGAGCACCTCTCAGCTGCTAGAAACTTTGGCATTTCCTTGCTCCCTTTTCTGAAAAGTGGCTTTTCTTACATACAAGGCAGGAAAACTGCAACAAATGTATACATAGGAATTTTTTTTCATTTCATAACACAGAATACATACATGGGATCCCCAACCTTGCAGGACACCTGAAATTGGCATGAGTTAAAGGCGTTGTGTGCTACCCAAAACCAGGCTGTTGGCACTTGGTGGCTGCTTTAATCGGGCAAGTATAAAGCTTCACTGTGTCTCTAATATTGATTCTGATTAATTCCTAATGAATGTCTCTGAGTGCATCTTATTTCAGAGATAAGATGTGGCCTCTTCATAAGAAGTTTATTACCAAAAGGCTTAAGACTAATCCACCAATTGCCAATACTATCTCCCGGTCACTTGGGAATGATGATATTCAAAGTGCTCAGTGCTTCACTGTGCACTGAACACTAAAATGTTTCAAGGGTAATAATTCTTTTGTAGAGCCAGAAACATGATTTTTGCTATACCAGATACTGAACCATTTTGTCACTTGGCCACAAATGACTCGGTAGCTCTGCAGGAGGATGTACTCCTACTCACAGCACAGCTACACTACTTAGCAGGGTCTTCTTTTAATCTCCTCCCCTTGTAGTTGCCCTTTCCTCCAACACAGCAAAGCAGTGGTTTTGGGTGACCCACTGAGCTGCTGTCACTCAAACAGCTAACACCTGTGGTTGAGTGTTATCGCCTATTCCACAGCAGCCCATGGAAGGAAAGATTACATTTTCAATCAACACAGATATTTGCTCCTTTTCCAATATGAAGAATTTAATGCTTTGAGGTATGGCAAGTAGTTAGTACTAGATGGTATTTATCCAAGGGTTCTGATGCGATTCAAGAAAATTAGGCTCTGAACTATGACAGAATCAGGTAATCTTTCAGTCAAAATCACCAGGCATCCTGGACAACAGAGCTTTGAATAGTAAAAACCAGGATGAAGGATTTTCTCCTCCTCAGGGAGCCACGCTTGTCACTTAGATGTGTCTTTTATAATGGTAAGCTGCTGTTTAAATTTATTTCTGCTAAGATGGCACAAGGCAGAATGTGTCCACAAATTAAAATATAGTACAATATCAGTTCACAAAACAATGTGAAAAAAAAAAAGATTTGTTTCTGGGTTCAAAAATAATTGTGAACTATGTTAATTCATCATGACCTGTTTGTCTCTTGCGATTATTTTTATTATGTCCTGCTTTCCCTATTCTGATCCCCACAGTGACTCAAATCCTGCTCCCTGACTTAGAGAAAGATCGAACTGTGTCCAAATATATTCAGACTTAATTACTTGCGCAGGACTGAAATCATTGCTAATTTGCTAAAGTAGGAGCTACTCTGCACTCCATATATCCACTGTGACTCTCAGTCTCATTAGCTGAAACACCAAATACATCCATGAGAAAAATTTTTCTATCGACCAGCAAGGGGATAGTGGGATGCATTGCATTCATCCACCCATATTTGAAGCACTGTCCAAAACAAAACTTAGTTGTTAAAGATGTTGGTTTGTGACAATAAATTTACTTATCACATGGTTGCCAGCACTCAGCAATAGGTTAAGAGTCATGTTTACATTTTCAAGGAGTATGGACTGAGACAGCGCAACTCATTTGAGGAAGAAAATCCAGCCTTATACATAAGTTGAAGTAAAGCAAATCTTATGAAAGTATATTTTTTAAAGTTTATACGCTACATACAGTCCCCAGGGCTGTACAGATAAGGGAATTGATTCCGTAGTCCCTTTCCTAGTAGGACTTCTGTTAACTTATAATTTCTACTAGTATAAGTGAAAAGAGAGGAATAAAACTTAATTGGCATAGGCTCAGGATCTTGTGGATTTGTTCAAAACTGTGCAAAGACATTGTATTTGTTTAAAAACATATCTGGCTTGCCTTAGAAAAAAAAGGAAATAACAGATGCAAATATGTAAATATATACAGAGTTGCCAGTTAATGTAAAAGAAAAAAAAAAAAAGATTATTATTATTTGTCCATTTCATCTAGATAGACATTCTGCAGACCTTTGAAAACATAGCTAGTATCTATCTAATGGTTTTATTGGCAGGAGACAGCAGTAGCCTTTTAATACCATAAAGGAGACCACATAATACAACTGCAACACAGAGATCTGAGGGCCCGGTTTCCAGTAGGTGATGTGACAGTATTTTATGCCCACTCAGGTTTCCAGTAGGTGATGTGACAGTATTTTATGCCCACTCAATTTGCACGGGCTCGAGCGGCTGCACACTGTGTACAAAATTACAAGCTCGAGTCTCAGGAATTTCTCTTTTCATCTCATTTAAAAGCCTTAAATCATAATATTAGTTCTGAGGCTGAGATCTGCTTACAGATCAGTGACATCACATCACTCCTCCTTTTTTCTTCATGCTGATTAACCTGTTTAGACTTTCATAGAAGTCCTTGATGTAGGAGCTGAACGTCCTTGAAAACACTGGGTTCTTGGCAAGTAGGCAAATTCCCAGTATGAGGCAAAGGCCAATTTTGCTTTCATTACACTGTTGCTATTCCCACCAACTTCCCAATTTTCATGAAAGTAGTACACACACATTAGAGAAGGGTTCCGTGTACTGTACGACCTGGATTCTATTTCTAGCATTACCATGAGTGTTTTTTTCCCTCTCTTCACCCATCACTTCAAGCAAATAAAAACCAGTTTTGTCTCTTGAGAGAAGACACTCTTTTTTATAAAGCCGGAAAATAATCATTTGGCATAATCATACGACATACAAGGCTGTTCTGCAAGGGAAACTATTACTAGAAGTTTCTTGGATCTTGCTGATTCTTAAATCTAAATAACAACAATCCAGTTTTCAACAAGCAGGTTAGATTTATTTTCTAATTAACACTGTTGAAATGTACCTCAGAGAAATTCCGGTAAGAGAAAACTCCAGAGCGTATTCATTAAATGTCCTTTTCCCCCATCACTTACCAGTCTTACTGACTTGCATATCCCCTCAGTTAGGTCCTGCATAGATCTGGAAGGTATTACTGCTATGCTAGTTCAGTCTAAGAATCTGAATGTATTTCCTGATATTTGCGTACCCTGAATGCCAGCTGTGCTATCTGTTTTCGTATTTCAATTCATTCATTTGCCTAACTTAAGCTGAAAAAAAATAGAAAGAGAAATATGGAATAATTTGACAATATTTCAAGGAAATTTATTGCTGTGAGTTCTTTAGACATCTTATTTCAATTTTGAAAAGCCATTTTTGATCACTCCCTTCCCGCTGAAGAATACTGCCAATAGAAATTTTACAATCGGAATTAGGTATTTCTCATAATTTTGAGGACGACAGAAAAATTCCACTAGACAGTAGTCGATCCATATAAACAAAACCCCGTTCCAATCCAATGCCATCCTGTCTCGAGCAAACCAGTCTGGTGAAAAGAATGAGAGATTGTATTCTGGCTGCAATTCCAACTTGAACATGAAATACATACGACATTAAACCCATGTCCTAAACAACCCCAGTATGAAGAATAATCGAGCACTTTCAGTAATATAATACCATACCATCAAGACACAACAATGATTTTTCAATTCTTACTGTCAGGTAAGGCAGTGATGGCTGAATTTTAACGAGACAAGGATTCTCAAATCCCTATTCCGATACCATGTTCTGGTAGCAGCCTGGTACTTCAAACTGTGGTAAATTTTCTATAGATCATTTTATTGTGACTGAGATGATTGTTTCCTTACACATTTCAGTTGGAAATGCAACATACTTCTAAGCCTGTAATGATACAAAGTACATTTGAGGTTTGGAATGGATTCTTTTATTGCCATCCTGGCTGTTTTTCAGGTAGGATCTCCTTCAAATAAACAAAGGGGAGAATTTCTCCACTATTATTGTGCTGTAGAGTTCAAATGCAAGCAAGTGATGGCCAAAATTGATGACCAGAAAGCAAGTAAAGCAGGATGAAGAAAAGCACTTAACCTAAATGCACATTAGGAACCACGTGTTTCGGCTTGGTGGCTTTCTAAGAGTATGATAAGAAAGAGAAAAAGATTTGGTCAGCTTTTCTTACATTATCCTTTTCCTTCAGCATCAAGAAGGAATGAATTCTCACTTCCCTGAAAAATTCGACTGGCATTTCCTCTCTAACACAGGCAGTGAGGGAAAAAAGATCGGTTAGAAGTCCATGTTGCAGGCACATTGTGTCGTAGAAGCAGCATCCTTCAACATGGCGCTTATAGTTCTATACCATGACTTTAGTATGGTTTTTTTTGCTACTGTCTCACATGGCATTCTCAGAAGCAAACTACAGAAACAGTTTAGGTGAAAGTTCTATGGCATGAAATACACAGTACTGTAATTACTTGGAGAGTTATAATCATTTTACCTCTCGAAATGGAGGGATGTATCATGAAGGCTTCTGCAAGGGTGGCTTGGATAACTGAACAGTCATCGCCTTTCATTGTAGAAACAGCAAACTGATGTCTAGTTAGACAATATTCATATAATGCAAAACACACCCTATAGAACACATAATTCAAATTAGTGATGGGAAGTGCAACAGAATAAGCAATAACGTGACTTTCTTGAAACTAAGAACCAACATTAAACCCCTTCTTTTACCTACTTCTTAAAAGAAAATAAACCTTGATATGTGGAAGCCTTGCTCTAATCATGCATTTGGGAAGCAAAAGCATTTCTCATCTACTTTCAGCTGTACTTTTATGTTTTGTTCTCAAGGGAAATTCTAGAGGCAATTGAAAGTCCACGCCTGTAGCCCACTGTAATAACAGAGGATTTTTTTTTAACAAAGGAATACAATATGGGCAGTATATTTTTTTTTTAAGTTAAAGGGCCCCTGCAAGATTACAAATCTTGATGCAAACAGATTGTTGCATGGCTACGCTCTAAAATATGTAACACTGATACTGTGTGTATAATTCGGTTAGACACCTAGACTGTCCTAAATGAATAACCCCAAGTACTTCAAAGTTAGAGCAGCTACACAATATATTAGTTTCTTAGAGAGTAAAAATTGTATGTAGTTCCATTTACGTAATTCCACTGAAGCTCAGTGGGTTTTTGCATGTGATGAGACATAAAAAAACCCCACTTCCCTAAATAGTTCAAGATGCAAACTGATTAAACTGACAAAAACAAAACCCAATTCTTTCTTCAAAGCTGTAGCTGCGTAAATTATCTCTGTGAAACTCTTGGTTGGCTTTTCCTGTGCTTCATGATTACGAATTTTGTACATATGGAAAACAACAAAGGCAAAACCATAGCTGATACTGAAAAGAGTGTACAGTGGGAGGTAATGAGCATTTTATACTAAGAGACTACTTAACAATGCTCAGCAGTGAGGATTCTATCTACACACTCGTACTTGGATTTAAAGTCCACTTTCTCTGAAGCAATTGGAAAACTTACATGAATTTCACTAGGACCTGCGTTTTTGAATACAGATTCATGGAAATTTATACTGCTAGCCACAAAATGCTTCAAGAAACTTTAAATCAAGAGGGAAATGGCATATCAGCAGTGTGTAGGCAAAGGAATAGCTTTATTGTTTATATAAATTGAAATGCAGTTTCTGTGTACCTACAGTTCTGCATACTTTGTGTGTAAAAACCACATACTCTGCCTTGGTTTTAACAGGATTGCAGTTTTGTCACGGAATAATTTTCCCTATGGCATAACACACACAAAAAAAATCTCGGAATAATAAGAAGTAATACTTCTCCATACAGCAAGAACGTCTGTGGCTGGTGTCTACAGAGTGTAATTAGCTCTGATTACATGCAATGGGCGTCTTAACATCCTCCCACTGTTTTTCAGTTTGATACCATGCAGAATTAAACCAGTCAAGTCTCGGGCAGAGAACACTTTGGAAGCCTTGACTCGGTTTTATCATCAGTAAGACAGTCAAAAGTGCCTCTTTTTACCTGAAAATTTTAACTTCAACTGTTCCCAGCGCAGGGTGGCATATTTCTCTAAATAATGAATCAGCTTTATGCGAGTTTGACCGGGTTGTGCATCGCTTTTTTTGTGTGTGTGTTGGGGCTGTTTTATCGAAAACCACCTTGCCGGTGGCAGAACATCTCCTCGCACCTCACCCAGCCCCGGGCACCGTCGGAAGGGCTCGGTACCGTCTTTCCAGGGACTTCACGGCGGCGGGGACCCTCCTGAGGAGTTCCGACAGCACCGGGGATACCAGTACCTGTCAAACAACCGTGTGGGGAGAATTTTTTGACCTCCGCGGGGGCGGTGGAGAGAGTCCTGTAATGGCGCCTCCCCCTCCGCGCGAGGAGACGCCGTTGGGCGGGAAGAAGTGGCGGGAGGGGGGGAAAGGCGTCCCCTCCTCTCCGGAGCGCCCGCCGCGGTAGGCGGCTGCTCCCCTCCGCCGCGGCTCGGCCCCTCCGCCTCAGTAGCGATGCTGTCCTAGCGAGGGATGATGACAGGGAGAGGAGAGGGGCAGAGCCGCCGCCGCCGCTGCCGGGAGCCCTGTCTTTTTCTCGCCTCGCCGGCACTTCCCGGCTCCCGCTGCCGGGCTGCGCATCGCGCCGGCTTCCTGACGGGAAGGCGAGCAGAGGGGCGGCGGTGGTGGTTTTATGGTGAGGGTTTTGTCCTCTCCAGGTGCTCTGGCTCCCGCCGGGAAGGGCTTTCCTTCTCCTCCTCCTCCTCCTTCTGCCTCCTTCCTCGCCGCGCACGCTGCCGGACGAGGCCGGCCGAGAGCGGGAGCAGCCGGCACCACCACCACCGCTGCCTGAGGGGACCCTGACCATGTCAAGCAAGGGCAGGAAGAGCAAGGAGCAGGGGAGAGTGACCTTCCCCCCGCAGCAGCAGCAGCAGCAGGAGGAGGAGGAGGAGGATGGGGCAGAGGAAGAGGAGCAGCAGCGTCGGCGTCGCGGTTGGAGAGGCGTCAACGGGGGGCCGGAGCCCCCTCCGCCACCTCAAAGAGCCGTTAAGACCCTCCGGGAGCCCTACGGCTACTACCCGCCCCCGCCCTTTGCCAGCACCATGTAAGTCGGGCCCGGGGACGGGTTAAAGTGGGTGCTGGCCGGTAACTTCCTCAAAGGAGCGGCGGGGAGGGGACCGATCGACCGACCGGTCGCTGGGTCCCCGGCCAAGTTGTGGCGCTGGGCCCCGGGGGAAGCGGCCAGGGTGCCCCGCTCCCTCCCGCAGCCTCCCCTCTGCCCCCGGCCTGGCCTGGCAGCAAACGGGCGTGACCGGTGCAGCGAGGGGGAGACGAGGCCGGTTGGCGATGGCCTGAGGTGCGAAGATTTCGGAAAAAGTGCCTTGAGGGGACTCTGGGCGCTGCCTGCCCCTGGTCCCCCCCTGTTCCTTCCTCCCCAGCCTCTCGGCTTGCAGATAGGAAGGCAGGCAGGGGTGCCAGGGTATAAGAAATTTCATCTCTTTCCTTCTTTTTTTTTTTTCTTTCTTTTTTTTTTTCCTGGCTACTAGCCTAGCTACAGAGAAAACCTAATTAATTAGCTCAGCTGAGGCTTAAAAGAACCCGCTGCACTATTTTGCGCTAGCAGTGCTAACGCATCCCTTTTATATATATATATTTTTTTTTAAATCTAGGTTGTGATAAAACCAGACTCACCACAGAAATCTAGGGCACCTGTGTGGAAAAGCCTTGGTTCTTGAGATCCATCTTGGTCCTGTTTGATGTTGTCTTTGGAAATTTCGGTTTGTTTTTTTTTTTAAAGATGTGATCTGATACATATACTGACCACGACTAGACTTGCTGCAAGTCTAAAAAATTAAGTTTAAGTAATGTTAACTTTATTTTCTCTGACCAAATGTAGGTTGTCGGTGAATTATTCACTTATTTTTATAACATGCTGCAGTTTAGATAGACTTATCTCTGAGAATTACTTCAGTATTTTGTACTTTCAGGACAATATTTAGTTCTTAATTAAGTATTTTAATTACTAGGTGACAAACACTTTATTTTGAGTTTTAAGATAACATATTCAGCATTTATAGAAGAAGCCTTAATTAAAATCACCTTAGAGACAACTGTAAAGTACAGGAATAATTAGAGTGGCGCTTAGAATGAGGTAACCACAAATAAAAGTGCTTTTTTCCCACCCCAGTGCAGAAATCCTTTGCAAATACCCTGTACCCAGCAATCCAGACTTCAAGTGAAGGAGTCTTTCACACGTGTTTAGCTCTCTGAAAGTTAGTTGTGCTTAAGTTGTCTGTCTAGGCTCCCTCTGTAGTTGACGGGATGAGAGCGGAAATAGCAGTGGGCAAGCCAGCGTAGTCATTAATCTTCTTTTTTTGATTGCCTGTCTTTCTTGGTTCACCATAAAAAGAGCTGAGAGAATTCGTTTTGGACACTTTATTTTTAGATAGCTGAAGCGAGCTCGGATGATTTGTTAGCTATGAGTCCTAAACTTCGGGATCCCTTTTAAATTAGTGTCTTCCTAGAGCAGTTGGTGTATTCCTTTCTTTTAGAAATGGGTATTATGCCACCAGGGACTAAAACTAGGGTTCAGTTTGCACAGCTATAGGGTGTTTGAGCTTGCAGTGAGCTCTGTCTCTTGGAATTGCTTCCCAGTGCTTCTTGTCATCCTGTCCTGGGAATCTGTGACAGCAGTGATTGCAAGCCACTGCCCCGTGGACTGACAAAAGTGCTGTCATTAATCAGTGTGTTAGGAATGTATTGAACTGACAGAGCATAGAGATAGAAGACCCACAACTACTATTTCTTCCGTCATGTGTCCGTGTTCACCCTCAGCATAGCAGTGGGATTTTTCTCCTGGAGTAACAGTTTGTGTTTGGTGCTAATGCCTAAAATCATAGCGTATGCTAGTGAAATAAATATGAGTACCAGTTTGCTCATGATGCGCTCAGGTTGACACATGTAAGGCTCTAGTATGCACAAAGTGAGTATGAGAATCCTTGACTGGAAGAATTTGTAGTCTAAATATTCAGTAGTGACAAACGGTGCGAGGGGAAAGAGGCAGGAAGATGTGAAGTAGTTTGCACAGGAGGATGTGCTTAGTTGGTATTTGAAATGTCTTGGCTTTGAAAGCTGTAGCCTGTGCAAGATACCTGTCAATGTACAGCTAGCTCCCTCCTGCGCCAAGTATCTCTGGAAAAAGTAATTAACCTCAGGTTCCCACTAAGACTGCAGGCTGGATGCAATACTTGTTTCACAAGGTACTGTATGTCCCAGGGGGAAAAATGTGGACAAAATGTGTAAATTAAATGTAGTAGGCATTGGATGCCTGATTTCCTGAGTCTCTCTGAAAATCATAGCTCAGTTTCCTGAGTGGAATGACAGGACACAAGTAAAGGACTGAGTGTAAAAGGGGCTTTAAAATTCTTTTTGCTGCAGCCCTTTCAACCCATTTTTTTCCTGGTGAGATGTTTTCCTTTTGCTGTGTGTGCATAGATGCACTGCTATCATCAAAATGTTGTCTTTTTCCCACAGGGATTCAGATGGTTAATATTTTCTGTTGAGGAGTTAGTGAAGAGTAAATGGTAGGAAAAAACTCCGCATAGTTTGTGGGGCCGGAGGGGAAGGAACAAAGTAAGGACGTGTACACCTCCTCCTGATATCTCATTGTATTTTGTTCCATTTTTTGACAAATTCTTTCCAGTTTGGAGCCAGAACTTCTGCGAGCTGACATGAGGGCATTTTGGATGATGGATTATGTCATTTCAGACCAGTGGGAGAGTATAGACCCGAGTCAGATGTTGCAGCTGGCGTGATTTATGTTCTGCTGTTCAGCTGAATTAGCCTCCCTCTTCTGGAAAGCCCAGGCAGTAGTAGTTCACAGAAAGGACAAGGAAGCTCTCACTTATACATTTTAGATTTGGTGCAGGGATTCCCAAATCGTGGGGAACATGCGCAAGCTTCCATGCAAACATCCATGAATGTGACACTACTTTTACTGGCAAGGAAACAAATTTACCAACATACTCTCTGGCACGTGGCTGCAGCAGAGATTCGGGAGAGGCAGTGAGGCCGGGGCAGTTGCCCCTCTAACACTGCTGGTGGCCCCGCTCAGGGCCAGGAGCTTCGACCTCACATGAACAACTCATTCTTTTCCTGTGATGGTAACAAAGCAAGCGTTAGCTTAGTTTAAGAGATCTCAAGAGTCGTGAGCTAAAATGCTGCTCATGTGTGTGCATATATGAGCACTTACTTTTGGGAGTAAGGCAATTATAATTCTTTAATTTGAAAACTGGGCCCTCGGAGGTTGCTTTTGGCAGAACAAGAGACACAATCCTCGTCTCTCGTGCAGCTCACTCCAGTGTTGCTGCTTTTAAACGTGTGTGCGCATCGCTGTTTCCGTGATGTACTTATCTGATCTGTCTATAATCACTGGACTGCATTTCCTTTTCAGAGCTAGGATAGAGTCAAGATCACTGACGTTGTACTGCAGTTTAGCAGCGGGGTAAACTGCTTGTAAATTGTTGATGCCGTCTTTTATTGCATTTCATAGTTCAGGGACAATAACAGCCTGTTCTTCTGTACAAATGTTAGAAAATTGCTCTATGGATCTGGGAAGGCCCAAAATTAAACCTCTGTTTCTCCAACTTCTCTGTTTTTCTTATACAGTTTGCAGTGTTAAAAAATAGGCTTAGAAACAAGATTATAAATCTTTTGAATTGCTGTTGATAAGATAGTGAACGGCAGAACACAGGAAGTTCTCAGGTCAAGTGCTTGTCCCGGATTTCTGTCCTTGTGCTGCAATTCTGAAAGTTTGAACCTGTAAAGGGATGGGTAGGCTAACGGAGTAGAAATCTGTAATTGAAACACTCCATGGTGGAAACGGAGGAATCATCATACTTATTCCAGTCCTTTGCAGTTGCTGTGCTGCTCAGATTTCTAGCCTTATACATAGGAGTAACTCTGTCAGGCAACAATACCATGTGGTGTAAGGTCGTAGTAAATGTGATGCGTACAAGACACAAGTGGCCATTGCTTGTTTAGTGGAAATTTTTTTAAAGTTTTTTTTAGTTGCACATATGAAGGCCGTACACTTTAGATGAGACTATTTAAGGGAAACATAAATATATTATAACATAGGATAGGTTTTTGTGTCTTACGACATTACCTGGTTTGTAACAAACCAGTCAGTTGTTCAGCGTGTACAGGACATTACTTGATCTGAAAGCTTGTGCTACTTATCGTTAGGTAAAGGTCTTGGAAGGCGATATGCTCCTTTAGGAGCCGTGGCCTCACTAATGTCAGAGTTCTGCTGCAAAGCTGAAATGGAGATGCTCTGCTTTTGTATTATTCAACAAGGGGCTTAGGGTCCTGTCACATCTTGGTGAATTGTTCATCATCTTATAGTGAATTATGTTCATTTACAGCTATCCCTAAGTTAGTGAGAGTTTGCCTAAGTAGGAAGCCGTGAACTATACTTAAGCTGAGAAATGGCTAATAGTAGCAGTATAGTTAGGAAATAAATCTTGTAACTTGAGACTATCCTTGTTTTATACTGATGAATGGGTGATTCTGAAAGTTGGTGTACGTTTGCTGAACTTCTTCCTTCTTGCCGGTGAAGCTCTTCAGTTCCTCGAAACAGCTGCCTACAGTGAAACATGTCCAGATGTTAACTGAGGTACTTCAGTTGACATGATTGCTCTTTTCCAATTCCATCTTTCTTATTTGTCGGAGCAGCAAACAGAGGCTTGAGGCTTTGTAGACCCCTTGGCCACTTATCTGCTCTGAAATGTGAAAAACAGTTGTGGAAAAAATGGAGGGGCTCAGCTGCTGCTTCTTGGTAGCCAAAGGGGACTAAATTCTGTCCTCTCACCTTCCTGCTGCAAACCACGCAGTGTAATTATGCAACCTGTGTGCTGGGACTAGAACTTACTTAATGTCACGGTGTATCTCTGCTGAAGAATTAGCATAAAATAGTTGGGCATTTTCTTGCTTGGTGTTCTTGTGGATTTTTTGCCATGCGTTCTGCAGATTTTTAATTTTTGGTGTTCTTTCAGCTATTGGGAACTGTTGGGAAGAGGAGCATCACAATTCCCATCTTTCCTTCCCTCTTAATGCAAGTTGTCAGCTCCTTACAGAGTCAAGGTTGAGAATATGAACTTTAAAGGCTTAGGAAATAGAACCCAGAGAATACATGCACACTGAGTTCTATTTTAACCATATTTTAAGCCCGTCTGATGATATTTAAAGATGTGACTTGAGGTTTTGTTGTTTTGATTAATTCAGTTGGCAAATATTATATATAAAGTGAGCTGAAAATGGTTAAATAGTTAGAACTAAAATTTTAACCATTTTCTTCGTGCTTCAGTATAGCATAAAAGTATTCACTGTAAGAACAGGAGAGCAGAAAATGGAATAGGAGACCTTGTACCTGATGCTTTTTGCATGCAGTACTCTGACCAGAGCTGTGCTGGCTTCAAAGTCTTTGAATTTCCTAAGGGAAGAAGAGAGGTGTGGAGGAACCTAACAGTCTTCTGGCTCTGTGGTGCTCTACAAGATGTTTTGCTTTTCATATTTTTGGGAGGTCTTGACAATATTTTAGTCATTAAAATACCAAGCAATTTTCATCTTTATTTTGAGAAGATGCTGCAGTCACTTCAAATATAACATTTTTGTAACAAAATTGATAGCTAAGGATATCTTCCTTATTGGGAAGATATTCTAATGCAACAGCTTTGGAAGGGTATATCTTTCTTTACAGAAGTCAGATGAGTCACCCAGTCAGACAGTGGGTTTTGAAAGAAAGATAGATAAACCAGAAAATAAGTGTCATATTTCAAAATATGCTGAAAAATTATGCTGAATATACAGGGAGAAATGTATTGTTGTGTGTTTCATAAAAGATAAATGAGATTCGGGATGGCAGTTTAGAGTCTTCTTAAATGAAGAAGTCAGCATGAGTCAGTTTGTTCTCTGTCTTTTTTACCTTTTTAATACACATACTTTTTTTTTTTCTTAACATTACAGTAAACAACTACATTTCTGTAGCTGAATGTTTTTAGATGTGGAGGAAGGATAGAAACATAACGATGTAGCAGACAGTAAGATCTTGTTTAGAATGTAACCATGAAAAGACAGTATTTCTAGTTTTACTTTAGATTTTGTTGGGGAATAAGGGAGTAGCATACTGTGGCTGCTCACCACGTGCACTGTGGGCTCAAATCTTTCTATCTGAGTGCTCCCAAATGTGAAATATGCCTGAGCTTTAAGACATAAAATCAATTCTGTGTTTGACAGAGTCACAAATCCTCTCTATTATTCAGCCTTTTTCATAGACTTAAAGTGGTACAGAAATGGAAAAAAATGGATCCTGTCGTGTTCAGCACAGCAGTTTTGGCACATATTTCAAAAAAGTGAATATCAGTTAGTATTGCTTATACCGCAGTGCCACCCAGGTCATTGCTGGGAGGCCAGAAATACCAGCCACAGGAGAAAATGTGAAAAGATCAAATGCTTCATGCCAGGAGAGACCTGCCCCTGGTAATACGTATTACAGTCTCTTCCCTCGGTCTGCAATGGAACTGCCCATTTGTGTTAATGGAAATGTTCGGAGCATGGACTAGCTTTTATGATGTTTGTAGCTGTGATAAAGTGATTAAGACCTTATGTTTTGCTGAATTTATTACAACTGATGCAGATAGCTGGAAGGCCAGAAGTATTCTTGCAACCTGAATGGAATTAGTTCTGCCCGATGAAAACCGTTAGGGCTGACACTGCTGCGTATGGGCAAATCCCGTGATGTCAACAGGCGTATTTTGTGCCGTGGTAATGTGGCTAAGCTCATTGTTGAAAGATGACAAATGCACAAAAACACAACCCCACCTGTGTGGATTTGAGCCTGCAGCAATTGGGATGTGCAGCTTTTGAAGCTACCCGTGCGGGTTCCGCTACGTTCACTTAAACGGGTAGTCTTTGTGTGTGGCATTTTTCCCTTGGTTCTGTCCTTTCACAGGCTGATGGGGGTTTGCTTAAAAAGGGCTGTTTAATATTTTGTTTTGCCCTCAGGATTCATTATGTGGACCCACGTCTCTCCTAATGCACATTAGCTGGCTTTTGCACTGAGGGTAGAAGAATTAATTTCCTTTTCAGTTTTTCTGTCTGGCCTTTTACTCTTGTATCTGAGTTTTTTTTCTGAGGTGAATAAATTAATTTTCACAATGCTCCTGTAAAATGGGAGCTAATTGTTAGATTTTTATAGATTAAAAAACAGAGGCACATAGGACTTGAGGACCAAATTTGAAATTTATAAGGCCTGTTTGTCTCTATGTAGCATATCTGTAGTGTTATATGCATTCAAAGCACATCCTCCATTAACACAGATATTGTTTATCAGCTGCACTGGTGTCTCTGTGCCCATCAAATCAGCTCAAGTGATCTCTATCCCTTGAACTAATGGATTAACTGATAGCAGCTGGAGGCTGTCTTGCTCGATATTGAGCTGGACTACAAAGGAAAGGGAGATTGCTGATGGGTTTCACATTTATTTGCAGATGACACTGAAGGAAGGTTATGGTATCCCAAGTACCTTTTCGGGCCTTTGGCCTCTGCTCTGGCAGGCATAAATGCTTCTGTTTTTCCCTCAGCTGTGACCACTTTAGCCTGATCTTGTATTATGTTGTTTCAGACCTCTCCAGGCAGTTGTTCCCTGTTTTTTTTTCTCCAGCTAGGTAGTGTCTGCTCCTCAACCTCTCATCCTAGGTCCATTTTCTTTGTATCTCCTAGTCTTGTTTCTCTGAACCTCCTCTCCTCTCTGAAGTTACCTTACCTAGCTAGATCCAGCTCAGCACCTGATCTGTCTGTTCTTTCAGCCCATTCCTGTTTGCTTCCCTCTGCTCTCACTGGTTCATAATTCCAGTTTCAGTGTTTTCTGAATTAGCTTGCTTACCCTTTCTTTTCTTCTGTTCCTCTTCTCTTTTCTCCCTCTTTCTGCTTTTGCAGCGAGTTTTTGAGGGGAGTTCACAGCTTGCCCAGTTCTCAGTTCCCTTTCCTAAACAACTTCAGTATCCTACGCTGAGATTTCCTCTCTCCAGTGCAGCCTGCCATCCCAATTTTAATTCAATTGCTCTTTGGCTGTCCTAAGAATGCATGAGGGCTTTCAAATAAATAAATAAATAAATACTCTCATATAATTACATTAAGTAGCTTCTTCTCTCCAGCTTCTGGAAGGGTAGATGTGTAGTAGAAATAGGCTCAACATCACCCAGAAGTCCAGCTGGAGTGAGAGCTGATGCCCAGTGTCTGGAATCTGTGAGTAGTTTAGTTCCTAGCATCCAAAAAGTCTATTGAACGTGCATAAACTCATGTTTTTCAAAGACCTATAATATGACCAAATTAACTTGTGAGTAGAATCTTCCAGGTTTGGTTAACACTTCTAGTAGTAACACTGGAAGGCATGAGATGAGGCTTCACTGTGTATTGTGTGGCAAGACGTAAGGAAGAAAACTTGTTTTCAGCTCTCATTTATGTGAACTGCACCATGCTAAGCATAAATACTGCCCTCTTCAAAGCATCACCTTGAATGGCTCTGGTGGATAGTACTCAGTACTACTGAAAGTGGTATAGTAGATGTGTTTTATTTTTGTCTGTATACTGAAGTGAGTTGGGAGGGATTTCTAAAGAGTAGTGGATGTTTTACACTTGAAAAAAAAAAAAAAATCTTGACCGTGTTAACAAAGCAGAAATGGCCGGTGGCATTGAACCTGTAAGTGGCTTCAGATTGCAGGCAAGCAAATGTGAAAACAGAAAGGTCGCAATAAGGAATACTTCTCGTCAATAGATGGGCAAATGACAAGGGACAAAACAAGTAGTCATTTTTGTAGCCACAGGAGAGGTGGAAGCTACAAATAACCAACACAGTGAAATTCTGTTACCTTTTTGTTTCCTCATTAGGTACATTGAAGAAAGTCCATCTCTGAGACGTATGACTATGATGAGGGAAAAGGGAAGGCGACAGGCCATTAGAGGCCCAGCATTCATGTTCAACAACAGGGGCACTAGTCTTACAGCCGAAGAAGAGCGCTTTCTAGATGCAGCAGAGTATGGGAACATACCTGTGGTGCGTAAAATGTTGGAGGAGTCAAAAACGCTGAACGTCAACTGTGTTGACTACATGGGCCAAAACGCCTTGCAGCTTGCTGTAGGGAATGAACATTTGGAAGTGACAGAACTTCTGTTAAAAAAAGAGAACTTGGCACGAATCGGAGATGCCCTGCTGCTCGCAATCAGCAAGGGCTACATTAGGATAGTGGAAGCAATTTTGAATCATCCTGGGTTTTCAGTAAATAAGCGACTGACTCTGAGCCCTTGTGAGCAGGAGCTCCAGGATGATGATTTTTATTCCTATGACGAAGACGGTACCCGCTTTTCTCCAGATATCACTCCCATAATTTTAGCTGCCCACTGCCAAAAATACGAAGTCGTGCACATGCTATTGATGAAAGGAGCAAGGATAGAAAGACCTCATGATTATTTCTGCAAATGTAATGACTGTACAGAGAAGCAAAAGCATGATTCTTTCAGTCACTCTAGGTCAAGAATAAATGCATACAAAGGACTGGCTAGTCCGGCTTATCTCTCCCTCTCCAGTGAAGATCCAGTACTCACTGCTCTAGAACTCAGCAATGAACTTGCCAAGTTGGCCAACATTGAGAAAGAATTTAAGGTAATGGTGTTTTGGTGTTTCTCTCTGTTGTCGTTTTAAAGTTGCTGCTACTTCATTATGTCCTTAGATGCTTGAAATTAGTTCCTGTGTCTTTACTTTTTCAATTGCAAATACTTTCATTATATTTTTTGTCTCTTTTGTTTTTGATTTTTGAGTTTTCAATATGTAAGCCTTTAAAAAATAACTTTTAATGAAATGAAATTGCTTTTGCACCTACTGCGTATGGAGAAAATTGGAGAAAGGGACAGTGTGTATTCTGATAACCTTGCAGCAGATGGAGAACAATTTTGGTTGCTGTAGGAGACAAAGATCATTTTTTTAGTTACAAACACTGAGTAGCGTAAGTGCAGAAAGCAGAAATGTTATGCTTTTCTTGAGCATACTGCAGCATTGACCTTATTCCCTCTGTTTTATTTGTAATAGTTTTGAATGATGTCTCCAAATTGTTAAGAATAGAGAGAGTGGTTTTTTTGATGCGTGTTTTCACAGTGTCACTTGTTCAGAAATAGACTGATTACAGACGCAGGTTCTGTTATCTGGGTTTGATCTGTGTCTGGTGTAGTATGTCAATGCCCTGCCTTTTCTATGTATTTCAGCTTCTCCATCAAACAATTAATGGCTTAGTTAACTGTTGCTCATAGTTTTTGGTTTTTGTTTTTTTAATGATTTTGCACTTCTGTTGAATACCTTGAAAAGTACAGTAACACCCACTTTCCTCCTTGCCGCTCCCCCCCACCCCATGAAAAAAAAATCATCACACTCCTGTAGACTGCGTGTAATAAGATGAAGCTTGGCTTGGAGAATGACAGATTGTTCTCAGCAAGTAGTGATATTAACAGCATTGTATCTAGTTTTAGTGAAAAAATTAATGGGCTTCTACAGCGTCAGTGTTGGGTACCACTTGTTTGTCTAATATATTAATAAATGATCTGAGAGAAGCAAAAAATGCTTTAACCTTTTCAAAACAAGAGCAAGCGTCACTAACACTGTGGAGTACTCAGCGGAAATAAACAACAACCTGGAGAAATATAGGCAGAAGTTAATAAAGTGAACTTTGCTAGAAAAGAAAGAAACAGTTTTAGACTCCTGAGAAAGAATAGCTCCAGATATAGCTGAGTGAGTTAAAATAGAATTTTAAAATAAGATTTCAGTGCTGAGAAAGATTGATGTATTATACCACACACTAGTTACATCAGCTTAAACCTTTCCTCTGCTTCCTTTGCTAAAGGAACTCCTTCACACTATGCTAGGTATTGTGTAATTTGGCAAATAGACTGAGTACTTCCTCAATGTATGTATTCAGGAGTGTAGGAAAAATGTCTGATTTTCCTTTTTCCTCTGCTGAAAAAGTGTTGACCTGGGAAAGCTCTTTGTGAACATGAAATTGAAGAAATAGAGAATTTTATCTTGTGCACAGTGCCTGGTGGCTTGTGTGCTTCACACAGTGAATTGCAGTTATGCGCCTCATTTAGAGACCATTCTAGAAGGTAAAATCTCCGGTGTGTATAACTCAGTCCTATTTATCATTGATTCCTTTTCAACTGAGCCAACAACCTGAGAGCCATAGGGTATCCAGAATCATGTGCCCAAGGTGGAGATTTATTGGTTTTGTGAATAATGCTTTGATGTTTGTGGTACAAACATTTTTTTTCCTTTTTTTTTTTTGTCTCCTGCAGTTTCTTAAAGACAACTTTTCTTCTGGGTTGGCACCTCAGAAACTTTACCATACATCTTTTTCTTTGTGATACTGCGTACAAATGTTGTTGTTATTCCCGTGTTCAGAAACACTAGTGGGCTTAGGGACTTGATTTAATTGGTATGCAACTCCCTAGGAACCCAAAGTACAATCTCTGCCACTCAAAGCTAAATTAAGACAAGCTGTGTCATGTTTTTGTAAGAGGAGAATGTAGGTGATTAGAACTGAATAGAAAAAATTTAGTAAAAATATAAAGTCATGGGAAGCTCCCATATCATAGGTACTAAAACCATGAATACAAATTTTGTCAAAAAATAAATAGCTTGACATTTTGGAGGAGAAAAAGCAATGGTTTTTTTTGGCTAGAGTTCTCAGTTCAAACCAGAACGTTAAAAAATTACTCCAGTTTTTAAAATATTAAACTGTCACAGAATAAAGTATTCTGGTTTTCAACTTTTTTTTTTTAATTTTTCTCAACTGTTTAGCCTCTATTCATTGATATTTTGGGATGCGTAAGAACCAAAGAAATATAATATTTTCACAAATTTCACTATTTTTGATAGCACTTACATGGTTGCTGTTGTTGCCAGTTGTATAAGGTAATTCAGTTTTGGCACCTACAGTAGAAATTGTTCTTGGCTCCTTGCTAGCGTGGAAATTCCAGTTTCTCATCAAAATCAAAACATTCCAGTGAAATAATTATTCTCTTAATTGACCTCACTTCTATCTTTTCTCTTTCTGATTCTTAGGCGTCTCAAGGTGTTCTTTCTGTTTCTACCAAGCCTGGTAGGAGAGTTGCTTGTTTTCCTCTGGTGTCAATGGTTGGGTGCTGTTCCTGGGGAGAAGGGGTAATGCGGGAGGGAGGAGGAAGAAGAAGAGGCAAGGGATTTTTTTAGCATCACTGTTAAACCAAGTTCAGGAAGGGCTGAAATGGCACAGCTATGGCTGTCTCCACTGAGGAGTATCGTGGCATGGATGCAATACGAGATGTCGCACTGAGAGCTTTAGAGGTAGATCATGGAGAAAGCAAGCAGCGCTTCTGTGTCTTACAGAAGTCCGAGCGAGAGCTTGCCACGTTTAATGTAAGTCCAATTTGTAACGGTTGTTCAGTGCTTTCTTTTCTATAGGCATATCATCTGAACGTGTTTCGCTAATGACTGCGTGCTTCGTCATGACCCAGAGGAGAAGGCTTCTAGTCCAACGTTCGCACTTCCAAAGAGGCAGAATAGACTTCTGGTGCACTCTGCTTTAGGATCATCATTGGAATTGCTTAAGTATTCCAATCAAATTCAGTCTGTAGCACAACACTGAGCAGATTTGTTTCAGGGTAAAGAAAAATGGACAAAAAAGTTCCTCTCCCACAAAAAAAAAAAAGATAAATCTGTTTAAAGGGACTTTTGGTGATATTCATTATTTATTCTTAGTATCTATGGTACATTAAGGCCCGTAGCATTTCCGTGCACGCTCCTGGATGTGGAGCACTCATACAGAAAGTACTTTTCTAGGTCGTTTTCCCACATGGAAAGAATATAGAGTGAACCTGTTTAAAAGCACCTGAGGGGAAAGCTTCCTCGTAAACGCTTGCTAAATTGAACCCTACATCTCTTGCATATGCAAAGTCCAGTCTGCTTTTGTCATTTATGATTTACACTGACAAATTCTGATGTGTGTGTGCAAACCAGAGTTTGCACAAGTGTATTAGAAATGTGGGAAGGTGGCTTAGGACATTCATTCATGACAGTCAGTTCCCTGTGAATATTAAAAAAAAAACTTAATAATTACACTGATTTTTAGGTTTTTTAATTTGCCCTTCAGAAGTAAGGAGAAAGAATTCAAAGAAACCAGTGAACCTTCATTTTTCCTGGAAGATACAAGACACATAGCTAAAAATAAGTACTGAAAATTGGTAAACATAGATGAGGAAACTGAAGCCTTAAGACCATTTCACTCTACTTCTTTTTTTTTGTCCTCAGGCTTCCTTACTTCCTACTCCTTTGTGAAATCCTTGTTTCAAGCATCTGTTGCTCCTTTTGCTCTTCTTAATTTATTTTATTGTAGTTTCTTCTTGACACCATTACCTCTTTTTGTTCTTTTCATCCACTTGTCATCTTCCCCTATTTTCTTCTATTCAATTCCCTCTTTGGATTTCTTTTTTTCTTGTCTTCCTTCTAACTGCTCACCTGATTTTCTTTACCTTTTTTTTTTTTTTTTTTTTGTCTTCTCCTTCTTCTCTGTGTCTTCCTCCCTTTAGGTTCTTTACAGCATTTTCTAATCCTGGTAAAGTGTGGCTGACTTGTCTGAACATGCTGGTGACTCCTCTTTAGGCCTTGAAACAAGCTAAGGGAACAGCAGAGATTATCAATGCCTGGCTATCAAAGCAAAATACTTTGCAATACAAATCTTCCCAATTTTAATGTTTTCTTGTTTTTCTGTTTTTAGCAGACCCTGACCACTGTGGCTGCTGTGGGTTATTAAAGTTAATTGATACTTACCCTCCTCCCTGAGAACTTAAAAACTGGTACTGCTCAGTGATGGGACAATTTCTGGCAGTTGGAACAGCTGGTGAAACTTTCCTTTGGAGTCACTGTAGCAAAAAAAACCAGGACAAGGTAGCTAGAAAGCCACACGATAGTCTCTGTATACCAGCTTTGAACTAAATGCTGTCCTTTGTAGGCGAGCTCAATTCTCCCAGTAGAAATTGCGCTAGCTGATATCGTGTCAGAATTTGGTCCATCATAGCAAGGATCAAAAAGATCGTAGTCTCGCTTTATGTAGGATAAATCCCTGTTCCCAGTTTTGCTAAAAGCTCCTACTGAAACCAACGGAAGATGTGGACGTGCATCTAAAAGCGGAATCTGTCACTGTTCCAAATAAATTTACATAGTGTTATCTCAGCTGAACTAACAAAGAGTGTTCAAGCTTGATCTACATTTAGGTCCAACGTTTAAAAGGACAGGGCCCAGATCCATAATCATTAGTGCAATTATGTGCTTGATTTGCATATACAGTTCCTGCAGTTATATGTGCAAACTGACTATATACGTGATCTCAAAAGGACCATTTAGTGCATAATACTCAAACATAAATCTCTAATTGCCTATAATACGGGTGAACTGGTTACTTACAGGAATATCCCTCTTGTGTAACAGAAAACAGATATTTCCATTTTGCTTGACTGCATGTGATTGCTTAGTATAAATTTTCTTTGGAATGGTTAAAAACCTTACGGGTGAAATCGGCTGAAAATTTTTTGTTCATACGCTGCATTGTTTGCACGCAGATTGATATGTTCTTTGTACAAATTCTAGATGAACTCACAAGGTAGTCTTTAATGTTATAAGTGTGAACAGAATAAGCAGAGTTGGGCAGGCTGAGATGTGTGCCAGAGTCCTCAGAAACTGCTCGGGAGATACAGTTCTGCAATTCCCATCATCATCAGTTGTCAGTTACGTAGCGGTGTCAGCTGTGGTACCTGTGAAATGCAGAATACAGGCTGATACGTCTGATGTTACAAAGATGTCTGTGTAACCATTAATTTTTTTTTGAGAGAGATAATTTGAGATGATATAGCCAGTAAAACCAGCTGAGTTAAGTTGTGAATTCATTGAAGAAGTGCTTTGTTGATCAAGGAAGCAGATTCCCTCTATTATGATGAAAAATAGGCAAAGAACCCCAGTGTATAAGCACATCTATTGGTGCCTTCCTCTTTTTGGTGTTCCCCTGAAGAGTAGCTTTCCGTTAAAGAATTGGCAACTTGCACTGTACGTAGCAGGGCTTTTCAGACATGGATATTCCATGTGGGAAGTTCTGGTAGCTTTGTTTGGGACATGGAAGAGAGGAGTGATCTGGTGACTTCATTTGTATCTGCTCAAGAGTAAGCAGAGGTATATGCGGATGACTGAGACCGCAGATTCTGATTTCTGACATTCACACAAGACTTGAGAGGTAGAAAATTGAGAAGTGGGTCCCATGGTTGTAATGTGGGTAGTGTTTGTTTAATTCTGTCAAGCAAACAAATAGACTGAGATAAATTTGATTTGCTAATACAGAAGTAAGTAAAGATTTGGAGAGGGAAATCCGACAAGTTTTCCTAGCGTAAGATTCGAAGCCCGAATCAGATATTAACAATGCGCGTCCTGGTTTTCAGTTCTTGTAACAGCATTTCTAAGTAATGTAGCCTGTATTTAATCCTTCAATTTGACATAGTAAAACTTAATTCATAATTTATTTAATCTTATCTGGCAATAAGTGTAGCTTTTGTAAGCTATCTGTAAGGTCTACCTATCAAGAAACGTGTAGTAGTGTTAATTTTTCAGTAAAAATGTGAGTTACTCTTGTGTAGTAGGCAAATAGTCCATGCAGAGCAGTTTGTCCTTCAGGAAGCAGCAGGGCTATTCACAGAGCGGACAGGTGTATTTTTCGGGATGACATTTAGTACAGCGTGAGCTGTGAGGGGAGGAGCTTTGCACCCTCTGCGAGGATCAGTCAGGAGCTCTGACACGCTTCTGGGGATAAGTCTCCATTCGTTAGGGAACGACGAAAAGAAACAATCTGTAGTCTATTGAAACAGCAGTCTTCATGTGATGCTACTGAAATCGTGATTTGTCTCTGTTTTGCCAGAGTAAGGTGATTTTACACCATTTGGCCATTTGTAGGCAAAATTTCACAATTGTAACTGCCTGCAAAAATGTATTCTTCTTGCTTAGTTTTTGTACTAATTGAGAAAACTGTGTTAATTGATCCTTTGGTGTGTGTGACAGTAGCAGAAACTTACTTGAATGTTTACATTTTATGAACCTGATGCTAGACTGTACTTATGTACTTCTGTGTGTGAGAGACCTGGTTATTGCTGAAACACAAGGAAACAGATTTTTCCTGACTTTATATTGGACGTTGTTAAGAAGAAACTTCTTGGTAATGTAACTTTTGATATTACGTTTCAGTGTTATTTTAAGGAAAAAGAGAGTAGTTAAATGGTACAGAAAATTGAGTGAACCTTTACCAAGAGTAACTATTGTTATTTCCTATTAGAAGTCCACTATTTCTCCTCTTTCTTCACAGTTAGCAAAGGAATGAGGAAAGAGATTGTGAGTGAAGCCACTCCTTGCAACTGGACAGCACATATTCATTTATGCAAGGACAAAATTTGGATTGTACCATGTCATAAAGCACTTGAAGAATACAAAACCATCGAAGCTAAACTTTACTGAATCTTAGTGAGATGTCACCTTTGAGCACAGGATAGATAGAAATAATACTAAAACAAAGACTTCCTTTTTTTCTTGCAAAGGTACAAGTTCCTGCAAATTTAGGTGAGAGAGGATGTAGTTTCTCTTTCAGCTACGTAGTAGTACTACTGAAGTCAGGGAAGTGAGTGTAGCCTCCCATGCGCTCCAAATAGCGGATTTACAGGTACTTCAGTGTTAAAGAAAAATTGATTAACAGTCTTATTCCTGTTGAATTAACATTATGCAGTATCTGATGATTATAGTGGGTTTTGCCCAGCCATCTCAGTAAATGCCTTTCCTTAGCTGTAGTACAATGTGTAAGCAACTCTTGGTTGTTCGAGTTCTTACAGATACATAAGAATTCTGTTGTGAAAGCAACGTAATATAAACAGTGTTAAGAACATAGGACTTCAGTAAACTGAAGGCAAGTTATTCTTTTTGTCTTTACTGGGATTGTCTACAGCCTCTACTTTGTCTTCACTGAAGAAAATCCCTGTCTCCTTTTTACATTGTCTTACCTTTTTGTGCTTTGCTTAATATCCTTCACGAGCCTGACTTCCAGCAGTTTGTACTTAGAGTTTTTGGCCTCTGTGATGGAACTTTTTCTTGACTGTCAAGAAAGATTGTTCCCCTTTGTCTTTTTTAAGCCTGCTATTCTACCTACCATTCTGGAGTCTTCCTCTGCCAGGTTTTTATCTTTGTAGGATCTGATGTCTAATCACTTTCACATCTTTTACTTAAAAACCTTCTCTGCATTTGGACCTCCATGCTGATAAGTATGTTTCACTCCCTTGACTAGCTTTCTTACCAGACTTTGCCTTTTAAAAGTCCTAAATCTTAGTCACACATATGCTTGCTTATCCTTTCACTGAATTTAATCATGCATCCCAGTATTATTTTTATAATTGCCCCTTCTGTACTATTCTCCTTGGTTACCCAAAACAAATATAAAATAGCCTTACATCCTGTCTGTTCATTGACAACTGGATTTGTCATCTGTGACCAAAGGAAATAACTGGGTCCTGTTTAGGTCTCTGGTTAGGACTGGTTGTTTCCAAGTCTGTATCTTGATGTCAGTCTTCCATAAAAACACAATTCCTAGCAGTGTGTGTTTGTCTCCAGTAATGTTTCATTTTGATTCGTATCTGAGTCTGACCTATGAGGCTGATAGCTGATTCTTGCAATTATCCTATGCAGCCTCTCTTCCCAAAATAACCACCTACTGAGAGCACAGTAGTTTCTCTGCCCCATTTTGTAGATGCTAAGTTGAAAATTTAACAAAACTAGTAGTACAAGGAGGTAAAAGTTGCTTAGGCAAGGGGGGAAAGTGAGGGTTTCAGGAAAAAAGAATGAGATTAAATGAGAAAATTATGAGGGCAGAAGCAGCAGGGAAGGATTTTTGAGAAGGCAGAAACCACAAAGGAAAAATCTGTGCCCCTCCAAGAGTGATTTTAAAAAGGCAGTGTCTGAAAATGAACAGTAAACACACACAAATAGAGAGACAGAGGACTTGGACCAGCCTTTTGATGGCCTGCTGGGGCGAAAAATCAAGAAAAGGTGTGGAGTAATTGAAAAAGAAGTCTATGCTATTTTCGGTTGGGCTCTGAAACACTTGATACAACAAGGTTAAATTGGCAGGTTCATTAAAGTTTCCTCCTCCAACTGTAGCCTCATGTGAGGAAATTAGAGACTGCATCTCGAATAAAGAAGTCCTAGAAGTCTAGCCAAGAGGACATGGATGCATAAATGATGACCAAGGTTTCTACTCAAGTAGATACCAGATAAGAGCTTATAGGTAACGTCACAGAAGTGGTGGAAGACATACAGAAGCATAAACAAAAGAGCAAGCAAAGATTGACATGTGCATGCTTTTCATTAAAATTTTGAAATGTAGCCACAAATCTTTTGTCAGAAGAGAGAGGAAATTAGGCAGATGGAAACCTTTGAGATGTTGACATATATGAGCAACTGAGAAGTTTAAAGGTAGCACCTAAAAGATAAACGTAAGTTTCCTTATAGGGAGGCAACAAAAAGAGTAAGGTTCTGAAAAGAATCTGAAGAGGAGGAGGGGAAATTTTTTAGTTAACAGAAAACAAATGTTGGGTTTATGTACTTCGAGAAGGTAACACAAGCAGAGCTGTTGATTCCAGCAGTAATGGAAGGGAAAGATGATGGAGTGAGAACAAACAAGATGGAGATTAAAGTAACAGGTGATCTTTGGAAAAGGACTGGTTTGTGACGGATAGACAGGGAAATGAAGGAGAGAGGGAGAGGAAGGAAGGGTGGACAAACCTCCTAAATGAAAGGGTTGAGGTTTCCAGAAATGTGTGTCTGTACTTCAGCTGTGTTGTCAGTGGAAAGGTCATCTCTTAGACAGCGACTTTGGAGCTTAACACCTTTGATCTGTCCTTTAAAGAAGCTGCTTTCTGTATTGCCTATACAGGAGATTTGGGGTATTTTGCCCACAATACTGATGTCCAGGTTCATGCCACAGTTATTCTATGCAGATACTTTGTAACCTACTGCACACATTGTTGGGTGTGAAGCCATTCCGAGGATAAGTGGGAAGCAGAGGAGAGGGGAAAAAGTGAGAGGTTCCTTGCAGGGGGGTTGGACTAGATGACCTTTGAAGGTCCCTTCCAACCCTAACCATTCTATGATTCTATGATTCTATGAATATGGTCTGCATCAGAGTAAAGAATAAGCAGCCATTTTTGCAGTGTAGAAAGAGCATAAATATATTTGTAACCTTGGTGGCAACACTGCAAGAATTATTAATTTTCTGCAAATTTTTTTTTCAAGGGTGAGGTTAGTATTTCAAGATTTCTAGTCCTGGTGTGTTTATGCAGTTCTTAGGGTCCATTCAACTTCCCCATGCTGCCTGTCTGGGTTATTTTCATCAGGCTATTATGTAGCGTTCCCATGCTCTGTTAAACAGCTGTCATCATCTTGTATTCAAGTGGCTGCCTCATGTCAGAGAGGAAATGATTCTGCTGTACAAAAACTCTGTAACATCTGATACGCTTCGAACTTGACATAGTATGTAAAAGTCAAACACTGTTAATTTTTAGCAACTTCTACAGGTTGTTTTTTCCTTGCCATTGACTCTTAAGCGTGTTTGTTATGGACCATTTTCTCTAACCCTTCTGTTTCAGAATGACTATCGCAAGCTGTCTATGCAGTGCAAGGATTTTGTGGTCGGTGTTCTTGATCTCTGCCGAGATTCGGAAGAGGTGGAGGCCATTCTCAACGGGGATTTGAATTCTGAGCCGGTGGAAGCGCAGAGACACAGGGCATCGCTGAGCCGTGTGAAGCTGGCCATTAAGTATGAAGTGAAAAAGGTAACTCCTCATAGCCAGTGCTTTTAGACAGCGTAATAGGAACACAGTGTCATCTCATTATTCCACCGGTGTTACGAACCTGTGGTCAGCCGCACTACTGAGACACAGAGTGTGTAATCAAGATTCTGACAAAGCAGAAGCTGGCAGAAGGGGAGTACAGTGAAGGAGTTTAGTTTAATCTACTTTGCACAGCTGAGAATTGGCAGGGGATTTTAATGACATAAATCAGCAGTGCTAGCAAGGTTATACACAGTTGGTCAGATCTTTCTCCTGATTAAGCCAAAAGAAGACATTTCACTGGAGCTGGATTTTCACTCAGTGAAAGTAAGGATGTATCTTCCTGCCAGTCTGTGTGATAATATCTAATCCAAAGATTGTGAAATTGTTGGTTTCAGCCAATTAAAAGAACTGGTTCATTCGTTTTTCCTCTTTTTTTTTTTTTACCTTTGCTTTCTACCTTAGGTAACTTAATTGAGCAAGTAAGTTCTGGGAACTAAGACTTATAGCCTTCTACTAGTGTTCCTATCAACACATAAGTCTCTTTTTTTTTTTTTTTGGAGAAAAAAAAAAAGTGGTTTTTTTTTGTTTTTTTTTTACTACTTTGAAAAAAGAAAAGATAACATCTAAGTTTTCATTAAGCATATTCTTTTTTAATTTATTTAAAAATATTACAGTAAATCAAACAGCTAATCTGCAACTGTAGGTTGTAGGGAGAAATGCTCCGTGATTTATTGTGTGTGTTCCTTTAAAAAATATTTTAAAATTCAGACCTGAAAATTTATAGAATGTATTTGTGGCTAGTTAATCAGTTCATTTAAGTTCTTCATGTTTGCATCTGTATTTATTGGTGTTTTGTAAAGTGCTGTGTGTATTCAGTTGATGCCTCTCTCCAAGTCATTTTTTAATGAACAGTTATTTTGTGAATGAATGTTATGTGCTGAAACAGAGCTGTGTATCACACGTTTGACACAATGCATATCCATTTATCATAGCAGTTTGCAATATATAGCTACTTTTTTTCTTTTCAAGAGCCCACTCCCCTAGCACAGAAAAATAGTTAATAGTGTCCTCTTGTGAGAGGACTCAAGAAATACAGCAATGCCTATGTGTTACTTACAGCTACCTATTCACATGGTTAGCTTCATTTCCATTTTTAACAGCCATTATAGTTTCATCATCTCTGCAAGAAGTCTTGTGTCTTTCAGAATAAATAACACTGTATTCTGTGGCCACCGGTTGAGCCAATCAGCCATAAAAAAATGAATTGTAAGCAACCTGCCAGAACAATTGGGAAATGTTGATGCTTATTATGTCCCCAAAAGATGGTAAACCAAAATTGTAAACCCAGATCTCAAAGAGCAAATAATTGTTTCCAATATAGAATTGGTCTACAGCAGATAAATGCATAATAATTGCCAAAATTCAAGGTAAATATATACAAATATTTAATTTAAAAGAATGGGAGAGAGAGAATCAAAATACATAAGCATGTTATCATATCTAGATAACGTGAATTCTTTGTGCTGTTGCATACTAATTTTACCAAACCTTTGCTGAGACTTGTGTCTCAGCTTTCTTGCTGAAGACTGTGGTTTTCATCGAAGAGGTCATTGTCACTGATTAAATTCATTGCTGAGCAAAGGTCTGTTAACAATGACAGAAACCTACCTAATGCAAAAAAAAAAAAGTAGCAAACTTGTTATCCTCTCTTGCAAGAGATGAATTATTTGTAGATAAGCTCAAAGTTTTGACTCCAATTCATGACAAATGCAGTTCAGAACCTACAAGAGTAATGGTCTTGGTGGAAGGAAATAAATAGGTGGTGTGGGGTTGTTACTATATCCATACATGTTCTGTTCCCCATAAGTGGCCGTTACAGAGGGCATGACAAGGATGGAGCCAGGAAATATCTCTGCTGTAGTAGCCCTGTGGTGCTGGGATTGGCTCCATTACAGGAGTGGCAGATTATAGTGATACTCTGGCTGGAGAACAGATTTGGGTGTGGCAACTCCACACCGGATGCTTTCAACCCTATACCTGTAGGAAGAAGACAAGGATGTGGCATATGTTTCTTAGCTTTCAGTATTTTTAGCTGCACTTGTGGGTCAGCTACGTTAAGGTCGGTTTGCTGTTGCGAGACAGATAGTACAGCCACAGAAGTGCAAGTCCGTGAAATGGTTAATGAGCCGTATGCCCTTTTCAGAGGGAGGAGAGACAGGAAAACGCGTATGACAAGTGAGCAAATGTGCTCAGAAGTTCACTTGGGAAATGCTGGGTTTTTAATTCTGGTAGTAATGGAACTCTTGCACTTAATACCCTAGACACTTCGTTAAAGTGTAGCCCATGTTGTAAACAGGATGTGATTTTGAAGCTAAGGTTCAGACGGAATCTGTAGCCCCAATAGTGAAGGACGAAGGGAAATAAAGAAATAAGAAAAACAAGTTAGAATGAGTAATCTTGCTCTGTATGCTGAGTTGCTGCTGCAGTAGTGCTTTTGGTATTGTATCTTAACTCTGAATTGAGATTGCCAACAAAATTTCAGAGACCTTGCTGACGCTGGGCCAAGTTCTGCAGTTCTTGCTGAGTGGAATTTCCAAGTGAAATCAATAAGAGTTTGAATAAAACCACAGGATTTAGTTTTCCAATGCTGAAGTTTTGCATTGATAGATAAGAAAGAAGATAAAAAATTCTCATTGTATGTTGTGTGTTTGTGTATCAGCCTGTGCCAGGATCTGTTCCTGCAATGTCTAAACTCAGTCATTAGGATGTTGGGAATAAATAACATCATATTCACTCTTAGTCATACAGAAAAATATTTACATACTGATGACTTGGTTCATGGTCATGAAACTGAATGCATCTGAAGTGTGACTGTCAATTATGCCCAGAAAACAGATAAATTAAAAAACAAATGTGGGGGTTTTGGTGTTTGGTTTTTTTTTGTTTTTTTTAGTGACCAGATACTGTCCTCATGCATCCTTGTTGTTTGCTGGGGTTTGGATTGGATCATAGAATCATAGAGTGGTTAGAGTTGGAAGGGACCTTTAAAGGCCATCCAGTCCAACCCCCCTGCAAGAAGCTGGGACAACCCCAACCAGATCAGGCTGCTCAGAGCCTCATCCAGCCTGGCCTTGAACATTTCCAGGGATGAGGCATCCACCACCTCTCTGGGCAACCTGTGCCAGTATTCTACAATTTTCACTGTAAAAATTTTTTTCCTAATATCTAACCTAAATCTACCTCCCTCTATTTTGAAACCATTACCCGTTGTCCTGTCACAGCAGGTCCTACTGAACAGCCTCTCCCCATCTTTCTTGTAGGCCCCCTTGAAGTACTGGAAGACTGCTATAAGGTCTCTTAAAATACTAGATAAATGTGCTAATAAGATCAACATGTAATGAAAAGTAAGAAACTGCATGGAAAGTAGGGTGAGAGAAGAGAAATGCAGAAGGAACAAGGTTGTAAGATGATGTGATTGGTAGGTGAAATATGATGTGAGGCTACTGTCCTCAGAGGAGATGAAGGAGGGGAAAAAACATGAATAAGGTTGCAGTTGGTGAAAGTAAAAACAACAAAATCATAAATTCAAATATTCCAGCAGAACTGGAGAGAAGGATGAATTTTAGAGCTTTTATGGATGGGAGAAGTGACACGAGTTGCTCTGAGGGCTTGGAAGTGGTGTATATTGTGCAGTTGCCAACAGTTAAATAAGTTGCTGAGATCTGCCCGAGAGCCCTTAGACTTACTGCCAAGGAAGAACTTGCCATAACCATTGGCACCTTATTCACTAACTTCTCCCTTTTCTGGGGAAAATTATAGCACAGGCAGCATCAGATCAAAATGTTGATGGGCCAGGAGGAATAAAGCAGTATGCAGCTCTGGATGAGATGCAAGAGGACCCGTGGGCTGATTCATAGCCCTAGGCAAGCTCCTTTAAAGCTCCTTTGCTGTTTCTTCCCATTCCTTCTGGTAAAAGGAGGAATGATGTGGGTGTTTTCTTCTCTCCCCTTTTCCCTGCAGCTTTAAGCCTGCTTTTTAAAAATGCCTTTGTAATGCGAAATACTTATTTACTTTACTGTCTTTGGCCACAGTTAATCTGCTGTGGCATTTGTCTCTTGATGTCCTCAGTTGAGAATGAAATTTATCTTAGCAAGAGAGTGAGGTCATATGTCAAAATGTACAAACACACAAGAACCAGTGTCATCTTTTCAAATGGGCCTGGCTGGCAGTTTTTCTGGTGCATAAGCTTCAAAGGTGACAGCCTAATAAAGAGAATACAAACATAGTTCAATTTTACATTAATTTCTTAAGAGTTTTTAAATGTTTCTATTTATTTCTGTTGGCCATTCCAACTGCATTAATATGTGATTTAGCCGATTAATGAATCGCACACTAAAATACTTTGTGACTTTCATTTTAGAGCAGAGTAGATAAAAATATGAAGATTGCTTCTCTTTTTAAAATTTCAGATTCCTCCTCTTAAGAATCTTAAAGTTCTCTGGTTTTATTGCCAGTGATTTAATTTGATTTTTTTTTTTTAAGAAGTGTGCCCTAATGTACTACAGTATGCACTTTTAAATGAGATTTGGAATATAAATGATTTTTGCAGGCAAGACCTGGCAAACAGCAGTGTATATAGTACATCATGATCTCAACAGAGTATGAAGGATAATAAAATGGATATCCAAGATTTACAGGATTTTTTTTTTTTTTTTAAAGTATAAGCAACTCGGAGTAAAATCTCACTCATAATCCAACACAGATTATCAGAATTATCTGAATTATTTTCAAATCCTTTTTGTGAAACTTCCTAGCATTCTTTACTTTGATTTACTAGTTATTGTCAACTAATGGGACAAGTACATTACCAGATTTCTTCAAATTGCTGTGCTAACTAGGCTGTTTACCCTTGTGCCTAACTGGTGCCCCAAGTGCTCTTGTGACGTGGCAGTCTCACAGGACGTGGCATAATCGTAATAGCGATAGTGATGAGTACCGTCACACTTTAGAAATGGGCTTAACCAGGAGTGTAAATATAATGGGCAAAGAACATAGGGAGCTATAGAATTCTTGTTCCTTCCCACTCCTTGTATTTCTTCAGTAGCATCACCCAACAAGGGCTACACACTCCTGGTTACATTCCCAATGGAGTGGCTGCGTAGTCTCCTCTGTCCACATTGCTTCATCCTAAAGAAATACAACAGTGCTTTAATATAGAGCAACACACGCTCACCCTTCAGCAAACTTGACCAGAAGTGATTTTAGTAAAATAAAACTTTAAAGCATCTCTAAACAAATGCAGTTGTTGGCAGCAGCTTGTTTTGTCTTTCCATAACTAATCTGGGAATCGTTCCCTTTCCCTCTGAACATACTGAGATCTTACTGAAGCTAGGAAAAGAATATGTGCATGCATTTGCTACATAGGAGAAAGATGGAAGTTGACCGAGTTGTGTTTTTTGGTTTTTGTTTTTGTTTTTAAGTGGGTATTAGATCCTTAATGTGTGCCAGTTTAGTATCTGAACATTTCAGTTTGTGCTCCCTTTCAATTTTGGGACATTTAAGGAAGATTTTGTGGAAGCTAGGGACAAATGAAACTTACACAAAAGGCTCAGGAGAACAAGTTTGTGTAGTAATAACTGAGGAGAAGTTGAGCATTAATCCTAAGCCTGTTTTCCCACTTATTTAATTGTCTCCTCATGACTAGATCCTGATAAATTCACTTTGATGTAAATCTTTGTTTTGATGTTTGTCTAGTTCCCCCTTACCCCGATTTTAAAGTGGCTAGTTATAAAAGTCTTTGATGATGTCTTGGATCTGCTTAGTTAAGGTCAGATGAAATTTTACCATTGACTTTAGAGGGCATCAGAGTTAGGTCAAAAGAGAGCACGTATATTCAAAAATTGTCTTTCACATGTCCGTGTCTGGGTACAAGAAAAATTAAATACCAAAACTTGGATGTAGGGTTGGACATTCCAAAAATAGCTCAACATTCAATGAACTGCAGTTCAGTTCAGGTAGATGTGCATGCTTAGACAATCAGGACGTTCTTGTTTAAATGCTTGAATGTATCAACTTTTGGTCATTTTATTAGAGACTATATTTATTCGGATATCTGTACACATCTACTCTTATGGTTTCCTCTGTTATATTTGATACCTTTTAGTCCTTCTGCTATAAAAATAAATGAGCGAACACTTAATATTGATAAATAAATATGTAGACTAATCAGCAAAGATTAAAGGAACATCTGATAAAAGAATTAATTAAAAGTAAAATTATCTTGCTCAGAAATCACTGAGAAGTTCGTATTTTTAGTTAAAGTATACACCTCAGATCTCGTTTGACCCTTCTGCAATGTATTGTTAAGCTGCTAAAAACCCATTCATTAAAACACAGGGAATAGCATAAGACTGTATAGCGATAACAATCTGCATGTTCAGTGTCCTTTAAAATCTTAAAATAGTAAAAAAGGAAAAGTTATTTTTAAAAACTATCAGATTTGAGGATTTAATATTTTTCACCTGAGATAGTATCAAAGGCATGAACTTCGAGAAAACAAATCTGTACAGCAAAATAGAAACTATTACAGAGTTCTTAGAGCATCATCAGAACCATCAGTTCATCTTTTTATCTGGTTCACAAAATGGAATTTCCTTGTGTTACTGAATGCTAAATTTTGTTTTCCACAAAGCAAAAATGTGTCACCAGTAAGTGGCTTCTGATTATTTTTCAAATCCTAAGTAAACCTAAGATGTAGAGGTGGTAGCTAGGTAGAGGTGATAGCTAGCACCATTGATGGTAGCAAGAGAGAAGAAACCCTTTCAATATTCATTTCTGTGTGTTCTGGTGAGGTTTAAAATTCTGTGCTATACTTCTTTTATTTCTTGCCTCAGTAAGTTTTAGACTGGAAATAAACAGATGGTTGAGGAGGTATTTGAAGCCTTTGTCGAAGAACCAAATGAAATGGCAATTATGTTTGAGGAGGTCTGTGAAGTGCACGTGCAGGAAGGGGAGAGGCTAACAGTGGGTTATGGTCAGACCAGAATTTTCAGTCTCTGCAGAAATTCTGCGTGTACCTTGGATCAGCTTGATTTGTGGAGAAATTGTTGGAAGTTAGGATAGAGGTTCAACTCTGACAGGATCCAGTCTGGTATGCGAAGCTGTTCTAATAATGCATAAAAGGCTTCTGTCAGCGATGGTTGTCCACATATGCAACCTTGTCCCCAAAGTGCTGCTTTGAACAAACTCAGCAGTTTCTTCTGTATTTATTACCCTTTATTTTAAAGGAAAGGAGAAAAAAACATGGTTCTTAAAGACTTGGTGTTAATTTAGACCTTAAGGTGATCATGATCATGTATGTAGCAGTTTTATATAACTCTTCTTGTATATTATAATATGTCTTGGTTTTCTTTCTTTTTCTTTACAGTTTGTGGCCCATCCAAACTGTCAGCAACAGCTACTGACTATCTGGTACGAAAATCTCTCAGGATTACGGGAGCAGACCATAGCTATCAAGTGTCTGGTTGTGCTGGTTGTGGCATTGGGCCTTCCATTTCTAGCCATTGGTTACTGGATCGCACCATGTAGCAGGGTACTGAATTTTATAAATTACATATTTTGTACTATTTTGTGAGCTGTTTTTCAATTTATGGCGTTCAAAATACAATATTGTACCTCTAATTCTGCTGCTTCGAAATTTTAACTAATTAATGATATTTTTAGTAATCACTAGTCTTGAGCCAAAAGATGCTGTTTGTTTTATTTGCACTGTAAAGGGGAGACCACAGTGATGAAGCATGAAAATAAATTGTTGTTAAGTTTAAAGAAAGAAAGAAAAGACCCCTTCTCTGGGAGCTTTTTTCACTTTAAAATTTCCATAGATTGTACTCGCCTCACAGTCTCTGCTACGTAATTGTATTTGTGTTAGAAACAGGGATTTTTTGACAGCCACCGCTCAGATTCTGTATTAGGTCTCCTCTGATGGCATCTTAAGATCTGATGCTGTTCCCATGTAAACCATTAGCAGAACATCTGCTGACTTCACTGATGTAGAACTTAACCTTAAGTACAATATTTGTTATTTGTGCCCTAGGAGGTCTGTTTACTAGGTGAACCATAGAGCAGAAATTAAATTAAACGCAATATTCCAACCATGCAGTAGAGTATATTTTGTAGAAGAGTGCAACTGTAAACTCTTACCTCTTTAAAATTATATTAAAATATATGGGTGCTTCCAGCTTTTCTAATGATCTCACAGTGAAAACAACAGCAGTTTCTTTGAAGTCCTTCCAGTTTGTAGCATGTGAATTGTCTGCAAATTAAGCATGTTGATAGATCTTTGGTAAATCAGAATAAGGAAGATTTCTCTGGGACATTAACTTTAAAAAAAAAAAATTAAGTAAATTTACTTCTGTGCTGAATGTGGTCTTTCGATTTTAACTCCTTAAGTGTACAGCAAATAAATGCGAGTTTCACTTGTTTGTATTTTGCTCTTGTAGTTCACCTCAAAAGGGACAAGATTTTGCTCTTGTGCATATTTCAAGGGAACCTGCTGTTTTCTCTGGGTTAAATATTTATTTGGTTTAAAGATAAACCTTTATGAAAATAGTGTAGTTGTTACTTTCATTATTCTCTGAGATGTCACTTTCCATTAATGTCTGTAGCTCCATATCATAGAAACATATATTAATATATTTTAACTGGTGTCTAATACGGAAAAGTGACATTTGTCCTTGAGTTTTAATTCCCAGTACCAGAAACACCTGACATTTTTCCTAGTGCTCATGTCAAATAAAAGTACTGTACATTCAGATCAGTTGCTTGATATTGTAATTTCAAAATGCTTTCTAAAGGTCAGGAGCAGGAAGGGAACCTGAGATTGTTTGCACAGGTAGTAAATGCTATTTAGTGTGTGCTGATCCGCTTAGTTCATAGTAGCTGACCCCAGTTTCAGGAAAACCATTCCTTAAAATAAGAAAGCTACTTCCGATTCCCCATCTGCTGAAACTGTTTTTCTCTTCTTAGACAATACTGCTGATAATGCAGATCTTCAAAGGGAATTTTGGAATATTGCATGATATTGGTGATGTATGTGATAGCTTATCACATTAGAACTCTATGTTAAGATCAGTAAAGGTCAGCCATTATGTGTGGAGCAGTATATTGTTCTGTTGTACTGAAGAAGACAGAACTTTGGCCTTAGGAGGTGTGCAGCAGCTAAGATTAAGAAGTCTGTCTAGCATTTACCTTGTCCCACCTTGTGCAGAGATCTGACAAGCGTTGTCCCGCTCAGGCCACAGAAAGGAGGTGTGTTCCAAAGGTGGTAGGACTCCAGACTCCCAAAGGGAAGTAGGCAGGGAAGGACACGTAAACCTACATGTTTGTTCACCCAGGAGGTCTCCAAAGAGCATCATTAGGGAACCTCAGTGGCATCTCCGTGCTTGAGCCAATGCCCAAGTTGCAGTCTGTGGCACAGCCTCACTGATACCTGCGTTGTTTGAGTAAGAGGTGTGGAGTTGCAGCAGCACTGACTGCACAAGACCTTCAGTGCCTAAATAAAAGATACCGGCTGTGTTGCCCTGAGAGGAGTGGGCTAGTACTGATGGGATCACAGACTCTTCTTTTTCATACAGTGAGTAACAGCAATAGGCCCATTGCTCTTTCTAGTGTGGTCTTCTGGAGGCAGCCTGTCCTTTCTTCTGGAGCAGACAGACTGTCTCTATTGTTGCTGTTTTGTCCTTCTACCAGGAGCAGATGTTAATTAAATCAGCTGAATTTATTTTAAAATAGTAATAGTTCTAATCTTGTCCTTCTTAGACCATTGTGATGGAACAGTCATATTTTTAGGAGACACAGGTTATTTATTTGGCACTTACAGCTCTGAACATATATTCTGTGGATGGAATATAGTAGGCAGAGATGGGAAGATGAGTCTGTGATTTTTCCTAGAGCTACAGTCATAGATAAGATAGTAGTACGCTCTTGTTGGTAGGGAAAGCATTTTACTACTTGGAGATGTTCTTTATGTATTTTCCATGGCCTTGCTTCTGACTCCCATTGGTATCTGTGGGCATTAGATCAAAGTCTTCCTCTTTTCCATTGTACTTTTGTAATTCCTTGGAGTGTTTCCCCTCAAACATTGCCATCTAGAGTTTATGGAATAACATGAGCACTTACTAACAGGACAACATACTCCGCCTGTGGGAGACTTTTTTTTGTCTGAAATGGTAAAGCAGTTCAGTGCACTTGGAAGAGTATCCTTTAAAAAGGAGATTTCAGAATGTCCTGAGTTCTGAGTGCCCATTTATGCTTCTGGAATGCCTAATGAAAGAGTTTATTTCTTTGAGAAAACTGAGTGACTGCTTTCATTCTGCCTTTGCAGCTTGGAAGAATTCTTCGAAGCCCATTTATGAAATTTGTGGCACACGCAGCATCCTTCATTATTTTCCTAGGCCTGCTGGTGTTCAATGCTTCAGACAGATTTGAAGGTATAACAACGCTACCGAATGTCACCGTTACTGATTACCCTAAGCAGATCTTTAGGGTGAAGACTACCCAGTTCACGTGGACAGAAATGTTGATCATGGTATGGGTACTTGGTAGGTATATTGCTCCTTCATCTATGTCAACTGTTTTCCTGCAAATATAAACTCTAAAAGAAAGGAGAGAAGCCCAAGGCCAGATCTTTGCTCCAGCTGCTGCATGGTTAGAGTAAGCCCTTAGGGCAGATAACAATGCATTAGGGCTGCAGAAAGCATCAGAGCGTTTCTGTGCTGCCGTCTCTTGCAGCATGGGGTGAAATTATCTTTGCTGATTTGCCGCACTGTTTGGTAGTTCTGTCATTTGTAAATGGAGCGCAGGTTTGCTGAAGAGAACACCACAGAAATTATACTTGACTGAAGTGATTTTCTTAAATAAAATGCAAGGTCATGGCTCTACGCTACAATGTGGAGATATCTGAGCTTTATCCTCACGTATCCATTGATACCTTGCCATTTGATCAACCCCGTTGAAACCAAGCGAGCCTTACTCGAGGTGTATGGTGATGCTGTACACTGCAAATAAGTGAATTTTTCCTCCACTGATACCACCTGGTTTCATGAAATGGAAAAATGCAGAAAGTTTAAATGGAAAGAGTTTGGCCAACATTGCTATGGTTCTTTTTCACTTCTTGTTGCAGGTATGATGTGGTCAGAATGCAAAGAGCTGTGGCTGGAAGGACCCAGGGAATATATTTTGCAGTTATGGAATGTTTTGGATTTTGGGATGCTGTCCATTTTCATTGCTGCTTTCACAGCGAGGCTTCTGGCATTCCTGCAGGCCACAAAAGCACAACAATATGTGGACAACTACATCGAAGAGAGTGATCTCTCTGAGGTCACGCTTCCTCCAGAAATAGAATATTTTACCTACGGTGAGTTAAACTTTTCTGCAGCACACATCTCTATGTAGAGAACCTGTTAGGATGCAGTACCATTTCAAAGACTTAAAATGAATATTTGCACGTGTTTGTGTTCGTAGCATTGTCTAACCATTTCTGCCTCAATATTTTTATTTCTATGCTGTTTGAACAATAGTTGTTATGATGCTAACTTGACAAATTTACCAATATATTAAAACCAAACAATAGCCGTAAGGACACAGTCAGTTCAGATGTAGCTGTCCATAATTTTGTTGTAACTGTTCATCCTAGAGATAAGTTTGACACTCTTGATTTTAAGTATTTGCAAGCTATTTTTCATTCTTTACATAATGCACAACAGACAAAATTTGGAAGTGATTTTTTTTTTTGTTCTGTTGTTTGATGCAGTCATTTGTACTCATAAAGATCTATCAGTAGTTCGTAATAAAGGAAGGATGCTGGGGCCAGTAGAGATCTGCTCAAACAGAATGAAAGTACTCAACAGTTACTGCAGTGCAGAAATTGTAATTAAATTGTAATTAATTGTAATTAAAGGTGTGATGACTCTTTGCAACACCAGCAAAGGCTGTGACAATGTATTTTGGCATATAATTTATGAACATCAATATGTCATAATAGCAGACTTGGTGGTGTTATTTACGTTAATTGCTATCTAATCAATGTGAATTTTTACATATATAAATACATATTAGAAACACATAATATTTTGACATGAAACACATTTTTAATTCAGTGGTATTTGGCCAAGGTGGTGCATTAATTCACATAGTAAACAATTTATGAATTTATATATAAATTTCTGTGCATATTGTGTGTAAAAACCACACTGCTACTTCCATTGAGGTAAATGGCAAAAATCTTGGGGATTTCAGTAGGAATTAGGTTATATCCTGAACTTATAACAATGGCAAAAGCTTTGGGTGATTAACAAATGAAATTGTTCATCAGCCAACACTGTTAACTTCCCATCAATAAAACACAAAATAGGAATAAGTTTCTGGCTTTAGCATAGTGCTTACTAAGATAGCTAATAATACAGTCATGTTTAGAAAAGCAATAAGGAATTATTTGTTGTTACGTAGTTGAGGTTAAAATGCAAACTGTAGAAGAAAATGTCATCTTTCTTCAAGTACAGTTATTCTTCTGGCAAAAGGAAATGTGACTTACATTCATCATTTGTGACTTAAAGGAAATAGGAATAGAGTAGCAACTACTAGACTCTCCAAATATTTGTCTGGACTGATTTCAGACGTGTTCATGGAAAATCCTGTCAAGATTTATTTTTGAACATTGTGATAAATGAGTAACTCTCTATGTGTACCCCTATATTTCATATCTTCCAGCTAGAGATAAATGGCTCCCATCTGATCCTCAGATAATATCTGAAGGCCTCTACGCAATTGCTGTCGTTCTTAGTTTTTCTCGGATTGCGTACATCCTGCCTGCAAATGAGAGTTTTGGGCCCTTGCAGATTTCACTTGGGAGGACTGTTAAGGACATCTTCAAGTTTATGGTCCTTTTTATTATGGTATTTCTTGCATTTATGATCGGAATGTTCATACTGTATTCCTACTACCTTGGAGCTAAATTAAACCCAGCCTTTACAACGTAAGTATGAAGTTCTGTTTAAGTAAAAAGCCAATATAAAACTTTCAGGTTTTTCACTAAGGTAAAAAAATCTGCAAGATACTGTATGCCGTCTCCTAACATTAAAATAAAACTGAAGACAGTTGAAGTTGGTGAGAAATCAAGTATCTCAGAACCTGAGAAATTGAACATACTGTGAAAAAATATTTTTGTGCATGTTGTTTTTATCAGTGCTCTACAAACCTGGTTCACAGAGGAATTACTTGAGATTGTTTATCACTTCCTGTAAATGCAACTTACATCTTTATTTCTGTAGTTAATAATAATGCGTTCGTCTTTTTTTTTTTCCTACAGAGTGGAAGAAAGTTTCAAGACTTTATTTTGGTCAATATTTGGCTTGTCTGAAGTAACCTCTGTTGTCCTCAAATATGATCATAAGTTCATAGAGAACATTGGTTATGTTCTTTATGGCATATACAATGTAACGATGGTGGTGGTTCTGCTCAACATGCTGATTGCTATGATCAACAGTTCCTATCAAGAAATTGAGGTGGGCTCTGTTCTCAAGTTGTTCTCTTTTGTTGTGTTGAAAAAGGGGAGAATTGTTAGGAATTATTTCAATGAACTCATCTTAATATACAAAAGTACAGTGAAGAGATTATCTCAGTAAAGGAGATCACAAAAAAATACCGCGTTCCTACAACTGACTTTATCTAACAACCCAGCCAAGCTGCAGCACATTACAGGATCTGAGCAAGTAGTTCATCTTGTGCCATGTACACGCATCTAAGGAGATGTCTTCCATCCAGAAATGTTAAAATCCAGAGAAATAGTCAAATAAAGACTGCTGTGAAGTAGAAAACAAAGTTACGGGGCATAACATTTTAGACATGGGTGGTTCATTCCCAGTTCCACCCTTATTGTGTGTTTCCTTAATGTAGTGCACTTCAGTATTTGACAGTTCATTAGGATACAAATTAAATATATTTTGATGCGTTCTTTGATGGCAATCTGTTTTTCAGTTCCAGTCCTCAGACTTTTTAGGTAAATGTGCAGGAGTTTCACTTACGCACAGCAGTGATACATGGATATACTTTATTACATTTATAAGCCTCTGTACGTGGAGTATGATACAGGTGCTTATCTTCAAGATTCTTGTGACTAAGTCACACTTGGCAGTGCTTTGTTTGGAATATGTGCCCTTTTCCACCTTAGGTACAATATTAAAACTTGATTCTAGGTTTACTGAGCTTTGCTATACGCAGTGAAAACGCAGTGGCAGTATTTCTCCAAATCTGCCAAATGGCTCGGTTGAATGAATACTTGAATTTCACACGGACATTCTGACTGCATTGCTTATTAGAAGAGGTATATATTTTATTTGAATTTCATTATGATGACAAAGTCTCTTCGTTTTTAAAGATAGAGTATTTAGCATCCAACTCCAAAATTCTGAAAATTTAAAGTAGAGAAGATATTTAGGTATTAAAAATAAACCCCAAGTTGCTGAAATGAAAGTAAAAGGTTTTTTTTATACTCCCAGTTTTCCAGACTATGAGTTCTGATACTACTCAGAGACTACTACATTCACATAGATGCAGGTGCACGCCCACACTATCAGGAAAAAATACATTATCTAAGACATAGTATGCAAATGGGTATATAATTTCCGGTATTTTCAGTGACTTCTGGGAAAGGTCAGGGAATTCAGCAGAAGAAAACTAATTATAACAAACTTTTCACCTTTGGAGTAAACCAAGTCCAGCCTTGGAGTACTTCAGTAAGAATGTATTAGGAGAAAATCAGTTTGTCAGTTTTTAACATGATTTCTTCATGACAACCAAGTTTTGTATTTTCTGTACTTCATTATAAATCAGAGTTACTTTTCATGGTTGTGTAAAAAGCTGTGAGTAGTACTGTTTTAAACTGCGTCTGCCTTGAAGCTAATACTTTGTCACTTGTGCAAGTACCAAATTCATGTGACCACTTTAACAAGAAAAATAAGACTTCAAAAAAATTAAAAAGTTCCACTTGAAATAACAAGGAGCTCGTATGTTGGCTTTCACTCAGTGCAAAAATAACATTTGTTTAAATGGTTCACATGCTTTAGCTAAGTATTGTCAGTGAGATCTTGCCATAAAGAGACAGCTGAAATTTGGTTAAAATAGACCTGATAAAGTGGTTGCATTTTTGCAGAACTACTGGGAGTCTTCCTAGCAAGCAAGTAATGTTTTATGTAAAACCAGAACGGGTCAATATTTAAAAGTAGTTTCATTTGGAAGAAGTCTTGCATTTCATAAAAACAAAGCACATACCTGTTTTTATATCTTAACACAGGATGACAGTGATGTAGAGTGGAAGTTTGCTCGTTCTAAACTTTGGTTATCGTATTTTGATGATGGGAAAACACTACCTCCACCGTTCAGTCTTGTGCCAAGCCCCAAATCTTTTTTCTATTTCATCATGAGGATCATTAACTTTTCTAAGTGCAGGAGGAGACGGCTGCAGAAGGACATTGAAATGGGAATGGGCAATTCCAAGTCTAGGGTAGGTACTGAAATCTTTTCACTACAGTGAAGAAGTGTGTGTCCGTTCCAGCATTCCGCTTTTCTTTAAGCTTTAGCGTATAATGTGTGCTTCTGATGATAGTATGGGAATTAGCCAAGCCTTTATATTTATAGATCTGTATTTCAGACTGCCTCTAAACGTACTCTGTAAAACCAAAAATAGCTGTAAATTTGCTTAGGACAATAAAGTCCAATGACTGGAAAAACAAAAATAACTGAATATTCAAAGACACAAATAATTCCCACAAGGAATTACCTAAATATTGAATAAAGATGCCTTCAGTCTCCATGAGAAAGAGATTTTTATTTCAGGCAAAAAAAAAAAAAAAGAGGAGGGGGAACTAAAGGAGAGAGAACTTTTCTTTTTAACTAGGACTGGAAAAGGATCAAGTGTGGTCAGTGTGATATTCACTTCCTACTGTCAAAAGTTATATTCTCAACAGAAAACAACAGTCTAGATGTGATAAACGTTTTTCTAAATGTATTACTATTCCTGAAAATTGTGCTTTGGAAAAACACTTTGAAATAAGCAGAAATGGTTTTGAGCATGTATTCTTAGTTAAAGTACGCTTAAGAGTGCAGCTCCACAACAGCTGTTTGTTAAAGCCAGTTTGGAGAGTCTCTCCTTGCACTGGCCACTCATCCCTGCCTCCGAGTCATAATTCATTATTTCCTCAGCTGTGCGAGCACATTTGTTTTGAAGCTGTGCTGTGTGCAGGATGGCTAAAATTATCAATGTTTAAAAAAATAATAATAATTAAAAAAAAAAACTAACAAAACAAACAAATAAGTCAAGGCAATCTCAGTTTTTTTGGAAATAATATTCACATATAGTGACTATGGAGACATCCCCAAAACATCTCCAAGAAGAAAAAATGGAGCTGAATTATAACTGTGAATTCCATAATATATTTTAATTTTAGTTTTGTTTCTTCCTAGTTAAACCTTTTCACTCAGTCGAATTCCAGAGTTTTTGAATCACACAGTTTTAACAGCATTCTCAATCAGCCAACACGCTATCAGGTAAGTACATCCAGTGGTCACTGTTTTGAGTGATAGAACTGTGTGAAGGTACTTGCAGAATTTTGTGTTTCAAGTACATTTTGCATTCAGCAGATAAAGAAAACCTGTAGAAATCAAACTCCAGGATGGTACTGGGAAAAAGACAGTTATTGTTCAAGCCCTATTAGTTGAAGGGTTTAAAAACTAGCCCACGCAAAACTTATATTTTTCCTTTGATGCTCCAGTTTGAAAAGTGTGAGAAGCAAACATCTGAAACTAATTTCTTGGGAGGGGATGTAAAAGCACTGGGCTGACTAGGTTAGCGTTACTTTCCCTTCCTTTCTTCTCATGATCTGAGATGTGACATTCAACAATATAAAAATACACATACAATCTTAATGAACTCTTGAGAGCTGACATTGCACTGCCATACTGTAAAATCTCAACTTTTCTTTCCTTCTTTTTAAAAGGTAAATATTTATCTCTTACTATTATGCATCCTTTCAAATGTGAACTGAGTTTCACAAAGAGTAGACCTATTCTGAAGCTACTTAAAGCCTAAATTAGGTGTGTTTTTCTGTTATCCTCTTCTCTACAAAAAAAAAAAGTTGTGGTGCTCTGTAAATCAGAGGTAGCTGGATGAGAAAGGTGCTTTATTGTAATGATGAATTTCAGTGTGCCACCAGAAAAGCCCACATGAGGCAACTGCTTGATCTGGAGCTGTTTATTTTTTCACTTATGCAGATGTGAGGAAGATAGTTAAGAAAGAAAAGTGAATAGTGTTTAATTATGTATGTTCACCTGATTATGTAACTCTCTCTTAATCTGGCAGCAAATAATGAAAAGGCTGATAAAACGTTATGTTCTGAAAGCACAAGTGGACAAAGAAAATGATGAAGTAAATGAAGGTAAGAAAGAGACTGCATTTGTGATATTCAGAGACAATTTTTGTGACATTGTGTTAGGGATCAGTATTGCAGTGATGCATGGAGGTTTCAGGTTAAAAGAGGGTTTATTTTTGCTTCACGTGCACTGAACTCAGATAGTAGTGGAATTATGTCTGTGACAACCGAGATGAACAAATAGGACCAAAGAAGTACAACTGAGAAATATTATGGGCCTCGTTTTATAGGTGGAAAAACAAGAGCACAGACATGACTCAGAGTTACAGAGGAAACACTTCCAGAGTCCTAGTTAGAGCTGCTGGACATTTTTCTCTCTGTTTCATTCAGCTGAACACACAATTTACCACTTTACACCATGAACTACTTGTATTGCCTGCCTTCAGAAAGCTGAGCAGAATACTCGTCTGTGAAGCTGCACATCATTAAACAAAGATGCATAGAGTTAGCTGCATGATGAGAAAAATAACAACTGTGGCCACTATTTCAGCGTGCAACCAGAGATCTTTTGAGAAATTATGGATCTGAGCTTGGTGCCTGTTGACAGTGTGGAACTTCCCTGGTAGCAGTGAGGGGTGCATGCTCCAAGTGCACACCCTGACTCCCCATCGGGATGAGACTGAGGCAGATGCTGTCCTCCTTCCTCCAGCTTTCCAGGAATGAAACACAGGCCTATAGGCCAAAAAAAAAAAAAAGAAACTCTTGAGCTCTGGGCAGGTCCCCAAACAAAATAATAGGGGTGCGTGCAACATGGGGCGTACGTGCTCTACACTCTGGCTAAAAGATTATCACCCACTAGAATGATGGCCCTTCCAGGGCTGGCTCTGCTCTTGGAAATGTGACTCTTCCCCATCCTATGTGGATCTACGGAGCTGAGCTTGTGAGTGACAAAAGCAGAGAAGCTCCTAAAAGAGTCTTGTCATGGTTCTTGCTTTATCACCAGTTTTGTAGAGGAAAGTCCGCTGTGAGCAAGTCGGCTAACTCTTGCCCTCAGCCTGCATAGCCAAGGTAGTGCTTTGTGTCATGCCGGTCTCATTGGTGCCCAAAGTATAGATCCAGACTTTGAAAATGAAATTTTTGAAGTCTGCTACATTCTAAATAGAAAACGTCAGCATTCTTATGTACTGCAGCTACTTTAAACGTACATCTAGGGATTTTTCCCTGATTTGCATCACTAGAGAATTTGGATGTTCTTTTGTTGTCTTTATTTCATACATGACAAATAATTTCCTGTGGTGGCTACTGTGTAAGAGTTCACATACCTCAGACTTGCTGGAAGAACAGTGTTTGAATACTTTAAAAAGCTTCTGCTCTTGAACTGAATGTCCTGTAATGGAAAACACACTGCTGCTTGTTATGAGCTTAGCCTTGACAATCATTTTACTTTAAATGTGTTTTTTTTGTACTTGTGTCAAATTGTAACATCGTTTTAAATTGGTTGACTTCTTCTAATTTAAAGGATATTGGTAAGGAAGAGGAGAGAGACTCAAAAGCTGTGAGTTTTATTGCCAGCTCTGCCACACTTTTCCTGTGTGATCTTGGCACATCACTTCAGAAAAAAAAAAAAAATCTCTTTGCCTTTTCTCTCTAAAAGGGGGATACTAATATTTACCAGCTGTTCAGCAGTGTTGCCGTGATTAATTCATTAACCTGTGTAAAGCACTTTTTGAACCTTTGATGTTCTGTATACACGTGGAGCACAACATGAGAGTTCCATGGGCTTTTAAAATACCTGTGGTGCTATTTAAGGGCGGAGACACACTCACATTTCATGGAGGATGAAGAAGTAAAGCCTGCTGCCTCCCCCTTGTACCTGCTCTCACGAACATTTTGAGATAATAATCTGAAACACGCACTGATGTGACTTAACAGAACAGTACTGAACGGATATTAAACTTCACTAACAAGTATTTCTTTCTATGATTACTACAGGTGAATTAAAGGAAATCAAACAGGATATCTCCAGTCTTCGCTACGAACTGTTGGAGGATAAATCCCAAGCAACAGAAGAGCTGGCAATTTTAATACATAAACTCAGTGAGAAACTAAATCCTAATATGTTGAGATGTGAATGATTCAAGAAAGGAACCACGGCTTTGACTACAGCACAACTATTTATTGGCAATAATATTTCAGTATCTTATACTTGAAACGTGTATTGTAGATTTTTAGCACTAAATAACTTTATGTACAGCTTCTCTGGAATTTAGTCTTAGGAAATTTTATTAACTCACCACAAAAAGATTGCGCTCTTTGTTTTAATTGTCTAAAAGCAAGAACTATTTTTTTTTTTTTTGCATTTATGCATTAAAAAGGTATAATGGTATGAATTGCTGGTATTTTAACAGGTTTGTGAATACATATTGAGAATTCTTTGCACTAAATTTGCAAGAAAAAAAAAATTAAAATAATAGATACGATGTAGTACTCCGTTCCTCGCAGCACCTGGGTGTGAACAGGATTTTTCATAATACCATAACTCAACCAGAGATGAGTGGAGGATTACTTGAAATCTTGGTTCTTTATTAGTGATGCTGTGTGTAAGCGGAGAACTCACGGTATGATTACGGGGAATTAATGAAAATCAGGTAAGTGTGAATGTGGTGGTTGTAGCAGTGTTTAACATGTGTGTATATACATGTACCCACAACTTTTAAGGGGAAGGACTAGAAATTTCTTTTTTTTTTTTTTTTTAAAGCCAACAACTTCGGAAGGTGATGTGAACCCAAAGCTCCTCTTTCTGTGGTAGAAAATGATTTTTTTTAAAAAAAAAAAACAAAAAAACCAAGAAACTCAGACTCCGTGCAGGGCTGGTATTTTGTTACACTCTTCTCAAAACTGCCTCCGATGCTTTGTTGTTAAATAAAAATATTCCTACTTTATTGACGCTCCATCTCGTACCGGTAGTTTGGCACCTCAGCCTGCTTTTGCCCAGCCGGCCAGCGCCGGGGTTTGCCGCCGTCCCCCCTCCTCAGGTCCCGTTTTTGGGTAGACCCGTAACCCCCGGGGGGCTCAGGCCCGGCCGCGCGCTTCACCGCCCCGGCCCCTGCCCGCTGTCCAATCGCGACCTGCGGGCCCGCCCCTTCGCCGTCAGGCTCAGCCAATAGGAAGCGTGCTCGGAGTCACGTCGGCCGCCGGCTGAGGTTGCCCCGGTAACGGGAGCCGTGGCAGCGCTGGGGGCCGTGGCAGCGCCGGGGGCCGCGGCCGGCGGCGCGATGGAGCTGAGCCTGGCCCGTGTGGACTACCTGCAGGTGGGGGAGCGGGGCGAGGGGGCCGGTGAGGAGCCTGAAGGAAAAGATCCCGGTGCTCCCGGCGGCGGGGCCGGGCCGGGGCGGGAAGCGCCTCCCGATGGGTCCTGGACCGGATAGGCCTCCCGCTTCGGCCCCAGAACCGCGGCAGGACTGGGCCGAAACGGCCGCGGTGAAAGTGCGTATCTTCCGCAGGTGGGAGTGACGGCTCAGAAAACCATGAGGCTGCTGCCCGCCTCGGGGAGAAAGGCCACGCAGAAGGTAAGGCCGGTGGGCAATGCGCGGCCGGGGCTGGGGGCTTCCCCGGGCGTTGGCTGGCTCTGGCGCGTACTGCGGTGCTATTGTTAGTCACCGCTTGAGTTTCTTAGGGAAGAACGTAAAGGGAAAAATTTGGGGACCAAATTGTTGGAAAACTTTTGAAAAAATAAGAAAAAAAAAAAAAAAGTCTGAATTTTGCTTCTGGAAAACTTCCAGAACCAGTAAGGAATTTTCAAAACTTAAGGTGTTGCAGAACCCCCAAGGAAGATCCTGCCTATTTCTCTATTTCTGGTTTGCTAATGCTTAATATAAATGAAATACTTCTCTTTAAAATTTTCCTTCATGCAAGTTCGAGCTAAGGAAACTCAATAGAAAAAAAAACAGTGCATTTCTTGTTTTAATAATAAATTCTCAATGTGAAAATACAACTATTCCCAAATATGCTTTTCTGAAGTCTTCCACCTGATGGTTGCTGGTGTTTACAATTAGAAGTAGCAAAAGGATTGTAAACGCTAAGCTTAAACTGTTACTCATAGGCTTTGGTGTCCTATATATAGTGGTTCATCTAGCTTTTCTGCCTGCAGCTATGTAAATTAAGTATTGTAGAACTTCAATAATTTAAATGCAGGAAAATGTTAGTAATATAGGAAAAGCGTTATTTAAAAATATTTATGTGTGTAATAAAAAATAACGATGTATTACACTTTTGAAGGTGGTTGTTGGAGATCAGGATGGGGTCATTACGTGTTTTGGCATAAAAAAAGGGGAACCTGTGGTAAGTGGAAAATGTTCTGTTTAACATTTTAATTTTTAAGGATTCTTCCTAATGAACTTTGAAAGTCTGTTTTTATTGACATGGAAAAAAAGATCCCAGCGGAAGGTGTCTAGGTGGAGCTGTGGACTGGTACCTAGTTGTGATGAGGGCATACTGGTTTCATGCCTGGACAAGCACGTGGTCCTCCACAGTTCTAGAGTCAGACACTAGCATGTATCATCACAAAAAAAAGTCAGTTTAACACCTTTTGCTTTGCAGTTCAGTTGGACTTAAGCCTGTACACATACTCTGTTACTGTGGCTGAATAAAAACCTGCACTGATTCACTCAGTCACCTTAAGAGATTTTGACAAACTGACTGCTTTTTACGAGCCTGGTCTTATGACTAGCTTAATAAAAATTTATTATTTTATTTTATTTTTTCCTCTTGAGAAAGCTCGTATCCAGCTTGCAAGGACTCTATAGCAATAAAAAGAAATCTATGTGGTCTTCTAGAGTAAGAATGCAACACATAAGAGGGAGTGAGTGATTCTGTGTGTGTGTGTGCACATTGTTATTTAAAAACAAACAAACAAACAAAAAAAAAAACAAAAAACCCCAACAAAAAACAAACAACCAAAAAACTTACTGCTATCAGCAGTGCTGAAATTTTCCTGTGGATAAATAACACTGAAATAATAAAGTCTTAATTTATTGTATTTTACAACTTTTCATATTTGTTGACTTAAAAAATGCTGGATTGCTTTGTGATTCTGAAGAGAAATGTACAATTACTTTTGTCTCTGTATAATCCATAGTATCCTTAGTTTTGCCAAAAATTGTAAAGCAAATTTAGTATCCTTTATGTTGAAAGATTACCGTAAGTGTGATACTGTGATGAAGAAAATTGCTTTTCTATTTACAGCCAGTGTTCAAGACACTACCAGGCCAAAAAATTGCAAGATTGGAGTTGGGAGGAGCTCTTAATACACCACAGGAGAAAATTTTTGTGGCTACAGGATCAGAAGTTAGAGGTTTCACAAAAAGAGGGAAGCAGTTTCTTTCATTTGAAACTAATCTTACTGAAAACATCAAAGCTATGTATGTATGATAATTTTTTTCGTAGCCATAGCAGATTGCTCATTTACGACTTTATTAGATAGTTTTTTACCGTATTCTGTGCTTTGTAGGTAACGCTAAGCGTTAATCCAGCTTTAGCTAGTGTCATGACGTCTAAGAAGGAACTCAGAAAATCATAGTGACGTTTAGAAGGTGTAGGGGGCTTGGGAGGGGTCTGGAGATGCTGACATCAGTGCAAGTGCGGGTGAGCAAAAGCTGGGGTTGTTGCCGTGGTGTGTCATGTCCACAGCAGAAGAGGAACAATTTTTTTATTTTTGGATCATGTTCTAAGATGCTGCCGAGTATAAAACGACTCGAGAAGAATTAGTATCAATATATATTAATGAAGTTTCTATAAAGATATTATTGGGATTTTATGTGAAGACAAAATAGGAAGTTTGAGAGCTATAGAAATCATATGGTTTTAGCATTTATAAGAAACTTTTTTCTTTAATAGCTGGAGTAGCTTGCGGGACCCACTAATGCCTTGAATCTGCAAGCAGTAGTGCATGCATACGGTAGGACTAAAAGAGTGTCACTGCAGCTATACTGGGAAAATACTACAGGAGGTGTTTTCTTTTTCTCAGGCATATTTCAGGAGCAGATCTCTTTCTTTGTGCGAGCTATATCTATAACCATTACTGCGACTGCAAAGACCAGCACTACTACCTGTCAGGAGATAAAATCAATGATGTTCTCTGCCTTCCTGTAGATAAAGTCAATTGCATTACGCCGGTGCTTGCATGTCAGGATAGAGTCCTCAGAGTTTTACAGGTTAAAGTACTTGCTTGTTTGTTTCATTTATTAATGCCATGGAATTGGACTAATTCTTAAGGGAATCAGCGTATCAGCATGGCTTAAATACCGTAAGGATAAGCATATTGTATCCTACTTTGCAGTGTTGCTGTCTATAATGCTGGTACGTTGGGTTTTTTTTAAAGGAAAATCATGGTTATACACTTGCAAAATGAGGATGAATAAAACCACTATAAATAGGCTTTGGAATTCCTAGGTGGAAGTAGATGATAAATTGGTCCCTTGTAAGCACTTTTGGTTACATAAGGGAGCTAAATGTGTAAGCCTCTATCAGTTTGGAGATTCTTGCTCTCACAAATTACTGTTGCAACAAGTCTGAATGATGCTGAGGGGTTTAACTAATTCATTTGAGAGACAAATTCACAAATTATTTTTAATAATAGCATATTTCAGGAGTCCTATGTTTTATTTATTTAAGCTTCACCTTGTTTTGACTTAGAAATGGTTCTCCCATAGATGTTGGGAGTTTGTGTAAGTGAAGCATATCCATCACTATTATCCATAATAATTTTGTCCTTATGCTTGCAGGGGTGAGGTTTGGTTTGTGGTTGGTGTTTTGTGTTTGATTTTGGTTTTTTTTTGAATTATTATTTTTTATTATTTTCGTTGATGTGGTTTTGTTTGTGGTGTTTTGGGTTTTTTTTACAAAACTAATTCAAGATAGTTCTCTTTCTCTTTAGGGATCTGATTTACTGTATGAAGCAGAAGTTCCTGGGCCACCTACTGTCCTTGCTCTAAACAATGGAAATGGGGGTAACAAGATTTTGAATATACACATAACTAAATAATGTTATTTTACTATATTTTTAAGATTTTATTGCTTGTATTTGTTAATTACGTTTTGCCTTGATTTTTAAGCTGGTATGAAAAATATGGCAGGAAACTGACTGTGTGAAGTAATTTCTTACATGCAAATAAATATATACACACATAAAACTGTTTTAAACAGTTCTGAATTATAGTCACATTTAATTGAAAGCCTCTTACAAGAGCAGTGAGATAAAAGGTGGTCTCATTGTGTAAATATGAAATGGACTTTTTGGGGCCTTGTCAAACTTCTGGATTTGACTTTCTCTTACACGTGGATTTCCATAACTAGAATTCCTAGTTGCATCTGTCCATGGATGGATGAGAATATTGAGTAGAGCTTACAGAAACTAAGACTGTGGAAGGATCAGGCTTAAAATAGTTTGATCATCCGTCTTGCTAATCTGTTCTAACCTAGTAGAAATCGCTCTACTGTGTTAATCTGGTGCTTAATTTAGTGTCAGTTAGATTGTGACAATGACATTCAGAGTACATTTGGAAAAGTAGTTCCTACTTGCTTAAGTCTTGGCACAGCATTCACGATGGGATACGTATTCTGAATTAATCTTTATATTTCTCTTCTGTAAAGGCGATTTAATAGCCTATCTTTGCTGAAATTTCAAGTGTTGGATTATGAGTGGTTTTTAGGGAAAACTCCAGCACAGGAAGGCATTCATACACAGAAGAATGATAGCCATGAGGAAATTATCAGAACAGTTGCAGTTTTCCTGTATTTTTTTTTTTTTTTAAACCTGACAGTTGTTACACAACACTAATGTTAGTATTTTCTTTTTCCCTTGGGCTGTAGAGTATAACTACACAATACTTTCAAATTTTTTAAATTTATGTACTTGGTTTTATCAATTCTAATTTCAGTTTATGTGTTTAGGTGATTCTGGAGAAGAAGTTGTGTATGGAACTTCTGATGGTAAACTGGGTCTTATCCAGATTACTGGTTCCAAGCCTATACCTAAGTGGGAAATTGGAAATGAAAAGAAGAGAGGAGGTATGTGTCTCAGTCTCTCGCTCTTGAGCTTTCCAGCATATCTGAGGCTTTACTACAAGTAAATTATCAGGAAATCTTATTAATAGATACTTCGGAGGCACATGGAAATTATGTCAGTATGTGCCATTAATATGAGTAAGCTCTCTTTCCTTCTTCTGATTTTCCTATAAATAATTCTAATCAGTTTGTCTGGCTTTGGGTTTTCAGTTCATATTATTTCCAGTACTTTAGTGTACTTTTGTTTTTACAGTGGTTTTAAAGTGGTGTTTGTAAAACAGTGTTGATTTGTGTATGATTTTTAGCATTTTAGTGACTGTTTTTGAGTGCAAATACACCTGCCAGATTTTTCAGATGTTCAGAAAGTCTCTTTGGATAAAAAGTTAACATCTTTCCTGCAAGACTTTTTTTTTCCTTCTTTTTTTTTAAAAAAAAAAAAAAAGAAAAAAGCCATTATAAGGGCTTTTGTCTCAAGATGAAATAAGGCTTTTGTTAAAGCTCCACAGTGAGCTTAACTGATTGGAGCATAGTTTCAGCCTTGGTGTGCTGCTTCTGCAGCATCTACTAGCCCATAGTCCTTTGTAAAGGAGAAGACCAGGAATAGAAAAAAAAACCAACATATTTTATTTAATTATCTCATGAAAACTGTTGCTAAATTATTTTCTTAAAATGCTTCCTAGTCTGTCCTTACTGTTCATATTAAATATGAGAGAGTCATAAAAGTTAAGTTCCACCTCATTTTTTTAATTAATTCTTGTACTGACTTTCTGACTGCTTTTTCTTCCAGACCTGAACTCTCTTTCCTGGCCAGACATGATTAGTTGTCATAGCCTGGTTCCTCATGTGCTAGGAGCGGGTTTGTCCCCTTATGTGTCAAGTAGCATCACCTAGGCCAGATCCGGCACAAGTCAGAACCCTCTTTCTGTCACCTTAGGCAGCATTCATAGTAGTCCATTTACCAGTAGCTTTAAGTCAATTATAGGAAACAAGGAATGCTTTCTTCTTCAACTGGCAAATTTATAGTAGTCTGGACAAGCAAGTAGTTCATCTGGGGAAATGTTTGATGAGAGCGGGGTTAAACCCCACAAAGCTTGGACGTCAGGAGGCGTCTCTGTTCAGTGCTTTTCCCCAAGGGAACTGTAATGGTTTTGATTTGGTGTTGGTTGCTGTAAAACCCACTGTACGGTCTTGAACCTCAGGCACAAGTGAGAGACTTCAGCCCTCTAGTGGACTTATCCAGAAATGGCGTTAATAAAACCTTGAAAGCCGACCAAGAATCTCTCTCTGTGTAGCTGAACGTGGCCTGTGTATTATTGTGTTATAAACGAATAAAGATTAAATAAACGCTTTTGTTTTCTTTTTCTTTAGGTATCTTATGTATTGATAGTTTTGACATTCTGGGAGATGGAGTTAAAGAGTTACTCGTTGGACGAGATGATGGAGTGCTGGAAGTCTATAACTTTGAGAGTGCAGATGATCCTGTCCTTCGATATGATCACGTAAGCTCACATTCGTCATACTCTGCTGGAAAACTTATTTAAAAAAAAAAAATCTGTATTTCAAAACTTAAAGCATTTAAAAGATCATTACTACTAAAATATGTGTTTTGTTTTTAGTTTTATGAGCTCTGTAGTGTTGACAATGTGAACTTCAAAGCAATATCCTAATATTTAAGAACCAGAAAGTTCTTAAAAGCAAAAAGTAAAAGTAAAAATTGTGTAGAGAGTATGTTAAAGTTCTATCTCTGTTGGCCACTCCTGGGTGAAACCTAATACAATGCTTTTCTTTCAGTGTTAAAAACAAACTCACGTTGTGTGTAGTCTGTGTTTTACATGTCAAATGATAAATACAAGCTGTCAGGACTTTACTGAGCCCAATTACTTTTATTATGAATTGTTTAAATTACTAGATTTGATCTGTAGTGATTATCTCCACCTTCTGTCAGATCGCTGATTCCTGCTGGGAAAATATTGTCCACCAGTGTTTTGATTTAAAGTGCTTTTTAATGTTTTTGTTATGCAGAGTAGAATGGGAATGCATTTGTTAAAACACCCTGATTCAGCTGCGATAGTCATCAGATAGCTTACGTTTTTGTAGGTCTAGGTATTACCTTTCTATGTAGGTATTTTGCAATGCAGGTAGAAGGAGGAGTGTAGCCCTTAAAACTCCTACAAAAAAACCCCAAACTTCTAAAATGAGTGCAGTGATATTTCCCTCTGCTTGAATATATTTATTTGAAGGCTTTATCAGAGAGCATTGCGTCAATCCAGGGTGGCTGTGTGGGAAAAGAAGGGTATGACGAAATTTTAGCATCCACGTATTCAGGTAAGCTTCATATCTCAATAAATTTCATATATGGGGATGTGATAAAAATGAAGCAGACCATGTTGTTGGTGCAGCTCACATCTCTTAAAATTTTTGTTCTGACTGGAACCAGGGTAATGTTTTGTTGAAAAGATCTCTTCTAATTTAATATTTACACTTCTTTAAAAAAAAAAAAAAGTTTTCTACACTTAAATTATGTTTTTATATTTTAGGGTATTCATAATGTGTTCTGCTGTGTAACACGGAAGCTTGTTATTCTCTGGTGTAGACTGCTGCCTGATTGTGATGAAATAATGAATACGTTATGTCCAAATGAATTATTTATTATGGTTTTTTGTATTAAAAATATTGATAGACATGCATATCTTTCCTCCTCCACCCCCCATTTTTTTTACATAATTTCCTTCCTTTTCAGCTTCATAGGGCTTTAGATAGGGCTGATTTTGCATTATGATGAAGTTCTTGCATGTGAGGAGTCTCGGCAGCCCCTCTGTAGGACTCAGGCTATTGGCCTGACTGTGACAGAGGCCGTGATAAAAAAACACGCTGCATGTCTTAACTGCCAGAGCTAAAATACCACTAAATCTCTGTCTTTGGTTATCTGCAGTGCTAAAAAATTAGCCTACTTAGACTTCTATTCAAAATAATGTATTTTGGCAAGATGCAATTCTCAGTCAGTTATTGGGAAGTAATGGTGTTCAAGTACCTCTTTAATACAGTTTTTGGATGATTAAAAGACTCTTATACCTCACCTCATGTGGATTGTTTTGGTGTGATAGGCTGCAACAATATTGTGCCCAAAGTCCTTTGTGTCTTCGTTTAGTTATAATATTCCTATAAGGATCCATGAATCACAGAAGAAAGAAAAAAGCAAAAGCTCACGTTCACCTGTGGGTTTTTGAAGGAAAACTCTGGTAGGATGTGCAGTGGACTGAGTCTGGCAGATTTTGACGGATCGGGAGACGTGGTACTTAGAGCAGTGAAAGTTACATTTGAAGCACAGGACTTCTGTGGATATTTTTAAAAGTTCATGCTCCGTTATTGGGCTTCCTTGATACTTGAAGCAGATGGCTAAGGGATGTGAAAGATTGTGGACGTGTCAGCTTTTATGGTGCATTTTATCATAATGCTGTCTTACTGCTTGCATACATTAGATGAGATGACTAGAGCTATAAACACCCGTTCAAGTCTGCATATCGTACCTGAGGTGTCAGGATATAATCAATTAGTATTTGCTTTTGTAAGTAAATGTAATTAAGTAAACAGATTATTTTTTTCACTTCAACTGGCAGCGTTCAATCTCAAAGAAGCACACTGTGCAACATATAGTTTGCTATGAGCACACTGCACAGCATTTTTGTTAGGGTTTGGCGGGTTTTTTTTCCAACTATAGTACTGCCGATTATTGAAGGTTTTGTCAGAGAAACAGAGGTGGGAAAAAATTTAAGCACTCGGTTAAAAACTACTGCAGAGGGAGTTATTGCTTGAAGTACTTCATGAAACAGGATAAAAAATATTTTCCAATCTGTAAGTTAAGAATGAAACCCATTAAAAAATCATGCTCAGTGTCTGGATTAATTCTCCACATAAAGAATTAAATTTAAATCTTGATTCTCTCTACCCTGTGTCGGGTACCAGCCTCGCTCCACACGTAGAAAAGCTGAGTGTAGACTTTTTTTAATAATAGATTATAAGGAATATAAACTTCATATATTGGTTTAGGCTGGCTGACAGGACTGACTACAGAACCTGTCCATAGAGAAGATGGATCAGGTGGAGAACTAAAATTAAGTCAAGAAATGCAGAGCAAGATTTCATCCTTAAGGTAATTGCACTAGAAAGAAATTTAAATGGAAGAATGGAAATGTTAAAAGCTGAAATGTCATATTTCTTTCCTATCTCACTGGATTGTCTATATTGTTAATGTATCTAGAATTAGAATCAAGCCCTTTCAAAGCAGAAACGAGTAGCAGCTTCGTTTCACAGTCTTTTTCTGTCTTGCCTTCACATGATATCTTAATGCCTTCTTCCTCAGTATCAGCGAGGTAAGATTCCCTTCTTCCATGCTGCTTAGAGCTTCTCAATGATGGGAGGAAAGTAGTCACCAGTATATAATTCAAAATGTGTTGTACTTGAGAAGGGAAAAAGTTGTCCTTTCCTGTGACTCATTTAAATCTCTTTTGGCAAAGTACAGTAGAATCTACATTTTCATGGGATATAGTTTGTATTTTGTTATGTATGTGGAGAAGGAGTCACCAGTCACTTGTGGTAGGAAGATTATGGACAGAAGAGAAACATGATTGCCTTGCAAGCTTAGTCTACTCAATTTCTAGGGTAGCTTTTGTAGTTTGTTGTTTTTTTTTTTTCTTTTTAAGACGTTATATGTGGTTGCCCTTTTCTAGGAATGAATTGGAATGCTTACAGATGAAAGTACTTCAGGAACGTGAAAAATACCAACAGTCTTCTCAGTCCAGTACTGCTGTTTCATCAGTACCTGCATTTAGTGTGAATGATAAGTTTACGTTAAATAAGGATGACGCTAGCTACAGCCTCATCTTGGAGGTGCAGACAGCTATAGATAACGTCCTGGTGCAGGTGAGTGAGGTTTTATTCGTGTTGGCTTTCTTGGTATCTAAATAAAACATTCAGGGACTTTCTGGTTTAAAAAGCTGAGTTATCGTATCTTAAGCATATGGGTTTTTTTTAATGTCTGAATTGTTGTCAGAGGGAATTGAAATTGAAGTGTCTAGCTTTGCAATGTTGAAGTAACTGTTGTAAATGCTTGTTAGGGAGCAAATACAAGTTAAACCTTTATTGAACAGAGCAACGTTAGACTGCCAAAACACCTGCTGTGTTAGCAGGTTTCTGTGTAAATTTTGTGTTTGCTTCTGCATGTCCCTCCTTATTTAAACAGCAATTAACTCCCTAAATCTTAAATGAGGTGCAGATTCTCGCTTGCCAGTTAAGTACCCTCTGTAGTGGAAAATTAGTTTTAGAATGGTGTGGACAGACCACCTGTGCACTTGCAGTGTGGAACAGCGTGTGATTTGTGTGCAATCGGTGATGAATACTCCTGCTGAGTAGAGCAGTCTTAATTAGTTATTCCTCCTCCTGCATCAGCTGAAATTAATGTTATCTTTGGTAGTCAGGGGTGGTGGTACTGAATTAACTTTTTTGGGGATATAAATGGGGAGAAAAATTTGATGAGGAGGAGTTTGTGAGGTAAATTTGGCATAATAAATGACAGAGAATTACTGTAGGATTTTATTTTTCACCTCGATTAAAATCTTTTTTTTTTTTATTAGGGATGTTATTAGAGCAATACTAAGGTACAGCTAATTTGCAGCTCTGTAGTATCTGCTGTTTTCATAGCTAGGTGAGGAATAGTGAAATTGTTTAATCTAGCCCTGAATGTAGTGCAGAGTTTGGAAGTTAAAGCTTTTTCTTTAAAGAAATATAAAGCAGTATCTGCTATTCCTCTGCTGTGAGAAGACAATAAAACTGTTTTATTTTTTTAGGAAGTATGTTGCATATTTGTCAATGTTTCCCGACACTTCTGTGAGGTTACAAAGCAGTACCAAATCAAGTAATTAATCATTTTAATACCCTTTAATCTCATTTTCAAAACAGTGTTAGATTTAATTTTAATTCCAGTGAAAACACATCTAGATAAGAAGTGGTCTGTGTCAGAAGTGTTACTGTAAGTAAAAGGATCATTAATAATTATGTAATATGATCCTTGGTTTCCTGAAGGAATATTGTAATCCCACTCTGACAGAGGATAAATGCATTTGAAGCTACTCAGGAGCTTAAGCACTTTACTTTTCCTTCCTCATGTGTTCTGCAGAGTGATGTCCCAATAGACTTGCTGGATGTGGATAAAAATTCTGCTGTTGTTAGTTTTAGCAGCTGTGATTCTGAGGTAAGTGAAACAAAAGAGATTATATTTCTAGAGATCATATGATTAAAGCTCTTAATATTGTATACTAAAAATAGAATTTGGATTTATATATTTGTAATTTTAAATATATGGTGTTAAACTACTCGTTTGGGAACTTTGGAGAGGTCAGCTTCATTAGACGTACAGCAGACTTAGTGGCAGGTCCTGACACAAGGCAAAGCTAAATATGTGCAAAAAGATCCAGGAACAACAGCTCTCGTGAATGTGAGAGACACATTCAGTATTGCTCTCTTCTCTGGGTTTGCCAGTATCACATATACTTACTTCAAAGTAATTTAGGTGAAGAACTTTCTATTTCTTACTGTGTCTCTTAAAAGTCATGTTAGAACATGGAAATTCTGTTGTGTGGGAAGGCATATGTTTACGTGCATTTTTTTAATATGATAATTGTATACTTAAATACTTATAGAATTAGTAGTGATGCTTAGAGCCAGGGAGAAAATCCAGAAACAACCTTAGCATTATCAAAATCTTCTGTGAAGTCCTTTTCTTTGTAATGGTCCTCTAAGTATTTTAGTTTTAAGAGTTAAAATTTTGCATCATTGGTCTACCCTGGAGCTTTCATAAATCAACTTTTTATTTTAAGTTCCTTGTCATTCATGATTATTAATTTAGCTTTTTTTTTTTTTTGGTCTGTTTTCTTAGTGATCTTACTTTAGGTTTTGGATTTTGAACTACTGCGGCAGATGAGTGGTGCAAGCTGGCAGATGCATTCTTCAGATGAAAAATAAATATCTCTATAATTGTTATGGTGGCATTAAAGAGTATAAGATGGTTCAGGTGTTTTCTCGTTATATAGAGAATTTTTTTAAAATTCTACCATCATTAAAATTAATTGGAATATTCAAGGGAACCAAAGATTACTTTTTTGTATTTAACTTTTGGACAATAGCTGTACGTAAATTGCAAAAACTTTATTGTCTGTGTCTGCAGGTAAAGAACTTCTGTGAATCCACAGACCTGCTTTGTCTTACTTTTCTGGGTTTTTTTTTTTTTTTTTTTGCTTTTTACAGCCAAATAGTAACTTTCTTCTTGCGACTTACCGATGTCAAGCAAATACTACAAGACTTGAACTTAAGGTAAAATGCTCCAAAATATTTTCCATAATAAATTAATGGTTGTCTAGATGTCTGCTTAGGAATGGAGAGATCTCTACCTGGACTGCCTGTTTAGCTTCAGTGAACAATCGGTTTAATTTTTACTGCTCGTTGTTTCCTGAGAACCTTCTGATCTGGGGCTTGTGTTTATATTTGTCTGTAGACTTTCTAAAGGCTTCTAAAAATGTGTTACTTCAGAGGAGAGCCTGGGGACCTTCTTGAGTGTCCCTAAGATGAAAGCAGTGCAGTGAGGAAATCATAGAGTGTGGGAAATACTTGATTCTGGAAACACTGTGTGGAACTTTAAGTGAAGAGAGGTGTGGGATAGAAAGCTCTGGCACTGTTTGTCCTCTGAAGTGTTAGAGGGAATTTGCACTGGGACGTCACTGGGAATATAGACTGGATTTGTGTTTTGGAAAGGAAGCAAATCTAGTCATTCCATGCTTGTTATACTAAAGGCATGTCGGTGTTTGAGGGTTTATTTTTAACAATCCACCAAATTCACACTTTTTGTGGCTACCAGCACGGGACGTAATGAAGGAAATTGTGATTAGGAATACTCTCAGCATGCACGTGGGCTTTAGGTTTTCTTTTCATGTAGTCTCCTAACACTGCAGCCTCCTAATCTGATGTGTGTTTATTTATGTAAAACTCAGTCAAAAGATTATCATTAGAAATTTAAGTCTGCACAAGGTGCATCAAATCTGGGGAAGCTGGGGGTGGTGATCTGGTTTTTGGTGAGGTCACAATAATGGACCTAGGGTGCAGAACTAAGAGTCTTATTTCCCAAGTCCCCTTCTTAATAAATGCTATTAGTGTGCTTATTGGTTCTGAACAAGTCACTTTATCTCTGCACCATTTATAGTGGCACTATCAAGTAAATATAGTACTCTTGAAGTATTCTTGAAGTGCTACAGTCTTCCATTAACCTACTTTGAATACCCACCAATTTTCCAAGTCATGGTACATTAATCTTTTTCCCTTTTGTTCTTTTTTTTTACGGGTTCTGCTTTTCTTTCTGCAGGTTCGATCAATTGAAGGACAGTATGGGACACTTCAGGCATATGTAACTCCAAGAATTCAACCAAAAACCTGCCAAGTTCATCAATATCAAATTAAACCACTTTCGCTTCATCAGAGAACTCATTCTATTGACCATGACAGGTATTTGCAATGAAAAATCAATGCCTTTTTCTCCTGGAAAACTGATGTAATCCAGTTGAAACAACTTTCACTCTATAAACTTAAGTATGTAATTCCTAACCCCTAACCTAAAATTTTAAGGCTATAGTTCCATTTTATGGGTTTTCTGACAGAAAATACAAATTGAATGGGTTCCTGCTTTCCTTGCCGTTCTTTACCCTTGTTTTCAGATTATTTTTCATTTTCCTGACCTGGGTTATAGTGCAGCCCCACGTGTTAGTAGAGCTGAGGGTGTGGTAGGAAGGAAACTCTCTGGTGTTAGTAACCTCAGTCTTCTCAGTTTCAGCCTTGCTCTGCCCTCCACCCTTTTAATCTAATTCTTTCCCATAGCTAATTTGACTCTAAAACTGAGCCAAGACTTCTTTTGCCCCTTATCTCTCTATTGGGAGCCTACTATTTTATGCAATTTCTACTTGATTTTTCCCCACCCTCAATTAACATCTTGTTTTGCTTGCTTTAAAACAAGACTGAAGGATTGATACCAAAGGCTTTTACTTAATGTGCAAATGAGCTCCGTTATGGCTTGTTCTTAATATAAATGCTATGTTTGTGGTTTATAGCACGGGAAATGGTTGAGGCTCTTGATCGTGTGTTGTCAGTTTTTTACCTTTGTCGTGAGTTTCAGGTTTAACAACTTGAAATGGGATATGTAAAAAAACTTCCAACTAGTTTCTTATCCAGTTCTGACATGCCTGCTATGAGGTAAAACTTGAATGTACGCATAGCTTTTTGTCTTGAAATACAGAAAAGTAGCTGCAACCTGCAATACGTAGCTACTTAGCAAGATACCTGGCTTTTTACAGTGTTGATTAAAAGGAAATAATAATGTGGAACTAAACATTTTTCACATGGATAACCAGTGCACTGGGAGTGTCCCCCCTTCATAATTGTTAACTATTTTTTTTTCATTTCATAATGTCACAGACCCATGAATACGCTGACGCTCAAAGGCCAATTCAGTTTTGCTGAAATTCACTCCTGGGTTGTGTTTTGCTTGCCTGAAGTGCCTGAAAAGACTCCCGCTGGAGAGAGTATCACCTTTTGTTTTCAGAACACCTTCCTGGGTACACAACTTGAAAGTACTTACAGGTAAAATAAAATTACTAAAGTACAAAGTGACTGCGCTGAGTCTTTTGTCCTTTTCGTTCTGAAAGTACCATTCACGCACAGACCTTTCATGGTCTGCAGGTACCATTTCACGCACACACTACTGTTCACCTCTCCACCCTCAGCCCCATCAACACTCCAATTGAAGAGAACAGGAATCTTTCTTAAAAATGGTTGTCAAACAGTACCAGGGTGAGCACTATCCAGCAGTGATGCAGTGTGTAACTTGCATGGGGTTTTTCTTGAAGTTGGACTAAAAGCCAAAATTGCCAGGGAGGAAAGACTTGATATATTTTTAGGATGAGGACTTGCTTTTAGAATTTAAAGAACCTAGCTAAGTAATATAGTGAAATTATTTTGCAATGCCTATTGTTTTTTAACTTTTTTTTTTGTATTGAGGAGCAGAAATAACTTAGAAGACACTTAATACTCATGCAAATAAAAATGTGAATAAGCATTAAGCCGAAAACCTTATTTTTCTGCAAGTTATATTAGGCAAATATGACTTGTGTTTAATACTCTGTTCTCAGATTAATTAATTTTATATTCCTTCAGCAAATTATGTATGTCCACCTGAAAATGGAACTGTAAAGTGGGGAAAAAATAACTATTGTAATTATACAGGTTCCAAGCTGCTTCTAGCCTACAATACTGGAATGAGTTGTCTACTCGTAATGTAGAAAGTTGTTAGGTGGTGGTTTTCTGGGGGGAAAGGAAGAGGTTTTTTTGGTTTTTTTTTTTTTTTTTTTTAATCCCTTCTGGTGTGGCAGCTTGCTGTTTGGCTTCAAGGCATTGCAATGATAAAACTTAGGAGGAATGAATGCAGTCAGGGATCTTACTTGTATAACCTTAGTGCCATACAATAAAGATAACTGCTTTGTGCGTACCTGAGAATGTGTATACTGCTTTGTCTTACTGGAACAAACTTCTCTGACAAAATTACACTGGGAATAAGGACAGGGAGGTGTGTATACAACCAACTCTGTATGGAGAATCGTTTTTACAGACCTTGTATTTTAACATAGGGACAAATCTAATGAATGCGTATGTGTTTTTAAATTTGTTCATTTAAAGTTTTTCTTTCTTTATAGAAAAGGTGAGGGCTGTTTTAAGTCTGACAACATTTCTACAATATCTATCCTAAAAGATGTGCTTTCCAAAGAGGCTACTAAAAGGAAGATTAACCTCAACATATCTTATGGTAAAACTTTCTCCTCTATTTTGTTCTCCTTGACTTCATTTTATATTCTTATGAATTGAATATGTAGTATTCATTTCCTTTTTGGTTTGTTTTTTTTTACTCCCTTGTAGACATAAATGAAGAATCTGTGAAGCACACGTTAAAGCTTATCCACCCTAAATTAGAGTATCAGCAGCTGTTGGCCAAGAAGGTTCACTTAATAGATGCTTTGAGAGTAAGTATCCAGACTCCCGTGGAAGGATTTTTATGGGGGATTATGTTGTCAGGTACCAAGCTGTATGGCTCAAGTCAGATGTGTGTCATACTGGTATCTGTTCGTTTCTATTCCCAGGACGTGTATTTTAATTATTTAAGTGACAGGTTTCTTCAAGTGAAATTCCTATTTGTACTCTGTAACTAGAGAATAACGTAGGATTGCTGACTGATGGTGAGGATGCTTAAATGCCAGCTTTATCATCTAATGTTCTCGTTTTGCCTGCAGTTATTTTGCCGTTCCTTCTTTGTCTCTTTCCACTAACCTTTGAAAGTTTTTTAGGTCTGAGGATGATCACCCACGCCAGATGCAACTTCCTTGCTTTGGAACTTTGTCCTACTGTGTCATAACTTCTGAATTATCTGCTTATTAACCTTCTGCTTAATAGCTCTCCTCAACGGTTAGTCTTTGAGAAGTACCAGTTAGGCAGCTTTTCTCAATTCTTGGACTTTTTCCAACAACCAGTATTTTACCATCAAAAACTTGCCATCATCTCTTTTAGTATTTATTTTAAGAGAAAGGGAGGTGAAAATGGACCACCAGTTCTCTCTTGTCCTTTGGGAGAATCAAATACTAGTTGTCAGAAATCTATAGTTAGTAGAAAAACTGACTGCCAGTGAGAACAGTGTGTATCTTTGTTTTGTGTAAAAAACAAAACACCAAAACAGACAGACAAACAAACAAAAAAACCAGAACAAAACCAAAAAACCAACCACTTTTATTTTTCTTCTGTATATTTTACTTGGGCTTCATTTGGCAAACAAATTATTTGTCACTCATTTTTTGGATAGTAACTTATTCATAGGCAGTAAAATAATCTGATGATTGATGAAAGCTGTTATCCCAGCAGACTGACGATGCATAGCGTAATTACCTTTCATCTAGCAAAGAGCAGTCTGGGGGATAAAAAGATCTGTGCTACTGACTGTCCTAAATTGCTCTGACGATAGATAGACTAGGGCATTTTACAAGAGGTCTTTAGAACTTTTTGCTGTCACAAACTGAGTGATACTTTTAGACTTGACTTTTACCTTCAGGTTTTTAGCACGTGCTACACTTTCTAGGAATTTACTGTTTCTAAAAACGAAGACATGGTGAAGGCTTTGAGCCTTCATTAGGCTTGATTCTGTAGGGGCAGGGCTGTGGGGTGATCCTCTCCTGGCAGTGCTCAGAGCTGGAAGCTGTAATGTACAGGATTTTGAGAATCTGGTCTGTGAAGTGACAAGTAGCATCTGGTGTTTCATTAGAAGACTAGAAAATGAAGTGCTTTGAAAGTAATTCTTGCTAGTTTAGAAGGAGATTGTCTTGTCTCTGAAGTACGTCCTCCTGTCAGACCCAAGCTTACTTTCTTCTTGCTTTTATGCTGTTACGATACTTAACTGCTGTTAATTTTTACGATTTAAAATGTCTTTGAGGAATTACAAGTTCACGAAGGAAATGTGGACTTCCTGCTACCAAAATACCGCAGCATTTTGGAAGAGGCAGATCAGCTGCTTGAGGAATACAAGAGACAACCTGCACATCTTGAAAGACTTTATGGTTTGTTGAGCAATTCAACTTTTTATTTAAATGCAACTTAATGTCCAGAGAGCACGCGGGACGTGACTGAAGTAGTTATGAAGTCAGTATCAGCAGAATTGAAATAATTTGATAAGTGGGTACACTTAGGTAGCTTCAGGACAACAGTAGGTATGTAAGTGTAGGTGTCTGTCTGGTCGTACAGCCAAGGCTGCGTCTTTACACAGTGGTTTTGATCATAAAAATCCGAAGGTAAACGTGAGGGAGTAAAACCTAGCATGTCCTGAAAATGGCTTGAATGCTACTGCAAACTTTGAGTAACTCTCTAAAGATTTTCAAGAGTTGTTCACCTGAGAGCTTCAGAGAGTCTTGCTGAGACAGCACCTGAGAGTCTTGCTTCTAAACCCAGAATCAACTAGGATATTTGGTACATAGTAACAAGTAGAGATACCTCATAATGAAAACAAGGCAAGTAATAAGTCCTGGGATTTTACCTTTACAGGTATGATCACGGATCTCTTCATAGATAAATTTAAATTTAAAGGCACCAATGTGAAAACTAAAGTTCCTCTTCTTCTGGAAACTCTGGATGGCTGTGATCAAGATGGACTAATTGCTTTTTTTGAGGCTGCAGCATGACAAGGAAAAAGCAGAGTAATTTTTTGGTTTTGTTTGTTTGGTTGTTTAATCAAGGCGGTTCAATATCAAGTTCAAAACACTTTTTTAAGAAAAACTGTTTTACTCTTTTGTACTGTCATCTCTTAGGTTTTATTCATATTTATTTTCATACTGAATACAGTAGTCAACTTGAGTTCATGTAAATTGTTGTATATGTTACGTGCAAACAGAGTGACTATGTACACAATTTTTTTAGCTAAAGCAAACTTATAATCAGATGTAAATACCAAATATCCTTTTTGTAGACATGTTTTCAGTGCTGTTAAAGGCTACAGGCAGTAGTCTGTTCTCCACGTGTAAGAATGTCTGAAGAAACTAGTTTTCAGAGGCTTGATCAGATTTAGAAGAAATTTGTGTTAAACTACATGTAACTGTGGTATCTGCCTGCCGCACTGAGGAAGCGGTACGAGCATCTCACCGACTTGCTGTCGCCAAGGGGGAGAACTCTGAATTTTAGTCTAAAGACAACTGCTTATAAAGCTACACGTTAACTCTTGTTTCAAGAGTGGATGGCATTAAACTTCCTCCGTACTTCTGTGTCTGCGTTTGTATTGGGTTTGCGTGGCAAGGATTTGGTAGCAGGAGGGGCTATAGGGGTGGCTTCTGTGAGAAGACGCCGGAAGGTTTCCCCGTGTCCGACAGAGCCCGTGCTCCCTGGCTCCAAGATGGACCTGCTGCTGGCCAAGGCTGAGCCCAACAGCGATGGTGGCAGCACCTCTGGGATAATGTATTTAAGAAGGGAAAAAAACCTGGGCAGCACCACTTGCAGCTGGAGAGAGGAGTGATTATAAGAGAAACAACCCTACGGCTGCCACGGTCGGTGCGGGAGGGGAGGAGTAAAGCGGCTCCTGACACGATTCCCCTGCAGCCCGTGGTGAGGCCGGCTGTGCCCCTGCAGCCCGTGGGAAGAGCCCGCACCGGGGCAGCCGCTCCGGAGGCACTGCGCCCCATGGAAAAGGACCCCATGCTGCAGCAGGGGAGGAAAGTGAGGGAGGAGTGGCAGAGCCAAGGTGCGATGAACTGACACCCCCCCCCTTCCCTCTTCCCCCTGTGCCGCTTGAGGGGGAGGAGGTGGAGAATTTGGGATGAAGTTTGCCCAGGCAGAAGGGAGGGGTGGGGGGAAGGTATTTTAAGATTTGTATTTACTTTTCATTATCCTGCTCTGATGTGATTGGTAATAAATTAAACTGATTTTTCCAAGTCGAGTCTGTTTTGCTCCTGACAGCGATGGGAGTGTAATCTCTCCCCGTCCAGCTCTCGGCTCCGCCGCCTTTTGTTGCGTCTCCTCTCCCCTGTCCGGCTGAGGAGGGGAGAGAGAGCGGCTCTGGTGGGCGCCTGGCCAACCCCCCGAGCCGCCTTCATTTCGAAACTCCCGCTATTTGGCATCTTCCGCCTTATTTCTCCCTCCCTTTTCTTTCAAATTCGAAGAGGCGAACGAGCTCCGCCCCTCAGCTGAAGGCCGCGCCTCCCGCCCGCCAGGCCGCTCGCCCTTTCCGCTTTGGCCCCTGCCGCCGCCCGTAGGCCGCGTGACGCGGCCCGCCGCGCCGCGCCCTCTGATTGGCCGGTTCAATAGTCGCGGGCTACTTGAACGGCGAGAGCGGCGCGGGACTCGGCAGCCGCCGTCACCAGTCGCGTCCATCCCGCGCGCCCCCCGTCCCCCCTTCACCCTCCCCCTCCCCCCCCCGCCGCCGCTCCCGGTTCTCCGGTGCCGCCGCCTCTTCCTCCACCCGCGGCCGCTATCATGTTGGCGGAGCAGGAGAACCAGGAAAACGTTCCCCCGGGCGGCAAAGCGCCGCCGCCCGCCGCCGGCACCCGCGTGGCGCTGGGGCTGCTGCGGGGAGTCCAGCAGCGGCCCGGGCTCCCGGCACAGGTGAGGGGCGGGAGGGGAGAGGGGGGCGCCGCCGCCATCTTGTGGCGGCGGGAGCTGTCAGCGGCGGCTGTCAGCGGCGGGGGCCGGGCCCTCGGCGGTGGCTGACCGGTGTCCCCTCGTAGACGGCGCGGAGCGGCGGTGAGGGCCATGGCGCGGCGGCGGCGGCGGCGGTGGTGGTGGCGACGGGGCGGCCGGTCGGCGGGCAGCAGGCCTTCACCATCCATGTGGATGAACCGGACGGGCAGCAGCAGCAACAACAACGGCGGCGGCGGGGGTGCAGCCCGGCGACTCAGAAGAAAGAAGCGGCCATGGGGCTGCGTGCGGCCATCGGCGCCCTGGGGGAGCGGCGGCCCCTGGCTCCCCTGGGCAACGCCATGGAGCTGAGTTTCGGTATGTGACCCCCCCCCTCCCCGCCCGGGTCTGCGGGGCCCTTCCCCCGGGGAGCACGGAGGTGAGCGGGGTTGTGCTGAGGCCTTACCCAGGGGGTGATTCCCAGAACACGCTGGGAGAGGACTGTAGATCCTGAAGCTGTTTGGGGTATCGACTGGTCTGGTTCCACCTGGAAGCCAGCTTTTCAGTTGCTGAAACTGTTCTGGTGGTTCCTTGGAGCCTACCATTACGATACACAGCAGCTTTTCAATCTGGCTGAGTTATCAATTACTGGAGCCTCCACACTTCTATCCCCTGCTCTTTGTCGGTAGCTTTATGCTCTTACCCTTAACTGCCAGTACCTCACGAGAGAAACCAGATTACAGAGAAGAGCAGCCTTTAAAGCCTTGCCCTTGGCTACTGCTATAGGGTAAAAAACGGACCTCCGGCAGATCCTGAGACTTAATGGACTTTTCTCTCAGGTAATGCCCTGTACTGGCGCAAGTGTTTTGAGCTCTTCCCAGTACGTAAGAAACGGGAAGTGTTAGCTCCACTTTCTGTAACATGTGCGTGAATATCTGAGGGCTGGTTTTATCATGGCCCACTTAAAGCTCTGGTACTCCAGCCTTGTTTTAAGCAGCAATAAAGCTGAGAGGATTCCCATCTGTGTAACAAAGTAACATGGGATGCACTGAGCACTACCTAATTGCAAGAGTTTTCCACCCCTTTATTCTTAGAGGGGAAAAAGAGAAAGGGGAACAGGAAGCTTCCCTAGAGGCTCCTCCACTCCCAGTCTAGTTGAGTGATATCTGCCCTCTCTGTCTACCTAGGAGGCAGGAGACCCAGCAGTCCTGGAGAGCCACCATGGACGCACTACAGCACGGGGAAGTTCCCTGTGCTGTGAGGGAGTGGTCTGATGGTGCCCATTTTAACATGGCCTTTATCTTCTGCTTAGATTCTCCAAGTATTATGGATATTTCAATAAACTCGGAAGCAGAAGAGAAAAAACCAAACGTTAATAACGTGCCAGACTATATCAGCGATATCCATAAGTACCTTAGGGAAATGGAGGTGAGCTGCCGTCTCTTTTCTTGTTTGCATACAGCTTACGGGGGAGAAATTTGGGGTTGAGAAATGCATCTGAATATTAGTAACTACTCCAGCGACTAGATTAAACCTTGCTAGAAATAAGATGCTGTGAACACAAGACCAGTTTCCTGGGATAAAGTTGACCATGCAATGTACTGAACACAAGCTGGAAAGGAAGATTAGAGAAATATAACTTACTATTCCTAGACTTATCATTGTTTACTTCAGTTTAAACTGTGGTAAATTGAGTTTGGACTAAGTGCCAGTAGGAAAGCAGCTATTTAAACTCCATCTCATCTGTCATCTAAACCTACAGGTGAAATGCAAGCCTAAAGTGGGTTACATGAAGAAGCAACCTGATATCACAAACAACATGCGGGCTATTCTTGTGGACTGGCTGGTGGAAGTTGGAGAAGAATACAAATTACAGAACGAAACCCTGTACTTAGCTGTAAATTACATTGATAGGTTTCTTTCTTCAATGTCTGTTTTGAGAGGAAAACTTCAGCTTGTGGGTACTGCAGCTATGCTGCTGGCATCGTAAGTGAAATTGCTGAATTTAAAATTCCGCCTGCTGGTCTCATACGGATGGAAATCTTGTGGCTATTGCACTTCTGTTGCCTATAGCCGGACTGACTTGGGAGGGCTTCACACCAGGGGAAAAATCAGGAGTTACCCACCTAAAAGCTTTGCAGTTTGTATGAAACTCTGCAAGCAAGGTTCTAGACTATTAGATCACCCTCATGTGAGGCTTCATTATTTCTAGCTGCAGCAGCTAGAAGGCTTCTAAAAAGCATTTGAGGCAATATGCACAAGGCATGTGGAGAGAGAGTTTTGCTTGCACCAGTTGTTAATTTAGTGGGTTCTTCTGGAGTTTCAGTAACTGAGTCCCAAATTGCTTCCTGCTAGAATACCAGGCTACTGCAGCTCTGTAACTTCCAACTCTGCTGATTCAAGAGCTGCTGAACCTGGTGCAGCAAACTTGTTCTGTAACAATGCCCAGCTACTTTGCAAGTCAGAATTTCAATTAGCATGCTGGCTTTCATTAAATGTTGCTGATTACCTGGTTTTCTAGTACTCAATTATTTGCTTATAACTATTTCTCCTGGCAGAAAGTTTGAAGAAATCTACCCTCCTGAAGTAGCGGAGTTTGTCTACATCACAGACGACACCTATACCAAGAAGCAGGTTCTAAGGATGGAGCACTTAATTTTGAAGGTTTTGTCATTTGACTTGGCAGCTCCAACAATCAACCAGTTCCTCACTCAGTATTTCCTACACGAGCAGACAAGCGCTAAAGTGGAGAGCCTATCAATGGTAAGAATTACTAGCTCGGCCCGTGTAACTAGAGTTCTATTACTATTAATTATTACAAGCTCTGTTTCCTAGTCCCAGTAGAAAAGAAAACAAATGCTAAAGGATCTGCCAGTCCAGGCTTCCCTGCCTCCTCCTATTTTTAAATGCACAGTGTCTCAGGAGAGTTCCGGAGAGCGCGTACAGGATGATGCATGCTCTTCCAGAAGTGGTGAATCACCACCGGAAACAAACGCTCCTACTGCCACACGCAGTTTGAGATACTCCTTTCCAATCGCAGGCTGGCACTTGGCCTGGCGCAAGCATGCACGCTTACTCAGAGCAGGCAGAGATTGATGAGCTTTAATTTAAGGTTTGTTCCATGGCTGGATGTTTCCCTCTTTCTCATCTAAAACTGCCACGCTGACCCACCCACTTTGGCTAAGAAGGGCTTTTGTTTTGGTTTTCCTCTCAACAAGCAGTGAGCTCTAAATCCAGAGGCTAATTTCTAAAGCAGAGCACAAATAACGTTTCAGCTCAAGTTATATTAAATCCTAACTGTATGGCAGGTACCACAGCTCCTAAATAGAAGCCTTTGCCTCGTTGTGCAAAGGTCAGACCCGACTATGCTCTTCCCTCTAGATCTTGCATACCTCTAAATACAAAATGTGGTGTTGAAAAAGCACAAAAGAAAAGTTTGACAGGATGCTAAAAGAGAAATTAAGTGGAAACTAGGAAAAGCTGTTCCTCCAACTGATTCGAAGGTTAAATTAGGGTTTTGGTGCAACTGTTAAATGCTTTTCTACTTCCTTTTGGAAGCACATGATTCCCTTTCTCTCGTTTCCCTTGCAGTACCTTGGGGAGCTGAGTCTAATTGATGCTGATCCTTACTTGAAATACTTGCCATCAGTTATTGCTGCTGCAGCATTTCATCTAGCAGGCTACACGATCTCTGGACAAACTTGGGTACGTAGCGCTACAGCTTGAGCCTTCACACACCCTTGTGTGCTTTTAGTGCGCTCGTACACAGTTCCGAACGCTGGGGCCTGGGCTGCAGGAATGGCAGCCCCTCTGCGCTCCCGGGCTCTTCACTACAATGTTCAAATGTCCCTCTTCCTTTCCTTTTTCTCTCAGCCTGAATCCCTCTGTGAAGTAACAGGCTACACCCTTGAAGACATCAAGCCTTGCCTGATGGACCTCCACAATACCTACCTCAAAGCAGCACAGCACACGCAACAGTCCATAAGGGAAAAGTACAAGAGTACAAAGTGAGTATCTGTGGAGTCGTGTGATACACTGGTACATTATCCCCGAGTTGTCCTACCACGTAACCGCCTAACGGGGTGGCGGGGTGGGGTGTATCTTCAGTCAGACTCAACCGTGACCAAATCCAAGGGAAACGGTGACAAGAGTCCCCAGGTTTTCGCACACTGTTTTGTTGAGCGATGCTTTGGGTTCACCACGAGGCCTGCTATCGCTACCTGAACTGACAGGTAGACACTGGAGAAATTTTCTTGACGTTCTGACAGTTGGTAGGCAGGCGATGGTACCTAATGCTCCTAAAAATGTCAGCATGGCGGCTGACAAGCCCAAAAATGTTTCCTGCCTCATGACAAATGTGCTTCGCTGCAGTACGCGTGCTATTCTTTATGGCAGAGAGCACTTGAGCAAGATGACATCCTGTGTCTTTTTTTCCTCTCTCTAGGTACCATGGAGTATCGCTTATTGACCCACCAGAGACACTAAACTTATTGTAATAATCAAGAGACTGATCTTTAAAAAAGATGTATATTACAAGAAAATGATGTACAGTTTTAAACATGGTTCAAAATTCTAGATATGATCACTCGGAATATTAACACAGGTTTTGATGAGCTTAATTATGAAGTTAGTTTTATGTGGTTTTAATGTAAATCTTTTGTACATGCAATCTTGTTAAAATATTTAGCTGGGTTTTTATAAAACTGTTCTCTTCAAGCACGGAACTAACCATACAGACCAAGTGAAGTCTGAAACTGCTATCTAATGATAGACTAAACGTTGGTATTAGCAGTGCATTATTATAGTAGGGCTTTTTCTCCTTCCGAGTGAGAATGACTTGGACTCCACAGCAGTATTTGTAGCATTTTAATACCGTCTAGTTTAAACTGAGACTTAGTATAGATTCAAAATGTGGCTTAACGGCTCTAATACTGGAAGAAACTATATAGCTCTGAGGAGAACACCTAGCTGGAGTTAACTCTTGTGAGGCTCTTTCGGATGTGGCAGTTTTGGGAAGCCTTGACTGCTGTGTAATGTATTGCCAGATCCCCATCAAGTTAAAGGTTGTACATCCTGCTGCAGGGACTCAATGGCTAAAACTAGCACACCAGTTCATGCTTCTCTCTTCCAGGATGTAGAAAATGGTCTTACTATAGGTATTTTCTAGTCAAAGTGTAAAACTGATACTAATGTAAACCCATGGAGTTCCCACTGATGCGTTAGTTGCCGCGAAAGCTCATCGGTATCTGCTAAAGAACTAGAGTCATCGGTCTGCTCACCTAGAACCTCTTTAGGGGCAGCGGAGGGAGTAAAGTGCAGGAGGGTGAACCACTGCTCTGTGTCCTCAAGAGGAGGGAAAGGCTTCTGGCCTGGATGGGCTACGCGCAGAATGGTACGGGTTCTGTACATCCCTCTTGCTTGGAAAGGATTCCGCCACAGCACGCAGCAAAAATGTAGACCGACTGGTCTTGCTTTTCCATAGCTCTAGAAGTGTTACAGGAGTAAACTAGCACGTAATTGGCATTGGATCGAGTGGATGTTTACCTTCAACCTGTGTAAATGGAGTGACGCTACCCTGCATCTGCTCTTCTTTGCCCGTGAAGCAGTGAGTGCACAGAAGTGGGTTTAATTAAGCCATTTCCGGGTTGGCTAATAAACAATTTGTACATCTGATGTTAGTGGTCTTGCCAATACCTTAAAACAACTGAGGGGCAGTACTACCACCTTAACCTGGCACACATTTCCTAAGCTTTTTAGCAACATGTATTGCTTAGGCTTGATTCAACACTGTCTGTCTGGTTATCTGGACACCCAGCAGCATAAAATGTTCAGGGATGTTGAACAGCTCTTATGGTGTGGGCTATTTAAAATAAATTAAAAAAAAAAATCATCAGCCCACTGACAAGCACGCGTTACAGTGAGCTAACTCGCATCTTGACTCCATAACTAAAAACGTGCTGTTCTGCTCCACTTCTGCTCTGCAGTCTGAGCACTCCATAAACCAACTCAGTTACAAAACTGATCAAGTAAAGACAAAAGTATGCAGCAGAGGCTGCTTTTTTTTTTTGGCCAATCAGAGCTTTTTTGGATGCACTTTGACTTTTATACATGTTCTAATGTTTAATGATGAACCATGTTGCATTGGTCTACCATGTTCTCCAACAGCTGTTATTTTAGCTTGATTTCAGTAGGGTGCCACTGAAAAGCTAAACCTAGTTGAGGAAAAAACTGCACAGTGGATCATGTCTGGTGCTTAGTATTGGAAACACTCTAACCTTGCAGGCGAGGGAGTCTGTATAAACAGGAACGCGTTTACCACAGTTGCAAGATCAGTTTGTGACCCTGGAAGGGCAACTCAAAATGCTGACTGGCAATTACTCTTTGAAGGTGATAGAGCACAGTGCTCTTCCTGAGAAAATGAGTTCCGCCTTCCCCTTTTTTGTGATGTATGCTGGAAATTTTCCAAGACCACTGAGAAAAATGAATGCTGGAAGAGGAGTCATTTAAAGGAAGCTTATGGATTATTTTCTCCAGAGAAAGCAAGGAGCAGTACTTCAGGACTACAGGCTTATAGTATTTACCGCTTAATGAAATGATTCCTTGCTCTGTTTTTAATAGAAGTTGTTCTGTTACTCTTCTCAAAACACAGAAAAATTCTACCTTGTGCCCTGAGCTTTACTTTTAACATATTGCTCTGACTTCTTCTACAGCCTAACAAAATGCTTCAGTCATGGGCTGACACCTCTGCCCAGTATGACTGTGTTCCTCCTTCCTGACCAACAGCTCTTGCTGCTGTACTAAGTACCATCTTCTTCCGTCTCCTTATTTTCCAAAGTTAATATGGGAAAATTCCAGCTCCTGCTCCTGAGCTTTGAACAAAATATCCTAGGTTGTACTGTACTACTGGCTTGCCTATCCCATTTAATGTCTCTTAGTCCTTTCAAAATAAAGCCTCTAAGGAATGCAGGGTAGATGTTATGTGTGAAGAACAGAGAAACAGCAGCGTAAAGAATACTGTTCTTTTTCCTGAAGAAGTTTAAGGTCTTGTGGTACAGCGTCAGCAAGAAGAAACTGAATCTTCACTCGTTCTTGTACTCTTGACAGTGACTTTGAGTTGGAAGAACTGACGCTAAGAGCAATGTAGTGGTTTAGCTCCTCAAGGAATGGGGCTTTCCGTTTGTCCCTTCCTGAAAGAGCACAACTTGATGAAAGCTTTGCTTGGCTGGGAGCTTTTTATTAAATTTTTTTAATATTAAATTCTAAACCCAATGAATGTATTATCTGCAACAACTTCTCTCCTGTTCATTATTTCATGAAATACTAAGGTCACATGTAAAATAGTCCTACTTTGCTCTTGTACATATGTGCATGTTTCCAATTTGACCTGGTTTTTGAACAAAGCAGCAAGGTCAGATATTTTGGAAACCTCTTCATCTCTTTTTTTGTCTCGGCTGATTCTAAATTCAGAGTGTCATTCCTTGAATATCATTCAAGAACCATTCCTGTCTGTTGCATGTAATATTTAATTAAACTTTTTACGAAACTCCATTGCTGAAGTTTGAGTTGCTTCTCTATGAAAAAGCTGTATGCTATTTTGTTAAGTATGTGCATTGCTGATGCTTTTTATACAAAGCTGTTTCAGTGAACGGTAAGACATGGACCGACACGGGGAAGAAGATCATAGTCATAGTGCAATACTTCCCCCTGCGAGGAACATTCCAAGGTACGAAACATGTCTGAGGTGTGACAATAGCTACTTTAATTAAAAAAAAACCTTTTCCTGGGATAAAATTTGAGCCATCATTAGTTTTCCCACCTGAGCTCTGACTATACACAGCTCACCAGTAATGGCAGAGGCTGTTCCGTTAACAAAACTCCGCATCTTACCTCTGTGATTCAAGTTGTAAAACTTGAGCCAGTTCAAGTTTAACTAGTCTGAGTCTGAGCTGAGACTGCAGCTGAGTCTTCTGCTGCAGCTGGATGCTAAGCATGGAATTTCAACTCACATGCAATTTTTTTATTTAAAGCTGTGTACAATACTTTTATAAAATATACATAAAAGCAGGACAAGATATGGGGTGGGAGGAAATAAAATTATCTACAAAAGTAAGTTCAGTATTATACAGCATTTCTGAAGGAGGGGTGATGGCTTTAATGAACAGCTCTCTTCTTTTTTCTCCTTTTGTTAAATGGTTTCTTACTTGTATTTTCTTGTTTCAAGTTGGTCTGTGTTCTGTGAGCAAACAATATTTATATCAAAGAAATGCACCAAATAGTTTTATTTCAAAAGAACACAGGCTGAAAATCCATTGTGTGTACTACACGAGGTTTCCATGGCTAGTGCAGGGATACAGCAATAAATCTCGCTTCCTGGAGACAGCGCTTAAGATTAGCTGCAGCGTAGTGTGTAGAATCTCTGCAGCAGCTCTAAGGAGCAGCTGACTCAAATCCACTTTTACGCTATGGCTCCCTTTGGGATGAAGATGATCAGTCAAATACCTATAACCATTTCAGACAGCTGCAGGTCAGCCAGGACAACTGGCCTCCTAGGGCAGGAGCAAACTAGCCTAGATTTAAATGTCCTCGCTCTCAGCTGTCTTTGTAGTCTCTTTGATCAATTGAGACCTTGGCCTTACCAAAATCCTGTCCTTCCTGAAAGTACTACCTACAAACTCCTTTCCCCTCTTAATTTTACATGATGGTTACCTTGTTTTCTTTGGAAGTTCCTCTGGTTCCAGAATGACAACTTCTTCCTCTTCACTGTCTGACAGTACAATAGGTTCATCTAAAAAAGCCAGCCAAACAAACCAAACCACAAACCGGTCATCTGTTTGGTACAAACAACTTCTGCAACTAATAACCACAGCATTATTACAGAAACATTCAGTGGTTAGCATTTAATTTGGAGCCCTCTATATACTACAGAAATCAATTTTTCTCTTGAAGAACACGGAAGTGACCAGGTGAAATGACAGTAACAAATGGGTGCGAACAAGTGTGAAGTGGCTATGATGATTCTCCTTTCTCGCTAAGGACCTCTTTGACATTTTAATTCTAGACTCTTAATAAAGTGATACAACAAGCATATCCGGTATCAAGATAAATAACTACTTACCGTCCTTCATTTCCCTCATCTTACTGGTATCCTCAGTTTCCATGTTCTGACATTCTAGAGCAGCAGCGTCACATTCACCTTCCTCTTCCACCGCTTCTTCCCTCTCAGATTCTTCAAGGTCTCCCCAGGAGTTCTCTATTCCTTCCCCAATTTGGGCTGTCCCGGGAGTGTGCAATATTGGTTTGGTAAAACTGAAGTAGTTAAGAAAAATCTTGGTGTTTGCTGGTAAACTCTTTGTATTCTGAGAGCAAACTAGTTGTTTTTTAAGCTGTATCTTTTCTCCCCAAGGGAGAACATCCTTAAAAAGGAGCTGAGAAGGAGTACCTCTTCCAGTCACTGCAACAATCTGTCACTTCAGCCCGCGGTTTTGCACTTTATGCTAGGAATTCAAGTTACCTAAAAGAACTTATCTCTTAAGAAGTCAGAACCAAACCCAACATGAGGTTGAGGTTTCCTCTGAAGGCTGTAAGGCTACCTAAGCTGTGAGGAACCCTGGACGTGTGTTTAGCTTCCAGCAGCACTACCGCAGGGGATGAGCAGCCTGGGTTTCCCCTGAATAATACAACAGGAAAGATACACTTCCGAAGGAGGGTCAGCTTTGGTGATGATTTCTTCTGCTTGTTCTTCCACATTGTTAGTATCCACAGCAGCGCTTTCCATTTTGAAGGTGGTGATCTTTTGATTTGGTATGGATTCTGCAAAGCCGAACTTCCCACCTTCCTTCCTAGTCATTCAGTGACAGACATTGTTTCAGGATGTTTCACACTTAAAAATGCTTTCTCTTTTCGAGTTCAAATATACAAATACTTGCTATTTAAAACAAATACAAGTGAAACCAATTTGTTGTTCAAACTACAGGTTAACATTACTTTTTAATATGTTTCTTAAAAATACCTGTTTCCCTTCCTTCCCAAAACACTCACCTAACTTTCTGGTCGTTCTCCAAGGCTTTTTGAATTAGTTCTGTTATTTCTGCAACCTTAACAGCTGTTATTTTACTGCATCTCAGAACCTGTTTGTTATACATACAACAACAGTTTATGATCCTGAAAGCAAGATGTTTTTAAGTCTAAAACACAGAAGTCACAAACACTTTAAAATAAAACACAGCGTATTAGTATGTGAGACAGGATACGCTATGAGTTGATGCACAAGGCTCCTACAACAGCCTCAAGCTACTCACGAGAATCCTGTCTGAAGTAATTTACAGACTCCCTCAGCCAAATCACAGAGGGAGGGAAAAAAAAAAAAAAAAAAAAGCATATCTGACCAAACAATACACCTTTTCTACATCTCTTCTTCAGCATGACGCACAGTACTATACTCTTCCACTAGGACTAAAAATACATAGTATTTTCTAATTAAATCTGACATATAACTGATTTCTTAACTTCCAAATGCCAAAGATATTTCAATACCAAGATTACAGCACAAGAACTAGTTTACATACAAGAGAAAGACTGGTCAAGGCAAAGATTTACCTGATCCTTTACCAGCATAATCCCTCCACTGGATTGGATGGTACAAATTTCACGATGTTTATTCATGGCAATCACAAGGAGACCATCCATTACGCATTCCTCGCGTTCACTTGGATCCACCAATAAATAGGTCCTAGAATCAAGTTTTTACACATAAGGCAACAGTAAAAGTTTGAGGTGAGTTACTACCCTTAAACAATTCAACAAAGGACCTGGTTTATGTATTAGTAATTATGGGTATACTCCCCCCTGAAAGTTTTTCTACATCATCTGTGTAAAGCTACTGGTTGGCTACACTGTGCAGAACACTTAAATACGGCATCTCACTGCAGATAAAATGTTTTAAGAAATCTGCTTGCCAATGTACGTATTTGTAGGACTCTTCCATGTTTAAAATAAATTCTGCAGAACTGACAATAAGCTGTTTCTGTCAAAAGACTTTAAAATCTTACCCTTGCTGGAAGAAGGCAAAACTGACACAAATAGGCATGTGGTGGATACTCAATGGAACAGGATCACGCTCCTCAGGAGTGTACTTGGAAAAGAATTGGCCCAGAAGACAATTATTTACAGAACACATTTAATTTTGAAATTATGTACTGTACCAAGATATTTAAAGAAACAAAAAAAAAAAAACCAAAGAAAAAAAGGCTAACAAATGTTTAGTCATGTAAATATTTTAAAAATTCTTTTTACTCTTCTTGTGCAATTCTTACTGTTTACTCCCTACGTAGGTAAATACAGCACATCCATTAGCTTTACGCTTGATTTGGTCATAATACTGGAAAATACTTATCTTTTACAATTTATATTCCCATAAACTGAGTGCGATAAAATTCTGTATTCAGCAGGCTTCCTTAGGATCCTTTCGCATTTTGAGTAGCAACACATCTAGCCTAAAACTCTTAAGCATCTTGGAGTTTATCTGCTTACACAGAGATTTAATTCTGCCTTTTAGACAAAAGGAAGCAGCTACGTGCAATGCCACAACATTTACTAGGACCCGGCAGAACTTACCACAGTTACTTCCTCTCCTTGCACAGACACATCTGGTCTGCGAAAATGACACAGAGCCACAATTCCTGCTATGCTGGCAGCATCAATAATGTTACCGTCGTGATTTAACAGGTGCAGGTCCAGACGGATTTGCCAAACCTGAGAAAAAGCGTACAAAACTGCTTGGTAATTTGGGACGTGATTCTACAGAAGTTACCGGTTTTTAAAACAATTTCATTTTTTTGAACTATAAAAAGAAACAGCTTATATTCTCCAGGTCTTTGCTTCAGAAGATGAAAGATCTCAATACAGTCCAAGGTACCCAGCGCGTTAGATTTAAGCCCTGGTTAATTATGACAAAGCACATAATATTTAAGTACAATTTAAACTTTATTCTGCAAAGAAATATTCGAGTGTGCAGGGTCCCAACTACTTCAGAAAGCCTATGTAGATACGCAAGTTAAAAATACCTGTAAAGTCAGATGTGTGGATCCTTACATTAACCTAAAATCAGAACTTCTAGCTTCCAACACAAGACAGAGATCACCTTAAAAAGAGACTATATGCAGCCTTTAGTTTAAAACCACTTAAGTTAGCAGTTTTTCATACCTTTTCACCAGCAACAACACAGAGAGATTCAGTATCTATGCATTTGGAATTCCTCAGGCACCGTTCTATCAGTCTGTTCAATTTCACCAGTAACTCAGATTGCCTGTTAAAACAAAATTAACCCCAACTTAATATGATTAACGCTATATACTTACGTGTATCAAAACACTGGCTCTCTTGTTATCCTTGTCTAGCCTTTTTAAGAAAGCTACATACCTGCCAGGCTCAAAACCAGGTGCGGCCATCGGTGACAGCTCAAGATTAAAGAAAAGTATACCTTCTGTAGGGCGGTTTGGCTTGGGAGGAACAAGTTCACACGAGACTTGTGCAAGAACCCTGCAAAGGTAAACAAACCACTCAGTTCAGTCACAGGATTTAGCAGGGAAAAAACCTCCTACCACTAGAAACAAAATACACACTTTGAAAAAGCATATGTTTAGGCTTTTCGTTTGTATTTCTCACTCCTGATAATTTCTCAATGCCTGTCATACATATGTAACCTGATCAACAACTGAGAGAAGTAGTAGGCATGGTGGTGTTAGGTTGACAGCTGGACTTGATGATCTTGGACGTCTCCTCCAACCTTAAGATTCTATGATTCTATGAGCTGAATGTAGAAATTGAACAGTCATTCTTCCATCTTTTAGGATTACAAATAAGACTCAAACACGTGAGAATCTGTAACTGTTTATGTAAGTGGATACATTCCACTTTTCCTCTTACAAAAAAGGGCTATTTAATTTGCAAAAGAATGCAAAACATAATGAGAGATCAGTGAATAAGAGGATGAAAAATTATAAAAATCTTTCAAATTATTTGTAATCTACAGTCAACATGGAAATCCCATCCCTTCCCTCCCCGCTTCTCCTCTACGGTCCTGTCCCTGAATTACTACAACTTTCAGGCTTCAGCCCTTCATATCTGTTCACCGTGGTCTCAGCCGCCTGCCACCCAACGCTCCCGCAGCTTCGGGCCCGCAACGCTTTACAGCCAGAGCTCCGACGAGAGGCCCTAGTCAGGCAGGGCCCCCCCCTCCCCGCAGCCGAGCCCCCGCACCCACCTGGTCTTCCCCAGCTCCACGATGCAGCAGCCGCGGTCGGCGCCGAAGGAGATACGCACATTCCGGTAGTCATAGCACTGCCGCCCGTCCAGGCGCTGTGGGCCCAGAGACACAGACACACACCGGGTTAATGCGCCATTACCGGGCCGGGGGTGGGGGGGGGCGCGGATCGGGCCTACCGCCGGGCAGCGGCAGGGCAGAGCCGCGCTAGACTCCCTCCCTAGGGTGGAAAAGTGAACAAGGAAGGGGATGGAGAAGGAGAAGCAGCAGCCGCACCTTCCTCTCCTCGATGGCCCGCAGGATGAAGCGCCGCTCACAGTTGGAAAGCGGCGTCGCCCTCATGGCGGCTCCTCAGCCTGGCACCGCGCGCGCGTCATCACCCTGCGCCTGGTGCGCGCCAGTGCGCAGGCGCCGAGCGCCCGCCGCCTTCCCGCCGGCGGCAACCGCCCGCTACCGGTTGCGCTCGTGAGATGCGCGTGGGGCCCGGCGGCGTTCCTGCCGCCGTCGGTTATCGTCCGTTAGAGCCCACCGGGGCTCGCTACTCGGGGAAACCGTCTGGGCTGAAAAAAGGGAAAGAAAAAAAAAAAAAAAAAAAAAACCAAACCGCATCCCAGACATTTCGAGTGGTTCGCCCTGTTGTAGCGCCCAGTCTTCGAGATGTGCGTGCTCCTGCAGAGCCGAGAACACAGACAAGCTGGTAGAGCGAGCAAGGCAGTTAGTGCTGTAGGCAAAACAAATGCGGCAAAAGCTTCAGATTTGACAAAGGAACGTCCTGTCCTGTTGTTTCGAAATTTGTCAGAGGGACATCCTGTTCTGAAGTGTCACCCGTAAGTAAAAAAGGCCTTTACAAGTGGCTTTTGTGCTTAGTTTAAGTCAAAATGAGAAAATCAATTACAGTATCTTCCCACCAATGTTAAACCCCATACACCCTGACTTTTCTCACACAAAATTGTTGAAATATCTCAGTTACACCAGTTTTTAAACCTTGATAACGCTCTGAAGCTCTAGTGCAAACTAGAAAGTCACATTTCAGAAACTTCAGGTTTGTGTGGGTGAGGACAAGTACTGTCTGATTTTTCCATGGTGAGTTTATATTTTCAGATTAGGAAAAATGAATATCATCACAAATATTCAGTGTAAAGAATATTGATGAGATTACAAAAAAAAGCTCTCTTTGCTGTAGGGACAAAAATAAGCAAATAGTTTTTACAAACGGCACTACATGTAAAGCAACAGTAAGGAACAAAATGATGTAACACTTGCAATTTTTTCTCTAGCCATGAATGTGGTAACATTTGGTGTAAGGTTCTCTCTCATCACTGCTTTATGGTTGATTGGGTATTTTCTTTGGAGTCTCACTGGCAGTCTTTGATAGAAATTCTGTCTGGTTTTGCATTTTTTATTGTTTAAATTCAGTGATAATATTCATTAGCAAAGGCTTGGGGTTAAATTCTGGCTGCTTTGCAATCACTGAGATAAAAGTGCTTCCATTAGGACCAGCTTTGCTCCGAATTAGTAACCGTAAGTCCCGCTGTGCTTTTGGTTGGTGCAGCTTTTTACATGAAAAGTGAAGGTTAGGTACTAATTACTTTCAATCACTTAAGATTTGATAAGAAGATTATTTCCTAAGCGCTAATTTTAATAACAGAGCTGATTTCTGAGTTATGTGCAGTTGGGTAAACTGTTAAACTGTTTCTAAATCACAGAAAACAAGTATATTTTGAGTTGTTGCATTTATTATTAGCAGACAGACATAATGTGCAAAATAAAGCTTGGGAAACACTTGTGGAAATATTTTGGCAAAAAATGCAGACTTCTGAGAGAAGTGGGTTGTAACCATAAGCTTTGCATTTTGAATGTCTAATTTAAACTTTTTGCCCATTATGTTACTGTAAATCCTTTCTTATCACAGATACATTTAATTTCTTGTACTGAAGTCTTTATGTTGCTTTCACAGAAACTCACTACAAATTTCAGACAGTTCAGTTGCATTGAAGAAGTATTACAATTGTTTATATATTCAAGTAAACCCAAGCTAAAGCCATAAATTACCATTTTGAATACTTTTTTCTTACATCTTTTGTGTGCTGTCATTTTGTAGTTGTCCCTATACTCATTGGGAGCCCATTTTCATTCATTTTGTAAGTCACAGTATTTGCAGGGAAGCAGGATTGTGAAATATTTCTGTCATTTTAGAATATAAAAAGAGATCTGGAATCTTTTTACATCTCAATGAACAGAATTTGCTTGGAAAACACAGTTCTGCTATGTTGCCTTTTCAGTAGATATTGAGGTGGTTAAAGTATCCTGTGAGGAACTTAAGCTGTTAGTCCAATGCTGCGAAGTTGTTGTGCTTTACTTAAATTAGACATCTCATTCCTCAGAGGCAGAGTCCTATGTGTATTCCAAGGTACCGATGTTAGCGGTAGGAGCAGCATTAAGTATTTTATCTGACGTGCACAGCTCAAGTGGCTGAATAGAAATGAACTAGTTTATTTCCTTGCTGCTGTTTGCTTCTAAATTTGGATTAAAAGCTATCCAATAAACCCACAAAATCAGTGAGGTTGCATGCGTTTCGCCAGACACCTGATCTGGCAGGCAGCCAGGTTATTAGCCGTGATGACAGGCAACGTGGAGAGATCCCTGTTTGAACGGCAGAATCTTGGTTCGGTTTGGAAAGCTGACAGCTTACAAGCAGGAGAAAATCTCTCAGTGGAACGTTTCATAGGAAAGGTGGTGAGACGTGGTGCCTTGCTGTGCCCTTTTGTCATCTTGCAGTAAGACACTGAAAACATTACCTTTTTTTTTTTTTTTTTTTTTTTGGCATTGAAAAAACAAACATTTATTAGCTAGCAAGCAAAGACCATTGTCCTGGTTTCAGCAGGGATGGAGTTAATTTTCTTCTCAGTAGCCGGTGTGTTTTGGATTTTGTGTGTGAAGAATGTTGATAAAAACATTCTGATGATACGAGTTGTTGTTAATGAGACCAAGGACACTGTCTGGATTTCCAAGTCTCGTTAACGTGCAGATGCGGGAAGCTGGGCGAAAGACAGACAGAATAATTGATCCAAACTGGCCAAAGAGAGTATTCCATGCCATAAACATCATGCTCAGTATATAAGTGGGGGTTGCCCATGGGAGGGGGCATCATTTTCAGTTATTCCTTTTCTTGTCGGGTATCCGTTCGGGCACCCTTGGCATTCTTTTCTTCTCTCTTGCTTGCTGGCATCGTTCCCTCTACCTTGCTAGCTTGCTCTCCCGCTTTGCTGGCTGCTCGGTGTTGTTCCTGTGATCACTGCTCGGGACGGGCTGCGTCGGTCATTCGGACATTGGGTGGTGAGAAGTTGTACATTGTTCATTTTGTATATTTTGTATATATTAATATCCTTATATCCTGTTAGCTTTGTAGTTTTTAGTATTTTTAGTAAACTGTTTTTATCTCAACCCACGAGTTTTCCTTTCTTCCCAATTTCTCTCCCCTGTCCCACTAGGTAGGGGCAGGGTGAATAAGAAACTGTGTGGTGATCCGGGCTAAACCACCACAACCATACAGGTATCCTAAGGCTAAACTGGCAACCAGCGAAGTCTTTCTCAGTTTTATCTTGCTTGATTACAATGCTAGGAACATTGATACAAGCACTTCTCTTCAATGAATAGTCTCCACCTCTGTTGGAGTAACACACATTAAATCCAACTCACCTTACTCTTTATTTCCACCTTTTTCTCTGGTTTTCTTTAGAGGGAAAAAGCACAACTCACTGGATAAGTGGATAAGCGTAATGTTGGCAATCACTATCATGAATAAAAAAGCAATTATCTTAAAAGGTGAGTGAGACCATCTGCCTTTTTTTTCAGAAGAAATAAACTCTGAAAACCGGACCTTTGTTTTCACATCTTTAACTCACAAGTATTTTAGGGTAGTTTCTTCTTATTTGCATTGATGTAAAAACAACATAAACTCATAGCCTAATTGCTTACTATTTGGAATCACTGGAATTTGTGCTCCGGGTGAGAAAACTGGAACGTTAGTATTTGTATTCAGTTCCATCATAGTGGCCAAGCAATTGAATTTGAGCATTTTTCAGCTTAGCTTATTTCTGATAGCTTCTACAGAAGAGGTGACGGGGTTGAATTTCTCACTTAAACGGGGCATTCTGCGCCTGAGTAAGATATTGATCAGAGAAGGGCTTCCCTGAGTAGCTTAGCTTTCACTGTGTTATGTAGTTGGCATTTTGCTTGTTTCAGTAATGATAAATTAATCCATTTTACTTGGTTGTCATTGACTAGCATAGCTTTGTTATGTTTTCATTTGCAGGCTTTACAAGAGAATGGTAATACTTAAAATCATTTTGATACTCTTAAAAAAAGTCTATATTGCCTAGCCCTTGAGAAAGAGAGTTGAAATCTGAAAATAGACATCACTCAACAAGTCATTCATATAAGTTAAAATGTACTAATCTTGCAAGCTATATAGACAGTGGAATTTTTACTGTAAGTGGTTGCTCAACAGAGCAGTCAAAATGAAAACTAGTTTTGTGAAGCATGGCAGTCATTTTCATTTCAAAATGAAACAATTTTTCATGAAACTATCAACAACCTTGGAAGGGTTTGTATTGCTTGTAGGAGCCTTCTAAACTATGTTATTCTCCATCAGTTACAAAAAATGTCAACATGGGCACATGCTGAGATTTGTGCTTGGGGCTAGAGAGGGAAAAATTCCTGTCCCAGTGATCCATCATGTGCCTCAGTCTGTGAGGCTGGTGGCAACGTGCCCTTTGGCATTGCTTGTCTTGACAGGAGCGAGCGACTGGGTGTTTGGGCTGGTGGGGAGTTGCAGTCTTGTTGCTTAGCAAATCACAGCAATGTCTTTTTTGCAAAAGAAGTTTTGTAATGGCTTTGATTAAATTGTATTTTCAAAGGAGTCACATTTTTGACACTAAACCAGAACGTTCAACGGTGTTGTCAGTCATTTGCATTAGGTTTTCTTGCACTGATACATGTTCTGTCAGAAACATTTCCAGAAGTGCTAATTACACCTTTAATGCTGGGGAGGCAGGTATGGTGGATTTGTGCTTCTGATGGGCACAGGGACATGGTTTAGTGGTGGACTTGGTAGTGCTAGGTTAATGGTTGGACTTGATGATCTTAAAGGTCTTTTCCAACATAAACAATTCCATGATTCTGTTGTGAACTTCAGGAGGGGCTGGATGTGATTCCAGGGGAACCGAGTTGGTGGGGGGGGGACCTGGAAGTCAGCTGTCTCCTTTGATTCAAGCCATCTTCTTTACACCAAGTCTACTTTGCAGATTTTGTTGCGTGCAGATGGGCTAGGAATTTTGTGCGGAAATTAAGGAGACATAAAATCACAGCACTGGAAATCCAAAGCAGGCTACGTGGAAAATAAGGTCAATATAATAGGTTAATGAAATAGAAGTTGAGAAATCACTACATTTCTGTACGGTGAAAGGCAGAGTTACAATTGCAATCAAGTAACAGAAATATTCTGGGTGTTCGAAACCAGAAAGAAAAGGAATGAATGTTTTACACTGCAGAGTGAATAAATGAGTGAATAAATCACAGGCACTTAGGCTAAAGCAGGAATTGTCAGAAAGAAGAGCCTGATGATCTATTGTGCCCTCACAGAAGCCTTTCTTCATTTGAGATGAATGCTCTGTAGGCTGAAATGCTTGAATTGGATTATCTTACCAAACTGAGCCATGAGGGAAAATCACATTTGAGGACTGAAGAAAAAAACAAACTGCATCAGAATCTCAGTGTCTTGACAGGAAACTTCCAGCAACCACATTTTATGGCCTAATAAAAATAAATAAAAATTTGATCTTCTGTTTTCATGGCAGCCTTAACTGTAATGTGCCTTTGCTGGTTAGCTGCAAGTCCCGCTCTCCAGTGTACACGTTTACACATGTATGCACAGCGTGACGTGTACAGTATTTCAGTTTATAGCATCATGTGGGAAGAAAAGTTCCACGTAGATGTAATAATATAATTTACAATTTGTTTTGATGAGAGCCTCTGAGGCTTTGAAACAGATACAGTTCCACACGGGTGGGAGGATTGTATTCATGCAAGCAATGGAGCCAGCAGAAATAAAGCGTGAGCAGTACAGCCTGCGTAGCAGCTCGGTGCACTGAGGTGTGGGGCATTCTGGCCCTGAGCCAGAGAAGCACTTCTTTATTTGAAGCACAGCTGTAAGCACATTTGTCCCTTACTTACTAGAAGAAAGGTGTCACAGCTTGCATGGCTAAAATTTAGGAAAGTAGTTGCCTAATGTATGTACTAAAGTTATTTTATTCTAAAAAAGGGACCTGGAACTGGCAGCAGATCATCCAAATACCAGCATAAAGCAAGTTGGTAATAACTTCGGCTTCATCTACTCTCTGGATGTTTGATTATCTTTCCTGGGCTAGATTTCTGAGCATACCCTAAAATATTCTTGCTGTTTCCACCCATACTTAGCCTTCACATAATCTCCTGGGGTTTATTATTCTTATGAAAGAAGTTTTGTGCACCAAAGAGTCCTGCCAAAAGTTCTGATCCTGGAGGCAGTGCTGCGTTCAGCACTCCCCAGCTCTCAGCAATCGTTTTGGGAAAGTGGGAAGTATTTGCAAGGCTGGATTCTAGACAAACAACAAAGCTGGGGGAAAAGAAATCACATCCTTTCTTTTTTTTTTTCCTGCTGCTGGTGCTTGTTTCACTCTGTAGTCTTTAGAAGAGGTACTGAAATGGCCAAAGTGCTGTCCTGCCACTGGGTGAGTGCAATTAATTAATATGCATCTTTGAGTCTCAGCACAACAGCTAAATATGGAGAGGTCTGCTGTCTCCACATCCTGCAATTTTTGTCTCCAGACAAACTGTATTCATGATTGTTACTGGTTCAGGTGAGAACAGTTGCTGAGTTAAGTGTCATGTTAAGTCAAACTTGTAACAGCTACAGTTGAAGGCTCTGAATGTACAAAAATGATGTCTGGATTAAGATTTTAGTGTTGTTTAAGATTTTCAAACCTCTTAGAAGCATCTTCAGATTAAAAAAATAACAAATGTTTATGTTAAAGCATAAGCTATGGGTTGCTTTCATGTAGAGTAGGCAAAAATAAAATTGTGAAAAAAAAAAAGCAGTGGCTTGATACACGAACTCAGGAGTGTGAAACTGAAGTAAATACCAATTTTTTTTTTCTATTGGAAAAGAAGGTAGAAAATGTTTACTGATCCAACATACTGATACTCCTACAACGCAGAGGAAATCCAGAGTACTGACAAGCTTATCGGTCACATCTGATCTGTAAGAGATAATAGCACATTTAATAAAACTGAGGAATAATTTTCTCTTTTGGAACCTGGATTATTTTAAGTAATTCAGTTCAATGTTGTGCCACCCTTCTCACAATCCACAGCTCTATTAGTCTCGAATGCCAGATCACACTGCTGCTGGTATACTGGTGGAAGAAGTATCTACACAGGGCTTGGATAACATGATCTGGACTTCTGCTGCTTATGAATTGAATGCGCCTAGCTTTACAGCTCTAGTAAACCCGTATCATCCCCAATCCCAGATTCTCCAAAGAGCCATTGTGACTCAGAGCTGTAACAGAATGAATACGTAGGTTTGGTTACAAACAGGCGAGGAAGATCTGACTGCACACGCAGCATCGCCAGCTGTAACTATGTTAGAACAGCATCTCTTGATGCAATTACAGGAAAGGTGGTGTCAGCCTCAGGATAAGTGGGATAAATAATAAATGATGGAGTTAAACCATTAAATAGAACATCTCTTTTCAATTATTTTTCCTGTTTATTCAGCTTCCAAGGATCTGCTACAAACCAGAAATTGATCTTGACCGCCTGCTTACTTGCAATGCTGAAAGTCATAATCTTTTCCAAGCAGATCTTTTTGTTATTCTAGATGGATGACCTCTTTTGAGACTAATAAATCTTGATACTAAAATATTTCTTTTGAATCAGGAGATACATTGTGGAAAATGTATGCGTATGCCTCTTCTGAGTAATTCTGTTGGCATTGTTCTGTGCTCTTGCACAAGAGCAGACTGTCTCTCGTGGAACTTCTGATCGATATTCTGTGTGTATCAACTGCAAGTGTTAATCTTGCCATATTTCACAAAGATCCTAACTTTTAATTCCTTGCAAAGAAATGCTGGTAAGAAAACTCTGTTTTGAGTAGTTCGATTCCTCACTAATAATTCAAGTGCAATAGGGAAGTGCTAATTGTTGTGCCTGAGAGAATACAGAGCTGGGATGTCAGAGCACTGGAGAGTGATGGATGCTGGCCTTTCCTTCTTCCACCAGATAATGTTTTGTACAGTATTGATGAAGATGTCAGCATGAAGTTTTGCTACTTCAAGAAAAGGTGAATGATCATTTTCCCAAATTGCTTCAAATTGTTTATTGAGCATTATTATGAAGTATTACTCTAGAGGTCCAATAAGGACAGAGGATTTGGTGTAAAGTGGTAACTCAATATGCAGTTATCTCCTTAGCTCAAACTTGCTGTGATGCTATACTTAAGTTAAGAATTTGGGAGGCTTTATGAAGTGAATTTATGCAGGTTTTGGATGTATTTCTTCAGGAAGTAACACCCTTTCTATGGCCCTGACAAAATCTGCAGTATATGCAGCAGCACTTGTGTTCACTCTGTGAAATTTCAGTTCTGATGCTTATAAATCTGCAGAGGCATTGAGGATGTGACTTGAGCAAGACGAATCATACGGGCAAGGGGCAAAGGGCACCTGGTATTGTTAAAGTGTGTTTTTTCATTGCCCTCAAAGCAAAAGTCATGGCAGGTCCATCACAATTGTATCATTCACCAAAATCTGAGTCAAGTAGCCAAAAATCTGAGTAACTTTTCTGTTCCTATGGCAATACCTCACAGGTGGTTTTGCTCCTGGCAAAGGGGATGGTTCACAAATGTCTTCAAGGAGAGAGACATTTTCTGATACTGCCGAGTTGGTGGACGTGTGTGAAACGAGGGGCGGGGAGGCAGAGAGCGCAGATACTGCCTGCGCATACACTACTATGTGGGCACCGCAGTCTGGACAGGAGGCTCAGTTTCAGAGCCAGTCACCCCAGCCACCTTCTTTTGGGGTGGTCTTGGAGCATCGTTGCCCTAAGAGGGGACACGTGCCCAAGGAACGCGGCCAACACGCTCCAGCTCGGACTACTGTCCCAGAAGTCACGGGCGTGGGGTGACCACGGTGCCCTCCACACCCACCGACCCGCCGCTGCTGCCCCGGGCAAGGAGATACCGCAGAGGCGGGGGCTGAAGGCAGGACTGGCTCCGCGGGAGCCCGGCCGCAGGGGAGGAGGCTCCGGGCGGCGACTGGAGCGGCCCGGCATCGGCATCAGCACCGGTATCGGGCGAGGAGCCGAGCCGCGGACGGCATGGAGTGGGAGCTCAACCTGCTGCTCTACCTGGCGCTCTTCCTCCTGCTCCTGCTGCTGTTGCTGCTGCTGCTCTGCCTGCTCCTCCGGGAGCTGCGGGGCTCGGCGGGCAGCGGCCCCGGAGCCCCCGCCGTCCCCCGCCGCCGACTACCGCCGCGGCAGCCCTGGAGTGGGTGCCGGGAGCCGTGAGCCGCCCGCCGCCGCCCCGGGTGAGCCCGCCGCTTCTCCCGGCGGCGAGGGGCAGGGAGGGGTAGGGGGGCGGTTCGCCCCCGGTTTCCCGGGAGGGCACCGACCGGCCCCGCTCCGGGGCTGCTCATCCGCCCTCTCCACCCACCCTGCCGCCCTCCGGTCCCCCGCGCTCTCTGGAGCGGCTGCGTTTGTAACGCCGAATTCCGGGGAAATTTGAAGGTGAGCTCGCCCTCCAGCTGTTACTCTTTAAGAAAGTATTATAAAACTCCCCTCGGGCCTTCTTTGCGGAAGAGATTGTGTTGGCTTTACTTTGGCATATGGAGATCTGAATTTGACCCGATTAGAGCATTTTTAAATGTAGCATTCTCCAACGCAGAAGACACTCACCTTTTTAAATTACTTTTTTTTTTTTTTTTTTTTTTACTTTGACTACATCTAACCCAGTTTTCCTCCTTTTATTCCACAGGAGTTATTCCCTTATATGACTAAAATGCCAAGTAGGCTTCACTGCCCGTAGGTGGGGACAGAGCTGGCAACATCCCATGGCTGACCTCTCCCCATCCCTGATGTCCCCAGGGACCACTTTGGTCCCAGCACAGCAGCTGCTGTTCCCCAGGTGCTGCTGGGGGCCAGTGTCCCCAGAGTGTGGCCAGGGAGCCCTGCGGCATGGTGCTAGGCATCACAGGGCACGGAGGAAGCAGCTCAGCCCCTGGGCCTTTAGGAAACTTGTGCTTGAGGCAGAACTTTGGTTGCCCTCTCACAGCATCATTTTTGATGGCTCTCTTGTACCATCAGTACAAAAATGTATAAAAGGAGGATTTAGCAATGACTTTTGATGGCTGGAATGGCACATAGGTACCTGGTGGGTCTGTGGGGCAAAAGCAAACTACTTGGTAATGCACTACGTTAGGCTTGAGGTGACTGAGCCATCAGGGTGGCAACTGGCAGACACTGAAGTGAACCAGCTTGCACTGATGTATGGCAAGGAGATAAAGCTCTCCAGTGAGTTTCTGCACCATCGCAAAGGGTGGACACAGATTTGTCCTTACAGGAAGGATGCATGGAGAAGTTAGGGACAGGTGCTAACAGCTGTGCAGTAAGTTTGACAAAAGGAAAATATTTTAGAAGTGCTATAGAGCTGTTCTGGTTTAAATGCCTGGGGTTTGAGGGTTCTTCAGGTCACATTAGACGGCAGCTGCTGAGGGCTGTCTGGTTGCAGAAGAGCAGGCAGCTGGGTCTCCAGCGTTACCGTGGGGCGTATTTTACAGGGCAGAATGCCACTAATTCAAACAAGTGCCTCTCGGTATGTGGTCTGCCTTATTCACACTTGCTGTGCGTTTCTCTGTTGCAAGGCAGCGTGCTGTGAGGATGAGGCCACTGTTAGAGGCAGCGGTGCCCTCACGATATTCCGGCTCGCAGCCCTTGCTGGGGTGAATCTGAGCCCTCTCCTTCTGCTCCCTGCTGAGTAAGTTGGCATGGGGGTAAGAACCTGTTGAGAGTGCAGGTGTAACGTTAAAAGGAAGTGGGAGAGGCCCTCTTCCAGAGGATGTTGGCATTACTCTGGCTTTCCTTCAATCTGGCTGGCCTTGGCTTTGCATTGCAAGCTTTTGAAGTTGTTGCACGCTCTGTGCTTTATGTCAGTCTCTTATTTGCATCATTATGGACCCCGTCATCACTCTGGGGCTGTAACTGGGCCATGCAGGCAGGAACAGCAGTGCTCCCCCATGCTCAGTGTGCTCCTGCACCGAGAGGATTTCAGTGCACAGGCTGACAAGGACAAATTCAGCTTTGTTGAAGGAAACTCTTTCTATCAAGTTCTCCCAGAGCGGCTGCACGGATGAGGACCAGAGCCTCAATTCTCTTTAGTTGTGCCATGCTTCCTAGTGCTGGGTGCCCCGGGTGCCCTTCTGCACTCTTGGTGGGCTTTTTCAAAGTCACGGGAAAAGGATAACAAAACAGTACTGTGTAGGTTTTCCTGCCTGTGACCAGTCAACCTCGTATCTCTACAGTTTTCTTGTTCTTCCTTTGTGAAAATAGTGGGAATAGCTTTGGCTTCACATCAGTGATTAGAAAGGAGAGTGGCTAATGGTTTTGCTTGATTAATATAAGCAGTCATAAAACTGTAAAGCATATTCTGCATGAGCACAAAGAGATTTACCTTTATATCCAGCTGACTTTCCAGATAAGTAGCCCTGAAGTATTTCAAATCATGTGAATGGTTGGGGCACTTGTAATAACTTGATTTGCAGAAGCACTTCATACTTACTGTATTGCATGGAATAGAGATAATCTGATTTTTGTAATGACTCTGTACAAGCATGACTAACAGGGCACAGGCTGAGTTACCTTTATTTGGAAAATGGAAATTAATAGACTATTTTCCTCTGACATGTATGCACACCAATACAGTGCAATAGAAAAATTCGGGGTGGTTACTCAGTTAAACATTTAGAAGTTGGAGGACTAGCAGCAATTTGCTTTGTTTTGTTTTGGAAGTAGTACTGCATCCCAAATCTCCTGTTTTCACAAATACCTGCAGCGTAGGAATAAATATCTCAAACTTCCCATGAAAGTAGGATGAACACTCTTTGTAAGTAATCTCTGTATTTCAATGCTGTCACCTGCAGCATCATTTGGAAGGACAAGCAGGGGAGTTGTTTGGCATCACACACACAAGTGGCATCAAACATCTGCACCATTCAAATGAATTTCCATTTCTTGATGCGGATTTTAGGGCGCAGCTGTGGAGACAGCACCTTTCCCTCTGGTGGTATGGTCACAGGGCAGAAAGGTGAATGGAGGTCAAGCTCTTCTGTGCTGATGTTGTATCTGATTATTTTTCCAAATGAAGATTCATGCTGCTAATAGCCCCTTGTCCTTTTGCTCAGAGAGGAGGGCAGGCCACCTCTTGCACAAAGAGTGCCTGTCCCCCTGTCCAGAGCCTTTCTGGGAAGTTTCTAAATTCGCAGTGTCCAGCTTCACAACAGAAGACATGCATCATTTTGTTTAATCAGTGCCGAAGTAAGCAGAAGGCTCTAAAAGATTAGCCAGATGAATCATCTTGGGAAGATGTAAACAAATAAACTGCAGGGCGAGAGAAATACAAGGTGTGATCATTAGTAGTAAATTAATCCTGAGTTTGCAAAGCAACAAAAGTGTCCTGTGTGTTGCTGAACTGCATAGGCATAGGTATCCTGTCCCAGGAAGGGGTAAGGATGAATCTGGTATGAGTATTTTCACAGTGACATGTGGCATAGCTCTACTCACAGCCACAGCTGTGCAAGACCTGCTCAGTAGCTTTAATTTCTCGGCATTCCCAAGAAGCTATTATTTTCCTTCTCTTCAAATGTTGTTGGATCTCTCAAATTTTACCTTCTAAATCTGCCTCCATGGAGGGCTATCAAAACTCTGGAAGTCATTTAAGATCTGCTTTGAGGTGCCTTGGTGGGACTTCAGTCAAACAGGTTTTCTATTCAGGTATGTTGGCACAACGCGTTCAATGCTCGGAAGACTTGATGCTGGCTTGAGAGTCCCAGCTCCTGGACTCAGGTGGGTGGATACAAATCCTTTTCCATTTCAAAAGCTCTGTAGATCCCATGATACAAGGAAGAAGTTTGAAAGGGATGAAGGTCAGTCAAGGTCTTGTGGTTGCATCGCAGTCCTTGTGCGGAAAAGATTTGATCCTTTTTTCAGATAGCTGGAAACGATCTGAATGCACAAAGCTTTAACTACAGAATATGATGGTCCATCTGATTTGGGCTTACAGAAGATTTTTTTTTTTTTGTTAGATTGATATCTTAGCTTCTTTCATGGTAATGACTGAAAGGTTTAGAAAATGAGGAATGTGTTACTTGATGTTGTTACAAAGATTGAAGTATGATTTAGTTCTGTGAGAGACCTAGACAGATATTGGAGGAATTGTTTAAGGAACGCCTCACAAATCTGACTGTTATGTATTTTCAGTGTCACTTTTAGTGAAATTCAGCAACATATGCTTCAGGTGACTGCTGCCTGAAAATGCATGTACTTTATTTTTTATTTCAGAAAAATAAACTTCTTCAGAACAGAGCATGTCAATAGCAATTGTCTTGAAATGATATTCTGCTTTTTCTGGATATTTTTTTTCTAATAATCTAGGATAAAATGTATGTCCTCAGCCTGCTTAGTTTATTATTTCTGTCTTCATAGGTGATTTTTTGAAATTAATTTTGTACTTTTTTTTTTCCTGAACCTGTCTTGACAGAAGCAGCACTCTGCAAAAAGACTGAGTCCCTGCTTGCTGAAGGTACCAGATGATAGAGAAAAACAAATTACTTTTCATTCCAGTCCTTGTACACAAGGCTTTACTTAATCTCTATGTTAGTAAATGGCACTTCTGTTCTTCCAAGACGATTCAACATAATGTTTTCAATATCTTTAAATGCTGAAATAACTGCGAGTCTGCTGTGATCACGAAGGTGTACTCACAGCTATTTAACACCTGGGAGCTGGTGTGTGCTAGCATGCATCTCCTGCTGAGCGTTAAACCCTGCTTCCCTTGCTGTTACTATTATTTTCCCTGTGCTTATGTTTTCTAGAGCAGTTAGTGAAATACCTCCTAACAAAACCTCTCTCTCCAGACCGCTGCAGTGGGGTGCTCACAAGCACCTGCCGGCGAGGGATGCTCTGTTTAAGATAAATGGATGTGGAGTAAAAAGTACTCAGCTGCCTGCCTTTGATTTCATGTTCAATAGCGCAGTCAGGAGACAGAATATGAACCGGAAAGGTTGTTAAAAGATGATAACAGCAAATTAATTTTGAACTTAAGTTTTATTGTGCTCTCCTTCCAAATGAAGTGAGCCTTCACATGCCTGGGTATCCTTCACACAGATTAATGTTACTGTGAGCTGTTTACCAGTGTATCAAGATATCAGAATTTAGTGATAAACGTGCCTGATAATATAGTACAAGTCCTGATTTTACAATTGGTATAGCACTAATATTTGTAGAAAATGTAAAAGCATGTCAGTCATATCAAAACTTTTGCACAAAGTGATCCATAACACACAATACACCAAGATAAAAAAAAACCGCACAAATATAAAGCTAAAAATTAATTCCATGGCTGCAATATCTGTATATTGACCTAAGAAGCACAGAATGATCTAAGAGTTTCTTTCCTTATCTCCTTATCCTACCACATTCCTGTAGAAAAATTTATCCATTGCTTCTGACCCTAATACTGTCCCCTTTAAATAGTGTTTTGGGTACCCAGTTAATGATTCAAAAAAGCAATTTGGATTGTCTAAGCGAATTCTGTAGCAACTGATGTGAGACAAGTAATTATTAGAAAGAAAATGATGGATGTAAACTGAAAACCAGACCCAGAGCCTGCACACAGATGCTGCTGCTTCTCCTGTGTGTGATTAGCAGGAGAGATTTTCAGCAATACCAGGGCAGAAGGTGAAAAGGAGCCGTAGAGAATTCTTTTCCTGAAGCTCAGCAGAGTCTGTGAGCTGCACTGTAGCTGGTCGTTTGTGCACACCTTATTAAAATTTATGCTGCGTTAAGGAGTCTGTCAAGAGGCAGCTCTTTGTTTTCGCGAATGGTAATGAAGTTTTCAGAGGTATCTGTTCTTTGCAAAAGATCATCTGTCTTTGGTAGAACAGGTTTTGCTGGAGTCTTGATTGATTGCTGAAGACAAGTTTAGCTACTCTGCTTGGCGAGAAAGGATCATTGGCGTATACTTTTCCTCTTTTGTTCTCTCTGGGGTGATTGATCTACTCAAACCGGTCCTTTCTACATGACCTGAATGCCATGTAACATCAGACATGGGATGAAAACTCAATATTCCCATCCCGAAATTTATAAAAGCCTCCCAAAACCCAGCTCAGACCTTCACATTATGACAATATTGCTGGCTTGCTGACTCTGGGATAGCCCAGGGCTGCTTCTGTGAGCCTGGCAGGATGCTGCCAGCCAGTGGGAGCCGTGTGGGGAGTGAGGGGTTGACAGGAGGTGGAGGGGAGCAGGATGAAATACAGGTGTTGCCTGTAGAGAGGGGAGTTGGCTTGTTTACTTGCGGGGAGGGTGGGAACGGAGTGGTTAAGAAGAGTGTTACAGGCACCTAGGTGGGTTTCCTGGAGAGAGGTGAGGGCTGGAGAGGGGTGTTCCAGGTTTTGCTTGCTCATTTGGGTGGTAGTGATGCCCTCTGGAGTGCCTCAGTGGGTGTCTGTCAATAGGAGCAGGTAAGGATGCAGGGAAATGGAGGGGCCCAGGGTGGAGGAGATCCAAGAAGAGCAGATGGCATATATATGTATTTTGCTATACTTGGTTTCTCATGTGTAGGAAAGAGCAGAGGCCCTGTATGATGCAGTCCTCTACAGAGGGAAGGGAAATGTGTCTGTGGGTTTTTTTTTTTTGTTTTCTTCAGCCAAATAACTTACAGGAAAATAGTGAGATTTTTACAAAGCGTTAGGTAATGAGATATCTCATGTTTTCCTTTGCTAAATCTGGGCGTGAGACAGACCCTGGGGCTGTGCAGGAGCCTTGTTGCCTTCATTTTCACCTCCAGACCCTCAAAGAGGAGTTGGCCACCTCATACCAGGCATGGGAAGGGAGGCCCTCAACACTCCTCTATCTAGTAGGGGGACCCAAGCCAGCACATGGGGAGAGATGGAAGGGCCTGTTAACACATTCCCCAGCACTTGTGTAGGGGTTTTGGTGTCTGCACAGAGGTTTTTCTGTCTGCAAGCACAGCTTAGCAGTCTCTTGCTGGAGGCAGGTGTGTCTTGCCTTAGGGTGAGGTGCCCTCTTTTACTGTAAGACTGGGGAAGAAAGGGAGTATGTCTTTATGGTCTTTCCAGAAGCCCCTAATGAAATTATCTCACTAAGAGTGATTTATGGTAATTTGTCCCTAGTTGAAGTGATATAAGCCATAAGAAAATGCACGGTTTGGTTAAAATAGAAGTCTTCACATTTTGTAACTGTGATTTACTGAAGTCTGCTTTAGCTGACCTGTCTGTGTCTGTTGCCCTGATTCGAATGTGAAATCCCTGGAGACTCTTCAGCTATCAGAAAATTACGGATGTTTAAGGAATTAAAGGTCTGCAATACATTATTGTGCAAACAATAAGCATGGAGGAAAAATGATTCATCATGGCTCTACACCAGCCCTGTATTCATGTAACTCATTCAAACTCAGTTGAATTCAATCACCTTGTACACTGGTAAAAAAGCTGGGAGGGAAATGTGCTGCACCTGGTCTGTGTGTGCACTGTTTGTCCTCTCCTGGCTGCTGTGTTTGGCAAAACACTGCTACACTAATCCATCAGATGGGGAAACTGAGGCATAAACTGGCTCTGAGCATACAAACAGTCAGAGTTACTGGCAGGAATACAATGCAAGCCTCTACAGGGAATCACCAATGGGAAGCTCACATGCCTCCCAAAACCTGAGTGTGGGCTGAGGTGACCCATCTGCCTCAAGCCCCTTGGTGGCTGAAGTGAAAATTTTGGGTCCCTGGAGCCAAATCGCAATGAGCCCAGAGCTATGCCTGTGTGCACTCTTATCTTCTGCTTAAAACCTGGTCAGAAACCCAAAAAACTGCCAGAAAGTGTTATAATGCTAGGTAAACAAAGCTTGCAGTTTGGCCTTCAGCTCAGGGAAAACAGCATTTTTTTTCCTTGTGTCCTGTTGCTGTGTGAAAGGCAGGTGAAACTGCTTACAGGGAAACAAGTGTTTACTATGACGCGGGCTTGTTTTGTTTTGCCACGTGGGTGGCTGATTACTGGGTGATGCATTGAGGAAACTTGCTTAAGGAACCCACACAAGTCCCCCACTTCCGTAGCAAGTTGATGGCTTTTACTGGTAGCACTAAGCCCCCAGATTTCCTTTTCAACCTCCCCTTTCTGCCACCAGCACTGAAAGTAACAGTAGGGTCCATGGAAAACCCGAAGGTGACAGCGTTTTAGAAAGTATAAGACCTCAAGCATCAACAAATGCTTGTGACAGAGCAGAGCTGTTTGATGTGAGAAGATGTGTAACAAACCAACCTGTTTGCTTGTCTAAGCCTGCAGCTCTGAAAAATGAAATATTGTCTGGGAGCTTCTGTAGAAATACTTCAATATATATATATTCTTTTTTCTGTGAAATGTGGTATCTCCAGTTTAGTCCAGCCCTTTGAGCATAGCCAATGCATGACTGGATTTCTCATTCACCACTGAAAGTCATTTTGCTTGATGTCTTTTACGAATATCAAATTAAAAATGGTTTGCTTGACTGAAATCTGAATCAGGTGTAGAGACAGCTCGCTGTTGTGAAAATTTTTCCCCTTTCAGCTTTCCTTTAAAGGAGGTTATTTGAATCCTAGAAAGTACTGAAACTCTACTCAGTGCTAGTGCAGAGGGAGAAACGAAATGCTTTTATGAATTGGGATGGTTTTGGTTGCAGTCTGTACCGAAGTAACCTGACTGATCTACAGGCTTTACCGTCTTCTCTTTATTTGCTCATCGCTATGGTAGGATTTGCTAGTATGCAGTTTTTCGGGTGTGAAATCCATGTCCTCAATGTGTAACATATAATAAAAATGTAAATACAAAGTCTTATTAAAGACTGATGACAAAAAAAAAAATTGAAAACTTCAGGGCTTTTTATTTTTTTTCTCCATTGACCCTGCTGCATCTATTGGACCCACTTCAAGCTCAGGAATTAGCTTTCCTGTGTTACAGACAAACTCTTGGCGTGAGAATATCTGTCAGCATGGAGAATTTTACTTACAGAAGCCTGCTCACGGTTTCATACTGAAAAGAGCCGAGCTAGCAGAGGATCTGCCTGCAGCTGCTGGGAATGCTGAGTACACAAAAATATTCTGGGATCAAATACCAGGATGTGTAGGGGATAGTGCAGGTAAATAAAGCTTTTTTTTTTTTTTTTTTTTTTTTTTTCCCAAGACCAGAGCTCTCTGCTTTAATTTATTGCAAAGAATGGCAAAACCATGGTGTTCTGAGGTGTGAATCTGTAATTCAGATGCAGCGGGATGGCATCATCTAAATCTTTTGACTGTTCTCAAGGGAAAGCAAAGAGCAGGTGTATGATAAAAGGAAGCTCGTCAAGAATACCTGCCTGATCACTTGGTATTTTTTTTTAATTATTTAGGAAGGGAGATTGCTGCATGAACTCCTGGAGTAAAATTTTACCATGTGTCAGGATGTCCTGGTTCTGGCTAGGATAGAGTTAATATTCACTTGAGCTGGGTGGAGAACTGAAGTTGGTAGCCCCTATGGCTGGGATAATTAACTAATTAGCTAACAGCTGGGGTTAATTTACCCAAATTAGCCAAAGGGCTATTCCATCCCATCTGACATCATGCTCAGTATATAAGTGAGGAGGGTGCTGAAGGGAGCCTCCTGCTACTTGGAAGAAACTAGGTGTGGAGATTTGTTGTAAGGCATTATACTGTATTTGTATTCCATCACTGTTTTGTTTTCTTTTGTTATTGCTGTTAAATTTACTTTTTGTTCAATCTCAACCCACGTGTTTTTGGGTTTTTTTTTTTCTGCTTTTCTTTTGTTTACCAATTCTCCCCCTATTCTCTCGGAGGGTGGGGGGAGTGGGAGTCTGGTCCTGATTGGGGCTGAACTACGACACAGGATTTTGGAGGACTCCTATGTGCCATCACTGTTATTCCTCTACTTTGTCATGGTTTTCATGGAAGAGGATTTGAGGAGACATCGTTTCTCCTCCTGCTGCAATTCCTGCACAGTCCCACTAGATGTCCCGTTTTCTAAAGGGTTTATGCTGTTTTCAAAATCACTGGTATTATTTTGTGTTTGAAATATGGGGAGGGATTTCAGCAAGTCAGCATTTACATTATTCATGTTTTCACTTCCCCTTTGACTATTACTGTAGCTATTCTTGAAAAAATTACCAGTGAGAGTGGTTTAACATGGCTTAACTAAAATTCTTACAGTGTCTAAGACTGGGAATGCGGGTCTGACCAAATGCAGACATCCTTCTCTGTCACTGTACTCAGCAGAATCACTTGTGACAACTTGGTTTTGAATTGCTATATAGCAGCGCTGCTGCACTGGGATATACGTCATAATGAAATGCTTGTACAAAACCCAAGCCCTTGGCTCTGTAGCTACTAATAGTGGGAGGTATTTGGCATAAAGTACTTTTTTGTGGGTTCGTTTGATTTAAAAATAGTGTTGAGGCAAAGCTATGCATGAATTGTGCTCTGTGTCACATCTCTGTGCAGGTCTGAGCAGAGGGTTTGTGCCTCCGTGCGGTAGTAGATGAATGATACCCTGAAATACCACCAGTGCATGTTCAGATGGTGACATTCACCACTGCCTTCATGTAGATTATATTCACTATGGCTCCAAAACTAGGCAGGCACAACCAGTGTGGGTTTCTGGGCTGTAGATCCCGTCGGACTGTTTCCTCATCATCTTGTCGTAAGCCCCTGGAAGTTTGTCCCTAGACCCCTTGTAGCGAGTGCTGAAGCTGTCTCTGCAGCTCTGACCCACACAGTCACAGTGTGGGGCAGGAGGGCTGTCTCTTGCCCTTAATGGCTGTGCAGATGGAGGCTGGTGTTGCTATGAAGTTTGTGTGTTTACTGGTTTCCTCCTGTGGTTAGAGGCACAGCGGTGACTACCCATTTCTGGGACATGCGGCTGCTCGCCTTGATCAGCTCAGCCTCGCTGCGTTGCCCCTTATTGCAGCAGCTCAGCCAGGTGAATGCTCACGACTGAGAAATGGAAGTCCTAATTAGCCATAAATATTTATTTATTTTGGCTGAAGGAAAGAAGGTAATTTCTGTCTGCAGCTGTCTTCCGCAAATAAGGAAGCAAATAAGTTAGGTATTAAAAGAATAAAATGCATCTGCTCATGTTTGGTAGTTTGGATGCAAAGCTGAAACGTGCTGATTTGCGTAGTGCCATCGCACAGACGTGAATGCGCTGCCTTTTCCCCCGCTCACAGCCTGCTGCTGCAGAGGTGGCCTCTGCCAGTGGCACTACAAGGCCTGAGGGTTTTAAAAGTGTTGGAGAGATCAGGGCAGGAATTTCTCCCCTTTTCCTCTCTCCCACCAATTATATGAAAAGTTATGGAAAGAAAGAACGGAAGTAAGTAAAGTTCCAGACAAATTATTAAAGTTCTGTAAGACACGGGTGCCTCCTGATAAAACTGTTGGGTTATCTGGGTGGTGGTGTTGGCTGCACACAGTCTGCAACTGCACCACACTCAGGGTTTTGATGAATAGTGGCTTGGAAGATTGAGATCAATATGTTTTAAAAACTTAATGAAAGGCTGAAGAGAAAACAAGTGCATGTAGCCTTTTTTTTTTTGTTTTGTTTTACCTCCAGACTTATTTCCTTATAATCAAACTAAAAGTTAGTGGGCCTGATTCTGCTCAAACTTACGGGAGTCCAGGCTTGTGCTGTTTCAGGTGAGAACAGCCATGCAGAGTGCAGATGCAGGAGGGTGCTTCGTATCCTGGCACCTCTAGAATAATTTATGGATTCTTTTCTTCTTCATCAGCGAATACGTAAACCAAGGAGGCAGTTTTCAGTGACACTGAGGCCTTTTGGCAAAGTAAAGAGAGAAAGAACAGAGCAGCGCAAAGTCGGTAGCTTGTGACTTGAAACCTGGGCTCAGTTACCTGTCACCAGCTGTGATCTTGGGGGAACCGCTGAGCCTCAGCTTACCTTTAATCGCCATTTGAAAATGAAGATAATGGTGTTCCTGTATCTCAAGACTCTTGTGGGGATGCTAATGATGAGAAAGAGGTCTTGTTACAGAACCTCAGTTAGAAATATCTGGGAATAATAAATGCAAAGGCTAAACTTGTTTAGTGACATTATGCCAGAGCATTTCACCTAAATTGATTCTTATTTTTCTTCCCTACAGAGAAGGAGACGACAACTCATGGATGATTTTTATATTATTCCCTCAGATTTTTCAAATTTCCATTAAGCTAACAGAACTGAATTATTTTTCTCTCTGTTCCTCTTCATTAAGTAGAGCTAATGGCCTAACCAGTTAAGGGAAATACCTTAACTTGCATTGGTTACTCTTGGTAGTTACTTATTGCTATCTCGAAGGTTTGCGATGGCTCTTAAATTCTTCACACAATGCTTCGAGTTCCTGGATGGGGGACAAAACAAGTGTTCTGCTGTTATTGATGGGCTGTCCCCTCATACACTGTCACTGTGTGGAAGTGTGTAGAGCACAAAGCTGAAGTGATCTGTTCAAGATACCTTGTAGTGCAGAACAGCTGGAAATACAGAAATATAACCTAAGCGCTTTTCTCTCCCTTTGACCCAGAGGAGGAGGTCATCTGGGATCTGGTCATCTGGGATGGAAATTCTGTTTCTTTGGAAGAATTAGGCAGCCTGGAGATCAAGCCCTGCCTTGCGTCATGCTGCAGAACTCTCCTAGTAATCAAGATTAGCATCCAGGGTCTGAGACAAGTGCTGCAATCTGGCTCAAGTGATTTATCTTTGCTTGAATTGAGATTGTTGCATTGATGACATACATCCTTGCGATGTCTTTCTTTGAAGACAAAGAAACCTGCACCTCCTCTGACTAAAAGAAAATGAGATATTTTTCCAGTAACATGAATTCAGCTGCCTGTTGCTGTAACTGGTATGAAGGCTCTTAGCTCTATTAACCTTTTCACATTGTACTGATGTCCCAAGAGAAATCAAGAATCTGACAGAGCACTGCTCTGTAATGGGTTGTGAATTAGAAGTAATGAATCGCTTACAGGAACTTGACTTTGCTGCAATATAAGCCAATATTTAGTCTCGAAAGCAAGTCTCAAAGTGCTTAAATAAAAATGATTAAGTCATCTTCTACTTTGTACTCTTAGCCTGTCCTTCAGCAGCCCCCTGATATTGGCACATGCAGCATGGAAAGAATTTTATAAACTTTCTATCAATACTAAAACCTTAACTTTTAAGCCTGCCTGTAAACCAGTATCGCCCTCCCCTCTTCTCCCTTATTTTAACAGCGTTTCTGCTTCGTGTTCGCCTCATACCTTCCACCCCAGGTGCTAGAGTGCAGCACAAAGCTCTCTTCATTTGTGCGAACAGCTGAACTGTTTGCTGTCCTTGTGTACCAGTGGAGGGAAACGAGGCACTGAGAAATTGCCATCCACTGGCACCCAGTCTGAACAGAACCGATTTCTTCTCTGTCAGCAATAATCAAAGCAATGAACTTGAAATTATTCTTCTATTTTACCTCCCTTGCTGTTGCCTCTGAGTTGTGGTTCATCAAGCAGTTTTGACTGTTTCACTTCCAAGGAGGCACTAAAGTGTGGAAAAGCATTTAAGATTGATTTTCACTTATAATTTCATAAGGAAACTGTCTGCTCCATGAAATTTCCCAAGCCTGAAAATCTCTCTGGGTAAGCCTACTGCACTTCAGTGCCTCTACCAGAGGCTTTTAATGTATTTTGCAGCGAGGTTTTTTTTTAAGAGAAAATATATTAACTAGGACACTAACTGTCCTTGGCCTTTCTATATCATATGAAAAGGGCTCTAATGTGATTACCGTGCTCCAGCTCTGTTAGATAAATTGAAGGACCTTTCCCTTTTCAGCAACCATCGGACACGTAGCAGAAACAAACTTTCCTTTAATATGGGACTTGCTCTTTTTTCTTCTGTGATGCCCTTAAAGGTAACTATGTAGTGTCATATAGCAGCTTGGAAATATTATTGGTAGCAAAATGATGTATGGTGCTTTTGGGCAGGAGATGAGGACACCCACTGGAAGACTGTCTTGATACAGCAAACCATCCATCTTTCTATTTATTTATTTTTTAAAAATAATAAATTATTGGTCTTTCTGTGATCCAGCAGCCTGCTTTTGACAGCAACGGCCAAAGGTTGTGCTTTCGAAATGAACTGCTTTTGTGCTAACTTTTCATGCTCTAAGACTTTTACGTTGTTTCCGAAAAAACATGCCAGATGTATTTTAGTGCTGCAACCAGACTTCAAAACTTTTCCAGCCCCTTATTAGAAACCCCATATCGAGTTAATTATTTCACATATCTGATGATTCTTGTATGCAATCTTTGTCTCCCTTCTACAACTGTAATGACTCCGTTGTGTAACTGTGGTGTGATGGCAATTTTAGCCTTTATAATGTGGTTAGCGCTCGAGGAAAATTGGCTTGCACATTTATTTTAAATAAATATGCCTAGACTTACTTGGGTATCTGAATTTCATACAGAAGTGAGAAGGTTTACTGAGATCATGCTTCTTTGAGTAGCATGTGTATACTAGTTTTGTCCTGTTTAACGTGCAGTCCTGCCTACAGGCTCTTGAACCTAGGTCAAGACGTGCAGGTTATACTGAGGTTTTGGAATTTTTTTTTTTTTTTAAAGGAAAACAACATACAGAGCAATAACATTGAAGAGCAGAGGGTGGCTTTTGGAGCACTTCTTTGGGAGATGACAAAACCTGTGTTCTCCCAAAAGCAGAGAAGTGTTTGACAAATGAAGATGGGTCCCCGTGATAGTCTTCCTTTCTTCTCTCCTGTCACCTCCTCTGCAGCGAGATGCTGTGCAGTCCCATGAAGTAGGGTTTCAGGCTGGTCACGTGCCTCCCAGGTCCTCACCTCGTCGAGAAACGCACAGCAAGCAAGCCCTGATGTGGATAGATCATCTCTTTTTTTTTTTTTTTTTTTATTTTTTTTTTTAAATCATGATGCAGTTTTGGATTAATGTGCAGCTTTTAAGCTTCCTTTTTCAAGAGCTTTGATCAGGGAAGTGGTAAGCTGTGACACTAACCCCAGAATTTCACTCTGTATGGACAAGACCTGTGCCTTGAAGCAGATGGGGAACTGACAGGGCCCTGCCTGGAAAGTCTCAATGTGTGCCAGAGCTAAGTACATTATTAAGGCACTGCCACTCTGTTCCTCATCATATTTTATTGCTTTTATTGTTCCAGGTGTTTGCAGCTCTGCATTAAAGGATTGGAAGTGCAGTGCCAGCAGCAGCACTGGGAAGCACACTGTTACATCCTGGTATGATTCTGCTAGTGTTTGAAGATGCAAAGGGCAGGGAGAGGTTTGGAAGGGGGAAAGACTACTTTCACCTAATGTGTGGTTTGTTTTTTTTTTTTTTTCCCTTGAGTGAAAATTTGGCTTCATTTAAAAAAAAAAAAAAAAAAACAGAGAAAAAAGAATGATACTAAATCTAGACAGCTTATTTGTGGCTTGTGAGTGAACACTGTTGAATACTAGAGTCTCTGTCAGGTTAAATGCTTGCCCATGGTGACCATGAAGGTCCTGCATCAGATGCTTATGAGTCACCATCTGTAACTGTTTTAGCCCAATTTGAGCTGTTCCCACTGAAGGCAGTCAGTGCAATACACATTTCCCTCTGGTTATATATTCATGTCTCCAGGCTCGTTCTGGATTTGCTGGTATAGCTATTTCTGTCTCTTCCCTTTGCATTCAAATCGATGCAAAGGACGAAATTCTGATCAGGAGATTTATTTATTTGCTTGCTTGTTTGTTTGTTTATTTTCCAAAAATCTGCTCTTGCCAAATGGACTGGCAAATCTTTCCCATGGCTTTACCCTAACATTTCCCCCTGCCCCCCAAGGCCTCCTTGCTTCATGAAGTTATGCAAATATTTGCTTGCTTAAACAAATATTGATGACATACTAGATGGACTAGAGCAGATTTTATTCCTAACTTAATCTGTTGGCAAGATCATTGTTCTCTTCTCATCTATTTTAACTTTTCCTACCGTTGTAATTCATTTTGAATCATGTATTTCAGACTCCCTCCAGAGCAGGAAGATATTCTGTGTTGTCACATCCAAGATTCTTTTCCCTGTCCTTCATCGATTAGAAACCCAGAGGTTACCTGCGATTGACTGAGCATTACCTCATGTTTGGCTGCAGGTAAGACCGTGCACATAGATTAGAACAACAAGCTATTGTACGTAAGCTGCTCAAAGGTAGAAGAGGGGTGAAAAACCATTTCAAATACCTTGAAGTGACAGAAGGTAGACTTTCTCTGCTAAAAATGAGAAGCAAAGTGTAAGCTTAGTGCAGAATAAAAGGCATGTATTAATTTGATTACAAATCCACAACCTCCAACACAAAATTTAAAGGGGAAAATGGAATTTAAAACATCTGTGTGATAATTTCCTTAAATTTGAGAGTTGCTATAGATTAGTAAGGATACTAAATAAGCATAGGCAACAAAAATTCTATAATCCAGAAAACTCCATCCTTGTGAGTCAGAAGGCATGAGAAGAGGTAGGAAGAAAACAAGCTCCCCCCTTGCCCCGCCCCTTAATGTGCTGTTATACACACAACGTTTGAAACATTTTCGTTAGGCTAGCAGATACTGTATGTCACAGTGCCTGCTTTAAGCCATAGTCAGTGTTATAGGAAGCCAGGAATTCAAAGCCCGTATTGGGGCTTGCTGCAGCACTGGGGAGGAGAGGGAGGACTGCTGTCTTTCTGAGGCAGTGCAGTTGCATTCCAGGTGGTCAGGTGCTAACTGCTAAATAATTTATTAGACAAATATACACCTTTTTCTAAATTATTCAAAGATTTGTTTTATTTGTGAAGTTTCATGGATACGTTTGTATTAGTAAAGGTAATATACCAATCTGTGTATGCCCTTTGCTGTATTAGAGAGATTCATTAACATATTTCAAAGTGACGAGGACTAGAGCTCTTCTAGTTTCTAGGCACCTTATTAATTGTTCACATGATACTGATAGAGCCTTTTTTAAAATTTCATGTTACTCAATAACTTTCCTTATCACACATGTGAGTCACCAATGAGGTTTGAATTCCATTTGGCTGTGCTCACACTGGTGTTGTTTGGTGGCACTTACCGCTGTGTTCAATCTGATTGACAGAATTGCGGAGCGTGTTAAAGAGGACAGAGTTAGATTCTACTGCATTTCTTTGTGTGTGCATGTGTGCACTTTCTAGATGGTAAAGCTTGAAACATGATCGCAGCATGGCCTGTATCTGCTCTGGATATAACATGTAAGGAGAAAAAGACTTACTTTTGCAGGAAGAGGTGTGTGTGTCTAAAGAAGGTTGTGCTTAAACTAAAAACAACCCATCTGAATGTCAACAACTAATTTAAAAACCATTTCATAACCCATGTTTTCTTAAATATTGTTATTCCACATCTAATCCATGCGTGCGTTTCCACATCTGTATTATGAGCAGCTCACTACTCGCTGCATGCGTCTTTTAAGTATGTGTGGAATGGCACTTCAGTGGATTAGATTCAAATTAGACTTTAATAATTTAAATCAGGACATTTTGGCAAACCATTTGATCCTCAGTCCTGCAAAGGAAGCCAGCTGGGTGGATCTCTTGTTTTTGCCGTTTTTGTATGTGCACTTCTGGGGCAACAAGAAATGATGGACAAAATATTTAAATTTACATCACGATCTGCATTTCTGCTGGTGTTTTCTGCGGTGAACACAAGTAACTTTAAGGCAGAAGCGAGCGTTACATGTTAAAATGCTCCTGTAGTGAGGTGATGTTCATGTTTTATTTTGGCAAAGATGCTAAATTCCATTTGTGTTGCATCTCTTTTCCTCCTTTCATCTGACACACAGCTGGATTGCGTTTGCATGGCTGAGGGAGCAAGTCTTCAGCTTTAGACGAAAAATGTTTGCTGAATAGTCGTGCGAGCTGCATCCTGGTTGCTCTCCCAAACTGGATGTATTTTCTGGGTCAGTGGAAGGGTCCCGCTGTAAGATGCTGAGAAGGTTATCATCACCCAAAATGCTTACTGTGCTGATGGTCTAGAGCTACAGCCCTTGCACTCCGGTCCAACATCAGCTTTATTTGGCTTTACAAGATTTTCTCCTTGCTTCTTCCCCGTTTACTCCTGGGGGCCAGACGCCCTCAGGCCTGCGGGCAGTGCCCCCTCAGCGGCCGGCCCCTGCCCTCCCCAGCCGGGCTGCCCAAACGCCCTCAGAGCCCCCGTGGCCCTGGCGAGGCGAAACCGCCGCCCTTCCCTCCAGGCGGGCCCGGGGTGGGGCCTGGCCCGGCCCCCGGCTGAGGCCTCCCTCCCTCCCTCTCTCTGCTTGCTTCCTCACTGCTCCCGGCAGCTCTGGGCGGCGGCGGCTCGGCGGAGCGGATTGCGGTGAGGGCGCTGCCCCGCAGAGAGGGGTGCGGGGAGGGGAGAAGGCCCGGGCCGGACGCTCACTGTCGCTTCTCTCTCTTCGCAGACTCGGACTTGGCCCCGGCCCGGCGGATCCCAGCCATGGCGAAGGTGAGGCGGGCGGCGGGCTCGCCCCTGCCCGGCCCCGGGACATCCTCATCTTGTCTCTCTCCTTACTTTTACTCCTTTATTTTACTGATTTATTTTCAATCTTCCTTAAATGAACCCATCCCCGAGGCTGGGGAGACGCGGAGGGAGGGGGACGGGGCGAGGGACAGCAGTTCATCATGTGAGGGGCACGTCAGGCGCAACTTTTCTTTTTTTTTTTTTTTCTCCAGTTTCCACTAATTTAGCCAAGTTTTCAGTACTGTGTGTTTATATTGTGCCTGGGTGGAGGCTGCTTCCACTGGAGGAAGAAGGAGGAAAAAAAAAAACCAAACCACCGTGGCTGTGCCCCGTGGAGGCTCAGTACTCCCATCCCCAACTTTCCCCTACCTAAGTTAGTTTTTCTGGAAGCCTTGCAACTATCGCACAGTACTTTGTCTGCTATTTTTTTTTTCCTTTGCAGCCCTTCTGTCACTGCTGTTTCATTTAAGCCTGGATCAAGGCTTGGAAAATAGGGCAGATTCCAGTGTTTCTTTGTATAGTTGCACCAAATGCATCTCGTCTGGAAAGTAAAATAAGAGTTTAATGGATTTTATACTGCTGTAGGATGTGAAAGCCATCACAAAGAGTCAGGGTGATTGCACAGAAATGTAGTAGTAGTTTCATTATTTGGACTTAATGAGTGGAATGATTAGTTCTCTTGTCTATTCCACAGAGACACAGACTTTAATTCTTGATCTTTGAAAAGGAATATTTTTCTTCTCTAGTGCAAACCAGTTACTATTGTCTTCACATAGCAGAATTTTCTGCTACCTGAGGTAACACTTGGTGCTGGGTTACGAACTGTGGTGGATAGTGGTAGGTTCAAGTCATTGGAATGATGAAGTCTTCTACTAGGTGGGCTTTGTCCTCCAATTTTCATGTTCAGAGGGCTGCTTTCTGCTTCAGTAGTATTCTCTGCCTCTGTGATTACGTAGCCACAAAAGACTGGGAGTGTTAAAGCTTTGTAGCCTGTAATTCATTTTGCAAAAATAAAAACAATATAAAACAATAAAAACTTGCCTTGTGGCAAGTGTCTGTTCTAAATTTTGTTGAGCCATGAAGTAGCAGTGAGAAATGAAAATGGCTATCAATCATGAAATGTTGAGCACCAATTGACAGTAGTTAGTTATGCGTAAAAGTAAAGTTTCAGAGTTCAACTGCACAGCACAGTGTACTGAAGTCCAATTTAGTCTAGATAAATCACTGAAGAATAAAACCTTTGAAGAAGGTAAGTTATCTTTAGAGTCTTAGTCACTGAAGTGTTTGTTCTTAGTTATGGGAAGATTTTTTTATTTTCCAAAGTTGTGTGTTCCATGTCCAGGACAAAAAGCTTCATTCATTTTGTGGGAAAACTACAGCATACCGTAATATGCTCTGCAGACTGGTCTCTCCATACCTGTGTTGATCTGCTTTCATTGGAGGGACACCGCTGCCCTAACAATCTGCCTTTGCTCACACATCTGGGTGTGTAGTGCTCTTTGTTAATGCACAGATGTGCGTGGTGCGATCTCTTCCTGCTTGATGAATTAGCTGCCTTAGAAGTGCTACCCAATGTGTGCTGATTCAGAAACCTGGAAAGAAAGCAGCAAGAATATTTATTGCTTGCATGCTGTGGACTGGTCTATTTTAGTCTGCTACTCCTAAAGTTTTCTGTGAATGTAAAGTTGGGAGCATTTTGTGTATCCATTTTTAAACTGCCGGGAAAGGATTGCCTGCTGCCGGTGAAGGTGTGGCTGCTGTATCTGGAGTTCCTGTTCTGCCAACGTGCACGTGTGACCTGGAGCACAGGAATAGCGTAACTGACTGCCAGTAGCGCTTCAGATGATTGTCTCCCATTTCAGAGTGCACACGCTTTTTCAGAATCAGGTCCAGGGCAGCTCTTTGGCTTTGAGATTGCTTGTGAGGACAGGTTCTTAGAGTGTTTTTGCAAAGGTCCCTGCACTGGTTCTTGCGTTACTGTTGCTTGCTCCTCTCCCTCTTTGGGATCTCCATGGTATACTGACTCAGAGTTCAACGCAGATGTTGTGTAATTCTGTTTTTTTTTTTGTCAGAAGTTTAAATTTAGTGGGGCAGATGTGAATACAGTCTGCTGACCAGAGCTTGCTCCTTCCATTTAAGTGGACAATCTGAAGTATTGCTAAACTTAGAGAGATCTTTTGTAGAGGCATCTTTATGGCTGTGCATTTGCATCGTATTTTCACCCACTCGCAATGTAATTTACGTCCTGCTGATCTAGAAATTTTGGTAAGGATGTCGTGAAATAATTATATTTTTTTTATATGATGTTAGTTTTAAAGCACAGTTTGAACTGTCATCTCTATGTGGCCTTCAGTGGCTGTAAAGGCTTTTGATTTACCAGTGAACACTGTGTTGTGCTTTATCTGCAAGATGTCTGTTCTTCTCTAAGAAATCCGAAGGCAGTCTTTCATTTGTTCTAGCATGTGACCTTCTGGGTGCTCTTCTCTCTTGTGAAAACAGCATGTCTTCTCTGTTTGTCAACCTGTGTGCCGGAAAACATCCTCCATTTCCATTCTTACCAGTCCACAATTTACCTGTGCCGTCTTGAAAACAGGTGACTGCTTTAAAAAAGTCAGATGCCACCTTTTCTGCACTAGACACCGGGCTTTCCAGTGGCAAATTTTTGTTGCTGCAGAGCAGCATCATGAAAGGGGGCAGCTCTTCATCTGTGGGAGTGGGTGCAGATCAAGGGTAGCTGGGAAGCAGTCTGAATCAGTTCAAGTATGGTCCTTTTTTTTTTTCTTTTTTTCTTTTTTTTCCTCCCTCCTTCCTGGTAGTAAATGCTTTGTATTTAACAGTGACTAAACGTGAGATCCTGTGAGTGGGAAACTTTTTGTGCACTTGGTGGGAAAAGTTAAAAGGAACCTTATTAAGTGGCTATTGTTTCTGCAGATAATGCTGTTTACAGGATATGTGGCCACATGACATCAAATTGTGAAGCCAACGTTCTCTCTTGGGAGAAGTTAATGTAGCTCTGAAGTGCTGGTTAGAAGCATCTTACCTGATGAGATTGCATGTCCTTCTGCAAATTTTTCCCGGAGCAGAATAAAAAAAAAAAAAAACGGAGAACATGCATTTCCTCATTTGGAGGGGCATAAATTCTAAAGCAGGATCGTATCTTGCTTTGAAGTCCTTTTCTTTTTCTTGTTTTTTCCTCTGTCTTTTCTCTTCATGCTAGTTTTGTGTATCTAGGGGCTTCATTGGTCTCGTTGGTAGGTGTCTGGAGAGAATGGAAGCTGCTGTTTACTTCTAGTGTATAATCTCAGGTTGTGCTTGCACTACACGTGATTGGTAGCAACAGTCGGTGTACTGGGGAATGCAGAGATAAGAGACTGTGGGTAGGTTTTGAGTGTTACGGTCTTGTGATACTCTTTCTGTTGAGATCTTGCATGCTGTGCTGCTTTGTTTTACTGCCCAGTGTAGGGTGTTGCTATTTAGTAAGGGATCACTCCAGGTTACAAAAGGATTTATCTTAAAGATTATTTGCGTTCTCCTTTCCACTGGTGTGCTTTGCATTTTGGGGGGGTGGGGGAGAACTTACTCACCAAAATAAAAATGACCTATGAGGCTGTAGTGTTACTGTGTATCTGTTTGCATAAATGGCAAGGAACGTTCTTAGAGATACTAAAAATAAGATAATTTATTTACACCTACTAAAAGTTATCAAGTTTGTATGTAAATGTTCAATAGTTGTCTTTCACTGTTTTCCGTTAGGTCAGGATGGCGTAGCAGTTGTGATGCTGTGATCCATCCGCAAGAAGCAGTTTGTTTCAATAAAGTTTAAACTCTACTTAATGTTGACACTGTAGCTGAGTTGTCTGATAAGTGAGTGGCTTTTGTCAGAAACTCTTTTGTATGGATCCGTTGTTTTGTTAGAAATGTCTGGTTCGTAGCTCCTATGTCAGGTTCTCCATGACTGAAAGTTGACTTCAGTGGTTCAGGCAGTGATGGTGGTTTAGAACAGCTGCTTGCCCTCTCTTTCTCTGGCCAAAGGGTGCCATGTTTAGGAAGGAGACAGCTCTTCCCTCCATGGACTGAATTTGTTATCGCTGCAGTGCTTTCTGCCGTTGTCCATTGAATTTGCCAATGAGAAACGGGGACTGGAATAACTACTAATGGTGCTTCTGGACAGTGGGATGTTTTAGATGGATTTGTGGTTGTTAAACATGGTGTGCCTGAGTATTTCCTGCTGTATCCTGACTGCAGTGCTCTAAAAAGCCAGGTGAGCAGGCTTCTGATGTGAAAGTTAGGGATGGCTCGACACTTTCCCAGTGATGGGCCAACTGTTGACAGTGTCCCATCTGCTTACATGGGGCTTCTGAAAACAGTTGGGCTGTAGGATGGACTCGGTCCCACAAAGCTGTATCCGAGCTTTTCTTACACTACAGCACCTGCTGTGGTTGTGCTCTGGAATGCAAATAATGCCCAGATATCAAGAAAACTCATTAAAACTACAGCTGCACCAGAAGAATTTCAGGAACTGTTCATCAAGCTTAGTGTATGTTGAGGCGTTCCACACTGTGCTTTAGAAAACAGGGTTATGGAAGGATTCTTCTTAGTTAACAAAAATGAGAAGGATAATACAGAGAGAGTTTTAATCTGGCGTTTAGTGTTCACACATACGTTGTCTAAAACAGCCACAGAGGAATGTTAGGCTGTTGTCACAAGACTTAGGAATTGTGAAGGGGAATTCCACTTGCTTGTAACAAGATAAGCAAAGGAAAACTTTAACTTTAAGATCAAGAACTCTTTCCTCTGAGACCTGTTGACCATCAGTCGTGTCCAAAGGAGAATTGTGGTAGTTCTATAATATTAGTTACGTTCAGGTGATACAAAGTAAAACAGCAGGAAGTACGATTTTAAATAACCCTATGCTGGCTGGGGTCATAATAAGAGAGGGGGAGGAGAACAGAAGCTTTTCAGTCTTTATCTGTTTTACCAAATTAAATTTGGTTTATAAAACTGAGTCCCAAAGCATTGAGATTTTTTCATTATAGCCTTTGGAATTAGCTAGGAAAATGACACTAAGTACATATTGCTGTGTTTAAATTTGAAGTATTGCCTAAAAACTTGCTTGTAATGGGAAAAGTAGAATGCTTTGGGGGAATTGTCATGCCTCGGAAGCATGCTGGATATTGGAATGAATCTACCAGAAAGAAGTTTGATGTTGCTATTAAACCCTGTGATACTTCGTGTTCTAATTTGCTGAAATACCACGAAGATAAACCAAACTCATTGATGCTGCAACAGGAGAGGTAGGGAGTCTCTGATGGCAACAACATAGAGGTGGCCCAAGAGGCAGCAGCGCTTCAGGGCAGTGTCTGGTTAGCACTCTCCAGCTCTTGTCTCGCTGTGCTCTTCTGGCTGACCTGGCTTGGATGAGTACATTGACTCGAAGCCGAAGCGCTGCGTGGCTGAAATTGCTAACTAGAGGGAAGGGCTGTATTGCAGAGGCCAGATGGCTCTGCTGCCTGTGAAATAATCTGGTGCCGGTCTCGGTAGGTGTCTTGGCACTTCCTTTCATGCTCTTTCTTGAGAGTGGAAAAATGCCCTGCCTGTACTGTTTACTACTTTTGTACAGTGATGCTTACAATAAATTTCCCTCTTCAGCTGTTTGAAAAACCTCCCTATTCCCAAAACCCAACTGTTTCTCCTTTTGGCTGACCATTTCTTGACTCTTCTAGTTTATAAATTGACTACTGTACTGTACACATGTAGATTCTTGAATTGTCCTGTTTAAATAAAGGCAAGACTTTTTCATAAGGATGATGAGTATCTTTTTGTGTTTGACCCAAAGAGAAACTCCCTGAAGAGAGCCGTGTTCTATGGAAACCTAGTGGAATTATTTTTGTGTTTGAACGGGCTGATCTTTTCTCCTAATGTTTGAACTGTTATTTCTTTTTAGCTGTAAACTACGATGAGAAATGTAGCTGAATCATTTGAGTAAGAAGTCGGTTATGCCAAAAGAAACATGATGAAAAATGGAAAGCTGTTGTGGAGTTCAGTAGGTCTTATTGCAACGTGATGGAAGAAAACCAGTGTGATACTGGTTGACAGCTCCAGTAGGTTTTTCTTGAGAAGAAGCCCTTATTTTCAAATGTGTCTTGGATCTTTGTGCGGCTTTTCTAGTATACATCATTTGTGCGATTAATTTCCCAAATTACTTTAACAAATGTTAATTTTGTAGTCTTTTTCCTGCGTTCAGACTCCAGTATTGTAAATACCGATCCTGCACGCTACCATTAAGTAAATATACTTAACTTAGCTGGTGTACTGCTAAGTAAAACCCTTGTAGTGCCTTTTAAGGGAGAGCTGTGTTTCAATACCCAGAGACTGCTATTTAATCAGACAGTTGCAAGAAAAATGCTACAGTCTTCTGAACTGCTGATTCAAACTTAGTCCAAGCTCATGTGTAGAGAACGGAAAGATGCTCTATTCTATTTCATTGATTTTTTCCCTTTTCCTCCCACCCTTTTCACCCGTCCTAGTACACAAGAGGCACTGTGACAGCCTTCTCTCCTTTTGATGCCAGAGCTGATGCAGAAGCTCTCCGTAAGGCCATGAAGGGAATGGGTAAGAAAAAATTATTTTACAAAAAGGAAAGGGCTCTCTCTTCTTTAAAAACATCCTTTCTGACTGTTTTGTTGGGTTTTTTGGTGGTGGTTTTTTGTTTTGTTTTTGTTTTGTTTTGTTTTTTCTATTAGCAGATGAGGGTAGGGCGTGCACCTACATGCCATGGAATGACTGCCCCAGGACTGCAGGAGTCTGGGCTTGTCCTGATTTTGACTCTGCTGCTCTCAAGGGTGTTAATTTTTAGGTTAGCATAAGCGAGAAAGAGGATAGCTTGCACATTCCCTGCCAAAAATTGATACTCCACAGTCTTCCCTGTACACAGAGTTTTACTGCACAGTAAGCTGGACTGGATTTACAGGCAACAACTGTGGAGAGTTGTGACAGTATAGTAGGAGCTTTGTGCTTGGAAAATGTGCCCCAGCCCCCTCGGTCTGAAAGTGCGCAGCACATGAATGTCGCTGTAAACAAACAATGCAAACACACAGCATGAATATAGACTAACAAGTGGTCTGTAAGCTCCCACTCTCCCACTGTAGCTTTCTGCCCCAGAACTTCCCTGGGAGAACAAATCCTAATTGGTTACTTTTTTTGAAGCCGCCTGTGGGAGGAGGCAGAAGGAAGAGAAGAAGGGAAATGTGATACATCTCAGGCTGTCGGCAAATTCAGTAGGGTTGGTAAGATGCTGCGCTGTGAGGGCTACCTGACAAATTATTGCGTATAAAATGGATAATAGCTCCACACTTCTGTACTCTGGGGTGTTTGGGGTTACTGAACTGAGTTTTGCTGAGAGTTGGCAGATTGTTTATTCTAAAGTAAATCCCTTGGTGAGCCCAAAGGCAAGGCTCCTCTGCAGAACACTGGCTGTGGCTAAGTGTTATAGCTGATGCCTGAGGTGCTGGGAGCAGTGTCTGGAACAGAGCACTGATGGAGAATGAACACCACACAGGTTCTCCAGCTGTATTTTTTGCAACAGCAGAACACCAAACCTGGCAGCTCAGCTTGGGGTATGGTGACATTTTTTGTTTAAATACCTCTGGTGTTTGTCAGTAGATTGTAGCATCTTTCATTGCCTTTAGAATTTGTGCCACTGCTGTTTGTTTTTTCGAGTGTCTTGTAACTCTATTTTTTTTCCTAATTTCAGGGACTGATGAAGAAACTATTCTGAAGATCCTTACCAGCAGAAACAACGCTCAGCGTCAAGAAATTGCATCTGCCTTTAAAACCTTATTTGGCAGGGTGAGAAGAAGAAAAATAGCTCTAGAAATGAGCTGAATGTGGCCTGTGATGATTACTTAAAAGTGTGAGGCACATTAATCACGCTCTCTGTAAAAGATTCTTTTGAAGAAAATCTACTTTTGCTGCTGTCTCTCCCTCTGCACCACCCTTCTATATCCTTAATTGCTGGCTAAGTTGGAATATACAACAAACAAAAAAGAGACAAAGAGAATAAATCCAAATATACTGGTAGATAAAGCTGTAAGTGACTTAAAAGGAAAGACAGCTTGTTTCTTTCTTCCAGTGTTGTTGTATCCCTTAATATTCTAGCTGGGTAACCTTCGTTTCAAATAGTAAGTGCAGTGAACAACTGGAGTTTAAAGAATTTCTATATTGAAAAAAAAAAAACCCACAATGTTTCAGGTTTTTCAATTCGCATGTATCCTTTTATTCTGCCTTATTTGGCTACATTTGTTTTGGTTCAGGTAGCAATTAAAACAGAGAGCTCTGTCCCTTGTGCTTTTTGATGTTTCTCCAGTCTTCTAGCTTGCAGACACACCTGCATCCATGTAAAATGGTTAGCCTTTGTTTGTTACAGCGCTGTTTGTTCTGTTAGGATCTTGTCGATGACCTGAAATCAGAACTTACCGGCAAATTTGAGACGCTGATGGTGTCGTTGATGAGACCAACGTACATTTTTGATGCTCACGCGCTGAAGCATGCCATCAAGGTGAGCAGAGTGAGGGAAGGGAATGAATACGTTACGTGAAATGTTTGTTGCTCTTTTCATTGTTTTTTTTTCTTTGGAATGAACTTTTGGTTAGTAAGACGAATGCAAATAGAAGTAGACTTTTTTTTTTTTAAATTAGGAATGTTATGCTAACACCTACTATTATAGCCAATGCCATGTTATTGTCTGGTTTCTTATTCGTCCTAATAATTCATTAGACCTGGCTTAGAAATCTAACCTGTATAATTTTAATGTGAAATTATTTTCATGAGAAACTATGTAATCTTAAGAGAAAAGTGTCGCTGTAGATGCAGATTTATATCTATGTAGTGTAAGACTTCTTCCGTCTGATTCAGTACAATGAGATGATGTGCTGGTAGTGCTGGTGGATGAGAAGCTTAACATGAGCAGGCAATGCGCCCTTGCAGCCCAGAAGGCCAACCGCATCCTGGGCTGCATCAAGAGGAGTGTGGCCAGCAGGTCGAGGGAGGTGATTCTCCCCCTCTACTCTGCCCTGGTGAGACCCCACCTGGAGTACTGTGTCCAGTTCTGGAGCCCCCAGCATAAGAAGGACATGGAGAAGTTGGACAAGGTCCAGAGAAGGGCCACGAAGATGATAAAAGGGCTGGAGCACCTCTCTTATGAAGACAGGCTGAGAGAGTTGGGGCTGTTCAGCCTGCAGAAGAGGAGGCTCCGGGGAGCCCCGATAGCGGTCTTCCAGTGCCTCAAGGGGGCCTACAAGAAAGATGGGGAAAGGCTGTTTAGTAGGGCCTGTTGCGATAGGACGAGAGGTAATGGTTTTAAAATAGAGGGGGGTAGATTTAGATTAGAAATTAGGAAAAAAATTTTTACGATGCGAGTTATAGAACACTGGAACAGGTTTCCCAGAAAGGTGGTGGATGCCCCATCCCTGGAAACGTTCAAGGCCAGGCTGGATGAGGCTCTGAGCAACCTGACCTAGTCAGGGATGTCCCTGCTCCTTGCAGGGGGGTTGGACTAGATGACCTTTGAAGGTCCCTTCCAACGCTAACCATTCTATGATTCTATGTTGCTTTTGAATTCTTTTTGCTGCTAAAGTGCAGCGCTGAGGTCCAGTGGGCACTAGATTTTTCTGCTGTGAGCAGCTTAGGTTTCATAGCTGTGCAGCTGTGTGCGTAGGCTGCAAATCAGTTCAAGGCATTTTGTTGAAGTGTGATTTGTATGTCTCTTCTTGACTGTTATTTAAGCTAAAGAGTGTTTTGTCCCTGATGGATACTGTGCAACTTGAAAATTGATGAGTTAGCGTACTTGTGTAAACTGGTGTCGACCAAAATTACGAGCAGGTACTACCTACATTATTGAACGTGTTCTAAAAGCTACCTCCACTAATAGAGGGGGAAGAGCTGATAGCCCTCTGTGTTACCTTTCTAAAATTTCTCTTTAGCATTTAGTGTCTTTCAGGGAAGACCAGGTAAACAAACAATTTACAATCTGTATGTGTAGATATTTTGCTGTGTTTCCTTCTATGTGGTCCTATTTTGTTGTGTTGTGGTTTTTTGGTTCCCCCCCCTTAATTACACCTGTCTGATCTCATCAGCCTATGGAAATTCAGGAAATGGATGTCCCTGGGTTATTCACAGAACCTGTTGACTAAATAGAGGACTCTGAACTTGACTACTGTCAGGTAGTGCTTGGTTGGGTGACACTTCCACGTAAACTCCCAAGGTCCTCGATGACCAGCTGGTTAATGTGTAGGCTTTAGTCAACTGTGCAAGCTAGCGCTCGTGAACTCATGACCCACCAAACAGTAGCTCAGACAACAGAAACTTTAATCCTGGAAATTTTCTGTAGTGTCTTTATATGCAGTGGGGGAAGGGGAGATGGCACCTGACAAAGAAATTGATAAAGGCCTTGTTGACTAAAAGAAAAAAATGTGTTCCTGAGCTCCTCTTGTTGACTTAGGAGTCGAAGACCGACAAGGAAATGACAGAACAGATGAGTGTGGGGGGGGAAATAGAGATAGTGAAACAAGAGTGGTTTTGTTCTTGTCACTTACAAAAAAAATATGTTAAACACAAGATCACAGGATTTCAGAGAGTGTGTCTGCACAGGAAAATATGTCACTACTAGTTGCAGTTCAGCTGAGGTGGGTAAGAACAGTAAAGAAAATGCGATAGCAGAGACATCACTGCAAGATAACAACTCAGCTAAGAGCATTAAGTCTGTGCTTAAGATTATCCTGTCAATTTTCACTGCTGCTGCTTAGATAAAAGCTAATATAACTGTGCCTGCCTCACTTGTTGAGTAGGCATGTTCCTGAAACAATCTGTATTTTGAAAGTTATTGCGTGTAACCTGGCAGATTTGTATTTTAGATATCTTTGTATGCAGTTAGTTAGCGGATTTTCCTTGCAGGAGAGGTTGTAAGTAACAGGCTGAAGCAAGAAATACAAAGCTTTGTATTTCAGCCTGGCTTTTGTGAAATGACTCCTTTGGAAGCACAGAGAGCTTTGCGTTATTCTTACAGGCAAAGCAGACTGAGACTTGTGAAACAAGATATTGGCTTGGCTTTTGTAAATTTTGTCCTTGTAGAAGTGAAGAGCGTCTGTGCCTGCTGTAATTAGAGTGCAGCAGCTTAAACTAGCTGGGTTCGCAATTCTGTTGTGAAATGTGTTTGCAGTGGAAGAGAGGGTGAGTTTAACATAGCACAATTCAAGGATCATTGCTGGGTGGCTCTGTTTATCTGTGTACCCCCTGATGAAAGACTCTATATGAACGACAGCTACCTTGGAGACTTTCTCTGGTCGTTCACTTACCTTGATGTCATTGCCTGTAACAGTGAAGAACGGCGGGATGTCTGGGTGTGCTTGAACATGGAAGGGCTCACCTGAATCCTGCAGTAGCGAGCCTTTATTAAGTGTTGGCTTGGTTTTGAAAACAGTCAAGCTGGAACGGGAAGAAATTCTTTCTACAGTATACTAGAAAGAAGAAAATAATTTTTCTTTACTTGGTCCAAGTGTATAAGCTGATGCTTGCTTTTGATTATCGAAGGGAATTCCTGTTTTCTTTTTGTTGTTCTATCGACTGACTTATCCTTGCACCCCTGCAGGGAGCAGGAACCAATGAGAAAGTGTTGACTGAAATTCTTGCCTCCAGAACACCTGCGGAAGTGCGGAATATTAAACAAGTTTATCTGAAAGGTAAAGTTCTGTATAAAATAAAGTTCTAGGGTCTCAGAACAGTTCTCTTAGTATGGTTTTAGCTCATCTTTCAAATAAGGTCAATCTGTGAACTGCTGGATATGTCCAAAATTTATTAGTGCTAGATTTTTCTGGGCTCACAGTTGTTGTACAGTTGTGAGACTGCCATATTTTAGCATACCCTCCAGATCTGTATGCTCTTTAGTTTCTTAAAGAGCTGAATCTTTGCATGTCACCTTTTATTTAGAAACACTTTCAGTAATCTACTCCTGATACTGGGTGTGAGATGCTATTTTTTACCCTCTTTTACAATAATGTTAGGTTATAAGTGGAAGCAGAATATGTCCTTGTTGTTGAAGCTGTTTCTGATAAACTCAAAGCTGTGAGTCATATAATTTTTTTGCTTTTCCTTGCTTTCTCCTGAAAACGGTGAGGAAGTATGTAAGGTGGTGAATGAGTATTGCTCTCTTGCAGAGTATGAGGCCAACTTGGAGGATAAGATCACAGGAGAAACATCAGGCTATTTTCAGAGACTGCTGGTGGTCCTACTGCAGGTCAGTGTCTCTGTATGCAGGCACACGCGTATGATTTTCAACTCTGTTTTCCTGTCTGATGTACGTTTGTCACTTTCTGCTTACTCAGCTGGGATTCTAGATAGACCTGGTGATAGGCAGAATTGCTTCTGAAGCTGAGTCACTTCCCCTGACTTGCAGGGTCAGTCTTGAGCTCTCTTGTGGGTCGTTTCCGCATTACTGAATTGAAAAACTTCTGTGATCTCATGAGTACAGCAGAATGCCTGCTACGTGGGGTTTTGAAGGCAATATGAGGAGAGAATATTTATTTCATGAAGACATATGCAAGCAGAAAGGAAAAATAAGATGATTTTGGATAAGATGCATTAGCAGTTGACTTCTCGCAGTAACTTTTACAGGCTCAGTATAACAGATAAGTTGTTTTTTGATTGAACTTTTGATTCTTCAGTTTAACAACTTTTTAAAATTCTCTTTAGGCAAATAGGGATCCTGACGGCAAAGTTGATGACGGTCTTGTTGAGCAGGATGCTCAGGTGGGTGAATGACTTGAGGTTTGGGGCATTTCTACAAGTTATATTGCAAAGAGAATATACACCTGAACTCAAATGTGAGAAAGAAATTGTCAGAGTTCTCTGTGTCTGTTTCATAATACATTTTCCTGTGCTTTTATACATTCTGGAGAAAAGAAATATCAAAGCTGTAAGCACCGGGATCAAGAATCTTGGCACTGTCATGTTTCAGCGTAAAGCCTCTCTTTTGCATATTACTTAATGAGGTGCCTGAACGGAACAGTGATTAGATCTCTGGAAGAGAGAGTTATGATTGCTGACGCTTTGCGATGCTGAGAGACTCACTACTGGAAAACTCAGAGCTGTTAACAGTTTGTTCTTTAACATCTTTCTTGAACTTGTCTCTGAATTCAGTCCTCACATATGTGTCATGCACATGTTGTAGGGAAATGTGAATGCTGTTTGGTGAGGGAAATGCTAAAAAGGGGAAATATACCAAATATTCTGCTTTGCTGTAACCAAATGGCAATCTAAGAACTGCCTCTGAAGAGTTTCTAGGCACTCAGGTGTTGCCCTTTGCAAGTATTCTCCATGACATTGCCACTGATCGCTGAACCTGTGCTCTAGACAGGAAAAGGAATACCAGCAGTGAACTGGTGTCCTTGATGCAGTCTCTTGCTGGATGCTGCTGGCTTTGTTCATTGTAGTGATGGTCAATAGTTCAGCGATTTGATTACAGAACTCATTTAATGTATGTTTCTTCTGGGTTATCTCAGATAACTGGGCTACACATTTTCCTCCCGTAAATTGTCAGTTGAGATGGAAGAAAATATATGGGTTGTTCAAGGTGACAGGGAGGAAAAGCAGAACACCAGATCAATAAAACATTCTCCTGATAGCAGCAAAATGTAGTCTGTTGGCACAGGCCTGTCCTTTGTTATGTAAATTCAGAAAGCATTGTTCTTTTGCTATTAAAATTAATTGCTTGAAATTTAGCGAGACAAGTGTTTGACTCACAAATTAGACTGTTTCATGAAATGCTGTCAGTCGTGGCTTTAGCTGGGCTTACATAATTGAAGAAACCCATGCACTGCAGGCCTTGGCAGGTGGATAAATTCCTTTTGGACTCTTTAATTTATTTTAATGAGCATCTAAATTTAGGAGGCATGATATCTAACTGTAAAAAAAGTCATGGCTTTCTAAATGGTTTGTTACGTACGTTTGGCCTGAGCTGGGACCCAAACAGAGAAGTGTTCTGTCGCATTTGTCTCTGCTGATACCTGTACATTCCACATCTAACATAGCTGGAACCGATTCAGAGAATTTTCTAATCGTTATTGCCAGGTACAGATGGTCAGAATTGAGGTATGTGGCTCTGCAGATGTAAGGCTATTTTTGGCTTCCCAGTGTTTTTCTTGATTAGTATGATATTCAGGGAAGGATTAGATAAATTTTTACATTTTGGTGGTAATTTTTAATTTTTTCCCTCCTACTTTTTTGTACTTGGTACTGTTAATATTAGTAAGAGCATGCAGCAGTCACAAATATGTGTTCAACAGGATTGTGGGACAAACAGAAATAGTAAACTTGTAACATCCCATTCAGGTTTTACAGTATGGACAGACAGGTGACCAACAGCATTGCTGCGCAGAAGATGTGGTTGTGGGGATTTTTCTAAGAAATACTCGATTACATGAATATCGGCGGCAACCTGTTTGCCTGTCCTCTGCTCACTGAAGAGGGAGGAAAAAATACTATATACTACAATATGTATAAACTTTTCTTCTTACATGGTGTTTAGCAACAATCTGAAAGAAAGCTTCTGAGTGTCAGGAAAAAGAACTGATTTCATTTTCTGATTTTTTTTTTTTTTTTTCCTCCCTCCTGTTGCTTATTCCAACTTTTAAAAGTGCCTTACTTTCCTAAATTCTGCTAATGGCCCATTTTCTGCATTGAAGAAAGACTTGCCTGAAGAGCAACAAATGTGCTAAAACGATTAAAATCTGTTAATGATCCTGTTTCATATGGCTAAGAATTCAGCAGCCTGTGAGTCCTGTTTCCGAGAGCTTTTAAATCCATCTTCCCCTCCTGTTTGGAAAACGTCCTCCTAGGCCAAGTTAGCATGGTTCTCCCGTTGATATGAGTCATCGTGTAATAAAGCTTTTCTAGTCTGATTTACAAAGGGGGAAGGAAAAAAAACCCAAAAAGCAATACTGGGAATGGATTTTATCTCCTGCATTATCACAGTTTCAGAAAACTTGAGGCTTATGAACGAGACTATGCGCACAGTCAATTTTAGAGGCGTAAGCAGTATTAGTCACGTAGATGCTTTCACAGTTGATTTCAGAATTTATCATTTATTTCTTTCTAAAGTCAGTTCACTACTTGGCAACTTTATTTCATTTTTTTTCCCTCCAGCTATAGCTTGGTAGTAAGTTTAATGCTACTTAGCATGAGACAAATAGAGCTTTTCGAGAGGGTATGTGGACACATAGCAAATGCTGTTGTTTTAATCTTTTGAATTTACAACAGGTTTTGTTTAGAGCTGGGGAGCTGAAGTGGGGAACAGATGAAGAAAAGTTCATCACCATCTTGGGAACCCGAAGCATTTCCCATTTGAGGAGGGGTAGGTGGTACGGTTCATGTATGCTTGAAAACTTCTGTCCGCGGTCTCAGTGTTACCCAGCTGATGGTAGAAAAGTTGTTTCTGGTACCGCATTTGTCAAGCCCAGAAATCTTTAATCACCTCTTCCCTCTTCTTAATAAATTTGTTTTTGTTTCCTGTAATTCAGTTCCCCTCGAGCAATGGTGGTCTCCTACTTGAAGGAAGTGGTGCAATAGATCTGAGGAACAGCTGGGGTGTTCATTTCTGGATGCTTTTTTGGTGTGGGTTGTTTTTTTCCCCCTTTTGAAAGATGACGCGGCAGTAGAAGTGATGCTGAGAGTCTGAGTCATCATAATCTGATGGAGAACCAGCCCTGAGAAGGTCAACCCTTTTATAGGTTTATATTTTATTAGCTGTTAATAAAGAGACCATGATTTTTTTTTTCCCTGCTCCTTACCGATTCGTAAGTCTCTTTTACTGAGCTGCTTAGGCCATCGGAAATAAGGACCAGTATGTTCTGCTTGGGTTCTCCAGTCTTTTTTGTTTTCCTTTTTGAATCTTTGGATTCATTTGGATTTTCAAAGGTAATTTGATTTGTGATTTTACTGTTTAGTTTTTTACCATTATTTGCATTAAAGTAATCCTAAAGTTTGTTTTGATGCACCCGACGTTTACCTAGCATGTTGGCAATGTATGATTTCGTAGGAAACTCAGGTCTTACCGATATTCATGAGCACAGACTTGAACAGACTGCCGCTAGGCCAGTTTGTGTGAAGTTAATTTGTTGCAGTAGCCCAGTATAGACAAGGTCTTAGATTCAGGCTGAATGATAGTTACACCCTGGCTGAACAGTCGCTAGGCTGAACAGTCCCAGCTCTCTCAGCCTTTCTGTTGAGGAGAGATACTCCAGTCCCTTAATCATCTTAGTGGCCCTTCACTGGGCTCACTTCAGTTGCTCCATATCTCTTTTCTGCTGGGGAGCCCAGAACTGGACACAGTATCTTTGCCACCAGGGCGCATGGCTGCCTCACGTTCAACTTGGTGTCCACCAGGCCCGCGGCTCCTGTTCTGCAAAGCTGCTTTCCAGCTGGTTGACCCCCCAGCATGTGCTGGTGCATGAGGTTGTTCCTCCCCAGGTACAGGAACTTGTTGTACAGTAGCAATCTGGTAGGAAATGGGTCATTTCAAATAGGACAGAGGGGAGAATGAGTGGACAGTAGCGTTTAACTGGTGGATAATGAGATACAGGTGGCGTTAACCTGGGCTGAGGAGCATACTGGGAGAAACGCTGGCTAGACAGGCGACTAAGCACGCTTTCTGTTTGCAGTGTTTGACAAATACATGACTATTTCCGGCTTTCAAATTGAAGAGACCATCGACCGCGAAACCTCTGGTGATCTGGAGAAGCTGCTTTTGGCAGTTGGTAATTAAGTCTTAACAGATCTAGAACTGACCTTCTTCATTTACTCCCACGCCTCCTTAAACTGCAGTTGTTCTAGGAAGTGGCATGAAAACATGGTTCCTTTTAAAAGTTAATCTATTTTTGTATTTAGAGAATAGGCCTTTATTCTTCCTTTAATAGATGGGGAGATGTTGGGGGCAAGTGGGGCAGAGGGTGGGGGTGAACTGCATTCTTTTTGGTCGTGTGCGCCTCTGTCAGAAAGCGAGACAAAACTCTGCCTTCATTTGTGTTCCTGGCATCTCATTTAGGATAATGCCATAGTAGATCTGTAACTGGGAGTAGAATTTGACTAGCAAAGTCTCTTTTCTGTTAGAAATACATGGTGCATTCTGACTCCTAGAACCTGAAGAGTTGTAGCAGGGGAGCGGACTAGCTGGCAGCTGTACACTTAATTGGAGAGAATAATCCAGTAACACACACTTTGGACAGCATGAGATTCTCCTGTATTGAATAACAATCAGTAATTTAATTCTTTGCCTTTTTTCAGTGAAATGCGTCCGAAGCGTGCCTGCCTATTTTGCCGAGACTCTGTATTATTCCATGAAGGTACGTACGTGTTTTCCGTACGTCATTTTCCATCTCCCCTGGCTGCAGTTCCTCTCCCTTTCACTTGTTCTTCATTTCTTCTTTCACCGGAAATGCCAGCAGGACACTGTATCCCTAAGCATCTGTAAAAGGTTTGGGGAACGCAGAGGATACAAATGATTAATAAACTTTACTTTGAGTTTGTCGTAAGTTTGTCAGACCATAAATCTTTTACAGGAAACATCAGTGTCCTCAGCTGTTTTTAGATCTGGTCTTGTTACGCTGGAAAACATCTGGCTAGATCCACCAGGCACCTTCAGCTAAATAAAGCCCACAGCCTTTAGGTAGTGGATGTACTGAGGAAGTAAAGATGACCAAAAACTAAATTGCAGATTGTGCAGATTTAGCGCTGTTTGTTTTGGCAATGAGTATTTACAGACTGAAGGTGTAGTTAGCTTTGAAACACATTTGGATGATTTTTCCATCCCTTTTTGAGAAGGAAAAGAAACTCGTCAGAAAAAGGAAAGAGGCTTAAACGGCCACAAAAGATTCTGCAGGGGAATCCCATCAGCGACACAGCTGTGTTCCTGTTGGCTTCGCCTTCTCTTGGATCGGAACAGATAAGCAGGGAAACCTGTACTTTTAACTCACAGTGGCTAATATTAATGAAAACTGAAGTAGGTAGTCTATTGTTTTCAGGCAAATTATCAGCTTCCCTGAAGAATTCCTCTCTTCCCCTTGCTGAAAAACACTGAAGTACGTGTGTCACCAGATTCACTGTTCTGCTGAGGTGTCAGCATGAGAATTAGTGCAAAGAGATGAAACGATAGCTTAATTTTTAAAAGCTGCTTTACTGCTTTTATAAACATCAGTGTAAAATAAGGTTCATATGGAAAATACAAAATATTATACTAGCATGCTCAAAGGTGTATGAGGAGGATTATTTTTTCCTTATTTATCTTTTTTTTTTTTTTTAGTTATTTTTAAATAATGCAATAGAAAACCTTTTCCTGTAGGTTTTAGAATCTTCTACATTTCTATTATGAGGGACCTGATTAATGTCTGCTGGTGAGATCCCCAATTATTTTTTTTGATATAAATAAAAATCATTAGGCACTTCAGATAAGAAAGATCATGATTTTGTACTTCTGATTAATCTGTTTGGCATGACACAGTTCTACAACGCGCAGGATTTGCTTTAGTGATTAGATGGGGCAGAGCCTGGCTTTTACCAGATCCCAATGTCAAATCCTACTCGGAAACTACTGGACTCACGGCCTAACTTTTGAGCAGCTTTAGGGCGTTTTTAGATGTAACCCAAGAATATTGCAGCCAGTCGAAGGCTTGAGTGACCCTGGACGTTAGGCTGAAGACGATCGTGAGGGCTCTGCCAGTCCTTCCTTGAGATGCATTAGCAGGTCAGGGCGTGCGAATTCCTATTGCTTCAGCTTGTGTGGAGTCGGGCTTGTCTGGGCAGGAGGGGCCGGGATGTTGGTCTGGGACAGCCCGCCAGCACAGGAACTGCAAATGTTTAAAGCAATAAAGATGGATGAAAGAGCGGAGCGTGTTTGCGTGGTTGGAAAAGGTTTGTAAAGTTTGCCTTTGTGATGAACAGCTGGGTAATTTGTGGAATGAGTTGCTCTGCCTGTGTCTTGCTGTAAGCTGTTACGTGCTTTGTATTAGTCGCTGCTAGGATTTATGTTCCCAGTTCCTGAATGGACCGTAGTTCTGCAGTCTCAGACTACACTGAAATGGTGATTTGCATGTGATTCTGATTGTGCTGATCAGATACGCTACTGTGTCATCTTGGAACCGGATTATTTTAAGTTTATATGGCTGTTGACAGTTGACGCTTGTGAGATGAAACATGCAATAAGAGGTCTGACCATACGGCACTTCACAGAAGTCCAGGCATTAGAGCACCTTGCATGGTCCGTCCTGTTCTCCACATTGCAGCGTGAATGTCTTGTGATTCCATCCCAGATGTTCTCTGCTTTGGAGTAGAAATGTAGTGCTGGAGTTTTTTGAGACACCACTTGTTGCACTTGGTGCTTTCGTGTTGCACTCTGGTTGTTGGTGTTTGTTTTGCTACAGCATCTGTCCAGAACAAACTTGTGTTTTGATATTAAACTTCTCTCTTTAGGGAGCTGGCACTGATGATGATACCTTGATCAGAGTAATGGTTTCAAGAAGCGAAATTGATCTGTTGGATATTAGAAAAGAACTCAGAAAGAATTTTGCAAAATCATTGCATCAAATGATTCAGGTAAAATTATGGTTCTGTTGTCAGGGAAAACGGGGGTAGTTGAGATGACGTTGTTGCCACTGTTTGTTTTTATGGAAGGGGGCACGGACAACACAGTGTACTCAGAGAGCAGTGCTGACTGGTCTGCAGTTTTGTGAAGTACCACCTATTTAAGTTGGGATGCTTCCTATGAAAAGCTCAGTTTCTTTCCAGTGCTCACTAGGAGAGCAGATGTGGTTTTCTGAAATGACAATTACTCATACACCATTTTTAGCTCCTGCTTCATTTCCTTTTTCTTCTCTGGGTTCCTTCTGATTTTCAGTGCTTCAGAGAGGGTGCTGGCTCCGGAGAAATAACACTAGGATTAGGAGTCTGAATTATCACGAGGTTGAGGTTTAAATCTTGGATTGTGGTGTGGAACCTTTTGCACCATTTCAAAGTGGAAAGCATTTCACTGTGGAATCGCTCTGAATCATAATCTCCTTTGAGTGGATGGGAAGGAGGAGGGAGGGAAAGAGCCTGCAAGAAATCCAGAGCCAGCTGTTGCCACAAAGTTGAAGCCAAAATGTTTCTTTTTCCCCTAGTAGTTTTTGGGGAGTATTTTGGTTTACTTTTAATATTTGAATGCTGCTTTTTACAATTTTCTGTTACTAGTCCTGACGTTATGCTCTCTTAATTAGACTGGGTGGTGTGGCTTTTGACACTGTCCCTCAGGGAGCAGGGCTGGGGCCTTTCTAAGTGAGGGCAGGTTCACTTTGCACGTTGAAAGGTGGCTGCTTGTGATGCTGCTTTGGGCTTCTCCTTTCTTTCCACTTTCGCCCTTGCAGATGAATGCATTCTAATGTGCAGTGGGTAGCTCGGTTCTAGTACAGCTTTTGGAGGCTTTTTGTGTTTCTGAAAGTCCGTCTGTGTAAATAGAACTCTAACATAAGGGCCAGAGAATTTCCTTGCGTCATTCCTGAGTGGAGAGTCATCCAAGTGGATTTCCTGTGGGCGGGACAAAAGTATAATCTGTTGGAGTCCTCCTTGGCTGCTGCTATTCTTCGCGTTTCTGTGGTTATGACTCACGGTGACTGGTCTGTTATATTAACAGAAAGATACATCTGGGGACTACAGGAAAGCGCTCCTGCTCCTCTGTGGTGGAGATGATGACTAATGGGGACAGCGACACGAAGGATTTGTTGTACTTCAGCTTTGCAGCCCTGCAGTTAGCATGTCTAGCTAAGTTTTTGTATCTTAACGCTTTGAGGCTGTTTGAATTTATACTAGTATTGCACTTATTAAAAATGAGCGTATTGTTATCCAAGCGATAGTGGGTCCCCCCTCTTCCTGACACCCCAGCTTCCAGGAATTCCAAGTGCCTTCTGTGAGTATGCTAGAGCCATCTTTATGGAAGATGGGTACTGAGCACAGAACCCAGTTCTTTGCAAATGTTTCGCTGAAATAGGAAAAAAATAACTATGTATTTCACTAATAATTTTAAGATTTCTTTTTTTTTGCCTTTATTTCGTACATTTCTACCGAATGTTAAGCTAGCTCTAACATTGCAAATGAAGGAAAAGATATCCTTTGTATGTAATATTTGAATGAATTTGCTGAACATAAGGCAAGCAATCATTGAAAATCTGAAGGACCAATAAACTTTTTCCCTCTCAGCACGGTTGTATGTGGTTTTTAATGGGCAATTTCCTTTCATATGATTCCACTACTTCAAACTGTCGGTATGTTTTTCCTACTGTTACGCAGGCTTCTAAGTAGATACGATGTTTTCCAGCTGTACATCTTGATGTGCAGTCTAGTAGGTGGGTGCTGTGGAGATGCTGCTGTTCAGTGCAGCTGGAATGCCAAACTGTTTGTATTTGCTGGGCATTGCACTGTTGTTTTGTGCTGCTTTGCCATTTTCTTCTCCCCCAAAGCTGGGGGAAGGAAGGAGAGCTGTTAGCAGAGCGCCAAAGCAGAGCAGCTACGCTGCATTTATGCGACCAGTTGAAGATTCGTGGGATGGAAGCAGGTGAAGAAGAGATGGGAAGACAGCGACCCATGCTTCAGGGATCTTGGGTGAAAAGAAGATGGTTGCAGCGCCGCTTTCTGATCAGATGAGCAGGGAGGAAAGCACTGTGCAAGGGAAGGCCCAGTCTGTTATATGCGCTGCCTTAAATTCACTGCTTCAGTTTAACATTTATCCCTGGCTCTGAAAATTAAATTGACATGTGAGAAGGAGAATAGAGACTTCTGTTTCATGCGTTATAAGGTCTGAATGCCATGGTTCCAAACTTAGCTTGTTGGTCAGTCACATACCTTGTCTGTGGAAATGGCAGCTTCTCATAGTTCTGTTGAAATTGATTCATCACAGATTATTAAAAACTTTTAAACTTTCATATTGAATAAATGTAAAGTTTTCATTTTTTAATACTATAGTGCTGAATTACTACTGTCAGGATCTCTTGCTAATAAGTACTTGGTTTTCAATGTAAAATATGAAAGCTCTTTGTGTAAGTAAACATGTTAACTAAAGCCTAATCCGCTCTAAAACCTTCATTGTTTTCCATTCTTTCGCACACAGGCACTCAGTCTTTCCTGCTCATGCACTCTCACTCTTTCTCTTCCCTGCTTCTTTTTGTCCAAATTTAAGACTTGGACTTAAAACCAGCACAACTGATTTTTTTTTTTTTTTTTTTTAATGAGGCAGTTAAATCTTTTCTCTGCTCTTCCTGGACAGTTTACTGAATTCCCCATGTCGTTGCTGTATGTGAGGACGGCTGTGGGTGTGGTTTGCATCTCCACTGTGGTTTAAACTGGTCTAAATGGTGCTGCTGTAATCCTGCCCTGCCCTCTTCTTCAGGCTACATGTTCCCATCTCTGCTATGTGCTGGCACTGAAGCTCTTCTGACCCTTTGGGTGAACTGATCTGGGGCCCTGTGCTGGGAGAATCCAGCCGCACAGCTACAGCCTGATGTCCTCAATAAATCACCGAGGCATCTGGTGAGGGCCACTGCTGGTGGAGGGAAGGGCCAGGAACGTGCAGGGTGAGAAGAAATTTTGTGGAAAGGGAGATGGAACTCGGGCTGGGTTGCTGTGGATTGGTGTTTGCTGTCACAGACTGCACCTGGGATTCGTAGTGTTGGCAAAGGGATTCTCCAAATTGCTTTCTGCAGGTACAGACCTGAATTGAGAAATTTAGGTTGAATATGAAGTCAAAGGTGGTGCTTGAAATCGGACTGCATGAATCTCATGACCGTGCCTTAATCGTAACGTACCCTCTTCCGCTTTCACCTGTCTGTGAGGGAGGCGGGCACAGAACCCAGATGTAGAGAAGCTACTTAAAAATTAAACCAAAGAGTGGCACAGTACAGTGTTTTGCAATATTTACTTAATAACGTGATATAACAGTAACAATATTCAAGCGATAACAGTTTTATTTAGATCTTTAGGTGTTTGGCAGAAGAAAAAACTATATTATGTGTTTGGATTTTGTTTTTTTATCCTCTTTCCTGTGATTAATTTTCAGGATTTGACAGTTTTGCTTTTTTGTCAAGTCTTTACAAAATGTGTTAGCGAGGAGTGTTAATTTGCAGTTAGTCATCTTGGATAACATGGCCAGCTGCACACACGACAAGCTTAGCATCACTGCTTACTAGAAATATCTTGTGATGACAGAAGTTTTTTTTGGTTTTGTTTTGTTTTTTTTTTTGTAAAAGTTTTTGTGAGGTGGTATTTGCCAAGGTAAAATAATGTACAAAATAATTGCTGGTGAGCAGTTCTGCCAGTGGCTGCGTGGGATCAGATCTACCTAGGGACAGATGTCTTCCTAGTTTGTATTCTTACTGATGTCTCAAAAAAATTGAGTAGATGGAGGGGGCAAGACTTTCTTCCCCCCAAACCTGTGCTGGCTCTTCTGCAGTCACATTTATGAGGATGAACTCATGTTTTTTGGTTTGTTTTTTTTTTTATCTTTTGTTCAGTGTGGATGCTGGAAGTACTACTGCTCTGTAGCTTGTGCTCGGTTCATTTCTAGCACAGTTCTGAAGTGTTGAGAAGTCCTCTCAATCTCTTTGCTAATGTTACAATTTGCTCTTGACTTAGCAAAATCAACCCTCTTACCTATGAAGAATCTATTTTAAAATAAACTTCAAGAAATCAAATATTGTTGGTTTTGCCTGAAGAGCCTCCTCTCCCTCCTCCCCTTCCCTGTGCCCCTCCAAAAAAAGTGGTTTAGGAAATGCTGTTTTACTACTAGAAATGTGATACTCTCTATCTATTTGTTTTCATCACAAAGTTTTTTCTCTTAGCACTATTACATACAGTGTATTGGACAAAAAAAGTTGGAATTTACTTGTTTATTCAGTTGGATTTTTTCTATTTTTTGTTGATGCATATAAAAACATGATTTTGTTTTATTTTGGATTCATGATAAATGCTTGTTAAACTAAACTGAACTGCTGATTTTCCTGATAGATAATCCAGACATTTAGATTAAACATTCTGGCTGAGACCTTTAAATCTAAAACTAAAATAGAAAAATCAGACTTATGCTGAAGCATAGCATTAAGTTTAAGACTTAAACAGGATTTTGTGGGCATGTGTCACTAGATCGTCTGATGTGGTGCTGTTCATACTGTTTCTTTATCCCATTGCTGCTCTGACAGCTGGAATTGCTGTGAGCATTCATTTACTTAAATCTTTCTTGAAAGCAGTAATTTGTGAATAAAGCAATGCTGTGTGTGAAAAGCCTAAACAATAACTTATCTTTTCTCTTTTTTGATTTAGAGTACAATACACCTAAAAGTCATAGATCAGGAAAGTATGTCCAGTGTGTTGGCGAGTGGGTCTGTACACTGAAGAGTGGATGACAGCTTTTGTGTTCTGCGTTGGTATTTTTGGCATCCTTTAGAAACGCAGCTTGATAGCATTCACAGCTGATGTTTTCTTCCCCTTCCCCTGACCCTCCAAAGAGGAATGGGCTGGAGAGAGGTGGGGCTGCTGGACCAGTGACAGAGTACAAACATTTTTACTGGATTCAGTCTTGCTGGAGAGTGACTGAATATGGAGAAATGAGATTAGACCAGTCCTCAACTAATTCAGGTGCTGGTTTATTTCCTGAAGCTGTTCATAGAGATGCTGACTTAGAGGATGAGTTTTGTCCTGTCAGAACTATAATGAAGTGCCTCAGAAATGGGATCTCTTCAGAGCTCAATTCTTGGTGTGTTGGGTTTTTTGTTGTTTTTTTTTTTTCTTCCCCTTTTTGTCACTGTGCCCATATCTATACATTAGTCTGTTCTTTAAAGAAATTAATTACTCTTCCTGTAAAATCCCCACTCCAATGCCTAGGACAGGCAGAACAGGCAGGCTCTTACCTTCCTCCGTCTGGCATTCAAGGAGAGCTGAGGTGGCTCTGGATTGCTCCCATCCGTAATATAACTTTCTCCATTGAAATGAATCCTTTCTGTGTCTTGCAAGTTTTAAATAAAACAATCTTCAAAAAGAGTATGTTAAAAATGATGTTGTTGAAAAGAATCCAGAGCCTGGAACAGCTATGTGGAATGTGACTAAAAAGCACTTTGTGGATAACTTGCCTGTCAAGTAACTGTAGTTCATTGCTACTGACTTTGCATTTTTGACTTGTAAATGAAAGGCTTCATCTCTCTGACTCAGTAAAGCTTTTAATCGTATGGTTTCTTTTGTCCCTGCTCAACAGAGCATCTGTAGAAATGTTGAAACCTCATGGAGAGGTCCCTGGGCCACTCATCTTGTCGTCGTTAGGAGTGCTGTGAGCCTTCCAGTCACAACCTGTGAGTACTCATCTGTGGGCCGCGTGCATGCGAGCGGTGCCTTGGAAGATGGTGAGGACTGAGCTGGTGCCTGCTGGAGTGGCTGCGTGTCCTTCCTGTGTTCGGGGACACGGCTGGTGGCACTGCGTGAAGGCTGCTGTGCGGACCGACTTCTCTGCACAATTTTCAATTCATTAATTATTTTCAAAAATGCAGCCATTGGAACACATGCTGAGGCCCAAGTTGGATCCCAAGCATTAATAATTGCGATGTTTGTGTCTGGCTGGGTGCCGCGTGCCTGGGTCTCCCCCCTGTCTAGCCAGCAAGAGTTCCTTTCCTGCCTGGCAGCGCACTTGCCTCCTTCAAAAAGCAAATAAACCACACAAGGTTTTTCTAGTTGTGACTTTAAGAAAGATTTCCCGCTATAATCAGGGAGAAGAGCGAATGGTAAAAGGCTTGTTCCTAGTTTTTCAGGGTCTGCAGTTAAAGCACAGGTTCCTCTGTGCGTGGATGTAGGGAGTTCGTTCCGTTCCCGTTTCCCAAAGGGACACGAGTGTCGTTTTCTCCGGGTGGTGCTTGTGCCGCTCACCATGCGGGCAGCGGATGGTGCTGTTGTTCCAAGTAATCTCAAGCAGACGATGGCGGTGTTCAAGATTCTCTCATTCTCAAGCCACTTGCTTAGGGGTTTTTTTTTGTACTTTTTTCAGATTGCTTTCTCTGGTTTCCTCAATCTAAAGCATAGGACGGACAATTCAATTTTTCGCTGTTTTATTTTCAGAATCCTTTAATATAATTTTGTTTTCAGTATAAAACATGAGAGCACCGATGTGGGGAATAATGAATGATATACTTGATTAGAAATAGAAGCTGGGTTTATGCAGATGACATCTTTCTTAATGTTGAACATTTACCCTCTACAGTCTGAACATACACAATATCCACTATTCCTCCCCAGTCACAGTTATGAGAAGTTAGAAAATAACTTTTATTTTTTTGTGAAATTCATATATTTACAACTTCTGAGTTTAGTGGAACAGACTTTGCTGTGCAGTATTATTTCATATAGAGATTTCTAACTTCCAGTCCCTGAATTGCTGTCATGTTTTAGTGAGCCTTTGGCATTCTTTCATATTTTTCAAGCACCAGTGTAACTGCGCTGTCCAGAGAAGCTGAAAGGCCATGGAGGATCTAATATCTTCGAGAGTAACTGTGTAATCAGCATGAAAATTGCTCTCAGGGAGTGGAAATGAGTGGAAAGATGAGGTTATGAAACTTTTTAAATTTCAACCAGTTGTGGTAACAGAGATGGCAATTGTATGATGCGATGACAAACTCTCGGAGCAGGAAAGAGAAGGATGCCGTAAGACAAAGACTAATCTAGCCTGCTACCACAAGAAAGCTTTGGCCATTTCTTCCTGATGGGCTTCTATTCTCTGAGGAGTTGTATGCCTGCTTTTTTTTCCTGTCAGATCTAGCTGCTAATTAGCTAGATCAGAGCTGCTGATCCATGCCCCAGCGTAACTTCTGTAGGGTTTTTGATGTACAGAGGAAAAACATTTATCTCTAACCAGAAGGAATAGTAAAATAAACATCCTCGGGTGTTTCTGCAGTGTCTTAGCAGATGCTCTAGATTCACTAGAGGATCTATGATGTGCTAATAGAATTTCATCCATGGAATAGGATAATAGTTTCAACTTTTTGCCTACTTCTAGGCCTAAAGGCACAGTAGTATCTCTGAAATCTATTGCAAATGTCATTAGAAGTCTTGCTCTATATTAATTACCAAGTATTCAACCCATCTTATGTTCTTTCACGCTGACTGCTTTGTCTTTGTATGCGTAAATATTAAATCAGTGAAGTTATCCTGTGGATGCCACTAAAGCTTCATTGTGTCACACCTTTTTATCTGCGCTTGCCATTCTGACTTCTTATATTTACTTTCAGCAAACAGTTCTCTGATGACAAGGATGGATGAAATTAACAGTTTATGGATCCTGGCTCTGCTGGTACTACAAAGCGAGTACGAATACTAAAAAAATAAAGGCACATTCATTTTTATTATGTTTAGCAACAGCAGCTTAGATGTAGAACTGACTTTACACTGTTGCCATCCACTGCTGCTAACAAACAAACTCAGTAAGCCAGCGTTTAATCATGGCTTACACTTTTATTGTACTTACCATCTCAGTAGCGTTGCTTGCATTATATGCAGACCCATATGTGGACTTACTTGAAACACTCTCTCAGGTTGTTCCTTACTAGACACAGCCAAAATTTTCCGTAGCTGTGATATAGGCATAGTTGACGTGATTTGTGAAGAGAAAAATGAAGCTGGGTTTTTTCACTCCCCCTTCCTTCCCTCCCTTTTCCTCCCGCTTTATGTTAAGATTTTAAAACATTTTGTGGATCCTCTTATCTTCAGGTAATCTAACTTGCTGCTTCACAAAGAGCACGTGCAGTGATTCTCCCATGCAGCTGGGTATAAAACATCTGTTAATCTTAAGGATATAACATAACAGCTACCTTGTAATGCCTTTTACAGTGAGTAGAAATACACTGACATCCATCAAAGACATCCTCTGGCTAGAGGAAACAACAACCAGTCAAAATGCTTAATTATCAAACCTGTTTACATAATGTTTTGCCTTGGCTCAGAACCCCCTGTGTCACCTTCATGCAAGGCTGATGTATCCGTAGTCTGTATTTATTTGAGTCTCTTTGTCTCTCGTCTATCTTACTAGGCTCTTCTCCTGCAGAGCGGGATCCAAACAGCTCTCCCAGCACGCGTGGTTCAAGATAAACAAAAGATAACGAGCCAGGGGTCCCCAACAGCACTGCCAAGTAGTAAGCTAGAAACAAAATTAAAGGAAGAAAAATTCACGTGACATGATTAAATTATGGAACTTGTTACGTGAACTATAGAGACTATGACTATAAATGACGCTTACAAAAAGACAAGTTCACGCGGACAAGTCCACTGGTAGGTTTTAAACCAGATACAGTGTCTGGCTCACACTGTTTCCCAGCTGCTTTTCCTGGGAGCTACCAGGAAGCCCTGTACTTGTTCGGTTTCAAATGCACTTTCATGACCGTTGCTGCCGGCAACCAGTTACTGGATTAAATGGCCCATCCTCTGACCCAGGTGGCAGGTTTTGGGTTCCCCCCCCGCCCCCTCCGTTTACTCCTTAACTAGCAGTTTGCTTCACCATGGCTGCCTGCTAAGTCATATTTGTAATAAAGCAAAATATTCCTGTAGACTTTCTCTACCCAAGAAAGTGCTACATTTGTCAGGAGGCTGTTAATTAGTGGAAGCATTTAATGGGCTGGCCTGTAATGACCACAGTAGGATGTAAATGAACACACTTAATTCTACTTACAACTGCCAACAGGAACAGCCACGTCTATTTTTTGACTGTGCACACACTAAAATCTGTAACTGTTCCTCTCCAGCTGCATTCCCTTCTTTCTCCACAGGCTGCTTGCTCCAGGACACGCTTAGTTTTGAAGGCCTGACGATTGAACAGTTTGGTTTTTGAACTCCCTTGAGTCTGTCAGCTCAGATCCCCCACTAACAGCGAGGGAAAGGTCAAATAGTCAGCAGCATAGAGCTTTCAAAGCCTCCTGAGCAAGGAACTTGTTATTTTTAAAATGAGAATGTTAAACCGATAGATGTGAGATTTGCAGTGTAAGAGGTGTAATATTTGCGCAGACAGAAGCGTCTTCGTTCAGCACTGACTGGTTTGGCTTTAGGGTATTTGTCATAGTACTGGTAACACCTAAAGTTATTGCAGCAGATGGGTTTAATGCAGTCAAGTTTATACTTGACCATATCAAAGTGTGATTTTTTTGTTTACTTTTTGAACATACAGTCTACATTTTCAGTCTGAAATAGTAAGTGCTTAGAAAGGACAGAGACATAATTGTGTTGCAGAGCCCAGTGTTTCTTTGGACTAATACAAGCTCCTGACAGTGACTGTCCTCCAGTTGCAGTGTTCTGCTCCCTAAAATTGGGGTTTTGCTGTACAAACCCTGTTCCCTGGAGCAATGGGTTTTGCTGTATGATGTGATCAAGCTCAACAGATGTCCTTTTCCCCAACAAGAAAGAGTAGTTGGGCTGCAACATGTGTTAAAGATAGGGGATTAAAAAGTTAGAACTTCAATGAGTCTCCTCTGGTACAGAGGCTCTGAGGACTCCATGGTTGAGTGCAGCTGTAAGTGACTGACAGCCTCTACAGAGAGAGACTGTCTGGGCTGTAATTGTTACAATTTTTCCATTTGAAAAGGTCTGGATGTTATTTTCTGTGGGAGCTCTACTTTTGCATTCCCTGGGTACAAGCGTAGCTGGCTTTCATCACTTTGGTGGAAGAGGCAAGCTGCAAAATTAGTGCCTTGCTAATTTACTGCTTGGAAATTCTTCTGTTCTTTGCTCCTCTGATAATAGAAAAGTCTAAGTAAACTAAGTAAAAAGTCTGCAGATTCAAAGTTAGCGTTTGTTCAGAAAAGGACCTTTGAGCATGCCTAACATTACCCCTCTTCCACCTAAAATTTCCTGGAAGACGGTGAGGTTTTGTATATAAAACTGCAGTACTGTCAGTGCTTGCTCCACGGTTAGTGGGAAGTTGAATGAGCAGAGCAATATATAGCAAAGGGTTGTCCCTCTCTAAATTCCAGATGCATGACTTTGGCCTTAGATCAGAGCAATTAGGGTTTTCAGGATATGCTACCCTGTAGTTCCTGGGAAACACTGATCTGGTGACATTTTGCTCTTTCACTGATGTCTGTTTGCTCCAAGGAGGGATGTGGTCATTTGTTGCTGGCTTGCATGGAGAACTGGGACGGATGAGGAGAAGTGGTTTTGGTTCCATAAACGTGCTGTCAGTCCTGGAGAAAGCAGCGTGACGAAGCTGATACAGGGGGAGAGCCATGATTAGAGGTAAATTGTGTTAAGTCCCAACCACTCAAAGCTGTAATGTGGGCAAATTTCTTGAGAGTCAGGTGATTAGAACAAATCAAGACTTTATGGCACTTTAGGAGCAATTTTTTGATTGCCTTTCATTCTTGCTTGCTCCTCAGATAACGAAAATGTTGCAGAACCATATTGGCCTGAAAAAAATTGCTTTTGGTATCAGACTGAGCGAGCTTACTTTTTTACTCATCTTTTTCTAGCAAGAGTTGCACTAACAGAATGTATGTTACAGAAACTCATGGAAGGGGACAGGGAGGAATAACATCCATTCTGAATTCTCAGTCATTACAAAAAGCACTAGTTTATTGTTGTGGTTTAATATTTACAAAACAGAACCTAACACAGCCTTCTGCAATAAGAGCCTGTAGGTCACCTAAGCAGCAGAGGCACAATTCATTATTTTTTGTTGCTCTGGCCAGGGTCCTCTGGCTGTCCTGTCATCTTGCTGCTTCAGAAATCGAAACAATTTGATACGGGGGATTAGCGTTACAACTCTGGGGGATGTTTGTGTGAAAATCGTGACTTGAAGTGAAAGAAGAAAAACAGTTGATGTAAATGGGACACGATCATACCTAAACCTCAGGCTGACTTTGGATTTCTGAATCCAAGTAGGTAATGATTTTAAGAGTTAGTGAAATAAAGGAGTGACTGGCATCCTGGTAGGTTTGAAAGAGTAATAACTGCGTGTTTGAATTGCAGCCTGTTCCTGTGCTGATTCGCTCCTGTGTTTGTGGGTGGAAAATCCACCGGCAATCGCTGGCATTGTATCACATTTGCACACGACGTAAATGGGAGAATCTTCTTTAATCTTCTGTATTTGCCTCTGAAGGAGTGGCTACCTGCATCCTGAACCTTTCCTCCAAACGTGTGCTTTGTCTTTTTCTAGTCGAGGGTTGGCATTGATTATGTTTCCAAAGAAGAAACACACGATTGTTTGAACAGGTACGCTTTAAAGAAGGAGTGACAACAAAGAACATTTTATTGGTAACATTGTGTATAATTAACAGAACTTTTAATTTAATTGCTGTAGTCATAATTGCTTTAAATATGCACTGACAACTTTCAGAACGTAATGTCACTGTAGAGGACCTGTCAGTTACAGATAGTCAAGTTAGAGAATGCTAGTCATTCTTAGACAAATGCAGGGAAAAAAAACCTGAAAATCTAAAATTAAGCTTCTTAAATACTTAATATCTGGCTTTGGGCATGGCCAGAAATGCCCCACCCTGTCTTCTGTCAGGTTTTTCCTAGCACAACAGTGTCTTGAAAATAGGGCAGTAGCATAAGAACAGAGATTCCTCGGAAAATTACTGATTGGTACAAGTCATTCTGTGCTAAATGTGGAAAAACAGCCCAGAGGCAGAGGAGAACTTTCTTTATCTGTCTCTGACAGCGACCTGCATCATTGGAGTCGGAACCACGGCCCGCGCAGAGGAGAAAAGTTCTTGTTTTTGATATTGATGGTGAGCTCTGAAGACAGGTGGAGGTGCTCCAACAAGAAATCAGGCACCTTAAGTTATTCAGGCTTCCGAACTTGGCAGAATATCATGCAGGAGATTTCGGTGGCACATTGATAGAAATCAGACTCTGTTAACAGAGTACCGTATGTGTTATACAGACACTTCATATTACACAGGTTCAGGTGTAATTTTTCAGGTGTGGACTGCAACAGAGCACATCTAACAAGATGATACAACCTTTTAATGACATGAAGATTACTGAGAAAGGATCACGTGGGATAAACATGTGATTTCCAACACGCTTGAGTAGGCCATTTCAGTAAAACCTTTTTGCAAGCTGCCTTAGAACTACTATTTCATTAGATACTGTTACCATATGGGCATCAATTTTCTTGCAAAATTTAAAAGATTTGCTGCTCTTCTTCCACCTTCTCCAGACTGGAGGAGCAGGGCTGTAGTGTGTCCTGCCCTGGGGCTCCGTGGCACCCCGGCTGCAGTGGGTGGGGGGGGTCTGCAGGCTGCCAGCCAGAGTTTGGGGATGGTACTTTCTGCCTCACCTAGTTATTGGCATCAGAGCACTGAACAGCCAGGCAAAATGATCTCAAAAATGATGACGACTTTTAAAACCTGTGAGAATCTGTGGCTCTGCCTACAACAACAACTTCCTCACAGTAACTGAGAGCAGAAATTTAGCCTGCAGCAGCTGCAGCTCCTCATGACTTCACTATGATTGGGGTCTCTCAGGCTAATTAACATGGAAATCACTATATGGAATACCAAGGTGGCTTTTCTCGAGAAGATAAATGCAGATAATCAATAAGGCCTTTCCTGGCTGATGGTTGAGTTCAATTTCTTTTCATATGCAGTCACCATTTATATTTTAAAGAGATTTTAGGCAGTAACACAATTTTCTTGTTCAAATATATGACTATTTCCAGCACCTGCAGAGAAGAAAGAGGGAAGGAAATGAGAGAAGAGATGGGAAGTCATGTAACCAGTGAAAGAGAAGAGGAGACCTGGAACATTAACTTTTGGATTGAATTGGCAGTCACGTATTGAGGAGTGTCAGGCACATCTGTTATTGGGGAGAGTGAGACTGCTCTGTGATCAGGTGCCTCCAGGTTAATCAGCCTAACAACCATATCCTGAAGCCACAAGAATGAGGTACGAGCACAGAATACATTGCAACATGTCCCAAAATGGCTGCAAGGAGAGGAGTAGGCAGCTTCAGGACCCGGTGCTGGTAAATCTGACCCATGTGAGAAGGGTACACGCAGCAATCCCTCACTCTGTTAAGCAGCAGAGGGAACTGAGCGAGGAAGGGGGCACCCTTGGCAGCCTAATGAGTAGCCAGGAAGGGGAAAGTGTCGAGGAGGAGCTCTGCCTTCCCAGGGCAGAACTGAGAAAGCAAGCCAAGAAGGAAAGGGACGCACCGTAACAATCTCACATGACTTTATGGCAGTCACACTCTCAAAATGTATTTCCAATGTCATTAAACAAGACAGCTGCTTTATTTTGAAAGGAGAGGTGAAAAATTTTCTGGGTGGAGGATAGAAAAAAATTAATGCATGCATTCACATAATAATCTGAAAAAAATAATTAATCAAAATTGTATTTTTGTTTTGGTTATTATAGTGTGTTTTCCACTCTAGTAATCTCTGAGTTCTGGTGAAATACATGGTGGTACCATAAGAGACACATGTTTTAGCTTACAACCTTCTAGAACCTTCTGGAACTTTGAAAAAGAAATAATGGAATGGGTGACAGATATTTAGCCTCCTCTGTAAAACTCAGCTCAATAAATAAGTACAGAGAAAAATGTGAGAGAGACTTCAGTGGAGATTAAGGAAATGTGATATTGTTTTGAAATAAAAGTGCTAGAAAAATGTTAGGAGGTATTGCTTTTTCTAAATTGTTATATAAAAACAGCTGAAACTCTGAAAATGAAATGCTAACATGCTGGTACAATGCATGATAAGCAAGATTAAATTAGATTTTATGAAAAAATTTACATGAATTAATACAGTATATAGTATGAAAGCCCTTGGAAAGCAAGGACTGATGTTTTCCTTCATCATGTTAAAAAAAAAAAGTTAATTTAAAAAACTTTTTTTTTCCCCTTGCAATTTTTTAGTCTGTCTTAATTTATATTCCTTCAGAAAATGCTTTTTTTTTTTTTTTTTTTGAGGAGGAGGAGGTTGAGGGGTGTTGTTTTTCTCTTTCCAGAATTTAGATGAGGCAAATGGAAGACTCATGGAAATAAAACCAAAAGGCTAAGAAATATTTGTTACTGGCTCAAATTAGTCCCAACCAGAATTTGTGGTGAATTAGTTGCACAGCAGACCAGAGCTAATTAGTTTATTAGTTTGGATATATCTGAACAGACAATTATTAGGTTTCTTCTCCTGATTTTATGGTAAGGTTATGCAGAGTTAATTGTTATCGTTTATTGAAGAGTGAGCCCGTGATCTCTGTAAGAGATGGCTTGAAGCAATGATTTTGCACAGTAAAAAGTTGCTTGCGGTAATAGCATAAATGCAAAATGTCTTTATGATCTTTAGCAGAGTTATTGAATGCCAGCTGATTCCCCAGGCCACAATTTAAGAATACAAAAGGCTGAAAATAGAATAATTAAACAGAAAAGCTATGAGAAAATGCATGTAAAATTGCTTGAGTTGTCTTACCACTGAAGGCAGGCTGATTTGAATCTTGGAGCTGTTTGGTACTCAAGAGCGCTGTTCCCTGCAGGTACCTCCATGGCGTTGTGCTGTGCTGAGTACTCACTGTCACAACAGATCAATGGGTACATCTGAAGTCTTGTTTGACAGCCAGGTCTGCCGCTGTGCCTTTGCTCTGCGCAAAGGATGAGTTCCTGTGTTAAACAGTGAAATCTATTGATTCACTTGATGGATCTGATGAGTTTGTGCAAAGTTCCCAAAGAAACCCAAGCGATGAGGATGGTATTCAAATCTGCAAGACTTCCATGCACCTGCACGTGGGGAAGGTCAGTATGGGATTCGCAGGTGACGGCACACTGAACGGGAGCTGGCTAACTGGTGGCAGGGAATCACAAAGAGAGATGTGCACGGGAAATCTTGCAGCGTTGAATCTTTGGCCCCTGAATTTGGACTGGAGCCTGTTGTTTTTTGGAGAAAAGATTGACATGCAAAACTTGAAGCCCTCTCTTCCAAGCGAAAGTGAAATCACTGTTTTGTTGAAAGCCAGACAAATCCCTGTTTTAAAGAGCCTTCACATTTACGTGACCTTGAAGTAGTTAAAATTTTGTGCAGCAGAGGGAAAAAACTTTAAGTTTCTTCTTTGTGCAGATGTATTTGTGTTTGTAAAGCCTGAACCCAAGAGCATTTCTCTCCTCAATAGCAGTGAAATGGATCTCACTATTTGGTTTATATGATACTTTCTTGTTTATTGTGGAAAGCTGTATGTAGGAGCAGAAAATGGGTTCCTGCGGGTTAACTGGAGCTAACAGCTTTCTAAAGCTTTTGCATTTTGCCAGTATATTGTGTAAAGTATTGTTTGTCAGACACAACATCAGAAGCACTTTAGATTTCTGGAGCTTTAAAAGGAAAGGCCCAGTACATGCTTCTTGTCTGTGTTCCTTGTTTCTCTCATATGATCTGCTTCTCAGTTACTTTTCAGTGATTTGGATGGTGGAGCCCTGTTCAATGAATCAGTTTCTCATCAAGGAGCAGGAACCTTGATGATTTTATCTTAGATGTCTTGTTTAAAATATCATTCCTGTCTGCACTATGGACCACACCGCAAATCAGCAAGAGCTGCATACTGGCCTAGCATATAGTTTGTGCTGATGTAACCATCCTCGTAATAACAAAGGATCTGTCCTGCTGAAAGATCGTATGTATATTGCAGTGCTCTTGTTTTTTCTTATTCTACTCAGCAAGACTCTTTCTGATTTTTTTTTCTGTTTTATATAATATTAGGCATTTATCAAGACACAGGAAGATATAAGGGAAGCTGACGTGTGAGGAGACAAAGCAGTACATATGCATGGACTAAATCCACTGCCTTTTCTTTTTTTTTTTTTTTTTTTTTTCCTTTCTTTGACTCCTTTAACAGCTCTCAGGTACACCCTTATCCTCTTTGTCTTACATCTTGCCTCAGTGTTGCAGCCAACCTGCTCTGCCAGTCCTTTTATGCCTGTTTTTCATTCAGGATGAAGCCCTTAGGCAGAGAGACAGGAAGGTTGTGGAATGCTTAACGGCAGAGCCCCAGCTATGCGGGTACCCCACATACACCATGGCATTTTGGGGTGCAGCAAGGTTTGGCACGCAGTCAGCTGCCCCTGGTGTTTGCAACGGCTGCAGCTGCAGTCTGCGCAGTGGAGAGGAGATGGCATTTAACCTTCCCAGCTCGTACAGAATCTCTTGCTTTGCCCATTTATTCACTGCTGTGAATAAGTCTTCATGCAGCAGTTGAGGATTCATTGCTTTTTTTCTTTTTTTTTTTTTTTTCTGTTTGGATCTCAACAAAACTCTGCTCTGCAGAGTTTGTAGCTTTCCTCTTTGGTGTCCATCCTATCTGTAGGCACATGGCTTAATTCGTAAAGATCTAATATACTCTTTCTTTCTTTACAGTAGACTGAAGTCAAGTTTCATGTGAACTTCTACTCTTGTCCCTAGTACAAACTCTAGCTCTTCGTGTCCCTGATGGCTGCACCACTACCTCTGCAATATCTGATGTTCCTCTTCATGCTCTCCTGGTACCTCTGCTGTCTTCCATCTCCTAGCAGGGCAATGGACATCCTGTGCTCTGGCTGCTTCCAGCTGTGTGACTGCTCAGTGGATGTGTTTGTGTACATTTTGGAACATTTAGAAATATAATTAGTGTTGAAACCTCTATCTATCAAATCTATCTGATGTTGGCTCAGTTGTTTCAAGAATTATTGCAGGTTTGGGAGAAGGTGACAAGGAACAGTAGACAAATAAATGACATTGTTTTGCGTGGTTTATGCCTCATTCCCACAGGGATTACAATAAAACTACCTCTGGGTATAGAGCTACAAAGATTTGTAGGCACACAGGCTTTATAATGCGAGTCTTTGATCTCGCATTAAATTTACGTTGAAAGGGAGCTTTGGAGGTCATGTAGTTCAATCCAGGACTAGCTTTAAAGTTAGGCCAGGTTGTTCAGGGACTTGTGCAGCTGAGTTTTGAATATCTCCAAGAATATCCTACAGCTTTGCTGAACAGTCTGTTCCAGTGCTTAACTGCTATTGCTGTAAATACTTTTTTTTTTCTTATGGCTAGTCAGAGTTTTTCTTGCTGCAGCTTGTGCCCATTTGTATTAATCTCTGCTTTTCAATCTCTTTTACTCCAAAATCAATGATTATATCTGTCTTCTGTTAAACAGTGCTCAGAAATTGTCCCTGTTACGAGTTTAGGCATGTCCACAATGCACGATCTCAGTGGACACCCTAAGACATGACATCTTCTCATGAGTCTTGCAGCTTTCCTTGATGGTTTCTGTAGCCTTTGCCCTGCTCTTCTGCCTCCTTTGTGTCAAGCCCACCATGAATCGCACCCATATCTAAAGCCATGATGGTGTAAGGCAGAGGACCGTGGTTTGGGGCTATGTTCCTCTCCTGTTCCTGCCCGTGAAGCCAGCCAGGCTGTGACTGCGGCTGGCAGCACCCCTGCGCAAGCTGACCTCCCACGCTTTGCTCACGCCTTTACCTGCACAGAAGGTAAGCAGAAATTTAAGCTCTCTTGTGTTCTTGAACATGTTGTTATTTACATGGACAAAGTAAAACCTAGAAAATCCACCAGATGCTTTTCTGTATCAAAGCTGCTCTGAACTGAACAGCTAGAGACAGAGCAGACTGACCAGTTCTGCCATTCAGATTAAAGAAGTGATGATAGCCACTTTTTCACCTCTCTTCCTGGAACTCTTTCCTAGGAAGCCAATGCAGAGGAACAGCCTTTTGCCTTGATGGGACTAGGACACAGCTGGATCCAGGGGCCCAGCTTCAGCAGTCAGAAGTGAGTGGGAGCAGGGACTGATAGAGCCTGGCAGTTGTGTGGCCGGCCAACTTGTGAACGTGAAGTCCTGACCCTTTCTCCACTGGGTGAAGAGTAGTGACGAGCAGCTTTACGCCGAGACTGAGGTAGGAGAGGAGATACTGAAGCGCGCTCAAGTCAGTGGCAGAAGGGAGCTGTAACCCTCCTCTTGTCTCCCTTCTGGATGCAGCATGTTTCCCTTAGGAAAGTGGGAAGAAATTCTGCTGGAGAGGAGAGGAAAGAGCAGGAGTTGAAAAAGGTGGGAAGATAAAGTGGTTAGAAAAAGTGGAAATGGTTAAAGGATGAAAGAATGGGAATAAGATTATAAAAAGCACAGAGTGGAAAAGGAAGACAGAGGAGGAGATAAAGCCACTAAATATTACAAAAGCCTGCAGAAACAGTTGAAGAGCAGGAGAGCAAACTCTAACTTTGGATTCTTCATTATGCTATTACAAATAAAAATGGAAAAACATTTCATTGGCTGTGAGCAAATGCTATGAGAAAATTGCTTGTTTCTAGTGAAAACAATAAAACAGTTTTGGTTAAAAAATGAGAAGCAGATATATTTGATTAAGGAAAAAGAAATCCATACAATAGAAGTAGGAAATGAGGCTGTAAAACTGGGATGAGGTCTGTAAGGTATCATTTTGTGCTCGCATTTGCGCACTCTGTCTCTCTTGCTCTCATCCTGGCCCCTTTGGGTTGGGTTATGATGCACCAGTCTTTACACAAGTCACTTGAAATTATAGCTTTGAGTTGTCTTTAAGGCATTTTTGACTCCAGGCTTTCTGAAGTGGAATGAATTCTGACAAAAGTTTAAAAGAATCAGACTAGGTAATTCTGAATTTTGAAACAGGGGAAAACTTAACACTAAAGAAAAATGAATCAATCAGTCCCATTTCTCCAATATCCTCCTGCTGCTGTGCAGGGATCTAATTCAGAATTTTATATATGAGCTTACAACTGTTTAAAAGAAGAAAAAGTAGTTCATACTTTTTACTGGAATAAATTAAATCTGGCTTTCTTGGCTGTCAGAATTTTATGGATGCCATATAAAAGCATGAGTAATATTCTAATAACGGCACAGTAGGGGAAAGTGGTGAGAAGTATGGTGATGACAGTGTATATTCTGAAAATAATCTGAGTGTAAGAAGGGAAAAAGCTGCTTTTTACCCTTGCATCAAAGTGTCTGGCATGACAGACATGTCTCACATGGTGTGAAAGTACTATGACTTCAACATCCTCCTGCTATTTTAGATTCTGGAAACATTCAAGGCCAGGTTGGACGAAGCTCTGAGCAACCTGATCTAGTCAGGGATGTCCCTGCTCCTTGCAGGGGGGTTGGACTAGATGACCTTTGAAGGTCCCTTCCAACCCTAACCATTCTATGATTCTATGCTTGCTCTATCCTGTACTTTTCTAATGTGAAAAGTAGAGACTCTCAGATCTATGCATGTCTGTTCTTCATATGGTTTAAAATAAGACCGCAATAAATTATATAGCGGCTGGATTAATTGTGTGTGTGCATAGAGTTTGGGTTTTTGTTTGTTAAAATGAGGATATTTCCTGAGACTTTAGAAATTTGTGATCCAATATTTGAAGACGAGTGGTTTGCCAGCACTACAGAAAGAAAGGAGAACAGCTCTGATTTTTAAAATTAGCCCCTAGAGTTTTCATCAAAGCACTCCTGAACTCATTCTGTAATTCAATAAATGATTTAGATGTTTGTGAAGGAGAACTGTCGTCACTCTACATGTTTTGGGGATCATAACCTGGCTGAGGTCCCTTTCCCAATAACACCAATGTGGTGGAGATTCATGGTCTAATGAGAACAGAGTCACAAGATCACTTAGGAGACTGCTTGCTTGAAAACACTCCAAGGATAAAACTTTGCAAAATAGGATGAAAATGGGGCTCTTCAGATACCAGCCTAGTGGAAAATCTGAACAGGGGAATATTTTGAGTGTTCATTGTTCTTTAAAGGCACTGGCAGTGAAGCATGGAATTAGAGCCCAAACTTCAGGCTCATGTATATAAATTCTTATGCCTTCAAGAAACAATTACAAGGTGGAAAAAATAGGCATCAGCGTTATTGCTTAAATATCTTTCCAGGATTTCTCAAACTATTTTCTCCAGAGCAACATTCACAATCCTAATGATTGTGCAAATCACTCATCCCTGGGCGTGAGTTAAGCTGCAGACACTTTGCACAGTAAGCAACATTTTTGCCTTACCCTGTGGCTCTAATTACCCGCTGTGATGTGTAATGTAGCAAAACTGCTTTGGTGAGAAGCAGTGTTTCCATTTTGCACTGGCTTACATGGAAAAAAACAACAACAACAACAAAAACCCCAAAACAATTCCTAACTTTTCTAATTGCAAAAAGATTTAAGTAGCATGACTTCTCTCTATATAGTGTATGAATTACTGGCCTAGAAGAAAAGATTTGGTTGCTCTCAAGTTGTTTACTAAGAATTTGCTGAAGTTAAAGACAAACAGAATAGAACTGAGAAAACTCAAATACAAGTTCACAAAGCTGGCTTTTAATAGCCTGGCTATTGGAATTGGAAATTGATGGGCTAATTACATGCACTTTAATCAGTATCATAAGGAAGTACTCTTAAGTGTTCTAAGCTAATGTTTTTATAAAATATTATTTTTTTTTTTCAAAAGGACATAGAAGCAATCATTCCCTACTGAATTACATGTTTTGGGAATGTGGTTTTCCCATTTCTCTAATATCCTGCCTTTGTAGGACTTCTTCGCTGCACCTAGAGACTTGAGTCTTGCAGGTATTTCAGAACGGAGCTCTGTTGCAGAGTAGGTTGCACGCAGTGTTTGATAAGATTGAAGACAAAGGACTCATAATCCAAACCTCCTACGTCTCTGTCTAACGCGCAGTGAAATGAAGGGAGTCTTTTATATTGTATTACACTCTTTGGGAATACTAAAAAAAATAAAGGTCCACATCTGGAAAGATGTGCAGGCACTCAAAATATATTTATGGATTTGATGTCATGTCTAAGCGCCTATGTATCTTAGTAAGAGGTGAGATTTCTCTCCCACTTGAAATGAAAACGTGACAGTAAAGCTATACCCTGTAACATCATATTAAGGCATGCCTGCAAAGCAAGACAGGTACATTAATCAATCTTTGATTTTAATTGAGCTTGCAAAGCAGTAATGGTAATCAAGATGTTCCATTACAGATTTCCATGCACAGTAGCAACCACATTATGGATGCAGATCCCTTTGTGGCTTTACGATCTGCATCACTCTCTCTTCTCTGCCTGTAAAGGTTTAAACTGGCTTTGCATAAATATGTTCTTGGTAACTTGTTGCTGTGCCATCCAAAACAGCTGTCTGCTCTGGAATTACCTGCTAGGGCCAAAGCGCTGTTTGTCAGTTACTTTGTCATGATCTACAAATCTTTTAATCTGCTGGTTTGCTGTTCCTCTAGCAGCCTGCTTAGAGACCAGGGCAGGTGGTGGCTGGGGATTAGGTGACCTTTGATGCTCTGGTTACATAGCAGTATTCAGAATGTAATACGTCAGCTTCAGAAAAGCTCTGCATATGATTAAAAAAAAAAAACCAAAAAAAAAAAAACAACCAAAAACCTGGACTGCAAGATGTTATCCTTTGTAACTACTTGTAGCATTTTTTTTTTGTTTTGTTTTTCATTCTGGCTCTTGAACCCTGAGCTGCAATCTGTTTTGACAACAACAGGAAAATGCAGCAAGTTTTCCTCCAGCCTTCGGAAAGCAAAGTGCAGCACACTTAGGATCTGGGTGGAAAGGTTCTGCAGAGGGAGCCGAGAGATCTCTGCTTCTCTCGTGAAAACCCAGCTTTCTCACTTACTGGGCCCTGCTCTGCTGTGATAATTGCTTCTACTGACTGTGCTGGGTACAGTGCTGGCACACTGGGATATGCTCTAGGTCTGCACTTCTGCCTGTGTGATGAGATCCTGAGCCTTTGGGGTAGATTTATCTAGATCTTTTCCTTAATGAGGGCAATTGAAAGGAAGTGTTTAGATTTAGAAGTCAGCATTTATTTGCATATAAACAAGAACCATTAATATTTTAAAAGAAAAAAAAAAAGAAAAAAAAGTTCAATGGCAGGTAAAACAGAAGAAAGCAGGGGTTGCAATGCCATCTGCCCTATGTCCTAACACAGTGGCTGCTTCTGCAGTTGTTCTGAGCCCTGTTTGCTGACAAACCCCACAGAGTCCCCTTTGGCTCCCTAAAAATCTCTTTGTCTCTTAAGACACCTGATTCTGTGCATGCTCTTCTGTTTCCTAGGCTCCGCTTGTGCTGCTGGCTGGATTCCAGTCTCTTTCCCAGCCTACACTGCTCTGGTCCTTAAAACCTTTTCCCTTTAGTGCTTGCCCAGATGCTGTCAAAACTGATGTGTAATCTCAGTTCCTTCTGGAGACTCCATGGTATCAGCCAGGAATGGACAAAGAGCAACTTTTTTTTTTTTTTCTCTCGGTGACGATCTTTAAAAGGAGCATAATTCTCTGACTTAAACAAACTGAACAGATACTTTCTATTAATCTTCTTCTGTAATGCATTTTGTTTCCTTGAATCACATATCATAGGCTGCAAACCTCACTCAGTTTTCAACAGAAAGCCAGCTCTGCTTTTAGTTAGGCTGTCAAAGTCCTACTGGTAGTAGGGTGATGGAGAACAGGCTGTCATATGTGATTGACAGGAAGATCATGGGCTCTACATGACTGGAGTTTTTTTTAAAAAATAGGTTAGAATACAGCAGAAATAAGAAATTTTAGCTGGTCCTGCTCTGAAGCTGGGGAACAGACTAGCTGGATTCATAAATTCTTTTCCAGGATTGTTTTCATAATCTCTGAATTCAGTGGTTGCAATAAATGACTGATGTATCCATACATAACAATCTATGTGTCCCAAGAACAAATAAACAGCATAACATATAGAAGAAAGGTATAAATATAAACAAGCTTATTTTCCCTACTGTTATTGTGTTGCAGGGAAGCTGATTATTTCTCTTCTGTATTTGTAAGTCTGAAGGCATTTAATCGTGTTTAGCAATTCCTTCAGACTCCCAGCTGTCATAGGGGACTGGAGGGAGAATTGAGTTTACTCTCTGTAGCTATTCTGCTCTTTCAAGAAAATACCTATGATTTTCAGACTGGGTAAATATGGGTCCCTCAGGACCTCGGAGGCTTTTTGAATTCAGATGAGGGCATTTTCTCTAGTGAAAAGAAATAATGAAATACTTTGTAGACTAGTATTGACACTACATTCAGACAGCTTGCTGCTGTGTCACGGGCTCAGAGCACTGATACTCGAAGGCACAACGTCCTGTTTCCCTGAGCAGAGTAAGAGCTCTCCAGACCGTAGGCTTTTGAAACCCAACATGTAGAAAGGGAACATCAGACCAAAAGCACACATGGCAGCAGTGGGATCATAAAAATTGTGGTACTGGTGGGAATAGGAACTAAGTTCAAGCTGCGTGTGTGCATCATGTTAAAGTAATTTCTTTGCCATTCTTTCATTGCTCCACCTTTTCCTTTTTAGAAAAGTTTGTAGCAGGAAGGCTATGAGTAGTGACAGCCTCTGAGCCTGCCATAGCACCTGAGAAGCAGCCCTGGAATGGCACGTAGATGCCAGCAGCCTGAGACCATGCTAACAGAGACTGCTGGGTGTCTCAGTACGTGAAGCTTATTTACACAGCTCTAACAAGGACTGTCATTAAAATTTGTAAGCTCAGATACTCATTTTTGGATTTACAGGTTTGGAAATGGAAATACAGGTTTGTGTTCCTCTTCTATTGACTTTACATGTTGACTTTCTCCCACGCTTAGTGCTCTCAACAATACATATTATAAAAATTCCCTGTTTAGTTCATCTGTTCTAGACCTTACCATCTACTTAGGATTCCAATATTTTCCTCTCAAATACGATTTCACAGCAGTAATATTTCCTTTTGTTGTAACCACATCCATAAAGCCTGTACCTGGTGCAAGACTGTAAACAGCCCTTCTGTTTCAGTTCTGTAAGTTGGGATGTTTCCCCAGTGCTGTAGTAATACGATTTGAGAAGTCATTAGGATGATACCAACTTCTCCTTTTGTTTTCTAACCCCTACCCAGGAGTCTCGTGGGAAGATCCAGGTATCTGTGAACATAGCTCACATTGCACTTCCGACAGCGTTTTGTTGAATATGTTATACTTGTTTTGTTCTGCAGAAAACTGTTCATGTAATCCTACCTACCCTGGGATATTCTGTCCTTGAGGGGGAGCACTTTGATTTTAATTATTATTTAAATTAACATCTGGGTAGATGAATTGCAAATAAGTCTATTTTTAATTCAAGTCCCATTTTTAATTTAACTCTGTGGGCATACTAGCTTGCAAATTTAAAAATAAAATACAACAAAAACCCACCAAAGTTTATTTTTTTTTGGTTTTGTTTTGTGTTGTTTTTTTTTTAAAAAAAGAACGATTCTAGGCATACCTTTGTTATTCATGCTTTTTTTTTTTTTCTCCCCTCCCATCCCTCTCCCTTGTTTCTTCTATTTTCTCTCAGATATCACCTGTGATATATTTGGACGTAGCAAAAAAACCAGCTCATTAGTTTGTAATAATTAAGCATGGTTTGTGATCTGTACTGGCCACGGGAGCAAGGGTTAGATCTGACTCGAGTGCAGTTCTGTGCTGGGCATCTCATTCTGCTGAAGGGAGTGGGGAGGGTGCAGCGATGTGGCGTGGAGCCTGCGCCAGGCAGCGCTGGAGCAGAGGGAGTGGGAGGGTGCGGGCCCAGCCTGGAGGTACCCCCCCAGGCAGCAGAGAGGGCAGGAGGGAATCCTACTGCATGCCATTTTTCTGGGCTTGGGCATCTTGGGTTTTGGGTTTTTTTTTTTTTCTTACAGCTATTTAAAAACAGAAGCAAACAGACTTTAGGCAGAAAAGAATTAATGACACGCATAAGATTTTAAAAACAGCTTTGCTATCTCTATAGAAGAACATACATAGCAGAGGATCTGTACAGATAAACCTATACAATGGGTTTATATAGGATCACAACTGCATGAGGATCTCTATCAGTCTGTTTATATTTCCTCTTTCACACTTTGAGTGATACACTCAAATATTATGATACGGAAATTTGTGTAACTGGATGAGGATGAGCTACTTCTCTTTATCAAACTGACATTGAATAGCTTTCTTGGCTATGACTTTCATTCAGTTTTAATATGCATTTCACAGAGCAACCGCCCTTTTTGCCACCTCCAGCTGAAATACGAAGAAATGATGTGCGGAGGAGGAAGGCAGATAGTCATAAGCTGTTAGCTCTCACTGGCTTGGAATTGCTGTAACATCACTTGCAGTAATTTGGCAGTCTAGTCTGAAGTGAGCTGCAGTCTTTAGTAATTGCCTAACAGGAATTAAAAAGTACAAGCCAAATATAATGATGGATGCCATAGAAAGCTGTTCTTTAGTATTGCTGTAATAGGCTGACAATGGGATTCACCAAGGCTGTTTATGTGAAGAGTTTATCCAGCCACAGAACACAGCTTACTTAGAAGTTGTGAAGAGATGCGTTCTGCATATTGCCTTTCACACTGAAGCCGAACCTGAATCCCAGCTTTGCTATGAGAGAGAATTTCTTGCTGCGTGTAAGTCCAGGCAAGTCCCAGCACTTTTCTGCCCCATTTGGACAGGTTAGAGAGTTCTGTGTTCTAGTCAGATTGGCAACCAACCCCATGTTAAAGGTTATTAACGCCCATTAAAGCCAAATCTGTAATGGGAAAGGGAAACATGACACTGCTGCGTTCAGTTCAAATTTCAGTGGTATCTCCTGTATACAGAAAGCCTGAATCTGAAATGTGAAATAGCTGCCAATAGCACCCATTAGTCTTCTCAGATTTGGCCCTCCCCTGTGCCCTATATGACAGGGGAAGGAGAAGGGCTTCCTGATGAACATTTCTCAAAGGATTCAGTCTGCTTTACAGGACTTCAGTTGAGCCCACAGTTTGTAAATGCTCCCGTAAAGCTAAGGGAGCCTGGTGTTTCACATTTGGCTGTGTAAAAAACCCCAAATGCTGCAAAGCTGCTTCTGGCACGGGATATTGTCATGGGGCATTAACAATTCTGCCTTAGAGTGCTTGTAGGGGAAGTAAGAGATGGTGCTCACTGAGAATAGGGAGGGAATTTAAAGTAGAGAAAATGTAATCAACAATTCACGAGTGTGGATGATAGAAATATTTAGATAAAGAATGCAGAGTTTATGTGGAAAAAAAAATTGAATGCTTACTTTCAATAGCTGAAATCCCTCAAAGACCTCACAGGGTGTGTTCGATGCTGCCTAGTGAGCGAGTACAACAGCGTAAGTGGCAGAGAATATTTGGGATTTGGGGGAAAATACAAGGGATTTCAGAGCAGCCTAGTTTTACAGTAAAACAGGAACGGCTTTCCCTCCAAGTGAGAGACAGCTCCCTTTTCAGAGCTTTCAAAAAGAGGTAGGTGAGGAAAGCAAGCCTACGTACACTTTCTTTGACCAAAGAAAGGAAGTTAATGAGCATGCATGAAAGCAGGCGTGGGATTAGATTTACCCTGGTTTCAAAACGTCTGTTTCGGTTTTGTTCTGTTCTTTCAAATAAACTCATGGGTTGCTGGGATTAATCTCAGGCTTTTTGCTCTGCTCAGTGCTTTAATGAGTTAGCTCATTCTCTAAATGTTCCTTCCTCAGCAATGAGTTCAGTTAAATAAAAAATATTGAATACATGTTCATTTAAAGCCTCTGCTGCTCATTCAGCTCGTTCTGGTGGCTGCCAAAATCCCATAGATGGGAATCTAATTGCTCAACATCTGTCAGGATGTGACTGACATGTGGCAGGATCCGCTCCAGAGCCTGCAGTTTATGAATTGTCTTTTTTTTTTTTTTTTTTTAATTATTAAAGACTTGGATCTGCCATTTCTCTTATGGGGACAACAGTGCCGCTTGCCAGGTGGCAGAAGCAGGGCTGGGTGAGGGCACGCACTGATGCTACCCGGAGTGCCCTGCTGAGAGCTGGGCAGCAGCTGCACCCAAATGCTCTGCCTCCCATAGCTGAAATAACTGAAAAATACAGGTTTTGTACCTCACATGTTACTGACTCAGGGCCCACTTAATAATCTCTTTGTACTTTGTGATTTACGCTTGTGCAGTGTAGCTGTAAAATATTTCAACTCTTTATGGTATGCAGTTGTGCGTTTGTAAGTACACAGAGTATAAAGCTGTAGAGAATCTGGGACAAAATGTGTGCCATTCCTCTCACTACACTGGTTATATAGTTATTGAATCCTGAAGTGCAAGTTCACTTAAGGTGAATGCAGAAACAATACCTTTTAACTCTATGATAGCAATCTGTGATAGTTAACATGGAATTTGATGTTTGTAATCTTCATCTGAATTTCATCAGCATACTTCTATCTCTGCTTTGGTTGCTTTTTTCCCCTGCATGTTTAGTGAAATGTGATGGAAAAATAAATCAGGGGAAGAGATTCTATGCTAACTCTTACTGTTGTAAAAAAAGCAAAATACTTTTTGGAACTTGTAAATCTTAGAAAAAGTTTAATATAACCTGGTCCCATTTAAATTATGTTGAAATGGCCTTTTTGTATTTTATTGTTTCTATTCTACTTAATTTTTAATCATTTTCAATGACTCTGTTTCCACTCCTATAAAACATTTTTCCCTAGCAAAATGAAATGCATTTGCAGATTTGCAGTTCTGCAATCACTTATACTTGCAAAAAGTGGCAGTAGAACGATAACTAATAGACATGTAGTGGGCTGCACGATTCTTCGTGGGCTTGCGATTTTAATAATGGCATTTTCAAGATGCATCTGCCTAAGATGTAGACCTGTGGGAGCTGCAGAAGAGAGAGTTGGCTCTTATGACTCAATACAGTGTTTCTAACATGGGTGCGTGCAGGTTTGCAGTGTGTAGAGTAATGTGGATCTACGACTCCTTCCAAGCTTTGGGGTTAAGTGGAAGGAATACAAGAAAAGACAGAAATTAATTTGTAGGCTTTGGAGATATTTATATCTGTAATTGTTTATGTGTTGTGTTTGCAATTGTTTACCCTAAAATCTATTCCTAAGGACTTAATGCAAACTATATGCCCACTCTGTTGAAAACATTTAGAAAGTTAGTGTCCAGCTTGCAGTAAGAAATGTTACATGTAGATTTGGATAGATTAGAAATTATACTAGGTTGCTGTTAGTAGCCTATGGTAACTATGTGAGTATCCTCAGCTACTGTTTACTGATGGGCTCATTTTTATTAGCTACTGGCAATCTTGAAAACAACAGGCTGTTCCATTTCATTTCTGAGACAGGATGGAATAAGAGATTCATCTTTCCAAAGAACTAAGGAATGGACATAGAAACACATTTTATATACATAATTTATCTGACTTCTCAGGGTAACGTATTTGTAGAGTTAGCTTTAAGCAAGTCTAGTCACCTTATTCTTGTTTTCTAAAAATTACTGTTGAATAATGGGAAGCGTTATGTAAGGAGTGAATGAAAACAAGGCTTTCAGTATCGCAAAAAAATAGCATTACTTCTGAGAGAGAGCATGAAGAGCAAGGTAAAATGACAGCATGAAGATGTAAAGTTATATGAGCAATATATTTCAATAGAATTAAATCTCATGCTTCTGACATGTTTTAACATTTGCAAGAAGAGTAAACAAATTCTCAATTTCAAGTTACGCAAAGAGATTCATAAGTAATAGTTCAGATATAGCACGTTTCAAGGAATTAATTTCTAACCAGACTGTCAGTTACCATAAAACACAGTCAGACACTGAATAGATTTCTGGTACTTCTTGTTTCAATTTTGTATAGGGTTGTTTTGTTTTTTTAATAGTAAGCTAAAGGCACTTTTCTGAGATTGAAGTATTTTGGTGTGTACAGTTGGAAGTCAATATCCAACAATTAATCCTCAGTCAAAGGTCCAAAAAGCCCTGGAGTTGTATAGAAGTTATGTGTTAGGGGTTTTTTTGTTGTTGTTGTTTGTTTGGGTTTTGTTTGTTTGTTTGTTTGTTTTCCAATTTATACCTGGAGCTTGATTCAGAGGTAGAGACCTGTAGAAACCTTCTGGATTACCCCAAACCATTCAGCACTAAAAAAAACACATACCAGGACTTGGCTTTCTTTCCCTATCTTCATATTATTATGGTGCAATTTTATCACTTGCCTAAAATCCCCCAAAGGTCAATCCCAGAAGCATATGAAGATGCTACACAGCATAGAGGGTGATGTCCTGATGCTTGATGCCTGGTCTTAGATGTTCATCGTCTTGGCTGTGCAAATTTGGGCACGGTAAAGAATTGCTTACTAGCTGTGAGAGCTGCAGCACTGGAGGAGCTGGATGGGTCCATACCACCACAGTGCGAGTAGTTTGAGTGTCAATAGTGGTACATCTGTCTTGGATTTCCCAAGTATCCTGCTGTTTAAGCAGGAGACTAGAAACCAACATGAAGTAGGGTACTATCTGTGTCTGTGTGATCAAATAAACTCACTTAACTGTAGTTGCCATGGATGTGCTGTGTGGCACCTGAAGGCGAAGTGTCGTTCAGCTTATGGCTGGAGAGGGGCTTGGACCCATACAGGGGCAGGTACTCCCTCTAAGGAGTGTAAGTACATAAAACAGCAGGTTTTTCTTTAAATACAAAGAGAACGAAGAATATTTAGCAACCAGGTACAGTCTATTAATTATGTACTTAAGTACTCAAATTTTAGTTTGCCTGCAGTCAGAGACAATATCCACTTAGAATTAAAAAAAAAAAAAAGTAATTCGCTGGAGTGATTGATTTCTTGGCTGATGATTCTATGTTCAAAGTCTAGTAACCATGTATAGGAAAAGAGGCTTCTGAGACATTAAAAAAACAGCCATAAGACCAGGCTGCTACCTGTAAATACGTTTAATTGCTCTTGAAAATCTGGTAGGATGTATGAGAAATGAAAGGCACTTTATAAATGAGTAGCAGGTGCTGAGATAAATAATTGTAGAGAGAACAGTGTTTGTGATCATCTTTATCAGGGAAGGAGTGGTTTTCATGTTCTCTCCTGTGTGTTTTTTTTTTCTTATCCATTGTGTAGATTTTTATACTGTGTTCTGAAGAGAAGTTGCCTTTTCCCTTTCTAGATCTTGGCAATTTTTTTTCCCTTATTTTTAAAGGAGAGAGGCATTTGCTTCAGACTTATCCATCAATATTGCCGCGTGTTACTTATCAGTGTTTGGCAAATCCACTTGTGCTGGATGCTCTTTGTATCTTTTGGTTGATACTGATCTCTGCATCTTGTTCAGTTCCAAATTATTTTTTAATTGTGTATCATCAGAGGACCAAGAATACTTTAACATAAATTAATTTCTCTTGCTCAGAGACATTTTTAAAGCTGTTTGAAGCACCTAATCTCCCTACATTATCACAGCTTTCCCAATTACTTGAAAGTCGTAGCAGCTATGAGAAAATACTTAGCTTTAATCTATAACTATTAACCCTGGTATAGTACTGTGCTTAGCAGCTTCAGCAGATAAAGAAAAAAATCTTCTGTGAGCTCTGTACTGGTAAAAATTGCATTTTAATGAATGATATGGGTAGGCTCTGGTCCTGGGAAGAAAGTAAGATTAAAGGTCTAAGAGTTCCTAAATTGAAGCTGTGGGTGAGAGATGTGTCTACATAGAATCATAGAATCACATGGTTGGATGGGACCTATAAGATCATCTAGTCCAACCGTCTTCCCACTACCATTGCTGCCACAGCTACTAAACCATATCCTGTAGCTTCTCATCAAGCCGCCTCTTGAACACTGCCAGGGACGGAGACTCCAGTGTAACTGTCAGAAATATAGGATCTTAACTTGTTTTTGGCCAACACTGTACTTTAAAACTGAAAATAGCTTTCAGTACTGTTCAAGTACAGTTGGGCTAATCTCGCTTCAACTTTCTGTTGAAAAATATGTTAGACATTTGATATGGTAATATATTCTTTCAAGTGAAGAGAATGAAACTAGAAAATATAACACTAAGAGTTGCTTATTGTCCAGGAGGGTTAATAAATATGCCTGTTGACTACCCCTGTGCGTAGGTGGTAGAAAAGCCATGCATTTGAATCCCGCCGAAGATATTTTCTTGTGCTGTAACATTGGGAATTGGCTATTGTGCTTTCAGGCTTTCACTGTGAGAGCAGTGAAACTGGCCACAGTCAGGGTTGGCGTCTGCAATTCCATTCAAAGCAAGCTGAAATTCTCTCTCATTATGATGAGGTGGCTTTGTAATTTCCTGACTGACACGTAATAAGCTATTTATTTCTAAAATACAGCATTGCAGAAGAGGCAGATAAACTCATGAAACATGAATAGAGATTTTGAGTGTCACATAGACACAAATGGGAACAGATTGCTTGCTATTCCAAGGCAGCTAATTGGTATTTCTGGAAGGTATTTCTACATTGATTGAAATGTTTAAAGTGAAACCTTACAATTAAGATGTGTTCATCTTTTTTGCTAAATCACTCTTTAGCTTTGCAGACTGTTACTGAAAGGCAGCTCTCCCACATGTGGAGTTTGCAATATAGTAGCTCTCTCTGTAGCATAACTTTTCTTTGAACCTTATCTAAGCAGGAGGGAAAAACAATTCTTCCTCGTTTTATGGCTATATCCAAGTACATGAGATTGAAAAGACACCCTGGGTGATGAAGTCCTGTTCCTTGCTGTCACAGCCACCACATTGTACAATTCCCTTTGTGAATGTCCTCTACTCCATCTTAAAAGTAGCTTACTTGTCTCCATTGCCCTCTGTCTTGGCTATTCCAGGATATCATTGCTCTACTGATTAGGGACCTCCTAATTTTTGGTTTTAAATAGGCCAGTGTGTTCCCATTTTTTGGGCCAGTGCTGTCTTCCAGCTTGAGCAGCGCTTATTCCCCACAGTATTTCATGTCAGTGTATTTGTAGGAAGCAGGTGTGTCCTGCCTCCCACTCTCTGATTTACTAGGCTGATTGCCAAAGTCAATATTTAACAGTCTTCTTGGGGAGGTGGCTGTTCTGCTTCCTAGCCCTTTTGTTCATCATTGTAGCTTGGGTTCACATTCTTTGGTATGGATGACCAGAACTCTGCAGAGTGCCAGCTCTGAAAGCACGCTGAAAAACAAATTGCCTTTCATTTCTAAGATTTTTGGTGAACTAATGACACTGATTAGGAAAAATACCATATCCTCTCCCTCCATAGGCAGTTTAGACACACTTCATGTTGCTAAAGCATATTAATTAGCACTATCATAGTGCCTTGAGTCAAGAGCTTGATAGAAAACAGCCCACATTACATCTCTAACTTCCAAACTTTGATTTACTACGCAAGTAAAGAGGATGAAAGGAGTCACAAGTTCAAAGTTAGATGCTTATACCAGGTTGCTGCTTACAGGCTACTGTGTGATGTGTTTGATGTATTTCTCAGCCCAATACTACATAGGTATTTGAATGCCTGAAAGTCATGCAGTTGCAGAGTGAGCAATGTTAAACTGGTGACCTGCAGCCATACAGCACCTCCTGTTTGAAGTTGTACCATTAGAGCTAGCCTGAAAACATCTAGCACAACCAGCTGCCCAGAAGAAGCAGAGAATGGGAAAGAATTATGATATTTCATCTTTTTTTCCCCGCCACTTTCCCTTGGTTAACTTGATCATTTAGTTGACCTTACCTGACAGCGGTTGTCTTTCAGCAGCCTTTTATATACATGTATAAAGGTGCTATAGTGAATTAGATTGCCTCTCCTCACTGAAATAGAGAGGTGAGAGAAACAGATGGAAGGTCTCACATATGTTTATATACTCGGGCTGAGACACACTTTGGAAGAGGAGTGTTTAGAAATTAAGCCTGACAATTTTTTTGCCAGCATTTGGAATGCACTGTCTTGACATTTGCTCATGTTGCCAGAGATTTGTAAGCTGCTGAGGAAAAATGCATGTGTCTTGGGAAACAGATGCATGGCTTATTGCTGAGGGAGAGGGTAGTCTTTCCTTTTCAGATTAGAGGGGCTAAGGGCCAGCAGCCAGATCAGAAAAGGCCATCCCTGGTAAATGTGATACATTTGTATCATCAGTAAGCTTTTAAATTGCAATTTTAGCCATTGAACCAGATAACATAGCTTTTTTTTTAAAAATGAAGTTGAATGCATGGTTTTATCTCCTGCTTTCCAGATAGAGCTGAGTACTTGTTTTCCTGTAGTTCCTGTTTTCAGAAATATTACCTGAGTTTTCAGCCATGTCCTTTGCAGAAATGATGGTGTTAAAGGAAAGACACAACTCAAGATTTTACCACCGGTTCCAAGAAAGAGAGATTGTAGCCATTCCCTGACTTATTCAAAATACCATTGTTGCTTGTGTGAAGGTCAGAAGAGGCAATCCTGTAGTAACACTGCTGAGAGAAGCCTTCTAATCTTTCATTTATTTTGCAGGATTCCCAAGCCTGAGAGCAAGCCAGTGTCTGGGAGTACTGTGAGTGCTTAAATTGTTTGGGGCCCTGCCTGCGCCTGTTTCTGGCTCTGCAAAGAGATCATACGAGTTAGCTGCAACTTAAAAACCACTCTGGGGAGCCAAAGCTTTCTCTGTTTTGTCACTGCTATTCTCATTTAATTTCTGAACATCTGTGAGATAACCTTGAGAGAGGTTTAGAAGAATATAAAGATTCTTGACAAACTGCTTTTAGCTGAAATAAAAAGGTAAGGTTTGTCTTTGATGAGAAGCATCTTCAGGAGATGCTTTTCTTAAATAATGGGCTTCATTGTCAGTGAGAAGCTAGTTTCTCACAATAAATATATGTTCACCTTTCAACAACTAACTCCATTGTGCCAGTCAATATTTTTCAAGGTAAGGAGTTATACAATAAGGTAGCAGTTCAGTAAATGGAATTAGAAAGAATAAGCATAAAAGTTGGAATAATAAAACATTAAAGAGAGAAATGCTCATAATGAAATGTTGGTTTTGTTCTGGAGGGGTTAGAATCTCACTGCTGTTGAGTAATAATGTACGAACAAAAGCCTCAACTTAAATTCCGAATTCCTGACACGATTATGCATAGGAGGGAGGATTTGAATACATATGTTCTGTGGTATCAGGAATGTCTGATTATTCTAGGAATAAAATATAATACACAATGATAGTTGTCAATATTCAGTTATCTTTTACTCGTGCATAGCTATTACACCCTGACATCTTCTCCTGGAAGTCTGCAGATGGCTGTTGGTGTTTCTGTCTAAAAGCACATAGCATAGATGGGGACAGGACAGGGATGAAAACTACTCAGTGTTTTTGTTAATGACCTTGACAAAGAACTGGAAAACGACCTTTATGAAAACTACTCAGTGTTTTTGTTAATGACCTCGACAAAGAACTGGAGAACGACCTTTTTAAATCCTCAGAGGACACTAAGTGGAGAGGGTGCCACAAATATGCTGGAGAATTAAAGGCTCAGGACTTGAAATGATCTTGACAAACTGGAGGTGTAGTCTGAAAAGAATAAAGTCATCAAAAGGTACAAATGTAAAGCACTGTGCTCAGGAATAATGATGGCATGGGGAGAGCTCACTCCGTAGCATTTGTACAGAAAAGGATGACAGTTTCAGGGAAAGGCTGTAAAAAGAAAAATCCTGTTGGGGTATGTAAATGAGATATAAAGCCTGGGAGGTAGAAAAATGAGGAGTTCTGCATTATGATGGCTTCTCCTAGGATATCAGGTATGAAATCCTACAGCATTTGGGTACTGAAATCCCAGAAAGTTGTGCACCAATTGAGGACTGCGTAAAGAGAGGAAAAGAGAGTTGTTGGAAGTGTGGGAACACGACCTGTGAGGAAAGATGAAGCAAACTGATGCTCTTTAGCTTGAAGAAGAGGGGATTGAGAGGATTCCTCCTTTGCGCACATTTACAGATTGTTGCAGGGTGGAAAGGAATGGCTTGTTCTGCCTGACTGCTGTTGGTAAAGCAAGAAAGAACAGGCTTAATTTAAAGTGAAGAAAATTCAGAGGTGCTCACTAGGACTTTTTAAAGGTAAGGATACTGAAATGCTAGCATAGATTGGAAAGATCGAAATCTCTGTCAGACTCTGAGGTCCTTAAGAACAGGCTGCAGAAATACACATCAAGAATAACATATGTACAGCTGTCTTGCCACAGGGCACAGAAAAACAATCCTTTCCAAGCTCGCCACTTGGCCCTGTAGTCTGGTGATTTTTCTCAATGCCTGCGTGACTTATGTGTGTTGGGCAACAGTGTAACTGATAACCTGTGCCTTCCCATTCCAGATTACATTATAGAGAAGAATAAAATCAATGATGTTTATGAGAAAGTTACAGCAAAGGCAGAGCAAAGCACGTAGCTGTTGAACATAAGCTCTGTTCCTCCAGAGCTGCTTAGTGATTTGTTTTGATCAGCAGGCTTTTTTCGTAACATGTTAACCCCCCAGAGTAGTGAAGAAGAGAACAAGGGGGCTGGACAATACTGTGTGTAGGTGGCAGAATTTATCTCTTGCCATAGAATAATCTTTCCAGAGTTGCATATACGCATCCTTGGTCCCCTCCCCCAGATCTGCTATTTTCTTCATTTTACTGCATTTGGCAATTTTATCTACATAGAAATAAAGAATCTAGAATTGCTTAATTGCTTGCGATGTCAGCAACCATCCATCTCAAATTGCTTTTCTCATTCATCTCATAAAACAAAATAAAATTGAGTTAGTGACTTGCTGAAAACCAAGTTTCTGAGCTGCTTATTTGAGAAGTAAAAAACCAGACAGACAGACTGTGGTGGAGTTTGCATTCTGCCTGCTCTGTGCTGGTGCGTGCTTGCAAGTCTGTTGCAGGAATGAAGGCTGTATGCTCCCAAAGACCTGAAGCTTCCTTAAATCAAGTGTAATGGCTGCTTCAAAAATGCTGGTTATTTCCCCTATACCTGCCTACCTAGTAGGTAACCTGGATTTACTGTTTTATTAGGTACCTTTGAGTACCTTTTGAAAGATATGTTGTCCCAGTAAGATGAATTCAGCATGAATATTTGCTAGAATAAACAAATCTGTTGAGCTGTGCTTTCCATTTAATGGATAGTGTCTAGCTCTTCAGGCTTTTTGTATCAGAGATTTTATTTTGTTGCCTTTTTCTATAAACTGAACAGTATTTCTAATTTTTTCAGTCAAGACTCTGACCTCCTCAAGGTCTGTGTGAGAACTGTCAATCAGAGTCTATATTTCAAATTTATTATGAAATAGGTAAATGGCTATAAAACGCATAAAAATAATCGTTGGACAAGCTACTCACTGAAATACTTGAATAAGTTACTAGTCTTTCACTATTTTGATAAATTTGGTCATGAAATAAAGAAGACACAATATCTTTCATATTTTCCTAGTTACCCACATTGTAAATTCATAAAAGTACAAAGAAATGGGATTTTAAAAGTAGAGCCATAACAGTATGGGCTTCATGGCTTGCTGGGACGGATATGTGAAATTCAGGCTGCCTTTTCACTCCAAAGCTGGCCCAAACCCTCCAAATCGTACCCTAGGGGGTGAAAGAGCGCACGTCAAAGTGTGTTTCCTAATTGGATTCCACTGGGACGAGGAAGGAAGGAACAGGCACTTTCTTTTCTTGATAATAAATTCATACACAGACTGAAGTATAGCATGACCTTGCCTGTTCACTGGTTGAAAAATGGAATTGCTGTCTTGGCTAATTATTGTTCAAGTTTGGTTTTATTTAAAGGAAAGATTAAAGAGCTGTTTCATGAATCAAAAATGCTTGTAAATTGAAACCTTAGCTTTTGTTTGAATGAATGTGATTAAATCCCTCAGAAACCTATGGAAGATGGATGATCATTAGCCAAATGTTTTGAAATTGACCTTTCTTCCATGTCAGAAAAAAAATCGGCTATTGGCATTTATTTTCAGGGCTTTTGCCTCAAGTCAACTGAGAAGATTTTCATTTTGGCGAAATGAGCTGTGGCAAAACTGTCAAATGTATTTTTTTCAATGGAGAAATCAAATGATTGCTTGATTACAACAAGAACAACAAACCCAAATGTGGTTGGTTCATCTGAAACACCAAAGTAAAATATTTTTTGCCTGGGTGGCTGAGCTGTATGTGCTGCAGGATTTGTGAATTACATAATTACATAAATTCCACTCCTTTTCCCACCCCAACATCTGGATTCTTCAAGAGTTTGTGAGTGGATTTCATGCGTTCCAGTTCATGAAGCTCCATGATTGCTAGCATCACACTTCCGTAGTGTTATAGGCATTGGTGAAGAATGGCTGGAGAATGTATTTCACAGGCTGGTCTTGTAGGTTTTTCTTTTGACAGCATCAGGAAAAAAAAATATTACCTGGCTTGTAGAAGACAGCAAAGACAGGAGGCTGCTCGCAGGGTTATTACAGTTCCTCTGAACAGCATGAGCAGTGCAAATCAATCAATGATGGAGCTAGAAGGGGACTATCACTGGCTGATTTAAAACATGTAAATGACATCCAAGACTCTGAAGAAGCTAAAATTGAAGCAAAAAACCTCTTCAAAGTCAGCAAAAGAAACTGTTGTACATTTTTATTCTTCTGCTGTTTTCTATACTCATTATATTCCTCAGAATTTGAAAAAAAAGCTTGAAAAACTCACTCTCAGCATAATCTAAATAACTAATCTAAAAAACTCAGCATTGATCAGGAAATACAAGTTGCTGTGAGAGCCAGAGAAGCACAGCTGACAGTAAAAGACCTAATGGTTCATTTCAGACCCCTCTAACCTACACAGAGATTTAATAATAAATCTTGACGCATTGGTAAAAATATATACAGAAGGAAGGAAGAACAGTGAGTGTCAACACCTTCTACAATATATTTTTCTTTTTATTGGTCACAGCTGTGTTCTTTAGTTCACAATTTTGGTGTCAACCTCTATGAAAAACATGGCTTTTTTTTTTTTTTCCAAGACTACAAAGCTTTTATGCTGATGATGTTACTGTGAAACACTACAACATGCTTAAGAGGGCAACTTCTCAGTCAATATGTACCTTGGTGTATTTGCAAAAAACGTGTGCCTTGTAGAGCAGCAAATACATTTTAAATTGCTTTTTGAAGCATTTTGGCTTACTTTCAATTCCTCCTCGCACATTTGCAATGGAATTATTTATTAATCTCTCACAGTTGCATCTGTGGGACTATATAGGTGTCACTGAGAACATGAGTTGAAGAAAATGAACAAAGCTGTCCCGTTGAGATACAGCTTCACAAATCAATTAGGTCTTTGCGGCCAGCAGTGACAGAGAGGGAAAGCCCCACTTGAGTACACTTGTTTGGCAACTATGAAAACCGATACCTATAAATGGTGTGATGATAATTGCTGATTTGCACAGTGGTACTGCCTGAAGAATTAAATAGCGAGGGCTTGGCAGAGAGAGGTGGTTGGAAGCTGTGGCTTTTCTCCTTGAGACCATTCATGTCGCAAATTGTTATTAACTGGTCCCTGCTAGTGTGTTTTTTATTTAGATTTAACATTAAGCAAAACACCTGTGCACAGGCCCCCGACAGCCACTTTGGCAGTAATTAGATTTGCAATAGCTGCCCAGCAGTGCGAAAACAAATGTAGCAATAAATAAGCTCTGTCAGCCAGTGTCAATGAAAACGATGCTTTAGCCCAGCAGATGAAAATAGAAGAATTCCACTGAAGCCTTACATTTCCAAAGCTGCCCAGGAACAGGCATTCAGTCTTTTCTGAAAACCCTGTCTGGAGGCTGGTGTTGCTTCTGGAAAGTAACCTGTATTGGATTATTTGAGGTGAGAGGAGTGTGCCCCATTTTTTGGGGAGGTTCCTCTGGAGAGCATCCTGCAGCGGAGCCTCGATCTTCTCACTCTGAAGATCTCTGCTGAGGGTTATTACAGCTGGGGCAGGAGCTAATTGAGAGAGGAATGACCTGGTGGGCTGTATATCCCCTGAAAGCACTCCGAGTGCCACGCAGAGGGAAAAATAGGGTCTTGTATTTTGTAGTGTGTTGTGTGCTCCTGGTGAGTTTCCCTGCTTTGTGATACATGTAGCTGTCATCCTTGCTGAAGCCAAGCAACTAATTGGCATCACAGGTTCTTATGGTTACCATCTATCAATATATGAAAAGGGATACTGCTTTCTATGCCTGTGAACTAATTATATTTTACAAACAGTGTGTTCTTTTAAAAAGAGTGGTGAGTGAATTTTTTTACATAGACTCCAAAGACAGAGAAGTTTCCAGAATCACAGAAGTGTGAATATTTAAAATTTTCTTGCTATAAAGAAAAATAAAGCTTATTATCAGGAAAAAACCACCATTGTCAGTCTTAAAAATAATGATATGAGGAAATTAGTTCTAGCAAAAGGAGAAATAAGTACTTTTAAGTTAAATATAATGTAAATTTGGACAGTTATTTTTCTCTTAGTTTCCCTGAGAATTCAACGGAATCCCTAGTTTATACACAAGCAGGCAATATAAGTTATATATGGGTTGTTTACACCAACTGGAGACAATGTAAGTTATATATGGGTTGTTTACACGAACTGGAGTATGGATGGATGAATTCTTTTAAAGTACAGAAAGCTCAAAAATAGAGAAACAATTTTTTTTTTTTTTTTTTTTTAGATCTTGTACTCTGGAAGTAAATGAGGGAGCAGAGAGGGTGCGGTAACCATCTGCATGTGCTCATCGCTGAAGGCCAATATGAGGTAACTGAATTATCTCAGCCCTCAATAAAGGAAATGAAGATAATTTGGGTGACCTTGTAGCTGCTGAAAGGCTGGGAGAAAGTACGCAAAACGCTTGTGCTGATTTAGAAACAATAGCAAGGAAAGAAATTTAAAGAGCAGGTTGCCAGGGAATCATATAAGCCATCTCCTGTACAGGGCATGCCTGCGTCAGCGCAGGAAAAAGTAGCAGCTCTGAGTGTATCAGGGGTGAAATTTGTGAGCTGGGTGCAGAATAATAATTTCCCTTAAACCAGGAAACTGCTGGGAGAAAAAGTTCACAATCACATTTGTTCGTTGTGCTACGGATCAGTCAGGGCATGAGACAAATCTTGCCTTCTGCTAGGCTAAGGCCACTAACAGTGTTTTCAACCTACTTTGGGAAAATAGAAAAGCATACATCGAGGGGCTAGTGCATGTTTTTGATGCCCACAAGAAACCATCTGCAGGACAGTCATAAAGCACTGCTGCCTAAATTTATAAATATTACACCCTGTGTCAGTAGGATTTCAGTCAGAGTTGGCACACAGCCTGCACTTTTAAAAACAAACAAAACATCACCTGATCATGCAGTAAATAAATATGGAGTTTCATGACTGCTATTTTAACATGCACGTATTTAAAGATGCCCTCTTGTTTTGGGGAAAAGTAGCACTAGATGAAAACACTGGCTACGCTTGTGTTTTACTTGCAAATCCCAATGATTTCTGAGAAAAATGGAAATAGAAAATAGTTAAAGAGTACAAGTGGAAACTAAGACTGGAATTCATTATTTGAATCAAGCTCTTACATTCAGTGATCTAAAATTGTGATTATATCTGTTAATTGGAGTTGCTTTCACCGCCTGCTGGTTCTTCACTTTGGTCACTGTATTACGACAAATAATTGTGATGGTTCTGCTGCCGTGGCGAGGAACACTTCATTCCTCAGCTGTGAGCGGTACAAAATCTGGTTTACTACCTTCCTCTGGCACATTGGGGCTGATCTTAGCTGGAGGTGGGGTGCAAGACTCCTATGGGCCAGTTCTTTGAGGTGGCACAAAGGATCCCTTTTCCAGTTTTGGCTTCTATGTATATGTTTGTCTTTGAGCATCTTTGAGTTGGAGACGGAAATGACTTTGCCCCCCAGGGATCTCACAGGTTTCCACCTTTCTCTGACGCCTGGGGAGCGATTCTCTTGCTAGGGTTGTCAGGGCTTATGGCGCTCAATCACTTCCCCACTACTACCGCCATCTCGGGAATAATTGTCTTGTTCTCTGTCAGTGAAACAGATGCCTCCTAACTGCAGCACGTTAGACTGACTTTGTAAAGGGGAGTCAGAGAGAAACTAAAGGGGAGTTGGGTTTTTTCCCCTCTCACTTTGTGAGAGAATATGACTAAAATAGAAAAACAGAGCAGAAAAGATGGAAAAAAACTTTTTCCAAAGGCAGCCAGTGCAGTTATGTGGAACACTCTTCTTTCCTCAGAGACACTTTTCCACAGACTGGAGCCCACTCACGCAGCCTCTGACTCCCTCTGATCTCTGTGGAGGGTGGTGGTAGTGCTGCGCTGTGTGGGAACCGTCCCTCACCCTGCTGTGGTGGCTGACTGCTGTAAGACAATTGACTTTGATAACTCCAGTGAAAGGAGCAGTCCACACCTCACCTAGATCTGCTGACAACTTTCGAGAGTCAGCATTGTGTTGCTCATACAACAGCATACACGGTATGATGAATAACTGTAATTGAACTTTTAAAAGAACTAAGAGCTTGAAATAGCATGTGGGCTGTATTGAATACCCATAAATAAGGTGTAATTCCAAGCTTTAAGAATAATGGCCTCCAAGAGTAGAGCTAGTATTCCCTCTTAAAAACTTTTAAATAAAATTATATTCTTAATTAATATTTTCCATTAAGGAAGAAGTGATTTTTTCCCTCCTCTATTTTTTAGTTTAATAGAAACTTTTTTTTTTATTTTATTTTTGCGCAGCAGAGATGAACAACTAAGAGAAACTATTTGTTCCCATTTATTTTTCTTTTGGTCCTTTTCTCCACACCCAGAGAAGGGCAACAAAGCTTGTGAAAGGTCTGGAGAACAAGTCTTATGAGGAGTGGCTGAGGAAACTGAGGTTGTTTAGTCTGGGGAAAAGGAGGCTGAGGGGAGACCTTATTGGTCTCTACAACTACCTGAAAGGAGGATGTAGCAAGGTGGGTGTCGGTCTGTTTTCCCAAGTAACAAGAGATAGGACAAGAGGAAATGGCCTCAAGTTATGCCAGGGGAGGTTTAGATTGGATATTAGGAAAAATGTCTTCACTGAAAGAGTTGTCAAGCAGTGGAACAGGCTGCTCAGAGAAGTGGTGGAGTCACCATCCGTGGAGGTATTCAAAAGATGTGTAGATGTGGTACTTAGGGACATGGTTTAGTGGTGGAGCTGGCAGTGCTAGTTTAAGGGTTGGACCTGATGATCTTAAGGGTCTTTTCCAGCCTAAATAATTCTGTAACTTCCTTTTCTTTGCCACTCTTAACGCTTTAATCTCTTTCCTGTTGTTTTCACTCTCCTTTCTTGGTCTTGGGTTGGCTTTAAAGATAAGATGATGTTGCAATGGTTAAATTGCACTTGAAAGTAAAAAGTGTACCTGAAGCACCTCCACGTGAGTTATATCTTATAGTGTTCTGGTTTTGTTAGTGAGGGGGGCCCTAAGGTGGCAGCTTCTGTAGGAAACTGCTAGAAGTCGCTCCCCTTTGTTCAGTGGACTCGGCCCTGCCTAGGGCGGACCCACTGCTGGCCAAGGCCAAACCAACTGGTAGCAGAATGTTCCGTGATAACGTCTCTGCGATAACGTATTTAAGAAGGGGAAAACAGGAAAAAAGAGAGAAGAGAAGAAGTGAAGAAGCAGAAGTGGGGGCAGAGAGGGGGAGGCATGAGCCTTGTAGGCCTTGCAGGCCTCACCCTCTGGACTCCTGTTGGGCAGCTGACTGGGCCCAACTCGGCCCAGCCCAGCTGCAAGAGGCGGAGAGGAGATGAGAAGTAAATGAGGTGTAAAAAAGATCCTGCCAGGCGTCTGCCAGCCTGTTGTAAAGATTTTTTTTTTTTCTTCTGAGAGGAACGGCTGTGGACGCCGAGGTCAGTGAAGAAGGAGGGGGAGGAGTAATGCGGCTCCTGGCCAAGATTCCCCTGCAGCCTGTGGTGACGACCGTGGTGGAGCAGGTTGTCCCCCTGCAGCCCATGGAGGTCCACGGAGGAGCAGAGATTCACCTCCATCCCATGGAGGACCCCACACCGGGGCAGGCAGATGCCTGAAGGAGGCTGTGGCCCGTGGAGGGCCCGCTGGGACAGCTGTTCTAGAGGGACTGCACCCCATGGAAGAGATGACCCACGCCAGAGCAGTTTCAGGAAGGACTGAAACCCCACGCTGGAGCAGAGGAGGAATGCGAGGAGTTCTTCCCCTGATGATGAAGCAGCGGCATAAAACAACGCGTGATGAACTGACCGCAACCCTCATTCCCTCTTCCCCCCTGTGCCCCTCGGGGGGGAGAAGGTAGTAGAGATAATGCTAAGCCTGGGAAGAGGGAGGGGTGGGTGGAGGTTATCTTGTTCCCTGTCTCATTCTCCTGCTAGGTAATTAAAAAAGGAGGCATATACTGAAATTTTCCAACTCTCAGCCTTGGGAGGACTATTCACTGTTAAACAGCTGTACTTGCTCAAACTATTCACTGAAAATATACTAGCTGTAAGTACAGATTATGTACCGTGAGCAATTATATAAGATTATAATACTTATTTGTGGAATATCAAGATGACTAAAATAACTTTGCTAATTTAGGAAAAAGCTGCTACCACTGCTTCTTGAATCAAACCAAATAATAATTTGAGCTGCAATTTCTGGCACAAAGAAATCAGTGAAAAGTCCCATTTACGTAATATATGTTGACCAAATAAAATAATGATTTTGCACAGAGTTATGTGGGTTTGCTAAAAGCAAACTAGAGAATTATTTTCCAAGAGCAGGCCTGGTGTAAAAGGTTAATGAGAAACTTGTAACTCCTACCATTTATTTTCAAGGTTTTTTGAATGCGTCACACATGTCATTTGAGTCAAAGTTACTAAGCATGTGTTTATTCCGTATAATGAAAATTGTACTGCCACAAAACTCACTTTTATTAGTGAATGATGGCATTTGTATTTTCAACACGGTTTTATGACAGACTTTAAAGTTTGAAGATATTTACTGTAGTTGCAATGTAAGCACTTTAACAAGGCCCAACAGATGAATGATGGCAAGGAATTTCCTTTACCTAGCTGCACAACATGGACCAGTTCTCAAAGGTGAGTTATCTTGTTTCACAACAGAGAGAATACAATGGCTCTTGTTGCAACTTTGAATTCAGGCTCAGCCAAAACAAGCATTCATTGAAAATTTTTTTAAACATAAAGTGTTACAATTTTTTTTAAGCGTATAGTAAATTCAACACATGGAGAAGATGTGTGGAATGCACCTATCTAAAAAAAAAGAATCTTAAAAGATGTGGTATAAAGTAATTCCCACATGCCAGCTAACTAGAGCAGGTTTTTTGATACTAGCATGCTCAGCCTGTGACAATATCAAGGACTCTATTTTTTCAGAGGTATTTGCCTTGTCTTTCACCACAATATTACAGTTTTAATTACCTTGTAGTGTTTCTTAGGAGCTTATTCTAGTTTCCGGTGTCCTTTCCTCTGGCGGCACTGCCAGTACTAACTGCCTGTCCATTACACGAGCACTCACACGGGGCAGCCCGCGCGACAGAGAAGCTCAGCTTGTGTTCTCTGGACTACCTATGAGGGGTCTGGAAAAGGGCAGTGGAAAAATAATTGCTGTTCAGCCACTTATGCATGCCAGATTCCCAAAGGACTACAGTTCTTCTGGAAGATGTTTAGGGCTTTCTCATTCCCAGAGGGCTGTGAAGGGTGAAGAAGAAAGTAAAACTTCTGTGATTTAAGTGACAGGAAGAAAAGGACAAAAAGGAATACCCAGTACACCTACTACTTGCTGTCTGACATGCTGTTTATTTATGTTTTTTACCTCAGCTAAATGAGTCATGGCTTTAAATAAGAAAAGAACAGAACTGACAAATGACAGATGTGAGATTCTCTCCAGAGTTATCTTTCCTGCAAACAGTCAGCAAAACAGCAGCTGAGAGAGAAGCTGATAGCTTTTTCCAAACACCCCAAGAACACTTGAGAAGGCGAGCAGCTAGTTTAAGCTGGGAAACTAATGCAGACCAGGAGCAGGTGAAACAGGGACAACTTTCTCCTGGAACATGCCTTAGATATTGGCTTGCCCTGGGTGTTCCAGACTTTCAGCTTGTGTCTATAACAATGTTTACAGTGAACTGTATTAAAATGCTAAAGAGTTCCAGTCACGGAGTCTTGAGAGATGGGAAGAAAAAAAATACATGTTAATTAAAACTTTTCTGCAGTGTTCTTCTGTAGGAGTACGCCTGATAAGGAAGGGTAGTCTCTGGAGTCAGCAGAGTTTTGTAAAGCCAGGAAAAGATGGATATGTCTTTCTCGAATGAAATCTCAAAATCTTGACAGTTTGTTCTCTGAAGGTCTCTAATGTTATCAAATATTAAATGCTGAGTATTTGATTATCATGGTATATATTTTGCCTCTGAATTAAAAAAAAAAAAAGTAATCAAGTCTTCTGGAAAATACAATTTTTGTTTTTGCATGGAAATGATAAGAAAAGGTCCTCAATGACACTTTGCCAAAGGCAAAAAGATAAGACTAAATAATGAGGACTGATATAAGCCAGTGTGATTTAAAGCAACAAGCAAGCAATCATGTTTTAATAACTGAATTTACTTTTCTTTTGCATTCAAACGTAATTGTTTTGCAAAGAAAGGCTGACCTGCACTGAATGATAACTCTTATGGTAAGCTGATTGGCAGTGAAGTTTAATCTGTAGGGTCAATTTGATACAGTTAATTTTGACAGCTATCAAAAAACTCCATTACCAATTCTTCAGTCAATTACTTTCCTCATTCAGTGGTTTTCCTTCTTTACAGTGTTGGTGCTAAATATGCAATTCAAAAAATTCTAAGTTGTTTTTAAAAAATGTAATTGTTTCAAATGTAATTTTAAGTAGAAAATGTATTTAAAAAACTATTTAACTTCTAGATTTTTCTTTTCCCAAAAGTGATGACTTACACTCTTCCTGATAAGCAGAAACCAATGCAGGTTAAAAAAATCATAGCTTTTTTTTCAGTTGTGCACTGAAATAGCTTGGCTATTGTTAACTTGAGGATATTGAAGACAGAGTGATTAGCAAATGTCATGTTAATCCTGAATGCAGACAAAGTTCAGCTGTATCATATAAAATCAGTGATAATTGAAAATGGTACTTTCACGTCCAGCAACCACTTCCTCTCCTCTATCCCACGTTCCTGCATCCCTCCCTGTCCCACCAGGACATGGTGAGGCTGGTTTCTGTGAACATGACTCATCAACGTGTCCTCTAGCACAGGACTTGCGCTCTGCCCGAGCCTCGGCCTGTGCACCAAACAGCAAGGCAGCTGGAACCTGCACTAGAGAAAAAATTACTGCAGGCACGCTGCTTTTCCTTCGGTCTTCCTCAGGCCTCAGTTTGTCTGGTTAATATATCTTACTGATCTGCTTCTCACTAGGAGATCACAAGTCATTTTCATAGCAATGGCACCACCACAGATGATGTCCATCGTACAGCTGTTTCCCCGTTCGGCATGCCAGGGTCTCAGACTGAAGTGGCAGCTGATGTCAGGTAGGCTGGGCAGTGACATGGAAGGGACACCTCCCAGCTGAGCGTAGTTGTGTCTTAAGGCTTTTTTTTTCTTTGCATTTAGTGACTCTCATAGGAAAAGGAAAACTTTTTATAATTCCTGGATTGGGTTGATTTTTACTTTTCTGTGGATAAAAGTCATAGGAGAGCAATTTTCAAGGCTTGTCAAGTCTTGTCAGTCTGGAACCTGAAGTCAGCAATGAATGAAAACCTGAACGAGCACGATTTGGCAGCTTCTCAGAATTGTCAATGATATTCATGATGTTTGCTAAAAATCATCTCTATTTTTTAATCTCGGTCAAGTTATTAATTTTTTTTTCTCGAGGCGTTTAATAGTTCAACACAATGGATTTAATGATAACCTGGAAAACTAAACACTGTCCTCTCAGAATTGTGGTTTTAATATTTTATGCTTTTGTCAGCTTGAAAATAGAAAATATAACCAGGCAAATTCTTCAGCAAAAGGGCTAGCTGTCTAAATAATGTAAGTGCAGTTGAGTGTTGCAGTACTCACAAATACAGATAAATGAGAAACATAAATTGTTGATTCAGATGTCAGAGTAAATCTGAAGATACAGGAGCACAGGACTTGAAACAAATGGGACTTAATGATCTTGACATTCCAGCGTGTCTGTGACAGCTTCTGCTACATCATGCAATCCTTTATGGAAACTACCTTTGAATGCTTTGCATCCTCTACTCTTCTTGGGAAGTTGTTCAGGAACCTCACTCTGAGAACCTTTATGAGTAAAGGATGGCCATAGTGCATGAGATTGTGAAGATCCATTCAGTTTATCAGGTGTATCTGAGAGCAGCTTAGGCAAACGTTAACAGGGGGCAAGTATACACTGCTAACTCCTCTGCAGTTTTCCACTGCAGTAATAAACACATTAAGTAGTTAAATTTATGTATTGTCAATTTTTTCTTTCCTTATTGCTCTGGTCACTTTTGGAACCCACATAACTATGCTGCATGGAAGAGCTTTTTGCTTTTTTGAACCTAACTGCTAGTTTCACTTCATGCCCTATTTTTCATTTTGTTTAGTGTTTGCTTCATTTGTTTTTTCTTTTAAGAAACAACCACACTCACTTCACCAGCTTCTGTCACTCAGCATTATTCTTTTAGACTTCTATTCTCTCTCCCTTTTAATCATGCCTTTCCAAGCTGAAGAGTTTTGGACATGAGAAAACTTGTTACCATTAGCCATTCTTTTCTGTGTCTTTTCCAGTTTGGCTCGATTGTTTTTAAACTGAAAGGAATCAGAACTGCATCTTGTGTTCAACATATTGGCATAGCATAGGCAAGCTTTTGTCAAAATGTTGACTTTTCCTGATTCTTAAACTAAAGTTATTCATAGCATCTGCTTTTGGCCCAGCAGAGTTATCCAGCTTACGTAGCTTTTCTTGTTCTCCACAGTTTATGTTTTTAAGTGTCTGAAAAGAGCAATCAAATTCTCTCTCTGCAGTTACTTCAAGCCTTTTCTGGGATGAGGTTACACTGAGTTGCTGCTGAGCCACAGAAGACTGTTCCCATGAGTTTGTGTACAAAACATCCACTTGTTTTTAAACAGCGGGGCTGGAGGGCTGCCCAGTGCATCTGCACAGCATGGTTGCTTGGAGACACCAAAGTTGCTGGCACAAGGCTCCTTCAAAAAGGCTCCTCTAGTGCTTGCTTTGCTATCACAAGACACATGACCTGTCACTGCACTGCACAAGCTGAAGTAAGGAATATGTGGGCTTGCCTCGCTCTGCCAAACCCTCGTATCCGAGGGATGAGATATTTGGGTGTGAGGCTAGCAGTTCCCCAGGCTCATCTGCTATGACCTAGCAGCTCACAAAAAGTAGAGCAGCGCTCCTCCCTATCCAGGAGGTGGCATGCAGCCCTCTTTCCCTGGCTTTTTCCTCCGTTTCTCTCCATCTTGTCCAGACCTTCTTCCTGGCATCATCCAGCCTGGCTTGGTGTCCTCAGCACAGCTGTATGGGGCAAGACACTTCACTGCATGGTGCTGGGAGAACAAGGAGCTGTTTAGATGTGAACTCTTCTTCCCCGTGGCCCCATGTTAGGGTGCATGTGTCATCTAGCAGCACGCAGTTTATCTTAGGCAAGAGCTGATGGGGAAAAAAGAAAACCTATGCAATGGATTTCAGATGGCAGAGGGGAGTTGTAGTCCAGTGGAAAAAACACTAGCCTAATGCCTGAGTCCCATGCCTGGTTTTGTTTATGGAATTCCTTAATAGGCTGGATATTTTATGAACTTTTTTTTCCCATATAAAATGATCTAAATAAAAAATTCATGGTGGGCAGTGTACAATATAATGACAGCTGTGAAATACTAAATAGCAAAGACTTGATTCATAGCTCTATTCTTCTTGTCTCCATTACATTCAGGAGAAAACTACTTAGATTCACTGCACAGTGTTTACTTCGTAAACTATTCACACTCATACAAAACAAAGACAACAATGGCCCTGAATACATTTCTGTAATGTGAAAAATTACTTGTGTCCAAAATGCTTATTGATAGTGACACCGTTTAAAAATCAGATTGTTCCATTGCACTTCAGTTAATATAAGATTCCCAGAATTTCTTACACAATTCAATCTTTAATGCCCAGATTTGTTCCAGGAAACTCCTGGTTATGTTTATTTTTTAATTTTTATTTTTAAATGAACTTGCTTTTTTTCCACTTTATTGGCCTTTTTATCCTTGCATTACACTGAGGAAGTTGTTTTTGTGTCTCGAGACTGTTGAGGCCAGGCCTGTAAAGTGTTGTGAAAGTGTATGTTGTACCAGCATATAAAGATTCAAGTCCCTTCAGGCTCTCAAAAGAGTTGAAAGCGATGGCAGCTCAACGCCTAGCTGCTTCTGCAAATCTCACTTCTCTTATGTATAGTTTAGGTACCTATGAAAGCTTCCTGTAGCAGACCACCACCCAACTGCATAAAATTGTCCAAAAACCTAGTCTTTGGTGATTGCATCTACCTATGATAGCCTTTTGTTGTTTCAGCCTTAGGCTGAAATTCTGTGACTGACAGTGAAAATTCTACATATCTATTTCTAGTTGGTTATGGCATTTGGTTATTTAATAATTTAATAACATTTAAAATTCTTTTGGAACTGGATCCACTTTTAAACTATTATTCAAAAGCAAGGTACAACCTTGCTTTTTAACCGTGCTGAGGTGGTGCTTGAAGGGAGAAATAATTTTTTTTTTTTTTTTCCCACATGGACTGTGAGAATGAGACTCTACCTCTTCCCACTTCTGTTCTTTCCCCTCTGTCTCATTCTTGCTACTGCTTTTGCCAGCCCACTGACCACCTCGTTAGTCTGATGTGACTCTGTGTGACAACTTGTACCTATTCCTCTTCCATACCTACTGCCTAAAGGAGGTGATAACTGGTAGACCTCTCTTTTTCACATCTGGACAGCCTTTCTTTTTCTGCCCCCTAACAATCCTTAGAATGTTAACAAAACCTTGTTTGGAGATTAACTCATATTCTACAGATTAATGTGTAGGCTTGCAGAATGTGTTCAGACAAATTTTGGTTCCTATTTCCTCCTCTAGCAATAACATCTATGTGCTGACATTATGTGCTGTGACACTTCATTTATGGTAATACATTAACTGAAATTAAATTAGCTGTCACGGAAGTGATCACCATCATCCTTAGCCAGGTTGAAAACAACTCTCAAACCCTTAAAAGCACAGAATTCAATTGCTTTAGTATACTGTTGATCCTGGCATTTTCAAGATGTATTCAGTTAAATGCCCTAAACCAATTTATTCATAAGGATTATACCCTGGAATCTGCCTGTACCTTGAAATCTGTGTTTTTGCAGATATATCTCCTTCTGTAAATTTTATTTTTGGGGACAGCAGGTGGTAACACGAATAAAAGCAGCAGAAGTATGCTAACATGAGCCTCTTGCTGCTTAGCACGTTGTGCTACCCTTTCTAGCCAGAGATATGCAAAACATTAAAAAGGAATAACAATGATTTAATATTCAAATTGAAAGAAAGAAATCACTCATTCAGAGCAAGCTAATCTAATTTAGAATAATACAGGTATGTGAAATTAATCACATCTTACTAAATCATGGTGCAATAGCATCTTAGCAGGGTCAGCGGTCACAACAGTATTAAAGAACGCTTAAAAGATACACAGGTTATAGCCAAAGAGCCCGATTACCATTCACATGAGCCCCACATTGCCTGTGCCTGGCCATAGTAAGGGCCCTGTGATTTATCCTTACTTTTGCGTACTGTGTGAATGGTTTAGAGCGGTGTACAGGGATTTCATTAACTGACTTCTTTTCTCCCTTCCGAAATATTGTGATCATCTTTAAATTAGAAAACTGCTGCCAATCAGACCAAACATCTAGAGGATAGAATGTGTTTTGATGTGATATTCTGGTGTAACCTGCTCGGAGTTCATGGTTGCTGCAGTTGTAAGAGAAGTAATCAAAGTGTGTGAGGGAGGCTAGAGGGCCACCTTGACCTTTGCTTGGCCTTTTTAAAATTATGCCCCTGAGCTCCTCTTTGGTAACCTGAGGTGACCCAACAAGAAAGACAATTGCTCTGTATTTTTCAATTTCAGAGGCTGGCAGTTGGCTGCACATATCTGGAGCAACCCAAGTAAGGTTTCCTCTCAAGCTGGTGTATGTGTATTTTTGAGGACCCAGACCTGTGGAAGACTTTTGATGGACGTGAATTTCTTGCATAGCTGAAACAGCAGGGAGGCAGGATTGGCACGAAAATGCAAGTATTTGAACTTGAAATGAGGTGGATGATACCTCTTTTTAATGCAGCTGGAGTTAATTTGGAGCAGTCTGCAACTTCCAGAGTATTCCTATGGATCTAACAGACTTTAATTAGTGGTGATTTAATTAATCTTGGCTAGATCATAACCTGACTTGTTTTCTGCTGTGAGGTGACTGAAAGTTTTCAGCCCCAGCACATCAGCAACTGAGACAGATCGAGCTCTTACAAGCTGAATGCTGTTTGATGCCAGGGCCGGTACCAAAACTACAACTGTGATCGGTAACAATGAGGAGAACAAGGGTGAACTATCAGCCTCTTTGATGGTTCACTTAACTGAGTGTTGGCTTTGATGTTAAGACGGAAGTCAGTGCTGGTAAGGCTGCCATACCATGACTGATATTGATGCTTATATTAGCACTGAATCCCTTCAGCATAGCAATTGCCTGAAGGATCAATGGGTCATTAGCTCACACTAATTTGTCTTTTAATGGGGTTTTAGAACTTATTATTTTGGGACTGAGTTTGTTTCTTAAAGACGGAGCCAGACAGTGGATCATCAGCCTTATACGCTACTTGTAATTCTTCACAAAGCACTCTGGCAACTTGAGCTTCTACGCATCGTATTGGCAGCTACCTGTTTAGGAAAATTAGTGTACGTGCCTGACCAGTGATGTGCTCTTGTGAGGCTGCGGAGGTTGTGTTGGGACTCTGACCTCAGGCGTGACTTAGATTTTTCATGAACGCTTTCTCCTTCTTGTCTATTATCAAACTGTGTTTATAACCTTTTGTATAATCGCTTTTAGTAATTATCTAGTGAGACTTGATACAAACGCAAAGCACAATAAAATGGATGTAGCTGGACCAAGATTTTCAAAAGATGATTGGTGAATCAGTAAGTTTTCACTTAGCAAGGAGGTTGGATCCTAGTTAGTATCTTGCTTAAGGAAGTTTAATGAGCTCATTTCACTTTTAAAAGTACATTTTCTAACATAAATTTCTCTTTCAGAAATAATTTAGGGTCATTTATACAATTGAACAGCTGACATATGGAACTGCAGCATTATATTCTTTAGGAAAGAACTTTCCCTGAGGTGTATTTGATCCTTGAAAATGAGTTACTGAAATTTTGTCAGATAGTCATTATAGGTCAAACAGCTTAAATCTCTACTTGACAACATGAAATTAATAATTATAAATAGAAATATTTAAAATTATTGAGACCATTACAATATGACAATCCTCATATCAAAGTATTTTAATAATATTCAATACACCAAGTAACTACTGTAACTGAAATTTTAAAAGTTAATGATAGTTCTTAAACATGCTTTCTACTAAAATGGTGCAGTTTCCCTTGTCAAACCCTGTAACATTATATTCTGCATTTCCCTGGAGACGCTTAGATCCAAAGATTCCTTCAGTTTTTACTTGGCATCTAGGACTGAATCTGTTGTTTTGCGATAAATCACTTTTTATTCAAGAAGGAAAAGAGAATATACTGTAGTACAGACATTTAATACAATGTTTTGCAAATGACAAGGCTGAATACTAGTATCAAGAGAAAGAAAGAAAGAAAATGACAATTGGACTATCAGGAAATGAAATTACTTTTTAAATTTTATTTCTTGAATGAAAATGCATTCGGCTCTGGGGCCCGCAACAGTAGGAGGACGTGGACCTGTTGGAGCAAGTCCAGAGGAGGCCAGAAAGATGATCAGAGGGCTGGAGCACCTCTCCTGTGAAGACAGGCTGAGAGAGTTGGGGCTGTTCAGCCTGGAGAAGCTCCAGGGAGACCTTATATTGGCCATCCAGAACCTAAAGGGGGCCTACAGGAAAGCTGAGGAGGGACTTGACAGGGGCAGGTAGGGACAGGACAAGGGATAATGGCTTTAAACTGGAAGAGGGTAGATTTAGATTGGATATAAGGAAGAAATTCTTGACTGTGAGGGTGGTGAGGCACTGGCACAGGTGGCCCAGAGAAGCTGTGGATGCCCCATCCCTGGCAGTGTTCAAGGCCAGGTTGTATGGGGCTGTGAGTGACCTGGTCTGGTGGAAGGTGTCCCTGCCCAGGGCAGGGGGGTTGGAACTGGATGATCTTTAAGGTTCCTTTCAACCCAAACCATTCTATGATTCTACGAAATTACCCTGTTTGCTCCTAGATGGAGAATTAATTCCTGTGCAAGCTAAATAGAGGGCTAACAGCTAAAAGTTGTGCAAGGGCTAACAGCTAAAAGTTGTGCAAGGTAATATATCTTTTACAATTAGATAAGGCTTTGTGTGACAGCTAAGCAAAGTCTTAAAAAGAGTACAAAAATTATTACTTAAAATGAAAGAACAAGCAAGAGGTATTCAGGATATCTGATATATTTGGGGCTGATCAGACAGCTATTTGAAAGATTTTTAGATGAAAGAAAATATTTACTATTGGAATTCTCTCACTGTAACTGTAAATGAAGTTTACATGAGGCTTAGAACTGATTTTTGGATACAAGTCACCTGGAAATCATTGAAAGAAATGAAAAGGACATGAAGGCTACAAGGAATAAGGATATTTGCATCAGGGTGCTGTCCCCATTGTTTCCAAACATTCATTACAACTGATTTGAGGACAACAGAAACAGATTTGTGGCTGGCCATGGTGAAAATAATTTGTTGAAGAATTTGTGACTATTTCTAATGAATGGGACTAGGGCAGGGTTTAGACTTGACATAGAATCAGAAGATGAGGAAATTTAATTTCACATTGGTGGAAACTGTGGCAGTTGATCACTGGCGGCAAAAAGTAGCTAGTTTTCTGTGTATGTGAATAAAAGAGAATATCCATCAGAATTGTCACTGGAAAGAGAAAATATTTAGCGAAATGAGGATGGTTGAACTGCTTCTCAGCACAAGCACGTGGAAGGAACTTAAAAACCTAACCAATATATGTCTTACCATTTTGGCATGTATTTGAATGACACTTGCACATACGTACATAATCACTACTTAATTTTTAGATTAAATCCACTCTTCCAATAAAAAACCCCAACAAGTTAAACAGTATAACTATTTTTTTAAGCTGTGGGGCTGTTGATTGTCTTCTTTTTTTTTTGCTTTATTTGCATGATGAGAGAACAGGGGAGGAAAGAAAGGAGAGTAGAATAAAACAAATATATTTAAATTCTTTCCTTTGAGCATTCTGCTTACTGCAGCTTATTCTTGATTCCACAGGTTCCTCACTAAACATTTCTGGATGACAAATGGCAGGAGAAGTCAAAGTGTTTAAAAGTCCTAGTCCAGCACAGACTTTGTTAAAAAAAGTCTTCATTCGTAGTAGGAAGAAAACACAGGAATGAGCCTGAGGGAAGGCATCAGAAAGTGTGGTAAAAAGTAAATGGAGGTAAGCGTCCCATGCATTGGGACCTATTAGCAATGTGTTCTTTTGAGAGAAAAGATCAATTTCTCAAGGTGATTTTAAAAGGCTCTTGCTCAATCAAACAATTTCTGTGCCAGCTGTACAATTTGAGAGGCTGGGATACAGTGCAGAGGACAGAAATTGTAAATCAAATAATGTCAAAACAGCCTTAGCAACGAAGTCTTGGTTAGGGTGAATAAGAACCTGCACTGGGGTGGGTTGCTCCTTTTTCCGTAAGACTGAAAGTTAAGTCTCCATGCTAATTCTTTAAGATACATAGGTGTTACAGCTGCACGGTTCCATGGCGAATCGTTGATGTATCTGTGGTCCTTAGCAGGGTACGCAGGGGAGCTGTGCTGGGTGTGCCGCAGCTGCCTTACCAAGCACCCTGGGTTCTGGAGAGATGGGCTGTGCAGTATGCCACTGTGACAGACACTGGTGGATCTATGGTTCCTCTTCAAAGACAGGACTACTGAGGTCGGGCTTCCCTAGCTTAAAGAGACTCATGCACGTAGTAGTTCTCGTTTAATTGCTGTATCAAATATGACCAGCAAGCTGTATGGGGCCGTAAGGTTTGTCTCACTCACACACTCCTGTATGCACTGTACGTTACTATCACTGACAGGTGAAGCTGGGTTATAAAACTAAGTGGGGATCACTTAAGCTAGTGTGCATGAACCCAATCATGGAGACATAAGACTTCACAAGAAAAAAGATTTTCAGCCAGCGGTGAATAAAGATTTTCAGCCAGTGTGACACAAAACATTTTGAGTTAGCCCACACACTAAGTTAATGTAATTTATTTTCTGTTCAACCATTCCCACATACTTTGTAAGTGTGTGCAACTCTATATTAGACATCGATGCTTTTTTTTTAATAAATAGTATTTTGTGGAAGCTGCCTGTCATCACAAGTGAAGGAAAGTAAAGCATGTACGAAGAAGATGAGACAATAGCCAGAAACAGGTATACACTGATAAGACCAACATTCACCTGTATCCTTAGTTACCGACTAAGATTCTAGTCCAATTAGTGTCATTTTCCTTCATCTAAGAGAATTTACTGTTTGTTTGTCTAAATGTATAAAAGCATATAAACCTGACGATGAGGATTTAGCCTCAGTGCTCTCCCCAAACATATAATCTTAATAAACAGCAAATAAATTTATGGTTTAGAGGCTGCTTTGACAATTTTAGTAACTACTTTTTTTTTGTACTTAACCTAAAATTACCTGATAATGATGCTAAGCTCTTCCATTCCTTTGAAGAATGATCCTAAAAGCGGTGACACTAATATGGATTAGAAGTGAGTGCATCTCCAACGTATCTACCAAAGGGTCCAAGGCTATTAAGGTTTACCAGTCATTAATATGGATCTGAAGGGAATTATCCCTTCCAAAGTCTTTCAAAATGTCAAGGGACTGAAAGAGGAGGAGGAAAGCCATTCTTTCTGTTTGTGGTTTTGTCATTTATTTCTTTTGCCTCAACTAGACAATGTGAGTAAAGATTTGGAAGGAAAATAAGTTTGTTTTAAAATTTCTGGTTTAGGATTATTCAATAAGTATTTCCTTTCTCAATGTTCTAAATGGGTGCTGTTCACAGTTTTTACAAACTTCGTGCTCAGTTTACAAAACGTATACAAAACGATCTATGCACTTTCTTTGTTGTTGGCTTTTTTTCACAGCAGCCATACACTGATCTTACTGCTTGCTATTAAAAGGGAAAAAACAGAGCACAATTATAGCTTATTTTAGCTTTGCAAGAGAAATGGTTCCACCTGTGCACAAACTGACTGTCAGTATTTTTCAGTTTGCAGAAAATTCACTGTCCTTTTTGAATGAGAACAAAGTGTCATACTGATGAATCATCTAGGCCAAAAAAAAATAGCATATGGTGGCATGAAGAAATGAGTGCTTTTGACAGAGTGCAATCTGGTAAAACTCATATTTCACCACTTTTCCTGCTTATGAGGTTTGTGACAAAAGAATATAAAATTTCTTTGAAGTCAAAGTAAAATTCCTGGCACACCCAAGACTGGATCTGTGTTCAAGTTGCAAGGTTGTTTCACTGGGATTCTAGACAGAGACATAAAATATTTCTAGCCATTTAATTAGTAGGAGGCTTAATTTCTTCAGTTAAGAATAATTAAAAATGCAGTGTTTCTGAACAGTCAAGTATTTGTTAGAATATTTTGATTTTTTTGAAGCCCTGCTTTACATTTGTAAACACATCAGTTTCACAAATAATAATCAGAGGAAAAGTGCCTTTTAATTTATTATTATCTATAAAGGTGTGTACAGGCTAACAATAGTCTTTATATTACAGCACACTACAGCTTCTCAAATTTAGAACAGAGATTAATTTGTCAAGTACTACAAAGATCATGTAACGGCATAACCTATGTCCCATTGACGTAAAAAATCAAAACTCCGTAGACTTCAATGGAAACAGAAGCAGATTTGGAGGAAGATTATAAAACATACCGAAAATAATAATTAAAAACTGAAAAAAAAAGTCACGCAGGAGAATACAAGATATGTGTATAAATATATTTTGGCAAGCGAGGCAGCAGCTAAGTTGCTCAAATATACAAACTAGGAAAGTCAATTAAGGAAAAAGAAACCTGTTTGTTTTAAAAGGCTGTTTTATACCTCTTCTGTTAAAGAACCAAGGCAGGACTGCCTTCTTACACATGCACACCCTCTCTTTCCGGCTCTAGAGAAAACATGTTTACACAATGGGTCATTTTACTGAAGAGCTGAATGACAGTGGGGAGAGTCAGAGCAGTCCCACATTGCTTCGCTTTGTGGACTACGGGAAGCAGCAGCAGCCGGCAATGGCCAAGGGGTGCAGGATAAGGCAGAACACTAGTTGACTGCCCCGAAAATCAAGCAACGCTCTTCCCTACCTACCAATCATTTGTAGCCCAGGGAAGCAGAGAAGTCATTATAGCAATTTCAGCTGGTTTCAGATAAGGTCACCTTTTGTAACTCAACTCTTTTTACTGCAAATATAATTTTATTCAGGTCAAGAAGCTGAGTAATATGATTACTAGTGATTTGCTGATCACTTGTATGATGTCCATGCTGTTACTGCTTCAGGTAACAGGATCAATAACGCTCACAGAGAAGGAAAGTTTCTGTAAATCTTACATATATCGTGTCCATGTGGGTAAATATTCAAGACAAATGTTATCTGTAAAATTACCTGCATCATGCCTTTCTTTGCACACAAAACCCAGCTAAATCTGCAGCAGATGTAATGGCACACTTCCATGGCCTACAGCTCCAAGAGTTTTTTATATTATGTAGATCAACTGTTCAGACATTTTTCATTTTAATGCTGTTTGATTACTTGTAATGAGCAATCATAGTAATAAAATAAGGAAAGATACAAACCAAATGTCCATGGTAACCATAAACCCTGATTATTTGCAGTATTTAGGTGAGAGCTTATTCCCATTTGTTTAAGTTCCCGATACACTTGGATGCTTTTGCAATGAACAACAAAACACTGCAGTCCACGATGAAAAAGACTGACCTTCTCCGTGTTTGGTCATGGTTTATTTATAATAGGAATGAAATCTGCTGAAAAGCGTATCTCGTGTGTTTGTTAACAGAAGAGCTTCTAAATGATGTTTCTGTTATTAACACAATGAGGGGGATGAAGAGGGAAAAGAAATAGAGGTATAGGCAAGGGTGTATGAATAGAGTACATGAATGTGGCTTTAGGCTACACCTGGTGTAGTTAGCATGTAGTCCAAGGGAAGATGCTGGGAAATTTAAACTCAAAAGAAGTCTGTCTGCACTATGGAGTGTAAGCTCAGCAGGATCATTACAGGGCTAAACGAGCAAGCTTTTCTACCCAACAAGGCAGGCCTAAAAGAAGGCGAAAGGGGCTGTCTGAATGTTGGGAACTAAGTTGGTCTGATGAGCGTTTGCCTTCCAGAACAAGGCTTAGAAAGCCTGTTAGAGATGGAGTGTGATTATATTAGTCTCAAGAGGTAAACACAGGGCTCTTTCACGATGGGATAATAAACAGAATCTTAATTCTTTGCCATGGAGCTATACCTTAAAAGAGAAATACTAACATTTGGAGGACTGACTTGTGCAGATTGGCATACATACATAACAGTGCTGGCATGGGACCTTCTATCAATTTCCACTTAACACAAATATTTTTCTTCAAAAACGACACAGAATACTTACGCTCTTGCTGAGAACATTCCTTTTCGGAGAACAACTTGGTGGGGAACTCTTCCCTCTCAAGTTTTCCTTGGCAAGCCAGCAATGTAATAATAAATAGACAACTTTTTCTAGACTTTTATTCATTTTGCCTATCACTGTTGGGAGGAGGAAGTGTTGCAAGAATAGTTTTTTGTGTTGTTATTGCCTGTTCTCGGTCCCTTTGGATATTTTATTACATGATTGATTAAAAACAAGTTGTGGCTATTATATGTATTATAATTCAGTACAAAGGGAGTATACCTGCACTAGAGAGAAACCCTTACTGGGCAATTTAAAACAGGCTGGAAGACAAATGAATGTATATTTTCAATGTGACCTCTCTATTGGACCTTAACTCCCATTATTATCCACATTTAAACTGCAGTGGCATTTTCTGGACTCCTGTTGCAGCCAGTTAGCAAAGCGTCTACATAGCCTTACCTAAGTAGCCTGGCCAGCTGGGTTGAGTGGGATGGGGTTCTGTCAAGCCTCCTCTGGCAAAAGTGGTTTTACAGCTGGTGATGTCTGCCTGGGAAAGGGATCTTCAGGAGCCTCCAGGGATCGCCCTGAGCTCAACGGCCAAAAGTTCAGAAAATTACTTTTCTATTTGAGCTTCGGCTCACCACACGAGAGTCTGCAGTGGCGTTGGTGCAGAGAGGGGCTGGAAGGGCAGCTAAAAATCCCCTCGCTGCCTCGTTTGAGCCGGGCACGATCCAGCGGCAGCGTGGGCCGCTGTGTGTAGCCCGCGTCTCCCCTCGCGCGGGCGGCCATGTTCCTGCCACACCATCTCTTTTATTTTCCCCCTTTCAGCCTGACCCGAACCTGACGAGAGGTTGGGCTCGGCAGCCTCAGCTCCCACCGTTGGGCATTTCCAGCCTTGGCAGTGAATTAACGGCGGGGCCGGGCTGTGAGGGAGCCCCTAAGCCACCGTTAACGGACCATTAACGCCCGCCGTTTAACGGCCGTCCCGCTCCACAGCGGCGGGGCAGGGGCGGGCCCGCGCTGCGCGCTGATTGGCTGCCGCCGCCCCCTCCGCCCGCCTGGCTGCGGGCACTGCTGCCGCCGTCGCCTCCTCCTCGAAGTTTGGCGGCTCCGCTGCCGCCGCTCCGTCGCCTGCGGGTGGCTCCCGGCTTCTCCTCTCTTTTCCCTGCACCGGGTCCAGCTTGGCGCCGGCTGCTTCGCCCTGCGTCCGGCGATGGTGGGGCGCGGGCGGCGGCGCTGCTGAGGTGGAGCTGGAGCGGGGAGGACGGCGCCATGCGGTCCCTGAACATCACCCCGGAGCAGTTCGCGCAGCTCCTGCGGGACAACAACGTGACGCGGGAGCAGTTCATCGCTCTCTACGGGTTGCGGCCGTTGGTCTACATCCCGGAGCTACCGGGGCGCACCAAGGTGGCCTTCGTCCTCATCTGCGTCCTCATCTTCGCCCTGGCTCTCTTCGGCAACTGCTTGGTGCTCTACGTGGTGACCCGCAGCAAAGCCATGAGGACCGTCACCAACATCTTCATCTGCTCCCTAGCCCTCAGCGACCTCCTCATCGCTTTCTTCTGCGTCCCCTTCACCATGCTGCAGAACATCTCCTCCAACTGGCTGGGCGGTGGGTGCCGGGGGACGGGGCGGGCAGTCCCGGGTCGTTACGGGCCGGGCGGCGGCTGGAGGAAGGTGGGGAAGGGGCGGGCGATGAGGCGTTGCGGTGGGGCAATGTTTGTGGCCGGCGCTGCCGCTCAGACACTCCCCCCCCACCTTTCCCGTCCTCAAGTCACGGCACCCCCCACCCCGACATCAACCTTCCCGCCCTCGAGTGAGAGGAGTCCGCCCTCGCGCTTCCCGCCCTCGCCCTTCCCGCCCTCGCGTGACGTCGCCCTTCCCGCCCTCAAGTGAGACAACCGCCGCCCTTCCCGCCCTCTGCGAGAGACCCCTGAGGGGGGTGTGAGGTGTCGAGCCCTGGGCAGCTTCGGCCGTTGGGGCCGGGCCCCCGCTGAGCAGGAGGAGGAGGAGGGAGGGTCGCGGCCGCCATGCTGTGAGGGGGGGCTGCTGGCCGCGCCTTCCGGCGCACGGCGGTCGCACTCTTCGTCCTCGCACTGTTCTTAAACTCTGAAAACTTCAAATGTCCACTCTGCCCGGTTGCTTTCAGGCGTTCGTAGCTCTTTTTTTTTTTGTCACAGGACCAGGGCGATACCTGAGTAACCTCAGCCTGCCGTCGGCTGCTTTTCCATGAAGTCAAATAATGGCTGTAGCACTCCCTCAGGTTTTGTTAAACCGAGGGAGCTTTTGTGCATATATTCATTAAAAGTTGCATTGTGTGTGCGAGAAACTGTAGATCGTGTGGTGCTGATGAGGTAGTCTTGTGGTACTTTATCTTTTTTCCTCCTGAAGTAATTACATCTGGCAGGTGAAATACCATTCAATCTGAATTCAGCTTAAGTTCCTTTGACAGCAGTCGACTCGCTGTCAGACCTCCTGAACCTTTTTGTGAGGAAAAAGAATGCGTCCTTGGAAAAATAGGGGAGTGAGAGAGCAGGCAGAATTTATGTTGACATGATGCATTATTTTCTAGGTAAGCCTGTATTTTGGGAACTACATTGTATTCCTGTTGGTGTGAAGGACCTTTGGGCAATGCCTCCCCGATGCTTAGAAATAATTTTTTTTTCTTTTCATGCATCCCAGTTCCAAAGTAGCATAGTAACAGAAAGATAAAGGTGAAGTAATGCTGTAAATGGTATTTATCTTCATTTTCCTGGGCTTAAAACAGTGTTTGACAATAATAAGTGGAAAAATAAAAGGGATGGTTTTACAGCAAGTAGCAGACAACATTTTGTACAATCACAAATTGAAACATTTTTCGGAATATTTCAGTATGAACAGAAAGAATGCTCATAAGCGACGGTTATGCTGCAATTTCCAAGGCTTCCTGTGCTTCTGTTGTTGGGATGCAGTGAAGGTTACCTTCAGAACATGGAGATTTAATTCCAGTACCTCCCACAGACTAGAATGCAGGATGGGAACTGAGAGGTCAGAGGAGATTTGAAAAGCATTGGGATACCTAACCAAATGTGAAGTGGGCTTTACGTTTGTCTGAAGAACAGTAACTTTCTGGGAGAAGGGATGAATATGAAACTCCAGGGGCTACTAATAGTAAAGACAACTGTTTTATTTTCTTACAAGCTGTCTTTGAGGGGAGGTAACCGCTGTTTTAAGACGATATGGGTGTTGAACCCAAAACTAATAAGTATGTGTAGACAAAAATAATAGAATAAATTGATAGCTATACTGCTGTGCCTTCGTTTTGACTATTGTAGTTCCAGTTCTCCTTCCTCAAAGAATACAGCAGAAAGTTACTGGTGGCATCAAGAGATCTCACCTAAAGGGGAGAGGACTGAATTGTCAGCTTGACCGTACATCTGACCAGAATCAACTGAAGGTTGCGTGGGATGAAGCCTCCACCTGAGGTGAATTGCAGCAGATACAGAACAGGCATGTGGGGAAAGTATGGATGTTTCCATTTACCTTCTGTTCCTGAGGATGCTTGACAAAAATCTAGAAGTAGTGAGTGTAAAAGGTTGCAACAAATGCCTTCAGATATTCAGTAGTTGGGTACTTTAAAGTATACTGTCCTATGAGTTTTGCTGTGGTTTTTGTCTACCATCTTTGCTGTGCTTAAGCATCTTTGGTACAAGTGGATTCATAGATCCCATTGACTTAGATAGCAGCCTTTATGATCCTGGTAAGATAATTAACTACACCTAATACAGCATTGGGAGAACATAATAAGTAACATAATTGATAGGTTTTACCCTTCACAGGCGTGTGTGTGAAGTAAAATTAGGTAAAGTGATGATATCCCAAGGGGTATCTGATTCCTGAGGCTTACACACTGAAGCGTGAATGGTGATTACAGTTACACAGCAAATCAGAGCCTGCTGGTCTGGGAGGAGTCCTTTTCCTTGCTAGCTTTAATTATTTAATTTTCTTGCCTTTCATTTTGTAGTCTGAAAAAGCTTATTCTCATCCACCTGAATGCAACATCTCTGAGTAGCTGAAGCTCAGAGAGAGTTGAGGATTTGCTCTCATATGATTATAGATAAGAGGCAGCAGTAGTGGCCTGTTGGCAGCACTGTTAAAGATAAATTTGGGCTTTTGTCTCTGGGCCAAATATTACAAGAGTTACTTTGTTTTCTAACACTACTTAGGTAAGTAGCAGCAGTATCTTTACAGAACTGCCCGGAGCGACTGGAGAATTACTTTTAATGTTGTGTAATGCAGTAGCCCTGGCAAAAGTTAAGGGCAAAACATCAGGTAGACTTAGCACTGCGCTACATTTTTCTGGTGACTTTTGTGTCTTATCAGTTAGCATGTGTGCTTTCAAGACACCTGTCAGAGGGTGGCTTTTCCTGTCAGAGAGTAGCGATTCGTCTGAGGCATTACTGAACACACAGCAGCATTGGAGGTGCTCTCGCATATCTTACCTGGCCTCCAGCTGCCATTCAGGAGAGGAGTGAGTCTTCTGTGCAACCAGCTGTTGTATTTGGTGCTCCCTGACATGGCCATTCCCTCTTCTCTAAAGGCTTGGTGGAAAAGCAAGTGGCATCTTCTACACAGTTGAATATTTAGGGTGCTTTCTGTTCTTTACCAAACATCTTGTGTCAAGCAGTGTGTTACCTTACCTACAACTTTCCTGTGTGAGAATGCATAATTGTTCCTTTATGAGGGATTAAAACTAAATCTTAGCAATGGAAATCGTGAGGCCTTTTGTGTCTGATATTCTTGAATACCTTTAAGTTCTTCAGTGATGCATTAGAAACTACTCTGGCTCTGGAATGCCCTTTGATACTGAAGAGTTTCCAAATACTCTCAAACTGCTAACATGCTATTAAGGTTGATACTGAAGTATTGACCAGAAAAGGTGGATGGGAGAATCTCTTGTTTGTAAGCTTTTTTTTTCTAACTTTCCAATTTAAGTTGTCTAGACTTGTTGTGAATCAGGTTGGGGACACAAGAACACTCTTCATTTGCCTGTGAGAGAGATTACGTCTCAGTATTGATCTTCCAGTAAGAGCATGATGATTTTGTAGTTCTATCTGTATTGGTGAAATCTTGCCTTATCCTTCATTCTCCATGCCCTGCTATTTTGTATTTTGGGGTGTTTGCTTATGAGTAGAGGCAAGCGTCAGATTCTTTATGAAGATGATTTGAGACAGGGTTTTACAGGAAAGGAAATAAAAGACTTAGTGTTTGTGGTTTTTTTTTTTTTTAATTTTTTAATACATGTAATATATTGTCAGGGTGCTTTGCTTAAAAGCAGCAAAACAGTGCTGACAAAAGGAAACATTCTACTGCAAGTTGTACGTGTCATTAATTAGTGTAAATATTAAACATAGTGATGTGAAATATTTGCTGTTGCATTAATTGGACAGAGAAATACGCACATTTTAAGATATAGGTAGATTGGTTAGTGTTTCATGTGAGGTGGTGGTTATGTCCTTTTCCTTGGTGAAAATACCTAGCAATCTCTGCCTTGCTTCGAGTGAACAGAACTGTTTGCTATGTTTTCACTCACCGATTGCTGCATTTTGAAATAAGCTGCTGATCCAAGTTTGCCTGAAGGCTGTGGTGTGCGTTTCAGTGGTTTTGTAAATCCACGGGCAGAGAAGCTGCTTGTGAGCCTTGGAGGGAAGGAGAAAGGAGGGTGGACAGTATGGAATACCTTGGTCGGCTAGCCCAAGGTGTGCAGTCCACACTTTCAAATTGCAGGATAGAGGGAATGGTGTGGATTCCATCTTGCATCGGTAAATAAACTGTAGGCTATTCCAGGTGCATGGTCTAATTGCATGGGCTCATGCCATACCATTTTATCTCAGCTGCTGTAGCTGACCATAAACAGACTTAAACCACCACAGGTCTGCTGTCAAGTGCTGCACTCATGCCTTTTTCTGGGCAGACGTGTGTGTAGTGTTCTTTATCCTCTATAGGTAACGCGTGAGAGACTTGTGCATTGCGGATGGTAAACTACTAAGGATACAAAATGCTTGTATACCCAAGAATCGATATAAAACAGTGTATTGCCAAAGTGTGAAAGACCCTTAAGTATATTATCTGTATGATGATGACTGATGCGTTTTCTGTCCTGAAGTTAAAAAATATGAGAGAACTTACCTTGTTTGCATCAAGTGAGCTAGAGAGAACTGTTTTACAAGCTGTGATAGAGATTTTAGTGCAAAGAAGGTCAACAGCTAGGTCAACAGCTAGGTCAACAGCTTTGTAAGAGAGGAAGGAGCAATTTAACTTTTATCAGAGAATGATTTTAGGATTTTCCCTTCGTTCCATAATAAAAGAAAAACTGATCTTTTAAATGGGTGATGAAATACCTAAGTCATAGCACAGGCACAACATCTGCTAATGAAGGCATGAAGAATTGTTTAAGGGCATACCATTTGTATTTACAGCCTTCTGAATATGCTATCATTAGGGAAAATTAACCATTACTTGAAAAATCAATGCAGTTTTCAGCAGTGCATAAGGCATACTTTTGGGAACCTCTTAGCTTTTCTTGAAAAAGAGAAGCAATCAGTTATTTTCATTCCCAGTATTCCTCTGCAAATGATTTTCAATTTTCTTTCTCAGTAGGAAATAGTCAGTTTTAAATGCTGCAGGGCATCTTCACTAACAGTCTGTTGGGAGTGTTTGCTGAAAGACTTACCTTGTAAAAAGTGAAACATTTTGATACATAGGCATTTTGGACCATACTGATACATGTGATGCACTAGGTAAAGTAGTAGTAGTATTATTAAAAATATTAAAAATATTCACACATTTCTGTGATGGAGGGATATAAGTGGAAAAAGAGCAGGCAAAAAAAGGAGATAATTTTTCAGCAAGTCTTTCCAATAAAAATATTTTTTAAACAGCCTTTAGAAAGTCTTTGAAAAATAGGAATCAGATTCTTTCTGATTTAGGCGTATTAGGTGCCTAAAACTGTTTTATAGGTTGCAAAAGAACTGAAGCAAAATCCTGTTCTGAAAGATTAAGCATAGCCAAAATGAAAAAAGGGAACATGAATCTGGGAAATAGAATTAAATTTTCCCAGTGCATAGTTTTGGCACGAGAAGGCTTCAGTGCTGGGATCGTATCGGAATGCTTACTGTACTGGAGCTGTGTTTGTCTCTGCATTTGGAGGCATTACATAGCCGTTATGTATTTTGTGCAGTATGGTATAAAAATGTCCCAGGTGTCTCAAAGAGCTGGAATAAATCTAGCTGTGTTTTGCATTGGGAAGCATAACGTAGCACCCTTTTCCCCAAACCCCATCTGTCTAGAGTTTGGCTCATTTAGTTTGGTCATTCAGGACCTCAGGTAGCTGCTGTCCATATAAATTTTGGAGTCAAGCTCAAGAACTTCAACTTTGGTTTAAGTGAGGATCTAGCTAGACTTTTATATGAATCAAACTAAACATTGTGCTCAAGAATAAGTCAGTGATTACATTAAGCTTGGATTTTTATCATATCCCAATTCTGATTTAGAGGCAAGGGGAATGCCTTTTGACCTGAAAGTGGTTGGTTAACTCAAGGATGAGATAGATGCACATAAGCAAGCAATAGAAGAGGAGTTTCTGTTTTGAACTTGCTCTCACTTTTTAATCCTGTGTATTGTATTTACCAGGTGATCTATCATTGTGAAGCCTGAGAGGAAATCTAATTTGGGTCAATTAACAGTGATTTGTAGGGATGCAGAGTAGTCCACGTAGACTGACATATCTTCTGAGATGGAGTGACTAGGACCTGGAGCACAGTGATGTGAGATTGCTGTGTTGAGTGGGCTTTAGCTGCCATATTCTGCTGGGACTGCATGTTTTGCCTGCTTTTTTTTGCTTGCTTTTATTGCACTTTTCTTCATTGAAAGAAGCAGTAAATAACGATTTTGGTTTTTCTTCAATGATTTAAAGCCTATAGGGGTTTAAGATAAAGAATTAATAATAACAACAAGACGGTCAGCTTGGGGACAAAAAAGTGAATGATCACGCTTCTCTTAAATTCTTACTTGACACTGAAGGTGGCTTTAATAGTTATTTAAATCAGCAGCTAAGAAACATTGGTTTATTTAAACTTTAATGTTGTTTGGAATCTGCACTTCATAGCTAGTTTTCTATTACGGGGTTGCATTTTTTCCAGTTAATCATTGAAATGTGAGGTATCTGTTTAGACAGAGAGATAGTTCTTTTGCAAAGTAGAAGACTACTTTTTGATAAGTAAGAGGATATTTTAAATGTATGCATGTGTTTTTTTTTTTCCCTTAGGAAAGCTTAATTACTACTTTCTCATGTAATTTAGTGTATGGCTGTCATTTACTCACTATTGTGAAGTTGTTGGATGGAAGTTCAAGTGTAACTGACGTGCAGGAGAACAGCATTATTTTCAGCAGTTACCTGTAGGCAGTGAATGTACTGGTCTAATTGATGTATCAGTCAGATTTATTTGAAGCAAGTACATTTCATCCTTTCTTAGCTCATTTTTCTTCACAGCGTGCATACTTCCCTGCTTCTGAATTCTCTTTCTCACGTTTGAAAGGCAAGTATCTCTAATTGCTTTCTTCCATTTCACAGGCTGCTTGCCTCTTCTAAGCTGTTTATTTCAATTTCGGGTACTGTTTTCTTATAGCTGCTGTAGGTTTATGTTGATGACTGGTCTGTCTCAGGACAACTTTTAAACGTTGTTTCTAAAAATCTATCTTAAACCCTCTTTGCTTTTTGAGTGTTATTTCGGTGTGTATAGATCCTGGAAACACTTCATGGTCCCTTCCTTCCCCCATTGAAATGAAGTGACTTCTTTCTTCGGGAAATGCTTCCTTTATCCAAATGCTGATTAGCTTAATCACTCCAAAAATACAATAAGGAGTGAGATTTAAATAATCTTTACTGCAACTTTTGTTCTTTACTTTTATATGTTCCTCTTTCACTAATTGTCCTCTTTAGATAGGATCTGAAAATATGTTGTTTAAAAAGAAAATAAATAGCAAAATAAAGCCTTTCAGTGCCTTTATCATACAGATAAAAAGCAAATCCATTCTTGTTTTCAGATTGGTTGGGAAATATGGAACTTCATTGTATTCTTAATCCAATGTTAATTTATTATAGATGAGTGTATCGTGACAAGGACACAGTACCTGACACAAGTAACTGAAATAGCTAGCAGCAGTGTTAGAGAATGTAAGGAAGACTTGAGTAATGCTAGGTCTTAAACCATATACTCTCCAAACTGTTTTCTAAACAGCTACGTTTTTATCAGCTTGTTTAGAAGAAAAGGTGTAAACTAGTATATTCCTTCAAAATCTCCCTTTATTCTGTGGTAAGTCTGAACACAAACATGTGAAAACTAACTTGACGTGTTTTTAATATATCACAGTGTTTCAAACGTCTTTTTTTTTCATGTGCTAGTCTTATTTTCATATCACTGTTTAAACTGTAATGTAATAGCATAATTTGGTGGGTTTTTTTGTTGTTTTTTGAGGGTGTTTTTTCCCCGAAAACTTAACCTGTCTTGCTTATAGTAAAAATTGGGGTTTTTTTCTTCAGTTTTTCCAGAAGGGTCTTTCAACTAACATGCACTTGAGAATGGGGTTGCATCAGTTTCTTCTTGCTGCAGATGAAGCTTGTTTTACACAAATGGCTTAAATATTAAGTGAAATGTGCATGCATTATTGTGTCAGGGACTAGACCTCAGTACCTGTTCCCCTAATAATGAATATGCAAGTTTACAAGTATTGTGGGTTGGTGTTTGTTGTTTGGTTTTGGTTTTGTTTTGTTTTGGTTTTGTTTTTTTTTTCTGGCTGTGAAAATCTGTAACTATTCTTGTAAGGTGGTCCATTTCAGAGGGAGGTCCTGAAGGTGGGTTCCTAATGGTAAGGCTTGCTCACAGAGGCTGGAGAGCCGGGATTCCAAGCCTCCTTTTCCACGCTTCCCTTGTTCAGTGGTTACAGCATTCAGTCAAGTTAAGGGAAGGAAGAAGAGATGCATCATCTGTGTTTTGGGAAGGCTTAGATCTAATTAAAACCTACCTTACTTGTTAAATCGAGTCTTACAAGGAAGATTGTGTTTAGTGTCCAGAATACTGTGAAACAGGAACGTAAACATTTTTTTCATGTACAAATTTTGCTTTTCTGTTCGTGTTATTTGTATCAGGAGTCACTTCTAAATTAGTCAGTGAAGAAAAAAACTTGAAACCAATAGTGGAAACCCTTCTTTTGATTCAAAGGAGTAGGATTTGGATTTGGCTGAAGATCATTTTAGCTCTGCTTTACTCATGATTTTCAGCTGTTTTTCAGAAGTGGTCAGAGATTGTGTGCCGTAGCTTCTTTTTTGGTTGTATTCACCATTTGCCATGTGCAAAGAGGGTATGATTTGAGCTTGCTTTTTTGTGATCTAACTACAGAAGTTTCAATACACTGGTTGAAGGACTATGAATCTGAGTGGGTCTGGTGCTGCTATGTGTAGCACATACTGTACTGGATGTAGCGAGACGCTGATGGGATGCTGACTTGGTAAGATATTGGCCGTGTTTCATGAGGGGTTTACTTTGTGCTTACTGAAGCCAAGGAGGAAGTGGGGGGAATTTTAGTGTGTAAACTGCAGTTGATACCAGATATCAAGATGTCTTGTCTTGCTTTTTCTGACACCCTGGCAAAATACATACTAGATGAGGAAACAGGCGTGCAGCCTAGTGCGTCTTGATGCATGCAGTTCCTACTGACCATGCTAAGATTTCATTCAAGTAGCTTGAAATTAGGCTGCATGGTATATTTTTATTCAGTTTTAAGCCAGATCTGCGTGCACATTCACAGTGTTGCTGGTGTTGAATATGTACTTGAAAGGTACTTGACTTCCATCCTCTGCCCCTTGCCCTCTCTTTCCCTTTTTGGAGCCACAGAAAAAGTGATTTTTTTTTTTTTTTTTTTTTTTTTTTTTTTTTTTTTAACAGCTAGAATTGATAAGACCAGTAGCAAGTAAGCTCCTTCTTGAAAGCTAAAGTGGTTTTTAGCCTGACCTAGCAGACATAAGATTCCCTATTCCTTTTTCCTTTCCTAAGGTTTGATAGTTCACTGTTGGTTTTCTCTCTGTTTTCTGGGCTTTTATTGCTGAAGGTGTCTGTAGCATCTTAAAGCTTTAGTTACATTTGGTTCAGATATTCCTTTGCCTATTTTGAGTTTATGGATTATATGTGGGTAAAGTATATTTAATGATCAATTAAGGGAAATAACCTCAGCTGTTGCTGAAATGAATAGCTGATACTGGACTGTATCAGTGTGAAGGAACTGTGAGAATGCAGGCATGCAAATTTATCTTGGGTCAGCAAATGAGAATTAGGTTGGGAAAGGCATTAACATAAGATTTTTGAGAGAATAACTTACATGACAGTTTCTAGGATGATCGGGACTTGAAGATGAGTAATGGAGAATAATGTTAAGAATTGAATCTGTACTTTTGGGAAGCTATAGTAGCAATGAAATCTGAAGATGTGTGCTAGCTGTCCATAAGTGCTCACAGTGGGAACCTATACAACTGTGAAAATGCAGACAGGAAACTGTGTTTAATTTGGACAGTGTCATTAACATAATGTGTTAATCAGGAAAGAGGGAGACCTGGAGAATGGAAAGATGATGAAGAGGTTCAGTTTATCCTCTTACATTATGCCTATTAGAAGACTCCTGTGTATATATCCCTTGGTAGAGTGATGCATTAAGTGCCAAAGTGTACAAATAGAGCAATATTTAAATTAGCAAAAGGAATGTATTTGCAACAGCAGAAAAGGTAGACTTTTAAACAGGTAACACTAAGACCTTCCTCACACTGGAGAGTAATCTGCCAAGATAAAAAAATAGTAAGTATCCTCATAACTTGGCACATTTTAAAACAGTTGATGGAAGATGAGGAATAAGTGTCAGACTGATACAGAACAAGTGAATATGTCCGTAGAAGTCTTGGTTTTACAGCTCTAGTGTGTACGACGGAAGAATGACTGTTGAAAGCTGCATTTGATGAATAGCTTAAATAAATGACTTATCAGTTTAACTGTTAAAATAAATCTAAGAATACTAGCCTGTTCTTTTTGCACAGTAGGACTTCAGTAATGAAGTCTAGTACTAATAGCTTTTTCATGGGCTGCAACAGTTACATACCTTACTTTCTGACTATTGCAGGTGCCTTCGCTTGCAAGATGGTGCCGTTTGTTCAATCCACTGCTATTGTAACTGAGATTCTTACAATGACCTGCATTGCTGTGGAAAGACACCAGGGAATTGTGCATCCGCTAAAAATGAAATGGCAATACACCAATAAAAGAGCTTTCACGATGCTTGGTAAGATTTTAAGCATCTCCAGTCGTTGTTAGAGAAATAATCTTCAGTGTAGCTGGTGTAGATGACATGACAGAACAGAAGGCACTGTTATGCCTAGTGATTCAGTGGTAGAGTTAATGATAAGTCTGGTAATGTTCATGAAATAGCTCAAGGGTAATCATAGAATCATAGAATGGTTAGGGTTGGAAGGGACCTTCAGCGGTCATCTAGTCCAACCCCCCTGCAAGAAGCAGGGACATCCCTGACTAGATCAGGTTGCTCAGAGCCTCATCCAGCCTGGCCTTGAACGATTCCAGGGATGGGGCATCCACCACCTCTCTGGGCAACCTGTTCCAGTGCTCTACAACTCTCATTGTAAAAAATTTTTTTCTAATATCTAATCTAAACCTACCTCCTTCTAATTTAAACCCATTACCCCTTGTTCTATCACAACAGGCCCTACTGAACAGCTTCTCCCCATCTTTCCGGTAGGCCCCCTTGAGGTACTGGAAGACTGCTATCAGGTCTCCCCGGAGCCTCCTCTTCTCCAGGCTGAACAGCCCCAACTCTCTCAGCCTGTCCTCATAGGAGAGGTGCTCCAGCCCTTTTATCATTTTCGTGGCCCTCCTCTGGACCTTGTCCAACTGGTCCATGTCCTTCTTGTGTTGGGGACTCCAGAACTGGACGCAGTACTCCAGGTGGGGTCTCACCAGGGCAGAGTAGAGGGGGAGAATCACCTCCCTCGACCTGCTGGTCACGCTCCTCTTGATGCAGCCCAGGATGCGGTTGGCCTTCTGGGCCGCAAGGGTGCATTGCCCACGTAATGCCTATATGTATAGTAATTACTAGCCAAAATCCTGACAATAAACTTAGAATCTGAAGTCAAAGATTTACTTAACCAGCACTCTGATAAACCTTTGGCAGCCTTTTCTGTCTGTCTTTCTGTCTGTCTTTCTGTCTGTCTTCAGAACTTTTAGAAAGGTTCCAGATATAAAAGCACCGCTAAACCAATTTCACAGCTGTGAATAGTCCTTCCATTCTAACAGAAAGTGAACATACATAATGCTGCTCATGCAAATTAAGTTGCCTTTGCACTTGACTACCAGTAAAGGAAGGCAGTTTGAGAGAAGGAAAACTGGTAACAAAAGAGCATGCTGTTATTGATGTGAACGTTGAGTGATGTATGCCTCATATAGAAAACTTTGTTCTTTCTTTAGATTGTCTACTTTGCCTGACTTTTTAAAGATGAAGCTGTTAAACTGTTCATAGGAAAACTTATGTTGCTTGCTGCACAAACTATTAAAAAATGTTATTTGTTCACAGGCGTAGTCTGGTTGCTGGCAGTTATTGTTGGGTCACCTATGTGGCATGTGCAACGGCTTGAGGTATGTTAGGTGAAATGGGAATTTACACCTCAAAGTCAATCCTTGCTGGATCTCTTTGTACCTTTAGCAATGAAATTGAATAAACTCCTAAGAAATGAGAGTAGCATAGGAGAAGAAGAGCTTTTGTCCTGTGTGCCAGCATGATAAAGGCTGAGGATTAGAGCTTGCATGCACTGGAAGAAGGACTACCAGCAGGGACTGGTTGATGTCTGCCCTCCTCAATTATGTACGAGAGCAGTAATTGCACCTATGACTTCCACTGTGGCTTCCTTTTGGTTTATAGCTGCACTGGCACACAGCAGTGTAGGGCTTAGCTTACTGTTTCAGAATGACATAGTGTTCCCTGAGATTTGGAAGAACTGTGCCTGGTTTTAAATGTAATTAGCTGCCCATTATACTTTAAGGAGTTACCATACACTTTTGGAGGGGGGAAAAAAAAAAGACTTGTCAGAATCTACTGGTTATGTGTCTGAATGTTAACTAATCTTTTTTTTTTTTTTTCTTCCCTTAATAACTAATATGTGAATTTTCTGAACTCTCCTTTGAAAAATCCTCATTTAAAGAAAAAAAGTTTTAAGGAGGAGTGCATCAGAGCATCTCCTGTCCTCTCCTTATCAACTTGGATCAACCCAACACTTGATGTGGAAAAGTACTTGGAAGAATTTTGTCACTTTGAAAAGTCTCTGTTGAATTTTGGTTGTTGTATAAGGAAAATTTGAATGTGCTTGGATTTTATGCTTAGGGTAAACATTGTAGTGACTTATCTTCTTTACGCTTGTTACAGGTTAAATATGACTTTCTCTATGAAAAGGTGTATGTTTGTTGTTTGGAAGAGTGGGCCAGTCCAATTTATCAGAAGATATATACGACCTTTATTCTTGTTATACTCTTCCTTCTTCCACTGATGTTGATGCTTTTTTTGTACACTAAAATTGGCTATGAACTCTGGATTAAGAAACGAGTGGGAGATGCTTCAGTTCTACAAACCATTCATGGGAATGAAATGTCTAAAATATCAAGGTTTGTAAAGCGTAATACAGTTTGAACTTTGACTTCTAGAAAGCTTTTTTTTCCTGATAGTTCTTGAAAACCAGTGCAAAAAAAAAAAAAAAAAGTTTTTCCTTATCCATTGGGAAGTCTACAAGCATTGACCAGATTTTTAAAGCTAGCTAGTTATTTAACACTAGAGATACTTACCTTTAAAAGATGTAGGTCAAGAGTTAGAAGATGACATGGGGAAAACGCTGCTATATTATTTCCGTATATTCTATGGAAAGTTCTTTATACAATTCTGAGATTGTGAACACTGCTTTATGATCCTGTTATAAGTTACATTGGCATATGGGGAAAAAAAAAAACAAAACCAGAATTCATTTAGAAGCTACTTTGGTACAGTTCAAATTGATACAGCTTCCGAGGAGTTTTGAGTGTTCTCAGATTTGTTTGTGTGAGACTATCCAGTGGTAATACTCTTATCTGTAAAGTTATGAAAACTAGTAATTATCAACTTTGCTATTTAGCACTAAATATGGGATACCCTTAATATTGCCTCCTGCTTTTTCCTTTCATATGACAAATTCATCTGGTGCCTAATGCGCTGGAAACCTCTAACAGTTCCGCTCATTGAGGAGAGTATCACCTTAAGCATTGACTGTAAGGAGAATACTGACAAGCAGCTTAAAGATAAATAGTTCCTTTGATATTTCTCTAACGAAGTGCCTAAAGAAGTGAACCGTTGTTAGTGAAAATTGAAAGAGGGTGCTATCTCACAGGAGTTAAGGTGATGTGTAATCTTCTGGCTGCTCCTCAGCTTGTTTTCACATGGTAAGGAGAAGATCCTGTAACTACTATCAGTGAAGTGCTGCTTCTTTAGCTTAAGTGAGAGATCCATCTTGGGATCAGTAACCATCAGTACACATTTAGAGATCTAACTTGAAGAGACACATCTAATTACCAGTCAATTATTAGTGATTCAGTATGGAATGTCTTGATGCAATTTCAGGAAGAAGAAGCGAGCAATTGTTATGATGGTGACAGTGGTGTTTCTCTTTGCAGTCTGTTGGGCCCCTTTCCATGTGATTCACATGATGATAGAATACAGTGAGTATCTGCCATGTGTTATACAATAAAGCCTTTCTTAGTTTTTTTTTTTTTAATAGCAAAGCTACAGGTTGTGGAAAGCTAGTGCTGCTGCAGCATTCGACTATAGAATACCTTCTGCTAGGAAAGGTTAATGTGCTTATAAATTACACTGTCTTCTAATAGAGATATGAAGCCAACAACAGCTGAGTTACTCTGAAGTCTATGAGTGATAGACAGATCTGCAGTGCTCGTGGAAAATGACTACGTTTCAAAAAAGATGTAATGAGATACCTTATATCTGAGAGACACTTGCGCGTCAGCCAGATCTTTTCTTCCCTGCTCTGTGAATAAAAAAAAAAAAAAAGATAATCTTTGTGTCTTGCCGTAAATCATACTGAACTTTGTTGCAGGGTGAGTGGGAGGGAACCCAAACTCTCTGTCAGCTCTTGAAAGGAGATTGTTATCCTTCTCAATTTGTACATCATAATCCAGTCCTGAAAGGGAGGTTTGTTAGGCCTTACAAGACTCACGAGAAAGCAAGACTTGACTATTAGGATAATAACCTTATTGCTGTAGATTTTTCTTTCTATATCTGTCATGCTACCTTAATTTGCTGAAAGGTCAAAAGTACCTGGCTGGAAGGTGAAAGTTATTTCCCAGTATATAACCTCTTGAACAAGTAACTTTTAAATTCAAATTTAATTTTAATTGAATGTGTGAAGACTTCTATTTGCATCCACTTTAGTTGTCATACTGCTTTGAGTCAAACTGCTATGAAATATTTATCCCTTCACTTGCCCTGGTTTTAACAAGGTAGACGTGTTGGAAATACAAATACTGGCCATCGTAGTGATAACACCCAATTAATCCAGTTGAACTTTTCCAGTGTTCTGGTCTGGATACTAGCTTGGAAATGCCTTCAGTGCTGTTTATCTTTGTTTTTTGCTATTTGCTGTGTTGTCTGGGGTCTTGCACTGTTTGACTCCCACCTCCTGCATGAGTACTGGGATAGCACATGGAACTGTACAGCAGACTGTGTGTAGGAACAAGAGGAAGTCCTCACTAGTTTTTGTACTCCACTTACCAAAGGCAGCAGCAGTTACTGTTTCTTTATCTTCTATCAGAAATAAGGTTGTAGCAGATAAATCAGTAGTCATGCAGCCAGTTAGCTGAACCAAATTATGTTTATGCCTGGGCAGAGTCAGCAGTGCAGAAGCTGTAACTGTTAAAACTGTCTGGGTTGTCCCATGTTAAGTTTGCCCATAACAGTCTGAACTGTTTGCTCTCTTTTCATTGCTAATTTCAAGAATTGTTTCGGGTACTACAAGGCCTTTATTTTACTTGCTGTGTAAACCTTTGTAGTGCTTATCAAAAGTTTGGTTACTGAGTATTTGAATTCAAGGAATTCAGTCCTCTGTGATCTCAATGCTTAAAGAATGAGAGATGTGACCAAGAAGGTGCATTTTTACCTCCATGAGCTGAGCTGTGTCAGATAGGTATTTATGCCATTTATGCCATTCTGTGCTTACAGCATATTTCCTTTTTCCTTTCCAGGTAATTTTGAAAAGGAGTATGATGATGTGACAGTCAAAATGATCTTTGCGATTGTCCAGATTATAGGATTCTTCAATTCTATTTGCAACCCTATTGTGTATGCTTTCATGAACGAAAACTTCAAGAAGAACTTTTTGTCTGCCATCTGCTTCTGCGTTGTCAAAGAAAACGCATCACCAACCAGGCAGCTTGGGAACTCAGGGATTACTATGAGACGGCAAAAGGCAAGTGTTTCTCAGAGAGATCCCGTTGACTCGGATGAAGCCAGAAGGGAGGCGTTCAGTGATGGCAACATTGAAGTCAAGTTCTGCGATCAGCCGGCTTCAAAAAGGAATTTGAAAAGGCACCTTGCCTTATTCAGCTCTGAGCTTACTGTGCATTCTGCATTAGGAAATGGGCAGTAGCATCACAAAGGTTTTGAGAATGGAAAAAGCATTCTCTTTATATGATAACTTGGAATAAGTAATTTAAAATAGTTTTCTACTTTGTGTGCTGAAATGAGGGGAAAAATATTTTGTGGGTTATTGTAATGTTGGAATAATTGTTGAGAAAATGTAATATATTTTACAAGGATGAGGAGTAAAACTTTGGAAAACAATATTATTGTAGGATTTCCAAGAAAAAAAACCTAGATTTTTCTTCCGAAGCTAATTTAGGGCTTGTTTGCACTCTGCTGTAGGTAAAATGAGAAAATATTGCTTACTCTGTTTATTCTGTGTCTGGATGCTGGCACACTTCTGGACTATACACAACTGAATGTCAGAAGACAGGAACTATGGAGAGAGTGCACACTTTTTAGGACAACTTGGAAATCTGACCTGTGTCTAACATTGTAAGATCTGCTCTCTGCAGCTCTGAGTTCAGGGAAAATGCAGGCTGAGATGCAATTCTATTTTGGAAAAAAAAAAAAGTGCATGAAAGAGCCAACCAGAATTTTACTTTGAAGATATTAAGATTTAAACATTGCATGCATGTTCAGGTTTTGTTAACAGGAAGTATATTAGAAATTAACAATGCATGCGTAATTAATGTGCTGTTTTTACAGGTTAATTCTTGGGTACAAATTTAAATGTCAATGTACTGCCCTGTAAACTGCATTGTTCTACTGAAAAATGTAGAAGTTGAAGAATTGCTGTGCAAGAGTGTGCAGATGCTGGAGGTGTGGTCTATAGACTAAACACTGAGGTAATTTACAATCCTGATGGATATGTGACTTTTGGGTTGAAAGTGTGATGTTGCCTTTTTCTGGAGGGTTACAAGAGCCAGATCCAGAGCCTGTTGTACCTCTACAGAAGACTTTCAATTAATATAACGGTTTTTTGACAGACACTTCTCTGAACACATTTTTCTGTCTCTCCATCGTCTTCAGAGGGGATTAATTACTAAGAACATGGCCAGTGTTCTGTTATGTTTAGGCTTTACAGTAAACTAGGGGATTGAAATCCGTATAAATTCTAAGCACTCTTGCTCTCAGTGGGTCAAACTGAAAAATTGTAGAAGTACGTTTACAAGTGTGAGATTGGAGGAAAAGTGTGATCTAGTATGGTACACAGTGATCTAATCCCATAAATTTGATTTGAAATAGGTAATTTGCAACTGCACCTGAGGTCAGGTTGGATTCTTTAACAGCCTGTGAAATTTTAGTGCTCTCTTCTGTCATCCCGTTCCTCACCTAAGGGACCTCGGTGCTCCCTTGGCAGTAAATTTTAAGATTCTTTTGCATTGCTACTTTACACTTAATTGTAAATGAAAACCTCGTTTAAATTATCCTTATATAGAATCATAGAATCATAGAATGGTTAGGGTTGGAAGGGACCTTCAAAGCCCATCCAGTCCAACCCCCCTGCAAGGAGCAGGGACATCCCCAACTAGATCAGGTTGCTCAGAGCCTCATCCAGCCTATATTCCAATATAAATTGGAAGTAATCTGATCCTTTCCTAATGTTTACAAGTTTCCATTGTATAAGGGATTCTGATGCTGATTTGTGACATATTCTTTATTTTTTATATATATGATATATTCCCATGGAATGACGGGGAAGATTCCTGACTTGTCCTGACAGCCAGGAATTAAGAGCGCTCCTATTTACATAAGCATATGTGTTAGATAAAGTAACAGTTTTGGAGAACTATGTTTGGGTAAAACAACACTAGTGAGGTCAAGTTCTGCTTTAGACAGTCATGCAGATATGGCCCCGTGCATTAGCTTTGAATAATGCTGTAAGCAACAGCGACAAATTTTGCCTGCAATTACAACTGAGACTTCCTTTGAAGACCAGTTCTGTCTTGTCTTTCAGCTTTGCAGACAGAGGTCTTTTACTGAAACTTTTCTGCTCTGGGAGAATAGGGGTTAATGGTGGTTTATTATCACAGTTTTCTTCAGTTGGTTTAAAGCTTGTCTGGCTGATGAGAACTGTGTTTTGACAGATTCTGTAACTAAAAAACAATTTATTTTGAGGTTTTTATTTATTTGCACAGCTAATTTAAATCACAGATTTTAATGAGTATTTAACAAAAACTTCCAAGGTTTTTATGTTGTTGTTTCGTCTTGTCTGTTTCCTCTATTATCTGATACAATGTTATGTCAACGAGTAACTGCTGTAGTATTGTATTAATTTTTTCATTAAAACTTTTTTTTTATTTTTGGTGGTGTTCTGTACTGGGAACATCTCATTCTCTGAGTCTCTTTGTTTAAAGATTCATATAAGCTTATATGTGCTTTTAAAGTGATTAAATTGCAGTCCTGTTACAGGTGCCAGCTGTTACTGTAATCCTGAGAGATGTGATTTAAAGGACTTTACAGAATAAGGTGAGAGGAGTGGGAAAAAAAACCTTTCAGTCTCTTGGTAGGAGAGAAGTGGTAGATGTTTCAGCACAGATATATGTGACATTGGTTAGATTAAATATAAACAAAACTACTGAAGACACTTCTTGTCCTGTCCTTAACAGCAACTGTGTTATTTGAGCACTTTTGACACAATAGTTTTCTCAGAGCCTGAAAATCTTGTGAGAAGTCATAGTGCAGGGAATAGAAGACCCTTTATTGACTTAAGGAGAACCAAGATTTTGCCCATGGTGGTGAGTGTTTGGGGTTTTTTTTGTTTGTTTGGGTTTTTTGTTGGGTTTTTAAAAAAATATATCAGAGCTTCATCTTTGATGTAACTAACAAACAAAATTTCTATTGAATCAGGTCAATTGTCAATCCAGGCTAGTAGCCTGGGTCTATGGCTCTTGCAATGGCTTGTTTCATATGTTTTCTGAGTGTGTGGCTGTAACTGAGTACTTTAAACCAGTGAAATCTAGCACTGCTGTGGGAAGAACAGCCCTGCTGTCCTCCCAGCTTGCCTGCTTATTCCCATCTTATATTTACAGAATTTAATGGTAAATATGATCAGAAAAATTTCTGGCTCATAATTTTACTAGAGAACAGAAAATATAATCACACTCATTTCCCTAAACTGAGAGTATTTATCAAAACTGTTGTGTTCTTTGAGGGAAAATGCTTCTTCAAAAAAATGTGTCTAATACATTAGTTACAAATCACTTATTTCTTTGACTTTGATAAAATTAAAGAGCAACTTATTTTATTCTCAGCTGTAAGAGGCTAAGCCTTAAAGTTACGATGAGATGGTGCCAGGAACTGGCATGTGGATAGAGACAAGAGCCTGAAAGGACACATTCAACTGAACAGAGACTCAGGAAAAAGTGTCACATGTGTGGTCTTGCTCAACTGAAATCAGAGAGTATAAACAAGGAAAAGAGTGAGTAGAAGGGCGTGAATCCTTTCAGTAACTGTAACAGGGCATCTGCTACGGAATGTCTCATTCTTTGGGAGAAATAATAAAAAAAAAAAAAGTATAAATATTAAGTGAGATGTCTTCCTGGCAGAATTCTTTTATTGTTTTTGAGGGGGATTAGTTTCAGAGGACATGAGATGGATTCATTTGTGGGTATGGTTTTAAGCTTTAGAAATATGTACTGGGCTGTAATACTTTGTGATGAATAGACTGTGTGAGGCATTAAACAATCTGAAGATGACGAACAACTAAATGCAACTGCAGTTCGCCTTTAGCGTTGACAATGTTTTCGTAAGAAGTTTGTGGTATTGAGTGAGGGCAGCATTTAGGTGCACACCAGGAGATATGCATATGAAGTTTCATAGTTTCATTCTGTTTGGAAGTAGGCTTTGATTGTTCCCTAGACAAGGATAACAAACAGTACCAGAGAAGATGATGTGTCTCAATCTGGCTATGTGTGCTTACAACATCCTCAGCCAAATTCTCAATAAAAACCAAACTCCAAAGATGATCAGTTAGCTGTTTTAAGACCTTGGATTATAGTTAGCATATTGAGGAGTACTGCCTAATCGTCACAAAATGAATTTATGTAAAAATGTTTGTAGATCAAGTGTATATCTGCAAATTGCTTGTTCTCAGTCAAGAAGGAAAAAAAACCAACCCTATCTCTTGCTGAAGCTAGTTTTCTCTGGTAGAATACCCGGGAGAAATGATCTGTTTGGAGGGAATGGTAGTGGTGGTAAGGATTTAGAAGGGAGCATGCTCTAAATGTAAGGGAGATGTTGGAGGGAAAGACGGACAAATGCTTGAAGGCTGATGACGTGAGCTAAGCAGAGGTGGGCTGTTAAAAAGCAGGGTTAGATAGATGTAAACCCTTGTCCAGGGTTCAGCTGTCCAAAGCTCAGTTATGAAGCACAGATGCAAGTCCTCTGTTTAGCTTTGCTGAAAAAGTTGTTGAGCTGAGAGTATGTGTCATAAATCCGTGTAATAAAACAGTTAAAATTTTTGTTTTTTCCTGAGATAGTAATGGCAACTCGTGGAGATGAGAAAAGTTCAAATTGAGGCATGAGGGGAAAGATTTTTTTTGAGAATTAGAAGATAGCAATTTAAAAGTACTGAATATCGGTTTGTTTAAAGGAAAAATAGGAGGCAGCCTTGCTCCGTGTGTCTCATGACTGCCAAGCCAGCAGAAATGTGTGATGTGCCTACATCAAGGGGGTAAGTGTATAAATTCTCAGCTTGGCAATGTGTTCATCCTGTCTATATGCTGATTACATGTTTATCTAATATGTAATGGTAGTATTTATGCTGCTTACAGAGTCTTTGAGTATGGTAGAACCTATTTTTATTCTATTGTGAACAGAAGATATCCTGTCTCATGGAGGATAGCCAGATTTTTTTTTACAGATGTCCTTTTATTAAGCACCTAAATAGAAACATGTAATTAAATTCAAAGGCTGAAGACAAAGTCTTTCTTGATTTCAAAAATCTTGCTCACATTCAGAAAGCTTTAACCTATTTCTTATAAACACTTACCACGACTTTTCCCTTCTCATCCAAAATAAATCCCTGCAGCTACATATTACACTGGCCTATAACCTTTCTGGTTCCGTTGCACAGTGGCCTTACCATGTTTTCTTTGGTTTTTGGTTGGTTTGCTTTTTGGTGGGGGTTTTTTTTTTTTTTTGTGGTTTTTTTTTTTTTTTTGTGGTTTTTTTTTTTTTTTTTTTTTGGGGTGTAGTATAATGCAAGTTAGCCTGCTATACATTTACTTTTGATACCTAGTTCTCTTCGTGATTTTTCTTTCTTTTACATGTTATAAATCTAGCTGTACTGTCACTGTTCAAGCAGTTCTTGTGGGTGTGTCCCATCCCCCCCCCAGTTGTAACTAGGAAATTATTATGTGACTTTGAATGTGGCATATCTTGGAACTTTTTACTGTTGTGAGTTTTATATATATTTCTCTTAGTATGATGGTAACAGTGAAAATTAAATGCAAAGTTAGCATGAAGCAATTGTGATTAAAATACTCAATATAATTTGAGTCACAAACATAATATTTTGCTTACATCGAAAGGCCTTTCTAGATCAGCACTCCTTTCTTACAGGAAAATTTATTTTTTTTCAAGTTTCTGGTTGAAATCTCTTTATAGCTTTCTAGTTTCTGTTTGCTCTTTCCAATGGCACTACTAATTTTTTTCTGAGTTAATGACACCAAGGTTTCCTGGGAGTCTATCATCCTCTATATCTAATATTTTCCAAACATACGTGATTAAATTATATGCAATGTTTCAGCTGAGGCTTTAACAATGCTTCATGGAGTAAATATTAATCTTTCCTGACAGCTGTATTTTGGTTTGCCAGAATACAAGTGCCTTTGGATGCTTAATTACTCCTTGTACAGAACTCACAATGTGTACTTTCATGCCTCTTTGTAAACTGTGAATTCCGGTTTTCAGACTTGAGGTTATTTTTTTCCTACATCTTAGACTTACAGCTTTAATCATATTCAGTTTCCTATTTAGACCGTCTTTTGCCTCTGCCTCTGACCAAAGCCTTAATTAAATCATTTAAAATTTAAGGCAAGGTGTTCACAATGCTCTTGTTATATCTTGTAAATTCAATATCAGGCTTTTTTAGTGCACTTGTAGCTGATTTGTAACTCCATTTCATTTGCCCACCTGAAATAGGTGTCCTTGCTACTTGTATTTATGGCACCTTGATAAATGTTCTGATGTATTATCTAAATATTGGAATGTATATCCCGTAACTGTTACGGGATCAGACATAGCTTTCCATCACAGATGCATTGCTTTAATTTAACTTTCTGCTTCAAAAATCTGTTCAAGCAAAAATTCTAAGACTGAGCTGTGTTTTCCAGCACTGAAGAATTAATTATTGATGGAATAAATAAAGCAGAAGTGCATTGATTTTTGTGTCCCTCCCACTGGAGAGGGAAAAGAGCTTGAATGGCTTTTTTTTTAGTGTTGTGCAAGCCATTCTTTTTATAGGCAGATATTTGCTGATGAAGTTACAATACTAATAATTTGTGAATAGTAATAACTTGTGAATTCACAAACAGTGAATACTTACAATACAACTATTTTAGGAAAAATAAATTTATTTGGAAAGGGTCAATAGATTTTTTTTTTTTTTTAAATTTTGTTTTAACATAACTTTGCTTCTTAATTACCTTTTCAAGCTGTAGTCATTTGGGACTCTTCCTGATGGACTCCCTCAAGCTGTGAGTCCATCTAGCAAAGTTGGTCTTGGTCGTACTGCAGTGAAGCTCCTTGTGTTATGAATATTGAAGGTATTTTTTTGCTGTGCTCATACCTCCAAGAACTTACTGCTTTAAATCCTCATTGCAGTGATTATCATAAATAAGAAATGTTTGCTTCAGAGGCCAAGTTTGAGAGATTAAGAAAGGGGGACCTGAAGGTTTCTTAAGTTTTTGCAAAATGACAATTTGCAAACTTAGGCCTTTGCTCACCAATACCCAGACAACTAAGCCCTTGCTCCTGGACAAAGTCAGGATGAAAATTCCTGCTGATTTCAGAGAAGAATTGGCGTTTATGAACAACAGAAACTCCAGTGTAAAACAAGCTTGAATGACTACTATTTGCAGCACAGTCTGAAGTAAAGCACTCTACAGAGATGCAATGAAAGGACAGCAGTATGAATACTGTGAAGATTATTGGTCAGACTGAAGCTTGTATAAAGTCAAATTCAGAAATAACAATATATACTACACACAAGCTACCAGGAAGAAAGCTCCTGCTGTGGAGCAGACTTGATTTCAAGATAGGTGCAGGAGGGGGTGTAACTGTGGTAAGTATCCTAATGAATATATGCTGAGCGGAGATCTAGGTAGGTGGAAACGTTTACCCATAATGAAATGTCTGAGTAGATAACATAAAACTGGGTAGTCAGTTAAGAAACAAAACAGACTGAGAACAAAATAAACTCTGTTGTACTGTGAAAGATCTGCTCTACAAATCAGCTTTAACAAGCTTATGAATTGCCTACTCTTCATACTAGATTCTTTTCCCTAGTGTCCAAATTCTGCTGTGAAGGGTGAGAAAGCTGTTAACTGGACTGTGTTGTATTCACTCGGTGAAGAGGCTGAATCATAGTTCTCAATTTTTATGAGGGTTACTTTCTGTACTCTACTTTTTCCCAATGACATCCCTGGGAACCTTGTACTTTTATTGAGTCGCTGAACTCTGCGGTTGTCTATTGCTTAAGGTCATTCTTTCCTAACAATCACCTTCATTTAGTGTGTAGTCCAGATCTGACTTTTACCTTTTGTCTTGGTCCTTTTCTTTTTCTCGCCTTATCAGTTTGTTTTAGTTTTTCACTTAATCTCTGTCCTTTTTTTTTCTATTGCTTTTCCTGAAGCAGTTCCACGAGTTCCCTGTGACCCCCATCTCTTTTATACAGATTAGAATAACCAGGCAATGAATTTTGATGATGAAGTTCAGCAGTCCCATGTTTTAAAACTTGTATTCTGTCAAGGCTGACTATCAGATGTATGAACTGCATTTCCAGTCCTTATTTCAGGCTGTCTGTACCCTTGGGAAGACCTTGCCCACTGCACTGGTTACATTTGGCTTGCATATATTAAGAAAACTTGCAATTATTGAGACATCTGCACTTACCTAACAAAAGATTTGCGTGTATTAGGAGAGCTGGAGATCCACTAAGAGGAGTGCATCCAGCTGTCAGGCAGACACTTGGCACCAGGCCTGGGTGCAGCTGTAATGACAGCAAAGCTGGTGAGATGGGGCAGTGTGGAGACATGCGCAGCGATGCATGATGTGGGCTGAGCCAGGCAGCGCTGGTAGTGTTGGTAAGGCCCCTGCGGTAAAATAGATCAGCTCCACTTGAGATCGTTGGCATAAAGAAGAGATGCTTTCTGCCTTTCCATCTGAGTGTGTGAAGAAAACGTAACTTGAATCAGCTCAAGCTTCCAGGTGCTTATTAATGCTCTCTTCCTGGTAGCTTGTGTGTAGTGTATATTGTTATGCCTGAATTTGACTTTAGATATTTCTATTGACATTCTTTTTCTAATGTTACTTACTGACATATTTCTGTTCACATATTCTATTTCCTTGACTTTACATATTTCTGAATCCTAGGAAGTCAGGCTTCTCAATGATGTGCCAGGTGCACTGAGGGAGCTGAATTTTCTTGCTTCAAATAACAAGTGTGGATGTCCATTGATTGTACAGATGACAGCTGAACTATGGCTTATAAAAAGGTCCGGTAACTTTTTCTTCTGGAAGTCTGTAAAATACCTCTGTGTAGTGTCTTTTGTGTGTGTGACAATAGAAATCTCATGTTCTGCTTCTCACTCTTGCCTCTAACGTATGTTTTCCAAAGGCACATCTGTTAAGCACCTGACTTCGCTATTACTAGGTTTGGTCCGTAGCTGAGGGCTCTTAAAGACCATGCAATCTGAGAACAAATAGCTAGAAAATATATAGCATGGGTAAACTGTAAAAATATATCCTACTAAATATCATGTTTAAAGCTGCGTCCTCAGTCGGACTTGAATTTTGAAGAGCAGATTTGTAGCAAAACGTCTGAGAAGTCTCTGTCTACTGCAACTCCATAGGGCTGTGTCGTGGCTTCACTCAGGCTGTAGATGGCACCATCGCTGCACATGAGAAGCTGTCTTGGGCTTCCTCTTCCAGTCACCTCATTCTTAAGAGAATTCTTTCCTACAGGCTTTTGAAAGCATGTATTTGATTATAGGATTTGGTAAGAGTTTGATAGAGCTCCCCTCTCCCTAGATTTAGTATTAGGAAGAAACATGGAGAGAAGTGCTGGATTTTTTTTTTTTTTTTTTTTGTCCTTTGTTTAATGGTGCTTTGAAATTCATTGGTCATGCAGCTCTCTTTCTCCAATAGTGCTAAGACGATGTCTGTTATTTTGGTTCCCAGTGAGAGCTGCACGTGACAAGGAATTTCTTAAAGGGTTTCCTTATTTTAATCTTTGAGGTTTCTGTGATTATTATTTTTTTTTTTTTTTGTGATAATGCTAATAAGGCTACTATAGCCATGATGTATTTTGGAGGATACTGAAGTTGAAAGCCTACACTTTTCTAATTTTGTCACCTTAAATATCTAAATCCACTCTTGGAACTTTAAAATTATATTCTTTTTTCCTGCAAAAAATGGTTGTCATTGGCAGAAAAGGGAGTGGGTCTGCTCTGATAGAAGGGAGGGTGCAGTATGAGGTCCTATGGGCTTAGCCACAGCCTGTAACAGTGGGAGGACAGAAACCTGAGCTAAGGAGTTAGAGCTGATGAGTGACCAAGGATCAACGGTATAAACAATCCAATAGAAATTGGTTTTATTGGGGTTTTTTTTTTTTTTTTGAGTCTTACCTGAGATGTTTCAAGTTTTCCTTTCTGAGAGGAACATCTGCAAGTCATCCCCTTTGCTTTGGAGAATTTCTATTTTCCAAAACAAAAACCTCACTTCGGTCTGTCTGTCTTGTTCTTGAAATTGAACACTTGAAACATATATTAGTGAATGAATCTACAAAAAAAAAAAAAAAAAGGGATTAAGGCTCTCTGAAATCCTTCAGACAACTCATTTCCAGACTCCCTGGGGTGTATGAAAAGTCCCGTAGCTGTAGACATCCTGCTTCCCAAATCTGGGAAGATATAGTAAGGGAAGCCAAAAGGGAAACGGAGGGAGAGGGGGGGAATAGTTATTTATGAGAAATCTTAGTTCTGAAACAGTGATCTTAAAAATGTAAAGGGTCTCAAAAAGTGATCTGTTTTTATTACAGTCTCCACAGATAGTCATTAAAACATGTTATGCACAAAAAAAGCCTCTAAAATATCAAAGGAAATGGGGGAACATTGCTATTCAAAACAAAAAAAAAACAACAAAAAAAAACCCCCAAAAATACCCTTGTGTGGTGTGGGGAAACAAATTTATCACCTTGTCAAGATCAGCTGTAACATACAAGTCTTGCTGTAGAGATATAAGTTAAAGCTCCACAAATACTAGGGTCAATGAACAAATTATTGTTTGAAGCTGTTAAGAGTGTAAGTGGACGATAAGAATCCTGGCTCTCTGAGGTAACACAAGCCATGAGAAAAAGTGGGAAGTCTTTGTCGTAATTTGCACCTTGCTCATGAAATGATAAAGCTCTTCAAAGAGTTGTTGATGTATGTTTATAGCATCTGAAGTAGAATAGAACTACTTTACTGATAAGGGGGAGGAGCATAGAAGGACAGGGCCACAAAAGTGGTTTGTTTTGTTTGTTTGTAAAGTGAACTGAAGAGGCGAAGGAACTTGCTGAGTTTACAGTAATCAGCTATTTTGAGTGGAAATAGTTTATAATCACAAGAAAAACACTTTTTTTTTTTTTTTTTGAAGGAAGATGTGAAGGAAATGTTACTTCTCTTAGCATGTAGTATTTTCTCCTCCAAAGTAAACTTAGTGTTTTGAGATTAAAGAGAAAAAGTCAAGAAAGCCGTTCATTCATTCATTGGCTATGAAGAGGACCCAAAACACAGCCAGCAAGCAGTAAAGGAAGCTTTAGTCCTACTAGTTCATCTTGGTACAAATTTGGGTTGGATGTTCTTGGAAAGCAATGATATTTCAGCTTGTCACAGTTGCTTGTTCCAGTCAATGCCATTTTGCTTCCAATGCTTTTGCAGTAGCCATCTTATTACTTCCTGGTTTTTAATATATTTTAGAGATCACAAATGCTCCTGGAGCTTTTTTTCCTAGAAGCTGTGTTGCAGTTATCAAAAGCAGCCAAGTCCTATGTGCCCATGCTGTGATCCATAGTACTGACTTAAGTCGATTCATTTTTTAACTTTTGAGGACTGCCCTTTATTTCTTTGATAGAATCCCTTAAATGATCACTTCCCCCTTACTTAATTCTTCATGAGAAACAGGAAGGCTGAGACAATCCCTCAAATCTTTGCAAAGCAGTAGCAGGCAATGTAACTGCTAATGAACCTTGCCCTCACTAGACAATCCAGCTTGGACAAAGAGACTCTTAAACAAGACGGTAAGGTCCTCATGGCATGTCTAACTAGATGTTTCTGGGTAGAAAACCTATCAAAGCTTCCCAAAAACATCATACTCTGCAATAAAGCTGGGGGGAAGTGATTGAGTGGCTGTGTGGGTGCTTAGCTGCTGGCCACCCACAAAAAGCTTACAACCATGTAATATACCTGGAAGTGTTACATGCTGCCTTTATGCTTAGGATAATGACTGAATAAAAGATTTGGAGGAAAGTTAGAAAGAAGACATTCCTAGAGCTTCCCATGATTCTGAGAAAGAGCTGTGCTGGCTGAAAACAAGTCCCATACATGTATCAAAGGAAAAAAAAAAAGAAAAAAAAAATCTATATTTACGCTTAGTCTTTAAAATAAAATAATTTTAAATGTCATTAGAAATTTTGTATAGCAAAGACTTCTGCTGCTAACTACAATAGAAAAAAAAATCAAATTTAAAATGTCTCCACTTAAATTTGGAATATAGATGTAACTAGCTTCTGTATATGGGAAATATGAGGGCTTTGTGTGCCATCTTGCAGGACAAATATTAGCTTTATGGGACAAAAACTGCAGGATATATAACATAGATACACACACATCAGTATAATACAGAGACTATGTAATAAAAAGTATAGCACTTATATTTAGTCTATTTACCCAGTATACAGCTATTTATAAAATGTAATTATGGTCTCAGGCTGAGTAAAAGTGTTTTATCTGATTGATTTGTACATTATAACCATGATAGCAGTAGTCACAGCCCGTAACATGTCCAAATACAAGCCCTAAGAGGCAGTCATTTTACATTTCCTGGAACAAGCAACTAAGTTATTCTGCATAGATGAGTAAAGATAAGACTATTTAGCAGGAGGCTTCATGTATTTTGTGCAGAGGTAATTTGGAAGCTGATGTGTAGCACAGGGGTGGGGTGAGCTGGCCAGGAGCCCGGCCCAGCTCAGCAGCAGAGGCCCAGCCCAAGGCAGCACTTTCTCTGTCCCCTCAGGGCTCCCTCCACGTGTCCCTGTGAAACAGGCTTAAGGAAACCCCGATTATCTCTGCCTCAGCTGGGGACAGAGGCTTCTTTCCAGCTGTGGCATTTCCCTGCTGAGAGACAGTTAAACACCAACTTTTCCTGGCCCATCATTAGACAGGACACACAGACAGGGACAGTCAGGGATCTCCTCTACCCCTGCTGAAGGAGGGGGTTCAACTGACTTATACAAGTCATAGTTTCCTTCATTTGTAGTCCTGGGGCTGGAAGGGGCCTCAGCTCCCTCCCATGCACACCAGAAACCCCCAGGCGTTGGGATTCCTCTTGCCTCTCTCTGACCAGCTGGTCATCAAAGAGACACCCGGACACCTGCACATCAGCTCCTTGTCGCACCTCCCAGGGCAGTTAATGGTGGTGGAGGCTAGGAGGGAGCTGTTCAGATGCACACGTCTGGTGATATCTGACATGCTAGAGGCGGTCAAGGATATGTGCAGGTGATGCAGACAGGTCGAAGATACCTGCAGACAGATGGAGAGATAGGACCACATCTCTTGCAAATTTTACTTTGGTCAACCAAAATGACATCTGATGCCCAAATTAAGGGCAACTGAACCTGTCCCTACACATTATGTTCAGGGTGGGCTATGGAGGTATTCATCTGATGGAATGTAGCCATGTGCCATAGGGGGAACTCCATCTCTCTCTTCTCCTTCAGCTGTATTTCCTAGGTCTCCTCTCACTGCTTTCTGCAGGTGCCTCATGTCCATCCTCACATTGCCTTAGATAATTCAGGGAATTTAGTCAATTTAACTTTCAAATCAAGGCCCACAGAGCTACAAGAGATGCCAGGGCTGGCAGGGACAGCACAGGACCTACAGGAAAGCAATTCCCATTCAGGGCAGATGCGTGACAGACACCCCTGATGGCATCGCAGAGATTATGCTGTGGTGCCCCTTGCCATCAGTCAGAGGCATCAGCCATCAGATGCCATCAGAGAAGCAAGGTCTGTCCCTTCCCTACGCAGGAGCTGCATGCATTGGGTGAACACAAAGCACCCCACACCAGGGTCTTTACTTGATTGATGATTCAGTCAAGGAACAGACCAATCCCTTTAACAGTGTGCCTGGATACATCTTGTCTTCAAGGACAGCAGAATCCAGGCTCAGAAATGTTCCTTTCAAAACTTGATTGAAATGCAAAAGGGAATTCAAGGGCATTAAGATGAGCTGCTGCTAGTTCAGGAATGGCTAAAGAAATACTGAGAGAGCACTGCTAAAATTAGTAAGAGCAGGTGTAGATAGATGATCTGAAATATTTTACATCTCATTTACCTCCGTTTTCAACAGTGAGGCCTCCCAGATCTTTTTGTTTGAGGCAGGACTCTGGAGGAGAACAACCAGCCATGGATGAGGATCAAGCCAGGGGTTACTTGAGCAAACAACACCCTTACCGGTCCATGGGACTGGAGGGGCTGTGTCATAGTTCAGCCCTGATTGGGACCAGATTACGCAGTCCCTCTCTTGCTCCCCTCACTCTCCGAGAGAATAGGGGGAGATGATACAAGGAAAATGGCTCGAGGTTTGAGATAAGGACGGGGAGAAATCCTTACAGTTACTGTCACGGGCAAAACAGACTCGACTTGGGGAAAAATACTCATTTATTTCTAAAACTAGCAGGAGAATGAGACAGGGAACAAGATAACCTCCCCTGACCCCTCCCTCTTCCCAGGCTTAACATTATCTCTACTACCTTCCCCTCCCGAGCGGCACAGGGGGGAAGAGGGAATGGGGGTCGTGGTCAGTTCATCACACGTTATTTCACGCCGCTGCGTCATCGTTGGGGGAAGAACTCCTCGCATTCCTCCCCTGCTCCAGCGTGGGGTCCCTCCCACGGGCCACAGTCCTTCGTGAAACTGCTCTGGCGTGGGTCATCTCTTCCACGGGGTGCAGTCCCTTTAGAACAGCTGTCCCAGCAGGCCCTTCACGGGCCACAGCCTCCCTCAGGCCTCCACCTGCTCCGGTGTGGGGTCCTCCATGGGCTGCAGGGGGACAACCTGCTCGACCATGGTCATCACCACAGGCTGCAGGGGAACCTTGGCCAGGAGCAGCATTACTGCTCCCTCTTATTCTGCACTGAGCTTGGCGTCTGCAGCCGTTCCTCACAACAGGCTGGCAGACGCCTCTCAGGATCTTTTTAACATCTTATTCACTTCTCATCTCCTTTCCACTTTTTGCAGCTGGGCTGAGTTGGGCCCAGTCAGCTGCCCAGCGGGAGGCGAGAGGTTGAGGCCTGCAAGGCCAACAAGGCTCGCGCCTCCCCCTCTCTGCCCCCGCTCAGCTGCTTCACATCTTCTCTTCTCTTTTTCCTGTTTTCCCCTTCTTAAATACATTATCACAGAGGCGTTATCACGGAACATTCTGCTACCAATTGGCTCGGCCTTGGCCAGCAGTGGGTCCACTCTAGGCCCAGCCGAGTCCACTGAACAAAGGGGAGCAACTTCTAGCAGTTTCCTACAGAAGCTGCCACCTTAGGCCCCCCCCCACTAACAAAACCAGAACAGGCTTCCTCCAAGAGTGCTGGGAGTGTTTTTCACCACTGGTTCATTATAATTGGAATAAAATAGACAATCAGGTTCTGTGAAGTATCGTTTAAAATGCTGTTCCTCAGCACTAATACTATAAAGAGAGAACCATGAAGATCATTTTAGGTCCTTTTTTGATGTGGAGAAACCCAGGCAGGGAAGCACTGAACAGGCCTCTTGACCCACACACAACATGCCATGCAGACGTCACCCATAGAAGACATTGCTCTGTTTTGATCAAGCTACTGTAGGAATTTCTTACAAAAACCAAACTCTTTTCGCCATCTCTACGGTCTGACAGAAATGATGTTCTCATGGGAACACCTTCCCGCATTGTCAGGTACAGGCAAGGCCACGCAGGAGGCGTAAGGGCCAGCGCTGAGTGGGAGCTGCCTGCAGGCTCTGCTGTGACAATGAGCTGCTGAAGTTGTCCTGCAGCCAAAGGCTCTGCTCCGCACAGCACAGGCGTGAAGGCCAGACTCTCTCACATGGGGTTCTGCAATGCAGGAATAGAGGCTCTGCTGGAGAGACTGTCCGGGAGGATAAGTATGGAGGATGCCCTCTGTTTTGAGGGAATGCCCCTGTGTTCTCTTCCTGTGGAGACAAACAACCAGTGGTGGATGTGGTTACTTGAGCAAACTCAACCACCATGACAGAAACGGAGATGGGTATTTTGATCAGATCCCTGAACACAAGTATTGGGATGCCATTACATTTGAGACTCCATTTTTTTGCTCCAGAGAAGTATGATGCCCCTTGAGGTGTCCTGAAATATCTGCTGACCCATGTGGTGTTTTATGCTGTGAAGAGAATAAAAACGACACCTCTGACTGCAGTAATTTCACCTTCAGTTCTGACATAAGGGCAGATGGAGGGGTCTCAGGCCCACACAAGCACACACACACACAAATGGCTCTCTCCAGCCCAGAATCACAGAACCAGTGAGGCTGGAAGGCAGTCAGCTTCCAGCTTCTCTGTGCTGCCTCTTCATGCTTGGTTTTAGTCAGGAGCTCCTTTCTCATGCACGCCAGCTTCCTGCTACTTTGCAGGACTTCCTGTGTGGAGGCAGAGAGTGCAACGCAGCTGTTTGACACTGGCGAATTTGGGCTATGTCCTTGAACACCGCTTGCTCAACAGCAAAAAACAGCAACTAGAACAAGATAAGGAAATAGCAAAGGCAAAAATTGTAAAGACAACTAAAAAACTATAACCAATCCAAATGAAGCACAAGGCGCGTGAACAGTATATTGCTACCAGTCAAATTAGATAATTAATGTGTGCACTTAGCGTGTAACGTAGAGTGTAAAAGACTAATGCTGACTAACAATACAGGTCTCTGGAACACCATCCACAGAGTCCGTGTTTTTTACTGCCACAGCAGATCTCCCCTTCAAGATGTAGAATGGTCCACTCGGTCATGCAAGAAGCCAAGCAAAGGTGGCAAGAGGCTGGGATGAATGAGAAAGGAGCTCATAACTGAAGCCAAGCATGACAGGGAAGCACAGCGGAGGCGGAAGCTGACTGCCTTCCAGCCTCAACGGTTCTGTGACTCTGTGCTGGAAAGAGCCATTTGCGTTTGTGTGTGTTTTTCTGTGCACGGGGGAACCGTGGGTATGGCAGGGTCCCAGGACCAGCTCCTGGACAGATGGAGGGTCTAAGACCTGCTCTTGGAGGAACCTGACTGTGTCTGTGCCTCCATAGGTAGACATTTACACTAACGTAACTTAGCACACAAACAGTCTAAACCTCATTTTCCCTTTCTCCACTGGTTTTGCTTACTTGTACTCTCCTTTGATGTTTCAGAGATGATTTTCATGGTAATTTCTAGCTGGATCAGAAATTAGAAGTACCTTATTTTATTGCCCATAGTGCCCTGCAACTCCTCATGCTGTTGTCTTGTGAGAGACAGCAGCATCAGGGTGAGCCATCTGTATGAAGCTGAGCAAATGGAGCTTTCGTCCAGGAGGACCTGGAGAAACTGTGGGACTTCTCCAAAAGAAGTTTCTTGAACTTTCTCAAAATTGGGAAAGAGTAGGAGAAAGAAAGAATGCTACAAAGTGCAGCTTGGGAGATTGAGACCTGAGACAAGAAGAAAGAAATGTCACTTGAAGGACAACGCTGTGTTGCAGTAGCAGTCTGGTGAACATTGACATCTCTCCTGGATGACAACACCATGTAAGGGCAAATCTCACATCTAAAATCAGTCTTTGCAATGTTCAGAGAGGGACTGAATGCACTCTGCATCAGCCTACACTCCCCGGGAGAGACATGGCTGCCTTCCAGGTGCTGTCAGACCTTGGAGCCCCAGGGACATCTCCAGGGAGACGAGGAGGGCAGAGAAAGTGCTGCCTTGGGCTGGGCCTCTGCTGCTGAGCTGGGCCGGGCTCCAGGCATGGAGGGAGCTGCTGGTAACAGGGCAGCGCTGCAGAGAGACAGCTCTGCCCAGGAGCAGCTCCTCTGCCAAGCGCAGCAGGGCTGAGGGCTCTGCCTGCAGGAGCTGAGGGGAGAGGAGCGAGGCACAGAGAGGATAAAGGCAGCCTGGGGAGGGAGGCCACTGAGAGCCCACTGGAGGAGAAAACTTCACAGCCCTTGACATATTAAGTGTCTGGCTGCAGGTCATCAAAGCTTCAGGTTCTTGAGGGATTTTGTAAAGCTGGCACCTCCCCCAGCCTGCGGGATCTGTAAGTACCACTCTCAGATCTTCTCTGCTGTAGAGGAGGAGGAGGAGGAGATGCTCCAGAGCAGGGATTCCCTGCTGCACGGCCAGAGGGACAGGGCACGACGGCTGCCTTCTCCCAGGGACGGCTGCAGGGTGTGAATGTGTGTGTGCAGCCAGGGGTGTCCAGGGCTGTCCTTCAGAGCAGGGTCCCTGCGCCCCAGGGGCTGTGTGCTGGGGCAGGGACTCTGCCTCTGCCGGCCTCAGCACTCAGCCTCCCTTTGTGAGCTCCCCAGGGCGCTGGGGAAAGAAGCTGTGGGTGGGAGGAACAACTTGTGGCTGAGCAGGGTCCTTCTGCTATCGAGAGGGTGCTGTGTGGGTCAGGGCTGCTCACAGCCCCTGATCACCCAATTTACAGAGGGTTCTGTTCAAGAAGGACATAAAGGCAGCATTTATCTGAAAGTGAAATGAGTCTGTGCTTTGTGTTTGCTCTTGTTCTGTTTGGGTGGAAATTCATTTCTCTGCTCTGGAGAAGGCACTGAGATGCAAATTCTCATAAGAACTTTTCTGAGCGGCTTCTTAGCCCCTGCATCCACAGAGACGTTCCTGGGCAGTGCCCGGTTGCCAGGAGGTTTCTGCAGGGTAAAGCTGAGCACTCAGCGGGTGAGATGGGGTCTGTGAACAGTGACAGAGACATGGGGAGAGAGGAACAGCCTCTGGCAGGGACGGCTCCAGGATGCACAGGGAGGGGCAGGAGTGTAGGGAGCTGCTCACAGAAATGCACTGGGAGGGGGGATGTAGGCATTTCCCTGCAGGGCAGATGCCTTTTCCAGAGAACCCTCCCGGTCTCCTCTCCCCCTCAGCAGAGCACCCCACCCTTTAACGTCATGGAGACTTGGGTATGAGTTGCCTTCCCACCAGCCCAACCACCACAGAGGAGAAATGCTCAAGTGTCCAACTGTGCCTCCTTGTCTTCCTCTATTGACAGGAGTGCTTTGGCATGCTCCTCTCTTCTCCCTACTCCCTTCGTCTTCCCCTTGGATTCACTGTGTCCAGGTTGAGGATTAATTGGCAGCTCAGACACTGATGCTAAGGGTCCTCTCATGAAGATGTATCAATGGATGAAAAGCATCCAAATTGCTTCTTATATTTTGGGGTCTGGGAGCTGTAGCGTGTGGGGCTGGCAATGGTCTGACCCTTCTGTCAGGACATCCCACCACTGAAACATTCAGCTGTTTCCCCGGAGGGTCCTGCTGGACGGAGGCTGCTTTCCCCAAGAGCACAGCTCTACCGTGGGCTTTCTGTGTCACCTAGCAGCCCCATGGAGAAGACACCTCTATGCTGAGGTCATGGCAATGCTGCTGGGCATCTCTATGCGGGCAGCTACAATGAGCCCTGTGTCCCTGGCTGGGCGAGAAGAGATGAGATCCTGCTTGGGTGCAATGAGATGAGGTGAGGAGTTTGCAGGTCTGCACTTGGAAACTGGACTCCTACTCTCTCAACAGTGTCTGGATTCTTGTTGGGGAAATGTCTGTGTGTGAGCCTCCTCCAGCTCAAAGAGGTGCCAGCACAGGTCAGCTGAGACCAGCGCTGACAGACAGAACATCTCTCCTCATCCTGCAGTGTGGAAGAGTTATCTTGTCTAAGGACCTACAAAATTTTTCTCTGAGAAGTCTGCCCTATTGTCGCACTGTCTTTACCTCTTTAGATAGTTGCTCATCAAAAACATAAGAGATGTCCAACGGCAGCTCCATCACTGAGTTCCTCCTCCTGGCATTCACAGACACACGGGAGCTGCAGTTCTTGCACTTCTGGCTCTTCCTGGGCATCTACCTGGCTGCCCTCCTGGGCAATGGCCGCATCATCACTGCCATAGCCTGCGACCACCGCCTCCACACACCCATGTACTTCTTCCTCCTCAACCTCTCTGTCCTTGACCTGGGCTGCATCTCCACCACTGTTCCCAAAGCCATGGCCAATTCCCTCTGGGACACCAGGGCCATCTCCTACTCAGGATGTGCTGCACAGGCCTTTTTCTTTTTCTTTTTTTATGTCAGCAGAGTACTGTCTTCTCACTGTCATGGCCTATGAAGGCTACGTTGCCATCTGCAGACCCCTGCACTACGGGACCCTCCTGGGCAGCAGAGCTTGTGTCCACATGGCAGCAGCTGCCTGGGGCAGTGGGTTTCTCACTGCTCTGCTGCACACTGCCAGTACATTTTCACTGCCACTCTGCCAGGGCAATGCCCTGGACCAGTTCTTCTGTGAAATCCCCCAGATTCTCAAGCTCTCCTGCTCAGACACCTACCTCAGGGAAGTTGGGCTTCTTGTGGTCAGTGCGTGTTTCTCATTTGGCTGTTTTGTGTTCATTTTTGTGTCCTATGTGCAGATCTTCAGGGCTGTGCTGAGGATCCCCTCTGAGCAGGGTCGGCACAAAGCCTTTTCCACGTGCCTCCCTCACCTGGCTGTGGTCTCCCTGTTTATCAGCACTGCCATATTTGCCCACCTGAAGCCCCCTTCCATCTCCTCCTCATCCCTAGACCTGGTGGTGTCATATCTATACTCAGTGGTGCCTCCAGCACTGAACCTCCTCATCTACAGCGTGAGGAACCAGGAGCTCAAGGATGCCATTAGGAAAGTGATTTCATGGATGTTTCTGAATAGTGATGCGCTTCTAATCACTAACCACAGATGACTCTGGTGCTTTGTTTATCATTCTTATTGTCGTCATTATCCTTATCATTGTCATTATTGTTATTTTTATAATTTTCGTTATCATTATCATTATTGTTATCAAGGATGGAGCATGGCAATGGATTTCTCAGTCATTTTTCAGCAGTCAAACACTTCCTGTCTTTCCTCACAGTTGATTCCCACAATGCCCTAGACCAAACCTGACCTTTTTATTCACTGTATTTGTATCATATTGTAGGTTGTTCTTATGTCTTTTCACAATTTTTCCCCTCACTTATACCAAGGTATGAACTTGCTCTTTTTCAGTTTTGAGCCCGTATAAAATTCTACCTAATAGTGGGATAGAGCTGACTCTCTCCTAGCACCTCTGTAATAAAATGAAATCTCCCCAGTGCAGTGCCTGAAGGTTGGCCTCTTCTTCTAATTGTGGTGTCAAGAACAGGTCCAAGAAACTGGACTCCCAACAGGTCTGTTGCTTCATGGGTTCAGGAGCAAAAACTTTACAGTGACCTTGTGATCAACGGTTGGGTTTAGGACTCACTCTTCAGTGTCTAATCACGGTGGGGAGAGTGAATGCTCACTGAGGTACATAGCCGGGGCTTTCCATATGGCAGAGAACCCCTTCAGGAGGGGAATCTGGAGCTTCCTGGAGAGCCCAGTGGATCTCCTGGAGCAGCATGTGCCTTTGCTGGGCAGTGACTGGCACCTCACATAGTGATGGATTGCCCATGGTGGAGTCATCTCAAGGTAAAGTCCTAAACCAAGGCATCCACAAACAAAGACAGACTCTGCAATTTCACAAGATGCAGTGGGGACCCAGCAGGCCCAGGCTGGAGAAAAGTTCCTGTCACTCTGAATGAATTACCACTGGCTGGATCTAGAGGCACAACTGGATACCTCTAGCATTCTTGGAAATGCTCCATAGACCCCTAAAGCCTTCCATATTCAGCAGCCATGATCCCCACCCAGCTGAGTCTTCTTGCCACCCTGACCAGCATGGCCAGTGCAGGGTCACCCGGCCCCAGGCACCATAACACATTTCCTCCAGAGAACATCACCAGCTCAGGGCCTGTGAGGAGCATTTTCCATAGTCTCCCTTTTCTCACCTATGTACTTGTTGAGGCCATTCTTGTTGTCTTTGACATCCCTGGCGAGACTCAATTCCATTTGGGTATTAGCTTTCCTAACTTCATTCCTGGATACTTGGAACTTTGTTTCTCCCAGTTATTCATCCTTGTTTCACGCTGTATACGCCTCATTTTTGTATCTGAGTCAGCTGAGAGCTGAGGGGTCAGCAGGAGAAGACAGAAGAACATTGGCAAGAAGGGTTGAAGACCAGCTCCTGGAGGGAGTCATATTGTCTGTCTGTCTATATAGGTATAACTTTTTCCACGAACACTGCCTGGCACACCAACCTTCATTGACTCTGTTTCCACTGGTGCTTGATTTGCTTGCTTTGTATCCTCATTTGCTGCTGCAGAGATGGTCCCATACCTGGCCCATACCTGGGCCAGAAATTAAACTAGTACATCCTTTTATTTTCTAAAATATCCTGAAACTTCTCCTGCTGTTATTGTGTCAGACACACCTCAGTCAGGGTGAGCCATCAGCACACAGACATTAACAGCTGACCAAATGAAGCTTCAGTCCAGGAGAACCTTGAGTAACTTGGGGAATTGGCCAAGAGAAACCTCTTGAAGTTTACCAGAAGAAGTGGCCAGTCCTGCACCAGAGGGGAGAACAACCCCATTTATTGGGCCAACTGTAACCTGACATGCTGAGAAGTGACTCTGAGGAGAAGGCACTACGAGGGACGCCCTACAAGCCAGTGGTGCCTACTCCCCATGAACAAGGCCAGCTGGGGCTGCATTAGGAAGAATGTGTCAAATCAGACCACTTGAGTTACCTTCCCCTTCAACCCAGCACTGGTGTGACTCCATACACAGGTGTGTCCCTGTCTGCAGTTCCACATTTTGGAGGAGCTGGGAGGAGCTGGAGAGTGCCCAGAGGTGGTCTGCCAAGATGGGCTTCAGAGCCTCAAGCATATGTTCTGTGAATAGAGGAAGAAGGACCTGGGCATCTTTGGCCCAGTGACGGATGCTCAGGGCAGACTAGGAGTAGCCTGAGAGTGCTTGAAGGGTGGTTTCAGAGATGGTGGAGCTTTGTTTCAAAGTAGTAAAAGCATGACAAGGAAATAATGGAAGACAGTGCAACTTAGGAGGTTGAGATGGGGGGAACAAAACAAAGAAATGTCTCTCCAAGAGTAGTTCTGTGCTGTACAGGTCACCAACAGAGATCCTGGACCATCCCATCGCTTTGTGTTTCAAGGAACAGCTAGAGGGAATGGAAAGATACCAGTAGGGGTAGTGGGATCCTCAAGTGAGAGCAACGTGGGGAAGCAAGGAACACTGACAGCGTGTAGGGAAAGAGCTGTAGGTGTGAGACCCTCTAGAACACCCTGTGGTGGAGATGATTAAGAGCTGTGGCAGGGTGAGAAGCCCCCAACAGAGAAAAGGTGTTTATCCCCACTATGGCTGTTACCGGGACCACCCAGGCATGCCAGGAGACACCATAACTTGATGGAACCAAACATGAAGGCTTCCTCACCGCACCAAGGAGAGACCCATAAGCATCGCACCATAGTCCTGCACGTGGCACCACACATTCCCACATCACACTGCCCCAGGAAAAGCCCTGAGCAAGGTGTGACCCACAGGATGTCCCTTCCCAGGGGCTGGGGGTCAGGCCATGGCCCTTTGTCTTCATGCAACACATGGAGGTTCACTCAGCATCAGAGCCACCTTTACATCGCCTTTGCCTGCCTCTCATCTCTGCCTCCCATTTTCTCCTCTAATCAGCCCCCAGGGAGGCTTTGTTGGTAATGATCCCCAGTGGGACCCATTAATACTCCCTGAAACTGTAGGGGTTGCTTCTGACATTGGCTTCTTCAGGGGTTTGTCCAGGCTCCTCTCAGTGTCTGAGGTTCATGGTCTCAGCACCAAATGCACCCTGGGGCTCGATAAAATGCAAAAAGCCATGTCTCCTCCAATTATTTCCTACAATCTTCAAGTCTTTGAGAACTACTTGGAGAAGTCTCCAGAGGGTATGTAAAGGGGAAGTTTTCACTGAGTATTCAACACAAAAGTATTTTTTTATTTTTAAGTTTCTTAATTTTTTCAATTTTATTACTTTTTCAGTTGTCAGAAGGAGTGGTTGCAGCATTGTCCAGTTGATATGGATGCAGGGGATTTCCTAATGGTATCAGGATGGGTAGGACCAGCTCCTCCTGGAGGTCAGACACTGCATGGACAACCTGATTCCTCACCACTCCAGCCCTGCCATTTCTCTCATCACCCCCCTGGGACTTGCATCACTTTTCCTGACATCAGACTTCTCCACCCAGGTCTGCAGCTGGAGGTGACAGCTCCTCTGCACCAGCTCCCACCTGCTTTCCTGAGAGACCTGGCTGCACACAGGCACAGAAGGGTTTCCTTCATTGCAAACAAAGGGAAGGAGAGGATGGTAAAGTTTAATAAACAAGAACCCACGCTTCTCAACTGTATGCTGAGTTGGAGCTGCCTCCAATGAGGTTCACCACCCACAGGGGATAACCTCACTGGAAGAGTTTCAGCCAAAGAGGTGGGCAACGGTAGATCTACACACAGCCAAGGAGCTGGCTGAAGGGATAAATAGACAGGGGTGGGCTTCTGACTCCCTGGAGATCCAAGCTTCAACGTGGGTGGTTGAATGGGATCTGACTAAGCAAGGAGTGAGGAGAAAGTGAAACTAGAGAGCAGTGGAAACGACATCGGTTCGGACATTCGGCTGAGAAGATGCCTTTAGACCTGGAGAGGTGGAAAAATCAGGGAGGTTAAATGCACCGTACAGACTTCTGGCAATGAGAGTACAGGGACAATTACAGTACCGTATTTCTTCCCCTGCAATTAATATGCATCCTAGAAATCCCCATTTTGTCGTGGTGGAAAATCATCACCATTTTACTAAAGTTTTCCTTAATCTCAGGTGATGGAAAGGTGCTCAGGTGTTCTTTAACTGCTGCAAGCAGTTGTTCCCCTTTCCGGGCAGAGCTCAGCTGCCTGACCATGGACATCGAGTGCCACTCATAGACGCCCCGGTGTATGTGATGCTTTTCCCTGTGAGTAGTCGCTGTCACACAGGACAGGAGGTCTCCTGTAGGAAACCAGAGCTGCTCAGGAGCTGCTGGCTGAGGCCAGGCAGAGGCCCAGGACACCTGCACTGGCACCAGGCATCCGTGTCCCTGTAACTGAAGACACCTGCGTTCCCTGCGGCTACATCCCAGCCTAGTTCTGGAAATTCTTTTTTTTTCTTGCACAATAGTAATTTTTAAAATATTAATTAAATCCCCTAAAGACTTGAATGTAAAAAAAAAAGAGAAACCCAACAAAACAAACAAACAAACAAAGCTAAACCAGGAGGAAATAAACACAAGGAATTAAAAAAGCTGAAAATTGTATTAGGATTTGAGTGACCAAATTCAGCAAAGGGTTTCTGAGAGCAGAGTTTCAAGGTCCAGACCATGGCCTTTGAGGGTGTTAAAGCTGGATGCAATGAGCTTCATGGATAATGTGGAGCTGTCTGAGGCAGTGCCTCCCAGGCTCTGCCATCTGCAGACCCCTGCACTACGAGACCCTCCTGGGCAGCAGAGCTTGTGTCCACATGGCAGCAGGTGCCTGGGGCAGTGGGTTTCTCTATGCTCTGCTGCACACTGCCAATACATTTTCACTGCCACTCTGCCAGGGCAATGCTGTGGACCAGTTCTTCTGTGAAATCCCCCAGATCCTCAAGCTCTCCTGCTCAGACTCCTACCTCAGAGAAGCTGGGCTTCTTGTGGTCAGTGCCTGTTTTGGTTTTGGCTCTTTTGTGTTTATTGTTGTGTCCTATGTGCAGATCTTCAGGGCTGTGCTGAGGATCCCCTCTGAGCAGGGAAGGCACAAAGCCTTTTCCACGTGCCTCCCTCACCTGGCTGTGGTCTCCTTGTTTGTCATCACAGTCATATTTGCCCACCTGAAGCCCCCCTCCATCTCCTCTCCATTTCCAAATATGTTGGCTGCAGTTCTGTACTCAGTGGTGCCTCCAGCACTGAACCCCCTCATCTACAGCATGAGGAACCAGGAGCTGAAAGACACAGTGAAGAAGCTGATTCAATCAGCTCCTTCTCAGAAGCATTAAGATACCCATGTCTCTACAGAACTGACTGCAAATTCTCCTGTGCTTTGGACATTTTATCTGTGATAAGCATGTTTCCCCATGCCTACATGCACTCCACTTCACCAGAGGCATGGACCCAGCCTGTCTGACCCCGAGGTCTGTTCACGTGTGTCTGACACAATGGTCCAGCTTGCCTCCCATGTTGCACCACTGTAATAAAAGAGAGTTTCTACAATATCAGTGTCTGGAGATTGGGCTCTTCTTCCAAAGCTGAGGTCAGGCTGAAGGAATTGTCCCCACAGTGCCGTGCTGCTGTGCTGGGGTTCTCCATGGGATGAGGGGAGGAGGGCGTGGGGCAAGGTGTTCAAGAATGGGCCTGAGCTGAGCCTTAACCTGTGGATGTCCAGTTCACCTGGAGATTGTGAATGATCGACATTCCAGACGGTCCCAGTAAATGGGACTCTCATCCCATTTACTCACCCCTTTAATAATGCAGGCAAGGAGCAGACCAACAATTTTCCTAGTGGGCCTGTTAGCAGGACCTTGCCGCTCATGGACGTCCCCTTCACCTCCACCAAAGGCCCTCAGCGGCAGCAGAGACTCCACTGACAGCAAACTGTTTCATTCCAGCTCTGCCCTTCCCAGCCCTGTTTCTCTCTGGCCTTACGGACAGCAGGTTTCCTCACTCTCTTTGCATCCAATTTCAGGTTCAAGTTTCCACCTGCCAATCACTCAGCCATGTCTCTGCTCTCAAGCAAAGCTTTTGCACACATGGGGACTTAGACATTTGATACCAGGTTTCCCTAAGACAACTCAGAGCTTGGCCTGCAGCCACAACCCAGATGGGCACCAATGCCCTCAGCCGGGGGTGCAGGCAAGCTGACAAGAGCCCGTGCTGTTTGACATCAGTGGGGTAACTGCAAAGGCATGGTGGGACAAGTCACAGAGCTTGGAGTGCTGCCATGGATGGGTACCAGTTTTTCAGGAGAGACAGGCTGGAAGGACATGGGGTGGAATTCCCTGAAAGAGAGAATTTAACTGGCAGTAGGGAGTTCCTTATGGGGTGAGTGACAAGGCTGTTGAACCCTTGTTGGGGAGGGTCAGAGGAGAGGCCAGTAAAGGTGACCTCTCATGGTGGGAGATAGCAAACTACAGTCAGGACAGGGAAGTTGTAGTCTTTTCAAAGGACCCCAAGGAAGATGGGGGTCTACATCTCTTGATGTAGAAGCCTGGGTCTCACTTAGGACTTGAATGACCCTGGCATTTTCTGGAAGGAGAACACTGCAAGATGCAAACAGTCCCGGTGGTTTCTGGTGTGTTTTGGAACAAGATCTTAGCACAGCTGCCAGATGGGTCAACAAGGATAATGCAAATCTGGATCTGACACATGCCAGCAAGGAAGATCTGGTCAGGGACGTGAACATTCATTGTTGTGATCCTGAAAGAGCGGGATCCCAGCTCCCAAGGGGAATGAGGAAGCAGAATACAAGACCTCAGGTCCTGGACATCAGAGGAGCAGACTTTGGCCCTTTCTGGGGTGTTACAGTGGGGAACAAATGGTCAGAAGCACCAAAGGACAGCAGAGCTCAGTAGAGCTCAGGTTTTCAAGGATGCATCCTTGAAACACAGCAGTCATCACCTATTTCAAAACTCAGTTGAAACTTGACAAGTAAGTCAAGGACATTATAATAAACCGTTACTGTTTCAGAGACAGTTAAAGGTGAAAAAATAATGTGTGGTCACTGCTGAATTTAGTAAGAGTTGGTGGAGAGAGAGCTGAGATACTCTGTGTCCTCTTTGCCTCAGTCTTCACCAGCAAGTTCTCCTAAGACTTTATTCCTCAAGGCAGGGCGGCTCTGGAGGAAAACAGCCAAAGGGTGTGTCGTGGTTTGGCTACAGTCAGGAATCGAGTACCACACAGCTGCTCAATCATCCTCCTACTCCCTAGGGGACGGGGGAAGGAATTGGGAGAAAAGAATACTCATGGGCTGAGGTAAAGACAGTTTACTAGGATAGCAAAGGAAAAGATAATTTTAAATATATATATAAATGATAATAAGAACAATAGATAATCATAACCATAATCATAACAATAAATGAAACAAAACAAACAAACACCCAAATGATGCACAACTTCTCACCACCTACAACCCGACGACTGATACAGCCCATCCCAAGCAATAATGACACAGTAGAAAAAATAACCCTGTAAATGATCCTGGAACAATTTTGAACAGCAAGAGAAAAAAAGAGAGGCAACTCACTGCCTTACACCCCACTTAAGTACTGAGCGTGACATTTATGGCATGGAATATTCTCTTTGGCCAGTTTGAATCAATTATTCTGGCTATATCCCTCCCAGCTTCCTGCACCTGCATATTAGTGAGACCTGGAGAGCCCAACAGTGTCCTTGGTCTCATTACCAACACCTCATAACATCAGTGTGTTTATCAACATTCTTCACATACAAAATCCAAAACACACCGGCTACTGAGAGGAAAATTTACTCCCTCCCAGCTGAAACCAGGATAGTACTCACCCCTTATTCCATACCATCTATCATGTTTTGATGGGTACACATAAATATAATTCTCTCAGCCTATGTTGCATCCCTTCAAAATGTCTGTTTAGTTCATTTATTCTGTGACTTTGGGTTCCATCGGTCATAACAGGCTTTCAGAGCCTACATTTTTATGTAGTGTTGGATTGTTGCGTGCTGCATCTGCAGCTTCAGCTGGTACATCTGGCATGACCGGTGTGTTATATCCATGATCTCCAAGTTGAAGATGTTGCTCTCAAAGAAGTTGTTCAGTGCCAGTCCTGGTTCCATCACTGCTTAGTTTCATCAAAGTTCATTCCTAACTGATCTGGGTGATTCTTGCTGCAATACCTTTGATATGACACGTAACTATGGAGATGATGACGTACAGTGTTATATAGCGATTAACATCATCCAGTTCAAATTATTGGCTATTTTAACCTAAAATCAAATCTCCTTGAGGTACATATCAGACTTCCCCATCCTCCCGCATCACCCACCAAGTACAGCCAGGTCCTTGAGCAAAAGCAATCCCACGGGTGGGTTTGCCTTTGCCCAGGGGAGGAATAACCCAGGCTCAGTTTGCCATCATCAGAGACACGGGGAGAACCTGGAAGATGATCCACCTCTTTCTGAGTGCGACACTGAAACAAGGACAGAAATTCAGTCTGGGTCTCTTTTCAGCCACTGTTTAGTAGGTCTATGTGGAAAAGATTTTGTCACAGATTCAGGACACCACTCAGACAGGAACAGACTGTGGCAGGTCTCCAGTCCTCCCTCCTGCTTAAAGCAGGGTGCCACTGATTTCAGGCCAGGTTACTCGCAGATTTGCCCAGTTGGGTGGTATTGATCTGAGTAGTAAAAATCTCCAAGAACAGAAACTCCACAATGTTCCTGTGACTCCATTTCAGGGTTGGATTGTTTCTTTCATTTTTTTTTCCCCTTTAGTCAAGTTAGTCAAGGGTTACATAACTCAGTGAAAGACATCACAAAGGGGAAGAAGAATTTGATGTCTTTTAACGTTTTTTTAGTTGATTCCACTGAGAGACACTGTGGACAAGCTGTGTGGTCTAGGTAGTGATTTCTCAAACCTGAGGGTAGTCATCTCTTCATTGGATGTGTCATTCTCTAGAGGTCTTTGACAATTGACTATGCTTTGAATATTGACTATGCTTTGACAGTTTCCTTTTAGTGGTAACTGTGTTCAGACACAGCTTGAAGTAGTTATTTGCATTAAACTATCCAGGAGGACTGAAGGTCCTCTAAAATACAAAGAATCTAGGTGGAGCATGTCATGACAGGAACACCTCAGGAGACCACTTCCCTTCTTGAAGAGGATCAAAGCCAGGCAGAACACTTGATTTTTTTTTTAACCAGATAGGAGATGCCAATGATCAGGCAACAACGAACCTCACCAGGACATTTGGGACTATTTGGGACTATTTTGACTGCTCTGTTGTATCACTTTCTCCATAGGAATCTCTGCAGGGCGATTCTCACTTCTGTGTTCCTCAGACTATAGATGACAGGATTAAACACAGGGGCCACAATTGTGTAGAACAGGGCAAAGTATTTGTCAGTTTCTGCAGAGTCCCTTGACCGTCGCTTTAAGTAGACTACTGTGGCAGAGCCATAGAAGAGAGTGACCACACCAAGGTGTGAGGAGCAGGTGGAAAAGGCTTTGCGTCTCCCCGGAACTGAAGGCATTTTCAGAATCGCCTGGATAAAAAGTTATCAAAGTAAGAAATGACTATGAAGCAAAAGGGAAGGATTGCAAAAAACAAGATGATGGTGTACAGCGTCACTAGGTTCCAGAAAGTGTCTGCACAAGCCTGTTCCAGCAGAGGGGGAATGGGTGAAGGTCCCATGACCTTCACCACATCACAGAAGAAGTGGTGAAGGTCATGGGATACACAGAAGGGCAAAGTGAACACCTGATATGTCTGTCCTACTTGCACCGGTACGACAACCATCCATGACCCCACTACCAGTCTGACACAGAGCCCTCCATTCATGGTGAGGGTATAGCGCAGGGGGTCACAGGTGGCTGCGTAGTGGTCATAGGCCATGGCAGCCAGGAGAAGGCATTGGGTACTGCCCAGTAAAACCAGGAAATACAGCTGGGCAGCACAGCCAAGGAAGGAGATCCTGCCATCATCCATCAGGAAACCCACCAGCATATTTGGCAGAGTGACTGATGTGTAGCAGATCTCCAGGAAGGACAAGTTCCTCAGGAAGAAGTACATGGGGCTGTGAAGGCTTGAGTCCATCACTGTGATGAGGGCAATCAGGCTGTTCCCAATGAGAACCATGAGGTAGATGATCAGAATACAGTGAAGCACGAGCCCTGCAGGCTAGGGTGGTCAGAAAATCCCAGAAGAATGAATCCAGGTCCAGCAGTGTGGTTCTCCAAGCCTGTTCTTCCGGGCATTTTTCCTACAGAGAGCAATCCAAACAATAGGCTCTTAGAGGATGCTGATGGCTTGTCCACCATTACATACAATTCAAGCATACAGAGAGACTGCAAACATCAGCATACATGTGATGGCATATTAGATGAGTTTGACCAAGATCTGCATGAAAATTTGGAAATCTAACATGAGATTCTTGCTGCAGCAAGGTTTGTAAGGAGAGGACTGAACAGAATCCTTGAGTCAGAATGACTGGTTTTTGTCACGCAGATAAAACGACCTTACCTTTTTTTTTAGGTGAGGTTTAACTACATAGAATACCTGGTGATAGGTGAGAAACAAAGGAAGACAATGAATAAAGAGTAGCCCCCTTAAGAACAGCCTTGCTTACATTTCTTGATCAGATTGTGAAAAAGCTACATTTAATGTCAGGCCATTAAGAAGAAATAGGGTGAAAAGGAGGAAAGAGGTGAAAAGGGAGAAAAGTGTCAAGGCAAGGTAAGGCAAGACCTGACCTGATTCTTAGACCATAGTGAGAGAGACTCATTCTCGCTCTCTTCAGATATAAGCCATCATCCCTTGAAGCTCTGTCTACACACAGAGATGTGAGACACTAGCTTAGAGACTACCTTAGATCTGAATTACTCATTTTTATGTGGCCGAAGGGTGAATTCCTTCAGAAGTAAAATTCCCTCAGAAGTAAAATTCCCTCAGAAGTGAACCAGACTTCTGTTTTCCAGTGAACCCAGTGACAATGATGCAACCGTGGGACACATTAACAAGATGGATTGGCAGCCATTAAAGCAGAAATGACAGGTTTCAGGGTGCTAACAGGCATTTTTATGCAAGCAATCTAATGCCTGCCTCATGCAGTTTTCAGGCGTACAAAGAAGGAAGTGATCAAAAATCAATGATCTCCTCAGGATGCTCAGTTTTCCTGAACAGGTCAGGCTTTTGTAACTTCAGAATAAACCCGATCTAGTTCACCATTCCTAACCTTCCTGCTGTGTTGCTTGGATTTGTGGTAGCTTCCAAATTTGACCAAGGGTTCACTCGCTCTGATCCCAACCCAGCAATGCTTCCCAGTCCCCAGCAAGCCCTCACAGAAGCAGAGCAATGCTCTGGCTCTCTGGGGAACTGAGCCTTCTCTTTGCATTTCCCACCTTCCTGAAGCACAAAGACTTCTTGCTGAGCACGTCTGAAGGATGTGAGCTGGAAGCGAGCAGCCCTGCAATAACAGGTTCGTTCTTCATAAGGTTCTTATAAAGAAGAGATTCTGCTGAAAGATGTTAAAGAATCTCAGTTTGACTTGGGGAAGGAACGTTCTCTCCAGTGAGACAGGATTGACGGTGCTGGCTGTGTCTCTCCAGCTACCACTAACTCCCTTCAAGAAGCTCTACGGTATTCATGATGAAAACAGCAGGTTAGAAAACACGTGATAAAAGCATTCACATTACCCAAGCGAAAAACACAAGATGGTTTTCTCAAGAGAAAAATCTGAACTCACAAAAATATGTTGTCTTAATAGTTTAATAGTTTGGGTTTGTTTTTTTATTTTAGGTATTCTAGGTATTCCTGCCATTTTCACTCAGATTTTTCTCTCTCAAAGAAGTGCCATTCAGAATTTCCAAGATAAAATTAGAACTCACTTGAGGGAAAAGTGACTGTGAGCCATTACCTAACCTACCTACTTATGCATGTGAATGGACAGGAAAATGAAATGGTTGTTTATTTTTCTGAAAAATTCTGAGATACTCTCATTTATTTTAAGTTAAAATTTTAACTCAGAGCAACCCTTTACATGCAGGTTATCCACATACCAGCATTTCCTGCTGATTTCAAAACGCCCTCAAACCTACAGCCTCTTCTTTTAAGCTCCCCAACAACTCAGTGCTTCACAAAATCAGAGGCACAGTTCAGGCCAGCTTTGCTGACAGAAAACTGCCAGAGCACTTCTCGTGCACTGACTGTCTCACGGGCAGATTTCCTGAAGCTGAAGGAAGCCCGTTCCAGTGAGCCCAGTCAAGCTCACAGGTGGCTGCAGCTGCTTCTGGTGGCAGCTGTACTGTCATGCTATCTCAGCATTTCAGGGCACGCCAAAAGGGATTTACCATTGCCAGGAGCCAACAGGCAGGAACTTGCTCCTCAGTCTGTGATGCTGCTGGCGGCAGTGGAGATCTCTTTTCCTCTCTGTCATTTGCCTTGAAACCACCTGGATGTTCTTCTCCAGACACGTCTCTGCCACTCACATCTCATTATGAGCAAGCAGCCTCAGGAGAAAAGGTCAGGATGCTGGTATTGCCAGTGCTCCTCCCCTGACACTCACGGCACTAGGAATGATTTTAGAAAGACTGTCAGAATCGTGGACGTTAGCCTGATTGGCAGCTTCGAGAATAACTATATGTCTTTAAAAAGTGGAGAAACTGAGAAGTGAGGTTTAGCTGCTCAAGGGATAACTGCTGAACTTGTGGAAGGGGAGGCAGGGGGTGGGAGGGGAGCAAGGAAGCAGAAAATAAGCCAGTTCAATATGGGTTTAATTTTACTGTGCAGCAACAGAAAAGGTGTCTCTGCACCTCCCCTTCTCTGAATTCCAACCTATGCCTGTGCCCCACGTTAGCCCCATGCTAGATGTAGTTGGCACCGAGTGGCTGAACTCCAGCTGTTTGTTGACGTTCAGAAAGGGCCTGGAGACAAAGCTTGTGAGTGAGATGTGTGCGTGAGAAGGAAAAAGGACGGTGTCATGTCACTACACTGCAGATCTCTATATTTGTACAGACTGATCTTGCCCCAATGCCTGAAAACTGCTTGACTGATTCTCACCAGAGTTACCTTGGCTAGCTTTGTAGCCAATAGCACAAATAACCCCTTCCAGAAGAAAGTATCTCCTGCCATTGTGTGAGGTTAATGTGCTCCCTGATTTCTCTGAAACCCTATGTGTAACTCAACCTGTCCTTTTGGGTTGACCAACAAAGTCAGGATTAAGACAGCAAAGTCATCTCTCACCAGGACCAAGAGACTACCTAGTCAGAAAGGTGTTCAAAGAACGTGTAGACATGGTACTTTGGGACATAGTTTAGTAGGCATGGTGGTGTTAGATTGATGGTGGGACTTGATGATCTTGGAGGTCTTTTCCAACCTTAAAGATTCTATGATTCTATGATTCTATTTCTAAATTCCTCCTTGACTCCTTGCACCCACCTCCTGAATGCTTCTTTTTTTTTTCTAGAGAGCTTATTGATGAGTTCTTTCTTTAGCTGAGCTACTCTCCTGAAATATCTGGTTATTTTTCTATTTATTGCTCTGGACAGTTTTTGTGCTTGGAAGTTGCTTTCCAGAAAGACCAGCTGTACTGAGCTCTGCTACCCTTGAGTGCTGCTGCCCATGAAACTAGCACTAAAAATCCCCTGAAAAGGCAAAAACCTTCTCCCACTATTTCATGGCCAACACAGCCCAGGCCAATGCTAGTTTTCACATCCACAACAGAAACTCCCTCTTTTGCAAGGACTGGATTCAGGCGAACATCACTTTTGTTGGCCTGGCACCTGGGCAAAGAAATTGTTCCAGGAGACCCCAGATACCTGCTGGACAGCACACATCCTGCTGCGTTCCCCTTCCAGTGAGTGCCAGGGTCATTAAAGTCCCCAACAAGACCTGGAAGCATTGATCTGGAGACTTCCATGGGCAGCTCAATTCAGACTCTCTCCGCTTCCTTACCCTGATGGCAGGTTCTTCGTCTCCCACGAGGATGTCACACTAACAGGCCTCTCCTCTCACCCTCACCCAAAAGGATTCAGCCAACCTGTTGCACATCCCATAGAGGAGCTCCACGTGTACAGCTCCTGCACATGGAAGGCAGCCCCCTCCTCATCTTCCCGGCTCGACTCTCCTGAAAAGCCCGTGTGCACCACTGCAGCACCTCCAGCAGTGTGAGCTGTCCCACCACACCTCACCATTTATTCCATTCATGCCAAAACTCTATGGTGGTGGCACATGGGACTCCATGAATAGACTTTGGCTCCCTTATCTTCATTCTCTCCCATCAGGTACTTATGCATATTAATAATGTCCCCTTGAGCTTTTTCTCCTCCAGACTGAACAGTCTCACATCTCTCAGAATTTCCTTCTATGAAAGATGATGCAGCCCCTTAAACCAGCTTTATGGCCTTTGCTGAACTTCCCTTAGTAGGCCAAAGGCCAACCACATTGCCCTGGGGAGCCCCACACCGGATAAAGCGCTCCAGATGTGTCCTCACCAGTGCTGAGTAGAGGGGAAGGATCATCTCCCTCCATCTCCCACCAATGTTTTTCCTAATATTTTGAAGGAAGCCGTTGGCCTACACCACGGTGGTGCGTTGAAGGCTGATTCTCCGCTGCTTGCCCTCCAGGACCCTAAGGTCCTTCTCTGCAGAGCTGCTGTATGGCCAGTCAGCCCCCAGCATGATGTCCACAGTGTGGTCAGATCACAGGCTGTCCTCCCCCAGGGACATTTCCTGCAGCAGCTTGTCCTTCTTGGAGATGGGCTTCACCTCTGTCACAGGTCCCACAGTGCTGCAGAGCCACCTGGGACAGTGAACCCCTCTCCTGCCAGGGCTGCACAGCCCTGTTTCTCTCTGGCCTTGGGGACAGCAGCTTTGGCTCTCTTTGTGGGAACCTCATTCCTCAGTATGTTGTCACCTGCCATCCACTCCAGAACGCCTCTGCTGTGAAGCAAAGCCTTTCCACACAAGGAGTCCAAACTCTCGGTACGAGGTTTCCATGTGACAAGTCTGCCCAAATGTGCACCAAAGCCCAGAGCCTGGGGCGCAGACAGGAGGAGCCCCGTGTGCCATCACAGAGCTGTGACATCAGTGCAAGAAGAGCTGAGGTGGGGAAGGACAGCTCCCACGGCTTTTGTAGCGGATGGTGATAGAGTGTCTGGAGGAGAGATGGACAAAGAAAGGAGGATGCTGTGGGTGATTTAAGGGTAGTTAAGATACATGGAGCTCCTCTCTGGGACAGGAAACAGGTCAGTTGAGAGCTTCTGTGTGAGTCAGAGTAGAAGCCACAAAGGATGCCACAGTGGTAAGGGTTCAATTTGGTTTGACTCCAGCCAGCATCTAAATGCCCACAGAGCCACCTGTGCACTCCCTCTTTTCATCCCCAGAGAAACAGGAGATACAATCAGAAGTGCAAAAGGAAGAAAATTCATGAGTCAAAAGAAAGATTTAAAGAGGGAAGCAAAGGCTTTGTGTGCAAGCACAGCAAAATAAGGAATTCATTCCATGCTTTCCATCGGCAGGCAGACGTTCAGCTATTTCCAGAAAAGCAGGGCTTCATCACAAGTGTTGATGACTTGAGATCACAGTGACCATGACCGTTCCTCTGTCTTTCCTTGAGGTTTTTGTGGAGCATGACATCGTATGGAATGGAATATCCCTTTGGTCATTTCGGGTCAGCTTGCCCAGCTGTGACCTTGCCAACTTCTTGCTGTGGGGGCAGAGTGTGAGAAAGAGAAAGCCTTTGTGCTCTGCAAGGGCTGTTCAGCAACAGCCAAAACGCTGCTGTGTTATCAGAGCTGGGTCAGTTACAGATCATAGAATCATAGAATCACATGGTTGGATGGGACCTATAAGATCATCTAGTCCAACCGTCTTCCCACTACCATTGCTGTCACAGCTACTAAACCATATCTTGTAGCTCCTCATCAAGCCGCCTCTTGAACACTGCCAGGGACGGCGACTCCACCACCTCCCTAGGCAGGCCGTTCCAGTGCCTGACCACTCTTTGGGAGAAAAAGTTTTTCCTCACGTCCAATCTAAACCTCCTCTGGTACAACTTGTGGCCATTTCCTCGGGTCCTGCTTGTTGCCTGGGAGAAGAGGCCAAACCCCCGCTCATCACAACCTGCCTTCGGGAAGCTATAGAGTGCAATGAGATCTCCCCTGAGCCTCCTCTTCTCCAGACTAAACAATCCCAACTCTCTCAGCCGCTCCTCATAAGACTTGTGCTCCAGACCCCTCACCAGCTTTGTCGCCCTTCTCTGGACACGTTCCAGGGCTTCAATGTCTTTCTTGTAGTGAGGGGCCCAAAACTGAACACAATACTCAAGGTGCGGCCTCACCAGTGCCGAATACAGGGGGATGATTACCTCCCTGCTCCTGCTGGCCACACTATTTCTAATGCAGGCCAGGATGCCGTTGGCCCTCTTGGCCACCTGGGCACACTGTCGGCTCATGTTCAGCTGAGCATCAACCAACACCCTCAGGTCCCTTTCCTCTTCACAGTCCTCCAGCCACTCAGCTCCAAGCCTATAGCGCTGCATGGGGTTATTGTGGCCAAAGTGCAGGACCCGACACTTGGCCTTGTTGAACCTCATGCCATTCAGCTCAGCCCAGCTATCCAGCCTATGCAGATCCCTCTGAAGGGCCTCCCTACCCTCAGGCAGATCAACACCGCCACCCAACTTGGTGTCATCTGCAAACTTACTGAGGGTACACTCAATCCCCTCGTCTAGGTCATTAATAAAGATATTGAACAATGTACAATACGCCATTGTTGTAAAAATACTTGAACGTGTGCAGAGGTACAAGCAGGCCCATTGTCAGTCTTCACTCTTCGTGGAACACCTAAAATTGCAAAACAGGTTAGTCAATGTTTACAAACATCACGTGCACTTTCTCCTGCTTGTGCGGTAGCAACAAGATACCCAGAAAAAGTATCTACTGTTACATGCACATATTTCATTTTTCCAAACTCTCCAAAGTATGTGACATCTGTTTGCCACAACTTGTTACCTTTAATTCCACGTGGGTTAACTCCTTCCTTGGCTGGCCCTGGCCCAGCATGGTGGTCAAGGTAACCCTGCTGACCGAATGCTCTGGCTTGCAGCGCTGCCCTGGCCATGTGGGAGGTGATCTTTTCCCTGCCCCAGCCGTTGGAGAAAGTTTTGAGGGAGCTGCGCAGCGAACTCCAGAACCAGCTGGTGCGCAAGTTGTTCCATACCGTCACAGACGACATCTGCATCCTGCACCTGGCTGTGAGTGACCGGAGCAGGCCTTGCTCACCTGCAGGGCTGTGCCTGCCCTCTCCCCTCCCATCTGCCCCCAAACGCTGTTCAGCCGCTCACCAGAGGCGTGAGGAGAGGCCGCCAATGGTCAGAGGACAGCAGGAGCCATCACAGACACCGTGCTGTGTGCGGCCTGGTGCAGGGCACGGGGGGATCCAAGAGGCCCTGCACAGGCAGAGCTGCCCCCAGGACGGGCTGTCTGGCCCCAGTGCCCTTGCCCTGAGCTGCCAGTGGGAACCAGGAGCCGCTGGCTGCGGGGAGCCCTGCAGGCTTTGCCAGTCTTTCACCGTCGTGAAACCTAACCCTAACCCTAACTCTAACCCCTAACACTAAACACTAACCCTAACCCTAATAACCCTAACCCTAAACCCTAACGCTAACCCTAAACACTAACCCTAACCCTAACCCTTACTCTAACCCTAACCCTGACCTTAACCTTAACCCTAAACCAAACCCTAACCCTAATGGTACCTAACCCTAACCATAACCCTTAACCCTAACCCTAATCCTAACCTGAAACCTAACCCCTAACCCCAACCCTAACGCTAACCCTAATCCTAACCCTAAGCCTAACCCTAACCCTAACCCTAAAGGTAACCCTAACCCTAATGACCCTAATCCTAACCCTAACCCCTAAACCTAACCCTAAGCCCTAACCCTAACCCTAACCCTAGCCCTAACCCTAATCACCCTAACAGTAACCCCAAACTCAAGCCTAACCCTAACCCTGACCCTAACCCTAACCCTAACTCTAACCCTAACCCTAGCCAGGTTGGATGAGGCTCTGAGCAACCTGATCTAGTCAGGGATGTCCCTGCTCCTTGCAGGGGGGTTGGACTGGATGACCTTTAAAGGTCCCTTCCAACCCTTCTATGATTCTATGATTCTGTTCTATGATTCTATTATTTTTATTGTCCAAAGTCTCGGTTTTACTTTGCAAAGACTCATTTTTAGAGTCCAAAGCCACATCTAGAGTGTCCAAAGCCTCGCGTTCAGGCTCCAAATCATCGTTTATAGGATCCAGACAGTTGGTTTTGGGGTCCAAATTGTATCTTGAGAGTCCAAACTCTCCTTTTTATGATCCAAATGCCTCCTTTTGGACAAAAAGCTTCAATTTATGGGCCATGCATTGATTCTAGGGTTGAAAGCCCCATTTCTGCAGTGCAAACTCTCAATTTTAGGTTCCAGGACCTCATGTGTAAGTTCCAAAGGCTATTTTTAAGTTTCAAAGATTCACCTTAAGGGCCCAGAGCATCCCATTTAATGTGTAAAGTGTTATTTTGAAGGTCCAAAGCCTCATATTGAGAGTCCAAAGCCTTATTTATAGGGTCCAGAGGCTCACTTTTAGGCCCAAAGCCTCATTTTTAGCTTCCAAAGCCTCATTTTTAGCTTCCAAAGCCTCCTTTTCAGGGACCAAAGCCTCATTTTAAGGACTCAGTTTTCAATCTGGAGGGCCCAAAGCCCATTCTGAGCTTCCAAAGACCCAATTTTTAAAGGGCAAAGCCTTAGGGTTTGGTACCAAAGCAACAGTTGAGGGTATAAACCCTATTTTTGTGGTTCAAAGACTCATTTTCACTCTCAAAGACTCATTTTTAGGGCCCAAAGCTGTATTTGCAAGGTCCAAACCCTCATTTTGAGGGTCCAAAGCCCTCTTTTACATCTCTAAGTGCTCATTAGAGTGCCCAAATCTTTATATGCTGGACAGGGGGTTGCCCGGGCAACGGATCACTGTGGGGGCCCTTTGTGACCTCACTTTGTGACAGCCCGCAGCGCTGCATATACCCAGCGTGGCCCCCTCCCCACAGTGTCCAGCAGGACAGCAACGGGACAGGGCAGGAGCGTGGGTCTGGCAAGGAGCCCCTGAGCGCAGGCCACATCTTTTCCTGCTGCCCCAAGCAGCCCTGTGGCACTGAGACATTTCCCCGAGGCTTCCCCAACCCTTTCCTCCATCCCACAAGATGGAAAGGAGACCCCCTAGCCGTCCCAGGGTGGCCTGGGAGGAGGTGAGGGCTCCCAAAAAAGGCAGTAGGGTCCAGCCACTAAAATACGGTGAGTGAGTGGCCCCTGGGCTGGTAGCAGGATGTGGACCTTTCTAGCCCATCTGCAAACGAGTTCCTCAGCCCTGATCTCGGGGTCCTCCCTGACGCGTCGTGCTGCAGCCTCACAGCCCTTTTGCTGAGCACCCTCGAGGACAGACACCCCCCGGGGAGACTGTGCCGGGGAGCAGGCACAGGGCTGGGCGCAGAGCAGAGCTAATTCTTCGGCTCTCTCCTGCCCTGGGGCCCTCTCTACAGCCCTCCCTGCTCTCCTCCAGATCTAGATGGCAGATGGTTGGCTGTCTATGAAGAGGATAAGAAAAGCGTGCGCTGCATCCAGGCTTTTCTCAAGAGCACCAACAAGGTAACCGTGGTCATTGCCCTGGCAGCTGTGCCTGCATCTCCTGATGGCCCCCAGCTCTGCTGCCTGCTGCCAGGGCTCTGGTCGTGCTGGCCATGTGCCTCCCTCTCTCACGCTCCCCCTTGCCTCCCTGTCCCTGGTTTGCAGGATGAGGCCCAGAAGATGCGTTTTCTCAAGAGCATCCGCAGGCTGTGCAGAGCTGCCAGACACAAGGGCTTGTGGCAGGGCCTGGATGTCTTCTGCCACAGATTGGAGCTGGCAGAGACTATCAGGGTGAGGAGACACCCGACGGGTCTGGGAAAGGAGGCAGGGCCTCCGGGCAGCGGCACACTGTGATGGCAGCACTGGAGTTGGGAGGGGGCGATGGCGAGCGTTCATGGGTCCTAAGCCGTCCCTGAGGGGACCTGAATGTCACCGAGTTCAGGGACTTGGAGCCCTGCCAGCGGACGCCCCAGCACCCGGGCCGTAAGGGCGGCATTCTGTGGGCCGGCAGTGGGGTGGGGGGCAGAGGGGCTCTGCCAGCCCTGCCCAGCAGTGCCAATGCTGCTGGCACGGGGTGCTGCTGGCTGACAGCTCCCATCCCGCTTGTACTCTGCAGGCACTGCTGCAAGAAGAGCCCAAGGACCACCTGCGCACAGCGGTGCAACAGGAAGCCATGCTGGCCATCGCTGCTTTGAGGTACCTGCCCAGCCCCCGCTTTTGACTCTGTCCCCACGGGTTCCTGGAGGCACAGCTCCCAGCTCCTGTGTCCCACTGGCCCCTCTCTCTCTTTGCAGCACGGTGGGGACGGTGCTGAAGGGCAAAAAGCAGCCCCTCTTAGACACCTGCCTCACCAGTGTCTTTGAGCTTCCACCAAAAGAGGAGATGCGGGGCCTGGACATCTCCCTCTACCACGAGGTGAGCACTGGGGAGCTACAGGAGCTCTGGGGTCCCCTGGGGTCCCCTGGCCACCCTGTACCAAGAGACAACCGGACGTGCAAGGCTGGGCAGGCCCCTGGCTTTGCTTTCCCACTCTCATCCTTCTCCCCCATTCCCGTGGGCCTGGCCACGTGCAGTGCCGCAGGCTGCGCTGCCCACAGCAGCTTCTCTGCCCTGAGGCCTCTCCCGGGCACTGTGAGGCAGCGCGGGTGTCCTCCCCTTGCACAGGGAGTTCAGATTGATCTCCTGGGCGTGAGAGGGGTCGCCGAGAGACTGCCACCTGCCTTTGTCCTCCCTGCAGACCCTGTATGCCATGGACACGATGCTGCAGACATTTATACTCAGCTCGCCCGCCTCCAGCCTCTGCGAGGAGCTGCAGAATATCTTGCAGGTCTGGCACGGGCACAGCGTGGGGTTGGCAGGGGCTGTTCTTCAAGGCTTTGCTCAAGCTCACAGGAAGCCTGGAGCGACTGCACGAGTCCAGCCGGGAGATCAGCAGTGCTGCTTCTGCTGGCACGGGCGGCAGCTCCCAGGGCACACCAGCAGCTTGTCTCCTCCCAGATGCTGCTGACCTCCACCAAGTCCACGATCGCAGCAGTGCGCGAGAGGGCCGTGGGGAGGATTGCGATGCTGAGCTATTTGCTGGCCAGCTATTTCTCACTGGAGGTAAGAGCCAGGCTCCTTCCAGCAAGCCATCATGCCCTCCCTGCACACCAGAGCAGCCTGCAGCTCGGAGGTGCCTGTGAGGCAAGTCGGGGCACAGGCTAGGGCACTCGGCAAGGCTCTGCCCTGAAGCAGGCCTCTTGGTCCCTTCTTCCCCCATGGTCTCCCTTCAGCCCTTCTGATGTTCTGCCTCCCTCGCCAAGGGCTGCTGTCACTTTGGAACAGAGGAGGACGGCCCTGACTGCTACGGAGACATCCATATCCCAATCCTGGGACAGCTGCTGGGACGTCTCATGCTTCTCAGCTTTTGCAAGGACAAAGACACCAGCTGTGTGGCCCTGGATGCTCTTCGTCACCTCTTCAGTTTCATCCTGCAGCAAAGACGTAAGAGAAGCTGTGGCAGGCTGTGGCCCTCCACACGCACACACCTCTTCACACCTCTGCCTGTTTTCCTGAGCATTGCGACAGACCATTCTTGTGCTTGCTGTAGGCTGTCCATGAATGTCAGCCAGCTTCCCTGACCTCCATGGCCATAGGCAGCTGCTTTCCGTACGATCCCAACTCTATCATCTCTCTCATTCTGCTGCAGAAGAGGAATGCTCACCTCAAGTACAGGACCTGTTCTCTGCTGCTCTCCTTAATCACTCCTCTCAGGATCTCAGACCCGGCTGTTTTGTGGGCCCTGCAGCCACAGATGTTGCTGCTTACCATGTCCCAAAACCATTTTATCAGTGAAGAGCAGATCCAGCCGGGCATCATGCCGTCTGGTCCTTCCAGAGCCTGTAGCAAGAAGCTGTTCCTTCTCCTAATCCTTCCTCATCATTCCTGAGGAATGTTCCCATCTTCCTCCCATCACCCATCATCCTTTGCTGTACACCCCTGCCCACCACCTCCTCCCCTGACTGTGGGTTGTCACCTCCCTCCTCACTCATTCCTACTTCCATGCTCTCTTTATCGCTTAGGAAGTTTCTTAGCAAAATGCTGTGTCTTATCGATCCTTCTGTGTTTCCCCTCCATTTAGGCAACGCACTGCCAGAGGACCATCCAGAGTACCCAGAGTTCCAACAGAGATGGGATTCCAAGAGCATCTCATTGCTCTCTTTGCTCGATAGCAGCAACATGATGATGGTAATGAGCTCCCCCCTTGCTAGGACTCTGGTCCATGGCATTGGCAGGAGGCTTGTGTGAGCAAAGGGACCCAGAATCAGTGGGGGTCAGCCAAGCAGCACCACCAGGGCGTTCAGTATGATTCATCTTGCCTTCTTTTCTTCCCCCTAGATGTTTGGAAAGTGCCTCGAGCCTTTTGAGAGGACAGATGTCATCCTCACAGCCATCGAGGCCACGACAGACAACAGTGTTTGTGACAAGGAGGGGGCCAGCAGCATGCTGGACAAAGCCATGAAAAATCCTTCTTCCTGGCTGATGGACGTAAGTGGCCTGTGGCTGGATCGCCCTGCCCCTGAGCCCTTTCAGGGCTTGCTCCTCCCTCCCTCCTTCCCTTCCTCCCTCCCCCACCCCTCAAGCCCTCCCTCCCACTCCCCAGTGTGTCAAGCACCTGCAGCCTTCCTAAGCCTAAAGAGAGGGAGGGGAAGGGCAGCAGTTTCAGTGGCAGCAGCTGCGGAAATGTCTGTGTTCCAGTGACAGCACCATCCTCACCTGTGTTCCCTCCAGGTGCCAAAGATCATAACCGGCATCCATGGGAACCTGGACTGCATCTGTGTGACACCAGCCCCACACAGCCTGGATGCACTCCTCCTCTTCCTGGCCAACAGGTGCCCCAGGGAAGTGGTCAGGAGCTTGTTGAAGTTCTCTCCACCAGCTGACAGGTACTGCCCCAGACACCCTTGAAGGCTTGTTCCCTGTGGGGAGAGGGGTGCGGAGAGACTGGCTGCCAGACCCATGGAAAACTGCAGGACATCCTCGAGGAGCTGGGCCCTCCTTCCTGCCATGCTTCCCAGCCCCAGTCGGGTGGCCAGGTCCGCAGCAGTCAAAGCTGGCCAAGCCAGCCCACAGCCCCACCACCATGCTCCTCCCTGCCCTCCAGGGAACACCACCTCGGCCCTCTCCTGCCTGCGTGGGCAGGGTCCCTGGGCACCCTATGCAAGGGGGTGGGCAGGGCCAGGGCTGCAGGACAGTCTGGGTCTGGAGGAGCTGGCCCTGGCCCAGCATGGTGGTCAAGGTAACCCTGCTGACCGAATGCTCTGGCTTGCAGCGCTGCCCTGGCCATGTGGGAGGTGATCTTTTCCCTGCCCCAGCCGTTGGAGAAAGTTTTGAGGGAGCTGCGCAGCGAACTCCAGAACCAGCTGGTGCGCAAGTTGTTCCATACCGTCACAGACGACATCTGCATCCTGCACCTGGCTGTGAGTGACCGGAGCAGGCCTTGCTCACCTGCAGGGCTGTGCCTGCCCTCTCCCCTCCCATCTGCCCCCAAACGCTGTTCAGCCGCTCACCAGAGGCGTGAGGAGAGGCCGCCAATGGTCAGAGGACAGCAGGAGCCATCACAGACACCGTGCTGTGTGCGGCCTGGTGCAGGGCACGGGGGGATCCAAGAGGCCCTGCACAGGCAGAGCTGCCCCCAGGACGGGCTGTCTGGCCCCAGTGCCCTTGCCCTGAGCTGCCAGTGGGAACCAGGAGCCGCTGGCTGCGGGGAGGCCTGCAGGCTTTGCCAGTCTTTCACCGTCGTCTTTGTTGCAGCTGCTGGCCGCCAGTGATGTTCAGTCAGAGGATTTTGCTGCTGTGTACAATGAGTGGAGGTCTTTGAGGCACCCAAGCCTGAAGGTGCTCTCTCTGATGCTCCAAGGCCTCATCACGTTGTCACAGAGACCTGAGCTGGTGAGTGGGGCAGAGTCGAGTGGAGCCAAATTGGCAGCCTGGGGCTGCTGGGGCAGTGGGTGATGTGGTGGCTTGGCCTTGGCTGGGAGTCAGGAGGTGGGGTGAGGGATCCAAACACCTTCCCTTCATGGAGAGGCCTGCTGCCTTCGTGGGGAGCTCTCCAGGCACAGAGGGTGACCAACCCATCAGCCCTTCGGGCTGCTCAGAAAAGGGGGTGGCTGAGCAGGGGGAGTCTTTGCTCTCCTACCACCTCTTCCCTCCCCCTGCTCTCCTCACATCCCCATCAGTGTGTCCATGGCCACCGCCAGCCAGGAGGCTGCTGCAGCAATTCCCGTGCTTGCTGCCAGGAAGCTGGATGGGAGGCTGGTGCTCAGTGACCAGAGCATTTTGGCCAGGATGGCCTTTCACTGCTTCACAAAAAGGAAATGGTGTGTTTCATACAGGCAAGAAAAATGCAGGTCCTGCTGGAAGACCTCCTGGAGACCCTGCATCATGCCAATGAAGACATCCAGATGAAGGCCCTGCTTGTCTTCAGAAACATGCTGGGTTGTATGAAAAGGAAGAGGGCCAACCCCATCGCTCTGCAGCTGGCAGAGAAGCTCCTGCCACTCTTCAACAATGTAAGGCTGCTGCTGGAGCCTGAGCCAAGGCAATGGACACACTGCAAGGGCAGCTGCCGGTCAGCCCAGCCCTGTGGTCAACGCTTGGGCTGGGCTGCTTCCCTCCTCACTCCCCTGGGCTCTGCAACCCAGCATGGCTTCTCCCTGACAGGCTGATGTCTCTGGGTATCACCGGAGACCTGAGAGCCTACACTGGGGCCCAGCTCGGCCCCTGTGCACAGCACCAGCAGCCCAAGAGCTGCTCTCAGAGCTTTGAGGGCCTCCTCAGCTGCAGCACCAGGCAGGACCAGACGTTCTCCCCAGGTGCCATGGCGGGGGCTGAGGCTGAGCCAGCCGTGTGTGCGCCGGAGGGATTTTCACCGGCCAGCCTGGTCCCTTCTCCAGCCTGTTGCTCGGGATCTCTGCACTGGCACAGCCAGTGTGGCTGATGGTGGATGCTGGGTGGCTAGGGGAGCATGTGGAGCATCAGCCCCACCTCTTGTGTGGCCTCTCTCAGGCCCAGGGCTATTCAGCCACAGCTGCAGATCTGGCCCACAGCCCCTCTGTTCAGAACCCAACCCCGGGGCATCTCCCCCCACATCAGCCACGCTAACGCCCTTGCTCAGCGCGGGCAGGGAGCAGCTGTTGCTCAAGTCCCCCTGTCCTCCTCCCTACCAGGAGTCCAGCCAGGTGCGGGAGCTCTCCATCAGCCTCTTCAGAGACGTGCTGAAGACTGTGGTGGGGAGAAACCAGACAAAGATGAAGAAGGAAGCGCAGAGGGTCCTGCTCCTACTCTTCCTCCGAATGAATGACCAGATCGGGAGCGTGGCCAAGGTGCAGTGACTGCGACCGGTGTCGTGGGGAAGGGTGTGCTGACACCATGGGCTTCTGTGCCTTCTCTGAGCCTCTGCTTCTCTTCAGGCCTCCAGGGAAGCCCTCCTAGCTGCTGCAGAGCTCCTGAAGCAGAAAGAGCTCAAGGACCTCACCCGGACGGAGCAGACATGGAAGACTGCAGTGTGCTTGGTGAGAACAACCCCAAATCTTAAGATCCAGGCTGGATGAGGGCTGCCTTGTGTGCCCAGGACTGTGGGCTGTGCAGCTCTGCCTTCCCTGCTCTGCTCCAGCCCGGAGCCCAATGCCTGGAGCTGCATCTTCCTTCCCTGCCTTCAAGCACAGAGCCCCCAGGAGCTCTTCTGCAGGCCCCTCTCCCCTGCTCGCTGCCCCCTGGGTGCTGAAGTCTCCTCCCTGCCCATCCGGGGACCTGGCAGCGGGACAGAGGGATCTCAGTACCTCCGGGCTCCCTCTGCCTCTGGCTCTCTCTGAACCCCAGCCCCACAGGGCTGCTGGATGGAGACGGAAAATGCCGGGAGGGAAGGGCAGTGCTGGTAGGAAGGACTGCTCCAGCCGGCTGGGGAGGGTTGGTGCCAGCCCCGTGCCCTTGTGCTCTCTCCAGCTGGCGCACAACAGGAGCAGGGTGGAAGAGTACCTGCAGCAGTGCCTGCCGTACTTGAAGGACTCTCAGGCCACCGTGCGAGAAGCCGCTGTCAGGTTCATTGGTGAGACGCAGCCCCTGGGGACCCTCTTCTGGCAGCCTGGCCCCAGTCCCTGCTGTTGCACTGGCAACAAGGGGCAGCCCGTGGCTACCAGAGCCCTGAGGAGGGCCCAGCACCATGCAGCTGGGCTTGCTGGGAGCCTCGCTCGGTCCCACCACCCTCGGGGACTGTCCTTCCCTGGGGTCAGCCCTGCTGAGGGGGAGGAGGGGGTGCAGCCACCCTGCAAAGTGAAGGTCTGACAAGAGATCTGTGCCTAGGGCTTGCAGCACAGCATCTGAGGGACCAAAGCTGGGAGAAGCTGTGCGATATCTGCAATGGTGAGGAGGGGCAGTGCTGTGCTGGCTGGGGCTGGTGGGGAAGGGGACAGAGCCTGTGCAGGGCGCTGTCATGCCTGGAACTGCTGCCGGAAGACACTTCGGGGGCAGAAGAACGTGTCAGGGGGCACGGGGCATTCGTCTCGCCTCCTCTCCTGGCCAGGGAATGAGATGGTTGGGCTGGCATGGTCTGGAGGGGACTCCTGGGGGTCTGTGCAGGCAGTGGGGGTTCATCGCTGCTCTGCTTGCTTCTCTTGCAGCTCTCCTGCCCTTGAGGAATGACCCTGAACCCTCAGTCAGGTTCCTGGCAGCTCAGGCTGTCTTCATCCTGACCGAAGAGATGCCAACATCAAGATGGATGCCAACATCAAGATGGAGCCTGCTGTCACTGTGCTGCTGGTGCTGTGAGCCTTTGAGAGATTAAATTCTCCTCTCAAAAATGGCTGTGTTAAAATACATTTTAAAAAAATAAATCTGGAACAACAAGCCCAGTCCCATGCAATCCTTGCCACAGGGCCCACCTGGAGGGTGCTGAGCAGACAGTGTCACTGCTTGCCTCTGCTGCTGCCTCAGGACATCACACCCGGAGCGAGAGTGTCTCTGTTACAAAGCCCCAGCTGCCCCACTAGACTACAAAGCCCGGAGGGGAGGAGGAGAGAAGCTGTAGCCCAAGCTGCCCCTCCTGTGAGACCTCAGGGCACGAAAAGGCACCTGTGTCTGCCAAGCTGGCAAGTCGTCCTGTGTCCCGTCACAAAAACTCCGTGCTGTACTGGGGAGCTGTGCTGGTTTGGGCTGGGATAGAGCTAATTTCCTTCACAGTAGCTGGTATGGGGCTATGTTTGTATTCCACACCATTTCTGTCAGGCTCAGGTCCCTCACTATCCAATCCATCCTCATGAGCCACCACTCCCCTTCCCATCCTTTGCCACAACACACAGGTGGCATTTCTGCCCCTGCCCAATATCCCTGAAATGCCCACAAAATATCCCGTGAGTCCCTTTGCTCCCTGACTTTGGGGTCCACCTGTTCTGGTGGTCACTCATGACAGCAAAGGGGTGGCGTCGTGTGGAGTTACTGGGCACCAAAGCCAGCTCAGCTTGGAACCAAGAGGTTCCCCTCGCTTTCCAGGTCCAAAGTACCATTTTTTGCATCCAGCCCGTCCTTCAGCACCCAAAGCCCCGTTTTTAGGCCCCAAATGCTCATTGCAAGGGCATTGTAGCCCAAGCTGCCCCTCCAGGCAGCTACACCCACCAGGCTGTCAGGACCAATTCAATACAGTAGCAGCGGGAGTGGGAGTTGGATCTAGTCTTTTCTCGGGCGACCTGCTCTCCTATTGACAGGCCCTGACGTCACAGCTTTAAACATGGTCCTCACCAGGAAGCGGGCTTCCCCCAAGAAGACTGTGGCAACCCAGACAGAAGGTCTGCCCAAAAATGCGGCAGTTCAGGTCTCTGGCTGCAGGGAGTGCCTGAGCCTGCTGCTGCCAGGAGAGGACGGGAAGGACGCCGCCTGTGCGAGGTGTGAGCAGCTGGACGAGCTGCTCAGTCTGGTGGTGGAGCTTAGGGAGGACGTAGAGAGGTTACGGAGTATCAGAGAGTGCGAGCGGGAGATTGACTGGTGGAGTGACTCTCTGCGAGAAAGACGCAGAGATTGCACCCCCCGGACCGAGGGAGTAGTGGACCCTCTCCCTTGCCATAGTCAAGCGGAGAGGGACTGCTTGAGAGGAGAGGAGGGATGGCAGCAGGTCCCAGGTTGGCGTCGCAGGCAACCCCCATCCCGACCTACCTCGGTTCCCCTGGTCCCTCTGTGTAACAGGTTTGAAGCCCTGAAACTGGAGGGAGAGGCCAGTGAGGATGATGTGGGAACGCCGCCTCCTAGCTTGCGTAAGGTGAGGCAGTCGGAGCCACGCTTGAAGACTGCCTCCTCCAAAAAAGAAAGAAGGGTGATAGTTGTAGGTGACTCCCTTCTGAGAGGGACAGAGGGCCCAATATGCCGGCCTGACCCTACCCGTAGGGAGGTGTGCTGCCTTCCTGGGGCCCGGGTCAGAGACATAACCCGGAAACTCCCACAGCTGGTTAGGCCCACTGATTATTTTCCACTCCTCATAGTTCAAGTGGGCGGTGATGAAATTGCACAGAGAAGCCTACGAACAATGAAAAGAGATTTCAGGGGTTTAGGGCGTTTGGTTGAAGGAGCAGGAGCTCAAGTGATCTTCTGTTCTATACCTTCAGGGTCAGCGAGCGGTACGGAGTGGGCTTGGAAAGTTCCATTAATGAATAATTGGCTTAGAGGCTGGTGTCGAGAGAGAAACTTTGGGTTCTTTGATCATGGGGCAGTTTACTCGGCCCCTGGCCTGTCTTCTGTTTGTGGAACCCACCTTTCTCACAGTAGGCAACGAATCCTAGCACAGGAGCTGGCGGGGCTTATCGACAGATCTTTAAACCACCTACGAAGGGGGAAGGGGACAAAACAAGGCCCTCAAGGGAAGAGCCCAGGGGAACGGTGCTTGATCTGGGGCTGAGGCAGCTGTCTCGGCTGAAGTGCATCTACACCAATGCACGCAGCATGAGCAACAAGCAGGAGGAGCTCGAAGCGATTGTGCGGCAGGATAACTATGACCTGGTTGCTATTACTGAAACGTGGTGGGACCACTCCCACGACTGGAATGCTGTGATGGAAGGCTACAAGCTGTTCAGAAGGGATAGATGATGAAGAAAGGGTGGTGGTGTGGCCCTTTATATTAAAGACTATTTTGACGTTGAAGAGCTTGGTGTTGGGAATGATACAGTTGAGTGTCTATGGATAAGGATCAGAGGAAAGGCCTGTAGGGGTGACATCGTGGTGGGGGTCTGTTATAGACCGCCTAATCAGGATGAAGAGAAGGACGAGGCGTTCTATGGGCAGCTTGAGCGAGTCGTGCAATCGCCAGCACTCGTTCTTGTGGGAGACTTCAACTTCCCTGATATATGCTGGGAATATCATACAGCGCAGAGGAAACAGTCCAAAAGGTTCCTAGAGGGTGTGGAAGATGATAGTTTCCTTATGCAGCTGGTACGAGAGCCTACCAGGGGTGGTGCCCTGATTGACGTACTCTTTACTAACAGAGAAGGACTGGTGGGAGGCGTGAAGGTTGGGCACTGTCTTGGGCAGAGCGACCATGAAATTGTAGAATTCTCTATTCTTGGAGATGTCAGAAGGATCACTAGCAGAACGGCTATCCTGAACTTCAAGAGGGCGGACTTTGACTTGTTCAGGATGCTTGTTGCGAGGGTCCCTTGGGAGTCGCTCCTTAAGGGTAAAGGGGTCCAGGAAGCCTGGACGCTCCTCAAGATGGAGATCTTAAAGGCACAAGAACAGGCTGTTCCTGAGTGCCGTAAGGCGAGCCGTAGGGGAAGAAGACCGGTGTGGATGAACCGGGAACTATTGTTGAGGCTCTGGAAGAAAAAGAGAGTCTATGTCCTCTGGAAGAAGGGACAGGCTACTTGGGAAGATTACAAAGAAGTTTCTAAGGTATGCAGGGAGGAAGTTAGGAAGGCAAAAGCTCAGCATGACCTCAGATTGGCCACTGCAGTAAAAGAGAACAAGAAATCCTTTTACAAATATATCAGTGGTAAGAGAAGAAACAAGGAGAATTTACACCCTTTACTTGATGCAGCGGGGAATGTGACCACTGAGGATAAGGAGAAGGCTGAGGTCCTCAACGCCTTCTTTACTTCTGCCTTTAATAGGCAGATCAGTTATCCTCAGGGCACTTTATGCCCTCATCTGGAAGTCTGGGATGCCAGGCCGAGTACACCCCCTGTGGTACAGGTGGAGACAGTTAGAGAGCTCCTCCTCCATCTGGACTGCCACAAGTCCATGGGACCGGACGGGCTCCATCCTAGGGTGCTAAGGGAGTTGGTGGGGGTGATTGCCAAGCCGCTCTCGGCCATCTACCAGCGCTCCTGGTTATCTGGGGAGGTCCCGGAGGATTGGAGGCTTGCCGATGTGATTCCCATCTACAAGAAGGGCCGTAAGGAGGATCCGGGGAACTACAGGCCTGTCAGCCTGACCTCAGTACCCGGGAAAGTTATGGAGCAAATCATCTTGGGTGAGATGATATGAGTGGCATCCAGGGGATCAGGCCCAGCCAGCACAGGTTCACGAAAGGCAGGTCGTGCTTGACCAACCTCATTTCCTTTTATGACTGGGTGACCAGACTGGTGGATGAGGGAAAGGCTGTTGATGTGGTCTACCTGGACTTCAGCAAAGCCTTTGACACGGTCTCTCACAGTATTCTCCTAGGGAAACTGGCTGCCTGTGGACTGGGTAGGTATACCCTTCTTTGGATGGAGAACTGGCTAGGGAGCCGTGCCCAGCGGGTAGTAGTTAATGGAGTCAAGTCCAGCTGGCAGCCTGTTACAAGTGGTGTCCCCCAGGGGTTGGTACTTGGGCCCATCTTGTTCAATATCTTTATTGATGACCTAGACGAGGGGATTGAGTGTACCCTCAGTAAGTTTGCAGATGACACCAAGTTGGGTGGCGGTGTTGATCTGCCTGAGGGTAGGGAGGCCCTTCAGAGGGATCTGGATAGGCTGGATCACTGGGCTGAGCTGAATGGCATGAGGTTCAACAAGGCCACGTGTCGGGTCCTGCACTTTGGCCACAATAACCCCATGCAGCACTATAGGCTCGGAGCTGAGTGGCTGGAGGACTGTGAAGAGGAAAGGGACCTGAGGGTGTTGGTTGATGCTCAGCTGAACATGAGCCGACAGTGTGCCCAGGTGGCCAAGAGGGCCAACGGCATCCTGGCCTGCATTAGAAATAGTGTGGCCAGCAGGAGCAGGGAGGTAATCATCCCCCTGTATTCGGCACTGGTGAGGCCGCACCTCGAGTATTGTGTTCAGTTTTGGGCCCCTCACTACAAGAAAGACATTGAAGCCCTGGAATGTGTCCAGAGAAGGGCGACAAAGCTGGTGAGGGGTCTGGAGCACAAGTCTTATGAGGAGCGGCTGAGAGAGTTGGGATTGTTTAGTCTGGAGAAGAGGAGGCTCAGGGGAGATCTCATTGCACTCTATAGCTTCCCGAAGGCAGGTTGTGATGAGCGGGGGTTTGGCCTCTTCTCCCAGGCAACAAGCAGGACCCGAGGAAATGGCCACAAGTTGTACCAGAGGAGGTTTAGATTGGACGTGAGGAAAAACTTTTTCTCCCAAAGAGCGGTCAGGCACTGGAATGGCCTGCCCAGGGAGGTGGTGGAGTCGCCGTCCCTGGCAGTGTTCAAGAGGCGGCTTGATGAGAAGTAACAAGATATGGTTTAGTAGCTGTGGCAGCAATGGTAGTGGGAAGACGGTTGGACTAGATGATCTTATAGGTCCCATCCAACCATGTGATTCAATGATTCTATGATAAGGAGAGAAGACTGAGAGAACTGCTGGGGGTGAGGATGGGGAAGGTGAGGACGAGGATGCCATCCAGAGGGACCTTGACAGGCTCAAGCGGTGAGCCCGTGCCAACCTCATGAAGTTCAACTAGGCCAAGTGCAAGGTCCTGCACGTGGGTCGTGGCAATCACAGGCACAAGTGTAGGCTGGTGGAGAATGGATGGAGAGCAGCCCTGAGGAGAGGGACTTGGGAGTGCTGATGGACGAGAAGCTCAACATGAGCCGGCAATGCGCCCTTGCAGCCCAGAAGGCCAACCGCATCCTGGGCTGCATCAAGAGGAGCGTGGCCAGCAGGTCGAGGGAGGTGATTCTCCCCCTCTACTCTGCTCTGGTGAGACCCCACCTGGGGTACTGTGTCCAATTCTGGAGCCCCCAACACAAGAAGGACATGGACCAGTTGGAGAGGGTCCAGACGAGGCCACAAAGATGATCAGAGGGCTGGAGCACCTCTCCTGTGAGGACTGGTTGAGAGAGTTGGGGCTGTTCAGCCTGAAGAAGAGGAGGCTCCAGGGAGACCTTACAGCAGTCTTCCAGTGCCTAAACGGAGCCTAGAGGAAAGACGGGGACAGGCTGTTCAGTAGGGCCTGTTGTAACAGGACGAGGGGTAATGGTTTTAAAATAGAGGGAGGCAGATTTAGATTGGATATTAGCAAAAAAACTTTTGCAATGAGGGTTGTAAAATACTGGAACAGGTTGCCCAGCGAGGTGGTGGAAGCCCCATCTCTGGAAACGTTCACGGCCAGGTTGGACGGGGCTCTGAGCAACCTGATCTGGTTGGAGATGCCCCTGCTCCTTGGCAGGGGGCGGTTGAACTAGATGATCTTTGAAGGTCCCTTCCAATCTAACCATTCTATGCTTCTATGATTGTAAGATTCTATGGAAGTGTTGTCGTTGCCAGATGGCCAAGGCGCCCTGCAACCGGCAGATGCAGCACAGCTGGGGATGGCACAGAGGTGGACGGCGTCAGCACCGCTCAGCCCCATGGAGCCAGGTTCGCCCTCCCCCAGCACAGGCCTGCCACGTTTCGCTGGGCTGCCTGGCCAGTGACATCGTGTCCCTGATAAAGCCACTGACCCTCCTCCTCTCACCAAAATCGTGACTCAAAATCTTTAACCCCCACTCACTCCAGGAGCTGTGCACAGACCCTCCACTCACACCACCACCTGCACTGGGACCCACTCCCATAGCCGGTACCACAGGCCAGGGAAGCCAGGGCTACCCACACTCCCTGCGTGAGAGAGACAGAGATCCCACAGAGAGAGAGCTCAGAAAAGATTTAAGAAGATAGAATAAGACAGGACACGCATCATTTGTGTCCTGCTATCAGTCACTCGTCGTCGTCGTCATCTGGAACTTCTTCCAAACGAATCAGTCTCCAGCTGTTGACGTCTATTTCCCATTTCTTTCTGCCTTTCACTCTGGGCTCTGCCTCCTGCAGCTGGCTTGGAAGATCTTGGTTTGGATGGCAGAATCTCGCTCCTCTCTCACTCGCCTTTCTTTCCCTTTCTGGCAATCTCATTTGCCCACGCAGGCGAGCATTTTCTTCAGCCAGCTGGGTGTTCTCCTTTTGCAGCTCAGTCAGCTGCACCTGGAACTTCTCACAAGTGTGGCACTGGCTGCTCACACCGTAGGAGCCCTCTTCACCCACAGCCTCTTGGGCCTGAAGCTCCTCAGCCGCCTGAAGCTGCTCCCCCAGCCCAGCAGGCTTCTGCATGAGCTCCAGCTCCTCTCGTGCTTGGGGAGAGCTTGCCTTCCTCAGAAGACAGTTGTCCTCTTGAAGGACCCTGCATGGCCTCTCCAGCTCCTGGGGGGTACTCTGCGGGTGGATGTTCTGCTGCAGCAGCCTGCTGGGACGGCTACCAGGCAGCCAGTCCTCCTGCTGCCCTCCATGCTGGACATCCGGCTCTGGCACAGACCACGCGCCGCTGCTCATTCCTTGTGGCGGGGAGTCCCAGCAGCAATCAGCCAAGTCTGAGCCAATAGCCCTGAGGGCCTCCTCCAGGCTGATCCTTCTCTCCTGGAGGCACGCATCTTTGAAGCTGTTGCAGCTTTTGTGCTGCCCTTCTCCGTGGCAGGTGGAAAACCCCACGGGGCTCTCCAAAGAGAAGGGCCCGATTCCCCCGCAGCCTAGGAGCCTCTGCTGGCAGAGCCCGTCTGAAGCCTTGGCCCCGGCCTTGCTGCAGGAAGCAGGCTGCTCACCGTTGAACCGCTCCAAGATGTACTTGAGGAAGGCTCTCCTCTGCAGCATCAGTTCCCGTTGGAGGCGGAGGATGCGAGCAGCCTGCTGGCCATTGCTCTCCCAGCGCAGCTTGCTGAGGGCGTCCTGGAGCTTCCCGCAGGCCTGGCTTCCGCTCCAGCCTCCTCTCACCAGCTCCTCGGCCAGCTGTTGACGCAGCTGCCACGCCTGATGGATGGCGTTGTCGCGCTGCTGCTGCAGCGTTGCTTGCGCCTTGCGCAGCTGATCCTCCTTGGAGCGCAGCAGCTGGCGGATCTCTGCCACCCGCTGCCGCTGGTTCAGCTCCCGCAGCTGCTGGAGCTCCTGTGCCTGCCGCCGCTCCCACGCGGACTGGAGCTGTTTGGCCAGGAGCTGCCGCTTCCGCTCTGCCGCCTCCTTCAGCCGGCCAGTTTCAGCCTCGAAGCGTCGCTGCAGCTCTTGGGAGCGGAGTCGCTCAGCCTCCAGCTCAGCCCGCAGCCTCTCCAGCTCCCGCTGGTGCTCGTCCTTCTGCGCCAGGCCGTGGCGGGGCGAGGAGCGCCTGCGTGCCGTGGAGCCCTGTCCCACAGCATGCCAGCTCATGGCTGCAGGGATGGAACCAAATGCAGCCAGCACCAGCCACTGACGTCACACGTCACTCCCTCTCAGCAGCTGCTGCCTCCCTTGACCATGCAGGAGCAGAGACAGCGTCTGCAATGAGCCAGGGGTGGGCAGCTCTGGCCTTGGAGCCGTGTTCCGGCCCTGAGCACACAAAGGAGGGGTGCGGCCACATGGCCTTATAAGGTATGTTCCAGCCCTGAGCACACAAAGGAGGGGCAGGGACACATGGCCTTATAAGGTATTTTCCGCCCCTGAACACACAAAGGAGGGGTGGGGCCAACATCGTGCTGAGCCCATCTCCACCGTGCTCCTGCCCTGGCAGCCAGCGCTCAGCTCCCAGCACAAACCCTGTGCCAGGCCCTGCTCAGCATCCCAGGGAACCTCCATCCCTGCTCCAAGAAGGAGACAAAGGCATCGTCTCCTCCCTGGGGCTGCAGGGACGTGGTCAGCGGCACTCACCCGCTCGATTCCACCTGCTCCCATCCCAGTGGGCACAGGCACTGGCTGGCGTCACAGGAGCTGTGCCGCAGGGAATGGTCTACAAAGGCCCCGTCCTCCTCCCAGGCAGCACCCCTGCAAGAGCAGGGAAGCGCTCAGCCGCGGGGGCGTGGGGGCACCACACCGGCAGCCGGGGAGGCAGAAGGGGATCGGTGGGAGCATTGCCAATGAGGAGGGAGGCAGAGGGGAGGCCAGGGCACCCACCTGTCAGGGATTTTGATGCCCAGGCGAAACATCTCTGCCTGGAAGGTTGCCATATCCTGGCACAGAGCGCAGCGGAAGTGGTAGAGGGCAGAGCGCAGCGCCGGGACCAGGGGCAGAGATGGCATCAGCATGAGTGGCGGGGGGGGGGGGGGGTGTCCCATTTGCCTTCCACTGTAGCTGTGGGACAGGGTGCAAACCAGAGGTGATGATCACGTCAGGGACTGGGGGCGATACCGCCTACCTGGATGCAGTGGCGGTGGAACCAGGTGCTGGTGCAGGCGGGACAGACCAGGGTGTTGTAGCAGGGCTGCCCTGTCACCACCTCCTGGCAGATGAGGCAGAGGCTCTGCTCCTGCTGCGGCATTCACACCCTCTGCACTGGACGGTGCTTCCAGCAGAAAGATCTGTGGGACGGAGGTGACAGCTGAGCCCCAGCCTCCTCCAGCCTGGCCTCGGCCCCAGCCCCATGGGGGCAGCTCTACTCACTTGTACGCCCCAAAGAACTGGGAGATGCAGCCTCGCTCACTGCCGCAGGGGAAGCGGAAGATTCTACGGCAGCGCCAGTGCTGGCAGATGACCAAGGCGCCCTGCAGCCGGCAGATGCAGCATCGCTGGGAATGGCAGAGTGGTGGACAGCGTCAGCGCCGCACAGCCCCATTGTTGCATATTACGGCACAGACTCACTCATGGTTCCAGTGAGACAAAGTTGATTTTTACAACCAGTGTTTGATACTCTTTACCCGGATGCTCTTTGTCTACGATTTCTATTCCTATAAGGCAAGTATTATCACGATCTCTACCACCCCACTATTTATCCAATCAGCTTCACGCACCTGGCTGGCGTTGTAGCGTTGTTCTTCATCCCGTACTTCTTACTTTGTCCATCATACTGTTGCTTCTCAGCACGTACTCTTGCTTTGTCCATTGTGCTCAGATTCTGTTCATTTTGATACATTTACCCACATTCACAGCCGCATTACTCACTTTGCTCCATTCGCTTACATCCATACACTTGCTCATATTCCCATCCACTACATTTCCTCCTTCTTTGTTTAAGAATTCTAAAGCAAGCACTACATTGACATGCAAAAGTGTAATTTTGTTAATACTGCGTTCGATCATTCGCTGCATGCAAGTTAAAAACATGGAGTACAGACACAAATCAGAAAAAACACAAATATTCCTAATAAGCATAAAATAACAAGTCTTTTAAGCCATAGCCCAGGGTTCCCAAATCATGAAAGAAAACCAAAGAAATCCTCTTCTGAATGTAACTTCAATTGCTGGGTCAAAGCCTTCAGTTGATCAATACTCGCGTGAATTGATCCTGAGTGGTCACTAAGGTTCATACAACACAGGCCTTCAAAATCCTGACATCCGTGGCCTTGAGCTAAGAGTAGAAAATCCATGGCTGCTCGGTTCTGTAATGTAGCGTGCCTTATTGAGTTAACATCCATTAATAAGCCTTTCAAAGCGATACTAGTTGCATTGCTTTCTCTAGCAAGCCAACATCCTAACTTATTAATCATATTTAATGTGTGTGCAGTCCCTATGGATGCAATCAAGGAACCAAAAATTCTCTCAGCTGCATTCCAGAATTTTACATTTAAACCACAGTTCTCTGGGAATGTTTTTACAACTCGTCTCATACGATGGCTGAGTTGATATGTCAAATTATGAGATGGGATATTAGGATGAAATAGCGTTAGTCGGCCAACAGCACATGGACCTCCCACAGCCTTCACAGGAATACCTTTCCATGCCCTATCCCCACAAGTCAAAAGAATATCTTCAGGAAGGCCAATAGCATCGATCCAGGGATAATTTGACTTGATGCAGTGTTATTACACCAAGTCCAGTTCTTAAAAAATTTTCTGTGTGGTGAAACATCAAACCCATTCATGTATATTTTAGCCGTGTAGTTCAAAGAGAAACAAATGTGACTTTTCAGTGTACCCATGATGTCTCATTCCTGTGGTTGAATTGGCAAGGCTGGAAAATCATGTTTAGAGAGGTGTTATACCACCATCGTGGTTGCGAGGTGGTCTTTCGCCATGTCTCATGACACCACCAGAGAGGCTCAATAACACCTGGTTTTTCTCATGGACTTTGCACTGAGACATTGTAAAAAGTATCTAATTCCTGACTTGCTAATAGTATGCCTACCAAACAGGTATGAAAAGGAGCGGTTGGTGTAGCGATAGAAAGACACATGGTACTTGTGTTTGTTGCTTTAGCAAGGGTAAGCCAGACACTGCTATCAGGCGCATTCAAGCTGACAGCGGGCAATCCTGTGACTCCTCCGATGAATCCAAGACACAGGGTTGCACAAAACCCGATGGAACCCATTGCAGTCGATCACCTGTAGAAACAGAAGCATATCCCCAGCCCCAAGTTATTAAATCTTTTGGTCCTTCCCATTGTCCTGAAATTGGATTCTTTACCCTTACCAATGGTTTACCTTGAAAAGGTATGGATAGCCCATGTTGTTCTTCATATTTTGACTTATACGTCTCATCTTGATTAAAAAAATTAAGGACACAAGTTGCTTTCCATAACCTTTCCTGTGGAGATTCCAACCCCATATTCCCCCTGTTTTGTTTATTGAGCTGTTCTTTCAAAATCCTGTGAGTTCACTCAGTAATTGCTTGACCTGTGGGTGAATGAGGAATACCTGTGACATGTTCAATACCCCATTGTTGTAAAAATACTGGAACGTGTGCAGAGCTATAAGCAGGCCCATTGTCAGTCTTCACTCTTCATGGAACACCTAAAATTGCAAAACAGGTTAGCCAATGTTTACAAACATCACGTGCACTTTCTCCTGCTTGTGCGGTAGCAACAAGATACCCAGAAAAAGTATCTACTGTTCCATGCACATATTTCATTTTTCCAAACTCTCCAAAGTGTGTGACATCTGTTTGCCACAACTTGTTACCTTTAATTCCACGTGGGTTAACTCCTTCCTTGGCAGGCAACGGGGCTAAGAGTTGACAATCAGGACAGGCTGCAAGAATACTACGTGCCTGAGTCATGGTTAGCTGAAAATGTCTTTTAAGTGCTCTAGCATTTTGATGATAAAAGGAATGTGACAATTTAGCTTGCTCAAATCAATTAGGAACTATTGCAGACATAGTGTAGAAATCTGCTAATTGATTACCTTCCTTTATAGGACCAGGTAAATCAGTATGAGATCAAACATGCACCACATAGTGCATGCATCGTGCTTTCTTTGGTCTATTAAGGACCAAAGCATGCCAAGTTCAGCCATTAAAAAAGAATTATCCACATTGTTAATCATTGAATAATCAAGTCTCGCTACTATCCCTGCTACATAAAATGAACCTGTGACAAGATTAACAGGCTCACCCTTAAATTTTAACAAAGCCATGTTTACTGCTAACAATTCAATTACTTGAGTTGAGCCTTGAGGAACAATTTTTACTTCATGTTGCCATTCCGCCTCCGCAGATGGTTTCCATCCCATGGCTGCTTTCCTTGATTTGCCAGAGCCATCTGTAAAGATAGTAATGCCTTGTACAGGGGTTGGTCTGCAACATAATTTTGTATACAGGGGCAATTTTGTAATTTCAGCCCAAATTCGGTGTTTGGGATAATGAATAGAGATTTGGCCTTGAAAATCAGCCAAAGCAATTTGCATATCAAGATTCTCAGCAAGAAGCCAATTTAAATTTTCTTTGGTTGCAGGAATAAAAATTACAGATGGATCTACTCCATCAAGAGCCTGTAATCTGGCCCTTCCCTTTCGTATCAATTTAGCATAAGCTTCAACAATTGTTACTACTGTTTTTGATTGAGAATGTGGCAAAAAGAGCCATTCAATTACACATAGAGGGTCTTTTTCACTCTCTTCCCATTGAAAGAGAACTACAAAAGGCTGAAAGACATTAGCAATTATTGACAACATGATTGGTAGTTCAAGGAGACATCGCCATCCTTGATGACTTTTGATTGCCTGTGAAAAGAAAAAATAGTGAAAAAACAGTCCTTTAGATCAATCACTGTTAAAGGCCAATTGGCTGGAAGCATAGATGGTGAGGGCATCCCTGGCTGAAGAGCTCCCATAGGCTCAATTACAGCATTAATTGCTCTGAGGTCCTGTAGCAAGCGCCATCTACCATCGTTTTTTGGAATGCAAAACACAGCAGTGTTCCAAGGGCTCATGGAGGGCGGGATGTGGCCAGCTGCCAATTGCTCCTCCACCAGTCTACGTAGTTGTTCCAGGCGTTCTCGACGTAGGGGCCATTGAGCAACCCACACAGGTGGTTGTGGTATCCAGGTGAGTTTGAAGATCGGTTGCTGCCAGGTTCTGATTGGTCGTTTGATGTTCTCTGCATACAATTTCTCTGTTTCGGTTCTGCTGTGTGGACTGTAGTTCCAAACTGTCCAAGCACATCTCATCCCCATAGGGTGCACGGAACTAGAGCAATGAAAGGAGCAGCAAGGGCTACCTGTCCATCTGGTCTGATGATCATTTGAAGATGTGCGCTTTGTTTTGGTCGCTGCATTCCTCCTATTGCCACAATCGTGGAGGCAGGGTCTGCTGTGGGCCATTGTGGCGGCCAGACAGAACTCTGGAGTATAGAGACATCCGCACCAGTATCTACAAGTTCTGTAATACAACATCCCTCAATGGTGCACGTTATCATAGGTTGTGTACCCTTTACAGATTTTGTCCACAATACCTGCGGTTTTCCAGTGCTGTCAAAACCTTTTTTACCTGAATGTCCAGATTTCCCAGACGTTTCCCCTTGAAAAGGTACAAGCTGTGCGATACGCTGTCCTGCTGAGATAAACCACGGAGGCACCGGTGTCCATGCCATGATTTGAATTTCTCCAAAGTAATCTGAATCAATGATTGCAGGTAAAACAAAAAGTCCCGGTTTAGTGGTTGATGATTTACCAATTAGCAAAGCACACATCCCTTTTCCAAGGGGACCCCAAACTCCTGTCAGGATAAGAATTACATCAGTTGTTGTTATTGTGACTGAGTGGGCAGCGGCCAGCTCCAGCCCTGCACTCCCTGTGGTGGCTGGAGTGAGGTCGCCCACCATACAGTGTGACACAGATTTATTTGATTGTTCGGGACACGCGATCTCACCCCCTGCCTCACATTTCCTGAGCGATCTGATAAGGGCTGTCCATCAGCGTGATACCTGGAGTGACATTCATTAGACCAATGTTTTCCTTTCCTGCAAAGAGGACAGTTTCGGGGTGGAAAATTTTTTCTGTCTGCATTTTCTGGGCAATCTCTCTTTAAATGTCCCAAAGCACGACAACAATAGCACCTGCCTTGTCCTGACTCTTTATCCATTACTTTCAACTGTGCTGCGAGGGCATTAGCTAAAGCATCAGCTTGGTGTCCTGTTGAGCCAATATCTTGACACGCTCTGATCATATCAGCCAAAGAGGGGTTACGGTTTTTCATAGGTTGCAATACACGCTTACAATCATTGTTAGCATTTTCAACAGCCAATTGTAATAGCAACAGCCCTCTTGCATCATCATTGTCGATCTGCCGCTCTGAAGTGGCTTGGAGACGATCTATGAAATCTGCATATGGCTCATCAGCTCCTTGCAGCACCTTAACAAAAGATTGAGGTCCTTTGCCCCTTGATGCTGGAATTTTTCTCATTGCCCTAAGAGCAATATGTCTGATTTGAGCATACGCTTCCCTCAGGAACTGTGCCTGCAGGAGCGGGTTACCGTAAGCACCTTCTTCTGCCAATTGTTCATATCCTATGGGAATCTGTTGATTTAAATTTGTAACATGTTGCCGCTGGCCTTCATGTTCGGGATCGGTGGGACCTATAGGCGGCTACGGGTTACCCACTTGTGGCCTATCTTGGAGTTCAGGGACATCCACCCTGGGGCCAATAAGCACCCTGACACCAATATGGTGGACATGCAAATCACGATTTATTAGGCTGCGTCACACGCTTATATACTGGCTGGCTCCGCCTTCATTGGCGGCGCACTCCTAAGGGAGGAATCAGCCTATCTTTCCGTCACAATGCGAGATCTTCCAAGCGCCGTTCCCTACATCTCCCCCTCCCCATGATAAACCTTTTAAGGCACAACTTTATTCACCATGCATTCCTTAACAAATGATATATAACTTGCTGATGTCTATCATCCATTAATACACGTAAATGAACAGTAACCCATCTTCCGAAAATCATGCAAACAGGCAAACCGCAACATAACATTGCAAATACAATCACAACAACTACCAGAACTGTGTATAACCAATCCCAACTGAAGAAGCTCGTAATCCACTCCCATACTGTGTTCAAATCTTTAACCAAATCTATACGCATTATGTCTGCGTTATCCGCTATGTTATCCGCGAGCTTCTTTAAATATATATTCCTCCTTCCTATCTCCTCATAATCTGTGTTATCAAGGCAACAGAATGATAGATTTTGTCTAACGGCTCCACCACAGCCTCCTTGACCCAGGAGCTCTAATGCTAAATCCATTGCCTTTGCATGTGCCTCCAATACCTTCTGAGTGTGCCCAAACCTCTTCTCCATGTCGGCAAGTAGACACACAAGTTCGTCAGGTTCCTCTTTGACATCCAATTCCTCCAGTAGCCACCCTCCACGTCTCGACTTAGGCACAGCAGTCCTAGGATGCCGAGGACGACCTATAAGAAGAGACTCAACAGCACATTTAGTTTCACCGTGTGTTCATTAAGCATCTCTTAGTCCTTTTTCTTTTACCGCCTTATACAATGCTTGCACAAGCCTTGCGTCTAGGGGTGTCCACTCATGCCCTCCAGTTGGGTTTGCTTTTATAGGGAAGGCAGCTGTCACTCCTGACTCTAACTTCACACCCTTCAAGATACACTCCTTCGCTATCAGGTTCCAGTCAGTTGGTTCCTGTTTCTCCCCCAACAGGAGATTGCCCAGCGGGAGGTTACTTAGGAACCTTCTCTGATGAGCCCTCGCAGCAGCCAGTTCCTGCATTCCCTTCATGAGACTTTGTAACACTTCTGCTGCGCTCATGTCCTTATTTGTCTCGGACTCCTCCCTTCTCTCCCCTTTCTGGGCGTTTGCCTTTTTTGGCACTGTAGGCGGGTTGGCTCGCTCTTTGGGCCACGCCCCCTCCCGGCAGTCAGCAGGGCCCTCCCATTCTGGAACCTTCCCGACTCCCCCGTCGTTGTAATCATGATTTCTGCCTTCTTCCTCGGACTCCTCCTCAATGTGATGGCCAAGCATGGGCTTGTAGTGCTACGCAAGACACCAGGGCTCTGCAGCACACCTGCATGCAGCTGGAACAGACAGCACTGGCCCTGTGCAGGAACCCCAGCCCCATTCAGAGCAGCGGTGTGACGGGCACCAGCCAGGGCATCTCCGACCAATTCAGTGCCTTTGGCCAGTGACTGAATCCCACCACTGCAGAGACACAAGGTCTGTCCCTTCTCCATCCAGTAGATGTATGACAGCACATGAACACAAAACATCTCACATGGAGGTCTCTGCAAGTGTTCCGTCACTCTCAAACCCTCCTGGTTCTTCTCTTCCCCATCCTTTAACCTTCCCATTGATGATACCATCATGGATTAATCCAAGAGGTTTCACGATGTTCCTGTATCACAGGATGCCCACACCCAAAACCACTTTCAAAATCCTCTTTCTTTGCTGGGATGGGCTTCACCTCCAGGCCAAACATGCACCAATGTCCTCAGGCTGAGGAGCACAGTGCTGTGGGAGACAAAGAACCCATTCAAGTCCTCATGGAGAATTTAACGACCAGTGACCCTGGGAGTACCTGGAAGGGGAGCAAAACAGCATGCCAATTATTGTGGAGGTTGCTGGAGGGTCTTGGGACAGTTTGGGAAACAGGTCTCTGTAGATCGGGTGTCAGATGGGCCAACAATGGTGAAACTGATTTGCATCAGTTACTCACCAAGAGGGAAGATCTGGTGACGATGTGAAAGCCAGAGTCAGCCTTAGTTGTCATGACCATTAGGTAACAGGGTCTCACCTCCCAAGGTGAATGAGGAAGGAAAATAGAAAAGTGCAGATGGCCGACCTCACAGAAGGAGGCATTGGCCTAGTCTTGTGATTTGTAGTGGGGGAGCCCATATGAGCAGCACAGAAGGGCAGCAGAGCTCCGTAGATCTGGTCCTCAAGGACAGCGCTTTTCAAGTACAAGACTGTCTGCACCAAGAGTCAGGAAAACAAGAAGAGATATTCAGGAGAGAAGCTTGAGGAAGTAGGAAATTCCTGGGAAAACTCCATGAGAAAAGGAAGCATGCAGGAGATGGATGCAGAGACTTGAAAGAAAGAAGGAATTCAGAAATAGGGTTGGTTTTAGGAAAGCTGCAGAGTTGACACTTGCAAAGGAGTTCAGGGGCACAACAATCAGCTGTTCCTACTTGAGGAAAAGTGAAAAAAGAAATGAAGAGAATGTGTGGCCACTGCTGGGTTTAGTAAGAGCAGGAATATATAGGTTTGAGGTACTCTCGGCCTTTGTCTTCTCCAGCAAGGTCTCTCAGTTCTGTGTGCCTAAAAGGCAGAGCCCAGCCAGAACACAGCAGTGGATGGAGATGGAGTCAGAGGTTACTTAGGTAAGGTCAAGGCTTAAGAGTCCGTTGCACCAGATGGGATGGATCTTAGGATGCTGAGAGACCAGGATGATGTCATAGCAAGGCTGTTCCGAGACATTTTGTGAGGTCATAATGTCTGGAGAAAGCAAAAAGCCAATCTTGCGTCCATCTTCTAAAAAGACCCAAGGACTGAGCAGGGGAATTACAGGCTGCAGTGACAGAGGCCAGGAGCTGTGTGGCTGGGCAACAGCTCTGTGGGAAAAGGCTGTGGTGGTCCTTCAGTTTCATGAGGCAAAACAGGACCCAGCAGAGAAGGTGGCCAACAACATCCAGGGCTGCATGAGAGCACCACAGGCAGAAGAAGTAATTATCTCCTTCTGCTCTGCACTTTTTACACTATATCCAAAATAGATCAGGTTTAGATGCTGCGCAATGGGAATGCAACCTTGCTGTGAGGAGGAGGTTGTCTTAGAGACCTCCTGAGCTGCCTTGCAGCTCGAGTGATGGTGCATTTCCTTCCACGACAGGGCTTCCCTTGACCATGCTAGGGGAAGCACTCTGGTTCCTCATGACCATGGAAGTGAGCAAACATGACTTTGGCCAGATCATCTTTCTTGTCTTCTGCAAGTCACCACTGCTCACATGCAGAGGTACTTGGCAGGTACTTCCAAACCTCCTTGATCATGCCCTTTGCTTCATCTGCTGTTCCCTTTTCCCCTCTTTTCCCCACCAGAGATCTTCCCTTTGATCATCCTTAGCGCCTCCCGTACAAACAGCCCTCCTTTGTTTGCTCTTCCACACTGGTCTTGGCTTTGCTTGCTTTGTAGCTCTTTCTGAGGTGGTCAGCATGGATAATTCTATATTGGAAAGCAATTTCATTGAATGAATACCTTATTTTAGTATTTGTAGTGCCCTGCAACTCATGCTGTTTTCTTGTGAGAGACACCAAAAGCAGGGTGAGCCAGCTGCCTGCAAGATTAACAGCTGACAAAATGGAGCATCAGTCTGGGAGAACCCTGAGAATCTCTGGGATTCGGCCAACAGAAACATCCTGAAGTTCACAAGGAGAAGCAACAAGTCCTGCATTGAGGGGAAAGAATAACCTTGTACCTCAGGGCAGGCTAGGACCTGGCTGGCTGAGCAGGGACCCTAAGGAGGAGGGCCTGGGCCCAAGGAGGGATGCCATATGAGCCAGTAGAACATGCTCACCATAAGTGAGATCAGCTGGGTAGGCAGCTGCCTTAGGAACAGTGTGGCCGCTCAGAAAAGGGGAGTTACCATCCCTCTTGACTCAGCACTGTTGTGGCCATATTTGGACTGGTGGGTTCCTCTGTTGGGTTTCCTGCTCTAGACAACGTGGGAGGAACTGGAGAGTGCCCAGAAGTGGTCTTCCAAGATGGAGTCTCGTGTACATGGCCTCTGTGGGGATGCTGAGGCACCTGGACTTTTGCCTGCTGAGACAGAGGCTCAGAGCAGCACGATCAGAGATTTCATCTCCTTGAACAATGGACTGACGTGGATGGATTTGTGTGTGTGTGTGTCAGCCCAGAGGGAGTTCGGACCAGCCCAAGGCTTTGTGTGCCAAGGCACAGTGAGGGACGGTGGAGAGACATCAGTAGTGATAGTGAGATACTCAGATGAGAACAAGAAGAGGAGTAGGTGTCCACAGCTTTGAAGGGAACAGGTGCAGGCTTGGGGCAGCAGAGTACAGCCTGTGTTGGAGATTGTTGAGGGAGCTGACAATGCTGAATAACCTCATCAGAGCCGACATCTTTCTCTCCTTGGCCATGGCTGTTGCCTGTGCCACCTAGGAGAAACTTTATGATGACAGCACCAGGGCCTCATGGACTCCTCTTCCCCACTCAGGAGCAGGGAGGTGTCACAGCCTGTTCTTGCACTTGGCGTTGCACATCATCCCACATCACAGTGCCCCAGAAAGAGTCTCAAGAAATGTGAGGGACTGGATGTCCCTTTCCCGTGCCTAGGGGTCAGGGCTTGGCTCTCTGGCTTGATATAACACGTCCAGGTTTTCTCAGAATCAGTTCCACTTCTACATCTCCTTTGCCTGTCATCTCTGCCTCCAGGTTTCTGCTCTCACCAGCCCCAGGGAAGCTTTGTCAGTAATGTCCCTCCGTGGGACCCATTAAGGCTCCAAGAAACTTTGGAGTTTGCCTCTGACTTTGACTTCTGGAGAGGTTTCCTCAACTTCCTCACCGTGTCTGAGGTTCCTGGACTCAGCCCCAAACCCACCAGAGAGGTCATTAAAATCCTTGGGCTGGTTCTCTGCTGCTGAGCTGCTCCAGGCTCCTGGGACGCAGGGAGCTCACGGCAAGGAGGCAGAACGGCAGAGAGACAGCTCTGCCCAGGAGCAGCTGCTCTGCCAAGCGCAGCAGGGTGGAGGGCACTGCTGCAGGCACTGAGTGGGGACAGGCAGGGCAGAGAGAGGGTAAAGGCGGCCTGGGCTGAGAGCTCACTGGAGGAGAAACCTTCACAGCCCTCTGCACGGTAAGTCTCTGGCTGCAGGGCAATGAACAGGAGCTTCCTGGAGGGGTCTTGTCCAGCTGCCACAGCCCACAGAGATCTCTCTCCAGCGTGGAGGAGGAGATGCTCCAGAGCAGGGATTCCCTGCTGCACTGCCAGAGGGACAGGGCACGACGGCTGCCTTCTCCCAGGGACGGCTGCAGGGTGTGAATGTGTGTGTGCAGCCAGGGGTGCCCAGGGCTGTCCTTCAGAGCAGGGTCCCTGCGCCCCAGGGGCTGTGTGCTGGGGCAGGGACTCTGCCTCTGCCGGGCTCAGCACTCAGCCTGCCGGGGGAGCTCCCCATGGTGTTTGGGGAGAGGCTGTGGGTGGAAGGAGAGACCCCCATCAGGGCAGGGTCCTTCTGCTGACAAGAGAGTGCTGCATGGCTCAGAGCTTCTCACAGCTCCAGGTCACTCCCAGGACATGGGCAGAGGCAGCTTTTCAAGAAGCACAAGCAGGCAGGGGCTGCCTGGAAGGAAAGGTGCTTTCCAGGGTCTGTGCTCTCGGTTTCCCGCTGTGGCTGTGAGAGAACAGCAATGCAGCTTTGGGTTTGGACAAGAGAAGAAGGCTCCTATGGCGTTACACTGACAGAGCAACAGGTCTGCGAGGAACTTGATAAAGCTCCTTCATCATTCCTTTGCCTACAGAGAGCTCAGTCATCTCTTCAGTGTTTTTCTGACCCACTCCTTAGGACTGGCCAACAGAAAGATGGGCCTGGGCAGGGTCCTGCTGCCAGGAGGTTTCCTGATGACAGGGGTGAGCACACGGTGGGTGGGATGGGCTCTGTGAGTTGTAGCCGCTGCAGCCAGAGCTCCAGCACAGGAGACTCCTGAGTGCCCCTCAGCCCCTCCATGGCCTTGCTGCCCTGGGCAGAAGCACTGGGGCATTTCTCCTTCTTTCTCCACCTGCCCCTGCTGCTGCTGCTCTTGTTTTCAGGCTCTCTGGGGATGGGGGTTCAGCAGCAGCTCAGCCACTGTCCCTGCAGGCCTTGCCGTGCAGATGTGTCCATGGCAGCAAGGTGCCCAAGCCCTCTTCTGGCCTGTGGGTCTCTGGGCAATGCAGTCCAGAGGGTGGGGATGAAGCTGGCTCTTTTTGCCAGACACCCCATCTTCAAGGGATCAGAAAGCTCACAGATCTTTACTGAGGGGAGTTTTACTGGGGAGGGGAGTTTTAAACTGGATTCCTCTGCTCTCAGCAGTCTCCAATTTTCTTTTCAAGGGAACAGCGGGGTGTGATCATCCTCCAGATTAAAGAGGTGCAAGCTCAGGGCAGCTGGGATCAAGTCTGATGGACTCACTCTACACTAAGGGTCTGCCTGTTTGCAGCCCAGCTCTCCCAATGTAGCACTTGTAGCAGAACAGAAAATTCAAGGCTGTCTGCCTTCAAAAAGTAAAACAAACACAACCAACCCCCACAGCTCTGCTCTGCAGCCGGGTGAGTTGGGAGGGACAATGCTGAAATGTCATTGATTTCATGAGGGGATTTAAACAGAGATCACTGCTGGTTCCTACCTGCCTGTTGGTGCACAGCAGCACTGACTCCTCAGGAGCCCACAAGCAGAACCCTCTGCTCCCCATTGCACCCTCAGCCAGCAGAACCCAGGGCTCAGCCAGGGAGCTGCATGAAGGTCTTTCTGGAAGGACAGAGGCTGGGAAATGATGGTTCCTTGAAAAAATGGAGTCAGTTTTTCTTAGTTAACTCAGTCCTGACCCTTCACTACTTTCCCCTGCTTTGACAGACTCCCATATTGAGAGGAAGCCAATGTCCAACGGCAGCTCCATCACTGAGTTCCTCCTCCTGGCATTTGCAGACACACAGGAGCTGCAGCTCTTGCACTTCTGGCTCTTCCTGGGCATCTACCTGGCTGCCCTCCTGGGCAACGGCCTCATCATCACTGCCATAGCCTGCGACCACCGCCTCCACACCCCCATGTACTTCTTCCTCCTCAACCTCTCACTGCTTGACCAGGGGTCCATCTCCACCATTGCTCCCAAATCCATGGCCAATTCCCTCTGGGGCATCAGCGCCATCTCCTACTTGGGATGCACTGCACAGGCCTTTTTATTTCTCTTCTTGATCTCAGCTGAGTATTTTCTCCTCACCATCATGGCCTATGACCGCTACATTGCCATCTGCAGACCCCTGCACTACGGGACCCTCCTGGGCAGCAGAGCTTGTGTCCAGATGGCAGCAGCTGCCTGGGGCAGTGGGTTTCTCAATGCCCTGCTGCACACTGCCAATACATTTTCACTGCCACTCTGCCAGGGCAATGCTGTGGACCAGTTCTTCTGTGAAGTCCCCCAGATTCTCAAGCTCTCCTGCTCAGACGCCTACATCAGAGAAGCTGGGCTACTTGTGGTCAGTGTGTGTTTTTCATTTGGCTGTTTTGTCTTCATTGTTGTGTCCTATGCGCAGATCTTGAGGGCTGTGCTGAGGATCCCCTCTGACCAGGGTCGGCACAAAGCCTTTTCCATGTGCCTCCCTCACCTGGCTGTGGTCTCCCTGTTTATCAGCACTGCTGTATTTGCCCACCTGAAGCCCCCCTCCATCTCCTCCCCACCTCTGAACCTGGCAGTGTCATTTCTGTACTCGATGGTGCCTCCAGCAGTGAACCCCCTCATCTACAGCATGAGGAACCAGGATCTCAAGGATGCCCTGAGGAAGCTACATGAATACATCGTCTTCCATCATTATTAATGACCCACCATCTACATATAATTCCCAGGAATGCAGTAAAATCCCAGTCTGTCTTTTGCTCTTCTATTTTTTTTTGTACTTTTTTTAAACATGTGATAATATGAATTGTAATAATGTATTATTCATACAACTTCTTCTTAATCTTGAGACCTCTTTTTTTCTCTCTGGTAAATCCAATGTACATAAGGAACTGGGCTCATTGCATACGTAAAGCAGCTGGAATGTAGTCATTTGCCCCTACTCTCATCTCTCAGATCTCCTCTGGAGCTTGGGGCCCAGCCCCAGCAGGCAGAGGGGATTCAGGAGCCAAGGGCACAGCTGTCACATAGCACAGGACAACACCAATGTTCACGTAGATGTTTGACCATGCAGGGGGAGGACACGCTGCAGTGGGTGTGTGGTGCAGAGCCCAGTCTCCTGGAAGGCAGCTGAGACACACAAATGCAGGAAAGAGGAGGCTGGTCCATTCCCTTGGTGGCATGGAGAGTCTGAGAAGATGCCCCAGGGCACCTGTCACCCCCCAGCCCCCCTTGTCAGATGTTTCTAGCACTGGCCACTTACACCAGTTTATGGGTCTTTTTGCTCTGTGGCCATCTCCATCCTCCTGCTGCTCTCAGCACCTGTGCTGGGGGAAGAGCCAGCCCTGCCCAGCTGCTCTTCTCACCCAGACCTTGGCCACCCTAGAGCAGGGCTGTTTGTGAGCCCTTGCATGGACACGGCTGGGGCTTGGCTGGATCTGGGCACTGGGGGACTACAAAAGGAGGAGGGCTGATGGGGATGGACACTGAGGTCTGGCATGGGGCCTCTGGTGACAGCAGTTTCCCCACCCCAAACACACCCTGTCCTGTGAGTGTCTGATGAGGGGGGCCGTGGGGGCGTGTGTTGGGCAGTGGGGCTGCGCTGGCTCAGGAACGGGTCACAGATTGGAGTCACAACTCAACAGTCAGGAGGAGGAAGCAAGGACAGGCCATGAAGGAGAAATTTGGAAGTGTGACCTCAGCATACAGGCACGTGTTTAGGAAAGCTGTCAATCACCTGGAGCTGATGGGGGCTGCAGGAAATGTCAAGAGAAAAATGGAGAGCTGCAGTGTCCTGGTTTCGGCAGAGATGGAGCTAATTTTCCTCTCAGTAGCCGGTGTGTTTTGGATTTCTTGTGTGAAGAATTGTGATAAATACCCTGATGATACCAGTTTTTGTGAATGAGACCAAGGACAATGTCCTGCTTTCCAAGTCTCGCTAACATGCAGATGCAGGAAGCTGGGAGAAAGACAGACAGAATAACTGACCCAAACTGGCCAAAGAGAGTATTCCATGCCATAAACGTCATGCTCAGTATATAAGTGGGAACTGGCCAGGGCAGGTATCTGCCTTCCTGGCATCCACCTTTCTCCCTCATTCACTCGCAATGTTTCCTCTACCTTGCTGGCTCCCTTTTGCTCCTTTGCTTGCTGCTGAGTTTCATTTCCGTGATCGCTGCTCAGGAAGGGATGTATGGGTCATTGGGACATTGGGTGGTGAAAAAAAAGTACATTGTACAATTTTTATATTTTAATATCCTTATATTCTGGTGTTATTGTAGTTTTCCTTTATGATTGTAGTAAACTGTCTTCATCTCAGCCCATGAGTTTTCCTTCTTCTCAGTTCTCTCCCCCATCCCAGTAGGGGAGAATCTGTGTGGTAATTCAGGCTAAAACTTCACATTCAGCCACTGAGTTTGCAGTAAAGGCTGAGCAAGGAACAGGCTGCTGAGTGCTGGGGTGGAGGGGGCATAACTGCAGACACAGATGGGGCTGAGGCACTCCATGCCTTCTTTGCCTCAGGCTCTGCTGATAAGGTCTCCCAGGCCTCTCCTTAGTGACAGGGCTCAAGGAGGAGGAGAGGGTGTATTGACAGGAACCTGGGCAGATCCCACAAGGACAAGTGCCAGTTCCTGTCCCTGCGGGGCACTCACCCTGGCCGGGGCACAGGCTGGGGAGCAGCTCTGTGGGAAAGGACTTGGTGGGCAGGAAGCCGGACAGGAGGCAGCCGTGTGCCCTGGTAGCTAGAGAGGAGAGCAGTGCCCTGGGCTGTATAACCAGGAGTGTGGCCAGGAGGTGGTGGGGGAAAGCACTCCCCCTCTATGTGGAGGTTGTTAGGCCACATCCAGAGCACTCTGTCCAATTTTGGGAACCCCAGCACTGGAAAGGTGTTGGCAAGCTGCAACAGGTTTAGTGAAGGGCCCTGAAGATGATCAGAGGCTGGATCACTTTCCCTGTGAGGAAAAGCTGATGAAGCTGGGCTTATTCGACCTGGAAAAGGGATGGCTGAGGATTACCTCACAGCAAGAGGAGGTCTCATATTTTCACCATGAGGCTAGCCAAACATTGCAACAAGCTTTGCTCACCACGAGACATTGTGAAGTCCTCCGTCCTTGGAGATTTTCAAGACCCAGAGGGACCAAGCCCTGAGCAACCAGGTGTGACTGTATACCTGACCCTGCTTTGAGGTTCTACAGATGTCCCAAGGTCTGCTCTGAACCTCAGTGATTTTATCATCCTAGAATCTCTTGTCCAATGTCTGCTCAGCAGATGAGAGAGCAGATGCATATGGGGCACAAATCCTCCTGTTTTTTTTATGTGACCATCTAAACCAAGTCAGGTGATCATCTCCTCCACTCCGTTGACTGCAAGGGGAGCCTAGGAGGCACTGCCTCAGACAGCTCCACATTACCCATGAAGCTCATAGCATCCAGCTTTAACACCCTCAAAGACCATGGTCTGGACCGTGAAGCTCTTACTCTTTGGAGAGGGCCCAGAGGAGGTCTCCCGAGATGGGGTTCAGAACATCAAGTATATGGTCTATGTATAGAGAAGGAGAGACCTGGGCATCTTTGGCCCAGTGGCAGAGAGGGTCAGAGCAGTATAGGAGTAGCCTGAGAGTGCTTAAAGTGTGGTTTCAGAGAGGGTGGACCTTTGCTTCACAGTGAGAAAGAACATGAGACAAAAATAAAAGAAGAAAGTACAGCTTAGGAGGTTGAGATTTGACACGAAGAGAAAGAAATGTCTCTACAAATGTAATTCTGTGCCACTACAGGTCACCCTGAGGGAATCTAGATTAGCCCATGTCTTTGAGTTTTGAGGAACAACAGGGAGCACAGAGAGAGATCAGTAATGTTAGGGAGACAGTCTGGTGAAATCAAGAGAGGGAAGCAAGGAAGATTTTGACAGTGTGCAGGGAAAGAGCTGCAGATGTGAGACTCTGTAGAACACCCTGTGCTGGAGAGGATCAAGGTCTGTGGCAAGGCTAGAAGCTCCCAACAGAGCCAAGATCTGTATCCCCAATATGGCTGTTACATGAACCACCAAGGCCTGACAGGACACACCAAAACTTGATGGCACCAGGACATGAAGGCCTCCTCACTTTACCAAGGAGAGACCCATAAGCATCATACCGTACTCCTCCACCAGGCACTACATATTCCCACATCACACTGCTCCAGGAAAAGCCCTGAGCAATGTGTGACCCACAGGATCTCCCTTCCCAGGGGCTGGGGGTCAGGCCATGGCCCTTTGTCTTCATGCAACACATGGAGGTTCACTCAGCATCAGAGCCACCTTTACATCGCCTTTGCCTGTCTCTCATCTCTGCCTCCCATTTTCTCCCCTAATCAGCCCCCAGGGAGGCTTTGTTGGTAAGGATCCCCAGTGGGACCCATTAATACTCCCTGAAGCTGTAGGGGTTGCTTCTGACGTTGGCTCCTTCAGGGGTTTGTCCAGGCTCCTCTCAGTGTCTGAGGTTCATGGTCTCAGCACCAAATGCACCCTGGGGCTCGATAAAATGCAAATGGCTTATGGAGACATGGCTTATGTCTCCTCCAATTATTTCCTACAATCTTCAAGTCTTTGAGAACTACTTGGAGAAGTCTCCAGAGTGTACGTAAAGGGGAAGTTTTCACTGAGTATTCAACACAAAAGTATTTTTTGTTTTTAAGTTTCTCAATTTTCTTTCAATTTTATTACTTTTTCAGTTGTCAGAAGGAGTGGTTGCAGCATTGTCCAGTAGATATGGATGCAGGGGATTTGCTAATGATGTCAGGATGGGTAGGACCAGCTCCTCCTGGAGGTCAGACACTGCATGGACAACCTGATTCCTCACCACTCCAGCCCCACCATTTCTCTCATCGACCCCCTGGGACTTGCATCACTTTTCCTGACATCAGACTTCTCCACCCAGGTCTGCAGCTGGAGGTGACAGCTCCTCTGCACCAGCTCCCACCTGCTTTCCTGAGAGACCTGGCTGCACACAGGCACAGCAGGGTTTCCTTCATTGCAAACAAAGGGAAGGAGAGGATGGTAAAGTTTAATAAACAAGAACCCACACTCCTCATCTGTATGCTAAGTCTAAGGTGCTTCCAATGAGGTTCACCACCCACAAGGGATAACCTCACTGGAGATGCTTTTCACAGGTAGATACAAACACAGTGAAGGAGCTGCATGAAGAGATAATCCTATTGCTGAGAGATGAGGTGAGGCTTCTGACTCTCTGAAGCTCAAAGCAGGACCTGGGTACTTGAGAGGGATCTGATTCTGATCAAGGTGCAAGGGCAGGGGGAAACTGGAGAGCAATGGAAAGGCCGTAGGTCCCCATGCGGCATCTGGGCTCTTGGCTCCTGAACCCCTCCTGCATGCTGCAGCTGCACCTTGCTCCAGAGAAGTTCAATAGAGATGGGAGCTTGGAAAAACAATTTTGAACTGGTTTCTTTATTGTGTCTCTCTACACAAGGAGTCTAGCTCCATTTTTACATGAGGTGTTTGGATTAAAAAAAAAACCCAGGAATCAAATGCCAAGAATAATATTATTTAAGCGGAAATTTTAGAATCCTAGAATATTTAGGTTTGGAAGGAACCTTTAAATGTTGTCTAGTCTAACACCTCTGCAGGGAGCAGGGACATCTTCAACCAGATCAGGTTCCTCAGAGCCTCACCCAACCTGGCCTTGAATTTTACCAGGTACGGGACATTCACCACCTTTCTGGGCAACCTGGGCCAGGGTTCCACCACCCTCAGTTTAAAAAAATTTTTCCTAATATCTAATCTAAATCTACCTCCCTTGTCAGAGACAGAAAAGGTTAATTAATGTCTCAACATTGCTAAATGATGGATGGAACCGAGCAAAACGTCCACAAACCACAATGCTAAAAACTTCAAAACTGTGAAAGAATGTCCAGACATATATCCTGGTTTTGTAGCTGAAGGAGCAACACGTGCTTATAAAATCCAAGAACTGCAAAACGGGGTGTCTTGTTTTTGTACCCTTCCCCCAGAATAGAGACAAACCCTGTGCATGAGCTCAGGCCCTGGACGATACCAAGCATGCACAGCATTGCCAAGGGACTGCACAATGGAGGCCTGCTCTGGGGGATGCAAAATGACTTTGTGGACACTGTCTTGCTGGACATCAGGTAACAACATGCTTCAGGTAACTGCACGGCTTACCAAGAACAAGCGGGCCTTGCATTTGCAGAGAGCAAACGCCCACCACCACAGAGACAGATCAGCATGATGCAGCAATCACAAGCTAAACCACAGGCAGGAAGCACCTGACCTCCTAAGATGGAAAGACTGGTAAAGGCCCCCAAAACATCAAGAAGGGGGGGGCTGATACAAAGGACTACAAAAAGTGTCGCCGCATGAACCCGTGTGTGGACCTCCACCCCACTCAGACAGACTTTGGGGAAGCCGATTCTCCGTGGTGGCATTGTCATCCTTTTGAGGCTCCCACCCCACCAAATCTGAAAGACAGACTTTCAGGACGCTGACTCTCCATCGTGGTATTTTCTCCACCCTTTTTTTTCTATTTTTCTCTCTCTCCTCTGTTTCTCTTTCTCTCCCACCATTACCCTTTGTGTGTGAATGAAATAAAGAACCAACATACGCGTATGACACCGTTGTGTCTTAATTCTGTAACGAAGAAATTCGTACCTTTCACGACTGGACATTTATCGGTTCGTGACAGGAAGGAAAATAGAAAAGTGCAGATGCCCGACCTCAGAGGAGGAGGCTTTGGCCTAGTCTTGTGATTTCTAGTGGGGGAGCCCATGTGAGCAGCACAGAAGGGCGCCGAGTTCAGTAGAGCTGGTCTTCAAGGACAGCGCTTTTCAAGTCCAAGACCATCTGCACCAACAGTCAGGAAAGCAAGAAGAGATATTCAGGAGAGAAGCTTGAGGAAGCAGGAAATTCCTGGGAAAGCTCCATGGCAAAAAGGAAGCATGCAGGGGATGGATGCAGAGACTTGAAAGAAAGAAGGAATTCAGAAATAGGGTTGGTTTTAGGAAAGCTGCAGAGTTGACACTTGCAAGGGAGTTCAGGGGCACAACAATCAGCTGTTCCTACTTGAGGAAAAGTTAAAGAAGAAATGAAGTGAATGTGTGGCCACTGCTGGGTTTCGTAAGAGGAGGAATAGGTAGGTTTGAGGTACTCTTGGCCTTTGTCTTCTCCAGCAAGGTCTCTCAGTTGCGTGTGCCTAAAAGGCAGAGCCCAGCCAGAACACAGCAGTGGATGGAGATGAAGTCAGAGGTTACTTAGGTGAGGTTAACCCTGAAGAGTCCGTTGCACCAGATGGGATGGATCTTAGGATGCTGAGAGACCAGGATGATGTCATAGCAAGGCTGTTCCGAGACATTTTGTGAGGTCATAAACAGTGGAGGAAGGAAAAAAGGAAATCTTGCATCCCTCTCCATGGAGCTGGCTGCAAGCTGTCATGAGGCAGTGCTGAGAGACAGGGCAGCACGTGAAGGTGTCTCTTGGAGGCTGGTGGGGACTCCCTTTGAGCAGGTGAAAGGACAGCAGAAGCCCACATGCAGGACAAGCGAACCTTTCCCTACTCATGATGTTCAGGGCAGAGTGCAGAGGTGTTCAGCTGAGCACGTGGAGTAGCACAGGGAGAGCTCAGTTTCCTTTTCTCTTAACCAGCAGCTGTATTTTCCATCTGTCCTTTGGGTAGAATGGCACTTGTCCCACATATGTCCCTCTCTGCCTAACCTCAATCAGGGCAGTTGAATGTCAATGTGATGGCCAAGCATGGGCTTGTAGTGCTACGCGAGACGCCAGGGCTCTGCAGCACAACTGCACGCAGCTGGCACAGACAGCACCGGCCCTGTGCAGGAACCCCAGCCCCATTCAGAGCAGCGGTGTGACGGGCACCAGGCAGGGCATCTCTGACCAATTCAGTGCCTTTGGCCAGTGACTGAATCCCACCAGTGCAGAGACACAAGGTCTGTCCCTTTTCCATCCAGTAGATGTATGACAGCACATGAACACAAAACATCTTACACGCAGGTCTCTGCAAGTGTTCCGTCACTCTCAAACCCTCCTGGTTCTTCTCTTCCCCATCCTTTAACCTTCCCATTGATGATACCATCATGGATTAATCCAACAGGTTTCATGATGTTCCTGTGAGATATGTTCACCTCGTGTTAATGTGAAGCAATACTAGGGTTGCATGATGAAATGTGACCCTCTCTGTGTATGGAATCTTTAATTATCCTGTTTGTTCTTATAGAGCCACAGGCTTAGGGGAAACAGGTTGATATGGACATAGTTTTAAGCCCATTTTTTTGTAAACTGTATATAAGTTTTGTTGTAAATGTATTTGAGTTATTGAGATAGTTTTTTTCGGGATTCACTCCTACCTTGGTAGTTTAACATAATTAGAGGTTTTACCTGCTGCAAGGTTATAAGAAGGACACTGAACAGTGGAGCGAGCAAAAGGGGGGAAAACTGGGCTGGGGGCTAAAGACCACAGTCACGTCAACAACCCCAAATATGGATCGAGCCGCTTCTGTACTTTTAGGCAATTAACATCTGTATAGAGGCCGGAGACATGCTCTTAGCCAATCAGCACCTGCTGCGAACAGTGTGAGTAACCAAGGGAATGTAGATTGTGAGCTCCAAAATAAAAAAGGAGAGAGGCAAGGTCGGGGACCGGGAGAGGTTATAAATACTGTAACTGTGAACTAAGGGGTCCGCGTCTTGGTGGAGTGGAAACTCGCGGCGCACCCAGCTCTGTTTGCTTGCCTCTGTTCAATAAATTGGAAACACTAACTGGAATCCTGTTTGGGACTAAAAATCATTTATCACAAATTGAGGGCTCGTCCGGGAGGGTCTTAGTTCCTGAATTCTGACTTGATCTAGGAGGGGCGCCCCACCGTTTTCTGTTTGCTTGGTGGCTCCTGATCGGGTCGGGACTGACACCATCCTGAACCTGAATAGAAGCAAGCAAAGAATTTCATTTTTATGAGCTCCCTTGCCGGCTGCAGCTGTTTATTTTGCCCGTAATTCTGCGCGCAAAGATCCAAACGAAGACGACGAAGCACCGTTCGGTTGGATCCAAATGAAGACGACAGATTCGTGAGTATACTGTTTGGTTGGGTGGGATTCGGTTGCCTGTGTGTGTGAGAGTGTGATTGAGACGGAACCTGGTTCCAAAGCGAGTGTGGAGGTCTTCTAACTGCAGTTCCTATCTCCCGTGAGGGACTTGGCCGGTGAAGGACCAAAGCGATTCCTATAGGATTCGTGGGTGGGTGAGAGGTAACCAAGGACTGTAGGAATTGCCACAGCAAAATTCCTAGGTGGGTCAGATAAAATCAAAGACCAGGGACCAGGAGAAAGAGAGCAAATTACCAGACATACCGGTAGAAAGTCCATTAGGAATAATGATTAGGAATTGGGATGAAAGGGGCCCCAGAAAAGGAAAAAGATAAATTAAAATTGATTCAATACTGTATGATTGAATGGCTGAAGGAACCTTTAAAACCACATGTTTTTTGGCCTGTTTTTGGATCCTTTGAAGACTGGATCTGCCAGGCTTTAGATATATATGTTAACTTAAAGGAACCTCATAGTCAGGAGGAAAGCGATTATGCAGAATTATGGATCAGGACCTCACATCCCTCTCCAGCCTCAATACTTACATTGAGAAATAGATGGGGAGTTTGAGTGTAGTGGAGGAATATGAGCAAATGTATCGATGTGAGCGAATGGAGCAAAGTGAGTAATGCGGATGGGAATAGGGGTGAAAGTATCGAAGCAAACAGGACCTGAGCACAATGGACAAAGCAAGAGTACGTGCTGAGAAGCAATGGTGTGAAGAAGTATGTGATGAAGAACAATGCTACAACGTCAATCAAGAGCGTGAAGCTAATTGGACAAATGATGGGGTGGTAGAGCTTGTGCAAATAGTTGCCCTATAGGAATAGAGATCGTAGACAAAGAGCATCCGGGTAAAGAGTATAAAACACTGCTATTAATAATAAACGCGCGCTTAGTGCCACACTTTGACTCGCTTGCTGTCTTGCCCGTTACTCTGTCTCGCCAATATGCCACAGATGGCGCCCGAGCAGGGACGCACTTAAACTTCAAAAGGAACAAGGACTGACACTCTAAAGACGCTTGAACAAAGCCCGCACTGGTGGCATAGCCCAGTTGAACCAGAGGCCGGAATCCAGAAACCAGGACTGAGGATCCACACATCAGGAACCGCGCTCATCACCTGCACACAGGTGAGCAACTGGGAACCATGGGAGGGAAAATATCCTCAGAACAGATGCAAGGCATTGACGTAATGGGAAGAATGCTAAAAACGCAGGGCAGGACTGTTACCAACCCCCAGTTAATGACTTTATTAGAGTGGATTAATGAAAATCATCCACAATTTCCTGCAGACGGAACTTTTCAAATAGAGGCTTGGGAAAGAGCGGGCACAAGCCTTCAAAAAGCCGCTGCAGCAGGAGACAGCCAAGCTTGCAAAAACTTGGCCACTTGGGTACAAATCATGCTAACCCTCAAGAATGTTTCAACAGAATCTACTAATTCTTCTTTGCCTGAGGCCTCGGCACCCCCATTAACAGACCCTCAACCTGTGAGTGTGTCCCCCTGTAACAACGGTATCTCCCCAGAAACTGGTGGGGGGAGGGATTAGCACAGAGAACTCCGTGCTGCGGGTCAGTGCAGAAAACTCCGTGCTGTATTCCTGTTCCCCTGCAACCTGAGCTTGTACACCCCGCTTCTGCACCTTTACCATTGCTGTCGTCGCCGCAGTCTTGCGCAACAGATTTGCCTCGGGTTCTGCCTATCAATCATTTTCCTGATACTGTGCTTGCTACTAACGAAACCTCCCCGGAGGTAGATTTATTTAACATGGGTTCAAAAGACTCTGAAAAGAAACCTGATCTGTTCCCTCCTCCGCGAAATGTGAATGTTGGTCATGCAGCTATGAATGTTGAAACGTGTGATATCTGGGAAGAGTGTAAGAAAGAGGCACTGCAGAATGGTGATTGGCAAACTGTTTTAGCCTGTCCGGTTACATACCAAGCTAATCAGCAGCCGGTTTGCCAGCCTCTCAGTTATGATGCTATAAAGGAGCTGCGACAAGCGGTAAAGGAGGGAGGGATACATTCTCCTTTTACTACAACCTTACTTGAGGCAATAGCAGAGTCGTATACCCTGGCTCCACATGATTGGAAATCATTAATGAAAATGGTGTTAACACCTACACAATTCATGATCTGGCATGCAGATTTTAAGGAAGGATGTAATGTGCAATGTGTTACAAATTTAAATCAACAGATTCCCATAGGATATGAACAATTGGCAGAAGAAGGTGCTTACGGTAACCCGCTCCTGCAGGCACAGTTCCCGAGGGAAGCGTATGCTCAAATCAGACATATTGCTCTTAGGGCAATGAGAAAAATTCCAGCATCAAGGGGCAAAGGACCTCAATCTTTTGTTAAGGTGCTGCAAGGAGCTGATGAGCCATATGCAGATTTCATAGATCGTCTCCAAGCCACTTCAGAGCGGCAGATCGACAATGATGATGCAAGAGGGCTGTTGCTATTACAATTGGCTGTTGAAAATGCTAACAATGATTGTAAGCGTGTATTGCAACCTATGAAAAACCGTAACCCCTCTTTGGCTGATATGATCAGAGCGTGTCAAGATATTGGCTCAACAGGACACCAAGCTGATGCTTTAGCTAATGCCCTCGCAGCACAGTTGAAAGTAATGGATAAAGAGTCAGGACAAGGCAGGTGCTATTGTTGTGGTGCTTTGAGACATTTAAAGGGAGATTGCCCAGAAAATGCAGACAGAAAAAATTTTCCACCCCGAAACTGTCCTCTTTGCAGAAAAGGAAAACATTGGTCTAATGAATGTCACTCCAGATATCACGCTGATGGACAGCCCTTATCAGATCTCTTGGGAAACGTGAGACGAAGGGCGAGGCCACGTGCCCCCGACAATCAAATAAATCCGTGTCACACTGTGTGGTGGGCGACCTCACTCCAGCCACAGGGAGTGCAGGGCTGGAGCTGGCCGCTGCCCACTCAGTCACAATAACAACAACTGATGTAATTCTTATCCTGACAGGAGTTTGGGGTCCCCTCGGAAAAGGGATGTGTGCTTTGCTAATTGGTAAATCATCAACCACTGAACTGGGACTTTTTGTTTTACCTGCAATCATTGATTCAGATTACTTTGGAGAAATTCAAATCATGGCATGGACACCGGTGCCTCCGTGGTTTATCTCAGCAGGACAGCGTATCGCACAGCTTGTACCTTTTCAAGGGGAAACGTCTGGGAAATCTGGACATTCAGGTAAAAAAGGTTTTGACAGCACTGGAAAACCGCAGGTATTGTGGACAAAATCTATAAAGGGTACACAACCTATGATAACGTGCACCATTGACGGACGTTGTATTACAGAACTTGTAGATACTGGTGCGGATGTCTCTATACTCCAGAGTTCTGTCTGGCCGCCACAATGGCCCACAGCAGACCCTGCCTCCACGATTGTGGCAATAGGAGGAATGCAGCGACCAAAACAAAGCGCACATCTTCAAATGATCATCAGACCAGATGGACAGGTAGCCCTTGCTGCTCCTTTCATTGCTCTAGTTCCGTGCACCCTATGGGGATGAGATGTGCTTGGACAGTTTGGAACTACAGTCCACATAGCAGAACCGAAACAGAGAAATTGTATGCAGAGAACATCAAACGACCAATCAGAACCTGGCAGCAACCAATCTTCAAACTCACCTGGATACCACAACCACCTGTGTGGGTTGACCAATGGCCCCTACGTCGAGAACGCCTGGAACAACTACGTAGACTGGTGGAGGAGCAATTGGCAGCTGGCCACATCCCGCCCTCCATGAGCCCTTGGAACACTGCTGTGTTTTGCATTCCAAAAAACGATGGTAGATGGCGCTTGCTACAGGACCTCAGAGCAATTAATGCTGTAATTGAGCCTATGGGAGCTCTTCAGCCAGGGATGCCCTCACCATCTATGCTTCCAGCCAATTGGCCTTTAACAGTGATTGATCTAAAGGACTGTTTTTTCACTATTTTTTCTTTTCACAGGCAATCAAAAGTCATCAAGGATGGCGATGTCTCCTTGAACTACCAATCATGTTGTCAATAATTGCTAATGTCTTTCAGCCTTTTGTAGTTCTCTTTCAATGGGAAGAGAGTGAAAAAGACCCTCTATGTGTAATTGAATGGCTCTTTTTGCCACATTCTCAATCAAAAACAGTAGTAACAATTGTTGAAGCTTATGCTAAATTGATACGAAAGGGAAGGGCCAGATTACAGGCTCTTGATGGAGTAGATCCATCTGTAATTTTTATTCCTGCAACCAAAGAAAATTTAAATTGGCTTCTTGCTGAGAATCTTGATATGCAAATTGCTTTGGCTGATTTTCAAGGCCAAATCTCTATTCATTATCCCAAACACCGAATTTGGGCTGAAATTACAAAATTGCCCCTGTATACAAAATTACGTTGCAGACCAACCCCTGTACAAGGCATTACTATCTTTACAGATGGCTCTGGCAAATCAAGGAAAGCAGCCATGGGATGGAAACCATCTGCGGAGGCGGAATGGCAACATGAAGTAAAAATTGTTCCTCAAGGCTCAACTCAAGTAATTGAATTGTTAGCAGTAAACATGGCTTTGTTAAAATTTAAGGGTGAGCCTGTTAATCTTGTCACAGGTTCATTTTATGTAGCAGGGATAGTAGCGAGACTTGATTATTCAATGATTAACAATGTGGATAATTCTTTTTTAATGGCTGAACTTGGCATGCTTTGGTCCTTAATAGACCAAAGAAAGCACGATGCATGCACTATGTGGTGCATGTTTGATCTCATACTGATTTACCTGGTCCTATAAAGGAAGGTAATCAATTAGCAGATTTCTACACTATGTCTGCAATAGTTCCTAATTGATTTGAGCAAGCTAAATTGTCACATTCCTTTTATCATCAAAATGCTAGAGCACTTAAAAGACATTTTCAGCTAACCATGACTCAGGCACGTAGTATTCTTGCAGCCTGTCCTGATTGTCAACTCTTAGCCCCGTTGCCTGCCAAGGAAGGAGTTAACCCACGTGGAATTAAAGGTAACAAGTTGTGGCAAACAGATGTCACACACTTTGGAGAGTTTGGAAAAATGAAATATGTGCATGGAACAGTAGATACTTTTTCTGGGTATCTTGTTGCTACCGCACAAGCAGGAGAAAGTGCACGTGATGTTTGTAAACATTGGCTAACCTGTTTTGCAATTTTAGGTGTTCCATGAAGAGTGAAGACTGACAATGGGCCTGCTTATAGCTCTGCACACGTTCCAGTATTTTTACAACAATGGGGTATTGAACATGTCACAGGTATTCCTCATTCACCCACAGGTCAAGCAATTACTGAGTGAACTCACAGGATTTTGAAAGAACAGCTCAATAAACAAAACAGGGGGAATATGGGGTTGGAATCTCCACAGGAAAGGTTATGGAAAGCAACTTGTGTCCTTAATTTTTTTAATCAAGATGAGACGTATAAGTCAAAATATGAAGAACAACATGGGCTATCCATACCTTTTCAAGGTAAACCATTGGTAAGGGTAAAGAATCCAATTTCAGGACAATGGGAAGGACCAAAAGATTTAATAACTTGGGGCTGGGGATATGCTTCTGTTTCTACAGGTGATCGACTGCAATGGGTTCCATCGGGTTTTGTGCAACCCTGTGTCTTGGATTCATCGGAGGAGTCACAGGATTGCCCGCTGTCAGCTTGAATGCGCCTGATAGCAGTGTCTGGCTTACCCTTGCTAAAGCAACAAACACAAGTACCATGTGTCTTTCTATCGCTACACCAACCGCTCCTTTTCGTACCTGTTTGGTAGGCATACTATTAGCAAGTCAGGAATTAGATACTTTTTACAATGTCTCAGTGCAAAGTCCATGAGAAAAACCAGGTGTTATTGAGCCTCTCTGGTGGTGTCATGAGACATGGCGAAAGACCACCTCGCAACCACGATGGTGGTATAACACCTCTCTAAATATGATACATGATTTTCCAGCCTTGCCAATTCAACCACAGGAATGAGACATTATGGGTACACTGAAAAGTCACATTTGTTTCTCTTTGAACTACACGGCTAAAATATACATGAATGGGTTTGATGTTTCACCACACAGAAAATTTTTTAAGAACTGGACTTGGTGTAATAACACTGCATCAAGTCAAATTATCCCTGGGATCGATGCTGTTGGCCTTCCTGAAGATATTTTTTTGACTTGTGGGGATAGGGCATGGAAAGGTATTCCTGTGAAGGCTGTGGGAGGTCCATGTGCTGTTGGCCGACTAACGCTATTTCATCCTAATATCCCATCTCATAATTTGACATATCAACTCAGCCGTCGTATGAGACGAGTTGTAAAAACATTCCCAGAGAACTGTGATTTAAATGTAAAATTCTGGAATGCAGCTGAGAGAATTTTTGGTTCCTTGATTGCATCCATAGGGACTGCACACACATTAAATATGATTAATAAGTTAGGATGTTGGCTTGCTAGAGAAAGCAATGCAACTAGTATCGCTTTGAAAGGCTTATTAATGGATGTTAACTCAATAAGGCACGCTACATTGCAGAACCGAGCAGCCATGGATTTTCTACTCTTAGCTCAAGGCCACGGATGTCAGGATTTTGAAGGCCTGTGTTGTATGAACCTTAGTGACCACTCGGGATCAATTCACGCGAGTATTGATCAACTGAAGGCTTTGACCCAGCAATTGAAGTTACATTCAGAAGAGGATTTCTTTGGTTTTCTTTCATGGTTTGGGAACCCTGGGCTATGGCTTAAAAGACTTGTTATTTTATGCTTATTAGGAATATTTGTGTTTTTTCGGATTTGTGTCTGTACTCCATGTTTTTAACTTGCATGCAGCGAATGATCGAACGCAGTATTAACAAAATTACACTTTTGCATGTCAATGTAGTGCTTGCTTTAGAATTCTTAAACAAAGAAGGAGGAAATGTAGTGGATGGGAATATGAGCAAGTGTATGGATGTAAGCGAATGGAGCAAAGTGAGTAATGCGGCTGTGAATGTGGGTAAATGTATCAAAATGAACCGAATCTGAGCACAATGGACAAAGCGAGAGTACGTGCTGAGAAGCAACGGTATGATGGACAAAGTAAGAAGTACGGGATGAAGAACAACGCTACAACGCCAGCCAGGTGCGTGAAGCTGATTGGATAAATAGTGGGGTGGTAGAGATCGTGATAATACTTGCCTTATAGGAATAGAAATCGAAGACAAAGAGCATCCGGGTAAAGAGTATCAAACACTGGTTGTAAAAATCAACTTTGTCTCACTGGAACCATGAGTGAGTCTGTGCCGTAATATGCAACAATGGGGCTGTGCGGCGCTGACGCTGTCCACCACTCTGCCATCCCCAGCGATGCTGCATCTGCTGGCTGCAGGGCGCCTTGGTCATCTGCCAGCACTGGCGCTGCCGTAGAATCTTCCGCTTCCCCTGCGGCAGTGAGCGAGGCTGCATCTCCCAGTTCTTTGGGGCGTACAAGTGAGTAGAGCTGCCCCCATGGGGCTGGGGCCGAGGCCAGGCTGGAGGAGGCTGGGGCTCAGCTGTCACCTCCGTCCCACAGATCTTTCTGCTGGAAGCACCGTCCAGTGCAGAGGGTGTGAATGCCGCAGCAGGAGCAGAGCCTCTGCCTCATCTGCCAGGAGGTGGTGACAGGGCAGCCCTGCTACAACACCCTGGTCTGTCCCGCCTGCACCAGCACCTGGTTCCACCGCCACTGCATCCAGGTAGGCGGTATCGCCCCCAGTCCCTGACGTGATCGTCACCTCTGGTTTGCACCCTGTCCCACAGCTACAGCGGAAGGCAAATGGGACCCCCCCCCCCCCCCCCCGCCACTCATGCTGATGCCATCTCTGCCCCTGGTCCCGGCGCTGTGCTCTGCCCTCTACCACTTCCGCTGCGCTCTGTGCCAGGATATGGCAACCTTCCAGGCAGAGATGTTTCGCCTGGGCATCAAAATCCCTGACAGGTGGGTGCCCTGGCCTCCCCTCTGCCTCCCTCCTCATTGGCAATGCTCCCACCGATCCCCTTCTGCCTCCCCGGCTGCCGGTGTGGTGCCCCCACGCCCCCGCGGCTGAGCGCTTCCCTGCTCTTGCAGGGGTGCTGCCTGGGAGGAGGACGGGGCCTTTGTAGACCATTCCCTGCGGCACAGCTCCTGTGACGCCAGCCAGTGCCTGTGCCCACTGGGATGGGAGCAGGTGGAATCGAGCGGGTGAGTGCCGCTGACCACGTCCCTGCAGCCCCAGGGAGGAGACGATGCCTTTGTCTCCTTCTTGGAGCAGGGATGGAGGTTCCCTGGGATGCTGAGCAGGGCCTGGCACAGGGTTTGTGCTGGGAGCTGAGCGCTGGCTGCCAGGGCAGGAGCACGGTGGAGATGGGCTCAGCACGATGTTGGCCCCACCCCTCCTTTGTGTGTTCAGGGGCGGAAAATACCTTATAAGGCCATGTGTCCCTGCCCCTCCTTTGTGTGCTCAGGGCTGGAACATACCTTATAAGGCCATGTGGCCGCACCCCTCCTTTGTGTGCTCAGGGCCGGAACACGGCTCCAAGGCCAGAGCTGCCCACCCCTGGCTCATTGCAGACGCTGTCTCTGCTCCTGCATGGTCAAGGGAGGCAGCAGCTGCTGAGAGGGAGTGACGTGTGACGTCAGTGGCTGGTGCTGGCTGCATTTGGTTCCATCCCTGCAGCCATGAGCTGGCATGCTGTGGGACAGGGCTCCACGGCACGCAGGCGCTCCTCGCCCCGCCACGGCCTGGCGCAGAAGGACGAGCACCAGCGGGAGCTGGAGAGGCTGCGGGCTGAGCTGGAGGCTGAGCGACTCCGCTCCCAAGAGCTGCAGCGACGCTTCGAGGCTGAAACTGGCCGGCTGAAGGAGGCGGCAGAGCGGAAGCGGCAGCTCCTGGCCAAACAGCTCCAGTCCGCGTGGGAGCGGCGGCAGGCACAGGAGCTCCAGCAGCTGCGGGAGCTGAACCAGCGGCAGCGGGTGGCAGAGATCCGCCAGCTGCTGCGCTCCAAGGAGGATCAGCTGCGCAAGGCGCAAGCAACGCTGCAGCAGCAGCGCGACAACGCCATCCATCAGGCGTGGCAGCTGCGTCAACAGCTGGCCGAGGAGCTGGTGAGAGGAGGCTGGAGCGGAAGCCAGGCCTGCGGGAAGCTCCAGGACGCCCTCAGCAAGCTGCGCTGGGAGAGCAATGGCCAGCAGGCTGCTCGCATCCTCCGCCTCCAACGGGAACTGATGCTGCAGAGGAGAGCCTTCCTCAAGTACATCTTGGAGCGGTTCAACGGTGAGCAGCCTGCTTCCTGCAGCAAGGCCGGGGCCAAGGCTTCAGACGGGCTCTGCCAGCAGAGGCTCCTAGGCTGCGGGGGAATTGGGCCCTTCTCTTTGGAGAGCCCCGTGGGGTTTTCCACCTGCCACGGAGAAGGGCAGCCCAAAAGCTGCAACAGCTTCAAAGATGCGTGCCTCCAGGAGAGAAGGATCAGCCTGGAGGAGGCCCTCAGGGCTATTGGGTCAGACTTGGCTGATTGCTGCTGGGACTCCCCGCCACAAGGAATGAGCAGCGGCGCGTGGTCTGTGCCAGAGCTGGATGTCCAGCATGGAGGGCAGCAGGAGGACTGGCTGCCTGGTAGCCGTCCCAGCAGGCTGCTGCAGCAGAACATCCACCCGCAGAGTACCCCCCAGGAGCTGGAGAGGCCATGCAGGGTCCTTCAAGAGGACAACTGTCTTCTGAGGAAGGCAAGCTCTCCCCAAGCACGAGAGGAGCTGGAGCTCATGCAGAAGCCTGCTGGGCTGGGGGAGCAGCTTCAGGCGGCTGAGGAGCTTCAGGCCCAAGAGGCTGTGGGTGAAGAGGGCTCCTACGGTGTGAGCAGCCAGTGCCACACTTGTGAGAAGTTCCAGGTGCAGCTGACTGAGCTGCAAAAGGAGAACACCCAGCTGGCTGAAGAAAATGCTCGCCTGCGTGGGCAAATGAGATTGCCAGAAAGGGAAAGAAAGGCGAGTGAGAGAGGAGCGAGATTCTGCCATCCAAACCAAGATCTTCCAAGCCAGCTGCAGGAGGCAGAGCCCAGAGTGAAAGGCAGAAAGAAATGGGAAATAGACGTCAACAGCTGGAGACTGATTCGTTTGGAAGAAGTTCCAGATGACGACGACGACGAGTGACTGATAGCAGGACACAAATGATGCCTGTCCTGTCTTATTCTATCTTCTTAAATCTTTTCTGAGCTCTCTCTCTGTGGGATCTCTGTCTCTCTCACGCAGGGAGTGTGGGTAGCCCTGGCTTCCCTGGCCTGTGGTACCGGCTATGGGAGTGGGTCCCAGTGCAGGTGGTGGTGTGAGTGGAGGGTCTGTGCACAGCTCCTGGAGTGAGTGGGGGTTAAAGATTTTGAGTCACGATTTTGGTGAGAGGAGGAGGGTCAGTGGCTTTATCAGGGACACGATGTCACTGGCCAGGCAGCCCAGCGAAACGTGGCAGGCCTGTGCTGGGGGAGGGCGAACCTGGCTCCATGGGGCTGAGCGGTGCTGACGCCGTCCACCTCTGTGCCATCCCCAGCTGTGCTGCATCTGCCGGTTGCAGGGCGCCTTGGCCATCTGGCAACGACAACACTTCCATAGAATCTTACAATCATAGAAGCATAGAATGGTTAGATTGGAAGGGACCTTCAAAGATCATCTAGTTCAACCGCCCCCTGCCAAGGAGCAGGGGCATCTCCAACCAGATCAGGTTGCTCAGAGCCCCGTCCAACCTGGCCATGAACGTTTCCAGAGATGGGGCTTCCACCACCTCGCTGGGCAACCTGTTCCAGTATTTTACAACCCTCATTGCAAAAATTTTTTTGCTAATATCCAATCTAAATCTGCCTCCCTCTATTTTAAAACCATTACCCCTCGTCCTGTTACAACAGGCCCTACTGAACAGCCTGTCCCCGTCTTTCCTCTAGGCTCCGTTTAGGCACTGGAAGACTGCTGTAAGGTCTCCCTGGAGCCTCCTCTTCTTCAGGCTGAACAGCCCCAACTCTCTCAACCAGTCCTCACAGGAGAGGTGCTCCAGCCCTCTGATCATCTTTGTGGCCTCGTCTGGACCCTCTCCAACTGGTCCATGTCCTTCTTGTGTTGGGGGCTCCAGAATTGGACACAGTACCCCAGGTGGGGTCTCACCAGAGCAGAGTAGAGGGGGAGAATCACCTCCCTCGACCTGCTGGCCACGCTCCTCTTGATGCAGCTCAGGATGCAGTTGGCCTTCTGGGCCGCAAGGGCGCATTGCCGGCTCATGTTGAGCTTCTCGTCCATCAGCACTCCCAAGTCCCTCTCCTCAGGGCTGCTCTTCATCCATTCTCCACCAGCCTACACTTGTGCCTGTGATTGCCACGACCCACGTGCAGGACCTTGCACTTGGCCTAGTTGAACTTCATGAGGTTGGCACGGGCTCACCGCTTGAGCCTGTCAAGGTCCCTCTGGATGGCATCCTCATCCTCACCTTCCCCATCCTCACCCCCAGCAGTTCTCTCAGTCTTCTCTCCTTATCATAGAATCATTGAATCACATGGTTGGATGGGACCTATAAGATCATCTAGTCCAACCGTCTTCCCACTACCATTGCTGCCACAGCTACTAAACCATATCTTGTAGCTTCTCATCAAGCCGCCTCTTGAACACTGCCAGGGACGGCGACTCCACCACCTCCCTGGGCAGGCCATTCAAGTGCCTGACCGCTCTTTGGGAGAAAAAGTTTTTCCTCACGTCCAATCTAAACCTCCTCTGGTCCAAATTGTGGCCATTTCCTCGGGTCCTGCTTGTTGCCTGGGAGAAGAGGCCAAACCCCCGCTCATCACAACCTGCCTTCGGGAAGCTATAGAGTGCAATGAGATCTCCCCTGAGCCTCCTCTTCTCCAGACTAAACAATCCCAACTCTCTCAGCCGCTCCTCATAAGACTTGTGCTCCAGACCCCTCACCAGCTTTGTCGCCCTTCTCTGGACACGTTCCAGGGCTTCAATGTCTTTCTTGTAGTGAGGGGCCCAAAACTGAACACAATACTCGAGGTGCGGCCTCACCAGTGCCAAATACAGGGGGATGATTACCTCCCTGCTCCTGCTGGCCACACTATTTCTAATGCAGGCCAGGATGCCGTTGACCCTCTTGGCCACCTGGGCACACTGTCGGCTCATGTTCAGCTGAGCATCAACCAACACCCTCAGGTCCCTTTCCTCTTCACAGTCCTCCAGCCACTCAGCTCCGAGCCTATAGTGCTGCATGGGGTTATTGTGGCCAAAGTGCAGGACCCGACACGTGGCCTTGTTGAACCTTATCCCATTCAGCTCAGCCCAGCTATCCAGCCTATGCAGATCCCTCTGAAGGGCCTCCCTACCCTCAGGCAGATCAACACCGCCACCCAACTTGGTGTCATCTGCAAACTTATTGAGGGTACCTCAATCCCCTCGTCTAGGTCATCAATAAAGATATTGAACAAGATGGGCCCAAGTACCGACCCCTGGGGGACACCACTTGTAACAGGCTGCCAGCTGGACTTGACTCCATTAACTACTACCCGCTGGGCACGGCTCCCTAGCCAGTTCTCCATCCAAAGAAGGGTATACCTACCCAGTCCACGGGCAGCCAGTTTCCCTAGGAGAATACTGTGAGAGACTGTGTCAAAGGCTTTGCTGAAGTCCAGGTAGACCACATCAACAGCCTTTCCCTCATCCACCAGTCTGGTCACCCAGTCATAAAAGGAAATGAGGTTGGTCAAGCACGACCTGCCTTTTGTGAACCCGTGCTGGCTGGGCCTGATCCCCTGGATGCCACTCATATCATCTCACCCAAGATGATTTGCTCCATAACTTTCCTGGGTACTGAGGTCAGGCTGACAGGCCTGTAGTTCCCCGGATCCTCCCTACGGCCCTTCTTGTAGATGGGAATCACATCGGCAAGCCTCCAATCCTCCAGGACCTCCCCAGATAACCAGGAGCGCTGGTAGATGGCCGAGAGCAGCTTGGCAATCACCCCCACCAACTCCCTTAGCACCCTAGGATGGAGCCCGTCCGGTCCCATGGACTTGTGGCAGTCCAGATGGAGGAGGAGCTCTCTAACTGTCTCCACCTGTACCACAGGGGGTGTATTCAGCCTGGCATCCCAGACTTCCAGATGAGGGCATAAAGTGCCCTGAGGATAACTGATCTGCCTATTAAAGGCAGAAGTAAAGAAGGCGTTGAGGACCTCAGCCTTCTCCTTATCCTCAGTGGTCACATTCCCCGCTGCATCAAGTAAAGGGTGTAAATTCTCCTTGTTTCTTCTCTTACCACTGATATATTTGTAAAAGGATTTCTTGTTCTCTTTTACTGCAGTGGCCAATCTGAGGTCATGCTGAGCTTTTGCCTTCCTAACTTCCTCCCTGCATACCTTAGAAACTTCTTTGTAATCTTCCCAAGTAGCCTGTCCCTTCTTCCAGAGGACATAGACTCTCTTTTTCTTCCGGAGCCTCAACAATAGTTCCCGGTTCATCCACACCGGTCTTCTTCCCCTACGGCTCGCCTTACAGCATTCAGGAACAGCCTGTTCTTGTGCCTTTAAGATCTCCATCTTGAGGAGCGTCCAGGCTTCCTGGACCCCTTTACCCTTAAGGAGCGACTCCCAAGGGACCCTCGCAACAAGCGTCCTGAACAAGTCAAAGTCCGCCCTCTTGAAGTTCAGGATAGCCGTTCTGCTAGTCATCCTTCTGACATCTCCAAGAATAGAGAATTCTACAATTTCATGGTCGCTCTGCCCAAGACAGTGCCCAACCTTCACGCCTCCCACCAGTCCTTCTCTGTTAGTAAAGAGTACGTCAATCAGGGCACCACCCCTGGTAGGCTCTCGTACCAGCTGCATAAGGAAACTATCATCTTCCACACCCTCTAGGAACCTTTTGGACTGTTTCCTCTGCGCTGTATGATATTCCCAGCATATATCAGGGAAGTTGAAGTCTCCCACAAGAACGAGTGCTGGCAATTGCGCGACTCGCTCAAGCTGCTCATAGAACGCCTCATCCTTCTCTTCATCCTGATTAGGTGGTCTATAACAGACCCCCACCACGATGTCACCCCTACAGGCCTTTCCTCTGATCCTTATCCATAGACACTCAACTGTATCATTCCCAACACCAAGCTCTTCAATGTCAAAATAGTCTTTAATATAAAGGGCCACACCACCACCCTTTCTTTATCATCTATCCCTTCTGAACAGCTTGTAGCCTTCCATCACAGCATTCCAGTCGTGGGAGTGGTCCCACCACGTTTCAGTAATAGCAACCAGGTCATAGTTATCCTGCCGCACAATCGCTTCGAGCTCCTCCTGCTTGTTGCTCATGCTGTGTGCATTGGTGTAGATGCACTTCAGCCGAGACAGCTGCCTCAGCCCCAGATCAAGCACCGTTCCCCTGGGCTCTTCCCTTGAGGGCCTTGTTTTGTCCCCTTCCCCCTTCGTAGGTAGTTTAAAGATCTGTCGATAAGCCCCGCCAGCTCCTGTGCTAGGATTCGTTGCCCACTGTGAGAAAGGTGGGTTCCACAAACAGAAGACAGGCCAGGGGCCGAGTAAACTGCCCCATGATCAAAGAACCCAAAGTTTCTCTCTCGACACCAGCCTCTAAGCCAATTATTCATTAATGGAACTTTCCAAGCCCACTCCGTACCGCTCGCTGACCCTGAAGGTGTAGAACAGAAGATCACTTGAGCTCCTGCTCCTTCAACCAAACGCCCTAAACCCCTGAAATCTCTTTTCATTGTTCGTAGGCTTCTCTGTGCAATTTCATCACCGCCCACTTGAACTATGAGGAGTGGAAAATAATCAGTGGGCCTAACCAGCTGTGGGAGTTTCCGGGTTATGTCTCTGACCCGGGCCCCAGGAAGGCAGCACACCTCCCTACGGGTAGGGTCAGGCCGGCATATTGGGCCCTCTGTCCCTCTCAGAAGGGAGTCACCTACAACTATCACCCTTCTTTCTTTTTTGGAGGAGGCAGTCTTCAAGCGTGGCTCCGACTGCCTCACCTTACGCAAGCTAGGAGGCGGCGTTCCCACATCATCCTCACTGGCCTCTCCCTCCAGTTTCAGGGCTTCAAACCTGTTACACAGAGGGACCAGGGGAACCGAGGTAGGTCGGGATGGGGGTTGCCTGCGACGCCAACCTGGGACCTGCTGCCATCCCTCCTCTCCTCTCAAGCAGTCCCTCTCCGCTTGACTATGGCAAGGGAGAGGGTCCACTACTCCCTCGGTCCGGGGGGTGCAATCTCTGCGTCTTTCTCGCAGAGAGTCACTCCACCAGTCAATCTCCCGCTCGCACTCTCTGATACTCCGTAACCTCTCTACGTCCTCCCTAAGCTCCACCACCAGACTGAGCAGCTCGTCCAGCTGCTCACACCTCGCACAGGCGGCGTCCTTCCCGTCCTCTCCTGGCAGCAGCAGGCTCAGGCACTCCCTGCAGCCAGAGACCTGAACTGCCGCATTTTTGGGCAGACCTTCTGTCTGGGTTGCCACAGTCTTCTTGGGGGAAGCCCGCTTCCTGGTGAGGACCATGTTTAAAGCTGTGACGTCAGGGCCTGTCAATAGGAGAGCAGGTCGCCCGAGAAAAGACTAGATCCAACTCCCACTCCCGCTGCTACTGTATTGAATTGGTCCTGACAGCCTGGTGGGTGTAGCTGCCTGGAGGGGCAGCTTGGGCTACAATGCCCTTGCAATGAGCATTTGGGGCCTAAAAACGGGGCTTTGGGTGCTGAAGGACGGGCTGGATGCAAAAAATGGGACTTTGGACCTGGAAAGCGAGGGGAACCTCTTGGTTCCAAGCTGAGCTGGCTTTGGTGCCCAGTAACTCCACACGACGCCACCCCTTTGCTGTCATGAGTGACCACCAGAACAGGTGGACCCCAAAGTCAGGGAGCAAAGGGACTCACGGGATATTTTGTGGGCGTTTCAGGGATATTGGGCAGGGGCAGAAATGCCACCTGTGTGTTGTGGCAAAGGATGGGAAGGGGAGCGGTGGCTCATGAGGATGGATTGGATAGTGAGGGACCTGAGCCTGACAGAAATGGTGTGGAATACAAACATAGCCCCATACCAGCTACTGTGAAGGAAATTAGCTCTATCCCAGCCCAAACCAGCACAGCTCCCCAGTACAGCACGGAGTTTTTGTGACGGGACACAGGACGACTTGCCAGCTTGGCAGACACAGGTGCCTTTTCGTGCCCTGAGGTCTCACAGGAGGGGCAGCTTGGGCTACAGCTTCTCTCCTCCTCCCCTCCGGGTTTTGTAGTCTAGTGGGGCAGCTGGGGCTTTGTAACAGAGACACTCTCGCTCCGGGTGTGATGTCCTGAGGCAGCAGCAGAGGCAAGCAGTGACACTGTCTGCTCAGCACCCTCCAGGTGGGCCCTGTGGCAAGGATTGCATGGGACTGGGCTTGTTGTTCCAGATTTATTTTTTTAAAATGTATTTTAACACAGCCATTTTTGAGAGGAGAATTTAATCTCTCAAAGGCTCACAGCACCAGCAGCACAGTGACAGCAGGCTCCATCTTGATGTTGGCATCCATCTTGATGTTGGCATCTCTTCGGTCAGGATGAAGACAGCCTGAGCTGCCAGGAACCTGACTGAGGGTTCAGGGTCATTCCTCAAGGGCAGGAGAGCTGCAAGAGAAGCAAGCAGAGCAGCGATGAACCCCCACTGCCTGCACAGACCCCCAGGAGTCCCCTCCAGACCATGCCAGCCCAACCATCTCATTCCCTGGCCAGGAGAGGAGGCGAGACGAATGCCCTGTGCCCCCTGACACGTTCTTCTGCCCCCGAAGTGTCTTCCGGCAGCAGTTCCAGGCATGACAGCGCCCTGCACAGGCTCTGTCCCCTTCCCCACCAGCCCCAGCCAGCACAGCACCGCCCCTCCTCACCATTGCAGATATCGCACAGCTTCTCCCAGCTTTGGTCCCTCAGATGCTGTGCTGCAAGCCCTAGGCACAGATCTCTTGTCAGACCTTCACTTTGCAGGGTGGCTGCACCCCCTCCTCCCCCTCAGCAGGGCTGACCCCAGGAAAGGACAGTCCCCGAGGGTGGTGGGACCGAGCGAGGCTCCCAGCGAGCCCAGCTGCATGGTGCTGGGCCCTCCTCAGGGCTCTGGTAGCCACGGGCTGCCCCTTGTTGCCAGTGCAACAGCAGGGACTGGGGCCAGGCTGCCAGAAGAGGGTCCCCAGGGGCTGCGTCTCACCAATGAACCTGACAGCGGCTTCTCGCACGGTGGCCTGAGAGTCCTTCAAGTACGGCAGGCACTGCTGCAGGTACTCTTCCACCCTGCTCCTGTTGTGCGCCAGCTGGAGAGAGCACAAGGGCACGGGGCTGGCACCAACCCTCCCCAGCCGGCTGGAGCAGTCCTTCCTACCAGCACTGCCCTTCCCTCCCGGCATTTTCCGTCTCCATCCAGCAGCCCTGTGGGGCTGGGGTTCAGAGAGAGCCAGAGGCAGAGGGAGCCCGGAGGTACTGAGATCCCTCTGTCCCGCTGCCAGGTCCCCGGATGGGCAGGGAGGAGACTTCAGCACCCAGGGGGCAGCGAGCAGGGGAGAGGGGCCTGCAGAAGAGCTCCTGGGGGCTCTGTGCTTGAAGGCAGGGAAGGAAGATGCAGCTCCAGGCATTGGGCTCCGGGCTGGAGCAGAGCAGGGAAGGCAGAGCTGCACAGCCCACAGTCCTGGGCACACAAGGCAGCCCTCATCCAGCCTGGATCTTAAGATTTGGGGTTGTTCTCACCAAGCACACTGCAGTCCTCCATGTCTGCTCCGTCCGGGTGAGGTCCTTGAGCTCTTTCTGCTTCAGGAGCTCTGCAGCAGCTAGGAGGGCTTCCCTGGAGGCCTGAAGAGAAGCAGAGGCTCAGAGAAGGCACAGGAGCCCATGGTGTCAGCACACCCTTCCCCACGACACCGGTCGCAGTCACTGCACCTTGGCCACGCTCCCGATCTGGTCATTCATTCGGAGGAAGAGTGGGAGCAGGACCTTCTGCGCTTCCTTCTTCATCTTTGTCTGGTTTCTCCCCACCACAGTCTTCAGCACGTCTCTGAAGAGGCTGATGGAGAGCTCCCGCACCTGGCTGGACTCCTGGTAGGGAGGAGGACAGGGGGACTTGAGCAACAGCTGCTCCCTGCCTGCGCTGAGCAAGGGCGTTAGCGTGGCTGATGTGGGGGGAGATGCCCCGGGGTTGGGTTCTGAACAGAGGGGCTGTGGGCCAGATCTGCAGCTGTGGCTGAATAGCCCTGGCCCTGAGAGAGGCCACACAAGAGGTGGGGCTGATGCTCCACGTGCTCCCCTAGCCACCCAGCATCCACCATCAGCCACACTGGCTGTGCCAGTGCAGAGATCCCGAGCAACAGGCTGGAGAAGGGACCAGGCTGGCCGGTGAAAATCCCTCCGGCGCACACACGGCTGGCTCAGCCTCAGCCCCCGCCATGGCACCTGGGGAGAACGTCTGGTCCTGCCTGGTGCTGCAGCTGAGGAGGCCCTCAAAGCTCTGAGAGCAGCTCTTGGGCTGCTGGTGCTGTGCACAGGGGCCGAGCTGGGCCCCAGTGTAGGCTCTCAGGTCTCCGGTGATACCCAGAGACATCAGCCTGTCAGGGAGAAGCCATGCTGGGTTGCAGAGCCCAGGGGAGTGAGGAGGGAAGCAGCCCAGCCCAAGCGTTGACCACAGGGCTGGGCTGACCGGCAGCTGCCCTTGCAGTGTGTCCATTGCCTTGGCTCAGGCTCCAGCAGCAGCCTTACATTGTTGAAGAGTGGCAGGAGCTTCTCTGCCAGCTGCAGAGCGATGGGGTTGGCCCTCTTCCTTTTCATACAACCCAGCATGTTTCTGAAGACAAGCAGGGCCTTCATCTGGATGTCTTCATTGGCATGATGCAGGGTCTCCAGGAGGTCTTCCAGCAGGACCTGCATTTTTCTTGCCTGTATGAAACACACCATTTCCTTTTTGTGAAGCAGTGAAAGGCCATCCTGGCCAAAATGCTCTGGTCACTGAGCACCAGCCTCCCATCCAGCTTCCTGGCAGCAAGCACGGGAATTGCTGCAGCAGCCTCCTGGCTGGCGGTGGCCATGGACACACTGATGGGGATGTGAGGAGAGCAGGGGGAGGGAAGAGGTGGTAGGAGAGCAAAGACTCCCCCTGCTCAGCCACCCCCTTTTCTGAGCAGCCCGAAGGGCTGATGGGTTGGTCACCCTCTGTGCCTGGAGAGCTCCCCACGAAGGCAGCAGGCCTCTCCATGAAGGGAAGGTGTTTGGATCCCTCACCCCACCTCCTGACTCCCAGCCAAGGCCAAGCCACCACATCACCCACTGCCCCAGCAGCCCCAGGCTGCCAATTTGGCTCCACTCGACTCTGCCCCACTCACCAGCTCAGGTCTCTGTGACAACGTGATGAGGCCTTGGAGCATCAGAGAGAGCACCTTCAGGCTTGGGTGCCTCAAAGACCTCCACTCATTGTACACAGCAGCAAAATCCTCTGACTGAACATCACTGGCGGCCAGCAGCTGCAACAAAGACGACGGTGAAAGACTGGCAAAGCCTGCAGGCCTCCCCGCAGCCAGCGGCTCCTGGTTCCCACTGGCAGCTCAGGGCAAGGGCACTGGGGCCAGACAGCCCGTCCTGGGGGCAGCTCTGCCTGTGCAGGGCCTCTTGGATCCCCCCGTGCCCTGCACCAGGCCGCACACAGCACGGTGTCTGTGATGGCTCCTGCTGTCCTCTGACCATTGGCGGCCTCTCCTCACGCCTCTGGTGAGCGGCTGAACAGCGTTTGGGGGCAGATGGGAGGGGAGAGGGCAGGCACAGCCCTGCAGGTGAGCAAGGCCTGCTCCGGTCACTCACAGCCAGGTGCAGGATGCAGATGTCGTCTGTGACGGTATGGAACAACTTGCGCACCAGCTGGTTCTGGAGTTCGCTGCGCAGCTCCCTCAAAACTTTCTCCAACGGCTGGGGCAGGGAAAAGATCACCTCCCACATGGCCAGGGCAGCGCTGCAAGCCAGAGCATTCGGTCAGCAGGGTTACCTTGACCACCATGCTGGGCCAGGGCCAGCTCCTCCAGACCCAGACTGTCCTGCAGCCCTGGCCCTGCCCACCCCCTTGCATAGGGTGCCCAGGGACCCTGCCCACGCAGGCAGGAGAGGGCCGAGGTGGTGTTCCCTGGAGGGCAGGGAGGAGCATGGTGGTGGGGCTGTGGGCTGGCTTGGCCAGCTTTGACTGCTGCGGACCTGGCCACCCGACTGGGGCTGGGAAGCATGGCAGGAAGGAGGGCCCAGCTCCTCGAGGATGTCCTGCAGTTTTCCATGGGTCTGGCAGCCAGTCTCTCCGCACCCCTCTCCCCACAGGGAACAAGCCTTCAAGGGTGTCTGGGGCAGTACCTGTCAGCTGGTGGAGAGAACTTCAACAAGCTCCTGACCACTTCCCTGGGGCACCTGTTGGCCAGGAAGAGGAGGAGTGCATCCAGGCTGTGTGGGGCTGGTGTCACACAGATGCAGTCCAGGTTCCCATGGATGCCGGTTATGATCTTTGGCACCTGGAGGGAACACAGGTGAGGATGGTGCTGTCACTGGAACACAGACATTTCCGCAGCTGCTGCCACTGAAACTGCTGCCCTTCCCCTCCCTCTCTTTAGGCTTAGGAAGGCTGCAGGTGCTTGACACACTGGGGAGTGGGAGGGAGGGCTTGAGGGGTGGGGGAGGGAGGAAGGGAAGGAGGGAGGGAGGAGCAAGCCCTGAAAGGGCTCAGGGGCAGGGCGATCCAGCCACAGGCCACTTACGTCCATCAGCCAGGAAGAAGGATTTTTCATGGCTTTGTCCAGCATGCTGCTGGCCCCCTCCTTGTCACAAACACTGTTGTCTGTCGTGGCCTCGATGGCTGTGAGGATGACATCTGTCCTCTCAAAAGGCTCGAGGCACTTTCCAAACATCTAGGGGGAAGAAAAGAAGGCAAGATGAATCATACTGAACGCCCTGGTGGTGCTGCTTGGCTGACCCCCACTGATTCTGGGTCCCTTTGCTCACACAAGCCTCCTGCCAATGCCATGGACCAGAGTCCTAGCAAGGGGGGAGCTCATTACCATCATCATGTTGCTGCTATCGAGCAAAGAGAGCAATGAGATGCTCTTGGAATCCCATCTCTGTTGGAACTCTGGGTACTCTGGATGGTCCTCTGGCAGTGCGTTGCCTAAATGGAGGGGAAACACAGAAGGATCGATAAGACACAGCATTTTGCTAAGAAACTTCCTAAGCGATAAAGAGAGCATGGAAGTAGGAATGAGTGAGGAGGGAGGTGACAACCCACAGTCAGGGGAGGAGGTGGTGGGCAGGGGTGTACAGCAAAGGATGATGGGTGATGGGAGGAAGATGGGAACATTCCTCAGGAATGATGAGGAAGGATTAGGAGAAGGAACAGCTTCTTGCTACAGGCTCTGGAAGGACCAGACGGCATGATGCCCGGCTGGATCTGCTCTTCACTGATAAAATGGTTTTGGGACACGGTAAGCAGCAACATCTGTGGCTGCAGGGCCCACAAAACAGCCGGGTCTGAGATCCTGAGAGGAGTGATTAAGGAGAGCAGCAGAGAACAGGTCCTGTACTTGAGGTGAGCATTCCTCTTCTGCAGCAGAATGAGAGAGATGATAGAGTTGGGATCGTACGGAAAGCAGCTGCCTATGGCCATGGAGGTCAGGGAAGCTGGCTGACATTCATGGACAGCCTACAGCAAGCACAAGAATGGTCTGTCGCAATGCTCAGGAAAACAGGCAGAGGTGTGAAGAGGTGTGTGCGTGTGGAGGCCCACAGCCTGCCACAGCTTCTCTTACGTCTTTGCTGCAGGATGAAACTGAAGAGGTGACGAAGAGCATCCAGGGCCACACAGCTGGTGTCTTTGTCCTTGCAAAAGCTGAGAAGCATGAGACGTCCCAGCAGCTGTCCCAGGATTGGGATATGGATGTCTCCGTAGCAGTCAGGGCCGTCCTCCTCTGTTCCAAAGTGACAGCAGCCCTTGGCGAGGGAGGCAGAACATCAGAAGGGCTGAAGGGAGACCATGGGGGAAGAAGGGACCAAGAGGCCTGCTTCAGGGCAGAGCCTTGCCGAGTGCCCTAGCCTGTGCCCCGACTTGCCTCACAGGCACCTCCGAGCTGCAGGCTGCTCTGGTGTGCAGGGAGGGCATGATGGCTTGCTGGAAGGAGCCTGGCTCTTACCTCCAGTGAGAAATAGCTGGCCAGCAAATAGCTCAGCATCGCAATCCTCCCCACGGCCCTCTCGCGCACTGCTGCGATCGTGGACTTGGTGGAGGTCAGCAGCATCTGGGAGGAGACAAGCTGCTGGTGTGCCCTGGGAGCTGCCGCCCGTGCCAGCAGAAGCAGCACTGCTGATCTCCCGGCTGGACTCGTGCAGTCGCTCCAGGCTTCCTGTGAGCTTGAGCAAAGCCTTGAAGAACAGCCCCTGCCAACCCCACGCTGTGCCCGTGCCAGACCTGCAAGATATTCTGCAGCTCCTCGCAGAGGCTGGAGGCGGGCGAGCTGAGTATAAATGTCTGCAGCATCGTGTCCATGGCATACAGGGTCTGCAGGGAGGACAAAGGCAGGTGGCAGTCTCTCGGCGACCCCTCTCACGCCCAGGAGATCAATCTGAACTCCCTGTGCAAGGGGAGGACACCCGCGCTGCCTCACAGTGCCCGGGAGAGGCCTCAGGGCAGAGAAGCTGCTGTGGGCAGCGCAGCCTGCGGCACTGCACGTGGCCAGGCCCACGGGAATGGGGGAGAAGGATGAGAGTGGGAAAGCAAAGCCAGGGGCCTGCCCAGCCTTGCACGTCCGGTTGTCTCTTGGTACAGGGTGGCCAGGGGACCCCAGGGGACCCCAGAGCTCCTGTAGCTCCCCAGTGCTCACCTCGTGGTAGAGGGAGATGTCCAGGCCCCGCATCTCCTCTTTTGGTGGAAGCTCAAAGACACTGGTGAGGCAGGTGTCTAAGAGGGGCTGCTTTTTGCCCTTCAGCACCGTCCCCACCGTGCTGCAAAGAGAGAGAGGGGCCAGTGGGACACAGGAGCTGGGAGCTGTGCCTCCAGGAACCCGTGGGGACAGAGTCAAAAGCGGGGGCTGGGCAGGTACCTCAAAGCAGCGATGGCCAGCATGGCTTCCTGTTGCACCGCTGTGCGCAGGTGGTCCTTGGGCTCCTCTTGCAGCAGTGCCTGCAGAGTACAAGCGGGATGGGAGCTGTCAGCCAGCAGCACCCCGTGCCAGCAGCATTGGCACTGCTGGGCAGGGCTGGCAGAGCCCCTCTGCCCCCCACCCCACTGCCGGCCCACAGAATGCCGCCCTTACGGCCCGGGTGCTGGGGCGTCCGCTGGCAGGGCTCCAAGTCCCTGAACTCGGTGACATTCAGGTCCCCTCAGGGACAGCTTAGGACCCATGAACGCTCGCCATCGCCCCCTCCCAACTCCAGTGCTGCCATCACAGTGTGCCGCTGCCCGGAGGCCCTGCCTCCTTTCCCAGACCCGTCGGGTGTCTCCTCACCCTGATAGTCTCTGCCAGCTCCAATCTGTGGCAGAAGACATCCAGGCCCTGCCACAAGCCCTTGTGTCTGGCAGCTCTGCACAGCCTGCGGATGCTCTTGAGAAAACGCATCTTCTGGGCCTCATCCTGCAAACCAGGGACAGGGAGGCAAGGGGGAGCGTGAGAGAGGGAGGCACATGGCCAGCACGACCAGAGCCCTGGCAGCAGGCAGCAGAGCTGGGGGCCATCAGGAGATGCAGGCACAGCTGCCAGGGCAATGACCACGGTTACCTTGTTGGTGCTCTTGAGAAAAGCCTGGATGCAGCGCACGCTTTTCTTATCCTCTTCATAGACAGCCAACCATCTGCCATCTAGATCTGGAGGAGAGCAGGGAGGGCTGTAGAGAGGGCCCCAGGGCAGGAGAGAGCCGAAGAATTAGCTCTGCTCTGCGCCCAGCCCTGTGCCTGCTCCCCGGCACAGTCTCCCCGGGGGGTGTCTGTCCTCGAGGGTGCTCAGCAAAAGGGCTGTGAGGCTGCAGCACGACGCGTCAGGGAGGACCCCGAGATCAGGGCTGAGGAACTCATTTGCAGATGGGCTAGAAAGGTCCGCATCCTGCTACCAGCCCAGGGGCCACTCACTCACCGTATTTTAGTGGCTGGACCCTACTGCCTTTTTTGGGAGCCCTCACCTCCTCCCAGGCCACCCTGGGACGGCTGGGGGGTCTCCTTTCCATCTTGTGGGATGGAGGAAAGGGTTGGGGAAGCCTCGGGGAAATGTCTCAGTGCCACAGGGCTGCTTGGGGCAGCAGGAAAAGATGTGGCCTGCGCTCAGGGGCTCCTTGCCAGACCCACGCTCCTGCCCTGTCCCGTTGCTGTCCTGCTGGACACTGTGGGGAGGGGGCCACGCTGGGTATATGCAGCGCTGCGGGCTGTCACAAAGTGAGGTCACAAAGGGCCCCCACAGTGATCCGTTGCCCGGGCAACCCCCTGTCCAGCATATAAAGATTTGGGCACTCTAATGAGCACTTAGAGATGTAAAAGAGGGCTTTGGACCCTCAAAATGAGGGTTTGGACCTTGCAAATACAGCTTTGGGCCCTAAAAATGAGTCTTTGAGAGTGAAAATGAGTCTTTGAACCACAAAAATAGGGTTTATACCCTCAACTGTTGCTTTGGTACCAAACCCTAAGGCTTTGCCCTTTAAAAATTGGGTCTTTGGAAGCTCAGAATGGGCTTTGGGCCCTCCAGATTGAAAACTGAGTCCTTAAAATGAGGCTTTGGTCCCTGAAAAGGAGGCTTTGGAAGCTAAAAATGAGGCTTTGGAAGCTAAAAATGAGGCTTTGGGCCTAAAAGTGAGCCTCTGGACCCTATAAATAAGGCTTTGGACTCTCAATATGAGGCTTTGGACCTTCAAAATAACACTTTACACATTAAATGGGATGCTCTGGGCCCTTAAGGTGAATCTTTGAAACTTAAAAATAGCCTTTGGAACTTACACATGAGGTCCTGGAACCTAAAATTGAGAGTTTGCACTGCAGAAACGGGGCTTTCAACCCTAGAATCAATGCATGGCCCATAAATTGAAGCTTTTTGTCCAAAAGGAGGCATTTGGATCATAAAAAGGAGAGTTTGGACTCTCAAGATACAATTTGGACCCCAAAACCAACTGTCTGGATCCTATAAACGATGATTTGGAGCCTGAACGCGAGGCTTTGGACACTCTAGATGTGGCTTTGGACTCTAAAAATGAGTCTTTGCAAAGTAAAACCGAGACTTTGGACAATAAAAATAATAGAATCATAGAACAGAATCATAGAATCATAGAAGGGTTGGAAGGGACCTTTAAAGGTCATCCAGTCCAACCCCCCTGCAAGGAGCAGGGACATCCCTGACTAGATCAGGTTGCTCAGAGCCTCATCCAACCTGGTTAGGGTTAGGGTTAGAGTTAGGGTTAGGGTTAGGGTCAGGGTTAGGGTTAGGCTTGAGTTTGGGGTTACTGTTAGGGTGATTAGGGTTAGGGCTAGGGTTAGGGTTAGGGTTAGGGTTAGGGTTAGGGCTTAGGGTTAGGTTTAGGGGTTAGGGTTAGGATTAGGGTCATTAGGGTTAGGGTTACCTTTAGGGTTAGGGTTAGGGTTAGGCTTAGGGTTAGGATTAGGGTTAGCGTTAGGGTTGGGGTTAGGGTTAGCGTTAGGGTTGGGGTTAGAGGTTAGGATTAGGGTTAGGGTTAAGGGTTATGGTTAGGGTTAGGTACCATTAGGGTTAGGGTTTGGTTTAGGGTTAAGGTTAAGGTCAGGGTTAGGGTTAGAGTAAGGGTTAGGGTTAGGGTTAGGGTTAGTGTTTAGGGTTAGCGTTAGGGTTTAGGGTTAGGGTTATTAGGGTTAGGGTTAGTGTTTAGTGTTAGGGGTTAGAGTTAGGGTTAGGGTTAGGGTGCCATTAGGGTTCTGGTTAGGGTTAGGTTTAGGGTCATTAGGGTTAGGGTTAAGGTTAAGGTTAGTGTTAGGGTTAGGGTTTAGGGTTAGGGTTCGGGTTAAGATTAAGGTTAGGTCATTAAAGTTAGGGTTAGGTTAGGGTCATTAGGGTTAGGGTCGTTAGGGGTATGGTTAGGGTTAGGGTTAGGGTTGGGTTAGGGTTAGGGTTGTTAGGGTCATTAGCGTTGGGGTTAGTTTTCAGGGTTAGGGTCATTAGGGTTAGGGTTAGGGTTAGGCTTAGGGTTAGGTGTTAGGGTTAGAGTTTAGGGTTAGGGTTAAAGTTAGTGTTAGGGTTAGGGCTTAGCGTTAGGGGTAGGGGTAGGGGTTAGGGTTATGGTTTAGGGGTTGGGTTAGGGTTAGGGTTAGGGTTATGGTTTAGGGGTTGGGTTAGGGTTAGGGTCTTAGGGTTAGGGTTAGGCGTTAGGGTTAGGGGTTACGGTTAGGGTTAGGGGTAGGGGTAGGGTTAGGGGTTAGGGTCATGGTTAGGGTTGGGGTACGGGTTAGGGTTAGGTGTTAGGTGTTGGGTTAGGGTTAGGGTTAGCGGTTAGCGTTAGGGTTAGGGTTGGGTTAGGATTAGGGTTATTAGGGTTAGGGTGATTAGGGTTAAGCTGATTATGGTTAGGGTGATTAGTGTTGGGGTTAGTTTTCAGGGTTATGGTCATTAGCGTTAGGGTTAGGATTAGGGGTTAGGGTTAGGTTTAGGGGTTTGCGTTTAGGGGTTAGTGCCATTAGGGTTAGGGCCATTAGGGTTAGGGTTAAGGTTAGGCTTACGGGTTACAGTTGGGGTTAGGAGTTAGGGGTTAGCGGTTAGTATTAGGGTTAGGGGTTGGGTTTGGGTTCAGCTTTAGGGTTAGGGTTATGTTTAGGGTAAGGGTAAGGTTTAGGGGTTAGTGTTAGGGGTTAGGGTCATTAGGGTTAGGGTTAGCTTAGGGTCAGGGTCAGGGTTAGGGTCAGGTTTAGGGTCAGGGTTACGTTTTGCGGTTAGTGTTATGGTTGTGGTTAAGGTTTAGAGTTAGGGTTAGTGGTTATGGTTAGGATTAGCGTTTGGGGTTAGGGGTTAGGGTTAGGGCCATTAGGGATAGGGTTCGGGTTAGGGTTAGGGTTAGGGTCATTAGGTGTAGGGTCATTAGGTTTAGGGTTAGGTTTAGGGTTAGTGTTAGGGTTAGGGGTTACGGTTAGGGTCAGGCTTATCGTCAGGTTTAGGGTTAGTATTAGGGTTAGGGTTAGAGTTAGGGGTTAGAGTTAGGGTTAAAATTAGGGTTTAGGGTTAGGGTTAGGTTTAGGGTTTACGGTTAGGGTTGGGGTTAGGGTTGGGTTTGGGGTTAGGGTTAGGCTTGGGTTTGGGGTTAGGGTTAGGGTGCCATTAGGGTTAAGGTTAGGGTTAGGGTCATTAGGGTTAGGGTTAAGGTTAAGGTTAGTGTTAGGGTTAGGGCTTAGGGTTAGGGTTCAGGTTAAGATTAAGGTTAGGTCATTAAAGTTAGGGTTATGGTTATTAGGGTTAGGGTGATTATGGTTAGGGTCATTAGCGTTGGGGTTAGTTTTCAGAGTTAGGGTCATTAGGGTTAGGGTTAGGGGTTAGAGTTAGGGTTAGGGACCATTAGGGTTAGGGTTAGGGTTGGGTTAGGGTTAGGGTTAGGGGTTAGCGTTAGAGTTTAGGGTTAGGGTTAGGGGTTTAGGCTTAGGGTCATTAGGGTTAGGTTTAGGGTTGGGTTAGGGTTAGGGTCATTAGTGTTAGGGTTGGGTTAGAGTTATGGTCATTAGGGTTCGGGTGATTAGGGTTAGGGTTAGGGTCATTAGCGTTGGGGTTAGGTTCCCAGCTTAGGGTCGTTAGGGTTAGGGTGTGGTTCAGTGTTTGGGGTTAGGGTTAGAGTTAGGGTTAGGATTTAGTGGTTAGGGTTAGGGTTAGGGTTAGGGGTTTGGGTTAGGTTTAGGGGTTCGGGTTAGGATTAAGGTCATTAGGGTTAGGGTTAGGATTAGGGGTTAGGGTTATGGTTAGGGGTTAGGATTAGCGTTAGGTTTAGCATAAGGGTTAGTGTTAGGGTTTAGGGTTAGGTTTAGGGTTAGGCACCATTAGTGTTAGGGTTTGGGTTAGGGTTAAGGTTAAGGTCAGGATTAGGTTTAGGGGTTAGGGTTAGAGTTAGGGTCATTCTGGTTAGGGTTAGAGTTGAGTTATGGCTATGGTTAGGGGTTAGGGTTAGAGTTTAGGGTTATGGTTAGGTTTTAGGGTTAGGGTTAGGGGTTACGGGTTACGGTTGGGGTTAGGGGTTAGGGTTTGGTTTAGGGGTTATGGTTAGTGGTTAGGGTTAGGGGTTAGGGGTTAGGCGTTAGGGTTAGGGTTAGGGTGTGGTTCAGGGTTTGGGGTTAGGGTTAGGGTTTAGGGTTAGTGTTAGGGTTAGGGTTTGGGGTTAGGGTTAGGGGTTAGTGTTTAGTGTTTAGGGTTTAAGTTTAGGGTTTAGGTTTAGGGTTAGGGTTTAGGGTTAGGGTTTAGGGTGGGGGGTTAGGGGTTAGGGGTTAGGGTTTAGTCTTAGGTTAGGGTTAGGGTGTGGTTCAGGGTTCGGGATTAGGGTTAGCTGTTAGGGTTAGGATTATTAGGTTTAGGGTTACAGGTTAGGGTTAGGGGTTATGGTTAGGGGTTAGGGTTAGGGTTACGGTTAGGATTAGTGTTAGGGTTAGGTTAGGGTTAGGGTGTGGTTCAGGGTTTGGTGTTCGGGTTGGCGTTAAGGTTAGGTGTTAGGGTTAGGATCATTAGGTTTATGGTTACGGGTTATATTTCTGGTTAGGTTTAGGGTTTTGGTCATTAGTGTTAGGGTCAGTTTCAGGGTCAGTGTTAGGGTTAGGATCAGGTTTGGAGTTGGGGTTGCAGTTGGGTGTGTGGAGGCGGTGGTCGCAGGCTATGGCAGTGATGATGAGGCCGTTGCCCAGGAGGGCAGCCAGGTAGATGCCCAGGAAGAGCCAGAAGTGCAAGAGCTGCAGCTCCCGTGTGTCTGCGAATGCCAGGAGGAGGAACTCAGTGATGGAGCTGCAGTTGGACCTTGTCTTCCACTGGGAATGGAGCCTGGTCATGTAGGAAAAATGCATGAATACATCAGGACAGATTTATTTAAGCAAAATCTATTCAATTACTCATAGAAACATCCAAGCTTTCCTCTCCCCTTTCCAGAAGAGATTTACAAGTCTCTTCCATGACAAGTGGTTGGTCTTGGCTGAGGGTGGAACTCGGGGCAGGGAGCTCTGCTGTGGGCTCTGCAGGATTCATTTCTGCACTATGGCAATTGGTTAGTAGGAAGATGGAGTGAACTCAGATCAAATCTACTTTTGATATCAAAGAGCTTTTCAGCATTGTCACTGCCAGTTCTCCCAACTGTGGAACACAGTTGTGGGAATTTCTTGGTGTTGCTTTTGTTCTGGTCACCCCACCACAGCTGAGGAGTGTTGGAGTCCTTGCCATTCCTGCTGCACTCCAGGTGAAATCCTGTGGGTGCTGAGAGGCAAAGGAACTCTCCCTTAGTGTGGAATGAGGCCAGATCCTGGTCTCAGCTCCACTGTGCTGCCACATTTTGAGCTGGAGGAAAATCCCACTCAGGTGTTCCCACCAACAGAGACTGTGCATGGATCAGAGTAGAAAAATTCAGTTTACAAGTGCAGATCTTCCAATCCCTCACCTCTTCTCATCATAACCAAGCACCCCACCTGGAGTACTGTGTCCAGTTCTGGAGCCCCCAACATAAGAACGACATGGACCAGTTGGAGAAGGTCCAGAGGAGGGCCACGAAGATGATAAGAGGGCTGGAGCACCTCTCCTATGAGGACAGGCTGAGAGAGTTGGGACTGTTCAGCCTGGAGAAGAGGAGGCTCCGGGGAGACCTGATAGCGGTCTTCCAGTACCTGAAGGGGGCCTACAAGAAAGATGGGGAGAGGCTGTTTAGTAGGGCCTGTTGTGATAGGACGAGGGGTAATGGTTTTAAAATAGAGGGGGTAGATTTAGATTGGATATTAGGAAAAAAATTTTTACACTGAAAGTTGTAGAACACTGGAACATGTTGCCCAGAGAGGTGGTAGAAGCCCCATCCCTGGAAACGTTCAAGGCCAGGCTGGATGAGGCTCTGAGCAACCTAATCTGGTTGGAGATGTCCCTGCTCCTTGCAAGGGGGTTGGACTAGATGACCTTTGAAGGTCCCTTCCAACCCTAACCATTCTATGATTCTATGATCTCAGCTTTCCCCTCTTAGCCAGGGGCACAGAGGACTTATTACAGCTGCTCGCATACAGCTGCCTGACAGCATTTTCTTGGCTTTAGCCATGGAAAGATTTCCACGTTGGGCACTTGGAAAAACAGAGATGCCATAGGAGAGTCATTGCTGAGCAGCTTAGACTCAAACAGGACGCCCCAGGGAAAAAGTCATATATCTTAAAGTTGGGGTGTCCTGAAGGGAGGGTCAGACCTTTTCCAGCCCCACACATTGCGCTGCTGAGAGCCCTAAAGGTGAAGAGAGGGGTTTGTTCCTGTTCCTCCATGGAAAAATCTGCATGACAGGACCCACAGTGCTGGTGTCTCAGCTGGACCTGAACCATCACCCCCCTCTTTAGTGATCTGGCTTCTGGGAAGGCAATTGATGGCCAAGTGCTTGTGTCAGTGAGGAGGGAACGCTGTGCTCCATGGAAAAGGAGACCAGGGAATGGCTCCCATGAAGGTGTCTGCACTGCACTGCAGGGGATGGCAGGGAGGTGTCCAAATCCCCCCTCCCACCGCCTTTCTGGCATCAGCTCCGTCTCCCTCTCTGACAATGTCTCTGCCACCTGCAGCTGTCTCTGCTGGGAACCGCTTCTCTGTGCCCAGGTCTCTTCCCTGTCAGTGCCCACAGAACCAGAGCCCCATCCCACTCCCTGTGTGCTCAGCTCTGCCCTGCAAACATCTCCTGGCAGCAGGGAACTGTTGTGGGGGCAGCTCTGTCTGTGCAAGGGCTAAGGAGCAGCTCAGAGAAGTCCTAAAGAGAACAGGCATCTCTGTGTCTCCTCAAGAGTGGAACAATAAATTCCCATCTCCCACTTCCCACCCAGCCAACCAAGAAGACTGATCCCAAAGCACAGACTCCTTCCCTTTCAGGTAATCACCACTTTGACCATTCTCTTGAAAAGTCACCTTGGTAATGTCCTGGGGGTGGCATGGAGCTAGGAGCAGCCTATGGAGCACACTCTCAGCAGCAGGACCCTGTCCTGTCAAGAGTCCCTCCTTCCACCCACAGCTTCTCCCCACAGCCCTGGCAGCTGATTCCCTGTCCTGTCACACAGCCCCCCAAAGGTAATGGGACCCAGCTTGGAAGGAGAGCCCTGGGCACCCCTGCCTGCACACCTGGCTTTGCACCCTTGCACTCACCCCCCACACAAGGGAGACATCATGCCCTGTCCTACTGATGGTGCAGCAGGGAAGCCCTGCTCAAGAGCTCGTCCTCCTCCCCTACACTGGGAAAACTGTGAGAACCCTCCTGGCAGTTCTGCAGGCTGTGGGATGAACCAGCTCGAGGAGATCCCTCCAGGAACACCAGCTTCAATGCCCTGCAGCCAGAGACTTACCGTAAAGAGGGCTGTGAAGATTTCTCCCTCACCGAGCTCCTGGCATCCTCCCACCCCAGGCTGCCTTTATCCTCTCTGTGCCTCGCTCCTCTCCCCTCAGCTCCTGCAGGCAGAGCCCTCAGCCCTGCTGCGCTTGGCAGAGGAGCTGCTCCTGGGCAGAGCTGTCTCTCTGCAGCGCTGCCCTGTTACCAGCAGCTCCCTCCATGCCAGGAGCCCGGCCCAGCTCAGCAGCAGAGGCCCAGCCCAAGGCAGCACTTTCTCTGTCCCCTCGGGGCTCCCTCCAGCTGTCCCTGGGGCTGCAGGGCTGACAGCTCCTGACAGGCAGAAGGGTCATCCCTGGGGAACGGCATTTGCAACAGACTGAAGTAATCCCTGACTGCCCCTCTCTGAACACTGAACCTGCTGGGAAACAGGCTGAAGTCATCACGGATGTTCCCTCCCTCTGCTGGGGAGAGACACTTCCTTCCAGCAGCGTCATTGCTCCTCTCCGGAGAAGAGTTGGCCGTGAGAATCACCTTTCCTTGTCCCTCAGTTAGGCAGGGTGCCCAGACAGTGACAAGGAGGGATCTCCTTTACCCCTGCTGAGGGAAAGGACTCAGCAGAGTCAGTCACGGCATCTCACCCTGGGTTTGCAGTCCTAGGGCTGGAACAGGACCCATCTCCCTCCCATGCACACCCCAGACCCAGAGGAGGTGGGATGCCTCTCGCCTCCATTCAGCTGTGCACAAAGAGCTGCACCTGCACGTGAGCTGTTTTTCTCAGCTCCCTTTGTAATTCCTGGTGACTGAGGGTGTTGTTCAGCTGTGAACACCTGGTGACATTTGAAGTGACACCAGAGTTTGTCCAAGAGGTGTGCAGGCAGCTGCAAGCTCCAGTTGAAGCAGTGCTAATGGAGAGGACAGCATTTTGGGGCATCCTTCTGGAGCCTGGTGGGAAATTTGCTTGGTAGATGGAAATGACAGCAGTTAGGGCAACTAAAACCTCCCCTGTTCATTATGTCTGAAGTAGCCTATAGAGGCAGTCAGCTGAGCAAATGGAACCAAGTCTCCCTCAGTTCTGTGTCCTAGATCTCCACTGCCTGTAGTGGCAGTTTTCTCATGGACATCCCCACATTGCCTGACCTGATGCAGGGCAGCTGCTCAGCTACAGGCCTGTAGTGCTACAGGAGATGCCAGCATGCTGCAGCACACCTGCATGGGGCTGGCAGGGACAGCACAGGCCCTGTGGGAAATTCTGCCATTCCTGTCAGAACAGGTGCAGGGCAGATACCCCAGACAGCATCGCCAACAGATTTGATGCCTTTGCGCCAGCCCAGGTGGCATCTCAGAGAGATTCAGTTTCTGTCAGCCACTGACTGAATCCCACCACTGCAGAGAGGCAAGGTGTGACCCAAGTTCATCCAGTTCATGAACAGGAAGCCCATCACACTGTGGTCTCAAATCATTTTGCTACTCCCAAACGTAGTTGGTTCTTCTTTCCATCAAACCTTTGCTCAGAACATTGACAATACAACCGAGGAAGTGTCGAATGGTTTAGACCGTGTTCCTGGGTCACAGCATGTCCAAAGCCAAGGACATTTTCAGCAGCACCTTGACCTCCTGGAGCTCAGCTTCTCCTCCACCACAGGCCCTCAGGGGCAGCAGAGACACTACAGACAGCAAAGCCTTCTCCTGCCAGGGCTCCAGAGCCTAGCTCTGGTTTTCACTGGCCTTGGGGACAGGAGGGTTTGCTCTCTTTGCAGATATCTCATTTCATCTTTACCCTGTCATCTGCCACGCACTCCAGCATGTCTCTGGTCTCCAGCAGAGCATTTGCACACATGGGGTCTTGGGCACTTGGTACCATGCTTGCCTCTGATAAGCCTGAGCTTGGCCCTGGTGCCACAGCTGAGGTGCTGCAACCCAACCAGGCACCAATGCCCTCAGCCTGGGGCACAGGCAGGAGGAGCTGGAGTCCCATGTGCCACCACAGACTTTTGGCATCGGTGGAACAAACGGTGAGGTGTGGTGGGACAGCTCACACTGCTGGAGGTGCTGCAGTGGTGCACACGGGCTTTTCAGGAGAGGCAGGCTGGAATGATCCAGAGGGGGATGCCCTCTGTGTGCAGGAGCTCATCGTGTGTATGGAGCTTGTCTGTGGGATGTGGTGAGCCCTTGTGTGTGAGGGTGAGAGGAGAGGCCTGTTAGTGTGACATCCTGGTGGGAGAGGAAGAACCTGCCATCAGGGTAAGGAAGTGTAGAGAGGCTTATTTAAGCAACCCAAGGAGGTCTCCAGATCAAAGCTTCCAGGTCTTATTGGAGCCTTTAATGACCCTGATGCCCTTAATGTCTCAGATTCCATTTCTGCTGAGACACCAGGCTAGTGTCACAATGAAGCCACACTCAAACAGCTTCAAAATGTCATGGAGACTGGTGGAGCTCCCTGGAGGCTTGCAGCACCCAAATATTACATGGATCTGTCAAAAATGAGCAGAAGAGTTAAAGGCTGGATATCCAGAGCATGTCCACGTGGATCCCATTTTTGGGTACCTTAAAGAGTAGCTGGCTGGATTTAGCCAGGTTAGGTTGTCCCTGGCCATTCTCTTGGCTGTCTGTGATGAATGGACAGGACTACTGGACACGAGGAGAGTGGTGGTGGTCTTTGACCTGGAAAGCAGCAAGGCTTTCTGCATGATCCCCAACACTATTCTTGTGGTCAAGTTAGGATCTCATAGTCTGCATGAGTGGATAAGTAGATGGGCAAAATACCAGCTGGGTGGTAAGGCTGGAGAGATGTGGTCAATGTGTGGAACTGTGCTTGGAGGCACCTAGCTAGTAGGGCCCTGCAGGGGTCTATCCTGCTCAGAGGGCTGGGTACCCAGAGAACAACTGGTCTTACTATTAAAGGCTGAAGCAAAGAAGGCATTAAGTACCTCAACCCTTTCCTCATCCTTTGCATCCATGCCCAAGAGTGCTGCAATGGATCAGTACCACTTTCTCAGGAAAGACAAGCTGGAAGGATCTAGGGTGGAGTTCCCTGAGGGTGAAGAAATTAACTTTGAGTATGAAGCTCCTCTGTGGGGCGCGTGAAATGTTTAGTGAGCTCTTGTGGGGAAGGGTCAGAGAAGAAACCAGTAAAGGTGACCTCTCATGGTGGGAGATAAGGAACCCACAGTCATGGTGGAGAAGTTGTCATAGGGTTTTTTTTTTCCAGATGAGACTGGCGTTTTCTGGAAGGGGAATCCAGCAGGAGGAAAATAGTCCAGGAGGTTTCCGGTGTGACTTGAAACAAGTTGCCCAGCTGCCAGATGGGCCAACAAGGGTAATGCAAACCTGGATCCGATACTTGCAGGCATGGAGACCTGCTCAGGTATGTGCAGACTGGGTGCTATGATCCTGTGATAGAGGGGTTCCAGCTCCCGAGGGGAGTGAGGAAGGAGGATAGATGACTGCAGATGCTGAATGTCAGAGGAGCAGACTTTGGCCTCTTCTAGGGAGGTGTAGTGGGGATCCAATGGTCACAAGCACTGAGAGGCAGCAGAGCTCAATAGAGCTGGTCTTCAAGCATGCACACTCAAATGTTATCAGTCAGAAGCTACTGGAGGGGCCACATCCAAGGGTGCTGATAGAGCATGATGATGTCACAGTAAGGCCACTCTCCATTGCTGAAAGGTCATGGAGACTGGAGGGACCCCCTAACCACAGGCAAAAAGTGTACGTTGCATGCATCTTTCAAAAAGGTCCAGGGGTGGAGCTGCTGAGCTCCACATTGGATGAGGAATATGTCTCCCGGAGGGTGTCCTCTTGTGTTGCTTTTCTGGGTGTGTGAAAGAGAGGTGATTGGATGAAGCCAGGGCTGATCATGCCTGACCATCACTATTGCTTCCACACCTCTGGGTGAGGGGAGAGCACTGTCATTTACCAGGACACCAGCAGGGCTTTCAACACTGTCCCCCACTATATTCTCTTTTTCAAGATCAAACAAGATCAGTGTTCACACAGAGTGAGAGAAAGGGTCATCAGTTTGCTGATCCATGACCTATGAAAAAAATCATAAGAATATACAGACAAGCAGCATCAATATTCTGAAACTGAAGAATTCTTACGCATTTATTACACTGAGATATTTTCCTACACGTTTCAAATTCTGCCTGACATCTTCATTCCGGGGTTGATGCAGTGGCCCACACAGAGGTGGCCACTGCCTCCAGGATACCCAGGGGTGCCTGAAGCTCCTACATGGGACTGGGAAATGTGACCCAGGAGCTATGGGAGCATTTCTGGAGCAGGAGCTGGTGGACAGGTAGGGTAGCATCTCAGTTGAGACAACTCATTTCAGAGCTCACTCAACAGAGGCCAGAGGTGCACCAGAGGGTGCTTTGGGGGGTCTTAGAAACCATGCTTGACACAAAAACATGTTTTCCATTGGTCAAAGGCCATTCACTGTGGGAAGTGGACTTCAGAGGAGGTAAGGTGGACTTAACATACAAGAAATGAGTGTATTTTTTTTAACCATATCTTTATTTGTTTTTCTTTTTTTTTTTTGGCAATTAAGAAACATAGAATCATAGAATCATAGAATGGTTAGGGTTGGAAGGGACCTTCAAAGGTCATCTAGTCCAACCCCCCTGCAAGGAGCAGGGACATCCCTGACTAGAGCAGGTTGCTCAGAGCCTCATCCAGCCTGGCCTTGAACGTTTCCAGGGATGGGGCTTCCACCACCTCTCTGGGCAACATGTTCCAGTGTTCTACAACCCTCAGTGTGAAAATTTTTTCCTAATTTCTAATCTAAATCTACCCCCCTCTATTTTAAAACCATTACCCCTCGTCCTATCACAACAGGCCCTACTGAACAGCCTCTCCCCATCTTTCTGGTAGGCCCCCTTCAGGTACTGGAAGACCGCTATCAGGTCTCCCCGGAGCCTCCTCTTCTGCAGGCTGAACAGCCCCAACTCTCTCAGCCTGGCCTCATAACAGAGGTGCTCCAGCCCTTTTATCATCTCTGTGGCCCTCCTCTGGACCTTCTCCAACTGGTCCATGTCCTTCTTGTGTTGGGGGCTCCAGAACTGGACACAGTACTCCAGGTGGGGTCTCACCAGGGCAGAGTAGAGGGGGAGAATCACCTCCCACGACACTCCTGTTGATGCAGCCCAGGATGCGGTTGGCCTTCTGGGCCGCAAGGGTGCATTGCCTGCTCATGTTGAGCTTCTCGTCCATCAGCACTCCCAAGTCCTTCTCCTCTGGGCTGCTCTCAATCCATTCCCCGCCCAGCCTGGATTTGTGCCTGGGATTGCCATGACCCAGGTGCAGGACCTTGCACTTTGCTGGTTGAACTTCATGAGGTTGGTATGGGCCCACCTCTCCAGCCTGTCAAGGTCCCTCTGAATGGCATCCCTCCCTTCCAGCGTGTCGACGGCACCACACAGCTTGGTGTTGTCAGCGAACTTGCTGAGGGTGCACTCTATCCCACTGTGCATGTCGCCGACAAAGATGTTGAACAGGGCCGGGCCCAACACTGACCCCTGAGGGACGCCACTCATGAGCGGTCTCCACATGGACATTGAGCTGTTGACCACCACTCTCTGAATGCGGCCATCTAGCCAACTCCTTATCCACCGAGTGGTCCATCCATCAAACCCATGTCTCTCCAGTTTAGAGAGAAGGATGTTGTGCGGGACAGTGTCAAAAGCTTTGCACAAGTCCAGGTAGATGATATCCGTTGCTCCTCCCTTGTCCACCCACATCCTTCTGTGTCTGGGTGCAGCTCGTTCTCCCAGTAAAACAGTGGAAACTTGTGCCAAAGGGTTGAAACTCACAGCTACTTGCAGCACTTTATCTACAATGGAGAAAGCTCTGATCTGAACAAAGATGCTGTAAGTCCCAGGTGGCCGATGAGAGAAATGTGAGGTTGAAGGCAGGGACGAAGACTGCCCATAGAGTGTCGGACATACCGGGTCTTGACTTCCCTACATATTCACCCTCGAATATGTTTGGTTCCAATACCATTTGGAGATTGCGGATATCACTTAATGAGTAAGCTGAAAAATGAAGAAAAGTGGAAGAAAAATAAATCCTTTCTTATTGTTATTTACTATTGAAATCTTTTCATTTGTGAAATCTCCCTAATTAATCACATAAGAACCGAGGAATTAATTGATGCCCAGAGACTTGGCTTGTTAGGCCATTTTGCAGGTTAATGAGCCCTCTGGTGCCAAGTTCCTGTACTGCAGGTACCAAAAGTGGATTTAAGTGGCCTCTAGAGCAGTAAAAGTCAGCAGCAAACTTTCAAGTCTCTGAGGATGTTAGCAGTCCCCACTGAGGGCCATCACTGAAGAGACCATGGAGGAATGAGGAGACATAGAATCATAGAATCATAAAATCATAGAATGGTTAGGGTTGGAAGGGACCTTCAAAGGTCATCTAGTCCAACCCCCCTGCAAGGAGCAGGGACATCCCTGACTAGAGCAGGTTGCTCAGAGCCTCATCCAGCCTGGCCTTGAACGTTTCCAGAGATGGGGCCTCCACCACCTTTCTGGGCAACCTGTTCCAGTGTTCTATAACTCGCATCGTAAAAAATTTTTTCCTAATTTCTAATCTAAATCTACCCCCCTCTATTTTAAAAGACATGATGACTGTCCCTGAAGCAGAAAGTCAGAGGCCCTGCTTACAGGCTGAAAATCAAATGTGGAAGTGGCTGTGACAGCATTTGAAGTGTTTCATCAAGCAGGATGTTCAGGCACTGCCCCTCATACCCTTGTCAGGGGGATTTGTTCCCTCGTGGGTTGCTCAGGGCTCTTCCTGGGGGCAGTGGGATGAGAAGGTGTGTGACGTTGAGTGCAGAACAGCAGTAGGACACCTCCCAGGCTCTCTGGAGAGTGGGAGAGGAGGAAACAAGGCACTGTGTCTGTAAGGAGTTGGTGTCCCCTCAGGGGACGTTAGTGGAAGAGATGGCAGTCCAAGTCAAGTGCACAAGGATTTCTGTTCTGTTGGGGGGTCTCAGCCCCAGCAAAGGGACCATCCCCACCACAGGCTCTTCTACGCTGTCCTATGCCTGTGCCTGTTTCTCCACAGATTTTTAACCACCACCCCTGCTTCCCTACTTCACTGTGGCTCCATGCTGTCCAAAGATTTACTGATGACTCTTTGTCCTCACAGACTATTTCCTCAAAAAAAAAATTATCATTTTCTGAGGTTTTGCCACTGGCTGTGAGTTCCCCATCACCTCTTCAGCTTCTTCCAAAGCGCTACTAATGCTTCCCCATCACCCCAGATGTCCCAGCCCTCCAGATTTGCTTGAATGCTCTGTCTCCATATCCCAGATCTGAACAGCATGTCCTCCTTTTTCTGCTGCCTCAGAATCAAAACTGAACCTGTTTCACTTCAGCACTACACCCCTCCACCCCCTGCTATTTCAAGTCTTCTGTCTTTTACACACTTGCTGGCACACGTACTCTGCTCTCTTCCTGCACTCCCATATCTCACAAAGTTTTCACTCTTCCCGTGCAGTGATGAGACCTCAGCCCAGGTGGTTTGTGCATCCTCCAGGTTCATGGATGTTTCCTGAGGTCCATCCAGGTGCGGGCAGTATAGGAGGGGAGGAGAACAGCATCAGTTCATGGAGCATGCAGGAGCACAGCCACTCCCGGAAGCAAGCAGTCCCCATCTTGTAGGCGTATAAGATGGAAGTGCTTCTATCATCCATGAGGGACCTTCCTTCCTGCCATATACCAAGCACAAACCTTCTCCTCCTCCTTCTCCTCCTCCACTTGTAAACATCAGCTGCTTTCCATTTATGGCCTCAGACATAGTTTAAGGATTTGCTGAAGCCATCAGCCTTCACCTTGTTTCTCATTGACATCCCCTGACCTTCCCTCCCAGACCTGCACATGGCCAATCGTTGCTGCTCAGGGTCAATCCCTCTTCAGAAGAGACCTTGAGCTTCCTGGATCTTCCTGGTGCTTGTTACAATCTTCTTTGCTTCCTCCAGACCTCATGGTCAACTTTCTTGTCTGTAACAGAGCTTTTATGACCACCACTTATGAAATGCTTCTCTTTTTCTGTACTCACAGAAAAGCATGATCCAAACAGATGCCGAGCGAAACATCAGCAAGAACCCAGTGAGCTACCCCCATGCCTGTGGCTTCCTGGCAAGGAGCTTGCTCTACCCCTCTGTAGGAAAAAAAAAAAAAAAAGAGCAGTTTTCACACCACCTGGGGACACAAAGAGCGACCTTCGCAAGACCACCCTTCGTCTGACCCAGTTTAGATGTGTCCTAGTAGATGTGTTATCACGCTTTGTGTTGCAAACACTGATTCAATTGGCATTGCTCTGAGTTGCTACTACAGAAGCTGGCTGCTATATTACATAAATTTATATTTAGTCAGAGGAAGGCTTTTTTTTTTCTTTTTCTAAATACTGATATTCTTAGAGAAATCACACAAACACATGAAAGATTGAAGGACTCTGACCCAACCAGCTTCGCATCTCAGGAAATGGTATGCTGGCGGCCAAGGGAAGGATGGTTTGGACACTATCCTGGGATTTGGGTAAGGGAAGAATCTTCCCTGTCCCCAACAACCTGTCCTCCTCATTGAGCTGAGAAACTCTGCCAACGAGATCTAAACTCACAGCTGTCTCAGGTAGCTTATGTCTAACTGCAGCCAATGCTGTCCTGCCAGCTCAGGATCTGAGCTTCCTTTGAGTTCAAATCATTTCAATTCACACTACCTCCATCTTCCTTCTAGCACTCACTACTGTATGAAAGAACTGCCCTGGCCCTCCATGCAGGATAGGCAAAAAAAAATTGATACCTGAAATAAAATTTTTCCCCTTGCTGGAAATGTGAATGCAGCCGGCTGGAGACAAGAGACCCAAGGAACTCCACTTCCTGTAAGGCCAAATAATGAAAATGTCTTGTAGGCTGCGGAACTTAACTGATGGAGAATTTGTGAGTTCAGACAATGGAGCTTGCCTTATTTTTGCCACTCTCACAGGACACCTAAAGAGGAGTCACACTTCTCTGGACAACACGCTTGGGTGTTCCCAGGAACCTCAGGTGGCACAGGATACCAAATTCTGGGTTCAAGGAGATGGTCCAATGCATCATCTCCATTTCTGCAGTGGTGGCATCAATGCCTGGCTCAAGTGGAGACTGTACATGGATGCTGACTTTTATGGAGCAATCTCCTTAGACCCCAGAGCTGGCCCTGCTTGGAACCAAAGGAAGGACTAGAGAGCTTCTGAGCACAGGAGAATTCCACCTCAAATTTCCCCAGGAGCCAGACACCCTCACTTCCAGTTGAGTCCTTTCTCTCAGGGCACACTGCAAGGAACAAGCACTTGGAATGAATGGTCAGAAAAGGGACTGCTGATGGTCTCTGGTCCAGCCTCCCAGCCAAGTCTGGGTAATCACCAGCCATGGGACAGGTTGGCTGTGGCTTTGTTGAGCTGAAACCTGAAAACCTCCAAAGATGGAGATCACAGAGAGTCTCTGCGTGTCCTGCTCCAGAGCAGCACCACCCTTCTAGCCAGTTTTTTCCTAAGGCCCAGTGTGAAGCTCCCAGGAACAAGCTTCTAGCTCTTGTCCCTGCCATAGCACCTGCCACTGCAGAAAATCTTGGCCCTACCACCTGCCTAGACAGGTGTCACCTGCTTTTAGATTGCCCTGTGCCTCCCCTTCAGAAGACTAAAGAGGCCCAGTTCCCTCAGCCTCTCCACCCAGCTCATGTGGCCCTAACCCCATCATGACAGACTTCCTCTGGACTTTCTCCTGATTTTCTTTTCTAAATGGGAAACCCACCGACTCATAGGGCATTCCTCATAACTGCAATGCTCTTCTGCCCAGGGCACTCTTCAGCCAGTCAGGTCACAGCCTGCCCTGCTGCATGAGGTTGTTCTGCCCCCAATGCAGACATTGACCCCTTTGCCTTGTAAAACTTCAGGTTTCTGTTGGCTAAGGCCCCACGTGTGTCAAGGTTCTTCTGGACTGAAACTCCAACACAACATGTAAGGTTTGTGGGCCGATGCCTCAAACAAGAGAACAATAGGAGGAGTTGCAGAACACTACAGGTAATGAAAGACATTGATGCGTGTGATGGAGTTGCTGCCCGAGGTGAAAAATACCACAGCAAGCATCTCAGAAATACCAGAATAGAGAACAAAACAAGGAACATACAGCCAATGGGGAAAGGGTTAAATGTGTAGATTGCTTTTTTTTTTTTTGAGTGTATTACGACAGTAACAGAGAAGACCTTGGGTGCAGGGAATTAAAAGGGAAGCAAAGGATGTGGTCAGGGCTCTTTGAGGGCACCTGTGAAGCAGCCCTGATCCCTGTGTGAATTATTTCTGTGGTCAAGCAGATCCTGAGGTCTTTCCCTAATTTGAAAACATGAAAAGGGAGGAAGGACAGCATCATGCAGGCTGGAAAGGACCTCAGGGTGGGTCTCAACCAACCTCCTGCTCAAATCAGGGCAAGACCAGATTACTCAGGGCTGTACCCAAACACGTCTTGGTGACAGACGGGACAGAGTTGACACATACAGCTGGGAAACAGCTTCCAGCACTTGACTATCTTCAAGTTGGAAATTTTTTTCTCTATATGTAACCTAACCCTCGTGTTCAGCTCATTGCCTTCTGTCCTTGTGTCTTGTGTATGATGGATATGAGCCTGACTCACTGTCGTGGTTTTGTTAGTAAGGGGGGGCTTAAGGTGGTACCTTCTGTAGGAAACTGCTAGAAGTCGCTCCCCTTTGTTCAGTGGACTCGGCCGGGCCTAGGGCGGACCTGCTGCTGGCCAAGGCCAAGCCAATTGGTAGCAGAATGTCCCGTGATAACACCTCTGCGATAACGTATTTAAGAATTCTAATTAAAGTACACACACATCAACAGAAAAGAAAAAGAATTCCCCGCACCAAGAATCAAATTAATATCCTCAAAACACCAACAGTGGATAGACCATACAATTTACACACAATTCACCACTTATCCCTTCACCACAATCAGAACATAAATTTCCCCTAATCATTTTGCTCTTTTGTCAAGTTCAATCCCTGTTTTGCCCATTACCGCTCCCAATTAAACTCAATCCTTATCTCAAATTCCTCGAGCCCCACGTTGGGCGCCAAAAAGACTGTGGTGATTTGGGCTAAACCATCACACTCACTCTTCCTGGAAACAGTGCAATGCTGCTGCATGTTCCCCCAAGATCTTCCTTTCTCCAGGCTGGACAAGCCCAGCTCCCTCAGCCTCCTCTCAAAGGCAAAGTACTCCAGCCCTCAACCATCTCTGGGGCCCTTTCCTAAACCTGCTCCAGTTTGCCACCATCTTCCCTATACTGGCCTCTGAAATCAGGACACAATATTTGGGATGGGGCTCATGATCTGGTCAAACAGCCCAGGGCACTGCTCTCCTCCCTTGCTACCAGGGCACACAGCTGTCTCTTGTCCAGCTCACTGTCCATCAGAATGTTTCCCTCAGAGCTGCTCCCAGCCAGGCAGCCCCCAGCCTGTGCCCTGGCCAGGGTGAGGGCCCTGCAGAGACAGAAACGGGCAGTTGTCCTTGTGGGATTTCCTGATGGTTTTTGGTAATACGTGCTGTCCTGCTTCTTGAACCCTTTCCCTGTGCACAGATGCCTGGAGACCTCTTCAGGAAAGACTCAGGTAAAGACTGAGACAGCCTCACTGAGTCCCTCAGCCCCTCCAGCATCTGCTGTCGTGAAATCCCCCTCCCCATTCACCAGCAGCCATGCATTTTCCTTGTTCAGTCTCAGTCTCTAAGGAATAATCAAAGCTCTTCTTTTTGCTCTTGACTTCCCTGGCAACCAGCATCTCCAGGTGAGCTTTGCCTTTCCTTCAAACATGCCTGCACAGTGAATGCAATATATAGGTATTTCTCCTTTGCCTCTGTCCTTGTTGACACCTCCTGGCAGCTGCTTCATGGCCCCTGTCAGTGTCCTGCCCCTGTGCTGGCTCAGCCCCGCTGCCCGTACACAGTCCCACAGCCTCACTGGGCAGGCTCGGTATGGGGAAGGGTACCCTCAGGGGTGGGGAAATGTCCCCCCATTATGATCGCAATGACAGCCATCAGATCACAGCTCCCCCGTGACCTTCCGATTTTTACAGCTTCCCCGGGCACCCAAACCCTGGCGTGCCCCAGCCACGTCCAATATGGGGCTTCGCAGACTGCCCTGCTCTGGGGTCTGTCGGGATCTGGGAAAGGACAGAGTCCAGGCAGGGCTGGCCGTTCCCCCAGACCAGCCCTTGGCCCAGCAGGAGGATGGAGATGGCCTCACAGCAAAACTGCCCTATAAACCTAGGGTGAGCATCCCATGCTGGAGATGGCCAATGAGCGAGGCTGGGGGGTGATAAAACCCCTGGGCCACCTTCCTGCTCTTTTCGTGCCATCAAGGGCATGGACCAGGCTCTTCTCTCCTCTAGCAGCATGTCTTTGGTCCCTTCCACAGGCACCTGCACTGCAACACTAGCCCCTGGTGTGAGTCCTCACCTGGCTTGGTCACACAGTACAAGCCACAGACTGAAGTTTTCCTCTCCTGAGAGCTTTCCAACTCAGCCCAGCTCCCTCCAAGCTCTTCCCACTTCCCTTGCCTTCTCTCCATATCCTCTGCCCTCTCACCAGCACAGCCCAGTCTGGGCTGGTCCCACAGCGGTGCCAACCAGTGGGCATGGCAGAGCTCTGGCCACTCATCCCACAACCCCAGCCCCTCTGAAGGGCACAGCACCTTTTGGGGTGCAGCAAGGGCTGAGCTGCAGAGGTGGAGTATCCATGGGAGAAAGCAAAGGTGGTTACTTGCATCCAGTGTCCCCTTTTCTCTTCTCCAGGAAATCCTGAGAGGACTGCAGCCCTTCTGTGTCACCCCATCTCCCCAGGCCAGCACAAGCGCCCCGACCCTACAGGTCCTCAGGCAGTGAGGGAGCAGGCTGCCCTCAACCAGCAGATTCAGGAAGGCGCTTTCACATCCTATTCCCTCCAGCTCTACAAAGATGGTTCTCAGACAAAAAAAAAGTCAAAGCAGGTTCATTTATTTTCCTTTAATATCCAGAGACGTTGGCTCCTCATTTACACAAATCTCTGGGCCACACAAGATGAGTGAATACTTAAGTGGGAGGAGATGAACAATGATGTTTCTGATTGAGAATACATCACCACAAGTGGAAACAGGAAAAAATTATAAGGAAGGAAAGACAGGCTTGGGCAGTCACGGCATACACAGAGAGTTATCTGCAGAGGAAAGCAGACAGGAAGGACAAACGTCCAATCGTTTTCCACGAGGCATCCTTGAGTTCCAGATTCCTGATGCTGTAGATGAGGGGGTTCACTGTTGGAGGCACCACTGAGTAAAGCACGGCCAGCACCAGATCTGTGTATGGAGAGGAGACAGAGGGGGGCTTCAGGTAGGCAGCCACTGCAGTGCTGATAAACAGGGAGACCACAGCCAGGTGAGGGAGGCACGTGGAAAAGGCTTTGTGCCGACCCTGGTCAGAGGGGATCTTCAGCACGGCCCTCAAGATCTGCACATAGGACAGCACAATGAAAAGAAAACAACCCCAAAATAGAAAAGCACTAAAAGCAAGAAGCTCTACTTCCCTGAGGTAGAGGTTTGAGCAGGAGAGCTTGAGGATCTGGGGGATTTCACAGAAGAACTGGTCCACAGCATTTCCCTTGCAGAGTGGCAGTGAAAATGTATTGGCAGTGTGCAGCAGAGCATAGAGAAACCCACTGCCCCAGGCAGCTGCTGCCATGTGGACACAAGCTCTGCTGCCCAGGAGGGTCCTGTAGTGCAGGGGTCTGCAGATGGCAACATAGCGGTCATAGGCCATGACTGTGAGAAGATAATACTCAGCTGAGATAAAAAAGGGAAAGAAAAAGAGCTGGGCCAAACATCCTGAGTAGGAGATTGCCCTGGTGTCCCAGAGGGAATTGGCCATGGCTTTGGGAACAGTGGTGGAGATGCAGCCCATGTCGAGGAGGGAGAGGTTGAGGAGGAAGAAGTACATGGGGGTGTGGAGGCGGTGGTCGCAGGCTATGGCAGTGATGACGAGGCCATTGCCCAGGAGGGCAGCCAGGTAGATGCCCAGGAAGAGCCAGAAGTGCAAGAGCTGCAGCTCCCGTGTGTCTGCGAATGCCAGGAGGAGGAACTCAGTGATGGAGCTGCTGTTGGACATTTGCCTTTGTGCATGATAACTTGTCCATGGATTAAAAGGCACCTCACTGAACACAGGTTATTCCATTTCTCAGGCAAAACCCAGAAAACTGCCTTCCAGGAAAAACTTGTGTAGGTCCCTCTCATGAACTTTGGTTGGTTCTGGCTGATGATGCCATTGGGAGCAGGGGGCTTTGCTGTGGCTCTGCAGGATTCAGTCCGGTCCTGCAGCAATAGGAAAACAGGAACATGGGGTCATCTCAGCTTAAATGCACTCATGATATCGAAGAGCTTTTCAGCATTATTGCTCCCAGTTCACACAACTGAAGAGCAAAGCTGTGGGGATTTTTTGCTGCTTCTGTTCTAGTACCCACCACACCTGGGGAGTGTTTTTAAGGCAGAAATCTGGCATTTTTGCTGCACTCCAGGTGAAACCTTGTGGGTCCTAAGAGGCAAAGAGACAGTTCCTTAATGCAGAGGGAGGACAGCCGCTCTGTCCATCAGCCCTGGTCTCAGCTGCCCTCTGCCGCCACATTTTTGAGCTGGGGGACAGTCACACCCAGGTGTTCTGGACACTGCTGAGGACAGAGGAATCCAGCTTCTGAGTTCAGACCTCCAAACCCCTCACCTTGTCTCATCGTACCCAAGGAGGATTTCATCTCTCTCCTCCCAGCCATGGACACAGATGGCTCATTGCAGCTGCCAGCATACAGCGCTACGGCAGCATTTCCATGGCCTTAGCACTGTGCTGTCTTCTCCATGGGGCTACTGGGTAACTCAGCAATGCCATGGAAGTGCTGTGCCCTTCTGGAGGGCAGCCTGCAGCACAGCAGGACCCCCTAGGCAAGGAGTCTAATCTGCTGGGTGGAAAAGGAGACCAGAGGTTTCTCTGGGAAGGCATCTGCACAGCAGAGAATGCAAGGGAGGTACCCAAATCCCCCCTGCCATGGTACTGCCAGGAGAAGCTCCCTCTCTATCCCTGCCCATGCCTGGAGCTCTCTCTGCTGGGAGCTGTTCCTCTGTCCTCACCTCTCTGCTCTGTCAGTTCCCACAGACCCCATCCCACGCGCTGTGTGCTCAGCTTTGCTTGCAGACACCTCCTGGCAGCAGGGCACTGCCCAGGGGCATCTCTGTGTGTGCAGGGGAGCCACTCAGACAACTCCTAACAAGAACTGGGGTCTCAGCTCCTTCTCCAGAATGGAGAAATTAAATCCCATCTCCCACTGACCACCCAGCCCACCAAGAAGAGAAAACTCACAGCCCAGACTGTTTCCCTTTCATGTAGAGGTTGCCTTGACGTGCTTCTTTAAAAGTCCCCTGGGAAATGTCCTGGGGCTGAGATGGAGCTGTCAGCAGCCCTGACCCACGCAGCACCCTCTCAACAGGAGAAGCACCCTGCCCTATGGCTGCTGGGGGGGTCACTTCTTCCACCCACTGCTCCTCCCCACAATTCCATGGGGATCTCCCCAAGTAGTCTGAGTGCTGGCCATGGCAGGCAGCAGTCCCTGCCCCAGCACACAGCCCCTGGGATGCAGGAACCCTGCTCTGAAGAACAAAGCTGAGCATCCCTGGGTGCTCACCAGCTTCACTCACCTGCAGCCACCCCCAGGAGAAGGCAGCTGTCATGCCTGCTCCCTCTGACAGTGGGGAAGCCTTACTCTGCACCACGTCGTTCTCTACAGCAGAGAAAAACAAGAATCCTCCTGGAAGATGCCGTAGGATGTGGGGGGTGCAAGCTTTCAGAGATGCCTCCAGGAACGACAGCTGCATGGCCCTGCATCCAGAGACTTACTGTGCCAAGGGCTGTGAAGATTTCTCCCCTAGTGAAGGCTCAGCTCTCGTTCCACTCCACACAGCTTCCTCTCTCTGCCACGCTTATCTTCTCAGCTCCTGCAGGCAGAGCCCTCAGCCCTGCTGCGCTTGGCAGAGGAGCTGCTCCTGGGCAGAGCTGTCTCTCTGCAGCGCTGCCCTGTTACCAGCAGCTCCCTCCATGCCAGGAGCCCGGCCCAGCTCAGCAGCAGAGGCCCAGCCCAAGGCAGCACTTTCTCTGTCCCCTCGGGGCTCCCTCCAGCTGTCCCTGGGGCTGCAGGGAACCTGCTGGGAAACAGCCTGAAGCCATCGCTTATGAACCCTCCCTCAGCTGGGGAGAGACGCTTTTTTCCAGCAGTGACATTTATCCAAATGTGACAAATAGGTCTAAACATCACTGTTTTTCCCCCTATTGTTAGGCAGGACACACAGACAGTGACAGGCAGGGATCTTCCCTACTCCTGATGAGGGATAGGATTCAGCTGAGTCAATCGAAGCATCTCACCCTGCGTTTCTGTTGCTGGCACTGGAAGGGGGCTCAGCTCCCTCCCATGCCTGTTCACAAGCCCACAGGAGGTGGGATTCCTCTGGCCTCCCTTCAGGCGTCCATTTTATAGGCACCTGCACGTGAGCTCCTTGTCTCAGCTCCTATGGTAATTAATGAAGATGGAGGTCAGGAGCTGGCTGTTCAGATGAAATACCTGGTGGCATTTGACACACCAGAGGTTGTCCAAGGCATGTGCAAGACAACTGCCCTTGTCCCTATTGATTATTTTATTGGCAGCCTGTGCTGCCATCTGACCACACGGTGTCCTGTGTCACAGGGAGAGCCAGGTTCCTCTCTGTCTGTTCCATCGGCCCAGTTGACTACATCTCCACTGACTACAAGGACGGGTTTTCACCCCCACATTGCCCAATCAAATTCCGGGCAGTTACTCTGTTTAATGTCCAAATCGAGGCCTGTAGCGTTAGGTGAGCTGCCAAGGCTCTCACACACAGCTACCTGCGGCTGGCAGGTGCAGCACAGGAAAACCATCCCCATTCAGAGCGAGCGTGTGACAGACAGCCCAGACAGCCCTGCAGACAGGTTCGGTGCCTGTGTGCAAGCCACTGATTGCCACCACTGCAGTGGGCAAGGTCTGTCCCTGCTCAATCCATTGGATGTTGGGTAGTCCAGGAACACAAGGCACAGCACACTGGGGTCTCCACTCATGTGTCTGCCTTCTCAGGCTGCTGGGCCCCCTTGATGACAGAGTCAAGGAGCAGACCAACAATTTTCACAGTGGGCCTGTCAGCAGCACCTTACCATTCATAGACAACAGCTTCTCCTTCACCAAAGGCCCTCAGGGGCAGCAGAGACACCACTGACAGCAAACACACCTCTTTCCAGATCTGCTCTTTTCAGCCTTGTATCTCTCTGTGCTTGGGGCCCACAACATTTGCTCAATCTCTTGGCATCCAATTTCAGATTTGTATTTCCATCACTGTTGACTCTGGCATGTCTCTGCTCTGAAATAAAACCTTTGCAAATAGGTCTTGGACACTTGGTACCAAGTTTCCCTAAGGAAAATCAGAGTGTGGCCTGGTGCTACACCTGAGGTGCTACAGCCCAAATGTGCACAGCTGCCCTCAGCTAGGATGAGCTGGAGCCTGTGGTTTTTGAAATCATAAAATCCTGGAATCATAGAATGGTTTGGGTTGGAAGGGAACTAGACCACCTAGTGCCAACCCTGCTGCCCTGGGCAGGGACATCTTCCACTAGACCACGTTGCTCAAAGCCCCGACCAACCTGATCTTGAACATTTCCAGGCATGGGGCATCCACAGCTTCTCTGGACAACCTCTTAAAGTGCTTCACCATCCTTGTAGTGAAGAATTGTTTCCTTATACTTCATCTCAAGCCAGTCTGTTCCTTTTGAATCATTACTCTTTGTCCTATCACTACATATCCTTGTCAAGAAACCCTCTCCAACTTTCTTAGAATCATAGAATGGTTAGGGTTGGAAGGGACCTTCAAAGGTCATCTAGTCCAACCCCCCTGCAAGGAGCAGGGACAACTTCAACTACATCAGGTTGCTCAGAGCCTCATCCAGCCTGGCCTTGAACGTTTCCAGGGATGGGGCATCTACCACCTCTCTGGGAAACCTGTTCCAGTGTTCTACAACTCTCATTGTAAAAAATTTTTTCCTAATATCCAATCTAAATCTACCCCCCTCTATTTTAAAACCATTACCTCTCGTCCTATCGCAACAGGCCCTACTGAACAGCCTCTCCCCATCTTTCTTGTAGGCCCCCTTGAGGAACTGGAAGACCGTGATCAGGTCTCCCCGGAGCCTCCTCTTCTCCAGGCTGAACAGCCCCAGCTCTCTCAGCCTGTCCTCATAAGAGAGGTGCTCCAGCCCTCTGATCATCTCCGTGGCCCTCCTCTGGACCTTCTCCAACTGGTCCATGTCCTTCTTGTGTTGGGGGCTCCAGAACTGGACGCAGTCCTGCAAGTGCGGTCTCACCAGGGCAGAGTAGAGGGGGAGAATCACCTCCCTCGACCTGGTGGCCATGCTCCTCTTGATGCAGCCCAGGATGTGATTTGCTCTCTGGTCCACAAGTGCACATTGCCGGCTCATGTTGGGCTTAATGGAGTAACTGCCGTTGTCTTTTCTGAGCGCTCCATGGAAGCTTCTGGATGTAGAAGCCCGGGCCTCCATGGGGACTTTAATGACCTTGGAATTTCTGGAAGAGGAACACAGCAGCATGCAAACACTCCAGGTGACTTTAGGACAGCTTATTGTCACAGCTGCCAGATGGGTCAACAAGGGCAATGCAAACCTGGATCTGATATTTACAGAGAATGAGGAGCTTGTCCGTGGTGTGAAGATTGGCTGTTGTGACCCTGAAACAGTGAGATCTGAGGTGCTTGGAGGAGTGTGGAACAACAGTAGAAGTCTGCAGATTCTGGTCATCAGTGGAGCAGAATTTGGCATATTCTGGGGAGTTCTAGTGGGGATCCCATGGTCAGCAGCACTGATGGACAGCAAAGCTCAGTGTACCTGGTCTTGAAGGACAGCGTCCTCCAAGCACAGGTATTATCTGTTTCAAAACTCAGTCGAAGTTTGAAAGGGAGTTCAAGGGCATTATAATAAGATTTTACTAGTTTACAAACAATTAAAGAAGAAATAAAGATAATATGTGGACCCTGCTGAATTCAGTAAGAGTAGATGGAGATAGATCTGAGATACTTCATGTCCTCTTTGCCTCATATTTCACCAACAAATTCTCCTAAGCCATTGTGCCTCATGGCACGACTCTATAGGAACACAACCAATGATGGATAGGAATCAGATCAGAGGTTACTTGAGAAACCTCAAATATTACCAGTTAGAAGAAATCATATGTGTAAATCTATATTTATCTTGAGGGAACGTGTCAACAGCTTGTTCATCATTGTCCATGGTTGATGAAAAAGAAATATGAGACTCTAGAGAACAGTGTCCAAGTTCTCAGAATGAAGTCTTCTTACACATTTGTTACCCCGATGTCTCTTCTACATGTCTCTTCTACATTCGTGGCTCAGGGAGTGGTGCTACAGCCAGGGCTTTGGGTATCTAGATCACGGGGCGTGCTTTGAGAAGCCCGGGCTGCTAGGGGCGGATGGCGTGCACCTAACCCAGAAGGGGAAGAGTGTGTTTGGACAAAGACTTGCCAGGCTCGTCCAGAGGGCTTTAAACTACTGTTGCTGGGGGAGGGGGAGCACAGTTCAGCCCACGGCTATCGGCATGGCGCCAGTGCCAGCACCGAGGGTCCAGAAGCTGAGGAGGGATCACAGATAAGTGCAAATAAACCTAAACTGCGGTCCAATAGCACCCCTGCCACTCCAGCCAGCAAGTCGGCTTTGTCGGGGGCCCAGCTGAAGTGTCTCTATACCAATGCACGCAGCATGGGGAATAAACAAGAAGAGCTGGAGATGCTTGCACACGAGCAGGGCTACAACCTCGTTGGCATCACGGAGACGTGGTGGGATGACACATACGACTGGAGCGTCAACATGGAAGGGTATAGGCTTTTTAGAAAGGACAGGAAGGGGAGACGAGGGCGGGTCACTCTCTATGTCAGCAACCGGCTGGAGTGTGTGGAGCTCCGCCTGGGGATGGAGGAGGAGCTGACAGAGAGCTTATGGGTCAAGATTAGAGGATGGGGACGGACAGGAGACGTTACGTTGGGGGTCTGTTACAGGCCGCCTGGCCAGGAGGACAGAGCAGATTAAGTGCTCTATAGGCAGATAGGAGCAGCCTCACGGTCACAGGCCTTGGTCCTCATGGGGGACTTCAACCACCCTGACATCTGTTGGAGAGACAACACGGCAGGGCACAGGCAGTCCAGGAGGTTCCTGGAATGCGTGGATGACAACTTCCTCCTGCAGGCGATAGAGGAGCCGACAAGGAGGGGTGCCATGCTCGACCTTGTGCTCACCAACAGGGAGGGACTGGTGGGGGATGTGAAACTAAAGGACAGCCTTGGCTGCAGTGACCACGACACGGTGGAGTTCAAGATCCATGGGGCAGCAAAGAAACTACATGGCAAGCTGTCTGCCCTAGACTTCAGGAAGGTGGACTTCGGCCTCTTCAGGGACCTGATGGGCCAAGTGCCATGGGAGGTGGCCCTGGAGGGAAGAGGGGCCCAGGAAAGTTGGTCCATATTCAAGGAGCACCTCCTCCAAGCTCAGCAGAGGTGCATCCCGATGAAGAACAGGTCGGGCAAAAAGGCCAGGAGGCCGGCGTGGATGAGCAAGGAGCTCCTGGACCAACTGAAAGTGAAAAAGGAGGCCTATAGAGGGTGGAAGTGGGGACAGGTAGCCTGGGAGGATTACAAAGAGGCTGCGCGAGTGGCCAGGGATAAGGTAAGGAAGGGCAAAGCCCTAGCAGAACTGAATCTGGCCAGGGATATAAAATGCAACAAGAAGAGCTTTTATAGGTACGTAGGGGACAAAAGAAAGTCCAGGGAAAATGTAGGCCCCCTCCAGAAGGGAACTGGTGTCCTGGTTACCCAGGACATGGAGAAGGCTGAGGTTCTCAATGACTTTTTTGCCTCAGTCTTCACGGACAAGAGTTCCTGTCCCACCGCCCAACCTGTAGAAGGTGCAAGCAGGGACTGCGAGAATGAAGAACTGCCCATTGTACTCGAAGAGCAGGTTCGGGATCATCTGAGGAACCTGAAGGTGCACAAGTCCATGGGACCTGATGAGATCCATCCGCGGGTCCTGAGGGAACTGGCGGATGAAGTTGCCAAGCCACTGGCTATCGTATTTGAGAAGTCAAGGTGGTCTGGTGAGGTCCCTGATGACTGGAAGAGAGGAAACATAACCCCAATTTTTAAAAAGGGGAATAAGGAAGACCCGGGTAACTACAGGCCGGTCAGCCTCACCTCTGTGCCTGGCAAGGTCATGGAGCAGATTCTCCTGGAAACCATGCTAAGGCACATGGAGAGCAAGGAGGTGATTGGTGACAGCCAACATGGCTTCACCAAGGGCAGATCGTGCCTGACCAATTTGGTGGCCTTCTATGATGGGGTGACGGCTTCGGTGGACAAGGGACGAGCAACGGACATCATCTACCTGGATTTGTGCAAAGCTTTTGACACTGTCCCGCACGACATCCTTCTCTCTAAACTAGAGAGACATGGGTTTGATGGACGGACCACTCAGTGGATAAGGAGTTGGCTGGATGGCCGCACTCAGAGAGTGGTGGTCAATGGCTCTATGTCCATGTGGAGACCGGTCACAAATGGCGTCCCTCAGGGGTCTGTGCTGGGCCTGGCCCTATTCAGCATCTTTGTCGGCGACATAGACAGTGGGATAGAGTGCACCCTCAGCAAGTTCGCCGACGACACCAAGTTGTGTGGTGCCGTTGACACGCTGGAAGGGAGGGATGCCATCCAGAGGGACCTTGACAGGCTGGAGAGGTGGGCCCGTGCCAACCTCATGAAGTTCAACCAGGCCAAGTGCAAGGTCCTGCACCTGGGTCATGGCAATCCCAGGCACAAATCCAGGCTGGGCGGGGAATGGATTGAGAGCAGCCCTGAGGAGAAGGACTTGGGAGTGCTGGTGGACGAGAAGCTCAACATGAGCAGGCAATGCGCCCTTGCGGCCCAGAAGGCCAACCGCATCCTGGGCTGCATCAAGAGAAGCATGGCCAGCAGGTCGAGGGAGGTGATTCTCCCCCTCTACTCTGCCCTGGTGAGACCCCACCTGGAGTACTGTGTCCAGTTCTGGAGCCCCCAACACAAGAAGGACATGGACCAGTTGGAGAAGGTCCAGAGGAGGGCCACGGAGATGATAAAAGGGCTGGAGCACCTCTCCTATGAGGACAGGCTGAGAGAGTTGGGGCTGTTCAGCCTGGAGAAGAGGAGGCTCCGGGGAGACCCGATAGCGATCTTCCAGTACCTGAAGGGGGCTTACAAGAAAGATGGGGAAAGGCTGTTTAGTAGGGCCTGTTGCGATAGGACGAGAGGTAATGGTTTTAAAGTAGAGGGGGGTAGATTTAGATTGGATATTAGGAAAAATTTTTTTACGATGCGAGTTATAGAACACTGGAACAGGTTTCCCAGAAAGGTGGTGGAGGCCCCATCCCTGGAAACGTTCAAGGCCAGGCTGGATGAGGCTCTGAGCAACCTGATCTAGTCAGCGATGTCCCTGCTCCTTGCAGAGGGGTTGGACTAGATGACCTTTGAAAGTCCCTTCCAACCCTAACCATTCTATGATTCTATGATTCTATGTTTCAAGTTCTTCCTGATATCTTCATTCAGGGGTTGATACAGTTGCCCACACAGAGGTGGCCAATGCCTCCAGGATACCCAGGGGCACCTGAAGGCCCTACATGGGACTGGGAAATGTGACCCAGGGCTGATGGGAGCATTTCTGGAGCAGGAGACGGTGGGCAGGCAGGAATTGAATGGAGGAATTGAATTATGCTTAGAGAGACTTGGCTTGTTAGGGCATTTTGCATGTTAATGAGCCCTCTGGTGCCAAGTTCCTGAACTGCAGGTACAGAAAGTGGATTCAAGGGGCTCTAGAGCAGTAAAAGTCAGCAGCAAACCTCCAAGTCTCTGGGGATGTCAGTGGGCCCAACTGATGGCCATCACTGAAGAGACCATGAAGGAATGAAGAGATAAGGTTCCTGTCCCTGCGAGCTGGTGAAGTAGGAAGTCAGAGGCACTGCTTACAGGTTGAAAATCCAGTGTTTAGACAACTGTGAAAGCCCTTGACATGTTTCGTGGAGCAGGATGATCTAGTAGTGACCCCATGCCCTGGGCAGGGGGATCCTTTCCCTCATGGGATGCTGAGGGCCATTCCTGGGAGCAGTGAGATGTGAGGGTGTGTGATGCTGAGTGCAGGAGAGCAGTAGGACACCTCCCAGCCTCTATGGAGAGTGGGGAATGGGAAAAAAGCCTTGTGGCTGTAAGGAACTGGTATACTTGTAGGGGTCTCACTGGAAGACACAGCAGCCACAGTAGAAAGGAAAAGGATTTCAGTTCTGTTGGGGGGTTCCAGTCTCAACAAAGGGACCATCTCCACCCCTGCTTCCCCACCTCACTCTGACCCCACTCTGTCCCAATTTTTACTGAACTCACAATGCCTGTGAATTCCCCATCACCCATGCAGCTTCTCCCAAATACCTACTAATGCTCCTTGACTAACCAAAGTGTGCCAACCCTCTGACTCACTAGAAACCTTCTATTTAGCTTTGTGCCGCAGCCCTGAACTGCACATCCTCCTCCTTCTGCTGCCTCAACATCAAAACTGAACATATTTCACTTGAGCATGACACACTCCCACCCCTCGCCATTTCACATCATCTTCCTCTCTTTTACACACACACTGCCACACACACCCCACTGTATCCCTGCACTCCCATGTGTCTCACAATCTTTCCTCTTCCCCTGCAGTGATGGGAACTCAGCCCAGGTGGTTTGTGCTTCTTCCATGCTCATGGATGTTTCCTGAGGTCCAGCCAAGCATGGAGAGTGAAGGAAGAAAACAGAGGTGTCGGGGCTGAAGGCAACTCACGGTATGGAGACAGAGGACAGTGTCTCCATGTGTTCCTTGTGCCTGTCTCCCAGACATACTTCTGGTCCACTGCCAACAAGTCGTTCCGTGCCAGCCCCTCTCCCAGGAAAAGACTCCTGGCCCAAGGGCTCCTCAGGCTGCTGCGGCTCCCCAGCAATAGAGAAAGCTGCCCCGAGCTGGTGCATTCAGAAATAGGTTTCTCTTGGTCTTTGGTCCCCTTCTGGAAGCACACAGTTGCTCCTTTGCTTATCTCCAGGGATGTCCTTGCCCCTAGAGAGCCTTTCTCCAGGGCAATGTGTCTATGCTGACCTGACTTGCTGCCCCTGTCCCCTCCCTGTTCTCTCCACATGGCCCTGAGCGGCTGTCCCTGCTCTGCAGAGTGAGGGGTCTGTGGTGAGAAAGCCATGGGGTGACAGTCCGAGGCAGATCCCTGTGTGGAATGTCAATCATTCACCATCTCCAGGGGAACTGGACACCCACATGTTAAGGCTCAGCCCAGGTCCATTCCCAAACACCTTGTCCCATGCTCTCCTCCCCTCATCCCATGGAGAACCCCAGCACAGCAGCACGGCACTGTGGGGGCAATTCCTTCAGCCTGACCTCAGCTTTGGAAGTAGAGCCCAACTTCCAGACACCGATATTGTAGGAACTTTCTTTTATTACAGTGATGCAACATGGGAGGCAAGCTGGACCATTGTGTCAGACACACGTGAACAGACCTCGGGGTCAGACAGGCTGGGTCCATGCCTCTGGAGAAGTGGAGTGCATGTAGGCATGGGGGAACATGCTTGTCACAGATAAAATGTCCAAAGCACAGGAGAATTTGAAATCACTTTGTAGAGACATGGGTATCTTAATGCTTCTGAAAAAGAGCTGATTGAATCAGCTTCTTCACTGTGTCTTTCAGCTCCTGGTTCCTCATGCTGTAGATGAGGGGGTTCAATGCTGGAGGCACAACCGAGTACAGAGCTGCCACCACCATATCCAGCAATGGGGAGGAGATGGAAGGGGGCTTCAGGTAGGCAAACATGGCAGTGCTGATAAACAGGGAGACCACGGCCAGGTGAGGGAGGCACGTGGAAAAGGCTTTGTGCCGTCCCTGCTCAGAGGGGATCCTCAGCACAGCCCTGAAGATCTGCACATAGGACACCACAATGAACACAAAACAGCCAAATGAGAAACAGAGACTGACTACGATTACCCAAACTTCCCTGAGGTAGGTGTCTGAGCAGGAGAGCTTGAGGATCTGGGGGATTTCACAGAAGAACTGGTCCAGGGCATTGCCCTGGCAGAGTGGCAGTGAAAATGTATTGGCAGCGTGCAGCAGAGCAGTGAGAAACCCACTGCCCCAGGCAGCTGCTGCCATGTGGACACAAGCTCTGCTGCCCAGGAGGGTCCCGTAGTGCAGGGGTCTGCAGATGGCAGCATAGCGGTCATAGGCCATGATGGTGAGAAGCCAGTACTCTGCTGACATCAAAAATAAAAAGAAAAAGACCTGTGCAGCACATCCTGAGTAGGAGATGTTCCTGGTGTCCCAGAGGGAATTGGCCATGGCTTTGGGAACAGTGGTGGAGATGCAGCCCAGGTCAAGGACAGAGAGGTTGAGGAGGAAGAAGTACATGGGAGTGTGGAGGCGGTGGTCGCAGGCTATGGCAGTGATGATGAGGCCGTTGCCCAGGAGGGCAGCCAGGTAGATGCCCAGGAAGAGCCAGAAGTGCAAGAGCTGCAGCTCCCGTGTGTCTGCGAATGCCAGGAGGAGGAACTCAGTGATGGAGCTGCTGTTGAACATTTCCTTCCTCTGGGCATGGGAACCCCTGTAAGGAGGAAAAGTCATTGCAAGCTCAGAGAGACTTTTCTGAGCCAAACTAAAGAAGTTTTTACAGACTCTTCCCTTCCTAAAAAGTCTGTCCCTTTTTTTTTTTTTTTTTCATGTCCTAAAGACCTTGTTCATCTCTGTTGCTGAAGCTCTGGTCTGGTGCTGGCTGAATGTGCTGTGAGGAGCTGGGCCTCTGCCCGCTGGCTGCCCAGGTGTCAGCCCTGTCTGCAGCAGTGAGTTCATGGGAACGGTGGAAGCAGGGGCCAGTTCTGGTGTTCGACTTTGCCCGATGAAACCACCCCAATGCAGAAGGGCTTGTCAGCATCTGCATTCCCTGTTCTAAGAAATGGAGATGGCAGAAAAAGCAGATGGAAACTCAAGAAATTGAAAAAAACCCTCATCTTTTTTGAAGAGTGTTTTAGCATGTGAGTAAGTCTCAGCTATTCTTCTGCACTCAGGGAGAACAGAGTGAATCCTGCATATGAAGAGGATTGCCTGTGGCTTAGAGCAGAGTGAGGGGAGCTGCTCTCTCCATCAGTCAGAGGTGATCTGGGCTTGCAGCATTCTGAGTTTGAGGGCGAGTACACTGCTGTGTTTTTGTGAGATGCCAGCAGACACTGCTGAGAGCACAGGGATCCACTGCAGAGCACTAAATATCTCACCCTTACTCAAGGTCTCAGCACCTCGCTTCTAGCCCAGCTCAACAGCATTTCTTTGGTTATAGCATCTCTGTGCTTATCCATGGGAATTTCAGATAACACAAAGATGGTAAGAGACAGTTTGGCATGCTTGGGGGAAACTCACAGCATAGAAGGACACCTAAAAATTTATGTAAGTGTTTTCATGATGGTATCTCACTGAGGGAAAACCAGCTCCTGCCCCAGCCCCACAGCCTGCATTGCCCACAGCCCCACAGCTGAAAGCTGGGACACTTGTTCCCATGGACACAGCTGCAGGAAAGGACCCACAAGATCAGGGGGTGACTCTGCAGCTGGAACTCCCCTCCCCAGACAGCCTGACAGCAAGAACAAGATCCCAGCAGCAACACCACAGAGAGGTGGAGGCACAAGGGCAAATACATCCAGGGCGCGGCTGAGAGAGGACAGGGCAGAGGCAGGCGGGCACTGGGGACAGCGTCCCCCTCCCCCAGCTGTGCGTGCCCCCTCCCCGACACCACCATTGCCGGGCAGCTGCTCTCAGCCCCTGTGCTCTGCAGAGGGCAGTGGGCACGTGGCTGGAGAGCTGCAGCACGGCTCTGCTGGAGCTCTGGCTGCAGAGGAGGGGGTTCATGGCTGGGACCCCGCAGCCCTGAGGGCAGAGGCTTGGGTGGGTGGGAGAGGAGGCCAGGGGGCTTGCTCAGAGCAAGGGGTCTGCACTGGAGGGGATGCTACAGAGATTTCTGAGTTCTCCCTCCCACAGCATTTTTGCCCTCATTCCTTGATCGTATCCCTGCTGCCTGGGGACTTCCCTCCTGGGTGTTGTTTCCCTGTCTGATCTCTTTTCCCTGTCAGCACTCACAGACCCCATCCCACCCTGTCGTAGTTCAGCCCCAATGGGGACCAGACTACGCAGTCTCTCTCTCACTCCCCCCCCCACCCTCCAAGAGAACAGGAGGAGATTTGACAAATAAAAGAAAACCAGGAAAAAAAACAAACACGCGGGTTGAGATTGAACAAAAAGTAAATGTAACAGTAATGACAGAAGAAAACAAGAGAGTGATGGAACACAAATACAGTACAATAGCTCACAACAGATCTCCACATCCAGTCTCTTCCAAGTAGCAGGGGGCCTCCCTTCAGCACCCTCCTCACTTATATACTGAGCATGATGTCAGATGGGATGGAATAGCCCTTTGGCCAGTTTGGGTAAATTAACCCCAGCTGTTAGCTAATTAGTTAACTATCCCAGCCATAGGGGCTGCCAGCTTCAGTTCTCCACCCAGCTCAGGTAAATATTAACTCTATCCTGGCCAGAACCAGGACACACCCTCTGTGCACTCTCCCTGGCCCTACACACACCTGCCTGTTTGCAGAGCACTGGCTGGGTGCCTGTTCCTGTTTGGAGGTTCCAAAGGCCAGGGCAGGACAACCCTGCTGGGAGCAGCACGGGTGATGCTGGTGCTCTCCATGGGCAGAGGAGTGGCTGAAGGCACTGGAGGAGGCTCTTAGCAGACCAACTGACCACTCACAGTTACAGTTCAGGGGTCTCAAGGACTTGTCCAAGCTTGACAGCTCCTTTTCTACTTCTCCCTTTTTTCACCTCTCATCCTCCTCTAAATACGAAACTGAAACAGCTCCTAAGTTTTAAGGCACACTCTGCCTTCACCTTGCTCTTGAAAAGCCCCCTCAGAAACGTCCTGGGGTGATCTGGAGCTGTGAGCAGCCTAGACCAACGCAGCAACCTCTTCACAGGAAAAGGACCCTCTACTGCCAGGAGTTGCTTCTTCCACCCACAGTATCTCCCTGGAAAACTATTGGGAGCTCCCTGGGCAAGCTGAGTGTTGATCCTGGTATCACACAGAGTCCTTACATGGCACACAGCACCCTGGGGTGCAGGGACCCTGCTCTGAAGGACAGCCCTGGGTACCCCTGAGTGCACACCCGGCTTCCCACCCTGCAGCCATCCCTGGGAGAAGACAGCCAACATGCTCTGTCCCTCTGGCAGTGCAGCAGCGAAGCTGTGCTCCAAAGCACGTCCTTCTCTACACTGGGGAAACTCTGAGAGTCCTCCTGACAGATCCCATAGAATACAGGATGTGCCAGATTTAGGAGGAACCACAGATGCGTTGCCCTGGAGCCAGAGACTTACCCTGTAAAGGGCTGTGAAGATTTTTCTCCAAGTGCGCTCTCCTCTCTCCTCCCACCCCAGGCTGCCTTTATCCTCTCTGTGCCTCGCTCCTCTCCCCTCAGCTCCTGCAGGCAGAGCCCTCAGCCCTGCTGCGCTTGGCAGAGGAGCTGCTCCTGGGCAGAGCTGTCTCTCTGCAGCGCTGCCCTGTTACCAGCAGCTCCCTCCATGCCTGGAGCCCGGCCCAGCTCAGCAGCAGAGGCCCAGCCCAAGGCAGCACTTTCTCTGTCCCCTCGGGGCTCCCTCCAGCTGTCCCTGGGGCTGCAGGGGAACCTGCTGGGAAACAGCCTGCAGCCATCACTGATGGTCCCTCCCTCAGCTGGAGAGAGACACTTCTTTCCAGCAGTGTACTTTCTCTTACCATACTCAGCTCTAGGTTCAAGAGTCACCTTTTCACACCTCAGTTTTAGGCAGGACACCCAGACAGTGGCAGGAAAGAATCTCCTTTACCCCTTGTGAGGGGAGAGATTCAGTTGAGCAAATCGAGGTATCCCATCTTGGGTTTTTAGTCCTCAGGACAGAATAGGGCCCAGTTCCCTCCCACGGCTGCCACAATCCCACACCAGGTAGGATTGCTCTTGCCTCAGCTCAGATGTGGACAAAACACCATTATTTCAGCTCCCATAATAATTAATGGAGATGGAGGTCAGGAGAGAGCTGTTCAGACACAGACACCAGGAGGTATCTGAGGTGCCAGAGGTGGACAAAGATACATACAGCTCGCTGCAGTGCTAAGAGACAGGGCAGCACCCTTTCTCTTCACCATCAGCTGTATTTTCCACCTGTCCTTTGGGCAGAATGGCACTTGTCCCACATATGTCCCTCTCTGCCTAACCTAAATCAGGGCAGTTGAATGTCAATGTGATGGCCAAGCATGAGCTTGTAGTGCTACGCGAGACGCCCGGGCTCTGCAGCACAGCTGCACGCAGCTGGCACAGACAGCACCGGCCCTGTGCAGGAACCCCAGCCCCATTCAGAGCAGCGGTGTGACGGGCACCAGCCAGGGCATCTCCGACCAATTCAGTGCCTTTGGCCAGTGACTGAATCCCACCACTGCAGAGACACAAGGTCTGTCCCTTCTCCATACAGTAGATGTATTGCAGTACATGAACACAAAACATCTCACACGGAGGTCTCTGCAAGTGTTCCGTCACTCTCAAACCCTCCTGGTTCTTCTCTTCCCCATCCTTTAACCTTCCCATTGATGATACCATCATGGATTAATCCAAGAGGTTTCACGATGTTCCTGTATCACAGGATGCCCACACCCAAAACCACTTTCAAAATCCTCTCTTTCTTTGCTGGGATGGGCTTCACCTCCAGGCCTAACATGCACCAATGTCCTCAGGCTGAGGAGCACAGTGCTGTGGGAGACAAAGAACCCATTCAAGTCCTCATGGAGAATTTCACGACCAGTGTCCCTGGGAGTACCTGGAAGGGGAGCAAAACAGCACGCCAATTATTGTGGAGGTTGCTGGAGGGTCTTGGGACAGTTTGGGAAACAGGTCTCTGTAGATTGGGTGTCAGATGGGCCAAGAATGGAGAAACTCTTTTGCATCTGTTCCTCACCAAGAGGGAAGATCTGGTGAGGGATGTGAAAGCCAGAGTCAGCCTTAGTTCTCACAGTCATTAGAGAACAGGGTCTCACCTCCCAAGGAGAATGAGGAAGGAAAATAGAAAAGTGCAGATGCCCCACCTCAGAGGAGGAGGCTTTGGCCTAGTCTTGTGATTTGTAGTGGGGGAGCCCATGTGAGCAGCACAGAAGGGCAGCAGAGCTCCGTAGATCTGGTCCTCAAGGACAGCGCTTTTCAAGTACAAGACCGTCTGCACCAACAGTCAGGAAAACAAGAAGAGATATTCAGGAGAGATGCTTGAGGAAGCAGGTAATTCCTGGGAAAACTCCATGAGAAAAGGAAGCATGCAGGAGATGGATGCAGAGACTTGAAAGAAAGAAGGAATTCAGAAATAGGGTTGGTTTTAGGTTAGCTGCAGAGTTGACACTTGCAAGGGAGTTCAGGGGCACAACAATCAGCTGTTCCTACTTGAGGAAAAGTGAAAGAAGAAATGAAGAGAATGTGTGGCCACTGCTGGGTTTAGTAAGAGCAGGAATAGATAGGTTTGAGGTACTCTTGGCCTTTGTCTTCTCCAGCAAGGTCTCTCAGTTGTGTGTGCCTAAAAGGCAGAGCCCAGCCAGAACACAGCAGTGGATGGAGATGAAGTCAGAGGTTACTTAGGTATGGTCAAGGCTTAAGAGTCCGTTGCACCAGATGGGATGGATCTTAGGATGCTGAGAGAGCAGGATGATGTCATAGCAAGGCTGTTCTGAGACATTTTGTGAGGTCATAAAGAGTGGAGAAAGCAACAAGCAAATCTTGCATCCCTCTCCATGGAGCTGGCTGCAAGCTGTCATGAGGCAGTGCTGAGAGACAGGGCAGCACGTGAAGGTGTCTCTTGGAGGCTGGTGGGGACTCCCTTTGAGCAGGTGAAAGGACAGCAGAAGCCCACATGCAGGACAAGCGAACCTTTCCCTACTCATGATGATCACGGCAGAGTGCAGAGGTGTTCAGCTGAGCACGTGGAGTAGCACAGGGAGAGCTCACTTTCCCTTTCTCTTCACCATCAGCTGTATTTTCCACCTGTCCTTTGGGTCTAATGGCATTTGTGGCACATCCGTCCCTCCTCTGCCTAACCTCAATCAGGGCAGTTGAATGTCAGTTTGATGGCCAAGCATGGGACTGTAGTGTTACGCGAGACACCAGGGCTCTGCAGCACAACTGTATGCAGCTGGCACAGACAGCACCGGCCCTGTGCAGGAACCCCAGCCCCATTCAGAGCAGTGGTGTGACGGGCACCAGCCAGGGCATCTCCGACCAATTCAGTGCCTTTGGCCAGTGACTGAATCCCACCACTGCAGAGACACAAGGTCTGTCCCTTCTCCATGACAGCACATGAACACAAAACATCTCACATGGAGGTCTCTGCAAGTGTTCCGTCACTCTCAAACCCTCCTGGTTCTTCTCTTCCCCATCCTTTAACCTTCCCATTGATGATACCATCATGGATTAATCCAAGAGGTTTCACGATGTTCCTGTATCACAGGATGCCCACACCCAAAACCACTTTCAAAATCCTCTCTTTCTTTGCTGGGATGGGCTTCACCTCCAGGCCAAACATGCACCAATGTCCTCAGGCTGAAACAGTGCTGTGGGAGACAAAGAACCCATTCAAGTCCTCATGGAGAATTGTCCTGGTTTCAGTAGGGATGGAGTTAATTTTCTTCTCAGTGGCCAGTGTGTTTTGGATTTCGTGTGTGAAGAATGTTGATAAAAACATTCTGATGATACCAGTTGTTGTTAATGAAACCAAGGACACTGTCTGGCTTTCCAAATCTCATTAAAGTCTCGTTAACGTGCAGATGTGGGAAGCTGGGCGAAGACAGAGAGAATAATTTTTCCAAACTGGCCAAAGAGAATATTGCATGCCATAAACGTCATGCTCAGTATGTAAGTGGGGGTTGCCCATGTGAGGGGGCATTCTTTTCGGACATTCTTTTCAGACATTCTTTTTGGGCACCTTTGGCACCCTTTTCTTCTCTCTTGCTTGCTGACATCGTTCCCTCCACCTTGCTAACTTCCTCTCCCCCCTTTGCTTGTTGCTTGGTGTCGTTCCTGTGATTGCTGCTCAGGATGGACTGTGTCGGTCATTCAGACATCGGGTGGTGAGAAATTGTACCTTGTTCATTTTGTATATTTTGTATATATTAATATCCTTATATCCTGTTAGCTTTGTACTTTTTAGTATTTTTAGTAAACTGTTTTTATCTCCACCCACGAGTTTTCCTTTCTTCCCAATTGCTGTCCCCCGTCCCACTGGGTAGGGGGAGGGTGCGTGAGAAACTGTGTGGTGATCCAGGCTAAACCACCACAGTCTTTTTGGCGCCCAACATGGGGCTCGAAGGGGCCTCACTAGATCAGTCGAGAGATCATCAGACCTTAGCCTGAGGATCTAAGGCTCAAGCCCCGGTCATTCCCAAATGGTTGAGATAAGGACAGGTTTGAACACAGTGTGTTGAAAACGGATTTGTTACGAGTGTTCATTAAGCCGGTTTGGCCATCGCTGGACACAATGTTGTTTTATTTGTTCTCGCAGTTGTTTTTAGAGCTGTATCGCATAGCACCCTACTTGCCGTATTTGCTGTTTGTCGGTGTTTGTGCACGGCTTATCGATTCTGGGATTAAAGGTATCGCTGTGTGGCACTGGTTGATTTGGTGAGATCACTGGTAACGGGATCGGTTTCCTATCTGTACTCAATGGCGGCGGGCAGTGTGCAGAGCGAGGAGGCAGAGGCAGCTCCACCCGGGTATTTCGGGAGCCATCTTGTGGGTGTTGTTTGGAACTATACCTGTTGTTTTGTTCCGGGAAGCCAGGCCGCGGGGGGAACATCTGTTTACAGCTTTCCTCACCAAGCCAAGCTGATTTCAACAGCTTTTGAGAATTTTGAATACCCTTTTGATACCCCTACCACCGTGTTCATGTTGACAAGTCTCTTGCAGCTATCTCAGATCTTGATATTGATTAAGTTTAAACAATTTTTAAAAAGTATTATGGCTCCTCCAACCCCCACAACAGACACTGTGGCTACTCAGACTCCTGCTACAAATACTGCAGCTACTTCAGCCGCTACGGCAGGCACCGCAGCTACCCCAGCCCCTGCTACGGGCACTGCAATTGCTTCGGCCCCCATGCCAGACACTGTGGCTACTGAAACCTCGGCAAGCAGTACCAAAGAGAAACTGAAAAACCAATCTACACCAGTATCAGTTGCCCCTGTACAGAAGAAATACACCAAAAAATCAGTTCGCATAGTGAAAGATGATGATGAACCAGGGCCATCCAAGAACAGGGAGAGGCAGAAGGAGAGGCAGTCACCCGATCCCTATCCCTGAGTGAGCTGCGAGATATGCAAAAAGATTTCAGCCGTAATCAAGTTGAGCAACTTGTCACCTGGTTGCTCCGATGCTGGGACAGTGGGGCCAGTAGCCTGGAATTAGAAGGCAAGGAAGCCAGGCAGCTGGGATCCCTGTCTAGGGAAGCAGCCATTGACAGGGCGATTGCAAGAGAGTCAGCAGCCTGCAGCCTCTGGGGGCTACTCCTGTCAGGTGTGAGGACAGGTATTTCTTTAAGGAAGATATTGTATGCCATCCAAGCAAGTGGACCATCATGGAGAGAGGTATCCAGTTTCTGAGGGAATTAGCTGTTCGGGAGCTGATTTATCATAACCTGGATGACCCACGGACATTCGTAGATCCAGATGAAATTGAACGTACCCGACCCATGTGGCGGAAATTTGTAGAGAGTGCACCATCATCGTATGCCAACTCATTGGCAGCAATGAGTTGGAAAGATGATGAGATGCCACCAGTACGTGCAGTGGCTAACCAGCTCTGACAATATGAAGACAATCTCTCTTCCCCAATGCGGGCCTGTGTTTCAGCTATAGAAAGACTGACTGAGAAATCTGAAAGCCAGTTTGAAAACCTGTTAGAAAAACTATCTGAGGTGTGTCAGAAACTCAAAGATTCTTGCTCCCCACCTGCACGGACCAATATCTCAGCTATTAGAAGAAGACCTCATCCTCCTCCTGCTCAAGGGAGACGGTACACCCGATGAGATGACCTATGGTTTACCTTGCGTGACCAAGGAGAGGATATGAGGAAGTGGGATGGAAAGCCTACCTCGGCCCTAGAGGCACGTGTATGTGAGTTGCGAGGTAAAACAATCACAAAGGGAGGTTCTTCCAGGCAATTTGCTGCTCCAGTCTCCAGTGGGCAGCTCCCCAGACAGCGTAGAAGGGCTGATCTCACCTCTGATCCTATGGAAGGAACTTCTGATTCATATTCACAGAAAGTGAACAGAAAATATTATAAACAGGACTAGAGGGACCCTGCCTCCAGCCAGGCGGAGGAGAGGGACAACAGAGTTTATTGGACTGTATGGATTAAATGGCCTGGCACATCAGACCCACGAGAGTATAAGGCTCTAGTAGACACTGGTGCACAGTGTACCCTAATGCAACCAAGGTATAAAGGGGCAGAACCCATTTGTATTTCTGGAGTGACAGGAGGATCCCAAGAGCTGACTGTATTGGAGGCTGAAGTAAGTTTGACTGGAAATGAGTGGCAAAAGCACCCCATAGTGACTGGCCCAGATGCTCCATGCATTCTTGGTATAGATTACCTCAGGAGTGGGTATTTCAAAGACCCAAAAGGGCACCGGTGGGCTTTTGGTATAGCCACCGTGGAGACAGAGAAAAATAAACAGCTGTCTACCTTGCCCAGACTTTCAAAGGACCCTTCCATTGTGGGAAATCTGAAGGTTGAAGAACAAAAGGTACCAATTGCCACCACCACAGTGCACCGGTGGCAATATCGCACCAACCGAGACTCCATAATCCCCATCCTCAAGCTGATTCGTCGACTGGAGAGCCAGGGAGTGATCAGCAAGTCCCGCTCACCCTTTAACAGTCCCATATGGCCAGCGCGAAAATCTAACTGAGAATGGAGACTAACAGTGGACTATTGTCGCCTGAATGAGGTAACACCACCAATGAGTGCTGCCGTGCCAGACATGCTAGAACTTCAGTATGAAATGGGGCCGAAAGCAGCCAAGTGGTATGCCACCATCGATATTGCCAATGCGTTCTTCTCCATTCCTTTGGCACCAGAATGCAGGCCACAGTTTGCTTTGACTTGGAGGGGTGTCCAGTACACCTGGAATCGACTGCCCCAGGGGCGGAAACACAGCCCCACCATCTGCCATGGGCTGATCCAGACTGCACTGGAAAAGGGTGGAGCTCCAGAACATCTGCAATACATTGATGACATCATCTTATGGGGCAACACAGCAGAAGAAGTTTTTGAGAAAGGAGAGAAGATAATCCAAATCCTTCTGAAAGCCGGTTTTGCCATAAGACAAAGCAAAGTCAAAGGGCCTGCACAAGAGATCCAGTTTTTAGGAGTAAAATGGCAAGATGGACATCATCACATTCCAGTGGATGTGGTCAACAAAATAACAGCTATGGCTCCACCGACTAACAAAAAGGAAACACAGGCTTTCTTGGGCGTTGTGGGTTTCTGGAGGATGCATATTCCAAATTACAGTATGATTGTAAGCCCTCTCTATGAAGTGACTCGAAAGAGGAATGATTTTAAATGGGGCCCTGAACAACGACAAGCCTTTGAACAAATTAAACAGGAGATTGTTCATGCAGTAGCCCTTGGGCCAGTCCGGACAGGGCAAGATGTGAAAAACATCCTCTATACTGCAGCTGGGGAGAATGGCCCTACCTGGAGTCTCTTGCAGAGAACACGATGGGAGACGTGAGGTCGACCCCTTGGGTTTTGGAGCCAGGGATATAGAGGATCTGAGGCCTGCTATACTCCAACTGAAAAAGAGATACTGGCAGCATACGAAGGAGTTCGAGCTGCTTCAGAAGTGATTGGTACTGAAGCACAGCTCCTCCTGGCACCCCGACTGCCAGTGCTGGGCTGGATGTTCAAAGGGAAGGTCCCCTCTACACATCATGCAACTGATGCCACATGGAGTAAGTGGGTCACACTGATCACACAGCGAGCCCGAATAGGAAACCCCAATCACCCAGGAATCTTAGAAGTGATCACAGATTGGCCAGAAGGGAAAGATTTTGGAAAGCCACTGGAGGAAGAGGTGACATGTGCTGAAGAAGCCCCACCATATAATAAGTTACCAGAAGATGAGAAGAGATACGCCCTGTTCACTGATGGGTCCTCTCGCATTGTAGGAAAACATCGGAAGTGGAAAGCTGCTGTGTGGAGTCCTACACGACGAGTTGCAGAAGCTACTGACGGCCAAGGTGAATCGAGTCAGTTTGCAGAGGTGAAGGACATCCAGTTGGCTTTGGACATTGCTGAACAGGAAAAATGACCAAAACTCTATCTCTACACCGACTCATGGATGGTGGCGAATGCTCTTTGGGGGTGGTTAAAGCAATGGAAGCAGAGCAACTGGCAGCGCAGAGGCAAGCCCATCTGGGCTGCTGCACTGTGGCAAGATATTGCTGCCCGGTTAGAGAAGCTTGTTGTAAAAGTACGTCACGTAGATGCCCACGTACCCAAGAGTCGAGTCACAGAAGAACACCAAAATAACCAAAGGGTGGATCAGGCTGCTAAGATTAAAGTTTCTCAAGTGGATTTAGAGTGGCAACACAGAAGTGAACTATTTTTTTTTGGGCTCATGACACCTTGGGACATCAAGGAAGAGATGCAACATACAAATGGGCTCATGATCGAGGGGTGGATTTAACCATGGATACCATTGCACAGGTTATCCTTGAATGTAAAACATGCGCTGCAATTAAGCAGGCCAAGCAGTTAAAGCCTCTGTGGTATGGAGGGGGATGGCTGAAGTATTAATGTGGAGAGGGCTGGCAAATTGATTACATCACACTCCCACAAACCTATCAAGGTAAGCGCCACGTCCTTACAATAGTGGAAGCCACCACTGGGTGGCTAGAGACCTATCCCATACCCCATGCCACTGCCCAAAACACCAACCTGGGCCTTGAGAAGCAAATTCTCTGGCGACATGGCACTCCAGACAGAATAGAGTCAGACAATGGGACTCCTTTCCGAAACAATCTCATAGACACCTGGGCCAAAGAGCACGGCATCGAGTGGGTGTATCACATCCCCTATCATGCACCAGCCTCTGGAAAGATTGAACGGTACAATGGACTGCTGAAAACTACACTGAAAGCAATGGGTGGTGGGACCTTCAAAAATTGGGATAAATATTTAGCAAAAGCCACCTGGTTAGTTAACACTCGGGGATCCACCAATCAAGCTGGCCCTGCCCAGTCAGAACTGTTACATATTGTAGAGGGTGATAAAGTCCCTGTGGTGCATCTAAGGAATATGTTAGGAAAGACGGTCTGGGTTATTTCTCCCATGGGCAAAGGCAAACCCACCCGTGGGATTGCTTTTGCTCAAGGACCTGGATGTACTCGGCGGGTGATGCGGGAGGATGGGGAAGTCCGATGTGTACCTCAAGGAGGTCTGATTTTAGGTGAGAACAGCCAATAATTTGAACTGTATATAATAATTTCCATAGTTCTTATATGTCATATCAAAGGTATTGCAGCAAGGAACACCCTGATCAGTGAAGAATGATCTTCAATAAAACCAAGAGAGATGCAACGGTGATGGAACGGGAACTGGCACCCAACAATTTCCTCAAGATCAACATCTTCAACTTGCAGACCATGGACATGATACACCAGCCATGCTAGATGTACCAACTGCGAGTTCCAGATGCAGCATGCAACAGCCTGTAATTCCCCTGCTCTGTCCTTGGGTCTTTTTAGAAGATGGATGCAAGATTTGCTTGTTGCTTTCTCCACTCTTTATGACCTCACAAAATGTCTCGGAACAGCCTTACTATGACATCATCCTGCTCTCTCAGCATCCTAAGATCCATCCCATCTGGTGCAACGGACTCTTAAGCCTTGACCTTACCTAAGTAACCTCCGAATTCATCTCCATCCACTGCTGTGTTTTGACTGGGCTCTGCCTTTTAGGCACACACAACTGAGAGACCTTGCTGGAGAAGACAAAGGCCAAGAGTACCTCATTCCTGCTCTTACTAAACCCAGCAGTGGCCACACATTCTCTTCATTTCTTCTTTCACTTTTCCTCAAGTAGGAACAGCTGATTGTTGTGCCCCTGAACTCCCTTGCAAGTGTCAACTCTGCAGCTTTCCTAAAACCAACCCTATTTCTGAATTCCTTCTTTCTTTCAAGTCTCTGCATCCATCTCCTGCATGATTCCTTTTCTCATGGAGTTTTCCCAGGAATTTCCTGCTTCCTGCAGATTCTCTCCTGAATATCTCTTCTTGTTTTCCTGACTGTTGGTGCAGACGGTCTTGTACTTGAAAAGCGCTGTCTTTGAGGACCAGATCTACGGAGCTCTGCTGCCCTTCTGTGCTGCTCATGTGGGCTCCCCCACTAGAAATCACAAGACTAGGCCAAAGCCTCCTCCTCTGAGGTGGGGCATCTGCACTTTTCTATTTTCCTTCCTGTCACGAATCGATAAATATCCGGTCGGGAAAGGTACGAATTTCTCAGTTGCAGAATTAAGACACAATGGTGTCATACACATATGTTGGTTCTTTATTTCATTCATACACAAAGGGTAATGGCGGGGAAAGAAAGAGAAAGAGAGAAGAGAGAGAAAAATAGAAAAAAAGAGGTGATAAAATACCACTATGGAAAGTCAGCGTCCTCAAGTCTGTCTTACAGAGTGGGTGGCGTGGGCGCCTCAAAAGGATGACAATGCCACCACGGAGAATCGGCGTCCCGAAGGTCCGTCTGCGTGGGGTGGAGGTCCACACACAGGTTCATGCGGCGACACTTTTTGTAGTCCTTTTTATCAGCCCCCTGCTTCTTGATGTTTTGGGGGCCTTTACCAGTCTTTCCATCTTAGGAGGTCAGGTGCTTCCTGCCTGTGGTTTAGCTTGTGATTGCTGCATCATGCTGATCTGTCTCTGTGGTGGTGGGTGTTAGCTCTCTGCAAATGCAAGGCCCGCTTGTTCTTGGTAAGCCGTGCGGTTACCTGAAGCATGTTGTTACCTGATGTCCAGCAAGACAGTGTCCACAAAGTCATTTTGCATCCCCCAGAGCAGGCCTCCATTGTGCAGTCACTTGGCAATGCTGTGCATGCTTGGTATTGTCCCGGGCCTGAGCTCATGCACAGGGTTTGTCTCTATTCTGGGGGAAGGGTACAAAAACAAGACACCCCGTTTTGCAGTTCTTGGAGTTTATAAGAACGTGTTGCTGCTTCAGCTACAAAACCAGGATATTTTTCTAGACATTCTTTCACAGTTATTGAAGTTTTTAGCATTGTGGTTTGTGGACGTTTTGCTCGGTTCCATCCATCATTTAGCAATGTTGAGACATTAATTAACCTTTTCAGTCTCCGACAAGGGAGGTAGATTTAGATTAGATATTAGGAATTTTTTTTTTTAACCTGAGGGTGGTGGAACCCTGGCCCAGGTTGCCCAGAAAGGTGGTGAATGTCCCGTACCTGGTAAAATTCAAGGCCAGGTTGGATGAGGCTCTGAGGAACCTGATCTGGTTGAAGATGTCCGTGCTCCCTGCAGAGGTGTTAGACTAGACAACATTTAAAGGTTCCTTCCAAACCTAAATATTCTAGGATTCTAAAATTTCCGCTTAAATAACATTATTCTTGGCATTCAATCTTCCTGGGGTTTTTTTTGATCCAAACACCTCATGTAAAAATGGCGCTAGACTCCTTGTGTAGAGAGACACAATAAAGAAACCAGTTCAAAATTGTTTTTCCAAGCTCCCATCTCCATTGAACTTTTCCGGAGCAAGGTGCAGCTGCAGCATGCAGGCGGGGTTCAGGAGCCAAGAGCCCAGATGCCGCATGGGGACCTACGGCCTTTCCAATGCTCTCCAGTTTACCCCTGCCCTGGCACCTTGTTCAGAATCAGATCCCTCTCAAGTACCCAGGTGCTGCTTTGAGCTTCAGAGAGTCAGAAGCCTCGCCTCATCTCTCAGCAATAGGATTATCTCTTCATGCAGCTCCTTCACTGTGTTTGTATCTACCTGTGAAAAGCATCTCCAGTGAGGTTATCCCTTGTGGGTGGTGAACCTCATTGGAAGCACCTTAGACTTAGCATACAGATGAGTGTGGGTTCTTGTTTATTAAACTTTACCATCCTCTCCTTCCCTTTGTTTGCAATGAAGGAAACCCTGCTGTGCCTGTGTGCAGCCAGGTCTCTCAGGAAAGCAGGTGGGAGCTGGTGCAGAGGAGCTGTCACCTCCAGCTGCAGACTTGGGTGGAGGAGTCTGATGTCAGGAAAAGTGATGCAAGTCCCAGGGGGGTGATGAGAGAAATGGCAGGGCTGGAGTGGTGAGGAATCAGGTTGTCCATGCAGTGTCTGACCTCCAGGAGGAGCTGGTCCTACCCATGCTGATACCATTAGGAAATCCCCTGCATCCATATCTACTGGACAATGCTGCAATCACTCCTTCTGACAACTGAAAAAGTAATAAAATTGAAAAAATTAAGAAACTTAAAATTAAAAAATACTTTTGTGTTGAATACTCAGAAAAATCCTCCCCTTTATGTCCACTCTGGAGACCCTCTAATTAGCTGTCCAAGACTTGAAGGAGACATGGCTTTTTGCATTTTATCGAGCCCCAGGGTGCATTTGGTGCTGAGACCGTGAACCTCAGACACTGAGAGGAGCCTGGACAAACTCCTGAAGAAGCCAATGTCAGAAGCAACCCCTACAGTTTCAGGGAGCATTAATGGGTCCCACTGAGGATCATTACCAACAAAGCCTCCCTGGGGGCTGATTAGAGGAGAAAATGGGAGGCAGAGATGAGAGACAGGCAAAGGCGATGTAAAGGTGGCTCTGATGCTGAGTGAACCTCCATGTGTTGCATGAAGACAAAGGGCCATGGCCTGACCCCCAGCCCCTGGGAAGGGAGATCCTGTGGGTCACACATTGCTCAGGGCTTTTCCTGGAGCAGTGTGATGTGGGAATGTGTGATGCCAAGTGCAGAACTACGGTGCGATGGTTATGGGTCTCTCCTTGGTGGGGTGAGGAGGCCTTCATGTCCTGGTCCCACCAAGGTATGGTGTCTCCTGGTAGGCCTTGGTGGTTCACATAACAGCTATAGTGGTGATAAAGACCTTGTCTCTGTTGGGGGCTTTTAGCCTTGCCACAGCCCTTGACCATCTCCACCACAGGGTGTTCTACAGAGTCTCACATCTGCGGCTCTTTCCCTGCAGGCTTTAAAAATCTTCCTTGCTTCCCCACCTCGCTCTCACCTGAAGATCTCACTGCCCTTACGCTTTCCATTCCCTCTAGCTGTTCCTTGAAACACAAAGCGATGGTATGGTCCAGGATCTCTGTTGGTGACCTGTTGTAGAACAGAACTACCCTTGGAGAGACATTTCTTTCTGTTTTTTTTGCCCTGTCTCAACAGCCTAAGTTACACTTTCTTCCATTATTTCCTTGTCATGCATTTACTACTGTGAAGCAAAGCTCCACCATCTCTGAAACCACCCTTCAAGCACTCTCAGGCTACTCCTACTCTCAGCCTCTCCGTCTCTGGGCCAAAGATGCCCAGGTCCTTCTTCCTCTATTCACAGAACATATGCTTGAGGCTCTGAAGCCCATCTTGGCAGACCACCTCTGGGCACTCTCCAGCTCCTCCCAACTCCTCCAAAATGTGGAACTGCAGACAGGGACACACCTGTGTATGGAGTCACACCAGTGCTGGGTTGAAGGGGAAGGTAACTCAAGTGGTCTGATTTGACACATTCTTCCTAATGCAGCCCCAGCTGGCCTTGTTCATGGTGAGCAGGCACCACTGGCTTGTATGGCGTCCCTTGTAGTGCCTTCTCCTCAGAGTCACTTCTCAGCATGTCAGGTTACAGTTGGCCCAATAAATGGGGTTGTTCTCCCCTCTGGTGCAGGACTGGCCACTTCTTCTGGCAAACTTCAAGAGGTTTCTCTTGGCCAATTCCCCAAGTTACTCAAAGTTCTCCTGGACTTAAGCTCCATTTGGTCGGCTGTTAATGTCTGTGTGCTGATGGCTCACCCTGAATGAGGTGTGTCTGACACAATAACAGCAGGAGAAGTTTCAGGACACTATATAAAAAATAAAAGACGTACTAGTTTAATTTCTGTCCCAGCTATGAATTACTGTGACAACCATCTCGGCAACACCAAATGAGGATACAAAGCAAGCAAATCAAGCACCAGTGGAAACCGAGTCGATGAAAGTTGGTGTCCCAGGCAGTGTTCGTGGAAAAAGTTATACCTATATAGACAGACAGACAATATGACTCCCTCCAGGAGCTGGTCTTCAACCCTTCTGGCCAATGTTCTTCTGTCTTCTCTTGCTGACCCCTCAGCTCTCAGATACAAAAATAAGGCATATACAGCGTGAAAGCAAGGATGAATAACTGGGAGAAACAAACAGATATTATCCACGCATCCAGGAATGAAGTCAGGAAAGCTAATACCCAAATGGAATTGAATCTGGCCAGGGATGTCAAATCAAAGACAACAAGAATGGCCTCAACAAGTACATAGGTGAGAAAAGGAAGACTATGGAAAATGTGGGCCCCTTGCTCAACGATCAAGGGACTGGCTTACACAAGACATGGATAACATGGAGGTACTGAATGCTTTCTTCACCTCTGTCTTCACTAGCAAGACTGGCTTTCAGGAATCCCAGGTCCTAGAGACCAGTGGGAATGGCTGGAACAAGGGAAATATACTCTAGGTAAAAGAGTTAGGGGTCAGGGAACAGTGACTTTTTGATGTCATTTTGAGGACACTCTTGATAATCTTTGATCGATGATGGTGACTGGGAGAAGTGCCTGAAGACAGGAGGAAAGCAAATGTCAGTCCCATATTCAAGAGTGGCAAGAAGGAAGAATGAGGGAACTACAGGTCTGTCACCCTCAGTTTGATCCCCTGGAAGGTGATGGAGAAGCTAATCCTAGAAACCATTAACAGACACTTAAAAAACAATAAAGTAATCAGGAGTTGTCCGCGTGGCTTCACCAAGGGGAAATCATGCTTAAAAACTTGATAAACCTCTAGGATGAAGTGACTGACCCAGTAGATGAGGGGAGAGCAGTGGATATTGCCTGCCTGGCCTTCAGGAAGGCTTTCAACACTGTCTGCACTAGGATCCTCATACAGAAGCTGTTGCTGTGTGGACTGGATGAGCAGACTGTGAGGTGGGACGTGAGGAAACTCATGAAGTGCAACAAGGGGAAGCACAAAGTCCTACCCCTGGAGAAGCACAGCCTCATGCACCAATGTTTGACGGGGACAACCAACTAGGAAGCAGCTTGGCGGGAAAGGCCTCAGGGGTCTCGCTGGGCACCAGGTTGAACATACGCCAGTAACATTGTGTGGACGGCCACACTCAGAGAGTGGTGGTCAGTGGCTCAATGTCCAGGTGGAGACTGGTGAGGAGTGGCGTCCCTCAGGGGTCCGTATTAGGTCCAGCCCTGTTGAACATCTTTGTTGGCGACATGGACAGTGGAACAGAGTGCACCCTCAGCAAGTTCGCTGACGACACCAAGCTGTGTGGTGCCGTCGACACGCTGGAAGGGAGGGATGCCATCCAGAGGGACCTGGACAGGCTGGAGAGGTGGGCCCGTACCAACCTCATGAAGTTCAACCAGGCCAAGTGCAAGGTCCTGCACCTGGGTCATGGCAATCCCAGGCACAAATCCAGGCTGGGCGGGGAATGGATTGAGAGCAGCCCTGAAGAGAGAGACTTGGGGGTGCTGGTGGATGAGAAGCTCAACATGAGCCGGCAATGAGCCCTTGCGGCCCAGAAGGCCAACCGCATCCTGGGCTGCATCAAGAGAAGCTTCTCCCCCTCTACTCTGCCCTGGTGAGACCCCACCTGGAGTACTGTGTCCAGTTCTGGAGCCCCCAGCACAAGAAGGACATGGACCAGATGGGTGATCAGAACTTCATTCTGTAGGTATTTGGATTTTCTGTTTTTACACAGCAAAATGAAACAAATACTGATCCAACCCACTTATTTTCACACACAGTACATGCCTCTCCAGCACTGCTGGTTTGCATGGGTACTCTGGACTGCCAGCTAGGAACTGATATTTCTGACAAAAGCATTGGTGCACACTCAAATGGAGTCCTCTGTGCAGTTTTGGAACTCACCATTTTAAAAGAAAGTGAAGGTCCTTTAGTGTGCCCAGAAGTCGTCAACAAAGTTGGTGAAAGGGCTGGAAGGCATGTGCTATGAGGAGCGGCTGAGGACTCTGGACTTGTCTAGTTTTGGGAAAAGGAGACTGAGGAACAACCTGATTGCTCAGACTATCAGAGTGTGTCCGGAGGAGGGCGACCATGATGGTGAAAGGTCTCAATTGCAAGGTTTCTGCGGAGCAGCTGAGGTCACTTGGTTTGTTCAGCTTGGAGAAGAGAAGGCTGAGGGGTGACCTCATTGCAGCCTACAACTTCCTCAAGGCGGGCAGTGGTGGAGGAGGTGCTGATCTCCTCCCTCTGGTGCGCAGTAATAGGACAAGTGGAAATGAAATGAAGCTGCGTCAGGGGAAGTTCAGATCAGAAATAAGGAAAAGATTCTTCACTGAGAGGATGGCTGGCCACTCAAACAGGCTGCCCAGGAAACCGGTCACAGCACAAAGTCTGTCAGAGTTCTAGGAGCATCTGGATGATGCTCTTAGTCATATGGTTTGGGTTTAGGTAGTCCTGCGAGGAGCAGAGGAGCTGGACATAGTGATTCTGTGGGCTCCTTCCAACTGGAGATATTCTAGGATTCTGTCATTCTAGAATCCTTGTCACATCTGACTGAACTGTTCTGTTCTGTTCTATTGTATTCTATTCCATTCCATTCTAAACAAACCAGAACTCCTAGTGTAAAACAACCGCCAGGTCATGTGTCTGTGACTGGCAGGTTCTCAGGCACAAGTGACATCATAGTCAACACCACAGCCCTGTGTCTGCTGATGGCTAGTCACTCAAGCACACTGGAGACTAAAGTAAGCCCATGTTCCCCTCCATGGCCAAGTGCCTCCTACTGGCCTATGACCTTCTCAGAAACAATTGAAGTCATGAAAATAAGCCAAAACATCCGCCTTCTTGTGGCCTATCAACTGATGAAACAAAAGTAAAATCATTGTGATCTTCCAAGACATGTATCTTTCAACTTCTCCAGTAGACACAACCAAGCCATGTTCCTGCTGCTGACCTGTCCTGTACTCTAGTGGAAGGGACTTGCCAACTCATATTCAAGGCCTCTTCCTGGAAGGACTCACCAGGAACTTGGGCAGAGAGGATCTCAGAATCAGTGTGGCAGCCAGGCACCTTCTGCTGGCCTGTCAGGTTGCTGACAGATGTGAGCTTAGAAGTACCTATCCCAGCCACAAGTCAAGGGCTGACCTATCAGCTCCTTCAGAAAGAAGTGACCTCACAGCCCCTTTCCCAGCCATGTTCCTGCTGCTGGCTTCTCAACTCCAACGAGAGAAGTGACCTCACAGCCTCCCTCACAGCCATGTGCCTCCTGCTGGTCCATGAGATCCTGAGGCACAGCTGACCACACCACAGCACGCTCACCCATCTCCCCCTTGCGGCCTATGAGCTGATCAGATACAGGTCACCTCACATTCCTCTTCCAACACCATGACATTGCTCTTGGTCCTCACGATCCCTGCCCTGCCCCAAGGGACCACACAGCTGAAGGCAGGGTGAGGAGAGAGGATGATTATGAGCGCGTTAGAGCGTGGGAAGGAGGGTTTCAGCAGTTAGGGTAGGGCTGTGGGATTAGAGCTCACCTTTGAGAGTTAGGGATTAGGCAAAGGCTTAGGGGCAAGGTCTGGTGTTCTGCTGAGGGTGCCTGGTTAGTGTTTAAGGCGTGGGCTAGCTTTGTGGGCTAGGGTTTTGATTAGGGCTGGAGCCAGGGCTAAGATTAAGGCTAGAATTTAAATACCAGAGATAAAGGCTAGGGGCTAGGGTGAGCAGTAGGGTAAGAGTGTGGGTAAGGGATTGTGGGTTTGAGATTTGGCTTAGGTGTAAGGTTTGAGGTTAGGGACAGCTTAACCTCAGTTAGGTCAGTACTGGTGGATTGCTGTCAGGGTGAGCAGTGGCCTTTAGGAACAGGTTAGGGCTTAAGGTTCCTGGTTAGAGATAGTGTCAGGGATTCACATGAATGTTTCACAGTCGGTGTTCTCACAGCAACATCACTATAACCCATTTGTCCTCCTCAAAATATTTTTTAATCTTTTGGCCAAGTCTCTCTTCCCTCCCCCAGAGCTCTCATCTCTCTTGCCTAGCCTTCTCCTAACCTCCCCCAGTGTGTCATCTTATTGGGGGCAGCTTGCTGACGACCTTCATGACCGCACAGTATCTCTCTCCCTGCTGCTGACCAGTCAGAAGTGACCTCACAGCCAGTGTCTGAGAGGAAACGTTGTGCTGCTGTGCTTGAAATTACAGCCTCTTCACGGCCCACCCAGCAGCGCTGGAGGAAGGTGATGCTCTGCACCATCACAGAGGTACCCTGCCTGCAACCCAGCTCATGCACCAGAAGGGTTCCTGGGCTCCCTTTCCCACACGGGTGCTCCAGTCAGCACAGGGTATCTTGGATGCAGTGGCCACCTCTGTGTAACCAACTGAATCTAGTCCAGAATGGGAGTTTTTGAAAAACATTGAAAGCTATGCAGAGAAAGCACTCTGAAACCGCTTCTTTTCTGGCAGTATTAGGCTTTTAATGATTTTTTTAATGAAATTTTGCTGATCACGGAGGGATTCTGCTAGTATCTGGCTCCTTGAAGGACTGTCTGCTACTGACAGCATTTACTTTTGATCATCCAACCAGCTTCCTACCAACCACATCATCCACCTCTTCAGGCCACATGTTAACAATCTGCTCTAAGGAGACTACGGGAGATCACTTTCAAGGACTTGGAAAAGTTCAGGTACACAACACGCCCTTCTCCCCCTACCACATGCATTCAGCAATCTCTTTCTTGTCCTTTAGATGCCACCAGCACCCTTCTGCCCCTTCCCACACCACAAGCCTTCTCCATATCACACATTTCCAGAGGAGAGCACACGAGGCAGAGCACATCAGTCCAGGTCCACGGGGCCTGTTCAGGAGAGAACCAGAAGTGATTTCTCCCAGCAGGCCCATGACTCCAATGGGTTCTCGGTGTGGCGCAGAGCTTTCCTGAGCATTTTCCTCAGGGTTCCCCTTCCCCCCAGACTTTCTAGTCTGAAGGCTGTAGATGAAGGGGTTGACAAGGGGTGTGAGGAACGTGTAGAGAAAGGACTTTGTCAAATGATCACAGGAAGACTTGTCTGGGCATCACACACCCAAGGTACGGGCATCATGGAAAACAGTGGCACAAGTGAGGTGAGAGGAGCATGTGGAAAAGGTCTCTACCTGCCTGCACACGCTAGATGGGAGATCTGCTCCAGGGTGGCAGCTCTGATGCACACAGGATGGCCACGTGAACAGAAAGGGGGGGATGGGATCTAAAAAGCAGGTTATGAATGGGAAGAGCATGGGTGTCACGGTGTCACCGTGTGAGAGCTCCAGCAATGGGGTGAATTCACAGAAGAAGTGGTCAGCTCTGCCTGGGCCACAGCACCCTACCCACTCTGTAAGACGGACTTTAGGACACTGACTCTCCATTGTGGTATTTTCTCCACACTTATTTTCTCTTTTCCTGCCTCTCCTCTTTTCTCTTTCTGTCCCACCATCACCCTTTCTGTCTGAATGAAACAAAGAACCAACATATGCGTATGACACCGTTGTGTCTTAATTCTGTAACTGAGAAATTCGTACCTTTCACAACCAGATATTTATCGGTTCGTGACAGGAAGGAAAATAGAAAAGTGCAGAGGCCCGACCTCAGAGGAGGAGGCTTTGGCCTAGTCTTGTGATTTGTAGTGGGGGAGCCTGTGTGAGCAGCACAGAAGGGCAGCAGAGCTCAGTAGAGCTGGTCTTCAAGGACAGCGCTTTTCAAGTCCAAGACCGTCTGCACCAAGAGTCAGGAAAACAAGAAGAGATATTCAGGAGAGATGCTTGAGGAAGCAGGAAATTCCTGGGAAAGCTCCATGGCAAAAAGGAAGCATACAGGAGATGGATGCAGAGACTTGAAAGAAAGAAGGAATTCAGAAATAGGGTTGGTTTTAGGAAAGCTGCAGAGTTGACACTTGCAAGGGAGTTCAGGGGCAAAACAATCAGCTGTTCCTACTTGAGGAAAAGTGAAAGAAGAAATGAAGAGAATGTGTGGCCACTGCTGGGTTTCGTAAGAGGAGGAATAGAGAGGTTTGAGGTACTCTTGGCCTTTGTCTTCTCCAGCAAGGTCTCTCAGTTGTGTGTGCCTAAAAGGCAGAGCCCAGCCAAAACACAGCAGTAGATGGAGATGAATTCAGAGGTTACTTAGGTAAGGTCAAGGCTTAAGAGTCCGTTGCACCAGATGGGATGGATCTTAGGATGCTGAGAGAGCAGGATGATGTCATAGCAAGGCTGTTCCGAGACATTTTGTGAGGTCATAATGAGTGGAGAAAGCAACAAGCAAATCTTGCATCCCTCTCCATGGAGCTGGCTGCAAGCTGTCATGAGGCAGTGCTGAGAGACAGGGCAGCACCTGAAGGTGTCTCTTGGAGGCTGGTGGGGACTCCCTTTGAGCAGGTGAAAGGACAGCAGAAGCCCACATGCAGGACAAGCGAACCTTTCCCTACTCATGATGATCACGGCAGAGTGCAGAGGTGTTCAGCTGAGCACGTGGAGTAGCACAGGGAGAGCTCACTTTCCCTTTCTCTTCACCATCAGCTGTATTTTCCACCTGTCCTTTGGGTCTAATGGCATTTGTGGCACATCCGTCCCTCCTCTGCCTAACCTCAATCAGGGCAGTTGAATGTCAGTTTGATGGCCAAGCATGGGACTGTAGTGTTACGCGAGACTCCAGGGCTCTGCAGCACAACTGCATGCAGCTGGCACAGACAGCACCGGCCCTGTGCAGGAACCCCAGCCCCATTCAGAGCAGTGGTGTGACGGGCACCAGCCAGGGCATCTCCGACCAATTCAGTGCCTTTGGCCAGTGACTGAATCCCACCACTGCAGAGACACAAGGGCTGTCCCTTCTCCATGACAGCACATGAACACAAAACATCTCACACGGAGGTCTCTGCAAGTGTTCCGTCACTCTCAAACCCTCCTGGTTCTTCTCTTCCCCATCTTTTAACCTTCCCATTGATGATACCATCATGGATTAATCCAACGGGTTTCATGATGTTCCTGCATCACAGGACGCCTACACCCAAAACCCCTTTCCAAATCCTCTCTTTCTTTGCTGGGATGGGCTTCACCTCCAGGCCAAACATGCACCAATGTCCTCAGGCTGAGGAGCACAGTGCTGTGGGAGACAAAGAACCCATTCAAGTCCTCATGTAGAATTTCACAACCAATGACCCTCGAAGGGGAGCAAAACAGCATGGTAAAAAATTCGGGAGGTTTCTGGATGGCCTTGGGATCGTTTGGGACACAGGTCTACGTATCTCGTGTGTCAGATGGGCCAACAATGGTGAAACTGATTTGCATTTGTTACTCACCAAGAGGGAAGATCTGGTGAGGGATGTGAAAGCCAGAGTCAGCCTTAGTTGTCATGATCATTAGATAAGAGGGTCTCACCTCCCAAGGAGAATGAGGAAGGAAAAAAGAAGCAGGAGTCATGGGAAATTTCCCTAGAAAAAAAAAAAAAGCGTACAGGAGATGGATGCAGGGTAACTACAGCCTGGTCAGCCTCACCTCTGTGCCTAGCAAGGTCATGGAGCAGATTCTCCTGGAAACCATGCTAAGGCATGAGGGGTAGTTAGTGACAGCCAACATGGCTTCACCAAGGGCAGATCGTGCCTGACCAATTTGGTGGCCTTCTGTGATGGGTGACAGCATTGGTGGACAAGGGATGAGCAACGAACATTATCAACCTGGACTTGTGCAAGGCATTTGACATTGTCCCGCACAACATCTTTCTCTCTAACCTGAATGGACCACTCAGTGGATGAGGAATTGGCTGGATGGCTGCACTCAGAGATTGGTAGTCAATGTCCAGGTGGAGACCGGTGACGAGTGGCATCCCTCAGTGTTCCATGTTGGGCCTGGCCCTGTTCAACATCTTTGTCGGTGACATGGACAGTGGGATAGAGTGCACCTTCAGCAAGTTCGCTGACGACACCAAGCTGTGTGGTGCTATCGACACACTGGAGGGAAGGGATGCCATCTAGAGGGACCTTGATAGGCTAGAGAGCTGGGCCCATGCAAAGCTCATGAAGTTCAACCAGGCCAAGTGCAAGGTCCTGCACCTGGGTCATGGCAATCCCAGGCACAAATACAGGCTGGGCGGGGAATGGATTGAGAGCAGCCCTGAGGAAAAGGACTTGGGAGTGCTGGTGGATGAGAAGCTCAACATGAGCCGGCAATGCGCCCTTGCGGCCCAGAAGGCCAACCGCATCCTGGGCTGCATCCAGAGGAGCGTGACCAGCAGGTCAAGGGAAGGGATTCTCCCCCTCTGCTCTGCGCTGGTGAGACCCCACCTGGAGTACTGTGTCCAGTTTTGGAGCCCCCAACATCAGAAGGATGTGGACCAGTTGGAGAAGGTCCACAGGAGGGCCACGAAGATGATCAGTGGGCTGGAGCACCTTTCCTATGAGGACAGGCTGAGAGAGTTGGGGCTGTTCAGCCTGGAGAAGAGGAGGCTCCGGGGAGACCTGATAGCGGTCTTCCAGTACCTGAAGGGGGCCTACAAGAAAGATGGGGAGAGGCTGTTTTGTAGGGCCTGTTGTGATAGGAAGAGGGGTAATGGTTTTAAAATAGAGAGAGGTAGATTTAGATTGGATATTAGGAAAAAACATTTTACACTGAGGGTAGTAGAACACTGGAACACATTGCCCAGAGAGGTGGTGGATGTCCCATCCCTGGAAACAATCAAGGCCAGGTTGGACGGGGCTCTGAGCAACCTGATCTAGTTGGGGATGTCCCTGCTCCTTGCAGGGGGGTTGGACTAGATGACCTTTAAAGATCCCTTCCAACCCTAATGTCGTAGTTCAGCCCCGATCGGACCAGACTATGCAGTCTCTCTCTCACTCCCACCACCTTCCGAGAAAACAGGGAGAGAAAATATAAGGAAAAACAGCTCGAGGTTTGAGATAAGGACAGGGAGAAATCCTTAAAGTTACCGTCACGGGCAAAACAGACTCGACTTGGGGAAAACTATTCATTTATTACTACAAACAGCAGGATAATGAGACAGAGAACAAGATAACCTCCCCCCACCCCTCCCTCTTCCCGAGCTTAACATTATCTCTACTACCTTCCCCTCCCGAGCGGCACAGGGGGGAAGAGGGAATGGGGGTTGTGGTCAGTTCATCATATGTTGTTTCACGTCACTGCTTCATGGTTGGGGGAAGAACTCCTCGCATTCCTCCCCTGCTCCGTTGTGGGGTCCCACCCACGGGCCACAGTCCTTCGTGGAACTGCTCCGGCATGGGTCATCTCTTCCACGGGGTGCAGTCCCTCTAGAACAGCTGTCCCAGCGGGCCCTCCACGGGCCACAGCTGCCTTCAGGCATCCACCTCCCCCGGTGTGGGGTCCTTCACGGGCTCCAAGTGGATCTCTGCTCCTCTGAGGACCTCCATGGGCTGCAGGGGGACAACCTGCTCCACCATGGTCATCACCACAGGCTGCAGGGGAATCTTGGCCAGGAGCCGCATTACTCCTCCCCCTCCTTCTGAACTGACCTTGGCGTCTGCAGCCGTTCCTCACAACAGGCTGGTAGATGTCTCTCAGGATCTTTTTTTACATCTTATTCACTTCTCATCTCCTTTCCACTTCTTGCAGCCGGGCTGGACCGAGTCGGGCCCAGTCGGATGCCTGGCGAGAGGCCAGAGGGTGAGGCCTGCAAGGCCCATGAGGCCTGTGCCTCCCCCTCTGCACCTCTGCTCCCACTCAGCTTCTTCACATCTTCTCCTCTCTCTCTTTTTTTTTCTGTTTTCCCTCTTCTTAAATACGTTATCGCAGAGGCGTTATCATGGGACATTCTGCTACCAATCGGCTCGGCCTTGGCCAGCAGCAGGTCCGCCCTAGGCCCGGCCGAGTCCACTGAACAAAGGGGAGCGACTTCTAGCAGTTTCCTACAGAAGCTACCACCTTAGGCCCCCCCTCACTAACAAAACCATGACACCTAACCATTCAATGATTCTTAAAAGGGTTGGTTTTAGGAAGCCCTAGAGTTGACATTTGCAAGAGAGATCCTGGGCACAACAATCAGCTGTTACTACTTGAGGAAAAGTTAAAGAAGAAATGAAGAGAATGTGTGGCCACTGCTGGGTTTAGCAAGAGGAGGTTTGAGGTACTCTTGGCCTTTGTCTTCTCCAGCAAGGTCTCTCAGTTGCGTGTGCCTAAAAGGCAGAGCCCAGCCAGAACACAGCAGTGGATGGAGATGAAGTCAGAGGTTACTTAGGTAAGACCAATCTTTAAGAGTCCGTTGCACCAGATGGGATGAATGCTAGGATGCTGAGAGAGCAGGATGATGTCACAGTAAGGCTGTTCTGAGACATTTCGTGAGGTCATAATGTCTGGAGAAAGCAAAAAGGAAATCTTGCATCCATCCTCTAAAAAGACCCAAGGACTGAGCAGGGGAATTACAGGCTACAGTGACAGAGGCCAGGAGCTGTGTGGCTGGGCAACAGCTCTGTGGGAAAAGGCTGTGGTGGTCTTTCTGTTTCATGAGGCAAAACAGGACCCAGCAGAGAAGGTGGCCAACAGCATCCAGGGCTGCATGAGCACAACAGGCAGATGAAGTGATTATCTCCTTCTGCTCAGCACTTTTTACACTACATCCAAAATAGTTCAGGTTTAGACGCTGTGCACTGGTGATGAGACCTTGCTGTGAGGAGGAGGTTGGCTTAGAGACCTCCTGAGCTGCCTTACAGTACGGGTGATGGTGCATTTCCTTCTACCACATGGCTTCCCTTGACCATGCTAGAGAAAGCACTCTGGTTCCTCATGACCATGGAAGTGAGCAAACATGACTTTGGCCAGATCATCTTTCTTGTCTTCTGCAAGTCACCGCTGCTCACATGCAGAGCTGCTTGGCAGTACTTCCAAACCTCCTTGATCATGCCCTTTGCTTCATCTGCTGTTCCCTTTTCCCCTCTTTTCCCCCACCAGAGATCTTCCCTTTGATCATCCTTAGCTCCTCCCATACAAACAGCCCTCCTTTGTTTGCTCTTTCCACACTGGTCTTGGCTTTGCTTGCTTTGTAGCTCTTTCTGAGGTGGTCAGCGTGGATAATTCTATATTGGAAAGCAATTTCATTGAATGAATACCTTATTTTAGTATTTGTAGTGCCCTGCAACTCATGCTGTTTTCTTGTGAGAGACACCAAAAGCAGGGTGAGCCATCTGCCTGCAAGATTCACAGCTGTCACAATGAAGCATCAGTCTGGGAGAACCCTGAGAATCTCTGGGATTCGGCCAACAGAAACATCCTGAAGTTCACAAGGAGAAGCAACAAGTCCTGCATGGGGGGGAAAGAATAACCTTGTACCTCAGGGCAGGCTAGGACCTGGCTGGCTGAGCAGGGACCCTAAGGAGGAGGGCCTGGGCCCAAGGAGGGATGCCATATGAGCCAGTAGAACATGCTCACCATAAGTGAGATCAGCTGGGTAGGCAGCTGCATTAGGAACAATGTGGGCACTCAGAAAAGGGGAGTTACCGTCCCTCTTGACTCAGCACTGTTGTGGCCATATTTGGACTGGTGGGTTCCTCTGTTGGGTTTCCTGCTCTAGACAACGTGGGAGGAACTGGAGAGTGCCCAGAAGTGGTCTTCCAAGATGGCGTCTCGTGTACATGGCCTCTGTGGGGATGCTGAGGCACCTGGACTTTTGCCTGCTGAGACAGAGGCTCAGAGCAGCACGATCAGAGGCTTCATCTCCTTGAACAATGGACTGACAGTGGATGGATTTGTGTGTGTGTGTGTCCACCCAGAGGGAGTTCGGACCAGCCCAAGGCTTTGTGTGCCAAGGCACAGTGAGGGACGGTGGAGAGAAATCAGTAGTGGTAGTAAGATACTCAGATGAGAACAAGAAGAAGAGGATTAGGTGTCCACAGCTTTCAAGGAAACAGGTGCAGGCTTGGGGCAGCAGAGGACAGCCTGTGTTGGAGATCGTTGAGGGAGCTGGCAATGCTGAATACCCTCATCAGAGCCGACATCTTTCTCCCCTTGGCCATGGCTGTTGCCTGTGCCACCTAGGAGAAACTTTATCATGACAGCAAGAGAGGTGTGAGCCCAGGGCAGCTGACAGCAGGACGGATGGACATACTGTCTGTCCTCCCTGTGCACCAAGGCTCTGTCCTTTTGCCTCCCAGGGCTCTCAGGATGGCACCTGCAGTGTAGCAGAGATGCCAGGGATGTCTGCCTTCAGCAAACGCTCCTCAGGTGGGACAGGGGGCAGGAGCAAAACAAACATAACCACCCCCCGACAGCTCTGCTCTGCAGCCGGGTGAGTTGGGAGGGACAGTGCTGAAATGTCGTTGATTTCATGAGGGGATTTAAACAGAGATCACTCCTGGTTCCTACTTGCCTGTTGGTGCACAGCAGCACTGACTCCTCAGGAGCCCACGGCATCATCATCTGCTCCCCATTGCACCCTCAGCCAGCAGAACCCAAAGGTCAGCAGTTGGAGAGAGTCGAGGGAAGTCCATGAAGATGATCAGAGGGCTGGAGCACCTCTCCTATCAGGACAGGCTGAGAGAGGTGCAGTTCACCCTGCAGAAGACAAGGCTCCAGGGAGACCTTATAGCGGTCGTCCAATATCTAAAGGGGGCCTACAGAAATAACTCTTCATTAGGGCCTGTTGTGATGGGGTGAAAGGTACTGGTTTTAAAATAGACAGAGCTAGATTCAGACGAGATATTTGGAAAAAAAATTTTACAATAAGGTTCATGAAATACAGGAGCAGGTTGCCCAGAGACGTGGTTGGTGCCCCATCATTGGAAACATTCAAGGCCACGTCAGATGAGGCTCTGAGCAACGTGATCTAGTTGAAGATCTCTCTTCTCGTTGCAGGGGCTTTGGACTAGATAACCTTTACATGTCCCTTCCAACAAAACCATTCCATGATTCTATGAATGTCTTTCTGGAAGGACCGAGTCTTTGGGAGGTGATGGTTCTATGAGAAATTGAGTAAGATTTTCTCAAAGAAGCCAGTTCTAACCCTTCACTGTCTTGTCTTGCTTCAACAGGCCCCCATGTTCAGAGGAAATAAATGTCCAACAGCAGCTCCATCACTAAATTCCTCTTGCTGGCATTCGCAGACAGACGGGAGCTGCAGCTCTTGCACTTCTGGCTCTTCCTGGGCATCTACCTGGCTGCCCTCCTGGCCAACGGCCTCATCATCACTGCCATAGCCTGCAACCACCACCTCCACACTCCCGTGTACTTCTTCCTCCTCAGCCTCTCCCTCCTTGACCTGGGCTCCATCTCCACCACCATCCCCAAAGCCATGGCCAATTCCCTTTGGGATACCAGGGCCAGCTCCTACCCAGGGTGTGTAGCCCAGCTCTTTCTCTTTTTCTTTTTTATTTCAGCAGAGTATTTTCTTCTCACTGTCATGGCCTATGACCGCTACGTTGCCATCTGAAGACCCCTGCACTACGGGACCCTCCTGGGCAGCAGAGCTTGTGTCCACATGGCAGCAGCTGCCTGGGGCATGCTCTGCTGCACACTGCCAATACATTTTCACTGCCACTCTGCAAGGGCAATGCTGTGGACCAGTTCTTCTGTGAAGTCCCCCAGATCCTCAAGCTTTCCTGCTCGGACTCCTACCTCAGGGAAGTTGGACTTCTTGCGGTCAGTGTCTTTGCTGGATTTGGCTGTTTTGTGTTCATTGTTGTGTCCTATGTGCAGATCTTGAGGGCTGTGCTGAGGATCCCCTCTGAGCAGGGATGGCACAAAGCCTTTTCCACGTGCCTCCCTCACCTGGCCGTGGTCTCCCTGTTTGTCAGCACTGGGATATTTGCCTACCTGAAGCCCCCTTCCATTTCTTCCCCATCTCTGGACCTGACAGTGACTGTTCTGTACTCATTGGTGCCTCCAGCATTGAATCCCCTCATCTACAGCATGAGGAACCGGGAGCTCATGGATGCCCTACGGAAACTGGCTCAGTGGACACAGTTTCACTCACAGTAGCCTACCTCCCCTTCTCTGCATGTTTCTAATAGTTTATCTTAACCCAGGAGTTCTGTTTTGTTTTTTTTTCCTCCACAATAATTCTACTTATATATAATTTTCTAGGCTCATTCTACGTCTTTTGAGGCTTGATCCTGTTGTGTCTGAGCCTTGCAGCACCACACTGTGTCAGATATGACCTGTCCAATATCAGCTCTTCAATAAAATGATATTTTCTGGGTGCAGTGACTGAAGGCTGGGTACTTCCTCCAAAGTGGCTGCCAAAAAAAAATTTACAAGGAATTGATCTTTTAAAGAATCTTTACTCTTTGTGTTCTCCTGGTGTTTGGGGATATGCTCACAGTAAAACTGGGTTCCATTGGACCAAAAATTCTGGTTTTTAAAAACTCTCCTCTTGGAGTCCAGTGGCAGTCGAGATGGTGCATGGGATCCCCATTATCTCCTCAGGCTGCATCATGTATGACTGGTCTGATGGCATCTCAAATCTCTCTGGAAATTCATTTGGAGAGGTCAGGACAGGTGTCTAAAAAGTGAAGCATTGAATTGCTGAACCCATAAACACAGACTCTGCAGTGCCATGGGAGTCAGTGGGCACCCAGCGGGTAGGAGGAGGTGAGACTGGAGAGATGTGGGTGCTGCCTGAGGAGCCCCAGGGCCAGGAATCTTGTGCTGTCCTGGGCAGTGGGGCTGGTGGGGGCAGAGAAGAGGGCAAATGCAGCTGGGATTGAGGATCAGCTTACAGTATGACCGCAGGAGAGCCTGAGAGTGACTGGCCTCTGTTTCCTTCTGTCATTATTGCAAGCACCAGCCCTGGGGCCAACGGGGAGGCTGAGACCTCTCTGTGTCCTTCAGGAGCTGCTGTGCCCTTCAGAGGGGCTGGGGCTGCAGTGTGAGTGCCCAGAGCTCTGCAGCACCCTGCGGTGGGCAGTGCCATGGGACCAGTCCACACTGGGCTGTTCTGCTGGGCTGGGCTGGGCTGGGCTGGACTAGAGGGAAAGCAGGGAGGTGGGAGATGGGAGGGGCTGGACTTGAAAGAGACTGTGAGAGGAACATTCCAGCGTAGAGCCAAGCTGTGTGAGTGTGCGAGGTGCAGCACACAGCAGGTTTCTCACTGTGCAGAACCAGGTGACCCAATGAAGGACGCAAGGCAACACAGGCGCAGAAGAGAGTGACTCGGTCTGTGCCAAGTAAAGAGCAAAGGCTTTGTGTGCAAGCAAAGCAAAATAAGGAATTCATTCAATGCTTTCCATCGGCAGGCAGACGTTCAGCTATTTCCAGAAAAGCATCACAAGTGTCAATGACTTGAGATCACAGTGACCATGACCGTTCCTCTGTCTTTCCTTGTGGTTTTTGTGGAGCATGACATCATATGGAATGGAAAATCCCTTTGGTCATTTCGGGTCAGCTTTCCCAGCTGTGACCTTGCCAACTTCTTGCTGTGGGGGCAGCGTGTGAGAAAGGGGAAGCCTTTGTGCTCTGCAAGGGCTGTTCAGCAACAGCCAAAACGCTGCTGTGTTCTCAGAGCTGGGTTGGTTACAGATCCAAAGCACAGCACCCTGTGCACTACTGTGAGGGAATTAACTCCACCCCAGCCAGGTCCAGGACAGTGTCAGGTCACAGAGTCAGGGTGAGGAATGAACGATGCCTTTTAAATGACGTGAGGAGACCAGTGGATCACAGGCCCTGGCTCTGATGGGGGACTCAGTCTCCCCAGTATTCACTGGCCAAGTGAGACAGCGGGATGCAAAGAGTCCAGGAGGTTTCTTGTGGTGCTTCTGGAACATTTCTTAGCACAGCTGCTAAACCAGGCATCCAGTCTTCTGCTCCCCTGGACCTGGTACTCCCAAAAGAGGAAGAGCTTGTGAGGGATGTGAACACCAGTGTCCACCTTGGCTGTAGTGACCATGAAATTGTTTTGTCCAGGGACAGAGGGAAGAAGAGAAGCAGAGCACCAACCCTGGACATCAGGGAATGAGAACTTGGCCTCATGAGGACACTGTCTGGTGGGATCCCATGGGGGCAGTGTCAGGACCCTGACAGCATCTATAGGCCTTCATGACCAGCCAAACCTGGGGTGTCACCCACAACTCTGTCCATTGGCCCTGAGGACCAATGAAGCCCAGGCCTTAGTTTCAGCCCCACTTGATCTATGGTGTAGGTGTACAGGTCTGCAGATGCAGCCATACACACAGCCTTGCCTGCCCATGGGCCTTGCAGATTCCTCAATTCTCAGCTTGATTCTTTATGGGATGTACAATGGAACGACACTATGGTCCTTCAAGTGTTAGGTGCAGCTGAATCATGGAGGCCTAGGAACTTTCTGCTTCCTTTCTGCCCATTCCTTGGTTGGATTTTGGAGGAGAGAAAGGAAAAGCAGGTCAGGTGTTGGGTGCCAATAATTGAATGTGGTGAGCAGAACCATCACTTGTGAAATGATCTAAAGTTTATGCTGAATCAAAACTCTTATCTTCAGCTCATTTCTTGGTGGCCTTAAAACTTCTACAGGAACCTGGAAGCTCTGAGATCCCTTCCTCTCCCTTGCTTTTATCAATTAAGTTGATAGTACCCAAGTAGGAGGCATTCTTTCCATTCTGTTACAGCCTAAGGCACGCCATGGTTTACAGAGATGCCAGGAAACTTGCAGAAGAACCACAGTCCTCTGGACAAGAAGGTGGATGTTCCCAGCAATCTCAGGAGGCATGGCGTACCAATTCCTGTGCTCAGGGAGCTGGTCAAATGCCTCATCTCCATCTCTGCAATGGTGGCTTAGATGCCTGGCTCATGGGTAAACTCTCTCTGTGAATACTGACAGGTACTGAGCAACCTGCTCTGACCTCAGATGTGGCCCTGCTCGGAGCTGGGCCTTGGACTCGAGCCCTCCTGAGCTCCTTCCACCCTGGAATTCTCCTGCGATGAGGAGATCTTCACCTCCAGCTTAGTCTCTTGTAGGGCGCATGGCAAGACACGTGCTCATTAAAGGGTTTGTGAAGAAGAGACTGCTGGGGGTCTCTATTCCAGCCTGCAGACTGGCTGTGACTTTGTGGAGTTGAACCATGAAGAACTCAAAAGGTTGAGATCACAGCAATGCTCCTCCTGGTCCATTTCATTCTCCCTAAGGCTGAACCTACAGCTCCCAAGAGGCAGTTTGTGGCTGTTTCCTCTGTCATAGCTTTACTCTGTCACCTCTCAATATATCTGGAGAGACTTACGAGCTTGCCTTGTGCCTCCTTCAGCAGGCTAGAGGGGCCCAGTTCCCTCAAACTCTCCTCACAGCTTCTGTTTTAGGCCTCTCACTCCCCCATGGCAGACCTCCTCTGGGCCCTCTCCAGTATCTCCACTTTCCTTTTGAAAGGTGAGGCCCACTGGCTTCTACAGCACCCAGACCCTTTCCTCATGGCATTCCTTAGTTGGGCAGGTCCCTGCCCATGCTGCTGTTTCATGGAGTTTTTCTGCAGCTTTTCCTTCTTAACCTTCAGGTTTCCACTGGCCATGTCCCCAGTTGTGTTGAGGTCCCTCTGGACAGAACCTCCAGCAGTCCAGCTTTTAAAGTGTGTGTGCCAATGGTCATCCTGAGTCGTGGAGCCTCTAATGAGATTGTAAATTAGATTGGTAGATGCAGGACACTACAGAGGGGAAAAGAGTAGTAATGCAATGGAGTGGCCAAGCAAGGTAGAAAGCACCACGGTAACCATCTCAGAAACATCAAAGGAGGGTACAAAGTGAGCAAACACATGGCTAATGGGCAAATGCTGAAAAGGAGTTGGCTTTTTGGATGGAAGGGGAAAAGGATGGCTAAAGAGACGACTTGAGGTGGGAGAAGAATGAAAAGGGAATGAAAGGGGAAGGAAAGAAAGGATCAGGTCTGTTTGGGGATACCTGACAAGAAGGCCAACATCTGAGCAACACTGCCTGGAGCAGAAGAAAGCTGCAGCTGGTCTGACTCTACTGACATCTGACTGACTTCCATGGTTGTGGGGAACCTGAGAGCTTTCCCTACTGTCATCAAGGGCAGATCCAGAGGGGAGGGAACCAAAGCATCATTTGGGTTTCCACTCTCCTGACTGAGATTTCAGGAGGTCTTTGGTCCAACCTCCTGGTCACAGCATGATCAGCTATGGAGTCGGAACACATTGCTTAAAGGTTCCAGTGCGGGCCGAAAGCACCCAAGGACAGAGATGGCACAACATCTCAGGGAAACCTGCTCCAATGCTTGCATGCCCTCAAGGAGAAATAGATTTTCCTTCTCTCTGGCCTGAACATTCCTGATTTCAAAAGCTGACAATTGTCCATTATCCTCCTACCAAACACCATGGTGACAAGACTGGCTCCATCTTCCTGAAAACATCTCTGCAGTGACTGGCAGGCTGCTGTGACGCTCCTGAGGCCTTCCCTTCTTCAGCTTGAACAAGAACTTTTCCCTCAGTTTCTCCTCCAAGGAAAGCGCTTCAGCCCCTGAACATCTTGGCAGCTCTCCTCCGACCTCTCTCCCAGTTGTCAACATCTTCCTTGCTGTGATGGCTTATCTCTGAACAGTAGCCCAGCAGCCACACAGCTGCTTACTCCCTCCTCCCCTTCCCCAGTGGAGGCCCAAAAATTGACACAGTACTGTCACACTGGTGGTCTGAGGAGCAATTAGAGGGAAACAATCATTTCTCTCACTCCTTTGGTGACATTCCTGTTCACACACTCCAGAACACTGCTGGCTGCCTTTGCTACCAGGCACAAGGTGGGATCTCATTGAGCTTTCTGTCCCTCAGCATCACCAGGAGCTTTTACACAGAGCTGCTCCACAGCCAGGCATTCCTCAGCCCCTTCTACTTCCAGCTGTCAGTCTAGCCCAGGAGCGGGACCTGGCATTTGTCCTTCCTCTGTCCCACGAAGTTCCTGACAGGACTGTCCTGCTGCCTGTCAGGTTTCCCCTGCATGGCATCCCAAAGGCACGGCAATGGTCCTCCCGATGTACTGTTATCGACCAATGTGGTGACAGTTGCCTCCTCCTGGCCATGGGTATAGGTATTAAACTGCGCAGGGCTCAGGAGATTCTTCTGTGCTGCCCCACAGTGCCCAGTATGTCCCAGTCACTGCCAGGTAGAGTGTGACCCCTTCACCACTGCTCTCTCAGCCTGATCATCCATCTGGTGAGTTCCTATCTGTTTGTTGCCCCACCATGAGTCAGGGCCACGAAGATGATCAGAGGGCTGGAGCACCTCTCCTATGAGGACAGATTGACAAAGTTGAGATTTTCTGCATGGAAAAGAGAAGCTTCCGCAGAGGCCTTATAGCGGCCTTCCAGTACCTAAAGGGGACTTATGAGAAGGATGGGGAGAAACACTTTAGCAGGGCCTGTTGTGAAAGGACGAGGGGTAATGCTTTTTAAACAGAGGGAGGTAGATTCAGACTGGACATAAAGAAAAAAAAATTTTAGAATGACGTGGTAGAACAGTGTCCCAGGTTGCCCAGAGAGGTGGTGGATGCCCCATCCCCGGAAACATTCCAGGCCAGGTTGGACGGGGCTCTGAGCAAGCTGATCTGGTTGGAGATGTCCCTGCTTCTTGCAGGGGGGTTGGACAGGATGACCATTAAAGGTCCCTTCCAATCCAAACCATTCTCTGAGTCTATGACCTATGGCTTTCTTGTTTTACTCATGGCCTTGTAGAACAAATGCTTGGCTGCTTGGCAGGAAGCCCCAAACAGGCTAAATAATTTCATTTGTTCACTTTTCCTTTTCCCTGTTATTCACCCTCACAATTTCATTCCCTTGACATCCTTGTATCCTCCCATGCACACAGCCCATCTCTCGTTACCCTTTCCTCCTTGGCCATACTTTGGCTTCCTTTGTCCCTTCGTTTGGTGTTTCGGAGATTGTCAGCACAGGAACGTGTACCTTGCTGAGCAATTCCATTGAACACGGGCTTCCTTTTATCCTCTGTAGTGTCCTGCAGTTCCCCATGCTGTTCTCTTGTCAGAGGCACCATGTGTCAGGGTGAGCCACCTGCACGCATGCATTAACAGCTGGCCCAACAGAGCCTCATTCCTGGGGGACCCTGAGAAACTCTGGGATTCGGCAAATAGAAAGCTCCTATAGTTTTACAAGGAGAAGTGGGCAGTCCTTTACTGGGGGCAAAATAACTCCATATCCGAGGGAAGACTGAGGCCTGAACAGCTGAGGAGGGACTCTGAGGAGAAGGCACTGGGCATTAAGAGGGATGCCACATGAGCCAGTGATGCATGCTCACTGTGAATCAGGCCAATGGCATGAGGGGGACTGCGGGCACCCAAACAGGGAGTTATCATCCACTTTCACCCAGCATTGCTGTGACCACACCTGGACTAGTGTATCTGCCTGTGGGGCTCACTGTTCTGAAGGAATGAGGAGGAACTGGAGAGGGTGCAGAGGAGATCTGCCAGGATGAGGTTTGGGGCCTTTGTGGAGAGGCTGAGAAACCTGGGCTTCTTTAGCCTGGTGAAGTGGAGGCCAAGGGCTCCACAGCAGCAGCCTGCAATTGCTTGGAGGATGGTTTCAGAGATTGTGAAGCTTTTCTTGGTAGTGGGAAGAGAAGGAAGCTTCCAGAAAGTGCAGCTTAAAAGGTTCAGACTGCAGGGGAGGAATAAGAAATCTCCATCAAAGGGTAGCGTTGTGGTGCAAGAGGTCACCCAGAGGGAGTCTGGATCAGCACATGGCTTTGTGTTTCAAGGAATGGCCAATGAGAGTGGAGAGACATCAGTGAAGATATAGGAATGCTGAGGTGAGAGCTAGGTAGAAAAGCAAGATGGATGTCAACAGCCTGAAGGGAAAATGGTGCATGAAGGGGACAGTATGAGTAAACCTGCAGTACAGATGGCCAAGGGCTCTGGCAAGGCTGAAAGACCAAGCTCTTTGTCCCCTTGAATACGGCAGTTTCCTCTGCCACCAAGGCCTACTAGGATGAACCTTATCTTTGGATTCTGGACTTTGTTTCATCCTCATCCCTTCCCTTGGGGAAGCCAGAACGTGCTGTACAGTTTTCCTACACTGGGCATTGCTCACCCTCACACACCACTGCCCCCAGGAGTCACATGTGAGGGACAAGATCAGCCTTCCTAGGGCCTGGGGGTCATGGTTTCGCCCTTCTGCTTCATGAAACAAACCAAGGGTCTTCTCAGCATTACAGCCACCTGCACAGTGCCTTTGCCTACCTGCAGTAACAGGCTCCAATTATTTGCTCTAACGAGCCCATGGGGAGGCTTTGTCAGTAATGACCCTCAGTGGGGCCTATTAATGCTTCAAGAAAGTTCTAACGAGCCATGTATCTTCCTGTAATTTTCTTCAAGTCTTCAAGACAGCTAATTGGAGAGGTTTCATAGTGTAGTTAAGGAGGAAAATGTCCTAGTGCACCTAATAAAAATGTTCTTGCTTTTAAAGGATATTTTTTGTTACTTTTCAGTTGAAAGAAAAGGTGATAGCGGCATTCTCCAGCTGATGTTGGTCCAGAGTGTCTCCTGTTCTGGTTTTGTTAGTGAGCGGGGGGCTAAGGTGGTGGCTTCTGTAGGAAACTGCTAGAAGTTGCTCCCCTTTGTTTAGTGGACTCGGACGGGCCTAGGGCGAACCCGCTGCTGGCCAAGGCCGAGCCAATTGGTAGCAGAATGTCCCGTGATAACACCTCTGCGATAACGTATTTAAGAAGGGGAAAACAGAAAAAGAGGGAGAAGATGTGAAGCAGCTGAGCGGGGGGCAGAGACGGGGAGGCGTGAACCTTGTGGGCCTTGCAGGCCTGGCCTGGCTGCAAGAAGTGGAGAGGAGATGAGCAGTTGAAGTGAATAAGATGTAAAAAGGATCCTGAGAGGCGTCTGCCAGCCTGTTGTGAGGAACGGCTGCAGACGCCAAGGTCAGTTCAGAAGGAGTGGGAGGAGTAATGCGGCTCCTGGCCAAGACTCCTCTGCAGCTCATGGTGAAGACCATGATGGAGCGGGTTGTCCCCCTGCAGCCCATGGAGGTCCACGGAGGGGCAGAGATCCACCTGCAGCCCGTGGAGGACCCCACGCCAGAGCAGTTGGAGGCCTGAAGGAGGCTGTGGCCCATGGAGGGCCCGCTGGGACAGCTGTTCTAGAGGGACTGCACCCCGTGAAAGAGATGACCCACACCGGAGCAGTTTCACGAAGGACTGTGGCCCGTGGGAGGGACCCCACGATGGAGCAGGGGAGGAATGAAAGGAGTTCTTCCCCTGACGATGACGCAGCAGCGTAAAACAATGCATGATGAACTGACCGCGACCCCCATTCCCTTTTTTCCCTCCCTGTGCCGCTCGGGAGGGGAAGGTAGTAGAGATAATGTTAAGCCCAGGAAGAAGGAGGGGTGGGGGGAGGTTATCTTGTTCCCTGTCTCATTCTCCTGCTAATTTTAGAAATAAATGAGTGTTTTTCCCCAAGTTGAGTCTGTTTTGCCTGTAATGGTAACTTTAAGGATTTCTCCCTGTCCTGATATCGAACCTTGAGCCGTTTTTCTTATATCATCTCCTCCTATTCTCTCGGAGGGTGGGGGGAGCTAGAGAGAGATTGCGTAGTCCTGTCCCGATCGGGGCTGAACTATGACACTCCTCAGGAGGTCTGGACATGTAGGAACAGCAGTCCCTTAAAGTACAACACAGTATGGACAGCCTTCCTCCTCACCTCCCTTACCCCACCATTTGTCTCATTGGCCACCTCGGACTTGCATCACTTTTCCTGACATCAGACTTCTCCACTGAAGTCTGCAGCTGGATGTTACAGCTCCTTTGCACCATCTCCCACCTGCTCTCCTTAGAGAGCTGGCTGCACACTGGCACAGCAGGATTTGTCCTCTCTGCAAGCAAAGAAAAGAGAAGCCAGAGAAAGCTTCCTAAAGAGTGAAACACACTCCTCAAGCACATGCTGAGGGTGGGATATCTGAAATGAGGCTGCCTTTCTACAAGGGATCTCTTATGAGAAATATTCTAGACAGGGAGATACAGAATGATAGATGTAAACACAATGACAGAGTTGGCTAAAGAGACAGCTAGGCCACTGACAGTCAGGTGAGATTTAACTCCCTGAAGCTCAGAGCAGCAGCACAGGTGGGCACTGTCTGAATGAACAAAGAGTGAGGGGAGGAGAAAACTGGACAGGAATGAAAAGGGCCTTGGGCTGGACACTGCTGAAAAGATGACTTCAGAAATGGTAAATGTATCAGGAAAGGTGACAATATATGAAAGATGAGAGAAATTAAATACAGTGTACGAAAGGCAGAATAGCAGTAATGAAATGACAGGAGAAGACGGATATTTCTGTGGAATATCCCTTTTGAAAGGTCGTGGCATTGGTAGAGCTGTCTTGTGAGTGAGGACAAGCAACGGTTGCATCCTTCTCTGAAAGAAGCCAAAAGTGCAACCCAGGGAACCACAGGCTGTACAAGCTCACAGTGGTGAGCAGTAAGCGACTGGTATCTCTTGGGTGATCTTTCTGGGCACCTAGGAGAGCAAAATGTGTCCAAATGCAGTCAGCACGGACTTACCAAGGGTAAAGCATGCCTCACCAATCTGAGTGCCTTCATGATGAAGTAACGACATTTGTGCATGAGGGGAGAACACTGGACGATGTTCACTGTAACGTCAGCAAGATTTTTGACATGGTCTCCTTCGATATAAGGACAAGAAATTGGAAAAGGAATTGCCTGGATGGCCGCACTCAGAGAGTTGTGGTCAACTCAATGTCCAGGCAGAGACGGGTGAAGACTGGTGTTCCTCAAGGGTCAGTGTTACGTCCAGCCCTGTTCAACATTTTTGTCAGCGACATGGACAGTGGGATAGAGTGCACCCTCAGCAAGTTCGCCGATGACACCAAGATGTATTGTGCAGTCGGCACACTGGAGGGAAGGGGTTCCATGCAGAGGGACCTTGACAGGCTGGAGACGTGGGCCCATGTAAATCTCATGAAGTTCATCCAGGCCAAGAACAAGGTCTTGCACGCCGGTTAGGGCAATCCCAGGAACAAATACAGGCTGGATAGAGATTGGATTGAGAGCAACCCTGAGGAGAAGGACTTAGGAGTGCTGGTGGATGAGAATCTCAACACGAGCCGACAATGTGCATTTGCAGCCCAGAAAGCCAATGACGTCCTGTGCTGCTTCAAAACGAGCATGGCCAGCAGGTTGAGGGAGGTGATTCTGCCCCTCTGCTCTGCTCTCATGACACCCCACTTGCAGTACTGCATCCAGCTCTGGAGTCCCCAACATAAGGACATGGACCAGTTGACAAGCGTCCAGAGGGGGTCACGAAGATTATTAGAGGGCTGGAGCACCTCTCCTATGAGCACACACTGAGAATTTTGGGGCTGTTCAGCCTGGAGAAGAGAAGGCTCCAGGGACATCTCATAGCGGCCTTCCAATATCTAAAGGGGGCCTAAAGGAAATTCAGGGAGTAACAATTCAGCAGGGCCTGTTGCAATAGGACAAGCAGTTATGGTGTTAAAATAGAAGGAGGTAGATTCAGATTAGATATTAGGAATTTTTTTTCACACTGAGGGTGGTGGGACACTGGAACAGCTTGTCCAGAGAGGTGGTGGATGCCCCATCCCTGGAAACATTCCAGGCCAGGTTGGATGAGACTCTGAGCAACCTGATCTGGTTGAAGATGTCCCTGCTTCTTGCAGGAGGGTTGGAATAAATAACCTTAAATGTCCCCAACCCAAACCATTCTATGATGCTATGATGGTCTTGTATCCAAGAGAGGACATTACAGTCTAGAAGGGCAGATGAACAGATGGGTGAAACAGCAGCTGGATGATCAGGCTGGGAGAGCCATGCTGACGGGGTCATACCCTATCTGGAGGCCACTGGGACACAGTGGGACATTTTGGGGCAGCATAGGAAACTCTCCTGGCCCTGTGCAGTTTAACACCTGTATCCATGCCCCAGAGGAGGCAACTCTCACCGTGTTTAACAAGAACAAAGGCCGGGTTCTGTACCTGGGATGAAATAATGCAAGGCACAAGCATAGACTGGGAGAGGAGTGGCTGGGCACGAGCCCTGCAGAAAAGGATCTGGGGGTGCTGGTCGACAGCAGGCTCAGTGTGAGTCAGCAGGGATCCCTGGCTGGGGACTCTGTGCTTGTCTAGTTTGGAAAAAATGAGGCTAAGGAGCGACCTCATTGCTGTCTACAGCTTCCTGAGGAGGGGGAGTGGAGAGGGATGTGCTGAGCTCTTGTCACATTAACCTGTGACAGGATGTGTGGGAATGGTTCAAAGCTGTGTCAGGGGAGGTAAAAAGATGAAAATAACAAGCATTTATTTAACGAGAGGCTAGTCACACACTGGAACAGGCCTCCTAGAGCGGTGGTCGATGCCCCTGTCAGTGTTGGAGAGGCATTTGGACAATGGCCTTGCTAACAGGCTTTATGTCTTGGTCAGCCCTGAACTGGTCAGGCATTTTGACTAGATGATCATTGTAGGTCCCTTCTAATTGAAGTAATCTAAGGTAATGCAATCCAGTCCAATCCAATCCAATCCAATCCAATCCAATCCAAGCTATTCTATTCTATTCTATTCTATTCTATTCTATTCTATTCTATTCTATTCTATTCTATTCTATTCTATTCTATTCTATTCTATTCTATTCTATTCTATTCCATATACCTGTACAGGGAGGATCCCTCCAGCAGCTGGACCCAGGCACTCAGCCACCTCAGCAGCTGCCCCTGGATACCAGCCTCCCCAGAGACAGGCATCTGGAAATACGAGCCCCCAAGGCTGTAGCCCCATTCCAGATGCTGGTACAGACCTCCCCAGTCACACGCACACAATCTTAATGTCACACACTGCAGACTCTCAGTTGCTGGCACTAATGACATACTAGTGATCCCCTGGTCCTGCTCCAGCTGCTGCACTCACACCCCTGTGCTCACACGTTCACTCAGAAGAGAGACTCCCACACAGAGGAAAGAGTTAGAAATTAAGTTTAATGAGAAGACAGGACAGACTGCACTGGTCAGTATCCTCCCATAAACATCCTGTAAGAGGTCCTCTCCAATCCAAAAATGCTCTTCCCCTGCATCCCATGATGTGTCCTACACTACCAGGCAACAAGACCCTCAGTCCAAATGGTGATCCAGAGAGCTGCTCTCAGTGACTCATCCTGATGGGTTTCCCACCTGGACCATGGGGCTGATGGCTCTCCCAGGGCAGCCCTGGAAGGAGCTGGGACAAGATGTTCATTCCTCAGGAGCCTGTAATTTGGGTTCCCACCTGCCACTGTGCCTCTGTGCTCCTCTTGGTTTGTGGAGATGGGCTCTTGACGAGCTGGTGGCTCTCCTGTGATGTGCCTGGGAGCAGCTGGGGCAGGGCATTAACTGAGTTACTCCTCCTGTCCTTGTTTGTGCCTTCTTTTTGTGTGCAGATGAGCTTCTTATCACTTAACCTGACACAATCCAGCAAGAACATCTGTTGCCTGAGGCATCTCAGGTGTTTGGACATTACATACATCTGCACTGGTATTACTCCACACGTGACAGCAGCTCATTGGAATTGCTGTCCAGGAATGCATCACGATCAGGAGAAAAGCTGTGGTGTCGCACAGGCAATGGCTTCCTTCAGGGCCAGTCTCACAGCCTGGTTTCTAAGACTGTAGATGAATGGGTTTAAGAATGGATACAAGACAGTGTTCAGCAAAGCTACCACTGTGTTTGTCTCCAAGGAAACATCTTTGGAAGGACGCACGTAGAGAGCAATGCAGCTCCCGTATACAATGGCCAAGGTGGTGAGATGGGAAGAACATGTCGTAAAAGCTTTCTTCCTCCCAGAGGCTGCTGGCAGGTGTAGAACAGAGAAAAGGATGCCCATGTAAAATGCCAGAGTTAAACATAAGGAACCCAGTATGACAAATGATATTAAAACAGAGTCTGTTTTCCAAAGCAGGCTGGTGTCAGAGCAGGACAATTTGAATAAGGGGGAGTTGTCACAAAAGAAGTGGTGGATCTTGTTTGAGCCACAGAAAGTCAGCTTGGAGAGGAGGAGCAGCCGGTAACTAAAGAGTGTGATGCTCAATACCCAAGCAGCAAGAACCAGGTGGATGCAGAGCTGAGGCTTCATGATGGCAGCGTAACGCAAAGGCTGGCAGATGGCAACATAGCGGTCAAAGGACATGACAACAAGTAGGACAAATTCCGCAGAGCCCAAGGCAAAATAGAGATAGGATTGGGCAAAGCAGCCGCTTAGTGAGATTGTTCTCCTGCCAGAACCCAGGATCAGCAACAATTTGACACTTGTGGAGGACGTAAACCAGATTTCCAAGAAGGAAAGATTGCTGATGAAAAAGTACATGGGGGTTTGCAGGTGGGGATCCACACACACGAGGAAAATGATGGTTGCGTTCCCCGTCACTGTTGTCAGGTATAGGAGCAGAAGGAGCAGAGACAGAAACAGTTGCAGTCTTTGATCAAGCCCTGAGAAACCCTCCAGGATGAACTCGGTAACTGCAGTTGTTCCGTTTTCTGGTGCCGTGCTGAATTTCAGTTCATCCTGCCAGGACAGGAACATGGCAATGAACAAGCGTGGTGCTTTCACACGCTGGATGTAAAGTTCTGTCCTTCCTTTTCTGCTTCTTTCCCTTCCTGCTGTCTTCCTATGTAACACAGGCAGAGACAGTCCTTCAAGCATTTTTCATTTCTTAATTTTCCTGGTTTACATTTTAGTTACAGTCCTCAGATAAGTTGTTCTTTCTACCTTTTTCAAACAGTCACAAAGGATTATTTCTCCAGAACAGAGGATTTAAAAGTGGCTGATAACTATTTCACCCCATTCCTGGGAAATTCCAAATTCACTCAGACCTTTTGCAAACATCTATCACACTTACATGCAAAATTTGTCTATTAAAAAAATGTTAAACCATCAAATCAAATCTAATCAAATATACGTCATGAAACCTGTTCCTTCTACATTCCACTACTTGCCTTTTTGGACTTGTAATCTCGGAGAATCTGTTGATTTCAAAGTAAGTACGATCAAGTATCTTTTTTGGAATCCCTGGCTTGCTTCCACAACTTCCTGCTCTCTGTTTTTTTCAGGAAAGGGAAAGAGGGTGGATCAGGGACCAAGTACATCTTGCCTTCTTCAGTATTCTAAAGAATGACTGAAATGTGTTGTGGTTCCACTCTGTCTGTCACACAGTCTCATCTGTCTGCACCGAAATGCAGCTGTTTCCAAACACTTGCTCAGTGCTATTCCTGTGAAATGTCCTGACCCCAATGCAGAGCAAGAGAAGAGTGTCTGGAAGAGATCTGTAATCTTTCTTTTCCATGCCAGTTATAGGCTGGGAGGACCCAGCCTCTGGCGTTTTCTCTTGTCTCTACTGACTACAGAGGGAGCCTGGGGAAAACAAGTTCTCGCAGGCACCTGCAGGGAAGTAGATGAAACTCACCAGTCAAGTCTCCAATCTCTCATTATTATTTGTTTTTAAATTCAAAAGACACATCTAACAGAAGGAAGCACAAGAAAAATACAGGCAATAAAGGCTGATGTTTTCCCTTAATCTTTAGATTTCTTTTCAGACAGAGGAAGGAGCAGAGCAGATGACTCCAAAAAGAGGATGATTCAACATGCAATAGGAGGAGAGGGAGGAGAGGAGATGGTGGGTTAGCAGCAGAGAAACAAAGCTTCACAGACTGTGTTGTCCGCTCAGGCTCTGTCCCAGGGCAGGATGGGTAGCCCTTGCACAAGGAGTCAAATGGGAAGTTCAGTATCGGGCAGTGCTCCATGTTTGAGGTGATGTTTCAGCCTGGGGCTCAGGCTGGTCTTAGGTCCCAAATGCCCGGCTTGATTTTGTCTCTCGTCTGGCATAGGGGAATCTCTGCACTGGCTTCGTCTGGAAAACTTTCTGAGATTAAACCACTGGCTGATCGGAGCAAAAGCTCAAGCTCAGCCACCCACAGCAGTATGAGGGCAGTGAACCAGTGAATCAGAGGGGACAGTCCCCGTTTCCATTTTCTGGGTCCGTTCAAATGCTCAAAGGGTTGTATCTTCTCACTCTGCTGGGTGACACCTACATCACCTAAAATTATTCTTCTCCTGAATGCACTTTCCTAGAGGAATCTGCAGATTTGCAGACAGCTTATGATGAAACAGCTTCTCCTAGGGCCCAGCATCGTCAAACCTGCAGCTAGCCTGTGCGACAGTGAGTGAAGAAATACAGGATGTGCAGGTGAAGGATATCCAGGTGAAGAAGGCCTTATTGTGGCTTTGCAGAGAGGTTATCCTCACCATGGTGCATATCATGTCGGCACAAACCCCAGCAGTCAGTGTGAAGGAGCTCAGCAACACAACGGAGGAGAGAGCAACGCTCATGTTTCACAGCAGCTGGTGCCCATGCAGGCTGCTCTCAGCAAGGGGATGATCCTGCAGAAGAAGCAGTCTCTACACTGGGCACAGAGGGTCTAATGGCATACAAGATGGTGGGGCTGAGCACGGACAGAAATGCCATTCCCTAGCAGCTAAAGATGAGCCTGGAGCACATCCAAGAGTTCATAAGGACAGAGCAGCGTGAGGGGTTGCAAATGGCCCTGCAGCAACTGAAAGAAGGTCAGAGAAGGCAGCAGAGAAGGAGGTGAGACACTTGTAGGCAGCTGCAAAGACACCTTAACCTCCAACAAGAGACTGAGAAACATGTGAGGGGAAATGACCAAAGGGAACTAAATATCCAAGAAGGACGAGGTGCTGAGGAAGGGACACATGGGGGTGTGGTACTTGTGGTGGAGCCAAACCACAGCAATGGTGACTGCATTCCCCATGACATCCAGCAGATAAATCACCAGCAGCAGTGTGAAAAAGGATTTTCAACTTCTGAATGACTGTCAAGGCCTTTAGGGAGAATATTCTTGTTATGGTATGATTGTGAGGATCCATTTCAGTACCTAGTCGGTTGAAGGTGTGACAAGAGTAACTGATATAACACCTGGTGCAATTCACCTTGTTATCTTTGTCAAACTTCCCTTCTCTTTTCTTAGTCTTCTTTTTCCTTCTTCAAATGGGTGAACAGAACTTCATTCTGTAGGTATTTGGATTTTCTCTACGTTTTTACTCAGCAAAATGAAACAAATACTGATCCAACCCACTTATTTTCACACACAGTACATGCCTCTCCAGCACTGCTGGTTTGCATGGGTACTCTGGACTGCCAGCTAGGAACTGATATTTCTGACAAAAGCATTGGTGCACACTCAAATGGAGTCCTCTGTGCAGTTTTGAAACTCACCGTTTTAAAAGAAAGTGAAGGTCCTTTAGTGTGCCCAGAAGTCAACAAAGTTGGTGAAAGGGCTGGAAGGCATGTGCTATGAGGAGCGGCTGAGGACTCTGGACTTGTCTAGTTTTGGGAAAAGGAGACTGAGGAACAACCTGATTGCTCAGACTATCAGAGTGTGTCCGGAGGGGGGCGACCATGATGGTGAAAGGTCTCAATTGCAAGGTTTCTGCGGAGCAGCTGAGGTCACTTGGTTTGTTCAGCTTGGAGAAGAGAAGGCTGAGGGGTGACCTCATTGCAGCCTACAACTTCCTCAAGGCGGGCAGTGGTGGAGGAGGTGCTGATCTCCTCCCTCTGGTGCGCAGTAATAGGACAAGTGGAAATGAAATGAAGCTGCGTCAGGGGAAGTTCAGATCAGAAATAAGGAAAAGATTCTTCACTGAGAGGATGGCTGGCCACTCAAACAGGCTCCCCAGGAAACTGGTCACAGCACAAAGTCTGTCAGAGTTCTAGGAGCATCTGGATGATGCTCTTAGTCATATGGTTTGGGTTTAGGTAGTCCTGCGAGGAGCAGAGGAGCTGGACATAGTGATTCTGTGGGCTCCTTCCAACTGGAGATATTCTAGGATTCTGTCGTTCTAGAATCCTTGTCACATCTGACTGAACTGTTCTGTTCTGTTCTATTGTATTCTATTCCATTCCATTCCTTTCCATTCTAAACAAACCAGAACTCCTAGTGTAAAACAACCGCCAGGTCATGTGTCTGTGACTGGCAGGTTCTCAGGCACAAGTGACATCATAGTCAACACCACAGCCCTGTGTCTGCTGATGGCCAGTCACTCAAGCACACTGGAGACTAAAGTAAGCCCATGTTCCCCTCCATGGCCAAGTGCCTCCTACTGGCTTATGACCTTCTCAGAAACAATTGATGTCATAAAAATAAGCCAAAACCATCCGCCTTCTTGTGGCCTATCAACTGATGAAACAAAAGTAAAATCATTGTGATCTTCCAAGACATGTATCTTTCAACTTCTCCAGTAGACACAACCAAGCCATGTTCCTGCTGCTGACCTGTCCTGTACTCTAGTGGAAGGGACTTGCCAACTCATATTCAAGGCCTCTTCCTGGAAGGACTCACCAGGAACTTGGGCAGAGAGGATCTCAGAATCAGTGTGGCAGCCAGGCTCCTTCTGCTGGCCTGTCAGGTTGCTGACAGATGTGAGCTTAGAAGTACCTATCCCAGCCACGAGTCAAGGGCTGACCTATCAGCTCCTTCAGAAAGAAGTGACCTCACAGCCCCTTTCCCAGCCATGTTCCTGCTGCTGGCTTCTCAACTCCAAAGAGAGAAGTGACCTCACAGCCTCCCTCACAGCCATGTGCCTCCTGCTGGTCCATGAGATCCTGAGGCACAGCTGACCACACCACAGCACGCTCACCCATCTTCCCCTTGCGGCCTATGAGCTGATCAGATACAGGTCACCTCACATTCCTCTTCCAACACCATGACATTGCTCTTGGTCCTCACGATCCCTGCCCTGCCCCAAGGGACCACACAGCTGAAGGCAGGGTGAGGAGAGAGGATGATTATGAGCGCGATAGAGCATGGGAAGGAGGGTTTCAGCAGTTAGGGTAGGGCTGTGGGATTAGAGCTCACCTTTGAGAGTTAGGGATTAGGCAAAGGCTTAGGGGCAAGGTCTGGTGTTCTGCTGAGGGTGCCTGGTTAGTGTTTAAGGCGTGGGCTAGCTTTGTGGGCTAGGGTTTTGATTAGGGCTGGAGCCAGGGCTAAGATTAAGGCTAGAATTTAAATACCAGAGATAAAGGCTAGGGGCTAGGGTGAGCAGTAGGGTAAGAGTGCGGGTAAGGGATTGTGGGTTTGAGATTTGGCTTAGGTGTAAGGTTTGAGGTTAGGGACAGCTTAACCTCAGTTAGGTCAGTACTGGTGGATTGCTGTCAGGGTGAGCAGTGGCCTTTAGGAACAGGTTAGGGCTTAAGGTTCCTGGTTAGAGATAGTGTCAGGGATTCACATGAATGTTTCACAGTCGGTGTTTTCACAGCAACATCACTATAACCCATTTGTCCTCCTCAAAATATTTTTTAATCTTTTGGCCAAGTCTCTCTTCCCTCCCCCAGAGCTCTCATCTCTCTTGCCCAGCCTTCTCCTAACCTCCCCCAGTGTGTCATCTTATTGGGGGCAGCTTGCTGACGACCTTCATGACCGCACAGTATCTCTCTCCCTGCTGCTGACCAGTCAGAAGTGACCTTACAGCCAGTGTCTGAGAGGAAACGTTGTGCTGCTGTGCTTGAAATTACAGCCTCTTCACGGCCCACCCAGCAGCGCTGGAGGAAGGTGATGCCCTGCACCATCACAGAGGTACCCTGCCTGCAACCCAGCTCATGCACCAGAAGGGTTCCTGGGCTCCCTTTCCCACACAGGTGCTCCAGTCAGCACAGGGTATCTTGGACGCAGTGGCCACCTCTGTGTAACCAACTGAATCTAGTCCAGAATGGGAGTTTTTGAAAAACATTGAAAGCTATGCAGAGAAAGCACTCTGAAACAGCTTCTTTTCTGGCAGCATTAGGCTTTTAATGATTTTTTAATGAAATTTTGCTGATCACGGAGGGATTCTGCTAGTATCTGGCTCCTTGGAGGACTGTCTGCTACTGACAGCATTTACTTTTGATCATCCAACCAGCTTCCTACCAGCCACATCATCCACCTCTTCAGGCCACATGTTAACAATCTGCTCTAAGGAGACTACGGGAGATCACTTTCAAGGACTTGGAAAAGTTCAGGTACACAACACGCCCTTCTCCCCCTACCACATGCATTCAGCAATCTCTTTCTTGTCCTTTAGATGCCACCAGCACCCTTCTGCCCCTTCCCACACCATAAGCCTTCTCCATATCACACATTTCCAGAGGAGAGCACACGAGGCAGAGCACATCAGTCCAGGTCCACGGGGCCTGTTCAGGAGAGAACCAGAAGTGATTTCTCCCAGCAGGCCCATGAATCCAATGGGTTCTCAGTGTGGCGCAGAGCTTTCCTGAGCATTTTCCTCAGGGTTCCCCTTCCCCCCAGACTTTCTAGTCTAAAGGCTGTAGATGAAGGGGTTGACAAGGGGTGTGAGGAACGTGTAGAGAAAGGACTTTGTCAAATGATCACAGGAAGACTTGTCTGGGCATCACACACCCAAGGTACGGGCGTCATGAAAAACAGTGGCACAAGTGAGGTGAGAGGAGCATGTGGAAAAGGTCTCTACCTGCCTGCACACGCTAGATGGGAGATCTGCTCCAGGGTGGCAGCTCTGATGCACACAGGATGGCCACGTGAACAGAAAGGGGGGGATGGGATCTAAAAAGCAGGTTATGAACGGGAAGAGCATGGGTGTCACGGTTTCACCGTGTGAGAGCTCCAGCAATGGGGTGAATTCACAGAAGAAGTGGTCAGCTCTGCCTGGGCCACAGAAATATATCTGGGACATGACTGCAATGATTAATGCTGATGGCAGAAATCCTCCTAGGGAAGGTGCAGTTGTCCTCTGGAGACAGATGTCCCAGTTCATGAGACTTGTAAACAGCAGAGGGTGGCACACAGCCCAGTACTGATCATAGGGTGTGGTCCCACTCAGCAAGAATGACAACTACAAAACCTATAAAGGCTGGGGCAGTAAGGAGTTCCACTATGAGTCATACATTGAAGAAGATGGACACAGGATCGCTTCTGGAAAACATTCAGTCATCATTTTCCATGCTGCTTCCTTGAGCTCCTGGTTCCTCATGCTGTAGATGAGGGGGTTCAGTGCTGGAGGCACCAATGAGTACGAAGCAGCAACCAGTAAATTCAAAGATGAGGAGGAGATGGAGGGGGGCTTCAGGTAGGCAAACATGGCAGTGCTGAGAAAAAGGGAAACCACGGCCAGGTGAGGGAGGCACGTGGAAAAGGCTTTGTGCCATCCCTGCTCAGAGGGGATCCTCAGTACAGCCCTGAAGGTCTGCACATAGGACACCACAATGAACACAAAACAGCCAACAAAGACAAAAGCACTAAATGCAATAAGTTGAAATTCCCTGAGGTAGGTGTCTGAGCAGGAGAGCTTGAGGATCTGGGGGATTTCACAGAAGAACTGGTCCACAGCATTGCCCTGGCAGAGTGGCAGTGAAAATGTATTGGCAGTGTGCAGCAGAGCATAGAGAAACCCACTGCCCCAGGCAGCTGCTGCCATCTGGACACAAGCTCTGCTGCCCAGGAGGATCCCATAGTGGAGGGGTTTGCAGATGGCAATGTAGCGGTCATAGGCCATGACAGTGAGAAGCCAGTACTCTGCTGAAAGGAAAAAGACGAATAAAAAGGCCTGTGTAGCACATCCTGAGTAGGAGATTGTCCTGGTGTCCCAGAGGGAATTGGCCATGGCTTTGGGAACAGTGGTGGAGATGCAGCCCAGGTCAAGGACAGAGAGGTTGAGGAGGAAGAAGTACATGGGAGTGTGGAGGCGGTGGTCGCAGGCTATGGCAGTGATGATGAGGCCGTTGGCCAGGAGGGCAGCCAGGTAGATGCCCAGGAAGAGCCAGAAGTGCAAGAGCTGCAGCTCCCGTGTGTCTGCGAATGCCAGGAAGAGGAACTCAGTGATGGAGCTGCTGTTGGACATTTCCTTCCTTTGGGCACTGGGTGCTGTCCAAGGAGAAAAATTCAGAGAAGTGTTAGGACAGAAAACTCTGAGTAAAACCTCTTCCATCTCCCCTAGAACCTCCCACTCCCCCAGCCTCTGTCCTTCCAGAAAGACCTTCGTGCAGCTCCCTGGCTGAGCTCTGGGTTCTGCTGGCTGAGGGTGCAATGGGGAGCAGATGATGATGCCGTGGGCTCCTGAGGAGTCAGTGCTGCTGTGCACCAACAGGCAGGTAGGAACCAGGAGTGATCTCTGTTTAAATCCCCTCATGAAATCAACGACATTTCAGCATTGTCCCTCCCAACTCACCCGGCTGCAGAGCAGAGCTGTGGGGGGTTGGTTGTGTTTGTTTTACTTTTTGAAGGCAGACAGCCTTGAATTTTCTGTTCTGCTACAAGTGCTGCATTGGGAGAGCTGGGCTGCAAACAGGCAGACCCTTAGTGCAGAGTGAGTCCATTAAACTTGATCCCAGCTGCCCTGGGCTTGCACCTCTTTAATCTGGAGGATGATCACACCCCGCTGTTCCCTTGAAAAGAAAATTGGAGACTGCTGAGAGCAGAGGAATCCAGTTTAAAACTCCCCTCCCCAGTAAAACTCCCCTCAGTAAAGATCTGTGAGCTTTCTGATCCCTTGAAGATGGGGTGTCTGGCAAAAAGAGCCAGCTTCATCCCCACCCTCTGGACTGCATTGCCCAGAGACCCACAGGCCAGAAGAGGGCTTGGGCACCTTGCTGCCATGGACACATCTGCACGGCAAGGCCTGCAGGGACAGTGGCTGAGCTGCTGCTGAACCCCCATCCCCAGAGAGCCTGAAAACAAGAGCAGCAGCAGCAGGGGCAGGTGGAGAAAGAAGGAGAAATGCCCCAGTGCTTCTGCCCAGGGCAGCAAGGCCATGGAGGGGCTGAGGGGCACTCAGGAGTCTCCTGTGCTGGAGCTCTGGCTGCAGCGGCTACAACTCACAGAGCCCATCCCACCCACCGTGTGCTCACCCCTGTCATCAGGAAACCTCCTGGCAGCAGGACCCTGCCCAGGCCCATCTTTCTGTTGGCCAGTCCTAAGGAGTGGGTCAGAAAAACACTGAAGAGATGACTGAGCTCTCTGTAGGCAAAGGAATGATGAAGGAGCTTTATCAAGTTGCTCTCAGACGTGCTGATCTGTCAGTGTAACACTATAGGAGCCTCCTTCTCTTGTCCAAATGTTTCCAATGATGGGGCACCAACCACGTCTCTGGGCAACCTGCTCCTGTATTTCATGAACCTTATTGTAAAATTTTTTTTCCAAATATCTCGTCTGAATCTAGCTCTGTCTATTTTAAAACCAGTACCTTTCACCCCATCACAACAGGCCCTACTGAAGAGTTATTTCTGTAGGCCCCCTTTAGATATTGGACGACCGCTATAAGGTCTCCCTGGAGCCTTGTCTTCTGCAGGGTGAACTGCACCTCTCTCAGCCTGTCCTGATAGGAGAGGTGCTCCAGCCCTCTGATCATCTTCATGGACTTCCCTCGACTCTCTCCAACTGCTGACCTTTGGGTTCTGCTGGCTGAGGGTGCAATGGGGAGCAGATGATGATGCCGTGGGCTCCTGCGGAGTCAGTGCTGCTGTGCACCAACAGGCAAGTAGGAACCAGCAGTGATCTCTGTTTAAATCCCCTCATGAAATCAATGACATTTCAGCACTGTCCCTCCCAACTCACCCAACTGCAGAGCAGAGCTGTCGGGGGGTGGTTATGTTTCTTTTGTTCCTGCCCCCTGTCCCACCTGAGGAGGCTTTGCTGAAGGCAGACATCCCTGGCATCTCTGCTACACTGCAGGTGCCATCCTGAGAGCCCTGGGAGGCAAAGGGACAGAGCCTTGGTGCACAGGGAGGACAGACAGTATGTCCATCCGTCCTGCTGTCAGCTGCCCTGGGCTCACACCTCTCTGAGTCAGAGGATGAGCACACTCAGCTCTTCCCCTGAAAGGAACTGGATGCTCCTCAGAAGAGAGGAACCCAGTTTCAAAATGCAGATGATCTCCACACTCTTCTCTCCAGGGAAGAGCTGTGAGGGTATGGATGCCCTAAAGATGGGGTGTCCTTAAGAGAGAGCCAGCTTCATCCCCACCCTCTGGACTGCATTGCCCAGAGACCCAGGGAATCCCTGCTCTGGAGCATCTCCTCCTCCACGCTGGAGAGAGATCTCTGTGGGCTGTGGCAGCTGGACAAGACCCCTCCAGGAAGCTCCTGTTCATTGCCCTGCAGCCAGAGACTTACCGTGCAGAGGGCTGTGAAGGTTTCTCCTCCAGTGAGCTCTCAGCCCAGGCCGCCTTTACCCTCTCTCTGCCCTGCCTGTCCCCACTCAGTGCCTGCAGCAGTGCCCTCCGCCCTGCTGCGCTTGGCAGAGCAGCTGCTCCTGGGCAGAGCTGTCTCTCTGCCGTTCTGCCTCCTTGCCGTGAGCTCCCTGCGTCCCAGGAGCCTGGAGCAGCTCAGCAGCAGAGGACCAGCCCAAGGATTTTAATGACCTCTCTGGTGGGTTTGGGGCTAAGTCCATGAACCTCAGACAAGGTGAGGAAGTTGAGGAAACCTCTCCAGAAGTCAAGGACAGATGCAAACTCCAAAGTTTCTTGGAGCACTAATGGGTCCCACTGAGGGACATTACTGACAAAGCCTCCCTGGGGCTGGTGAGAGCAGAAACCTGGAGGCAGAGATGACAGGCAAAGGCAATGTAGAGGTGGCTCTGATGCTGAGCAAATCTGAATGGGCATTATCTCTTTCTTATATTGGTTCTCACTGTGAAGAACAGCTTCACCACCACTGAAACCCCCATTGAAGCACTCTTAGGCTACTCCTATACTGTCTGGAGCATCCACAACGTTGGGCCAAAGAAGCCCATGTTCCTCAGCCATCCCACACAGGTCATGTGCACCAGGTCCCAAACACCACCTCTACAGACCTCCTCTGGTCACTCTGCAGTTCCTTCCTACTTCTTTGAAATGGGGAGCCCCACACTGGGACACACCTGTCTGTGTGGGACCACAGCCGTCCTGAGATGAGTGGGATCATACCTCAGGTTGTCTGGGTGGCCCATGCTCCTCCTAATGCAGCCTTGTATGCAGCTGGGCTTCCTCATGGTGAGCACCTATGGTGTCCCTCATAGTGCCCACCACCTTCTCCTCATGGTCCCTGCTCAGTCAATCAGATTTCAGCCTGCCCTGTTGTATTTGGTTAATCTCTCCACTCTGCGGGACTGGACATTACTCCTTGTAAACCTTCCAGAGGTTTCTGTTGGCCAAAGCCCAGAGTTTCTCCAGGTTCCCATGAACTGAGCCAGCTGTTCATGTTTGTGTGCAGATGGCTCACCATGATGGTGGTGTCTCTCACAAGGTAACAGCAGGAGGAGTTGCAGGGCACTACAAATAACACCTCCAGGAGAAACTGTGGGGTCTGGGGGATCTACAAGTCACAAGGCCACAGACCTGTGCTGGGAGGGGAAGTTGCCCTTTATGGGAGAGAGCAGCAGGAGGGCCTGGAGTTCTGCCTGGGGACAATGAGTCAGCTGAGAGCTGAGTGGTCAACATGAGAGGGCAGAACATGGGCAACGTTGTGGTTGGTGGATGTCTGGTGGTGACCCCTTGGTCAGGAAGAGGAAGTAGATGAGGCCTTCTTCAGGGAATTGGAAGAAGCCTCATGTTTGCAGGCCCTGGTCCCAAAAGCAGATCTAAACTATCCCAGTATTTTGTGAAGGAGGATCACAGCCAGGCGCAAGCAGTCCAGGAGGTTTTTGGAGCACAATGACGACATCTTCCTGACAAGGGTGACTGAGCAGTCAGAGAGGTGAGGTGCCCTGTGGGACTTCATACTTACATTTGTCTGTGTGTGTTCTTGTGTGGGCCTGGGGGAACTGGGGGATGAGGGGATCCCAGGGCCAGCTGCTGGATAGACAGAGGGTCTAAAACCAGCTCCTGAAGGGAACCACACTGTGTGTGTGTCTGCAGAGTGCTGTGAACATTTCCCTCCCAATTATGCAAATCAGCCTTTATAGTATGCAAGAATTTTAACCTGAGAGAGGGAGAGAGACAGAGAGATTTCACATTGTGTACGGATTACTCATGTGCAAGGAAGCAAACTGACAGACACCAGCTCCTCACAAGAACCTGAAGGACACTCTGGACCTGAAAACAAAGACTTTACCTCTCGGAATCTCAGAGCTGTGCATGAGGGATAAAAAACACCCCCGAAACTCAACGCCAGCATGCCAGTCCCTCTAACACAGCTTTGAGACCCTCCCAGTGTCTGGCACCACAGACAAGTAAGCATAGCAAGAGCAACTCCAGGGACATCTGGATTAATCATCGTTAATCTGTGGCGATGACACAGAAATACAGTTGCTTTGCAAAGTTTTATTATGATTAGTAATCAGGAGTGTATTTGTTAACTAGTGATTAGTCAAATATTGTTGTACCTCAATGTTTGTAGGGTATAAGAACCCCATGTAAACCAGATTTGAGGTGCCCCAGTTTGGCTGGACAACACTCATGAACATGAATAAATATTCACTCTGGTAATTCTGTAAGTGCATCCTAGGTTCTCAGTCGGCATTGGCCAGTTGGGAATTTTTGTAACACTTTGGAAACCCAGAAAGGACACAGCTGACTCACCTGGTCCAATGTCTCTCTCCCATGCGTACCCCGTGACCTGCACTGCTGCCTTGTTGCCGAGTTCCTCTCAAGAGGCTGGAGCACAGGGTGATCAGTGAAGTGTGGAGCTTGTTTGGAAGTAAGGAGGTGATTTTGGAATAATGGGATGCCGAGGAAGGATAGTGGAAGATTCCCCAGCAGATTAATTGCTGCAACACTGGAACCTGATGGGATGGCTGAGTCACCAAAAAGCCAAGCCGTGTGTCAGGAAATTTGGCCAGGAGTGACTGCCTTTGGTGATGTGAACCAACCGTGGCCGCACTCTGGTTCTTTTGATTAAGCTGAGTTAATTATGCCAGCAATGGGAGATCTGGTTCCCATCACAAGAAGTAGCCCTTGGTATGTCTGGGATACTTACAGGTATCAAAGCAAATGTTCCCCTCCAGAGTGGAGAAAAAGTAGGGTTGTGAACAAATGGGAAAAATAGTATCTCTTTACATTCCAGAGCTTTTAAATCTCAGAGAAGTTTCCCCTCCAGGTTGGAAATTGAGTAAAAGTCTCTGTCTGAACAGGAAAATCAGGGACGTGCCACATTCAGCTCCACCTGCCCATGCTACTGCTCTTTCTTCTGCTTTTGATCTGGTTTCGGCTCCAGCTGCTGCTTCTGGTTTTCAAACAGCTCTCCAACAAGAAATAAAAGAGCTGGGACCGGAACCTGGTCAGCTTTCTGTGGGAACAGCCTACGTGCCATTTGCACCTGCTGATTTGGGTTTGGGGTAACAAGTGCCCAGAGTGGGATGACACAGGGAAGGTGATGCAAACTGTAGGTGGCATCTTTGGCATCTCTAGCCCTCTGTGGGCTGACATGCAGGGAGTGTTTGAGACTCTTTTCACTGCTGATGACAGAATTGAAATCTGGGAAACAATTAGCAAATGGGCCTGTGAAGCACAGGGCAGAACTCCATGGCCAACCAGTGACACAGGTCAGTCCCTCAAATTTACCAGCCAATACAGATGTGCTGTGAACCGTGACAGGAGATTGTCAGAGTCGTTAGAACTGCCAGGAAGGAAGACTGTAAATGGGGCTAAGATCCGAGGATGCCATCAAGGATATGCTGAACATCCTTCTCAATATTACACCCAATTGTTTAAACAAGTGAGCATGTTTAGAGGAGTCAGCCCTGGAAATGAGGAAAATCAGACTTTGGTGGTCTCTTTCTTTGTAGATCAGGCAGCCTCACGTATTAAGAAATATTTTTCTAAGCCCAGGATGGCCGGGCAAAGGCTTGGATGAAATTGCATTGCTACATTCATGTTTAAGGGAAAAGATGAAAGACAGCTGAAGCAAAACCCTCAGAAAGGAGAGGCACACAAAGCTCGTCTGCTGGCAGTGGCATTGAACAATAATCCTAGGTTGAGAGGACAGGGAGGGGGAGATTTCCAAGGTGGAGGCAGAGGAGAAAATGTCAGAAGCACTGGATCTCTAAGAAGAGGAGACTGTTGTAAACTGTTGTCGGTATCCTGGACAACAAGGCCATCGGAAACGGGAGTGCCCAGGATGACAAAACCCAAGGTAAAAGTGCAGAACAAAACCCAGGCCTCCCTAAAGGACCTCTCGCTGCTGCGGTGCAATCTTTCCTTGCTGTACGCAAAAAGGACAGCTCGGTGTCACCCAGGATTGGCAGTTAGCAGGGACCTGTGGTGCAGTCACTCCAGGAGCCTCTCAATAGGATTTTCTTTATGCTCCTTCTTATGAGAATCTTACATCTTTTCATTGATGAACGTAAATATTCCTGACTGATAGATACAGGGGCAAAGTTTTCTTCTCTAAACCAGTGCACTCAGCCATCTGAATCTCGATAACTTTCAGTATCTACTTGGGGAAAGATACAGCTAACATGAGCAAGATTCCCATCAAAGCTTTCCTGGGTTCTCCATTATTTTTCTAAAATTTTAGTAGAAAATTTGCAGGACGTTGGGTTTTTTAAAAAATAGAACTGGTTTTGGTATATGATGTGAAGGATTCATTAGGAATCTTACATAGCTGACACCTGTACCTTCCTGTTTGCCTTGCTGAGAAGGGCCATCGGGCTTCTCCACATAAGATACAGTTTGTAAGAGAAGTGTAAAGTATCTGGGTTTCATTCTCTGACAAGGGGAGGTCATTTACTTGAGGAATGTACTAGAGCCAGTGAAAATTGTGGCAGTAAAAACACGGACTGCGTGGATGGTGTTCCAGAGACCTTTATTGTTAGTAGGCGTTTTACACTCTAAGTTACACACAAAGTGCACACACTTAATTATCTAATTTGATTGGTAGCAATTTACTGTTCACGTGCCTTATGCTTCATTTGGATTGGTTATAGGTTTTTGGTTGTCTTTACTATTTTTGCCTTTGCTATTTCCTTTTCTTGTTCTAGTTGCTGTTTTTTGTTATTGAGCAAGCGTTGTTCCAGGACATAGCCCAAATTCGTCAATGTCAAACAGCTGCGTTGCACTTTCTGCCTCCACAATGCAAAATAAAAAAAATAGAACAGCAAAAGATAGACTGGAACTTTATTGTATTCCTGGGACTTATATGTAGATGGTGGGTCCTTATTAATGATGGAATAATGTGTATTCATATACTCTCCTCAGGGCATCCTTGAGCTCCTTGTTCCTCCTGCTGTAGATGCGGGGGTTCACTGCTGGAGGCACCACTCAGTACTGAACTGCCAGAAATAGATTTAGAACTGGGGAGGAGATGGGGATGCTTTTGTTGTTGTGATTCTTGTAAATACTGATATTCTTGGGGAAATTACAGAAACATTTGAAGGATAATGGAAGGATTACCATCTGAGTAGCCCTGCAGTGAACTGACTCTTCTTTGCCAATGTCTCATCACCAGTGCACAGCTAAGCCTGAGCTATTTTGGATGTACTGTAAAAAGTGCAGAGCAGAAGGAGATAATCACTTCTTCTGCCTGTGGTGCTGCTCATGCAGCCCTGGATGCTGTTGGCCACCTTCTCTGCTGGGTCCTGTTTTGCCTCATGAAACTGAAAGACCACCACAGCCTTTTCCCACAGAGCTGTTGCCCAGCCACACAGCTCCTGGCCTCTGTCACTGCAGCCTGTAATTCCCCTGCTCAGTCCTTGGGTCTTTTTAGAAGATGGACGCAAGATTGGCTTTTTGCTTTCTCCAGACATTACGACCTCACAAAATGTCTTGGAACAGCCTTGCTATGACATCATCCTGGTCTCCTAGCACCCTAAGATCCATCCCATCTGGTGCAACAGACTCTTAATGCTTGACCTTACCTAAGTAACCTCTGACTTCATCTCCATCCACTGCTGTGTTTTGGCTAGGCTCTGCCTTTTAGGCACACACAACTGAGAGACCTTGCTGGAGAAGACAAAGGCCAAGAGTACCTCAAACCTGTCTAGTCCTCCTCTTATGAAACCCAACAGTGGCCGCACATTCTCTTCATTTCTTCTTTCACTTTTCCTCAAGTAGGAACAGCTGATTGTTTTGCCCCTGAACTCCCTTGCAAGTGTCAACTCTGCAGCTTTCCTAAAACCAACCCTATTTCTGAATTCCTTCTTTCTTTCAAGTCTCTGCATCCATCTCCTGTATGCTTCCTTTTTGCCATGGAGCTTTCCCAGGAATTTCCTGCTTCCTCAAGCATCTCTCCTGAATATCTCTTCTTGTTTTCCTGACTGTTGGTGCAGACGGTCTTGGACTTGAAAAGCGCTGTCCTTGAAGACCAGCTCTACTGAGCTCTGCTGCCCTTCTGTGCTGCTCACATGGGCTCCCCCACTACAAATCACAAGACTAGGCCAAAGCCTCCTTCTCTGAGGTCGGGCATCTGCACTTTTCTATTTTCCTTCCTGTCACGAACCGATAAATATCCGGCCGTGAAAGGGACGAATTTCTCGGTTAAAGAATTAAGACACAACGGTGTCATACGCGTATGTTGGTTCTTTATTTCATTCACACACAAAGGATAAGGGCGGGGAGAGAAAGAGAAAGAAAGAAGAGAGAAGAAAAGAGAAAAAAAGAGGTGATAAAATACCACCATGGAGATTCAGCGTCCTGAAAGTCCGTCTTACAGAGTGGATGGGGTGGGCGCCTCAAAAGGATGACAATGCCACCACGGAGAATCATCGTCCCGAAGGTCCATCTGAGTGGTGTGGAGATCCTCAGACAGGTTCATGCGGCGACACTTTTTGTAGTCCTGTGTATCAGCCCCCCTCTTCTTCATGTTTTGGGGGCCTTTACCAGTCTTTCCATCTTAGGAGGTCAGGTGCTTCCTACCTGTGGTTTAGCTTGTGATTGCTGCATCATGCTGATCTGTCTCTGTGGTGGTGGGCGTTAGCTCTCTGCAAATGCAAGGCCCGCTTGTTCTTGGTAAGCCGTGCGGTTACCTGATGTCCAGCAAGACAGTGTCCACAAAGTCATTTTGCATCCCCCAGAGCAGGCCTCCATTGTGCAGTCCCTTGGCAATGCTGTGCATGCTTGGTATCGTCCCGGGCCTGAGCTCATGCACAGGGTTTGGCTCTATTCTGGGGGAAGGGTACAAAAACAAGACACCCCGTTTTGCAGTTCTTGGAGTTTATAAGCACATGTTGCTGCTTCAGCTACAAAACCAGGATATTTTTCTAGACATTCTTTCACAGTTATTGAAGTTTTTAGCATTGTGGTTTGTGGACGTTTTGCTCGGTTCCATCCATCCTTTAGCGATATTGAGACATTAACTAACCTTTTCTGTCTCTGACAAGGGAGGTAGATTTAGATTAGATATTAGGAATTTATTTTTTTAAACTGAGGGTGGTGGAACCCTGGCCCAGGTTGCCCAGAGAGGTTGTGGATGTCCCGTACCTGGTAAAATTCAAGGCCAGGTTGGATGAGGCTCTGAGGAACCTGATCTGGTTGAAGATGTCCATGCTCCCTGCAGAGGTGTTAGACTAGACAACATTTAAAGGTTCCTTCCAAACCTAAATATTCTAGGATTCTAAAATTTCCGCTTAAATAACATTATTTTTGGCATTCAATCTTCCTGGGGTTTTTTTTGATCCAAACACCTCATGGAAAAATGGCGCTAGACTCCTTGTGTAGAGAGACACAATAAAGAAACCAGTTCAAAATTGTTTTTCCAAGCTCCCATCTCTATTGAACTTCTCTGGAGCAAGGTGCAGCTGCAGCATGCAGGAGGGGTTCAGGAGCCAAGAGCCCAGGTGCCGCATGGGGACCTACGGCCTTTCCAATGCTCTCCAGTTTCCCCCTGCCCTTGCACCTTGATCAGAATCAGATCCCTCTCAAGTACCCAGGTGCTGCTTTGAGCTTCAGAGAGTCAGAAGCCTCGCCTCATCTCTCAGCAATAGGATTATCTCTTCATGCAGCTCCTTCACTGTGTTTGTATCTACCTGTGAAAAGCATCTCCAGTGAGGTTATCCCTTGTGGGTGGTGAACCTCATTGGAAGCACCTTAGACTTAGCATACAGATGAGGAGTGTGGGTTCTTGTTTATTAAACTTTACCATCCTCTCCTTCCCTTTGTTTGCAATGAAGGAAACCCTGCTGTGCCTGTGTGCAGCCAGGTCTCTCAGGAAAGCAGGTGGGAGTTGGTGCAGAGGAGCTGTCACCTCCAGCTGCAGACCTGGGTGGAGGAGTCTGATGTCAGGAAAAGTGATGCAAGTCCCAGGGGGTCGATGAGAGAAATGGTGGGGCTGGAGTGGTGAGGAATCAGGTTGTCCATGCAGTGTCTGACCTCCAGGAGGAGCTGGTCCTACCCATCCTGACATCATTAGCAAATCCCCTGCATCCATATCTACTGGACAATGCTGCAACCACTCCTTCTGACAACTGAAAAAGTAATAAAATTGAAAGAAAATTGAGAAACTTAAAAACAAAAAATACTTTTGTGTTGAATACTCAGTGAAAACTTCCCCTTTACGTACACTCTGGAGACTTCTCCAAGTAGTTCTCAAAGACTTGAAGATTGTAGGAAATAATTGGAGGAGACATAAGCCATGTCTCCATAAGCCATTTGCATTTTATCGAGCCCCAGGGTGCATTTGGTGCTGAGACCATGAACCTCAGACACTGAGAGGAGCCTGGACAAACCCCTGAAGAAGCCAACGTCAGAAGCAACCCCTACAGTTTCAGGGAGCATTAATGGGTCCCACTGGGGATCATTACCAACAAAGCCTCCCTGGGGACTGCTTAGAGGAGAAAATGGGAGGCAGAGATGAGAGGCAGGCAAAGGCGACGTAAAGGTGGCTCTCATGCTGAGTGAACCTCCATGTGTTGCATGAAGACAAAGGGCCATGGCCTGACCCCCAGCCCCTGGGAAGGGAGATCCTGTGGGTCACACATTGCTCAGGGCTTTTCCTGGAGCAGTGTGATGTGGGAATATGTAGTGCCTGGTGCAGGACTACGGTGCGATGCTTATGGGTCTCTCCTTGGTGGGGTGAGGAGGCCTTCATGTCCTGCTGCCATCAAGTTTTGGTGTGTCCTGTCAGGCCTTGGTGGTTCATGTAACAGCCATATTGGGGATACAGATCTTGGCTCTGTTGGGAGCTTCTAGCCTTGCCACAGACCTTGATCCTCTCCAGCACAGGGTGTTCTACAGAGTCTCACATCTGCAGCTCTTTCCCTGCACACTGTCAAAATCTTCCTTGCTTCCCTCTCTTGATTTCACCAGACTGTCTCCCTAACATTACTGATCTCTCTCTGTGCTCCCTGTTGTTCCTCAAAACTCAAAGACATGGGCTAATCTAGATTCCCTCAGGGTGACCTGTAGTGGCACAGAACTACATTTGTAGAGACATTTCTTTCTCTTCGTGTCAAATCTCAACCTCCTAAGCTGTACTTTCTTCTTTTATTTTTGTCTCATGTTCTTTCTCACTGTGAAGCAAAGGTCCACCCTCTCTGAAACCACACTTTAAGCACTCTCAGGCTACTCCTATACTGCTCTGACCCTCTCTGCCACTGGGCCAAAGATGCCCAGGTCTCTCCTTCTCTATACATAGACCATATACTTGATGTTCTGAACCCCATCTCGGGAGACCTCCTCTGGGCCCTCTCCAAAGAGTAAGAGCTTCACGGTCCAGACCATGGTCTTTGAGGGTGTTAAAGCTGGATGCTATGAGCTTCATGGGTAATGTGGAGCTGTCTGAGGCAGTGCCTCCTAGGCTCCCCTTGCAGTCAACGGAGTGGAGGAGATGATCACCTGACTTGGTTTAGATGGTCACATAAAAAAAACAGGAGGATTTGTGCCCCATATGCATCTGCTCTCTCATCTGCTGAGCAGACATTGGACAAGAGATTCTAGGATGATAAAATCACTGAGGTTCAGAGCAGACCTTGGGACATCTGTAGAACCTCAAAGCAGGGTCAGGTATACAGTCACACCTGGTTGCTCAGGGCTTGGTCCCTCTGGGTCTTGAAAATCTCCAAGGACGGAGGACTTCACAATGTCTCGTGGTGACCAAAGCTTGTTGCAACGTTTGGCTAGCCTCATGGTGAAAATATGAGACCTCCTCTTGCTGTGAGGTAATCCTCAGCCATCCCTTTTCCAGGTCGAATAAGCCCAGCTTCATCAGCTTTTCCTCACAGGGAAAGTGATCCAGCCTCTGATCATCTTCAGGGCCCTTCACTAAACCTGTTGCAGCTTGCCAACACCTTTCCAGTGCTGGGGTTCCCAAAATTGGACAGAGTGCTCTGGATGTGGCCTAACAACCTCCACATAGAGGGGGAGTGCTTTCCCCCACCACCTCCTGGCCACGCTCCTGGTTATACAGCCCAGGGCACTGCTCTCCTCTCTAGCTACCAGGGCACACGGCTGCCTCCTGTCCGGCTTCCTGCCCACCAAGTCCTTTCCCACAGAGCTGCTCCCCAGCCTGTGCCACGGCCAGGGTGAGTGCCTCGCAGGGACAGGAACTGGCACTTGTCCTTGTGGGATCTGCCCAGGTTCCTGTCAATACACCCTCTCCTCCTCCTTGAGCCCTGTCACTAAGGAGAGGCCTGGGAGACCTTATCAGCAGAGCCTGAGGCAAAGAAGGCATGGAGTGCCTCAGCCCCATCTGTGTCTGCAGTTATGCCCCCTCCACCCCAGCACTCAGCAGCCTGTTCCTTGCTCAGCCTTTACTGCAAACTCAGTGGCTGAATGTGAAGTTTTAGCCTGAATTACCACACAGATTCTCCCCTACTGGGATGGGGGAGAGAACTGAGAAGAAGGAAAACTCATGGGCTGAGATGAAGACAGTTTACTACAATCATAAAGGAAAACTACAATAACACCAGAATATAAGGATATTAAAATATAAAAATTGTACAATGTACTTTTTTTTCACCACCCGATGTCCCAATGACCCATACATCCCTTCCTGAGCAGCGATCACGGAAATGAAACTCAGCAGCAAGCAAAGGAGCAAAAGGGAGCCAGCAAGGTAGAGGAAACATTGCGAGTGAATGAGGGAGAAAGGTGGATGCCAGGAAGGCAGATACCTGCCCTGGCCAGTTCCCACTTATATACTGAGCATGACGTTTATGGCATGGAATACTCTCTTTGGCCAGTTTGGGTCAGTTATTCTGTCTGTCTTTCTCCCAGCTTCCTGCATCTGCATGTTAGCGAGACTTGGAAAGCAGGACATTGTCCTTGGTCTCATTCACAAAAACTGGTATCATCAGGGTATTTATCACAATTCTTCACACAAGAAATCCAAAACACACCGGCTACTGAGAGGAAAATTAGCTCCATCTCTGCCGAAACCAGGACACTGCAGCTCTCCATTTTTCTCTTGACATTTCCTGCAGCCCCCATCAGCTCCAGGTGATTGACAGCTTTCCTAAACACGTGCCTGTATGCTGAGGTCACACTTCCAAATTTCTCCTTCATGGCCTGTCCTGGCTTCCTCCTCCTGACTGTTGAGTTGTGACTCCAATCTGTGACCCGTTCCTGAGCCAGCGCAGCCCCACTGCCCAACACACGCCCCCACGGCCCCCCTCATCAGACACTCACAGGACAGGGTGTGTTTGGGGTGGGGAAACTGCTGTCACCAGAGGCCCCATGCCAGACCTCAGTGTCCATCCCCATCAGCCCTCCTTCTTTTGTAGTCCCCCAGTGCCCAGATCCAGCCAAGCCCCAGCCGTGTCCATGCAAGGGCTCACAAACAGCCCTGCTCTAGGGTGGCCAAGGTCTGGGTGAGAAGAGCAGCTGGGCAGGGCTGGCTCTTCCCCCAGCACAGGTGCTGAGAGCAGCAGGAGGATGGAGATGGCCACAGAGCAAAAAGACCCATAAACTGGTGTAAGTGGCCAGTGCTAGAAACATCTGACAAGGGGGGCTGGGGGGTGACAGGTGCCCTGGGGCATCTTCTCAGACTCTCCATGCCACCAAGGGAATGGACCAGCCTCCTCTTTCCTGCATTTGTGTGTCTCAGCTGCCTTCCAGGAGACTGGGCTCTGCACCACACACCCACTGCAGCGTGTCCTCCCCCTGCATGGTCAAACATCTACGTGAACATTGGTGTTGTCCTGTGCTATGTGACAGCTGTGCCCTTGGCTCCTGAATCCCCTCTGCCTGCTGGGGCTGGGCCCCAAGCTCCAGAGGAGATCTGAGAGATGAGGGTAGGGACAAATGACTACATTCCAGCTGCTTTACATATGCAATGAGCCCAGTTCCTTATGTACATTGGATTTACCAGAGAGAAAAAAAGAGGTCTCAAGATTAAGAAGAAGTTGTATGAATAATACATTATTACAATTCATATTATCACATGTTTAAAAAAAGTACAAAAAAAAAAATAGAAGAGCAAAAGACAGACTGGGATTTTACTGCATTCCTGGGAATTATATGTAGATGGTGGGTCATTAATAATGATGGAAGACGATGTATTCATGTAGTTTCCTCAGGGCATCCTTGAGATCCTGGTTCCTCATGCTGTAGATGAGGGGGTTCACTGCTGGAGGCACCATCGAGTACAGAAATGACACCGCCAGGTTCAGAGGTGGGGAGGAGATGGAGGGGGGCTTCAGGTGGGCAAATACAGCAGTGCTGATAAACAGGGAGACCACAGCCAGGTGAGGGAGGCACATGGAAAAGGCTTTGTGCCGACCCTGGTCAGAGGGGATCCTCAGCACAGCCCTCAAGATCTGCGCATAGGACACAACAATGAAGACAAAACAGCCAAATGAAAAACACACACTGACCACAAGTAGCCCAGCTTCTCTGATGTAGGCGTCTGAGCAGGAGAGCTTGAGAATCTGGGGGACTTCACAGAAGAACTGGTCCACAGCATTGCCCTGGCAGAGTGGCAGTGAAAATGTATTGGCAGTGTGCAGCAGGGCATTGAGAAACCCACTGCCCCAGGCAGCTGCTGCCATGTGGACACAAGCTCTGCTGCCCAGGAGGGTCCCGTAGTGCAGGGGTCTGCAGATGGCAATGTAGCGGTCATAGGCCATGACGGTGAGGAGAAAATACTCAGCTGAGATCAAGAAGAGAAATAAAAAGGCCTGTGCAGTGCATCCCAAGTAGGAGATGGCGCTGATGCCCCAGAGGGAATTGGCCATGGATTTGGGAGCAATGGTGGAGATGGACCCCTGGTCAAGCAGTGAGAGGTTGAGGAGGAAGAAGTACATGGGGGTGTGGAGGCGGTGGTCGCAGGCTATGGCAGTGATGATGAGGCCCTTGGCCAGGAGGGCAGCCAGGTAGATGCCCAGGAAGAGCCAGAAGTGCAAGAGCTGCAGCTCCCATGTGTCTGCGAATGCCAGGAGGAGGAACTCAGTGATGGAGCTGCCGTTGGACATTGGCTTCCTCTCAATATGGGAGTCTGTCAAAGCAGGGGAAAGTAGTGAAGGGTCAGGACTGAGTTAACTAAGAAAAACTGACTCCATTTTTTCAAGGAACCATCATTTCCCAGCCTCCGTCCTTCCAGAAAGACCTTCATGCAGCTCCCTGGCTGAGCTCTGGGTTCTGCTGGCTGAGGGTGCAATGGGGAGCAGAGGGTTCTGCTTGTGGGCTCCTGAGGAGTCAGTGCTGCTGTGCACCAACAGGCAGGTAGGAACCAGGAGTGATCTCTGTTTAAATCCCCTCATGAAATCAATGACATTTCAGCATTGTCCCTCCCAACTCACCCGGCTGCAGAGCAGAGCTGTGGGGGTTGGTTGTGTTTGTTTTACTTTTTGAAGGCAGACAGCCTTGAATTTTCTGTTCTGCTACAAGTGCTGCATTGGGAGAGCTGGGCTGCAAACAGGCAGACCCTTAGTGCAGAGTGAGTCCATTAAACTCGATCCCAGCTGCCCTGGGCTTGCACCTCTTTAATCTGGAGGACGATCACACCCCGCTGTTCCCTCCAAAAAAAAATTTGGATACTGCTGAGAGCAGAGGAATCCAGTTTAAAACTCCCCTCCCCAGTAAAACTCCCCTCAGTAAAGATCTGTGAGCTTTCTGATCCCTTGAAGATGGGGTGTCTGGCAAAAAGAGCCAGCTTCATCCCCACCCTCTGGACTGCATTGCCCAGAGACCCACAGGCCAGAAGAGGGCTTGGGCACCTTGCTGCCATGGACACATCTGCACGGCAAGGCCTGCAGGGACAGTGGCTGAGCTGCTGCTGAACCCCCATCCCCAGAGAGCCTGAAAACAAGAGCAGCAGCAGCAGGGGCAGGTGGAGAAAGAAGGAGAAATGCCCCAGTGCTTCTGCCCAGGGCAGCAAGGCCATGGAGGGGCTGAGGGGCACTCAGGAGTCTCCTGTGCTGGAGCTCTGGCTGCAGCGGCTACAACTCACAGAGCCCATCCCACCCACCGTGTGCTCACCTCTGTCATCAGGAAACCTCCTGGCAGCAGGACCCTGCCCAGGCCCATCTTTCTGTTGGCCAGTCCTAAGGAGTGGGTCAGAAAAACACTGAAGAGATGACTGAGCTCTCTGTAGGCAAAGGAATGATGAAGGAGCTTTATCAAGTTCCTCGCAGACCTGCTGATCTGTCAGTGTAACGCCATAGGAGCCTTCTTCTCTTGTCCAAACCCAAAGCTGCATTGCTGTTCTCTCACAGCCACAGCGGGAAACCGAGAGCACAGACCCTGGAAAGCACCTTTCCTTCCAGGCAGCCCCTGCCTGCTTGTGCTTCTTGAAAAGCTGCCTCTGCCCATGTCCTGGGAGTGACCTGGAGCTGTGAGAAGCTCTGAGCCATGCAGCACTCTCTTGTCAGTAGAAGGACCCTGCCCTGATGGGGGTCTCTCCTTCCACCCACAGCCTCTCCCCAAACACCATGGGGAGCTCCCCGGGCAGGCTGAGTGCTGAGGCCGGCAGAGGCAGAGTCCCTGCCCCAGCACACAGCCCCTGGGGCGCAGGGACCCTGCTCTGAAGGACAGCCCTGGGCACCCCTGGCTGCACACACACATTCACACCCTGCAGCCGTCCCTGGGAGAAGGCAGCCGTCGTGCCCTGTCCCTCTGGCAGTGCAGCAGGGAATCCCTGCTCTGGAGCATCTCCTCCTCCTCCTCTACACTGGAGAGAGATCTCTGTGGGCTGTGGCAGCTGGACGAGACCCCTCCAGGAAGGTCCTGTTCATTGCCCTGCAGCCAGAGACTTACCGTGCAGAGGGCTGTGAAGGTTTCTCCTCCAGTGAGCTCTCAGCCCAGGCCGCCTTTACCCTCTCTCTGCCCTGCCTGTCCCCACTCAGTGCCTGCAGCAGTGCCCTCAGCCCTGCTGCGCTTGGCAGAGCAGCTGCTCCTGGGCAGAGCTGTCTCTCTGCCGTTCTGCCTCCTTGCCGTGAGCTCCCTGCGTCCCAGGAGCCTGGAGCAGCTCAGCAGCAGAGGACCAGCCCAAGGATTTTAATGACCTCTCTGGTGGGTTTGGGGCTGAGTCCAGGAACCTCAGACAAGGTGAGGAAGTTGAGGAAACCTCTCCAGAAGTCAAAGTCAGAGGCAAACTCCAAAGTTTCTTGGAGCCTTAATGGGTCCCACGGAGGGACATTACTGACAAAGCTTCCCTGGGGCTGGTGAGAGCAGAAACCTGGAGGCAGAGATGACAGGCAAAGGAGATGTAGAAGTGGAACTGATTCTGAGAAAACCTGGACGTGTTATATCAAGCCAGAGAGCCAAGCCCTGACCCCTAGGCACGGGAAAGGGACATCCAGTCCCTCACATTTCTTGAGACTCTTTCTGGGGCACTGTGATGTGGGGATGATGTGCAACGCCAAGTGCAAGAACAGGCTGTGACACCTCCCTGCTCCTGAGCGGGGAAGAGGAGTCCATGAGGCCCTGGTGCTGTCATCATAAAGTTTCTCCTATGTGGCACAGGCAACAGCCACGGCCAAGGAGAGAAAGATGTCGGCTCTGATGAGGTTATTCAGCATTGCCAGCTCCCTCAACAATCTCCAACACAGGCTGTACTCTGCTGCCCCAAGCCTGCACCTGTTCCCTTCAAAGCTGTGGACACCTACTCCTCTTCTTGTTCTCATCTGAGTATCTTACTACCACTACTGATTTCTCTCCACCGTCCCTCACTGTGCCTTGGCACACAAAGCCTTGGTATGGTCCGAACTCCCTCTGGGCTGACACACACACACACACAAATCCATCCACTGTCAGTCCATTGTTCAAGGAGATGAAATCTCTGATCGTGCTGCTCTGAGCCTCTGTCTCAGCAGGCAAAAGTCCAGGTGCCTCAGCATCCCCACAGAGGGCATGTACACGAGACTCCATCTTAGAAGACCACTTCTGGGCACTCTCCAGTTCCTCCCACGTTGTCTAGAGCAGGAAACCCAACAGAGGAACCCACCAGTCCAAATATGGCCACAACAGTGCTGAGTCAAGAGGGATGGTAACTCCCCTTTTCTGAGCGGCCACACTGTTCCTAAGGCAGCTGCCTACCCAGCTGATCTCACTTATGGTGAGCATGTTCTACTGGCTCATATGGCATCCCTCCTTGGGCCCAGGCCCTCCTCCTTAGGGTCCCTGCTCAGCCAGCCAGGTCCTAGCCTGCCCTGAGGTACAAGGTTATTCTTTCCCCTCAATGCAGGACTTGTTGCTTCTCCTTGTGAACTTCAGGATGTTTCTGTTGGCCGAATCCCAGAGATTCTCAGGGTTCTCCCAGACTGATGCTCCATTTTGTCAGCTGTTAATCTTGCAGGCAGATGGCTCACCCTGCTTTTGGTGTCTCTCACAAGAAAACAGCATGAGTTGCAGGGCACTACAAATACTAAAATAAGGTATTAATTCAATGAAATTGCTTTCCAATATAGAATTATCCACGCTGACCACCTCAGAAAGAGCTACAAAGCAAGCAAAGCCAAGACCAGTGTGGAAGAGCAAACAAAGGAGGGCTGTTTGTATGGGAGGCGCTAAGGATGATCAAAGGGAAGATCTCTGGTGGGGAAAAGAGGGGAAAAGGGAACAGCAGATGAAGCAAAGGGCATGATCAAGGAGGTTTGGAAGTACCTGCCAAGTACCTCTGCATGTGAGCAGTGGTGACTTGCAGAAGACAAGAAAGATGATGTGGCCAAAGTCATGTTTGCTCACTTCCATGGTCATGAGGAACCAGAGTGCTTCCCCTAGCATGGTCAAGGGAAGCCCTGTCGTGGAAGGAAATGCACCATCACTCGAGCTGCAAGGCAGCTCAGGAGGTCTCTAAGACAACCTCCTCCTCACAGCAAGGTTGCATTCCCATTGCGCAGCATCTAAACCTGTTCTATTTTGGATGTAGTGTAAAAAGTGCTGAGCAGAAGGAGATAATCACTTCTTCTGCCTGTGGTGCTCTCATGCAGCCCTGGATGTTGTTGGCCACCTTCTCTGCTGGGTCCTGTTTTGCCTCATGAAACTGAAGGACCACCACAGCCTTTTCCCACAGAGCTGTTGCCCAGCCACACAGCTCCTGGCCTCTGTCACTGCAGCCTGTAATTCCCCTGCTCAGTCCTTGGGTCTTTTTAGAAGATGGATGCAAGATTGGCTTTTTGCTTTCTCCAGACATTACGACCTCACAAAATGTCTCGGAACAGCCTTGCTATGACATCATCCTGGTCTCTCAGCATCCTAAGATCCATCCCATCTGGTGCAACGGACTCTAAAGGCTTGACCTTACCTAAGTAACCTCTGACTCCATCTCCATCCACTGCTGTGTTCTGGCTGGGCTCTGCCTTTTAGGCACACACAACTGAGAGACCTTGCTGGAGAAGACAAAGGCCAAGAGTACCTCAAACCTGTCTATTCCTCCTCTTATGAAACCCAGCAGTGGCCACACATTCACTTCATTTCTTTTTTCACTTTTCCTTAAGTAGGAACAGCTGATTGTTGTGCCCCTGAACTCCCTTGCAAGTGTCAACTCTGCAGCTTTCCTAAAACCAACCCTATTTCTGAATTCCTTCTTTCTTTCAAGTCTCTGCATCCATCTCCTGTATGCTTCCTTTTTGCCATGGAGCTTTCCCAGGAATTTCCTGCTTCCTCAAGCATCTCTCCTGAATATCTCTCCTTGTTTTCCTGACTCTTGGTGCAGACGGTCTTGTACTTGAAAAGCACTGTCCTTGAATACCAGCTCTACTGAGCTCTGCTGCCCTTCTGTGCTGCTCACATGTGCTCCTCCACTACAAATCACAAGACTAGGCCAATGCCTCCTCCTCTGAGGTGGGGCATCTGCACTTTTCTATTTTCCTTCCTCATTCTCCTTGGCAGGTGAGACCCTGTTACCTAATGGTCATGACAACTAAGGCTGACTCTGGCTTTCACATCCGTCACCAGATCTTCCCTCTTGGTGAGGAACAGATGCAAATCAGTTTCACCATTGTTGGCCCATCTGACACCCGATCTACAGAGACCTGTTTCCCAAACTGTCCCAAGACCCTCCAGCAACCTCCACAATATTTGGCATGCTGTTTTGCTCCCCTTCCAGGTACTCCCAGGGTCACTGGTCGTGAAATTCTCCATGAGGACTTGAATGGGTTCTTTGTCTCCCACAGCACTGTGCTCCTCAGCCTGAGGAGATTGGTGCATGTTAGGCTTGGAGGTGAAGCTCATCCCAGCAAAGAAAGAGAGGATTTTGAAAGTGGTTTTGGGTGTGGGCATCCTGTGATACAGGAACATCATGAAACCTGTTGGATTAATCCATGATGGTATCATCAATGGGAAGGTTAAAGGATGGGGAAGAGAAGGGTTTGAGAGTGACGGAACACTTGCAGAGACCTCCGTGTGAGATGTTTTGTGTTCATGTGCTGTCATACATCTACTGTATGGAGAAGGGACAGACCTTGTGTCTCTGCACTGGTGGGATTCAGTCACTGGCCAAAGGCACTGAATTGGTCGGAGATGCCCTGGCTGGTGCCCGTCACACCGCTGCTCTGAATGGGGCTAGGGTTCCTGCACAGGGCCGGAGCTGTCTGTGCCAGCTGCGTGCAGTTGTGCTGCAGAGCCCTGGCGTCTTGCGTAGCACTACAAGCCCATGCTTGGCCATCAAACTGACATTCAACTGCCCTGATTGAGGTTAGGCACAGAAGGGACATATGTGGGACAAGTGCCATTATACGCTGTAGGGAACAGCGATCGTAAGATCTCGCGTTGTGACGGAAAGATAGGCTGACTCCTCCCTTAGGAGTGCACCGCCCACGAAGGCGGAGCCAGCCAGTATATAAGCATGTGACACAGCCTAATAAATCGCCATTTGCATTTCCACCATATTGGTGTCACGGTGCTTATTGGCCCCGGGGTGGATGTCCCTGTACTCCAAGACAGGCCACATGTGGGTAACCCATAGCCGCCTATAGGTCCCACCGATCCTGAACACGAAGGCCGGCAGCGACAAGTGGTGACCCCGACGTGATCGGTGAATTGGGGAGAGAGGCTGACGTGATTGAGATCGGAGAGACCGACGGGCCGGTGTAGAGCCCCATGGGATTGAGGAGCGCCTGCAACGCCAAGATTGGCCTCGAGAGGAACGCGGCAGTAGGTGGGGTCGGGCTAGCCATCCAGAGCGTCAGCAGACGGCACAACTTTCATGGCCAAAGAAGGAGTGAGGTGGTTGCAGGACAGTGGATGCCTGTGTGAAGGCTCACGACCATGGAGACTACGATAAAGGTATTGAAATGTCTGGCAAGGGTACAGGGAATTTGCATCAAATCGGCCTCGGCCAGAGATTGTATAGATTATATGATACGTACAGGAGTGATAGGGACTCCCTCAGATATATTTGATAGAGAAAGATGGGAGAAAATAAAGGGCGCATTCGTGGAGCTTGCCGTTTTAGGCAAGTCGGGTCAGCTGATGACCTTGTGGAAGGTCATCAGGATCTTAGAAAAGGCCCGCGAGGTACGCCAAGTGTGGGTGGGAGCGAAAGTGTGTATAACAGGGAGAACTGAGAGGGAAATGGATGTGCAAACAGGACCCTCCTTAATGGGGGACGAGGAGATGGTGGAAGAAAAATTGAGGGAAGTTGTGGAGAACATGGGCTTTCAGGGGAAAATGGCTGCCGGGGTTGGGGGAGAGAACATGGCAAAGAGTTCGGAGCGGGGTAGGGCAGGCGAGGAGGACTGGCCACCCGAATCGCCTGTTGCCTACCCACTGAGAAGGAAGGAGTCGAAGGAACCCCCACCACAGTACCCCTGGGAGGATTTGGTGGAGGCAGCGAACACAGAAAGATGGAGGGTGGGCGAGGGGGGACCATAAAAAGCACGAAATGAGGGAAGAACATAAATGTAAAAAGAGGAAAGAACAACTACTTGACTGGGTGCCCGGCAAAAGGCTGTCCTTTGATAGCGATTCGGAGGCAGAGGGATGGGCTCTGTCCCTGATCCCCGCCAGAAAATGGCGGCAGCCCCGACCGTCCTTCCCCTCGGACTCGGAGGAGTCCGAGGAAGAAGGCAGAAATCATGATTACAACGATGGGGGAGTCGGGAAGGTTCCAGAATGGGAGGGCCCTGCTGACTGCCGGGAGGGGGCGCGGCCCAAAGAGCGAGCCAACACGCCTACAGTGCCAAAAAAGGCAAACGCCCAGAAAGGGGAGAGAAGGGAGGAGTCCGAGACAAATAAGGACATGAGCGCAGCAGAAGTGTTACAAAGTCTCATGAAGGGAATGCAGGAACTGGCTGCTGCGAGGGCTCATCAGAGAAGGTTCCTAAGTAACCTCCCGCTGGGCAATCTCCTGTTGGGGGAGAAACAGGAACCAACTGACTGGAACCTGATAGCGAAGGAGTGTATCTTGAAGGGTGTGAAGTTAGAGTCAGGAGTGACAGCTGCCTTCCCTATAAAAGCAAACCCAACTGGAGGGCATGAGTGGACACCCCTAGACGCAAGGCTTGTGCAAGCATTGTATAAGGCGGTAAAAGAAAAAGGACTAAGAGATGCTGAATGAACAAACGGTGAAACTAAATGTGCTGTTGAGTCTCTTCTTATAGGTCGTCCTCGGCATCCTAGGACTGCTGTGCCTAAGTCGAGACGTGGAGGGTGGCTACTGGAGGAATTGGATGTCAAAGAGGAACCTGACGAACTTGTGGGTCTACTTGCCGACATGGAGAAGAGGTTTGGGCACACTCAGAAGGTATTGGAGGCACATGCAAAGGCAATGGATTTAGCATTAGAGCTCCTGGGTCAAGGAGGCTGTGGTGGAGCCGTTAGACAAAATCTATCATTCTGTTGCCTTGATAACACAGATTATGAGGAGACAGGAAGGAGGAATATATATTTAAAGAAGCTCGCGGATAACATAGCGGATAACGCAGACATAATGCGTATAGATTTGGTTAAAGATTTGAACACAGTATGGGAGTGGATTACGAGCTTCTTCAGTTGGGATTGGTTATACACTGTTCTGGTAGTTGTTGTGATTGTATTTGCAATGTTATGTTGCGGTTTGCCTGTTTGCATGATTTTCGGAAGATGGGTTACTGTTCATTTACGTGTATTAATGGATGATAGACATCAGCAAGTTATATATCATTTGTTAAGGAATGCATGGTGAATAAAGTTGTGCCTTAAAAGGTTTATCATGGGGAGGGGGAGATGTAGGGAACGGCGCTTGGAAGATCTCGCATTGTGACGGAAAGATAGGCTGACTCCTCCCTTAGGAGTGCGCCGCCAATGAAGGCGGAGCCAGCCAGTATATAAGCGTGTGACGCAGCCTAATAAATCATGATTTGCATGTCCACCATATTGGTGTCAGAGTGCTTATTGGCCCCAGGGTGGATGTCCCTGAACTCCAAGATAGGCCACAAGTGGGTAACCCGTAGCCGCCTATAGGTCCCACCGATCCCGAACATGAAGGCCAGCGGCAACATGTTACAAATTTAAATCAACAGATTCCCATAGGATATGAACAATTGGCAGAAGAAGGTGCTTACGGTAACCCGCTCCTGCAGGCACAGTTCCTGAGGGAAGCGTATGCTCAAATCAGACATATTGCTCTTAGGGCAATGAGAAAAATTCCAGCATCAAGGGGCAAAGGACCTCAGTCTTTTGTTAAGGTGCTGCAAGGAGCTGATGAGCCATATGCAGATTTCATAGATTGTCTCCAAGCCACTTTAGAGCGGCAGATTGACAATGATGATGCAAGAGGGCTGTTGCTATTACAATTGGCTGTTGAAAATGCTAACAATGATTGTAAGCGTGTATTGCAACCTATGAAAAACCGTAACCCCTCTTTGGCTGATATGATCAGAGCGTGTCAAGATATTGGCTCAACAGGACACCAAGCTGATGCTTTAGCTAATGCCCTTGCAGCACAGTTGAAAGTAATGGATAAAGAGTCAGGACAAGGCAGGTGCTATTGTTGTGGTGCTTTGGGACATTTAAAGAGAGATTGCCCAGAAAATGCAGACAGAAAAAATTTTCCACCCCGAAACTGTCCTCTTTGCAGGAAAGGAAAACATTGGTCTAATGAATGTCACTCCAGGTATCACGCTGATGGACAGCCCTTATCAGATCGCTCAGGAAACGCGAGGCAGGGGGTGAGATCGCGTGTCCCGAACAATCAAATAAATCTGTGTCACACTGTATGGTGGGCGACCTCACTCCAGCCACCACAGGGAGTGCAGGGCTGGAGCTGGCCGCTGCCCACTCAGTTACAATAACAACAACTGATGTAATTCTTATCCTGACAGGAGTTTGGGGTCCCCTCGGAAAAGGGATGTGTGCTTTGCTAATTGGTAAATCATCAACCACTAAACCGGGACTTTTTGTTTTACCTGCAATCATTGATTCAGATTACTTTGGAGAAATTCAAATCATGGCATGGACACCGGTGCCTCCGTGGTTTATCTCAGCAGGACAGCGTATCGCACAGCTTGTACCTTTTCAAGGGGAAACGTCTGGGAAATCTGGACATTCAGGTAAAAAAGGTTTTGACAGCACTGGAAAACCGCAGGTATTGTGGACAAAATCTGTAAAGGGTACACAACCTATGATAACATGCACCATTGAGGGATGTTGTTTTACAGGACTTGTAGATACTGGTGCGGATGTCTCTATAATCCAGAGTTCTGTCTGGCCGCCAGAATGGCCCACAGCAGACCCGGCTTCCACGATTGTGGCAATAGGAGGAATGCAGCAATCAAAACAATGCGCACATCTTCGAGTGATCATCGGACCAGAAGGAGCAGCCCGTGCTGCTCCTTTCATTGCTCCAGTTCCATGCACCCTATGGGGATGAGACGTGCTTGGACAGTTTGGAACTACAGTCCACATAGCAGAACCGAAACAGAAATTGTATGCAGAGAACATTGAACAACCGATCAGAGCCTGGTAGCAACCAATCTTCAAACTCACCTGGCTAACACAACAACCTGTGTGGGTTGCTCAATGGCCCCTACGTCGAGAACGCCTGGAACAACTATGTAGACTGGTGGAGGAGCAGTTGGCAGCTGGCCACATCACGCCTTCCATGAGCCTTTGGAACACTCCTGTGTTTTGTATTCCAAAAAACAACGGCAGATGGCGCTTGCTACAGGACCTCAGAGCAATTAATGCTGTAATTGAGCCTATGGGAGCTCTTCAGCCAGGGATGCCCTCACCATCTATGCTTCCAGCCAATTGGCCTTTAACAGTGATTGATCTAAAGGACTGTTTTTTCACTATTTTTTCTTTCCACAGGCAATCGAAAATCGTCAAGAATGGCAAGGTCTCCTTGAACTACCAATCATGTTGGCAACAATTGCTAATGTCTTTCAGCCTTTTGCAGTTCTCTTTCAATGGCAAAAGATTCTCTATGTGTAATTGAATGGCTCTTTTTGCCACATTCTCAATCAAAAACAGTAGTAACAATTGTTGAAGCTTATGCTAAATTGATACGAAAGGGAAGGGCCAGATTACAGGCTCTTGATGGAGTAGATCCATCTGTAATTTTTATTCCTGCAACCAAAGAAAATTTAAATTGGCTTCTTGCTGAGAATCTCGATATGCAAAATGCTTTGGCTGATTTTCAAGGCCAAATCTCTATTCATTATCCCAAACACCGAATTTGGGCAGAAATTACAAAATTGCCCCTGTATACAAAATTATGTTGCAGACCAACCCCTGCACAAGGCATTACTGTCTTTACAGATGGCTCTGGCAAATCAAGGAAAGCAGCCATGGGATGGAAACCATCTCCGGAGGCGGAATGGCAACATGAAGTTAAAATTGTTCCTCAAGGCTCAACTTAAGCAATTGAGTTGGTAGCAGTGAACATGGCTTTGTTAAAATTTAAGGGTGAGCCTGTTAATCTTGTCACAGGTTCATTTTATGTAGCAGGGATAGTAGCGAGACTTGATTATTCAATGATTAACAATGTGGATAATTCTTTTTTAATGGCTGAACTCGGCATGCTTTGGTCCTTAATAGACCAAAGAAAGCACGATGCATGCACTATGTGGTGCGTGTTTGATCTCATACTGATTTACCTGGTCCTATAAAGGAAGGTAATCAATTAGCAGATTTCTACACTATGTCTGCAATAGTTCCTAATTGATTTGAGCAAGCTAAATTGTCACATTCCTTTTATCATCAAAATGCTAGAGCACTTAAAAGACATTTTCAGCTAACCATGACTCAGGCACGTAGTATTCTTGCAGCCTGTCCTGATTGTCAACTCTTAGCCCCGTTGCCTGCCAAGGAAGGAGTTAACCCACGTGGAATTAAAGGTAACAAGTTGTGGCAAACAGAGGTCACACACTTTGGAGAGTTTGGAAAAATGAAATATGTGCATGTAACAGTAGATACTTTTTCTGGGTATCTTGTTGCTACCGCGCAAGCAGGAGAAAGTGCACGTGATGTTTGTAAACATTGGCTAACCTGTTTTGCAATTTTAGGTGTTCCATGAAGAGTGAAGACTGACAATGGGCCTGCTTATAGCTCTGCACACGTTCAAGTATTTTTACAACAATGGGGTATTGAACATGTCACAGGTATTCCTCATTCACCCACAGGTCAAGCAATTACTGAGTGAACTCACAGGATTTTGAAAGAACAGCTCAATAAACAAAACAGGGGGAATATGGGGTTGGAATCTCCACAGGAAAGGTTATGGAAAGCAACTTATGTCCTTAATTTTTTTAATCAAGATGAGACGTATAAGTCAAAATATGAAGAACAACATGGGCTATCCATACCTTTTCAAGGTAAACCATTGGTAAGGGTAAAGAATCCAATTTCAGGACAATGGGAAGGACCAAAAGATTTAATAACTTGGGGCTGGGGATATGCTTCTGTTTCTACAGGTGATCGACTGCAATGGGTTCCATCGGGTTTTGTGCGACCCTGTGTCTTGGATTCATCGGAGGAGTCACAGGATTGCCCGCTGTCAGCTTGAATGCGCCTGATAGCAGTGTCTGGCTTACCCTTGCTAAAGCAACAAACACAAGTACCATGTGTCTTTCTATCGCTACACTAACCGCTCCTTTTCGTACCTGTTTGGTAGGCATACTATTAGCAAGTCAGGAATTAGATACTTTTTACAATGTCTCAGTGCAAAGTCCATGAGAAAAACCAGGTGTTATTGAGCCTCTCTGGTGGTGTCATGAGACATGGCGAAAGACCACCTCGCAACCACGATGGTGGTATAACACCTCTCTAAATATGATACATGATTTTCCAGCCTTGCCAATTCAACCACAGGAATGAGACATTATGGGTACACTGAAAAGTCACATTTGTTTCTCTTTGAACTACACGGCTAAAATATACATGAATGGGTTTGATGTTTCACCACACAGAAAATTTTTTAAGAACTGGACTTGGTGTAATAACACTGCATCAAGTCAAATTATCCCTGGGATCGATGCTATTGGCCTTCCTGAAGATATTTTTTTGACTTGTGGGGATAGGGCATGGAAAGGTATTCCTGTGAAGGCTGTGGGAGGTCCATGTGCTGTTGGCCGACTAACGCTATTTCATCCTAATATCCCATCTCATAATTTGACATATCAACTCAGCCGTCGTATGAGACGAGTTGTAAAAACATTCCCAGAGAACTGTGATTTAAATGTAAAATTCTGGAATGCAGCTGAGAGAATTTTTGGTTCCTTGATTGCATCCATAGGGACTGCACACACATTAAATATGATTAATAAGTTAGGATGTTGGCTTGCTAGAGAAAGCAATGCAACTAGTATCGCTTTGAAAGGCTTATTAATGGATGTTAACTCAATAAGGCACGCTACATTACAGAACCGAGCAGCCATGGATTTTCTACTCTTAGCTCAAGGCCACGGATGTCAGGATTTTGAAGGCCTGTGTTGTATGAACCTTAGTGACCACTCGGGATCAATTCACGCGAGTATTGGTCAACTGAAGGCTTTGACCCAGCAATTGAAGTTACATTCAGAAGAGGATTTCTTTGGTTTTCTTTCATGGTTTGGGAACCCTGGGCTATGGCTTAAAAGACTTGTTATTTTACGCTTATTAGGAATATTTGTGTTTTTTCTGATTTGTGTCTGTACTCCATGTTTTTAACTTGCATGCAGCGAATGATCGAACGCAGTATTAACAAAATTACACTTTTGCATGTCAATGTAGTGCTTGCTTTAGAATTCTTAAACAAAGAAGGAGGAAATGTAGTGGATGGGAATATGAGCAAGTGTATGGATGTAAGCGAATGGAGCAAAGTGAGTAATGCGGCTGTGAATGTGGGTAAATGTATCAAAATGAACAGAATCTGAGCACAATGGACAAAGCGAGAGTACGTGCTGAGAAGCAACAGTATGATGGACAAAGTAAGAAGTACGGGATGAAGAACAACGCTACAACGCCAGCCAGGTGCGTGAAGCTGATTGGATAAATAGTGGGGTGGTAGAGATCGTGATAATACTTGCCTTATAGGAATAGAAATCGTAGACAAAGAGCATCTGGGTAAAGAGTATCAAACACTGGTTGTAAAAATCAACTTTGTCTCACTGGAACCATGAGTGAGTCTGTGCCGTAATATGCAACAATGGGGCTGTGCGGCGCTGACGCTGTCCACCACTCTGCCATCCCCAGCGATGCTGCATCTGCCGGCTGCAGGGCGCCTTGGTCATCTGCCAGCACTGGCGCTGCCGTAGAATCTTCCGCTTCCCCTGCGGCAGTGAGCGAGGCTGCATCTCCCAGTTCTTTGGGGCGTACAAGTGAGTAGAGCTGCCCCCATGGGGCTGGGGCCGAGGCCAGGCTGGAGGAGGCTGGGGCTCAGCTGTCACCTCCGTCCCACAGATCTTTCTGCTGGAAGCACCGTCCAGTGCAGAGGGTGTGAATGCCGCAGCAGGAGCAGAGCCTCTGCCTCATCTGCCAGGAGGTGGTGACAGGGCAGCCCTGCTACAACACCGTGGTCTGTCCCGCCTGCACCAGCACCTGGTTCCACCGCCACTGCATCCAGGTAGGCGGTATCGCCCCCAGTCCCTGACGTGATCGTCACCTCTGGTTTGCACCCTGTCCCACAGCTACAGTGGAAGGCAAATGGGACCCCCCCCCCCCCCCCCGCCACTCATGCTGATGCCATCTCTGCCCCTGGTCCCGGCGCTGTGCTCTGCCCTCTACCACTTCCGCTGCGCTCTGTGCCAGGATATGGCAACCTTCCAGGCAGAGATGTTTCGCCTGGGCATCAAAATCCCTGACAGGTGGGTGCCCTGGCCTCCCCTCTGCCTCCCTCCTCATTGGCAATGCTCCCACCGATCCCCTTCTGCCTCCCCGGCTGCCGGTGTGGTGCCCCCACGCCCCCGCGGCTGAGCGCTTCCCTGCTCTTGCAGGGGTGCTGCCTGGGAGGAGGACGGGGCCTTTGTAGACCATTCCCTGCGGCACAGCTCCTGTGACGCCAGCCAGTGCCTGTGCCCACTGGGATGGGAGCAGGTGGAATCGAGCGGGTGAGTGCCGCTGACCACGTCCCTGCAGCCCCAGGGAGGAGACGATGCCTTTGTCTCCTTCTTGGAGCAGGGATGGAGGTTCCCTGGGATGCTGAGCAGGGCCTGGCACAGGGTTTGTGCTGGGAGCTGAGCGCTGGCTGCCAGGGCAGGAGCACGGTGGAGATGGGCTCAGCACGATGTTGGCCCCACACCTCCTTTGTGTGTTCAGGGGCGGAAAATACCTTATAAGGCCATGTGTCCCTGCCCCTCCTTTGTGTGCTCAGGGCTGGAACATACCTTATAAGGCCATGTGGCCGCACCCCTCCTTTGTGTGCTCAGGGCCGGAACACGGCTCCAAGGCCAGAGCTGCCCACCCCTGGCTCATTGCAGACGCTGTCTCTGCTCCTGCATGGTCAAGGGAGGCAGCAGCTGCTGAGAGGGAGTGACGTGTGACGTCAGTGGCTGGTGCTGGCTGCATTTGGTTCCATCCCTGCAGCCATGAGCTGGCATGCTGTGGGACAGGGCTCCACGGCACGCAGGCGCTCCTCGCCCCGCCACAGCCTGGCGCAGAAGGACGAGCACCAGCGGGAGCTGGAGAGGCTGCGGGCTGAGCTGGAGGCTGAGCGACTCCGCTCCCAAGAGCTGCAGCGACGCTTCGAGGCTGAAACTGGCCGGCTGAAGGAGGCGGCAGAGCGGAAGCGGCAGCTCCTGGCCAAACAGCTCCAGTCCGCGTGGGAGCGGCGGCAGGCACAGGAGCTCCAGCAGCTGCGGGAGCTGAACCAGCGGCAGCGGGTGGCAGAGATCCGCCAGCTGCTGCGCTCCAAGGAGGATCAGCTGCGCAAGGCGCAAGCAACGCTGCAGCAGCAGCGCGACAACGCCATCCATCAGGCGTGGCAGCTGCGTCAACAGCTGGCCGAGGAGCTGGTGAGAGGAGGCTGGAGCGGAAGCCAGGCCTGCGGGAAGCTCCAGGACGCCCTCAGCAAGCTGCGCTGGGAGAGCAATGGCCAGCAGGCTGCTCGCATCCTCCGCCTCCAACGGGAACTGATGCTGCAGAGGAGAGCCTTCCTCAAGTACATCTTGGAGCGGTTCAACGGTGAGCAGCCTGCTTCCTGCAGCAAGGCCGGGGCCAAGGCTTCAGACGGGCTCTGCCAGCAGAGGCTCCTAGGCTGCGGGGGAATCGGGCCCTTCTCTTTGGAGAGCCCCGTGGGGTTTTCCACCTGCCACGGAGAAGGGCAGCCCAAAAGCTGCAACAGCTTCAAAGATGCGTGCCTCCAGGAGAGAAGGATCAGCCTGGAGGAGGCCCTCAGGGCTATTGGCTCAGACTTGGCTGATTGCTGCTGGGACTCCCCGCCACAAGGAATGAGCAGCGGCGCGTGGTCTGTGCCAGAGCTGGATGTCCAGCATGGAGGGCAGCAGGAGGACTGGCTGCCTGGTAGCCGTCCCAGCAGGCTGCTGCAGCAGAACATCCACCCGCAGAGTACCCCCCAGGAGCTGGAGAGGCCATGCAGGGTCCTTCAAGAGGACAACTGTCTTCTGAGGAAGGCAAGCTCTCCCCAAGCACGAGAGGAGCTGGAGCTCATGCAGAAGCCTGCTGGGCTGGGGGAGCAGCTTCAGGCGGCTGAGGAGCTTCAGGCCCAAGAGGCTGTGGGTGAAGAGGGCTCCTACGGTGTGAGCAGCCAGTGCCACACTTGTGAGAAGTTCCAGGTGCAGCTGACTGAGCTGCAAAAGGAGAACACCCAGATGGCTGAAGAAAATGCTCGCCTGCGTGGGCAAATGAGATTGCCAGAAAGGGAAAGAAAGGCGAGTGAGAGAGGAGCGAGATTCTGCCATCCAAACCAAGATCTTCCAAGCCAGCTGCAGGAGGCAGAGCCCAGAGTGAAAGGCAGAAAGAAATGGGAAATAGACGTCAACAGCTGGAGACTGATTCGTTTGGAAGAAGTTCCAGATGACGACGACGATGAGTGACTGATAGCAGGACACAAATGATGCCTGTCCTGTCTTATTCTATCTTCTTAAATCTTTTCTGAGCTCTCTCTCTGTGGGATCTCTGTCTCTCTCACGCAGGGAGTGTGGGTAGCCCTGGCTTCCCTGGCCTGTGGTACCGGCTATGGGAGTGGGTCCCAGTGCAGGTGGTGGTGTGAGTGGAGGGTCTGTGCACAGCTCCTGGAGTGAGTGGGGGTTAAAGATTTTGAGTCACGATTTTGGTGAGAGGAGGAGGGTCAGTGGCTTTATCAGGGACACGATGTCACTGGCCAGGCAGCCCAGCGAAACGTGGCAGGCCTGTGCTGGGGGAGGGCGAACCTGGCTCCATGGGGCTGAGCGGTGCTGACGCCGTCCACCTCTGTGCCATCCCCAGCTGTGCTGCATCTGCCGGTTGCAGGGCGCCTTGGCCATCTGGCAACGACAACACTTCCATAGAATCTTACAATCATAGAAGCATAGAATGGTTAGATTGGAAGGGACCTTCAAAGATCATCTAGTTCAACCGCCCCCTGCCAAGGAGCAGGGGCATCTCCAACCAGATCAGGTTGCTCAGAGCCCCGTCCAACCTGGCCGTGAACGTTTCCAGAGATGGGGCTTCCACCACCTCGCTGGGCAACCTGTTCCAGTATTTTACAACCCTCATTGCAAAAATTTTTTTGCTAATATCCAATCTAAATCTGCCTCCCTCTATTTTAAAACCATTACCCCTCGTCCTGTTACAACAGGCCCTACTGAACAGCCTGTCCCCGTCTTTCCTCTAGGCTCCGTTTAGGCACTGGAAGACTGCTGTAAGGTCTCCCTGGAGCCTCCTCTTCTTCAGGCTGAACAGCCCCAACTCTCTCAACCAGTCCTCACAGGAGAGGTGCTCCAGCCCTCTGATCATCTTTGTGGCCTCGTCTGGACCCTCTCCAACTGGTCCATGTCCTTCTTGTGTTGGGGGCTCCAGAATTGGACACAGTACCCCAGGTGGGGTCTCACCAGAGCAGAGTAGAGGGGGAGAATCACCTCCCTCGACCTGCTGGCCACGCTCCTCTTGATGCAGCTCAGGATGCAGTTGGCCTTCTGGGCCGCAAGGGCGCATTGCCGGCTCATGTTGAGCTTCTCGTCCATCAGCACTCCCAAGTCCCTCTCCTCAGGGCTGCTCTCCATCCATTCTCCACCAGCCTACACTTGTGCCTGTGATTGCCACAACCCACGTGCAGGACCTTGCACTTGGCCTAGTTGAACTTCATGAGGTTGGCACGGGCTCACCGCTTGAGCCTGTCAAGGTCCCTCTGGATGGCATCCTCATCCTCACCTTCCCCATCCTCACCCCCAGCAGTTCTCTCAGTCTTCTCTCCTTATCATAGAATCATTGAATCACATGGTTGGATGGGACCTATAAGATCATCTAGTCCAACCGTCTTCCCACTACCATTGCTGCCACAGCTACTAAACCATATCTTGTAGCTTCTCATCAAGCCGCCTCTTGAACACTGCCAGGGACGGCGACTCCACCACCTCCCTGGGCAGGCCATTCCAGTGCCTGACCGCTCTTTGGGAGAAAAAGTTTTTGCTCACGTCCAATCTAAACCTCCTCTGGTCCAACTTGTGGCCATTTCCTCGGGTCCTGCTTGTTGCCTGGGAGAAGAGGCCAAACCCCTGCTCATCACAACCTGCCTTCGGGAAGCTATAGAGTGCAATGAGATCTCCCCTGAGCCTCCTCTTCTCCAGACTAAACAATCCCAACTCTCTCAGCCGCTCCTCATAAGACTTGTGCTCCAGACCCCTCACCAGCTTTGTCGCCCTTCTCTGGACACGTTCCAGGGCTTCAATGTCTTTCTTGTAGTGAGGGGCCCAAAACTGAACACAATACTCGAGGTGCGGCCTCACCAGTGCCAAATACAGGGGGATGATTACCTCCCTGCTCCTGCTGGCCACACTATTTCTAATGCAGGCCAGGATGCCGTTGACCCTCTTGGCCACCTGGGCACACTGTCGGCTCATGTTCAGCTGAGCATCAACCAACACCCTCAGGTCCCTTTCCTCTTCACAGTCCTCCAGCCACTCAGCTCCGAGCCTATAGCGCTGCATGGGGTTATTGTGGCCAAAGTGCAGGACCCGACACGTGGCCTTGTTGAACCTTATCCCATTCAGCTCAGCCCAGCTATCCAGCCTATGCAGATCCCTCTGAAGGGCCTCCCTACCCTCAGGCAGATCAACACCGCCACCCAACTTGGTGTCATCTGCAAACTTATTGAGGGTACCTCAATCCCCTCGTCTAGGTCATCAATAAAGATAGTGAACAAGATGGGCCCAAGTACCAACCCCTGGGGGACACCACTTGTAACAGGCTGCCAGCTGGACTTGACTCCATTAACTACTACCCGCTGGGCACGGCTCCCTAGCCAGTTCTCCATCCAAAGAAGGGTATACCTACCCAGTCCACGGGCAGCCAGTTTCCCTAGGAGAATACTGTGAGAGACTGTGTCAAAGGCTTTGCTGAAGTCCAGGTAGACCACATCAACAGCCTTTCCCTCATCCACCAGTCTGGTCACCCAGTCATAAAAGGAAATGAGGTTGGTCAAGCACGACCTGCCTTTCGTGAACCCGTGCTGGCTGGGCCTGATCCCCTGGATGCCACTCATATCATCTCACCCAAGATGATTTGCTCCATAACTTTCCTGGGTACTGAGGTCAGGCTGACAGGCCTGTAGTTCCCCGGATCCTCCCTACGGCCCTTCTTGTAGATGGGAATCACATCGGCAAGCCTCCAATCCTCCGGGACCTCCCCAGATAACCAGGAGCGCTGGTAGATGGCCGAGAGCAGCTTGGCAATCACCCCCACCAACTCCCTTAGCACCCTAGGATGGAGCCCGTCCGGTCCCATGGACTTGTGGCAGTCCAGATGGAGGAGGAGCTCTCTAACTGTCTCCACCTGTACCACAGGGGGTGTATTCAGCCTGGCATCCCAGACTTCCAGATGAGGGCATAAAGTGCCCTGAGGATAACTGATCTGCCTATTAAAGGCAGAAGTAAAGAAGGCGTTGAGGACCTCAGCCTTCTCCTTATCCTCAGTGGTCACATTCCCCGCTGCATCAAGTAAAGGGTGTAAATTCTCCTTGTTTCTTCTCTTACCACTGATATATTTGTAAAAGGATTTCTTGTTCTCTTTTACTGCAGTGGCCAATCTGAGGTCATGCTGAGCTTTTGCCTTCCTAACTTCCTCCCTGCATACCTTAGAAACTTCTTTGTAATCTTCCCAAGTAGCCTGTCCCTTCTTCCAGAGGACATAGACTCTCTTTTTCTTCCGGAGCCTCAACAATAGTTCCCGGTTCATCCACACCGGTCTTCTTCCCCTACGGCTCGCCTTACAGCATTCAGGAACAGCCTGTTCTTGTGCCTTTAAGATCTCCATCTTGAGGAGCATCCAGGCTTCCTGGACCCCTTTACCCTTAAGGAGCGACTCCCAAGGGACCCTCGCAGCAAGCGTCCTGAACAAGTCAAAGTCCGCCCTCTTGAAGTTCAGGATAGCCGTTCTGCTAGTCATCCTTCTGACATCTCCAAGAATAGAGAATTCTACAATTTCATGGTCGCTCTGCCCAAGACAGTGCCCAACCTTCACGCCTCCCACCAGTCCTTCTCTGTTAGTAAAGAGTACGTCAATCAGGGCACCACCCCTGGTAGGCTCTCGTACCAGCTGCATAAGGAAACTATCATCTTCCACACCCTCTAGGAACCTTTTGGACTGTTTCCTCTGCGCTGTATGATATTCCCAGCATATATCAGGGAAGTTGAAGTCTCCCACAAGAACGAGTGCTGGCGATTGCGCGACTCGCTCAAGCTGCTCATAGAACGCCTCGTCCTTCTCTTCATCCTGATTAGGTGGTCTATAACAGACCCCCACCACGATGTCACCCCTACAGGCCTTTCCTCTGATCCTTATCCATAGACACTCAACTGTATCATTCCCAACACCAAGCTCTTCAATGTCAAAATAGTCTTTAATATAAAGGGCCACACCACCACCCTTTCTTTATCATCTATCCCTTCTGAACAGCTTGTAGCCTTCCATCACAGCATTCCAGTCGTGGGAGTGGTCCCACCACGTTTCAGTAATAGCAACCAGGTCATAGTTATCCTGCCGCACAATCGCTTCGAGCTCCTCCTGCTTGTTGCTCATGCTGCGTGCATTGGTGTAGATGCACTTCAGCTGAGACAGCTGCCTCAGCCCCAGATCAAGCACCGTTCCCCTGGGCTCTTCCCTTGAGGGCCTTGTTTTGTCCCCTTCCCCCTTCGTAGGTAGTTTAAAGATCTGTCGATAAGCCCCGCCAGCTCCTGTGCTAGGATTCGTTGCCCACTGTGAGAAAGGTGGGTTCCACAAACAGAAGACAGGCCAGGGGCCGAGTAAACTGCCCCATGATCAAAGAACCCAAAGTTTCTCTCTCGACACCAGCCTCTAAGCCAATTATTCATTAATGGAACTTTCCAAGCCCACTCCGTACCGCTCGCTGACCCTGAAGGTGTAGAACAGAAGATCACTTGAGCTCCTGCTCCTTCAACCAAACGCCCTAAACCCCTGAAATCTCTTTTCATTGTTCGTAGGCTTCTCTGTGCAATTTCATCACTGCCCACTTGAACTATGAGGAGTGGAAAATAATCAGTGGGCCTAACCAGCTGTGGGAGTTTCCGGGTTATGTCTCTGACCCGGGCCCCAGGAAGGCAGCACACCTCCCTACGGGTAGGGTCAGGCCGGCATATTGGGCCCTCTGTCCCTCTCAGAAGGGAGTCACCTACAACTATCACCCTTCTTTCTTTTTTGGAGGAGGCAGTCTTCAAGCGTGGCTCCGACTGCCTCACCTTACGCAAGCTAGGAGGCGGCGTTCCCACATCATCCTCACTGGCCTCTCCCTCCAGTTTCAGGGCTTCAAACCTGTTACACAGAGGGACCAGGGGAACCGAGGTAGGTCGGGATGGGGGTTGCCTGCGACGCCAACCTGGGACCTGCTGCCATCCCTCCTCTCCTCTCAAGCAGTCCCTCTCCGCTTGACTATGGCAAGGGAGAGGGTCCACTACTCCCTCGGTCCGGGGGGTGCAATCTCTGCGTCTTTCTCGCAGAGAGTCACTCCACCAGTCAATCTCCCGCTCGCACTCTCTGATACTCCGTAACCTCTCTACGTCCTCCCTAAGCTCCACCACCAGACTGAGCAGCTCGTCCAGCTGCTCACACCTCGCACAGGCGGCGTCCTTCCCGTCCTCTCCTGGCAGCAGCAGGCTCAGGCACTCCCTGCAGCCAGAGACCTGAACTGCCGCATTTTTGGGCAGACCTTCTGTCTGGGTTGCCACAGTCTTCTTGGGGGAAGCCCGCTTCCTGGTGAGGACCATGTTTAAAGCTGTGACGTCAGGGCCTGTCAATAGGAGAGCAGCTCGCCCGAGAAAAGACTAGATCCAACTCCCACTCCCGCTGCTACTGTATTGAATTGGTCCTGACAGCCTGGTGGGTGTAGCTGCCTGGAGGGGCAGCTTGGGCTACAATGCCCTTGCAATGAGCATTTGGGGCCTAAAAACGGGGCTTTGGGTGCTGAAGGACGGGCTGGATGCAAAAAATGGTACTTTGGACCTGGAAAGCGAGGGGAACCTCTTGGTTCCAAGCTGAGCTGGCTTTGGTGCCCAGTAACTCCACACGACGCCACCCCTTTGCTGTCATGAGTGACCACCAGAACAGGTGGACCCCAAAGTCAGGGAGCAAAGGGACTCACGGGATATTTTGTGGGCGTTTCAGGGATATTGGGCAGGGGCAGAAATGCCACCTGTGTGTTGTGGCAAAGGATGGGAAGGGGAGTGGTGGCTCATGAGGATGGATTGGATAGTGAGGGACCTGAGCCTGACAGAAATGGTGTGGAATACAAACATAGCCCCATACCAGCTACTGTGAAGGAAATTAGCTCTATCCCAGCCCAAACCAGCACAGCTCCCCAGTACAGCACGGAGTTTTTGTGACGGGACACAGGACGACTTGCCAGCTTGGCAGACACAGGTGCCTTTTCGTGCCCTGAGGTCTCACAGGAGGGGCAGCTTGGGCTACAGCTTCTCTCCTCCTCCCCTCCGGGTTTTGTAGTCTAGTGGGGCAGCTGGGGCTTTGTAACAGAGACACTCTCGCTCCGGGTGTGATGTCCTGAGGCAGCAGCAGAGGCAAGCAGTGACAGTGTCTGCTCAGCACCCTCCAGGTGGGCCCTGTGGCAAGGATTGCATGGGACTGGCCTTGTTGTTCCAGATTTATTTTTTTAAAATGTATTTTAACACAGCCATTTTTGAGAGGAGAATTTAATCTCTCAAAGGCTCACAGCACCAGCAGCACAGTGACAGCAGGCTCCATCTTGATGTTGGCATCCATCTTGATGTTGGCATCTCTTCGGTCAGGATGAAGACAGCCTGAGCTGCCAGGAACCTGACTGAGGGTTCAGGGTCATTCCTCAAGGGCAGGAGAGCTGCAAGAGAAGCAAGCAGAGCAGCGATGAACCCCCACTGCCTGCACAGACCCCCAGGAGTCCCCTCCAGACCATGCCAGCCCAACCATCTCATTCCCTGGCCAGGAGAGGAGGCGAGACGAATGCCCTGTGCCCCCTGACACGTTCTTCTGCCCCCGAAGTGTCTTCCGGCAGCAGTTCCAGGCATGACAGCGCCCTGCACAGGCTCTGTCCCCTTCCCCACCAGCCCCAGCCAGCACAGCACCGCCCCTCCTCACCATTGCAGATATCGCACAGCTTCTCCCAGCTTTGGTCCCTCAGATGCTGTGCTGCAAGCCCTAGGCACAGATCTCTTGTCAGACCTTCACTTTGCAGGGTGGCTGCACCCCCTCCTCCCCCTCAGCAGGGCTGACCCCAGGGAAGGACAGTCCCCGAGGGTGGTGGGACCGAGCGAGGCTCCCAGCGAGCCCAGCTGCATGGTGCTGGGCCCTCCTCAGGGCTCTGGTAGCCACAGGCTGCCCCTTGTTGCCAGTGCAACAGCAGGGACTGGGGCCAGGCTGCCAGAAGAGGCTCCCCAGGGGCTGCGTCTCACCAATGAACCTGACAGCGGCTTCTCGCACGGTGGCCTGAGAGTCCTTCAAGTACGGCAGGCACTGCTGCAGGTACTCTTCCACCCTGCTCCTGTTGTGCGCCAGCTGGAGAGAGCACAAGGGCACGGGGCTGGCACCAACCCTCCCCAGCCGGCTGGAGCAGTCCTTCCTACCAGCACTGCCCTTCCCTCCCGGCATTTTCCGTCTCCATCCAGCAGCCCTGTGGGGCTGGGGTTCAGAGAGAGCCAGAGGCAGAGGGAGCCCGGAGGTACTGAGATCCCTCTGTCCCGCTGCCAGGTCCCCGGATGGGCAGGGAGGAGACTTCAGCACCCAGGGGGCAGCGAGCAGGGGAGAGGGGCCTGCAGAAGAGCTCCTGGGGGCTCTGTGCTTGAAGGCAGGGAAGGAAGATGCAGCTCCAGGCATTGGGCTCCGGGCTGGAGCAGAGCAGGGAAGGCAGAGCTGCACAGCCCACAGTCCTGGGCACACAAGGCAGCCCTCATCCAGCCTGGATCTTAAGATTTGGGGTTGTTCTCACCAAGCACACTGCAGTCTTCCATGTCTGCTCCGTCCGGGTGAGGTCCTTGAGCTCTTTCTGCTTCAGGAGCTCTGCAGCAGCTAGGAGGGCTTCCCTGGAGGCCTGAAGAGAAGCAGAGGCTCAGAGAAGGCACAGAAGCCCATGGTGTCAGCACACCCTTCCCCACGACACCGGTCGCAGTCACTGCACCTTGGCCACGCTCCCGATCTGGTCATTCATTCGGAGGAAGAGTGGGAGCAGGACCCTCTGCGCTTCCTTCTTCATCTTTGTCTGGTTTCTCCCCACCACAGTCTTCAGCACGTCTCTGAAGAGGCTGATGGAGAGCTCCCGCACCTGGCTGGACTCCTGGTAGGGAGGAGGACAGGGGGACTTGAGCAACAGCTGCTCCCTGCCCGCGCTGAGCAAGGGCGTTAGCGTGGCTGATGTGGGGGGAGATGCCCCGGGGTTGGGTTCTGAACAGAGGGGCTGTGGGCCAGATCTGCAGCTGTGGCTGAATAGCCCTGGCCCTGAGAGAGGCCACACAAGAGGTGGGGCTGATGCTCCACGTGCTCCCCTAGCCACCCAGCATCCACCATCAGCCACACTGGCTGTGCCAGTGCAGAGATCCCGAGCAACAGGCTGGAGAAGGGACCAGGCTGGCCGGTGAAAATCCCTCCGGCGCACACACGGCTGGCTCAGCCTCAGCCCCCGCCATGGCACCTGGGGAGAACGTCTGGTCCTGCCTGGTGCTGCAGCTGAGGAGGCCCTCAAAGCTCTGAGAGCAGCTCTTGGGCTGCTGGTGCTGTGCACAGGGGCCGAGCTGGGCCCCAGTGTAGGCTCTCAGGTCTCCGGTGATACCCAGAGACATCAGCCTGTCAGGGAGAAGCCATGCTGGGTTGCAGAGCCCAGGGGAGTGAGGAGGGAAGCAGCCCAGCCCAAGCGTTGACCACAGGGCTGGGCTGACCGGCAGCTGCCCTTGCAGTGTGTCCATTGCCTTGGCTCAGGCTCCAGCAGCAGCCTTACATTGTTGAAGAGTGGCAGGAGCTTCTCTGCCAGCTGCAGAGCGATGGGGTTGGCCCTCTTCCTTTTCATACAACCCAGCATGTTTCTGAAGACAAGCAGGGCCTTCATCTGGATGTCTTCATTGGCATGATGCAGGGTCTCCAGGAGGTCTTCCAGCAGGACCTGCATTTTTCTTGCCTGTATGAAACACACCATTTCCTTTTTGTGAAGCAGTGAAAGGCCATCCTGGCCAAAATGCTCTGGTCACTGAGCACCAGCCTCCCATCCAGCTTCCTGGCAGCAAGCACGGGAATTGCTGCAGCAGCCTCCTGGCTGGCTGTGGCCATGGACACACTGATGGGGATGTGAGGAGAGCAGGGGGAGGGAAGAGGTGGTAGGAGAGCAAAGACTCCCCCTGCTCAGCCACCCCCTTTTCTGAGCAGCCCGAAGGGCTGATGGGTTGGTCACCCTCTGTGCCTGGAGAGCTCCCCACGAAGGCAGCAGGCCTCTCCATGAAGGGAAGGTGTTTGGATCCCTCACCCCACCTCCTGACTCCCAGCCAAGGCCAAGCCACCACATCACCCACTGCCCCAGCAGCCCCAGGCTGCCAATTTGGCTCCGCTCGACTCTGCCCCACTCACCAGCTCAGGTCTCTGTGACAACGTGATGAGGCCTTGGAGCATCAGAGAGAGCACCTTCAGGCTTGGGTGCCTCAAAGACCTCCACTCATTGTACACAGCAGCAAAATCCTCTGACTGAACATCACTGGCGGCCAGCAGCTGCAACAAAGATGACGGTGAAAGACTGGCAAAGCCTGCAGGGCTCCCCGCAGCCAGCGGCTCCTGGTTCCCACTGGCAGCTCAGGGCAAGGGCACTGGGGCCAGACAGCCTGTCCTGGGGGCAGCTCTGCCTGTGCAGGGCCTCTTGGATCCCCCCGTGCCCTGCACCAGGCCGCACACAGCACGGTGTCTGTGATGGCTCCTGCTGTCCTCTGACCATTGGCGGCCTCTCCTCACGCCTCTGGTGAGCGGCTGAACAGCGTTTGGGGGCAGATGGGAGGGGAGAGGGCAGGCACAGCCCTGCAGGTGAGCAAGGCCTGCTCCGGTCACTCACAGCCAGGTGCAGGATGCAGATGTCGTCTGTGACGGTATGGAACAACTTGCGCACCAGCTGGTTCTGGAGTTCGCTGCGCAGCTCCCTCAAAACTTTCTCCAACGGCTGGGGCAGGGAAAAGATCACCTCCCACATGGCCAGGGCAGCGCTGCAAGCCAGAGCATTCGGTCAGCAGGGTTACCTTGACCACCATGCTGGGCCAGGGCCAGCTCCTCCAGACCCAGACTGTCCTGCAGCCCTGGCCCTGCCCACCCCCTTGCATAGGGTGCCCAGGGACCCTGCCCACGCAGGCAGGAGAGGGCCGAGGTGGTGTTCCCTGGAGGGCAGGGAGGAGCATGGTGGTGGGGCTGTGGGCTGGCTTGGCCAGCTTTGACTGCTGCGGACCTGGCCACCCGACTGGGGCTGGGAAGCATGGCAGGAAGGAGGGCCCAGCTCCTCGAGGATGTCCTGCAGTTTTCCATGGGTCTGGCAGCCAGTCTCTCCGCACCCCTCTCCCCACAGGGAACAAGCCTTCAAGGGTGTCTGGGGCAGTACCTGTCAGCTGGTGGAGAGAACTTCAACAAGCTCCTGACCACTTCCCTGGGGCACCTGTTGGCCAGGAAGAGGAGGAGTGCATCCAGGCTGTGTGGGGCTGGTGTCACACAGATGCAGTCCAGGTTCCCATGGATGCCGGTTATGATCTTTGGCACCTGGAGGGAACACAGGTGAGGATGGTGCTGTCACTGGAACACAGACATTTCCGCAGCTGCTGCCACTGAAACTGCTGCCCTTCCCCTCCCTCTCTTTAGGCTTAGGAAGGCTGCAGGTGCTTGACACACTGGGGAGTGGGAGGGAGGGCTTGAGGGGTGGGGGAGGGAGGAAGGGAAGGAGGGAGGGAGGAGCAAGCCCTGAAAGGGCTCAGGGGCAGGGCGATCCAGCCACAGGCCACTTACGTCCATCAGCCAGGAAGAAGGATTTTTCATGGCTTTGTCCAGCATGCTGCTGGCCCCCTCCTTGTCACAAACACTGTTGTCTGTCGTGGCCTCGATGGCTGTGAGGATGACATCTGTCCTCTCAAAAGGCTCGAGGCACTTTCCAAACATCTAGGGGGAAGAAAAGAAGGCAAGATGAATCATACTGAACGCCCTGGTGGTGCTGCTTGGCTGACCCCCACTGATTCTGGGTCCCTTTGCTCACACAAGCCTCCTGCCAATGCCATGGACCAGAGTCCTAGCAAGGGGGGAGCTCATTACCATCATCATGTTGCTGCTATCGAGCAAAGAGAGCAATGAGATGCTCTTGGAATCCCATCTCTGTTGGAACTCTGGGTACTCTGGATGGTCCTCTGGCAGTGCGTTGCCTAAATGGAGGGGAAACACAGAAGGATCGATAAGACACAGCATTTTGCTAAGAAACTTCCTAAGCGATAAAGAGAGCATGGAAGTAGGAATGAGTGAGGAGGGAGGTGACAACCCACAGTCAGGGGAGGAGGTGGTGGGCAGGGGTGTACAGCAAAGGATGATGGGTGATGGGAGGAAGATGGGAACATTCCTCAGGAATGATGAGGAAGGATTAGGAGAAGGAACAGCTTCTTGCTACAGGCTCTGGAAGGACCAGACGGCATGATGCCCGGCTGGATCTGCTCTTCACTGATAAAATGGTTTTGGGACACGGTAAGCAGCAACATCTGTGGCTGCAGGGCCCACAAAACAGCCGGGTCTGAGATCCTGAGAGGAGTGATTAAGGAGAGCAGCAGAGAACAGGTCCTGTACTTGAGGTGAGCATTCCTCTTCTGCAGCAGAATGAGAGAGATGATAGAGTTGGGATCGTACAGAAAGCAGCTGCCTATGGCCATGGAGGTCAGGGAAGCTGGCTGACATTCATGGACAGCCTACAGCAAGCACAAGAATGGTCTGTCGCAATGCTCAGGAAAACAGGCAGAGGTGTGAAGAGGTGTGTGCGTGTGGAGGGCCACAGCCTGCCACAGCTTCTCTTACGTCTTTGCTGCAGGATGAAACTGAAGAGGTGACGAAGAGCATCCAGGGCCACACAGCTGGTGTCTTTGTCCTTGCAAAAGCTGAGAAGCATGAGACGTCCCAGCAGCTGTCCCAGGATTGGGATATGGATGTCTCCGTAGCAGTCAGGGCCGTCCTCCTCTGTTCCAAAGTGACAGCAGCCCTTGGCGAGGGAGGCAGAACATCAGAAGGGCTGAAGGGAGACCATGGGGGAAGAAGGGACCAAGAGGCCTGCTTCAGGGCAGAGCCTTGCCGAGTGCCCTAGCCTGTGCCCCGACTTGCCTCACAGGCACCTCCGAGCTGCAGGCTGCTCTGGTGTGCAGGGAGGGCATGATGGCTTGCTGGAAGGAGCCTGGCTCTTACCTCCAGTGAGAAATAGCTGGCCAGCAAATAGCTCAGCATCGCAATCCTCCCCACGGCCCTCTCGCGCACTGCTGCGATCGTGGACTTGGTGGAGGTCAGCAGCATCTGGGAGGAGACAAGCTGCTGGTGTGCCCTGGGAGCTGCCGCCCGTGCCAGCAGAAGCAGCACTGCTGATCTCCCGGCTGGACTCGTGCAGTCGCTCCAGGCTTCCTGTGAGCTTGAGCAAAGCCTTGAAGAACAGCCCCTGCCAACCCCACGCTGTGCCCGTGCCAGACCTGCAAGATATTCTGCAGCTCCTCGCAGAGGCTGGAGGCGGGAGAGCTGAGTATAAATGTCTGCAGCATCGTGTCCATGGCATACAGGGTCTGCAGGGAGGACAAAGGCAGGTGGCAGTCTCTCGGCGACCCCTCTCACGCCCAGGAGATCAATCTGAACTCCCTGTGCAAGGGGAGGACACCCGCGCTGCCTCACAGTGCCCGGGAGAGGCCTCAGGGCAGAGAAGCTGCTGTGGGCAGCGCAGCCTGCGGCACTGCACGTGGCCAGGCCCACGGGAATGGGGGAGAAGGATGAGAGTGGGAAAGCAAAGCCAGGGGCCTGCCCAGCCTTGCACGTCCGGTTGTCTCTTGGTACAGGGTGGCCAGGGGACCCCAGGGGACCCCAGAGCTCCTGTAGCTCCCCAGTGCTCACCTCGTGGTAGAGGGAGATGTCCAGGCCCCGCATCTCCTCTTTTGGTGGAAGCTCAAAGACACTGGTGAGGCAGGTGTCTAAGAGGGGCTGCTTTTTGCCCTTCAGCACCGTCCCCACCGTGCTGCAAAGAGAGAGAGGGGCCAGTGGGACACAGGAGCTGGGAGCTGTGCCTCCAGGAACCCGTGGGGACAGAGTCAAAAGCGGGGGCTGGGCAGGTACCTCAAAGCAGCGATGGCCAGCATGGCTTCCTGTTGCACCGCTGTGCGCAGGTGGTCCTTGGGCTCCTCTTGCAGCAGTGCCTGCAGAGTACAAGCGGGATGGGAGCTGTCAGCCAGCAGCACCCCGTGCCAGCAGCATTGGCACTGCTGGGCAGGGCTGGCAGAGCCCCTCTGCCCCCCACCCCACTGCCGGCCCACAGAATGCCGCCCTTACGGCCCGGGTGCTGGGGCGTCCGCTGGCAGGGCTCCAAGTCCCTGAACTCGGTGACATTCAGGTCCCCTCAGGGACGGCTTAGGACCCATGAATGCTCGCCATCGCCCCCTCCCAACTCCAGTGCTGCCATCACAGTGTGCCGCTGCCTGGAGGCCCTGCCTCCTTTCCCAGACCCGTCGGGTGTCTCCTCACCCTGATAGTCTCTGCCAGCTCCAATCTGTGGCAGAAGACATCCAGGCCCTGCCACAAGCCCTTGTGTCTGGCAGCTCTGCACAGCCTGCGGATGCTCTTGAGAAAACGCATCTTCTGGGCCTCATCCTGCAAACCAGGGACAGGGAGGCAAGGGGGAGCGTGAGAGAGGGAGGCACATGGCCAGCACGACCAGAGCCCTGGCAGCAGGCAGCAGAGCTGGGGGCCATCAGGAGATGCAGGCACAGCTGCCAGGGCAATGACCACGGTTACCTTGTTGGTGCTCTTGAGAAAAGCCTGGATGCAGCGCACGCTTTTCTTATCCTCTTCATAGACAGCCAACCATCTGCCATCTAGATCTGGAGGAGAGCAGGGAGGGCTGTAGAGAGGGCCCCAGGGCAGGAGAGAGCCGAAGAATTAGCTCTGCTCTGCGCCCAGCCCTGTGCCTGCTCCCCGGCACAGTCTCCCCGGGGGGTGTCTGTCCTCGAGGGTGCTCAGCAAAAGGGCTGTGAGGCTGCAGCACGACGCGTCAGGGAGGACCCCGAGATCAGGGCTGAGGAACTCGTTTGCAGATGGGCTAGAAAGGTCCGCATCCTGCTACCAGCCCAGGGGCCACTCACTCACCGTATTTTAGTGGCTGGACCCTACTGCCTTTTTTGGGAGCCCTCACCTCCTCCCAGGCCACCCTGGGACGGCTGGGGGGTCTCCTTTCCATCTTGTGGGATGGAGGAAAGGGTTGGGGAAGCCTCGGGGAAATGTCTCAGTGCCACAGGGCTGCTTGGGGCAGCAGGAAAAGATGTGGCCTGCGCTCAGGGGCTCCTTGCCAGACCCACGCTCCTGCCCTGTCCCGTTGCTGTCCTGCTGGACACTGTGGGGAGGGGGCCACGCTGGGTATATGCAGCGCTGCGGGCTGTCACAAAGTGAGGTCACAAAGGGCCCCCACAGTGATCCGTTGCCCGGGCAACCCCCTGTCCAGCATATAAAGATTTGGGCACTCTAATGAGCACTTAGAGATGTAAAAGAGGGCTTTGGACCCTCAAAATGAGGGTTTGGACCTTGCAAATACAGCTTTGGGCCCTAAAAATGAGTCTTTGAGAGTGAAAATGAGTCTTTGAACCACAAAAATAGGGTTTATACCCTCAACTGTTGCTTTGGTACCAAACCCTAAGGCTTTGCCCTTTAAAAATTGGGTCTTTGGAAGCTCAGAATGGGCTTTGGGCCCTCCAGATTGAAAACTGAGTCCTTAAAATGAGGCTTTGGTCCCTGAAAAGGAGGCTTTGGAAGCTAAAAATGAGGCTTTGGAAGCTAAAAATGAGGCTTTGGGCCTAAAAGTGAGCCTCTGGACCCTATAAATAAGGCTTTGGACTCTCAATATGAGGCTTTGGACCTTCAAAATAACACTTTACACATTAAATGGGATGCTCTGGGCCCTTAAGGTGAATCTTTGAAACTTAAAAATAGCCTTTGGAACTTACACATGAGGTCCTGGAACCTAAAATTGAGAGTTTGCACTGCAGAAATGGGGCTTTCAACCCTAGAATCAATGCATGGCCCATAAATTGAAGCTTTTTGTCCAAAAGGAGGCATTTGGATCATAAAAAGGAGAGTTTGAACTCTCAAGATACAATTTGGACCCCAAAACCAACTGTCTGGATCCTATAAACGATGATTTGGAGCCTGAACGCGAGGCTTTGGACACTCTAGATGTGGCTTTGGACTCTAAAAATGAGTCTTTGCAAAGTAAAACCGAGACTTTGGACAATAAAAATAATAGAATCATAGAACAGAATCATAGAATCATAGAAGGGTTGGAAGGGACCTTTAAAGGTCATCCAGTCCAACCCCCCTGCAAGGAACAGGGACATCCCTGACTAGATCAGGTTGCTCAGAGCCTCATCCAACCTGGTTAGGGTTAGGGTTAGAGTTAGGGTTAGGGTTAGGGTCAGGGTTAGGGTTAGGCTTGAGTTTGGGGTTACTGTTAGGGTGATTAGGGTTAGGGCTAGGGTTAGGGTTAGGGTTAGGGTTAGGGTTAGGGCTTAGGGTTAGGTTTAGGGGTTAGGGTTAGGATTAGGGTCATTAGGGTTAGGGTTACCTTTAGGGTTAGGGTTAGGGTTAGGCTTAGGGTTAGGATTAGGGTTAGCGTTAGGGTTGGGGTTAGGGTTAGCGTTAGGGTTGGGGTTAGGGGTTAGGTTTCAGGTTAGGATTAGGGTTAGGGTTAAGGGTTATGGTTAGGGTTAGGTACCATTAGGGTTAGGGTTTGGTTTAGGGTTAAGGTTAAGGTCAGGGTTAGGGTTAGAGTAAGGGTTAGGGTTAGGGTTAGGGTTAGTGTTTAGGGTTAGCGTTAGGGTTTAGGGTTAGGGTTATTAGGGTTAGGGTTAGTGTTTAGTGTTAGGGGTTAGAGTTAGGGTTAGGGTTAGGGTGCCATTAGGGTTAGGGTTAGGGTTAGGATTAGGGTCATTAGGGTTAGGGTTAAGGTTAAGGTTAGTGTTAGGGTTAGGGTTTAGGGTTAGGGTTCGGGTTAAGATTAAGGTTAGGTCATTAAAGTTAGGGTTAGGTTAGGGTCATTAGGGTTAGGGTCGTTAGGGGTATGGTTAGGGTTAGGGTTAGGGTTGGGTTAGGGTTAGGGTTGTTAGGGTCATTAGCGTTGGGGTTAGTTTTCAGGGTTAGGGTCATTAGGGTTAGGGTTAGGGTTAGGCTTAGGGTTAGGTGTTAGGGTTAGAGTTTAGGGTTAGGGTTAAAGTTAGTGTTAGGGTTAGGGCTTAGGGTTAGGGCTTAGCGTTAGGGGTAGGGGTTAGCGTTAGGGGTAGGGGTTAGAGTTAGGGTTATGGTTAGGGTTAGGGTCTTAGGGTTAGGGTTAGGCGTTAGGGTTAGGGGTTACGGTTAGGGTTAGGGGTAGGGGTAGGGTTAGGGGTTAGGGTCATGGTTAGGGTTGGGGTACGGGTTAGGGTTAGGTGTTAGGTGTTGGGTTAGGGTTAGGGTTAGCGGTTAGCGTTAGGGTTAGGGTTGGGTTAGGATTAGGGTTATTAGGGTTAGGGTGATTAGGGTTAAGCTGATTATGGTTAGGGTGATTAGTGTTGGGGTTAGTTTTCAGGGTTATGGTCATTAGCATTAGGGGTTAGGGTTAGGTTTAGGGGTTCGCGTTTAGGGGTTAGTGCCATTAGGGTTAGGGCCATTAGGGTTAGGGTTAAGGTTAGGCTTACGGGTTACAGTTGGGGTTAGGAGTTAGGGGTTAGCGGTTAGTATTAGGGTTAGGGGTTGGGTTTGGGTTCAGCTTTAGGGTTAGGGTTATGTTTAGGGTAAGGGTAAGGTTTAGGGGTTAGTGTTAGGGGTTAGGGTCATTAGGGTTAGGATTAGCTTAGGGTCAGGGTCAGGGTTAGGGTCAGGTTTAGGGTCAGGGTTAGGTTTTGCGGTTAGTGTTATGGTTGTGGTTAAGGTTTAGAGTTAGGGTTAGTGGTTATGGTTAGGGTTAGCGTTTGGGGTTAGGGGTTAGGGCCATTAGGGATAGGGTTCGGGTTAGGGTTAGGGTTAGGGTCATTAGGTGTAGGGTCATTAGGTTTAGGGTTAGGTTTAGGGTTAGTGTTAGGGTTAGGGGTTACGGTTAGGGTTAGGGTCAGGCTTATGGTCAGGTTTAGGGTTAGTATTAGGGTTAGGGTTAGAGTTAGGGGTTAGGGTTAAAATTAGGGTTTAGGGTTAGGGTTAGGTTTAGGGTTTACGGTTAGGGTTAGGGTTAGGGTTAGGCTTGGGTTTGGGGTTAGGGTTAGGGTGCCATTAGGGTTAAGGTTAGGGTTAGGGTCATTAGGGTTAGGGTTAAGGTTAAGGTTAGTGTTAGGGTTAGGGCTTAGGCTTAGGGTTCAGGTTAAGATTAAGGTTAGGTCATTAAAGTTAGGGTTATGGTTATTAGGGTTAGGGTGATTATGGTTAGGGTCATTAGCGTTGGGGTTAGTTTTCAGAGTTAGGGTCATTAGGGTTAGGGTTAGGGGTTAGAGTTAGGGTTAGGGACCATTAGGGTTAGGGTTAGGGTTGGGTTAGGGTTAGGGTTAGGGGTTAGCGTTAGAGTTTAGGGTTAGGGTTAGGGGTTTAGGCTTAGGGTCATTAGGGTTAGGTTTAGGGTTGGGTTAGGGTTAGGGTCATTAGTGTTAGGGTTGGGTTAGGGTTATGGTCATTAGGGTTCGGGTGATTAGGGTTAGGGTTAGGGTCATTAGCGTTGGGGTTAGGTTCCCAGCTTAGGGTCGTTAGGGTTAGGGTGTGGTTCAGTGTTTGGGGTTAGGGTTAGAGTTAGCGTTAGGATTTAGTGGTTAGGGTTAGGGTTAGGGTTAGGGGTTTGGGTTAGGTTTAGGGGTTCGGGTTAGGATTAAGGTCATTAGGGTTAGGGTTAGGATTAGGGGTTAGGGTTATGGTTAGGGGTTAGGATTAGCGTTAGGTTTAGCATAAGGGTTAGCGTTAGGGTTTAGGGTTAGGTTTAGGGTTAGGCACCATTAGTGTTAGGGTTTGGGTTAGGGTTAAGGTTAAGGTCAGGATTAGGTTTAGGGGTTAGGGTTAGAGTTAGGGTCATTCTGGTTAGGGTTAGGGTTGAGTTATGGCTATGGTTAGGGGTTAGGGTTAGAGTTTAGGGTTATGGTTAGGTTTTAGGGTTAGGGTTAGGGGTTACGGGTTACGGTTGGGGTTAGGGGTTAGGGTTAGGTTTAGGGGTTATGGTTAGTGGTTAGGGTTAGGGGTTAGGGGTTAGGCGTTAGGGTTAGGGTTAGGGTGTGGTTCAGGGTTTGGGGTTAGGGTTAGGGTTTAGGGTTAGTGTTAGGGTTAGGGTTTGGGGTTAGGGTTAGGAGTTAGTGTTTAGTGTTTAGGGTTTAAGTTTAGGGTTTAGGTTTAGGGTTAGGGTTTAGGGTTAGGGTTTAGGGTGGGGGGTTAGGGTGGGGGGTTAGGGGTTAGGGTTAGGGTTTAGTCTTAGGTTAGGTTTAGGGTGTGGTTCAGGGTTCGGGATTAGGGTTAGCTGTTAGGGTTAGGATTATTAGGTTTAGGGTTACAGGTTAGGGTTAGGGGTTATGGTTAGGGGTTAGGGTTAGGGTTACGGTTAGGATTAGTGTTAGGGTTAGGTTAGGGTTAGGGTGTGGTTCAGGGTTTGGTGTTCGGGTTGGCGTTAAAGTTAGGTGTTAGGGTTAGGATCATTAGGTTTATGGTTACGGGTTATATTTCTGGTTAGGTTTAGGGTTTTGGTCATTAGTGTTAGGGTCAGTTTCAGGGTCAGTGTTAGGGTTAGGATCAGGTTTGGAGTTGGGGTTGCAGTTGGGTGTGTGGAGGCGGTGGTCGCAGGCTATGGCAGTGATGATGAGGGCGTTGGCCAGGAGGGCAGCCAGGTAGATGCCCAGGAAGAGCCAGAAGTGCAAGAGCTGCAGCTCCCGTGTGTCTGCGAATGCCAGGAGGAGGAACTCAGTGATGGAGCTGCTGTTGGACCTTGTCTTCCACTGGGAATGGAGCCTGGTCATGTAGGAAAAATGCATGAATACATCAGGACAGATTTATTTAAGCAAAATCTATTCAATTACTCATAGAAACATCCAAGCTTTCCTCTCCCCTTTCCAGAAGAGATTTACAAGTCTCTTCCATGACAAGTGGTTGGTCTTGGCTGAGGGTGGAACTCGGGGCAGGGAGCTCTGCTGTGGGCTCTGCAGGATTCATTTCTGCACTATGGCAATTGGTTAGTAGGAAGATGGAGTGAACTCAGATCAAATCTACTTTTGATATCAAAGAGCTTTTCAGCATTGTCACTGCCAGTTCTCCCAACTGTGGAACACAGTTGTGGGAATTTCTTGGTGTTGCTTTTGTTCTGGTCACCCCACCACAGCTGAGGAGTGTTGGAGTCCTTGCCATTCCTGCTGCACTCCAGGTGAAATCCTGTGGGTGCTGAGAGGCAAAGGAACTCTCCCTTAGTGTGGAATGAGGCCAGATCCTGGTCTCAGCTCCACTGTGCTGCCACATTTTGAGCTGGAGGAAAATCCCACTCAGGTGTTCCCACCAACAGAGACTGTGCATGGATCAGAGTAGAAAAATTCAGTTTACAAGTGCAGATCTTCCAATCCCTCACCTCTTCTCATCATAACCAAGCACCCCACCTGGAGTACTGTGTCCAGTTCTGGAGCCCCCAACATAAGAACGACATGGACCAGTTGGAGAAGGTCCAGAGGAGGGCCACGAAGATGATAAGAGGGCTGGAGCACCTCTGTTATGAGGCCAGGCTGAGAGAGTTGGGACTGTTCAGCCTGGAGAAGAGGAGGCTCCGGGGAGACCTGATAGCGGTCTTCCAGTACCTGAAGGGGGCTTACAAGAGAGATGGGGAGAGGCTGTTTAGTAGGGCCTGTTGTGATAGGACGAGGGGTAATGGTTTTAAAATAGAGGGGGTAGATTTAGATTGGATATTAGGAAAAAAATTTTTACACTGAAAGTTGTAGAACACTGGAACATGTTGCCCAGAGAGGTGGTAGAAGCCCCATCCCTGGAAACGTTCAAGGCCAGGCTGGATGAGGCTCTGAGGAACCTAATCTGGTTGGAGATGTCCCTGCTCCTTGCAAGGGGGTTGGACTAGATGACCTTTGAAGGTCCCTTCCAACCCTAACCATTCTATGATTCTATGATCTCAGCTTTCCCCTCTTAGCCAGGGGCACAGAGGACTTATTACAGCTGCTCGCATACAGCTGCCTGACAGCATTTTCTTGGCTTTAGCCATGGAAAGATTTCCACGTTGGGCACTTGGAAAAACAGAGATGCCATAGGAGAGTCATTGCTGAGCAGCTTAGACTCAAACAGGACGCCCCAGGGAAAAAGTCATATATCTTAAAGTTGGGGTGTCCTGAAGGGAGGGTCAGACCTTTTCCAGCCCCACACATTGCGCTGCTGAGAGCCCTAAAGGTGAAGAGAGGGGTTTGTTCCTGTTCCTCCATGGAAAAATCTGCATGACAGGACCCACAGTGCTGGTGTCTCAGCTGGACCTGAACCATCACCCCCCTCTTTAGTGATCTGGCTTCTGGGAAGGCAATTGATGGCCAAGTGCTTGTGTCAGTGAGGAGGGAACGCTGTGCTCCATGGAAAAGGAGACCAGGGAATGGCTCCCATGAAGGTGTCTGCACTGCACTGCAGGGGATGGCAGGGAGGTGTCCAAATCCCCCCTCCCACCGCCTTTCTGGCATCAGCTCCGTCTCCCTCTCTGACAATGTCTCTGCGACCTGCAGCTGTCTCTGCTGGGAACCGCTTCTCTGTGCCCAGGTCTCTTCCCTGTCAGTGCCCACAGAACCAGAGCCCCATCCCACTCCCTGTGTGCTCAGCTCTGCCCTGCAAACATCTCCTGGCAGCAGGGAACTGTTGTGGGGGCAGCTCTGTCTGTGCAAGGGCTAAGGAGCAGCTCAGAGAAGTCCTAAAGAGAACAGGCATCTCTGTGTCTCCTCAAGAGTGGAACAATAAATTCCCATCTCCCACTTCCCACCCAGCCAACCAAGAAGACTGATCCCAAAGCACAGACTCCTTCCCTTTCAGGTAATCACCACTTTGACCATTCTCTTGAAAAGTCACCTTGGTAATGTCCTGGGGGTGGCATGGAGCTAGGAGCAGCCTATGGAGCACACTCTCAGCAGCAGGACCCTGTCCTGTCAAGAGTCCCTCCTTCCACCCACAGCTTCTCCCCACAGCCCTGGCAGCTGATTCCCTGTCCTGTCACACAGCCCCCCAAAGGTAATGGGACCCAGCTTGGAAGGAGAGCCCTGGGCACCCCTGCCTGCACACCTGGCTTTGCACCCTTGCACTCACCCCCCACACAAGGGAGACATCATGCCCTGTCCTACTGATGGTGCAGCAGGGAAGCCCTGCTCAAGAGCTCGTCCTCCTCCCCTACACTGGGAAAACTGTGAGAACCCTCCTGGCAGTTCTGCAGGCTGTGGGATGAACCAGCTCGAGGAGATCCCTCCAGGAACACCAGCTTCAATGCCCTGCAGCCAGAGACTTACCGTAAAGAGGGCTGTGAAGATTTCTCCCTCACCGAGCTCCTGGCATCCTCCCACCCCAGGCTGCCTTTATCCTCTCTGTGCCTCGCTCCTCTCCCCTCAGCTCCTGCAGGCAGAGCCCTCAGCCCTGCTGCGCTTGGCAGAGGAGCTGCTCCTGGGCAGAGCTGTCTCTCTGCAGCGCTGCCCTGTTACCAGCAGCTCCCTCCATGCCAGGAGCCCGGCCCAGCTCAGCAGCAGAGGCCCAGCCCAAGGCAGCACTTTCTCTGTCCCCTCGGGGCTCCCTCCAGCTGTCCCTGGGGCTGCAGGGCTGACAGCTCCTGACAGGCAGAAGGGTCATCCCTGGGGAACGGCATTTGCAACAGACTGAAGTAATCCCTGACTGCCCCTCTCTGAACACTGAACCTGCTGGGAAACAGGCTGAAGTCATCACGGATGTTCCCTCCCTCTGCTGGGGAGAGACACTTCCTTCCAGCAGCGTCATTGCTCCTCTCCGGAGAAGAGTTGGCCGTGAGAATCACCTTTCCTTGTCCCTCAGTTAGGCAGGGTGCCCAGACAGTGACAAGGAGGGATCTCCTTTACCCCTGCTGAGGGAAAGGACTCAGCAGAGTCAGTCACGGCATCTCACCCTGGGTTTGCAGTCCTAGGGCTGGAACAGGACCCATCTCCCTCCCACGCACACCCCAGACCCAGAGGAGGTGGGATGCCTCTCGCCTCCATTCAGCTGTGCACAAAGAGCTGCACCTGCACGTGAGCTGTTTTTCTCAGCTCCCTTTGTAATTCCTGGTGACTGAGGGTGTTGTTCAGCTGTGAACACCTGGTGACATTTGAAGTGACACCAGAGTTTGTCCAAGAGGTGTGCAGGCAGCTGCAAGCTCCAGTTGAAGCAGTGCTAATGGAGAGGACAGCATTTTGGGGCATCCTTCTGGAGCCTGGTGGGAAATTTGCTTGGTAGATGGAAATGACAGCAGTTAGGGCAACTAAAACCTCCCCTGTTCATTATGTCTGAAGTAGCCTATAGAGGCAGTCAGCTGAGCAAATGGAACCAAGTCTCCCTCAGCTCTGTTTACTAGATCTCCACTGCCTGTAGTGGCAGTTTTCTCATGGACATCCCCACATTGCCTGACCTGATGCAGGGCAGCTGCTCAGCTACAGGCCTGTAGTGCTACAGGAGATGCCAGCATGCTGCAGCACACCTGCATGGGGCTGGCAGGGACAGCACAGGCCCTGTGGGAAATTCTGCCATTCCTGTCAGAACAGGTGCAGGGCAGATACCCCAGACAGCATCGCCAACAGATTTGATGCCTTTGCGCCAGCCCAGGTGGCATCTCAGAGAGATTCAGTTTCTGTCAGCCACTGACTGAATCCCACCACTGCAGAGAGGCAAGGTGTGACCCAAGTTCATCCAGTTCATGAACAGGAAGCCCATCACACTGTGGTCTCAAATCATTTTGCTACTCCCAAACGTAGTTGGTTCTTCTTTCCATCAAACCTTTGCTCAGAACATTGACAATACAACCGAGGAAGTGTCGAATGGTTTAGACCGTGTTCCTGGGTCACAGCATGTCCAAAGCCAAGGACATTTTCAGCAGCACCTTGACCTCCTGGAGCTCAGCTTCTCCTCCACCACAGGCCCTCAGGGGCAGCAGAGACACTACAGACAGCAAAGCCTTCTCCTGCCAGGGCTCCAGAGCCTAGCTCTGGTTTTCACTGGCCTTGGGGACAGGAGGGTTTGCTCTCTTTGCAGATATCTCATTTCATCTTTACCCTGTCATCTGCCACGCACTCCAGCATGTCTCTGGTCTCCAGCAGAGCATTTGCACACATGGGGTCTTGGGCACTTGGTACCATGCTTGCCTCTGATAAGCCTGAGCTTGGCCCTGGTGCCACAGCTGAGGTGCTGCAACCCAACCAGGCACCAATGCCCTCAGCCTGGGGCACAGGCAGGAGGAGCTGGAGTCCCATGTGCCACCACAGACTTTTGGCATCGGTGGAACAAACGGTGAGGTGTGGTGGGACAGCTCACACTGCTGGAGGTGCTGCAGTGGTGCACACGGGCTTTTCAGGTGAGGCAGGCTGGAATGATCCAGAGGGGGATGCCCTCCGTGTGCAGGAGCTCATCGTGTGTATGGAGCTTGTCTGTGGGATGTGGTGAGCCCTTGTGTGTGAGGGTGAGAGGAGAGGCCTGTTAGTGTGACATCCTGGTGGGAGAGGAAGAACCTGCCATCAGGGTAAGGAAGTGTAGAGAGGCTTATTTAAGCAACCCAAGGAGGTCTCCAGATCAAAGCTTCCAGGTCTTATTGGAGCCTTTAATGACCCTGATGCCCTTAATGTCTCAGATTCCATTTCTGCTGAGACACCAGGCTAGTGTCACAATGAAGCCACACTCAAACAGCTTCAAAATGTCATGGAGACTGGTGGAGCTCCCTGGAGGCTTGCAGCACCCAAATATTACATGGATCTGTCAAAAATGAGCAGAAGAGTTAAAGGCTGGATATCCAGAGCATGTCCACGTGGATCCCATTTTTGGGTACCTTAAAGAGTAGCTGGCTGGATTTAGCCAGGTTAGGTTGTCCCTGGCCATTCTCTTGGCTGTCTGTGATGAATGGACAGGACTACTGGACACGAGGAGAGTGGTGGTGGTCTTTGACCTGGAAAGCAGCAAGGCTTTCTGCATGATCCCCAACACTATTCTTGTGGTCAAGTTAGGATCTCATAGTCTGCATGAGTGGATAAGTAGATGGGCAAAATACCAGCTGGGTGGTAAGGCTGGAGAGATGTGGTCAATGTGTGGAACTGTGCTTGGAGGCACCTAGCTAGTAGGGCCCTGCAGGGGTCTATCCTGCTCAGAGGGCTGGGTACCCAGAGAACAACTGGTCTTACTATTAAAGGCTGAAGCAAAGAAGGCATTAAGTACCTCAACCCTTTCCTCATCCTTTGCATCCATGCCCAAGAGTGCTGCAATGGATCAGTACCACTTTCTCAGGAAAGACAAGCTGGAAGGATCTAGGGTGGAGTTCCCTGAGGGTGAAGAAATTAACTTTGAGTATGAAGCTCCTCTGTGGGGCGCGTGAAATGTTTAGTGAGCTCTTGTGGGGAAGGGTCAGAGAAGAAACCAGTAAAGGTGACCTCTCATGGTGGGAGATAAGGAACCCACAGTCATGGTGGAGAAGTTGTCATAGGGTTTTTTTTTTTCCAGATGAGACTGGCGTTTTCTGGAAGGGGAATCCAGCAGGAGGAAAATAGTCCAGGAGGTTTCCGGTGTGACTTGAAACAAGTTGCCCAGCTGCCAGATGGGCCAACAAGGGCAATGCAAACCTGGATCCGATACTTGCAGGCATGGAGACCTGCTCAGGTATGTGCAGACTGGGTGCTGTGATCCTGTGGTAGAGGGGTTCCAGCTCCCGAGGGGAGTGAGGAAGGAGGATAGATGACTGCAGATGCTGAATGTCAGAGGAGCAGACTTTGGCCTCTTCTAGGGAGGTGTAGTGGGGATCCAATGGTCACAAGCACTGAGAGGCAGCAGAGCTCAATAGAGCTGGTCTTCAAGCATGCACACTCAAATGTTATCAGTCAGAAGCTACTGGAGGGGCCACATCCAAGGGTGCTGATAGAGCATGATGATTTCACAGTAAGGCCACTCTCCATTGCTGAAAGGTCATGGAGACTGGAGGGACCCCCTAACCACAGGCAAAAAGTGTACGTTGCATGCATCTTTCAAAAAGGTCCAGGGGTGGAGCTGCTGAGCTCCACATTGGATGAGGAATATGTCTCCCGGAGGGTGTCCTCTTGTGTTGCTTTTCTGGGTGTGTGAAAGAGAGGTGATTGGATGAAGCCAGGGCTGATCATGCCTGACCATCACTATTGCTTCCACACCTCTGGGTGAGGGGAGAGCACTGTCATTTACCAGGACACCAGCAGGGCTTTCAACACTGTCCCCCACTATATTCTCTTTTTCAAGATCAAACAAGATCAGTGTTCACACAGAGTGAGAGAAAGGGTCATCAGTTTGCTGATCCATGACCTATGAAAAAAATCATAAGAATATACAGACAAGCAGCATCAATATTCTGAAACTGAAGAATTCTTACGCATTTATTACACTGAGATATTTTCCTACACGTTTCAAATTCTGCCTGACATCTTCATTCCGGGGTTGATGCAGTGGCCCACACAGAGGTGGCCACTGCCTCCAGGATACCCAGGGGTGCCTGAAGCTCCTACATGGGACTGGGAAATGTGACCCAGGAGCTATGGGAGCATTTCTGGAGCAGGAGCTGGTGGACAGGTAGGGTAGCATCTCAGTTGAGACAACTCATTTCAGAGCTCACTCAACAGAGGCCAGAGGTGCACCAGAGGGTGCTTTGGGGGGTCTTAGAAACCATGCTTGACACAAAAACATGTTTTCCATTGGTCAAAGGCCATTCACTGTGGGAAGTGGACTTCAGAGGAGGTAAGGTGGACTTAACATACAAGAAATGAGTGTATTTTTTTTAACCATATCTTTATTTGTTTTTCTTTTTTTTTTTTGGCAATTAAGAAACATAGAATCATAGAATCATAGAATGGTTAGGGTTGGAAGGGACCTTCAAAGGTCATCTAGTCCAACCCCCCTGCAAGGAGCAGGGACATCCCTGACTAGGTCAGGTTGCTCAGAGCCTCATCCAGCCTGGCCTTGAACGTTTCCAGGGATGGGGCTTCCACCACCTCTCTGGGCAACATGTTCCAGTGTTCTACAACCCTCAGTGTGAAAATTTTTTCCTAATTTCTAATCTAAATCTACCCCCCTCTATTTTAAAACCATTACCCCTCGTCCTATCACAACAGGCCCTACTGAACAGCCTCTCCCCATCTTTCTGGTAGGCCCCCTTCAGGTACTGGAAGACCGCTATCAGGTCTCCCCGGAGCCTCCTCTTCTCCAGGCTGAACAGCCCCAACTCTCTCAGCCTGGCCTCATAACAGAGGTGCTCCAGCCCTTTTATCATCTCTGTGGCCCTCCTCTGGACCTTCTCCAACTGGTCCATGTCCTTCTTGTGTTGGGGGCTCCAGAACTGGACACAGTACTCCAGGTGGGGTCTCACCAGGGCAGAGTAGAGGGGGAGAATCACCTCCCACGACACTCCTGTTGATGCAGCCCAGGATGCGGTTGGCCTTCTGGGCCGCAAGGGTGCATTGCCTGCTCATGTTGAGCTTCTCGTCCATCAGCACTCCCAAGTCCTTCTCCTCTGGGCTGCTCTCAATCCATTCCCCGCCCAGCCTGGATTTGTGCCTGGGATTGCCATGACCCAGGTGCAGGACCTTGCACTTTGCTGGTTGAACTTCATGAGGTTGGTATGGGCCCACCTCTCCAGCCTGTCAAGGTCCCTCTGAATGGCATCCCTCCCTTCCAGCGTGTCGACGGCACCACACAGCTTGGTGTTGTCAGCGAACTTGCTGAGGGTGCACTCTATCCCACTGTGCATGTCGCCGACAAAGATGTTGAACAGGGCCGGGCCCAACACTGACCCCTGAGGGACGCCACTCATGAGCGGTCTCCACATGGACATTGAGCTGTTGACCACCACTCTCTGAATGCGGCCATCTAGCCAACTCCTTATCCACCGAGTGGTCCGTCCATCAAACCCATGTCTCTCCAGTTTAGAGAGAAGGATGTCGTGCGGGACAGTGTCAAAAGCTTTGCACAAGTCCAGGTAGATGATATCCGTTGCTCCTCCCTTGTCCACCCACATCCTTCTGTGTCTGGGTGCAGCTCGTTCTCCCAGTAAAACAGTGGAAACTTGTGCCAAAGGGTTGAAACTCACAGCTACTTGCAGCACTTTATCTACAATGGAGAAAGCTCTGATCTGAACAAAGATGCTGTAAGTCCCAGGTGGCCGATGAGAGAAATGTGAGGTTGAAGGCAGGGACGAAGACTGCCCATAGAGTGTCGGACATACCGGGTCTTGACTTCCCTACATATTCACCCTCGAATATGTTTGGTTCCAATACCATTTGGAGATTGCGGATATCACTTAATGAGTAAGCTGAAAAATGAAGAAAAGTGGAAGAAAAATAAATCCTTTCTTATTGTTATTTACTATTGAAATCTTTTCATTTGTGAAATCTCCCTAATTAATCACATAAGAACCGAGGAATTAATTGATGCCCAGAGACTTGGCTTGTTAGGCCATTTTGCAGGTTAATGAGCCCTCTGGTGCCAAGTTCCTGTACTGCAGGTACCAAAAGTGGATTTAAGTGGCCTCTAGAGCAGTAAAAGTCAGCAGCAAACTTTCAAGTCTCTGAGGATGTTAGCAGTCCCCACTGAGGGCCATCACTGAAGAGACCATGGAGGAATGAGGAGACATAGAATCATAGAATCATAAAATCATAGAATGGTTAGGGTTGGAAGGGACCTTCAAAGGTCATCTAGTCCAACCCCCCTGCAAGGAGCAGGGACATCCCTGACTAGATCAGGTTGCTCAGAGCCTCATCCAGCCTGGCCTTGAACGCTTCCAGAGATGGGGCCTCCACCACCTTTCTGGGCAACCTGTTCCAGTGTTCTATAACTCGCATCGTAAAAAATTTTTTCCTAATTTCTAATCTAAATCTACCCCCCTCTATTTTAAAAGACATGATGACTGTCCCTGAAGCAGAAAGTCAGAGGCCCTGCTTACAGGCTGAAAATCAAATGTGGAAGTGGCTGTGACAGCATTTGAAGTGTTTCATCAAGCAGGATGTTCAGGCACTGCCCCTCATACCCTTGTCAGGGGGATTTGTTCCCTCGTGGGTTGCTCAGGGCTCTTCCTGGGGACAGTGGGATGAGAAGGTGTGTGACGTTGAGTGCAGAGCAGCAGTAGGACACCTCCCAGGCTCTCTGGAGAGTGGGAGAGGAGGAAACAAGGCACTGTGTCTGTAAGGAGTTGGTGTCCCCTCAGGGGACGTTAGTGGAAGAGATGGCAGTCCAAGTCAAGTGCACAAGGATTTCTGTTCTGTTGGGGGGTCTCAGCCCCAGCAAAGGGACCATCCCCACCACAGGCTCTTCTACGCTGTCCTATGCCTGTGCCTGTTTCTCCACAGATTTTTAACCACCACCCCTGCTTCCCTACTTCACTGTGGCTCCATGCTGTCCAAAGATTTACTGATGACTCTTTGTCCTCACAGACTATTTCCTCAAAAAAAAAATTATCATTTTCTGAGGTTTTGCCACTGGCTGTGAGTTCCCCATCACCTCTTCAGCTTCTTCCAAAGCGCTACTAATGCTTCCCCATCACCCCAGATGTCCCAGCCCTCCAGATTTGCTTGAATGCTCTGTCTCCATATCCCAGATCTGAACAGCATGTCCTCCTTTTTCTGCTGCCTCAGAATCAAAACTGAACCTGTTTCACTTCAGCACTACACCCCTCCACCCCCTGCTATTTCAAGTCTTCTGTCTTTTACACACTTGCTGGCACACGTACTCTGCTCTCTTCCTGCACTCCCATATTTCACAAAGTTTTCACTCTTCCCGTGCAGTGATGAGACCTCAGCCCAGGTGGTTTGTGCATCCTCCAGGTTCATGGATGTTTCCTGAGGTCCATCCAGGTGCGGGCAGTATAGGAGGGGAGGAGAACAGCATCAGTTCATGGAGCATGCAGGAGCACAGCCACTCCCGGAAGCAAGCAGTCCCCATCTTGTAGGCGTATAAGATGGAAGTGCTTCTATCATCCATGAGGGACCTTCCTTCCTGCCATATACCAAGCACAAACCTTCTCCTCCTCCTTCTCCTCCTCCACTTGTAAACATCAGCTGCTTTCCATTTATGGCCTCAGACATAGTTTAAGGATTTGCTGAAGCCATCAGCCTTCACCTTGTTTCTCATTGACATCCCCTGACCTTCCCTCCCAGACCTGCACATGGCCAATCGTTGCTGCTCAGGGTCAATCCCTCTTCAGAAGAGACCTTGAGCTTCCTGGATCTTCCTGGTGCTTGTTACAATCTTCTTTGCTTCCTCCAGACCTCATGGTCAACTTTCTTGTCTGTAACAGAGCTTTTATGACCACCGCTTATGAAATGCTTCTCTTTTTCTGTACTCACAGAAAAGCATGATCCAAACAGATGCCGAGCGAAACATCAGCAAGAACCCAGTGAGCTACCCCCATGCCTGTGGCTTCCTGGCAAGGAGCTTGCTCTGCCCCTCTGTAGGAAAAAAAAAAAAAAAAAGAGCAGTTTTCACACCACCTGGGGACACAAAGAGCGACCTTCGCAAGACCACCCTTCGTCTGACCCAGTTTAGATGTGTCCTAGTAGATGTGTTATCATGCTTTGTGTTGCAAACACTGATTCAATTGGCATTGCTCTGAGTTGCTACTACAGAAGCTGGCTGCTATATTACATAAATTTATATTTAGTCAGCGGAAGGCTTTTTTTTTTCTTTTTCTAAATACTGATATTCTTAGAGAAATCACACAAACACATGAAAGATTGAAGGACTCTGACCCAACCAGCTTCGCATCTCAGGAAATGGGATGCTGGCGGCCAAGGGAAGGATGGTTTGGACACTATCCTGGGATTTGGGTAAGGGAAGAATCTTCCCTGTCCCCAACAACCTGTCCTCCTCATTGAGCTGAGAAACTCTGCCAACGAGATCTAAACTCACAGCTGTCTCAGGTAGCTTATGTCTAACTGCAGCCAATGCTGTCCTGCCAGCTCAGGATCTGAGCTTCCATTTGAGTCCAAATCATTTCAATTCGCACTACCTCCATCTTCCTTCTAGCACTCACTACTGTATGAAAGAACTGCCCTGGCCCTCCATGCAGGATAGGCAAAAAAAAATTGATACCTGAAATAAAATTTTTCCCCTTGCTGGAAATGTGAATGCAGCCGGCTGGAGACAAGAGACCCAAGGAACTCCACTTCCTGTAAGGCCAAATAATGAAAATGTCTTGTAGGCTGCGGAACTTAACTGATGGAGAATTTGTGAGTTCAGACAATGGAGCTTGCCTTATTTTTGCCACTCTCACAGGACACCTAAAGAGGAGTCACACTTCTCTGGACAACACGCTTGGGTGTTCCCAGGAACCTCAGGTGGCACAGGATACCAAATTCTGGGTTCAAGGAGATGGTCCAATGCATCATCTCCATTTCTGCAGTGGTGGCATCAATGCCTGGCTCAAGTGGAGACTGTACATGGATGCTGACTTTTATGGAGCAATCTTCTTAGACCCCAGAGCTGGCCCTGCTTGGAACCAAAGGAAGGACTAGAGAGCTTCTGAGCACAGGAGAATTCCACCTCAAATTTCCCCAGGAGCCAGACACCCTCACTTCCAGTTGAGTCCTTTCTCTCAGGGCACACTGCAAGGAACAAGCACTTGGAATGAATGGTCAGAAAAGGGACTGCTGATGGTCTCTGGTCCAGCCTCCCAGCCAAGTTTGGGTAATCACCAGCCATGGGACAGGTTGGCTGTGGCTTTGTTGAGCTGAAACCTGAAAACCTCCAAAGATGGAGATCACAGAGAGTCTCTGCGTGTCCTGCTCCAGAGCAGCACCACCCTTCTAGCCAGTTTTTTCCTAAGGCCCAGTGTGAAGCTCCCAGGAACAAGCTTCTAGCTCTTGTCCCTGCCATAGCACCTGCCACTGCAGAAAATCTTGGCCCTACCACCTGCCTAGACAGGTGTCACCTGCTTTTAGATTGCCCTGTGCCTCCCCTTCAGAAGACTAAAGAGGCCCAGTTCCCTCAGCCTCTCCACCCAGCTCATGTGGCCCTAACCCCATCATGACAGACTTCCTCTGGACTTTCTCCTGATTTTCTTTTCTAAATGGGAAACCCACCGACTCATAGGGCATTCCTCATAACTGCAATGCTCTTCTGCCCAGGGCACTCTTCAGCCAGTCAGGTCACAGCCTGCCCTGCTGCATGAGGTTGTTCTGCCCCCAATGCAGACATTGACCCCTTTGCCTTGTAAAACTTCAGGTTTCTGTTGGCTAAGGCCCCACGTGTGTCAAGGTTCTTCTGGACTGAAACTCCAACACAACATGTAAGGTTTGTGGGCCGATGCCTCAAACAAGAGAACAATAGGAGGAGTTGCAGAACACTACAGGTAATGAAAGACATTGATGCGTGTGATGGAGTTGCTGCCCGAGGTGAAAAATACCACAGCAAGCATCTCAGAAATACCAGAATAGAGAACAAAACAAGGAACATACAGCCAATGGGGAAAGGGTTAAATGTGTAGATTGCTTTTTTTTTTTTTGAGTGTATTACGACAGTAACAGAGAAGACCTTGGGTGCAGGGAATTAAAAGGGAAGCAAAGGATGTGGTCAGGGCTCTTTGAGGGCACCTGTGAAGCAGCCCTGATCCCTGTGTGAATTATTTCTGTGGTCAAGCAGATCCTGAGGTCTTTCCCTAATTTGAAAACATGAAAAGGGAGGAAGGACAGCATCATGCAGGCTGGAAAGGACCTCAGGGTGGGTCTCAACCAACCTCCTGCTCAAATCAGGGCAAGACCAGATTACTCAGGGCTGTACCCAAACACGTCTTGGTGACAGACGGGACAGAGTTGACACATACAGCTGGGAAACAGCTTCCAGCACTTGATTATCTTCAAGTTGGAAATTTTTTTCTCTATATGTAACCTAACCCTCGTGTTCAGCTCATTGCCTTCTGTCCTTGTGTCTTGTGTATGATGGATATGAGCCTGACTCACTGTCGTGGTTTTGTTAGTAAGGGGGGACTTAAGGTGGTAGCTTCTGTAGGAAACTGCTAGAAGTCGCTCCCCTTTGTTCAGTGGACTCGGCCGGGCCTAGGGCGGACCTGCTGCTGGCCAAGGCCAAGCCAATTGGTAGCAGAATGTCCCGTGATAACACCTCTGCGATAACGTATTTAAGAATTCTAATTAAAGTACACACACATCAACAGAAAAGAAAAAGAATTCCCCGCACCAAGAATCAAATTAATATCCTCAAAACACCAACAGTGGATAGACCATACAATTTACACACAATTCACCACTTATCCCTTCACCACAATCAGAACATAAATTTCCCCTAATCATTTTGCTCTTTTGTCAAGTTCAATCCCTGTTTTGCCCATTACCGCTCCCAATTAAACTCAATCCTTATCTCAAATTCCTCGAGCCCCACGTTGGGCGCCAAAATGACTGTGGTGATTTGGGCTAAACCATCACACTCACTCTTCCTGGAAACAGTGCAATGCTGCTGCATGTTCCCCCAAGATCTTCCTTTCTCCAGGCTGGACAAGCCCAGCTCCCTCAGCCTCCTCTCAAAGGCAAAGTACTCCAGCCCTCAACCATCTCTGGGGCCCTTTCCTAAACCTGCTCCAGTTTGCCACCATCTTCCCTATACTGGCCTCTGAAATCAGGACACAATATTTGGGATGGGGCTCATGATCTGGTCAAACAGCCCAGGGCACTGCTCTCCTCCCTTGCTACCAGGACACACAGCTGTCTCTTGTCCAGCTCACTGTCCATCAGAATGTTTCCCTCAGAGCTGCTCCCAGCCAGGCAGCCCCCAGCCTGTGCCCTGGCCAGGGTGAGGGCCCTGCAGAGACAGAAACGGGCAGTTGTCCTTGTGGGATTTCCTGATGGTTTTTGGTAATACGTGCTGTCCTGCTTCTTGAACCCTTTCCCTGTGCACAGATGCCTGGAGACCTCTTCAGGAAAGACTCAGGTAAAGACTGAGACAGCCTCACTGAGTCCCTCAGCCCCTCCAGCATCTGCTGTCGTGAAATCCCCCTCCCCATTCACCAGCAGCCATGCATTTTCCTTGTTCAGTCTCAGTCTCTAAGGAACAATCAAAGCTCTTCTTTTTGCTCTTGACTTCCCTGGCAACCAGCATCTCCAGGTGAGCTTTGCCTTTCCTTCAAACATGCCTGCACAGTGAATGCAATATATAGGTATTTCTCCTTTGCCTCTGTCCTTGTTGACACCTCCTGGCAGCTGCTTCATGGCCCCTGTCAGTGTCCTGCCCCTGTGCTGGCTCAGCCCCGCTGCCCGTATACAGTCCCACAGCCTCACTGGGCAGGCTCGGTATGGGGAAGGGTACCCTCAGGGGTGGGGAAATGTCCCCCCATTATGATCGCAATGACAGCCATCAGATCACAGCTCCCCCTTGACCTTCTGATTTTTACAGCTTCCCCGGGCACCCAAACCCTGGCGTGCCCCAGCCACGTCCAATATGGGGCTTCGCAGACTGCCCTGCTCTGGGGTCTGTCGGGATCTGGGAAAGGACAGAGTCCAGGCAGGGCTGGCCGTTCCCCCAGACCAGCCCTTGGCCCAGCAGGAGGATGGAGATGGCCTCACAGCAAAACTGCCCTATAAACCTAGGGTGAGCATCCCATGCTGGAGATGGCCAATGAGCGAGGCTGGGGGGTGATAAAACCCCTGGGCCACCTTCCTGCTCTTTTCATGCCATCAAGGGCATGGACCAGGCTCTTCTCTCCTCTAGCAGCATGTCTTTGGTCCCTTCCACAGGCACCTGCACTGCAACACTAGCCCCTGGTGTGAGTCCTCACCTGGCTTGGTCACACAGTACAAGCCACAGACTGAAGTTTTCCTCTCCTGAGAGCTTTCCAACTCAGCCCAGCTCCCTCCAAGCTCTTCCCACTTCCCTTGCCTTCTCTCCATATCCTCTGCCCTCTCACCAGCACAGCCCAGTCTGGGCTGGTCCCACAGCGGTGCCAACCAGTGGGCATGGCAGAGCTCTGGCCACTCATCCCACAACCCCAGCCCCTCTGAAGGGCACAGCAGCTTTTGGGGTGCAGCAAGGGCTGAGCTGCAGAGGTGGAGTATCCATGGGAGAAAGCAAAGGTGGTTACTTGCATCCAGTGTCCCCTTTTCTCTTCTCCAGGAAATCCTGAGAGGACTGCAGCCCTTCTGTGTCACCCCATCTCCCCAGGCCAGCACAAGCGCCCCGACCCTACAGGTCCTCAGGCAGTGAGGGAGCAGGCTGCCCTCAACCAGCAGATTCAGGAAGGCGCTTTCACATCCTATTCCCTCCAGCTCTACAAAGATGGTTCTCAGACAAAAAAAAAGTCAAAGCAGGTTCATTTATTTTCCTTTAATATCCAGAGGCGTTGGCTCCTCATTTACACAAATCTCTGGGCCACACAAGATGAGTGAATACTTAAGTGGGAGGGGATGAACAATGATGTTTCTGATTGAGAATACATCACCACAAGTGGAAACAGGAAAAAATTATAAGGAAGGAAAGACAGGCTTGGGCAGTCACGGCATACACAGAGAGTTATCTGCAGAGGAAAGCAGACAGGAAGGACAAACGTCCAATCGTTTTCCACGAGGCATCCTTGAGTTCCAGATTCCTCATGCTGTAGATGAGGGGGTTCACTGTTGGAGGCACCACTGAGTAAAGCACGGCCAGCACCAGATCTGTGTATGGAGAGGAGACAGAGGGGGGCTTCAGGTAGGCAGACACTGCAGTGCTGATAAACAGGGAGACCACAGCCAGGTGAGGGAGGCACGTGGAAAAGGCTTTGTGCCGTCCCTGCTCAGAGGGGATCTTCAGCACGGCCCTCAAGATCTGCACATAGGACAGCACAATGAAAAGAAAACAACCCCAAAATAGAAAAGCACTAAAAGCAAGAAGCTCTACTTCCCTGAGGTAGAGGTTTGAGCAGGAGAGCTTGAGGATCTGGGGGATTTCACAGAAGAACTGGTCCACAGCATTGCCCTGGCAGAGTGGCAGTGAAAATGTATTGGCAGTGTGCAGCAGAGCATAGAGAAACCCACTGCCCCAGGCAGCTGCTGCCATGTGGACACAAGCTCTGCTGCCCAGGAGGGTCCCGTAGTGCAGGGGTCTGCAGATGGCAATGTAGCGGTCATAGGCCATGACAGTGAGAAGAAAATACTCTGCTGACACTAAGAAGAAAAAAATAAAGACCTGTGCAGCACATCCCACATAGGAAATGGCCCTGGTGTCCCAGAGCGAATTGGCCATGGCTTTGGGGATGGTGGTAGAGATGGAGCCCATGTCGAGGAGGGAGAGGTTGAGAAGGAAGAAGTACATGGGAGTGTGTAGGCGGTGGTCGCAGGCTATGGCAGTGATGACGAGGCCATTGCCCAGGAGGGCAGCCAGGTAGATGCCCAGGAAGAGCCAGAAGTGCAAGAGCTGCAGCTCCCGTGTGTCTGCGAATGCCAGGAGGAAGAACTCAGTGATGGAGCTGCTGTTGGACATTTGCCTTTGTGCATGATAACTTGTCCATGGATTAAAAGGCACCTCACTGAACACAGGTTATTCCATTTCTCAGGCAAAACCCAGAAAACTGCCTTCCAGGAAAAACTTGTGTAGGTCCCTCTCATGAACTTTGGTTGGTTCTGGCTGATGATGCCATTGGGAGCAGGGGGCTTTGCTGTGGCTCTGCAGGATTCAGTCCGGTCCTGCAGCAATAGGAAAACAGGAACATGGGGTCATCTCAGCTTAAATGCACTCATGATATCGAAGAGCTTTTCAGCATTATTGCTCCCAGTTCACACAACTGAAGAGCAAAGCTGTGGGGATTTTTTGCTGCTTCTGTTCTAGTACCCACCACACCTGGGGAGTGTTTTTAAGGCAGAAATCTGGCATTTTTGCTGCACTCCAGGTGAAACCTTGTGGGTCCTAAGAGGCAAAGAGACAGTTCCTTAATGCAGAGGGAGGACAGCCGCTCTGTCCATCAGCCCTGGTCTCAGCTGCCCTCTGCCGCCACATTTTTGAGCTGGGGGACAGTCACACCCAGGTGTTCTGGACACTGCTGAGGACAGAGGAATCCAGCTTCTGAGTTCAGACCTCCAAACCCCTCACCTTGTCTCATCGTACCCAAGGAGGATTTCATCTCTCTCCTCCCAGCCATGGACACAGATGGCTCATTGCAGCTGCCAGCATACAGCGCTACGGCAGCATTTCCATGGCCTTAGCACTGTGCTGTCTTCTCCATGGGGCTACTGGGTAACTCAGCAATGCCATGGAAGTGCTGTGCCCTTCTGGAGGGCAGCCTGCAGCACAGCAGGACCCCCTAGGCAAGGAGTCTAATCTGCTGGGTGGAAAAGGAGACCAGAGGTTTCTCTGGGAAGGCATCTGCACAGCAGAGAATGCAAGGGAGGTACCCAAATCCCCCCTGCCATGGTACTGCCAGGAGAAGCTCCCTCTCTATCCCTGCCCATGCCTGGAGCTCTCTCTGCTGGGAGCTGTTCCTCTGTCCTCACCTCTCTGCTCTGTCAGTTCCCACAGACCCCATCCCACGCGCTGTGTGCTCAGCTTTGCTTGCAGACACCTCCTGGCAGCAGGGCACTGCCCAGGGGCATCTCTGTGTGTGCAGGGGAGCCACTCAGACAACTCCTAACAAGAACTGGGGTCTCAGCTCCTTCTCCAGAATGGAGAAATTAAATCCCATCTCCCACTGACCACCCAGCCCACCAAGAAGAGAAAACTCACAGCCCAGACTGTTTCCCTTTCATGTAGAGGTTGCCTTGACGTGCTTCTTTAAAAGTCCCCTGGGAAATGTCCTGGGGCTGAGATGGAGCTGTCAGCAGCCCTGACCCACGCAGCACCCTCTCAACAGGAGAAGCACCCTGCCCTATGGCTGCTGGGGGGGTCACTTCTTCCACCCACTGCTCCTCCCCACAATTCCATGGGGATCTCCCCAAGTAGTCTGAGTGCTGGCCATGGCAGGCAGCAGTCCCTGCCCCAGCACACAGCCCCTGGGATGCAGGAACCCTGCTCTGAAGAACAAAGCTGAGCATCCCTGGGTGCTCACCAGCTTCACTCACCTGCAGCCACCCCCAGGAGAAGGCAGCTGTCATGCCTGCTCCCTCTGACAGTGGGGAAGCCTTACTCTGCACCACGTCGTTCTCTACAGCAGAGAAAAACAAGAATCCTCCTGGAAGATGCCGTAGGATGTGGGGAGTGCAAGCTTTCAGAGATGCCTCCAGGCACGACAGCTGCATGGCCCTGCATCCAGAGACTTACTGTGCCAAGGGCTGTGAAGATTTCTCCCCTAGTGAAGGCTCAGCTCTCGTTCCACTCCACACAGCTTCCTCTCTCTGCCACGCTTATCTTCTCAGCTCCTGCAGGCAGAGCCCTCAGCCCTGCTGCGCTTGGCAGAGGAGCTGCTCCTGGGCAGAGCTGTCTCTCTGCAGCGCTGCCCTGTTACCAGCAGCTCCCTCCATGCCTGGAGCCCGGCCCAGCTCAGCAGCAGAGGCCCAGCCCAAGGCAGCACTTTCTCTGTCCCCTCGGGGCTCCCTCCAGCTGTCCCTGGGGCTGCAGGGAACCTACTGGGAAGCAGCCTGAAGCCATCGCTTATGAACCCTCCCTCAGCTGGGGAGAGACGCTTTTTTCCAGCAGTGACATTTATCCAAATGTGACAAATAGGTCTAAACATCACTGTTTTTCCCCCTATTGTTAGGCAGGACACACAGACAGTGACAGGCAGGGATCTTCCCTACTCCTGATGAGGGATAGGATTCAGCTGAGTCAATCGAAGCATCTCACCCTGCGTTTCTGTTGCTGGCACTGGAAGGGGGCTCAGCTCCCTCCCATGCCTGTTCACAAGCCCACAGGAGGTGGGATTCCTCTGGCCTCCCTTCAGGCGTCCATTTTATAGGCACCTGCACGTGAGCTCCTTGTCTCAGCTCCTATGGTAATTAATGAAGATGGAGGTCAGGAGCTGGCTGTTCAGATGAAATACCTGGTGGCATTTGACACACCAGAGGTTGTCCAAGGCATGTGCAAGACAACTGCCCTTGTCCCTATTGATTATTTTATTGGCAGCCTGTGCTGCCATCTGACCACACGGCGTCCTGTGTCACAGGGAGAGCCAGGTTCCTCTCTGTCTGTTCCATCGGCCCAGTTGACTACATCTCCATTGACTACAAGGACGGGTTTTCACCCCCACATTGCCCAATCAAATTTTGGGCAGTTACTCTGTTTAATGTCCAAATCGAGGCCTGTAGCGTTAGGTGAGCTGCCAAGGCTCTCACACACAGCTACCTGCGGCTGGCAGGTGCAGCACAGGAAAACCATCCCCATTCAGAGCGAGCGTGTGACAGACAGCCCAGACAGCCCTGCAGACAGGTTCGGTGCCTGTGTGCAAGCCACTGATTGCCACCACTGCAGTGGGCAAGGTCTGTCCCTGCTCAATCCATTGGATGTTGGGTAGTCCAGGAACACAAGGCACAGCACACTGGGGTCTCCACTCATGTGTCTGCCTTCTCAGGCTGCTGGGCCCCCTTGATGACAGAGTCAAGGAGCAGACCAACAATTTTCACAGTGGGCCTGTCAGCAGCACCTTACCATTCATAGACAACAGCTTCTCCTTCACCAAAGGCCCTCAGGGGCAGCAGAGACACCACTGACAGCAAACACACCTCTTTCCAGATCTGCTCTTTTCAGCCTTGTATCTCTCTGTGCTTGGGGCCCACAACATTTGCTCAATCTCTTGGCATCCAATTTCAGATTTGTATTTTCATCACTGTTGACTCTGGCATGTCTCTGCTCTGAAATAAAACCTTTGCAAATAGGTCTTGGACACTTGGTACCAAGTTTCCCTAAGGAAAATCAGAGTGTGGCCTGGTGCTACACCTGAGGTGCTACAGCCCAAATGTGCACAGCTGCCCTCAGCTAGGATGAGCTGGAGCCTGTGGTTTTTGAAATCATAAAATCCTGGAATCATAGAATGGTTTGGGTTGGAAGGGAACTAGACCACCTAGTGCCAACCCTGCTGCCCTGGGCAGGGACATCTTCCACTAGACCACGTTGCTCAAAGCCCCAACCAACCTGATCTTGAACATTTCCAGGCATGGGGCATCCACAGCTTCTCTGGACAACCCCTTAAAGTGCTTCACCATCCTAGTAGTGAAGAATTGTTTCCTTATACTTCATCTCAAGCCAGTCTGTTGCTTTTGAATCATTACTCTTTGTCCTATCACTACATATCCTTGTCAAGAAACCCTCTCCAACTTTCTTAGAATCATAGAATGGTTAGGGTTGGAAGGGACCTTCAAAGGTCATCTAGTCCAACCCCCCTGCAAGGAGCAGGGACATCCCTGACTAGATCAGGTTGCTCAGAGCCTCATCCAGCCTGGCCTTGAACGTTTCCAGGGATGGGGCATCTACCACCTCTCTGGGAAACCTGTTCCAGTGTTCTACATTGTAAAAAATTTTTTCCTAATATCCAATCTAAATCTACCCCCCTCTATTTTAAAACCATTACCTCTCGTCCTATCGCAACAGGCCCTACTGAACAGCCTCTCCCCATCTTTCTTGTAGGCCCCCTTGAGGAACTGGAAGACCGTGATCAGGTCTCCCCGGAGCCTCCTCTTCTCCAGGCTGAACAGCCCCAGCTCTCTCAGCCTGGCCTCATAAGAGAGGTGCTCCAGCCCTCTGATCATCTCCGTGGCCCTCCTCTGGACCTTCTCCAACTGGTCCATGTCCTTATGGTGGGGGCTCCAAAACTGGACGCAGTCCTGCAAGTGCGGTCTCACCAGGGCAGAGTAGAGGGGGAGAATCACCTCCCTCGACCTGGTGGCCATGCTCCTCTTGATGCAGCCCAGGATGTGATTTGCTCTCTGGTCCACAAGTGCACATTGCCGGCTCATGTTGGGCTTAATGGAGTAACTGCCGTTGTCTTTTCTGAGCGCTCCATGGAAGCTTCTGGATGTAGAAGCCCGGGCCTCCATGGGGACTTTAATGACCTTGGAATTTCTGGAAGAGGAACACAGCAGCATGCAAACACTCCAGGTGACTTTAGGAGAGCTTATTGTCACAGCTGCCAGATGGGTCAACAAGGGCAATGCAAACCTGGATCTGATATTTACAGAGAATGAGGAGCTTGTCCGTGGTGTGAAGATTGGCTGTTGTGACCCTGAAACAGTGAGATCTGAGGTGCTTGGAGGAGTGTGGAACAACAGTAGAAGTCTGCAGATTCTGGTCATCAGTGGAGCAGAATTTGGCATATTCTGGGGAGTTCTAGTGGGGATCCCATGGTCAGCAGCACTGATGGACAGCAAAGCTCAGTGTACCTGGTCTTGAAGGACAGCGTCCTCCAAGCACAGGTATTATCTGTTTCAAAACTCAGTCGAAGTTTGAAAGGGAGTTCAAGGGCATTATAATAAGATTTTACTAGTTTACAAACAATTAAAGAAGAAATAAAGATAATATGTGGACCCTCCTGAATTCAGTAAGAGTAGATGGAGATAGATCTGAGATACTTCATGTCCTCTTTGCCTCATATTTCACCAACAAATTCTCCTAAGCCATTGTGCCTCATGGCACGACTCTATAGGAACACAACCAATGATGGATAGGAATCAGATCAGAGGTTACTTGAGAAACCTCAAATATTACCAGTTAGAAGAAATCATATGTGTAAATCTATATTTATCTTGAGGGAACGTGTCAACAGCTTGTTCATCATTGTCCATGGTTGATGAAAAAGAAATATGAGACTCTAGAGAACAGTGTCCAAGTTCTCAGAATGAAGTCTTCTTACACATTTGTTACCCCGATGTCTCTTCTACATGTCTCTTCTACATTCGTGGCTCAGGGAGTGGTGCTACAGCCAGGGCTTTGGGTATCTAGATCACGGGGCGTGCTTTGAGAAGCCCGGGCTGCTAGGGGCGGATGGCGTGCACCTAACCCAGAAGGGGAAGAGTGTGTTTGGACAAAGACTTGCCAGGCTCGTCCAGAGGGCTTTAAACTAGTGTTGCTGGGGGAGGGGGAGCACAGTTCAGCCCACGGCTATCGGCATGGCGCCAGTGCCAGCACCGAGGGTCCAGAAGCTGAGGAGGGATCACAGATAAGTGCAAATAAACCTAAACTGCGGTCCAATAGCACCCCTGCCACTCCAGCCAGCAAGTCGGCTTTGTCGGGGGCCCAGCTGAAGTGTCTCTATACCAATGCACGCAGCATGGGGAATAAACAAGAAGAGCTGGAGGTGCTTGCACACGAGCAGGGCTACGACCTCGTTGGCATCACGGAGACGTGGTGGGATGACACATACGACTGGAGCGTCAACATGGAAGGGTATAGGCTTTTTAGAAAGGACAGGAAGGGGAGACGAGGAGGGCGGGTCACTCTCTATGTCAGCAACCGGCTGGAGTGCGTGGAGCTCCGCCTGGGGATGGAGGAGGAGCTGACAGAGAGCTTATGGGTCAAGATTAGAGGATGGGGACGGACAGGAGACGTTACGGTGGGGGTCTGTTACAGGCCGCCTGGCCAGGAGGACAGAGCAGATTAAGTGCTCTATAGGCAGATAGGAGCAGCCTCACGGTCACAGGCCTTGGTCCTCATGGGGGACTTCAACCACCCTGACATCTGTTGGAGAGACAACACGGCAGGGCACAGGCAGTCCAGGAGGTTCCTGGAATGCGTGGATGATAACTTCCTCCTGCAGGCGATAGAGGAGCCGACAAGGAGGGGTGCCATGCTCGACCTTGTGCTCACCAACAGGGAGGGGCTGGTGGGGGATGTGAAACTAAAGGACAGCCTTGGCTGCAGTGACAACGACACGGTGGAGTTCAAGATCCATGGGGCAGCAAAGAAACTACATGGCAAGCTGTCTGCCCTAGACTTCAGGAAGGTGGACTTCGGCCTCTTCAGGGACCTGATGGGCCAAGTGCCATGGGAGGCAGCCCTGGAGGGAAGAGGGGCCCAGGAAAGTTGGTCCATATTCAAGGAGCACCTCCTCCAAGCTCAGCAGAGGTGCATCCCGATGAAGAACAGGTTGGGCAAAAAGGCCAGGAGGCCGGCGTGGATGAGCAAGGAGCTCCTGGACCAACTGAAAGTGAAAAAGGAGGCCTATAGAGGGTGGAAGTGGGGACAGGTAGCCTGGGAGGATTACAAAGAGGCTGCACGAGTGGCCAGGGATAAGGTAAGGAAGGGCAAAGTCCTAGCAGAACTGAATCTGGCCAGGGATATAAAATGCAACAAGAAGAGCTTTTATAGGTACGTAGGGGACAAAAGAAAGTCCAGGGAAAATGTAGGCCCCCTCCAGAAGGGAACTGGTGTCCTGGTTACCCAGGACATGGAGAAGGCTGAGGTTCTCAATGACTTTTTTGCCTCAGTCTTCACGGACAAGAGTTCCTGTCCCACCGCCCAACCTGTAGAAGGTGCAAGCAGGGACTGCGAGAATGAAGAACTGCCCATTGTACTCGAAGAGCAGGTTCGGGATCATCTGAGGAACCTGAAGGTGCACAAGTCCATGGGACCTGATGAGATCCATCCGCGGGTCCTGAGGGAACTGGCGGATGAAGTTGCCAAGCCACTGGCTATCGTATTTGAGAAGTCAAGGTGGTCTGGTGAGGTCCCTGATGACTGGAAGAGAGGAAACATAACCCCAATTTTTAAAAAGGGGAATAAGGAAGACCCGGGTAACTACAGGCCGGTCAGCCTCACCTCTGTGCCTGGCAAGGTCATGGAGCAGATTCTCCTGGAAACCATGCTAAGGCACATGGAGAGCAAGGAGGTGGTTGGTGACTGCCAACATGGCTTCACCAAGGGCAGATCGTGCCTGACCAATTTGGTGGCCTTCTATGACGGGGTGACGGCTTCGGTGGACAAGGGACGAGCAACAGACATCATCTACCTGGATTTGTGCAAAGCTTTTGACACTGTCCCGCACGACATCCTTCTCTCTAAACTAGAGAGACATGGGTTTGATGGACGGACCACTCAGTGGATAAGGAGTTGGCTGGATGGCCGCACTCAGAGAGTGGTGGTCAATGGCTCTATGTCCATGTGGAGACCGGTCACAAATGGTGTCCCTCAGGGGTCTGTGCTGGGCCTGGCCCTATTCAGCATCTTTGTCAGCGACATGGACAGTGGGATAGAGTGCACCCTCAGCAAGTTCGCCGACGACACCAAGTTGTGTGGTGCCGTTGACACGCTGGAAGGGAGGAATGCCATCCAGAGGGACCTTGACAGGCTGCAGAGGTGGGCCCGTGCCAACCTCATGAAGTTCAACCAGACCAAGTGCAAGGTCCTGCACCTGGGTCATGGCAATCCCAGGCACAAATCCAGGCTGGGCGGGGAATGGATTGAGAGCAGCCCTGAGGAGAAGGACTTGGGAGTGCTGGTGGACGAGAAGCTCAACATGAGCAGGCAATGCGCCCTTGTGGCCCAGAAGGCCAACCGCATCCTGGGCTGCATCAAGAGGAGTGTGGCCAGCAGGTCGAGGGAGGTGATTCTCCCCCTCTACTCTGCCCTGGTGAGACCCCACCTGGAGTACTGTGTCCAGTTCTGGAGCCCCCAACACAAGAAGGACATGGACCAGTTGGAGAAGGTCCAGAGGAGGGCCACGGAGATGATAAAAGGGCTGGAGCACCTCTCCTATGAGGACAGGCTGAGAGAGTTGGGGCTGTTCAGCCTGGAGAAGAGGAGGCTCCGGGGAGACCTGATAGCGATCTTCCAGTACCTGAAGGGGGCTTACGAGAAAGATGGGGAAAGGCTGTTTAGTAGGGCCTGTTGCGATAGGACGAGACGTAATGGTTTTAAAGTAGAGGGGGGTAGATTTAGATTAGAAATTAGGAAAAATTTTTTTACGATGCGAGTTATAGAACACTGGAACAGGTTGCCCAGAAATGTGGTGGAGGCCCCATCCCTGGAAACGTTCAAGGCCAGGCTGGATGAGGCTCTGAGCAACCTGATCTAGTCAGCGATGTCCCTGCTCCTTGCAGAGGGGTTGGACTAGATGACCTTTGAAGGTCCCTTCCAACCCTAACCATTCTATGATTCTATGTTTCAAGTTCTTCCTGATATCTTCATTCAGGGGTTGATACAGTTGCCCACACAGAGGTGGCCAATGCCTCCAGGATACCCAGGGGCACCTGAAGGCCCTACATGGGACTGGGAAATGTGACCCAGGGCTGATGGGAGCATTTCTGGAGCAGGAGACGGTGGGCAGGCAGGAATTGAATGGAGGAATTGAATTATGCTTAGAGAGACTTGGCTTGTTAGGGCATTTTGCATGTTAATGAGCCCTCTGGTGCCAAGTTCCTGAACTGCAGGTACCGAAAGTGGATTCAAGGGGCTCTAGAGCAGTAAAAGTCAGCAGCAAACCTCCAAGTCTCTGGGGATGTCAGTGGGCCCAACTGATGGCCATCACTGAAGAGACCATGAAGGAATGAAGAGATAAGGTTCCTGTCCCTGCGAGCTGGTGAAGTAGGAAGTCAGAGGCACTGCTTACAGGTTGAAAATCCAGTGTTTAGACAACTGTGAAAGCCCTTGACATGTTTCGTGGAGCAGGATGATCTAGTAGTGACCCCATGCCCTGGGCAGGGGGATCCTTTCCCTCATGGGATGCTGAGGGCCATTCCTGGGAGCAGTGAGATGTGAGGGTGTGTGATGCTGAGTGCAGGAGAGCAGTAGGACACCTCCCAGCCTCTATGGAGAGTGGGGAATGGGAAAAAAGCCTTGTGGCTGTAAGGAACTGGTGTACTTGTAGGGGTCTCACTGGAAGACACAGCAGCCACAGTAGAAAGGAAAAGGATTTCAGTTCTGTTGGGGGGTTCCAGTCTCAACAAAGGGACCATCTCCACCCCTGCTTCCCCACCTCACTCTGACCCCACTCTGTCCCAATTTTTACTGAACTCACAATGGCTGTGAGTTCCCCATCACCCGTGCAGCTTCTCCCAAATACCTACTAATGCTCCTTGATTAACCAAAGTGTGCCAACCCTCTGACTCACTAGAAACCTTCTATTTAGCTTTGTGCCGCAGCCCTGAACTGCACATCCTCCTCCTTCTGCTGCCTCAACATCAAAACTGAACATATTTCACTTGAGCATGACACACTCCCACCCCTCGCCATTTCACATCATCTTCCTCTCTTTTACACACACACTGCCACACACCCCCCACTGTATCCCTGCACTCCCATGTGTCTCACAATCTTTCCTCTTCCCCTGCAGTGATGGGAACTCAGCCCAGGTGGTTTGTGCTTCTTCCATGCTCATGGATGTTTCCTCAGGTCCAGACAAGCATGGAGAGTGAAGGAAGAAAACAGAGGTGTCGGGGCTGAAGGCAACTCACGGTATGGAGACAGAGGACAGTGTCTCCATGTGTTCCTTGTGCCTGTCTCCCAGACATCCTTCTGGTCCACTGCCAACAAGTCGTTCCGTGCCAGCCCCTCTCCCAGGAAAAGACTCCTGGCCCAAGGGCTCCTCAGGCTGCTGCGGCTCCCCAGCAATAGAGAAAGCTGCCCCAAGCTGGTGCATTCAGAAATAGGTTTCTCTTGGTCATTGATCCCCTCCTGGAAGCACAGAGTTGCTCCTTTGCTTATCTCCAGGGATGTCCTTGCCCCTAGAGAGCCTTTCTCCAGGGCAATGTGTCTATGCTGACCTGACTTGCTGCCCCTGTCCCCTCCCTGTGCTCTCCACATGGCCCTGAGCGGCTGTCCCTGCTCTGCAGAGTGAGGGGTCTGTGGTGAGAAAGCCATGGGGTGACAGTCCGAGGCAGATCCCTGTGTGGAATGTCAATCGTTCACCTTCTCCAGGGGAACTGGACACCCACATGTTAAGGCTCAGCCCAGGTCCATTCCCAAACACCTTGTCCCATGCTCTCCTCCCCTCATCCCATGGAGAACCCCAGCACAGCAGCACGGCACTGTGGGGGCAATTCCTTCAGCCTGACCTCAGCTTTGGAAGTAGAGCCCAACTTCCAGACACCGATATTGTAGGAACTTTCTTTTATTACAGTGATGCAACATGGGAGGCAAGCTGGACCATTGTGTCAGACAGACGTGAAGAGACCTCGGGGTCAGACAGGCTGGGTCCATGCCTCTGGTGAAGTGAAGTGCATGTAGGCATGGGGGAACATGCTTGTCACAGATAAAATGTCCAAAGCACAGGAGAATTTGAAATCACTTTGTAGAGACATGGGTATCTTAATGCTTCTGAAAAAGAGCTGATTGAATCAGCTTCTTCACTGTGTCTTTCAGCTCCTGGTTCCTCATGCTGTAGATGAGGGGGTTCAATGCTGGAGGCACAACCGAGTACAGAGCTGCCACCACCATATCCAGCAATGGGGAGGAAATGGAGAGGGGCTTCAGGTAGGCAAACATGGCAGTGCTGATAAACAGGGAGACCACAGCCAGGTGAGGGAGGCACGTGGAAAAGGCTTTGTGCCGTCCCTGCTCAGAGGGGATCCTCAGCACAGCCCTGAAGATCTGCACATAGGACACAAAAATGAACACAAAACAGCCAACAAAGACAAAAGCACTAAATGCAAGAAGTTGAAATTCCCTGAGGTAGGTTTCTGAGCAGGAGAGCTTGAGGATCTGGGCGATTTCACAGAAGAACTGGTCCACAGCATTGCCCTGGCAGAGTGGCAGTGAAAATGTATTGGCAGTGTGCACCAGAGCATTGAGAAACCCACTGCCCCAGGCACCTGCTGCCATGTGGACACAAGCTCTGCTGCCCAGGAGGGTCCCATAGTGGAGGGGTTTGCAGATGGCAATGTAGCGGTCATAGGCCATGACAGTGAGAAGCCAGTACTCTGCTGAAAGGAAAAAGATGAATAAAAAGGCCTGTGTAGCACATCCTGAGTAGGAGATTGCCCTGGTGTCCCAGAGGGAATTGGCCATGGCTTTGGGAACAGTGGTGGAGATGCAGCCCAGGTCAAGGACAGAGAGGTTGAGGAGGAAGAAGTACATGGGAGTGTGGAGGCGGTGGTCGCAGGCTATGGCAGTGATGATGAGGCCGTTGGCCAGGAGGGCAGCCAGGTAGATGCCCAGGAAGAGCCAGAAGTGCAAGAGCTGCAGCTCCCGTGTGTCTGCGAATGCCAGGAGGAGGAACTCAGTGATGGAGCTGCTGTTGGACATTTTCTGTTTCTGGGCATGGGGACCTGTCCAAGGAGAAGAGGCAAGGAGATAAGGCAGCGTCGTCTAAGCAAAACCTACTCCAGTTCCCATGGAACCACCCCAGACTTCCTTGCCCCTTTCAGGGAGACGTTTCTCATGTTCCTTGTATGAGCTCCACATGGTGCTGGCGGAGGTGCCACTGGGAGCAGGGAGCACTGCTGTGACGTCTTGAAGGGAAAGTCCTGCCCTACAGAAATAGGTAAATAGGAACACAGAATCATCTCAGATTAAATCTACTTTTTATACCAATGAGCTTTGAAACCTTGCTGCTCCCAATTTGCTTCACAGCAAAGTAGATTTAGATTAGAAATTAGGAAAAAATTTTTTATGATGCGCATTATAGAACACTGGAACAGGTTGCCCAGAAATGTGGTGGAAGCCTCATCCCTGGAAACGTTCAAGGCCAGGCTGGATGAGGCTCTGAGCAACCTGATCTAGTCAGGGATGTCCCTGCTCCTTGCAGGGGGGTTGGACTAGATGACCTTTGAAGGTCCCTTCCAACCCTAACCATTCTATGATTCTATGATTCTATGAAATCTACTTTTGATACCAATGAGCTTTGCAACCTTGCTGCTCCCAATTTGCTTCACAGCAAAGTGACTCTGCAGAGCAAGAGAATTCCCTGCGGCTCAGCACAGAGTGAGCGGAGCTGGTCTGTCTCTCCGTCCCAGATGCCCTGGACTTGCAGCTTTCTGAGACTGAAGGTGATCACACTGCTGTGTTTCTGTGAAAAGCCAGCAGACACTGCTGAGAGCACAGGGATCCACTGCAGACCACAGAATGTCTCACCCTTACTCAAGGTCTCAGCACCTCGCTTCTAGCCCACAGCACTCACGGCTCATTTCACCAACACAAAAGCAGGGTTTTGGCCTTAGCATCTCTCTGCTGAACCATGGGGTGTGCAGGTAACACAAAGATGTTATGGGAGATGTTTTCATCCTGAAAGGAAACTCACATCCTGGAAGGATACTGGAAGAAGTTACAGTAAGAGTTTTAAAAATGGTATCTCACTGAGGGAAAACCAGCTCCTGCCCCAGCCCCACAGCCTGCATTGCCCACAGCCCCACAGCTGAAAGCTGGGACACTTGTTCCCACGGACACAGCTGCAGGAAAGGACCCACAAGATCAGGGGGTGACTCTGCAGCTGGAACTCCCCTCCCCAGACAGCCTGACAGCAAGAACAAGATCCCAGCAGCAACACCACAGAGAGGTGGAGGCACAAGGGCAAATACAGCCAGGGCGCGGCTGAGAGAGGACAGGGCAGAGGCAGGCGGGCACTGGGGACAGCGTCCCCCTCCCCCAGCTGTGCGTGCCCCCTCCCCGACACCACCATTGCCGGGCAGCTGCTCTCAGCCCCTGTGCTCTGCAGAGGGCAGTGGGCACGTGGCTGGAGAGCTGCAGCACGGCTCTGCTGGAGCTCTGGCTGCAGAGGAGGGGGTTCATGGCTGGGACCCCGCAGCCCTGAGGGCAGAGGCTTGGGTGGATGGGAGAGGAGGCCAGGGGGCTTGCTCAGAGCAAGGGGTCTGCACTGGAGGGGATGCTACAGAGATTTCTGAATTCTCCCTCCCACAACATTTCTGGGTTTAGTTTCCTCTCATTCCTTGATCGTAACTGTGATGCCTGGGGATTTTCCTCCTGGGAGGAGTTTCCCGGTCTGATCTCTTTTCCCTGTCAGCACTCACAGACCCCATCCCACCCTCTGTGCACTCTCCCTGGCCCCAAACACACCTGCCTGTTTGCAGAGCACTGGCTGGGTGCCTGTTCCTGTTTGGAGGTTCCAAAGGCCAGGGCAGGACAACGCTGCTGGGTGCAGCACGGGTGTTGCTGGTGCTGTCCCTGGGCAGAGGAGTGGCTGAAGGCACTTGAGGAGGCGCTTAGCAGACCAACTGACCACTCACAGTTACAGCTCAGGAGTCTCAAGGACTTGTCCAAGTTTGACAGCTCCTTTTTTGATTTCTCTTTCCCTCCCCACCTTCATTAGACCCCTACCCTCAGAGTAGGAAAACAAAAACAGAGACTCAGGAAAGCGCTTTATCTCTATAGCAAACCCTGCCTTGACCTTCCTCTTGACACATACCCTTGGAAGTTTCCCAGTGGTGACGTGGAGCTGTGAGCAGCCCTGACCCACACAGCACCCTCTCGACAGCAGAAGGACCCTGCTCAGCCACAAGTTGTTCCTCCCACCCACAGCCTCTCCCCAAACACCATGGGGAGCTCCCCGGGCAGGCTGAGTGCTGAGGCCGGCAGAGGCAGAGTCCCTGCCCCAGCACACAGCCCCTGGGGCGCAGGGACCCTGCTCTGAAGGACAGCCCTGGGCACCCCTGGCTGCACACACACATTCACACCCTGCAGCCGTCCCTGGGAGAAGGCAGCCGTCGTGCCCTGTCCCTCTGGCCGTGCAGCTGAGAAGCCCTCGTGTGGAACACATCCTGCTCCTCTACTGTGAAAGTCCTCCTGACTGTGGGATGTGACAGCTTTTGGAGGTCTTTCCACAAACTACAGACACATTGACCTTCACGCAAGTACTTACCACGTAAAGGGCTGTGAATTTTTCTCTCCTGTTGAGTTCTCAACTCTTCTCCCACCCCAGGCTGCCTTTCATCTCTCTGTGCCTCGCTCCTCTCCCCTCAGCTCCTGCAGGCAGAGCCCTCAGCCCTGCTGCGCTTGGCAGAGGAGCTGCTCCTGGGCAGAGCTGTCTCTCTGCAGCGCTGCCCTGTTACCATCAGCTCCCTCCATCCCAGGAGCCCGGCCCAGCTCAGCAGCAGAGGCCCAGCCCAAGGCGGCACTTTCTCTGTCCCCTCGGGGCTCCCTCCAGCTGTCCCTGGGGCTGCAGGGGAACCTGCTGGGAAACAGCCTGCAGCCATCACTGATGGTCCCTCAGCCGGGGAGAGAGGCTTCTTTCCAGAAGCACAATTTCTCCCCTCAAAGTTACATCTAATTTTTTTTTTTTTTTAAATTGGACAGGACTCCCAGACAGAGACAGGCAGAGATCTCCTTTACCCCTCCTGAGAGAAGGGGTTCAGCTGAGGCAATGAAGGCCTCTCATCCTGCGTTTCTGTTCCCAGCATTTGAAGGAGACTCAGCTCCCTCCCATGCACACCACAAACCTACTTCGGCCACTGATCAGGTGTGCACGGAATGGACACCTGCACGTGAGCGTCTTCTCTCAACTCCCACGCTCACTAGTGGAGATGGAGGGCAGGAGCGAGGTGTTCAGGTGCAAATACCTGGCCACAGGGGAGCTGCCGGAGGTGGTGAAGGTACCTGCAGGTAACTGCAAGCTCTGATGGAGAAGTTCGCAGAGACAGGGCAACATGTCAGAGATCATCTGTTCTCCAAAGACAGCATCCTCTAGGCACAGCAATGGTTCACATCAAAACTCAGTTGACACTCAAAGTGGCATTCAGAGGCACCAATGTGAGCTGCTGCTACTTCAGGAACAGTTAGAAAGGAACCAGAAGTCTTGTGGGATGACTGCTAAATTTGGAAAGAGTCGGTGTAGGGAGAATTGCAGAATCATAGAATGGTTAGGGTTGGAAGGGACTTTTAAAGATCATCTCGTCCAACTCCCCTGCAAGGACCAGGGACATCTCCACCCTTATCAGGTTGCTCAGAGCCCCGTCCAACCTGACCTTGAATGTTTCCAGGGCATCCACCACCTCTCTGGGCAACCTGTGCCAGTGTTCTACCACCCTCAGTGTAAAAAAAACTTTTCTAATGTCTAATCTGAATCTGCCTCTTTCTATTTTCAAACTATTACCTCTCATACTATCACAGCAGACCCTACTGAAGAGTTTCTCCCCATCTTTCCTGTAGGCCCCCTTTAGGAACTGGAAGGCTTCTATAAGGTCTCCCCAGGGATTTCTCTTCTCCAGGCTGAACAGCCCCAACTCTCTCAGCCTGCCCTCACAGGAGAGGTGCTCCAGCCCTCTGATCATCTTTGTGGTCTCCTCTGGACACACTCCAACAGGTCCATGTGCTTCTGATGCTGGGGTCTCCAGAACTGGATGCAGTACTCCAGGTGGGTCTCATGAGAGCAGAGTAGAGGTAGAGCTGAGATAATCTATGTCTTTGCCTCAGTTGCCCCCAGCAACATCTCCCAGACTTTTGTGCTTTGAAGCAGGATTCTGGATGAGAACAACCAAGGGTGGATGGGGATCAAGGCAGGGGTTACTTGAGAAAACTACACCCTTACCAGTCCTTGAGACCAGGAGATTTGCAGACAAGGGTGCTGATAAAGTGTTTTTTCCTCAGGAGATCCTGGTCTGTTACGATCCCACTTAGGAAGGTGATCAAACTCCATGAGGTATCATTTCAACTGCTGTTCGTTAGGTCTAGCACTATAAGAGGAGTATCACAGAGGCAATCTTGTCTCCCTTGAGAAGGTGAGAACCCCAGGTGGTGAAACATTGAACGGGCTTCCGATCCAAACACTGCACAGCCTGTAGACCCCATCCATAGAACACTGCCTTCTGTTTTGGCCAGTCAAGCTACTACAGGATTTTCTCACTAGGAAACAACTCCATTCATCTTCTCTACAGTCAAACTGAAATGATGTTTTCATGAGATCTTTCTGCTGCACTGTGCGATACAGGCAAAGCCACGCAGCAGACGTAATGTCCAGTACAAAGCAGGACCAGCCTGCAGACTCTGTGTGACACTGCTGCTGAGGCTGTCCTGTGGCCAAAGGATCCATGCAGCACAGCACAGGTTTCAAGGCCGTGGTGTACGTGCAGCACAGTGCAGTCCAGCGCTAACTGCTTGATGTACCATGGTCTTCTGGTAGGGATCAGTTTCCCTGTGAGAAGATTGTGTTCTTCTGTGGTGCCACAGCTGAGTTGCTGTGCCCCAAATGTGCACTGTTAGGAGGACCCCCATGTCTTGTCACAGCAACGTGACATTCTTGGATTGAATTAGATGTGGTAAGACACCTTGCTCAACTGGGGTGCTGCGATGGAGGGACACAAGCTCTGCCAGAGGGAATGGCAGGGAGGATGAGGATGAGGAGGATGACCAATGTGTGAAGGAGCAGCTTCTCTATGAGCTGGGCAAGAGGTTGAGTTAGCTTGTGTGAGTGAGGATGGGAGAAGAAGTCAGTACGGTGACATTGTCTTGGCAGATCTAAACTACGTGATCGAGCAGAGTAGGCAGAAAAAGTCTTCTGTCAGCAACCTGAGGAAGTCTCCAGCTTAACGAGCTGGTTCCCATGGGGGACGGTAAGTGCCCTGGCATTCACTGGCCAGGCAAACAACACGGTGCCAACAATCTGGAGGTTCTTGGGATGACTTCTTAGCACAGCTGCCAGGTGGGACAACAAGGGTGATGCTCACCTGGACCTGATGCTGACCAAGAACAAAGAGCTGGCCATGGCTATGACAATCTGTGTCAGCCTTGGCTGTCATCACCATGAAATAGCAGGGTCCCAAGCACAAAGGGCAGTGAGCAAGGCCAGCAGCAGAGCACGGGCCCGTGGACTGCGGAGCAGGAGTCTGTGCTGTCCTTGGGAGACTGATACAAGCGGTGCCTTGGGGAGCAGCTCTGAAGGGTGGAGGAGCTCAGGCAATCCGGTAGGCCTTACAGGACAGCCTTCTCCAAGGACAAGAGTGATCTCTCCAAATAACCTTGGAAAGAAGCAAGCATCTCAGGAGGCTGCTTGTCTGAACTGCCTGAGCTCCAGGACAGAAAGGCAGCACGCAGGAGGTGGAAGCAGGGGAAGCTGCAAAGGAGGAATTTAGATTTCATGAAAGCTCCCATAGTCTTGATAGTTGCGGAGAAGGGGAACAGAAGCAAAATGAGCTGATCCAGGCTTAGAGGGTCATGCTGAACGAGTCACACTCTGCCTGGAGGCCTGTAACAAGTGTGCACTGCAGACATTTGCATCTTGACTGCATGCCTCAGGCTAGGAGATGGGGAATGTCCCTGGCTGTACCAGTCCATCCACATCTCTCGAGATGTTGAGTCTAGATGGTGCAGAGGGCCACAAAGATGATCAGTGGGCTGGAGCACCTTTCCTATGAGGACAGGCTGAGAGAGTTGGCACTGTTCAGCCTGAGAAGAGGAGGCTCAAGGGAGACCTTATAGGGGCCTTCTGGTACCCCAAGGGGGTCTACAGTAGAGATAGGGAGGAACTCTTCAGTAGGCCTGTTGAGGAAGAATGAGGGGTAATGATTTTAAAATAGAAAAAGGTAGATTGAGATTAGACACCAGGAAAATTTTTTTTACAGTGGAGGTGGTGGCACACAGGAACAGGTTGCTCAGAGAGGTGGTGGATGTCCCATCCCTGGAAACACTCAAGGCCAGGTTGGACGGGGCTCTGAGCAACCTGATCCGGTTGAAGATGTTCCTGCTCACTGCAGGGGGTTGGACTAGATGACTTTTAAAGGTCACTTCAAACCCAAACCATTCTATGGTCTATGATCTCGAGAGGTACCTCTCAAACTGAACTGTTCTGTGAGCATAAAGGAGAAAAGTAAGGCAGAAAGATGTGAATTACACACAGCCCACAGAAATACAGAGTGGATGCTGTGGAGAGGACTCATGGTGGATCAGAGGAGGAGTGTGAGGAAGAAGGAGGGGCAGAGTTGGACTGTCGTACACTGATGGAACCTTTCAATTTCCCACCCCCCTGTGCCTGTCAGGGATGAAGTGTGTAGAAGAATTGGGAATGAAGGAGCAATGTGAGCCTGGGAAAAAGGAGTCTGGTGGGGGAAAGACTTTGATATTTTTGTTGTAGTTTCTCACTATCCACATCTGTTAATTAACAATAAATTAAATTGATCTCTCCATTACCACTGACAATAATTAGTAAACGATTAGCCTGTCTTTATCGTGACCCATGAGCTATTCTGTCTTTTTTTTTTTTTATTTTTGTCCTGTTGAGTCAGGTCAGTGGGTGAGCAGCTGAGTTGGTGTCCTGCTGCTGGTCAAGGTTAACCCACCACAGGACCACATCAGGACTGCTGTGTCCAGTATGGAGCTCACCAGCACAAGAAAGGCCCTGACAGACTGGAGCGAGTCCTGCAGAGGCCAGAAGCTTGGGGCCTGGAGCATGTTATGGTCAAGGAGAGGCTGAGTGAGCTGTGTTTTTTGAGATCCCTCAGAGCCAAAAACTGGAGCAAGGACCCAGGCCAGCTGGTGGGATCTCCATCAATGGAGATTTTCAGTAGTTGTCAAGACAAGGCCATGAGCACCTGATCTAGCTGGAGCTGTCTGAGAAAGGGCTTGGCTGACAGACCAGCTGTGGCAAGAGCTGTGGTACTGGGTGTGTAATGACTTCCAACAGGAAAATAGTTTCCTTTTTATTAGTAATGGTGGTGGAGTTGGGCATCACTGAGCCCTGGAGGAAGAAGGAGGTGATCATGCATCAGAGGGTCCTTCTCAGGGCTGGGGTCTCTGGGCAGAAGTGGAACTGGCCAGTGTGTGGGACTGGTCTGGGACAATTTTTTCTGAGTCAGCTTCTTGGGATGTCAATGGAACATGGCACAGACCCTTAATCCCAACTGCATCGTTTGCCCTCTTCTCTGCCCCCACTATCTCCACTAACCAGGACAAATTCCTGGCCCTGGGGCTCCTCAAACAGCTCCCAACATCTCTTCACTTCCCTCCCTTGCCTGCTGAGTCCCCACTGACTCCTATGGCATTGCAGCATCCTCTTTGTGGATACCTTGATTCAATGCTTCGCTTTGGAACAACTTAATCTTTTGAGTTTCCATTCACTCCCACCCCGGGGTACATGGTGAGTCTGCATCCTGTCCTGACATCTTCATATTAATTTCCAGAGAAATTGTACATCCATCAGTGCGGTCATACATGAAGGAGGCTGAGGAGGCAATGGGCAGCCCATGCACCATCTCCACTGCCATTGGACTCCAAGAAGAGAGCCTTTAAAACAATAACTTCTGGTGCAATTAAACCCAATTAAATTGTGAGCTTAAGACAAAACATCAGGAGAATGCAAGGAGAAAAGGCACTTCAAAAGACCAATTCCTTGGAAAATTTTTCTGCAGCAATGTTGGAGGAAGAGCCCAGCCTTCAGACAATGCACACAGGAAATGTCCTTTTATTGAACAGGCTGCTAGTGGACGGGTCACATCAGGCACAGTGTGGTGCATGCACTCAGACACAACAGGATCAAGTCTCAAGACAAGTAGTAGAAACCGAGAAAATTTTATATAAGTAGAATTATCTGGGAGAAAAAGAACCTCAATTTCTCACCTAACATATACTTTGGGAAACATGCTGAGGAGGGGAGTTAGGCTGTTTGCAGTGCATCTGTGTCCCTTGGACCACTTTCCGTAGGGCATTCTTCAGCTCCTGGTTCCGCATGCTGTAGAGGAGGGGGTTCACTGCTGGAGGCAGCACCGAGTACAGAAATGACACCGCCAGGTTCAGAGATGGGGAGGAGATGGAGGGGGGCTTGAAGTAGGCAACCATGGCAGTGCTGATAAAGAGGGACACCACAGCCAGGTGAGGGAGGCACGTGGAAAAGGCTTTGTGCCGTCCCTGCTCAGAGGGGATCCTCAGCACAGCCCTGAAGATCTGCACATAGGACACAACAATGAACACAAAACAGCCAAATGCAACACAGGCGCTGACCACAAGAAGCCCAACTTCCCTGAGGTAGGAGTCTGAGCAGGAGAGCTTGAGGATCTGGGGGATTTCACAGAAGAACTGGTCCACAGCATTGCCCTGGCAGAGTGGCAGTGAAAATGTATTGGCAGTGTGCAGCAGAGCAGTGAGAAACCCACTGCCCCAGGCACCTGCTGCCATGTGGACGCAAGCTCTGCTGCCCAGGAGGGTCCCGTAGTGCAGGGGTCTGCAGATGGCAACATAGCGGTCATAGGCCATGACGGTGAGAAGATAATACTCAACTGAGATAAAAAAGAGAAAGAAAAAGAGCTGGGCCAAACATCCTTGGTAGGAGATGGCCCTGGTGTCCCAGAGGGAATTGGCCATGGCTTTGGGAACAGTGGTGGAGATGCAGCCCAGGTCAAGGACAGAGAGGTTGAGGAGGAAGAAGTACATGGGAGTGTGGAGGCGGTGGTCGCAGGCTATGGCAGTGATGATGAGGCCGTTGGCCAGGAGGGCAGCCAGGTAGATGCCCAGGAAGAGCCAGAAGTGCAAGAGCTGCAGCTCCCGTGTGTCTGCGAATGCCAGGAAGAGGAACTCAGTGATGGAGCTGCTGTTGGACATTTCCTTCCTTTGGGCACTGGGTGCTGTCCAAGGAGAAAAATTCAGAGAAGTGTTAGGACAGAAAACTCTGAGTAAAACCTCTTCCATCTCCCCTAGAACCTCCCACTCCCCCAGCCTCTGTCCTTCCAGAAAGACCTTCGTGCAGCTCCCTGGCTGAGCTCTGGGTTCTGCTGGCTGAGGGTGCAATGGGGAGCAGATGATGATGCCGTGGGCTCCTGAGGAGTCAGTGCTGCTGTGCACCAACAGGCAGGTAGGAACCAGGAGTGATCTCTGTTTAAATCCCCTCATGAAATCAACGACATTTCAGCATTGTCCCTCCCAACTCACCCGGCTGCAGAGCAGAGCTGTGGGGGGTTGGTTGTGTTTGTTTTACTTTTTGAAGGCAGACAGCCTTGAATTTTCTGTTCTGCTACAAGTGCTGCATTGGGAGAGCTGGGCTGCAAACACGCAGACCCTTAGTGCAGAGTGAGTCCATTAAACTTGATCCCAGCTGCCCTGGGCTTGCACCTCTTTAATCTGGAGGATGATCACACCCCGCTGTTCCCTTGAAAAGAAAATTGGAGACTGCTGAGAGCAGAGGAATCCAGTTTAAAACTCCCCTCCCCAGTAAAACTCCCCTCAGTAAAGATCTGTGAGCTTTCTGATCCCTTGAAGATGGGGTGTCTGGCAAAAAGAGCCAGCTTCATCCCCACCCTCTGGACTGCATTGCCCAGAGACCCACAGGCCAGAAGAGGGCTTGGGCACCTTGCTGCCATGGACACATCTGCACGGCAAGGCCTGCAGGGACAGTGGCTGAGCTGCTGCTGAACCCCCATCCGCAGAGAGCCTGAAAACAAGAGCAGCAGCAGCAGGGGCAGGTGGAGAAAGAAGGAGAAATGCCCCAGTGCTTCTGCCCAGGGCAGCAAGGCCATGGAGGGGCTGAGGGGCACTCAGGAGTCTCCTGTGCTGGAGCTCTGGCTGCAGCGGCTACAACTCACAGAGCCCATCCCACCCACCGTGTGCTCACCCCTGTCATCAGGAAACCTCCTGGCAGCAGGACCCTGCCCAGGCCCATCTTTCTGTTGGCCAGTCCTAAGGAGTGGGTCAGAAAAACACTGAAGAGATGACTGAGCTCTCTGTAGGCAAAGGAATGATGAAGGAGCTTTATCAAGTTGCTCTCAGACGTGCTGATCTGTCAGTGTAACACTATAGGAGCCTCCTTCTCTTGTCCAAATGTTTCCAATGATGGGGCACCAACCACGTCTCTGGGCAACCTGCTCCTGTATTTCATGAACCTTATTGTAAAATTTTTTTTCCAAATATCTCGTCTGAATCTAGCTCTGTCTATTTTAAAACCAGTACCTTTCACCCCATCACAACAGGCCCTACTGAAGAGTTATTTCTGTAGGCCCCCTTTAGATATTGGACGACCGCTATAAGGTCTCCCTGGAGCCTTGTCTTCTGCAGGGTGAACTGCACCTCTCTCAGCCTGTCCTGATAGGAGAGGTGCTCCAGCCCTCTGATCATCTTCATGGACTTCCCTCGACTCTCTCCAACTGCTGACCTTTGGGTTCTGCTGGCTGAGGGTGCAATGGGGAGCAGATGATGATGCCGTGGGCTCCTGAGGAGTCAGTGCTGCTGTGCACCAACAGGCAGGTAGGAACCAGGAGTGATCTCTGTTTAAATCCCCTCATGAAATCAATGACATTTCAGTACTGTCCCTCCCAACTCACCTGGCTGCAGAGCAGCGCTGTCGGGGGGTGGTTATGTTTCTTTTGTTCCTGCCCCCTGTCCCACCTGAGGAGGGTTTGCTGAAGGCAGACATCCCTGGCATCTCTGCTACACTGCAGGTACCATCCTGAGAGCCCTGGGAGGCAAAAGGACAGAGCCTTGGTGCACAGGGAGGACAGACAGTATGTCCATCCGTCCTGCTGTCAGCTGCCCTGGGCTCACACCTCTCTGAGCCAGAGGATGAGCACAGTCAGCTCTTCCCCTGGAAGGAACTGGATGCTGGTCAGAAGAGAGGAACCCAGTTTCAAAATGCAGATGATCTCCACACTCTTCTCTCCAGGGAAGAGCTGTGAGGGTATGGATGCCCTAAAGATGGGGTGTCCTTAAGAGAGAGCCAGCTTCATCCCCACCCTCTGGACTGCATTGCCCAGAGACCCAGGGAATCCCTGCTCTGGAGCATCTCCTCCTCCACGCTGGAGAGAGATCTCTGTGGGCTGTGGCAGCTGGACAAGACCCCTCCAGGAAGCTCCTGTTCATTGCCCTGCAGCCAGAGACTTACCGTGCAGAGGGCTGTGAAGGTTTCTCCTCCAGTGAGCTCTCAGCCCAGGCCGCCTTTACCCTCTCTCTGCCCTGCCTGTCCCCACTCAGTGCCTGCAGCAGTGCCCTCCGCCCTGCTGCGCTTGGCAGAGCAGCTGCTCCTGGGCAGAGCTGTCTCTCTGCCGTTCTGCCTCCTTGCCGTGAGCTCCCTGCGTCCCAGGAGCCTGGAGCAGCTCAGCAGCAGAGGACCAGCCCAAGGCATTGTAATGACCTCTCTGGTGGGTTTGGGGCTAAGTCCATGAACCTCAGACACGGTGAGGAAGTTGAGGAAACCTCTCCAGAAGTCAAGGACAGATGCAAACTCCAAAGTTTCTTGGAGCACTAATGGGTCCCACTGAGGGACATTACTGACAAAGCCTCCCTGGGGCTGGTGAGAGGAGAAACCTGGAGGCAGAGATGACAGGCAAAGGCAATGTAGAGCTGGCTCTGATGCTGAGCAAATCTGAATGGGCATTATCTCTTTCTTATATTGTTTCTCACTGTGAAGAACAGCTTCACCACCACTGAAACCCCCATTGAAGCACTCTTAGGCTACTCCTATACTGTCTGGAGCATCCACAACGTTGGGCCAAAGAAGCCCATGTTCCTCAGCCATCCCACACAGGTCATGTGCACCAGGTCCCAAACACCACCTCTACAGACCTCCTCTGGTCACTCTGCAGTTCCTTCCTACTTCTTTGAAATGGGGAGACCCACACTGGGACACACCTGTCTGTGTGGGACCACAGCCGTCCTGAGATGAGTGGGATCATACCTCAGGTTGTCTGGGTGGCCCATGCTCCTCCTAATGCAGCCTTGTATGCAGCTGGGCTTCCTCATGGTGAGCACCTATGGTGTCCCTCATAGTGCCCACCACCTTCTCCTCATGGTCCCTGCTCAGTCAATCAGATTTCAACCTGCCCTGTTGTATTTGGTTAATCTCTCCACTCTGCGGGACTGGACATTACTCCTTGTAAAACTTCCAGAGGTTTCTGTTGGCCAAAGCCCAGAGTTTCTCCAGGTTCCCATGAACTGAGCCAGCTGTTCATGTTTGTGTGCAGATGGCTCACCATGATGGTGGTGTCTCTCACAAGGTAACAGCAGGAGGAGTTGCAGGGCACTACAAATAACACCTCCAGGAGAAACTGTGGGGTCTGGGGGATCTACAAGTCACAAGGCCACAGACCTGTGCTCGGAGGGGAAGTTGCCCTTTATGGGAGAGAGCAGCAGGAGGGCCTGGAGTTCTGCCTGGGGACAATGAGTCAGCTGAGAGCTGAGTGGTCAACATGAGAGGGCAGAACATGGGCAACGTTGTGGTTGGTGGATGTCTGGTGGTGACCCCTTGGTCAGGAAGAGGAAGTAGATGAGGCCTTCTTCAGGGAATTGGAAGAAGCCTCATGTTTGCAGGCCCTGGTCCCAAAAGCAGATCTAAACTATCCCAGTATTTTGTGAAGGAGGATCAAAGCCAGGCGCAAGCAGTCCAGGAGGTTTTTGGAGCACAATGACGACATCTTCCTGACAAGGGTGACTGAGCAGTCAGAGAGGTGAGGTGCCCTGTGGGACTTCATACTTACATTTGTCTGTGTGTGTTCTTGTGTGGGCCTGGGGGAACTGGGGGATGAGGGGATCCCAGGGCCAGCTGCTGGATAGACAGAGGGTCTAAAACCAGCTCCTGAAGGGAACCACACTGTGTGTGTGTCTGCAGAGTGCTGTGAACATTTCCCTCCCAATTATGCAAATCAGCCTTTATAGTATGCAAGAATTTTAACCTGAGAGAGGGAGAGAGACAGAGAGATTTCACATTGTGTACGGATTACTCATGTGCAAGGAAGCAAACTGACAGACACCAGCTCCTCACAAGAACCTGAAGGACACTCTGGACCTGAAAACAAAGACTTTACCTCTCGGAATCTCAGAGCTGTGCATGAGGGATAAAAAACACCCCCGAAACTCAACGCCAGCATGCCAGTCCCTCTAACACAGCTTTGAGACCCTCCCAGTGTCTGGCACCACAGACAAGTAACCACAGCAAGAGCAACTCCAGGGACATCTGGATTAATCATCGTTAATCTGTGGCGATGACACAGAAATACAGTTGCTTTGCAAAGTTTTATTATGATTAGTAATCAGGAGTGTATTTGTTAACTAGTGATTAGTCAAATATTGTTGTACCTCAATGTTTGTAGGGTATAAGAACCCCATGTAAACCAGATTTGAGGTGCCCCAGTTTGGCTGGACAACACTCATGAACATGAATAAATATTCACTCTGGTAATTCTGTAAGTGCATCCTAGGTTCTCAGTCGGCATTGGCCAGTTGGGAATTTTTGTAACACTTTGGAAACCCAGAAAGGACACAGCTGACTCACCTGGTCCAATGTCTCTCTCCCATGCGTACCCCGTGACCTGCACTGCTGCCTTGTTGCCGAGTTCCTCTCAAGAGGCTGGAGCACAGGGTGATCAGTGAAGTGTGGAGCTTGTTTGGAAGTAAGGAGGTGATTTTGGAATAATGGGATGCCGAGGAAGGATAGTGGAAGATTCCCCAGCAGATTAATTGCTGCAACACTGGAACCTGATGGGATGGCTGAGTCACCAAAAAGCCAAGCCGTGTGTCAGGAAATTTGGCCAGGAGTGACTGCCTTTGGTGATGTGAACCAACCGTGGCCGCACTCTGGTTCTTTTGATTAAGCTGAGTTAATTATGCCAGCAATGGGAGATCTGGTTCCCATCACAAGAAGTAGCCCTTGGTATGTCTGGGATACTTACAGGTATCAAAGCAAATGTTCCCCTCCAGAGTGGAGAAAAAGTAGGGTTGTGAACAAATGGGAAAAATAGTATCTCTTTACATTCCAGAGCTATTAAATCTCAGAGAGAAGTTTCCCCTCCAGGTTGGAAATTGAGTAAAAGTCTCTGTCTGAACAGGAAAATCAGGGACGTGCCACATTCAGCTCCACCTGCCCATGCTACTGCTCTTTCTTCTGCTTTTGATCTGGTTTCGGCTCCAGCTGCTGCTTCTGGTTTGCAAACAGCTCTCCAACAAGAAATAAAAGAGCTGGGACCGGAACCTGGTCAGCTTTCTGTGGGAACAGCCTACGTGCCATTTGCACCTGCTGATTTGGGTTTGGGGTAACAAGTGCCCAGAGTGGGATGACACAGGGAAGGTGATGCAAACTGTAGGTGGCATCTTTGGCATCTCTAGCCCTCTGTGGGCTGACGTGCAGGGAGTGTTTGAGACTCTTTTCACTGCTGATGACAGAATTGCAATCTGGGAAACAATTAGCAAATGGGCCTGTGACGCACAGGGCAGAACTCCATGGCCAACCAGTGACCCAGGTCAGTCCCTCAAATTTACCAGCCAATACAGATGTGCTGTGAACCGTGACAGGAGATTGTCAGAGTCGTTAGAACTGCCAGGAAGGAAGACTGTAAATGGGGCTAAGATCCGAGGATGCCATCAAGGATATGCTGAACATCCTTCTCAATATTACACCCAATTGTTTAAACAAGTGAGCATGTTTAGAGGAGTCAGCCCTGGAAATGAGGAAAATCAGACTTTGATGGTCTCTTTCTTTGTAGATCAGGCAGCCTCACGTATTAAGAAATATTTTTCTAAGCCCAGGATGGCCGGGCAAAGGCTTGGATGAAATTGCATTGCTACATTCATGTTTAATGGAAAAGATGAAAGACAGCTGAAGCAAAACCCTCAGAAAGGAGAGGCACACAAAGCTCGTCTGCTGGCAGTGGCATTGAACAATAATCCTAGGTTGAGAGGACAGGGAGGGGGAGATTTCCAAGGTGGAGGCAGAGGAGAAAATGTCAGAAGCACTGGATCTCTAAGAAGAGGAGACTGTTGTAAACTGTTGTCGGTATCCTGGACAACAAGGCCATCGGAAACGGGAGTGCCCAGGATGACAAAACCCAAGGTAAAAGTGCAGAACAAAACCCAGGCCTCCCTAAAGGACCTCTCGCTGCTGCGGTGCAATCTTTCCTTGCTGTACGCAAAAAGGACAGCTCGGTGTCACCCAGGATTGGCAGTTAGCAGGGACCTGTGGTGCAGTCACTCCAGGAGCCTCTCAATAGGATTTTCTTTATGCTCCTTCTTATGAGAATCTTACATCTTTTCATTGATGAACGTAAATATTCCTGACTGATAGATACAGGGGCAAAGTTTTCTTCTCTAAACCAGTGCACTCAGCCATCTGAATCTCGATAACTTTCAGTATCTACTTGGGGAAAGATACAGCTAACATGAGCAAGATTCCCATCAAAGCTTTCCTGGGTTCTCCATTATTTTTCTAAAATTTTAGTAGAAAATTTGCAGGACGTTGGGTTTTTTAAAAAATAGAACTGGTTTTGGTATATGATGTGAAGGATTCATTAGGAATCTTACGTAGCTGACACCTGTACCTTCCTGTTTGCCTTGCTGAGAAGGGCCATCGGGCTTCTCGACATAAGATACAGTTTGTAAGAGAAGTGTAAAGTATCTGGGTTTCATTCTCTGACAAGGGGAGGTCATTTACTTGAGGAATGTACTAGAGCCAGTGAAAATTGTGGCAGTAAAAACACGGACTGCGTGGATGGTGTTCCAGAGACCTTTATTGTTAGTAGGCATTTTACACTCTAAGTTACACACGAAGTGCACACACTTAATTATCTGATTTGATTGGTAGCAATTTACTGTTCACGTGCCTTATGCTTCATTTGGATTGGTTATAGGTTTTTGGTTGTCTTTACTATTTTTGCCTTTGCTATTTCCTTTTCTTGTTCTAGTTGCTGTTTTTTGTTATTGAGCAAGCGTTGTTCCAGGACATAGCCCAAATTCGTCAATGTCAAACAGCTGCGTTGCACTTTCTGCCTCCACAATGCAAAATAAAAAAAATAGAACAGCAAAAGATAGACTGGAACTTTATTGTATTCCTGGGACTTATATGTAGATGGTGGGTCCTTATTAATGATGGAATAATGTGTATTCATATACTCTCCTCAGGGCATCCTTGAGCTCCTTGTTCCTCCTGCTGTAGATGCGGGGGTTCACTGCTGGAGGCACCACTCAGTACTGAACTGCCAGAAATAGATTTAGAACTGGGGAGGAGATGGGGATGCTTTTGTTGTTGTGATTCTTGTAAATACTGATATTCTTGGGGAAATTACAGAAACATTTGAAGGATAATGGAAGGATTACCATCTGAGTAGCCCTGCAGTGAACTGACTCCTCTTTGCCAATGTCTCATCACCAGTGCACAGCTAAGCCTGAGCTATTTTGGATGTACTGTAAAAAGTGCAGAGCAGAAGGAGATAATCACTTCTCCTGGCTGTGGTGCTGCTCATGCAGCCCTGGATGCTGTTGGCCACCTTCTCTGCTGGGTCCTGTTTTGCCTCATGAAACTGAAGGACCACCACAGCCTTTTCCCACAGAGCTGTTGCCCAGCCACACAGCTCCTGGCCTCTGTCACTGCAGCCTGTAATTCCCCTGCTCAGTCCTTGGGTCTTTTTAGAAGATGGACGCAAGATTGGCTTTTTGCTTTCTCCAGACATTACGACCTCACAAAATGTCTTGGAACAGCCCTGCTATGACATCATCCTGGTCTCTTAGCACCCTAAGATCCATCCCATCTGGTGCAACAGACTCTTAATGCTTGACCTTACCTAAGTAACCTCTGACTTCATCTCCATCCACTGCTGTGTTCTGGCTGGGCTCTGCCTTTTAGGCACACACAACTGAGAGACCTTGCTGGAGAAGACAAAGGCCAAGAGTACCTCAAACCTATCTATTCCTGCTCTTGCTAAACCCAGCAGTGGCCACACATTCTCTTCATTTCTTCTTTAACTTTTCCTCAAGTAGGAACAGCTGATTGTTTTGCCCCTGAACTCCCTTGCAAGTGTCAACTCTGCAGCTTTCCTAAAACCAACCCTATTTCTGAATTCCTTCTTTCTTTCAAGTCTCTGCATCCATCTCCTGTATGCTTCCTTTTTGCCATGGAGCTTTCCCAGGAATTTCCTGCTTCCTCAAGCGTCTCTCCTGAATATCTCTTCTTGTTTTCCTGACTGTTGGTGCAGACGGTCTTGGACTTGAAAAGCGCTGTCCTTGAAGACCAGCTCTACTGAGCTCTGCTGCCCTTCTGTGCTGCTCACATGGGCTCCCCCACTACAAATCACAAGACTAAGCCAATGCCTCCTTCTCTGAGGTCGGGCATCTGCACTTTTCTATTTTCCTTCCTGTCACGAACCGATAAAGGTCCGGTTGTGAAAGGGACGAATTTCTCAGTTACAGAATTAAGACACAACGCTGTCATACGCATATGTTGGTTCTTTATTTCATTCAGACAGAAAGGGTGATGGTGGGACAGAAAGAGAAAAGAGGAGAGGCAGGAAAAGAGAAAATAAGTGTGGAGAAAATACCACAATGGAGAGTCAGTGTCCTAAAGTCCGTCTTACAGAGTGGGTGGGGTGGGCACCTCAAAAGGATGACAATGCCACCACGGAGAATCGGCGTCCCGAAGGTCCATCTGAGTGGGGTGGAGATCCTCAGACGGGTTCATGCAGCGACACTTTTTGTAGTCCTGTGTATCAGCCCGCCCCTTCTTGATGTTTTGGGGGCCTTTACCAGTCTTTCCATCTTAGGAGGTCAGGTGCTTCCTGCCTGTGGTTTAGCTTGTGATTGCTGCATCATGCTGATCTGTCTCTGTGGTGGTGGGCGTTAGCTCTCTGCAAATGCAAGGCCCGCTTGTTCTTGGTAAGCCGTGCGGTTACCTGATGTCCAGCAAGACAGTGTCCACAAAGTCATTTTGCATCCCCCAGAGCAGGCCTCCATTGTGCAGTCACTTGGCAATGCTGTGCATGCTTGGTATCGTCCCGGGCCTGAGCTCATGCACAGGGTTTGGCTCTATTCTGGGGGAAGGGTACAAAAACAAGACACCCCGTTTTGCAGTTCTTGGAGTTTATAAGCACATGTTGCTGCTTCAGCTACAAAACCAGGATATTTTTCTAGACATTCTTTCACAGTTGTCGTAGTTCAGCCCCGATCGGGACCAGACTACGCAGTCTCTCTCTTGCTCCCCCCACCCTCCCAGAGAACAGGGGGAGATGATATAAGAAAAACGGCTCAAGGTTTGAGATAAGGACGGGGAGAAATCCTTAAAGTTACCGTCACGTGCAAAACAGACTCGACTTGGGGAAAACTATTCATTTATTTCTAAAATTAGCAGGAGAATGAGACAGGGAACAAGATAACCTCCCCCCACCCCTCCCTCTTCCCGGGCTTAACATTATCTCTACTACCTTCCCCTCCCGAGCGGCACGGGGGGGGAAGGGAATGGGGGTCGCGGTCAGTTCATCACGCGTTGTTTTACGCCGCTGTATGATCGTCGGGGGAAGAACTCCTCGCATTCCTCCTCTGCTCCAGCGTGGGGTCCCTCCCACGGGCCACAGTCCTCCGTGAAACTGCTCCGGCGTGGGTCATCTCTTCCATGGGGTGCAGTCCCTCTAGAACAGCTGTCCCAGCGGGCCCTCCACGGGCCACAGCCTCCTTCAGGCCTCCACCTGCTCCGGTGTGGGGTCCTCCACGGGCTGCAGGTGGATCTCTGCCCCTCCGTGGACCTCCATGGGCTGCAGGGGGACAACCCGCTCCACCATGGTCTTCACCACGAGTTGCAGAGGAATCTTGGCCAGGAGCCATATTACTCCTCCCCCTCCTTCACTGACCTTGGCGTCTGCAGCCGTTCCTCACAACAGGCTGGCAGACACCTCTCAGGATCCTTTTTACATCTTATTCACTTCTCATCTCCTCTCCACTTCTTGCAGCCAGGCCGGGCCGAGTTGGGCCCAGTCGGCTGCCCGGCGGGAGGCCAGAGAGTGAGGCCTGCAAGGCCCATGAGGCTCGCGCCTCCCCCTCTCTGCCCCCCGCTCAGCTGCTTCACATCTTCTCCTCTTTTTCCTGTTTTCCCCTACTTAAATACGTTATCGCAGAGGCGTTATCACGGGACATTCTGCTACCAACTGGCTCGGCCTTGGCCAGCAGCAGGTCCGCCCTAGGCCCGGCCGAGTCCACTGAACAAAGGGGAGCGACTTCTAGCAGTTTCCTACAGAAGCTACCACCTTAGGCCCCCCCTCACTAACAAAACCAAAACAACAGTTATTGAAGTTTTTAGCATTGTGGTTTGTGGACGTTTTGGTCGGTTTCATCCATCCTTTAGCGATATTGAGACATTAATTAAACTTTTCTGTCTCTGACAAGGGAGGTAGATTTAGATTAGATATTAGGAATTTTTTTTTTTAAACTGAGGGTGGTGGAACCCTGGCCCAGGTTGCCCAGAGAGGTGGTGAATGTCCCGTACCTGGTAAAATTCAAGGCCAGGTTGGATGAGGCTCTGAGGAACCTGATCTGGTTGAAGATGTCCGTGCTCCCTGCAGAGGTGTTAGACTAGACAACATTTAAAGGTTCCTTCCAAACCTAAATATTCTAGGATTCTAAAATTTCCGCTTAAATAATATTATTCTTGGCATTCGATTCCTGGGTTCTTTTGATCCAAACACCTCATGTAAAAATGGAGCTAGACTCCTTGTGTAGAGAGACACAATAAAGAAACCAGTTCAAAATTGTTTTTCCAAGCTCCCATCTCTATTGAACTTTTCCGGAGCAAGGTGCAGCTGCAGCATGCAGGAGGAGTTCAGGAGCCAAGAGCCCAGATGCCGCATGGGGACCTACGGCCTTTCCATTGCTCTCCAGTTTCCCCCTGCCCTTGCACCTTGTTCAGAATCAGATCCCTCTCAAGTACCCAGGTGCTGCTTTGAGCTTCAGAGAGTCAGAAGCCTCGCCTCATCTCTCAGCAATAGGATTATCTCTTCATGCAGCTCCTTCACTGTGTTTGTATCTACCTGTGAAAAGCATCTCCAGTGAGGTTATCCCTTGTGGGTGGTGAACCTCATTGGAAGCACCTTAGACCTAGCATACAGATGAGGAGTGTGGGTTCTTGTTTATTAAACTTTACCATCCTCTCCTTCCCTTTGTTTGCAATGAAGGAAACCCTGCTGTGCCTGTGTGCAGCCAGGTCTCTCAGGAAAGCAGGTGGGAGTTGGTGCAGAGGAGCTGTCACCTCCAGCTGCAGACTTGGGTGGAGAAGTCTGGTGTCAGGAAAAGTGATGCAAGTCCCAGGGGGTCGATGAGAGAAATGGTGGGGCTGGAGTGGTGAGGAATCAGGTTGTCCATGCAGTGTCTGACCTCCAGGAGGAGCTGGTCCTACCCATCCTGATACCATTAGCAAATCCCCTGCATCCATATCAACTAGACAATGCTGCAATCACTCCTTCTGACAACTGAAAAAGTAATAAAATTGAAAGAAAATTAAGAAACTTAAAAGTAAAAAATACTTTTGTGTTAAATACTCAGTGAAAACTTCCCCTTTATGTCCACTCTGGAGACCTCTCCAATTAGCTGTCCAAGACTTGAAGATTGTAGGAAATAATTGAAAGAGACATGGCTTTTTGCATTTTAACGAGCCCCAGGGTGCATTTGGTTCTGAGACCGTGAACCTCAGACACTGAGAGGAGCCTGAACAAACCCCTGAAGAAGCCAATGTCAGAAGCAACCCCTACAGCTTCAGGGAGTATTAATGGGTCCCACTGGGGATCCTTACCAACAAAGCCTCCCTGGGGGCTGATTAGAGGAGAAAATGGGAGGCAGAGATGAGAGGCAGGCAAAGGCGATGTAGAGGTGGCTCTGATGCTGAGTGAACCTCCATGTGTTGCATGAAGACAAAGGGCCATGGCCTGACCCCCAGCCCCTGGGAAGGGAGATCCTGTGGGTCACACATTGCTCAGGGCTTTTCCTGGGGCAGTGTGATGTGGGAATGTGTGATGCCAAGTGCAGAACTACGGTGCGATGGTTATGGGTCTCTCCTTGGTGGGGTGAGGAGGCCTTCATGTCCTGGTCCCACCAAGGTATGGTGTCTCCTGGTAGGCCTTGGTGGTTCACATAACAGCCATAGTGGTGATAAAGACCTTGTCTCTGTTGGGGGCTTTTAGCCTTGCCACAGCCCTTGACCATCTCCACCACAGGGTGTTCTACAGAGTCTCACATCTGCGGCTCTTTCCCTGCAGGCTTTAAAAATCTTCCTTGCTTCCCCACCTCGCTCTCACCTGAAGATCTCACTGCCCTTACGCTTTCCATTCCCTCTAGCTGTTCCTTGAAACACAAAGCGATGGTATGGTCCAGGATCTCTGTTGGTGACCTGTTGTAGAACAGAACTACCCTTGGAGAGACATTTCTTTCTGTTTTTTTTTCCCTGTCTCAACAGCCTAAGTTACACTTTCTTCCATTATTTCCTGTCATGCTTTTACTACTGTGAAACAAAGCTCCACCATCTCTGAAACCACCCTTCAAGCACTCTCAGGCTACTCCTACTCTCAGCCTCTCCGTCTCTGGGCCAAAGATGCCCAGGTCCTTCTTCCTCTATTCACAGAACATATGCTTGAGGCTCTGAAGCCCATCTTGCCAGACCACCTCTGGGCACTCTCCAGCTCCTCCCAACTCCTCCAAAATGTGGAACTGCAGACAGGGACACACCTGTGTATGGAGTCACACCAGTGCTGGGTTGAAGGGGAAGGTAACTCAAGTGGTCTGATTTGACACATTCTTCCTAATGCAGCCCCAGCTGGCCTTGTTCATCGTGAGCAGGCACCACTGGCTTGTATGGTGTCCCTCGTAGTGCCTTCTCCTCAGAGTCACTTCTCAGCATGTCAGGTTACAGTTGGTCCAATAAATGGGGTTGTTCTCCCCTCTGGTGCAGGACTGGCCACTTCTTCTGGCAAACTTCAAGAGGTTTCTCTTGGCCAATTCCCCAAGTTACTCAAAGTTCTCCTGGACTTAAGCTCCATTTGGTCGGCTGTTAATGTCTGTGTGCTGATGGCTCACCCTGAATGAGGTGTGTCTGACACAATAACAGCAGGAGAAGTTTCAGGACACTATATAAAAAATAAAAGACGTACTAGTTTAATTTCTGTCCCAGCTATGAATTACTGTGACAACCATCTCGGCAACACCAAATAGGGATACAAAGCAAGCAAATCAAGCACCAGTGGAAACCGAGTCGATGAAAGTTGGTGTCCCAGGCAGTGTTCGTGGAAAAAGTTATACCTATATAGACAGACAGACAATATGACTCCCTCCAGGAGCTGGTCTTCAACCCTTCTGGCCAATGTTCTTCTGTCTTCTCTTGCTGACCCCTCAGCTCTCAGATACAAAAATAAGGCATATACAGCGTGAAAGCAAGGGTGAATAACTGGGAGAAACAAACAGATATTATCCACGCATCCAGGAATGAAGTCAGGAAAGCTAATACCCAAATGGAATTGAATCTGGCCAGGGATGTCAAATCAAAGACAACAAGAATGGCCTCAACAAGTACATAGGTGAGAAAAGGAAGACTATGGAAAATGTGGGCCCCTTGCTCAACGATCAAGGGACTGGCTTACACAAGACATGGATAACATGGAGGTACTGAATGCTTTCTTCACCTCTGTCTTCACTAGCAAGACTGGCTTTCAGGAATCCCAGGTCCTAGAGACCAGTGGGAATGGCTGGAACAAGGGAAATATACTCTAGGTAAAAGAGTTAGGGGTCAGGGAACAGTGACTTTTTGATGTCATTTTGAGGACACTCTTGATAATCTTTGATCGATGATGGTGACTGGGAGAAGTGCCTGAAGACAGGAGGAAAGCAAATGTCAGTCCCATATTGAAGAGTGGCAAGAAGGAAGAACGAGGGAACTACAGGTCTGTCACCCTCAGTTTGATCCCCTGGAAGGTGATGGAGAAGCTAATCCTAGAAACCATTAACAGACACTTAAAAAACAATAAAGTAATCAGGAGTTGTCCGCGTGGCTTCACCAAGGGGAAATCATGCTTAAAAACTTGATAAACCTCTAGGATGAAGTGACTGACCCAGTAGATGAGGGGAGAGCAGTGGATATTGCCTGCCTGGCCTTCAGGAAGGCTTTCAACACTGTCTGCACTAGGATCCTCATACAGAAGCTGTTGCTGTGTGGACTGGATGAGCAGACTGTGAGGTGGGACGTGAGGAAACTCATGAAGTGCAACAAGGGGAAGCACAAAGTCCTACCCCTGGAGAAGCACAGCCTCATGCACCAATGTTTGACGGGGACAACCAACTAGGAAGCAGCTTGGCGGGAAAGGCCTCAGGGGTCTCGCTGGGCACCAGGTTGAACATACGCCAGTAACATTGTGTGGACGGCCACACTCAGAGAGTGGTGGTCAGTGGCTCAATGTCCAGGTGGAGACTGGTGACGAGTGGCGTCCCTCAGGGGTCCGTATTAGGTCCAGCCCTGTTGAACATCTTTGTTGGCGACATGGACATGGAACGGAGTGCACCCTCAGCAAGTTCGCTGACGACACCAAGCTGTGTGGTGCCGTCGACACGCTGGAAGGGAGGGATGCCATCCAGAGGGACCTGGACAGGCTGGAGAGGTGGGCCCGTACCAACCTCATGAAGTTCAACTAGGCCAAGTGCAAGGTCCTGCATCTGGGTCATGGCAATCCCAGGCACAAATCCAGGCTGGGCGGGGAATGGATTCAGAGCAGCCCTGAAGAGAGAGACTTGGGGGTGCTGGTGGATGAGAAGCTCAACATGAGCCAGCAATGCGCCCTTGTGGCCCAGAAGGCCAACCGCATCCTGGACTGCATCCAGAGAAGCGTGGCCAGCAGGTCGAGGGAGGTGATTCTCCCCCTCTACTCTGCCCTGGTGAGACCCCACCTGGAGTACTGTGTCCAGTTCTGGAGCCCCCAACACAAGAAGGACATGGACCAGATAGGTGATCAGAACTTCATTCTGTAGGTATTTGGATTTTCTGTTTTTACACAGGAAAATGAAACAAATATTGATCCAACCCACTTATTTTCACACACAGTAGATGCCTCTCCAGCACTGCTGGTTTGCATGGGTACTCTGGACTGCCAGCTAGAAACTGATATTTCTGACAAAAGCATTGGTGCACACTCAAATGGAGTCCTCTGTGCAGTTTTGGAACTCACCGTTTTAAAAGAAAGTGAAGGTCCTTTAGTGTGCCCAGAAGTCGTCAACAAAGTTGGTGAAAGGGCTGGAAGGCATGTGCTATGAGGAGCGGCTGAGGACTCCGGACTTGTCTAGTTTTGGGAAAAGGAGACTGAGGAACAACCTGATTGCTCAGACTATCAGAGTGTGTCCAGAGGAGGGCGACCATGATGGTGAAAGGTCTCAATTGCAAGGTTTCTGCGGAGCAGCTGAGGTCACTTGGTTTGTTCAGCTTGGAGAAGAGAAGGCTGAGGGGTGACCTCATTGCAGCCTACAACTTCCTCAAGGCGGGCAGTGGTGGAGGAGGTGCTGATCTCCTCCCTCTGGTGCGCAGTAATAGGACAAGTGGAAATGAAATGAAGCTGCGTCAGGGGAAGTTCAGATCAGAAATAAGGAAAAGATTCTTCACTGAGAGGATGGCTGGCCACTCAAACAGGCTCCCCAGGAAACTGGTCACAGCACAAAGTCTGTCAGAGTTCTAGGAGCATCTGGATGATGCTCTTAGTCATATGGTTTGGGTTTAGGTAGTCCTGCGAGGAGCAGAGGAGCTGGACATAGTGATTCTGTGGGCTCCTTCCAACTGGAGATATTCTAGGATTCTGTCATTCTAGAATCCTTGTCACATCTGACTGAACTGTTCTGTTCTGTTCTATTGTATTCTATTCCATTCCATTCCATTCCATTCTAAACAAACCAGAACTCCTAGTGTAAAACAACTGCCAGGTCATGTGTCTGTGACTGGCAGGTTCTCAGGCACAAGTGACATCATAGTCAACACCACAGCCCTGTGTCTGCTGATGGCCAGTCACTCAAGCACACTGGAGACTAAAGTAAGCCCATGTTCCCCTCCATGGCCAAGTGCCTCCTACTGGCCTATGACCTTCTCAGAAACAATTGATGTCATAAAAATAAGCCAAAACCATCCGCCTTCTTGTGGCCTATCAACTGATGAAACAAAAGTAAAATCATTGTGATCTTCCAAGACATGTATCTTTCAACTTCTCCAGTAGACACAACCAAGCCATGTTCCTGCTGCTGACCTGTCCTGTACTCTAGTGGAAGGGACTTGCCAACTCATATTCAAGGCCTCTTCCTGGAAGGACTCACCAGGAACTTGGGCAGAGAGGATCTCAGAATCAGTGTGGCAGCCAGGCACCTTCTGCTGGCCTGTCAGGTTGCTGACAGATGTGAGCTTAGAAGTACCTATCCCAGCCACGAGTCAAGGGCTGACCTATCAGCTCCTTCAGAAAGAAGTGACCTCACAGCCCCTTTCCCAGCCATGTTCCTGCTGCTGGCTTCTCAACTCCAAAGAGAGAAGTGACCTCACAGCCTCCCTCACAGCCATGTGCCTCCTGCTGGTCCATGAGATCCTGAGGCACAGCTGACCACACCACAGCACGCTCACCCATCTCCCCCTTGCGGCCTATGAGCTGATCAGATACAGGTCACCTCACATTCCTCTTCCAACACCATGACATTGCTCTTGGTCCTCACGATCCCTGCCCTGCCCCAAGGGACCACACAGCTGAAGGCAGGGTGAGGAGAGAGGATGATTGTGAGCGCGATAGAGCGTGGGAAAGAGGGTTTCAGCAGTTAGGGTAGGGCTGTGGGATTAGAGCTCACCTTTGAGAGTTAGGGATTAGGCAAAGGCTTAGGGGCAAGGTCTGGTGTTCTGCTGAGGGTGCCTGGTTAGTGTTTAAGGCGTGGGCTAGCTTTGTGGGCTAGGGTTTTGATTAGGGCTGGAGCCAGGGCTAAGATTAAGGCTAGAATTTAAATACCAGAGATAAAGGCTAGGGGCTAGGGTGAGCAGTAGGGTAAGAGTGCGGGTAAGGGATTGTGGGTTTGAGATTTGGCTTAGGTGTAAGGTTTGAGGTTAGGGACAGCTTAACCTCAGTTAGGTCAGTACTGGTGGATTGCTGTCAGGGTGAGCAGTGGCCTTTAGGAACAGGTTAGGGCTTAAGGTTCCTGGTTAGAGATAGTGTCAGGGATTCACATGAATGTTTCACAGTCGGTCTTTTCACAGCAACATCACTATAACCCATTTGTCCTCCTCAAAATATTTTTTAATCTTTTGGCCAAGTCTCTCTTCCCTCCCCCAGAGCTCTCATCTCTCTTGCCTAGCCTTCTCCTAACCTCCCCCAGTGTGCCATCTTATTGGGGGCAGCTTGCTGACGACCTTCATGACCGCACAGTATCTCTCTCCCTGCTGCTGACCAGTCAGAAGTGACCTCACAGCCAGCGGCTGAGGGGAAACGTTGTGCTGCTGTGCTTGAAATTACAGCCTCTTCACGGCCCACCCAGCAGCGCTGGAGGAAGGTGATGCTCTGCACCATCACAGAGGTACCCTGCCTGCAACCCAGCTCATGCACCAGAAGGGTTCCTGGGCTCCCTTTCCCACACGGGTGCTCCAGTCAGCACAGGGTATCTTGGACGCAGTGGCCACCTCTGTGTAACCAACTGAATCTAGTCCAGAATGGGAGTTTTTGAAAAACATTGAAAGCTATGCAGAGAAAGCACTCTGAAATAGCTTCTTTTCTGGCAGCATTAGGCTTTTAATGATTTTTTAAATGAAATTTTGCTGATCACTGAGGGATTCTGCTAGTATCTGGCTCCTTGAAGGACTGTCTGCTACTGACAGCATTTACTTTTGATCATCCAACCAGCTTCCTACCAGCCACATCATCCACCTCTTCAGGCCACATGTTAACAATCTGCTCTAAGGAGACTACGGGAGATCACTTTCAAGGACTTGGAAAAGTTCAGGTACACAACACGCCCTTCTCCCCCTACCACATGGATTCAGCAATCTCTTTCTTGCCCTTCAGATGCCACCAGCACCCTTCTGCCCCTTCCCATACCACAAGCCTTCTCCATATCACACATTTCCAGAGGAGAGCACACGAGGCAGAGCACATCAGTCCAGGTCCACGGGGCCTGTTCAGAAGAGAACCAGAAGTGATTTCTCCCAGCAGGCCCATGAATCCAATGGGTTCTCGGTGTGGCGCAGAGCTTTCCTGAGCATTTTCCTCAGGGTTCCCCTTCCCCCCAGACTTTCTAGTCTGAAGGCTGTAGATGAAGGGGTTGACAAGGGGTGTGAGGAACGTGTAGAGAAAGGACTTTGTCAAATGATCACAAGAAGACTTGTCTGGGCATCACACACCCAAGGTACGGGCGTCATGAAAAACAGTGGCACAAGTGAGGTGAGAGGAGCATGTGGAAAAGGTCTCTACCTGCCTGCACACGCTAGATGGGAGATCTGCTCCAGGGTGGCAGCTCTGATGCACACAGGATGGCCACGTGAACAGAAAGGGGGGGATGGGATCTAAAAAGCAGGTTATGAATGGGAAGAGCATGGGTGTCACGGTGTCACCGTGTGAGAGCTCCAGCAATGGGGTGAATTCACAGAAGAAGTGGTCAGCTCTGCCTGGGCCAGAGCACCCTACCCACTCTGTAAGACGGACTTTAGGACACTGACTCTCCATTGTGGTATTTTCTCCACACTTATTTTCTCTTTTCCTGTCTCTCCTCTTTTCTCTTTCTGTCCCACCATCACCCTTTCTGTCTGAATGAAACAAAGAACCAACATATGCGTATGACACCGTTGTGTCTTAATTCTGTAACTGAGAAATTCGTACCTTTCACAACCAGATATTTATCGGTTCGTGACAGGAAGGAAAATAGAAAAGTGCAGAGGCCCGACCTCAGAGGAGGAGGCTTTGGCCTAGTCTTGTGATTTGTAGTGGGGGAGCCCATGTGAGCAGCACAGAAGGGCAGCAGAGCTCAGTAGAGCTGGTCTTCAAGGGCAGCGCTTTTCAAGTCCAAGACCGTCTGCACCAACAGTCAGGAAAACAAGAAGAGATATTCAGGAGAGATGCTTGAGGAAGCAGGAAATTCCTGGGAAAGCTCCATGGCAAAAAGGAAGCATACAGGAGATGGATGCAGAGACTTGAAAGAAAGAAGGAATTCAGAAATAGGGTTGGTTTTAGGAAAGCTGCAGAGTTGACACTTGCAAGGGAGTTCAGGGGCAAAACAATCAGCTGTTCCTACTTGAGGAAAAGTGAAAGAAGAAATGAAGAGAATGTGTGGCCACTGCTGGGTTTAGTAAGAGCAGGAATAGATAGGTTTGAGGTACTCTTGGCCTTTGTCTTCTCCAGCAAGGTCTCTCAGTTGTGTGTGCCTAAAAGGCAGAGCCCAGCCAAAACACAGCAGTGGACGGAGATGAAGTCAGAGGTTACTTAGGTAAGGTCAAGGCTTAAGAGTCCGTTGCACCATATGGGATGGATCTTAGGATGCTGAGAGAGCAGGATGATGTCATAGCAAGGCTGTTCCGAGACATTTTGTGAGGTCATAAAGAGTGGAGAAAGCAACAAGCAAATCTTGCATCCCTCTCCATGGAGCTGGCTGCAAGCTGTCATGAGGCAGTGCTGAGAGACAGGGCAGCACCTGAAGGTGTCTCTTGGAGGCTGGTGGGGACTCCCTTTGAGCAGGTGAAAGGACAGCAGAAGCCCACATGCAGGACAAGCGAACCTTTCCCTACTCATGATGATCACGGCAGAGTGCAGAGGTGTTCAGCTGAGCACGTGGAGTAGCACAGGGAGAGCTCACTTTCCCTTTCTCTTCACCATCAGCTGTATTTTCCACCTGTCCTTTGGGTCTAATGGCATTTGTGGCACATCCGTCCCTCCTCTGCCTAACCTCAATCAGGGCAGTTGAATGTCAGTTTGATGGCCAAGCATGGGCTTGTAGTGCTACGCAAGACACCAGGGCTCTGCAGCACAACTGCATGCAGCTGGCACAGACAGCACCGGCCCTGTGCAGGAACCCCAGCCCCATTCAGAGCAGTGGTGTGACGGGCACCAGCCAGGGCATCTCCGACCAATTCAGTGCCTTTGGCCAGTGACTGAATCCCACCACTGCAGAGACACAAGGGCTGTCCCTTCTCCATGACAGCACATGAACACAAAACATCTCACACGGAGGTCTCTGCAAGTGTTCCGTCACTCTCAAACCCTCCTGGTTCTTCTCTTCCCCATCTTTTAACCTTCCCATTGATGATACCATCATGGATTAATCCAACGGGTTTCATGATGTTCCTGCATCACAGGACGCCTACACCCAAAACCCCTTTCAAAATCCTCTCTTTCTTTGCTGGGATGGGCTTCACCTCCAGGCCAAACATGCACCAATGTCCTCAGGCTGAGGAGCACAGTGCTGTGGGAGACAAAGAACCCATTCACGTCCTCATGTAGAATTTCACAACCAATGACCCTCGAAGGGGAGCAAAACAGCATGGTAAAAAATTCGGGAGGTTTCTGGATGGCCTTGGGATCGTTTGGGACACAGGTCTATGTATCTCGTGTGTCAGATGGGCCAACAATGGTGAAACTGATTTGCATTTGTTACTCACCAAGAGGGAAGATCTGGTGACGGATATGAAAGCCAGAGTCAGCCTTAGTTGTCATGATCATTAGATAAGAGGGTCTCACCTCCCAAGGAGAATGAGGAAGGAAAAAAGAAGCAGGAGTCATGGGAAATTTCCCTAGAAAAAAAAAAAAAGCGTACAGGAGATGGATGCAGGGTAACTACAGCCTGGTCAGCCTCACCTCTGTGCCTAGCAAGGTCATGGAGCATATTCTCCTGGAAACCATGCTAAGGCATGAGGGGTAGTTAGTGACAGCCAACATGGCTTCACCAAGGGCAGATCGTGCCTGACCAATTTGGTGGCCTTCTGTGATGGGTGACAGCATTGGTGGACAAGGGATGAGCAACGAACATTATCAACCTGGACTTGTGCAAGGCATTTGACATTGTCCCGCACAACATCTTTCTCTCTAACCTGAATGGACCACTCAGTGGATGAGGAATTGGCTGGATGGCTGCACTCAGAGATTGGTAGTCAATGTCCAGGTGGAGACCGGTGACGAGTGGCATCCCTCAGGGTTCCATGTTGGGCCTGGCCCTGTTCAACATCTTTGTCGGTGACATGGACAGTGGGATAGAGTGCACCTTCAGCAAGTTCGCTGACGACACCAAGCTGTGTGGTGCTATCGACACACTGGAGGGAAGGGATGCCATCTAGAGGGACCTTGATAGGCTAGAGAGCTGGGCCCATGCAAAGCTCATGAAGTTCAACCAGGCCAAGTGCAAGGTCCTGCACCTGGGTCATGGCAATCCCAGGCACAAATCCAGGCTGGGCGGGGAATGGATTGAGAGCAGCCCTGAGGAAAAGGACTTGGGAGTGCTGGTGGATGAGAAGCTCAACATGAGCCGGCAATGCGCCCTTGCGGCCCAGAAGGCCAACCGCATCCTGGGCTGCATCCAGAGGAGCGTGACCAGCAGGTCAAGGGAAGGGATTCTCCCCCTCTGCTCTGCCCTGGTGAGACCCCACCTGGAGTACTGTGTCCAGTTTTGGAGCCCCCAACATCAGAAGGACATGGACCAGTTGGAGAAGGTCCAGAGGAGGGCCACGAAGATGATCAGTGGGCTGGAGCACCTTTCCTATGAGGCCAGGCTGAGAGAGTTGGGGCTGTTCAGCCTGGAGAAGAGGAGGCTCCGGGGAGACCTGATAGCGGTCTTCCAGTTCCTCAAGGGGGCCTACAAGAAAGATGGGGAGAGGCTGTTTTGTAGGGCCTGTTGTGATAGGAAGAGGGGTAATGGTTTTAAAATAGAGGGAGGTAGATTTAGATTGGATATTAGGAAAAAACATTTTACACTGAGGGTAGTAGAACACTGGAACACATTGCCCAGAGAGGTGGTGGATGTCCCATCCCTGGAAACAATCAAGGCCAGGTTGGACGGGGCTCTGAGCAACCTGATCTGGTTGGGGATGTCCCTGCTCCTTGCAGGGGGGTTGGACTAGATGACCTTTAAAGGTCCCTTCCAACCCTAATGTCGTAGTTCAGCCCCGATCGGACCAGACTATGCAGTCTCTCTCTCACTCCCACCACCTTCCGAGAAAACAGGGAGAGAAAATATAAGGAAAAACAGCTCGAGGTTTGAGATAAGGACAGGGAGAAATCCTTAAAGTTACCGTCACGGGCAAAACAGACTCGACTTGGGGAAAACTATTCATTTATTACTACAAACAGCAGGATAATGAGACAGAGAACAAGATAACCTCTCCCCACCCCTCCCTCTTCCCGAGCTTAACATTATCTCTACTACCTTCCCCTCCCGAGCGGCACAGGGGGGAAGAGGGAATGGGGGTTGTGGTCAGTTCATCATATGTTGTTTCACGTCACTGCTTCATGGTTGGGGGAAGAACTCCTCGCATTCCTCCCCTGCTCCGTTGTGGGGTCCCACCCACGGGCCACAGTCCTTTGTGGAACTGCTCCGGCATGGGTCATCTCTTCCATGGGGTGCAGTCCCTCTAGAACAGCTGTCCCAGCGGGCCCTCCACGGGCCACAGGTGCCTTCAGGCATCCACCTCCCCCGGTGTGGGGTCCTTCACGGGCTCCAAGTGGATCTCTGCTCCTCCGAGGACCTCCATGGGCTGCAGGGGGACAACCTGCTCCACCATGGTCGTCACCACAGGCTGCAGGGGAATCTTGGCCAGGAGCCGCATTACTCCTCCCCCTCCTTCTGAACTGACCTTGGCGTCTGCAGCCGTTCCTCACAACAGGCTGGTAGATGTCTCTCAGGATCTTTTTTTACATCTTATTCACTTCTCATCTCCTTTCCACTTCTTGCAGCCGGGCTGGACCGAGTCGGGCCCAGTCGGATGCCTGGCGAGAGGCCAGAGGGTGAGGCCTGCAAGGCCCATGAGGCCTGTGCCTCCCCCTCTGCACCTCTGCTCCCACTCAGCTTCTTCACATCTTCTCCTCTCTCTCTTTTTTTTTCTGTTTTCCCTCTTCTTAAATACGTTATCGCGGAGGCGTTATCATGGGACATTCTGCTACCAATCGGCTCGGCCTTGGCCAGCAGCAGGTCCGCCCTAGGCCCGGCCGAGTCCACTGAACAAAGGGGAGCGACTTCTAGCAGTTTCCTACAGAAGCTACCACCTTAGGCCCCCCCTCACTAACAAAACCATGACACCTAACCATTCTATGATTCTTAAAAGGGTTGGTTTTAGGAAGCCCTAGAGTTGACATTTGCAAGAGAGATCCTGGGCACAACAATCAGCTGTTACTACTTGAGGAAAAGTTAAAGAAGAAATGAAGAGAATGTGTGGCCACTGCTGGGTTTAGCAAGAGGAGGAATAGAGAGGTTTGAGGTACTCTTGGCCTTTGTCTTCTCCAGCAAGGTCTCTCAGTTGCGTGTGCCTAAAAGGCAGAGCCCAGCCAGAACACAGCAGTGGATGGAGATGAAGTCAGAGGTTACTTAGGTAAGACCAATCTTTAAGAGTCCGTTGCACCAGATGGGATGAATGCTAGGATGCTGAGAGAGCAGGATGATGTCATAGTAAGGCTGTTCCGAGACATTTCGTGAGGTCATAATGTCTGGAGAAAGCAAAAAGGAAATCTTGCATCCATCCTCTAAAAAGACCCAAGGACTGAGCAGGGGAATTACAGGCTGCAGTGACAGAGGCCAGGAGCTGTGTGGCTGGGCAACAGCTCTGTGGGAAAAGGCTGTGGTGGTCTTTCTGTTTCATGAGGCAAAATATGACCCAGCAGAGAAGGTGGCCAACAGCATCCAGGGCTGCATGAGCACAACAGGCAGATGAAGTGATTATCTCCTTCTGCTCAGCACTTTTTACACTACATCCAAAATAGTTCAGGTTTAGACGCTGTGCAATGGTGATGAGACCTTGCTGTGAGGAGGAGGTTGGCTTAGAGACCTCCTGAGCTGCCTTACAGTACGGGTGATGGTGCATTTCCTTCCACCACATGGCTTCCCTTGACCATGCTAGAGAAAGCACTCTGGTTCCTCATGACCATAGAAGTGAGCAAACATGACTTTGGCCAGATCATCTTTCTTGTCTTCTGCAAGTCACCGCTGCTCACATGCAGAGCTGCTTGGCAGTACTTCCAAACCTCCTTGATCATGCCCTTTGCTTCATCTGCTGTTCCCTTTTCCCCTCTTTTCCCCCACCAGAGATCTTCCCTTTGGTCATCCTTAGCTCCTCCCATACAAACAGCCCTCCTTTGTTTGCTCTTTCCACACTGGTCTTGGCTTTGCTTGCTTTGTAGCTCTTTCTGAGGTGGTCAGCGTGGATAATTCTATATTGGAAAGCAATTTCATTGAATTAATACCTTATTTTAGTATTTGTAGTGCCCTGCAACTCATGCTGTTTTCTTGTGAGAGACACCAAAAGCAGGGTGAGCCATCTGCCTGCAAGATTCACAGCTGTCACAATGAAGCATCAGTCTGGGAGAACCCTGAGAATCTCTGGGATTCGGCCAACAGAAACATCCTGAAGTTCACAAGGAGAAGCAACAAGTCCTGCATGGGGGGGAAAGAATAACCTTGTACCTCAGGGCAGGCTAGGACCTGGCTGGCTGAGCAGGGACCCTAAGGAGGAGGGCCTGGGCCCAAGGAGGGATGCCATATGAGCCAGTAGAACATGCTCACCATAAGTGAGATCAGCTGGGTAGGCAGCTGCATTAGGAACAATGTGGGCACTCAGAAAAGGGGAGTTACCATCCCTCTTGACTCAGCACTGTTGTGGCCATATTTGGACTGGTGGGTTCCTCTGTTGGGTTTCCTGCTCTAGACAACGTGGGAGGAACTGGAGAGTGCCCAGAAGTGGTCTTCCAAGATGGCGTCTCGTGTACATGGCCTCTGTGGGGATGCTGAGGCACCTGGACTTTTGCCTGCTGAGACAGAGGCTCAGAGCAGCACGATCAGAGGCTTCAGCTCCTTGAACAATGGACTGACAGTGGATGGATTTGTGTGTGTGTGTGTCCACCCAGAGGGAGTTCGGACCAGCCCAAGGCTTTGTGTGCCAAGGCACAGTGAGGGACGGTGGAGAGAAATCAGTAGTGGTAGTAAGATACTCAGATGAGAACAAGAAGAAGAGGATTAGGTGTCCACAGCTTTCAAGGAAACAGGTGCAGGCTTGGGGCAGCAGAGTACAGCCTGTGTTGGAGATTGTTGAGGGAGCTGGCAATGCTGAATACCCTCATCAGAGCCGACATCTTTCTCCCCTTGGCCATGGCTGTTGCCTGTGCCACCTAGGAGAAACTTTATCATGACAGCAAGAGAGGTGTGAGCCCAGGGCAGCTGACAGCAGGACGGATGGACATACTGTCTGTCCTCCCTGTGCACCAAGGCTCTGTCCCTTTGCCTCCCAGGGCTCTCAGGATGGCACCTGCAGTGTAGCAGAGGTGCCAGGGATGTCTGCCTTCAGCAAAGCCTCCTCAGGTGGGACAGGGGGCAGGAACAAAAGAAACAAAACCACCCCCCCACAGCTCTGCTCTGCAGCCAGGTGAGTTGGGAGGGACAGTGCTGAAATGTCATTGATTTCATGAGGGGATTTAAACAGAGATCACTCCTGGTTCCTACCTGCCTGTTGGTGCACAGCAGCACTGACTCCTCAGGAGCCCACGGCATCATCATCTGCTCCCCATTGCACCCTCAGCCAGCAGAACCCAAAGGTCAGCAGTTGGAGAGAGTCGAGGGAAGTCCATGAAGATGATCAGAGGGCTGGAGCACCTCTCCTATCAGGACAGGCTGAGAGAGGTGCAGTTCACCCTGCAGAAGACAAGGCTCCAGGGAGACCTTATAGCAGTCGTCCAATATCTAAAGGAGGCCTACAGAAATAACTCTTCAGTAGGGCCTGTTGTGATGGGGTGAAAGGTACTGGTTTTAAAATAGACAGAGCTAGATTCAGACGAGATATTTGGAAAAAAAATTTTACAATAAGGTTCATGAAATACAGGAGCAGGTTGCCCAGAGACGTGGTTGGTGCCCCATCATTGGAAACATTCAAGGCCACGTCAGATGAGGCTCTGAGCAACGTGATCTAGTTGAAGATCTCTCTTCTCGTTGCAGGGGCTTTGGACTAGATAACCTTTACATGTCCCTTCCAACAAAACCATTCCATGATTCTATGAATGTCTTTCTGGAAGGACCGAGTCTTTGGGAGGTGATGGTTCTATGAGAAATTGAGTAAGATTTTCTCAAAGAAGCCAGTTCTAACCCTTCACTGTCTTGTCTTGCTTCAACAGGCCCCCATGTTCAGAGGAAATAAATGTCCAACAGCAGCTCCATCACTAAATTCCTCTTGCTGGCATTCGCAGACAGACAGGAGCTGCAGCTCTTGCACTTCTGGCTCTTCCTGGGCATCTACCTGGCTGCCCTCCTGGGCAACGGCCTCATCATCAGTGCCATAGCCTGCGACCACCGCCCCCACACTCCTATGTACTTCTTCCTCCTCAGCCTCTCCCTCCTTGACCTGGGCTCCATCTCCACCACCATCCCCAAAGCCATGGCCAATTCCCTTTGGGGTACCAGGGCCAGCTCCTACCCAGGGTGTGTAGCCCAGCTCTTTCTCTTTTTCTTTTTTATTTCAGCAGAGTATTTTCTTCTCACTGTCATGGCCTATGACCGCTACGTTGCCATCTGAAGACCCCTGCACGGGACCCTCCTGGGCAGCAGAGCTTGTGTCCACATGGCAGCAGCTGCCTGGGGCAGTGGGTTTCTCTATGCTCTGCTGCACACTGCCAATACATTTTCACTGCCACTCTGCAAGGGCAATGCTGTGGACCAGTTCTTCTGTGAAGTCCCCCAGATCCTCAAGCTTTCCTGCTCAGACTCCTACCTCAGGGAAGTTGGACTTCTTGTGGTTAGTGTCTTTGCTGGATTTGGCTGTTCTGTGTTCATTGTTGTGTCCTATGTGCAGATCTTCAGGGCTGTGCTGAGGATCCCCTCTGAGCAGGGATGGCACAAAGCCTTTTCCACATGCCTCCCTCACCTGGCTGTGGTCTCCCTGTTTGTCAGCACTGGGATATTTGCCTACCTGAAGCCCCCTTCCATTTCTTCCCCATCTCTGGACCTGACAGTGACTGTTCTGTACTCATTGGTGCCTCCAGCATTGAATCCCCTCATCTACAGCATGAGGAACCGGGAGCTCATGGATGCCCTACGGAAACTGGCTCAGTGGACACAGTTTCACTCACAGTAGCCTACCTCCCCTTCTCTGCATGTTTCTAATAGTTTATCTTAACCCAGGAGTTCTGTTTTGGTTTTTTTCCTCCACAATAATTCTACTTATATATAATTTTCTAGGCTCATTCTACGTCTTTTGAGGCTTGATCCTGTTGTGTCTGAGCCTTGCAGCACCACACTGTGTCAGATATGAACTGTCCAATATCAGCTCTTCAATAAAATGATATTTTCTGGGTGCAGTGACTGAAGGCTGGGTACTTCCTCCAAAGTGGCTGCCAAAAAAAAATTTACAAGGAATTGATCTTTTAAAGAATCTTTACTCTTTGTGTTCTCCTGGTGTTTGGGGATATGCTCACAGTAAAACTGGGTTCCATTGGACCAAAAATTCTGGTTTTTAAAAACTCTCCTCTTGGAGTCCAGTGGCAGTCGAGATGGTGCATGGGCTCCCCATTATCTCCTCAGGCTGCATCATGTATGACTGGTCTGATGGCATCTCAAATCTCTCTGGAAATTCATTTGGAGAGGTCAGGACAGGTGTCTAAAAAGTGAAGCATTGAATTGCTGAACCCACAAACACAGACTCTGCAGTGCCATGGGAGTCAGTGGGCACCCAGCGGGTAGGAGGAGGTGAGACTGGAGAGATGTGGGTGCTGCCTGAGGAGCCCCAGGGCCAGGAATCTTGTGCTGTCCTGGGCAGTGGGGCTGGTGGGGGCAGAGAAGAGGGCAAATGCAGCTGGGATTGAGGATCAGCTTACAGTATGACCACAGGAGAGCCTGAGAGTGACTGGCCTCCGTTTCCTTCTGTCATTATTGCAAGCACCAGCCCTGGGGCCAACGGGGAGGCTGAGACCTCTCTGTGTCCTTCAGGAGCTGCTGTGCCCTTCAGAGGGGCTGGGGCTGCAGTGTGAGTGCCCAGAGCTCTGCAGCACCCTGCGGTGGGCAGTGCCATGGGACCAGTCCACACTGGGCTGTTCTGCTGCGCTGGGCTGGGCTGGGCTGGGCTGGACTAGAGGGAAAGCAGGGAGGTGGGAGATGGGAGGGGCTGGACTTGAAAGAGACTGTGAGAGGAACATTCCAGCGTAGAGCCAAGCTGTGTGAGTGTGCGAGGTGCAGCACACAGCCGGTTTCTCACTGTGCAGAACCAGGTGACCCAATGAAGGACGCAAGGCAACACAGGCGCAGAAGAGAGTGACTCGGTCTGTGCCAAGTAAAGAGCAAAGGCTTTGTGTGCAAGCAAAGCAAAATAAGGAATTCATTCAATGCTTTCCATCGGCAGGCAGACGTTCAGCTATTTCCAGAAAAGCAGGGCTTCATCACAAGTGTCAATGACTTGAGATCACAGTGACCATGACCGTTCTTCTGTCTTTCCTTGAGGTTTTTGTGGAGCATGACATCATATGGAATGGAAAATCCCTTTGGTCATTTCGGGTCAGCTTTCCCAGGTGTGACCTTGCCAACTTCTTGCTGTGGGGGCAGCGTGTGAGAAAGGGGAAGCCTTTGTGCTCTGCAAGGGCTGTTCAGCAACAGCCAAAACGCTGCTGTGTTCTCAGAGCTGGGTTGGTTACAGATCCAAAGCACAGCACCCTGTGCACTACTGTGAGGGAATTAACTCCACCCCAGCCAGGTCCAGGACAGAGTTACAGGTCACAGAGTCAGGGTGAGGAATGAACGATGCCTTTTAAATGACGTGAGGAGACCAGTGGATCACAGGCCCTGGCTCTGATGGGGGACTCAGTCTCCCCAGTATTCACTGGCCAAGTGAGACAGCGGGATGCAAAGAGTCCAGGAGGTTTCTTGTGGTGCTTCTGGAACATTTCTTAGCACAGCTGCTAAACCAGGCATCCAGTCTTCTGCTCCCCTGGACCTGGTACTCCCAAAAGAGGAAGAGCTTGTGAGGGATGTGAACACCAGTGTCCACCTTGGCTGTAGTGACCATGAAATTGTTTTGTCCAGGGACAGAGGGAAGAAGAGAAGCAGAGCACCAACCCTGGACATCAGGGAATGAGAACTTGGCCTCATGAGGACACTGTCTGGTGGGATCCCATGGGGGCAGTGTCAGGACCCTGACAGCATCTATAGGCCTTCATGACCAGCCAAACCTGGGGTGTCACCCACAACTCTGTCCATTGGCCCTGAGGACCAATGAAGCCCAGGCCTTAGTTTCAGCCCCACTTGATCTATGGTGTAGGTGTACAGGTCTGCAGATGCAGCCATACACACAGCCTTGCCTGCCCATGGGCCTTGCAGATTCCTCAATTCTCAGCTTGATTCTTTATGGGATGTACAATGGAACGACACTATGGTCCTTCAAGTGTTAGGTGCAGCTGAATCATGGAGGCCTAGGAACTTTCTGCTTCCTTTCTGCCCATTCCTTGGTTGGATTTTGGAGGAGAGAAAGGAAAAGCAGGTCAGGTGTTGGGTGCCAATAATTGAATGTGGTGAGCAGAACCATCACTTGTGAAATGATCTAAAGTTTATGCTGAATCAAAACTCTTATCTTCAGCTCATTTCTTGGTGGCCTTAAAACTTCTACAGGAACCTGGAAGCTCTGAGATCCCTTCCTCTCCCTTGCTTTTATCAATTAAGTTGATAGTACCCAAGTAGGAGGCATTCTTTCCATTCTGTTACAGCCTAAGGCACGCCATGGTTTACAGAGATGCCAGGAAACTTGCAGAAGAACCACAGTCCTCTGGACAAGAAGGTGGATGTTCCCAGCAATCTCAGGAGGCATGGCGTACCAATTCCTGTGCTCAGGGAGCTGGTCAAATGCCTCATCTCCATCTCTGCAATGGTGGCTTAGATGCCTGGCTCATGGGTAAACTCTCTCTGTGAATACTGACAGGTACTGAGCAACCTGCTCTGACCTCAGATGTGGCCCTGCTCGGAGCTGGGCCTTGGACTCGAGCCCTCCTGAGCTCCTTCCACCCTGGAATTCTCCTGCGATGAGGAGATCTTCACCTCCAGCTTAGTCTCTTGTAGGGCGCATGGCAAGACACGTGCTCATTAAAGGGTTTGTGAAGAAGAGACTGCTGGGGGTCTCTATTCCAGCCTGCAGACTGGCTGTGACTTTGTGGAGTTGAACCATGAAGAACTCAAAAGGTTGAGATCACAGCAATGCTCCTCCTGGTCCATTTCATTCTCCCTAAGGCTGAACCTACAGCTCCCAAGAGGCAGTTTGTGGCTGTTTCCTCTGTCATAGCTTTACTCTGTCACCTCTCAATATATCTGGAGAGACTTACGAGCTTGCCTTGTGCCTCCTTCAGCAGGCTAGAGGGGCCCAGTTCCCTCAAACTCTCCTCACAGCTTCTGTTTTAGGCCTCTCACTCCCCCATGGCAGACCTCCTCTGGGCCCTCTCCAGTATCTCCACTTTCCTTTTGAAAGGTGAGGCCCACTGGCTTCTACAGCACCCAGACCCTTTCCTCATGGCATTCCTTAGTTGGCCAGGTCCCTGCCCATGCTGCTGTTTCATGGAGTTTTTCTGCAGCTTTTCCTTCTTAACCTTCAGGTTTCCACTGGCCATGTCCCCAGTTGTGTTGAGGTCCCTCTGGACAGAACCTCCAGCAGTCCAGCTTTTAAAGTGTGTGTGCCAATGGTCATCCTGAGTCGTGGAGCCTCTAATGAGATTGTAAATTAGATTGGTAGATGCAGGACACTACAGAGGGGGAAAGAGTAGTAATGCAATGGAGTGGCCAAGCAAGGTAGAAAGCACCACGGTAACCATCTCAGAAACATCAAAGGAGGGTACAAAGTGAGCAAACACATGGCTAATGGGCAAATGCTGAAAAGGAGTTGGCTTTTTGGATGGAAGGGGAAAAGGATGGCTAAAGAGACGACTTGAGGTGGGAGAAGAATGAAAAGGGAATGAAAGGGGAAGGAAAGAAAGGATCAGGTCTGTTTGGGGATACCTGACAAGAAGGCCAACATCTGAGCAACACTGCCTGGAGCAGAAGAAAGCTGCAGCTGGTCTGACTCTACTGACATCTGACTGACTTCCATGGTTGTGGGGAACCTGAGAGCTTTCCCTACTGTCATCAAGGGCAGATCCAGAGGGGAGGGAACCAAAGCATCATTTGGGTTTCCACTCTCCTGACTGAGATTTCAGGAGGTCTTTGGTCCAACCTCCTGGTCACAGCATGATCAGCTATGGAGTCGGAACACATTGCTTAAAGGTTCCAGTGCGGGCCGAAAGCACCCAAGGACAGAGATGGCACAACATCTCAGGGAAACCTGCTCCAATGCTTGCATGCCCTCAAGGAGAAATAGATTTTCCTTCTCTCTGGCCTGAACATTCCTGATTTCAAAAGCTGACAATTGTCCATTATCCTCCTACCAAACACCATGGTGACAAGACTGGCTCCATCTTCCTGAAAACATCTCTGCAGTGACTGGCAGGCTGCTGTGACGCTCCTGAGGCCTTCCCTTTTTCAGCTTGAACAAGAACTTTTCCCTCAGTTTCTCCTCCAAGGAAAGCGCTTCAGCCCCTGAACATCTTGGCAGCTCTCCTCCGACCTCTCTCCCAGTTGTCAACATCTTCCTTGCTGTGATGGCTTATCTCTGAACAGTAGCCCAGCAGCCACACAGCTGCTTACTCCCTCCTCCCCTTCCCCAGTGGAGGCCCAAAATTGACACAGTACTGTCACACTGGTGGTCTGAGGAGCAATTAGAGGGAAACAATCATTTCTCTCACTCCTTTGGTGACATTCCTGTTCATACACTCCAGAACACTGCTGGCTGCCTTTGCTACCAGGCACAAGGTGGGATCTCATTGAGCTTTCTGTCCCTCAGCATCACCAGGAGCTTTTACACAGAGCTGCTCCCCAGCCAGGCATTCCTCAGCCCCTTCTACTTCCAGCTGTCAGTCTAGCCCAGGAGCGGGACCTGGCATTTGTCCTTCCTCTGTCCCACGAAGTTCCTGACAGGACAGTCCTGCTGCCTGTCAGGTTTCCCCTGCATGGCATCCCAAAGGCACGGCAATGGTCCTCCCGATGTAGTGTTATCGACCAATGTGGTGACAGTTGCCTCCTCCTGGCCATGGGTATAGGTATTAAACTGCGCAGGGCTCAGGAGATTCTTCTGTGCTGCCCCACAGTGCCCAGTATGTCCCAGTCACTGCCAGGTAGAGTGTGACCCCTTCACCGCTGCTCTCTCAGCCTGATCATCCATCTGGTGAGTTCCTATCTGTTTGTTGCCCCACCATGAGTCAGGGCCACGAAGATGATCAGAGGGCTGGAGCACCTCTCCTATGAGGACAGATTGACAAAGTTGAGATTTTCTGCATGGAAAAGAGAAGCTTCCGCAGAGGCCTTATAGCGGCCTTCCAGTACCTAAAGGGGACTTATGAGAAGGATGGGGAGAAACACTTTAGCAGGGCCTGTTGTGAAAGGACGAGGGGTAATGCTTTTTAAACAGAGGGAGGTAGATTCAGACTGGACATAAAGAAAAAAAAATTTTAGAATGACGTGGTAGAACAGTGTCCCAGGTTGCCCAGAGAGGTGGTGGATGCCCCATCCCCGGAAACATTCCAGGCCAGGTTGGACGGGGCTCTGAGCAAGCTGATCTGGTTGGAGATGTCCCTGCTTCTTGCAGGGGGGTTGGACTAGATGTCCTTTAAAGGTCCCTTCCAATCCAAACCATTCTCTGAGTCTATGACCTATGGCTTTCTTGTTTTACTCATGGCCTTGTAGAACAAATGCTTGGCTGCTTGGCAGGAAGCCCCAAACAGGCTAAATAATTTCATTTGTTCACTTTTCCTTTTCCCTGTTATTCACCCTCACAATTTCATTCCCTTGACATCCTTGTATCCTCCCATGCACACAGCCCATCTCTCGTTACCCTTTCCTCCTTGGCCATACTTTGGCTTCCTTTGTCCCTTCGTTTGGTGTTTCGGAGATTGTCAGCACAGGAACGTGTACCTTGCTGAGCAATTCCATTGAACACGGGCTTCCTTTTATCCTCTGTAGTGTCCTGCAGTTCCCCATGCTGTTCTCTTGTCAGAGGCACCATGTGTCAGGGTGAGCCACCTGCACGCATGCATTAACAGCTGGCCCAACAGAGCCTCATTCCTGGGGGACCCTGAGAAACTCTGGGATTCGGCAAATAGAAAGCTCCTATAGTTTTACAAGGAGAAGTGGGCAGTCCTTTACTGGGGGCAAAATAACTCCATATCCGAGGGAAGACTGAGGCCTGAACAGCTGAGGAGGGACTCTGAGGAGAAGGCACTGGGCATTAAGAGGGATGCCACATGAGCCAGTGATGCATGCTCACTGTGAATCAGGCCAATGGCATGAGGGGGACTGCGGGCACCCAAACAGGGAGTTATCATCCACTTTCACCCAGCATTGCTGTGACCACACCTGGACTAGTGTATCTGCCTGTGGGGCTCACTGTTCTGAAGGAATGAGGAGGAACTGGAGAGGGTGCAGAGGAGATCTGCCAGGATGAGGTTTGGGGCCTTTGTGGAGAGGCTGAGAAACCTGGGCTTCTTTAGCCTGGTGAAGTGGAGGCCAAGGGCTCCACAGCAGCAGCCTGCAATTGCTTGGAGGATGGTTTCAGAGATTGTGAAGCTTTTCTTGGTAGTGGGAAGAGAAGGAAGCTTCCAGAAAGTGCAGCTTAAAAGGTTCAGACTGCAGGGGAGGAATAAGAAATCTCCATCAAAGGGTAGCGTTGTGGTGCAAGAGGTCACCCAGAGGGAGTCTGGATCAGCACATGGCTTTGTGTTTCAAGGAATGGCCAATGAGAGTGGAGAGACATCAGTGAAGATATAGGAATGCTGAGGTGAGAGCTAGGTAGAAAAGCAAGATGGATGTCAACAGCCTGAAGGGAAAATGGTGCATGAAGGGGACAGTATGAGTAAACCTGCAGTACAGATGGCCAAGGGCTCTGGCAAGGCTGAAAGACCAAGCTCTTTGTCCCCTTGAATACGGCAGTTTCCTCTGCCACCAAGGCCTACTAGGATGAACCTTATCTTTGGATTCTGGACTTTGTTTCATCCTCATCCCTTCCCTTGGGGAAGCCAGAACGTGCTGTACAGTTTTCCTACACTGGGCATTGCTCACCCTCACACACCACTGCCCCCAGGAGTCACATGTGAGGGACAAGATCAGCCTTCCTAGGGCCTGGGGGTCATGGTTTCGCCCTTCTGCTTCATGAAACAAACCAAGGGTCTTCTCAGGATTACAGCCACCTGCACAGTGCCTTTGCCTACCTGCAGTAACAGGCTCCAATTATTTGCTCTAACGAGCCCATGGGGAGGCTTTGTCAGTAATGACCCTCAGTGGGGCCTATTAATGCTTCAAGAAAGTTCTAACGAGCCATGTATCTTCCTGTAATTTTCTTCAAGTCTTCAAGACAGCTAATTGGAGAGGTTTCATAGTGTAGTTAAGGAGGAAAATGTCCTAGTGCACCTAATAAAAATGTTCTTGCTTTTAAAGGATATTTTTTGTTACTTTTCAGTTGAAAGAAAAGGTGATAGCGGCATTCTCCAGCTGATGTTGGTCCAGAGTGTCTCCTGTTCTGGTTTTGTTAGTGAGCGGGGGGCTAAGGTGGTGGCTTCTGTAGGAAACTGCTAGAAGTCGCTCCCCTTTGTTTAGTGGACTCGGACGGGCCTAGGGCGAACCCGCTGCTGGCCAAGGCCGAGCCAATTGGTAGCAGAATGTCCCGTGATAACACCTCTGCGATAACGTATTTAAGAAGGGGAAAACAGAAAAAGAGGGAGAAGATGTGAAGCAGCTGAGCGGGGGGCAGAGACGGGGAGGCGTGAACCTTGTGGGCCTTGCAGGCCTGGCCTGGCTGCAAGAAGTGGAGAGGAGATGAGCAGTTGAAGTGAATAAGATGTAAAAAGGATCCTGAGAGGCGTCTGCCAGCCTGTTGTGAGGAACGGCTGCAGACGCCAAGGTCAGTTCAGAAGGAGTGGGAGGAGTAATGCGGCTCCTGGCCAAGACTCCTCTGCAGCTCATGGTGAAGACCATGATGGAGCGGGTTGTCCCCCTGCAGCCCATGGAGGTCCACGGAGGGGCAGAGATCCACCTGCAGCCCGTGGAGGACCCCACGCCAGAGCAGGTGGAGGCCTGAAGGAGGCTGTGGCCCATGGAGGGCCCGCTGGGACAGCTGTTCTAGAGGGACTGCACCCCGTGAAAGAGATGACCCACACCGGAGCAGTTTCACGAAGGACTGTGGCCCGTGGGAGGGACCCCACGATGGAGCAGGGGAGGAATGAAAGGAGTTCTTCCCCTGACGATGACGCAGCAGCATAAAACAATGCATGATGAACTGACCGCGACCCCCATTCCCTTTTTTCCCTCCCTGTGCCGCTCGGGAGGGGAAGGTAGTAGAGATAATGTTAAGCCCAGGAAGAAGGAGGGGTGGGGGGAGGTTATCTTGTTCCCTGTCTCATTCTCCTGCTAATTTTAGAAATAAATGAGTGTTTTTCCCCAAGTTGAGTCTGTTTTGCCTGTAATGGTAACTTTAAGGATTTCTCCCTGTCCTGATATCGAACCTTGAGCCGTTTTTCTTATATCATCTCCTCCTATTCTCTCGGAGGGTGGGGGGAGCTAGAGAGAGATTGCGTAGTCCTGTCCCGATCGGGGCTGAACTATGACACTCCTCAGGAGGTCTGGACATGTAGGAACAGCAGTCCCTTAAAGTACAACACAGTATGGACAGCCTTCCTCCTCACCTCCCTTACCCCACCATTTGTCTCATTGGCCACCTCGGACTTGCATCACTTTTCCTGACATCAGACTTCTCCACTGAAGTCTGCAGCTGGATGTTACAGCTCCTTTGCACCATCTCCCACCTGCTCTCCTTAGAGAGCTGGCCGCACACTGGCACAGCAGGATTTGTCCTCTCTGCAAGCAAAGAAAAGAGAAGCCAGAGAAAGCTTCCTAAAGAGTGAAACACACTCCTCAAGCACATGCTGAGGGTGGGATATCTGAAATGAGGCTGCCTTTCTACAAGGGATCTCTTATGAGAAATATTCTAGACAGGGAGATACAGAATGATAGATGTAAACACAATGACAGAGTTGGCTAAAGAGACAGCTAGGCCACTGACAGTCAGGTGAGATTTAACTCCTTGCAGCTCAGAGCAGCAGCACAGGTGGGCACTGTCTGAATGAACAAAGAGTGAGGGGAGGAGAAAACTGGACAGGAATGAAAAGGGCCTTGGGCTGGACACTGCTGAAAAGATGACTTCAGAAATGGTAAATGTATCAGGAAAGGTGACAATATATGAAAGATGAGAGAAATTAAATACAGTGTACGAAAGGCAGAATAGCGGTAATGAAATGACAGGAGAAGATGGATATTTCTGTGGAATATCCCTTTTGAAAGGTCGTGGCATTGGCAGAGCTGTCTTGTGAGTGAGGACAAGCAAAGGTTGCATCCTTCTCTGAAAGAAGCCAAAAGAGCATCCCAGGGAACCACAGGCTGTACAAGCTCACAGTGGTGAGCAGTAAGCGACTGGTATCTCTTGGGTGATCTTTCTGGGCACCTAGGAGAGCAAAATGTGTCCAAATGCAGACAGCACGGACTTACCAGGGGTAAAGCATGCCTCACCAATCTGAGTGCCTTCATGATGAAGTAACGACATTTGTGCATGAGGGGAGAACACTGGACGATGTTCACTGTAACGTCAGCAAGATTTTTGACATGGTCTCCTTCAATATAAGGACAAGAAATTGGAAAAGGAATTGCCTGGATGGCCGCACTCAGAGAGTTGTGGTCAACTCAATGTCCAGGCAGAGACGGGTGAAGACTGGTGTTCCTCAAGGGTCAGTGTTACGTCCAGCCCTGTTCAACATTTTTGTCAGCGACATGGACAGTGGGATAGAGTGCACCCTCAGCAAGTTCGCCGATGACACCAAGATGTATTGTGCAGTCGGCACACTGGAGGGAAGGGGTTCCATGCAGAGGGACCTTGACAGGCTGGAGACGTGGGCCCATGTAAATCTCATGAAGTTCATCCAGGCCAAGAACAAGGTCTTGCACGCCGGTTAGGGCAATCCCAGGAACAAATACAGGCTGGATAGAGATTGGATTGAGAGCAACCCTGAGGAGAAGGACTTGGGAGTGCTGGTGGATGAGAATCTCAACACGAGCCAACAATGTGCATTTGCAGCCCAGAAAGCCAATGACGTCCTGTGCTGCTTCAAAACGAGCATGGCCAGCAGGTTGAGGGAGGTGATTCTGCCCCTCTGCTCTGCTCTCATGACACCCCACTTGCAGTACTGCATCCAGCTCTGGAGTCCCCAACATAAGGACATGGACCAGTTGACAAGCGTCCAGAGGGGGTCACGAAGATTATTAGAGGGCTGGAGCACCTCTCCTATGAGCACACACTGAGAATTTTGGGGCTGTTCAGCCTGGAGAAGAGAAGGCTCCAGGGACATCTCATAGCGGCCTTCCAATATCTAAAGGGGGCCTAAAGGAAATTCAGGGAGTAACAATTCAGCAGGGCCTGTTGCAATAGGACAAGCAGTTATGGTCTTAAAATAGAAGGAGGTAGATTCAGATTAGATATTAGGAATTTTTTTTCACACTGAGGGTGGTGGGACACTGGAACAGCTTGTCCAGAGAGGTGGTGGATGCCCCATCCCTGGAAACATTCCAGGCCAGGTTGGATGAGGCTCTGAGCAACCTGATCCGGTTGAAGATGTCCCTGCTTCTTGCAGGAGGGTTGGAATAAATAACCTTAAATGTCCCCAACCCAAACCATTCTATGATGCTATGATGGTCTTGTATCCAAGAGAGGACATTACAGTCTAGAAGGGCAGATGAACAGATGGGTGAAACAGCAGCTGGATGATCAGGCTGGGAGAGCCATGCTGACGGGGTCATACCCTATCTGGAGGCCACTGGGACACAGTGGGACATTTTGGGGCAGCATAGGAAACTCTCCTGGCCCTGTGCAGTTTAACACCTGTATCCATGCCCCAGAGGAGGCAACTCTCACCGTGTTTAACAAGAACAAAGGCCGGGTTCTGTACCTGGGATGAAATAATGCAAGGCACAAGCATAGACTGGGAGAGGAGTGGCTGGGCACGAGCCCTGCAGAAAAGGATCTGGGGGTGCTGGTCGACAGCAGGCTCAGTGTGAGTCAGCAGGGATCCCTGGCTGGGGACTCTGTGCTTGTCTAGTTTGGAAAAAATGAGGCTAAGGAGCGACCTCATTGCTGTCTACAGCTTCCTGAGGAGGGGGAGTGGAGAGGGATGTGCTGAGCTCTTGTCACATTAACCTGTGACAGGATGTGTGGGAATGGTTCAAAGCTGTGTCAGGGGAGGTAAAAAGATGAAAATAACAAGCATTTATTTAACGAGAGGCTAGTCACACACTGGAACAGGCCTCCTAGAGCGGTGGTCGATGCCCCTGTCAGTGTTGGAGAGGCATTTGGACAATGGCCTTGCTAACAGGCTTTATGTCTTGGTCAGCCCTGAACTGGTCAGGCATTTTGACTAGATGATCATTGTAGGTCCCTTCTAATTGAAGTAATCTAAGGTAATGCAATCCAGTCCAATCCAGTCCAATCCAATCCAATCCAATCCAATCCAATCCAATCCAAGCTATTCTATTCTATTCTATTCTATTCTATTCTATTCTATTCTATTCTATTCTATTCTATTCTATTCTATTCTATTCTATTCTATTCTATTCTATTCTACTCTATTCTATTCCATATACCTGTACAGGGAGGATCCCTCCAGCAGCTGGACCCAGGCACTCAGCCACCTCAGCAGCTGCCCCTGGATACCAGCCTCCCCAGAGACAGGCATCTGGAAATACGAGCCCCCAAGGCTGTAGCCCCATCCCAGATGCTGGTACAGACCTCCCCAGTCACACGCACACAATCTTAATGTCACACACTGCAGGCTCTCAGTTGCTGGCACTAATGACATACTAGTGATCCCCTGGTCCTGCTCCAGCTGCTGCACTCACACCCCTGTGCTCACACGTTCACTCAGAAGAGAGACTCCCACACAGAGGAAAGAGTTAGAAATTAAGTTTAATGAGAAGACAGGACAGACTGCACTGGTCAGTATCCTCCCATAAACATCCTGTAAGAGGTCCTCTCCAATCCAAAAATGCTCTTCCCCTGCATCCCATGATGTGTCCTACACTACCAGGCAACAAGACCCTCAGTCCAAATGGTGATCCAGAGAGCTGCTCTCAGTGACTCATCCTGATGGGTTTCCCACCTGGACCATGGGGCTGATGGCTCTCCCAGGGCAGCCCTGGAAGGAGCTGGGACAAGATGTTCATTCCTCAGGAGCCTGTAATTTGGGTTCCCACCTGCCACTGTGCCTCTGTGCTCCTCTTGGTTTGTGGAGATGGGCTCTTGACGAGCTGGTGGCTCTCCTGTGATGTGCCTGGGAGCAGCTGGGGCAGGGCATTAACTGAGTTACTCCTCCTGTCCTTGTTTGTGCCTTCTTTTTGTGTGCAGATGAGCTTCTTATCACTTAACCTGACACAATCCAGCAAGAACATCTGTTGCCTGAGGCATCTCAGGTGTTTGGACATTACATACATCTGCACTGGTATTACTCCACACGTGACAGCAGCTCATTGGAATTGCTGTCCAGGAATGCATCACGATCAGGAGAAAAGCTGTGGTGTCGCACAGGCAATGGCTTCCTTCAGGGCCAGTCTCACAGCCTGGTTTCTAAGACTGTAGATGAATGGGTTTAAGAATGGATACAAGACAGTGTTCAGCAAAGCTACCACTGTGTTTGTCTCCAAGGAAACATCTTTGGAAGGACGCACGTAGAGAGCAATGCAGCTCCCGTATACAATGGCCAAGGTGGTGAGATGGGAAGAACATGTCGTAAAAGCTTTCTTCCTCCCAGAGGCTGCTGGCAGGTGTAGAACACAGAAAAGGATGCCCATGTAAAATGCCAGAGTTAAACATAAGGAACCCAGTATGACAAATGATATTAAAACAGAGTCTGTTTTCCAAAGCAGGCTGGTGTCAGAGCAGGACAATTTGAATAAGGGGGAGTTGTCACAAAAGAAGTGGTGGATCTTGTTTGAGCCACAGAAAGTCAGCTTGGAGAGGAGGAGCAGCCGGTAACTAAAGAGTGTGATGCTCAATACCCAAGCAGCAAGAACCAGGTGGATGCAGAGCTGAGGCTTCATGATGGCAGCGTAACGCAAAGGCTGGCAGATGGCAACATAGCGGTCAAAGGACATGACAACAAGTAGGACAAATTCCGCAGAGCCCAAGGCAAAATAGAGATAGGATTGGGCAAAGCAGCCGCTTAGTGAGATTGTTCTCCTGCCAGAACCCAGGATCAGCAACAATTTGACACTTGTGGAGGACGTAAACCAGATTTCCAAGAAGGAAAGATTGCTGATGAAAAAGTACATGGGGGTTTGCAGGTGGGGATCCACACACACGAGGAAAATGATGGTTGCATTCCCCGTCACTGTTGTCAGGTATAGGAGCAGAAGGAGCAGAGACAGAAACAGTTGCAGTCTTTGATCAAGCCCTGAGAAACCCTCCAGGATGAACTCGGTAACTGCAGTTGTTCCGTTTTCTGGTGCCGTGCTGAATTTCAGTTCATCCTGCCGGGACAGGAACATGGCAATGAACAAGCGTGGTGCTTTCACACGCTGGATGTAAAGTTCTGTCCTTCCTTTTCTGCTTCTTTCCCTTCCTGCTGTCTTCCTATGTAACACAGGCAGAGACAGTCCTTCAAGCATTTTTCATTTCTTAATTTTCCTGGTTTACATTTTAGTTACAGTCCTCAGATAAGTTGTTCTTTCTACCTTTTTCAAACAGTCACAAAGGATTATTTCTCCAGAACAGAGGATTTAAAAGTGGCTGATAACTATTTCACCCCATTCCTGGGAAATTCCAAATTCACTCAGACCTTTTGCAAACATCTATCACACTTACATGCAAAATTTGTCTATTAAAAAAATGTTAAACCATCAAATCAAATCTAATCAAATATACGTCATGAAACCTGTTCCTTCTACATTCCACTACTTGCCTTTTTGGACTTGTAATCTCGGAGAATCTGTTGATTTCAAAGTAAGTACGATCAAGTATCTTTTTTGGAATCCCTGGCTTGCTTCCACAACTTCCTGCTCTCTGTTTTTTTCAGGAAAGGGAAAGAGGGTGGATCAGGGACCAAGTACATCTTGCCTTCTTCAGTATTCTAAAGAATGACTGAAATGTGTTGTGGTTCCACTCTGTCTGTCACACAGTCTCATCTGTCTGCACCGAAATGCAGCTGTTTCCAAACACTTGCTCAGTGCTATTCCTGTGAAATGTCCTGACCCCAATGCAGAGCAAGAGAAGAGTGTCTGGAAGAGATCTGTAATCTTTCTTTTCCATGCCAGTTATAGGCTGGGAGGACCCAGCCTCTGGCGTTTTCTCTTGTCTCTACTGACTACAGAGGGAGCCTGGGGAAAACAAGTTCTCGCAGGCACCTGCAGGGAAGTAGATGAAACTCACCAGTCAAGTCTCCAATCTCTCATTATTATTTGTTTTTAAATTCAAAAGACACATCTAACAGAAGGAAGCACAAGAAAAATACAGGCAATAAAGGCTGATGTTTTCCCTTAATCTTTAGATTTCTTTTCAGACAGAGGAAGGAGCAGAGCAGATGACTCCAAAAAGAGGATGATTCAACATGCAATAGGAGGAGAGGGAGGAGAGGAGATGGTGGGTTAGCAGCAGAGAAACAAAGCTTCACAGACTGTGTTGTCCGCTCAGGCTCTGTCCCAGGGCAGGATGGGTAGCCCTTGCACAAGGAGTAAAATGGGAAGTTCAGTATCGGGCAGTGCTCCATGTTTGAGGTGATGTTTCAGCCTGGGGCTCAGGCTGGGCTTAGGTCCCAAATGCCCGGCTTGATTTTGTCTCTCGTCTGGCATAGGGGAATCTCTGCACTGGCTTCGTCTGGAAAACTTTCTGAGATTAAACCACTGGCTGATCGGAGCAAAAGCTCAAGCTCAGCCACCCACAGCAGTATGAGGGCAGTGAACCAGTGAATCAGAGGGGACAGTCCCCGTTTCCATTTTCTGGGTCCGTTCAAATGCTCAAAGGGTTGTATCTTCTCACTCTGCTGGGTGACACCTACATCACCTAAAATTATTCTTCTCCTGAATGCACTTTCCTAGAGGAATCTGCAGATTTGCAGACAGCTTATGATGAAACAGCTTCTCCTAGGGCCCAGCATCGTCAAACCTGCAGCTAGCCTGTGCGACAGTGAGTGAAGAAATAGAGGATGTGCAGGTGAAGGATATCCAGGTGAAGAAGGCCTTATTGTGGCTTTGCAGAGAGGTTATCCTCACCATGGTGCATATCATGTCGGCACAAACCCCAGCAGTCAGTGTGAAGGAGCTCAGCAACACAACGGAGGAGAGAGCAACGCTCATGTTTCACAGCAGCTGGTGCCCATGCGGGCTGCTCTCAGCAAGGGGATGATCCTGCAGAAGAAGCAGTCTCTACACTGGGCACAGAGGGTCTAATGGCATACAAGATGGTGGGGCTGAGCACGGACAGAAATGCCATTCCCTAGCAGCTAAAGATGAGCCTGGAGCACATCCAAGAGTTCATAAGGACAGAGCAGCGTGAGGGGTTGCAAATGGCCCTGCAGCAACTGAAAGAAGGTCAGAGAAGGCAGCAGAGAAGGAGGTGAGACACTTGTAGGCAGCTGCAAAGACACCTTAACCTCCAACAAGAGACTGAGAAACATGTGAGGGGAAATGACCAAAGGGAACTAAATATCCAAGAAGGACGAGGTGCTGAGGAAGGGACACATGGGGGTGTGGTACTTGTGGTGGAGCCAAACCACAGCAATGGTGACTGCATTCCCCATGACATCCAGCAGATAAATCACCAGCAGCAGTGTGAAAAAGGATTTTCAACTTCTGAATGACTGTCAAGGCCTTTAGGGAGAATATTCTTGTTATGGTATGATTGTGAGGATCCATTTCAGTACCTAGTCGGTTGAAGGTGTGACAAGAGTAACTGATATAACACCTGGTGCAATTCACCTTGTTATCTTTGTCAAACTTCCCTTCTCTTTTCTTAGTCTTCTTTTTCCTTCTTCAAATGGGTGAACAGAACTTCATTCTGTAGGTATTTGGATTTTCTCTACGTTTTTACTCAGCAAAATGAAACAAATACTGATCCAACCCACTTATTTTCACACACAGTACATGCCTCTCCAGCACTGCTGGTTTGCATGGGTACTCTGGACTGCCAGCTAGGAACTGATATTTCTGACAAAAGCATTGGTGCACACTCAAATGGAGTCCTCTGTGCAGTTTTGGAACTCACCGTTTTAAAAGAAAGTGAAGGTCCTTTAGTGTGCCCAGAAGTCAACAAAGTTGGTGAAAGGGCTGGAAGGCATGTGCTATGAGGAGCGGCTGAGGACTCTGGACTTGTCTAGTTTTGGGAAAAGGAGACTGAGGAACAACCTGATTGCTCAGACTATCAGAGTGTGTCCGGAGGGGGGCGACCATGATGGTGAAAGGTCTCAATTGCAAGGTTTCTGCGGAGCAGCTGAGGTCACTTGGTTTGTTCAGCTTGGAGAAGAGAAGGCTGAGGGGTGACCTCATTGCAGCCTACAACTTCCTCAAGGCGGGCAGTGGTGGAGGAGGTGCTGATCTCCTCCCTCTGGTGCGCAGTAATAGGACAAGTGGAAATGAAATGAAGCTGCGTCAGGGGAAGTTCAGATCAGAAATAAGGAAAAGATTCTTCACTGAGAGAATGGCTGGCCACTCAAACAGGCTCCCCAGGAAACTGGTCACAGCACAAAGTCTGTCAGAGTTCTAGGAGCATCTGGATGATGCTCTTAGTCATATGGTTTGGGTTTAGGTAGTCCTGCGAGGAGCAGAGGAGCTGGACATAGTGATTCTGTGGGCTCCTTCCAACTGGAGATATTCTAGGATTCTGTCGTTCTAGAATCCTTGTCACATCTGACTGAACTGTTCTGTTCTGTTCTATTGTATTCTATTCCATTCCTTTCCATTCCATTCTAAACAAACCAGAACTCCTAGTGTAAAACAACCGCCAGGTCATGTGTCTGTGACTGGCAGGTTCTCAGGCACAAGTGACATCATAGTCAACACCACAGCCCTGTGTCTGCTGATGGCCAGTCACTCAAGCACACTGGAGACTAAAGTAAGCCCATGTTCCCCTCCATGGCCAAGTGCCTCCTACTGGCCTATGACCTTCTCAGAAACAATTGATGTCATAAAAATAAGCCAAAACCATCCGCCTTCTTGTGGCCTATCAACTGATGAAAGAAAAGTAAAATCATTGTGATCTTCCAAGACATGTATCTTTCAACTTCTCCAGTAGACACAACCAAGCCATGTTCCTGCTGCTGACCTGTCCTGTACTCTAGTGGAAGGGACTTGCCAACTCATATTCAAGGCCTCTTCCTGGAAGGACTCACCAGGAACTTGGGCAGAGAGGATCTCAGAATCAGTGTGGCAGCCAGGCACCTTCTGCTGGCCTGTCAGGTTGCTGACAGATGTGAGCTTAGAAGTACCTATCCCAGCCACGAGTCAAGGGCTGACCTATCAGCTCCTTCAGAAAGAAGTGACCTCACAGCCCCTTTCCCAGCCATGTTCCTGCTGCTGGCTTCTCAACTCCAAAGAGAGAAGTGACCTCACAGCCTCCCTCACAGCCATGTGCCTCCTGCTGGTCCATGAGATCCTGAGGCACAGCTGACCACACCACAGCACGCTCACCCATCTCCCCCTTGCGGCCTATGAGCTGATCAGATACAGGTCACCTCACATTCCTCTTCCAACACCATGACATTGCTCTTGGTCCTCACGATCCCTGCCCTGCCCCAAGGGACCACACAGCTGAAGGCAGGGTGAGGAGAGAGGATGATTATGAGCGCGTTAGAGCGTGGGAAGGAGGGTTTCAGCAGTTAGGGTAGGGCTGTGGGATTAGAGCTCACCTTTGAGAGTTAGGGATTAGGCAAAGGCTTAGGGGCAAGGTCTGGTGTTCTGCTGAGGGTGCCTGGTTAGTGTTTAAGGCGTGGGCTAGGGTTTTGATTAGGGCTGGAGCCAGGGCTAAGATTAAGGCTAGAATTTAAATACCAGAGATAAAGGCTAGGGGCTAGGGTGAGCAGTAGGGTAAGAGTGCGGGTAAGGGATTGTGGGTTTGAGATTTGGCTTAGGTGTAAGGTTTGAGGTTAGGGACAGCTTAACCTCAGTTAGGTCAGTACTGGTGGATTGCTGTCAGGGTGAGCAGTGGCCTTTAGGAACAGGTTAGGGCTTAAGGTTCCTGGTTAGAGATAGTGTCAGGGATTCACATGAATGTTTCACAGTCGGTCTTTTCACAGCAACATCACTATAACCCATTTGTCCTCCTCAAAATATTTTTTAATCTTTTGGCCAAGTCTCTCTTCCCTCCCCCAGAGCTCTCATCTCTCTTGCCTAGCCTTCTCCTAACCTCCCCCAGTGTGCCATCTTATTGGGGGCAGCTTGCTGACGACCTTCATGACCGCACAGTATCTCTCCCTGCTGCTGACCAGTCAGAAGTGACCTCACAGCCAGTGTCTGAGAGGAAACGTTGTGCTGCTGTGCTTGAAATTACAGCCTCTTCATGGCCCACCCAGCAGCGCTGGTGGAAGGTGATGCTCTGCACCATCACAGAGGTACCCTGCCTGCAACCCAGCTCATGCACCAGAAGGGTTCCTGGGCTCCCTTTCCCACACGGGTGCTCCAGTCAGCACAGGGTATCTTGGATGCAGTGGCCACCTCTGTGTAACCAACTGAATCTAGTCCAGAATGGGAGTTTTTGAAAAACATTGAAAGCTATGCAGAGAAAGCACTCTGAAACAGCTTCTTTTCTGGCAGTATTAGGCTTTTAATGATTTTTTAATGAAATTTTGCTGATCACGGAGGGATTCTGCTAGTATCTGGCTACTTGGAGGACTGTCTGCTACTGACAGCATTTACTTTTGATCATCCAACCAGCTTCCTACCAGCCACATCATCCACCTCTTCAGGCCACATGTTAACAATCTGCTCTAAGGAGACTACGGGAGATCACTTTCAAGGACTTGGAAAAGTTCAGGTACACAACACGCCCTTCTCCCCCTACCACATGCATTCAGCAATCTCTTTCTTGCCCTTCAGATGCCACCAGCACCCTTCTGCCCCTTCCCATACCACAAGCCTTCTCCATATCACACATTTCCAGAGGAGAGCACACGAGGCAGAGCACATCAGTCCAGGTCCACGGGGCCTGTTCAGAAGAGAACCAGAAGTGATTTCTCCCAGCAGGCCCATGAATCCAATGGGTTCTCGGTGTGGCGCAGAGCTTTCCTGAGCATTTTCCTCAGGGTTCCCCTTCCCCACAGACTTTCTAGTCTAAAGGCTGTAGATGAAGGGGTTGACAAGGGTGTGAGGAACGTGTAGAGAAAGGACTTTGTCAAATGATCACAGGAAGATTGTTCTGGGCATCACACACCCAAGGTATGGGCGTCATGAAAAACAGTGGCACAAGTGAGGTGAGAGGAGCATGTGGAAAAGGTCTCTACCTGCCTGCACACGCTAGATGGGAGATCTGCTCCAGGGTGGCAGCTCTGATGCACACAGGATGGCCACGTGAACAGAAAGGGGGGGATGGGATCTAAAAAGCAGGTTATGAACGGGAAGAGCATGGGTGTCACGGTGTCACCGTGTGAGAGCTCCAGCAATGGGGTGAATTCACAGAAGAAGTGGTCAGCTCTGCCTGGGCCACAGAAATATATCTGGGACATGACTGCAATGATTAATGCTGATGGCAGAAATCCTCCTAGGGAAGGTGCAGTTGTCCTCTGGAGACAGATGTCCCAGTTCATGAGACTTGTAAACAGCAGAGGGTGGCACACAGCCCAGTACAGATCATAGGGTGTGGTCCCACTCAGCAAGAATGACAACTACAAAACCTATAAAGGCTGGGGCAGTAAGGAGTTCCACTATGAGTCATACATTGAAGAAGATGGACACAGGATCGCTTCTGGAAAACATTCAGTCATCATTTTCCATGCTGCTTCCTTGAGCTCCTGGTTCCTCATGCTGTAGATAAGGGGGTTCAGTGCTGGAGGCACCAATGAGTACGAAGCAGCAACAAGTAAATTCAAAGATGAGGAGGAGATGGAGGGGGGCTTCAGGTAGGCAAACATGGCAGTGCTGAGAAAAAGGGAAACCACGGCCAGGTGAGGGAGGCACGTGGAAAAGGCTTTGTGCCGTCCCTGCTCAGAGGGGATCCTCAGCACAGCCCTGAAGATCTGCACATAGGACACAAAAATGAACACAAAACAGCCAACAAAGACAAAAGCACTAAATGCAAGAAGTTGAAATTCCCTGAGGTAGGTTTCTGAGCAGGAGAGCTTGAGGATCTGGGGGATTTCACAGAAGAACTGGTCCACAGCATTGCCCTGGCAGAGTGGCAGTGAAAATGTATTGGCAGTGTGCAGCAGAGCATTGAGAAACCCACTGCCCCAGGCAGCTGCTGCCATCTGGACACAAGCTCTGCTGCCCAGGAGGGTCCCGTAGTGCAGGGGTCTGCAGATGGCAACATAGCGGTCATAGGCCATGACGGTGAGAAGATAATACTCAGCTGAGATAAAAAAGAGAAAGAAAAAGAGCTGGGCCAAACATCCTTGGTAGGAGATGGCACTGGTGTCCCAGAGGGAATTGGCCATGGCTTTGGGAACAGTGGTGGAGATGCAGCCCAGGTCAAGGAGGGAGAGGTTGAGGAGGAAGAAGTACATGGGAGTGTGGAGGCGGTGGTCGCAGGCTATGGCAGTGATGATGAGGCCGTTGGCCAGGAGGGCAGCCAGGTAGATGCCCAGGAAGAGCCAGAAGTGCAAGAACTGCAGCTCCCATGTGTCTGCGAATGCCAGGAGGAGGAACTCAGTGATGGAGCTGCTGTTGGACATTTTCTGTTTCTGGGCATGGGGACCTGTCCAAGGAGAAAAGGCAATGAGATAAGGCAGCGTCGTCTAAGCAAAACCTACTCCAGTTCCCATGGAACCACCCCAGACTTCCTTGCCCCTTTCAGGGAGACGTTTCTCATGTTCCTTGTATGAGCTCCACATGATGCTGGTGGAGGTGCCATTGGGAGCAGGGAGCACTGCTGTGACGTCTTGAAGGGCAAGTCCGGCCCTACAGAAATAGGTAAATAGGAACACAGAATCATCTCAGATTAAAGTCTCAGGAATTTCGCCGATGACACCAAGTTGTGTGGTGCCGTTGACACGCTGGAAGGGAGGGATGCCATCCAGAGGGACCTGGACAGGCTGGAGAGGTGGGCCCGTACCAACCTCATGAAGTTCAACCAGACCAAGTGCAAGGTCCTGCACCTGGGTCATGGCAATCCCAGGCACAAATACAGGCTGGGCGGAGAATGGATTGAGAGCAGCCCTGAGGAGAAGGACTTGGGAGTGCTGGTGGACAAGAAGCTCAACATGAGCCGGCAATGCGCCCTTGCAGCCCAGAAGGCCAACCGCATCCTGGGCTGCATCAAGAGGAGTGTGGCCAGCAGGTCGAGGGAGGTGATTCTCCCCCTCTACTCTGCCCTGGTGAGACCCCACCTGGAGTACTGTGTCCAGTTCTGGAGCCCCCAACACAAGAAGGACATGGACCAGTTGGAGAAGGTCCAGAGGAGGGCCACGGAGATGATAAAAGGGCTGGAGCACCTCTCTTATGAGGCCAGGCTGAGAGAGTTGGGGCTATTCAGCCTGGAGAAGAGGAGGCTCCGGGGAGACCCGATAGCGGTCTTCCAGTTCCTCAAGGGGGCCTACAAGAAAGATGGGGAAAGGCTGTTTAGTAGGGCCTGTTGTGATAGGACGAGGGGTAATGGTTTTAAAATAGAGGGGGGTAGATTTAGATTAGAAATTAGGAAAAAATTTTTTATGATGCGCATTATAGAACACTGGAACAGGTTGCCCAGAAATGTGGTGGAAGCCTCATCCCTGGAAACGTTCAAGGCCAGGCTGGATGAGGCTCTGAGCAACCTGATCTAGTCAGGGATGTCCCTGCTCCTTGCAGGGGGGTTGGACTAGATGACCTTTGAAGGTCCCTTCCAACCCTAACCATTCTATGATTCTATGATTCTATGAAATCTACTTTTGATACCAATGAGCTTTGCAACCTTGCTGCTCCCAATTTGCTTCACAGCAAAGTGACTCTGCAGAGCAAGAGAATTCCCTGCAGCTTAGGACAGAGTGAGCGGAGCTGGTCTGTCTCTCCGTCCCAGATGCCCTGGACTTGCAGCTTTCTGAGACTGAAGGTGATCACACTGCTGTGTTTCTGTGAAAAGCCAGCAGACACTGCTGAGAGCACAGGGATCCACTGCAGACCACAGAATGTCTCACCCTTACTCGGGGTCTCAGCACCTCGCTTCTAGCCCACAGCACTCACGGCTCATTTCACCAACACAAAAGCAGGGTTTTGGCCTTAGCATCTCTCTGCTGAACCATGGGGTGTGCAGGTAACACAAAGATGTTATGGGAGATGTTTTCATCCTGAAAGGAAACTCACATCCTGGAAGGATACTGGAAGAAGTTACAGTAAGAGTTTTAAAAATGGTATCTCACTGAGGGAAAACCAGCTCCTGCCTCAGCCCCACCGCCTGCATTGCCCACAGCCCCACAGGTGAAAGCTGGGACACTTGTTCCCACGGACACAGCTGCAGGAAAGGACCCACAAGATCAGGGGGTGACTCTGCAGCTGGAACTCCCCTCCCCAGACAGCCTGACAGCAAGAACAAGATCCCAGCAGCAACACCACAGAGAGGTGGAGGCACAAGGGCAAATACAGCCAGGGCGCGGCTGAGAGAGGACAGGGCAGAGGCAGGCGGGCACTGGGGACAGCGTCCCCCTCCCCCAGCTGTGCGTGCCACCTCCCCGACACCACCATTGCCGGGCAGCTGCTCTCAGCCCCTGTGCTCTGCAGAGGGCAGTGGGCACGTGGCTGGAGAGCTGCAGCACGGCTCTGCTGGAGCTCTGGCTGCAGAGGAGGGGGTTCATGGCTGGGACCCCGCAGCCCTGAGGGCAGAGGCTTGGGTGGGTGGGAGAGGAGGCCGGGGGCTTGCTCAGAGCAAGGGGTCTGCACTGGAGGGGATGCTACAGAGATTTCTGAATTCTCCCTCCCACAACATTTCTGGGTTTAGTTTCCTCTCATTCCTTGATCGTAACTGTGATGCCTGGGGATTTTCCTCCTGGGAGGAGTTTCCCTGTCTGATCTCTTTTCCCTGTCAGCACTCACAGACCCCATCCCACCCTCTGTGCACTCTCCCTGGCCCTACACACACCTGCCTGTTTGCAGAGCACTGGCTGGGTGCCTGTTCCTGTTTGGAGGTTCCAAAGGCCAGGGCAGGACAACGCTGCTGGGTGCAGCACGGGTGATGCTGGTGCTGTCCCTGGGCAGAGAAGTGGCTGAAGGCACTGGAGGAGGCGCTTAGCAGACCAACTGACCACTCACACTTACAGCTCAGGAGTCTCAAGGACTTGTCCAAGTTTGACAGCTCCTTTTTTGATTTCTCTTTCCCTCCCCACCTTCATTAGACCCCTACCCTCAGAGTAGGAAAACAAAAACAGAGACTCAGGAAAGCGCTTTATCTCTATAGCAAACCCTGCCTTGACCTTCCTCTTGACACATACCCTTGGAAGTTTCCCAGTGGTGACGTGGAGCTGTGAGCAGCCCTGACCCACACAGCACCCTCTCGACAGCAGAAGGACCCTGCTCAGCCAGAAGTTGTTCCTCCCACCCACAGCCTCTCCCCAAACACCATGGGGAGCTCCCCGGGCAGGCTGAGTGCTGAGGCCGGCAGAGGCAGAGTCCCTGCCCCAGCACACAGCCCCTGGGGCGCAGGGACCCTGCTCTGAAGGACAGCCCTGGGCACCCCTGGCTGCACACACACATTCACACCCTGCAGCCGTCCCTGGGAGAAGGCAGCCTTCGTGCCCTGTCCCTCTGGCTGTGCAGCTGAGAAGCCCTCGTGTGGAACACATCCTGCTCCTCTACTGTGAAAGTCCTCCTGACTGTGGGATGTGACAGCTTTTGGAGGTCTTTCCACAAACTACAGACACATTGACCTTCACGCAAGTACTTACCACGTAAAGGGCTGTGAATTTTTCTCTCCTGTTGAGTTCTCAACTCTTCTCCCACCCCAGGCTGCCTTTATCCTCTCTCTGCCTCGCTCCTCTCCCCTCAGCTCCTGCAGGCAGAGCCCTCAGCCCTGCTGCGCTTGGCAGAGGAGCTGCTCCTGGGCAGAGCTGTCTCTCTGCAGCGCAGCCCTGTTACCAGCAGCTCCCTCCATCCCAGGAGCCCAGCCCAGCTCAGCAGCAGAGGCCCAGCCCAAGGCGGCACTTTCTCTGTCCCCTCGGGGCTCCCTCCAGCTGTCCCTGGGGCTGCAGGGGAACCTGCTGGGAAACAGCCTGGAGCCAGCACTGATGGTCCCTCAGCCGGGGAGAGAGGCTTCTTTCCAGAAGCACAATTTCTCCCCTCAAAGTTACATCTAATTTTTTTTTTTTTTTAAATTGGACAGGACTCCCAGACAGAGACAGGCAGGGATCTCCTTTACCCCTCCTGAGAGAAGGGGTTCAGCTGAGGCAATGAAGGCCTCTCATCCTGCGTTTCTGTTCCCAGCATTTGAAGGAGACTCAGCTCCCTCCCATGCACACCACAAACCTACTTCGGCCACTGATCAGGTGTGCACGGAATGGACACCTGCACGTGAGCGTCTTCTCTCAACTCCCACGCTCACTAGTGGAGATGGAGGGCAGGAGCGAGGTGTTCAGGTGCAAATACCTGGCCACAGGGGAGCTGCCGGAGGTGGTGAAGGTACCTGCAGGTAACTGCAAGCTCTGATGGAGAAGTTCGCAGAGACAGGGCAACATGTCAGAGATCATCTGTTCTCCAAAGACAGCATCCTCTAGGCACAGCAATGGTTCACATCAAAACTCAGTTGACACTCAAAGTGGCATTCAGAGGCACCAATGTGAGCTGCTGCTACTTCAGGAACAGTTAGAAAGGAACCAGAAGTCTTGTGGGATGACTGCTAAATTTGGAAAGAGTCGGTGTAGGGAGAATTGCAGAATCATAGAATGGTTAGGGTTGGAAGGGACTTTTAAAGATCATCTCGTCCAACTCCCCTGCAAGGACCAGGGACATCTCCACCCTTATCAGGTTGCTCAGAGCCCCGTCCAACCTGACCTTGAATGTTTCCAGGGCATCCACCACCTCTCTGGGCAACCTGTGCCAGTGTTCTACCACCCTCAGTGTAAAAAAAACTTTTCTAATGTCTAATCTGAATCTGCCTCTTTCTATTTTCAAACTATTACCTCTCATCCTATCACAGCAGACCCTACTGAAGAGTTTCTCCCCATCTTTCCTGTAGGCCCCCTTTAGGAACTGGAAGGCTTCTATAAGGTCTCCCCAGGGATTTCTCTTCTCCAGGCTGAACAGCCCCAACTCTCTCAGCCTGCCCTCACAGGAGAGGTGCTCCAGCCCTCTGATCATCTTTGTGGTCTCCTCTGGACACACTCCAACAGGTCCATGTGCTTCTGATGCTGGGGTCTCCAGAACTGGATGCAGTACTCCAGGTGGGTCTCATGAGAGCAGAGTAGAGGTAGAGCTGAGATAATCTATGTCTTTGCCTCAGTTGCCCCCAGCAACATCTCCCAGACTTTTGTGCTTTGAAGCAGGATTCTGGATGAGAACAACCAAGGGTGGATGGGGATCAAGGCAGGGGTTACTTGAGAAAACTACACCCTTACCAGTCCTTGAGACCAGGAGATTTGCAGACAAGGGTGCTGATAAAGTGTTTTTTCCTCAGGAGATCCTGGTCTGTTACGATCCCACTTAGGAAGGTGATCAAACTCCATGAGGTATCATTTCAACTGCTGTTCGTTAGGTCTAGCACTATAAGAGGAGTATCACAGAGGCAATCTTGTCTCCCTTGAGAAGGTGAGAACCCCAGGTGGTGAAACATTGAACGGGCTTCCGATCCAAACACTGCACAGCCTGTAGACCCCATCCATAGAACACTGCCTTCTGTTTTGGCCAGTCAAGCTACTACAGGATTTTCTCACTAGGAAACAACTCCATTCATCTTCTCTACAGTCAAACTGAAATGATGTTTTCATGAGATCTTTCTGCTGCACTGTGCGATACAGGCAAAGCCACGCAGCAGACGTAATGTCCAGTACAAAGCAGGACCAGCCTGCAGACTCTGTGTGACACTGCTGCTGAGGCTGTCCTGTGGCCAAAGGATCCATGCAGCACAGCACAGGTTTCAAGGCCGTGGTGTACGTGCAGCACAGTGCAGTCCAGCGCTAACTGCTTGATGTACCATGGTCTTCTGGTAGGAATCAGTGCTCAGGTTTCCCTGTGAGAAGATTGTGTTCTTCTGTGGTGCCACAGCTGAGTTGCTGTGCCCCAAATGTGCACTGTCAGGAGGACCCCCATGTCTTGTCACAGCAATGTGACATTTTTGGATTGAATTAGATGTGGTAAGACACCTTGCTCAACTGGGGTGCTGCGATGGAGGGACACAAGCTCTGCCAGAGGGAATGGCAGGGAGGATGAGGATGAGGAGGATGACCAATGTGTGAAGGAGCAGCTTCTCTATGAGCTGGGCAAGAGGTTGAGTTAGCTTGTGTGAGTGAGGATGGGAGAAGAAGTCAGTACGGTGACATTGTCTTGGCAGATCTAAACTACGTGATCGAGCAGAGTAGGCAGAAAAAGTCTTCTGTCACTAACCTGAGGAAGTCTCCAGCTTAACGAGCTGGTTCCCATGGGGGACGGTAAGTGCCCTGGCATTCACTGGCCAGGCAAACAACACGGTGCCAACAATCTGGAGGTTCTTGGGATGACTTCTTAGCACAGCTGCCAGGTGGGACAACAAGGGTGATGCTCACCTGGACCTGATGCTGACCAAGAACAAAGAGCTGGCCATGGCTATGACAATCTGTGTCAGCCTTGGCTGTCATCACCATGAAATAGCAGGGTCCCAAGCACAAAGGGCAGTGAGCAAGGCCAGCAGCAGAGCACGGGCCCGTGGACTGCGGAGCAGGAGTCTGTGCTGTCCTTGGGAGACTGATACAAGCGGTGCCTTGGGGAGCAGCTCTGAAGGGTGGAGGAGCTCAGGCAATCCGGTAGGCCTTACAGGACAGCCTCCTCCAAGGACAAGAGTGATCTCTCCAAATAACCTTGGAAAGAAGCAAGCATCTCAGGAGGCTGCTTGTCTGAACTGCCTGAGCTCCAGGACAGAAAGGCAGCACGCAGGAGGTGGAAGCAGGGGAAGCTGCAAAGGAAGAATTTAGATTTCACGAAAGCTCCCATAGTCTTGATAGTTGCGGAGAAGGGGAACAGAAGCAAAATGAGCTGATCCAGGCTTAGAGGGTCATGCCGAACGAGTCACACTCTGCCTGGAGGCCTGTAACAAGTGTGCACTGCAGACATTTGCATCTTGACTGCATGCCTCAGGCTAGGAGATGGGGAATGTCCCTGGCTGTACCAGTCCATCCACATATCTCTAGATGTTGAGTCTAGATGGTGCAGAGGGCCACAAAGATGATCAGTGGGCTGGAGCACCTTTCCTATGAGGACAGGCTGAGAGAGTTGGCACTGTTCAGCCTGAGAAGAGGAGGCTCAAGGGAGACCTTATAGGGGCCTTCTGGTACCCCAAGGGGGTCTACAGTAGAGATAGGGAGGAACTCTTCAGTAGGCCTGTTGAGGAAGAATGAGGGGTAATGATTTTAAAATAGAAAAAGGTAGATTGAGATTAGACACCAGGAAAATTTTTTTTACAGTGGAGGTGGTGGCACACAGGAACAGGTTGCTCAGAGAGGTGGTGGATGTCCCATCCCTGGAAACACTCAAGGCCAGGTTGGACGGGGCTCTGAGCAACCTGGTCCGGTTGAAGATGTTCCTGCTCACTGCAGGGGGTTGGACTAGATGACTTTTAAAGGTCACTTCAAACCCAAACCATTCTATGGTCTATGATCTCGAGAGGTACCTCTCAAACTGAACTGTTCTGTGAGCATAAAGGAGAAAAGTAAGGCAGAAAGATGTGAATTACACACAGCCCACAGAAATACAGAGTGGATGCTGTGGAGAGGACTCATGGTGGATCAGAGGAGGAGTGTGAGGAAGAGGGAGGGGCAGAGTTGGACTGTCGTACACTGATGGAACCTTTCCATTTCCCACCCCCCTGTGCCTGTCAGGGTTGAAGTGTGTAGAAGAATTGGGAATGAAGGAGCAATGTGAGCCTGGGAAAAAGGAGTCTGGTGGGGGAAAGACTTTGATATTTTTGTTGTAGTTTCTCACTATCCACATCTGTTAATTAACAATAAATTAAATTGATCTCTCCATTACCACTGACAATAATTAGTAAATGATTAGCCTGTCTTTATCTTGACCCATGAGCTATTCTGTCTTTTTTTTTTTTTTATTTTTGTCCTGTTGAGTCAGGTCAGTGGGTGAGCAGCTGAGTTGGTGTCCTGCTGCTGGTCAAGGTTAACCCACCACAGGACCACATCAGGACTGCTGTGTCCAGTATGGAGCTCACCAGCACAAGAAAGGCCCTGACAGACTGGAGCGAGTCCTGCAGAGGCCAGAAGCTTGGGGCCTGGAGCATGTTATGGTCAAGGAGAGGCTGAGTGAGCTGTGTTTTTTGAGATCCCTCAGAGCCAAAAACTGGAGCAAGGACCCAGGCCAGCTGGTGGGATCTCCATCAATGGAGATTTTCAGTAGTTGTCAAGACAAGGCCATGAGCACCTGATCTAGCTGGAGCTGTCTGAGAAAGGGCTTGGCTGACAGACCAGCTGTGGCAAGAGCTGTGGTACTGGGTGTGTAATGACTTCCAACAGGAAAATAGTTTCCTTTTTATTAGTAATGCTGGTGGAGTTGGGCATCACTGAGCCCTGGAGGAAGAAGGAGGTGATCATGCATCAGAGGGTCCTTCTCAGGGCTGGGGTCTCTGGGCAGAAGTGGAACTGGCCAGTGTGTGGGACTGGTCTGGGACAATTTTTTCTGAGTCAGCTTCTTGGGATGTCAATGGAACATGGCACAGACCCTTAATCCCAACTGCATCGTTTGCCCTCTTCTCTGCCCCCACTATCTCCACTAACCAGGACAAATTCCTGGCCCTGGGGCTCCTCAAACAGCTCCCAACATCTCTTCACTTCCCTCCCTTGCCTGCTGAGTCCCCACTGACTCCTATGGCATTGCAGCATCCTCTTTGTGGATACCTTGATTCAATGCTTCGCTTTGGAACAACTTAATCTTTTGAGTTTCCATTCACTCCCACCCCGGGGTACATGGTGAGTCTGCATCCTGTCCTGACATCTTCATATTAATTTCCAGAGAAATTGTACATCCATCAGTGCGGTCATACATGAAGGAGGCTGAGGAGGCAATGGGCAGCCCATGCACCATCTCCACTGCCATTGGACTCCAAGAAGAGAGCCTTTAAAACAATAACTTCTGGTGCAATTAAACCCAATTAAATTGTGAGCTTAAGACAAAACATCAGGAGAATGCAAGGAGAAAAGGCACTTCAAAAGACCAATTCCTTGGAAAATTTTTCTGCAGCAATGTTGGAGGAAGAGCCCAGCCTTCAGACAATGCACACAGGAAATGTCCCTTTATTGAACAGGCTGCTAGTGGACGGGTCACATCAGGCACAGTGTGGTGCATGCACTCAGACACAACAGGATCAAGTCTCAAGACAAGTAGTAGAAACCGAGAAAATTTTATATAAGTAGAATTATCTGGGAGAAAAAAAACCTCAATTTCTCACCTAACATATACTTTGGGAAACATGCTGAGGAGGGGAGTTAGGCTGTTTGCAGTGCATCTGTGTCCCTTGGACCACTTTCCATAGGGCATTCTTCAGCTCCTGGTTCCGCATGCTGTAGAGGAGGGGGTTCACTGCTGGAGGCACCACCGAGTACAGAAATGACACCGCCAGGTTCAGAGATGGGGAGCAGATGGAGGGGGGCTTGAAGTAGGCAACCATGGCAGTGCTGATAAAGAGGGACACCACAGCCAGGTGAGGGAGGCACGTGGAAAAGGCTTTGTGCCGTCCTTGCTCAGAGGGGATCCTCAGCACAGCCCTGAAGATCTGCACATAGGACACAACAATGAACACAAAACAGCCAAATGCAACACAGGCGCTGACCACAAGAAGCCCAGCTTCCCTGAGGTAGGAGTCTGAGCAGGAGAGCTTGAGGATCTGGGGGATTTCACAGAAGAACTGGTCCACAGCATTGCCCTGGCAGAGTGGCAGTGAAAATGTATTGGCAGTGTGCAGCAGAGCATAGAGAAACCCACTGCCCCAGGCACCTGCTGCCATGTGGACGCAAGCTCTGCTGCCCAGGAAGGTCCCGTAGTGCAGGGGTCTGCAGATGGCAACATAGCGGTCATAGGCCATGACAGTGAGAAGCCAGTACTCTGCTGAAAGGAAAAAGACGAATAAAAAGGCCTGTGTAGCACATCCTGAGTAGGAGATTGCCCTGGTGTCCCAGAGGGAATTGGCCATGGCTTTGGGAACAGTGGTGGAGATGCAGCCCAGGTCAAGGACAGAGAGGTTGAGGAGGAAGAAGTACATGGGAGTGTGGAGGCGGTGGTCGCAGGCTATGGCAGTGATGATGAGGCCGTTGGCCAGGAGGGCAGCCAGGTAGATGCCCAGGAAGAGCCAGAAGTGCAAGAGCTGCAGCTCCCGTGTGTCTGCGAATGCCAGGAAGAGGAACTCAGTGATGGAGCTGCTGTTGGACATTTCCTTCCTTTGGGCACTGGGTGCTGTCCAAGGAGAAAAATTCAGAGAAGTGTTAGGACAGAAAACTCTGAGTAAAACCTCTTCCATCTCCCCTAGAACCTCCCACTCCCCCAGCCTCTGTCCTTCCAGAAAGACCTTCGTGCAGCTCCCTGGCTGAGCTCTGGGTTCTGCTGGCTGAGGGTGCAATGGGGAGCAGATGATGATGCCGTGGGCTCCTGAGGAGTCAGTGCTGCTGTGCACCAACAGGCAGGTAGGAACCAGGAGTGATCTCTGTTTAAATCCCCTCATGAAATCAACGACATTTCAGCATTGTCCCTCCCAACTCACCCGGCTGCAGAGCAGAGCTGTGGGGGGTTGGTTGTGTTTGTTTTACTTTTTGAAGGCAGACAGCCTTGAATTTTCTGTTCTGCTACAAGTGCTGCATTGGGAGAGCTGGGCTGCAAACACGCAGACCCTTAGTGCAGAGTGAGTCCATTAAACTTGATCCCAGCTGCCCTGGGCTTGCACCTCTTTAATCTGGAGGATGATCACACCCCGCTGTTCCCTTGAAAAGAAAATTGGAGACTGCTGAGAGCAGAGGAATCCAGTTTAAAACTCCCCTCCCCAGTAAAACTCCCCTCAGTAAAGATCTGTGAGCTTTCTGATCCCTTGAAGATGGGGTGTCTGGCAAAAAGAGCCAGCTTCATCCCCACCCTCTGGACTGCATTGCCCAGAGACCCACAGGCCAGAAGAGGGCTTGGGCACCTTGCTGCCATGGACACATCTGCACGGCAAGGCCTGCAGGGACAGTGGCTGAGCTGCTGCTGAACCCCCATCCGCAGAGAGCCTGAAAACAAGAGCAGCAGCAGCAGGGGCAGGTGGAGAAAGAAGGAGAAATGCCCCAGTGCTTCTGCCCAGGGCAGCAAGGCCATGGAGGGGCTGAGGGGCACTCAGGAGTCTCCTGTGCTGGAGCTCTGGCTGCAGCGGCTACAACTCACAGAGCCCATCCCACCCACCGTGTGCTCACCCCTGTCATCAGGAAACCTCCTGGCAGCAGGACCCTGCCCAGGCCCATCTTTCTGTTGGCCAGTCCTAAGGAGTGGGTCAGAAAAACACTGAAGAGATGACTGAGCTCTCTGTAGGCAAAGGAATGATGAAGGAGCTTTATCAAGTTGCTCTCAGACGTGCTGATCTGTCAGTGTAACACTATAGGAGCCTCCTTCTCTTGTCCAAATGTTTCCAATGATGGGGCACCAACCACGTCTCTGGGCAACCTGCTCCTGTATTTCATGAACCTTATTGTAAAATTTTTTTTCCAAATATCTCGTCTGAATCTAGCTCTGTCTATTTTAAAACCAGTACCTTTCACCCCATCACAACAGGCCCTACTGAAGAGTTATTTCTGTAGGCCCCCTTTAGATATTGGACGACCACTATAAGGTCTCCCTGGAGCCTTGTCTTCTGCAGGGTGAACTGCACCTCTCTCAGCCTGTCCTGATAGGAGAGGTGCTCCAGCCCTCTGATCATCTTCATGGACTTCCCTCGACTCTCTCCAACTGCTGACCTTTGGGTTCTGCTGGCTGAGGGTGCAATGGGGAGCAGATGATGATGCCGTGGGCTCCTGAGGAGTCAGTGCTGCTGTGCACCAACAGGCAGGTAGGAACCAGCAGTGATCTCTGTTTAAATCCCCTCATGAAATCAATGACATTTCAGCACTGTCCCTCCCAACTCACCTGGCTGCAGAGCAGAGCTGTGGGGGGGTGGTTTTGTTTCTTTTGTTCCTGCCCCCTGTCCCACCTGAGGAGGCTTTGCTGAAGTCAGACATCCCTGGCATCTCTGCTACACTGCAGGTGCCATCCTGAGAGCCCTGGGAGGCAAAAGGACAGAGCCTTGGTGCACAGGGAGGACAGACAGTATGTCCATCCGTCCTGCTGTCAGCTGCCCTGGGCTCACACCTCTCTGAGCCAGAGGATGAGCACAGTCAGCTCTTCCCCTGGAAGGAACTGGATGCTGCTCAGAAGAGAGGAACCCAGTTTCAAAATGCAGATGATCTCCACACTCTTCTCTCCAGGGAAGAGCTGTGAGGGTATGGATGCCCTAAAGATGGGGTGTCCTTAAGAGAGAGCCAGCTTCATCCCCACCCTCTGGACTGCATTGCCCAGAGACCCAGGGAATCCCTGCTCTGGAGCATCTCCTCCTCCACGCTGGAGAGAGATCTCTGTGGGCTGTGGCAGCTGGACAAGACCCCTCCAGGAAGCTCCTGTTCATTGCCCTGCAGCCAGAGACTTACCGTGCAGAGGGCTGTGAAGGTTTCTCCTCCAGTGAGCTCTCAGCCCAGGCCGCCTTTACCCTCTCTCTGCCCTGCCTGTCCCCACTCAGTGCCTGCAGCAGTGCCCTCCGCCCTGCTGCGCTTGGCAGAGCAGCTGCTCCTGGGCAGAGCTGTCTCTCTGCCGTTCTGCCTCCTTGCCGTGAGCTCCCTGCATCCCAGGAGCCTGGAGCAGCTCAGCAGCAGAGGACCAGCCCAAGGATTTTAATGACCTCTCTGGTGGGTTTGGGGCTAAGTCCATGAACCTCAGACAAGGTGAGGAAGTTGAGGAAACCTCTCCAGAAGTCAAAGTCAGATGCAAACTCCAAAGTTTCTTGGAGCACTAATGGGTCCCACTGAGGGACATTACTGACAAAGCCTCCCTGGGGCTGGTGAGAGCAGAAACCTGGAGGCAGAGATGACAGGCAAAGGCAATGTAGAGGTGGCTCTGATGCTGAGCAAATCTGAATGGGCATTATCTCTTTCTTATATTGTTTCTCACTGTGAAGAACAGCTTCACCACCACTGAAACCCCCATTGAAGCACTCTTAGGCTACTCCTATACTGTCTGGAGCATCCACAACGTTGGGCCAAAGAAGCCCATGTTCCTCAGCCATCCCACACAGGTCATGTGCACCAGGTCCCAAACACCACCTCTACAGACCTCCTCTGGTCACTCTGCAGTTCCTTCCTACTTCTTTGAAAAGGGGAGACCCACACTGGGACACACCTGTCTGTGTGGGACCACAGCCGTCCTGAGATGAGTGGGATCATACCTCAGGTTGTCTGGGTGGCCCATGCTCCTCCTAATGCAGCCTTGTATGCAGCTGGGCTTCCTCATGGTGAGCACCTATGGTGTCCCTCATAGCGCCCACCACCTTCTCCTCATGGTCCCTGCTCAGTCAATCAGATTTCAACCTGCCCTGTTGTATTTGGTTAATCTCTCCACTCTGCGGGACTGGACATTACTCCTTGTAAAACTTCCAGAGGTTTCTGTTGGCCAAAGCCCAGAGTTTCTCCAGGTTCCCATGAACTGAGCCAGCTGTTCATGTTTGTGTGCAGATGGCTCACCATGATGGTGGTGTCTCTCACAAGGTAACAGCAGGAGGAGTTGCAGGGCACTACAAATAACACCTCCAGGAGAAACTGTGGGGTCTGGGGGATCTACAAGTCACAAGGCCACAGACCTGTGCTTGGGGGGGAAGTTGCCCTTTATGGGAGAGAGCAGCAGGAGGGCCTGGAGTTCTGCCTGGGGACAATGAGTCAGCTGAGAGCTGAGTGGTCAACATGAGAGGGCAGAACATGGGCAACGTTGTGGTTGGTGGATGTCTGGTGGTGACCCCTTGGTCAGGAAGAGGAAGTAGATGAGGCCTTCTTCAGGGAATTGGAAGAAGCCTCATGTTTGCAGGCCCTGGTCCCAAAAGCAGATCTAAACTATCCCAGTATTTTGTGAAGGAGGATCACAGCCAGGCGCAAGCAGTCCAGGAGGTTTTTGGAGCACAATGACGACATCTTCCTGACAAGGGTGACTGAGCAGTCAGAGAGGTGAGGTGCCCTGTGGGACTTCATACTTACATTTGTCTGTGTGTGTTCTTGTGTGGGCCTGGGGGAACTGGGGGATGAGGGGATCCCAGGGCCAGCTGCTGGATAGACAGAGGGTCTAAAACCAGCTCCTGAAGGGAACCACACTGTGTGTGTGTGTCTGCAGAGTGCTGTGAACATTTCCCTCCCAATTATGCAAATCAGCCTTTATAGTATGCAAGAATTTTAACCTGAGAGAGGGAGAGAGACAGAGAGATTTCACATTGTGTACGGATTACTCATGTGCAAGGAAGCAAACTGACAGACACCAGCTCCTCACAAGAACCTGAAGGACACTCTGGACCTGAAAACAAAGACTTTACCTCTCGGAATCTCAGAGCTGTGCATGAGGGATAAAAAACACCCCCGAAACTCAACGCCAGCATGCCAGTCCCTCTAACACAGCTTTGAGACCCTCCCAGTGTCTGGCACCACAGACAAGTAACCATAGCAAGAGCAACTCCAGGGACATCTGGATTAATCATCGTTAATCTGTGGCGATGACACAGAAATACAGTTGCTTTGCAAAGTTTTATTATGATTAGTAATCAGGAGTGTATTTGTTAACTAGTGATTAGTCAAATATTGTTGTACCTCAATGTTTGTAGGGTATAAGAACCCCATGTAAACCAGATTTGAGGTGCCCCAGTTTGGCTGGACAACACTCATGAACATGAATAAATATTCACTCTGGTAATTCTGTAAGTGCATCCTAGGTTCTCAGTCGGCATTGGCCAGTTGGGAATTTTTGTAACACTTTGGAAACCCAGAAAGGACACAGCTGACTCACCTGGTCCAATGTCTCTCTCCCATGCGTACCCCGTGACCTGCACTGCTGCCTTGTTGCCGGGTTCCTCTCAAGAGGCTGGAGCACAGGGTGATCAGTGAAGTGTGGAGCTTGTTTGGAAGTAAGGAGGTGATTTTGGAATAATGGGATGCCGAGGAAGGATAGTGGAAGATTCCCCAGCAGATTAATTGCTGCAACACTGGAACCTGATGGGATGGCTGAGTCACCAAAAAGCCAAGCCGTGTGTCAGGAAATTTGGCCAGGAGTGACTGCCTTTGGTGATGTGAACCAACCGTGGCCGCACTCTGGTTCTTTTGATTAAGCTGAGTTAATTATGCCAGCAATGGGAGATCTGGTTCCCATCACAAGAAGTAGCCCTTGGTATGTCTGGGATACTTACAGGTATCAAAGCAAATGTTCCCCTCCAGAGTGGAGAAAAAGTAGGGTTGTGAACAAATGGGAAAAATAGTATCTCTTTACATTCCAGAGCTTTTAAATCTGAGAGAGAAGTTTCCCCTCCAGGTTGGAAATTGAGTAAAAGTCTCTGTCTGAACAGGAAAATCAGGGACGTGCCACATTCAGCTCCACCTGCCCATGCTACTGCTCTTTCTTCTGCTTTTGATCTGGTTTCGGCTCCAGCTGCTGCTTCTGGTTTGCAAACAGCTCTCCAACAAGAAATAAAAGAGCTGGGACCGGAACCTGGTCAGCTTTCTGTGGGAACAACCTACGTGCCATTTGCACCTGCTGATTTGGGTTTGGGGTAACAAGTGCCCAGAGTGGGATGACACAGGGAAGGTGATGCAAACTGTAGGTGGCATCTTTGGCATCTCTAGCCCTCTGTGGGCTGACGTGCAGGGAGTGTTTGAGACTCTTTTCACTGCTGATGACAGAATTGAAATCTGGGAAACAATTAGCAAATGGGCCTGTGACGCACAGGGCAGAACTCCATGGCCAACCAGTGACCCAGGTCAGTCCCTCAAATTTACCAGCCAATACAGATGCGCTGTGAACCGTGACAGGAGATTGTCAGAGTCGTTAGAACTGCCAGGAAGGAAGACTGTAAATGGGGCTAAGATCCGAGGATGCCATCAAGGATATGCTGAACATCCTTCTCAATATTACACCCAATTGTTTAAACAAGTGAGCATGTTTAGAGGAGTCAGCCCTGGAAATGAGGAAAATCAGACTTTGATGGTCTCTTTCTTTGTAGATCAGGCAGCCTCACGTATTAAGAAATATTTTTCTAAGCCCAGGATGGCCGGGCAAAGGCTTGGATGAAATTGCATTGCTACATTCATGTTTAATGGAAAAGATGAAAGACAGCTGAAGCAAAACCCTCAGAAAGGAGAGGCACACAAAGCTCGTCTGCTGGCAGTGGCATTGAACAATAATCCTAGGTTGAGAGGACAGGGAGGGGGAGATTTCCAAGGTGGAGGCAGAGGAGAAAATGTCAGAAGCACTGGATCTCTAAGAAGAGGAGACTGTTGTAAACTGTTGTCGGTATCCTGGACAACAAGGCCATCGGAAACGGGAGTGCCCAGGATGACAAAACCCAAGGTAAAAGTGCAGAACAAAACCCAGGCCTCCCTAAAGGACCTCTCGCTGCTGCGGTGCAATCTTTCCTTGCTGTACGCAAAAAGGACAGCTCGGTGTCACCCAGGATTGGCAGTTAGCAGGGACCTGTGGTGCAGTCACTCCAGGAGCCTCTCAATAGGATTTTCTTTATGCTCCTTCTTATGAGAATCTTACATCTTTTCATTGATGAACGTAAATATTCCTGACTGATAGATACAGGGGCAAAGTTTTCTTCTCTAAACCAGTGCACTCAGCCATCTGAATCTCGATAACTTTCAGTATCTACTTGGGGAAAGATACAGCTAACATGAGCAAGATTCCCATCAAAGCTTTCCTGGGTTCTCCATTATTTTTCTAAAATTTTAGTAGAAAATTTGCAGGACGTTGGGTTTTTTAAAAAATAGAACTGGTTTTGGTATATGATGTGAAGGATTCATTAGGAATCTTACATAGCTGACACCTGTACCTTCCTGTTTGCCTTGCTGAGAAGGGCCATCGGGCTTCTCCACATAAGATACAGTTTGTAAGAGAAGTGTAAAGTATCTGGGTTTCATTCTCTGACAAGGGGAGGTCATTTACTTGAGGAATGTACTAGAGCCAGTGAAAATTGTGGCAGTAAAAACACGGACTGCGTGGATGGTGTTCCAGAGACCTTTATTGTTAGTAGGCGTTTTACACTCTAAGTTACACACGAAGTGCACACACTTAATTATCTGATTTGATTGGTAGCAATTTACTGTTCACGTGCCTTATGCTTCATTTGGATTGGTTATAGGTTTTTGGTTGTCTTTACTATTTTTGCCTTTGCTATTTCCTTTTCTTGTTCTAGTTGCTGTTTTTTGTTATTGAGCAAGCGTTGTTCCAGGACATAGCCCAAATTCGTCAATGTCAAACAGCTGCGTTGCACTTTCTGCCTCCACAATGCAAAATAAAAAAAAATAGAACAGCAAAAGATAGACTGGAACTTTATTGTATTCCTGGGACTTATATGTAGATGGTGGGTCCTTATTAATGATGGAATAATGTGTATTCATATACTCTCCTCAGGGCATCCTTGAGCTCCTTGTTCCTCCTGCTGTAGATGCGGGGGTTCACTGCTGGAGGCACCACTCAGTACTGAACTGCCAGAAATAGATTTAGAACTGGGGAGGAGATGGGGATGCTTTTGTTGTTGTGATTCTTGTAAATACTGATATTCTTGGGGAAATTACAGAAACATTTGAAGGATAATGGAAGGATTACCATCTGAGTAGCCCTGCAGTGAACTGACTCCTCTTTGCCAATGTCTCATCACCAGTGCACAGCTAAGCCTGAGCTATTTTGGATGTACTGTAAAAGGTGCAGAGCAGAAGGAGATAATCACTTCTCCTGGCTGTGGTGCTGCTCATGCAGCCCTGGATGCTGTTGGCCACCTTCTCTGCTGGGTCCTGTTTTGCCTCATGAAACTGAAGGACCACCACAGCCTTTTCCCACAGAGCTGTTGCCCAGCCACACAGCTCCTGGCCTCTGTCACTGCAGCCTGTAATTCCCCTGCTCAGTCCTTGGGTCTTTTTAGAAGATGGACGCAAGATTGGCTTTTTGCTTTCTCCAGACATTACGACCTCACAAAATGTCTTGGAACAGCCCTGCTATGACATCATCCTGGTCTCTTAGCACCCTAAGATCCATCCCATCTGGTGCAACAGACTCTTAATGCTTGACCTTACCTAAGTAACCTCTGACTTCATCTCCATCCACTGCTGTGTTCTGGCTGGGCTCTGCCTTTTAGGCACACACAACTGAGAGACCTTGCTGGAGAAGACAAAGGCCAAGAGTACCTCAAACCTATCTATTCCTGCTCTTACTAAACCCAGCAGTGGCCACACATTCTCTTCATTTCTTCTTTCACTTTTCCTCAAGTAGGAACAGCTGATTGTTTTGCCCCTGAACTCCCTTGCAAGTGTCAACTCTGCAGCTTTCCTAAAACCAACCCTATTTCTGAATTCCTTCTTTCTTTCAAGTCTCTGCATCCATCTCCTGTATGCTTCCTTTTTGCCATGGAGCTTTCCCAGGAATTTCCTGCTTCCTCAAGCATCTCTCCTGAATATCTCTTCTTGTTTTCCTGACTGTTGGTGCAGACGGTCTTGGACTTGAAAAGCGCTGTCCTTGAAGACCAGCTCTACTGAGCTCTGCTGCCCTTCTGTGCTGCTCACATGTGCTCCCCCACTACAAATCACAAGACTAAGCCAATGCCTCCTTCTCTGAGGTCGGGCCTCTGCACTTTTCTATTTTCCTTCCTGTCACGAACCGATAAAGGTCCGGTTGTGAAAGGTACGAATTTCTCAGTTACAGAATTAAGACACAGCGGTGTCATACGCATATGTTGGTTCTTTATTTCATTCAGACAGAAAGGGTGATGGTGGGACAGAAAGAGAAAAGAGGAGAGACAGGAAAAGAGAAAATAAGTGTGGAGAAAATACCACAATGGAGAGTCAGTGTCCTAAAGTCCGTCTTACAGAGTGGGTGGGGTGGGCACCTCAAAAGGATGACAATGCCACCACGGAGAATCGGCGTCCCGAAGGTCCATCTGAGTGGGGTGGAGGTCCTCAGACGGGTTCATGCAGCGACACTTTTTGTAGTCCTGTGTATCAGCCCCCCCCTTCTTGATGTTTTGGGGGCCTTTACCAGTCTTTCCATCTTAGGAGGTCAGGTGCTTCCTGCCTGTGGTTTAGCTTGTGATTGCTGCATCATGCTGATCTGTCTCTGTTGTTGACGCGGAAGTAACGGACACTGCTGACGACCAATATGATCAAGCAAATGCCGATTTATTGTTGATACATCCCGGTTAATATAGCCCTTCTAATTCCGTATCATGCGCAAGCTCTCTACTAATTGGTTAACTATATCATGCACGCGCTCCTAGCTAAAATATGATTCGTTAAGTCTCTACGTTCACGCGCACGGCTCTCTCCACCTGCACCCTGCTTCACGTTCAGCCCCCAGTCACGTATGCCAGCTGTTTTCCTTCTTCTCAAGGTTGCTTCGTTTACTTTCTCACAGGAAGCTTCATTACTTTCTCACAGGCGGCCTCATTATTTTCTCACAGGTGGCTTCAGTACTTTCTTACAGGCAGCTTCAGTACTTTCTCACAAGCGGCTTCAGTGATATCCTTGAGGCCTGCTGCTCACAAACATAACAATTCCATTCGGTCTGGATTGTTCACTAAGTGCCCCTGGTACTCCAGGTATCCAACACTCTGTGGTGGTGGGCGTTAGCTCTCTGCAAATGCAAGGCCCGCTTGTTCTTGGTAAGCCGTGCGGTTACCTGATGTCCAGCAAGACAGTGTCCACAAAGTCATTTTGCATCCCCCAGAGCAGGCCTCCATTGTGCAGTCCCTTGGCAATGCTGTGCATGCTTGGTATCGTCCCGGGCCTGAGCTCATGCACAGGGTTTGGCTCTATTCTGGGGGAAGGGTACAAAAACAAGACACCCCGTTTTGCAGTTCTTGGATTTTATAAGCACATGTTGCTGCTTCAGCTACAAAACCAGGATATTTGTCTAGACATTCTTTCAGTTATTGAAGTTTTTAGCATTGTGGTTTGTGGACGTTTTGCTCGGTTCCATCCATCCTTTAGCGATATTGAGACATTAATTAACCTTTTCTGTCTCTGACAAGGGAGGTAGATTTAGATTAGATATTAGGAATTTTTTTTTTTAACCTGAGGGTGGTGGAACCCTGGCCCAGGTTGCCCAGAGAGGTGGTGAATGTCCCGTACCTGGTAAAATTCAAGGCCAGGTTGGATGAGGCTCTGAGGAACCTGATCTGGTTGAAGATGTCCGTGCTCCCTGCAGAGGTGTTAGACTAGACAACATTTAAAGGTTCCTTCCAAACCTAAATATTCTAGGATTCTAAAATTTCCGCTTAAATAATATTATTCTTGGCATTCGATTCCTGGGTTCTTTTGATCCAAACACCTCATGTAAAAATGGAGCTAGACTCCTTGTGTAGAGAGACACAATAAAGAAACCAGTTCAAAATTGTTTTTCCAAGCTCCCATCTGTATTGAACTTCTCTGGAGCAAGGTGCAGCTGCAGCATGCAGGAGGGGTTCAGGAGCCAAGAGCCCAGGTGCCGCATGGGGACCTACGGCCTTTCCAATGCTCTCCAGTTTCCCCCTGCCCTTGCACCTTGTTCAGAATCAGATCCCTCTCAAGTACCCAGGTGCTGCTTTGAGCTTCAGAGAGTCAGAAGCCTCACCTCATCTCTCAGCAATAGGATTATCTCTTCATGCAGCTCCTTCACTGTGTTTGTATCTACCTGTGAAAAGCATCTCCAGTGAGGTTATCCCTTGTGGGTGGTGAACCTCATTGGAAGCACCTTAGACTTAGCATACAGATGAGGAGTGTGGGTTCTTGTTTATTAAACTTTACCATCCTCTCCTTCCCTTTGTTTGCAATGAAGGAAACCCTGCTGTGCCTGTGTGCAGCCAGGTCTCTCAGGAAAGCAGGTGGGAGTTGGTGCAGAGGAGCTGTCACCTCCAGCTGCAGACTTGGGTGGAGAAGTCTGGTGTCAGGAAAAGTGATGCAAGTCCCAGGGGGTCGATGAGAGAAATGGTGGGGCTGGAGTGGTGAGGAATCAGGTTGTCCATGCAGTGTCTGACCTCCAGGAGGAGCTGGTCCTACCCATCCTGATACCATTAGCAAATCCCCTGCATCCATATCTACTGGACAATGCTGCAATCACTCCTTCTGACAACTGAAAAAGTAATAAAATTGAAAGAAAATTAAGAAACTTAAAAGTGAAAAATACTTTTGTGTTGAATACTCAGTGAAAACTTCCCCTTTATGTCCACTCTGGAGACCTCTCCAATTAGCTGTCCAAGACTTGAAGATTGTAGGAAATAATTGGAAGAGACATGGCTTTTTGCATTTTAACGAGCCCCAGGGTGCATTTGGTGCTGAGACCATGAACCTCAGACACTGAGAGGAGCCTGGACAAACCCCTGAAGAAGCCAATGTCAGAAGCAACCCCTACAGCTTCAGGGAGTATTAATGGGTCCCACTGGGGATCATTACCAACAAAGCCTCCCTGGGGGCTGATTAGAGGAGAAAATGGGAGGCAGAGATGAGAGGCAGGCAAAGGCGATGTAAAGGTGGCTCTGATGCTGAGTGAACCTCCATGTGTTGCATGAAGACAAAGGGCCATGGCCTGACCCCCAGCCCCTGGGAAGGGAGATCCTGTGGGTCACACATTGCTCAGGGCTTTTCCTGGAGCAGTGTGATGTGGGAATGTGTGATGCCAAGTGCAGAACTACGGTGCGATGCTTATGGGTCTCTCCTTGGTGGGGTGAGGAGGCCTTCATGTCCTGGTCCCACCAAGGTATGGTGTCTCCTGGTAGGCCTTGGTGGTTCACATAACAGCCATAGTGGTGATAAAGACCTTGTCTCTGTTGGGGGCTTTTAGCCTTGCCACAGCCCTTGACCATCTCCACCACAGGGTGTTCTACAGAGTCTCACATCTGCGGCTCTTTCCCTGCAGGCTTTAAAAATCTTCCTTGCTTCCCCACCTCGCTCTCACCTGAAGATCTCACTGCCCTTACGCTTTCCATTCCCTCTAGCTGTTCCTTGAAACACAAAGCGATGGTATGGTCCAGGATCTCTGTTGGTGACCTGTACAGAACAGAACTACCCTTGGAGAGACATTTCTTTCTGGTTTTTTTTCCCTGTCTCAACAGCCCAAGTTACACTTTCTTCCATTATTTCCTTGTCATGCTTTTACTACTGTGAAACAAAGCTCCACCATCTCTGAAACCACCCTTCAAGCACTCTCAGGCTACTCCTACTCTCAGCCTCTCCGTCTCTGGGCCAAAGATGCCCAGGTCCTTCTTCCTCTATTCACAGAACATATGCTTGAGGCTCTGAAGCCCATCTTGGCAGACCACCTCTGGGCACTCTCCAGCTCCTCCCAGCTCCTCCAAAATGTGGAACTGCAGACAGGGACACACTTGTGTATGGAGTCACACCAGTGCTGGGTTGAAGGGGAAGGTAACTCAAGTGGTCTGATTTGACACATTCTTCCTAATGCAGCCCCAGCTGGCCTTGTTCATGGTGAGCAGGCACCACTGGCTTGTAGGGCGTCCCTCGTAGTGCCTTCTCCTCAGAGTCACTTCTCAGCATGTCAGGTTACAGTTGGCCCAATAAATGGGGTTGTTCTCCCCTCTGGTGCAGGACTGGCCACTTCTTCTGGCAAACTTCAAGAGGTTTCTCTTGGCCAATTCCCCAAGTTACTCAAAGTTCTCCTGGACTTAAGCTCCATTTGGTCGGCTGTTAATGTCTGTGTGCTGATGGCTCACCCTGACTGAGGTGTGTCTGACACAATAACAGCAGGAGAAGTTTCAGGACACTATATAAAAAATAAAAGACGTACTAGTTTAATTTCTGTCCCAGCTATGAATTACTGTGACAACCATCTCGGCAACACCAAATGGGGATACAAAGCAAGCAAATCAAGCACCAGTGGAAACCGAGTCGATGAAAGTTGGTGTGCCAGGCAGTGTTCGTGGAAAAAGTTATACCTATATAGACAGACAGACAATATGACTCCCTCCAGGAGCTGGTCTTCAACCCTTCTGGCCAATGTTCTTCTGTCTTCTCTTGCTGACCCCTCAGCTCTCAGATACAAAAATAAGGCATATACAGCGTGAAAGCAAGGATGAATAACTGGGAGAAACAAACAGATATTATCCACGCATCCAGGAATGAAGTCAGGAAAGCTAATACCCAAATGGAATTGAATCTGGCCAGGGATGTCAAATCAAAGACAACAAGAATGGCCTCAACAAGTACATAGGTGAGAAAAGGAAGACTATGGAAAATGTGGGCCCCTTGCTCAACGATCAAGGGACTGGCTTACACAAGACATGGATAACATGGAGGTACTGAATGCTTTCTTCACCTCTGTCTTCACTAGCAAGACTGGCTTTCAGGAATCCCAGGTCCTAGAGACCAGTGGGAATGGCTGGAACAAGGGAAATATACTCTAGGTAAAAGAGTTAGGGGTCAGGGAACAGTGACTTTTTGATGTCATTTTGAGGACACTCTTGATAATCTTTGATCGATGATGGTGACTGGGAGAAGTGCCTGAAGACAGGAGGAAAGCAAATGTCAGTCCCATATTCAAGAGTGGCAAGAAGGAAGAACGAGGGAACTACAGGTCTGTCACCCTCAGTTTGATCCCCTGGAAGGTGATGGAGAAGCTAATCCTAGAAACCATTAACAGACACTTAAAAAACAATAAAGTAATCAGGAGTTGTCCGCGTGGCTTCACCAAGGGGAAATCATGCTTAAAAACTTGATAAACCTCTAGGATGAAGTGACTGACCCAGTAGATGAGGGGAGAGCAGTGGATATTGCCTGCCTGGCCTTCAGGAAGGCTTTCAACACTGTCTGCCCTAGGATCCTCATACAGAAGCTGTTGCTGTGTGGACTGGATGAGCAGACTGTGAGGTGGGACGTGAGGAAACTCATGAAGTGCAACAAGGGGAAGCACAAAGTCCTACCCCTGGAGAAGCACAGCCTCATGCACCAATGTTTGACGGGGACAACCAACTAGGAAGCAGCTTGGCGGGAAAGGCCTCAGGGGTCTCGCTGGGCACCAGGTTGAACATACGCCAGTAACATTGTGTGGATGGCCACACTCAGAGAGTGGTGGTCAGTGGCTCAATGTCCAGGTGGAGACTGGTGACGAGTGGCGTCCCTCAGGGGTCCGTATTAGGTCCAGCCCTGTTGAACATCTTTGTTGGCGACATGGACAGTGGAACAGAGTGCACCCTCAGCAAGTTCGCTGACGACACCAAGCTGTGTGGTGCCGTCGACACGCTGGAAGGGAGGGATGCCATCCAGAGGGACCTTGACAGGCTGGAGAGGTGGGCCCGTACCAACCTCATGAAGTTCAACCAGGCCAAGTGCAAGGTCCTGCACCTGGGTCATGGCAATCCCAGGCACAAATCCAGGCTGGGCGGGGAATGGATTGAGAGCAGCCCTGAAGAGAGAGACTTGGGGGTGCTGGTGGACAAGAAGCTCAACATGAGCCAGCAATGAGCCCTTGCGGCCCAGAAGGCCAACCGCATCCTGGGCTGCATCAAGAGAAGCGTGGCCAGCAGGTCGAGGGAGGTGATTCTCCCCCTCTACTCTGCCCTGGTGAGACCCCACCTGGAGTACTGTGTCCAGTTCTGGAGCCCCCAACACAAGAAGGACATGGACCAGATGGGTGATTAGAACTTCATTCTGTAGGTATTTGGATTTTCTGTTTTTACACAGCAAAATGAAACAAATATTGATCCAACCCACTTATTTTCACACACAGTAGATGCCTCTCCAGCACTGCTGGTTTGCATGGATACTCTGGACTGCCAGCGAGAAACTGATATTTCTGACAAAAGCATTGGTGCACACTCAAATGGAGTCCTCTGTGCAGTTTTGGAACTCACCGTTTTAAAAGAAAGTGAAGGTCCTTTTGTGTGCCCAGAAGTCGTCAACAAAGTTGGTGAAAGGGCTGGAAGGCATGTGCTATGAGGAGCGGCTGAGGACTCCGGACTTGTCTAGTTTTGGGAAAAGGAGACTGAGGAACAACCTGATTGCTCAGACTATCAGAGTGTGTCCGGAGGAGGGCGACCATGATGGTGAAAGGTCTCAATTGCAAGGTTTCTGCGGAGCAGCTGAGGTCACTTGGTTTGTTCAGCTTGGAGAAGAGAAGGCTGAGGGGTGACCTCATTGCAGCCTACAACTTCCTCAAGGCGGGCAGTGGTGGAGGAGGTGCTGATCTCCTCCCTCTGGTGCGCAGTAATAGGACAAGTGGAAATGAAATGAAGCTGCGTCAGGGGAAGTTCAGATCAGAAATAAGGAAAAGATTCTTCACTGAGAGGATGGCTGGCCACTCAAACAGGCTCCCCAGGAAACTGGTCACAGCACAAAGTCTGTCAGAGTTCTAGGAGCATCTGGATGATGCTCTTAGTCATATGGTTTGGGTTTAGGTAGTCCTGCGAGGAGCAGAGGACCTGGACATAGTGATTCTGTGGGCTCCTTCCAACTGGAGATATTCTAGGATTCTGTCGTTCTAGAATCCTTGTCACATCTGACTGAACTGTTCTGTTCTGTTCTATTGTATTCTATTCCATTCCATTCCTTTCCATTCTAAACAAACCAGAACTCCTAGTGTAAAACAACCGCCAGGTCATGTGTCTGTGACTGGCAGGTTCTCAGGCACAAGTGACATCATAGTCAACACCACAGCCCTGTGTCTGCTGATGGCCAGTCACTCAAGCACACTGGAGACTAAAGTAAGCCCATGTTCCCCTCCATGGCCAAGTGCCTCCTACTGGCCTATGACCTTCTCAGAAACAATTGATGTCATAAAAATAAGCCAAAACCATCCGCCTTCTTGTGGCCTATCAACTGATGAAACAAAAGTAAAATCATTGTGATCTTCCAAGACATGTATCTTTCAACTTCTCCAGTAGACACAACCAAGCCATGTTCCTGCTGCTGACCTGTCCTGTACTCTAGTGGAAGGGACTTGCCAACTCATATTCAAGGCCTCTTCCTGGAAGGACTCACCAGGAACTTGGGCAGAGAGGATCTCAGAATCAGTGTGGCAGCCAGGCACCTTCTGCTGGCCTGTCAGGTTGCTGACAGATGTGAGCTTAGAAGTACCTATCCCAGCCACGAGTCAAGGGCTGACCTATCAGCTCCTTCAGAAAGAAGTGACCTCACAGCCCCTTTCCCAGCCATGTTCCTGCTGCTGGCTTCTCAACTCCAAAGAGAGAAGTGACCTCACAGCCTCCCTCACAGCCATGTGCCTCCTGCTGGTCCATGAGATCCTGAGGCACAGCTGACCACACCACAGCACGCTCACCCATCTCCCCCTTGCGGCCTATGAGCTGATCAGATACAGGTCACCTCACATTCCTCTTCCAACACCATGACATTGCTCTTGGTCCTCACGATCCCTGCCCTGCCCCAAGGGACCACACAGCTGAAGGCAGGGTGAGGAGAGAGGATGATTATGAGCGCGTTAGAGCGTGGGAAAGAGGGTTTCAGCAGTTAGGGTAGGGCTGTGGGATTAGAGCTCACCTTTGAGAGTTAGGGATTAGGCAAAGGCTTAGGGGCAAGGTCTGGTGTTCTGCTGAGGGTGCCTGGTTAGTGTTTAAGGCGTGGGCTAGCTTTGTGGGCTAGGGTTTTGATTAGGGCTGGAGCCAGGGCTAAGATTAAGGCTAGAATTTAAATACCAGAGATAAAGGCTAGGGGCTAGGGTGAGCAGTAGGGTAAGAGTGCGGGTAAGGGATTGTGGGTTTGAGATTTGGCTTAGGTGTAAGGTTTGAGGTTAGGGACAGCTTAACCTCAGTTAGGTCAGTACTGGTGGATTGCTGTCAGGGTGAGCAGTGGCCTTTAGGAACAGGTTAGGGCTTAAGGTTCCTGGTTAGAGATAGTGTCAGGGATTCACATGAATGTTTCACAGTCGGTCTTTTCACAGCAACATCACTATAACCCATTTGTCCTCCTCAAAATATTTTTTAATCTTTTGGCCAAGTCTCTCTTCCCTCCCCCAGAGCTCTCATCTCTCTTGCCTAGCCTTCTCCTAACCTCCCCCAGTGTGCCATCTTATTGGGGGCAGCTTGCTGACGACCTTCATGACCGCACAGTATCTCTCTCCCTGCTGCTGACCAGTCAGAAGTGACCTCACAGCCAGCGGCTGAGGGGAAACGTTGTGCTGCTGTGCTTGAAATTCCTCTTTACAGTCTCTTCATGGCCCACCCAGCAGCGCTGGAGGAAGGCGATGCTCTGCACCATCACAGAGGTACCCTGCCTGCAACCCAGCTCATGCACCAGAAGGGTTCCTGGGCTCCCTTTCCCACACGGGTGCTCCAGTCAGCACAGGGTATCTTGGACGCAGTGGCCACCTCTGTGTAACCAACTGAATCTAGTCCAGAATGGGAGTTTTTGAAAAACATTGAAAGCTATGCAGAGAAAGCACTCTGAAACAGCTTCTTTTCTGGCAGTATTAGGCTTTTAATGATTTTTTAAATGAAATTTTGCTGATCACGGAGGGATTCTGCTACTATCTGGCTCCTTGGAGGACTGTCTGCTACTGACAGCATTTACTCCTGATCATCCAACCAGCTTCCTACCAGCCACATCATCCACCTCTTCAGGCCACATGTTAACAATCTGCTCTAAGGAGACTACGGGAGATCACTTTCAAGGACTTGGAAAAGTTCAGGTACACAACACGCCCTTCTCCCCCTACCACATGGATACAGCAATCTCTTTCTTGTCCTTTAGATGCCACCAGCACCCTTCTGCCCCTTCCCACACCACAAGCCTTCTCCATATCACACATTTCCAGAGGAGAGCACACGAGGCAGTGCACATCAGTCCAGGTCCACGGGGCCTGTTCAGAACCAGAAGTGATTTCTCCCAGCAGGCCCATGAATCCAATGGGTTCTCGGTGTGGCGCAGAGCTTTCCTGAGCATTTTCCTCAGGGTTCCCCTTCCCCCCAGACTTTCTAGTCTAAAGGCTGTAGATGAAGGGGTTGACAAGGGGTGTGAGGAACGTGTAGAGAAAGGACTTTGTCAAATGATCACAGGAAGACTGTTCTGGGCATCACACACCCAAGGTACGGGTGTCATGGAAAACAGTGGCACAAGTGAGGTGAGAGGAGCATGTGGAAAAGGTCTCTACCTGCCTGCACACGCTAGATGGGAGATCTGCTCCAGGGTGGCAGCTCTGATGCACACAGGATGGCCACGTGAACAGAAAGGGGGGGATGGGATCTAAAAAGCAGGTTATGAACGTGAAGAGCATGGGTGTCACGGTGTCACCGTGTGAGAGCTCCAGCAATGGGGTGAATTCACAGAAGAAGTGGTCAGCTCTGCCTGGGCCACAGAAATATATCTGGGACATGACTGCAATGATTAATGCTGATGGCAGAAATCCTCCTAGGGAAGGTGCAGTTGTCCTCTGGAGACAGATGTTGCAGTTCATGAGACTTGTAAACAGCAGAGGGTGGCACACAGCCCAGTACTGATCATAGGGTGTGGTCCCACTCAGCAAGAATGACAACTACAAAACCTATAAAGGCTGGGGCAGTAAGGAGTTCCACTATGAGTCATACATTGAAGAAGATGGACACAGGATCGCTTCTGGAAAACATTCAGTCATCATTTTCCATGCTGCTTCCTTGAGCTCCTGGTTCCTCATGCTGTAGATGAGGGGGTTCAGTGCTGGAGGTACCAATGAGTACAGAGCAGCAACCAGTAAATTCAAAGATGAGGAGGAGATGGAGGGGGGCTTCAGGCAGGCAAACATACCAGTGCTGAGAAAAAGGGAAACCACGGCCAGGTGAGGGAGGCACGTGGAAAAGGCTTTGTGCCGTCCCTGCTCAGAGGGGATCCTCAGCACAGCCCTGAAGATCTGCACATAGGACACAACAATGAACACAAAACAGCCAACAAAGACAAAAGCACTAAATGCAAGAAGTTGAAATTCCCTGAGGTAGGTTTCTGAGCAGGAGAGCTTGAGGATCTGGGGGATTTCACAGAAGAACTGGTCCACAGCATTGCCCTGGCAGAGTGGCAGTGAAAATGTATTGGCAGTGTGCAGCAGAGCATTGAGAAACCCACTGCCCCAGGCAGCTGCTGCCATGTGGACACAAGCTCTGCTGCCCAGGAGGATCCCATAGTGGAGGGGTTTGCAGATGGCAATGTAGCGGTCATAGGCCATGACAGTGAGAAGCCAGTACTCTGCTGAAAGTAAAAAGACGAATAAAAACGCCTGTGTAGCACATCCTGAGTAGGAGATTGCCCTGGTGTCCCAGAGGGAATTGGCCATGGCTTTGGGAACAGTGGTGGAGATGCAGCCCAGGTCAAGGACAGAGAGGTTGAGGAGGAAGAAGTACATGGGAGTGTGGAGGCGGTGGTCACAGGCTATGGCAGTGATGATGAGGCCGTTGGCCAGGAGGGCAGCCAGGTAGATGCCCAGGAAGAGCCAGAAGTGCAAGAGCTGCAGCTCCCGTGTGTCTGCGAATGCCAGGAGGAGGAACTCAGTGATGGAGCTGCTGTTGGACATTTTCTGTTTCTGGGCATGGGGACCTGTCCAAGGAGAAAAGGCAATGAGATAAGGCAGCGTCGTCTAAGCAAAACCTACTCCAGTTCCCATGGAACCACCCCAGACTTCCTTGCCTCTTTCAGGGAGACGTTTCTCATGTTCCTTGTATGAGCTCCACATGGTGCTGGCGGAGGTGCCACTGGGAGCAGGGAGCACTGCTGTGACGTCTTGAAGGGCAAGTCCTGCCCTACAGAAATAGGTAAATAGGAACACAGAATCATCTCAGATTAAAGTCTCAGGAATTTCGCCGATGACACCAAGTTGTGTGGTGCCGTTGACACGCTGGAAGGGAGGGATGCCATCCAGAGGAACCTGGACAGGCTGGAGAGCTGGGCCCCTGCCAACCTCATGAAGTTCAACTAGGCCAAGTGCAAGGTCCTGCACCTGGGTCATGGCAATCCCAGGCACAAATACAGGCTGTGCAGGGAATGGATTGAGAGCAGCCCTGAGGAGAAGGACTTGGGAGTGCTGGTGGACAAGAAGCTCAACATGAGCCGGCAATGCGCCCTTGCAGCCCAGAAGGCCAACCGCATCCTGGGCTGCATCAAGAGAAGCATGGCCAGCAGGTCGAGGGAGGTGATTCTCCCCCTCTACTCTGCCCTGGTGAGACCCCACCTGGAGTACTGTGTCCAGTTCTGGAGCCCCCAACACAAGAAGGACATGGACCAGTTGGAGAAGGTCCAGAGGAGGGCCACGGAGATGATAAAAGGGCTGGAGCACCTCTGTTATGAGGCCAGGCTGAGAGAGTTGGGGCTGTTCAGCCTGCAGAAGAGGAGGCTCCGGGGAGCCCCGATAGCGGTCTTCCAGTTCCTCAAGGGGGCCTACAAGAAAGATGGGGAAAGGCTGTTTAGTAGGGCCTGTTGTGATAGGACGAGGGGTAATGGTTTTAAAATAGAGGGGGATAGATTTAGATTAGAAATTAGGAAAAAATTTTTTATGATGCGCATTATAGAACACTGGAACAGGTTGCCCAGAAATGTGGTGGAAGCCTCATCCCTGGAAACGTTCAAGGCCAGGCTGGATGAGACTCTGAGCAACCTGATCTAGTCAGGGATGTCCCTGCTCCTTGCAGGGGGGTTGGACTAGATGACCTTTGAAGGTCCCTTCCAACCCTAACCATTCTATGATTCTATGATTCTATGAAATCTACTTTTGATACCAATGAGCTTTGCAACCTTGCTGCTCCCAAATCGCTTCACAGCAAAGTGACTCTGCAGGGCAAGAGAATTCCCTGCGGCTTAGCACAGAGTGAGCGGAGCTGGTCTGTCTCTCCGTCCCAGATGCCCTGGACTTGCAGCTTTCTGAGACTGAAGGTGATCACATTGCTGTGTTTCTGTGAAAAGCCAGCAGACACTGCTGAGAGCACAGGGATCCACTGCAGACCACAGAATGTCTCACCCTTACTCAAGGTCTCAGCACCTCGCTTCTAGCCCACAGCACTCACGGCTCATTTCACCAACACAAAAGCAGGGTTTTGGCCTTAGCATCTCTCTGCTGAACCATGGGGTGTGCAGGTAACACAAAGATGTTATGGGAGATGTTTTCATCCTGAAAGGAAACTCACAGCCTGGAAGGATACTGGAAGAAGTTACAGTAAGAGTTTTAAAAATGGTATCTAACTGAGGGAAAACCAGCTCCTGCCTCAGCCCCACAGCCTGCATTGCCCACAGCCCCACAGGTGAAAGCTGGGACACTTGTTCCCACGGACACAGCTGCAGGAAAGGACCCACAAGATCAGGGGGTGACTCTGCAGCTGGAACTCCCCTCCCCAGACAGCCTGACAGCAAGAACAAGATCCCAGCAGCAACACCACAGAGAGGTGGAGGCACAAGGGCAAATACAGCCAGGGCGCGGCTGAGAGAGGACAGGGCAGAGGCAGGCGGGCACTGGGGACAGCGTCCCCCTCCCCCAGCTGTGCGTGCCACCTCCCCGACACCACCATTGCCGGGCAGCTGCTCTCAGCCCCTGTGCTCTGCAGAGGGCAGTGGGCACGTGGCTGGAGAGCTGCAGCACGGCTCTGCTGGAGCTCTGGCTGCAGAGGAGGGGGTTCATGGCTGGGACCCCGCAGCCCTGAGGGCAGAGGCTTGGGTGGGTGGGAGAGGAGGCCGGGGGCTTGCTCAGAGCAAGGGGTCTGCACTGGAGGGGATGCTACAGAGATTTCTGAATTCTCCCTCCCACAACATTTCTGGGTTTAGTTTCCTCTCATTCCTTGATCGTAACTGTGATGCCTGGGGATTTTCCTCCTGGGAGGAGTTTCCCTGTCTGATCTCTTTTCCCTGTCAGCACTCACAGACCCCATCCCACCCTCTGTGCACTCTCCCTGGCCCTACACACACCTGCCTGTTTGCAGAGCACTGGCTGGGTGCCTGTTCCTGTTTGGAGGTTCCAAAGGCCAGGGCAGGACAACGCTGCTGGGTGCAGCACGGGTGATGCTGGTGCTGTCCCTGGGCAGAGAAGTGGCTGAAGGCACTTGAGGAGGCGCTTAGCAGACCAACTGACCACTCACAGTTACAGCTCAGGAGTCTCAAGGACTTGTCCAAGTTTGACAGCTCCTTTTTTGATTTCTCTTTCCCTCCCCACCTTCATTAGACCCCTACCCTCAGAGTAGGAAAACAAAAACAGAGACTCAGGAAAGCGCTTTATCTCTATAGCAAACCCTGCCTTGACCTTCCTCTTGACACATACCCTTGGAAGTTTCCCAGTGGTGACGTGGAGCTGTGAGCAGCCCTGACCCACACAGCACCCTCTCGACAGCAGAAGGACCCTGCTCAGCCACAAGTTGTTCCTCCCACCCACAGCCTCTCCCCAAACACCATGGGGAGCTCCCCGGGCAGGCTGAGTGCTGAGGCCGGCAGAGGCAGAGTCCCTGCCCCAGCACACAGCCCCTGGGGCGCAGGGACCCTGCTCTGAAGGACAGCCCTGGGCACCCCTGGCTGCACACACACATTCACACCCTGCAGCCGTCCCTGGGAGAAGGCAGCCTTCGTGCCCTGTCCCTCTGGCTGTGCAGCTGAGAAGCCCTCGTGTGGAACACATCCTGCTCCTCTACTGTGAAAGTCCTCCTGACTGTGGGATGTGACAGCTTTTGGAGGTCTTTCCACAAACTACAGACACATTGACCTTCACGCAAGTACTTACCACGTAAAGGGCTGTGAATTTTTCTCTCCTGTTGAGTTCTCAACTCTTCTCCCACCCCAGGCTGCCTTTATCCTCTCTGTGCCTCGCTCCTCTCCCCTCAGCTCCTGCAGGCAGAGCCCTCAGCCCTGCTGCGCTTGGCAGAGGAGCTGCTCCTGGGCAGAGCTGTCTCTCTGCAGCGCTGCCCTGTTACCAGCAGCTCCCTCCATCCCAGGAGCCCGGCCCAGCTCAGCAGCAGAGGCCCAGCCCAAGGCGGCACTTTCTCTGTCCCCTCGGGGCTCCCTCCAGCTGTCCCTGGGGCTGCAGGGGAACCTGCTGGGAAACAGCCTGGAGCCAGCACTGATGGTCCCTCAGCCGGGGAGACAGGCTTCTTTCCAGAAGCACAATTTCTCCCCTCAAAGTTACATCTAATTTTTTTTTTTTTAAATTGGACAGGACTCCCAGACAGAGACAGGCAGGGATCTCCTTTACCCCTCCTGAGAGAAGGGGTTCAGCTGAGGCAATGAAGGCCTCTCATCCTGCGTTTCTGTTCCCAGCTTTTGAAGGAGACTCAGCTCCCTCCCATGCACACCACAAACCTACTTCGGCCACTGATCAGGTGTGCACGGAATGGACACCTGCACGTGAGCGTCTTCTCTCAACTCCCACGCTCACTAGTGGAGATGGAGGGCAGGAGCGAGGTGTTCAGGTGCAAATACCTGGCCACAGGGGAGCTGCCGGAGGTGGTGAAGGTACCTGCAGGTAACTGCAAGCTCTGATGGAGAAGTTCGCAGAGACAGGGCAACATGTCAGAGATCATCTGTTCTCCAAAGACAGCATCCTCTAGGCACAGCAATGGTTCACATCAAAACTCAGTTGACACTCAAAGTGGCATTCAGAGGCACCAATGTGAGCTGCTGCTACTTCAGGAACAGTTAGAAAGGAACCAGAAGTCTTGTGGGATGACTGCTAAATTTGGAAAGAGTCGGTGTAGGGAGAATTGCAGAATCATAGAATGGTTAGGGTTGGAAGGGACTTTTAAAGATCATCTTGTCCAACTCCCCTGCAAGGACCAGGGACATCTCCACCCTTATCAGGTTGCTCAGAGCCCCGTCCAACCTGACCTTGAATGTTTCCAGGGCATCCACCACCTCTCTGGGCAACCTGTGCCAGTGTTCTACCACCCTCAGTGTAAAAAAAACTTTTCTAATGTCTAATCTGAATCTGCCTCTTTCTATTTTCAAACTATTACCTCTCATCCTATCACAGCAGACCCTACTGAAGAGTTTCTCCCCATCTTTCCTGTAGGCCCCCTTTAGGAACTGGAAGGCTTCTATAAGGTCTCCCCAGGGATTTCTCTTCTCCAGGCTGAACAGCCCCAACTCTCTCAGCCTGCCCTCACAGGAGAGGTGCTCCAGCCCTCTGATCATCTTTGTGGTCTCCTCTGGACACACTCCAACAGGTCCATGTGCTTCTGATGCTGGGGTCTCCAGAACTGGATGCAGTACTCCAGGTGGGTCTCATGAGAGCAGAGTAGAGGTAGATCGGAGATAATCTATGTCTTTGCCTCAGTTGCCCCCAGCAACATCTCCCAGACTTTTGTGCTTTGAGGCAGGATTCTGGATGAGAACAACCAAGGGTGGATGGGGATCAAGGCAGGGGTTACTTGAGAAAACTACACCCTTACCAGTCCTTGAGACCAGGAGATTTGCAGACAAGGGTGCTGATAAAGTGTTTTTTCCTCAGGAGATCCTGGTCTGTTACGATCCCACTTAGGAAGGTGATCAAACTCCATGAGGTATCATTTCAACTGCTGTTCGTTAGGTCTAGCACTATAAGAGGAGTATCACAGAGGCAATCTTGTCTCCCTTGAGAAGGTGAGAACCCCAGGTGGTGAAACATTGAACGGGCTTCCGATCCAAACACTGCACAGCCTGTAGACCCCATCCATAGAACACTGCCTTCTGTTTTGGCCAGTCAAGCTACTACAGGATTTTCTCACTAGGAAACAACTCCATTCATCTTCTCTACAGTCAAACTGAAATGATGTTTTCATGAGATCTTTCTGCTGCACTGTGCGATACAGGCAAAGCCACGCAGCAGACGTAATGTCCAGTACAAAGCAGGACCAGCCTGCAGACTCTGTGTGACACTGCTGCTGAGGCTGTCCTGTGGCCAAAGGATCCATGCAGCACAGCACAGGTTTCAAGGCCGTGGTGTACGTGCAGCACAGTGCAGTCCAGCGCTAACTGCTTGATGTACCATGGTCTTCTGGTAGGGATCAGTGCTCAGGTTTCCCTGTGAGAAGACTGTGTTCTTCTGAGGTGCCACAGCTGAGTTGCTGTGCCCCAAATGTGCACTGTCAGGAGGACCCCCATGTCTTGTCACAGCAATGTGACATTTTTGGATTGAATTAGATGTGGTGAGACACCTTGCTCAACTGGGGTGCTGCGATGGAGGGACACAAGCTCTGCCAGAGGGAATGGCAGGGAGGATGAGGATGAGGAGGATGACCAATGTGTGAAGGAGCAGCTTCTCTATGAGCTGGGCAAGAGGTTGAGTTAGCTTGTGTGAGTGAGGATGGGAGAAGAAGTCAGTACGGTGACATTGTCTTGGCAGATCTAAACTACGTGATCGAGCAGAGTAGGCAGAAAAAGTCTTCTGTCAGCAACCTGAGGAAGTCTCCAGCTTAACGAGCTGGTTCCCATGGGGGACGGTAAGTGCCCTGGCATTCACTGGCCAGGCAAACAACACGGTGCCAACAATCTGGAGGTTCTTGGGATGACTTCTTAGCACAGCTGCCAGGTGGGACAACAAGGGTGATGCTCACCTGGACCTGATGCTGACCAAGAACAAAGAGCTGGCCATGGCTATGACAATCTGTGTCAGCCTTGGCTGTCATCACCATGAAATAGCAGGGTCCCAAGCACAAAGGGCAGTGAGCAAGGCCAGCAGCAGAGCACGGGCCCGTGGACTGCGGAGCAGGAGTCTGTGCTGTCCTTGGGAGACTGATACAAGCGGTGCCTTGGGGAGCAGCTCTGAAGGGTGGAGGAGCTCAGGCAATCCGGTAGGCCTTACAGGACAGCCTTCTCCAAGGACAAGAGTGATCTCTCCAAATAACCTTGGAAAGAAGCAAGCATCTCAGGAGGCTGCTTGTCTGAACTGCCTGAGCTCCAGGACAGAAAGGCAGCACGCAGGAGGTGGAAGCAGGGGAAGCTGCAAAGGAGGAATTTAGATTTCACGAAAGCTCCCATAGTCTTGATAGTTGCGGAGAAGGGGAACAGAAGCAAAATGAGCTGATCCAGGCTTAGAGGGTCATGCTGAACGAGTCACACTCTGCCTGGAGGCCTGTAACAAGTGTGCACTGCAGACATTTGCATCTTGACTGCATGCCTCAGGCTAGGAGATGGGGAATGTCCCTGGCTGTACCAGTCCATCCACATCTCTCGAGATGTTGAGTCTAGATGGTGCAGAGGGCCACAAAGATGATCAGTGGGCTGGAGCACCTTTCCTATGAGGACAGGCTGAGAGAGTTGGCACTGTTCAGCCTGAGAAGAGGAGGCTCAAGGGAGACCTTATAGGGGCCTTCTGGTCCCCCAAGGGGGTCTACAGTAGAGACAGGGAGGAACTCTTCAGTAGGCCTGTTGAGGAAGAATGAGGGGTAATGATTTTAAAATAGAAAAAGGTAGATTGAGATTAGACACCAGGAAAATTTTTTTTACAGTGGAGGTGGTGGCACACAGGAACAGGTTGCTCAGAGAGGTGGTGGATGTCCCATCCCTGGAAACACTCAAGGCCAGGTTGGACGGGGCTCTGAGCAACCTGATCCGGTTGAAGATGTTCCTGCTCACTGCAGGGGGTTGGACTAGATGACTTTTAAAGGTCACTTCAAACCCAAACCATTCTATGGTCTATGATCTCGAGAGGTACCTCTCAAACTGAACTGTTCTGTGAGCATAAAGGAGAAAAGTAAGGCAGAAAGATGTGAATTACACACAGCCCACAGAAATACAGAGTGGATGCTGTGGAGAGGACTCATGGTGGATCAGAGGAGGAGTGTGAGGAAGAAGGAGGGGCAGAGTTGGACTGTCGTACACTGATGGAACCTTTCAATTTCCCACCCCCCGTGCCTGTCAGGGTTGAAGTGTGTAGAAGAATTGGGAATGAAGGAGCAATGTGAGCCTGGGAAAAAGGAGTCTGGTGGGGGAAAGACTTTGATATTTTTGTTGTAGTTTCTCACTATCCACATCTGTTAATTAACAATAAATTAAATTGATCTCTCCATTACCACTGACAATAATTAGTAAATGATTAGCCTGTCTTTATCTTGACCCATGAGCTATTCTGTCTTTTTTTTTTTTTATTTTTGTCCTGTTGAGTCAGGTCAGTGGGTGAGCAGCTGAGTTGGTGTCCTGCTGCTGGTCAAGGTTAACCCACCACAGGACCACATCAGGACTGCTGTGTCCAGTATGGAGCTCACCAGCACAAGAAAGGCCCTGACAGACTGGAGCGAGTCCTGCAGAGGCCAGAAGCTTGGGGCCTGGAGCATGTTATGGTCAAGGAGAGGCTGAGTGAGCTGTGTTTTTTGAGATCCCTCAGAGCCAAAAACTGGAGCAAGGACCCAGGCCAGGTGGTGGGATCTCCATCAATGGAGATTTTCAGTAGTTGTCAAGACAAGGCCATGAGCACCTGATCTAGCTGGAGCTGTCTGAGAAAGGGCTTGGCTGACAGACCAGCTGTGGCAAGAGCTGTGGTACTGGGTGTGTAATGACTTCCAACAGGAAAATAGTTTCCTTTTTATTAGTAATGGTGGTGGAGTTGGGCATCACTGAGCCCTGGAGGAAGAAGGAGGTGATCATGCATCAGAGGGTCCTTCTCAGGGCTGGGGTCTCTGGGCAGAAGTGGAACTGGCCAGTGTGTGGGACTGGTCTGGGACAATTTTTTCTGAGTCAGCTTCTTGGGATGTCAATGGAACATGGCACAGACCCTTAATCCCAACTGCATCGTTTGCCCTCTTCTCTGCCCCCACTATCTCCACTAACCAGGACAAATTCCTGGCCCTGGGGCTCCTCAAACAGCTCCCAACATCTCTTCACTTCCCTCCCTTGCCTGCTGAGTCCCCACTGACTCCTATGGCATTGCAGCATCCTCTTTGTGGATACCTTGATTCAATGCTTCGCTTTGGAACAACTTAATCTTTTGAGTTTCCATTCACTCCCACCCCGGGGTACATGGTGAGTCTGCATCCTGTCCTGACATCTTCATATTAATTTCCAGAGAAATTGTACATCCATCAGTGCGGTCATACATGAAGGAGGCTGAGGAGGCAATGGGCAGCCCATGCACCATCTCCACAGCCATTGGACTCCAAGAAGAGAGCCTTTAAAACAATAACTTCTGGTGCAATTAAACCCAATTAAATTGTGAGCTTAAGACAAAACATCAGGAGAATGCAAGGAGAAAAGGCACTTCAAAAGACCAATTCCTTGGAAAATTTTTCTGCAGTAATGTCGGAGGAAGAGCCCAGCCTTCAGACAATGCACACAGGAAATGTCCCTTTATTGAACAGGCTGCTAGTGGACGGGTCACATCAGGCACAGTGTGGTGCATGCACTCAGACACAACAGGATCAAGTCTCAAGACAAGTAGTAGAAACCGAGAAAATTTTATATAAGTAGAATTATCTGGAAGAAAAAAAAAAAACCTCAATTTCTCACCTAACATATACTTTGGGAAACATGCTGAGGAGGGGAGTTAGGCTGTTTGCAGTGCATCTGTGTCCCTTGGACCACTTTCCATAGGGCATTCTTCAGCTCCTGGTTCCGCATGCTGTAGAGGAGGGGGTTCACTGCTGGAGGCACCACCGAGTACAGAAATGACACCGCCAGGTTCAGAAAAGGGGAGGAGATGGAGGGGGGCTTGAAGTAGGCAACCATGGCAGTGCTGATAAAGAGGGACACCACAGCCAGGTGAGGGAGGCACGTGGAAAAGGCTTTGTGCCGTCCCTGCTCAGAGGGGATCCTCAGCACAGCCCTGAAGATCTGCACATAGGACACAACAATGAACACAAAACAGCCAAATGCAACACAGGCGCTGACCACAAGAAGCCCAACTTCCCTGAGGTAGGAGTCTGAGCAGGAGAGCTTGAGGATCTGGGGGATTTCACAGAAGAACTGGTCCACAGCATTGCCCTGGCAGAGTGGCAGTGAAAATGTATTGGCAGTGTGCAGCAGAGCAGTGAGAAACCCACTGCCCCAGGCAGCTGCTGCCATCTGGACACAAGCTCTGCTGCCCAGGAGGGTCCCGTAGTGCAGGGGTCTGCAGATGGCAACATAGCGGTCATAGGCCATGACGGTGAGAAGATAATACTCAGCTGAGATAAAAAAGGGAAAGAAAAAGAGCTGGGCCAAACATCCTTGGTAGGAGATGGCCCTGGTGTCCCAGAGGGAATTGGCCATGGTTTTGGGAACAGTGGTGGAGATGCAGCCCAGGTCAAGGACAGAGAGGTTGAGGAGGAAGAAGTACATGGGAGTGTGGAGGCGGTGGTCGCAGGCTATGGCAGTGATGATGAGGCCGTTGGCCAGGAGGGCAGCCAGGTAGATGCCCAGGAAGAGCCAGAAGTACAAGAGCTGCAGCTCCCGTGTGTCTGCGAATGCCAGGAGGAGGAACTCAGTGATGGAGCTGCTGTTGGACATTTCCTTCCTTTGGGCACTGGGTGCTGTCCAAGGAGAAAAATTCAGAGAAGTGTTAGGACAGAAAACTCTGAGTAAAACCTCTTCCATCTCCCCTAGAACCTCCCACTCCCCCAGCCTCTGTCCTTCCAGAAAGACCTTCGTGCAGGTCCCTGGCTGAGCCCTGGGTTCTGCTGGCTGAGGGTGCAATGGGGAGCAGATGATGATGCCGTGGGCTCCTGAGGAGTCAGTGCTGCTGTGCACCAACAGGCAGGTAGGAACCAGGAGTGATCTCTGTTTAAATCCCCTCATGAAATCAACGACATTTCAGCATTGTCCCTCCCAACTCACCCGGCTGCAGAGCAGAGCTGTGGGGGGTTGGTTGTGTTTGTTTTACTTTTTGAAGGCAGACAGCCTTGAATTTTCTGTTCTGCTACAAGTGCTACATTGGGAGAGCTGGGCTGCAAACAGGCAGACCCTTAGTGCAGAGTGAGTCCATTAAACTTGATCCCAGCTGCCCTGGGCTTGCACCTCTTTAATCTGGAGGATGATCACACCCCGCTGTTCCCTTGAAAAGAAAATTGGAGACTGCTGAGAGCAGAGGAATCCAGTTTAAAACTCCCCTCCCCAGTAAAATTCCCCTCAGTAAAGATCTGTGAGCTTTCTGATCCCTTGAAGATGGGGTGTCTGGCAAAAAGAGCCAGCTTCATCCCCACCCTCTGGACTGCATTGCCCAGAGACCCACAGGCCAGAAGAGGGCTTGGGCACCTTGCTGCCATGGACACATCTGCACGGCAAGGCCTGCAGGGACAGTGGCTGAGCTGCTGCTGAACCCCCATCCCCAGAGAGCCTGAAAACAAGAGCAGCAGCAGCAGGGGCAGGTGGAGAAAGAAGGAGAAATGCCCCAGTGCTTCTGCCCAGGGCAGCAAGGCCATGGAGGGGCTGAGGGGCACTCAGGAGTCTCCTGTGCTGGAGCTCTGGCTGCAGCGGCTACAACTCACAGAGCCCATCCCACCCACCGTGTGCTCACCCCTGTCATCAGGAAACCTCCTGGCAGCAGGACCCTGCCCAGGCCCATCTTTCTGTTGGCCAGTCCTAAGGAGTGGGTCAGAAAAACACTGAAGAGATGACTGAGCTCTCTGTAGGCAAAGGAATGATGAAGGAGCTTTATCAAGTTGCTCTCAGACGTGCTGATCTGTCAGTGTAACACTATAGGAGCCTCCTTCTCTTGTCCAAATGTTTCCAATGATGGGGCACCAACCACGACTCTGGGCAACCTGCTCCTGTATTTCATGAACCTTATTGTAAAATTTTTTTTCCAAATATCTCGTCTGAATCTAGCTCTGTCTATTTTAAAACCAGTACCTTTCACCCCATCACAACAGGCCCTACTGAAGAGTTATTTCTGTAGGCCCCCTTTAGATATTGGACGACCGCTATAAGGTCTCCCTGGAGCCTTGTCTTCTGCAGGGTGAACTGCACCTCTCTCAGCCTGTCCTGATAGGAGAGGTGCTCCAGCCCTCTGATCATCTTCATGGACTTCCCTCGACTCTCTCCAACTGCTGACCTTTGGGTTCTGCTGGCTGAGGGTGCAATGGGGAGCAGATGATGATGCCGTGGGCTCCTGAGGAGTCAGTGCTGCTGTGCACCAACAGGCAGGTAGGAACCAGCAGTGATCTCTGTTTAAATCCCCTCATGAAATCAATGACATTTCAGCACTGTCCCTCCCAACTCACCTGGCTGCAGAGCAGAGCTGTCGGGGGGTGGTTATGTTTGTTTTGCTCCTGCCCCCTGTCCCACCTGAGGAGGGTTTGCTGAAGGCAGACATCCCTGGCATCTCTGCTACACTGCAGGTGCCATCCTGAGAGCCCTGGGAGGCAAAAGGACAGAGCCTTGGTGCACAGGGAGGACAGACAGTATGTCCATCCGTCCTGCTGTCAGCTGCCCTGGGCTCACACCTCTCTGAGCCAGAGGATGAGCACAGTCAGCTCTTCCCCTGGAAGGAACTGGATGCTGCTCAGAAGAGAGGAACCCAGTTTCAAAATGCAGATGATCTCCACACTCTTCTCTCCAGGGAAGAGCTGTGAGGGTATGGATGCCCTAAAGACGGGGTGTCCTTAAGAGAGAGCCAGCTTCATCCCCACCCTCTGGACTGCATTGCCCAGAGATCCAGGGAATCCCTGCTCTGGAGCATCTCCTCCTCCACGCTGGAGAGAGATCTCTGTGGGCTGTGGCAGCTGGACAAGCCCCCTCCAGGAAGCTCCTGTTCATTGCCCTGCAGCCAGAGACTTACCGTGCAGAGGGCTGTGAAGGTTTCTCCTCCAGTGAGCTCTCAGCCCAGGCCGCCTTTACCCTCTCTCTGCCCTGCCTGTCCCCACTCAGTGCCTGCAGCAGTGCCCTCCGCCCTGCTGCGCTTGGCAGAGCAGCTGCTCCTGGGCAGAGCTGTCTCTCTGCCGTTCTGCCTCCTTGCCGTGAGCTCCCTGCGTCCCAGGAGCCTGGAGCAGCTCAGCAGCAGAGGACCAGCCCAAGGATTTTAATGACCTCTCTGGTGGGTTTGGGGCTAAGTCCATGAACCTCAGACAAGGTGAGGAAGTTGAGGAAACCTCTCCAGAAGTCAAGGACAGATGCAAACTCCAAAGTTTCTTGGAGCACTAATGGGTCCCACTGAGGGACATTACTGACAAAGCCTCCCTGGGGCTGGTGAGAGCAGAAACCTGGAGGCAGAGATGACAGGCAAAGGCAATGTAGAGGTGGCTCTGACGCTGAGCAAATCTGAATGGGCATTATCTCTTTCTTATATTGTTTCTCACTGTGAAGAACAGCTTCACCACCACTGAAACCCCCATTGAAGCACTCTTAGGCTACTCCTATACTGTCTGGAGCATCCACAACGTTGGGCCAAAGAAGCCCATGTTCCTCAGCCATCCCACACAGGTCATGTGCACCAGGTCCCAAACACCACCTCTACAGACCTCCTCTGGTCACTCTGCAGTTCCTTCCTACTTCTTTGAAAAGGGGAGACCCACACTGGGACACACCTGTCTGTGTGGGACCACAGCCGTCCTGAGATGAGTGGGATCATACCTCAGGTTGTCTGGGTGGCCCATGCTCCTCCTAATGCAGCCTTGTATGCAGCTGGGCTTCCTCATGGTGAGCACCTATGGTGTCCCTCATAGCGCCCACCACCTTCTCCTCATGGTCCCTGCTCAGTCAATCAGATTTCAACCTGCCCTGTTGTATTTGGTTAATCTCTCCACTCTGCGGGACTGGACATTACTCCTTGTAAAACTTCCAGAGGTTTCTGTTGGCCAAAGCCCAGAGTTTCTCCAGGTTCCCATGAACTGAGCCAGCTGTTCATGTTTGTGTGCAGATGGCTCACCATGATGGTGGTGTCTCTCACAAGGTAACAGCAGGAGGAGTTGCAGGGCACTACAAATAACACCTCCAGGAGAAACTGTGGGGTCTGGGGGATCTACAAGTCACAAGGCCACAGACCTGTGCTTGGGGGGAAAGTTGCCCTTTATGGGAGAGAGCAGCAGGAGGGCCTGGAGTTCTGCCTGGGGACAATGAGTCAGCTGAGAGCTGAGTGGTCAACATGAGAGGGCAGAACATGGGCAACGTTGTGGTTGGTGGATGTCTGGTGGTGACCCCTTGGTCAGGAAGAGGAAGTAGATGAGGCCTTCTTCAGGGAATTGGAAGAAGCCTCATGTTTGCAGGCCCTGGTCCCAAAAGCAGATCTAAACTATCCCAGTATTTTGTGAAGGAGGATCACAGCCAGGCGCAAGCAGTCCAGGAGGTTTTTGGAGCACAATGACGATATCTTCCTGACAAGGGTGACTGAGCAGTCAGAGAGGTGAGGTGCCCTGTGGGACTTCATACTTACATTTGTCTGTGTGTGTTCTTGTGTGGGCCTGGGGGAACTGGGGGATGAGGGGATCCCAGGGCCAGCTGCTGGATAGACAGAGGGTCTAAAACCAGCTCCTGAAGGGAACCACACTGTGTGTGTGTGTCTGCAGAGTGCTGTGAACATTTCCCTCCCAATTATGCAAATCAGCCTTTATAGTATGCAAGAATTTTAACCTGAGAGAGGGAGAGAGACAGAGAGATTTCACATTGTGTACGGATTACTCATGTGCAAGGAAGCAAACTGACAGACACCAGCTCCTCACAAGAACCTGAAGGACACTCTGGACCTGAAAACAAAGACTTTACCTCTCGGAATCTCAGAGCTGTGCATGAGGGATAAAAAACACCCCCGAAACTCAACGCCAGCATGCCAGTCCCTCTAACACAGCTTTGAGACCCTCCCAGTGTCTGGCACCACAGACAAGTAACCATAGCAAGAGCAACTCCAGGGACATCTGGATTAATCATCGTTAATCTGTGGCGATGACACAGAAATACAGTTGCTTTGCAAAGTTTTATTATGATTAGTAATCAGGAGTGTATTTGTTAACTAGTGATTAGTCAAATATTGTTGTACCTCAATGTTTGTAGGGTATAAGAACCCCATGTAAACCAGATTTGAGGTGCCCCAGTTTGGCTGGACAACACTCATGAACATGAATAAATATTCACTCTGGTAATTCTGTAAGTGCATCCTAGGTTCTCAGTCGGCATTGGCCAGTTGGGAATTTTTGTAACACTTTGGAAACCCAGAAAGGACACAGCTGACTCACCTGGTCCAATGTCTCTCTCCCATGCGTACCCCGTGACCTGCACTGCTGCCTTGTTGCCGGGTTCCTCTCAAGAGGCTGGAGCACAGGGTGATCAGTGAAGTGTGGAGCTTGTTTGGAAGTAAGGAGGTGATTTTGGAATAATGGGATGCCGAGGAAGGATAGTGGAAGATTCCCCAGCAGATTAATTGCTGCAACACTGGAACCTGATGGGATGGCTGAGTCACCAAAAAGCCAAGCCGTGTGTCAGGAAATTTGGCCAGGAGTGACTGCCTTTGGTGATGTGAACCAACCGTGGCCGCACTCTGGTTCTTTTGATTAAGCTGAGTTAATTATGCCAGCAATGGGAGATCTGGTTCCCATCACAAGAAGTAGCCCTTGGTATGTCTGGGATACTTACAGGTATCAAAGCAAATGTTCCCCTCCAGAGTGGAGAAAAAGTAGGGTTGTGAACAAATGGGAAAAATAGTATCTCTTTACATTCCAGAGCTTTTAAATCTGAGAGAGAAGTTTCCCCTCCAGGTTGGAAATTGAGTAAAAGTCTCTGTCTGAACAGGAAAATCAGGGACGTGCCACATTCAGCTCCACCTGCCCATGCTACTGCTCTTTCTTCTGCTTTTGATCTGGTTTCGGCTCCAGCTGCTGCTTCTGGTTTGCAAACAGCTCTCCAACAAGAAATAAAAGAGCTGGGACCGGAACCTGGTCAGCTTTCTGTGGGAACAACCTACGTGCCATTTGCACCTGCTGATTTGGGTTTGGGGTAACAAGTGCCCAGAGTGGGATGACACAGGGAAGGTGATGCAAACTGTAGGTGGCATCTTTGGCATCTCTAGCCCTCTGTGGGCTGACGTGCAGGGAGTGTTTGAGACTCTTTTCACTGCTGATGACAGAATTGAAATCTGGGAAACAATTAGCAAATGGGCCTGTGACGCACAGGGCAGAACTCCATGGCCAACCAGTGACCCAGGTCAGTCCCTCAAATTTACCAGCCAATACAGATGCGCTGTGAACCGTGACAGGAGATTGTCAGAGTCGTTAGAACTGCCAGGAAGGAAGACTGTAAATGGGGCTAAGATCCGAGGATGCCATCAAGGATATGCTGAACATCCTTCTCAATATTACACCCAATTGTTTAAACAAGTGAGCATGTTTAGAGGAGTCAGCCCTGGAAATGAGGAAAATCAGACTTTGATGGTCTCTTTCTTTGTAGATCAGGCAGCCTCACGTATTAAGAAATATTTTTCTAAGCCCAGGATGGCCGGGCAAAGGCTTGGATGAAATTGCATTGCTACATTCATGTTTAATGGAAAAGATGAAAGACAGCTGAAGCAAAACCCTCAGAAAGGAGAGGCACACAAAGCTCGTCTGCTGGCAGTGGCATTGAACAATAATCCTAGGTTGAGAGGACAGGGAGGGGGAGATTTCCAAGGTGGAGGCAGAGGAGAAAATGTCAGAAGCACTGGATCTCTAAGAAGAGGAGACTGTTGTAAACTGTTGTCGGTATCCTGGACAACAAGGCCATCGGAAACGGGAGTGCCCAGGATGACAAAACCCAAGGTAAAAGTGCAGAACAAAACCCAGGCCTCCCTAAAGGACCTCTCGCTGCTGCGGTGCAATCTTTCCTTGCTGTACGCAAAAAGGACAGCTCGGTGTCACCCAGGATTGGCAGTTAGCAGGGACCTGTGGTGCAGTCACTCCAGGAGCCTCTCAATAGGATTTTCTTTATGCTCCTTCTTATGAGAATCTTACATCTTTTCATTGATGACCGTAAATATTCCTGACTGATAGATACAGGGGCAAAGTTTTCTTCTCTAAACCAGTGCACTCAGCCATCTGAATCTCGATAACTTTCAGTATCTACTTGGGGAAAGATACAGCTAACATGAGCAAGATTCCCATCAAAGCTTTCCTGGGTTCTCCATTATTTTTCTAAAATTTTAGTAGAAAATTTGCAGGACGTTGGGTTTTTTAAAAAATAGAACTGGTTTTGGTATATGATGTGAAGGATTCATTAGGAATCTTACGTAGCTGACACCTGTACCTTCCTGTTTGCCTTGCTGAGAAGGGCCATCGGGCTTCTCGACATAAGATACAGTTTGTAAGAGAAGTGTAAAGTATCTGGGTTTCATTCTCTGACAAGGGGAGGTCATTTACTTGAGGAATGTACTAGAGCCAGTGAAAATTGTGGCAGTAAAAACACGGACTGCGTGGATGGTGTTCCAGAGACCTTTATTGTTAGTAGGCGTTTTACACTCTAAGTTACACACGAAGTGCACACACTTAATTATCTGATTTGATTGGTAGCAATTTACTGTTCACGTGCCTTATGCTTCATTTGGATTGGTTATAGGTTTTTGGTTGTCTTTACTATTTTTGCCTTTGCTATTTCCTTTTCTTGTTCTAGTTGCTGTTTTTTGTTATTGAGCAAGCGTTGTTCCAGGACATAGCCCAAATTCGTCAATGTCAAACAGCTGCGTTGCACTTTCTGCCTCCACAATGCAAAATAAAAAAAATAGAACAGCAAAAGATAGACTGGAACTTTATTGTATTCCTGGGACTTATATGTAGATGGTGGGTCCTTATTAATGATGGAATAATGTGTATTCATATACTCTCCTCAGGGCATCCTTGAGCTCCTTGTTCCTCCTGCTGTAGATGCAGGGGTTCACTGCTGGAGGCACCACTCAGTACTGAACTGCCAGAAATAGATTTAGAACTGGGGAGGAGATGGGGATGCTTTTGTTGTTGTGATTCTTGTAAATACTGATATTCTTGGGGAAATTACAGAAACATTTGAAGGATAATGGAAGGATTACCATCTGAGTAGCCCTGCAGTGAACTGACTCTTCTTTGCCAATGTCTCATCACCAGTGCACAGCTAAGCCTGAGCTATTTTGGATGTACTGTAAAAAGTGCAGAGCAGAAGGAGATAATCACTTCTCCTGGCTGTGGTGCTGCTCATGCAGCCCTAGATGCTGTTGGCCACCTTCTCTGCTGGGTCCTGTTTTGCCTCATGAAACTGAAGGACCACCACAGCCTTTTCCCACAGAGCTGTTGCCCAGCCACACAGCTCCTGGCCTCTGTCACTGCAGCCTGTAATTCCCCTGCTCAGTCCTTGGGTCTTTTTAGAAGATGGACGCAAGATTGGCTTTTTGCTTTCTCCAGACATTACGACCTCACAAAATGTGTTGGAACAGCCTTGCTATGACATCATCCTGGTCTCTTAGCACCCTAAGATCCATCCCATCTGGTGCAACAGACTCTTAATGCTTGACCTTACCTAAGTAACCTCTGACTTCATCTCCATCCACTGCTGTGTTCTGGCTGGGCTCTGCCTTTTAGGCACACACAACTGAGAGACCTTGCTGGAGAAGACAAAGGCCAAGAGTACCTCAAACCTGTCTATTCCTCCTCTTATGAAACCCAACAGTGGCCACACATTCTCTTCATTTCTTCTTTCACTTTTCCTCAAGTAGGAACAGCTGATTGTTTTGCCCCTGAACTCCCTTGCAAGTGTCAACTCTGCAGCTTTCCTAAAACCAACCCTATTTCTGAATTCCTTCTTTCTTTCAAGTCTCTGCATCCATCTCCTGTATGCTTCCTTTTTGCCATGGAGCTTTCCCAGGAATTTCCTGCTTCCTCAAGCATCTCTCCTGAATATCTCTTCTTGTTTTCCTGACTGTTGGTGCAGACGGTCTTGGACTTGAAAAGCGCTGTCCTTGAAGACCAGCTCTACTGAGCTCTGCTGCCCTTCTGTGCTGCTCACATGGGCTCCCCCACTACAAATCACAAGACTAGGCCAAAGCCTCCTCCTCTGAGGTGGGGCATCTGCACTTTTCTATTTTCCTTCCTGTCACGAATCGATAAATATCCGGTCGGGAAAGGTACGAATTTCTCAGTTGCAGAATTAAGACACAATGGTGTCATACACATATGTTGGTTATTTATTTCATTCATACACAAAGGATAATGGCGGGGAAAGAAAGAGAAAGAAAGAAGAGAGAGAAAAAAAGAAAAAAAAGAGGTGATAAAATACCACTATGGAAAGTCAGCGTCCTAAAGTCCGTCTTACAGAGTGGGTGGGGTGGGCGCCTCAAAAGGATGACAATGGCTCCACGGAGAATCGGCTTCCCCAAAGTCTGTCTGAGTGGGATGGAGTTCCACACACAGGTTCATGCGGCGACACTTTTTGTAGTCCTTTTTATCAGCCCCCTGCTTCTTGATGTTTTGGGGGCCTTTACCAGTCTTTCCATCTTAGGAGGTCAGGTGCTTCCTGCCTGTGGTTTAGCTTGTGATTGCTGCATCATGCTGATCTGTCTCTGTGGTGGTGGGCGTTAGCTCTCTGCAAATGTAAGGCCCGCTTGTTCTTGGTAAGCCGTGCTGTTACCTGAAGCATGTTGTTACCTGATGTCCAGCAAGACAGTGTCCACAAAGTCATTTTGCATCCCCCAGAGCAGGCCTCCATTGTGCAGTCCCTTGGCAATGCTGTGCATGCTTGGTATCGTCCCGGGCCTGAGCTCATGCACAGGGTTTGGCTCTATTCTGGGGGAAGGGTACAAAAACAAGACACCCCGTTTTGCAGTTCTTGGATTTTATAAGCATGTGTTGCTCCTTCAGCTACAAAACCAGGATATTTGTCTAGACATTCTTTCACAGTTATTGAAGGTTTTAGCATTGTGGTTTGTGGACGTTTTGCTCAGTTCCATCCATCCTTTAGCGATATTGAGACATTAATTAACCTTTTCTGTCTCCGACAAGGGAGGTAGATTCAGATTAGATATTAGGAATTTTTTTTTTTAACCTGAGGGTGGTGGAACCCTGGCCCAGGTTGCCCAGAGAGGTGGTGGATGTCCCGTACCTGGTAAAATTCAAGGCCAGGTTGGATGAGGCTCTGAGGAACCTGATCTGGTTGAAGACGTCCGTGCTCCCTGCAGAGGTGTTAGACTAGACAACATTTAAAGGTTCCTTCCAAACCTAAATATTGTAGGATTCTAAAATTTCCGCATAAATAACATTATTCTTGGCATTCAATCTTCCTGGGGTTTTTTTTGATCCAAACACCTCATGGAAAAATGGCGCTAGACTCCTTGTGTAGAGAGACACAATAAAGAAACCAGTTCAAAATTGTTTTTCCAAGCTCCCATCTCTATTGAACTTTTCCGGAGCAAGGTGCAGCTGCAGCATGCAGGAGGGGTTCAGGAGCCAAGAGCCCAGATGCCGCATGGGGACCTACGGCCTTTCCAATGCTCTCCAGTTTACCCCTGCCCTGGCACCTTGTTCAGAATCAGATCCCTCTCAAGTACCCAGGTGCTGCTTTGACCTTCAGAGAGTCAGAAGCCTCGCCTCGTCTCTCAGCAATAGGATTATCTCTTCATGCAGCTCCTTCACTGTGTTTGTATCTACCTGTGAAAAGCATCTCCAGTGAGGTTATCCCTTGTGGGTGGTGAACCTCATTGGAAGCACCTTAGACTTAGCATACAGATGAGGAGTGTGGGTTCTTGTTTATTAAACTTTACCATCCTCTCCTTCCCTTTGTTTGCAATGAAGGAAACCCTGCTGTGCCTGTGTGCAGCCAGGTCTCTCAGGAAAGCAGGTGGGAGTTGGTGCAGAGGAGCTGTCACCTCCAGCTGCAGACTTGGGTGGAGAAGTCTGGTGTCAGGAAAAGTGATGCAAGTCCCAGGGGGTCGATGAGAGAAATGGTGGGGCTGGAGTGGTGAGGAATCAGGTTGTCCATGCAGTGTCTGACCTCCAGGAGGAGCTGGTCCTACCCATCCTGATACCATTAGCAAATCCCCTGCATCCATATCTACTGGACAATGCTGCAATCACTCCTTCTGACAACTGAAAAAGTAATAAAATTGAAAGAAAATTAAGAAACTTAAAAGTGAAAAATACTTTTGTGTTGAATACTCAGTGAAAACTTCCCCTTTATGTCCACTCTGGAGACCTCTCCAATTAGCTGTCCAAGACTTGAAGATTGTAGGAAATAATTGGAGGAGACATGGCTTTTTGCATTTTAACGAGCCCCAGGGTGCATTTGGTGCTGAGACCATGAACCTCAGACACTGAGAGGAGCCTGGACAAACTCCTGAAGAAGCCAATGTCAGAAGCAACCCCTACAGTTTCAGGGAGCATTAATGGGTCCCACTGGGGATCATTACCAACAAAGCCTCCCTGGGGGCTGATTAGAGGAGAAAATGGGAGGCAGAGATGAGAGGCAGGCAAAGGCGATGTAAAGGTGGCTCTGATGCTGAGTGAACCTCCATGTGTTGCATGAAGACAAAGGGCCATGGCCTGACCCCCAGCCCCTGGGAAGGGAGATCCTGTGGGTCACACATTGCTCAGGGCTTTTCCTGGGGCAGTGTGATGTGGGAATGTGTGATGCCAAGTGCAGAACTACGGTGCGATGGTTATGGGTCTCTCCTTGGTGGGGTGAGGAGGCCTTCATGTCCTGGTCCCACCAAGGTATGGTGTCTCCCGGTAGGCCTTGGTGGTTCACATAACAGCCATAGTGGTGATAAAGTCCTTGTCTCTGTTGGGGGCTTTTAGCCTTGCCACAGCCCTTGACCATCTCCACCACAGGGTGTTCTACAGAGTCTCACATCTGCGGCTCTTTCCCTGCAGGCTTTAAAAATCTTCCTTGCTTCCCCACCTCGCTCTCACCTGAAGATCTCACTGCCCTTACGCTTTCCATTCCCTCTAGCTGTTCCTTGAAACACAAAGCGATGGTATGGTCCAGGATCTCTGTTCGTGACCTGTACAGAACAGAACTACCCTTGGAGAGACATTTCTTTCTGTTTTTTTTTCCCTGTCTCAACAGCCTAAGTTACACTTTCTTCCATTATTTCCTTGTCATGCTTTTACTACTGTGAAGCAAAGCTCCACCATCTCTGAAACCACCCTTCAAGCACTCTCAGGCTACTCCTACTCTCAGCCTCTCCGTCTCTGGGCCAAAGATGCCCAGGTCCTTCTTCCTCTATTCACAGAACATATGCTTGAGGCTCTGAAGCCCATCTTGGCAGACCACCTCTGGGCACTCTCCAGCTCCTCCCAACTCCTCCAAAATGTGGAACTGCAGACAGGGACACACCTGTGTATGGAGTCACACCACTGCTGGGTTGAAGGGGAAGGTAACTCAAGTGGTCTGATTTGACACATTCTTCCTAATGCAGCCCCAGCTGGCCTTGTTCATGGTGAGCAGGCACCACTGGCTTGTAGGGCGTCCCTCGTAGTGCCTTCTCCTCAGAGTCACTTCTCAGCATGTCAGGTTACAGTTGATCCAATAAATGGGGTTGTTCTCCCCTCTGGTGCAGGACTGGCCACTTCTTCTGGCAAACTTCAAGAGGTTTCTCTTGGCCAATTCCCCAAGTTACTCAAAGTTCTCCTGGACTTAAGCTCCATTTGGTCGGCTGTTAATGTCTGTGTGCTGATGGCTCACCCTGACTGAGGTGTGTCTGACACAATAACAGCAGGAGAAGTTTCAGGACACTATATAAAAAATAAAAGACGTACTAGTTTAATTTCTGTCCCAGCTATGAATTACTGTGACAACCATCTCGGCAACACCAAATGGGGATACAAAGCAAGCAAATCAAGCACCAGTGGAAACCGAGTCGATGAAAGTTGGTGTGCCAGGCAGTGTTCGTGGAAAAAGTTATACCTATATAGACAGACAGACAATATGACTCCCTCCAGGAGCTGGTCTTCAACCCTTCTGGCCAATGTTCTTCTGTCTTCTCTTGCTGACCCCTCAGCTCTCAGATACAAAAATAAGGCATATACAGCGTGAAAGCAAGGATGAATAACTGGGAGAAACAAACAGATATTATCCACGCATCCAGGAATGAAGTCAGGAAAGCTAATACCCAAATGGAATTGAATCTGGCCAGGGATGTCAAATCAAAGACAACAAGAATGGCCTCAACAAGTACATAGGTGAGAAAAGGAAGACTATGGAAAATGTGGGCCCCTTGCTCAACGATCAAGGGACTGGCTTACACAAGACATGGATAACATGGAGGTACTGAATGCTTTCTTCACCTCTGTCTTCACTAGCAAGACTGGCTTTCAGGAATCCCAGGTCCTAGAGACCAGTGGGAATGGCTGGAACAAGGGAAATATACTCTAGGTAAAAGAGTTAGGGGTCAGGGAACAGTGACTTTTTGATGTCATTTTGAGGACACTCTTGATAATCTTTGATCGATGATGGTGACTGGGAGAAGTGCCTGAAGACAGGAGGAAAGCAAATGTCAGTCCCATATTCAAGAGTGGCAAGAAGGAAGAACGAGGGAACTACAGGTCTGTCACCCTCAGTTTGATCCCCTGGAAGGTGATGGAGAAGCTAATCCTAGAAACCATTAACAGACACTTAAAAAACAATAAAGTGATCAGGAGTTGTCCGCGTGGCTTCACCAAGGGGAAATCATGCTTAAAAACTTGATAAACCTCTAGGATGAAGTGACTGACCCAGTAGATGAGGGGAGAGCAGTGGATATTGCCTGCCTGGCCTTCAGGAAGGCTTTCAACACTGTCTGCCCTAGGATCCTCATACAGAAGCTGTTGCTGTGTGGACTGGATGAGCAGACTGTGAGGTGGGACGTGAGGAAACTCATGAAGTGCAACAAGGGGAAGCACAAAGTCCTACCCCTGGAGAAGCACAGCCTCATGCACCAATGTTTGACGGGGACAACCAACTAGGAAGCAGCTTGGCGGGAAAGGCCTCAGGGGTCTCGCTGGGCACCAGGTTGAACATACGCCAGTAACATTGTGTGGACGGCCACACTCAGAGAGTGGTGGTCAGTGGCTCAATGTCCAGGTGGAGACTGGTGAGGAGTGGCGTCCCTCAGGGGTCCGTATTAGGTCCAGCCCTGTTGAACATCTTTGTTGGCGACATGGACAGTGGAACAGAGTGCACCCTCAGCAAGTTCGCTGACGACACCAAGCTGTGTGGTGCCGTCGACACGCTGGAAGGGAGGGATGCCATCCGGAGGGACCTTGACAGGCTGGAGAGGTGGGCCTGTACCAACCTCATGAAGTTCAACCAGGCCAAGTGCAAGGTCCTGCATCTGGGTCATGGCAATCCCAGGCACAAATCCAGGCTGGGCGGGGAATGGATTGAGAGCAGCCCTGAAGAGAGAGACTTGGGGGTGCTGGTGGATGAGAAGCTCAACATGAGCCAGCAATGAGCCCTTGCGGCCCAGAAGGCCAACCGCATCCTGGGCTGCATCAAGAGAAGCGTGGCCAGCAGGTCGAGGGAGGTGATTCTCCCCCTCTACTCTGCCCTGGTGAGACCTCACCTGGAGTACTGTGTCCAGTTCTGGAGCCCCCAGCACAAGAAGGACATGGACCAGGTGGGTGATCAGAACTTCATTCTGTAGGTATTTGGATTTTCTGTTTTTACACAGGAAAATGAAACAAATACTGATCCAACCCACTTATTTTCACACACAGTAGATGCCTCTCCAGCACTGCTGGTTTGCATGGGTACTCTGGACTGCCAGCGAGAAACTGATATTTCTGACAAAAGCATTGGTGCACACTCAAATGGAGTCCTCTGTGCAGTTTTGGAACTCACCGTTTTAAAAGAAAGTGAAGGTCCTTTAGTGTGCCCAGAAGTCGTCAACAAAGTTGGTGAAAGGGCTGGAAGGCATGTGCTATGAGGAGCGGCTGAGGACTCCGGACTTGTCTAGTTTTGGGAAAAGGAGACTGAGGAACAACCTGATTGCTCAGACTATCAGAGTGTGTCCGGAGGAGGGCGACCATGATGGTGAAAGGTCTCAATTGCAAGGTTTCTGCGGAGCAGCTGAGGTCACTTGGTTTGTTCAGCTTGGAGAAGAGAAGGCTGAGGGGTGACCTCATTGCAGCCTACAACTTCCTCAAGGCGGGCAGTGGTGGAGGAGGTGCTGATCTCCTCCCTCTGGTGCGCAGTAATAGGACAAGTGGAAATGAAATGAAGCTGCGTCAGGGGAAGTTCAGATCAGAAATAAGGAAAAGATTCTTCACTGAGAGGATGGCTGGCCACTCAAACAGGCTCCCCAGGAAACTGGTCACAGCACAAAGTCTGTCAGAGTTCTAGGAGCATCTGGATGATGCTCTTAGTCATATGGTTTGGGTTTAGGTAGTCCTGCGAGGAGCAGAGGGGTGGACATAGTGATTCTGTGGGCTCCTTCCAACTGGAGATATTCTAGGATGCTGTCGTTCTAGAATCCTTGTCACATCTGACTGGACTGTTCTGTTCTGTTCTATTGTATTCTATTCCATTCCATTCCATTCCATTCTAAACAAACCAGAACTCCTAGTGTAAAACAACCGCCAGGTCATGTGTCTGTGACTGGCAGGTTCTCAGGCACAAGTGACATCATAGTCAACACCACAGCCCTGTGTCTGCTGATGGCTAGTCACTCAAGCACACTGGAGACTAAAGTAAGCCCATGTTCCCCTCCATGGCCAAGTGCCTCCTACTGGCTTATGACTTTCTCAGAAACAATTGATGTCATAAAAATAAGCCAAAACCATCCGCCTTCTTGTGGCCTATCAACTGATGAAACAAAAGTAAAATCATTGTGATCTTCCAAGACATGTATCTTTCAACTTCTCCAGTAGACACAACCAAGCCATGTTCCTGCTGCTGACCTGTCCTGTACTCTAGTGGAAGGGACTTGCCAACTCATATTCAAGGCCTCTTCCTGGAAGGACTCACCAGGAACTTGGGCAGAGAGGATCTCAGAATCAGTGTGGCAGCCAGGCACCTTCTGCTGGCCTGTCAGGTTGCTGACAGATGTGAGCTTAGAAGTACCTATCCCAGCCACGAGTCAAGGGCTGACCTATCAGCTCCTTCAGAAAGAAGTGACCTCACAGCCCCTTTCCCAGCCATGTTCCTGCTGCTGGCTTCTCAACTCCAAAGAGAGAAGTGACCTCACAGCCTCCCTCACAGCCATGTGCCTCCTGCTGGTCCATGAGATCCTGAGGCACAGCTGACCACACCACAGCACGCTCACCCATCTCCCCCTTGCGGCCTATGAGCTGATCAGATACAGGTCACCTCACATTCCTCTTCCAACACCATGACATTGCTCTTGGTCCTCACAATCCCTGCCCTGCCCCAAGGGACCACACAGCTGAAGGCAGGGTGAGGAGAGAGGATGATTATGAGCGCGTTAGAGCGTGGGAAAGAGGGTTTCAGCAGTTAGGGTAGGGCTGTGGGATTAGAGCTCACCTTTGAGAGTTAGGGATTAGGCAAAGGCTTAGGGGCAAGGTCTGGTGTTCTGCTGAGGGTGCCTGGTTAGTGTTTAAGGCGTGGGCTAGCTTTGTGGGCTAGGGTTTTGATTAGGGCTGGAGCCAGGGCTAAGATTAAGGCTAGAATTTAAATACCAGAGATAAAGGCTAGGGGCTAGGGTGAGCAGTAGGGTAAGAGTGTGGGTAAGGGATTGTGGGTTTGAGATTTGGCTTAGGTGTAAGGTTTGAGGTTAGGGACAGCTTAACCTCAGTTAGGTCAGTACTGGTGGATTGCTGTCAGGGTGAGCAGTGGCCTTTAGGAACAGGTTAGGGCTTAAGGTTCCTGGTTAGAGATAGTGTCAGGGATTCACATGAATGTTTCACAGTCGGTGTTTTCACAGCAACATCACTATAACCCATTTGTCCTCCTCAAAATATTTTTTAATCTTTTGGCCAAGTCTCTCTTCCCTCCCCCAGAGCTCTCATCTCTCTTGCCCAGCCTTCTCCTAACCTCCCCCAGTGTGCCATCTTATTGGGGGCAGCTTGCTGACGACCTTCATGACCGCACAGTATCTCTCTCCCTGCTGCTGACCAGTCAGAAGTGACCTCACAGCCAGTGTCTGAGGGGAAACGTTGTGCTGCTGTGCTTGAAATTACAGTCTCTTCACGGCCCACCCAGCAGCGCTGGAGGAAGGTGATGCTCTGCACCATCACAGAGGTACCCTGCCTGCAACCCAGCTCATGCACCAGAAGGGTTCCTGGGCTCCCTTTCCCACACGGGTGCTCCAGTCAGCACAGGGTATCTTGGACGCAGTGGCCACCTCTGTGTAACCAACTGAATCTAGTCCAGAATGGGAGTTTTTGAAAAACATTGAAAGCTATGCAGAGAAAGCACTCTGAAACAGCTTCTTTTCTGGCAGTATTAGGCTTTTAATGATTTTTTAATGAAATTTTGCTGATCACTGAGGGATTCTGCTAGTATCTGGCTCCTTGGAGGACTGTCTGCTACTGACAGCATTTACTCCTGATCATCCAACCAGCTTCCTACCAACCACATCATCCACCTCTTCAGGCCACATGTTAACAATCTGCTCTAAGGAGACTACGGGAGATCACTTTCAAGGACTTGGAAAAGTTCAGGTACACAACACGCCCTTCTCCCCCTACCACATGGATTCAGCAATCTCTTTCTTGTCCTTTAGATGCCACCAGCACCCTTCTGCCCCTTCCCACACCACAAGCCTTCTCCATATCACACATTTCCAGAGGAGAGCACACGAGGCAGTGCACATCAGTCCAGGTCCACGGGGCCTGTTCAGAAGAGAACCAGAAGTGATTTCTCCCAGCAGGCCCATGAATCCAATGGGTTCTCGGTGTGGCGCAGAGCTTTCCTGAGCATTTTCCTCAGGGTTCCCCTTCCCCCCAGACTTTCTAGTCTAAAGGCTGTAGATGAAGGGGTTGACAAGGGGTGTGAGGAACGTGTAGAGAAAGGACTTTGTCAAATGATCACAGGAAGACTTGTCTGGGCATCACACACCCAAGGTACGGGCGTCATGAAAAACAGTGGCACAAGTGAGGTGAGAGGAGCATGTGGAAAAGGTCTCTACCTGCCTGCACACGCTAGATGGGAGATCTGCTCCAGGGTGGCAGCTCTGATGCACACAGGATGGCCACGTGAACAGAAAGGGGGGGATGGGATCTAAAAAGCAGGTTATGAACGGGAAGAGCATGGGTGTCACGGTGTCACCGTGTGAGAGCTCCAGCAATGGGGTGAATTCACCGAAGAAGTGGTCAGCTCTGCCTGGGCCACAGAAATATATCTGGGACATGACTGCAATGATTAATGCTGATGGCAGAAATCCTCCTAGGGAAGGTGCAGTTGTCCTCTGGAGACAGATGTCGCAGTTCATGAGACTTGTAAACAGCAGAGGGTGGCACACAGCCCAGTACTGATCATAGGGTGTGGTCCCACTCAGCAAGAATGACAACTACAAAACCTATAAAGGCTGGGGCAGTAAGGAGTTCCACTATGAGTCATACATTGAAGAAGATGGACACAGGATCGCTTCTGGAAAACATTCAGTCATCATTTTCCATGCTGCTTCCTTGAGCTCCTGGTTCCTCATGCTGTAGATGAGGGGGTTCAGTGCTGGAGGCACCAATGAGTACAGAGCAGCAACCAGTAAATTCAAAGATGAGGAGGAGATGGAGGGGGGCTTCAGGTAGGCAAACATGGCAGTGCTGAGAAAAAGGGAAACCACGGCCAGGTGAGGGAGGCACGTGGAAAAGGCTTTGTGCCGTCCCTGCTCAGAGGGGATCCTCAGCACAGCCCTGAAGATCTGCACATAGGACACAAAAATGAACACAAAACAGCCAACAAAGACAAAAGCACTAAATGCAAGAAGTTGAAATTCCCTGAGGTAGGTTTCTGAGCAGGAGAGCTTGAGGATCTGGGCGATTTCACAGAAGAACTGGTCCACAGCATTGCCCTGGCAGAGTGGCAGTGAAAATGTATTGGCAGTGTGCAGCAGAGCATTGAGAAACCCACTGCCCCAGGCACCTGCTGCCATCTGGACACAAGCTCTGCTGCCCAGGAGGGTCCCATAGTGGAGGGGTTTGCAGATGGCAATGTAGCGGTCATAGGCCATGACAGTGAGAAGCCAGTACTCTGCTGAAAGGAAAAAGATGAATAAAAAGGCCTGTGTAGCACATCCTGAGTAGGAGATTGCCCTGGTGTCCCAGAGGGAATTGGCCATGGCTTTGGGAACAGTGGTGGAGATGCACCCCAGGTCAAGGACAGAGAGGTTGAGGAGGAAGAAGTACATGGGGGTGTGGATGCGGTGGTCACAGGCTATGGCAGTGATGATGAGGCCGTTGCCCAGGAGGGCAGCCAGGTAGATGCCCAGGAAGAGCCAGAAGTGCAAGAGCTGCAGCTCCCATGTGTCTGCGAATGCCAGGAGGAGGAACTCAGTGATGGAGCTGCTGTTGGACATTTTCTGTTTCTGGGCATGGGGACCTGTCCAAGGAGAAAAGGCAATGAGATAAGGCAGCGTCGTCTAAGCAAAACCTACTCCAGTTCCCATGGAACCACCCCAGACTTCCTTGCCCCTTTCAGGGAGACGTTTCTCATGTTCCTTGTATGAGCTCCACATGGTGCTGGCGGAGGTGCCACTGGGAGCAGGGAGCACTGCTGTGACGTCTTGAAGGGCAAGTCCTGCCCTACAGAAATAGGTAAATAGGAACACAGAATCATCTCAGATTAAAGTCTCAGGAATTTCGCCGATGACACCAAGTTGTGTGGTGCCGTTGACACGCTGGAAGGGAGGGATGCCATCCAGAGGGACCTGGACAGGCTGGAGAGGTGGGCCCGTGCCAACCTCATGAAGTTCAACTAGGCCAAGTGCAAGGTCCTGCACCTGGGTCATGGCAATCCCAGGCACAAATACAGGCTGGGCAGAAAATGGATTGAGAGCAGCCCTGAGGAGAAGGACTTGGGAGTGCTGGTGGACAAGAAGCTCAACATGAGCTGGCAATGCGCCCTTGCAGCCCAGAAGGCCAACCGCATCCTGGGCTGCATCAAGAGAAGCATGGCCAGCAGGTCGAGGGAGGTGATTCTTCCCCTCTACTCTGCCCTGGTGAGACCCCACCTGGAGTACTGTGTCCAGTTCTGGAGCCCCCAACACAAGAAGGACATGGACCAGTTGGAGAAGGTCCAGAGGAGGGCCACGGAGATGATAAAAGGGCTGGAGCACCTCTCTTATGAGGCCAGGCTGAGAGAGTTGGGGCTGTTCAGCCTGGAGAAGAGGAGGCTCCGGGGAGCCCCGATAGCGGTCTTCCAGTTCCTCAAGGGGGCCTACAAGAAAGATGGGGAAAGGCTGTTTAGTAGGGCCTGGTGCAATAGGACGAGGGGTAATGGTTTTAAAATAGAGGGGGGTAGATTTAGATTAGAAATTAGGAAAAAATTTTTTATGATGCGCATTATAGAACACTGGAACAGGTTGCCCAGAAATGTGGTGGAAGCCTCATCCCTGGAAACATTCAAGGCCAGGCTGGATGAGGCTCTGAGCAACCTGATCTAGTTGGGGATGTCCCTGCTCCTTGCAGGGGGGTTGGACTAGATGACCTTTGAAGGTCCCTTCCAACCCTAACCATTCTATGATTCTATGATTCTATGAAATCTACTTTTGATACCAATGAGCTTTGCAACCTTGCTGCTCCCAATTTGCTTCACAGCAAAGTGACTCTGCAGAGCAAGAGAATTCCCTGCGGCTCAGCACAGAGTGAGCGGAGCTGGTCTGTCTCTCCGTCCCAGATGCCCTGGACTTGCAGCTTTCTGAGACTGAAGGTGATCACACTGCTGTGTTTCTGTGAAAAGCCAGCAGACACTGCTGAGAGCACAGGGATCCACTGCAGACCACAGAATGTCTCACCCTTACTCAAGGTCTCAGCACCTCGCTTCTAGCCCACAGCACTCACGGCTCATTTCACCAACACAAAAGCAGGGTTTTGGCCTTAGCATCTCTCTGCTGAACCATGGGGTGTGCAGGTAACACAAAGATGTTATGGGAGATGTTTTCATCCTGAAAGGAAACTCACATCCTGGAAGGATACTGGAAGAAGTTACAGTAAGAGTTTTAAAAATGGTATCTCACTGAGGGAAAACCAGCTCCTGCCCCAGCCCCACAGCCTGCATTGCCCACAGCCCCACAGCTGAAAGCTGGGACACTTGTTCCCACGGACACAGCTGCAGGAAAGGACCCACAAGATCAGGGGGTGACTCTGCAGCTGGAACTCCCCTCCCCAGACAGCCTGACAGCAAGAACAAGATCCCAGCAGCAACACCACAGAGAGGTGGAGGCACAAGGGCAAATACAGCCAGGGCGCGGCTGAGAGAGGACAGGGCAGAGGCAGGCGGGCACTGGGGACAGCGTCCCCCTCCCCCAGCTGTGCGTGCCCCCTCCCCGACACCACCATTGCCGGGCAGCTGCTCTCAGCCCCTGTGCTCTGCAGAGGGCAGTGGGCACGTGGCTGGAGAGCTGCAGCACGGCTCTGCTGGAGCTCTGGCTGCAGAGGAGGGGGTTCATGGCTGGGACCCCGCAGCCCTGAGGGCAGAGGCTTGGGTGGGTGGGAGAGGAGGCCAGGGGGCTTGCTCAGAGCAAGGGGTCTGCACTGGAGGGGATGCTACAGAGATTTCTGAATTCTCCCTCCCACAACATTTCTGGGTTTAGTTTCCTCTCATTCCTTGATCGTAACTGTGATGCCTGGGGATTTTCCTCCTGGGCGTTGTTTCCCTGTCTGATCTCTTTTCCCTGTCAGCACTCACAGACCCCATCCCACCCTCTGTGCACTCTCCCTGGCCCTACACACACCTGCCTGTTTGCAGAGCACTGGCTGGGTGCCTGTTCCTGTTTGGAGGTTCCAAAGGCCAGGGCAGGACAACGCTGCTGGGTGCAGCACGGGTGATGCTGGTGCTGTCCCTGGGCAGAGAAGTGGCTGAAGGCACTTGAGGAGGCGCTTAGCAGACCAACTGACCACTCACACTTACAGCTCAGGAGTCTCAAGGACTTGTCCAAGTTTGACAGCTCCTTTTTTGATTTCTCTTTCCCTCCCCACCTTCATTAGACCCCTACCCTCAGAGTAGGAAAACAAAAACAGAGACTCAGGAAAGCGCTTTATCTCTATAGCAAACCCTGCCTTGACCTTCCTCTTGACACATACCCTTGGAAGTTTCCCAGTGGTGACGTGGAGCTGTGAGCAGCCCTGACCCACACAGCACCCTCTCGACAGCAGAAGGACCCTGCTCAGCCACAAGTTGTTCCTCCCACCCACAGCCTCTCCCCAAACACCATGGGGAGCTCCCCGGGCAGGCTGAGTGCTGAGGCCAGCAGAGGCAGAGTCCCTGCCCCAGCACACAGCCCCTGGGGCGCAGGGACCCTGCTCTGAAGGACAGCCCTGGGCACCCCTGGCTGCACACACACATTCACACCCTGCAGCCGTCCCTGGGAGAAGGCAGCCGTCGTGCCCTGTCCCTCTGGCCGTGCAGCTGAGAAGCCCTCGTGTGGAACACATCCTGCTCCTCTACTGTGAAAGTCCTCCTGACTGTGGGATGTGACAGCTTTTGGAGGTCTTTCCACAAACTACAGACACATTGACCTTCACGCAAGTACTTACCACGTAAAGGGCTGTGAATTTTTCTCTCCTGTTGAGTTCTCAACTCTTCTCCCACCCCAGGCTGCCTTTATCCTCTCTGTGCCTCGCTCCTCTCCCCTCAGCTCCTGCAGGCAGAGCCCTCAGCCCTGCTGCGCTTGGCAGAGGAGCTGCTCCTGGGCAGAGCTGTCTCTCTGCAGCGCTGCCCTGTTACCAGCAGCTCCCTCCATCCCAGGAGCCCGGCCCAGCTCAGCAGCAGAGGCCCAGCCCAAGGCGGCACTTTCTCTGTCCCCTCGGGGCTCCCTCCAGCTGTCCCTGGGGCTGCAGGGGAACCTGCTGGGAAACAGCCTGGAGCCAGCACTGATGGTCCCTCAGCCGGGGAGACAGGCTTCTTTCCAGAAGCACAATTTCTCCCCTCAAAGTTACATCTAATTTTTTTTTTTTTAAATTGGACAGGACTCCCAGACAGAGACAGGCAGGGATCTCCTTTACCCCTCCTGAGAGAAGGGGTTCAGCTGAGGCAATGAAGGCCTCTCATCCTGCGTTTCTGTTCCCAGCATTTGAAGGAGACTCAGCTCCCTCCCATGCACACCACAAACCTACTTCGGCCACTGATCAGGTGTGCACGGAATGGACACCTGCATGTGAGCGTCTTCTCTCAACTCCCACGCTCACTAGTGGAGATGGAGGGCAGGAGCGAGGTGTTCAGGTGCAAATACCTGGCCACAGGGGAGCTGCCGGAGGTGGTGAAGGTACCTGCAGGTAACTGCAAGCTCTGATGGAGAAGTTCGCAGAGACAGGGCAACATGTCAGAGATCATCTGTTCTCCAAAGACAGCATCCTCTAGGCACAGCAATGGTTCACATCAAAACTCAGTTGACACTCAAAGTGGCATTCAGAGGCACCAATGTGAGCTGCTGCTACTTCAGGAACAGTTAGAAAGGAACCAGAAGTCTTGTGGGATGACTGCTAAATTTGGAAAGAGTCGGTGTAGGGAGAATTGCAGAATCATAGAATGGTTAGGGTTGGAAGGGACTTTTAAAGATCATCTTGTCCAACTCCCCTGCAAGGACCAGGGACATCTCCACCCTTATCAGGTTGCTCAGAGCCCCGTCCAACCTGACCTTGAATGTTTCCAGGGCATCCACCACCTCTCTGGGCAACCTGTGCCAGTGTTCTACCACCCTCAGTGTAAAAAAAACTTTTCTAATGTCTAATCTGAATCTGCCTCTTTCTATTTTCAAACTATTACCTCTCATCCTATCACAGCAGACCCTACTGAAGAGTTTCTCCCCATCTTTCCTGTAGGCCCCCTTTAGGAACTGGAAGGCTTCTATAAGGTCTCCCCAGGGATTTCTCTTCTCCAGGCTGAACAGCCCCAACTCTCTCAGCCTGCCCTCACAGGAGAGGTGCTCCAGCCCTCTGATCATCTTTGTGGTCTCCTCTCTGGACACACTCCAACAGGTCCATGTGCTTCTGATGCTGGGGTCTCCAGAACTGGATGCAGTACTCCAGGTGGGTCTCATGAGAGCAGAGTAGAGGTAGATCTGAGATAATCTATGTCTTTGCCTCAGTTGCCCCCAGCAACATCTCCCAGACTTTTGTGCTTTGAGGCAGGATTCTGGATGAGAACAACCAAGGGTGGATGGGGATCAAGGCAGGGGTTACTTGAGAAAACTACACCCTTACCAGTCCTTGAGACCAGGAGATTTGCAGACAAGGGTGCTGATAAAGTGTTTTTTCCTCAGGAGATCCTGGTCCGTTACGATCCCACTTAGGAAGGTGATCAAACTCCATGAGGTATCATTTCAACTGCTGTTCGTTAGGTCTAGCACTATAAGAGGAGTATCACAGAGGCAATCTTGTCTCCCTTGAGAAGGTGAGAACCCCAGGTGGTGAAACATTGAACGGGCTTCCGATCCAAACACTGCACAGCCTGTAGACCCCATCCATAGAACACTGCCTTCTGTTTTGGCCAGTCAAGCTACTACAGGATTTTCTCACTAGGAAACAACTCCATTCATCTTCTCTACAGTCAAACTGAAATGATGTTTTCATGAGATCTTTCTGCTGCACTGTGCGATACAGGCAAAGCCACGCAGCAGACGTAATGTCCAGTACAAAGCAGGACCAGCCTGCAGACTCTGTGTGACACTGCTGCTGAGGCTGTCCTGTGGCCAAAGGATCCATGCAGCACAGCACAGGTTTCAAGGCCGTGGTGTACGTGCAGCACAGTGCAGTCCAGCGCTAACTGCTTGATGTACCATGGTCTTCTGGTAGGGATCAGTGCTCAGGTTTCCCTGTGAGAAGATTGTGTTCTTCTGTGGTGCCACAGCTGAGTTGCTGTGCCCCAAATGTGCACTGTTAGGAGGACCCCCATGTCTTGTCACAGCAATGTGACATTTTTGGATTGAATTAGATGTGGTGAGACACCTTGCTCAACTGGGGTGCTGCGATGGAGGGACACAAGCTCTGCCAGAGGGAATGGCAGGGAGGATGAGGATGAGGAGGATGACCAATGTGTGAAGGAGCAGCTTCTCTATGAGCTGGGCAAGAGGTTGAGTTAGCTTGTGTGAGTGAGGATGGGAGAAGAAGTCAGTACGGTGACATTGTCTTGGCAGATCTAAACTACGTGATCGAGCAGAGTAGGCAGAAAAAGTCTTCTGTCAGCAACCTGAGGAAGTCTCCAGCTTAACGAGCTGGTTCCCATGGGGGACGGTAAGTGCCCTGGCATTCACTGGCCAGGCAAACAACACGGTGCCAACAATCTGGAGGTTCTTGGGATGACTTCTTAGCACAGCTGCCAGGTGGGACAACAAGGGTGATGCTCACCTGGACCTGATGCTGACCAAGAACAAAGAGCTGGCCATGGCTATGACAATCTGTGTCAGCCTTGGCTGTCATCACCATGAAATAGCAGGGTCCCAAGCACAAAGGGCAGCGAGCAAGGCCAGCAGCAGAGCACGGGCCCGTGGACTGCGGAGCAGGAGTCTGTGCTGTCCTTGGGAGACTGATACAAGCGGTGCCTTGGGGAGCAGCTCTGAAGGGTGGAGGAGCTCAGGCAATCCGGTAGGCCTTACAGGACAGCCTCCTCCAAGGACAAGAGTGATCTCTCCAAATAACCTTGGAAAGAAGCAAGCATCTCAGGAGGCTGCTTGTCTGAACTGCCTGAGCTCCAGGACAGAAAGGCAGCACGCAGGAGGTGGAAGCAGGGGAAGCTGCAAAGGAGGAATTTAGATTTCACGAGAGCTCCCATAGTCTTGATAGTTGCGGAGAAGGGGAACAGAAGCAAAATGAGCTGATCCAGGCTTAGAGGGTCATGCTGAACGAGTCACACTCTGCCTGGAGGCCTGTAACAAGTGTGCACTGCAGACATTTGCATCTTGACTGCATGCCTCAGGCTAGGAGATGGGGAATGTCCCTGGCTGTACCAGTCCATCCACATCTCTCGAGATGTTGAGTCTAGATGGTGCAGAGGGCCACAAAGATGATCAGTGGGCTGGAGCACCTTTCCTATGAGGACAGGCTGAGAGAGTTGGCACTGTTCAGCCTGAGAAGAGGAGGCTCAAGGGAGACCTTATAGGGGCCTTCTGGTCCCCCAAGGGGGTCTACAGTAGAGACAGGGAGGAACTCTTCAGTAGGCCTGTTGAGGAAGAATGAGGGGTAATGATTTTAAAATAGAAAAAGGTAGATTGAGATTAGACACCAGGAAAATTTTTTTTACAGTGGAGGTGGTGGCACACAGGAACAGGTTGCTCAGAGAGGTGGTGGATGTCCCATCCCTGGAAACACTCAAGGCCAGGTTGGACGGGGCTCTGAGCAACCTGATCCGGTTGAAGATGTTCCTGCTCACTGCAGGGGGTTGGACTAGATGACTTTTAAAGGTCACTTCAAACCCAAACCATTCTATGGTCTATGATCTCGAGAGGTACCTCTCAAACTGAACTGTTCTGTGAGCATAAAGGAGAAAAGTAAGGCAGAAAGATGTGAATTACACACAGCCCACAGAAATACAGAGTGGATGCTGTGGAGAGGACTCATGGTGGATCAGAGGAGGAGTGTGAGGAAGAAGGAGGGGCAGAGTTGGACTGTCGTACACTGATGGAACCTTTCAATTTCCCACCCCCCTGTGCCTGTCAGGGTTGAAGTGTGTAGAAGAATTGGGAATGAAGGAGCAATGTGAGCCTGGGAAAAAGGAGTCTGGTGGGGGAAAGACTTTGATATTTTTGTTGTAGTTTCTCACTATCCACATCTGTTAATTAACAATAAATTAAATTGATCTCTCCATTACCACTGACAATAATTAGTAAATGATTAGCCTGTCTTTATCTTGACCCATGAGCTATTCTGTTTTTTTTTTTTTTTTTATTTTTGTCCTGTTGAGTCAGGTCAGTGGGTGAGCAGCTGAGTTGGTGTCCTGCTGCTGGTCAAGGTTAACCCACCACAGGACCACATCAGGACTGCTGTGTCCAGTATGGAGCTCACCAGCACAAGAAAGGCCCTGACAGACTGGAGCGAGTCCTGCAGAGGCCAGAAGCTTGGGGCCTGGAGCATGTTATGGTCAAGGAGAGGCTGAGTGAGCTGTGTTTTTTGAGATCCCTCAGAGCCAAAAACTGGAGCAAGGACCCAGGCCAGTTGGTGGGATCTCCATCAATGGAGATTTTCAGTAGTTGTCAAGACAAGGCCATGAGCACCTGATCTAGCTGGAGCTGCCTGAGAAAGGGCTTGGCTGACAGACCAGCTGTGGCAAGAGCTGTGGTACTGGGTGTGTAATGACTTCCAACAGGAAAATAGTTTCCTTTTTATTAGTAATGGTGGTGGAGTTGGGCATCACTGAGCCCTGGAGGAAGAAGGAGGTGATCATGCATCAGAGGGTCCTTCTCAGGGCTGGGGTCTCTGGGCAGAAGTGGAACTGGCCAGTGTGTGGGACTGGTCTGGGACAATTTTTTCTGAGTCAGCTTCTTGGGATGTCAATGGAACATGGCACAGACCCTTAATCCCAACTGCATCGTTTGCCCTCTTCTCTGCCCCCACTATCTCCACTAACCAGGACAAATTCCTGGCCCTGGGGCTCCTCAAACAGCTCCCAACATCTCTTCACTTCCCTCCCTTGCCTGCTGAGTCCCCACTGACTCCTATGGCATTGCAGCATCCTCTTTGTGGATACCTTGATTCAATGCTTCGCTTTGGAACAACTTAATCTTTTGAGTTTCCATTCACTCCCACCCCGGGGTACATGGTGAGTCTGCATCCTGTCCTGACATCTTCATATTAATTTCCAGAGAAATTGTACATCCATCAGTGCGGTCATACATGAAGGAGGCTGAGGAGGCAATGGGCAGCCCATGCACCATCTCCACTGCCATTGGACTCCAAGAAGAGAGCCTTTAAAACAATAACTTCTGGTGCAATTAAACCCAATTAAATTGTGAGCTTAAGACAAAACATCAGGAGAATGCAAGGAGAAAAGGCACTTCAAAAGACCAATTCCTTGGAAAATTTTTCTGCAGCAATGTTGGAGGAAGAGCCCAGCCTTCAGACAATGCACACAGGAAATGTCCCTTTATTGAACAGGCTGCTAGTGGACGGGTCACATCAGGCACAGTGTGGTGCATGCACTCAGACACAACAGGATCAAGTCTCAAGACAAGTAGTAGAAACCGAGAAAATTTTATATAAGTAGAATTATCTGGGAGAAAAAAAAAAACTTCAATTTCTCACCTAACATATACTTTGGGAAACATGCTGAGGAGGGGAGTTAGGCTGTTTGCAGTGCATCTGTGTCCCTTGGACCACTTTCCATAGGGCATTCTTCAGCTCCTGGTTCCGCATGCTGTAGAGGAGGGGGTTCACTGCTGGAGGCACCACCGAGTACAGAAATGACACCGCCAGGTTCAGAGATGGGGAGCAGATGGAGGGGGGCTTGAAGTAGGCAACCATGGCAGTGCTGATAAAGAGGGACACCACAGCCAGGTGAGGGAGGCACGTGGAAAGGCTTTGTGCCGTCCCTGCTCAGAGGGGATCCTCAGCACAGCCCTGAAGATCTGCACATAGGACACAACAATGAACACAAAACAGCCAAATGCAACACAGGTGCTGACCACAAGAAGCCCAACTTCCCTGAGGTAGGAGTCTGAGCAGGAGAGCTTGAGGATCTGGGGGATTTCACAGAAGAACTGGTCCACAGCATTGCCCTGGCAGAGTGGCAGTGAAAATGTATTGGCAGTGTGCAGCAGAGCAGTGAGAAACCCACTGCCCCAGGCAGCTGCTGCCATCTGGACACAAGCTCTGCTGCCCAGGAGGGTCCCGTAGTGCAGGGGTCTGCAGATGGCAACATAGCGGTCATAGGCCATGACGGTGAGAAGATAATACTCAGCTGAGATAAAAAAGGGAAAGAAAAAGAGCTGGGCCAAACATCCTTGGTAGGAGATGGCCCTGGTGTCCCAGAGGGAATTGGCCATGGTTTTGGGAACAGTGGTGGAGATGCAGCCCAGGTCAAGGACAGAGAGGTTGAGGAGGAAGAAGTACATGGGAGTGTGGAGGCGGTGGTCGCAGGCTATGGCAGTGATGATGAGGCCGTTGGCCAGGAGGGCAGCCAGGTAGATGCCCAGGAAGAGCCAGAAGTACAAGAGCTGCAGCTCCCGTGTGTCTGCGAATGCCAGGAGGAGGAACTCAGTGATGGAGCTGCTGTTGGACATTTCCTTCCTTTGGGCACTGGGTGCTGTCCAAGGAGAAAAATTCAGAGAAGTGTTAGGACAGAAAACTCTGAGTAAAACCTCTTCCATCTCCCCTAGAACCTCCCACTCCCCCAGCCTCTGTCCTTCCAGAAAGACCTTCGTGCAGCTCCCTGGCTGAGCCCTGGGTTCTGCTGGCTGAGGGTGCAATGGGGAGCAGATGATGATGCCGTGGGCTCCTGAGGAGTCAGTGCTGCTGTGCACCAACAGGCAGGTAGGAACCAGGAGTGATCTCTGTTTAAATCCCCTCATGAAATCAACGACATTTCAGCATTGTCCCTCCCAACTCACCCGGCTGCAGAGCAGAGCTGTGGGGGGTTGGTTGTGTTTGTTTTACTTTTTGAAGGCAGACAGCCTTGAATTTTCTGTTCTGCTACAAGTGCTGCATTGGGAGAGCTGGGCTGCAAACAGGCAGACCCTTAGTGCAGAGTGAGTCCATTAAACTTGATCCCAGCTGCCCTGGGCTTGCACCTCTTTAATCTGGAGGACGATCACACCCCGCTGTTCCCTTGAAAAGAAAATTGGAGACTGCTGAGAGCAGAGGAATCCAGTTTAAAACTCCCCTCCCCAGTAAAACTCCCCTCAGTAAAGATCTGTGAGCTTTCTGATCCCTTGAAGATGGGGTGTCTGGCAAAAAGAGCCAGCTTCATCCCCACCCTCTGGACTGCATTGCCCAGAGACCCACAGGCCAGAAGAGGGCTTGGGCACCTTGCTGCCATGGACACATCTGCACGGCAAGGCCTGCAGGGACAGTGGCTGAGCTGCTGCTGAACCCCCATCCCCAGAGAGCCTGAAAACAAGAGCAGCAGCAGCAGGGGCAGGTGGAGAAAGAAGGAGAAATGCCCCAGTGCTTCTGCCCAGGGCAGCAAGGCCATGGAGGGGCTGAGGGGCACTCAGGAGTCTCCTGTGCTGGAGCTCTGGCTGCAGCGGCTACAACTCACAGAGCCCATCCCACCCACCGTGTGCTCACCCCTGTCATCAGGAAACCTCCTGGCAGCAGGACCCTGCCCAGGCCCATCTTTCTGTTGGCCAGTCCTAAGGAGTGGGTCAGAAAAACACTGAAGAGATGACTGAGCTCTCTGTAGGCAAAGGAATGATGAAGGAGCTTTATCAAGTTGCTCTCAGACGTGCTGATCTGTCAGTGTAACACTATAGGAGCCTCCTTCTCTTGTCCAAATGTTTCCAATGATGGGGCACCAACCACGTCTCTGGGCAACCTGCTCCTGTATTTCATGAACCTTATTGTAAAATTTTTTTTCCAAATATCTCGTCTGAATCTAGCTCTGTCTATTTTAAAACCAGTACCTTTCACCCCATCACAACAGGCCCTACTGAAGAGTTATTTCTGTAGGCCCCCTTTAGATATTGGACGACCGCTATAAGGTCTCCCTGGAGCCTTGTCTTCTGCAGGGTGAACTGCACCTCTCTCAGCCTGTCCTGATAGGAGAGGTGCTCCAGCCCTCTGATCATCTTCATGGACTTCCCTCGACTCTCTCCAACTGCTGACCTTTGGGTTCTGCTGGCTGAGGGTGCAATGGGGAGCAGATGATGATGCCGTGGGCTCCTGAGGAGTCAGTGCTGCTGTGCACCAACAGGCAGGTAGGAACCAGGAGTGATCTCTGTTTAAATCCCCTCATGAAATCAATGACATTTCAGCACTGTCCCTCCCAACTCACCTGGCTGCAGAGCAGAGCTGTCGGGGGGTGGTTATGTTTGTTTTGCTCCTGCCCCCTGTCCCACCTGAGGAGGGTTTGCTGAAGGCAGACATCCCTGGCATCTCTGCTACACTGCAGGTGCCATCCTGAGAGCCCTGGGAGGCAAAAGGACAGAGCCTTGGTGCACAGGGAGGACAGACAGTATGTCCATCCGTCCTGCTGTCAGCTGCCCTGGGCTCACACCTCTCTGAGCCAGAGGATGAGCACAGTCAGCTCTTCCCCTGGAAGGAACTGGATGCTGCTCAGAAGAGAGGAACCCAGTTTCAAAATGCAGATGATCTCCACACTCTTCTCTCCAGGGAAGAGCTGTGAGGGTATGGATGCCCTAAAGACGGGGTGTCCTTAAGAGAGAGCCAGCTTCATCCCCACCCTCTGGACTGCATTGCCCAGAGACCCAGGGAATCCCTGCTCTGGAGCATCTCCTCCTCCACGCTGGAGAGAGATCTCTGTGGGCTGTGGCAGCTGGACAAGCCCCCTCCAGGAAGCTCCTGTTCATTGCCCTGCAGCCAGAGACTTACCGTGCAGAGGGCTGTGAAGGTTTCTCCTCCAGTGAGCTCTCAGCCCAGGCCGCCTTTACCCTCTCTCTGCCCTGCCTGTCCCCACTCAGTGCCTGCAGCAGTGCCCTCCGCCCTGCTGCGCTTGGCAGAGCAGCTGCTCCTGGGCAGAGCTGTCTCTCTGCCGTTCTGCCTCCTTGCCGTGAGCTCCCTGCGTCCCAGGAGCCTGGAGCAGCTCAGCAGCAGAGGACCAGCCCAAGGATTTTAATGACCTCTCTGGTGGGTTTGGGGCTAAGTCCATGAACCTCAGACAAGGTGAGGAAGTTGAGGAAACCTCTCCAGAAGTCAAAGTCAGATGCAAACTCCAAAGTTTCTTGGAGCACTAATGGGTCCCACTGAGGGACATTACTGACAAAGCCTCCCTGGGGCTGGTGAGAGCAGAAACCTGGAGGCAGAGATGACAGGCAAAGGCAATGTAGAGGTGGCTCTGATGCTGAGCAAATCTGAATGGGCATTATCTCTTTCTTATATTGTTTCTCACTGTGAAGAACAGCTTCACCACCACTGAAACCCCCATTGAAGCACTCTTAGGCTACTCCTATACTGTCTGGAGCATCCACAACGTTGGGCCAAAGAAGCCCATGTTCCTCAGCCATCCCACACAGGTCATGTGCACCAGGTCCCAAACACCACCTCTACAGACCTCCTCTGGTCACTCTGCAGTTCCTTCCTACTTCTTTGAAATGGGGAGCCCCACACTGGGACACACCTGTCTGTGTGGGACCACAGCCGTCCTGAGATGAGTGGGATCATACCTCAGGTTGTCTGGGTGGCCCATGCTCCTCCTAATGCAGCCTTGTATGCAGCTGGGCTTCCTCATGGTGAGCACCTATGGTGTCCCTCATAGTGCCCACCACCTTCTCCTCATGGTCCCTGCTCAGTCAATCAGATTTCAACCTGCCCTGTTGTATTTGGTTAATCTCTCCACTCTGCAGGACTGGACATTACTCCTTGTAAAACTTCCAGAGGTTTCTGTTGGCCAAAGCCCAGAGTTTCTCCAGGTTCCCATGAACTGAGCCAGCTGTTCATGTTTGTGTGCAGATGGCTCACCATGATGGTGGTGTCTCTCACAAGGTAACAGCAGGAGGAGTTGCAGGGCACTACAAATAACACCTCCAGGAGAAACTGTGGGGTCTGGGGGATCTACAAGTCACAAGGCCACAGACCTGTGCTCGGGGGGAAAGTTGCCCTTTATGGGAGAGAGCAGCAGGAGGGCCTGGAGTTCTGCCTGGGGACAATGAGTCAGCTGAGAGCTGAGTGGTCAACATGAGAGGGCAGAACATGGGCAACGTTGTGGTTGGTGGATGTCTGGTGGTGACCCCTTGGTCAGGAAGAGGAAGTAGATGAGGCCTTCTTCAGGGAATTGGAAGAAGCCTCATGTTTGCAGGCCCTGGTCCCAAAAGCAGATCTAAACTATCCCAGTATTTTGTGAAGGAGGATCAAAGCCAGGCGCAAGCAGTCCAGGAGGTTTTTGGAGCACAATGACGACATCTTCCTGACAAGGGTGACTGAGCAGTCAGAGAGGTGAGGTGCCCTGTGGGACTTCATACTTACATTTGTCTGTGTGTGTTCTTGTGTGGGCCTGGGGGAACTGGGGGATGAGGGGATCCCAGGGCCAGCTGCTGGATAGACAGAGGGTCTAAAACCAGCTCCTGAAGGGAACCACACTGTGTGTGTGTCTGCAGAGTGCTGTGAACATTTCCCTCCCAATTATGCAAATCAGCCTTTATAGTATGCAAGAATTTTAACCTGAGAGAGGGAGAGAGACAGAGAGATTTCACATTGTGTACGGATTACTCATGCGCAAGGAAGCAAACTGACAGACACCAGCTCCTCACAAGAACCTGAAGGACACTCTGGACCTGAAAACAAAGACTTTACCTCTCGGAATCTCAGAGCTGTGCATGAGGGATAAAAAACACCCCCGAAACTCAACGCCAGCATGCCAGTCCCTCTAACACAGCTTTGAGACCCTCCCAGTGTCTGGCACCACAGACAAGTAAGCATAGCAAGAGCAACTCCAGGGACATCTGGATTAATCATCGTTAATCTGTGGCGATGACACAGAAATACAGTTGCTTTGCAAAGTTTTATTATGATTAGTAATCAGGAGTGTATTTGTTAACTAGTGATTAGTCAAATATTGTTGTACCTCAATGTTTGTAGGGTATAAGAACCCCATGTAAACCAGATTTGAGGTGCCCCAGTTTGGCTGGACAACACTCATGAACATGAATAAATATTCACTCTGGTAATTCTGTAAGTGCATCCTAGGTTCTCAGTCGGCATTGGCCAGTTGGGAATTTTTGTAACACTTTGGAAACCCAGAAAGGACACAGCTGACTCACCTGGTCCAATGTCTCTCTCCCATGCGTACCCCGTGACCTGCACTGCTGCCTTGTTGCCGAGTTCCTCTCAAGAGCCTGGAGCACAGGGTGATCAGTGAAGTGTGGAGCTTGTTTGGAAGTAAGGAGGTGATTTTGGAATAATGGGATGCCGAGGAAGGATAGTGGAAGATTCCCCAGCAGATTAATTGCTGCAACACTGGAACCTGATGGGATGGCTGAGTCACCAAAAAGCCAAGCCGTGTGTCAGGAAATTTGGCCAGGAGTGACTGCCTTTGGTGATGTGAACCAACCGTGGCCGCACTCTGGTTCTTTTGATTAAGCTGAGTTAATTATGCCAGCAATGGGAGATCTGGTTCCCATCACAAGAAGTAGCCCTTGGTATGTCTGGGATACTTACAGGTATCAAAGCAAATGTTCCCCTCCAGAGTGGAGAAAAAGTAGGGTTGTGAACAAATGGGAAAAATAGTATCTCTTTACATTCTAGAGCTTTTAAATCTCAGAGAAGTTTCCCCTCCAGGTTGGAAATTGAGTAAAAGTCTCTGTCTGAACAGGAAAATCAGGGACGTGCCACATTCAGCTCCACCTGCCCATGCTACTGCTCTTTCTTCTGCTTTTGATCTGGTTTTGGCTCCCGCTGCTGCTTCTGGTTTGCAAACAGCTCTCCAACAAGAAATAAAAGAGCTGGGACCGGAATCTGGTCAGCTTTCTGTGGGAACAGCCTACGTGCCATTTGCACCTGCTGATTTGGGTTTGGGGTAACAAGTGCCCAGAGTGGGATGACACAGGGAAGGTGATGCAAACTGTAGGTGGCATCTTTGGCATCTCTAGCCCTCTGTGGGCTGACGTGCAGGGAGTGTTTGAGACTCTTTTCACTGCTGATGACAGAATTGAAATCTGGGAAACAATTAGCAAATGGGCCTGTGAAGCACAGGGCAGAACTCCATGGCCAACCAGTGACCCAGGTCCGTCCCTCAAATTTACCAGCCAATACAGATGCGCTGTGAACTGTGACAGGAGATTGTCAGAGTCGTTAGAACTGCCAGGAAGGAAGACTGTAAATGGGGCTAAGATCCGAGGATGCCATCAAGGATATGCTGAACATCCTTCTCAATATTACACCCAATTGTTTAAACAAGTGAGCATGTTTAGAGGAGTCAGCCCTGGAAATGAGGAAAATCAGACTTTGATGGTCTCTTTCTTTGTAGATCAGGCAGCCTCACGTATTAAGAAATATTTTTCTAAGCCCAGGATGGCCGGGCAAAGGCTTGGATGAAATTGCATTGCTACATTCATGTTTAATGGAAAAGATGAAAGACAGCTGAAGCAAAACCCTCAGAAAGGAGAGGCACACAAAGCTCGTCTGCTGGCAGTGGCATTGAACAATAATCCTAGGTTGAGAGGACAGGGAGGGGGAGATTTCCAAGGTGGAGGCAGAGGAGAAAATGTCAGAAGCACTGGATCTCTAAGAAGAGGAGACTGTTGTAAACTGTTGTCGGTATCCTGGACAACAAGGCCATCGGAAACGGGAGTGCCCAGGATGACAAAACCCAAGGTAAAAGTGCAGAACAAAACCCAGGCCTCCCTAAAGGACCTCTCGCTGCTGCGGTGCAATCTTTCCTTGCTGTACGCAAAAAGGACAGCTCGGTGTCACCCAGGATTGGCAGTTAGCAGGGACCTGTGGTGCAGTCACTCCAGGAGCCTCTCAATAGGATTTTCTTTATGCTCCTTCTTATGAGAATCTTACATCTTTTCATTGATGAACGTAAATATTCCTGACTGATAGATACAGGGGCAAAGTTTTCTTCTCTAAACCAGTGCACTCAGCCATCTGAATCTCGATAACTTTCAGTATCTACTTGGGGAAAGATACAGCTAACATGAGCAAGATTCCCATCAAAGCTTTCCTGGGTTCTCCATTATTTTTCTAAAATTTTAGTAGAAAATTTGCAGGACGTTGGGTTTTTTAAAAAATAGAACTGGTTTTGGTATATGATGTGAAGGATTCATTAGGAATCTTACGTAGCTGACACCTGTACCTTCCTGTTTGCCTTGCTGAGAAGTGCCATCGGGCTTCTCCACATAAGATACAGTTTGTAAGAGAAGTGTAAAGTATCTGGGTTTCATTCTCTGACAAGGGGAGGTCATTTACTTGAGGAATGTACTAGAGCCAGTGAAAATTGTGGCAGTAAAAACACGGACTGCGTGGATGGTGTTCCAGAGACCTTTATTGTTAGTAGGCGTTTTACACTCTAAGTTACACACGAAGTGCACACACTTAATTATCTGATTTGATTGGTAGCAATTTACTGTTCACGTGCCTTATGCTTCATTTGGATTGGTTATAGGTTTTTGGTTGTCTTTACTATTTTTGCCTTTGCTATTTCCTTTTCTTGTTCTAGTTGCTGTTTTTTGTTATTGAGCAAGCGTTGTTCCAGGACATAGCCCAAATTCGTCAATGTCAAACAGCTGCGTTGCACTTTCTGCCTCCACAATGCAAAATAAAAAAAATAGAACAGCAATAGATAGACTGGAACTTTATTGTATTCCTGGGACTTATATGTAGATGGTGGGTCCTTATTAATGATGGAATAATGTGTATTCATATACTCTCCTCAGGGCATCCTTGAGCTCCTTGTTCCTCCTGCTGTAGATGCAGGGGTTCACTGCTGGAGGCACCACTCAGTACTGAACTGCCAGAAATAGATTTAGAACTGGGGAGGAGATGGGGATGCTTTTGTTGTTGTGATTCTTGTAAATACTGATATTCTTGGGGAAATTACAGAAACATTTGAAGGATAATGGAAGGATTACCATCTGAGTAGCCCTGCAGTGAACTGACTCCTCTTTGCCAATGTCTCATCACCAGTGCACAGCTAAGCCTGAGCTATTTTGGATGTACTGTAAAAAGTGCTGAGCAGAAGGAGATAATCACTTCTCCTGGCTGTGGTGCTGCTCATGCAGCCCTGGATGCTGTTGGCCACCTTCTCTGCTGGGTCCTGTTTTGCCTCATGAAACTGAAGGACCACCACAGCCTTTTCCCACAGAGCTGTTGCCCAGCCACACAGCTCCTGGCTTCTGTCACTGCAGCCTGTAATTCCCCTGCTCAGTCCTTGGGTCTTTTTAGAAGATGGACGCAAGATTGGCTTTTTGCTTTCTCCAGACATTACGACCTCACAAAATGTCTCGGAACAGCCTTGCTATGACATCATCCTGGTCTCTTAGCACCCTAAGATCCATCCCATCTGGTGCAACAGACTCTTAATGCTTGACCTTACCTAAGTAACCTCTGACTTCATCTCCATCCACTGCTGTGTTCTGGCTGGGCTCTGCCTTTTAGGCACACACAACTGAGAGACCTTGCTGGAGAAGACAAAGGCCAAGAGTACCTCAAACCTGTCTATTCCTCCTCTTATGAAACCCAGCAGTGGCCACACATTCTCTTCATTTCTTCTTTCACTTTTCCTCAAGTAGGAACAGCTGATTGTTTTGCCCCTGAACTCCCTTGCAAGTGTCAACTCTGCAGCTTTCCTAAAACCAACCCTATTTCTGAATTCCTTCTTTCTTTCAAGTCTCTGCATCCATCTCCTGTATGCTTCCTTTTTGCCATGGAGCTTTCCCAGGAATTTCCTGCTTCCTCAAGCATCTCTCCTGAATATCTCTTCTTGTTTTCCTGACTGTTGGTGCAGACGGTCTTGGACTTGAAAAGCGCTGTCCTTGAAGACCAGCTCTGCTGAGCTCTGCTGCCCTTCTGTGCTGCTCACATGGGCTCCCCCACTACAAATCACAAGACTAGGCCAATGCCTCCTTCTCTGAGATCGGGCATCTGCACTTTTCTATTTTCCTTCCTGTCACGAACCGATAAATATCCGGCCGTGAAAGGGACGAATTTATCGGTTAAAGAATTAAGACACAACGGTGTCATACGCGTATGTTGGTTCTTTATTTCATTCACACACAAAGGATAAGGGCGGGGAGAGAAAGAGAAAGAAAGAAGAGAGAAGAAAAGAGAAAAAAAGAGGTGATAAAATACCACCATGAAGAGTCAGCGTCCTGAAAGTCCGTCTTACAGAGTGGGTGGGGTGGGCACCTCAAAAGGATGACAATGCCACCACGGAGAATCATCGTCCCGAAGGTCCATCTGAGTGGGGTGGAGATCCTCAGACGGGTTCATGCGCTGACACTTTTTGTAGTCCTGTGTATCAGCCCCCCTCTTCTTGATGTTTTGGGGGCCTTTACCAGTCTTTCCATCTTAGGAGGTCAGGTGCTTCCTACCTGTGGTTTAGCTTGTGATTGCTGCATCATGCTGATCTGTCTCTGTGGTGGTGGGCGTTAGCTCTCTGCAAATGCAAGGCCCGCTTGTTCTTGGTAAGCCGTGCGGTTACCTGATGTCCAGCAAGACAGTGTCCACAAAGTCATTTTGCATCCCCCAGAGCAGGCCTCCATTGTGCAGTCACTTGGCAATGCTGTGCATGCTTGGTATCGTCCCGGGCCTGAGCTCATGCACAGGGTTTGGCTCTATTCTGGGGGAAGGGTACAAAAACAAGACACCCCGTTTTGCAGTTCTTGGAGTTTATAAGCACATGTTGCTGCTTCAGCTACAAAACCAGGATATTTTTCTAGACATTCTTTCACAGTTATTGAAGTTTTTAGCATTGTGGTTTGTGGACGTTTTGCTCGGTTCCATCCATCCTTTAGTGATGTTGAGACATTAATTAACCTTTTCTGTCTCTGACAAGGGAGGTAGATTTAGATTAGATATTAGGAATTTTTTTTTTTAAACTGAGGGTGGTGGAACCCTGGCCCAGGTTGCCCAGAGAGGTGGTGGATGTCCCGTACCTGGTAAAATTCAAGGCCAGGTTGGATGAGGCTCTGAGGAACCTGATCTGGTTGAGGATGTCCATGCTCCCTGCAGAGGTGTTAGACTAGACAACATTTAAAGGTTCCTTCCAAACCTAAATATTCTAGGATTCTAAAATTTCCGCTTAAATAACATTATTCTTGGCATTCAATCTTCCTGGGGTTTTTTTTGATCCAAACACCTCATGTAAAAATGGCGCTAGACTCCTTGTGTAGAGAGACACAATAAAGAAAGCAGTTCAAAATTGGTTTTCCAAGCTCCCATCTCTATTGAACTTCTCTGGAGCAAGGTGCAGCTGCAGCATGCAGGAGGGGTTCAGGAGCCAAGAGCCCAGGTGCCGCATAGGGACCTACGGCCTTTCCAATGCTCTCCAGTTTCCCCCTGCCCTTGCACCTTGATCAGAATCAGATCCCTCTCAAGTACCCAGGTTCTGCTTTGAGCTTCAGAGAGTCAGAAGCCTCGCCTCATCTCTCAGCAATAGGATTATCTCTTCATGCAGCTCCTTCACTGTGTTTGTATCTACCTGTGAAAAGCATCTCCAGTGAGGTTATCCCTTGTGGGTGGTGAACCTCATTGGAAGCACCTTAGACTTAGCATACAGATGAGGAGTGTGGGTTCTTGTTTATTAAACTTTACCATCCTCTCCTTCCCTTTGTTTGCAATGAAGGAAACCCTGCTGTGCCTGTGTGCAGCCAGGTCTCTCAGGAAAGCAGGTGGGAGTTGGTGCAGAGGAGCTGTCACCTCCAGCTGCAGACCTGGGTGGAGGAGTCTGATGTCAGGAAAAGTGATGCAAGTCCCAGGGGGTCGATGAGAGAAATGGTGGGGCTGGAGTGGTGAGGAATCAGGTTGTCCATGCAGTGTCTGACCTCCAGGAGGAGCTGGTCCTACCCATCCTGACATCATTAGCAAATCCCCTGCATCCATATCTACTGGACAATGCTGCAACCACTCCTTCTGACAACTGAAAAAGTAATAAAATTGAAAGAAAATTGAGAAACTTAAAAACAAAAAATACTTTTGTGTTGAATACTCAGTGAAAACTTCCCCTTTACGTACACTCTGGAGACTTCTCCAAGTAGTTCTCAAAGACTTGAAGATTGTAGGAAATAATTGGAGGAGACATAAGCCATGTCTCCATAAGCCATTTGCATTTTATCGAGCCCCAGGGTGCATTTGGTGCTGAGACCATGAACCTCAGACACTGAGAGGAGCCTGGACAAACCCCTGAAGAAGCCAATGTCAGAAGCAACCCCTACAGCTTCAGGGAGTATTAATGGGTCCCACTGGGGATCATTACCAACAAAGCCTCCCTGGGGACTGCTTAGAGGAGAAAATGGGAGGCAGAGATGAGAGGCAGGCAAAGGCGACGTAAAGGTGGCTCTGATGCTGAGTGAACCTCCATGTGTTGCATGAAGACAAAGGGCCATGGCCTGACCCCCAGCCCCTGGGAAGGGAGATCCTGTGGGTCACACATTGCTCAGGGCTTTTCCTGGAGCAGTGTGATGTGGGAATGTGTAGTGCCTGGTGCAGGACTACGGTGCGATGCTTATTGGTCTCTCCTTGGTAAAGTGAGGAGGCCTTCATGTCCTGCTGCCATCAAGTTTTGGTGTGTCCTGTCAGGCCTTGGTGGTTCATGTAACAGCCATATTGGGGATACAGATCTTGGCTCTGTTGGGAGCTTCTAGCCTTGCCACAGACCTTGATCCTCTCCAGCACAGGGTGTTCTACAGAGTCTCACATCTGCAGCTCTTTCCCTGCACACTGTCAAAATCTTCCTTGCTTCCCTCTCTTGATTTCACCAGACTGTCTCCCTAACATTACTGATCTCTCTCTGTGCTCCCTGTTGTTCCTCAAAACTCAAAGACATGGGCTAATGTAGATTCCCTCAGGGTGACCTGTAGTGGCACAGAACTACATTTGTAGAGACATTTCTTTCTCTTCGTGTCAAATCTCAACCTCCTAAGCTGTACTTTCTTCTTTTATTTTTGTCTCATGTTCTTTCTCACTGTGAAGCAAAGGTCCACCCTCTCTGAAACCACACTTTAAGCACTCTCAGGCTACTCCTATACTGCTCTGACCCTCTCTGCCACTGGGCCAAAGATGCCCAGGTCTCTCCTTCTCTATACATACACCATATACTTGATGTTCTGAACCCCATCTCGGGAGACCTCCTCTGGGCCCTTTCCAAAGAGTAAGAGCTTCACGGTCCAGACCATGGTCTTTGAGGGTGTTAAAGCTGGATGCTATGAGCTTCATGGGTAATGTGGAGCTGTCTGAGGCAGTGCCTCCTAGGCTCCCCTTGCAGTCAACGGAGTGGAGGAGATGATCACCTGACTTGGTTTAGATGGTCACATAAAAAAAACAGGAGGATTTGTGCCCCATATGCATCTGCTCTCTCATCTGCTGAGCAGACATTGGACAAGAGATTCTAGGATGATAAAATCACTGAGGTTCAGAGCAGACCTTGGGACATCTGTAGAACCTCAAAGCAGGGTCAGGTATACAGTCACACCTGGTTGCTCAGGGCTTGGTCCCTCTGGGTCTTGAAAATCTCCAAGGACGGAGGACTTCACAATGTCTCGTGGTGACCAAAGCTTGTTGCAATGTTTGGCTAGCCTCATGGTGAAAATATGAGACCTCCTCTTGCTCTGAGGTAATCCTCAGCCATCCCTTTTCCAGGTCGAATAAGCCCAGCTTCATCAGCTTTTCCTCACAGGGAAAGTGATCCAGCCTCTGATCATCTTCAGGGCCCTTCACTAAACCTGTTGCAGCTTGCCAACACCTTTCCAGTGCTGGGGTTCCCAAAATTGGACAGAGTGCTCTGGATGTGGCCTAACAACCTCCACATAGAGGGGGAGTGCTTTCCCCCACCACCTCCTGGCCACGCTCCTGGTTATACAGCCCAGGGCACTGCTCTCCTCTCTAGCTACCAGGGCACACGGCTGCCTCCTGTCCGGCTTCCTGCCCACCAAGTCCTTTCCCACAGAGCTGCTCCCCAGCCTGTGCCACGGCCAGGGTGAGTGCCCCGCAGGGACAGGAACTGGCACTTGTCCTTGTGGGATCTGCCCAGGTTCCTGTCAATACACCCTCTCCTCCTCCTTGAGCCCTGTCACTAAGGAGAGGCCTGGGAGACCTTATCAGCAGAGCCTGAGGCAAAGAAGGCATGGAGTGCCTCAGCCCCATCTGTGTCTGCAGTTATGCCCCCTCCACCCCAGCACTCAGCAGCCTGTTCCTTGCTCAGCCTTTACTGCAAACTCAGTGGCTGAATGTGAAGTTTTAGCCTGAATTACCACACAGATTCTCCCCTACTGGGATGGGGGAGAGAACTGAGAAGAAGGAAAACTCATGGGCTGAGATGAAGACAGTTTACTACAATCATAAAGGAAAACTACAATAACACCAGAATATAAGGATATTAAAATATAAAAATTGTACAATGTACTTTTTTTTCACCACCCGATGTCCCAATGACCCATACATCCCTTCCTGAGCAGCGATCACGGAAATGAAACTCAGCAGCAAGCAAAGGAGCAAAAGGGAGCCAGCAAGGTAGAGGAAACATTGCGAGTGAATGAGGGAGAAAGGTGGATGCCAGGAAGGCAGGTACCTGCCCTGGCCAGTTCCCACTTATATACTGAGCATGACGTTTACGGCATGGAATACTCTCTTTGGCCAGTTTGGGTCAGTTATTCTGTCTGTCTTTCTCCCAGCTTCCTGCATCTGCATGTTAGCGAGACTTGGAAAGCAGGACATTGTCCTTGGTCTCATTCACAAAAACTGGTATCATCAGGGTATTTATCACAATTCTTCACACAAGAAATCCAAAACACACCGGCTACTGAGAGGAAAATTAGCTCCATCTCTGCCGAAACCAGGACACTGCAGCTCTCCGTTTTTCTCTTGACATTTCCTGCAGCCCCCATCAGCTCCAGGTGATTGACAGCTTTCCTAAACACGTGCCTGTATGCTGAGTTCACACTTCCAAATTTCTCCTTCATGGCCTGTCCTTGCTTCCTCCTCCTGACTGTTGAGTTGTGACTCCAATCTGTGACCCGTTCCTGAGCCAGCGCAGCCCCACTGCCCAACACACGCCCCCACGGCCCCCCTCATCAGACACTCACAGGACAGGGTGTGTTTGGGGTGGGGAAACTGCTGTCACCAGAGGCCCCATGCCAGACCTCAGTGTCCATCCCCATCAGCCCTCCTTCTTTTGTAGTCCCCCAGTGCCCAGATCCAGCCAAGCCCCAGCCGTGTCCATGCAAGGGCTCACAAACAGCCCTGCTCTAGGGTGGCCAAGGTCTGGGTGAGAAGAGCAGCTGGGCAGGGCTGGCTCTTCCCCCAGCACAGGTGCTGAGAGCAGCAGGAGGATGGAGATGGCCACAGAGCAAAAAGACCCATAAACTGGTGTAAGTGGCCAGTGCTAGAAACATCTGACAAGGGGGGCTGGGGGGTGACAGGTGCCCTGGGGCATCTTCTCAGACTCTCCATGCCACCAAGGGAATGGACCAGCCTCCTCTTTCCTGCATTTGTGTGTCTCAGCTGCCTTCCAGGAGACTGGGCTCTGCACCACACACCCACTGCAGCGTGTCCTCCCCTTGCATGGTCAAACATCTACGTGAACATTGGTGTTGTCCTGTGCTATGTGACAGCTGTGCCCTTGGCTCCTGAATGCCCTCTGCCTGCTGGGGCTGGGCCCCAAGCTCCAGAGGAGATCTGAGAGATGAGGGTAGGGACAAATGACTACATTCCAGCTGCTTTACGTATGCAATGAGCCCAGTTCCTTATGTACATTGGATTTACCAGAGAGAAAAAAAGAGGTCTCAAGATTAAGAAGAAGTTGTATGAATAATACATTATTACAATTCATATTATCACATGTTTAAAAAAAGTACAAAAAAAAAAACAGAAGAGCAAAAGACAGACTGGGATTTTACTGCATTCCTGGGAATTATATGTAGATGGTGGGTCATTAATAATGATGGAAGACGATGTATTCATGTAGTTTCCTCAGGGCATCCTTGAGATCCTGGTTCCTCATGCTGTAGATGAGGGGGTTCACTGCTGGAGGCACCATCGAGTACAGAAATGACACTGCCAGGTTCAGAGGTGGGGAGGAGATGGAGGGGGGCTTCAGGTGGGCAAATACAGCAGTGCTGATAAACAGGGAGACCACAGCCAGGTGAGGGAGGCACATGGAAAAGGCTTTGTGCCGACCCTGGTCAGAGGGGATCCTCAGCACAGCCCTGAAGATCTGCACATAGGACACAACAATGAACACAGAACAGCCAAATGAGAAACACACACTGACCACAAGTAGCCCAGCTTCTCTGATGTAGGCGTCTGAGCAGGAGAGCTTGAGAATCTGGGGGACTTCACAGAAGAACTGGTCCACAGCATTGCCCTGGCTAAGTGGCAGTGAAAATGTATTGGCAGTGTGCAGCAGGGCATTGAGAAACCCACTGCCCCAGGCAGCTGCTGCCATGTGGACACAAGCTCTGCTGCCCAGGAGGGTCCCGTAGTGCAGGGGTCTGCAGATGGCAATGTAGCGGTCATAGGCCATGACGGTGAGGAGAAAATACTCAGCTGAGATCAAGAAGAGAAATAAAAAGGCCTGTGCAGTGCATCCCAAGTAGGAGATGGCACTGATGCCCCAGAGGGAATTGGCCATGGATTTGGGAGCAATGGTGGAGATGGACCCCTGGTCAAGCAGTGAGAGGTTGAGGAGGAAGAAGTACATGGGGGTGTGGAGGCGGTGGTCGCAGGCTATGGCAGTGATGATGAGGCCGTTGGCCAGGAGGGCAGCCAGGTAGATGCCCAGGAAGAGCCAGAAGTGCAAGAGCTGCAGCTCCTGTGTGTCTGCAAATGCCAGGAGGAGGAACTCAGTGATGGAGCTGCCGTTGGACATTGGCTTCCTCTCAATATGGGAGTCTGTCAAAGCAGGGGAAAGTAGTGAAGGGTCAGGACTGAGTTAACTAAGAAAAACTGACTCCATTTTTTCAAGGAACCATCATTTCCCAGCCTCCGTCCTTCCAGAAAGACCTTCATGCAGCTCCCTGGCTGAGCTCTGGGTTCTGCTGGCTGAGGGTGCAATGGGGAGCAGATGATGATGCCGTGGGCTCCTGAGGAGTCAGTGCTGCTGTGCACCAACAGGCAGGTAGGAACCAGGAGTGATCTCTGTTTAAATCCCCTCATGAAATCAATGACATTTCAGCATTGTCCCTCCCAACTCACCCGGCTGCAGAGCAGAGCTGTGGGGGTTGGTTGTGTTTGTTTTACTTTTTGAAGGCAGACAGCCTTGAATTTTCTGTTCTGCTACAAGTGCTGCATTGGGAGAGCTGGGCTGCAAACAGGCAGACCCTTAGTGCAGAGTGAGTCCATTAAACTCGATCCCAGCTGCCCTGGGCTTGCACCTCTTTAATCTGGAGGACGATCACACCCCGCTGTTCCCTCCAAAAAAAAATTTGGATACTGCTGAGAGCAGAGGAATCCAGTTTAAAACTCCCCTCCCCAGTAAAACTCCCCTCAGTAAAGATCTGTGAGCTTTCTGATCCCTTGAAGATGGGGTGTCTGGCAAAAAGAGCCAGCTTCATCCCCACCCTCTGGACTGCATTGCCCAGAGACCCACAGGCCAGAAGAGGGCTTGGGCACCTTGCTGCCATGGACACATCTGCACGGCAAGGCCTGCAGGGACAGTGGCTGAGCTGCTGCTGAACCCCCATCCCCAGAGAGCCTGAAAACAAGAGCAGCAGCAGCAGGGGCAGGTGGAGAAAGAAGGAGAAATGCCCCAGTGCTTCTGCCCAGGGCAGCAAGGCCATGGAGGGGCTGAGGGGCACTCAGGAGTCTCCTGTGCTGGAGCTCTGGCTGCAGCGGCTACAACTCACAGAGCCCATCCCACCCACCGTGTGCTCACCCCTGTCATCAGGAAACCTCCTGGCAGCAGGACCCTGCCCAGGCCCATCTTTCTGTTGGCCAGTCCTAAGGAGTGGGTCAGAAAAACACTGAAGAGATGACTGAGCTCTCTGTAGGCAAAGGAATGATGAAGGAGCTTTATCAAGTTCCTCGCAGACCTGCTGATCTGTCAGTGTAACGCCATAGGAGCCTTCTTCTCTTGTCCAAACCCAAAGCTGCATTGCTGTTCTCTCACAGCCACAGCGGGAAACCGAGAGCACAGACCCTGGAAAGCACCTTTCCTTCCAGGCAGCCCCTGCCTGCTTGTGCTTCTTGAAAAGCTGCCTCTGCCCATGTCCTGGGAGTGACCTGGAGCTGTGAGAAGCTCTGAGCCATGCAGCACTCTCTTGTCAGTAGAAGGACCCTGCCCTGATGGGGGTCTCTCCTTCCACCCACAGCCTCTCCCCAAACACCATGGGGAGCTCCCCGGGCAGGCTGAGTGCTGAGGCCGGCAGAGGCAGAGTCCCTGCCCCAGCACACAGCCCCTGGGGTGCAGGGACCCTGCTCTGAAGGACAGCCCTGGGCACCCCTGGCTGCACACACACATTCACACCCTGCAGCCGTCCCTGGGAGAAGGCAGCCGTCGTGCCCTGTCCCTCTGGCAGTGCAGCAGGGAATCCCTGCTCTGGAGCATCTCCTCCTCCTCCTCTACACTGGAGAGAGATCTCTGTGGGCTGTGGCAGCTGGACGAGACCCCTCCAGGAAGGTCCTGTTCATTGCCCTGCAGCCAGAGACTTACCGTGCAGAGGGCTGTGAAGGTTTCTCCTCCAGTGAGCTCTCAGCCCAGGCCGCCTTTACCCTCTCTCTGCCCTGCCTGTCCCCACTCAGTGCCTGCAGCAGTGCCCTCAGCCCTGCTGCGCTTGGCAGAGCAGCTGCTCCTGGGCAGAGCTGTCTCTCTGCCGTTCTGCCTCCTTGCCGTGAGCTCCCTGCGTCCCAGGAGCCTGGAGCAGCTCAGCAGCAGAGGACCAGCCCAAGGATTTTAATGACCTCTCTGGTGGGTTTGGGGCTGAGTCCAGGAACCTCAGACAAGGTGAGGAAGTTGAGGAAACCTCTCCAGAAGTCAAAGTCAGAGGCAAACTCCAAAGTTTCTTGGAGCCTTAATGGGTCCCACGGAGGGACATTACTGACAAAGCTTCCCTGGGGCTGGTGAGAGCAGAAACCTGGAGGCAGAGATGACAGGCAAAGGAGATGTAGAAGTGGAACTGATTCTGAGAAAACCTGGACGTGTTATATCAAGCCAGAGAGCCAAGCCCTGACCCCTAGGCACGGGAAAGGGACATCCAGTCCCTCACATTTCTTGAGACTCTTTCTGGGGCACTGTGATGTGGGGATGATGTGCAACGCCAAGTGCAAGAACAGGCTGTGACACCTCCCTGCTCCTGAGCGGGGAAGAGGAGTCCATGAGGCCCTGGTGCTGTCATCATAAAGTTTCTCCTATGTGGCACAGGCAACAGCCACGGCCAAGGAGAGAAAGATGTCGGCTCTGATGAGGTTATTCAGCATTGCCAGCTCCCTCAACAATCTCCAACACAGGCTGTACTCTGCTGCCCCAAGCCTGCACCTGTTCCCTTCAAAGCTGTGGACACCTACTCCTCTTCTTGTTCTCATCTGAGTATCTTACTACCACTACTGATGTCTCTCCACCGTCCCTCGCTGTGCCTTGGCACACAAAGCCTTGGTATGGTCCGAACTCCCTCTGGGCTGACACACACACACACACAAATCCATCCACTGTCAGTCCATTGTTCAAGGAGATGAAATCTCTGATCGTGCTGCTCTGAGCCTCTGTCTCAGCAGGCAAAAGTCCAGGTGCCTCAGCATCCCCACAGAGGCCATGTACACGAGACTCCATCTTAGAAGACCACTTCTGGGCACTCTCCAGTTCCTCCCACGTTGTCTAGAGCAGGAAACCCAACAGAGGAACCCACCAGTCCAAATATGGCCACAACAGTGCTGAGTCAAGAGGGATGGTAACTCCCCTTTTCTGAGCGGCCACACTGTTCCTAAGGCAGCTGCCTACCCAGCTGATCTCACTTATGGTGAGCATGTTCTACTGGCTCATATGGCATCCCTCCTTGGGCCCAGGCCCTCCTCCTTAGGGTCCCTGCTCAGCCAGCCAGGTCCTAGCCTGCCCTGAGGTACAAGGTTATTCTTTCCCCTCAATGCAGGACTTGTTGCTTCTCCTTGTGAACTTCAGGATGTTTCTGTTGGCCGAATCCCAGAGATTCTCAGGGTTCTCCCAGACTGATGCTCCATTTTGTCAGCTGTTAATCTTGCAGGCAGATGGCTCACCCTGCTTTTGGTGTCTCTCACAAGAAAACAGCATGAGTTGCAGGGCACTACAAATACTAAAATAAGGTATTAATTCAATGAAATTGCTTTCCAATATAGAATTATCCACGCTGACCACCTCAGAAAGAGCTACAAAGCAAGCAAAGCCAAGACCAGTGTGGAAGAGCAAACAAAGGAGGGCTGTTTGTATGGGAGGCGCTAAGGATGATCAAAGGGAAGATCTCTGGTGGGGAAAAGAGGGGAAAAGGGAACAGCAGATGAAGCAAAGGGCATGATCAAGGAGGTTTGGAAGTACCTGCCAAGTACCTCTGCATGTGAGCAGTGGTGACTTGCAGAAGACAAGAAAGATGATGTGGCCAAAGTCATGTTTGCTCACTTCCATGGTCATGAGGAACCAGAGTGCTTCCCCTAGCATGGTCAAGGGAAGCCCTGTCGTGGAAGGAAATGCACCATCACTCGAGCTGCAAGGCAGCTCAGGAGGTCTCTAAGACAACCTCCTCCTCACAGCAAGGTTGCATTCCCATTGCGCAGCATCTAAACCTGTTCTATTTTGGATGTAGTGTAAAAAGTGCTGAGCAGAAGGAGATAATCACTTCTTCTGCCTGTGGTGCTCTCATGCAGCCCTGGATGTTGTTGGCCACCTTCTCTGCTGGGTCCTGTTTTGCCTCATGAAACTGAAGGACCACCACAGCCTTTTCCCACAGAGCTGTTGCCCAGCCACACAGCTCCTGGCCTCTGTCACTGCAGCCTGTAATTCCCCTGCTCAGTCCTTGGGTCTTTTTAGAAGATGGATGCAAGATTGGCTTTTTGCTTTCTCCAGACATTACGACCTCACAAAATGTCTCGGAACAGCCTTGCTATGACATCATCCTGGTCTCTCAGCATCCTAAGATCCATCCCATCTGGTGCAACGGACTCTAAAGGCTTGACCTTACCTAAGTAACCTCTGACTCCATCTCCATCCACTGCTGTGTTCTGGCTGGGCTCTGCCTTTTAGGCACACACAACTGAGAGACCTTGCTGGAGAAGACAAAGGCCAAGAGTACCTCAAACCTGTCTATTCCTCCTCTTATGAAACCCAGCAGTGGCCACACATTCACTTCATTTCTTTTTTCACTTTTCCTTAAGTAGGAACAGCTGATTGTTGTGCCCCTGAACTCCCTTGCAAGTGTCAACTCTGCAGCTTTCCTAAAACCAACCCTATTTCTGAATTCCTTCTTTCTTTCAAGTCTCTGCATCCATCTCCTGTATGCTTCCTTTTTGCCATGGAGCTTTCCCAGGAATTTCCTGCTTCCTCAAGCATCTCTCCTGAATATCTCTCCTTGTTTTCCTGACTCTTGGTGCAGACGGTCTTGTACTTGAAAAGCACTGTCCTTGAATACCAGCTCTACTGAGCTCTGCTGCCCTTCTGTGCTGCTCACATGTGCTCCTCCACTACAAATCACAAGACTAGGCCAATGCCTCCTCCTCTGAGGTGGGGCATCTGCACTTTTCTATTTTCCTTCCTCATTCTCCTTGGCAGGTGAGACCCTGTTACCTAATGGTCATGACAACTAAGGCTGACTCTGGCTTTCACATCCGTCACCAGATCTTCCCTCTTGGTGAGGAACAGATGCAAATCAGTTTCACCATTGTTGGCCCATCTGACACCCGATCTACAGAGACCTGTTTCCCAAACTGTCCCAAGACCCTCCAGCAACCTCCACAATATTTGGCATGCTGTTTTGCTCCCCTTCCAGGTACTCCCAGGGTCACTGGTCGTGAAATTCTCCATGAGGACTTGAATGGGTTCTTTGTCTCCCACAGCACTGTGCTCCTCAGCCTGAGGACATTGGTGCATGTTAGGCTTGGAGGTGAAGCTCATCCCAGCAAAGAAAGAGAGGATTTTGAAAGTGGTTTTGGGTGTGGGCATCCTGTGATACAGGAACATCATGAAACCTGTTGGATTAATCCATGATGGTATCATCAATGGGAAGGTTAAAGGATGGGGAAGAGAAGGGTTTGAGAGTGACGGAACACTTGCAGAGACCTCCGTGTGAGATGTTTTGTGTTCATGTGCTGTCATACATCTACTGTATGGAGAAGGGACAGACCTTGTGTCTCTGCACTGGTGGGATTCAGTCACTGGCCAAAGGCACTGAATTGGTCGGAGATGCCCTGGCTGGTGCCCGTCACACCGCTGCTCTGAATGGGGCTAGGGTTCCTGCACAGGGCCGGAGCTGTCTGTGCCAGCTGCGTGCAGTTGTGCTGCAGAGCCCTGGTGTCTTGCGTAGCACTACAAGCCCATGCTTGGCCATCAAACTGACATTCAACTGCCCTGATTGAGGTTAGGCACAGAAGGGACATATGTGGGACAAGTGCCATTATACGCTGTAGGGAACAGCGATCGTAAGATCTCGCGTTGTGACGGAAAGATAGGCTGACTCCTCCCTTAGGAGTGCACCGCCCACGAAGGCGGAGCCAGCCAGTATATAAGCATGTGACACAGCCTAATAAATCGCCATTTGCATTTCCACCATATTGGTGTCACGGTGCTTATTGGCCCCGGGGTGGATGTCCCTGTACTCCAAGACAGGCCACATGTGGGTAACCCATAGCCGCCTATAGGTCCCACCGATCCTGAACACGAAGGCCAGCAGCGACAAGTGGTGACCCCGACGTGATCGGTGAATTGGGGAGAGAGGCTGACGTGATTGAGATCGGAGAGACCGACGGGCCGGTGTAGAGCCCCATGGGATTGAGGAGCGCCTGCAACGCCAAGATTGGCCTCGAGAGGAACGCGGCAGTAGGTGGGGTCGGGCTAGCCATCCAGAGCGTCAGCAGACGGCACAACTTTCACGGCCAAAGAAGGAGTGAGGTGGTTGCAGGACAGTGGATGCCTGTGTGAAGGCTCACGACCATGGAGACTACGATAAAGGTATTGAAATGTCTGGCAAGGGTACAGGGAATTTGCATCAAATCGGCCTCGGCCAGAGATTGTATAGATTATATGATACGTACAGGAGTGATAGGGACTCCCTCAGATATATTTGATAGAGAAAGATGGGAGAAAATAAAGGGCGCATTCGTGGAGCTTGCCGTTTTAGGCAAGTCGGGTCAGCTGATGACCTTGTGGAAGGTCATCAGGATCTTAGAAAAGGCCCGCGAGGTACGCCAAGTGTGGGTGGGAGCGAAAGTGTGTATAACAGGGAGAACTGAGAGGGAAATGGATGTGCAAACAGGACCCTCCTTAATGGGGGACGAGGAGATGGTGGAAGAAAAATTGAGGGAAGTTGTGGAGAACATGGGCTTTCAGGGGAAAATGGCTGCCGGGGTTGGGGGAGAGAACATGGCAAAGAGTTCGGAGCGGGGTAGGGCAGGCGAGGAGGACTGGCCACCCGAATCGCCTGTTGCCTACCCACTGAGAAGGAAGGAGTCGAAGGAACCCCCACCACAGTACCCCTGGGAGGATTTGGTGGAGGCAGCGAACACAGAAAGATGGAGGGTGGGCGAGGGGGGACCATAAAAAGCACGAAATGAGGGAAGAACATAAACGTAAAAAGAGGAAAGAACAACTACTTGACTGGGTGCCCGGCAAAAGGCTGTCCTTTGATAGCGATTCGGAGGCAGAGGGATGGGCTCTGTCCCTGATCCCCGCCACAAAATGGCGGCAGCCCCGACCGTCCTTCCCCTCGGACTCGGAGGAGTCCGAGGAAGAAGGCAGAAATCATGATTACAACGATGGGGGAGTCGGGAAGGTTCCAGAATGGGAGGGCCCTGCTGACTGCCGGGAGGGGGCGCGGCCCAAAGAGCGAGCCAACACGCCTACAGTGCCAAAAAAGGCAAACGCCCAGAAAGGGGAGAGAAGGGAGGAGTCCGAGACAAATAAGGACATGAGCGCAGCAGAAGTGTTACAAAGTCTCATGAAGGGAATGCAGGAACTGGCTGCTGCGAGGGCTCATCAGAGAAGGTTCCTAAGTAACCTCCCGCTGGGCAATCTCCTGTTGGGGGAGAAACAGGAACCAACTGACTGGAACCTGATAGCGAAGGAGTGTATCTTGAAGGGTGTGAAGTTAGAGTCAGGAGTGACAGCTGCCTTCCCTATAAAAGCAAACCCAACTGGAGGGCATGAGTGGACACCCCTAGACGCAAGGCTTGTGCAAGCATTGTATAAGGCGGTAAAAGAAAAAGGACTAAGAGATGCTGAATGAACAAACGGTGAAACTAAATGTGCTGTTGAGTCTCTTCTTATAGGTCGTCCTCGGCATCCTAGGACTGCTGTGCCTAAGTCGAGACGTGGCTACTGGAGGAATTGGATGTCAAAGAGGAACCTGACGAACTTGTGGGTCTACTTGCCGACATGGAGAAGAGGTTTGGGCACACTCAGAAGGTATTGGAGGCACATGCAAAGGCAATGGATTTAGCATTAGAGCTCCTGGGTCAAGGAGGCTGTGGTGGAGCCGTTAGACAAAATCTATCATTCTGTTGCCTTGATAACACAGATTATGAGGAGACAGGAAGGAGGAATATATATTTAAAGAAGCTCGCGGATAACATAGCGGATAACGCAGACATAATGCGTATAGATTTGGTTAAAGATTTGAACACAGTATGGGAGTGGATTACGAGCTTCTTCAGTTGGGATTGGTTATACACAGTTCTGGTAGTTGTTGTGATTGTATTTGCAATGTTATGTTGCGGTTTGCCTGTTTGCATGATTTTCGGAAGATGGGTTACTGTTCATTTACGTGTATTAATGGATGATAGACATCAGCAAGTTATATATCATTTGTTAAGGAATGCATGGTGAATAAAGTTGTGCCTTAAAAGGTTTATCATGGGGAGGGGGAGATGTAGGGAACGGCGCTTGGAAGATCTCGCATTGTGACGGAAAGATAGGCTGACTCCTCCCTTAGGAGTGCGCCGCCAATGAAGGCGGAGCCAGCCAGTATATAAGCGTGTGACGCAGCCTAATAAATCATGATTTGCATGTCCACCATATTGGTGTCAGGGTGCTTATTGGCCCCAGGGTGGATGTCCCTGAACTCCAAGATAGGCCACAAGTGGGTAACCCGTAGCCGCCTATAGGTCCCACCGATCCCGAACATGAAGGCCAGCGGCAACATGTTACAAATTTAAATCAACAGATTCCCATAGGATATGAACAATTGGCAGAAGAAGGTGCTTACGGTAACCCGCTCCTGCAGGCACAGTTCCTGAGGGAAGCGTATGCTCAAATCAGACATATTGCTCTTAGGGCAATGAGAAAAATTCCAGCATCAAGGGGCAAAGGACCTCAGTCTTTTGTTAAGGTGCTGCAAGGAGCTGATGAGCCATATGCAGATTTCATAGATCGTCTCCAAGCCACTTTAGAGCAGCAGATTGACAATGATGATGCAAGAGGGCTGTTGCTATTACAATTGGCTGTTGAAAATGCTAACAATGATTGTAAGCGTGTATTGCAACCTATGAAAAACCGTAACCCCTCTTTGGCTGATATGATCAGAGCGTGTCAAGATATTGGCTCAACAGGACACCAAGCTGATGCTTTAGCTAATGCCCTTGCAGCACAGTTGAAAGTAATGGATAAAGAGTCAGGACAAGGCAGGTGCTATTGTTGTGGTGCTTTGGGACATTTAAAGAGAGATTGCCCAGAAAATGCAGACAGAAAAAATTTTCCACCCCGAAACTGTCCTCTTTGCAGGAAAGGAAAACATTGGTCTAATGAATGTCACTCCAGGTATCACGCTGATGGACAGCCCTTATCAGATCGCTCAGGAAACGCGAGGCAGGGGGTGAGATCGCGTGTCCCGAACAATCAAATAAATCTGTGTCACACTGTATGGTGGGCGACCTCACTCCAGCCACCACAGGGAGTGCAGGGCTGGAGCTGGCCGCTGCCCACTCAGTTACAATAACAACAACTGATGTAATTCTTATCCTGACAGGAGTTTGGGGTCCCCTCGGAAAAGGGATGTGTGCTTTGCTAATTGGTAAATCATCAACCACTAAACCGGGACTTTTTGTTTTACCTGCAATCATTGATTCAGATTACTTTGGAGAAATTCAAATCATGGCATGGACACCGGTGCCTCCGTGGTTTATCTCAGCAGGACAGCGTATCGCACAGCTTGTACCTTTTCAAGGGGAAACGTCTGGGAAATCTGGACATTCAGGTAAAAAAGGTTTTGACAGCACTGGAAAACCGCAGGTATTGTGGACAAAATCTGTAAAGGGTACACAACCTATGATAACATGCACCATTGAGGGATGTTGTTTTACAGGACTTGTAGATACTGGTGCGGATGTCTCTATAATCCAGAGTTCTGTCTGGCCGCCAGAATGGCCCACAGCAGACCCGGCTTCCACGATTGTGGCAATAGGAGGAATGCAGCAATCAAAACAATGCGCACATCTTCGAGTGATCATCGGACCAGAAGGAGCAGCCCGTGCTGCTCCTTTCATTGCTCCAGTTCCATGCACCCTATGGGGATGAGACGTGCTTGGACAGTTTGGAACTACAGTCCACATAGCAGAACCGAAACAGAAATTGTATGCAGAGAACATTGAACAACCGATCAGAGCCTGGTAGCAACCAATCTTCAAACTCACCTGGCTAACACAACAACCTGTGTGGGTTGCTCAATGGCCCCTACGTCGAGAACGCCTGGAACAACTATGTAGACTGGTGGAGGAGCAGTTGGCAGCTGGCCACATCACGCCTTCCATGAGCCTTTGGAACACTCCTGTGTTTTGTATTCCAAAAAACAACGGCAGATGGCGCTTGCTACAGGACCTCAGAGCAATTAATGCTGTAATTGAGCCTATGGGAGCTCTTCAGCCAGGGATGCCCTCACCATCTATGCTTCCAGCCAATTGGCCTTTAACAGTGATTGATCTAAAGGACTGTTTTTTCACTATTTTTTCTTTCCACAGGCAATCGAAAATCGTCAAGAATGGCAAGGTCTCCTTGAACTACCAATCATGTTGGCAACAATTGCTAATGTCTTTCAGCCTTTTGCAGTTCTCTTTCAATGGCAAAAGATTCTCTATGTGTAATTGAATGGCTCTTTTTGCCACATTCTCAATCAAAAACAGTAGTAACAATTGTTGAAGCTTATGCTAAATTGATACGAAAGGGAAGGGCCAGATTACAGGCTCTTGATGGAGTAGATCCATCTGTAATTTTTATTCCTGCAACCAAAGAAAATTTAAATTGGCTTCTTGCTGAGAATCTCGATATGCAAAATGCTTTGGCTGATTTTCAAGGCCAAATCTCTATTCATTATCCCAAACACCGAATTTGGGCAGAAATTACAAAATTGCCCCTGTATACAAAATTATGTTGCAGACCAACCCCTGCACAAGGCATTACTGTCTTTACAGATGGCTCTGGCAAATCAAGGAAAGCAGCCATGGGATGGAAACCATCTCCGGAGGCGGAATGGCAACATGAAGTTAAAATTGTTCCTCAAGGCTCAACTTAAGCAATTGAGTTGGTAGCAGTGAACATGGCTTTGTTAAAATTTAAGGGTGAGCCTGTTAATCTTGTCACAGGTTCATTTTATGTAGCAGGGATAGTAGCGAGACTTGATTATTCAATGATTAACAATGTGGATAATTCTTTTTTAATGGCTGAACTCGGCATGCTTTGGTCCTTAATAGACCAAAGAAAGCACGATGCATGCACTATGTGGTGCGTGTTTGATCTCATACTGATTTACCTGGTCCTATAAAGGAAGGTAATCAATTAGCAGATTTCTACACTATGTCTGCAATAGTTCCTAATTGATTTGAGCAAGCTAAATTGTCACATTCCTTTTATCATCAAAATGCTAGAGCACTTAAAAGACATTTTCAGCTAACCATGACTCAGGCACGTAGTATTCTTGCAGCCTGTCCTGATTGTCAACTCTTAGCCCCGTTGCCTGCCAAGGAAGGAGTTAACCCACGTGGAATTAAAGGTAACAAGTTGTGGCAAACAGAGGTCACACACTTTGGAGAGTTTGGAAAAATGAAATATGTGCATGTAACAGTAGATACTTTTTCTGGGTATCTTGTTGCTACCGCGCAAGCAGGAGAAAGTGCACGTGATGTTTGTAAACATTGGCTAACCTGTTTTGCAATTTTAGGTGTTCCATGAAGAGTGAAGACTGACAATGGGCCTGCTTATAGCTCTGCACACGTTCCAGTATTTTTACAACAATGGGGTATTGAACATGTCACAGGTATTCCTCATTCACCCACAGGTCAAGCAATTACTGAGTGAACTCACAGGATTTTGAAAGAACAGCTCAATAAACAAAACAGGGGGAATATGGGGTTGGAATCTCCACAGGAAAGGTTATGGAAAGCAACTTATGTCCTTAATTTTTTTAATCAAGATGAGACGTATAAGTCAAAATATGAAGAACAACATGGGCTATCCATACCTTTTCAAGGTAAACCATTGGTAAGGGTAAAGAATCCAATTTCAGGACAATGGGAAGGACCAAAAGATTTAATAACTTGGGGCTGGGGATATGCTTCTGTTTCTACAGGTGATCGACTGCAATGGGTTCCATCGGGTTTTGTGCGACCCTGTGTCTTGGATTCATCGGAGGAGTCACAGGATTGCCCGCTGTCAGCTTGAATGCGCCTGATAGCAGTGTCTGGCTTACCCTTGCTAAAGCAACAAACACAAGTACCATGTGTCTTTCTATCGCTACACTAACCGCTCCTTTTCGTACCTGTTTGGTAGGCATACTATTAGCAAGTCAGGAATTAGATACTTTTTACAATGTCTCAGTGCAAAGTCCATGAGAAAAACCAGGTGTTATTGAGCCTCTCTGGTGGTGTCATGAGACATGGCGAAAGACCACCTCGCAACCACGATGGTGGTATAACACCTCTCTAAATATGATACATGATTTTCCAGCCTTGCCAATTCAACCACAGGAATGAGACATTATGGGTACACTGAAAAGTCACATTTGTTTCTCTTTGAACTACACGGCTAAAATATACATGAATGGGTTTGATGTTTCACCACACAGAAAATTTTTTAAGAACTGGACTTGGTGTAATAACACTGCATCAAGTCAAATTATCCCTGGGATCGATGCTATTGGCCTTCCTGAAGATATTTTTTTGACTTGTGGGGATAGGGCATGGAAAGGTATTCCTGTGAAGGCTGTGGGAGGTCCATGTGCTGTTGGCCGACTAACGCTATTTCATCCTAATATCCCATCTCATAATTTGACATATCAACTCAGCCGTCGTATGAGACGAGTTGTAAAAACATTCCCAGAGAACTGTGATTTAAATGTAAAATTCTGGAATGCAGCTGAGAGAATTTTTGGTTCCTTGATTGCATCCATAGGGACTGCACACACATTAAATATGATTAATAAGTTAGGATGTTGGCTTGCTAGAGAAAGCAATGCAACTAGTATCGCTTTGAAAGGCTTATTAATGGATGTTAACTCAATAAGGCACGCTACATTACAGAACCGAGCAGCCATGGATTTTCTACTCTTAGCTCAAGGCCACGGATGTCAGGATTTTGAAGGCCTGTGTTGTATGAACCTTAGTGACCACTCGGGATCAATTCACGCGAGTATTGGTCAACTGAAGGCTTTGACCCAGCAATTGAAGTTACATTCAGAAGAGGATTTCTTTGGTTTTCTTTCATGGTTTGGGAACCCTGGGCTATGGCTTAAAAGACTTGTTATTTTACGCTTATTAGGAATATTTGTGTTTTTTCTGATTTGTGTCTGTACTCCATGTTTTTAACTTGCATGCAGCGAATGATCGAACGCAGTATTAACAAAATTACACTTTTGCATGTCAATGTAGTGCTTGCTTTAGAATTCTTAAACAAAGAAGGAGGAAATGTAGTTGTCACGGCCCACTCGGGACTCGTGATGGTCCTTTTAATGCGATCTCGAAGTGCAAAATTACGGCGAACACGCCAAAGGGGTTGGTTTCAATCAAACAGCACAAACTTTATTATTTTGCCCGTAAAGCGGCGTGCAATAGGTGAAAGGGAGTGAAAAGGAAAAGTAAAGATAGGGAAGGGGAAAAAAAAAGAAGATAATAGCTACCACCGCGGGTCCAAGGCGTCCCTATGGTCCCAGGTCCAGGCAGCGTCCCGCCAGTCCTCACGATCGATGTCGATGTCGATCCTTGGTGGGGAGAGCTCTTCGGGGGTCTCGTTGTTAGGGGTCGACCTTTTATGCCAAGTGGCAAACCTTGCTCCTCCTTACTTCGGGGATCTCCGCCTGCTCTCGGCCCTTAGGATAGAAGTATTTTTTTTTGTACATTATAATTAGCAAAGTTCCGTTAAAGGACACTTTCTCACCGTTGTTTTTGAGACAGCAGTTGTGATTCATCCTCCTCGATAGCAGCTGCACGGTTATCTCTGCCAGTTTTGACAACAGGGATGAGCCGTGGCACCTCTGCGCCACTCTGTCTGCCGCTTCAAGGATGTTGTACATTTTGTTGTTAGGCCAGAGTCGGCCTTGTCCATAACCGCTCCGTTTTGTTCCCAGGAGGAAAAAAAAACAACTGCATCTCAGGCAGGCTGCTCACAGCAACTCATGTCAAGTTGTGAGCCTAACTTTTAGGCCAGATCAAGTCCATAGTCCGCCTGGAAGTCCTCGATGACAAGGTTGAGACAATACTGGTTTTCGATACTGGTTTTCTGACCGACCCTTACACCACCCCGTGGCTCAACATTGTCGTCAGGACCGCATGGTGGTAGCATAACCCTCAAAGGGAGACAGGAAAGAAGAGAGAAAGAGAAAGAGAAAAGTAACAGCAGCATAATTACCATACAACTTTGCAAAAAGTTAAGCTGTTTCTCTAACATACACTAAAAATCTTCTAATTCTATATCATGTTTTTCTCTAGGCAATCTGCCTTGCACTAGCAGATTTTGGAATATCTATGTAGGTTGGAACATTTATCAGACTGTGTGCATTAAGTACGGAAGTCAAACGTGTCAACTGATTCATTATTTTCCAAATTTTGACATACAGTATTGCTGTTAAAACAAAACTTATTAAGACCAGTATTAAGAGAACAATAATGGGGTGACACAATTTGTTCAACATGCCTGTTGCAGTAGGTGACCACCCAAAAACTGTGTCCCACCATCTATGTTCTGAATCTTTTTCTACCCTTTCCAAAACATGGTGGATTTCATCCACATCATGATGAACTGTTACTAAGGTTTTTTGTCCGTTTTCCCTGATCTTTCCCAGGATCTTGATCAAATCCTGGTGGTGTAATAATTTTTTTACCAAAGTGAGATTCATTCCAATTGGTGCAGGTAGCAGTTCATGAATCAGTGTGTAATTAGATTGCAAGAGTTTGTGAGAGGTCACCGGTGCTAAGTAAGAAAAGTCACATCCAGTGATTTTAGTAAAATTACAAACACAAAAATTTGAGTGGTTCCTAGTATCTACAACTACATCACTTACAGCTATGGAATCGCAAACAGTCCGTAAGCATGCACAACCTTTGCCAATATATACAAGTATTGTCTCAGGGTTTTCGTCAGGACGAATCTCGAAATGGCAAATGTTTTGTTCAGTGTCAAGACAAATGTCTTGGGCTCTGATGGTATTGCTTTCACAAATGAATCCTTGTTGTTCCCGCACAATACATGCATCAACATCAATACTTTGCCATTTATGCCCGTTTTTCCGGGCCCATACTCTATGGTCTAGAGGATAGAGTACAGTTCCGTTGTGGTTCAGTCCTAGCGCAATGATTGGGTATATTGTATCTACCGAAGCATTGTGTATGGTTAACACAAAAGCTGTGGCCACGCTGTTGATGGGGTTATAGGTAAAATTAACCAGATACCACCAGGACTGGAATTTCCTTTCAAAGTCAGTGGCACTGTCCCAAACTATTTTCCGAATTTCAGTGGGGAAAGTGCCTTCTTCACCTTCTCTTATAATTGATGCGGCTACTGATTGCATCCACAGTTGAGCTTGGATACAACTGAGAGCCAGGGAGAGGTTGTTTTGGACCACACTGAGTGCATCTATAACCAATTCATGGTCTTTTTCATTCACCTTCTCCCATTTTGGTAATATATTCGATAACATCCATTGATTAGTTCCCAAAGCCAATAGGGAGGATCGTAAAGGATGTTGCAATTTAGTCAGGTCACTACTTGTGGTAGCCAATTTGTTCATCAATACCTCTGAATCAATACTATTTAGAACTCCCAATCCTGTTCCCAAAACACCAGTTAGGTCTCTCTTTATTCGTTTCTCGGAAGGGGTCCGTTTTTGCAGCCAGGTTGTCCATCCCTCGTAAGAGGTTTTTAGGAAAGGTGAGCAAGCTGGCTGAATTTCTGAAGCATTATTTTGCATTGACAATTCAACTTGTTTGAGGGACCATGATGGATTGAATAACATCTGTTGCTGGCCCATATTTCTGATTACATATGGTCCAATCTCGACAATTTTCGGGTTCAGTACAATAACTGGTTCAGTGGTAAGAGGTGCTGTGTTTGTTGTCACGTTGGGGCTGGGAGTAGTAGTTGGCTCAATAATGGCCATTTTAAATTTAAATGTGAGTGCCACGTCACCTTTCTGGTTATTCCAGAGACAGATTACAAAGACAGGTTGGGTTAGTGTAAAATTACTCCAGCATTCCAATTTTTCCTTTTCAAGGACACAGAGACTCTTTGTGAGTACAGATTCATTAGTTCTTCTTACAATAATTTGGGTTGCTTTTTCATGGATAGATCCATTGACCATTCGGCAACCTATTTGAATTTTTTCTCCAATTGTTCCCATCAAGAGGGGAGCCCTGCTGTCTCTGTCCCAGCCCCACTCATGCTCTGAGTACATTTCCATTTCATGCTTAACCACAGTGGCCAAGTTTAAGTCCAACCGTTTAAAAGGTGGTCCCATGCTTCCTGTAAACCTAAGGTAGGCGTGAGACCATGGCCATTCGGTGTTCTTTTGATTACAGGTCAGTGGTAAGATGCAGAAAAATATTGTAAGCCCAATCACAGGTCCAATTAAAAAATTGGTCATTTTTAGAATTTATGCTTCCAAATTATCATCCATGTGCAGCTTTTCCCACTCACTGTTGTCCCTCGGAGTTCTTCTGCAAGATAAAATAACAGAGCTTGCCTCCTTGAGGCACAGTTAAAATGACGGAACTATCCAACGGGTATTAATCCGATGTTCCTTTCCCAGGGCATCAGAGGCTACCCATGCATATGCATTTAGAGGGGTTTTTAGGACCAATGGTACTGTTCCCGCAGTGGGAAGCTCCACTAAAACAGGTTGTCCTGGGAGGTGAGCTGGATTTTTAGAGTCATTTGGTCCTTTTAAAGAAGGGATTAAAGTAGGGGCTTTTGGACAGAAGGCAGTGATTTTAGGGCATCCATTTACCCCCCATCTGTCATTTACACCTTTGACAGCTTCCCACAGGCGAGCATCCCAATTGCCTTCCTGTGGTTTCAAAAGTCGTTTCAGCAAACCATTGGTTCTTTCTACAATACCATTAGCTTGTGGGTAATAAGGAGTGTGAAAAATCCATTTAATCCCTTCACTTCGTGCCCAATCCTGTACTATTCTGGCAGTGAAGTGGGAACCGTTATCAGACTGTATTTCTTGTGGTTTTGGAAAAGTTCCAAACCATTGTCGCAATGCTTTCACAGTGCTTTCTCCCGTAGCCCTGTTAAAGGCTTCTGCTTGGACTAGTCCTGATATTATTTCCACTCCCACCAACACAAAATGTTTCCCTCCTGATTTCTTAAAGGGTCCAATATAATCTACCTGCCACGCATCCCACAAACCTTTACCCTCTCTTAGATGCAGGGGATCATCTTCTAAAGGGTGTCTTTCCAGTCGCCTACGACATTGCTCACAGGCAGATATGCAAGTTTCGCATGTTGCTCTGGTGACAGGCCAGCCTCGAGCAAGGGCTTCACGATACAGGTCCTTAGCTCCTGTGTGTTTACGCTTTACATGCAACCATTCTAGCAGGCGTTCCCAATCTTCTGTGACTTGGTCCTTTTGTACAGGGGCTAGCCTTGCTAACTCATCCGCTCTGTTGTTCCATTTACCCGCTGAGCCCCCATCTGCCTGATGAGAAGCTACCCATCCCACGGCAAAGTTCCCCTGTTTAGCAATGTTTAAGATATCTTGCCATTTTTCCTTTTGCCACACTGGGATTCTGTTAACCTCCCATTCATTTTGCTCCCAAAAAGGCAGCCATTCAGTACAACCCTTAAACACAGCGTAGGAATCAGTATAGATGTGGATGGGAGAAGTGGCTTGAGCTTCACGCTGGAAAACACTCCACACTGCAATTAACTCTCCTACTTGGGCGCTGCCCACTCCCTCTGTAATAATTTGTTCATCAGAGGAGGTATGGAGTGCTACTGCTCGATATTTCCATACTTTCCCTTCTCTTTTTGCGGAAGCATCGGTAAACCAGGCACTCACTGCTTGGTCGGGAGAGAAAGGAGGAGCCGCTTGGATGACAGAGGCAGGTTTATCTTGGCTGCCATCCGAGCTTTCTGTTTCTTGTATAGCCAGGTGTTTTAAAGCTCCTTCAGTCACTGAGAAAATGTTACAGTAGTGTTCAATCTGGGCATACCATTTTCGTACTGAGGCTTTCTGGGCCACCCCGTCAGGGGGAGGGGTCCCACTGATAACTGCTTTTATCACTTTAAACGGGCCTCTCAGTATAATTGGTTGTTGGCGTGCAATTTTCTCTACTTCTATGAGAGCCAGGCTAACCACAAACAACCCTTTCTCCCAAGCAGTGTATCTCCTCTCGGCATCTTTAAAGCTACGAGAATAAAATCCCACAGGCCTAGTTGGACCCTCAGGGCCCCGTTGCCATATATGTACTGATAATCCTGATATGGCAAATCCCCATTCCACCTGAAAAGGGTCTGTAGGGTGGATAGGACCGAGAGCCTGGTGAGCTGTTGCTTCAAAAATTAACAATTGCATAGCTTCTTCCTGAGATGGGGTCCATTCCCATTTGACCCCTTTCCTCAGCAAATCATAAAGAGGTCTAGCAATAATGGAGAAGTCTGGAATATGTTTTCTCCAGAACACCAATAGTCCTAAAGCATGTTGTAAATCCTTTTTTGACTCAGGCATTTTAATCTGATCTAAAGAAGTGAGGGTGTCCGGTGGGATACACGTCATTCCCCCTTTCCACCAAATTCCCAAAAACTTTACTTCTTGTGATGGCTTTTGGACCTTTTCGGGAGGAATTTGCAAACCCAAATTCTCCAAGTGAGAAATTATATTCTGGTGGGTTGTTTCCACCTCCTTTATTTCTTCCCCCCCCACAAGGATGTCATCAATATATTGGTAAACATCTACAGCTTCAGGTTTTGGTATTTTTTCCAATTCTTGGGCTAAAGCATGATGAGCCAATGTAGGAGAGTGCTTATACCCCTGGGGCAGCCGGGTGAAAGTATATTGTTGCCCTTCCCACGTAAAGGCAAAACGGTCTCTGTCCTCTGGTTGCAAAGGTACCATAAAAAACATGTCTTTAACATCTATAGTTGCCATAATTGGGTGAGCTTTCTCCTGAATTATTGTTACCAATTCCGCCAAATTGGGCACTGCGGCAGTCAAAGGTTCGGTGTTGGCATTCAGTCTCCTAAAATCCACTGTGAGTCGCCACTTTCCATTTGGTTTTCGCACTGGCCACACCGGAGAGTTAAAAGGAGAATGTGTATTTATCACAACCCCTTGCTCCCGAAGTTCCTGCATAACAGGTCTGATACCTTCTTTTGCTCCCAGGGGAAGGGGATATTGTTTGACATTAGTTACTTTGCTAAACGGCAGAGAGGGTGCAGTTTGGAGTAACCTAATATTTAATTGCGGGGTCCCAAAAGTCCACCACAAGCCTTCTGGGTCTTTCCAACCTTTCCCTTTAAGGACATCCATTCCTAATAAATTAGTAGGAATATTCCCGATCACCATTGTAACAGTGACAGTGTTTTCCTCTCCCGGCAACGTTAGCTTTACCTGAGCAACACTCATGGCTTCTGTTGATCCTAAAGCATTCAGGACACAAAAACGTCTTCTCGAGGGAGAGACACCACACCTTTGTGCATCTTCTTTAGTCAAAGCGGAGACTTGGGCACCGGTATCAATCAAAAAGGTCACCAGTCCACGTTTTGGACCCACAATAGCCGTAATTAGCAAATCTCCCCTGCTAGTCTTGGTGAGCTGTCGGATATAAATCCATCCTCCATTCCCTCGCTCACCGATGGGGAATGGAGGTTCTAGTTTTCCTGCATCTGGGGAAAAACCTCACTGTTTCTGTTGCCTGTGTCTTCCAAAGGTGGGGCTGTGGGTGTGATGGGTGAGATTTCTTTCCCTTTGGGTGGGTATTGTTTCGGGTTACACCATTTTGATACCACCTTGCTCAGCTTTTCAATGGGTAAACCATCCATTACATCTCTTGGAACACCCTTTTTAATTCCCAAAAGCCACCACTGTTGTCGGGTCATGGGCTGTGCTCCCCCCGCTGTTTTAAAACGAGGGCTAGGTTGACTGATGTGGGGGGGTGAGTCCCTGATTTCTATCTGACGGATTCCTTTTGGTCTGTCCTCTGGGAGTTTTACTGGACCATATTTTCTTCCATAATTTATCAGCTCCTGTGCTACCTCCCCCCAGGTCCACACCTTCGCTTTATCACCTGATGAAGGTCGAGATGGGCTGAGATCGGAGGGAGACACATTCATAGGGCTATTGGTTGCATTTCCATGGCCTCTCATAAAGCCCTCCAATCTTTCTAAGGGACCGAGTGTCTCAATGGTCTTTCGAAGTTGAATCCCCAAAGGTTTAAGTGACTCTGGGAGTCCCCTTATCAAGGGAGTCATGCTCTCAGGGTCCACCGGCAACATCATTGGAGATTCACATCTAGGAGTTAACTTTCTTTCTTTCATCATTTGCAAACAAGCAGCTTTTTGGACGCTTTCCACCAGCTGATCAACTGTGCCAGTGATTGCAAGAGGATCCCCTCTCTCCAAAGGGTTTAGCCCCCCAGCCCAATAAGCAGCTCGCTGAGTTAAGGACCATGGGGCACGATTATCTCCTGTGGTCAAAAAGACGCCAGGACCCCAATATCCCTCAGCCTCCTTTTCACTCAGCTGGATTTGATCTCCCCCGGTTAGAGATACACGCCACACATACTCCGTCTCAGATTCTTTGGCAAGACGCCCGTACTCCCGCTTCAGTTTGGCAAGCTCAGTAGCGGTATACGGCGACTCCTTAGTTGTTATCTGTGGGTTGCTATCCTCATCATTCAAATAAAAGAATTCTGTTTTAACCAAAGGTCTTACCCGAGGGTGGTCGCCAGAGCGATCCCTCACTTCCTCCAATTTCTTCTGAGGGTATATTGGACTTATCTGTCGAATACCTCTCTCCTCAAGCTTCAGATCTGTCTCACTGTCCAATTCTGAATTCTTTGGATATTCCTCCCTCAAGATAGATTTTAGCAAAAGGTTTTGCTCCTTTTCTCCCTCCAGCTGTTTTTCGAGGTTGGATACTGTCCCCTGAAGGGCCTCCACCAAACGCTGGAGCGACTCAATAATCTGTTGCTCCTGCTCTCGCCGCTTAAGGCGGTCCTCTACTGCTGCTGCCAGACTGGCACCCAGAACAGCACAAACTATGGCTTTGCCTCTGCCAGATTTTACCCTCGCCTCCTTCTGCAAGGAAGTCATTCGATCTACTACGCTCTGCAAATTTGTCCAATTATCCCGAGCCCAATCTTGCCCAGGTGTGGACGGCTGGGCACCATGCTGTGCCAAGAACTCATAAAGCGAGTCTCGATTTCTGACTAACAAGGAGTACCGATCATCAACTTTTCCTGCCATTCTTATTACGAAGGGACCAAACCCACTTCGGAGAGGCTAAACTTAGTTTCCACACACGCAGTTCCCCTGCGTCGCCCTTCTCTTCCCCGAGTGGTTGAAGGGACCAAAATCTACTACAGGGAGGCCAAACTTAAGTTTCCACAAATGCAGACTCTCTGCAGTCGCCCTTCTCTTCCCTGAGTAGTCAGCCTCATACATATGAGGACAGATCCCCCTTTTGCACTAAGAGATCTGATTATTAACTCCCGTCAGACAGAGTCCAAACCTCAGTTCAAGTCCATTAGGTGTGTGAGGTGTGCGGGAAATTCGGATCAGCCCCCTTGCTTTCTAGACACCTCTCATCCGAATGGATGTAGGGCTAGGTGCGGCTGGACCGAACCGTCCTTCCCCTGTTACAGACCACACACAACCTGCACCTCTCTGTCTTTCAGGATCCTGCCGACTACGCCAGTTTAAAAAAAAATGTCACGGCCCACTCGGGACTCGTGATGGTCCTTTTAATGCGATCTCGAAGTGCAAAATTACGGCGAACACGCCAAAGGGGTTGGTTTCAATCAAACAGCACAAACTTTATTATTTTGCCCGTAAAGCGGCGTGCAATAGGTGAAAGGGAGTGAAAAGGAAAAGTAAAGATAGGGAAGGGGAAAAAAAAAGAAGATAATAGCTACCACCGCGGGTCCAAGGCGTCCCTATGGTCCCAGGTCCAGGCAGCGTCCCGCCAGTCCTCACGATCGATGTCGATGTCGATCCTTGGTGGGGAGAGCTCTTCGGGGGTCTCGTTGTTAGGGGTCGACCTTTTATGCCAAGTGGCAAACCTTGCTCCTCCTTACTTCGGGGATCTCCGCCTGCTCTCGGCCCTTAGGATAGAAGTATTTTTTTTTGTACATTATAATTAGCAAAGTTCCGTTAAAGGACACTTTCTCACCGTTGTTTTTGAGACAGCAGTTGTGATTCATCCTCCTCGATAGCAGCTGCACGGTTATCTCTGCCAGTTTTGACAACAGGGATGAGCCGTGGCACCTCTGCGCCACTCTGTCTGCCGCTTCAAGGATGTTGTACATTTTGTTGTTAGGCCAGAGTCGGCCTTGTCCATAACCGCTCCGTTTTGTTCCCAGGAGGAAAAAAAAACAACTGCATCTCAGGCAGGCTGCTCACAGCAACTCATGTCAAGTTGTGAGCCTAACTTTTAGGCCAGATCAAGTCCATAGTCCGCCTGGAAGTCCTCGATGACAAGGTTGAGACAATACTGGTTTTCGATACTGGTTTTCTGACCGACCCTTACAGTAGTGGATGGGAATATGAGCAAGTGTATGGATGTAAGCGAATGGAGCAAAGTGAGTAATGCGGCTGTGAATGTGGGTAAATGTATCAAAATGAACAGAATCTGAGCACAATGGACAAAGCGAGAGTACGTGCTGAGAAGCAACAGTATGATGGACAAAGTAAGAAGTACGGGATGAAGAACAACGCTACAACGCCAGCCAGGTGTGTGAAGCTGATTGGATAAATAGTGGGGTGGTAGAGATCGTGATAATACTTGCCTTATAGGAATAGAAATCGTAGACAAAGAGCATCTGGGTAAAGAGTATCAAACACTGGTTGTAAAAATCAACTTTGTCTCACTGGAACCATGAGTGAGTCTGTGCCGTAATATGCAACAATGGGGCTGTGCGGCGCTGACGCTGTCCACCACTCTGCCATTCCCAGCGATGCTGCATCTGCCGGCTGCAGGGCGCCTTGGTCATCTGCCAGCACTGGCGCTGCCGTAGAATCTTCCGCTTCCCTTGCGGCAGTGAGCAAGGCTGCATCTCCCAGTTCTTTGGGGCGTACAAGTGAGTAGAGCTGCCCCCATGGGGCTGGGGCCGAGGCCAGGCTGGAGGAGGCTGGGGCTCAGCTGTCACCTCCGTCCCACAGATCTTTCTGCTGGAAGCACCGTCCAGTGCAGAGGGTGTGAATGCCGCAGCAGGAGCAGAGCCTCTGCCTCATCTGCCAGGAGGTGGTGACAGGGCAGCCCTGCTACAACACCCTGGTCTGTCCCGCCTGCACCAGCACCTGGTTCCACCGCCACTGCATCCAGGTAGGCGGTATCGCCCCCAGTCCCTGACGTGATCGTCACCTCTGGTTTGCACCCTGTCCCACAGCTACAGCAGAAGGCAAATGGGACCCCCCCCCCCCCCCCGCCACTCATGCTGATGCCATCTCTGCCCCTGGTCCCGGCGCTGCGCTCTGCCCTCTACCACTTCCGCTGCGCTCTGTGCCAGGATACGGCAACCTTCCAGGCAGAGATGTTTCGCCTGGGCATCAAAATCCCTGACAGGTGGGTGCCCTGGCCTCCCCTCTGCCTCCCTCCTCATTGGCAATGCTCCCACCGATCCCCTTCTGCCTCCCCGGCTGCCGGTGTGGTGCCCCCACGCCCCCGCGGCTGAGCGCTTCCCTGCTCTTGCAGGGGTGCTGCCTGGGAGGAGGACGGGGCCTTTGTAGACCATTCCCTGCAGCACAGCTCCTGTGACGCCAGCCAGTGCCTGTGCCCACTGGGATGGGAGCAGGTGGAATCGAGCGGGTGAGTGCCGCTGACCACGTCCCTGCAGCCCCAGGGAGGAGACGATGCCTTTGTCTCCTTCTTGGAGCAGGGATGGAGGTTCCCTGGGATGCTGAGCAGGGCCTGGCACAGGGTTTGTGCTGGGAGCTGAGCGCTGGCTGCCAGGGCAGGAGCACGGTGGAGATGGGCTCAGCACGATGTTGGCCCCACCCCTCCTTTGTGTGTTCAGGGGCGGAAAATACCTTATAAGGCCATGTGTCCCTGCCCCTCCTCTGTGTGCTCAGGGCTGGAACATACCTTATAAGGCCATGTGGCCGCACCCCTCCTTTGTGTGCTCAGGGCCGGAACACGGCTCCAAGGCCAGAGCTGCCCACCCCTGGCTCATTGCAGACGCTGTCTCTGCTCCTGCATGGTCAAGGGAGGCAGCAGCTGCTGAGAGGGAGTGACGTGTGACGTCAGTGGCTGGTGCTGGCTGCATTTGGTTCCATCCCTGCAGCCATGAGCTGGCATGCTGTGGGACAGGGCTCCACGGCACGCAGGCGCTCCTCGCCCCGCCACGGCCTGGTGCAGAAGGACGAGCACCAGCGGGAGCTGGAGAGGCTGCGGGCTGAGCTGGAGGCTGAGCGACTCCGCTCCCAAGAGCTGCAGCGACGCTTCGAGGCTGAAACTGGCCGGCTGAAGGAGGCGGCAGAGCGGAAGCGGCAGCTCCTGGCCAAACAGCTCCAGTCCGCGTGGGAGCGGCGGCAGGCACAGGAGCTCCAGCAGCTGCGGGAGCTGAACCAGCGGCAGCGGGTGGCAGAGATCCGCCAGCTGCTGCGCTCCAAGGAGGATCAGCTGCGCAAGGCGCAAGCAACGCTGCAGCAGCAGCGCGACAACGCCATCCATCAGGCGTGGCAGCTGCGTCAACAGCTGGCCGAGGAGCTGGTGAGAGGAGGCTGGAGCGGAAGCCAGGCCTGCGGGAAGCTCCAGGACGCCCTCAGCAAGCTGCGCTGGGAGAGCAATGGCCAGCAGGCTGCTCGCATCCTCCGCCTCCAACGGGAACTGATGCTGCAGAGGAGAGCCTTCCTCAAGTACATCTTGGAGCGGTTCAACGGTGAGCAGCCTGCTTCCTGCAGCAAGGCCGGGGCCAAGGCTTCAGACGGGCTCTGCCAGCAGAGGCTCCTAGGCTGCGGGGGAATCGGGCCCTTCTCTTTGGAGAGCCCCGTGGGGTTTTCCACCTGCCACGGAGAAGGGCAGCCCAAAAGCTGCAACAGCTTCAAAGATGCGTGCCTCCAGGAGAGAAGGATCAGCCTGGAGGAGGCCCTCAGGGCTATTGGCTCAGACTTGGCTGATTGCTGCTGGGACTCCCCGCCACAAGGAATGAGCAGCGGCGCGTGGTCTGTGCCAGAGCTGGATGTCCAGCATGGAGGGCAGCAGGAGGACTGGCTGCCTGGTAGCCGTCCCAGCAGGCTGCTGCAGCAGAACATCCACCCGCAGAGTACCCCCCAGGAGCTGGAGAGGCCATGCAGGGTCCTTCAAGAGGACAACTGTCTTCTGAGGAAGGCAAGCTCTCCCCAAGCACGAGAGGAGCTGGAGCTCATGCAGAAGCCTGCTGGGCTGGGGGAGCAGCTTCAGGCGGCTGAGGAGCTTCAGGCCCAAGAGGCTGTGGGTGAAGAGGGCTCCTACGGTGTGAGCAGCCAGTGCCACACTTGTGAGAAGTTCCAGGTGCAGCTGACTGAGCTGCAAAAGGAGAACACCCAGCTGGCTGAAGAAAATGCTCGCCTGCGTGGGCAAATGAGATTGCCAGAAAGGGAAAGAAAGGCGAGTGAGAGAGGAGCGAGATTCTGCCATCCAAACCAAGATCTTCCAAGCCAGCTGCAGGAGGCAGAGCCCAGAGTGAAAGGCAGAAAGAAATGGGAAATAGACGTCAACAGCTGGAGACTGATTCGTTTGGAAGAAGTTCCAGATGACGACGACGATGAGTGACTGATAGCAGGACACAAATGATGCCTGTCCTGTCTTATTCTATCTTCTTAAATCTTTTCTGAGCTCTCTCTCTGTGGGATCTCTGTCTCTCTCACGCAGGGAGTGTGGGTAGCCCTGGCTTCCCTGGCCTGTGGTACCGGCTATGGGAGTGGGTCCCAGTGCAGGTGGTGGTGTGAGTGGAGGGTCTGTGCACAGCTCCTGGAGTGAGTGGGGGTTAAAGATTTTGAGTCACGATTTTGGTGAGAGGAGGAGGGTCAGTGGCTTTATCAGGGACACGATGTCACTGGCCAGGCAGCCCAGCGAAACGTGGCAGGCCTGTGCTGGGGGAGGGCGAACCTGGCTCCATGGGGCTGAGCGGTGCTGACGCCGTCCACCTCTGTGCCATCCCCAGCTGTGCTGCATCTGCCGGTTGCAGGGCGCCTTGGCCATCTGGCAACGACAACACTTCCATAGAATCTTACAATCATAGAAGCATAGAATGGTTAGATTGGAAGGGACCTTCAAAGATCATCTAGTTCAACCGCCCCCTGCCAAGGAGCAGGGGCATCTCCAACCAGATCAGGTTGCTCAGAGCCCCGTCCAACCTGGCCGTGAACGTTTCCAGAGATGGGGCTTCCACCACCTCGCTGGGCAACCTGTTCCAGTATTTTACAACCCTCATTGCAAAAATTTTTTTGCTAATATCCAATCTAAATCTGCCTCCCTCTATTTTAAAACCATTACCCCTCGTCCTGTTACAACAGGCCCTACTGAACAGCCTGTCCCCGTCTTTCCTCTAGGCTCCGTTTAGGCACTGGAAGACTGCTGTAAGGTCTCCCTGGAGCCTCCTCTTCTTCAGGCTGAACAGCCCCAACTCTCTCAACCAGTCCTCACAGGAGAGGTGCTCCAGCCCTCTGATCATCTTTGTGGCCTCGTCTGGACCCTCTCCAACTGGTCCATGTCCTTCTTGTGTTGGGGGCTCCAGAATTGGACACAGTACCCCAGGTGGGGTCTCACCAGAGCAGAGTAGAGGGGGAGAATCACCTCCCTCGACCTGCTGGCCACGCTCCTCTTGATGCAGCTCAGGATGCAGTTGGCCTTCTGGGCCGCAAGGGCGCATTGCCGGCTCATGTTGAGCTTCTCGTCCATCAGCACTCCCAAGTCCCTCTCCTCAGGGCTGCTCTCCATCCATTCTCCACCAGCCTACACTTGTGCCTGTGATTGCCACAACCCACGTGCAGGACCTTGCACTTGGCCTAGTTGAACTTCATGAGGTTGGCACGGGCTCACCGCTTGAGCCTGTCAAGGTCCCTCTGGATGGCATCCTCATCCTCACCTTCCCCATCCTCACCCCCAGCAGTTCTCTCAGTCTTCTCTCCTTATCATAGAATCATTGAATCACATGGTTGGATGGGACCTATAAGATCATCTAGTCCAACCGTCTTCCCACTACCATTGCTGCCACAGCTACTAAACCATATCTTGTAGCTTCTCATCAAGCCGCCTCTTGAACACTGCCAGGGACGGCGACTCCACCACCTCCCTGGGCAGGCCATTCCAGTGCCTGACCGCTCTTTGGGAGAAAAAGTTTTTGCTCACGTCCAATCTAAACCTCCTCTGGTCCAACTTGTGGCCATTTCCTCGGGTCCTGCTTGTTGCCTGGGAGAAGAGGCCAAACCCCTGCTCATCACAACCTGCCTTCGGGAAGCTATAGAGTGCAATGAGATCTCCCCTGAGCCTCCTCTTCTCCAGACTAAACAATCCCAACTCTCTCAGCCGCTCCTCATAAGACTTGTGCTCCAGACCCCTCACCAGCTTTGTCGCCCTTCTCTGGACACGTTCCAGGGCTTCAATGTCTTTCTTGTAGTGAGGGGCCCAAAACTGAACACAATACTCGAGGTGCGGCCTCACCAGTGCCAAATACAGGGGGATGATTACCTCCCTGCTCCTGCTGGCCACACTATTTCTAATGCAGGCCAGGATGCCGTTGACCCTCTTGGCCACCTGGGCACACTGTCGGCTCATGTTCAGCTGAGCATCAACCAACACCCTCAGGTCCCTTTCCTCTTCACAGTCCTCCAGCCACTCAGCTCCGAGCCTATAGCGCTGCATGGGGTTATTGTGGCCAAAGTGCAGGACCCGACACGTGGCCTTGTTGAACCTTATCCCATTCAGCTCAGCCCAGCTATCCAGCCTATGCAGATCCCTCTGAAGGGCCTCCCTACCCTCAGGCAGATCAACACCGCCACCCAACTTGGTGTCATCTGCAAACTTATTGAGGGTACCTCAATCCCCTCGTCTAGGTCATCAATAAAGATAGTGAACAAGATGGGCCCAAGTACCGACCCCTGGGGGACACCACTTGTAACAGGCTGCCAGCTGGACTTGACTCCATTAACTACTACCCGCTGGGCACGGCTCCCTAGCCAGTTCTCCATCCAAAGAAGGGTATACCTACCCAGTCCACGGGCAGCCAGTTTCCCTAGGAGAATACTGTGAGAGACTGTGTCAAAGGCTTTGCTGAAGTCCAGGTAGACCACATCAACAGCCTTTCCCTCATCCACCAGTCTGGTCACCCAGTCATAAAAGGAAATGAGGTTGGTCAAGCACGACCTGCCTTTCGTGAACCCGTGCTGGCTGGGCCTGATCCCCTGGATGCCACTCATATCATCTCACCCAAGATGATTTGCTCCATAACTTTCCTGGGTACTGAGGTCAGGCTGACAGGCCTGTAGTTCCCCGGATCCTCCCTACGGCCCTTCTTGTAGATGGGAATCACATCGGCAAGCCTCCAATCCTCCGGGACCTCCCCAGATAACCAGGAGCGCTGGTAGATGGCCGAGAGCAGCTTGGCAATCACCCCCACCAACTCCCTTAGCACCCTAGGATGGAGCCCGTCCGGTCCCATGGACTTGTGGCAGTCCAGATGGAGGAGGAGCTCTCTAACTGTCTCCACCTGTACCACAGGGGGTGTATTCAGCCTGGCATCCCAGACTTCCAGATGAGGGCATAAAGTGCCCTGAGGATAACTGATCTGCCTATTAAAGGCAGAAGTAAAGAAGGCGTTGAGGACCTCAGCCTTCTCCTTATCCTCAGTGGTCACATTCCCCGCTGCATCAAGTAAAGGGTGTAAATTCTCCTTGTTTCTTCTCTTACCACTGATATATTTGTAAAAGGATTTCTTGTTCTCTTTTACTGCAGTGGCCAATCTGAGGTCATGCTGAGCTTTTGCCTTCCTAACTTCCTCCCTGCATACCTTAGAAACTTCTTTGTAATCTTCCCAAGTAGCCTGTCCCTTCTTCCAGAGGACATAGACTCTCTTTTTCTTCCGGAGCCTCAACAATAGTTCCCGGTTCATCCACACCGGTCTTCTTCCCCTACGGCTCGCCTTACAGCATTCAGGAACAGCCTGTTCTTGTGCCTTTAAGATCTCCATCTTGAGGAGCATCCAGGCTTCCTGGACCCCTTTACCCTTAAGGAGCGACTCCCAAGGGACCCTCGCAGCAAGCGTCCTGAACAAGTCAAAGTCCGCCCTCTTGAAGTTCAGGATAGCCGTTCTGCTAGTCATCCTTCTGACATCTCCAAGAATAGAGAATTCTACAATTTCATGGTCGCTCTGCCCAAGACAGTGCCCAACCTTCACGCCTCCCACCAGTCCTTCTCTGTTAGTAAAGAGTACGTCAATCAGGGCACCACCCCTGGTAGGCTCTCGTACCAGCTGCATAAGGAAACTATCATCTTCCACACCCTCTAGGAACCTTTTGGACTGTTTCCTCTGCGCTGTATGATATTCCCAGCATATATCAGGGAAGTTGAAGTCTCCCACAAGAACGAGTGCTGGCGATTGCGCGACTCGCTCAAGCTGCTCATAGAACGCCTCGTCCTTCTCTTCATCCTGATTAGGTGGTCTATAACAGACCCCCACCACGATGTCACCCCTACAGGCCTTTCCTCTGATCCTTATCCATAGACACTCAACTGTATCATTCCCAACACCAAGCTCTTCAATGTCAAAATAGTCTTTAATATAAAGGGCCACACCACCACCCTTTCTTTATCATCTATCCCTTCTGAACAGCTTGTAGCCTTCCATCACAGCATTCCAGTCGTGGGAGTGGTCCCACCACGTTTCAGTAATAGCAACCAGGTCATAGTTATCCTGCCGCACAATCGCTTCGAGCTCCTCCTGCTTGTTGCTCATGCTGCGTGCATTGGTGTAGATGCACTTCAGCTGAGACAGCTGCCTCAGCCCCAGATCAAGCACCGTTCCCCTGGGCTCTTCCCTTGAGGGCCTTGTTTTGTCCCCTTCCCCCTTCGTAGGTAGTTTAAAGATCTGTCGATAAGCCCCGCCAGCTCCTGTGCTAGGATTCGTTGCCCACTGTGAGAAAGGTGGGTTCCACAAACAGAAGACAGGCCAGGGGCCGAGTAAACTGCCCCATGATCAAAGAACCCAAAGTTTCTCTCTCGACACCAGCCTCTAAGCCAATTATTCATTAATGGAACTTTCCAAGCCCACTCCGTACCGCTCGCTGACCCTGAAGGTGTAGAACAGAAGATCACTTGAGCTCCTGCTCCTTCAACCAAACGCCCTAAACCCCTGAAATCTCTTTTCATTGTTCGTAGGCTTCTCTGTGCAATTTCATCACCGCCCACTTGAACTATGAGGAGTGGAAAATAATCAGTGGGCCTAACCAGCTGTGGGAGTTTCCGGGTTATGTCTCTGACCCGGGCCCCAGGAAGGCAGCACACCTCCCTACGGGTAGGGTCAGGCCGGCATATTGGGCCCTCTGTCCCTCTCAGAAGGGAGTCACCTACAACTATCACCCTTCTTTCTTTTTTGGAGGAGGCAGTCTTCAAGCGTGGCTCCGACTGCCTCACCTTACGCAAGCTAGGAGGCGGCGTTCCCACATCATCCTCACTGGCCTCTCCCTCCAGTTTCAGGGCTTCAAACCTGTTACACAGAGGGACCAGGGGAACCGAGGTAGGTCGGGATGGGGGTTGCCTGCGACGCCAACCTGGGACCTGCTGCCATCCCTCCTCTCCTCTCAAGCAGTCCCTCTCCGCTTGACTATGGCAAGGGAGAGGGTCCACTACTCCCTCAGTCCGGGGGGTGCAATCTCTGCGTCTTTCTCGCAGAGAGTCACTCCACCAGTCAATCTCCCGCTCGCACTCTCTGATACTCCGTAACCTCTCTACGTCCTCCCTAAGCTCCACCACCAGACTGAGCAGCTCGTCCAGCTGCTCACACCTCGCACAGGCGGCGTCCTTCCCGTCCTCTCCTGGCAGCAGCAGGCTCAGGCACTCCCTGCAGCCAGAGACCTGAACTGCCGCATTTTTGGGCAGACCTTCTGTCTGGGTTGCCACAGTCTTCTTGGGGGAAGCCCGCTTCCTGGTGAGGACCATGTTTAAAGCTGTGACGTCAGGGCCTGTCAATAGGAGAGCAGGTCGCCCGAGAAAAGACTAGATCCAACTCCCACTCCCGCTGCTACTGTATTGAATTGGTCCTGACAGCCTGGTGGGTGTAGCTGCCTGGAGGGGCAGCTTGGGCTACAATGCCCTTGCAATGAGCATTTGGGGCCTAAAAACGGGGCTTTGGGTGCTGAAGGACGGGCTGGATGCAAAAAATGGTACTTTGGACCTGGAAAGCGAGGGGAACCTCTTGGTTCCAAGCTGAGCTGGCTTTGGTGCCCAGTAACTCCACACGACGCCACCCCTTTGCTGTCATGAGTGACCACCAGAACAGGTGGACCCCAAAGTCAGGGAGCAAAGGGACTCACGGGATATTTTGTGGGCGTTTCAGGGATATTGGGCAGGGGCAGAAATGCCACCTGTGTGTTGTGGCAAAGGATGGGAAGGGGAGTGGTGGCTCATGAGGATGGATTGGATAGTGAGGGACCTGAGCCTGACAGAAATGGTGTGGAATACAAACATAGCCCCATACCAGCTACTGTGAAGGAAATTAACTCTATCCCAGCCCAAACCAGCACAGCTCCCCAGTACAGCACGGAGTTTTTGTGACGGGACACAGGACGACTTGCCAGCTTGGCAGACACAGGTGCCTTTTCGTGCCCTGAGGTCTCACAGGAGGGGCAGCTTGGGCTACAGCTTCTCTCCTCCTCCCCTTCGGGCTTTGTAGTCCAGTGGGGCAGCTGGGGCTTTGTAACAGAGACACTCTCGCTCCGGGTGTGATGTCCTGAGGCAGCAGCAGAGGCAAGCAGTGACACTGTCTGCTCAGCACCCTCCAGGTGGGCCCTGTGGCAAGGATTGCCTGGGACTGGGCTTGTTGTTCCAGATTTATTTTTTTAAAATGTATTTTAACACAGCCATTTTTGAGAGGAGAATTTAATCTCTCAAAGGCTCACAGCACCAGCAGCACAGTGACAGCAGGCTCCATCTTGATGTTGGCATCCATCTTGATGTTGGCATCTCTTCGGTCAGGATGAAGACAGCCTGAGCTGCCAGGAACCTGACTGAGGGTTCAGGGTCATTCCTCAAGGGCAGGAGAGCTGCAAGAGAAGCAAGCAGAGCAGCGATGAACCCCCACTGCCTGCACAGACCCCCAGGAGTCCCCTCCAGACCATGCCAGCCCAACCATCTCATTCCCTGGCCAGGAGAGGAGGCGAGACGAATGCCCTGTGCCCCCTGACACGTTCTTCTGCCCCCGAAGTGTCTTCCGGCAGCAGTTCCAGGCATGACAGCGCCCTGCACAGGCTCTGTCCCCTTCCCCACCAGCCCCAGCCAGCACAGCACCGCCCCTCCTCACCATTGCAGATATCGCACAGCTTCTCCCAGCTTTGGTCCCTCAGATGCTGTGCTGCAAGCCCTAGGCACAGATCTCTTGTCAGACCTTCACTTTGCAGGGTGGCTGCACCCCCTCCTCCCCCTCAGCAGGGCTGACCCCAGGGAAGGACAGTCCCCGAGGGTGGTGGGACCGAGCGAGGCTCCCAGCGAGCCCAGCTGCATGGTGCTGGGCCCTCCTCAGGGCTCTGGTAGCCACGGGCTGCCCCTTGTTGCCAGTGCAACAGCAGGGACTGGGGCCAGGCTGCCAGAAGAGGGTCCCCAGGGGCTGCGTCTCACCAATGAACCTGACAGCGGCTTCTCGCACGGTGGCCTGAGAGTCCTTCAAGTACGGCAGGCACTGCTGCAGGTACTCTTCCACCCTGCTCCTGTTGTGCACCAGCTGGAGAGAGCACAAGGGCACGGGGCTGGCACCAACCCTCCCCAGCCGGCTGGAGCAGTCCTTCCTACCAGCACTGCCCTTCCCTCCCGGCATTTTCCGTCTCCATCCAGCAGCCCTGTGGGGCTGGGGTTCAGAGAGAGCCAGAGGCAGAGGGAGCCCGGAGGTACTGAGATCCCTCTGTCCCGCTGCCAGGTCCCCGGATGGGCAGGGAGGAGACTTCAGCACCCAGGGGGCAGTGAGCAGGGGAGAGGGGCCTGCAGAAGAGCTCCTGGGGGCTCTGTGCTTGAAGGCAGGGAAGGAAGATGCAGCTCCAGGCATTGGGCTCCGGGCTGGAGCAGAGCAGGGAAGGCAGAGCTGCACAGCCCACAGTCCTGGGCACACAAGGCAGCCCTCATCCAGCCTGGATCTTAAGATTTGGGGTTGTTCTCACCAAGCACACTGCAGTCTTCCATGTCTGCTCCGTCCGGGTGAGGTCCTTGAGCTCTTTCTGCTTCAGGAACTCTGCAGCAGCTAGGAGGGCTTCCCTGGAGGCCTGAAGAGAAGCAGAGGCTCAGAGAAGGCACAGAAGCCCATGGTGTCAGCACACCCTTCCCCACGACACCGGTCGCAGTCACTGCACCTTGGCCACGCTCCCGATCTGGTCATTCATTCGGAGGAAGAGTGGGAGCAGGACCCTCTGCGCTTCCTTCTTCATCTTTGTCTGGTTTCTCCCCACCACAGTCTTCAGCACGTCTCTGAAGAGGCTGATGGAGAGCTCCCGCACCTGGCTGGACTCCTGGTAGGGAGGAGGACAGGGGGACTTGAGCAACAGCTGCTCCCTGCCCGCGCTGAGCAAGGGCGTTAGCGTGGCTGATGTGGGGGGAGATGCCCCGGGGTTGGGTTCTGAACAGAGGGGCTGTGGGCCAGATCTGCAGCTGTGGCTGAATAGCCCTGGGCCTGAGAGAGGCCACACAAGAGGTGGGGCTGATGCTCCACGTGCTCCCCTAGCCACCCAGCATCCACCATCAGCCACACTGGCTGTGCCAGTGCAGAGATCCCGAGCAACAGGCTGGAGAAGGGACCAGGCTGGCCGGTGAAAATCCCTCCGGCGCACACACGGCTGGCTCAGCCTCAGCCCCCGCCATGGCACCTGGGGAGAACGTCTGGTCCTGCCTGGTGCTGCAGCTGAGGAGGCCCTCAAAGCTCTGAGAGCAGCTCTTGGGCTGCTGGTGCTGTGCACAGGGGCCGAGCTGGGCCCCAGTGTAGGCTCTCAGGTCTCCGGTGATACCCAGAGACATCAGCCTGTCAGGGAGAAGCCATGCTGGGTTGCAGAGCCCAGGGGAGTGAGGAGGGAAGCAGCCCAGCCCAAGCGTTGACCACAGGGCTGGGCTGACCGGCAGCTGCCCTTGCAGTGTGTCCATTGCCTTGGCTCAGGCTCCAGCAGCAGCCTTACATTGTTGAAGAGTGGCAGGAGCTTCTCTGCCAGCTGCAGAGCGATGGGGTTGGCCCTCTTCCTTTTCATACAACCCAGCATGTTTCTGAAGACAAGCAGGGCCTTCATCTGGATGTCTTCATTGGCATGATGCAGGGTCTCCAGGAGGTCTTCCAGCAGGACCTGCATTTTTCTTGCCTGTATGAAACACACCATTTCCTTTTTGTGAAGCAGTGAAAGGCCATCCTGGCCAAAATGCTCTGGTCACTGAGCACCAGCCTCCCATCCAGCTTCCTGGCAGCAAGCACGGGAATTGCTGCAGCAGCCTCCTGGCTGGCGGTGGCCATGGACACACTGATGGGGATGTGAGGAGAGCAGGGGGAGGGAAGAGGTGGTAGGAGAGCAAAGACTCCCCCTGCTCAGCCACCCCCTTTTCTGAGCAGCCCGAAGGGCTGATGGGTTGGTCACCCTCTGTGCCTGGAGAGCTCCCCACGAAGGCAGCAGGCCTCTCCATGAAGGGAAGGTGTTTGGATCCCTCACCCCACCTCCTGACTCCCAGCCAAGGCCAAGCCACCACATCACCCACTGCCCCAGCAGCCCCAGGCTGCCAATTTGGCTCCACTCGACTCTGCCCCACTCACCAGCTCAGGTCTCTGTGACAACGTGATGAGGCCTTGGAGCATCAGAGAGAGCACCTTCAGGCTTGGGTGCCTCAAAGACCTCCACTCATTGTACACAGCAGCAAAATCCTCTGACTGAACATCACTGGCGGCCAGCAGCTGCAACAAAGACGACGGTGAAAGACTGGCAAAGCCTGCAGGGCTCCCCGCAGCCAGCGGCTCCTGGTTCCCACTGGCAGCTCAGGGCAAGGGCACTGGGGCCAGACAGCCCGTCCTGGGGGCAGCTCTGCCTGTGCAGGGCCTCTTGGATCCCCCCGTGCCCTGCACCAGGCCGCACACAGCACGGTGTCTGTGATGGCTCCTGCTGTCCTCTGACCATTGGCGGCCTCTCCTCACGCCTCTGGTGAGCAGCTGAACAGCGTTTGGGGGCAGATGGGAGGGGAGAGGGCAGGCACAGCCCTGCAGGTGAGCAAGGCCTGCTCCGGTCACTCACAGCCAGGTGCAGGATGCAGATGTCGTCTGTGACGGTATGGAACAACTTGCGCACCAGCTGGTTCTGGAGTTCGCTGCGCAGCTCCCTCAAAACTTTCTCCAACGGCTGGGGCAGGGAAAAGATCACCTCCCACATGGCCAGGGCAGCGCTGCAAGCCAGAGCATTCGGTCAGCAGGGTTACCTTGACCACCATGCTGGGCCAGGGCCAGCTCCTCCAGACCCAGACTGTCCTGCAGCCCTGGCCCTGCCCACCCCCTTGCATAGGGTGCCCAGGGACCCTGCCCACGCAGGCAGGAGAGGGCCGAGGTGGTGTTTCCTGGAGGGCAGGGAGGAGCATGGTGGTGGGGCTGTGGGCTGGCTTGGCCAGCTTTGACTGCTGCGGACCTGGCCACCCGACTGGGGCTGGGAAGCATGGCAGGAAGGAGGGCCCAGCTCCTCGAGGATGTCCTGCAGTTTTCCATGGGTCTGGCAGCCAGTCTCTCCGCACCCCTCTCCCCACAGGGAACAAGCCTTCAAGGGTGTCTGGGGCAGTACCTGTCAGCTGGTGGAGAGAACTTCAACAAGCTCCTGACCACTTCCCTGGGGCACCTGTTGGCCAGGAAGAGGAGGAGTGCATCCAGGCTGTGTGGGGCTGGTGTCACACAGATGCAGTCCAGGTTCCCATGGATGCCGGTTATGATCTTTGGCACCTGGAGGGAACACAGGTGAGGATGGTGCTGTCACTGGAACACAGACATTTCCGCAGCTGCTGCCACTGAAACTGCTGCCCTTCCCCTCCCTCTCTTTAGGCTTAGGAAGGCTGCAGGTGCTTGACACACTGGGGAGTGGGAGGGAGGGCTTGAGGGGTGGGGGAGGGAGGAAGGGAAGGAGGGAGGGAGGAGCAAGCCCTGAAAGGGCTCAGGGGCAGGGCGATCCAGCCACAGGCCACTTACGTCCATCAGCCAGGAAGAAGGATTTTTCATGGCTTTGTCCAGCATGCTGCTGGCCCCCTCCTTGTCACAAACACTGTTGTCTGTCGTGGCCTCGATGGCTGTGAGGATGACATCTGTCCTCTCAAAAGGCTCGAGGCACTTTCCAAACATCTAGGGGGAAGAAAAGAAGGCAAGATGAATCATACTGAACGCCCTGGTGGTGCTGCTTGGCTGACCCCCACTGATTCTGGGTCCCTTTGCTCACACAAGCCTCCTGCCAATGCCATGGACCGGAGTCCTAGCAAGGGGGGAGCTCATTACCATCATCATGTTGCTGCTATCGAGCAAAGAGAGCAATGAGATGCTCTTGGAATCCCATCTCTGTTGGAACTCTGGGTACTCTGGATGGTCCTCTGGCAGTGCGTTGCCTAAATGGAGGGGAAACACAGAAGGATCGATAAGACACAGCATTTTGCTAAGAAACTTCCTAAGCGATAAAGAGAGCATGGAAGTAGGAATGAGTGAGGAGGGAGGTGACAACCCACAGTCAGGGGAGGAGGTGGTGGGCAGGGGTGTACAGCAAAGGATGATGGGTGATGGGAGGAAGATGGGAACATTCCTCAGGAATGATGAGGAAGGATTAGGAGAAGGAACAGCTTCTTGCTACAGGCTCTGGAAGGACCAGACGGCATGATGCCCGGCTGGATCTGCTCTTCACTGATAAAATGGTTTTGGGACACGGTAAGCAGCAACATCTGTGGCTGCAGGGCCCACAAAACAGCCAGGTCTGAGATCCTGAGAGGAGTGATTAAGGAGAGCAGCAGAGAACAGGTCCTGTACTTGAGGTGAGCATTCCTCTTCTGCAGCAGAATGAGAGAGATGATAGAGTTGGGATCGTACGGAAAGCAGCTGCCTATGGCCATGGAGGTCAGGGAAGCTGGCTGACATTCATGGACAGCCTACAGCAAGCACAAGAATGGTCTGTCGCAATGCTCAGGAAAACAGGCAGAGGTGTGAAGAGGTGTGTGCGTGTGGAGGGCCACAGCCTGCCACAGCTTCTCTTACGTCTTTGCTGCAGGATGAAACTGAAGAGGTGACGAAGAGCATCCAGGGCCACACAGCTGGTGTCTTTGTCCTTGCAAAAGCTGAGAAGCATGAGACGTCCCAGCAGCTGTCCCAGGATTGGGATATGGATGTCTCCGTAGCAGTCAGGGCCGTCCTCCTCTGTTCCAAAGTGACAGCAGCCCTTGGCGAGGGAGGCAGAACATCAGAAGGGCTGAAGGGAGACCATGGGGGAAGAAGGGACCAAGAGGCCTGCTTCAGGGCAGAGCCTTGCCGAGTGCCCTAGCCTGTGCCCCGACTTGCCTCACAGGCACCTCCGAGCTGCAGGCTGCTCTGGTGTGCAGGGAGGGCATGATGGCTTGCTGGAAGGAGCCTGGCTCTTACCTCCAGTGAGAAATAGCTGGCCAGCAAATAGCTCAGCATCGCAATCCTCCCCACGGCCCTCTCGCGCACTGCTGCGATCGTGGACTTGGTGGAGGTCAGCAGCATCTGGGAGGAGACAAGCTGCTGGTGTGCCCTGGGAGCTGCCGCCCGTGCCAGCAGAAGCAGCACTGCTGATCTCCCGGCTGGACTCGTGCAGTCGCTCCAGGCTTCCTGTGAGCTTGAGCAAAGCCTTGAAGAACAGCCCCTGCCAACCCCACGCTGTGCCCGTGCCAGACCTGCAAGATATTCTGCAGCTCCTCGCAGAGGCTGGAGGCGGGCGAGCTGAGTATAAATGTCTGCAGCATCGTGTCCATGGCATACAGGGTCTGCAGGGAGGACAAAGGCAGGTGGCAGTCTCTCGGCGACCCCTCTCACGCCCAGGAGATCAATCTGAACTCCCTGTGCAAGGGGAGGACACCCGCGCTGCCTCACAGTGCCCGGGAGAGGCCTCAGGGCAGAGAAGCTGCTGTGGGCAGCGCAGCCTGCGGCACTGCACGTGGCCAGGCCCACGGGAATGGGGGAGAAGGATGAGAGTGGGAAAGCAAAGCCAGGGGCCTGCCCAGCCTTGCACGTCCGGTTGTCTCTTGGTACAGGGTGGCCAGGGGACCCCAGGGGACCCCAGAGCTCCTGTAGCTCCCCAGTGCTCACCTCGTGGTAGAGGGAGATGTCCAGGCCCCGCATCTCCTCTTTTGGTGGAAGCTCAAAGACACTGGTGAGGCAGGTGTCTAAGAGGGGTTGCTTTTTGCCCTTCAGCACCGTCCCCACCGTGCTGCAAAGAGAGAGAGGGGCCAGTGGGACACAGGAGCTGGGAGCTGTGCCTCCAGGAACCCGTGGGGACAGAGTCAAAAGCGGGGGCTGGGCAGGTACCTCAAAGCAGCGATGGCCAGCATGGCTTCCTGTTGCACCGCTGTGCGCAGGTGGTCCTTGGGCTCCTCTTGCAGCAGTGCCTGCAGAGTACAAGCGGGATGGGAGCTGTCAGCCAGCAGCACCCCGTGCCAGCAGCATTGGCACTGCTGGGCAGGGCTGGCAGAGCCCCTCTGCCCCCCACCCCACTGCCGGCCCACAGAATGCCGCCCTTACGGCCCGGGTGCTGGGGCGTCCGCTGGCAGGGCTCCAAGTCCCTGAACTCGGTGACATTCAGGTCCCCTCAGGGACGGCTTAGGACCCATGAACGCTCGCCATCGCCCCCTCCCAACTCCAGTGCTGCCATCACAGTGTGCCGCTGCCCGGAGGCCCTGCCTCCTTTCCCAGACCCGTCGGGTGTCTCCTCACCCTGATAGTCTCTGCCAGCTCCAATCTGTGGCAGAAGACATCCAGGCCCTGCCACAAGCCCTTGTGTCTGGCAGCTCTGCACAGCCTGCGGATGCTCTTGAGAAAACGCATCTTCTGGGCCTCATCCTGCAAACCAGGGACAGGGAGGCAAGGGGGAGCGTGAGAGAGGGAGGCACATGGCCAGCACGACCAGAGCCCTGGCAGCAGGCAGCAGAGCTGGGGGCCATCAGGAGATGCAGGAACAGCTGCCAGGGCAATGACCACGGTTACCTTGTTGGTGCTCTTGAGAAAAGCCTGGATGCAGCGCACGCTTTTCTTATCCTCTTCATAGACCGCCAACCATCTGCCATCTAGATCTGGAGGAGAGCAGGGAGGGCTGTAGAGAGGGCCCCAGGGCAGGAGAGAGCCGAAGAATTAGCTCTGCTCTGCGCCCAGCCCTGTGCCTGCTCCCCGGCACAGTCTCCCCGGGGGGTGTCTGTCCTCGAGGGTGCTCAGCAAAAGGGCTGTGAGGCTGCAGCACGACGCGTCAGGGAGGACCCCGAGATCAGGGCTGAGGAACTCGTTTGCAGATGGGCTAGAAAGGTCCGCATCCTGCTACCAGCCCAGGGGCCACTCACTCACCGTATTTTAGTGGCTGGACCCTACTGCCTTTTTTGGGAGCCCTCACCTCCTCCCAGGCCACCCTGGGACGGCTGGGGGGTCTCCTTTCCATCTTGTGGGATGGAGGAAAGGGTTGGGGAAGCCTCGGGGAAATGTCTCAGTGCCACAGGGCTGCTTGGGGCAGCAGGAAAAGATGTGGCCTGCGCTCAGGGACTCCTTGCCAGACCCACGCTCCTGCCCTGTCCCGTTGCTGTCCTGCTGGACACTGTGGGGAGGGGGCCACGCTGGGTATATGCAGCGCTGCGGGCTGTCACAAAGTGAGGTCACAAAGGGCCCCCACAGTGATCCGTTGCCCGGGCAACCCCCTGTCCAGCATATAAAGATTTGGGCACTCTAATGAGCACTTAGAGATGTAAAAGAGGGCTTTGGACCCTCAAAATGAGGGTTTGGACCTTGCAAATACAGCTTTGGGCCCTAAAAATGAGTCTTTGAGAGTGAAAATGAGTCTTTGAACCACAAAAATAGGGTTTATACCCTCAACTGTTGCTTTGGTACCAAACCCTAAGGCTTTGCCCTTTAAAAATTGGGTCTTTGGAAGCTCAGAATGGGCTTTGGGCCCTCCAGATTGAAAACTGAGTCCTTAAAATGAGGCTTTGGTCCCTGAAAAGGAGGCTTTGGAAGCTAAAAATGAGGCTTTGGAAGCTAAAAATGAGGCTTTGGGCCTAAAAGTGAGCCTCTGGACCCTATAAATAAGGCTTTGGACTCTCAATATGAGGCTTTGGACCTTCAAAATAACACTTTACACATTAAATGGGATGCTCTGGGCCCTTAAGGTGAATCTTTGAAACTTAAAAATAGCCTTTGGAACTTACACATGAGGTCCTGGAACCTAAAATTGAGAGTTTGCACTGCAGAAACGGGGCTTTCAACCCTAGAATCAATGCATGGCCCATAAATTGAAGCTTTTTGTCCAAAAGGAGGCATTTGGATCATAAAAACGAGAGTTTGGACTCTCAAGATACAATTTGGACCCCAAAACCAACTGTCTGGATCCTATAAACGATGATTTGGAGCCTGAACGCGAGGCTTTGGACACTCTAGATGTGGCTTTGGACTCTAAAAATGAGTCTTTGCAAAGTAAAACCGAGACTTTGGACAATAAAAATAATAGAATCATAGAACAGAATCATAGAATCATAGAAGGGTTGGAAGGGACCTTTAAAGGTCATCCAGTCCAACCCCCCTGCAAGGAGCAGGGACATCCCTGACTAGATCAGGTTGCTCAGAGCCTCATCCAACCTGGTTAGGGTTAGGGTTAGAGTTAGGGTTAGGGTTAGGGTCAGGGTTAGGGTTAGGCTTGAGTTTGGGGTTACTGTTAGGGTGATTAGGGTTAGGGCTAGGGTTAGGGTTAGGGTTAGGGTTAGGGCTTAGGGTTAGGTTTAGGGGTTAGGGTTAGGATTAGGGTCATTAGGGTTAGGGTTACCTTTAGGGTTAGGGTTAGGGTTAGGCTTAGGGTTAGGATTAGGGTTAGCGTTAGGGTTGGGGTTAGGGTTAGCGTTAGGGTTGGGGTTAGAGGTTAGGATTAGGGTTAGGGTTAAGGGTTATGGTTAGGGTTAGGTACCATTAGGGTTAGGGTTTGGTTTAGGGTTAAGGTTAAGGTCAGGGTTAGGGTTAGAGTAAGGGTTAGGGTTAGGGTTAGTGTTTAGGGTTAGCGTTAGGGTTTAGGGTTAGGGTTATTAGGGTTAGGGTTAGTGTTTAGTGTTAGGGGTTAGAGTTAGGGTTAGGGTTAGGGTGCCATTAGGGTTCTGGTTAGGGTTAGGTTTAGGGTCATTAGGGTTAGGGTTAAGGTTAAGGGTAGTGTTAGGGTTAGGGTTTAGGGTTAGGGTTCGGGTTAAGATTAAGGTTAGGTCATTAAAGTTAGGGTTAGGTTAGGGTCATTAGGGTTAGGGTCGTTAGGGGTATGGTTAGGGTTAGGGTTAGGGTTGGGTTAGGGTTAGGGTTGTTAGGGTCATTAGCGTTGGGGTTAGTTTTCAGGGTTAGGGTCATTAGGGTTAGGGTTAGGGTTAGGCTTAGGGTTAGGTGTTAGGGTTAGATTTTAGGGTTAGGGTTAAAGTTAGTGTTAGGGTTAGGGCTTAGGGTTAGGGTTAGGGCTTAGCGTTAGGGGTAGGGGTAGGGGTTAGGGTTATGGTTTAGGGGTTGGGTTAGGGTTATGGTTTAGGGGTTGGGTTAGGGTTAGGGTCTTAGGGTTAGGGTTAGGCGTTAGGGTTAGGGGTTACGGTTAGGGTTAGGGGTAGGGGTAGGGTTAGGGGTTAGGGTCATGGTTAGGGTTGGGGTACGGGTTAGGGTTAGGTGTTAGGTGTTGGGTTAGGGTTAGGGTTAGGGTTAGCGTTAGGGTTAGGGTTGGGTTAGGATTAGGGTTATTAGGGTTAGGGTGATTAGGGTTAAGCTGATTATGGTTAGGGTGATTAGTGTTGGGGTTAGTTTTCAGGGTTATGGTCATTAGCGTTAGGGTTAGGATTAGGGGTTAGGGTTAGGTTTAGGGGTTCGCGTTTAGGGGTTAGTGCCATTAGGGTTAGGGCCATTAGGGTTAGGGTTAAGGTTAGGCTTACGGGTTACAGTTGGGGTTAGGAGTTAGGGGTTAGCGGTTAGTATTAGGGTTAGGGGTTGGGTTTGGGTTCAGCTTTAGGGTTAGGGTTATGTTTAGGGTAAGGGTAAGGGTTAGGGGTTAGTGTTAGGGGTTAGGGTCATTAGGGTTAGGGTTAGCTTAGGGTCAGGGTCAGGGTTAGGGTCAGGTTTAGGGTCAGGGTTAGGTTTTGCGGTTAGTGTTATGGTTGTGGTTAAGGTTTAGAGTTAGGGTTAGTGGTTATGGTTAGGGTTAGCGTTTGGGGTTAGGGGTTAGGGTTAGGGCCATTAGGGATAGGGTTCGGGTTAGGGTTAGGGTTAGGGTCATTAGGTGTAGGGTCATTAGGTTTAGGGTTAGGTTTAGGGTTAGTGTTAGGGTTAGGGGTTACGGTTAGGGTCAGGCTTATGGTCAGGTTTAGGGTTAGTATTAGGGTTAGGGTTAGAGTTAGGGGTTAGGGTTAGGGTTAAAATTAGGGTTTAGGGTTAGGGTTAGGTTTAGGGTTTACGGTTAGGGTTGGGGTTAGGGTTGGGTTTGGGGTTAGGGTTAGGCTTGGGTTTGGGGTTAGGGTTAGGGTGCCATTAGGGTTAAGGTTAGGGTTAGGGTCATTAGGGTTAGGGTTAAGGTTAAGGTTAGTGTTAGGGTTAGGGCTTAGGGTTAGGGTTCAGGTTAAGATTAAGGTTAGGTCATTAAAGTTAGGGTTATGGTTATTAGGGTTAGGGTGATTATGGTTAGGGTCATTAGCGTTGGGGTTAGTTTTCAGAGTTAGGGTCATTAGGGTTAGGGTTAGGGGTTAGAGTTAGGGTTAGGGACCATTAGGGTTAGGGTTAGGGTTGGGTTAGGGTTAGGGTTAGGGGTTAGTGTTAGAGTTTAGGGTTAGGGGTTTAGGCTTAGGGTCATTAGGGTTAGGTTTAGGGTTGGGTTAGGGTTAGGGTCATTAGTGTTAGGGTTGGGTTAGGGTTATGGTCATTAGGGTTCGGGTGATTAGGGTTAGGGTTAGGGTCATTAGCATTGGGGTTAGGTTCCCAGCTTAGGGTCGTTAGGGTTAGGGTGTGGTTCAGTGTTTGGGGTTAGGGTTAGAGTTAGGGTTAGGATTTAGTGGTTAGGGTTAGGGTTAGGGTTAGGGGTTTGGGTTAGGTTTAGGGGTTCTGGTTAGGATTAAGGTCATTAGGGTTAGGGTTAGGATTAGGGGTTAGGGTTATGGTTAGGGGTTAGGATTAGCGTTAGGTTTAGCATAAGGGTTAGCGTTAGGGTTTAGGGTTAGGTTTAGGGTTAGGCACCATTAGTGTTAGGGTTTGGGTTAGGGTTAAGGTTAAGGTCAGGATTAGGTTTAGGGGTTAGGGTTAGAGTTAGGGTCATTCTGGTTAGGGTTAGAGTTGAGTTATGGCTATGGTTAGGGGTTAGGGTTAGAGTTTAGGGTTATGGTTAGGTTTTAGGGTTAGGGTTAGGGGTTACGGGTTACGGTTGGGGTTAGGGGTTAGGGTTAGGTTTAGGGGTTATGGTTAGGGGTTAGGGGTTAGGCGTTAGGGTTAGGGTTAGGGTGTGGTTCAGGGTTTGGGGTTAGGGTTAGGGTTTAGGGTTAGTGTTAGGGTTAGGGTTTGGGGTTAGGGTTAGGGGTTAGTGTTTAGTGTTTAGGGTTTAAGTTTAGGGTTTAGGTTTAGGGTTAGGGTTTAGGGTTAGGGTTTAGGGTGGGGGGTTAGGGGTTAGGGGTTAGGGTTTAGTCTTAGGTTAGGGTTAGGGTGTGGTTCAGGGTTCGGGATTAGGGTTAGCTGTTAGGGTTAGGATTATTAGGTTTAGGATTACAGGTTAGGGTTAGGGGTTATGGTTAGGGGTTAGGGTTAGGGTTACGGTTAGGATTAGTGTTAGGGTTAGGTTAGGGTTAGGGTGTGGTTCAGGGTTTGGTGTTCGGGTTGGCGTTAAGGTTAGGTGTTAGGGTTAGGATCATTAGGTTTATGGTTACGGGTTATATTTCTGGTTAGGTTTAGGGTTTTGGTCATTAGTGTTAGGGTCAGTTTCAGGGTCAGTGTTAGGGTTAGGATCAGGTTTGGAGTTGGGGTTGCAGTTGGGTGTGTGGAGGCGGTGGTCGCAGGCTATGGCAGTGATGATGAGGCCGTTGCCCAGGAGGGCAGCCAGGTAGATGCCCAGGAAGAGCCAGAAGTGCAAGAGCTGCAGCTCCCGTGTGTCTGCGAATGCCAGGAGGAGGAACTCAGTGATGGAGCTGCTGTTGGACCTTGTCTTCCACTGGGAATGGAGCCTGGTCATGTAGGAAAAATGCATGAATACATCAGGACAGATTTATTTAAGCAAAATCTATTCAATTACTCATAGAAACATCCAAGCTTTCCTCTCCCCTTTCCAGAAGAGATTTACAAGTCTCTTCCATGACAAGTGGTTGGTCTTGGCTGAGGGTGGAACTCGGGGCAGGGAGCTCTGCTGTGGGCTCTGCAGGATTCATTTCTGCACTATGGCAATTGGTTAGTAGGAAGATGGAGTGAACTCAGATCAAATCTACTTTTGATATCAAAGAGCTTTTCAGCATTGTCACTGCCAGTTCTCCCAACTGTGGAACACAGTTGTGGGAATTTCTTGGTGTTGCTTTTGTTCTGGTCACCCCACCACAGCTGAGGAGTGTTGGAGTCCTTGCCATTCCTGCTGCACTCCAGGTGAAATCCTGTGGGTGCTGAGAGGCAAAGGAACTCTCCCTTAGTGTGGAATGAGGCCAGATCCTGGTCTCAGCTCCACTGTGCTGCCACATTTTGAGCTGGAGGAAAATCCCGCTCAGGTGTTCCCACCAACAGAGACTGTGCATGGATCAGAGTAGAAAAATTCAGTTTACAAGTGCAGATCTTCCAATCCCTCACCTCTTCTCATCATAACCAAGCACCCCACCTGGAGTACTGTGTCCAGTTCTGGAGCCCCCAACATAAGAACGACATGGACCAGTTGGAGAAGGTCCAGAGGAGGGCCACGAAGATGATAAGAGGGCTGGAGCACCTCTCCTATGAGGACAGGCTGAGAGAGTTGGGACTGTTCAGCCTGGAGAAGAGGAGGCTCCGGGGAGACCTGATAGCGGTCTTCCAGTACCTGAAGGGGGCTTACAAGAGAGATGGGGAGAGGCTGTTTAGTAGGGCCTGTTGTGATAGGACGAGGGGTAATGGTTTTAAAATAGAGGGGGTAGATTTAGATTGGATATTAGGAAAAAAATTTTTACACTGAAAGTTGTAGAACACTGGAACATGTTGCCCAGAGAGGTGGTAGAAGCCCCATCCCTGGAAACGTTCAAGGCCAGGCTGGATGAGGCTCTGAGGAACCTAATCTGGTTGGAGATGTCCCTGCTCCTTGCAAGGGGGTTGGACTAGATGACCTTTGAAGGTCCCTTCCAACCCTAACCATTCTATGATTCTATGATCTCAGCTTTCCCCTCTTAGCCAGGGGCACAGAGGACTTATTACAGCTGCTCGCATACAGCTGCCTGACAGCATTTTCTTGGCTTTAGCCATGGAAAGATTTCCACGTTGGGCACTTGGAAAAACAGAGATGCCATAGGAGAGTCATTGCTGAGCAGCTTAGACTCAAACAGGACGCCCCAGGGAAAAAGTCATATATCTTAAAGTTGGGGTGTCCTGAAGGGAGGGTCAGACCTTTTCCAGCCCCACACATTGCGCTGCTGAGAGCCCTAAAGGTGAAGAGAGGGGTTTGTTCCTGTTCCTCCATGGAAAAATCTGCATGACAGGACCCACAGTGCTGGTGTCTCAGCTGGACCTGAACCATCACCCCCCTCTTTAGTGATCTGGCTTCTGGGAAGGCAATTGATGGCCAAGTGCTTGTGTCAGTGAGGAGGGAACGCTGTGCTCCATGGAAAAGGAGACCAGGGAATGGCTCCCATGAAGGTGTCTGCACTGCACTGCAGGGGATGGCAGGGAGGTGTCCAAATCCCCCCTCCCACCGCCTTTCTGGCATCAGCTCCCTCTCCCTCTCTGACAATGTCTCTGCCACCTGCAGCTGTCTCTGCTGGGAACCGCTTCTCTGTGCCCAGGTCTCTTCCCTGTCAGTGCCCACAGAACCAGAGCCCCATCCCACTCCCTGTGTGCTCAGCTCTGCCCTGCAAACATCTCCTGGCAGCAGGGAACTGTTGTGGGGGCAGCTCTGTCTGTGCAAGGGCTAAGGAGCAGCTCAGAGAAGTCCTAAAGAGAACAGGCATCTCTGTGTCTCCTCAAGAGTGGAACAATAAATTCCCATCTCCCACTTCCCACCCAGCCAACCAAGAAGACTGATCCCAAAGCACAGACTCCTTCCCTTTCAGGTAATCACCACTTTGACCATTCTCTTGAAAAGTCACCTTGGTAATGTCCTGGGGGTGGCATGGAGCTAGGAGCAGCCTATGGAGCACACTCTCAGCAGCAGGACCCTGTCCTGTCAAGAGTCCCTCCTTCCACCCACAGCTTCTCCCCACAGCCCTGGCAGCTGATTCCCTGTCCTGTCACACAGCCCCCCAAAGGTAATGGGACCCAGCTTGGAAGGAGAGCCCTGGGCACCCCTGCCTGCACACCTGGCTTTGCACCCTTGCACTCACCCCCCACACAAGGGAGACATCATGCCCTGTCCTACTGATGGTGCAGCAGGGAAGCCCTGCTCAAGAGCTCGTCCTCCTCCCCTACACTGGGAAAACTGTGAGAACCCTCCTGGCAGTTCTGCAGGCTGTGGGATGAACCAGCTCGAGGAGATCCCTCCAGGAACACCAGCTTCAATGCCCTGCAGCCAGAGACTTACCGTAAAGAGGGCTGTGAAGATTTCTCCCTCACCGAGCTCCTGGCATCCTCCCACCCCAGGCTGCCTTTATCCTCTCTGTGCCTCGCTCCTCTCCCCTCAGCTCCTGCAGGCAGAGCCCTCAGCCCTGCTGTGCTTGGCAGAGGAGCTGCTCCTGGGCAGAGCTGTCTCTCTGCAGCGCTGCCCTGTTACCAGCAGCTCCCTCCATGCCTGGAGCCCGGCCCAGCTCAGCAGCAGAGGCCCAGCCCAAGGCAGCACTTTCTCTGTCCCCTCGGGGCTCCCTCCAGCTGTCCCTGGGGCTGCAGGGCTGACAGCTCCTGACAGGCAGAAGGGTCATCCCTGGGGAACGGCATTTGCAACAGACTGAAGTAATCCCTGACTGCCCCTCTCTGAACACTGAACCTGCTGGGAAACAGGCTGAAGTCATCACGGATGTTCCCTCCCTCTGCTGGGGAGAGACACTTCCTTCCAGCAGCGTCATTGCTCCTCTCCGGAGAAGAGTTGGCCGTGAGAATCACCTTTCCTTGTCCCTCAGTTAGGCAGGGTGCCCAGACAGTGACAAGGAGGGATCTCCTTTACCCCTGCTGAGGGAAAGGACTCAGCAGAGTCAGTCACGGCATCTCACCCTGGGTTTGCAGTCCTAGGGCTGGAACAGGACCCATCTCCCTCCCACGCACACCCCAGACCCAGAGGAGGTGGGATGCCTCTTGCCTCCATTCATCTGTGCACAAAGAGCTGCACCTGCACGTGAGCTGTTTTTCTCAGCTCCCTTTGTAATTCCTGGTGACTGAGGGTGTTGTTCAGCTGTGAACACCTGGTGACATTTGAAGTGACACCAGAGTTTGTCCAAGAGGTGTGCAGGCAGCTGCAAGCTCCAATTGAAGCAGTGCTAATGGAGAGGACAGCATTTTGGGGCATCCTTCTGGAGCCTGGAGGGAAATTTGCTTGGTAGATGGAAATGACAGCAGTTAGGGCAACTAAAACCTCCCCTGTTCATTATGTCTGAAGTAGCCTATAGAGGCAGTCAGCTGAGCAAATGGAACCAAGTCTCCCTCAGCTCTGTTTACTAGATCTCCACTGCCTGTAGTGGCAGTTTTCTCATGGACATCCCCACATTGCCTGACCTGATGCAGGGCAGCTGCTCAGCTACAGGCCTGTAGTGCTACAGGAGATGCCAGCACGCTGCAGCACAACTGCATGGGGCTGGCAGGGACAGCACAGGCCTTGTGGGAAATTCTGCCATTCCTGTCAGAGCAGGTGCAGGGCAGATACCGACAAATTTGATGCCTTTGCACCAGCCCAGGTGGCATCTCAGAGAGATTCAGTTTCTGTCAGCCACTGACTGAATCCCACCACTGCAGAGAGGCAAGGTGTGACCCAAGTTCATCCAGTTCATGAACAGGAAGCCCATCACACTGTGGTCTCAAATCATTTTGCTACTCCCAAGCGTGGTTGGTTCTTCTTTCCATCAAACCTTTGCTCAGAACATTGACAATACAATCGAGGAAGTGTCGAACGGTTCAGACCGTGTTCCTGGGTCACAGCATGTCCAAAGCCAAGGACATTTTCAGCAGCACCTTGACCTCCTGGAGCTCAGCTTCTCCTCCACCACAGGCCCTCAGGGGCAGCAGAGACACTACAGACAGCAAAGCCTTCTCCTGCCAGGGCTCCAGAGCCTAGCTCTGGTTTTCACTGGCCTTGGGGACAGGAGGGTTTGCTCTCTTTGTAGATATCTCATTTCATCTTTACCCTGTCATCTGCCACGCACTCCAGCATGTCTCTGGTCTCCAGCAGAGCATTTGCACACATGGGGTCTTGGGCACTTGGTACCATGCTTGCCTCTGATAAGCCTGAGCTTGGCCCTGGTGCCACAGCTGAGGTGCTGCAACCCAACCAGGCACCAATGCCCTCAGCCTGGGGCACAGGCAGGAGGAGCTGGAGTCCCATGTGCCACCACAGACTTTTGGCATCGGTGGAACAAACGGTGAGGTGTGGTGGGACAGCTCACACTGCTGGAGGTGCTGCAGTGGTGCACACGGGCTTTTCAGGAGAGGCAGGCTGGAATGATCCAGAGGGGGATGCCCTCCGTGTGCAGGAGCTCATCGTGTGTATGGAGCTTGTCTGTGGGATGTGGTGAGCCCTTGTGTGTGAGGGTGAGAGGAGAGGCCTGTTAGTGTGACATCCTGGTGGGAGAGGAAGAACCTGCCATCAGGGTAAGGAAGTGTAGAGAGGCTTATTTAAGCAACCCAAGGAGGTCTCCAGATCAAAGCTTCCAGGTCTTATTGGAGCCTTTAATGACCCTGATGCCCTTAATGTCTCAGATTCCATTTCTGCTGAGACACCAGGCTAGTGTCACAATGAAGCCACACTCAAACAGCTTCAAAATGTCATGGAGACTGGTGGAGCTCCCTGGAGGCTTGCAGCACCCAAATATTACATGGATCTGTCAAAAATGAGCAGAAGAGTTAAAGGCTGGATATCCAGAGCATGTCCACGTGGATCCCATTTTTGGGTACCTTAAAGAGTAGCTGGCTGGATTTAGCCAGGTTAGGTTGTCCCTGGCCATTCTCTTGGCTGTCTGTGATGAATGGACAGGACTACTGGACACGAGGAGAGTGGTGATGGTCTTTGACCTGGAAAGCAGCAAGGCTTTCTGCATGATCCCCAACACTATTCTTGTGGTCAAGTTAGGATCTCATAGTCTGCATGAGTGGATAAGTAGATGGGCAAAATACCAGCTGGGTGGTAAGGCTGGAGAGATGTGGTCAATGTGTGGAACTGTGCTTGGAGGCACCTAGCTAGTAGGGCCCTGCAGGGGTCTATCCTGCTCAGAGGGCTGGGTACCCAGAGAACAACTGGTCTTACTATTAAAGGCTGAAGCAAAGAAGGCATTAAGTACCTCAACCCTTTCCTCATCCTTTGCATCCATGCCCAAGAGTGCTGCAATGGATCAGTACCACTTTCTCAGGAAAGACAAGCTGGAAGGATCTAGGGTGGAGTTCCCTGAGGGTGAAGAAATTAACTTTGAGTATGAAGCTCCTCTGTGGGGCGCGTGAAATGTTTAGTGAGCTCTTGTGGGGAAGGGTCAGAGAAGAAACCAGTAAAGGTGACCTCTCATGGTGGGAGATAAGGAACCCACAGTCATGGTGGAGAAGTTGTCATAGGTGTTTTTTTTTTCCAGATGAGACTGGCGTTTTCTGGAAGGGGAATCCAGCAGGAGGAAAATAGTCCAGGAGGTTTCCGGTGTGACTTGAAACAAGTTGCCCAGCTGCCAGATGGGCCAACAAGGGTAATGCAAACCTGGATCCGATACTTGCAGGCATGGAGACCTGCTCAGGTATGTGCAGACTGGGTGCTGTGATCCTGTGGTAGAGGGGTTCCAGCTCCCGAGGGGAGTGAGGAAGGAGGATAGATGACTGCAGATGCTGAATGTCAGAGGAGCAGACTTTGGCCTCTTCTAGGGAGGTGTAGTGGGGATCCAATGGTCACAAGCACTGAGAGGCAGCAGAGCTCAGTAGAGCTGGTCTTCAAGCATGCACACTCAAATGTTATCAGTCAGAAGCTACTGGAGGGGCCACATCCAAGGGTGCTGATAGAGCATGATGATTTCACAGTAAGGCCACTCTCCATTGCTGAAAGGTCATGGAGACTGGAGGGACCCCCTAACCACAGGCAAAAAGTGTACGTTGCATGCATCTTTCAAAAAGGTCCAGGGGTGGAGCTGCTGAGCTCCACATTGGATGAGGAATATGTCTCCCGGAGGGTGTCCTCTTGTGTTGCTTTTCTGGGTGTGTGAAAGAGAGGTGATTGGATGAAGCCAGGGCTGATCATGCCTGACCATCACTATTGCTTCCACACCTCTGGGTGAGGGGAGAGCACTGTCATTTACCAGGACACCAGCAGGGCTTTCAACACTGTCCCCCACTATATTCTCTTTTTCAAGATCAAACAAGATCAGTGTTCACACAGAGTGAGAGAAAGGGTCATCAGTTTGCTGATCCATGACCTATGAAAAAAATCATAAGAATATACAGACAAGCAGCATCAATATTCTGAAACTGAAGAATTCTTACGCATTTATTACACTGAGATATTTTCCTACACGTTTCAAATTCTGCCTGACATCTTCATTCCGGGGTTGATGCAGTGGCCCACACAGAGGTGGCCACTGCCTCCAGGATACCCAGGGGTGCCTGAAGCTCCTACATGGGACTGGGAAATGCGACCCAGGAGCTATGGGAGCATTTCTGGAGCAGGAGCTGGTGGACAGGTAGGGTAGCATCTCAGTTGAGACAACTCATTTCAGAGCTCACTCAACAGAGGCCAGAGGTGCACCAGAGGGTGCTTTGGGGGGTCTTAGAAACCATGCTTGACACAAAAACATGTTTTCCATTGGTCAAAGGCCATTCACTGTGGGAAGTGGACTTCAGAGGAGGTAAGGTGGACTTAACATACAAGAAATGAGTGTATTTTTTTTTAACCATATCTTTATTTGTTTTTCTTTTTTTTTTTTGGCAATTAAGAAACATAGAATCATAGAATCATAGAATGGTTAGGGTTGGAAGGGACCTTCAAAGGTCATCTAGTCCAACCCCCCTGCAAGGAGCAGGGACATCCCTGACTAGAGCAGGTTGCTCAGAGCCTCATCCAGCCTGGCCTTGAACATTTCCAGGGATGGGGCTTCCACCACCTCTCTGGGCAACATGTTCCAGTGTTCTACAACCCTCAGTGTGAAAATTTTTTCCTAATTTCTAATCTAAATCTACCCCCCTCTATTTTAAAACCATTACCCCTCGTCCTATCACAACAGGCCCTACTGAACAGCCTTTCCCCATCTTTCTGGTAGGCCCCCTTCAGGTACTGGAAGACCGCTATCAGGTCTCCCCGGAGCCTCCTCTTCTGCAGGCTGAACAGCCCCAACTCTCTCAGCCTGTCCTCATAACAGAGGTGCTCCAGCCCTTTTATCATCTTTGTGGCCCTCCTCTGGACCTTCTCCAACTGGTCCATGTCCTTGTGTTGGGGGCTCCAGAACTGGACACAGTACTCCAGGTGGGGTCTCACCAGGGCAGAGCAGAGGGGGAGAATCACCTCCCACGACACTCCTGTTGATGCAGCCCAGGATGCGGTTGGCCTTCTGGGCCGCAAGGGTGCATTGCCTGCTCATGTTGAGCTTCTCGTCCATCAGCACTCCCAAGTCCTTCTCCTCTGGGCTGCTCTCAATCCATTCCCCGCCCAGCCTGGATTTGTGCCTGGGATTGCCATGACCCAGGTGCAGGACCTTGCACTTTGCTGGTTGAACTTCATGAGGTTGGCACGGGCCCACCTCTCCAGCCTGTCAAGGTCCCTCTGGATGGCATCCCTCCCTTCCAGCGTGTCGACGGCACCACACAGCTTGGTGTTGTCAGCGAACTTGCTGAGGGTGCACTCTATCCCACTGTGCATGTCGCCGACAAAGATGTTGAACAGGGCCGGGCCCAACACTGACCCCTGAGGGACGCCACTCATGAGCGGTCTCCACATGGACATTGAGCTGTTGACCACCACTCTCTGAATGCGGCCATCTAGCCAACTCCTTATCCACCGAGTGGTCCGTCCATCAAACCCATGTCTCTCCAGTTTAGAGAGAAGGATGTCGTGCGGGACAGTGTCAAAAGCTTTGCACAAGTCCAGGTAGATGATATCCGTTGCTCCTCCCTTGTCCACCCACATCCTTCTGTGTCTGGGTGCAGCTCGTTCTCCCAGTAAAACAGTGGAAACTTGTGCCAAAGGGTTGAAACTCACAGCTACTTGCAGCACTTTATCTACAATGGAGAAAGCTCTGATCTGAACAAAGATGCTGTAAGTCCCAGGTGGCCGATGAGAGAAATGTGAGGTTGAAGGCAGGGACGAAGACTGCCCATAGAGTGTCGGACATACCGGGTCTTGACTTCCCTACATATTCACCCTCGAATATGTTTGGTTCCAATGCCATTTGGAGATTGCGGATATCACTTAATGAGTAAGCTGAAAAATGAAGAAAAGTGGAAGAAAAATAAATCCTTTCTTATTGTTATTTACTATTGAAATCTTTTCATTTGTGAAATCTCCCTAATTAATCACATAAGAACCGAGGAATTAATTGATGCCCAGAGACTTGGCTTGTTAGGCCATTTTGCATGTTAATGAGCCCTCTGGTGCCAAGTTCCTGTACTGCAGGTACCAAAAGTGGATTTAAGTGGCCTCTAGAGCAGTAAAAGTCAGCAGCAAACTTTCAAGTCTCTGAGGATGTTAGCAGTCCCCACTGAGGGCCATCACTGAAGAGACCATGGAGGAATGAGGAGACATAGAATCATAGAATCATAGAATCATAGAATGGTTAGGGTTGGAAGGGACCTTCAAAGGTCATCTAGTCCAACCCCCCTGCAAGGAGCAGGGACATCCCTGACTAGATCAGGTTGCTCAGAGCCTCATCCAGCCTGGCCTTGAACGTTTCCAGAGATGGGGCCTCCACCACCTTTCTGGGCAACCTGTTCCAGTGTTCTATAACTCGCATCGTAAAAAATTTTTTCCTAATTTCTAATCTAAATCTACCCCCCTCTATTTTAAAAGACATGATGACTGTCCCTGAAGCAGAAAGTCAGAGGCACTGCTTACAGGCTGAAAATCAAATGTGGAAGTGGCTGTGACAGCATTTGAAGTGTTTCATCAAGCAGGATGTTCAGGCACTGCCCCTCATACCCTTGTCAGGGGGATTTGTTCCCTCGTGGGTTGCTCAGGGCTCTTCCTGGGGGCTGTGGGATGAGAAGGTGTGTGACGTTGAGTGCAGAACAGCAGTAGGACACCTCCCAGGCTCTCTGGAGAGTGGGAGAGGAGGAAACAAGGCACTGTGTCTGTAAGGAGTTGGTGTCCCCTCACGGGACGTTAGTGGAAGAGATGGCAGTCCGAGTCAAGTGCACAAGGATTTCTGTTCTGTTGGGGGGTCTCAGCCCCAGCAAAGGGACCATCCCCACCACAGGCTCTTCTACGCTGTCCTATGCCTGTGCCTGTTTCTCCACAGATTTTTAACCACCACCCCTGCTTCCCTACTTCACTGTGGCTCCATGCTGTCCCAAGATTTACTGATGACTCTTTGTCCTCACAGACTATTTCCTCAAAAAAAAAATTATCATTTTCTGAGGTTTTGCCACTGGCTGTGAGTTCCCCATCACCTCTTCAGCTTCTTCCAAAGCGCTACTAATGTTTCCCCATCACCCCAGATGTCCCAGCCCTCCAGATTTGCTTGAATGCTCTGTCTCCATATCCCAGATCTGAACAGCATGTCCTCCTTTTTCTGCTGCCTCAGAATCAAAACTGAACCTGTTTCACTTCAGCACTACACCCCTCCACCCCCTGCTATTTCAAGTCTTCTGTCTTTTACACACTTGCTGGCACACGTACTCTGCTCTCTTCCTGCACTCCCATATCTCACAAAGTTTTCACTCTTCCCGTGCAGTGATGAGACCTCAGCCCAGGTGGTTTGTGCATCCTCCAGGTTCATGGATGTTTCCTGAGGTCCATCCAGGTGCGGGCAGTATAGGAGGGGAGGAGAACAGCATCAGTTCATGGAGCATGCAGGAGCACAGCCACTCCCGGAAGCAAGCAGTCCCCATCTTGTAGGCGTATAAGATAGAAGTGCTTCTATCATCCATGAGGGACCTTCCTTCCTGCCATATACCAAGCACAAACCTTCTCCTCCTCCTTCTCCTCCTCCACTTGTAAACATCAGCTGCTTTCCATTTATGGCCTCAGACATAGTTTAAGGATTTGCTGAAGCCATCAGCCTTCACCTTGTTTCTCATTGACATCCCCTGACCTTCCCTCCCAGACCTGCACATGGCCAATCGTTGCTGCTCAGGGTCAATCCCTCTTCAGAAGAGACCTTGAGCTTCCTGGATCTTCCTGGTGCTTGTTACAATCTTCTTTGCTTCCTCCAGACCTCATGGTCAACTTTCTTGTCTGTAACAGAGCTTTTATGACCACCGCTTATGAAATGCTTCTCTTTTTCTGTACTCACAGAAAAGCATGATCCAAACAGATGCCGAGCGAAACATCAGCAAGAACCCAGTGAGCTACCCCCATGCCTGTGGCTTCCTGGCAAGGAGCTTGCTCTGCCCCTCTGTAGGAAAAAAAAAAAAAAAAGAGCAGTTTTCACACCACCTGGGGACACAAAGAGCGACCTTCGCAAGACCACCCTTCGTCTGACCCAGTTTAGATGTGTCCTAGTAGATGTGTTATCATGCTTTGTGTTGCAAACACTGATTCAATTGGCATTGCTCTGAGTTGCTACTACAGAAGCTGGCTGCTATATTACATAAATTTATATTTAGTCAGCGGAAGGCTTTTTTTTTTTCTTTTTCTAAATACTGATATTCTTAGAGAAATCACACAAACACATGAAAGATTGAAGGACTCTGACCCAACCAGCTTCGCATCTCAGGAAATGGGATGCTGGCGGCCAAGGGAAGGATGGTTTGGACACTATCCTGGGATTTGGGTAAGGGAAGAATCTTCCCTGTCCCCAACAACCTGTCCTCCTCATTGAGCTGAGAAACTCTGCCAACGAGATCTAAACTCACAGCTGTCTCAGGTAGCTTATGTCTAACTGCAGCCAATGCTGTCCTGCCAGCTCAGGATCTGAGCTTCCATTTGAGTTCAAATCATTTCAATTCGCACTACCTCCATCTTCCTTCTAGCACTCACTACTGTATGAAAGAACTGCCCTGGCCCTCCATGCAGGATAGGCAAAAAAAAATTGATACCTGAAATAAAATTTTTCCCCTTGCTGGAAATGTGAATGCAGCCGGCTGGAGACGAGACCCAAGGAACTCCACTTCCTGTAAGGCCAAATAATGAAAATGTCTTGTAGGCTGCGGAACTTAACTGATGGAGAATTTGTGAGTTCAGACAATGGAGCTTGCCTTATTTTTGCCACTCTCACAGGACACCTAAAGAGGAGTCACACTTCTCTGGACAACACGCTTGGGTGTTCCCAGGAACCTCAGGTGGCACAGGATACCAAATTCTGGGTTCAAGGAGATGGTCCAATGCATCATCTCCATTTCTGCAGTGGTGGCATCAATGCCTGGCTCAAGTGGAGACTGTACATGGATGCTGACTTTTATGGAGCAATCTCCTTAGACCCCAGAGCTGGCCCTGCTTGGAACCAAAGGAAGGACTAGAGAGCTTCTGAGCACAGGAGAATTCCACCTCAAATTTCCCCAGGAGCCAGACACCCTCACTTCCAGTTGAGTCCTTTCTCTCAGGGCACACTGCAAGGAACAAGCACTTGGAATGAATGGTCAGAAAAGGGACTGCTGATGGTCTCTGGTCCAGCCTCCCAGCCAAGTCTGGGTAATCACCAGCCATGGGACAGGTTGGCTGTGGCTTTGTTGAGCTGAAACCTGAAAACCTCCAAAGATGGAGATCACAGAGAGTCTCTGCGTGTCCTGCTCCAGAGCAGCACCACCCTTCTAGCCAGTTTTTTCCTAAGGCCCAGTGTGAAGCTCCCAGGAACAAGCTTCTAGCTCTTGTCCCTGCCATAGCACCTGCCACTGCAGAAAATCTTGGCCCTACCACCTGCCTAGACAGGTGTCACCTGCTTTTAGATTGCCCTGTGCCTCCCCTTCAGAAGACTAAAGAGGCCCAGTTCCCTCAGCCTCTCCACCCAGCTCCTGTGGCCCTAACCCCATCATGACAGACTTCCTCTGGACTTTCTCCTGATTTTCTTTTCTAAATGGGAAACCCACCGACTCATAGGGCATTCCTCATAACTGCAATGCTCTTCTGCCCAGGGCACTCTTCAGCCAGTCAGGTCACAGCCTGCCCTGCTGCATGAGGTTGTTCTGCCCCCAATGCAGACATTGACCCCTTTGCCTTGTAAAACTTCAGGTTTCTGTTGGCTAAGGCCCCACGTGTGTCAAGGTTCTTCTGGACTGAAACTCCAACACAACATGTAAGGTTTGTGGGCCGATGCCTCAAACAAGAGAACAATAGGAGGAGTTGCAGAACACTACAGGTAATGAAAGACATTGATGCGTGTGATGGAGTTGCTGCCCGAGGTGAAAAATACCACAGCAAGCATCTCAGAAATACCAGAATAGAGAACAAAACAAGGAACATACAGCCAATGGGGAAAGGGTTAAATGTGTAGATTGCTTTTTTTTTTTTTGAGTGTATTACGACAGTAACAGAGAAGACCTTGGGTGCAGGGAATTAAAAGGGAAGCAAAGGATGTGGTCAGGGCTCTTTGAGGGCACCTGTGAAGCAGCCCTGATCCCTGTGTGAATTATTTCTGTGGTCAAGCAGATCCGGAGGTCTTTCCCTAATTTGAAAACATGAAAAGGGAGGAAGGACAGCATCATGCAGGCTGGAAAGGACCTCAGGGTGGGTCTCAACCAACCTCCTGCTCAAATCAGGGCAAGACCAGATTACTCAGGGCTGTACCCAAACACGTCTTGGTGACAGACGGGACAGAGTTGACACATACAGCTGGGAAACAGCTTCCAGCACTTGACTATCTTCAAGTTGGAAATTTTTTTCTCTATATGTAACCTAACCCTCGTGTTCAGCTCATTGCCTTCTGTCCTTGTGTCTTGTGTATGATGGATATGAGCCTGACTCACTGTCGTGGTTTTGTTAGTAAGGGGGGGCTTAAGGTGGTAGCTTCTGTAGGAAACTGCTAGAAGTCGCTCCCCTTTGTTCAGTGGACTCGGCCGGGCCTAGGGCGGACCTGCTGCTGGCCAAGGCCAAGCCAATTGGTAGCAGAATGTCCCGTGATAACACCTCTGCGATAACGTATTTAAGAATTCTAATTAAAGTACACACACATCAACAGAAAAGAAAAAGAATTCCCCGCACCAAGAATCAAATTAATATCCTCAAAACACCAACAGTGGATAGACCATACAATTTACACACAATTCACCACTTATCCCTTCACCACAATCAGAACATAAATTTCCCCTAATCATTTTGCTCTTTTGTCAAGTTCAATCCCTGTTTTGCCCATTACCGCTCCCAATTAAACTCAATCCTTATCTCAAATTCCTCGAGCCCCACGTTGGGCGCCAAAATGACTGTGGTGATTTGGGCTAAACCATCACACTCACTCTTCCTGGAAACAGTGCAATGCTGCTGCATGTTCCCCCAAGATCTTCCTTTCTCCAGGCTGGACAAGCCCAGCTCCCTCAGCCTCCTCTCAAAGGCAAAGTACTCCAGCCCTCAACCATCTCTGGGGCCCTTTCCTAAACCTGCTCCAGTTTGCCACCATCTTCCCTATACTGGCCTCTGAAATCAGGACACAATATTTGGGATGGGGCTCATGATCTGGTCAAACAGCCCAGGGCACTGCTCTCCTCCCTTGCTACCAGGGCACACAGCTGTCTCTTGTCCAGCTCACTGTCCATCAGAATGTTTCCCTCAGAGCTGCTCCCAGCCAGGCAGCCCCCAGCCTGTGCCCTGGCCAGGGTGAGGGCCCTGCAGAGACAGAAACGGGCAGTTGTCCTTGTGGGATTTCCTGATGGTTTTTGGTAATACGTGCTGTCCTGCTTCTTGAACCCTTTCCCTGTGCACAGATGCCTGGAGACCTCTTCAGGAAAGACTCAGGTAAAGACTGAGACAGCCTCACTGAGTCCCTCAGCCCCTCCAGCATCTGCTGTCGTGAAATCCCCCTCCCCATTCACCAGCAGCCATGCATTTTCCTTGTTCAGTCTCAGTCTCTAAGGAACAATCAAAGCTCTCCTTTTTGCTCTTGACTTCCCTGGCAACCAGCATCTCCAGGTGAGCTTTGCCTTTCCTTCAAACATGCCTGCACAGTGAATGCAATATATAGGTATTTCTCCTTTGCCTCTGTCCTTGTTGACACCTCCTGGCAGCTGCTTCATGGCCCCTGTCAGTGTCCTGCCCCTGTGCTGGCTCAGCCCCGCTGCCCGTATACAGTCCCACAGCCTCACTGGGCAGGCTCGGTATGGGGAAGGGTACCCTCAGGGGTGGGGAAATGTCCCCCCATTATGATCGCAATGACAGCCATCAGATCACAGCTCCCCCTTGACCTTCCGATTTTTACAGCTTCCCCGGGCACCCAAACCCTGGCGTGCCCCAGCCACGTCCAATATGGGGCTTCGCAGACTGCCCTGCTCTGGGGTCTGTCGGGATCTGGGAAAGGACAGAGTCCAGGCAGGGCTGGCCGTTCCCCCAGACCAGCCCTTGGCCCAGCAGGAGGATGGAGATGGCCTCACAGCAAAACTGCCCTATAAACCTAGGGTGAGCATCCCATGCTGGAGATGGCCAATGAGCGAGGCTGGGGGGTGATAAAACCCCTGGGCCACCTTCCTGCTCTTTTCATGCCATCAAGGGCATGGACCAGGCTCTTCTCTCCTCTAGCAGCATGTCTTTGGTCCCTTCCACAGGCACCTGCACTGCAACACTAGCCCCTGGTGTGAGTCCTCACCTGGCTTGGTCACACAGTACAAGCCACAGACTGAAGTTTTCCTCTCCTGAGAGCTTTCCAACTCAGCCCAGCTCCCTCCAAGCTCTTCCCACTTCCCTTGCCTTCTCTCCATATCCTCTGCCCTCTCACCAGCACAGCCCAGTCTGGGCTGGTCCCACAGCGGTGCCAACCAGTGGGCATGGCAGAGCTCTGGCCACTCATCCCACAACCCCAGCCCCTCTGAAGGGCACAGCAGCTTTTGGGGTGCAGCAAGGGCTGAGCTGCAGAGGTGGAGTATCCATGGGAGAAAGCAAAGGTGGTTACTTGCATCCAGTGTCCCCTTTTCTCTTCTCCAGGAAATCCTGAGAGGACTGCAGCCCTTCTGTGTCACCCCATCTCCCCAGGCCAGCACAAGCGCCCCGACCCTACAGGTCCTCAGGCAGTGAGGGAGCAGGCTGCCCTCAACCAGCAGATTCAGGAAGGCGCTTTCACATCCTATTCCCTCCAGCTCTACAAAGATGGTTCTCAGACAAAAAAAAAGTCAAAGCAGGTTCATTTATTTTCCTTTAATATCCAGAGGCGTTGGCTCCTCATTTACACAAATCTCTGGGCCACACAAGATGAGTGAATACTTAAGTGGGAGGGGATGAACAATGATGTTTCTGATTGAGAATACATCACCACAAGTGGAAACAGGAAAAAATTATAAGGAAGGAAAGACAGGCTTGGGCAGTCACGGCATACACAGAGAGTTATCTGCAGAGGAAAGCAGACAGGAAGGACAAACGTCCAATCGTTTTCCACGAGGCATCCTTGAGTTCCAGATTCCTCATGCTGTAGATGAGGGGGTTCACTGTTGGAGGCACCACTGAGTAAAGCACGGCCAGCACCAGATCTGTGTATGGAGAGGAGACAGAGGGGGGCTTCAGGTAGGCAGACACTGCAGTGCTGATAAACAGGGAGACCACAGCCAGGTGAGGGAGGCACGTGGAAAAGGCTTTGTGCCGTCCCTGCTCAGAGGGGATCTTCAGCACGGCCCTCAAGATCTGCACATAGGACAGCACAATGAAAAGAAAACAACCCCAAAATAGAAAAGCACTAAAAGCAAGAAGCTCTACTTCCCTGAGGTAGAGGTTTGAGCAGGAGAGCTTGAGGATCTGGGGGATTTCACAGAAGAACTGGTCCACAGCATTGCCCTGGCAGAGTGGCAGTGAAAATGTATTGGCAGTGTGCAGCAGAGCATTGAGAAACCCACTGCCCCAGGCAGCTGCTGCCATGTGGACACAAGCTCTGCTGCCCAGGAGGGTCCCGTAGTGCAGGGGTCTGCAGATGGCAATGTAGCGGTCATAGGCCATGACAGTGAGAAGAAAATACTCTGCTGACACTAAGAAGAAAAAAATAAAGACCTGTGCAGCACATCCCACATAGGAAATGGCCCTGGTGTCCCAGAGCGAATTGGCCATGGCTTTGGGGATGGTGGTAGAGATGGAGCCCATGTCGAGGAGGGAGAGGTTGAGAAGGAAGAAGTACATGGGAGTGTGTAGGCGGTGGTCGCAGGCTATGGCAGTGATGACGAGGCCATTGCCCAGGAGGGCAGCCAGGTAGATGCCCAGGAAGAGCCAGAAGTGCAAGAGCTGCAGCTCCCGTGTGTCTGCGAATGCCAGGAGGAAGAACTCAGTGATGGAGCTGCTGTTGGACATTTGCCTTTGTGCATGATAACTTGTCCATGGATTAAAAGGCACCTCACTGAACACAGGTTATTCCATTTCTCAGGCAAAACCCAGAAAACTGCCTTCCAGGAAAAACTTGTGTAGGTCCCTCTCATGAACTTTGGTTGGTTCTGGCTGATGATGCCATTGGGAGCAGGGGGCTTTGCTGTGGCTCTGCAGGATTCAGTCCGGTCCTGCAGCAATAGGAAAACAGGAACATGGGGTCATCTCAGCTTAAATGCACTCATGATATCGAAGAGCTTTTCAGCATTATTGCTCCCAGTTCACACAACTGAAGAGCAAAGCTGTGGGGATTTTTTGCTGCTTCTGTTCTAGTACCCACCACACCTGGGGAGTGTTTTTAAGGCAGAAATCTGGCATTTTTGCTGCACTCCAGGTGAAACCTTGTGGGTCCTAAGAGGCAAAGAGACAGTTCCTTAATGCAGAGGGAGGACAGCCGCTCTGTCCATCAGCCCTGGTCTCAGCTGCCCTCTGCCGCCACATTTTTGAGCTGGGGGACAGTCACACCCAGGTGTTCTGGACACTGCTGAGGACAGAGGAATCCAGCTTCTGAGTTCAGACCTCCAAACCCCTCACCTTGTCTCATCGTACCCAAGGAGGATTTCATCTCTCTCCTCCCAGCCATGGACACAGATGGCTCATTGCAGCTGCCAGCATACAGCGCTACGGCAGCATTTCCATGGCCTTAGCACTGTGCTGTCTTCTCCATGGGGCTACTGGGTAACTCAGCAATGCCATGGAAGTGCTGTGCCCTTCTGGAGGGCAGCCTGCAGCACAGCAGGACCCCCTAGGCAAGGAGTCTAATCTGCTGGGTGGAAAAGGAGACCAGAGGTTTCTCTGGGAAGGCATCTGCACAGCAGAGAATGCAAGGGAGGTACCCAAATCCCCCCTGCCATGGTACTGCCAGGAGAAGCTCCCTCTCTATCCCTGCCCATGCCTGGAGCTCTCTCTGCTGGGAGCTGTTCCTCTGTCCTCACCTCTCTGCTCTGTCAGTTCCCACAGACCCCATCCCACGCGCTGTGTGCTCAGCTTTGCTTGCAGACACCTCCTGGCAGCAGGGCACTGCCCAGGGGCATCTCTGTGTGTGCAGGGGAGCCACTCAGACAACTCCTAACAAGAACTGGGGTCTCAGCTCCTTCTCCAGAATGGAGAAATTAAATCCCATCTCCCACTGACCACCCAGCCCACCAAGAAGAGAAAACTCACAGCCCAGACTGTTTCCCTTTCATGTAGAGGTTGCCTTGACGTGCTTCTTTAAAAGTCCCCTGGGAAATGTCCTGGGGCTGAGATGGAGCTGTCAGCAGCCCTGACCCACGCAGCACCCTCTCAACAGGAGAAGCACCCTGCCCTATGGCTGCTGGGGGGGTCACTTCTTCCACCCACTGCTCCTCCCCACAATTCCATGGGGATCTCCCCAAGTAGTCTGAGTGCTGGCCATGGCAGGCAGCAGTCCCTGCCCCAGCACACAGCCCCTGGGATGCAGGAACCCTGCTCTGAAGAACAAAGCTGAGCATCCCTGGGTGCTCACCAGCTTCACTCACCTGCAGCCACCCCCAGGAGAAGGCAGCTGTCATGCCTGCTCCCTCTGACAGTGGGGAAGCCTTACTCTGCACCACGTCGTTCTCTACAGCAGAGAAAAACAAGAATCCTCCTGGAAGATGCCGTAGGATGTGGGGAGTGCAAGCTTTCAGAGATGCCTCCAGGCACGACAGCTGCATGGCCCTGCATCCAGAGACTTACTGTGCCAAGGGCTGTGAAGATTTCTCCCCTAGTGAAGGCTCAGCTCTCGTTCCACTCCACACAGCTTCCTCTCTCTGCCACGCTTATCTTCTCAGCTCCTGCAGGCAGAGCCCTCAGCCCTGCTGCGCTTGGCAGAGGAGCTGCTCCTGGGCAGAGCTGTCTCTCTGCAGCGCTGCCCTGTTACCAGCAGCTCCCTCCATGCCTGGAGCCCGGCCCAGCTCAGCAGCAGAGGCCCAGCCCAAGGCAGCACTTTCTCTGTCCCCTCGGGGCTCCCTCCAGCTGTCCCTGGGGCTGCAGGGAACCTACTGGGAAGCAGCCTGAAGCCATCGCTTATGAACCCTCCCTCAGCTGGGGAGAGACGCTTTTTTCCAGCAGTGACATTTATCCAAATGTGACAAATAGGTCTAAACATCACTGTTTTTCCCCCTATTGTTAGGCAGGACACACAGACAGTGACAGGCAGGGATCTTCCCTACTCCTGATGAGGGATAGGATTCAGCTGAGTCAATCGAAGCATCTCACCCTGCGTTTCTGTTGCTGGCACTGGAAGGGGGCTCAGCTCCCTCCCATGCCTGTTCACAAGCCCACAGGAGGTGGGATTCCTCTGGCCTCCCTTCAGGCGTCCATTTTATAGGCACCTGCACGTGAGCTCCTTGTCTCAGCTCCTATGGTAATTAATGAAGATGGAGGTCAGGAGCTGGCTGTTCAGATGAAATACCTGGTGGCATTTGACACACCAGAGGTTGTCCAAGGCATGTGCAAGACAACTGCCCTTGTCCCTATTGATTATTTTATTGGCAGCCTGTGCTGCCATCTGACCACACGGTGTCCTGTGTCACAGGGAGAGCCAGGTTCCTCTCTGTCTGTTCCATCGGCCCAGTTGACTACATCTCCATTGACTACAAGGACGGGTTTTCACCCCCACATTGCCCAATCAAATTTTGGGCAGTTACTCTGTTTAATGTCCAAATCGAGGCCTGTAGCGTTAGGTGAGCTGCCAAGGCTCTCACACACAGCTACCTGCGGCTGGCAGGTGCAGCACAGGAAAACCATCCCCATTCAGAGCGAGCGTGTGACAGACAGCCCAGACAGCCCTGCAGACAGGTTCGGTGCCTGTGTGCAAGCCACTGATTGCCACCACTGCAGTGGGCAAGGTCTGTCCCTGCTCAATCCATTGGATGTTGGGTAGTCCAGGAACACAAGGCACAGCACACTGGGGTCTCCACTCATGTGTCTGCCTTCTCAGGCTGCTGGGCCCCCTTGATGACAGAGTCAAGGAGCAGACCAACAATTTTCACAGTGGGCCTGTCAGCAGCACCTTACCATTCATAGACAACAGCTTCTCCTTCACCAAAGGCCCTCAGGGGCAGCAGAGACACCACTGACAGCAAACACACCTCTTTCCAGATCTGCTCTTTTCAGCCTTGTATCTCTCTGTGCTTGGGGCCCACAACATTTGCTCAATCTCTTGGCATCCAATTTCAGATTTGTATTTTCATCACTGTTGACTCTGGCATGTCTCTGCTCTGAAATAAAACCTTTGCAAATAGGTCTTGGACACTTGGTACCAAGTTTCCCTAAGGAAAATCAGAGTGTGGCCTGGTGCTACACCTGAGGTGCTACAGCCCAAATGTGCACAGCTGCCCTCAGCTAGGATGAGCTGGAGCCTGTGGTTTTTGAAATCATAAAATCCTGGAATCATAGAATGGTTTGGGTTGGAAGGGAACTAGACCACCTAGTGCCAACCCTGCTGCCCTGGGCAGGGACATCTTCCACTAGACCACGTTGCTCAAAGCCCCAACCAACCTGATCTTGAACATTTCCAGGCATGGGGCATCCACAGCTTCTCTGGACAACCCCTTAAAGTGCTTCACCATCCTAGTAGTGAAGAATTGTTTCCTTATACTTCATCTCAAGCCAGTCTGTTGCTTTTGAATCATTACTCTTTGTCCTATCACTACATATCCTTGTCAAGAAACCCTCTCCAACTTTCTTAGAATCATAGAATGGTTAGGGTTGGAAGGGACCTTCAAAGGTCATCTAGTCCAACCCCCCTGCAAGGAGCAGGGACATCCCTGACTAGATCAGGTTGCTCAGAGCCTCATCCAGCCTGGCCTTGAACGTTTCCAGGGATGGGGCATCTACCACCTCTCTGGGAAACCTGTTCCAGTGTTCTACATTGTAAAAAATTTTTTCCTAATATCCAATCTAAATCTACCCCCCTCTATTTTAAAACCATTACCTCTCGTCCTATCGCAACAGGCCCTACTGAACAGCCTCTCCCCATCTTTCTTGTAGGCCCCCTTGAGGAACTGGAAGACCGTGATCAGGTCTCCCCGGAGCCTCCTCTTCTCCAGGCTGAACAGCCCCAGCTCTCTCAGCCTGTCCTCATAAGAGAGGTGCTCCAGCCCTCTGATCATCTCCGTGGCCCTCCTCTGGACCTTCTCCAACTGGTCCATGTCCTTCTTGTGTTGGGGACTCCAGAACTGGACGCAGTCCTGCAAGTGCGGTCTCACCAGGGCAGAGTAGAGGGGGAGAATCACCTCCCTCGACCTGGTGGCCATGCTCCTCTTGATGCAGCCCAGGATGTGATTTGCTCTCTGGTCCACAAGTGCACATTGCCGGCTCATGTTGGGCTTAATGGAGTAACTGCCGTTGTCTTTTCTGAGCGCTCCATGGAAGCTTCTGGATGTAGAAGCCCGGGCCTCCATGGGGACTTTAATGACCTTGGAATTTCTGGAAGAGGAACACAGCAGCATGCAAACACTCCAGGTGACTTTAGGAGAGCTTATTGTCACAGCTGCCAGATGGGTCAACAAGGGCAATGCAAACCTGGATCTGATATTTACAGAGAATGAGGAGCTTGTCCGTGGTGTGAAGATTGGCTGTTGTGACCCTGAAACAGTGAGATCTGAGGTGCTTGGAGGAGTGTGGAACAACAGTAGAAGTCTGCAGATTCTGGTCATCAGTGGAGCAGAATTTGGCATATTCTGGGGAGTTCTAGTGGGGATCCCATGGTCAGCAGCACTGATGGACAGCAAAGCTCAGTGTACCTGGTCTTGAAGGACAGCGTCCTCCAAGCACAGGTATTATCTGTTTCAAAACTCAGTCGAAGTTTGAAAGGGAGTTCAAGGGCATTATAATAAGATTTTACTAGTTTACAAACAATTAAAGAAGAAATAAAGATAATATGTGGACCCTCCTGAATTCAGTAAGAGTAGATGGAGATAGATCTGAGATACTTCATGTCCTCTTTGCCTCATATTTCACCAACAAATTCTCCTAAGCCATTGTGCCTCATGGCACGACTCTATAGGAACACAACCAATGATGGATAGGAATCAGATCAGAGGTTACTTGAGAAACCTCAAATATTACCAGTTAGAAGAAATCATATGTGTAAATCTATATTTATCTTGAGGGAACGTGTCAACAGCTTGTTCATCATTGTCCATGGTTGATGAAAAAGAAATATGAGACTCTAGAGAACAGTGTCCAAGTTCTCAGAATGAAGTCTTCTTACACATTTGTTACCCCGATGTCTCTTCTACATGTCTCTTCTACATTCGTGGCTCAGGGAGTGGTGCTACAGCCAGGGCTTTGGGTATCTAGATCACGGGGCGTGCTTTGAGAAGCCCGGGCTGCTAGGGGCGGATGGCGTGCACCTAACCCAGAAGGGGAAGAGTGTGTTTGGACAAAGACTTGCCAGGCTCGTCCAGAGGGCTTTAAACTAGTGTTGCTGGGGGAGGGGGAGCACAGTTCAGCCCACGGCTATCGGCATGGCGCCAGTGCCAGCACCGAGGGTCCAGAAGCTGAGGAGGGATCACAGATAAGTGCAAATAAACCTAAACTGCGGTCCAATAGCACCCCTGCCACTCCAGCCAGCAAGTCGGCTTTGTCGGGGGCCCAGCTGAAGTGTCTCTATACCAATGCACGCAGCATGGGGAATAAACAAGAAGAGCTGGAGGTGCTTGCACACGAGCAGGGCTACGACCTCGTTGGCATCACGGAGACGTGGTGGGATGACACATACGACTGGAGCGTCAACATGGAAGGGTATAGGCTTTTTAGAAAGGACAGGAAGGGGAGACGAGGAGGGCGGGTCACTCTCTATGTCAGCAACCGGCTGGAGTGCGTGGAGCTCCGCCTGGGGATGGAGGAGGAGCTGACAGAGAGCTTATGGGTCAAGATTAGAGGATGGGGACGGACAGGAGACGTTACGGTGGGGGTCTGTTACAGGCCGCCTGGCCAGGAGGACAGAGCAGATTAAGTGCTCTATAGGCAGATAGGAGCAGCCTCACGGTCACAGGCCTTGGTCCTCATGGGGGACTTCAACCACCCTGACATCTGTTGGAGAGACAACACGGCAGGGCACAGGCAGTCCAGGAGGTTCCTGGAATGCGTGGATGACAACTTCCTCCTGCAGGCGATAGAGGAGCCGACAAGGAGGGGTGCCATGCTCGACCTTGTGCTCACCAACAGGGAGGGGCTGGTGGGGGATGTGAAACTAAAGGACAGCCTTGGCTGCAGTGACCACGACACGGTGGAGTTCAAGATCCATGGGGCAGCAAAGAAACTACATGGCAAGCTGTCTGCCCTAGACTTCAGGAAGGTGGACTTCGGCCTCTTCAGGGACCTGATGGGCCAAGTGCCATGGGAGGCAGCCCTGGAGGGAAGAGGGGCCCAGGAAAGTTGGTCCATATTCAAGGAGCACCTCCTCCAAGCTCAGCAGAGGTGCATCCCGATGAAGAACAGGTTGGGCAAAAAGGCCAGGAGGCCGGCGTGGATGAGCAAGGAGCTCCTGGACCAACTGAAAGTGAAAAAGGAGGCCTATAGAGGGTGGAAGTGGGGACAGGTAGCCTGGGAGGATTACAAAGAGGCTGCACGAGTGGCCAGGGATAAGGTAAGGAAGGGCAAAGTCCTAGCAGAACTGAATCTGGCCAGGGATATAAAATGCAACAAGAAGAGCTTTTATAGGTACGTAGGGGACAAAAGAAAGTCCAGGGAAAATGTAGGCCCCCTCCAGAAGGGAACTGGTGTCCTGGTTACCCAGGACATGGAGAAGGCTGAGGTTCTCAATGACTTTTTTGCCTCAGTCTTCACGGACAAGAGTTCCTGTCCCACCGCCCAACCTGTAGAAGGTGCAAGCAGGGACTGCGAGAATGAAGAACTGCCCATTGTACTCGAAGAGCAGGTTCGGGATCATCTGAGGAACCTGAAGGTGCACAAGTCCATGGGACCTGATGAGATCCATCCGCGGGTCCTGAGGGAACTGGCGGATGAAGTTGCCAAGCCACTGGCTATCGTATTTGAGAAGTCAAGGTGGTCTGGTGAGGTCCCTGATGACTGGAAGAGAGGAAACATAACCCCAATTTTTAAAAAGGGGAATAAGGAAGACCCGGGTAACTACAGGCCGGTCAGCCTCACCTCTGTGCCTGGCAAGGTCATGGAGCAGATTCTCCTGGAAACCATGCTAAGGCACATGGAGAGCAAGGAGGTGGTTGGTGACTGCCAACATGGCTTCACCAAGGGCAGATCGTGCCTGACCAATTTGGTGGCCTTCTATGACGGGGTGACGGCTTCGGTGGACAAGGGACGAGCAACAGACATCATCTACCTGGATTTGTGCAAAGCTTTTGACACTGTCCCGCACGACATCCTTCTCTCTAAACTAGAGAGACATGGGTTTGATGGACGGACCACTCAGTGGATAAGGAGTTGGCTGGATGGCCGCACTCAGAGAGTGGTGGTCAATGGCTCTATGTCCATGTGGAGACCGGTCACAAATGGTGTCCCTCAGGGGTCTGTGCTGGGCCTGGCCCTATTCAGCATCTTTGTCAGCGACATGGACAGTGGGATAGAGTGCACCCTCAGCAAGTTCGCCGACGACACCAAGTTGTGTGGTGCCGTTGACACGCTGGAAGGGAGGAATGCCATCCAGAGGGACCTTGACAGGCTGCAGAGGTGGGCCCGTGCCAACCTCATGAAGTTCAACCAGACCAAGTGCAAGGTCCTGCACCTGGGTCATGGCAATCCCAGGCACAAATCCAGGCTGGGCGGGGAATGGATTGAGAGCAGCCCTGAGGAGAAGGACTTGGGAGTGCTGATGGACGAGAAGCTCAACATGAGCAGGCAATGCGCCCTTGTGGCCCAGAAGGCCAACCGCATCCTGGGCTGCATCAAGAGGAGTGTGGCCAGCAGGTCGAGGGAGGTGATTCTCCCCCTCTACTCTGCCCTGGTGAGACCCCACCTGGAGTACTGTGTCCAGTTCTGGAGCCCCCAACACAAGAAGGACATGGACCAGTTGGAGAAGGTCCAGAGGAGGGCCACGGAGATGATAAAAGGGCTGGAGCACCTCTCCTATGAGGACAGGCTGAGAGAGTTGGGGCTGTTCAGCCTGGAGAAGAGGAGGCTCCGGGGAGACCTGATAGCGATCTTCCAGTACCTGAAGGGGGCTTACGAGAAAGATGGGGAAAGGCTGTTTAGTAGGGCCTGTTGCGATAGGACGAGACGTAATGGTTTTAAAGTAGAGGGGGGTAGATTTAGATTAGAAATTAGGAAAAATTTTTTTACGATGCGAGTTATAGAACACTGGAACAGGTTGCCCAGAAATGTGGTGGAGGCCCCATCCCTGGAAACGTTCAAGGCCAGGCTGGATGAGGCTCTGAGCAACCTGATCTAGTCAGCGATGTCCCTGCTCCTTGCAGAGGGGTTGGACTAGATGACCTTTGAAGGTCCCTTCCAACCCTAACCATTCTATGATTCTATGTTTCAAGTTCTTCCTGATATCTTCATTCAGGGGTTGATACAGTTGCCCACACAGAGGTGGCCAATGCCTCCAGGATACCCAGGGGCACCTGAAGGCCCTACATGGGACTGGGAAATGTGACCCAGGGCTGATGGGAGCATTTCTGGAGCAGGAGACGGTGGGCAGGCAGGAATTGAATGGAGGAATTGAATTATGCTTAGAGAGACTTGGCTTGTTAGGGCATTTTGCATGTTAATGAGCCCTCTGGTGCCAAGTTCCTGAACTGCAGGTACCGAAAGTGGATTCAAGGGGCTCTAGAGCAGTAAAAGTCAGCAGCAAACCTCCAAGTCTCTGGGGATGTCAGTGGGCCCAACTGATGGCCATCACTGAAGAGACCATGAAGGAATGAAGAGATAAGGTTCCTGTCCCTGCGAGCTGGTGAAGTAGGAAGTCAGAGGCACTGCTTACAGGTTGAAAATCCAGTGTTTAGACAACTGTGAAAGCCCTTGACATGTTTCGTGGAGCAGGATGATCTAGTAGTGACCCCATGCCCTGGGCAGGGGGATCCTTTCCCTCATGGGATGCTGAGGGCCATTCCTGGGAGCAGTGAGATGTGAGGGTGTGTGATGCTGAGTGCAGGAGAGCAGTAGGACACCTCCCAGCCTCTATGGAGAGTGGGGAATGGGAAAAAAGCCTTGTGGCTGTAAGGAACTGGTGTACTTGTAGGGGTCTCACTGGAAGACACAGCAGCCACAGTAGAAAGGAAAAGGATTTCAGTTCTGTTGGGGGGTTCCAGTCTCAACAAAGGGACCATCTCCACCCCTGCTTCCCCACCTCACTCTGACCCCACTCTGTCCCAATTTTTACTGAACTCACAATGGCTGTGAGTTCCCCATCACCCGTGCAGCTTCTCCCAAATACCTACTAATGCTCCTTGACTAACCAAAGTGTGCCAACCCTCTGACTCACTAGAAACCTTCTATTTAGCTTTGTGCCGCAGCCCTGAACTGCACATCCTCCTCCTTCTGCTGCCTCAACATCAAAACTGAACATATTTCACTTGAGCATGACACACTCCCACCCCTCGCCATTTCACATCATCTTCCTCTCTTTTACACACACACTGCCACACACCCCCCACTGTATCCCTGCACTCCCATGTGTCTCACAATCTTTCCTCTTCCCCTGCAGTGATGGGAACTCAGCCCAGGTGGTTTGTGCTTCTTCCATGCTCATGGATGTTTCCTCAGGTCCAGACAAGCATGGAGAGTGAAGGAAGAAAACAGAGGTGTCGGGGCTGAAGGCAACTCACGGTATGGAGACAGAGGACAGTGTCTCCATGTGTTCCTTGTGCCTGTCTCCCAGACATCCTTCTGGTCCACTGCCAACAAGTCGTTCCGTGCCAGCCCCTCTCCCAGGAAAAGACTCCTGGCCCAAGGGCTCCTCAGGCTGCTGCGGCTCCCCAGCAATAGAGAAAGCTGCCCCAAGCTGGTGCATTCAGAAATAGGTTTCTCTTGGTCATTGATCCCCTCCTGGAAGCACAGAGTTGCTCCTTTGCTTATCTCCAGGGATGTCCTTGCCCCTAGAGAGCCTTTCTCCAGGGCAATGTGTCTATGCTGACCTGACTTGCTGCCCCTGTCCCCTCCCTGTGCTCTCCACATGGCCCTGAGCGGCTGTCCCTGCTCTGCAGAGTGAGGGGTCTGTGGTGAGAAAGCCATGGGGTGACAGTCCCAGGCAGATCCCTGTGTGGAATGTCAATCGTTCACCTTCTCCAGGGGAACTGGACACCCACATGTTAAGGCTCAGCCCAGGTCCATTCCCAAACACCTTGTCCCATGCTCTCCTCCCCTCATCCCATGGAGAACCCCAGCACAGCAGCACGGCACTGTGGGGGCAATTCCTTCAGCCTGACCTCAGCTTTGGAAGTAGAGCCCAACTTCCAGACACCGATATTGTAGGAACTTTCTTTTATTACAGTGATGCAACATGGGAGGCAAGCTGGACCATTGTGTCAGACACACGTGAACAGACCTCGGGGTCAGACAGGCTGGGTCCATGCCTCTGGTGAAGTGAAGTGCATGTAGGCATGGGGGAACATGCTTGTCACAGATAAAATGTCCAAAGCACAGGAGAATTTGAAATCACTTTGTAGAGACATGGGTATCTTAATGCTTCTGAAAAAGAGCTGATTGAATCAGCTTCTTCACTGTGTCTTTCAGCTCCTGGTTCCTCATGCTGTAGATGAGGGGGTTCAATGCTGGAGGCAAAACCGAGTACAGAGCTGCCACCACCATATCCAGCAATGGGGAGGAAATGGAGAGGGGCTTCAGGTAGGCAAACATGGCAGTGCTGATAAACAGGGAGACCACAGCCAGGTGAGGGAGGCACGTGGAAAAGGCTTTGTGCCGTCCCTGCTCAGAGGGGATCCTCAGCACAGCCCTGAAGATCTGCACATAGGACACAAAAATGAACACAAAACAGCCAACAAAGACAAAAGCACTAAATGCAAGAAGTTGAAATTCCCTGAGGTAGGTTTCTGAGCAGGAGAGCTTGAGGATCTGGGCGATTTCACAGAAGAACTGGTCCACAGCATTGCCCTGGCAGAGTGGCAGTGAAAATGTATTGGCAGTGTGCACCAGAGCATTGAGAAACCCACTGCCCCAGGCACCTGCTGCCATGTGGACACAAGCTCTGCTGCCCAGGAGGGTCCCATAGTGGAGGGGTTTGCAGATGGCAATGTAGCGGTCATAGGCCATGACAGTGAGAAGCCAGTACTCTGCTGAAAGGAAAAAGACGAATAAAAAGGCCTGTGTAGCACATCCTGAGTAGGAGATTGCCCTGGTGTCCCAGAGGGAATTGGCCATGGCTTTGGGAACAGTGGTGGAGATGCAGCCCAGGTCAAGGACAGAGAGGTTGAGGAGGAAGAAGTACATGGGGGTGTGGAGGCGGTGGTCACAGGCTATGGCAGTGATGATGAGGCCGTTGGCCAGGAGGGCAGCCAGGTAGATGCCCAGGAAGAGCCAGAAGTGCAAGAGCTGCAGCTCCCGTGTGTCTGCGAATGCCAGGAGGAGGAACTCAGTGATGGAGCTGCTGTTGGACATTTTCTGTTTCTGGGCATGGGGACCTGTCCAAGGAGAAGAGGCAAGGAGATAAGGCAGCGTCGTCTAAGCAAAACCTACTCCAGTTCCCATGGAACCACCCCAGACTTCCTTGCCCCTTTCAGGGAGACGTTTCTCATGTTCCTTGTATGAGCTCCACATGGTGCTGGCGGAGGTGCCACTGGGAGCAGGGAGCACTGCTGTGACGTCTTGAAGGGCAAGTCCTGCCCTACAGAAATAGGTAAATAGGAACACAGAATCATCTCAGATTAAATCTACTTTTTATACCAATGAGCTTTGAAACCTTGCTGCTCCCAATTTGCTTCACAGCAAAGTAGATTTAGATTAGAAATTAGGAAAAAATTTTTTATGATGCGCATTATAGAACACTGGAACAGGTTGCCCAGAAATGTGGTGGAAGCCTCATCCCTGGAAACGTTCAAGGCCAGGCTGGATGAGGCTCTGAGCAACCTGATCTAGTCAGGGATGTCCCTGCTCCTTGCAGGGGGGTTGGACTAGATGACCTTTGAAGGTCCCTTCCAACCCTAACCATTCTATGATTCTATGATTCTATGAAATCTACTTTTGATACCAATGAGCTTTGCAACCTTGCTGCTCCCAATTTGCTTCACAGCAAAGTGACTCTGCAGAGCAAGAGAATTCCCTGCGGCTCAGCACAGAGTGAGCGGAGCTGGTCTGTCTCTCCGTCCCAGATGCCCTGGACTTGCAGCTTTCTGAGACTGAAGGTGATCACACTGCTGTGTTTCTGTGAAAAGCCAGCAGACACTGCTGAGAGCACAGGGATCCACTGCAGACCACAGAATGTCTCACCCTTACTCAAGGTCTCAGCACCTCGCTTCTAGCCCACAGCACTCACGGCTCATTTCACCAACACAAAAGCAGGGTTTTGGCCTTAGCATCTCTCTGCTGAACCATGGGGTGTGCAGGTAACACAAAGATGTTATGGGAGATGTTTTCATCCTGAAAGGAAACTCACATCCTGGAAGGATACTGGAAGAAGTTACAGTAAGAGTTTTAAAAATGGTATCTCACTGAGGGAAAACCAGCTCCTGCCCCAGCCCCACAGCCTGCATTGCCCACAGCCCCACAGCTGAAAGCTGGGACACTTGTTCCCACGGACACAGCTGCAGGAAAGGACCCACAAGATCAGGGGGTGACTCTGCAGCTGGAACTCCCCTCCCCAGACAGCCTGACAGCAAGAACAAGATCCCAGCAGCAACACCACAGAGAGGTGGAGGCACAAGGGCAAATACAGCCAGGGCGCGGCTGAGAGAGGACAGGGCAGAGGCAGGCGGGCACTGGGGACAGCGTCCCCCTCCCCCAGCTGTGCGTGCCCCCTCCCCGACACCACCATTGCCGGGCAGCTGCTCTCAGCCCCTGTGCTCTGCAGAGGGCAGTGGGCACGTGGCTGGAGAGCTGCAGCACGGCTCTGCTGGAGCTCTGGCTGCAGAGGAGGGGGTTCATGGCTGGGACCCCGCAGCCCTGAGGGCAGAGGCTTGGGTGGGTGGGAGAGGAGGCCAGGGGGCTTGCTCAGAGCAAGGGGTCTGCACTGGAGGGGATGCTACAGAGATTTCTGAATTCTCCCTCCCACAACATTTCTGGGTTTAGTTTCCTCTCATTCCTTGATCGTAACTGTGATGCCTGGGGATTTTCCTCCTGGGAGGAGTTTCCCGGTCTGATCTCTTTTCCCTGTCAGCACTCACAGACCCCATCCCACCCTCTGTGCACTCTCCCTGGCCCCAAACACACCTGCCTGTTTGCAGAGCACTGGCTGGGTGCCTGTTCCTGTTTGGAGGTTCCAAAGGCCAGGGCAGGACAACGCTGCTGGGTGCAGCACGGGTGATGCTGGTGCTGTCCCTGGGCAGAGGAGTGGCTGAAGGCACTTGAGGAGGCGCTTAGCAGACCAACTGACCACTCACAGTTACAGCTCAGGAGTCTCAAGGACTTGTCCAAGTTTGACAGCTCCTTTTTTGATTTCTCTTTCCCTCCCCACCTTCATTAGACCCCTACCCTCAGAGTAGGAAAACAAAAACAGAGACTCAGGAAAGCGCTTTATCTCTATAGCAAACCCTGCCTTGACCTTCCTCTTGACACATACCCTTGGAAGTTTCCCAGTGGTGACGTGGAGCTGTGAGCAGCCCTGACCCACACAGCACCCTCTCGACAGCAGAAGGACCCTGCTCAGCCAGAAGTTGTTCCTCCCACCCACAGCCTCTCCCCAAACACCATGGGGAGCTCCCCGGGCAGGCTGAGTGCTGAGGCCGGCAGAGGCAGAGTCCCTGCCCCAGCACACAGCCCCTGGGGCGCAGGGACCCTGCTCTGAAGGACAGCCCTGGGCACCCCTGGCTGCACACACACATTCACACCCTGCAGCCGTCCCTGGGAGAAGGCAGCCGTCGTGCCCTGTCCCTCTGGCCGTGCAGCTGAGAAGCCCTCGTGTGGAACACATCCTGCTCCTCTACTGTGAAAGTCCTCCTGACTGTGGGATGTGACAGCTTTTGGAGGTCTTTCCACAAACTACAGACACATTGACCTTCACGCAAGTACTTACCACGTAAATGGCTGTGAATTTTTCTCTCCTGTTGAGTTCTCAACTCTTCTCCCACCCCAGGCTGCCTTTCATCTCTCTGTGCCTCGCTCCGCTCCCCTCAGCTCCTGCAGGCAGAGCCCTCAGCCCTGCTGCGCTTGGCAGAGGAGCTGCTCCTGGGCAGAGCTGTCTCTCTGCAGCGCTGCCCTGTTACCATCAGCTCCCTCCATCCCAGGAGCCCGGCCCAGCTCAGCAGCAGAGGCCCAGCCCAAGGCGGCACTTTCTCTGTCCCCTCGGGGCTCCCTCCAGCTGTCCCTGGGGCTGCAGGGGAACCTGCTGGGAAACAGCCTGCAGCCATCACTGATGGTCCCTCAGCCGGGGAGAGAGGCTTCTTTCCAGAAGCACAATTTCTCCCCTCAAAGTTACATCTAATTTTTTTTTTTTTTTAAATTGGACAGGACTCCCAGACAGAGACAGGCAGAGATCTCCTTTACCCCTCCTGAGAGAAGGGGTTCAGCTGAGGCAATGAAGGCCTCTCATCCTGCGTTTCTGTTCCCAGCATTTGAAGGAGACTCAGCTCCCTCCCATGCACACCACAAACCTACTTCGGCCACTGATCAGGTGTGCACGGAATGGACACCTGCACGTGAGCGTCTTCTCTCAACTCCCACGCTCACTAGTGGAGATGGAGGGCAGGAGCGAGGTGTTCAGGTGCAAATACCTGGCCACAGGGGAGCTGCCGGAGGTGGTGAAGGTACCTGCAGGTAACTGCAAGCTCTGATGGAGAAGTTCGCAGAGACAGGGCAACATGTCAGAGATCATCTGTTCTCCAAAGACAGCATCCTCTAGGCACAGCAATGGTTCACATCAAAACTCAGTTGACACTCAAAGTGGCATTCAGAGGCACCAATGTGAGCTGCTGCTACTTCAGGAACAGTTAGAAAGGAACCAGAAGTCTTGTGGGATGACTGCTAAATTTGGAAAGAGTCGGTGTAGGGAGAATTGCAGAATCATACAATGGATAGGGTTGGAAGGGACTTTCAAAGATCATCTCGTCCAACTCCCCTGCAAGGACCAGGGACATCTCCACCCTTATCAGGTTGCTCAGAGCCCCGTCCAACCTGACCTTGAATGTTTCCAGGGCATCCACCACCTCTCTGGGCAACCTGTGCCAGTGTTCTACCACCCTCAGTGTAAAAAAAACTTTTCTAATGTCTAATCTGAATCTGCCTCTTTCTATTTTCAAACTATTACCTCTCATCCTATCACAGCAGACCCTACTGAAGAGTTTCTCCCCATCTTTCCTGTAGGCCCCCTTTAGGAACTGGAAGGCTTCTATAAGGTCTCCCCAGGGATTTCTCTTCTCCAGGCTGAACAGCCCCAACTCTCTCAGCCTGCCCTCACAGGAGAGGTGCTCCAGCCCTCTGATCATCTTTGTGGTCTCCTCTGGACACACTCCAACAGGTCCATGTGCTTCTGATGCTGGGGTCTCCAGAACTGGATGCAGTACTCCAGGTGGGTCTCATGAGAGCAGAGTAGAGGTAGATCTGAGATAATCTATGTCTTTGCCTCAGTTGCCCCCAGCAACATCTCCCAGACTTTTGTGCTTTGAGGCAGGATTCTGGATGAGAACAACCAAGGGTGGATGGGGATCAAGGCAGGGGTTACTTGAGAAAACTACACCCTTACCAGTCCTTGAGACCAGGAGATTTGCAGACAAGGGTGCTGATAAAGTGTTTTTTCCTCAGGAGATCCTGGTCCGTTACGATCCCACTTAGGAAGGTGATCAAACTCCATGAGGTATCATTTCAACTGCTGTTCGTTAGGTCTAGCACTATAAGAGGAGTATCACAGAGGCAATCTTGTCTCCCTTGAGAAGGTGAGAACCCCAGGTGGTGAAACATTGAACGGGCTTCCGATCCAAACACTGCACAGCCTGTAGACCCCATCCATAGAACACTGCCTTCTGTTTTGGCCAGTCAAGCTACTACAGGATTTTCTCACTAGGAAACAACTCCATTCATCTTCTCTACAGTCAAACTGAAATGATGTTTTCATGAGATCTTTCTGCTGCACTGTGCGATACAGGCAAAGCCACGCAGCAGACGTAATGTCCAGTACAAAGCAGGACCAGCCTGCAGACTCTGTGTGACACTGCTGCTGAGGCTGTCCTGTGGCCAAAGGATCCATGCAGCACAGCACAGGTTTCAAGGCCGTGGTGTACGTGCAGCACAGTGCAGTCCAGCGCTAACTGCTTGATGTACCATGGTCTTCTGGTAGGGATCAGTGCTCAGGTTTCCCTGTGAGAAGATTGTGTTCTTCTGTGGTGCCACAGCTGAGTTGCTGTGCCCCAAATGTGCACTGTCAGGAGGACCCCCATGTCTTGTCACAGCAATGTGACATTTTTGGATTGAATTAGATGTGGTAAGACACCTTGCTCAACTGGGGTGCTGCGATGGAGGGACACAAGCTCTGCCAGAGGGAATGGCAGGGAGGATGAGGATGAGGAGGATGACCAATGTGTGAAGGAGCAGCTTCTCTATGAGCTGGGCAAGAGGTTGAGTTAGCTTGTGTGAGTGAGGATGGGAGAAGAAGTCAGTACGGTGACATTGTCTTGGCAGATCTAAACTACGTGATCGAGCAGAGTAGGCAGAAAAAGTCTTCTGTCAGCAACCTGAGGAAGTCTCCAGCTTAACGAGCTGGTTCCCATGGGGGACGGTAAGTGCCCTGGCATTCACTGGCCAGGCAAACAACACGGTGCCAACAATCTGGAGGTTCTTGGGATGACTTCTTAGCACAGCTGCCAGGTGGGACAACAAGGGTGATGCTCACCTGGACCTGATGCTGACCAAGAACAAAGAGCTGGCCATGGCTATGACAATCTGTGTCAGCCTTGGCTGTCATCACCATGAAATAGCAGGGTCCCAAGCACAAAGGGCAGTGAGCAAGGCCAGCAGCAGAGCACGGGCCCGTGGACTGCGGAGCAGGAGTCTGTGCTGTCCTTGGGAGACTGATACAAGCGGTGCCTTGGGGAGCAGCTCTGAAGGGTGGAGGAGCTCAGGCAATCCGGTAGGCCTTACAGGACAGCCTTCTCCAAGGACAAGAGTGATCTCTCCAAATAACCTTGGAAAGAAGCAAGCATCTCAGGAGGCTGCTTGTCTGAACTGCCTGAGCTCCAGGACAGAAAGGCAGCACGCAGGAGGTGGAAGCAGGGGAAGCTGCAAAGGAGGAATTTAGATTTCACGAAAGCTCCCATAGTCTTGATAGTTGCGGAGAAGGGGAACAGAAGCAAAATGAGCTGATCCAGGCTTAGAGGGTCATGCTGAACGAGTCACACTCTGCCTGGAGGCCTGTAACAAGTGTGCACTGCAGACATTTGCATCTTGACTGCATGCCTCAGGCTAGGAGATGGGGAATGTCCCTGGCTGTACCAGTCCATCCACATCTCTCGAGATGTTGAGTCTAGATGGTGCAGAGGGCCACAAAGATGATCAGTGGGCTGGAGCACCTTTCCTATGAGGACAGGCTGAGAGAGTTGGCACTGTTCAGCCTGAGAAGAGGAGGCTCAAGGGAGACCTTATAGGGGCCTTCTGGTACCCCAAGGGGGTCTACAGTAGAGATAGGGAGGAACTCTTCAGTAGGCCTGTTGAGGAAGAATGAGGGGTAATGATTTTAAAATAGAAAAAGGTAGATTGAGATTAGACACCAGGAAAATTTTTTTTACAGTGGAGGTGGTGGCACACAGGAACAGGTTGCTCAGAGAGGTGGTGGATGTCCCATCCCTGGAAACACTCAAGGCCAGGTTGGACGGGGCTCTGAGCAACCTGATCCGGTTGAAGATGTTCCTGCTCACTGCAGGGGGTTGGACTAGATGACTTTTAAAGGTCACTTCAAACCCAAACCATTCTATGGTCTATGATCTCGAGAGGTACCTCTCAAACTGAACTGTTCTGTGAGCATAAAGGAGAAAAGTAAGGCAGAAAGATGTGAATTACACACAGCCCACAGAAATACAGAGTGGATGCTGTGGAGAGGACTCATGGTGGATCAGAGGAGGAGTGTGAGGAAGAAGGAGGGGCAGAGTTGGACTGTCGTACACTGATGGAACCTTTCCATTTCCCACCCCCCTGTGCCTGTCAGGGATGAAGTGTGTAGAAGAATTGGGAATGAAGGAGCAATGTGAGCCTGGGAAAAAGGAGTCTGGTGGGGGAAAGACTTTGATATTTTTGTTGTAGTTTCTCACTATCCACATCTGTTAATTAACAATAAATTAAATTGATCTCTCCATTACCACTGACAATAATTAGTAAACGATTAGCCTGTCTTTATCGTGACCCATGAGCTATTCTGTCTTTTTTTTTTTTTTATTTTTGTCCTGTTGAGTCAGGTCAGTGGGTGAGCAGCTGAGTTGGTGTCCTGCTGCTGGTCAAGGTTAACCCACCACAGGACCACATCAGGACTGCTGTGTCCAGTATGGAGCTCACCAGCACAAGAAAGGCCCTGACAGACTGGAGCGAGTCCTGCAGAGGCCAGAAGCTTGGGGCCTGGAGCATGTTATGGTCAAGGAGAGGCTGAGTGAGCTGTGTTTTTTGAGATCCCTCAGAGCCAAAAACTGGAGCAAGGACCCAGGCCAGCTGGTGGGATCTCCATCAATGGAGATTTTCAGTAGTTGTCAAGACAAGGCCATGAGCACCTGATCTAGCTGGAGCTGTCTGAGAAAGGGCTTGGCTGACAGACCAGCTGTGGCAAGAGCTGTGGTACTGGGTGTGTAATGACTTCCAACAGGAAAATAGTTTCCTTTTTATTAGTAATGCTGGTGGAGTTGGGCATCACTGAGCCCTGGAGGAAGAAGGAGGTGATCATGCATCAGAGGGTCCTTCTCAGGGCTGGGGTCTCTGGGCAGAAGTGGAACTGGCCAGTGTGTGGGACTGGTCTGGGACAATTTTTTCTGAGTCAGCTTCTTGGGATGTCAATGGAACATGGCACAGACCCTTAATCCCAACTGCATCGTTTGCCCTCTTCTCTGCCCCCACTATCTCCACTAACCAGGACAAATTCCTGGCCCTGGGGCTCCTCAAACAGCTCCCAACATCTCTTCACTTCCCTCCCTTGCCTGCTGAGTCCCCACTGACTCCTATGGCATTGCAGCATCCTCTTTGTGGATACCTTGATTCAATGCTTCGCTTTGGAACAACTTAATCTTTTGAGTTTCCATTCACTCCCACCCCGGGGTACATGGTGAGTCTGCATCCTGTCCTGACATCTTCATATTAATTTCCAGAGAAATTGTACATCCATCAGTGCGGTCATACATGAAGGAGGCTGAGGAGGCAATGGGCAGCCCATGCACCATCTCCACTGCCATTGGACTCCAAGAAGAGAGCCTTTAAAACAATAACTTCTGGTGCAATTAAACCCAATTAAATTGTGAGCTTAAGACAAAACATCAGGAGAATGCAAGGAGAAAAGGCACTTCAAAAGACCAATTCCTTGGAAAATTTTTCTGCAGCAATGTTGGAGGAAGAGCCCAGCCTTCAGACAATGCACACAGGAAATGTCCTTTTATTGAACAGGCTGCTAGTGGACGGGTCACATCAGGCACAGTGTGGTGCATGCACTCAGACACAACAGGATCAAGTCTCAAGACAAGTAGTAGAAACCGAGAAAATTTTATATAAGTAGAATTATCTGGGAGAAAAAGAACCTCAATTTCTCATCTAACATATACTTTGGGAAACATGCTGAGGAGGGGAGTTAGGCTGTTTGCAGTGCATCTGTGTCCCTTGGACCACTTTCCGTAGGGCATTCTTCAGCTCCTGGTTCCGCATGCTGTAGAGGAGGGGGTTCACTGCTGGAGGCAGCACCGAGTACAGAAATGACACAGCCAGGTTCAGAGATGGGGAGGAGATGGAGGGGGGCTTGAAGTAGGCAACCATGGCAGTGCTGATAAAGAGGGACACCACAGCCAGGTGAGGGAGGCACGTGGAAAAGGCTTTGTGCCGTCCTTGCTCAGAGGGGATCCTCAGCACAGCCCTGAAGATCTGCACATAGGACACAACAATGAACACAAAACAGCCAAATGCAACACAGGCGCTGACCACAAGAAGCCCAACTTCCCTGAGGTAGGAGTCTGAGCAGGAGAGCTTGAGGATCTGGGGGATTTCACAGAAGAACTGGTCCACAGCATTGCCCTGGCAGAATGGCAGTGAAAATGTATTGGCAGTGTGCAGCAGAGCATAGAGAAACCCACTGCCCCAGGCAGCTGCTGCCATGTGGACGCAAGCTCTACTGCCCAGGAGGGTCCCGTAGTGCAGGGGTCTGCAGATGGCAATGTAGCGGTCATAGGCCATGACAGTGAGAAGCCAGTACTCTGCTGAAAGGAAAAAGACGAATAAAAAGGCCTGTGTAGCACATCCTGAGTAGGAGATTGCCCTGGTGTCCCAGAGGGAATTGGCCATGGCTTTGGGAACAGTGGTGGAGATGCAGCCCAGGTCAAGGACAGAGAGGTTGAGGAGGAAGAAGTACATGGGAGTGTGGAGGCGGTGGTCGCAGGCTATGGCAGTGATGATGAGGCCGTTGCCCAGGAGGGCAGCCAGGTAGATGCCCAGGAAGAGCCAGAAGTGCAAGAGCTGCAGCTCCCGTGTGTCTGCGAATGCCAGGAGGAGGAACTCAGTGATGGAGCTGCTGTTGGACATTTCCTTCCTTTGGGCACTGGGTGCTGTCCAAGGAGAAAAATTCAGAGAAGTGTTAGGACAGAAAACTCTCAGTAAAACCTCTTCCATCTCCCCTAGAACCTCCCACTCCCCCAGCCTCTGTCCTTCCAGAAAGACCTTCGTGCAGCTCCCTGGCTGAGCTCTGGGTTCTGCTGGCTGAGGGTGCAATGGGGAGCAGATGATGATGCCGTGGGCTCCTGAGGAGTCAGTGCTGCTGTGCACCAACAGGCAGGTAGGAACCAGGAGTGATCTCTGTTTAAATCCCCTCATGAAATCAACGACATTTCAGCATTGTCCCTCCCAACTCACCCGGCTGCAGAGCAGAGCTGTGGGGGGTTGGTTGTGTTTGTTTTACTTTTTGAAGGCAGACAGCCTTGAATTTTCTGTTCTGCTACAAGTGCTGCATTGGGAGAGCTGGGCTGCAAACAGGCAGACCCTTAGTGCAGAGTGAGTCCATTAAACTTGATCCCAGCTGCCCTGGGCTTGCACCTCTTTAATCTGGAGGACGATCACACCCCGCTGTTCCCTTGAAAAGAAAATTGGAGACTGCTGAGAGCAGAGGAATCCAGTTTAAAACTCCCCTCCCCCGTAAAACTCCCCTCAGTAAAGATCTGTGAGCTTTCTGATCCCTTGAAGATGGGGTGTCTGGCAAAAAGAGCCAGCTTCATCCCCACCCTCTGGACTGCATTGCCCAGAGACCCACAGGCCAGAAGAGGGCTTGGGCACCTTGCTGCCATGGACACATCTGCACGGCAAGGCCTGCAGGGACAGTGGCTGAGCTGCTGCTGAACCCCCATCCCCAGAGAGCCTGAAAACAAGAGCAGCAGCAGCAGGGGCAGGTGGAGAAAGAAGGAGAAATGCCCCAGTGCTTCTGCCCAGGGCAGCAAGGCCATGGAGGGGCTGAGGGGCACTCAGGAGTCTCCTGTGCTGGAGCTCTGGCTGCAGCGGCTACAACTCACAGAGCCCATCCCACCCACCGTGTGCTCACCCCTGTCATCAGGAAACCTCCTGGCAGCAGGACCCTGCCCAGGCCCATCTTTCTGTTGGCCAGTCCTAAGGAGTGGGTCAGAAAAACACTGAAGAGATGACTGAGCTCTCTGTAGGCAAAGGAATGATGAAGGAGCTTTATCAAGTTGCTCTCAGACCTGCTGATCTGTCAGTGTAACACTATAGGAGCCTCCTTCTCTTGTCCAAATGTTTCCAATGATGGGGCACCAACCACGTCTCTGGGCAACCTGCTCCTGTATTTCATGAACCTTATTGTAAAATTTTTTTTCCAAATATCTCGTCTGAATCTAGCTCTGTCTATTTTAAAACCAGTACCTTTCACCCCATCACAACAGGCCCTACTGAAGAGTTATTTCTGTAAGGCCCCCTTTAGATATTGGACGACCGCTATAAGGTCTCCCTGGAGCCTTGTCTTCTGCAGGGTGAACTGCACCTCTCTCAGCCTGTCCTGATAGGAGAGGTGCTCCAGCCCTCTGATCATCTTCATGGACTTCCCTCGACTCTCTCCAACTGCTGACCTTTGGGTTCTGCTGGCTGAGGGTGCAATGGGGAGCAGATGATGATGCCGTGGGCTCCTGAGGAGTCAGTGCTGCTGTGCACCAACAGGCAGGTAGGAACCAGCAGTGATCTCTGTTTAAATCCCCTCATGAAATCAATGACATTTCAGCACTGTCCCTCCCAACTCACCCAACTGCAGAGCAGAGCTGTCGGGGGGTGGTTATGTTTGTTTTGCTCCTGCCCCCTGTCCCACCTGAGGAGGGTTTGCTGAAGGCAGACATCCCTGGCATCTCTGCTACACTGCAGGTGCCATCCTGAGAGCCCTGGGAGGCAAAGGGACAGAGCCTTGGTGCACAGGGAGGACAGACAGTATGTCCATCCGTCCTGCTGTCAGCTGCCCTGGGCTCACACCTCTCTGAGCCAGAGGATGAGCACACTCAGCTCTTCCCCTGGAAGGAACTGGATGCTCCTCAGAAGAGAGGAACCCAGTTTCAAAATGCAGATGATCTCCACACTCTTCTCTCCAGGGAAGAGCTGTGAGGGTATGGATGCCCTAAAGACGGGGTGTCCTTAAGAGAGAGCCAGCTTCATCCCCACCCTCTGGACTGCATTGCCCAGAGACCCAGGGAATCCCTGCTCTGGAGCATCTCCTCCTCCACGCTGGAGAGAGATCTCTGTGGGCTGTGGCAGCTGGACAAGACCCCTCCAGGAAGCTCCTGTTCATTGCCCTGCAGCCAGAGACTTACCGTGCAGAGGGCTGTGAAGGTTTCTCCTCCAGTGAGCTCTCAGCCCAGGCCGCCTTTACCCTCTCTCTACCCTGCCTGTCCCCACTCAGTGCCTGCAGCAGTGCCCTCCGCCCTGCTGCGCTTGGCAGAGCAGCTGCTCCTGGGCAGAGCTGTCTCTCTGCCGTTCTGCCTCCTTGCCGTGAGCTCCCTGCGTCCCAGGAGCCTGGAGCAGCTCAGCAGCAGAGGACCAGCCCAAGGCGTTGTAATATCCTCTCTGGTGGGTTTGGGGACAAGTCCATGAACCTCAGACAAGGTGAGGAAGTTGAGGAAACCTCTCCAGAAGTCAAAGTCAGATGCAAACTCCAAAGTTTCTTGGAGCACTAATGGGTCCCACTGAGGGACATTACTGACAAAGCCTCCCTGGGGCTGGTGAGAGCAGAAACCTGGAGGCAGAGATGACAGGCAAAGGCAATGTAGAGGTGGCTCTGATGCTGAGCAAATCTGAATGGGCATTATCTCTTTCTTATATTGTTTCTCACTGTGAAGAACAGCTTCACCACCACTGAAACCCCCATTGAAGCACTCTTAGGCTACTCCTATACTGTCTGGAGCATCCACAACGTTGGGCCAAAGAAGCCCATGTTCCTCAGCCATCCCACACAGGTCATGTGCACCAGGTCCCAAACACCACCTCTACAGACCTCCTCTGGTCACTCTGCAGTTCCTTCCTACTTCTTTGAAATGGGGAGCCCCACACTGGGACACACCTGTCTGTGTGGGACCACAGCCGTCCTGAGATGAGTGGGATCATACCTCAGGTTGTCTGGGTGGCCCATGCTCCTCCTAATGCAGCCTTGTATGCAGCTGGGCTTCCTCATGGTGAGCACCTATGGTGTCCCTCATAGTGCCCACCACCTTCTCCTCATGGTCCCTGCTCAGTCAATCAGATTTCAGCCTGCCCTGTTGTATTTGGTTAATCTCTCCACTCTGCAGGACTGGACATTACTCCTTGTAAAACTTCCAGAGGTTTCTGTTGGCCAAAGCCCAGAGTTTCTCCAGGTTCCCATGAACTGAGCCAGCTGTTCATGTTTGTGTGCAGATGGCTCACCATGATGGTGGTGTCTCTCACAAGGTAACAGCAGGAGGAGTTGCAGGGCACTACAAATAACACCTCCAGGAGAAACTGTGGGGTCTGGGGGATCTACAAGTCACAAGGCCACAGACCTGTGCTCGGAGGGGAAGTTGCCCTTTATGGGAGAGAGCAGCAGGAGGGCCTGGAGTTCTGCCTGGGGACAATGAGTCAGCTGAGAGCTGAGTGGTCAACATGAGAGGGCAGAACATGGGCAACGTTGTGGTTGGTGGATGTCTGGTGGTGACCCCTTGGTCAGGAAGAGGAAGTAGATGAGGCCTTCTTCAGGGAATTGGAAGAAGCCTCATGTTTGCAGGCCCTGGTCCCAAAAGCAGATCTAAACTATCCCAGTATTTTGTGAAGGAGGATCAAAGCCAGGCGCAAGCAGTCCAGGAGGTTTTTGGAGCACAATGACGACATCTTCCTGACAAGGGTGACTGAGCAGTCAGAGAGGTGAGGTGCCCTGTGGGACTTCATACTTACATTTGTCTGTGTGTGTTCTTGTGTGGGCCTGGGGGAACTGGGGGATGAGGGGATCCCAGGGCCAGCTGCTGGATAGACAGAGGGTCTAAAACCAGCTCCTGAAGGGAACCACACTGTGTGTGTGTCTGCAGAGTGCTGTGAACATTTCCCTCCCAATTATGCAAATCAGCCTTTATAGTATGCAAGAATTTTAACCTGAGAGAGGGAGAGAGACAGAGAGATTTCACATTGTGTACGGATTGCTCATGCGCAAGGAAGCAAACTGACAGACACCAGCTCCTCACAAGAACCTGAAGGACACTCTGGACCTGAAAACAAAGACTTTACCTCTCGGAATCTCAGAGCTGTGCATGAGGGATAAAAAACACCCCCGAAACTCAACGCCAGCATGCCAGTCCCTCTAACACAGCTTTGAGACCCTCCCAGTGTCTGGCACCACAGACAAGTAAGCATAGCAAGAGCAACTCCAGGGACATCTGGATTAATCATCGTTAATCTGTGGCGATGACACAGAAATACAGTTGCTTTGCAAAGTTTTATTATGATTAGTAATCAGGAGTGTATTTGTTAACTAGTGATTAGTCAAATATTGTTGTACCTCAATGTTTGTAGGGTATAAGAACCCCATGTAAACCAGATTTGAGGTGCCCCAGTTTGGCTGGACAACACTCATGAACATGAATAAATATTCACTCTGGTAATTCTGTAAGTGCATCCTAGGTTCTCAGTCGGCATTGGCCAGTTGGGAATTTTTGTAACACTTTGGAAACCCAGAAAGGACACAGCTGACTCACCTGGTCCAATGTCTCTCTCCCATGCGTACCCCGTGACCTGCACTGCTGCCTTGTTGCCGGGTTCCTCTCAAGAGGCTGGAGCACAGGGTGATCAGTGAAGTGTGGAGCTTGTTTGGAAGTAAGGAGGTGATTTTGGAATAATGGGATGCCGAGGAAGGATAGTGGAAGATTCCCCAGCAGATTAATTGCTGCAACACTGGAACCTGATGGGATGGCTGAGTCACCAAAAAGCCAAGCCGTGTGTCAGGAAATTTGGCCAGGAGTGACTGCCTTTGGTGATGTGAACCAACCGTGGCCGCACTCTGGTTCTTTTGATTAAGCTGAGTTAATTATGCCAGCAATGGGAGATCTGGTTCCCATCACAAGAAGTAGCCCTTGGTATGTCTGGGATACTTACAGGTATCAAAGCAAATGTTCCCCTCCAGAGTGGAGAAAAAGTAGGGTTGTGAACAAATGGGAAAAATAGTATCTCTTTACATTCCAGAGCTTTTAAATCTGAGAGAGAAGTTTCCCCTCCAGGTTGGAAATTGAGTAAAAGTCTCTGTCTGAACAGGAAAATCAGGGACGTGCCACATTCAGCTCCACCTGCCCATGCTACTGCTCTTTCTTCTGCTTTTGATCTGGTTTTGGCTCCAGCTGCTGCTTCTGGTTTGCAAACAGCTCTCCAACAAGAAATAAAAGAGCTGGGACCGGAACCTGGTCAGCTTTCTGTGGGAACAACCTACGTGCCATTTGCACCTGCTGATTTGGGTTTGGGGTAACAAGTGCCCAGAGTGGGATGACACAGGGAAGGTGATGCAAACTGTAGGTGGCATCTTTGGCATCTCTAGCCCTCTGTGGGCTGACGTGCAGGGAGTGTTTGAGACTCTTTTCACTGCTGATGACAGAATTGAAATCTGGGAAACAATTAGCAAATGGGCCTGTGAAGCACAGGGCAGAACTCCATGGCCAACCAGTGACCCAGGTCAGTCCCTCAAATTTACCAGCCAATACAGATGCGCTGTGAACCGTGACAGGAGATTGTCAGAGTCGTTAGAACTGCCAGGAAGGAAGACTGTAAATGGGGCTAAGATCCGAGGATGCCATCAAGGATATGCTGAACATCCTTCTCAATATTACACCCAATTGTTTAAACAAGTGAGCATGTTTAGAGGAGTCAGCCCTGGAAATGAGGAAAATCAGACTTTGATGGTCTCTTTCTTTGTAGATCAGGCAGCCTCACGTATTAAGAAATATTTTTCTAAGCCCAGGATGGCCGGGCAAAGGCTTGGATGAAATTGCATTGCTACATTCATGTTTAATGGAAAAGATGAAAGACAGCTGCAGCAAAACCCTCAGAAAGGAGAGGCACACAAAGCTCGTCTGCTGGCAGTGGCATTGAACAATAATCCTAGGTTGAGAGGACAGGGCGGGGGAGATTTCCAAGGTGGAGGCAGAGGAGAAAATGTCAGAAGCACTGGATCTCTAAGAAGAGGAGACTGTTGTAAACTGTTGTCGGTATCCTGGACAACAAGGCCATCGGAAACGGGAGTGCCCAGGATGACAAAACCCAAGGTAAAAGTGCAGAACAAAACCCAGGCCTCCCTAAAGGACCTCTCGCTGCTGCGGTGCAATCTTTCCTTGCTGTACGCAAAAAGGACAGCTCGGTGTCACCCAGGATTGGCAGTTAGCAGGGACCTGTGGTGCAGTCACTCCAGGAGCCTCTCAATAGGATTTTCTTTATGCTCCTTCTTATGAGAATCTTACATCTTTTCATTGATGAACGTAAATATTCCTGACTGATAGATACAGGGGCAAAGTTTTCTTCTCTAAACCAGTGCACTCAGCCATCTGAATCTCGATAACTTTCAGTATCTACTTGGGGAAAGATACAGCTAACATGAGCAAGATTCCCATCAAAGCTTTCCTGGGTTCTCCATTATTTTTCTAAAATTTTAGTAGAAAATTTGCAGGACGTTGGGTTTTTTAAAAAATAGAACTGGTTTTGGTATATGATGTGAAGGATTCATTAGGAATCTTACGTAGCTGACACCTGTACCTTCCTGTTTGCCTTGCTGAGAAGGGCCATCGGGCTTCTCCACATAAGATACAGTTTGTAAGAGAAGTGTAAAGTATCTGGGTTTCATTCTCTGACAAGGGGAGGTCATTTACTTGAGGAATGTACTAGAGCCAGTGAAAATTGTGGCAGTAAAAACACGGACTGCGTGGATGGTGTTCCAGAGACCTTTATTGTTAGTAGGCGTTTTACACTCTAAGTTACACACGAAGTGCACACACTTAATTATCTGATTTGATTGGTAGCAATTTACTGTTCACGTGCCTTATGCTTCATTTGGATTGGTTATAGGTTTTTGGTTGTCTTTACTATTTTTGCCTTTGCTATTTCCTTTTCTTGTTCTAGTTGCTGTTTTTTGTTATTGAGCAAGCGTTGTTCCAGGACATAGCCCAAATTCGTCAATGTCAAACAGCTGCGTTGCACTTTCTGCCTCCACAATGCAAAATAAAAAAAATAGAACAGCAAAAGATAGACTGGAACTTTATTGTATTCCTGGGACTTATATGTAGATGGTGGGTCCTTATTAATGATGGAATAATGTGTATTCATATACTCTCCTCAGGGCATCCTTGAGCTCCTTGTTCCTCCTGCTGTAGATGCGGGGGTTCACTGCTGGAGGCACCACTCAGTACTGAACTGCCAGAAATAGATTTAGAACTGGGGAGGAGATGGGGATGCTTTTGTTGTTGTGATTCTTGTAAATACTGATATTCTTGGGGAAATTACAGAAACATTTGAAGGATAATGGAAGGATTACCATCTGAGTAGCCCTGCAGTGAACTGACTCCTCTTTGCCAATGTCTCATCACCAGTGCACAGCTAAGCCTGAGCTATTTTGGATGTACTGTAAAAAGTGCTGAGCAGAAGGAGATAATCACTTCTCCTGGCTGTGGTGCTGCTCATGCAGCCCTGGATGCTGTTGGCCACCTTCTCTGCTGGGTCCTGTTTTGCCTCATGAAACTGAAGGACCACCACAGCCTTTTCCCACAGAGCTGTTGCCCAGCCACACAGCTCCTGGCCTCTGTCACTGCAGCCTGTAATTCCCCTGCTCAGTCCTTGGGTCTTTTTAGAACATGGACGCAAGATTGGCTTTTTGCTTTCTCCACTCTTTATGACCTCACAAAATGTCTTGGAACAGCCTTGCTATGACATCATCCTGGTCTCCTAGCACCCTAAGATCCATCCCATCTGGTGCAACAGACTCTTAATGCTTGACCTTACCTAAGTAACCTCTGACTTCATCTCCATCCACTGCTGTGTTCTGGCTGGGCTCTGCCTTTTAGGCACACACAACTGAGAGACCTTGCTGGAGAAGACAAAGGCCAAGAGTACCTCAAACCTATCTATTCCTGCTCTTACTAAACCCAGCAGTGGCCACACATTCTCTTCATTTCTTCTTTCACTTTTCCTCAAGTAGGAACAGCTGATTGTTTTGCCCCTGAACTCCCTTGCAAGTGTCAACTCTGCAGCTTTCCTAAAACCAACCCTATTTCTGAATTCCTTCTTTCTTTCAAGTCTCTGCATCCATCTCCTGTATGCTTCCTTTTTGCCATGGAGCTTTCCCAGGAATTTCCTGCTTCCTCAAGCATCTCTCCTGAATATCTCTTCTTGTTTTCCTGACTGTTGGTGCAGACGGTCTTGGACTTGAAAAGCGCTGTCCTTGAAGACCAGCTCTACTGAGCTCTGCTGCCCTTCTGTGCTGCTCACATGGGCTCCCCCACTACAAATCACAAGACTAGGCCAATGCCTCCTTCTCTGAGGTCGGGCATCTGCACTTTTCTATTTTCCTTCCTGTCACGAACCGATAAATATCCGGCCGTGAAAGGGACGAATTTATCGGTTAAAGAATTAAGACACAACGGTGTCATACGCGTATGTTGGTTCTTTATTTCATTCACACACAAAGGATAATGGCGGGGAGAGAAAGAGAAGGAAAGAAGAGAGAATAAAAGAGAAAAAAAGAGGTGATAAAATACCACCATGGAGAGTCAGCGTCCTGAAAGTCCGTCTTACAGAGTGGATGGGGTGGGCGCCTCAAAAGGATGACAATGCCACCACGGAGAATCGTCGTCCCGAAGGTCCATCTGAGTGGGGTGGAGATCCTCAGACGGGTTCATGCGGCGACACTTTTTGTAGTCCTGTGTATCAGCCCCCCCTTCTTGATGTTTTGGGGGCCTTTACCAGTCTTTCCATCTTAGGAGGTCAGGTGCTTCCTGCCTGTGGTTTAGCTTGTGATTGCTGCATCATGCTGATCGGTCTCTGTGGTGGTGGGCGTTAGCTCTCTGCAAATGCAAGGCCCGCTTGTTCTTGGTAAGCCGTGCGGTTACCTGATGTCCAGCAAGACAGTGTCCACAAAGTCATTTTGCATCCCCCAGAGCAGGCCTCCATTGTGCAGTCCCTTGGCAATGCTGTGCATGCTTGGTATCGTCCCGGGCCTGAGCTCATGCACAGGGTTTGGCTCTATTCTGGGGGAAGGGTACAAAAACAAGACACCCCGTTTTGCAGTTCTTGGAGTTTATAAGCACATGTTGCTGCTTCAGCTACAAAACCAGGATATTTTTCTAGACATTCTTTCACAGTTATTGAAGTTTTTAGCATTGTGGGTTGTGGATGTTTTGGTCGGTTTCATCCATCCTTTAGCGATATTGAGACATTAATTAACCTTTTCTGTCTCTGACAAGGGAGGTAGATTTAGATTAGATATTAGGAATTTATTTTTTTAAACTGAGGGTGGTGGAACCCTGGCCCAGGTTGCCCAGAGAGGTGGTGAATGTCCCGTACCTGGTAAAATTCAAGGCCAGGTTGGATGAGGCTCTGAGGAACCTGATCTGGTTGAAGATGTCCATGCTCCCTGCAGAGGTGTTAGACTAGACAACATTTAAAGGTTCCTTCCAAACGTAAATATTCTAGGATTCTAAAATTTCCGCTTAAATAATATTATTCTTGGCATTCGATTCCTGGGTTCTTTTGATCCAAACACCTCATGTAAAAATGGAGCTAGACTCCTTGTGTAGAGAGACACAATAAAGAAACCAGTTCAAAATTGTTTTTCCAAGCTCCCATCTCTATTGAACTTCTCTGAACCAAGGTGCAGCTGCAGCATGCAGGAGGGGTTCAGGAGCCAAGAGTCCAGATGCCGCATGGGGACCTACGGCCTTTCCAATGCTCTCCAGTTTCCCCCTGCCCTTGCACCTTGTTCAGAATCAGATCCCTCTCAAGTACCCAGGTGCTGCTTTGAGCTTCAGAGAGTCAGAAGCCTCGCCTCATCTCTCAGCAATAGGATTATCTCTTCATGCAGCTCCTTCACTGTGTTTGTATCTACCTGTGAAAAGCATCTCCAGTGAGGTTATCCTTTGTGGGTGGTGAACCTCATTGGAAGCACCTTAGACTTAGCATACAGATGAGGAGTGTGGGTTCTTGTTTATTAAACTTTACCATCCTCTCCTTCCCTTTGTTTGCAATGAAGGAAACCCTGCTGTGCCTGTGTGCAGCCAGGTCTCTCAGGAAAGCAGGTGGGAGTTGGTGCAGAGGAGCTGTCACCTCCAGCTGCAGACTTGGGTGGAGAAGTCTGATGTCAGGAAAAGTGATGCAAGTCCCAGGGGGTCGATGAGAGAAATGGTGGGGCTGGAGTGGTGAGGAATCAGGTTGTCCATGCAGTGTCTGACCTCCAGGAGGAGCTGGTCCTACCCATCCTGATACCATTAGCAAATCCCCTGCGTCCATATCTACTGGACAATGCTGCAATCACTCCTTCTGACAACTGAAAAAGTAATAAAATTGAAAGAAAATTAAGAAACTTAAAAGTAAAAAATACTTTTGTGTTAAATACTCAGTGAAAACTTCCCCTTTATGTCCACTCTGGAGACCTCTCCAATTAGCTGTCCAAGACTTGAAGATTGTAGGAAATAATTGGAAGAGACATGGCTTTTTGCATTTTAATGAGCCCCAGGGTGCATTTGGTGCTGAGACCATGAACCTCAGACACTGAGAGGAGCCTGGACAAACCCCTGAAGAAGCCAATGTCAGAAGCAACCCCTACAGCTTCAGGGAGTATTAATGGGTCCCACTGAGGATCCTTACCAACAAAGCCTCCCTGGGGGCTGATTAGAGGAGAAAATGGGAGGCAGAGATGAGAGGCAGGCAAAGGCGATGTAAAGGTGGCTCTGATGCTGAGTGAACCTCCATGTGTTGCATGAAGACAAAGGGCCATGGCCTGACCCCCAGCCCCTGGGAAGGGAGATCCTGTGGGTCACACATTGCTCAGGGCTTTTCCTGGGGCAGTGTGATGTGGGAATGTGTGATGCCAAGTGCAGAACTACGGTGCGATGGTTATGGGTCTCTCCTTGGTGGGGTGAGGAGGCCTTCATGTCCTGGTCCCACCAACGTATGGTGTCTCCTGCTAGGCCTTGGTGGTTCACATAACAGCCATAGTGGTGATAAAGACCTTGTCTCTGTTGGGGGCTTTTAGCCTTGCCACAGCCCTTGACCATCTCCACCACAGGGTGTTCTACAGAGTCTCACATCTGCGGCTCTTTCCCTGCAGGCTTTAAAAATCTTCCTTGCTTCCCCACCTCGCTCTCACCTGAAGATCTCACTGCCCTTACGCTTTTCATTCCCTCTAGCTGTTCCTTGAAACACAAAGCGATGGTATGGTCCAGGATCTCTGTTGGTGACCTGTTGTAGAACAGAACTACCCTTGGAGAGACATTTCTTTCTGTTTTTTTTTCCCTGTCTCAACAGCCTAAGTTACACTTTCTTCCATTATTTCCTTGTCATGCTTTTACTACTGTGAAACAAAGCTCCACCATCTCTGAAACCACCCTTCAAGCACTCTCAGGCTACTCCTACTCTCAGCCTCTCCGTCTCTGGGCCAAAGATGCCCAGGTCCTTCTTCCTCTATTCACAGAACATATGCTTGAGGCTCTGAAGCCCATCTTGGCAGACCACCTCTGGGCACTCTCCAGCTCCTCCCAACTCCTCCAAAATGTGGAACTGCAGACAGGGACACACCTGTGTATGGAGTCACACCAGTGCTGGGTTGAAGGGGAAGGTAGCTCAAGTGGTCTGATTTGACACATTCTTCCTAATGCAGCCCCAGCTGGCCTTGTTCATGGTGAGCAGGCACCACTGGCTTGTATGGCGTGCCTCGTAGTGCCTTCTCCTCAGAGTCACTTCTCAGCATGTCAGGTTACAGTTGGCCCAATAAATGGGGTTGTTCTCCCCTCTGGTGCAGGACTGGCCACTTCTTCTGGCAAACTTCAAGAGGTTTCTCTTGGCCAATTCCCCAAGTTACTCAAAGTTCTCCTGGACTTAAGCTCCATTTGGTCGGCTGTTAATGTCTGTGTGCTGATGGCTCACCCTGAATGAGGTGTGTCTGACACAATAACAGCAGGAGAAGTTTCAGGACACTATATAAAAAATAAAAGACGTACTAGTTTAATTTCTGTCCCAGCTATGAATTACTGTGACAACCATCTCGGCAACACCAAATGGGGATACAAAGCAAGCAAATCAAGCACCAGTGGAAACCGAGTCGATGAAAGTTGGTGTGCCAGGCAGTGTTCGTGGAAAAAGTTATACCTATATAGACAGACAGACAATATGACTCCCTCCAGGAGCTGGTCTTCAACCCTTCTGGCCAATGTTCTTCTGTCTTCTCTTGCTGACCCCTCAGCTCTCAGATACAAAAATAAGGCATATACAGCGTGAAAGCAAGGATGAATAACTGGGAGAAACAAACAGATATTATCCACGCATCCAGGAATGAAGTCAGGAAAGCTAATACCCAAATGGAATTGAATCTGGCCAGGGATGTCAAATCAAAGACAACAAGAATGGCCTCAACAAGTACATAGGTGAGAAAAGGAAGACTATGGAAAATGTGGGCCCCTTGCTCAACGATCAAGGGACTGGCTTACACAAGACATGGATAACATGGAGGTACTGAATGCTTTCTTCACCTCTGTCTTCACTAGCAAGACTGGCTTTCAGGAATCCCAGGTCCTAGAGACCAGTGGGAATGGCTGGAACAAGGGAAATATACTCTAGGTAAAAGAGTTAGGGGTCAGGGAACAGTGACTTTTTGATGTCATTTTGAGGACACTCTTGATAATCTTTGATCGATGATGGTGACTGGGAGAAGTGCCTGAAGACAGGAGGAAAGCAAATGTCAGTCCCATATTGAAGAGTGGCAAGAAGGAAGAACGAGGGAACTACAGGTCTGTCACCCTCAGTTTGATCCCCTGGAAGGTGATGGAGAAGCTAATCCTAGAAACCATTAACAGACACTTAAAAAACAATAAAGTAATCAGGAGTTGTCCGCGTGGCTTCACCAAGGGGAAATCATGCTTAAAAACTTGATAAACCTCTAGGATGAAGCGACTGACCCAGTAGATGAGGGGAGAGCAGTGGATATTGCCTGCCTGGCCTTCAGGAAGGCTTTCAACACTGTCTGCCCTAGGATCCTCATACAGAAGCTGTTGCTGTGTGGACTGGATGAGCAGACTGTGAGGTGGGACGTGAGGAAACTCATGAAGTGCAACAAGGGGAAGCACAAAGTCCTACCCCTGGAGAAGCACAGCCTCATGCACCAATGTTTGACGGGGACAACCAACTAGGAAGCAGCTTGGCGGGAAAGGCCTCAGGGGTCTCGCTGGGCACCAGGTTGAACATACGCCAGTAACATTGTGTGGATGGCCACACTCAGAGAGTGGTGGTCAGTGGCTCAATGTCCAGGTGGAGACTGGTGACGAGTGGCGTCCCTCAGGGGTCCGTATTAGGTCCAGCCCTGTTGAACATCTTTGTTGGCGACATGGACAGTGGAACAGAGTGCACCCTCAGCAAGTTCGCTGACGACACCAAGCTGTGTGGTGCCGTCGACACGCTGGAAGGGAGGGATGCCATCCAGAGGGACCTGGACAGGCTGGAGAGGTGGGCCCGTACCAACCTCATGAAGTTCAACCAGGCCAAGTGCAAGGTCCTGCATCTGGGTCATGGCAATCCCAGGCACAAATCCAGGCTGGGCGGGGAATGGATTGAGAGCAGCCCTGAAGAGAGAGACTTGGGGGTGCTGGTGGATGAGAAGCTCAACATGAGCCAGCAATGAGCCCTTGCGGCCCAGAAGGCCAACCGCATCCTGGACTGCATCCAGAGAAGCGTGGCCAGCAGGTGGAGGGAGGTGATTCTCCCCCTCTACTCTGCCCTGGTGAGACCCCACCTGGAGTACTGTGTCCAGTTCTGGAGCCCCCAACACAAGAAGGACATGGACCAGATAGGTGATCAGAACTTCATTCTGTAGGTATTTGGATTTTCTGTTTTTACACAGCAAAATGAAACAAATACTGATCCAACCCACTTATTTTCACACACAGTAGATGCCTCTCCAGCACTGCTGGTTTGCATGGGTACTCTGGACTGCCAGCTAGAAACTGATATTTCTGACAAAAGCATTGGTGCACACTCAAATGGAGTCCTCTGTGCAGTTTTGGAACTCACCGTTGTAAAAGAAAGTGAAGGTCCTTTAGTGTGCCCAGAAGTCGTCAACAAAGTTGGTGAAAGGGCTGGAAGGCATGTGCTATGAGGAGCGGCTGAGGACTCCGGACTTGTCTAGTTTTGGGAAAAGGAGACTGAGGAACAACCTGATTGCTCAGACTATCAGAGTGTGTCCGGAGGAGGGCGACCATGATGGTGAAAGGTCTCAATTGCAAGGTTTCTGCGGAGCAGCTGAGGTCACTTGGTTTGTTCAGCTTGGAGAAGAGAAGGCTGAGGGGTGACCTCATTGCAGCCTACAACTTCCTCAAGGCGGGCAGTGGTGGAGGAGGTGCTGATCTCCTCCCTCTGGTGCGCAGTAATAGGACAAGTGGAAATGAAATGAAGCTGCGTCAGGGGAAGTTCAGATCAGAAATAAGGAAAAGATTCTTCACTGAGAGGATGGCTGGCCACTCAGACAGGCTCCCCAGGAAACTGGTCACAGCACAAAGTCTGTCAGAGTTCTAGGAGCATCTGGATGATGCTCTTAGTCATATGGTTTGGGTTTAGGTAGTCCTGCGAGGAGCAGAGGAGCTGGACATAGTGATTCTGTGGGCTCCTTCCAACTGGAGATATTCTAGGATTCTGTCGTTCTAGAATCCTTGTCACATCTGACTGAACTGTTCTGTTTTGTTCTATTGTATTCTATTCCATTCCATTCCTTTCCATTCTAAACAAACCAGAACTCCTAGTGTAAAACAACCGCCAGGTCATGTGTCTGTGACTGGCAGGTTCTCAGGCACAAGTGACATCATAGTCAACACCACAGCCCTGTGTCTGCTGATGGCCAGTCACTCAAGCACACTGGAGACTAAAGTAAGCCCATGTTCCCCTCCATGGCCAAGTGCCTCCTACTGGCCTATGACCTTCTCAGAAACAATTGATGTCATAAAAATAAGCCAAAACCATCCGCCTTCTTGTGGCCTATCAACTGATGAAACAAAAGTAAAATCATTGTGATCTTCCAAGACATGTATCTTTCAACTTCTCCAGTAGACACAACCAAGCCATGTTCCTGCTGCTGACCTGTCCTGTACTCTAGTGGAAGGGACTTGCCAACTCATATTCAAGGCCTCTTCCTGGAAGGACTCACCAGGAACTTGGGCAGAGAGGATCTCAGAATCAGTGTGGCAGCCAGGCACCTTCTGCTGGCCTGTCAGGTTGCTGACAGATGTGAGCTTAGAAGTACCTATCCCAGCCACGAGTCAAGGGCTGACCTATCAGCTCCTTCAGAAAGAAGTGACCTCACAGCCCCTTTCCCAGCCATGTTCCTGCTGCTGGCTTCTCAACTCCAAAGAGAGAAGTGACCTCACAGCCTCCCTCACAGCCATGTGCCTCCTGCTGGTCCATGAGATCCTGAGGCACAGCTGACCACACCACAGCACGCTCACCCATCTCCCCCTTGCGGCCTATGAGCTGATCAGATACAGGTCACCTCACATTCCTCTTCCAACACCATGACATTGCTCTTGGTCCTCACGATCCCTGCCCTGCCCCAAGGGACCACACAGCTGAAGGCAGGGTGAGGAGAGAGGATGATTATGAGCGCGTTAGACCGTGGGAAAGAGGGTTTCAGCAGTTAGGGTAGGGCTGTGGGATTAGAGCTCACCTTTGAGAGTTAGGGATTAGGCAAAGGCTTAGGGGCAAGGTCTGGTGTTCTGCTGAGGGTGCCTAGTTAGTGTTTAAGGCGTGGGCTAGCTTTGTGGGCTAGGGTTTTGATTAGGGCTGGAGCCAGGGCTAAGATTAAGGCTAGAATTTAAATACCAGAGATAAAGGCTAGGGGCTAGGGTGAGCAGTAGGGTAAGAGTGCGGCTAAGGGATTGTGGGTTTGAGATTTGGCTTAGGTGTAAGGTTTGAGGTTAGGGACAGCTTAACCTCAGTTAGGTCAGTACTGGTGGATTGCTGTCAGGGTGAGCAGTGGCCTTTAGGAACAGGTTAGGGCTTAAGGTTCCTGGTTAGAGATAGTGTCAGGGATTCACATGAATGTTTCACAGTCGGTCTTTTCACAGCAACATCACTATAACCCATTTGTCCTCCTCAAAATATTTTTAAATCTTTTGGCCAAGTCTCTCTTCCCTCCCCCAGAGCTCTCATCTCTCTTGCCTAGCCTTCTCCTAACCTCCCCCAGTGTGCCATCTTATTGGGGGCAGCTTGCTGACGACCTTCATGACCGTATCTCTCTCCCTGCTGCTGACCAGTCAGAAGTGACCTCACAGCCAGCGGCTGAGGGGAAACGTTGTGCTGCTGTGCTTGAAATTCCTCTTTACAGTCTCTTCATGGCCCACCCAGCAGCGCTGGAGGAAGGTGATGCTCTGCACCATCGCAGAGGTACCCTGCCTGCAACCCAGCTCATGCACCAGAAGGGTTCCTGGGCTCCCTTTCCCACACGGGTGCTCCAGTCAGCACAGGGTATCTTGGATGCAGTGGCCACCTCTGTGTAACCAACTGAATCTAGTCCAGAATGGGAGTTTTTGAAAAACATTGAAAGCTATGCAGAGAAAGCACTCTGAAACAGCTTCTTTTCTGGCAGTATTAGGCTTTTAATGATTTTTAATGAAATTTTGCTGATCACGGAGGGATTCTGCTACTATCTGGCTCCTTGGAGGACTGTCTGCTACTGACAGCATTTACTTTTGATCATCCAACCAGCTTCCTACCAGCCACATCATCCACCTCTTCAGGCCACATGTTAACAATCTGCTCTAAGGAGACTACGGGAGATCACTTTCAAGGACTTGGAAAAGTTCAGGTACACAACACGCCCTTCTCCCCCTACCACATGGATACAGCAATCTCTTTCTTGTCCTTTAGATGCCACCAGCACCCTTCTGCCCCTTCCCACACCACCAGCCTTCTCCATATAACACATTTCCAGAGGAGAGCACACGAGGCAGTGCACATCAGTCCAGGTCCACGGGGCCTGTTCAGGAGAGAACCAGAAGTGATTTCTCCCAGCAGGCCCATGAATCCAATGGGTTCTCGGTGTGGCGCAGAGCTTTCCTGAGCATTTTCCTCAGGGTTCCCCTTCCCCCCAGACTTTCTAGTCTAAAGGCTGTAGATGAAGGGGTTGACAAGGGGTGTGAGGAACGTGTAGAGAAAGGACTTTGTCAAATGATCACAGGAAGACTGTTCTGGGCATCACACACCCAAGGTACGGGTGTCATGGAAAACAGTGGCACAAGTGAGGTGAAAGGAGCATGTGGAAAAGGTCTCTACCTGCCTGCACACGCTAGATGGGAGATCTGCTCCAGGGTGGCAGCTCTGATGCACACAGGATGGCCACGTGAACAGAAAGGGGGAGATGGGATCTAAAAAGCAGGTTATGAACGGGAAGAGCATGGGTGTCACGGTGTCACCGTGTGAGAGCTCCAGCAATGGGGTGAATTCACAGAAGAAGTGGTCAGCTCTGCCTGGGCCACAGAAATATATCTGGGACATGACTGCAATGATTAATGCTGATGGCAGAAATCCTCCTAGGGAAGGTTCAGTTGTCCTCTGGAGACAGATGTCGCAGTTCATGAGACTTGTAAACAGCAGAGGGTGGCACACAGCCCAGTACTGATCATAGGGTGTGGTCCCACTCAGCAAGAATGACAACTACAAAACCTATAAAGGCTGGGGCAGTAAGGAGTTCCACTATGAGTCATACATTGAAGAAGATGGACACAGGATCGCTTCTGGAAAACATTCAGTCATCATTTTCCATGCTGCTTCCTTGAGCTCCTGGTTCCTCATGCTGTAGATAAGGGGGTTCAGTGCTGGAGGCACCAATGAGTACAGAGCAGCAACCAGTAAATTCAAAGATGAGGAGGAGATGGAGGGGGGCTTCAGGCAGGCAAACATACCAGTGCTGAGAAAAAGGGAAACCACGGCCAGGTGAGGGAGGCACGTGGAAAAGGCTTTGTGCCGTCCCTGCTCAGAGGGGATCCTCAGCACAGCCCTGAAGATCTGCACATAGGACACAAGAATGAACACAAAACAGCCAACAAAGACAAAAGCACTAAATGCAAGAAGTTGAAATTCCCTGAGGTAGGTTTCTGAGCAGGAGAGCTTGAGGATCTGGGGGATTTCACAGAAGAACTGGTCCACAGCATTGCCCTGGCAGAGTGGCAGTGAAAATGTATTGGCAGTGTGCAGCAGAGCATTGAGAAACCCACTGCCCCAGGCACCTGCTGCCATGTGGACGCAAGCTCTGCTGCCCAGGAGGGTCCCGTAGTGCAGGGGTCTGCAGATGGCAACATAGCGGTCATAGGCCATGATGGTGAGAAGATAATACTCAGCTGAGATAAAAAAGAGAAAGAAAAAGAGCTGGGCCAAACATCCTTGGTAGGAAATGGCCCTGGTGTCCCAGAGGGAATTGGCCATGGTTTTGGGAACAGTGGTGGAGATGCAGCCCAGGTCAAGGACAGAGAGGTTGAGGAGGAAGAAGTACATGGGAGTGTGGAGGCGGTGGTCACAGGCTATGGCAGTGATGATGAGGCCGTTGCCCAGGAGGGCAGCCAGGTAGATGCCCAGGAAGAGCCAGAAGTGCAAGAACTGCAGCTCCCGTGTGTCTGCGAATGCCAGGAGGAGGAACTCAGTGATGGAGCTGCTGTTGGACATTTTCTGTTTCTGGGCATGGGGACCTGTCCAAGGAGAAAAGGCAATGAGATAAGGCAGCGTCGTCTAAGCAAAACCTACTCCAGTTCCCATGGAACCACCCCAGACTTCCTTGCCCCTTTCAGGGAGACGTTTCTCATGTTCCTTGTATGAGCTCCACATGGTGCTGGCGGAGGTGCCACTGGGAGCAGGGAGCACTGCTGTGACGTCTTGAAGGGCAAGTCCTGCCCTACAGAAATAGGTAAATAGGAACACAGAGTCATCTCAGATTAAAGTCTCAGGAATTTCGCCGATGACACCAAGTTGTGTGGTGCCGTTGACACGCTGGAAGGGAGGGATGCCATCCAGAGGGACCTGGACAGGCTGGAGAGGTGGGCCCGTGCCAACCTCATGAAGTTCAACTAGGCCAAGTGCAAGGTCCTGCACCTGGGTCATGGCAATCACAGGCACAAATACAGGCTGGGCAGAAAATGGATTGAGAGCAGCCCTGAGGAGAAGGACTTGGGAGTGCTGGTGGACAAGAAGCTCAACATGAGCCGGCAATGCGCCCTTGCAGCCCTGAAGGCCAACCGCATCCTGGGCTGCATCAAGAGGAGTGTGGCCAGCAGGTCGAGGGAGGTGATTCTCCCCCTCTACTCTGCCCTGGTGAGACCCCACCTGGAGTACTGTGTCCAGTTCTGGAGCCCCCAACACAAGAAGGACATGGACCAGTTGGAGAAGGTCCAGAGGAGGGCCACGGAGATGATAAAAGGGCTGGAGCACCTCTCTTATGAGGCCAGGCTGAGAGAGTTGGGGCTGTTCAGCCTGGAGAAGAGGAGGCTCCGGGGAGACCCGATAGCGGTCTTCCAGTTCCTCAAGCGGGCCTACAAGAAAGATGGGGAGAGGCTGTTTAGTAGGGCCTGTTGTGATAGGACGAGGGGTAATGGTTTTAAAATAGAGGGGGGTAGATTTAGATTAGAAATTAGGAAAAAATTTTTTATGATGCGCATTATAGAACACCGGAACAGGTTGCCCAGAAATGTGGTGGAAGCCTCATCCCTGGAAACGTTCAAGGCCAGGCTGGATGAGGCTCTGAGCAACCTGATCTAGTCAAGGATGTCCCTGCTCCTTGCAGGGGGGTTGACTAGATGACCTTTGAAGGTCCCTTCCAACCCTAACCATTCTATGATTCTATGATTCTATGAAATCTACTTTTGATACCAGTGAGCTTTGCAACCTTGCTGCTCCCAATTTGCTTCACAGCAAAGTGACTCTGCAGAGCAAGAGAATTCCCTGCGGCTTAGCACAGAGTGAGCGGAGCTGGTCTGTCTCTCCGTCCCAGATGCCCTGGACTTGCAGCTTTCTGAGACTGAAGGTGATCACACTGCTGTGTTTCTGTGAAAAGCCGGCAGACACTGCTGAGAGCACAGGGATCCACTGCAGACCACAGAATGTCTCACCCTTACTCGGGGTCTCAGCACCTCGCTTCTAGCCCACAGCACTCACGGCTCATTTCACCAACACAAAAGCAGGGTTTTGGCCTTAGCATCTCTCTGCTGAACCATGGGGTGTGCAGGTAACACAAAGATGTTATGGGAGATGTTTTCATCCTGAAAGGAAACTCACATCCTGGAAGGATACTGGAAGAAGTTACAGTAAGAGTTTTAAAAATGGTATCTAACTGAGGGAAAACCAGCTCCTGCCTCAGCCCCACCGCCTGCATTGCCCACAGCCCCACAGCTGAAAGCTGGGACACTTGTTCCCATGGACACAGCTGCAGGAAAGGACCCACAAGATCAGGGGGTGACTCTGCAGCTGGAACTCCCCTCCCCAGACAGCCTGACAGCAAGAACAAGATCCCAGCAGCAACACCACAGAGAGGTGGAGGCACAAGGGCAAATACAGCCAGGGCGCGGCTGAGAGAGGACAGGGCAGAGGCAGGCGGGCACTGGGGACAGCGTCCCCCTCCCCCAGCTGTGCGTGCCCCCTCCCCGACACCACCATTGCCGGGCAGCTGCTCTCAGCCCCTGTGCTCTGCAGAGGGCAGTGGGCACGTGGCTGGAGAGCTGCAGCACGGCTCTGCTGGAGCTCTGGCTGCAGAGGAGGGGGTTCATGGCTGGCACCCCGCAGCCCTGAGGGCAGAGGCTTGGGTGGGTGGGAGAGGAGGCCAGGGGGCTTGCTCAGAGCAAGGGGTCTGCACTGGAGGGGATGCTACAGAGATTTCTGAATTCTCCCTCCCACAACATTTCTGGGTTTAGTTTCCTCTCATTCCTTGATCGTAACTGTGATGCCTGGGGATTTTCCTCCTGGGAGGAGTTTCCCTGTCTGATCTCTTTTCCCTGTCAGCACTCACAGACCCCATCCCACCCTCTGTGCACTCTCCCTGGCCCTACACACACCTGCCTGTTTGCAGAGCACTGGCTGGATGCCTGTTCCTGTTTGGAGGTTCCAAAGGCCAGGGCAGGACAACGCTGCTGGGTGCAGCACGGGTGATGCTGGTGCTGTGCCTGGGCAGAGGAGTGGCTGAAGGCACTGGAGGAGGCGCTTAGCAGACCAACTGACCACTCACACTTACAGCTCAGGAGTCTCAAGGACTTGTCCAAGTTTGACAGCTCCTTTTTTGATTTCTCTTTCCCTCCCCACCTTCATTAGACCCCTACCCTCAGAGTAGGAAAACAAAAACAGAGACTCAGGAAAGCGCTTTATCTCTATAGCAAACCCTGCCTTGACCTTCCTCTTGACACATACCCTTGGAAGTTTCCCAGTGGTGACGTGGAGCTGTGAGCAGCCCTGACCCACACAGCACCCTCTCGACAGCAGAAGGACCCTGCTCAGCCAGAAGTTGTTCCTCCCACCCACAGCCTCTCCCCAAACACCATGGGGAGCTCCCCGGGCAGGCTGAGTGCTGAGCCCGGCAGAGGCAGAGTCCCTGCCCCAGCACACAGCCCCTGGGGCGCAGGGACCCTGCTCTGAAGGACAGCCCTGGGCACCCCTGGCTGCACACACACATTCACACCCTGCAGCCGTCCCTGGGAGAAGGCAGCCGTCGTGCCCTGTCCCTCTGGCCGTGCAGCTGAGAAGCCCTCGTGTAGAACACATCCTGCTCCTCTACTGTGAAAGTCCTCCTGACTGTGGGATGTGACAGCTTTTGGAGGTCTTTCCACAAACTACAGACACATTGACCTTCATGCAAGTACTTACCACGTAAAGGGCTGTGAATTTTTCTCTCCTGTTGAGTTCTCAACTCTTCTCCCACCGCAGGCTGCCTTTCATCTCTCTGTGCCTCGCTCCTCTCCCCTCAGCTCCTGCAGGCAGAGCCCTCAGCCCTGCTGCGCTTGGCAGAGGAGCTGCTCCTGGGCAGAGCTGTCTCTCTGCAGCGCTGCCCTGTTACCAGCAGCTCCCTCCATCCCAGGAGCCCGGCCCAGCTCAGCAGCAGAGGCCCAGCCCAAGGCGGCACTTTCTCTGTCCCCTCGGGGCTCCCTCCAGCTGTCCCTGGGGCTGCAGGGGAACCTGCTGGGAAACAGCCTGGAGCCAGCACTGATGGTCCCTCAGCCGGGGAGAGAGGCTTCTTTCCAGAAGCACAATTTCTCCCCTCAAAGTTACATCTAATTTTTTTTTTTTTTTAAATTGGACAGGACTCCCAGACAGAGACAGGCAGGGATCTCCTTTACCCCTCCTGAGAGAAGGGGTTCAGCTGAGGCAATGAAGGCCTCTCATCCTGCGTTTCTGTTCCCAGCATTTGAAGGAGACTCAGCTCCCTCCCATGCACACCACAAACCTACTTCGGCCACTGATCAGGTGTGCACGGAATGGACACCTGCACGTGAGCGTCTTCTCTCAACTCCCACGCTCACTAGTGGAGATGGAGGGCAGGAGCGAGGTGTTCAGGTGCAAATACCTGGCCACAGGGGAGCTGCCGGAGGTGGTGAAGGTACCTGCAGGTAACTGCAAGCTCTGATGGAGAAGTTCGCAGAGACAGGGCAACATGTCAGAGATCATCTGTTCTCCAAAGACAGCATCCTCTAGGCACAGCAATGGTTCACATCAAAACTCAGTTGACACTCAAAGTGGCATTCAGAGGCACCAATGTGAGCTGCTGCTACTTCAGGAACATTTAGAAAGGAACCAGAAGTCTTGTGGGATGACTGCTAAATTTGGAAAGAGTCGGTGTAGGGAGAATTGCAGAATCATAGAATGGTTAGGGTTGGAAGGGACTTTTAAAGATCATCTCGTCCAACTCCCCTGCAAGGACCAGGGACATCTCCACCCTTATCAGGTTGCTCAGAGCCCCGTCCAACCTGACCTTGAATGTTTCCAGGGCATCCACCACCTCTCTGGGCAACCTGTGCCAGTGTTCTACCACCCTCAGTGTAAAAAAAAACTTTTCTAATGTCTAATCTGAATCTGCCTCTTTCTATTTTCAAACTATTACCTCTCATCCTATCACAGCAGACCCTACTGAAGAGTTTCTCCCCATCTTTCCTGTAGGCCCCCTTTAGGAACTGGAAGGCTTCTATAAGGTCTCCCCAGGGATTTCTCTTCTCCAGGCTGAACAGCCCCAACTCTCTCAGCCTGCCCTCACGGGAGAGGTGCTCCAGCCCTCTGATTATCTTTGTGGTCTCCTCTGGACACACTCCAACAGGTCCATGTGCTTCTGATGCTGGGGTCTCCAGAACTGGATGCAGTACTCCAGGTGGGTCTCATGAGAGCAGAGTAGAGGTAGATCTGAGATAATCTATGTCTTTGCCTCAGTTGCCCCCAGCAACATCTCCCAGACTTTTGTGCTTTGAGGCAGGATTCTGGATGAGAACAACCAAGGGTGGATGGGGATCAAGGCAGGGGTTACTTGAGAAAACTACACCCTTACCAGTCCTTGAGACCAGGAGATTTGCAGACAAGAGTGCTGATAAAGTGTTTTTTCTCAGGAGATCCTGGTCTGTTACGATCCCACTTAGGAAGGTGATCAAACTCCATGAGGTATCATTTCAACTGCTGTTCGTTAGGTCTAGCACTATAAGAGGAGTATCACAGAGGCAATCTTGTCTCCCTTGAGAAGGTGAGAACCCCAGGTGGTGAAACATTGAACGGGCTTCCGATCCAAACACTGCACAGCCTGTAGACCCCATCCATAGAACACTGCCTTCTGTTTTGGCCAGTCAAGCTACTACAGGATTTTCTCACTAGGAAACAACTCCATTCATCTTCTCTACAGTCAAACTGAAATGATGTTTTCATGAGATCTTTCTGCTGCACTGTGCGATACAGGCAAAGCCACGCAGCAGACGTAATGTCCAGTACAAAGCAGGACCAGCCTGCAGACTCTGTGTGACACTGCTGCTGAGGCTGTCCTGTGGCCAAAGGATCCATGCAGCACAGCACAGGTTTCAAGGCCGTGGTGTACGTGCAGCACAGTGCAGTCCAGCGCTAACTGCTTGATGTACCATGGTCTTCTGGTAGGGATCAGTTTCCCTGTGAGAAGATTGTGTTCTTCTGTGGTGCCACAGCTGAGTTGCTGTGCCCCAAATGTGCACTGTCAGGAGGACCCCCATGTCTTGTCACAGCAATGTGACATTTTTGGATTGAATTAGATGTGGTAAGACACCTTGCTCAACTGGGGTGCTGCGATGGAGGGACACAAGCTCTGCCAGAGGGAATGGCAGGGAGGATGAGGATGAGGAGGATGACCAATGTGTGAAGGAGCAGCTTCTCTATGAGCTGGGCAAGAGGTTGAGTTAGCTTGTGTGAGTGAGGATGGGAGAAGAAGTCAGTACGGTGACATTGTCTTGGCAGATCTAAACTACGTGATCGAGCAGAGTAGGCAGAAAAAGTCTTCTGTCAGCAACCTGAGGAAGTCTCCAGCTTAACGAGCTGGTTCCCATGGGGGACGGTAAGTGCCCTGGCATTCACTGGCCAGGCAAACAACACGGTGCCAACAATCTGGAGGTTCTTGGGATGACTTCTTAGCACAGCTGCCAGGTGGGACAACAAGGGTGATGCTCACCTGGACCTGATGATGACCAAGAACAAAGAGCTGGCCATGGCTATGACAATCTGTGTCAGCCTTGGCTGTCATCACCATGAAATAGCAGGGTCCCAAGCACAAAGGGCAGCGAGCAAGGCCAGCAGCAGAGCACGGGCCCGTGGACTGCGGAGCAGGAGTCTGTGCTGTCCTTGGGAGACTGATACAAGCGGTGCCTTGGGGAGCAGCTCTGAAGGGTGGAGGAGCTCAGGCAATCCGGTAGGCCTTACAGGACAGCCTTCTCCAAGGACAAGAGTGATCTCTCCAAATAACCTTGGAAAGAAGCAAGCATCTCAGGAGGCTGCTTGTCTGAACTGCCTGAGCTCCAGGACAGAAAGGCAGCACGCATGAGGTGGAAGCAGGGGAAGCTGCAAAGGAGGAATTTAGATTTCACGAAAGCTCCCATAGTCTTGATAGTTGCGGAGAAGGGGAACAGAAGCAAAATGAGCTGATCCAGGCTTAGAGGGTCATGCTGAACGAGTCACACTCTGCCTGGAGGCCTGTAACAAGTGTGCACTGCAGACATTTGCATCTTGACTGCATGCCTCAGGCTAGGAGATGGGGAATGTCCCTGGCTGTACCAGTCCATCCACATCTCTCGAGATGTTGAGTCTAGATGGTGCAGAGGGCCACAAAGATGATCAGTGGGCTGGAGCACCTTTCCTGTGAGGACAGGCTGAGAGAGTTGGCACTGTTCAGCCTGAGAAGAGGAGGCTCAAGGGAGACCTTATAGGGGCCTTCTGGTACCCCAAGGGGGTCTACAGTAGAGACAGGGAGGAACTCTTCAGTAGGCCTGTTGAGGAAGAATGAGGGGTAATGATTTTAAAATAGAAAAAGGTAGATTGAGATTAGACACCAGGAAAATTTTTTTTACAGTGGAGGTGGTGGCACACAGGAACAGGTTGCTCAGAGAGGTGGTGGATGTCCCATCCCTGGAAACACTCAAGGCCAGGTTGGACGGGGCTCTGAGCAACCTGATCCGGTTGAAGATGTTCCTGCTCACTGCAGGGGGTTGGACTAGATGACTTTTAAAGGTCACTTCAAACCCAAACCATTCTATGGTCTATGATCTCGAGAGGTACCTCTCAAACTGAACTGTTCTGTGAGCATAAAGGAGAAAAGTAAGGCAGAAAGATGTGAATTACACACAGCCCACAGAAATACAGAGTGGATGCTGTGGAGAGGACTCATGGTGGATCAGAGGAGGAGTGTGAGGAAGAAGGAGGGGCAGAGTTGGACTGTTGTACACTGATGGAACCTTTCCATTTCCCACCCCCCGTGCCTGTCAGGGTTGAAGTGTGTAGAAGAATTGGGAATGAAGGAGCAATGTGAGCCTGGGAAAAAGGAGTCTGGTGGGGGAAAGACTTTGATATTTTTGTTGTAGTTTCTCACTATCCACATCTGTTAATTAACAATAAATTAAATTGATCTCTCCATTACCACTGACAATAATTAGTAAATGATTAGCCTGTCTTTATCTTGACCCATGAGCTATTCTGTCTTTTTTTTTTTTTTTTTTTTTTGTCCTGTTGAGTCAGGTCAGTGGGTGAGCAGCTGAGTTGGTGTCCTGCTGCTGGTCAAGGTTAACCCACCACAGGACCACATCAGGACTGCTGTGTCCAGTATGGAGCTCACCAGCACAAGAAAGGCCCTGACAGCCCGGAGCGAGTCCTGCAGAGGCCAGAAGCTTGGGGCCTGGAGCATGTTATGGTCAACGAGAGGCTGAGTGAGCTGTGTTTTTTGAGATCCCTCAGAGCCAAAAACTGGAGCAAGGACCCAGGCCAGCTGGTGGGATCTCCATCAATGGAGATTTTCAGTAGTTGTCAAGACAAGGCCATGAGCACCTGATCTAGCTGGAGCTGTCTGAGAAAGGGCTTGGCTGACAGACCAGCTGTGGCAAGAGCTGTGGTACTGGGTGTGTAATGACTTCCAACAGGAAAATAGTTTCCTTTTTATTAGTAATGCTGGTGGAGTTGGGCATCACTGAGCCCTGGAGGAAGAAGGAGGTGATCATGCATCAGAGGGTCCTTCTCAGGGCTGGGGTCTCTGGGCAGAAGTGGAACTGGCCAGTGTGTGGGACTGGTCTGGGACAATTTTTTCTGGGTCAGCTTCTTGGGATGTCAATGGAACATGGCACAGACCCTTAATCCCAACTGCATCGTTTGCCCTCTTCTCTGCCCCCACTATCTCCACTAACCAGGACAAATTCCTGGCCCTGGGGCTCCTCAAACAGCTCCCAACATCTCTTCACTTCCCTCCCTTGCCTGCTGAGTCCCCACTGACTCCTGTGGCATTGCAGCATCCTCTTTGTGGATACCTTGATTCAATGCTTCGCTTTGGAACAACTTAATCTTTTGAGTTTCCATTCACTCCCACCCCGGGGTACATGGTGAGTCTGCATCCTGTCCTGACATCTTCATATTAATTTCCAGAGAAATTGTACATCCATCAGTGCGGTCATACATGAAGGAGGCTGAGGAGGCAATGGGCAGCCCATGCACCATCTCCACTGCCATTGGACTCCAAGAAGAGAGCCTTTAAAACAATAACTTCTGGTGCAATTAAACCCAATTAAATTGTGAGCTTAAGACAAAACATCAGGAGAATGCAAGGAGAAAAGGCACTTCAAAAGACCAATTCCTTGGAAAATTTTTCTGCAGCAATCTTGGAGGAAGAGCCCAGCCTTCAGACAATGCACACAGGAAATATCCTTTTATTGAACAGGCTGCTAGTGGACGGGTCACATCAGGCACAGTGTGGTGCATGCACTCAGACAAAACAGGATCAAGTCTCAAGACAAGTAGTAGAAACTGAGAAAATTTTATATAAGTAGAATTATCTGGGAGAAAAAGAACCTCAATTTCTCAACTAACATATACTTTGGGAAACATGCTGAGGAGGGGAGTTAGGCTGTTTGCAGTGCATCTGTGTCCCTTGAACCACTTTCCATAGGGCATTCTTCAGCTCCTGGTTCCGCATGCTGTAGAGGAGGGGGTTCACTGCTGGAGGCACCACCGAGTACAGAAATGACACCGCCAGGTTCAGAAAAGGGGAGGAGATGGAGGGGGGCTTGAAGTAGGCAACCATGGCAGTGCTGATAAAGAGGGACACCACAGCCAGGTGAGGGAGGCACGTGGAAAAGGCTTTGTGCCGTCCCTGCTCAGAGGGGATCCTCAGCACAGCCCTGAAGATCTGCACATAGGACACAACAATGAACACAAAACAGCCAAATGCAACACAGGCGCTGACCACAAGAAGCCCAACTTCCCTGAGGTAGGAGTCTGAGCAGGAGAGCTTGAGGATCTGGGGGATTTCACAGAAGAACTGGTCCACAGCATTGCCCTGGCAGAGTGGCAGTGAAAATGTATTGGCAGTGTGCAGCAGAGCATAGAGAAACCCACTGCCCCAGGCACCTGCTGCCATGTGGACGCAAGCTCTGCTGCCCAGGAGGGTCCCATAGTGGAGGGGTTTGCAGATGGCAATGTAGCGGTCATAGGCCATGACGATGAGAAGACAGTACTCAGCTGAGATAAAAAAGAGAAAGAAAAAGAGCTGGGCCAAACATCCTTGGTAGGAGATGGCCCTGGTGTCCCAGAGGGAATTGGCCATGGTTTTGGGAACAGTGGTGGAGATGCAGCCCAGGTCAAGGAGGGAGAGGCTGAGGAGGAAGAAGTACATGGGAGTGTGGAGGCGGTGGTCGCAGGCTATGGCAGTGATGATGAGGCCGTTGGCCAGGAGGGCAGCCAGGTAGATGCCCAGGAAGAGCCAGAAGTGCAAGAGCTGCAGCTCCCGTGTGTCTGCGAATGCCAGGAGGAGGAACTCAGTGATGGAGCTGCTGTTGGACATTTCCTTCCTTTGGGCACTGGGTGCTGTCCAAGGATAAAAATTCAGAGAAGTGTTAGGACAGAAAACTCTGAGTAAAACCTCTTCCATCTCCCCTAGAACCTCCCACTCCCCCAGCCTCTGTCCTTCCAGAAAGACCTTCGTGCAGCTCCCTGGCTGAGCTCTGGGTTCTGCTGGCTGAGGGTGCAATGGGGAGCAGATGATGATGCCGTGGGCTCCTGAGGAGTCAGTGCTGCTGTGCACCAACAGGCAGGTAGGAACCAGGAGTGATCTCTGTTTAAATCCCCTCATGAAATCAACGACATTTCAGCATTGTCCCTCCCAACTCACCCGGCTGCAGAGCAGAGCTGTGGGGGGTTGGTTGTGTTTGTTTTACTTTTTGAAGGCAGACAGCCTTGAATTTTCTGTTCTGCTACAAGTGCTGCATTGGGAGAGCTGGGCTGCAAACAGGCAGACCCTTAGTGCAGAGTGAGTCCATTAAACTTGATCCCAGCTGCCCTGGGCTTGCACCTCTTTAATCTGGAGGATGATCACACCCCGCTGTTCCCTTGAAAAGAAAATTGGAGACTGCTGAGAGCAGAGGAATCCAGTTTAAAACTCCCCTCCCCAGTAAAACTCCCCTCAGTAAAGATCTGTGAGCTTTCTGATCCCTTGAAGATGGGGTGTCTGGCAAAAAGAGCCAGCTTCATCCCCACCCTCTGGACTGCATTGCCCAGAGACCCACAGGCCAGAAGAGGGCTTGGGCACCTTGCTGCCATGGACACATCTGCACGGCAAGGCCTGCAGCGACAGTGGCTGAGCTGCTGCTGAACCCCCATCCCCAGAGAGCCTGAAAACAAGAGCAGCAGCAGCAGGGGCAGGTGGAGAAAGAAGGAGAAATGCCCCAGTGCTTCTGCCCAGGGCAGCAAGGCCATGGAGGGGCTGAGGGGCACTCAGGAGTCTCCTGTGCTGGAGCTCTGGCTGCAGCGGCTACAACTCACAGAGTCCATCCCACCCACCGTGTGCTCACCCCTGTCATCAGGAAACCTCCTGGCAGCAGGACCCTGCCCAGGCCCATCTTTCTGTTGGCCAGTCCTAAGGAGTGGGTCAGAAAAACACTGAAGAGATGACTGAGCTCTCTGTAGGCAAAGGAATGATGAAGGAGCTTTATCAAGTTGCTCTCAGACCTGCTGATCTGTCAGTGTAACACTATAGGAGCCTCCTTCTCTTGTCCAAATGTTTCCAATGATGGGGCACCAACCACGTCTCTGGGCAACCTGCTCCTGTATTTCATGAACCTTATTGTAAAATTTTTTTTCCAAATATCTCGTCTGAATCTAGCTCTGTCTATTTTAAAACCAGTACCTTTCACCCCATCACAACAGGCCCTACTGAAGAGTTATTTCTGTAGGCCCCCTTTAGATATTGGACGACCGCTATAAGGTCTCCCTGGAGCCTTGTCTTCTGCAGGGTGAACTGCACCTCTCTCAGCCTGTCCTGATAGGAGAGGTGCTCCAGCCCTCTGATCATCTTCATGGACTTCCCGCGACTCTCTCCAACTGCTGACCTTTGGGTTCTGCTGGCTGAGGGTGCAATGGGGAGCAGATGATGATGCCGTGGGCTCCTGAGGAGTCAGTGCTGCTGTGCACCAACAGGCAGGTAGGAACCAGCAGTGATCTCTGTTTAAATCCCCTCATGAAATCAATGACATTTCAGCACTGTCCCTCCCAACTCACCCAACTGCAGAGCAGAGCTGTCGGGGGGTGGTTATGTTTCTTTTGTTCCTGCCCCCTGTCCCACCTGAGGAGGGTTTGCTGAAGGCAGACATCCCTGGCATCTCTGCTACACTGCAGGTGCCATCCTGAGAGCCCTGGGAGGCAAAGGGACAGAGCCTTGGTGCGCAGGGAGGACAGACAGTATGTCCATCCGTCCTGCTGTCAGCTGCCCTGGGCTCAGACCTCTCTGAGTCAGAGGATGAGCACACTCAGCTCTTCCCCTGAAAGGAACTGGATGCTCCTCAGAAGAGAGGAACCCAGTTTCAAAATGCAGATGATCTCCACACTCTTCTCTCCAGGGAAGAGCTGTGAGGGTATGGATGCCCTAAAGATGGGGTGTCCTTATGAGAGAGCCAGCTTCATCCCCACCCTCTGGACTGCATTGCCCAGAGACCCAGGGAATCCCTGCTCTGGAGCATCTCCTCCTCCACGCTGGAGAGAGATCTCTGTGGGCTGTGGCAGCTGGACAAGACCCCTCCAGGAAGGTCCTGTTCATTGCCCTGCAGCCAGAGACTTACCGTGCAGAGGGCTGTGAAGGTTTCTCCTCCAGTGAGCTCTCAGCCCAGGCCGCCTTTACCCTCTCTCTGCCCTGCCTGTCCCCACTCAGTGCCTGCAGCAGTGCCCTCCGCCCTGCTGCGCTTGGCAGAGCAGCTGCTCCTGGGCAGAGCTGTCTCTCTGCCGTTCTGCCTCCTTGCCGTGAGCTCCCTGTGTCCCAGGAGCCTGGACTAGCTCAGCAGCAGAGGACCAGCCCAAGGCGTTGTAATATCCTCTCTGGTGGGTTTGGGGACAAGTCCATGAACCTCAGACACGGTGAGGAAGTTGAGGAAACCTCTCCAGAAGTCAAAGTCAGATGCAAACTCCAAAGTTTCTTGGAGCACTAATGGGTCCCACTGAGGGACATTACTGACAAAGCCTCCCTGGGGCTGGTGAGAGCAGAAACCTGGAGGCAGAGATGACAGGCAAAGGCAATGTAGAGGTGGCTCTGATGCTGAGCAAATCTGAATGGGCATTATCTCTTTCTTATATTGTTTCTCACTGTGAAGAACAGCTTCACCACCACTGAAACCCCCATTGAAGCACTCTTAGGCTACTCCTATACTGTCTGGAGCATCCACAACGTTGGGCCAAAGAAGCCCATGTTCCTCAGCCATCCCACACAGGTCATGTGCACCAGGTCCCAAACACCACCTCTACAGACCTCCTCTGGTCACTCTGCAGTTCCTTCCTACTTCTTTGAAATGGGGAGACCCACACTGGGACACACCTGTCTGTGTGGGACCACAGCCGTCCTGAGATGAGTGGGATCATACCTCAGGTTGTCTGGGTGGCCCATGCTCCTCCTAATGCAGCCTTGTATGCAGCTGGGCTTCCTCATGGTGAGCACCTATGGTGTCCCTCATAGTGCCCACCACCTTCTCCTCATGGTCCCTGCTCAGTCAATCAGATTTCAGCCTGCCCTGTTGTATTTGGTTAATCTCTCCACTCTGCGGGACTGGACATTACTCCTTGTAAAACTTCCAGAGGTTTCTGTTGGCCAAAGCCCAGAGTTTCTCCAGGTTCCCATGAACTGAGCCAGCTGTTCATGTTTGTGTGCAGATGGCTCACCATGATGGTGGTGTCTCTCACAAGGTAACAGCAGGAGGAGTTGCAGGGCACTACAAATAACACCTCCAGGAGAAACTGTGGGGTCTGGGGGATCTACAAGTCACAAGGCCACAGACCTGTGCTCGGAGGGGAAGTTGCCCTTTATGGGAGAGAGCAGCAGGAGGGCCTGGAGTTCTGCCTGGGGACAATGAGTCAGCTGAGAGCTGAGTGGTCAACATGAGAGGGCAGAACATGGGCAACGTTGTGGTTGGTGGATGTCTGGTGGTGACCCCTTGGTCAGGAAGAGGAAGTAGATGAGGCCTTCTTCAGGGAATTGGAAGAAGCCTCATGTTTGCAGGCCCTGGTCCCAAAAGCAGATCTAAACTATCCCAGTATTTTGTGAAGGAGGATCAAAGCCAGGCGCAAGCAGTCCAGGAGGTTTTTGGAGCACAATGACGACATCTTCCTGACAAGGGTGACTGAGCAGTCAGAGAGGTGAGGTGCCCTGTGGGACTTCATACTTACATTTGTCTGTGTGTGTTCTTGTGTGGGCCTGGGGGAACTGGGGGATGAGGGGATCCCAGGGCCAGCTGCTGGATAGACAGAGGGTCTAAAACCAGCTCCTGAAGGGAACCACACTGTGTGTGTGTCTGCAGAGTGCTGTGAACATTTCCCTCCCAATTATGTAAATCAGCCTTTATAGTATGCAAGAATTTTAACCTGAGAGAGGGAGAGAGACAGAGAGATTTCACATTGTGTACGGATTACTCATGCGCAAGGAAGCAAACTGACAGACACCAGCTCCTCACAAGAACCTGAAGGACACTCTGGACCTGAAAACAAAGACTTTACCTCTCGGAATCTCAGAGCTGTGCATGAGGGATAAAAAACACCCCCGAAACTCAACGCCAGCATGCCAGTCCCTCTAACACAGCTTTGAGACCCTCCCAGTGTCTGGCACCACAGACAAGTAAGCATAGCAAGAGCAACTCCAGGGACATCTGGATTAATCATCGTTAATCTGTGGCGATGACACAGAAATACAGTTGCTTTGCAAAGTTTTATTATGATTAGTAATCAGGAGTGTATTTGTTAACTAGTGATTAGTCAAATATTGTTGTACCTCAATGTTTGTAGGGTATAAGAACCCCATGTAAACCAGATTTGAGGTGCCCCAGTTTGGCTGGACAACACTCATGAACATGAATAAATATTCACTCTGGTAATTCTGTAAGTGCATCCTAGGTTCTCAGTCAGCATTGGCCAGTTGGGAATTTTTGTAACACTTTGGAAACCCAGAAAGGACACAGCTGACTCACCTGGTCCAATGTCTCTCTCCCATGCGTACCCCGTGACCTGCACTGCTGCCTCGTTGCCGAGTTCCTCTCAAGAGCCTGGAGCACAGGGTGATCAGTGAAGTGTGGAGCTTGTTTGGAAGTAAGGAGGTGATTTTGGAATAATGGGATGCCGAGGAAGGATAGTGGAAGATTCCCCAGCAGATTAATTGCTGCAACACTGGAACCTGATGGGATGGCTGAGTCACCAAAAAGCCAAGCCGTGTGTCAGGAAATTTGGCCAGGAGTGACTGCCTTTGGTGATGTGAACCAACCGTGGCCGCACTCTGGTTCTTTTGATTAAGCTGAGTTAATTATGCCAGCAATGGGAGATCTGGTTCCCATCACAAGAAGTAGCCCTTGGTATGTCTGGGATACTTACAGGTATCAAAGCAAATGTTCCCCTCCAGAGTGGAGAAAAAGTAGGGTTGTGAACAAATGGGAAAAATAGTATCTCTTTACATTCCAGAGCTATTAAATCTCAGAGAGAAGTTTCCCCTCCAGGTTGGAAATTGAGTAAAAGTCTCTGTCTGAACAGGAAAATCAGGGACGTGCCACATTCAGCTCCACCTGCCCATGCTACTGCTCTTTCTTCTGCTTTTGATCTGGTTTTGGCTCCAGCTGCTGCTTCTGGTTTGCAAACAGCTCTCCAACAAGAAATAAAAGAGCTGGGACCGGAACCTGGTCAGCTTTCTGTGGGAACAGCCTAAGTGCCATTTGCACCTGCTGATTTGGGTTTGGGGTAACAAGTGCCCAGAGTGCGATGACACAGGGAAGGTGATGCAAACTGTAGGTGGCATCTTTGGCATCTCTAGCCCTCTGTGGGCTGACGTGCAGGGAGTGTTTGAGACTCTTTTCACTGCTGATGACAGAATTGAAATCTGGGAAACAATTAGCAAATGGGCCTGTGAAGCACAGGGCAGAACTCCATGGCCAACCAGTGACCCAGGTCAGTCCCTCAAATTTACCAGCCAATACAGATGTGCTGTGAACCGTGACAGGAGATTGTCAGAGTCGTTAGAACTGCCAGGAAGGAAGACTGTAAATGGGGCTAAGATCCGAGGATGCCATCAAGGATATGCTGAACATCCTTCTCAATATTACACCCAATTGTTTAAACAAGTGAGCATGTTTAGAGGAGTCAGCCCTGGAAATGAGGAAAATCAGACTTTGATGGTCTCTTTCTTTGTAGATCAGGCAGCCTCACGTATTAAGAAATATTTTTCTAAGCCCAGGATGGCCGGGCAAAGGCTTGGATGAAATTGCATTGCTACATTCATGTTTAATGGAAAAGATGAAAGACAGCTGCAGCAAAACCCTCAGAAAGGAGAGGCACACAAAGCTCGTCTGCTGGCAGTGGCATTGAACAATAATCCTAGGTTGAGAGGACAGGGAGGGGGAGATTTCCAAGGTGGAGGCAGAGGAGAAAATGTCAGAAGCACTGGATCTCTAAGAAGAGGAGACTGTTGTAAACTGTTGTCGGTATCCTGGACAACAAGGCCATCGGAAACGGGAGTGCCCAGGATGACAAAACCCAAGGTAAAAGTGCAGAACAAAACCCAGGCCTCCCTAAAGGACCTCTCGCTGCTGCGGTGCAATCTTTCCTTGCTGTACGCAAAAAGGACAGCTCGGTGTCACCCAGGATTGGCAGTTAGCAGGGACCTGTGGTGCAGTCACTCCAGGAGCCTCTCAATAGGATTTTCTTTATGCTCCTTCTTATGAGAATCTTACATCTTTTCATTGATGAACGTAAATATTCCTGACTGATAGATACAGGGGCAAAGTTTTCTTCTCTAAACCAGTGCACTCAGCCATCTGAATCTCAATAACTTTCAGTATCTACTTGGGGAAAGATACAGCTAACATGAGCAAGATTCCCATCAAAGCTTTCCTGGGTTCTCCATTATTTTTCTAAAATTTTAGTAGAAAATTTGCAGGACGTTGGGTTTTTTAAAAAATAGAACTGGTTTTGGTATATGATGTGAAGGATTCATTAGGAATCTTACGTAGCTGACACCTGTACCTTCCTGTTTGCCTTGCTGAGAAGGGCCATCGGGCTTCTCCACATAAGATACAGTTTGTAAGAGAAGTGTAAAGTATCTGGGTTTCATTCTCTGACAAGGGGAGGTCATTTACTTGAGGAATGTACTAGAGCCAGTGAAAATTGTGGCAGTAAAAACACGGACTGCGTGGATGGTGTTCCAGAGACCTTTATTGTTAGTAGGCGTTTTACACTCTAAGTTACACACGAAGTGCACACACTTAATTATCTGATTTGATTGGTAGCAATTTACTGTTCACGTGCCTTATGCTTCATTTGGATTGGTTATAGGTTTTTGGTTGTCTTTACTATTTTTGCCTTTGCTATTTCCTTTTCTTGTTCTAGTTGCTGTTTTTTGTTATTGAGCAAGCGTTGTTCCAGGACATAGCCCAAATTCGTCAATGTCAAACAGCTGCGTTGCACTTTCTGCCTCCACAATGCAAAATAAAAAAAATAGAACAGCAAAAGATAGACTGGAACTTTATTGTATTCCTGGGACTTATATGTAGATGGTGGGTCCTTATTAATGATGGAATAATGTGTATTCATATACTCTCCTCAGGGCATCCTTGAGCTCCTTGTTCCTCCTGCTGTAGATGCGGGGGTTCACTGCTGGAGGCACCACTCAGTACTGAACTGCCAGAAATAGATTTAGAACTGGGGAGGAGATGGGGATGCTTTTGTTGTTGTGATTCTTGTAAATACTGATATTCTTGGGGAAATTACAGAAACATTTGAAGGATAATGGAAGGATTACCATCTGAGTAGCCCTGCAGTGAACTGACTCCTCTTTGCCAATGTCTCATCACCAGTGCACAGCTAAGCCTGAGCTATTTTGGATGTACTGTAAAAAGTGCAGAGCAGAAGGAGATAATCACTTCTCCTGGCTGTGGTGCTGCTCATGCAGCCCTGGATGCTGTTGGCCACCTTCTCTGCTGGGTCCTGTTTTGCCTCATGAAACTGAAGGACCACCACAGCCTTTTCCCACAGAGCTGTTGCCCAGCCACACAGCTCCTGGCCTCTGTCACTGCAGCCTGTAATTCCCCTGCTCAGTCCTTGGGTCTTTTTAGAAGAACGACGCAAGATTGGCTTTTTTGCTTTCTCCAGACATTACGACCTCACGAAATGTCTCGGAACAGCCTTACTATGACATCATCCTGGTCTCTCAGCATCCTAGCATTCATCACATCTGGTGCAACGGACACTTAAAGATTGGTCTTACCTAAGTAACCTAAGTAACCTCTGACTTCATCTCCATCCACTGCTGTGTTTTGGCTGGGCTCTGCCTTTTAGGCACACACAACTGAGAGACCTTGCTGGAGAAGACAAAGGCCAAGAGTACCTCAAACCTATCTATTCCTGCTCTTACTAAACCCAGCAGTGGCCACACATTCTCTTCATTTCTTCTTTCACTTTTCCTCAAGTAGGAACAGCTGATTGTTTTGCCCCTGAACTCCCTTGCAAGTGTCAACTCTGCAGCTTTCCTAAAACCAACCCTATTTCTGAATTCCTTCTTTCTTTCAAGTCTCTGCATCCATCTCCTGTATGCTTCCTTTTTGCCATGGAGCTTTCCCAGGAATTTCCTGCTTCCTCAAGCATCTCTCCTGAATATCTCTTCTTGTTTTCCTGACTGTTGGTGCAGACGGTCTTGGACTTGAAAAGCGCTGTCCTTGAAGACCAGCTCTACTGAGCTCTGCTGCCCTTCTGTGCTGCTCACATGTGCTCCCCCACTACAAATCACAAGACTAGGCCAAAGCCTCCTTCTCTGAGGTCGGGCCTCTGCACTTTTCTGTTTTCCTTCCTGTCACGAACCGATAAAGGTCCGGTTGTGAAAGGTACGAATTTCTCAGTTACAGAATTAAGACACAACGGTGTCATACGCATATGTTGGTTCTTTATTTCATTCAGACAGAAAGGGTGATGGTGGGACAGAAAGAGAAAAGAGGAGAGACAGGAAAAGAGAAAATAAGTGTGGAGAAAATACCACAATGGAGAGTCAGTGTCCTAAAGTCCGTCTTACAGAGTGGGTGGGGTGGGCACCTCAAAAGGATGACAATGCCACCACGGAGAATCGGCGTCCCGAAGGTCCATCTGAGTGGGGTGGAGATCCTCAGACGGGTTCATGCGCTGACACTTTTTGTAGTCCTGTGTATCAGCCCCCCTCTTCTTGATGTTTTGGGGGCCTTTACCAGTCTTTCCATCTTAGGAGGTCAGGTGCTTCCTGCCTGTGGTTTAGCTTGTGATTGCTGCATCATGCTGATCTGTCTCTGTGGTGGTGGGCGTTAGCTCTCTGCAAATGTAAGGCCCGCTTGTTCTTGGTAAGCCGTGCGGTTACCTGAAGCATGTTGTTACCTGATGTCCAGCAAGACAGTGTCCACAAAGTCATTTTGCATCCCCCAGAGCAGGCCTCCATTGTGCAGTCCCTTGGCAATGCTGTGCATGCTTGGTATCGTCCCGGGCCTGAGCTCATGCACAGGGTTTGGCTCTATTCTGGGGGAAGGGTACAAAAACAAGACACCCCGTTTTGCAGTTCTTGGATTTTATAAGCATGTGTTGCTCCTTCAGCTACAAAACCAGGATATTTGTCTAGACATTCTTTCACAGTTATTGAAGTTTTTAGCATTGTGGTTTGTGGACGTTTTGCTCGGTTCCATCCATCCTTTAGCGATATTGAGACATTAATTAACCTTTTCTGTCTCTGACAAGGGAGGTAGATTCAGATTAGATATTAGGAATTTTTTTTTTTAAACTGAGGGTGGTGGAACCCTGGCCCAGGTTGCCCAGAAAGATGGTGAATGTCCCGTACCTGGTAAAATTCAAGGCCAGGTTGGATGAGGCTCTGAGGAACCTGATCTGCTTGAAGATGTCCGTGCTCCCTGCAGAGGTGTTAGACTAGACGACATTTAAAGGTTCCTTCCAAACCTAAATATTGTAGGATTCTAAAATTTCCGCATAAATAACATTATTCTTGGCATTCAATCTTCCTGGGGTTTTTTTTGATGCAAGCACCTCATGGAAAAATGGCGCTAGACTCCTTGTGTAGAGAGACACAATAAAGAAAGCAGTTCAAAATTGGTTTTCCAAGCTCCCATCTCTATTGAACTTTTCCGGAGCAAGGTGCAGCTGCAGCATGCAGGAGGGGTTCAGGAGCCAAGAGCCCAGATGCCGCATGGGGACCTACGGCCTTTCCAATGCTCTCCAGTTTCCCCCTGCCCTGGCACCTTGTTCAGAATCAGATCCCTCTCAAGTACCCAGGTGCTGCTTTGAGCTTCAGAGAGTCAGAAGCCTCGCCTCGTCTCTCAGCAATAGGATTATCTCTTCATGCAGCTCCTTCACTGTGTTTGTATCTACCTGTGAAAAGCATCTCCAGTGAGGTTATCCCTTGTGGGTGGTGAACCTCATTGGAAGCACCTTAGACTTAGCATACAGATGAGGAGTGTGGGTTCTTGTTTATTAAACTTTACCATCCTCTCCTTCCCTTTGTTTGCAATGAAGGAAACCCTGCTGTGCCTGTGTGCAGCCAGGTCTCTCAGGAAAGCAGGTGGGAGTTGGTGCAGAGGAGCTGTCACCTCCAGCTGCAGACTTGGGTGGAGAAGTCTGATGTCAGGAAAAGTGATGCAAGTCCCAGGGGGTCAATGAGAGAAATGGTGGGGCTGGAGTGGTGAGGAATCAGGTTGTCCATGCAGTGTCTGACCTCCGGGAGGAGCTGGTCCTACCCATGCTGATACCATCAGGAAATCCCCTGCGTCCATATCTACTGGACAATGCTGCAATCACTCCTTCTGACAACTGAAAAAGTAATAAAATTGAAAGAAAATTGAGAAACTTAAAAATAAAAAATACTTTTGTGTTAAATACTCAGTGAAAACTTCCCCTTTATGTCCACTCTGGAGACGTCTCCAATTAGCTGTCCAAGACTTGAAGATTGTAGGAAATAATTGGAGGAGACATGGCTTTTTGCATTTTAACGAGCCCCAGGGTGCATTTGGTGCTGAGACCATGAACCTCAGACACTGAGAGGAGCCTGGACAAACTCCTGAAGAAGCCAATGTCAGAAGCAACCCCTACAGTTTCAGGGAGTATTAATGGGTCCCACTGGGGATCCTTACCAACAAAGCCTCCCTGGGGGCTGATTAGAGGAGAAAATGGGAGGCAGAGATGAGAGGCAGGCAAAGGCGATGTAAAGGTGGCTCTGATGCTGAGTGAACCTCCATGTGTTGCATGAAGACAAAGGGCCATGGCCTGACCCCCAGCCCCTGGGAAGGGAGATCCTGTGGGTCACACATTGCTCAGGGCTTTTCCTGGAGCAGTGTGATGTGGGAATGTGTGATGCCAAGTGCAGAACTACGGTGCGATGGTTATGGGTCTCTCCTTGGTGGGGTGAGGAGGCCTTCATGTCCTGGTCCCACCAAGGTATGGTGTCTCCTGGTAGGCCTTGGTGGTTCACATAACAGCCATAGTGGTGATAAAGACCTTGTCTCTGTTGGGGGCTTTTAGCCTTGCCACAGCCCTTGACCATCTCCACCACAGGGTGTTCTACAGAGTTTCACATCTGCGGCTCTTTCCCTGCAGGCTTTAAAAATCTTCCTTGCTTCCCCACCTCGCTCTCACCTGAAGATCTCACTGCCCTTACGCTTTCCATTCCCTCTAGCTGTTCCTTGAAACACAAAGCGATGGTATGGTCCAGGATCTCTGTTGGTGACCTGTACAGAACAGAACTACCCTTGGAGAGACATTTCTTTCTGTTTTTTTTTCCCTGTCTCAAGAGCCTAAGTTACACTTTCTTCCATTATTTCCTTGTCATGCTTTTACTACTGTGAAGCAAATCTCCACCATCTCTGAAACCACCCTTCAAGCACTCTCAGGCTACTCCTACTCTCAGCCTCTCCGTCTCTGGGCCAAAGATGCCCAGGTCCTTCTTCCTCTATTCACAGAACATATGCTTGAGGCTCTGAAGCCCATCTTGGCAGACCACCTCTGGGCACTCTCCAGCTCCTCCCAACTCCTCCAAAATGTGGAACTGCAGACAGGGACACACCTGTGTATGGAGTCACACCAGTGCTGGGTTGAAGGGGAAGGTAACTCAAGTGGTCTGATTTGACACATTCTTCCTAATGCAGCCCCAGCTGGCCTTGTTCATGGTGAGCAGGCACCACTGGCTTGTAGGGCGTCCCTCGTAGTGCCTTCTCCTCAGAGTCACTTCTCAGCATGTCAGGTTACAGTTGGCCCAATAAATGGGGTTGTTCTCCCCTCTGGTGCAGGACTGGCCACTTCTTCTGGCAAACTTCAAGAGGTTTCTCTTGGCCAATTCCCCAAGTTACTCAAAGTTCTCCTGGACTTAAGCTCCATTTGGTCGGCTGTTAATGTCTGTGTGCTGATGGCTCACCCTGACTGAGGTGTGTCTGACACAATAACAGCAGGAGAAGTTTCAGGACACTATATAAAAAATAAAAGACGTACTAGTTTAATTTCTGTCCCAGCTATGAATTACTGTGACAACCATCTCGGCAACACCAAATGGGGATACAAAGCAAGCAAATCAAGCACCAGTGGAAACCGAGTCGATGAAAGTTGGTGTGCCAGGCAGTGTTCGTGGAAAAAGTTATACCTATATAGACAGACAGACAATATGACTCCCTCCAGGAGCTGGTCTTCAACCCTTCTGGCCAATGTTCTTCTGTCTTCTCTTGCTGACCCCTCAGCTCTCAGATACAAAAATAAGGCATATACAGCGTGAAAGCAAGGATGAATAACTGGGAGAAACAAACAGATATTATCCACGCATCCAGGAATGAAGTCAGGAAAGCTAATACCCAAATGGAATTGAATCTGGCCAGGGATGTCAAATCAAAGACAACAAGAATGGCCTCAACAAGTACATAGGTGAGAAAAGGAAGACTATGGAAAATGTGGGCCCCTTGCTCAACAATCAAGGGACTGGCTTACACAAGACATGGATAACATGGAGGTACTGAATGCTTTCTTCACCTCTGTCTTCACTAGCAAGACTGGCTTTCAGGAATCCCAGGTCCTAGAGACCAGTGGGAATGGCTGGAACAAGGGAAATATACTCTAGGTAAAAGAGTTAGGGGTCAGGGAACAGTGACTTTTTGATGTCATTTTGAGGACACTCTTGATAATCTTTGATCGATGATGGTGACTGGGAGAAGTGCCTGAAGACAGGAGGAAAGCAAATGTCAGTCCCATATTCAAGAGTGGCAAGAAGGAAGAACGAGGGAACTACAGGTCTGTCACCCTCAGTTTGATCCCCTGGAAGGTGATGGAGAAGCTAATCCTAGAAACCATTAACAGACACTTAAAAAACAATAAAGTAATCAGGAGTTGTCCACGTGGCTTCACCAAGGGGAAATCATGCTTAAAAACTTGATAAACCTCTAGGATGAAGTGACTGACCCAGTAGATGAGGGGAGAGCAGTGGATATTGCCTGCCTGGCCTTCAGGAAGGCTTTCAACACTGTCTGCCCTAGGATCCTCATACAGAAGCTGTTGCTGTGTGGACTGGATGAGCAGACTGTGAGGTGGGACGTGAGGAAACTCATGAAGTGCAACAAGGGGAAGCACAAAGTCCTACCCCTGGAGAAGCACAGCCTCATGCACCAATGTTTGACGGGGACAACCAACTAGGAAGCAGCTTGGCGGGAAAGGCCTCAGGGGTCTCGCTGGGCACCAGGTTGAACATACGCCAGTAACATTGTGTGGACGGCCACACTCAGAGAGTGGTGGTCAGTGGCTCAATGTCCAGGTGGAGACTGGTGACGAGTGGCGTCCCTCAGGGGTCCGTATTAGGTCCAGCCCTGTTGAACATCTTTGTTGGCGACATGGACAGTGGAACAGAGTGCACCCTCAGCAAGTTCGCTGACGACACCAAGCTGTGTGGTGCCGTCGACACGCTGGAAGGGAGGGATGCCATCCAGAGGGACCTTGACAGGCTGGAGAGGTGGGCCCGTACCAACCTCATGAAGTTCAACCAGGCCAAGTGCAAGGTCCTGCATCTGGGTCATGGCAATCCCAGGCACAAATCCAGGCTGGGCGGGGAATGGATTGAGAGCAGCCCTGAAGAGAGAGACTTGGGGGTGCTGGTGGACGAGAAGCTCAACATGAGCCAGCAATGAGCCCTTGCGGCCCAGAAGGCCAACCGCATCCTGGACTGCATCAAGAGAAGCGTGGCCAGCAGGTCGAGGGAGGTGATTCTCCCCCTCTACTCTGCCCTGGTGAGACCTCACCTGGAGTACTGTGTCCAGTTCTGGAGCCCCCAACACAAGAAGGACATGGACCAGATAGGTGATCAGAACTTCATTCTGTAGGTATTTGGATTTTCTGTTTTTACACAGCAAAATGAAACAAATATTGATCCAACCCACTTATTTTCACACACAGTAGATGCCTCTCCAGCACTGCTGGTTTGCATGGGTACTCTGGACTGCCAGCTAGAAACTGATATTTCTGACAAAAGCATTGGTGCACACTCAAATGGAGTCCTCTGTGCAGTTTTGGAACTCACCGTTGTAAAAGAAAGTGAAGGTCCTTTAGTGTGCCCAGAAGTCGTCAACAAAGTTGGTGAAAGGGCTGGAAGGCATGTGCTATGAGGAGCGGCTGAGGACTCCGGACTTGTCTAGTTTTGGGAAAAGGAGACTGAGGAACAACCTGATTGCTCAGACTATCAGAGTGTGTCCGGAGGAGGGCGACCATGATGGTGAAAGGTCTCAATTGCAAGGTTTCTGCGGAGCAGCTGAGGTCACTTGGTTTGTTCAGCTTGGAGAAGAGAAGGCTGAGGGGTGACCTCATTGCAGCCTACAACTTCCTCAAGGCGGGCAGTGGTGGAGGAGGTGCTGATCTCCTCCCTCTGGTGCGCAGTAATAGGACAAGTGGAAATGAAATGAAGCTGCGTCAGGGGAAGTTCAGATCAGAAATAAGGAAAAGATTCTTCACTGAGAGGATGGCTGGCCACTCAGACAGGCTCCCCAGGAAACTGGTCACAGCACAAAGTCTGTCAGAGTTCTAGGAGCATCTGGATGATGCTCTTAGTCATATGGTTTGGGTTTAGGTAGTCCTGCGAGGAGCAGAGGAGCTGGACATAGTGATTCTGTGGGCTCCTTCCAACTGGAGATATTCTAGGATTCTGTCGTTCTAGAATCCTTGTCACATCTGACTGAACTGTTCTGTTCTGTTCTATTGTATTCTATTCCATTCCATTCCTTTCCATTCTAAACAAACCAGAACTCCTAGTGTAAAACAACCGCCAGGTCATGTGTCTGTGACTGGCAGGTTCTCAGGCACAAGTGACATCATAGTCAACACCACAGCCCTGTGTCTGCTGATGGCCAGTCACTCAAGCACACTGGAGACTAAAGTAAGCCCATGTTCCCCTCCATGGCCAAGTGCCTCCTACTGGCCTATGACCTTCTCAGAAACAATTGATGTCATAAAAATAAGCCAAAACCATCCGCCTTCTTGTGGCCTATCAACTGATGAAACAAAAGTAAAATCATTGTGATCTTCCAAGACATGTATCTTTCAACTTCTCCAGTAGACACAACCAAGCCATGTTCCTGCTGCTGACCTGTCCTGTACTCTAGTGGAAGGGACTTGCCAACTCATATTCAAGGCCTCTTCCTGGAAGGACTCACCAGGAACTTGGGCAGAGAGGATCTCAGAATCAGTGTGGCAGCCAGGCACCTTCTGCTGGCCTGTCAGGTTGCTGACAGATGTGAGCTTAGAAGTACCTATCCCAGCCACGAGTCAAGGGCTGACCTATCAGCTCCTTCAGAAAGAAGTGACCTCACAGCCCCTTTCCCAGCCATGTTCCTGCTGCTGGCTTCTCAACTCCAAAGAGAGAAGTGACCTCACAGCCTCCCTCACAGCCATGTGCCTCCTGCTGGTCCATGAGATCCTGAGGCACAGCTGACCACACCACAGCACGCTCACCCATCTCCCCCTTGCGGCCTATGAGCTGATCAGATACAGGTCACCTCACATTCCTCTTCCAACACCATGACATTGCTCTTGGTCCTCACGATCCCTGCCCTGCCCCAAGGGACCACACAGCTGAAGGCAGGGTGAGGAGAGAGGATGATTATGAGCGCATTAGAGCATGGGAAAGAGGGTTTCAGCAGTTAGGGTAGGGCTGTGGGATTAGAGCTCACCTTTGAGAGTTAGGGATTAGGCAGAGGCTTAGGGGCAAGGTCTGGTGTTCTGCTGAGGGTGCCTGGTTAGTGTTTAAGGCGTGGGCTAGCTTTGTGGGCTAGGGTTTTGGTTAGGGCTGGAGCCAGGACTAAGATTAAGGCTAGAATTTAAATACCAGAGATAAAGGCTAGGGGCTAGGGTGAGCAGTAGGGTAAGAGTGCGGCTAAGGGATTGTGGGTTTGAGATTTGGCTTAGGTGTAAGGTTTGAGGTTAGGGACAGCTTAACCTCAGTTAGGTCAGTACTGGTGGATTGCTGTCAGGGTGAGCAGTGGCCTTTAGGAACAGGTTAGGGCTTAAGGTTCCTGGTTAGAGATAGTGTCAGGGATTCACATGAATGTTTCACAGTCGGTCTTTTCACAGCAACATCACTATAACCCATTTGTCCTCCTCAAAATATTTTTTAATCTTTTGGCCAAGTCTCTCTTCCCTCCCCCAGAGCTCTCATCTCTCTTGCCTAGCCTTCTCCTAACCTCCCCCAGTGTGTGTCATCTTATTGGGGGCAGCTTGCTGACGACCTTTATGACCGCACAGTATCTCTCCCTGCTGCTGACCAGTCAGAAGTGACCTCACAGCCAGTGTCTGAGAGGAAATGTTGTGCTGCTGTGCTTGAAATTACAGCCTCTTCACGGCCCACGCAGCAGCGCTGGAGGAAGGTGATGCTCTGCACCATCGCAGAGGTACCCTGCCTGCAACCCAGCTCATGCACCAGAAGGGTTCCTGGGCTCCCTTTCCCACACGGGTGCTCCAGTCAGCACAGGGTATCTTGGATGCAGTGGCCACCTCTGTGTAACCAACTGAATCTAGTCCAGAATGGGAGTTTTTGAAAAACATTGAAAGCTATGCAGAGAAAGCACTCTGAAACAGCTTCTTTTCTGGCAGTATTAGGCTTTTAATGATTTTTTAATGAAATTTTGCTGATCACGGAGGGATTCTGCTAGTATCTGGCTCCTTGGAGGACTGTCTGCTACTGACAGCATTTACTTTTGATCATCCAACCAGCTTCCTACCAGCCACATCATCCACTTCTTCAGGCCACATGTTAACAATCTGCTCTAAGGAGACTACGGGAGATCACTTTCAAGGACTTGGAAAAGTTCAGGTACACAACACGCCCTTCTCCCCCTACCACATGGATTCAGCAATCTCTTTCTTGTCCTTTAGATGCCACCAGCACCCTTCTGCCCCTTCCCATACCACAAGCCTTCTCCATATCACACATTTCCAGAGGAGAGCACACGAGGCAGAGCACATCAGTCCAGGTCCACGGGGCCTGTTCAGGAGAGAACCAGAAGTCATTTCTCCCAGCAGGTCCATGACTCCAATGGGTTCTCAGTGTGGCGCAGAGCTTTCCTGAGCATTTTCCTCAGGGTTCCCCTTCCCCCCAGACTTTCTAGTCTAAAGGCTGTAGATGAAGGGGTTGACAAGGGGTGTGAGGAACGTGTAGAGAAAGGACTTTGTCAAATGATCACAGGAAGACTGTTCTGGGCATCACAGACCCAAGGTACGGGTGTCATGGAAAACAGTGGCACAAGTGAGGTGAGAGGAGCATGTGGAAAAGGTCTCTACCTGCCTGCAAACGCTAGATGGGAGATCTGCTCCAGGGTGGCAGCTCTGATGCACACAGGATGGCCACGTGAACAGAAAGGGGGGGATGGGATCTAAAAAGCAGGTTATGAACGGGAAGAGCATGGGTGTCACGGTGTCACCGTGTGAGAGCTCCAGCAATGGGGTGAATTCACAGAAGAAGTGGTCAGCTCTGCCTGGGCCACAGAAATATATCTGGGACATGACTGAAATGATTAATGCTGATGGCAGAAATCCCCCTAGGGAAGGTGCAGTTGTCCTCTGGAGACAGATGTCGCAGTTCATGAGACTTGTAAACAGCAGAGGGTGGCACACAGCCCAGTACTGATCATAGGGTGTGGTCCCACTCAGCAAGAATGACAACTACAAAACCTATAAAGGCTGGGGCAGTAAGGAGTTCCACTATGAGTCATACATTGAAGAAGATGGACACAGGATCGCTTCTGGAAAACATTCAGTCATCATTTTCCATGCTGCTTCCTTGAGCTCCTGGTTCCTCATGCTGTAGATAAGGGGGTTCAGTGCTGGAGGCACCAATGAGTACGAAGCAGCAACCAGTAAATTCAAAGATGAGGAGGAGATGGAGGGGGGCTTCAGGTAGGCAAACATGGCAGTGCTGAGAAAAAGGGAAACCACGGCCAGGTGAGGGAGGCACGTGGAAAAGGCTTTGTGCCGTCCCTGCTCAGAGGGGATCCTCAGCACAGCCCTGAAGGTCTGCACATAGGACACAACAATGAAGACAAAAGAGCCAACAAAGACAAAAGCACTAAATGCAAGAAGTTGAAATTCCCTGAGGTAGGTTTCTGAGCAGGAGAGCTTGAGGATCTGGGGGATTTCACAGAAGAACTGGTCCACAGCATTGCCCTGGCAGAGTGGCAGTGAAAATGTATTGGCAGTGTGCAGCAGAGCATAGAGAAACCCACTGCCCCAGGCACCTGCTGCCATGTGGACACAAGCTCTGCTGCCCAGGAGGGTCCCGTAGTGCAGGGGTTTGCAGATGGCAACATAGCGGTCATAGGCCATGACAGTGAGAAGACAGTACTCTGCTGAAAGGAAAAAGACGAATAAAAAGGCCTGTGTAGCACATCCTGAGTAGGAGATTGCCCTGGTGTCCCAGAGGGAATTGGCCATGGCTTTGGGAACAGTGGTGGAGATGCAGCCCAGGTCAAGGACAGAGAGGTTGAGGAGGAAGAAGTACATGGGGGTGTGGAGGCGGTGGTCGCAGGCTATGGCAGTGATGATGAGGCCGTTGGCCAGGAGGGCAGCCAGGTAGATGCCCAGGAAGAGCCAGAAGTGCAAGAGCTGCAGCTCCCGTGTGTCTGCGAATGCCAGGAGGAGGAACTCAGTGATGGAGCTGCTGTTGGACATTTTCTGTTTCTGGGCATGGGGACCTGTCCAAGGAGAAAAGGCAATGAGATAAGGCAGCGTCGTCTAAGCAAAACCTACTCCAGTTCCCATGGAACCACCCCAGACTTCCTTGCCCCTTTCAGGGAGACGTTTCTCATGTTCCTTGTATGAGCTCCACATGGTGCTGGCGGAGGTGCCACTGGGAGCAGGGAGCACTGCTGTGACGTCTTGAAGGGCAAGTCCTGCCCTACAGAAATAGGTAAATAGGAACACAGAATCATCTCAGATTAAAGTCTCAGGAATTTCGCCGATGACACCAAGTTGTGTGGTGCCGTTGACACGCTGGAAGGGAGGGATGCCATCCAGAGGGACCTTGACAGGCTGGAGAGGTGGGTCCGTACCAACCTCATGAAGTTCAACCAGACCAAGTGCAAGGTCCTGCACCTGGGTCATGGCAATCCCAGGCACAAATACAGGCTGGGCAGGGAATGGATCGAGAGCAGCCCTGAGGAGAAGGACTTGGGAGTGCTGGTGGACAAGAAGCTCAACATGAGCCAGCAATGTGCCCTTGCAGCCCAGAAGGCCAACCGCATCCTGGACTGCATCAAGAGAAGCATGGCCAGCAGGTCGAGGGAGGTGATTCTCCCCCTCTACTCTGCCCTGGTGAGACCCCACCTGGAGTACTGTGTCCAGTTCTGGAGCCCCCAACACAAGAAGGACATGGACCAGTTGGAGAAGGTCCAGAGGAGGGCCACGGAGATGATAAAAGGGCTGGAGCACCTCTCTTATGAGGCCAGGCTGAGAGAGTTGGGGCTGTTCAGCCTGGAGAAGAGGAGGCTCCGGGGAGACCCGATAGCGGTCTTCCAGTTCCTCAAGGGGGCCTACAAGAAAGATGGGGAAAGGCTGTTTAGTAGGGCCTGGTGCAATAGGACGAGGGGTAATGGTTTTAAAATAGAGGGGGGTAGATTTAGATTAGAAATTAGGAAAAAATTTTTTATGATGCGCATTATAGAACACTGGAACAGGTTGCCCAGAAATGTGGTGGAAGCCTCATCCCTGGAAACGTTCAAGGCCAGGCTGGATGAGGCTCTGAGCAACCTGATCTAGTCAGGGATGTCCCTGCTCCTTGCAGGGGGGTTGGACTAGATGACCTTTGAAGGTCCCTTCCAACCCTAACCATTCTATGATTCTATGATTCTATGAAACCTACTTTTGATACTTGCTGCTCCCAATTTGCTTCACAGCAAAGTGACTCTGCAGGGCAAGAGAATTCCCTGCGGCTTAGCACAGAGTGAGCGGAGCTGGTCTGTCTCTCCGTCCCAGATGCCCTGGACTTGCAGCTTTCTGAGACTGAAGGTGATCACACTGCTGTGTTTCTGTGAAAAGCCAGCAGACACTGCTGAGAGCACAGGGATCCACTGCAGACCACAGAATGTCTCACCCTTACTCGGGGTCTCAGCACCTCGCTTCTAGCCCACAGCACTCACGGCTCATTTCACCAACGCAAAAGCAGGGTTTTGGCCTTAGCATCTCTCTGCTGAACCATGGGGTGTGCAGGTAACACAAAGATGTTATGGGAGATGTTTTCATCCTGAAAGGAAACTCACATCCTGGAAGGATACTGGAAGAAGTTACAGTAAGAGTTTTAAAAATGGTATCTAACTGAGGGAAAACCAGCTCCTGCCTCAGCCCCACCGCCTGCGTTGCCCACAGCCCCACAGCTGAAAGCTGGAAAACTTGTTCCCACGGACACAGCTGCAGGAAAGGACCCACAAGATCAGGGGGTGACTCTGCAGCTGGAACTCCCCTCCCCAGACAGCCTGACAGCAAGAACAAGATCCCAGCAGCAACACCACAGAGAGGTGGAGGCACAAGGGCAAATACAGCCAGGGCGCGGCTGAGAGAGGACAGGGCAGAGGCAGGCGGGCACTGGGGACAGCGTCCCCCTCCCCCAGCTGTGCGTGCCCCCTCCCCGACACCACCATTGCCGGGCAGCTGCTCTCAGCCCCTGTGCTCTGCAGAGGGCAGTGGGCACGTGGCTGGAGAGCTGCAGCACGGCTCTGCTGGAGCTCTGGCTGCAGAGGAGGGGGTTCATGGCTGGGACCCCGCAGCCCTGAGGGCAGAGGCTTGGGTGGGTGGGAGAGGAGGCCGGGGGCTTGCTCAGAGCAAGGGGTCTGCACTGGAGGGGATGCTACAGAGATTTCTGAATTCTCCCTCCCACAACATTTCTGGGTTTAGTTTCCTCTCATTCCTTGATCGTAACTGTGATGCCTGGCGATTTTCCTCCTGGGAGGAGTTTCCCTGTCTGATCTCTTTTCCCTGTCAGCACTCACAGACCCCATCCCACCCTCTGTGCACTCTCCCTGGCCCCACACACACCTGCCTGTTTGCAGAGCACTGGCTGGGTGCCTGTTCCTGTTTGGAGGTTCCAAAGGCCAGGGCAGGACAACGCTGCTGGGTGCAGCACGGGTGATGCTGGTGCTGTCTCTGGGCAGAGAAGTGGCTGAAGGCACTTGAGGAGGCGCTTAGCAGACCAACTGACCACTCACACTTACAGCTCAGGAGTCTCAAGGACTTGTCCAAGTTTGACAGCTCCTTTTTTGATTTCTCTTTCCCTCCCCACCTTCATTAGACCCCTACCCTTTTGTTAGGAAAACAAAAACAGAGACTCAGGAAAGCGCTTTATCTCTATAGCAAACCCTGCCTTGACCTTCCTCTTGACACATACCCTTGGAAGTTTCCCAGTGGTGACGTGGAGCTGTGAGCAGCCCTGACCCACACAGCACCCTCTCGACAGCAGAAGGACCCTGCTCAGCCACAAGTTGTTCCTCCCACCCACAGCCTCTCCCCAAACACCATGGGGAGCTCCCCGGGCAGGCTGAGTGCTGAGGCCGGCAGAGGCAGAGTCCCTGCCCCAGCACACAGCCCCTGGGGCGCAGGGACCCTGCTCTGAAGGACAGCCCTGGGCACCCCTGGCTGCACACACACATTCACACCCTGCAGCCGTCCCTGGGAGAAGGCAGCCGTCGTGCCCTGTCCCTCTGGCCATGCAGCTGAGAAGCCCTCGTGTAGAACACATCCTGCTCCTCTACTGTGAAAGTCCTCCTGACTGTGGGATGTGACAGCTTTTGGAGGTCTTTCCACAAACTACAGACACATTGACCTTCACGCAAGTACTTACCACGTAAAGGGCTGTGAATTTTTCTCTCCTGTTGAGTTCTCAACTCTTCTCCCACCCCAGGCTGCCTTTCACCTCTCTCTGCCTCGCTCCTCTCCCCTCAGCTCCTGCAGGCAGAGCCCTCAGCCCTGCTGCGCTTGGCAGAGGAGCTGCTCCTGGGCAGAGCTGTCTCTCTGCAGCGCTGCCCTGTTACCAGCAGCTCCCTCCATCCCAGGAGCCCAGCCCAGCTCAGCAGCAGAGGCCCAGCCCAAGGCGGCACTTTCTCTGTCCCCTCGGGGCTCCCTCCAGCTGTCCCTGGGGCTGCAGGGGAACCTGCTGGGAAACAGCCTGCAGCCATCACTGATGGTCCCTCAGCCGGGGAGAGAGGCTTCTTTCCAGAAGCACAATTTCTCCCCTCAAAGTTACATCTAATTTTTTTTTTTTTTTAAATTGGACAGGACTCCCAGACAGAGACAGGCAGGGATCTCCTTTACCCCTCCTGAGAGAAGGGGTTCAGCTGAGGCAATAAAGGCCTCTCATCCTGCGTTTCTGTTCCCAGCATTTGAAGGAGACTCAGCTCCCTCCCATGCACACCACAAACCTACTTCGGCCACTGATCAGGTGTGCACGGAATGGACACCTGCACGTGAGCGTCTTCTCTCAACTCCCACGCTCACTAGTGGAGATGGAGGGCAGGAGCGAGGTGTTCAGGTGCAAATACCTGGCCACAGGGGAGCTGCCGGAGGTGGTGAAGGTACCTGCAGGTAACTGCAAGCTCTGATGGAGAAGTTCGCAGAGACAGGGCAACATGTCAGAGATCATCTGTTCTCCAAAGACAGCATCCTCTAGGCACAGCAATGGTTCACATCAAAACTCAGTTGACACTCAAAGTGGCATTCAGAGGCACCAATGTGAGCTGCTGCTACTTCAGGAACAGTTAGAAAGGAACCAGAAGTCTTGTGGGATGACTGCTAAATTTGGAAAGAGTCGGTGTAGGGAGAATTGCAGAATCATAGAATGGTTAGGGTTGGAAGGGACTTTTAAAGATCATCTCGTCCAACTCCCCTGCAAGGACCAGGGACATCTCCACCCTTATCAGGTTGCTCAGAGCCCCGTCCAACCTGACCTTGAATGTTTCCAGGGCATCCACCACCTCTCTGGGCAACCTGTGCCAGTGTTCTACCACCCTCAGTGTAAAAAAAACTTTTCTAATGTCTAATCTGAATCTGCCTCTTTCTATTTTCAAACTATTACCTCTCATCCTATCACAGCAGACCCTACTGAAGAGTTTCTCCCCATCTTTCCTGTAGGCCCCCTTTAGGAACTGGAAGGCTTCTATAAGGTCTCCCCAGGGATTTCTCTTCTCCAGGCTGAACAGCCCCAACTCTCTCAGCCTGCCCTCACAGGAGAGGTGCTCCAGCCCTCTGATCATCTTTGTGGTCTCCTCTGGACACACTCCAACAGGTCCATGTGCTTCTGATGCTGGGGTCTCCAGAACTGGATGCAGTACTCCAGGTGGGTCTCATGAGAGCAGAGTAGAGGTAGATCGGAGATAATCTATGTCTTTGCCTCAGTTGCGCCCAGCAACATCTCCCAGACTTTTGTGCTTTGAGGCAGGATTCTGGATGAGAACAACCAAGGGTGGATGGGGATCAAGGCAGGGGTTACTTGAGAAAACTACACCCTTACCAGTCCTTGAGACCAGGAGATTTGCAGACAAGGGTGCTGATAAAGTGTTTTTTCCTCAGGAGATCCTGGTCCGTTACGATCCCACTTAGGAAGGTGATCAAACTCCATGAGGTATCATTTCAACTGTTGTTCGTTAGGTCTAGCACTATAAGAGGAGTATCACAGAGGCAATCTTGTCTCCCTTGAGAAGGTGAGAACCCCAGGTGGTGAAACATTGAACGGGCTTCCGATCCAAACACTGCACAGCCTGTAGACCCCATCCATAGAACACTGCCTTCTGTTTTGGCCAGTCAAGCTACTACAGGATTTTCTCACTAGGAAACAACTCCATTCATCTTCTCTACAGTCAAACTGAAATGATGTTTTCATGAGATCTTTCTGCTGCACTGTGCGATACAGGCAAAGCCACGCAGCAGACGTAATGTCCAGTACAAAGCAGGACCAGCCTGCAGACTCTGTGTGACACTGCTGCTGAGGCTGTCCTGTGGCCAAAGGATCCATGCAGCACAGCACAGGTTTCAAGGCCGTGGTGTACGTGCAGCACAGTGCAGTCCAGCGCTAACTGCTTGATGTACCATGGTCTTCTGGTAGGGATCAGTTTCCCTGTGAGAAGATTGTGTTCTTCTGTGGTGCCACAGCTGAGTTGCTGTGCCCCAAATGTGCACTGTCAGGAGGACCCCCATGTCTTGTCACAGCAATGTGACATTTTTGGATTGAATTAGATGTGGTAAGACACCTTGCTCAACTGGGGTGCTGCGATGGAGGGACACAAGCTCTGCCAGAGGGAATGGCAGGGAGGATGAGGATGAGGAGGATGACCAATGTGTGAAGGAGCAGCTTCTCTATGAGCTGGGCAAGAGGTTGAGTTAGCTTGTGTGAGTGAGGATGGGAGAAGAAGTCAGTACGGTGACATTGTCTTGGCAGATCTAAACTACGTGATCGAGCAGAGTAGGCAGAAAAAGTCTTCTGTCAGCAACCTGAGGAAGTCTCCAGCTTAACGAGCTGGTTCCCATGGGGGACGGTAAGTGCCCTGGCATTCACTGGCCAGGCAAACAACACGGTGCCAACAATCTGGAGGTTCTTGGGATGACTTCTTAGCACAGCTGCCAGGTGGGACAACAAGGGTGATGCTCACCTGGACCTGATGCTGACCAAGAACAAAGAGCTGGCCATGGCTATGACAATCTGTGTCAGCCTTGGCTGTCATCACCATGAAATAGCAGGGTCCCAAGCACAAAGGGCAGTGAGCAAGGCCAGCAGCAGAGCACGGGCCCGTGGACTGCGGAGCAGGAGTCTGTGCTGTCCTTGGGAGACTGATACAAGCGGTGCCTTGGGGAGCAGCTCTGAAGGGTGGAGGAGCTCAGGCAATCCGGTAGGCCTTACAGGACAGCCTTCTCCAAGGACAAGAGTGATCTCTCCAAATAACCTTGGAAAGAAGCAAGCATCTCAGGAGGCTGCTTGTCTGAACTGCCTGAGCTCCAGGACAGAAAGGCAGCACGCAGGAGGTGGAAGCAGGGGAAGCTGCAAAGGAGGAATTTAGATTTCACGAAAGCTCCCATAGTCTTGATAGTTGCGGAGAAGGGGAACAGAAGCAAAATGAGCTGATCCAGGCTTAGAGGGTCATGCCGAACGAGTCACACTCTGCCTGGAGGCCCTTAACAAGTGTGCACTGCAGACATTTGCATCTTGACTGCATGCCTCAGGCTAGGAGATGGGGAATGTCCCTGGCTGTACCAGTCCATCCACATCTCTCGAGATGTTGAGTCTAGATGGTGCAGAGGGCCACAAAGATGATCAGTGGGCTGGAGCACCTTTCCTATGAGGACAGGCTGAGAGAGTTGGCACTGTTCAGCCTGAGAAGAGGAGGCTCAAGGGAGACCTTATAGGGGCCTTCTGGTACCCCAAGGGGGTCTACAGTAGAGATAGGGAGGAACTCTTCAGTAGGCCTGTTGAGGAAGAATGAGGGGTAATGATTTTAAAATAGAAAAAGGTAGATTGAGATTAGACACCAGGAAAATTTTTTTTACAGTGGAGGTGGTGGCACACAGGAACAGGTTGCTCAGAGAGGTGGTGGATGTCCCATCCCTGGAAACACTCAAGGCCAGGTTGGACGGGGCTCTGAGCAACCTGATCCGGTTGAAGATGTTCCTGCTCACTGCAGGGGGTTGGACTAGATGACTTTTAAAGGTCACTTCAAACCCAAACCATTCTATGGTCTATGATCTCGAGAGGTACCTCTCAAACTGAACTGTTCTGTGAGCATAAAGGAGAAAAGTAAGGCAGAAAGATGTGAATTACACACAGCCCACAGAAATACAGAGTGGATGCTGTGGAGAGGACTCATGGTGGATCAGAGGAGGAGTGTGAGGAAGAAGGAGGGGCAGAGTTGGACTGTTGTACACTGATGGAACCTTTCCATTTCCCACCCCCCTGTGCCTGTCAGGGTTGAAGTGTGTAGAAGAATTGGGAATGAAGGAGCAATGTGAGCCTGGGAAAAAGGAGTCTGGTGGGGGAAAGACTTTGATATTTTTGTTGTAGTTTCTCACTATCCACATCTGTTAATTAACAATAAATTAAATTGATCTCTCCATTACCACTGACAATAATTACTAAATGATTAGCCTGTCTTTATCTTGACCCATGAGCTATTCTGTCTTTTTTTTTTTTTTATTTTTGTCCTGTTGAGTCAGGTCAGTGGGTGAGCAGCTGAGTTGGTGTCCTGCTGCTGGTCAAGGTTAACCCACCACAGGACCACATCAGGACTGCTGTGTCCAGTATGGAGCTCACCAGCACAAGAAAGGCCCTGACAGCCCGGAGCGAGTCCTGCAGAGGCCAGAAGCTTGGGGCCTGGAGCATGTTATGGTCAACGAGAGGCTGAGTGAGCTGTGTTTTTTGAGATCCCTCAGAGCCAAAAACTGGAGCAAGGACCCAGGCCAGTTGGTGGGATCTCCATCAATGGAGATTTTCAGTAGTTGTCAAGACAAGGCCATGAGCACCTGATCTAGCTGGAGCTGTCTGAGAAAGGGCTTGGCTGACAGACCAGCTGTGGCAAGAGCTGTGGTACTGGGTGTGTAATGACTTCCAACAGGAAAATAGTTTCCTTTTTATTAGTAATGGTGGTGGAGTTGGGCATCACTGAGCCCTGGAGGAAGAAAGAGGTGATCATGCATCAGAGGGTCCTTCTCAGGGCTGGGGTCTCTGGGCAGAAGTGGAACTGGCCAGTGTGTGGGACTGGTCTGGGACAATTTTTTCTGAGTCAGCTTCTTGGGATGTCAATGGAACATGGCACAGACCCTTAATCCCAACTGCATCGTTTGCCCTCTTCTCTGCCCCCACTATCTCCACTAACCAGGACAAATTCCTGGCCCTGGGGCTCCTCAAACAGCTCCCAACATCTCTTCACTTCCCTCTCTTGCCTGCTGAGTCCCCACTGACTCCTATGGCATTGCAGCATCCTCTTTGTGGATACCTTGATTCAATGCTTCGCTTTGGAACAACTTAATCTTTTGAGTTTCCATTCACTCCCACCCCGGGGTACATGGTGAGTCTGCATCCTGTCCTGACATCTTCATATTAATTTCCAGAGAAATTGTACATCCATCAGTGTGGTCATACATGAAGGAGGCTGAGGAGGCAATGGGCAGCCCATGCACCATCTCCACTGCCATTGGACTCCAAGAAGAGAGCCTTTAAAACAATAACTTCTGGTGCAATTAAACCCAATTAAATTGTGAGCTTAAGACAAAACATCAGGAGAATGCAAGGAGAAAAGGCACTTCAAAAGACCAATTCCTTGGAAAATTTTTCTGCAGCAATGTCGGAGGAAGAGCCCAGCCTTCAGACAATGCACACAGGAAATGTCCCTTTATTGAACAGGCTGCTAGTGGACGGGTCACATCAGGCACAGTGTGGTGCATGCACTCAGACACAACAGGATCAAGTCTCAAGACAAGTAGTAGAAACCGAGAAAATTTTATATAAGTAGAATTATCTGGAAGAAAAAAACCCTCAATTTCTCACCTAACATATACTTTGGGAAACATGCTGAGGAGGGGAGTTAGGCTGTTTGCAGTGCATCTGTGTCCCTTGGACCACTTTCCATAGGGCATTCTTCAGCTCCTGGTTCCGCATGCTGTAGAGGAGGGGGTTCACTGCTGGAGGCACCACCGAGTACAGAAATGACACCGCCAGGTTCAGAGATGGGGAGGAGATGGAGGGGGGCTTGAAGTAGGCAACCATGGCAGTGCTGATAAAGAGGGACACCACAGCCAGGTGAGGGAGGCACGTGGAAAAGGCTTTGTGCCGTCCCTGCTCAGAGGGGATCCTCAGCACAGCCCTGAAGATCTGCACATAGGACACAACAATGAACACAAAACAGCCAAATGCAACACAGGCGCTGACCACAAGAAACCCAACTTCCCTGAGGTAGGAGTCTGAGCAGGAGAGCTTGAGGATCTGGGGGATTTCACAGAAGAACTGGTCCACAGCATTGCCCTGGCAGAGTGGCAGTGAAAATGTATTGGCAATGTGCAGCAGAGCATTGAGAAACCCACTGCCCCAGGCAGCTGCTGCCATGTGGACGCAAGCTCTGCTGCCCAGGAGGGTCCCGTAGTGCAGGGGTCTGCAGATGGCAACATAGCGGTCATAGGCCATGACTGTGAGAAGATAATACTCAGCTGAGATAAAAAAGAGAAAGAAAAAGAACTGGGCCAAACATCCTTGGTAGGAGATGGCACTGGTGTCCCAGAGGGAATTGGCCATGGCTTTGGGAACAGTGGTGGAGATGCAGCCCAGGTCAAGGACAGAGAGGTTGAGGAGGAAGAAGTACATGGGAGTGTGGAGGCGGTGGTCACAGGCTATGGCAGTGATGATGAGGCCGTTGGCCAGGAGGGCAGCCAGGTAGATGCCCAGGAAGAGCCAGAAGTGCAAGAGCTGCAGCTCCCGTGTGTCTGCGAATGCCAGGAGGAGGAACTCAGTGATGGAGCTGCTGTTGGACATTTCCTTCCTTTGGGCACTGGGTGCTGTCCAAGGAGAAAAATTCAGAGAAGTGTTAGGACAGAAAACTCTGAGTAAAACCTCTTCCATCTCCCCTAGAACCTCCCACTCCCCCAGCCTCTGTCCTTCCAGAAAGACCTTCGTGCAGCTCCCTGGCTGAGCTCTGGGTTCTGCTGGCTGAGGGTGCAATGGGGAGCAGATGATGATGCCGTGGGCTCCTGAGGAGTCAGTGCTGCTGTGCACCAACAGGCAGGTAGGAACCAGGAGTGATCTCTGTTTAAATCCCCTCATGAAATCAACGACATTTCAGCATTGTCCCTCCCAACTCACCCGGCTGCAGAGCAGAGCTGTGGGGGGTTGGTTGTGTTTGTTTTACTTTTTGAAGGCAGACAGCCTTGAATTTTCTGTTCTGCTACAAGTGCTGCATTGGGAGAGCTGGGCTGCAAACAGGCAGACCCTTAGTGCAGAGTGAGTCCATTAAACTTGATCCCAGCTGCCCTGGGCTTGCACCTCTTTAATCTGGAGGATGATCACACCCCGCTGTTCCCTTGAAAAGAAAATTGGAGACTGCTGAGAGCAGAGGAATCCAGTTTAAAACTCCCCTCCCCAGTAAAACTCCCCTCAGTAAAGATCTGTGAGCTTTCTGATCCCTTGAAGATGGGGTGTCTGGCAAAAAGAGCCAGCTTCATCCCCACCCTCTGGACTGCATTGCCCAGAGACCCACAGGCCAGAAGAGGGCTTGGGCACCTTGCTGCCATGGACACATCTGCACGGCAAGGCCTGCAGGGACAGTGGCTGAGCTGCTGCTGAACCCCCATCCCCAGAGAGCCTGAAAACAAGAGCAGCAGCAGCAGGGGCAGGTGGAGAAAGAAGGAGAAATGCCCCAGTGCTTCTGCCCAGGGCAGCAAGGCCATGGAGGGGCTGAGGGGCACTCAGGAGTCTCCTGTGCTGGAGCTCTGGCTGCAGCGGCTACAACTCACAGAGCCCATCCCACCCACCGTGTGCTCACCCCTGTCATCAGGAAACCTCCTGGCAGCAGGACCCTGCCCAGGCCCATCTTTCTGTTGGCCAGTCCTAAGGAGTGGGTCAGAAAAACACTGAAGAGATGACTGAGCTCTCTGTAGGCAAAGGAATGATGAAGGAGCTTTATCAAGTTGCTCTCAGACCTGCTGATCTGTCAGTGTAACACTATAGGAGCCTCCTTCTCTTGTCCAAATGTTTCCAATGATGGGGCACCAACCACGTCTCTGGGCAACCTGCTCCTGTATTTCATGAACCTTATTGTAAAATTTTTTTTCCAAATATCTCATCTGAATCTAGCTCTGTCTATTTTAAAACCAGTACCTTTCACCCCATCACAACAGGCCCTACTGAAGAGTTATTTCTGTAGGCCCCCTTTAGATATTGGACGACCGCTATAAGGTCTCCCTGGAGCCTTGTCTTCTGCAGGGTGAACTGCACCTCTCTCTGCCTGTCCTGATAGGAGAGGTGCTCCAGCCCTCTGATCATCTTCATGGACTTCCCTCGACTCTCTCCAACTGCTGACCTTTGGGTTCTGCTGGCTGAGGGTGCAATGGGGAGCAGATGATGATGCCGTGGGCTCCTGAGGAGTAAGTGCTGCTGTGCACCAACAGGCAGGTAGGAACCAGGAGTGATCTCTGTTTAAATCCCCTCATGAAATCAACGACATTTCAGCACTGTCCCTCCCAACTCACCCAACTGCAGAGCAGAGCTGTCGGGGGGTGGTTATGTTTCTTTTGTTCCTGCCCCCTGTCCCACCTGAGGAGGCTTTGCTGAAAGCAGACATCCCTGGCATCTCTGCTACACTGCAGGTGCCATCCTGAGAGCCCTGGGAGGCAAAGGGACAGAGCCTTGGTGCACAGGGAGGACAGACAGTATGTCCATCCGTCCTGCTGTCAGCTGCCCTGGGCTCACACCTCTCTGAGCCAGAGGATGAGCACAGTCAGCTCTTCCCCTGGAAGGAACTGGATGCTGCTCAGAAGAGAGGAACCCAGTTTCAAAATGCAGATGATCTCCACACTCTTCTCTCCAGGGAAGAGCTGTGAGGGTATGGATGCCCTAAAGATGGGGTGTCCTTAAGAGAGAGCCAGCTTCATCCCCACCCTCTGGACTGCATTGCCCAGAGACCCAGGGAATCCCTGCTCTGGAGCATCTCCTCCTCCACGCTGGAGAGAGATCTCTGTGGGCTGTGGCAGCTGGACAAGACCCCTCCAGGAAGCTCCTGTTCATTGCCCTGCAGCCAGAGACTTACCGTGCAGAGGGCTGTGAAGGTTTCTCCTCCAGTGAGCTCTCAGCCCAGGCCGCCTTTACCCTCTCTCTGCCCTGCCTGTCCCCACTCAGTGCCTGCAGCAGTGCCCTCCGCCCTGCTGCGCTTGGCAGAGCAGCTGCTCCTGGGCAGACCTGTCTCTCTGCCGTTCTGCCTCCTTGCCGTGAGCTCCCTGCGTCCCAGGAGCCTGGAGCAGCTCAGCAGCAGAGGACCAGCCCAAGGATTTTAATGACCTCTCTGGTGGGTTTGGGGCTAAGTCCATGAACCTCAGACATGGTGAGGAAGTTGATGAAACCTCTCCAGAAGTCAAGGACAGATGCAAACTCCAAAGCTTCTTGGAGCACTAATGGGTCCCACTGAGGGACATTACTGACAAAGCCTCCCTGGGGCTGGTGAGAGCAGAAACCTGGAGGCAGAGATGACAGGCAAAGGCAATGTAGAGGTGGCTCTGATGCTGAGCAAATCTGAATGGGCATTATCTCTTTCTTATATTGTTTCTCACTGTGAAGAACAGCTTCACCACCACTGAAACCCCCATTGAAGCACTCTTAGGCTACTCCTATACTGTCTGGAGCATCCACAACGTTGGGCCAAAGAAGCCCATGTTCCTCAGCCATCCCACACAGGTCATGTGCACCAGGTCCCAAACACCACCTCTACAGACCTCCTCTGGTCACTCTGCAGTTCCTTCCTACTTCTTTGAAATGGGGAGCCCCACACTGGGACACACCTGTCTGTGTGGGACCACAGCCGTCCTGAGATGAGTGGGATCATACCTCAGGTTGTCTGGGTGGCCCATGCTCCTCCTAATGCAGCCTTGTATGCAGCTGGGCTTCCTCATGGTGAGCACCTGTGGTGTCCCTCATAGTGCCCACCACCTTCTCCTCATGGTCCCTGCTCAGTCAATCAGATTTCAGCCTGCCCTGTTGTATTTGGTTAATCTCTCCACTCTGCGGGACTGGACATTACTCCTTGTAAAACTTCCAGAGGTTTCTGTTGGCCAAAGCCCAGAGTTTCTCCAGGTTCCCATGAACTGTGGGGTCTGGGGTATCTACAAGCCACAAGGCCACAGACCTATGCTCGGAGGGGAAGTTGTCCTTTATGGGAGAGAGCAGCAGGAGGGCCTGGAGTTCAGCCTGGGGACAATGAGTCAGCTGAGAGCTGAGTGGTCAACATGAGAGGGCAGAACATGGGCAACGTTGTGGTTGGTGGATGTCTGGTGGTGACCCCTTGGTCAGGAAGAGGAAGTAGATGAGGCCTTCTTCAGGGAATTGGAAGAAGCCTCATGTTTGCAGGCCCTGGTCCCAAAAGCAGATCTAAACTATCCCAGTATTTTGTGAAGGGGCAACATAGCCAGGCGCAAGCAGTCCAGGAGGTTTTTGGAGCACAATGACGACATCTTCCTGACAAGGGTGACTGAGCAGTCAGAGAGGTGAGGTGCCCTGTGGGACTTCATACTTACATTTGTCTGTGTGTGTTCTTGTGTGGGCCTGGGGGAACTGGGGGATGAGGGGATCCCAGGGCCAGCTGCTGGATAGACAGAGGGTCTAAAACCAGCTCCTGAAGGGAACCACACTGTGTGTGTGTCTGCAGAGTGCTGTGAACATTTCCCTCCCAATTATGCAAATCAGCCTTTATAGTATGCAAGAATTTTAACCTGAGAGAGGGAGAGAGACAGAGAGATTTCACATTGTGTACGGATTACTCATGCGCAAGGAAGCAAACTGACAGACACCAGCTCCTCACAAGAACCTGAAGGACACTCTGGACCTGAAAACAAAGACTTTACCTCTCGGAATCTCAGAGCTGTGCATGAGGGATAAAAAACACCCCCGAAACTCAACGCCAGCATGCCAGTCCCTCTAACACAGCTTTGAGACCCTCCCAGTGTCTGGCACCACAGACAAGTAAGCATAGCAAGAGCAACTCCAGGGACATCTGGATTAATCATCGTTAATCTGTGGCGATGACACAGAAATACAGTTGCTTTGCAAAGTTTTATTATGATTAGTAATCAGGAGTGTATTTGTTAACTAGTGATTAGTCAAATATTGTTGTACCTCAATGTTTGTAGGGTATAAGAACCCCATGTAAACCAGATTTGAGGTGCCCCAGTTTGGCTGGACAACACTCATGAACATGAATAAATATTCACTCTGGTAATTCTGTAAGTGCATCCTAGGTTCTCAGTCGGCATTGGCCAGTTGGGAATTTTTGTAACACTTTGGAAACCCAGAAAGGACACAGCTGACTCACCTGGTCCAATGTCTCTCTCCCATGCGTACCCCGTGACCTGCACTGCTGCCTTGTTGCCGAGTTCCTCTCAAGAGGCTGGAGCACAGGGTGATCAGTGAAGTGTGGAGCTTGTTTGGAAGTAAGGAGGTGATTTTGGAATAATGGGATGCCGAGGAAGGATAGTGGAAGATTCCCCAGCAGATTAATTGCTGCAACACTGGAACCTGATGGGATGGCTGAGTCACCAAAAAGCCAAGCCGTGTGTCAGGAAATTTGGCCAGGAGTGACTGCCTTTGGTGATGTGAACCAACCGTGGCCGCACTCTGGTTCTTTTGATTAAGCTGAGTTAATTATGCCAGCAATGGGAGATCTGGTTCCCATCACAAGAAGTAGCCCTTGGTATGTCTGGGATACTTACAGGTATCAAAGCAAATGTTCCCCTCCAGAGTGGAGAAAAAGTAGGGTTGTGAACAAATGGGAAAAATAGTATCTCTTTACATTCCAGAGCTATTAAATCTCAGAGAGAAGTTTCCCCTCCAGGTTGGAAATTGAGTAAAAGTCTCTGTCTGAACAGGAAAATCAGGGACGTGCCACATTCAGCTCCACCTGCCCATGCTACTGCTCTTTCTTCTGCTTTTGATCTGGTTTCGGCTCCAGCTGCTGCTTCTGGTTTGCAAACAGCTCTCCAACAAGAAATAAAAGAGCTGGGACCGGAACCTGGTCAGCTTTCTGTGGGAACAGCCTACGTGCCATTTGCACCTGCTGATTTGGGTTTGGGGTAACAAGTGCCCAGAGTGGGATGACACAGGGAAGGTGATGCAAACTGTAGGTGGCATCTTTGGCATCTCTAGCCCTCTGTGGGCTGACGTGCAGGGAGTGTTTGAGACTCTTTTCACTGCTGATGACAGAATTGAAATCTGGGAAACAATTAGCAAATGGGCCTGTGAAGCACAGGGCAGAACTCCATGGCCAACCAGTGACCCAGGTCAGTCCCTCAAATTTACCAGCCAATACAGATGCGCTGTGAACCGTGACAGGAGATTGTCAGAGTCGTTAGAACTGCCAGGAAGGAAGACTGTAAATGGGGCTAAGATCCGAGGATGCCATCAAGGATATGCTGAACATCCTTCTCAATATTACACCCAATTGTTTAAACAAGTGAGCATGTTTAGAGGAATCAGCCCTGGAAATGAGGAAAATCAGACTTTGATGGTCTCTTTCTTTGTAGATCAGGCAGCCTCACGTATTAAGAAATATTTTTCTAAGCCCAGGATGGCCGGGCAAAGGCTTGGATGAAATTGCATTGCTACATTCATGTTTAATGGAAAAGATGAAAGACAGCTGCAGCAAAACCCTCAGAAAGGAGAGGCACACAAAGCTCGTCTGCTGGCAGTGGCATTGAACAATAATCCTAGGTTGAGAGGACAGGGAGGGGGAGATTTCCAAGGTGGAGGCAGAGGAGAAAATGTCAGAAGCACTGGATCTCTAAGAAGAGGAGACTGTTGTAAACTGTTGTCGGTATCCTGGACAACAAGGCCATCGGAAACGGGAGTGCCCAGGATGACAAAACCCAAGGTAAAAGTGCAGAACAAAACCCAGGCCTCCCTAAAGGACCTCTCGCTGCTGCGGTGCAATCTTTCCTTGCTGTACGCAAAAAGGACAGCTCGGTGTCACCCAGGATTGGCAGTTAGCAGGGACCTGTGGTGCAGTCACTCCAGGAGCCTCTCAATAGGATTTTCTTTATGCTCCTTCTTATGAGAATCTTACATCTTTTCATTGATGAACGTAAATATTCCTGACTGATAGATACAGGGGCAAAGTTTTCTTCTCTAAACCAGTGCACTCAGCCATCTGAATCTCGATAACTTTCAGTATCTACTTGGGGAAAGATACAGCTAACATGAGCAAGATTCCCATCAAAGCTTTCCTGGGTTCTCCATTATTTTTCTAAAATTTTAGTAGAAAATTTGCAGGACGTTGGGTTTTTTAAAAAATAGAACTGGTTTTGGTATATGATGTGAAGGATTCATTAGGAATCTTACGTAGCTGACACCTGTACCTTCCTGTTTGCCTTGCTGAGAAGGGCCATCGGGCTTCTCCACATAAGATACAGTTTGTAAGAGAAGTGTAAAGTATCTGGGTTTCATTCTCTGACAAGGGGAGGTCATTTACTTGAGGAATGTACTAGAGCCAGTGAAAATTGTGGCAGTAAAAACACGGACTGCGTGGATGGTGTTCCAGAGACCTTTATTGTTAGTAGGCGTTTTACACTCTAAGTTACACACGAAGTGCACACACTTAATTATCTGATTTGATTGGTAGCAATTTACTGTTCACGTGCCTTATGCTTCATTTGGATTGGTTATAGGTTTTTGGTTGTCTTTACTATTTTTGCCTTTGCTATTTCCTTTTCTTGTTCTAGTTGCTGTTTTTTGTTATTGAGCAAGCGTTGTTCCAGGACATAGCCCAAATTCGTCAATGTCAAACAGCTGCGTTGCACTTTCTGCCTCCACAATGCAAAATAAAAAAAATAGAACAGCAAAAGATAGACTGGAACTTTATTGTATTCCTGGGACTTATATGTAGATGGTGGGTCCTTATTAATGATGGAATAATGTGTATTCATATACTCTCCTCAGGGCATCCTTGAGCTCCTTGTTCCTCCTGCTGTAGATGCGGGGGTTCACTGCTGGAGGCACCACTCAGTACTGAACTGCCAGAAATAGATTTAGAACTGGGGAGGAGATGGGGATGCTTTTGTTGTTGTGATTCTTGTAAATACTGATATTCTTGGGGAAATTACAGAAACATTTGAAGGATAATGGAAGGATTACCATCTGAGTAGCCCTGCAGTGAACTGACTCCTCTTTGCCAATGTCTCATCACCAGTGCACAGCTAAGCCTGAGCTATTTTGGATGTACTGTAAAAAGTGCTGAGCAGAAGGAGATAATCACTTCTCCTGGCTGTGGTGCTGCTCATGCAGCCCTGGATGCTGTTGGCCACCTTCTCTGCTGGGTCCTGTTTTGCCTCATGAAACTGAAGGACCACCACAGCCTTTTCCCACAGAGCTGTTGCCCAGCCACACAGCTCCTGGCCTCTGTCACTGCAGCCTGTAATTCCCCTGCTCAGTCCTTGGGTCTTTTTAGAAGATGGACGCAAGATTTGCTTTTTTGCTTTCTCCAGACATTACGACCTCACGAAATGTCTCGGAACAGCCTTACTATGACATCATCCTGGTCTCTGAGCATCCTAGCATTCATCACATCTGGTGCAACGGACACTTAAAGATTGGTCTTACCTAAGTAACCTAAGTAACCTCTGACTTCATCTCCATCCACTGCTGTGTTCTGGCTGGGCTCTGCCTTTTAGGCACACACAACTGAGAGACCTTGCTGGAGAAGACAAAGGCTAAGAGTACCTCAAACCTATCTATTCCTGCTCTTACTAAACCCAGCAGTGGCCACACATTCTCTTCATTTCTTCTTTCACTTTTCCTCAAGTAGGAACAGCTGATTGTTTTGCCCCTGAACTCCCTTGCAAGTGTCAACTCTGCAGCTTTCCTAAAACCAACCCTATTTCTGAATTCCTTCTTTCTTTCAAGTCTCTGCATCCATCTCCTGTATGCTTCCTTTTTGCCATGGAGCTTTCCCAGGAATTTCCTGCTTCCTCAAGCATCTCTCCTGAATATCTCTTCTTGTTTTCCTGACTCTTGGTGCAGACGGTCTTGGACTTGAAAAGCGCTGTCCTTGAAGACCAGCTCTGCTGAGCTCTGCTGCCCTTCTGTGCTGCTCACATGGGCTCCCCCACTACAAATCACAAGACTAGGCCAATGCCTCCTCCTCTGAGGTGGGGCATCTGCACTTTTCTATTTTCCTTCCTGTCACGAACCGATAAATATCCGGCCGTGAAAGGGACGAATTTATCGGTTAAAGAATTAAGACACAACGGTGTCATACGCGTATGTTGGTTCTTTATTTCATTCACACACAAAGGATAAGGGCGGGGAGAGAAAGAGAAAGAAAGAAGAGAGAAGAAAAGAGAAAAAAAGAGGTGATAAAATACCACCATGGAGAGTCAGCGTCCTGAAAGTCCGTCTTACAGAGTGGATGGGGTGGGCGCCTCAAAAGGATGACAATGCCACCACGGAGAATCATCGTCCCGAAGGTCCATCTGAGTGGGGTGGAGATCCTCAGACGGGTTCATGCGCTGACACTTTTTGTAGTCCTGTGTATCAGCCCCCCTCTTCTTCATGTTTTGGGGGCCTTTACCAGTCTTTCCATCTTAGGAGGTCAGGTCCTTCCTACCTGTGGTTTAGCTTGTCATTGCTGCATCATGCTGATCTGTCTCTGTGGTGGTGGGCGTTAGCTCTCTGCAAATGCAAGGCCCGCTTGTTCTTGGTAAGCCGTGCGGTTACCTGATGTCCAGCAAGACAGTGTCCACAAAGTCATTTTGCATCCCCCAGAGCAGGCCTCCATTGTGCAGTCCCTTGGCAATGCTGTGCATGCTTGGTATCGTCCCGGGCCTGAGCTCATGCACAGGGTTTGGCTCTATTCTGGGGGAAGGGTACAAAAACAAGACACCCCGTTTTGCAGTTCTTGGAGTTTATAAGCACATGTTGCTGCTTCAGCTACAAAACCAGGATATTTTTCTAGACATTCTTTCACAGTTATTGAAGTTTTTAGCATTGTGGTTTGTGGACGTTTTGCTCGGTTCCATCCATCCTTTAGCGATGTTGAGACATTAATTAACCTTTTCTGTCTCTGACAAGGGAGGTAGATTTAGATTAGATATTAGGAATTTTTTTTTTTAAACACGGGGTGGTGGAACCCTGGCCCAGGTTGCCCAGAGAGGTGGTGGATGTCCCGTACCTGGTAAAATTCAAGGCCAGGTTGGATGAGGCTCTGAGGAACCTGATCTGGTTGAAGATGTCCATGCTCCCTGCAGAGGTGTTAGACTAGACAACATTTAAAGGTTCCTTCCAAACCTAAATATTCTAGGATTCTAAAATTTCCGCTTAAATAACATTATTCTTGGCATTCAATCTTCCTGGGGTTTTTTTTGATCCAAACACCTCATGTAAAAATGGCGCTAGACTCCTTGTGTAGAGAGACACAATAAAGAAAGCAGTTCAAAATTGTTTTTCCAAGCTCCCATCTCTATTGAACTTCTCTGGAGCAAGGTGCAGCTGCAGCATGCAGGAGGGGTTCAGGAGCCAAGAGCCCAGGTGCCGCATGGGGACCTACGGCCTTTCCAATGCTCTCCAGTTTCCCCCTGCCCTGGCACCTCGTTCAGAATCAGATCCCTCTCAAGTACCCAGGTGCTGCTTTGAGCTTCAGAGAGTCAGAAGCCTCGCCTCATCTCTCAGCAATAGGATTATCTCTTCATGCAGCTCCTTCACTGTGTTTGTATCTACCTGTGAAAAGCATCTCCAGTGAGGTTATCCCTTGTGGGTGGTGAACCTCATTGGAAGCACCTTAGACTTAGCATACAGATGAGGAGTGTGGGTTCTTGTTTATTAAACTTTACCATCCTCTCCTTCCCTTTGTTTGCAATGAAGGAAACCCTGCTGTGCCTGTGTGCAGCCAGGTCTCTCAGGAAAGCAGGTGGGAGTTGGTGCAGAGGAGCTGTCACCTCCAGCTGCAGACCTGGGTGGAGGAGTCTGATGTCAGGAAAAGTGATGCAAGTCCCAGGGGGTCGATGAGAGAAATGGTGGGGCTGGAGTGGTGAGGAATCAGGTTGTCCATGCAGTGTCTGACCTCCAGGAGGAGCTGGTCCTACCCATCCTGATACCATTAGCAAATCCCCTGCATCCATATCTACTGGACAATGCTGCAACCACTCCTTCTGACAACTGAAAAAGTAATAAAATTGAAAGAAAATTGAGAAACTTAAAAACAAAAAATACTTTTGTGTTAAATACTCAGTGAAAACTTCCCCTTTATGTCCACTCTGGAGACCTCTCCAATTAGCTGTCCAAGACTTGAAGATTGTAGGAAATAATTGGAAGAGACATGGCTTTTTGCATTTTAACGAGCCCCAGGGTGCATTTGGTTCTGAGACCGTGAACCTCAGACACTGAGAGGAGCCTGAACAAACCCCTGAAGAAGCCAATGTCAGAAGCAACCCCTACAGCTTCAGGGAGTATTAATGGGTCCCACTGGGGATCCTTACCAACAAAGCCTCCCTGGGGGCTGATTAGAGGAGAAAATGGGAGGCAGAGATGAGAGGCAGGGAAAGGCGATGTAAAGGTGGCTCTGATGCTGAGTGAACCTCCATGTGTTGCATGAAGACAAAGGGCCATGGCCTGACCCCCAGCCCCTGGGAAGGGAGATCCTGTGGGTCACACATTGCTCAGGGCTTTTCCTGGGGCAGTGTGATGTGGGAATGTGTGATGCCAAGTGCAGAACTACGGTGCGATGGTTATGGGTCTCTCCTTGGTGGGGTGAGGAGGCCTTCATGTCCTGGTCCCACCAAGGTATGGTGTCTCCTGGTAGGCCTTGGTGGTTCACATAACAGCCATAGTGGTGATAAAGACCTTGTCTCTGTTGGGGGCTTTTAGCCTTGCCACAGCCCTTGACCATCTCCACCACAGGGTGTTCTACAGAGTCTCACATCTGCGGCTCTTTCCCTGCAGGCTTTAAAAATCTTCCTTGCTTCCCCACCTCGCTCTCACCTGAAGATCTCACTGCCCTTACGCTTTCCATTCCCTCTAGCTGTTCCTTGAAACACAAAGCGATGGTATGGTCCAGGATCTCTGTTGGTGACCTGTACAGAACAGAACTACCCTTGGAGAGACATTTCTTTCTGTTTTTTTTTCCCTGTCTCAACAGCCCAAGTTACACTTTCTTCCATTATTTCCTTGTCATGCTTTTACTACTGTGAAACAAAGCTCCACCATCTCTGAAACCACCCTTCAAGCACTCTCTGGCTACTCCTACTCTCAGCCTCTCCGTCTCTGGGCCAAAGATGCCCAGGTCCTTCTTCCTCTATTCACAGAACATATGCTTGAGGCTCTGAAGCCCATCTTGCCAGACCACCTCTGGGCACTCTCCAGCTCCTCCCAACTCCTCCAAAATGTGGAACTGCAGACAGGGACACACCTGTGTATGGAGTCACACCAGTGCTGGGTTGAAGGGGAAGGTAACTCAAGTGGTCTGATTTGACACATTCTTCCTAATGCAGCCCCAGCTGGCCTTGTTCATGGTGAGCAGGCACCACTGGCTTGTATGGTGTCCCTCGTAGTGCCTTCTCCTCAGAGTCACTTCTCAGCATGTCAGGTTACAGTTGGTCCAATAAATGGGGTTGTTCTCCCCTCTGGTGCAGGACTGGCCACTTCTTCTGGCAAACTTCAAGAGGTTTCTCTTGGCCAATTCCCCAAGTTACTCAAAGTTCTCCTGGACTTAAGCTCCATTTGGTCGGCTGTTAATGTCTGTGTGCTGATGGCTCACCCTGACTGAGGTGTGTCTGACACAATAACAGCAGGAGAAGTTTCAGGACACTATATAAAAAATAAAAGACGTACTAGTTTAATTTCTGTCCCAGCTATGAATTACTGTGACAACCATCTCGGCAACACCAAATGGGGATACAAAGCAAGCAAATCAAGCACCAGTGGAAACCGAGTCGATGAAAGTTGGTGTGCCAGGCAGTGTTCGTGGAAAAAGTTATACCTATATAGACAGACAGACAATATGACTCCCTCCAGGAGCTGGTCTTCAACCCTTCTGGCCAATGTTCTTCTGTCTTCTCTTGCTGACCCCTCAGCTCTCAGATACAAAAATAAGGCATATACAGCGTGAAAGCAAGGATGAATAACTGGGAGAAACAAACAGATATTATCCACGCATCCAGGAATGAAGTCAGGAAAGCTAATACCCAAATGGAATTGAATCTGGCCAGGGATGTCAAATCAAAGACAACAAGAATGGCCTCAACAAGTACATAGGTGAGAAAAGGAAGACTATGGAAAATGTGGGCCCCTTGCTCAACGATCAAGGGACTGGCTTACACAAGACATGGATAACATGGAGGTACTGAATGCTTTCTTCACCTCTGTCTTCACTAGCAAGACTGGCTTTCAGGAATCCCAGGTCCTAGAGACCAGTGGGAATGGCTGGAACAAGGGAAATATACTCTAGGTAAAAGAGTTAGGGGTCAGGGAACAGTGACTTTTTGATGTCATTTTGAGGACACTCTTGATAATCTTTGATCGATGATGGTGACTGGGAGAAGTGCCTGAAGACAGGAGGAAAGCAAATGTCAGTCCCATATTCAAGAGTGGCAAGAAGGAAGAACGAGGGAACTACAGGTCTGTCACCCTCAGTTTGATCCCCTGGAAGGTGATGGAGAAGCTAATCCTAGAAACCATTAACTGACACTTAAAAAACAATAAAGTGATCAGGAGTTGTCCGCGTGGCTTCACCAAGGGGAAATCATGCTTAAAAACTTGATAAACCTCTAGGATGAAGTGACTGACCCAGTAGATGAGGGGAGAGCAGTGGATATTGCCTGCCTGGCCTTCAGGAAGGCTTTCAACACTGTCTGCCCTAGGATCCTCATACAGAAGCTGTTGCTGTGTGGACTGGATGAGCAGACTGTGAGGTGGGACGTGAGGAAACTCATGAAGTGCAACAAGGGGAAGCACAAAGTCCTACCCCTGGAGAAGCACAGCCTCATGCACCAATGTTTGACGGGGACAACCAACTAGGAAGCAGCTTGGCGGGAAAGGCCTCAGGGGTCTCGCTGGGCACCAGGTTGAACATACGCCAGTAACATTGTGTGGATGGCCACACTCAGAGAGTGGTGGTCAGTGGCTCAATGTCCAGGTGGAGACTGGTGAGGAGTGGCGTCCCTCAGGGGTCCGTATTAGGTCCAGCCCTGTTGAACATCTTTGTTGGCGACATGGACAGTGGAACAGAGTGCACCCTCAGCAAGTTCGCTGACGACACCAAGCTGTGTGGTGCCGTCGACACGCTGGAAGGGAGGGATGCCATCCGGAGGGACCTTGACAGGCTGGAGAGGTGGGCCCGTACCAACCTCATGAAGTTCAACCAGGCCAAGTGCAAGGTCCTGCATCTGGGTCATGGCAATCCCAGGCACAAATCCAGGCTGGGCGGGGAATGGATTGAGAGCAGCCCTGAAGAGAGAGACTTGGGGGTGCTGGTGGATGAGAAGCTCAACATGAGCCAGCAATGAGCCCTTGCGGCCCAGAAGGCCAACCGCATCCTGGGCTGCATCAAGAGAAGCGTGGCCAGCAGGTCGAGGGAGGTGATTCTCCCCCTCTACTCTGCCCTGGTGAGACCTCACCTGGAGTACTGTGTCCAGTTCTGGAGCCCCCAGCACAAGAAGGACATGGACCAGGTGGGTGATCAGAACTTCATTCTGTAGGTATTTGGATTTTCTGTTTTTACACAGGAAAATGAAACAAATATTGATCCAACCCACTTATTTTCACACACAGTAGATGCCTCTCCAGCACTGCTGGTTTGCATGGGTACTCTGGACTGCCAGCGAGAAACTGATATTTCTGACAAAAGCATTGGTGCACACTCAAATGGAGTCCTCTGTGCAGTTTTGGAACTCACCGTTTTAAAAGAAAGTGAAGGTCCTTTAGTGTGCCCAGAAGTCGTCAACAAAGTTGGTGAAAGGGCTGGAAGGCATGTGCTATGAGGAGCGGCTGAGGACTCTGGACTTGTCTAGTTTTGGGAAAAGGAGACTGAGGAACAACCTGATTGCTCAGACTATCAGAGTGTGTCCAGAGGAGGGCGACCATGATGGTGAAAGGTCTCAATTGCAAGGTTTCTGCGGAGCAGCTGAGGTCACTTGGTTTGTTCAGCTTGGAGAAGAGAAGGCTGAGGGGTGACCTCATTGCAGCCTACAACTTCCTCAAGGCGGGCAGTGGTGGAGGAGGTGCTGATCTCCTCCCTCTGGTGCGCAGTAATAGGACAAGTGGAAATGAAATGAAGCTGCGTCAGGGGAAGTTCAGATCAGAAATAAGGAAAAGATTCTTCACTGAGAGGATGGCTGGCCACTCAAACAGGCTCCCCAGGAAACTGGTCACAGCACAAAGTCTGTCAGAGTTCTAGGAGCATCTGGATGATGCTCTTAGTCATATGGTTTGGGTTTAGGTAGTCCTGCGAGGAGCAGAGGGGTGGACATAGTGATTCTGTGGGCTCCTTCCAACTGGAGATATTCTAGGATGCTGTCGTTCTAGAATCCTTGTCACATCTGACTGGACTGTTCTGTTCTGTTCTATTGTATTCTATTCCATTCCATTCCATTCCATTCTAAACAAACCAGAACTCCTAGTGTAAAACAACCGCCAGGTCATGTGTCTGTGACTGGCAGGTTCTCAGGCACAAGTGACATCATAGTCAACACCACAGCCCTGTGTCTGCTGATGGCTAGTCACTCAAGCACACTGGAGACTAAAGTAAGCCCATGTTCCCCTCCATGGCCAAGTGCCTCCTACTGGCTTATGACTTTCTCAGAAACAATTGATGTCATAAAAATAAGCCAAAACCATCCGCCTTCTTGTGGCCTATCAACTGATGAAACAAAAGTAAAATCATTGTGATCTTCCAAGACATGTATCTTTCAACTTCTCCAGTAGACACAACCAAGCCATGTTCCTGCTGCTGACCTGTCCTGTACTCTAGTGGAAGGGACTTGCCAACTCATATTCAAGGCCTCTTCCTGGAAGGACTCACCAGGAACTTGGGCAGAGAGGATCTCAGAATCAGTGTGGCAGCCAGGCACCTTCTGCTGGCCTGTCAGGTTGCTGACAGATGTGAGCTTAGAAGTACCTATCCCAGCCACGAGTCAAGGGCTGACCTATCAGCTCCTTCAGAAAGAAGTGACCTCACAGCCCCTTTCCCAGCCATGTTCCTGCTGCTGGCTTCTCAACTCCAACGAGAGAAGTGACCTCACAGCCTCCCTCACAGCCATGTGCCTCCTGCTGGTCCATGAGATCCTGAGGCACAGCTGACCACACCACAGCACGCTCACCCATCTCCCCCTTGCGGCCTATGAGCTGATCAGATACAGGTCACCTCACATTCCTCTTCCAACACCATGACATTGCTCTTGGTCCTCATGATCCCTGCCCTGCCCCAAGGGACCACACAGCTGAAGGCAGGGTGAGGAGAGAGGATGATTATGAGCGCGTTAGAGCGTGGGAAAGAGGGTTTCAGCAGTTAGGGTAGGGCTGTGGGATTAGAGCTCACCTTTGAGAGTTAGGGATTAGGCAAAGGCTTAGGGGCAAGGTCTGGTGTTCTGCTGAGGGTGCCTGGTTAGTGTTTAAGGCGTGGGCTAGCTTTGTGGGCTAGGGTTTTGATTAGGGCTGGAGCCAGGGCTAAGATTAAGGCTAGAATTTAAATACCAGAGATAAAGGCTAGGGGCTAGGGTGAGCAGTAGGGTAAGAGTGCGGCTAAGAGATTGTGGGTTTGAGATTTGGCTTAGGTGTAAGGTTTGAGGTTAGGGACAGCTTAACCTCAGTTAGGTCAGTACTGGTGGATTGCTGTCAGGGTGAGCAGTGGCCTTTAGGAACAGGTTAGGGCTTAAGGTTCCTGGTTAGAGATAGTGTCAGGGATTCACATGAATGTTTCACAGTCGGTGTTTTCACAGCAACATCACTATAACCCATTTGTCCTCCTCAAAATATTTTTTAATCTTTTGGCCAAGTCTCTCTTCCCTCCCCCAGAGCTCTCATCTCTCTTGCCCAGCCTTCTCCTAACCTCCCCCAGTGTGCCATCTTATTGGGGGCAGCTTGCTGACGACCTTCATGACCGCACAGTATCTCTCTCCCTGCTGCTGACCAGTCAGAAGTGACCTCACAGCCAGTGTCTGAGGGGAAACGTTGTGCTGCTGTGCTTGAAATTACAGCCTCTTCACGGCCCACCCAGCAGCGATGGAGGAAGGTGATGCTTTGCACCATCACAGAGGTACCCTGCCTGCAACCCAGCTCATGCACCAGAAGGGTTCCTGGGCTCCCTTTCCCACACGGGTGCTCCAGTCAGCACAGGGTATCTTGGACGCAGTGGCCACCTCTGTGTAACCAACTGAATCTAGTCCAGAATGGGAGTTTTTGAAAAACATTGAAAGCTATGCAGAGAAAGCACTCTGAAACAGCTTCTTTTCTGGCAGCATTAGGCTTTTAATGATTTTTTAATGAAATTTTGCTGATCACGGAGGGATTCTGCTAGTATCTGGCTCCTTGGAGGACTGTCTGCTACTGACAGCATTTACTTTTGATCATCCAACCAGCTTCCTACCAGCCACATCATCCACCTCTTCAGGCCACATGTTAACAATCTGCTCTAAGGAGACTACGGGAGATCACTTTCAAGGACTTGGAAAAGTTCAGGTACACAACACGCCCTTCTCCCCCTACCACATGCATTCAGCAATCTCTTTCTTGTCCTTTAGATGCCACCAGCACCCTTCTGCCCCTTCCCACACCACAAGCCTTCTCCATATCACACATTTCCAGAGGAGAGCACACGAGGCAGTGCACATCAGTCCAGGTCCACGGGGCCTGTTCAGAAGAGAACCAGAAGTGATTTCTCCCAGCAGGCCCATGAATCCAATGGGTTCTCGGTGTGGCGCAGAGCTTTCCTGAGCATTTTCCTCAGGGTTCCCCTTCCCCCCAGACTTTCTAGTCTGAAGGCTGTAGATGAAGGGGTTGACAAGGGGTGTGAGGAACGTGTAGAGAAAGGACTTTGTCAAATGATCACAGGAAGACTTGTCTGGGCATCACACACCCAAGGTACGGGCGTCATGAAAAACAGTGGCACAAGTGAGGTGAGAGGAGCATGTGGAAAAGGTCTCTACCTGCCTGCACACGCTAGATGGGAGATCTGCTCCAGGGTGGCAGCTCTGATGCACACAGGATGGCCACGTGAACAGAAAGGGGGGGATGGGATCTAAAAAGCAGGTTATGAACGGGAAGAGCATGGGTGTCACGGTGTCACCGTGTGAGAGCTCCAGCAATGGGGTGAATTCACAGAAGAAGTGGTCAGCTCTGCCTGGGCCACAGAAATATATCTGGGACATGACTGCAATGATTAATGCTGATGGCAGAAATCCTCCTAGGGAAGGTGCAGTTGTCCTCTGGAGACAGATGTCGCAGTTCATGAGACTTGTAAACAGCAGAGGGTGGCACACAGCCCAGTACAGATCATAGGGTGTGGTCCCACTCAGCAAGAATGACAACTACAAAACCTATAAAGGCTGGGGCAGTAAGGAGTTCCACTATGAGTCATACATTGAAGAAGATGGACACAGGATCGCTTCTGGAAAACATTCAGTCATCATTTTCCATGCTGCTTCCTTGAGCTCCTGGTTCCTCATGCTGTAGATGAGGGGGTTCAGTGCTGGAGGCACCAATGAGTACAGAGCAGCAACCAGTAAATTCAAAGATGAGGAGGAGATGGAGGGGGGCTTCAGGTAGGCAAACATGGCAGTGCTGAGAAAAAGGGAAACCACGGCCAGGTGAGGGAGGCACGTGGAAAAGGCTTTGTGCCGTCCCTGCTCAGAGGGGATCCTCAGCACAGCCCTGAAGATCTGCACATAGGACACAAAAATGAAGACAAAAGAGCCAACAAAGACAAAAGCACTAAATGCAAGAAGTTGAAATTCCCTGAGGTAGGTTTCTGAGCAGGAGAGCTTGAGGATCTGGGGGATTTCACAGAAGAACTGGTCCACAGCATTGCCCTGGCAGAGTGGCAGTGAAAATGTATTGGCAGTGTGCAGCAGAGCATAGAGAAACCCACTGCCCCAGGCACCTGCTGCCATCTGGACACAAGCTCTGCTGCCCAGGAGGGTCCCATAGTGGAGGGGTTTGCAGATGGCAATGTAGCGGTCATAGGCCATGACAGTGAGAAGCCAGTACTCTGCTGAAAGGAAAAAGATGAATAAAAAGGCCTGTGTAGCACATCCTGAGTAGGAGATTGCCCTGGTGTCCCAGAGGGAATTGGCCATGGCTTTGGGAACAGTGGTGGAGATGCAGCCCAGGTCAAGGACAGAGAGGTTGAGGAGGAAGAAGTACATGGGGGTGTGGAGGCGGTGGTCACAGGCTATGGCAGTGATGATGAGGCCGTTGCCCAGGAGGGCAGCCAGGTAGATACCCAGGAAGAGCCAGAAGTGCAAGAGCTGCAGCTCCCATGTGTCTGCGAATGCCAGGAGGAGGAACTCAGTGATGGAGCTGCTGTTGGACATTTTCTGTTTCTGGGCATGGGGACCTGTCCAAGGAGAAAAGGCAATGAGATAAGGCAGCGTCGTCTAAGCAAAACCTACTCCAGTTCCCATGGAACCACCCCAGACTTCCTTGCCCCTTTCAGGGAGACGTTTCTCATGTTCCTTGTATGAGCTCCACATGGTGCTGGCGGAGGTGCCACTGGGAGCAGGGAGCACTGCTGTGACGTCTTGAAGGGCAAGTCCTGCCCTACAGAAATAGGTAAATAGGAACACAGAATCATCTCAGATTAAAGTCTCAGGAATTTCGCCGATGACACCAAGTTGTGTGGTGCCGTTGACACGCTGGAAGGGAGGGATGCCATCCAGAGGGACCTGGACAGGCTGGAGAGGTGGGCCCGTGCCAACCTCATGAAGTTCAACTAGGCCAAGTGCAAGGTCCTGCACCTGGGTCATGGCAATCCCAGGCACAAATACAGGCTGGGCGGGGAATGGATTGAGAGCAGCCCTGAGGAGAAGGACTTGGGAGTGCTGGTGGACAAGAAGCTCAACATGAGCCGGCAATGCGCCCTTGCAGCCCAGAAGGCCAACCGCATCCTGGGCTGCATCAAGAGAAGCATGGCCAGCAGGTCGAGGGAGGTGATTCTTCCCCTCTACTCTGCCCTGGTGAGACCCCACCTGGAGTACTGTGTCCAGTTCTGGAGCCCCCAACACAAGAAGGACATGGACCAGTTGGAGAAGGTCCAGAGGAGGGCCACGGAGATGATAAAAGGGCTGGAGCACCTCTCTTATGAGGCCAGGCTGAGAGAGTTGGGGCTGTTCAGCCTGGAGAAGAGGAGGCTCCGGGGAGACCCGATAGCGGTCTTCCAGTTCCTCAAGGGGGCCTACAAGAAAGATGGGGAAAGGCTGTTTAGTAGGGCCTGGTGCAATAGGACGAGGGGTAATGGTTTTAAAATAGAGGGGGGTAGATTTAGATTAGAAATTAGGAAAAAATTTTTTATGATGCGCATTATAGAACACTGGAACAGGTTGCCCAGAAATGTGGTGGAAGCCTCATCCCTGGAAACATTCAAGGCCAGGCTGGATGAGGCTCTGAGCAACCTGATCTAGTCAGGGATGTCCCTGCTCCTTGCAGGGGGGTTGGACTAGATGACCTTTGAAGGTCCCTTCCAACCCTAACCATTCTATGATTCTATGATTCTATGAAATCTACTTTTGATACCAATGAGCTTTGCAACCTTGCTGCTCCCAATTTGCTTCACAGCAAAGTGACTCTGCAGAGCAAGAGAATTCCCTGCGGCTTAGCACAGAGTGAGCGGAGCTGGTCTGTCTCTCCGTCCCAGATGCCCTGGACTTGCAGCTTTCTGAGACTGAAGGTGATCACACTGCTGTGTTTCTGTGAAAAGCCAGCAGACACTGCTGAGAGCAAAGGGATCCAATGCAGACCACAGAATGTCTCACCCTTACTCAAGGTCTCAGCACCTCGCTTCTATCCCACAGCACTCACGGCTCATTTCACCAACACAAAAGCAGGGTTTTGGCCTTAGCATCTCTCTGCTGAACCATGGGGTGTGCAGGTAACACAAAGATGTTATGGGAGATGTTTTCATCCTGAAAGGAAACTCACATCCTGGAAGGATACTGGAAGAAGTTACAGTAAGAGTTTTAAAAATGGTATCTCACTGAGGGAAAACCAGCTCCTGCCCCAGCCCCACAGCCTGCATTGCCCACAGCCCCACAGGTGAAAGCTGGGACACTTGTTCCCACGGACACAGCTGCAGGAAAGGACCCACAAGATCAGGGGGTGACTCTGCAGCTGGAACTCCCCTCCCCAGACAGCCTGACAGCAAGAACAAGATCCCAGCAGCAACACCACAGAGAGGTGGAGGCACAAGGGCAAATACAGCCAGGGCGCGGCTGAGAGAGGACAGGGCAGAGGCAGGCGGGCACTGGGGACAGCGTCCCCCTCCCCCAGCTGTGCGTGCCCCCTCCCCGACACCACCATTGCCGGGCAGCTGCTCTCAGCCCCTGTGCTCTGCAGAGGGCAGTGGGCACGTGGCTGGAGAGCTGCAGCACGGCTCTGCTGGAGCTCTGGCTGCAGAGGAGGGGGTTCATGGCTGGGACCCCGCAGCCCTGAGGGCAGAGGCTTGGGTGGGTGGGAGAGGAGGCCAGGGGGCTTGCTCAGAGCAAGGGGTCTGCACTGGAGGGGATGCTACAGAGATTTCTGAATTCTCCCTCCCACAACATTTCTGGGTTTAGTTTCCTCTCATTCCTTGATCGTAACTGTGATGCCTGGGGATTTTCCTCCTGGGCGTTGTTTCCCTGTCTGATCTCTTTTCCCTGTCAGCACTCACAGACCCCATCCCACCCTCTGTGCACTCACCCTGGCCCTACACACACCTGCCTGTTTGCAGAGCACTGGCTGGGTTCCTGTTCCTGTTTGGAGGTTCCAAAGGCCAAGGCAGGACAACGCTGCTGGGTGCAGCACGGGTGATGCTGGTGCTGTCCCTGGGCAGAGGAGTGGCTGAAGGCACTTGAGGAGGCGCTTAGCAGACCAACTGACCACTCACAGTTACAGCTCAGGAGTCTCAAGGACTTGTCCAAGTTTGACAGCTCCTTTTTTGATTTCTCTTTCCCTCCCCACCTTCATTAGACCCCTACCCTCAGAGTAGGAAAACAAAAACAGAGACTCAGGAAAGCGCTTTATCTCTATAGCAAACCCTGCCTTGACCTTCCTCTTGACACATACCCTTGGAAGTTTCCCAGTGGTGACGTGGAGCTGTGAGCAGCCCTGACCCACACAGCACCCTCTCGACAGCAGAAGGACCCTGCTCAGCCACAAGTTGTTCCTCCCACCCACAGCCTCTCCCCAAACACCATGGGGAGCTCCCCGGGCAGGCTGAGTGCTGAGGCCGGCAGAGGCAGAGTCCCTGCCCCAGCACACAGCCCCTGGGGCGCAGGGACCCTGCTCTGAAGGACAGCCCTGGGCACCCCTGGCTGCACACACACATTCACACCCTGCAGCCGTCCCTGGGAGAAGGCAGCCGTCATGCCCTGTCCCTCTGGCCGTGCAGCTGAGAAGCCCTCGTGTAGAACACATCCTGCTCCTCTACTGTGAAAGTCCTCCTGACTGTGGGATGTGACAGCTTTTGGAGGTCTTTCCACAAACTACAGACACATTGACCTTCACGCAAGTACTTACCACGTAAAGGGCTGTGAATTTTTCTCTCCTGTTGAGTTCTCAACTCTTCTCCCACCCCAGGCTGCCTTTCATCTCTCTGTGCCTCGCTCCTCTCCCCTCAGCTCCTGCAGGCAGAGCCCTCAGCCCTGCTGCGCTTGGCAGAGGAGCTGCTCCTGGGCAGAGCTGTCTCTCTGCAGCGCTGCCCTGTTACCAGCAGCTCCCTCCATCCCAGGAGCCCGGCCCAGCTCAGCAGCAGAGGCCCAGCCCAAGGCGGCACTTTCTCTATCCCCTCGGGGCTCCCTCCAGCTGTCCCTGGGGCTGCAGGGGAACCTGCTGGGAAACAGCCTGCAGCCATCACTGATGGTCCCTCAGCCGGGGAGAGAGGCTTCTTTCCAGAAGCACAATTTCTCCCCTCAAAGTTACATCTAATTTTTTTTTTTTTTTAAATTGGACAGGACTCCCAGACAGAGACAGGCAGGGATCTCCTTTACCCCTCCTGAGAGAAGGGGTTCAGCTGAGGCAATAAAGGCCTCTCATCCTGCGTTTCTGTTCCCAGCATTTGAAGGAGACTCAGCTCCCTCCCATGCACACCACAAACCTACTTCGGCCACTGATCAGGTGTGCACGGAATGGACACCTGCACGTGAGCGTCTTCTCTCAACTCCCACGCTCACTAGTGGAGATGGAGGGCAGGAGCGAGGTGTTCAGGTGCAAATACCTGGCCACAGGGGAGCTGCCGGAGGTGGTGAAGGTACCTGCAGGTAACTGCAAGCTCTGATGGAGAAGTTCGCAGAGACAGGGCAACATGTCAGAGATCATCTGTTCTCCAAAGACAGCATCCTCTAGGCACAGCAATGGTTCACATCAAAACTCAGTTGACACTCAAAGTGGCATTCAGAGGCACCAATGTGAGCTGCTGCTACTTCAGGAACAGTTAGAAAGGAACCAGAAGTCTTGTGGGATGACTGCTAAATTTGGAAAGAGTCGGTGTAGGGAGAATTGCAGAATCATAGAATGGTTAGGGTTGGAAGGGACTTTTAAAGATCATCTCGTCCAACTCCCCTGCAAGGACCAGGGACATCTCCACCCTTATCAGGTTGCTCAGAGCCCCATCCAACCTGACCTTGAATGTTTCCAGGGCATCCACCACCTCTCTGGGCAACCTGTGCCAGTGTTCTACCACCCTCAGTGTAAAAAAAACTTTTCTAATGTCTAATCTGAATCTGCCTCTTTCTATTTTCAAACTATTACCTCTCATCCTATCACAGCAGACCCTACTGAAGAGTTTCTCCCCATCTTTCCTGTAGGCCCCCTTTAGGAACTGGAAGGCTTCTATAAGGTCTCCCCAGGGATTTCTCTTCTCCAGGCTGAACAGCCCCAACTCTCTCAGCCTGCCCTCACAGGAGAGGTGCTCCAGCCCTCTGATCATCTTTGTGGTCTCCTCTGGACACACTCCAACAGGTCCATGTGCTTCTGATGCTGGGGTCTCCAGAACTGGATGCAGTACTCCAGGTGGGTCTCATGAGAGCAGAGTAGAGGTAGATCGGAGATAATCTATGTCTTTGCCTCAGTTGCCCCCAGCAACATCTCCCAGACTTTTGTGCTTTGAGGCAGGATTCTGGATGAGAACAACCAAGGGTGGATGGGGATCAAGGCAGGGGTTACTTGAGAAAACTACACCCTTACCAGTCCTTGAGACCAGGAGATTTGCAGACAAGGGTGCTGATAAAGTGTTTTTTCCTCAGGAGATCCTGGTCCGTTACGATCCCACTTAGGAAGGTGATCAAACTCCATGAGGTATCATTTCAACTGCTGTTCGTTAGGTCTAGCACTATAAGAGGAGTATCACAGAGGCAATCTTGTCTCCCTTGAGAAGGTGAGAACCCCAGGTGGTGAAACATTGAACGGGCTTCCGATCCAAACACTGCACAGCCTGTAGACCCCATCCATAGAACACTGCCTTCTGTTTTGGCCAGTCAAGCTACTACAGGATTTTCTCACTAGGAAACAACTCCATTCATCTTCTCTACAGTCAAACTGAAATGATGTTTTCATGAGATCTTTCTGCTGCACTGTGCGATACAGGCAAAGCCACGCAGCAGACGTAATGTCCAGTACAAAGCAGGACCAGCCTGCAGACTCTGTGTGACACTGCTGCTGAGGCTGTCCTGTGGCCAAAGGATCCATGCAGCACAGCACAGGTTTCAAGGCCGTGGTGTACGTGCAGCACAGTGCAGTCCAGCGCTAACTGCTTGATGTACCATGGTCTTCTGGTAGGGATCAGTGCTCAGGTTTCCCTGTGAGAAGATTGTGTTCTTCTGTGGTGCCACAGCTGAGTTGCTGTGCCCCAAATGTGCACTGTCAGGAGGACCCCCATGTCTTGTCACAGCAATGTGACATTTTTGGATTGAATTAGATGTGGTAAGACACCTTGCTCAACTGGGGTGCTGCGATGGAGGGACACAAGCTCTGCCAGAGGGAATGGCAGGGAGGATGAGGATGAGGAGGATGACCAATGTGTGAAGGAGCAGCTTCTCTATGAGCTGGGCAAGAGGTTGAGTTAGCTTGTGTGAGTGAGGATGGGAGAAGAAGTCAGTACGGTGACATTGTCTTGGCAGATCTAAACTACGTGATCGAGCAGAGTAGGCAGAAAAAGTCTTCTGTCAGCAACCTGAGGAAGTCTCCAGCTTAACGAGCTGGTTCCCATGGGGGACGGTAAGTGCCCTGGCATTCACCGGCCAGGCGAACAACACGGTGCCAACAATCTGGAGGTTCTTGGGATGACTTCTTAGCACAGCTGCCAGGTGGGACAACAAGGGTGATGCTCACCTGGACCTGATGCTGACCAAGAACAAAGAGCTGGCCATGGCTATGACAATCTGTGTCAGCCTTGGCTGTCATCACCATGAAATAGCAGGGTCCCAAGCACAAAGGGCAGTGAGCAAGGCCAGCAGCAGAGCACGGGCCCGTGGACTGCGGAGCAGGAGTCTGTGCTGTCCTTGGGAGACTGATACAAGCGGTGCCTTGGGGAGCAGCTCTGAAGGGTGGAGGAGCTCAGGCAATCCGGTAGGCCTTACAGGACAGCCTCCTCCAAGGACAAGAGTGATCTCTCCAAATAACCTTGGAAAGAAGCAAGCATCTCAGGAGGCTGCTTGTCTGAACTGCCTGAGCTCCAGGACAGAAAGGCAGCACGCAGGAGGTGGAAGCAGGGGAAGCTGCAAAGGAGGAATTTAGATTTCACGAAAGCTCCCATAGTCTTGATAGTTGCGGAGAAGGGGAACAGAAGCAAAATGAGCTGATCCAGGCTTAGAGGGTCATGCCGAACGAGTCACACTCTGCCTGGAGGCCTGTAACAAGTGTGCACTGCAGACATTTGCATCTTGACTGCATGCCTCAGGCTAGGAGATGGGGAATGTCCCTGGCTGTACCAGTCCATCCACATCTCTCAAGATGTTGAGTCTAGATGGTGCAGAGGGCCACAAAGATGATCAGTGGGCTGGAGCACCTTTCCTATGAGGACAGGCTGAGAGAGTTGGCACTGTTCAGCCTGAGAAGAGGAGGCTCAAGGGAGACCTTATAGGGGCCTTCTGGTACCCCAAGGGGGTCTACAGTAGAGACAGGGAGGAACTCTTCAGTAGGCCTGTTGAGGAAGAATGAGGGGTAATGATTTTAAAATAGAAAAAGGTAGATTGAGATTAGACACCAGGAAAATTTTTTTTACAGTGGAGGTGGTGGCACACAGGAACAGGTTGCTCAGAGAGGTGGTGGATGTCCCATCCCTGGAAACACTCAAGGCCAGGTTGGACGGGGCTCTGAGCAACCTGATCCGGTTGAAGATGTTCCTGCTCACTGCAGGGGGTTGGACTAGATGACTTTTAAAGGTCACTTCAAACCCAAACCATTCTATGGTCTATGATCTCGAGAGGTACCTCTCAAACTGAACTGTTCTGTGAGCATAAAGGAGAAAAGTAAGGCAGAAAGATGTGAATTACACACAGCCCACAGAAATACAGAGTGGATGCTGTGGAGAGGACTCATGGTGGATCAGAGGAGGAGTGTGAGGAAGAAGGAGGGGCAGAGTTGGACTGTCGTACACTGATGGAACCTTTCAATTTCCCACCCCCCTGTGCCTGTCAGGGTTGAAGTGTGTAGAAGAATTGGGAATGAAGGAGCAATGTGAGCCTGGGAAAAAGGAGTCTGGTGGGGGAAAGACTTTGATATTTTTGTTAAAGTTTCTCACTATCCACATCTGTTAATTAACAATAAATTAAATTGATCTCTCCATTACCACTGACAATAATTAGTAAATGATTAGCCTGTCTTTATCTTGACCCATGAGCTATTCTGTCTTTTTTTTTTTTTTTTTTTTGTCCTGTTGAGTCAGGTCAGTGGGTGAGCAGCTGAGTTGGTGTCCTGCTGCTGGTCAAGGTTAACCCACCACAGGACCACATCAGGACTGCTGTGTCCAGTATGGAGCTCACCAGCACAAGAAAGGCCCTGACAGACTGGAGCGAGTCCTGCAGAGGCCAGAAGCTTGGGGCCTGGAGCATGTTATGGTCAAGGAGAGGCTGAGTGAGCTGTGTTTTTTGAGATCCCTCAGAGCCAAAAACTGGAGCAAGGACCCAGGCCAGCTGGTGGGATCTCCATCAATGGAGATTTTCAGTAGTTGTCAAGACAAGGCCATGAGCACCTGATCTAGCTGGAGCTGTCTGAGAAAGGGCTTGGCTGACAGACCAGCTGTGGCAAGAGCTGTGGTACTGGGTGTGTAATGACTTCCAACAGGAAAATAGTTTCCTTTTTATTAGTAATGCTGGTGGAGTTGGGCATCACTGAGCCCTGGAGGAAGAAGGAGGTGATCATGCATCAGAGGGTCCTTCTCAGGGCTGGGGTCTCTGGGCAGAAGTGGAACTGGCCAGTGTGTGGGACTGGTCTGGGACAATTTTTTCTGGGTCAGCTTCTTGGGATGTCAATGGAACATGGCACAGACCCTTAATCCCAACTGCATCGTTTGCCCTCTTCTCTGCCCCCACTATCTCCACTAACCAGGACAAATTCCTGGCCCTGGGGCTCCTCAAACAGCTCCCAACATCTCTTCACTTCCCTCCCTTGCCTGCTGAGTCCCCACTGACTCCTGTGGCATTGCAGCATCCTCTTTGTGGATACCTTGATTCAATGCTTCGCTTTGGAACAACTTAATCTTTTGAGTTTCCATTCACTCCCACCCCGGGGTACATGGTGAGTCTGCATCCTGTCCTGACATCTTCATATTAATTTCCAGAGAAATTGTACATCCATCAGTGCGGTCATACATGAAGGAGGCTGAGGAGGCAATGGGCAGCCCATGCACCATCTCCACTGCCATTGGACTCCAAGAAGAGAGCCTTTAAAACAATAACTTCTGGTGCAATTAAACCCAATTAAATTGTGAGCTTAAGACAAAACATCAGGAGAATGCAAGGAGAAAAGGCACTTCAAAAGACCAATTCCTTGGAAAATTTTTCTGCAGCAATCTTGGAGGAAGAGCCCAGCCTTCAGACAATGCACACAGGAAATGTCCTTTTATTGAACAGGCTGCTAGTGGACGGGTCACATCAGGCACAGTGTGGTGCATGCACTCAGACACAACAGGATCAAGTCTCAAGACAAGTAGTAGAAACTGAGAAAATTTTATATAAGTAGAATTATCTGGGAGAAAAAGAACCTCAATTTCTCACCTAACATATACTTCGGGAAACATGCTGAGGAGGGGAGTTAGGCTGTTTGCAGTGCATCTGTGTCCCTTGAACCACTTTCCATAGGGCATTCTTCAGCTCCTGGTTCCGCATGCTGTAGAGGAGGGGGTTCACTGCTGGAGGCACCACCGAGTACAGAAATGACACCGCCAGGTTCAGAAAAGGGGAGGAGATGGAGGGGGGCTTGAAGTAGGCAACCATGCCAGTGCTGATAAAGAGGGAGACCACAGCCAGATGAGGGAGGCACGTGGAAAAGGCTTTGTGCCGTCCCTGCTCAGAGGGGATCCTCAGCACAGCCCTGAAGATCTGCACATAGGACACAACAATGAACACAAAACAGCCAAATGCAACACAGGCGCTGACCACAAGAAGCCCAACTTCCCTGAGGTAGGAGTCTGAGCAGGAGAGCTTGAGGATCTGGGCGATTTCACAGAAGAACTGGTCCACAGCATTGCCCTGGCAGAGTGGCAGTGAAAATGTATTGGCAGTGTGCAGCAGAGCATTGAGAAACCCACTGCCCCAGGCAGCTGCTGCCATGTGGACGCAAGCTCTGCTGCCCAGGAGGGTCCCATAGTGGAGGGGTTTGCAGATGGCAATGTAGCGGTCATAGGCCATGACGATGAGAAGACAGTACTCAGCTGAGATAAAAAAGAGAAAGAAAAAGAGCTGGGCCAAACATCCTTGGTAGGAGATGGCCCTGGTGTCCCAGAGGGAATTGGCCATGGTTTTGGGAACAGTGGTGGAGATGCAGCCCAGGTCAAGGAGGGAGAGGTTGAGGAGGAAGAAGTACATGGGAGTGTGGAGGCGGTGGTCGCAGGCTATGGCAGTGATGATGAGGCCGTTGGCCAGGAGGGGAGCCAGGTAGATGCCCAGGAAGAGCCAGAAGTGCAAGAGCTGCAGCTCCCGTGTGTCTGCGAATGCCAGGAGGAGGAACTCAGTGATGGAGCTGCTGTTGGACATTTCCTTCCTTTGGGCACTGGGTGCTGTCCAAGGAGAAAAATTCAGAGAAGTGTTAGGACAGAAAACTCTGAGTAAAACCTCTTCCATCTCCCCTAGAACCTCCCACTCCCCCAGCCTCTGTCCTTCCAGAAAGACCTTCGTGCAGCTCCCTGGCTGAGCTCTGGGTTCTGCTGGCTGAGGGTGCAATGGGGAGCAGATGATGATGCCGTGGGCTCCTGAGGAGTCAGTGCTGCTGTGCACCAACAGGCAGGTAGGAACCAGGAGTGATCTCTGTTTAAATCCCCTCATGAAATCAACGACATTTCAGCATTGTCCCTCCCAACTCACCCGGCTGCAGAGCAGAGCTGTGGGGGGTTGGTTGTGTTTGTTTTACTTTTTGAAGGCAGACAGCCTTGAATTTTCTGTTCTGCTACAAGTGCTGCATTGGGAGAGCTGGGCTGCAAACAGGCAGACCCTTAGTGCAGAGTGAGTCCATTAAACTTGATCCCAGCTGCCCTGGGCTTGCACCTCTTTAATCTGGAGGACGATCACACCCCGCTGTTCCCTTGAAAAGAAAATTGGAGACTGCTGAGAGCAGAGGAATCCAGTTTAAAACTCCCCTCCCCAGTAAAACTCCCCTCAGTAAAGATCTGTGAGCTTTCTGATCCCTTGAAGATGGGGTGTCTGGCAAAAAGAGCCAGCTTCATCCCCACCCTCTGGACTGCATTGCCCAGAGACCCACAGGCCAGAAGAGGGCTTGGGCACCTTGCTGCCATGGACACATCTGCACGGCAAGGCCTGCAGGGACAGTGGCTGAGCTGCTGCTGAACCCCCATCCCCAGAGAGCCTGAAAACAAGAGCAGCAGCAGCAGGGGCAGGTGGAGAAAGAAGGAGAAATGCCCCAGTGCTTCTGCCCAGGGCAGCAAGGCCATGGAGGGGCTGAGGGGCACTCAGGAGTCTCCTGTGCTGGAGCTCTGGCTGCAGCGGCTACAACTCACAGAGCCCATCCCACCCACCGTGTGCTCACCCCTGTCATCAGGAAACCTCCTGGCAGCAGGACCCTGCCCAGGCCCATCTTTCTGTTGGCCAGTCCTAAGGAGTGGGTCAGAAAAACACTGAAGAGATGACTGAGCTCTCTGTAGGCAAAGGAATGATGAAGGAGCTTTATCAAGTTGCTCTCAGACCTGCTGATCTGTCAGTGTAACACTATAGGAGCCTCCTTCTCTTGTCCAAATGTTTCCAATGATGGGGCACCAACCACGTCTCTGGGCAACCTGCTCCTGTATTTCATGAACCTTATTGTAAAATTTTTTTTCCAAATATCTCGTCTGAATCTAGCTCTGTCTATTTTAAAACCAGTACCTTTCACCCCATCACAACAGGCCCTACTGAAGAGTTATTTCTGTAGGCCCCCTTTAGATATTGGACGACCGCTATAAGGTCTCCCTGGAGCCTTGTCTTCTGCAGGGTGAACTGCACCTCTCTCAGCCTGTCCTGATAGGAGAGGTGCTCCAGCCCTCTGATCATCTTCATGGACTTCCCGCGACTCTCTCCAACTGCTGACCTTTGGGTTCTGCTGGCTGAGGGTGCAATGGGGAGCAGATGATGATGCCGTGGGCTCCTGCGGAGTAAGTGCTGCTGTGCACCAACAGGCAGGTAGGAACCAGCAGTGATCTCTGTTTAAATCCCCTCATGAAATCAATGACATTTCAGCACTGTCCCTCCCAACTCACCCAACTGCAGAGCAGAGCTGTCGGGGGGTGGTTATGTTTCTTTTGTTCCTGCCCCCTGTCCCACCTGAGGAGGCTTTGCTGAAGGCAGACATCCCTGGCATCTCTGCTACACTGCAGGTGCCATCCTGAGAGCCCTGGGAGGCAAAGGGACAGAGCCTTGGTGCGCAGGGAGGACAGACAGTATGTCCATCCGTCCTGCTGTCAGCTGCCCTGGGCTCAGACCTCTCTGAGTCAGAGGATGAGCACACTCAGCTCTTCCCCTGAAAGGAACTGGATGCTCCTCAGAAGAGAGGAACCCAGTTTCAAAATGCAGATGATCTCCACACTCTTCTCTCCAGGGAAGAGCTGTGAGGGTATGGATGCCCTAAAGATGGGGTGTCCTTAAGAGAGAGCCAGCTTCATCCCCACCCTCTGGACTGCATTGCCCAGAGACCCAGGGAATCCCTGCTCTGGAGCATCTCCTCCTCCACGCTGGAGAGAGATCTCTGTGGGCTGTGGCAGCTGGACAAGACCCCTCCAGGAAGCTCCTGTTCATTGCCCTGCAGCCAGAGACTTACCGTGCAGAGGGCTGTGAAGGTTTCTCCTCCAGTGAGCTCTCAGCCCAGGCCGCCTTTACCCTCTCTCTGCCCTGCCTGTCCCCACTCAGTGCCTGCAGCAGTGCCCTCCGCCCTGCTGCGCTTGGCAGAGCAGCTGCTCCTGGGCAGAGCTGTCTCTCTGCCGTTCTGCCTCCTTGCCGTGAGCTCCCTGTGTCCCAGGAGCCTGGACTAGCTCAGCAGCAGAGGACCAGCCCAAGGCGTTGTAATATCCTCTCTGGTGGGTTTGGGGACAAGTCCATGAACCTCAGACACGGTGAGGAAGTTGAGGAAACCTCTCCAGAAGTCAAAGTCAGATGCAAACTCCAAAGTTTCTTGGAGCACTAATGGGTCCCACTGAGGGACATTACTGACAAAGCCTCCCTGGGGCTGGTGAGAGCAGAAACCTGGAGGCAGAGATGACAGGCAAAGGCAATGTAGAGGTGGCTCTGATGCTGAGCAAATCTGAATGGGCATTATCTCTTTCTTATATTGTTTCTCACTGTGACGAACAGCTTCACCACCACTGAAACCCCCATTGAAGCACTCTTAGGCTACTCCTATACTGTCTGGAGCATCCACAACGTTGGGCCAAAGAAGCCCATGTTCCTCAGCCATCCCACACAGGTCATGTGCACCAGGTCCCAAACACCACCTCTACAGACCTCCTCTGGTCACTCTGCAGTTCCTTCCTACTTCTTTGAAATGGGGAGACCCACACTGGGACACACCTGTCTGTGTGGGACCACAGCCGTCCTGAGATGAGTGGGATCATACCTCAGGTTGTCTGGGTGGCCCATGCTCCTCCTAATGCAGCCTTGTATGCAGCTGGGCTTCCTCATGGTGAGCACCTATGGTGTCCCTCATAGTGCCCACCACCTTCTCCTCATGGTCCCTGCTCAGTCAATCAGATTTCAGCCTGCCCTGTTGTATTTGGTTAATCTCTCCACTCTGCGGGACTGGACATTACTCCTTGTAAAACTTCCAGAGGTTTCTGTTGGCCAAAGCCCAGAGTTTCTCCAGGTTCCCATGAACTGAGCCAGCTGTTCATGTTTGTGTGCAGATGGCTCACCATGATGGTGGTGTCTCTCACAAGGTAACAGCAGGAGGAGTTGCAGGGCACTACAAATAACACCTCCAGGAGAAACTGTGGGGTCTGGGGGATCTACAAGTCACAAGGCCACAGACCTGTGCTCGGAGGGGAAGTTGCCCTTTATGGGAGAGAGCAGCAGGAGGGCCTGGAGTTCTGCCTGGGGACAATGAGTCAGCTGAGAGCTGAGTGGTCAACATGAGAGGGCAGAACATGGGCAACGTTGTGGTTGGTGGATGTCTGGTGGTGACCCCTTGGTCAGGAAGAGGAAGTAGATGAGGCCTTCTTCAGGGAATTGGAAGAAGCCTCATGTTTGCAGGCCCTGGTCCCAAAAGCAGATCTAAACTATCCCAGTATTTTGTGAAGGAGGATCACAGCCAGGCGCAAGCAGTCCAGGAGGTTTTTGGAGCACAATGACGACATCTTCCTGACAAGGGTGACTGAGCAGTCAGAGAGGTGAGGTGCCCTGTGGGACTTCATACTTACATTTGTCTGTGTGTGTTCTTGTGTGGGCCTGGGGGAACTGGGGGATGAGGGGATCCCAGGGCCAGCTGCTGGATAGACAGAGGGTCTAAAACCAGCTCCTGAAGGGAACCACACTGTGTGTGTGTCTGCAGAGTGCTGTGAACATTTCCCTCCCAATTATGCAAATCAGCCTTTATAGTATGCAAGAATTTTAACCTGAGAGAGGGAGAGAGACAGAGAGATTTCACATTGTGTACGGATTACTCATGCGCAAGGAAGCAAACTGACAGACACCAGCTCCTCACAAGAACCTGAAGGACACTCTGGACCTGAAAACAAAGACTTTACCTCTCGGAATCTCAGAGCTGTGCATGAGGGATAAAAAACACCCCCGAAACTCAACGCCAGCATGCCAGTCCCTCTAACACAGCTTTGAGACCCTCCCAGTGTCTGGCACCACAGACAAGTAACCATAGCAAGAGCAACTCCAGGGACATCTGGATTAATCATCGTTAATCTGTGGCGATGACACAGAAATACAGTTGCTTTGCAAAGTTTTATTATGATTAGTAATCAGGAGTGTATTTGTTAACTAGTGATTAGTCAAATATTGTTGTACCTCAATGTTTGTAGGGTATAAGAACCCCATGTAAACCAGATTTGAGGTGCCCCAGTTTGGCTGGACAACACTCATGAACATGAATAAATATTCACTCTGGTAATTCTGTAAGTGCATCCTAGGTTCTCAGTCGGCATTGGCCAGTTGGGAATTTTTGTAACACTTTGGAAACCCAGAAAGGACACAGCTGACTCACCTGGTCCAATGTCTCTCTCCCATGCGTACCCCGTGACCTGCACTGCTGCCTCGTTGCCGAGTTCCTCTCAAGAGGCTGGAGCACAGGGTGATCAGTGAAGTGTGGAGCTTGTTTGGAAGTAAGGAGGTGATTTTGGAATAATGGGATGCCGAGGAAGGATAGTGGAAGATTCCCCAGTGGATTAATTGCTGCAACACTGGAACCTGATGGGATGGCTGAGTCACCAAAAAGCCAAGCCGTGTGTCAGGAAATTTGGCCAGGAGTGACTGCCTTTGGTGATGTGAACCAACCGTGGCCGCACTCTGGTTCTTTTGATTAAGCTGAGTTAATTATGCCAGCAATGGGAGATCTGGTTCCCATCACAAGAAGTAGCCCTTGGTATGTCTGGGATACTTACAGGTATCAAAGCAAATGTTCCCCTCCAGAGTGGAGAAAAAGTAGGGTTGTGAACAAATGGGAAAAATAGTATCTCTTTACATTCCAGAGCTATTAAATCTCAGAGAGAAGTTTCCCCTCCAGGTTGGAAATTGAGTAAAAGTCTCTGTCTGAACAGGAAAATCAGGGACGTGCCACATTCAGCTCCACCTGCCCATGCTACTGCTCTTTCTTCTGCTTTTGATCTGGTTTTGGCTCCAGCTGCTGCTTCTGGTTTGCAAACAGCTCTCCAACAAGAAATAAAAGAGCTGGGACCGGAACCTGGTCAGCTTTCTGTGGGAACAGCCTAAGTGCCATTTGCACCTGCTGATTTGGGTTTGGGGTAACAAGTGCCCAGAGTGGGATGACACAGGGAAGGTGATGCAAACTGTAGGTGGCATCTTTGGCATCTCTAGCCCTCTGTGGGCTGACGTGCAGGGAGTGTTTGAGACTCTTTTCACTGCTGATGACAGAATTGAAATCTGGGAAACAATTAGCAAATGGGCCTGTGAAGCACAGGGCAGAACTCCATGGCCAACCAGTGACCCAGGTCAGTCCCTCAAATTTACCAGCCAATACAGATGCGCTGTGAACCGTGACAGGAGATTGTCAGAGTCGTTAGAACTGCCAGGAAGGAAGACTGTAAATGGGGCTAAGATCCGAGGATGCCATCAAGGATATGCTGAACATCCTTCTCAATATTACACCCAATTGTTTAAACAAGTGAGCATGTTTAGAGGAGTCAGCCCTGGAAATGAGGAAAATCAGACTTTGATGATCTCTTTCTTTGTAGATCAGGCAGCCTCACGTATTAAGAAATATTTTTCTAAGCCCAGGATGGCCGGGCAAAGGCTTGGATGAAATTGCATTGCTACATTCATGTTTAATGGAAAAGATGAAAGACAGCTGAAGCAAAACCCTCAGAAAGGAGAGGCACACAAAGCTCGTCTGCTGGCAGTGGCATTGAACAATAATCCTAGGTTGAGAGGACAGGGAGGGGGAGATTTCCAAGGTGGAGGCAGAGGAGAAAATGTCAGAAGCACTGGATCTCTAAGAAGAGGAGACTGTTGTAAACTGTTGTCGGTATCCTGGACAACAAGGCCATCGGAAACGGGAGTGCCCAGGATGACAAAACCCAAGGTAAAAGTGCAGAACAAAACCCAGGCCTCCCTAAAGGACCTCTCGCTGCTGCGGTGCAATCTTTCCTTGCTGTACGCAAAAAGGACAGCTCGGTGTCACCCAGGATTGGCAGTTAGCAGGGACCTGTGGTGCAGTCACTCCAGGAGCCTCTCAATAGGATTTTCTTTATGCTCCTTCTTATGAGAATCTTACATCTTTTCATTGATGAACGTAAATATTCCTGACTGATAGATACAGGGGCAAAGTTTTCTTCTCTAAACCAGTGCACTCAGCCATCTGAATCTCGATAACTTTCAGTATCTACTTGGGGAAAGATACAGCTAACATGAGCAAGATTCCCATCAAAGCTTTCCTGGGTTCTCCATTATTTTTCTAAAATTTTAGTAGAAAATTTGCAGGACGTTGGGTTTTTTAAAAAATAGAACTGGTTTTGGTATATGATGTGAAGGATTCATTAGGAATCTTACGTAGCTGACACCTGTACCTTCCTGTTTGCCTTGCGGAGAAGGGCCATCGGGCTTCTCCACATAAGATACAGTTTGTAAGAGAAGTGTAAAGTATCTGGGTTTCATTCTCTGACAAGGGGAGGTCATTTACTTGAGGAATGTACTAGAGCCAGTGAAAATTGTGGCAGTAAAAACACGGACTGCGTGGATGGTGTTCCAGAGACCTTTATTGTTAGTAGGCGTTTTACACTCTAAGTTACACACGAAGTGCACACACTTAATTATCTGATTTGATTGGTAGCAATTTACTGTTCACGTGCCTTATGCTTCATTTGGATTGGTTATAGGTTTTTGGTTGTCTTTACTATTTTTGCCTTTGCTATTTCCTTTTCTTGTTCTAGTTGCTGTTTTTTGTTATTGAGCAAGCGTTGTTCCAGGACATAGCCCAAATTCGTCAATGTCAAACAGCTGCGTTGCACTTTCTGCCTCCACAATGCAAGATAAAAAAAATAGAACAGCAAAAGATAGACTGGAACTTTATTGTATTCCTGGGACTTATATGTAGATGGTGGGTCCTTATTAATGATGGAATAATGTGTATTCATATACTCTCCTCAGGGCATCCTTGAGCTCCTTGTTCCTCCTGCTGTAGATGCGGGGGTTCACTGCTGGAGGCACCACTCAGTACTGAACTGCCAGAAATAGATTTAGAACTGGGGAGGAGATGGGGATGCTTTTGTTGTTGTGATTCTTGTAAATACTGATATTCTTGGGGAAATTACAGAAACATTTGAAGGATAATGGAAGGATTACCATCTGAGTAGCCCTGCAGTGAACTGACTCCTCTTTGCCAATGTCTCATCACCAGTGCACAGCTAAGCCTGAGCTATTTTGGATGTACTGTAAAAAGTGCTGAGCAGAAGGAGATAATCACTTCTCCTGGCTGTGGTGCTGCTCATGCAGCCCTGGATGCTGTTGGCCACCTTCTCTGCTGGGTCCTGTTTTGCCTCATGAAACTGAAGGACCACCACAGCCTTTTCCCACAGAGCTGTTGCCCAGCCACACAGCTCCTGGCCTCTGTCACTGCAGCCTGTAATTCCCCTGCTCAGTCCTTGGGTCTTTTTAGAAGATGGACGCAAGATTGGCTTTTTGCTTTCTCCAGACATTACGACCTCACAAAATGTCTTGGAACAGCCCTGCTATGACATCATCCTGGTCTCTTAGCACCCTAAGATCCATCCCATCTGGTGCAACAGACTCTTAATGCTTGACCTTACCTAAGTAACCTCTGACTTCATCTCCATCCACTGCTGTGTTCTGGCTGGGCTCTGCCTTTTAGGCACACACAACTGAGAGACCTTGCTGGAGAAGACAAAGGCCAAGAGTACCTCAAACCTATCTATTCCTGCTCTTACTAAACCCAGCAGTGGCCACACATTCTCTTCATTTCTTCTTTCACTTTTCCTCAAGTAGGAACAGCTGATTGTTTTGCCCCTGAACTCCCTTGCAAGTGTCAGCTCTGCAGCTTTCCTAAAACCAACCCTATTTCTGAATTCCTTCTTTCTTTCAAGTCTCTGCATCCATCTCCTGTATGCTTCCTTTTTGCCATGGAGCTTTCCCAGGAATTTCCTGCTTCCTCAAGCATCTCTCCTGAATATCTCTTCTTGTTTTCCTGACTGTTGGTGCAGACGGTCTTGGACTTGAAAAGCGCTGTCCTTGAGGACCAGCTCTACTGAGCTCTGCTGCCCTTCTGTGCTGCTCACATGGGCTCCCCCACTACAAATCACAAGACTAGGCCAAAGCCTCCTCCTCTGAGGTCGGGCCTCTGCACTTTTCTATTTTCCTTCCTGTCACGAACCGATAAAGGTCCAGTTGTGAAAGGTACGAATTTCTCAGTTACAGAATTAAGACACAACGGTGTCATACGCATATGTTGGTTCTTTATTTCATTCAGACAGAAAGGGTGATGGTGGGACAGAAAGAGAAAAGAGGAGAGACAGGAAAAGAGAAAATAAGTGTGGAGAAAATACCACAATGGAGAGTCAGTGTCCTAAAGTCCGTCTTACAGAGTGGGTGGGGTGGGCACCTCAAAAGGATGACAATGGCTCCACGGAGAATCGGCGTCCCGAAGGTCCATCTGAGTGGGGTGGAGATCCTCAGACGGGTTCATGCAGCGACACTTTTTGTAGTCCTGTGTATCAGCCCCCCCCTTCTTGATGTTTTGGGGGCCTTTACCAGTCTTTCCATCTTAGGAGGTCAGGTGCTTCCTGCCTGTGGTTTAGCTTGTGATTGCTGCATCATGCTGATCTGTCTCTGTGGTGGTGGGCGTTAACTCTCTGCAAATGCAAGGCCCGCTTGTTCTTGGTAAGCCGTGCGGTTACCTGATGTCCAGCAAGACAGTGTCCACAAAGTCATTTTGCATCCCCCAGAGCAGGCCTCCATTGTGCAGTCACTTGGCAATGCTGTGCATGCTTGGTATCGTCCCGGGCCTGAGCTCATGCACAGGGTTTGGCTCTATTCTGGGGGAAGGGTACAAAAACAAGACACCCCGTTTTGCAGTTCTTGGAGTTTATAAGCACATGTTGCTGCTTCAGCTACAAAACCAGGATATTTGTCTAGACATTCTTTCAGTTATTGAAGTTTTTAGCATTGTGGTTTGTGGACGTTTTGCTCGGTTTCATCCATCCTTTAGCGATATTGAGACATTAATTAACCTTTTCTGTCTCTGACAAGGGAGGTAGATTTAGATTAGATATTAGGAATTTTTTTTTTTTAAACTGAGGGTGGTGGAACCCTGGCCCAGGTTGCCCAGAGAGGTGGTGAATGTCCCGTACCTGGTAAAATTCAAGGCCAGGTTGGATGAGGCTCTGAGGAACCTGATCTGCTTGAAGATGTCCATGCTCCCTGCAGAGGTGTTAGACTAGACAACATTTAAAGGTTCCTTCCAAACCTAAATATTCTAGGATTCTAAAATTTCCGCTTAAATAATATTATTCTTGGCATTCGATTCCTGGGTTCTTTTGATCCAAACACCTCATGTAAAAATGGCGCTAGACTCCTTGTGTAGAGAGACACAATAAAGAAACCAGTTCAAAATTGTTTTTCCAAGCTCCCATCTCTATTGAACTTCTCTGGAGCAAGGTGCAGCTGCAGCATGCAGGAGGGGTTCAGGAGCCAAGAGCCCAGGTGCCGCATGGGGACCTACAGCCTTTCCAGTGCTCTCCAGTTTCCCCCTGCCCTTGCACCTTGTTCAGAATCAGATCCCTCTCAAGTACCCAGGTGCTGCTTTGAGCTTCAGAGAGTCAGAAGCCTCACCTCATCTCTCAGCAATAGGATTATCTCTTCATGCAGCTCCTTCACTGTGTTTGTATCTACCTGTGAAAAGCATCTCCAGTGAGGTTATCCCTTGTGGGTGGTGAACCTCATTGGAAGCACCTTAGACTTAGCATACAGATGAGGAGTGTGGGTTCTTGTTTATTAAACTTTACCATCCTCTCCTTCCCTTTGTTTGCAATGAAGGAAACCCTGCTGTGCCTGTGTGCAGCCAGGTCTCTCAGGAAAGCAGGTGGGAGTTGGTGCAGAGGAGCTGTCACCTCCAGCTGCAGACTTGGGTGGAGAAGTCTGGTGTCAGGAAAAGTGATGCAAGTCCCAGGGGGCTGATGAAAGAAATGGTGGGGCTGGAGTGGTGAGGAATCAGGTTGTCCATGCAGTGTCTGACCTCCAGGAGGAGCTGGTCCTACCCATCCTGATACCATTAGCAAATCCCCTGCATCCATATCAACTGGACAATGCTGCAATCACTCCTTCTGACAACTGAAAAAGTAATAAAATTGAAAGAAAATTAAGAAACTTAAAAGTAAAAAATACTTTTGTGTTAAATACTCAGTGAAAACTTCCCCTTTATGTCCACTCTGGAGACCTCTCCAATTAGCTGTCCAAGACTTGAAGATTGTAGGAAATAATTGGAAGAGTCATGGCTTTTTGCATTTTAACGAGCCCCAGGGTGCATTTGGTGCTGAGACCATGAACCTCAGACACTGAGAGGAGCCTGGACAAACTCCTGAAGAAGCCAATGTCAGAAGCAACCCCTACAGTTTCAGGGAGTATTAATGGGTCCCACTGGGGATCATTACCAACAAAGCCTCCCTGGGGGCTGATTAGAGGAGAAAATGGGAGGCAGAGATGAGAGGCAGGCAAAGGCGATGTAAAGGTGGCTCTGATGCTGAGTGAACCTCCATGTGTTGCATGAAGACAAAGGGCCATGGCCTGACCCCCAGCCCCTGGGAAGGGAGATCCTGTGGGTCACACATTGCTCAGGGCTTTTCCTGGGGCAGTGTGATGTGGGAATGTGTGATGCCAAGTGCAGAACTACGGTGCGATGGTTATGGGTCTCTCCTTGGTGGGGTGAGGAGGCCTTCATGTCCTGGTCCCACCAAGGTATGGTGTCTCCTGGTAGGCCTTGGTGGTTCACATAACAGCCATAGTGGTGATAAAGACCTTGTCTCTGTTGGGGGCTTTTAGCCTTGCCACAGCCCTTGACCATCTCCACCACAGGGTGTTCTACAGAGTCTCACATCTGCGGCTCTTTCCCTGCAGGCTTTAAAAATCTTCCTTGCTTCCCCACCTCGCTCTCACCTGAAGATCTCACTGCCCTTACGCTTTCCATTCCCTCTAGCTGTTCCTTGAAACACAAAGCGATGGTATGGTCCAGGATCTCTGTTGGTGACCTGTTGTAGAACAGAACTACCCTTGGAGAGACATTTCTTTCTGGTTTTTTTTCCCTGTCTCAACAGCCTAAGTTACACTTTCTTCCATTATTTCCTTGTCATGCTTTTACTACTGTGAAACAAAGCTCCACCATCTCTGAAACCACCCTTCAAGCACTCTCAGGCTACTCCTACTCTCAGCCTCTCCGTCTCTGGGCCAAAGATGCCCAGGTCCTTCTTCCTCTATTCACAGAACATATGCTTGAGGCTCTGAAGCCCATCTTGGCAGACCACCTCTGGGCACTCTCCAGCTCCTCCCAACTCCTCCAAAATGCGGAACTGCAGACAGGGACACACCTGTGTATGGAGTCACACCAGTGCTGGGTTGAAGGGGAAGGTAACTCAAGTGGTCTGATTTGACACATTCTTCCTAATGCAGCCCCAGCTGGCCTTGTTCATGGTGAGCAGGCACCACTGGCTTGTATGGCGTCCCTCGTAGTGCCTTCTCCTCAGAGTCACTTCTCAGCATGTCGGGTTACAGTTGGCCCAATAAATGGGGTTGTTCTCCCCTCTGGTGCAGGACTGGCCACTTCTTCTGGCAAACTTCAAGAGGTTTCTCTTGGCCAATTCCCCAAGTTACTCAAAGTTCTCCTGGACTTAAGCTCCATTTGGTCGGCTGTTAATGTCTGTGTGCTGATGGCTCACCCTGAATGAGGTGTGTCTGACACAATAACAGCAGGAGAAGTTTCAGGACACTATATAAAAAATAAAAGACGTACTAGTTTAATTTCTGTCCCAGCTATGAATTACTGTGACAACCATCTCGGCAACACCAAATGAGGATACAAAGCAAGCAAATCAAGCACCAGTGGAAACCGAGTCGATGAAAGTTGGTGTGCCAGGCAGTGTTCGTGGAAAAAGTTATACCTATATAGACAGACAGACAATATGACTCCCTCCAGGAGCTGGTCTTCAACCCTTCTGGCCAATGTTCTTCTGTCTTCTCTTGCTGACCCCTCAGCTCTCAGATACAAAAATAAGGCATATACAGCGTGAAAGCAAGGATGAATAACTGGGAGAAACAAACAGATATTATCCACGCATCCAGGAATGAAGTCAGGAAAGCTAATACCCAAATGGAATTGAATCTGGCCAGGGATGTCAAATCAAAGACAACAAGAATGGCCTCAACAAGTACATAGGTGAGAAAAGGAAGACTATGGAAAACGTGGGCCCCTTGCTCAACGATCAAGGGACTGGCTTACACAAGACATGGATAACATGGAGGTACTGAATGCTTTCTTCACCTCTGTCTTCACTAGCAAGACTGGCTTTCAGGAATCCCAGGTCCTAGAGACCAGTGGGAATGGCTGGAACAAGGGAAATATACTCTAGGTAAAAGAGTTAGGGGTCAGGGAACAGTGACTTTTTGATGTCATTTTGAGGACACTCTTGATAATCTTTGATCGATGATGGTGACTGGGAGAAGTGCCTGAAGACAGGAGGAAAGCAAATGTCAGTCCCATATTCAAGAGTGGCAAGAAGGAAGAACGAGGGAACTACAGGTCTGTCACCCTCAGTTTGATCCCCTGGAAGGTGATGGAGAAGCTAGAATCCTAGAAACCATTAACAGACACTTAAAAAACAATAAAGTGATCAGGAGTTGTCCGCGTGGCTTCACCAAGGGGAAATCATGCTTAAAAACTTGATAAACCTCTAGGATGAAGTGACTGACCCAGTAGATGAGGGGAGAGCAGTGGATATTGCCTGCCTGGCCTTCAGGAAGGCTTTCAACACTGTCTGCCCTAGGATCCTCATACAGAAGCTGTTGCTGTGTGGACTGGATGAGCAGACTGTGAGGTGGGACGTGAGGAAACTCATGAAGTGCAACAAGGGGAAGCACAAAGTCCTACCCCTGGAGAAGCACAGCCTCATGCACCAATGTTTGACGGGGACAACCAACTAGGAAGCAGCTTGGCGGGAAAGGCCTCAGGGGTCTCGCTGGGCACCAGGTTGAACATACGCCAGTAACATTGTGTGGATGGCCACACTCAGAGAGTGGTGGTCAGTGGCTCAATGTCCAGGTGGAGACTGGTGACGAGTGGCGTCCCTCAGGGGTCCGTATTAGGTCCAGCCCTGTTGAACATCTTTGTTGGCGACATGGACAGTGGAACAGAGTGCACCCTCAGCAAGTTCGCTGACGACACCAAGCTGTGTGGTGCCGTCGACACGCTGGAAGGGAGGGATGCCATCCAGAGGGACCTGGACAGGCTGGAGAGGTGGGCCCGTACCAACCTCATGAAGTTCAACCAGGCCAAGTGCAAGGTCCTGCATCTGGGTCATGGCAATCCCAGGCACAAATCCAGGCTGGGCGGGGAATGGATTGAGAGTAGCCCTGAAGAGAGAGACTTGGGGGTGCTGGTGGATGAGAAGCTCAACATGAGCCAGCAATGAGCCCTTGCGGCCCAGAAGGCCAACCGCATCCTGGACTGCATCAAGAGGAGTGTGGCCAGCAGGTCGAGGGAGGTGATTCTCCCCCTCTACTCTGCCCTGGTGAGACCCCACCTGGAGTACTGTGTCCAGTTCTGGAGCCCCCAACACAAGAAGGACATGGACCAGATAGGTGATCAGAACTTCATTCTGTAGGTATTTGGATTTTCTGTTTATACACAGAAAAATGAAACAAATATTGATCCAACCCACTTATTTTCACACACAGTACATGCCTCTCCAGCACTGCTGGTTTGCATGGGTACTCTGGACTGCCAGCTAGGAACTGATATTTCTGACAAAAGCATTGGTGCACACTCAAATGGAGTCCTCTGTGCAGTTTTGGAACTCACCGTTTTAAAAGAAAGTGAAGGTCCTTTAGTGTGCCCAGAAGTCGTCAACAAAGTTGGTGAAAGGGCTGGAAGGCATGTGCTATGAGGAGCGGCTGAGGACTCCGGACTTGTCTAGTTTTGGGAAAAGGAGACTGAGGAACAACCTGATTGCTCAGACTATCAGAGTGTGTCCGGAGGAGGGCGACCATGATGGTGAAAGGTCTCAATTGCAAGGTTTCTGCGGAGCAGCTGAGGTCACTTGGTTTGTTCAGCTTGGAGAAGAGAAGGCTGAGGGGTGACCTCATTGCAGCCTACAACTTCCTCAAGGCGGGCAGTGGTGGAGGAGGTGCTGATCTCCTCCCTCTGGTGCGCAGTAATAGGACAAGTGGAAATGAAATGAAGCTGCGTCAGGGGAAGTTCAGATCAGAAATAAGGAAAAGATTCTTCACTGAGAGGATGGCTGGCCACTCAAACAGGCTCCCCAGGAAACTGGTCACAGCACAAAGTCTGTCAGAGTTCTAGGAGCATCTGGATGATGCTCTTAGTCATATGGTTTGGGTTTAGGTAGTCCTGCGAGGAGCAGAGGAGCTGGACATAGTGATTCTGTGGGCTCCTTCCAACTGGAGATATTCTAGGATTCTGTCGTTCTAGAATCCTTGTCACATCTGACTGAACTGTTCTGTTCTGTTCTATTGTATTCTATTCCATTCCATTCCTTTCCATTCTAAACAAACCAGAACTCCTAGTGTAAAACAACCGCCAGGTCATGTGTCTGTGACTGGCAGGTTCTCAGGCACAAGTGACATCATAGTCAACACCACAGCCCTGTGTCTGCTGATGGCCAGTCACTCAAGCACACTGGAGACTAAAGTAAGCCCATGTTCCCCTCCATGGCCAAGTGCCTCCTACTGGCCTATGACCTTCTCAGAAACAATTGATGTCATAAAAATAAGCCAAAACCATCCGCCTTCTTGTGGCCTATCAACTGATGAAACAAAAGTAAAATCATTGTGATCTTCCAAGACATGTATCTTTCAACTTCTCCAGTAGACACAACCAAGCCATGTTCCTGCTGCTGACCTGTCCTGTACTCTAGTGGAAGGGACTTGCCAACTCATATTCAAGGCCTCTTCCTGGAAGGACTCACCAGGAACTTGGGCAGAGAGGATCTCACAATCAGTGTGGCAGCCAGGCACCTTCTGCCGGCCTGTCAGGTTGCTGACAGATGTGAGCTTAGAAGTACCTATCCCAGCCACGAGTCAAGGGCTGACCTATCAGCTCCTTCAGAAAGAAGTGACCTCACAGCCCCTTTCCCAGCCATGTTCCTGCTGCTGGCTTCTCAACTCCAAAGAGAGAAGTGACCTCACAGCCTCCCTCACAGCCATGTGCCTCCTGCTGGTCCATGAGATCCTGAGGCACAGCTGACCACACCACAGCACGCTCACCCATCTCCCCCTTGCGGCCTATGAGCTGATCAGATACAGGTCACCTCACATTCCTCTTCCAACACCATGACATTGCTCTTGGTCCTCACGATCCCTGCCCTGCCCCAAGGGACCACACAGCTGAAGGCAGGGTGAGGAGAGAGGATGATTATGAGCGCGTTAGAGCGTGGGAAAGAGGGTTTCAGCAGTTAGGGTAGGGCTGTGGGATTAGAGCTCACCTTTGAGAGTTAGGGATTAGGCAAAGGCTTAGGGGCAAGGTCTGGTGTTCTGCTGAGGGTGCCTGGTTAGTGTTTAAGGCGTGGGCTAGCTTTGTGGGCTAGGGTTTTGATTAGGGCTGGAGCCAGGGCTAAGATTAAGGCTAGAATTCAAATACCAGAGATAAAGGCTAGGGGCTAGGGTGAGCAGTAGGGTAAGAGTGCGGGTAAGGGATTGTGGGTTTGAGATTTGGCTTAGGTGTAAGGTTTGAGGTTAGGGACAGCTTAACCTCAGTTAGGTCAGTACTGGTGGATTGCTGTCAGGGTGAGGAGTGGCCTTTAGGAACAGGTTAGGGCTTAAGGTTCCTGGTTAGAGATAGTGTCAGGGATTCACATGAATGTTTCACAGTCGGTCTTTTCACAGCAACATCACTATAACCCATTTGTCCTCCTCAAAATATTTTTTAATCTTTTGGCCAAGTCTCTCTTCCCTCCCCCAGAGCTCTCATCTCTCTTGCCTAGCCTTCTCCTAACCTCCCCCAGTGTGTCATCTTATTGGGGGCAGCTTGCTGACGACCTTCATGACCGCACAGTATCTCTCCCTGCTGCTGACCAGTCAGAAGTGACCTCACAGCCAGCGGCTGAGGGGAAACGTTGTGCTGCTGTGCTTGAAATTACAGCCTCTTCATGGCCCACCCAGCAGCGCTGGAGGAAGGTGATGCCCTGCACCATCACAGAGGTACCCTGCCTGCTACCCAGCTCATGCACCAGAAGGGTTCCTGGGCTCCCTTTCCCACACGGGTGCTCCAGTCAGCACAGGGTATCTTGGATGCAGTGGCCACCTCTGTGTAACCAACTGAATCTAGTCCAGAATGGGAGTTTTTGAAAAACATTGAAAGCTATGCAGAGAAAGCACTCTGAAACCGCTTCTTTTCTGGCAGTATTAGGCTTTTAATGATTTTTTAATGAAATTTTGCTGATCACGGAGGGATTCTGCTAGTATCTGGCTCCTTGGAGGACTGTCTGCTACTGACAGCATTTACTTTTGATCATCCAACCAGCTTCCTACCAGCCACATCATCCACCTCTTCAGGCCACATGTTAACAATCTGCTCTAAGGAGACTACGGGAGATCACTTTCAAGGACTTGGAAAAGTTCAGGTACACAACACGCCCTTCTCCCCCTACCACATGGATTCAGCAATCTCTTTCTTGCCCTTCAGATGCCACCAGCACCCTTCTGCCCCTTCCCATACCACAAGCCTTCTCCATATCACACATTTCCAGAGGAGAGCACACGAGGCAGTGCACATCAGTCCAGGTCCACGGGGCCTGTTCAGGAGAGAACCAGAAGTGATTTCTCCCAGCAGGCCCATGAATCCAATGGGTTCTCGGTGTGGCGCAGAGCTTTCCTGAGCATTTTCCTCAGGGTTCCCCTTCCCCCCAGACTTTCTAGTCTAAAGGCTGTAGATGAAGGGGTTGACAAGGGGTGTGAGGAACGTGTAGAGAAAGGACTTTGTCAAATGATCACAGGAAGACTTGTCTGGGCATCACACACCCAAGGTACGGGCGTCATGAAAAACAGTGGCACAAGTGAGGTGAGAGGAGCATGTGGAAAAGGTCTCTACCTGCCTGCACACGCTAGATGGGAGATCTGCTCCAGGGTGGCAGCTCTGATGCACACAGGATGGCCACGTGAACAGAAAGGGGGGGATGGGATCTAAAAAGCAGGTTATGAACGGGAAGAGCATGGGTGTCACGGTGTCACCGTGTGAGAGCTCCAGCAATGGGGTGAATTCACAGAAGAAGTGGTCAGCTCTGCCTGGGCCACAGAAATATATCTGGGACATGACTGCAATGATTAATGCTGATGGCAGAAATCCTCCTAGGGAAGGTGCAGTTGTCCTCTGAAGACAGATGTCGCAGTTCATGAGACTTGTAAACAGCAGAGGGTGGCACACAGCCCAGTACAGATCATAGGGTGTGGTCCCACTCAGCAAGAATGACAACTACAAAACCTATAAAGGCTGGGGCAGTAAGGAGTTCCACTATGAGTCATACATTGAAGAAGATGGACACAGGATCGCTTCTGGAAAACATTCAGTCATCATTTTCCATGCTGCTTCCTTGAGCTCCTGGTTCCTCATGCTGTAGATGAGGGGGTTCAGTGCTGGAGGCACCAATGAGTACGAAGCAGCAACCAGTAAATTCAAAGATGAGGAGGAGATGGAGGGGGGCTTCAGGTAGGCAAACATGGCAGTGCTGAGAAAAAGGGAAACCACGGCCAGGTGAGGGAGGCACGTGGAAAAGGCTTTGTGCCGTCCCTGCTCAGAGGGGATCCTCAGCACAGCCCTGAAGATCTGCACATAGGACACCACAATGAACACAAAACAGCCAAAAAAGACAAAAGCACTAAATGCAAGAAGTTGAAATTCCCTGAGGTAGGTTTCTGAGCAGGAGAGCTTGAGGATCTGGGGGATTTCACAGAAGAACTGGTCCACAGCATTGCCCTGGCAGAGTGGCAGTGAAAAATGTATTGGCAGTGTGCAGCAGAGCATAGAGAAACCCACTGCCCCAGGCAGCTGCTGCCATGTGGACACAAGCTCTGCTGCCCAGGAGGGTCCCGTAGTGCAGGGGTCTGCAGATGGCAACATAGCGGTCATAGGCCATGACGGTGAGAAGATAATACTCAGCTGAGATAAAAAAGAGAAAGAAAAAGAGCTGGGCCAAACATCCTTGGTAGGAGATGGCACTGGTGTCCCAGAGGGAATTGGCCATGGCATTGGGAACAGTGGTGGAGATGCAGCCCAGGTCAAGGACAGAGAGGTTGAGGAGGAAGAAGTACATGGGAGTGTGGAGGCGGTGGTCGCAGGCTATGGCAGTGATGATGAGGCCGTTGGCCAGGAGGGCAGCCAGGTAGATGCCCAGGAAGAGCGAGAAGTGCAAGAACTGCAGCTCCCATGTGTCTGCGAATGCCAGGAGGAGGAACTCAGTGATGGAGCTGCTGTTGGACATTTTCTGTTTCTGGGCATGGGGACCTGTCCAAGGAGAAAAGGCAATGAGATAAGGCAGCGTCGTCTAAGCAAAACCTACTCCAGTTCCCATGGAACCACCCCAGACTTCCTTGCCCCTTTCAGGGAGACGTTTCTCATGTTCCTTGTATGAGCTCCACATGATGCTGGCGGAGGTGCCACTGGGAGCAGGGAGCACTGCTGTGACGTCTTGAAGGGCAAGTCCTGCCCTACAGAAATAGATAAATAGGAACACAGAGTCATCTCAGATTAAAGTCTCAGGAATTTCGCCGATGACACCAAGTTGTGTGGTGCCGTTGACACGCTGGAAGGGAGGGATGCCATCCAGAGGGACCTTGACAGGCTGGAGAGGTGGGCCCGTACCAACCTCATGAAGTTCAACCAGGCCAAGTGCAAGGTCCTGCACCTGGGTCATGGCAATCCCAGGCACAAATACAGGCTGGGCGGAGAATGGATTGAGAGCAGCCCTGAGGAGAAGGACTTGGGAGTGCTGGTGGACAAGAAGCTCAACATGAGCCGGCAATGCGCCCTTGCAGCCCAGAAGGCCAACCGCATCCTGGGCTGCATCAAGAGGAGTGTGGCCAGCAGGTCGAGGGAGGTGATTCTCGCCCTCTACTCTGCCCTGGTGAGACCCCACCTGGAGTACTGTGTCCAGTTCTGGAGCCCCCAACACAAGAAGGACATGGACCAGTTGGAGAAGGTCCAGAGGAGGGCCACGGAGATGATAAAAGGGCTGGAGCACCTCTCTTATGAGGCCAGGCTGAGAGTGTTGGGGCTGTTCAGCCTGGAGAAGAGGAGGCTCCGGGGAGACCTGATAGCGGTCTTCCAGTTCCTCAAGGGGGCCTACAAGAAAGATGGGGAAAGGCTGTTTAGTAGGGCCTGTTGTGATAGGACGAGGGGTAATGGTTTTAAAATAGAGGGGGGTAGATTTAGATTAGAAATTAGGAAAAAATTTTTTATGATGCGCATTATAGAACACCGGAACAGGTTGCCCAGAAATGTGGTGGAAGCCTCATCCCTGGAAACATTCAAGGCCAGGCTGGATGAGGCTCTGAGCAACCTGATCTAGTTGGGGATGTCCCTGCTCCTTGCAGGGGGGTTGGACTAGATGACCTTTGAAGGTCCCTTCCAACCCTAACCATTCTATGATTCTATGATTCTATGAAATCTACTTTTGATACCAATGAGCTTTGCAACCTTGCTGCTCCCAATTTGCTTCACAGCAAAGTGACTCTGCAGGGCAAGAGAATTCCCTGCGGCTTAGCACAGAGTGAGCGGAGCTGGTCTGTCTCTCCATCCTGGATACCCTGGACTTGCAGCTTTCTGAGACTGAAGGTGATCACACTGCTGTGTTTCTGTGAAAAGCCAGCAGACACTGCTGAGAGCAAAGGGATCCACTGCAGACCACAGAATGTCTCACCCTTACTCAAGGTCTCAGCACCTCGCTTCTAGCCCACAGCACTCACGGCTCATTTCACCAACACAAAAGCAGGGTTTTGGCCTTAGCATCTCTCTGCTGAACCATGGGGTGTGCAGGTAACACAAAGATGTTATGGGAGATGTTTTCATCCTGAAAGGAAACTCACAGCCTGGAAGGATACTGGAAGAAGTTACAGTAAGAGTTTTAAAAATGGTATCTCACTGAGGGAAAACCAGCTCCTGCCCCAGCCCCACAGCCTGCATTGCCCACAGCCCCACAGCTGAAAGCTGGGACACTTGTTCCCACGGACACAGCTGCAGGAAAGGACCCACAAGATCAGGGGGTGACTCTGCAGCTGGAACTCCCCTCCCCAGACAGCCTGACAGCAAGAACAAGATCCCAGCAGCAACACCACAGAGAGGTGGAGGCACAAGGGCAAATACAGCCAGGGTGCGGCTGAGAGAGGACAGGGCAGAGGCAGGCGGGCACTGGGGACAGCGTCCCCCTCCCCCAGCTGTGCGTGCCCCCTCCCCGACACCACCATTGCCGGGCAGCTGCTCTCAGCCCCTGTGCTCTGCAGAGGGCAGTGGGCACGTGGCTGGAGAGCTGCAGCACGGCTCTGCTGGAGCTCTGGCTGCAGAGGAGGGGGTTCATGGCTGGGACCCCGCAGCCCTGAGGGCAGAGGCTTGGGTGGGTGGGAGAGGAGGCCAGAGGGCTTGCTCAGAGCAAGGGGTCTGCACTGAAGGGGATGCTACAGAGATTTCTGAATTCTCCCTCCCACAACATTTCTGGGTTTAGTTTCCTCTCATTCCTTGATCGTAACTGTGATGCCTGGGGATTTTCCTCCTGGGAGGAGTTTCCCTGTCTGATCTCTTTTCCCTGTCAGCACTCACAGACCCCATCCCACCCTCTGTGCACTCTCCCTGGCCCTACACACACCTGCCTGTTTGCAGAGCACTGGCTGGGTGCCTGTTCCTGTTTGGAGGTTCCAAAGGCCAGGGCAGGACAACGCTGCTGGGTGCAGCACGGGTGATGCTGGTGCTGTCCCTGGGCAGAGAAGTGGCTGAAGGCACTTGAGGAGGCGCTTAGCAGACCAACTGACCACTCACACTTACAGCTGAGGAGTCTCAAGGACTTGTCCAAGTTTGACAGCTCCTTTTTTGATTTCTCTTTCCCTCCCCACCTTCATTAGACCCCTACCCTCAGAGTAGGAAAACAAAAACAGAGACTCAGGAAAGCGCTTTATCTCTATAGCAAACCCTGCCTTGACCTTCCTCTTGACACATACCCTTGGAAGTTTCCCAGTTGGTGACGTGGAGCTGTGAGCAGCCCTGACCCACACAGCACCCTCTCGACAGCAGAAGGACCCTGCTCAGCCACAAGTTGTTCCTCCCACCCACAGCCTCTCCCCAAACACCATGGGGAGCTCCCCGGGCAGGCTGAGTGCTGAGGCCGGCAGAGGCAGAGTCCCTGCCCCAGCACACAGCCCCTGGGGCGCAGGGACCCTGCTCTGAAGGACAGCCCTGGGCACCCCTGGCTGCACACACACATTCACACCCTGCAGCCGTCCCTGGGAGAAGGCAGCCGTCGTGCCCTGTCCCTCTGGCCGTGCAGCTGAGAAGCCCTCGTGTAGAACACATCCTGCTCCTCTACTGTGAAAGTCCTCCTGACCGGGGGAATGTGACAGCTTTTGGAGGTCTTTCCACAAACTACAGACACATTGACCTTCACGCAAGTACTTACCACGTAAAGGGCTGTGAATTTTTCTCTCCTGTTGAGTTCTCAACTCTTCTCCCACCCCAGGCTGCCTTTCATCTCTCTGTGCCTCGCTCCTCTCCCCTCAGCTCCTGCAGGCAGAGCCCTCAGCCCTGCTGCGCTTGGCAGAGGAGCTGCTCCTGGGCAGAGCTGTCTCTCTGCAGCGCTGCCCTGTTACCAGCAGCTCCCTCCATCCCAGGAGCCCGGCCCAGCTCAGCAGCAGAGGCCCAGCCCAAGGCAGCACTTTCTCTGTCCCCTCGGGGCTCCCTCCAGCTGTCCCTGGGGCTGCAGGGAACCTGCTGGGAAACAGCCTGGAGCCAGCACTGATGGTCCCTCAGCCGGGGAGAGAGGCTTCTTTCCAGAAGCACAATTTCTCCCCTCAAAGTTACATCTAATTTTTTTTTTTTTTTAAATTGGACAGGACTCCCAGACAGAGACAGGCAGGGATCTCCTTTACCCCTCCTGAGAGAAGGGGTTCAGCTGAGGCAATGAAGGCCTCTCATCCTGCGTTTCTGTTCCCAGCATTTGAAGGAGACTCAGCTCCCTCCCATGCACACCACAAACCTACTTCGGCCACTGATCAGGTGTGCACGGAATGGACACCTGCACGTGAGCGTCTTCTCTCAACTCCCACGCTCACTAGTGGAGATGGAGGGCAGGAGCGAGGTGTTCAGGTGCAAATACCTGGCCACAGGGGAGCTGCCGGAGGTGGTGAAGGTACCTGCAGGTAACTGCAAGCTCTGATGGAGAAGTTCGCAGAGACAGGGCAACATGTCAGAGATCATCTGTTCTCCAAAGACAGCATCCTCTAGGCACAGCAATGGTTCACATCAAAACTCAGTTGACACTCAAAGTGGCATTCAGAGGCACCAACGTGAGCTGCTGCTACTTCAGGAACAGTTAGAAAGGAACCAGAAGTCTTGTGGGATGACTGCTAAATTTGGAAAGAGTCGGTGTAGGGAGAATTGCAGAATCATAGAATGGTTAGGGTTGGAAGGGACTTTTAAAGATCATCCCGTCCAACTCCCCTGCAAGGACCAGGGACATCTCCACCCTTATCAGGTTGCTCAGAGCCCCGTCCAACCTGACCTTGAATGTTTCCAGGGCATCCACCACCTCTCTGGGCAACCTGTGCCAGTGTTCTACCACCCTCAGTGTAAAAAAAACTTTTCTAATGTATAATCTGAATCTGCCTCTTTCTATGTTCAAACTATTACCTCTCATCCTATCACAGCAGACCCTACTGAAGAGTTTCTCCCCATCTTTCCTGTAGGCCCCCTTTAGGAACTGGAAGGCTTCTATAAGGTCTCCCCAGGGATTTCTCTTCTCCAGGCTGAACAGCCCCAACTCTCTCAGCCTGCCCTCACAGGAGAGGTGCTCCAGCCCTCTGATCATCTTTGTGGTCTCCTCTGGACACACTCCAACAGGTCCATGTGCTTCTGATGCTGGGGTCTCCAGAACTGGATGCAGTACTCCAGGTGGGTCTCATGAGAGCAGAGTAGAGGTAGATCGGAGATAATCTATGTCTTTGCCTCAGTTGCCCCCAGCAACATCTCCCAGACTTTTGTGCTTTGAGGCAGGATTCTGGATGAGAACAACCAAGGGTGGATGGGGATCAAGGCAGGGGTTACTTGAGAAAACTACACCCTTACCAGTCCTTGAGACCAGGAGATTTGCAGACAAGGGTGCTGATAAAGTGTTTTTTCCTCAGGAGATCCTGGTCCGTTACGATCCCACTTAGGAAGGTGATCAAACTCCATGAGGTATCATTTCAACTGCTGTTCGTTAGGTCTAGCACTATAAGAGGAGTATCACAGAGGCAATCTTGTCTCCCTTGAGAAGGTGAGAACCCCAGGTGGTGAAACATTGAACGGGCTTCCGATCCAAACACTGCACAGCCTGTAGACCCCATCCATAGAACACTGCCTTCTGTTTTGGCCAGTCAAGCTACTACAGGATTTTCTCGCTAGGAAACAACTCCATTCATCTTCTCTACAGTCAAACTGAAATGATGTTTTCATGAGATCTTTCTGCTGCACTGTGCGATACAGGCAAAGCCACGCAGCAGACGTAATGTCCAGTACAAAGCAGGACCAGCCTGCAGACTCTGTGTGACACTGCTGCTGAGGCTGTCCTGTGGCCAAAGGATCCATGCAGCACAGCACAGGTTTCAAGGCCGTGGTGTACGTGCAGCACAGTGCAGTCCAGCGCTAACTGCTTGATGTACCATGGTCTTCTGGTAGGGATCAGTTTCCCTGTGAGAAGATTGTGTTCTTCTGTGGTGCCACAGCTGAGTTGCTGTGCCCCAAATGTGCACTGTTAGGAGGACCCCCATGTCTTGTCACAGCAATGTGACATTTTTGGATTGAATTAGATGTGGTAAGACACCTTGCTCAACTGGGGTGCTGCGATGGAGGGACACAAGCTCTGCCAGAGGGAATGGCAGGGAGGATGAGGATGAGGAGGATGACCAATGTGTGAAGGAGCAGCTTCTCTATGAGCTGGGCAAGAGGTTGAGTTAGCTTGTGTGAGTGAGGATGGGAGAAGAAGTCAGTACGGTGACATTGTCTTGGCAGATCTAAACTACGTGATCGAGCAGAGTAGGCAGAAAAAGTCTTCTGTCAGCAACCTGAGGAAGTCTCCAGCTTAACGAGCTGGTTCCCATGGGGGACGGTAAGTGCCCTGGCATTCACTGGCCAGGCAAACAACACGGTGCCAACAATCTGGAGGTTCTTGGGATGACTTCTTAGCACAGCTGCCAGGTGGGACAACAAGGGTGATGCTCACCTGGACCTGATGCTGACCAAGAACAAAGAGCTGGCCATGGCTATGACAATCTGTGTCAGCCTTGGCTGTCATCACCATGAAATAGCAGGGTCCCAAGCACAAAGGGCAGTGAGCAAGGCCAGCAGCAGAGCACGGGCCCGTGGACTGCGGAGCAGGAGTCTGTGCTGTCCTTGGGAGACTGATACAAGCGGTGCCTTGGGGAGCAGCTCTGAAGGGTGGAGGAGCTCAGGCAATCCGGTAGGCCTTACAGGACAGCCTCCTCCAAGGACAAGAGTGATCTCTCCAAATAACCTTGGAAAGAAGCAAGCATCTCAGGAGGCTGCTTGTCTGAACTGCCTGAGCTCCAGGACAGAAAGGCAGCACGCAGGAGGTGGAAGCAGGGGAAGCTGCAAAGGAGGAATTTAGATTTCACGAGAGCTCCCATAGTCTTGATAGTTGCGGAGAAGGGGAACAGAAGCAAAATGAGCTGATCCAGGCTTAGAGGGTCATGCCGAACGAGTCACACTCTGCCTGGAGGCCTGTAACAAGTGTGCACTGCAGACATTTGCATCTTGACTGCATGCCTCAGGCTAGGAGATGGGGAATGTCCCTGGCTGTACCAGTCCATCCACATCTCTCGAGATGTTGAGTCTAGATGGTGCAGAGGGCCACAAAGATGATCAGTGGGCTGGAGCACCTTTCCTATGAGGACAGGCTGAGAGAGTTGGCACTGTTCAGCCTGAGAAGAGGAGGCTCAAGGGAGACCTTATAGGGGCCTTCTGGTACCCCAAGGGGGTCTACAGTAGAGATAGGGAGGAACTCTTCAGTAGGCCTGTTGAGGAAGAATGAGGGGTAATGATTTTAAAATAGAAAAAGGTAGATTGAGATTAGACACCAGGAAAATTTTTTTTACAGTGGAGGTGGTGGCACACAGGAACAGGTTGCTCAGAGAGGTGGTGGATGTCCCATCCCTGGAAACACTCAAGGCCAGGTTGGACGGGGCTCTGAGCAACCTGATCCGGTTGAAGATGTTCCTGCTCACTGCAGGGGGTTGGACTAGATGACTTTTAAAGGTCACTTCAAACCCAAACCATTCTATGGTCTATGATCTCGAGAGGTACCTCTCAAACTGAACTGTTCTGTGAGCATAAAGGAGAAAAGTAAGGCAGAAAGATGTGAATTACACACAGCCCACAGAAATACAGAGTGGATGCTGTGGAGAGGACTCATGGTGGATCAGAGGAGGAGTGTGAGGAAGAAGGAGGGGCAGGGTTGGACTGTCGTACACTGATGGAACCTTTCAATTTCCCACCCCCCTGTGCCTGTCAGGGTTGAAGTGTGTAGAAGAATTGGGAATGAAGGAGCAATGTGAGCCTGGGAAAAAGGAGTCTGGTGGGGGAAAGACTTTGATATTTTTGTTGTAGTTTCTCACTATCCACATCTGTTAATTAACAATAAATTAAATTGATCTCTCCATTACCACTGACAATAATTAGTAAACGATTAGCCTGTCTTTATCTTGACCCATGAGCTATTCTGTCTTTTTTTTTTTTAATTATTTTTGTCCTGTTGAGTCAGGTCAGTGGGTGAGCAGCTGAGTTGGTGTCCTGCTGCTGGTCAAGGTTAACCCACCACAGGACCACATCAGGACTGCTGTGTCCAGTATGGAGCTCACCAGCACAAGAAAGGCCCTGACAGACTGGAGCGAGTCCTGCAGAGGCCAGAAGCTTGGGGCCTGGAGCATGTTATGGTCAAGGAGAGGCTGAGTGAGCTGTGTTTTTTGAGATCCCTCAGAGCCAAAAACTGGAGCAAGGACCCAGGCCAGTTGGTGGGATCTCCATCAATGGAGATTTTCAGTAGTTGTCAAGACAAGGCCATGAGCACCTGATCTAGCTGGAGCTGTCTGAGAAAGGGCTTGGCTGACAGACCAGCTGTGGCAAGAGCTGTGGTACTGGGTGTGTAATGACTTCCAACAGGAAAATAGTTTCCTTTTTATTAGTAATGCTGGTGGAGTTGGGCATCACTGAGCCCTGGAGGAAGAAGGAGGTGATCATGCATCAGAGGGTCCTTCTCAGGGCTGGGGTCTCTGGGCAGAAGTGGAACTGGCCAGTGTGTGGGACTGGTCTGGGACAATTTTTTCTGAGTCAGCTTCTTGGGATGTCAATGGAACATGGCACAGACCCTTAATCCCAACTGCATCGTTTGCCCTCTTCTCTGCCCCCACTATCTCCACTAACCAGGACAAATTCCTGGCCCTGGGGCTCCTCAAACAGCTCCCAACATCTCTTCACTTCCCTCCCTTGCCTGCTGAGTCCCCACTGACTCCTATGGCATTGCAGCATCCTCTTTGTGGATACCTTGATTCAATGCTTCGCTTTGGAACAACTTAATCTTTTGAGTTTCCATTCACTCCCACCCCAGGGTACATGGTGAGTCTGCATCCTGTCCTGACATCTTCATATTAATTTCCAGAGAAATTGTACATCCATCAGTGCGGTCATACATGAAGGAGGCTGAGGAGGCAATGGGCAGCCCATGCACCATCTCCACTGCCATTGGACTCCAAGAAGAGAGCCTTTAAAACAATAACTTCTGGTGCAATTAAACCCAATTAAATTGTGAGCTTAAGACAAAACATCAGGAGAATGCAAGGAGAAAAGGCACTTCAAAAGACCAATTCCTTGGAAAATTTTTCTGCAGCAATCTTGGAGGAAGAGCCCAGCCTTCAGACAATGCACACAGGAAATGTCCTTTTATTGAACAGGCTGCTAGTGGACGGGTCACATCAGGCACAGTGTGGTGCACGCACTCAGACACAACAGGATCAAGTCTCAAGACAAGTAGTAGAAACTGAGAAAATTTTATATAAGTAGAATTATCTGGGAGAAAAAGAACCTCAATTTCTCACCTAACATATACTTTGGGAAACATGCTGAGGAGGGGAGTTAGGCTGTTTGCAGTGCATCTGTGTCCCTTGAACCACTTTCCATAGGGCATTCTTCAGCTCCTGGTTCCGCATGCTGTAGAGGAGGGGGTTCACTGCTGGAGGCACCACCGAGTACAGAAATGACACCGCCAGGTTCAGAAAAGGGGAGGAGATGGAGGGGGGCTTGAAGTAGGCAACCATGCCAGTGCTGATAAAGAGGGAGACCACAGCCAGATGAGGGAGGCACGTGGAAAAGGCTTTGTGCCGTCCCTGCTCAGAGGGGATCCTCAGCACAGCCCTGAAGATCTGCACATAGGACACAACAATGAACACAAAACAGCCAAATGCAACACAGGCACTGACCACAAGAAGCCCAACTTCCCTGAGGTAGGAGTCTGAGCAGGAGAGCTTGAGGATCTGGGGGATTTCACAGAAGAACTGGTCCACAGCATTGCCCTGGCAGAGTGGCAGTGAAAATGTATTGGCAGTGTGCAGCAGAGCATTGAGAAACCCACTGCCCCAGGCAGCTGCTGCCATGTGGACGCAAGCTCTGCTGCCCAGGAGGGTCCCATAGTGGAGGGGTTTGCAGATGGCAATGTAGCGGTCATAGGCCATGACGGTGAGAAGACAGTACTCAGCTGAGATAAAAAAGAGAAAGAAAAAGAGCTGGGCCAAACATCCTTGGTAGGAGATGGCCCTGGTGTCCCAGAGGGAATTGGCCATGGTTTTGGGAACAGTGGTGGAGATGCAGCCCAGGTCAAGGACAGAGAGGTTGAGGAGGAAGAAGTACATGGGAGTGTGGAGGCGGTGGTCGCAGGCTATGGCAGTGATGATGAGGCCGTTGGCCAGGAGGGGAGCCAGGTAGATGCCCAGGAAGAGCCAGAAGTGCAAGAGCTGCAGCTCCCGTGTGTCTGCGAATGCCAGGAGGAGGAACTCAGTGATGGAGCTGCTGTTGGACATTTCCTTCCTTTGGGCACTGGGTGCTGTCCAAGGAGAAAAATTCAGAGAAGTGTTAGGACAGAAAACTCTGAGTAAAACCTCTTCCATCTCCCCTAGAACCTCCCACTCCCCCAGCCTCTGTCCTTCCAGAAAGACCTTCGTGCAGCTCCCTGGCTGAGCTCTGGGTTCTGCTGGCTGAGGGTGCAATGGGGAGCAGATGATGATGCCGTGGGCTCCTGAGGAGTCAGTGCTGCTGTGCACCAACAGGCAGGTAGGAACCAGGAGTGATCTCTGTTTAAATCCCCTCATGAAATCAACGACATTTCAGCATTGTCCCTCCCAACTCACCCGGCTGCAGAGCAGAGCTGTGGGGGGTTGGTTGTGTTTGTTTTACTTTTTGAAGGCAGACAGCCTTGAATTTTCTGTTCTGCTACAAGTGCTGCATTGGGAGAGCTGGGCTGCAAACAGGCAGACCCTTAGTGCAGAGTGAGTCCATTAAACTTGATCCCAGCTGCCCTGGGCTTGCACCTCTTTAATCTGGAGGACGATCACACCCCGCTGTTCCCTTGAAAAGAAAATTGGAGACTGCTGAGAGCAGAGGAATCCAGTTTAAAACTCCCCTCCCCAGTAAAACTCCCCTCAGTAAAGATCTGTGAGCTTTCTGATCCCTTGAAGATGGGGTGTCTGGCAAAAAGAGCCAGCTTCATCCCCACCCTCTGGACTGCATTGCCCAGAGACCCACAGGCCAGAAGAGGGCTTGGGCACCTTGCTGCCATGGACACATCTGCACGGCAAGGCCTGCAGGGACAGTGGCTGAGCTGCTGCTGAACCCCCATCCCCAGAGAGCCTGAAAACAAGAGCAGCAGCAGCAGGGGCAGGTGGAGAAAGAAGGAGAAATGCCCCAGTGCTTCTGCCCAGGGCAGCAAGGCCATGGAGGGGCTGAGGGGCACTCAGGAGTCTCCTGTGCTGGAGCTCTGGCTGCAGCGGCTACAACTCACAGAGCCCATCCCACCCACCGTGTGCTCACCCCTGTCATCAGGAAACCTCCTGGCAGCAGGACCCTGCCCAGGCCCATCTTTCTGTTGGCCAGTCCTAAGGAGTGGGTCAGAAAAACACTGAAGAGATGACTGAGCTCTCTGTAGGCAAAGGAATGATGAAGGAGCTTTATCAAGTTGCTCTCAGACCTGCTGATCTGTCAGTGTAACACTATAGGAGCCTCCTTCTCTTGTCCAAATGTTTCCAATGATGGGGCACCAACCACGTCTCTGGGCAACCTGCTCCTGTATTTCATGAACCTTATTGTAAAATTTTTTTTCCAAATATCTCGTCTGAATCTAGCTCTGTCTATTTTAAAACCAGTACCTTTCACCCCATCACAACAGGCCCTACTGAAGAGTTATTTCTGTAGGCCCCCTTTAGATATTGGACGACCGCTATAAGGTCTCCCTGGAGCCTTGTCTTCTGCAGGGTGAACTGCACCTCTCTCAGCCTGTCCTGATAGGAGAGGTGCTCCAGCCCTCTGATCATCTTCATGGACTTCCCTCGACTCTCTCCAACTGCTGACCTTTGGGTTCTGCTGGCTGAGGGTGCAATGGGGAGCAGATGATGATGCCGTGGGCTCCTGCGGAGTAAGTTCTGCTGTGCACCAACAGGCAGGTAGGAACCAGCAGTGATCTCTGTTTAAATCCCCTCATGAAATCAATGACATTTCAGCACTGTCCCTCCCAACTCACCTGGCTGCAGAGCAGAGCTGTCGGGGGGTGGTTATGTTTCTTTTGTTCCTGCCCCCTGTCCCACCTGAGGAGGCTTTGCTGAAGGCAGACATCCCTGGCATCTCTGCTACACTGCAGGTGCCATCCTGAGAGCCCTGGGAGGCAAAGGGACAGAGCCTTGGTGCGCAGGGAGGACAGACAGTATGTCCATCCGTCCTGCTGTCAGCTGCCCTGGGCTCAGACCTCTCTGAGTCAGAGGATGAGCACACTCAGCTCTTCCCCTGAAAGGAACTGGATGCTGCTCAGAAGAGAGGAACCCAGTTTCAAAATGCAGATGATCTCCACACTCTTCTCTCCAGGGAAGAGCTGTGAGGGTATGGATGCCCTAAAGATGGGGTGTCCTTATGAGAGAGCCAGCTTCATCCCCACCCTCTGGACTGCATTGCCCAGAGACCCAGGGAATCCCTGCTCTGGAGCATCTCCTCCTCCACGCTGGAGAGAGATCTCTGTGGGCTGTGGCAGCTGGACAAGACCCCTCCAGGAAGCTCCTGTTCATTGCCCTGCAGCCAGAGACTTACCTTGCAGAGGGCTGTGAAGGTTTCTCCTCCAGTGAGCTCTCAGCCCAGGCCGCCTTTACCCTCTCTCTGCCCTGCCTGTCCCCACTCAGTGCCTGCAGCAGTGCCCTCCGCCCTGCTGCGCTTGGCAGAGCAGCTGCTCCTGGGCAGAGCTGTCTCTCTGCCGTTCTGCCTCCTTGCCGTGAGCTCCCTGCGTCCCAGGAGCCTGGAGCAGCTCAGCAGCAGAGGACCAGCCCAAGGATTTTAATGACCTCTCTGGTGGGTTTGTGGCTAAGTCCATGAACCTCAGACAAGGTGAGGAAGTTGAGGAAACCTCTCCAGAAGTCAAAGTCAGATGCAAACTCCAAAGTTTCTTGGAGCACTAATGGGTCCCACTGAGGGACATTACTGACAAAGCCTCCCTGGGGCTGGTGAGAGCAGAAACCTGGAGGCAGAGATGACAGGCAAAGGCAATGTAGAGGTGGCTCTGATGCTGAGCAAATCTGAATGGGCATTATCTCTTTCTTATATTGTTTCTCACTGTGAAGAACAGCTTCACCACCACTGAAACCCCCATTCAAGCACTCTTAGGCTACTCCTATACTGTCTGGAGCATCCACAACGTTGGGCCAAAGAAGCCCATGTTCCTCAGCCATCCCACACAGGTCATGTGCACCAGGTCCCAAACACCACCTCTACAGACCTCCTCTGGTCACTCTGCAGTTCCTTCCTACTTCTTTGAAATGGGGAGCCCCACACTGGGACACACCTGTCTGTGTGGGACCACAGCCGTCCTGAGATGAGTGGGATCATACCTCAGGTTGTCTGGGTGGCCCATGCTCCTCCTAATGCAGCCTTGTATGCAGCTGGGCTTCCTCATGGTGAGCACCTGTGGTGTCCCTCATAGTGCCCACCACCTTCTCCTCATGGTCCCTGCTCAGTCAATCAGATTTCAGCCTGCCCTGTTGTATTTGGTTAATCTCTCCACTCTGCGGGACTGGACATTACTCCTTGTAAAACTTCCAGAGGTTTCTGTTGGCCAAAGCCCAGAGTTTCTCCAGGTTCCCATGAACTGAGCCAGCTGTTCATGTTTGTGTGCAGATGGCTCACCATGATGGTGGTGTCTCTCACAAGGTAACAGCAGGAGCAGTTGCAGGGCACTACAAATAACACCTCCAGGAGAAACTGTGGGGTCTGGGGGATCTACAAGTCACAAGGCCACAGACCTGTGCTCGGAGGGGAAGTTGTCCTTTATGGGAGAGAGCAGCAGGAGGGCCTGGAGTTCTGCCTGGGGACAATGAGTCAGCTGAGAGCTGAGTGGTCAACATGAGAGGGCAGAACATGGGCAACGTTGTGGTTGGTGGATGTCTGGTGGTGACCCCTTGGTCAGGAAGAGGAAGTAGATGAGGCCTTCTTCAGGGAATTGGAAGAAGCCTCATGTTTGCAGGCCCTGGTCCCAAAAGCAGATCTAAACTATCCCAGTATTTTGTGAAGGAGGATCACAGCCAGGCGCAAGCAGTCCAGGAGGTTTTTGGAGCACAATGACGACATCTTCCTGACAAGGGTGACTGAGCAGTCAGAGAGGTGAGGTGCCCTGTGGGACTTCATACTTACATTTGTCTGTGTGTGTTCTTGTGTGGGCCTGGGGGAACTGGGGGATGAGGGGATCCCAGGGCCAGCTGCTGGATAGACAGAGGGTCTAAAACCAGCTCCTGAAGGGAACCACACTGTGTGTGTGTCTGCAGAGTGCTCTGAACATTTCCCTCCCAATTATGCAAATCAGCCTTTATAGTATGCAAGAATTTTAACCTGAGAGAGGGAGAGAGACAGAGAGATTTCACATTGTGTACGGATTACTCATGCGCAAGGAAGCAAACTGACAGACACCAGCTCCTCACAAGAACCTGAAGGACACTCTGGACCTGAAAACAAAGACTTTACCTCTCGGAATCTCAGAGCTGTGCATGAGGGATAAAAAACACCCCCGAAACTCAACGCCAGCATGCCAGTCCCTCTAACACAGCTTTGAGACCCTCCCAGTGTCTGGCACCACAGACAAGTAACCATAGCAAGAGCAACTCCAGGGACATCTGGATTAATCATCGTTAATCTGTGGCGATGACACAGAAATACAGTTGCTTTGCAAAGTTTTATTATGATTAGTAATCAGGAGTGTATTTGTTAACTAGTGATTAGTCAAATATTGTTGTACCTCAATGTTTGTAGGGTATAAGAACCCCATGTAAACCAGATTTGAGGTGCCCCAGTTTGGCTGGACAACACTCATGAACATGAATAAATATTCACTCTGGTAATTCTGTAAGTGCATCCTAGGTTCTCAGTCGGCATTGGCCAGTTGGGAATTTTTGTAACACTTTGGAAACCCAGAAAGGACACAGCTGACTCACCTGGTCCAATGTCTCTCTCCCATGCGTACCCCGTGACCTGCACTGCTGCCTTGTTGCCGAGTTCCTCTCAAGAGGCTGGAGCACAGGGTGATCAGTGAAGTGTGGAGCTTGTTTGGAAGTAAGGAGGTGATTTTGGAATAATGGGATGCCGAGGAAGGATAGTGGAAGATTCCCCAGCAGATTAATTGCTGCAACACTGGAACCTGATGGGATGGCTGAGTCACCAAAAAGCCAAGCCGTGTGTCAGGAAATTTGGCCAGGAGTGACTGCCTTTGGTGATGTGAACCAACCGTGGCCGCACTCTGGTTCTTTTGATTAAGCTGAGTTAATTATGCCAGCAATGGGAGATCTGGTTCCCATCACAAGAAGTAGCCCTTGGTATGTCTGGGATACTTACAGGTATCAAAGCAAATGTTCCCCTCCAGAGTGGAGAAAAAGTAGGGTTGTGAACAAATGGGAAAAATAGTATCTCTTTACATTCCAGAGCTATTAAATCTGAGAGAGAAGTTTCCCCTCCAGGTTGGAAATTGAGTAAAAGTCTCTGTCTGAACAGGAAAATCAGGGACGTGCCACATTCAGCTCCACCTGCCCATGCTACGGCTCTTTCTTCTGCTTTTGATCTGGTTTTGGCTCCCGCTGCTGCTTCTGGTTTGCAAACAGCTCTCCAACAAGAAATAAAAGAGCTGGGACCGGAATCTGGTCAGCTTTCTGTGGGAACAGCCTACGTGCCATTTGCACCTGCTGATTTGGGTTTGGGGTAACAAGTGCCCAGAGTGGGATGACACAGGGAAGGTGATGCAAACTGTAGGTGGCATCTTTGGCATCTCTAGCCCTCTGTGGGCTGACGTGCAGGGAGTGTTTGAGACTCTTTTCACTGCTGATGACAGAATTGAAATCTGGGAAACAATTAGCAAATGGGCCTGTGAAGCACAGGGCAGAACTCCATGGCCAACCAGTGACCCAGGTCAGTCCCTCAAATTTACCAGCCAATACAGATGTGCTGTGAACCGTGACAGGAGATTGTCAGAGTCGTTAGAACTGCCAGGAAGGAAGACTGTAAATGGGGCTAAGATCCGAGGATGCCATCAAGGATATGCTGAACATCCTTCTCAATATTACACCCAATTGTTTAAACAAGTGAGCATGTTTAGAGGAGTCAGCCCTGGAAATGAGGAAAATCAGACTTTGATGGTCTCTTTCTTTGTAGATCAGGCAGCCTCACGTATTAAGAAATATTTTTCTAAGCCCAGGATGGCCGGGCAAAGGCTTGGATGAAATTGCATTGCTACATTCATGTTTAATGGAAAAGATGAAAGACAGCTGCAGCAAAACCCTCAGAAAGGAGAGGCACACAAAGCTCGTCTGCTGGCAGTGGCATTGAACAATAATCCTAGGTTGAGAGGACAGGGAGGGGGAGATTTCCAAGGTGGAGGCAGAGGAGAAAATGTCAGAAGCACTGGATCTCTAAGAAGAGGAGACTGTTGTAAACTGTTGTCGGTATCCTGGACAACAAGGCCATCGGAAACGGGAGTGCCCAGGATGACAAAACCCAAGGTAAAAGTGCAGAACAAAACCCAGGCCTCCCTAAAGGACCTCTCGCTGCTGCGGTGCAATCTTTCCTTGCTGTACGCAAAAAGGACAGCTCGGTGTCACCCAGGATTGGCAGTTAGCAGGGTCCTGTGGTGCAGTCACTCCAGGAGCCTCTCAATATGATTTTCTTTATGCTCCTTCTTATGAGAATCTTACATCTTTTCATTGATGAACGTAAATATTCCTGACTGATAGATACAGGGGCAAAGTTTTCTTCTCTAAACCAGTGCACTCAGCCATCTGAATCTCGATAACTTTCAGTATCTACTTGGGGAAAGATACAGCTAACATGAGCAAGATTCCCATCAAAGCTTTCCTGGGTTCTCCATTATTTTTCTAAAATTTTAGTAGAAAATTTGCAGGACGTTGGGTTTTTTAAAAAATAGAACTGGTTTTGGTATATGATGTGAAGGATTCATTAGGAATCTTACGTAGCTGACACCTGTACCTTCCTGTTTGCCTTGCGGAGAAGGGCCATCGGGCTTCTCCACATAAGATACAGTTTGTAAGAGAAGTGTAAAGTATCTGGGTTTCATTCTCTGACAAGGGGAGGTCATTTACTTGAGGAATGTAGTAGAGCCAGTGAAAATTGTGGCAGTAAAAACACGGACTGCGTGGATGGTGTTCCAGAGACCTTTATTGTTAGTAGGCGTTTTACACTCTAAGTTACACACGAAGTGCACACACTTAATTATTTGATTTGATTGGTAGCAATTTACTGTTCACGTGCCTTATGCTTCATTTGGATTGGTTATAGGTTTTTGGTTGTCTTTACTATTTTTGCCTTTGCTATTTCCTTTTCTTGTTCTAGTTGCTGTTTTTTGTTATTGAGCAAGCGTTGTTCCAGGACATAGCCCAAATTCGTCAATGTCAAACAGCTGCGTTGCACTTTCTGCCTCCACAATGCAAAATAAAAAAAATAGAACAGCAAAAGATAGACTGGAACTTTATTGTATTCCTGGGACTTATATGTAGATGGTGGGTCCTTATTAATGATGGAATAATGTGTATTCATATACTCTCCTCAGGGCATCCTTGAGCTCCTTGTTCCTCCTGCTGTAGATGCAGGGGTTCACTGCTGGAGGCACCACTCAGTACTGAACTGCCAGAAATAGATTTAGAACTGGGGAGGAGATGGGGATGCTTTTGTTGTTGTGATTCTTGTAAATACTGATATTCTTGGGGAAATTACAGAAACATTTGAAGGATAATGGAAGGATTACCATCTGAGTAGCCCTGCAGTGAACTGACTCCTCTTTGCCAATGTCTCATCACCAGTGCACAGCTAAGCCTGAGCTATTTTGGATGTACTGTAAAAAGTGCTGAGCAGAAGGAGATAATCACTTCTCCTGGCTGTGGTGCTGCTCATGCAGCCCTGGATGCTGTTGGCCACCTTCTCTGCTGGGTCCTGTTTTGCCTCATGAAACTGAAGGACCACCACAGCCTTTTCCCACAGAGCTGTTGCCCAGCCACACAGCTCCTGGCCTCTGTCACTGCAGCCTGTAATTCCCCTGCTCAGTCCTTGGGTCTTTTTAGAAGATGGACGCAAGATTGGCTTTTTGCTTTCTCCAGACATTACGACCTCACAAAATGTCTTGGAACAGCCCTGCTATGACATCATCCTGGTCTCTTAGCACCCTAAGATCCATCCCATCTGGTGCAACAGACTCTTAATGCTTGACCTTACCTAAGTAACCTCTGACTTCATCTCCATCCACTGCTGTGTTCTGGCTGGGCTCTGCCTTTTAGGCACACACAACTGAGAGACCTTGCTGGAGAAGACAAAGGCCAAGAGTACCTCAAACCTATCTATTCCTGCTCTTACTAAACCCAGCAGTGGCCACACATTCTCTTCATTTCTTCTTTCACTTTTCCTCAAGTAGGAACAGCTGATTGTTTTGCCCCTGAACTCCCTTGCAAGTGTCAACTCTGCAGCTTTCCTAAAACCAACCCTATTTCTGAATTCCTTCTTTCTTTCAAGTCTCTGCATCCATCTCCTGTATGCTTCCTTTTTGCCATGGAGCTTTCCCAGGAATTTCCTGCTTCCTCAAGCATCTCTCCTGAATATCTCTTCTTGTTTTCCTGACTGTTGGTGCAGACGGTCTTGGACTTGAAAAGCGCTGTCCTTGAAGACCAGCTCTACTGAGCTCTGCTGCCCTTCTGTGCTGCTCACATGGGCTCCCCCACTACAAATCACAAGACTAGGCCAAAGCCTCCTCCTCTGAGGTCGGGCCTCTGCACTTTTCTATTTTCCTTCCTGTCACGAACCGATAAAGGTCCGGTTGTGAAAGGTACGAATTTCTCAGTTACAGAATTAAGACACAACGGTGTCATACGCATATGTTGGTTCTTTATTTCATTCAGACAGAAAGGGTGATGGTGGGACAGAAAGAGAAAAGAGGAGAGACAGGAAAAGAGAAAATAAGTGTGGAGAAAATACCACAATGGAGAGTCAGTGTCCTAAAGTCCGTCTTACAGAGTGGGTGGGGTGGGCACCTCAAAAGGATGACAATGGCTCCACGGAGAATCGGCGTCCCGAAGGTCCATCTGAGTGGGGTGGAGATCCTCAGACGGGTTCATGCAGCGACACTTTTTGTAGTCCTGTGTATCAGCCCCCCCCTTCTTGATGTTTTGGGGGCCTTTACCAGTCTTTCCATCTTAGGAGGTCAGGTGCTTCCTGCCTGTGGTTTAGCTTGTGATTGCTGCATCATGCTGATCTGTCTCTGTGGTGGTGGGCGTTAGCTCTCTGCAAATGCAAGGCCCGCTTGTTCTTGGTAAGCCGTGCGGTTACCTGATGTCCAGCAAGACAGTGTCCACAAAGTCATTTTGCATCCCCCAGAGCAGGCCTCCATTGTGCAGTCCCTTGGCAATGCTGTGCATGCTTGGTATCGTCCCGGGCCTGAGCTCATGCACAGGGTTTGGCTCTATTCTGGGGGAAGGGTACAAAAACAAGACACCCCGTTTTGCAGTTCTTGGAGTTTATAAGCACATGTTGCTGCTTCAGCTACAAAACCAGGATATTTGTCTAGACATTCTTTCACAGTTATTGAAGTTTTTAGCATTGTGGTTTGTGGACGTTTTGCTCGGTTTCATCCATCCTTTAGCGATATTGAGACATTAATTAACCTTTTCTGTCTCTGACAAGGGAGGTAGATTTAGATTAGATATTAGGAATTTTTTTTTTTAAACTGAGGGTGGTGGAACCCTGGCCCAGGTTGCCCAGAGAGGTGGTGAATGTCCCGTACCTGGTAAAATTCAAGGCCAGGTTGGATGAGGCTCTGAGGAACCTGATCTGCTTGAAGATGTCCATGCTCCCTGCAGAGGTGTTAGACTAGACAACATTTAAAGGTTCCTTCCAAACCTAAATATTCTAGGATTCTAAAATTTCCGCTTAAATAATATTATTCTTGGCATTCGATTCCTGGGTTCTTTTGATCCAAACACCTCATGTAAAAATGGCGCTAGACTCCTTGTGTAGAGAGACACAATAAAGAAACCAGTTCAAAATTGTTTTTCCAAGCTCCCATCTCTATTGAACTTCTCTGGAGCAAGGTGCAGCTGCAGCATGCAGGAGGGGTTCAGGAGCCAAGAGCCCAGGTGCCGCATGGGGACCTACAGCCTTTCCAGTGCTCTCCAGTTTCCCCCTGCCCTTGCACCTTGTTCAGAATCAGATCCCTCTCAAGTACCCAGGTGCTGCTTTGAGCTTCAGAGAGTCAGAAGCCTCACCTCATCTCTCAGCAATAGGATTATCTCTTCATGCAGCTCCTTCACTGTGTTTGTATCTACCTGTGAAAAGCATCTCCAGTGAGGTTGTCCCTTGTGGGTGGTGAACCTCATTGGAAGCACCTTAGACTTAGCATACAGATGAGGAGTGTGGGTTCTTGTTTATTAAACTTTACCATCCTCTCCTTCCCTTTGTTTGCAATGAAGGAAACCCTGCTGTGCCTGTGTGCAGCCAGGTCTCTCAGGAAAGCAGGTGGGAGTTGGTGCAGAGGAGCTGTCACCTCCAGCTGCAGACTTGGGTGGAGAAGTCTGGTGTCAGGAAAAGTGATGCAAGTCCCAGGGGGCTGATGAAAGAAATGGTGGGGCTGGAGTGGTGAGGAATCAGGTTGTCCATGCAGTGTCTGACCTCCAGGAGGAGCTGGTCCTACCCATCCTGATACCATTAGCAAATCCCCTGCATCCATATCAACTGGACAATGCTGCAATCACTCCTTCTGACAACTGAAAAAGTAATAAAATTGAAAGAAAATTAAGAAACTTAAAAGTAAAAAATACTTTTGTGTTAAATACTCAGTGAAAACTTCCCCTTTATGTCCACTCTGGAGACCTCTCCAATTAGCTGTCCAAGACTTGAAGATTGTAGGAAATAATTGGAAGAGTCATGGCTTTTTGCATTTTAACGAGCCCCAGGGTGCATTTGGTGCTGAGACCATGAACCTCAGACACTGAGAGGAGCCTGGACAAACTCCTGAAGAAGCCAATGTCAGAAGCAACCCCTACAGTTTCAGGGAGTATTAATGGGTCCCACTGGGGATCCTTACCAACAAAGCCTCCCTGGGGGCTGATTAGAGGAGAAAATGGGAGGCAGAGATGAGAGGCAGGCAAAGGCGATGTAAAGGTGGCTCTGATGCTGAGTGAACCTCCATGTGTTGCATGAAGACAAAGGGCCATGGCCTGACCCCCAGCCCCTGGGAAGGGAGATCCTGTGGGTCACACATTGCTCAGGGCTTTTCCTGGGGCAGTGTGATGTGGGAATGTGTGATGCCAAGTGCAGAACTACGGTGCGATGGTTATGGGTCTCTCCTTGGTGGGGTGAGGAGGCCTTCATGTCCTGGTCCCACCAAGGTATGGTGTCTCCTGGTAGGCCTTGGTGGTTCACATAACAGCCATAGTGGTGATAAAGACCTTGTCTCTGTTGGGGGCTTTTAGCCTTGCCACAGCCCTTGACCATCTCCACCACAGGGTGTTCTACAGAGTCTCACATCTGCGGCTCTTTCCCTGCAGGCTTTAAAAATCTTCCTTGCTTCCCCACCTCGCTCTCACCTGAAGATCTCACTGCCCTTACGCTTTCCATTCCCTCTAGCTGTTCCTTGAAACACAAAGCGATGGTATGGTCCAGGATCTCTGTTGGTGACCTGTACAGAACAGAACTACCCTTGGAGAGACATTTCTTTCTGGTTTTTTTTCCCTGTCTCAACAGCCTAAGTTACACTTTCTTCCATTATTTCCTTGTCATGCTTTTACTACTGTGAAACAAAGCTCCACCATCTCTGAAACCACCCTTCAAGCACTCTCAGGCTACTCCTACTCTCAGCCTCTCCGTCTCTGGGCCAAAGATGCCCAGGTCCTTCTTCCTCTATTCACAGAACATATGCTTGAGGCTCTGAAGCCCATCTTGGCAGACCACCTCTGGGCACTCTCCAGCTCCTCCCAACTCCTCCAAAATGTGGAACTGCAGACAGGGACACACCTGTGTATGGAGTCACACCAGTGCTGGGTTGAAGGGGAAGGTAGCTCAAGTGGTCTGATTTGACACATTCTTCCTAATGCAGCCCCAGCTGGCCTTGTTCATGGTGAGCAGGCACCACTGGCTTGTATGGCGTCCCTCGTAGTGCCTTCTCCTCAGAGTCACTTCTCAGCATGTCGGGTTACAGTTGGCCCAATAAATGGGGTTGTTCTCCCCTCTGGTGCAGGACTGGCCACTTCTTCTGGCAAACTTCAAGAGGTTTCTCTTGGCCAATTCCCCAAGTTACTCAAAGTTCTCCTGGACTTAAGCTCCATTTGGTCGGCTGTTAATGTCTGTGTGCTGATGGCTCACCCTGAATGAGGTGTGTCTGACACAATAACAGCAGGAGAAGTTTCAGGACACTATATAAAAAATAAAAGACGTACTAGTTTAATTTCTGTCCCAGCTATGAATTACTGTGACAACCATCTCGGCAACACCAAATGAGGATACAAAGCAAGCAAATCAAGCACCAGTGGAAACCGAGTCGATGAAAGTTGGTGTGCCAGGCAGTGTTCGTGGAAAAAGTTATACCTATATAGACAGACAGACAATATGACTCCCTCCAGGAGCTGGTCTTCAACCCTTCTGGCCAATGTTCTTCTGTCTTCTCTTGCTGACCCCTCAGCTCTCAGATACAAAAATAAGGCATATACAGCGTGAAAGCAAGGATGAATAACTGGGAGAAACAAACAGATATTATCCACGCATCCAGGAATGAAGTCAGGAAAGCTAATACCCAAATGGAATTGAATCTGGCCAGGGATGTCAAATCAAAGACAACAAGAATGGCCTCAACAAGTACATAGGTGAGAAAAGGAAGACTATGGAAAACGTGGGCCCCTTGCTCAACGATCAAGGGACTGGCTTACACAAGACATGGATAACATGGAGGTACTGAATGCTTTCTTCACCTCTGTCTTCACTAGCAAGACTGGCTTTCAGGAATCCCAGGTCCTAGAGACCAGTGGGAATGGCTGGAACAAGGGAAATATACTCTAGGTAAAAGAGTTAGGGGTCAGGGAACAGTGACTTTTTGATGTCATTTTGAGGACACTCTTGATAATCTTTGATCGATGATGGTGACTGGGAGAAGTGCCTGAAGACAGGAGGAAAGCAAATGTCAGTCCCATATTCAAGAGTGGCAAGAAGGAAGAACGAGGGAACTACAGGTCTGTCACCCTCAGTTTGATCCCCTGGAAGGTGATGGAGAAGCTAATCCTAGAAACCATTAACAGACACTTAAAAAACAATAAAGTAATCAGGAGTTGTCCGCGTGGCTTCACCAAGGGGAAATCATGCTTAAAAACTTGATAAACCTCTAGGATGAAGCGACTGACCCAGTAGATGAGGGGAGAGCAGTGGATATTGCCTGCCTGGCCTTCAGGAAGGCTTTCAACACTGTCTGCCCTAGGATCCTCATACAGAAGCTGTTGCTGTGTGGACTGGATGAGCAGACTGTGAGGTGGGACGTGAGGAAACTCATGAAGTGCAACAAGGGGAAGCACAAAGTCCTACCCCTGGAGAAGCACAGCCTCATGCACCAATGTTTGACGGGGACAACCAACTAGGAAGCAGCTTGGCGGGAAAGGCCTCAGGGGTCTCGCTGGGCACCAGGTTGAACATACGCCAGTAACATTGTGTGGATGGCCACACTCAGAGAGTGGTGGTCAGTGGCTCAATGTCCAGGTGGAGACTGGTGACGAGTGGCGTCCCTCAGGGGTCCGTATTAGGTCCAGCCCTGTTGAACATCTTTGTTGGCGACATGGACAGTGGAACAGAGTGCACCCTCAGCAAGTTCGCTGACGACACCAAGCTGTGTGGTGCCGTCGACACGCTGGAAGGGAGGGATGCCATCCAGAGGGACCTTGACAGGCTGGAGAGGTGGGCCCGTACCAACCTCATGAAGTTCAACCAGGCCAAGTGCAAGGTCCTGCACCTGGGTCATGGCAATCCCAGGCACAAATCCAGGCTGGGCGGGGAATGGATTGAGAGCAGCCCTGAAGAGAGAGACTTGGGGGTGCTGGTGGATGAGAAGCTCAACATGAGCCAGCAATGAGCCCTTGCGGCCCAGAAGGCCAACCGCATCCTGGACTGCATCAAGAGAAGCGTGGCCAGCAGGTCGAGGGAGGTGATTCTCCCCCTCTACTCTGCCCTGGTGAGACCCCACCTGGAGTACTGTGTCCAGTTCTGGAGCCCCCAACACAAGAAGGACATGGACCAGATAGGTGATCAGAACTTCATTCTGTAGGTATTTGGATTTTCTGTTTTTACACAGCAAAATGAAACAAATATTGATCCAACCCACTTATTTTCACACACAGTAGATGCCTCTCCAGCACTGCTGGTTTGCATGGGTACTCTGGACTGCCAGCTAGGAACTGATATTTCTGACAAAAGCATTGGTGCACACTCAAATGGAGTCCTCTGTGCAGTTTTGGAACTCACCGTTTTAAAAGAAAGTGAAGGTCCTTTAGTGTGCCCAGAAGTCGTCAACAAAGTTGGTGAAAGGGCTGGAAGGCATGTGCTATGAGGAGCGGCTGAGGACTCCGGACTTGTCTAGTTTTGGGAAAAGGAGACTGAGGAACAACCTGATTGCTCAGACTATCAGAGTGTGTCCGGAGGAGGGCGACCATGATGGTGAAAGGTCTCAATTGCAAGGTTTCTGCGGAGCAGCTGAGGTCACTTGGTTTGTTCAGCTTGGAGAAGAGAAGGCTGAGGGGTAACCTCATTGCAGCCTACAACTTCCTCAAGGCGGGCAGTGGTGGAGGAGGTGCTGATCTCCTCCCTCTGGTGCGCAGTAATAGGACAAGTGGAAATGAAATGAAGCTGCGTCAGGGGAAGTTCAGATCAGAAATAAGGAAAAGATTCTTCACTGAGAGGATGGCTGGCCACTCAAACAGGCTCCCCAGGAAACTGGTCACAGCACAAAGTCTGTCAGAGTTCTAGGAGCATCTGGATGATGCTCTTAGTCATATGGTTTGGGTTTAGGTAGTCCTGCGAGGAGCAGAGGAGCTGGACATAGTGATTCTGTGGGCTCCTTCCAACTGGAGATATTCTAGGATTCTGTCGTTCTAGAATCCTTGTCACATCTGACTGAACTGTTCTGTTCTGTTCTATTGTATTCTATTCCATTCCATTCCTTTCCATTCTAAACAAACCAGAACTCCTAGTGTAAAACAACCGCCAGGTCATGTGTCTGTGACTGGCAGGTTCTCAGGCACAAGTGACATCATAGTCAACACCACAGCCCTGTGTCTGCTGATGGCCAGTCACTCAAGCACACTGGAGACTAAAGTAAGCCCATGTTCCCCTCCATGGCCAAGTGCCTCCTACTGGCCTATGACCTTCTCAGAAACAATTGATGTCATAAAAATAAGCCAAAACCATCCGCCTTCTTGTGGCCTATCAACTGATGAAACAAAAGTAAAATCATTGTGATCTTCCAAGACATGTATCTTTCAACTTCTCCAGTAGACACAACCAAGCCATGTTCCTGCTGCTGACCTGTCCTGTACTCTAGTGGAAGGGACTTGCCAACTCATATTCAAGGCCTCTTCCTGGAAGGACTCACCAGGAACTTGGGCAGAGAGGATCTCACAATCAGTGTGGCAGCCAGGCACCTTCTGCTGGCCTGTCAGGTTGCTGACAGATGTGAGCTTAGAAGTACCTATCCCAGCCACGAGTCAAGGGCTGACCTATCAGCTCCTTCAGAAAGAAGTGACCTCACAGCCCCTTTCCCAGCCATGTTCTTGCTGCTGGCTTCTCAACTCCAAAGAGAGAAGTGACCTCACAGCCTCCCTCACAGCCATGTGCCTCCTGCTGGTCCATGAGATCCTGAGGCACAGCTGACCACACCACAGCACGCTCACCCATCTCCCCCTTGCGGCCTATGAGCTGATCAGATACAGGTCACCTCACATTCCTCTTCCAACACCATGACATTGCTCTTGGTCCTCACGATCCCTGCCCTGCCCCAAGGGACCACACAGCTGAAGGCAGGGTGAGGAGAGAGGATGATTATGAGCGCGTTAGAGCGTGGGAAAGAGGGTTTCAGCAGTTAGGGTAGGGCTGTGGGATTAGAGCTCACCTTTGAGAGTTAGGGATTAGGCAAAGGCTTAGGGGCAAGGTCTGGTGTTCTGCTGAGGGTGCCTGGTTAGTGTTTAAGGCGTGGGCTAGCTTTGTGGGCTAGGGTTTTGATTAGGGCTGGAGCCAGGGCTAAGATTAAGGCTAGAATTTAAATACCAGAGATAAAGGCTAGGGGCTAGGGTGAGCAGTAGGGTAAGAGTGCGGGTAAGGGATTGTGCGTTTGAGATTTGGCTTAGGTGTAAGGTTTGAGGTTAGGGACAGCTTAACCTCAGTTAGGTCAGTACTGGTGGATTGCTGTCAGGGTGAGCAGTGGCCTTTAGGAACAGGTTAGGGCTTAAGGTTCCTGGTTAGAGATAGTGTCAGGGATTCACATGAATGTTTCACAGTCGGTGTTTTCACAGCAACATCACTATAACCCATTTGTCCTCCTCAAAATATTTTTTAATCTTTTGGCCAAGTCTCTCTTCCCTCCCCCAGAGCTCTCATCTCTCTTGCCCAGCCTTCTCCTAACCTCCCCCAGTGTGTCATCTTATTGGGGGCAGCTTGCTGACGACCTTCATGACCGCACAGTATCTCTCTCCCTGCTGCTGACCAGTCAGAAGTGACCTCACAGCCAGTGTCTGAGAGGAAACGTTGTGCTGCTGTGCTTGAAATTACAGCCTCTTCACGGCCCACCCAGCAGCGCTGGAGGAAGGTGATGCCCTGCACCATCACAGAGGTACCCTGCCTGCAACCCAGCTCATGCACCAGAAGGGTTCCTGGGCTCCCTTTCCCACACGGGTGCTCCAGTCAGCACAGGGTATCTTGGATGCAGTGGCCACCTCTGTGTAACCAACTGAATCTAGTCCAGAATGGGAGTTTTTGAAAAACATTGAAAGCTATGCAGAGAAAGCACTCTGAAACAGCTTCTTTTCTGGCAGCATTAGGCTTTTAATGATTTTTTAATGAAATTTTGCTGATCACGGAGGGATTCTGCTAGTATCTGGCTCCTTGGAGGACTGTCTGCTACTGACAGCATTTACTTTTGATCATCCAACCAGCTTCCTACCAGCCACATCATCCACCTCTTCAGGCCACATGTTAACAATCTGCTCTAAGGAGACTACGGGAGATCACTTTCAAGGACTTGGAAAAGTTCAGGTACACAACACGCCCTTCTCCCCCTACCACATGCATTCAGCAATCTCTTTCTTGTCCTTTAGATGCCACCAGCACCCTTCTGCCCCTTCCCACACCACAAGCCTTCTCCATATCACACATTTCCAGAGGAGAGCACACGAGGCAGAGCACATCAGTCCAGGTCCACGGGGCCTGTTCAGAAGAGAACCAGAAGTGATTTCTCCCAGCAGGCCCATGAATCCAATGGGTTCTCGGTGTGGCGCAGAGCTTTCCTGAGCATTTTCCTCAGGGTTCCCCTTCCCCCCAGACTTTCTAGTCTAAAGGCTGTAGATGAAGGGGTTGACAAGGGGTGTGAGGAACGTGTAGAGAAAGGACTTTGTCAAATGATCACAGGAAGACTTGTCTGGGCATCACACACCCAAGGTACGGGCGTCATGAAAAACAGTGGCACAAGTGAGGTGAGAGGAGCATGTGGAAAAGGTCTCTACCTGCCTGCACACGCTAGATGGGAGATCTGCTCCAGGGTGGCAGCTCTGATGCACACAGGATGGCCACGTGAACAGAAAGGGGGGGATGGGATCTAAAAAGCAGGTTATGAATGGGAAGAGCATGGGTGTCACGGTGTCACCATGTGAGAGCTCCAGCAATGGGGTGAATTCACAGAAGAAGTGGTCAGCTCTGCCTGGGCCACAGAAATATATCTGGGACATGACTGCAATGATTAATGCTGATGGCAGAAATCCTCCTAGGGAAGGTGCAGTTGTCCTCTGGAGACAGATGTCGCAGTTCATGAGACTTGTAAACAGCAGAGGGTGGCACACAGCCCAGTACAGATCATAGGGTGTGGTCCCACTCAGCAAGAATGACAACTACAAAACCTATAAAGGCTGGGGCAGTAAGGAGTTCCACTATGAGTCATACATTGAAGAAGATGGACACAGGATCGCTTCTGGAAAACATTCAGTCATCATTTTCCATGCTGCTTCCTTGAGCTCCTGGTTCCTCATGCTGTAGATGAGGGGGTTCAGTGCTGGAGGCACCAATGAGTACAGAGCAGCAACCAGTAAATTCAAAGATGAGGAGGAGATGGAGGGGGGCTTCAGGTAGGCAAACATGGCAGTGCTGAGAAAAAGGGAAACCACGGCCAGGTGAGGGAGGCACGTGGAAAAGGCTTTGTGCCGTCCCTGCTCAGAGGGGATCCTCAGCACAGCCCTGAAGATCTGCACATAGGACACAAATATGAACACAAAACAGCCAACAAAGACAAAAGCACTAAATGCAAGAAGTTGAAATTCCCTGAGGTAGGTTTCTGAGCAGGAGAGCTTGAGGATCTGGGCGATTTCACAGAAGAACTGGTCCACAGCATTGCCCTGGCAGAGTGGCAGTGAAAATGTATTGGCAGTGTGCAGCAGAGCATTGAGAAACCCACTGCCCCAGGCACCTGCTGCCATGTGGACACAAGCTCTGCTGCCCAGGAGGGTCCCATAGTGGAGGGGTTTGCAGATGGCAATGTAGCGGTCATAGGCCATGACAGTGAGAAGCCAGTACTCTGCTGAAAGGAAAAAGATGAATAAAAAGGCCTGTGTAGCACATCCTGAGTAGGAGATTGCCCTGGTGTCCCAGAGGGAATTGGCCATGGCTTTGGGAACAGTGGTGGAGATGCAGCCCAGGTCAAGGACAGAGAGGTTGAGGAGGAAGAAGTACATGGGGGTGTGGAGGCGGTGGTCACAGGCTATGGCAGTGATGATGAGGCCGTTGCCCAGGAGGGCAGCCAGGTAGATGCCCAGGAAGAGCCAGAAGTGCAAGAGCTGCAGCTCCCATGTGTCTGCGAATGCCAGGAGGAGGAACTCAGTGATGGAGCTGCTGTTGGACATTTTCTGTTTCTGGGCATGGGGACCTGTCCAAGGAGAAAAGGCAATGAGATAAGGCAGCGTCGTCTAAGCAAAACCTACTCCAGTTCCCATGGAACCACCCCAGACTTCCTTGCCCCTTTCAGGGAGACGTTTCTCATGTTCCTTGTATGAGCTCCACATGGTGCTGGCGGAGGTGCCACTGGGAGCAGGGAGCACTGCTGTGATGTCTTGAAGGGCAAGTCCTGCCCTACAGAAATAGGTAAATAGGAACACAGAATCATCTCAGATTAAAGTCTCAGGAATTTCGCCGATGACACCAAGTTGTGTGGTGCCGTTGACACGCTGGAAGGGAGGGATGCCATCCAGAGGGACCTGGACAGGCTGGAGAGGTGGGCCCGTGCCAACCTCATGAAGTTCAACTAGGCCAAGTGCAAGGTCCTGCACCTGGGTCATGGCAATCCCAGGCACAAATACAGGCTAGGCAGAAAATGGATTGAGAGCAGCCCTGAGGAGAAGGACTTGGGAGTGCTGGTGGACAAGAAGCTCAACATGAGCTGGCAATGCGCCCTTGCAGCCCAGAAGGCCAACCGCATCCTGGGCTGCATCAAGAGGAGTGTGGCCAGCAGGTCGAGGGAGGTGATTCTCCCCCTCTGCTCTGCCCTGGTGAGACCCCACCTGGAGTACTGTGTCCAGTTCTGGAGCCCCCAACACAAGAAGGACATGGACCAGTTGGAGAAGGTCCAGAGGAGGGCCACGGAGATGATTAAAGGGCTGGAGCACCTCTCTTATGAGGCCAGGCTGAGAGAGTTGGGGCTGTTCAGCCTGGAGAAGAGGAGGCTCCGGGGAGACCCGATAGCGGTCTTCCAGTTCCTCAAGGGGGCCTACAAGAAAGATGGGGAAAGGCTGTTTAGTAGGGCCTGGTGCAATAGGACGAGGGGTAATGGTTTTAAAATAGAGGGGGGTAGATTTAGATTAGAAATTAGGAAAAAATTTTTTATGATGCGCATTATAGAACACTGGAACAGGTTGCCCAGAAATGTGGTGGAAGCCTCATCCCTGGAAACGTTCAAGGCCAGGCTGGATGAGGCTCTGAGCAACCTGCTCTAGTCAGGGATGTCCCTGCTCCTTGCAGGGGGGTTGGACTAGATGACCTTTGAAGGTCCCTTCCAACCCTAACCATTCTATGATTCTATGATTCTATGAAATCTACTTTTGATACCAATGAGCTTTGCAACCTTGCTGCTCCCAATTTGCTTCACAGCAAAGTGACTCTGCAGAGCAAGAGAATTCCCTGCGGCTTAGCACAGAGTGAGCGGAGCTGGTCTGTCTCTCCGTCCCAGATGCCCTGGACTTGCAGCTTTCTGAGACTGAAGGTGATCACACTGCTGTGTTTCTGTGAAAAGCCAGCAGACACTGCTGAGAGCAAAGGGATCCACTGCAGACCACAGAATGTCTCACCCTTACTCGGGGTCTCAGCACCTCGCTTCTAGCCCACAGCACTCACGGCTCATTTCACCAACACAAAAGCAGGGTTTTGGCCTTAGCATCTCTCTGCTGAACCATGGGGTGTGCAGGTAACACAAAGATGTTATGGGAGATGTTTTCATCCTGAAAGGAAACTCACAGCCTGGAAGGATACTGGAAGAAGTTACAGTAAGAGTTTTAAAAATGGTATCTCACTGAGGGAAAACCAGCTCCTGCCCCAGCCCCACAGCCTGCGTTGCCCACAGCCCCACAGCTGAAAGCTGGGACACTTGTTCCCACGGACACAGCTGCAGGAAAGGACCCACAAGATCAGGGGGTGACTCTGCAGCTGGAACTCCCCTCCCCAGACAGCCTGACAGCAAGAACAAGATCCCAGCAGCAACACCACAGAGAGGTGGAGGCACAAGGGCAAATACAGCCAGGGCGCGGCTGAGAGAGGACAGGGCAGAGGCAGGTGGGCACTGGGGACAGCGTCCCCCTCCCCCAGCTGTGCGTGCCCCCTCCCCGACACCACCATTGCCGGGCAGCTGCTCTCAGCCCCTGTGCTCTGCAGAGGGCAGTGGGCACGTGGCTGGAGAGCTGCAGCACGGCTCTGCTGGAGCTCTGGCTGCAGAGGAGGGGGTTCATGGCTGGGACCCCGCAGCCCTGAGGGCAGAGGCTTGGGTGGGTGGGAGAGGAGGCCGGGGGCTTGCTCAGAGCAAGGGGTCTGCACTGGAGGGGATGCTACAGAGATTTCTGAATTCTCCCTCCCACAACATTTCTGGGTTTAGTTTCCTCTCATTCCTTGATCGTAACTGTGATGCCTGGCGATTTTCCTCCTGGGAGGAGTTTCCCTGTCTGATCTCTTTTCCCTGTCAGCACTCACAGACCCCATCCCACCCTCTGTGCACTCTCCCTGGCCCTACACACACCTGCCTGTTTGCAGAGCACTGGCTGGGTTCCTGTTCCTGTTTGGAGGTTCCAAAGGCCAGGGCAGGACAACGCTGCTGGGTGCAGCACGGGTGATGCTGGTGCTGTCCCTGGGCAGAGAAGTGGCTGAAGGCACTTGAGGAGGCGCTTAGCAGACCAACTGACCACTCACACTTACAGCTCAGGAGTCTCAAGGACTTGTCCAAGTTTGACAGCTCCTTTTTTGATTTCTCTTTCCCTCCCCACCTTCATTAGACCCCTACCCTTTTGTTAGGAAAACAAAAACAGAGACTCAGGAAAGCGCTTTATCTCTATAGCAAACCCTGCCTTGACCTTCCTCTTGACACATACCCTTGGAAGTTTCCCAGTGGTGACGTGGAGCTGTGAGCAGCCCTGACCCACACAGCACCCTCTCGACAGCAGAAGGACCCTGCTCAGCCACAAGTTGTTCCTCCCACCCACAGCCTCTCCCCAAACACCATGGGGAGCTCCCCGGGCAGGCTAAGTGCTGAGGCCGGCAGAGGCAGAGTCCCTGCCCCAGCACACAGCCCCTGGGGCGCAGGGACCCTGCTCTGAAGGACAGCCCTGGGCACCCCTGGCTGCACACACACATTCACACCCTGCAGCCGTCCCTGGGAGAAGGCAGCCGTCGTGCCCTGTCCCTCTGGCCGTGTGTCGTAGTTCAGCCCCGATCGGACCAGACTACGCAGTCTCTCTCTCACTCCCCCCACCTTCCGAGAGAACAGGGAGAGAAAATATAAGGAAAAACGGCTCGAGGTTTGAGATAAGGACAGGGAGAAATCCTTAAAGTTACCGTCACGGGCAAAACAGACTCGACTTGGGGAAAACTATTCATTTATTACTACAAACAGCAGGATAATGAGACAGAGAACAAGATAACCTCCATCCACCCCTCCCTCTTCCCAAGCTTAACATTATCTCTACTACCTTCCCCCCCCTGAGCGGCACAGGGGGGAAGAGGGAATGGGGGTTGCAGTCAGTTCATCATATGTTGTTTTACGCCGCTGCTTCATGGTCGGGGGAAGAACTCCTCACATTCCTCCCCTGCTCCAGCGTGGGGTCCCTCCCACGGGCCACAGTCCTTTGTGGAACTGCTCCGGCGTGGGTGATCTCTTCCACGGAGTTCAGTCTCTCCAGAACAGCTGTCCCAGCGGGCCCTCCACGGGCCACAGCTGCCTTCAGGCATCCACCTCCCCCGGTGCGGGGTCCTTCACGGGCTCCAAGTGGATCTCTGCTCCTCCGTGGACCTCCATGGGCTGCAGGGGGACAACCTGCTCCACCATGGTCGTCACCACAGGCTGCAGGGGAATCTTGGCCAGGAGCCGCATTACTCCTCCCCCTCCTTCAGAACTGACCTTGGTGTCTGCAGCCGTTCCTCACAACAGGCTGGTAAATGTCTCTCAGGATCTTTTTTTACATCTCATTCACTTCTCATCTCCTCTCCACTTCTTGCAGCCGGGCTGGACCGAGTCGGGCCCAGTCGGCTGCCTGGCGAGAGGCCAGAGGGTGAGGCCTGCAAGGCCCATGAGGCCTGCGCCTCCCCCTCTGCGCCTCTGCCCCCGCTCAGCTTCTTCACATCTTCTCTTCTCTCTCTTTTTTTTCTGTTTTCCCATTCTTAAATACGTTATCGCAGAGGCGTTATCACGAGACATTCTGCTACCAATCGGCTCGGCCTTGGCCAGCAGTGGGTCCGCCCTAGGCCCGGCCAAGTCCCCTGAACAAAGGGGAGCGACTTCTAGCAGTTTCCTACAGAAGCTACCACCTTAGGCCCCCCCTCACTAAACAAAACCACGACACCGTGCAGCTGAGAAGCCCTCGTGTAGAACACATCCTGCTCCTCTACTGTGAAAGTCCTCCTGACCGGGGGAATGTGACAGCTTTTGGAGGTCTTTCCACAAACTACAGACACATTGACCTTCACGCAAGTACTTACCACGTAAAGGGCTGTGAATTTTTCTCTCCTGTTGAGTTCTCAACTCTTCTCCCACCCCAGGCTGCCTTTCATCTCTCTGTGCCTCGCTCCTCTCCCCTCAGCTCCTGCAGGCAGAGCCCTCAGCCCTGCTGCGCTTGGCAGAGGAGCTGCTCCTGGGCAGAGCTGTCTCTCTGCAGCGCTGCCCTGTTACCAGCAGCTCCCTCCATCCCAGGAGCCCGGCCCAGCTCAGCAGCAGAGGCCCAGCCCAAGGCAGCACTTTCTCTGTCCCCTCGGGGCTCCCTCCAGCTGTCCCTGGGGCTGCAGGGAACCTGCTGGGAAACAGCCTGCAGCCAGCACTGATGGTCCCTCAGCCGGGGAGAGAGGCTTCTTTCCAGAAGCACAATTTCTCCCCTCAAAGTTACATCTAATTTTTTTTTTTTTTTTAAATTGGTCAGGACTCCCAGACAGAGACAGGCAGGGATCTCCTTTACCCCTCCTGAGAGAAGGGGTTCAGCTGAGGCAATGAAGGCCTCTCATCCTGCGTTTCTGTTCCCAGCATTTGAAGGAGACTCAGCTCCCTCCCATGCACACCACAAACCTACTTCGGCCACTGATCAGGTGTGCACGGAATGGACACCTGCACGTGAGCGTCTTCTCTCAACTCCCACGCTCACTAGTGGAGATGGAGGGCAGGAGCGAGGTGTTCAGGTGCAAATACCTGGCCACAGGGGAGCTGCCGGAGGTGGTGAAGGTACCTGCAGGTAACTGCAAGCTCTGATGGAGAAGTTTGCAGAGACAGGGCAACATGTCAGAGATCATCTGTTCTCCAAAGACAGCATCCTCTAGGCACAGCAATGGTTCACATCAAAACTCAGTTGACACTCAAAGTGGCATTCAGAGGCACCAATGTGAGCTGCTGCTACTTCAGGAACAGTTAGAAAGGAACCAGAAGTCTTGTGGGATGACTGCTAAATTTGGAAAGAGTCGGTGTAGGGAGAATTGCAGAATCATAGAATGGTTAGGGTTGGAAGGGACTTTTAAAGATCATCTCGTCCAACTCCCCTGCAAGGACCAGGGACATCTCCACCCTTATCAGGTTGCTCAGAGCCCCGTCCAACCTGACCTTGAATGTTTCCAGGGCATCCACCACCTCTCTGGGCAACCTGTGCCAGTGTTCTACCACCCTCAGTGTAAAAAAAACTTTTCTAATGTCTAATCTGAATCTGCCTCTTTCTATGTTCAAACTATTACCTCTCATCCTATCACAGCAGACCCTACTGAAGAGTTTCTCCCCATCTTTCCTGTAGGCCCCCTTTAGGAACTGGAAGGCTTCTATAAGGTCTCCCCAGGGATTTCTCTTCTCCAGGCTGAACAGCCCCAACTCTCTCAGCCTGCCCTCACAGGAGAGGTGCTCCAGCCCTCTGATCATCTTTGTGGTCTCCTCTGGACACACTCCAACAGGTCCATGTGCTTCTGATGCTGGGGTCTCCAGAACTGGATGCAGTACTCCAGGTGGGTCTCATGAGAGCAGAGTAGAGGTAGATCTGAGATAATCTATGTCTTTGCCTCAGTTGCCCCCAGCAACATCTCCCAGACTTTTGTGCTTTGAGGCAGGATTCTGGATGAGAACAACCAAGGGTGGATGGGGATCAAGGCAGGGGTTACTTGAGAAAACTACACCCTTACCAGTCCTTGAGACCAGGAGATTTGCAGACAAGGGTGCTGATAAAGTGTTTTTTCCTCAGGAGATCCTGGTCCGTTACGATCCCACTTAGGAAGGTGATCAAACTCCATGAGGTATCATTTCAACTGCTGTTCGTTAGGTCTAGCACTATAAGAGGAGTATCACAGAGGCAATCTTGTCTCCCTTGAGAAGGTGAGAACCCCAGGTGGTGAAACATTGAACGGGCTTCCGATCCAAACACTGCACAGCCTGTAGACCCCATCCATAGAACACTGCCTTCTGTTTTGGCCAGTCAAGCTACTACAGGATTTTCTCACTAGGAAACAACTCCATTCATCTTCTCTACAGTCAAACTGAAATGATGTTTTCATGAGATCTTTCTGCTGCACTGTGCGATACAGGCAAAGCCACGCAGCAGACGTAATGTCCAGTACAAAGCAGGACCAGCCTGCAGACTCTGTGTGACACTGCTGCTGAGGCTGTCCTGTGGCCAAAGGATCCATGCAGCACAGCACAGGTTTCAAGGCCATGGTGTACGTGCAGCACAGTGCAGTTCAGCGCTAACTGCTTGATGTACCATGGTCTTCTGGTAGGGATCAGTTTCCCTGTGAGAAGATTGTGTTCTTCTGTGGTGCCACAGCTGAGTTGCTGTGCCCCAAATGTGCACTGTCAGGAGGACCCCCATGTCTTGTCACAGCAATGTGACATTTTTGGATTGAATTAGATGTGGTAAGACACCTTGCTCAACTGGGGTGCTGCGATGGAGGGACACAAGCTCTGCCAGAGGGAATGGCAGGGAGGATGAGGATGAGGAGGATGACCAATGTGTGAAGGAGCAGCTTCTCTATGAGCTGGGCAAGAGGTTGAGTTAGCTTGTGTGAGTGAGGATGGGAGAAGAAGTCAGTACGGTGACATTGTCTTGGCAGATCTAAACTACGTGATCGAGCAGAGTAGGCAGAAAAAGTCTTCTGTCAGCAACCTGAGGAAGTCTCCAGCTTAACGAGCTGGTTCCCATGGGGGACGGTAAGTGCCCTGGCATTCACTGGCCAGGCAAACAACACGGTGCCAACAATCTGGAGGTTCTTGGGATGACTTCTTAGCACAGCTGCCAGGTGGGACAACAAGGGTGATGCTCACCTGGACCTGATGCTGACCAAGAACAAAGAGCTGGCCATGGCTATGACAATCTGTGTCAGCCTTGGCTGTCATCACCATGAAATAGCAGGGTCCCAAGCACAAAGGGCAGTAAGCAAGGCCAGCAGCAGAGCACGGGCCCGTGGACTGCGGAGCAGGAGTCTGTGCTGTCCTTGGGAGACTGATACAAGCGGTGCCTTGGGGAGCAGCTCTGAAGGGTGGAGGAGCTCAGGCAATCCGGTAGGCCTTACAGGACAGCCTCCTCCAAGGACAAGAGTGATCTCTCCAAATAACCTTGGAAAGAAGCAAGCATCTCAGGAGGCTGCTTGTCTGAACTGCCTGAGCTCCAGGACAGAAAGGCAGCACGCAGGAGGTGGAAGCAGGGGAAGCTGCAAAGGAGGAATTTAGATTTCACGAGAGCTCCCATAGTCTTGATAGTTGCGGAGAAGGGGAACAGAAGCAAAATGAGCTGATCCAGGCTTAGAGGGTCATGCCGAACGAGTCACACTCTGCCTGGAGGCCTGTAACAAGTGTGCACTGCAGACATTTGCATCTTGACTGCATGCCTCAGGCTAGGAGATGGGGAATGTCCCTGGCTGTACCAGTCCATCCACGTCTCTCGAGATGTTGAGTCTAGATGGTGCAGAGGGCCACAAAGATGATCAGTGGGCTGGAGCACCTTTCCTATGAGGACAGGCTGAGAGAGTTGGCACTGTTCAGCCTGAGAAGAGGAGGCTCAAGGGAGACCTTATAGGGGCCTTCTGGTACCCCAAGGGGGTCTACAGTAGAGATAGGGAGGAACTCTTCAGTAGGCCTGTTGAGGAAGAATGAGGGGTAATGATTTTAAAATAGAAAAAGGTAGATTGAGATTAGACACCAGGAAAATTCTTTTTACAGTGGAGGTGGTGGCACACAGGAACAGGTTGCTCAGAGAGGTGGTGGATGTCCCATCCCTGGAAACACTCAAGGCCAGGTTGGACGGGGCTCTGAGCAACCTGGTCCGGTTGAAGATGTTCCTGCTCACTGCAGGGGGTTGGACTAGATGACTTTTAAAGGTCACTTCAAACCCAAACCATTCTACGGTCTATGATCTCGAGAGGTACCTCTCAAACTGAACTGTTCTGTGAGCATAAAGGAGAAAAGTAAGGCAGAAAGATGTGAATTACACACAGCCCACAGAAATACAGAGTGGATGCTGTGGAGAGGACTCATGGTGGATCAGAGGAGGAGTGTGAGGAAGAAGGAGGGGCAGAGTTGGACTGTCGTACACTGATGGAACCTTTCAATTTCCCACCCCCCTGTGCCTGTCAGGGTTGAAGTGTGTAGAAGAATTGGGAATGAAGGAGCAATGTGAGCCTGGGAAAAAGGAGTCTGGTGGGGGAAAGACTTTGATATTTTTGTTGTAGTTTCTCACTATCCACAGCTGTTAATTAACAATAAATTAAATTGATCTCTCCATCACCACTGACAATAATTAGTAAACGATTAGCCTGTCTTTATCTTGACCCATGAGCTATTCTGTCTTTTTTTTTTTTATTATTTTTGTCCTGTTGAGTCAGGTCAGTGGGTGAGCAGCTGAGTTGGTGTCCTGCTGCTGGTCAAGGTTAACCCACCACAGGACCACATCAGGACTGCTGTGTCCAGTATGGAGCTCACCAGCACAAGAAAGGCCCTGACAGACTGGAGCGAGTCCTGCAGAGGCCAGAAGCTTGGGGCCTGGAGCATGTTATGGTCAAGGAGAGGCTGAGTGAGCTGTGTTTTTTGAGATCCCTCAGAGCCAAAAACTGGAGCAAGGACCCAGGCCAGCTGGTGGGATCTCCATCAATGGAGATTTTCAGTAGTTGTCAAGACAAGGCCATGAGCACCTGATCTAGCTGGAGCTGTCTGAGAAAGGGCTTGGCTGACAGACCAGCTGTGGCAAGAGCTGTGGTACTGGGTGTGTAATGACTTCCAACAGGAAAATAGTTTCCTTTTTATTAGTAATGCTGGTGGAGTTGGGCATCACTGAGCCCTGGAGGAAGAAGGAGGTGATCATGCATCAGAGGGTCCTTCTCAGGGCTGGGGTCTCTGGGCAGAAGTGGAACTGGCCAGTGTGTGGGACTGGTCTGGGACAATTTTTTCTGAGTCAGCTTCTTGGGATGTCAATGGAACATGGCACAGACCCTTAATCCCAACTGCATCGTTTGCCCTCTTCTCTGCCCCCACTATCTCCACCAACCAGGACAAATTCCTGGCCCTGGGGCTCCTCAAACAGCTCCCAACATCTCTTCACTTCCCTCCCTTGCCTGCTGAGTCCCCACTGACTCCTATGGCATTGCAGCATCCTCTTTGTGGATACCTTGATTCAATGCTTCGCTTTGGAACAACTTAATCTTTTGAGTTTCCATTCACTCCCACCCCGGGGTACATGGTGAGTCTGCATCCTGTCCTGACATCTTCATATTAATTTCCAGAGAAATTGTACATCCATCAGTGCGGTCATACATGAAGGAGGCTGAGGAGGCAATGGGCAGCCCATGCACCATCTCCACTGCCATTGGACTCCAAGAAGAGAGCCTTTAAAACAATAACTTCTGGTGCAATTAAACCCAATTAAATTGTGAGCTTAAGACAAAACATCAGGAGAATGCAAGGAGAAAAGGCACTTCAAAAGACCAATTCCTTGGAAAATTTTTCTGCAGCAATGTCGGAGGAAGAGCCCAGCCTTCAGACAATGCACACAGGAAATGTCCTTTTATTGAACAGGCTGCTAGTGGACGGGTCACATCAGGCACAGCGTGGTGCATGCACTCAGACACAACAGGATCAAGTCTCAAGACAAGTAGTAGAAACCGAGAAAATTTTATATAAGTAGAATTATCTGGGAGAAAAAGAACCTCAATTTCTCACCTAACATATACTTTGGGAAACATGCTGAGGAGGGGAGTTAGGCTGTTTGCAGTGCATCTGTGTCCCTTGGACCACTTTCCATAGGGCATTCTTCAGCTCCTGGTTCCGCATGCTGTAGAGGAGGGGGTTCACTGCTGGAGGCACCACCGAGTACAGAAATGACACCGCCAGGTTCAGAGATGGGGAGGAGATGGAGGGGGGCTTGAAGTAGGCAACCATGGCAGTGCTGATAAAGAGGGACACCACAGCCAGGTGAGGGAGGCACGTGGAAAAGGCTTTGTGCCGTCCCTGCTCAGAGGGGATCCTCAGCACAGCCCTGAAGATCTGCACATAGGACACAACAATGAACACAAAACAGCCAAATGCAACACAGGCGCTGACCACAAGAAGCCCAACTTCCCTGAGGTAGGAGTCTGAGCAGGAGAGCTTGAGGATCTGGGGGATTTCACAGAAGAACTGGTCCACAGCATTGCCCTGGCAGAGTGGCAGTGAAAATGTATTGGCAGTGTGCAGCAGATCAGTGAGAAACCCACTGCCCCAGGCACCTGCTGCCATGTGGACGCAAGCTCTGCTGCCCAGGAGGGTCCCGTAGTGCAGGGGTCTGCAGATGGCAATGTAGCGGTCATAGCCCATGACAGTGAGAAGCCAGTACTCTGCTGAAAAGAAAAAGACGAATAAAAAGGCCTGTGTAGCACATCCTGAGTAGGAGATTGCCCTGGTGTCCCAGAGGGAATTGGCCATGGCTTTGGGAACAGTGGTGGAGATGCAGCCCAGGTCAAGGACAGAGAGGTTGAGGAGGAAGAAGTACATGGGAGTGTGGAGGCGGTGGTCGCAGGCTATGGCAGTGATGATGAGGGCGTTGGCCAGGAGGGCAGCCAGGTAGATGCCCAGGAAGAGCCAGAAGTGCAAGAGCTGCAGCTCCCGTGTGTCTGCGAATGCCAGGAGGAGGAACTCAGTGATGGAGCTGCTGTTGGACATTTCCTTCCTTTGGGCACTGGGTGCTGTCCAAGGAGAAAAATTCAGAGAAGTGTTAGGACAGAAAACTCTGAGTAAAACCTCTTCCATCTCCCCTAGAACCTCCCACTCCCCCAGCCTCTGTCCTTCCAGAAAGACCTTCGTGCAGCTCCCTGGCTGAGCTCTGGGTTCTGCTGGCTGAGGGTGCAATGGGGAGCAGATGATGATGCCGTGGGCTCCTGAGGAGTCAGTGCTGCTGTGCACCAACAGGCAGGTAGGAACCAGCAGTGATCTCTGTTTAAATCCCCTCATGAAATCAACGACATTTCAGCATTGTCCCTCCCAACTCACCCGGCTGCAGAGCAGAGCTGTGGGGGGTTGGTTGTGTTTGTTTTACTTTTTGAAGGCAGACAGCCTTGAATTTTCTGTTCTGCTACAAGTGCTGCATTGGGAGAGCTGGGCTGCAAACAGGCAGACCCTTAGTGCAGAGTGAGTCCATTAAACTCGATCCCAGCTGCCCTGGGCTTGCACCTCTTTAATCTGGAGGATGATCACACCCTGCTGTTCCCTTGAAAAGAAAATTGGAGACTGCTGAGAGCAGAGGAATCCAGTTTAAAACTCCCCTCCCCAGTAAAACTCCCCTCAGTAAAGATCTGTGAGCTTTCTGACTCCTTGAAGATGGGGTGTCTGGCAAAAAGAGCCAGCTTCATCCCCACCCTCTGGACTGCATTGCCCAGAGACCCACAGGCCAGAAGAGGGCTTGGGCACCTTGCTGCCATGGACACATCTGCACGGCAAGGCCTGCAGGGACAGTGGCTGAGCTGCTGCTGAACCCCCATCCCCAGAGAGCCTGAAAACAAGAGCAGCAGCAGCAGGGGCAGGTGGAGAAAGAAGGAGAAATGCCCCAGTGCTTCTGCCCAGGGCAGCAAGGCCATGGAGGGGCTGAGGGGCACTCAGGAGTCTCCTGTGCTGGAGCTCTGGCTGCAGCGGCTACAACTCACAGAGCCCATCCCACCCACCGTGTGCTCACCCCTGTCATCAGGAAACCTCCTGGCAGCAGGACCCTGCCCAGGCCCATCTTTCTGTTGGCCAGTCCTAAGGAGTGGGTCAGAAAAACACTGAAGAGATGACTGAGCTCTCTGTAGGCAAAGGAATGATGAAGGAGCTTTATCAAGTTCCTCGCAGACCTGCTGATCTGTCAGTGTAACACTATAGGAGCCTCCTTCTCTTGTCCAAATGTTTCCAATGATGGGGCACCAACCACGTCTCTGGGCAACCTGCTCCTGTATTTCATGAACCTTATTGTAAAATTTTTTTTCCAAATATCTCGTCTGAATCTAGCTCTGTCTATTTTAAAACCAGTACCTTTCACCCCATCACAACAGGCCCTACTGAAGAGTTATTTCTGTAGGCCCCCTTTAGATATTGGACGACCGCTATAAGGTCTCCCTGGAGCCTTGTCTTCTGCAGGGTGAACTGCACCTCTCTCAGCCTGTCCTGATAGGAGAGGTGCTCCAGCCCTCTGATCATCTTCATGGACTTCCCTCGACTCTCTCCAACTGCTGACCTTTGGGTTCTGCTGGCTGAGGGTGCAATGGGGAGCAGATGATGATGCCGTGGGTTCCTGCGGAGTAAGTGCTGCTGTGCACCAACAGGCAGGTAGGAACCAGGAGTGATCTCTGTTTAAATCCCCTCATGAAATCAACGACATTTCAGCATTGTCCCTCCCAACTCACCCGGCTGCAGAGCAGAGCTGTCGGGGGGTGGTTATGTTTCTTTTGTTCCTGCCCCCTGTCCCACCTGAGGAGGCTTTGCTGAAGGCAGACATCCCTGGCATCTCTGCTACACTGCAGGTGCCATCCTGAGAGCCCTGGGAGGCAAAGGGACAGAGCCTTGGTGCACAGGGAGGACAGACAGTATGTCCATCCGTCCTGCTGTCAGCTGCCCTGGGCTCACACCTCTCTGAGCCAGAGGATGAGCACACTCAGCTCTTCCCCTGGAAGGAACTGGATGCTGCTCAGAAGAGAGGAACCCAGTTTCAAAATGCAGATGATCTCCACACTCTTCTCTCCAGGGAAGAGCTGTGAGGGTATGGATGCCCTAAAGATGGGGTGTCCTTAAGAGAGAGCCAGCTTCATCCCCACCCTCTGGACTGCATTGCCCAGAGACCCAGGGAATCCCTGCTCTGGAGCATCTCCTCCTCCACGCTGGAGAGAGATCTCTGCGGGCTGTGGCAGCTGGACAAGACCCCTCCAGGAAGGTCCTGTTCATTGCCCTGCAGCCAGAGACTTACCGTGCAGAGGGCTGTGAAGGTTTCTCCTCCAGTGAGCTCTCAGCCCAGGCCGCCTTTACGCTCTCTCTGCCCTGCCTGTCCCCACTCAGTGCCCGCAGCAGTGCCCTCAGCCCTGCTACGGTTGGCAGAGCAGCTGCTCCTGGGCAGAGCTGTCTCTCTGCCGTTCTGCCTCCTTGCCGTGAGCTCCCTGCGTCCCAGGAGCCTGGAGCAGCTCAGCAGCAGAGGACCAGCCCAAGGATTTTAATGACCTCTCTGGTGGGTTTGGGGCTAAGTCCATGAACCTCAGACAAGGTGAGGAAGTTGAGGAAACCTCTCCAGAAGTCAAGGACAGATGCAAACTCCAAAGTTTCTTGGAGCACTAATGGGTCCCACTGAGGGACATTACTGACAAAGCCTCCCTGGGGCTGGTGAGAGCAGAAACCTGGAGGCAGAGATGACAGGCAAAGGCAATGTAGAGGTGGCTCTGATGCTGAGCAAATCTGAATGGGCATTATCTCTTTCTTATATTGTTTCTCACTGTGAAGAACAGCTTCACCACCACTGAAACCCCCATTGAAGCACTCTTAGGCTACTCCTATACTGTCTGGAGCATCCACAACGTTGGGCCAAAGAAGCCCATGTTCCTCAGCCATCCCACACAGGTCATGTGCACCAGGTCCCAAACACCACCTCTACAGACCTCCTCTGGTCACTCTGCAGTTCCTTCCTACTTCTTTGAAATGGGGAGCCCCACACTGGGACACACCTGTCTGTGTGGGACCACAGCCGTCCTGAGATGAGTGGGATCATACCTCAGGTTGTCTGGGTGGCCCATGCTCCTCCTAATGCAGACTTGTATGCAGCTGGGCTTCCTCATGGTGAGCACCTATGGTGTCCCTCATAGTGCCCACCACCTTCTCCTCATGGTCCCTGCTCAGTCAATCAGATTTCAACCTGCCCTGTTGTATTTGGTTAATCTCTCCACTCTGCGGGACTGGACATTACTCCTTGTAAAACTTCCAGAGGTTTCTGTTGGCCAAAGCCCAGAGTTTCTCCAGGTTCCCATGAACTGAGCCAGCTGTTCATGTTTGTGTGCAGATGGCTCACCATGATGGTGGTGTCTCTCACAAGGTAACAGCAGGAGGAGTTGCAGGGCACTACAAATAACACCTCCAGGAGAAACTGTGGGGTCTGGGGGATCTGCAAGTCACAAGGCCACAGACCTGTGCTCGGAGGGGAAGTTGTCCTTTATGGGAGAGAGCAGCAGGAGGGCCTGGAGTTCTGCCTGGGGACAATGAGTCAGCTGAGAGCTGAGTGGTCAACATGAGAGGGCAGAACATGGGCAACGTTGTGGTTGGTGGATGTCTGGTGGTGACCCCTTGGTCAGGAAGAGGAAGTAGATGAGGCCTTCTTCAGGGAATTGGAAGAAGCCTCATGTTTGCAGGCCCTGGTCCCAAAAGCAGATCTAAACTATCCCAGTATTTTGTGAAGGAGGATCACAGCCAGGCGCAAGCAGTCCAGGAGGTTTTTGGAGCACAATGACGACATCTTCCTGACAAGGGTGACTGAGCAGTCAGAGAGGTGAGGTGCCCTGTGGGACTTCATACTTACATTTGTCTGTGTGTGTTCTTGTGTGGGCCTGGGGGAACTGGGGGATGAGGGGATCCCAGGGCCAGCTGCTGGATAGACAGAGGGTCTAAAACCAGCTCCTGAAGGGAACCACACTGTGTGTGTGTCTGCAGAGTGCTGTGAACATTTCCCTCCCAATTATGCAAATCAGCCTTTATAGTATGCAAGAATTTTAACCTGAGAGAGGGAGAGAGACAGAGAGATTTCACATTGTGTACGGATTACTCATGCGCAAGGAAGCAAACTGACAGACACCAGCTCCTCACAAGAACCTGAAGGACACTCTGGACCTGAAAACAAAGACTTTACCTCTCGGAATCTCAGAGCTGTGCATGAGGGATAAAAAACACCCCCGAAACTCAACGCCAGCATGCCAGTCCCTCTAACACAGCTTTGAGACCCTCCCAGTGTCTGGCACCACAGACAAGTAAGCATAGCAAGAGCAACTCCAGGGACATCTGGATTAATCATCGTTAATCTGTGGCGATGACACAGAAATACAGTTGCTTTGCAAAGTTTTATTATGATTAGTAATCAGGAGTGTATTTGTTAACTAGTGATTAGTCAAATATTGTTGTACCTCAATGTTTGTAGGGTATAAGAACCCCATGTAAACCAGATTTGAGGTGCCCCAGTTTGGCTGGACAACACTCATGAACATGAATAAATATTCACTCTGGTAATTCTGTAAGTGCATCCTAGGTTCTCAGTCGGCATTGGCCAGTTGGGAATTTTTGTAACACTTTGGAAACCCAGAAAGGACACAGCTGACTCACCTGGTCCAATGTCTATCTCCCATGCGTACCCCGTGACCTGCACTGCTGCCTTGTTGCCGAGTTCCTCTCAAGAGGCTGGAGCACAGGGTGATCAGTGAAGTGTGGAGCTTGTTTGGAAGTAAGGAGGTGATTTTGGAATAATGGGATGCCGAGGAAGGATAGTGGAAGATTCCCCAGCAGATTAATTGCTGCAACACTGGAACCTGATGGGATGGCTGAGTCACCAAAAAGCCAAGCCGTGTGTCAGGAAATTTGGCCAGGAGTGACTGCCTTTGGTGATGTGAACCAACCGTGGCCGCACTCTGGTTCTTTTGATTAAGCTGAGTTAATTATGCCAGCAATGGGAGATCTGGTTCCCATCACAAGAAGTAGCCCTTGGTATGTCTGGGATACTTACAGGTATCAAAGCAAATGTTCCCCTCCAGAGTGGAGAAAAAGTAGGGTTGTGAACAAATGGGAAAAATAGTATCTCTTTACATTCCAGAGCTTTTAAATCTCAGAGAAGTTTCCCCTCCAGGTTGGAAATTGAGTAAAAGTCTCTGTCTGAACAGGAAAATCAGGGACGTGCCACATTCAGCTCCACCTGCCCATGCTACTGCTCTTTCTTCTGCTTTTGATCTGGTTTTGGCTCCTGCTGCTGCTTCTGGTTTGCAAACAGCTCTCCAACAAGAAATAAAAGAGCTGGGACCGGAATCTGGTCAGCTTTCTGTGGGAACAGCCTACGTGCCATTTGCACCTGCTGGTTTGGGTTTGGGGTAACAAGTGCCCAGAGTGGGATGACACAGGGAAGGTGATGCAAACTGTAGGTGGCATCTTTGGCATCTCTAGCCCTCTGTGGGCTGACGTGCAGGGAGTGTTTGAGACTCTTTTCACTGCTGATGACAGAATTGAAATCTGGGAAACAATTAGCAAATGGGCCTGTGAAGCACAGGGCAGAACTCCATGGCCAACCAGTGACCCAGGTCAGTCCCTCAAATTTACCAGCCAATACAGATGCGCTGTGAACCGTGACAGGAGATTGTCAGAGTCGTTAGAACTGCCAGGAAGGAAGACTGTAAATGGGGCTAAGATCCGAGGATGCCATCAAGGATATGCTGAACATCCTTCTCAATATTACACCCAATTGTTTAAACAAGTGAGCATGTTTAGAGGAGTCAGCCCTGGAAATGAGGAAAATCAGACTTTGATGGTCTCTTTCTTTGTAGATCAGGCAGCCTCACGTATTAAGAAATATTTTTCTAAGCCCAGGATGGCCGGGCAAAGGCTTGGATGAAATTGCATTGCTACATTCATGTTTAATGGAAAAGATGAAAGACAGCTGAAGCAAAACCCTCAGAAAGGAGAGGCACACAAAGCTCGTCTGCTGGCAGTGGCATTGAACAATAATCCTAGGTTGAGAGGACAGGGCGGGGGAGATTTCCAAGGTGGAGGCAGAGGAGAAAATGTCAGAAGCACTGGATCTCTAAGAAGAGGAGACTGTTGTAAACTGTTGTCGGTATCCTGGACAACAAGGCCATCGGAAACGGGAGTGCCCAGGATGACAAAACCCAAGGTAAAAGTGCAGAACAAAACCCAGGCCTCCCTAAAGGACCTCTCGCTGCTGCGGTGCAATCTTTCCTTGCTGTACGCAAAAAGGACAGCTCGGTGTCACCCAGGATTGGCAGTTAGCAGGGTCCTGTGGTGCAGTCACTCCAGGAGCCTCTCAATAGGATTTTCTTTATGCTCCTTCTTATGAGAATCTTACATCTTTTCATTGATGAACGTAAATATTCCTGACTGATAGATACAGGGGCAAAGTTTTCTTCTCTAAACCAGTGCACTCAGCCATCTGAATCTCGATAACTTTCAGTATCTACTTGGGGAAAGATACAGCTAACATGAGCAAGATTCCCATCAAAGCTTTCCTGGGTTCTCCATTATTTTTCTAAAATTTTAGTAGAAAATTTGCAGGACGTTGGGTTTTTTAAAAAATAGAACTGGTTTTGGTATATGATGTGAAGGATTCATTAGGAATCTTACGTAGCTGACACCTGTACCTTCCTGTTTGCCTTGCTGAGAAGGGCCATCGGGCTTCTCCACATAAGATACAGTTTGTAAGAGAAGTGTAAAGTATCTGGGTTTCATTCTCTGACAAGGGGAGGTCATTTACTTGAGGAATGTACTAGAGCCAGTGAAAATTGTGGCAGTAAAAACACGGACTGCGTGGATGGTGTTCCAGAGACCTTTATTGTTAGTAGGCGTTTTACACTCTAAGTTACACACGAAGTGCACACACTTAATTATCTGATTTGATTGGTAGCAATTTACTGTTCACGTGCCTTATGCTTCATTTGGATTGGTTATAGGTTTTTGGTTGTCTTTACTATTTTTGCCTTTGCTATTTCCTTTTCTTGTTCCAGTTGCTGTTTTTTGTTATTGAGCAAGCGTTGTTCCAGGACATAGCCCAAATTCGTCAATGTCAAACAGCTGCGTTGCACTTTCTGCCTCCACAATGCAAAATAAAAAAAATAGAACAGCAAAAGATAGACTGGAACTTTATTGTATTCCTGGGACTTATATGTAGATGGTGGGTCCTTATTAATGATGGAATAATGTGTATTCATATACTCTCCTCAGGGCATCCTTGAGCTCCTTGTTCCTCCTGCTGTAGATGCGGGGGTTCACTGCTGGAGGCACCACTCAGTACTGAACTGCCAGAAATAGATTTAGAACTGGGGAGGAGATGGGGATGCTTTTGTTGTTGTGATTCTTGTAAATACTGATATTCTTGGGGAAATTACAGAAACATTTGAAGGATAATGGAAGGATTACCATCTGAGTAGCCCTGCAGTGAACTGACTCCTCTTTGCCAATGTCTCATCACCAGTGCACAGCTAAGCCTGAGCTATTTTGGATGTACTGTAAAAAGTGCTGAGCAGAAGGAGATAATCACTTCTCCTGGCTGTGGTGCTGCTCATGCAGCCCTGGATGCTGTTGGCCACCTTCTCTGCTGGGTCCTGTTTTGCCTCATGAAACTGAAGGACCACCACAGCCTTTTCCCACAGAGCTGTTGCCCAGCCACACAGCTCCTGGCCTCTGTCACTGCAGCCTGTAATTCCCCTGCTCAGTCCTTGGGTCTTTTTAGAAGATGGACGCAAGATTGGCTTTTTTGCTTTCTCCAGACATTATGACCTCACAAAATGTCTCGGAACAGCCTTACTATGACATCATCCTGGTCTCTCAGCATCCTAGCATTCATCCCATCTGGTGCAACGGACACTTAAAGATTGGTCTTACCTAAGTAACCTAAGTAACCTCTGACTTCATCTCCATCCACTGCTGTGTTCTGGCTGGGCTCTGCCTTTTAGGCACACACAACTGAGAGACCTTGCTGGAGAAGACAAAGGCCAAGAGTACCTCAAACCTATCTATTCCTGCTCTTACTAAACCCAACAGTGGCCACACATTCTCTTCATTTCTTCTTTAACTTTTCCTCAAGTAGGAACAGCTGATTGTTTTGCCCCTGAACTCCCTTGCAAGTGTCAACTCTGCAGCTTTCCTAAAACCAACCCTATTTCTGAATTCCTTCTTTCTTTCAAGTCTCTGCATCCATCTCCTGTATGCTTCCTTTTTGCCATGGAGCTTTCCCAGGAATTTCCTGCTTCCTCAAGCATCTCTCCTGAATATCTCTTCTTGTTTTCCTGACTGTTGGTGCAGATGGTCTTGGACTTGAAAAGCGCTGTCCTTGAAGACCAGCTCTACTGAGCTCTGCTGCCCTTCTGTGCTGCTCACATGGGCTCCCCCACTACAAATCACAAGACTAGGCCAAAGCCTCCTCCTCTGAGGTTGGGCCTCTGCACTTTTCTATTTTCCTTCCTGTCACGAACCGATAAAGGTCCGGTTGTGAAAGGGACGAATTTCTCAGTTACAGAATTAAGACACAACGGTGTCATACGCATATGTTGGTTCTTTATTTCATTCAGACAGAAAGGGTGATGGTGGGTGTTCTGGTTTTGTTAGTGAGGGGGGGCCTAAGGTGGTAGCTTCTGTAGGAAACTGCTAGAAGTCGCTCCCCTTTGTTCAGTGGACTCGGCCGGGCCTAGGGCGGACCCGCTGCTGGCCAAGGCCGAGCCAATTGGTAGCAGAATGTCCCGTGATAACGCCTCTGCGATAACGTATTTAAGTAGGGGAAAACAGGAAAAAGAGGGAAGAGAAGATGTGAAGCAGCTGAGCGGGGGGCAGAGAGGGGGAGGCGCGAGCCTCATGGGCCTTGCAGGCCTCACCCTCTGGCCTCCCGCCGGGCAGCCGACTGGGCCCAACTCGGCCCGGCCCAGCTGCAAGAAGTGGAGAGGAGATGAGAAGTGAATAAGATGTAAAAAGGATCCTGAGAGTTGTCTGCCAGCCTGTTGTGAGGAACGGCTGCAGACGCCAAGGTCAGTTCAGAAGGAGGGGGAGGAGTAATGTGGCTCCTGGCCAAGATTCCTCTGCAACTCGTGGTGAAGACCATGGTGGAGCGGGTTGTCCCCCTGCAGCCCATGGAGGTCCACGGAGGGGCAGAGATCCACCTGCAGCCCGTGGAGGACCCCACGCCAGAGCAGGTGGAGGCCTGAAGGAGGCTGTGGCCCATGGAGGGCCCGCTGGGACAGCTGTTCTAGAGGGACTGCACCCCGTGGAAGAGATGACCCACGCCGGAGCAGTTTCACGAAGGACTGTGGCCCGTGGGAGGGACCCCACGCTGGAGCAGAGGAGGAATGCGAGGAGTTCTTCCCCCGACGATGATACAGCGGCGTAAAACAACGCGTGATGAACTGACCGCGACCCCCATTCCCTTTTCCCCCCCCGTGCCGCTCGGGAGGGGAAGGTAGTAGAGATAATGTTAAGCCCGGGAAGAGGGAGGGGTGGGGGGGGAGGTTATCTTGTTCCCTGTCTCATTCTCCTGCTAATTTTAGAAATAAATGAATAGTTTTCCCCAAGTCGAGTCTGTTTTGTCCGTGACGGTAACTTTAAGGATTTCTCCCCGTCCTTATCTCAAACCTTGAGCCGTTTTTCTTATATCATCTCCCCCTATTCTCTCGGAGGGTGGGGGGAGCGAGAGAGAGACTGCGTAGTCTGGTCCTGATCGGGGCTGAACTACGACAGTGGGACAGAAAGAGAAAAGAGGAGAGACAGGAAAAGAGAAAATAAGTGTGGAGAAAATACCACAATGGAGAGTCAGTGTCCTAAAGTCCGTCTTACAGAGTGGGTGGGGTGGGCACCTCAAAAGGATGACAATGGCTCCACGGAGAATCGGCGTCCCGAAGGTCCATCTGAGTGGGGTGGAGATCCTCAGACGGGTTCATGCAGCGACACTTTTTGTAGTCCTGTGTATCAGCCCCCCCCCTTCTTGATGTTTTGGGGGCCTTTACCAGTCTTTCCATCTTAGGAGGTCAGGTGCTTCCTGCCTGTGGTTTAGCTTGTGATTGCTGCATCATGCTGATCTGTCTCTGTGGTGGTGGGCGTTAGCTCTCTGCAAATGCAAGGCCCGCTTGTTCTTGGTAAGCCGTGCGGTTACCTGATGTCCAGCAAGACAGTGTCCACAAAGTCATTTTGCATCCCCCAGAGCAGGCCTCCATTGTGCAGTCACTTGGCAATGCTGTGCATGCTTGGTATTGTCCCGGGCCTGAGCTCATGCACAGGGTTTGGCTCTATTCTGGGGGAAGGGTACAAAACCAAGACACCCCGTTTTGCAGTTCTTGGAGTTTATAAGCACATGTTGCTGCTTCAGCTACAAAACCAGGATATTTGTCTAGACATTCTTTCACAGTTATTGAAGTTTTTAGCATTGTGGTTTGTGGACGTTTTGCTCGGTTCCATCCATCCTTTAGCGATATTGAGACATTAATTAACCTTTTCTGTCTCTGACAAGGGAGGTAGATTTAGATTAGATATTAGGAATTTTTTTTTTTAAACTGAGGGTGGTGGAACCCTGGCCCAGGTTGCCCAGAGAGGTGGTGAATGTCCCGTACCTGGTAAAATTCAAGGCCAGGTTGGATGAGGCTCTGAGGAACCTGATCTGCTTGAAGATGTCCATGCTCCCTGCAGAGGTGTTAGACTAGACAACATTTAAAGGTTCCTTCCAAACCTAAATATTCTAGGATTCTAAAATTTCCGCTTAAATAATATTATTCTTGGCATTCGATTCCTGGGTTCTTTTGATCCAAACACCTCATGTAAAAATGGAGCTAGACTCCTTGTGTAGAGAGACACAATAAAGAAACCAGTTCAAAATTGTTTTTCCAAGCTCCCATCTCTATTGAACTTCTCTGGAGCAAGGTGCAGCTGCAGCATGCAGGAGGGGTTCAGGAGCCAAGAGCCCAGGTGCCGCATGGGGACCTACGGCCTTTCCATTGCTCTCCAGTTTCCCCCTGCCCTGGCACCTTGTTCAGAATCAGATCCCTCTCAAGTACCCAGGTGCTGCTTTGAGCTTCAGAGAGTCAGAAGCCTCGCCTCATCTCTCAGCAATAGGATTATCTCTTCATGCAGCTCCTTCACTGTGTTTGTATCTACCTGTGAAAAGCATCTCCAGTGAGGTTATCCCTTGTGGGTGGTGAACCTCATTGGAAGCACCTTAGACTTAGCATACAGATGAGGAGTGTGGGTTCTTGTTTATTAAACTTTACCATCCTCTCCTTCCCTTTGTTTGCAATGAAGGAAACCCTGCTGTGCCTGTGTGCAGCCAGGTCTCTCAGGAAAGCAGGTGGGAGTTGGTGCAGAGGAGCTGTCACCTCCAGCTGCAGACTTGGGTGGAGAAGTCTGATGTCAGGAAAAGTGATGCAAGTCCCAGGGGGTCGATGAGAGAAATGGTGGGGCTGGAGTGGTGAGGAATCAGGTTGTCCATGCAGTGTCTGACCTCCAGGAGGAGCTGGTCCTACCCATCCTGATACCATTAGCAAATCCCCTGCATCCATATCTACTGGACAATGCTGCAACCACTCCTTCTGACAACTGAAAAAGTAATAAAATTGAAAGAAAATTAAGAAACTTAAAAGTAAAAAATACTTTTGTGTTAAATACTCAGTGAAAACTTCCCCTTTATGTCCACTCTGGAGACCTCTCCAATTAGCTGTCCAAGACTTGAAGATTGTAGGAAATAATTGGAAGAGACATGGCTTTTTGCATTTTAACGAGCCCCAGGGTGCATTTGGTGCTGAGACCATGAACCTCAGACACTGAGAGGAGCCTGGACAAACTCCTGAAGAAGCCAATGTCAGAAGCAACCCCTACAGTTTCAGGGAGTATTAATGGGTCCCACTGGGGATCCTTACCAACAAAGCCTCCCTGGGGGCTGATTAGAGGAGAAAATGGGAGGCAGAGATGAGAGGCAGGCAAAGGCGATGTAAAGGTGGCTCTGATGCTGAGTGAACCTCCATGTGTTGCATGAAGACAAAGGGCCATTGCCTGACCCCCAGCCCCTGGGAAGGGAGATCCTGTGGGTCACACATTGCTCAGGGCTTTTCCTGGGGCAGTGTGATGTGAGAATGTGTGATGCCAAGTGCAGAACTACAGTGCGATGGTTATGGGTCTCTCCTTGGTGGGGTGAGGAGGCCTTCATGTCCTGGTCCCACCAAGGTATGGTGTCTCCTGGTAGGCCTTGGTGGTTCACATAACAGCCATAGTGGTGATAAAGACCTTGTCTCTGTTGGGGGCTTTTAGCCTTGCCACAGCCCTTGACCATCTCCACCACAGGGTGTTCTACAGAGTCTCACATCTGCGGCTCTTTCCCTGCAGGCTTTAAAAATCTTCCTTGCTTCCCCACCTCGCTCTCACCTGAAGATCTCACTGCCCTTACGCTTTCCATTCCCTCTAGCTGTTCCTTGAAACACAAAGCGATGGTATGGTCCAGGATCTCTGTTGGTGACCTGTACAGAACAGAACTACCCTTGGAGAGACATTTCTTTCTGGTTTTTTTTCCCTGTCTCAACAGCCTAAGTTACACTTTCTTCCATTATTTCCTTGTCATGCTTTTACTACTGTGAAGCAAAGCTCCACCATCTCTGAAACCACCCTTCAAGCACTCTCAGGCTACTCCTACTCTCAGCCTCTCCGTCTCTGGGCCAAAGATGCCCAGGTCCTTCTTCCTCTATTCACAGAACATATGCTTGAGGCTCTGAAGCCCATCTTGGCAGACCACCTCTGGGCACTCTCCAGCTCCTCCCAACTCCTCCAAAATGTGGAACTGCAGACAGGGACACACCTGTGTATGGAGTCACACCAGTGCTGGGTTGAAGGGGAAGGTAACTCAAGTGGTCTGATTTGACACATTCTTCCTAATGCAGCCCCAGCTGGCCTTGTTCATGGTGAGCAGGCACCACTGGCTTGTATGGCGTCCCTCGTAGTGCCTTCTCCTCAGAGTCACTTCTCAGCATGTCAGGTTACAGTTGGCCCAATAAATGGGGTTGTTCTCCCCTCTGGTGCAGGACTGGCCACTTCTTCTGGCAAACTTCAAGAGGTTTCTCTTGGCCAATTCCCCAAGTTACTCAAAGTTCTCCTGGACTTAAGCTCCATTTGGTCGGCTGTTAATGTCTGTGTGCTGATGGCTCACCCTGAATGAGGTGTGTCTGACACAATAACAGCAGGAGAAGTTTCAGGACACTATATAAAAAATAAAAGACGTACTAGTTTAATTTCTGTCCCAGCTATGAATTACTGTGACAACCATCTCGGCAACACCAAATGGGGATACAAAGCAAGCAAATCAAGGACCAGTGGAAACCGAGTCGATGAAAGTTGGTGTGCCAGGCAGTGTTCGTGGAAAAAGTTATACCTATATAGACAGACAGACAATATGACTCCCTCCAGGAGCTGGTCTTCAACCCTTCTGGCCAATGTTCTTCTGTCTTCTCTTGCTGACCCCTCAGCTCTCAGATACAAAAAATAAGGCATATACAGCGTGAAAGCAAGGATGAATAACTGGGAGAAACAAACAGATATTATCCACGCATCCAGGAATGAAGTCAGGAAAGCTAATACCCAAATGGAATTGAATCTGGCCAGGGATGTCAAATCAAAGACAACAAGAATGGCCTCAACAAGTACATAGGTGAGAAAAGGAAGACTATGGAAAATGTGGGCCCCTTGCTCAACGATCAAGGGACTGGCTTACACAAGACATGGATAACATGGAGGTACTGAATGCTTTCTTCACCTCTGTCTTCACTAGCAAGACTGGCTTTCAGGAATCCCAGGTCCTAGAGACCAGTGGGAATGGCTGGAACAAGGGAAATATACTCTAGGTAAAAGAGTTAGGGGTCAGGGAACAGTGACTTTTTGATGTCATTTTGAGGACACTCTTGATAATCTTTGATCGATGATGGTGACTGGGAGAAGTGCCTGAAGACAGGAGGAAAGCAAATGTCAGTCCCATATTCAAGAGTGGCAAGAAGGAAGAACGAGGGAACTACAGGTCTGTCACCCTCAGTTTGATCCCCTGGAAGGTGATGGAGAAGCTAATCCTAGAAACCATTAACAGACACTTAAAAAACAATAAAGTAATCAGGAGTTGTCCGCGTGGCTTCACCAAGGGGAAATCATGCTTAAAAACTTGATAAACCTCTAGGATGAAGTGACTGACCCAGTAGATGAGGGGAGAGCAGTGGATATTGCCTGCCTGGCCTTCAGGAAGGCTTTCAACACTGTCTGCCCTAGGATCCTCATACAGAAGCTGTTGCTGTGTGGACTGGATGAGCAGACTGTGAGGTGGGACGTGAGGAAACTCATGAAGTGCAACAAGGGGAAGCACAAAGTCCTACCCCTGGAGAAGCACAGCCTCATGCACCAATGTTTGACGGGGACAACCAACTAGGAAGCAGCTTGGCGGGAAAGGCCTCAGGGGTCTCGCTGGGCACCAGGTTGAACATACGCCAGTAACATTGTGTGGACGGCCACACTCAGAGAGTGGTGGTCAGTGGCTCAATGTCCAGGTGGAGACTGGTGAGGAGTGGCGTCCCTCAGGGGTCCGTATTAGGTCCAGCCCTGTTGAACATCTTTGTCGGCGACATGGACAGTGGAACAGAGTGCACCCTCAGCAAGTTCGCTGACGACACCAAGCTGTGTGGTGCCGTCGACACGCTGGAAGGGAGGGATGCCATCCAGAGGGACCTGGACAGGCTGGAGAGGTGGGCCCGTACCAACCTCATGAAGTTCAACCAGGCCAAGTGCAAGGTCCTGCATCTGGGTCATGGCAATCCCAGGCACAAATCCAGGCTGGGCGGGGAATGGATTGAGAGCAGCCCTGAAGAGAGAGACTTGGGGGTGCTGGTGGACAAGAAGCTCAACATGAGCCGGCAATGCGCCCTTGCAGCCCTGAAGGCCAACCGCATCCTGGGCTGCATCAAGAGGAGTGTGGCCAGCAGGTCGAGGGAGGTGATTCTCCCCCTCTACTCTGCCCTGGTGAGACCCCACCTGGAGTACTGTGTCCAGTTCTGGAGCCCCCAACACAAGAAGGACATGGACCAGATAGGTGATCAGAACTTCATTCTGTAGGTATTTGGATTTTCTGTTTTTACACAGCAAAATGAAACAAATATTGATCCAACCCACTTATTTTCACACACAGTAGATGCCTCTCCAGCACTGCTGGTTTGCATGGGTACTCTGGACTGCCAGCTAGGAACTGATATTTCTGACAAAAGCATTGGTGCACACTCAAATGGAGTCCTCTGTGCAGTTTTGGAACTCACCGTTTTAAAAGAAAGTGAAGGTCCTTTAGTGTGCCCAGAAGTCGTCAACAAAGTTGGTGAAAGGGCTGGAAGGCATGTGCTATGAGGAGCGGCTGAGGACTCCGGACTTGTCTAGTTTTGGGAAAAGGAGACTGAGGAACAACCTGATTGCTCAGACTATCAGAGTGTGTCCGGAGGAGGGCGACCATGATGGTGAAAGGTCTCAATTGCAAGGTTTCTGCGGAGCAGCTGAGGTCACTTGGTTTGTTCAGCTTGGAGAAGAGAAGGCTGAGGGGTGACCTCATTGCAGCCTACAACTTCCTCAAGGCGGGCAGTGGTGGAGGAGGTGCTGATCTCCTCCCTCTGGTGCGCAGTAATAGGACAAGTGGAAATGAAATGAAGCTGCGTCAGGGGAAGTTCAGATCAGAAATAAGGAAAAGATTCTTCACTGAGAGGATGGCTGGCCACTCAAACAGGCTCCCCAGGAAACTGGTCACAGCACAAAGTCTGTCAGAGTTCTAGGAGCATCTGGATGATGCTCTTAGTCATATGGTTTGGGTTTAGGTAGTCCTGCGAGGAGCAGAGGAGCTGGACATAGTGATTCTGTGGGCTCCTTCCAACTGGAGATATTCTAGGATTCTGTCGTTCTAGAATCCTTGTCACATCTGACTGAACTGTTCTGTTCTGTTCTATTGTATTCTATTCCATTCCATTCCATTCCATTCTAAACAAACCAGAACTCCTAGTGTAAAACAACCGCCAGGTCATGTGTCTGTGACTGGCAGGTTCTCAGGCACGAGTGACATCATAGTCAACACCACAGCCCTGTGTCTGCTGATGGCTAGTCACTCAAGCACACTGGAGACTAAAGTAAGCCCATGTTCCCCTCCATGGCCAAGTGCCTCCTACTGGCCTATGACCTTCTCAGAAACAATTGATGTCATAAAAATAAGCCAAAACCATCCGCCTTCTTGTGGCCTATCAACTGATGAAACAAAAGTAAAATCATTGTGATCTTCCAAGACATGTATCTTTCAACTTCTCCAGTAGACACAACCAAGCCATGTTCCTGCTGCTGACCTGTCCTGTACTCTAGTGGAAGGGACTTGCCAACTCATATTCAAGGCCTCTTCCTGGAAGGACTCACCAGGAACTTGGGCAGAGAGGATCTCAGAATCAGTGTGGCAGCCAGGCACCTTCTGCTGGCCTGTCAGGTTGCTGACAGATGTGAGCTTAGAAGTACCTATCCCAGCCACGAGTCAAGGGCTGACCTATCAGCTCCTTCAGAAAGAAGTGACCTCACAGCCCCTTTCCCAGCCATGTTCCTGCTGCTGGCTTCTCAACTCCAAAGAGAGAAGTGACCTCACAGCCTCCCTCACAGCCATGTGCCTCCTGCTGGTCCATGAGATCCTGAGGCACAGCTGACCACACCACAGCACGCTCACCCATCTCCCCCTTGCGGCCTATGAGCTGATCAGATACAGGTCACCTCACATTCCTCTTCCAACACCATGACATTGCTCTTGGTCCTCACGATCCCTGCCCTGCCCCAAGGGACCACACAGCTGAAGGCAGGGTGAGGAGAGAGGATGATTATGAGCGCGTTAGAGCGTGGGAAAGAGGGTTTCAGCAGTTAGGGTAGGGCTGTGGGATTAGAGCTCACCTTTGAGAGTTAGGGATTAGGCAAAGGCTTAGGGGCAAGGTCTGGTGTTCTGCTGAGGGTGCCTGGTTAGTGTTTAAGGCGTGGGCTAGCTTTGTGGGCTAGGGTTTTGATTAGGGCTGGAGCCAGGGCTAAGATTAAGGCTAGAATTTAAATACCAGAGATAAAGGCTAGGGGCTAGAGTGAGCAGTAGGGTAAGAGTGCGGCTAAGGGATTGTGGGTTTGAGATTTGGCTTAGGTGTAAGGTTTGAGGTTAGGGACAGCTTAACCTCAGTTAGGTCAGTACTGGTGGATTGCTGTCAGGGTGAGGAGTGGCCTTTAGGAACAGGTTAGGGCTTAAGGTTCCTGGTTAGAGATAGTGTCAGGGATTCACATGAATGTTTCACAGTCGGTCTTTTCACAGCAACATCACTATAACCCATTTGTCCTCCTCAAAATATTTTTTAATCTTTTGGCCAAGTCTCTCTTCCCTCCCCCAGAGCTCTCATCTCTCTTGCCCAGCCTTCTCCTAACCTCCCCCAGTGTGCCATCTTATTGGGGGCAGCTTGCTGACGACCTTCATGACCGCACAGTATCTCTCTCCCTGCTGCTGACCAGTCAGAAGTGACCTCACAGCCAGCGGCTGAGGGGAAACGTTGTGCTGCTGTGCTTGAAATTACAGCCTCTTCACGGCCCACCCAGCAGCGCTGGAGGAAGGTGATGCTCTGCACCATCACAGAGGTACCCTGCCTGCTACCCAGCTCATGCACCAGAAGGGTTCCTGGGCTCCCTTTCCCACACGGGTGCTCCAGTCAGCACAGGGTATCTTGGATGCAGTGGCCACCTCTGTGTAACCAACTGAATCTAGTCCAGAATGGGAGTTTTTGAAAAACATTGAAAGCTATGCAGAGAAAGCACTCTGAAACAGCTTCTTTTCTGGCAGCATTAGGTTTTAATGATTTTTTAATGAAATTTTGCTGATCACTGAGGGATTCTGCTAGTATCTGGCTCCTTGGAGGACTGTCTGCTACTGACAGCATTTACTTTTGATCATCCAACCAGCTTCCTACCAGCCACATCATCCACCTCTTCAGGCCACATGTTAACAATCTGCTCTAAGGAGACTACGGGAGATCACTTTCAAGGACTTGGAAAAGTTCAGGTACACAACACGCCCTTCTCCCCCTACCACATGCATTCAGCAATCTCTTTCTTGCCCTTCAGGTGCCACCAGCACCCTTCTGCCCCTTCCCATACCACAAGCCTTCTCCATATCACACATTTCCAGAGGAGAGCACACGAGGCAGTGCACATCAGTCCAGGTCCACGGGGCCTGTTCAGAAGAGAACCAGAAGTCATTTCTCCCAGCAGGCCCATGAATCCAATGGGTTCTCGGTGTGGTGCAGAGCTTTCCTGAGCATTTTCCTCAGGGTTCCCCTTCCCCCCAGACTTTCTAGTCTAAAGGCTGTAGATGAAGGGGTTGACAAGGGGTGTGAGGAACGTGTAGAGAAAGGACTTTGTCAAATGATCACAGGAAGACTTGTCTGGGCATCACACACCCAAGGTACGGGCGTCATGGAAAACCGTGGCACAAGTGAGGTGAGAGGAGCATGTGGAAAAGGTCTCTACCTGCCTGCACACGCTAGATGGGAGATCTGCTCCAGGGTGGCAGCTCTGATGCACACAGGATGGCCACGTGAACAGAAAGGGGGGGATGGGATCTAAAAAGCAGGTTATGAACGGGAAGAGCATGGGTGTCACGGTGTCACCGTGTGAGAGCTCCAGCAATGGGGTGAATTCACAGAAGAAGTGGTCAGCTCTGCCTGGGCCACAGAAATATATCTGGGACATGACTGCAATGATTAATGCTGATGGCAGAAATCCTCCTAGGGAAGGTGCAGTTGTCCTCTGGAGACAGATGTCGCAGTTCATGAGACTTGTAAACAGCAGAGGGTGGCACACAGCCCAGTACTGATCATAGGGTGTGGTCCCACTCAGCAAGAATGACAACTACAAAACCTATAAAGGCTGGGGCAGTAAGGAGTTCCACTATGAGTCATACATTGAAGAAGATGGACACAGGATCGCTTCTGGAAAACATTCAGTCATCATTTTCCATGCTGCTTCCTTGAGCTCCTGGTTCCTCATGCTGTAGATGAGGGGGTTCAGTGCTGGAGGCACCAATGAGTACGAAGCAGCAACCAGTAAATTCAAAGATGAGGAGGAGATGGAGGGGGGCTTCAGGCAGGCAAACATGCCAGTGCTGAGAAAAAGGGAAACCACGGCCAGGTGAGGGAGGCACGTGGAAAAGGCTTTGTGCCGTCCCTGCTCAGAGGGGATCCTCAGTACAGCCCTGAAGGTCTGCACATAGGACACCACAATGAACACAAAACAGCCAACAAAGACAAAAGCACTAAATGCAATAAGTTGAAATTCCCTGAGGTAGGTGTCTGAGCAGGAGAGCTTGAGGATCTGGGGGATTTCACAGAAGAACTGGTCCACAGCATTGCCCTGGCAGAGTGGCAGTGAAAATGTATTGGCAGTGTGCAGCAGAGCATTGAGAAACCCACTGCCCCAGGCACCTGCTGCCATGTGGACACAAGCTCTGCTGCCCAGGAGGGTCCCGTAGTGCAGGGGTCTGCAGATGGCAATGTAGCGGTCATAGGCCATGACAGTGAGAAGCCAGTACTCTGCTGAAAGGAAAAAGACGAATAAAAAGGCCTGTGTAGCACATCCTGAGTAGGAGATTGCCCTGGTGTCCCAGAGGGAATTGGCCATGGCTTTGGGAACAGTGGTGGAGATGCAGCCCAGGTCAAGGACAGAGAGGCTGAGGAGGAAGAAGTACATGGGGGTGTGGAGGCGGTGGTCACAGGCTATGGCAGTGATGATGAGGCCGTTGGCCAGGAGGGCAGCCAGGTAGATGCCCAGGAAGAGCCAGAAGTGCAAGAACTGCAGCTCCCGTGTGTCTGCGAATGCCAGGAGGAGGAACTCAGTGATGGAGCTGCTGTTGGACATTTTCTGTTTCTGGGCATGGGGACCTGTCCAAGGAGAAAAGGCAATGAGATAAGGCAGCGTCGTCTAAGCAAAACCTACTCCAGTTCCCATGGAACCACCCCAGACTTCCTTGCCCCTTTCAGGGAGACGTTTCTCATGTTCCTTGTATGAGCTCCACATGGTGCTGGCGGAGGTGCCATTGGGAGCAGGGAGCACTGCTGTGACGTCTTGAAGGGCAAGTCCTGCCCTACAGAAATAGATAAATAGGAACACAGAGTCATCTCAGATTAAAGTCTCAGGAATTTCGCCGATGACACCAAGTTGTGTGGTGCCGTTGACACGCTGGAAGGGAGGGATGCCATCCAGAGGGACCTGGACAGGCTGGAGAGGTGGGCCCGTACCAACCTCATGAAGTTCAACTAGGCCAAGTGCAAGGTCCTGCACCTGGGTCATGGCAATCCCAGGCACAAATACAGGCTGGGCGGAGAATGGATTGAGAGCAGCCCTGAGGAGAAGGACTTGGGAGTGCTGGTGGACAAGAAGCTCAACATGAGCCGGCAATGCGCCCTTGCAGCCCCGAAGGCCAACCGCATCCTGGGCTGCATCAAGAGAAGCATGGCCAGCAGGTCGAGGGAGGTGATTCTCCCCCTCTACTCTGCCCTGGTGAGACCCCACCTGGAGTACTGTGTCCAGTTCTGGAGCCCCCAACACAAGAAGGACATGGACCAGTTGGAGAAGGTCCAGAGGAGGGCCACGGAGATGATAAAAGGGCTGGAGCACCTCTCTTATGAGGCCAGGCTGAGAGAGTTGGGGCTGTTCAGCCTGGAGAAGAGGAGGCTGCGGGGAGACCCGATAGCAGTCTTCCAGTTCCTCAAGGGGGCCTACAAGAAAGATGGGGAGAGGCTGTTTAGTAGGGCCTGTTGTGATAGGACGAGGGGTAATGGTTTTAAAATAGAGGGGGGTAGATTTAGATTAGAAATTAGGAAAAAATTTTTTATGATGCGCATTATAGAACACTGGAACAGGTTGCCCAGAAATGTGGTGGAAGCCTCATCCCTGGAAACGTTCAAGGCCAGGCTGGATGAGGCTCTGAGCAACCTGATCTAGTCAGGGATGTCCCTGCTCCTTGCAGGGGGGTTGGACTAGATGACCTTTGAAGGTCCCTTCCAACCCTAACCATTCTATGATTCTATGATTCTATGAAATCTACTTTTGATACCAATGAGCTTTGCAACCTTGCTGCTCCCAATTTGCTTCACAGCAAAGTGACTCTGCAGAGCAAGAGAATTCCCTGCGGCTTAGCACAGAGTGAGCGGAGCTGGTCTGTCTCTCCGTCCCAGATGCCCTGGACTTGCAGCTTTCTGAGACTGAAGGTGATCACACTGCTGTGTTTCTGTGAAAAGCCAGCAGACACTGCTGAGAGCACAGGGATCCACTGCAGACCACAGAATGTCTCACCCTTACTCGGGGTCTCAGCACCTCGCTTCTAGCCCACAGCACTCACGGCTCATTTCACCAACACAAAAGCAGGGTTTTGGCCTTAGCATCTCTCTGCTGAACCATGGGGTGTGCAGGTAACACAAAGATGTTATGGGAGATGTTTTCATCCTGAAAGGAAACTCACATCCTGGAAGGATACTGGAAGAAGTTACAGCAAGAGTTTTAAAAATGGTATCTCACTGAGGGAAAACCAGCTCCTGCCTCAGCCCCACAGCCTGCATTGCCCACAGCCCCACAGCTGAAAGCTGGGACACTTGTTCCCATGGACACAGCTGCAGGAAAGGACCCACAAGATCAGGGGGTGACTCTGCAGCTGGAACTCCCCTCCCCAGACAGCCTGACAGCAAGAACAAGATCCCAGCAGCAACACCACAGAGAGGTGGAGGCACAAGGGCAAATACAGCCAGGGCGCGGCTGAGAGAGGACAGGGCAGAGGCAGGCGGGCACTGGGGACAGCGTCCCCCTCCCCCAGCTGTGCGTGCCCCCTCCCCGACACCACCATTGCCGGGCAGCTGCTCTCAGCCCCTGTGCTCTGCAGAGGGCAGTGGGCACGTGGCTGGAGAGCTGCAGCACGGCTCTGCTGGAGCTCTGGCTGCAGAGGAGGGGGTTCATGGCTGGCACCCCGCAGCCCTGAGGGCAGAGGCTTGGGTGGGTGGGAGAGGAGGCCGGGGGCTTGCTCAGAGCAAGGGGTCTGCACTGGAGGGGATGCTACAGAGATTTCTGAATTCTCCCTCCCACAACATTTCTGGGTTTAGTTTCCTCTCATTCCTTGATCGTAACTGTGATGCCTGGGGATTTTCCTCCTGGGAGGAGTTTCCCTGTCTGATCTCTTTTCCCTGTCAGCACTCACAGACCCCATCCCACCCTCTGTGCACTCTCCCTGGCCCTACACACACCTGCCTGTTTGCAGAGCACTGGCTGGATGCCTGTTCCTGTTTGGAGGTTCCAAAGGCCAGGGCAGGACAACGCTGCTGGGTGCAGCACGGGTGATGCTGGTGCTGTGCCTGGGCAGAGAAGTGGCTGAAGGCACTGGAGGAGGCGCTTAGCAGACCAACTGACCACTCACACTTACAGCTCAGGAGTCTCAAGGACTTGTCCAAGTTTGACAGCTCCTTTTTTGATTTCTCTTTCCCTCCCCACCTTCATTAGACCCCTACCCTCAGAGTAGGAAAACAAAAACAGAGACTCAGGAAAGCGCTTTATCTCTATAGCAAACCCTGCCTTGACCTTCCTCTTGACACATACCCTTGGAAGTTTCCCAGTGGTGACGTGGAGCTGTGAGCAGCCCTGACCCACACAGCACCCTCTCGACAGCAGAAGGACCCTGCTCAGCCACAAGTTGTTCCTCCCACCCACAGCCTCTCCCCAAACACCATGGGGAGCTCCCCGGGCAGGCTGAGTGCTGAGCCCGGCAGAGGCAGAGTCCCTGCCCCAGCACACAGCCCCTGGGGCGCAGGGACCCTGCTCTGAAGGACAGCCCTGGGCACCCCTGGCTGCACACACACATTCACACCCTGCAGCCGCCCCTGGGAGAAGGCAGCCGTCGTGCCCTGTCCCTCTGGCCGTGCAGCTGAGAAGCCCTCGTGTGGAACACATCCTGCTCCTCTACTGTGAAAGTCCTCCTGACTGTGGGATGTGACAGCTTTTGGAGGTCTTTCCACAAACTACAGACACATTGACCTTCACGCAAGTACTTACCACGTAAAGGGCTGTGAATTTTTCTCTCCTGTTGAGTTCTCAACTCTTCTCCCACCCCAGGCTGCCTTTCATCTCTCTGTGCCTCGCTCCTCTCCCCTCAGCTCCTGCAGGCAGAGCCCTCAGCCCTGCTGCGCTTGGCAGAGGAGCTGCTCCTGGGCAGAGCTGTCTCTCTGCAGCGCTGCCCTGTTACCAGCAGCTCCCTCCATCCCAGGAGCCCGGCCCAGCTCAGCAGCAGAGGCCCAGCCCAAGGCGGCACTTTCTCTGTCCCCTCGGGGCTCCCTCCAGCTGTCCCTGGGGCTGCAGGGGAACCTGCTGGGAAACAGCCTGGAGCCAGCACTGATGGTCCCTCAGCCGGGGAGACAGGCTTCTTTCCAGAAGCACAATTTCTCCCCTCAAAGTTACATCTAATTTTTTTTTTTTTTAAATTGGACAGGACTCCCAGACAGAGACAGGCAGGGATCTCCTTTACCCCTCCTGAGAGAAGGGGTTCAGCTGAGGCAATGAAGGCCTCTCATCCTGCGTTTCTGTTCCCAGCATTTGAAGGAGACTCAGCTCCCTCCCATGCACACCACAAACCTACTTCGGCCACTGATCAGGTGTGCACGGAATGGACACCTGCACGTGAGCGTCTTCTCTCAACTCCCACGCTCACTAGCGGAGATGGAGGGCAGGAGCGAGGTGTTCAGGTGCAAATACCTGGCCACAGGGGAGCTGCCGGAGGTGGTGAAGGTACCTGCAGGTAACTGCAAGCTCTGATGGAGAAGTTCGCAGAGACAGGGCAACATGTCAGAGATCATCTGTTCTCCAAAGACAGCATCCTCTAGGCACAGCAATGGTTCACATCAAAACTCAGTTGACACTCAAAGTGGCATTCAGAGGCACCAATGTGAGCTGCTGCTACTTCAGGAACAGTTAGAAAGGAACCAGAAGTCTTGTGGGATGACTGCTAAATTTGGAAAGAGTCGGTGTAGGGAGAATTGCAGAATCATAGAATGGTTAGGGTTGGAAGGGACTTTTAAAGATCATCTCGTCCAACTCCCCTGCAAGGACCAGGGACATCTCCACCCTTATCAGGTTGCTCAGAGCCCCGTCCAACCTGACCTTGAATGTTTCCAGGGCATCCACCACCTCTCTGGGCAACCTGTGCCAGTGTTCTACCACCCTCAGTGTAAAAAAAACTTTTCTAATGTCTAATCTGAATCTGCCTCTTTCTATTTTCAAACTATTACCTCTCATCCTATCACAGCAGACCCTACTGAAGAGTTTCTCCCCATCTTTCCTGTAGGCCCCCTTTAGGAACTGGAAGGCTTCTATAAGGTCTCCCCAGGGATTTCTCTTCTCCAGGCTGAACAGCCCCAACTCTCTCAGCCTGCCCTCACAGGAGAGGTGCTCCAGCCCTCTGATCATCTTTGTGGTCTCCTCTGGACACACTCCAACAGGTCCATGTGCTTCTGATGCTGGGGTCTCCAGAACTGGATGCAGTACTCCAGGTGGGTCTCATGAGAGCAGAGTAGAGGTAGATCTGAGATAATCTATGTCTTTGCCTCAGTTGCCCCCAGCAACATCTCCCAGACTTTTGTGCTTTGAGGCAGGATTCTGGATGAGAACAACCAAGGGTGGATGGGGATCAAGGCAGGGGTTACTTGAGAAAACTACACCCTTACCAGTCCTTGAGACCAGGAGATTTGCAGACAAGGGTGCTGATAAAGTGTTTTTTCCTCAGGAGATCCTGGTCTGTTACGATCCCACTTAGGAAGGTGATCAAACTCCATGAGGTATCATTTCAACTGCTGTTCGTTAGGTCTAGCACTATAAGAGGAGTATCACAGAGGCAATCTTGTCTCCCTTGAGAAGGTGAGAACCCCAGGTGGTGAAACATTGAACGGGCTTCCGATCCAAACACTGCACAGCCTGTAGACCCCATCCATAGAACACTGCCTTCTGTTTTGGCCAGTCAAGCTACTACAGGATTTTCTCACTAGGAAACAACTCCATTCATCTTCTCTACAGTCAAACTGAAATGATGTTTTCATGAGATCTTTCTGCTGCACTGTGCGATACAGGCAAAGCCACGCAGCAGACGTAATGTCCAGTACAAAGCAGGACCAGCCTGCAGACTCTGTGTGACACTGCTGCTGAGGCTGTCCTGTGGCCAAAGGATCCATGCAGCACAGCACAGGTTTCAAGGCCGTGGTGTACGTGCAGCACAGTGCAGTCCAGCGCTAACTGCTTGATGTACCATGGTCTTCTGGTAGGGATCAGTTTCCCTGTGAGAAGATTGTGTTCTTCTGTGGTGCCACAGCTGAGTTGCTGTGCCCCAAATGTGCACTGTCAGGAGGACCCCCATGTCTTGTCACAGCAATGTGACATTTTTGGATTGAATTAGATGTGGTAAGACACCTTGCTCAACTGGGGTGCTGCGATGGAGGGACACAAGCTCTGCCAGAGGGAATGGCAGGGAGGATGAGGATGAGGAGGATGACCAATGTGTGAAGGAGCAGCTTCTCTATGAGCTGGGCAAGAGGTTGAGTTAGCTTGTGTGAGTGAGGATGGGAGAAGAAGTCAGTACGGTGACATTGTCTTGGCAGATCTAAACTACGTGATCGAGCAGAGTAGGCAGAAAAAGTCTTCTGTCAGCAACCTGAGGAAGTCTCCAGCTTAACGAGCTGGTTCCCATGGGGGACGGTAAGTGCCCTGGCATTCACTGGCCAGGCAAACAACACGGTGCCAACAATCTGGAGGTTCTTGGGATGACTTCTTAGCACAGCTGCCAGGTGGGACAACAAGGGTGATGCTCACCTGGACCTGATGCTGACCAAGAACAAAGAGCTGGCCATGGCTATGACAATCTGTGTCAGCCTTGGCTGTCATCACCATGAAATAGCAGGGTCCCAAGCACAAAGGGCAGTGAGCAAGGCCAGCAGCAGAGCACGGGCCCGTGGACTGCGGAGCAGGAGTCTGTGCTGTCCTTGGGAGACTGATACAAGCGGTGCCTTGGGGAGCAGCTCTGAAGGGTGGAGGAGCTCAGGCAATCCGGTAGGCCTTACAGGACAGCCTCCTCCAAGGACAAGAGTGATCTCTCCAAATAACCTTGGAAAGAAGCAAGCATCTCGGGAGGCTGCTTGTCTGAACTGCCTGAGCTCCAGGACAGAAAGGCAGCACGCAGGAGGTGGAAGCAGGGGAAGCTGCAAAGGAGGAATTTAGATTTCACGAAAGCTCCCATAGTCTTGATAGTTGCGGAGAAGGGGAACAGAAGCAAAATGAGCTGATCCAGGCTTAGAGGGTCATGCCGAACGAGTCACACTCTGCCTGGAGGCCTGTAACAAGTGTGCACTGCAGACATTTGCATCTTGACTGCATGCCTCAGGCTAGGAGATGGGGAATGTCCCTGGCTGTACCAGTCCATCCACATCTCTCGAGATGTTGAGTCTAGATGGTGCAGAGGGCCACAAAGATGATCAGTGGGCTGGAGCACCTTTCCTATGAGGACAGGCTGAGAGAGTTGGCACTGTTCAGCCTGAGAAGAGGAGGCTCAAGGGAGACCTTATAGGGGCCTTCTGGTACCCCAAGGGGGTCTACAGTAGAGATAGGGAGGAACTCTTCAGTAGGCCTGTTGAGGAAGAATGAGGGGTAATGATTTTAAAATAGAAAAAGGTAGATTGAGATTAGACACCAGGAAAATTTTTTTTACAGTGGAGGTGGTGGCACACAGGAACAGGTTGCTCAGAGAGGTGGTGGATGTCCCATCCCTGGAAACACTCAAGGCCAGGTTGGACGGGGCTCTGAGCAACCTGGTCCGGTTGAAGATGTTCCTGCTCACTGCAGGGGGTTGGACTAGATGACTTTTAAAGGTCACTTCAAACCCAAACCATTCTATGGTCTATGATCTCGAGAGGTACCTCTCAAACTGAACTGTTCTGTGAGCATAAAGGAGAAAAGTAAGGCAGAAAGATGTGAATTACACACAGCCCACAGAAATACAGAGTGGATGCTGTGGAGGGGACTCATGGTGGATCAGAGGAGGAGTGTGAGGAAGAGGGAGGGGCAGGGTTGGACTTTCGTACACTGATGGAACCTTTCCATTTCCCACCCCCCTGTGCCTGTCAGGGTTGAAGTGTGTAGAAGAATTGGGAATGAAGGAGCAATGTGAGCCTGGGAAAAAGGAGTCTGGTGGGGGAAAGACTTTGATATTTTTGTTGTAGTTTCTCACTATCCACATCTGTTAATTAACAATAAATTAAATTTATCTCTCCATTACCACTGACAATAATTAGTAAATGATTAGCCTGTCTTTATCTTGACCCATGAGCTATTCTGTCTTTTTTTTTTTTTTATTTTTGTCCTGTTGAGTCAGGTCAGTGGGTGAGCAGCTGAGTTGGTGTCCTGCTGCTGGTCAAGGTTAACCCACCACAGGACCACATCAGGACTGCTGTGTCCAGTATGGAGCTCACCAGCACAAGAAAGGCCCTGACAGACTGGAGCGAGTCCTGCAGAGGCCAGAAGCTTGGGGCCTGGAGCATGTTATGGTCAAGGAGAGGCTGAGTGAGCTGTGTTTTTTGAGATCCCTCAGAGCCAAAAACTGGAGCAAGGACCCAGGCCAGCTGGTGGGATCTCCATCAATGGAGATTTTCAGTAGTTGTCAAGACAAGGCCATGAGCACCTGATCTAGCTGGAGCTGTCTGAGAAAGGGCTTGGCTGACAGACCAGCTGTGGCAAGAGCTGTGGTACTGGGTGTGTAATGACTTCCAACAGGAAAATAGTTTCCTTTTTATTAGTAATGCTGGTGGAGTTGGGCATCACTGAGCCCTGGAGGAAGAAGGAGGTGATCATGCATCAGAGGGTCCTTCTCAGGGCTGGGGTCTCTGGGCAGAAGTGGAACTGGCCAGTGTGTGGGACTGGTCTGGGACAATTTTTTCTGAGTCAGCTTCTTGGGATGTCAATGGAACATGGCACAGACCCTTAATCCCAACTGCATCGTTTGCCCTCTTCTCTGCCCCCACTATCTCCACTAACCAGGACAAATTCCTGGCCCTGGGGCTCCTCAAACAGCTCCCAACATCTCTTCACTTCCCTCCCTTGCCTGCTGAGTCCCCACTGACTCCTATGGCATTGCAGCATCCTCTTTGTGGATACCTTGATTCAATGCTTCGCTTTGGAACAACTTAATCTTTTGAGTTTCCATTCACTCCCACCCCGGGGTACATGGTGAGTCTGCATCCTGTCCTGACATCTTCATATTAATTTCCAGAGAAATTGTACATCCATCAGTGCGGTCATACATGAAGGAGGCTGAGGAGGCAATGGGCAGCCCATGCACCATCTCCACTGCCATTGGACTCCAAGAAGAGAGCCTTTAAAACAATAACTTCTGGTGCAATTAAACCCAATTAAATTGTGAGCTTAAGACAAAACATCAGGAGAATGCAAGGAGAAAAGGCACTTCAAAAGACCAATTCCTTGGAAAATTTTTCTGCAGCAATGTCGGAGGAAGAGCCCAGCCTTCAGACAATGCACACAGGAAATGTCCCTTTATTGAACAGGCTGCTAGTGGACGGGTCACATCAGGCACAGTGTGGTGCATGCACTCAGACACAACAGGATCAAGTCTCAAGACAAGTAGTAGAAACCGAGAAAATTTTATATAAGTAGAATTATCTGGGAGAAAAAGAACCTCAATTTCTCACCTAACATATACTTTGGGAAACATGCTGAGGAGGGGAGTTAGGCTGTTTGCAGTGCATCTGTGTCCCTTGAACCACTTTCCATAGGGCATTCTTCAGCTCCTGGTTCCGCATGCTGTAGAGGAGGGGGTTCACTGCTGGAGGCACCACCGAGTACAGAAATGACACCGCCAGGTTCAGAGATGGGGAGGAGATGGAGGGGGGCTTGAAGTAGGCAACCATGGCAGTGCTGATAAAGAGGGACACCACAGCCAGGTGAGGGAGGCACGTGGAAAAGGCTTTGTGCCGTCCTTGCTCAGAGGGGATCCTCAGCACAGCCCTGAAGATCTGCACATAGGACACAACAATGAACACAAAACAGCCAAATGCAACACAGGCGCTGACCACAAGAAGCCCAACTTCCCTGAGGTAGGAGTCTGAGCAGGAGAGCTTGAGGATCTGGGGGATTTCACAGAAGAACTGGTCCACAGCATTGCCCTGGCAGAGTGGCAGTGAAAATGTATTGGCAGTGTGCAGCAGAGCATTGAGAAACCCACTGCCCCAGGCAGCTGCTGCCATGTGGACGCAAGCTCTGCTGCCCAGGAGGGTCCCGTAGTGCAGGGGTCTGCAGATAGCAACATACCGGTCATAGGCCATGACTGTGAGAAGATAATACTCAGCTGAGATAAAAAAGAGAAAGAAAAAGAGCTGGGCCAAACATCCTTGGTAGGAGATGGCCCTGGTGTCCCAGAGGGAATTGGCCATGGCTTTGGGAACAGTGGTGGAGATGCAGCCCAGGTCAAGGACAGAGAGGTTGAGAAGGAAGAAGTACATGGGAGTGTGGAGGCGGTGGTCGCAGGCTATGGCAGTGATGATGAGGCCGTTGGCCAGGAGGGCAGCCAGGTAGATGCCCAGGAAGAGCCAGAAGTGCAAGAGCTGCAGCTCCCGTGTGTCTGCGAATGCCAGGAGGAGGAACTCAGTGATGGAGCTGCTGTTGGACATTTCCTTCCTTTGGGCACTGGGTGCTGTCCAAGGAGAAAAATTCAGAGAAGTGTTAGGACAGAAAACTCTGAGTAAAACCTCTTCCATCTCCCCTAGAACCTCCCACTCCCCCAGCCTCTGTCCTTCCAGAAAGACCTTCGTGCAGCTCCCTGGCTGAGCTCTGGGTTCTGCTGGCTGAGGGTGCAATGGGGAGCAGATGATGATGCCGTGGGCTCCTGAGGAGTCAGTGCTGCTGTGCACCAACAGGCAGGTAGGAACCAGGAGTGATCTCTGTTTAAATCCCCTCATGAAATCAACGACATTTCAGCATTGTCCCTCCCAACTCACCCGGCTGCAGAGCAGAGCTGTGGGGGGTTGGTTGTGTTTGTTTTACTTTTTGAAGGCAGACAGCCTTGAATTTTCTGTTCTGCTACAAGTGCTGCATTGGGAGAGCTGGGCTGCAAACAGGCAGACCCTTAGTGCAGAGTGAGTCCATTAAACTTGATCCCAGCTGCCCTCACTCCTTGAAGATGGGGTGTCTGGCAAAAAGAGCCAGCTTCATCCCCACCCTCTGGACTGCATTGCCCAGAGACCCACAGGCCAGAAGAGGGCTTGGGCACCTTGCTGCCATGGACACATCTGCACGGCAAGGCCTGCGGGGACAGTGGCTGAGCTGCTGCTGAACCCCCATCCCCTGAGAGCCTGAAAACAAGAGCAGCAGCAGCAGGGGCAGGTGGAGAAAGAAGGAGAAATGCCCCAGTGCTTCTGCCCAGGGCAGCAAGGCCATGGAGGGGCTGAGGGGCACTCAGGAGTCTCCTGTGCTGGAGCTCTGGCTGCAGCGGCTACAACTCACAGAGCCCATCCCACCCACCGTGTGCTCACCCCTGTCATCAGGAAACCTCCTGGCAGCAGGACCCTGCCCAGGCCCATCTTTCTGTTGGCCAGTCCTAAGGAGTGGGTCAGAAAAACACTGAAGAGATGACTGAGCTCTCTGTAGGCAAAGGAATGATGAAGGAGCTTTATCAAGTTGCTCTCAGACGTGCTGATCTGTCAGTGTAACACTATAGGAGCCTCCTTCTCTTGTCCAAATGTTTCCAATGATGGGGCACCAACCACGTCTCTGGGCAACCTGCTCCTGTATTTCATGAACCTTATTGTAAAATTTTTTTTCCAAATATCTCGTCTGAATCTAGCTCTGTCTATTTTAAAACCAGTACCTTTCACCCCATCACAACAGGCCCTACTGAAGAGTTATTTCTGTAGGCCCCCTTTAGATATTGGACGACCGCTATAAGGTCTCCCTGGAGCCTTGTCTTCTGCAGGGTGAACTGCACCTCTCTCAGCCTGTCCTGATAGGAGAGGTGCTCCAGCCCTCTGATCATCTTCATGGACTTCCCTCGACTCTCTCCAACTGCTGACCTTTGGGTTCTGCTGGCTGAGGGTGCAATGGGGAGCAGATGATGATGCCGTGGGCTCCTGCGGAGTCAGTGCTGCTGTGCACCAACAGGCAAGTAGGAACCAGCAGTGATCTCTGTTTAAATCCCCTCATGAAATCAATGACATTTCAGCACTGTCCCTCCCAACTCACCCAACTGCAGAGCAGAGCTGTCGGGGGGTGGTTATGTTTCTTTTGTTCCTGCCCCCTGTCCCACCTGAGGAGGCTTTGCTGAAGGCAGACATCCCTGGCATCTCTGCTACACTGCAGGTGCCATCCTGAGAGCCCTGGGAGGCAAAGGGACAGAGCCTTGGTGCACAGGGAGGACAGACAGTATGTCCATCCGTCCTGCTGTCAGCTGCCCTGGGCTCAGACCTCTCTGAGTCAGAGGATGAGCACACTCAGCTCTTCCCCTGAAAGGAACTGGATGCTCCTCAGAAGAGAGGAACCCAGTTTCAAAATGCAGATGATCTCCACACTCTTCTCTCCAGGGAAGAGCTGTGAGGGTATGGATGCCCTAAAGATGGGGTGTCCTTAAGAGAGAGCCAGCTTCATCCCCACCCTCTGGACTGCATTGCCCAGAGACCCAGGGAATCCCTGCTCTGGAGCATCTCCTCCTCCACGCTGGAGAGAGATCTCTGTGGGCTGTGGCAGCTGGACAAGACCCCTCCAGGAAGCTCCTGTTCATTGCCCTGCAGCCAGAGACTTACCGTGCAGAGGGCTGTGAAGGTTTCTCCTCCAGTGAGCTCTCAGCCCAGGCCGCCTTTACCCTCTCTCTGCCCTGCCTGTCCCCACTCAGTGCCTGCAGCAGTGCCCTCCGCCCTGCTGCGCTTGGCAGAGCAGCTGCTCCTGGGCAGAGCTGTCTCTCTGCCGTTCTGCCTCCTTCCCGTGAGCTCCCTGCGTCCCAGGAGCCTGGAGCAGCTCAGCAGCAGAGGACCAGCCCAAGGATTTTAATGACCTCTCTGGTGGGTTTGGGGCTAAGTCCATGAACCTCAGACAAGGTGAGGAAGTTGAGGAAACCTCTCCAGAAGTCAAAGTCAGATGCAAACTCCAAAGTTTCTTGGAGCACTAATGGGTCCCACTGAGGGACATTACTGACAAAGCCTCCCTGGGGCTGGTGAGAGCAGAAACCTGGAGGCAGAGATGACAGGCAAAGGCAATGTAGAGGTGGCTCTGATGCTGAGCAAATCTGAATGAGCATTATCTCTTTCTTATATTGTTTCTCACTGTGAAGAACAGCTTCACCACCACTGAAACCCCCATTGAAGCACTCTTAGGCTACTCCTATACTGTCTGGAGCATCCACAACGTTGGGCCAAAGAAGCCCATGTTCCTCAGCCATCCCACACAGGTCATGTGCACCAGGTCGCAAACACCACCTCTACAGACCTCCTCTGGTCACTCTGCAGTTCCTTCCTACTTCTTTGAAAAGGGGAGACCCACACTGGGACACACCTGTCTGTGTGGGACCACAGCCGTCCTGAGATGAGTGGGATCATACCTCAGGTTGTCTGGGTGGCCCATGCTCCTCCTAATGCAGCCTTGTATGCAGCTGGGCTTCCTCATGGTGAGCACCTATGGTGTCCCTCATAGTGCCCACCACCTTCTCCTCATGGTCCCTGCTCAGTCAATCAGATTTCAACCTGCCCTGTTGTATTTGGTTAATCTCTCCACTCTGCGGGACTGGACATTACTCCTTGTAAAACTTCCAGAGGTTTCTGTTGGCCAAAGCCCAGAGTTTCTCCAGGTTCCCATGAACTGAGCCAGCTGTTCATGTTTGTGTGCAGATGGCTCACCATGATGGTGGTTTCTCTCACAAGGTAACAGCAGGAGCAGTTGCAGGGCACTACAAATAACACCTCCAGGAGAAACTGTGGGGTCTGGGGGATCTACAAGTCACAAGGCCACAGACCTGTGCTGGGAGGGGAAGTTGCCCTTTATGGGAGAGAGCAGCAGGAGGGCCTGGAGTTCTGCCTGGGGACAATGAGTCAGCTGAGAGCTGAGTGGTCAACATGAGAGGGCAGAACATGGGCAACGTTGTGGTTGGTGGATGTCTGGTGGTGACCCCTTGGTCAGGAAGAGGAAGTAGATGAGGCCTTCTTCAGGGAATTGGAAGAAGCCTCATGTTTGCAGGCCCTGGTCCCAAAAGCAGATCTAAACTATCCCAGTATTTTGTGAAGGAGGATCACAGCCAGGCGCAAGCAGTCCAGGAGGTTTTTGGAGCACAATGACGACATCTTCCTGACAAGGGTGACTGAGCAGTCAGAGAGGTGAGGTGCCCTGTGGGACTTCATACTTACATTTGTCTGTGTGTGTTCTTGTGTGGGCCTGGGGGAACTGGGGGATGAGGGGATCCCAGGGCCAGCTGCTGGATAGACAGAGGGTCTAAAACCAGCTCCTGAAGGGAACCACACTGTGTGTGTGTCTGCAGAGTGCTGTGAACATTTCCCTCCCAATTATGCAAATCAGCCTTTATAGTATGCAAGAATTTTAACCTGAGAGAGGGAGAGAGACAGAGAGATTTCACATTGTGTACGGATTACTCATGCGCAAGGAAGCAAACTGACAGACACCAGCTCCTCACAAGAACCTGAAGGACACTCTGGACCTGAAAACAAAGACTTTACCTCTCGGAATCTCAGAGCTGTGCATGAGGGATAAAAAACACCCCCGAAACTCAATGCCAGTATGCCAGTCCCTCTAACACAGCTTTGAGACCCTCCCAGTGTCTGGCACCACAGACAAGTAACCATAGCAAGAGCAACTCCAGGGACATCTGGATTAATCATCGTTAATCTGTGGCGATGACACAGAAATACAGTTGCTTTGCAAAGTTTTATTATGATTAGTAATCAGGAGTGTATTTGTTAACTAGTGATTAGTCAAATATTGTTGTACCTCAATGTTTGTAGGGTATAAGAACCCCATGTAAACCAGATTTGAGGTGCCCCAGTTTGGCTGGACAACACTCATGAACATGAATAAATATTCACTCTGGTAATTCTGTAAGTGCATCCTAGGTTCTCAGTCGGCATTGGCCAGTTGGGAATTTTTGTAACACTTTGGAAACCCAGAAAGGACACAGCTGACTCACCTGGTCCAATGTCTCTCTCCCATGCGTACCCCGTGACCTGCACTGCTGCCTTGTTGCCGGGTTCCTCTCAAGAGGCTGGAGCACAGGGTGATCAGTGAAGTGTGGAGCTTGTTTGGAAGTAAGGAGGTGATTTTGGAATAATGGGATGCCGAGGAAGGATAGTGGAAGATTCCCCAGCAGATTAATTGCTGCAACACTGGAACCTGATGGGATGGCTGAGTCACCAAAAAGCCAAGCCGTGTGTCAGGAAATTTGGCCAGGAGTGACTGCCTTTGGTGATGTGAACCAACCATGGCCGCACTCTGGTTCTTTTGATTAAGCTGAGTTAATTATGCCAGCAATGGGAGATCTGGTTCCCATCACAAGAAGTAGCCCTTGGTATGTCTGGGATACTTACAGGTATCAAAGCAAATGTTCCCCTCCAGAGTGGAGAAAAAGTAGGGTTGTGAACAAATGGGAAAAATAGTATCTCTTTACATTCCAGACTATTAAATCTCAGAGAGAAGTTTCCCCTCCAGGTTGGAAATTGAGTAAAAGTCTCTGTCTGAACAGGAAAATCAGGGACGTGCCACATTCAGCTCCACCTGCCCATGCTACTGCTCTTTCTTCTGCTTTTGATCTGGTTTTGGCTCCCGCTGCTGCTTCTGGTTTGCAAACAGCTTTCCAACAAGAAATAAAAGAGCTGGGACCGGAATCTGGTCAGCTTTCTGTGGGAACAGCCTACGTGCCATTTGCACCTGCTGATTTGGGTTTGGGGTGACAAGTGCCCAGAGTGGGATGACACAGGGAAGGTGATGCAAACTGTAGGTGGCATCTTTGGCATCTCTAGCCCTCTGTGGGCTGACGTGCAGGGAGTGTTTGAGACTCTTTTCACTGCTGATGACAGAATTGAAATCTGGGAAACAATTAGCAAATGGGCCTGTGAAGCACAGGGCAGAACTCCATGGCCAACCAGTGACACAGGTCAGTCCCTCAAATTTACCAGCCAATACAGATGTGCTGTGAACCGTGACAGGAGATTGTCAGAGTCGTTAGAACTGCCAGGAAGGAAGACTGTAAATGGGGCTAAGATCCGAGGATGCCATCAAGGATATGCTGAACATCCTTCTCAATATTACACCCAATTGTTTAAACAAGTGAGCATGTTTAGAGGAGTCAGCCCTGGAAATGAGGAAAATCAGACTTTGATGGTCTCTTTCTTTGTAGATCAGGCAGCCTCACGTATTAAGAAATATTTTTCTAAGCCCAGGATGGCCGGGCAAAGGCTTGGATGAAATTGCATTGCTACATTCATGTTTAATGGAAAAGATGAAAGACAGCTGAAGCAAAACCCTCAGAAAGGAGAGGCACACAAAGCTCGTCTGCTGGCAGTGGCATTGAACAATAATCCTAGGTTGAGAGGACAGGGAGGGGGAGATTTCCAAGGTGGAGGCAGAGGAGAAAATGTCAGAAGCACTGGATCTCTAAGAAGAGGAGACTGTTGTAAACTGTTGTCGGTATCCTGGACAACAAGGCCATCGGAAACGGGAGTGCCCAGGATGACAAAACCCAAGGTAAAAGTGCAGAACAAAACCCAGGCCTCCCTAAAGGACCTCTCGCTGCTGCGGTGCAATCTTTCCTTGCTGTACGCAAAAAGGACAGCTCGGTGTCACCCAGGATTGGCAGTTAGCAGGGACCTGTGGTGCAGTCACTCCAGGAGCCTCTCAATAGGATTTTCTTTATGCTCCTTCTTATGAGAATCTTACATCTTTTCATTGATGAACGTAAATATTCCTGACTGATAGATACAGGGGCAAAGTTTTCTTCTCTAAACCAGTGCACTCAGCCATCTGAATCTCGATAACTTTCAGTATCTACTTGGGGAAAGATACAGCTAACATGAGCAAGATTCCCATCAAAGCTTTCCTGGGTTCTCCATTATTTTTCTAAAATTTTAGTAGAAAATTTGCAGGACGTTGGGTTTTTTAAAAAATAGAACTGGTTTTGGTATATGATGTGAAGGATTCATTAGGAATCTTACATAGCTGACACCTGTACCTTCCTGTTTGCCTTGCTGAGAAGGGCCATCGGGCTTCTCCACATAAGATACAGTTTGTAAGAGAAGTGTAAAGTATCTGGGTTTCATTCTCTGACAAGGGGAGGTCATTTACTTGAGGAATGTACTAGAGCCAGTGAAAATTGTGGCAGTAAAAACACGGACTGCGTGGATGGTGTTCCAGAGACCTTTATTGTTAGTAGGCGTTTTACACTCTAAGTTACACACGAAGTGCACACACTTAATTATCTGATTTGATTGGTAGCAATTTACTGTTCACGTGCCTTATGCTTCATTTGGATTGGTTATAGGTTTTTGGTTGTCTTTACTATTTTTGCCTTTGCTATTTCCTTTTCTTGTTCTAGTTGCTGTTTTTTGTTATTGAGCAAGCGTTGTTCCAGGACATAGCCCAAATTCGTCAATGTCAAACAGCTGCGTTGCACTTTCTGCCTCCACAATGCAAAATAAAAAAAATAGAACAGCAAAAGATAGACTGGAACTTTATTGTATTCCTGGGACTTATATGTAGATGGTGGGTCCTTATTAATGATGGAATAATGTGTATTCATATACTCTCCTCAGGGCATCCTTGAGCTCCTTGTTCCTCCTGCTGTAGATGCGGGGGTTCACTGCTGGAGGCACCACTCAGTACTGAACTGCCAGAAATAGATTTAGAACTGGGGAGGAGATGGGGATGCTTTTGTTGTTGTGATTCTTGTAAATACTGATATTCTTGGGGAAATTACAGAAACATTTGAAGGATAATGGAAGGATTACCATCTGAGTAGCCCTGCAGTGAACTGACTCCTCTTTGCCAATGTCTCATCACCAGTGCACAGCTAAGCCTGAGCTATTTTGGATGTACTGTAAAAAGTGCTGAGCAGAAGGAGATAATCACTTCTCCTGGCTGTGGTGCTGCTCATGCAGCCCTGGATGCTGTTGGCCACCTTCTCTGCTGGGTCCTGTTTTGCCTCATGAAACTGAAGGACCACCACAGCCTTTTCCCACAGAGCTGTTGCCCAGCCACACAGCTCCTGGCCTCTGTCACTGCAGCCTGTAATTCCCCTGCTCAGTCCTTGGGTCTTTTTAGAAGATGGACGCAAGATTGGCTTTTTGCTTTCTCCAGACATTACGACCTCACAAAATGTCTTGGAACAGCCCTGCTATGACATCATCCTGGTCTCTTAGCACCCTAAGATCCATCCCATCTGGTGCAACAGACTCTTAATGCTTGACCTTACCTAAGTAACCTCTGACTTCATCTCCATCCACTGCTGTGTTCTGGCTGGGCTCTGCCTTTTAGGCACACACAACTGAGAGACCTTGCTGGAGAAGACAAAGGCCAAGAGTACCTCAAACCTGTCTATTCCTCCTCTTATGAAACCCAACAGTGGCCACACATTCTCTTCATTTCTTCTTTCACTTTTCCTCAAGTAGGAACAGCTGATTGTTGTGCCCCTGAACTCCCTTGCAAGTGTCAACTCTGCAGCTTTCCTAAAACCAACCCTATTTCTGAATTCCTTCTTTCTTTCAAGTCTCTGCATCCATCTCCTGTATGCTTCCTTTTTGCCATGGAGCTTTCCCAGGAATTTCCTGCTTCCTCAAGCATCTCTCCTGAATATCTCTTCTTGTTTTCCTGACTGTTGGTGCAGACGGTCTTGTACTTGAAAAGCGCTGTCCTTGAAGACCAGCTCTACTGAGCTCTGCTGCCCTTCTGTGCTGCTCACATGGGCTCCCCCACTACAAAACACAAGACTAGGCCAAAGCCTCCTCCTCTGAGGTGGGGCATCTGCACTTTTCTATTTTCCTTCCTGTCACGAATCGATAAATATCCGGTTGTGAAAGGTACGAATTTCTCAGTTGCAGAATTAAGACACAATGGTGTCATACACATATGTTGGTTATTTATTTCATTCATACACAAAGGATAATGGCGGGGAAAGAAAGAGAAAGAAAGAAGAGAGAGAAAAATAGAAAAAAAAGAGGTGATAAAATACCACTATGGAAAGTCAGCGTCCTAAAGTCCGTCTTACAGAGTGGATGGGGTGGGCGCCTCAAAAGGATGACAATGGCTCCACGGAGAATCGACTTCCCCAAAGTCTGTCTGAGTGGGATGGAGTTCCACACACAGGTTCATGCGGCGACACTTTTTGTAGTCCTTTTTATCAGCCCCCTGCTTCTTGATGTTTTGGGGGCCTTTACCAGTCTTTCCATCTTAGGAGGTCAGGTGCTTCCTGCCTGTGGTTTAGCTTGTGATTGCTGCATCATGCTGATCTGTCTCTGTGGTGGTGGGCGTTAGCTCTCTGCAAATGTAAGGCCCGCTTGTTCTTGGTAAGCCGTGCGGTTACCTGAAGCATGTTGTTACCTGATGTCCAGCAAGACAGTGTCCACAAAGTCATTTTGCATCCCCCAGAGCAGGCCTCCATTGTGCAGTCCCTTGGCAATGCTGTGCATGCTTGGTATCGTCCCGGGCCTGAGCTCATGCACAGGGTTTGGCTCTATTCTGGGGGAAGGGTACAAAAACAAGACACCCCGTTTTGCAGTTCTTGGATTTTATAAGCACGTGTTGCTCCTTCAGCTACAAAACCAGGATATTTGTCTAGACATTCTTTAACAGATATTGAAGTTTTTAGCATTGTGGTTTGTGGACATTTTGCTCGGTTCCATCCATCCTTTAGCGTTATTGAGACATTAATTAACCTTTTATGTCTCCGACAAGGGAGGTAGATTCAGATTAGATATTAGGAATTTTTTTTTTTAAACTGAGGGTGGTGGAACCCTGGCCCAGGTTGCCCAGAAAGGTGGTGAATGTCCCGTACCTGGTAAAATTCAAGGTCAGGTTGGATGAGGCTCTGAGGAACCTGATCTGCTTGAAGATGTCCGTGCTCCCTGCAGAGGTGTTAGACTAGACAACATTTAAAGGTTCCTTCCAAACCTAAATATTCTAGGATTCTAAAATTTCCGCATAAATAACATTATTCTTGGCATTCAATCTTCCTGGGGTTTTTTTTGATGCAAGCACCTCATGTAAAAATGGCGCTAGACTCCTTGTGTAGAGAGACACAATAAAGAAACCAGTTCAAAATTGTTTTTCCAAGCTCCCATCTCTATTGAACTTTTCCGGAGCAAGGTGCAGCTGCAGCATGCAGGAGGGGTTCAGGAGCCAAGAGCCCAGGTGCCGCATGGGGACCTACGGCCTTTCCATTGCTCTCCAGTTTACCCCTGCCCTGGCACCTTGTTCAGAATCAGATCCCTCTCAAGTACCCAGGTGCTGCTTTGAGCTTCAGAGAGTCAGAAGCCTCGCCTCATCTCTCAGCAATAGGATTATCTCTTCATGCAGCTCCTTCACTGTGTTTGTATCTACCTGTGAAAAGCATCTCCAGTGAGGTTATCCCTTGTGGGTGGTGAACCTCATTGGAAGCACCTTAGACTTAGCATACAGATGAGGAGTGTGGGTTCTTGTTTATTAAACTTTACCATCCTCTCCTTCCCTTTGTTTGCAATGAAGGAAACCCTGCTGTGCCTGTGTGCAGCCAGGTCTCTCAGGAAAGCAGGTGGGAGTTGGTGCAGAGGAGCTGTCACCTCCAGCTGCAGACTTGGGTGGAGAAGTCTGATGTCAGGAAAAGTGATGCAAGTCCCAGGGGGTCGATGAGAGAAATGGTGGGGCTGGAGTGGTGAGGAATCAGGTTGTCCATGCAGTGTCTGACCTCCAGGAGGAGCTGGTCCTACCCACCCTGATACCATTAGCAAATCCCCTGCGTCCATATCTACTGGACAATGCTGCAATCACTCCTTCTGACAACTGAAAAAGTAATAAAATTGAAAGAAAATTAAGAAACTTAAAAGTAAAAAATACTTTTGTGTTAAATACTCAGTGAAAACTTCCCCTTTATGTCCACTCTGGAGACCTCTCCAATTAGCTGTCCAAGACTTGAAGATTGTAGGAAACAATTGGAGGAGACATGGCTTTTTGCATTTTATCGAGCCCCAGGGTGCATTTGGTGCTGAGACCATGAACCTCAGACACTGAGAGGAGCCTGGACAAACTCCTGAAGAAGCCAATGTCAGAAGCAACCCCTACAGTTTCAGGGAGCATTAATGGGTCCCACTGGGGATCGTTACCAACAAAGCCTCCCTGGGGGCTGATTAGAGGAGAAAATGGGAGGCAGAGATGAGAGGCAGGCAAAGGCGATGTAAAGGTGGCTCTGATGCTGAGTGAACCTCCATGTGTTGCATGAAGACAAAGGGCCATGGCCTGACCCCCAGCCCCTGGGAAGGGAGATCCTGTGGGTCACACATTGCTCAGGGCTTTTCCTGGGGCAGTGTGATGTGGGAATGTGTGATGCCAAGTGCAGAACTACGGTGCGATGGTTATGGGTCTCTCCTTGGTGGGGTGAGGAGGCCTTCATGTCCTGGTCCCACCAAGGTATGGTGTCTCCTGGTAGGCCTTGGTGGTTCACATAACAGCCATAGTGGTGATAAAGACCTTGTCTCTGTTGGGGGCTTTTAGCCTTGCCACAGCCCTTGACCATCTCCACCACAGGGTGTTCTACAGAGTCTCACATCTGCGGCTCTTTCCCTGCAGGCTTTAAAAATCTTCCTTGCTTCCCCACCTCGCTCTCACCTGAAGATCTCACTGCCCTTACGCTTTCCATTCCCTCTAGCTGTTCCTTGAAACACAAAGCGATGGTATGGTCCAGGATCTCTGTTGGTGACCTGTACAGAACAGAACTACCCTTGGAGAGACATTTCTTTCTGGTTTTTTTTCCCTGTCTCAAGAGCCTAAGTTACACTTTCTTCCATTATTTCCTTGTCATGCTTTTACTACTGTGAAACAAAGCTCCACCATCTCTGAAACCACCCTTCAAGCACTCTCAGGCTACTCCTACTCTCAGCCTCTCCGTCTCTGGGCCAAAGATGCCCAGGTCCTTCTTCCTCTATTCACAGAACATATGCTTGAGGCTCTGAAGCCCATCTTGGCAGACCACCTCTGGGCACTCTCCAGCTCCTCCCAACTCCTCCAAAATGTGGAACTGCAGACAGGGACACACCTGTGTATGGAGTCACACCAGTGCTGGGTTGAAGGGGAAGGTAACTCAAGTGGTCTGATTTGACACATTCTTCCTAATGCAGCCCCAGCTGGCCTTGTTCATGGTGAGCAGGCACCACTGGCTTGTATGGCGCCCCTCGTAGTGCCTTCTCCTCAGAGTCACTTCTCAGCATGTCAGGTTACAGTTGGCCCAATAAATGGGGTTGTTCTCCCCTCCGGTGCAGGACTGGCCACTTCTTCTGGCAAACTTCAAGAGGTTTCTCTTGGCCAATTCCCCAAGTTACTCAAAGTTCTCCTGGACTTAAGCTCCATTTGGTCGGCTGTTAATGTCTGTGTGCTGATGGCTCACCCTGAATGAGGTGTGTCTGACACAATAACAGCAGGAGAAGTTTCAGGACACTATATAAAAAATAAAAGACGTACTAGTTTAATTTCTGTCCCAGCTATGAATTACTGTGACAACCATCTCGGCAACACCAAATGGGGATACAAAGCAAGCAAATCAAGCACCAGTGGAAACCGAGTCGATGAAAGTTGGTGTGCCAGGCAGTGCTCGTGGAAAAAGTTATACCTATATAGACAGACAGACAATATGACTCCCTCCAGGAGCTGGTCTTCAACCCTTCTGGCCAATGTTCTTCTGTCTTCTCTTGCTGACCCCTCAGCTCTCAGATACAAAAATAAGGCATATACAGCGTGAAAGCAAGGATGAATAACTGGGAGAAACAAACAGATATTATCCACGCATCCAGGAATGAAGTCAGGAAAGCTAATACCCAAATGGAATTGAATCTGGCCAGGGATGTCAAATCAAAGACAACAAGAATGGCCTCAACAAGTACATAGGTGAGAAAAGGAAGACTATGGAAAACGTGGGCCCCTTGCTCAACGATCAAGGGACTGGCTTACACAAGACATGGATAACATGGAGGTACTGAATGCTTTCTTCACCTCTGTCTTCACTAGCAAGACTGGCTTTCAGGAATCCCAGGTCCTAGAGACCAGTGGGAATGGCTGGAACAAGGGAAATATACTCTAGGTAAAAGAGTTAGGGGTCAGGGAACAGTGACTTTTTGATGTCATTTTGAGGACACTCTTGATAATCTTTGATCGATGATGGTGACTGGGAGAAGTGCCTGAAGACAGGAGGAAAGCAAATGTCAGTCCCATATTCAAGAGTGGCAAGAAGGAAGAACGAGGGAACTACAGGTCTGTCACCCTCAGTTTGATCCCCTGGAAGGTGATGGAGAAGCTAATCCTAGAAACCATTAACAGACACTTAAAAAACAATAAAGTAATCAGGAGTTGTCCGCGTGGCTTCACCAAGGGGAAATCATGCTTAAAAACTTGATAAACCTCTAGGATGAAGTGACTGACCCAGTAGATGAGGGGAGAGCAGTGGATATTGCCTGCCTGGCCTTCAGGAAGGCTTTCAACACTGTCTGCCCTAGGATCCTCATACAGAAGCTGTTGCTGTGTGGACTGGATGAGCAGACTGTGAGGTGGGACGTGAGGAAACTCATGAAGTGCAACAAGGGGAAGCACAAAGTCCTACCCCTGGAGAAGCACAGCCTCATGCACCAATGTTTGACGGGGACAACCAACTAGGAAGCAGCTTGGCGGGAAAGGCCTCAGGGGTCTCGCTGGGCACCAGGTTGAACATACGCCAGTAACATTGTGTGGACGGCCACACTCAGAGAGTGGTGGTCAGTGGCTCAATGTCCAGGTGGAGACTGGTGACGAGTGGCGTCCCTCAGGGGTCCGTATTAGGTCCAGCCCTGTTGAACATCTTTGTTGGCGACATGGACAGTGGAACAGAGTGCACCCTCAGCAAGTTCGCTGACGACACCAAGCTGTGTGGTGCCGTCGACACGCTGGAAGGGAGGGATGCCATCCAGAGGGACCTGGACAGGCTGGAGAGGTGGGCCCGTACCAACCTCATGAAGTTCAACCAGGCCAAGTGCAAGGTCCTGCATCTGGGTCATGGCAATCCCAGGCACAAATCCAGGCTGGGCGGGGAATGGATTGAGAGTAGCCCTGAAGAGAGAGACTTGGGAGTGCTGGTGGATGAGAAGCTCAACATGAGCCAGCAATGAGCCCTTGCGGCCCAGAAGGCCAACTGCATCCTGGACTGCATCCAGAGAAGCATGGCCAGCAGGTCGAGGGAGGTGATTCTCCCCCTCTACTCTGCCCTGGTGAGACCTCACCTGGAGTACTGTGTCCAGTTCTGGAGCCCCCAGCACAAGAAGGACATGGACCAGGTGGGTGATCAGAACTTCATTCTGTAGGTATTTGGATTTTCTGTTTTTACACAGCAAAATGAAACAAATATTGATCCAACCCACTTATTTTCACACACAGTAGATGCCTCTCCAGCACTGCTGGTTTGCATGGGTACTCTGGACTGCCAGCTAGAAACTGATATTTCTGACAAAAGCATTGGTGCACACTCAAATGGAGTCCTCTGTGCAGTTTTGGAACTCACCATTTTAAAAGAAAATGAAGGTCCTTTAGTGTGCCCAGAAGTCGTCAACAAAGTTGGTGAAAGGGCTGGAAGGCATGTGCTATGAGGAGCGGCTGAGGACTCCGGACTTGTCTAGTTTTGGGAAAAGGAGACTGAGGAACAACCTGATTGCTCAGACTATCAGAGTGTGTCCGGAGGAGGGCGACCATGATGGTGAAAGGTCTCAATTGCAAGGTTTCTGCGGAGCAGCTGAGGTCACTTGGTTTGTTCAGCTTGGAGAAGAGAAGGCTGAGGGGTGACCTCATTGCAGCCTACAACTTCCTCAAGGCGGGCAGTGGTGGAGGAGGTGCTGATCTCCTCCCTCTGGTGCGCAGTAATAGGACAAGTGGAAATGAAATGAAGCTGCGTCAGGGGAAGTTCAGATCAGAAATAAGGAAAAGATTCTTCACTGAGAGGATGGCTGGCCACTCAAACAGGCTCCCCAGGAAACTGGTCACAGCACAAAGTCTGTCAGAGTTCTAGGAGCATCTGGATGATGCTCTTAGTCATATGGTTTGGGTTTAGGTAGTCCTGCGAGGAGCAGAGGAGCTGGACATAGTGATTCTGTGGGCTCCTTCCAACTGGAGATATTCTAGGATTCTGTCATTCTAGAATCCTTGTCACATCTGACTGAACTGTTCTGTTCTGTTCTATTGTATTCTATTCCATTCCATTCCTTTCCATTCTAAACAAACCAGAACTCCTAGTGTAAAACAACCGCCAGGTCATGTGTCTGTGACTGGCAGGTTCTCAGGCACAAGTGACATCATAGTCAACACCACAGCCCTGTGTCTGCTGATGGCTAGTCACTCAAGCACACTGGAGACTAAAGTAAGCCCATGTTCCCCTCCATGGCCAAGTGCCTCCTACTGGCCTATGACCTTCTCAGAAACAATTGAAGTCATGAAAATAAGGCAAAACATCCGCCTTCTTGTGGCCTATCAACTGATGAAACAAAAGTAAAATCATTGTGATCTTCCAAGACATGTATCTTTCAACTTCTCCAGTAGACACAACCAAGCCATGTTCCTGCTGCTGACCTGTCCTGTACTCTAGTGGAAGGGACTTGCCAACTCATATTCAAGGCCTCTTCCTGGAAGGACTCACCAGGAACTTGGGCAGAGAGGATCTCAGAATCAGTGTGGCAGCCAGGCACCTTCTGCTGGCCTGTCAGGTTGCTGACAGATGTGAGCTTAGAAGTACCTATCCCAGCCACGAGTCAAGGGCTGACCTATCAGCTCCTTCAGAAAGAAGTGACCTCACAGCCCCTTTCCCAGCCATGTTCCTGCTGCTGGCTTCTCAACTCCAAAGAGAGAAGTGACCTCACAGCCTCCCTCACAGCCATGTGCCTCCTGCTGGTCCATGAGATCCTGAGGCACAGCTGACCACACCACAGCACGCTCACCCATCTCCCCCTTGCGGCCTATGAGCTGATCAGATACAGGTCACCTCACATTCCTCTTCCAACACCATGACATTGCTCTTGGTCCTCACGATCCCTGCCCTGCCCCAAGGGACCACACGGCTGAAGGCAGGGTGAGGAGAGAGGATGATTATGAGCGCGTTAGAGCGTGGGAAAGAGGGTTTCAGCAGTTAGGGTAGGGCTGTGGGATTAGAGCTCACCTTTGAGAGTTAGGGATTAGGCAAAGGCTTAGGGGCAAGGTCTGGTGTTCTGCTGAGGGTGCCTGGTTAGTGTTTAAGGCGTGGGCTAGCTTTGTGGGCTAGGGTTTTGATTAGGGCTGGAGCCAGGGCTAAGATTAAGGCTAGAATTTAAATACCAGAGATAAAGGCTAGGGGCTAGGGTGAGCAGTAGGGTAAGAGTGCGGGTAAGGGATTGTGGCTTTGAGATTTGGTTTGAGGTTAGGGACAGCTTAACCTCAGTTAGGTCAGTACTGGTGGATTGCTGTCAGGGTGAGGAGTGGCCTTTAGGAACAGGTTAGGGCTTAAGGTTCCTGGTTAGAGATAGTGTCAGGGATTCACATGAATGTTTCACAGTCGGTCTTTTCACAGCAACATCACTATAACCCATTTGTCCTCCTCAAAATATTTTTTAATCTTTTGGCCAAGTCTCTCTTCCCTCCCCCAGAGCTCTCATCTCTCTTGCCCAGCCTTCTCCTAACCTCCCCCAGTGTGCCATCTTATTGGGGGCAGCTTGCTGACGACCTTCATGACCGCACAGTATCTCTCTCCCTGCTGCTGACCAGTCAGAAGTGACCTCACAGCCAGCGGCTGAGGGGAAACGTTGTGCTGCTGTGCTTGAAATTACAGCCTCTTCACGGCCCACCCAGCAGCGCTGGAGGAAGGTGATGCCCTGCACCATCACAGAGGTACCCTGCCTGCAACCCAGCTCATGCACCAGAAGGGTTCCTGGGCTCCCTTTCCCACACGGGTGCTCCAGTCAGCACAGGGTATCTTGGATGCAGTGGCCACCTCTGTGTAACCAACTGAATCTAGTCCAGAATGGGAGTTTTTGAAAAACATTGAAAGCTATGCAGAGAAAGCACTCTGAAACAGCTTCTTTTCTGGCAGCATTAGGTTTTAATGATTTTTTAATGAAATTTTGCTGATCACTGAGGGATTCTGCTAGTATCTGGCTCCTTGGAGGACTGTCTGCTACTGACAGCATTTACTTTTGATCATCCAACCAGCTTCCTACCAGCCACATCATCCACCTCTTCAGGCCACATGTTAACAATCTGCTCTAAGGAGACTACGGGAGATCACTTTCAAGGACTTGGAAAAGTTCAGGTACACAACACGCCCTTCTCCCCCTACCACATGCATTCAGCAATCTCTTTCTTGCCCTTCAGGTGCCACCAGCACCCTTCTGCCCCTTCCCATACCACAAGCCTTCTCCATATCACACATTTCCAGAGGAGAGCACACGAGGCAGTGCACATCAGTCCAGGTCCACGGGGCCTGTTCAGAAGAGAACCAGAAGTCATTTCTCCCAGCAGGCCCATGAATCCAATGGGTTCTTGGTGTGGTGCAGAGCTTTCCTGAGCATTTTCCTCAGGGTTCCCCTTCCCCCCAGACTTTCTAGTCTAAAGGCTGTAGATGAAGGGGTTGACAAGGGGTGTGAGGAACGTGTAGAGAAAGGACTTTGTCAAATGATCACAGGAAGACTTGTCTGGGCATCACACACCCAAGGTACGGGCGTCATGGAAAACCGTGGCACAAGTGAGGTGAGAGGAGCATGTGGAAAAGGTCTCTACCTGCCTGCACACGCTAGATGGGAGATCTGCTCCAGGGTGGCAGCTCTGATGCACACAGGATGGCCACGTGAACAGAAAGGGGGGGATGGGATCTAAAAAGCAGGTTATGAACGGGAAGAGCATGGGTGTCACGGTGTCACCGTGTGAGAGCTCCAGCAATGGGGTGAATTCACAGAAGAAGTGGTCAGCTCTGCCTGGGCCACAGAAATATATCTGGGACATGACTGCAATGATTAATGCTGATGGCAGAAATCCTCCTAGGGAAGGTGCAGTTGTCCTCTGGAGACAGATGTCGCAGTTCATGAGACTTGTAAACAGCAGAGGGTGGCACACAGCCCAGTACTGATCATAGGGTGTGGTCCCACTCAGCAAGAATGACAACTACAAAACCTATAAAGGCTGGGGCAGTAAGGAGTTCCACTATGAGTCATACATTGAAGAAGATGGACACAGGATCGCTTCTGGAAAACATTCAGTCATCATTTTCCATGCTGCTTCCTTGAGCTCCTGGTTCCTCATGCTGTAGATGAGGGGGTTCAGTGCTGGAGGCACCAATGAGTACGAAGCAGCAACCAGTAAATTCAAAGATGAGGAGGAGATGGAGGGGGGCTTCAGGCAGGCAAACATGCCAGTGCTGAGAAAAAGGGAAACCACGGCCAGGTGAGGGAGGCACGTGGAAAAGGCTTTGTGCCGTCCCTGCTCAGAGGGGATCCTCAGTACAGCCCTGAAGGTCTGCACATAGGACACCACAATGAACACAAAACAGCCAACAAAGACAAAAGCACTAAATGCAATAAGTTGAAATTCCCTGAGGTAGGTGTCTGAGCAGGAGAGCTTGAGGATCTGGGGGATTTCACAGAAGAACTGGTCCACAGCATTGCCCTGGCAGAGTGGCAGTGAAAATGTATTGGCAGTGTGCAGCAGAGCATTGAGAAACCCACTGCCCCAGGCACCTGCTGCCATGTGGACACAAGCTCTGCTGCCCAGGAGGGTCCCGTAGTGCAGGGGTCTGCAGATGGCAATGTAGCGGTCATAGGCCATGACAGTGAGAAGCCAGTACTCTGCTGAAAGGAAAAAGACGAATAAAAAGGCCTGTGTAGCACATCCTGAGTAGGAGATTGCCCTGGTGTCCCAGAGGGAATTGGCCATGGCTTTGGGAACAGTGGTGGAGATGCAGCCCAGGTCAAGGACAGAGAGGCTGAGGAGGAAGAAGTACATGGGGGTGTGGAGGCGGTGGTCACAGGCTATGGCAGTGATGATGAGGCCGTTGGCCAGGAGGGCAGCCAGGTAGATGCCCAGGAAGAGCCAGAAGTGCAAGAACTGCAGCTCCCGTGTGTCTGCGAATGCCAGGAGGAGGAACTCAGTGATGGAGCTGCTGTTGGACATTTTCTGTTTCTGGGCATGGGGACCTGTCCAAGGAGAAAAGGCAATGAGATAAGGCAGCGTCGTCTAAGCAAAACCTACTCCAGTTCCCATGGAACCACCCCAGACTTCCTTGCCCCTTTCAGGGAGACGTTTCTCATGTTCCTTGTATGAGCTCCACATGGTGCTGGCGGAGGTGCCATTGGGAGCAGGGAGCACTGCTGTGACGTCTTGAAGGGCAAGTCCTGCCCTACAGAAATAGATAAATAGGAACACAGAGTCATCTCAGATTAAAGTCTCAGGAATTTCGCCGATGACACCAAGTTGTGTGGTGCCGTTGACACGCTGGAAGGGAGGGATGCCATCCAGAGGGACCTGGACAGGCTGGAGAGGTGGGCCCGTACCAACCTCATGAAGTTCAACTAGGCCAAGTGCAAGGTCCTGCACCTGGGTCATGGCAATCCCAGGCACAAATACAGGCTGGGCGGAGAATGGATTGAGAGCAGCCCTGAGGAGAAGGACTTGGGAGTGCTGGTGGACAAGAAGCTCAACATGAGCCGGCAATGCGCCCTTGCAGCCCCGAAGGCCAACCGCATCCTGGGCTGCATCAAGAGAAGCATGGCCAGCAGGTCGAGGGAGGTGATTCTCCCCCTCTACTCTGCCCTGGTGAGACCCCACCTGGAGTACTGTGTCCAGTTCTGGAGCCCCCAACACAAGAAGGACATGGACCAGTTGGAGAAGGTCCAGAGGAGGGCCACGGAGATGATAAAAGGGCTGGAGCACCTCTCTTATGAGGCCAGGCTGAGAGAGTTGGGGCTGTTCAGCCTGGAGAAGAGGAGGCTGCGGGGAGACCCGATAGCAGTCTTCCAGTTCCTCAAGGGGGCCTACAAGAAAGATGGGGAGAGGCTGTTTAGTAGGGCCTGTTGTGATAGGACGAGGGGTAATGGTTTTAAAATAGAGGGGGGTAGATTTAGATTAGAAATTAGGAAAAAATTTTTTATGATGCGCATTATAGAACACTGGAACAGGTTGCCCAGAAATGTGGTGGAAGCCTCATCCCTGGAAACGTTCAAGGCCAGGCTGGATGAGGCTCTGAGCAACCTGATCTAGTCAGGGATGTCCCTGCTCCTTGCAGGGGGGTTGGACTAGATGACCTTTGAAGGTCCCTTCCAACCCTAACCATTCTATGATTCTATGATTCTATGAAATCTACTTTTGATACCAATGAGCTTTGCAACCTTGCTGCTCCCAATTTGCTTCACAGCAAAGTGACTCTGCAGAGCAAGAGAATTCCCTGCGGCTTAGCACAGAGTGAGCGGAGCTGGTCTGTCTCTCCGTCCCAGATGCCCTGGACTTGCAGCTTTCTGAGACTGAAGGTGATCACACTGCTGTGTTTCTGTGAAAAGCCAGCAGACACTGCTGAGAGCACAGGGATCCACTGCAGACCACAGAATGTCTCACCCTTACTCGGGGTCTCAGCACCTCGCTTCTAGCCCACAGCACTCACGGCTCATTTCACCAACACAAAAGCAGGGTTTTGGCCTTAGCATCTCTCTGCTGAACCATGGGGTGTGCAGGTAACACAAAGATGTTATGGGAGATGTTTTCATCCTGAAAGGAAACTCACATCCTGGAAGGATACTGGAAGAAGTTACAGCAAGAGTTTTAAAAATGGTATCTCACTGAGGGAAAACCAGCTCCTGCCTCAGCCCCACAGCCTGCATTGCCCACAGCCCCACAGCTGAAAGCTGGGACACTTGTTCCCATGGACACAGCTGCAGGAAAGGACCCACAAGATCAGGGGGTGACTCTGCAGCTGGAACTCCCCTCCCCAGACAGCCTGACAGCAAGAACAAGATCCCAGCAGCAACACCACAGAGAGGTGGAGGCACAAGGGCAAATACAGCCAGGGCGCGGCTGAGAGAGGACAGGGCAGAGGCAGGCGGGCACTGGGGACAGCGTCCCCCTCCCCCAGCTGTGCGTGCCCCCTCCCCGACACCACCATTGCCGGGCAGCTGCTCTCAGCCCCTGTGCTCTGCAGAGGGCAGTGGGCACGTGGCTGGAGAGCTGCAGCACGGCTCTGCTGGAGCTCTGGCTGCAGAGGAGGGGGTTCATGGCTGGCACCCCGCAGCCCTGAGGGCAGAGGCTTGGGTGGGTGGGAGAGGAGGCCGGGGGCTTGCTCAGAGCAAGGGGTCTGCACTGGAGGGGATGCTACAGAGATTTCTGAATTCTCCCTCCCACAACATTTCTGGGTTTAGTTTCCTCTCATTCCTTGATCGTAACTGTGATGCCTGGGGATTTTCCTCCTGGGAGGAGTTTCCCTGTCTGATCTCTTTTCCCTGTCAGCACTCACAGACCCCATCCCACCCTCTGTGCACTCTCCCTGGCCCTACACACACCTGCCTGTTTGCAGAGCACTGGCTGGATGCCTGTTCCTGTTTGGAGGTTCCAAAGGCCAGGGCAGGACAACGCTGCTGGGTGCAGCACGGGTGATGCTGGTGCTGTGCCTGGGCAGAGAAGTGGCTGAAGGCACTGGAGGAGGCGCTTAGCAGACCAACTGACCACTCACACTTACAGCTCAGGAGTCTCAAGGACTTGTCCAAGTTTGACAGCTCCTTTTTTGATTTCTCTTTCCCTCCCCACCTTCATTAGACCCCTACCCTCAGAGTAGGAAAACAAAAACAGAGACTCAGGAAAGCGCTTTATCTCTATAGCAAACCCTGCCTTGACCTTCCTCTTGACACATACCCTTGGAAGTTTCCCAGTGGTGACGTGGAGCTGTGAGCAGCCCTGACCCACACAGCACCCTCTCGACAGCAGAAGGACCCTGCTCAGCCAGAAGTTGTTCCTCCCACCCACAGCCTCTCCCCAAACACCATGGGGAGCTCCCCGGGCAGGCTGAGTGCTGAGGCCGGCAGAGGCAGAGTCCCTGCCCCAGCACACAGCCCCTGGGGCGCAGGGACCCTGCTCTGAAGGACAGCCCTGGGCACCCCTGGCTGCACACACACATTCACACCCTGCAGCCGTCCCTGGGAGAAGGCAGCCGTCGTGCCCTGTCCCTCTGGCCGTGCAGCTGAGAAGCCCTCGTGTAGAACACATCCTGCTCCTCTACTGTGAAAGTCCTCCTGACTGTGGGATGTGACAGCTTTTGGAGGTCTTTCCACAAACTACAGACACATTGACCTTCATGCAAGTACTTACCACGTAAAGGGCTGTGAATTTTTCTCTCCTGTTGAGTTCTCAACTCTTCTCCCACCGCAGGCTGCCTTTCATCTCTCTGTGCCTCGCTCCTCTCCCCTCAGCTCCTGCAGGCAGAGCCCTCAGCCCTGCTGCGCTTGGCAGAGGAGCTGCTCCTGGGCAGAGCTGTCTCTCTGCAGCGCTGCCCTGTTACCAGCAGCTCCCTCCATCCCAGGAGCCCGGCCCAGCTCAGCAGCAGAGGCCCAGCCCAAGGCGGCACTTTCTCTGTCCCCTCGGGGCTCCCTCCAGCTGTCCCTGGGGCTGCAGGGGAACCTGCTGGGAAACAGCCTGCAGCCAGCACTGATGGTCCCTCAGCCGGGGAGAGAGGCTTCTTTCCAGAAGCACAATTTCTCCCCTCAAAGTTACATCTAATTTTTTTTTTTTTTTAAATTGGACAGGACTCCCAGACAGAGACAGGCAGGGATCTCCTTTACCCCTCCTGAGAGAAGGGGTTCAGCTGAGGCAATGAAGGCCTCTCATCCTGCGTTTCTGTTCCCAGCATTTGAAGGAGACTCAGCTCCCTCCCATGCACACCACAAACCTACTTCGGCCACTGATCAGGTGTGCACGGAATGGACACCTGCACGTGAGCGTCTTCTCTCAACTCCCACGCTCACTAGTGGAGATGGAGGGCAGGAGCGAGGTGTTCAGGTGCAAATACCTGGCCACAGGGGAGCTGCCGGAGGTGGTGAAGGTACCTGCAGGTAACTGCAAGCTCTGATGAAGAAGTTCGCAGAGACAGGGCAACATGTCAGAGATCATCTGTTCTCCAAAGACAGCATCCTCTAGGCACAGCAATGGTTCACATCAAAACTCAGTTGACACTCAAAGTGGCATTCAGAGGCACCAATGTGAGCTGCTGCTACTTCAGGAACAGTTAGAAAGGAACCAGAAGTCTTGTGGGATGACTGCTAAATTTGGAAAGAGTCGGTGTAGGGAGAATTGCAGAATCATAGAATGGTTAGGGTTGGAAGGGACTTTTAAAGATCATCTCGTCCAACTCCCCTGCAAGGACCAGGGACATCTCCACCCTTATCAGGTTGTTCAGAGCCCCGTCCAACCTGACCTTGAATGTTTCCAGGGCATCCACCACCTCTCTGGGCAACCTGTGCCAGTGTTCTACCACCCTCAGTGTAAAAAAAACTTTTCTAATGTCTAATCTGAATCTGCCTCTTTCTATTTTCAAACTATTACCTCTCATCCTATCACAGCAGACCCTACTGAAGAGTTTCTCCCCATCTTTCCTGTAGGCCCCCTTTAGGAACTGGAAGGCTTCTATAAGGTCTCCCCAGGGATTTCTCTTCTCCAGGCTGAACAGCCCCAACTCTCTCAGCCTGCCCTCACAGGAGAGGTGCTCCAGCCCTCTGATCATCTTTGTGGTCTTCTCTGGACACACTCCAACAGGTCCATGTGCTTCTGATGCTGGGGTCTCCAGAACTGGATGCAGTACTCCAGGTGGGTCTCATGAGAGCAGAGTAGAGGTAGATCTGAGATAATCTATGTCTTTGCCTCAGTTGCCCCCAGCAACATCTCCCAGACTTTTGTGCTTTGAGGCAGGATTCTGGATGAGAACAACCAAGGGTGGATGGGGATCAAGGCAGGGGTTACTTGAGAAAACTACACCCTTACCAGTCCTTGAGACCAGGAGATTTGCAGACAAGGGTGCTGATAAAGTGTTTTTTCCTCAGGAGATCCTGGTCTGTTACGATCCCACTTAGGAAGGTGATCAAACTCCATGAGATATCATTTCAACTGCTGTTCGTTAGGTCTAGCACTGTAAGAGGAGTATCACAGAGGCAATCTTGTCTGCCTTGAGAAGGTGAGAACCCCAGGTGGTGAAACATTGAACGGGCTTCCGATCCAAACACTGCACAGCCTGTAGACCCCATCCATAGAACACTGCCTTCTGTTTTGGCCAGTCAAGCTACTACAGGATTTTCTCACTAGGAAACAACTCCATTCATCTTCTCTACAGTCAAACTGAAATGATGTTTTCATGAGATCTTTCTGCTGCACTGTGCGATACAGGCAAAGCCACGCAGCAGACGTAATGTCCAGTACAAAGCAGGACCAGCCTGCAGACTCTGTGTGACACTGCTGCTGAGGCTGTCCTGTGGCCAAAGGATCCATGCAGCACAGCACAGGTTTCAAGGCCGCAGTGTACGTGCAGCACAGTGCAGTCCAGCGCTAACTGCTTGATGTACCATGGTCTTCTGGTAGGGATCAGTTTCCCTGTGAGAAGATTGTGTTCTTCTGTGGTGCCACAGCTGAGTTGCTGTGCCCCAAATGTGCACTGTCAGGAGGACCCCCATGTCTTGTCACAGCAATGTGACATTTTTGGATTGAATTAGATGTGGTAAGACACCTTGCTCAACTGGGGTGCTGCGATGGAGGGACACAAGCTCTGCCAGAGGGAATGGCAGGGAGGATGAGGATGAGGAGGATGACCAATGTGTGAAGGAGCAGCTTCTCTATGAGCTGGGCAAGAGGTTGAGTTAGCTTGTGTGAGTGAGGATGGGAGAAGAAGTCAGTACGGTGACATTGTCTTGGCAGATCTAAACTACGTGATCGAGCAGAGTAGGCAGAAAAAGTCTTCTGTCAGCAACCTGAGGAAGTCTCCAGCTTAACGAGCTGGTTCCCATGGGGGACGGTAAGTGCCCTGGCATTCACTGGCCAGGCAAACAACACGGTGCCAACAATCTGGAGGTTCTTGGGATGACTTCTTAGCACAGCTGCCAGGTGGGACAACAAGGGTGATGCTCACCTGGACCTGATGCTGACCAAGAACAAAGAGCTGGCCATGGCTATGACAATCTGTGTCAGCCTTGGCTGTCATCACCATGAAATAGCAGGGTCCCAAGCACAAAGGGCAGTGAGCAAGGCCAGCAGCAGAGCACGGGCCCGTGGACTGCGGAGCAGGAGTCTGTGCTGTCCTTGGGAGACTGATACAAGCGGTGCCTTGGGGAGCAGCTCTGAAGGGTGGAGGAGCTCAGGCAATCCGGTAGGCCTTACAGGACAGCCTCCTCCAAGGACAAGAGTGATCTCTCCAAATAACCTTGGAAAGAAGCAAGCATCTCAGGAGGCTGCTTGTCTGAACTGCCTGAGCTCCAGGACAGAAAGGCAGCACGCAGGAGGTGGAAGCAGGGGAAGCTGCAAAGGAGGAATTTAGATTTCACGAAAGCTCCCATAGTCTTGATAGTTGCGGAGAAGGGGAACAGAAGCAAAATGAGCTGATCCAGGCTTAGAGGGTCATGCCGAACGAGTCACACTCTGCCTGGAGGCCTGTAACAAGTGTGCACTGCAGACATTTGCATCTTGACTGCATGCCTCAGGCTAGGAGATGGGGAATGTCCCTGGCTGTACCAGTCCATCCACATCTCTCGAGATGTTGAGTCTAGATGGTGCAGAGGGCCACAAAGATGATCAGTGGGCTGGAGCACCTTTCCTGTGAGGACAGGCTGAGAGAGTTGGCACTGTTCAGCCTGAGAAGAGGAGGCTCAAGGGAGACCTTATAGGGGCCTTCTGGTACCCCAAGGGGGTCTACAGTAGAGATAGGGAGGAACTCTTCAGTAGGCCTGTTGAGGAAGAATGAGGGGTAATGATTTTAAAATAGAAAAAGGTAGATTGAGATTAGACACCAGGAAAATTTTTTTTACAGTGGAGGTGGTGGCACACAGGAACAGGTTGCTCAGAGCGGTGGTGGATGTCCCATCCCTGGAAACAGTCAAGGCCAGGTTGGACGGGGCTCTGAGCAACCTGATCCGGTTGAAGATGTTCCTGCTCACTGCAGGGGGTTGGACTAGATGACTTTTAAAGGTCACTTCAAACCCAAACCATTCTATGGTCTATGATCTCGAGAGGTACCTCTCAAACTGAACTGTTCTGTGAGCATAAAGGAGAAAAGTAAGGCAGAAAGATGTGAATTACACACAGCCCACAGAAATACAGAGTGGATGCTGTGGAGAGGACTCATGGTGGATCAGAGGAGGAGTGTGAGGAAGAAGGAGGGGCAGAGTTGGACTGTCGTACACTGATGGAACCTTTCAATTTCCCACCCCCCTGTGCCTGTCAGGGTTGAAGTGTGTAGAAGAATTGGGAATGAAGGAGCAATGTGAGCCTGGGAAAAAGGAGTCTGGTGGGGGAAAGACTTTGATATTTTTGTTGTAGTTTCTCACTATCCACATCTGTTAATTAACAATAAATTAAATTGATCTCTCCATTACCACTGACAATAATTAGTAAATGATTAGCCTGTCTTTATCTTGACCCATGAGCTATTCTGTCTTTTTTTTTTTTTTTATTTTTGTCCTGTTGAGTCAGGTCAGTGGGTGAGCAGCTGAGTCGGTGTCCTGCTGCTGGTCAAGGTTAACCCACCACAGGACCACATCAGGACTGCTGTGTCCAGTATGGAGCTCACCAGCACAAGAAAGGTCCTGACAGACTGGAGCGAGTCCTGCAGAGGCCAGAAGCTTGGGGCCTGGAGCATGTTATGGTCAAGGAGAGGCTGAGTGAGCTGTGTTTTTTGAGATCCCTCAGAGCCAAAAACTGGAGCAAGGACCCAGGCCAGCTGGTGGGATCTCCTTCAATGGAGATTTTCAGTAGTTGTCAAGACAAGGCCATGAGCACCTGATCTAGCTGGAGCTGTCTGAGAAAGGGCTTGGCTGACAGACCAGCTGTGGCAAGAGCTGTGGTACTGGGTGTGTAATGACTTCCAACAGGAAAATAGTTTCCTTTTTATTAGTAATGCTGGTGGAGTTGGGCATCACTGAGCCCTGGAGGAAGAAGGAGGTGATCATGCATCAGAGGGTCCTTCTCAGGGCTGGGGTCTCTGGGCAGAAGTGGAACTGGCCAGTGTGTGGGACTGGTCTGGGACAATTTTTTCTGAGTCAGCTTCTTGGGATGTCAATGGAACATGGCACAGACCCTTAATCCCAACTGCATCGTTTGCCCTCTTCTCTGCCCCCACTATCTCCACTAACCAGGACAAATTCCTGGCCCTGGGGCTCCTCAAACAGCTCCCAACATCTCTTCACTTCCCTCCCTTGCCTGCTGAGTCCCCACTGACTCCTATGGCATTGCAGCATCCTCTTTGTGGATACCTTGATTCAATGCTTCGCTTTGGAACAACTTAATCTTTTGAGTTTCCATTCACTCCCACCCCGGGGTACATGGTGAGTCTGCATCCTGTCCTGACATCTTCATATTAATTTCCAGAGAAATTGTACATCCATCAGTGCAGTCATACATGAAGGAGGCTGAGGAGGCAATGGGCAGCCCATGCACCATCTCCACTGCCATTGGATTCCAAGAAGAGAGCCTTTAAAACAATAACTTCTGGTGCAATTAAACCCAATTAAATTGTGAGCTTAAGACAAAACATCAGGAGAATGCAAGGAGAAAAGGCACTTCAAAAGACCAATTCCTTGGAAAATTTTTCTGCAGTAATGTCGGAGGAAGAGCCCAGCCTTCAGACAATGCACACAGGAAATGTCCCTTTATTGAACAGGCTGCTAGTGGACGGGTCACATCAGGCACAGTGTGGTGCATGCACTCAGACACAACAGGATCAAGTCTCAAGACAAGTAGTAGAAACCGAGAAAATTTTATATAAGTAGAATTATCTGGGAGAAAAAGAACCTCAATTTCTCACCTAACATATACTTTGGGAAACATGCTGAGGAGGGGAGTTAGGCTGTTTGCAGTGCATCTGTGTCCCTTGAACCACTTTCCATAGGGCATTCTTCAGCTCCTGGTTCCGCATGCTGTAGAGGAGGGGGTTCACTGCTGGAGGCACCACCGAGTACAGAAATGACACCGCCAGGTTCAGAAAAGGGGAGGAGATGGAGGGGGGCTTGAAGTAGGCAACCATGCCAGTGCTGATAAAGAGGGACACCACAGCCAGATGAGGGAGGCACGTGGAAAAGGCTTTGTGCCGTCCCTGCTCAGAGGGGATCCTCAGCACAGCCCTGAAGATCTGCACATAGGACACAACAATGAACACAAAACAGCCAAATGCAACACAGGCGCTGACCACAAGAAGCCCAACTTCCCTGAGGTAGGAGTCTGAGCAGGAGAGCTTGAGGATCTGGGGGATTTCACAGAAGAACTGGTCCACAGCATTGCCCTGGCAGAGTGGCAGTGAAAATGTATTGGCAGTGTGCAGCAGAGCATTGAGAAACCCACTGCCCCAGGCACCTGCTGCCATCTGGACACAAGCTCTGCTGCCCAGGAGGGTCCCGTAGTGCAGGGGTCTGCAGATGGCAACATAGCGGTCATAGGCCATGACGGTGAGAAGATAATACTCAGCTGAGATAAAAAAGAGAAAGAAAAAGAGCTGGGCCAAACATCCTTGGTAGGAGATGGCACTGGTGTCCCAGAGGGAATTGGCCATGGCATTGGGAACAGTGGTGGAGATGCAGCCCAGGTCAAGGACAGAGAGGTTGAGGAGGAAGAAGTACATGGGAGTGTGGAGGCGGTGGTCACAGGCTATGGCAGTGATGATGAGGCCGTTGGCCAGGAGGGCAGCCAGGTAGATGCCCAGGAAGAGCCAGAAGTGCAAGAACTGCAGCTCCCATGTGTCTGCGAATGCCAGGAGGAGGAACTCAGTGATGGAGCTGCTGTTGGACATTTTCTGTTTCTGGGCATGGGGACCTGTCCAAGGAGAAAAGGCAATGAGATAAGGCAGCGTCGTCTAAGCAAAACCTACTCCAGTTCCCATGGAACCACCCCAGACTTCCTTGCCCCTTTCAGGGAGACGTTTCTCATGTTCCTTGTATGAGCTCCACATGATGCTGGCGGAGGTGCCACTGGGAGCAGGGAGCACTGCTGTGACGTCTTGAAGGGCAAGTCCTGCCCTACAGAAATAGGTAAATAGGAACACAGAATCATCCCAGATTAAAGTCTCAGGAATTTCGCCGATGACACCAAGTTGTGTGGTGCCGTTGACACGCTGGAAGGGAGGGATGTCATCCAGAGGGACCTTGACAGGCTGGAGAGGTGGGCCCGTACCAACCTCATGAAGTTCAACCAGGCCAAGTGCAAGGTCCTGCACCTGGGTCATGGCAATCCCAGGCACAAATACAGGCTGGGCGGAGAATGGATTGAGAGCAGCCCTGAGGAGAAGGACTTGGGAGTGCTGGTGGACAAGAAGCTCAACATGAGCCGGCAATGCGCCCTTGCAGCCCAGAAGGCCAACCGCATCCTGGGCTGCATCAAGAGGAGCGTGACCAGCAGGTCAAGGGAAGGGATTCTCCCCCTCTGCTCTGCCCTGGTGAGACCCCACCTGGAGTACTGTGTCCAGTTCTGGAGGCCCCAACACAAGAAGGACATGGACCAGTTGGAGAAGGTCCAGAGGAGGGCCACGGAGATGATAAAAGGGCTGGAGCACCTCTCCTATGAGGCCAGGCTGAGAGAGTTGGGGCTGTTCAGCCTGGAGAAGAGGAGGCTCCGGGGAGACCCGATAGCGGTCTTCCAGTTCCTCAAGGGGGCCTACAAGAAAGATGGGGAAAGGCTGTTTAGTAGGGCCTGGTGCAATAGGACGAGGGGTAATGGTTTTAAAATAGAGGGGGGTAGATTTAGATTAGAAATTAGGAAAAAATTTTTTATGATGCGCATTATAGAACACTGGAACAGGTTGCCCAGAAATGTGGTGGAAGCCTCATCCCTGGAAACATTCAAGGCCAGGCTGGATGAGGCTCTGAGCAACCTGATCTAGTCAGGGATGTCCCTGCTCCTTGCAGGGGGGTTGGACTAGATGACCTTTGAAGGTCCCTTCCAACCCTAACCATTCTATGATTCTATGATTCTATGAAATCTACTTTTGATACCAATGAGCTTTGCAACCTTGCTGCTCCCAATTTGCTTCACAGCAAAGTGACTCTGCAGAGCAAGAGAATTCCCTGCGGCTTAGCACAGAGTGAGCGGAGCTGGTCTGTCTCTCCGTCCTGGATACCCTGGACTTGCAGCTTTCTGAGACTGAAGGTGATCACACTGCTGTGTTTCTGTGAAAAGCCAGCAGACACTGCTGAGAGCACAGGGATCCACTGCAGACCACAGAATGTCTCACCCTTACTCAAGGTCTCAGCACCTCGCTTCTAGCCCACAGCACTCACGGCTCATTTCACCAACACAAAAGCAGGGTTTTGGCCTTAGCATCTCTCTGCTGAACCATGGGGTGTGCAGGTAACACAAAGATGTTATGGGAGATGTTTTCATCCTGAAAGGAAACTCACAGCCTGGAAGGATACTGGAAGAAGTTACAGTAAGAGTTTTAAAAATGGTATCTAACTGAGGGAAAACCAGCTCCTGCCCCAGCCCCACAGCCTGCGTTGCCCACAGCCCCACAGCTGAAAGCTGGAACACTTGTTCCCACGGACACAGCTGCAGGAAAGGACCCACAAGATCAGGGGGTGACTCTGCAGCTGGAACTCCCCTCCCCAGACAGCCTGACAGCAAGAACAAGATCCCAGCAGCAACACCACAGAGAGGTGGAGGCACAAGGGCAAATACAGCCAGGGCGCGGCTGAGAGAGGACAGGGCAGAGGCAGGCGGGCACTGGGGACAGCGTCCCCCTCCCCCAGCTGTGCGTGCCCCCTCCCCGACACCACCATTGCCGGGCAGCTGCTCTCAGCCCCTGTGCTCTGCAGAGGGCAGTGGGCACGTGGCTGGAGAGCTGCAGCACGGCTCTGCTGGAGCTCTGGCTGCAGAGGAGGGGGTTCATGGCTGGGACCCCGCAGCCCTGAGGGCAGAGGCTTGGGTGGGTGGGAGAGGAGGCCGGGGGCTTGCTCAGAGCAAGGGGTCTGCACTGGAGGGGATGCTACAGAGATTTCTGAATTCTCCCTCCCACAACATTTCTGGGTTTAGTTTCCTCTCATTCCTTGATCGTAACTGTGATGCCTGGGGATTTTCCTCCTGGGCGTTGTTTCCCTGTCTGATCTCTTTTCCCTGTCAGCACTCACAGACCCCATCCCACCCTCTGTGCACTCTCAATGGCCCCAAACACACCTGCCTGTTTGCAGAGCACTGGCTGGGTGCCTGTTCCTGTTTGGAGGTTCCAAAGGCCACGGCAGGACAACGCTGCTGGGTGCAGCACGGGTGATGCTGGTGCTGTCTCTGGGCAGAGGAGTGGCTGAAGGCACTTGAGGAGGCGCTTAGCAGACCAACTGACCACTCACAGTTACAGCTCAGGAGTCTCAAGGACTTGTCCAAGTTTGACAGCTCCTTTTTTGATTTCTCTTTCCCTCCCCACCTTCATTAGACCCCTACCCTCAGAGTAGGAAAACAAAAACAGAGACTCAGGAAAGCGCTTTATCTCTATAGCAAACCCTGCCTTGACCTTCCTCTTGACACATACCCTTGGAAGTTTCCCAGTGGTGACATGGAGCTGTGAGCAGCCCTGACCCACACAGCACCCTCTCGACAGCAGAAGGACCCTGCTCAGCCAGAAGTTGTTCCTCCCACCCACAGCCTCTCCCCAAACACCATGGGGAGCTCCCCGGGCAGGCTGAGTGCTGAGCCCGGCAGAGGCAGAGTCCCTGCCCCAGCACACAGCCCCTGGGGCGCAGGGACCCTGCTCTGAAGGACAGCCCTGGGCACCCCTGGCTGCACACACACATTCACACCCTGCAGCCGTCCCTGGGAGAAGGCAGCCGTTGTGCTCTGTCCCTCTGGCCGTGCAGCTGAGAAGCCCTCGTGTGGAACACATCCTGCTCCACTACTGTGAAAGTCCTCCTGACTGTGGGATGTGACAGCTTTTGGAGGTCTTTCCACAAACTACCGACACATTGACCTTCACGCAAGTACTTACCACGTAAAGGGCTGTGAATTTTTCTCTCCTGTTGAGTTCTCAACTCTTCTCCCACCCCAGGCTGCCTTTCATCTCTCTGTGCCTCGCTCCTCTCCCCTCAGCTCCTGCAGGCAGAGCCCTCAGCCCTGCTGCGCTTGGCAGAGGAGCTGCTCCTGGGCAGAGCTGTCTCTCTGCAGCGCTGCCCTGTTACCAGCAGCTCCCTCCATCCCAGGAGCCCGGCCCAGCTCAGCAGCAGAGGCCCAGCCCAAGGCGGCACTTTCTCTGTCCCCTCGGGGCTCCCTCCAGCTGTCCCTGGGGCTGCAGGGGAACCTGCTGGGAAACAGCCTGCAGCCAGCACTGATGGTCCCTCAGCCGGGGAGAGAGGCTTCTTTCCAGAAGCACAATTTCTCCCCTCAAAGTTACATCTAATTTTTTTTTTTTTTTTAAATTGGACAGGACTCCCAGACAGAGACAGGCAGGGATCTCCTTTACCCCTCCTGAGAGAAGGGGTTCAGCTGAGGCAATGAAGGCCTCTCATCCTGCGTTTCTGTTCCCAGCATTTGAAGGAGACTCAGCTCCCTCCCATGCACACCACAAACCTACTTCGGCCACTGATCAGGTGTGCACGGAATGGACACCTGCACGTGAGCGTCTTCTCTCAACTCCCACGCTCACTAGTGGAGATGGAGGGCAGGAGCGAGGTGTTCAGGTGCAAATACCTGGCCACAGGGGAGCTGCCGGAGGTGGTGAAGGTACCTGCAGGTAACTGCAAGCTCTGATGGAGAAGTTCGCAGAGACAGGGCAACATGTCAGAGATCATCTGTTCTCCAAAGACAGCATCCTCTAGGCACAGCAATGGTTCACATCAAAACTCAGTTGACACTCAAAGTGGCATTCAGAGGCACCAATGTGAGCTGCTGCTACTTCAGGAACAGTTAGAAAGGAACCAGAAGTCTTGTGGGATGACTGCTAAATTTGGAAAGAGTCGGTGTAGGGAGAATTGCAGAATCATAGAATGGTTAGGGTTGGAAGGGACTTTTAAAGATCATCTCGTCCAACTCCCCTGCAAGGACCAGGGACATCTCCACCCTTATCAGGTTGCTCAGAGCCCCGTCCAACCTGACCTTGAATGTTTCCAGGGCATCCACCACCTCTCTGGGCAACCTGTGCCAGTGTTCTACCACCCTCAGTGTAAAAAAAAACTTTTCTAATGTCTAATCTGAATCTGCCTCTTTCTATTTTCAAACTATTACCTCTCATCCTATCACAGCAGACCCTACTGAAGAGTTTCTCCCCATCTTTCCTGTAGGCCCCCTTTAGGAACTGGAAGGCTTCTATAAGGTCTCCCCAGGGATTTCTCTTCTCCAGGCTGAACAGCCCCAACTCTCTCAGCCTGCCCTCACAGGAGAGGTGCTCCAGCCCTCTGATCATCTTTGTGGTCTCCTCTGGACACACTCCAACAGGTCCATGTGCTTCTGATGCTGGGGTCTCCAGAACTGGATGCAGTACTCCAGGTGGGTCTCATGAGAGCAGAGTAGAGGTAGATCTGAGATAATCTATGTCTTTGCCTCAGTTGCCCCCAGCAACATCTCCCAGACTTTTGTGCTTTGAGGCAGGATTCTGGATGAGAACAACCAAGGGTGGATGGGGATCAAGGCAGGGGTTACTTGAGAAAACTACACCCTTACCAGTCCTTGAGACCAGGAGATTTGCAGACAAGGGTGCTGATAAAGTGTTTTTTCCTCAGGAGATCCTGGTCTGTTACGATCCCACTTAGGAAGGTGATCAAACTCCATGAGATATCATTTCAACTGCTGTTCGTTAGGTCTAGCACTATAAGAGGAGTATCACAGAGGCAATCTTGTCTCCCTTGAGAAGGTGAGAACCCCAGGTGGTGAAACATTGAACGGGCTTCCGATCCAAACACTGCACAGCCTGTAGACCCCATCCATAGAACACTGCCTTCTGTTTTGGCCAGTCAAGCTACTACAGGATTTTCTCACTAGGAAACAACTCCATTCATCTTCTCTACAGTCAAACTGAAATGATGTTTTCATGAGATCTTTCTGCTGCACTGTGCGATACAGGCAAAGCCACGCAGCAGACGTAATGTCCAGTACAAAGCAGGACCAGCCTGCAGACTCTGTGTGACACTGCTGCTGAGGCTGTCCTGTGGCCAAAGGATCCATGCAGCACAGCACAGGTTTCAAGGCCGTGGTGTACGTGCAGCACAGTGCAGTCCAGCGCTAACTGCTTGATGTACCATGGTCTTCTGGTAGGGATCAGTGCTCAGGTTTCCCTGTGAGAAGATTGTGTTCTTCTGTGGTGCCACAGCTGAGTTGCTGTGCCCCAAATGTGCACTGTCAGGAGGACCCCCATGTCTTGTCACAGCAATGTGACATTTTTGGATTGAATTAGATGTGGTAAGACACCTTGCTCAACTGGGGTGCTGCGATGGAGGGACACAAGCTCTGCCAGAGGGAATGGCAGGGAGGATGAGGATGAGGAGGATGACCAATGTGTGAAGGAGCAGCTTCTCTATGAGCTGGGCAAGAGGTTGAGTTAGCTTGTGTGAGTGAGGATGGGAGAAGAAGTCAGTACGGTGACATTGTCTTGGCAGATCTAAACTACGTGATCGAGCAGAGTAGGCAGAAAAAGTCTTCTGTCAGCAACCTGAGGAAGTCTCCAGCTTAACGAGCTGGTTCCCATGGGGGACGGTAAGTGCCCTGGCGTTCACCGGCCAGGCGAACAACACGGTGCCAACAATCTGGAGGTTCTTGGGATGACTTCTTAGCACAGCTGCCAGGTGGGACAACAAGGGTGATGCTCACCTGGACCTGATGCTGACCAAGAACAAAGAGCTGGCCATGGCTATGACAATCTGTGTCAGCCTTGGCTGTCATCACCATGAAATAGCAGGGTCCCAAGCACAAAGGGCAGTGAGCAAGGCAAGCCGCAGAGCACGGGCCCGTGGACTGCGGAGCAGGAGTCTGTGCTGTCCTTGGGAGACTGATACAAGCGGTGCCTTGGGGAGCAGCTCTGAAGGGTGGAGGAGCTCAGGCAATCTGGTAGGCCTTACAGGACAGCCTCCTCCAAGGACAAGAGTGATCTCTCCAAATAACCTTGGAAAGAAGCAAGCATCTCAGGAGGCTGCTTGTCTGAACTGCCTGAGCTCCAGGACAGAAAGGCAGCACGCAGGAGGTGGAAGCAGGGGAAGCTGCAAAGGAGGAATTTAGATTTCACGAAAGCTCCCATAGTCTTGATAGTTGCGGAGAAGGGGAACAGAAGCAAAATGAGCTGATCCAGGCTTAGAGGGTCATGCCGAACGAGTCACACTCTGCCTGGAGGCCTGTAACAAGTGTGCACTGCAGACATTTGCATCTTGACTGCATGCCTCAGGCTAGGAGATGGGGAATGTCCCTGGCTGTACCAGTCCATCCACATCTCTCTAGATGTTGAGTCTAGATGGTGCAGAGGGCCACAAAGATGATCAGTGGGCTGGAGCACCTTTCCTATGAGGACAGGCTGAGAGAGTTGGCACTGTTCAGCCTGAGAAGAGGAGGCTCAAGGGAGACCTTATAGGGGCCTTCTGGTACCCCAAGGGGGTCTACAGTAGAGACAGGGAGGAACTCTTCAGTAGGCCTGTTGAGGAAGAATGAGGGGTAATGATTTTAAAATAGAAAAAGGTAGATTGAGATTAGACACCAGGAAAATTTTTTTTACAGTGGAGGTGGTGGCACACAGGAACAGGTTGCTCAGAGAGGTGGTGGATGTCCCATCCCTGGAAACACTCAAGGCCAGGTTGGACGGGGCTCTGAGCAACCTGATCCGGTTGAAGATGTTCCTGCTCACTGCAGGGGGTTGGACTAGATGACTTTTAAAGGTCACTTCAAACCCAAACCATTCTATGGTCTATGATCTCGAGAGGTACCTCTCAAACTGAACTGTTCTGTGAGCATAAAGGAGAAAAGTAAGGCAGAAAGATGTGAATTACACACAGCCCACAGAAATACAGAGTGGATGCTGTGGAGAGGACTCATGGTGGATCAGAGGAGGAGTGTGAGGAAGAAGGAGGGGCAGAGTTGGACTGTCGTACACTGATGGAACCTTTCAATTTCCCACCCCCCTGTGCCTGTCAGGGTTGAAGTGTGTAGAAGAATTGGGAATGAAGGAGCAATGTGAGCCTGGGAAAAAGGAGTCTGGTGGGGGAAAGACTTTGATATTTTTGTTGTAGTTTCTCACTATCCACATCTGTTAATTAACAATAAATTAAATTGATCTCTCCATTACCACTGACAATAATTAGTAAATGATTAGCCTGTCTTTATCTTGACCCATGAGCTATTCTGTCTTTTTTTTTTATTATTTTTGTCCTGTTGAGTCAGGTCAGTGGGTGAGCAGCTGAGTTGGTGTCCTGCTGCTGGTCAAGGTTAACCCACCACAGGACCACATCAGGACTGCTGTGTCCAGTATGGAGCTCACCAGCACAAGAAAGGCCCTGACAGACTGGAGCGAGTCCTGCAGAGGCCAGAAGCTTGGGGCCTGGAGCATGTTATGGTCAAGGAGAGGCTGAGTGAGCTGTGTTTTTTGAGATCCCTCAGAGCCAAAAACTGGAGCAAGGACCCAGGCCAGCTGGTGGGATCTCCATCAATGGAGATTTTCAGTAGTTGTCAAGACAAGGCCATGAGCACCTGATCTAGCTGGAGCTGTCTGAGAAAGGGCTTGGCTGACAGACCAGCTGTGGCAAGAGCTGTGGTACTGGGTGTGTAATGACTTCCAACAGGAAAATAGTTTCCTTTTTATTAGTAATGGTGGTGGAGTTGGGCATCACTGAGCCCTGGAGGAAGAAGGAGGTGATCATGCATCAGAGGGTCCTTCTCAGGGCTGGGGTCTCTGGGCAGAAGTGGAACTGGCCAGTGTGTGGGACTGGTCTGGGACAATTTTTTCTGAGTCAGCTTCTTGGGATGTCAATGGAACATGGCACAGACCCTTAATCCCAACTGCATCGTTTGCCCTCTTCTCTGCCCCCACTATCTCCACTAACCAGGACAAATTCCTGGCCCTGGGGCTCCTCAAACAGCTCCCAACATCTCTTCACTTCCCTCCCTTGCCTGCTGAGTCCCCACTGACTCCTATGGCATTGCAGCATCCTCTTTGTGGATACCTTGATTCAATGCTTCGCTTTGGAACAACTTAATCTTTTGAGTTTCCATTCACTCCCACCCCGGGGTACATGGTGAGTCTGCATCCTGTCCTGACATCTTCATATTAATTTCCAGAGAAATTGTACATCCATCAGTGCGGTCATACATGAAGGAGGCTGAGGAGGCAATGGGCAGCCCATGCACCATCTCCACTGCCATTGGACTCCAAGAAGAGAGCCTTTAAAACAATAACTTCTGGTGCAATTAAACCCAATTAAATTGTGAGCTTAAGACAAAACATCAGGAGAATGCAAGGAGAAAAGGCACTTCAAAAGACCAATTCCTTGGAAAATTTTTCTGCAGTAATGTCGGAGGAAGAGCCCAGCCTTCAGACAATGCACACAGGAAATGTCCCTTTATTGAACAGGCTGCTAGTGGACGGGTCACATCAGGCACAGTGTGGTGCATGCACTCAGACACAACAGGATCAAGTCTCAAGACAAGTAGTAGAAACCGAGAAAATTTTATATAAGTAGAATTATCTGGAAGAAAAAAAAAAAAACCTCAATTTCTCACCTAACATATACTTTGGGAAACATGCTGAGGAGGGGAGTTAGGCTGTTTGCAGTGCATCTGTGTCCCTTGGACCACTTTCCATAGGGCATTCTTCAGCTCCTGGTTCCGCATACTGTAGAGGAGGGGGTTCACTGCTGGAGGCACCACCGAGTACAGAAATGACACCGCCAGGTTCAGAGATGGGGAGGAGATGGAGGGGGGCTTGAAGTAGGCAACCATGGCAGTGCTGATAAAGAGGGAGACCACAGCCAGGTGAGGGAGGCACGTGGAAAAGGCTTTGTGCCGTCCTTGCTCAGAGGGGATCCTCAGCACAGCCCTGAAGATCTGCACATAGGACACAACAATGAACACAAAACAGCCAAATGCAACACAGGCGCTGACCACAAGAAGCCCAACTTCCCTGAGGTAGGAGTCTGAGCAGGAGAGCTTGAGGATCTGGGGGATTTCACAGAAGAACTGGTCCACAGCATTGCCCTGGCAGAGTGGCAGTGAAAATGTATTGGCAGTGTGCAGCAGAGCAGTGAGAAACCCACTGCCCCAGGCAGCTGCTGCCATGTGGACGCAAGCTCTGCTGCCCAGGAGGGTCCCGTAGTGCAGGGGTCTGCAGATGGCAACATAGCGGTCATAGGCCATGACGGTGAGAAGATAATACTCAGCTGAGATAAAAAAGGGAAAGAAAAAGAGCTGGGCCAAACATCCTTGGTAGGAGATGGCCCTGGTGTCCCAGAGGGAATTGGCCATGGTTTTGGGAACAGTGACGGAGATGCAGCCCATGTCGAGGAGGGAGAGGTTGAGGAGGAAGAAGTACATGGGGGTGTGGAGGCGGTGGTCGCAGGCTATGGCAGTGATGATGAGGCCGTTGCCCAGGAGGGCAGCCAGGTAGATGCCCAGGAAGAGCCAGAAGTACAAGAGCTGCAGCTCCCGTGTGTCTGCGAATGCCAGGAGGAGGAACTCAGTGATGGAGCTGCTGTTGGACATTTCCTTCCTTTGGGCACTGGGTGCTGTCCAAGGAGAAAAATTCAGAGAAGTGTTAGGACAGAAAACTCTGAGTAAAACCTCTTCCATCTCCCCTAGAACCTCCCACTCCCCCAGCCTCTGTCCTTCCAGAAAGACCTTCGTGCAGCTCCCTGGCTGAGCTCTGGGTTCTGCTGGCTGAGGGTGCAATGGGGAGCAGATGATGATGCCGTGCGCTCCTGAGGAGTCAGTGCTGCTGTGCACCAACAGGCAGGTAGGAACCAGCAGTGATCTCTGTTTAAATCCCCTCATTAAATCAACGACATTTCAGCATTGTCCCTCCCAACTCACCCGGCTGCAGAGCAGAGCTGTGGGGGGTTGGTTGTGTTTGTTTTACTTTTTGAAGGCAGACAGCCTTGAATTTTCTGTTCTGCTACAAGTGCTGCATTGGGAGAGCTGGGCTGCAAACAGGCAGACCCTTAGTGCAGAGTGAGTCCATTAAACTTGATCCCAGCTGCCCTGGGCTTGCACCTCTTTAATCTGGAGGATGATCACACCCCGCTGTTCCCTTGAAAAGAAAATTGGAGACTGCTGAGAGCAGAGGAATCCAGTTTAAAACTCCCCTCCCCAGTAAAACTCCCCTCAGTAAAGATCTGTGAGCTTTCTGATCCCTTGAAGATGGGGTGTCTGGCAAAAAGAGCCAGCTTCTGCCCAGGGCAGCAAGGCCATGGAGGGGCTGAGGGGCACTCAGGAGTCTCCTGTGCTGGAGCTCTGGCTGCAGCGGCTACAACTCACAGAGCCCATCCCACCCACCGTGTGCTCACCCCTGTCATCAGGAAACCTCCTGGCAGCAGGACCCTGCCCAGGCCCATCTTTCTGTTGGCCAGTCCTAAGGAGTGGGTCAGAAAAACACTGAAGAGATGACTGAGCTCTCTGTAGGCAAAGGAATGATGAAGGAGCTTTATCAAGTTGCTCTCAGACCTGCTGATCTCTCAGTGTAACACTATAGGAGCCTCCTTCTCTTGTCCAAATGTTTCCAATGATGGGGCACCAACCACGTCTCTGGGCAACCTGCTCCTGTATTTCATGAACCTTATTGTAAAATTTTTTTTCCAAATATCTCGTCTGAATCTAGCTCTGTCTATTTTAAAACCAGTACCTTTCACCCCATCACAACAGGCCCTACTGAAGAGTTATTTCTGTAGGCCCCCTTTAGATATTGGACGACCGCTATAAGGTCTCCCTGGAGCCTTGTCTTCTGCAGGGTGAACTGCACCTCTCTCAGCCTGTCCTGATAGGAGAGGTGCTCCAGCCCTCTGATCATCTTCATGGACTTCCCTCGACTCTCTCCAACTGCTGACCTTTGGGTTCTGCTGGCTGAGGGTGCAATGGGGAGCAGATGATGATGCCGTGGGCTCCTGCGGAGTAAGTGCTGCTGTGCACCAACAGGCAGGTAGGAACCAGGAGTGATCTCTGTTTAAATCCCCTCATGAAATCAATGACATTTCAGCACTGTCCCTCCCAACTCACCCAACTGCAGAGCAGAGCTGTCGGGGGGTGGTTATGTTTGTTTTGCTCCTGCCCCCTGTCCCACCTGAGGAGGGTTTGCTGAAGGCAGACATCCCTGGCACCTCTGCTACACTGCAGGTGCCATCCTGAGAGCCCTGGGAGGCAAAAGGACAGAGCCTTGGTGCACAGGGAGGACAGACAGTATGTCCATCCGTCCTGCTGTCAGCTGCCCTGGGCTCACACCTCTCTGAGCCAGAGGATGAGCACAGTCAGCTCTTCCCCTGGAAGGAACTGGATGCTGCTCAGAAGAGAGGAACACAGTTTCAAAATGCAGATGATCTCCACACTCTTCTCTCCAGGGAAGAGCTGTGAGGGTATGGATGCCCTAAAGACGGGGTGTCCTTAAGAGAGAGCCAGCTTCATCCCCACCCTCTGGACTGCATTGCCCAGAGACCCAGGGAATCCCTGCTCTGGAGCATCTCCTCCTCCACGCTGGAGAGAGATCTCTGTGGGCTGTGGCAGCTGGACAAGACCCCTCCAGGAAGCTCCTGTTCATTGCCCTGCAGCCAGAGACTTACCGTGCAGAGGGCTGTGAAGGTTTCTCCTCCAGTGAGCTCTCAGCCCAGGCCGCCTTTACCCTCTCTCTGCCCTGCCTGTCCCCACTCAGTGCCTGCAGCAGTGCCCTCCGCCCTGCTGCGCTTGGCAGAGCAGCTGCTCCTGGGCAGAGCTGTCTCTCTGCCGTTCTGCCTCCTTCCCGTGAGCTCCCTGCGTCCCAGGAGCCTGGAGCAGCTCAGCAGCAGAGGACCAGCCCAAGGATTTTAATGACCTCTCTGGTGGGTTTGGGGCTAAGTCCATGAACCTCAGACAAGGTGAGGAAGTTGAGGAAACCTCTCCAGAAGTCAAGGACAGATGCAAACTCCAAAGTTTCTTGGAGCACTAATGGGTCCCACTGAGGGACATTACTGACAAAGCCTCCCTGGGGCTGGTGAGAGCAGAAACCTGGAGGCAGAGATGACAGGCAAAGGCAATGTAGAGGTGGCTCTGATGCTGAGCAAATCTGAATGGGCATTATCTCTTTCTTATATTGTTTCTCACTGTGAAAAACAGCTTCACCACCACTGAAACCCCCATTGAAGCACTCTTAGGCTACTCCTATACTGTCTGGAGCATCCACAACGTTGGGCCAAAGAAGCCCATGTTCCTCAGCCATCCCACACAGGTCATGTGCACCAGGTCCCAAACACCACCTCTACAGACCTCCTCTGGTCACTCTGCAGTTCCTTCCTACTTCTTTGAAATGGGGAGCCCCACACTGGGACACACCTGTCTGTGTGGGACCACAGCCGTCCTGAGATGAGTGGGATCATACCTCAGGTTGTCTGGGTGGCCCATGCTCCTCCTAATGCAGCCTTGTATGCAGCTGGGCTTCCTCATGGTGAGCACCTATGGTGTCCCTCATAGTGCCCACCACCTTCTCCTCATGGTCCCTGCTCAGTCAATCAGATTTCAACCTGCCCTGTTGTATTTGGTTAATCTCTCCACTCTGCAGGACTGGACATTACTCCTTGTAAAACTTCCAGAGGTTTCTGTTGGCCAAAGCCCAGAGTTTCTCCAGGTTGCCATGAACTGAGCCAGCTGTTCATGTTTGTGTGCAGATGGCTCACCATGATGGTGGTGTCTCTCACAAGGTAACAGCAGGAGGAGTTGCAGGGCACTACAAATAACACCTCCAGGAGAAACTGTGGGGTCTGGGGGATCTACAAGTCACAAGGCCACAGACCTGTGCTCGGGGGGAAAGTTGCCCTTTATGGGAGAGAGCAGCAGGAGGGCCTGGAGTTCTGCCTGGGGACAATGAGTCAGCTGAGAGCTGAGTGGTCAACATGAGAGGGCAGAACATGGGCAACGTTGTGGTTGGTGGATGTCTGGTGGTGACCCCTTGGTCAGGAAGAGGAAGTAGATGAGGCCTTCTTCAGGGAATTGGAAGAAGCCTCATGTTTGCAGGCCCTGGTCCCAAAAGCAGATCTAAACTATCCCAGTATTTTGTGAAGGAGGATCAAAGCCAGGCGCAAGCAGTCCAGGAGGTTTTTGGAGCACAATGACGACATCTTCCTGACAAGGGTGACTGAGCAGTCAGAGAGGTGAGGTGCCCTGTGGGACTTCATACTTACATTTGTCTGTGTGTGTTCTTGTGTGGGCCTGGGGGAACTGGGGGATGAGGGGATCCCAGGGCCAGCTGCTGGATAGACAGAGGGTCTAAAACCAGCTCCTGAAGGGAACCACACTGTGTGTGTGTCTGCAGAGTGCTGTGAACATTTCCCTCCCAATTATGCAAATCAGCCTTTATAGTATGCAAGAATTTTAACCTGAGAGAGGGAGAGAGACAGAGAGATTTCACATTGTGTACGGATTACTCATGTGCAAGGAAGCAAACTGACAGACACCAGCTCCTCACAAGAACCTGAAGGACACTCTGGACCTGAAAACAAAGACTTTACCTCTCGGAATCTCAGAGCTGTGCATGAGGGATAAAAAACACCCCCGAAACTCAACGCCAGCATGCCAGTCCCTCTAACACAGCTTTGAGACCCTCCCAGTGTCTGGCACCACAGACAAGTAAGCATAGCAAGAGCAACTCCAGGGACATCTGGATTAATCATCGTTAATCTGTGGCGATGACACAGAAATACAGTTGCTTTGCAAAGTTTTATTATGATTAGTAATCAGGAGTGTATTTGTTAACTAGTGATTAGTCAAATATTGTTGTACCTCAATGTTTGTAGGGTATAAGAACCCCATGTAAACCAGATTTGAGGTGCCCCAGTTTGGCTGGACAACACTCATGAACATGAATAAATATTCACTCTGGTAATTCTGTAAGTGCATCCTAGGTTCTCAGTCGGCATTGGCCAGTTGGGAATTTTTGTAACACTTTGGAAACCCAGAAAGGACACAGCTGACTCACCTGGTCCAATGTCTCTCTCCCATGCGTACCCCGTGACCTGCACTGCTGCCTTGTTGCCGGGTTCCTCTCAAGAGGCTGGAGCACAGGGTGATCAGTGAAGTGTGGAGCTTGTTTGGAAGTAAGGAGGTGATTTTGGAATAATGGGATGCCGAGGAAGGATAGTGGAAGATTCCCCAGCAGATTAATTGCTGCAACACTGGAACCTGATGGGATGGCTGAGTCACCAAAAAGCCAAGCCGTGTGTCAGGAAATTTGGCCAGGAGTGACTGCCTTTGGTGATGTGAACCAACCGTGGCCGCACTCTGGTTCTTTTGATTAAGCTGAGTTAATTATGCCAGCAATGGGAGATCTGGTTCCCATCACAAGAAGTAGCCCTTGGTATGTCTGGGATACTTACAGGTATCAAAGCAAATGTTCCCCTTTCTTTGTAGATCAGGCAGCCTCACGTATTAAGAAATATTTTTCTAAGCCCAGGATGGCCGGGCAAAGGCTTGGATGAAATTGCATTGCTACATTCATGTTTAATGGAAAAGATGAAAGACAGCTGAAGCAAAACCCTCAGAAAGGAGAGGCACACAAAGCTCGTCTGCTGGCAGTGGCATTGAACAATAATCCTAGGTTGAGAGGACAGGGCGGGGGAGATTTCCAAGGTGGAGGCAGAGGAGAAAATGTCAGAAGCACTGGATCTCTAAGAAGAGGAGACTGTTGTAAACTGTTGTCGGTATCCTGGACAAGAAGGCCATCGGAAACGGGAGTGCCCAGGATGACAAAACCCAAGGTAAAAGTGCAGAACAAAACCCAGGCCTCCCTAAAGGACCTCTCGCTGCTGCGGTGCAATCTTTCCTTGCTGTACGCAAAAAGGACAGCTCGGTGTCACCCAGGATTGGCAGTTAGCAGGGACCTGTGGTGCAGTCACTCCAGGAGCCTCTCAATAGGATTTTCTTTATGCTCCTTCTTATGAGAATCTTACATCTTTTCATTGATGAACGTAAATATTCCTGACTGATAGATACAGGGGCAAAGTTTTCTTCTCTAAACCAGTGCACTCAGCCATCTGAATCTCGATAACTTTCAGTATCTACTTGGGGAAAGATACAGCTAACATGAGCAAGATTCCCATCAAAGCTTTCCTGGGTTCTCCATTATTTTTCTAAAATTTTAGTAGAAAATTTGCAGGACGTTGGGTTTTTTAAAAAATAGAACTGGTTTTGGTATATGATGTGAAGGATTCATTAGGAATCTTACGTAGCTGACACCTGTACCTTCCTGTTTGCCTTGCTGAGAAGGGCCATCGGGCTTCTCCACATAAGATACAGTTTGTAAGAGAAGTGTAAAGTATCTGGGTTTCATTCTCTGACAAGGGGAGGTCATTTACTTGAGGAATGTAGTAGAGCCAGTGAAAATTGTGGCAGTAAAAACACGGACTGCGTGGATGGTGTTCCAGAGACCTTTATTGTTAGTAGGCGTTTTACACTCTAAGTTACACACGAAGTGCACACACTTAATTATCTAATTTGATTGGTAGCAATTTACTGTTCACGTGCCTTATGCTTCATTTGGATTGGTTATAGGTTTTTGGTTGTCTTTACTATTTTTGCCTTTGCTATTTCCTTTTCTTGTTCTAGTTGCTGTTTTTTGTTATTGAGCAAGCGTTGTTCCAGGACATAGCCCAAATTCGTCAATGTCAAACAGCTGCGTTGCACTTTCTGCCTCCACAATGCAAAATAAAAAAAATAGAACAGCAAAAGATAGACTGGAACTTTATTGTATTCCTGGGACTTATATGTAGATGGTGGGTCCTTATTAATGATGGAATAATGTGTATTCATATACTCTCCTCAGGGCATCCTTGAGCTCCTTGTTCCTCCTGCTGTAGATGCGGGGGTTCACTGCTGGAGGCACCACTCAGTACTGAACTGCCAGAAATAGATTTAGAACTGGGGAGGAGATGGGGATGCTTTTGTTGTTGTGATTCTTGTAAATACTGATATTCTTGGGGAAATTACAGAAACATGTGAAGGATAATGGAAGGATTACCATCTGAGTAGCCCTGCAGTGAACTGACTCCTCTTTGCCAATGTCTCATCACCAGTGCACAGCTAAGCCTGAGCTATTTTGGATGTACTGTAAAAAGTGCAGAGCAGAAGGAGATAATCACTTCTCCTGGCTGTGGTGCTGCTCATGCAGCCCTGGATGCTGTTGGCCACCTTCTCTGCTGGGTCCTGTTTTGCCTCATGAAACTGAAGGACCACCACAGCCTTTTCCCACAGAGCTGTTGCCCAGCCACACAGCTCCTGGCCTCTGTCACTGCAGCCTGTAATTCCCCTGCTCAGTCCTTGGGTCTTTTTAGAAGATGGACGCAAGATTGGCTTTTTGCTTTCTCCAGACATTACGACCTCACAAAATGTCTTGGAACAGCCCTGCTATGACATCATCCTGGTCTCTTGGCACCCTAAGATCCAACCCATCTGGTGCAACAGACTCTTAATGCTTGACCTTACCTAAGTAACCTCTGACTTCATCTCCATCCACTGCTGTGTTCTGGCTGGGCTCTGCCTTTTAGGCACACACAACTGAGAGACCTTGCTGGAGAAGACAAAGGCCAAGAGTACCTCAAACCTGTCTATTCCTGCTCTTACTAAACCCAGCAGTGGCCACACATTCTCTTCATTTCTTCTTTCACTTTTCCTCAAGTAGGAACAGCTGATTGTTTTGCCCCTGAACTCCCTTGCAAGTGTCAACTCTGCAGCTTTCCTAAAACCAACCCTATTTCTGAATTCCTTCTTTCTTTCAAGTCTCTGCATCCATCTCCTGTATGCTTCCTTTTTGCCATGGAGCTTTCCCAGGAATTTCCTGCTTCCTCAAGCATCTCTCCTGAATATCTCTTCTTGTTTTCCTGACTGTTGGTGCAGACGGTCTTGGACTTGAAAAGCGCTGTCCTTAAAGACCAGCTCTACTGAGCTCTGCTGCCCTTCTGTGCTGCTCACATGGGCTCCCCCACTACAAATCACAAGACTAGGCCAATGCCTCCTTCTCTGAGGTCGGGCATCTGCACTTTTCTATTTTCCTTCCTGTCACTAACCGATAAATATCCGGCCGTGAAAGGGACGAATTTCTCGGTTAAGGAATTAAGACACAACGGTGTCATACGCGTATGTTGGTTCTTTATTTCATTCACACACAAAGGATAAGGGCGGGGAGAGAAAGAGAAAGAAAGAAGAGAGAAGAAAAGAGAAAAAAAGAGGTGATAAAATACCACCATGGAGAGTCAGCGTCCTGAAAGTCCGTCTTACAGAGTGGATGGGGTGGGCGCCTCAAAAGGATGACAATGCCACCACGGAGAATCGTCGTCCCGAAGGTCCATCTGAGTGGGGTGGAGATCCTCAGACGGGTTCATGCGGCGACACTTTTTGTAGTCCTGTGTATCAGCCCCCCTCTTCTTCATGTTTTGGGGGCCTTTACCAGTCTTTCCATCTTAGGAGGTCAGGTGCTTCCTGCCTGTGGTTTAGCTTGTGATTGCTGCATCATGCTGATCTGTCTCTGTGGTGGTGGGCGTTAGCTCTCTGCAAATGCAAGGCCCGCTTGTTCTTGGTAAGCCGTGCGGTTACCTGATGTCCAGCAAGACAGTGTCCACAAAGTCATTTTGCATCCCCCAGAGCAGGCCTCCATTGTGCAGTCACTTGGCAATGCTGTGCATGCTTGGTATTGTCCCGGGCCTGAGCTCATGCACAGGGTTTGGCTCTATTCTGGGGGAAGGGTACAAAAACAAGACACCCCGTTTTGCAGTTCTTGGAGTTTATAAGCACATGTTGCTGCTTCAGCTACAAAACCAGGATATTAGTCTAGACATTTTTTAACAGATATTGAAGTTTTTAGCATTGTGGTTTGTGGACGTTTTGGTCGGTTCCATCCATCCTTTAGCGATATTGAGACATTAATTAACCTTTTCTGTCTCTGACAAGGGAGGTAGATTTAGATTAGATATTAGGAATTTTTTTTTTTAAACTGAGGGTGGTGGAACCCTGGCCCAGGTTGCCCAGAGAGGTGGTGAATGTCCCATACCTGGTAAAATTCAAGGCCAGGTTGGATGAGGCTCTGAGGAACCTGATCTGCTTGAAGATGTCCATGCTCCCTGCAGAGGTGTTAGACTAGACAACATTTAAAGGTTCCTTCCAAACCTAAATATTCTAGGATTCTAAAATTTCCGCTTAAATAATATTATTCTTGGCATTCGATTCCTGGGTTCTTTTGATCCAAACAACTCATGTAAAAATGGCGCTAGACTCCTTGTGTAGAGAGACACAATAAAGAAACCAGTTCAAAATTGTTTTTCCAAGCTCCCATCTCTATTGAACTTCTCTGAACCAAGGTGCAGCTGCAGCATGCAGGAGGGGTTCAGGAGCCAAGAGCCCAGATGCCGCATGGGGACCTACAGCCTTTCCAATGCTCTCCAGTTTCCCCCTGCCCTTGCACCTTGTTCAGAATCAGATCCCTCTCAAGTACCCAGGTGCTGCTTTGAGCTTCAGAGAGTCAGAAGCCTCGCCTCATCTCTCAGCAATAGGATTATCTCTTCATGCAGCTCCTTCACTGTGTTTGTATCTACCTGTGAAAAGCATCTCCAGTGAGGTTATCCCTTGTGGGTGGTGAACCTCATTGGAAGCACCTTAGACTTAGCATACAGATGAGGAGTGTGGGTTCTTGTTTATTAAACTTTACCATCCTCTCCTTCCCTTTGTTTGTAATGAAGGAAACCCTGCTGTGCCTGTGTGCAGCCAGGTCTCTCAGGAAAGCAGGTGGGAGCTGGTGCAGAGGAGCTGTCACCTCCAGCTGCAGACCTGGGTGGAGGTGTCTGATGTCAGGAAAAGTGATGCAAGTCCCAGGGGGTCGATGAGAGAAATGGTGGGGCTGGAGTGGTGAGGAATCAGGTAGTCCATGCAGTGTCTGACCTCCAGGAGGAGCTGGTCCTACCCATCCTGATACCATCAGGAAATCCCCTGCATCCATATCTACTGGACAATGCTGCAATCACTCCTTCTGACAACTGAAAAAGTAATAAAATTGAAAGAAAATTAAGAAACGTAAAAACAAAAAATATTTTGTGTTGAATACTCAGTGAAAACTTCCCCTTTATGTCCACTCTGGAGACCGTCCAATTATCTCTCCAAGACTTGAAGATTGTAGGAAATAATTGGAAGAGACATGGCTTTTTGCATTTTAACGAGCCCCAGGGTGCATTTGGTTCTGAGACCGTGAACCTCAGACACTGAGAGGAGCCTGGACAAACTCCTGAAGAAGCCAATGTCAGAAGCAACCCCTACAGCTTCAGGGAGTATTAATGGGTCCCACTGGGGATCGTTACCAACAAAGCCTCCCTGGGGGCTGATTAGAGGAGAAAATGGGAGGCAGAGATGAGAGGCAGGCAAAGGCAATGTAAAGGTGGCTCTGATGCTGAGTGAACCTCCATGTGTTGCATGAAGACAAAGGGCCATGGCCTGACCCCCAGCCCCTGGGAAGGGAGATCCTGTGGGTCACACATTGCTCAGGGCTTTTCCTGGGGCAGTGTGATGTGGGAATATGTGGTGCCAAGTGCAGGACTACGGTGCGATGGTTATGGGTCTTGGTGGGGTGAGGAGGCCTTCATGTCCTGGTGCCATCAGGTTTGGTGTGTCCTGTCAGGGCTTGGTGGTTCATGTAACAGCCATATTGGGGATACTGATCTTGGTTCTGTTGGGAGCTTCTAGCCTTGCCACAGCCCTTGACCATCTCCACTACAGCATGTCCTACAGAGTCTCACATCTGCGGCTCTTTCCCTGCACGCTGTCAAAATCTTCCTTGCTTCCCTCTCCTGATCTCACCAGACCATATCCCTAATATTACTGGTCTCTCTCTGTGCTCCCTGGTTGTTTCTCAAAACTCAAAACAGTTCCCTATGTACATTGGGTTTACCAGAGAGAAAAAAGAGGTCTCAGAATTAAGAAGATGTTGTATGAATACATAATCACAGTTCATATTATCACAATTTTGAAAAACAACTACAAATTTAAAAAATAGGAGGACAAAAGATGGACTCGGATTTTACTGCATTCCTTGGAGTTGTATATAGACGGTGGGTCCTTATTAATGACGGAATAACGTGTTTTCATATACTGTCCTCAGGGCATCCTTGAGCTCCTGGTTCCTCATGCTGTAGATGAGGGGGTTCAATGCTGGAGGCACCACCGAATACAGAAATGACACTGCCAGGTTCAGAGGTGGGGAGGAGATGGAGGGGGGCTTCAGATGGGCAAACATACCAGTGCTGATAAACAGGGAGACCACAGCCAGGTGAGGGAGGCACGTGGAAAAGGCTTTGTGCCGTCCCTGCTCAGAGGGGATCCTCAGCACAGCCCTGAAGATCTGCACATAGGACACAACAATGAAGACAAAACAGCCAACAAAGACAAAAGCACTAAATGCAATAAGTTGAAATTCCCTGAGGTAGGTTTCTGAGCAGGAGAGCTTGAGGATCTGGGGGATTTCACAGAAGAACTGGTTCACAGCATTGCCCTCACAGAGTGGCAGTGAAAATGTATTGGCAGTGTGCAGCAGAGCATAGAGAAACCCACTGCCCCAGGCACCTGCTGCCATGTGGACACAAGCTCTGCTGCCCAGGAGGGTCCCGTAGTGCAGGGGTGTGCAGATGGCAACATAGCGGTCATAGGCCATGATGGTGAGAAGACAGTACTCTGCCGTGATAAGAGAGACAAAGAAAAAGAGCTGGGCCACACAGCCTTGGTAGGAAATGTCCTTTTTTACCCTCAGTGAATTGGCCATGGCTTTGGGAACAGTGGTGGAGATGCAGCCCATGTCGAGGAGGGAGAGGTTGAGGAGGAAGAAGTACATGGGGGTGTGTAGGCGGTGGTCGCAGGCTATGGCAGTGATGATGAGGCCGTTGCCCAGGAGGGCAGCCAGGTAGATGCCCAGGAAGAGCCAGAAGTGCAAGAACTGCAGCTCCCATGTGTCTGCAAATGCCAGGAGGAGGAACTCAGTGATGGAGCTGCTGTTGGACATTTCCTTCCCCTGAACACGGGGGCCTGTTGAAGCAGGAGAAGACAGTGAAGGGTTAAGATTGACTTCTCAGAGGAAAACTTACTCCATTTCTCATAGAACAATCACTCCCACCCCAGCCCTTGTCCTTCCAGAAAGACCTTCGTGCAGCTCCCTGGCTGAGCTCTGGGTTCTGCTGGCTGAGGGTGCAATGGAGACCAGAGGACTTTGCTGTGGGCTCCTGAGGAGTCAGTGCTGCTGTGCACCAACAGGCAGGTAGGAACCAGGAGTGATCTCTGTTTAAATCCCCTCATGAAATCAATGACATTTCAGCACTGTCCCTCCCAACTCACCTGGCTGCAGAGCAGAGCTGTCGGGGGGTGGTTATGTTTCTTTTGCTCCTGCCCCCTGTCCCACCTGAGGAGGGTTTGCTGAAGGCAGACATCCCTGGCACCTCTGCTACACTGCAGGTGCCATCCTGAGAGCCCTGGGAGGCAAAAGGACAGAGCCTTGGTGCACAGGGAGGACAGACAGTATGTCCATCCGTCCTGCTGTCAGCTGCCCTGGGCTCACACCTCTCTGAGCCAGAGGATGAGCACAGTCAGCTCTTCCCCTGGAAGGAACTGGATGCTGCTCAGAAGAGAGGAACCCAGTTTCAAAATGTACTGCACAGCACAGGAGCATCTCTGTGTTGGCTAAGGAGCAGCTCAGATGAACCACGGTGATACCACACAAGTGATGGGGCTCTCAGCAGGCAATGGAAGAGGTGAAGGGACGTTATCAGCCTCGTCACAGACCTACAGACCTTTCAGTCCAATGTTGCGTGAGCATCAGTCCCTTGTGACAACCAGACACCTCTATTGCTCTTTTCCCCCACAAACACAGTAAGAAACTGAAAGCACAGACTTCAGAAAGCACCTTTCCTTCCATTTGGCACCCGCCCTGATGTGCTTCTTGAAAAGTTGCCTCTGGAAATGACCTGCAGTGACCACGAGCTCAACAGGACAGGGACCCTGATAAGGGTCACATCTTCTACCCACAGTTTCTCCCAGCAGCGCCGTGGGGAGCTCCCCGGGCAGGCTGAGTGCTGAGCCCGGCAGAGGCAGAGTCCCTGCCCCAGCACACAGCCCCTGGGGCGCAGGGACCCTGCTCTGAAGGACAGCCCTGGGCACCCCTGGCTGCACACACACATTCACACCCTGCAGCCGCCCCTGGGAGAATGCAGCCGTCGTGCCCTGTCCCTCTGGCAGTGCAGCAGGGAATCCCTGCTCTGGAGCATCTCCTCCTCCTCCTCTACACTGGAGAGAGATCTCTGTGGGCTGTGGCAGCTGGACAAGACCCCTCCAGGAAGGTTCTGTTCATTGCCCTGCAGCCAGAGACTTACCGTGCAGAGGGCTGTGAAGGTTTCTCCTCCAGTGAGCTCTCAGCCCAGGCCGCCTTTACCCTCTCTCTGCCCTGCCTGTCCCCACTCAGTGCCCGCAGCAGTGCCCTCAGCCCTGCTACGCTTGGCAGAGCAGCTGCTCCTGGGCAGAGCTGTCTCTCTGCCGTTCTGCCTCCTTGCCGTGAGCTCCCTGCGTCCCAGGAGCCTGGAGCAGCTCAGCAGCAGAGAACCAGCCCAAGGCATTGTAATATCCTCTCTGGTGGGTTTGGGGCCAAGTCCATGAACCTCAGACAAGGTGAGGAAGTTGAGGAAACCTCTCCAGAAGTCAAGGACAGATGCAAACTCCAAAGTTTCTTGGAGCACTAATGGGTCCCACTGAGGGACATTACTGACAAAGCCTCCCTGGGGCTGGTGAGAGCAGAAACCTGGAGGCAGAGATGACAGGCAAAGGCAATGTAGAGGTGGCTCTGATGCTGAGCAAATCTGAATGGGCATTATCTCTTTCTTATATTGTTTCTCACTGTGAAGAACAGCTTCACCACCACTGAAACCCCCATTGAAGCACTCTTAGGCTACTCCTATACTGTCTGGAGCATCCACAACGTTGGGCCAAAGAAGCCCATGTTCCTCAGCCATCCCACACAGGTCATGTGCACCAGGTCCCAAACACCACCTCTACAGACCTCCTCTGGTCACTCTGCAGTTCCTTCCTACTTCTTTGAAATGGGGAGCCCCACACTGGGACACACCTGTCTGTGTGGGACCACAGCCGTCCTGAGATGAGTGGGATCATACCTCAGGTTGTCTGGGTGGCCCATGCTCCTCCTAATGCAGCCTTGTATGCAGCTGGGCTTCCTCATGGTGAGCACCTATGGTGTCCCTCATAGCACCTACCACCTTCTCCTCATGGTCCCTGCTCAGTCAATCAGATTTCAGCCTGCCCTGTTGTATTTGGTTAGTCTCTCCACTCTACGGGACTGGACATTACTCCTTGTAAACCTTCCAGAGGTTTCTGTTGGCCAAAACCCAGAGTTTCTCCAGGTTGCCATGAACTGAGCCAGCTGTTCATGTTTGTTTGCAGATGGCTCACCATGATGGTGGTGTCTCTCACAAGGTAACAGCAGGAGCAGTTGCAGGGCACTACAAATAACACCTCCAGGAGAAACTGTGGGGTCTGGGGGATCTACAAGTCACAAGGCCACAGACCTGTGCTCGGAGGGGAAGTTGTCCTTTATGGGAGAGAGCAGCAGGAGGGCCTGGAGTTCTGCCTGGGGACAATGAGTCAGCTGAGAGCTGAGTGGTCAACATGAGAGGGCAGAACATGGGCAACGTTGTGGTTGGTGGATGTCTGGTGGTGACCCCTTGGTCAGGAAGAGGAAGTAGATGAGGCCTTCTTCAGGGAATTGGAAGAAGCCTCATGTTTGCAGGCCCTGGTCCCAAAAGCAGATCTAAACTATCCCAGTATTTTGTGAAGGGGGATCACAGCCAGGCGCAAGCCGTCCAGGAGGTTTCTGGAGCACAATGACGACATCTTCCTGACAAGGGTGACTGAGCAGTCAGAGAGGTGAGGTGCCCTGTGGGACTTCATGCTTACAAACAAGGAAGAGGTGGTCAGAAATATAAAAAGCAAGGGTAAGAAGGTATAGCTGAGGTTCTTGGGCCTGAGGAGAAAAGTCATTTTACTTCTCCACATAAGATACAATTTTTTTAAGAGAAATGTAAAGTATCTGGGTTTCATTCTCCAGCAAAGGGAGTGTCGTTTACTTGAGGAACATACTAAAGCCAGTCAAAATCTGTCTGGGCCAGTTACTGAAACCGAATGTGAGCCCTTTCAGGAGCTGCAGGATTCTGCCAACCCTGAATAGCTGCTTTTAAGGAGATGGCAAAACCACAGTCTACTGCTGAAGATGCTGGAGAACTCATCCACTGAACAGCAGACAAGGTAAAGGCATTTGAGCTTCTGACGCAAGCATTTTTGTCTGCACCTGCTCTGGGACTGCCAGACTACGGTCAGCTATTTACCTTCTTTCTGTATGAGGGTCCCATAACTCAGGGACCCTTTGCCTGCATCCCTACATCAGCTGCCACAGCACCTTTAGGGGATCAGAGTGAAAAGCGGATGCTTGGCCTCCCTCCCATGGTACAAATCTGACAGGAAATTGAAATGCTGCTGTCACAGCACCTTGCCCAGGCAGTCACTGCAGTGAGTACATCGTGATGAGCTGATTCTCTTAAGAGTGGAAAACAGGAGAGTTAAGGGATGTAACATACTGCCCGCTGCTACTGTGCTCCCTCCACCTGGGGAAGAAAACCCACATCACAATAGTGTGGTAACAACCTGCCAGCTGAAAAGAGTCAAACATATTTAACAAATGTGCCACTTCCAGATTCGGATCTTGAGCTATGTGTCAATGGCCTTCATGTGACCTGAGCAGTAAACGGGTGACAGGCCATTCAGTAATTCCGGAAAATAAAGGAGTGGAGGGTTCACCACTCAGCCTGGATCTGAGTGCCCAAGCAGCAGAGCTGATTGCATTAACAAAGACTTGTAGCTGTCCAAAGAATAATTTGTATATATTTTTTCTGATTCTCAGTGTTCATTAGGAGTATGGCATGCCACTGGGCAGGGAGAGAAAGATCGTGAGTGTATAACTGCTTGTGGGAGTAAGTACTGAACTGTTAAACAATTGCCACAAAACCTCGCTGCCATTCAACAGCCAGCCAGTGCTGGTGAGAGGACAAAAGAAGAAATAAGAAATTATGGAGTGGAAGTTGCAAATAAAAGCACAGCACGACTGTCGCACACACCACCGGGCTTACCAGCAGTCCAACAGTCCGACCTGGCGATGTCTGCTCCTGAACAGATGGATTTGAGTGCTCCTGCTGAAGAAATTGCGTCTTGGAAAAGGCCTGAAGAGACCAAAGACTCCCAAGGAATATGGAGAGCAGACATGCAACACCTATCTATTTTGTGTAAGGAATATCTGATTGCATAGCACAAATACATCACCATCTAGGGCATTCTGGGACTGCTGCACTGGCCCAGACACCACTGAAAAATTGATTGCACCTGAATTCATGTCACAGCCAAACGGGTAACTGGATCTTGCACACACTACTATGAACTTTAATGAATACTTAGCAAAGACCTCAACAAACAAAAAAACTGTTGGGATGGTCAGCTGATGCCATCTGACTGGGCTTGTGCAAAGCATTGTACACTGTCTCACTTGACATCCTCTCTGAACTGGAGAGACATGAGTTTGATGGACGGACCACTTGGTGGATAAGGAGTTGGCTGGATGGCCGCACTCAGAGAGTGGTGGTCAACGGCTCAATGTCCAAGTGGAGACCAGTGACGAGTGGCGTCCCTCAGGGGTCCGTGTTCGGCCCAGCCCTGTTCAACATCTTTGCCGGCGACATGGACAGTGGGATAGAGTGCACCCTCAGCAAGTTCGCCGATGACACCAAGCTGTGTGGTGCCATCAACACACTGGAAGGGAGGGATGCCATCCAGAGGGACCTGGACAGGCTGGAGAGGTGGGCCCGTGCCAGCCTCATGAAGTTCAACCAGGCCAAGTGTAAGGCACAAATACAGGCTGGGCGGGGAATGGATTGAGACCAGCCCTGAGGAGAAGAATTTGAATGTGTTGATTAATGAGAAGCTCAACGTGAGCCAACAATGTGTGCTTGCAGCCCAGAAAGCAAACTGCATCCTGGGCTGCATCAGGAGTGGTCAGCAAGACAGGGAATGTGATTCTCCCTCTCTACTCTGCTCTCATGAAACCTCACCTGGAGTGCTGCATCCAGCTCTGGTGCTCCAGACATAAGGAGGACATGAAACTTTTGGAAAGAGTCCAGAGGAGGCCATGAAGATGATCAGAGGGTGGGAGCACCTCTCCTGTGAGGACAGGCTGAGAGAGCTGGGGTTTTTCGGTCTGAATAAAAGAAGAAAAGGCTCTGGGAAGACCTGATAGCAGTCTTCCAGTACCTCAAGGGGGCCTACAGGAAAGACAGGGAGAAACTCTTCAGCAGGGCCTGCTTTGATAGGACAAGGGGTGATGACTTTAAAACAAAAGAGGGTAGATTCAGATTCAATCTAAGGAAGAAATTCTTTATTGTAATGGTGGTGAAGCACTGGAGGAAATTTCCTGGAGATGCTGTGGATGCCCCATCTCTGGTAGTGTTCAAGGCAAGGTTGGATGGGGCTTTGAGCAACCTGATCTAGTCGAAGGTGTCTTTGCCCATGGCTGGGGGGGGCGTGGAACTAGCTGATCTTTAAGGTCTCTTCCAACCCAAACCATTCTATGATTCCATGCTATTTTTCAATGACTCCCTAGGCAGTTCAGAGCTCTGTGGGAAATATTTGGATGGTCCTTGTGTTGCATTACACAAAACATGAGCCATCTGAAAAGACCATCAGAAGCTTTATGAGCAGCAGAACATCAACCACAAGTAATTTTCTGCCTCTGCTAATAACCTGTACACCACATCCATAATGCTTGCCCAAGTTTTGGTTCCCTCCAATGCCAGAGAGACATTGGCAAGTTGGAAGCCACAAAAGTTCAATTGAGAGCTACAAATATGGTCAGGATTGGAGCAGCTGCCCTGTTAGGACTGACTGATGGAGCTGGGCTTGTTCACTCTGGAGAACGGAGTGCTTTGAGGGGAGGAGGTAACAGACTTGTACCACCTACGGGGAGGGTTATAAGTAGCCACTTTGGTGAAAGGCAGGAGCACAGGAGGCAAGGAGTGAAAAGAAGAGAGGGTCAGGCTCAGTGTAGGGAGACACTTCTGCAACATGTGGACAGTGAGATGTGGGAAGCCATTTCCCGGAGAGTCTGTGCTTCATCCATCCCTGAAATTTTCTCATACACATCTGGATAAAACCAAGAGCAACCTGGTGTGGTCCTGCTTTGAGTAAGCTCTACAGATATCTTGCAATGTCCCTTCCAGCCTAAATGAGACTTTCATTCCTCCCCCTTAATGTCCTCAACATTAGGGCAAGCACGCAGATTCCCTCTGACTGTGGAAACAATTCGCATCGGGTACAAGGCTGCACCACAGGCACCCCAAACAGCCCCAATGACATCCTTGGCCTCACCTTCAATGCACTGTTTCCTTTTTCCTCCACACAAGTTCTTCACTTTTATCATCCTCACAGTTTCCAAGACATCCAGCCCACCCTGTCTGGCTGTGATGGAGTTAATTATCTTCATAGCAGTCCACATAGTTACAATTTTGGGATCTGTGACCAAAACAGTGTTGGTAGTTGTCCTGGTTTTGCAGGGATGGAGTTAACTTTTCCTCTCAGTAGCTGGTGTGTTTTGGATTTCGTGTGTGAAGAATGTTGATAAACACCCTGATTATAGCAGTTGTTGTGAATGAGACCAAGGACACCGTCCTGCTTTCCAAGTCTCGCTAATTTGCAGATGCAGGAAGCTGGGAGGAAGACAGACAGTATAATTGACCCAAACTGGCCAAAGAGATTATTCCATGCCATAAACGTCATGCTCAGTATAGAAGTGGGGGCAGGCGAGGGTGGGTATCTGCCTTCCTGGCATCCATCTTTCCTGCTCGTTTTGCTGGCATCGTTCCCTCTACCTTGCTGGCTCCCTTTTGCTCCTTTGCTTGCCGCTCGTTTTTTTTTGCGTGATCGCTGCTCGGGACGGGCTGTATCGGTCATTGGGACATCGGGTGGTGAGAAAACACATATTGTTCACTTTGTATATTTTTAATATCCTTATATTCTGTTATTATTGTAGTTTTCCCTTTTTATTTTAGTAAATTATCTTTATCTCAACCCACGAGTTCTCCTTCCTTCCCAATTCTCTCCCCCATCCCCCTGGGGAGGGGGAGCAAGAAACTGTGTGGTGATTCAGGCTAAATCATCACAGTCTTTTTGGCACCCAACATGGGGCTCGAAGGGTTGAGGTAAGGAGAGATCTGACTAGAGTGTGTTAAAGTTGTTACAAGTGCTCATTATTTTATTTGAATCCCTGGTCACAATGTTGTACTACGTGTTCACATGGTTGTGTTATGTCTGTCCTAAGTTGCATCACATATTTCCTTTGATGCTGTTTATCATTTGTCAGAAATGGATGAGAGTTCTCATTTCGATTTACTGGGCCCTACTGGCTTATGATATGGTAACATCACTGGTCATTAAATTAGTCTGGTCCTTGTTTTCGGCATTGCTGGCAACTCCGTACTTTGGATGCCATTTGGTAAGAATTATTAATAATCGCACATTTTTCTTTGGTTCTCCGGGGAGAAAATCTATGGGGAAGTCAGAGGAGGGTACCTTCCCCTACTCCTTTACCTTCCCTTTTACTTTTCAGCTAGTCACATCAGCTCTCGAGAATTTTGAATATCCTTGGGATGGGCAAGCCAGCATACTCCTATTGCTCTGTCTTCTGAATGGGTTTCAGATGTTGTTTAGGATTAAACAACTATTTAAAAAATTCACCCGGAGATCTGCCTTGAGGTTGGAGGGGCAGGGGTGGCATGGTATGTGGGAGAAGACGGGCAGGTACCTAGAGAACTTCTCACCTCCAATGGTCTGGAACTTCACTCCCGAACAACTACAGAATCCTGATGAAGTGATCGAATATTTGAAAGAAAAAATGCCATGGCTATTCTAAAGAGGCAAAGCTTATCACTTTGTGTTGGGCAATGACTAGTATCTACCAAACACTGCTTAACGTGCAGCACCCTCAGGAAGAAGGGAGAAAAAATCAACTGACCAATACCATGGCTACTCCAGCCCCAGCTACCGGCCCTGCGGCTACTCCAGCCCCAGCTACCGGCACCGCAGCTACTCCAGCCCCAGCTACCGGCCCTGCGGCTACTCCAGCCCCAATGACAGGCACTGTGGCTACTCCAACTCTAACTACTGGCACTGCAGCCGAATCAGAGAACCAACCTGTGTCAGTATCAGTCGCCCCAGTACAGAAGAAGAAATCTTGGAAGCGAAAGTCAGCTCTTTTAGTAAGGGATGAGGGAAAACCAGGACCATCACGAACAGAGGAGGAAGAAGAAGAACTCATGAGAGAGGAACTCATGAGAGAGGAACTCATAAATGAGACTGAAACCACCCGATCCCTATCCCTGAATGAGTTGTGAGACATACAAAAAGATTTTGGCCACCGTCCAGGCGAGCACTTTCTCACCTGGCTGCTTCGATGCTGGGATAATGGGGCCAGTAGCCTGGAATTAGAAGGTAAGGAAGCTAAACAGCTGGGATCCCTTTCTAGGGAAGCAGGCATTGACAAAGTGATTGGAAGAGGTGCACAAGCTCTCAGCCTCTGGAGGCGACTCCTGTCAAGTATGAAGGAAAGATATCCCTTCAAGGAAGATATTACTTATCATCCAGGCAAGTGGACCACCATACAGAGAGGTATCCAGTACCTAAGGGAATTAGCTGTGCTGGAAGCCATTTATAGTGACCTAGACAGTGAGGAGGCACTCCAAGATCCAGATGAAGTCCGGTGCACACGGCTCATGTGGCAGAAGTTTCTACAGAGTGTACCATCATCGTATGCCAATTCATTGGCAATTATGCTCTGGAAAGAGGGAGAGGGACCAACAATAGATGAATTGGTTTGTTTTTGCTGGCATCGTTCCCCCTACCTTGCTGGCTCCCTTTTGCTCCTTTGCTTGCTGCTCGGTTTTGTTTCCGTGATCGCTGCTCGGGACGGGCTGTATCGGTCATTGGGACATCAGGTGGTGAGAAAACACATATTGTTCACTTTGTATATTTTTAATATCCTTATATTCTGTTATTATTGTAGTTTTCCCTTTTTATTTTAGTAAATTGTCTTCATCTCAACCCACGAGTTCTCCTTCCTTCCCAATTCTCTCCCCCATTCCCCTGGGGAGGGGGAGGGGGAGCAAGAAACTGTGTGGTGATTCGGGCTAAACCATCACACTGGGCCAGAAATTAAACTAGTACATCCTTTTATTTCCTGTAGTGTCCTGAAACTCCTCCTGCTGTTATTGTGTCAGACACACCTCAGTCAGGGTGAGCCATCAGCACACAGACATTAACAGCCGACCAAATGGAGATTCAGTCCAGGGGGACTTTGAGCAACTTGGGGAACTGGCCAAGAGAAACCTATTGAAGTTTACCAGAAGAAGTGGCCAGTCCTGCATCACAGGAGAGAATAAACCCATCTATCAGGATTAGCTGGAACCTGACCAGCTGAGAAGTTGCTATAAGGAGAAGGTGCTTGCCACTCCAACGAATGTCATACAAGCTAGTGGTGCATGCCTGCAGGGAAAGAGCTGCAGGTGTGAGACTCTGTAGTTGTGGAGACGGCAGAGGGGTGTGGCAAGGCTAGAAGCTTCCAAAAGAAACAATGTCTTAATCTCCCTGGCTATGGCTGTTGCCTGGACCACCAAGGACTGTCAGGAGACACCACAGCTTGATGGCACAAAGACTTGAAGGCCTCCTCACTCAACCATGGAGCGACCCATAAGCATCGCACCATAGTCCTGCACTTGGCACCACACATTCCCACATCACACTGCCCCAGGAAAAGCCCTGAGCAATGTGTGACCCACAGGATCTCCCTTCCCAGGGGCTGGGGGGTCAGGCCATGGCCCTTTGTCTTCATGCAACACATGGAGGTTCACTCAGCATCAGAGCCACCTTTACATCGCCTTTGCCTGCCTCTCATCTCTGCCTCCCATTTTCTCCTCTAACCAGTCCCCAGGGAGGCTTTGTTGGTAAGGATCCCCAGTGGGACCCATTAATGCTCCCTGAAGCTGTAGGGGTTGCTTCTGACATTGGCTTCTTCAGGAGTTTGTCCAGGCTCCTCTCAGTGTCTGAGGTTCACGGTCTCAGCACCAAATGCACCCTGGGGCTCGTTAAAATGCAAAAAGCCATGTCTCTTCCAATTATTTCCTACAATCTTCAAGTCTTGGACAGCTAATTGGAGAGGTCTCCAGAGTGGACATAAAGGGGAAGCTTTCACTGAGTATTCAACACAAAAGTATTTTTTATTTTTAAGTTTCTTATTTTTTTCAATTTTATTACTTTTTCAGTTGTCAGAAGGAGTGATTGCAGCATTGTCCAGTTGATATGGATGCAGGGGATTTGCTAATGATGTCAGGATGGGTAGGACCAGCTCCTCCTGGAGGTCAGACACTGCATGGACAACCTGATTCCTCACCACTCCAGCCCCACCATTTCTCTCATCGACCCCCTGGGACTTGCATCACTTTTCCTGACACCAGACTTCTCCACCCAGGTCTGCAGCTGGAGGTGACAGCTCCTCTGCACCAACTCCCACCTGCTTTCCTGAGAGACCTGGCTGCACAGAGGCACAGCAGGGTTTCCTTCATTGCAAACAAAGGGAAGGAGAGTATGGTAAATTTTAATAAACAAGAACCCACACTCCTCATCTGTATGCTGAGTTGAAGCTGCCTCCAATGAGGTTCACCACCCACAGGGGATAACCTCACTGGAAGAGTTTCAGCCAAAGAGGTGGGCAACGGTAGATCTACACATAGCGAAGGAGCTGGCTGAAGGGATAAATAGACAGGGGTGGGCTTCTGACTCCCTGGAGATCCAAGCTTCAACGTGGGTGGTTGAATGGGATCTGACTGAGCAAGAGTGAGGAGAAAGTGAAACTAGAGAGCAGTGGAAATGACATCGATTCAGACGTTCTGCTGAGAAGGCACCTTTAGACCTGGACACGTGGAAAAATCAGGGAGGTTAAATGCACCGTACAGACTTCTGGCAATGAGAGTACAGGGACAATTACAGTACCGTATTTCCTCCCCTGCAATTAATATGCATCCTAGAAATCCCCATTTTGTCGTGGTGGAAAAACATCATCATTTTACTAAAGTTTTCCTTAATCTCAGGTGACGGAAAGGTACTCAGGTGTTCTTTAACTGCTGCAAGCAGTTGTTCCCCTTTCCGGGCAGAGCTCAGCTGTCTGACCATGGACATCGAGTGCCACTCATAGACGCCCCGGTGTATGTGATGCTTTTCCCTGTGAGTAGTCGCTGTCACACACAGGAGGTCTCCTGCAGGAGACCAGAGCTGCTCGGGAGCTGCTGGCTGAGGCCAGGCAGAGGCCCAGGACACCTGCACTGGCACCAGGCATCCGTGTCCCTGTAACTGAAGACACCTGCGTTCCCTGCGGCTACATCCCAGCCTAGTTCTGGAAATTCTTTTTTCTTGCACAATCGTAATTTTAAAAATATTAATTAAATCCCCCACAGACTTGAATGTAAAAAAAAAAAACCCAACAAAACAAAACAAAAAACAAACAAAAAAAAAAACCAAACAAAAAAAAACCCAAAAAACCAAAGCTAAAGGAGGAGGAAATAAACACAAGGAATTAAAAAAGCTGAAAATTGTATTAGAATTTGAGTGACCAGCTTCAGCAAACAGTTTCTGAGAGCAGGGTTTCAAGGTCCAGACCATGGCCTTTGAGGGTGTTAAAGCTGGATGCTATGAGCTTTATGGATAATGTGGAGCTGTCTGAGGCAGTGCCTCCCAGGCTCCCCTTGCAGTCAGGAGAGTGGAGGAGACGTTCACCTGACTTGGTTTAGATGGTCACATAAAACACAGGAGGATTTGTGCCCCATGTACATCTGCTCTCTCATCTGCTGAGCAGACATCGGACAAGAGATCCTAGGATGATAAAATCACTGAGGTTCAGAGCAGACCTTGGGACATCTGTAGAACCTCAAAGCAGGGTCAGGTATACAGTCACATCTGGTTGCTCAGGGTTTGGTCCATCTGGGTCTTGAAAATCTCCAAGGACGGAGGACTTCACAATGTCTCGTGGTGACCAAAGCTTGTTGCAATGTTGGGCTAGCTCCATGGTAAGAAAGATGAGGCCTCCCCTTGCTGTGAGGTACCCTTCAGTCGTCCTTTCTGCAGGCTGAACAAGCCCAGGTTCATCAGCTTTTCATTACAGGGAAAGTGATCCAGCCTCTGACCATCTTCAGGGCCCTTCAATAAATCTGCTGCAGCTTGCCAATGCCTTTCAAGTGCTGGGGTTCCCAAAACTGGACACAGTGTTCTGGATAAGGTCTAACAACCTCCACACAAAGGAGAGTCCTTTCCCCCACCATCTCCTGGCCATGGTCCTGGTCGTAAATCCCAGGGCACTGCTCTCCTCTCTTGCTACCAGGCTGCCTCCTGTCCAGCTCCCTGCCCACCAAGTCCTTTCCCACAGAGCTGCTCCCCAGCCTGTGCCCCAGCCAGGGTGAGTGCCCTGCAGGGGCAGGAACTGGCACTTGTCCTTGTGGGATCTGCCCAGGTTCCTGTCAATACACCCTCTCCTCCTCCTTGAGCCATGTCGCTGACAGACGGACACAGAGCAAAAACACCCATAAACTGCTGTGTGTGGGCAGTGCTAGAAACATCTGACAAAGGGGGTTGGGGGTTGATGGGTGCCCTGGGGCACCTTCTTGGACTCTCCATGCCACCAAGGGAACGGACCAGCCTCCTCTTTCCTGCACTTGCCTGTCTCAGCTGCCTTTCAGGAGACTGGGCTCTGCACCACACACCCACTGCAGCGTGTCCTCACCCTGCGTGGTCAAACATCTACGTGAACATTGGTGTTGTCATCTCCCATGTGACAACTGTGCGCTTGGCTCCTGAATCCCTTCTGCCTGCTGGGGCTGGGCCCCAAGCTCCAGAGGAGATCTGAGAGATGAGGGTAGGGACAAATGACTACGTTCCAGCTGCTTTATCTTTGCAATGAGTCCAGTTCCTTATGTACATTGGGTTTACCAGAGAGAAAAAAGAGGTCTTAAAATTAAGAAAAAGTTGTATGAATAATATATAATTACAATTCATATTATCACAACTTTGAAAAACAAATAAAAATTAAAATTAGAAGAGCAAAAGATAGACAGGGATTTTACTACATTCCTGGGACTTATATATAACTGGCAGGTCCTTATTAATGATGGAGGAATATGTATTTGTACACCCTCCTCAGGGTATCCTTGAGCTCCTGGTTCCTCATGCTGCCGATGACAGGGTTCAATGCTGGAGGCAAAACCAAGTAGAGAAATGAAACTACCAGGTTCAGAGACGGGGAGGAGATGGAGGGGGGCTTCAGGTAGGCAACCGTGGCAATGCTGATAAAAAAGGAGAGCACAGCCAGGTGAGGGAGGCACGTGGAAAAGGCTTTGTGCCATCCCTGCTCAGAGGGGATCCTCAGCACAGCCCTCAAGATCTGCACATAGGACACAACAATGAAAAAAAACCACCCAGAGGATACTCAGAGACTAACCACAATAACCTAAATTTCCCTGAGGTAGGAGTCTGAGCAGGAGAGCTTGAGGATCTGGGGGTTTTCACAGAAGAAGTGGTCCACAGCATTGCCCTGGCAGAGTGGCAGTGAAAATGTATTGGCAGTGTGCAGCAGAGCATAGAGAAACCCACTGCCCCAGGCAGCTGCTGCCATGTGGACACAAGCTCTGCTGCCCAGGAGGGTCCCGTAGTGCAGGGGTCTTCAGATGGCAATGTAGCGGTCGTAGGCCATGACAGTGACAAGACAGTACTCAGATGAGATAAGAGAGACAAAGAAAAAGAGCTGGGCTACACAGCCTTGGTAGGAAATCTCCCCTTTGTTCCTCAGTGAATTGGCCATGGCACTGGGAACAGTGGTGGAGATGCAGCCCACGTGAGGCAGGGAGACGTTGAGGAGGAAGAGGTACATAGGGTTGTGGAGGTGGGGGTTGCAGGCTATGGCAGTGATGATGAGGCCGTTGCCCAGGAGGGCAGCCAGGTAGATATCCAGGAAGAGCTGTGAAAGAGAGGATTTTGGAAGTTGTTTTGAGTGTGGACATCCTGTGATACAGGAACATCATTAAACCTGTTGGATTAATCCATGATGGTATCATCAATGGGAAGGTTAAACGGTGAGAAAGAGAAGAACCAGGAGGGTTTGAGAGTGACCATTGTGTGAGATGTTTTGTGTTCATGTGCTGTCATACGTCTACTGGATGGAAAAGGGACAGACCTTGTGTCTCTGCAGTGGTGGGATTCAGTCACTGGCCAAAGGCACTGAATTGGTCGGAGATGCCCTGGCTGGTGCCCGTCACACCACTGCTCTGAATGGGGCTGGGGTTCCTGCACAGGGCCGGTGCTGTCTGTGCCAGCTGCATGCAGTTGTGCTGCAGAGCCCTGGTGTCTCGCGTAGCACTACAAGCCCATGCTTGGCCATCACATTGACATTCAACTGCCCTGATTGAGGTTAGGCAGAGAGGGACATATGTGGGACAAGTGCCATTCTACCCAAAGGAGAGGTGGAAAATACAGCTGATGGTGAAGAGAAAATGAAACTGAGCTCTCCCTGTGCTACTCCACGTGCTCAGCTGAATACCTCTGCACTCTGCCCTGAACATCATGAGTAGGGAAAGGTTCGCTTGTCCTGCATGTGGGCTTCTGCTGTCCTTTCACCTGCTCAAAGGGAGTCCCCACCAGCCTCCAAGAGACACCTTCACGTGCTGCCCTGTCTCTCAGCACTGCCTCATGACAGCTTGCAGCCAGCTCCATGGAGAGGGATGCAAGATTTGCTTGTTGCTTTCTCCACTCTTTATGACCTCACAAAATGTCTCAGAACAGCCTTGCTATGGCATCATCCTGCTCTCTCAGCATCCTAAGATCCATCCATCTGGTGCAATGGACTCTAAAGGCTTGACCTTACCTAAGTAACCTCTGACTCCATCTCCATCCACTGCTGTGTTCTGGCTGGGGTCTGTCTTTTAGGCACACACAACTGAGAGACCTTGCTGGAGAAGACAAAGGCCAAGAGTACCTCAAACCTGTCTATTCCTGCTCTTACTAAACCCAGCAGTGGCCACACATTCTCTTCATTTCTTCTTTCACTTTTCCTCAAGTAGGAACAGCTGATTGTTTTGCCCCTGAACTCCCTTGCAAGTGTCAACTCTGCAGCTTTCCTAAAACCAACCCTATTTCTGAATTCCTTCTTTCTTTCAAGTCTCTGCATCCATCTCCTGTATGCTTCCTTTTTGCCATGGAGCTTTCCCAGGAATTTCCTGCTTCCTCAAGCATCTCTCCTGAATATCTCTTCTTGTTTTCCTGACTGTTGGTGCAGACGGTCTTGGACTTGAAAAGCGCTGTCCTTGAAGACCAGCTCTACTGAGCTCTGCTGCCCTTCTGTGCTGCTCACATGGGCTCCCCCACTACAAATCACAAGACTAGGCCAAAGCCTCCTCCTCTGAGGTGGGGCATCTGCACTTTTCTATTTTCCTTCCTCATTCTCCTTGGCAGGTGAGACCCTGTTACCTAATGGTCATGACAACTAAGGCTGACTCTGGCTTTCACATCCCTCACCACATCTTCCCTCTTGGTGAGGAACAGATGCAAATCAGTTTCTCCATTGTTGGCCCACCTGATACGCGATATACAGAGACCTGTTTCCCAAACTGTCCCAAGACCCTCCGGGAACCTCCACAATAATTGGCATGCTGTTTTGCTCCCCTTCCAGGTACTCCCAGGGTCATTGGTAATGAAATTCTCCATGAGGACTTGAATGGGTTCTTTGTCTCCCACAGCAGTGTGCTCCTCAGCCTGAGGACACTGGTGCATGTTTGGCCTGGATGTGAAGCCCATCCCAGCAAAGAAAGAGAGGATTTTGAAGGTGGTTTTGTGTGTGGACATCCTGTGATACAGGAACATCATGAAACCTCTTGGATGAATCCATGATGGTAGTATCATAAATGGGAAGGTTAAAGGATGGGGAAGAGAAGAACCAGGAGGGTTTGAGAGTGACGGAACACTTGCAGAGACCTCTTTGTGAGATGTTTTGTGTTCTACTGAATCTCTCCCCTCAGATTGGGTAAAGTAGATTCCTTCATGCTGCTATCTGGGTGTCCTGCCTAAAACTGAGGTGTGAAATGATGATTCTTGAACCTAGAGCTGAATATGGTAAGAGAAAGTACACTGCTGGAAAGAAGTGTCTCTGCCCAGCTGAGGGAGGGACCATCAGTGATGGCTGCAGGCTGTTTCCCAGCAGATTCCCTGCAGCCCCAGGGACAGCTGGAGGGAGCCCCAAGGGGACAGAGAAAGTGCTGCCTTGGGCTGGGCCTCTGCTGCTGAGCTGGGCCGGGCTCCTGGGATGGAGGGAGCTGATGGTAACAGGGCAGCGCTGCAGAGAGACAGCTCTGCCCAGGAGCAGCTCCTCTGCCAAGCGCAGCAGGGCTGAGGGCTCTGCCTGCAGGAGCTGAGGGGAGAGGAGCGAGGCACAGAGAGGATAAAGGCAGCCTGCGGTGGGAGGAGAGAGGAGAGCGCACTTGGAGAAAAATCTTCACAGCCCTTTACAGGGTAAGTCTCTGGCTCCAGGGCAACGCATCTGTGGTTCCTCCTAAAGCTGGCACATCCCACAGCCTGTGGGATCTGTCAGGAGGCCTCTCACAGTTTCCCCAGTGTAGAGAAGAAGGACGTGCTTTGGAGCACAGCTTCCCTGCTGCACCATCAGAGGGACAGAGCATGTTGGCTGTCTTCTCCCAGGGATGGCTGCAGGGCGGGAAGCCGGGTGTGCACTCAGGGGTACCCAGAACTGTCCCTTCAGAGCAGGGTCCCTGCGCCCCAGGGTGCTGTGTGCCACGGCAGGGATTTTTATCTTGCCAGGGCTGACATTCATCTGTCCCAGGGAGCTCTGAACAGTGCTGTGGGGAGAAGTTGTGGGCAGAAGAAACAACTCCTGGCAGGAGAGGGTTCTTCTGCTGTCAAGAAGTCAAGGCTGGTCACAGCTCCAGATCACCCCAGGACATTTCTGAGGGGGCTTTTCAAGTGTAAGGTGAAGGCACAGTTACTGAGTAAATATAAGGATCTCCCTGAGTTTGTGGTTTTAGTTTCTTATTTCAGGGGGTGGAGAGTTGAAAAAAGGAATAAATGGAAAAAGGAGCTGTCAAGTTGGAAGAACGTACTAAGACTCCTGAGCTGTAAGTGTGAGTGGTCAGTTGGTCTGCTAAGCGCCTCCTCAAGTGCCTTCAGCCACTCCTCTGCCCAGAGACAGCACCAGCATCACCCGTGCTGCACCCAGCAGCGTTGTCCTGCCCTGGCCTTTGGAACCTCCAAACAGGAACAGGCACCCAGCCAGTGCAATGCACACAGGCAGGTGTGTGTAGGGCCAGGGAGAGTGCACAGAGGGTGGGATGGGGTCTGTGAGTGCTGACAGGGAAAAGAGATCAGACAGGGAAACTCTTCCCAGGAGGAAAATCGCCAGCCATCAGGTTTATGATCAAGGAATGAGAGGAAACTAAAACCAGAAATGTTGTGGGAGGGAGAATTCAGAAATCTCTGTAGCATCCCCTCCAGTGCAGACCCCTTGCTCTGAGCAAGCCCCCTGGCCTCCTCTCCCACCCACCCAAGCCTCTGCCCTCAGGGCTGCGGGGTCCCAGCCATGAACCCCCTCCTCTGCAGCCAGAGCTCCAGCAGAGCCGTGCTGCAGCTCTCCAGCCACGTGCCCACTGCCCTCTGCAGAGCACAGGGGCTGAGAGCAGCTGCCCGGCAATGGTGGTGTCGGGGAGGGGGCACGCACAGCTGGGGGAGGGGGACGCTGTCCCCAGTGCCCGCCTGCCTCTGCCCTGTCCTCTCTCAGCCGCGCCCTGGCTGTATTTGCCCTTGTGCCTCCACCTCTCTGTGGTGTTGCTGCTGGGATCTTGTTCTTGCTGTCAGGCTGTCTGGGGAGGGGAGTTCCAGCTGCAGAGTCACCCCCTGACCTTGTGGGTCCTTTCCTGCAGCTGTGTCCGTGGGAACAAGTGTCCCAGCTTTCAGCTGTGGGGCTGTGGGCAATGCAGGCTGTGGGCTGGGGCATGGGCTGGTTTTCCCTTAGTGAGTTACCATCATGAAAACACTTACATAAATTTTTAGGTGTCCTTCTATGCTGTGAGTTTCCCCCAACCATGCCAAACTGTCTCTTACCATCTTTGTGTTATTTGAAATTCCCATGGATAAGCACAGAGATGCTATAACCAAAGAAATGCTGTTGAGCTGGGCTAGAAGCGAGGTGCTGAGACCTTGAGTAAGGGTGAGATATTTAGTGCTCTGCAGTGGATCCCTGTGCTCTCAGCAGTGTCTGCTGGCATCTCACAAAAACACAGCAGTGTACTCGCCCTCAAACTCAGAATGCTGCAAGCCCAGATCACCTCTGACTGATGGAGAGAGCAGCTCCCCTCACTCTGCTCTAAGCCACAGGCAATCCTCTTCATGTGGAGGATTGACTCTGTTCTCCCTGAGTGCAGAAGAAATGCTGAGACTTACTCACATGCTAAAACACTCTTCAAAAAAGATGAGGGTTTTTTTCAATTTTTGAGCTTCCATCTGCTTTTCCTACCATCTTCATTTCTTAGAACAGGGAGTGCAAATACTGACAAGCCCTTCTGCATTGGGGTGGTTTCATCTGGCAAAGTCGAACACCAGAACTGGCCCCTGCTTCCACCGTTCCCATGAACTCACTGCTGCAGACAGGGTTGACACCTGGGCAGCCAGTGGGCAGAGGCGCAGCTCCTCACAGCACATTTAGGCAGCACCAGACCAGAGCTTCAGCAACAGAGATGAAGGAAGGTCTTTAGAAATGGAAAAAAAAAAAAAAAAGAAAAAAAGGGACAGAGTTTTTAGGAAGGGAAGAGTCTGTAAAAAACTTCTTTAGTTTGGCTCAGAAAAGTCTCTCTGAGCTTGCAATGACTTTTCCTCCTTACAGGGGTTCCCATGCCCAGAGGAAGGAAATGTTCAACAGCAGCTCCATCACTGAGTTCCTCCTCCTGGCATTCGCAGACACACGGGAGCTGCAGCTCTTGCACTTCTGGCTCTTCCTGGGCATCTACCTGGCTGCCCTCCTGGGCAACGGCCTCATCATCACTGCCATAGCCTGCGACCACCGCCTACACACCCCCATGTACTTCTTCCTCCTCAACCTCTCCCTCCTCGACATGGGCTGCATCTCCGTCACTGTTCCCAAATCCATGGCCAATTCCCTCTGGAACAACAGGGTCATCTCCTACTCAGGATGTGCTGCACAGGTCTTTCTGTTTTTCTTTCTGATGTCAGCAGAGTACTGTCTTCTCACTGTCATGGCCTATGACCGCTACATTGCCATCTGCAGACCCCTGCACTACGGGACCCTCCTGGGCAGCAGAGCTTGTGTCCACATGGCAGCAGCTGCCTGGGGCAGTGGGTTTCTCAATGCCCTGCTGCACACTGCCAATACATTTTCACTGCCACTCTGCCAGGGCAATGCTGTGGACCAGTTCTTTTGTGATGTCCCCCAGATCCTCAAGCTCTCCTGCTCAGACACCTACATTAGGGAAGCTGGGCTTGTTGTAGTTAGTCTCTTAGTATCCTCTGGCTGTTTTGTGTTCATTTTTGTGTCCTATGTGCAGATCTTCAGGGCTGTGCTGAGGATCCCCTCTGAGCAGGGACGGCACAAAGCCTTTTCCACGTGCCTCCCTCACCTGGCCGTGGTCTCCCTTTTTTTCAGCACTGCCATGTTTGCCTACCTCAAGCCCCTCTCCATTTCCTCCCCATTGCTGGATATGGTGGTGGCAGCTCTGTACTCAGTGATGCCTCCAGCATTGAACCCCCTCATCTACAGCATGAGGAACCAGGAGCTGAAAGACACAGTGCAGAAGCTGATTCAATCAGCTCCTTCTCAGAAGCATTAAGCTGCCCATGTCTCTGCAGAAGTTATTGCGTTTTGGGATTTTATCTGTGATAAGCATGTTCCCCCATGCCTACATGCACTCCACTTCACCAAAGGCATGGCCCCAGCCTGTCTGACCCCGAGGTCTGTTCACGTGTGTCTGACACAATGGTCCAGCTAGCCTCCCATGTTTCATCACTGTAATAAAAGAAAGTTTCTGCAATATCTGTGTCTGGAGGTTGGGCTCTACTTCCAAAGCTGAGGTCAGGCTGAAGGAATTGCCCCCACAGTGCCGTGCTGCTGTGCTGGGGTTCTCCATGGGATGAGGGGAGGAGGGCGTGGGGCAAGTTGTTTGAGAATGGGCCTGGGCTGAGCCTTAACATGTGGGTGTCCAGTTCCCCTGGAGATGGTGAACGATTGACATTCCACACAGGGATCTGCCTGGGACTGTCACCCCATGGCTTTCTTACCACAGCCTCCTCACTCTGCAGAGCAGGGACAGCCGCTCAGGGCCATGTGGAGAGCACAGGGAGGGGACAGGGGCAGCAAGTCAGGTCAGCATGGAAAGTTTGCCCTGGGGAAAGGCTCTCTAGGGGCAAGGACATCCCTGGAGATAAGCAAAGGAGCAACTCTGTGCTTCCAGGAGGGGATCAATGACCAAGAGAAACCTATTTCTGAATGCACCAGCTCGGGGCAGCTTTCTCTATTGCTGGGGAGCCGCAGCAGCCTGAGGAGCCCTTGGGCCAGGAGTCTTTTCCTGGGAGAGGGGCTGGCACGGAACGACTTGTTGGCAGTGGACAAGAAGGATGTCTGGGAGACAGGCACAAGGGACACATGGAGACACTGTCCTCTGTCTCCATACCGTGAGTTGCCTTCAGCCCCAACACCTCTGTTTTTTTCCTTCACTCTCCATGCTTGGCTGGACCTCAGGAAACATCCATGAGCATGGAAGAAGCACAAACCACCTGGGCTGAGTTCCCATCACTGCAGGGGAAGACGAAAGATTGTGAGACACATGGGAGTCCAGGGATACAGTGGGGGTGTGTGTGTCCAGTGTGTGTGTAAAAGAGAGGAAGATGATGTGAAATGGCGAGGGGTGGGAGTGTGTCATGCTCAAGTGAAATATGTTCAGTTTTGATGTTGAGGCAGCAGAAGAAGGAGGATGTGCGGTTCAGGGCTGGGACACAAAGCTAAATAGAAGGTTTCTAGTGAGTCAGAGGGTTGGCACACTTTGGTTAGTCAAGGAGCATTAGTAGGTATTTGGGAGAAGCTGCATGGGTGATGGGGAATTCACAGGCATTGTGAGTTCAGTAAAAATTGGGACAGAGTGGGTTCAGAGTGAGGTGGGGAAGCAGGGGTGGAGATGGTCCCTTTGTTGAGACTGGAACCCCCCAACAGAACTGAAATCCTTTTCCATTCTACTGTGGCTACTGTGTCTTCCAGTGAGACCCGTACAAGTACACCAGTTCCTTACAGCCACAAGGCTTTTTTTTTCACATTCCCCACTCTCCATAGAGGCTGGGAGACCCCAGCCCCTAAAGGCCCCTAACGGCCCCTAACCCCAACCCCAACCCCTAACGGCCCCTAAAGGCCCCTAACCCCAACCCCAACCCCTAACGGCCCCTAACCCTAACCCCAAACCCTAACCCCAAACGGCCCCTAACGGCCCCTAACCCTAACCCCAAACCCTAACCCCTAACGGCCCCTAACCCTAACCCCAAACCCTAAACCTAACAGCCCTTAACGGCCCCTAACCCTAACCTCTAACGGCCCCTAACCCTAAGGGCCCCTAACCCTAACCCCTAACGGCCCCTAACCCTAAGGGCCCCTAACCCTAACCCCTAACGGCCCCTAACCCTAACGGCCCCTAACCCTAACCCCTAACAGCACCTAACAGCCCCTAACGGCCCCTAACCCTAACGGCCCCTAACCCTAGCCCCTAACGGCCCCTAACCCTAATCCCTAACGGCCCCTAACCCTAACGGCACCTAACCCTAACCCCTAACGGCCGCTAAGCCTAACGGCCCCTAACCCTAACGGCCCTTAACGGCCCCTAACGGCCCCTAACCCTAACCCTAACCCCTAACGGCCCCTAAGCCCGGCCCCTAACGGCCCCTGACCCTAACCCCTAACGGCCCCTGACCCTAACCCCTACCGGCCTCGAACCCTAACGGCCCCTAACGGACCCTAAACCTAACCCCTAACGGCCATTAACGGCCGCTAACCCTAACCACTAACGGCCCCAAACGGCCCCTAACCCTAACCCCTAACGGCCCCTAACAGCCCCTAACCCCTAACGGCCCCTAACCCTAACGGCCCCTAACCCTAACGGCCCCTAACCCTAACGGCCCCTAACCCTAACCCTAACCCCTAATGGCCCCTAACGGCCCCTAACCCTAACGACCCCTAACGGCCCCTAAGCCTAACTGCCCCTAACGGCCCCTAAGCCTAACTGCCCCTAACGGCCCCTAACCCCTAACGGCCCCTAACGCTAACCCCTAACGGCCCCTAACGGCCCCTAACCCTAACGGCCCCTAACCCTAAACACTAACGGCCCCTAACCCCACACGGCCCCTAACGGCCCCTTAACGGCCCCTAACCCTAACCCCTAACGGCCCCTAACCCTAACCCCTAACGGCCCCTAACCCTAACGGCTCCTAACCCTGACGGCCCCTAACGGCCCCTAACCCATAACGGCCCCTAACGGCCCCTAATGGCCCCTAACCCTAGCGGCCCCTAACCCCTAACGGCCCCTAACAGTAACGGCTCCTAACCCTAACCCCTAACGGCCCGTAACCCTAACGGCCCCTAACGGCCCCTAACCCTAACCCATAACGGCCCCTAACCCTAACCCATAACGGCCCCTAACCCCTAACAGCCCCTAACCCTAACGGCCGCTAACGGCCCCTAATGGCCCCTAACCCTAGCGGCCCCTAATGGCGCCTAACGGCCCCTAACAGTAACGGCCCCTCACCCTAACGGCCCCTGACGGCCCCTCACCCTAACGGCCCCTGACGGCCTCTAACGACAACCCCTAACGGCCCCTAACCCTAACCCCTAACGGCCCCTAACCCTAACCCCTAACGGCCCCTAACAGCCCCTAAACCTAACCCCTAACGGCCCCTAACCCTAACCCCTAACGGCCCCTAACGACTGCTAACGCTAACCCTTAACGGCCCCTAACCCTAACCCCTAACGGCCCCTAACGACCGCTAACGCTAACCCCTAACGGCCCCTAACGGCCCCTACCCCTAACCCCTAACGGCCCCTAACCCCTAACGGCCCCTAACCCCTAATGGCCACTAACGGCCGCTAACCCTAACCCCTTACGGCCCCTAAAGGCCCCTAACCCAAACGGCCCCTAACCCTGACCTGTAATAGCCCCTAACCCCTAACGGCCCCTAACCCCTAACGGCCCCTAACGGCCTTTAACCCTAACGGCCCCTAACCCCGGCCCCTAACGTCCCCTAACCCTAACCCCTAACGGCCCCTAATGGCCCCTAACCTTAAACCCTAACGGCCCCTAACCCCTAACGGCCCCTAACCCCTAACGGCCCCTCACGGCCCCTAACCCCTAATGGCCCCTCACGGCCCCTCACCCCAAACGGCCCCTCACCCCAAACGGCCCCTCACCCCAAACGGCCCCCAACAACCCCAACACTATTCCCAAATAGTGGGCTAAGCCTAATCCCTCAATGTGAGGTTGTTAATCAGAATTATGCTATTTTTGGGGTGGAGTGTTTATAGTATGAACTGAACAGAAAAAATGAAAAAATCCTGAATCTGGTGCAGCAGTAGGAATCCTCATGCTCCCTGGGAGTATAGGTTAGTTTATTATTAATTTTTTTTTTTAATATTACATTTACTCCCAGGGAGCATAACATTTCCTACTGCTGCATTTTCAATTTGAAATTTAAACAAAAAAAAAAAAAGAGAGAAGCATCTGACAAAAAAAAATACACTGGACAACAGGAACCACAGTAAGCTCTATTAAAGGTTTAATTTTTGTTAAAAAATTTTTTTTTCAGTTTAAAACTATTTTTATAGCATTACATTATTTTCTTCACATTACATGAGTTCATTTAACACATGTTAGGACACCATTCAAGACCAGTGGCACCAACAGCAGTAGCTCTCTGCCACTCCTGTATTTATAACACAACTTGCGACCTAGAAATAAGAATACAGGCACAGATTATCTCAGTAAGTACTAAGTTATGTTCTGATAACTACACACTTGGTAACAAACATCCCTCTCTCTCTCTCACACGCAAGTAACAGCACTTATGCTACAATACTATTCCTCATTTATTGGAAGCTACTCATGTAAAATAACATCTTAACCTAGGAAACAAAAAAACCAAAACACTACCGCTAAACAAGCCCCACCGCCACATCAAATCACCTTACAGCTTACTTACACCTCTGCTTTCTTCCACCTGTCGCCAGCCCTATTTCCCTCTCAGAATTACTGACTCTCCTTCTCTTAGCTCTGTTCAATTTTAGGTGGCGATGACTGTCTGACTTTACCGCGGCAACACCTCCTATGTGAGAGCGGTTGCTATCCACTGCTTCTTCCTTTGCGTTCCTCGTAACAGCTACCGTAATCCGTGTGGAGGGTAAATTAGGCGTCTGCTTCGCTCTACGCTTTCCTCACCCACTTTTGCTTATTACTGCAACTGCAATTTGAGTACAGAAGGAGCAAAAGTCTGACCCTGAAAATAAGTTTCCTCCGTTGCTGACTCCAAACAACTTAATGGTTTTATCAATTTACTGCTCATTTCTACTGGTTACTGACTACCCTCATCAAATTTACAACCCAAGTATTTTTCTACTACTACTGCTGTTACTACTAATCCTACTTCATTCATTATTGTGACTTTTGACTCACATGGACATTACGTACACACAACGCTTGAAAATTATGCCTTACCTTGGGAGTGATCGCAACAGTGTAAGATCCCTGACGCTTGTCCGCGCTGAGCTCTTCCGTTCCCTACTTGCTCCGTTCCTTCGCATGTGGCCCTTTTGCCGTGTGAGGAGAGATCATCGCTGCATCTTGCATGCCCGGGTAAAAAGCGAGCAAGCTCTGCCCAAACACAGGCTGTGGCCTTACAAGCCTACAAACAAAACAAAAAAAAAAAAAACACACAGAAAATTGTTACATCATACAGTGCAAAGCCCCTCCAAACTACTCAAACATCCTACCAGCCGTCACAACTTAGTCCAGGCAGTGTACTTAATAATCCTCTTCAGCAGCGGACACCTAGTACAATTCCCCACACCCTTTACAACAAAACCCTCAAATCTACCTGTAACCACTCTCACCTCAACAAAGCTCCCCACAGTGACAGTCAAACTCCACATTCATGGACAGCACTCCCTGGGAACAGTGTTCCCAGGGAGCCTCAAAAAAATGGCCCCCCCCTGCAAAAAACCCCAGCCTGAACCTGACCTCTGCCCCCAAACATTAGCGATGATCATCTGCAGAGCAGCTGGGACTGGGGAAAAAAAAAAAAAAAAAAGCCCAGCCGGGGGAAGGAAAAAAAAGAAATGAATCCCCCAGCTGGGTTTTTTTTTTTTTACCACCTTAGGCCCCCCCTCACTAACAAAACCACGACAAATAAAAATATTAATTATGGCTCTAAAAGCCTGAAAAGGAAAACACATTCACACACCCACACAACCAAAAACACACAAAACACCCACTGCACACTCTACCACCACCACATGCCTACAAAACACACCACCCATACACCTACCACAAAAACCCACGTCTAACACTCACCAGACTCACTCTAGCACCAGCCTCCTACCACACACCATCGCCCTGCACCTTTGGCACTCCCCGGGAACGGCATTCCCAGGGGCTTCAAAAAAAATGGCCCTCCCTGCGAAAAACCCCAGCCCCAGCCTGACCTCTGCCCCCAAACATTGGCCATGATGACCGCCTCGCAGAGTGGCCGGGACCAGGGAAAAAAAAAGCCCAGCCGGGGGAAGAAAAAATTCCCCCAGCTGGGTTCTCTTTTTTATTGAATTTTTTTTTGTGTGTATGTGTGTGTGTGTGTGTGTTTCTAAATTCCTGAAAAGGCAAACTCTCTCACACACACCCTGAAAACAAACACAACAAACCAACTACCCATTCACAACTAAACTACAGACACTCAAAACACCCTCCCGCTTCACTTGCTACACACACCAACACTCACACTCAGGCAGCCCATGCTCCCGTGAACCTGCTGTAACCCACTATCTTTCTACAGCTGCAATGCTCCCCAAAAACCACAAGCCTCAAAGACAAAAAAAAAACCCACAAAAACAAAAAAAAAAACCCACACCACCATCCCAGCAATAACCCCACCCCCAGCCTATTCCACGCACAGCCTTTGCAGACAACCATCACCTGACACACCATCCAGGACCCAGAGCCAAAAAAAAAACCAAACAAAACAACACACACAAAAAAAAAGAAAAACCAAACACCAAACCTCGGGACAGGGGGGACAATCCCTTCTACTCCACTTTACTGCTTAGATAGCTATGCCTAAAATCATTCACAACAGCAAACACTAAGCATCACTACACTTCACAGCTAGACCTTTAGTAACATGGAGAACAATTACTCCCTCAAAAACCACTCGCTCTACCCTTGCCTCACCACAATAAGTCTAGCATCTTATCGTCAATCCACCTAGCCTTGACTCTACAACCCCCCAGGCAGGGCAGCTCCAGCCAAACACACACATGCAGAGACAGACACTACACAAGCCACACCAAACACACCTCAAAAGGTCAGAAAAAGCTACTTGCTCTTGCAGGCAGAATGACCACCGGATGGAAAAATGTCATCAAGAAATAACACCTGTAGGACCATGACACAGATGACAGGAGACTCTCTGGCAGCGCCAGACCGAGAGTAGAACATCACAGCCCCTAATGAGACCTTACTCTCAAACATGACAGGATGCACGCACAAGAAGCCTGGATCCAAGACCTAGAGAACCTCGGGATGTGGGGAAGAAGTCCCGGTCCGTGAAAATGGACCGCGAGAGAGCTGAGCTGCTCACGCAGCCAAGAACAATGCCAGATAAGAAGATGGTCCCTAAACTTTTAAGAGGCACAATGGGTCAACGATTTGGACTTGTAACGCCATAAAAGAGCCCAGTTGGGACCATGCCGATGACTACTGCCGTTTGAGAGGACGGTGACGGCGACCGAGGCACCTGCCGTGCTCCTTGACCTTAAGGATGACGCTAAGACCCGAGGAAGGTCTAACAGACAGAAGACAGACCACACAAAAAACCACAACAGGCTGGAACTGCCCCACCCACTCCACCATCATGCTGAAGATTAACCCATCCATCTTGTACCTGCTAAAAGGGGACTGCTCCTGGACAAGCCCTCTGAACTACCCTACTTATAAAACCGCTTCCTGAAAGGGCCGACCTTATCCTCTCCTCGCCCCGATCCCTCGCCAGCACCCGTGCTTCAACTTATCTTTCAGAGCCCCGGGACGCCGATCCGGTCCTCGACAGGAAAACCGCAGTCGCTATGCCGGTTCATGCCCTCACTCGCTAGGTCCCGCTTCATCATCTGCAAAAAAGAAAAGCAGACACCGATCCTAACACAACGGCACTGGTACGCAGCCTCATGTGGATCGACACAAATGTTTCCCACAACGCGCCCCACCTCTGACGAAACAGTTTAATCTGCTCACCTGGTCGGTGCTGATGCCAGAGTCAAACACCGCAGCTATCCTTTGCTGTGGCACCTAAGGTAGCAAGAGACAAAATTACTACTAGACTCGTGATAAATAACCGACCCCACCCACCTCCAGTCCGTCACCCGGCTCACCTCAGACGCTCGCATGGCTCTGCACGGGGCTGGTGCAGAACCTGTGACACAAAGTAAAAACACTATGCTGAATCACCACATAAAACATGGTTGGTAAACAACAACCTGGCCCCCCAACTTCCTCACCTTCTGAATCCGCTCGTCAGGGTGGACTGCCATCCCTCAAAGCCTGGAAAGGACATCTACGAGAAACCCAAACACAAAGACACGTGCTGACATATTGCCCAAATGCTTGGTCGGCTGCGACTATGCCTGCCTCCGTCCCCTTTACCTGGGCGACCTGCCCGCCTAAGGTCCATCCGTTCCGGTTCCAACATTCAAGCTAGTACAGCATCTGCAAACCAAAAACAGATATTGCTAAATATTTCAATGCCTACAACACACCTGAAAAAATAACTTCTACTTGAACACACCGATCGCCTCTCACCTTGCCCGAGTCCACTCTGGCACCCTTCTCTCAGTGTTCATCTCTACCGCCCTTGCAATTAAAAGGAAAAAAAAAAAATCTTCATTTTAGTCCTATAACCACCCATCACTCACTGCATCTAATACCACACACTCACCCACCATCTTAACTGCTCACCTCTCCTCCGTCGCCCCTTGGCGCACGGCTCAGCCTGCTGCATCTGTAGAAACATGAACAAGAAACTAGTCAACTGCATGCAGAGCAATAGCTTAGCAGATTCAGAAAAGCCTTTTTTCAGATTAAACAGTATCCCACCCAGAACCCAACTGCAGGCTGCCGTTACAAGGCATACAAATCAAATATTAGACTCTATCCCTACAAACCTTCACACCTTCAAGATCCCATCTGCTCCACTCTGACTGAGGCTGCCCCTCCCAGGCGGCTCCGGTCATCCCATCGCCACCCGCAAAAGGCTAAAAAAGTGGCTCTCCCCACCCCTGCTCATCGCCATAGAACTATACCACCTTTGCTTCTGCCACCTGGGCATATCACAGTGTTCGTCGCAGACCGTTATTGCTACTCCACCTTACCCTCGCTCTACGGGTCTGAGTGCAGGAGCTCTGAGCCAAACACATACGCAGACGCTAGCCAGAACGCCGAACTATACGCCTCAAATAACAAGAAATGCTCTCGGCCCAAAGGATGACACCAAGACGGAAGATGACTAAGATCTGAGACTACAAGACAGCAATGATGCTAGGTACTCTGTCAGCACCGGAGAAAGAACAAAGCGTCGTGTCCCGGCACAAGACCTTACTCCCCAATCAGAGAAGATGTACGCACAAGAAAGCCCGGCTTCAACATCTAGAGAACCTTGGGATGCGGGGAAGAAGTCCCAGTCCGTGAAAATGGACCGCGAGAGAACGGAGCAGCTCACGCAGCCGAGAACGACGCCAGATAAGACGGTCCCTAAACTTTTAAGAGGCACGATGGGTCGACGATTTAGACTTGTAACACCATAAAAGAGCCTGATCGGGACTGTGCCGATGACTACTGCCATTTGAGAGGGTGGTGAGGGCGACCGAGGCACCTGCCGTGCTCCTCGAGCGTAAGGATGACGCCGAGACCCGAGGAAGGTCTAACAGACAGAAGACGGACCACGCAAACGACATGAGAGGCTGGAACTGCCCTGCCCGGCACGCCCCAGCATTGTACTGAAGATTAACCTATCTGTCTTGTACCTGCTAGAAGGGGACTGCTCCTGGACAAGCCTTGCGCTCTACCCTACCTTTACAACTGCTTCCTGAAAGGGCCAACCTCATCCTCTCCTCGCCCCGATCCCTCGCCAGCACCCGTGCTTCAACTTATCTTTCGGAGGCCTGGGACACCAATTCGATCCTCGACGGGAAAACCGCAGTTGCTACGCCGGTTCATGCCCTCACTTGCCAGGTCCCGCTTCATCATCTGCAAAAAAGAAAAGCAGACACCGCTACTGACACAACAACACCGTTACGCAGCCTCACGTGGATCAACACAGACATTGCCCGTGGCACACCCCACCTCTGACGAAACAGTTTGATCTGCTCACCCGGTCAGTGCCAATGTCAGAGTCAAACACCGCAGCTATCCTTCGCTGTGGCACCTAAGGTAGCAAGAGACAAAATTACTATTAGACTCGTGATAAATAACCGACCCCACCCACCTCCAGTCCGTCACCCAGCTTGCCTCAGACACTCGCACAGCTCTGCACGGGGCCGGTGCAGAACCTGTGACACAAAGTAAAAACACTATGCTGAGTCACCACATAAAACTCAGTTGGTAAACAACAACCTGGCCCCCAACCGCCTCACCTTCTGAATCCACTTGTCAGGGTGGTCCGCCATCCCTCAAAGCCTGGAAAGGGCACCTACTATAAAACTTTAACACAAAGACGCATGCGGAGATATCACCCAAATGCTCGGTCGGCTGCAACTATGCCCGCCTCCGTCCCCTTTACCTGGGCGACCTGCCCGCCTAAGATCCGTCCGTTCCGGTTACAATGTTCGAGCTGGTATTGCATCTGCAAACCAAAACCGAAGACTGCTAAATATTTCAATCCCTACACAACACCTGAAAAAAATTAACCTCTACTTCGACGCACCAGTCGCCTCTCACCTCGCCTGAGTCTTCTCTAGCACCGGTCTCTGTCTTCGTCTGTACCGCCCTTGCAATTAAAAGGAAAAAAAGTAATATCTCAGTTCAGTCCTATACCCACCCATCGCTCGTCGCATCCAATACCACAGGCTCACCTGCATCTTAAACGCTCGCCTCTCCTCCGTCGCCCCTCGGTGCGCGGCCCGGCCCGCTGCATCTGTAGAAACGTGAACCTAGTCGACCGCATGCGGAGCGATACCTTAGCAGATTCAAAAAAGTCTTTTTTCAAATTTAACAATACCCCACCCTACAACCCAACTGCAGGCTGCCATTACAAGGCATACAGAAATCTAATATTAGACTCTGTCCCTACAAACCTTTGAGATCCCATCTGCTGCACTCTGACTGAGGCTGCCCCTCCCAGGCGGCTCCAGTCATCCCATCTCCACCCGCAGAAGGCTACAAAAGCGGCTGTCCCCACCTCTGCTCATTGCCCCAAAACTCTACCACCTTTGCTTCCGCCACCCGGGTGTATAGCCGTGTTCATCGCAGACCATTATCACTACTCCACCTTACCCTCGCTCTATGGGTCCAAGCGCAGCAGCTCCAAGCCAAACACACGCAAACACACACACAGACACTAGCCAGAATGCCGAACTATACGCCTCAAATAACAATAAACACTCTTGGCCCAAAGGATGATGCCAACATAGAAAATGAAGACGACCTGAGGGTACAAGACAGCAATGACGCGAGGTACTCTGTCAGCACCGGAGAAAGAACGAAGCGTCGTGGCCCTGGACAAGACCTTACTCCCCGATCTGAAGAGACATATGTGCGAGAAGCCTGGCTTTGACATCTAGAGAACCTCAGGATGCAGGGAAGAAGTCCCAGTCCCTGAAAAAGAACTGCTGGAGAGCAGAGCCACTCACACAGCCAAGAACAATGCCAGAAGAGAGGATCATCCACCAACTTCTGACAGGTGAGAACAATCCGCACCCAAACATCGTTACGCCATAAAAGAAGGGCCCTATCGGGACCGTGCCGACGAGAACCCGCGTTTGGGACCTGAAGGCCGGTGCCCGAGGCGTCCGCCATACGCCTCGAGTGAAAGGAGAATGCCGAGATCCGAGGAACGTCTAGAATGCGGAAGACGGACCACACAAACAGAACGATGACCGACGGTGGCTGGAACTGCCCTGCTCGGCACACTATCATCTTGCAGAACGGTAACCCACCCCCTTTACCTGCTGAAAGGGGCTGTTCCTGGACAGGCCTTTCGCTCCACGCTACTATTAAAATCCCTTCCTGAAATTGCTAGCCTGGACCCCACCCTTCTCCCACCCCTTTCGAGCACCCGTGCCCAAACTTAACTTTCAGAGGGCCGGGAGTCTGAATCCGTCAATGATGACAAAAAACCGCGGTTGTTCCACTGTATTACGCCTGCGGTGGCTGGGATGCTCTTAGTCATCTTCAAAAAGAAAAGCAGACACCGATCCTCACAAAACAGCGCTGCATCCATAAACACGAATGTTTCCTACAAGGAGCCCCACCACAGACAAAGCGATGTATACCACTCACGTGCTCCACGGCCAATTCCACAGTCAAACGCTGCGGCTGTCCTTCAACTGAGGCACCTGAGATAGTGAGAGACACGAGATTACCGTTGCTATTAGAAGAAATCACCGGCCCCACCCTCCTCCTCTCGACCACGGGGCAGCTCACCTCAAATGCTCACGCTGCTCCGCAGGTGGCCCGCACACAGCCTGCGACACCGAGGAGAAACATCATGCTGAGTCACTGTGTTAAAACAGACTCTTACGTCTTGGCCCGCAACCTCCTCACCTTCTCACGCTGCTCTTCGGTACAGGGCACTGTCGCTCTGAGTGGTACCTACAAAAAAAAAAAAAAAACAAACAACAACAAAAAAAAAAAAACCAAAACAAAAACAAACCACGAGCAGAAAGACACACACTGAGACACTGCCCGAGATCTCAGTCTGCCAGCACCCAGGCCCATCTCCTGCTCCTTTACCTCAACACCTCACCTGCCTAGGATCCATCACTCGCGATGGTCACCTCGAGGCAGGCGTGGCACCTGCAAACTCCAAACAACATGGTCTGATTAAAATACCACCGGCCGCTTGACACCTTAAAAATAACCACTACCTTGGCCCACGGGTCGCCACTCCCCTTGCCTGAGTGCGGTCCAGTGCCCGTCGGTCATAGTACTCGTCTCCACAGACCTGCAGATTAAAAATAAAAATAGCGATACCTCAGTTTAGGCCTGTAGTCGCTCATCGCCCGTTCCCTCTGATACCATGCAACCGCTCCCCTTCTTACCACTCCGCGCTCCTCCGTCTCCCTTCGGTGCGTGGCTCTGCCCTCTGCACCTGTAGAAACAACATCAAATGATTCAACTGCACACACGGCAATACCTTAACAAATTTTAAGACATCTTATTGTAAATTTAGAATTACCATCTAGAACCCAACTTCAGGCTGCCATTAAAAGACATTAAGAAACCACACATTGAGCCCTACGCATAAAAGCCCTCACAACTTCAAGGTTCCATCTTCACCACTAGTGCTCCAGCTGCCCCTCCCGCACACCACCAGTCATCCCCTGGCACGCGCAAGTTATTATTGGACTCGCTGTCCTCGCCTGCTGCAAACAACTGCTGAACTTCACGTTACCACACAACCTTTGCCTCAATCCTCAAGGCATATCGCTATGTTCATTGGAGACCTTACTCTCCCGCTCTACAGCTCGAGGCAGGGCAGATCCGAGCCAAACACCCACATCCTCAGACTGACAACACACAGCACGCTGTAAACTACAAGGCTGAATCAAAAGAGAAGTATCACAGCTGGAAAGATGATGCCCAGATGGAAAAATGACGTCCGGATGGAAAAATTCCTCGGAGAGGAAGATGACCGGCGAGACCGAGATGGCTACGAGAGGATGCTCTCCAGCACCGCCAGAGTAGAACGTCAGGGCCAGGGACCGGACCTTACTCTACAAACAGAGAATACAGTTGTGCGACAAGCCTGGATTCTAGACCTAAAAACATCAGGAAGCAAGGAAGCAATCCCGCTCTGAAGAATCAACGGCTAGAGAGCAGAGCCGCTGCCGAGAACGACGCCATCAAAGAGGACCGTCCCTAATCTTCCGTGACCCGAGAACAATCGGCGCCCGAAGCTTACGACACCGTAAAAGAAGGGCCCCGATCGGGACCGTGCCGGTGAGTACCGGCGTCAAAGACCCTCGGGATGGCTCCCGCTATGCTCCTTAAGCAAAAAAAAAAAAAAATGCATTGACGCCCAAGGAAGGTCAAATACACAAGAGACAAACCACACGAGGGACAAAACAACAGACACGGGCTGGAACTGCCCTGCCAAGGCAAGTATTATCCTGAGGAATAAGTAGCCTCATTTACCTGCCCAATGCAGTCTCTCCTCAAACACCCCTTCTACCCTACTATATTCTACAAAACCCCTTTCTGTCATTGCTAACCTCTTCTCCTCCCACCCTGCCCACCAAAAGGCACATATAAAAACAGGGAAGGGGGTTTAGGGACACTGCTTCACATGAAGTGTTAAGTAACTCCTTTCTCCCCACAAGAAACAACAGCTCACATTCCTCCCCTGTTCCAGTCTGGGGTCCCCTCTACTGCCACAGTCCATTCTGACCTGCTCTGGCGTAGGTCCTTTTTCCATGGGATGCATTCCATCCATAACACCTGCCCCAACACAGGCCTTGCAAACCCCACAACCTCAGTTGAGCATATGTCTGCCCTAGCATGGGATCCTCCACGGGCTATAGGTGGATCTCTGCCCTTCTGTGGGCCTCAGTGGCCTACAGAGATAGAGCTGGCTTTGCAATGGTCTTCACCATGGCTTGCAGGGAAACCTTGGCCAGCAGCAACAGTACTCAAACCGCTGCTCATAGAATGATTGAATCAAAGGATAGCAGGGGCGGGAAATGACAATGTAAAGGCAAAATAATCCAAAATCGCTGCAAAGAACAGGAATGTATTAAATGAGAAAGGATTACTCACTGGCCGTTCCCAGGGCATCTACAGCACCACAGACATTGGGGCTTCAGGCTTTCCCTGACGAACGGCGCTTCGACGTTTACCACAAACTGCATGTGGGCGCCCACTGGAAAAAAAACCCCGAAAAATTCATGAACGTCGGACGATTGCTCCCACACCAAAAGTGCCAGCCACTCAAGCTCTTGCTGCTCCTCAGCGGCCATTGGCAGCGCATCTACAGCACCACAGACATTGGGGCTCCGGGCTTTCCCTGACGAACAGGGCGACGTTTACCACCAGCTGCACCTGGGCGCCCACTGAAAAAAAACCCCGAAAAATCACGAACGTCGAACGCTTGCTCCCACACCAAAAGTGCCAGCCACTCAAGCTCTTGCTGCTCCTCAGCGGCCATTGGCAGCGCATCTACAGCACCACAGACATTGGGGCTCCGGGCTTTCCCTGATGAACAGGGCTTTGACGTTTACCACCAGCTGCACCTGGGCGCCCACTGAAAAAAAAACCCGAAAAATCACAAACGTCGGACAATTGCTCCCACACCAAAAGTGCCAGCCAGTCAAGCTCTTCCTGCTCCTCCCCGGCCATTGGCAGTGCATCTACAGCACCACAGACATCGGGGCTCCGGGCTTTCCCTGACGAACAGGGCTTCGACGTTTACCACCAGCTGCACCTGGGCGCCCACTGAAAAAAAACCCCGAAAAATCACGAACGTCGGACGATTGCTCCCACACCGAAAGTGCCAGCCACTCAAGCTCTTGCTGCTTCTCATGGGCCATTGGCAGCGCATCTACAGCACCACAGACATTGGTGCTCCGGCCATTCCCTGACAAACACCACTTTGACTTTTACCATCAACTGCACATGGGCGCCCACAGTAAATTAACCCTAAAACTCAGTAACGTCGGACGATTGCTCCCACACCGAAAGTGCCAGCCACTCAAGCTCTGGCAGCTCCTCAGAGGCCATTCATGGTGCATCTACAGCACCACAGACATTGGTGCTCCAGGCTTTCCCTGACGAACACCACTTCGACGTTTACCACCAGCTGCACCTGGGCGCCCACTGAAAAATAACCCCGAAAAATCACGAACGTCGGACGATTGCTCCCACACCAAAAGTGCCAGCAACTAAAGCTCGTGCTGCTCCTCACCGGCCGTTGACGCCGCATCTACAGCACCACACACACTGGGGCTCTGGGATTTCCCTGATGAACACCGCTTTGTCTTTTACCATCAACTGCACAGCAGATCGCTCTGAAGAAAACCGCTAAAAATCAGGAACGTCGGACCATAGCTCCCACACCAAAAGTGCCAGCAACTCAAGCTCTTGCTGCTCCTCAGCGGCCGTTGACGCCGCATCTACACACCACAGACATTGGGGCTCCGGGCTTTCCCTGACAAACAGCGCTTCGACATTTCCCATCAACTGCACAGGGCCCCGTACTAAAAAAATAGCCTAAAAATCACCAACGTCGGATGATTGCTCCCACACCAAAAGTGCCAGCAACTCAAGCTCTTGCTGCTCCTCACCGGCCGTTCATGCTGCAACTACAGCACCACAGACATCGGGGCTCCGGGCTTTCCCGGATGAACAGTGCTTCAGAGTTTAACATAAACTGCACAGGGGCAGTAAAAAATTTGCCCTGAAATGTGCGAACGACGGACGATTGATCCCACACCAAAAAATCTCGGCGTTGTCAGATTCCAATAGATATAGTCAACAAAATAACAACTATGGCTGCACCGACTGACAAAAAGGAAACGCAGGCTTTCCTGGGCGTTGTGGGTTTCTGGAGGATGCGGTAGGGTTTACCTGGTGGCAAATGTCGGAGTCCTGATCACCTAGGAAAGCCCGGAGTCCCAATGTTTTTCAGCCTGTAGATGCAGTGTCCAGAGCTGTTGAGGAACAGCAAGAACTTTCAGAGCTGGCACTTGTGGTGTGGGATCTATCGTCCAACGCTCATGATTTTTAGGAATTTTGCTAACTGTGTGGCAGGTGTACATGGTGGCAAAAGTCAGAGTCCTGATTGTCTAGGAAAGCCTGGAGCCCCAATGTTGCTCGGCTTGTAGATGCGGTGGCAAGAGCCACTGAGGAGCAGCAAGAGCTTTCAGAGCTGGCACTTCTGGTGTGGGATCTATCATCCAACATTCGTGATATATAAGAGAATTTTCACTCGACGGCGGTAAGTACATGGCGGTAAACGTCAGAGTGCTGGTGTTCTAGGAAATCTCGCAATCCCAATGTTTGTGAGCCTGTAGATGCGGTGGCAAGAGCCGGGCAGGAGAAGCAAGAGCTTTCAGAAATGTCACTTCTGGTGTGGGAGCAGTCTTCTGACTTTTGTGATTTTTAAGATTTTTTTCAAAGGGGACTGCTGAGTTGAGGTGATGGTAGATGTCGGAGTCCTGGTGTCCCAGGAAATGCCGGATCCTCAATGTTTGTGAGCCTGTAGATGTGGTGCCTAGAGCTGGTGAGAAGCAGCAAGAACTTCCAGAGCTGACACTTCCGGTGTGGGAGCAGCTGTCTGACGTTCATCATTTTTAAGCTGTGGTTTAACACTAGGCGGACAGGTTGAGCTGGTGTTAAACGTCGGAGTCCTGGTGGTCTAGGAAATCCCGGAGCCCCAGCGTTTCCTGGCCTGTAGATGTGGTGTCCAGACCCGTTGCGGAGCAGCAAGAGATTTTTAAGCTGGCACTTCTGGTGTGGAATCTATCATCCGACATTCGTGACTTTTAACATCTATTCTCACTGGATGGTCACCTCTAGGTAATGGTAAACGTCAGAGTCCTGGTGGTCTAGGAAATCCCGGAGCCCCAGTGTTTGTGGGCCTATACATGCAGTGGCAAGAGCCGGTGAGGAGCAACAAGAGCTTTCAGAGCTGGCACTTCTGGTGTTGGAGCAATAATCTGGCGTTTGGGATTTTTAAGATTTCTGCTCACAGGGCTGCTGGGTTGAAATGGTGGAAAATGTCGGAGTCCTGGTGGTCTAGGACTGACCAGGACAATCCCCAACGTCAGACGATTGCTCTGGGCTTCCCTAGGCCAACAGGACTCTGACATTTGCCACCAAGTCAACCTGGCAGCCCTCTGAGAATAAATCTTATAAATCCCGAACATCAGACGATTACTCCAACACCAGAAGTGCCTGCTCTAAAAGTTCTTGCTGTTCCTCACCGACTCTTCCCACCGCATCAAAAACATTGGGTCTCTGGGCTTTCCTACACCACCAGGATTCTGACACTTACTATTGACGTACGGAAATGGACTCTGTAACTTGGAAGTTATAAAGTAGGTATGTTTATTGCATGCAGATGCACGGGGGATCACTCCACCACAAGCATGCATGCCCGAAGTAGCAAACCGTCCCATTTTTATACAATAAAACAATGAATATTCAATTGACGCCTATACATATTCATTACCTAAACCCGCCTACTCTCGCTTCATATGCTAATTAGCTTATCGGTCCTTCGCGCTTGCGCAAATTCTCCCAAGAATTGTGGGCAGGGGTCTTCGGTGGTCTTTGGGAGGAAGGCCATACGTCTTCTTCATGGTGTACTTTTCACCTTTAGCCTAGAATGCAATGATCATGCAAGCTTGCAGTGTTCTTATCAGCTTGAGCTGATTCATGTCCTTGTTAACCATCTGTTTTCCGTAAGCAAGGAGGTTTATAGACGTATTTGTGACACATGCCATCTTGTTTTTGAATTCTTGTTCTTTCTAATCACTCCCTTGAGATAATGTGAGGCTGTTTCTCACTCCTTACAAATGAGTCCTTCGTCAGGAAAAGAAAAAAACCAGACTTCCTCCTCCATTAATTGTTTCTCTAAGCTATATGGTTACGTGACTATGTTTTATAACTATATTCTTGTCCTGGTTCTGGCTAGGATAGAGTTAATATTTACCTGAGCTGGGTGGGGAACTGAAGCTGGTAGCCCCTATGGCTGGGATAGTTAACTAATTAGCTAACAGCTGGGGTTCATTTACCCAAATTAGCCAAAGGGCTATTCCATCCCATCTGCCATCATGCTCAGTATATAAGTGAGGAGCGTGCTGAAGGGAGCCTCCTGCTACTTGGAAGAAACTAGGTGTGGAAATTTGTTGTAAACCATTGTACTGTATTTGTATTCCATCACTGTTTTGTTTTCTTCTGTCATTACTGTTAAATTTACTTTTTGTTCAATCTCAACCCACGTGTTTGGTTTTTTTCCTGGTTTTCTTTTGTTTACCAAATCTCCCCCTGTTCTCTTGGAGGGTGGGGGGGGAGTGAGAGAGAGACTGTGTAGTCTGGTCCCGATCGGGGCTGAACTACAACAATTCTTTAAGTGCATACATATATAGTTGTGATTAACTTATTGTCCCCATTTCTACGTGGTCCCCTATATCAATCCCCTCTTTTTATCACACTAAGTAAATTCTTTTACTTAAACAGTTTCCCTGAATGATATGAAGCATCATACATGGTTTTGTTTAGTGAGGGGGGGGGGCCTAAGGTGGTAGCTTCTGTAGGAAACTGCTAGAAGTCGCTCCCCTTTGTTCAGTGGACTCAGCCGGGCCTAGGGCGGACCGGCTGCTGGCCAAGGCCGAGCCAATTGGTAGCAGAATATCCCATGATAATGCCTCTGTGATAACGTATTTAAATAGGGAAAAAAGAAAAAAAAAAAAAAGAGAGAAGAGAAGATGTGAAGAAGCTGAGCGGGGGCAGAGGCACAGAGGGGGAGGCGCAGGCCTTATGGGCCTTGCAGGCCTCACCCTCTGGCCTCTCGCCAAGCGGCTGACTGGGCCCGAATTGGTCCGGCCCAGCTGCAAGAAGTGGAGAGGAGAGGAGAAGTGAATAAGATGTAAAAAGGATCCTGAGAGCTATCTGCCAGCCTGTTGTGAGGAACGGCTGCAGATGCCAAGGTCAGTTCAGAAGGAGGGGGAGGAGTAATGTGGCTCCTGGCCAAGATTCCCCTGCAGCCTGTGGTGACGACCATGGTGGAGCAGGTTGTCCCCCTGCAGCCCATGGAGGTCCACGGAGGAGCAGAGATCCACTTGGAGCCCATGAAGGATCCTGTACTGGGGGAGGTGGATGCCTGAAGGCAGCTGTGGCCTATGGAGGGCCCGCTGGGACAGCCGTTCTGGAGAGACTGCACCCCATGGAAGAGATGACCCATGCCGGAGCACTTTCAGGAAGGACTGTGGCATATGGGTAGGACCCCACAACGGAGCAGGGGAGGAATGTGAGGAGTTCTTCCCCCAACCATGAAGCAGCAGCGTAAAACAACGCTGAACTGACCACAATCCCCATTCCCTCTTCCCCCTCCTGTGCCACTCGGGGGGGGAAGGTAGTAGAGATAATGTTAAGCTTGGGAAGAGGGAGGGGTGGAGGGAGGTTATCTTGTTCTCTGTCTCATTATCTTGCTGTTTGTAGTAATAAATGAATAGTTTTCCCCAAGAGGAGTCTGTTTTGCCCGTGACGGTAACTTTAAGGATTTCTCCCTGTCCTTATCTCAAACCTCGAGCCATTTTTCCTTATATTATCTCCCCCTGTTCTCTCGGAGGGTGGGGGGAGTGAGAGAGAGACTGCGTAGTCTGGTCCGATCAGGGCTGAACTACGACAGTGTTACTTTCTTAAACATTCTCCAAACCCATAGGTACAGCACAATACTTAATATTAATAAAATTCCTAAGCTAATCAGTAAGATCACAACGGGGCGCACCATAGTATTAAGGATCCCTGTTGCCTCTGTCTCAGCCCCACTCATGCCCTGAGTACATTTCCATTTTGTGCATAACCACAGTGGCCAAGTTTAAGCCCGAGCGTTTAAAAGGTGGTCCCATGCTTCCTGTAAACCCAAGGGAGGCGTGAGACCACGGCCATTTGGTGTCCTTTTGATTACAAGTTAGTGGTAAGATGCAGGAAAATATTGTAAGCCCAATCACAATTCCAATTAAACAATTGGTCATTTTAGGATTTAGTTGGTCTAGTGGATTAGTACAGCTACTTCTGTAGATAATGTACTGCCTTCTGTGACCTACTAAAATGGGTTTTATATTTCCTATAATAAAATGATAAATAAGATATAAACTGCACCGATGACAGATTTGGGCGAGATTAGTTACTGGCCGGTCCCGGTTTCTTTGGCCAGTATCGTTTGCTGTGGTGTCCCTCCAGTTCACTACTGCTTTTGGCTCACTTACTTGTTACCCACATTGTTCCCGCCCTTATCCGTTTGAACGAGTTTAAGTCTCAAGTCTTCGTTGTTGTCTGGAGTTACTTTCCACAAGGTTGCAGAGGCTCTCTTGATCCGAGTATGGTGTATCCAGGAGTTCTGTCCCTCTACCTTAATTGCCGTGTAGGTGGTGAGGAGGACTTGAAAAGGTCCGGCCCACTGTGGTTCCAGAGTTTTTTCTGTAAGAGACTTAACATATACATAGTCCCCTGGTTGTATATCATGAACAGGCCCATCCAGACCCCTACTACGTGTTCCCATTGCATGTTTTTCAATTCTTTTTAATTGTTTGTTTAGTGCCACCATATAGGAGGTCATTATTTCTTCACCAATTTGTGAAGATGTTCCCTTTTGTACCCCATAGGGTCGTCCATATAGAATTTCGAATGGACTAAGCCCTTCTCTTGCTCTTGGTCTGGCTCGTATTCGTATAAGAGCTAATGGTAAAGACTGAGGCCAAGTTAGATTAGTTTCCTGACCCAACTTGACAATCTGTTGTTTGATTAGGTGATTCATTTTCTCCACCCGGCCACTTGATTGTGGTCAGTAAGAGGTATGTAATTGCCAATCTATCCCTAGATGGCAGCTAATTTCTTGTACTATTCTGGACACAAAATGTGGTCCTCTATCCGAGGACATTACTGCTGGGACTCCAAACCTAGGTACTATTTCCTGGAGCAGTATTTTGGTTACGTCCCGGGCTTTAGCAGTTCTGCACGGGAAAGCTTCTGGCCAGCCTGAAAAGGTATCCATAAGTACTAATAAGTATCAATACCCCCCTTTTCTAGGGAGTTCTGAGAAATCAATCTGCCAACGTTGTCCCGGACCATTCCCCTTTCCGATTTTTTCAAGTTTCAGTCCTTTTACAACTTTAGGATTAGTCTGGAGACAAAGATCACATTGTTGAGTTACTTGTCTAACGGTAGTGTATAAGTTTCGCACTATTATGTTCCTGATGAGATCTTTATATAGGGCTTCTGCCCCCCCCCTCCCCCCAGTGTCTTTTTCTATGTTCTTCTCGGACTACTGACCATATCATGTAGGAGGGAATTACTACCCTCCCGTGTGAGGGGTAGTAATTGGCCCACCCTTCCTCATTATATGATCCCTTTAGATCATTAATAAGTTTGCCAACTTCCTTTGTGTATTCTGGTTTACCTTCTAGAAATACCTGTCCATTAGCGCACCCTCTACCTTGATTGTTTCTCTAGCTGCTTGTTTTGCTTCCCTATCTGCCAGCTCATTTCCTCTTTCCAATTCTGTGCTCACTTTCTGGTGTGCTTTAATATGCATAATTGCCACCTTTTTGGGAAGTTGGACTGCATTCAGGATTTTCAAAATCTCTTCTGTGTGTTTGATGGTTTTTCCATGAGAATTTAACAGTCCTCTTTCCTTCCATATTGCTACATGGGCATGTACCACCCCAAAGGCATATTTAGGGTCAGTCCAAATTTTTACAGTCCTTCCCTGGGCTCTCTCCAGGGCTCAGGTAAGGGCTATGATCTCGGCCTTTTGGGCTGAGACATCGGCTGATAGTGGCCTGGACTCTATCACCTTTTCAAAAGTGGTAACAGCATATCCGGAATGTCGCCTTCCATTTAACATATAGCTGCTTCCATCGGTGAACCAATGTTCGGCTCCATCGACAGGGACATCTTTAAGATCCGTTCGACTAGAATACATGGTTTCAATGGTTTCCAAGCAGTCATGACTCACCGGCTCCCCGATGTTCCCATCAAGGAATGAGGCTGGATTGATGATGTTTGTGGTCACGATTTCAACATCATCCTGTTCAACCATTATAGCTTGATATTTCAGGAACCTTTGTGGGGAAAGCCAATGCCCTCCTTTTGCTTCAAGGACCGCAGATACAGTATGGGAAACTAGGACAGTCATTTTCTGGCCTAGAGTGAACTTTCAGGCTTCTTGAATGTTTAGAATGACAGCTGCTACTGCTCTCAGACAGCTGGGCCACTGTCGTAGTTCAGCCCCGATCGGGACCAGACTACACAGTCTCTCTCTCGCTCCCCCCACCCTCCGAGAGAATAGGAGGAGACGATATAAGAAAAACGGCTCGAGGTTTGAGATAAGGACGGGGAGAAATTTTTAAAGTTACCGTTACAGGCAAAACAGACTCGACTTGGGGAAAAACACTCATTTATTTCTAAAACTAGCAGGAGAATGAAACAGGGAACAAGATAACCTCCCCCCACCCCTCCCTCTTCCCAGGCTTAACATTATCTCTACCACCTTCCCCTCCCGAGCGGCACGGAGGGGGGAGTCAGGGGCGGGGGGGGAATGGGGGTCGCAGTCAGTTCATCACACGTTGTTTTACGCCTCTGTGTCATTGTCGGGGGAAGAACTCCTCTCCACTTCTTGCAGCCAGGCCGGGCCGAGTTGGGCCCAGTCGGCTGCGCAGCGGGAGGCCTCTACCTGTTCCGGGAGAAATCCTTAAAGTTACCATCACGGGCAAAACAGACTCCTCTTGAGGAAAACTATTCATTTATTACTACAAACAGCAAGATAATGAGACAGAGAACAAGATAACCTCCCTCCACCCCTCCCTCTTCCCAAGCTTAACATTATCTCTACTACCTTCCCCCCCGAGTGGCACAGGAGGGGGAAGAGGGAATGGGGATTGCGGTCAGTTCATCACGCGTTGTTTTACACCGCTGCTTCATGGTTGGGGGAAGAACTCCTCACATTCCTCCCCTGCTCCATTGTGGGGTCCCACCCGTACGCCACAGTCCTTCCTGAAACTGCTCCGGCGTGGGTCATCTCTTCCACGGGGTGCAGTCTCTCCAGAACAGCTGTCCCAGCGGGCCCTCCATGGGCCACAGCTGCCTTCAGGCATCTACCTCCCCCAGTACGGGATCCTTCATGGGCTCCAAGTGGATCTCTGCTCCTCCGTGGACCTCCATGGGCTGCAGGGGGACAACCTGCTCCACCATGGTCGTCACCACAGGCTGCAGGGGAATCTTGGCCAGGAGCCACATTACTCCTCCCCCTCCTTCTGAACTGACCTTGGCATCTGCAGCCGTTCCTCACAACAGGCTGGCAGATGTCTCTCAGGATCCTTTTTACATCTTATTCACTTCTCCTCTCCTCTCCACTTCCTGCAGCCGGGCAGGACCAATTCAGGCCCAGTCAGCCGCTTGGCGAGAGGCCAGAGGGTGAGGCCTGCAAGGCCCATAAGGCCTGCGCCTCCCCCTCTGTGCCTCTGCCCCCCGCTCAGCTGCTCCACATTTCTACCTTTTTTTTTTTGTTTTCCCCTATTTAAATACATTATCACAGAGGCATTATCACGGGACATTCTGCTACCAATTGGCTCGGCCTTGGCCAGCAGCAGGTCCGCTCTAGGCCCGGCCGAGTCCACTGAACAAAGGGGAGCGACTTCTAGCAGTTTCCTACAGAAGCTACCACCTTAGGCCCCCCCCCTCACTAAACAAAACCATGTATGATGCTTCATATCATTCAGGGAAACTGTTTAAGTAAAAGAATTTACTTAGTGTGATAAAAAGGGGGGATTGATATAGGGGACAATAAGTTAATCACAACTATATATGTATGCACTTAAAGAATTGTTGTAGTTCAGCCCCGATCGGGACCAGACTACGCAGTCTCTCTCTCACTCCAACCCCCCCAGGGGGAGATTTGGTAAACAGAAGAAAAACAGGAAAAAAACCAAACACGTGGGTTGAGATTGAACAAAAAGTAAATTTAACAGTAATGACAGAAGAAAAAACAGTGATGCACTACAAATATAGTATAATGGCTTACAACAAATCTCCACACCTAGGTTCTTCCAAGTAGCAGGAGGCTCCCTTCACCACCCTCCTCACGTATATACTGAGCCCCAGCAGTTAGCTAATTAGTTAACTATCCCAGCCATAGGGGCTACCAGCTTCAGTACTCCACCCAGCTCAGGTAAATATTAACTCTATCCTAGCCAGAACCAGGACAAGAATACAGTTATAAAACATAGTCACGTAACCATATAGCTTAGAGAAACGATTAATGGAAGAGGAATTCTGTTTTTTTTTCTTTTCCTGACGAAGGACTCATTTGTAAGGAGTGAGAAACAGTCCCTACTGCTCAGTGGGAAAAAATCTTAAAAATCCTGAACCTTTGTTCACATGGTGACCAGCTCTGAAAACCCTTGCTGCTCCTCACCGGCTCTTGCTACCACACATACAGGCTCCAAACTCTGGGGCTCCAGGCTTTCCTAGACCACCAGGACAGGGTGGTAAAAATCTACAGGTGTAAAAAAAATCTACAGGCCAGGAAACATTGGGGCTCCGGGATTTCCTAGACCACCAGGACTCCGACGTTTAACACCAGCTCGAGCTGTCCGCCTAGTGTTAAACCACAGCTTAAAAATGATGAATGTCGGACAGCTGCTCCCACACTGGAAGTGTCAACTCTGGAAGTTCTTGCTGCTTCTCACCAGCTCTAGGCACCACATCTACAGGCTCACAAACATTGAGGATCCGGCATTTCCTGGGACACCAGGACTCCGACGTCTACCATCACCTCAACTCAGCAGTCCCTTTTGAAAAAAATCTTAAAAATCACAAAAGTCAGAAGACTGCTCCCACACCAGAAGTGACATTTCTGAAAGCTCTTGCTTCTCCTGCCCGGCTCTTGCCACCACATCTACAGGCTCACAAACATTGGGATTGCGAGATTTCCTAGAACACCAGCACTCCAACGTTTACCACCGTGCACTTATGGCCACCCAGTGAAAACACTCTTATATATCATGAACGTTGGACGATAGATCCCACACAGAAGTGCCAGCTCTGAAAACCCCTCAGTGGCTCTTGCCACCACATCTACAAGCCCAGCAACATTGGGGCTCCGGTCTTTCCTAGACAATCAGGACTCTGACTTTTGCCACCATGTACACCAGTAAACTTTAGAGGGGGAACTTTTGGTGTTGGAGCAATCGTCTGACGTTCGTGATTTTTAAGAATTATTTCTCACTGTGCAGCAGCTCTAGGTGATGGTAAGTGTCAGAGTCCTGGTGGTGGAGGAAAGCCCAGAGACTCAATGTTTCTGAGCCTGTAGATGTGGTGGGAAGAGTCGGTGAGGAGCAGCAAGAACTTTTAGAGCAGGCACTTCCAGTGTTGGAGTAATTGTCTGACATCCTTCTGCGCGGCTGGTTCCAAGCTGACGGTAACTGCCAGCGTGCTAGCTGTGTAGGACAGTGAAGAGGCTCGACGTGTGTGTGTGTCCGTAGATCTGCTAGAAAGCGCACGTGAAGAGCAGTAAGGGCTTTCAGAGCAGCCGGTTCTCGTCTTGGACAGTGGCCAGACATCCGCACTTTTAGTGCCTCAGCACCCCGGACAGCTTGGAAAACACGGCTGTAACTGTCCCAGCGCAAGCTGTTCAGGAAAGCACAGAGATGCGATGTTCGTGTGCCTTTAGCGCTGCTCGCAAGAAGCCTCCGGAGCAGGCACTTCTCGTGCGGCAACAACCGTGCCTTCTACGATCTTTCCTAGCCTCTTTTCCTCCGGGCAGCCGGCTTTAGCTGATGTGAAGTGTTGGTGGGCAAATCATGCAGAGAAGCGAAGAGTCGCAATGCTTCTGGGCCATTACCAAGAGCGAGTGAAGAGCAGCAAGAGCTTTCCTTGCTGACCCTTTTCACGTGGGAGATTAGCTAGACATTTGCCGGTTTAGTGCCTTGTTTCTCCTGCGCAGCTTGGACAAAGATCATTGCGGCTTTCGCGGTTCGAGTTGTGCAGCAAAGGCAGAGAGCCTCCTCGTCCGGATCCCCGGAGCTCTGCGGGAAAGAGCGAGAGAAGAGCCGCAAAAGCTCCGAGTGCAGCCAGCTGGCGTGTGGCGGCGATCATCCGCTGTTCGTCGTTTGGAGGGCGACTTCCTTCTGCGCGGCTGGTTCCAAGTTGACGGTAACTGCCAGCATGCTAGCTGTGTAGGACAGTGAAGAGGCTCAACGTGTGTGTGTCCGTAGATCTGCTAGAAAGCGCACGTGAAGAGCAGTAAGGGCTTTCAGAGCAGCCACGCAGTAGCAAGTCGCCCTCCAACCGACGAACCTGCTTTCTTGTTCTGTGGAACAAGAAGAAATTCTTCTGTAAAAACTGCAAAGGGCATAAAAGTAGACATTGAAGGAATGCTGAAAAAGCAATGGGGAATAGGGAAATAAAATGGAAGCTAAAATTATAGGGACAGCAAGCTAAGAGAGACTTAGCAAGAAAGTTTAAAAAACGAGAATGCTAAGGAAATAAATAGATTTTTAAAAGACAGCAGACTGAAGAAAAGCAGGCACAGAAAAGTGGTGTGAGTTACAGAAAATAAGACAAAAACTTAAAAAAAAATTACAGACAGCTACCTAAAACAGATGTATTAAGAAAAATGAAGAAGTTGGGGCACTAAGGAACCGTGAGAAATTATTTAAAGCCAAAATATAAAGACAGCAAGCAAGACAGATAAAGGTATAATTTTTTTTTTAAATTACAGGGAGTAGGGAAATAAACACGAAAAAAATAAACAGAGTTACATCAAACTAAAACAGAGACGTAGAAGGAAAATCTAAAGGGCGACATCAGTAACGAAAGAGGAGAAATACCAAAAAACAAAGACATGGAAGGAAAAATGCAGCCACAGAATAAGCATTTCAAAAGCGAGGGGAGGAGGGAAATAAAAGCAAAGAAAAAGAAAAAACGTGACCACAAACTAAGCCAGAGATGTAGAGAAATGTAAAAAGCAAGGATGCAAAGACAAGAGAAGAAATAATTAGCGTAAACACATCGAGTGGAAGAAAAAAAAAGACGACGTATAAAGAAGCTTTTAAAAGTGAGGCAGATCAGGGAAATACATGTTAAAATTTCAAACTAGGGATGATAAACTAATAGAGACATAGCAAAAATTCAAAAGCAGTGACGCAAACTAAATGCAAGAGCTAATTAACAGATGACAAAATAAGGACAGAGACAAAAGCAGAAAATTGAAATGGTCAGAGATTAGAGCGATATAGAGAAAACTTTTAAAAAACACAACTACCTAAAACAGTAGTAGAATGAAAATTTAGAAAGTAAAGGCACTTAGTACAACAGGAAAAAATGAAAAATGTAAGGACAGCAAATAAAAATAAAAGTAAAAAGAAACTGTCAAAAGCGACAGGGATGAAGAAAATGAAATAAAATCGATAAACACTAATGGCAAACTGAAACGGAAAAGTAGAAATAAAATTTACCATGCAAAGGGATGAGGAACAGAGGAAGAACCAAATAGGGGTCGTAAACTAAATAGATGAAATCACCGAAACGTAATTTAAAAGGTAGAAGACAGGCACAAAGAGATAAAAAACACAGGCAGAGAACACGAGATGAGTGGAGCTGTAAAGGCAAAATTTAGAAAACAACAGAGTACAATTCCCAGAAGGAACAATGAAAAAATAAGACCAAGGGGCTTGTCAGAGGTACACATATATATAAATAAAAATTGAAAACTAAGGGGATAAATCAAGGAGCAAGAATATATAAAAAAATATGAAAAGAGTGAAATAGAAGGAGAAAAAGATATTATGTTTGTGAAATTTATGTACTGAAGAGCAAGGGAATGTACTAAGAAATGGCGTCCAGAAGGGAAATACATAGAAATATATTTTTTTAAATTATTGCGGTACAATGAAATGTGGGAAAACTAAACTAGGGACAGAGCTCCAGTTAGAGAGAAACATAAGAAAAAAATTTAAAGACTAGACAGTATGGGGCAGAGTGGGCAAAATAACAACATGTTTTTGGGAGCCATACAGATATGTGGATGGACAGAGGGGGAGACAGAGGATAGGAGGCAGGGAGACAATTGCAGAAGGGTAGCAAACGTGAATCCAAATGCAGGGAACGGGACGAGCAACTGACCGCAGCTCCTGGTGCTGGCAGGAGACCCTCACCGCCATGACTCTTCTTCTCTGCTGCTTGGTCCTGCACTGTGCCACCTGCCCGACCCTCACCTGTTCGGCAGCACACAGTGGACACCTCGATGCTCCTCATCTGTGAGGCTGCCCCGATACGTGGTGGCTCACGCACATGGTGGACAGAGCTCCTGAGCTCCCAACACAGCATGGTGGTGTGTGCTCTGAAAAGGACGGCTGGGAGGCACCTGCCTCTGGAACCCTCTTGGACTCACTCCTCAGCTGGTTCCCCCCTTCATCAGCTCCCTCAAGCACTCCTGCCCTCTCAATCCCCTTTATAGCTGGAGCCCCTTCACACTGCAGGACCAGCCTCACTGGCCCCACCTGGGGCTGCCCCACCTCCAGCCCCAGCTGGAGCCCATCAGGAGCAAGGGCCCTTCCCAAAGCCCCGCAGCCCATCACCCCCTCCCCTGCAACTGTCTTAAGCCAAAAGCTGTGCACTCAGGGGCTGCAAACACATCCAGGGGCACAGAGGAGGCAGGAAAAGTCTATTCATGAATGCACATTAAAAAAATCCCAGCAGTGAGTTAGCTACAAGGCTCCATCCAAAAATGCAGCAGGACACAGGGAGAAAGAGGAAAGACAAAAGCAGGAGGAAGGACATAGAGAAAAGGCGGGGGATGGGGAACTGGAAAACGGGATGCTGCAAACGAGGCACGTGGAGCCAGAGAAGTGTGTATAGAGAGGAGAGCTAAGACATTGCGTGAATACACGGAAAGACAGGGATAGGGCAGTAAATAAGAGACAGAGAGAGAAATGCAGAAGGAACCACCAGAACACCAAGATGAAGACAAGACAAGGAACAGTGAAAATTATAAAGGGGGGGGCGGGAACATTGGCAAAAATCAAAACTAGAAACAGAGAGATAGATAGAGGTGGAAAGGAAATTTTGAGAAGCAGCAACCTACAACAAACATAAGCAACCAGGAACTAACAAATTAGTGACAAAGAAACAGAAAGTCTAAAAAGTATCAGGGCACAAAACAGAGGCAAGAATTAAGAATTACAGACAGGGAGATGGAGAGTAGCAGACATACCAAGAAAATTTTGAAATCGCCAGGATACAGGTAGCATACTCAAGACTTAAAAAGTAGAGGAGCTGATCAGAGGGAGACATAGGAAGAAAATCTGAAAAGGGACAGGGTACGAGAAACAGGATCAAAGAATTAGAATTAGGTCAGAGAAACAGGATAAGGTGGCAAAAAAATGTACATACCTACTGAGTTGAAGCAACTTAGGCAAGAATTAAAAAGATAGGGTTGGAGAGATAGAAAGAAAATTACAGAAGTGGTCGGGTGCAAGAAACATAGCCAACGATTACAAGACGACAGACCGGGAGCCCGATGGGAGGAAACTGCAGTGACTTAATATTGGATGGCTGCCGTGTGCCCTCAGAGCTGCTCTATAGCTCCCACTCCTCAGCGAGACAGGATGACAAAATACAACAAAAACCTTGTAGGTGGACATACAGACAGAGAGATAGCTCACCAATGACCATCACAGGCGTAAACAGACTCAACTTGGGGAAACCCATTAAATTTATTGTCAATCAAAGTCAGAGTAGAATCAACAGAAATAAGACCAAATCTAAAAAGAACAGCTTTCCCCCACCCCCTCTCCCTTTTCCTGGTCTCACCTTCACTGCTTACTGCTGTACGTCGTAGCCCTGAGCAACGCAGGGTGACACGGGATGAGAGGTGCAGTCAGTTCATCGCATGTAGTCTCGGTTGCTACTTTGTCCTCAAACTTTTTTTATTGCTGCAGCCTAGGCTCTTCTCCACGGAGTCGCGGATTCTGCCAGGAGACGCCTCCGGCATCTCTCTGCACGGTCACGCCTTCCTTCAGGCACATCCTCCTGCTCTGCTGCGGGGTGCTCCACGCGCTGCCGGACGACAGCCTGCCTGACCGTGGTCATCACCACAGGCTGCAGGGAAACCTCTGCTCTGGCATCTGGAGTGCCCCCCCCCAACTCCCTTTTTCACCGACCTTGGCATCTTGCAGGGCTGGTTCGCATTTTCTCTATCACAGCTTGCACGCAGCATTTTTTACCCGCTCTAAAACGTTCATCGCAGAGGTGCTACCGGTGTTGCTGACGGTCTCAGCTTTGACCGGCAGCAAAGGGGTCTTGGAACTAGAAGTGGCTGTGTCCAGCACGGAGGCAGCTCCCAGTGTCTTCTCACAGAACCCATCCCTGCAGCCCCTGCCCTGCCCTGCCGCCACAGCTAACATAACCTTGCCACATAACCCCAATACGACAGCGATCAGCCCCAGGACAGAGACATGGGCTTGAGAAATAGGGCAAGGGAGCCAGAGGGAGAGGCCCAGATGGAAAAACAATATCAATGGACTTCAGGCCATACAGGAGGGAGTGGCAGGGAACCAGACGGACAGAGATGAACAAAAACAAAGAATATAAATTGGTCCCGGGGCATAGGGGGAAGAATTAAAAAAAACAGAGAGGTGGACAGAGAGAAACTGAGAAATACAAAAAAAACCTCAATGATCTAAACAGGAAGAGACAGATTAAAAAATAGAGTCAGAGAGCCAAATCCAGACAAAATGGAAAAAAAACACAAGAGTGGGCTATGGGACAGGGTGGGAAAAAAATTGAAACCTAGAGACTTGGAAGAAGTCTCTCTACAATACAGTTCAGAGACAGAAGAAGGGAAAAAACAGGGACATGGAGCCAAACAGGTAAAGGTGGTGGGGTGGGAATTGTAAAGTGCTAAAGTGCAGACGGGGAGAAATTTAACAATTTGGGATAAGAACACAGACAGAGATGGAGAAAGACAAAAACAGTGTTGGGCTATAGGGCCAAACCAGAGGATAAAAAAAGAGGGACAGGTAACAGGACACAAGTGCAGACAGGAAAATTTAAAAAAAAAAAAAAACACCAAAAAAAAAAAACAACAGAGAGTAAAACAACAGAAAGAGGTGGACTTGGAGAATTGGAGCGGGAGAGAGGCAGGGAAGCAAAAAAAACAACAGCGGTGAGAAAAATAGAGGGTGCGGGCAGTGATGCTGAACAGATATGACACGACCCCAGGCAGACGGGACTCACCGCAGCGCTGAGAGCAGGTGCTGCTGCGAGATTTTTGACGGTTCGACCCTCTCTTTGTCCGTCTCTCTCTCCCCCTGCCTTCTTCCTCTATACCTCTGATCACTTGACTGTCATACACCTAAGAAAACAGACATCTGTTTTCAGCATCTTACAGTGCTTACAACACAAGGTGTCCAAGATTCAGAGCCTCACATGCACGTACCCTGCCACGCACTTCGGTGAGCGGAGTTGCTGAAGACTACGCTAAGAGCGATCCATCCTCTCCCGGAGGGGGGGATTGTCTCACATCTGCAGCAGGAGGCAGCTACTGTCAGGACCTTCTTTATTTTATTCTTCAGCTGTTTTACCTTTTTCTGGCCTCTCCGGCTTCAGCTGCGGCGGCTCCCCTCCGCAGCCGGTAAGCGTCCGGCCGCGGTCCTGCCTTTTCGCCCGTGCTGCTGTGACGATGAGGACAAATGCGCCCCTGCAAACCTGAGCCAGATGCAGTCGACAACATCCCTGGACAGGAACCGACACCCCAGTCCTTAGTGCTGCCTCTGGGAGAAGGAAAAAACAACCGTTACCCACAGCAATGACTGTAGCTCTCCTCAGGCAGGAACGCCTCTGTCATGTTCCGATTTCAGACGAGAGGAAGGCCCCCTTGCGTTCTAGCCGACCTCAGACGAGTCTGGGAGGCTAGGGCCGGCTGGACCGACCTCACACACACCAGAGCGTGGTTTTGTTCGTATTCTTGGGAACAGAATTAAGACTCAAAATGGAGTCAAGTGCCAGGTAACTTTATTAACCTGACAAGAAGTTTGTAAATGGAAGAGAAAGGAGAGAAAGGAAGGAAAGAGGGAAAAGAGTTTTGGTTGTAATAGCTACCACCACGGAGCTGCAGCGTCCCGACAGTTCAGTTCACTTGATGGGGTGACGATCCGTCCGGTGTTGGTCGTCTCAATGTCGGTTCTATTCCAGCGAATGTGTATTCCGTTGAATGAAGTGAAGCGTAGAAGCGTAGAAGAAGTCTGAGTCTGTAGTGTCAAAGAAGTGTAGAAGTCTCGAAGTGTAGAAGAAGTAGTCTGAGTCTGTAGTGTCGAAGAAGTGTAGAAGAAGTCTTGAAGTGTAGAAGTCTCTCTGTCTCAGTCCAGAAATGTCCCTTTTTACGTTGGTTGTTTTCATTGTATTTCGAGAGCTGGTTTTCCTAGCCGCACCCCTCACCTGGTGGCGATATGCATGCCCATTACCGGGTGATCCATTACTGGGCGATATGCATCTCTGGGTGCATGCCGGAGGCTAGGGCTAGATTTCTCGGAACCAGCTCTGCATTCAGGTTTGCAAGACAACAGGAGTTGCCTTGCAAGATAACAGGAAGCCATTGCTCGGGTGGTGGCCCGCTGTTTCAACAATGTTGAGACAAATTTTTGACACAGTCTTTTACAGCCTCCTTCTGCAAGAGCTGCCAGAGACGCTGCTTCTTCCCTCAACTCATGCTAATGGCACCTGCATTTAGGGAGAATAACATAACGTGTTTAGAGAGCGTTGAGGCCGGTGGTGCTGTTAAAACAGAGTTTAGAGCCATTCTGTAGCTACAGAACAGACTTCAGGGGAGAGGCTGGAGCTAGGTGCAGCTGCACGGGGTGAGCGTGGCTGAAGGAGTTTTGCCGAGTCAGCAAGGCACCCAGCGCCTTTGCCAGGGGCTGGAACGTCTCCGGGTAATCGGAGGGGTGGAGGCAGCCCTATCCCACCTGTCTTCCCCTTTCCTCTCCACCAGCTCTCAGGAAATGACTAGAAGCTGCCCCGACAGTGTCGACTCTGACTCGCTGTCAGCCTGTTGCACCGGTAGATTGAAACCGTCCTGACGCTCTCAGGAAGACATGCCCCAAGCAGACCATGTCCTGAGGCTGCAGCCCCGCAGTGTACACCGGGCCATCGCCAGCAGCCTCTCCAGCCCCCCCGTGGCTCCTCGGGCCCCAGCCCCAGCCCGCAGCTACAGCCGTGCCCCTGATGCCTGCTGTGTAACCTGCTTCCGTGGACCCTCTGACAGCTGCTCACCAAGCACAAAGGACTGCAAACACAGCCACGAGTGCGAAAGAGATACCGAGCATTTACTTGTGACTGTGTATAAATCCTGGGAGCCCACTTTGAGGCTCTGTGCCTGTATCCTCACCCTTCCCCTGAGACAATTCGGTAGTCCTTACCAGAGGAGAATATACAGAAAACCAATACACACCCATGAGGGACAGGACACAGGAAGAGAAAGAGACAAATAAAGCAAAGGAGAAGGACTGAAGAGCAGATAAACCAAGGTACAGGGAAAATAAACGTGGGATGGATAAGTCAGTAAAAAAGGGATGAGAAGCCCTGCTGGGACACGGCAAAAGAAAAACAGGGTCAGCGACCAGGATGGACAAAAAAAAAAAAAAAGAGATAAAAAAAGCAGAGAGCAAAACAAACAGATCAAGAGAAATTGCATGAGAGAAGTAAGGGAAGAAGGGAGGGGAAAAAACAGATAACAAGCCAGAGAAGTGGACAGAAAAAAAGAGACACGCACAGATCAGAACAAAGAGAGGGAGAAAGAAAACACAAGCGTGGACTGCAAGGTGAGAAAAAAAGCCAGGGAGTAGTGCAGAGCGGGATAACGGGACATTAAGCTACAAAACAGGACACAGCAAGGAATGACAGCACAGGAGATATGGAGGTATACTAACAAAAAGTCAGAGGGAGGATGAAAGACAGCATATGATAAAAAGAAAAAGGAAATAGGGCAGAGAGGGAGAAAGAAAGATTAGAGGGACAGAGAGAGGAGGAGAGTTGCAGGACCAAGGCAGAGAGATGAAAGAAGAAACAGGAAAAAAATTTGCAGGGCAGGGGGGCAAAGAAAGACAGGAGAAAGGAGAGAGCAATATAGGAAACAGATGAGGCAGAGGGAACCAGACAACAGGATACTGGAAGAAAGAGACAGACAGTGAGCAGGACACTGAGACAGTGAGCGAACAAGACCAAAATACATGGACCGCAAGGAAAAACAAGGACAGAGAGGTGAAGCAATAAATAATAAGGACAAGGAGTGATACAAACGATCGCGGCAAGTAAGAAATAAAGAGGAATGAACGCAGGGACAGGCAGATATATAATGAAAAAAAATAGTGACAGTGAGCAAGACAAAGGGATGGAGTGAGAAAGAGAAGACATTAAAAAGAGAGATAGGAGGGCAGGGACACAGGCCAGCACATACAGGCACAGAGAAGAAAACAAAGCCAGGGAACACACCAGAGAAATGGGGAACACACCACACACCACAAGAAAGAGGGAGAACTGCAAAACCACAAAAAGAAAGAGAAAAAGCAGTAGTAGAAGAAGAGAAAGGGAGACAGAACAGGACAGAGAAACAGAGACAACAGAAGCAATACAGGGAAACAAACAAACAAAAGCGCAGCAGTGTGAGAAACAGAGGGGGCAAGAGGAGGGACAGAAAGGGCGCAGGATGCAGAAAAGCGGATTTGGGGCCCCGAGGGCCTGAAACTCACCGCACCTCTCGCTGTCAGCCAATTCAGACGCTTCTTTCTCCTTCTCTCTTCCTTTCCTTGAACTCCAGTCACTTGGCTGTCTGCCACCTAAAAGAGGGTATCTCACAGCTCTTCCGAGACAAGATGTCCTAGACACATGGCCTTGCTCGCTCACGCACTACACATCTGTTCCATGCTTTGCGTTACATGTACAGACCCTGCGCTGCACGCTGGGGGTCTAGGCTGCTGCACGCTACAGAGACAAATTCTTCATCACACAGAGAGGCAGCTGCCGGCCAGGTAGCCTTGGGTTTCTTCTTTTTCACCCTTCTCTGGCCTCGCCAGCTTCAGCAGCTCCTATCCAGAGCTAACAAGCGTTCCACCCATCCGTCTTCGTGAAGTGCCACAAAGACAGTGATACTGGGCAGAGACAAACCACGCAAGCCTCAGGCGACCGCAGTCAACAGCATTCTCAAAGGAGGAAGCACATCCTCTGGGAGAGCAAACGAATCAGCAGCAAGCATTACAGCCACAGATTGACAGTGCCCAAAGCCTCTCCTTCTGCAAGAGCATCTGGAGATGCCTCTCTTTCCACGGACTGCTGCTAACAGCACCTGCGCTACGAGAGAATCCAACGCATTTGATGGCCAACTTAGAGACTTCAGGACAGGGCTGGTGAGCAGCCCAGGACTACAGGACAGGATTCAGGGGAGGTGCTGGAGCTGGGGGCAGCTGCACGGGGCAAACAGCACTCAGGGCACCTCAGGTGGAGCTCTGTACCCTTTCCTGTGGGCACACTGTTACCCCTGCACCGATCGCCCCAGCACGGCCTCGCAACCCCCAGCGCGGACGCTGGCAGCCCCCGCCGCTGACTCCAGCACGCCGCAGCACGGCCGCGCCCCCACCACTGGCTGTACCCACACACAGACCGCGCCAGCCCGGCCGCTGCGCTCCTCCCGGCTTTTCCCGGGACCCGCCGGTCCATCGCCCGGCCCCGCTCACCTTCTCCATCACTGCAGGTGCAGCCGCAGCCCGGCAACCGCTCCACTCCCCCCATGGCTCCCACTGGCCCCTCCACGGCCACCCGGGGCAGGGCAGCACCAGCCCCTCCAGCAGCACCCACCCCTTTACAGGGAGGGGCCGTCTCCACCACCCTCACTGCCCGCACCTGGGGCTCCTCCAGCCCCGGCCCACAGCTGGAGCCCGGCAGGAACTGGGGGCCACTGCCTGACCCCCACACTGCATCACCTCCTCCCCTGGGCTCCTCACAGCCCCTGGCCCCGGGCAAAGGGAGCAGAAACGCAGCCATGAAGCCAAAGGAGACAGCGAGTGTTTATTCAGTCACGCTCATAAGTCCGAGCAGCGAGTCTGCTCTGGAGCTTGCAGCCCCCGATCCCCTCCCCGTGTCCCTGGAACGACTGCCAAGTCATTCCAGGAGCCACGCTCGTTGGTTCGGCAGGGAACGTACAGTTGGTCAGCTGCGTCCTGGAGCGCCGGGCTGCCGGGCAGACTTGGAGGCTGCTAAAAACAAAGAGCAGGGCACGGGACACTACAAGAGAAGAGAAGAGAGGCAGCTTGCAAGACAGAGGGGCATAGCGAGAAAGCACGAGGCAGGAAACAGGATAGCGAGAGAAGGATGGGGACAGAGAAGGACACGGAGCCTGACAGAGGTGGGCAAAGAAGCAGTGGAGAGAGGAAGAGAGGCAGCAGAAAGAGGGAGAGGGAGCGGGACAGAGACCAGCAAAGAAGGATGGGGAGCAGGATGGAGATGCAGGAAAAACCTGAGCTGGGCAGTACGACAGGGAGGTAAAGACAACTAGGTGCAGGAAGCCAGACCGAGAGAGATGGAGAAAGCTAAAACCATAACAAGAACAGGGCAGAGAGGGAGGAATGAAACAACAGTGAAACAACAGGGACAGGAAGCCAGGACATCAAAGGTTGGACCGAAGAGGTGACAGCAAGGGGACAATACAAAACAAACCATACAGCTGCACACTTAGAGGGCAGAGAGGGAAGAATTAAGAAATAGGGACAAGGAGCCTGAAAAAAAGAAAGAGAGCTGAAGAAAAAACAGTAGAGCAATGCATACAGAAAGAACAGGGGCAGAACTGAAAAATCAGGTGCATCCGGGAGACGGCAAGCTGGATAAAGGAGAAAAGCAAAAGGCTAGAGGGCACAGAGGGAGGAAATGGAAAACCAGAGAGTGGGAGCTGGACAGAGAGAGGCAGAAATTAAATGGGCAAGTGCGACAGGCCACAGGGCAGAGAGGGAGCAATGGATAAATACGGACAGAGGACCAGGCAGAACACAATGTGAAATAATAGGAACACGACCGGCCTACAGGGAAGAGGGAAGAATTAAAAAACGGGGACTGGGAAGCTAGACAGAGTGACATGGAGAAACAAAAAAATAACAGTGACGGCTTACCAGACAGATAGGGAGCCGCAGGCAGAGAGAGATGGAGGGGAAACAATCAAATAGCGTGCAGCTGCAAGACAGAGAATGTAGAATTTAAACTGAGCATTACAAGCAGGTGGGCTAGCTTTGTGGATTTAGCCCCTAGCACCCATCTCTGTGCAGAAATTACAGAAGTAAATACCTCTGCTCTGTGCGTAAGCCTGGCGTACTGCACACTGGGTAAACAAACCCAGATTTGGGACAGCAAGAGGGATAGGGAGCAGGACAGAGAGATGGAATGGGAAAGGAAAAAATGCTGGGAGGCTGAACAAAGGCAAAGAGAAACAAAGACAGAAAGCAGGGCACGGGAATGGAAGCAAAGCAAAATAACGATGGCCTGCAGGACCGTGACAGAGAAATTAAAAAACAACCACGGGGAGCAGCACAGAATGACAGAGAGAGAATAAAGGAACAGTGAGCAGGACAGCTGTGGAGGAAAAAAATCAACTGTCATGAGCACAGAGAGAGAAAGACAAAGAAATAAAAAAGACAGTGAGGCAAAAAGAAAGGAAAGAAGAGACATCCAGCTGAACAGGGGAATACAGTTAGAAGAGACAGGAGAGCAAACGGGACACAGAGAGAAAAACAGAAAATAAAGTGGGAGGAAGCAGGGCAACAGGACAAAACCAGGAAAAAATAGGAGCGAGATCTGGACAAAAAAGGGAAAAAAAAACTGACCAAGGAAAAGAGACCGAAAGAGGGACAGGGAGATGGCAGAGAAAAGAAACAGCAGCAGCAGGATGGAGATGGGAAAAAAACATCAACCTTAGATTGTCAGGAGGACAGAGAAGAACATGAATACAAGCAATGGCCTGCAGGACCGAGACGGAAAAATTAGAAAACAACCATGGGGAGCAGCACAGAATGACAGAGAGAGAATAAAAGGACAGAGAGCAGGACAGCTCTGGAGGAAAAATCAACTGTGATAGGCAGTGGGAGAGAGATACCAGAAAAGAAAAAAAATAGTGAGGGAAAGAGAAAGGAAAGAAGAGACACCCAGCTGTACAGGGGAGCACAGTTAGAAAAGACAGGAGAGCAAATGGGACAGAGAAAGAAACAAACAGACAATAAAGTGGAAGGAAGCAGAGGAAAAGGACAAAAAGAGGAAAATAAATAGGAATAGGAGTGAGATCGGGACAAAATGGCGGGGGGGAAACACTGACCAAGGAAAAGAGACAGAAAGAGGGACAAGGGAGAAGGCAGAGAAAAAAAATGGCAGCAGCCAGATGGAGATGGGGGTGGGAAAAAAACCTTGGATAGACAGCAGGACAGAGAAGAACATGAATATGAGCAAGGATCGGGACAAAGGGATATAGCAAGAAACGACAGGACAGGGAGCAAGACAGACTGACAGACAGGAAAAAAAAAAAACATTGAAAGAGAGAGAGCATGCACTTGTGAGATCCACAGGGGTTGGAGAGATAAAGATAGATCTTGAAAGAGCTACAAAGGCATATGAACTTAATAAAAAAGAGCCAGGGAACAGCATGAAGGCCCAGAGACAGCAAGAGATGAACAGGATGGAGTGAGAGGCAAAATGGAAGAAAAACAGCAACACCAAGCAAGACAAAGGGATAAAGCAAGAAAGGGAAGGGAGGAGAGAGACAGGAAGGCAGGGACTCAGAGCAGCACGTACAGGCACAGGGAGGAAACAAACGCCAGAAAACAGACCAGAGAAACTGCAAAGAAAAAAAGAGAAGGATGCAGAACGGCACAAAGGGAAATACAAGGAAAAAACAGCGATGGGCTGCAGGACAGAGCCAGAGGGTGGAAAAAAGGAAGAGGAGAGGGGAGAACAAGAGCCCAGATAGAAAAAAAAAGGGTGCTGTACAAGAAGAGAGAGAAGGGGAAAGAGAAAGACTGAGAAAGCAAAAAAAAAAAATAGAACAAGAAGAGAGATACAGGAGAGCCAAGAAAATCACAGCAGCATGAGAAAGAAAAAGGGAAAGAGAGGCAGCTGGGGGAGGGCCAAGGAGGCCCTGAGATGGAGAGGAGGGGAGAAGGGGCCCCGAGGGCCCGGGACTCACTGCAGCTCTTGGCGCTCCAGGGAGGGTTTGCCAGTTCAGACCCTTCTTTCTCTGCTCTTCCCTTCCTCTTCTGTCACTCCAGTTGCTTGACTGTCCCCAACCTAAGAAAAGAGGGGGATGCGTTACAGCTCTTATGAGACAAAGCTCCCTAGAAACGTAGCCTCGCTCACCCAGTACTTGACCGTGCCCCCTTTTTAAATTATGTGTACAGACCCTGCGGCACTCTTTGGCGATCTAGCCTGCTGCGGCCTTCAAAATGGGATCTTCCTCACCCAGAGAGGCAGGCTGTCTCTTGCACGCAGCGGGAGGCAGCTGCCGGTCAGACGGCCTTCAGTTACATCTTCCAGAATACCGATCCACAGTGATAGGTGGCTGCCTTCGTCCGACTGGACTGCGCACCAGCTTGCGGCTTTGCCACCCCCTTGCCCTTGAGAGAGTGGCTACCTGGAGTAGCTCCACAACCACCGCTGCCCAAAAGGGCAGAGGAAAAGGCACTAAAAAGCAATGACAAAGAACAAAGACAAACTGTCAAGACACTAGGAATGACATCGACAGCCTAAAGCATCAGCCAGGCAGGGCTTGCAACTGACCTTGTGCCGCGGTTTAACCCCAGCCAGCAACTGTGCTCACTCACTGCCCCCGACCCTGTGGGATGGGGAGACTCAGAAAGGTCAACGTGACAACTCTTGGGTCTTGAGATAAAAACAGTTTAATATTAAGGAAAAAAACAACCACCACTGGTAAGGAAAAGCGGAACAAAAAAAAAATACAGCAAAAGAAAACCCAAGACATGCAACCGACACAAATGAACACACTTGTAAGTTTCAAATGAAAACATTTAGAGTGTTTTCATTTTAGAATGGAAACAATCTCCATAAAAGTTGGGGGTGGGGGCACTGGGCAAGTTGGGGAACACAGGCAGCACCCCAAGGATCCCAAGACAGAGGGGTCATGGGGAGGCAGCGCCAAAAAGGGGGGCGTCGAACAGGGACACAAAACAAGAGTGCAGGGCACGCAACAGGCAAAACACAGGGGAAAAAAAACTCACAAGGGAGGAAAACCTCGCACAGGGGGGTGTTTTAGTGAAAAGCATTTGGAAGCGATACAGGGAATTAACTGTCTGCTAAATATTGCTTGATTTAGAAGACTGACTGTCTGCATACTGCTTGATTTAGGAGACTAACTGTCTGCTAGACAATGCCTTACAATCCTGTTTGCCTTGAAACTCACTTAAGCTTAACAGGGACTGGTACTTGTCAAGAAACTGGTATTCCTCAAGGACTAATATGTCAAGCAAAGGACATGATAACAGGAGCTGCAACGTTGGTCAGAAGTCGTTAAGAAACTGCTGAAATCACCAAGTGAAAGGAGAGCATGGGTGAATGACTGAAGTTCATCTAGAGGAAGATCAGACCCCTGAAGAAGTAAATGACCGCCAGAGACAGATCTGAAATGCTAACGCAAGTGGTTTTTTAATAACCCCGCCTCGCTTATGCACATGTATGTCTGTATTGTGCAATCCTAGCAATGTGTGTACCTGCACCGGATACATTTTTGGTAAAATGTGCTGTCAGTGTGCATGCTTTTGGAGAAGCAATCCCCCACGCACCCGGTGCCAAATAAACATGCCTGCTTTATAACTCTCTCCGAGTTGTAGAGTTTGATCCACGCGTCAGGAGGGCTGAGAAACACAGAGCGGGACAGTGGGGACGGATACGAGGGAGAGACGGACACGCAAGGACAAGGGGTATGCGTGGTAAGAAAGGTGCGTAAGGATGACCTATAGCAGGGAGTCCACGCAGGACAATCCACAGCACGTAACTCACCCGGCATAACCTGCACGAGATGACCCACACCGGACAATGGACCCACACTGCGTAATCCCCAGCGAGAACGCCTCCGTCTCCCACTGGGTCACACCAACTTTCCCCAAATTGAGTGGCTTTTTTTTTTGTCCTTGTCCAGAATATTTTTTCCCATGGCCAGACTATGCTCCAGACCACACCTCATTTGATTTTTCCTGTGTCTGAATATTTAGTTAAAAGACTACAGAAGGAAAATTGCCACATTGTTAACATTCACTCTAAAATCCATGCGGCAAGTCCCTTAGGAAAAATGCAGTCACGCATCATAGACGTACCTTGTACTTGCAGACCGCTACGGCTCCTTTCCATCCATCTCGTACTTTCATGGCCAAGGAAAGGGCGACCACGGTGAAACGCTGGCAGCAGACATTCAGCAGAGAGAGGGAAAAACCCCTTAGTTTGAAGCTAGGCAGGAATCTAACTCTTCCTTTTGGGGCGAGGTTTCTCAGGACTAAAACCATGTGAAGGACAGAGTATTTTGCAGCACCTTTGGTACAGATGTTGATACCGGCCTTTAAAGCTTTTGCATTTTTCAGACACCCGGGCCTTTTTTTGACTCATTGGCAGCTTTAGTTTCACTCGAACCGCTGTCCTACATACAGGCAGGGGACAGACACAGATGCCTACATACATTTTCTCAACCCTAAGTACAGCCGAGATCTCCTCACCCTCTATGTGCCAAGTTGAATATTTGTTTGTTAAGGAGCACAGCAACACTTCAGTCCTCGTGAACTGCCTCCGAGCAGAGGAGGGCTCTGGGATTTCCTGGACGCCAGTGCTCCCGCTTTCACTGTCAACTCCGCACGGCCACCCACCGGAAAAAAGGCCTCAAAATAACGAACGTCGGATGATTGCTGCCACACCAAAAGTGCCAGCACTGAAAGCTCGTGCTGCTCCTCGCCGGCCCTTGCCAGCGCCTCTACAGGCCCACAAACATTATCCAGCCTAGAGACTGCATAAAAGGCAGACCGCCCCAGGCTGCAACACTCTTGCCCAGCGAACACTGACCATTAACGTCTCCCCCTTCACCTTCCCGAGAGAGGCTGTTCCCAGGGAGCCCTCTTCCTCCCATCAATTTACTACACCCTCCCTGCAGTTTTCAACCTTGTTCCCTCCTCGGCTGTGGTCCCTCAACTTAGTTCTCAAATGGCCAGAAATCAGATTCCATCCTCAAAAGAACAACCCCATGCTAACTAAGATGGCGCTGTGCTCCCCCAGCTCCTCATCACCATCTGCAAAAAAAAAAAAAAAAACCCAAAAATAAAACCTACCAAACAGCACTGCCCTTCAACATCACACCACTTACCACCAACCTCTTCTATGGCACTCTCCTCCTCAAAAGCGCCGCAGTGCTCTGCTCACCGGCTCCACTCATTGCCAAGAAGTCCGACGCCGCAACTGCCGCTCGTGGTGCTTCAGATGCTGAGAGACGCAAAGCTCAACTTACTTTTTCTGGGGTGTAGGTAGAAAAAAATAGGTGTCATACCAAGCTAACTAGAAAAGTATGTCATTACATGCAATAACAACATTATCAAAAACCACCTGCTTTAGCTTCCTACAAGAAAACAAATGCTCCAGGCTTCATTTCTAGCAAGACCATGCATGCTATCTAACTTCTACCAGAGCTACGTTCTGGACAGGGCTGAATGACAAATGTAGCAGAACGTGGTGGCTCGCACACGTGGCCAACAGAGGCACGGAGCTCCTGGCACTGCGTCCTGGTGTCTGCTCTGTCAGGGAGGGCTCAGATGGACCAGCCACTCCTTGCTGGAGGCACCTGCCTGTGATTCACTCCTCAGTCCCCTCCAGCAGCCATGCCCAGGCGGCCCCCTTTACAGCTGGAGGCCCCTCATACAGCAGGGCCAGGGCCAGCCCCACTGGCCCCACCTGGGAGCCCACTGGGAGCAGAGGCCCTTGCCAAAGCCCCACAGCACATCACCCCCTTCCCTGTGCCTGTCCTCAGCCATGAGCTCTGCACCCAGGGGCTGCAAACACATCCAGGGGCACAGAGGAGGTCACAGACAGTGAGATACAGAACAGAAAAAAAAAAAAACAGTGACAGTATGCAAGACAAAGAGAGAGAGAAAGAAAGATAAGAAAAGAAAGAGAGAGATAGGAAGGCAGAGGCACAGGGCAGGCATACAGAGGCACAAAGAAAAGCAGGCCAGAAAACAGGCCGGAGAAATTAGTTGGGGGGAGAATACGGATGCAGATCAGGACAAAGAGATGGAAAAGGCAAAAACAGCAATGGGCTGCAGGACAGAGACAGAGGACAAACAAAGGAAGAAGAGGGAGCAGAACAAAAGTGCAGGGATACGAAACCAAAGGAAGCGGTAGAACAAGAGATTTAAAGGGAGAGAGAAACGGGGAAGAGCATACAAGAACAGACAGAAGAGGAGAGGCAGAAGGAAACAATAACAACAACAACAAATCACAGCAGCTTGGGAAAGGTAGGGGTCACGGGAGCGGCAGGGAAGGACAGGGATGCACAAGAGAGGAGGCAGAGCCCCAGGGGCCGGGGACTCACCACAGCTCTCACTCCCGGCACTGCTGGGAGAATCTGACAGGCCAGATGCTGCTTTCTGCTTCTCTCCTCTTCTGTAACTCCGACCACTTGGCTGTCCTCCACCTAAGAGAATACGTGGGTGTCTTACAGCTCTTAGACAAAAAGCTTCCTAGACACGTAGCCACGCTCGCTCACGCGCTATGTGGCCGTACCGTGCTTCAGGTTCCACGTACAGACTGTGCAGTGCGCACTGGCGGTCTGGCCTGCTGAGGAGTACAAAGAGGGATCCTTCCTCACCCGGAGAGGCAGGCTAGGCTCTCTCTGGCCTGCAGCGGGAGGCAGCTGCTGGCTGGCTGGCCTTTGGTTTCTTCTTCTTTACCTTTCTGTGGCCTCTCCAGCTTCAGCTGCAGCAGCTCCTCTCCACAGGCAGTAAGCGCTCCATCCGTTCATTTTCGCTCCCGTACCGCCAGGAGAGCGCAGCCGGGCAGAGACAGCCCACACAAGCCTGAGGCGAGTGCAGCCAACAGCGTTCCCAGGGGAGGAACGGACAGCCACGGCCTCGGCACGGCCTCTGGGAGAGGGAAAGAAGCAGCGACCGTTATTACCGCACGCGGCCCCTGGCCGGAGCGCCTGCTGCCGCAGGGGATTCTCCAGATACACTGAGGTCCCCCCTCGCAGCCTTCAGGGCAGGGCGTGGCCCGGTGCTACGGGACAGGCTTCAGGGGACGCGCTGGAGCGGCGGGCAGCTGCACGGGGCCGGGGGAGGCTCGGGGGGAGCTCTGGCGAGCTGGGGAGGTGCCCGGCGTCTCCGCCCAGGAGGGGGGGCCCCCTCCTGCCCCTCTTCCCTTCTCTCGGGTCACTCCCCGGGGCTGCCCTCGCCTGGCTCGGCTCCGAGCGGGCGGCTTGAGGCTCCCCGGGCGGGCAGGAGACAGCGCTGCAGCCACGAAAGGGGCTCGCTCACCTCACAGGTGCCCTCGGTACTCACCCGTCACCGCCGCCGGGACCCGCCGGCCGCACACCGCCATGCTGCTCCCGGGCACAGCGCACGCGCGAGGAAGGCTGACGTCTGCGCATGTACGAGAGTGGACCTGCATGCGCAGTCCGAAGACAGTGCCGGCCAGGAGAAGGGCGGAGCAATGCGCATGCGCAACCGGGGCGCGGCACACGAGCATGCGCACTCGACTACCTGAAGTTGCCAGGAGAAGGGCAGGGCAATGCGCATGCACGGCCAGGGCCCGGCACGTGAGCATGGGCGTTCGGGTGGCTGAAGTTGCCAGAAGAAGGGCAGGGCAATGCGCATGCGCAGCTAGATGGTGACACCTGGCCCCGCGCTTTTAACCGGGCATGTGCGGTCGGTGTGCATCACCCACGCATGCACTGTAGAGCATCTGTGCCTTACCAGGAGAATGGCAGAGCAACACGCGTGCGCGGCAGGGGCTCGGCTCCCCAGCATGCCTGTTCGGGCATCTGTGCCTGCCCGGAGAATGGCAGAGCACTGCGCATGCGAGACTCCCGAGCTGCAGTTCCCGCTTTCCGTCACCAGGCGGCAGCAGCGAGCTCGGTGCCGTGTGGGCACTGCGTATGCGCGCCTCCGAGCTGCAGTTCCCGCTTTCGGTCACCAGGCGGCAGCAGCCCCGTACCGCTCCGGTCCTGGGTGTTCAGCCGGACGAGCCACGGCCGGTTCCTCCCTCCCGTTCGCGCCGTCCGCAGCCGGTCACCCCTTCCCGGGGCACGGCTGCCCCTTCCCCCCGCGCAGCCTGGGCAGTGACATTTGTGGCCTCTGTACCAAAAAGCGTCCCCGCGGGAGGGGGAGAGAATGAGAAGGGTGAAAGTGAGGAAACTCGCGGGTTGAGATGAAAACAGTTTAACAATTAAGAAGAAACAAACCACCACCAATACCCCTTGTGAGGAAAGGAGAGAACAATAAACGCCCAGAAAGAGAAGTGATAAAACTGAAAACAATTGCAAATTATCAATTAAAACAACTGAGATGGAGTGAGGTGCAGGGAAGCAGGTTGGAGGTTTCAGTTTGGGGGTGGTGGGGGGCAGGCATCACCCCAGGGTCTGCAGGCAGAGGGGTTACGGGGGGCAGGGTCAAATACGGGGAGGCAGAGCAGGGGTGGAGCGGGGAGTGAGGGCACAAGACAGGAGGGCAGGGGGCACGGGGGGGACCAATCACAGGGGAACATTTCAGTGGAAAGCATTTGGGAGGGTGCAGAGACACAGAGGGGGCAGGAGGGACAGACACGAGGTGGGGACGGATGGGGACGGACGAGGGGGGGGTGTGGGTAGAAAGGTGCATGGGGGGACATGTGTGGGGATGACCTACACCGGGGGTCCGCTTGGAATAATCCACAGCAGACACAACTCACCTGGGATGACCCGCAACCGATAATCCACTCCAGGTAACTGACTCAGACAGACCAGGTAATCCACACAGGGTAATCCCCAGGACTGCCCCTCCATCTGCCAGCCTTTCACCCCACATTGTCCCCAAATTGAGGCGGCATTTTTCTTTTTGCTTTCCCATAATATTAAAATCTGGGGTTTCGGCGTTTTGCCAAAATATTCAATGCTGGGGTTTTTTGGCACTATTCCACAACATAAAATTTGGCAATTTTTGCTTTTGGTTTTGTGCACGAAAGTGGGGGGGATATGAGGGGGTGCTTTCTAGCTGCACAAATCCAGGCTGATCTGGCTTTCCTGGGAGCCTCAAATTAGGATATTTTTTCCCCCTCAAACTGATGTTAATTGGGTTCCCCCCGCATTGCGGACCCAGATTCAGAGTTTTGGGTTATGTTTGTGCTGCATTGGCAGCTCCTACTCTGCGTGCACGGCCCTGCAGGTGAAAATCCCCTTCTTGGGGCATTGGCCCCAAATCGAGATAGGAAAAGGAGAAGGGACAGCTTTTGAAAGCATTTTTCTCTCTTCAATAGAGGTGGGAGGGAGCAAGTTTTTAAATCTCTGCAAATAGGGTTTCTTTCCATTTTAAAAACCTTACATAGCACAGACACTCACACGTGTATCTACTTATACACGTTTCATATATATTATCTATTTACACTTTATATATAATATGCATTTAGACTTGTATATTTACACTTCCGTACATTTACACTTACGCATCTATTCAGGCTAGTATCTATTTAGACTTCTGTACTGTAGCACTCCAACACCTTTTTAGACCTCTCTGTTTAGACTTTGATGGCTACTTACGATGATATCTATTTAGACTTCGTTATCTATTGACACTTACGCATCATCTCTACTTAGATGGCAGATAATATCTGCTTAGAGTTACTATGACAGACACAGTAAGCGCAGACCGCTCGCCCTGTAGGTGCCACATCTCTCGCTCTGGCTCTGCTCCACAACCCTTCCCCTCCGCCCCCGTGCCGGGACGGGCTCCCCAGGCCACCAACTGCCCCTGGCCCCCGTTGGCCCCGGGCTCTCCTCAGCAGCCAGCCCTTGCTGCTGCACCCGCGGGGCACTCGCTGAAGAGAGAGTTGGGAGCCTCCGGACGTAGGGCTGGGCCCTCACCCTCAGTACGCTGAATGACTGGCAGGCAAACCTGGGCTGGGGGGGAATCTACAGAGCACCATGAGACGCTGACAACCAGACACCTGAAAAACAAAAATCCCAAATTGTATTTCAGCAGGTTAAAAAAAAAAATAGCACAGAAGAAAGTAGAGGAATTCAGTCAGAACAAGGGACAGGACAGCAGTTGAGCTAAAGGAGGATTCTGTGTAAACAGATCAGCTCAAAACACAACACATCTTTAAAAGCTAGAGCGATTTGAATGCTTAAAACCAGTATTAAGAATAATTGAGATGATTTTGAACACATTCATAGCATAACAGTAAAACTCTTGCTGGTGCTGGAAAACGTCTCCCCCCTTCCTTACATCACCGCTGCAGAGAGCCTCACCCCTGCCAGGCCAGAGGACAAGGGTGTACCCGCAGCAGCATCCACGCTCAGGGATCCGCCACAGCAGCCCTTGCCCTGCTGCTGCACATCTTGTCTGCTTGGTCAATAAAGCCACAAGTAAAACGTAAAACTCCAAAGAGTAAAATGAAAAATAAATAACATATCTAATTAATTCACTTTATGCTAAAAAGATGTGTTTATGTTTACATAAATCCAATTTAAATGCTTGTACTTAGAAAAGCATGTGATGTTCCTTTCGCATTAATTTAACACACAGAGCTGTGAACTGATACTATTAAGTTATCTGTCTCTGAAATACACAGCTGCTACTTGACTAGGAGGTTTTTTGTGTGTTGCGTAATTAGGAGGGGCATCTGGCCGGCTGCACTGCCCAGGGGAGTTGCTGCTGAACTGCCAGGGAAACTCGCAATTGAAAGTGAGACGGAACTGAAGTACTGCGGAGCGCTCCATCAAAAGATTGGGAAAAGAACCCTGTAACAGGGTTAAAAAGCCTCTTTTTAAACACACAGAACAAATACCTAACTGCTTAAGTACACCTAATAAATTGTATGCTACAGCTACTTGGCAGTTACAGTTTAAACAATGCAAGTCCATTTGTAAACTACACAATTTTAACTTTTTTTTCAAGTTTTATTTACAGAAGAAAAATGAGTGAGAGAAGAGATTCCTCATATGGTTTTACTTTCAAAATAAAAGAAAAAACAAACAAACCAAATCCCCAGTTGTGCAATCCATAAGGCTACCAAAAAGGACTGGCAGATTCGCTAATGCCTTTGGCTGTACCGAAGCACGCAGAGGAACACGTTTTTACGATATTTCAACTGCTGCAACCAAGAACTCAAAGACCTGCGCTGCCAAACTTGAGTTTCCACTTTTTTTTTTAAGAGAGAGTGAAAAATCTTGTTGCTGATGACTTCTACTGTCAAGTACATCATCTCTGAAGATCCACTCTGATAGGACGTCCATAAAATGTAACTTCTTTGAATGAGAAAGATTTCCATTCTGGAAGATCTTTCCGACTGAAGTCAAAAGTTACACACTGCAGGTTAAGGAAAAAGGGCATCATTGAAGCAGCAACTCACCAAAACCACATCAGGACTCACTCTTGTCACTAGCGACAAGGCTGCTATCATTTTTTGGGAAGCCTAGGAAAACACATGGAAGCAACGCTGATTTGTCCTGGTTTGTCCACATCTCTTCTTCGACCCTGATTGCTTTTAGTACAGATGCTAGCATCTCAGTAAGGTTTGAGTACTACTACAAAGATATTTTTAAAAGTTATGGACTGAAATAGCATAAAGCTTTTATCATGAAAACAAAGTCTGTTTCTTCTGAACTCTATGAATAGTTTTTTTTCCCTCTTCTACTACAAAGTTACTTTCACAGTATCATTTAATAGTAAGCACACAGAAACAGAAGATTACGCTTTCAGGAAGAGAAAATAAACAGAGGGAAGTAAGTTTTGCATAGGCACAACAGGCTCCAGGAAAGCCCTTATTTTAGTACTTGTGTTAAAATAGTTCATAGAAAAACAATAGGAAAGTTGGCACATTAAGAATGTTAACTTCAAAGTCCACACTCCAGGTACCTTCGGAAAAACGCTGACACACCTTGTAGATGTACCTTGTACTTGCAGACCACTATAGATCCTCTCCATCCGTCTTGTACTTTCAGGGCAGAAGAAAGAGTGACCAGAGTGAAATGGTGGCAGTCGACATTCAGCTGAGAAGGGGAAAACAAAAAAAACCACACAACCCACCAAAAAAACCCCCAAAACTTTAGCATAAAGCTGGGTAAAAATCTAAAGCTTCCTTTTTGGGGGAAGGTTTGTGAAGACTACAACTGAGTGGAGGAAGAAGTATTTTGCATCACCTTTGGTACAATTGTTGATACCAGTCCCTAGAGCTTTTGCATTTTTTTAGAGAACTGTGCCTTTTTTTTTGACTCCTTGGCAGCTTTAGTATCACTAGAACCACTTTCCTAGATACATGCAGGTGACAGACACAGATACCTACACACATCTTCTGAAGTCTACATTTAGCCAAGATTTCCTCCCCCTATACAACCCAAGTTGACTGTTTTTGTAGAGCAATCCATCTGTCCTTGTGAACTGCCTTGTTGCAAAAAAAAGGAATGCTTTTTGTCAGGCCATTTCTCCAAATGGTCAATATCTTCTAAAACTGCAGTCGTGCCACCAAACCTGCTTAGGGTCCCCTCCCAGCTTTTGACTGTCCTTAGATTTAACAGGCTCCTGCTCAATTCCATCTTCCAACAGCAATAATACGGCACGCTCTCAGACCTGGAGCACAACTCTATGGATGTCCGCACAGACCTCACTGTTTTGATGAGGAGCCACTGAGCGTCCCTGCGAGCACAGCCGCAGGCACCGCAGCAATTTCACCTACACCGATTTTAACAACCCCGTGGCAGCGACAGCTTCAGAATATTTAGACCAGAAACAAGGGAGAAAAATAAAACAGCTTCATCCTGTGCACAGGAAAGCAGCAGAGATGGAAAAGGGTCGCCATTCGTAGCACTTAGAGAACAGGCGTTCTCCCTCCACTCCTAAACCTACCTGTCAGCTCTAAACATCACAGCACTGCTGTGGCCACATCGAGAGCAGGGAACAACAGCCCGGCCGCTGGGCGTTCACATGACAGGACACGAGTGGAGGGGCCTGTTTTGCCACACACAACCCTGAACCTCCTGAAAATTTACGTTTACCAAAAATAGCCATTTGGAACATCTTGCCAAACAACATTTGGCAATAAGACTTTGATATTTATGACACACACAAAAGTTTTTGTTAACTCACTATTTGATTCCTGTTATTGTTTTTCCTCCATAAATTCTACCTGTAGCATTCTACCTGCAGCCAGCTTATTCACTACTGGTTCAAGCTTTTAAATGTGCTGGTATTACCAGCACTTTTACACAGCCAAGTAACTTAATTGCTCTTTTAAAATTCTCCAAACAAAAATTAAAAAAGAGAAGCAGCAGCAAAGAGCTCTGCACACTGGCACCAGTCTACATTGCAGTCAAAAAAAAAACAAACAAAAAAAAACACCACAACAAAACAACCCAAAACTGCACACCAAACCACATCACATACAAAAAAAACCAAAAACAAACAAAAAAACAAACAAACCAGAAGTCATGACATTGTATTTTTTTTTTCTTTTTGAGCTCATCTCTGTCTCGGCACATTGTCTTGTCAGAGCATGAAGTCCAGATGTCCTGTATCTCGATGACATTTGCATGCAATTAATACATGTTCACAAATAGTCCAGATCTGTAAAACTGACATTATTTTTGTGGTTTTAATAATCATAACTCCATTTTACCAACTTACTTATAAGTTCGTAAGGAAACTAACTTTTAAACACAGTCTCTCCTTGAGGAAGAAAACAATGATTCAACGCTCCCAACCACGAGGGAGTGGTAGGGAAATTGATGAAAGCGAAGACAAACAGCAGCAACATTAAGTGAAATTTGGCTTTAATTCTGATGATGTACTCAAGCGACTCTCCAAGTCTACACCTCAGTCCTAAGAATAAGCAGTCCTTTTTTGGAAGGACAAGATTTTTTTTTTTACTTTAAAGTCCTAAAATGAAGACTCCACTGAATACAATGTGGATTGAGCCACAGGACAACATGCCATAAAAAATAAAATCCAAATAAAAATCAGGTTCAAATATCAGCGTCCATCATGTCTCATTCATCACATTCCTACTAGCACCTAGCTGCTCAAAAAATAACCACACTGACACCAATATTACTAAAAACCGAATTACGCATATAAAAATAAAAGGCTATTTCCAACTTGCCCATAACATCAGTATGAAACAACAGGAGAGAGCACTTGTCCCTAAAGCAGGTAACGGGCAGCTCTCACAGCAGATGAAAGTTCATTCCTTTACATGAAAGGAAAGCATTCCTAACTATCAACGGACCAATTCAGAAATGAGGCGCGTGCTCTCTTAACTGCAGTTTCCACCAGCTTTTCCGCACTGGCAGCAAATCTGCCTTTTCCACGAGTTTGATGTGGAGCATCTGTGGTGCCCCTGAGCTCACAAATGCTTCTCCCCGCTCCCCCAGCCCACTGCTGGTCCCGGCCCCCACCCACCCCCGGCACACCGCCCTGCCGCGGCAGCGGTGGAGAAGGCAGCAGCGCTGTTCTGTCCCTGTGCGGGGCCGGCCCCGCAGTTCCGCCTTTACGTGCCGAGCGCCCGCGGCACTGCGCACGTGGGGCGGGCAGCGGCGTGTCCTTACCGGGAGGCAGCAGCGAGCGCGGCGGCACCGCACCGCAGCACCGCATCGCCGGGACGGGCAGCTCCCACCTGCAGTACCGGGCTTGGCTCGCCAGGCGGCAGCACCGAGCACGGGCGACAGCCACACTCCGCTTGCGCGACAGCTGAGCTGCGGTATGGGTATTCCGGCGCCTGAAAGCCCGCAGAAAACCGCACGAAACGGGGAACAAAACTACACCGGGACCCGCGGGAGTAGCAGGAACTACGCCACTCCACGTACGCCCGAGAGCAGTGCGGCGATGTGGCAGCAAGAAACTGCACCTCCCTGCACGCATTGGAAAACAGAGCATGGGCACTGGGCATCTGAGTGCGGAAAGACTACAACTCCCGGCGTGCTCTGGGTCGCCGTCACGTCTGACCGCAGGCCCCGTGCCCCACGACTACACCTCCCAGCATGCCGCGACAAGGAGCCGTCCCTGCGGGGACACCGGTCGCTCCCCGCCCACCGCCCCAGCGCAGCCTCGCGGTCCCCAGCGCGGCTGCCGGCAGCCCCCGCCACTTTCTGTACCCGTACTCAGACCCCGCTGGCTCGGTCGCCACCGGCTCCCCCCCACGCAGGCACGGCCGCACTCCTCCCGGCTTTTCCCGGGACCCGCCGGTCCGGCTCCCGCTCACCTTCTCCATCGCTGCAGGCGCAGCCGCAGCCCGGCGGCGCTCGGCGACCGCTCCACTCCCCCCATGGCTCGCACTGGCCCCTCCACGGCCACCCGGGGCAGGGCAGCACCAGCCCCTCCAGCAGCACCCACCCCTTTACAGGGAGGGGCCGTCTCCATCACCCTCACTGCCCGCACCTGGGGCTCCTCCAGCCCCGGCCCGCAGCTGGAGCCCGGCAGGAACTGGGGGCCATCGCCTGACCCCCACACTGCATCACCTCCTCCCCTGGGCTCCTCACAGCCCCTGGCCCCGGGCAAAGGGAGCAGAAACGCAGCCATGAAGCCAAAGGAGACAGCGAGTGTTTTCTTAGTCACGCACACATAACAAGTCCAAGCAGTGACCCTGCTCTGGAGCTTGCAACCTCTGATCCCCGCCGTGTCCTCCACAACACCTCTGCAGTCGTTCCAGGAGCCATGCTCCTGGGTTCCATGGGGAACAGTATCCCGGAGCTCTGGGCTGCTGGGCAGACTTCAAGGCTGCCAAAAACAAAGAGCAGGGCGCAGAACACTAGAAGAGAAGAGAAAAGAGGCAGCTTGCAAGACAAGGGGGTGTAGCAATAAATCACAAAAAAGGGAACAGGATAGCGAGAGAAGAATGGGGACAGGGAGCACAACAGAGGTGGGCAAAGAAGCAGTGGGGAAGAGGAAGAGAGGCAGCAGAAAGACAGAGAGGGAGCAGGACAGAGACCAAAGGACAGAAAGCAGGATGGAGGTGCAAGAAAAACCTGAGCCAGGCAGCATGACAGAGAGGGAGGTAAAGACAACTAGGTGCAGGAAACCAGAGCAAGAGAGATGGAGCAAGATAATAACATAACAGGGCAGAGAAGAAGGAATGGAAAAACAGGGACAGGGAGCCGTGACATCAAGTGTTGGATGAAAGAGGTGAGAGCAAGGAGACAACAGAAAAAAACCTCATAGAGCTACATGCTAGAGGGCAGAGAGGGGAGAATGAAAAAATAGGGACAAGGAGTCTGAAAAGAAAAAAAAAAGAGAGAGCTGGAGAACAAACAGTAGAGTGATGCAAACAGAAAGTACAGGGGCAGAATTATAAATCAGGGTCATCGGGGAGCCAGAGACAGCAAGTTGGATAAAGGAGAAAAGCGAGAGGCTACAGGGACAGAGGGAAGAATTGAAAAACCTGAGACTGGGAGCTGGACAGACAGAGAGGCAGAAATAAATGGGCAACAGCAGCAGACTACAGGAGAGAGAGGGAGCAATAAGGACAGAGGACCAGACAAAACACAATGTGAAATAATAAAAACAGGACTGGGCTACAGGGAAGAGGAAAGAATTGAAGAACAGAGACTGAAAAACTAGACAGGAGTGACATGGAGAATAAAAAAAACAAACCAGTGACAACTTACAAAACAGAGAGCGAGCTGCAGGCAGGGAGGGATGGAGGGGAAACAAACAAATTGCATGGAGCTACAAGACAGAGAATGTAGAATTAAAACCCAGCATTATAACCAGGTGTGCTACCTTTGTGGATTTAGCCCCTAGCAACCACCTCTGTGCAGAAATGAAAGAAATACCTCTGCTCTGTGCATAAAAGACTGGCTTACTGCACACCGGGTAAAACAAACCCAGATGTGGGACAACAAGACAGATAAGGAGCAGGACAGAAAGCTGGAACAGGAAAGGAAAAAGTGATGGGAGGCTGAACAAAGGCAAAGAGAAACAAAGACAAAGTAGGCACAGGAATGGAAGCAAAATAAAATAGCCGTGGCCTGCAAGACGGAGACAGAGACATTAAAAAACAGCCATGGGGAGGAGCGTAGAATGACTGAGAGAGAATAAAGAGACCAAGAGCAGGACAGCTCTGGAGGAACAAATCAGCTGTGATGAGTACTGACAAGAGAAAGACCAAGAAATTAAAAAAAAATAGTGAGGGAGAGAGAAAGGAAAGAAGAGACACCCCTGCTGAACAGGGGAATACAGTTAGAAGAGACAGGAGAGCAACTGGGACAGACAGAGAAAAACAGACAATAAAGCAAGAGAAAGCAGGGCAGAAGGGCAAAAAGAGGAAAAAGGGAGTGGCAGCTGGGCAAAATAACAAAAAAAAAGCACTGACCAAAGAAAATAGACAGAAAAAGGGACTGGAAGAAGGCAGAGGTAAAAAAAGCACAGTGGAGATGGGGAAAAAAAAACCAACCTTGCATAGGAAGCAGGACAGGGAAGAACATGAATATGAGCAGGGTTCAGGATAACAGGATATAGCAAGAAACGACAGGACAGGGAGCAAGACAGACTGACAGACAAAACAGAGAGGGGGAGAGAGTGAGTATGCACTCATGAGAAGCACGGGGGTTGGAGAAATTAAGATAGATCTTGAAAGGGCTACAAAGGCACATCAACTTAATAAAGGCCAGGGAACAGCATGAAGGCCCAGAGACAGCAAGAGATGAACAGGAAGGAAAAAAACAGGCAGCGAGAGACAGAATGGAAGAAAAACAGCAACACCAAGCAAGACAAAGGCATACAGTGAGAAAGGGAAGGGAAGAGAGAGACAAGAGGGTAGGGACTCAGAGCAGCATGTAAAGGCACAGAGAGGAAACAAACACCAGAAAACAGACCAGAGAAATTGCAAAGAAAAAAAGAGAAGGATGCAGACCAGCACAAAGGGAAACAACAAGAAAAAAAAAGGATGGCTGCAGGATAGAGACTGAGAAAAGTAAGACTGAAAAAAACAGAAGGAGAAAGGAGAACAACAGCCCAGATACAAAGAAAAAGGGAGCAATATAAGAAGAGAGAGAAAGGGAAAGAGAAAGATGGAGAAAGAGAAAAATGGGAAAAGATGAGATACAGGGAAGCTAAGAAAATCACAGCAGCATGAGAAAAAGGGAAAGAGGCAGCTGGGGGAGGGCCAAGGAGGCCCTGAGATGGAGAGGAGGGGAAAAGGGGCCCCGAGGGCCCAGGACTCACCGCAGCTCTCAGTGCTCCAGGGAGAGTTTGCCAGTTCAGACCCTTCTTTCTCCTCTCTTCCCTTCCTCTTCTGCCACTCCAGTTGCTTGTCTGTCCCAAACCTAACAAAAGAAGGGTATGCATTAAAGCTCTTATGAGACAAAGCTTCTAGAAACATAGCCTCACTCACCCACTACTTGACCATACCACATCTTAAATTATGCATATAGACCCTGCAGTGCGCTTTGGCGATCTAGCCTGCTGCGGCCTTCAAAATACCATTCTTCCTCACCCAGAGAGGCAGGCTGTCTCTTTCATGCAGTGGGAGACAACTGCCGGTCAGACGGCCTTCAGTTACATCTTCCGGAATACCAGTTCAGTGATCGGTGTCTGCCTTCGTCCGACCGGACTGTGCACCAGATTGCGGCTTTGCCTCCACGTTGCCCTTGAGAGAGTGGCTACCTGGAGCAGCTCCACAACCACTACTGCCCAAAAAGAAGAGGAAAAGGCACTAAAAAGCAAGTACATAGGACAAAAACAGACCATCAAGACACTGGGAATGACATCGAGAGTCTAAAGCATCAGCCAGGCAAGCCTTGCAACTGTCCTTGCACCCTGATTTAACCCCAGTCAGCAACTAGGCAGCACACAATTGCTCAATCCCTGCCCCCGACCCGATGGGATGGGGAGAGACTCAGAAAGGTCAAAGTGACAATTCTTGTGACTTGAGATAAAAACAGTTTCATAGTAAGGAAAAAAACACCACCACTAGTAAGGAAATGAGGAAAGAAAGAAATACAGAAAAATAAAACCCAAGACATGCAACTGATACAAATGAAAACACTTTTAAGTTTCAAATAAAAATATGTCGAGTGTTTTCATTTTAGCATGAAAGCTGGGGGTGGGGGGCACTGGGCAAGTTGGGGAATACAGGCAGCACCCTGAGGATCCCAAGACAGAGGGGTTATGGGGAGGTGGTGCCAACAAGTGGGGCATCGCACAGGGGTGGAGCAGTGGGAATGGGGACACAAAACAAGAGTGCAGGGCATGCAACGGGCCAAACGCAGGGGAAAAAACTCACAAGGGAGAAAACCTTACACAGGGGGGGTGTTTTAGTGAGAAGCATTTGGGAGGGCAGAGAAACACACAGAGAGGGACAGTGAAGATGGATACGAGGGAGAGACAGACACACAAGGACAAGGGGTATGTGCGGGTAGAAAGGTGCATAGGAGAGACGTGCATAGGGATGACCTACGGCAGGGGGTCCACGCAAGATAATGCACAGCAGATAACTCACTGGGCATACCCTGCACGAGATGACCCATGCCAGACAACGTACCCACACTGTGTAATCCCCAGCAATAACCCCTCCATCTTCCACCAGGTCACACCAACTTTCCCCAAACCAGGTGGCTTTTTTTTCCTTGTCCATAATATACAAATTACTTTTCCATGGGCACAACATGCTCCAAAACACACCTCATTTGATTTCTTATTTGTGTCTAAATATTTAGTTGAAAAACTACAGAAGGAAAACTCCCACATTATTAACATTCACTTTAAAATCCATGTGGCAAGTCCCTTCGGAAAAATGCAGTCACGCATCATAGACATACCTTGGATTTGCGGACCACTACGGCTCCTTTCCATCTGTCTCGTACTTTCATGGCCAGGGAAAGGGAAACCACAGTGAAATGCTGGCAGTAGACATTCATCATTGAGGGGGAAAAACCCTGTAGCATTAAGTTAGCTAGGCATCTGAAGCTTTCTTTTTTGGGGTACGTTTGCCAAGACTACAATCGAGTAGACAAAAAAAAAAGTATGTCGCATCACCTTTGGTACAGCCACTAGAGCTTTTGCATTATTCAAACAGCCATGCTTTTTTTTTTTTGACTCAGTGGCTCCTTCAGTTTCACTAGATTCACTTGCCTACATACAGGCAGGGGACAGACACAGACAGCTACATACATTTTCTGAAGCTTCCGTTGAGCCCAAGTTTCCCCACCATATCCCAGGTTGAATATTTTTGCTTAAGAGCACAGCAACCCATCTGTCTTTGTTAACTCTCTTGCTGCAAAAAAAAAAAAACACAGCAATTTTTTTCAGGCCATTTCTCCAAATGGTCAAGATCCTCTAAAACCACAGTTGTGACATCCAACCTACCTCGGGTCCCCTCCCAGATTTGGACTGTCCTTAGATTTAACAGGGACACACTTGATTCCATCTTCCAACACAGCACCGCTCTCAGACACAGAGCGCAACCCTACAGACGTCCACACGCACCTCGCTGTTTTGATAAGGAGCCTCTGAGCATCCCTGTGAGCACAGCAGCATGAGCCACATTGGTTTTACCTACACCCATTTCTGCCAATGCAGTTTCTGAAGCTTTAAACTGTAGATCGTATCTTGACACCTCGCCATAGATGAAGCAAGTCATAACTAGACTTTCACAAAAACCTAGTAACAAAAACTGCAAACTTACTGCAGCAATAGCTTCATAATTATTTATACCTGGAACAATGGAGAAAAACAACACAGCTTCACCATGTGCACAGGAAAGCAGCAGACAGAAAAAAGTCTGCATTCATAACCCTTAGAGAGAACAGGCCTTCTCCTTGCGTTCCTCAACTCATCCGTTACCTTGAAACATCACACCGCTACTGTGGCAACATACAGAGTACGGATCAACAGCCCTGCCACAGGACATTTATGAGACAGGACACAGAAACACAGGGATATGATTTGCTTCACACAACCCTGAATTCCCTGAAAATTTATGTTTACCAAAACAGCCATTTGGAACACATTGCCAAACTTATGTTTGACATACACAAGTTTCTGGTAACTTGTTATTTGCTTTCTGTTACAGTCATTCTTCCTTCAGATGTTCTCCTTGTAGCCAAGTTGTTGGCTACCGGTGCAAGTATTGACCTTCCTGGTATTACCAGCACATTTACACCGGCATCTAACTTAACTGCTCTACTAAAGTAATGCAAATGAAAATTACAGCAGTAAAATAGGAATGAAAGAAATGGAGAACTCGGGGAGCAACAGAGCTCTGCAGGCTAGCACCAGTCTCCAGTGAACTCTATTAAAAAAGAAAAAACACAGACAAAAAAAAATCAAACAACAACAAAACAAAAAAAATTACATTTTACCTTTTTTCCTTTTGGAGCTCGTCCCCGTGTCAGCATATCGTTTCATCAGAGCATGAACTCCAAATTACCTGTACCCCAATGACATTCACACGTGATGAATATGCACTCAGAAATAGTCCCGATGCGTAAGACTGGTGTCATTTTTATGGTTTTAATAACCCTATCTCAATTTAAGCGACTTAGGCATTTCTGAGGAAAGTAATTAACTGTAAAACATAGCCTCTCCTTGGGTAAAAAAAAATATGAATCAGCTCCCAATCACAAGGGAGCAGTGGGCAAGCTAATGAAAATGAAGACCAACAGCAGCAACATTAGGTTAAATTTGGCTTTAATTCCAATCACATACTTAAGCGACTCTCCAAGTCTATACCTCAGTCCTATGAATGATTAGTCCTTTTTCAGAAGGACAAACTTTCTTACCTAGAAGTCCTAGATTGAAAGCTCCGCTGAACAGAACTGGATTGAGCCGTTCTATGTCACTACATCGAGCCACAGGACAACAGGTCATCAAGGCTCTAATGAAAGAATAAAAATTAAGGTTAAACATCACTTACCATAATGTTTCAGTCATTACATTTCTACTGCCATCTACGTGCTCAAAACTTAACTATAGTGGCACAAGATATAGTAAAAATTGAGTTACGCACATAAACGGAAAAGTCCATTTCCAACTTGCCCGTAAAATCCGTAGGAACAAACAAAAACATTTGACCCCAAAAAAGGTAACAGTAGCTTGAGGAAAACACAACTACCAAGGGACCAATTCAGGAACGAGACACTCTGTTGAAGTGCCACGTTTCATCAGTTTTTCTGCACTGGCAACAAACAGATTTGCCTTTTTCTCTGTGGTGTTTGACATGGAATTACTTGTAGTGTCCTTGACCTTAAACCTTTCTCCCCGCTCCTCGAGCCCCACATGTGCGACTACCTAAGCAGCAAGCGTAACCAATCATGTAGGGTTTTTTTTACAACGCAGAAGGTGACACCAGGAAAAGAGGACACCAAAATTGATCCTGTTTGTCACACCCAGACAATGGCAAAAACAGCCAAGAATTCTGCTAGAGGTGTCAAGCAAGGCCAGGCCGCATACCCAGGACCTGTTTCTCTTCCCTTCGTCAGGTACCAGGGGGACAGCAACGCTTCCTGCTGCCGCCTCGCATGTGCCCACTTGCAGCGGGACTGCCTCACGAGACCTGGGGGACCCTCACCTCATTTTTGCTCTCTGGAACAGGAGACACCATCCACACAGATAGAGACGAGTAGCATGGATTTAGTCCTCGAGGGGAGAGGCCAGGCTCTCGCTGGCAGAAGGGCAACTTGCCTCCCTGTTGCATGTAGCTGCTTCTTGAGGCCAGCCCTGCTTGCGCCTGGCCCCTCTTCTGCCTTGCTGGGAGCACAGTCCAGCAGATAGATGTTCCAGGAAATAGACGCTCCAGCTCATTGTAGCTCCTGTTCATTACAGTTGCAATTAATTTTGGTTCAGGCTCATGCATGCTCTCAACAGTGGACTCTTTGTCTCATTGCAGCTCCCGCTTGCTACAGTTCTCGCTAAGTTAAGTCGCAGCTCTGCACTGAAACACCAGATTTTTTTTGTTCTCCTCACAAGGTCCAGCTATTTGGAACAGTTCTGGTTTTTGACAAGGTCATAAATCAATCACTGTCACAACTTTAATATTACTATTAATCATCGTGGCTGTACATCGTATAAATATTGATTAATTAGTTTGTATGTTTAATTACCTAATAACAATTCTAGGCAGTATGCAACAAAGAGCCAGACCCGAAGAGGGCATATGGGGTCTGGAAAGTGCCTTCACCCTCAGAAACCATCTCTGACATAGAGTTTGGCTGGGTGCACATAGGCCTCCAGAACTCTGGTGTCTGATGTGACCAGACCCCCACCTGTGGGGAGGGTCCATGCACCCTGCCTACCCCTGCTGTCCCCCACAGTCCCCAGTGCCCTCCCAAACCCCCTGCAAAACCAGCCAAACTGACTTCTGATTTTGGCCCCCAAGCCATCTCACTCAGTGCCCATTTCTGAGCCCAAAACCGCCACTACCGAGCCTGTTCTCAAACCCAGCAATGTAGCACTTTTGACCTCTGTTCTGAGCCCAAAATCACACGACTTAGTCCCCTCTGTCAGGTCCTGAAAACGCATGACTCCATCTGTTTCTGAGCCCTAAAATCAGCCGTATGAGCCCGTTTTCAAGCCCCAGGAACAGAAAACCTGGTTTCCATTTCGGGCCCCAGCTCACCCCAGCTTCTTTCTCCCCGTGTGCGATGCCGAGGGGTGGGGCAGGGTACAGCCCTGACCCCCAGGGTCCCCCCATGCAGACTGGGGAGCGCTTGGGAACTGCGCAGGGTCCAACCCCAGGGCAGCCTGCCCGCCCCCCAGGAACCCCCAGCAAATCCCGCGGCAGCGCTCGGCCCAGAGCCGCTCTTACCGGGGGATGCCCCACCCGAGACCCACAGAGCCCCCTCGCCTGCGCAGCCGACCGCCCCCGCCCCTATTTAAGCGCCGCCCGGGCCGCACCCCCCTCCCTTTAGCCCGCTGCCCGGTCCCGGGCCGAGTGCTGTTCTCCGCCCCGCCGCGTGTCCAGCCCTGTCCCATCCCGTCCCGAACGGGGAGAGCTGGGTACAAGTGCGGAGCCCCCGGGCAGCGCTTGCTCAAGCCCCACCGATGGTCCCATGCTGCTGCTGCTGCCTGCCTTGCCGGGCCCCCTCTCCCCAAACCTTCCCCCTGCCCCGCACAGTGGGTGGCACACGGAATCCACGGGCAGGGGCACCCCGGGTAGCTGCAGGGCCAGGCTGCCCTGGGCACAGGGCACTGCTGTAGGGAGGCAGCAGAAAGATGAGATCGGGGGGATGAGCATAGGAAGCTTTTGGAGGGAAAGGTGATGCTCATTTCCCTTCCCAGCATCTAAAAAGACCTAACACCATGCATGCTTTCCTCTTTCCTAATAAATAGGTTTCTAAATGACACCCAACAGAGTGAGTGCCTTCCTTACTGGGAGCGGGACACATCAGCACCCTGTGTGATACAGCAACCTGCAGAAAAACATACTTGATTCTCAGAGCTGGCATGAAATCTCTGCTTCTCTTGGCTTCGTTTTTTTTTTCAGCCACTGTTCAGCAAATGCAGGCCACCTCTGAAGACCCCACGGCACTCCGGCGCTTCGAAAGGCAGCACGGTGCACTACACATCTCACACACCCATGTTCCAAGTGTCTGACAAAAGCATCGCTTTCTGCCATGAGAAGCCAGATCTGTGCTCTGAGATTTGTCTGACACATCGCTCACTGCAAGTTCCCTGGTTATTTTCTTTAACCTTTCTCCCCATGTTTCTGATATACTGCATCAACAGTAACACCTAAGTACCAGGGGAAGTTTGCTTGAGGACTTCCTAGCAACAGTCTTTTTCTAGATTTTACTTCCTTCGTCAGTTAATGTAAAACATCACAGCAGATCCTCCTGCAAGACCCAACGTGAAACCCAAAACAATTTCGGTACATGCTACCAAGATGACCTGCCACAGGGAATGACAGTCCACCCTGAGAAGTACTATTAGCCACGCAACACAGAGTTACTGGATAAAGTAACCGGACAGGGATAAAACTGTGCTATCAGCTGTGCATAGCCCACCTCTGAAGCAAACAGCCCTCTCCCAACAGCCTTCCGCATCAGCCTTCTGCTCCCCACCAGCCAAGCCCTTAACTGCGGTAAGCAGGGAAACAACTCAGGCACTGCCGAACAGAGGGAAAGGCTGAGTCCACTTTCCATGTAGCACAGAAAGAGAAGACAGTTTCACAACTGCACACAAGACCTTTGCCTCACTGGAAGCTCATCTGAAATTCCTGGTTTAAGTGTACCTGTTACAATGCCTTCTCATTCAGAGGGCTTTGGGAATTAAGGTGCATCAGCTTGGGTTTAAGGTCCCCTTGGCAAACGCCACAGATGTACGCAAAAGCTATGTCACCACAGGCACTTTGCGAGCTGGAAAAATACAAAGCAAAAACTTCCATTCATTAGCCAAGCTGTAAATGAAGTTTTAGCCAAACTTAGAACTTAAGTTCTTCCTAGGGTCACACCACAGATGTGAAGCACAGTCTATTTCCTAGATCTATGTGTTACAAAAGGTTTGGGGGGCTGCAGTATAATTCCGCAAGGCAGAGGAAGCGAGGAACCTCAAATATGAGCTATTTTGTGTCAGAACAAGCCCGGTGTTGACAAACTCATTTCTGCGCATGGTTCGCAAGCCCATCTTAACACCACCCTGCATCTCCGACTTGCACCTTTTTAATACTCTAGGGCTCAGCAAAGAGGAGGAATGCAGGCTGAGTCCACAGCAGTGTCAATGAAAGCTACCAAAGGGGAAGGCCAATGGGTAAAAACATCTGTGATAAACCCAATAGATTCAAACAGATCGTCACCCACCTGCACATACAACGAAACTCACTCAAGTACTCTGAAGCGAAGTCAATACCCCACTGACTCAAGGAGGTGTCTGCCAGGGACTACACTGTATTTATAAGAGGCCAGGTGACCTGCCTCAAGGAAAATAATACCTGAAGCAAAACACCATCCCTCAGATGACGCCCAAAAGTCATCACCTCAGTGATCCTCGTGTTTGCTGGTATTTTTATTTGACAAACAGACTTTTATCCATGGGTCTAAGAACTTGAGACATGACCAGCAGTGACTAGTGGTTTCAAGGCAAGAGGCCCTCTCAGCCAGGCTGGCTCTCAACAGCATTGCTTTGGCAGCAGTACCATAGATGCTTTCAGTGAGGTGAAAATCAGAACCTCTCTAGAACAAAGCTATAACCCAAATAACATCCCTCCTGAACATATTCCCCTCACCCCCTGTCAGCAAAGCAGTTGAGACAGCTGCTACCTACAGGTGATAGTCCATGCACTCAGTTACACTGCTTACAGGCAACTTGAGACACAAGGTCTCTGAACAGTTACTTTCATCACAACAGCTTTGCCCCATCAGCACTTTTTGTCACTCCAGCCACTCCTTATCAAGTCCTCTTGTGCACGCCTAATATAAACACCTCAGGGAGAGCACAGGGCCTGTAGCACATACAGTCAGGAACAAATTATACAAGTGACAGGGGAATAGGAATATGGACAGAACACAAGGCAAAACTAACCCCAGCTTGAAAGAGAAACCAACAGAATATCCTCTGTTGACTTCATTTCCTGTTCAAAAACCTCTAAGCCTCCTCTCATCAGCGGAGTCCTTGCCCTTAGCCAAAAGGCAAAGGAAACGGCTACCAAAGTGTTTGTCAACTGGTAAGGGAAGAACATCATTGCATGATACACAAGCTGTTAGCACCAGCTCAGGAGCAGTCCTGTTGAGCTCTCCATGAGCCCCTCAAAGAGAGTGGTGCAGCCAGCCTCTACTCCACCACCCCACCCCTTCACTGCCAGACCCACCTAAACCATTAACTGCAGAGCCAAAGCCAGGCACCCAGCTGGAAAAAGGTTGGGGAACTGCCCTTCCTCAGGCTCCTGATTCCACAGGAGGATGCCCCCCTGTGCAATCAGCTCTGTGCTCGGCCCAGGACCTGGCAGAATTCAGCCGTAGAGAGGACAGGATTAAGTGGGGAAGGTTTGCTCAGGAGCTGCAGACACAGCTTCGCTTTAAGCAGTTTCTAGCTATCACATACCAAATGGGGGGAACTAAGTACTCAAAATTAGTGTACTGGACAAAAAAAAAAAAAAAAAAAAAAAAAAAACAATTTAGTGGGTTTTCTTTTCATTAGGATTTTTAGGGGGTAAGAATCAAGACATCCAGGACTTAAGCTTTGCTGATGCACGCATTGGCTAGACCCTCCTTCACATTTAGTCACTAAACCTCAGTCAGTTCCACAATTTGTCACAAACTCTCAGCAATGGATCCTTTTCTGTAGAGAAGTAAACAGACCAATACACTGCCAAGTTTTGCCCTTCACCTTCCACCAATGCTGACAATAACTACATACAGTACCAGGCAAGGCTCAAAAAGTGCACATCCAAGTTGAACTGACTTACCTTAAGTTAAGCAGAAAGTCAGCAAAACCAATATTCTCTCGCTTCTGAGGCAAGCCATATCATTGCTCTAGAAAAAAAAGCAAAGAGGCACACATTAGTCAAGCAATTAGCAAATAAACAACTTAGTTTACCAAATACCATGGTGTTTCATGCACAGAAGAAAACAACTTTTTTTTTAGTAGTTAAAATATTAATGGAAGTTACTGGCTGGTTACAGGAGCGAGCTTCATTCTGACTCACGTATTTACGGCTTTACCAGAGGAAGCAGTTTTAGGTTCTTTCCATCTCCTCCTAACACTTGGGAAAGATATTTTCCACCAAAGTCCTTAGCAATTTCCTCTTAAGAACAAAAGCAACCATTAGGAATGAGCGAGAAACAATCAAAGATTTGAGCAAGATTAAGCTAGCCGTTTTCTGACAACACAGAACAAATTCTGGAGCTGGGCGGCACTCTGTTCTTTCTCTCCATAAGCAACATTGCACACATCTGCTAACACATACTTATCATAAACAAAGCCATCTCCTGACCAAAGGCCCTAAAGTGCTCTCACCTCTGCAATACTAAAAAAACTGGCCAAAAACATTTGACTTGCAGATTCACATTTCAACTCCACTGGTGGCAGAAAGCAGGAAAAAAAAAAAAATCTTCTCCTCTGTGATGTAGTCATCACAATAATTCTGCAGCAGGTGGGAAAACAAACACACTTCCTCCCCCACAGCCACTCCAAGTGAAATCAAGAAGCACTCATGCTTTTAAACCGTCTAGGATTGCCGTAAGCAATGCGAGACCAAAAGCAGACTCCTGACTTGCGCATAGACTGCAAGGGTGATCTCAAGTGTGAGGACTTACGTCTGCAAGGTTGGATTGCGATTGCCCAAGTTCATTTAAAGTGTTTCATGTTCCCGAGAACATCAAGACTACCACAAACTGATGATTTTTTTAACGTGTAGCATTTTGGCTCTTATGCACCACCCCTCCCTCCCCAATTCATTAAGACAAAGCAGAAGTCTTTATTCCCACTGCACACAATTAGTGTGCAGTAGTAGGTTCTTACTTCGTCCCAGAAAATGATCCCACAAGAACATTTTGATCTAGACTCAGATCCACTCTGCTTTAAATAACCCTATTGACAACACTTCCTCTATCCGTCTACCATCAGTGAAGGCAGTAATCTACGAGGCCAACAGCAGGAGAGAGGAGGAAAGCAAGGACAGCCTCTTTCAGAGCGGGCAGGACAACACGCACAGCATGAGCACACACAGGAGACTGCATTACCTGCAAAGCACAACCTCTGCCTAACGGCAGAAGGACCACCTCACATTGCCTCATCTCGGGTAAAACCATTTTGATTAATGAATGCCCGCCTTCACTACACACACCTGCTAGGTACCATTTCTGCCATCCTGCCCTTGTTCCTACAAGGCCACTACCTCTCTTCCTGTCTCCCTGACAGCTGACCGCCCATGCACATCTTCAATCCAAGGGCTGTGCAGGTCCTGCCCGGCCAACTGCTAGGGCAGATGCTGCTACCTCAGCACTGCCGTCCCTTCCACACTGGGGCAGGTAACAGCTCTCTGCCAACAAGAAACCAACTTCGACAACAAAGTCACACCAACTTCCACTCAGGCCAGGCACATGGTTCAGTAAATGAACAGCTTTGACATTAATCAGATCCGCTCACTACAGGGTCTTGACACGGGCCAGAATCCGAAAAAACTGAGGCAGCATTGTGTCACTTAGACAGCTACTGGCACTCACTGCACCCAGGTGTCTTTGAGCCTGGATGCTTTCAGTGGGAGCCAGGTGTTCACTTTATGCTACACTAAATCTTGCCCTGGTTGGAGGCTTCCTGCCCTACCTGCCTCCAGAGGAGAACCGGCCTGGGACCCAGCAGGCTGGTCCTTAACAGGCACTAAGGCCCCACCAACTCACCATTGAGACACAGGCCTCTGCTCCTTCACTGTCCGGCAGCAGAGGAACTCTGTCACCTCCTGAGCCTCCACCTACATCCCTGGAGCTGAGAGACCACCCAGAACCCTGTGCAACTGGGCCCCTCAGCTGCTCAACTGCAAAGATCGGCTTCCTCCCATGCTAGGGAACACATATCCCTCCTTCCTCATCCCTGTAACTTCCAGAAGGAAAACAGCCCCTTCCAGGCTACCTGCATCAGCCCCAGTGCTGTTCTAGCAGAGCTCTCCTCTGCCTTTCCTCCCGGCAGCCTTTCTGACAACACCCTGCTTGCAGTCCCCTCTGAAACACAACAGAAATGCGGCTTGAGGCACCGCAGCCCTTCCTGAGGGCAAACATTAGCAGCTTTTTAGTAAGAGACAGAGACAACATGTTACAGAACCTGATCTAGAAAAACTGGGCTAAACGGTTTCTGAGGGCAGCCTCAGCAACTCAGCACACCAAGCATAAGACGTACTGCTCAAAAATAAAATAATTTATCTAAGCCTTCAAGAGTAACACCACACCACCGACCTCAAACGAACACTCTAATGATGAAAATAAAGAACACTTGTTTTGAAGGAGCTGCAGCAGACAGATCACCACCTCCTTGATTGCTCTCCTGCCCTTTTTTGTTCAAGCTGATAGGGTTCACCACCATGCAGAAAAATTCTGGCTAAATTTACATGGACTATACGGAACAGCCATGTGACCTAGCAAGAGATTCACAGCACAGGTATATCACATCGTGAGCTAAAGCATTTGTTACGCAGACAGAGCCATGCACTAAAGAAAGGCTGCTCACAAAAGGCCAGGCCTAGGACAGATATATATTAATTAAAAAGCACAAGGGGCTCTGTAACCCTGTGCAAACCTCGCCATGCCTACACACCCACACTTTCAGAAATAACCTACCGGAATGGCCGGACCGAGCCATTTGCTGCAGTCACAAGACACCAGACCATTACACGGAAAAACACGAGGTGGGCTAACAGATTTTAGACAAAAGCTACCTTCTCTTCCCCCCACTCAAGATCTTTCAGATTACAGACCTGCCGTCTGCCACACAGAATGGACTCAGCCAACAGGTTTTCAAACGGCCTGAAGAACCGCACCCTGAAAACGAGCGGGGAGAGACCTGCGTTTGACAGTCGTTTGCTGAACCGAACCGTTCCCGACCGGGGCTTCCCTGAGGGGTCCGCAGGCCACCGGCAGCCGCGCCGCACTTACCTGCGTCACGGCGTGTCGCGCCGCTCGCCAGAGCCGCCCGGGCCCGCCGGCTGCCCGAACTGCTGCATCCTCAGCCGGACCTCGACGAGGCGTCCCCCGCTGCCGACTCCATCTTCCCCCGGCCGAAACCAGACCGTCCTCCCAACCGCTGCTCAGCAACAAAGGGAGGCGGCCCCCCCGCCCCGGGTATTCCTCAGGCGAACTAAGGGTCGCCTCTCCACCGCGGGGGCAGAAGCCGCGCCCTGCGCTCCGGCCGCTCACCCCAGGGCCCGGGCTCACCCGCCGGCAGCCTCCGGCCCGCGGGCACAGCGGCGCTGCTCTCCGAGGCGGCTGACGCAGGCGAGGCTCATTGCTGCTGAGGGGATGGGGGAAGGCTGCCTCCCGCCGCCGCCTCGGCGCAGCCGGCCCAGCCCCCAGCAGGCTCCGCCAGCCACACCGCCTGCAGCGAGGGTCGGTCTTCGAAGCAGGACAGCAGAGTGGCCACGAAGACACCACACGGCCCGATCTTCTTACGGAGCGGCAGCTCAGACTCCACGCTGGCTGACCGGCCCGGCCCGGCCCGGCCCGGCTCACCCCTGCCGCACCCCGCGCCACACCCCACCTGAAGCACGTCGCGCGCGGGGCAGCCAGTAAAAGGAGTCGCAAGGCCCCGCCCACTCGTTGGCCCCACCCGCCGCGCGGGACCGCCCCCGCACCCAAACGTGGAGCGCCGGCGCCCCCTGCTGGGCAGTTTGAGCCACTGACAGCCAGCGCCCCCTCCTGGCCGAGACCACCTACTGAGCGCGGCATTCCGCGCCCCGGTCCGCCGCGCCCCCGTCCGCGTCCCCGTCACCCGCCCCGGTCCCCACGCCTCTCCCCCCCACCCCTGCCATAGTGCCCGAGCCATTTCCCACCGCTCGCAGCCGGGTGCAACGACCGGGCGCAAGGGGCGACTCCTCCCGTGTCCCCCGTCCCCCCGCGAGCCGGACGCCACGGCCGCCCGTGCGGTCCCGGGGGCCACCTCAACCCGCTGCTGCCGCCGGGCAGGGCCCTGCCTCATCCCGGCTGGCGCCGCAGCGTGAGAGGGCAGCGGTGCGTCGGGGGGACTCTGACAGCTGGGGAGTCTCAAAACCACTCGTTCCACTGAGGGGGGCAGAGAGCCCGTGCCAGCTCTCCGCGGTGAGGGATGCCAGGGTCAGAGGGGACTCGCCTGCAAGGCTGGGCCAGCTCCTTTGGAGGTGAACTAGCGGGAAAACATTGCAGGTCCTGGTCACGTCCCTGCCGCATGCTGTCACAGAGCTGCTGAATACAACTGCCATTGGTGACAAACACCGCATCATTGAGGAAGGGAGGGAGCAAAAAAGAAAGGAGCCTGTGGCCGCAGGCCTCCTCTAGCCACACGCAGGAGAGCTCGGGCCTGTGGGGCCATCCTGGCGGGTCACTGCCCTGCGCCACACCAGTCTGTGAGCTGGGGGCTGACCCATGCCTGGGGACCAGTGGTCAGCAACAAGCAGAGGGCCCGAGGCTAGCCACAGTCTGCTGAACAGTCTGAAGCGTGGGACATTGAAGGCCCATGTTTCCCTTGGAAATGTAGATGTCCGGCCTTGGCCTCCACCTTACCCATGCTGGCCCTGTGTGTGTGTGTCACTCCAGAGAAATTGTATTTTCCTTGTGCATAATGTCAACTGTCCATTTAGCTGTGCCCCCAGCAATTACTGATATTTTCAAAGGCTCGCAATGGATCTGGTTGATTACTGCTGTGATGCCTCACAGAAGAAGAAATAACCTCTTTCCAAGGGCCTGACTTTTTTTCTTACAGTCCATAGCTGGCTTTTGTCTCTACAGCATTCAGTTTGTCTTCTGTCAAGCTTCCTACCTGCTATAAAACATCTTGATGTTTTTTTACCACTTGCTCCACAACTCTCACCCTTCCCCTTTTAGCCTCCCGGCAGAGGAGACGTTCCCTGGGATGGCCCTTAAGTGACTGCCGAGTTATTCCAGCTCTCATGTTGTCCCTACCCAGCTGAGGGCGTCTCTGTCCTATGGGAGACAAACAGAAAGTCCTCCTGTGGTGCGCCACACCCCTTCAGTGACATTTGCTGCAATATGGGCCAAGTTAAAATGCGTCATCAGAAATTACAGAATACATAAATAAAGCAGTTGCTGGCTGCTGGGTACGGGCACGCTATAAACACATTTAGTCCTCCGCAGCGTTGCATGGCACCTCGGCCCACTGATCCCAGGGCTCACTGGGCTCAGAGAAGGGTCTCTCTGATGGCAGGACACAAGACAGTGCAAGAAGCCGGGCTGCCAGACAGAGTCGGTGCAGGATGCTTTCTTGTGCTTACACTGACAAGGGGCTAGACAAGGCTGGAAGTAGCGGAAATGCTGACTTCTTTTATTTGTGCAAGGTACAGTGCGCAACACAGCAGCTCACAGGAGAAGCACACAGTGCTGCTTGACTTTTATTTTCAGTTCCCATTAAGAGTATTTCCAAAGCTCCTGCCCTGTGCTGCACCACATGCCAGCTGGCATGGGCACCCGGACACCTGAGGGAACTGGTTGGTCTCAGAGCAGAAGGTATTCACTTTCCTTTGCACGAGGCTTCTAGGAGATTTCCTGCAATTTTAAATCCTGTATCAAATATAGCAGTCTCAAAATAGGGCATTTTTAAAAAGGCAAGAGGTTTTTAACTTCATGATCTACAGCCTGGCAAAGAGCTCCATTTCAGTGTCAGTTACTCAGCTTTCTCCCCTACCAACAAGGTCCCAGCCTCCCAGTGAGATCTTGCCAGACATACTCCCCTCAAGTTCGTGGCTGCATCAGCCACGGAAATGGAACACCGCAGCAAAACGGGCACATGAAACTGCGGTACAGGCTGATATGTATTGCTGCATGGGGCACTGCTTTGCCTGCAAGTTGAATCAAATCCTGTGTATAAGTCAGTCAGAGTATAGGCAGTCAAAGAATTTCCACTAATTTTAATGAAGCCTGGACAGAGCCCGTAAAGGAAGACACTGCATGCTTTGCTGGTTTCGTTTCCCTGCCTACTGGTAAGCTGTTGTGGAAACTTGTAGCTAGCAAAGCCCATCTAAACTGATAATAGCCATACACAGCTGAAGAGGGAGCAGACTGTGAAAGGAAAGACTTGCGCTTAAGGCTATGCACTGGAAACTTTAGACTATTTCGTGTTTTGCAGCATTAAAGAGAGGATTTTCCTTTTGGCATTTAGGCAAGCACTAAACATTGTGTGTGTGTGGGTGTGGGTGTGTGTGTGTGTGTGGGGGTGTGTGTGTGTGTGTGTGTGTGTGTGTGTGTGTGTGTGTGTGTGTGTGTGTGTGTGTGTGTCTCACAGAGGTTTTTGTCATAACTGCCCCCCCCCCAAAAAAAAAAAAAAACAACAACAAAAAAAACCAACAAAAAAACCCCATCCACCATACTCCACGGTTTAGGTAGTGTTTTCCCATTTTTTTTGTAAGCATTTACATATTTTTTTTAAATGCAGACCTAGCAATAGGATAGATTTAATACAGCTAGCAATTAGATGTGTGCATCTTTAAACTACTTGTTGTTTACAAAGCAACTGTACACCTTTGCAGTTTAAACAAATAAACTTCCAGCGCATGACATGCGCTTTGCACACTCACGTTCCATACAGCAGTCCAGATTCCTTGCTCTGTGTTGTACTTGTTGTCCCCAAGATTCCTATGGGAACGTGATAGAACAGGCCACCCTGGGGATAGAGCCACTTTCTGGCAGTAGAGTCACCTGCCTGGATGCCCTGCAGACAAATGCTGATTTCCCCACAGAACCTTTTGTCTCAGACATTTTCGCATTTGTGCAGGCCCCATACACTTTGGTTCATTTTATTTTTGGGCTGTGTGCACAGGACTTCCAGAAACAGAAGCAGATTCAGCCCAGTGTAAACATTCTTTGAACTATGCTAAACTATCTATCACAGATAGATAGCTGTACTTTAAACACTGCCTCTGAAACAGAGAAATTACGCTGTCATTAAAAGAAAAGGGGAAAACACGGCATTCAGGCTGTGGGGGTTGAACACCGTGCGGCAGATGGTGGGACGTTGGAAAGAAACAGTTAAGATGATTACACTGTGCTTAGTGTTGCAATGTGTGCTATTATTTTTAATTTTGAGGGCAGTAAAAAACAGATTCTCTCACTCATTTCTTGTGTGCTGTGTGAGGTCTCTCCCCAGCATCCCTATGCACCATCTTGCCTTTGCGTGCTGTCAGCTTGGCTTTTGTTCTGTTGCTCTCTGAGAAATCCATTTCTAACTGCACTTCCCCCTTGCCCTCATTGCTCTGTAACAAATACAGCTCTAACTGTGCGTGTGTGTGTTTGCACGGAGGGAAAAGCCCGTACTTCTGCCGCTAGAGAACATACTCTGCGAGGCAGGCGAGCTGGCGATGCTTCCCAACGGGACAGAGCTGAGTGCTCTGCCTGGGCTGCGGAGTCGGCAGCGCCTTCCCTCAACTCCTGCATCAGAGCAGAGATGCAGGTGGGCACCGAGGAGAGACGAGCAGGCAGGAACGGTAGCAAAGTGAGACAGAAAATTCCCAGGTGTGTGCTACTCAGAGTTTTTAGTGCGAGTGATTACTTTTCACCTGATCCTCGCAGCTGCCCCTTCGGGACTCAGGGAGAAGGGGGAGGTCGTCCTGCCGGTGCGGGCCAGCTCTGAATTATGGCACCGTTCCATCGCTGCTCTCTGCAGAGAGTTTGGGATTTCTGCTGCCTGCCTCTGCTACCCGCAGGACCTGACCGCGCTCAGCAGAGAGGCGGCCGCCCCAGTCCCGCTGCCCTCCCGCAGAACCCCCGCCCCTTTGTCAGCCCCGCCCGCTTTCCTCGCCTCCTCAGCCGCTCGTCCAGCGCTGCCAGCACCGAGCCTGACTCCGCCTCGCCCCGTCCCGTCCCGTCCCCGCCTGTGAGCACCCCACAGTGCCGAAATGTCTCCTCAAGTACGCGTGGACGAGACAAACGAGTAACCCAGCACAGGCCCTCTGCAAGCACCTTATTTCCACTTTTCCCCTCTCCTGACATGAACAAATGACTCAGGAAAAAGCTTCTCTGCCTAAGGGCCCACTGCATTTCTTCTGTTCTTTCTGAAAACTAGGTAATGCTTTCGGTAGCTCACCATTCCTTAGGAATTGCAGACTACAGAAATACCTGCACTGTTTCTGGCAGGTGAAAGCGGTAAGGGTACCTTCGCACAGCAAATCTCTCCTCTGTGGGGCTTGCTGAGGACTTAGCGATGGGAGAGAAAGTAGCTGAACTGTTGAGGTAGATAATACTGATATAAAAAATGGCGTGAAAACTAGTGACAATTGGCATGGTATGAAGTTGCCTAAATTGCCTGTTAATCAATACCATCTGCCAATAAAGTAACCTCGGTGCCCCAAAGGTTTGAGTTCCTACATAAAGGAGTGTTACAACATGTATTATTAATGTGTCATAATGTGTATTAACGTGTAAGTTTTTTGTACGAGAGGAAACAGCTGTCCCTACACACAGAGACTCCCTGTGATTGCAGGCAGGTCGGATTCAGCAAGATGCAGATGGGGTGTTTCTCTGTTCGACAGGGTCTGCCTCTCTCCCCAGGCTAGCAGCTGCTCTCCCGCCGGAGACGCTGGTGGGGTCCCGGCAACTTGCTCCTAACGGAGAGAAGCAGCACCAAGCAGGGAGGCAGCTGTGCTCTGCAGTGGGTGAAATGAGACTGGGTGTCAGGTACACCTCCCCTCCATGCTTTCTACTCAAGGTGTCGGGGTAGCGTGAGGAAATGTCTCCCTTCCTCCCAGATTAGTCCCTGGCTTTCCAGACTAAGGTCAGGTCTTCACCGTGGAACGAAAACTGACGGGCTTCTCTATCCCTAAGCTCCCAGCAATATCCAGAGGTAGCGCAGGATTTGACAGGTCTCATTCGCAATGAAAAGCAGCCTAGATTACCTTTCTCCTCCCTCTAAGCAACAAGCTCTCTCCGAACAGATGCTGCTTCCCTCTGCCGTGGCCTCCAAGGACCTTGCGGTAGAACAGGGAGAAGAAATTTCATCGTTACATGGCAAAGAGGGAGCTGAAGTCCCAAAAGCTTTAAACTCCTTGGGGATTTTTGAAGGCCCTCTGGAGAGCTGTGTGTACCTTTGGGTTTAGACAGTTCTGACAGTTCATCAATTTGACTTGGAGCTGATGCGAATATGTGAAATAAATTATAACAATTTGACACTGGAAAGCTTAAAAAAAAAAAAGAAGGCGATTCCAAATTAGATCCAGCTCTCTGCTCACTACGATGTTTAAAAATCCCTTGGAAACCAGGATAACCTGGGGCTTACTAAAAAAGCTCATTTATGAGAACACAATTCTTTGGTCTGTGTTGGGGGAAGGGAACCTCAAAGTGAAATACAAAGCCAAAAAAGAGGGGAGTGACAAGTGGCGCTCCTCAGGGGTCTGTGTTGGGCCTGGCCCTGTTCAACATCTTTGTCGGTGACATGGACAGTGGGATGGAGTGCACCCTCAGCAAGTTCACCGACGACACCAAGCTGTGTGGTGCCGTCGACACGCTGGAAGGGAGGGATGCCATCCAGAGGGACCTGGACAGGCTGAAGAGGTGGGGCTGTGCAAACCTCACGGAGTTCAACCAGGCCAAGTGCAAGGTCCTGCACACGGGTCGGGGCAATCCCAGGCACAAACACACGCTGGGCGGAGAATGGATGGAGAGCAGCCCTGAGGAGAAGGACTCGGGGGTGCTGGTGGGTGAGAAGCTCAGCATGGCTGGCAATGTGCCCTTCCGGCCCAGAAGGCCAACTGCATCCTGGGCTGCATCAAGAGGAGTGTGGCCAGCAGGTCAAGGGAAGGGATTCTCCCCCTCTGCTCTGCTCTGGTGAGACCCCACCTGCAGCACTGCGTCCAGCTCTGGAGCCCCCAGCATCAGGACATGGACCAGTTGGAGAGGGTCCAGAGTAGGCCACAAAGATCATGAGAGGGCTGGAGCACCTCTCCTGTGAGGACAGGCTGAGAGAGTTGGGGCTGTTCAGCCTGGAGAAGACAAGGCTCCAGGGAGACCTGGAGTACCTAAAGGGGGCTGCAGGAAAGATGGAGAGAGGCTGTTCAGTAGGGCCTGTTGTGACAGGACCAGGGGTAACAGTTTTAAAATAGAGGTACATAGATTTAGATTAGATATTAGGAAAACTTTTTTTACACTGAGGGTGGTAGAGCCCAGGTTGCCCAGAGCAGTGGTGGATGCCCCATCCCTGGAAACATTCAAGGCCAGGTTGGACAGGGCTCTGAGCAACCTGATCTGGTTGGAGATGTCCCTGGTCCTTGCCAGGGGGGTTGGACTAGATGACCTTCAAAGGTCCCTTCCAACCCTAACCATTCTATGATTCTATATTTCCACAAAGACCTCATGAGAATTCAAAGTGACAAAAAAAAAAGTGGTTTTTTTTTTTGTGTGTGTGCGTGCAAGCTTCGTACTTCAAAGTCCCACTTCTCCATGTGCTTTGAGACGTGTTATCTCCTTACATGAGGCAAAATCTGAATTCAGGCTTTCTGGGAGAAGATTGTTCCTCTTGAAAAGAAGCTCAGCTAGGGTCAGGAGGAGAGGAGTCAGTGGGTTTGTATGGAAAGTTTGATTTGTGAAGGGCTGTCAGTAAGCAAGCCCTGCCTGGGTGCTCTCACATGCAACGATGTTTTCTTGTTGTTCCGTGTAGCGATGGAGCTCAGGTTTAGCAGGGGCTGTAAGCCTTTCTTAGTTAATAACTAACTAATATCCCTCTAAAAGGCAGCGATCAAGACTCAAAGTAAATACGGAGCAACTCTGTGAGCTGCAGAGGACAAAAGGCTCACGTGTAAAGCTCAGGCCCAAGTACTACTCCTCAGGGCCCTGAGCACCTCTTTCTTTACGTGCAGCTCAGGGGTCAAGAAAGTGGGGAAGTATGTGCGTGATCACAGTGCCTGACAGGCTCTCCTTCGGGCTGATATTGCAAGGCCGTGCATTCGTAATCGTGCACAGCCGTGACCTCCCTTCCTCCAACTCTTAGGTCCCTAGACTTGGGAACCTGGATCACCTCCAGGCAAGAGGGCAGGGTGTTTCTCTGAGACCCAACACAAAGTTACTCGATGGGCTGGGCTGGCAGGGAATGCGATAGATCTGGCGGAAGCAGCCAAAAACCCCTCAGAGAGTTAGAGTCCCCGCTCTTCTCATCCTCTTATAGCAAGAGGCAAAAGGCTACGTCAGGCAGGAGCGCTCTGCCCATGGTGAATAACGCTATACCGGCAGGGCCGGTACCTGCCTGTTGACACCTCTGGGCCTTGCATCAGGTTCAGTAACCTCAGTAGCTTCTTACTCTGCTACCAGCTAACTTTTACCTGAATGTGTACCACCCGCTTCCCAGCCGCTCTGTGCTTGGCTCTATAAAGACAATCGCTGTTTGAACGGCCTTTGCAAACAAGCACTTGAGATGGACGAGTTTCCAGAGTGCTGGATACAGAAAGCCGTGAAAATTGTAATGTTCTCGGAAAGACCAGAACACTGTGCAGAAAAAAAAGGATTTTCATGTATAAAGTGATTTTATTTTATATTTTCTCCAGAGTCCTAGTGAAACTTTTCCATTAGTGAAGGCAAAAAAGTACAAATCTGGCAAGCTTATACATCAGTAGTGAAACATGCCCTTCAGCATGGCCGCGACCTGTCCTTGCAAAATCAACTACGGTCCTAGCATTGCACCTCTGCAGCGACAGAGGAAACGGTATTGTTTAAAGAGCACTGAGATAAAGAAGGAAACATTAAAAGCACAAGATGGCCACAGACAGAAAATAAATTAAAAGCATCTGTAAAAGTTTCTTTCTATATACAAAATAACTTGTCTTTTTGGGGGATAATTTTAATTTTTTTTTAAATCAACATCGCCTATACAAAGATTTGCCTTTCAACAGAAATAATTTTAAAATGCTGTTTTTTTTTACAAGGAGAAATGAGTTGCTCAACAAAACATCAGTCTCCCGCAAGCTGCTGAGCTCCTCCTCAGAGATGAGCATGCACGGCTTTTGGGCCCACCCTGCAGCAGAGCACAGGGATTTGCAACCCCAAGGCTGCTCAGCACCTCACGAATGGCGCTCTGCTCCTTGCAAGTTCAGGGTCCCCAGACAAAGGAAGAAACGGAGCTCGCCTTGTGACCCCATTCAGGGAAACAGTGTCATCGGTTCTAGCGGGTGATTGACCTCGGTTAAGGTACTGCGCTGCAGGACACGAGAGTCTTCTTTTGCGCGCTCTATTTTGCAGGCTTATAATGAGATTCCCTATTCAGCCTCTCAGAGTGGGATTTCCGAGAGCTTTTTGCAGTGGCCTCCTCAACATCTGCTCATCGCGGGTGACTCTGCTCTCAGAAGACGCTGTCCAAAGAGAGAGCTTTCGTAGCTCGAGACATTCCCCTGCCCATCTTTTGTGCCAAGCAATAAAGGAACGCATGTGCATCAGGTATTACATAATTAGATAGGAAGCAGAGCCATTTATCGATTAATAGTACTTGAAAAAGAAACATAACAGGTGGGAAAAGACCTCTGTGCCGATTTGAGATTAAAATGGTGATGAAAAACATGAGTTGGAAATATTTTTGAGGTCCCTACTAATACCAAGTTATATAGAGAAATCATTGCCAGTGTGAATAACACATAATTGATGCTAGACATGGCTTTCTGTAGAAAGTTTCACTTACACAGATGCAAAACAAGTCATGGGCATAAAATGTCTCACTACTATACAGTCAACCGAAGAGAACACTCTGTAGAGCTGGAAGAGGCAGATAACATGTAACTTGTAACAGCATACCTATTTTACACGGTATGGATACATGACAAAGTCTGGCTGTACCCCAGTGGAAACCACACGTAACATATGCATGCTCGCTTTCGGGTGATGCTTTTAAGATCACTTCCAGGCTGTCTCATCACAGCACTGGAAAGCATCGCGTACAGTCTCAAACTCTGCTTCAGTCCCAAAGAGGGACTCAGGGCATGGCTGCCCAGACTGCCACGCTGGGGCAACACCTGTGTTTAGTTAGCGCTTCTGTTCTGGACTGCAAAAGTGGGAAACTTGGCTGCCAACACCCTATCATGATCTGGGTAATCCCGCTACCATCCAAGGGGTGGGCCAGGACGTGTCCGACCTCTGCATTTTCCTCTGAGGAGCCCCGTTCCTGGCACTGCTTGTGTCACGCACCGTTCACAGACCGAGCTGAGCTCAGTTCGGTCCCGACCTTCTGCCCAAGAGCCAGCCTCTCCGATTCATCCCTGGCAAGCGGGAGGCTGGGGCTCAGCGATTCCTCGCCTCATGGGGTCCCCGTTCCCTTGGCATTTTCCTGGGGGACTGACTGCCCTTCTCTGAGGCAGCAGTCTCATTTGCAGTGGGATGACCCCCCACCCTTCCTGTGCAGATTCAGACAGCCACAAGATACTTTCTCATCTGCGCTGTGTTTTGGAAGGTGCAGTCTGGTGCTATTCTAAGGAAGAAACAGGCTGTAATCCTAGCACAGGGTGATGCAGGGAGAAATCCAGCCTCGAGGGCTACTGAGCAGCTCCCACCTTTCTACTCAGGACAAGAGGTACGCAGATCAAGAACCTCAAACAGGAAATTATATTAGTGACAAGAGTGTTCGTCCTCACCAGCCAGCTCACCGCGAACAAAGAAACGGGATGTATTGGCACAAAGCTGAGGTTGCCTTCTCAAGCTCTATGAAATCTCTTTTCCCACAAGCTCTCTACAAATTGAAGATCAGATTTAGTTGGATTTATTTTTTGAGCTAGTGTGTTTTTTAACAGTAGCACTGTCATGCCAAATTGTATACACAGCCTTCTCTGTGCAGCTCTTGCAAAAGACAACTATCAGAAACCACTGCATCTGTTTTGGCTCGCGGGGCCTGATGTCTGCTGAAAAATCCAAGCTTGCTTCCAGCTCAGCCAGTGGCACCCCCATGTGTCCTAATGACACCGTGCCCAGGATCGGACCAGCGTATTAAAAGGAGAGCCTGTGCACATCGCTACTTCTGCCCATCCTCAGGAGCCCACACAGCTCCGTGCCAGAGAGACAGGCTCTTTTTCAGTACCAAGCTGTGAAAAGCTCTTGGTTGTCTGCAACTGTCTTGTCTTTTCCGCCAGGAGAAAAGCACAGCTTTTTTCCTCCTGTTTTTAAGTCCATCCGATTTGCACACAGACTGTCTGACTTCTCTCCTGCATATGGAAATGGATCAAAGGAGCCTTCATCCAAAGGTACACAGCTTCACACTTGGTGCTGGGCTTCGATGCCAGTTCCGCTCCCATATGCTGAAAACGGTACTTGTCCTCTAGAAATGGAGACTTTTCCAGCTCCAGGGAACAGATCCTTCAAGGCAAGGCCCTCCTGAACTCTTGGAATCCTAACGCGAGGCAATCAGGTTGTATAGCTGTGCTGATTAGAGTTGCTCAATTGGAGCCAATAAATGTGTATCCAGTAGCACTCTGCGAGTCCGCCTGCAAGGGTATGGTGTTCAAGTGTGACCTGCATCTGGGACTAATCACTGTGGGGGTTTTTTTTGTGTTGTGGGGTTGGTGGTTTTTTTTTTTTTTTTTTGCTTTGTCTTTTTTGTTTGTTGGGTTTTTTTTAAATTTAAACACCTTCACCATCCACTGAGACTCTGCGCAGGTAAAAAGCGACAGCCAAAAGGATTCCTAGGCTACCTATTCCACCTCCACACCTCTTGCACCCGCACATTACTCCGGTTGGTAACCACGACAGCACCAGTGACCAAATACAAAAATCCATGACCGAATATTTAAACTAACCACAAATAACTACGAAGCTGCAAAAAGGCAGGTCTGTAGGACAACCGTTATCACCTTCAATAATGCTGAGGAACTGGCGACTCCACAGTAGAGAATATAACTCTCAGGATGATGGAGAATTTATTTATTCGCTATGAATATCTGCCCTTTAAATACACTATTTCAGAGAGTCAGTTACGCAGCTAACTTACGAAAAAGGCTGGTTGACATTTGTTCTTAGTGCAAACTAAAACATCACTCTCACCAGCCAAAAGCGCTTTTACATCATCCTCTACAGATGGCGCTGCTGGAAATGGAAGCGAGGTTCTGGCTAAGGCCCCTCTGTGAACATCTACAGAGCAAACTTTTTGCAGCCGTGCCTGAGATTCATTAGATGTTTTCTTTCCCGCTTGAAGTTTCTCAAATGAATTTTTGGCAGATAAAGTTACTGAAAGAACATTTCGTGGTTTTATTGTGCAAAACCTGCCACTACGAAACCTTAAATTGTCAGCATAAAGTACAACAAATTTGATTTCCAGAGTAGAGGTGAAGTGAGATAAGAAAAAAAAGTATTTGCTATCTGATTAATGTAACAATCAAAACTCACCAACCAGAGGCAGTTTTGATCAAATAATCATAGCGAAGGCCTACAGATAAGAATTACGCACCAAATAATTTCACGTCAGGAATGTATTACCGTGATTTACTCATAGGTTATTTGCAACTACGGTCTGGAATATGTGTTGTGAACAAGTCACTCAGTCGCTGCACCGAGTGCGACACTTCCATGCCTGCGGCTCGCTGCGTTTCCATAGTGGCACAAAAGAAAAGCCTCTGCTTTTGAGACACCGCAATTACGTACGCCGCAGTAACGTGTTTTGTGCTCTTCCAACCAAGGGCGCTGACATCTAACAAGCTGTATTACAAAGAATATGCCAACGAAAATGAATACACACGTGCAGTCAGTGACACATCGTATCAAGGAGATACACATCTAAGCTACATTATCTAAAGCTCTCAGGATGTCAGATTTCTCTTCTTCACTGCACTACTCAGTAATCTAATGCAGAAAGCTTACCTTTGAAATGAAGAGCAGTGTACCTCTAACCTCCCACCCCATTTGTCACCGTAAGAACACAGACAAGAGTTAACAGCCACTGCTGCTTCCAAAATCTTATACAAAAATAGATCGGTACATCCCTCTTGGCAGCCTCAAAAATCTTCAAGAGTCCTCTGCAAACTCCTTTTTCATCTCTTGATTTCGGCAGAAACAGTCCGTCCCCATCATCAGGACTTGTGTCTTGGTCAAATTCAGAGACGAATAAAGTTCATATTCTCTTTGCTTGGAATTGCTACTCGGAATCCATTCCATTTCCACCCTCTCGGTTTAGATTTGTTTACATTTTTTTTCTTTTTTTTTGTCCAAAGCAAATGCAGTGGCAGTGCAAACAAAAAATAGGTATCGTGAACACGTCCCACACCCCCAAACAGCAAGTGATCACCTCAGTGTTTCAGAAAGGTCTCCCCGAGATGTTATCTGCACGCACAGGATTCCACTGTCATGTTGGGGTACACTTTAAGAACCACGTTTTTATTTTCGTCGAAGAACAAGATACTAAGGGAAGACATTTTGTCAGGAACGCAGCAAGGCTCGGGAATGCCCGGGACGACCCCGACGGCTCTCACTATGCTCTGGATGGTGGCGTGGTTGGAGGGCTTCAACGCCTGCAAGAGAAGGGCACAGCAGAAAATGTAAATGCACTCATGTTAGAATGAACCCACATACTCTTAACAAAACTGTCAGGTTTTTTTTATTTTTTTTGAAGGGCCCTGTGGAGACGGCACAGGCGACTAGCTGTGAAATCCACCTTCTACTCTACCGATTCCAGTCGTCACTGTAGCGTCCCTGAGCCAGCAGCAGGGAACGCAAATCCTGGCCAGTTCTTTCGGCCACCGGACGTGAGCGTCGCTCCACCTCTTTCGGCTGCAGCGTACTGCTGGGGACGGGGCCTCGGAACCTCTGTGGGACGTGCCTTCCTAGGAAAACGCCCAGGCAGCAGACCTTGCAGCAAGCTGTACCTAAAGGTCAAGGCAGTCTCTTGTAAGCCAATTAAGTCACACGTGGGCTGCAATTTAGCAATAAAACTTGTTCGCCTGAGAGGGAGGCAGTCGACGTGCTGGCATGCCAAGTCACTAGGAGAGCTAAAGAAACATAACCAGTAGGCCGGGAGGTTTGACCACTGGAACGAGAGAACGTCAGGAAAAACAAAAGTGGATAAAATGGGTACGGATGAGAGAAGGGAAGCACTTTACGCCACGACGCGAATTGTTCCAGCTCGCTCTTGCGCAAGGTTGGGTTGTTTTGCTCACTCTTCTGTGCCATGTCACTTCTCATTGGTAGCATACGTCACCAGTGACACAGCTGGGTAACTGAGCCCCCGAATCCCCTGTCAGTTGTACCTCATATTAAAGGTGGCCTTTTTCACCAAAGGACAACGTTTCCTGGATTTATCCTCACGTAAATAGGAACACACTTTGGTTTGATACAAACAAAAAGCGAATACGACCAGCAAGATATCTGTATCTGTTCACGAACCCAGATTATTTTAACACACTCATAAAAATGAACTTATTCATAAAAATGAAAAACACAAAGCTTGACCTCTGAACCACCAAACCTTTCCAAATCCAAGCATCTGTACAAAAGAAAGGCAAGCATGAAAAACGCACAAGATGCAGTCTATAGCCAAAGGCTTTTGGTTTTGTAAGAGCGACACTTTAACAACGCTTTTTAGAGCTCTTTTTACACGTTGAACCTGGGAGTCACGAACTTCAATATGCTCTGTCAGATGCCCCTGAGAAATACATGGAACAAGATCGTTTGGGCCAAACGTGCAACTGGCAGTTTTGCTAGGACGAGAGACGATTTGATTTTGGAAAAATCAGTCTTAAGGGTTATATATCTACCTACCCGAGGTGCAAGTCCTAAATGACCTTGCGTGCAAAAAGCACAGGAACAACTATAACATTCTCTTGTATCGTTTGTGTAGCACATCAGTACATTTAGGAGTAACCGCTTCCGATTCTGCAGGCAAAACTCACCTATGTCTCACCTGTCTCTGCTTACGGCAACATAGCTCACTACTAATGACAGCTGTATTCTCCTTCTTTCTCATAGACACAGCTGTTCCTTGAATTTCAACAGAAATGGATCAGAATGGACTCTTTCCCTATCTTGTTGTTCAAACTTATCTCAAAAGAGAATTGTAATCATTTGACACAGAATAGAAAAGAATTCACTGGGGAGCGTTCAGGAATTCTTCATGTATGTATCAGACCTAATTTGAATGGTTTTTCTTCTTCTCATGAGTAACCTATTTTGCTTGCGGAAAGGCTGAACGACAAACGGTGCCAATCCTGTGCGTTCCTTGCTTATGTCTAACCTCCGAGAGAATCAGAATTTCCCCAAGCGTACTCAGGATCCAAGTCCCTTTTCAACGCAGACGTTATACAGAGCCTGATCTTTTTCCCTACTGCCGTTTAAGTTTACTGTCATAGCTTATCATGTGAACGAGATGCAGAGCTGAGCTGATATTCTGTTTGAAATACAAATACAAAGCTCGTTGCAGCATCCTCTTTATGGATGTAGGTTCCCCAGCTCGGTTACAAAAACACTGCTCTCCATCCAAGTAGCTGATCTCAAGACAGACATTTCTGTTTGTTTTTAAGTCAAGTGTACCTATACTCCTCAGCAGTAGTCAACAGTAATTTCAAAAGTATCTTAGATTCAATATACAATTTAGATTTCAGCCTGCAAAAGGAAGTAAAAGTGCCGCTAGCATCCAGGCTTGTTACCTAAGTCAGGTGCAGTGCAGCATTCTCCACAAAAATAACTGGGAGCCAAAGAGATCTCCTCAGTCTGCTGATCAGACGTCAAAAGGTAAAACACCTACTGAGATCCTGTTTCCCATCGCCAGCAGTACTGGAATTAAAAATAGGTCTCCGAATACACTGTGTTAAGGTCTCGTTGGCAGCTCTCCCTTTCAGATACGGACTCTGTACCACTACAATGCTAAATTGTACAGAACCCATTTCAAGCATTGCCTCAGCTATCGGTGGGAATATCCAGGAGGCATTCTGTCATCCTGTGATAAAAGAAATATCTCTAGCTGATATTGGATAACACAGAACACCCTTGGTACTGATTTGAAGTCTGTCTCTAGCACACTGCCGCCGGCCCTTAAGGTGCGCTCTTGAAGATAACCAGCTTTGGCGTAACTCCGCTTCTGCCAGTGGAAATTTTACCGAGACTAGACTAAAACCCAAAGGCATGGGCTGCTCAGAAAACCAAAAGCCCCCTCAGAGCACTGAAACGGCATAACGCTCTGCACAAGGGGGCGAGTTAGGCCATACCCTGCGGGCCATCCACACTCCGTCCGGCATGTGCTCACAAAAAGCAGGCAGAGATTTTCTCTGGGGAGGGGAGCAGCAGGGGAGTGCGAAAGGAGCAGCGGGAGGAACAACGCCAAGCTGACTCCAAACAGCCTAATCTGTGAACGAGTCCAGCTGTGGCTCAGGCCACACCGCTGAGCTGCACACATCCCTGGGAGACTCGCCGCCCTGTTCAATTTCAATAGACATGCATTACGCAGGGCAAACGATGCCAATTAGGAGCTTTGATTCCTGACCTGGGAAGAGGGTCTGCCCGGCCTGCGTGCTCTGCGTCATTACGCAAGCCCAGCACGCGTGAGTATGACAGCAGTCAAACCCGCTAACTGAAACCATGGAAGGGGCAAGGCCAGAAAACTGGGAGGTGGAAAGGCGGAGGGAAGAGGCACATCTGTTCTTAATTACCCCACAGGTTGTCAACTTTAGGAGCTGGCCCCCAGCAAGGGAACATTATATACCCACAGGCACAAATTATTGTTATTGCCTCACAGTTACAGTATCATTTTGCAAACATGGTCGTATTAGTAGTACCACATATTACGCGTGGCTCCAGAGAAACACACGGCTCTACCAGACGCTCGCTTCACCTTTTTGTATCATTTAGCTTTTCATTTGCTTTGGAAAACAAGACCGCTTTGGTTTTTGCAATTAAAAAAAGAGCACAAAAGGCACAACTCCAATTCCAACGTGGACAGAAATCTAACAATTGCTCTCAGGGAACCGGACCCGCAATATGTTTCGGTAACCTGCTCTCTAGTACATGGCAGCAAATATTCAGCTTCACAGCATCTAAATAACTATAACGCTCTGCTGCTATAACTCTTTGCTCCACCCAAGCTTAGAGTTTCACACAGAAATGTCAAATTAGGCCTTTTAGTAGGAATTTGTAGAGGAAAACTGGTGCCCTGGGTATGGCCTTGCAGGCCTGCGCTACAGGCTTAGTTCAGGCAATCAGGCCTTCCGCTCCACGTCAGCAAAGCCATTTAAGCTCTGCGCTGTGGCTGCCCACCCATTTCTCCTGTTTGTTTCTCACCTTTTCTATGCTGCAAGCTTTTCACAGGGCAGGCACAGCTTCTGCTAGCGTGTACGTGCTGCTGGAGAACGCGTGTTCTCAAAGTCTCATCTCAACTCTCAAAGAGACCTGCTTTCTCTCTTAAATGTCTCCTTTCCCATCAGCTCTCAGCAGGATTGTATTTCAGTCGGAGCAAGGAGAGACCAGAAACAGGGGCGTCCAAAACCACTGCATCAAGAATTGTTTTTGAGAAAGCCTTGTTTGCTCTATGATTCTATGAAGAGTCAGCTGGCCAGGACCCATTGCTTTTGGATCCAACTCCGACTGTCATACAAGCGGTTTATTTTACTCTCTTGCTTACACTCGCAGCGTCCCCCGCCTGCTCCTACGGTCCCACAGAGTCTCTGTCGCTTTGACGGTCATGTCTCACTAGGCACACGTTGTTCCTAGAGCGCACTGTGCTGACTGACCTCAGCGTGGGTCTGGCAGCAAGGGCTCCTTCGAGGCCTAACGACTACTGTCTAACAAGCAATTTTCTAGATCTGGTTTGTATTACGTTTATTAAACAGGTTAATAACAAGTTCACACGTCATAAGCACCATTCAGGAAATGTTTTATGTCAATTCAGGTTCTGGACAAAAAAAAAAAAACTAATACCATGTAATATTTTTGTAATTACCTTTACAAGCCTGTCTTCTTACTAGCTGTTCTAACCATGACTCCTTGCAGCACCAGACAAAGATATCGTTTATTTACTAGATCCAAACACGTAACAAGTGACCAGCTGCCTTTTACCGGCACAAGAAACAAAACACATAGTTTACACTAACAGACGGTGCAAAAGAATCAATAAAAGACCTTACCTTTGGAATCGGGAACTGGCATTCCCCCGAGCAGTAATAGGCATCGAAGGATTTAGGGGAAATAATCCACTCGCTCCAGCCGATGTCTGCAAAATCTACCTTGAGATAGCGCCGGGCGCAATACCTTGGCTCATTCCACTGCTTCCTCCTCGCCTTCTTCAGCGTTTGCTCGTCAAACTGGAGAGTCTGGCTCTTCTGGCGATGATTCTTCTTCCTCTGCTTTTTCTTACTCTTTGCCCTCTCTGCTAACTGCGGCTGGAAGGTTTTGTAGGGTTTTCCGTCTCCCCATCTATCATCCTCATTGTACCGGTACTCAGCTCCCGGAAGCTCGTTATTCTGCAACGGCAACAGGATGTTAGCGGAGCGTTTTCGTCGCCGCTTCCTGAGGCCGCTCCTCATGTGGTTTTCCGGCCTGGGAAAGACCCTTGTCAGAGGATAACGGTGCCCCTGCAAACTAGAGACAACGCTCTCTGGCTCCGAAATAGCAGAATCATTGGCATAAATCAGAACGTAGGGTTCAAAGCGAGAAGGCACCCTTTTCCAGGGGCGATGGCGGGCCAGATCCATTTTGACACCGATCAAGAGCTCATGGTTTTGTTTCGCTTCATGCAGGAGCCGAGTGATATCTTTCCACTGCCACGAAAGGACATCCTGGTAAGCAGCGGAGACATTTATTAGGAAAAGTCCCAGGCTCCGAGTCTGGTTCCCAGCGGAAGGAAAGGCCCAAACCGAAAGATGTATCTGAATTTCGGGTTTCCTGTGCCCGTGACGAGAACAGCCTCCAGACTGGGAACAGTTCCACTCGGCGTGCAACAGATCACCAATATAATAATGCAACGAAGCTGACAAGATGTTTTCAGACTCTGTGAGCGATGTCAAGTTAAAAACGTACATCTCGGGGCTTTTGGGGCTCCCTGGAAGAAGAAATGCGTAGGTAACACCACGAGCATTTCAAACTGTTATAGAGAAAAGAGCAAGCGCATTGCTTTCTAGGTTATACAAGAAGTTCACGAGACATTTTCACGCAGCACTGTGGGAACGCGTTTAGGCCACTATTCACAAAAATATCCAAGGTGGTAAACCGGTGACTGTAAATCACTTTCAATCTGGTTTCCTTCTAATACCTGTCTCCACCCAGAAACACTCACGCATTTCCTACCGCTCCTCTGACTTCAGGAAACAAACTAGGTCACAGGAACACAGCTCCGTAACACATGCGCTGAGAGCTTCATCTATCATCCAGAAATTTAAACAATGCCATAGTAAGGTTTTGCTCTTTTGTCTTCCTCTTCCTGCAACATTTCCAACCCCTCGCTCTCTCAAAATGCATTTAGGTGACTATGGCTGCCCTGTCCGGACTAAAGAACTATCTGTCTTTGCCCAAGACAATTGAGACATCAATGGAACATCAATGGCACTGAACCACGCCTTAGCCCACACTTAGATGAAGCTGGAGAAAGGCTCCCGCTGGCTTCACTAGGCACTAGATTGTCTATAAATGTCCATTAGGTTGCCCAGGGAGGTGGTGGATGCCCCATCCCTGGAAACATTCCAGGCCAGGTTGGACGGGGCTCTGAGCAACCTGATCTGGTTGGAGATGTCCCTGCTCCTTGCACAGGGGTTGGACTGGAAGGCCTCGAAAGGTCCCTTCCAACCCTAACCTTTCTATGATTCTACAATCTTGTTGAGCCACAGTCTCTATTGCAAAGGAAAGATTCGCTTCCCTACTAGTCGAGGTTCGAAGTGGCAGTGAGAAAAAGGAGAAGTCTGGATTCAAACAGGGCGTGATTCTCAGTGTTGCCAAAGGCTCGCAGGTGTACTGCCACGTAACTCACACAAGCTCCGACTGCCAAGTCGTTCAATGTAAAAAAAGCCTAGCTGATTCCTTCAAATCTTCCGCTCTGCTCCACGGCGATCAGGGCCTCACCTACAAGACAGGAAGTTTGAGGCCTGAGGGCATTTAATCTTAGATTCTAAAGATGTCAAAGAGAGTATTAGAGAGGGACCCAAAACCATGTAACATCTGGTACAGCTACCTATGCGTATCAGGATGCAAAACAGGTAAGCAAACACAGAAAGTACTACATGTTATTGACAACAGCCTTGCACGCAAAGAAGAACGTGGCTCGCCTCTAAACACACGGGAAGAAGAAAAGCCGGGACAGAATCACTATTTAATAATTTTTAAGGCTTGGATGCCAGGTCTGGAGAAAGAGACAATTCACCATTTACAATGAGCTAAACACACAAGCTGGTCTGACAGCCTTTTGGCTAAGTCGGACACTGATCACAACCAAAGTTTCCCTCTAGAATCATCGGGCCCAGGACCACTTCAAGTATGCTGGAAAAATTTAGCCATTCCACCTAGGACCCATTTCATCAATTTTCATGCCACCCAGAGTTAGGAAGTATTTACAGGTACCTGCCGAAGGTAGGTAGACAGTAACAAAGCCATCTCAATAACCAAAATAAAGCTAACCCAAAAGGTTTTGGTGGTTTTTGGTTTGTTTTATTTTTTGGGGGGGGGGGGGGGGGGGGGATGGGACGGTGGTGGTGTGTGGCAAAATGCATCCACTTGCCTCTGTGCAGAGGGAAACAAGCCAAGGATAATCCCGCTTCGCGGTTGGGACGTTACCGTATCGATTAGGAGGGACATGGGGAATGCTGGGGTTTCCGCTGCTGTGAAATTACAGAAGTCAACCTAACAACAGGAATCTTGCGCAAACCCAAGGATGGGCTCCTAACGCTGGCTGGCCGGTGAAAACAGATGGCCGACTCCTTGAATCCCCTATAGGGTGCAAGAGAAAGGCTCGGGGCTAAGGTTTAATTGCTGTTTTAAAAATTTCCTGTTAGGACTAAAGTTACGTCTGTCCTTCACAGTGAGAGAAATACAGATCCAAATGTTAAAGTGCTATTGAGAGCTATAAAACCAGGCTGCATAGAAAAGTAAAATACAGTAAAGCAAAGGTACAGTCTGTAGCCCCCCAAAGGGCTGGAAACAACCCAGCACATTAGGACTACAAGGGAACACAGAGTTAAACGCTTCTTTGATATCGTGACAGGTCAAAAACCTCTCTGGAGGCTGAAGAGAACTTAGGGTTTATATAAATTTCGCCTTTTTTTTTTTTTTTTTTTTTTTTTAAATTCTAAGCAACAAGATGGACTAAGTTGCCAGTGGACTAGGGAAGAACAGTCTCCCCCCTTCCCCTCTCAAAATGCTGCAGGAAGTCCCCTGCCCAAGCAAGCAAAAACATCATTTTCAGTACCAATCTTTCAAAGGTTTTGACAACTTTACATTCTGGCTGACATTGTGTGCTTCCAGCCTGCAATATTCACCAAACCGCTAAAGCCATTCATCTAAGTCCAGCAAAAGACTGTATTCTCCCTCCGCCTCCTTACCCCCAATCCCAACAATCTCAGTAGTCCCCTTCTTCTAAACATTTTTCGCATCAATAATCTAACCGATACATTAAAAAAGCAGCAATCGGCCTGACTAGAAAGACAGAACCCTTCTCCCCATTACATGACAGGCATTTCTTCAGGAGATTAGGGAAAAAACAATATTGGCTTTTCTCAGCAAAACAGAGGGAAAAAAAGGCCAAATAATTTATGGAACGCAGCTTTTTTATACATTCAGCCTAGGCTGATGGTGGATCACATAGGTAAACACCCAATAGCTGAAAACTAACGTACCAAACCACCCGACTTCTGTTACTTATGCCTGGGGAACCAGATTTGCTATGAATTCGATCCTACTTGTAATTCTTCAAATCAAAACCGTCAGCTTATCACATTTGTACGAAGCACATGTGAGGACCTGACCTCCACTTTGTTTGTAATCACAGATACAACAAGGTTAATATGTAATTTGGCAGAGCGTGAAGGACATCAGTCTCAGGAACCAGAATTTATGATGTCTCACGAGCGCCTGTTGAAGGAGCCGTTATTTGAATCACTGTTTTATGTTGAATGACAAGTTTTGATTTTTATTTATAATAAGAACTCCACTTAAAAACACTGTCTGTTCTGAGCTGGCATACCACAGTGGAACACAAACCAAGCTGCTTTTGTTTACAAAGAAACCTGAGATGGCACAAAACAGACACAGGAGGAATATATCGTTTTGACTAAAACTCCAGCAGCCACTCTTGGTATTTAGCTCTATCCCCAAGACCAAGTGCTTGCAGCAGGTGGTGCTCTTTTCTTACCGAATGACCTCCCAGCTCCAACGGCTCTGCAGAGTTCTCGCATCGCTCAGTCCGCAAAACCATCTCGAGACCAGTCACCGCTGGCTGGCACAGATGTCTACGGATTTGCTGGCTTCCCGCTCAAAAAAAACCCAACTGCGTGACCCAGGGTTCTGTCACAACTTAGGAACGCCATGTCAAATACGGCCGTTGTTTGACAGCGATACCCAACTCTCAGGTGTGAGCAAAGCATGGAAATAAGCATTCCCCATGCTAGTCATTGCCCTGAAAAATGACAGATACATCAAGGAAGACTCAGCTTTAAAATATCCACAAATGCACCTTTTCCTCGGGAAAATTTCATTTCACTTAAATGAAACTTGTTGCTTAAAACCAGAGGACAGAAACTGCTGAAAATCTGTCCCCATGGTGGCGTAGTTTAAACTATTAGCCAAGCTCAGAAGCGTAGTTTAAACTTTTCACCCATGTCAGGAGGTGTCAAGTACCATCTAACCAAATTTTCTTGTGATGCGGGAAGCTTGCACTACCGACACCAGCGAAGTTTTACTGACTGACACGAGCTGAGGCTTCAACCTTTGCAATGACTTACTCTGATACCTCCTCTCACATAAACAGTGCGATTGATCCATTTCCCCCCTTGCTAATCCCAAAGAACCCCAAACTAAAACCCAAGCCAAAGCGAAGCTAGGCTTCAACTCTACTACCTTGTCAAAGTTCAGTAAATGGTATTTCCAAGCACACTGCCATCAATGGCTCCATGTTAAACAGAGGTGAGGAGGGGGCCAAACGGCCGGGTGAAGTCCATAAACAGCAGCCAGTGGAAAGAGGCAGTCTGACAACGCCCATCTACATCCTCCAGCCAGCACCCCCTCTATAAGACGACCTTTAAGGACTCAAAGGCAATGAGATCCCCTTGCAACCAAGGCCTCCGCTGATCTAAAAGGATAAATTCAGCTTTGCAGGTGAAAAAGTCAAACGCAGGCCCAGAAACCTGCACTCTAGAAGATCACAGCCTCACAACAGTCTTTTTCTTATGTTTTCCAATACCAAACAGAACCAGCAAAATCAGTAGCTTTGCAGCAGCTTTCTTTGCTCTAGTTGCCCCAACGAGAAGCGGGCTGTTGCGACACACACAAGGATCTGATGAAAAAACACAACCCTTCAGAGGGATGTTGGACAGAAGGTCCCCCTCTGCCCAGGCTGGCTCTCAGCATACAGCAGCGGAGGGAAGATCTTAGGAATCCTGGGCATCCCTGCACCGCAGGCAGCTGCTGGAGCAAACTCACAGTCGGGTTCCTCACCTCGCTGCCTGACAAGCTCTTTTTTTTTTTTTTTAAGCTCTTTCTTAGGTAAAGTGAGTTCTGCTAACTCAGCCTTGCTCTTTTGCAGTACAAAACAGAAAGCGCAGAAGACTTCGCAGCAACAAAGCATGCGAGGAGGTGAAGATTTAAAAGGAAACAAGCAAAGGAAAAACACGTGCAATGGAGCAATACGCAAGGAGTACAGTGCTACCTTCCAGATACTCCAAGGCCAGATTTCAGCAGTTATTTCTGCTCCCCTTCAAGAGATCACTGTGTGTTGCTGCCAACCTGAGGATGAATTCTCGAGACCAAGCTCTGCATGACAGAGCTCTTCTAAACTGCAATAGCTAAGACATAGCATCACTGCAGCATTTGTATCACTCGCCGCTACAGCATTTGTATTGCTTGCCGCTACAGCGTAGAGCTTTGAAGCGGCTGCCACGACCTGGGCAGAAAGATACTTGACAAGTAGAACATCTCATTGTTTGTGTTCACGTAGAACGTAATTTGGAAGGTACACGCAGTTAATGGACAGGCTATAGATTTACTGGCCGACTCAGCCCACGTGCAAGTCGTTCTTCACCTGTGCACTCTTCCCCTTGCTTGAATGAAACCCAGCGGCACCACGACAAAGCCTGTACTGGGCTAGCGTCACTTCCCCGGTCTCCCACGCAAGCGACGACAGAGCTCTATCACACAGGTGGTTGTCACCCAGACACCAAATCAGGGTGTGCCGTCACTCGCTGCCTGGAGATGCCAGCTTATTTACCAAACCCTCAGAGCAGAAAGAAACCCCGGCTCGTGGCGCTACAGCTGAAGTACTCATACCCGCTGATTCTCCAGAGGCGTGGCCCGTGCTTCCTCACCTCGCTGCAATAACCCACAGCCATATGGATTGCCTGTTACTAGCATTAAAAAGTTATTTTAAGAAAGAGCAGTAGGTCTGTGGAGACTGACATCACCGGCACGAACATATTCATGTTACAAGGGGCATTTCCAGGCATCAATAACTGGAATGAGTCCACTAACATGTGGCGCGTTTACCTTTACAGAGGATGCACTGACATTTTTATGGACTGCCAAGTCTATCCCATGGGTGAAAAAGGATGCAATAACGAGGACTATTTAGTTATATAGTCATCATTAGCCATCATTTAAACGAGACATTAAAGCGGTGCCCTCGTGCCAGTGCACAGCAAAGAATGTATCGGTGTTTCCGTCGTAAAACTTGGTTTTCACGGGTTCATAGTCCAGCTACAAAAGTTCACTCAGAGCTGGAAATGAGAACAAGTTCCGGGACAGAAACGCAAATTTGGAAGCCTAGTTTCTTCTTTTCTCCCACCTTTACTCTTACTCGATCGCTGCTTCCCCCTCGCCAATTTGAGTATTTTGCAAAAGAAAATTATAGGATCCAGTTCTCTCATTTTAAAGAGCACAGGACTCGGTGCCAAACTGATTTTTTTAATTGTTTCAGCAAAGCAGATAAGGTCACAGCAGCTAGTAACTTGATACGCAAAAGTCCACCGCTCTGATTAAAACTATCAGCTACTCAAATAAAAAAAACTTCAATAAGCAGCAGTGGTGCACGCTCAGGATATAACTTATATGTGGATTTTATGATATGAAAACCACAGATACGCATGAATGTGCCGCACGGTGGGCAAACGATCTCTTCTTTATATTTTAAGCAGAAAGACCACAGCAGATCCAGAAACTAAACACAATATCCAACTCGAAGCTAGCATAAGCAAACCAAGTAAGGAGGTTGCATCAATATAAGTACACAAATCTGGGAAGGGCAATAGGAAAAGCCGACTCTACTCTTTCTCATTGTCACGATTACGTCCATTTCAGCCGGCCGCAGCAGGCTGGCTGCATGAAAACCAAACCGCGCGCAGTCTGTCCCCTTGAGGGCAGAAGGTCCCACGTGAAATGACACGCTACAGACACCGCGAGGGACTGGGGACTGTGATGAGCACCAGGATTCCACATGCGCGACAGCACAGCGAGACAGGTGGCTACAGAAGCCAGAAAATTCAAATTCTGGATGTGGTCCAGAAAAGTCAAACCTACAGATTCCATCTGTTTCCTTTAGAGAAGGTTTGCTGGCCACTGTGCCTGCCAAAACGACAGCTTAACGATCTTCAACTTCCTTCTGCCTAAAAACTATCATGATGCTGCTGCTTGCGTTTTACAGGGCTCCCCAAAAAGAAACTCCCCCCACACACACACTCTCACCACCTCCTGTCTGATTATTTTTCAAGTTCCCGTTACAAAAGACCCTTAATGTTACTAGAGCTCAAAGAGGCTACAGTTTGGCCCGTACTGGTTTCTGCAGGCTGACGGCAGCCGGCGACTAGCCATTTTCCCTGAACAATAGTCCATTTCCCTGTTTGCGTGGGCAACTCGTACCACATCAGAGAAAAGAAGGGTGGTTTGAAAAGGAGGAGAACATAGTTCTTAAACCACAAGAATTGGCCTAGGGGCAGGTGTAATACCTAAAATTACCTGAAATTCAGTCAATAAAAAAGAGTTTAAAGTAATTTCTGACTGTATAGCTTTACTATAACATCATTAGAGGGACCCTCCAATTAAAGAAGACTCATTTGCAAGATGTGTTGCTTTCAAAAGCAAACTGAAAGTCTTGCATTTGAGGCTTTTACCTTTCCACTCTCTTTTATTTATTCTGTACTGTATCTTTCCTCCAGATCCTCAGCGTCAGGAGTTGCAGATCAGCACACCTCCGCGGGAAGCACTGAAAGTAAGCAGATTTCTATCAGCTGGAGGTCCAGTCATTCAGCGTTTTCACTAACCAGCAGGAGAAAAGAATGGTCACGTGCAGAAACCAACGCACAGACTCGACCATAGTTTAAGAGTACACTTGCCAGAACTGTCAAAGCATTCGGCTCTAACTCAAGTATCTTCTGACCTTCTTCCTAGCTGTCCTTCTAGAGTCACCAGGGATGGACAACCACTCAGCGCTGCGGTACCTGAAAAGAGTTCTCTCTTAGGATTTTTACTGAAGCAGAGCTCCCTGTGAGGCCCGGCCTAAGCAAGACAAGCTTGGGCTGCAAGCGTCATCCCAGAAACATCCCAGAACAGTTGCACACCTGCCACAGAAATCACGGACTGAACGTCCTTTGACTCAAACACACAAAAATAAATTAGAGCAGTCAAATCCATGAGAGAGAACAGTGCTGGAACGTAACTAGATACACTACATATGATGTACATCCTTCCTTCGCTTGTCAGGGATTTGATGCCTGGGGTTTCTTTCAGCTTTGTCACGGGCACCACAGGTTCCTTTTTTGAGTTACTCCAACTAAACAATTATGTTTTGAGACAATTTCACAAGAATAATGCAGAACAAGTTTGCCTGGAAAAAAGATCACTCAGTTACGAAAATCAAAGGCTAAAGCCCCCACTCCAAACAACAAACCACCAACAATTCAGCCTAGCCGTGAAATCCGGTGTGCGAGAGATCACAGGGCAGCGTAGAATGGAAACTTCAGAGGGGCTCATGCAGGCCTGAAGCTCTCGTCCTATCCGCTCGGAAGACTGAGCCACGGAAAGAGAAACTTCCATTTAACTGCTGTTAGGAGGCTCTTTGAATTAATCACGTCTTAGTTCGTTCTTGTCGACTGTCTGTTGCAAGACCACAGCTGCCATATGCAACACTACTTTTCTTGGACAAGAAACAGGGGCGGGTTTCAAGGAATCCTACCAGTTCTTGGTCTCATCACACAACACTACCTTACAGGGTCTCCAAAATTTGTCTGGTGGGTTACCCGGGAGATCTAGGAGAGGCCTTTCTCGCATGCTGCTGCAGCACCAGAAGCCCTCCAGGGGAAAAGTGAGGACAGAAAGGTTCCACAGCCACATTTCAGGGCTACGTTTCAGACAAGAAACAATTTCTGTCCTGAAAATACACAACTAAATTGCAAAATGTACTATGAAACCGCAAATAAAATCACTAAAGATTTCCTTCAAGACGTCTTGCTCTAGACATAGGACAAATGGGCAGATTCTTAGGGAAGCTGTGCTCACCCCAGACAAAAAGCTGCCTCCTGAAGGGGCTAGAAGCGGGGATGGTAAAGCGTGCGGAAGGACTAACGGCAACACAGTTTATTAATTTAACTGATGCAGCCACTCCAAGGACAAGGGAAAGCCTACAGGAGACTGAAAGTTGCAGCTGAGGAGTGCAACAGTCAGAGCAGAGGATCTGGAAACAAACTTCCTTGAAAGGGCAACACAGTGGACATACAGTTTCCACCACAGGGCCGGCCAGGCAGTCGGGCGCAAGGAAGAAGGAGAAAACCAGAAAACACCTTTCCACTCTCCCCACCGCCTTGAGGAACATTTCATGGAAGGGTTTTCTGGAAACGCATTTGACTGGGGATTTGAATTTTTTTTTTTTTTTTTTTTTTTTCAGACGTGGAAATGCCATGAATAACCATACAAAATGAGCTGCTGCTGCCTATGGTAAGAGAAAGACAACAGCTAACAGGTTAAATATTTTGCATAAATACTTATAAAAGCGTCAAAAAAAACTTACGACCACTTCAAATTTACTGCTTTGGCACTTGAACTGTGAAAGTATTGGAGAAGGAGGAAAGGGATTAGTGAACAGTGTGTTTATAGGACTGCTGCCACCCAATGTCAAGTGAGAGTATACATATAATCAGAAAGACCACAGAGATGGGGTTTCAACCAAAGGCCTTCTAGGTTTGGAACAATAAATATCTTGCAGCAGATATGCTTAAAGGAGCAGATACCACTCTGCCGGGATTCTACTCCTCTCTCGCTCCCCCCCCCCCCGCCTCGCGCTTTTTTAAAAAACTGCGTCTTCCCGTCTTTCAGTGAGGGAACTGCTTATTCCAGAAAAAAGCAACATACGTCGGACTTGATATTGCAAAAAATGGTCACGTTCAAAACACAAGAGTTCCTCCATAGGAGCAACAACGGGAGAGTCGTCCCAGCTCTCCATCCTCCAAAACCAGGGTATTTACACCTCTAAAGCCTCTCCTGTGGACAGAAATATTTGCAGTAACGTATGATGGAGATCATTTGTAGGGCTGAATCATAAGATACCAAAGCCATTTGATTACGCAGGGCATTTGATCTCTGTGCAGAGCTATCCTGTAACAGACATCGTTGCCTTCAAACAATCAGAAGTAATGACTCGCAAAGAAACCTAAAGTAAGTCTGGCACCCAGCTCTCAGTTTTCTGGGAGAAGAAGGAATCAATGCAGGTCACTGAATCTCCCAGACAACACTCAGTTTTACTGATAGATGCTCGTCCATCGAAAAGCTGCTCGGTCAATCCGCTAGTGCAAAGAAAAGCAAGACACCGGCAAATCGGGGTGCTATGTACGGCACAACAGTTGTCATATGAACAGCAAGTTTTCGGGATGCGGTGGATTTGGGAAGTGTATCCCAGCAAGGGTCACGTTTGTGTTCGGGCATTTCCCTTTGGCCCTTGCAGAGGTCACAGGCACAAAAAGCATCACAGAGGAGTCGAGGGATGCTGTGCCAAGCAAGTGCCGTCTTCCCTTTCTGCTAGGACGCGGCTCTTTTGGGATGCTGCCATGTTAAATACACGTCTCTGCCCTTTTATGAAAAATTACTTTACGTTTCCACAAATCCATCTGTGCATGCCAGTCTGTAATCACAGAGACAACTAAGCGCCACTGTCAGAGATGCTGAGATGCAGTATTTGCCACGCACAAATTATGCTTCAACTAAACTCATTTGCCACTGCTCCTAATTGTCATTACTGTCACCAGCGTCTCAAACTGAGTACTCCGCACACAGTCTAAAGGCTTGCCAAACCATGTTATTGCTCTACCACATGCAAACCAGCGCCTGGTTTCAACAGAAGCTACACGTGCAAAACACCGATAAAAGGAGACTCCAGAAAGGATATGTTAACTACTTCCCTTCCCTCGTACAGTACTCAGATACCATACGGCAGAGACGCTGTGTACGGAGCTGAAGCAATAAATCAGTAATTAAACTATTGGACAGAACGTAAAGACCATATCCCAAAATACAGGACCGCTGCCACAGGAAGAGCTGCTTTTAGAACCCTTTTCTCGCCCTGGTCCCTACGTGAGGCTCCCCGGGCGCTGCCCAAGGAGGCGGCTGCCGCTCACGGGGCTCGAAGGGACCGTTACCTTCCTGCGGCACAACCGGAGCACGCACGGCGGCACCCGAAGGCGAGCTGCCCCGCCAGCGGGTTACCCTGCCCGGCGGCCAGGGCCTCCAGCCGGGAGCCCCGTCCCTGCCCTTCCCTCCGCTCCGCGCCAGCGCTGCGCCGTGCCCGCCCCTCCGCCGCGCCCCGCGCGCAGCCCCGGGCTCCGCTCCCCGCCCCGCAACTCACCTGCTGCCAGCGGGCGGAAGCCGCGCACCGTGTTGCCGCGGCGGGGGGGCAGCGCGGGCAGCCCCGGCGGGCCCTGCGGCCGCGCCGCCGCCGCCGCCCGCCCGCCGCTGTACTGGTCGTAGAGCCGCAGCATGTGCTCCGAGACCCTGTCCGCCGCGCGCAGCCGCTCCGGCTGCCGCCCCGGGCCCGGGTCACCACCTGCCGCCGCCGCCCGGGCCCGGCCGCCCCGCGCTCCGCCCGGGGCCGCCCGCCAGCGCAGCCCGGCCCGGCCCGCCTGCAGCGCGTCCCCCAGCGCCAGGCACAGGCAGCCCCAGCCCAGGCACAGCCACAGCACCCGGCGCGCCCACGCCGCCATCCCGCCCCTGCGGCCGGCCGCGACGTGGGTGTCCCCGGCCCCCCGCGTCCGGCGGGTGAGACCGCGACCCCCGCGGAAGGCTGGCTCGGCTGGACGCGGCCCCCGGCGGCGCCGGGTGCGGAGGGGCTGCGCTAAAAATCACCGACGAGGTTTCCTCGGTTTAGAAAAAGAAAAAAAAAAAAATTAAAAAGAGGTAAAAAAAAAAACGTAAAAAAAAAAAAAGAAAGAAGACGCGGGGCGGAGGAAAGCGCCGCCGTGTGAACCGCCCGTCCGTCGCGCCGCTGGCGGGGGGGTTGTGCCCCTTGCCGCGCAGGTTGGTTTTTGGCGAGAGGTGGATGCGCGCTCCCCGCGTCCGAGGGTGCCGGCGCAGCCCGTCCGAGTTTGTGCGGGGCGTGGGCGCGCCCGTGCGTGTGCGAGAGAGCCCGGCGCGCGGGGCCGATCCGAGCGGCCGGCAGCCAATCACACCGCCCGCTGCCGGGGCGCCGGCCGCGAGCCAGGGGCAGCGCCGAGGGGAGAGCGCCTGCAGCAGCGCGCGCGCGGAAGCCGCGGGACCCCGCGGTTGGGAGTCCAACGCCGGCACCCGCCGCGTCCCGGGGGCAGCGGGGAAAAGGGGGGTGGGATGTTCCCCCTCTCGCCTCCAGCCTGCCTCTGCCACTGGCTGTACAATAACGCGACTGCCATAAAACAAACATCACGAGTCAAACCGCACTCCGCCCGCTCCCCTTGAAAAGCTCAAGGCTTGGCTGGAGTCGAGCGCGGTCCACGGCAGGCAGGTGGAAGGGATGCTAACCGGGCTGTGCTGGGGGTTCGGCCCACCTCTCCCGGGGGCATGCTGCTTCCCACTCTGTCACCCTCCAACCCGGCCAGGGCGGCCCCAGCGGCCTGAAGCCCGTGGAAGGGACGGGCACCATGCCCGGGAGAAAGGAGGTCAAGCCCTTTCAGGCACAGATCCCTTTTGCCAGCTGCACGGGATCAGGCAGGGGAATCCCACGCATCAGGACCCCTCCGCTACAGCAGGGCACAGCAAGGTGCTCCTTGCTCGGCTGGGAGGATTTCACACTCCTCCTGTCTTCGCTGCTTTTTACCACCAAAAGGACAGAACTGTCTCACCCTGCTTGCTAATGCTACAGCATGAGACAACATCCCATCAGATACGTAACACTGTCCCTTCCAAAAATCTGCTTTGCGACACAAAGGGTGCCCCTACCTCAAACATCCGGCGAGGGAAGACACGGGATAGAGAAGGAAGCCTCGTTGCATTTTCACAGTTTCCAAGTATGTTGGTTCACACGAATGACTTTGTTTCTAACCTGAAGAAGGTAAACAGGGAAATTGGCGTGCAGATTAGAGTACGGAGCTTAGCACACGTTATTTCCAGCACAGGGCATTCACATTTTCAATGCGCTACACAAAGCGTATCATTATCAAGCACTAAATATAACACTAAAATACTTACTGTATCGGAAGGTGAACGTGCCTTTCAAATTCCACTGAATTTGGGATCGGTTACAAATACCATTACGCAGTTTTAATAAGCCCATCTGTGACTATATGTGTCAAGTGCCTACCGGTAGGTAGGAACAAAAGAGATTTTCAAAAGCATAGTAATGCTTTTTATTTGCTCCTATATTTGAATGCTCCAATACAACTCGTGACAGTGTCTCACTTTCAAACAGTTTTGAGGCATTGAATTTGCCACATAGATTGAAAAATACTACCCATTGATGTACAAACACATGCAATTTCAATATTAATGTTAAGAGTAAGATTCACTATACTTTCCAGTTTTCTCTGTAAGAAACTTACTTAAAAGCAACACAAAAACCATACCAGTGAAAGTACATAATTAAAACATTAAGACCTGATCGAGGTTTTGGATGCAAATAATAAAACCAATGCAGATTTCTGCAGAAAGAAAACAATGTGCTTCGAACCGACAGCTGAAAAATTCAGCACAAGCAGCAACCTCAGGCTTATATCCATGGCAGCACTGTCAATACCAAAAAAGAATCTTTTTAGCAACCAAAATACTGGAATTGCTATTTCAACTTCAATTGTGTTATGTTCTACTGACAAGAGACACTATTTAAAAAAAAAAAAAACAACAACAAAAAAAAAAAAAACCCACCGAACAAGTGCACCACAACTCTTTAAATAAAACAAGCATAACTGAATCCTCTTTTAAACCTACAGCGCCAAATAATGGGCTTAAGAATGTAATGTTTTGCATATCCGACATCTCCCAAACTATGGCTTGACTTGTGAGACTAGACCTCTGTAAATCAAGAACAACTTCAGTTAAAAAAATAAAAAAATACTCAAGAGACGGCATGTATCTAACACCATACTCAAGCAAAGGAGGATTAGATGAGAACCAACTTAAGTGCACCACGGAAGCTCAAGCACCCTATTGCTGAGCTGTTATTTAAAATCTTTTAAGTGTTACCAGAAAAACCCTGTTTATGCTAAATGAATTTAGAATTTGGCTCCCACAGCCTTGCCCCACCACTTGATGGTGGTTGTTTAAAGTTAAGTGTCTAAAAGAGAAAGCTAGCCCTATACAATCCTATTACAACAAGTAAGGAAAGAGAACCCTCGGTGTGAGGCAGAAAGGAAAAACTGACTTCTCAGGGCATCAGGTGCCTTCTCTGAATCCCCTTTTTAGACAGCTGATGCGGCTTTTTGAGAGCGCTGCAGAACACCGTGTGGTGCTTCAAACACCCCCTGCTTTACGGGTTGTCCCTGTGACATGCTGGGACGCTCACTACACGCAGTTCTGTGGCTCGCAAAATTGAAAAACATCCGTAGTTCAAACCAGACATGAGATTTTTAAATGCCAGAGCACTGTGACTGCATAAACCAAACCGGTACATGTAAGGAGTTACTCCTCATTAGTAAATAACAGCTGGCAGACTCTCAGACCTGACTTCTGAGATAACAGTGCTTTTGCACTTCTCTATTATTTCTTTTCTTTTTCTTCGACCAAGTGCTGCAAATCACTAGCAAGTTTAGGATGTACAAAGAACAAAAGTTTTACCGTGTCCCAGAGAGCTCACAGGTGAGCCCCACAGGTTTCAGAAGAGTTGCACTCATTTCCAAGAGAAGAAAGAGGCCCCTCGAAGCCATACATATATACGTGTATATATATCACTGCATTGGGATTACGTGCAACGACGAAGCTCATTCCTGGCTGCGACAAAGGGGCACAGTGCTTCCACTATAAATATCATGGAGGTAGAGGCACCCACAGGCTCGCCCTCAAACGAATGGTTCTGACCGTGAGCCTTTTTACCTGCAAGCACCCCGGAGTGCCACTGAAACCACCTCTTTCTCCTACGGATGTGCTGTTTTTAACTAGGAGGCATGCTCTGCTTTGTGGCTTTGGTAAAAGAATCTGAAAGATAAAATTCAAAGGGCTATTTAGAGAATGGTCAGATTCCAGCTGCTTCTACAACCCTATAATGATGTGTTTGCACATAGCATTTATGGGACGGGAAGTGGAAAGGAGTAATTCACAAGTGGACCGGGACAGTGATGTAAAAAGACACGCTGCGATCAATGTCCGGGCTGCCCAGCTCACCGAGCACAGTCAGATCAGACGCCCAGATGAAAGGACGGCGCAACCAGTGTCGCCAAACATGGGTGCGTTACACTATTGCCCTACCCAATCTCAGTAGGAAAGAAAGGGAAAAGGACGCAGAACCAGTTAAAATAGTTCAAGAACATGAAGAATGAGACACTGACTTCCATTTAATCTTTCTCTAAATTCTCCATTAATGATCAATAGCTCAATGACCTGTTCTCTCTGCACTTTTTTGGGTGGGGATGCTAGTACACATGACCTTGCTTTGCATCATTCAGTGACGTACCACTCCTACCTTGCAGTGAGAGAAGCCCTCAGTGGCTGGTAGCTTGCTGGGGCTCTGGTAGGAGGGAAGCGGGCTACAAGCTTTAGAGCTTCCCACAGCCGTCCCAGAGCACAATGCAGACAGCAGGGAAGTTCCTTTTGAGGTACCTTGCCAAAAAGGGGAGGAGCTGCTCCCCTCCCTGCAGGTTATACTCCACTTCTTTACATTGCTCTCCTGGGGCACCGAGGGGCAGACAACACTGAAGAATCTGCCCCTGTTCCCATCTTCAGTGTCTGTTCTCCCAGCGGATGAGATACTCCCTTGTGAGATATTCCCATCCTCGTGAAACGCAGCAGGACGGTTTAACGCTCACATCAGTATAGGCAGAGTCCAAGCCTGTCAAGTCTATCCTCCTCCCTCATGCATGCTAAAATTACTCCATATTTCTACTAACAATACATACCAGGCTTACCATGCAGCACTTCAGCAATGCACTACGCAAAACCACAGCTTACCCTGAATCTAAAGGATGGTCTGTCTTTTTGGGATAGTTTCATCTTCGTGGCCCCTTTTTTCTGTAAGCCTTCTGCTGCAGCTGACTGATGAGAAAACAGCTAATCCCAGCTGTCGCGGTCATTTTGGAGGTACGACAGCCTCAGAACGGGACACTGTCTCAGTATTATTGACTGAGACAGCATTACTGTTTCTGTCAGGACAATTACACCCACTAAGCGTGCTACAGGTGCAAGCTTGGACAGGAAACGCTGTGCTGAAAGGATGCAGTTTACTTCAACGCTCTCTGCTCTCACCAGTCTGTTTAACAGACTGTGAAACTACTGGTCCCAATCTAGCAAGCGAACCAAGTTTTGGAAAGAAAAAAGCTGTGCTTAATTGAAACTCAGCCACTCAAAATCCAGGAGGGTGGTTTTCCACCTGTCTTACTGCAGTTTTTGAGGCGTGTATTAAATGCACACTCAGCACTGCGCAAAAACATTCCTGGCTACAGGCTTGCATTGCGACTCCTAGTTCACACAGACAGTAGGTGGCAAATATGCCATTAAGTACCAGTTTTCAGCAGAAGTCAAAGCATTATTGAAGTGGAGTCAGATTTCTTTTCTTTTTTTTTTTTTTTTCCCCCAAAGCTCATCTGAGCTACTACAGCACAAGTGCAGGGCGATGTACCTAAATAGAAGTCAGCAGACCTGCTATTCTCAACCCCTTCAGGTACCTCTGGAATTCCAACAGGGTCACTACTATGAATGGTGCGTACATGTGGAGATTAAGACACCTAGCATCAGATATCTGATTTCTAGCTCGGTGTCCCTGACACCCTTCTGGTCAATGCAAGGAGAAGGATCTAGAGAACTGCTCACCTCACGCAACAGTAGGCTTTTAGTCAGCCAATTTGCTGTCCATGCAACTGCAAAGACTCTCTTGGAGTTGTACCGCTGTGACTTTCAACTTCAAAGGCTGGAACAACATTCCTGAGTTAGATCGTGAGCCCCCAAGATGATTCTGTAGCTTTTCTCTTTGGGGCAGACGTACCAACAGTTGAGTACCAGACAGTCTCGCTTCAGTCTGTGGGAAAATCATGGAGCGCGTCCCTCTCGGGACACATTTCTGGGCACGCAAGGGAGAAGAAAGTGACCGGGAACAGTCAGTGTGGATTTGCCTAGGGGAAATCACGTCTGACTCACCTGACTGCTTTTTGGAATAAATTGGTTGGACTTGCAGATGAGGGAGACCAGCAGATGACACTTCCCTCGACTTTAGCCAGGGTTTTGCCACCATCTCTGTATCTAAGTCCAGACATTACCATCTGGATGGCTAAAAAAGTATTTAAATTAAGACACAAGCTACAGGGCTTCACCAATTTCTATGTTACGTGCACAACCAAGATTCACTATGTTACAGCAGTCATGCTTAAAAGACTGACAGTGGTTTTTTTTCCCCAGACTTTACCAGATAAGAACATGCTTATTCGCTAACCTTCTAACACTTCACTGATTTAAGCTGTAATGATTTCCCTCATGTAAGTTTTTGACCTAGGAAGTGCAAACATTGTTCAATAACAGTTCTTACATTTAACACCTCAGCTTGTCAGCTTCAGCAGAACAGATCCCAGTTACGCCTGAAGAGAAGCTCGGGGGAATGAAACACCTGAACTTGTCCCTGAACGTGGGTCCATCTGGTGACAGCTGATGTGCAACCTTGCTTGGCTTTTTGAGACTTCTATTGATAAAGGCAAACAAGTCATTTCGATAGGTAAGAAGGGCAAAAGAATGTGTTGAGCCCCAACGTTGTGGAAACAGCAGAAGAAATGATTTGAGAATGAGATTTAGTCTGAACTTGGTGCAGAAACACTGCGCATATTTTGCATTTTTAATGGGCATGACAAAGCAGCGTTAATTTCTTCTTTTTCTCCCTCTCCCTTTTTTCTATCTTGGTTTGCCAAACATAGCAGCTCAATGGCATAATAATCAAAGCAGGTGTGGAATAAAAGCTTACCTACTGTTCCCTGTGTTTATAAAAACAAGGCAAACATTTCACGTTTGATATACTGACAGGCTCCACATCTCAAAACACTGTCCGACTTCCTACACCACTTCTTTCAAACACCCATATAAACTCATCTGCCTTTCCGCACAGTGTACAAATCATTTTGGTACAAACGTACAAATCGAGTCTTAGCCAGTTTGAAGGGCAGGTCTCTAGGTAAAACAGTTGCACGGGGCATGAAAAGATACAAAACATGCAGACAAACAAAAAGAATAACCGTCACCACAAGGGACAAATTCTGCTTACCCACAGGTGTGGCGATGGAGTGACTCCATCCTATCTGGTACGGTCAGCCTAGATCTGTGGAGCTGAGATAACCATGTGGACTGCTACTGATAATCTGCAGTTATTATTATTATTATTATTTTTAACCTTCCTGGCTACTCCCTTCTATTAAGAAACAGGAAAAATGCAGAGAGGTCAAATAACGCTGCTCTAGAAGTAGGCACCAAATTCCAGCTGTTGCACGCATGTGCACATGCCTACGGATGCATTTGCAGCCAGATATTTGAGGTAAAAATCATACTGAAACTACCTGAAATTTTGTCTATGCATAAGACAGCCTGACTATCTTTGTGCCCTTCAGTAATACAAAAGTTACTTGCCTTAAAATTGGGCAGGAGTGGACGTTCCAAGCTGATTAGCCACGTACACTTTTTCTACCACAGTACTATAGAAAGAGAGGGTCAGGAGGTGCTTTCTCCTTCGGTCTTGCCTGTGTCAGCGAGGGTACCTTATCCACAAACATCATCCTTCCGAGCTACAGCCAGCACAGCTCTGGTTGAGCCTGCAGATCCTGCTCCCTCGCTGCTGGGCCCTATCAGCTCCTTTCTAGTACAGCTCCGTCCCAATCCACCACAGCATCTCTGGTTTGTGAAGCAACCGAGCCTTTTAACTCCCCGGCCCTGGGCACACAGTTGCCTTCCATCTTAATTAAGTTTATTTAGATGATGAGCAATGCCTGTGCCACTTTCAGGGCCAGCCTCACTATGCTCCAGCAGCCCCTCTCCATTTAAAACCTTCGCCAAAAAAGTCCCCGTTTCCACTTTTTCAGAGCTTGCCACGTAACGCACATACCTGGTAACCTCACAGTTATTTGTTCCCTCCACACAAGCATTCGGAAGTCCCGGGGAAGAGGAAACCACAAATACTCCTTCTGGGGGAAATGAAATAATTACATATTTGCATAACAAAGTGATATTAGCAAAATCTGTTCAGCATGTGAAGGCCAATCCCACACTCGCGCTTATTAGTTGCCTAGCTTTCAGGCTTTCCAGAATTTATTTACAAAAGCAATCTCCACTGCTGCAGTTCCTAGATCCAGCTGTCCTCGCTGTCATCTGGCGAATAGCGCCCTGTGGCTTTGCCTCAGCCGGCCCGCGCCAGCCCTCTGCACCATCTGTTTGGCCGTCTAAGATGGGCTCCTGCCACCGAGTCTTCGGGTCAGCGACGCCGGCTTGGCTCGCAGCAGCACGCCTCCGACCCCATGCAGTCACCCTCACTGTAGACCCATAACCTCTGGCTCACGGGCGTTGTCCCGTCCCCCCAGAAGCCGTCACTCCAGAGAAACCTCATCTCTTCCCACTGGATTTGTCCTTGTGACCCAGCCAGCAGAAACCTCCGCAGTCAGCTCTGAATGACTCACTGACCCTGAGCCGTACCGCGTCCCTACCTCCCGTACGTGCACACATGCCACGTGCAACACCGTGAAGTTCATAACCGGCACAGCAGAACACCGAACACAGCACATCAGCCAAGCAGTGCTTGGAATCCCACTACACAAGCCGCAGAACGCAGAGCCAGCTCTCCCCTTTTACTGGGGAACAAAGAGGCGCTAGCTCTCTTTGAACCTCCTCGTTCTTGGCCTTACGAGACACGTACAGAAAAAAGCCCTTCACTGAGCAGGGTCACGGTGAGGAACTCGTACAAACCGCCCCTGCGGACAGCCCTTACGTACATCCTTTATGCTGGCATTTTTACGCTCGCTAGGCTGGGTGTTTGCTCAGGTGGCCAGCGTCAGCCTTCCCGCGGGAGGTGCCTTCCCAGCACAATTTCTTCTCTAGGGCCCGCAGATCACATGTTTCTCTCATCAGAGAGAACTTCTGCTGTGGGATCTGTAACAACTCTGCTTGGAGTTGAGCTGAAATAAAACATGCCTCAAGTGAACAAGAGCCAAATAACATGAGTGATGTTTTTTATTCTTGTAAAGAGCATGTACTGCACACAGGGCTAATCTGCATGGCTTCAGTACATTTAGCACCTGTGGGTTTTGGTTTTTTTTTTCTTTGCAACGGGAACAGTGGCTTGGCCTGCACTGCTTGTCCCTGCCTGCCTTGCAGAGAATTGCCCAAAGGTTTTATTCATTTTTCATCTGATTTCTGGTTTTGGAGAGTCGGCGTTAATGGAGGATTTTCGCCTGCAACCCTCTCTCACTGATGGCCAAAAGGAGAACATCTAATGACCAAGTTGTGTGATGCCTGGAGATCACCCTGTTCTCTGCCTGAGATAGGGGTCAGCTATTAAGGCGGTGCCACCATCCCCCACTTCCCCCTTTCAGCTTTGAAGATGCAGCCAGATTGGCAAGGCTGCTGCTGGAATCACAAACCCAGAGTTCATGAAACGCTGCTGTGTTTTCTGAGCCGGTACCTCACCCTACAGCTACCAAATTCCAAAGTGGGGCTGAATTACCGCTACTGCTGGGGTGCCTCAGACAGCCGGCCTTCTGCAAAGCCTCTTCTGGACAAGGAATGCAAAGTTCCCGATGTCTCTTGATAAAATCGCACTGAACTCACCAGAATTTCATTTCACGTCACGCAAAAAGTTTCTAACAATATCAAAGCACCCTGTAGTGACAGTTAAAGAACCAAGAACTGCAGATTTTGGTGTAAAATGACTTCTTTTTTCAAAGCATTGCATTTTGTACTAAATAAGAACGCTTCCTGTGATTCTGGTGGTGGCTCAGGACAGAGCTCTTCACCACCAATGTCATGCTGCTTTTCAGCTTCACTTTATTATCCAAAACAACAACAGTTACAAAGGCTGTTGCAAGACCAAAGATCCAGACTCCACATAAAAAGAACAAACCTCCGATTTTGGCAGGGGAGGTAAAGAAAAACAAAAGAATCCAAAACACATTCAGGCTAATAAAATCTGTAGACCGTAACTCGTGTGCGCAGTTTAGACATGCTTGAAAAACACACACAACCCTCCCCACCGGTATAAGACCTGGAGTTCTGGGGATCCATCGCAAGGACGCGCTTTCCCATCAGTGCCTAACATCATTATCTTACAGCAGCATGCAAACCCTGCACCTGCGGTAAACGTCACCATCAGCGATGAGACCAGAGTCTCTTTTCTGAACAGAACAGAGATGTTTCCATTCACCTTACGTTTACAGCAGGTAACAATTTCAGGCTGGACAGCTTGCATTCGTTTCTGCTAAAGAGTCACAGAGCATATAAACATACACAGAAGGCTTTCATGTGGTTATCGGTCCTCGGAAAGCATCTCTCTTGATTACCATGTGTTTTGCATGTCCACCCTGAGCTGAAGAGTGACAAGATGTCGGAAAAAACCACCACTTACATTTTAGGGAAATGGAGTGTAACAGCACTTAGTTGCTTTCAGGCGCTATCCCATTTGTCTAGGAAAATTAACCTTTTCTTTAAAACGCAAGCCAGATGACAGAAGTGTTTGGGGACAGATTTCCACTTACAGCAGAGGCTAGAATTCCTTACAGTTAGGATTGGGAAAGGACTATAACACGTTACTCGGGAGCTTTCATTTATGATAACGCTCAGGGGTCCTAGGATTGGAACATCAGAAGAGACGGAACCCCAGCAGATTAGCTCAAAGGCAAGGATGGCTGGAAAGGAATCAAATGCGTTTACCGAGCAGTCAGTATTTCTTTGAATTACTCAGTGAACAGCATCGTTACATTGCAGATATTACAGTTTACTTTTTGTTGCAAAAAGAGGTTTACTGCCCCGGTCAGAAATAGCATGAAATTACAATTCCATAGAAGGTCAGCACCAACTGCAAAGGATGAGGCTTCCTACATCTTCACAGCCTTCCAGTTACCTGTCTTTAGAGATACACAGCGCATTGGTGCACTCGCTCACCTGAAAACACCCAAAGCCCACTTACCTCCAAATTTCCTTCCATTTTCCTGCAAATGTAGATTGTAGGATTCTCCTAGACTTCCTGCTGTTCTCTTGAATCAAGAGGGTTGATTAATAAGTTGAAAATAAATGAAGTTGAATTTGTGGAAATAACTTCTAAAGTTGAAAATTTACTTCTATTAAGTTCTACTTCATGTTATTTATTTTTCAAGATTCTGAGGGAATGTTGTCCAAACTCCATGCATCACTTCCCAACTTAGCTTTTTTAACATTACTTTAAAAATCAAACTCGATTGAGAAAGAAAAATGACAATTTGTTTGTCAAGAGGAATGAAAAATATAATTCACACCCTTTTGACCGATTGTGCCTTCTATCAGCCACCATAATCAGGATTCCTACCCCTCCGGTGCTCAAGAGAGGACCACAACCTCGTGGTTTTAAAATGGCTCAGGAGTTCCTGTTTGTTTTTTTTTTTTTCTCAAAAAAAAAAAAAAAAAAGCCAAATGCTAAGCTGTGATCAAAGAGCAATTTGGCTTTAATGCTGAAAAAAAATATTAGTAAGTCAATATCCAGCCCTTTCCTCGAGCTGCCTTGAGACACAGGGGCAGCAGAGCAAAGCCGAGCCCATGACAGAAGCCCAGTTCTCAGGCGAGAGGCGCGGGATGACGGAAACCCTCACGTTTGGTGCCGCTCAACGCGGAAAGCCCATAGGAGCACCGCGGCCGGGAGACCCCTGCCCTGACAGCGCCGGGTCTTCCCTCTGCAGGCGCCCCACGCAGCCCCCCGTGCAGAACCGAAGAGGCGCTGCAGTCGCGGCTTCTCCTCCGGCGAGCAGCCCTGGGGAGCGGGGGGCACGGCTGCTCTCGCCCCCCGAGCTCGGCCCCGCCGCGGTGCGCCAGGGGGCGCTGTCGGCCGCGGCTGGGGGGCAGCAGCCTCCCCTCGGCGCGGCCCCGCTCGGCCCCGGGCACAGCCCGGCGTTGGTCACCGCGGGAACGGCACAACCGCGTGCACTGGGAGGTGAACGGGGCCGCGAACAAGGCTGCCAACTCTCCCAAACGATGGCTGCCTTGCAGTAACGACGCCCACCTTGTAACTGCTGAGACGCTCCTCTCCTCACAGCACAGGGACCTGCAACGCACCAAGGGCTAAGCCCGAGCCTCTGCACTGGTTCCAAAGGAAACACGGTTGGGAACCACCCTGTGGTAAGCCCAGCAGTGCTCCTACCATCTTTTTGTCTTGCCTGAGTGGCCTCGCTTCTCCTTTTCACAAATTCAGAGTACCAAGGCCAAAAAAGATCATTAAAATCATCCAGTCCCTTACAAAATAAGGTCAAGGGAATTTTATCCAGCCGCTTTCCGCCTTTGTTTCCTCTGCCTTCTCCTCCTTTTTCTTCTCTCTGTAATTATGGCTTTTGTTTCCTGTTCATTCTTTCAGATGCTTAGCTTTCTGCCATTTTCCAGTTCTCCAGTAAGCAGACAGCTACGTCGGCGGTTACACCAGCTGGGTGATGTAAGTATAGGCAACTTCCCCAAGCGCCCCAGGAATGGAACAGTCCCTTGGGTCGTTGCGTTGCTGCCTGAACGTCAGTCAAGTTGGTACTAGGAGAGCAGCAAGAGCAGGAACAGGTGAAAAGTGGCCTTCAAGAAACTGCTAATGCCATCAAAATGCTGCAGATTTCTTTACGTTTACCAGTCTATTTGGTACTACCTCTGTCATGCAACAAATCTGTTTCAACAGGCGTTCGTGCTGTCTCCTGCGTATGCCTGAAACACAGAGCATTACACGTACCCGGTAAGAAGAGAGAAAATATATGTTTTTTCATGTAATGAACTTTTTTCTTCTTCCTTCAGAACATAAAGTTAGATAAATACAACTAGCTGTGAGGGTGAGGATTTCTCAGTGAAGATTAATGTCCTGGCACCGGGCAGTTTGTTTCTCCTGCAATGCTTTTATAGCACATGCAAAGACAGCGACAGAGTTCCTTTAGCTAAATACCACTAGGAAGAAGTGGACCATTGACCTGTCAAAGAGAAGGCCCAAGCTGAACTCCATGAGAGAACTTGTGCTGATTTCAGTTTGGCCCACAGCAAGCACTTCTCAAAAAAGCTCATTCTCCATCCATGAGCGTTACAGAAAATCCAAAGCCAGATGGGTCTCATGGGGACTCACGGGCCTGTGCCCTGCAACCTGTGGGGGGACGCGACGAACACGCACGAACATCTTAGCGTGGCTCTCGGCACGGGAGGATCTTTCACATAGACATTGAAGAGCTCGTTATTTGTTACAGATGTTCTGCAGCTGCAGGAAGTTAGATTGGTGGCCCACTTTGAATGCAACCAAACACATTTTTAGGTATGCATTTTTGAAATTCTAACAAACCAACGCACTTAGTTTGAAATGCATATAATTCACTATTTTGTACTGTTACTATTCATATGCGACCATCTTTCATGGAAAGCAGATCAAAGAAACCATCATCCTAGATCAGTTTTGTGGAAACCCAAGCAAATTATTGCCCAGCTTAGTTCACGATGGTTTTGAAAGTAACCAAAGCCTGGGCGTGTTTGTCACATCCAATCTATCGTCCAAGGACTTCAGTTGTGAAGTCTAAAAACGTGCGGTTGGCACCAGAGGAACACAGTTGGCTTCTTACAGAGGGAAGCTCTCTATAATGTTATTACCCATTCAGCTCTCAAATAAAATACCAATGGCAATGAAATCAGCTTTCAACTATGGATGAAAATGCAATGTCTGGGTATAACTCTAGCGTTTGCTCTGTTCGGATTCAACTGCTATATAAAAGAATAGTAGCGACCAATCAACCTCGGCAATAACAGGATCCCATGCGTTTTTAGGTGAAACCAAAGCATACGTGTGTGTCTACAATATAAAAGAGATAGAGTCCACAACGTTCATCCCGTTTACAGCACTACTAAGGCACCAGTATTTTCCTTTCTCTAAATCAATTATAAAGCCTTCTGAACCATTTACTGAGTGCTGAAGAAACATAGCTTCCCTGCGCAAGAAGATGCATCTAGTGTCAAATTTCTCTTTTGTGAGGGACAGGGTTTAAAACCCAACTTTGGCTCTTATACCAGTTACAGTCTCAAATCTGCTACAAGAAAGAACTAAATGACCTTTCCTTAGGATTTCTCAAATAATTTGTATTAAGGAGGAAGAACAGGAGTGTGTGTGTGCTCAGGAAAGGAATTCTGCCAGTTGCAGCTCACTGCTGCAAAAGTGCTGGGGCAGAAGATGGCCCACCCTTCAGATGCAGGAACTGAATCTGATTCACTTTCTCCCATTCACTGGTGTTCAGCAGGCCTGCCAGGATTTGGCATATTACAGTTCCAGCTTTTGTTTCAAAGTAGCCTAATATTTATATATTATTTATTACCTGCAGCCACGTTTCGTAACAGAGATTTGATTTTGAAGAGGAAATGAAGGGATGTCCCTGCTCCTTGCAGGGGGGTTGGACTAGATGACCTTTGAAGGTCCCTTCCAACCCTAACCATTCTATGATTCTATGAACACACGGACCACCAGCCCCAGGAGCTCCCGCCAACATTTTAGCAATTCTTCCTTTTACCTAGAAGCGCATGTGTCATCCTCCCAGTAAAACACAGTGTATTCCTCCACCAGAGGTACCTGCTGATACACTCCTATGCTTCAGTCCTCACATCTTCCAGCCAGCGCCGCTCTCCTCCTCAGCCTGTTCCCGCTGCCGTGCTTCCCTTTCCTTAAGCACTTCCCAGCAATTCAATGGGACAGCCTCAGCCTGTCCTGGCAGGAACATTCTCATTCTGGTTGGAAGGAAAAAAAGGCAGGGAAAGGGAGAGGGCGTAAGAGAAATCCCCCTTCGGAAATCTTTCCGTTTTATCAGTTGGTTCCACTTCTGATTTTTGTTGACACAAGGGAAAGGCCATAGGTAGATTGAGTTCATCCTGACAGGGACCAGAGCAGCTGTGTTAACAAGGGGAATGGCACGTCTGAGTAAGCCCGAAATATTAGGTGTGTATTGAAAAATGCGCTATTTGCAATCGGACTCGACAGTTTGGCAAACTCCATTGCATAAAGGCAATTTGAAGTACTAGGGAAAAAAAATTACCTTGGGATCCACGTTTATTAGTTTCCTATCACTTTTGCTCTCAAAGAGTAGTCCGCAGGCATTTTCTGCAATCGCTTGGCAATTTGGGCTGGAATTTGAAGTGCTGACATTTCTATCCCAGTGGTAAAAGCTGTGAAAATGTGAAACAGAAAGGCTGTACTTATTGGATGTCATTGGATGTCATTCTTCCAGCTTAAAGGGTAGATTCTGACCTCCTTATTCAAGCTGAGTAGTTACTGATTCCACAACAGCCTCTCTGAAAGCCAGATAGATTCACTGAGAGGCAAAAGTCTACTAGATATGAGAAAACCTGCCCAAACATGCCCCTCCATATCTGATCTCTGGCAAACCAAAACCGAGGCCCCTAGTTGTCTCCTCATCCACTCGGTGCTAGCGTTACTAAAGGACTCCGAGCCTGGGTTACAACTAGCGTGAAGCAGTAGTGTTTGAGAACTACTACTGTGACGGAAACAGCTCTGGAGAGCACCTGAAAGCGCTTCCCAGACCACCACAAATCTGCAAAACAGATGTGGGAACCGACGGTTTCCCCTTAGGATCTCGCTGGAACTCTCTTGCTGCCTTACTGTTTTCTCCTCCCTTGTTTTTATTATAATTCTGGTAGTAAGGAATTTTTGGAAGTCTCCTCGTGGGCCAGATACAGCAGGAGGGGCTGAATCCCAGCTCCCCAGGGAAGGTCCCAGCTCCCCAGACAGCTGTAGGTGTCAGCCTAGGATTAATTCTGGAGCAAACCATTCCATCAGACTGACTGCACTCGCTAGTTTCCAAATTGTCCGGCGCTGAACAAAAGTCAAAAGGAATCAGGATGCTACGGCAAATACAAAGGATACAGGAGGGTTTCAGCAGTTTATCAGTCTGTCTCTCAGGTCAGACGTGCCGGAATTCCCTGAGCCTTCTCATGCTTTTGTTTTTTGACTTCTCAAACTTTTTATCGGCTGACCTCAGCCCTTTTGGGCTTTGTACTTACCACACACAGCCAGCTAAAAGGCTGTCATTTGCGTGCTCATTCTTAGTATCTGTTTAGAAACCTTTTCAGCTCGGATGTACCTACAAATCGCACAATGCGACAGCACTGCTACGCATACCTCGCTGGGATACCCGTTTGATCACTCGAGTGGCGCGCTGCATTTCCGCCGCTGATCAGATGAGCGTATCTTTTGCAAAAGACGGAGGAGATGGGAGACAGTCAGGAAATCTCATTCTGTGCCTAAGGAGGATTCAAGAAATCTAGAAAATACCTCTAAATTCTCCTGCTTTCTGCAAGGATATCCCATTCCAATGAGACACACAGTTGTGGTTTTTGAAGCGCCTTGATTTCTTCCTCGCTCTGAAAAAGCATAAAACAATAGGCCTCACTGTTACGTACACTAAACGTTTTCCTTAACGTCTCTGTTTGGAATGGACCTATCTATAGTGACTGGGAGATGAATTTAGAACACCCTTACAGAACGCATCCTGGCATCACTGAAGCAAGCGGGTGACTTGCCACTGAGGTCGACTGCCTCGGATTACAGGCAGATAATGTAAAACCATGTGCTCAGCGCAAAGTTACCTTCTTGAGCAAGCGAGGTAGTGCAAGGAGAAGCTGCCCTCTGGAACTCTGCGCAGCCTAACGCTTAGATGCCTGCGAAAAATGAGTGAAGCGCTGGGTGGACACACTTAGTTCAGCTTAATAGTAGTAACTGCTTTGCTTTGATATGCTAATTGGTCACACTCATTTGTCACCTATGGAATTATTTAATGCTCCCAAGTACCCACGTTTAGTGGTAAACAAAAGATTTTTTTTTTTTTCAGTCACCATTTAAGAATATGCAAACACTTATATACAAATTAAACACACGGTATCTTTCAGTTCTCTCCTCAGTTACCTTATTTCAATCATACAGCTCTTCCCTGTCCCCCAGGACACAACTTGGTTAAGGAGTCCAATTGCACAGATAAAGATTGTTTCTGCTGAAAACCACTGTCAGGTTACGAAGGAATTGCTCTACGTTACCTAGAGGTGGGGAGGAAACACGTCTCTCTGCAAAGACTTCCCTGCATTCGTTCATGTTAAACATGTGAAGGCAGAAATAGTCGGTTAGCCGTCGGATAATAACTTCCTGCATTTTGCCAAGTTTCTAACCCCACTCCTACCATCCTTCCTCATTTAAGCCAGTGAAGACAAGGTCAGAGCTGAGACAGCCTTTCTGCTGGAAAATCAATGTCTAGTGCAAACGGTTTGGTTACGGACCCTCTCACTCCATGACAAATTAGCTTCCATCGTGTGCTTAGACGCGAGACGTAATCCCCAAGTCAAGTGGGCAAATGAAGTGGGTCTCTCTGAACCCCATGCTGAGGGCTAAGGCAACAGGGCAGTGCCACGTGCGAGACTCTGGCTGCCTTTCCCGCATACAAGCCCCGAGCTTCTTGGCATTCCTTGTTCTCTAAAACCAAGGCCAGCAGATAGCGAGATGGTGTCAGCTTTGAGGAAGGCAGAATGTCTGGCCACGGAAGGAAACGTCCCCTGCATGCTTTTACTGGTGTTCTTCATTGAAAACTGATGATATCAAGAGATTTAAATAAGCCTCACGCCCGCCTTTGGTGGGCAGGATGAGAAAGGCTGCCGCAGCGGGAAGACAGCGTAACCGAGAGGACAAAGTACTGCCCGTCAGCAGGAAACACTCCTCGTACCACCTAGAGGGGCAGGGGGTCAGCAGAACATTTCAAACCGAGGAGCGAGGGGCTGGAGAAGGCTTCTGTGGAGCAGCTTCTCCCCTGCCAGTTACTGTAAAAGTGACTCTTGCTCACGATAATCAATGCATTCTAGCGCAAGGCTGCTGCAGGAAGAAGGGGCTGAAAATCAGTAGCTGGGGAAGCTCATCTCATCTGTGTTTCCTTCTCTAGCATAAATGCTAAATTAAACTTAGCTCTAAGTGCCGTTTAGGAGTTACTATAATCCCCCAAACTAACTATTTTTTCTTAGCAGAACTTCATGCAGCTTTAAATATTTTTATTATCCCGAGATGAAAACATGATCAAATGCCAAATAAAAAAAATTCAGCATACATTTTTTCTATTATGATTTTGTCTGATTACCACATGTTTTGGAACAAATGTAACAGTTCTCAGCACGGCACTTAAGTATGTGGAGTATGAGAGAGTTAAGCAGTGCCCACAGTCCAGCTGCAAGAGGAATGCTTTTTTTTTTGTAATTTTTTTTTTTTTTTTTTATTTTAAACATAATGACTTGTTCATGCAGCGGTCTAAAACAAGTAGCACGCTGTGTTTGGGAATACAGACTAAAATATGCGAGGCGGGCTTTTTTTCGTTTGTTGGCTAATTCTGGTCCGAGCAGATTTTCATTCTGCGGGCAGACAGATATCCTCCCAGAACACAAGAGCCCGAATACAAGTTTTTTTTGTATCCTTGAAGTTATCCTTCGGGTACCAAGATGGCAGCACATCAAACCACATGGTGCTTATAGAATGTCTTTCATCCAAAAATCTCTGGGTCCTTTTGTAAACATGCATTAAACCACTTGACGTTCTTGTGAGATGTAAGGCAGGCTTTATTACGGCTCATCACCGTCTGGGGAGCGAGGGCACATAAAATGCTGGAGATCTTTCCCGGGGGGTATGTGTCCCGGTGGCAGAGCAGCAAAGAGTACCAGTTGCCAGCCAGGAGACGGGGAGCTTTGTCGGAGTCCTGCGGCTGCTCACAGTCGTGGAGCCGGACAACCGTTTTCCTAGAGGCAAATCCTTCGCAAGGTTACAACCTGGATTTTGATGCCTCAGTGTGTGACTGTCCCGCTTTTCCCCTTATTCTGCAGTGGAAAATGAGCTGTGATGAAGCAGTTCTCACACAGCTTATTCCAGGGCTTGAAATGCCGCGGTGCATCAGCCTGGGCAGACCAGAGAGGGCTTCGGACACTGAACAAACTAAGGGTTCCCAATCAGCGTCTGACCAAAAGAAAAGAAGGTGTGCATCTGCAGGCTAAGAGCTTTGTTGTCCCAACTTACTATTTACTATTTAAGGCAGCAAAATCAGGGAGACAGAACACAGTGCAAAGGTGTTTATGTCTCTGTTGGCCCCACCTTTGATCCCATGGGGTTAGATTACACTACCCTATTCTTTCTTCCCCTCAGGACAAGGATTGGTTCCTTGATTCGGCTCTCCACTTTTCTCTTCCCACCCACGCATACACAAAGATAAAACCATTCCCTATAGCAGACTGGGACTTCAGTCAAAAACTAATTATAAACAATGACGGCTCAACAGCCTTCTTCAGTTTGTGGTTCTGCAAATTTGCGATGCAAACTACCTGGCTTCAGACCCTCTCCGGGTAATTCACAGACCAGCTTGCTTCAGCTGGGCAGCGGCAGCAGGGTGCAGACGGGGGAGATGGGGGATGCAGGGCAACAACGGGAACGAGAACCAGGAATAAAAAGCAGCAGTGGCTTTTTATCCAAGCGTTCTCTTTCTTTCTGCCCTCTGGTAGCAGCGCACTACTAATCTTTCTAACGGGGGGAAGCTGGTGTTCTACATGTGCTTGCCAAATAGGACAAAGCAGCAACATACTAGGAGGGGATTTGGCCTGCCAGTCCTTCCACAGCTTCCTGGGGCAATGCAGGTCAATGCCTCGGTGGGACACAACACCATGCAACACAGCACACGTGCCCGGCTCCATGCCAACCGCTGTTTCCTAGCAAGACGCACGTCACAGGTCTCTGGTTGAACAAGAGCAAGCTACTTTTTCCACCTAGGAAACGTAACGATGCTGAGTTTTCCTCTTCTTTCTCATCCTGTAGTAACTTTGACTGAAATAATTATAATTATCAAATGATTGCCCAGGTAGGGTGAGGTATATTACAGCACTTTAGAAAAGCCAGCCGGTTTGCTTTGTCCACAGGTACTGTGCACAGTGGCTATTTCGGTGATTTTTTTTTCCTGGTCACCTGTGCTACACCGTCACTACTGAATTCAAGCCCTATAGCATTCAGCTGAACTCATGTGGCCGATTACCTTGCAAACTGGTTGTGAATCAGGAGCAAGTCCCATGAACTCTTGTAAAAAGCGGGTAGGAATGAGCACCCCTAGGCACTCCTGTGCTGTCCTCACCAACTGCCCGCCATCCTGACTCGTCATCCCGTTACGTCACGCGCCGTTGCACTTCACCCTCCATCAAAGCCAAAGGCCTTCAATCGGGCCACAAGTTTCAGTCCTCATTATCTCGATGCGTGCCTGAAGCCTGCTGCCTCAGGAGGAAGTCATTAAAATCACTAAACCCTTAACTGCTACATTAAGTTTAATTTCCAAAGTTTAAGATGCTTCATTCTTCCCAAGCTCTTCTCAGCTCTGGGCAGAACTGTTCTCTGTGGGACCTTAATAAGCATGAAGAACATTACAAAAATCATCAAGGAAAGAAAGAACACCACCTTTCCTTCCAGGACAAGAAAGTGCAGATTTTATCAATGTAACATCGTGCGTCACTCCACCTCTTAAACTCACTCCCACTTCTGAAAGCTGCGTATCACATAGCCCAAGCACTGCCGGACGAAGGATCGAGACCCATGTCACGCGAACCAGCTGACACCCTTTCCTGTACTGCTGCCATGGGGGCTTTTTACTCGCTCTGTGTCCCAGCACGCAACGCCCTGGCTCCACCCAGCAGCCTACGGGCTGGCTGCAGGCCGGGCAGCGGCATCGCCACAACCCGACCGCTTCTGGCGCCTGAGGTGAGCTGGGGCCACCCTTTCTGCAGTGCACCCTGCCCCTGGCCACGCTGCCGGTGCTGGCCGCAGTCTAAGAGCCCCGGCTTGCAGCTTTTCCCTGTGGTGGGTGTCAGCAGGCACCCTCAGCTTTGGAGCACTTAGAAATGCTTCTCGTAGCCGAAATGGTTTTTGTGTTATCTGCTCAGTACTCCCAATGCTGTTTGAACTTTGGCTGAGAACACCTTCTGCATTTCAGGAGGAAGACTAAGAAAAAGAGAAGAACGCAATAAAAGGAAAAGAAATTAAAGTCCTGGGGTTATAGGCCAGATCCCAAGAAATTATGAGAGTACTGTCGGGCTCCAGAAGTTGTGCAGTAATCGCTCAGAATGTATTATCTTATTAGTTCTCTCCATCTTTAAAGAATAAAACCACCCAACACATTAGGATTTATGGCCAACGAAAAGAAAAAGTTTTATTTTGAAGCTACAACAAAGAAGATAAAAGAGAGACATGTAATTGTTGAAGGAACAACAGGATGAACAGCTTACACATATTGTGCAATTAATAATCACCGAAGGCCTGTTGGAAGTTGCACATAGCTGATAGATCAACGTTCAAAACCAGAATCCCCTTCTTTTGCATACCGGTACACAGTGATTGCGGTAACAGTCAGTCAATCAAGCAATTTCTTTTTTTTTTTTTCTCATGTGCCTTTTCAAAGCGTCTTCAGATGGGAGCCAAAAAAAAGCACTCTATGAAAATAAAAGTCTCAGTCATAAGGTTTGCCTCCTAGCCAGGCCCTGTGTATTAAAACAAAACAAAAATAAACAAACAAAGCAAGCACAATTTACGAAAACAAGCATGCAGCGGTCACTCCATCCCTGTTCCCTGCCAAGCGCGTGGCCAGCTGAGGGTCTGAACGACCGTCTCCGGAGAACAGCGGATCTCCAGTTCACAGACGATGGATTTACCGAAACCAGTTCCTCACCACGGCAGACAAAGCAGTATGTAACGATCAGCAGTTAGATGGGAGAAGAAAATGAAATCTTAAAGAAAGATTTATTATCTGATTATCTGAGGGGAATTTCCAGCAAAGGGCGACCTAGAAACACGGAAGAGGATCACAGGAGAGTATTTGTCTGGTGGATGCATGGTTCACTTACTGCCTTTCGTCTTCATTAACGAAAAGCCAGAGTATGATGAACAACTGCAGCCCTGCGCTATCATTTAACTAATCACTTCAGATGCCAAAAACGCAGGGAAGCGCCAAGACAGATTTCCAAAGCCTGACGGTTTCTTGTTGTAGGCGGGGTGCGTTGCAGGGAGCTTCCACGGGTTTTCCCCCCGGGGCACCTGCCTACACCTTTACCGCTTTTAAAAACATGACCTCCAGATTTGTGCCAAAGTTGCACTGAAAACAATGCTGAGGTGGTTGGTTGGATCAGAGCCATAAAAGACATGAGAAGCAGGAAGACCTGGAGGAACCAAATGACAGCTAGACGGGTAGCCGAGCTAGTAAAGGAGATGGGGAAGCGTTGTCACATATCCATTTGGATACGTGCATTTGTGGAGCCGGGCCAGCTTCTCCAACATCTTCTCTTCTGAAGGAAGTGGGGTTAACATCCATGAATAAATTAGCCTCTTGATCAAAGTTTGATGAAGCAGCTGAGATGAAATGGCGGATTTTTCTAAAGGCATGTATTCAAAGCATGCTTAATGTATGCATGCGTCTCTGCCTTTCTTCCTGTGGTTTCTTTCAAAGGGTTGTCTTCCTTTTTAACTGTAATCTCCTCAGGCAAAGAGTTGAGTCCAGAAAGAATTAATTTATAAAACCATGTGCTAAAACTTCTAATTATCAGCTCAACTGATGAAAAATAATACTTTTGTTAAAAAATGAACATTTCTTTTTTCCCAGTATTTTACTTTAGCAGCATGAGGTAAAGCCAGGGGAGACAGCCAACCTTCAAGGCTCAGAAAGGATTCCATCCTCCTCCTCCTCAGATCTCCCTAATGGAAATCCTTTGAAATCCTCATGCCTTAGGCACCGAGGGAATCCTCAGAGCAGCCTGTCTGCTGTGAATGACGAAGGGTGCAATTCTAAGTGACCCAGGGACATTTAGATGGATCTTTCCCACTGGAACTGGCAAACAGCACATGGGAAATCTCAACCCGTGAGAAGAGCTCAGTTGCCATCGCACCTTAGTCTACCAGACAGTGAAATTACCAGGCGCTACCGCACACACCGGGGAGGCGGACACTGGCCCGCCTTGCTGTTTTCTGCAAGCTGTTGCATAGCAAGTCTCATATTCTTCAAACTCTGCCCACTATACAAACATTTAGAGGACAAAAATATTGCTTTACAACTCCCTCCTGCGTGCCCGCCCCACCCCAGCCATTTCTGCAATACACGCAGGGTTTTATCTACATCACAGTGACCTCAGCTTTTAAATACGCAGGAACAGGAGAGATGAGAATGCATCAGGCATTTCCATCTTGAGCAACTTCCCTTCAAGTGGCAAAAATGCCAGCTTTTCAGGAAAGGACTATCCTGCCTTGAGGTATAAGGTCCTTGACTGAGTCACTCCCAAGGTTACCAGACCCAAAGGGCTGTGGTAAAACACATCCTCGGAAAAGCTCTGTATTACCAACTCTGGGTTCAGGATGTAAAACTATTGCAAAATGGGCTTTGCATTTTCCAGCTTGCCAGTACCAGTTAGAAAAACAATGTGTTTTGCTAGGATGTGGTGGGATCAGAGCACCCAGGAGACTGCTAAGTCTAGGGAGAGTTACTAACAGCTAAAGTAACTTGAAAAACAGTGCGTTTAACTTCAGGCACCACATCTTGCAAACACTGGCCCTGGTGTGATCTATTAGTTTCTTATGGCTGAATGTCTGGTACAAGAAAACGCAGTGCCTATTCTCTTTGCTGCTAAAAATTTGATATAATCTATTACTACACGTATTTCAACTACTGGTGCAATGCACAGCAACATATAGCTTGAACAGCTCAAATCAACATAACTACTGAAAACATACTGGGTTTTTAAAAATGTTTTCAAATCACAAACACACTATTGATCTATGACAGTGGCATGCCCAATGCCCTGATGGCAGGGCATCAGGGAGGACACTTTCCTATTTCAATCCCAACAAGGCAGTAGAGCTGTGATAATGAAGCAAAACGGCAGAGTATTCACATTCATTATCTCTTCTCTACAACAGATTCGGAGCTTGCAACCGGGCTGCAAAGCTTATGCACGTGAGGCGCACATGTAAAACGAGATCTCAAACTCTGTCATCTACTCGCACATTAAAATGAGAAACAGTCTATAACCAGAACCTCTTTGAAATCCAGAGGGATAAAAAAGGATGGAGGCCCCAGGTCCCCCAGCTATGTGAAACACATTGAGTACAACAGGACTGCAGTGCACCGAAAGCTCTGGACGAGCCTGGGTCAGAAAAACCACTCCAGGAAGAGGGTGTATCAAAAGGAAGAGCCTCTGCATGTTAACAAGTAGATAGTAGGAGAAGAAGGAAAAAGAGAGAGAAATTGAAGGAGAACTTAACATGCTTGAAGTGGCGCTGCATACGTGAGGACACAGGGAAGCCATTTGAAAGCATTTGCTGGGTCCTGCAGGCAAGGACACAGGTCACCGACCCAACATGATGGACAGAGGATGCCCATCAAGTGTCACAAAAGGGAGCAAGTTGGCCACAGTAACTGTTACTCATGTGAGCTACAAACCGCCAGAATTCAGATGCGAGTGCAATGACCAAAAGCCAGAGACAGGAAAAAAAAAACCAGAAATAACAATCCCAATTCTTTGCTAACGTGATTTTCACAGGTCAAGAGATCATTCTGAGCGTTCGTTCCAAACGAAAGCATTTTGTGTGAGGTGTATCAAGCCAACGGTTTGAATTTGTGCAAACCATAGCAAGAAAAAAATAAACAGAATAATTATTAGGTAAAACATTAGCACAGTAATAAGGAGAAGTCAATGTCCTGTAAAGCCTGAGGTGTAGGTGAAATCTTCCCGGAAACTGGTTCAGTGCCTTCATCAGTTTGCTAGTAGAAAAATAACCTGTTATTTTTAAATTTTGTCCCACATTTATTGCTTTTGCATGTTTTAAGAAATACTCCAAAGAATAGAGGGGATTTTGCAGTATTCAGAGAACAGGAGCGGATCCCGTCTCCCGTGCGTCCTCCAAGACCAAGAGGCTTTGATGCCTGAAAAAGGCTGTGATGTTAAGAGAAAGAAAAAAAAAAGTTAAATAGCCTTGATCCAAGTCAGGTCCAGGACAAAGCTCCAGTGAGAGCAGCCTCACATGTTTTTACACATCTGCACGTTACACGTGAATGTGTTTCCGAGCGGTGAATGCAAAACCTCCCTTTTAGGCCAAAGCTGCTGCTACTTTTTGGAAGAAGGATATCGAAAACCATCATTTGCAAACCCTGGGAAGGTATCTCTCACTTAGGAGCAATGTAAGAACAACTCTCCTTTAAGTACGTGTAGCATTTCACAGCGTGAAAACAAAGACAGCAAAGCCTTGTACATACTTTGCAAAAGAAGATATCTATAACATTTCTTGAGAGCTACAGTAAGATTATTCTGATTTTAACTAGCAGGTAGGTAACCGTTGTAAGACTGTAAGAAAATGCAACAATTGTCATCTAACACTAAAAAGGATCAAGAGACAGGAAAGAGCAAAAACGCGACTGTGATGGGGAACATCCGCCTACCAGGCAGCAGACACCAACGTTACGAACTGTGAGGGACAAAAGATAGAGCATAGCCCAAAAATTACAAAAAAAAAGATTCAAAGACATACCTCTCTTCGAAGAGGTATGTATAAGGCGCATACACAAGAAAAAAAAAAAAAAAAAGATTAATTGCTTCCCAAGACACTGCAATAGCACAATGGTTTAAACATAGATAAGTTGTTCCCCTCCCTAATGCTTTGAGTTGGATTTTCAAATATTATGATTTATAACTGATGTAATAATTGTTTTGCCACATCTACTTAATGTAGTTGAATGTTTTAGAGGACTGGAAATAGGATATACATGTTGTATATAGAACAGAATATTGCCACATCCAATGGTAAGTAAAAGGGATATTGTCACACGAATGCTGAGGACACTTACCAGTTCCTATGCATCCGGCTAGAGCTACAGGCTACCACAACTCCTGCCTCCTTATACATTTACTTTGAAATCTGTCACCCAATTTCTTCACTCAGAATTTCAGAAGTACAGAACACAATGTCATTCATGTTCCACTTCAGCATTTTATGGAAATTTTTAATTTCACAAGCAACACACACATCAAAAGGTATTTGCAGGCATGTGTCAGAGTTTAAGTGGAAATGTGAACATAGTGGAAAATTACCGTAGAATTCAAGAAGGAAGCCTATCAACACCCATCTATTAAACACAGGCAAATCTGCTCCGGCAATAGTGCAGACACCCTGGCAGATCATGGTCCGTAACAGCTCCAAGCTCTCACCGCGCCCCGGCTGCCGGCATGCTCAGAAGCCAAGGGCTGTCACTGTTCCTCCAACCTGCGGATGAGGGAAGGGGCTTCCACGGGAACCAGCCTCCGCCAAAACGCCCTCCCCATCGTTCCCCGCCACGCGTGCGGGGTCACCTGATGCAAGCCAGCGAGAAAAATACCACACTCTCACATGGAGACTGCCTCTCCTCCTCTCCTCCACGGAGGTCTGAAGCCACACAGGAATTTTATACATCAGAACTAGCACTCCCATTCCTTATCCCTGCTTCCGTGCTCAGTGCAGCACTGTTTAAATGAATAATAGGGCTTCCGTTATCAAAACATTTTCTGTTTCCTTGTTTATTTTAGCAGATGTGAGAGGTCTGATTACTCATTTGTGGGTTTTTCATTAAAAGCTTTAAATGTTGTGAAAAATCTGACTTCTGTACCGGTTTTACGCTGAAAAAGTTGGGGTTATGTGCTTTATGATATATGTTGGATTACATGATGTGAGCAATAATTGGAATGTTCCACTGAAATAAAAAAAAAAAAAAAAAAAAAAAAAAACCAAAAAACCCCAAACCAAAACACGTCTCTCCTTACCTCACTAATTCTACAAAGTGCTTTAAATGCTACCATTAGCTCCAAAGAGCATTAAGAACAGAAGAGCCACCTTTCCTTCCCCATCTTAAACACCAGCCCATGATTATTCCACTCTTTCTCCTGCTGTTCTTCAGGAAATATCTTCAGCGTGGTAACCACATGTGCGATCTGCCTGTGCACAGAAGGCCACAAACCCGTACTACCACATGTTTATCCGAGCTTTTGAACATCTTGGAGAGCGTGGTGTGGGTATCCCACAAACCTCAGGGTACACCAGCGCAGGAGAGGGAGCTAGGCAGACACCGTGTCGTTACAGAGAACATCTTGATCTGGGGGATGTAATGAGAAGCAGGATTGCAGGAAGGTTTCCTCGGTGGCAGTTCCAGCGCGTAGGTGCAGGTGCACTGCCCAGACCGAGCGCTGAAACAATGCACTTATGCATTTCTGGCGTAGCGAGGACTCCGGCTTGGCCCGACATGCGCAGCTTTCACATCCAAACCTTGTTACTAGATCAACCTGGAATGTCATTCTAAATCCATAGTCTCCAGGCATTAATCAGGAAAAGGGGCCCATGGGAGGGGGAATAACCTCTTTAAAACTCCTAGCAGAGGAAAAGCATACCCTCCAAAAATGCCCTATCAGTGAAAGGAATTAAGTCACTTTCCCAGCTTGTGGTCGTTTTCAGAGACACAATAAAAACAACTCATGGGACCCACAGAATACCTGCAGTTAAGTTGTCATCACACCCAGATGTATGGTATCTTTACTATTGCAGTACATTACATTATTGCCTTAAATTGGTCTCATACTTCAGCCCCTGGAAAAGAACCAGAAGAATTTGCTGGGGCTGCGAGACTCGGATTGCGCTGAACAAGCCCCGCCGGGCTCACTTGGAAAAGCACAGGAACTCCTTGCCCCTCAACCATTAAGTCTGGGATAAAAGGGAAAATGAAAAGCTCCGAGGCTCGTGCCGAGCACCCACCGCGACCCAAGCTGCGGAACCAGGGAGGGCTGCTTCCTCCCGCGCTGCCAAAACGATACTGTGGCACCCACGGGCGAAAGCCGTGTCACTGCCACCGTCACACCTCAGCCCGGCATCAGAGAGCACGCAATGGGGCTTGGACCGTGACGGGGCTTTGTTTCCATGAACAACACAGACACAAAGAATTGTTATGAGGCTTCCCAGAGGAACGTCCAATTTGTGAGCTCTCCATAAGCATCTGCGAGCGACAGAGAAAAAGTCACAGAGAAAAGGAGGCAGGATGAATTAAGGAAATTCAGGGACCAAGAAAATTGGGAAAAGTTTTAAAACAAAACTAAAGACAAGGAAAACAAAGTAATAGACATATTTCATGGAGGAAGAGAAGGGAGATGTATGTTGGATGACGGGGAGGGGGAGAACCAAAAACCTGTCAAAAAGAACATGACACATTTTTAAACGTTCCCAGTATCTTACATCTGAGAGACATTATTCCTACTTGGCATGCCCTCTGTTGGCGTTAAGCAATCTGCCCCGTCTTCAAGTAGATGAGGCTGAAACGCAACCCTCGAGCTTTCTCCTGAGGGCTTCCCGACTCACCAACCAGACTTCATCTGCTCTCCAAAAGCACAGGTGCCTTTGGGATATTTTGAAATTAAAATAGTTCTTGTGTATCCTATACAGATTTTCACAAATGTAAGTATGAACTCTGTAGTGCAAATAAACACAGAAAATATTGTCTCCCCCACCTCTCTTTTGGTTTAAGTAATTAAGAGAAGCACACAGAAATATATTATTTATCCATGCAGATCTCTGCTAGAGGCCAGAAGTTTGGTTTCTTTACCTAACACCCGTCAAGAGACGCAGATTTATAGCTTGTAATTACTGCAATACTGTGACACGAAGAGATACAGCCAGTGTACGTCACATATAAAGCGTGTGTTCCTTTTTAGGAACACTTGTAGAAGCAAAATGAAAATGACTGCAATTACACTAACGTGGCTTGGCTAAAGTGTCTTTGACGTTAACATTGTGGCCAGAAAAGAAGAGCCTATCGGACATCGATTTTTGTGTAAATACCTACTTTTCACTGATGAGATCTAAGGACGAGCAGTGAAATGAAAATAGAAGCATAAGACATTTGTGTACAAGGAACAATTAACTTGCATCGTGCAGGAGAAAAGACAAATACGAGATGTCACAATAATCCAAAACCAAGAGCTAACACAGAGAAACCGAACAAGAACTTTTAACTGTTAATACTTCTTTGTGCATCATCTAATTACTTGCAGACCTCTGCTGCAGCACAAAAGATAAGTAGGCTCATTTCAAGGTACTGAGGAATTTTTCAACCAAATGTTTATTTCAAGGCCCTGATTGCTCAGACCTCACCAAGGATGTGGGAAATCCAATTGCGTATCCATCCTTCACTGGATCTTCAATTATGGACATAGCTCAGACAGGAGAGCTTGAAAAATGCAGCCGCAAAAGCCAGTAATCGTCGAGTTCTCCTGAGCTCATTAGGGTCCTCCTCTGTCTCCCCCTGCTCCTTTCCCTCTCTCTTTCCCTCCCTGAATATGTTAGAAATACTAGGTGTTTTCCAAATAATAGTTTTGGAGGTTTTAGGGAAAGTTTTTTCCAAGGAGTTAGAACAGATTCCTTGACAGGAATCCCCCTTGTTATTACTTCTGGTTCGTGAAAGTTTATCGTCAAGAAACAACCTCCAGTCTCTTAGGGCAGGCACAAGCTATCTGTCTCGGCAGCCAGCGATTCAGCCTGCTAAGAGTTCGGGAGAAATACTGTTTATGGCAAGATGTAGGGATTCTCCAGTTCAGCTGTAACACTGTCTGCCACAAACACACAGCTTCACCTACCGCAGCTGAGAACGAGCGCGATACCCTCCCTTGTCAACACAGGGCAGAATTTTGCTGTCATTTTCACTAGGATGTAGCTGGCAACTGAAGAAAGTACTAGTTATTCCATACAGCCATCCATTAGGAAATCTGGACATACCGATTTCAGCCACAGCTATTTCCTGCTATAACTAGAAGGAAAAAGTGGTTTCTCAGACACCCATGCGCGGCAGAAATCACATGCTGCCTCAGGATCACCGCACCGTGCTCCGGCTGAGGTTTGAGATGTCTGGACAATAAACCAAAAGCATGAAATTTCCAGAAAAGTACTCACAAAACTATGGGACGCTGCAGCTTCACTATCAACACCCTGCTGATGTCCATTATTAACGAGCGATACCCAGATCGGCCACAACGCCCCGAAAGCCGCACTGACGGAGCCAGGGCAGACGTGCCCAGGTTACGCTGTGCCGGCTGGGCCCGCTGCCCCAGAGGGGTGACCTGCTGCGCCCGGCTCTGTGCTGCCTTTCCCTCCACCCTCACGCACTCATTCTTTATAACATCAGTTTTAAATCAACAGTGCAACTCATCACAGTGCACCGCAGTGTAACTTACCTGCTTCTTAGCATTTTACGTGCAAACGCGTTCAGTAACTGAAGCCCCAATCTAGGGTCTTCATTCAGTCTTCCTGCTCAGAAAAGCATGTAAACACACGCTCTAGGTATTTCTCTAAATAGGGAGGCATTTAAGTGAATGCCTAAACAAGGTCCCTTGTCTGGGACCCCACCCATGAGCTGTTCTTGTTTCTAACATTATTAATTACACTGCAGTCATGCCAGGAAGCCCATTCTGGTGGGCACCTTAAAGGGGCCTTTAAAATCGCAGATGGAGAGGGTCAGGTGTAATCTCCACACGCGAGACATGGCTTGGTTTGCAGCACATTGACTGAGATCTTATGCAAACAGTGGGACCATTTAAAAGACCTTGATAAAAACCCAACAGCACCAACACATATCTATTGTCAGCATTGCAAAGATTAATTCGGTGTCATTTCGGATCCACGTTAAGAGCGAACTGAGGCCAGTGCTATCTGGTGAGGTAAGAGAAACGGGATTTGATCTCGCAGCCCACAGAGCTCTCTTGGAACGAACGAACGCACAGGGACATACTCTCTTGATTTTTCAGGGAATCAGCAAGAGGAGAAAGAGCTATCTTGTTCAGGTCCGACCACCTTATGCATCTGTCTGTGCATCATAACACTGTCTTCTCGCATAAACAGGTGTGGATCACTTCTGGTTCTCAAATTGCGCACAGAGGCTTCAACCCAAATCACATTCCAGACAAGCGCCTGGCCAATTTCTATGTTCTGCAGGGTTTTTCCTACCCTTCTGCTCTTTCTGGTGATAGTATGACTGAACTGAGAAGGATGACAAAATAGTCTTTCCCCAACGTTACTTTTTTTTTTTTCTCCTAAGGTTTCAGCAATTTGTACTTTCCATTTCCCTGTTTCAAATGTATAAGGTTAATTTATTCTAAGCTGTAAAAAGTCAATCTTTCCTCTTAGGAGACTTTATCTTTATTACAAGATTGAAGTCTGAATAAAAAAAAAAAAAAAAAAAAAGAGAGAAATTACAAGTGAAAAGTAGTACTTGCTTTATTTAAGCACAAGCAAAATGTGGAAGCATATGTCTCCAAATTAACATTTTCAGAGCTGGCAGAAATGAAATTTTCTCCTCACACATGCAAACGTCAAGTCTGAACGTACTCTCCTTTCTACCCTCGCACGTCTCTGCCACTTGCTCTCCATTGCCTTGAATGCCTAAGGGGCGGTTAGGAATGACCCCCTGCACTCCTGCACCGCCACTCCTCCTGTCGGCACAACGGCATCGCTTCATCTCCAAAAGATTTGGAGACTATGATGAAAGAACCTGGATGCCAAACATGAGACAGCAAAGTGGATAAGCAGGAACCTAATGGGCGACTATGCCATAAATGCCACTGCATGCAACAATAGTGTAGGTACTGAAAATCTTCAAAGATCAGGCCACGCTATTTGTGAGTTAGGACACTAAGTCTCATAAATGATGAATACTCTTACACAAGGAGAGGACTCTAGAATAACATTTTTTTCCCACCATATGGCTAGAGAAGGGCTCTGGCTGACACGCCTGGAGTGACACCAGCCTTCACTGAATTTGTTCGCATCCAGGCTCCCTTCATTGCACACCCTTTGCCACCCGTTTCCCCAAAGTCTCAACAGTGACTGGCTTGGTATTACCAGGATATTGGTCAACAAACACAGAACACAGTTGTAACCAAAGACCCAGATGGTTTTGTAAACATCAAGTGTGCTGACAAACAACTGAAGTAAATGCACCACCAGGACAACTGGAGAAACAGCTATCTGTGGATCCTGCAGCACAAGGACAACCTCCTGTTATATTTGGGAAAAAAGAAACAAAACCAAACCCCTCCTGATCAACAAAACAGACAACACCAAAACACGTACAGCCGGTTTTCCGCTAACTCCCGTTCAATATCCTGGTCTGTGAAAGCTGGAAGGAGACCCACAGTAACAGGTGTCCTCACGCTGCCTGTTGTAGGTGACCTGCTCCTACCTCTGGCTGCCGTAATCAGTTAATGTCCTGGCTGGGGAGAAACAATTTCCAGAGGCTTTAGGCTGGATTCTGGGATTACCACAACCTCTGCAAGTGGGTTGCTGTTCCCTCACTGTGCCTGGGGTGCAGCTGGAGTTTGGTTCAGCTTCTGTCGCCTGCTCCTCAAGGGAGAAGTTCTCTGCATATCTTCTGTCTGGCACGGCGGGACTGCCCGTGCTGCGAAGCATGAAAAAGCGACTTCTTCCCTCTCAGCTCTCGCCTGGGTAAGCGGGGTAGCAGCAGTGCTCTTTTGTAAATTATTGTAATCTACAGGGTACAGCGTACTGCAGGGGTGGGAGAAATTGCCTCATGCCCCACGCTTGGGAACGTACTGTTGGCCATTATTTGCCCTACAGGTCTTTACAGATTAACAGATGGTATCTTAGAACCTGCCTGGCGATAAAATGGGAGGGAATTCCAACCCCAGTTAATGACTGACTGCCAAACGCTGCGCCCACTTGCAGCCAAAGCAGACCCCAGCCGAACTGCAAGAGAAGAAGGGCAGAAGCTGACGGGACGGTTCTTGCCAATAACCAAGAACATCATGCCGGGTCTGAAAGCACCTGTGTGGCACAATGCACTTCTATCGCTGATGAGGTGCATCACCACAAAGCCCTGAATGCCAGACCTCCCATGCCCAGACTAGCCTGTGCCAAGGCCAAAACCAAATGAGTTTCACTGCTGAGGAGATAAGTAAGTAGTTTCAGACCATTAGTTCAGGGGAAAATCTAGGACCCATGTGGTACAGTAAACAGCTTCTCACCTGGCTCTATTTTACTAAATAACGCACGCACTAGTAGGAAGAAATGGAAACACTGTGACCACAAGCCAAGCGTGAGGATAAAACACCACAGTGTACAGCATCAAAAATACCCGATCTAGCATGCTGCCACAGAAAACTAACGAACAACCAAGGCAGGAGTTCACCCAAAACTGAAACAGTACAATTCTACTGCAAGGCGTTCATGTCATCCTCCTTCGCTAGGAGAGACGCTCCAGGCACAGCTGATCAGACCGAAGGGAGCCCAGACTTCGTCTTTTGCTGTGCTTCCCCATTCACAGAGCTTTTTGGTATGGTTCCACAGAGTGAATATTCTCCCTTTTCTTTGAACAAATTGTATGACACTTGTTTCTCATCAGATTATATAAATTAGCTGAGAGTGAATGGATTCAATTACAGTCCAAATTCCAGACCTCTTAAGAACTTACTGCCTAACACATTCCTTTCATTTAATAAACTGGAACCAAATGAGGATTATATCGTATAAATAATAGCCTCTCAATAGGGCAATGCAATAAAATGGCAAAAATACTCAGAGGAACCACGCAGGTCAAACACAAGAGCCTCTGATATTACCCACAGGATTTAAAGTATGAACATCACATAAACCTAATTGTACAGTATTTTTACTTTGTATTGTAAACAAGAATCTGATTCAAAGGGTACTTAAGATCGAGTTTAATATCTTCTAACAGCATCAGACAGCTAAGGGAAAAATGTGTTGCAGTAAAGTACGGATTTCTGTATTTAAAAGATAATTTGATAGCTCTGCACAAGGTACTAACCTCTCCCACAAAATCCAACATTTTCCATCTCCCAAGGGACTAAGAGTAAAAAGGACCAGAAGTAAGGGCTTCGTAAAGCTCTGAGGAAGGAGTTTCCCCAACTTAAACTAATATTATGACTCTTAGGAACAACCACTTTTCACAGAAATAATCACCCAGTCTTTCAGCCTGAGAAGGAGATATGCCACCTATAGTAAGGCATTTTTCTACCTGCCTAAACATGTTAGTATCCAGGGAAGAGCTATGTGATGAGGAGACTTAGATACAGAGCTTGACAAGAGATTCAAACCTGAAGGCACAAAGTTATATATGGAGTCAAATTATCCCCATTCACAAACAGCATTCTTGACACATTTTGAAGAAGCTGGGTAGAAAATAAAGAGGCAGAGGAATGGCCCTGCCAAGGTGAGGGATGACCATTAAATGTACAATTACCTCTAGGAATATTCTTTTTAGATTACTGAAGAACGGCTGAAGACAGTTTTGATGACAGCCTATGTAATTACAGCTCGTCTAATCCTAAAGCTGTATTTAACCTGGTGTGCAACTACAAATACAGGATCCAACAAGTGAAGTTCAAATTTAAGACTCCAACCAAGAAACAGGATGTTTTTATCTACTCAATAAAAAGGTTTTCAGGGGACATGCTAAGTTTTCTGCGAACGGGAATCTTTAAATCAGCACAGTACTAGCCAAGTCTTTCTTCTTGGGCTGCTACTTCATTCCAGTCCTCCACCTGTCCGACAGCATTCTCCACATTAACCACCAGAGATACGGTGGGAATGAAATATGCTGCTCTCAGGACACCTCACTGATGCAAAATGGGGCGCTCGACGCCAGGCGACCACGGGATATGGAAAGGTGGTTAGAGATTTTCTGTGATGTGACAGGGCTTGCACAAAAAGCCAGTTTGTACCTGTGATGCTTCAAGCACCACATCATTTAATGACAAAGGGAAGGAAAAGAAGTTGCAGCATACATCACATTAGGCTTTTTCAACTCTGAATAACCAGGGCTAAGCACACCTACCGGATACAGCAATGACATTTCTTATTGCATATGACAACAATGATTTAAAAGGCTTTTTTTTTTGAGTCACTAATAAAACCCTAACACGTAGAAAGAACATAATACACAAACCAGATGCAATGTTACGTTCCCTGCTGTTCTTAATTCTGTCATAAACAGCATCTGTCTGTTCTTCCCTGTGATTTCCAAGTGTAAAATCAGGATTTTTGCTTCCCATCTCAAGTAGCATCGAGAGATTTTGGCATCTCTGCCTCATTACTGACACCTGCTGTCCCCTGAACGAATAACAAAACACCCTCACCATCCCACTCGTCCCCTCCAACACTCACTCCTGCCTTCTTGCTCCGTAACACACACCAGAATTCGACTGAACAGTATTTGCAGCAATTTGCGTTACAGAAAACCACTCTTAGCAAATGGAGAAAATGCACAAACTCCTTGGTACTGGAGACGTGTTTAGCAGGAGACAGTAACTGCGCATGACATGGCAGCTAGCCGTTGACAGTTCTTACCATCTAACCGGTGGGAAAAGGAGACTCCCATAATGATTCACAATGCCACGTCAACAGCACCTGCCTGCGTATCACATACTGCGTCAGTGCAAAGCGCCGTCCCACGTCTCTGCCAGACCGCAAGCTTTGCTGCGCCAAGCTTCTCCATCCTGGCCTTCACCAGCACGAGTGCACAAACATCTCTCGTACGTGTATCTCCATGCACTCGGGCACAGGACGTATTTTAAGGAGAGCATATTCCTCAGTGAAAAAGCTCATTGGTGATGTTTCTCGTTAGTCACAGGTAACACACCATCTTATTTGCCACCAGAAGACCTCGGCAGGCGGCCCGCTTTCACAGCAAAGCGTCCTCCCATGGACCCTGTGGACAGCAGGCAAAGCTAGAGATGTTCTGGCAATTGCCGACTGCAGCTACGTGACTCACGGCATCTCCAGAAGCATGCTCTTACTGATCAAAGCATCTCTCTATTTACAGACTCCTCAGGGTAATGAGAGATGCAGAGGCAGGCGATGACTGTAATGTCCTGGTGAAGTTGTATGCTCTGAACTAAATAAATCTGACAGGGAGCCTTCTTAAAGCCATTCTCCACAACTAATTCTGGTCCACGGTGTTTGCCTTCCAGCATGAAACACTTGCATAAGCTATCTTTCTACTCAAAAACATTTAAATCTTTCTCTCTATATTGCCTAAATGCAAATAAATTAAAACAGAGTCAAGATAAATACCTCAGATCAGCGTTCCAAAGAAAAAGTCTTTTCTTCCCACTGAAGCAGACTTCCAAATCATCCGTTGTCAGTCCACGCGCATAGTCGATGCAGGCAGGTACCTCCTGGCGATAACAATTTTGGTCATGGACTGGAAAACACAAAGGCGGCCACAAATTAAGAATAGAAACATAGATATGAGCACATAGTTCCATATAAAACCATATTTAAAGACTACATAAACATTTGCAACTGCACCTAGGCCAGGCTCTGCTAGGAGTTAAGACACTCAAATTATAGCATATTACGGCATATTCTTAACACAAGCCTAGCAGCATTGCAGTAAAAATAAATATAAATGCAGCGTCTCGCAACATGCCCTCAGTTGTTCCCCGTATCCACTTTGGAAGGGTTTTCCCACAGGTCCCGGGCCATATCCGCCAGCCCCGTGCACACAATCCTAAAGATATCTAGTGCCATGGGACACCAATTTTTAAGCAAAGTTGGTTTTGTTTGGTTATTCTACAATGCTGTTGTCCAGGCACTAATTACCAGACCAAAGTAGGAAGGATGAGAACGTTCTTTTATCCGAGATGCACCTCTACAGCTGATGCGAAACTTGTTCAACTTAATGTTCGCAGCAGATTTTTAGCCTTTCAGCAAGATGACGGATCAGAAACCGGTTACCATACACCTCTCTATTCCGCGCTACAACCCCACAGCAGAGCAGTCTGCACCAGCCCTCTCTTGCACGACAACGCCTGCACTGCTTCATTTCTGACAGCTAATGAGTTCCAGAGCAACAATCTATCATTTCAATACAAGCAAACAAACAGCAAACCAGAATCTGCGCCTCGAAATAAAGCTAGGTAAAGCGGGGTGGCTAAAAGCAGAACAAATGACTCATTGAGCTGTTGCACCTCCGCGTGTCAGAGCGGAATTTAAGGAGGCATCGGGGCACCTGGAAGGCAGCGGCACATTTGGCAACAAGGAATTACTTTCTGCCTTGGGCTGTACCAGTGGGAAGAACGTCTCTGCTGCTGCTGAGATGCGGTCACAGACAAAGGTGCTGACAGGATGGCTTTCCACACCACTGGTTGCTGGGAAACCCCGTTTCCCATTTACTCTCTACTCCTTTTCTCTGTTCCTTTACCTTTTACTTATTGTATTTTCAAGCTGAACAGAGAATAGGCTGGTAGGAGGCAATTCTTTTTCACACGCTCCCACGACACAAAAACCAAAAAGAACTGGAAAGCGGTTGGATGAATGTGGACTTGCAAGACAGAAAGGTTCTTGAATCATGGGATCCACACAGGAAAAACTAAATGCTGAGGGTAGAGGTTATTAGGTAGGTGAGGTACAGCAGTATTTGTTAGCTGTACACATTTGATTTTACTCAACTGAAATCAAGTGATATTTCTTTTTCCAATGTGGGGGGAAGGGAAACAATGCCACATGGAATTCTTTCAAAAAACAATTTTAACAGCAGCTTATCTGGCAAGCTTATCTGGTTTATCTGGCAAGCTTTTGTTGTACTTGATAAATGTTTCCCTCGCCAATTTCAGTTTAATTCCATCAAAACACGTGTTGCTCATTTTGCAATTTGTACCATCAACGTTGTTAATAGGAAAAGTCATAAGAATATCCTGCAACACATCTGACCATCTTGAAATACACATCTCCTCCCTTTCCCCACCAGCTCCCGTTTTGAACAACGGATTTGTGCCTGGAGAGCCAGGTAAGGGCAGATGCGAGGCAATGAGAAAAAGAAGTCTATCCTGAGCATACGGCAAGGCCACCGTACGCTGCAGCCGCCCTAGATACGTGACTGAGTGTACGGCACGCATCTGAAAACAGGGGTTCACCGTCCTTCAGAAGAGCTAGCTTGAAACGAATGCCTTGACTTGCACAGTATGATCTGATCCTTTAAAAAAAAAGCTGTCAGACATTACGGTATTATTTGCAATGTTAAACAGACAGCTACCTTTCAAAGATCTTCTGCTTATAAAATTCATCTCCTAAAATAACGTTCACATATTATCAGCTACAAATCAACACGAAACTACAGGCAAGCACAGTCTACCATCAAAACTGCTTTACAACCTCTAAGAGAGCAACCAGAATATCTAAACAAAAATGTTCTGTGTTAAAGGTACGCTTTTGAGGCCTCCTCCTCACAACTAAAGGCCTTTGATCCTTCTCATCTGTCAACATTGCTCCTCTTCTTTCCTCATCTGTGATTCATTTCTAACCACCTGTAAGCATTCATTCATTAAACTATGAATCAACCTGAATTTTCTTAAGTTATTCTCAACTTTTGAACTGCGCCCCATCTTTTTGCCCCTGATGAAACTTGTACAAATTTGCACTCTTTCCTCCCAAAATGATAAAGCTCCTGTCTGAAAAGTAACCGAAAGAGAGAATAAAAATACCATAAAACCCACAAACAGAAAAATCTTCTAAAAGTCTCTTCATTCCTCCTCTGATTTGTCTCTAACACAACAGATCCTGTTAAGCACAGAGTTTGTGCTTTACATCCATCTGCGAGTTTTGAGGAACTCATTCTAGGGTGAAGTGTGAAAAAGCTTATTCAAAGATGGGGTTTGAAAGGTACACTTTCCATGTAGCTTTCGGGCCTAACAACTGAACCCATTTACAGCTGGAATAAATTGACAATTTGGAGCAAATTAAAATAGACTAGAACAAAATAGTTCATTTGGAAGGGACTTACAGCGATCATCTAGAAACAGAGTTCCTTTTCCCTCCCTTCTGTTCAGAGACTAGAGAAGGGCGATGCAGTATTTATAGGGGATAAACCCAAATGTCTCCATACATTTACATTTATATATTTGTATAAATATACATCTCTCCATGAGGGAGAGGCTGAGGCGGTGGATCAAGTTCCAGCTCAGGGAAACGTCACATCCTACATTTCCATGCTTATCTTTCTCGTTTCCATCTCCAGTCATATATTTTCATAGTAGACAAATATTGTGAGATGCCAATGCTCCGATTATTCCATAACCATTTGCATCTGCTGCTTCCTATAGATGAACGCAAAAGATTTATGAGGAGCTGCACTTGGCGCTGCTAAATACAGGAGCACTTTCTTCAGGAGCCTATGTACGTGATCCTGGGAAAAGACTAACACCAACCTGTCATACTTCAAACCAGATTTAAGAAACCCAACAAACCACTGCGAATAACCTGTTTATCCACACATGTATTGAAATGCCTAACTACATGGAATTTCTGTACAATGCTACTGCTATCAGTGTTTGCCTTGTAACACACAGCCCTACTAGATCATTCCAGTAAGCATGTTTCTCCCACCCAGCGATCATCAAAACAAATGAAATGTTTGCTCTGACTTCCCCCAGCCCCAAAATCAGGTCCTATGCTATCAGTTAGAAACACTGAAGGTAGGCCTGTTAGACAGGGACAAACACAGGAAGAATGTCCACTTCTGGGTACTTCCAGCACAGATAGAAACTTAAAGCACTAAGGCATTTGATTTTGAGGTCAATACCTGTATTTTTTCTTCCCCTAAAATACTAGACATTCAGTTAATTTGGATAACAACACAGCTTTGCTTTGGCCAGCGCTTGTGAACACCGAGGACTGGATTCTCAAATATATTAATACCGTTATATATAGTTGAGGTATTATAAAAGGATTTCAGAAGATGCAGATTTACCTCCTGCCTACAGCTTGCTTATACATCGCTAGCATTAGGCTGGGTAAGAGTCCGGCTCATAACTGGACTTATTTGGGTGTTAGGTTTTCCCAGGTTTTGAAGCATGTGCTCCAAAACCTGCTAAAATCATCTCCTTAAAAGACAGGATTGTGCAACCATCAAGGCTGTCCACCTTAAACTTTAAAGAAAACAAACTATTCCGTACACAATTTCCATATTGTATCTGAGACAATGCTGTCTGTGTTGGGGTCTAGTTCCATTTGTGCACTTTAAGTTGTAAGAGAAGAACATCCATCACCTGCCAGTGATTCACTCTTATACGCATTACTGCATACATCGAAACCTGTTTGCTAAAAGTGGTTTTGATTCCCAAACAAGACCTTACCACGGACACGTAAATGCCAGGACTTGCCCAACATTTCTGGTATACTTATATGCATCGTGAGAGAGATTCAACGTGCAAAGACAGAAGATCTGCTTCCACCGACACTGGTGAGCACCTATCAGACTTGCCAGGTTGGAGGAGAATTTGTTTGCATTTTTTCCTATTTTGTTAATATTACCAAAAAGAATTACATTCCCCACATTAGGCTAAATCTGTCTCTGTGAAATATTCCACATCTGAAGGATAATTTCTCCCTGGTTAGAGCACTAAGGTGGAACCAAGGGACCTGGCAAACACATCGCTCCTCTGCGTCCCACTCTTCTCTGGGAGGAACCAGTACGAGTATCTGCCCTACACTGCTGTACTCCGGAGTCAGTCTGACCTGTGGTCTTCATCTGTTGATGACTAATGCTGCTTATGAAAGAAAAGCTATTGATACAGATAAACCTTCTGAGAACCATCTCACAGCTGCAATAATTCTCACACACCAGAAGGTCATCTTCATTTTTTCATAGGGTGATGCTGCAAAGGAGCTTGCCAGAGCTCCAGTCTTTTTCCTATGCCACTAAAGCATACAGCAAGGGCTAATGTTGTTTGTAAATCCAATTAACATCCCCAGGAGCAGAAAAAACAACAAGTGCTTTTTAGGGATTAAAAGGTATGAGGGTCAATTACCTTACCAAAACTTTTCGCTCTCCCAAAATCCCTGCCTTTCCAAAATCCTTAGAGCAGGACATTCCTACTCCAAAAGAAAACATTTTAATACAGGCTTTTCCTTCAGCACCTCCTCAGCACAGTTGGTGGGCATATCCAATACACCAATTACAGACGGGTTTTAACTGCATCCAAGGGCTTTGCTGGAATGGGACCTACAAGACAGCAAATTAACTGGAGCGCATCATGATAAGGCTTTCCTTGAAATTCTTGTAATGCATACGTAGCAAATGCAGTGTAGCTGAGGAGAGAGAACATAGGGGAATATAAAGAGACCAGCCCTGCTGCCTGCTCAAATAGTCTCGTAACTTGAGTCCTTTAATAGCATGCCAAACTGAAAGGAGATGACGGGAAAGTCAAGACAGACAATATTTAGGAGTCAGTTACTAATTCCCTAAGAAAGCCCTTTTCACATGGACAATATCACAGGTGCGGACCCAGGGGAACGAGCACGATTATGCTGAAAGGGACAGGCGTAAAATACATTACCAATTGAAAAATGTTTTTAATGAGTAGCGATTTATTCTTGTTGTGTGGTGTTTGGCCTTATTTGCCACCTGCAGATCACATTACATCTAATAGAAATACCAGTGGGGAACAGTAGTCAGAGCAAGGACCTCACCTCTGTATCTCTAAACCGGATGCTATTACCATTTCTGATTTGCAGGTAGGAATGAATTGCTGACCTGTTCTATTGGCTTGCCAGGAGTGAAAACAGCATAAAACATCGGCTTATAGGTTGGGATTTTACCTTATGCACAATTTGTTTTTGGGTGAAGAGGGTGGGGTACAACAGAAATACATCATCCCTTTAGTGGAGAGACTGAAGCACCGCTAAAGCAAGCCCAGAAGGCGCTCTGGGCACATTCCCAGATTTTCCTCTGGAAATACCACTCTCTTACTTAGGCTAACTTTTAAACGTTTCTAAAACTTATAATATGTCTGAAATTACTTGAGTTTCCTTCATCCCAACCTCAAAAATGCCAAGTGGATTTTTGGAAAAGATTCATCTTTCACCTGCCTATTACTGTACAAAAGAGGAAAAAAACAAGGCCTTAGAGAGAAGCACAGGTTCACAGCAGCCTTCAGTTTGCCTTCTTCTCATCTGTCCAAACTAAGTAGGGTATGGTCTAAACATAAATGCAAATTAAAAAAAAAAAAAAAAAAAAAGGAAATCCCCAAGCTCTGACCCTATGAGTTAGATAGCAGCTCTATACGCTGTCCCTGTTGTTGTAGCGTAGCCCTGCTCAGTACCAAGCCACACAGACTCTCCCTCACTACCCCCACGCTCCAGTGGGACAGAGAGAAGTGGGAAAGAAAAGACGGCAAAACTCATGGCTTCAGATAAAAAATGTTTAAGAAAATAACAGAAAAAAAACAAAACAGAGATGGAAAACAAGCAAACCAACCCCAACAACACAAAATACCAAAGCACATAACAGACAGCACAATACCTGGCAGGGGATCCTGACACCCAGCTCCCTCCCCAGCAGCAGCAGCCTCCCCTCAGCACCATCCCCACTTTATACCCTGAGCTGGTGTCCCAGGGTGGGGACCAGCCCTGGGGCCAGTTTGGGTAACCTGTCCCAGCTGTGTCCCAGCCAATTCACAACCTGTCCCAGCTGTGTCCCAGCCACAGGTACCACCAGCTCCAGCTCCAGCTCCCCTCCCAGCTCAGGTGAGCATTAACTCTGTCCTCACCAGAACCAGGGCACCTGCTCAGCACCTAAACCCTGTATTCTGGCCCCGGAGAGCATGGCCTGGTGCTAACCTGGGACACCAGAGCAGGTGCATGTAGTCTGGGATATTTTTAGTTAGTTAGCACAAACACAGAGACAGAAACTGTGCTGAAATACAAAGCAATACATGCTGTACCCTATACCAAATGGAAAACTCTTCCGTAGTTCACAGAGAGACCTGTGACCGCCAGTGTTGCAGGAATAACACTGAGAAGGCCATACGGCTGTTAAGATTACCACGCGAGGCCCAGCGCCCCAGCTGTAAGATGAAGCATAGCTTTCACTGCGGTAAGCAAAAGACTATCGTGCTGAAGGACCCAAGGCTCTTGTTAGCGACCATCTGCATTCTGAGCATTTACGTGCCAGACAAAGGGCATCAGATGCAGCACTCGGGACATTTTTGAGGCAGAGGGATCTCAGAAGGATCCAGGGAGCAGGGCTGCTCTCGCCGGTCAGCTACTCAAGTCAGGCTTCAGTCCCAGCTCTGCTCCACAAAACCTGTACCTGTTTTTCTTCCTTTTCCCAAAGACCTTTGCCATTTGAGGATCTAAGAAAAGCAGCCTACTTATTACAACAATTTAAATAAGCAATTGAGACACAAAAAATGTGTTTCTCTGTCACTGGGGTCAAACTCTTGGTGAAGCCGACGGCGAGCGTGCGCCATTGTCTTCCGTCCAACCAGGCACCTTCACATCCATGCTCCGAGAGCAGCGGGTGGCTCCTCAGGCTGCGGAGCCTGCGCACCAACGGGCAGGTCCCTGTCCAACGGAGCTTCGCTCACTGGCCCGTACAGCAGCCCCGCAGAGCAGCCAGAGGACACGCAGTCCAGCTGCCGTGCTGCCGGTGGCGATGGTCCCTGGGGCTGGCCAGGTGGTACCGCTCCACAGCAGCGGCTGGGGCACGCATTACGGGGCCACAACAGAGCTGACTGTGTTTGACAGCTCCCTGTGTTCCCCCGGTGCGGGTCCGGGCATATTTCAGAAACACAGGCACAGAGACGCACGCGCACACACAATAACCTAACCAAGCTTTTTTGAACTGGGGAAGCAGCATTTGTGGGAAAGAATAGTTGGCCAAGAAGCCAAAGTTCTAGCTTTCAATACTTGGGGGGGGGGGGGGGCGGGGGGAAGGTTACCCTTCAGAAGAAAAAAATCTTTGCTATGTGTGAAACATGTGCTTCCCAGTCCATTACTGGTAAGCGTTCAACAGCTGCTCCAACTGGAAGAAGCTCTGCAGACTGTGAATTTGCTTATCTGTGTAAACAGGGTGTTGCTCACTTTGAAAACAATATTCTGGCTGAGAACAGCCCACTGAGAGTATGAGCTTAGATTAATTCTGTTAGCCTTAACATAAAGGTGCTTATTAAAAACAAATGCACACAGAAACAAAAACTTGCTCCAGAAGACATAAGAAATCAGCGTCAGCAGTGAGAAGGTAGCCACAGCCTTTGGGCTCAGCTAATGTGGGAAAAGGCATGTTTCCCTGGCAGAGGAGCACTCGCTCTCAGGTTGATGGGGGACAGTTACTGCAAGTAATGGTCTGAGCAGAACAAAGAGATGTAAGGAGGAAAGAAGTAGAAGTATCAAGGCAATTGTCTGTATGTAGGTGCAGGGGAGAAGAAAAAGTAAACAACAAGAAAAGAAAAAAAAAAAAGTAAAGCCAGTGCAAGACCCCCCACTGCATTTGAATTCAAGCATAGAACTGGTGAGAAGGGAGCTGCTTTTTAATTGAGACCTATGGAGAAGAAAAAAAAAAAAAAAAAAAAACTGCAGATGCTTCCTGAAACCTAGTTGGGAAGCAAGCTTTTCTTTAAAGCTACTGAAGAACTACAAGCCTTTTAAGTAAATTCAGAAACACAAAGCCAAAACCTAAAACCTGCTGAGTACATGAAGAGAGAAAGCTGAGGGACAAACACCCAAGAACAGCCGGAAAAGTTGCCATCTCAGCCTGCTTACGCTCTCTATAACAAACAAAATATTTTTGAACCACATTCTTCACGTGCTGGCAGAGAGAGCAACTGCAGCGAGCCTTGCTGTACGCCGCAGCAAGACATCGCGTGTCACCACATCACGAGTACCGCGACCCCACAGGAGGTGAAACGGAAACCAAGGGTTTTCTAGCTGCTCAGGTTGACACTTGATGCCTGCCACAGACACCGAGCTCCAGTGTGCTGCTTCCAAATCCCTCTGCCGAGCCCCAGTGCACAGTTTTCCTGTGGCAGCCAGCCGAGAGGCAGAATGAAGGAGTTAGGGGATGTGGGGCCATTGCAGCTACCCAGTGTGGGGAGACCGGGCAAAGAGTGCAGACAGAGCACCTACTCTGGTGCTACAGCCGCAGATGGCCTTGCATGGGAAAAGTGACTTGAAATAACAGGGAAAACCTCACTACCAGGATCCTCTGTCAATCAAAACCTTTCATTCTCTTAAAATAGCTTCCTTGAAACTTACCATGGTAAAACAAACTGCCTTACAGGTAAGTCCCTAGTGAAATCTACTCGAATTCCTGGATAACGTCACCAGTTTCTCAGTATTTGCCCCACTGCTGAGCTCTGGTTATATTGAACTTTCACCAGTTCTTTTTTCCTCTGAAACAAACCAGCAGGAAAAAGCACCCCTAGCTTCTCCTCTCATTTCACTTCAATTACACCAGCGCAGAGTGTCTCTGATAGACACATATTTTACTGTCAGTAGGCAAGTCAGTGGTTCTTGCATGTCAACAAATACATACACACATATATTCCAAATCATCATTACAGCTGATGCTCTAGCAAACAGTAACTTCCATCAGAAGCCTTAAGCATGCCCAACAGAAAGAAACAGTCTCAGTCACCAGAAGGAAAGCTTACTGACTCGTATCTTCCAAGTTTTCTGAAAGATGCGTGAGAAAAAATCGTCTAATTCCTGTGCCTGAAAGAAACCCAGACAGAAATCCTCCCGAGCACACTGTGACAGCAGCCAGGAGAACCCGCTCGCCCGCGTGGCTCCAGCCCTCACGTGCAGCTGGAGGGCAAGGGGAACAAGAGATGATGTTGTTGGGACACAACGCTGTGCAGGAGCCCGTCAAAAGCCACAGTGAGAGCTAGAGAGGCTGAGACCCCCTCATTACATGCAAGCAGCAGGTTTGGGAAGAACCTCTGGGCACTACCTGTTGACACCAAGGCCAATTTCAGCAGCCTGTCAGTGAACAGCAAATAGCCAAGTACGGCTGAACGAGGCAAGAAAGGCATCTTTCCTCGATCAAGACTACCATGGCCACACCACACGGTCACTTACACCAGAGAAATAATCTTGTTTTGCACCGTCTGTATAAAAACCCAGAGAACTGTACGCTAACAATAAGCACATCCTACCAAGTCTTTAGGAGCTCCAGTTCTATGATCCATCCGTAACAAGGACACACGAAGGTAAAACACCACTTGTTAAAGGGGGTTTGCCAGCTGATGCTGAAGGCACTGCTCCGATCGTGAGTAAGCTCTGTCCTTGGGTCAGAAAAACAGAAAACCAGCAGACAAGTCCATCAAGATCTGCTCCTGTCCCTGAAGAGACCAACAACAGACGTCTGGGAAAATACAGAACAACAGGGCAGGCGTGCAATACCGTTTCCTCAACGCAGCGTCCTGAACCCCATCAACCCGCAGCTCCAGCATTTCCTAAACCAGTGATTGTTAAAACTCGGCTATTAGGTTTTTTGAGTAACTCTTCCCCGGGAGCTAAAGGATGTACGGTGGGTTGGGCAGCAGAAGCTACTGCAAGCGCAGCTGAACATATGGACTTCTGAGTTTGCAAAAGTAATTGCCGGTTCGCCACTCACCCACGGTACCACAGGAAATGAACTGTTTATCCTGCTAAAATATATAAAAGTTGTGTAATTATTCGACAGGTAAACCAGTAGATAAACTAGCAAAAGATTTCAGCCTGGAAAGTATGTGAGAATAAATGTAGCCTTTTTCCCCAAGAATCTCATTTTTCAAATCCATAAACATTGCTTAAGGCTTTTGGAGTGGGGTGGGTTGTTTTGTTTTTTTTTTTCGGCTTGCTCTCCTGTACCTGCTCCATCAGAAGGACATCAAAGTATTTTCCCTGGCAAACATCTAATTTATGAATAAATAAGTAGTGAGGCATAAGAAAATAGAATAATAAGGGTATGCCTTAAAGTCAGTGAAAGGGACTGCTCAAAGCCTGCCCAAATATTGCGCCAACTGGATTTCCACAGGCCAGCCTGCCCCTGAGACAACAGCAGCACTGCACAGAGGGCTCCTGTTTTTACGCGATGGTCATCCTTGTTCTTCCTCCGATATAGGGGGTGGAGGGGGGGAGATATAAAAAAAGAATTGACCAAGAAACCTTTTGGGCCCCAGACCTGTCCTGCTTGACTTGCTCTCTGACCACGTGTGCCTGGGCGGATTCCCGGCCAGGAGTAATCTCCCCGCAGCGCCCGGCCCCGCGGGACGAACAATCCCCCAGTGTTCGGCATGCTGCAGGTGTCTCGGGGTGTCGGCTGCCCGCTGTTTATTACGGGTTTGCCGCGTACAGGGAGGCAGGCCAGGCCATCACTAACAACTCTGTGCAAACGGGTCAGGAAAGGAAAATAAAGCCTGTGCGGCAGGAACCTCTACGGGCTGGGGTTTTGCTGGCAGGGGCTGGCCCCACTCCTCTTTAGGTGCTACTTAAAAATTGCTGCTTGTTTGACTTGGCAGCGACTTCCCATCACTGGGGCTGCGAGATCTGCGGCGCGGGGGAAGCCAGCCGGGGCAGGTGTGCTGCTTTCCTATTTCAAGTTGTACCAGAGGAACGCTTCCTCTGCGCGGTTCTGAGGGGGGTTCTTTTTACAAGTCTGTTTATATAATTTGTTTTCCAGTGGAGAAAAATTACTGTAAAAATAGTAAAGGATTCATTTGCATGTCTTTGAACTTCAGGGGGGCTGTTCGGGGGTTTTTTTTGTTTTCTTTTGATAGAGAGAAGGGGAAAAAAAGAGAGAAAAAACCTCTTACAATAACATTGAAAAATATAAGCGAATAACTTTGAAAAGTCCAAATCTTGTCCCATTTTCCATTGACCTAAGAGTAAAACACGACCTGTGCCACCCCTTCGGTGCTGATAATGGTTGCAGAACCTCTGGCAGTTAGGTTTTTTTTCCTGGAGGGATTATAAAACAGGACTCACGCAGTGTTGGGATTAGACGAACAGCTCAACTCAGCAAACCAGATGTCTGCAAAGCCGCTGCCTGAGACACGGCCGAGGGAGCATGCTGGCAGCACACAGAGAGCACAGGCATGCCGGGCGCAGGCACCGGGACTGCAGCTGAGGGAAGGTCACACAGACGAGCTGTCAAAAACAGCCTGGGAAATTAAATAAGGAAAAGACATCTCCCAGCGCGTGCTGCTGGACGAGCAGAGGCACCCTGGCCTGCGCGCCGCAGGAGGCCCTGCTGGGAGCGCCCAGCTCTGCGGAGCGACCTGAGCATCCTCCCCCGGATCAGGGCTTTGTCTCACAAGATGTGGAGTGCATCTTGGCCAGCAAATCTACAAAACTCAGCATTATTTTGTCCTAAACAGACATAACTTGTGTTCACCCCTGGATGTCCCACTGCCTTGGCAAACACGATGTTTGGACAACCTACAGCTCCAGTCACTGAGGCAAAACACAGGGCCAGGGCTACGCTGGACCCTTCAGCTCTTGGGCGACAACCCCCCAGAGCGATTTACGTTAAGAGACTTATCTAGATGATAAATCCTCTACTAAGGAGATACACGTACACAATTCACTATGCTACCACAACGTCCTGATTTTGTACCAGGTTACCCAGCTACATGGCAATCCATGAACACCTGAAAAAGGAACAAGTGGCATAGAATTGCACAGCGTTCCTTTTGAACGGCAAGGATTGAAATGAAAACATGGCTCCCCTGTGCTCTGGGGTCATCCTTACTTCCATAATAACAACTTCAAGGCAGTGATCCTGCTGACACAAGCAAGCCTTTGCTTTTCTGAAGCCTCCCTTCGCTAATCCTTGGCCTTTTGGGCAGCTGGAAAAGTGGCTGTTTGGCAGGTGCGGAGGGGCCAGCCGGCGCTAACATCCACAGCCGCTTTCTTCGCCAAAAGGAGCAGAAGGAGCCCTTTCCTGAATTTATTCACACCAAGGTAAAAATGGGCACCTTGTACTAAAACTGATAAAATGTCACTTCCCTCAACATCAGAAAGGCAAAGGAGAGAGCAAGCAGAAATCAAAATCCACAGAAGGTTTTATATACTCTGCTATAAAATTCAAGAGGGTTGAACTCCAGGTATGACGACAGCGGCTTCTAGTAGCTGCTGTGGGGTTTGAGAACATTTGCCGTGCGATCACATGCGGACTTCAACTCTCCCTAAGTTACAAGACCTGAAACACCACTGCAAAGATTCCTGCCGGACAGAATAAGCATTCACTGATGGCTCAAGATTTATATGATATGGTTAAGAAACAACTTTAGTGAGGTCAATCAAAACAAAACTAAGATCCTTGGCCCTAGAGAAGTGCACAAAACTTTAAAAGCAGCTCAAGCATCCACTAAAGCCCTCAAGCCTCCACAACAGGGAAAAAAAAATCCCCAAAAATAACTAAAAGGAGAAAGCCAGGAAAGGAAGTAAAATCAAAGCAAGCAAAAGCATCTTGCTTTGACTGTATCAAAGTTGAGATGCTTTTGTTCATATAAAAGCACACTCATATCACCAGGCACAGAAGTCAGTAGGGCGATTGATTTTGAAATCCTAACTAAAAATGGGGTTTGATGTATATCTGCCCAACGCTACATGGTTTGCTCAGGGTGTAAGACTTCTCAAAGGCACCTCACTGATTCCACAGAGTTTTCCCCAGCTCGAGGGCAGGCCAAGCCCTACTCATGCTGCTGCGTCCCGAGCTGCATCCTGCACACCCACCTTCCAACCACGCCGCTTCTCAGAGAGGAGGATTTCCAATCCCAGCAGCTTTCTCCTCATTTTGGGGATTTTTTTAATTTGGGTGGGGGTTTTCGGTTTGTTGTTTTTTGTTTTGTTTTGGGAAGCAATGATATTTTAAAATAACCTACCTGTCTAAAGCACAGTATTTGTCAAGGATATTTGAAGATATTTGACTGTCATGCCTCCAACCGTTGAACTGAACTGCTTGGCAGCCTCAGGACTTGAACCTCAGCTACGTACCCTGTGCATAGTTAACAGTGGCACTGCTGGAAGAGATCAGGGAGAATTCTTCCCTTGTGCACAGGATCAGGTACAGATTCATTACCCATCTTCAAGGGAGGGACAGGCCAGGGTCCCTGAGCTCGTGGTTCTGCACAGATGCGGGGCAGTGGTAGGCTACGAAAGGGCTCGAAAGTTTGCAAACTCTTCAGGGTAGGAGGCTTTACTAACACCTATTGGTAAGTTGCAGAAGTTGTTCAGTGATTTTTCTTAATAAATACCAAATTTAGCACCCACAGAAACGGTACGCTGAGCACCTGGCGTATTTTTCCTGAGGCTTCCCTTGGGTAGAGCACCCTGATTAACCTCTGCTTGCAGCAATTCCTGACATATTCTGAGGAAGGCACCTGCAAGCAAACTGGCTTTCAGGGAAGTTAATTTCTCTCTTAGTATTGCCACTAGTAAGATTTTTATTTACGTAAAGTGTACATTTAAAACAAATACACTTCACGTATTTTCAACGCCACTGAAATTCACCTGCTTCTGTCATGGAAGGAGAGAAACCAACCCATCAGTTCATACCAGCACTGGGAAATGGTCAACAGGCAGAACCCCTTGCAGAGGGTGCAATCACCGTATGAAAAATCAACAAAAAGATAAGAGAGAACTGGGTTTAAAAAAGCAGCCTAAACTGACCAAACCCCCAAAAAGCTCACATCAAAAACAAATAACAAAGAAAAAATCTGAACACAACCTAATTACTGACTTCAGAAGGTGACAGTCTGATTGAACCTGCCTGAGGTGACCTCTGCAGTTGCCCTTACCACATCAGCAGGATGGCACACAGCACTGACCGGTTGACATTTCAACCTGCACCAGACACGTAAAAGTCTCTTAACATGCTTAGCACTTGGGTCAAGTCTTCACTGTGAGGTCCGATTGTTCCTTATCCACTCACCGGTGCTATCTGTAAGTAACACATACCATGAGAACTACATTACAAGCAAAACCACCTACCCTTATCTTCTCTGGGTTTGATGGCAGGCTTGTAAAAACCACCAGAAAGATCCCTCTCCGCTGCAGATGTCAGGCCAAACCCAGACACTCACAGCTCTTCTGGCCAAGTGCAGAAACAGCATCTCAGGAGCTCCATTTTTACCCACCCTTGTGTTTTACACCTGTGGGGTTTTTTTGACAGAAAAGTTAATTACTCAAGGAACAACTATGGTGGAAGCAAAGCAGGCTTCCTCCCCATGCCCCTTCTGACTGGTGCAGGGCCATCATTCCCAGTTTACAGACATACTTTACTGCAGGCAGTGCGATGTCAGCGTGGGAAATCCACACACCTGGTTAACAGCTTTGCGGGAGTGTCATGCAAAGCAGACAGGCTCCGTAGAGGGGATAAATCCTTGGGAAGTGTAAAGCATCAAATAGCAGCAAAGACCGGATCGATGCCTACACGCTGAACACATGCTACCGACAGCTAGGTGAACTCGGGGAAGGAGTGAAACGGGTGCCGTTTGCAACAGCAACGGTTCATTTTAAAAATGTCTCTGGGGCAGAAAGTCTGAAGGGGCTGGCCGGCATAGCCTCACTGTAAGAGGCTTCAGGGGCAGGGGAGAGCTCTCATTCAAGCAGCCCTTCCCTGTGGCAAGCGTCCCTCCCATTTCTCCATTTGTGGATTTCACCAAACCCTCACTCCAGCCCGGGCTGGTGCAAACACCACATCCCTCTCGTCACGCTCAGAACACCCGGCAAGGACATCTACCAGCAAAATCACAGGAGATCCCTTCCCGTGTAATTACAGGGTGGTGCCGCTGCGCAGATGTCTTCATGCAAAGCTTTGGCAGCCCACTGTTAACCAGCAGCATCCTGCAGCAAACGCGGTTGAAAGGAAAAAGGGAAAGAAAAAGAAAAAACAACAACCAACCACCAACCCACAGACAAGTTTACTCTAAATTTGATAGAACTGCCTATAAATAGCTACAGGGCCTTGTCAAGCACATCTTTTCTGTAATTTCTCGTAAGATACCATGTCAGTGGGATTTAGTCCCATGGGTATATTGTCTATCGGAAAACAGCCTCGCTAATACATCTTGAAGATGTCTCACTGCTCTCTGCCTAGCATCTGGAAGGTATGCATGTGGATTTATAAGGCTTATGTGAAGCATAAGTCAGTGGTTAATCCATTTGACTGTAAATCACACAACTATGTCCTGTGACCACATTAAAACTCTGCCATCAATAAAAAAAGGGAAAACTACAGCTAACTTATAATTTTGGTTGACTGAATCAAGCCAGCTCCATGGACTGACACACATTTGGTCCCAGATCTGTCATACAAAGGCGATGCTTGACAGTCACATCTTTAATGACTTATGTGTTCAGCTCATGAGGCTGACAGGCCGGAAGCTCTTCTACCCTCAATAGTTATTTACTCGACAAAAGAAAAATAGAGAAAACGAACACCGGCATCACAAAGGGTGCCAGAGTGGGAAAGGCGACTTTTCTCACAGTTGCAGCCTTAAGCTAAAGATGGAGCACTGGAAATAACAGCAAGGCTAAAACTTCTTTGACAAGACTTCTGGCGACTTCACGCCTGAAGAAGGGTCAGTATTATACTGAAGGCAAATTTCAAGCAAACACTTTCGCCCTCTACATCTGCTGCATGCCAACGCCTGTCAAACCTGAAGACTTCAGAGGCCATCTGCTTACCATTTTTCCTAGCATTGTAAGGATCTATTCAATCTGCCACCTGACCGAGCGGTGCATGGTCACCCTCAAAATACAAGCCTTCCAACCTTCACATGCAGAGTCGCGGCTCCCTGATGACCCGTGGAAGAAGAGTGCTGCTGAGATAATTTCCCATGCCCAAGTCAGTATGCCTGACAGGCATAACCCACAGCTGGCACGCTGCGGCCTACGTCAGGCACTGCCGGCTCTTCCAGAGACCACGGATCATCCGGGACTCGAAGAGGGCTCAGGAGATGCATCCGAAGGCCCCCGCTGGACTTTTTCTCCTGTGGCAGAGCGGCTCCTGCCCGAGCCGAGCCCTGCCAGCTGACCCTCCTGCCACTGGGCTAGGAAAGCCCAGGGGGCAATGCACAGCCAAAATTGCTGAACACAGAATTGAACTGTCATATCTGTCTCACTGTGTTACAAGTTATTTGCTTTCAGATATCTTCCACAAACATTTCCTACTCCCATCCAAATTTCAGTGCTCCATCCCCTCAGAGCACGTACTTCTAGGCAAGCTACCATCAAAAACTGCAGCCTGTGTTGTGCTGCCAACTGGTTTCACTGCACAAATGGAGAGCGAATTCCCCTCTGGAAGGGGAGCGAGGAAGGCAGTGGGAAGTCCTCTCCTGAGGACTTGATTCGGAGGGTTGCCCCTTCACATCTCCATAGTTTCCTCAGAGGTTCTTCCAAGGATGGCAGTACTCCAGCATCAAAGCCGGAGGAAACCGCGCTGCTGTGCTTCTGCTTGGCTCCTTTACCAGAGCTGCAGAGCGCTGCGGAGTACTCAACGCCTCGCATTAATTAAACATCAGTGTCACTAGGACAGAAATCATTACCCATGACTCTGTTTATGGAAACGCTGTTGCTTCTCTGTGGAAAAGACACGTGACTGGAGAGAGAAGAAAGAAAGGAAGGAAAAGAGGTTGACATTATCCTATATTAGTGCTTCAAATACTCGGAAACAAATCTTACATTGATTAGGTCTCCCCATCAGACCTCTAACGTCTATTAGCTGTGAAAAGACAGGCTTCTTAAGGGGGAAAAAAGCTTTTAAATACACAAAGAAACAGACCCACACCTGCTGGCTCACAAATTACACCACAGCCTTCCTTTCTGATCACTTTTATCATTTAGTCAAATATGTCCTGATTTTTCAGAGTCAGTTAATAGCCATCACACATCAGCCTGCACTGCCTGAGTGCGAAACAAGGATGGCCTGTGTATGTACGTGCACAGTAGCAGAAAAGCTTTGCCGTCCTCTGATGCCTTCCAAGCTAACTCACCGATCCGGCCCTCTCTGTCATGCCTCTGCCTCATCTGGAAATCCCTCGTGCTCCCCCTGCTTCCCAGTTGAACCGTGGCTCCCTTTCTCTGTTGGTAGCTTGCATTTGCATTTCCTAGTTATCCACTTCATCCAGAGTATGGGAAGTTGGATCCTAGCCCAATAGTGACATTTGCATAGCTTTGTTCCCGTTTTATGACTACTTATTTAATTTTATCAATCTTCTGGGCTCTTTTGCCAGTCCACTGGAGACCTGGAAGAAGATTCCACAATGCTGGGCTTCACAGTCTCGCGGTGAGGTCTCTGGTACCAAGCGTTGCCCCAACAACTACAGAGCTGATTAATAAAACTCTCAGGTTTCATACGAAGAAGCCAATAACCTTCGGCCCTGGAAAGGACAGCTTGGAACCTTGAACTAATGATAGAGGCCCAGCCATCAACAGCTAAATTATGATTACCATCCCTGTGACCATTTGCAGGGATGAGAAAAGGCATTCAAGCTCCACGCGTTTGACACCTTCCTAAGTTGTCTTGTGTGGTCTATCCCTTATACGGAAAAAAAGCCTAAGCAGACCAGAAATCTTCTTGATAAAATTATCTATCTGCATTTCTAATGAAATCCAACCGGTACCTCCACTGAAGCCTCCCTGTCAGCATCGTTGCCAAGGCACACCCTGCTTACTTGTATCAGTAAGACTCCTCAATCAATCACTGCAGCACAAAATACAGCTTAAAATAAAAACTAGACATCTGAAATGACAAGCAGACAAAAGATATCCTAAGCTTCAGTTTAAAAGGTAGCTGATTTCATCAGAAATGTTTCCAAATGTTCGATATCTTACAGAAACACATTTCGAGCCACAGAGAGTTCACGTTCCACATGTCCCTAACACCATTTTTTCCCAATGGATTATTTTGACTTTGCTTTTATTTCTCATCTGAAATCATAATTCACGTGTTGATCAGCGCGGGCTATTATCTCGTGTTAGAGAGAGAGTGTTTGAAGTCTCATCTGAAGAAGCAGCAGTAGCATACAAACACTAAAAATTTTAGGAGCTGCTTTTTAAGTCTGGAGCCCCACAGAGAGACACAAGAGATTATAAAATTAACCAAGTAGGACAATTACTGCAGTAAGGTACAACATGGTTATGGAGGGAGAAGGCACTACATACGCTTCTTCCTTGGTCAGGTGTGCCGGCACGGCATCCCCGGCCCATCATATAAACGTGCGCACCCACAGCTCAGCGGAGAGCGTATGATTCTGGAAATCAGGCTATTATGCAAAAAACGTTACAACTGGAACAGGAACTGTGGTACAAAAGAACTGCTTGTCCAACAGCAAGAACCCAAACTCAGCTACTGGGGGAGTTCTTGTGAAGCTCCCCCTCAGACAGAGCAAACACACACAGAAAATAAAGAAAAAGCAAAAAGGCCTCACCGACAGCTCAGCTGCCCTCTGGCTTTCTTACCCACTGGCTACCTGGTTTTAGACAAACATATGAATGTATTTTGAACTCATTCTTGATTCAAATCTAAATATCGACTTCTTCGCCTGGCTTCTCTTAGGGTCAAACCAGAAACAAGTGCATCATTTCTATATGAAGCTGAAATGGGAATCAAACAGAAGTGCGCACAGGCTAAATGGAGAGCAGAGGTCTCCGTTTCTGATGACTGACTCAAGCCTGGCCTCTCATAGACCAAAACAAAACTGTAAAACCATTGCTGAAATACTTCTCTTGAAATTGCATTTCATCTCTGAGATGGGTTTCAGTCAGCTAAAACCAAATTGGCAACCTAAACGAGCAACCATGCGTACTAGTATTTATATGTGTGTGCTTCAACTGTAACCTGAGCTGTCCCTTTCTTCCAAGTAACAGGTAAATGCTGTACATACAAATCCACCACAAAAAGAAAAAAAATCCTTAAGAGTTTTCTGTAACGTACAAAAGATTTGGAAATGTCAGGTAAAGGTTCCTTCACAAAACACATTTCTTCCATTAAACCCACAAATATTAATGCACAGTCTCCAAAAATTATGGCAAATGTCCATCCTCAAACAATTAAAGAGTGAAACTCCCCCCACCCCACCCCAAACCAGCCTGATGGCTGGCTCTGGCAGTAGTTTCTGCGCTGGCTCTGGTTTGCGCAGGTACGCTGCTCAGGGAGGGCAGCTCGGGGAGCCCCTGTCCCCCTCCACGCTCCCGCTCACATCATGCCACATTAATCACCTTTCCCACAACGCCCAGGGGAATCAGGGAGCCTCAGGGCTGGCTATATGGAAAAAGATGGAGACCGCATTTGCCACCCCCAGGCACGCAAGCTGCTTCTTTGGGTGGGCTTTCCTGGCACACATCACAACGCAGCATCCTACCCCCTGGTATTGCCACAGCCTTTGCTGGGAGCAGTTTGGAAGGTCAGTGCAGAAACACAAGGACCATCCACATGCATAGCTTTGTCCAGCATCAGCTGAAACTTTACTCATACAAACCTCATCAGCTCTTTGAAAGTTCATTAGCTGCTGTACTCAGTCTTTCGCACCAGTATGACAGAGAGGTGTAACCTCTTATGTAGCAGCAGGAAGCACTTACTGTTGAAATTAACACGATTATTTACTTGGATGATACCCTGCTGTGCGATAGGACGCATTTTCACACCAAAGACTTCATGCTCATTCCTCACATGCTAACTCCTCGGGTGGACAAGCCCTCAGTCCCATGTGCAAAACACACTTCTTGACCTTGAAGCCAAGGACTCATGGTGGGGACAAACCTGACCAAACTACCTACTCAAAAAAAGAAGCAGGTTCGTCAGTCCTAAAATAACATAATACTGCTGAAGTAATTAACAATATTTTCCAAGTAATTAAACTCTTAGATTAACAATGTTAATAAAAATAACAGATAGTTCAGTCTCTGTCGAAATTCTAGTAAAAGCTTCTAGAATGCCTACAAGTACACAGGTTTGTTTTTTTAAAAAAAAAAAGTTGTTGCGAACGAACTTCACAGCTCAGCTAAATCAAAGCAAGTCTTATTCCCCGACAGTCTGACTCAATGTCAGTTGATGCAAACGAGCATTAGCTGAACGAGCGAATACCTGGGGTGCATTCAGCCTTGGTGCCAAAATCAGATGTGGTCTAACTTGTTGATGAATTTGCCTATATGGGTCATCATGGAATATTTTCTGCTTCTTTGTAGGAATAACACAGGTTATTTATATCCTAGGAAAAGTTATGTATTCAACAACAATAACGACAATACAGAATTTAATTAGTGCCAATGCTCCTTATCCAGATACATGTCACCGTTAGAGAAAAAATCTCGCACCAGAGATTTTCTAAGAAAGGCTGCGGCTTACTAGGGTGAAAATCACAACCATCATTCCCAGTCGCATCGTTGGGAACATCTTTTACTCCTTTTGAACCAAAGTCCTCAGCTGACTCACTCTTTTATTTGGCAGCCCTCTAAAGAAAGGTGATTTTCGGCTACCTTCATAGACTTCAATCTTCCTTTAACCCATACCTCAGGGAAGTTTGTTTCTTTTTGCAATTCTCTCAAACCTGTCAAATACGTAAATGTTCCAAGACAGCACAAGTACAATCTGCCATCTCCACGTGATGGAGAGAACTTACAATGTCTTTCTTTCCCTTTGGCTGCTTTTCTGTTTCCTTTTTTTTTTTTTTTTTTTTTTTTTTTTTTTTTTTTGAGGAGTCAAAGCCACACCTCTCTAGCATGGACATCGAGCACCATTTGTCCCGTGATTCCCCATGAAGCCAAAGCCATGTGTTTTGCTCACCAGGAACAATTACAAAGCTCTTTGTTCACTGAATGTATACAGGGTTCTTCAATATTCCAGAAATTCACCTTATCTTTCATCTAATCTAAAGCTGCACCTCAGATTATAACAAGACGCCTCGATAACAATCTTGAAAGCTGGTGCTGCCTATGTGCACGTGATCCCGCACACAGGTGCTCGCGCGCGTGGAGAGGAGGTTGCTGAACGGCCCAGTAGCCAGAGCCTGGGCTTGTCCTCCGTCTCCCCTAAGGCAGCCGTGCACGCTGTGCCTCAGGTCGTTTCCTGCAGAGATCAAGCGATTCCTCACCTTCTCTGCTCTCTCGACAGCGCGTGATTCATCGGCTAACTCACCCTCGCTCGGGGTCCACAGCCAGCGCGGCCCTCCTGGCTGAGGGGCAGCAGTGCAGCCGTTCCCAGCTGCGCAGCCGGCAGAGCGAGAGGCAACAGCTATCGGACACCGCGTCGCTACTGGACAAGGCAAAGGAAAGAGAACTGGTGCAAAAGGGCAGGGTCGAAGGAGAGATGTCCTAGACTTGGCTCTACACACGTGGCATTTACACAGAGAACCCGCTACTGCAGAGCCAGAACTGTCAGCTGCGGCAACCTGTGCCCATTTTTGACGTTGTGTCTGAAAAACCAACGCAGAGACATCTCTCCCTCTTGGCCCTCCTTGTTCTTCCACGTGCCCTCTCAGCTTGGCCTGGTTTTGTATTTACGGCGGTCGTGCAGCCCGCATACCTACAACTTCATTGCTGCCCCTTCAGGAGGGAAGTTTGGGGATTGTGCATATACATGGGAGCAGCTACGGAAGGAAGGACGGGGTTAAGGATGGATTTTGTTCAGTGTTCTGATTGCCCCATCTGCCATCAGCCTACTGACCACAAGTATAAGAACGAACCTACCGTGCCAAATCTTTAAAATTAGAAACATCTGAAATGCCTCTCACCCGCTGAATGTTTTCAGAGAGTTTTTCTATGTCCAAATAATGGTGCAGCTTCCTCCTTTACAACCCCAGCAAAGCTTCTGGGAATGGCTTAGAGGCTCAGCTGAAATGAGAATATCCTATTAACCGTGGCTATAACCTTGGTCCAACCAAATGCACGAGTCCTTTTGTCTTTGCCGTCTACATGATGGCTACAGATTTTGTATTCGCCCATTTTAAGCACTTCCAAATATTTTTGTGAGGGTCTTGACAATCATCCAGTAAAAAGCAGCTGTAAAAATGTATCGCACAATATACTAGCAGACCTCCTCCGCACTGCTGCTATAATTAGGTGGGTTTTTTTTTTTTTAATTTTGGCTTTAAAGTAGCTTGCAGAAAATATAATTTTCAGTTTGACTAAATAAAACGTTCAGAGCACATCAGGACTGTAGTTATATTCCAATTAGAGAAGAATGTGTTCAGTTTAAAAGAACACAAGCAGCAGAGTTGGTGGTAATTTACCTTTCACGGCTTCTGGAAGCCAAACCCTCAGAGTAACTGCAGTTCACAAAGCATGCAGGAATTTGGGACCTCCTTAAGCGAGCGCAACATCCACACATCCCTTTCAGGGCAGCACTTCATAGGTAGAGGGTCTGAAACTTTTACCCTCTCTTCCAACACTTTCTGGACTTCAGTGAAATAGAGAATCCAGCTCCCCACTCCAGCGGCCACGACAAATTCCAGAGAACAGGGCACATCTCCTGTTCCTCTGGCTGGCTGTTTGTGGGGCTCTTGTACCACAAAATACCATAAATAGGGCTTATTGCCTTCATGGCCTGTAGCTGCCCTATGGACGCTCTGTGTCAATGCAACTATTTAGAAGAGACAGAGAGCACTGAGGAGCCCAAGCTCCAAAACCACACATGAGCACGTTTTTCACGGCTCTGTTTAATGGGGCTTCTTTTTCAGCCTTGCCAGGATGAGGACACGAACTACACCCTGTCTCAAGAGTTACAGTTTCTCCCACCTTAGCCCAGAAGAAAAACCTATGAGCTTTTGTTATTGTTAGGTTTTTCTTAATATTTCCCCCTTTTTTTTTTTCAGTAATTTCTCCATTCTCCAACTGCTATCCTTAGGATAAAATACATTCCTGCTCCTGTTAGTCATGTCTACTCGTTAATTACTCATATCGCTGTGCGCGTGTCACCCACAAGTCCGTCCCCGCGGTCGGTGGACACTGACGCAATGCAGTCCCGATCAGTGGAAAGGGCCAGGTGACAGCGACTGTGCCTGGTCTGCATCTGCTCGGCTGCAGCAGACGGGGACCACAACAGTCCATGCACTTCGTTACCAACCTGAAAAAGCCCTTCAGAGCTCCCAACCTATTCTACGGCTCGTGCCTTTATGTGGGAATAGGATCTGTTTACCATCAAGTACCCGTGGACCCGCTGCGCATTTCTGATCATTGAATTCCACATGGAATGCATTCAGACAGATAATGGTGGCTAGTCACTTTCTTGCCTTTACTTTTAAAATATATACACATAACTGCAGAAGACTCAAAATGGCAAAATAAAGCTTCACAGCCTTCCTCCAAACTGGCTCAATTCAACCGTTTATCCATAAGATCCAGAAATGGCAAGAATGACACTATTTTTGTAATAGAGATTTTTAACCAGAGCCCCATAACCAATTAGTCTGTGTACTGTCTGTAGCCTGATAATTATGCCACATCTCTTTGACTGCTCACGTATTTTTCTTTTCATTTAAAAGTTTTATTTTGAGGGTGAGAAGAAAACAAGAAATACTTGCACACTGGTATCAACAAGGAGAGAAACATGGTGCTGGCTTCCCATTCGGTATTAACGCAAAACAATATTGAGCAGACTGTCAAATCATAATTGAGCTGGATTTGTACCTCTCACGTGCTCCTAGAAGGTATGATAAACCGAGAGGAGGGTCTTGTGGCACAGCAGTACCAAGAGAAGCTTCCACTTGATGATTACCTGCTGTTTTAACAGACCATCTCAAAGATTTAACCTGTTTTCCTTCAGCTCCCTCAACTAGCCCTGCCCAAAATCCCAGCCAAGTCAGGCAGGCAACCCCATAACAGCGAGGGAAACCACAGCAGCATTCGGTGGGCGTCCACCGTGGCGTCTGCAGTCCTGGCAGCTGAGCTGCCCTGCGGGGATGGAGGGGAGAAGGGAGAAAGCACCCATTTCCCACCATCAGCCCTGGAGCTATTGGACATCACTGTAAGGGAAACTCTTGGGGCCTCTAATGAGGAAGACAAGCATTTATCTTGCGTTTTTACTAGCATAGCCCTGAAGCTACAGGTATTTTTTGCCTATGGAAACTGAAGAACCACACGCAAGGTCTAAAGCACTCAATGGATTTTGACCCTTTCTGGGAACCCTGTTGAGAAACCAGCACTGGCTCCAAGCTAAGACCTCAGGACTCGTTCCACAGGTGAATATAGCAGATGAGCAGAGCACGAAAATGAAAGGATTTGCGTCATTCAGTAACCATCCCTACAACTGACAGTATGAAGGCTGTGTCCCCTAGGGAAACAGAGCACCCAGAGCATACCCACCAACTACCGCAGAATTCCATCAGACATTTCCTGTCCTGTCTTCAGGGAGAACGGAATCGACACCCTGGTCCACATCCTTCACTGGACCTAAACTGGCTTTTTTTTTTTCCTGCCACTACAACATATTCACTAACTTCAGTAATTTCCAACTGTTGTACATTTATATGTGCCAATATTCCTGCTACAGATTAGTTTGCAAAATAATTAAGGATGGCTACTGAAGTTCTAATCAATTTCCACTGCACCTAACAAGAATTTTACTGCAACAAGACTGCCACCCAATTGATTTAACCTGTAGATTTCACTATGAAAAGCACAAAGTGATGTCCCCCACCTCACTGTAAATGTGCATCACGGCCACTCCTTTGGCTTCACGACTTGGGGGCGACTCAGCACAGTACCCGCTGTGGGTGCACCGTACAGAATAGGCATCGGAGGAGCGGGCGTGGGTCTGCGAGGGGCTAGGAGAGCCTTGTCACACCAGGATCAGCTGTTGTTTTCAAAGATGCTTAGGATTTAAATGGCTTGAGAATGTGCAATTGCTGAGCATGAAATCGCATCTTCACGCTCAGACTATTACAGGGATTCCAGTCGGGTTCCAGGAAGCGAATGCTGGAAAGGCAGGACCTTTCATGGCTACGGCCAGCTTCACGTGCCATTTGCCAGGCCAAGTTCACCCTTGTTATCATTCCAGCAGCTTTACTGTAGCTACACCAGAGATTACTTAGGGTCAGTGCATTCCACAGATGCATGAAATAAAAAGGGGTTTTATGCAGACGATGGCAATCGTGCCCCGTGTCTATCTCTGAGCGTTTTCCAAGTCTGGGGGGCCAGGAAGACCCAGCAAAGTCTGCAAGGAGCGTTACTCATCACGCATGTGGCAGAACACCTTGCCAGCTCTCATCTGCCTTGAACAAGAACAGAAAATGGAGCCCAGGAAGCTCAAAGCAGGGAGGCAGAGGCTGCTGAGGTAATGGCTTCCTCGCAGGTTCCCATTTCTGCTTGTTGCAGTGGAGGCGAATTGCATGTCATCTATAGCAGCTTCACCTCATCCTTTCAGCTTCCCTGCCAGCTCACTTGCTGCACCACAAGCAGGGGCAGAGAGAAGACCCATCTGCTCTCCATCAATGCCTCTCTCCAGGGAGCACGGGGGAGCTGCCGTCCCCTCCTGCGCTCATCCACCCCTCCGACGGACACAGTGACCAACCGAGTCCCTGCCACCCCAAAATCAACAGCACGCATGCCTCACGCGTCAGAACAAGCTAGCTGTCAGTAATTCACTTGGCATCATCCTAAACGCAGATGAATAGAAATCTCTGACTTGTAAGCGAAGGGCAAGGATGGGAAAAGGCAGATCGTACGGAGAGAGCTCCTTGGCACAGAAGTCATGGTGCTGTGCGGCGCAGATCTCTTTCAGGGTCTGGTTTGAAAGCGGACCAAAGCTTATAGGCAGCTGGGATGTATTCTCTTTCTGTTAAAAGTATTGATACTATCTGAAACAAGGAAAACATTTTAAATATAAACTAAACAAAAACTGCAAACCCCACAAGCTGGATCTTCTCTTGTCCATTTATTTGTTTCTCAATCCCTTTTTCCCCCCTTTTGCATCTGCCTCTGACCCACCATTACCCCTTTGCTTCCATAACACTTCCTTATTTTTTCCTAGAGCTTCTTTCTCCACTCTTCTCCTTTATCTGTCTCAAGGCACAGCGGTGGAAATTCTTTGACACAATGACTACAGGTTAAAAACCACTGCAGAAGCTGGGATGACACCTTTTTCTCCGCTACTCTCAATAAAGGGAATAAAATGCACTCTCTCCAAAACATCAGTAGCAGGTCCCTTATCTTCCCGTGCAGCAGCTATTGAGACATCTTTACCAACTGCTGCGTGCACACACACCAGAGGATTTCCTTATCTGAATGCAAGCTAAGCAACCCCTGATGAATTATAGATGTACACGCTATGGCAGCCTCTTGCTTGCATTACCTCTACAACTTGAACACATCCTTCTCCTTCAAAACAACTAAGTTGCAGTATGATTTGGGAAATGCTCAGGCCTCAGCTCCAGGGATTTACATCCTACATTTATTTATAAATAAGTTACTCCCACAAGTACGGTAGTTATTAGGAGCAGACACTAGAATTCACCCCAGCTTCTACGCTGCCCGTGGGCAAGCCAAAACATCTCTCGCTCAGAATGTGGTGCGACAGCACGAAGCGGCTGGAGAAAGAGGGAAACGAGGCAGAGCCTCTCCCCACGGCCAGCTGAGCAGAGCTCTTCAGAGTCCCGGTCCAGCACAACTCGCTTATGAGCTTCACACCGATTTCAAGACTCCTCCTAACCTGCATGGAGTGCAGCTACTTAACCTGACAGGAACTGCTGCTCTGCTCTCCAGCCCAAATACATATTTTCATGGGGCGGGAGGGCTGTCATAGGGGATTCTCTCCTAAAACAGACAGGATTTTTCTAACAACAACCTCCAAAGGAGCAGCAATTATCTGTCTGGCAATTTGTATCTTCTTTGAACATTTTTCCTCACATTAAAATGCATGCTGCAGCACCTCTCCATTCACGGGGACGCCGAGGTGGAGCGAGCACGGAGGGATGTGCAGCAGCATCTTTAAGCCAGTAACGCTGACAGCACAAGGAACAGTCTTGGCTGGTTTACCCCGAAACCAAGTTTGACTCTGCTTATCTCCCCAGAAATGCAGTAAGATGGGTAGGGACTGATAAGAACTGAAAGCCATAATGCCACTTTTAGTGGGTTTCCTTTCAGCGTTAAAGGATTTAATACATCGTATTTGCCATCCATGCTCAAACTCAGAGTCCTCAGCCCTCACCAGATGAATATTTCATCCTTCCTCAAACTAATTTTGTTTTGCTGTTTTGAAACATATCCCAAGTTGTCACTGTAACAACGGCTGATTTGCTTCCCCTGCTGAGCAGGGGAAGAGATGGACGACTGCAGGAAGACAGTCCAAACGTCTCAGCTGTAAGCCGAAAGCCATCGTGTTCTCGTCTATATGAGACAGCTCCCACTACACGCCCCACGGCATCAAACACCCGCCCAGCCTAGTGACCACCCAGAAGCGAAGACTGAATTCCAAGAGGCTGCGGGAAGGAACGCAGCTTAGTTACACACGTGTTCTTGCTTATATAGTTCTTTAGCAAAATTAAATTGAGCTTTAAGAAAATAAAATTAAATATCGATGTCAACAAAATGCAAATTTCTAGAACGTCTGTGTTGGAGAAATATAATCATGCTAATCAGAGCGCCGGATTAAGCTACAACTATAGTAGTCAGAGTTAAACAGAAAAGAGAATTTTTTTTTCCAAAGTGGAAAATCCTGTAAGATACGTTACAGAAGTGAAAGGTACTTGTTTTAAGTAAACCAAAACTACAGAGTAGCTTAGCCTGATCTCCTTACGCCAATCTGCATGAGCATTACTGTCACTCCATTTAACGACCATAGATTTCCTCTCCCCTGAGTGGAGAACAGTTTTTCCTTATTGTTTGTAGTCCGGTGGTGTACTGAAAAGATCCCTTGTACACAAATGTTGTATCTCACAGACACAACTGCAAAGAAAAATCCAGCTCATCCCATTGCACAGATAACAGCAGTTACACATTAATACCTATTCAACTGAAATAGCTATGAACAGACAGAAATCCACTGGCTTAAGTGTAGTGCCCTCAAATCATACCTCCATCCACGGCCAGGAGAGCAGCAGCAAAGGGGGATCTGCTGTTAGAAACCAACAGAGCAACCCAGCTACACTGCAGTGGCAGGACTGCAGCTGACATCCAGATCGTATTTTCAGTTGGTCTACATCTTCTAATTGCAAAAAATAAGAAGATGCCCACACTTTTAGCTATCAATCACTCGGTCAAACAACAAAAGAACAAAGTCCTGCACCTGAATTTCCTATGTCCTGAAACTCCCTGCACTTGTCTGTAAATGAGCTGTTACAGATACCTCTGTTCATCCCACCATCAGAGAACCTGAGAACTTCTCATTCCTTGACTTCTTTATTGTCAAAATCACCCTGGTAAAAACTCGACTAAGGCAGAGACAGGTTACTAATGTCTTGTTTTACAAATAAGGAGAGAATACAGTCCAGATTAGCATTCCTAATCCTTTTAACCAGCCCGTCATTATCTGACACAAAATAATGGAGAGGGAGGCTCAGTGCTTTTACAAGCTAGGAGATTAGAGGAAATGACCCAAGGACCGTACTGACAGTTCAGAATGAACACACCAGTTTCTGTGGGATGTTACTTTGGTAAACGCCTCATTCTCTTTTCGGTACTCCCAAGATTTCGGTGATGGAGTCATCGATGGAAGAGTGGGTCAGCAATTCTCAGAGCACCAGAAGACTGGAAATAAAAGCAGGTTTCATTCAGTCTTCAGGTGTTTATCTGGAATTGCCTGTGGATGCTCACCTTGGCCTCAGCATCCTTCCTCTTCCACTTAGCTCGTCTCCGCAAGACATTTGTGTCTTGCTTGTCTTAAAAAGTAAGCCCTATCAACTAGTTAATCCAGCCTAGCACGTTAAGCTCTCGTCAATTTTAGCACTGTTTCTTCCTCTCGGCCACACAAACCTGTGTTTGTACAACACACGGCTCTCAGGAGCCCCAGCCTTTGATGGGGTGCCACAGTAACACAAACAAGAAATAAAACACCAGCGTTACCGAACTTAAAGAGAAACCCAACCTGAGACGCTGTCCTAACATTCTCTCACTCATCTCATGTCAGCAAAACCCGCCTTTACCTAAAAAATGGCGCTGTCACGAGAACACACGGGAAACACTTTGTTTTGCAGCAGACTTCATCGAGCGCGGCTGTGATGGCAATACCGCAGCCATGGCACCAGGCCTGCGTGGGACCACGGAGGCTGGGCAGGCGCGTACACGACTTCTCGCTGACGCTCGGAGCAGAAAACAGCACCGTGGGTCTAATCCCACATTCAGGCAATGTTCCCATTGACGTCAAACATAAATATTGGAGAGTTCAGCTGTGTAAGCCTTCTGCAGTACTGAAAACAAGTGCACCTTCAGTATTTAAATGCTTTGGCATGTTCTTAAAGAGAGCTCACATGAAACCTCAAAGGCAGGTCCTTCCAAAGACGACCTTGCCGCTGTACCAACCTCTCAGCTGAACAATGTTTCTGTCTACATCAAGGCCCCAGAGCGTCAGGCACAGGCACTGCACAGCAAGCATCCCGCCAGCCGTGCAATCCTTCTCCGGCCGGCTGTGCGACCTCAGCTGCTAGCTCTGTGGCACACAGGGCAGTAGGAACTGCACGCAAAGGCACTGCAGGCAGGGCATCACCAGATTGTGGGCACTACCTAATGGGTGATCCCTATGTGCTCCACAGAAGGCACGACCACCTCTTTCTTTTCTGTCGATTGCATTAACTGTTACACATATTTTTTTCAGTCATAAACCAAATACACATCTGTCACGTTTCCCTGTAAGTCACAGAATACAGCAGAATTTCAAGCCATGGCAAACGCGCTGTGCACGAGCAGTCCCTGCACCTCTGCTGCGTCTCCAGCTCTGCAGGTGTGTGGACACGCCTGTAACTGCAGCCAACTAGAAGAAAATACCTCCAGTCCCCTTTAGGAGAAGTCAGTACAGGCTGTCAACAGCACACAGTTATAGCGGCCTCCCTTCCCTGAGCTCATTCCTATTTTGACAAGTCAATACCAGGACAGGAACTCTCCCGTTACGGCAGGAATCCCCACGGCGGAGGACACGCGCCGGGCAGGACAGCAGCCGAGCTCAGCCCCTGGGGCAACGCAAGTGGCAGGGGGGCTGCACACGTCTGTTCCAGCCAGGGTAGTTTATATTTATTAGTGTAGAACTGTAAAAATATTTAGTGGTAAAGTGAAGCCAGCGGATGTTTTTGCTGGCAGGAGAGCAGGAGTGACAACTGCAGTGCTCGCTGTGAACAAGGAACAGCTGAGCATGTGCTGGCATCGCTTTCGCACTGACAAAGGGGCACCCAGTACTCTGGGATTAATGGGATTAGAGTGGCTTGCCACTTCCCACCCCGATCAACTGGCATTTTAAGTTATTCACTTATCACCAGGAGGGGGAAAGGTTGAAATAAATAACTTCATAACAGGCCTTTTACAAGAGACCTCCCCTCCTCCCCCAGCCCCTGCCTCCAGCTCATTTCTTTGCTGTTTTCACTCTGCTCACCTACAGTGTTTTTCTTCTTCGGCAAAACACTCTATTAATATGATACTGTCATAATTTAACCCTGCTCAGGACCAAGCTATGCAGTCTCTGGCTCACTACCCCCACAGTCCAGTGGGACAGAGAGAAGAAGTGGGAAAGAAAAAGTCAGCAAAACTCATGGATTGAGGAAAAAAAAAATTAAGAGAATAACAGCAGAAAACAAAACAGAGATGGAAAACAAGCAAACCAACCCCAACAACACAAAATACCAAAGCACATAACAGACAGCACAATACCTGGCAGGGGATCCTGACACCCAGCTCCCTCCCCAGCAGCAGCAGCCTCCCCTCAGCACCATCCCCACTTTATACCCTGAGCTGGTGTCCCAGGGTGGGGACCAGCCCTGGGGCCAGTTTGGGTAACCTGTCCCAGCTGTGTCCCAGCCAATTCACAACCTGTCCCAGCTGTGTCCCAGCCAATTCACAACCTGTCCCAGCTGTGTCCCAGCCACAGGTACCACCAGCTCCAGCTCCCCTCCCAGCCCAGGTGAACATTAACTCTGTCCTCGCCGGAACCAGGACAGACACAGAATAAAACGCTAGGACATTAATATACCTTCCCTCTCCCCAAGATAAAGCAAAGAAAACATTTAAAACTGTTTGATGTGAAATCACAAAGGTCATGCACGATGAAACCAGTTTCCAGTATAAACTGAAGTAGGATTTCAACGGTACCATGAAAAACAACTCCATCCCACAACAGCTGTCTAAAAAGTAGCCTTCCTGAGGAGATGTCCTTCTGCCACTGCAGGGGTGTTACTCATACATTTTGAAATCAATATTCAGTAAATGCTTCCATCTTACATTTAAAGTGAGGATAAAGTGGGAGTAGGGGATCATCCCAGGAAATGAAGTGCCTAGCACCAAAATCTTCATCAAGAAAGCAAGTAATATTCTTTATCTTTTCCAGCACAAAGCTTTCTACCTAAAAACTGCAAACCATGCAGAGTCACCAAGGCACCAACAATGAAAACTATAATGAAACTAGGCTAAGTGCATATTAGCTGCTTTGCTGAGATGTCACAAATCTTCCTCAGTTAATTGCATGTGTCTCCTTCGCAGGTATAGAGAGCTAATGATCATTGTTCCAAAACATGATGTTTAAGACAAGCCGATCTTGACAAACACTGCCATTCTGGCATATCTTAGACTTTGCTTTTCAAATGGTGGTGTTGACAGTCTGCTCTCTTTTACATTGCTAGCACGATCAAAGCCGCATTTTATGGGCTTGATCAAGGTTTAGCATTTCTTACACAGCTGTCGCACACCCAAGGCAGCTACGATCAGGCTGCCTGAAGAGTTAGCCTTAGCAGAGCTATTGTGTAGATATCTCAGGGTGTTTTCTTTAACCTGCTGGTACCGTGCTAGCACCAGGTATCTCCACCAACTGATGAAATCGCAGCCGCTTGCCCATGTCCTTCACAGAGGAGCCACAGCCTTTAACATGACCAAACAAATCACAGGCAAAGCAGCAAGTCAGCTGTATTAGGCTTAACAGTTCCAAACCCACAGCATGCAAAAAACAAAGGATATAATTAACGTTTACTAGGATTTTTTAATCTTACAGACAGGTGCTCCCTCTCTGGCTATTACTAATTGTGGCCGGGTGCCGAGCACACAAAGCCACAAGTGGAATCCAACTAATCCACAATTTATGAATCCCAATAACTGAACTGGTGCTTGTTGTTAATGCAGTTGGACTGGTGGTGCCAGTAATTAGCAGTTTCCACCTGAATACTGTACCAGTAACTAAATGAAGGGCAAGTTTTGAGGGCAAGACGTAGGTTCCATCCACCGAAGCTCTGAATGAGCTGACCGCATCCATTCCGGTGTACAACTTAACCCAGAGATAGCACCTCAAAACAGCCAGGACCCAGGAGGACATGGGTGGAAATTCAGAATACAGCTACCTGTCCTCAACTGAAATAATGCGCGGCTCTTCAGACAGCTGTCTCCACAAAACTCCTTATCATGGAGTTAATGAAAAAGCAGGAGTTTTGTTACCTCCACAAGCTGGGATTACTTTGTCCTGTTTTGATACTCAGACCCATGCTGTCTTGCATCGTGGTTTAACTGTTCACAACATGACTAAGTTCTCTGGTGAAACACTTTACTTGCCCAGGAATTAAGTCCTTACACCAGATGCTGAACAAGCAATTTCATCCGATCTCTAAGTTCACGTCTCCTATGTTGATTCCTCTCTCTGAGCAAGCAGCTGTCTGGCCAAGAAAAAAACAACGTACCTTAACTTTCACACCTCAAGAATCCCCAAGGAATCCACACCCCCTCCCCGAAATTACTCTGGCTCTTGTTGCCAGAGGCTGCCTAAGCTTAAGGAATCTCAAACACACCTCTAAGAAACAAGAGGATGTGTGCCTGTTCCTTGATTTGTGAAACACCTGTTTCACAAAAATCCAATTAATTGCTTCCAAATCCTGAGATGCTACTCAGAAAACATTCAGCAATTTCAGTACTCCTTCTTACAGAAAAGACAGCCCACAAAGCTGAAGAACAAGAGAAATAATGAAGAACTAATTCCTCATGTGAAAGACTGGGATTGACTGCATGTACTTCTTCCCCTCAGCTCAGCTGCAAGGAGATGAACAAGACCTCGAAGGCCACAGCACGGGACACTGCAACTCCCCACTCCAGCACACTACGTGGCTACCCACCCCCAGGTTTCTCCTTCATTTCTGAGTTACTGTGGTCTCCTTCAGGAGAAAGGCCTGGCAGACTAACGCCCTCCTCCTCACAACCTCAAAGAACACAAGGGAATTTCCAAGTGCAGCACCATTCACAGTTCATCCAAAAACACTCAACACGGCCTGGAAGTCTTGCTCCCATCTCAGCCTAAGTGAACCAAAGAAAACAGCTCATGGAACAGCACTGACATTTGCCATCAGGTCAGCTTGCCCTCTTACAGACAGCAGCTCCACAAAATCAACCTTGGTCCTAGGAGGGACAATCAACTCTTCAGATTTCAAAACACCATCCCAGAGTTCGCGTGACTCCCATAGGGATCGCATGCCCTTCTCCTTGCTCTGTAACCAGCTGTACGCTCGCGTCATTTTTAATGGAAAACCCTGGCTTCTGATCACATGGCTATTCTCCCAAACATTACACCACGCAACTTTAGAAACACAGTTGTGAAAAATCAAAATAAATTACTCTTTCCGGGTCAACTTGATGTAGAACTCTATTAACCGAAAGGTTTACGAGGCATGATTTTTCCCTAGGAGAAGCCACCTGAGTCTGATTGACCTGGAAATACTTAAACAATGTTATTCTACACTGCTCTCCATTTTTGTTTATTTCTTCCATGCAGCTGAATGGTGTGTAACTCCCAGGATTTTTCTGTCTCACAGTTCAAACAAGCCTTGAATAAGCCTTTACGTGAACATATGCAGGTTTGTTCATTGCTTGTTTTCCTGTTTATGGGCTAACACTCTCATATTTGAATTAATCTACATGACATCCTGAAATAGTTCTATCTTCCTGAGTTGTAGTTAAAAAAAAAAATTAAATCAATTAATCATAAAGAAACATGATAGTTCTAGAACAGGACCTATCTTAACTGTTTGATCAGACAAACTCCCATGGACCCACTGAAAGCTTCGGTGCCATATGAGGACACGTGCATTACTGCATTTACTGAACCGGCTGACATCCTTGAGTCATAATTGAGCAGGTTCAGACCTGAATTCACTGCAGGTGAATTTTCACCACTGCAGGTTTATACAGGTTGGGAGTGAGCTGCCAAGCGCTGGAAGTCTAAATCTGGAAATCTGTTCTAGTTTCTTGATCACTTCAATATCCTCAAGTGTTCCTAAATGACCAGTACATCACCCAGGAACCATGTCAGACAACTGAGAAATGCCAAGTAGGCACAATGTGATTCGGAAATTCACAGTGTCAGGTCTCACCTCAGTATTTCAAATCCACCCTCTCAGAAACACGGGCTCTCACGCATGAAGATCTGAGCAACAGCACGTTGATATCCTATTGTCATTTCACATTGCAAGATGATATTTAATTGAAAAGAAGTTATCTACCAGGTGCAAAAGCAAACAACTCGGCAAATCAATTATGACAGCATGCGTATTATAATAATTCAGATTTTTTCTCAAGGAAGAAAATCAATACTGTTTAGGCATGCCTTCAGCATTTGCTTTCATCGCAAAGTAAGGCCAGCAATGGTATATAAACTTTTTCTTTGCCTTAGGGATTTCAAACATCAATCTCAACCATATAAGTACTTACTTATATAGAAATTACTTTTTAGGTCAAGGTCAAGTTTTAATTGTTTTTATTGATTTAAAAAAAATTATTATTGGCATTTTTATTCATTACATCAAGTAAAATAATTAAACTTAATTTTCTGGTATAAATTATACACATGGAACACATGCAACACCTGTATTAAAAGCTGTAAGCATTACTAGTCTTTTCTATGTCTATAAAGACATACTCCACATTCACCCTTTGTACGAGATATATTTCTGTAATGCTTCCCATAACAGAAATCTGGCCTCTACGTTTCAATGGAATTGCACCTAACAATACACAAACTGCCGTACTGGACCAGCCAGCCATTTATTTGTGGGTTTTTTTCCCCCTGAAGACATTGATTCATAACCTGAGCCTACCAGGGGCTGGGCTGCTGTGCCAACTCACTGGTTTGAGTATCTGGCAGCAAAACTGAGGTGCATCTGTAAAACAGTCTGGCTCCAACAAGTGGCATTTATTCACAGCAAAAAGTATTGTCAGAGTTCTTCTTAAAGAGCTACAGTGGTTGAGGAGCCCATGGTCTTCCGGGGGCAGAGAGCTCTCTATAAAGGAAGCAGTTGCAATGCTATTTTCAACAAACCACAGTCTCCAAGCCTTGTCCCACAGAAGCTGATCCCCATTATGACAATCTTCTGCAGATCTATTTGAGAAGCTGTTTAATACACCCAAGTTCTTCTCACATTCTCGAAGCAGATCATGGTGAAAACAGGCCATAGTGTGCCACAGATGGATTTCAGCCCACCGAGACAAGCCGCGCTCTGCAACGGCATTTAAATAATCATCCAAATGGCATTGGTTCCGCCGCTCAAATAATGGCGAGAGCAAGATTAAATGCTTTTCTTTGTGTGGTACAACGGACAACTTGCTTACCGTCCTCTTAGGTTAGTACATACTATGAGCTCCTGCGCTGTGCAAGGCAAGCAATCATCTTGTACAGGAAGGACTCGATAATTCACAAGGAAGTTCACAGCTTGCAACTAAGTAAATATTTCACCACTTCACTAAGCAGCTCTATCATTTATACAAAATACGCCCTTTTTATATCAAAAGCCATTTAACTAGTGATCATCCAGCCAAACGGACCCTGCAGGGCATTACCCATCCTTGTACCTCATTCACGGGTAAGAAATGACCGGGGGTATGGTAGCACATGGCACTCAGCAGGCTGCAGGGTATCGTGCTCAGCTGCACTCAACCAACAGCATCCATTCTCTGGTGTCATTGGTTACAACTGCATTAAAAACATCCGTGAGAGCCAAGGCCGTTAGGTTTTGTTCTGAGCTGGGCCCTGCACGAGATCCTGGGGCTGGGGGAGAAGCAAACTTTCCTCCTGACACCCCCGCAGCCACCCTCCCAACATGGACGGGGGTCCTCGCTTTGGGCGCATTGCCATCATCACATTTTTGTGAGGATACAACTTCTGGATAAAGCAATATCTCTACAAAGAGAAGTCTTGGCAACCTCCATCCAAAAAACCCAGGAAAGTTCTGGAAAATAAACTAGACAAACTCCCCCAGAAACACTTTTCAATTATTTTGAAGTGCAATATCCAATATAAACATTTATATTAAACTATAAACATTTTGGGACTCAAATTCCTTCTTAGTTATCATTACAGAAGGCAAATCAGTTGCTACAGTACAACACGTAAGATAATAAACAATTTTTTTCCAAGCACGTTTTTGTTTGCCAATTTAATTTAATATAATATTGATATCATGTAACTTACACAGACAACAACAACTTGATTTTCAAGTGTCTGCTTCATCACCTTTCCAGCAGGAAGGCTTGTGTCCTATCCCACCTGGAAAGCCTCCATGATGATGGTAGTCCAGAGTCAGATCCCACCCCAGTGTACACCCTGGGCAGCAAGGACCAGTCTCTGGTTGGATGGAGACTGAGAGTGGAGGAAGCTCTTGTCCTACACTGACCATGTGAGCACCATCACATCTCACTGGCTGAAGCAGTCAGCTCAGAGATGCTGCCTGGGCAAGGACAGGAAGGTGAGGAGCCTAAAGCTGGGCCAGGCCCTGGCTGGTGAGGCTCCTGCCCTGCTTGCTGCAGCATGCCCCCGCTTGCCGCCTGGCTCCCGAGCCATCAGTGAACACTAGCCCTCACTGTACCCTGACCCGTGCTGTCTGTCAAGATGCACGGTATCATCCAGGAGTTGATAAACAACGGGGAGAGGAAGAAAAAAAAAAAAAAAAAAAAAGGAAATGCCAAAAATCACCACGCAGATTCTGAATAACAATTATTATTATAATATTTTTCCCCATCCTGATCGACTACGGAGAATTCAAGAGTCTCCAAGTCTCTTTCACATGCAGTCCTGATGATTATTTACCCAAGACAGACTGATAAGCATTATCTCACCTTTCTGTTATCTGACTGTGTCATAATCCTCCTTTCAGACAATGTTTGTGAGACAAAGGGTGAGCCTGGTGATATTTTACAGGAAGCACAAGGATGCTCAGAGACATGGCGGACTCTGCCTAGGCAGTGCTGGAGGTCTGAAGAAACAGAGAATTTGCCTTTCCAGTCCCACCGCCGATACTTCCCTTCCTGTCTACCCTTCCGACATCTTCATACCTGCGTATTTCCCAGCAAGGATCTGAATTTTTAAAACTGTAAAAGTAAATCAAGAAAAAATGCTATGAAAGAAACCAAAACTTTCCTACTCAAGAATTTAACACAGCTACACAAATACAGCTGCTCCTGACAACCGCCACACCAAGCCCTTTTAACAGATGGACCAAACATCCCAGGCACCAAGGGCAACCATGTCATCTCTGGACACTGCCATTTAACCACTAACCGTTTAACTGCCAGCAGGAAGCCTGACAATCACCATCCACCTGAAACCGTGAGAAAGAACTGCTTGGTTTGTGGCTCCCAGGGAATAAACAGCAGGAGATACCCTGCACCTCTTTAAGGTGCACGTAACGGTACTGCCGAGGCATCTTGTTCTTTAACCTCTTTAACCTCTGGGTGCCTATGGCGGTTCTCCAAAGCAGCATGAAGACTCACAAGGAAAAATTCTGAAACCGAATCCTTTCCTACAAGTCTTCTGCCTGTTTTAGTCCTTTTCCAAGTAGATGAGCCCCTTCACAACTTCCCGCCCAAGCATCTGTGTGCCACACACCAGAGACACACACCGGGCTCTCACAGGCTGACACGCGGGTGTTCCGGCATCATCAAAGCATTTTTAATGACTATGTTATGAGAAGGAAACATGACATAGAGGCTCCTTATGATAAATATAGCAAGATGCTGCTACTGAACAGCCTCTCCCCATCTCTTCCAGTACCTCAAGGTGGCCTAGAAGAAAGATGGGGAGAGGCTGTTCAGTAGGGCTTGTTGTGATAGGATGAGGGGTGATGGTTTTAAAATAAAGGGAGGTAGATTTAGATTGGATATTAGGAAAAAATTTTTTACAATGCGAGTTGTAGAACACTGGAACAGGTTGCCCAGAGAGGTGGTGGAAACCCCATCCCTGGAAACGTTCAAGGCCAGGCTGGATGAGGCTCTGAGCAACCTGGTGTAGTCGGGGATGTCCCTGCTCCTTGCAGGGGGGTTGGACTAGATGAACTTTGAAGGTCCCTTCCAACTCTAACCATTCTATGATTCTATGCTTGCAAATGGGAGATTTTCAAGTGTAACCGTGCAATGAAATCCATCAGATGTTATCAGTTGCACTAGCACACACATGATCCAAAAGGATGTTGGCTCATGTACAGAAATATGGTTGACAGCACTTAAAAAAACCTAACACCACAAACAATGCCCCCTCAAGAAACACTCCATGGTGAATACAAACCCCAGTGCTTAGTTGCGTCTTTCAAATCGCCAGGCACACAAACCTAAAAATACAGCGTGATGACCTATCGCTGTTTCCTTATTGCGGATCCAGTGACGACTGATTTTATCACGACAGCTCTAAAAGGAATGGGAGGATGAGGTAGAGCAGATGACAGGAGCTCTCACCTGGAGAAGTCAATACTGCACGTTCCATACCAGACAAAAAAAAAAAACTAGTCAGAAAAAAACCTTAAGCCTAAAGGCCTTCAAGCTTAGGAGTGTACACAGGTTACTGAACTGGGATTTTTTATAACCTACCACTGCCTAAGTCTTGTACACACATCTGTGCCCCAGGACATATTCAAGTGTCAGTGAACATTCAGTTTATGTTTACTTTTTACTTGTTTACCTTTTAAAGAATTTATATTAGTCATGTTATTTAATCAGTTGCCTTAACTGCACGTCGCTGTGTGACACGGGTTTTAACAACCAGACCTATTAAATATTACTTACAGTACTGAACAGTAATCAGAGTTTAATTATTAAACCTAGGGCTATGACAAACATTGACTTTCACAAGAAAAGTAATTCAGGTATTTTTCCACACATATAAAAATGGGTGCATCTCTTTAAAGAGCAAACAGTTGTGGGGAAAGGCTGGCAGATTGTAAAGTCAAAGTTACACCAAACTAAGATAAAGAGAGAAAGAAATTACGAAGCTGGAAAAGCGTTCTGCAGGCTGCGGTGAATATTTCATAGTTAACCTCAGGCAGGTTGTTTTATGTACGGGAATGCAGATTTTCACGCTGGGCATGATTAACCATACTATCGGTGCCCATGCTGTAAAACACGTTACCGACAACATGGCCCAGCTTTACACAGACGGCCATCATGTGTGGTTTCCAGGGAGCTGACTGCCTGCCGCTGGTCACCGGTACACGCTCCACCGGCACAGGCCAACGCAGAGCCAGCCCAAGCACTGGGGCAGGGATGGCGTTTCCGGAAGCGCTCAGCACAGATGCGCTCTCCTCTTGCCAAAGTTAACGGAACCTCGGCAGCCGTGTCCGCAGGCTGACCAGCCTGCACAAGCCTCGGGTGTTGGTAACACCCCAGCAGTGAGAAGGAAATCCAAACAAACAAAATGTGACTTCACAAATGCTGAGAAGAAACATCCAGACACAGAGAGAGGGGACGGAACCCTTGAAGAGATGATTCCAAGTTCATTTCCAGAGACTCCTCAAAACAATGCCAACACTGTTACTTCAAGGATACAAAAGCTCAAGGAACGCTCTGGAAGAGTCACAGATAACGGCAGCATGTGCAGTACATCTCTGCAGTCGAAGGGCATGGCAAGGGACTGACTTTACAGCAGTCTCAGAAGGATGTACCTCGAATCCCGTAACATTCTCAAGTAGCAAGTAAATTCAGAAAAAGCAAGGTTATTATCCAAGTGAGCTGGGTCACCCTTACTAAAGCTTTAGAAATGTTCTTTTCTCATCACTGTAAAGCTAAAACCAGAGATCAACAACACCTCTCTATTACATTCAGTTTCCATAGCAATGCAGAGATTTCTCTGAAGAGATCAAGGTTGATTATTTTTCTTTTCTTATTAGTCAGCATTGAAAGAAAGTTGTTCATTAACAGGCAGTGATTTGTGCTTCCTTGTACAGGACAGTCTAACCAGTTAAGATAGCCAAGTTTCAAGGATGCCATATCTATAGAATTAAGTTTAAAACACTACGTCCTAAGCTCGGCTGATCGGGACAGCTTCAAAACAGCTGCAAATTTTGGTACAGTGCCCAGGAATCAATTATTTCTGAGGAGGAGAAATTGAGATTTATTGAGTAAGACAGAGCAATACCTGGAAAATTACGAATCTTAGGAGAGACACGCTATTGCTAATAGCATTTCAAAACTTGATGAGAGTCAGCACTATGGAATGGTGAACTCCGGGCGTATTTTTAATGATGTTTTGATTACACTCTATTTAAAAGAATCAGCTGTCAACACTGATCATTTCCTTTTGTATAATTCATAAAGTGGTTTATTTCAGAAGCAAAAATATTATGGGTTTGAGTAATTGGCTGCTGAAGCACAGTAGGTACTAGATCTCCACATCTGGTGACCGGCAGCACGTGCTTAGCCTGCTACATACTCGCTCAGAAACGTGCTGCGTGAAGGAACGTGCTTCCACGCGCCAGCTCCTGCCTGAAGCAGGGGGAAAGAAAACCTCCGCAGCGAGCACAGAGGCCCCGCAACGAAGATGCTGCTCCGTGTAGAGCAAGCATGATGGCCCCGTCCTTCTCTGGAGACCATCTATCTAGAGATCTCTCTGTCTAGGCTCAGAGCAAAGCACGCAAGGAGGTCATGTCACAGTAAACAAACCTGTACTTGTTCGTGGGCTGCAGTGCCCAGGGGTGGTACTTATAGCGGTCCTGCACCACGGCACCCAAGTACAATAATGCTGTCAAGAGTCACTCAGCCTTACATCACCACCATTTAATGCCATTACACTTTTCAGAAACTTAGGACTCGTGGTCTCCGAGGTACTAATTTTCAACAACAACTGCTTCTGAGCACCTAAAAATTTCTCCAGAGGACCTGGAAAATTCTTAAACTCACAAATTGGTTTCCATTCCCATTATGCGGTTTGCAGACACCACCCCTGAGGTCTCAGCCAAGCTGGAAGAGCAGGGTGACTGATGTGATCAGCACCATACCAGCGTGAGGCCGCAAGCTGTTCTCCCCAGCATCACGGTCGGTGCAGAGCGGTGACAAATACGCACCCCAGTAGCTGAGCTGACAGCAGTGGCAACTGGTTTCCCACCCTTCTCGCCTTAGAGCCAGGGCCTTGTCTTTGCCAACGACAAGGAGAGATACCATAACAATGAGCCTCCTGTTATCTACCCATTTACGCTCTCAGAACACACTGAAATACTGATTCTCTGCATTCAGCAAATACGGGTAATCAAAGCTTTGGTTGCTGCCAGACAGCTAGGCTATGTTCCAATGTTTGCATACGTTTCTGACCCGCAGTTCTGTGGGCTAACGGTGATGCAGACAGAGGACTATAAATAACACGGAGGATAGTGGGTGTCTCTTACGCTCGCTCGCTGTGGGCATAGGACACGAAGCCAGACACCAAGAACACAAGGGAAACATGCAGATAAGCATTTTATGCTTGGAAAGTCGTTTTTGTAATCACAGTAATTTGACAAAGTTGCAATGTGATTATTTGAGGATTTTCTTTGCCTTTGTGTATTTATTCCACCATAATAGAAACACACGACTGAGTTTTAAACACAAAAAACCACTACAGTTTAATGAGGAGAATCTCTCCTATACTACTCCTTACATTAAAATAAAAAAAATCACGACTGCTGTCTTTCAAACCTGTACTTGCTTATGTAATTATTTCAGAAAGGATCATGTTGGTCTTCTGCTAAATCCCTATCTGCTAATAATTTATTAAAGGAAAACACTTCATAATAAAAGCAAATAGTTTCTCACGTAGCAATAGATCTTGCAACTTTTAAGTGGGTTCTTGCTCTCACATCCAATGTTTTCCATTTTTTTGGTGGGTACTTGTAAAACAAACATTTCCTAATTGCCAACCCTGCACGTGTCTGGCGGGATCTGAAAATCAACTGGACCTATTTCGTCGATCACCAGCAACAAAAATAAAGAAAATCAACTTTGCGCTGCATTTTGAATGGGTGGCTGGGATGAAGAGCAGAAGTTTGTCTTCCAAATATAATTTAGTTAACAGTTTTAGCTGGAGATCCAAGATACGGAATATTTTCCAAATCATTTTCTCACAGAATGCCTTTGGAGGATTAGAAACAAATGCTATTTCAAACTTACTTTGTAGTTACGACACAAAACAGACGGAACCCTGAGTTTCTTCCTCTGAACTAGAAAAAGAAGTTTCGCTCTTTTTAAAGTGCTCCATGTATTCAAATTTGGTATTTGACTTGCCCTCTGGACTCAGGCTCATCGTACATCTTACTTTCCACGGCATTACTTCCGCACTGCCCTTAAGTTTCCACCTCAGGATGAATTTTTGAAGTGTTTCACTCCACACACACAAAGGCAGCACCCTTCCCAGCAGTAACTCTTTGTCAGTGGGAGGCAGTGGCTTCTCTTATACAGCATAATGTCAATACATCTTTTTCACCTTAAGACAGCATCATACAAAACCACAGGGGAAACGATCTCAAATTTTCAGCAAGAGAGATGATTACATCTTGAAACTCATCTCTTTTCACATAATTTTCTAACACACATCTATTTCAGTCTCTTCAGGCAACACGCCGTAACGTCTACACGTAACAGCACAGGCCGGTAGCGTACGCTCCCAGTAGGCGTACGTCGCAGTGGTGTTATCTGGAGGTCACTGTGTTTCCCAGTGCTGCTCATCCATAACCACACTGTTAGGCTGTCACTGCACAGGGAGACACAGCTGTGTGTCACTTCATGCCCTCAAGGGACCAATTCTACTCATTTTTAGTGGAGTGGTTTCTTTGGGGCATCAATTTAGCTATGTTGTACGCTTTCACAGCATCAAAGCGTACCTATTTTAAACCACAGAGCCATCTAACTGTCCATTCCTTACTCCCTTTTTTGGTACCGAGTAGATCAAAACTGGCAACTATTATTCACAAATATCTCTACAGTCCTTTTGAGTTGGTCAAACTTGAAGTTCTTCCTTTCCTGTTGTCACAAAAATAAGCAGATTTACAGACGCCAAGTGGCAATATGGGATATGCCAAGGTCAGGAGTTTTCTCCACAGAAACACCTTTTTTTTAGATTGGTCCTCCCACTGGAGGGAGACTCAAGACAATTAGGCTACACACTCCTCTTTTCATACACTACCATTTCACATCACCTCTTTCCCTAAATACATCCTCTAAGTCCAAGCCTGCCTCACAAACATCACATCCATTGCTAGCATTCTGTTACGTCCTACACCAAGTACTCTTCCCAGAACACCGCCCACGACCAGAGCGAAGCAGACAATGCCGCGGGACCTCCACCTGCTGCGTTCATGGGGTGACTGAGAGAGCGGAGCGCTGAGCAAAATGATGTGACACATCCCAGACCTGAAAGGAATCGCATAGTTTTAACTACAATGCTTTTCCTACAACTGGAAAAAGAGGTAGCATCACCACCCTCCTCACACTGAATATAAACCACTGTCCTACTGAGATGGTTTATAAAGCCAGGCAGAATTTTTTTATGTGCGAAGTCTTTGAACTTAAGCAATTAGACAATTGTAATTAGTTAATTATATAGAGAAGTCTAACATTTACTGCCTGCAAGCAGCTGCCACCACTGGTTAGTGCAGAACAACTATAGCGAAAAGAAAAATCATCAACCTCAATTTCCACGGGTAGGTGACAACACACATCGTCCTAACAGCGTTGGCTGAAGATAAATTAAAGTCTCCAGCAAGGTTCAGCGCCTTTGAAAAATACTGCATAAAACACCTAGAGTTAGCAATTCACTACAGCATTTTCGTAACCGACAACTCCTTTTCCCTGATAATTAGGGGCTTGGGAAGAGGCACGCTGCTTTCACCGTTTCAGGAATGTCTGATCCAGGTCCAGCCATAGCGCAGTTACACACCCTGCTGATGAGCAGCTACGTCAGACCTGAACACCATGGTACGCGGGAGGCGAGATGAGACTTCAGGAATAAACCATCAGAAGAAAGTAACTTACAGATAGCACTGGAGAGAGATACAGATGCTGCCCCCAAACCTTGCTGCTCTTGTGAAGTCTGAAAAGTCTTTCACAAACATGAATGTAGTCATCCAATAATGCTTTTTCCTTGGGGTGGGAAAAAAAAAAAACCCAACAAACCAGAAACAACCCAGAACCGAGAAGCTCTTTCATAGAAGGAGCAACTTCTGAAGAAACAGGAACATTCTTTTGGAAGCATTGCCTATTTGGTACCCGGCTGGACGGATGTCCGAGTGCCGAGAACACACACGGCCGCTCCGAGTCTGGGCGCTGCTGAGCTGCAGGCTCTGAAGGGGCCACCTCAAAAGGGGCATCCCTAAAAAGCTGGTATGGCATTAACGCGCAGCTCTAAGCACCTCCCCAAAGCGATACAGAGCCCCAGTGCTTTGATCTGGTAGCACACTAGTGAGGGCGGATTGCTGTCGTTCGATTCAAAGAGGTGCCAAATATTCTGTGACAGCCCAAAGGCTGGAAAATGCACAGGACAGGGAGGCAGCAGGAGCCAGGCTCACAGCACCCTTCGGAGACAGTCCCCTCTCCTCATACAGCTTTCCAAGTCCTGTTTCTGTCGCTCTGCCTTTCCTCTGTTTCAGCACCTCTGCAGAGCATGAATCACAGCCAGGGGGATATTTTCCCCCTGAGGCAGGGGGATATTTTCAAAAGGAACAGCAGACAGGCAAACATGCATTTTTGGAAATAATTTTGAAACTGCATGTTTCCAAGTTATTCATGCCTGCATCAACAATTAAGTGAAAAATTCTCTGAGTGTTTCATTTTTCTAAGTGAACAGGGACTTTCTGGGGTGGGAGGTGAAGGGGCAAAGAAAATCTGAGGTTTTTTTCGACATAGAAGTATGCAAACAAACAGGAAGAAACTGAAAGAAGAGTAAGCAACACTTAGGGCCCACATTGTTTCAGCTGTAAATTATTCTAAAAGTAAATCAGCTGCCAGGAAAACATTTTAAGTCATCAGCCAGAGCAAGGGCAGAGGAAACCAACCCCCCAAAAAATTTATCACACCGCAAAACAACGCTTATTCCACAAAAGCTCTCAGTGGAGCGGGGACATAAAAAAAAATTAAGAGCTCTGAACGAGAGCAATTTCCAACAGGGCCCCAGCAACTTTTCAAAGACTTGTCACTCATTCTCTGAAACTCCTAGAGCGAGCAGCACAGTGGGTCAGGGCAGAACCAGATTGCCTCTTCTGCAGGTGCAGTTTTGCACAGAGAAAATGAATTCCAGATGCAAAGCAGAGTACTTGTCCACCTCTGTTATACAAACCTGTAGTTTGACTGACATTTGCTTGCGGAAATTCCCACCTGCAGTTCAACTGTGGGTTAAAAATGGGAGGAGACCTCTCTGGAAAAATCTGTGCCAATCTTTGTTCCGTCCCATTCCCGCACATAGGGCGATACTCTGGGGAATGGAGAAATAAACCTATATCTTGACTTTACACAGAGTACTTCAGGCATATAATTCATGTATACCAATTATTTGTGGTAGATGAAAATATTTTTTCCATTATAAATTAAACTTCAAGGGAAGAAAGACATCTGGAAAGGTCTTTTGTGTACTTGCAAATACGGAATTTTGAAAAAGTACGAACTCTTTGGGGATGTCAAACTGTTTTAAATTCTTGATAAATCACACTTCCAATTACGCTTTGTCCCTCGGTACGCACAGCACTGCAATCTGAGGAGGGCTCGAGATACAAAACTTCCCTACAAGTCATCAAAGTCACAGCTGCCTCTAAAGCAGCGTAGCAAGCTATCGAGGTTTTCCACCCGGGATCATTTCAGTTAGCTTACGTCATTACTAAAGATCTAACATTTTCTGAACTGACGCTCGATATGAGCGGCAGGATCCCAATGCAGTGACACACCAAGCAAGCTATCTTGGGCGTATATGTCAGCTGAGGCTGGATTTTTCCAGGAGCCACAAGTGCCTGAATCCCAGCCGGGAAGGTTCCCAGGAAAGCTCCACGCTCAGCCATGGAAGCCTGGACAAACATTTTCTCTAACAGGTTACACTTTTCTAGTTACTTTTTCACAAGATGAAGCTAAAGAGGAAGTGATGAGAAAAATGTGTTACTAGCACTCGTAACTGCAACTCAATAAATACAACTGATCTTTTGTTTTACATACAGAACACCATAAAAAGTGAGGTAAATCACTATTAAAAGGGTCTTTATTTGCCACTACCTGAAAATGAATGGCACTTGTCAGCAAAAACAGCTCCCTGCAGCTTATTAGGCCTCAGGGGCCACTTTCTCTGGTGTTTCGGTCCGGTCGTTCTAGAGAGCAGAGCGATGCTCCACAGAGAGTCACGGGCATCTGCTCTGCAAAGAAGGAACGCTATGGTCTCAGTCACCAAATCTACATGTCATGGTTGGTTCGTAAAGGTGCCAAGAACCATGGCAGGCCAAAGGAACAGCTAAAGCATCGCCAGCTCTTCTGCACTGCTCAGGCTGTGCTCTACTGCAGGCCCAGCTTCCACAGACTCGCTGCTGCCGGTCAGCAACGTGTCCGGACCCCAAATGAACTCAGGCCTACCTTGCGGGGGCTATGTGAAGCAACGAAGAAGGCGACAGTCGTTACACGAAAAAAGGATTTCTGATGCTGGAGGGAGGATTCAGAATTGCAGACTCTCCAGAGAGGTGCAGGGAATCACCATTTTCCCTTGTGAAAACAGACAGCTCTGACTGGCAACCCATGGCACTTGGTGAAGAGAACAAGGATTGCTGTTCAGAAAGCCTTTCCAGAAGAGCGAGAAGAGAATTGATTTCACAGATGGAGAAACCTAAAAAAAGATTAAAAGAGGTAGCAAGGTGTGGTAAGGCTCAGGCTAAGGAAACGGCAGACGTAATCCAGAGAAATGGATGAGGAGTGACCCAGGACGGTGCTTCTCCTGCAGGCAAGCTCTGCTTGTTCTGAGCATGGTAAGGAGGAAGGCAGACAGTCAGACAACCACTTCTTTCCTATCTCCTTTTCCTACCTGTTTAGATGTGCTGCTGTCACATCACATCTCAGCCCAGCTAGCCTGCCTACGCTCCAGGTGCACCACAGCTCATCCTTAGGGAACAGACCCCAGCCATGCCCGAGGAAGGGAAGAGGATTTCTGCCCCACGGCAGCGGGCATCAGGCACACACCGATTACAGTGGTATCGCACAGACGAGCATGCTGTTTACTGGCATTGTACATGGTGGACCTGAAAAAGCTGCAGTGCAGCCGCGGCGCACGGGGAACGCCGTGGGATTTACCTCGTGCTTCCCACCAAAACACAGACTGGCCAAAAAGAAGCTGGGAGAGAGGAGGTGTACAGTGGAACTGCAGAGGCTTTCCAGCCCACCAACAACTCTACAAATACGAGGTTTCTGCTAACAATTATTCACTCCATTAACTATATTGTTTTTTGTGGACAAAAGGAAGCTGTATCAGCAAATCTCGTGTTTTCTAGCTTAACTCTGTGCTGATCAAACAGGCCCTCAAGTTACAGCATACCACTTAGCCTTTTTCAACAGCAGCAAGGTTCCTTCTCCTCATGCTGACCAAAGACACATTTAGCTCACACAGCTTCACGAGCACCTCTTTTTATTCCTCTAAATGGATTAGAAATTCCCCCCGCTGCAGTGATGGAGGGCATATTGAAATGACAGCTCAGGGCTGGCTGCAGCGGCAACGTGATGCTGGGGGGAAAAGGGAGAGAGGGAAGAGGAGGTGGCCGCACTCATCGGTAGACGCTCTCCCGTGCGAACAGGGAAATTACTACGGAGCAATGGTAACGGGGATAATGGGGAGCTACAGTTGTCTCTTCCCCCCACCCTACTCCCAGTGAAGCTGCTCAGGGGTCCAGGGCTTTTACACATACAGTCTAAATACAAGAGACTGCTTCCTAAATCATCAGTTTCTACAGACATCGTGGTTATTAGGCAAGGATATCCAAACTATCCTGGGAGTCACTGTGCCACTGCTTTTGGCAAGTGGTAACTCTTTAAAAACAAAACCATTCCAAATATACGTATTGAAAGCAGCATCCATGTTACTGGAGGCATGTTGTGAATGGGGATGATAAATCCATCTTAAGAGACGGTTTTTACTCCAGTGAGCTTACTCCTGTCTACCTGCATCAGTAAGACAGGCAAAGGGCGGAGGGGGAGCAGAAGCACAAACCCGTGAAGCAGCTTCCCCCAAAATCAGAGAGCAGCTCAGCAAAAAAAAAAAAGTCAGTAATAAAATCTTGCTCTCCCGATTCCCAGGCAGAGATCCTATCTGCTAGAGCACACTGCTTCCACTTGTTTGGAAATGCTATTAGCATCCATGGACCACGGAGCTTATTTACCATTAGAAATGTGCACAAGATCTGACAGGCTGTATAATTTTTATGTTTAATAAAAAGAAAAGTAGCTTTTTTTTTTTTTTCCAGAGGACTGACATTGGAGCTACTTTTCCACTGAACTCTACTCCCGTTGAACCAGTGTTATCTAACAGGCCGCAGACTGTTTACATCCTCATCTTTTCCATTAACTTCAGGCTGTGAAATCACTGGAGCTCTCTGGGCATCACTGTGTCCAGGGATGATAAAGCCAGGAGAATAATGTTTGTATGTCAATTTTAAGCAGCGGAATGCCTATGAATTGAAGGCTATTTCTAAGTCCTATGAAATTTGTAGGTGTTAAGCTTCTTTTCCAGCCCAAGAATGATGACTGAAAAACTGCGAAAAGGACAAGGCGGAATCGCCGTGGCCACCACCAGGTCTACCCCTGGGGATCAGAGAAACACGTGGCGGGTAACACGGGCCAACCCGAGCCTGAGTCACGCGCAGTTCAAGGGCAGCTGCCTTGCTGAAGCCTGGATGCACGGCTGCCCACTGAATCTCTTGGCTTCTGCAGGGACATCTCCACCTCCAGCTGGGATGAAGCCAGGAGAAGCTGCTGAGTTTGACCTCCCCAGGGATCGAGCTCCACGGCAGTCTCTCCCCTGCGGAGTCATGTCCTTGCCAGTGAAACCATCGCACCCTCACTCCTCCGCCAGCCCCCAGCAGTGCTCAGTCCTACTACTACAGGCTCTTGAAGACCTGGTCCTGTACCCAGCAGAGCCAGGAGGCAGCTGCATTCCACCAAGCGCACTGGGAAGTGTGCATCTGCTCCCTACGCTGGCACCACCACCTCCTGCACCACATCCCACCGACTGCGGCCAGGTCCAGTCTGACTGACAGGCGCCAGGGACCGCAGCCCGGGCCCAAGTGCGCCTGCTCTCCAGCCTACACAACTGTCGCTGCCTCCCCGTACCACGGGGTGGAGACGGGCTGGGGAGTGCTGCGGTCACACCCCAGAGCAGGGGCTATGCACACCTGTGAACTGACCTAGACTGGAACTTCAGACACAACGCCAGGCCTTCCAGTTCTGGTGCAGCCATTAAGATGCCTAGCTCAAAAGATTGGAGCCTCCCAATGCTCATGTGTGTACCACCCAAGACGACCAGGGGAGACCAAAGGTATTTCCAGTGTGCTCAGAGCATATGCTGGCTGCACCGAGGCTTGTAAAGAACAGGTAGCCTTTCTTCCAGAGTGCGATCATCATCAGAGAACTCACAACCATAACGCAATCTGTATCTGTACGCAGGAGAGTCATGCTGAGATCCCCCGACCAGAACACTTGGGTCTGTAGCTGGGTCCAAAGGGAAAGCTCTGCTTCTTCGAAAGCGCAGCTACATTCTTTCCAAAGTGCATCCAGCCAATTAAATGCAATTTTCAAAAGTTTCCTAGTGCTATTGTGGGTTTAAAAAGAAAATATCAAAGGAGAAACTCAATCTTCAACTGACATTAATAGGATCAAGATGGATCTCGGAACTGTTGCCATCGGTGACAGCAGAGCTGAAGCACACACACACACTCATACTAAATTAGCAGCTCCCATCAATTACAGTAAGTTCTTCGTAAAACACACCACAGATTTGCAAGCTCTTAGGGATGCGAATTGAGAACAACCCCTTGTCTTTAGATAAAGGGAAACAAAGCAGCACTAGATCAAAGCCAACTTTTCAAAGTTGAGTGATTATTTTTAATAGTCTGTAACACTAAAATAACACAATCGTTTAAAGACACATAATTTGCTTTAAGTGTAGCAATTTTCAAGCCAAATCAAGTTTTCAAGTTGAAGTTCTAGAAATGTTAATCAGGGGGCACCTTCAGTCTGAAGAATTACAGTTTTTCATAATACCTATATCTGACTGCAGTGACAGCGGTAACTTTTGGCTCACGGTCCTTGGCTCCAGAAGAGAACCTGACACAGCTGTCCCTATTTTCTGTTCAACTGTCCTTGCTGCATGTGGAACCTGCATGTTATCAGACAAGTTTTCCCTAGACATGCATTCAAATCAACACCAGCAGATGTCTCAAACCAAATCTGCTAACACAACGTCTCCCATACAGTGGATCCTATGATTTCAACAGAATAGTCTCCCCACTCCGTAAGCGCTGATGCTAAAAACTGATTTTCAAAGCCTGTCATGCCACTGGTGGTCAGACCTGCCCTCTCCTTCCTCTCTGCACCAGCTCACCTCAGAGTATCTCCTTGAAGGTCAGGGTTTTTCAGCCTTTTTGTCTGCTGGCAGCCAAGAGACAAAAATACAGCTACACCAGCAGGCACTCAAAATAAAAGCGTATTTTTGATGAAGATGCTTTAGTGGTATCAAGCACTTTCATACTAATTCAAATTCTGATAAATCTCAGAAGGAGAAAAGACTATCTGCTGTGCCAGAGAAGCTTCTCGGCAGGACGTAATTAACATTACGGCCTTTTATTCTAAGGGAGTTTAGATTAATCAAGATGCAAAACAGAAATTCACACAGCTGTCAGCTGAGACCGGCAAGGCCAGACACGCTCAGAGGACATCTCAAGGAGGAGTTCAGCACAGCCGGTTGGGTCATTGCAAGGCTTCCCATGGAAAGCGAGAGCAACTCGGGAACGGCAGCTCCTTCGGAAAGAAACCATGCACTCTGCGGGCTGCAATATTTACATTGATCCTAGTATGAGACCAGGCGTTACTGCTGGCTCAAGGCATAGGTTGCTTTTTTGTCCTAGACCTTCCTATGCAGTGGGGACCAAGAGTCCATGCTAAAGCCAACAAACAAAAGGCACCCAGTTAGGCCAGTACAGAACCCGGTCACAGTCGGTCAAAGAAACACAGACTAGTCCTGCGTGAGTACAGGCAACATTCGGGTGGAAATACAGCACATTTCTGCCTATTTGCCCCACTCTCAGGGCCGACATAGTAAGTTTTCATACTTCTGTTATGAAATATACCAGAGAATAAAAAAAAAAAAAAATGCCAGGGCAAAGCCTCTCACTATGTCTTTGTGTTGCAACAGAGTCTATGGAAAAGTCCTAAGTTATCACACTCCATAAGGAGCAAAGAGGTATCAGAAAGGCAGTGCCTGTCAGAAAACTGAAAGTTAATTCAACGTGACTGGGGATGTGATGGTCCTGAAAGGCAAAGTCAGTCTCATCGGCATCAACCACCAGCAGAAGGCAGGATACAGGGGCAGTCGTAAGCTGACGGGCTCCTGCACAGATCTCCCTCTGAACACAAGTGTTGGGGAAAGGATGCTGGTGTGACTGAGGTACAATAAGTGAGCAGAAGGGAGAATTTCACCAGTGTGAATGCACAGGGAAAGCCACGGCTCATGGATATCAGGTGAAAAGAATGTACACAGTACGCTGCCTGTGAAGACATGAAAACAGGGCCCAAGTCCAAAACAAGGCCCAGGCCATCTATGTACACAGGCCACCCTATAAACGAGCTGCCATTGTAACCAAGGGGAAAGAAAAGTTCTTTCAGCAAACCTGTGGGGGATTTTTATGTACAGAACAGACACATTCATACACACAGGAACAGCTAATAAACCACATATCCAGTAACAGTTCCAAATATTTGTTACCTCTCAAGAACATGGGTAAAATACCTATTTTTCTAAAAATATGCCATTGACTGAAGCCATCCAAACCACTGGCCATTTGATCCCTGACCTGCTGTGGCTCTTGTGAATCAGGAGCACTTACTCTGGGCACAGGAATGTAGCTGGCATTTATTCTGCACTTGGCTCCAGCGCAGCTTCCCCAGCATGCGCTGCGGACAGAAACCAGCAGGCAAGAACCTGAGGTCTTGCGCTGCCTTCACCAAAAGGTGGATTTTACGCTTATTCCCACAAAAATCACCTTGTTCAGTAAGGACAGAAGACGGCTAAGCAGCCACGTGCTCGGACACGCTCTGCAAGTACCGGTGGCCCGTGTCAGCCACAGCACCTCCCTCCTGCCTACGCGCACCTGGCAGTGTGTTCCTCCTTTGGAAGCTCCCTCCTCCATACCCTTTCTGAGGAAGCCCACCAATGAGGAATTTTTTTCCTTTATTACTTCATTTGCGTTGCTGAATGTGCTCACCTGCTGGGAGATTAAGCACTGATACAGCTCAAAATAAAGAATTCTACACTGATTTCTAATTAAAAAAAAAAAGTTTTAGTAGAAAAGAACCAGCCATTGAAACAGAAAATCCCCTGAACACAGCCACCTTTGCGAGCCAAGAGCCCAGTGTCAGAGCGCCCACGGGCCCTCATCACCCTGAACAGAGACGCCTGGCCCTCCTCCACTTACCCTCTGCTCAACGGCCTGGGAAGCTCAGGCCGTGCGCTGGTCCAGGCAATGTTGTGTTTACAAGGCGCTTGGCCTCGCACCCGCTGACCTTCCCGCGCGAGCCGTCCCTGCGCGCTTGCCCTGCTGACCACGGCTTGGAGCTGGCCCTGGCTGTCGTCACCAGCCTGCTCTGCGGGCGATGCTGGGGCATTGCGGGAGCGCCCGCGCCTGCCATGCTGCCACCCTCAGTTCCAGGCTCCCCCGATGCCTACGGGACATCACAAAGAGGAATACTAACCAATAAGCTTGGGTTAGTAAGCTTACTAAGTAACCCAGTCGTAAAGATCTATTAAGAGCTTTAAGTGATTCACCTAAGGAAACAAGCGGTACCTGTGGCCGAACAGGGAAACCAAATCTGAGCTTTTCCATTTTGAGCTCCGACACATCCGTTCTGCCCTCCCAGCCTCACCTCACCACCCAGACACTCCCTGCTCTTCCCGCGGTCACCCCAAAGCCGGCAGGGCTGCCAGGTGTTCACAACCACCGGAGGCTTCGCCATTGCTGGGGATAATTACTCGGTTACGAAACAGAGTTTCATTTGATTTGAGATTGCAGACGGGAACACAATCTGTGTATTTTATTGTGGTTTTTTTATTTCTTTTTTTTTTTTGGTACGAGTTCTCTATGCACGATATATAAACACAGTATAGTCTGCAAATTCCTTAAACAATTGCGTAAACTGTGTCTTTCCAACAATAAACATCGTTCAATCCAATACCACCTGTTCCTCTCAGCAGCAGTTTGTACACTACTTTGAGAAAGGATTTCAACAGGCAACTTTGCAGTAATTGAAGGCAGACTGTAAGCTTCCATCTGCACCTATGAATCCCAACCCTTATACCTCTCAAAACTGAACAAAGCTTCAAAATAGGCAGCCAGCAGAAGCATGCTACACATTCAGATAGGCATGCTAGAAGCAAGTCCAATTTGCAATCTGCACTCCATTCACACCCAAGAAAAGTTTCCTCCAAGTACGCAGACACATCAGCCATTATACAGCAAGTGTTCTCCATTCCCCTTTGGGCTGTAAGGAGAAACATCTCCAAGAACCATTCAGAGATGATGCACAGTCATCAGATGCCACAGATGAGGCACATCGTCCCTTTCAGTAAACTTCTTATTATCTGACCAAAGAGTCTAAAACTTCTTAATTTGCAGCTGATGGCAACCACCTTGCTAGAAATTAATCTCCTTTCTTACTCCCCCTCAGCCAGACATTTTGGCCTAAGCACCTTTTAAAACTGTAGTTTTTACTTTTTATTTTGGGGAACTTAGCATTTGATGAAATACTATGCTACGAAAACAACAGAATATATCCCTAGCTATTAAACCTCAAGTCCCTTGTTTTGCTAAAGAAATACCAAAGCCAAGTACAAAGCCCCTAGGTATGCCTGCAGGATATTCAAAGCAATTAACCCCTTGGACAGCCTTCCCTGACCTCCAGGATGGATCGGCCACATTTTCTGCAAGCGTTTCTTCAGATGTTCTGGCAATACTCACAGTCCGTTCTCACCTGCAGGTGCTGAGCTCTGCGTCTGTTCTGGGACACGAGCAGGTTAGAAGCCAGGATAATAAATTGCCCTTTAGCCTTGGAAAAGTCCTATTGCTTATCTCAATGCTACCCACCTGCTGGAGACGACAATGCTGACCTCATCTATTTTACAAGTGCCTTTCTAAGGTCATTTAGAAGCAAACCCTGGCTGCAGTTGCCAGTCCAGTTCCCAACACAGTCATTCCGAAATATTGCATATAGAAGGGATTATTCAGGAAACCCGAAAGAGCCCTCAGAAACTGAGCATAAAGACCCCAAATCCTTCCCCAAGTGCAAATACTGCAGAACACGTAAGAGAGAAATCCTGGACTCTCGCCTCTGGAGAAAGAATTGCTGAAAACTGTGTAAATTGCATTTTGGATCAAGGAAACGCTTACGTTTGTACTGGTCCAAAGCAAAAGACAGCAATGTCTTCAGGCTAAAAAAGTGGAATCCAAAATTCAAATCTCAGCAGATAACAGGATAAGGGGACACACCCTCAAAAATACAAATCAGCATAGCTTCTGGGCCTAAGCTTCGAGTTTTAAGAACATCTGCAGATTTCAACCTGATTTCGTCATGCGTGACCAAGAGAAATAGGCACAACCTGAACTCCAAAACCATGCATGCAGTTATCCCGATTGGAAATCTTTCTGTGAAGCCATCAGTAACATCCAGCGGACACCAGCACTGCCCAACAGCTCTGTCCATCACCAACCGAGAGGGCACGGATCAGACAGGCAGCTATGCTTGCGCTAGGGTCTTCACCCCCTGCTAATAGTGAGCTAACACCTAACTTTGATCTAGACTATGTGGCAGCCTAAAAGAGCTGCTGATCAAAAAGGATTGGGAAAAGTTCACTGTCCTTCAAAATCAATTCTACTTCTGACACGTCGCAAAAGAAATGGCCTAAAGCAATCCAGAAAGAAACAGCCTTCAAAGATAATTCTCAGAAAGAAACACAGGACCAAAATAAACTCTTCCCTCCAAAAAAAAGCCACGGTAACTTCAGCAAGACCTCAGCCTGGGCTCAGGAATTCAAAATCTGTCCTACAGTGTGGAAACCGTCTCCTGTACCTTGCAGCATATCAACTTCATCTGGTACTCTGAAAGGTCTTCACTGTGGATCACCAGTTGTGACTGCCAGTCCAGATGTGGACAGACACCGGTCTCCTTAGCCAGTTCCACATGACTGAGCTCATCAATGAAAACAACGGGGCTGCAGGTACCAAGTCTTACCACCAACAATCGATGCAGGAAGAGAAATCATTCTGCTGCCAGGATGCAGCAATCTGTTTGCCAGCACTCCGAGCTCTGCTGAACAAAGTTTTCAATGTTAACAAGCTCCCTGGTCTTTACTGGGCGACCATGAAACCCTCTGGGACTTTGCTTATGCCTATTTGCTTGTGATATTCAACACGTCCTGAACAAATCAACAAATGAAACCAACTTGTGACATTCAACAAGCCTTAAACAAATAAACAAGCCAGCCCGAAAGCTGCATCGCACAAGTGGGGCAGAACCAGGAGGACACGCAGGTGGTAAGGAGAATGATAACACCTGAGCCCTGTGACCAGCCTGCAAGAAGTGGCCAGAGCCTGAGTCGATGTTCTCTGGGGCTGGACTGTGTGCAGCCATTTAAAACAAGTCTAAACAAACGGGTGTCGTCACCTCGCTAACGTGCAGGAGGTCATCTCCAGCCCCGGCAGCGTGCAGCAGGTGCCTGAGGAAACCCATACTGTTCCTTCAAAGGAGCATTACCGAGAGTGGTTTTATCCCCCAGAGACATCACAAGGACTGCATTTGTCTCAGAGGAAATAAGACAGACCTGAGGCGAGGGACAACAGCAATCCTTTCTCTTCTGCTTGTAGCTACCATGTGCTCTGCTGCTGGACTGCAGCTACAGACAGTAACGCATAGGTCTGAACACATTTACAACCTCTTACTGTCTATGCAGAAGCAGTTGACCCGGTTGAAGGCAGTCATTTTGAGACTTCTCCCATAATACTAGTGTGCAGGAGGTGAAATTTCATATTTTGGCAATATATCCTGCCTAGTACAAATGTCTGGTCTCCATGAAAACAATGTACAAAAAAGCAGTTTGGCTCCTAAATCAGACTTCAGCTCAGCAGTAGTCAAATCATGTAAGCCCCCAAGGCTCCACAGCCAAGACCATGGAAATCTGGCTTTCCTATCTGCTCAGGCTTCTCGGTTCAAGAATGTCGTCGCAGAGCAGCCGCGGCAGAACTGCACAAGGAGGATTTTTCACCCAAGCAGTAACAGTTAGTCAAGAAGACGGGGAAAACCAGTTCAAAAATTGAGACACACACCTGTAGGCAAGACATTAGGAAAGGTATGGATAATACATTTCTGAAATAACACTTTTCATTCCAGGCAGCTGAAAACAACTTCCAAGGAAGGCTTTTTCCTCTGTGTAGTTGTCACATGGAAACGACAACAACCAAGCTCTCACTGTTAAGAGCAGAGGCATGAGTGCCTGCTATTAGCCATTTCTACCTTAAAATACCAATTAAATACCATTCTCATTTTGCAAAGAATAATTTTCTCTCCCAGCCAGCAACCAGAAACTGGCAACTACACTGTACACCTGTTATTATGCATTACAATGAAATTAAAATATTTAGAGAATTTGGCAAGTCCATGCTGCTAAAACTATGCTGGTAGCCGTAACTGTGAGCTGCGTAGATGAACGCTGTTCCCGCTTGCTAGAAAAATATCACTGCGTAAAAACCTACTGGTGGCCAGCAGCTGGTCTTTCAGGATAAGCATGGACAACACGGGCTTTCGGACATGTGGTCCGGCGGCACGGGTGCCAGACTGGTGTTGTTCAGCAGGAGCGGCGGGGAGAGCGGAGGAATGCCCCGCTTGCAAGCCGCGTGCCCTGACCTCGGACCGGGAAGCGCAGAGCGCTATTTATTCAGGTGCAATAGTACAAACCTTTGTGGGCTGTTCCGCAATGATAAAACAAAAAGAATTCCAAGGAATGTGCTCCTTCTGTGACTCACAAGCTCTGCTGTAAGCACACCGTGTTTGCAATATCAAGTGACAGCCAGAAGCAAAATTATTGTCGTTTGGGGCCGCCGAGTGCAGAACTCGAGCAGCTTTCCAAAATGGAAAAGTTTTATGGTGCTGCAGAGTATAACTGGGATGTAGGGAATAACACAGGGACCTGATAGACATCAGTACTTGGGGTGAAAAAAGCCCATTTCGGTTGTCCTAGCCTTTTCATATGAAAACAAGCACGACAAGCTGGTAATAAAAGGCAATTTATGTGCAATTCTTCTGTCTCCATGAGCTAGCTTCACTGTTAGAGGGAACTCTGTGCACCCAAGCACAGTCAGTGGCCGTAGCTTGTATCATTAATTACTTTTTTTTTCTTTTTTAAGATCAGAGAATTTATGCTCAGCGTGAAACACCACGAGCAAACGTGGGAGCTAGAATTCTACTAATTTATGGAAATGTATTTCTCATAATGAACAACGGAAACCAGTGCAGACACTTCAGCATGAATAATACCCTACTCTGAAAATCAGTCTCAACTGCAGTGAGTTAAGTTTAACCTAACGCAGAGAGGCTTCACCACACGCAGACACCTGATGCTACCTTTATGTAATCAATCATTCTTCCCTTCATGATGTGACCAAACAACTGCAGTTTACAGTGCTGTTAGGTTATTTTAACGTCATCCATATGTTGAATAACATCCTTGTCCCAGGGTTCTGAAAAGAAATACTTCTAGGACCCGCGGTTTCCAGCCACCACAGTGATTGTTTCATAAAGAATATGTAGGATGAATTATTGCTGTTAGTTTTCAGAGAAAATTACATTCAATCACCTTAGGCAGTTTTTCTGTAAATAGCTTGGAGGCGTGCACTGGATGCAGGTAAGCCGCTGCACTACCCCTGCCCTGTTTCAAGGGCATGGAGAGAGACGAGGTGAATCTAAGTCAGCTCTGAGCATCCTCCCCCATGGCCACCCCGGGGGTGGGAAAGCGTGCCTCTCTGGGTGCTTCCACATTGATTCTTGGTCTTGGAAACTGGCCATCACCCGTTTCCACAAATGCGGCATCTCTGCTCTTTCTCCCTATGTCATGACCTTCGCGTATCCCTTGCACCAGGCCCATACCAGATTGTTCACAGAAACAATCCAACCCAGGTACTCAGCAGAACCTGTGTAACTGTCAGGAAAAGGAGATATGAACCGAACAAGCAAGGAACATTCAAGGCATAGAGTAAAAGACCCCTACTCAGAGCATTTCTGCGGTGCCTGGATTCTTCTACTCTACAGCTATGCATCCAAGCACGGAGGAAGCAAAAGAACAGCCAGTCCCAACGTTTCCCTGTGCAGCCTCCTCAGCTAAGCACAGTGTCCAACCCTGCTCTTGAACAAGCAAACACACTTCCTCAGAAAGCAACGGAAAGGCAGGGAAGGATGCTATCCCTATTTGGATAATGGCTTCGTATTTTGGAAGTGAACAAGTAGTTCTGAAAGGAAAAAGACATTTTCTTAAAACTTTTTTTGCAGTTGCTTTACAGGGACTGTAGTTTTAATCATGCAGGAAATACATAAAATAGAAAACTGCTTCTCCAGACCGTGGAGTCATTTGGCCCACTTAAGTTTAACGACAATGCTAACAGTAGCTGAAAGCACAGATCCACCACCCAGGGAGCAGAGCATCAACACCTTGAGCTGAGGTGTTCTGGACAAAGTGCTGCTTGGCCAACATCTGGTTTTCTAGAAACACTACAGAGCAAGTTAATAAGTTATGCATACCTCCATTCTGCTACATGTTCCCCCCCAGACATTTCAACTCACTTTTGTAGATTTTTTTTTTTTTTTTTTAAAAAGGAGGTCCAATTTTTAATTTTTCCTTTCCAAACTCTGGTTGAGTTGTCTCCACAGAAAGTACAACATAAAGCTGTTTTCCCTACAATTTTCTTTCAAGTTTGAGCTGTGAGGATAAAGAGATACAATCCCTTCATGTTGTTCTTTTCATTAATTCTTTGTCATAAACTTAAGCAAAAATAAAAATTAAAATCAACTGAAGTATGGTGGGGTTAGAGTTTTATTGATGTTGTTTCCCCTGAAAACACACTCAGGACACAATGACAGGGACAGCACTTAACGTAAACTCTCAGAGTCGAATGCTTTTTCTTGGTTAACTTGTTAAGGAGGGATCGAATTGAGATCACTACATTCAAATCAAAACCCACTACTGCAACAGATAAATAATTTTATTAAAATCCTAATTCTTTTGATTTTGCCATCTGAAGAGACAGCTATAAGCCCATCATATACACATGCTTGCAAATTTGAATGGCATTTGATGCCAGTACCGGGAAGATGTGTTGTTTATGCATGGACACAATACGGAGACAAGCTACATGGTCCCAGTTTCATCCTCTGCTGCTCCACCAGTTAATTAAGCTATCCCAGTAGCTCAGGTGCAAAATGACTGGGCTGCTCCTTATTTCTGCATTCATGGCGCTTAATTGTGGAGAGCCGTAGAACGCTTTTGCATAGATGGGGCTGCCCCATCCTTAGATTTAAAAACAAACACCAGATAAAATATCTGCCATGTTTCCATAGCATGTACTCCTACTTTGGCAATAGTTTGGGGCTCTATCATAAACAGCCTGCACATACTGAGGCACCTTGTGAAGCCGTACCCTGGACGACAGCTGTTGGGGATGAACGGGTGCTGCTCCCTGGCTCCCCAGGCTCCTGCTGCCGGGAGAGGGGGCTGCAGGCGGGGGGTCTGAGTGCCACACCCCCAAGGTCAGCCAGGGACTCCAGGGGCTCGCTCAGGGCTAGGGGAAAGCCCAGCAGACTTCAGGGTAAAGTTAGAATGCATTCAATGAAAGAAAAGCAGCATAATTAGCTACAGCAATTTTGACCACAGCTATTTCTTGAACGGGGTCCTGAACACACAGTCCTGGACCATACTAAATCAAGTGACGCTGCCATTCTAAGGAAAACTGTAAAGGAAACACTGGTATGAAATCTACGGGAAAATACTCAGACATTTTCCTGTTTGTCTGCGCGATTCTGCCTTTTGCTTCTCAGCAACAGATCACCTGCATTTCTGAGTAACAGTGGAGCTCAGGCACATCCATCTGTCCTAACGAGTGAGAAAACTGCAGAGACATCAGACACAGAAGGACACCGAGATCCCATTTTTGAGACAGAACTTCTAGAAAAGCTGTCAGACGAACTGAGTGTTTCTTGGTCCAAGCCAAGAGACCTCAGTACTATGAAGAAATGTTCCCAGTTGAAAGGTTTTAAGAAAACCTAAGCCCTCTCCTGCCTCATCTTCTTGATGGCGGTCAGAAGTAAGGGCATTTTGAAGAAAAGCCCAGAGAATCCCTCAGCTCATACCCAGTATAAGAAATTGGTCAAGGAATCTACATCTCTCTTCCATTAGGAAGACAGTTGTAGCTAGTTTTACTTGCTCCACTACCAGTCTAAATCATGAACACCAGCATGGGTAACTAACATCAGCGTGGGGCTCAAGAGGTAGCATTCCATGCCAAATGTTCCTGAGGTGTTCCTCAGGCGCAACAGAGGTTTGGAAAATTATACCTATGCTGTTCCTGCCGGAATCTGAATTAAGCCATCGAAATCAATATGTCTTTGTCATAGGTTAAAACAAAAAAAAAAAGCAGAGCTAATGAAAATAATACATCAGTTTTAAAATACACTTGCACTTGACTGATTTCAATTAATTCCTTCTAATAAAACAAGACTTCTCTTGAAAACATAAATCATTGGTTTTCATTGCTTTTTTCCCATTGTGAAAGAAGAAAGAGAGGCCCAAACTCTAATTCCATAGTGGTCCAAAAAACCCAGAGCAACAAGACTGAAACATAACATTCATTTAGACTGAGTGGTCAACGGCATGTGAAATACATTCATTATCAAATCATTGTTTCCATTCAGACACCAAACGTGTACACAGCCCTGACAGCATCCGTCAAGATAAACTCTGCTAAAAAAAAGCTCACAACAAAGCAGGTTTTAGAAGAGAGCAAACTGCGTGCATCTCCCTGTGTAAATCATACCGACACTGGGAAAAGATGACTGGAGTTGTTTGATATGAATCCCAGACAGTGATATTTTGGTAAAGCTGTTTGGTAAAAAAAGAATTCAAAGACTAGCTGTTAGAGCTTCTTAGCACTATTGCCCCATATGGAAGGTGCTTTCTCTACATCTGGATGTAGAAGGAGGGGTAAATCACAAAGCTAAAATACCTTCCCATTGATGGTTTGAATAAGCGTAACTGATGTTGAGCTGAACACATATTCTGTCTTCATTAAGTTCATTGGCCTATGCAAAGTTACTAATCGCAGTAAATTAAAAGCACTTGCACTGCCAGCTCTCACCTCATGATTCAGCTTTGAGTTCTTTCAATAATCACTCTGAGCGTGTTTGATAGAAATAAAACTAGAGCTTCCACCCAATTCAAGAATGCTTCTTCTTGCCTATGTGAACGACAGCCTCTACAAAGTGGATCTTCTTCACAGGAGGACAAAAACAAGGGCACCCTACTCTTGGCAGAATAACCTTTACTACTGCCCTTAGCTTTCTCCTTGCAATTTTAGGTGACTTGGCAGAAAGTCGGATTCCAAGGAACCACAGAACACCACAACCTACATTTCAAGCTCATTGTTTCATACTTACCTGCTGTGACTGAGACATGCCTGGGAAGTGATTAAAAACCACCTCTTGGATAATACACGAACTGAGATTCAACGCTGCTTTTGCCTGTTCTTATGCAAAAAAATATACTCGGCACCAGTTCTGCAGGAATGAGAGCTGCTGGCCCTGACAAAACACCAACCTGAGCCTCTGCCAAGGGATGAGAGGGCAGCCTGGTGCCAGCTGAGACGGCAACTCCGCAGTTATCGGGGGACAGGTACAAGTGTAGCTTGCAAGGCGAGCGAAGGACTAACTGGCAGGAAAGCAGAATGGTTTCGTGCTTGATAGCTACAACATCACCGTAACTACAGCAGCTGCCTCTGCCTTTAATATATATTTAAAACAAGAAAAATAAGAAGAAATCACCATGAACACAACACATGCAGCTCACAGCCTGACCAAGGCCACCAGGAAATTTAAGTCTTGAACACAGGTGTGCTGCTGCGTCAGCCACAACTCGCTGTCTGCAATCAGAAACACAGAAGGAAGCCGAGACACCCAGGAGCGACTCACAGCTCCTACAGACAACAGAACGGCCTTGGGAAGGTAAAAAGGAGCTTGAACCAGAGACAGGTAAAGTGCATTTAGGTAAGTGAAACTGGCATATGAATATGGTAGCAACCTAATTTTAGCAAAAGAAATGCAGAAAGGTTTTCCCATCCTGAAAACTACCAATATGGTATTTCATACTGCTGCATTAATTGTATATTACAAGTAACTATTTCTTTCAGACAAAATACCAATGTGGCTTCTTTGCACCCCACTCTCTCCTCTCTCTTTTTTTTTTTTTCTTCTTCTTTCAACTACTAGATGCATTAAATTGGGATATAACACAGTGCTTTCTCTCAGTACATTTTAGGTTGAACTCCATCGGTGCATATTTTAAAGGATACTCTTTTTTCTGGGTACCCACTTCTGCAAGCCTGTTTTCCATTACAACATTTTACCTCTAAGCTGATTGTTTTTATATTATTACAGCAAGGCTACTGCTATCTCCTGGTGAAACTGATCTTCACACCATACAGTAAAATCACAACTATTTTAAAAAAGCCCTTTACATGTGCCTATGATTTTGCTAAACTCACTAAAAACAGCTCAGTTCCAAACCATATTAACTGCTGTAACTCTGCTGATTTGGCCAATTCGGACCCATTTTGGAAAGCAGCGCTGCTATTTGTAATGATTCCAAGCCCGGTCACAGACTCCACAATGAGCACTGCAAAGGGCATCAGCGAAGGCCGGTGCAAGCATTGGTGTGGTTCTTGCTGTTATGCTATGCAGCAGCAGCAGCAAAGAACATCCCTGGAATGCACAAATATTAGCAAGTCGCAGAGAAAGAAGTGCAGAAACCCAAGAGAAGCAAAGCGCTCTATTGATTTTGATAGGTTAACATTCATTAAGAACACAAAAGCCCCTTAATGAGGTTCCAAAACTCCTGAGTATGAAAAACCCCTTAACCTGTCATTAAGCCAAACCATAACGCTGTCCACCCAGGCTCCACGTGTGAAAACAACGCTCAGAACAGTCACGCTGGAGTCCTGCTCCAGCATTTCTGTCTATAATCAATCTGCAGGTCGAACACTTCAGTTCTTCCATTGCACCAGGGGAGGATGGAACTGGCCAAACACAACAAACCGTAAACCTGATTCCAAACAAAAAATGCCCATCTGCGTAAGGCCTCCTGGGCCACCCAAGAAGCATTTTCATCGTGAAGCCTGCAACCTCTTCCCCTCTGGCGCCTTTATCGTTATCGCGATGCCAGGCCTTGCACCTTCAAAGCTCTGATGTCCAGGCAGCCCGAGGTCACCAGAGGTAACAGATCAGTCAATGTCACCTTACACTACAGCACCTATAGTGCGTCACAGGGCTGCTTCTGTGTCACGGGAGGGACCAAGAGCAGCACAGCCAGGACCGTCCCTGTCTGCACGTCAGCATTCTGCACGAGAGCCTCTCTACATCGTAAACCCCTCACCTCAATGAAGAGGCATGCAAGGCAAATGCTGTTGACTTATTGGGGAGTAAGATCTGGTTCAGCCAAACTGATACTTCTTACTTCAGTGTCAGTTCAACCTCTCAGAAATGTTTTCTCAAATAAAATATTATCGAAAGGGCTTCATGGAGGAAATAGGGGAAGATAATTTGTTGAGCAAAACTGAAATAAATAATTCAAGCAATATAATACATGGCTGCCTAAATACTTCAGTAAATAACGATTAATCTAAAACCAGCCTCCTTCCAGCTCCCTAGAAACACAAGGCCATCATTTCACTGTGGTGTAACAAACTTGGGCTTTAGCCTCATGTACATATGGTTCAAATTAGCACCTGCATACCTCGCTTATTAAATAAAAAACAGCTCTCTCCATGACTTGTAGAGTTCTTGTATATAAGAACTTATCCAACAGCATTATGTCTTCCCTTATCAGATGTGTGTGGTATGACATAATGAACGTAGCGCTACAGCACAACTGGCACCAGTTCAATTCCCAAGCACTGGGTCGCGTTTCCCATTGCATTGTTTTAAAGCGGACGCTATGGGCTTGGTGTCTAATGGATGCAGCCCTGGAATTTCACCTCAGATCCTTCAAATCTAACCTAAGTCTGATCAACTAAATTTGATCTCTAGGGAAAAATGCATCTGTCGAAACCACCGCTCGCAGCATATGGCTGAACCGAGAGGTATGCACCAGTGATTTTTATCTTAATGTGTTGCACATAAGTTAAAGTGTCCGCTACGCAAGCAGGATTTCAAATGAAAAGTTGCTGTTGTAGATATTTTTCCAAAACAGCACTTGGGAATTGAGATGGTGGAAAACAAATTATTTTATTGTTAAAGCACATATCTCGGTGTTAAGGAGACCTAGTTTCTGATTCCGACTCTCCCAAGCGTACCACATGAGCCAACACAATTGCTTTACTGTCTCTAGATCTCACCCCTCACCTAGCATACCGGCAGTCATGAAACCAGTGAACTTGCACCAACCGAGGATAAAAACTGTCGATTTCTTACCACTCTTGTACACAAACAACACTTGGCTTAATAATATGCCTCCGTATTCACTCACAACCGGCAGCAGATTCAAGAACTTAGAAACTTCATCAGGTGATGCACGCACCACCAGCATCCAGAGACTCCCGGTGCTCCCTCTGGGCACCATAGTCCTTTTAAACATCAGTAAAAAAAAAAAAAAAAAAACACGAAAAAAACCCCAAACTTATCACCTCATAGGAAAAAGACCTTCACTGAAAACGAGCTTTACTAATGGGGGAAAAAAAATGGGGACGGGGGAAAATACGTATCTGTCTATTCTTTGTTCAATATAGGAGAAACCGTTGGGGCAATAACGTACACTATCACAATGTCATGTATATTTATACATTTAGTTGTCCAGTAAAGCCTTTTTAGTTAGTCCTTTCAATAACGGTTCATTTTCGTCCATTTCTCCAATCTTACAATAGGCTGCTGTAGGCTCCTGCCTGACAGATTTCCCTGAAGACCAACCCTGTTTCTCAAAGAGAGGCCTGTGAAAGTACATTTCTAGCACAGAGACACCTCCTCGCTTTCTGAAGACCTTGCAGTGACCAACCCGAGCAGAAAGTAATTGAGCCGATTAAAAGGAACTACGTCATAATGACCTTCCGGAACCCAAATGGCTATCTATTGGATGGGTCGTGTCTCAGGCTGACACGAGCTAGGCTTGGGCCCCGATGCTGAGTTGTGAACTCACTTCCACTCAGATCTGAACTTCCTTCGTGCCTCGATGTATGCTTGAGTTATCAAAATTGACCTAACATTAAAAGTGGATCTAGTTTTCACTTATTTCACGATGCTGACGTTCTGGTCTAACTTGTTTAACAACAAGTTGAAGCAGAGCAGCGCTTAATTCATGGGGTGAATTTCCTCAGACACTGCTCAGATTGATACTGAAATGCAATTCTGAATAACAATTTATTTTTTTTTTCTACTTACAGCAGTCTATGGAAAACAGCTCTTTAACATATGCCTGAGGAGTTCCCGAGCAGTAATCATTCTCCAAAAGTCACTCAGTGTCAAACTGTAACATTCATTTGTTCTGCTCTTGCTCACAGACTGCATGAAGGAAAACGTTCAAGTGCAAACACCGAGACATCCAAGATTAGATTAGATTAGATTAAGTATCTCCCTTTTCATCTCAGCTGAACACCGGCCAGTAAATACTCTCAATGGTGTCGGACAACTCTGTGCAGCTGTTCGTTAGAGAGGACGAGAGGAAAGCTTTTAAAGACAGAGACTTCCAGCCACTTGACTTCCACACCAAAATAGAAGCAGCGAGTGGACATGTCCATGACCTGATCCACAGGCTCACAAGCTAATTGCCAAGCACGGCCTCGCCTTACAACGCAAATTATTATTTTTCCTCCAGTGTAATTGAGAACTCTCCCGTTCTGTTCTCCCGGGCTTCCATGCTTACAAATCCAGTAGCTGGAATTTACATAATTGAAATTCCACTTACCAAATATTGCCAGGCTCTTTTTACGCCTGATTTTCTCAACAGCTGCTGCTTGGACTTCTTGGAGTTGAAGTCTTTACTAAGTATTTCAGACATTTAACGGAAAAATGCAAACTATACTTGATAAAATTATGACACAAAAAAAAGGAGGAAAAATTCTCCTTGTTTGGAAGATCACGGGACTAGCGGTTTTTATGTTGGGTTTTTCCCCCCGTTTCGTTCTCCTTCGCTCTGTAAGAACAGCACATGCAAAACATTTGTGAAGCCAACACAGCTGCAGGGCCCGCTCACCAGACCAGCACTGTCTGCTCAGTATCCTTTCTAGCTTTTTATAGCTACAACTTTAAAACACCATGAAATTTATTTCCTGTAATAACGATCCCCAAATATTTTCTTTAAAAGTCACTGTTTCAGCAAAACTCTCCCAAGAATGTGGAGTTACACATTTGCATTGTGTTAGCGTGGCCCTTCCCTCCCCGCTTCCACCATTGTTCCCTCTTTGGACCCTCCTTGGTGCTTTACTTCACCTGCCTCAGTCCTCACGGTCTACGAGTCTAGGCCAGCACAAACACCTCCGCACGTCGCCTCCTGAGAGCTGGCACAGCCCGCACCGGAGAGAGGGCACAACCCAACAAAGAGAACACACATATGGGCCCAGGGGCTCTTCCAAAATGTCTCTCTTTCCTACTATAAATTCCTGGGCAGCCAACTTTCCAGTCCAATTTCTTCTTCATTTGCTTCAGGCTGCTCCTGGTCTCCACCTCTGCACTTTCAATTGCGCAGTCTAGCCTCAGGAAAGACCTTTAGAAGCTGCTATACATCAAATATTACTATTTTAAGCTAATAAATCTAAGCTCTCCCAGCCTGCACAAACAATCAGTTCCCACACACCAATATCATTTCCTCATACAGCATTTGCTCTTTTAACAGTTACCCACATTTCCTTCCGTAACAGCAACCCTTTCACAGTAGAAGAACTACAAGCAATACGTGCCCGCGCACACCAGACCCGAGTTTGCTGCTCACGAGACCCTCTGAAGGGACTTGCGGCCGCTGGAAAGCTGGCACGGCTAACAGCCTGGGACGCTGCTCAGCGTACGTCAGCGTTTGACCCAGAAGGACAAGAATGCTTGGGAGCACTGCTGTGCACCAATCCGCCAGCGTCAAACAGCACAGGCTGCTCCGGTACCACCTTTCTGTAAAATCTTTCCCTACAAAAGCCACTTTGGTTTTACAGCATCACTATGTATCTTTGTGGTTCTAGGTAAGCCTAGGCTGGGGTTTGGGGCTTATTTAATTACAAAATGAAAGTGTGTCAAAGGTTTCATGTTACCCTCTCTTCACACTTGACCAAAATACTTGCATTTGTTTTTCAAAAAAAGCAGGTGGTCATTGTTTCCGCACACACTCGCTATCGAAGTTTGAGGCCACACACTCCTGTGGGGAGAGCCTGCGACACCAGAGCAGCGCAGGGTCCTGGCACAGCACGCTATCTGCCTTCTCAAATTCCTCCTCAACCGTGGCCATTTGGGACATTTGCTGTGGAGGAGGAGGAGGACGTGATCTTCTGCTGTGATTTACCTTGCCTGCTGATATTTAGAATCTACAGTGAAAGGCCATTTGTCATTTCACTGTCTGTTTTTCTATTCTTACCCCATTCACTTCTCATCTTAGACAATGGTTGCCATAAATTTACTCTGTAAATTTTGGAGCAACAGTAATGTCTATGCCTGTGATACAGAGAAAAAAAATGCACCCTAGCAATTTGTATAAACGACATCAGAACTGGAATTTGAAAGCGTTCATCTAAGTACGTCAGCTTATTATTCTCCCTTCTGCTGACAGCTTCCAAGGAACCTCCTGGGGAAAGCCAGTCACTAAGCTCGGTATGTCAGAAATATTTGCTAAATGGAACAAGGAAATCTTAGCACCCAAGACGGCATTTTGATTCCTAGCATTTACAGTCCTGACCCGTGTTTTGGTCCATGTCGCATCCAGCTCTGACTATTTTTTCTGTATTGAGCTATTGAGATGAATAGTCTTCCATGTTATGTGACACGGGAGACCCGAACTAGGCGGCGATTCCCAGGGGCAATATTCCTGAAGCGTGTTCACCCGACAGCAGCACTAATTATTTCACCCAGCAGTGGTTCTGTTAAAAGCTTCAGTCTGTGCTGGATGCTAGATTTATACACGCCGGACAGGAAAGAACAGAGCCCGCAGGGTCAAGGAATAAGCATTATCTAATCCAAGGGACGCAGCTCAGTACTCCTTTGCTTAACACCCAAGTCACTACAATTTAGTTGGGCAATATCTCCTATTCATCTTTGTAACTGCTACGTTTCACTTATGTTCAGAGCCAAAAGAAACGGAATTGGCCATTACAATGAAAAACGAGTGACCCGAGAAATATTATAAACAGATCTATCTCATTCTACATGCCAAGTAAAAGATAAAATTCAGTTTATTTTATCCCACCTTATTTTGACAACTGTAGTTGTCAATGCTAGTTCAGAGTCATACGATAAACAGCATTTTATATTGATTGCCTGCCAGTGCCATTTGAAGAAAAAAAAAAAAAAAGTTCTGCATGGAAAACAGAAGTAGCTTTATTTGCCACCAGGTAATTTTGCTAGCCCTGATCTCTAAAAGCAAGAGTCCGTTTCCAACGTATTTACAATGTGTAGTGATTCCCGTTGTTAAGCCAAAAGGGACTAGTTACCAGGAACACAGATTACCTTATGGAAACCTCCTTTGGGCAAACTCAAGGAGAAAGCCCTCGGAGGGCGGCACCCGCAGGCGAGCGCCGACAGAGGGCTTTTCAACAGTGAGGAGAGGAGGCTGCAGAACCACTGCTCTTTGTGTTTTCTAAATAGCTTCTCCCTCCATCTTGCTCTCCGCAGTAGATGTAATTAACTGCTGTGAGTACAATAAGTCACAACTAGTTATCAATTTAAATTGAACAAAGGTGGTCAGGAACAGCTTCTGAGCACTGAAACCACGGTGGAAGCATTTCCAAGCTAACTAAATATCCCATCTCTATGAAGCATATCCAATCCTCTCTTTTTTCTTTTATTTCACAAATACTGCATGGAATGAAGGAATGTTGAGGCTGAACTCGCCAGTACAGATGTAGAACACATGTATTTGCATCAGTTCAAAGCAAGATTACAGACCCTAGAAAGCAGTTGTGGTTTGGCACAAGACATCTTCCATTTTAATTAATTTATGGTACAAATGATTTCTAGAAAGCCTTCCTCATGTTGCAGCACTATGATTACTTCTATCAGGACAGGTTTACCAAAGAGATTTTCATGGGGAAAAACTATGAGAAATAATTACTGCAACTCCACTAGCTCGGTATGAGACAACAAATCAACCCGTACAGAACCAAGTTCTGGAAGTTCCACAGGTCATGTCAGCAATGGTCTCAAAACCACGTGTGTGACTGAAGCCCATGGAACACTACCCACCACATGCAGACCACCGCCAGGTGTGCTTCCAGGGCATCTTTCCATGCTTTCCAGTTTTCCCGATTTGTCTCAAATCTCATGCATTTCTTCCTAGCTCAGCTCTACAGGAATTCAGTCAAGGTCGGATCAACTCAGTTAATGACTTGATGAGTTCAATTAAATCTCTTATCAGGATCATCATCAGTCAACAGGAAAGGATTTCACTTCCATACCTGGACCTTGAACAGGGCTACTTGAGCACAGAAAGAAGAATACGACTAATCCAATTTTTAAGCGTCTTGAGATGGATTTAAAGACTCCATAAATGATTCATCCTTAAGACCAATCCATGACTGCTGCTGGAAATAAGACCACACAAAGTCTGGTTTACTTTTTTTTTTTTTTACTAACAGCAGCAGACTGTAGGTTGCATTGAAATTAATACAAATTTCAGTAGCAGACTGACATGGCTATTGGTTAAGATTTGAATATTAAGAACATAGAATAATTTCCATCTCATAAATTCTGCATTTTTAGTAAATCCCTATTCCAAAGCATTTTTTCTGCATATTAACACTTCCACACCACAATGATCAAACACAGAGCTAACAAGCTGAGTTCCTAGATAGTTGCTATTTTGCTACTTTTTCAGTAATGTAAGGAGAAATGACAAAATCTGCCCCAGTAATAAATTTATTTTCCAAAGAGAAAGAAAAATTCTCAAGTTCTTGGATGAAGTTATGCACTCAACTGCTGTTCAAAATAATATATTATTTATATATATATATTTTTTTTTATATATATATATATATATTTAAAATATATATACACACAGAGCAGTGCAGCTGCTCACCCCTAAGCTAACAGGACTCTACGGGACTTACGCCAGCTAAGGGTCGTCTTTTCTTCACGTCATTCAAAATTATTAATAAACTCAATTGTATTTGATAGGAAGTATTGTTTCATCTCCTCCTTGTTTAAAATTATTTCTTAATGAACTTTAAAGAAAGCAAGTCTTTCAGTGGGACACAGGCATGAGTCCTGAGGCCAAGGTTTGCTCAGAACAAGATACCTCGTCCAGACAATTCGTGTGAAAAACTGATGACATTTACCAGTGCCCGAAACCATCCTCAGGCTCTGCACAGACGTATTGCGGGGACAACTCCTCCGGAATTACCCGGATGCGGGCAGCGAGTTCACAAGGCTGGGATGAGTACAGCTCTCAAACACACAGAAATAGTACAGGAGTAGGAAGAAGTAGAAGAGTTTTGGGTGCATTTTAATTGCACATAAGAATACTTAACAGTGATTGTTTAAAACCTTCAGTGAGAGCACCACACCTGCGCTACCCATTAGGTCACACTTAATACAGGGAAACGTACGTAAAACGCAAGCTGAAATAACACCGTGACCTGCTTTTTTGCTACTATGACACTTTCCATTCCATTAATTCCACTCAATTACGCAAACTCCATACGAATAAACTGTCAAAGCCTGGCAAAATCTGTACTATGGATTTGTAGAGAAAATGATCTTAATGCAAGCACATTCAATGACGCGTGACAGTGGGCTAGAGTACAGTGTCACCACTTTTTAACTTTGAAAATGTGTTTACTTTTTGTTTTTAAACATCAGCTGCTACTGATGTTAGCAGCTCTTCCACAACACAGAGAAGAGCAGAGAATACACTAAAAACGGAGCTCTGAACTTCTGAATAACTTTGTCTCCAGCCACGGAAAGAGGCAGTTGCCAGAGGCAGGGATACTGAGGGCTGTTCGCAGCCGGATGGGAAGAACACACTGCATTTAAATCACATTCTCTATACGAGTATCTCCAGGTAATGTCAGCGCAAGTCCTGTAACACTGTTCTTCATGCTCTGAGTTCTCTCCTCTTGTCTCTGGCTGATGGCTTTTCCTGCATTAAGGGAACCTTAACGCAACCTTGAGCACTGTGGAGTGTTCCTGCCCCCTCTTGTCACAGCTCCATCACTACCACACTGGGTTTCTATTTCCAAAGGTAATTTTACCTCTAACTGATAATCTGTCTGGTTTTACCCTAGAAACTATAACTGCTTGGCCCTGACATCTTTCTTAGGCATCCTTTTCTTCTTCGACATCCTACTGTTAATGCAGATATCCCTTCTTTAGCTTTCAACTCAGAATATTTCACGCAGCCTGTCTGCTGTCCTGTGTGCTTTGAATCAATGCATATTTCCCAGAAAGAGAAGATGAGACTTCTATTGTTGTTGTTTATCCCATAGATCGTTCAGGTATCTTTTCTCTTTCTAATAGCAGGAACTCCTCAAACCCACATGACACTGTTAGGAAATCTGACCCCTTCAGTGCAAAGCCGTTCAAGCGCTTCCCAGTTAGCACGACTTTCGAAACTGGGTTTCTCATCCCTGCACGTTGATGTGCTGTGCCGTTCGTGTGAAGGGCAAATGGCTGGGCATTTCAAGTCTTTACATGAGGCTGAAACCCAATAGTGCTGGGAATTCTTCTTAATTTTTACCTCTAACTTGATCTTTCAGCTGCATGACTGACCAGGTTATTACCCCTGCTGAGCAAGCTCTGCTTGATGTCGAACGTCCTGGGTCTGCAAACCAGAGACAAACACAGCCATTGTGTGGTGTCCCATGGAAATGGAGAGGCATTGACAGCCATGGCTTTCCAAGGCCGAGGAAAGAACATACTTATCTATCAATCCCGCTTGTTACTTTATATTACACTGCATCTATGACCAACTGCTGACAATGACTGTTTAAAATTTCCAGTTTGATTAGATGGAATAAAAAGCAGGTAAGAGTCCATTTTTATTCTTCTGATGTCTACCACGTAATCTTGGAGAGCATGGGACCTCTTTCATTCATCATTATGTATGAAAGGCTATGGGTTTTTTCACTCTTACAATCCATCTATCTTGACATCTCCTAATGCTGTCTAGAACCTGTGCACCACAATTGTACCGCTACCAAAACCCTCGCTCATAACTCAGAAGAGCGGCTTCATCGCAGAAGTGAGCTAGTCAGAGAAGCCAAACTCCCTTAGCAGAAAAGAATCGACCTGCACATCCTCAGACATTGTACCTTTCTGCTGCATTTCTCATACAAACACAGCTTTGTTGCGCTATATCCACCTGCCTTCTCTCTCACCTACAGACCAACCTGGTGTCTCTCAACTGACTTCTGTAAATCCAGCTGTCCTGCAGAAACTACGTCCTCTTCATCCATATTGCTGCCCAACCTAGCACACGCTTTCTCCTGCAACTGCTGTTCCACCTGCACGGGGCCATGCAGCACATCCCGATGCACTGGCTCGGGACACCAAGGCAAGAGTCAGTCCTCTTCCAGCCTTCTTCAAGAGACAGGAGACGTAGCATGACGCCACATCCCACACTCCTGTTCCACATGCTACGTTAAATCTGAATAGTCCACACAAGTTACATGCACCTTTTACTCCTCTGGACAAGTTCGTGAGCTACGCTAAAACCTGGGCCTACATTTCTTTAACTAATGGAGATACAATTTCCTATTTACTACGGAAAGTATTCACATCACCCAAAATAAAAATCTCTGTTCCCTGTTACAATTAATTCCCTCTTTAGTTTATTTAGCATTCAGGTTTTAAATAAGCATTTTTTCTAAGGAACACACAAAATTAATCCACAAGCAGAAACTTGGTCTTATTAACAGAGAAAGGAAACGCAGGAAGGAAAGAATAGATGTGCCTGGTTATATCTGCCCATATATTAAACTCAAAAGCCAATGATATTGTTCATTTGGTAGGCCCTCAGCATCAACCTTCAGAAATAGGAAATTTCTCAGAATAGGGATCAGTAACATCTCCATGACAAAACAAAAAGGGAGACAGACCTCATCGTTTAAACATAATAACAATCAACTATGATGTAAAAAGACAAAAATCTTTCCATTTCTTTCAAGACTATAGTTAATACTACAGAAGGAAAGGGAGAAATTAGATAAAATTAAGTTGGATCACCTGAAGCAACAGGAGACCAGCAGCTAATACATTATGGAAGTTACCTATAGTACATAATCCTCACTGAGGATCACGCTTACTTTAATTCCCAATGCCAGTCCCACCAAACGGGCAGAAGCCCACTCCAGACTTAACTTCGTCCAACTAGGACAAATCCACTCCCTTTCCGTTTAAGTAACTAACACTAAATGTAGCAGAACACTTTTCATACTCCACTCGCTTTCTCATTGACAGTGTTTCAGCTGTCGGGAACTAGAAGGCAGCAAGTTACCATTGTACCACTTCATTCAAAGGGACAGCGGGAATTTTCTTGGAGTTAAGGCAGAAAACAGCAGCCAGAAAACGGCATGGGCTAACGTTCATAACGTGCAACACCTATCTACAAATCAGCGCGATGCGCATGCCTGTCTTTAAGCACACACACAGAGCTGGCTACATACAAAAATCTGCATGTACTTATAATTCAGCGTGCTTCTAGGTGCTCTGCTGCATTTGTGGCTGAAGTCAAATACACAAAAGCTTTGCTCAAATGAAATCAGAGACATTCAGCACGCTTTGGTAAATGTTACTATTCACAGGATTTCCAGTATTCTTTTGGTGTACTAAGGTGTCATCCCTTCCTCTTTGTTCATAGACACCTTCTGTAAAAAGCAAATCTCACTGCTCTGCAATTAATGGAGAGGCTCCAAGGGGAAAAACAAAAAAAAAAAAAACCAAAAAAAAAAAAACCAATCCTTGGGTTTAAATCAGAGGATGGGGAAGTTTTTCCTGCTGCGTTCTGGGCAATGGAAGACAGCTCATCATTCTGATGAAACCAGAAAATTTCTTTTACCTACACCAGCGGTCTCAGTAAACCTGTCCCTCACTTTTTTACTTATAAGCTTTATTTTATAAAAGTTTTAACTTTATCCTGTATTTTATCTTCTTCTGCTAATATAAAAAAAGCTTACGCAATAGCTACTGGCTAAAAAGCAACAACAAGTTCACTTCATTTCGCCTAAACATGATGTGCAGCCATAAAATCAATGCAGACTTTCTAATGCTTTCTATTAGTACTAGTAAGTAATGCTAAGTTTGCAAACTATCAAAGTGACCAATGTTCGTTAAGGGCAACTCTCAAAGAAAGGACTGTAGAACATTTTCTTAAGGTAAACTACGTCCATTTCCCTCTGACATATTAGTCATTCAGCAAATCAAACACTGCAAATGCATCCCATGGATTGGCTTCTTACATCCCAGACAGAAAAACAACACACAGCAAACACATAGGGTAAGAACTTGCGGCTGATGTGCGGCAGCTGAAAACTGTGCTCCTCTTGGCTGGAAAGACTGCAACACATGTGGTTTGCCCCGTAGCGATCTGGAACTTTGCACATTCTCCTTGAACCGCATTTGCCCATACTCGCCAATGTACTCTGCACATCGTGCAGTAGCTGTTTGGACAGCTCTTGAAAAACCTCCCTCGACTACACATAAATCTTCGGTGCTTCAGAGTCATCACTTCATCGGCTCTTGCTGACAACAGCTGTCCAATGCCCCATCCATGACTTCAAACAGGAGTGCAGTCCATAGACACGGCAACAGAAAGTCTGAGCATTTTCTTGCACTTACTTAATGGCAGCCAACCTGAAATGACTGCATCTAAGGGTTAGATCAATTCATAGGGGGCACTCACGCTCATTTCCCTCTGCCTGCGGAACCCATCTGCGTGCAAACAGTGCACTTGAAGACCACTCTTAAATAATGTAAGAATGCAGCCAAAAGCAAGCCGACCGAAGGCAGGTCAGGACTAGTATGTCCTTATTCCTCCGCATCACGCTTCCCCAGCCTGCTGATGCGGTGTTTGACTTACTACTGAGAGATTCCAGAGAACTAGTCCTTGGTTTTCAACTCTAATTGCTGCGTCTGCATCCAGTGCCCCATCAGCAGCTCTGCACTGGGCTGCCAGGAGCAGCACCCACGGTGAACCAGCTTGGAGCAGACGCCTTAGGGTGTGTTGACTCAGCACAAGCTCACTGGCAAAGCAACAGCAGACATGATGGATGCTCTCGGCCTCAGCAATTAAAAAAAAGACTTCCATATTTACTAAAGAGACAAAGAAGAGTAGAGAAAAAGCAGACGGGGCAAAAAAAAAAAAAAGGAGAGAGAAATAAGATTGCTAAACAATAGAAATCTTCAGGAAAAGTTCAGTTCAGACAACCTTTTATTCAGCTCATTCTTTCTACCAGCACCAAGATCGAGAAAGTGCCTTGGGGTTAAATCCAACAAAAACTGACCGCATAAAAGGCTGCGTGTCCCAAGAAATCTCTTCAGCGACCAGAATTTCACTTGCTCTGCTGTCTTTCAGCTGCAGCAGAGAGAAGCACAAAGACCATTTTGATCTCTGCTTCCTTTCTCACCTTTTTTATAGTAAGTCTGAATAATAATTAATGCTACTGCAATTTAGCTGAGACATGCAGGAGTTAATTAAACAAGTTCTTACAGCAAAACTCAAAACCCCCTCCTCTAACCTAATTGCAGGCAGATTCAACCATGTTTTCTGCACAAAATTTAGGAGAACCTATGGGTTAAAATGCTAACATCAGTAAAAGCCAACTGTTTTAACACAATGTTTGAGAACAGGTGTTTTGCACAGTACTACCAAAACTTCACAAATTTTTGAGGGAAAATCAATGAGCTTTCAGAAAGAGAAGCAGCCTCTGGGAGCATACTGAAATGCTACACACATGGCTGAGGAATAAAGGAAAAAAGTGAAAAGTGAAAAACGAAGCAGGCACTAGCCTGGAAACCACAAGACCGGCAAGTGTTGAGGCAAATCCGAGCCATCACGGAGAAGCGAACACAGGAGGAAATGAGAACCATTAAAATACGATGGCAAGAGGCAAGGCTGCTGAGAGTTGCCAAGACCACTGATGAACTTAAAACTTGGCTCGCTATTTCTCCGCCACTGCCCTTGTCTAATGAATTGTGCTGACAATAGGAAAAGGTAGCTAAATACAAACTGTTTTGACTTGTGGAGCATCCCCAGTCTTCCACGAGAAACTGTTTTGTACTCGTACGGCTCCTTCACTGGACCCCAGCAGAAAGGGCAAAGGGACCACTCCTCGCTCTGGCAGAAAGAGCTGATAAACCAGTTTCCTTTGGATGGCAGCACTGCCCGACTCCCAGGCCTGCACAGTGAGTTTGTCTGTGTCGATATCACAAAGAGCTTTTACGTGTCCCTCAGCACCTGCGGCTTGGCTATCTCTGTTCTCTACTTAACACTTCTTGTCCAGCCTTTCAGTTTTTTCTCTTTAGATCCTTGCTTCACTGAATACCTACTTCAGTGTGCGGGATATCAACACTGCATTGATGTGACATATATTTACGAACATACTCCAGTAACTATTTTCTCCATTCTGTCACCCTCTTCCCTATAAAATCAGCACACAGTTATGTCACATGGACTACATATTCTCTCAACACAAACGTCACACACAGGGAAGCAAAAGTTCTCTGCAATCCTTCCCAGTCAGCTACTATGAGCAACTCAATCAGGAGAAGAAAAAAAAGAACACACAAAGTTATGATTATACACACAGCAAAAAACCCGCCAGCCAGTCCTTCAGGTGTGCGGGACTGCAGACACAACCGACACCAGCGCAGACCTCGAGTTAAAAGCAATGTCTCCAAGTTTGCTAGGTTTGCACTGGAGCTTCCCTGTGGATTTCAGGAGAAAATTAGTGTTTTCATAAGGTACCTTTTCCTTTTTGTCTGCTTTATTTTGTAGTAAACAGAAAAAAAAGTATTGAAAACGCTCTATTATTGCTTCTCTCTTTTGGTCAACTGCATACAGAAGTGTTTAATAAAAAGAGATTGTTACAAGTACGATAATCTCAGTTATCGGGAGTGCTAATTGACAGAGAATGGAACAGACACTCCTACATAATAACTGAAGCAGAGATTAGGAACTCAGGCTTTTGCTGTACTTCAGAGTTACTGGGTATCTGTTTCTTTTTTTCATGTTTAATTTCGGAATGCCAGTCCTCATCTCCCACCTGGCTTGCTATCCACACACAAGAACCACACAGCAGCTGACGTTTACTTGCATTCTAAGCATGGATGCTACACCTTACAAAGACACGTTTCCAGGAACTACCCAAAACGGTTACTAGAAAATATATTTGCCAGGTCTGCAGATTTAGTTAAACACTCATCATGCACGCCTGGTTTGTAAACCAACTTGAAAGCAATATAATATGACTGTTAAACAGTGATATGTTTGGCTGTCTGACAGGTGAGTCTATAGACACCTCTAAATTTAGATCAGGTGTCCCGTGTTCTCCTTTCTGCCTTGGCAGCTCAGTTTATTAAAGCAAACATTTCAGATTAGGGCAAGCATCGCTGCCAAGGGAGACATTTTCCATCTCCCCAGCAGCACGGGCGCGACTGGACCAGTCCCGGTACCGCCAAGTGCTAAGGTCTCAGACTTTCAGCGGCTCAGTGACTCTGAGGTCTGGGGATGCCCACCCTCCCCAGGGCTGGCAGTGACAGGGAGGGGAGGCGAGGCTGGCAGGGCCCCTGGCCCGCACGTGGCTCTGGGGCTGGTGCCCGCCCGCTGCTCCCTTCTGGACCTTGACCGTCTCCCTGGCTCCCAGTACAGGTGCGAGCTGCCCTGGTAATGCATTAACTGTGTCCTCTGTGTTCACCAAACAGGGGCTGCTGGCGTGCACACGCTTGTGCGAGGTTACTGGCACCACTAGGCCATTGGGGAACACCGAAGGAAAACACCAGCTATGCTAACAGGCAAATTCTCAGCGGTATCACAGTTGGGTGAAACAACAGAGTTCAACTTTCTCACATCAATTACTCTTTGTTGTGGTGGATTTCTTCTTGCAACACCCGAGATCTCTCACTCACTTCCATTTGCAGTCCCTGATGTAATGCGTTATCTATTAGACCTTTTAACATTAATTTTTCTAATGCTTTTGAAGCTTAAATTTTTCTGGATTTTGTCTTATGTCCTCTCATACACAAACACTGGCCTCACTTCTGTGCACCCTGAAACACTCCGGAACCGACCTCACTGTCAGTGCACTACCTAAGCGGTCAGTGTAACACTGGCTGGCTCCCGATGGAGAGCCAGGATCTGTTACAGGGCTCCCTACACACACTGCACGAAGCAAAACCTGCACACGCTTCAGCTCAGGTCGAAACCAATCTGCACAAACAGCATAACGCAGAGACTGCAGTCAAAAAAAGGTGTCCGTTCCTCCTCGTGTTTGCTCTGGCCTCTCCCCATCGTGCCCGGGGCGCAAGGCAGACGCATCTAGCGTGCAGCAGCCAGGTACTGCCCACGGCGTGGCTCTGCTACACGACCAGGCAGACACCGCACACCTCCAGTCCAGCACACGCCTAGCACTGCGAGAGATGCCCTCAATCATTCTTCCAAAACAAAGCTGGAGGGGTAATTAACAACTCTCATCCCAAGCACTGGAATTTACGCATCTTGTTAGCACGCACACGAAGAAAAAACAGCTCAGAAAGATTTTAAGAAATGCTATAGAAGATGCTCCTGCCCACTGCAGGAGACTGGAGTAGATGACCTTTAAGGTCCCTTCCAACTCAAACCATTCTACAATTCTCTGATTCCATATCCAATATCTAGAGCTAATATCTGGTTCTCAAGCCAAGTATTTAGTGTGTTTTAGGTTAACAATCTGTTTTCTCTTATATTGTTTCACTTGGCGTTGGTGGGACACTTACATAGCCATTAGGAGTAGACACGCCAACACATATGCTCACAAGAATTTCGGTAAGGCAGATCTGCCTCTCAAGTGTTTGTTTTTGTATGTTACACTTCACGATCCAGGAGGCCAAATGGGAAAAGGTTATGAGAACAACAATGCTGACTGAACACCATAAACATTGATAATAATAAAGCAATGAAGCATGAGAGGGCTGCATCTGTCTACAAAAGAGCCCACAGGCTCTGCGAAAGTAAAGCAGGATCGAGTTTCTCACAGGCTGTCAAGGAGCACCGCAGAAACATGGCGATCTCATGATCAACATGTCCCAAGAGAAGTTCCTTCCCAGCACTGCTGCAAAGGGCTTATGGCATGATCAAGATAATTTTCTCCATGTCTCCAAGGGAAAAAAGCATCCCTGCTCCTTACTTACAGTATGCTGGTCAAAAGCCATTATTATCCCCCCTAACTGTACAACACCTAGTAAAAAGGGCTTTGTGTGGGTTCGGCAATGCTCTTAACTACAAATAGACAGCTACTGACACATGTTATTTGTTGACGTTTACATCAGCTTCCTTTAGAAGCTGAGCTGTAAATTACTACATTTCTCACAGTTCTCTCCCAGACAGCTCATCACACTACGTAGTTCTAGGATTTTGCTGTTTACAGTGAAAACTGTTTCCCAGATAAAGATGCCAGAAAAGTATAGTCTCCCGCCCGACTTTTATTTTCTCCGCTACAGGAGCTGTTCAGAACTTACATCGTGGTGAACACACAGGCCCTGCTGCATACCAAGAACTGCAGTTTACCTAAGTTTCAAACAGTTGGAATGACATTTGTGACTTAACCTCTTATGAGATGCCTACATCTAACGTGCCAATACAGTACTATTTATCTACCGGCAACACAAATTTGGCTTCAGAAACATGGATCAAAATAAACTTCTAAATTACCCACAAATGCTAATCTTCCTCTTGTTCTTGCTTTTTCACTTATACTGAGATTTATACTTGGTACTCTCCCAAATTATTGAAGGGAAAGCATTTCATTTTCAGACAACAGCACTCTGCCTTGCTGAAGAGAATTTCCTAGACTGCCTATCCGAGTCCGAGTTTTCCGTTTCAGGAAAAGCACACGCAGACGGTAGATTTCACAAAACACTTATCTACACTTTCCCTCCCTCATCGAAGACGGTGAAATGAAATGGAACATCTCCCACACATTGCAGTGTCACCACTTTCCGAGTTCCCGTGAGATAAAAATCAATGGATGTTGTCTTTGTCATGGAGAGTTTCAACAGATGCACGTGGTTGACCTCAACTGTTTTCCAGATCTACAAGAAATTACTTGTAGGTGTACTTTATGCACTTGCTAGGGTTATTTGTTACTCTACAATTCAAAAAGTACGTAATCATAATGAAAGCATATGCTTTATTGACCCGTTCTGTAATGGAAGTCACTGGGTACTTGGCAAGAATCTGTATGACATTCTGATTACTTGTTGATTCCATGTCACCGTACCAGGTGGCTCTCTCAGTAAACATTCTTTCACAGCGATCACTTTGTCAAAAAGCCACGATTTCCCCTCAAAAAAAACACTGTTCTCCGTGACATCCAACAGTCCACAGGCATGTACAAAGCACAGCTATAAAGCTGTTCACACTACCAGGCAAGGCAGTCTAGAACAGTACTCAAACGCCAAGGAGGGAGATAATTAATAATGTTGTGTATCACAGAGAACCCCCTCAAAGCCTGTTAGTTCTCATTCCAGATGCCTTTTCATGCTTCTTTCAGTAATGCTTTGAATGTCTTTGCTTACAGCTGGTTTTCACCAAGTCTCACGTACCAGACCATTAATTGATTTGAGCAAATGAAATGATCTGTTGACAGAATAGCTGTTTATTTCATTCATTTCCACCAAAAGCTTTCATGCATCAGCTCTTGCTGCCTTTCTCCGTTGCTTCCTTTAGCAGCAATACTTTCTAATGTGAAAGTCATCGTGGTTGGTAACATTAGGCAGCCAGATGCTTGCTTTTTGTTTTCTATAGCTAGAAAAAGAGAAATACTCCTCCTGTACAGATTCAAGAGCTGAAAATACTACTTCACGTGGCCTAAAGATCTACAAACATCAGTGACCACAAACAAAAACAGAAATTGATTTTAAAATATCAGCACAATAATATTTCACTGAGCTTCCCAGATATCTTTTACCACACTGCTTATTTGTTTTAAACTAACATTATAAAACACACAGAACCTGCAATACGATGCATAAGAACAAACACTGAAAGGCTTTTAAAACACGTGCACGCTACTTAAGAAAAGAGGTTTTCCAGTTAAATCACATGTTATTACTTATTTACCAAGAACTGACAATGTGTTTCACAAAGGCACTCACAAAGGTTCGTTTCATGCCTGCCCAGGAGTGATAAAGAAGTATCTCCAGAGGTACATATACCAACTTCCACCTGAGATCTTGGGTGTAACCGGTTTTAACCTCTGGGCTTACATTTACGCCTGCTAAAACCTACTGTGGAGAACACAACGCAAATTAAAGACCAAATTCAGTCTTTATTTCAACCCCGGAGGAACCCAGCTGACAGCAGCAGAGAAACGCTGATGTGGGTCTGGAACCCAAGGTCCCCATTCACACTGAAGAATTTTTCTCCCCGCAAAACAGCGCTGTCTGAGGGAAGGCTATAACTTGCTAGCACACATACAAGGAGATGGGGTTCTGGCTGCAGTTAGCTCAATGGTGTCAAAACAGCCACCGAGTTCTGCAAGGGCATGACTTCAGCCTCCATTTCCAAGTAGACAAAACACTACCTCACAGATGTGGTTAGCAGCCAGCTAGTACGTGCTCCCTGCTTTGTACACGGACCCTGCAGAAGAACATCCCAGAAAGCAAACACACATCCTTAAGGTGAACTTGCCACTTCACAATCTGAATTAACAGTTCTCCAACTGATATCTTCTAACTTGAAACATAGCATTTTTTTCAGAATATTTAATAAAGGGCCACTGCAGAAAGCAAATTCAGGTTAAAGAAACAGATCTGTGAGCAAGTCAATATCAGAGACCAAGAAAGTCAACTTTAAAAACAAGACAGACTAGCCACTTGAGAAACATGTAAGCATACGAGTGGGAAAATGGCAGTGGTTTGTTCTGTGGCAGCCACCCCGCCATTCCCCACTGCAGGAAGAGATTAGAGCTGTCCTGCTGTCAAAGCAGAACTTTCATTCCACAGCCCTCATGCTTGCCAAAATCCCTCCAATCCCCATGTACGAGTAAACCCTGGGATCACCACAGGGTGCGAATCAGATGTGCGAATCACTGAACAGCCACTTGAGCAGCCTTCAGGAGACAAAATGAACTCCAGGGAATAAAAATGAAGGCCAAGAGACCCAGTCAGTTGGAGGAGAGACCCTAAAGGCATCCCTCAGGAAGTTCTGCTGCTTTTCCCAGAAGGGTAAGAGGGCACATCAAGTGCCTTTCCCATGGAAAGAGGAAATTAGGGACAGCCACTCCCTCTGTGGAGATGGCCAGCACAATACATGACAGACTGGGGCTTATTTTCCACACGCCTAGAGAACAGCTAACAACAAGCTCCCGTAACACTACCTGAACCCTGCAGTTCTTGTGGTCTTTGCGAAAGGGAGGGTCCTGTCCAAATATATCAATGCTCCTTTTCAATCACTTAGAGAGGTCTGAGTCCCACAGGAGTCCGCCTCAACACAAAAAAAAAAAAAAAACAAAAAAAAAAAAAAAAAAAAACACAAAAAAAACCCACTTCCCCTGCTAGTAGGAACGATATTTAGCTGGTTTTGCCGCTCACATGTATTTCAGTTAGTGATTTAACCCAAGCACATGGAGTCTCTAAAAACATATGTTTTCTAGCTGAAGCAGTTATGTAGTTACTTATATTTACATTCTTATTCCTCCTTTTTTTAAAAATCACAGTTTGACAAGAATGTGAATGAGCAGCTGACAAATACCTCCCCATCAACAACTTACGCACACAACTCTGACATTCTTGGACAACAAAAGAAAGTCTTCAGAAACATTTCTTAAATGACTTGTTAAATTACATTCATGCAAGTACCCCGAGGCTGAGAATCAGTCTTCTGAACTGGTCAACTATGGCTACTTCAGATAACGAACCAGTACATTTCATTTACTTTATTTACAGCCTGTCATCACCTGTTTGTCTGTGTTTCATCGATGCTCCCTGATGATTCAGCAAAGCATTAACCATTTCAAGGAGTCCTCTTCCTATTGAGAATTTTATTTCTGCAAGCTAACAGGCCACAATGGAAGTTTTCCATTGGGTGTGCTGGTGTTTAACACATCCTACTGTCACTAATACAGTCAGCTGAACTGCAACTTACATTTGCACTATACATCTAGAACTGCATTTGTAATGCCACCTATTTCCCCAGCATTCTTTACTGGGTTGGCTGCATGTAGGAGATCTACTAAGAAGTTAAAAATTGGCACTCATCTAGGTCCTATTCAGGAGAGACCTCAGGCTACTTTTACACTGGACAATCATGCAACAGGAAAAGCAGGACTTCAGGAATGAAACACCTAGAGCCAGAGACCCCACATCCCCACAATGTACGCGTTTTGGGATCTTTACGTCACAGTAGCGCTAGTCTGATCCCAAGAACCGGCTATCTGTAAAAGGACAGTGGTGGCCCTGGAGCCCAGCTTCTTGTTTAACATCTCTTTTTTTCCAGTTGTAGACAATAGGTGCATTCCAAGATTGCTCTGCGGTGCAAGACCAACGTGTGGTAAGAGGGGCCCACTAAGAGAGTTTCAAAGCGCTCTCCTCATCCTAACGTAGACACAGCGTCACATACGTGCATCCGAGCACTCATTAGTCCCTCAAGCTGTCTTTATGAGGAACCCAAAACTCCTGCTCAGACAAATGAAACCAATTACAAGCTCTTTAAAGGGAGCTTAATTGGCCTTGAATTAATAGCAGTTACTAAACATCATGCATTTTGATCGGAATGATAAGCGAACCTTGAGGTCTCCAGATGACAGCTAAAACCGCTCAAGTAACACGCCCCATGCCTTGCTGTCAGTGCATCTGCAACAGGACCATTTGCCACAGCACAAGTTATTTCCAGTTACTCACAGCTCTTATGTCGCTAACATGACACAATTCAAGTATTCTATAAAATGTACTCAACTCTCCTAACTTTGGCTTCCCTTTTGCTAAATTGCAGAAAAGAATGAAGAAATAAAAGATGCTCTATACTTCGCTTCCTTTTCCACATGCTTTTCTACATGGTGTGCCAGTTTTGCAGTCTTCCAACAGAAAACATACACTACACCAAATGATGCAATCTTTAGGCATTTAAAATAATCTACAATCCACACATCACAATAAAAATAGAATGATTTTTTCCATGATACTGCACCTACAACTTACAGAGAAGGAAACTTGTGGGGAAAAAAACCCAATTATATTAACTAGCCTTTTTAAAGGTATCTTTCTCCAGAACAGATTTGATTAAGACAAAGAGAAATCACACTGAAGAGCTGCCTTAGTGTGCTGTATAACATTTTAAGTAACATTCTTTGCTTGTTTTATCCTCTCTCTTTTGCCAGTACTTCGTGACCCTCCAAGTGAAACCACAGAAATAAAACACCACCATAAATGTGCAGGCAGGTCCCCAACAGCTGCTTTTGAGGTGCAGAGGACTCTGGATCCAGCAGTCCCAGTTCTAAGCATTCCAAGTGCTTTTATACTCCGCTACACCTGCTGTGTGCATCGGCATACAGCACACAAACAGTAGCAACCACACCCGTGACTTCAGGTGATAAATATAAAGAGAAAAATGTTCCACTTGTCATCTGCACAAGAAATCTCAACAAGTAACTTGATTTCCATACATCCCTACCTCCTTTTAACTGGGGAGAAATGCATACTAAGCCTTCCAGAGATTAAATAAAAAGCTTACATATACATCCAGGAAACAGTTTCATTTCTTTCACACTACACTCTTGCCAACGACATGGAATTTGATAGATGCATACTGTATTTCAAGGGCAGAAGTTATTTGTTTGAAATTAAGATACGATTCCCTACATGACTCATGCAACGTCCGTAGCAATTTACTAAACAGACAAATAGGGGTTCGGTTAAAGAGAAATGAACATTTCTATAATACTCTCTTCTTCTTGAGATGGAACCCTTCATAAACATTGGGAACCAGTAAAGGGAAAAAAGAGCACGTTAGCACAATATCGTTGATTACATACAATGCAATCTTACGCTTCATCAAGTTTTCGACACAGGAAACAGGTATATTAGAAACTGCCTAATCCACAAGCTTTTCCAAGCCAGCTCCAGGGGTTGCTTTGAACGGCGCTGAAGGAACGAGCTGTAACCAGTGCTTTTATACAGCTTCAGTAACACACATTTCAACACCCAAAAGGCCCAGCCATCTAACTGCTTTGACAGCCAATACTCACTGCAGAAAAAACTAAACAAGTTCCATTCTACTAGGCATGAATTCCATCTGGTCTCCCGTTTGTAGCTCTCACACAACTGAGAAGAGTAACATCAGGGTTAGAGGAGCATCAGCTTACTAATTTCCATCAACGAATTCCACCAAATTATTTGAAGCACCTAAATTCTTTTGATGACAGCATCGATGCCCACAGGAACATAACTATAACTCGTTCCGATCACCATGAAATCCAAATCCAAGCTTACATGGGACCTACATCCTCAGATACATCAAGTATAGCTGTAGTCTTCCTCTCTGCCCCATTGTCCCAAGCCTCTCCCAGAAGATCACCTTCCAGGTATTCATCCAGTAACTGAGAGACTTGCCGCAGGACACAAAAAGGAGTTCCTGAGTATTGCATAACTTCCTAAGGCTTTTGTAAATACAAACTATGATATCCACAGAGCCCTTTATCACCTTGAAAAAAACAGTAATATTTCATGCATACCAGAGTATAGGTGAGGGCTAGACAGGGTAAACATACACCTGTGTAAAGAAGTCAAAACCCGTCCGCCTGCCGAGTTCATCCCATCATTGGACTTGCACAGGATTTCAGGCGAATTCTCCCTTATGAGAACACAGAATTCACCAGTACTGCCAAAACCTATCAGCAGCCTATCAGTTAACTCACCCTGCAGCTCACGTTTATTTTTAAAAACTATCTGCATATCCAGAAAAGACCAACAGAGAACCATCTTCTGGCACAGGTGGATTTCTCAGAGTCCCCATGTACCAGCAGAGCTCTCGCCGGCAGCATCAGGTGTTTTCTTTAGGCAGGCTGGTCTTCTCAGCAACCAGCCTACATAGTCTTAGAGCCCAGGCACAATCCCTATAAACACACAGAATTGTCTACAGGCCTAATAATAACAGAGGTGGCACTGTCCAGATTTAAAAAAAAATCCAGATACAGTTTCATAAGGGAATACCTTCTCTCTGTTAGTTCATTAGGTATGCAATAGTAAAAAAAAAAAAAACAAACAAACAAAAAAAAAAAAAAATGTCTTTTGTGTGTATTTATGATTGCAGCTAACAGGTTTACGTTCCGATTTGCTATCTGAAATGCACTCCCACATTTTAAGGAAACATTATGGGGTCCCCTGTAAACCAGCAAGCTGCGGGACAGAGCAAGCTGAGGCTGAAATTGCACATTTGACAAATTTCATTATATATAGAGATAGATTCCGTATATCTAGGGATGTACGGAATAGCTTGTAAGAATACTCACTGTTCCAAAAACTTTCCATACACAACCAGAAACTGGTGTGGGGGCCTGGAAAGCGTACCACTGCAGGAGGCCTGGCAACCTGGCAACTGAGAGCAGCCGTCTTCACTGCGATGGGGCGCTTACTGCTTATTTTTTATTTTCATTTTAAAGGCTAGTCCATAATTTAGCTACCTTTATTTTTAGAGCCCCACATGTAGCACACCAGTAGAGCCCTAAAGCCTTACTGGTGCTTTCTGAACCCAAGCTCTGCTTAGCCCCGCCACGGTAGCTCCCACCTTCTTGTCTCCGTACCCTCTGCCACAGCAGCATATGGGTACACAGCACAAGAGCAGAGAGGGGAACTAAACGAGCTCCAGTGTATAAAGACATGCCTCAGAGCATCGCTAAAAGGAAACAAAAAATCCCCCAAAACAACTCTTTTGATTTAGAAAACCCAAAGAGTTAAAAAAAAAAAAAAAAAAAACACCAAAACAACCCACACATCATTTTAAGCATATGAACCTATTCTACCATTTTCTGTCCAGGTTTCTCAGGGTTAAGTTTCACCCAGGGAGGAGAATCTCTAACAGAAGCTTCCAGCAGCTCCCAGACTGCGCTGGATCCAGTTTCAGGTGTTCAGTGAATGCTACCGCAGTGTGCCCATGAGACTCAAGCCTTTTACCGACCTCAGCTCTTCCCAGTGCCTTCCTTAGGCCCTCCACGCTAACAGGAAAACTTGTTTCGTTTCCCGTATTTCCAATCCCTAGATCCACGCAGCACGCCGTCAGCACAGCAAGGGGACTGGAATCAATGCCATTGCAAAACGCTGGGCTCAACCCTGCTGCCTTGACATAAAGTCAGAATACCCATTAGGATAAACTGCCAGCCCTTTTCTGCACTGAAGGGATTTTGCGTAACTCAGTAGTGCCCCCATCTGTAAAATTAATGTTACATTTCCTTTCATAGAATGCTCTGAAAACCACTGCCAGAAAGGGAACTACAAGAGTAAGGTGCTACAATTAGCAATTTTATTTTTTTTCCACTTAAACATTACGGTAAGTATGTGGACCAAGTCAGAGTGCTTCCATTTTCAAGGCTAAACCATCACGGCAGTGCTCCACCTCATCTCATTTCTGCCATACGTTTAACCTTTTGTGTCCTATTTCTCATGTAGAAATCCCTAAATATCCCAAGCAGCACAGTTCCCAGGATATTTGTCAGGCAGCTGAAACCACCAGGTATTTGAAGCTTCATGAGAAAGCTTGCTCACATATGTTGTGGAACCACACTTCAGGCAGCATCTCCTCTGCATATTTTAGAGATTACTTAGCTAGCTGTAAAAGAAAAACATTGATCCTAGAATTATGGGAGGGAGGGAGGGTGGGAAGTTATGCTTCTACTTCAAATTGGAAAGTTGAAGGAAAGAAAAAAAATCATTACTGTATGCTTGATCAACTCCCTAAGCAAGCAGAACCGTGAACTAAGATCCCAATCAGTTTTGACTTCCAGAACGCCCAGCTCTGTCTTCACAGTCACTTTTATTCTTTTCCTTGAACGTGAGAGGCAATCTAACAGACAGAAATCCAGGCTCTTGCTATACCGTAAAGGAGGCAAGAAACAGCACTATGCTGTACAAACACAGCAGCTAAGACCAGGATGATCATTCTGGGCTCATTTTCAGTTGTGTTATTAAGTTTAAATGGAAGCAGACTGAACTTAAATTGTGAAACTCAAAACTTCCCTCCTTGTACACCAAACAGGTACAAAACTAAAGCTATTTAAAAGCCAAGGATACAGGACCATCCCGCCTTTAAATTGAAGGATTTACTGTATTTATGAGAGCAGTTTAAACTTCAGCTACAGTCCCCTGAGCATGCCACTGTGAACGTGGAGGAGCGACGGACAAAGCAGGAGGGATTCCTGAGCAGCCTCTGCCAGCATGCTCCTGGTGAAGTACAGCACCGGCAGGCACCACGCACAGACAGCTTTGCCGGCACGTCCGAGCTGGCCGAGTCAGGAGGCACATCCCCATGTTCATAGCACTGTCCTATCTCAGACCCAACACACCCAGCGCTCCACTAAAACTCAGCAGGGAAACTCCAACTGCACACATGTTCATGAGTTTCAGGGAGCTCCTCCCAACAACCAGGCTGCATCTTCCTCTATTCAAGCACACGTGGGAATGAATTGTGCGAGACAGCCATCTACAACTCCTTATGAAAACAAAATACAGTTCACTGGTTGTTTTTCTTCTGGTATCCTTCAACTCTTCACTTGCCTTTTGTAGGCTTCTGGGCAGTGTTCTCATATGCTTTGCTTATTTAGAAAAAAAAAAACCACTGACATCAACAAATTTCTAGGTTTCAAAATCTCTCTCCGAAATCAAATAATGTTTTTCAAATGTTCCACCTTAAGTTTTCCTGTGAAATACATTGTTTTCCTGCTCAGATTCTTTAACCTGTTAAGAAGGATTGTGATTTCATAGGTACTCACAGAAATTTTTCCTGTACAATTGGCTTCCTCTCTTCCTGCCATGGCCCGCAAAACATTGTCTTTCAGTTCTTTCCTGACACGTGCTAGTGACCTAGAGAAAAATAAAACAAAACGGTACAATTATTACTATTAATTATTGCCAAGGACTTTGAGTTCTCTGTTAGGTTAAGTGTTCTGTAAACACAAGGAGACAGTCCTCCCCCTATTATAGCTAATTTATCTATTGATTGTTCTGTTACAACTCTTTAAATCACTCTTCAAAATTCATCACTACTGCAGATGTATGACATAATAGTGGTTTATCAAAAGGCGACTTCCACTAACACACATTTTCAATTATATATCTGAAGTAATCTAAGTGCTCATTTTACACTCCAGAAGTATGGTCCAAGTCATGTTTACATAACAATAACAAATTTTCGCAGTGTACCAATATAAACTTAGACCAGATTTAATATCTTAGTATTCAGTCAGCAACTAACCAAATGAACTACTGCATACTTAGACTGCTTGGTGTGGGCAGGGTCAATATAGTTTTTGCATCCTTAAACACAAAGCATGGCAAGAAAAAACAATTTTGCTCTACAAGAACTGGAGGGGGTATGCCATAAAGTAAAAATTACTTGGGAGCCTTTGAACATAGTGTCCTAGAACTCAAACAGTCATGGAAAACAGAACACACACCTCAGACGGACAACAGCACTGACTATTGCACAAACCTTTCAATAAAAATGTGATGCTTTAAAATGGTTTCTACTGTTCTCTTAGCCTCATCTAAAGCCCTTGTCCATCCGCAGGGGTCACTGCAGTCACTCCAGTGTAGTTTGCACACACAAGAAGGAGGGGTAGACTTCCTAAATCCTGCAATTAAGTAGCTTCACCAGGAACTTTTCTCCTTTTAACGTCTGAAGTAGCTAACGATGACTAGAAGGTGGGCTCTCAGGCAACCCAGGGCAAACCAGTGCCTCTGAGCTCAGCACAGATCTACCTGAAAGGGGAACGATTATTACGGCCCCCTACTATCTCAGTGTGAATATTTCAATAAAAAGCAGTAGTATTTGTCAATCTAAGCAGATGCAGCAGCATCAATAATGATCTATCAAGCGTATAATGCATCAAGTTTCAAACAAAAGTGTTGCCACAAAACCTGAAAAATTCCCTTGAGTGAGTTTTTACCTACAGACATGCATGGTAACGTCTTAAACTGAGTGAAAAGCTGCATCTAAGCTTCAAAACTCTAACATAAAGCTATTGGGTCAATCTCTGGCCACCTAACCCACTGTTACCCATAATTAGACTGATTCAAAGCTGTTTCAGAAGTGCATCTGCTGCACTGTAAAAGCAAAAATGAAAGACTAAGATATAGATTACAAGACCTCGATTAGATCTAAAAGATGGATACGAAACCGAGTATCAAATTTTCCCGTTTCTGTCCAGTTAATAATTCTAGACCCCCAAAGGCTGTCTTTCTCTGACAGAGGTCAATACTAAATCAACTGTAAAGCCACACTTACCAACTATTCTAGCCAACTTCACTTGAAGATTGCAGCTCCTACTTTCAACCTGAAGACGACTATGGGTGCCTGAAATATTATGTGTTTTTATCCACTTAAATCTCACGTTCCAACAAGAGACTTCACCTTTCCTTAGAACCCCAGCATCTAAGCAAGTATTTCTTGAGTTAGGGACAAAGAGCTACTTGGTAGATCTTCCAGATTTTTTAACTGTCAAGGAGTTACCCCTTAATTTCCTGCATGAATGCGTTATGCTATTGGTTTGAGTCGGTCTTTTTCACTTCTTTGTCCCTTGGGGTGTGCATCCTCCACCTCGCTATCCCAGCTCAGATGTCTTTCTCAGGGCTTGCCCACAAAGGAGAAGTGCACTTTACTCCTTTACCCAAAGGGAGATTTCAAACTAAGGTAGTTAAAACAGTACAATATTCATATGAATATTCTTAACAGTGGCTTAAACCAGGCTCATTTCAGTACCAAATGTAATCAATTACTAACTGACCCGACGAACTGCCCACAAGGAATTGCAAGCTTCTGAAAACATATATTTGCATTGAACTGCTTTCAAAAAATCAGTTCAACTTTCATCAACTGCATATAAAGGATCACAAGCTGCTGGAGACAGAAGGATGCACCAAACTGTTTTTCCCAAATTCCAAATATACATGCTCTCATCTGAATGAGGCCACATATTCATATAGTGAATATGCAGCATTTTTGGGAACACCGTATGAGCCTTTGTCACCAGCCAGTCTTTGAGAAAGAAAGAAGATTTTTCTCTCCCTGCCACAGCAGCGCGTACGTTCCACACACTCCAGTTTACCACCACAGGGGAGACTGAGAAGAAAAGATCAAGGCATTCCACTCTGCAGAAGCTCCCCACACATAAACAGCCTGAAATTTTGGGGTGTGACTAGTTAGGAATTCATGAAGGCCACGTAATGTTTGTTCCAGCTTCCTGCCAGGCGAGACGAGGGAGTTCTCTGAGCAGAGAGGAGCAGTGAGGAATTCTCTCGCACCCACCAAACACTAGCCCTGTCTCATGAGGGTTCCTTATCTTGCCATGACCTAAAAATTGATGTTCAAATGAATTTTTAAGAAATTACTTGCTAAAATCTGTATCAGGTCATTCGCAAAACTAGAGGACTACAAATAATATACTAGTATAGGAAATATGCTTGCAGGTTACCACAGCCCTTGAAAAGGAGAGCATAGGATATTTCATTATCAGCATATATCACATTTATTATGTGCCTTCAGCATCACACACATAACCGTAACACTCACGCAGTGCCCAAAACAACCCCTACCATTCAGTTCATGCCTCAACATACTTACTGAGGGATGCTTTAGAGCAACAGCCTAATTGGTGAGGCAACGTTATCTCTTTCCAAGGCAGTGTGACGCCAACTGCAGTCACCTGCACTCATCCCTATTTATCTCTGTTATTTTTAATTATTATCTGTACCGTCAGGGTAGAGGCCCACACCAAGAGCAGGATGTTACTGCGCTAGGTGCTGTACAACTCTCCTGTCCCAGCGAGCTTTGAAACCCAACACCCAGACAAGAAAAGCCTGGTGGAATAAGTAAAATACAGGAGAAGGTTGATCTTCTCAATTTTCAAAAGGGAATCTGAGACATGGAAAGATTAAGCAACATATCCAAAGATAGCACAGAATGTTTCTTCAGACGTGTTATTATTGTCACCAGCCTGGCGGCAAACGCCCCATAACTAATTGTCTTGAATACTAATTTCTGTATCAACTTCTCTCCTTCTGAAGATATGCTTTTCCTGCACATACATGAACTGACGCATTAACACTGTACTACAGTATCCTTCAGTGGAAGCAATACTGAACAGAAGTATTACACTTCAGCAAAAACAGAAGGGATACTTCTCTGAAGGAATTTATTTGGGAACAAAAACTCCTAGTGATGTTAACACTATTAATTGTTGGTTCCTGTCTATATTTCCATACATACAATTCTCACTTTATGATGCTCAAAGTTTCACTTATGAAACCGTTCACTTTCACACTATCTTGTTCCTTCCAAGGTGCTCTCCTCCTTCCAAGAGCTCCTAGTACCTTCCACCATCCCACACACCCTTCTCGCATTCCCAGTTCACACGCCTTTTGCTTGCAGCATGGTTTTTTTGTCTTCACTGTATTAGTGAAGCAGAAAGAAGGAAAGTTCTTTTTGAACTTGAGTTAGAGCTCCCTGATTCTTATTTTGTCAGCGTACACTGCTTTTTTTTTTTCCTCCATTGTTTTTTACAGTTCCCTGGGGCTTCATTTACTTTATTTTCCTACATCTTCTCCCACGTATGCTTCTCCTGAGAGCACTGGAGTCACAGTTGGAAACAGAACAATGTAGTTTAACTTTTAGGAGCCCTGCTGACCTCAAGAATGCTTTTTATCAAACTGAGATAATGGGAAGAACATCTAATAGTCATGCTGTTACTCTTTCAGAAGTACGCTCCATGCTCCAGTTGGGCAGAAAGTCAGACTGGAATGCACATTCTCGCCTCACTTCCCCAAAGCAGCTGTGTTTTGCAAACACCTGCCCCAGGATTAATGGGGAGACAAGCCTAAGAACTCAGTCCCAAAGTTTCTCCCTCATCTTGAGACACATAATTTTTATTGTGAAACATCTGAAGTTTCACACTCCCAATGCCTCACGCTTAGAGCTTTGTGTCCCGAGGCAGGACCATTCCTTGAGCATTGTTCCAAGACATCAGACGTGTTTTTTTTCTCTACGTGAGGTATGCATGCTCTAAAAAGAGGGGAGAGTCTACAGTACAAGATCACATCTTACAGACCGGGGCATAAGACTGGGACCAGAAAGACCCAAGTTCATCATCTCGCTCTGTCACAAATATGTGGTGCAAGCTCAGCTATTCGCTCTGTTTTCTTGTGCCTTAGTTACCAGTCTGAAAAGCTGGGATGACTCTCTTTCTCCAGCTCAAGACGGCCAAACAGAGTAAGGCTGCCTGTGACTTCGCAAGAGGCACAGCACTTAAAAAGGCATTGGGAAGTGTTCAGAGGCAGTAGTGATGTGGACAAATGCTCGCTCATTTATGTTCAGTCACATGAATTGGAAACTGGGTCAGCTCACTTTCCATTAGCAAGTCCTCTCTGCAGGGATGAGAAAACACAGCGCCTCCCCACAGTAAAACATGACTTTCATCACACATCAGTGTGGGTCTGCAGGCTGCCTTGGGGGAGTATCTGACCGGCTCGGGACCCATTGATTCACGTTCTCAGGCCTTGCGCCCTTTCCAACAGACCTAAAGATGCAAGTGCACTTGCCCCTTCCAGCTGACTGGCCTCAAACAGGATGTGAGGTTCAAAAAAAGCTCATGAAAGGTAGCCAACATCCATCAAAATCCCAGTAAAGATTAGCAAAGCAAGGAAGCAGTCTGGCTGACCTGCCACGTGCAGCCAGGATCAGATAAATGAAGAAGGAAGGCAGTATATCAGCATTGCCAAGACCCATATGCAAGGACATACACAGGGCTGATTTTTACTGCACTACGCCATCTTTTTTTAATTTTAATGAAACAATCCAGTGTCTTCAAACTGCAATTACACCAGATACTGATAACCACAAATCTTTTAAAGTATGGTTACTGGAATCCATCTACAAGTTTCCCTCCATTTTAAAAAGCAAAAATGAAACAGAATAAAATTTTAAAAATAAATAAATAAATCACAGATATACAATGAATCTGACCCTGAGTCCTCTGCTCTCCAGCAGCACTTCCACTGTATTGGAGGGATAAGGCAAAAACGGCACCTAGAACATCAACTGCCACCACAGGCTGGATTTGAATGACCACACACACAGGTGTCTTCAGCTAGAGATAAAGGGAAAGTACTTCATTTCTAAATAAACATGATAAGGGGCTCATTAAAGAGCAGGTCTGGATTTTTTTAAAAACCCACATTTTTGGTTCAGTCTTGTAAAATAAAGCCTGCTGATCCTACCATGCAGTTTGACATGTTGTGTTAATGTACACTCCCCTGGAGCTGCCATAAGCAACACCAAAAGGTAAAGCCATCATGTGATCCTCCTGACATTTTACGAAGACGACGATGCAAGACGACAATTATTTAACTTTATTTGAATGTAAAAGAACGGCATCAAAAGGCACTAGGCAACACCATCTGTATGAAGAGCCTCTGCCTGTCAGTTTGCAATTTAATTACATAAGGTGGGTGGCATCACAAGAGCAGAACCTCAGCAGGAAGGGATGGCTAAGAGCAGAACACAAATGAACTTGTGGTCTGATGCGTCTCTGTTCATTACCTTGTGTACTCTAAACGTGTAACATCTCTATAACCGTGTCCAAACTTCTCAACAACAGTGAGAACCAGCTCTGGCTGTAAGCGCGTGGTAAGCGAGGAGCTTGGTGCTGACCTCAAGGGAGGGGAGCACATGCGCGGGCAGAACTGGGTCCAGTGCAACTGCATCCCGTTTCACCACGTCCTTCACAGTTTTGTGGTCTCTGCAGCCTAAATGTACAAGCCCTCCGAAAAGCTCCCACTGAGCCTCCTAGCCCCAAGATCCTGACAGGAATAGTTCAGGGCACAGTGACATTGAGGTGCATGGCATACGCGTTTACTTGTGCAACTTCATTTGTAAAATACTTTTACTGCTTGTGTGTCTGTGTAAAAAAACAGCCATTCCTGACATCAAGGAATTTGACTAGGAATTATATAGAAAGAGAAGATTAAACTTTCAACTACTTGGATACTTTGGGGCACAAAAATATATAAAGTTTTTGATTGCTGGTTACATAATTGAACACACAGGAAATACCTTTCTAAGAACCTTAATAGCATGCATTTCATTGTTTAATAAAATGAACAAGGAACTGTAACAACTATACTTACCACATGATATTTGAAACCCCATGGAATAAACAATTTTTTTTAAATAACATTCCAGTTGCTGATGCACTTCTCTGGAACACTTTCCAGAGCTATCATGGATTTGGCTTGTGTTGAGAAGCCCACACCTGACAAAACACTGGCACCAATATTTCAAATGGTCCAAGCTACCAGTAACACAGTCCTGTCACTTATCCAACATTCACAAACTTAAAAAATAATAATAATAAAAAGTTCCTTTATCATCTCTGGTTAAGATCCTAGAATACACCCATTGCTGCCCGTTTAAAACAAAGAAGGGAGGAAATACAGATTTTTCCTAGTGCCACTGTCACAGCGCACCATCTATGAGAAAAGATAACCACGTGTCCTTTGTGTTGTGCCTTTTGCATGGAGGAACTGGACTTGCAGTCCTGAACCCAAGACTCAGCTCAGCTGACTTTGGGAAGCACGCTGCAGCTCACGACTGCAGCAAGGGCTGCAGCTCACGACAAGGAGACATGTTCCAGCTCGTCTGTCGGAGATGTTTTTGCTGACTGAAGCAGGCTCAGCCAGTCTCCTCACACGGGTCAGAGACGTTTATTCCGATTTCAGTGGCTGCGAGGCCACATCAAAGAGCATTTGGAGAAAGAGGACCACAGGCTCAGTTACCTCCATGAGCAACAGCTCCTCCAAAACTCACGTCAAACTGCTAGGCTCTCAGAGCAGAATGAGACACAACCCCCAAATGTAAAAATGGGAGGAAAAAAACATCCCTCTAACTTCTCTCCGAAAATGCCAGGACCTCAGGGAACTGTGTCAGACACTACAAAAGTAATCTCGCTTTGGTATAATTGTTGCTTTTATTACTGAAAAACTGACCTTAAAATACAGAAATTAAAAGAACACAGAAACAGAGCAACATTTTGTGATAAGCAAAATGGGAATGACACAGGCATCTTCCAGAATGACTGCCAAACAAGGAGATGACACCTGTAGCTAAGACAATCTCTGTCCAAACAAACAGCACTGCAGGGCTGCAGAACTTTTCAACAGCACTTGCGTCAAAGGCAGACTCACACTCCGGTGCTACTGTACCTTACAGCGGCGACACCCTTCCCTGGTACTGGCGAGATGCTACAGCTACTGCTGCAGGAGAGAGCAGCGCTCAGGGCTCCAAGCCCTCTGCTTAGGATAGTAATAAGGAAAATACCCAGCTTCTGCAAAAACTCACAGAAATAATTACATTCCCCAGAAGAAAAATGTTTCTTTCTCATGTTGTGTTTAATGAGCAAGGTGAAAGCGAGGGAGGTTGTCCCCTTATACCGTTATGTCCTTGTGTTGGTTTTGTTTAGCTAGGAGGGGACTATGGCAGCAGATTCTGCAAGAAGCTGGGGCACATGGAGATGCCATTGGTACACAGTTCCACTGCAATGCTTCCAGCGGTCCTCGGATCGCTGCACATGAACTTCCCTTTACTATGCTACAGGGAAGAGTGGGAGCAGAGCACTACAGCAGCTACCTCAGAGACGCCCAACACTCAATGATTCCCCCTACACTGAGAATTTTTCAGAAGCCAGAAAAGGTGCCAAAGCCTTGGCACTGTTGGGAGCGTCCCAACTAACAAGGAATTACCTGGAAGCGTCTTCGAAGGACACAGAGCTAAGGAAATTACCTGTCACATTTGTGCCTGTGGTTTTCAAGTCACACCCAAAACCGAAGGTTTGCTGTTTAACTAAAATGTGCCTAGAGGCAGTAGTGGGACAGCTAATATCACAAAGAACTTTTTTCACAAGTGGTTACAGAATAGGAGCAGAGAGGCAGAACAAAGCAACTATGGTACCACATATGTAAACCAGCAAAAACACCTGACCAGCTATATAAGACATGTATTAAAACATTTACCTTTTCTGGTCACAAAAGAATTTAATTCAGTATAAAAAAAAATAAAGCACCTGTAATTTTATTATATGAGACTACATTTCTGGAAACTCGGCAGAACTTGCAACTGGGATGTTATCAGCAATGGAGAAACATATATATGACAATACAGATACCTATCAAGAGGCTGTTCACTGGACTGTCCAGCAAAGTGGGTTTGACAAGATACCCAATGCATTTACTACCTTTCTCCTACAAAGCCAAATGATTTAACTATCTTAAACTGTGAAAATTTTGCCCCAAACTTGGAGTTCTTAGACAAAACTCTTACTTCTAACTCTCAGAAACAACATTCACCTCATTACCCTTCTTACTCTTTGTATCGCAGTCCAGTCCTTAATTTCTAACTGTGGAAAATGAGCTACAAAGAGCTACTCCCACTAAGCAGGAGGTACACAGCACCAAAGCGACAGCCACCGAACGCTCTCTCCTCCTGGCTCACTCACATCGCTGTCCTTGTTTGACGGCCGGGCCTTCCACAGAGAAGGGGAGCTCCCAGTACACTCCCAAGCGTCGGAAAAATAGTTACTTAGGTGCACAGATGGATCAGGGTCATAGCAGCCAAAATTTGCTAGCCATTTGCCAGTAAGAGATGGCTTGTGAAATTTCTTTCATGAGTTTACTAACAGGTGCAACAGTATGGGCGAAAGTCAGATAACCTCCACTTCCAGTACAACACAGAATGTGCTCCAACCACCAAATAAAAAAACTGCTTTCGGACAAAGCAACAACAGAGAAATAATCATTGAAGAAACTGCTTCCACTCCACAGCCTGTCCAATTTGTGCTGCCGGTTACCATCATATTACAATTACCCAAACATTAGGTACGACTCATCTGATTCAAATTCTTTCACTGAACCCACTCTCCATGCCTGCTCTAGTAACTGAGAACCAAAGCATCACTCTTAGCTATTCCCATAGACTGAATAAGGTCCTCTGCATTTGCCACTTTTACACAAACTTTAATAGCCTTGCAGGTTGAATTGGTTCGCACCAGGCCCTGCCAGTGCTTTAGTATAACACAGGCTGAAAACTCCTTGTTGCTCCCTTCTTCCTTCACTTCCTTACCAAAAACCAGCTGCATTAGATAGAGAGATGTCACACTGGGGAGGGCAATGTGGGAGGAAGAAGGGTTTGAGAAACATGAGCAACAGCCAGAGGCTGCTCCCAGATTTCCTCAGAATAACTGAAAAAAAAAAAAACCCAAAAAAAAAACCAGAGTCTACTGCTGGGAATGAGGCCGGAGCAATGGCTGACAGACACTTGGCCAATGCAGGTTCCAGCGGCATGGGGAGAGCCGGCACACACCTGCTTGCTCCGCCTCACAATGCTCCATTTTCCATGCCCACTTTTTCTGAGGGGAAGAAAACATAGTTCCAAATCAAAAATATTTAAGGCAGTACACTTAAATGAGGCGCTCTTATCTTTCTTGTGCTTGGCTGCCTGACCACTCTCTGCTTCAGACACTCGGCTGCTATTACGCAAACGAGAAGGGATCCAGAAGTTACACACCTGTGTTTGCCCCATGTTCACTACTCCTGTGATGTCCTACAGCCCTGTTATGCGGTAGACAGGCATGTGGATTGCTCAACACAGGTTACAGGAGGGCAGGTGAAAGGCTTTCCAAGCTCAGACCATGCTTACCAAGAAATCAAGACAACACAGAGGTTAGAGTTTGTCTTACAGCTGAGAAGAACAAAAAACACTGAATATTACTGAAAACACAGTATTTATTACAGCTGCTACTATGCACACGGTACTTCACATGTGAGAAAAGAATAGGCAAGGTCCAAACCCAGCAGGCCTACCGTGAAACACAACAAACGAGCCGACTCAAACATTAAACTTAGCCTATGTACCACACAGTTCGCAGTACCACGGTTTTGCCCATTTTCTGGTACAGTTCATAGTGTCAAGGGGAAGTTTCTTCTTGCATTTCAAGGACTTGCTTCACTGTAAAAGGTGTCACAAGGCTAGGTCTCAGCTGTTCTGACTTACTGATATTGAAAAGGCAGCTTCCACGCCATCAGAACCTGTCTTTTCAACAGACTTACAATAAACACTGATTTTGCCCTGTGCATACAAGTTATTCCGTATAGAGCTGAAAGGCTGCAGTAAAAGCTTCCCACACTGAAGGAAATGGTGAGCAGTATATATACACCATTACCTATTATTGACAGCTTAGTTTCTGAAGCCCTGATTAACAGCTGTTCATCTACAGACTAACCTTACAAATTACCATCTTAAATAAAGAAAAGCTCAGCCCACACAGATCCTAAATGGAAGATGCACGTGGCAGGTACTTCTATCAGATTTGAGTGGTACATGTCCAGCAAGATCATACCCCATCTAGCCTAGATTTCTCTAGGCTGCTCTCAGGATTGGGGCTTTTGGGGAGTGAAGAGGGGACAGCCTGGTTTGTCTGGATCTACCTGAAAACCTGCTAGCCAAAAAAAAAGGCCAGAAGCATGACCACCAACATGCAGCATCTCAGCTCTTCTGGGTGCTCGGGAGGTTTGGCAGTTCCGCCTGGCTACAGAACTGTCCAGTGATTTTCATTGAGAGCCAGTACAAAAAAAAAAAAAGTTTCTGGAGGAATTCCTACCTCTACATTACTAATACATTGCTTCAGCTTTCGCTTTTGGTCAATTGTTTGGCTGTGAATCTGATGATTAGGAGATTTCTTGAAGTGTAGCGATGGAGAAGGAGATGAAGCAGTGTCTTGAGAGAGTGAGAAAAAAATAGGCTGTAGCCCAAACTTAAGTAAACCTTCGCTAACGTCGGCAAGTGTCTCCTAAGCAAGACTAGGCTGAGTATCCATCAAGTGTTGTGAACATTTCACAGGACCTTACTTATTTGCAGATTCCAAGTTTCGTAGCTCTAAACAATTTTATTTCTCAGGAGCTTGCTGACGCTTCTATAAAGACAACTTGCTTTCATAACCATTTCAGTAAAAATTTAAGTTGTCTATGCTAATTAAATGCTGAACTACTAATATATTATACATACTGTTGCACTGATTTACTGGTGAATTGATATTTTCTTATTGGTACTGTTAATAAAAAATAACCCACTAGCACGTGGGATAAAAAAGAAACACAGTAGTGAAACATTGCTGTGCACTAAAAAAAAAAAACTTGACTATTTAAATAAAGCTCCCCCCTCCTCTTCATTTCCAGTTTGCCAAGGAAAACAAATAGTTTCTAGACTCAGAAAAGTCACTGGCTGAAGTCCAACTACGGTCTTTGATGCACAAAAACTACTTCACCAGCACTTAGGGATTTATACATTTGATATTAAGTATACCAGCAAAACTGTTACGAAGTTTATTGTCCGGAGAGCTGGAAGTCATCCTTTTCTCTTGTCTTCTGTTCTTTCTCATATAACAGAACAGAATTTTTCAGTGTTTCTGCCCAAAAAAGCGCTCCACAAAACAGCAATTACTATGTATTTCAGCTGTGCAGTTGGGACGGAATATTGTATCATCATGTATATGGTAGGAAAAAAAAAAATCAAATTAAAAATTCAAATCACCACAGATCTTCATTGCCTCAATTTCTTCCTCACTTCCGACAGGAACACTTTTAGAGCTACTTTAACCCTCAGCATGAGGAACGGACAGACCTGGCTTAAACCAAATCCTTTGCAGAGAGGTGCTGCACAAATTTTCCTACTGCCCTCAGTTCCAGATTTCATCAGTAACGCCCAAACGTCTCGGCTGCTCCGCTCTTCCACCTTTCTTACACGGACAGAAGGGCTGTGGCATGCTTTCAGGGGATTACGCTGACAGAGTCCAGTATTTGTAAAGTCTTAGCAAGCATACCATTAAAAAGATTGAAAAAAGTCTAAAAGCAAGATATTCCATGCATATAATTTTCTAAAATGGTAACGGATACAATTATGCCTCACTTGGGCTTAAGTTCAATTTATTTAAATCCAGTGGAGTTTGCCATGAGACTACAGACTTTTATCTAACTGATAATACTTTTCGTTATTTTTACTACCTTGCTTCATAACCATTAGCATATGCCTTTTTTCTGCCCAGTATTACACTGTACTGTTAGTTACTTTATGTAAAAGATCTAAGTAACCTTTTCGTGCAGCTCTAAACTGGATTTATTTTGTGATTCTTTCAGAGACTTATTGCCTTCAGGAAATATGACCACAGAAACTGTCACAGTCAATTAATAAGCTAATTTTGCACATTCTCTCCAGATCTCCAATCTATTCCTTTAGCAAAAGTTAAAAATAAACAAACATTCTCAGGGGCTATAGGAAGAAGGAGGCACTTTTAACAGCCTTCACTTCTGACCTAACAACAGAAAACAAGAGAAAAGCGAGAGGAGGACACCGGCCACCAGCAGCCTACGTGCCCGAAGCAAAACCCGTTATTTTCCTCAGGATAATCTAACCGTTCTTTTAGCCCCACGCAACTCAGCTATGCCTCAAAGACCCCATTAGAGGCAGTCCCTCCGGGCCAGCACAGAGATGTTCCTGGTCCCAACGGAGAAAACAGGAAGCACTGCGCACAAGAAGATGTTTTAATGTGACCAGTGTGCTAGGCACCAGGCTTGTGAGTTGTGAACAAAGGTTACTCGTAACATTACGTAACACAAATCTAGTTATCTTCTGGCAACATACTGGGATTTAAAGCTACAGCAGACAACACAGCGGTGTATATTTCTGCAAGTGACTAGACGTCATTAACTCGTTTTTTTTCAAGTGACCTTGATTTTCAACAAGTGCTGAGCATCCACCATTTAAAAGTCAAAACCCATGGCCCAAGCTATAAAAAAATTTTGGTCATCTTTAGAACAATTTAGGTTACCAAGTCTGTTCACAAAATTTCATTCAACATGTCCATCTCCACGGCTTCTCAAGGCCTTGTTCCATACCACCTAGCTAGCATAGCCAAAAAGATAACATCCAGCACCAGGCATCTCAATCCTCATTATTTCACAAAATGGGTATTTAGGAAGGAATTTGTGCAGATTATTTACTAGGTTATCTCTGGACTTGAGCACTGAAAACCTGTGTTTCTGCTATCTTAATTCTCTAATCCACCAATATTGCAAATCACTCTTACGTGCTGCAAATGGTCACAAGACATCAAATCTCCTTTGCACCACATAGAAAATTTGCTATTTGCAAACTGGATCTCCACTAAAATAACAGAAAAAAAAAACCAAACCTTGATCTTCTATTATTTGATCAGTAACCGACATACTTGCTAATAGCTTAGTGATAATACACAGCTCTAGGGACTCTCTCTTCCACCTACAATTGAGAAGTGTTCCCTGAGTCTCCTTCCCAACATCAAGCTATGAAGAAAGCTGCTCAAAGCAGCAAGCCAAAAAAGCAACACGAAGAGCTGGATAGCCATGTGCTGAGGCATCAGCAGGAAGGAGCCCCAGGACCTTGTTCAGAGAGAGATGGAGAAAACAGGGAAAAAGGTGATACCTGTAGCAGTAAACAAAATAGTTCCAGTAGTCAACTGGTACAGTGACACACACCACCAGCGAATCCACCTGGCTTTAAAGGCTGGGTCGTTGCATCCAAGCTGCCTACTGAGAGCCGTTCCAGGATCAACTTAACTCCAGAACTGCAACTGACAGGTCTTTGGGCCAAGGACCAAAGTACCGGTACCAAGGACCAGTCTAACATTTTCACTACAGGATGACCAAATTTCTGTGCCAGGACGCCGGCTTTGGCACTGCTCGATCACTTGGCACAGAGATAACCAGACAGAGACGGGGCCACACGGAATATCCCAAGGCATGAGGATAGTAGCAGGTAAAAGCATCTGGGGGTTGTCTAGAAATGCTCAGGACCACTAAGAAGGGTGAGACGTGCCTGAGACTTCTGAGAGAAAACATTACAGCTATTATCCGTCTGCCACATGGGAAAACCACAGATTACCCTCAGCACACAAACTTAACACCGCAGCACCAAAACAATTTATTTAGAACAGTGGGCTGATTCCTGACTCCATATACTAATAATTCCATAACACATTCACATTTTGGGGCTACGAGCAACAAGATATTTTTCAAGCTGTGCATTACTCAACAATTAAATGAAAAAAAAAATAAAGGATAAAAAAAAAAAAAAGAAAAAAAAGCAGCTGAGACCTTTTCTGCTGGGAGAGCAAACTGAGAAGGAATTGAAAATGGCAAGCTACAACTTGATACAATTACCACCCTACTCGAGGCTCACAGCTGCTGCCCAAGAAGTTCCAGAAATTTCCCAAAGCTTTGAGATGGCTGCCAAAGCAAATGCCATACGCTGCAAGGCCCAAGAGTGGATTTCTAGGCAGGATACCCATCATTACAAGGGAATTCAGAGCAGCTTAAGGTTTTTTGTTAATGTTTTTATCTAGATCTGAATTCCAAGGTACAAAAGAAAAAGCTTTTTGCACAAACTGACTGAAGAAAATATTTCTGTGCATGTATTTGACAGAGTAAGTTTCCGTCCAATCAGTTACTTACCTATTGCAGAAAACGTTTTCCTCTGATTGCTAGAGAATGCTGTGCTTGCAGTTAAAAAAAAAGGCTTTGTATATTTTCTATTCTGCTCAGCTATCAAATCACCCCTTTCAGTTAATTCTGCTACATTCCCAAGGGATAAAACTCCCGTTACCTGAAAAGCACACTGAAGTTAGACCAAGTCAGAACCGCTGCACTAACACTCTGTACAACCAACGACCTGTCAAAGCTGACGGGTGAGTGGGCATCCTACCTGTATGAGAGCCTACGGAAGTCATCTCTCTCGAGATACAAAAGCCTTCGAAATATTCACTGAATTTATGTTTTCTGGGCAAATAGAGACAGATTTTTTCACTCCACAGAAAAAAAAAAAAAGGATTTGAAAGTTGAGAAAATGAATCTATATTGGCTGAACTGACAGGGTAGGAAAGACAAGGTAAACGTTGCTATGGCCATATTAGAGGAAATATGGACCAACAGTTTTCAGAAACATGCCCACACATACTGAAGATGACTTTTAGTAGCTAACAGAGGAAGATGGAGAGTGAGAGTATGATCTTTTAAATAAACTACCAGTGTTCTCTTAAATATGACAATACCCTTGTCCTGGAATAATCAGCTCCTTTAACCACTCATGTTGCAACGTACCATTATTTGAATGCTTTCAGTTCTAACTGCACATACAGGGAAGAAGGTGAGCCGCACTTAGGAAGGGGGAAGAGCGAACCACATCTCCAGTCCTCACACACCCAGACATCGAGATGTCGTGCCTCTCAGCCAAGCTTCGTTAACCTCAGCAGAGCTACACAGATGACAACAGTGGTGGGTCTGGTCCAACATCTTAAATATATAACAATAAAAAAAACCCCTACATTAAACTAAAATTCTATTATTAGGAGTTTACATGCTGCTACATGTGTGCTTGCAAGTATAAAATAGTAGTTTTATTATGTTTGATGAAAGGAAGCACAGTGCTCAGCTTCCATACATATCCCCAGACAAGTGGTTAATCCAAGAAATGGAAATTTTGCCAAGAAATAAAGCTTGCCCTAATATAATACCTCAAACCTCATCCATCTTACTATGGCCATAGTTCCGAATAGCTAAATAGTAGTGAGAAATGCTCTATAATTGAGAAAACCTGCAGCCTTTTTGAAAAAGCAAATACAAGTTCCAAGTTGAGGTTTTGTAGCATACGGTTCCTGTTTACAGTTCTTCAGCCTTCCTGGACCCATTTAGAAGAATCACATTGAGGTTAAAATGTTTAAGCAGAAAACAAACAAATAAGCATTGCCCAGACAGGCAATGCTCTGCTTTGTTTTACTCTTTAGGTTACTCTTCCTTTCGAAACCTAACCTGATACTAGGAATTGTCCAATTTTATGATGAAATTGGGTACTGCCTGTCCATGTAACTTCTATGAGCCCCTCAAAGGGCTGGTTGCAAAGCAGGGACAGGTTTGCACTGTGACAGAGCAGCGGGATGAAAGAAGGAGGCAGTCACCTGTGCGCAGCCTCACCGATGGCTGCGTGGCACGAGAGCGGCTCTTGCACGATGCAGCGCCCGCGCCGATGGAGTGCTGCAGCACTAGTCATGCACCAGCATCTCCTCGCGGTGAGAGGACAAGTAGAACCATCGCTTTACGCCTTCTCATGCTTGTCTTTATGGGCTAGCTAAAAATCAGTTATCGGGCTAGCTAAAAAATCAGTTATGCCAGCTACTTGTAACAGCCTGAATAATTAGCCTTTCCATGCAGGTTACTGATGTGTGTATTGGAACTTAATACTGACAAATAACTAACTTCTGGATTACCTGTTGAAAGCAGGCTCAAATCCTGCCTATTGCTTTATCAAATACCTGAAAATGAACAGTCCCATGCCCTGGAACATCTGAGACAGAAAACACACCTGCCCTGCGACTTCCAGAAATGAGAACAGCATTAGATTACTTTTTCTCTAAGAAAAACAAAGTGAAAGTACAGATATAAACTTGTTATTTTACAGGTGGTTTGAGCTAGAAAGTTTCACACTAGATCTCAGTGTATCTTGGAGACTCTCATTCCCTTTTAACTTGAAAAACTGTCCACAAAAATCACATAAAAGACATCATTTGAAGGCAAAAAAGTAATTTCTTACATCTTACTGATAGAATTGTGTGCAGTTTTAATTCCTAAACTACTTTTGAAAACTATATTAAAATCAATTCCATTATTTTGTTTACTTTCATTATGTTATTAATTATGAGAAAACAATAATGATTTTTCAAGCTTCCAAGTAATTCAGTTAAGATCTTCCCTTGAAGAGCTTAGGAAATATTTGTTTATTTGCTTTTACTAAGTGCTAAAGTGTTTACGTAATGCGCTGCTTTTTTTCCTGTGTAGTTTAAAGTAAGTTTGAGTTTAAAGAAAGAAGTAAATATGAAAACTTACTAAAAATCTGGAAAATAAAGACGGAAGAGAGAAAAGATATATTTGATGGTGAAATAATTGGTTTTTTTTTAAACAAGCAATATCACAAACAATATGGCAAAGTCATACCCATCAATGCCTTTAGCTATATGAGAGTTAAGGCCACAGAGATTTGCCGGTATTTTATGTATAAAACGTGCCACACAGCTACAAGTGCACAACTATACAAAGCCTGCGTTTCAACTGGAGCTGCTAACGTAATCCCAGTTGTGAACCCCGACCCTTGACTGAGAGTACTGGTTCAGAACACAGTTCATCAGGTCGTAAATAACCGAGGGACATTTCATTCCAGGTGGAATCATATTAATTACATTCCTTAGGGAAGTACAGCCGCAGACGTTAATATCAGCCAATCAGCTACAGAGCACTATTTTGAAGGAAATGAAAAAGAAATCTGCCAGTTCTAGCATATCCTGCCGTTTGTTTACTTTATGACAGAAGATGGCTTGAAATCGGAACTTGAATGAAACCCCCACAAATTCCTGGGCTTCCAAACTTTTGTTAATTGGCCCAAGGAATTAGGAGTTAGGTATAAACTTGGATTTTCATGTTGCCCCAGTGCCGAATGTAAAAGGAGGGAGAATAGACGAGTTCATGTTTTCATAGCCCATCTCCGGCTTTCACAGCCAGCCCCCGAAGTGCTCACAGCGCACAGAGAACTGCAGAAAGGACGGGTTCACAAAAACAGCTTTACCAGTTCTGTGTGTCAGTACAAGGGGGTTTGTGCATTTAATACCCCCTCCTCCTTTTTTTTTTTTTTTTCCTTGAAATCATGTGGGTTTTACTTTGCACAATTAAAAAAGCAGTGTAAGAGTAAGATCTCCTGAACTGTGTGGCATCATTAGATCCATAAATCAAGCTTTACAAATCTAAATAAACAAACAATACTACTACTATTTCCCCATGGCTCCCAATATTTGCAAACATTCAGATATTTGCAGGTGCAGTAGCTACTGCTGGGTATTTGGTTATGCCTAACACTTTCTAAGGTGTGCCTTTCTTCAGCAGCATCAACATTTCACAAACAAGGTCGATAGCTGTATACGTTTGCTCCCTCAAGATTAATTTTTCAGCACCTCTGGTCTGAAGAGATTCAGTTGTTTTCAAGAGAGCAGTTATTGAAAAAGACAAAAGCTTTTCTTGATTTGGGTTCTGCTTATTTAAAACAAACAGAAGGCGGAGGGGGTCCAGGGAGCGGGAAATGCTATCAGAATAACTGCTGCGCACAGCATTCAGCATTCGGGTAATTATTACATTGAGGTACACTGCACTTAGAATCATAGAATCATAGAATGGTTAGGGTTGGAAGGGACCTTCAAAGGTCATCTAGTCCAACCCCCCTGCAAGGAGCAGGGACATCCCCCACTAGATCAGGTTGCTCAGAGCCTCATCCAGCCTGGCCTTGAACGCTTCCAGAGATGGGGCCTCCACCACCTTTCTGGGCAACCTGTTCCAGTGTTCTATAACTCGCATCGTAAAAAATTTTTTCCTAATTTCTAATCTAAATCTACCCCCCTCTATTTTAAAACCATTACCTCTCGTCCTATCACAACAGGCCCTACTAAACAGCCTTTCCCCATCTTTCTTGTAGGCCCCCTTGAGGTACTGGAAGACCGCTATCAGGTCTCCCCGGAGCCTCCTCTTCTCCAGGCTGAACAGCCCCAACTCTCTCAGCCTGTCCTCATAGGAGAGGTGCTCCAGCCCTTTTATCATCTTCGTGGCCCTCCTCTGGACCTTGTCCAACTGGTCCATGTCCTTCTTGTGCTGGGGGCTCCAGAATTGGACACAGTACTCCAGGTGGGGTCTCACCAGGGCAGAGTAGAGGGGGAGAATCACCTCCCTCGACCTGCTGGCCACGCTCCTCTTGATGCAGCCCAGGATGTGGTTGGCCTTCTGGGCTGCAAGGGCGCATTGCTCATGTTGAGCTTCTCATCCACCAGCACTCCCAAGTCCTTCTCCTCAGGGCTGCTCTCAATCCATTCTCCGCCCAGCCTGGATTTGTGCCTGGGATTGCCATGACCCAGGTGCAGGACCTTGCACTTGGCCTGGTTGAACTTCATGAGGTTGGCACAGGCCCACCTCTCCAGCCTGTCAAGGTCCCTCTGGATGGCATCCCTCCCTTCCAGGGTGTCGACGGCACCACACAACTTGGTGTCGTCGGCGAACTTGCTGAGGGTGCACTCTATCCCACTGTCCATGTCGCCGACAAAGATGTTGAACAGATGTTGAACACTTAGAAGAACACGAGATGTCCTTCACTAAGCTTCTGAAAGGGAATTTCAAGCCTAAGCCCGTGAATCCGTCCAATTTAAGACAAACTGACAAACACCCAAACACTGAAAAGCTGCACTAAAAAAGGCACAGAAGGATGCTGTGAAATACACGCGCATGCAGTCTTTAGGTAATCTGAGTGCAAACAGAGTCTGAAACGTGCCTAGCTGATGCAGACTCATGTATTTGATAGAGGACTCCCTCCCCTCCAGACCATTGCTGCAGTTTTCAGAAGCTCTGTCTTAAAATTCAATTAAAAAAAAAAAAAAAAGAGAGAGACACTTGATCTTAACATAGCCACTGAGCTCCAGACCTGACAACAGCTCCGCTAAGCGCCTTTATTGACTAGAGATTGCCAGCTGTATTAAACCGTGCCAAGCCACGCATGATGGTTTGGGGACAGCTTGCAGAGATGGTAAAGATCGAGTTCTGGATGAACTATATTTACAGGAAAATTGCAGCAATTTTGTTCTGCATCACATTCTGAAATTTCATGTAATGAGATGTATAAAATAGAAAGCCTGAAAACCATGAAGAAACCACTCAGATTTTTACCCTCGGAGTACTGTCAGAAACCCAGCTCAGGGAAGTATTTGGCTTGAAGTGCATACTACATTAACTGTTTTCCTCAACTGAAACCGCACCAGTTGAAATACCATAATGGAACACATGGCAGCACATAGCTTTGGTGGGGAAGAGCATAATTCAGTTTCTATTTTGCTCACTTGACCAAAAAGCAGTGTTTCTGGACCAAATTCACCCATTCTGGCTGAACAATCTTAATCCCCCTGCAAGTGCTCACTATTCACTGCTTTTTACATGAAGTTTTCTACATAAAACTATGTAGAACAGTCACCATACAAGTTAAAACCTTTTCTAAAAAATAAGATTAAAATACAGTTCTCAAATAAATGGGCACCAGATCTAAAATCTCTTATGTTGCCAGTACTCAAAACATTTTCAAATTCTTAGCATGAGCTAAAAAAAAAAAAAAAAACAGAAAAGCACAAAACAAGGCAGAAATCCTCTTAACCCCCAGTATCCTCACTCACAAAGTCAACACAACTCAACAGTTCTATCCGAAGGCAAAAATCCATGTATAGTTTTAGTTAGCGTATAGGAATAGCTTTTTCTTCTCACTTTTTGGAAAACTCTATATAAACAGTAAACAGGCTATGTCAACCGAATTACCTTACTTACACGGTTGTAGTTTTCTTCCGATAACTCAAACACATGCAGCAGGATTTCTCCATACAAACGGGACACTTTTTCCACGGCTCACCACACTTACCCATATCCATTCTTCATTACCATTTCTAACCATGTGCCTGGCACATTTGTCACAACCTTACTAGTTAATAATTTTATACTAACTCTCCCCTAGAAGATGTTTTTCAAACTGTTTTCACATTTAACACCTTGGAGTTCACAGATGCTAAAGTAGCTTAAGTAAAAACATTCCCAGCAATATAACCAAGCTAATGGTTTTGTTCAGGATTTCCTTGGAAAAAAAATCTAGAAAAATATAATTTTCAACTGTTTCTCATGAAACCAAAATTAAACAAATTAGCTCTGAGAAATCCAACAACAGCTATCACAAACTACATTGGAAAATTCATTTAGGCTAAGCCCAGATCATTTCCGCCCCCATGGATTAAAAAGAAAAAAAACAACACAACCCTCCCCCCCACCTTCTAATAATAAAACAGCAACAAAGACAGACAAGACAGCATTGATTGCAAATATTTTTGGTGATGTGTCTCTGAAGTTGCCACATTCCAAACCAATTTTACCGCAAGACGAAAATGTAAGCCCAGAAGCAGAATTTTTATCTGAAACTTACAGAACAAGTGACCACAGTAGTCTCGAACGCACCAGAAAACACATGTCTTCCTGAAACAGAGCAAATGGGGGAAAGCCTCTGGGGTCCCTGACTTCACCTCCCCTCCTCTAACAGCAGGTGAGATCCATCTCTCTATCAGGAGGGCTGTTAAGGGCACACCTCTTCACCTGCACCCAACCTGTGACCAAGATGTGGTACAGACTTCATGAAGCCAAATATCACCTTCAGAGCTTTTTGAACAAGACTTATCCTTTTGAGAACAAATCAAGCATCCTCCTTAACATGGGTAATAAGAAATTACTCCAATACAATATGTTGGTGGTTTACTGAAAGTTCAAAATAGAAAATAGATTCCTTCTGTATCCCAGTCACTGAGATACAATGCTCGCATCGGTAAGTCACATGTAATATGCTTTCCCTAAGCGTATAGTCACCTACCATTTAGAGTGAACTGAACTTTCATTAACCTTCTTTGGTCTGCCCCATACAGTAGCTAATCGACAGAAACTGTCCCATTTTTCGGGAGCTGAAGAAGTGGCAAACTCCAAAGGGCGTTTTCCACTGTTTCTGTTTACCCTCGCTGCCATTTTCAGTGCTGTTACCATCAGACACAGCTGTCTTATGTGTAGTTATGGGGCTAAAAAGTCAAGGCTGACAACTCCAATAAAGCTGTCATAGAGAAGCTAAAAATAAAAGCAGACCTCAGACATGAGAGGAAAGGCTGTGAAGCTTCTGTATTACATTAGCTACAGACGTGTTCATTGTTTGTATCAGCTGAGCTCCATCCCTTCCTACCACAAAAGGAACTAATTACGATCACTACTGAAACATCATTAGTCAGGCTCCGATCGCAGGGATCTATGAATCCTAGGTGTATAAAACAAGAAAGTCAACTTGAGTCCAGTGCCCGTAAGTTGCAGAGGGTGGGGAAAAAGCAAATGCAATAAAGCTTTGGCACTGAGGATATCAGATCAGCATATGTATCTTTTCACCAACGCTTCTCTGAGCAGAAACATACAAGAAAATTCCAGGGCAGGAATCGTATAAATTCAGAGTCACGCATTAAGAGATACCGTCTTACACCATGAACTGGCTGCAGAGACCAGAACAAGTCGGAGCTGCAGCGGTAGAGCAGGCAGCTGTCATCGGCACGCCGAGTGCTCCCCAGCACTCCTCCACCGGGAAGCGTTTGCGTTCTGGGTAAGAAGCTGTTCTCACTTTTGTGCAGCACGTGGGAGATGACAGAGCCCTCTCCCCTCCAGCACCCTACTGCTGAAAAGGGTCAGGGATTAGATTATATGAACCGTCAGCAGCCCCCGACAGCCAGCAGCGTGGGACCAAGCAACTCCTTTCTTGCAGAACTGAAACAATACCATTTCCAAAAGTAGCCAATTACAGTAAAATTTGCAAAAATAAGGGTGGTAGCTTTAAGGATGTTGGCTACTGAAAGTTATCATCTTCACAGAGCAAACATAAGAAACTAAGGAAGAAAAGCCCAAACTGAGTAAGGACTGGCACCAACCCTTCTTCAAGAAAGGCTTTCTCCAAGTTCAACAACCAAGTCACGGCCTCGGAGGAAGGCGAACAGGACTGCCTTCCTAACGTCAGGATTGGCACCCAGAGGCTCAGTACCGCTGAAGAACAATGATGAAATTCTCCAGTATTAAGTTCCACAGAAGCTTTACTACATCATTTAAAGAGCAAATGATGTTATGGACAACGACAGAATACTGGTTCACATTTTAATCACACATTATGAAACCAATTTTGTCAGCTTGTTTTTCTGAAAATGTAGTGGAAATTTACACTATGTTTTCCCAGTTCTCCACAGTCAGCAATGACGGAGCCAAGTGTGCCAGCTTCCCTGTATTTCAGCCTGCTGCAGCCAAAGGAATCCCCAACAAACTATTAATTCCGGGTACTTTATTTGCTGGAGAGGACCATCTAGTAGAAAGACACCAATCATCCAAACACATATAAAGAATATGTAGCCAGTGACTGCCTGAATGCCTTAAGATTGTGAAAGTTTAGGTTTGACAAAACAATTGGCAATCCCCAAAAGCTACCGCTACTCCCCCTAACTGCTTATAAGGACTTGCTTCTGACTCGCTTGGAAATTTTACCATTGAACTCATTGCATAAATCAGCTAAGAAGATAAACCTCAATGGGTTTTTTCCTGCTATTTCTGTGAGTTAAAGGTTAATGAATAGCTTCAGCATAAAGCGCAGGCCAGCTGCTTCGTGATATCATTCACCCGACTCCTTGGCACAATGAAATACACATTTCTGATCCAACGTACTCTGCAATTGCTGACAGCTAAAAAATTACTATCTAAATATTTTTACTCATAAAAAATTTATTAGTACCTCTATCAGAGTATTTGTGCGTATATACTTTAGCCCATGTGGTTATCATGTGAAATTCCTTTTGAGTACATGGAATGATTACTGAAAGAGATCTAATTTTATCATAAATAAATTAAATTAATCGTTCTAGATTCTGCCCAGCTGACAGTCAGTTTCGTGTTTTGACTAGTAAAGCTCGGTGGCTTTGCAAGGCTTAGGTTCTGTAGAAAGGAAGGACTCCACAGCTGATGTTGCATCTCATAACTGTCAACTCCAAGATATAATGGCTGCGTACCCTCACAGACAACATGCAGTAGCCCATTTCACCAAATAAAGGGCAACAGTTGCTAAAGCACCACAAATCAAAACCAAAGTTTAGAAACCATTTTACAGTCACAGAATAAAACAGATGTGTTCAAAGTGTGTATTCTGGGTTTAACACCACCTCTGTTCTTTTCGGGAAGCACAAACTACCCATCTCCCACCCAGGAGCTTCTGTACCTACCCCGATACCGATCCCTGCACCCTGTGAATACTCCCACATGAGACTTTTCCTAACCACAAAAGCTCTGGCAGAGCCAGGGTCTCGGGCTGCCTTGCTGAACTAGACTGTCTTATCGTTTCACAGTTTGACATTTGATTACACCTCAATGCAGGCGCACAGAGACACGTCAGATATCCTGGAGCATTTAAGAGACGTGAGGCTGTGACATATGACACAAACCTCCCGGAAACTTTAATCCGCCTGCAGCAGCAGTTCAAATCCAGAATCCAGGCTGGGAATAGTCCGATAGCAGACATGGTGGTGGGAACTTGCTATACTATAGGACTCTACTTATCACCCAACTTCAAAACATCAGGCAAAATACTGCCTGCTTGCTTCACAGAGCAATCCAAATACTTGCAGGATCAGAAAAAATATACCGTTTCCTTAACACGTGTGATTACGCCAAACTGCTGGAGCCCTGGGAAGTTGTGGGCGTTCCTCTGACAGTGAGGAGCTCACAGGTGAAGTGGCACTCTGTCACAAACTGGGAACAGCCCAGCTGAGTTTTTTGCGTTTTACAAAAACAAGCTTCTCTGCTGACTTCACATTAGAAGCACTTCCTACAATTATTATTATTACAGCCAATCAACTGTGAAAACATTAGAAAACCATTGTGGAAGTTAATGCTTGTTATTTCTATACCGGTAACAAATTTGAGTTCTGCCGACCTGACCAACTTGATTAGAAAGGCCGTTCCAGACCCAACTAAGACAGGCACTGAATAAAAAAGGGCTGACCTTTGGAAATAAGTCCTCAGTTATCTAAGCTTCAGTGCTGATGGCTATATGGAGTGCTAACATTTTTGTAGAACTGCTGTGAACCACTTACTCCATGCTTTTTTAACTCTCGGGGGCCTTGACTTGAAACATACGCTACAGATCTTTGACGTTGCGGAGATGGTCAGATGTTCCTCAAGACTGAGGGGCTTTCTAGGAAGCAGCCAGTCCACAGACAGCAGAGGACCCAGCAAACCCGTGAGTGGTGGGGAAGGCAGCTCTCCAGCGCAGAGCCGCAGCGCGACAGTCGGCACGCTCCCCGCGGGCACGGAGATCGGCGGGAGCACACCGGGAGATCTTGGAGGCCAGGTTTCTCTGGAGCCACTGCTGCACGTTCAAGCTGCATTCCCCTGACAGGGCAAAACCTGCTAGCATTCTAGTTACCTCTGCTGCTGCTCCAAGACTTTTATCTCCGCTTTCCCTATTTCTCTGGGCTGAATGTCTACATTTCTTGGGCAGACCATTTTCAGTACTCCCATGTGTACTGCAAACAGAACTGGACAGCTGCAGTATCATTCGCAATTATCCTGTTTTCTTTAAAGCCACTGTGATCCATTTTCATTTGTTTTTTTTTCAGGAAAATTAAAGAAGGCTTTAAAAAAGAGCTCCCAAACCTCATGCACCACAATGAGCACTTGGGCGGGTTGGCGCAAAAAATCAAGGGGGGTAAGGAGCGGGCTCAATTGCTTCCTGTGGTTAAGATGTTAAAATCCATTCCAGAAGACTCTGGCTCGATACTGTGGGTTTCGCCGATATCTTATTTACGAACATCGGAAATAAACTTGCATGTGTGCCCCGCTTTCGGTAGAAAGCACATGTTAAACAGATGGAACTCGGTTATATTTCCATCAAGTACAATTGAAGACTCATATTGAAGATGCTGCCAGATGCCACAAAAATGAAACAGCTTCCAGAAGAGCAGAATTTGCTGTTGCAGTGACAGCACTTTCCGACAAAATAACAGGCTATGCTAACAAACTGAAGGAATTTGGCTTATCCACAGAGATATTTCTCTTACCAGAGTAATTTATAACTTCTTTTTGCAATCAGACATCCATTTATGCCAAGTAATTTAGGCCAGATATATTAATAATTGGGTATACACGAAGCCAGATTTAAGGCTTCTTTAAACACTTTCGCAAATTCTTCCTTTAAAGAACAGTCAGAAACAGAATACACTCCAACCTGGATGGTGTGACACTCACACTGACTCTGCACCGTGTAGCTGTTATCCGGGCACACGTTGGCCAGCGGTACTCTCAGAGCCAGGTATTGCACATCTGGCCTTACGATGCAGTAAACACCTGAACCTTGGCTTTTTTCACGTCTCATTCTTGATCAGACATTGTCTCCTTGCTCTGTATGTTGCTCGTATCTTTCCTCATTCATACTACCCGACACCAATGAAAACGGTCAAATCCAGTGCAATTTGCACTGAAAATGGATGTTTTTAGCAATTTCTTATAAATACAGACAGAATAAAAGCAAATCCCACTGAAAGGAGCTGGAGAAAAGAAAGGTTATTTCTTAATTATAAATGCTTCGTGCAATAAAATGCAATGAGATATTAATGAGAACTGTGAAAAAAAGACAGAAAATGAACTTTTTTTTTTTTTTGTGGCACAAATTTAAGTCCATGGTAGCAAATCACATCACTGCAGAGGGGAAAAAAAAAAAGCCTACTGCTTGTAAAAGGAAAAAAAAAAACATATTCTTCTGTGTTTCTGCATAACCATCCACAGGTATCTATCTCGTCAGGTCACCACTGTCCTGACTAAGGTGCTTAGGCAGAGAATAAGCCTGACTTAAGGAACTCGGCTTGCAGCAAGGGCAAGAGACTCTGCTGGCAACATCTCCTGAGTGAAAGCATCTTTGTCTGCTAGAACCCAGCTTTCTAAGCCTATTGTTAATGCCAGTTCGTTCAGGTTTTTGACAGAGAAGAAAACAGATGGAGGATACAACTGGAGACAAGAACAGACATGACATGAGAGAGAGTCACTTACTATTAGAATGGGCAGATACTGTTATATATTTTGGTATTAGCCTTTTATTCCACATCTTGTAAATGTTCTATTCCACTACTATTTAAGACTGTAAAAACATGCGAACTGAGGGAGGGAAGCGGACCTTTATAAGCATACGGAACAGCACAGGAACTCATTATTAGTTACATGACCCTGGTGAGTACTGGATGAGCGCTGAAGGACTCGAGAGCCTCCCTCCATGTAAAACCACTGACAAGTTCGCAATGGTCAAGAGTATTTCCCTGCTCTGCCAAACTAGGACACATATGCCTCAAAGATGTACTTCAAAGCCTGGGACACGGGTGTGGCTGGAATTGCTTAAGGAAAAGATGAAGAAGTGACGGAGTTATAAATATCTTCATGTGGAGCAAACACCGGATATTACCAAGCTCATTAATTTGGCAGAGAAGGAACTACCCTGAATCAACGGCTAGCAGCTGAAGCCAGAAAAAGCCAATGGAGTTGCAACAGTACAGTGAAACATCTCGCCAAAGCAAATCACACCGCTTACTTTTATCAATTTAGATGCAGAGCCAGTTGTTTTAATGCAGTGCATTTAGTTTTGTCTTTTAAAAGGTAAATTGACATTTTGCCATTGAACAAATTGAGCTTTTCTTCTACCAAGGATAGGGTTCAATTGTGTCAAGACAGTAGATGGGTGAAGGCTCAGAGTATTTTTCACCAGAGAAAAGAATTCCTGAACTGATCAAATAGAAGGAGATGCAGCTTCTCCAGGCTTAATGAACGTGTCATTCCACTGCAGTCATCAATATTGAGTCCATGCTGCATCTGCTACAACAATAACAAACTCTTTGTGAGAAAGACAACTGTTATATAACAGCATTGATATTGATGACAAACTACTCAGACTGATGAGTGAATAACAATTTTTTTTTTTTTTTTACTTAGGCAGGTGTGAATCCAAATTTACGTTTGTCAGCCTTTAAAATACTAGCACCTTCCAGGCTCTGAATGCAACTGAAAACTTTAAAAGCCAAATGCACTCCAAATACAACAAAAGGTAAATGTTGAAGATCCACATGTCCAAACATCCCTCAGTCTTACAGCTTGTCTATAAATCAGTTCTCCCTTATTCTGCTAGCGTGACATACTGAGTGCTCTGTAGAACCAGTCAGAAAGAAACCACCCGTCAAATCTACTTATCATAACAAGTTTGTGGACAGCACGTCTACAGGAAAGTACACTTGTTAATTTTGTCCCTCTTTTGTTTATAATTCCAGGTGAAATGTTTCAGGAAGAAAGAGATAACTTTCTTAATATATTTTCAGTGGGACTCTTTTTTCCATGGGACCTGTATTTCCTGCATGATTTCTTCTCCCCCCCCCCCCCCCCCCCCCCCAATTATTTCCTCCTCATAAAAGAATGGGAAAAAGTTAAAAAGGCAAAGTAACATTTTATGGAGTGTTATTTTTCACTTTTTAAAGGTAACTTATCACCTCTAAGTGCTAAGGGCATGCTGGAAAGCTAAATGAATACATCCGCGCCACGGCACTCGCAGCACCGCAAAGCGGACTGCTGTTAAAGCAGACTCCTGTGGCCAAGCCGTGGAGGAAGAGCCGCCACCGCGAATGGTGTGTTGGGAAATCCTCACAAACAGGGAACCAGCAATCAAGCGAGGACTTTTCTTAAGTGTGTGAGGGTAAAAATTGAAATCCAAATCTCTGCCACTTGGAAACACTCAAAGATTTTGTTCAAAATTTTAGATGATGTTTATGTAGATGGCTAATTGAGAATCAGGAAGAGATTTTATGGCAATCTGAAAGCGAAGGATCCAGTCACCTGCATACAGCAGATGAAACCATAGGCAAGGGGAGCAGAGAAACACTAGACGCTGATGGTAATGTGGCTTGTTTGGTGCTTTCGCTCCTCACCTCACTGCAAGCTATCTCTGATTCCGCCTTTGCGTCTCATGGACACATCTCCCAAAACAATGACTTCAGAAGGAGTGCTCAGAGGACCCCCCAGGCCTTGCCCACAAAGAGGCAGTTTACCAAGAGCGTTTGATTTCAGAAAATCTGCACAGAGACATTTAGCTGATATTCCCAGGCAACACGTTCCATTTCAACAGGAGAGGAGAGCCAAGCACAAACAGACAGATGCTGACCCTCACAGACTAGTTGGTAACAGGAGGCAAAAAGGACCTCAGCAAAGTAAAACCCTTCACCTGCTTCAATGGTCAGATCCTTTGCTGGCCCCTATGATTTGCGCAGTAAGAAACAGAAGATATTTCTGATGCCTGTGGCCAGCTCATCAGAAACAAAACCACCCCGCACAGTGATGACAGGTTTTTATGAGCTATGGCAGTGCTCACGGACTCAGAATTTCACCAGTACAATTGTGTCACACGGGTCTCTCACGGGTGACAAAGTGAAATCACTCACGTACAGAATATTCCAGAATAGGTGATACTAACACATATGACCGAGGGCCAGGAGGCGAGAGTGGGACAGTATGTCTGCTGGCAGGTTTCTGCCTTCAGGAGCTTAGGGCCTGGTACTGGAGAGGGGCATGTACATCAGTACCTATCCACCCTGTCAACAGTCAGCATAACACGCTCCAAGTGCGGCAAGGAATTCCCAATTCAGTAACTAGGAGATTCACAAGTGCATTTCATCATCAACTCTGTTCCCAAATAAAGGTCCAAATCCTCGTCCACCCACACACACCTCACTCAGTCTTGCCCTCTGCCTTGAAAACAGCCTCTTCCACAACCTTTCCCTCAACCATTTTTGCCAAAGGAATACCAATTAAAAGAGATCAAGATCCCAGGTCTCAAGACCGTACCTCACTACTTTCCTTTATGGCTTCATCTTATTAATTTGTACTTCATAAGGGCTTACAGTGTTTCTATGATTCTCATGAACCCTTTCAAAAGCTTTCTTATAAAGAAAAGGCACCTTCTGGGAAAAAAAAAAAGAAGAAAGCCTGTTTAATTCAAGGGGTAGAACTGTCTTCAGATAGCTTTGCTTGCATGTCATATGCTCTTCTCACACAGATGGTCCTAAACGTAATTGTAAACAGCAACACCTTCCAAGGATTCCAAGTGACCACACCATCAACTTCTACTGCATTACAATATCATCAGTATTATTTTCTTCCAACAAGCACACGCATCAGAAAGCAAGAGCTGCAGACCAGTGACCCGTTTGATCTCACGCCTTCCTCATAGTTGCACTTCATGCTACGCCCTATCCTCTACAACCCTGCCAAAATTTGCATATAATCCACTTACACGCCCCTCCACTTTAATGCCCTTACAGTGCCTCACACCCCCTTACTGGTTTGCAGCTTGCACTGGTGTCGTGGTTTTGTTAGTGAGGGGGGGGCCCTAAGGTGGCAGCTTCTGTAGGAAACTGCTAGAAGTCGCTCCCCTTTGTTCAGGGGACTTGGCCAGGCCTAGGGCGGACCCACTGCTGGCCAAGGCCGAGCCGATTGGTAGCAGAATGTCTCGTGATAACGCCTCTGCGATAACATATTTAAGAATGGGAAAACAGAAAAAAAAAGAAAGAGAGGAGAGAAGATGTGAAGAAGCTGAGCGGGGGCAGAGGCGCAGAGGGGGAGGCGCAGGCCTCATGGGCCTTGCAGGCCTCACCCTCTGGCCTCTCGCCAGGCAGCCGACTGGGCCCGACTCGGTCCAGCCCGGCTGCAAGAAGTGGAGAGGAGATGAGAAGTGAATGAGATGTAAAAAAGATCCTGGGAGACATCTGCCAGCCTGTTGTGAGGAACGGCTGCAGACGCCAAGGTCAGTTCAGAAGGAGGGGGAGGAGTAATGTGGCTCCTGGCCAAGATTCCCCTGCAGCCTGTGGTGACGACCATGGTGGAGCAGGTTGTCCCCCTGCAGCCCATGGAGGTCCACGGAGGAGCAGAGATCCACTTGGAGCCCATGAAGGACCCCACACCGGGGGAGGTGGATGCCTGAAGGCAGCTGTGGCCCGTGGAGGGCCCGCTGGGGCAGCTGTTCTGAAGGGACTGCACCCGTGGAAGAGATGACCCACGCCGGAGCAGTTCCACAAAGGACTGTGGCCCATGGGAGGGACCCCACAATGGAGCAGGGGAGGAATGTGAGGAGTTCTTCCCCCAACCATGAAGCAGCGGCGTAAAACAACATGTGATGAACTGACTGCAACCCCCATTCCCTCTTCCCCCCTGTGCCGCTCGGGGGGGGAAGGTAGTAGAGATAATGTTAAGCTTGGGAAGAGGGAGGGGTGGGGGGAGGTTATCTTGTTCTCTGTCTCATTATCCTGCTGTTTGTAGTAATAAATGAATAGTTTTCCCCAAGTCAAGTCTGTTTTGCCCGTGATGGTAACTTTAAGGATTTCTCCCTGTCCTTATCTCAAACCTTGAGCCGTTTTTCCTTATATTTTCTCTCCCTATTCTCTCGGAGTGTGGGGGGAGTGAGAGAGAGACTGCGTAGTCTGGTCCGATCGGGGCTGAACTACAATAACTGGTTTTACTTGAGTTCTCGATTGTGGCTGAAAGGCTTTAAAGCTAATGACGACTTCCAACTACATATTGGTCAATTTTTCACAAGAAGAAAGGAGGTGATGTCATCCTCAAAGATGCAATGATAGGAATTTCTGTGGTTTGCTTAATAAGAATATATGGATTTCTGTCACAGAAACCAAGGCTATCATAAAGCAAAGAATTCCAGGTAACACTGGGAATACAGCAGGGAAAAAAAGTTATATATATGCTAAAAAATTATCATCTAGGAAAAGTTGTTGAAATATTCTCCAAACCATATGCAACTGCTTCCATTTCACTAATACAGTTAATCTGTAATAGCACTTAATCTTTATAGACACTGGAGACAAAATCCTGCTGTCATGTAGCTTCACAGATACCATTGTTTATAAAACATCTATGTATTTTTCCATAAATACGCAAGATTCAAAATGGCAACACTTCTGATACTGCACATCTGTTGCTGTATGAGGATTACTCATAGTTTTCTGATTATTTTGAAGAAAATAGCTACAGTGCCAGAGTTTTCGCTTTTTGATATACATTAACATACAACAGGAAGCATGTGACGGCCTGCCACAAACTTTAGAGCACAATCTGAAATGTTCCCTTGGTGCCATCCATTAGATTTCAAGTGAAATTCAAGTTTAGGCTTCTGCAAAGTCCCAAGCAAACTGCTCAGTCCTGCGGTTTTTTGCAGGAGCTTCTCAGGAAGCTGATGTTCCTGAAGCTTCTGTAGAGCTTCTGACTGCCAATCAAATTCATAAAAGCTCCAACCGAACACCAACTCCCTCCTTTTCTTCACAGATCCAGTCTCAGAGGAAAACACCTCGTGTCTGCATTTATAGCTTCATCCTCCTTCCATTAGCTGTGCTTTCTCACCACACCACTTCTCCATGATTGTTCCCAATACTCACTTCACTTCAGGATTACTTCACTACACCAAGAGGTTTTAATATACGCTGTCATTGGACTTGCACACATTTGATATTATCCTGTGTCAACAAAACAATCCTGGACTGGTCTTACTAAGTGCAGCGCTGGCATACAGAATTTATGTCTCATGTAGAGCTCTGTTTCCGATTTCCAACACAAGTCAGCGAAAAATCTACAGAGGATCTAAGTGAAATCTGTAGATCACAGCCCAGCTGAGGTACCCGGTGTCGTCAACATCAGTGCAGGTCTACCCCATCTGCAAACCCAGCCACCCACACCTCAGACCCTAGAACGCTCTAAACTTAGTTGTGCCGAAACCTCTGCAGGGCTGTCTGTGAACAGTGATGGTCATGGCTCCAGAAATGGAAAGGTAAAAGAGGAAAGGGAAGATGGACAGGCTCAGACGAGAGAAGAAAAAAGAAATACCCTCCCCACGGTCACAGAACACGGGACAGACTCCGCAGCTCTTACTTGCTTTGTCTCACCTCCTCAATTCTGAACTGTTCAACTCCCGCTAAATTTTAATACAGCATCTAGCCCAACTGTCATACTAACAGGACGTAAAAATTCCCTTAGCAGAAACTCAGAGTTACCCAGCTTAACCAAATTGTCATGGTAAGAGGAGCACCATTTTCAGAGCTGCAGGTACGCAGTCATTTACTGCCATCCCAGGGTGCCAAAAGCTCCAGAAACCGCACTCAGCCCAAATTCACCAACTGCATCTAATGAAGATTGCCATCATAAGCAATGCTGACAGGCAGGAGAGTATCATCTCTGCCCAAGAAGCCGAGGCAACTAACAGCTCCATGGCAGGTAAAATAGAGAAAACACCGTTTAGAACAAGAGTTAATTAAGTGAACGAGATACGTGAACAAACGGAAGTTACTAGATGTTTACATTTTCTTCAGTCATTCGCTGTACTCCATCAGTTACTTCAGCTTCAAACAGAACTATTAAAAGACATCTGAGAAGCATTACAGAATTCTGGTGCCCCACACAATTATCCGCGCAGCAGAACTCGCGGCTAGTCTGTTGCAATATGCTATTCAAACACCAAACACTTCCTTTCCTAGGAGAGGAGATAAACCAGGAATTTCATTTGTGAAATCCCAGGTGGCTGTCTTCCACATTACAGACACCTGAGGGCAACAAATGCTTTAACACGTTCTGCACCCTCGGGTGAATGTTCCAGACGCGTTCCAAGAAGAGCTCCCCTTCATGGAACCACATTACACGATAACAAGCAGGAATTCTTCCTCAAGCCAAACTAAGATTATACTAAGAGTTACCTAAACACATTATTGCTTCAATATTTTGCATGCATTTGGTACTCTTTCAATTTCTTCTGAGTATCTTTGAAAAAATAAAATCGGTAAATTCTGCAATCCGCTCCTACAAACAGCAAATAAACACTTCAAAAACACAGCAGGAGCCAATTCTTGGTGCTGAAAAGTGCACTGTGTCACAAAATGTCTTGACCCATAGAAGGGGTTTTTTGCCTGTCAGGCTGGCATCATTTGCAGTACCATAATAAGCCAACTCTTATCTAACACAAGTGCAAACAATGTTCTTCAATGAGTTTATAATAATAAGTTTATCGCCTAGTTTTTAAGAAAACCATCAAGTCCAGTCTGGCCAAAATTGTTTGATATTGGTACAAAAAGAAGCAAACAGTGAAACAGTTGCTTGAGCAATTAAGTATACTAAAGCACAGAGAAACGTTTTCACAGGAGATCAAAAGGTTCATTAAATCATTAAAGCACACTCAGAGAGCCATCAAATGTATGAGACCTTTCACTACAAAAAAAAATTGGTGAAAGCAGAGAAAAAAAAAAAGCCAGAATTTTAAAAATAATGCTTTGTAATTGATCGACAGAACTCCAACTGGCTGTTTTGTTCTTTTGGTTTTTTGGGTTTTTTTTTTTTTTTAATCTATTATTCAGAGTGCAGGCCTTACTTTTTTCCAATAATGCCAGTGCATTTAAGCTTCAGCTCTTTTTTAAACACACATTCATCCTCTAACAATAGATACCAATAGAGGAAAGCTATTCTGCTGTTTCTATTTAATATACCTGCCTTCCACACAATCAAAAAATTTGGTCTGAAGATCTCATTAAGAGTGCAAAATCCATTTAACATTGCTTCTAGAAGGCTTCAATATAATTATTTCATAGAATCATAGAATCATAGAATGGTTAGGGTTGGAAGGGACCTTCAAAGGTCATCTAGTCCAACCCCCCTGCAAGGAGCAGGGACATCCCTGACTAGGTCAGGTTGCTCAGAGCCTCATCCAGCCTGGCCTTGAACGCTTCCAGAGATGGGGCCTCCACCACCTTTCTGGGCAACCTGTTCCAGTGTTCTATAATGCGCATCGTAAAAAATTTTTTCCTAATTTCTAATCTAAATCTACCCCCCTCTATTTTAAAACCATTACCCCTCGTCCTATTGCACCAGGCCCTACTGAACAGCCTTTCCCCATCTTTCCTGTAGGCCCCCTGGAGGTACTGGAAGACCACTATCAGGTCTCCCCGGAGCCTCCTCTTCTCCAGGCTGAACAGCCCCAACTCTCTCAGCCTGGCCTCATAAGAGAGGTGCTCCAGCCCTTTTATCATCTTCGTGGCCCTCCTCTGGACCTTCTCCAACTGGTCCATGTCCTTCTTGTGCTGGGGGCTCCAGAACTGGACACAGTACTCCAGGTGGGGTCTCACCAGGGCAGAGTAGAGGGGGAGAATCACCTCCCTCGACCTGCTGGCCACGCTCCTCTTGATGCAGCCCAGGATGCGGTTGGCCTTCTGGGCCGCAAGGTGTGGCTCAAATAAAAAGCAAAATCAATAAATCTTAGTGATAAAAAGCTTGGGGTTTTTTTTCCTCTCTCTTGAAAAAATACTCAAGTATCAGAAACATTTTTCTGTAATTCAGCGAGTTCAATCTGCCAGTTTCTCTGGAAAATGCGTCCCGTAAGTCTATGTTCTACGATATAAAGAGCAGTTTATTAAGGAGGTGGGACACAAAATCATTTTTAGGATAAGTTTCAGGCAGAAGATGAGCACCATTTTAAAACAAAACCAAGAAGTCATTCCAAATGTTCTTTGAAAATGGTAGCTGGGCAGAACCTTCAATCACGTACACGCTAAGTACTAGTGCAGTAATCGACTAGCTTAAATTTTTCACACACAGATCCACTTTTGTTTTGGACTCCAAAGCACTGAAGTAGTTCAAGTTGCAGTGTGAAATACCTCTAAGCACAGGTCAACACCCAGGTCTCGCTGCAGTGCTATGATCTGTTCAGCTCTCTATTGCTGGACTTCTTGTAGATAAAGAAAAAAAGCCCATTTTATGTCCCAAATACTTGAATTACTTCCACATGGCAGATTTGTGAAAATAAACTAGATGTAAGATCTACTTTGTCTCTCAGAAGTATTCCATTATTTTTTAGGAATGATAAAGGGTCCAATCAAAAACAAATCTGGTTTAATCCATTTGCAAATAATAATTCTGCACCTTGCCTTCATTCTTCTACACTAACAACATAGAGCTTTGATGCCCTGATTGCAAAATTAGGCAACTCTCTCTAGCTTTTGTTAAAATCTCTTTCATCTTTGGTGTGGTAAACCCACTATGTTTTTCTTTTAACTAAAAAATTAAAAAAAAAAAAAATTTAAAACCAAACAAAATCCTAAACAACACAGGTCAAAAGTTATGAAAGGTACTCAAAATCACATTAAGAAAGATAACAAGCATTTGAAGTTGTAAGCAAATGTCAGGTATTCACACGGCTAGTCACACTGTTCCCCTCCTTTGCACGGAAGCTAGCAATGAATGCCTTGCGGTGGCTTTTCTACACAGCATCTTCCAAAGATCCTAGACCTAACCCAGTTACAGGCCTCTGCCCAGCGGTGGACACCCCCAGAGCATCCCTGCCCTCTCAAACAACAGCATTTAAGCCATCCAAGAGCTCTGCTCCAAGAACCACAGCTGCAGATTTTGTAGCTATATATACGACAAGTGGGGGCTCAAGAGCGTCATCTCTCTTGTAGCACTCTGACAAGACCCTCTTGTCTCTAAAACCAGTGACTCAGCACACAATACTGCTACTGCTCACACACATGCTTAATTGAAGCACTTAATTAACTCTTAAGCACTTCATTAAGTCTGTGGGAGTACTTAACAGAGCCTGAAGTCTAACGCTGTAATGTGGCACACATACAGTATCCCATCTTGTGCCTACAGAACCCATTATGCTACTACGGAATGTTTTCTTCTAAAAACTCACCCATTATGCAAGTTACACATCTGACAAAAATGCAGCAAGTTACCTCAAATCCCATTAATTATCTACTTTCTCACACCACATGCTTAACCTTTCCAAAAAAAAAAAAAAAACCAAAAAAAAAAAACCTACAGGTGTTGGAGTAGTTCTTGGAAATACAATAAAACATGCTTTTCTTGGGCAAACACAGCTCCTGCTCAAATCCACAGACCAGAGCCCTGGAAAGAGCAGGGTGTCCAAACCAGGGAAATGCAGCCGTGCCACCTCCGCCAACGACGGCACGTACAGAGGGCTCGCGCCGCTCGCTCCCGACACACAGCAAAGCATGACTCGCCCCATTTCCCCCTAATGCACCCCAGGAAAGCCTGGCCAGGCTTCACCCTCAACATTGCCGTGCCTTCCCACCGCTCTCGCCAGGTCTGGAATAAAAACAGTTTTACAGAACAGCACAGGAAGAGAAAATAGAGACGGAAAACACAAAAACCCAATAAATATACTTAAGTGTGTAATCTACAGTACAATACCTCACAGCTCATGATGTCCAGCTCCCTCCCAGGCAGCAAAACCTGCCCCTTAGCACCATCCCCACTTTATACACTGAGCATCCCTGGTGCCAATTTGGGCAAGTTGTCCCAGCTGCTGGCTAATTGGTAAGCTGTCCCAGCTGCATCCCCAGCCACAGGGGCCACCAGCTCCAGCTCCCACTCCCGCTCCCCTCCCAGCCCAGGTGAGCATTAACTCTGTCCTCACCAGGACCAGGACAACCCTCTATTTTCTATCTTTGAAACAAGGGGACAACGGCAGACTGCTGGCTGGAGATGTGCTGTTAAACCTAGGGAGAAGGGAAAGAGCAATTAGGAGAGAAAGCCTGACCACGACTATGAATTATTCAGTGCAGGAATGAGTCCGACCCCCTTACAAAAGCTATAGAATGACCTCATGAAACTTTGTGACTGGATAATAAAAGGCCAAAGGACAATCAAGGCAAAAAAAAAAATATAAACAGATATCTATGGTGAAAAAAAAAAAATCCTACCTTCATAGATGAAACGATAAGCTTCAAACTGACTGTTATCATTCAGGAGAGATATCTCTATGTTATGATAAACAGTCTGGGCTGTTGCAACTACTTCCAAGTCGTTCTTGTTTGTTTGTTTTCATTGTTGTCATACAAGTTTTAGACTGTTATTTCAAAGCCTAGCTAAAACAAATAACTTGCTGACCATGTTTACAACATCCTTAAGAGTCCAAAGACCACTCAACTCGGCTATTTATGAATTTATTATCCTGATGTAACATGGACAGTCATGCCTCATTGCTTTCCGGTTACCAAACTGAATTGTAATTCAAAAAAAATGGACCATTTTAGCCTGCAAATACTATAATTAAAAAAAATTATGAGCACAGAAGAAATAAGCTAAAATTTTTTCAGAATTTAAGTTGTCTTGCTAGAAAAGAAGCACAGCATTAATGCTACAGACAGCTTCCTATCTTTACTTAGGAAAAAAAAATGTAGCAGCGAATGTGTCTTTTCTATAGCAACCTCTTGTGACACGATTCAGAGAAAAATTTAGTGTTTGGAAATGACAGAAGCATTCCTCACACGCAAGCCAGTCCAAGCTGACAGCTCACACTGTTCCCACCAACTTAGCAATCCTCTACAGGGGCACAAGCCAGAGAAAAATGTGGCCTTATTAGCGTGCCACTCGCACACGTACACTCTGAAGAGATGCACCAGAACATCTCGGAGCAGAATTAGATTCTAGAAGATGAACTAGACAAGCGTGTTGAAAACATTCCCAAAAGCATGCAAAGCTGCACTGAGATGTTTTCTGTGTCTGGAAGACACATTAAGGTATCATGCGATTCCTCTTCCAGCCGGCAGCACTAACCCACAGGCTGAGTTCTCGGGTGAGGAAGCAGCGTTCAGCCCCAGTTTGACATCTGTTCAGGAGGAACCGAGGGACGCTGACTACTATAATTGTAGGAGGATATGCCTCAGGTGGGTGCCAGCTCCCACACAAGAAGAATGCAAGCACACCGTCAAGCTTTAGGCATTAAAAACCTCAACGTGAAATGCTGAGGTCCTTCCTATCCTTAGGCAGATTTGCACTCCAAAGAAGTTCGGGGGTTGTGCAGCCAAGAGAGCCAGACATGGAAATATTTAAGCAAGTAGCCTTGGCAGATCTTTTGCTTCTGTACACGTATTTGTGAAAGCCACTTCCTCACCACAACAGAGGTCCTGACAAGACCTTCTTCACGACTTGCCGGTCACTGCACTGGAGGTGGCCAGGCTGAAAACTCTGCCTTTGGTGCAGACAAATATTTCAGCTCAGAACTACTGTTTTGTGTAAGATTGCAATCCTTTATATACTTCACAGGAGGAAAGCTGCTTTGTTTCTCCCTTAACAGAGAACACCCGAATCTCAGCACTTTGAAGATGTTCATGTGGCACATTAGTGGGAAGAAGCTGGAAGAAGGCGCAGATGTTTGAGCATCCCTGCCTCAGGCAAAGTTATACCAAAAGAAAATAGATATCAAATTCTTTTTAAAGCTTTTCTCTTTTTTAGATGTTTGGCTCATCTTAGCTAGAGTTTGCACTTTTTAAATATCTATCTTGTCCAAAAGCAATCTGAACCAGCAGATTATGAACTGCAGGAATCTACAGGCAAAGCCATTTCCCAGACTCCGGTTTCATTTGCTTGAAGATTACTAGCAAAATAACAAAGCGTCCCTCTAAAAATGAAATACATCTCAGCACCTACTTAAACACATTTCATTTATTTATTCCAAATATTTTCCCCAAACTATCCACAATTTATTAAGAAAAAAAAACTAAAAAAGATGAGGACCCATTTATTCTTAAACAAATGTTGATTATTGCAACACACTTCCAGGTGAAAAAACATTTCTGCTGGTGTAACAAATTCACTGCCTAGAGTAGCAAGCTACCCAAACACACCTGGACCTCTTCAAAAAACATTTAATATTGTATAAAGTACAGTAAAAATGTAACACTTGGAATTATAAAAAACTGCTCAGGTTTGCATGCTACCTGGGGGACAACTTTCAAGCTCAGTGAAGTGAACCATCCCCAGACATAAATATATACCACTCAAAATTTGTATTAGGTATTTGTTCAGCTACTTAGCTTTTTCAGAAGCCTATGTCATAGCTTGTATAGTCAGGGCTGGAAATCTTTTCTCATGCTTTCCACGTCATACTTGGATTTTCAGGAAAGCACACACATACACCTATTTCTGTGATATGTCAGTTGGAAATCATGTGACCTATCAATTTGTTCCTCACTGAACCACTTAAAAATTGATTAAAAAAAATAACAGAAAAAACCCAAACCACAAAAAAAAAAAAAGGAGCTTATTGCAGTACCATCTTAAAATTCTGCCCAGTGAAGGACAGAAAGATGGAGAAATCTTGTTCATCCAGTTGTCCCAATCCTGGACTAGACAATTTAAAATAGACAACATACTGTCCTTGCCTGCTGCTGTCAAGGCTTCTCTCCTTCCTTCAGCCTTGCCACCTGACTTATGAAGGACCAAAGGCACCAAGCAACCCAAAACTTTCGGTGCCTAGTTATTAGCATGCACACCTTAATGTTTTATCTTTAGTCAAACACGTCCGTATAGGTGTTTTTGTTTACCTGCCAGGTTTAGGACATCTCATTTACATTTGTCAAGGCATCCAACTTTATACATCGTACACAACCAAGACAGTCTATTGAGGGAAACGAAAATCCATCATTTTCTTCCTCCTGACAATGCAAATGTGTTCTATGCCCACCCTCCAGAAAGGAAGTTGTTGCTTTATCTGCTCAGGAGGCTTATGCTGAAGACAGCACATGGCACATAGGTTTCCTATGCTGTTACACACAGAAGGGCAAGCAGAAAGAAACTGGTCGCTAAACTTATCTTTACAGTCTCAGATCGCCTTCAATGTCTTGTTCATTTGAATATGTAGCCATCAAAAGTTTAGGAAAAGCCCAGAAAGAATGACTGGAGCCTATTTAAATGTCTGCTTATGTCTGCAGAATCCCTAAGAAGCTGCCTGCCCTATCCCACTCAACGTGGGGCTAATTAAACAAAAATAAGGACAGTCAATAAAGTGTGAGCAGTTATTTCTTGCCTTACCAGAACATTTAAGAAAATCAAGAAGTAGCATTTTGGTTACATGAGCATTTACAGATTTAGAGTTGCTCTTTGCACAAAAGCAAAGACTGGAGGCAGGTGAAAGAGGTTTTATTTTCCTAAAGACAGACTGACTTGCTAAGAGTGTGTAAAACTGCTAACCAAGAGACAGACATTAGGCAAAATATTCCAGGACATGCAGAAAAGTTTTAAGTATCAGAAGGGAAAGAGACTGGGATTATGAGTACCTAGCGCTAGTGCAATTATAAATCTTAACCACCTAATTAATCTCCTAGCATTTTCTGCAAACTATCTCTGTGGGTAAAAAGCAGCTCTCAAGCCCACTCTATTCTATGGCTGGATCAGAGGAGTTCCTACTCATGACAGAAGCAGAACTACCAGATGTCTGTATCATCAGCAAACCACTGTCAAAGAGTCAGTCTTCCAAAAAAGAGTGGGAGTTGCATTTGTCTCCTTCCTTCATTAGTCTGACAAAGTGCCACTTCACACTGAATAGCTGAGAAAAAATCATGCTGCTATTTTAATGGTAGACCAAGCAATGAAAATTCAGAGAGGGTTTAGGGTCAGCAAAAGGCCATCCTCCCCTTCCCACCGGTTTAAAAGACTGCCGGGGGGGCGGGGTGTGGAAAAGCAGGAGAGATACACAGAGAGAAGAGGAAGATGTCCAAAGCAGCTATTTTACTGGGCCAGAAGGGCCACCATGAAACATTCTTCAGGCTGTTCCACTTGGCTCTGTTTACCCCATCTTGAATTACCGAGACGTGTACAAGCTTCCAAAAATTCAGCTCAGAGAAGCCTTCCAACATAGATATCGATCTAAATGTTATCTATACATTATGGGCTTATGAAAAGGGAGAAGAAAAGAAAGGCTCAAAGATATTCCTGCCGTGGGTTTTCTTGCACATTCTCCAATTCTTACTCATTCTGGCTGAGCCAAGAAGCAGACTGTCAGCCACATGACTCAAGCTGTTTGGACTCTAATCCCAGCAAGCACTAAGAGCACAGAGGTACATTGATATGATATGTGATTAACCATACTTTTCCCATAACATGACAGAAAAAAAAAATATTGGAGCTTAGTAGTAAGTCTAGAGCACATTTGGTGGGGGACAAAACCAGGAGTGGCTTTGGGATTTGGCATTTCCTGCATCTCCTATCACTGAAATACAATAAAAGAATTAGTCTACCATTAAGTGCAGAGTCCTGAAGTTTAATTCTTTCCATTATATTTCAGGGGGACCACTTGCAATACCGAAATCCAAAGCAACACTTAAAAAAAAAAAAGGCAGCATTCCCTCCCTCACTTTTAATATTTTGTTTTAGTAGCCTGCTTAAGAGCACTTAAAGAAAGAGAGCCACAGACCTACTATTGGCCCGTGTACCAAAATACTTGTTTTCCGTACGGTTTGCAAAAGGAATGCATTTTAAGTAGACCTGACAGCATTTCTAAGAGAAACATTTGTATGCATAAAACCACATCCAGTAGATAGACATGTTTCTGAGGCCATGCTTCCTGGGTAAAGATCAGAAGAGGAAGAGCACAAAAGGATCCGCTGCCAGAGACAGGTTAAAGCTAACTGTGTTTGGCAGGACGCTCACGGAGCATTTGAAAGTAATCTGCTTTGCAACTGTCTCACGCCTCGAGTTTGCAGAAATGAAATGAGCTACCCCTTCTGCTTCATCTTCTGCTTTCTCCGATAAAGAGCAGTCTGCGAGGTAACTCCCGAATCTCGTTATACAAAAGATGAAAGAGACGATGGTAACACGTGACAGTGGCTTAACACATGCTCCGACGATGGCTAGCACCAGGGTTTCATTCCCTCCTCTGGCTGACATGACTTAAACACAGGTTTTCCACCACCCAGCAGCAAAGCCCAGCTTTGCCATTTGCTGTTCGCTCCCAGAAGCATTGGCAGAGGAGAAATGTTTCTGGGTTCCTACCCCTGCTCCAAAGGGCAGTGCTGCTGTTCGAGGCCACAGAAAAGCAGCCCTGGGAGTGATGCTGTACACACCCTCTCCCCTTCTCAGGCACGCATTCTGACTGGTACCAGGGCTAACTAGTCAGAGGGGAAGAAAAAAAAAAAAAAACCAATAGGTATTTTACATATGAAATGGACCAATTTCGAAAGCCGAAGATGCAGCACTCCATTCCGGAGCAGCCTGTGGCCGGACATTACTCTTGCATTTCCCGGACAGGGCTGTAACTATCCCTGCATTTCTAACACCGGCCGGAGCAATGCCGCCCCGATACTCTGACGGGAAATGTCAGCTTTTCCTCCCCAGGAAAGCCTTAGCAAGGCCGGTCCCAGTGGTTTTGTTTGGGTTGACTTGTTGGGTTTTTTCCCGTTATTATAGTGTACTCGTACCACTGAGCGGTCAGACGAGAGCTCAAGGCTGTGAATCCTGGGCAGAGGGAGGCCTCTCCCGGTCACACCAGGTAAGGCACCACAGCCCCGGGGCAAAGGAGGAGCTCGATCCCCGTCCCGCACCCCCTCCCCGGTTCAGGCCCCGCCCGGGGCGGACGGCTCCCAGCCGCGGCAGCACAGCCGGTACGGCGGGACATCCCGCAGCGGGACCTGGCACAGACGGGATGACAGCCGCACTGGAGCGGCGGAGTCCCAGTCCCGGGGGGAGGGAACGCTCCTGTGCCACTCCGGAGCCACTTCCAATCCAGGTGCAGGGAGCGCGGCTCCCCGGCGAGCAGGGGCCACGGTAACCCCACAGCACGACTCGGACACAGAGGCCACGGTAACCCCACAGCACGACTCGGACACGGGGGCTGTGCAGGTGTCAGGAAGCCCACCCAGCCTGGATCCGGGCTTTAAAGCACAAAAGCCGTTAGGAACTGCTGCTGCTTCACATGGCTTGATCAGAAGAGGGGCTTAAAGCATCACAAGGCAGTACTGTATTGCCAGCTGAGATAACTGACAGTATGTTGTTTCCCATCCTGATGTCAACCAGAGTTTTATTTATTCTATGCTCAGCTGAAAAAACACAGCTTTTCATAAACATCAATACTATTTAAGTTACAGGATGCTCTTGAGGAACAAAAGATTTTTCCACCTTGGGCACTCTGGACAACAGAAAGAATAAACCATCTTGCACTCATTTAGAGATGACCTAATAAAAAGAAAAATATTCTTTATTTCCAGTTTGTCTGTTAAAGTAAATAAAAAGCAACCCTGGGCTCAAGCCCCTTCATTTCACATCCCAAATAAATAAACAGTACAACATTGTCGCAATGAACAGATGGCATGTTGTGTTTCTATTTGCCTCTGAAAGTCTGAGGTTCACTGTTATCTATTATTTAGTTTCTTTGTTCTTACCACACAAAAAAAAAGTCCAAACTCAACTCTCTGATGGTGCCCCTTTTTATGGAAAAGCACAAAGTATTTTAAAGGAACTAGTTTTGCTTCTATTTACTTTCCCCTGTCAATTCCCACTTGACTTCAGATGTGATGCTAAGACCAGAAAAGTTTAAAACTGTTTCACAAAGAGAATAAATACCTTTCCAACAAATTACAGGTTTCTGTGAAACAGCTGCAGCATTAAAAGGCCTGGCAGCAAAAGGTTGCCAACTATTACAGCCTGTGTAAATTAGGTGTTTCTGACTGCTGACAGACAAACCCTAAAAATAAAATTGAAATTAGGAAGCCTACAGCTAACAGCAGCTATGCATAATACCCAGTCGCACATCATGGAGCTGAAACGCAGCAGAGACAATACCTATTACGGCTGTTGGCTTGTTTTAGTACTTTTTAGCAACTCCGAGCTTGAAGCTGCTGTTGTGCAGTCCCAGTGGTGTACACCATTCCTTAGACTTAGCCTACACTCTGGCTGTGGCAGCCTCACTGCTATGAATATCAGCCACTTGTAGGCATTTCCAAAACCATTAAACACCAGTTCGTTTCTCAAGGAGAGCACAAAAAGTCACTTACCAGCTAACTTCTCTGTGTTTTGATTAAAATAACGCCTCAAGTCCTAAGCAATACAGGCCGGCTTTGACTTAAAAGACCCACACTTGTTTTTCTGTGATGGAGCAGATTATTGTGCATAGGAAATAGCCCTGTCAGCCCTTTGGTATGGGACAGCAGTGTCAAGGCTGTGGGTGGGGGATAGAGAGGAGCATCAAAACAGGAATCCTGAAGGCACCTGCGTAAAGAGGTTGGTTCTCATAGGCAAAAATTACCTGGGCAGTCAGAATTAACAGTTTCTGAGATCCGTGCAGCCAAGTCCATCTCGATGAATATTTTTTTCTGCTCAGAGAAAACCACAGATACATTTTTGCAAGCAGCCAATTCAGGAGCCGTGAACGCAGCACCTCCTGACGCAGACTTTTGGATAATCTGCTCAACCAAAAGCGGTTAGATAGGCCACCTAACCCTGTGAGTCAGCCCTGATATCTCCTCCTACAAACGAACGGGAAACTAAACCAAGAATAACCAAACGAAAACGGGCAGTAGGGCGGATTACCCATTCAAGACAGCAAGGAGAGAGACAACCGCACTGAGCGTTCTGCTTTAGTTCGTTTTCACTCGTCTCCGCACCTGGAATCACTAGAAGAGTAATTAATAATGCCCAGTGGTTTAGAAACCAGCCGCCGCCCCGCGCTGCGGGAAGGAAGCGGCGGGCAGGGAGCGGACTGAGCGCCGGGACACGGGGGACGCGGCCCCGGGCCCCGCCGCGGGCAGAGGGCGCCACCTGGCGGCGCGGCGAGAGGGCGCTGCCGCTTGGTCCCAGCCGCCCCCCGGCCCAGCCCGGCCTCTCTCCCGCCGCCCCGCCCGCCTCTCCGCAGGGACCGGCCCCGACGCGCCGCGACCAGCGCGGAGGCTCCGGGACCCCGCTGGGCCCGGCGACCGCAGGACGTGACTGAGGCAAGGGGAGGCACCCTGCCTAACACCCCCCCCGAAATCGGCTGTGCCGGGCACGGGCTGCAGACCCCCGCGGGCTCCGCCGTGCTCCCGGTCCCACAGAGGCGAGGGAGTTCCGAGTGCCACCCACCAGCGGGGCTGGGGTGCTCGGGGGGAGGGGAGGGGAGGGGAGGGGGGCAAGGCTCCCCGCGCAGCCCGAACACACCGCAGCTGAAGTCCTGCAGCTCTCCGCACCGCACCGAGGCCCCGGGAAAGGGCGTGCACTCCTCCTTTTACACCTCCAGTTGGAAACCCATTCCCCAGTTTAAACCAGCGTCCCCGCAGCTGAGACACTGACCAGCTGAGCGCTGGCACAGGAGACGACGGAGCTGAGAGTGAGGTCTCTCTTCCTGCCGAGGCCGGGGCCCCTGATAATCCCTGAGAGCCCAAGCCCCCCAGGAAATACCCCCTGCCGCTTCCACCCCAACCCGCTCTCTCCGGGGTGCAGGCAGGCACCAAGCTCGGTCCCGGTTCCTTACAGCCAAACGGGGATAGAGAACGGCTTTCCGACAGCAGGCCCGTAAGCAATCTCACCTGCCCTCTAAGTGTGAGGCAGAAAACTTCAGCGACTTACCCCACAGTGTTTTCCACTGAGTGATGTACACTGTCATTTTTAGAGGTCAAAATTTCAACTGTCAGCACCCTTCGCATAGCACTGTGACGTGACTTGCTCGAAGAGACACATCCCTTGGAATGAGTCAGCCCAAAAATCGGGCTTCGTAAGCAGCGGACGAGATCTTGTTCACAATTTCGGGTAAAAAGCGGGCCAGCACTACCTTGAGGTGCCCTTTCCACACCAAAACCAGCCTCGCTGCCTTCATCCCTTCTTATGTCTCTGGCCAGACGAGCGCTTGCTGCCGCGCTCTGTTTCTCCGGGTGATACCGACAGGAAGCACGGCAAAGCGAACGGCTGCTCACCAGGACGCGGTTCTGGTCCGGACCCGCGCTCCGCGGTTCAGTCGGGCGCAGAGCCCCGTTTCGGCTGCCCCGCTGCCCTTCCCCGCACACCAGCACCGCCCTGCCCCTGCCCGCCGCCGCCCCGCTGCTGCTCGGCTCCAGCCGGTCGGGGCAGTTTGTCCGGACCCACGACCGGCGCCTCCTCCCTCCTGGGAAAGCTCGTACGGAGAGGAGCGGCACGGTTCCTCCCTGAGAACGGGAGTTTGCCGGTGAGAGCCCCTCAGACCAACCGCGGGCCTCGCTCCCTCCGCAGCCGCCCGCTGACCCGCCCCGTGGCCACGCAGCCCTCTCCCGCCGCGGCTGGCACGCCCGAGCTCCGGCCCCAGGCCCACAGAGCCGCCTACCGCGCCCGCCCTGCCTGCGGGAGGCCGGGGCGCCCCGGGACGGTGTCCCGCCTCCCACTGACCTCCAAGTAGCGCCGGTCCCACGCCGCCAGCCGCCACCCTCGGGGCTCCTTGTCGGTGCGGAGCGGCGGGGCAGCCCGGCCGCCGCCGCCATCTCCCCCGCGTCCCTGGCAACGCCGGGGCGGCGGCGGCACGTGCCGCCCGGCCCCGCCCCACCAGCGCACGCGCGGGGCCGCGGAGCGCGGCGCGCGGCGGGGCGCGAGGGGAGGGCGCGCGGCGGCGGACACACCCACCGCCCCCCCCCCTCACCCCCCCTCCCCATGAGGGCGGTGGGTGCAGCCCCCTGCCCGCCGCCGGGCGGGGGTCCTGGCTCTGGGGGTCCTTGGTGGCGGTGCGGATCGTTGTTCGTTGGGGGGTGCGGGTTTTTTTTTTGGGGGGGGGGGGGGGGGGGCTGCTCGCAGTGGTGCCGGGCTGGCCCGCAGCGCCGTGCGCCGGCCGAAGGGCTGGGAGGGAGGCGTCCGTGCCGAGCAGCGCCCTGCACCGCTGCACCCGCGAAGGCAAACCCGAGTGGGACAACCCACGCACTGGACACCGCCCCGCCCGCCAAGCACCCGCAGCCCCGCTAGAACCTCCACAGGCCCAGCGCGCTGCGCCTCAGACATCCATTTTTTCGGACATGGGATTGCCTAATTTTTGGCCGCTGCTCCAGGAGGGTTTCTTGGGCCGCCCACTCAGGAGAAGCAGAAACGAAGCCGTCACGGGGCTCTGCGGGACAGCAGCCACCTGCCCCGCAGCCCCTGCACCCACGGCCGCGGGCTCCGCTGATGGGCCCTGAGCCGCCACGCCTTGCGATCCAGGGTGCAGGACCTCAGCGAGTGTTCCCGGGGATTTCGCAGGGATACGGCTCCACAGGGATGTCTGCAGAGCCTGAAACCGAGGTGTGAGGGGGCTTGCTTTCGTTTCAGAATTTTAACAAATGCACCCAAGGCCATGGAGCTGGGGAGCGGCCGGCAGCTCACCACGCTCCCCCGCCCTGCCTGCAGCCCTTTCTCATCCCCGCGTGGATCTGTGCCTCCTCTGGAGGCGGTCATTGTTTGGAAAGGCATTTGGGAATCCCCTGCATTTGTATCCCCTCCGTTTATTTCGTGCCCAGCTTTCTCTCCCCAGCACCACACAAGTCAGAGACGATAGAACAGAAAGGAAAAAACCCACAAAACAAAAGATGACAGACCTTGCCAACCCCGACATCTCAAAATATGTGGGGTTCAAGGCAGTGTTTTCCGTGTGGGCGCTAACCTCAGTTTGGGGTCACTCCCGGGGGACACACGCCAACAGTGCACCCCGTAGTGGTGACCACTCCGCCTGCCCCAGGGAGCTTGCGGCAACGCGACCAGCTGGGGTGAAAAACCAAGTCAGGCGTGCCTGGGAGACGCAATGTTTGTCCCAACTCTTGGACACATCGTGCTTTGAGCTGCCTACCCGGCAATCTCAGACTTTTTATCTCTGCAAAGCCTGCAGGGAAAGATGACTCAGAAAGCGACCGTGAGAGAAAAAAAAAGTATTGGTCCACAATGCACCATCGCAGCATTTTTAGCCTTGCTGACCACGCGCTGGGAGGCACCACGCTGGTGCGTGAGGATGGTTAACTGCATACCTGCGGGTTTCCGGCAGCTGTCCCGCCAGCCTCCCGCTGCCAGGCTCGCACCAGCCCTGCCCTAGGCCCGCTCCGCGGTCAGCGTTGCCTGTGAGGCTGCTGGTCCCCCATCCCACCAGGCGACACACAACCCTGCTCCCTGTTTGCTTGCAGCCACCAGACCTCCCCGTCTCCTTCCCCAGCACACCCCGCTCCCCTCAGCACCCCAAAAAGAGGGGTAGAAAGAAATCCCCCTCAAACTTGATTTCCCCAGAAGGTTTTTCCTCTGTGTGCAACAAGATTTAAAGGCAATATGAAGAGCTTTTGTGTAAAACAAGTGCAAAAATCTGTTTAGGAGTGCAGCAATTAGGGTTGTCCAGCAATTAGTGCCTCCCGCACAGGTCAGCACGCTGTAGCTGGGGGCTGTGGCACTGCTCCTGGCTGTCACAAACCCCAGGTATAACACCAGCCCTCGAGGTGTGGGGCGGCAGCCCCTGTGCCCCTGGGAAAATGGAGTCTGAGGGGGAAAGCACCCACACCCCCTCTGCCCTCCCCAGTCCTCACCCATTTTTCTTCAGGGGAAGAAAAGAAAAAAAAAAAAAAACAAACCATCCCACACAGGCAGCAGACTGGCAAAAGATTACGCAACCAGGTTATAAAATGAAGCACAATTGTATTTTATTCTGGCATCCCCACCCATCCACGCACATGGAGCGTGCGCCTTGGTGCGAAAGCACTTGCTGCCATGTGGAGCGAATGCGCCCGGCCAGGGGCTGCCCAAGAGAACGATGGGCGAAGAACCAGGATTTCAACAGAAATAACGACTTGTACCATGATCAGATCCAGAGAAAAGGCTCGGCAGTGCCGCCTGCCCTCATTATTGCCACTCGACACTCGCGGGGCTCAGGTCTGCAGGGCTTTTGCTGACACCAGCTCGCCTGGGCTCCTATTAAGGCTTAACCGGTGAGGTTCAATGCTGCTGTTTTCTGCACGTACACAATACAGCTAAACGCTGATTAAAAACTCCATACATAAAGTTACTCCACAAATAACACTGCAACAGACAAAGAAGTTGGGTCCACAGGGCAACCTGGGTGGGAAAAAACACTTCCGAAGGTACAAGTAGCTGTAACAGCGTTTATTGCCACGTTGCCACGCTTGCTATGAAATAAAACCCTTTCTCTGCCCTCTGTAAGTGTATTGTGAAGGATAAAGGAAATCAGCAACACAAACTATTGGCAGAAACCGGCGGGCACCCTGTCCCCGGGGAGCAGGGCTACGGGGGGGCTCCCCCAGGGAAGGGGTCTCGGCGCTCCCTCGCCGTGCGAGCAGGAACTCCGCAGGTCGGGGCAGAGGTATTTTAAACACAGCAAAGCCACACTTTGATGGACAGGAGGAGACACTCCTCCAGCTGTCCAGGCAACAATGGGAGAGACCACCAGAGTGGGGCTGCCAACAGCCACCGTCCCCAGGCCTGCAACCCTTAAAGAAGAAAAAAAAAAAAATTCAGTTATTGCCTACAAAGAGTTTTAAGACCTCCTTGCACCACAGATAAGGTGCATGAATTCGTTGGGCTTGGTCTTGTTTGGTTGTGGAAGGGAGGAGCTGGTTTCTAAGAGAAGGGAAAGGGGCAGACCTGATATACGATGCCTGAGGTATGGTCAGAGGAAAAAAGTGCAGCAAAAAGGAGATTAAAAAAATGAAAATTAAAAAAAAAAAAGCACTTAATAGGTTGGCTATGAACATATCTCCTGTATGAAAACGATTGTCAAAAGAGTCGCTAGTGAAAATAAGGTAAGAAATATGTTCACCGTAGAGGTACCTTTCTGCTTCTTTCAACAGAAAATTAACCCAAGATCCATCAAGTCCTTTCCCTTCACCACAGGAGTACTCTTTGGAAAGTCCCGGTTACGCCGTCCCAGCGCAGGCCTCTGAGGATGCCGTCCCGTTTGCAGAGCTCAGAGAAGACCCCGAGCCCAACAGGGCTACCTGCAGCCTCCCCACGTCTGTCCGGGGAGGGGGACGCAGGTCTCCCACGGGGTCACCCCTGAAAACTGCCCGGGCACCCGTCCTCTCCCACGCCAGCATCCCCGCCATGACGCGCTACCCAAAGCGAAACTTCAGCCGGTACTTGACAGGGCCGGGGTTTTTCCGAGGTGGGGATGGGGCAACCTTCGGTTTCGGCGGCGGTGGGGGCTTCTTTTCAGGGAGGGTGACGGTGAAGGCCAGCTCGGGGGGCTGGGGCTGCCGAAAGCGGGGGAGGAAGTGTGTGGAGACGTGCTGGGGCCGGGCGCGGGGGCTGCAGCCCCGCTTGGCTTTGCCCCGCTTGTTGAGTGCCACGTACCACTGGCGGCCCGAGCGCGGGCTGCGGTGCACGGCCGAGGCGTAGGTGTTGTAGCTGTTCTCCTGGAAGCGCTCCCGAAACTGGCAGTCCGCCGTGAACCGGGCCTGTGGGGACAGAGCCGGGGACACGGTTAGCAAAGGGCTGGTTGTACCCGTCCCCTGCCCCACGACGCTTGCCGGGTTTTTAATTCTCCCAAAACCGAGTCCAAAGGGGCAGCAGCAACACAGGGCACCTGGGAAACCCACTCTGAGGCCTCCGGGCACCTGGCAATCCCAAAAACCCCCAACACAGATACTTCCAGTAGCCGCTTGCCATCCAATTTTGGACTTCCTCGGAAAAAAAAAAAAAAAAAACAGGCTTGCTCTGCCCCAGCAGCACCCTTCCTCCCCACCCCAGCTCTTCTCCTGCCCTTCCCACCGATGGGAGAGAGGACACAGCTCCACACCCCCACTGAGGACCCCAGGGTTGAGCCCCCGCTCCACTTCCATTCCCACCCTCGCACCCCTTGCCTGGGCGCTGAATCATCCCTTAATAATCTGGAAAGGCAATTTGCATGCATATTTTCATTGCTTCACTGAACATGGCTTTGATTGTATTGGATTTTTTTTTTCCGCTTCTTTGTCTTAAATGAACTGGGGGCGTTTTGTCCCTTGATAACCTGAGGACATCACATGCAGCCCAAGACCATCGCCTCCTATAAACAGGCGGCCACGCCAGCTCCCGAACAGTGGGGGAAAGGCTTCCCATTGCCCCAGAGCCCAGGCTGAATGCGCCCCATAACAGCTCCTGGTTGTTGTCAAGGGGGAGGAGGGAAGTAAAAGGATGCAGAAACACAAAACCAGAGTCGTACCGCCCCAGCTGCGTGCCCGCAGCACTGGCACACCTCACCTCCAGCGGCCCCTCTGAAACCCCGTGCCACGCTTTACCTGAGCATGGGCACAGCGCCTGCTGCCCCGACAGCTCCTCCAGCCACGCAGGCACCGCACCCGATGGCCAAGCAAGGCTTCAAAACCATGGACCCGAGAGGGATGCCGAGCTCTCGAGCTTCGAAACCCCCAGCAGCAGGGAACAAGGCAAAACGCCCAAGCAGCGCTTTGTAACCTTGCATCAGGCCCCAGATTCAACCAGAGGGGTTGGGTGCTGCCATAGAAGTGACAGTCCCCAGCCTGCCATGCTTTTTTCGCCTCATAGCACTTTGGATTAAGTCTCCTTTTGCTCTTCCCTTGAAATAAACGTCCCCTCGATGATTCATGTTTGCTCTCCCTGTCTGTTTCACACCCTCAGTGCTGTGCCACCCATGCACGAGCATTCACCTTCCCGAACCAAGCCTTTGCTGACCCCTTGCTGCTCTCTGAAGGTGCGGCCATGCTCGTGTGAGAGGGAAGTTTTAGGATTGACTGAGGCGGCAGCGCACGCCTGAAAGGAGACGAGGCTGGCTGCCCCGCCTGGGCATCGCGGCTGCCCACAGCCGAGGGTCCAACACCGAAATCTGCTCTGGTGGGCTTTGCAAAAGCGCTGCTGTGAATCAGAGAAGATTCTCGCGCCCCTGCACACACGTATCCCTGTACAGATGGCTAATCTCACCACTGCTTTGCTCCCGAGGAAGCCGAATTGGCGTTTCCAGTCTGGCCTACCGGTTTTGGGGCAATGACACCCCGCCAAGAGAGGAGGCAGCAAGAGGGCTGCCGGGCTCCTCATCTGGAGTGTCACAGGAAAAGCTCCTGCTTCAAGTGAGTTCTGGAGGGGAACCGCTCCCTAAGAATCACAGTAGCATCCTTGGAAAAGTGGGCTTTGGGGAAGCGTTGGGTGTCCCCAGCCCCAAACACGGAGGGATGCTGCAGGCTGCTCCCGCCAGCGGTGCAGGGAAGAAGGAAACCTGCAGCCAGCACGCGCGGAGGAAAGCCCTCACCCCCAGACGGCAAACCGCCTTGGGAAGGGCATCACTGGCTGCTTGACCATCACTCTGACAGGCTTCACCGTGTCCCAGCCTCTCCGCTCAGTGACCGCGCCATTCCAGCCAGGGAAAAGGCAGTTTTTCCAGCACAGGGCAGGCGGTGCAGCCACGGTGCGCTGGCCGGCCATTGGATTCACTCTGCAGCAGCTCCAGAGACAATCATAACGAGCCAACCTGAAGGCAAATACCTGGCAAAATCCAATTCAACAGATTTGCCCCAGAGCGGACCGCAGCGTTTGGTCCACTTGGAACAACTCCTGACAAAGGAGAAGTACCCGAGCCCCTCGCGGGTAGATCGCTCCTCAGGGTTTGTGCTGGCCCCTGCCCAGACAGACACCAAACCCCTCCTGCCCATTCCACGCTAAAAAGGCACAAACAGGGGACCGAGGATTTCACGAGGAAAAAGCCATCTGTGCATGCAACTGATAATTGCCGGGATTACTGTCATTTTCTGAAGCTGGTGCCTCTAAAAATGAACCACTTGGTAATTTAATTAAGTTGCCATCAAAAAAAAAAAAAAAAAAAAAAAAGAAAGAAAGGAAAAGGCAGGCTGCTGTAAAGCACTGAGCTGGGATAAACCCGGGCCCCGTTTCGAAGGAGCCCGAATCCCTGCAGGAATGACTTTTATCTGTGGTTCGGCACAAAGTCACCGGCGTGACTCCCATATCAAAGCGCTGCCCTGAGTGACGGGCGCAGGACGTGCTTTGTACTGCTCAGAACTCATTAGGCCATGAAATAACTTCATCCTGCCAAGGCAGGAAAGAACAACAGATGCCGAGTTTGCATTATCGGCATTATTTAGCCCAGCAATCTTTAGACATTTGGGTCAAGTTTCTACAAATTCGCGGCTTTCATCCGAGCAGGGCATCGTGTGTCCTCACTCCCCGCTCTGACCTGCCTAATTGAGGTCCCTCTCCGGCGCTGCCCTTTGTGTGCTGACAATTAACCATACACCAACAAGGTTTGATTTAATTTCTGCCTGCGCCAGGGCATAAATCAAGGCTTCGGCTCAAAGAAGGGGCCCATTGTGCGCCGGGAGGGATGTGAGGCTCTGGAGGATCACGCTCCGCCTGCTCCTCTCTCCTCTCCATCCTGCACCTTTCCACTGCTCTCCCGTTTCCTGCCCCATCTCCCTCCCTCGAGTTTTCCTCTGCGCAGCCATCGCCCCTTTCCCTTAGATGCTGTTCCTGCTACGACTTTGTTTCCTAAAACATGCAGCCATGCGCTCACCCTTTAAGCATCATTAGGTTTCAGGATCAACACTCCAGTAAAACTGAAGGGAGAGAGAGGCCAGTTTATAAGTCTCCCTCAAAGGCAATCTGCAGGCTCGGGCAGTGAGAGCACATCAGTAACGTTCAGTTGGTGCCAGTGAGCTTTGTCTCATAACCGCGGGGCAGGCAACCGGCTTTTCCCTCTCCCAGGCTGCCAGCACCGAATGGCTTTCCAAGAACAAACCCGAGTGACACGTGCTGCCATAAAAACGCCATTCTTTGGGTGTTGCATTACTGCACACCTTTCAAAGATGATGACTTTCAGGTAAGCACAGTAGTTACTTTCATTTGCCTACATGATCTCTGGAACAAACATTAAAAAATTAGGAAGCAGCATTTTGAAGTTGAAAGAACCGAAATCACTGTATAGGATGTGTTCAATGCACAGAGCCTGGAAAAAGCCAAACTAGCCCTGAAGGAAACCCCAACCTTCCAGAAAGCAGCCTGCAGAAACCAGAGTTACTGGGATTTTTCCGCTCTAGCTGCAACGCTCCCACACAGGCTGGACCTCACCTGCCCAAAACCCTGCAGACCGGCGCACGCTCTTGCTGGAAGACATCTCTCCACCACAAGCAAACCCACCCAAAACGCTGGGGCCGCAGCCCCTTCCCCGCGGGCACACGGGTGCAGGCAGGCTCCCAGCGCCACACGTGCCGCTCTCTGGGAGACATTTGGCTAAAACCGTCTGCGCGATCTGCTGCAGAAGCTGCTAAAAATAAACCAGCAGTGCTCAGAGAACAAGTCCTTTTGATGCAAATACCCAACTGCAAAAAAAAAAAAAAAAAAAAAAAAAAAAAAAAGGTACTTTTCCTGGTTAAACGCAGTAAAGAGGGTTGTGTGCTTGGGGGTTTTTGGTCCCACCTGTCCCCTATCTGTCTGCACAGTGCTGCCCAGCACAGAGCCCCCCCGGCAGCCGAAGGGGCTCGGCGCACCGGAGCTCTGCCCGGGAACACTGCTGCTGCGTGCACGTTAAGGTGTGACAAGGCCTTTAATAAACAACACATACTGATAAGCAGGGGGGTTTACTTACACTTGCATGGAGTTTTCCTTTTTTTGACATCGCTAAAAATTTGTTGCTGAAAACTCCTCGTATTCCTACAATCCCCTGAGACACAGCAAATATTTCCAAAATACCTAGGATGACAGAAATCCCAAAATAAATCACAGTTCTTTTCACAGCGGTGTGACAAAGAAAAAAAATAAATCAGTCTCAAAGGTTTGCATTTCCTTTCGACATGACCCTGTTCCTCAGCTGCCTGGCTCCACACGGCCCTCCTGCTCCGTCCCTCTGCCTCATAGAGCGACCTGCGTCGACTCTGGGACAGCTACAGGGTGGTGGGGTTTGTTTTCTTTCAAAGCTGAACTTTTAAGGACAATTTCTGACTCTGGTGCGACAGAGCAAGTTCATCCCTGGGGAGATGCCTCTCAAGGCTGGGAAAAGTCTCCTGAGTCTCCAGCCAGGCTGCTGAGATGAGCCTTGCCCGTCCTCCTCCCCTACACGCCGGGCTCTGGGAATAAGAAGTGTCACACACCCCGTTTGGGGCTAGAAGTGCCAATAAAGGTTTCTGAGGCCCCTCTGCGCAGCAGGACTCGGGGAGCGTGGCACTACACAGCCCAGCCACAAGAAGACAAGCCATTCTCCCCTCAAACAGGTATTTTCTGAGCAGGACTGGGCCCTGGCCCCCAGTGGGGCGTGCGTGACCTGTAACTCATCTCAGAGAAGAACTTCAGCCCCTGAGCATCGTTCGGCAACAGCACCAGCACATTTTGCTCCCCCGCACAGCGTCTTCTCCCGCCAGGCAGAGCAAGGGTGGTGGCAAGGGTCAGGCGCCCCCCCCAGTGCCCCCACCAGCCCAGGCAGCCAGGGAAGCACCACATCCTCAGCACCCCCTTCCTACCCTGGGAAAAAAAACATCGCTCACTCCAGCTGCAGCCCTGGCGTGGCACCAGCCCCAAAGGAAGGAGCCCACGAGAGCATCTTGCCCAGCCCCAGCGAAAGGCCGCGCGGATTAACGTTCCAAGAGCAAACACGAAGCCGCCGTTAAATCCCTGGGCCGGGGATCGGATCACCACTTCCCAAGTTTATTTTAAGGAGGAAGCACAGCTCCCAGAGGCACCTAGGTCCCAGCACTGAGGGCCTGGGGGGCGCTTTGGGGGGCTGGTGGGCTGCCCCTCCTCACCCCCATGCCCCAGCGGGGTGCCTGCCTGGAGGCATGGGTTTGTGCAGCCCCACTGCAAGAAGGCGTGCAGCCTCCCCAGCACGCTGCAGGCCCCTGAGGGCACCCCAAAATCAGCTGGCCTTTATGGGGGTGGCTGTGCTGGCCAGGAGACACATGCCCCATTATTGGGGTGCCCTGGGTCAAGTCAAGTTTCCCCAGGACCAAAGCTAGGGTTTCCCTGCCAAAAGCTGCCTTCTTCCCCATGGGGCATGGACGGCTCCTCAGGGTAACACCTCAGCACGGCCACCCCCTGCCACCGGCCGGGGCTGGCTCCACCCTGAAGCCGGGGCCGCTGTCGCCTTTCCGGGGAGAAAATCCCTGATTAAAGAGGAAGGAACTTCACATAATCCAAGTTCCTGCGAGACAGCTGTGGCATCAAAGGCTGCACACGTACACTTCAGAAGGGAGAGCCCCTCCACCATGCTGCTGTGGGACAGGGTCTGGGGAGCACAGCACAGGTAGCCCCTCCAAGCTCACATCTCCCAAAACAGCCTCAGCGTGGACATTGCATTTTCCCACCCATCCCCTTTGCGGCCCCCTAACGCCCTCCCGGCCATGCTCTCCCAGCACTCCCCGAAACCCCAAGCAGGGTGCCTGGCCACCAGCATCCCTGCCCACAGACGGCCCTCCTTCACGGGGCCCAAATTATCCGGTCCAGGCCAGATGTGGCCCTGGTCGCATCCAGCGCATCCGACAGCTGAAACCACACGCGCTGCCAGGGTCACCTCAGGCCCAAGCCCTCGGGCTCTTGAAGCGATTTTTCATCCCCGCCTGCCATTTCGCTCCCGCTAACAGGATATCACGGCAGCTCCAGCCCGGAGGATAAGCGTGAGCCAGCACAGCCTTCCCTCAGGGGAGCGTCAGCCCCAGTCCTATTTTTAAACTGAACGTGTGCTACCGCTGTGCAGGGAAAACGGGAATGCAGAGGGAAGGATGGAAAAGTTCCGCGGGGAAAGGACAGGAAGGGGCGCTGGGGAGAGCCCGGTGCAGCGTCCCGCCCCGGGACCCCGGCAAGGTGCTGGAGGGGAGGGCAGACCCCACGCCTGGGCACCCCTCCCCACCGACTCGCTTCCTCCAGGCCGGCGGACCCCGCGGGGCAGCACTTCCCAAAATCAGCCGGATAGAGCCCGCTCCGCTCCGCGCTCTGCTCCCCGCGGCCGCGACCCCCGGCCCCCCCTCCTGGATCCACCCGGGCCCAGCTTACCGCGGGGAGAGGCGGCAGCGAGCAGAGGGATGGACCCCGGGACGGGGACGGTGCAGCCCCGCCGCCCCCCGCACCCCTGCCCCGCACTCACTGAGCGGGCTGGCGTCGTGGGCTCCGTCCACCCGGCCGTCGGGGTGCAGTTGGAGGTGGAAGCCGATGCCCACCCGGCAGTACAGCCGGCCCCGCCGCCGCCCCGGGCGGCTCCGCGGAAAGCGGCGCGGCCCCGCCGCCGCCGGGGAAGAGGAGGAGGAGGAAGGCGCGGGGGCGTTGCGGCCGGGCGGCCCCGGCTGCGCCCTGCCGGGCACCTGCTCCCGCCGGGCACGGGCGGGCAGGACGAGGAGGAGGAAGAGGAGGAGGAGGAACGACGGACGCATGCTGCCGGCGGGAGGGAGGGCGCCGCGCCGCATCCCGCTCCGCCGCCGAGCCCCGGCGGGGGGGACCGGGCACGGCGGGGCCGCGGGCGCCCCTCCCCGCCGGCTTTATAAGCGGGCGGCGGCCCCGCACCTGTGCCCGGCCCCGGCAGCGCCGACACCCCCCGCGCCGCCCCCCGCAGCAGATGCTGGGGCTCGGGGGCCGCATAAATCTGGGGAATTAACTTGTCCGGCCCGCCTCGGGTTACCGCCCCGAAATACCGTGACAGCGGCTTCTCCCACGGGCGTGCGAGGGGCTCCGGAGGGCCCGTGGGTCGGGATTGGGTTGCAGCCCCCCGGGCCAGGGCAGCGGGGGGAGGCCAGCCGCAGCTGCACAGCCGCGGCCCGGGCAGGGGGCAGTGGGGCAGGTTTGGGGCCCGAGGCAGCCCCCCAGACAGGAGGACCACTTTCCCTGCTGCACGGGTGTCCGCGCCCCGCTCGGCCCCAGAGCGCAGCCCGTGGGGGTCAGTCTCCTGCCACCTAAACTCCCGAACAGCATCGCGGGGCCTGCGGGGAAGTGCTGCCCCTTGTCCATGCTGCGTCCTCACACCTGCCCTGCGGCCGCCCGCTGCCCACGCAGTAACCCTGACTCGCGCCTGGATGCCCCGGCACCCACAGCTGCCTTTCTTCCCCTTTGCGCAGACCATGGCCACACAGCACCACAGCAAGCAAGAAGACCCTGCAGCAACAGCCCCTCCATCACCCCAGCACCGCACCATCTTCTGCTTTTTCTGGCTCCCGGAAAAACCAGCATCAGCCAAACTCCCCCTGCCCAGCACACAGCCCTGACACCACACCTCCGTGCCCCTATTGCTCTCACAAATCTGCATTTTTTCCCCCCCTAAAACCCTCCCCAGAAAGCCCTCTGAGGCTGTCCCTGGGGTCAGCTCTGGACGGCGAGCCGGGCTGCGCGCCCAGGGATCGGGTTCAGCAGGAAGGAGGCAGAGCGGGTGGCATGCCGGAGGGTGACCTTCGCCTCCCGAGAAGGCCACAGGCCGGGGGCGCGGGGAGGGACAAACGCCTGGGGGGCCAGACCCAGCCCGGCCGACACCTGGCACACTCTGGCGTGAACAGAAACTATCTCACAACAACATGACTGCAACTTCCAGCTATTTATCGGCACATATATATATACACACAGAGATACATGTGCACACGTGTCTATATATAAATGTGTATATATAGACAGCCCTGTATATAGACACACAGACCTGAAGGAGGGTCAGCGCACCCAAGACCTTGTTTACCTCTTCCAGCCTTAGAGGTTGGCCTGGTAAAATCTATTACTTCCACCTACCCACGTCATCTCATTTATTTAATTACATGCACACACTGACCCTAAATCCAGATCCACGAGAAAGACAAGGACCTGACAGGAGTACCAACCGCTCCCATGCTGTTTGCACTGGACCCTCTATATCAGCGCAGCAGAGGCACAGCCACCTCACACCAGGGGGATTTCCCCTTTTGCATCTCACTTTAAAGGCTGCAGCTGCCAAAGGACCAGCCCCTGGGAAGCCTCTGTTCTCCATCTAGGTCGAGGAGACCATAAACTAATTCTGCCACCAGAAGTTAAGGTGAATGTGAAAACCTTTCACATCTTCCTCGTGGAGGTGACGGCACAGCTGCGGCCCTGGAGCAGGGGGGAGGCATGTGCAAGTCCCAAGTAGAAGGTGCCCACCTTGAGCTGCCGTGCCCGAGTGATAACCAGCCAGCCCAGTCTCCCAAATTTTGACCCTAGTGTCCATCTCCACAGCTTCCACCAGCCTTCTGGTGCTGCTCTGGCTGCCAGGCACGCCTTGCTCACACACGCTTCTGGATCAACTTCCTCCCCCCTGAAGAAATCCCTGGAAACCTGAATTCCCATGGCACGATGCCATTGGAAAGGCTACTGAGAAGGTGACACCTTGGGCTTGCCCAAGTTGGTCCTCCAGTGGGTGGCAACCCCACTGCACCGTGTGTTCTCAACCCTTTCTGGGGGGGGGGGCACTGTGAAAGAGCCGAGTCCTTTTGAGTCTCTCCAACTGCACTCTCTGCTTTTCCCCACTATGGGATAGGACATGGGTACCCTGCCTGGGAGGTGAGGTCCTACCTGAGGTGGGGGCTCCTGCCCATCAGCAGGGGGCCTTCGCCCTCCTCCGGGGACACTCCCATGGCCCCATCAGGGCCATAGCCCAGCCAGCCACGCTGGCAGAGAAACGGCTCGAGGAGAAGATATTGCCCTTATCTCATGGTGTGTTTTCATCCTCATGATGAAATGCTAAGAGAAAACTCCCAAGCAGTCCTTTGGGCAGGAACTACGTTGTCTTGGGTTGTTTTCACTTGTATCTATTTGTTAACACAACACACTAATTTCAAATAGTTCAAGTGCCTGTCTAGCATAACTCAGTTTAAAAAAAAAAAGTATGAGGCTTAGACCTAAATAAATAAGCAGATGTAATAGTCAACTTCCTGGAATAATCCCGTGTAATTGCCTGTGGCAGCAGCAACCCTGACACACACACCAGCAGCTTCTGAAGCCCAATGCTGATGTTATGTTAACTAAATTATTCAAGGCATGGTTACAGAGAAAACTTTCAGCAAATGGAGAGCATAAGTTGGGTTTCAAGTGTTAAATTTCTTGTTTGAAGAGCAGAAGTGCTCTTTGGAGCCTGTTTGATGTGCTGCATAGGACTGTGCCGCGCTTCACATGGCAGGAACACTCCCTCCTCCAAACATGAGCCCAGCACAATTTCATTGCCCCTTACTAATACACAAGGTAAAATGTGACAAGACATTAAACAAGCCAGCAACGCTCTGCTCAGCGAGCTTATGTGTGAAGCTGGAGCCCTGGCCATACACAAGCCGCCGCGCTCTCTGCCAGCCCGGTGTTTATGGGAAGCAGCCCCGCTTCCCACGGGATGTACGTGTATGGCTATAAGGGCTCCGAGCCAAGCCCTGCCAGACGGCCTCGCGGGGAAAACACGCCAGGCTTTCAACATCCCTTGTTTTTTCACCCCGAGGAAGGTTTATTTCACAGTATTAGCAGAGTCACAGCATGCAGGATCCAACCTCCCGGGGAGCCACAGAGCGACACCGCATCGCCGTGCTCATGCGGGCCCAGGGTGCCCTGGGGCCAGTTGCTCCCCAGTAAAGATGCCCCACACTGCCCCAGCAGCAGCAAAGCAGCCCTTGCGAAACGGGCCCGTGGCCCGAGGGAGACTGACCTGCAGCAGGATGGGGTGACTGCACCCCAGGCTGCTCTGCGGGGACATCTCCGCCGAAGGTGGGAAGGTGCCACCTCAGCTGTCGGAACAGCTCCATGCAGAGCTGAAAGCAGAGTGTCTTACTGGGAGTACGTGTACTAAACCACCTCCATTTAATTGCAGTTATAACCCCGGTGCTGACAGGTGACACGCGTCCCTTCCCCATAGGCACACAAGCCACTGTGGTCACTCAAAGCCACTGCGTCGGTCTTGCCACTGGAAAACGTCAGCCTGGCACGCTGAGAGGCCACAGATGCAGGCAGCTCTAAGAAAGGACAAGCCGTGCTTTGAGGCAAGGCCCCAAAACACTTCCTTTACGAGGAGGCTGAACACAGCCTCCCCTGCAGCACCCCAGCTACTCCAGGGCACACTGGAGCGTCCCAGACACGAGCAGCCCCCCTGACACCAGTAGAGACTCCCTTAAAAGGGGGCAAACCCACAGCCATCCCATGGTGATGCAGAGGGATTTCCAACAGGCGGCTGGTACCCAAGGGGGAACCACGTCGGTAGCAGGGGTGTGTTTGCACATCCATGCACAGCCATACACACCCCGCATCTCTCCTGAGCGGCAATGCCTCGTGGAGCCCTGCAGGCTGCCCATGCCCAGGGCTGCAGCACGTCCCCGCGGCAAGCCAGGCTCTAGAGCCATCGCTGCAGACCAGGGCTGTGCAAAGCAAGGGAGCAGGACAGGCAGTGCCGTGGTCCTGGAGGGCTGCACCCACACCAGTGGCAAGAGCTCGGCCACCACCTGCCTGCCATGCCTCCACGCCACTGCCCAACACGCTCCTCATGCCCGCAGTACAGGGCGGAGAAAGCAACCTCTTCACGCTCTTTTGGGCAGGCTCTGCAGGCTGCGATGCAGTGTGCAGGCACCGCACCCAGGGATCGCCGGGAACTTTGGGGATGCTCCAAGGGAGCTGGGAGGGGGCTGACCCCCATCAAAGCCTCGCTCGGGCACCTCTGTCCAGACCTAACCAAAATCCAGTGAAAGCAGCTCTGTTCAGCATGCCTCCATGCAGCCAGGGAGTTTGGCTGCCCGCATCCCACCGGGCGGGTGCTAACCCACAGCCGAACCCGCTGCCATGCAGAGCCAGGGGCAAAGCTCCACTGGCTGCGGTGGGGCAGGATCAGGCCCCAGGCAGGCAGCTGTTCCTGGCTTCAGCATCAGGATTTGCAAGCTGTAGGTCCGCTGCCCGCGGCTGCCTGACTGCTGCTTCTCGTGTCACAAACAAACTGAAAACCCCCAAACCACAATTTTGTCCATGCGTATTGCCGACACATATCAGAACAAACGCCATTCAGATCTGCTTTCAAACAGCAACTGCTGCGGGTGCATGCCTGCCTGCTGCACCCCGCTAACAGCATTAACACTGGCATTTCTTGGAATTATTATTATTATTATAATTATTACTATTTGCAGTGTGGCCCAGCCACAGACAGAGCAGCCTTACCTTGAGTGCAGGCAGATGGGCTCCCCCGGCAGCGCTAGTGCAGGCCGAGGCTGAAGGCTGCCCTTCCTCGCTCCCAGATCTCCTCCACAGCACTCTGAAATCACAGGGTAGGTTTCGCAGGCTGGTGCAGCTGCATGCTCCAGTGCAGGCACACAGGGTCATCTCTCTCCCAAAGAAAAACCCGAGCTGTGCCTCGGTGCTGCAATGCTGGGCAAGCATCCTGAGCTGGAGAAGCCAGCTAGTGCCGCTGCTCACACTCGCTGCCGCGCAGGGATGCGGCACAGCCTCAGCCCACAGACAGGGAACAACATTAAAAAAAAAAAAAAAAAAAAGACAGAGAGAGAGAGATTCCCATCCTTCCTGTTTCACATGCAGCAGGACTTACTGAAGAGAAAAGCAGAGCATGGGCAGCGGCACTCGCTGTGAGCCCGAGGAAAGCCAGCGCAGCTCTGGGAAGCGAAGGACCCGCAGCCCCCGTAGCCCAAGGGAAACTGCGGTCACGGCCCAACCGAACAGGACCGAAGTCCCTGCCTGCCCTTACGACGCCGTGTCCCGCTTGTGCGGGCCGCGCCAGTGGGGTGTTACTTATCCCTTCTGGAGCTGATACCGGATTTTGCCAAAAGAAAGCTTCACGTCTCTGATCAAATTGCCGGCCCGCAGGTCCCGTACGTTGTCGGTACTTACCCAGAGAACCGGCACCGGGACTGGCCTCCTCGAAAGCGCCCGGAGGCGGGAGGGGGGAAGCGGAGCAGCCCCGCGAGTGAAGCTCACAGCCCCGCGACCCCCGGGGGCGAGCGCCGCGCCCGCGCCCAGCTGAGCCCGCCGGCGGCGCCGCTAGATGGCGCTGTCCGCCCGCCCCCCGGCCCCGGCCCGCGGGGGAAGCGTCCGGTCCCGCGGCCCCGGCGCGGGGAGCGTGGGCACGGCCACGCGGGGAGAAGCATCCAGTCCCACGGCCACGCGGGGAAAAGCGTCCGGTCCCACGGCCACGCGGGGAAAAGCGTCCGGTCCCACGGCCCCGGCGCGCAGAGAGCCCCAGCGCGGCCTCCCGCAAGCGGGCAGCCGCCGCCGTCTGACCGCCTTTGAGGACAGCTCCCGAGTGGTGATTAGGGCCTCGCCCCGCAATTAATGGCAAACAGGTGGAGCCACGCGTGTTCCCGGCCGGGGTGAATGGCTGGGGGGTTTTCTGCAGTCCCGGGGGACCAGGCAAATTTTGGCTTGCAGGGGCAAGGGCGGCGATGGGGGGAACTGCGTCGGGAGTGGGGGAAGAGTTTCCTGCACAGCCTACGAGCCCGTGGGGAGCAATCGGAACGGGAAATGCATTGTCTGGGGGAAACCCCTGGGCTGTGATGCCAGCTGGGTATCAGGGACCCGCCTGTGCCCCTCTGTGGTATGGCAGGGCCCGTGCTGGTTATCAGCCTCCGCTCTTCCCGGGAAGAGATGGGAAGGCTCCCAGTGAGCCCAGATTGTCCGCGTGTCCTGTCTCACACCCCAGGCCGCTTCCCCGGAGCCGTAAGAGCTTCACAGCAGGCCCGGGTGCTTCATGGCAAACCCCAGGACAGGCGGCAGCAGGCACTGGTGGTCCCCGTAGCCCCCTGGGCACAAAGCCACAGGACTCCCGGGCTGGGGCTCCTGTCTTACACCCCTCCTGCTCTGGGACGTTTTCCCTGCCAGGGCCCCGCTGAGCCACGCGCAGCCTCGTCCCTGCGACACGCGGCCCTCGCCACAGTTATGCCAGCCTGTGCGTGGAAGTGGGTCTGCAACACACCACCAAGCTGCCGCGCCGGCTAGGGCTCTGTTTTCTACCCCAAAACACGCGGATCTGGCGTGAAATGTGCCCGCTGCAGGCGGTGCCTGTCCAGCCACGCTACCCCGTGCCCCGCCCCGTGCCCAGGGAGGATCCCCCTTTCCTGAGCCCTCCCCTGTGTCCTGGCTGTGGTCCCATCACCCCAATAAAGCACCGGGGCAGAGGGGACCCACCTCAGCCACCCCCAAGCACTCCCTGCCCCAGGACACCCTGGGCTGGGGGCTCCTGCCGGCCCTGTCACCCCGTGCAAACCCCGGGGGCTCTGCCCACAGTCAGGGCCCGGGCACCCCCACCCTGCAAGCCCTGGTAAGGGTGGGGGGCAATAGAGGCTCCCGGCAGGGGTGAGGAGGATAGGTGGGTGGCATGGAGCAAAGAGGAGACCTGAAAGGGGCTGGAAGGAAAAGGGGGGGGGGGGGTGGAAAGGGGAAAATGGGAAAACGGGAAAAAGGGGGAAAAGGGAAAAGAAAACGGGAAAACAGGAAAATGGGAAAAGGGAAAGGAAAATAAAATGAAAAGGAAAATGGAAAATCGAAAAGGCAAAAAGGAAAAGGAAAATAAAAGAAAAAGAAGGAAAAGGGGAAAGGAAAATAAAGGAAAAGGGGGAAAAGGAAAAGGGGAAAAGGAAAAAGAAAATGGAAAGAAAAAGGAAAAAGGAAGATGAAAAAGGAAAAGGAGAAACAGAGAGAGGAAAGAGGGAAACGACAAAGAGACAGAAAGATTATAAAACAAATGTAAAAAGGCAAAAAAGAAAGAAACGAAATAAAACCAAAACCGGGAAAGGAAGACGAAAGGAAGGGAAGGACAGAATGAAAGAAGGAGAGAGAAACAAAGGATGAATAAAATGCGGGCGAAACGGGGATGGAGAGGCGGAAGGACGGGGGGAGAGGCCGAAGGAAGGAAGCAGCGAAGGAAAGCAGAGCGGAGGGGCGAGGCGCGGGTCTCTCCCTTTCCCCGCTCCTCGCCGCCCGCCCGCATCCCCCGGCATCGATTAACGTCCAGGTGCTTTGAAGAAAATAAAGTCATTTATTGTCAAAGCATCCAACATACCCAGATAAACTATAAAGTTTAATAAATCTTTTCGAGAGAGGGGGGAGGAGGAAAAAAAAAAAAAACAAAACCAAATGGAACCCAAACCGGAAAGGAAAGGTGACACGGAACTACCGAGACTCCATTTCACGGGCACCAAGTGACACTGCAGCGGCGGGGCCTCCCCGCCCGCAGCTTCATATCTAAAATAAAAATTTACCCCGACATATAATTATTATTACATCTAAACCATAAGTGCTTAATAATTTAAGTAGAAATGTATGACAAATGCATCAATATGTTGCAATATATGACATTTTAAAAATGTATTTTAAGTCATTTGCTTTTTTTTTTTCCTTTCTTTTTTTCTTCTTTTTCCCCGGTGCTCTTTTTTTTTTTTTTTCTTTTGTCTTCCTCTTTTTTTTCTTCTTCTTCTTCTCGTCTTCTCCCCTGCCGCCCTCCCCGCCCTTCCCCGGAAAGTGAAAACGCGTGCATCGAAAGGAAAGGAGAGCGAACGGCGGGCTGCCGCGGATCCGGGGGTCCGGGAGGGGGGGTCCCCGCTAGTTGTGCGAGGTCATGTGGCGGGAGAGGTGGTGCCGCTCGCGGAAGGACTCGTTGCAGATGGGGCACTTGAGCTTCTCCTCGCGGCGCCGCTTGACCAGCGGCTCCAGCGCGTACTCCTTCTTGTGGTGCGAGCGCATGTGGTACACCAGGTCCGAGGTCATGCGGAACGAGGCGTTGCACTTGGCGCACCAGTTCTGCGCCGGCAGGCACAGCGAGGTGAACGACGGCGGCAGCAGCGTCAGCGCCGACGGCAGCTGCAGCTGCAGCGGCCCCGCCGCCGCCACCGCCGCCGAGCTCTTGGGCCAGAAGGCGGTGGCGTAGAGGAAGGGGCTCTGCTTGGGCAGCCCCCCGCCGCCGCCGCCACCTCCGCCGCCCCCCGCCGCCTCACCGCCGCCCGGCAGCTTGACGGCCAGTGCCTCGGCAGCGTAAAGGCGGGCGGGGGCGGCGGGGCCGTCGGGGCAGGGCTCGCCCAGCCCGCCCAGCTTCTGGCCCAGCACCAGCGGCGGGACGTGCGGGAAAGAGCGGGTGGGCTGGGAGAAGGCGCTTTTCCGCTCCTCCGGGCCGCCGCCCGGGCCGCCGGGGCCGGGTCCCCCCCCGCCCAGCTGCGGCACGGAGGTGAAAGCGCTGCCCCGCGCCGGGCTGCCCCCCTCCAGGCGGGCGGTCAGCGGGCCCCCCGGGCCGCCGCGGGGGCACAGCCCCGGCTCCCCGCCGCCCGCTCCCGGGGCGGCGGGGGAGGTGCGCTCCTGGCCGTCCTCGGGGCCGCCGCCGCCGTCGGGCTCGGGGCCGCGGGCCGCCTTCTTCACCTCCACGAAGGCGCTGCGCTTGGCCTCCCCGGTCTCGGGGCTGGGCGGCGCGAAGAGGCGGCCGCCCTCCTCCAGGCCGCAGTAGGAGCCGGCCGCCCGGTACTGCTGCTGCTGCGGGGCGCAGCCCGGCTCCTCCTTGGGCGCCGACGGCAGCCCGGGCCGCTCCGCCGGGAACCGGCCCCGCGAAGCCGCTCCGGGGCCCCGCTCTTCGTCCTCATCCTCGTCCTCCTCCTCCTCCGGGGGGAACCGCCGCTTGCCCCGCCCGGCCGGCGGCGCGGGGCCGCTCTGCGCAGGGGGCGGCCGGCCCGGGGAGCCGCCGCGGGAGTTCTCCAGCTCCCGCGCCAGGTTGTGGAAGTCCGTGGAGGGCTTGGTGCTGGCGGCCGCGCCGCCACCGTCGGGGGCGGGGAAGGCGTGGTGCGGCGGCCCCGCGGGCTTGCCGAACTTGGCGGCCTCTTGCTCCTTGCCGGCGCCGTCCTTGCCGCCGGGGGCCGGGGCGGCGGGGCCGCTGTCGGGGCCGTGCAGGCGCTTGGGGCAGCGGAAGCGCAGGTGCGCGGCGAAGGGCAGCTCGAACTGGAAGCGCTGGCTGCACTCGGGGCAGGCGAAGGGCGGCGAGCCTGCGGCCGGGCGGGACGGGGCGGGACGGGACGGACACACGCAGAGACGGGGGAGCCGTCAGCCGGGGCCGGTGACGGGGTGTACCCGCGGGATCAAGGGAAACGGGGACCGGGGCTGTCCCGACGCGGGCCGCTTGTCCCCGCCCGGCCTCCCCCCTCCCCACCACGGCGGTCCCCGGTCACCCGCGGCCGCGGGAAGGGGCGCGGGGGGGCCGCGCAGGGCACCCACCGTTGGTGCGGGCGGGGGCCCGGGCGGGGCCGAGCAGCAGCAGCTCGGTGAGCTCCTTGCCGTACCACACCAGCAGCTCCTCGTCCTTGGCGATGCGGCGCAGGGAGCGGTAGAAGAGCTGCCCGCTCTTGATGTAGGCCTCCAGGTTCTGCTCCTCCCGCTCCCGCGCCGACTGCACCAGCCGCAGCCACATCAGCCCCTCCGACGAGCCGTTGGCCGCCGACGTGTCCACCTGCGAACCCCGCTTTCACCACCGCGCACGGACGGACGGACGGGCCGGCCGGCGGGAGGCAGCGTCCCGGCGGCGGCGGGGCCCCCGCACCCCGCTTCGGGGGCGCGCTCGGGTTCCGGCCGTCGGGGCGAGCGGCGGGGCGCGGCAGGCGAGCGACTCTTACCCGGAAGATGTAGGGGACGGTGCGCTTGTCGGTGGACTTGAGGGCGATGAAGGCGATGCTGTCGTAGAGGGACGTGTGGCTGAGGACGCAGGGGCCAAAAATGGCATTTTCCGGGATGTCGCAGGTGGTGTAAACGCTGGTGAAAATGTCAGTCAAGCACTGCTGGACCGTCTTGGCGTCCCCGTCCCATATTCCCCGCGGGACGCCGGCGTCCTCCATGCCTGCGGGCGGAGAGCGGGGCCGAGCCGAGATGTTACAGCCGCAGCGCTGCGCCCAGACGCGGCCGCGACCCGCCGGCGAGAACACAGCACAATTTAAAAAAAAAAATAAATTGTAATCAACACGCAATTTAAAAAATATACAAAAATAAGGGGTAGGCGAGGACTGTCACCGTCCGGGGAAAAAAAAGAACCGAACAAAACAGGAGGGCGAGCAGCGCGGGGAGCGGGCGGCCAGCGCGGGGAGGCCGCCGCGGTTCGCTCAGAGCGGGAGCGGGGCCGGCGCGGGGGGGAGCGGCGGCCGGGGGCTGCAGCCGGTACCCCCGGGCTCCGCGGCCCCGCCGGAGGGGAGCGGCGCTTGTCATTGTCACCGAGCGCTCGGCGGCGGCCCGGAGCGGCGGACGTGCGCCTGCCCATTACCATAATCCGGCACCCTCCCTCCCAGACTTTAATTAAAAGCAGCGAGCAGAGGTAATTATTTTTACCTCGACACGCGTATTCATGGAGCAGGGTGAGCCCCGGCTGCCGCGCTGTGCGGGGGGAAGGATGCGGGCGGAGGCCGGGCGGGCAGGGAGCGGGCAGGGGATAACGGGCAGGGGATAACGGGGACAGGGCAGGGGACGGCGGGGATGCCCGCGCCTTCCGCCGTGCGCCGCGGTACGGAGCCCGGGGATGGAGCTGGGCGCCCGGGCTACGGGCGGCGGGGCCCCTTCCCAGCCGGTTACTGCAAGGCCGCCTTTCCACCGCCCCATCTGGCATCGAAACCAATCCTCTCGGCTTCGCTCGGGAACGCACCGGCGTTTCCCTCGGCGCGCCGTTCGTACCCGGGGCCGCTCGCACCGGGCACGGCCCCGCCGCGCCGCCTTCCTCCTCCGTTTTCTGGAGGCGATCGGCGCCCCAGGAACTCGGCCCCCGGAGCGGCGGCGCAGAGATCCTCGTTCTCCCCCTCCCTCCCCGGGAGCGAGGGCCGCGGGCCGGGCGCTCTCACCGCCTCCCGGTGCCGGTGCCGCCCGCCGCGTCCCCTCCCCGAACCGGTAATTCCGCCAAACGAAACCTAGGGCCGCCGGCGGCCCCCGCCAAACTTTCCGCCCGCTGCCGCCGGGCCCCGCACGGCTCCCCGCGGCCCCGCGTCTCCCCAGCCCCCCCGGCCCGCCCCGACCCCGCGGCGCTGCCTCCCCCCCGCCCGCCCTTTGTCCGGCCCGGGCGGTGCCGGGGCCGCTCCCGCAGCCCGGGCAGGGCCACCGCGCCCCGGCCCCCCGCAGGGGCAGCGCCCCGCATTGTTCCCACCGGCGGGGCTGCCCCGCCGGCACTCACCGGGAGAGCGGGCCCTCGCCCCGAGGAGCGGTGCGGCGGCAGTGTCAGTGCGGGCCCATGGCGGGGGGCGGCGGGCCGGGGGCGGGCGGGCGAGGCGAGCGGTGCAGATGGACGCGGTGCAGTGAGTGACTGGCACGCAGACACACACTTTTTGTTTGCTGCACATAATCTGCCCAATGACGCGTGACAGCCCACGTCCCCTCCCTTTAACCCCTTCGGGGGCTGTCCGCTCGCCGCCCGCCCGCCCGCTCCTCACCTGGCCCCGCCGGCGGGCACCTGCGGGGGGACACACACACACGGGGGCACCCCCTCGCTGGCCCTTCCCCGCGGCAGCGTGCGGGTTGGGGGGCCGCCGCTCCGGCCGGGGGGACCCGTCGGGCGCCTGCCCGCTCTGCCCTCCCACCCGCCGGGCAGCCCCCAGACCCGCGGGTACCGGGGTACCGGCGGGCAGGGATGCCGGTGCCGAAGGTCGCACTCACCTCCGGCCCCGCTCCGCCCGCGCTGCCGCGGCGGGGCCCGACGTGCAGGCGGGCAGCGGGGGCAGGCAGCCCCGGGGGTCTTCGCTGCCCGGAGCGGAGAGGGGGGCGCAGCCGACGGGGCGGCCCCGGCCTCCGCAGCCCCTCGCCTTCCCGGGGCGCGAGGGAGCGCACGGGCCCGCACCCCGCAGACGCGGGGCTGAGGGACGCGCAGGCGGACGCGGTAAGAGAAAGCACCCGCGGAGGCTCGGTGCCAAAATAAGGGTTTTACCGCACGGAAAATGTGTTTACCCGTTCCTCCCTTATCGCCCTCATTTCAGACACAAAACAGATTTAAAAAAAAAAAATTAAAAATAGAATTAAAAGCCCCCTGCACTAAACAAAAGAGGACACAAAGCGTTTTCCAGAGGCGAACGGAGCGTTGTTTGCAATCAGAGAGTGGGCTGATGTTTGGCTTTCAAATTCACTTATCCTCTACATAATTACGATTTTCCTTGCATTAGGATTAAAGGCTGCATATAATATGCTTTCAACATTTATCTTATTAATTCGACAAAACACAGCGTCTCCTAAAACGGACATTGTCATAACATTAAAAAAAAAAAAACCGCCAGTCTGTAAAAATTTGGATTTCAATTCCTGCTTCAAAGGGTTTTCTTTTCCCCCTTTTCCTGTTTTTTTTTCCCTTTCTCCTTTTTTTTTTTTAATGTTAAAAAAAAAAAAAAAGCTGCAGCTCTCGCTGTGTGATATAAATTGTCCGAATGACTGTCATTAGCAGGAGGGAAAGAAAACCTACGCGTTATTTTTATTCGTGAGAATTTTAAGGGACACCACGGTACATAAACTATCTCGAAATTGCTTCGACATCATCTCAGCCGCCGAAATTCCCCGGTACTCCAAAGGACCGCAGCGGCATTTACGAGCATTTATTCAGCCTCGGAAGCTCCCGTAAAAGCGAGTCCCCGGCAGCAGCCCCGCACAACGGCGCGTTTACCGCCGCGGACTCTTTCCATTCAAGTTTTGGCTTCCGCGCACCGCGACAGGGCAGCGCCCACGGCAGAGCCCACGCGGTCCCCGGCATCGGGACCCCCCGGCCGTGCGGAGCGGGGGCAGGAGGCGGCCGCTCCCCCTGGGCCCCGCCAAAAGCCGCAGCGGGATTTTAGGAGGGGAACGGTGAAGGTGCGCACGGGCCCGATCCGGCCCCAGCCCCGCCGCGGGCCAGGGTCCCATGGCGGGGCGGGGGGGGGTTGGGGAGAGAGCGTCTGGCTCTGACCTCCCTCCGCGGGTTCCCCGACGGCACCGGCGCGGTACGGGGCTCCCGCCGACAACAGGCTCCCGGGGAAGGGGACCGGCGCTTGGGCTCGGAGTGGCTCGGGGAGGGCGGCCGGAGACCCACGGACACGCGGGGGGCGGCTGCCGTCCAGCCCCAGGGAGGTGGCCTGGGCTCTGCCGCTCCCTGGCCGAGGGGACAGGGCAGCTGCGGGGGTCAGGGACCGGCGGGGGAGTGGTGCCCGGCCCCCACTATCGCTCAGCCTTCCCCAGGGATGCGCCAGCTCTCCGCCCGTGGAGAGAGACCGTGGGGATGGCAGCCACGGCCCGAGGATAAGTCAGTTTGGGAGGGCAAGGCACCCTCCCGCCTACACAGGGGGAGCCTCCTCTTTCCCCCCGGATTTCACCCAGCAAGGCGAGAGGGAAAGCGGCCACGGGAGGCTGCGCAACCTGTGCTCAGAAACACTCCGGCATCCCTCTGGAAATGCTGCCTCCAGGTTGCGGCACACGCCTGGCCTGCGGATGTACGGTTATTCCTTGGGGGAGACACACGCACCGCCGAGAGGCAGCGCACAGGTGACTCTACTGTAAAGTCACCCGTGAAATAAAATCACTGAGAAAACAGACAAATTCCCAGGAGCGCACAGGCTTTGCCAGGACCGCGGCGAGGAGGGACGAAGGGAACACCCGGAGCTGCCTTGCTCCCAGCTCTGCCCGCTGCTGCCAGGCGCAAGGCTGGCCCGCGGTCCCTGGTGAGGAGCACACCCGGTGGAACGGAGCAGCTACTCAAAACCAAGCAGGAGCCACAAGCTTTCTTGGTGCCTGAAGAAACGCAGGCAGAACAGTCCCCTTCCCCCGAGACACCCACGGCAGCTAGGCCTGTGTAGTGGAAATACATCGGGGCCTCAGCTGAATGCCAAATCGTCCTTTCTGCATTTCACTGATACCAGCCTTGCGGAAGGTGCCTTTCCTCCGGAGGTCCTGTACTGGGGCATCAGCAGCATCGCTGCCACGCTGCAGAAGAGCAAACGGCAGCGCTGAGAAGTGGCCTTTCTCCCACCAGCAATCTTTCAAGCAGGGACAAGGAGCCTTCTGAGACTCCTGTCCTATCTCGGCTCCAGCTCAGCTCCCAAGCAAGCCTGCAATCCCCAACCCTTCCGATTTCTGCTGACCCTTCAGCCGCATCTCACTGATGCTTGCGGCAGCGCCTGGGACTCCCAGGTCAAGTCACCACCATGCTACCAAATGCCACGCTACCCTTTGTGCCAGATGCCAGCTCCGGCTGCGGTTCTTCCCAAGCAGGAGCAAACCCTCCTGCTCCCCCAGGAGCCTCGGGCAGCTGCAACGGGACTCGGCATCCCTTCCCTGCCCCTTTCCTCAGCGCTCAGAGGTGCCGTAAGCACCTCGGCTATTTCTTCAGCTCCAGCTGGTGCTTGAACTCCCCTGTACTTCTTTCCAAGCACACGCAAAAACTAGTTAGAAATATTAATTTGTATATTCACCAAAGAGTCACAGAAATTTTTTGGTAACTGACCAGAAAACAGACCACTGAATGAAACACAGCGTGGCTGGTTAAACAGTTAATATATAGCCCCAAATAGCTTCTGACTTTCTGTCTCAAAATTATTTTTCCCAACCACAGCTTTCTGTTTCTCCTCCTTATTTGACCTGATAATAGCCCCGAGGTTTTAAACGCAGAAAGCTTTTGCCTAGCTTTAGCTGCCTTAAAATGTTTAAGGGCCTGCTAGCAGGTGTTATGGGCTACAGGGGACAGAAAAGGGAGAGAAACGGAGGGAGAACCCTGTAGGGCTGAAGCTGACTTCTGCCTCCTGTCCACCCTCGGGCCTTCCTGTCTCTGCGTGCCACTGCCCGCGGCCCACCCCAGGGCCAGAGCCCACCTCGTCGCACGGCCCTCGGTCATCCTCTGGCTTCGCGTGAGGCTGTGCAGGAACCAAGGGCTGATGGCCAGCACGCTGAGGCTGGCGGTGAGGGTGACCGGGGATGGTGCCGAGAGCTGCTCCCAGAGGGGTAGGGTTCTGCTGCCCCTGGCCCACAACTGCCCAGCACGGGGTGCAGCCGAGTTGGACAGTGCTAGGCTCCCCTCCTTCAGGAGATCTGGGCTCTGCCACGAACGCTGGGCAGCCTGACCCGGGTGTCTCGGCCTCGGTGGTGTTTGGTTTATGAGGATGTCACTCAGAACTCCCCACCGGGACCCTGGGTGGCCATCGTCCGTGTTACCCCTGGACAAGCCCTGGCAGGAGCCGGCTGCCCAATGTATTCCCATCAGGCGGATGATCCGCACCTGGGATGGCCTCTTCCCTCACAGTGCAGCCGGCGCGCTGCCGAGGCCCTGGCTGCTCCCGAGCACGGCAGTCCCCACAGTGCGCAGAGGTTCCCTGAACCCTGGCAGAGAGGGGGTGGGGAGAGCGCTGAAAGGACGGACAGACGGGGGCCGGGGGGGGAGGCAGGGAAAAAAAGAAAGATGCAGAGGATTTCAGCTCCCACTCTGCTACAGCGACCTGATGTGGGGTGCGTGAAGGAGCTTGAAACTTAAAAAGATTTATTTTCTCTAGTCATAAATCTCATCCCGTTGTTCCTCTGACCAACCAAGCATGATAAAGTCCTTTTCCATAAAGTATTCAGTATTAAAGCCACAAAGCTCACCCAATCAGTAGCCATCTGCTTCTCCCATAACTGCTGCTCCAGAAGCAGGGAAAAGCGGCCAGAAGAGAAAGGGCACCACTGTTACGGCTCCTGGACAAATGAGGAGGCACTGAATAGCAGCCGAAACCTTTGGTTTGCCTTGTATATCTGTATCTATAGAGACAGAGGAAGAAAGGAAGCATTATATTGATACAACAATTGTAAAACAAAAAAAGGAAGAGGCATCTAAAGGGCAATACAGCGAGCATCAGCGGGCCCCGCGTAACAGGGATGCTAACAGATTTATGGAAACCTTTAATTGGTTTCCAATTGAAAGATAAGGAGGCCGAGGGAAAATCCGACGCGATCTGCGTTACGCCCGCGCAGTGTGCTCAGCGCCCTCATTATTTTGATACCCCCGGTGTCCCCCCCGCTCCCCACTTGACTTCTAGCCGACTGGGGCGGGGGGGGGGGAAGACTCCCTCCCGCAGTCACTCGGGGCTGAAGGCACCTGAGCGACCCCTCCCCAAAAGCATCCGGTGGGCGGGACGCCCCCAGCACGGGGTGACGGACAGGGGTGTCTGTGCCCCAGTCCTCCCTGCAGGCACCACCGGGCAGTAACAGCCCGGGGGCTGCGGGAGCCAGGGGTTTGCCCCAAAATCCCCCCACCCGCGGCCGTGGGCAGTCGCCCCGGGACCCCGCCGGGATAAGCACCGCCCCCCTCGGCCAGGCCGCCTCGGGGATGAGTGCCGGGACGGGGCGGGGGGGAGGAGCCGGCCCCCCGGGCCGCGCCGGGGAAATGCCCCTTCCCCCCGATGGAGGGCAGGAGAGGAAAGAGGAAACCCGGCCGCCGCCGGCCCCGGCCCCCTCCCGCCGCGGACTGGGCTGGGGGGGGGACGGGACCGCGCCCCCGCCCAGCCCCCAGCCCCTCGTCTTCCCCGGCCGGGGCACGGCGGGAGCGGTGCTGGAGGGACCGGCTGGAGCCCGCCTGGAACCCCCAGAAAAAGGACGAGGGGCTTTTTGTCCTTTTTTTTTTTTTTTTAATTTTTTTTTTTTTTCGTCCCCTGGCACGTGAGGGAAATCAGCACAAATATGATTTACGCACCGATTTAAACCACGGGCGAGGAGCCGGAGACACCAACGCATCACCCTCCCTCGTAGGGGTTTTGTTTCTCTCTTGTAGAAACGCAAGCGAGATGGTACGCCGCGTTGAAGGCACAAGTTACGCCTCAGCTTTTCCCAAGCTCTCGCGTGTCCAGCAGCACTGTATTATGTCAAAAATCTGGCATGGCAGGCAGTGGCACATCTGCTAGGTGTGGATGACATTCATTAGCCAAGGTTCTCTGCTAAACGGCCTGCCAGAGTCTCCGCAGTGCTGCTCCAGCACCAGTCACTCCTCTGCTGCCAGCTCAATGGCAGTCCTGCTTCGGGGATGGCTTCCGTCCACGCTGGCAAGAGAAACAGAGGAAACAATGCATTTAGATGTTTGGGATGCGAGTGAGGCAGCACATGGGAGCAGCAAGCAGATGCAGCAGACGAGGAGATGAAGTCGTGAAGTGTCATTTAATAATTGCAGCACAGGGGAGATGTACTGGCAGGTCGAGGTTTGGGAAGGAAAAGCCTTAACCCCTTTTCCAACCCACAGCGCAGGCAGCAGTGAATGCTTTTTAAATGGAAAGGTGATGACACTAATTCAGAAAATCTGCTTGTTTGCACCCAAAAAGGATACAGAGCCTCTTCAGCAAGGGGACACTGCATGTCAAGACAGCCTGCATGTCGGAGACATCCAACTCATCGATGTGCCAGTATCACACCTCCTGCATCCCTGAGCCTGGGCTTGGGATCCAATGGTCCGGCAGCCAAGGTGCCTTTTCAGATAGCGTTGTAGCTGACTTGTGCAGAGGTTTTCTTCCTTGTTTTAGTGAGGTCTTTCGGGAAATAAACCCAAGCACCTTTGACGCAGGTTTCCTGAGTGCGAGCTCTTCTGAGCCCCACAGAAGGGGAGGCAGGGCAGGCCTGCAGCACCCACCTCTCCCCCGCCCAGTGCACCAAGCCCAGAACCGTCCTCCTGCCCAGGCACCGCAGGAGCGGGCCGCAGCGATCTGCTGCGTCATCAGCCCGGCTCAGGTGGTCCCTCCTCTGCCGAGGTCTACGCGCTGCCATCTGGACAACCTCCCTGCCTGTGACTTAGCGGGCTGAGTGCTGGTTTTGACATCTTGGTTCACAGCCTGGAACGGGCAGCTGCGTGACTGGGGCAGGCTGGGCACTCACCGCGCTCTCTTCGGAGCTGTGCGGAGGCCAGGAGCACCCGCTCCGCACTGCTACCATCATCCGTCTGGGAAGAGACACCCCATTTCCCTCCTGCAAAGGTCCTAATTCCGACAAAGGAATTAAAACAGCTCGGGATGAGATGGATGTGAAGGTGTTCATCTTCCCCTCCTATTACTCTGAAAATTACAACCACCTACTGAGGTTTGAATTTGAGCCAGGACTTGGTTTTCAGCCATCCCAGGAAGCAACCTCAAACAGGTGCTCAATGAAAGCTCCCCTCATCCCTCCGCCCACCCTCGATTTCCACTCCCACTTCTATTTCTGTTTGCATCCATCCATTCAAGTAGTGGTTCGTACAATGTGTAAAACGCTACCTACACACAGCAGCACGCAGTCTTTGCCTCACAGATGAATTTCTGTGACAGCCTCACTGTATTCAATCTCCACCTACTGCTCACGCTGTCAGAGGCCACTGGTAGCTCCCAGTGCCTTTTTGACTTATTTCAGCCAAATAATTACAGGCTGTTCCCACCAGTGCTGACCTCTCTGCCATTCCCACTGCTACTAAATCTCCACACAGCCCTTCCCGCAGCGCCCCAACAGACCCGCATCCAGGCTTGCCTCACCAGGCTGGCATGCCGCAGTGTGTCACTGCCTGTCTTGAACCCCACGCGTGCTCTGCTCGAGGCTTACCGGACAACTCTTCCCACAGCCCATGGTTGCTGCTCCCCCCATTTCCCCAGCCCAGCTGTCTGCGGTGGCTCAGGCTCAGCCTCAAGCCCTTCTCCTTTCAGCCTTCTGCTCCCACCTCTCTGGGCAGTCACTCTGCTCCGGCTGTGTTCAGGGTTGAGCCTCATCCACCTTCTCTTTCTGCACTGGGTTTGCCTCTGCTCTGATTAGTTGGTTGTCCTCCACCAACTACATGTATGGAAATTATAAAGTGTTTCCCCAATTTCCTTCTTTAAGTGGTTTAACACTTGCTGTACCACACCAACATCCTTCTGGCACCGCTGTGTGGATCCTGTAACGTACTGTCCTCAGACACTGGAACCGTGTGCGTTTTAAGAGCAGGAACCAAACAGGGGGCTAGAGATGTGGTACCTCTCCCCGACCTCCAAACATTATACCTCTGTTTAAATACATGAGTGATCCCCTTTGATTGACTGCCATGCTTGAGGCTAAGCCTGTTAAGTGCTGACAGGGCGGTGGTCTCTGTGCAGAGGAGTCAGGGGAGAGCGGGGCACAGCTCCAGAGGGGAGCTGCGGCAGTGGGACACGGGGCCTGGCGCTCCTTCAGCTGCTCCTGGCGCTCTGCACCACCAGCATCGGGCTCCCCGCAGTCTGGCATCTCCATTGACATCAGCCACGTGAATGCAGTCATCACCAGGGCTGCCAAGATGGGGGAGAAAAATGTATTGTAAAAACTCAAGCCAAAACAAAAGCCTGATTTTATTTTCTAATTTCAGGTTGGACTCTGTGGTCATTGTGTTTGACACCGTATTTCATTTTATTTTCAAGGTGTTTCTCACATGAGCCATCAGAATTGTGTTCATTGTCACTATTTTCAGAGAACCATGTGGGAGAGAACAGTTACTGCTGCTCCCGCAATGAGGGCTCTGTGCAGAAAAGCTCTCATGCACGTGTCTCCTTCCCTCTCACAGGATTTCAAGCATGTACTTAGATTTAAAGCCTAAGTACTTTTTGGAACAAGGAACGTCTCTCAGAACTGGGACTCGATTCAAAATCTGTACATCCACAGAGCTCTGTCTCTTAACTCTTTGCTTTTTAAGCACTAGAAAATCTCCTGCCTCAGCAGAACAAAACCGTGTCACGCCGTTAGACACATTTCCTGGCACGTGCACGTTCTAATTCACAATCCCACCGTTTCTTCCTCCTTTTCCTTTGCTTCTCTTTGGGTGCTATGTATTATGTTTTACTGTATGTACTCCTACACGCTGCTTGCACAATGTTTTGCATGATCTAATATTCTTTGTTCAAAACTGCAAAAAAAATCTAAATAAAGACTATAGTGTGTCGCATCAGTATAGGCATCAGCTAACATTTTCTATGGCATATGGTACTTCAGAAGCCATATGTACCACTGTTTAGTGATTCTGGCAAAGAGGCACAGAATGGTGAAATCCAACTGCCAGGATTTCTGAAAACAAATATGTAAATGCTCCAGTGCTTTTGTTATTCATAACATACCTCTAACACAGCACATACAATATGCTGTTCATTCTGTAACTAGTACACTACTAAACTATATTTGCTTCAGTTCTCATTTTAAAAGATTTTTTTCCTTCTGTGCACGATTCCTCCATCCTTTCTGTCAAAATCAAGTTAAACGGCAATTCAGAAAAAAAAAATCATTTTATCTATTTTCCAGGACACACTTTTCGGGGGGACTGCACATCTACACGAAGGTCTCATATCAGAACAAAGACAGACGTGGTTTCACCGGTCTGAGAACGCCCGTTATAACCAGTGGAAGGAAAGCGAGGAAGGAAAGCGCATTTAACGAGCGCAGTTGTGCGGAGTGAGGTCTGTTCAACCAGGAATAACCTCCCAGGGAAAGCGGCTGGCTGGCCCCACACGCGGGCTAATGCAAAGCCAGCAGGCTGACAAACCCTTCGGGAACGCGCGCTAGGAAACAATAGTTGTGAGGGAAAGAGGCGTTATCAGACACGTGCGCAAAGGTAAAGGGCAGCTGCCGGCCTCTGACCCGGCCTGGGATGGGTGCTGGCAAGCCGAACTCCATCACCAGCCGAGGAACAAAGGAGAAGCTCCACGGCTGTGGGTTTGTCCCCAGGAGGGCCAGCAGCACCCGTGCGGGTGCCTTTGTGCCCCAAGTCAGAGCACAGAGCTAGGGCAGCACTGACCTGCACTGCCTCCTGCTTTTTCGGGTGAGCAGCGCTTGCCACCAGTCCGTCCCAACGCTCACGTAGCGTGTTCCTGCGTCAGCAACAGCGCTTCAGACTCCCCGGTGATGGCCAGAGCTCTCCCACCACAGCCAGCATGGGCAGATGGAGGAGAACCAGCAGCTGATGCCTTCACCCACCTCTGGCAGCACTGCTTGGTGGTGCCCCTCACCTGCAGAGAGCCTGTCATTTTCACCCAGGATTTTGCTATGTGAAGAATTTCAAAATGTTGCTACTTAACATTCAGCTTCGCTATTCACAACAAACGTTTTAAAATTCCCTGTCACCACCAAGGCCTCTCTGTCTTGCGGTTCACCAGTGAACATGAGGACTGAAATTACGAGAGGGGTCAAGTTGTTCTGCAGCTCACTCCTGCCTCGTCTGCAGCCAGCCTGCCGTGAATCCCTGTCACCGCCAGCGCTCGGCACCCCTGCGGCTGGCAGCAATGCCAGGCAAACCTCCGGGGTTAGGCTGGTTCCTTTTCTGGTCTGTTCCAGGCAGCGGCTGATACAAGGTCAACATAAGAAATTTTGGCTTTGAGCATAAGAAGTGCCCGGATTAGAAAAAGAGACAATTAGAAAGTGATAAGTGGCAAAAAGCTCGTAAGAAGCCAAAAATAAAAGAACAAACAAGCTAACAATCTGGCTATCAAAAAAAGCCACATTTCTCCCTTACTGTGGTAAAAATCGACAATGCAGCAACCACAGAATATTTCACAAGATTAAAAAGTCTATGAGGTGGGCAAAAAACCCAACAGTCCCACACCGCCAAAAAGTTAAAGCTGTGGACAACCCTGAGAAAACCACGTGAATACACGAGAGGGCCTCCGCGCCGTCCTGGGCCGCACCACGCTGCCGCGCGAGAGGAAGCCACCGGGAAAGGCAGGCGGCTCGCGCCGCGCTGACGCCTGATGAGACGCAGCGCTAATGGCACGGCCGCACTGTCAGACAAACAGCACAAAGGGACGGGAGCCAAAACAAGAGCGCGCTGATGGAACTGGTTCACGTACACTGGCATTTACGGCAGAGCAAAGGTCAGTCTTGTATCACCGCATGTGAATCCCTCTGCAGTGAGCAGGCTGGTGATTTAATGGGCTACGAATGAAAATTTATCAACATCCCGTGGGTCGCTGCCCCTACTTCTTAACCCGCTGGCAGAGGCTCTGTTTTTTATTGAGGGGGGCTATACATGTCATAGTTGCCTGCTCATGTTAAGAGTAAATGTGACCTCATCCCACAGAGCTTGCTACCGCTTATCTGACAACAAACTCTTTCTTTAGGCACACAAGTTACCAGGAGCGTCCTCACTTGAAACCGTCTGAACAGTTAAGGGCATGAAGGGAGGGCGAGAGGAAAGCTGAAGGTGTATTGCGTAGCTGCTAGCACATCTGCACTCTTCCCTTTATCCCATCTGTGAGCTCTGCATCAGAGGAAATAAAACATCACTACTGCAGAACAGGGCAGGTACTCCCCTTCTCCACTGGAACGCCGTTTCCTCAGCCAGCTGAGCACCCCATAGGCCCATGGCAGGGCAGAGCCCTCCAGAGGGAGATTCGGAGCTCACATCGGCCATCTTCCTATCGCTGCCACAAAAGCTGCCCTGTTTATATGGAAGAAGAGTCCTTACGTGGGATGTAACCCCCCTCAGCAGACTTGCTCCCTCTCCTAAATCACCATCCATGATCACATCGCGACAGTAGCCTAAAAAGGGTAGAGCTATCTCAACATTTCTGTACTGACAAAAACGTAGCTTTGCATCTCCTCTGCCCACAATTTCCATTGAGGTCCTCATCGCTGCATTTCTGGTCCCTCCATCTGGAGCGTTGCCTCTGGCTGCCTACATGAACTATTGGGTTATTTCTCTCCCCGTTATTCCTGGAAAGTTCCTGTGAAACTGGCTGCATCCAGTGTACTTTTGTTTTACCAGACCCAGCTCAGTTTTGAAACCCCCTGAGGTCCCTGAGCTTTCACCAGCAGCTAAGAAGAGAAGAAAAAAAAAAAAAAGACTATTCTGTTTTTACCCTTAAGGCTCCTGCACCTTTCACACTTTTCTCTACCTTTTTCTTTTCCAGTTGCAAACCAAATTCCTCATGGTGCTGGGTGGGAGCACAGGGGAACAAACTTCACTCCCTCCTTTCCTTCCAGCAGCCTTGGGCAAACCACCCAGCTGTCCTCTGCTTCCTTCTCGCTCTTGTGCAGGAGATGAGACTTCCCTACCTCGCCAAGGCGCTGTCAGAACAAGCCTCATGCCCTGTTTGGGGCACTGACGCTCCCAAACCCCTTCGGCTGCCTGGGCTGCAGTCCCCACAGCTGGGAGAAGTGTGGAGGGATTGGGAAAGGGATTCCCGATTTGTACTCCTGCAGAATGAACGATCGACATCTCTGCCGCTACTGCCAGTGCTCGCTCTGTGCCAGCTGGCAGAGCGTACTGCTCCCTGTTCTGAGGAACCCTTGCCACCCACCTTCCTCCCCACCGACGCCTGTGCAAGTCCGTCTGAGCGGCGGGGCGCTGCGGGCTTGGGGCAGGAGAGATCCAGCAAGGAGATGGTTCCCCTTCGGGTGCTCCTTTGCGCTGCGGGGGGGCAGCGGGCGCATCCCTCACTCACCTGAGTGTTCCCATGGGAACACAGAAGGGCTCTGTAACAGCCAAGTTTGGAACAGGCGCGTATGTGAAAAACTTCCGAAATAATATTTGAGTCCTCAGATGTTCAGCCATTTGCACATACTGCGCAAACACCTTATTTGCATAGAATTTGTATTTGTTGGTATTCACATTTGTGGGAGAACGCATACATTAGATTAATGTCATCACAGTTGATGGAGATCATCTGTGCCACAGTACCAGCTCGAGGCTGCGACTGTGTTCAGGGCCCCGCAGTATGCTGTGATCCCTCCCGCGCTCCCGGAAGGGCGACGCAGGACTACCAAGAGCCCGGAGAGCCGGCACGAGGCTGCAGACCTGGAAGTGGCCACACTGAGCCGCGAGCCTGGTCCTGGCGCGTTAGTCCGTTGATGAGGCTGTGCTAGGTTCTCAAAACAGGGAAGCTTAAGGATCTTTAAGAGCCACTGGCCAAAATGGCTTAGCCCACATTTCCAAAGGTGAAGTTAATGAAACTCTTTGGATTTATTCCTTTTGTTTACATGATCTTATATCACTCTCCCTGCTCACATCTTTAGTGCCTACACAGGGACATTCAGTTGTGAAACACTCCAACTAGGTGGTCCCTTTGCTTCACGCAACAGCATCCCTCCCTCTGTAAAACGGGCACGGTTGTTATTCACTCCCTGGTTTACCATGGCACCTGGGTGCTCTCGTCTGCTAGACAGCTGGAAACTGTCACTAGAGATGCTGTTCTCACAGAAGCGTTGCTAGGCTCAGTCAGATATTGTTTGTAAAGCAGATGGAAAACCTCAGAACAGCACTGCAGCAACAGAAAGCTCATTTTCTGCTAGGAAATTTTTGTTATTGGGCACTGTTTTCATCGGGTGACTTCACATCCCAGCAAGCCCACACGCCAGCACAGTCTCATAACCGTTTTGTTAACTTACTTCCATGACTGAAACCTGCAGCTTTACATCCCGGGGCAGGCCAACAGCCCCATTTCCACTGGCATGGCACAGGGAGCACCTGAGAGCAGCCAGAATCAGGGTTCACACCCCCCTGACAGCCAAAGCACTTGGGCTCTGTACCCCAGAGAGCCTTCCCATGCACCCCTGCTCCTTCCCTCAGCACCCACTCACACGCGAGCCCCTCACCTCGGCTCTCAGACCTGGGATCGGTCGGATTCCCACAGAGGCCACCCGCACCCCGCGCAGCGGCAGCTAGCACAGCTGCCCAGGAAGCACGATGCTGCGCTTCCCCGTCTCCAGCGCCACGGTGGGACCGGCCTTGGGAAGATGCGTGAGCAGCCTGAGCAAAACCAGATTTCAGCGGCCATCTTGCAGAAACTTGCACAGGTCAGTCAGCACAGAGCTAGATTCCTGCTGAAAAGCTGATGGTTTCACTCTCTTGACTCAGTCACAACCACCCCTGTGCATGGCAGCACGACGGACTGAAGGGCTTCACGCTGGTTTTGAGACCTCCACATCGCGGTTCACACTACACTACTGCTGCTCGTCCTTCTCCCTCAGGCTGTGCGTGACATGCCCACCTCAGGATATCCCCCCCACCCCCAAACAGAGTCATCATCTGCCGCTCGAGGGAGAGGTGCAGTTACCAACCGAGAGCCAAACGCTGCCCAGGCAACCACGTGTTTCTCCGAAATCTGTCTCAGTCTTGGTGATGCAACCAAAGGGAAGTAGGTCACACAAAGGAAGAGCGCACATCTCCAAATCTGTCTTTTTATCATTTTACGCTTACTCCGGTAACTTGCCAAGTAACGTAATTCTGGCAGCCGTTAATAGTTCTGCTGTTAAGAACGCGTGCCACCAACCTACGCTCTGGCTAAGTGCACAATCCAAGTGCTCAGATTTCTCCCTTGCACAGACACAGCTCCCCCGCCTCGCGGCAAAGGGCCCATCCCCACTGCATTCGACGTGCAGGTACTATACTATCCATAGCTTGCTTAAGAGAAAGGCATGTCCCACTTGAACATATTTTAGTAGACGTGATTTGAAATTGTGCCTCTGTTACAAGAGTAATTTCTTGAAAAGGCCTTTCAGTATTAAAGTGCTTCAATCCTATTTTCTAAGTGATTTAGGCACTAATAAACCTAGAAAGAAACTTGGAAATCGCAATCAAAATCCTTAGATATTTCAGCAAATTTTGTCCCCAAATCTTTTTGTAACCAAGATCTTTGTGACAAGCAGCTCCTTAGTTTTCTTTGTGTTAGTTCCTACTTCTCGCCAACATCTGTCACTATGATTACCATCTCTAATGAGCTTCTAAATTATATCACAGCATTGATGAGCTACATTCAGTAACCGTGTCATCCTGCAAGACATGAAACGCTTACTATAAGATGCTGAATGCTGTCAATTCCCACAGCACAAAAGGTGAGAAACTTTTTTTTTTTTACACCTCTTACTTCAGGAATTGCGGGAACTTAAAGAACGAGACAGACATTCAAGCCTGCCTGCTTCACGCACTGAAAATCCTTACCTGAAGATGGGGGGGCTTTCTCTTGACGCACAGCAGCAAAGAGATGTCACGCACTTCTGTAAGGTGGCACGGCAGTGGGGAAAAAGGCACAAGACAAGGCCCCAGAGAAAGGGACTGTTACTTCTGTGTTGATTTCAAGTTAAAAATGCAGGGTGGTTTGGGTGATTTACCCAAGTACTCAGGATGCTGTACGGACCCAGCTCCCTCGTGCTGCCAGGATCCGGCGTTACGTGCCGCACCTACACACGTGCACACACACTCTTTTTTACCCCAATGACCACACTGGGAGACACAGGTATTGGTAAAACTGGACTAGTCAATACTAACAAGCCAAGTTTGCCACCTTAGCTATAAGGAATTAGTTTCACAGCTGTGATTGCACAGCCCTGCAAGTGTATGCCCACCCCAGCTGTCCCTCTGCAGATGACTCCCATCTCTCAGCACTGCGTCCCTGTCAATTCCTGAGGCAACGTGTGCTACAGCAGCAGCCCCGCTCAGCTTCCTTACTGCAACTGGCTCCTAACCGGCACATCCAGAGGCTCATCCTGCATCCCTGCCACTTGCCCTGCCTGGAAAAGGGGGTGCGGTGCTCAGCCAGCCCTGTCTCAGGAGAAGAAGGGCAGAAGGAGGCTGATTTTTTTGACAGGGCACACAAATAATTTGCAACAGGGTACGCAGCAAGGTGATGACTCCCTGCTGACAACTCAGCTGTGTCTTTCACTGCCCTTCATCGAGGTTCCTGTGACACGGCACATGAGAGTAGAGATAGGTAGGGTTTCATTTACAGGACGTGGTTTATGGGGGTTATTCCTTACTTCTGGCAGATAAGGACCTGCGGAGCGGATAGGCAGTTCCCACGTTTCAAGCTGTCGTAGCGTAGCCCCGCTCAGGACCAACCTACCCAGTCTCTCACTCACTGCCCCCACCCTCCAGTGGGATGGAGAGGAGAACTGGTAAACAAAATGCAGTAAAGCTTGTGGGTTGAGATGAAACAAAAGTAAATTTAAAAGAAATAACAGAAGAAAACAGAACAGATGGAAAACAAATACAGTATAATAACTCACAGCAAACCCTGACACCCCGTTTCCTCTTGAGTAGCAGCAAACTCCCCTCAGCACCCTCCTCACTTATACACTGAGCATGGTGTCCCATGGGACGGAACAGCCCTTGGGCTAATTTGGGTAAACTATCCCAGCTGGGCACCCCACCCATGGGAGCCACCACCGCCAGTTCCTCTCTTAGCCCAGGTGAAAATTAACGCTGTCCTGGCCAGAACCAGGACACAAGCTCAGAGTAGCTGTCCTTTCCTTGCAACTCCTGTCTACAGCCAGCCTTCCACTTTGTGTCCGCAAGGTGCTTGTGAATCTACCGGGATGAAATGTGCTGTGCACAGCAGGCACTGGAATAGCTATTGCTGCCGCTGTGCCGCTCCTGGTACAGCTGGGCTCCTCAACACCGCTGCGGAGCGGCTTCACAGACAAGAACGCTGCAGTGGGACACAAAGTGTGAGTTTGTGTCTGTCAGGACCAACCATGAGCTGTGTGATTTCCACAGGTGGCAGTCACATCACTGAACACAGATCTCTTGCTGATGTCTAACAATGAGCTCTACATCTTAGGCACTACTGTCTGCAGAAATGATTCAACCCATCCAGAGGCTGACACCTACATTAGGTCAAGTGGACTGTCTCCATTACCCACAAAGACTAACTCACCATGGATATTTACCATCTACAACAAGTCAGGTTCAATGAAATGATGTCAAATGTTGCCCCAGGCAATAGCATCTCCCAGTTCTGCTCTGTGTGCACCAAGTACCTTTCCAACTCCACAGTGACTCCGACTTGCTCCCTGAGGTGCAGCTGGTTCCAGTGGTTCTCACCAGGTCAGGAGCATGAAAGCCTAAATGAGCAAGCAGAAAAACGAGTAAGTGCTACAGAGCAGGGGAGATGGGACAGCACTGGCAGGGAACTGCTAAGGGGTATATGCACCACAGCTGCTCTGCGCTGCAAGGCAGCTCTGCCTATGTCTAGGTGACATGTCTGTGAGCTGCCGACGTGAACGCACACTGACTCATCGCCGTCTCCGACTCCGGAAATGAGTTAGCTGTGAATTATACCATATCTTGTTTACACATCCCCAGCAGGGAGTGAAGCTCCACTCGAACGTGCTCCACAACAAGTGTCTTCTGCTATGATGATCTTGTGATGAAAAGAAAAAGCTGCTTCCATGTAGAAAGTCAGGGGCACTTCTGAAACTAGCCAGGGCAAATGCAGGTCAGGAGAATAAGCACGAGCCTCCACCCGCACTGCCTGACCGCACCAAGGCTTTTGGAGCGGTCAGAGGGAGAGCTGGCAGGTGCCACTGGAGTCTGTACAAGAAGAGATGCTGGTGCTGAGGCACTGCAGAGTCCTCACAGCAGCAGTTCTGCAGAAGACAAATCCACACAGGAGCTGTGTGTGGGACATCACCAAGGAAACAGAGGTCTAACAACGGGGGTGTCCATCCCCTGCAAGTGAGAGGACACTGCCACTACAGAAAAGCCGAGAGAGATCAGGCCTCCTTGGGCACTGCCTTCTGAACCTCCCAGGCAGCAAAGGAATAGCAGAAACCAAGTCACTGTCCACAGGTGGAAAGTTGAACATCAAGCCAGTGGATAGCTGCTGGGTACCGCGCAGGAAGCAGTGGTGGGCTTTGCATTATCAAGCCTTCCCCTGCAATCAGCCTTTGAGCCTCCACCACAAGGTCAGCCGTGCTTTTCCAGAAACACTGGAGAGGCACACTGAGGGGGGTCATCCTTGGCACCATGAGCGATTTTGCTTCTTGTTCAGCTTTGCTGAACAAAACTTTAATTTATGATGTTTTTTTTTCAGCCAAGAGACCACAAGAATTCAACATTAATACTAAAATACTGCTACATCAGGATGACAGATCAGCATCCTGGCTCTTTTCCTGTGAATATACAACACCTGTAAGTGTTCCCCAAACCCACTGATAAGTGTTCTGCTTTTGGCTGGGATAGAGCTAATTTTCCTCATAGCTGGTGTGGGGCTATGTTTTGGATTTGTGCTGGAAACAGTGCTGATAGCACAGGGATGTTTTCGTTATTGTGAAGCAGTGCTCGCACAGAGTCAAGGCCTTTTCTATCTCTCACCCCACCCCACCAGCCAGCAGGCCGGGGGTGCACAGGGAGTTGGGAGGGACCCCAGCTGACCTAAGGGATGTTCCATACCACAGGACGTCAGGCTCAGCTGCTAAAGCTGGGAGAAGAAGGAAAGGGGAGTACGTTCAGAGTGATGGCACACGTCTTCCCAGGTAACCGTTACGTGCGATGGAGCCCTGCTTTCCTGGAGATGGCTGGACACCTGCCTGCCGATGGGAAATAGTGAATTAATTCCGTGTTTTGCTTAGCTTGCGTGCACGGCTTTTACCTTACCTACTAAACTGTCTTGATCTCAACCTATGAGTTCTCACTTGTACCATCTGAATCTCTCCCTCATCCCACCGAGCTGGGGGAGTGAGTGAGCAGCTGTGTGAGGCTTAATTGCCAGCTGGGGTTAAACCACCACACTAAGTCTGCCACCTTCTACAACCTGTCAAGTCTGACCACAGAGGTGCATTCTGCATTGGCCTCCCTTCACAGAGTTACCATCTCCAAGGCACTGAACCCATGCAACCCTTACAAAGCTGCTTCATCTGCTCATCTCTGGGCGAAGAGGCACTACCCTCCCTGTTCGTGGGAGGGAATTGTATGTACTGCTCTGCCACAGCACTGCCTGAAATGAAATCGGCAATCTCAGACAACACTGCTCCACCTCTAGCTATCCTAACTGCCCAAGCAGAGGAAGAAAGAGAAGGATTAACTCTTGCATTACACAAAACAGGACACCAGTACTGCTCACCATACAGTACAAGTTTAACTTCTTGGAAAGTGTTCAGAAATTGAGGAAAGGGTACTGCAGAGTCATGCAAATTTAAGCATCAGTCAGTGAACACACATCACAGCTACCTCTCTCCTATCTCAAGGCCAGTACAGTCACACCCACGCACAAAAAACCACTTATCATCCAGGCGGTGGGGAACTGCTCACAGGAACAGGGCACGTAAGACTGACACACGCCCAAGGTACCCACGCGGCTCGGCTGGTAAATCACCTGGCAGGGCCGTGACTCAGCTGGCAAACACGCCACAAGCGCTCTTCCTGCCCGGCAGTCTCTGGCAGCAGACAGAACAACACGACTGACTGTGCGAGAATCACCAGGCTACTTCATAAATTTGGGTTTTCAACCACCACATCCTCTACAAGGTTTGACTGGAGTTAGCATTTTGGTTGAAAATTTTTCAGCAACTTGAAATTACGCCAGGCAGCAGAAAACAGGAGCACAATCAAGTTTAATGTCTGCATGTTGAAATCACATAGTATCTTTAAACCAAAGATGGACAGTCCCCCAGTCAATCAGGTGAGAAACTACCTCAGACGGTCCAACCTCCTGCCCAGAGCATGGCAAACACCAAGTCCAGACCAAAGCTCAGGGCTTTGACCAGTCAGGCCTGAAAACCCTTCAAGGGTGCAGACTGCACCTCTCTGCGGTGCCCTGCCCTAGTACTCAGCTGGCTTTGTGATGACAAGGCTTCCCTATCTCCTGCTGCCACTGCCCAGTGCAGTTCTGCTCTCCCAACCCAGCCTCAGGCACACCAACAGCCCCTCGCCCAGTCCCAGCTCCACACCTTCCCATCTCTCCGGCGTGCAGAGGACAAGCCCTCTCCCCTTCCTGCTCCTGGAGACCCCATATCCATCCAGCACAGCACTCCCTCCACCTCTCAGGTGCCTACACACTGTCCTGGACCAAAAGGGACACGTGGAGGCTCCGCTCCTCCTGCAGTTGCTGCACCACGAGGACCTGCTCCTAAGCTTTAAGGCGAGCATCCCTCAGAGCTATTTCATTCCTCCCAAGGCCTCTCCAGCAGCCATCACCCCACCCTGCATGCTCAGCACCCAGAGCCTCGCCCCGCAGGGCTTCTGCCCTCCCTTGCTATCGGGGTAGTGCCCACTCAGACCAGAAAGCAGAGGAGGAGCTCTTCTCCAGCAGCTGGGTGGCACAAGCTGCCAACCTGCTCTGTGCTGCAGCCCCCGTCCACCCCTCAAGGCAGCACCGCATTCCACCATCCCTCCTCCCAGGTGCCCCCACTCTTACCTGCAGGCAGCTCTCCACAAAAACTCCACAAAAGGTCTGGCACCTTCTCATCTGCCTCTCCTGGTGCTGCGCAGCCCCATCCCCTCCTCCTCCAGCTCTTTCCTCTGCAGGGCTCCCCCAGGCCACACCACAACCACCCCTCAGCCAGCACTGTGCCCTCCATGGGATGGCCAGCAGTCTGCTGGCCACCAAGCCCCACTACACAGCCTTGGTCCTCCAGAAGCACTATTTCTACTCCCCCCTGCTCAGCAAACCTCCAGACCATCTCAGCACTGAGCTCTGGGAGCACAACTCCCTCTCCAAACAGCAGCACAACCCCAGGTCATACCCAGCCAAAGAGAGGGGGCTGCCAGGGCTCAGCCTTTATAATCACAGACCCTCAGTCAGGGAACGCTGAACAGCTGCTGTCAGCTGCAGGTGGCCCCAGAACCCACCCAGAGCCGTCACCCTGGCCTAAGGAAAGCAGAACCCGCACAGAAAGATGAACGACCAGATCCCGCAAAGAGCTGCTGTGGGAGAAAGGGAGGAGAAAAAGTTTAAAAATAATGCCAAAACCCCAAGGCACTTCCTCAAAGCCTCGTGTAAGAAAAAAGGTGCAAAAAGCAGCCCCCACTCCAAAAGCCACTACAAAATGTATAAAAGCCCCTATGTAAATAAATAAGATAAATAAATGCTCCACTGGCAAACTCCAAAATTGGGGAAGTCCTCAAAGTATAGATGGAAAAAAGGAGAAAGAAAAAATTCCAAATAAACTGAGAAAAAACATGGAAAGAAATGATGCCGCTCTCCAAGAAAAACAGGGCAACCATGAAAAGTTGTTGAAAAAAGCACCAGCAACACTGCCACCAAATAAATCTCCCCTGGTGAAAAAGCACAGTGGAAAATCCCCCCCCAGCTCTCCCAAACCAGCAGCCTCTCCAAGTGTTAGTCTCCGCGAAGTTCCCACTTCCCTGCTGACCTGTCCTGCCAGCCAACACCTCCCCTCTCCCCAGGCACTACACCCTTCAAGGGGCAAGGAACGCTGAGGAACAGACCCAAAGCCCACTGGGCTTTTGCTCGGACCGTAAATGAGTTACGTCTGGTCAGCGCACAGGCAAGGTGCTTCGGCACGCCGTATTCCCACTCGGAGCTGCGGGTGACGGGCTGCGAGCGTGACGTGTCCCTGGCTATGAGTCAGGCGAAAGCTTGATCACACCTTTAGGGAGCCACACAGGACCTCAGGGGTCTGTACAGCTCGTACGGGCATGGATTTAATGCTTGGCTGTGACGATGATGCCGATGGCGAATGGGAGCTGTGTGTGGTCTGCGCGGTGCCCGGCGGTGCCCGAACCCCCGGTGCGAAGCAGGCTCAGCGGTTTGAGGTGCCGTCTGCTGCTGCTGCTGAGCACAAAGCTCTTCGTGACCGTCACTCGACCACGACTGCAAGCCGGAAGAACGTTGCACAGATGACTTCATGAAACAAAATTAGGAGTCATACATAAGAAAGGACATTGCCACAGCTCTGGCGTAATTAGGACCCATCATCATCAAATGCAGGAAATTGGCACATCTGCTTTTCAGGCTGTTGATCCAACAGCGGCTTGAGCACGCTGTCAAGGGGAGTCCTGCTGCAGCTTGCCGGCCCTGCAAAGCTGTCTTTGCATAAATATTTACATAATTTCCCCCAAACAGTGGTATAAGCAGTAATTTCATCATTTTTCCTCCCAATTGTTCTCTCTTTCTCTCCTAGGCCTAGGAAGACCGAACTGAGTTCACAGCATAACGTTCTCATTCTCCTTTCCAGCCCCAGAGAGGTCAGGTAGGTAGGTACACATCGGTCACTTTTAAACCAGTATAACCCCAAACAGAACACAAGATCAGGTAGGCAGGTACACATCGGTCACTTTTAAACCAGTATAACCCCAAACAGAACACAAGTTATGTTTCTGTTTGGATGCACCCTAGAAGGGGTTTGATCCTTTTCCCCTAGAGTCAGTAATAAAATTGTCACAAACTGGGTGGCTGTGGGACCACGCCGTGTTTCATACGTGCTTATGTTTTGTTTTTTTTTCACATACTATACAGAAATGTGTTGTCCTTTTTATGGGATGCAGGGTTCTCCAGGGAGTGTTCCCGCCTACTTCATTCCTGTCTCTCTAGTTGGGCCGGTGTTTCCTGAGAAGACCAAAAAGGGTCACTACAACTCTAGAGTTGCGCTAAAATCCCAGCCCAAGTTATCCCTCAGTGCTGCTCTGAGCCAGCAGCGGCTCCCCGGGCAGAGCGGAAGTTCACTGCTTTCTGTTGTCCTTTTTTCGCCAAGATGGATTTATTTTTATTCTGTGATGGTTTGCACCGGGATAGCTCATCTTTCCTGCTTTGTTTTCATTCCCTCTCCTCATCTGAGTACAGTGGAAACAAACAGCTCTGAAAAAGTGGAAACAAACAGCTCTGTGCCCCGTGCAGGGAATCAGCCAGCAGATAATCAAGCAAAAAAATAACGGAGGCTTCTCCACCTTTGCCGAGACCAGGAATGAGTACCAGGTATCCTCCCTGGCTCATTCGGGCAACTAATGGTCCAGTGTGCACATGCTAATGACAGCGCTCTGTGCTCTCACATTTATAGCTTCTCTCCTCCAACACACTGCTAATATTTACGTCTCTTACATTCTGGAGTAGAGTGGGGTTTATTTTTCCTGTGTGTGTGTGTGTGTGTGTGTGCGTGTATTTTCAGCAGGCATTGCAAACTGTTCAATGATGTTGGAAAGGAATGTTTATTCAGGAATTCTGAGCTTGCATAACTCCCAGATTTGCCTAGACAGATACTTTCCATCTGGATGATACATGCAACACCACACTAACATGAGAGTTCCTCTGTTACTTAACGCTGTCCCTCTTATTTATTCATTTATACACGAGTTTGCAGAACGAGCACAGACCACGAGGGCAGATCTGCAAAGGGGAAAAGGGATTTGTACAGCTAATCCTGCGGGAGGCAGCCCCCGAATACCTACTGCATATTGTATAGCTGCTGGAGTCACTCTGGTTTCTCTTTCCTTTTGCAAAGCGTGAGGCTTCCACGTCTTGTTTATGTCCTGTGACGGGAGAAGAAAAATATTTTCCTGTGAGCTGTCTGGAGTCAAATTCTGTTTTAAGCTGGAATGGCTCAAGGGTTCGCACCAGCATCACCCCCGGCCTTCGGCTCATGCAGAATCTCCACGGGCACTGGAGGGAGCAGCACGAGGGTCCCATTTCAGGAACATCTTGCAGCATTTCTCTGATCCTCTGCTCCGCGAGTCTGTTTTTCTGACGGTTTGTGTACAAACAGTCGTCAGGGCAGCCACACTTCCCCGTGCTACACTTCCTGTGCTGGTGTGCGCACAGTGAGAAACGCTTGTCCCCCTGGGGCTGGGCACTGCAGGTCAAGCTTCACTCAGCGCAGCGGTGGAGGAAGGGAACGAGGCGAGCATCGCCTAAGGAGTTCTGAGAATTGGGAAAGGAGGCCCCCGGGCCCTTCTGCGAAGGAGGCCAACCACGTCTAACTAGCCACGAGCTACTGCCGGCTACTTCCGTGCCTATCTCCCTCTCATCCAACCACTCCAGCAAAACAGGCGTGATTTATCTGCTACCGCAGCAAAAACCACAGGCTCAGAGAAGAATTCACACACTTGGAAACAAGAGCAAACCCTGGCTACCACAGATCCCCACTGGCAGGGGTAGCTCGTTCCAAACACAGTCACATGCGCTTGAAGTAGAATTTCCAACAGCTGGATAACACAACACATGCTTCCAGGCAGGGCAAGCGCTGCTGGGGCTCGGGGCTGACTCGTGCAGCCCCGCCGGCTGGCGCGCAGCTTGTTTTGGAAACCCTCAGGAAGCCTGCTCTGCCACGCTGCACGCCCCTGCAGAGAGAGGGAGAGGTGGGCCCTGCGCAGTGTTGCTGGGATGTAAGGGATGATCAGCCTTCGCTTTTGCTGGGTCTCTGGCAAAGCACGGGGTGCTAAGTCCTTAACCTTCCCTGTTTTGTGCATCCACGGGGACTGTAAAATACCGCCTGCTTACCCTTTAGCCTTGCTAGCTCAAAGACATTAAGAACCTCACGAGCCAGATCTTCGGCTGACATAAATCACTGTTGGTCCACGGAGTTTTGTGAAATTTCCAACTTGCATCATACTGAGGCTTGGCTTTGCATTCGGATCGGCACGGAGAAGGCATTCTGACATGGATGTGTCAGGTCAGAGCACTGTGCCCGCAGGAAACCGTCCAAAGACGGCAGGAAATGGGATGAAATGAGAGGTCTCTGGCAGGCCTCCTTTGACAACGACTTTCCCAGCTCCTCTTGCAGAGGGAAGAGCTTAAGATCCGTTTGGGAGCAGGCGATGTGTCTGATTCACCTACATGGCCTGTGAGAGCCACATGATCCTTGTTAGGTCATGGTCTTGGTTAAAAAAGAATTCTGTTGTGTTTGTGCAGAGGAAACTTTCAATCACTGGTAGGCAAAGATGTGCAGATATGGTGTATGTTAGGACTGGATTCTAACTGCATGTTAATTTGTGTATTTATTGCACATACCTCATTTTGCCAAGCTCTTTTCAGCCCTCCCATTCGAACTTTGTGACGCAGCCACTTCCTCTGTTTTATTTGCACTGAGAGTAAAATGAAACAATATAGAAAGGAAAAAAAAATATTGTAACACCAGTACGTATTCAACATTGAATGTGTTCGGGGCTTAATCTGTGACACGTGACTGCACACGGGGAATGCTGACAGTAATCCGCAATCCTCAAGCCATTCTTTCTGTAAGAAATAGTACTTATTTAAAGACTGAGGCTGTTCAAAAGTCTGCAGCAGGGAAAACAGAAGTAATTTGTTTGATTTCACAGCAGTGGGACTGTGTTGTGGCCCAATTTAACAAGAAAATACTTGAAAATTCTGCGTGGAGTCCTGTCATTCCAACGAGCCATTCAGCATGGGAAACCTGTATGTTAGAAGCGACAAGGAGAAGATGGATGTTAAAGATACCAACTTTGCCAGCTTACTGCTGCCGTGACTGATGCGCGATTCTTCCTGTATTTTATTGTGTGTGAACAAGAAAGATGTTGACTGAGAGACGGAGGCTCGATGAGGATAACAAATATCAGCCCCCCTATACGGTGTGTGTTTCTCACCTACCAATGACGCTGAAGCTGTCTGGACTCTCCTGCGTAGTATGCCAGCCTTCGTATCTGCAGTAAAACAGAGATCCTGTTATGGAAGCTTGCAGTAAGCCATACTTTTCCAATAGCACATCTCTTCAGTTCTTGCCAGAGAGAAGCACAAACAATGTGTTTCTCCTTTAAACTTTTCTTTATTAACCCCTCTCGAATCAAAGACTCACCTGTATTCCTGAGCATCAGGCCTGCTACCCTGCTTGGGGGCTGCGCTCTGCAACGCCTATGCCACAGCAGTTCTCGCAGGGAGGTTTCTGAAGCACCCGTACATACCTCTGTGTAACGCCAGCAGGTTGCCTAGCAGCGTGAGGAACTCTCATCAAATTAAAAACGGACAGTGGAGCAGTGACTGTTGAAAGAGAAATGTAAATAAGATGGTCAACATAAGAAACGAGATCGTTACTGGGGGCGGGGGAGGAAGAGCATCTTGGGAACAAATGGTAGGGTTCCAGGTAATATCCTCTAAACAGCCCCATAAAACATTAATTTAATAAAAGCCACAAGGCCATGACAGCTTACTGCCAGTCACAAACTCCTACTGACTCATGAATAATTCATCTGGCAGGTGACGGGGGAAATCGGGAATTTCTGGGGGATTTCTATGTTGGTAAATTGCTCACCCTCTGACCAGTTCCATCGCAAGCCAGAACTATCAGATCCTGAAGGAAACGTGTGTTTTTTTTTTTTTTTTCATAAGGCACGGGGCACCTCTGAACTGTGTTTTATCTCTCCACAGTTGGACAGCCTTACTGACTCATTGCTCCTGTGATTGATGTTGTGATGGGAGACAGGCTTTTGAGAGCTCCAGCACATTACTTGGCTAGTAAAATGTAACTTAACACGTTACGAGAGAGAATCCTGAGTCTGGTCTTAATCTCAAGTCTCCTGAGGTCTCTGGTGCACGAGAGCCCTGTGTCTTGAGCTTCCGTGCATGGCAGCGGTGAATGCAGCCCACTGAAAATTAAAGCTGCTCAAAGGAGATGTTATTCAAACAAAGTACTGGGCACACAAATGCTGAAAAAAAAAGAATAACCGATTTTATTTCAAGTCCTCCTAATTGCTTGTCACATAGTTCTCGTGGAGAAAACTCCAGAAAAGAAACAAAGAAATAGAAGCTAGACATTTATTTTTAACTTAGGAGATACTTCTTTTGGTTTATGCAGCTTGTTACATGACTATCATTTTTCTTCACAGACAATTCACACATCTTTTTAGCCTTCAGATAGTATTTCAAGATTATTAAGCTTGTTTGAATTTCCTGTGAAAATCTGAAACCACAGATGGAAAAATCGTAAAGATAATATTCTTGCAGCATAGGGTGATGCTTTCTGCAGTGCCTCATGTTCACGGCGAGGGATCCAGCCTCTGCCTCAAACCAAATGTCTGCTCTATATTTAGTTTTGCAAAGCGGGTTGCAAACCAGCCCGTTTTGGTGGTTATCACGCGCATGGCCCCACAGCAACAGTTTGGATCTCGGGCAGCCGGACACAGAGAACACGGCTAGCGTGGACGGCTGCGGCGTGGGTCGCGACGGCTTTTAGCTGGCTGCCGATTTAGAAAAACGTTCAAGGTTCAGCGCCCCTAGCAGAGAATCCTAAGGTTTACGAAAAAAATAATAATAAAAAAGGATCCGGGAGGTTCCTGATTCCCGCTCCTCGGAGGGGCAGCGGAGAGGCGGAGTGCCGGACCCAGCCAGGCCGCGGTTCCGAGGGCCGGGAAGGGAAGAAAAGCCGGGGGACCCACGCGTTTTGCTTTAATTTAATTTGCTTTAATTATTTTCACGGTCAGCGCGGAACGCCGTACTGCTAGCGTGTCGCAGTCAGCTCTCGCGGGCTGGAGAACCTCGCACAAGCCGAGCTGAGCCCGGGCAGGGCAGCGCTGCACGTCCCCGCTGCCCCGGAGACGGTTCCGCGGGCGGGCCCCACGGCGGCACCCCGGAAACCGCCACCCCTCCCCGCCCGCGCCCCAGCCGCGGCCCCGCGGGACCGGCGGGCACAGAGCCGCACGGAAAGCGGCCGCAGCGGCGAGCCCGGCCGCCGGGGACGCGAACCCGTGGCCGCCGGCCCGCCGAGGGGGTGGGGCCCCGCTCGGGGCCGCCGTTGCCGAAGCGGCGGGCGGCGGCCGAAGCCGGACGGCGAGGGAGGCGGGCCGCGCCACACAGGCGCGGAGGGGCGCGCCCGGCCCCCGCCTCAGGCAGCGCTGACGGGCGGGGAGGGCCGGGCCGGGCCGGGCCAGCCGCGGCGGCGGGCGAGGGGCGGCTACTTCAGCACTGCCCGCGCCCGCTGAGCGGCAGGACGGCAGCGCCGGGACCCGGAGTCCGCTTCGCCGCCGCCTCTCGTCGCCCCGAGGCCCCATGGCCGGGCTGGAGCCCCGCGGGCGCATCGCCCCGCGCGGCCCGGCGCTGCTGCTGCTGCTGCCGCTTCTGCTGCTGCTGCCGCCGCCCGCCGCCGCCGCCCCAGCGCCGGAGGAGCCGTCCTGCCACGGCGCCTTCGACATGTACTTCGTGCTGGACAAGTACGGGCAGCGCGGGGGGACGGGGACGGCGGGCTCCGCGCGTGGCTTTTGTTCCCGCCGCGCGCGTCCCTCGGAGCCGCCGCGAGGCTGGGGGGGCGCCGCGCGCGCCGGGGCTAACGGCCGTTAGGGGCCAACGGCCGCCGCGGCGCGCGGGGGGTGCGGGGCCGGGGGGCGGGGGGGGGGGGGTGTGTGTCTCGGCGGGCGGGGGGTCGGTGTAACGTCCGCGGGGGAGCGGGGCGGCGCGGAGAAAGTTTTGGGCTCTGGCCGCGGCCCCGCTGCAGGGTGGCGGGGAGCGCTTGATTCCCCCCCCCCCCCCGCTCCCCCTCGCGTCCATGGAGATTGTGAAGTTCGCGGGAGAGGGGATCTCGGCCAAGCCGGGTACGTTTTCCGACCGAAAGCGGACGTTTTCGGGGCAGCCCGGGCGGCCGGCAGCATCTGCCGCCCCTCCCCCCCCCCCGCAGCTGCCGGCGGCGGGGCTCTGCTGAAGTTCGCGGATAACGGATGGGCCGGCCTGGCGCGGGGGCGACCGGTCACCCGCCGCTCACGGCCCCGCGCCGCTCGGCACGGCCGGACTGGCGTCACGCGCCAGCGCCCCCGGAGCCGGGGTCGGTGGTCACCCCAAATCGTTAGAAAACCACACAGTCCCGTACTGTCCGCGTTCTCACCCTTCCTCGCCTGCTCCCCGAAATAAGGCCTGCTAACACGCTCTTGTTTTCCTTTCAGATCTGGCAGCGTAGCGCAGAACTGGCATGAGATATTTGATTTTGTAAGTCAGCTAACAGAAAGATTTGTGAGGTGCGTTTTGCTCCTTGGGATATCTGTTAATACTGAGATATGTTAAAAAAAAAACCAAACCTTTAAGCTCAGTAGGTCTGTTTCATAAACGTGTTGAAGAGTTTGGCTTCTACTGCTGCAATGGCTGGAAAATATTGGGAACTTCTCCATTTTCTCATGTTTGGGGCTTGGTAAAAAGGTGGGAGTATGCATCTTTAAGTATTTAATCTCTAAAATTACTGTCAGATGTGATGTGACAATTTCTCTAAACTTTTTTTTCCATAAGCCACATGCCTGATTTCTGATGGGGTATTTCTTTTATGTTGCTTTAGGCAATCTGACTGTATATATGTAAATATATAGCTCAGGTCCAGAGGAAGGGAGGTCTGTCAAGCTGAAACATACCAAAGTTTAAGTCCTGTTAACAGTGTATGTGTTGTACATGTTTGTAATCAACTTTGTAACTGGCTTGCAGCATTGTCTGGCAAGTATTGCTGCCACAGAAACAGCATTTGTAAGTACTGGCTAACCCTGCAGAAACGGCTGACGATTACTGGGATGCAGCATTTTGCTTTAAAAAAAACAAAACCAAAAACAAACAAACCCCAAACCCAAATCTGAATAAACAGAGGGAAGCCCCTCAAAGACACAGGCAAGGATCTCAGTAGTTTTTGGTAAGGAAAATGAAGTGCAGTGGGCAATTATAATCTTGGCTTGTTAATAAAGGGATACAATTAGGCTTGCATAATTAAATATTGCTTACATTAATCTTGTAAAAAGCAAATCTTCTGTAAATGAAGTGGGTGACACAAGCATTGGAAAGTTATTTTGAAAGCTGTAGAAAAACAAACAAACAAGAGCTTGAGGATGCCAAAGCAGCACTTCTTTTTGGTGAGTGGTAAAAGACAACATTTGCCCCCACTGAAAGGCTGGTGCTTGCTCAGTGTAAATCCTCAGTTCATCATCTTTTACAGCCAAATGACGCTCCTTTTTGGAACCGTTGGTGGTGGTGGTCTGGCTGCACTATCTGAAATAAGGCTATTGAGTTGACAAGTTACTCTGCTGACCTTTTGCAGAGAAGGATCAACTAGGGCACAGAGCCAGACAGTCCAACCTCCGGGCATCTCGCTCGGTGTCCCGGTGCTGAGCGCTCAGCGCTCAGCCTGTGTGGCACAGACCCTTCACAGCAAGACGGTTGTTGGGCTCTTGTGGGAGCCCGAACGGTACAGCTCCCTGGGTGCTTCCCTCGTGGGGCTGCAGTACCTCTGGAAGTTGATGAGGCTTTGTCCTGCCTTCGGGCCTCAGGACGCCTTCAGAATAGGGCACGGAGTCATTCGACCTTGCCCTTTCTTAAACCAAAGAGTAGTCGTGGGAGGAAGGCCAAGAACCTAGTGGCAGCAGTTTCCTTCAGTCCTCACCTGCAGAACTAATTTGTGGCGTGCATCTGCTCTCCTTTGAGCTGTCTGTAACGTGCGCATTTGCAGTAACCGTGCTGCATGCTGATGATCTTGGTTCTGAAAGGCCTGTGCCTGGCAGGGCTGTCAGGTCTAACGCATGTGTTCGTAGGGTCCTGCGCCATCGTCACAGTGTCTGAATGCTCGGAGAGAGCATTCAGAAGTGGGATTTCTTGTGAAGAGAAGGGTTTTGTGGTTGTCCTGAAGACAAGTTAGCTAAATCGTAACTTTGAGGTTATTACGCACGGAGAGTTGCATCTCAAATAGGGAAGTCTCATGTTACTTGGACTAGATGGTGACGTAACTACCAGAACTGAAAGTACTTGCTTTTTGTTGGGAAATGCTTACGGCAACTAAGACGACTGATAATCCCACGTCTTAGATTATAATTTAGTTTAGAACATCTCAGATTTTTGTGTTCAAAGCCTTAATGGATAGACTGCAGGACTGGATGTTAAATCCAAGATCTGTGCAGTTCTGTACAAAGACTTGCCCAGTACTTACATGGCCATGATAACAATAATTTTAATTTGTGCATCATTAACATAACTGAACTGAAGATATACAGTCATTCATCTTTACAAGTGTTCATGTCTTTACTAACATTAACCGGATGGATTAATGGTGATACACATATAAAGTGAATTATTAAAATACTAAATATATTGAAATAGTCATGAATAAAAATTAAAAGCAGGTAGAAGAGATGTTGTTACAACTTACCTTAGGACAGTTAATGTCCTGGGCTTCCAGAGCATCTGTTATTATGCACATGCCACTCATAGTTGGTTACAATTCCTCGTAGTCTTGTTGGAACAGACAGGTAGGCTTCTTCAAAAAAACCACTAAATCCCTTAATAAAAATAAAATCATACAGTATTGCTTTTCATAGTTGAAAACGTTTCCCAGATACCTTTATGTAAGTTGATCTTAAGTGTCACAACTCTGTGTCACCGAAACCAAAACATACTCCTTCTGAAAGGGTTGGTCATTCCACTGTCTTGGGGATGAATGAGTCTGAAGGCACCTTTTCTTTGACTTTGCTCATTTTATGGCCAATCAGTACACTTCAAAATTTACATTGTGTCACGATCAACCTTTAAAAAGGGGAAACTGACTTTTGAATGTGTCCGTGTTTAATGCCCCAGAGCAAGTACCCTGAGTATGCAGCCCTGACTTACTTTTACACCAGTGACCATGAAAATGTAATAGGATGTGTTACTTTCTGTATGCTGGTAGATCATCACCTGTAAAGTTCACTTTCAGTTGGGTCGTGCGAGATCTTAAATACTAAGATTAGCACGTCTTGATCTGAAGTCTAGACAGGCAAGAAAGAATAATAATTCTGCTACTTCATTCTCAAAGCATCTGGGTAAGGAGTAGATGGGCAGAAATCCTTTAATTCTGCTCTCATTCTGCGTTCATAATACAAAAGTACGTTCTTTGGAAGTTGGAAGATTATGATGATACTAATGAAGCATGGATAAGTGAATGAAATGCTGTGCATCTGTACATTTCTCTTCATTTGTTTAAAATGTATTTTTTTCTCTTTTCCTTTTTTAAAAGCCCCAAGATGAGATTATCGTTTATTGTGTTTTCCACCCAGGCACACGTCATTATGCCATTAACTGGAGACAGGTTAGTGCACCGCTTTATTAATTCTCCCTCTCCCTCCTCCTCCGTAAGGGCTCATATTAAATCAGAAAAACAGTAACAGATGCTGAACAATACCTGATACCTTCAAGTGCTGACCAGTCATGAAGCCTCTGTGCAGAGCTGGATGTAATTTTGTGAACATATCAATGGATAGCCTAGTAAAAAAGGAAGGAGAAGAGCGATGGGAAATACAATTCTTGATGTGAACTCTGCCAGTGCTTTGCAGAACAACTACAAGTAATGTTTTCATCTCTGCATGACTCCATGCAGTGGGAGAAATGATTCTTGCTTTTACTTTTGTAAAGCAACGTCTATAAGTCTTCCATAGTTTTTCATGCTTAGGTAAAGCATACAATGGTAAAATAATCTCTCATCATCTCTTATGAGGTAGCTATTTCATTTTATATTTTCAAATCACGACTTCAAAATCTATTTTAGACAGTGGAGTTGGTGCCCCCTGAAAGGTGAGGGATCTTTCTGGCATTGTGGTGATGTGTGGGTATGCCTGAACCCTTCTTTTCAGTTGCTCTGTTCAAAGGCAGTGGGATGTGAGGCTGCGCACTCTGATTTCTAATCCTTGAGTAGCCTTTCAGCCTTGTCGAAAACCACACGACCTCCTGTCTCTGTCCCTGGTGTCCAGAAGCTAACCACACTGCAAAACTTCTTGGATTTTGAACATGTGCATAAACCGTTTAGGAATCATTTTAACCAACTGTGGCGGGGTGGAAGTGAGGTAGTCCTTCCTTTCTGCTCCCTTCAGTACAGTTAACAGAAAATGTGGTCTGCCATGGTCAGCTAGTTTACTCTGTGGAGTTTTGTTTGTGTGTTTGATTTTTTTTTTTTTTTAATAATGCATAACAGCAAGTACAAGACTTACTGAAAAGACTTGTCACTGGTGACAGACAAACGTGTCACGCTGCAGACATGTATGCTGACATCCTAGAAGTAAGGTGTCTGAAGATCCAATTCTCTGCCCCTCCCGTTTTAATATTTAAACTAAGTGGTCTGTCTTGAGAACGGCCAAGTTTTCACTTCCCTCCACCCGGACTTGGATACCGGATCTACTCTCTGTGGGGAGAGACTAGGTTATTATAAGCCATTTTTCCAGATGGCTTGAGAGAGGTCAGAAAAGGACACCTAAGCCTTGAGGACTGTTGAAGTCAATGGGATCCTTTCTCTTGATTTCAATAGGCCCTTAATCCCCGTCAGTGGCTTATTCCTTATCAAGCACAGAAAGTCATACTGATAGCGTACCGACCGCTTGGAATGCTTGGGCAGAAGTCTGGAACCCTGCCACAGAAACACAAGCGCTTTTTTCATTGGGTGTCTGTGGCACGCTTTAAGTCCTGTAGAGAACCACGTTTTCCTCAGAAGCCTCATCTAAAGGGGTTTGCAAAACCTTGTTGAGTTCTAGTGAGCTTCTCTGTGAGGCTTTTCGTTAATGCAAGGTTTGCTGATGCTTTTGTGAATGTAGCAGGGGAAAGGAAATTACTACCCTTATTGTTCAGGAGGAATAAGGAAAATGAAGGAGGAGACGTTTGTAACTGTGGCCATATGTACGTAGGTAAGAACGGATAGATACGGTTGGAACAGCTGTCCTTTTCAATATTAAACAAGTCAGAGGAACATGTAAGTCCCATTGTTCCAAACAGAAGATGAGGATGCTAAGTACAGTGCGGTTCTGGGGATGGGTGTGTATGTGTGGGTGATTATGGGGTATTATAGCCTTGTTTTTTCTATGTGCATTTTAGACTTGGGATGTTTTTCCCCTTGCTTACTTGCTAAATAGCAAACGTCAGGAAACCACAATTCATTCCCAGCAGTTAGTTCAAAGTAGGGAAGTCTTTTTTTTGTTTTGAAAGCCTTAGGCTTCTAATTGTTTGCACCAAGTTCTTGTTGGTTTTTACCGCATAATAAAGCTGTGGATATAAAGAAACCCATGCTATAGTGCCGAAGCCCCCAGATTACCAAATATTTTGTGACTGTGAGCAGTGCTATGCGAATAATTCTGGAAACAGAAGTCACTGTTAACCACAGTACACACAATGCTACAATAAATACATAGAATAAAAATAACACCCAGATGGAAAAGACTTCTCACAATGGTTATGTCCCATTTTAGAGATACATGTTTTCTCTGTGAAGTTTAGCTGGAAACTATACGATAAGTGGTAAACAAAGACTTGAGCATTCATATTTGGGGCTCAGTTTTGCTACTAGTTTTGAAAAGCAAGTTGTTTGGAAAAGTGGATACACTTACAAGTATCATCCAGATGGCACAATGTCGTATGTGTTCCCTTTTGCCCAAGTGTGCGCTGGCCAGCAGAACTGCAGGAGTCTGTAAACCTGCTTCTGCAGCATCTGACCGACGTCCGTGGCCAGGACTAGCCCTGCTGACTCTGCTTAGGTGAAACTCCTGTTGGAAGTGAAGAAAGATTGTGTTAATGAAGAGGGGGAAGTAGGGCACTTGAGTACCTGCTGTACCTTACTGTGCTTGTCCACAGTCTGGTGGAGCACCAACTGCTCCTTTATTGCACAGAGACATGTAATCTAGCTAGACAGTCATGCATTTTGAGTCTCAGTCATGTAACCTAACGCTATGCTTTGGTTCAAGAAGCTTGCCAAAATAGTCATCTGCAGAGAGCATGTTCTGCTGCGAGTAAAAAGTACAGCAAAGTCAGCCCCTTAAGCGCTGTGTAAAAAGTACAGCAAAGTCAGCCCCTTCCTTCTCAGCAGCAAAACCGAAGTACCCGTTTTCTTTGCCTTCATTTGTTAGGGGTTAAGTACTTGGCCTCACAGGCACACAGCGTCATTCCTGACGATAAATATATGCTCACCAGGAACCACAATTTCCCTGCCAGCGCTCATGCTCTCAACATGCTAAAAACGGTTCCACGTTCCAGCACTTCAACAGCTAGAACGCAACATGGAATAGAAATCTAAGATGCTGTCCCCTGTGCAGAAGGGCTAAGAATACCACTGCTTAAAACTGTTGTAGGGATTAATGGAGACTCAGTGTTTCATGCAAGGCTAGCCCCTTGCCCAGCTGAATCAGCACAGCCTGGGGCTTACCTGACAATTTCGGCTCATTCTAACTTCTGCAGCACTAATATACGAGCGCAAACTTTTCTCCCTAGAAACAGGGAGGGATTTGAATGGTTTTTAAGATTCAATCCTCAAGCATGCTTTCCTTTCTAGCAAGTCTAAGCCTTTCTTTGCACATACTGAAGATGCATTTATTTCCTTTAAGGCAAATGATTTTCCCTTTCTGTTAAGCGATCTGACTCTCAAAGACAGTATGGCGTCTCTGAGAAACTAAGGTGGCTTGTGCTTCTTCACTGGTCTGTAGCTTTATTGTTGGTCCTCTCAAGCACGGGTATGATCTACATCCTGCTGCAGTTGCAGTATTACCTGCCTTCCAGTGCCAGTGAATGCTGGCAGCGAACCTCGCAGCCAGACAGCTCTCTGCAGCGGCAGCATCTAGGGCCGGTGCGGGGTCTTGCTCTGCCGGGTGGAGCACAGCAGAGCTCCAAGCAGAGGCCACTGCTGAAGCTGCCACCAGAACCTCTCCTGACCCCGGCTGGGCTGGGATTACGCGTGCAGCGCCTGTTTGCAGGCTATCTAAAGAGAGCCCGCAGAGCAAAGTCAGGGAAAGCTTGTAGCCATGGTTGCGTTCGGCTGCTGCTGGAAGAACTACCCTGAGTAGTGACGAAGCTTAAAAGAGAGAGCAGACAGCATAGCTATTAAAAATTAGATACGCCTTTTCTAAAGAACAGAGATGTGATGCAGCGCATATGCTGAAAGGGGAAGAGATATTAAATTTGTACTCAGTCAGCCCAAACACAGACAGGCTGCAAGTTGCTGATTTTGTTCTGCTTTTTCCACCTCCCTCCCTTGTCTGACTTAAACATGAAGCCAGCGGCCCTTCAGCCTTCATCACTGTTACTGACCTGTACTCCGCTGGTGTCCAGACACCCAGGCTGAGGTCACAGCTCTGTTATTCCAGTACAGATGAATTTTAAAACCAAACCTGCTCTGTGGATTTTTGTGGCCACAAAAAATTCTTACAGAAACTAGAGAAAGGAGAGTTTTGAGAGCACTGAAGAGCAGAAATGATGGCCTCAGAGTGCTATGGCTGGTTGACTAAAGGGAGTCCCGTTATCAGAAAGATTCAGGCAGACACAAGCTTCTGTGCCCACTCTCCAGATCGGCTGGGTGTGAGTTTTGGTGTGACTGAACTACCCTCTTCTGCTGTCTGGTGGGGCTCATTTGCTGGGGCCGCAAGTCCTGTACCCCCATAGTCCTTGTGATATCCAGACCAGGACTGGCTAGTACCTGACCAACTTGAAGCATGAGTGGAGCTTGTTCGCATCTGGATGGGCCTATTAGTACAGGTCTGCCCCAAGGGAAAGAGATGGTGACTGATTAAATGTAGCTAAAAAACCTCATGCTGCCAAAGATATTCCTGGAACCTCTAGTAGGCAGAGGCCTGGAAACACCAGAGATTACTGTGTGACCGGGTCACAAGACATTTTAGATAAATAAAACCGAACTGATTGTACAAAAGCTATTTTTGCAAAATGAAATCTGTTTCGGAAAACTGGGACTTCACTTGCTGCTTGTTTCTTGGCAGCAGAACACTAACGCCTGTGATGTGCTGCCACTCATTTCTGGCAAGCACTAAGTATGTGGTTTATAATCTGCACTCATACATAATCAGTTTCAAGTTGTTTCTATAGATGCTGAACGTAAAATATTTGGATCAAACAGATTGTATTATCTTACATAACTTGTTCTTTTCCGTATATTCAATGCCACAGTCCTCTCTCTCATTCCCCCTCCCCGGTTGTATGGGTTGATCCTGTGTTTGGGAGCTTATTACAGCTATGGATTGTACTTTGGAACAGAGCTTCTAAACAAAGAGGGAGCCCATCACTGGAACAAACGACTAGTGGGTGGTATTCAGGCAGAGCGGCATATGCATTCTTTCTCATTTTGTTTGCCCTAAGGAAAGCTCTCACATCCTGCAATATATTTTCCCTCCATCTCCTCACCCCTGCTGGTTTCCTCTTTGTCACCTATATTTGTTATAGAGCTCTATATATTCTGGCCCTAATTTTGTCCCTACTTAGTTTTCACTTATCCTTTCCTAGCACAACTTTCCATGGCTTCACTAAAATGCTGCTTGCATAAGAATTCAGAACTTCCAGATTTTATTCTTTCAGTAAAGTTTCTTCGCCTTCCCCCCCCCCCCCCCCCCTACCGATTTCACTGTAAAGAATTCCTTTTGTGCTACCGACCAGCTTCTCCAGTCTCACCATCATAGTTAAGGGAACATGTTGCAGTCAAAGGTGGATTTATTGAAAGGCCCGTGAGAAATCCTCCTGTTAAATATAAGTGAACCCTGACGTAAGTGTGATGTCTTGTCAAAGGTCACACAGAAAGGCATTGGCATTCAAAAACTTAAAAGAACTATCCTTGACTGTAGTCCCTTTCCTTAGATACCAGAGGTGACTTGCAAATGCTGTATTTGCCTATTGATGCTTTTTTTTTTAAGGGAGATTTTAATTATTGCATTCTGTCCTACACCATTATATACCCGCATGTTGACCTGGGAGATTTCTCTAGAAATAGAACTGCTGTTTTAGGGGATTTCTTTTTTAATTGCAGCATGATTGGAAGTGAAGTTGGTTTAATTGAGCAAAGTAGACTTAATATAACAGAATTTCCACTGGGCTATTTACTGCTAAGAAGTGGAAAAGCCTCAGCATTATCTGCTCCATCTGAAACATCTTACTTCATTCTAGCTCTTTGACTCACTGAGACATATTGTGTTATTTAGGCCTAAAATATCTGTTAACACAGTGCCGCTTCCGTTGTGAACACAAAATCTGCCTCCACATGGTATCTCAGCTAAATGCTTTATTTTATAGATTTTAATTTCAGATCTCGTCTTTTTACTATTTTTTCCATCAATAAATTAACTCTTACCCCACCTTAGATCACACTAACAGTCCTCTACATTTTTGTTTTCAGAGAGAAAATCAAGAAAGGTCTTAAGGATTTGGAGGAGGTAAAACCAGCAGGTGACACATATATACATGAAGGATTAATACAGGTAGGTTTTACTTATCTTCTTGCAGTGAAAATATCCTCTCTTCTCACCCTTTGGATAGCAACAGCAACAGCCTCTAATGTAAATGGATCGATTGTATACCTCAGTCTGTTACACTCCAATCTTTTTGGTTTCCTAAGTGCTCCCGAGATTGCCCAGACACTATGCAAATCCCATGCAGAAGATTAGCCATCGCAGAAAATTGCCATATGGAATTTCTTTGACTTGAGCCTTCGCAGTGGAGAGCAGTTCTTTGTTGGGAATTTAACAGCTAGTGCAGCATACCAATTACATGGTAAACAGTCACACACAGCTTTGCAGGGCTGTGAGTCTAACAGTGCCTTTAGCGCGTGTGCTTGTGGGAAGTTCACTGCACAGATCAGCGTTTTCAAGACAAACGGTCTTCATTTTGGGCTACCTTAATTATGGAGCTCCCAACTGCTTATAGTTTCCTGAGACGTACAGCTCAAGTATACTTCGTGATTTTGCTGAAAGACTTGGGCTCTGAAGGTGAGGGATGAAGTGAGGATCTAAGTTGTCACGTTATGGGTAGAAACTCAGTTTCTTCTTTTAGGCCTATGGAGACAAGTTTATAACAGCGATCTCTGGGCTGAAAAGCTAGGCAAACAAGGTTTGTTGCCATTTAAAAAAAATATTTAGTTTTAAGCCATTCTTTTTATATCTTGGAAGCTACTGACTGGTATTTGATATCTGGGGGGTAGCAAAGGAAACCTTATGGTGGATCTAAAGAGAAGAAAGCTGCACAACTCAGAGAGCATCTGTCCTAAAAGAATCAAGTGTTTCCAAGGATTGATCAGTTAGTGATCCCAGCACTTTGGAAATGGGCTCAGCGGTGACTGGAAAATACTGATGAATGATTTTCTGGTTAGCGGTGAGTTAAAGGGAGGCCGAGGATTGTCACGACAGATGGGTTTGAAGATGAGGCTGGGTTTCAGATGTTTCAGATACTGTATTCACTTGGAAGGTGCATCTTGGTTAAAAGTTCAGATGTAATTTTACGCTGGATAAATATTTTTTTGTTTTCAGGCCAATAACCAAATTGCAAAGCAAGGAGCCTCAAGGTTTTCTAGTATCATCATTGCATTGACAGATGGCAAGCTAGATGGTCAGATTCCCTTGTATGCAGAGAAAGAGGTGAGCGGTACATGAAAATGCATGTTATCTTTCAAAGAGTTTAGATGTTGCCTGTTGAATGAAAAAAATGCTCATTCCTCTGCTCTGTTCTGGGGCAGGCAAAGAAATCCAGAGAGCTGGGAGCTAGAGTTTACTGCGTTGGCGTTCTTGATTTTGTACAAGAACAGGTAAGAACGTTACTGTTTTAGATTATTGGCAGTATCTTGTTGCAGGTATTATTAATATATTTCTATATTAAGTAATATAGAAATTGATTTTACTTACATTATGCAGTATAACGTCTTCCCTGGCTCAAGAAGCAGACACTCAGATGCGTACGTAAACAGAAATGGGATGCGTGGGTGTTGCTAGCATTGCCGAGAAGGCCCATCGGAAATACCCTTGCTAACTGGTGGCTGCCAGCAGGCAAAGATGCAGGCAAACCCCTTTCCATTAAGATGGCAACCAGATTAGGCTACGGGTCGCGTGAACAGAGTAGGGTGTTCAGCAGCGCGTACAAGAGCCTCGCGATAAGAAAAAGAAGCAAGCATCTGTGTCCTTCACGGACTGAAAGCCTTCCAGAGTTGCTGTGTGCTAATGCAGGCTGTACCTACTCTTGTACTGTCTAAGTGACTTCAATGGAGAAGTACACAAAACACTCTTTCCTATCGAAGGCACGCAGAAAGGCTTTCTGATGGAAGGCAGAGCCAATAGGGAAGGGGATTCTGGAAAGAGTTACGAAGTCACTACCAAGGTACAGGCCCTAAAAGGTTTCTTAACTGTGGGGGTTCGACACCACAGCTAGCCACTATAACACTTGGCTAGCTGCAGAAGGTTGTAGTAATTCCTCCCCTTTAGTAAAGTCATAGTTAGCTGTGAAGGAATTGAAGATTTTTTCTTCTTTTTGCAGAGTTGATGGGAGTTCTTTTTAGACATCTGTTTGAATTTTAAAGGTGAAAAGCAGTGTGATGAATTTAGTTTGCCACATGATTGACATGTTTGCATGTGTTTTCTCTCCAAAGCTGGAAAGAATTGCTGACACGAAAGAGCAAGTATTCCCTGTCACTGGAGGATTCCAGGCACTTAAGGGGATAATCAATTCTGTGAGTATCAGGCAATAAGCTTAACCTTTCCTCAAGATTACGGCATCGTGTCTGGTCCTACTTACTTTTCCTGGCAGGACTGGTTCCTAAGTCAGTAACTGCAATATATTTAGTTCTCTCCTCTTTATCTTAGAGATGCAGTTCTGCTGGAGTGGCAAGCAATGTTAATTTACAATTTTTCATGCTCAGAGCTTGTGTGGAGTTTGAGGACTCCATACAAGTGCAGTGAGTTTGAGGGGGATGCACTGAGCAATGGCTGCTATAGGTTTAGTCTGAAAAAAAAAAAATATTGAGATTGTTAGTCCAGGAGAGTTGAGAACAACTGGTTAAAATCATTAGGAATGAGTGCAATTTAGGAATTACCCAAATATTCATCTACAGAAAAGCATTCTAAACACGTACTTGAGCCTTGACTTTAACCACTTGTTTTCGCACTAAGACTTTCAGTTCCTTTTTTTCAGCATGCCGTGAGGAACATTTCTCCAGTGAGATGAGGCCGTTCAGCTGATTACTCTGTTTTGCAAGAAGGGATCAAAGCAAGAGGAACATTTTGGTTGTGATCAGTGGCTTGATAGAATTTTAGCTGTGTGTCATTCTGAGGACCTAATTTATTTGCCTCATCTTAAACTACAGGGCATGTATTTTATGCCAGGTTAACAGTGCTGCTGCTGCATGTAGGCAGCACAATGGAAAAAGGCTTACTGTCAAAAGTCAATTCAAAACCAATAATCTTTTTTCTGAGAGAGATCCCACTAAAATTCATTTCCATTTTCTTCCACCTTCCCGACAAAGGAAGGATACTACTCACATACAGGATATTATGCAATCACAGATTTATCACCTCCCTTGAATAGTGTGTTTTTTGTGGAAGTTCATGTTATAATGAAACAACTTATTTTTCTTCTTGTTGCTTAAATTAAGTGTAATTTCAGAATCTTCCTTGAACATTCTAAAGAGATGTAATCAACCTTTTCATGCAGTGACATTTATTTTCCTGAAAAGATAGTACACCCCATGTGGTATTGCTTTTACAAAAATCTCATTCTATTGCATTTTAAAGATTTAAAAGAATAAGTTATTATCCTAGTGCGATGTGATGCAACATGGAAGCCTCTAGTGATAGACTTATTTAGAAGAGCTGACTGTTTAACCTCAGTTTATTATGTTAAGTTTCTAAGGATACCGCATTTCAAAATGCGTATGTCGAGATAGAGCTAGATAAAGAACTGAAGGCATTTGTGTTTGGAGTTTCCCCTCCAACAAGGGTCACTGACCTGCAGACTGGACTCTGCCGGGGAGTTAGGTTTCTCCACTTTTCTTGCTCATCTAGGAAGCAGCAGGAGTACGATCATTTGAGATTTCCAAAGAGCTCAGCTTGAGGAGTCTGTAATTCAAACATGTGAAAGATTGGCATATTGTCCCATTATCCCCCATTCTCAACCAAAGTATTTTTGGGCAGTCTCTGGCTAGTACCAGTGCTCATCTGCCTCTTTTATACCTCCCAGGAGCTTTCAAGCACCTTCGCTTTTTTGTGGACAATGGGAAGCTTTTCTGATAAGATCTGGCAGATGACGTTTGCACAAGCCTCAATCCGGCTGCATCTGGCACTTGTGGAAAACCTTAGTGTAGAAGTCCCAGATTTGCACGTATCACAGGTGTAGAGCAAGAAACAATGCAAATAACAGCAGCACCTTGTTTTAAGATAACAGCTGACCAGGACTGTACCGGAAAAGCCAACTTGAAGCAGGCCATTCTACAGCTTAAATGCGTTGTCTGCCCCTCTAAACTGTGACTGAACTCTGGCGTTGTTTAGGATTTTCTCTAACAGACTGCAGCTGGAACAGACATTTCAACACTTGGCTTACTGCATATTTCTGTCCTTAAAAAGTCTTGTAGGTTGTGGCTGTCAGGGAGTTGGAAAATGTTTTTGCTGATAAATAAAGGAGCATGAGACAGCCTTTCTGATAGGAAAAATCTGTGCTGACTTCAGTCTCACCTGCATCACTCTGATTTGTTGGGATAAAGGATCACACAAAACCAGTTAGCACTAGTGATTTGATAGGTCCTGGAGGTTTTTAGAGGCATGAATATTGTTTACAGCTTTCTAAAAAGCACAGAACCTAACCAGCTGTCAAGACACTTGAACCTCTCCTTTTTTCTTCTCTAGTAAAGCACATTAGATCTACTTGTTAGAAGCAGCAAGACACCCTGCCAGCATCTCTCCTGTTTTACCAGGGAGTGGGGATGGAAGTATCCCTAGATAGGGTTTTTTGGTGTGGGTTTTGTTTTCTTCTCTTTTGTGTGTCTGTGTGGTTTTTTTTGTTTGTTTTGTTTGTGTGGTTTGGTTTTTTTTTTTTTAAATTCATGTGTGGTGGCTATATTAACATGATTTTTTAGTACACTGTAGTTACAACTTGGTTTTCTTTAAAGGGGTTTTGACTGATTGCCACCATTGATTCTCATTGCATTATAAAATTGATGAGCAGATCTAATTGAACATGAAATAGTCACAGTTTTACTTTTCATTTACAATTACAAATCCATTGGAGTTTTAAGTTAGCTAGAGGATACAGGCCCAAAGAGACACTCTGTCAAAAAAGGGAAAGCTTATTTCCAAACAGATGAAGATGAAATACCCACATCACAAACATGCAGAAGTATTGCTCAAAGTGTGGTGTCAGAGCCACAGTTGTGAAACTCTGCATGAACATTGTAGATCATGTCTTGTTTACCAAAAAATACGCAATTTACAGAAATGGCAGTCACCAACAATTAAAAGACTCAAGGAAAATTACAACACAAAATTGCTCAGTAGGAATGATCAGAGGAGCTGCTCCAGGCCTCTACTGGACTCAGCTGTGAATTTTTTTGGCTGCTACACTTATACTTGTACCAAATTCCAGTTAATCTTAATTTGTTCATGGGGGAAAAAAAAAGTCATGGAGAGCTTTATCACAGGGTATCTGTTGGTACCCGCTTCTGCAGTTGTTTGAAGTCTAAGCGATGATTGCAATTTATTTGGTTTAGTTGGATACACAAAGTATGTTTCATCGTGGCCAGAGATTAATATTCAAGATTGCTGAGATCAGCATTTAGAGAAAACCTAGGTCAGATGTTCAAGAGCTTGCATTTTCTTTTGACCTTCTTACTTCAGATAAAATCCCAGTGAAGTGAGTAAGGCTTGAAGCACCACCATGCTGTGTTGTGTTTCTGCTGAATATCAACTAACAATTCAAAGCTCTCTGCAGACTTCTGTGAGGGGCTGACTCTTTTGTTAAGTTTCCAGCTCTTCTGGCATTATTAATATCAAACTTTACAAAGCAGTAACTAAACAGCATTGTTAGGGTAAATAAATCTAAGCAAATGCCTAGAGCTTAAAAGAAGAATGCTGAAGGCAAGTTATTATGCTATCACAAACAGTTTACTGATGTAGTTTGGCTGATAATTACATGGAGTATGGCCTTGTGAGTAAGTCATAGCAGTGTGAACCATAAGAGCTTGGGAGAGCACAATTTATGTCACCATGTGACAGTTCAGTGCTATGTAAGAAAATGAAACCCATTCTTCTTTCCTTTCCTAAATATAATTTATGTTAATTTATTAACCTATTGATAAAATCCATTTGGGAATTTATCATTTAGACTGTTAGATCTGATTCCGTCTGTCATAACCAAAGTAGCACCTTCCTACCTGGCTTTAGGGGAGTGTTGGTGAGGCTGCACGTTTCTTGTTCGAAGAGTGCTGAGCTCTAAGGAAGCAGTCTGCAAGCAAGCCAAGTTGAGCACACCTCGCACCTGACCAGATATGGTCCTGAACCAGTGCTTTCATTGGAAGCAACTGTGGAGCCTTTGTGCTTATTAAGTAGCTCAGTCAGACTCACATTTCCCTAAGGGGTCAGTTTTTGCAAGATGACTGTGGGGCTGACAGCCTTGAGAGGATTAGATAACCTCTCAGGCATCAGGTAAACTCTTTTCTGTAATACAAAAACAGCACTGGACTCCCTGTCAAGGAGGGGAGCAGATGTTTGCATTCATAGAAACAAGAAGCATTGCCGTTCTGAACCCTGCCCTTTTTAAGTCTTTGATCAGTTATGAATGGATGAATGGAGGTAATAATGAGAAGAACCAATTAAATTAAGGAGCTGGGAGCCAAGGTGCTGCTCCCACTTGGGTCAAATATGTAGCATCTTTAGACAAGACAGTATCTTTCAGAAGGCTGCAGTTTCTGTAATGTTCCCATAACACTCTGCTGTAAATCAGTATTTATGTTTTATTTCCTATTTTTCCTTTTTTTTTTTCATGTTTTACCTGCTTTCATGGCACGTTTCTATGCATGTGGTTTGCACAGTTCAGCAAATCTGAGTTGCTTTAATACACCACATTCTGAAAAACAAAACGAGGGAGAGATCCCTGCTTCCCCTTTCGCTTAGGCAAACTCAAGCCCTACTGATGTGTGAGTGAAAGTTGTCTGGTTGTCTCTGCAGGCAGAATCGGACAAGGCTTGTGCCTTTAGAAGTTACATTAACGGAACCCACTTCAGTAACGTTATTAGAGTATGACAGGTCTAAGTAGACTTAAACACATTTTTATACTAAAGTGAGTTGGCAGCACTTAATACAGGAAGTTAAAATGCAGAAAAACTTATCAGATAAGAGTACAGGAACTTAAGTGGAAGGAGTCAGTTCAAAAACAGGTCAGCCTAGAATTGTTTTAGCTTTAGTCGTTACAAAATTTCTTAAGAATTCTACCTGGATTAGAAATAGAATCTCTTTTTGGCTTGTTCATTTTGCAAGTGCTCAGTTTTGAGTTGTTCATTTTATGTGAGAAATCCACTCTTAGGCATACAGGACAATAAAAATTGATCGAGAGATGTAAGCTGAGCAGCAGCATCACCGAGAACATTTCACATCAAAGCTAAATTGTCTCCAAGCCGGCTGAGGCCCTCAGGGAAGAACCCTAACCCTTAGCATAAAGGTGTGAGTTCATTATAGAAAAGTTGTGAATTCATGGATAATATCACAACAAAGCAAGAGTCCTCAAGTCTTGAACGTCAATATAGGTATGGAGAAACCGGACACAGTAGAGCAGGCTACTGATCACCTGTGGACAGCCCCCCTGCAGCTGTACCTTGGCTACTGCATTCAGCCCCGCAGAGCTCACTGCAGGAGTGGCACTAACTTAGCTAACACTAACCGCGAAGGAAGAGGGACGGGACAACAGGAAGGAATAGAGTAATAAACACATCAGCAATTCTTTTCTCAGGCGGAGCATTTTTGTGAAAATGCCTGCACTGAAATGGTTAGCACCACTTGCTGTGTGGTATTACCCCACATGATGAGGTTCCTCAGTATCTACTGAGGTATCCTACCTCCCAGTAAAAGGTAATCTGAGGGAGAGGAAACCTTAATATCTGTAGGATATAGACTCCAAGGCTGAAGTGGAGTTACTCAGAGCCAAATGACTGTCCCTAGGAACAGTAAAACTGAAAAAAGGATTAAATGCATCCAGAGTCCTTGGAAAAAAAAACCCACAACTCCCAACATACCCAGTGGCAGACTGTTGCTATAGCAGTATAAGCAGGTAGTGCTGTACCAATCTTACTGCTTAATTGTAAAAATTCTTTCTGGTAGAACTCCTGTTGATGACAGAGGGAAGCCTGCTCTGGTTGTAAAGAACAGTCAGCAAAATCCCTCTAACATTCAGATTCATTAGAGCAGTGGTGAAGGATATCTATTGAATATCCAGGGGGTTTCCATGTCAGTTGAATGGTTCCTGTATCAATCACTGTGCACAACTAGAGACCGGCTGCACAAAGTGTACATGGCAGTGGCACGCTCAAGAGCTCTCAGTCCCCGACTAGTCACTTCTCATCTCAAATGTGGTGACAGTCACTGTCACTGCACGTGTACCCGAGTGCCTCAGCAGAGAGAGGGGCCGCACGGGCTGCTGACAGGACTGGGTGAGAAGCGGACCTGTTACCAGTATGCCTTCCCGTCTAACAGAAAAGTCAGCAGGGAGAGCGTGAAGCAGCCTGTGCTGGACAACAAGATGGCGGCTGAGTGGGAAAAGGAACAAAGCCTAGTGAGTGGTAGTCAGTTACGTTGAGGTAGCCAAGAGCCGTTTCACGTGAAGACCCATTTCAGCCTTTAAGTTTGTAAAACTTACTGCACTGGCTTTACAGAAACATGCTCCAGCCTCTCTCCCTGAATCTGATGCCTTCTGCGCTAGACATGCTATCGGCAGTGCTTCCTCAATCTGACCTGGCTTTTGTACCGGGGTGATAGTGAATCATTAAACTCATCCGACTCAATAAACATGTCCCACTGTTACCTGCTGTAAGGCAGCGAGTCAGGTCAGCAGAGTTTGTATTTCTGGAGAGTGGGAAACTTAACAACTGCCGCAGTTCATGCTCCAAGGTTGGACGTTCTGGTCAGCGTGCAGTATCTCCCATCTGAATGTTTACCGAGCCACTCCCTCTCTAAGCCGCTTCTGTCTCAGTGGCCAAGTTGCAAGCAACTTGGTCATGGAGTAGCAATCAGGGACTACGTTATTTTCCCGCAGTCTATACTTCTCCTGAGCCAGCTCAGCTCAGTACAGTTAAAATTCCTCTGTAGTCTGCTTCGCTTGGAGTATGCTGAGACTGCTTCCCCCTTTTTCCTTAAACCACATCCCTCAGCTGCACATGAGGGGAGGAGGGTCACCCAGCTGACTGTGTGTGGTTAAGATTTTTCAAGAGGAAAATGAGTTTAAACAGTTCATTATCAATTATACATCAACTTAATTGGATCATTTCCTGTAGGAAGATAATATGCTCAGTTTATGCACTGGGAATCCAGGAAGCAAACTATTAAACATTTAAGGAGGTGGAGGGAGGAGTAATGCAACAAGTTATCATTAAAAGAATTATTCTGATTTAATCAGTCATCTTTAATCCCCTTGGATGGTCTAATATTCAAGCTGCACCGGGTGCAAGGTTTAGAACTAACGTTGTGCTATGTTTTCCATGCGATTGAGACCGAGTAGATAGTTTTGGGAATTGCTGCATGTAGTTGTTAAAAGGAATCAATGGCCTGGAATAGAATGCTTTCTGCTCTGCCCTTCACTGCTGTGCAGCCCTTAATTTGACATTCTCTGACATATTACAAACCAGATAATATTCTCCTGGAGAGCAGAGCGCTTGATAAGCCAGCAGCACAAATGACATGGTTCTAGTTTGTGTGAGCACGCGTGTGCCTTGTGATTTGGATTTGACTTGTCAGCTATCCCTGCATGGCTATCGGTTCTGTTACATAAGCGATGCTGTAAAACTTGACTAAAAGGAAGCACTCACAACTCCAAGTGAAGTGTAGTGTTTCCTTAGTGATAAGTTTCTTCCAGCCAGATTTGCCTTACTAACTAAAAAAACCAACCAAACAAAAATAGCCCAAACAACTTTCTCCTGTTATGGAAGCTAACAGTTTGTCTTAGTTCTTATTTACATTACTTGCTAAGTAATGGGTTTAGGGTTGTATTTAGTAATTTGGGGGTGAAAGTTCTGGTGCTGTTAAAATATTAATCTATGACCCACAGTTTTGTTATCTACATTGGATTTACTCAGTGACTGCAAGTGAGGTACTGCTTACCCACTGTGCAATTAGAATATTCTCACTAACCTGACACTACACCGGGCTTCTCTCTGGTGGTTTAGATAGGGAACAGAACAGCAACCTTCTCCCCAGCCCCTTTACCCTTGCTCTTTGTCTAAGGCATTGCTCAGCAGCATCAAGTAGTAGGCTGGAATTGGCAGCGAGCTGTCCTTAAGAGCACAGATGTTTGGCAGCAGATAGAGTTAGATCCCATTAGGTATTAACTGCTCTAGTTCCTTTACTGGGACTTCGGTGGAGAAAAACATCAAAATGATGTTACTTAGGAAATTATGTGTTTCTTTCCAAGTTATGTTGAACTGAGTGTCTTGTGTTTAGCATGAGGTGGTCCTGTTGCCTCATTACTTTTCCTCACAGATTAGCACTGGGGAGAAGAAAAAAGGGCAATAATAGGGTTTGCTTTAACATAGTAGAGACACTGATGTGGGACTGACCTATAGAAATACTATGGAATTTCATTTTGCATATGGATCTCATATTTTAGGTTTTTTTTTTTTTACTTCTTAATACTCTTTTTCATTAAGTTCAGATTATAATGACACAGACCTTGTCACACTATCTGAAAGAATAGAAGATTTCACTTCTGAAACAAGCAATTAGCTTCAAGGAATTTAAACAGGAGCTGCTGTGTGGAGAAGTTGGCCTGTCTAGAGCCTAAGGTGTGCTGTGAAGGTGCTTCTAACTTAAAAATCCTGAGTATGATTAAGGATGCTTGAGTGTAACTAGTGAACTCAAGGGCTCTGCTTGTAATCAGTTTTTCTTGTAAGCTACTCCAGGTCTGTGTCTTTAAAGACTAACTACCCCGCTGTAAGGGGGCACAACTCCTATTCAGGTTAAAAAACAAATAAACAAACAAATTAAAACCAGTAAGTTGTGAATGAGAGAAACCTGTAATGATACTTAGCATAGGTACAGCCTAAGTTTTTCACCACTCTGATTTCACACATGTTCACTTTTACACGCTGTAAAGCTCAATAAATTTGGTATGACGAATACTGATCAATAGACAGTCAGCATTTCATTGCTTAAAACAAAAAAAACCAATGAGTTCATTACATCAATTAAACACTCCTGCTTTACTTGCATGTCCTTCTTACTGCCCCCGCAATAGTGGAAAAAAAAAAAAAAGGTTTTAAGCTACAAGGGGAAAAAAAAAAAAAACCAAACAGTCAGGCTGCCAGTAGTACTTCTACATGACTCACAGAAAAATAAAAACACACGGAAACGGGTAAAGCCCGGTCCTAATTCAGGCAGTCAGCACAGGCAAAACAACACAACTGCAGGGACTGACCCAGCAGCTGCGTGAGCTGCGGTTTGGTAGGCGCTGCCTGCCCGGCGGCGGGGCCGGGCTGCGCGGCCAGCCCCGCCGGAGCGCTGAACCCAGCCGCCGCGCGGCACTGCTTTGGGTACGCCTGCGTCGGGGGAGGGACGCAGCTCCGCACGGGAGGAAAGCTCAGGGCGGCATTGACTTACCAGAGAGGGGACGGGCGCCACAGACACGTTCCACGGGCTGAGGCAGCTCCGCGCAGCTCCAGCGCCGAGCGGCTGGGCCCTGCCTGCGCCCTGCGCGCACCCGGGCAGCTCTCATCCTGCCTGCCTCTTAAATACCTGCTGCCCAGCCCAGGTGGCAAGCGTTCCCCGTTCCCCAGGCCAGCCCTGACGAGGAAACAGCCCACAGAGCTGGAGCATCGCCAGGCACGTTCCCTGTGTGCACAGAGCCGCCTGACATTAGTCACGCTAAAGGCAGCTTTAAACGCTCTTCAGCCGTCAGGGTCCTCCCAGACACGGTTTTGTGAGCTACTGTAGCGTGTGCCATCTTCCCCTTTCTGCCCCCCGTCTTCCAGCCCGGTCTGGGGCACTGGGTACCTGTGTTTTGCAGTGACAGTAACAAGGTTGTGGGAGGCTGACTTGAGCACGTTTACAGCTGTATTTCGATGGAGGGCAGATAAAGGAGGTGCAGCTCTGTGAGGCAGGTTTCATGGTTAACTGGGAGGCTCTTGGCGCAGCGGGTGAGGAAAAGCACATCCTCCTTGCATGTCACGCTACGAACGTAGCTTCTCCAGTTTTAACTACGCTTGCAGTTTACCATAGTTCCTAGACCTGCTTTCCTCAGGGTTGTTATATTTTGCTCCTTAGGTATTGCCTTTCCCTGTAAAGAGTCAAGCCAGCCTGATACGGCTTCCAGTAAGCAATGATGTAAACAGAGAGGTGCGTGTTTGAAATGGAGCCATAGGGAGTAAAGGCCACCAGTGGCTCTGGAGATCCTTAGTTGTTCAAAATTACTAGTGTGCCAAGTCTGATCGAAATGTGTCAAAGAGCTCTCTTCCTCCAACAGTTCACCATTATACAGATATTTTTACTGGGAAGCAGACACCTTACACATCCATATATCATTTTCTAGTTTCAGAACAGCAGACCTAAAAATTGTTATGGTGGCTCAATAAAGAATCCAGCTGTACTGGTGACCTGCCCCAAATCCTGAACTCAGCCTGCAGTTCTGGGGAGGAGCAGATGCCATGCGAGTTACCAGTTACGGTGCTTACTGCTGCCAGAAACTTTTGAACTGCATACGGAGGCTAAGCAAAATCAAATGGTGCTGTGAAATAAATTGACAGTTAGCATATTTTGTTAATTGTCGATGTACAGTTGGGTTGCTCATGGCTCGTTACTACTGCATTGTTCTCACCATTTCTTGGAACACGAAATTCATTAAAGCGCTGGAAGGGAAAGTCGTTTTAGCCTGCCTGTAACGCTGTACCGCATGGTACAGCTCTGTTCCACAGTATGTTCGGAGTGTATGGTAGTCAAAATACTTGAAAAGCTGCAGGAGCCGTACTGCTTTACTGATGAAATTCTGAGAACTTGTAACAGGCAGTAGCAAGGGAAAAAGTGAGTCAAAGCAGCGCTGGACCCGGTCTGTGACAAGTTAAAGAAGTACTGGACGATGCAGAAGGTGTGTTTTCTACGGGAAGAAATGTTTGCATTAAAGCAGGGGCAACATCTATGACAGGGCAAAATTCGTATACAGGGGTGGAGTTTGCCAAGACTATGAGCACTAGTGAGCCTTATGTCATCTTGTTATTTGGCTGCCTTTTTTGTCATTTACTGCAGGGGCTTCTGCCTTTTCTATGCTAACGTAATTATTTGTGTTGGTGTATCATTTCTGCAGCTTATATCTAACAAAACATGATTCTATTTTTCAGTTCAGACGCTTTCAGGTCGGAAACTGACAATGCTTCTGTAAGGCATCTCCAATTGAATTAAATGGTTTATTAATGACAAAAATGTTAAACCACATATCTAGGAAGTGGGCTGTGAAGTTTACGTGAGCCGTCAGGGACCTTCTAGGGGAAGTGCATAGAAATGCGAGCCGCTGATAAGGACTGGTATGGATTTTTAAGTACTGATTAATGACCAGATTGTTCAGAAAAAATTTGCTAGGTGAGAAGTGGTCCCACACTGAAAAGCTGGTAAATTGGATGAACTTTCTATGACTGCTTTAAGGAAAAGTTACATGTGTACTTGTTTGTGCCTGAGGAAGATTAAACTTACATTGACCACAAAACTGTCTGTGGCTTGTAAGCCTCTGAAATAACTTGAGAGATGGAGATAGGTGACAATCAGACAACCTACGACTGAAAGAGAAAATTTCAATGCCAATTAGCTGGTTCAGGAGCTGAGCAGTTCTGGTTCTGACGGCTGCGCGCTTTGCTGTTGTTAGTGAGCTGATAGAAAGCATTTGACGGAAAGAGTTGAGTACGTGGAGACTCTCGTGAAGGAAGGAGCCTCTGAGAGCTGAGTGTGTGCCAGGTTCTACAGGACTGTTGTGGAAAGAAGCTGAATTGAATTTTTCATATAGGACATCAAAGCCTCCATCCAGCAAGGGACATCTTTAAGCCACGATCTCGTCCCAGTGTATTAAACAGAATATTCCTATGCTTAAGGTTACACATGCGGATAAGGAACGCGATAGCTGGCTCACAGACAGAGTCGGGTATGTGTGACCCTTTCAGAAACAGAAAGCTTGTTTGGCCAAACAGAATCCAGCATACGTCAGTGAGCTTACATCAAGGGTGAATTTGCTTTGGAGTGCCCCTGGGACATCTCGGATGCCTTGATTCTGATCACTTCCGCTCTCGGAAGTACTCTGAAATGATTAACTTGCATTACTGAGAGACGCTATGGAAACGGTACAGTATTCGTTTACTTAATAGCCGTAGGATGAGATTTCACTAAAAGCCGGAGAGGCTCCCCTCCCTTCAGCCGACCCTCTGGAGCTGTGCCGGGTGGTGTTTTCAGCTCTGAGCGTAAGCTGCCTTCGTGTCAATTGTTATGGGGGTAGCCGTTATATTCCTGTTCATAGAACACAGCGTAACAACATTTCGTAAATCTCGATGCTCGGCTGCTGCAATACAGGAGCGAGGTAACAAATCCTGTATGTGGAGGAGCTACAGAGAAGGGTTTCCTCAGCAGGCTGTTGTTGAACAAGCACATGTTTGGGGGTTGAATTTCAGGTTTTTTTACTCATTTTAAGTACAGGAGACAGACTACCTTGAAGAGCAGAACTCAGCTGCCTTTTTCACACAGCCACACGTGCATCCTAACGAGTGTTAGAACAGCAAGCTCCCAGCTGTGATCCTCTCCACTTCGATTAGCCTGTGCCCTCCCAGCACAAACCGCTTCCCCATAGCACACTTCTGTCTCTGGCTTGCAGAAACCAGTCTGCAGTTCCTCCGCAGGTCTTCGTTTCCAAAGCTGCCGGATAACAGGATGCAGGCTGACAGGTTTCAATTCTGGTTTTGCACTTTGGTTTGTGGGTAGATATTTCTGTCTGGGACAGCTAGCGCTCAGGGAGGTGACCAGACCGAAAGCCTTGGCAGTGCCGGGAGAAGAGAGCCCTATATTTGGTGTGGAGCTCTGGAAGTGAAATGGATGACATCAGCTCTCTGAATCTCTCTGCACGCTGTTAAACTAAGGCAATTGATCATCTTATTTGAGCTTATTTTATATCAGCAGAGTGTTTAACTGTCCTATCCAAGGCTGACCTTATAAAGTGATTATTTCAACTTCTCTTGTGGACTCTAAGTTTCTAAATAATGAATTTGCAATGGCAGATCATTCTCTGAATACCTTGAACTGGGAAAGGGGGAGCATAGCACAGACTTTTGTAGAGTTCATTTTGATCTTGCTGACTTAGCAGCCCAGGTTTCCACAGCAAGATCGTTCAAAGTTAGTTTTAATTTTTTAAAGGGGCGAGGGAAGGGGAAGGGAAGTGAAATTATATGCGTCCTTGGATTTACATGTTGCCATTGTTAAACGTGCTTCCTTAACACACAACTGAGCTCCATGAGAAGCTGTTTCTGTTCAGACTGGTCAGATCCCTCCTCTTTGGCTGCAGAAGGGGCCAGGATAGCAGGTGGGAGCTGTGCATGAGGGCTCCCACACTGTGTGCTTGAGCCCAGCGCTTACTACTTCCACCTGAATGGTAAAGCACCAGGGGCTAGGGAAGGGGGACACAGACAACTACCAAGCACCTTGGAAAATCCCTCACGGGCTGTTGTTGAAAGACCGTTCCATGGGAGGACTAGAAGGGGTAAAACAGGAAAAGCCCTGAGCTAGAGATAGGAAGGCACATTGAATAGTGAACATGGATCACGAGGCAACATGGCTGCACACCATTCCTCCTAAAGACCAGACAGGGGCTTTTTACTGGAGCGCACTGTGCTGGCTTGGAACGAACAGCTTGCATGGGGAGAGTGAGAAAAAAGATTAAAACAGAAAAGAGCGTGAGCCAGAGCAAGAAAAGAATAAAGAAAGGCCACCAGTTTTATACATCCTTTTAAGATGTGAAAATATGTTCTCTTCTCCTCCAAGTGAAAGAAGAAGTAGTGATGGCTGTCTGAAAATACTTCCAGGGTTTTCCATTGTGACAGCAAAATGCTAGTTACCATATCCTTGCGAGCTAACCATTCCAACTGGTTGTGCTTGGTACAGCTAATGGGATTTAACCCTTTGCAAGCATGCTCTGATTTCACTTAACTGATGGAAAATTCAGTTTTGCGTATTGTTTCACTGTTGCTTGGAGAGTGTTGAGAAGAACTCAGAGTGCTGAAGGTTGAGCACAGAGCTATCCATATGGTTTTAGGTTGGTTCTGCTAGATTCCAGTGAATTCTTTTCAGCGTTTGTTTTATTTCTGATTCTTAAGGTTACTTGATGATTTTATTGAAGGGAAAGATGTTTAAGACAAGGGAGATTTCTATACTTTTTTTTAAAAGCATGGACTATCAAGAAGTTTTTTGAAGGATGAAAAAAAAAAAACTCATTAAACTTCGAAAAAACAATTTTAGTACTTTCACACAGTTTTTTTTTTCCTAATGTAAGCTTTGTTTGGGTGAAGAAGGAAGTCTTAGGGTACCACCCTTGCAAAGAGACTGAGGATGTCTGAACAGTACCGCTTTCTCCAGCCAAGCAGAGAATGGCAATAATTGAAATTATGAAAAAATAGTGTCAAAGCAATTCTTTATTTCCAAGAACAGTATTTATACCCAATGTTTTCCTGCTGTATGTTAAGAGCAGCACATCTGCATGTCTAAATATGAATTCCTTGCTGCCACAGGGGAAATCAGTGTATCCTGAACCCTATATTGAAATTCACTTTTGTGCATGAATTGTGATTGTTTAATCTAGACCATATTTCATCTCATTTGGGGTTGTTCCCCGCCCCCCTAGTCTATTCTTAAATCCAAAAGGGCTTAAGCATATCCAAGTAAGTTCTTTTTCTGTTTTATATTGCATTTGGAAATCCAGTGTTGAGGGGGAAAAAACCCACTATCGGATACAGTGCAGTTATAGAAATACTGCTTTCCAAGAAAAGACTGATGCCTGTCATTGTCCTCCCCTCAAATCCTAACGTGGCTCCACTTCATCAGAGAGTGAGCAAATGGGGACGGGACAAGCGTTGCAAGGCCTCTCTTGGTCTACATGGTGTGGCTCTACAACAAAATTAGTGAGTTCAGTGGGCTTTGGTACTGTCAGCTGCTAGATCCATGCTTCACATACAAGCAAATCTGTAGTCTCATTAACTGAAATTGGACTATTCCTCTGACTCACTGTCTTCTGAGGAAAAAAAGCAGAACGTGTTTTAATAGTAAAGGAATAGAATGCTTTATTCTTTTTGTATTTTCTTTTGCTCAAAGTATTATCCTCCCCCTGAAATCAACGATGTGACACTTGCTCTCTCTGCACTGAAATGGCAATCAAAAAGCCAAGTCCTTTTTTGGAAGCGAGACAAGAACCTCAGCTAATATAAACTGCTCGGCTTGTATTCCCCTCCAAGCTGCATTCTTTCCAAAGGTCTCTGTTGCTGTGTCTCATCCAAACATACGTGCCTGCAAGCTCTCTGGTTTTTTCAATAGTCCCTCATGTTTATAAAGAGGTTTTGAAGCAGGGAGCGTGCACAACACTGAGGAGATAGGTGATATGGGAAGTGTTAAGTGAGGAAATCTATTCTTTTCCTCAGAGCTTGGCATGCTGTTTGTCATAATGGCAAAGATGTTATTGTTTTCACTGGGCCTGGATGTGTAGCGACAAAAGTCACTAACAAATAGAGTAGGCAGTAAAATAAAATTTGTAAAGGAAAGAAAAAGGAGTTAAACGTAAGACAGTTACATTTAGTGACAGTTCAGGCCAGCTGAGGAGCAGGCACAGTTTTGGCAAGCAGAGGCAGAGGGGGGAGAGGAACAGGACTGCCTGCTACGCAGGTGATTACAGGCATCTGAATTGGTTCCATGTAGTATTTATATGAGTAGCTGCTAAGAATATACCACTTATTACAGGGAAAGCTATCTAAAAACATCATGATAAGTTATCCAAGTGGGAGGAAAATTAAAAACCATTGGGGAAAAAAAATTAGACATTATCATGTGAAGGTAAAAAAGTTACTGTGGATTGCTTGTGTGTATTTAGCCCTACAAACTTCAAGAGACTGAGTTAACAGAAATCCTGTTACCTGCTCAGAGAGGAGAATTCACATTTTGGTAACAGGTGTGGCATCTCCTTTCTGGAGAATGACCGGTAAGAGATGGGGCCCTGCTGCAGGACTGAGATCCTAGCAGTGGGAAGAAGTTATGATCTCACTGTTAGATTCCAGCTGCAGTTGTAGTCAGAGGAACTTGACCTCTTCCTTCTGAGACACACCATTTTCAAACGGAAAACTACATGGTCTGCAGTAATCAACACTTGGGTGCTACTTAGGCTTCTGCTTACACGACCATAGTTCACTTGATCACTCGATGTGTTTGTAAGAGTCAGAATGTGACTCATCTGAAACTAAGAGTAGTGTCTGAGAGCTTTTTGAGTACAGGTCAGTAATGCGTCTAGTTCTTCCGTCCTCTTACGTTCCCTTGTATTTCTGAGTCATTTGTAGGAGTATTGTTTTGTTCCAGGCTTTTGGAAGATTATTCCCCAATTGGCTGGAGAATCAAAGCAGGCTGAGTGGGTATCATAGTGAAAAAACCCCATCCTACAGAAGGCAGTGCAGTCAAGAACACCGTCTGTTCTTGCTCTGCTTCATATAGGGCAGGGTGCCTGCACTTGGAATAACGTGCACTTGGCTTGACCCACAGGTTGTTGGAAGACTGCTTCTGACTGGATTAGGTTTTGGATCAAGCGCCTTGCGAGTCATTTTTGGCTTAAGCGTTGGGATTGGAGTTCACGGAAAATTAAGTTAGGGATCTGGACAGAAATTTCAAGACCAAAATCAGACATTTTTTTGAAGGCTGTCCCAGATTTAACAAACTAATCCAAGTCTTAAGAACTCTTAGGAGACCTGACTCTACAGGCGTGCAGAAGTTTTACATGGCAAAGACAACATCCTACCAAGCCAGACTTAGGCAAATCAAACCTGTAGCTATGCATATCTTCTAGGGACAACCGTTTATTGTAAAATATTATTTCTAACTTAAGTGGCACTCTGAAATCCGTTTATGACTAATTTACTCCTTTGTGATAGGTTTTGAAGCAGTCATGCACTGAGATTTTGTATTTGGAGCCATCCAGTGTCTGTGTGGGAGGTAAGTTTCTATAACTTAAAAATATTATTCAATTATTATAGGACTGCAATTTCCTTATTTTAACCAAAGGAAAACCCTACAGGTCTCTAGAAAAAAAATCTCTCAAAAATCCTCAAGGAGTTACAGAAAGATCAGATCCTTCTCTGACTCATTTTTCTCCTCAGAGTAACTGTCTTCCAGGGCCTGCTTTCGTATTTAGATAATGCATGTAGAAGTCGGAGACTCATTTGTCTGCTCATTAGTCGTGTTCTGCACTTGCCATCCTATCCAAAGCCATGATACTTTTTCTGTGACACTCGCATACTTTTTTTTTTACCTATGGTCACGTTGTTAAGTTCTGGGAATGCTGATAACCTGTGTTGATATAAATTCATGAGAAGATTTCTAGTACCCTGCTCCAGATGTGTGGAGTGTAAGCAATAAAGCATTTAACTGCATTTTTGTGCACCAGGTGTTAATAAATCTATTAAATAGAAGACTTGGACAAAATTTGAAGGGCTTGCTTTCTAGCTGGGTTTCACAACCCACACATAGTTTGAGACCAGTCAAAATAAGGTAGTTGCAAAATCTCCTCATTTTGCTGTTTTTGTAATAACATGTATCATCTCAATGAAATCAGCAGCTTTGGTAAACAAACAGTTGTCACTCCCCCTCTGCACAGTTTACGACTCATATGGCCCTTAGGCAGCTTCCAGAGAAGTAGTACCCAACAGAAGGATTTTCTTCCTCTGGCACTTTAAGTGAACCTGATCCAAGTTTGGGGAGTCATCTTGTTGCGAGATCTAGATTTCTCATTTAGAGTGCTCCCCGAGAACCTGTTTCTTACTGTGCAACCAAGCCCCAGATCCTGCTGACAGCCAGACAGCCCCATTTTAATAGGGCTGCCTCTGTGATAAAGATTTGGGGACAAACTTTTTCCTATATCATGTAACTAAAGAACACAGTACTGGAGTCAGTTAAAAAGGAGTCCTCAGTAAGAATAAAGCATTCCTGTGTTGTGCTTCAGTTACGGCAGGCTGTATTGAGATTCTTTCTAACTTACTGCTGTGCACTAAAGAATGGTGATTTGGGGTTTTTGCTTTTCTCTCCAGAGGAGTTTCAAGTTGTTCTGAGAGGAAGTGGCTTAACCCTTGGTGGGAAAACCGATCGTGTTACTTGTACCTATCAAGTAAATGGAACTACAATTCGTAAGTATTGAAGTTTGGGATTATCTACTTTATATTTCCTAATAAGTGATTTATTTTGCTTCTTGTTACCTCATTTAATTAAAAACAAAAGAGAAACATACCAAAGAGGAGGAAAACAGGAAGGTTCTGAGGATGAGTAAGGGGATGCAAGTTATTTCAGATCTTGCTCAGTGGTTTGAATTTGCTACCAATTGCCATTAGATGTAAACTGTGACTGGTGTTTGGCAGCCCAGCTGGCTGTGTGAATTAACATGGTGAGAGCTGTCTGGCTCCTGATATTTAAGTAAGATGTTTGGGATATAAAAACCACAACCACAGAATGTACCCACAAAGCGCCCCTTCTTTTAAGATGACCCGGGTCAAGACATAAGCTCTCCTGATTCCAAAAGGCACTATTCTCCAAGGTGCACTTACCTTGTCATCTTCGAGCATCCCTGCCCGTTCTGTCCTCTGTACCAGATGTGTAGCCGTTGTGCTGTTAGTTTCAGGGGCTTTGCAGGGCTTGGGTGGCTCTCCGTGACTGGAGTCCGTCCTCTTCCTGGAGCATAGATTAAGGCTAGGTCAGAACAGTTGGTACTATTTTGTCCTTGTCTTTTGACACAGTTCATCAGCTCAGTGTCCCAAGTAGCAGTCTTCCCCAGCAGCGCGTCTGGCTGCACCAAGTCCCTAGATGGAGTCTAGTTTCCTGACCTGTGGAGAGGAGTTCTGTTTCAGAGTGACCACGGCATCTTTTGCAGACATTTTCCCTGTAGCTTTGTCTAGGTTATTTTTTTTTTCTGGGGAGGAGGGGAGAGGGTACAGGGGGAGGGAGTGTGTGTGCAGGCAGGTGGGGCTTTTTTTTTTTTTTTTCATTATTAGTACTCACCATTGGCCAGATGTTATTAGTTACTCCTTTGTCAAACTAACTGGGGAGCTAATTCTGAGTGGAATGCTACAGAAAAGCTCTAGAAGTAGTTGAAAGGTAGTGCAGACTACTTTCTTCTTCCTATCTGATTAAGTATGCATGCTGTGGAGAATTTTATTTTCAGCAAAATATTCAGGACTTGGTCCTCTCTTGCTCACTGCGTTAACTCACAGCACAGCAGATGAAAAGTAATGCTGGAATTTGGATTAGTCTCCTTGTGCTGCTCTATTCCCTGAACTGGCACAAGGTAGATGATTGTGGAAAAAATGCCGTTAATGGAAACCTCTGCCACTTCTCATATCCAGAAACTAAAGTGGACAGCTAGTGCAAGAACCTCCAACTTGTTGTTCTAAGCAGTGTCCCTTTGAAGCAAGCTAGACTGGAAGATGACCAAAATTGGACCTGTAGAAAAAGTCCAACTAGTTTTTTCCATACCTACTGTCTGATTTCTATGTTAGCCTGTCTTAAATTCCTACCAAATTGAACATGTGTTTCCAGTACATTTTTTTTACTACTCTGGATATCATATATACTTGAATGGGCTGCCAGTCTCTCCTGCCTGTTAACTATCTAAAATAGTTTGGAGGAATAACAGAATAGGACAATGGTCCTGGATAAGGGCAACCTATGTAAATAAAAGCTACTTGTATCAATTTCCCTTCAGCTTCAGTTTAAATTGGCACCTTTGTTTCCTATGGTAAACTACAGCTTGCTTATTTCAACTTGGTGCATAAAGTCACTTCACAGAGATAGAATCTGGAACAGGAAAATCATTGCTGCAGTTGTGTATTTGTCACGGTGTACCTTCCTTAGTCAACTAAGTGGGGCAACAGGCTAGTTCAGTCCTGGGTGAATAAAATCCATTTCACACTGCCTAGGGGACATAGTTAAGACATCTTCACATCACTTGAAGATAATTAGAACCTGAATTTAAATTTAAGTAGCTGGTTTCTAAGTCATGAGGACTCCTCAGTTCTGTTCCTGCTTTGCTCCTGACTTGTTGCTTACCATGAGCAGTCACTTCTCTACACTCCAATCTGTCCATTTATGAAATTAAAACAGTAGCATGTACTTTGTTCACATGAGTGTTTTCAGGCTTGCATCAACATGGTTGTGTTCGTAGTGGCATTCGTACCATCCAGGATCTTCTGATGGGGAGTACCTTAAGGTGCCAGCAGAGATAAGGACCTGTAGAGTATCGGAGTTAAGGAGTAATTTAGCCATTTTCTATAAGCATCACAAATGTAAGCCTCCTGTGTCCCGCAGGTGGGTGCTGCTATCATGCTATAAGTCTTGGCATTATTTAGTAACCATGCTAGTAGCATACACCAAATAGGTCTGAGGTACTTAATGACTGGTAGGTAGCGGTGCTGTTTGAATTTGGGGCTGTGCTGCCAACGATAGCCCCCAGGAGCTTGGTTTTTCATGTGCTCCGTGCTCCAAGTGGGAGATGAATCCACTGTCGAGAGTGTCTAGAGGAAGCTGGCGAGGGTGGGCAGAAGTCCGGAACTCAAGCTCTGAGGAAGGACTGAAAAGTTCAGTCAGTTACTTGTGCAGGAAAGGAAGAATGGCCAAAGTATTTTTTAAGTATTTGCTGCAGGGCTGAAAATAATAACCTGGGCTCTCCTAATCCACTGAGAAGAGAGCAAGAGGCAACAGGATTCAATTCTGCAGCAGATCTAGGCGAGGTATTAGGAGAATGGTTCTCACTCTCAACGTTTCTTAGGCCTGGAACAGGTTACATAGAAAGCCTTTTAACAGCTTCGGTGAGTGTCCTTGAAGAATGTCTGAAACATGTTGCCTTCTTTAAATAACCTTTTGAAATGTTTTCTGACTCTGGTCTCTCCAGTTATCTGTTACAGTACGTGTATGTCTGCTTTGCTATGGTAGAACTAACGATACTTGGACGGGATGAAGCTGTATGGGGTCTTGCCAGAGGCTTGCTACAACCCGCCCAGGTTCTTGTCTCCAGGAGTGGACACCAGCACATGGTTAGGGAGTAGTGTAGGAAGGAAACAGGGAAACTGGATGCGACCCTTCCTCTGATAGGCAAGCTCATTCTCTACAGCTCTGTGCTAGGCTGCAAGCGCTTTTCTCTCAGAGGAAACTGAAAAGAGAACAGTGGAGCTAGAATGGACAAAAAGGTAGGAAGGGTGCTTTGAGCAGCAGCAGGAGGAAGGAAATTGTCCCAAGGAAGAATCGTTCCTGTGTCACTGCATTCTCCTCCAGGAAAAACTGGCGGTCTCTCAGCAGAGCCCTCACCATTTGAGGGCATAACAGAGGGTACTCGAATGAGAATGTACTTCAGTGTTAGGGTTCCCCTGGCTGATAGCTTGGGCTATGCTTTGGGACCAGCCCTGGAGTAAACCTTTATTTTGTGTCAGTTGTTCTGGTTTTAAAATATGCATTTGGCACATTTCTCTTCTTGCATTTATAAAGAACCATTACCAAATGCTAGAAAGGAAACCTGCCAAATGTAGCTGTGGGATAGAAAAATAATCTATGAAACATACCATTAAGACAAAAACATATGGCAATGTGCTAATCCCTCTTCCCCACTCACAACTAGCCCCAAATCTAGGCCAAGCAGTCAGTGCAGATTATAGCACATAAGAAAAGCTCATTTATGCTAACAGCTCCTCCTTCAGCTGCCCCCGAACTACTTGTATGTTTGCCTGTTCCCTAAATGCAGAACCGAGTCATCTCCAGGTTCATCTGGCAGATCATTTGTCTGCTCTCACCCCTAGTCAGGAAACAGTCCATGCTTGCAAGAGCAGCTCCAGTACAGAAATTAACAGTCCTACCATGGGGAACTTTGGGAGGATGGTTCTGCTCACGGGAGCAGAATTTTTCCCAGCTCACCAAATGCGTGAGGGTAAAAGAGTTCCCTCTTCTCCTTTTCTCAACTGCAGGAGAGGAGTGCTCTGCTGTACACGGTGCTCTACAAATACGTGCTTTGCAAGTTTACCAGATTTGCCAACAGCTAGATAGCTGAAAGCATGAGAAATGTTGGAGAATTAGACACTCCAATCACAGCTGATGAAATAGTCATTTAAAGCAATGCACTGGGTTGGAGCTCATTAGGAACAAACCTTTGACTTTCAAATACTAGGAAACCCCTAATAGTGTTCTCAGTCTTGGCAAAAATGCTCTCAATTCTAGGAAACACTCTCTCTGGAAGAGCATGAGCTGCCTTGAGTAAACTAAAGCAAGCCATGGCATGTGGGCTCACGCTCGCATGTAAAGGCAGCTCTGAGTTTGTATGTTCAAGGCGCAGCTTTATAAAAGCAGGAGTTTTATTCCCTAACTTGGGCCTGCCTCGCTCGCAACTTCCATGACCAAAGCCATGACCAAACCAGTAACCAGCATACTGTGAGAAGGGGGCTTGATAGCATGGTTACACATCAGCCTCTCGTTTAAGCAGCACAGTACATTAAGCTAGTGTGATTTATTTTTTTTTTCAGATGAAAAACCAAAAAAGGTGGAATCTGAATTTCTCCTCTGCCCTGCACCAATCCTGTACAAAAGCGGACAGTAAGTATTTGAAACAAATGTCATCCTGTGTTGTGCTAGAATTGGACCCCTTATTGCTGGTGTTCATCATGAGGGGTTTTGGCTAGAGGCAACCTTTTGTTGTTTTTACTGTGGGTGCATTGTTGTTGCATTTTTCCCCCATTCTTGTGGTATTTCCTTGGTGTATTTGCCAGCTTTGGAATGGGCTTTAAATAGTCATCTGTGACCAAATCAATTTGGACAGTGCCTTAAAAATGAATATCCAGCCAGTTTATTCAACACTGAAAAGGTCTGGCTTGTCATAACTTTTATGCAGATTAGCTGTTTTTACAGGGCATAATATGCTCTCTTCTGGGTAATCTTTAGGCTCATTGTTAAATAGATTACATGATCACTGACACTTACAAGCTATTATTAAAATCATGTGTCAAGCTGCATACCACTGCTGAACATGTAATGATAAAATGAGGCACAAATTTAGCAGCAGCAGCAATGGCATAACAGCGTGGTGGCTGCACTGCCGCTCTGGCCTTACTCTGAGTGTCACTGGCTGTGGCTGCACAGTACTTCTGGCCCTTCGAGGACTCATCCTTCCCTCCTCCTCTCGAGTTCAGACATGCCCTGGGCTTTTAAGATCACTTCGTTTTTCAGATTTGTGAAATCCTAAGCTAATCAGAAGTCAGAAAACAGTGTGTCAGCTCTTGGCCCTGCAGGAGGGTGTGGGCTTTCAGGCTGTTGGCTTTCTCCCTGTTTTGCAAGTAATTCTTCTCTGAGACTCATCTGGGATGAAGTTAATGTTAATCCAGTAGGAAGCCCAGCAGTTCGTTACAGCGCTACCTTGTCACTTTTCTGTGGCAATTCCTAGCAGTTTCAGAACTAAGTATATTGCACAGATTTTCAGTAGTTACTTTTCTGAGTTAAGCAACAATCAACCTTACAGCTGTGCTGTAAGACCCATAGCAAACCCCAAATACACATCTGTTTTGTGCATTAAATGGCAACCAGGAGGAAAAAAATTGGAAAGCAGTAGAAGGAAAAAAACCAACCTCAGCGATTAACCCCAGTGGAAGAGGCTGGGGTGAATCACTGCAGAGGAGCTGCATCACAGCCTGTGTGCGGCAGCCAGAGCTGCCCTCTGGGGAGCCAGCGCTGGCTGACGGCAACGCAGGGAAAACAAGCCTGGAGTACAGTTACATGGGAGCGGAGGAAGGGATGAGTGTTTAATGCTGTTCTGTTTTCATGATCCTCAAGTTGCCTGTTGCATAGCTATGTGAAATACTGATCTTGTCCTGTGTGCAGCAATTATTTGTTAGACCTACGTGCCTTTATGTTAAACTCTGCAGTTGCACCATTTTCCGTGGAGCTCGGGTGCATGTGGTTGTGTGCCAGTTGTGCAAACAGCTGTAAGAACATGCTGTCTTCACTGAAACAAATCAGCACCATGTGCGGCTTTAAGAGAACTGTCCTCAGAACAACCTAAGTCAGTCAGGTTAACAGCTCCTCCTCTCCATGCCAAGTATTTCAGTGGAGTTAGCTTAAAACAGAATCACAGCAAATTAGGCCCCCAGTATTAAGTACCCCAAGACCTGAAGCTGTAAATGCTTTCCACACACAATTAGTCTGAGAGTATGTAAACAGCCTATCCTGCCCAATCCACGTGAAATACACTGAATATTTATATACATTTAAGCACAGTTCAGGTTACTTGAACATGCTGTGTTCTTTCTTATCCTGTGAAGGGCTTGTTTAGCCTGCGAAGCATTACTGAAATAGAGAACTCACCATATTGTAACTGCAGTGTAGATCAAGCACTTAATTACAGCACGATTCTCAGCTGTGCTTCTAAGAAGGAATGCATGAACAAGACCCAAGAAGTTGTACAGGTTCACAGGAAATTTGGAAAAAAATGTGACTGTATGAAAAAAATGACTATGTGAAATATACTTCCATGATACTGAAGTAGTTAGGGCTTTGTCCCAGAGATAAAGCGTTTGCTATGCATAAGACTGACAGCTATGAACAATATGTACGTACTTGAACTCTTGACTGCGCATTGGCACAGCTCAGACTATTGCTGGATGACTCCCAGTAATTCCTCATGTACTGGAGCTAATATTAGTCGCTAATGTAGCAACAACCGGTCTGCTCTTCTTCTAGTGCTCTTTTGAGTGGAGTTAAAAGCAACACAAGCAGACGAAGTTAGCTTTGTGACTTTTAAAGCTGCAGCTTTGTTTCTGGGTAAACAGGAAGAACTCACTTCACAGGTTTCATTTTATTTTTCTAATTGGAAACACTTCTTGTTGACTGACTAGTTTGCAGTTTTCACAGGCAGAACAACAGAAACCCATATGGAACAGATGAAATGCCAGAGTACCCAAGATGTTGGGTTGGTAAACCCCTGGTCTCCTGGACTGATGCCATTGTCTATGTCTACTTTCTTTCCAGCTGCTGGCTGCATTTAGTTAGGAGGCTCCAAAATGCCAGCTGTAGGTTAAACCAAGCATTCTTTTCAAAGCTTATTTTTTTCACAGTACCACATAGCAGATGGATGTGGTATCCTTACGTTATGTGACAACATGACTGTGCTGCTTATGCCATTTAAAATACCTTCCTGTTGTGCTGCTTCAGAAGTGCAAAATTAGTCTGCTTATGAAACCAGCTTATTTTAGAGATACCTGATTAGCTAACAGATCAGAATTACTTGGGATCTCTACATGAGCAACCTATGCATTATTAAAAAAGTTAGAAAGTCCTGAAATAATCAAGAAAGGAAAAGTACCACCTACACGTACACTCTGCAGGAAGACAAGGGGAAAAACCCAAGTTAGATTGCTTTGCTTCATCTGTACTTAGAGAGATCTCTTAGATACTATGAGGGCAAGTGTAACATTACAACTGAGCTGGTTTGCTGAAAAGGACACCAATTCTACTGCATTAACCATTTCAAAGCCATATATTTGTAGGATCTTGCAGAATATTTGAGAAAAATCAGTTCCGCTTTTTAGCTTAGACTTGAATTTGCTGTGAAATCCCCTCTGCCTGCAATGCAAAGGCTATCAGTACAACAAATATTTCTTTTACTTTCTGAACATTTACAAGTTCTTTTATTTGATGAGTGGATGACAACAATGAAAATTTCAACTAGCCCAACAATACAATATTATACCAGTATATTTGTAGTGAATATTTACCTGTCTGCTGCTTAACTACCTCCGTTTGTTTGAACTCTGGTTTCTCATTAGAGGATTACAGTAAGAGATTTTGGATTTGCTGGTGCCTACTGAAAAAATCCGACTTGATCTTGTGCACATACTCATGTAAGCAAAGAAAGGTCGTGTCTAGGCTAGGCACAAAGTTACTAAAATAAACCAACAGGCTAAGCAATTATCATTGTTCTTAAAATAGTTTAGAGAACTACACAAGTTTGTTTTTAATGCAGCTGTAGTGTTGCTGGCCAGCTTCCACCTGTATGCATCCTGCACTTGAATTAACCGTCTTTGCTCTAAGATTAGGTCATAAAATTAAGTGAGCTTTTCCTCCCCAGTCCAGCAAGACTGAAGCTTCTGATAAATTGAAATACATAGACTGAATCTATCCAAGCACATGTACATAAAGTTGCGTTTCAAAACGCCAACAGAAGGGCAGACACGGGGTTAAGTGGGATCCCTGCTTTCATTTCAGTATCACATGGTTTCCCTCTCAGTTGAGTGACATTCTGACACCCTTGCAGAGAATGGCACTCGACTCAACCCATCTGAAGGTGCCCTGGGACAGGAGCAGGCAGCATCTCTCCTTGGGCTTGTAAGCTTAAAGAATAACAAAGCCAAAAAGGATAAATCCAAACGTACACCTTGCTCACATTACCTTGAATTTATGATCAGATTGCTTGCAGAGATGGTGCAGTCTGCACTAGTGTTTTATTGATGACCTTATTTGCCCTCTATTCAAACTGTGTTGGCTTCTGCTTGCATGTATCCCTTCCTGCATCCTGTCCAGCTTGAACAGCTGGTGGCACTTGAAGAGGAAAGATTAAACAGGAATTATTTTCTGTGTGGTAGGAAGGAAAATTGCTATGCTTCTATTCTCATATTCTTAGTTGTCTCCAGTTTCAAAGTAGCTGACTTGAGTTTAGTCTCCAGCATGCAGTTCCCTTCAAACAAAGCACACAATGCATGAAAAAAAAAAATCTGATTGTCGCTAACAGATTAAGTATCTCTGGTAGTAAGAGCTCCTGGCCACAGCACAAGTTCAGAAGTTTAGTGCTAACTCTAAATGTGCTTCCTATCCAGACATTCCAGTAAGGAGTTACGTAGGGAAAATTTAACAGTATTGAGCAGCTCAGGAGAGTCTAACTGGGGGATAAACAGCTCAGCCTCTACAACGGTAGAACAAGTAAGAGCTTTTGTCCTGGAAAGAAGACAGGATGAGAAATGATCTCCAGGAGTAAGCTTGTTGCTTTATGTTGGAACTGCAAATGCTACCTTGAGACATGCTTTTTATTTAGCTGTTAACCAGATTCCTCGCAGGAGGAGCGTGTGCCATTCAGGTCTCTGCTCTTGCTGTTGACAGCAGCTGCTTTGCATGTTCTGCACTCACTTGTGAGCTCAGTGGCAGCCCGGGCGGAATTCAGAAACACAAACCGCATGTGCGCTGTCTGCACTGTCTTTGCAGGTCTTCAGCTAGTAATACTTGTTTGGTTCTGTTTTATTGCTGATTGCCTCTTTGATCTCATCCCTTAGTCTTTGGGAATAAAGAGATGGGGGAAGAAAGAAGTAACCATCTCCTTATGTTCTGTAGCACCTTCAGGCTTTCAGTAACCTATTTCAGGACCTAGCGTAACCACCTGTTGCAGCCATGTGGCTTCCTCTTCATAAGTTCGTCAACTTCCCTACATGTGAAAATAAAACCTTTTTTTTGTAGGTTCTGTTTCACTTTTAGAAAATAATTTTTTTTTTCCACATCAGGAATTAAGTCCTGTAACATTTAGTAATGCTGTGTGGCTGTTCAGATTTGACCGTTTGCATTACCTGCCCTCTGTCTATTTTTGTTTGAGGTAGTGCTAAACCAAGCTCAATCTCTGATCTTTTTTATACCATTTTTTTTGACGCCTGTGACAGCCTGAATGCAGGCAAGGGTTTTCTCTCTCTGGCTGTATGACCTTACTCTGAAGTACAGATTTAAGGCAGAACAAGCTGCTCTGGTTTTTGCTGTGGATGATGTGCAGGGCTGAGAACAATGGCAATTAACCACAAGCTTCAAGTTAAACATAGCTTGGAGAGCATCTCTCAGCATGGGCTTAAGGGAAGCCGAGGCTTGTAGCTCTGTGCAGTTGGAGAAGCAGACCTGTGAAACCAGTGCATTTCTTCCTATAGGTTTCTAACAAACCAATGTAAAACCAGTTTCAAGTAAAACAGTACTATGGGAGCCTATTTAAGACTTACTCATGGCAGTTCACGGGATGCACCAAGAAGTTCCTGCTCTCTGCTTTAGGTGATCTTTACAGCAGCTATGCAGGCAAAACCTGGGACTGGCTGAAAGACCAGGCTTTCTCTCCCAAGCTGTCACTGGCACTCCTGCCCTCTGGTTTTGCCTCTCTGGGAAACCATCTCTCAATAAAAAGGAGAAGCATGTGCTTCATACTTAATTCTAGGTGCTTTGAGGGAAAGATGTTTTCAAGACAGTGCAACTGTGGTAGTTTGACTCTTCCTTCCCAGTTTTGAAGTGTCATTTTTATTAATACCAGCACCACATTTCAGAGGAAGAGCACGGACACATGAAGGAAGAGACACAGTGAAGATGAATGGATTGTGGGCTCCATCCTCCAAATTACCTCATTTGGTTTCTAGACAGCTGCTCTCATTTGAGAGCAGCTGAAAGGTGTTCTACAAAATGGTTGTCATGGCAGGCTTCTGACAAAGGATGCTAACTGTTCCCCCTCCCGCCCTGCCTAGCCCAAAGAGAGCATGTTAGCCTCTGCTCCATTCACTGCTTCCTGTGACTTGAACCTGGGAGCCAGGGACTGAAGAATTGCTTTTGAATTTTGTCTCTCAGGCAACAAGAGCATGTTCCATTGGCCAGCACTGTTTGAGTTCATTATGCAGGCAGAGTGCCATGCAAGAGCTCGCATCTTCAGGGATATGTACAATATGTGCAGGAGCGGTGAATCCATCCTTTTTCGAGTTTGACTTGACAGTACCAAGAAAAGCCTCTTCCACTGTTAATTTCCTTTTCTCCCACACCTGTAGGGCCTTAAACAAGCCTCACTGCTTCCTCCAGTGTGCTAGTACACTTGCAGTACTAAGAGGCACATAATTAAGGCCATTACCTGGAGCATTGCAGTTTTTCTTAGCACACAGTGATCGCATTTCAGTACATCTATTCCTTACTGCAGCTCCTTTGAGATCTTGGCTTTTTCCCTCCTTTTTTCCTGGGGTTGATAGTGGCTCTAAAGAGGTCAAAGCAGTGTTAAAGTAGTGGTGCTTTCTTTGTAAGGTGACTGATGTTTAATATGTTTGCCTAATTAACTTCAGACTAATAATTCTAACCCATTAAGTAGCTAGTTAGTACATGTTTGGAATAAACACATCTGGTCCTGCACCGAGTGCAGGTTCTGCCTGTGTGTGGGTGACAGATGTGCTGGTGGCTTCCCCAGCGCTCTCTTTTAAATAATTAACAGCACACTGGTGAAGTAGCCTCAGCCAGCCAGCCTCGGAGCCAGCTGCCTAGTCTCAGAACCACATCTGCGGACATGTGCCTCATCTCGTTAGTCTGCTCCAGCTATTACAGTCCCTCCCCTTTGGTATTTCAAAAGCAACGTGTGGCTTTAAGAAACACCCTTTTAAATAACATTGGACTCTTGGCTTCTGGTCTGAGAAGCAGCAGAAGCAGGAATATGTCAGGCCACCCAAGGGGCAAACAGTTCTGAATTCACAAGCCTGGCAGATTGATCTCTCCTCCCAAACAAAGGGCTTTTCAAACAGTCCCGCCCTGCTGTTTCATTGCTTGGAGTTGCTGGGCTAGGTTTGGAAACAACCTTCTTTTGAAGGAAATGTCATCTTGTGGTAGCCTACTTCTCTAGGTGGTCAAATAGCATCCTAGGCTGGAGCAGCTGGTAATTCTTATCAGTCTCAGAGGTGTGAAAAAGCTGAGATGACTTCCATGCAGAAGAGATCATTCCTTCCAACTCAGCTGTTATTTTGGTTTTTTTTAGATTTTGGCTTTTTGTGGTGAGGCTGTTTTAAGTTTTTTTCCCCAGGGGGAGGAATTGTGTCGATAAATTAAATAAACAGCAGGATATTTTGCAAGAGGTTAATTTGCACAAAAACTACTTTTAAAAAGTGAGACCTGAGTCCTTGCTTACCACAGGGCAAGGTAAGATTTATTCCTGAGGGCCTGTGAACCCTGATCAGTCTGTGCCTGGACCATAGTGGTTAACATGCAGCTGTCATTAGTTGTAGTGATACTGCTGGGTCTGTGACCTTTGTTTTGTAAGGCATCAACAATAGCACAGCTGCCCCTGCATAGCTGAGATCTCAAACCTGCAATTTGGCAAGGGGAAGAGCACAAATTGGATAAATATACATAAACACATTGTGAAGGAAGGGAAAACAGAACAGAATGAACCAGAGCATCATCCTACAACTTGTTTGATAGGGATGATTTAAGCAGGCATATGGTATAGTTAAATGTGCTTTCAAAAACATTGGCCTGATTCTTCAAGCAAATATGAAAGAAATATCTAAATAGGAAGAGAGCTGATAGCGCATCATTAGTTCTCTCAAAGGAGGCATATGAGTGCCTTTGGAAATGCTTGCGAGTGGGGGCTGGGTGTGAATGATAAGCAGATTTACATCCCCACACACAAAGTGTCATTAACTTATTGTTAACATTACACAATTCTACTTCCTTCTAATGCTGCAAGCACTAAGGAAACAAGCAGGCAGTAAGCTAATATTTAGACCTAACCCTGCACCCATTTTTACATCTTAATAGCTCAGCATTGGCATAACAGACCACTGCAGCCACTGTGATACCTCTCACACCCGAGAGTTCCCATCCACCAGCCACACTGCCTACCACACGCATATTTAAGAACTAAAATCACTGCCGTGCTCCTCCTACATCACGACCTTTCAGCGCTCTGTTCTTTAGTAATTCCGTAACAATCCTCAGTTAAAATTAGCCTTTTTCTTTCTGCATTTCTTTTACCAGATGGAAAGAAAATACAAAGTATCTAAAACTACAAAATTCTAAATGTGTTATTACAAAGTAAATCTAAACATATGATACTCTTCACAAGTCACACCAGGTGGATCTCCCACAGAAGCTACATGCAAATACTCAAATTCACAAAACCAGGTTATTTCCAGAGCATCTAGGTAAACACGCGAGATGACAAAGTTATCAGCTTGTCTGAATAAACACATCAGGTTCATTAATTTGAGGAGAACATTCATTTGTCTGCCCTACGGAGTACTGAGAGAAGTTGTGTGTATCCTAACTGAGTTTTCTTGTGACAAGGAAGTGAAGACCCAAAAACCAGATGAATGACATGATTACTGTTGCTTACTATGGCTGTGGCTGGAGTTGCTGTTATTTTTGTTACTCTCCTTGGCTGAGAAAGGTAAAATGTTGGGGAACATGCTGTAAGCACAGAGAAAAAGTGCCAAAGAAGGCAAGTTGCATGAAAGCTACAGGTTAGACTTGTGTGTCTTTCAGAGTCATTTAAGAAGAGGTTAATGTTTCATGTGGTGTGTTGAGTTTTTTCTGTTCTCTTTCCAACTAACAAATTGCATTCACCTTCTTTTTGGGGTATTGTTAACTAAATAGCCTCATCACAACCTTTATGACAACCGATCAAGAGATTCATTTGGCCACACAACTAAATGATTCCTTAGTGTAGCAGTGGGCAATGCACATCATGAGTACTTAGCCACTTGAAAGTTAGGAAACTTGTTTAAGCATTCAAGCGTAGGTTTAAGGACCCATTTACAAAGTCTCCTTCTCAGTCTATAAACTACATTGCAACTTAACATTGCCTGACCAGCAACTTGTCTAGAGAAAAGGGGAGCAATTCCAGTTAGGATTCAATAGCATTTCTCAGTTAAGAAGCAGCTTGTTGACTGAAATACTCCACATTCTGTGCAACCCCAGTCATCACCATAAAAAGGCAGAGGCACCATAACCCCACTTGAGTAGTTACCTCACAGTAACTGACTGTATCTTTGGAAGTGCTCGATAAAGAACAGGCAGTCCACCATAGCAAAAGGAGGTACTGGCCATCAGGAGAAACACCGGGCTTCCTTGGGCTTGCAAGCCTTCCCAGAGCCTCGCTGTTCGCCCCACACACAGCAGTTCAGCAGTTCTCTAATACAGAGCTCACAACAATAGCCAACGCCCGGGGGAAGAGAAAAGGAGAATCCTCACCCCCTTTTGACTTCCTGCTACCCTTGTCAGCCATGTGATGTGCTCACAGATTGGTAGGAAAACAATCAGATCAGGTTGTTTTCACCTGCTGTTCTCATGCTAGAGCTTCTGTGCTCAGGTGACTGGAATACTTCTCCATCATGGATGTAGGCGTGGCTAATTAGGCCAGTTGATTTGATAATAACATTATCCTTCAATGTCAACAGCTGTTCTTCCCCAGTAGCACTGGGTAAAGAGAGTTGCTGTGAATCATGTCCTCTTCCACCTGGACTAATTCTTTTCTTTCCAAAGTCATGCACACCTAGCATTTATTTTCAGCAGCAGCACTTACATTTTTTTTCTTCCCACTTTGTTCCAACAAAAATCAAGAGGAGTATGGTTACCGATCACTGGTTACATACATAGTGCTATCTACCCCCTCCAAAATAGCAAGAGAAATAAACTTGAGTAGGGGGAAATAAAAAATATAGCTGGACTAGGCTTAATGTCCGTTATAAATATTAACTTCTGAAAATATTTTAGAAATACATTTAGTTTGACACAATTAGATTATAATGGGAACTATTCACAGCTGGAAGGATCCTCAATGGGTTGCATAGGCTAACTGGCTCCTAAGACATATGGGTCTGGTGTTAAGATCAGTAGTAATTTCTGCTGCAGTCCTTCTCGTTCCTCAGCAGGGCACACGGTGTTCCCAGAGCATTAGGAAAGTGCGTGAGCAGAACTAAGTGCTTGATATTATGCAGTGGACATAGTATCCTGGGCTGAATTAATAGACTAATTTAACATAATAATGACATTTCATACCCTGTTACTGCAGGTTCCCGTGATTCTGTGAGATCGGAGCTAAGTCGTTGCTGCCTTCTAGTTCTTTCAAATTCCCCAGCACGTTTCCCATGGAAAGCCAAGCCCAGCCAGCCAGCATACTGAACCCTGTGCTGAGAACGCGAGGCAGTTCTGGGGTGACAAGAGGGGCTGCTAAGGGAGCTGGAATTTGAATTTATGTCAGTGCTGAGCCGCACAAAGAACGGGCAGGTGGGCGCCAGGGCAGAGTTTGTACTAATTCTGTGCCAAAACCCCAGAACACCACAACCATTTCCATTGAGTGCAAGTCTTGGTAGCCTCAGAAAAATAATTAAATATTCCTTTTTATGCCTGTGTGGGTGGTGGGAGGAAAACAGCTCTGACCATTGACCCTAACTGCAGATTATTGACTGTCCCCATCGACTCGAGTATACTGTTTCCCGTGCTTCCCAGGCGTAGATGGCCCTTGGCACAGCGGGACTGCACTGAGTGGCAGGCAAGGTTTGTAGCCCTGCTCCAAGGGAACCTGCTGTGGCCTTAGGCACCTGGCACTTTGGGTCTAGGAACAGCCACGAAACCAGAAGCATGGTCTCAAAACGCCTTCCTCCATGGCGTTGGGTTGCCGCCTCCTGCTGCAGGGAGCCAGAGCTGTAGTCCTGGGGTGTCTGTTAACCGGGAACAGGGGAAAGGATGCTCTGGGCCTTGGGTGGTGAGGATCGGTGGGTAAATACCTGGTGTATCCCCAGCAAATAATTGCCAGCGATTTCAAAGTAAGTCACGTTGGTCAGATGAAACCCCTGTGTCCATACAGTGAGACTGGCGTTGATCCCACTGAGACATCATCACCATCGCTCACAGTCCTACGGCTGTCTCCCCTACCCCGTACCTGAGCAGCAGTTGTCTCCCTGTGTGTGCCACTACGCCTGCTTTTTACCCTTCAGGCACAGAATGAGGGGTAGCACGACTGAGGCTGCCTCCTCGGCACCGAAAATTTCAGTCTGCCTCCTGAGGTGAGGTCAGTATTGTCTGGCCGTGGAGCTCTTCCTTCAAACTAAAGCACGAAATACCTGCATGGAATGACACTTTTTGTTTGCTGCAGCTGTGAACAGCGGTGAATATTTCTATGTGGTAAAAACCTGAACGCACCATTGTCAGTCACAGTGGGTTCCAGTTTCCCCATCCTTCAGGTGACCATCAAAATAAGGGACAGCCACGGCGGCAGCCCGTTGTGCTGCCGGGCTGTTGTGTGGGGGATAGTGTGTTACGTGGGGGGTAAAGTGATAGGCATGCAAAACGTCACACTGAAATCGCTAGTGCCAACAAACCCTTCTTCCACCGCTGGTACTGACTCTCCAGTGTGCGATTGCTGTATGCGTATAAATATACACGTGGGTGCGTGTGTGTGTGTATAGGTATCGTCTGAACACACACACACACACACACACACTCTCGCCACTGGCTTACTGATATTAACTGAGTAATAAAGCTAGATATTAATTCATGGGGGCAGGTTTTTAAAGGGAAAGCATTCTGAAATACATAGATTTATTTTTTTCCTTCCCACTACATACAGCATTTTAGCTATTTTAGTGCTGGCACTTGATTCCAAAATACCTTTGTCACCATAATTTTAATAACTTTTTGAGCAGTTGCCAGTTCAATTTTCAGTGCGTGAAAATTGGAGGTAAATTATTTATTACTTCCAGCAAATGTCTTTCACAATTTTATTTAATTTTTTCATCTTTTTTAATGGGTCATAAAATGGCAGTCTTTTATTGGATACTCATAAAGTAAGGAGGAAATGAATACTTTGCAAATAGGTTACCGTGGATGGAAATGTCAGCCGTATTTCACAGGGTATGAAATGCTTCAGACCAGAGCTGTACTGACATATGGCCGTTGGACCACGCTCCTCTTCTGTAACAGTAAAATGGCAGTGGATGTAAAGGAAAGAAAGACTTGCAATTATTGGGGTTTTTTTTGTAAATTATTTATTAGAATGGCCAGTGGGCCATGACTGATGCAGTTTAAAGTCACGAGTCTTGTGGTTAACTTTGGTCGTACATAAGAACATGTTTTATAAGCTCTTTTTGGACTAAGTTTTCCAGGATTGATTCCCATCCAAAAAGTGATCCTTCACAGACAAAATATAGGAAACTCACGTTGAGCAAGGGCTGTGAACTGTAGATAAACCCCACAGTTTTTCCTGTTACGATGAAATAGCTTTAAAAGTATGGACTGCTGGAAAATGGCACATTGAACCTGTGGCACACAGACAGCAGTGAGTTTGTGAACATCTGCACAGCATCTTAATTGTACATGCTGGGTAGCTCAGGTTTGTCTTGTCTCTGATTCCACTGTACTCAAGTGCTGGCTTAGAAGTGGTCAGAAGATAGGACTGGCTAAAAGTCTTAAAACAATGCTGAATTTGGGCGCTTCTGCGGGTTTGGGGAGCAGTGTGAAGGGCTGCACTTGCCTGTCCCTGGAGGCTTGTTCCCGCAGCCGGTGTTTGTCAGGCTAGACATGGAGAAGCTGGTCGATGCCTTGTGTTTTGGGGTATAACTGCAGGAGGGCCAGGGTATCTATGCACAGGGTGAGTGGGCCTCGATTATTAGCACGTCCACTTGTTACCCTCGGGGTCTGCCTCCCCATCCCATGTGCACAGGGGTAGGATCACACTGCGACCCACGCAGAGCATGTCACACAGCAGAGGTGAGGTTTTGGCTGGGCATTGCAGGATGCCTTCCTGGGTTGCTACAGCAACATCAACATTTACATTTCCTGAGTCTTTGTGGGTTTCTAATCAGGGTTGAGGTGAGGAGACACTCTGTTCTGCAGCAGCTTTCAAGAGCTCGTGCTTGGTTTTGTTCTGTGCTGGTATGAAACTAGTATCAGTATCTTAGCTAACCTCTCCTTGCAAGTACAGGGTTCTGCCAAAGGTCCGGTTTCCCTCAGGGCCAGTCCGCCCCCCGCCATGCATGGCTGTGCTGTTGGGGTGCGACCAGGTTCACTGCAAATCCAGCACAGTGAGGTTCAGACATGGGTCTCACGCGCCAGCAAGGTCTCTCCTTTGGTGCTAGGGTGGGACGCTGACGCCTCTTCTTTTCTCTCGCTCTTTCTGCATACCTCAGCCGAAGGAGAGGCCATTTTCCTTGAGTCGTTGGAAAACAATTAAGATACTATGGGTGTAGTCATGTAAATCGCATAAATAATTACGGGGAGATGTGGCAATACAGACTTACACATCCAGGCATTCAGTGCCTGTGGAGACATTTTTGAGGCGTTTCTGATCAGCTCCACCAGGAGACTGAAGGTACGGTCTTACGGCCAGCTGGCCAAATTCTGCGCTGCTTCTTCCCTAGTGAGCTGAGGCTGTCATGAAAAACCTGCAGTCTCATAGCCCTTTAAATGGTATTCCTCCAGTCTGCAGAAAAAAGGATCAGCGGAGGTCCGAAGATTTAGAAATGTTACCTGGTGACACAGGCTGGTTCAGCTCTTAGCTGATTTCAGCTTTTCTGAAGGAACCTGGCAGTCACCACTGGGAAATGAAGGTGCCCCAGATAGAATCACTGCTGAATGTCATCTCGTTTTCAAAATATTTGCAGTTTATGCAGAGTGCTGAGCTAAAAGCCTCACACGTGGACAGTTACTAGTAAACACTAGATGTAGTTATGTATAGCTCTTTCTCTTGGATGTTTGTGAATGAGTGAGTAGAAGGAATAGGGCAGCCAGTGTCTGGAACTCCGCATTTGAAGGGGTAGTGCTTATGTGAATCAGGAGTACACACAGCCCATCAAACAGGTGGATGTGAAAGAAATAAAAAAATCCATGTTTCTGATACCCTACAGACACGACAATTTCAGGAAGAAGTGATTTTTGTATGTTGACAGGTTCATCCTTTTGAAGATGAGATAATTATCTGTGTGAGTTCACTCTGTAGCTTCTAGAACTGAGCGAGTATGATCAACTCCCATGAAATCTCAAGTGGCTCATCCCTGCAGCTGTGTATCAGAATGGAGGCTGAGAGGGAGACTGGTTGTTCCTCCCTCACCGTATCAGCGCTGATAGCTGATGTGTTCAGTGAGCCTGCTACTTGGGATATCTGTCAGGCCTCCTGACAGCAGCACGTCGGGGGAGCGCACAGCCTGACAGCAGCGCGGTGGCACACGGCGCCAGGGACTCCGCAGCCGCTCTTAGCGCAGTCCGTGGGAGTCGGCGAGCTGTGGGTGCACGTGCTGTCGGTGCCCTTTTCTGGGGCCGTCTGTATTGCCGGGACGGCATACAGAGGTGTTGCTGTGAGCGAGGAGCAGGTGAGGGTGACAGGAGCTTGCTCGGTGGCATCCCCTAAAAACAGGGGTAAGCTCCCCGCTTTAGTAACTGTCTGTAAGAATTGGCCTGAGCAGGCCCCGCAGTACGCGTCTGTTTGGTTCAGGGCAAGCTTCTTCCTGGGCGTTTTTGCTGGACTGAGATTTTGGTGCCACTTGTGAGGATCTGTTTCCACCAACTCACAGACTCTAATAGGAGTTGTTTAATTGTAATTTACCTGGTGCCTGAGCGTGGCTGTGTTCTGAAGTGAAGACAAAGAGCTTAAGACGCCGGAGCTGTGTCCCGGTGACCCTGCCCGCTTGGCCCACCGCCCCGCAGGGGCTTGGCCAGGTCTCGGAAGAGAATAGGTAGCAGACATCCTTACTCACTGGTTTTCTCCTAAAGCCCAGGTGGAATATTTCGGTAGGGAATGGAGCCAGAAGGCAGCTCTCAGGGCTGTACAGCACATCAGCCGAACTAAGGTTTTTTTGGTGAGGCTGGAATTCAAAGCTGCCTTTTCCAGTAGAAGACAGCAGAGATAACGTTAGCGCATCGCAGTCCTTCGGGGAATCCCTGTTTGAGCGGAGCTTGTCAGTGGACATACGCAGGCCAGCTCTGTGTTGCAAACAGTGACGTGTAAACATGGGGACTGGTTCACTTAGAAATCTTCGCTATTCTACAAAATTTTTCATACTACCTAGAGGTACTTTCCACAAGATACCTGGGCAATGATCCTTTTATTTTGTATGGGCTAAGATGCTCTTCTGGAGTGTTTAACCTTGCCTGTTTCAGCCAGGACTCATCCGGCTCACACGGGCAAGTAGCGTGAAGTGTGGTAGCTACAGAACTCTGCGAGAGAAAGACTAATACAGATGTCCCATGTGAAGGCAAGAGAGAACACTCCTTATACATTTAAGAAAATAATACGTACTGCAGCAGGAGTATGTAGTTTGCTGCATGACATGGGGAAGGCAGAAAAAAAAAAGAGTGACTTTTGCTTCAAGCTTTAAAGCGTAAGGGGGAAACGGAGTGAGAAGTTTAATGGGATTGAATGTTAAGTCTTGCTTGAAACCTGGACTTTTTCTAAGATGTGAGCCAAGAAAGCCCAACACCTAAGTCTTAGGTGCAGAGACTCCCAAGATACGCTGTCCCTCTGACGTGGAAGCAGTTAGTGTGACACGCAGCACGTCAGTGCGCTGCAGTACCCACCCACAGGATCAGCCCTGACGCGCACCTCCGCTCCCGCTGACAGACCTCTCAGGGGTGTCGGGGGGCAGCCTGGGGGCTGTCGCTGTCGGGAGAGTTGCTGCAAATGAGGACATTTGGTTCCTGATGATCTGACGGATATGTGGAAGCCTACTGTTAGGAAGATCTGTATGAAATAATGTATATTATCATTTTATGGACTTAGCAGGTATTTGTGTAGGCCGCCTTATACACGATAATGAAATTTAACACGAGTAGCAGTTAGAGGTACCGCTAGCATAGCGAGAATATGCTTCAACAGTACTGTACTTCTCTTCTGCAGTTTCAAATGCGTTTTGTTTCCAAGTTGCTCAGCCGAAACACACACAAGCCCGCGTATGTGGCATTTCAGATAGTGCCTGCTAGGGCTGGCAAGGCAGCCTGCCACCGACGCAGCTTCCTTTTCACTCACCTAGGTTTGGGACTCGTGGTAGCACATTGCACAAATCAACAAACTGCCAGAAGGTAAAAAACATTGTGAACTGATGTTAGAAAATACTCCTGACTGACAGGAACACGCACGGGTCAGGAGGAGGGGTGATACTGCCAGGCAGCAAAGGGAATTGATTGGAGAGCAGAAAAAAATCCCATAGGAAATCAGAGATTCACATTCACTTTAAAAAAAAAAAAAAGAAATGGGGAAAAAGCGAGCATCTGAAAGTGTTTGGGAAACATGACCCCAGTGGCTGGCAGCAACTCCAGTCAGACGTTACTGGCCAAATCCAGCAGTTCTTCACTAGTGCACAGGCAGAATTATTTTTTATCTCAGTGGGAGTTTTGCCCAAAAAGAGACTACAGAAATGGCTCCAACCAAAGAGAAAAGAGCTGAGGAAAACCTGCACTGTATTTGAGCACAGTTAAAAGATGACTGGAAATACAGTCAGTGCAGGAGGCATACAAGGAACTTTGTTCTTAAAGAACATGATGGCTTAATTTAAAAATCAGATTTACTGGATGTACTACATTTGGATTTAGAGCAGTGGGAAGGGTTCTTACCATGCTAGGAGGCTTTGAACCACGCAGGATAATCCCAGTCAGGGGAAAGAGCTCACCATTGCTTAGGGAAGGTCAGGAAAAGTAGAAAGGCTGAACAGCTTTTATGTTCAGGAACCATGACCACAATGAATGCCCTTTCTCGGGCGTAACCGAAATTCGGAGGCACCCGCCACAGGCTCCACACCAAGTCACGCTGTAAAAAGACAGGGCTAGCAGGGGAAATGAGACATTGAGCGCTTCATCTTTCCCTTTGAATCTGTGCCTCACTGAACTGAAAATGTTGTGGGTTCTTCAGTATTTATGGGCTGAACTCAGGTATTCCCTCCCAACTTGAGGTATTCCATGACTCCGAGATTGTTACCCCAGTGCAGTCACAGTTAATGCTGTGGTATGGCCAGGGTAGGACAGGATGCGGCCGGGAAGAGTCACGTTAATGTCACTGGGCAGCAGGTTAGTGAGTGGGCAGGAAAACGCTTCGTGTGGTGTGTTTACGATGCGCAGATCTCCCAGAGGTTTAAGGGTTTAAACAAACAAATCTCTTCAGGGACACCTGCCAGGATTTGGGCTGTGTTGCAGCAGCACCGTTAGTACTTACGGCTTTCTCTGACCAAGAAAAGGCACGGCGTGAAATCCTCCCCACTGCAAGCAATGGGGTTGTTTTGCCAGTCCAACTCGAGTGGAATTATCATGCATTTCTCATTAAAGTGGCAAAGCAAAACATTGGGGGGAAAAAAAGCATCACATAGAAAAAATTCATCACTAACAAAAGTTTTGGTATAGTTTGCTTTATTTAGCGCGTTGGAAGGGAATTGAATTAATTTTTTGTTTTTATCTGTTCTGGTTCACTTATTCCAGTAATAATTAGAAGTAAATGAGAATTATTCTTTCTGTTAGATCAATTATTCATAACACAGATCATTTAAAAATTAGTTTAGCGGAAGCAACTTCATTTTTACTAAAACTGAAACAGAAATTAGCCAAATTAGTTAAAATAGCTTTGAACTCCATATTGACTAAAGCATTTGTGCCAGAATAAAAATTCATGACATATAAGAATGGTATAAATGATTAATCATTTTAGTTCATGGATATCTATATTTTTATTTAATTACATCTATGCATAATATAAACTGTCTGAATCTTCGGAATCCAAGCCAGAGAAGCTGAAGAGTCTTCTTATGTTTAACATTCACCATGTGTTGTTTTCTTCTAGGGTTAATTTGTAGAATGTAAACCACACACTATTTGTACGCAGTGTTTATGTTCTATTTATAGAAAGTCTTGACCATTTATAATTATCCGACATTTTTATCCGTAATGTCTGTGTATGACTAAAGAGATGTGTGTGGAACAGACAAAACAATGCTATTTTTACAGCTGAACTTCAGTTTATCTTATGTAAAACTTTTTGGAATATTTTATGCTATATGGCATAGAAAAGGGATATTCTCTACTCAGCACTCTATTGAGGTGACCAAAATTACTTGCCAATAGTAATGAACACCGTACCCACGGGAGGCTGTTGTACTCATTTTAAGCAGCATAAATTGAGGAAGAGAAACCTCAGTCTGAAAAGAGTAAACACAAGTTTCTGAAATCTGTAATGTCCAGCCCTGCAGCAGCTCAGTACCTTGATCATGTCGAAGCCATCAGAGGTTTCTAGGAGTACCTACACAAAGCAATCCCCTTAGTTTTGCCATGCGTAAAGTCACTTCTGTCGTCCAGTGCAGGTCGGAGGCCTCGAGCCCCGTTTTCCTCTCCTGGACGCTTCCTCTGCTGAACAGGGCTGGCTGTCAAGTGCTTCCATAGCACGTGTGCGCTCTTTCAGTGAGTGATTTATGGCTGCTGATTTTTTTTTTTTCTCTTTCCAGAACTTTGGAAGTTTTGGTGAGTTTGAATGAAGGGCAGTCCTTCATGTCCAGCTCATTGACAATCACCGCCTCAGAGTGTGTAAGTAACTGGCTAACCCCATTCCGTGTGACAGCCTGAAATCCAGTTTCCCTTTGGCTTCTGCTGTTGCGTGACCTCTCAGTGCAGAGAGCCTTAGTGCTTAACAGGAGCTGTAGGATGTTGAGAGTGCAGAAACCCACCCACCTAAAGAGTACACCTGTGCAGACACACACCGGATGTACAGAACTGGACGATACACCATTTCTTAAGGTCTAGGTGCATACACATATATATGTGTGTGTGTGTGTGCTAGATTGCTTTCTCTGTATTGTGACACACACTCAGAATCCGTTAGTAACACCACTACACACAACACAGTTTTCAGCTGTTCTGAATTCCCTGTTGAAGTGTGTGAGGGGGGAGTTACAGACAAGACTTTTTTCCTGCAGTTATATAAAACAATTTGCTTAATTCTTCCCATTAAGGTGGCAAACAGCTTTATTTTAGGGAGGTCTTTTTTTTGCAGGATTCCACACAAGTGAAGTATTGCTGTATGTATCATCAGAGACTTCCTGATAACACAGAAAAGCCATCCCTTACGCGGCAGGCGAGGAGATTTACCTTTGCTTTCCGACACAGGCTCTGTTACAAGGGCTTCTCCTTTCATTGCTGCTGCATCTGCTCTGCTAGCTGCTTCGGGGGCTGCTGATTTAGACCATATGCAGAACTATACATAGCGGGAAAGCCCTGGAATTCTCATCCTCTCCCAGGCTAACTTGGCCGGCTCTGGCCCGAGATACAAGCAGCATCTGTGTTCCTTGTGTGGGGGGTTATATTTTTCTATAGCTTGTGAACTGTATTGTGCACAGCTGTGCACTGTAATACAACTGTGTTGTATTACAACAAATTCCTTGAGCACAGTGTGCAGCTGTGGCTTTCCAAATACCAAGAAGCCTGCATGCAGTCAGAGCCTCGCTCACTGTAACCATAACCGTGAGAGCCAGGAGTGACACAGTCACCGGCGGTCCCACCCCAGCCCCGTCCCACTGAGCGGGATCACTGGGAGCAGCTGAAGCGGAGCAGGCAGAATGTCAGGACTTCAGCCCCAGTCCGGGGGGTGGTAATAATCCCACGGGAGGATGCTAATGTTGCGTAACTCTAGATACCTGACTTCGGTGTGGGCTCTCAGCTGTTAGTTAGGGGAGACAGTCCTTGTCAAAGCACAGGCTGGAGTACCTAAGGTAAGCCTGGGTTAAGGCAGTGTGAACTTCCTGCTATGTTTTTATCCTGGGCTTATAGAAAAGAGTTAAGCACACCTTCTAGGATAAACCACGTACTTCGGCAGTCAGTGACTCCTCTGACTTGATATATAAACGTTAGACACAAGACCACTATGTAGGGATGGAGGTTTTGAAAATGTACTGCGCACGGATACCGTGTTTCTTTAAATTTGTCTCATTTCAAGTGTGACTTCAGTGCAGCTTTCCTGTCAGGCACAGAAGCACACAGAACAGTACCTTCTGCTCGTCAGCATGCGCTTTTCCAACAGTATTTTTGTCGCTTGTAGGTAATTAACCTAAAAGAGAAAAAACCAACATTTTTATTTCTTCTATTCATTTAAAAATGAAATACTGGGGCAACTGCAGAAATCAAGAGTCATCTCGGTTCAGCCCTTCAGGATCGGGAAGAAAGCCTGAGTAAATGGAGAGCTGAAGAGACGCACACTGCCCAAATCACTGGGAAAATAGTGGGAAAACCAGGTTTCTCTGTTTAAGGGCCTCTTTATCATTGGGAAGCATTTCAGTCTCACACTAAAGCATGCTGAAGCAGCCTCTCGGCATGGTAACGCAAGGGCAGCACAGTCACAGGAGGATGCTGCACACTAAGAGCAGACTGCACATATTAAGTCTGTCCTCGTGCTCCCTTAAAAATGGCTAAGATTGCACAGATAGGTAAAAACAAAGTGTTGATGCCAAGGAGATCGTACCAAACTGCTGGGTACGGCTGTGTTCCCTCGGCTGTACTCTAACAGTGCTTCTCTGTTCTCTGTGGGCAAAAGTTTTCACTCACAGGAAACAGAATGAATACAGATGTGCGTTGACTACTGTAGTTCTGATAATCTTTTTTTTTTCCCTTTTATTTTTTTTTCCTTTCATACATGTTGCTGTACAGACAGCTCCATACAGGGAGAACTGCTGTTTCCATAGTAGCGGATGGGCAACTGCAAGAAATGGGTCACTGCTAGAATTGTTCCACTAATTCTGATAGCGGAGCAGCTGATGGCTAGTTGGTATATGAGAGCTACAAGTTACAGCCTCCCCTAGCACACACACATTGCTGCAGTGAAAACAAACAAAAAATAGGGAGCATTTAGGCACTGAGGCATGCATCTTACCTGTTTCTTGTAAATGTGCATGCCTTGCTGCACCCAGATGCAGCTGGACTAAAGCTCTGTTTCGCCTCCCTTGTGCAATGGTGTATCTCCAGTAGCACTTTCCTCACTTCGACAGAATTACGCTGTACTCCAGCCTTAGTGATTCCCTGGGAATCCCTCCTTTCCTTTTTTCCCAGCTGCAGACTGAATAACTGAGTGTCATTCTAAACGAGCACAGCAGCACAGAACGCCAAGTGTAAGAATAAAAGCAACTACAAGATGTGGGTTTGGGGTGGTGAGAGACGGGCTGCTCATTTCTTTGTTAAAAAAAAGCAGTACTGCTGGAAGCAGTAACGCTCGTTCACAATTTCTTAGGATGGTGGCTTCAGGTTCAGGTAGCACTACTACAGGGATTTAGCATGCTGTAGTTGTACAGTGCACAGACCCCCTTCTCGATCCTTGTGAGGAATTTCCGTTGGCGAGAACAGAACGATTTGTGTTGGTCAGTAGGAAGCTGTTTTGGGGTGACCGGGAGAACCAGGCAGCAGTTATTTGCAGCATACACTGATGCTGTCTTTCTGCTTTCTTCGCAGTCTAGTGGAGTAGCCGCGCTTATTGCCGTCCTTGTGCTGCTACTGCTAGTGGCACTCGGTCTGCTCTGGTGGTTCTGGCCCCTCTGCTGCAAAGTGGTGAGTAAAGACTCAGAAAAACCCACTGGGTGTGTGACTCACGGTTGTTACTCATACCGTGTCGGGAAGCACAGATACCCTAGAAAACAGGCTAAGTAACAGGAGAGCTACGTGTGACATAAGCCATCTGTTGAGGGAGTTTTCTTTCATTAGTGATATGCAATAAATGGAAGAGACCAGCGTCAATACTGCGGACTGCACTCTCAGCAGTGCTTCTGGCTTTCTGAGACCTGCACACACACGAACCAGCATCAGCCTCCTGGCGTGCTGCTCACTGGCGTTCTGCTGCGTGAGCACGTGTGTTCTATTTCTGTGAAATCCTGGTAAAACCCTTTTCTCTATTATTTGAAAGTTGTTGGCCATAATGCTATGCAGATGTTATCCTGAAATCAAGGACCATTTTAAAAGTCCTATCACTAAAATTGGTATTTGTAGTCCATTACGGGCTCTCAAGTTGGAAATCCCTTATTGTCTTAATAATCCCTTGCACACATGACATCTATTTTCATCTGAGTGCACTCTTTATCCTTCCAGCAGCAGTCAGCAGTGCTGTTCCACTAACTCTCCTTCCATCCCCTGGCCTGCTGGGGTTTTTAAACTGGTGAAGTTTTTTATTCATCCAGTTCAATGGCAGTGCTGAGGACTTGGGAAGTGGAGATTGCTTGCAGGCTGTTACCGTATTCCTTGTCTTGTCTTGGGCTTGTGGGGCCTGGAGCAGCAGAGGAACTGGCCTTCTTCCCTGACCACGCCAAAGCCCACGTAACCAAAAGCTTTGGTGCTCTCCGTCAGGCCCCAGGCTATCCTGGGGAAAATGTCCTCAGTCCCATCTGTATCCTCACGGTCTGGTGTTTCTGAGGCAGGAATTATGATCTCTTCTGTAATCAAAGGACTCTCTTCTCTCTCATTCCCCACAGTACAGTCCCATCAGAAATGCAGGGAGATGGTCTGTTAGTTGCTTTACTTCAGCTTTATTTGATACTGTGAGGCTTCCTGTGGAAAAGGAAAATTTGACATCAGGAAGAAGAAAGCTTACTATTTTCTTATTTTAAAATAACTGGCTAACCTTGGGATTCATAGTCCATAGATTCATCTTCCCACTTCTTAGTTCCAACGCTTCCTGTCTGTAGAAAGTGGCTACAGCTAGGCATGTCACGTAGATCTGTCACCTGGGGCAGGGAGGGAGGGGGAGGCGGAGGACATGAAGGATGTAGTATTGCAGCAAAGATGCTGGTAGAACTGCAAACACTTTGTGTTTCATGTGTTTTAAAAATATGCAAGCAAAATACAATTTAAATCCTCAAGTGAAGCCAAGTAACTTTTCCTTTCAGTGTCTCCTGTCGGCTAATTACAGACATACTGTGGAGTGAGTTGTTTCACTACTCAGTCGTAACTCTTGAGGGGGATCACCACATCCTTCCTCAAGAGCTGCTTTTCTGAAAACAGCTGGTTTTGTCTTTGCAGTTGTAATCTTTTGCCAAGTGGATGGGCTTTTTTTTCAGCATCAGGTTTACACATGTACAACCTAGTGAACAAAATCAAAATACTCCACACATTGGTCAGCGTTCAGAAGTCAGCGCTCATCAGCCGTCAGCTCCCATGGTACGGTGAAACTTCATATGCTCTGCATTTTCCTTCCATTAGAGTAAGGAGAGACTGCAGTAGCGCAGCCCCTTGAGAGCAGGAAATCTCTTTCCAGTGATGACTCTAATGAAAATCAGTAAGGTGCCTTCTGCATTTTTTTTATGTCCAAGTCCTACATTTAAAAAAAGTCAATGCGTGGTTCTGTAGCGTTAACTTCCAGCCCTTTCGGTAGCTATACCAGTATAATATATGAAAATGTGAGTTGCACCAGCCTACGCCTGGAATAAGTGAAAGGAGTTCAGTTTACACGATGTCAACACACCATGCAGAGCTGTGGAGGGACACCTCTGCTAGGACCCAATTAAATAAAACAGATGCTGCCCTTCATAACTGCAGAGCAAAGACACTGCCCTGCGTGCCGATGGTGCACCATGGCATTGAGGCCGGGCTCTGTCTGGGCTGATCTCCTGTGAGGAGCTACGTCTCCACAAAGCTGCCCGGAGCTGTGAGAAACGTCCCCTGGTTCTGATTCACCCGGTGCTTATGTCTGTTCCTCCCTGGTGTTTGCTTTACAAGACAGTACCTTACCCTCAGCATCTTTTGAGGATACAGTGTTAGGTACAGGCGTGATCGGCTATTTCCCAGGAAGGCTTGAGCGTAGATTGCTAAGTTATTAGTTAGAAGCAGCCTGACTTCTATGACAGCAATAAAACCACAGCACTTGCAGTGTTAGTGCCCTCTCTTGTTTCTCCCACCTGATGGATATTATTTGTTTCTTTGAAAAGAAAAGGTAATTTTAGGACTCACTGCTACACCACTGCTCAGTTCCAAAACCACATATTGTTGCACTGAACCTATTACCAAACACTGACTCTTCCTTTCTTTTGGTTTTGATGTTTGTTTCCTCAGACCATTACACTGTGCCTCCATTTTTCTCCCTCTCTCCTGCACCTGGGGTTCTCACATTCCATGTTGTGGCCACTTCTGGCTATGAAGTTTTGGGCTTTGGTGCCAGTGTCCTTGACAAGAGAGGCAGCATATCAGGGCCAGGCAGGGCCTCCTCTTCCCTTCCTCTGAGTCCGGTTCCCTGGCAGTGCAGAGCAGCTGGTTTCACGGGACGAAGAACGTGAGCAAGGAAGAAAGCAGCAGCCCCCAAACTGTGTAAGCTTCCCGTGCTTCAGCATCAAATGGAAAGGAGAGAGGCAGAAGGTGTTGTGGACGGACCAGAACGAGCGTCCGGTGCCGCACGGGTGTGTCATCCCTAGGGCCGCAGGCAGGGTGGTGAGCTCAGGTGGCTCCGGCACTCCGCTCTGTCCCTGCTAGGGCTCCGTCGGGTCAGCGTTCTTTGCTGGGAGGATCCATGAACACGTACAGGTTGGGGAGGGGGACTCCTTTTTCTTCTTCTTTCTCCGCCCCCCCCCCCCCCCCCCGCCTCCTCTTTTTTGAAGGCAGTTCGCTGTTGACAGTTCTTTCACTCTTCCCTCCATATCAGAACAGATGATTGCATCAAGCTGGCTTCAGGCTCTGGTGCTGACATTTCCTAATGCCCACATCAAGCGAACATTTGAAAAGTGTTAATGAGCAGATCAAAGGGACTGTTGCCTCAAGCAACTAACTTTTTTCTTTCTTTCTTTCTTTTTTTTTAAAATAAATCGGCTCTCCTCCAAACTCAAGTCTTCGTCTTTTGCAGCTAAGTAAATGAGATGCAGCTTTGCCTGGTGATGGTGATGATGATGGTAAAACAAACAAAACCAAACCAGGAAGTAATCCATCTCTACACGAGGTTAACAAGACAGCAGCATTATTCAGAGTCTTCCGTATTTAAACAATCTGAATCAAGTTCAGGAAAAGTTCATTTGCAATATGATGATCTTCAGTTTGTGCAGTTTCCTGCTACATTTGCATTGTTTTCTGCCGAAGCTGCATGGGGTCCTCAGATTTCTCTTTTAAAAAAATGGCTTTTACTGATTTTACTTGCAATATCACACAAGACTGAAAATAATCTGTGTGTGTGAGAGAGTGTGCGAGTGTGAGAGGAGCCTGTGGAAACATAAGGATGCAGGCACTTACATTCCACTTCTGTCAGCAGGGGTGAGTGTCTGCTACTCAGAGCAGATTATTTTCTCACACCACTGTCACATTTAAAACAACTTTCATTTTCTGAAGCTATTAGAAATAGCAGCTAATTAATGTATTGGTTAGCTTCAAATCTGGTTTATCCTGTAACTTGAGGGAGTTTAGCAGCTAGCATAGGATTTGGTCCTGTGCTCAGGGCGTCAAACGAAAACCCGTTGACTCGTGACTTTCGAAGCCCTGTGAGGTCTGACAAGTGGAGTTTCTCGTGATTCACTGGGGTGGAAATTCCGATTCCGTAAATACCAGCGGGCGCACAGGGTCCAAGCAAACTTCAGCACGCATCACAAAAGTTTACTATGCGAAGGTGTCCTTGCTCGGGAGAGGCTGCACGACTTAAGAACTGCAGAACTGTAGAAAGTGCAGTCACAATACCGTTCAATCTGTACGGGCACAAACGCGCAGCCCAGCTAGGCCGTCTCCCCGTGCAGCTTGCCTTCTTGGCAGCAAAATGCATTTGTGTGAGATAATCGTTAGCGACGGGCAAAAGGGAAATAAGAATAGAAGTGAAATGAGAAAGGGGACCCTTAATATATTGAAGGTACTGTTTTACCGTTTCCATTTTTTTAACTTGCTTTCAGTGAGAATGAAATATCTTCATGCTTTGGAAAATATTGCTCAGCATCCAAGCCTGAGCATCTTGCTCAGAATCTGTCCCGTGGCCCCTCTGTGGTGGTGCTTCTTGTTAAGTCAGCGCAGTAATTCCAGTCTGGCTCTCACGAGTGTTTCACTAATTAACTAACTGATTTCTGTTCAATATTTGAAAAATTCCTGATGGGTAGGAGAAAAAGTATCTAGAAATATTTAAAGAAAATGTAATTTCTGGAATGTTTTTGCAACACTACAGCAGCAAAGGGATGTCCAGTTAAAATCCATAGCTGACTTCCCAGTCCACTCAAAGTATTCTGAGCTTGCCTGATGAACAATTCAGTATCTTAAACCTGAAGCGCTGTGGAAAAATGTTTCCAAGGGTACCATGCTTATTTCTCACACTTGATAGAATTCCTGTCTCCAGGGCTAAAAGTCCACAGCTTGTCTAGGCAGTAACTAGGAGCTATCTTGGTGGCACTGTAACTTGAAATGTAAATCAAGAAGGAAAACTCTTGACGAGTGGTCAAGAAAAAATGGTTTCTTTTATGTATGATACTATACATCTGTGCAGTGACAGTACTTATAGGCAGTGGTAGAATAAATGAAAGAACTGTAATTAATAGCACAGAGTGAATAAAATAAGACATATTTCAATTCAGGTACTTAATCCTGTATTAGGAGATTTGGGTGTTTGTCATCATGGACAGTTTTGGTTATGTTTATATAGTACTAAGGTGCAGCAGAAACAGACTCCTTGATATTCATTAAGTATTTTCTAGTAATTTCTAGATAATATTCAAGCACAAAAAATTACCTCGTATCACTGAAGTACTTCTTTTTAGCTTACAAACCTGCTTTTCTTGTGGAAGAACAGCTGTGCATACAGTTGTCATCTTCATCACTTTAAGAGGGTCGCTGCCTTCCCCTTCCCCTCCCTGTAAAGCCCAGTGGGTTCCTGTCAGCACCAGAGAACTCCCTGAGATTGACAGTACATATGTGAGAAAGGGAACAGGCAGAAACCGTAGGGAGAGGTTTAAATATAGGCGTAAGTGAACGATCCTAAGAGCGAGCCTTATCAAGAAACAGTTTGAGAAGCCTTGTGAACCCAGCTCGCACCTGCAGGCACTGCAGGCTGAGCAGTCGAGGAGGGACATACTTAAATTATGAGATCTGTGACATGATCCGGATCTCTACAGGTGAAGCCTGAGCTTCCAGAAGGCACGTCACACTTGTCATAGGGCCAGAAAGGATCCAGCAGCATGACACAAGGAAGCAGGCGGCTTGGCCCAAGATCATGCAAGACCTCGCGTAGACCCTGGGACGCTTTTCCTCCCAGTCTTGCTAATTAACTCCATAGGGTTTCATCACTGGCTATTACTTAGCACGACTGAGTCTGATCCGGTCAGGAAGCAAAGTGGCAGACGTGTCTGCCCAGAGAGTGTCTGCCAGTCAATTGATGTTATTTTCTATTAGACGGATGGTGTTAATTTCCAGAAGGCCTTGATAATCGATACCCAAGGGGCTTGGCAGCAGCAGTTGCCAGTCTGCAGGCAGATGTGGGGGACTCAGATGGAAACAGTTCACTCTTAACATTTTCTGTTGGCTTTTGGATGCTGCCACTACAGTTCCTAACGCTTTTATGTGTTTGGCTCTTTCAGGTCATCAAAGATCCTCCTCCACCTCCACCGCCTCCCAAAGAGGTACGGTATGACGGTGCTCCGCTCATCACACTGGCTACGTGATCCCACTCCTCTGTGCTTTCCTGTGTTCTGCGAATGCGGCTCTTTGTCCTGGTTGCTGAATAAGTAACTGTCCCGTGGGAAGCCTTAAGCTGAGAGCACGATGGCCAAAGTCCAAATCTCTGTTCTGTCTCAATCATCTCAGTGTGGCATGAATTAAGCTCAAATCCACAGAAATATTTGGGGGCTTTATCCCACTGTAGTTTAACATTACTTTTCCCATTCTGCAGTGAAAGCAGAAAGACTCAGTAGCTCTTGTATAACAGTCTGAAGATTAATGTATGACTTAAACAGCGTTTTGCTACAGCTGTGGTGTTCCAGACAGTGAAGAACCCTTATAAGGGAATTTCTCTCCCTCTCATGGGCAATAATGCACTAGAGGATCTTCTGGTGTCTTCAGTATTTTTGCCCCTTGGTCTTGATTCAGCCAACTGCTTGAGCGTGCTCAAGTGCGCTCTCACAGTTAAGTCCATGATGAAGCACACCTCATGGAGCCGAGGCAGCCGAGAGCGAGTTTGACAAAGGCTGGCTTAGGAAACCGTGATCGGCTGTGCAACCCTTACTGCAGATCTGCAGGCGCTGTCGGCTGAATCCAAATGAGTAGGGCTGATGATCTGGCTCTTGGAAGGCATTCTGTTTTCTGAAGAGGCAGCCACTGCAAATCCTTTTCTTTGTGTGTATTTTGCTTATTTTTATTTGTGGAAAGGCAAAGGACAGGGCAAACAAATAACTGTCAGTAGAATACAGTTAGAGGCCCCATTTGGAGTTTCCAAATGGTCACCGCCAATGCTTTTCCCATGAAAAACGTTAAAGATATTTCCAAACACGACCAGATTTTGTTTGGAAACTGGTAAATCCTTGAGGAACCTAAATATCTGATCTTTCACACCTAACACAGGAATACTTACTCTCCATGAACTCCAGTGAAACACACTAAAAAGACACTTAGCGGGGGGAGGGAAAAAAGTACCTTTTAGAAGTAAATGTTATGTAAATGTATTGACAGGAAGAAGAACAAGAGCCCATGCCTACCAAGAAATGGCCCACAGTGGATGCTTCCTACTATGGTGGACGAGGCGTGGGAGGAATTAAAAGGATGGAGGTTTGTATGTGGGGATACCAGTTCACTAAAACACAAGCTCTCTGAGGCTGCCAAGGGTGGAAACAAAGACTTCTCAAGTGTACTGAAAACACAAGGGCATCCTGTGCGCTTCCTTCCCAGTGACATAAGCCTTGTAAAATTTTGTACCATATCAAACAGTTTTGAGCTTGCCTATGAAAGAACAGCTTTCAGTAGTTGCATTTGACTGGAACTTTAAATAGCTGCCTGAAGACATGCTCTTTCCATCATTCTAATAAGAAAGAGAGAGAGAGAGCCTTTTCAGAATGTTTTGGAAGAAATTACAGTGAAACATAAGTCCTCCAACTGTGGGCCAGCCAAACGCGCTGACAATGGTGATGCTAAGGAGAGACTTGATCCCAGAGGAACTCACAGAGACAACGGTGCCTGTCTTTGAAGAGACGCGATAGCATCATGTTAACTAAAACGGAATGAAAAATGTGCATCCTTATGGGCACGTCCTTATGTCAGATTTCATAGGCAAGTCAGCCTTTACGGAATTTGCAAAGCGGTTTTGGGCACTTCCTACCTTCAACCTAGGAAACTGTCTCTGTCTGAAATACCCACCTAGGCCACACTGATGTATCCTAATGAAACTTCAAGGGTATTGGCCTAAGAATCGCCTTTGCTTGAGTTCTTTTTGGACATGGCAGAGGAACATGCAAGTTTAAAGCTGTGTTGCTCGTATGCGTTTCCTTCAGCAGTTCAGAATTGCTAATTTAGAAGAGCTTCAGCTTTTAGAACAACAAAACATTTTGTGCAGTGCTTTTCAGAGGCAACCTAGAAAATACTTTTTCAATATCAAGAAGTACAGGTCTGGATCTCCAACGGGAGCCACGGTGAGCCTCCAGGAGAGTTCCAGAAGGGGTTCCAGGGTTTAAATCATGACAGTTTGTAAAGGGATCTTGCACAACCAACAGAAAACCAATAGATACCTCATGAACACAAGTACCGTCAGTACCATAGAGAAATGTATGTTCATCACATGGAAAAATACAGTAATTCCTCTTCAAAAAAGAGAGCAGAAAGCAACGATTATGTTAGAAAACTTTTTGATCTGCGCTAGGAATTTTGTGCAGGACTAAGGGCTAAAGATGAAGCTGACTGAAAGTGGTCACAAGACAATCTTGGGCTCGTGAAAGGCACTTCATTCTGTGGAGCTAAGAAATGTCAAGCTTGGGCGCTGCATCCTACGTGCCTCAGCATTCGAATACGGAGCTCTACCCCATCCTGCAGTACCTGTAACAGTGGGGCTGAGGGAACGCCGGCTCCCCAGCCCACTCCCAGCTGTTCCGACAGGGCGGTACCAGGCCTCCTGCCGTTCACTGGCTCAGGAGAGCACGTTGCTCCTTTGGTGAGGCAGGGCAGAGCAAGTGTGGAAAGGAGAGAAAACAAAAACCCTCTAACAGGATGATGGAGAGAGCGGCTCATAGGGAGGTGTCGTAGTTCAGCCCCAACGGGGACCAGACTACGCAGTCTCTCTCTCACTCCCCCCACTCTCCGAGGGAATAGGAGGAGATTTGACAAACAAAAGAAAACCAGAAAAAAAAACCAAACACGCGGGTTGAGATTGAACAAAAAGTAAATTTAACAGTAATGACAGAAGAAAACAAGAGAGTGATGGAACACAAATACAGTACAATAGCTCACAACAGATCTCCACATCCAGTCTCTTCCAAGTAGCAGGGGGCCTCCCTTCAGCACCCTCCTCACTTACATACTGAGCATGATGTCAGATGGGATGGAATAGCCCTTTGGCTAATTTGGGTAAATTAACCCCAGCTGTTAGCTAATTAGTTAACTATCCCAGCCATAGGGGCTACCAGCTTCAGTTCTCCACCCAGCTCAGGTAAATATTAACTCTATCCTGGCCAGAACCAGGACAGGAGGTTATTCCTTACTGGACAGTTCAATGTGGTTTCTGTGCTGTGGCCAACAAAAGACTTGCTGGGCTGCTCACTACATTTCTTCCCTGGTTTCAGTTCACGTGGTAATGCAGTTGTCTATTTTTTGTTGCTTCTCTGTGCTCTGTTCTCCTGCTGTTCTTCTGGCAGCTTCCCTGCATAGAGAAAAGGAGAGAATGAACCAGTAAACTTCTGCTTACTGCTCCTGTCCCGCTTCACTTACTCTGTACTCTTTCGGGGCAGTTATGCATTCACTCCTGCCTTCTCCACTAGCTTCACTCCTCTGTGACAGTCCAGAACAATTTAGCCAGCAGTGATCACTCTTCCTAGATCTCTCTTTTGGCATTGCTTTAAAGTTTTAGGATGTCATTTCTAGGCCCCACCCAGTACAGGCAGTAAGTTTTTTACGTCAAAGTTGTGCTGTCACACTCCACAAGTTCTGGTTTCTTCTGGGTGAAGTCGCTTTGCTCTGAAGGAGAAGGCCATTTCATCAGGAAGGAATCCACCATCTATCTCTAAATGGTTTTAACAGTGTTTAACATACATTTTAACAACCTCATAAGAAACACCGTAAAAGCACCATTGATCACAGTGAAGGATACAGATGCATTTTAATGACTCAGCAGGGCCTACTTGGACAGGAAGGCCCATTCTGGTATTGCAGAGAGGGTTCCCCAGCGAGAAAAAGAAATCACTAAGCAAGCCAAACAGTGAAGTTCGAAGTAACAGAAAGGTTCAAAACAGTACCCCTGCTAAGCAACGCTGCTCTGTATTTTACCAGGGTGAGTTACAGTGCTACAGACCAAATGATGCTCTGCCGTACTTCGCCCCTCTGGTTCTCTACATTGAAATTACAGTGGCAAAAAACCACTTGGTGGTGGTGATAAAACGCCACGATTTTCCTCCCTTTTATTTTATTTCATTTTTCTGAAGGGGGCTAGGCTCTGGCTTGCCTACCTATTTTCCTCCCTTTCCGCACCAGCGCATTCTGCATACGGCGCTGATGAGGATGAAGTCAGGCTGCTTCCTTCTCCCATGCTATGGCACACTTATCCTGGCACATCACAGAATGACCCTAGCAAGTCTACGGCAGTCTGCCCCTCTCCCCGGGTAGCAGAAGGCAGACCGAGGGCATCATGTTCCTGGTGAGCAACATGACTTTGTGCCCCTTTGCAGTGGGAGAGTTGCTGTGTCCCACTGTTTTTCTGCCTAGCTTTCAAGTGCTTGACTTGGCAGGTGGCAGGCCAGAACCGACACAGACCTATCTGCTCTTAATTCTTTCCCTCAGGGTGGAAGGGCAGTCTTCTCTGATTTTTTTTTACTTGGATTCTTCTCTTTTCATGCCTGGCATCCCCAGTCAGGAGGTCCCTGAAAAAAGCAAATATGCTGGTGGAGTCCTGCAGTAACGGTTAGCTATTTTCCAGTCACAGCTCATCAGCACGTCACACTTACCCAAGATGTAATGTCAGAATTTAATTTCCGGGGTGGAGGTGTATCAGGTCCTCCTTACGGGCTAGATTGTAGCAGGTGGCATGATTTAAAAGTCTTGCACTGAAAATAATCCACGCCAGTTTTACTAAGAACTTTCAAACTCCAGCCATAGCTTTGAGATGCTCTTTTTGGATGATAAAGTGATCGTGTCTAGGTTTGTTTCTTCGTACAGCACAGCAGTCATCCTTGCTCAAATTGCTGCACCGTGTTTCCAGTTACAAGATGAAATAAGATTACTGTAGCAAGACAAATCATCTCCTAGAGGGAAGTTTTTTTCCTGTATTTCCACTTTGCAGCATAGTCAGTACAGCCTTTTATGGAAGTGGCGATCTGTGCTTGCCTCACCAACAGCAATAACCCAGGTTTCCTGTCTCTCTGAACCCTTTGTATACATTTTGCGTGCTTGTGGCAGTGATAAAATATACACTGCTACGTGTTTTACATTTACTCACTATGCAGCTTAGACTGCTTCATCTGCATTTCCTCCAGCATGTGTCTGCTGGCAGAACTACTTGAAAACCCGAGCAGTGTCAAGGAGCTTCAGCTAAAACTTACTCGAGCATCGCCTTCTAGCTAAACCGGACTTCCCAACAAACACGCCATGTTAGGAAACCTAGGGTGACAAAGATCTAGGGTTTCGTTGGTGCCAAATTAAGGTCTGGTATTTTAGGATACATCAGAACTAGAAATGATAATTTTACATCATTAATTAGAAAATATTTCCTGTCTCCTACACAGCCTGTGTGATGCAAGGTAGATATTTCTTTCAGTACTTTCCTTGACTTGTTGCTACTGAGAGACTCGTATTTAATGCAAATGCATTCTTAGTTAAATGCAAAAAAAAAAAAAAAAAAAGCATTTTTCATCCAAAATTAAGAAGGAGCATTATCCTCAGTACCCGCCCCTCCTTGTTTGTTCAGAACTTCTTCCAAATTTAAACTTTTTCAGCACTTCTGTTATTTGCAAGTTTACTTGTCCTTTGCATACAGTGCATTTACATCTAAACTCTGGCTTTAGGTTCGCTGGGGTGATAAAGGATCCACTGAGGAAGGGGCTAGATTGGAAAAAGCAAAAAATGCTGTGGTGAAACTCCCAGAAGAACCCGAAGAACCTTTTCATCCTAAACCACCTAAACCAAAGCCTACCTCACCAGCCATTCAGGAGAAGTGGTATACGCCAATTAAGGTAATCTTTTTTTGTCTTCAGTGCAATATAATTTCATATTTTTTATCTCTAGTAACTATAAGGCTGGATTTTGTCTGCCTTACCAGTCCTACGCTTGCCGAACTGTACATTATTTTTCAAGTATTCCCATTCAAGTGCAATGCACTATGACCAAAGTGAACGCCTACTCAGGGTGAATAGCATTTTAACAATCTCATAAAACAATGTAAACGTATGACTTCTAGATCGCTGAGAGGCAAAGGTGGGATAGCTCACAGCCGCTCCGCTCCCAGCAGAGGCGAGCGTGGAGTGCCTGGCGTTCACTGATGGGAAAGAGCAGCACCACAGCTGTGTGGTGCGAGTGACAGCCCAAGGTTATGCTTTGCTTACCTGGTTCTGAGGAACTGGTGCTCAGTTCTGCCAGTCAGTTTTTCAATGGACAGTAACCTGGCAGGTGTGGTGTGCTCTCCCTTGCCTGGTTTTGTTGTACCCAACATCCCGTTGCTCTGTTGCCGCAGGGTCGACTCGATGCACTGTGGGCGCTGTTACGAAGACAGTACGACAGAGTCTCTTTGATGCGACCGCAGCAAGGAGATGAGGTTTGTGTGTGGCGCGTGTATCCGCTATGGTCGGCATCAGAGGGGCATGTTACAGCATGGCTTTAGCTGGCTTTACACTGGTAATTCCGTCACCTTACCTAAAGAAAGCGCTGCAGCCGAAAGCATGGCACGTGTTGGGGAAACAAAGTGCATTCAAAGATGAATCACACCAGCCCAGAAATGTTGCAGAAACATGTATCTCCTGAAAGCAGAGTGAAGGATTCTTTGTTTCCTGTGTGTTCAGTTGGAAAACAAAAATATAGCACATGCTTCACTCAGCGTAAACTCTCTAACAAACACCCAAACCTTCTTTATAACCAGGTACTTGTAAGAGTAGACTCTGGCACTCAGAGTACTAAAACCGTATCAAATTTAAGTGACCGCCAACAACCGTCATGCAAATTGCTTCAGGTAGCTTTACACGTCCATGCCAAAGGCAGCTTTCACAGAAAAAGAAACAGGGAAACTTGTTTCTCATGCAATCCTTTCTTCTAGTACACTCACGACCCATTAGAAGTGGCCTCCGCTACAGACTGCTGTGACTGGGAAGCAGAGCTGTTGAACCTTTTACAGTGAAGCTAGATTGTGAATTTCTGATTGTTATTCCTTAGGAAAGTGCTACTTCAAACCTTAGTATTTGTCTCAGGAACTGATTTATCATCAACGTGTTCCAAGTCTACTGGGACCATTCAGCTTCCTGGTTGTGGCACATGGGAAGCAAACGAAATGGGTGGGACAGATCAGAGGCTCTCCCCCCACGAGGCAGTAGTGCGTGAGAACGCTATTTTCGCAAGGTACACCATAAAGATGACATAAAGGAATCAGAGGAGTTACAGGGAGGGAGTTACCTTGGAGAGAATGAGAGGTCATCGGTATTCACATTATTTTCCTGGGGTGAACTTTGGTGCTATTCTAAAGGAAGAAAAGGTGAGATTTTGTTAGGACGAGAACAAGCGTGGGAGGAAGCAGAATGACCAAGTGCAATGCTGGAAGTGGGGAGCACTGTCGAATACTAGTGTTATCATTTGAGTTGTTATGCTGGAAAATTATCTACTGTTTGCATCAGTGATGCCTGTTCGACATCGCACAAGTGACCGTAACAAATCTACATACAAAATACACAGTACAACACAGTTTAACCTGTAAATTCCATGTAAATAGGAACATAGAAGAAATGCTGCTTGAACAGGCTAAAAAACTGTAAGTCAGGCCCTATTTTAAGGATATCTGACTATAAAAACAGGTAGTTACTGTAAAAATTGTCTGCCAGGGAAGGCTTTGCTGAGCCATTGTGAAGTCAGGCATCCGCTTCTCTGGGCCTGAGAGGAAGACGCTGACCCATGCCCTGGTTTATGAAAAACAGGGTAGTAGCAGCTCACTTATCTTCAGTATCCCCGCTGAAAAAAGGAGCAGAATTTGTAGTAACAAATGAAATCTAAACCAGTAGTCATTAAGGTGTGACCCGCAGGAGTGCAATTTCTGCCTGGCAGCGTATTTTATATCTCGGGCAGGGGGGTGAAAAGTCTTTGTACTTGTTCACAGTTTGCTAGGTGGAGATCCCATTCTGTACCCGATGGGTTTAAGTCAGGGCACGGATGAGCAGCCACACGCACGTACAGCGAGACATGCATGCACACGCTTACGTCGGAAGCACTGTTTGGTAAACGGCAGCCACAGAGTTGTTTTGTTTTGTTTTCTTTCTTTTGTTGTTTAAGAACTTGGTCGTTCCCATTTGTAGGAGAATTAACTGCTGAATTCAAGTCCTTGATCAAGTAATTGAAATTTAGGCGTGAAGTATCAAAGCAGAGCGAGCCTTTTCTTCCTCCTCTCTGTCCTCTCCCACCTCTGCCGCGGTGCCAGATAATGCCGAGGGTGGCCCGGTTTGAGGGCTGTGTGCGGTTGAGCCGAGAGGCTTTGATTGCGGATGGAAGTCCTCCGAGTCATGAATTTTTCAGCTCGCCATCCGCGAGTTTAGGGAAGCTTGTACAGGTGCGAGCTAGCAGGTTGTCGCCGACATCTGCTGAGAGCGGAGGCCCAGGTCCTCGGCAGCCCGCAGCGCGGCGGCGGGATTGTCAGCAGATGTAGTTAAGAGTGGCAGAACAGTTTTGGTCTCACATTTGCTGCCTGGGGGCTGGAACACTAAAGGTAGAGTGGGGGTGGACACAGCTGCGCTCCCAAACATGCCTCAGGCACAAATAAAGAGATCTAATATAGTCTGACTCTGTTGTGGTGGGGAGATGAGGACGGAGAGCCACTTCAGAGACAAGTTAGCGCTGCAACATCTGCCGCCAAGTTTCCAGGGAGTGACAGGGGACAGCAGGTACGGATCGAAGTCCCCACATAAACAGCCTCCATTAAGCCACGAACTCTTTTGAAGGGCTCCCATCAAACATAGCGGAGTCCGCAGCAGGAGATTTTGTTTTCAAAGCCATGTTTTGTTTTCTGCACTAACAAGATAATTTATAAATGATGCATTACCCTGCGTTCAGACTCCTGTCTGTACGTTCTTTCCTTTTTTTAATTAAAGGGGCAAAGAAGAACGAACCACGGTAGTTCGGGGGTACTCTGATAAACCAGTTAACTGTCCGAGGGTTTTAACTGGGGTGATGGCAACCTTCAGTCCACAGCATTACGTTCAGCCAGGAAGCAGCGCTGAGTGCGTGTGCCGTTACGGTCACCGCGGAGGAGCGCCTGCCGTTGTTCCTGTACTGGAACTCCTCTTCCAGGGTGTCTGTTACGGCACGAGAACAGAACTTGGGACAGGTTCGCAATGCAAGCCTGGGGGTCCTGTTCTCTTCTCCAAATCCTGGGGCTGATTTCCTGATCTGTAGTTTAGCACCTAAAGGGAATCATCAGGGTTTTTCAAATTCTTTATATGACTGTGTTGCTTTGTGTGATTGGGTAGCGGCTGAGATACCGGTCCTGTGCACATTTACGCACACAGATGTCTTTCAAGTCCACAGATCGCCTACAGCACTTGTGTTTGAGATTTTTTTCCTATTACGATGCACAGATGTGTGACTGGTAAAAGGAAAAAAAATATATAGCTAATTCTAGAAGAATTTCTATAGTAGAACTATAGATGACTTTCAGCTTTTTTAAAGTTATGAAACAGCCTAATAAAAAGGAAGACACTTTTCAGAATTAATACAAACGTGTTTAAACTAATGCTACTTTCTGAGCATCTCTACGTTATACACAAGAATTACGTTACACTTAGAGACACCTGACGGTGTTATATTCTCTGAGAGGAGACCCTTCCCTTTGTGTTTCTTCAGTAATTCCTACGCCGGGCACAGGCCGCCAGCACCGACTCGTTAGCTCAGACTGTCAGTTGCAGAGCGGAACAGAAATTGTTAGGAGGCTGAGGCTTTAAGTGCCTTACAGCTAAGAGGACACTCACTGTTTCGAAACAAAAGACTAACTGCAGTGCCGCGGAGTGCCCGAAGCTGGCAGCTCCATGGTGCTTTCACGGCATTCGACGGGCAGCTCCTTTTCATCTGTTCGTTTAAGAGTAGAAGGGAGCTAGAGCACCTCTTTTTCTTAAATGTGTTCTGCCAAAATATTCCTTCTGCCGTTTCTTCAAGGGGAAATTTGTTTGTGAAGACCTGAGAGCTAAACTGGAGCCAAACTTTTTCTTAAACTCCCAGAACAGAGCTGTGTTATTGTTGAAATTCTGAAGTTCACTGCTACAGAAAGTGAAAGAAATCATTTTAAGAGCATTCATTTCAAACAGCCCTATTCAGGCTGAATTCAGAGCTCGGTCTCCAACATAAAGCAGTGCATTCTGTTGAGTGAAGCACTGAACTGAATTTCAGAAAAACAAGCGGTCCTCGGCCTGCCTGAAAGAAAGAAGTCTTCTTTGGAGAAGACATTTGCCCCTTTTGTTAAAGTGGTGAATGTTAGCCAAGAGACAAGCACGATTATGAATTATGGACTTAGCAGAATTTTCTTATGCTGAAGACCCAGAAGAATAATCTCCAATTTAAAAACATCAGATGGGAGAACTTCCTCCAAAGGATGCTCATCGTAAGTGGGCATCACAGCTTCACTTGGGTACAAGTAGGCTGCCATCCAGGGGGGTGCCACCAGGCTGTCTGCCTCAGGTGCCCCATCCCAGCTCCAGCGCTTATCAGAATAGCTGGACGTGCTAGCTGTCAATCAGTGACAGCAGCAATACTCAGCTTTATCAAAAGGTGATGTTGTTCTGGTGCTAGGAGAAACACGGATATTTTCCCATCTACGTAGGCAGACACTTTTGGCACTCCCTCCCTTTGTGCAGATGCGTGCTGTTGCTCTTTTTAAAATGAACCTTCAGAACTCATCAGCGTGAGAACAAACACTCGTATGAACAAAGTAGTACAAAGAGATAAATCTGCTTGTCAGCTGTAAGGTCGTGCCATTTTTACTGACCTGACCAGTACTCCCAGAGAGCGAGGTGCCGTGGCGGGCCCGTGGAAGCAGTGCCGTGCTGGCAGGATGCCGCGCCGGCTGTGCCGTCACCACCGCTGTTGGGCAGCAGCAGGCTGCGCGGCTGGGTGCTGGTCCCGGGGGAAGGACTGCCACGCCAGCGTGGGACGGACTCTTGGTGAAGATGTGACAGACGTTAATAGAGCATTTCAAACAGCTGAGCTGCCAGAGCGTGCAGCCAGAAGAATTCTTGCTGACTTTATTATTTTACGAACAGCTGTATGAAAGATGAGTGCTTTAGGCCTCCTAAAATGCAACAAATTCACCATCGCGGGCACGGTGGTAACCTGAGCTTTGCTGGCAGCACCGGGATAATGCCTATTAAGAAAGGAAAAGTCAATCTTTTCTGGGTGGAGAATGAATTTGCTACAGCTGTCAAACACCTTCTCTGCCACCCTAAAGAGCATTACAGTTCTTCCCCCTCTTCCGAGCTCTACTAGAAAGGAAACAGTTCATTGGGAAATGCACTTTTTTTTTTTAATAGATGTTTGTTTCATTGGGCGTGATTCAAACGGAAAAAAACCCATTTGTTTTCTTAATTCCTCAAAACACCTTTTTTCTGGAGTGAACTGCAGTAAAACCAGTTATATTTAATCACTACCTGGCTTCTGGTGAAGAGAGGGCAGCGCGTGTCTAACCAGCCCCCTCACAAAACACAGCCCCAGCCTGGGCACAGCCCGTGCGTGGTTTATGTTAGCGCGAGTATCTCAGGAGTCCGGCTTACGGAGACACCCGCTACCTGCACGAGGCAGCGGAAGAAAGCTGACAGGTTCCTTTGGTTGCTCCTCTCCAGGAGAGACGTGACAGCTTTAACTGTCTTGGCGTGCAGATTTATGAACTAGTCCTGCGCTCCTAACCAGATTAGTTCCTCGGCCATTAACTGCCGAAAGCAGGGCAGCTGTCCGAGCGGCTGGCTGTAAATTCGATCATGGCTGCCGCGTTAATCTGCAGGCTTTTCAGATGAAGAAGGCAGCAGATAACAGGATTAAGGTTTCACGACCTAGGGTTTTCACAGCCCGAGACGTGGGCGTAGGGGGATAGAGAATGACTTCTGTCATTAATCTTAATTGATTGCCAAGAGGTTTTAATCTGGGATATTAATTAGGAGGGTCCTTAACACACTGTCTACATGTCACCATCAGATGCTCTTTTGGGACTTCTGGGACATATGGCCTATCTTATATTTACATTCACACCATTTACACACACATACTTTTCTGTATGAAGAAATACTTACATGTGTATATGCACACAAATAGCTGCAGGAGCACTTGTGTGCACAGAGACATCACACACTTCCGCAAAATGTGAAAAAATGAAAAAAAAAACCCCACCACTTTGCACAGAGGTTAACTTTCTACACAATGTACATGTATATCTCTGTTTATGTTGACATGTATATGAACCCATTTCCATTACACATGCCATCTACCTAGATTCTCTTTCAAATGGAATCTCTGAGTGGCAGTTATAAGACGTTTAACTGACGCGCAGCACACGTCTCTGTGTGCCGCTGGCCACGCAGACACGTACCCATCACAAACACGAACATTACTGCTTTCGTCTTTCACAATTTCAGTGAGTTAATGTTCAGGCCGTCACATTTCCCTTCTCTATTTTTACACAAGCTACGATTTGAAAGAGCCAGAGTGGACAGAGGTGCAGCCAGCCAGAGCTGCAGCTGTGTCACTGTGCGACATCCCAGAAACACCGCTTCACGCTTCCCAAAGTACTGCAGGACTGAATTATGCCTTCAGCACGCAAACTAGGCAAGAAAAGCAAACCTGTAACAGAGCCCTGGCATCTGAATTCTGTGCAGATTGGAACTGCTCTGCAAATTTCTGCAGTCCGTACTTTGGTTACAGAAGACTATTTGCATGGTGAATCTCGCGTGTGGAAACGGAGCCGGCTGAGGAGGCCTTTTGTTCTAAGTCTTCTGTGAGCAGGGGGAGATTCCTGTTTCTTGCTAAGTGTGCTAGGCCATGGTGTCCTGCTTCCCAAAGCAAAATGCAAACATTACAAAAGGCAACCGTTTAGTTCCTCAGGAGCTGAAAAGTCTGCTCTTAAAGTGTTCACAATAAATAAGAATGGTTTCAGATACTTCAGACTACAGAGAAGGGTTAACTGCTGGTTTTTAGGAAGAGAAAAAAAAATCCCTGTAATCAGGGAGGACTTACTGACAACCGAGTCCAAGAATTTCCCAGTTTTTCCTGGGAAATGGAGACGGATCACTTGGCTAACCTAAAACTGGAGTGTACAAAGCAGCTGTAGTGCTGTAGGGACCTCTGTCAACGCAGGAGCACGCAAAACGATCTGAAAGCTCTTTTGCCATGTCCTTCCTGGGTACTGTGTTGCCTCTTGCAATCGTTACGCACAGCTCTTGCTCATTTTCTGCAGTAAATTGCATTCAGTCTTCCCTCAGTGAAATGTGAGAGTCACAGATAGAGAAGAGAAACTAAAATAACCTGAAACCACACTGTAGGCCAAAAACACCAAGAGTGAATGAGAAGCCCTCCAGTCGCTCATGCAGAATCAGCAGAGTTTCCTTTAGCTGCCTATCCATACCCCTGTGGGTTTGCTTTTTGCGACCACTGAAACGAAAATATTTTATTTGGAGCAAAAATAATGCATTAGTCATTTAAGCTCCCACGCTTCCAAAGCTTATTAGGAATAGTATAGTTTATCAGAGATGGGAATCTCCATAGCTATAGAAGTGAAAGATCGCCGCGTTCTGCAGCAGTCATCTGGCACGTTTTAAATGACTCAGACTGTGATTTCACCGCCGTTTGGAGGAGATCAGTACGAATGCTTTCTATAAACAGATGAGTGATGATGGAAATCATCTGACCAGGAACTAGAGAGGCTCTGGGAAGGGAAACCTGGTGACAGAATGAGGGGAAAAGAAATAGGCTAGTTTTCCTTTGGCTCCACTGGGCTCTAGTTCTCTAACCAACAGGAACGGCTAAGGAAAACAGCTTGAAAAGACTGTTTTTAGAAAGTGTCACCTAGAAGGTGTTGGTGTCACCTGCAGGTACCTTGGCAGCCCAGACCTCAAGGAAGCTCCCTCACTTAGGATGTGTTTACTACAAACCTGAGCTGAACTGTAGCTAGCTGAGTCCATGGTACGCTCAAACGTGCCCACCCAGACAATCACTGCACCAACACAGGAGTCTCCGACGCCTGAAAGCGGTCGCACATGTTAATCATTTCACACATGCAGATTTTCTCTTTAGAGTTAACACACCAGTATCAAAAAGTGGGTGGGGTGAGGGAGCTGTTCCATTGTCTCGGCATTGATTGCGTAGCTCCTACCCAACCAAGGAGTGAACAAGAGCAGCAAAAGCTGGGAAGGACTACAGCACATACGCTGCTCAATGCGGCAGTTTTACATTAGAGGCAGACAGCGGGGAGAAAAAGAAGAAAAATGATGAAAAACTGTATTTATTTCTTCTGAGCCTTTTACTGTATTCCCATAATTAAACATTTTGTTCTGAAATCAGTTTTTGCACATCTAAGTACATTATGAACTATAGATCCGTGAAAAATTAACAAAAACCCCTAAACGCTTGAGTTATTAGCATTTAAAAATAACTGACTCTTGGTAAACCATAGTATTTTCTAAACAACTCGGCTGCAGTATCTTTAGGGAGTGCCTTCAAGTAACATAAAGCCTCTCATCTTCTTCAGCTGCCTGCTTTGTCTGAAGGGGAATCTCTACCGAGCGAGAGCAGCGACCGCGCCATGCGGTGCCAGAGCCCATTTCACGTCAGGGTTCAGGCTGACATCCATCCATAAATCAGAGTGTCTCACTACGACTGCGTTTGTCCCTCAGCACTGTGACACAGCGGCATGCCCTCAGCCTTAACATTCAATTTTAATACTGAATGTGCTGCTTTCTGATGGCGTGTGTCACAGCCCTCATGTAATTTAACCAGAGTCTTTAAAAAAGTTAATTCAATTACAAGTAATGGAGTTACTAACGCTGCTCCGTGTCACTCCGTATATATGGATGCGTACCATTCTGCTCCTTTCAAGTCACTCTGACATGAATTTTGCAACTTCTGGTAACTGTGGTGGATAAATGCTAAAGGCAAACCAATCACTTGAGTTCAAGTGAGCTAGGCTCGCTGCGGTTCCCCGGCAGCCTCGGTCAGACAGCTAACGGGACCGACCTACTGCCGCCGAGCGCTTAGCGAACCCTGCATAGGACAGTGCTTCCACTGCCATCGCGCTGCTCATGCTCACAATTTCTCATTCGTAGAGAAAGATTATTTTTATACACATTTCTACCTGCAGTTTTCTGCCCCGTGTTGGTCTGTCTCCTCTGTTACTTAGTCTAGCAATCCAGACCCTGCAATTTACATTCGTTTGATCAAATTAAAAAGGACTAGATTTTCTTGGAATTCATTATCACTTTTTTCCACTGGAAACAACAGAAATTATTTAATGGTTTGAAGTGTAAGTTTGCTTGCTGCATGCAAAATACTGCTGTCTGATCAGAGAGGGTACAGGCAGGTGGAGAGTGCACGGTAGCTAGCAGCATCTTTTATATCTTTTTGTGCCGAGGTAGATGGGTGATACTTTATTGTATATTATAGTACAACATAAAACTGCTGGAATTTGGAATGGTTGTAAAATGATGGACGAGTATCTTTAGGAAGGAGAGTACGATCCTAGAAGAAAGTTGATTATTTAGCGCTGAAATTTTTCAGAAGAGCCCAAGGGCTCTTGGGTTGCTCCTCAGCGAGCAAAGCCAAGCGCTCCAGTGTTACAAGCGGTAGCCGGTCTCTAAAGCCCACAGAATCCTGCGTATTGCCGCTGGAGAACAACTGCTCACCTCAGGAGCGTGGTGCTATATTTCAGGGCACGTCGTTACGTCAGGGCTGCGCTGGTCCTGGTCCGTTCCTCGGCTGGCGCGGACGGCTCCCCGTGCCCCCCACTGCGGAGCTTTGGAGAGCTCTTGCACCTGGAGCACCTCTCACCGCCGAGCCACAGCCAGTGGCAGGTCATTTACTTAATTACATTAATTAAATAATAACGCTTGCAGACAGAGGCTCTGCCCGCTGGCAGTCGGTTTGGGTCCCAGGCCGCCGACGGGAATGACCTTTGTTAGCGCAGTCACGTTCACCGCGACGGGCGGGGCCGGGCTGACAGCCGCTCGCCAGGCGGCAGGAGCGGACGTCGGCTCCCGTGGCTGACAGCACGCCGGCGTACCCCAGGCAGATGGGCAGAGATCAGCGGTGCCCAATGGACTCCACGGGGCATTTTGTTAAGATGATGATGGCAACTAAGTCGGATTTTTCCCTCTGGTAACAGCATTTGTAAGACAAGAGAAAGGCCTGTAAAGGAACAGGAGAATATAACGGACAACGTTTCCAGGGGAGCTCAGATTCTGTACATCACAATTCCGTGATTTCTAGATCTAGTTTCTCAAATCTCGTTCCTTTAGAAGTGCAGTGCTATACGCTGTCCTGTGGTCGGTAGAGTAAAAGAAATTGCTAACGGACATCGGTACTAACGGCAGAGAAGGTGGCGTGACACTGGCTCCTTCCTGGAGTTTTTGCTATCGACTCTGCCTCTTTCATCAACTAGCCATACAAGGTGCTTCAGAGCTAGTTACCACCCTTCCTACTCTGGCAAAGAGAAACAGAGTACAAAAATGAAAGAAAGAGCAAATTTCAGTGAATTTGGCCTTGCAAATGCACATCAAGGACTTGTGTATACAGGTGGCCTGCTGTGGATTTGCATCCCTCGAATCTCAGCAAGCAGCGCGTGCTACCAGTCATACATTTTTATCTTGGAAGTCCTTCCTGCTCCTAGCATTTGCTTTTTTGGTATGTAGGCATTTAAAAGTTTTCAGATCTACCAAAGGGAAATCCAATTTATCCTCCTTTTTTCTCCTCCAAATTGATGGTATGCCTTTGGGTCCAGCTTCCCCCATCAAGTTTTGGGCTAGTCTCTGCGGAGCTGACCCCAGGGCCATCTGCGTCTGCTTAGCACTGCTCCTCGTCAGGGCCAACCCAATAAACAGCACCAAGAATGGCGCTTTATACCATTTTATGTTTTAAATTCCTGCCAAGTACCACATGCTGTTACTGAATGAAAACCGGTTTCTCTGTGCTAGATAAATGCTACAGCTGTGGCGCAAACTGCAAGTGAAATTCTGGGGTTTGACTCTGAAAGGTTTGAGTGGTCTGGGTCACAGGTATTTAAGAAATCCTTTCATTTCCTGGCATGTTGCTCTGCTTCAGCTCATCCAGCCTGCGTGGAGTGATGCCTGCGCAGCTGACCCCGAGCTACGGCACTTGCCTCCCGCTTCGGACCACTAAAACACACATCTCGTGGTTTTCAGTAGGGACTGCAAAACTCCCCCCAAGGGCTTGTTTGAGGAGTGGTAAATGTAACTGGTCTTAAGCTGAAATAATTATTTGTTATACCTGATCTGTAAGGCTGTTTCATGTTAAAACTCAACTTCTTGGCTAACTGTGCCTGCTGCTGACCGAGATCTGCGATTGCCAGCGCTGCGCTTAGGCTCAGCTGTGTGAGGGTACAGCAGCCGGGCGGGAGGCTGTACCGCGCTCCGCAGCTCGACTCCCCTCCTGACCGTGCGTCTCAAGAATGCAGAGAAACCTCCCAGCACACCCGTACCCAGGTCTCTGTCTCTGGATGTATGGGTTCTGCGCTCGGGACACCTTCACTCCGAGTGCCACGCGGGTGCTACCCAGTCTACACCGACACGCGCGGTGGTGAAAGCAACAGGAGATATTTCTATTTCCCTGTTCCCAGCAGATTAGAGTTTATGCGTTAGGATGACTTACCCTTCTCAGAGTTGTAGTAAAGTAATGCTGGCTGGCAGAGAGGAAGTGCTGCATTTCCTCTTGGCTAAGTGGATACCGATCTGTTGGTACCAGTGGTAAATTTAGTCAGACGTGTTTTAACTTTCTGAGGCTGATATTTTCAGACGTGCTACTCGACTCTATTTTAAGGGCGTTTCAGGCTCTAAGTTTGTGAAGAGCCTGCGTTAGAGTTTTAAAGCACTGCTTTGGGAAGCTATTATCAGTAGATATTAATTATTGAACGCTACACCTTCTGCGAAAGTTGTTTCATCACTGGAAAGTGACCTTGTTAGAAGAGACAGAGGGAGAGAGAGATGTACGGTGCCTCCTGAGATCAAGTGGAGTGATGCGTAGCCAGAGAAGACACTAAAGATTTATTGTCTGTGGCAAAAGAAACACAGATCTCCGCTTGTGCAGTAACTGTTTCTGACATCATACACTGTAAAGAATGATGGGATGCTGTAGGTTAAGAAGTGTTTCACTGAAGGAAAACAACAGACATTTTCACAGCGCTGTGTGAATTCAGAGGTCTGCCGAGGCTGGGTAGCAGAGCTGGTCCTGGGAATCGGATGGGGTCTGAGGTAAGCCAGTGTTGTGTTAAAAGGCAGCTGAGTAATCCGGAGAGGAACTGAGAATTTATCTACGGAAAAGGAAATGTAATTTAAGCAAGAAATCCGTGGGGGTTTTTTTTTTTGTTTGCCTTTTTCAATGAGGTTTCTAGTCAGTGAACAACAGACATCACTGCAGCCTTTCAGGCTGCTGTTGGAGAACACATGGGCAAGTGTCAGGGATCGCTCACGCAGGCAGCACAAGCTATTGCTGTGACGCTCCTGCGTACCGCGTTTGTGAGCTCCTCTGTTTCACAACAAAAGTGCTATCTTTGCGGCTCCCGTTTGACATGTATTAAAGGAAGAGCCCCTTTGGCCTCGGTGATTGCTGGTACAAGTTCTTACTGCGTGACATCCACAGCACTGGAGAAGTCCAGCCCCAGTGCTGTTTGGCAGCCTTGCATGGAAATTTCATTTATTAACCTCCCCCTGGCCTTCCCCCTGAAATTCTTCTTTTTTTCCACAGCTGTTTGTGCAGCACTAGGCTTCTCTTCCAGTAATACTGCTGTTTGCAGTTTTCCTATTCCTCAGTGAGCTTGGACTGTTTAAAAACCCAAGGCAAATAGGAATTCAGTTTAAAATAAAAGCCAGGGAAGAGCGAGCACTCAAACTGATCTCTCACTTTTGTGAATGCCTCCGTTAGACTGGAGAGCAAGGCATTACAGCCAGAGAGCTTCTAGATAAATTATAATTAGATACACGTGCAAATACATCAGCTAGGCCGAGGCGCACAATTAGGCAGCTAATTATGTTGAAAACGCAATTGCACACTTAGCTGGAATGGCCACGCTGCCCTGAAGCCGCCCGGTTGTTCCCGGCCCGTCCTCCAGCGAGGCGGCGGGATGCCACCTGTTGAGAACGCCCCTGCGAGCGGAGGCGGAGGTGTCACCCCTGAACGGGCCGAGCGCTCCTGTCCTGGCCTGCGTTCAAGCCTGGCTGTTCTGGGTTCGCAGGTGTCACGTTGCCTGTAAGCGCCATGGAAGCAGTGGCCAGGTAGAAGGTGGTGTTCGGTGTCTGTCCGTAGGGAAGCAGGCTGCGCCGCCTTCATTTCTTGTGAGCTGCTTGTTTTTGAGGAAGTGATGTGGAGTCATCAGAGGGTACAGTAAGACAGGAGGAATTGGTGGTTCCCGGCATCTCTGGCATCGGGCCATCCTTGGCTTTTATTTAGCTATTTTTTTCTCGTTCTGCTGTGGCTTCTTTTTCTTTCTTTCAACAAGGAAAAGAGGGGAGAAAACCCAGCCAACTGTGATTTGTGACTCAGCTGACAGACAGCGTGTGATTGAAACTGCAGCTAGGTCGATTCCAAAGGAAAAAGCGTCGTTTAAAATAACATTGTCGCTATTCAGGAACAGCATTTTCTTTATGGAAATGTCTATCTGAGAGTGTTGTCAATGCCAGATCCACTCGAGGCCTAGTTGTTCAGCTGCTGCTTTGTCTGAAATGACTCCTCACCGGCAAGGATCACGTGTGAGAATCAGCGTTTTCAAAATGACACTGCCTGACCTGGAAGGGGAAGCTGAAACACTGGGGGCAACAGCTTTAGCCTTTGCTGTTATTACGGCACAGGTGATACGCGACTGTTCGGCTCCATTTCTGTTTACTTCTGCTAAAAGTTTTCAACCTGGATTTTAAACTCTGACCCAAGGGCAGCCGAGTGAGGTGCTGTCTCAGATCAGGAAAAATGAACCACACGTTTCATGTGCCTGTTCACCCTCAACGTGCCACGACCTGTTTCATTTATTCTTAGCCCTTTCATGACTCACTGAAAACATCACAGCTCCGCCGAGTCCCTCACGGGTACAGCACTACAGCAGCGTGCCGATGGCTCCGGCTCCAGCTCCAGAGGGGCGCGGTACCACGGGGACACCCAAGGCGTAGTTTTAATAACCGGGAAGGCAGCCTACCTGGCAGCCGAGAGCAATAACCAGCCCAGCGCTAGTTTATAACCCTGCTGGGACGGAGATCGCCGTGGAGGAGCAGGAGCTTTAAACCAGCACTGGAGCCATAACGCAAAAAGCCCTAGGAAAGCGACAGCCGGTAATTCTGCCCGGTAAAGGGACAGCAGGACCAGAACTGGAAAGTTACGCATTTAGTGAATGATCTTAAAAGTTCGGAAAGGAAAAAGCCAGATACTTCTATGGCTGAAAGCGTATATATCCATATCTCCCTACATGCACACAGGCTTGCCGTTAAGGCAAGGCAAAGAGCGAGTGAAGGCACAGGGTGCTTCGCGGTCAGTCCGGAGCGGGGCCCCCGAGCCCGCCCGCAAGCAGGGAACGCCGCCGTGGCAGAGTCAAAGCCATGAAAGACTTCACCAGCACCGGTGAATGTGCTTAATGTGTTTAAGAGCTTAAGGGCCTATTGAAATTAAACTGCAAACGCATTGTGCCAAAGTCTCCTGCCCGCCAGCAGCCCTGCGAACCGCCTCGCTGAGCTGCCAGTCTCCCTGCCTCCCCGGCACTCGCCCGCGCGCAGACCTGCCCCTCGCTTCCCAGCCAAAATACCCTGACCCTGCCATTTCCCAGGAGCAGATGCTGAGGGAGACGGGCGCGTGTGAGGATGATTTTCCCTGTGTTTAGACATACGGTTCTATTTCCTCCCCTTTCTAATCCCGAAAGGCAATATTGTAAAATTCAGAACTTTTCTCTCATACTGCAGCGTTTTTCAATGTTCAGGTGATATAATTTTTTAATGACTGTAATATGAGTAGTCATTCTTGCACAGTGCTCAATTTATTAAGCGTCCTGAATAAGAAAGAAGTAGCCCCTAAAAGAAAGCAGCTACTTCTCCTTTCTAACACCATGTTAATTCCTCTGAAGGACTATCAGGAATTGAAAACTTCATGTTAGAAGTCTGAGAAATAAGACTTGTTTCAGAGAACTTACTAGCCAAGAGTGAAGATAGTTCGCCCTTCGTTCTCTTAAAAAAAAAACGCTGTAGTTTCACAGAACTACTTTTTAAAGTTACTGTGGTTTTTACTTTAAAAATTCATATAATTTGTACAAGCTGGGGTGCTACTCAAAGGAACTTTGTCTTCTTCAGAAGATCTTAGGTTGACTGGAACATGGAAGAGAAGGATTTCTGCGCAGATTCTGGCAGAGAAGTTGCCTTGGCCTCATTTCCCCCGCCTTGCGATGCTTAGGCCATACAGCTCAGAAGAGCCTGCCTTTCATTCTCGCATTTGCAACCCGTACCAAGTGCTAACGAAAGCCGTTATTCACTTGGGAAAAAATCCAGTGGTTCGCATTTTCCCAGTTTCTTGCCTGCATTTCCAAACAATGTGTCCGTGTCCCAAAAACCCACAAAAATTCTAACATTTCTTAGCACTAGTGTTAGGAGTGGTAATTTTATTTGAGAAAGCCAGTTCTTCTGCACTTGGATCCAGATTTTGTAGGTATAAACACAGGGTTAACTGAATTAGAGAAGCATCTGGACCTTTAAGTGCTGATCAGAAATAAATTCTTCACCTTTTGTGCGCCTGAGCTAACAAACGTCTCAGTTCTTAGCAGCAGCTCGGCAGTTCTGCTTGCGCGCAGCCACTAAGGCAGCGCGTCTCTCAGAGCCTCTGCAGCGCTGTTTTGGTGAGGTGCCGGAGGACGGTCCCACCTGCTGCGACCCTGCGTGAGCTCCTGCTGCGGGCAGGGCACCCGGGGATCCAGGACAAGCTCGTGTCCGTTTTTGAGATAACGTGCCAGTACCGCTGGCTGCTTAATCCCTTGCCCATGAACTGTGCCCAGTTCATGCACACAGTACAGGACCTACTGCCTGCTCTTTCTTCTGATTTCTCTCGCACAAACCTGGCCTCTTCCTCCTCCTGTCCTGTTGCACGTTGCCGGGCTCAGAGCAGCCAGCCTGGGGGGCCAGACACGCAGGAGAACGGAGCAGCAGTCTGTTGCAGCCCCTCCCTCGGCGTGCCCCGGGAGGGGACACGGGACCCCACCATGGCAGCATGGTTACCACGGGTGGGGTCCCCCCACCGACAGCGCGTGGTGCCTGAGGGGGCTCAGAACGGGGCAGCAGCTCTTGCACCCCCTTCTCTTCCCCAGGCCTGCCCACCATTTGGTATTATCTCTATTTCAGAGGAAGAACAGGCGCTGTATTTTCTTATTGTCACTATCGAGTCTACACTGATTTATTCCTATAGTCTGTAACTGAATTAAAATCTTAATTAAGCTTATGCCACTTCTTTCTTCTTTCTAATTAGGAACAGCCAAATCACTTGTCTGTGAGAAGAAGTAAGGAAAAGATAAAGAGCAGAAACATTTTTTCTGATCTGTACTTGTAGTAGTGAAGCCGTAGCGAGAATATCCTCTCAAAGAGATAACAAAGGTTTTCTTTTTTCCTTTTTATTGACGTTAAGAATTATTCCTCCCGAAAACTCTAAGCCTGCTGTGCAGTCACCTGCTACGTCTCCTAGCCAGGGGCCTGCTGATAAAGACGCAGCCTTACCCCTGAGCCGGACGGTGCCAGCTGGGGTCCTGTACCCGAGGTGGAGAACACGCACAGGCAGAACCGTCCTTTCCCGTTAACAAACACCGCGCCTGTCCGGCGGCAGAGGTTACCTGACTGGAAAGCTGAGGAAAGGAGGCCCGTACGGGCGGGGAGCGGCTGCAACAGGCCAGAGCAGTGCCAGCGCCCGCTCCGCACACGCAGCCCGACACCTCTTCCCTCGAACTGCCGAGACCCCGCGGCACATTGCTGGTGAGCAGGAACCAAGCGCCAGTGCCGTCCATCCCATAATACCAGGTGCTGCTGCTGCTGCATCCCCGCTCCCCGCTCTGCTCCAGGGTAGCCAAACTCCTCGCACACTTCCATTCACCAGCAGTTTAAGCAAGCGACGGGGAGCGACGCTACAAGTGGGTTTTGCGCTGAGGTCCCTGTAAGAACAAGAGGCCACGCACAAACAACATCCCTGGCTGTGCTGATTGTAAAACCTTCAGACCACCCTGGTGTGGGACCTGGGGCAGGGGCCGAGCAGACAGCTGATGGCCAACAGCCGTCTGTCCAGCTGAACGCATCGTCCAGGCTCGGCCACGTGCTGCCGCTCGGTCACCAGCACCATCCGCTTCCTCCTCAGCTTCTTACCCGGGCTCTTCCCAGAGTAAAGATACCCCTTAGAGAGGGCTGCTGTACAGGGAACTGCACTAATTGATAGAAATATTTTTCTTGAGTGTTTCCTGGTGTAAATTTCACACCTGGCTTCTGCAGTTCTTATTTACTTTAGTAAGACACCAAGAGAGGACACACCACAGCAGTGCGTTTTTGATACCTGTAGTAAACACTGCTTCCAACTAGAACAATAAATCCCAGTAAAATGGAGAATTAGTGGTGGATTTGGCCCTGGTACACTGCAGATGTCTGTCTTGGCCCTGCAGATGCAACTGCAACCTTCGGCAGGTTCAGCGGAAAGGGCGAGCTCAGCCGCGCTCCCTGTACTTCCTCCGAACGTGCCGCTTCTCCTTCCTGCTCCTGTTTTGCCCACAGCAAACGCTAGGCAGGTGTCAGGGTTTTCACCAAGCAAATCAGAGGTTTGTGCTAAGCTCTCCTAAAACACCAAACGCTGCCACCAGCACAGCTGATGGCGCTGATTTACCCATCAGTGAAGGGTAAATCCGTAACTTTTAGCAGTGAAGGCATTTTTGTTTGCTCTTCTTTCACCATTACCCTTCATTTTTCTCTAGCCTCAGCCAGCCTGTTCCAAGGCTACAGCTCTGTGGGAAGTGTCAGCTGGCTCTTTTCGGGGAGACTGCTGCTGAGTTCACGTCCCCATCTGCGGGGTGGAACCCTTCCTGGCTGTCAGCCTTCGCAGGTCCGGACTCGGCCACAGCGTGCGGTCGGGTCTGTGTCGCGCGGGGGTAGGATTTCAATCCCAGCTAAATCCCGACGTTTCCTCGGAAATACCACTTCCTAATTCCTATTTGTTACAAAAGCCAGCTTCTGCGCTTCCCTTAGTGTTTGTAATGAAGCCGTTATTAATGAGTCTTAGGAAGAAGCTCCCCAGCCTCCTAAGCGCACGTCCCACCCTGGCCCTGTGGAAACACGAGGCGCTCCTTCTGCTTGAATCAGCTGTTTACCCAGAAGCTTCTTTTAAAAAAGCCTGTCTCTGTAGCCATAGCTAAAACCTCTTCTTTCCACGTTAACCTCATCATTTGAGCTTAATCTGCGCTCTCCGTGGGGAGAGGAGGAGCTCTGCGTGCGACTGCTTAACGTCCAAGCGGCAGACGTTCAAACTGGCGAGCCTGTCACAGCTCTGACAGCTCACTCCAGTTTGGGCTGACGCTGTCTTCAACTCGTCCCTTGCGCAGGGGGACCACAGCACAGGTGCCCCTACCGAGCCCAGAGCGCTGCTGCAGCTTCGCGTGAACGGGAAAGGAGGGGATAGGGGTGGGAGTGATTCTGGTCCAACTCCCACCTGGTTTTATATCAGAGCGTGTGCCCCGAGCTCCGGACACCCTCGGTCCCCGCGCGCGTGTGGCAGGGAAGCAGCTGTCCCCGTACGTTCAGGCTAGTCTGGTGGAGAAGGTCCTTCCACCTGCCACTCTGGCTACCTCAGTGCCACAGGACTGACACGTTCCAAGGGGCGTACGCCATGTGAAGCGTTTCACTGGGACCTGGAGACTTTCTGTGAATCTCTTGCTTAACATTTGCGTGTTGACATTTTCTACTTAAGGGGCCTTTTGGCATCTTTTGCATTAATTTATAATGCTGTGATAGCTGGGCTGCAAGCACTGCAGGAAGCCAGTTTATTTTAAAAAGACTTTGCTCTGAAATGAGATTTGATTAAATACAGAGACTGACCACATTCCAGCTCTCACATCAGCTTTTGGTTGGGTTTTTTTTTTTCTAATTGTTTGGATAGATCTGACAGATGTATTTCTTATCAGAACTTTCCTGTATCTGTACATTTCACACGTTTTAATGAAGCGTTACACGACACTGACAACATTTCATACACCTTCCCATGGTACTGCTGTCTCAGTGGAGCCCTGTTGATTCCAACAGGATCAGTCAAGGGAAAATCCACCTCACTGCCGGCAGCTTCTACTCTGGGTAGCTGAAGTATTTTGTTCGTACCCTTCTCGGAGTTTACGCCGTTGTAGATGACGGAGCCAACAGCCGGGCTGTTAGTCTGTCCGTTGCACCACGTACGGCGGTACCGAGCACCCCGCGGCACCAGGCTGTGTGGCCCTCGCCCCGTACGGGATGATGCTGGCGGTGCATCTCCTTAGCCGGGCCCTCTTGACTTGTTTGAACTTGTGCATTCACAAACTGACACCTCCCTTGGTCTGCAAAGGGGTCGTTACAAGCAAGGATTTTTAGAGGCTGTTCGTTTCAGTAAGGCCTTACACAGGCAAAGGATGGACTGGCTTGAGTAAATTCTCTTACAGCCGCTGCCAGGCCCCTCACCGCCATGCTTGGGTCATTTAAACATTTTAACAATCGTTTAGCCTAAATCAGCGCTTTACTAACTGCAGCTAAATGTCTGTAAGCCACTTCAGGACAGGTCACAAAGCTATCTTCACTGATTTAACTGCACCTGCTTGAAAATATAATTTGAAATATGCAACTAATTACATTAACTAAACTTAAATGTATTTATTGCAAGATAATTTTTATTTATAAGGTTATCATTTTAACAGTGGAGGCTTTTGTTTTATTATGGTATCAGCTAGAATTAGCTGCCATCCTCATCAGTGGCAGGATTAAAAAAGGCACCAATCTACCTACACTGTAATTAAATTCACGCTCAAGTGTGTGTGCGTCTCCAGCTTTGGAAGGTAATTGTGCACACCTCATTGCTTTTTACTTCTAAATGTTGCTGTGGTCATTTACCAGGTAATTTCAGAGACAAGTTCTAAATTACCAGTGATTTCATAAAGTTTTAAATATTCATACCTAGCTAGAGGATGGCTGGGCATTTCCTCCTCCCCTCCCAAACAGCAAATGAAACACTCTTGGAAAAGAGCTGCAACAAAGGGGGGAAGGCACGGCTGTGAAGCGCTCTCAGGGAGCACGCTCACAGTCGGGTCTGCGGTGTAACAGGAAAGGTGTCGGCTACAGCAGGAGCCACCCAGCTTCATTTTTATGTAACAAACGACAAACCCCGTTTCCGTTCCTGAGCTCACCCATGAGATTTATCACGGGACTGTCAAATCCTACCTCGATTTAAATGTACCGTACCACTTCCCTGCTCTCAAACAAGGATCTTTTCCTGGCCATAGATAATTTTCTTTATAACAACTAAAAAGAAATAATCAATACTTCAGCAGCAGTCCTGAAAACAGGCTCCGAGTTTGCGCAGCGCTGCCTAGGAAACCTCGGGAATCCCGGACAGGGAACTAGCAGAGGCAGCCCGTCAGGTCGCGAGGTAGGGACCTACGCCGCTGTCAGACGCTGGGCGTTTTTCATTTGCCTCAGTGCAGTTTTTCAGTGGAGGTCAGTCTAAGTATCATCCAGGTATGGCAAAGCTGATTCCTGCATAAAGCAGGGGGCTCCCTCCCTCAGGTACCACGCCGAGACCTCCCTCACCACCTCTACGCAGCAGCATACAGCTCTGTGCTCTGACCAGCCTCATACACGCTGCAAACGAAGAACCAGATGTTCGCTCTCTCCACCGCTCTGAAAAGTTTGTTACATATTCTGAAATTGTCCCCAAGGGTGTTTTCTCCTCCGCCATGTGTTAAAAAAATACAAAAACCCAGAAGCTTTTGATAATGAAGCAAACATATTTTTGTGGTGTGGGCTATTTTTTTTCAGCCTGCTGCTAGTTTTTAAATATAAGATATAGCATATGCTTAACACAGAACATATGGAAAGAAAGAAAAAGCAAATCTTGAATTCCAAATATCATATTCTTAGCAGAAAAGATTCCACTGTGTGAAAGTGGTCATTCAGAACAAAGCTAAAAAATGTATTTATTACATATAAATATTTATGAAACTAGCTCTAGTTCTTCTCGTATATATCCTGATGTAACTCTGAAGTAAGGGTGTTCAGGGCAGCACGGAGGGTACAGAGGAGAACGCCCACAAGCATTTTTGGGGAATAGATCAGTATGCCCGTGGGAGCAGGCCTGAAAAACCTGGCCTTCACGCCGCAGACCCAGAGCAGCCGCTGTCGCTCCGACGCCTTCTGCGGCATCCGCGGCGCTGCTCCCCCAGCTCGGCCCTCCAGGGAAGGGCCGGCAGGCGCCGGCGGGACCCTCCTCCCGTGCTGCCCTAGGCGCCCACGCACCACCGCCTGCGGCGCCCGCCGCGCTACTACATAAACGGCCTTCACCAGAGAGCACCCTCGGGGAAAGGGCGCGGCGCGTGCGCCCGCACCAGGACACTGCCCCAGGGACGCCAGACACCTCGGCAGCAAGAACTGCCACTGCCCCCCAGAAGTGACAGTGCTGTGCACGTACAGATCACAAGGCATCGCTCGGTCCACACTGAAACAAGATGCGACGGGAGGAGACCATCCCCAATCCAGAACTGCCCCTCACACTGCAGTTGTTTTTTCTCATCAGTCTTGCCAGTTTGTCTGTCCATGAGCGTAGTGAGAATTTATTTCAATACAACAGGAAAGGAGGGACGGCAGCGCAGGTGTTCGCGCTCACCAGTGTGAGCACTGGCGAGATCCACGCGCGCCAGCAGCAAGCACAAACCTCCAGGTACCATCCTTACTGCCTCGTCCTCCTTCCCCCGCTTTTTTTTTTCTTTCCCTCTTTTCTTTTCTAGTGCACTTCCAGATAAATGCCAGTCATTTGGCCAGGCCTGACTCACAGAAGGTGCGGCAGGCACAGATGGTACTAATGCATAAATGTAATCTAGCAAAGGGATGCCAACACCAACCCGGAGAAGGTTCCAAGTAACTGCGGTGCACTTACAGGGATACACTGATTGGCAAGGTGAAAGCCGAGAGCTGCGAGCACGTACTGTTCCCAAACCAACAATAGAAGTGCTACAGCAAATGAGCATATTTATTTATTAATTTATAAAATGCACTTAATACAAAGATCTCAGGGCATACGTATAATAAAGCCTCACCAAAACCCAAACTCATTATACAAATTATACTGATCAAAGTAAAAGAAGGGAGAAAGGGAGTGGTGGAAATTGAAGAACAACAAAATCCAGCACTGTGTACCAGTACCGTGTTTCTGGGGAGAGCTCCTAAGAGGGAACACAGGCAGTGCAGAGCTGCTTGTAAGTCACGCGATCTAAACAGTGTTGGGGCAGCAAGAGAAGCAGGTCCCATGTGGATCCTCTGTAGACTATAAACACCCTATTCTTCCGCAGGATTCAGAGCGTTGACCCGTACCAGATCCTTTTTCCAGCAGTAGCTGGTAGCGTACACTTCAGAACAACGTACAGGGAGGAGAATAAATGCAGTCTGGCTGTGTCCCCACGGGACACTTCTCCTAGCTTCTGGAGAAGATGACATCTCCGCCCAGCACATCTGTAGCAGTGATTTCCAGTGAGGAAAGAATATTTCAGAGACTGCAGACTTCACCCCACACACCCCAGTCCACCAGGAAGGAAACGCGTGCGACTGCTGCGGGACTGGCGCAGCATCTCTGCAGTGCACGCATCCTGCCGGCTGCCAGCACCACTCGTGCTGGGCCAGCTGCTGGGCAGTCCCCAAAAGGAGCCTGTGACAGACACCACGCTGTCATAATACAGTCTGAGGACCAGCTCCTGTCTTATCTCCATGAGCCTGATGCTGCTGACCTTAAGGGAACTACTCCCGATTTTCACGAAGACTTGCGAGATCAGAAGCAGCGCCTAAAAATTACCAGAGGCTGGTAACTGCGACAGTAACGTGTCCCAGTGAGCTGTGCGCAAACGCCGTGCTAGTAGGAAACAGGAACGGCACTACTAGCTGTCAGGATCATCCTGGGCACAAGCCTGTGTACTGGCATTTCGTCTTTTTTTAGCATCCCATTTATTAGCATCAGAAATCGGCACCTGTTGTTGTATCGGACCAGTTCCAGCCCTCTCCTCTGTGTTCCCCGAGTACAGCGGACGGTGGGTCCACGGCCAGGGCCTCACCCAGCAGTAACGCTACCAACGGTGGCGTAAATTAGCCCCACTTGAAACACGCCTGACATACAATTAGCAGACATGTCTGCAAACGGAGAGCGAGGCAGAGTGACGGAGACGCACACGCACATAAATCAGCTTCCGAGAGCCTCCTCCCATGATCCAGAAGGCCTAAATGGGATGTGGAGCAGGCCGCAGGACAAGATACGTTCTGTGGGCATTTTAACTGTTGTGCTGCTGGAGGGTTTGGCTTTCAGGAAGCACTTAGGCCTTGGTCCAAGGTAGAGGGTTCTGGAGCTCCCACTTCTCACACAGCTGTAAAGGGAGAAGGGTTTTTTGGGGGGAGAGGGGAGGAATGTCCACATACCTGTGAAGTTTATCATTACTAATCCAATTGAATTAAACCAAAAGCCTAATAACGTGCTGCGGGGTTTTGTGCGTAGGAAGGAGAGCTGGCTCGTTGACGCACACTCGGTGTACGCGGGAAGCCGCCATGGTTGAGGGGTGGGGAAACAGCTTGGCATCGGCATTCCTTACTGGGCCCAGCAGTCAGCGTCATTAGTGCCGAGTTCGTTATGGCTGCGGAGGGTCCAGCTGTCAGACACCACCGCACAGGCCGGGCTGGTGAGGTGACAGCTGGATCGCAGTGGCATCTAGAGGGCTGCTGCATGCAGTGTGTGCAGGCATTCGCGCGGCTCCGTCTTGCTGCCTACAGAGCCGTCCCCATCCACCCGGTCACAACTGCGGAAGGGCTACACCCTCCCCCTGTGCGGGACCCTGCCAGTCCTCCTCCTAAGACACTCCACGTAAACCCTATCTACATCTTCAAACACATTCACATTTTCCCACAGAATTTCTGAAGTGGAACTTTTTCCTCTTAGTAACTGTGTGATAACTGTTTTAGAACAATCTACATAGCATCCTCAATGCTGTATTACGAGGGTAACTTCTCTCTTCACAAATAATTATCCTATGCCAGTCAGATACCGTAAAATCCAGCGGGCCAGGTTTTTGGCTGGGGTATGAATGCCATGTTCTTGCTCTGTTGCGAGCTGAGAACATGACCCCTGGATGACTCACAGACTGTACAGCTGTAGAGCAGCTGCTTCCTAATATACGAGCTGTTTGAAGATGACAACACCTCTTCAGAAAAGCCCAGGTCAGAGAAGTCGATCAGGAAAAGGAGACTGAAGTACTCCGAAAGGAAGATGTTAGGAGAGGCTTGAAAGGGACTTTCCTGAGTTGAGGTCATGATGGAGGAGAAGAGGCGTTTGAGGAGAATGGTTCTTCTGACAGTTGCGGTTTATCTGTTACCTCTGATTTCAGAGAAAGATAAATAGCATTCTTTTCACTTTGAGTAGTTGCGCAGAGGGGAGGAAGGAAGAATAATGGAGATGTTTGACTTGTGCTTTACAGATACCATCTCTAGGAACTGTAAATTTCTGACACTCTTTGCCTTTTTAGATGAAAAAGGCCAGATTTTGACATTTGTTGGTTTTAGTGGGCTTAAAATTGGGCTCTGTTTCTGACTTTACAAGGCTGGAAGTGTGATGCATCCATAGAGTGCCTTCTCTGTCTTTTCTTCCTAAAAAGAGGTAGAGGACTTGAGGAGTCATTTAATAGGCTAACGCGAGGAAACCATTTGGCACTAAAGATCAGGCCTGCTGTCAGCTTGGCTGAGTCCTCCCATAACATAAATGGGATCCCCAGTAATAGTCCTGGCCAAGGATTCATCTCAGAGGGTTTTAGAAGAGTTCAAAGAGCCAAGAGATTTCGCAGAGGAAGCCACTCTCCCGTTCCTCGGCACACCCACCCCGCCATGGTGATGCACGTACACCACAGAAATTAGGGAAGAGCTCTGGAAGCTTCACCTGGAAATGAGTGAACCCTCCGGTTTGTCACTGGAGGAGCGGGAGCTCTCCCCGTGACGGCTCAGCGCATCGCTCTGGGGATGGCAGGAGAAGTGTCCTGGTTACCGTGCCCACGTGAGCGAGCGGCAGCGCTGGGTGAGGTGTGTGCTGGGCCGGCTGCCAGGACAGAGATCACTTTCCCCGTGGCAGTGGGAGCAAGCTTGATCTGCCTTCCCAGGCATAATTGGATCTGAAGGAGAAGAGCCCGCCATTGGCAGGCGCTTGCAATGGGAAAACAAGAACGTGTCCTTCAGGGAAGCTGGGTCAAACCCTGCCAGGCCATGGTGCATTTCCAGGGAGGCAGAAGCGCTGCAAGTGAGGGGGGCTTACGCCAAGGGGTCAGACGGAGTGCACGCCGGGGCCCTCGCTCCAAAGGATTCACAGTGGAAAAACAGGGACTCTCCAGGCCATTTCCACATCCCTTCCTTTTGCATAAGCAATGCTTGCCTTGTCTGAGGAAAACAACAAACTCCTGCCCTCTAGAGACAGGAGACCTCCAGCTCTGCTGAATAAAATATTTGCCACAGCCTCCTTTTGAAGCAGATGCTACAAATGCATACAGTTTTATTCTCCCCTAAGGCCCACGCAGCCGGCTCAGCAGCTCGTCGCGCTCTCCTCTCCCAGACCTGGAAGGCCAACTCGCAGGAGAGGCAGCTTGTCACAACCACTCTTTTTCAAGGCAGTAGTTTATTTGGAGAACTGCTGAATAAAGCAGTCACAGGAAGCTGGCAAAGGAAGAGAAATCCCTCGCTTCTCCATTACCAAAACCTGCCTAGGCAGGATGGCAAACGCTCACGCTAGCCGAGCACTTCCTTCCTTCCCTTCCCTGGTGCCCGCGTACCTCTGCAGTCCTCTCGCCGCCTTGTCCTTCTCTGAAACCCGGTCAGGGCAGGAGCTGCCCCCCCGGTACATAAGCGACAGCAACCGGCACGCAGATGGGGAGGACAGCCGGTAAGAACAACCGCAGCTTCTGCGCTCACTCGCACCGACAGTCACCCCGCTGCGAGCGGCTGCACAGCGCCGCGCTGTCTGTGTTGGACTTCGTTAGGAGTCCGGCGTGGACGGAGCTTTTCAGAGTGCTCTGCGGAAGTTACCTGGAATTTCAGAGGGGGCAAACCAGCGCTGGCAGTCTAGCCCTGCATCTGTCTTGGCAGAAAGAGCCCTTCAGTAGCACACTGAGCTACAAAAAACCCTTCAGTCCCGGTCCCACAGGGTTACACCACTGCTAAATGTGTGCTTGAAGATTGTGTTCGCTGTAGCAACTGTGCCGAAACGTCCATATGTCCAGTTACAAAATAAGCGTTATTAGCGGGGTGAAAAGCTGTTCTTAATAGCATTTTCTCAAAGCCGCCAGCGCACTAAAAATACTGCAGATAATGCCCCTCGACTCCTCCCTGCAGTGCACCAGGTACTGCCAGCACATCTCCAAGCGCCTGTGAAGCGGGTACCAAGCCCCGCCAGATGCCAACAGCAGCATTCGATAGACGCACGCTCGCTCTGCATCAGTGACTTTGCTCCAAACGTACAGCAACCACGCCAACGCGAGATTCACCAAAACACGCCTCTACACCCCAGGCGCTTGAAACGACCCGTCAAACGGGAACCGAGCAGCTCTGTGGCCGGAGGGCAGACTCGGAACTGAGGTACCGGTAACTGTGCTGGTGCGCTCCCTCAAAGCAGTCTTTTTCTGAGGCAGATGATGCCAGTTTGCACCATGAAACCACTGTTCCTGCAGTTCAGACTGTGTGACTTTTGAAAGCTGACCTATGGGACTGCTAAACTGCTTGGGAAGATCATGAGGTTCATGCACACGAGGGAGGCAAGATTACGTAAATATGAGGAAAATAAACAAGTTATGTGCCTTTCCACTTAGGTTACTGACAAAATCTGCTCGCGTGAACAAACAAATCCTTCCTAAGGTAAAAATATATAGCACCGTTCATCTGTAGTCTGTTTCTTTTTATGATGTTGCTGTCACTTTAGGAGGATTCTGAGCCCATCCAGCATAGTTCTTGGGGCTCAGAGCTTACCTGATGTGTCAGTGACGTTTCAGCCATCAATTACGTAATTTTGGGGTGAAAGCCTCCTTGCGCTGCCCTGGAAGTGATCCTGATGTCTGCATCAGCATGGACAGGTCCTGCAGCAATAACGCCCGTGCAGATTCCTCCGAGAGACTCACTGCTGATTTATTCAGTGAAAAAATGGTACTTCCAGCAGCGCATAGCACTGCGCGTCATCTTTTCCCAGGTGCTAAACATCTACCACCGCAGTGTGGTTCAGGGATGCCGACTGGCAATTCTTCACTCGCAACTCGTGCGGCTGCCCAGCGGCACTGCCTGAGGATGGCCGTCGGTGAGTGCGTGGCCAGTGAAACCAGTTGTGGGTGGTCTTCCGTGGGCAATGACACGGCACACGCAGCCACAGGAAACTCTGGCAACTTAGAATGGTTTTGCTTTATATAAAATAAACACGCTGGGAGCAAGGCACAACTGCAGAGCTGAGGTTTGAGCACTAAGAACTTGGCACACAGGTTTCTGTTAGAAGAAGCGTAAAGCCAGTTCCAAACAGTCATTCATGTTCTGAGCTTCTCGGGTCTCTGAGATGAGGGACAAAGGGCAAGCGTGAGAGATGCCAGTTTAAATCTCTGAAGGCTGCTTAGAGCCGCGCAGGACATGGGTGGGTTAGCAGCTCCTCTCCAAAGTAAACATATAAATCAGCTATCTTTATAAAAATATATATAAACTTAACTTCAGTGGTATGCTCCAGCTTGTCAAGGGGTATTTACGAGGTGAGCGTAATATTCTAACGGTTATAGCTGTGAAATACATCCCGAGCAGGGGAGCTAGTAAAGACGCATGCGGACGTTAATACCGGCAGAATTCTAATGCCCAGGAGATGGGGCAGCGAGACACGGCTGCAGTTAACGTTCCTGTTGGCAGTCACAGCGGGGGCAGATCGCCGACGGCCCTTTCTGAAGGCTGTCAGACGGCGGGGTTTGGCTCCCCAGCCCGACCCAGGCCTATCGGCACAAGCTGCTGTCGTGTTCCACTCCATGGTCCCAGGCTCTGCTGGGGGACCTTTACTGAAAGGACAGGATTTACAGGGAACAACCTGGTACTCTCAACTTTGATTCCTCACAGAAAGGCCAGCTGCAGGCTGGGCCACAGGGAACATGCGTGTAGGAAGACACAGAATCTGCTAAACTGTGTTCTCGTCTGCTGATTCAAACTGCACCGGCAGTCTCGGCAGACTGTCGTGGAGAGCTGTCGCGAGAAGACAGCTTCCTGGGGACAGCAAAGCTGAGCTAACGAGGATCCACCCATCACAGAGATGTGAGATGCTCCGATAGCACCGTGATGGCAGGGCTAAATACCTGTCTTGGGAGGGACGTTATCCTAAAACCCGCTCCTTCCCCACGGCCATGCGGGCAGCGATCAGTTGGGCTGGAGGGCACAGAGCTCATGTGTGCGGTATAAACGGCAAATCCCCAAAGGGTACATTCTCTGTACCGGGACGCTGCAGCTGAGGGGAGAAGTGGGTGAGTCTCAGCTTCTGCCGCTGTGTCCGGGACAGGCAGAGGAGGACCTGGACCCTCCACAGCCAGGATGAGCCGTGGGTATATCATAGGGGGTGATACAATTGTCTGGGCAAAACAGAGCTGCAAGTGCTCCTCTGGACTGTTGTTAGCAGTGCTAAGCTGGATGCTGAACAATTTGGGAGTGCGGGGGAAACCTCTTCCTATCGGCACAGTGAACTCAGCATGTTAAAGAAATGGTCATACCAAGGACAAGGTACGGTTGAGCGACAAATGCCTGGAGAACAGACAGTGCGGCACAGGCTGGGCGGCTGGGTACCATCACAGTCCACCTCCACCCTCCCTGAATTTACAGACCGCCTCTCCTGCCCTTTCTGAATGGCTGAATACTACACTACAGCGAGGCCACACATACCAGGGGAGCAGCAGCCAGAGACGGGGGGTAGGCTGAAAGCTACCTCGTAAGACCAGTGACCGCTCAGCAGCACCAGCTACCCGAATGCTAAGGGAATTAATTCAGTCTGTTCCCAGTTGAGGATAGTCTGTCCCTTCAACTTCCCACGTCGTACTGGTTACGGCTCATAGGGAGCCTGAGCCCGTCAGCTCAGCAGTGTTTGGAGGAAGGCTGAGATGGAGGATCCACAGCCTCAAAGAGGTCTCATCTCACGGGACCCTTGTGAGAGCATCCAGAAATTGATGCTGGGTTCAGGGTTTTATATAGAGAACCCGACTTCCTCTAACTGCATCCTTTCAGGCAGTTACACAACACAAGAAAGGAGAGCAAAGCAGAAAACGTAAAGCATTTGTATCAAGCCATGATTAAATACTCATTTTGGAAAAGCCCTTTCTGTGCAGCAAGGCCCTTCGGTTCGGAAGGTATTGAATAGCAGAGTCTTTCACATGTGAGTACAACGTGCCCATCACGCAGGAAAAAGAGACAGAAACAGTTCTGCGGCCAGGTTTCAGCTTCAGAGGCAGTACTGGGCGGGCTGCTGTGGCTGCTTTACAAACCCCGTCCACACCCGAGATCCCAGGAACAGCGCCCACAGATCTGCAGCTGGGTGCTTGCCTCTCCTTGGCATGTATGTCATACACTACAAAAGATGCCGCTCAGAACGCTCTGAGTGCTCCAGATGGCACTTAATAATGGAGAGAGTTGTGTTCTGACACCGCTCAAGGCAATAGAGCCCTCCCAGCCCAGCAGGCAGCCGCGGCACTGGCACCCAGCTGCCCCCAGCCCGAGCCCACCCCACCACACGGAGAGGTGGGGGAACCGGAGGGTGAGGGGCTTCCCCAGCCCGACCTCGCTGAGGGACTGCGCCTGCATCTCAACAAACACGGCTTGTCACTGCAAGAGCAGCAAGTCTGTAGCAAACACTAATTTACTCTCCAGATCACACAAAAGCTGGACGGTGAATATTGGCATGGCACTTGGAGCGGGAAGGCCGGCTCTGGGAAGCAGGCTGGGCTCCAGAGGAGCCCGGGCAGTTCCCCCCACCGCCCCCATCCCAGAGCCCGGCCTTACGTTACGGATGGCTGGAGGGCACCGCACGTTTCCTCACACGTGCGCCCGTACAAAGGGAAGCGCCTTCCACACCCATCCAGCCACCACCAAGAGCAGAGCTCCGGCTGCTGTCAGGGCCGCCCCAGAGGCGTGCACCCGCAGACGCCCGGGCGCTGTTCCGGCAGAGCCGCACCGCCCGTGGGTCACGCTGCAGGAGGGAACGCCGCGCTCTGCAGGCACCTCCTGGGGTGGGGACGCTGCCCTACGAGGCTCTGATCTGCGCTTCGGTGTGAGATTTCTTGCTGTAGATCTCTTCCTTTTTTTTTTTTCTCTTTGTTAAACACCTGCCATAATCTTCTCCTGCAGTACCTGTGGTGCGTGTTCAGGAGTTAAGGGGGGTTTGTTTTTTTTCTCCTATTGAATCTGGTGCACAGACACAACTCCCACATTCCACATGAAGATCGCAGAATGCTCACATAACTCATTTTTTAATTACTCTAGCCCTAAACCACTAATTCGGTTCGATTTTATACTGGCTGCATGTTGGTATTGTTAAGGTTTATGATCCAGTGATTTACAAGGCGTGGTACATCTGATTTCAAATGGGTTGCATTGGTTGTTTAATTGAGTGCAGGGAGACGAGTGTAACGTTAACTCACCAAACTGGGGATCACGGCAGCGCTGCTGGGCTGGCAGTTCACTGGTGTAACTGGTTACACAGGACAAGCATGGCGTAATCGTGGAGGCCAGAAATAGACTGATGAGTCCACTCTTTGATAAACAGTGCTTCTGTTTACATAAACAGTCCTTTTTGTAAAGTTCAGCTTCATCGGAAGAAAAATGGAATATTCTGTTTCTAAAAGCTGGTCCTAACAATGACATGGATATCGCTACACAGGAAGATTGGATTTCACTTAGAGGAGCGATTTACACAAGTACAGGCCTTTTTCTCAAATCTAGCTTGCGTGAAGATGGCGATACGGGTTACACCACGCACAAACTGGTTTTCTGGTGATGAAAACCGACAGTTCGTATTGCTCTGATCTGGAGTGAGAAATCCTTAACAACTGAAAAGGAGTCTTTTATCGTCTGCCTACTTCAGTCTGCCCATCTAGAACACGAACGGTTTAAAATCCCACTTAAACCAAGAGTGTATTTGTTATTATCTGTTACTGCCCGATACCGACAGAGTTTTGATGGCTGGTATTTCATAAGGGCTTTGAGGTCCTCCAGTTAACGGTGTCGCATCTGTCTTTGGGATGGGTCACACGAGCGGGGGCTGCCTGACCAAACAAGCCCTACTGATTTTCCTTCCTCCCCCATGAGTAGGGAGGTTAGGGGCAGAGACCACGGGAGATGAGCAGGGCACCAGAGCGGTAACGGCTCAGCTGGCATCTCCTGGGTCCTGCTGCATCTGGAACTGCGTGTCCTGGGAGGACAAACCCTCTACACCAGCGTTTAGGGGAAAGAGTTAGGTACATGAAACAAACTGTGGCCAACAGGCCAAGAGAGAGGCTTGCTGGTATACATCTGTTTTGCTAAGAAACAGTCATATGAAAGGTGCACGTGGTAAGTGTGCAAGTTAGACTTACACCGCAAGCACTGCGAGAGCGCAGAGCCCTTTCGCTGGCTGGAAAGGTACTTCTTCATGCGCTTCGTGTGTAGGTGCTGTGAAACCAGCACCTTGTCACATCCCGTTACCTAAACGTAGAAGCTGCCCTCCGCTACGCCGCCCTGCACTATCTGCTGTTCCGTTAATGACGCCGCAGCGTTCCTGACCTTCTCGTTAATTAGCACTTCCAGCGTATTTTCCAACATCCTGATTCCAGCTCTGTGCTCTGCGAGCATCACATCGCACACAAAAAATGGCTTCTTAGAGGGAAGGCTTTGTTTTAATTTAACATCTCTCATCCCGCAGTTCTCTTACATAAGGAAAGGTAGGCCCTGCTGCCGGTACAGGAACGCCCAGCAGTTATAGCGGGATCTGATCGTACATCAGGTACACTGGCTAACGTGTACGGGTGGTTCAGAGTGGAAGTGACTCCACCTTGGGAAGAAAGGAAAAAAAGAACTATCGCACGAGCATCTTCCAGAACCCACCTAAACCTTACTAGAGGCTGGCAGGGAAATTCTCATGAAAGCTATGCCCTGTAACTCCTTAGATATCACCTCTACATTTTATTTTAAGGCTCCACACATAGCAAATTTATTTTGGAACAGGTTTATGTCCTCTTTCCTCCTCAGTTTCCCCCTTATACTGTTCAAAAATCACCTACCTGGGGGAAGATCTCCCCCTAGTCCAGCAACAGCCACTGGGACCAGGCTACCGCAGACCCAGATGCGGCCCCTGGCCGAAGGAGTCGCCTTTTGGGCTCCTTACGGGGTGCTGGTGTGGGACTGTGTGTTACAGGGCCCACTCGAACGGAGAGACTTGGTAATCGATGAAACGCCTCACGCCAGCACACGCAGTGCCGCCCGGCGTTCACTGGTCCCACCACACGCGTTTTCAGACAGGTACTCAACATTCCCTGTCCTGCCTTGGAGAACCGCTTTCTCTGGTGGGGCCGGTCCTGAACAAAGCTGGGTGTAAGCTGGGATTGTCCTCTCGGAGAGGAAAGGTACCGCTGCTGGGCCCGGAAGAGCTCTGCTTCAAAACCCGATGACCAAGCTGGAGTCTGGGCATTTAAATGAGCTCGGAGAAGCAGCTGGCAATTTTTAGTGCTTAGCCCACATTAATAAGAAGGGCTCATGACTTTTGCTAGTGGATTTGTTTCATTCCGCTACGCACCAAAAGCTGTGAGGATCAACCTGGGCCCATTATGGGAGGAGGGCATTTCCGCGGGGGTGACACCCAGAGAGAGCTCTTCTCCTTTTGGTGCGCAGCGATTTTAAAGCACGCAAGAACAGAGTTTACAGGTGCAGAGCTCCGGTGGTTACTCACAGAACACAGACTCAGACCAGCAGAAGCCCTGCTAACTAACAGTCACGTTTACCTGCGCCACCCTGCGCGAGGATTTGGCTGGGGAGGTCTGTGGGATCTGTCTTTGCCCCGATCTCCCTCGCCATCTTCGAGCTTGCTCACTGCAGCTACTGAGAATTTGTAAATCATCCTCGCAGAAGACCTGAGAGTGTTCAGAACGCATCTTCTGTGTCATCGCTGCTTTCCTAGCATCATAGATTTCCAAGTCAAATGCAGTGCTTCACTGGGTAATTTCCATTAGTTCTTAACAGGTTTTTCAGGGGTATGTTATTTTTGCAAACATCTGAATTTAAATCACAGCCTCCTTCCAGCGTCTCGTATTCAGCATCGGCAAATCTCGGTTGTGTTTATTACTCCACCAGTAAGAACTTCTCTCTTTCCCCCAGGGCCGATGCATCAACTTCACCCGAGTTCCGTCTCAGTAGAGGAGGAGAGGACAGGAGGACAGACAGCCACATTACCACTTTTCCACTGAGCAGAGAGACCCCAGCACTTCCTCGCATTTCTGGGATCATCGTCACGCCCCGACTCAGAAGGTTTCTGCGTTCCCCGCTCCCAGGAGCCAGCACCGCTGGACCGAGCTCCCGCGTCTCGCCCCAGCGCGCTGGCACTCTGTGATCTGCGCCCGCGAGCAGAGAGCGGCATCGACCTGCACGCCTCCGCTTTAGAGAACACCAAAGGGAAAAACAGGCACCAAAGATGATAACCATGGCTTTCTATTTTGGGGTTTTTTAATGTTTTTATAAGGACTACAAATTCTCAGGACCTAACGTGCTTTTAGCGGAGATGCAGAGTTTCTCAGAGCAGCGATGGCACGTGTTATTTCAACAGGGACCACTAGCCACCGGCACAGGATGAAAATTCCCACCAGGCTCAGCAAGCGCAGGAGCCGAGTGCCTTACAGCCACGTCAGATCACAAACCCCTCGCGAACCTCCCATCGCGCTGTGCCTTACGGGAACCTTCTGACTGGAAATCTTGTCATTCTAACACTGAAAAGTGCACACGCATGACAAAATGTAGACAGGGTGCCTCAAGGTATTGCTAGCAAGCAAGACTTTGCCCTTTAGTTTCTGAAGACACCTTTCTTTCATTATGCACCCGGGACAGGAGGAAAATTAATAGAGCGTTATTCCACGGGAAGACAGCCTGTAACCAGAGATCTTGAGCCGAGCTTGAGGGACTGATGCCTCCAGACCTTGACACTGTGGCTGGTGGTTTTTTTCCCCTTTCCTGCATTCAGAGTTCAGTAGCGCATAAAACATCATCATCTATAAACATACCTAGCACTTGTAGGCTTATGTATTTTTTTTTTTCAAAGATTAAAAAAAGCAGTAGCCACTAAGCTGGTATCTCAGGGTTTCCCCCCCCCAGATCTCCAAGGGCTCTTCAGCGTCACAAGCCAGCAACTCTCTTTGCATGAGAATTTCAAAGTTTAATTAATATAATTAAAGGCAACAGCAAGCAGCAGCCTGTGAAGATTTTGCTCATCTTTTTTATGCCTTTTGACATTGAATGACCTATTACTGTATGTGCATTACTCGGTTTTTGAGGGGGCGCCGAGCATTGGTCGAGATTCAGCAGTGGAAAAAGACCTCCTTCCATCAATTTAGAAATTAAATTTACGGGAGCGCCGGCCATCACAAAACATCGGCAATGTATGTATTATAATTTTTTAGAAAAACCAGTGTCGTGTCACGTCGACGATGCCAAATTATGTTAGCGTGAGCGGAAACACTGTGGGGGAGGAAGGAGGGAGCAGCTGAAGAAAAAGGCTCAAATGATCCAGTCACTTTCGATACTGTACTTCAGATGCAAAATGGATATTCGAGTCGAAACCTGACAAAGCGCGCCCGCTTTGATGGGAACTGGTATAGACAATGACCAGTGGCTGGGTCAGTGGGATGTCTCTCTGCGAGCAGGGAGGCTTATCAAATGACACTAAAAATAAGTTCAACAACCATCACGTTGGAGGGGAAAAGGCGAACATTTCACATTCGGTGGGCACAAATGTGCGCAAGATGGAAAGAGCAATGCGATGCATCCTGGTCTAATTATCTCCTTTATGCTCTTCATTGAAATTGCAAGGGACATAAATAATGCTCTTGGTCTATGTCCAAATTCGTGGCACTGCCCAAAGAAGCCTTTACATATATCCACTTGCTTACATCTTTTGCTTGAGTTTATTTATGTCACTGGTAGCCTCATCATCAACAGCCATGTGTGCACAGTACACTATAAATAAAGTTATTCTCTAAGTTTCAGTGATTATTTCGTCGTTCTTCTCCCCACTACCCTCCCATCCTCTTCACAGCTTACACCTTCATTTTGCCAGCTACACGGTCACCCTCCAATACCGGCTGCAAAAGACAGCCCGCGTTCCTGCGGCCGCGCGCAGCGTGCCGAGGAGACCCGCCACAGCCTTGCGCAGGGGCTCCGCAGCCAGCGAGAACCCGTCGGACACGGCTCGTACAGTAAGTACCATCCATCTCAAACACAACAGTAAAGCGCCCGCAGTGACGGCTGTCACTCCTGTACCTCGGGAGAGCGCTGCTTCGACGCCACTGCCCGCTGGTCGGGGACGTTTCAGCCCAGATGCCTACAAAAGGCTGATTTTATCCACAAAGCCCAACCGTCAGCAAGTCTTTGCTTTATTTCAAGCCATCGATTAAACCAACTTAACTCGAGAGGAAGAACCACACCTCGGCGGGTTTGCCAGGACACGGGTGAGGTTCCCTGCCACTCCTCAAGGTCCTGAGGCAGGACAGGCAGAAGCCCTGACCTCATCAGACACCAAGCTAAAATGAACTCTGCTCTGTTTTACCTTATTTCCCTCCATTTTTAATGTAAACGCCACACTTCTTGTGAGGTATCGCTGGAATTGTCAGCTTGCGTTTTGAGCAGCACATTGCGTAACAGGAAAACGTGCAGATGAAGAGGATTTTTTCCTCTCACATGTATCTGCTGTCTCTCCAAGAATATTTGTAACAAACAGAGCCACAAAATAGAATTCCAGTAATAATCTTTTGTCCTCTCTAGCTGGCTGTCCATACTCATTAAAAACCGTGGAACGCGCGATTTTTCACAGCGGCTGATAGCCAGCAAAAACGTATTTCAGGTATCGGCGCTGATTTTCCCGTCTAATTGGCGTGATATTACAGGATGCTGTACTTCGCGTTTCGCTGAGGAGAAGACCCCGGGAGTTTCATTATTACACAGCGCGGAGTATCTGTCACAAATCATTTGGAGGGCAGGAGGCACAGGGTAACAGCACTTTAAAATCCACTGACCCCAGCTGACACAGAGTGAGACTTCCCTGGCACAGGAGCTCAGAGCGCTTGAGAGAACCACTATGGGAGGGCTAACCGAGTACGTCCCTTGCCCGGTCACAAACCCTGGCTATCTCCTTACAAAAAGCCCACGTCCCAATATCGTCATCGGTATCTATTCTAGCCTGCACAGGGAAGGAAGTCTCCCGAGAAACTGAACGAGCATAGGGGTGATCCAGAAAACGTTCTACTGAAAGCATGCACAAACTGCACCGTCTGAAACGGTTCTTTAGCAAGCGCCTGCTCCTTCTTCAGTGCCTTGTCTCTGTGTCAGAAAGATCCTCGAGATACACAGCAGCTACAGGCATTGGATAGCAGGACCCTTCACATCTCAAACCAGTTTAGGAAACCTCTGATCTCTCAAAAAATGCCAGGAGAAAGAGCGTCTAATCAGACCAGTCTCCTTCTCAGGAAGGCGCGGTTTCCCAGGAACACGCGCTCCGGGTTCCTGCGCTGTCCAAAGCCAGTGCTTGCTGCCACGGCCCGGCGAACGGCGCGCACGCCCAGGTGAGGCTCCAGGCACGCCCGCGCATCCCGCGTCCCGCGCTGCCGCTCGGCTCCTGCACTGCGGGCTTGGGACACTGCGCTGGTCTCTAGGGACCCTGAAAACGGAACAGGCCTGGGGGTTTTGTGTTGTAAGCATGAAGATTAACGTAGAGCAAAGAAAAGAATAAAACCTAAAAAATCCTCATGGGGTGGTATTCCCCGAACCTGCAGATGCCTCGCATCGCAGAGATGCCGAGCGCTCCTGTGCTTTCACTGCAGTTGAACACGTTCTGCCGTAGGAGCAGTCTGTGAACGGCATGCCTTGCTCACCACGGTGCGCCGACGCGTACCGCGGGGTACAACATCGCACACAGCAAGCGTGGGGAGGCAAGTACCCAATCCAGGGACGAGAAATAAAATCTGACCGGATTCTCGCCCAGCTGCCAGCAGCCACACCGAAAGCCGTTTCAGGTGCAGCACCACCCAGCAGAAAAACCCCGAAGTGTCAGGGAAAGGGGAGGTTAGTTCACTGTCTCTACGCCCCGTTCCCTGCTAACCCCAGATGTGTGCCAACGCTGTTCTCAGGCAAGCCATTGAGCAAAACTGGGTCTGCACGAGACAAACAGCACTCTGCAATAATCTCTCTGTTTTAAAGAGATCTACTGATGCTTCTTTTACTTGATCACGCTGAGAAACTGAACGCATACCCCAGCACGGATAAGAGCATCACCAGCAAGAAAAATGCAGTGGTGAAAATGTTTGTTTTTTTTTTTTTTTTTTTTTTTTCTCTGAAGAGCAATGTACAAAGCGCAGAGAAATGCCCCAATGGCCAGCCCCTGAGGAGCTCCTCTCCCAGCCCGGACACAAGCAGCATTTACAGGAACAGGAAACATTACCGTGGACAACAGGATATCCTAAATCTAACCGGCTGTTTTTATTTTATACATCCTGATAATAGCAGAAATTAATTGGCTGGAGTTAATATGAAATAAAAATTAAAATTAATTTTTCAGTGTTCCCTTTCAGTCGTTTTTTTAATTTAACAAGCACTACAGCTTTCACCAAACATTAATCGCGGGCTTACACCGAAGCAGTCGGGTCAGGCTGACCCAGGTACGGGGTTTCTCCAGCCCACGACGCAGGCTCATCCCGAGCCACCGCACCGCACAGAGGCTGGGGCTGGCTGCTGTAAATTCACACTGGTGTTTCTCCTGCAGGAAACGACCGTGCCGCATCCCTCCCCCTCTGATGGTCCTTAATGCCACATCACAACTCTGTGGTTTACACCCTGATGTTTACCCAACGTCATCACACGGAAGCGTTCTAGCATGCCCGCACACAATCCCGCGTGTGGTGCCTCGGGTCTCTAGAGGCACACGATAACGTTATTTTGTCACCCTCTGCGTACAGAGTACCTCACGCAAGTCATGACTGCGTCCCCTCCCCGCGATGTCGACACACTCCTAATACAGTTATCCAGCCTCTCCCAGATCTGTGGGGACATAACACTGCACTGTTCCTTGTTTCCACTTTTAAGCATGTCTTTACAATGGAAATAATGTTGACATATTCAAGATAAAATTTAAAAAAAAGTGAAAGTCACAAGTAGGGTGGGTTTTACCCCGTTTCCAGCTGTGGGAGAACCGCCTCCTTTATTCCTCACAATTTGGAGTGCAGGGAAAAGGGGAGAACCTGAGTGCTATCCATTAGCTTTTTCCAGGTGGGAAAACACACATTTCATCCTGTGGTTACTGATTGCTACCTCACACCTAAAATAACACTGCTCTGCTGCAGAACGGTTTTCTTTTTGCTAGCTCACTGGGAACAGCAAAGGTGCAGGCACCGTGTGTCTTTAGATTTCAGCTCAGTGGAACTTCTCCCTGCCAGAGGAGAATTTTGGACACTAAAACCTGCAGCGCTGGGAGGCAGGGCCTGACCCTGACCACTCCCGCTGGTGCCCGTCCCGCGCCGCTGACCGTCTCCCATCTCCTAAGGGGGCGCGAGGTGCCCCGGGACGTTCCGTGCTCATCACACGCCCCCCTCTCGGCAGCTGATCCACACGCACTGATCTGGCAGAAGCACCACTGACTTTCCTCCATCCTACGGCCACCGTGGCTTGGGAAGCACCCCGCGGCCCAGGGGATCTCCCACGAGCTAAGACAGTGAGCTGGGAGGGGGAAGGTGACCTAACAGTAACCTGCCCTAGACACACCGCAGCTGACTTCAGGTGTGAGCGCACAACGCGGGTGCGTTGTTCGAGCCACCTTCCCTGTCCGTTCATACTGGTGGGCAGAAGAACGTACAGATTTTTCAGGAGCCCAGGCTCCGTAGGCACTGTCCTCGCAGCAGCCCGCAGCGCGCACAGAGCTCTCCGTGTTCAAGAGCACGTTTGCATGGCGGTGGGTGACACAAAGGCTAAACGCTCCTCCCATGTCAAAAACTTCAACCTGAGACTATCAGCAGAACGGGCATCAACGTGGCCATCTGCGTGGGAGCCACGCTCAAGCGTGAGAAGAGAGAAACACTCCCTGTCAGGCTGCTGGCGGGGCTGGGGAGGCTGCGCTGCCGTGCTCAGCAAAAGCACCCAGCCCAAGGCGCTGAACTTGAAAATGATCCCGCTAACACGGCAAGCCTCGGCGCCGCGGGAGGCAGACAAACGGTACCCAGGAGAAACTAAAGCAGGTAGGAACGCACTGAGCAAGAACTTCAGAGCCTACAGGAGGCAAATGAAGTCAATTTGCTAATGAGCATCTTCTAAACACCTCTCGTGCTGCTACAAAATTACTTAATGTCAAAATTCCTAGTAAGAGCCTTATTAGACCTGGCATGTACTATTTTATTTCACAAATCTGTTTTGCATTGGCTCAATTAAAATTGTTATATATTTTTGGGTCTTGTGTAGGTGCCATCTGTTTAACAGTGCAAGTGGGTCCTGTGATGCACTTGTAAATTTTCTGCTGCAATAATTTTTTTAATATAATGAGGGACTTAGGATACAAGAAACGGCCTGTATTCCATGATTTTTAAATTTTTTTGGCTGTAAACTCACAGCAATTCTTACCATGTTACAAGGATGGCTCTGCATCCTATGGAAAAGCAAACAGTTGATCTACATGTTTGCACCAAAGTCATATTATTTAATTCACACTTTTTTTTTTCTCCCCTGTGCTTCTTCTGCCTTATTTTGTAAATGAGCTTCTTTTCCCAAACTGGAATCCATAGGATCGCTCTCGGCTGGTTTCCTGCGGCTGTAGCTGCTGCCTTCGCGGAGCTGCTTGGAGCACGGGTTGAGGTCAAGTCTGTGCCCAAGCAACAGCGAAGGACAAGTGTTTGTAGGAGTGGGCCCGCCCGCCCTGCAATCGGGTCTCCGATGCCTGTCTCAGCACAAATTTGCCTGCTACCAAAGTCCAGTGTAATGGAAAAAGAAAAACCTGATAACAAAGAGCCACAACAGTCACCTCCAAACCCCATGAGCTACGCAGTTCCTCACCTCACCAGTATTTCCCCAGCGGATTTGCAACGGCAACACGACTGCAGCTCATTGCGAAGTTCTCGGTTTCGCTCTACAGTCAAGAGAGCGATGCCAGATTTAAGCGCCCAGCTTACATATGTAGAACTGCTTTTTTCCGTATAGTGGATCAAACGCAACACAACGGCGTTCAGCTGCCTGCAGCGCTGCTTGGGGCGCCCAGCAGGACCATACCCTCCGCGGACACAGATCAGGAAGAGAACCAGCTCGTTACGAGCTCTTCAGATGGACTGTGGTGCCTCGGCCACCTCGGACGACACTCAGTTTTTCCTTTACATTCCCCGCACGCTCCCCAAGACCTGACTTGCTGAAATGTGGCAAACACGTTGGTTTGTCCCCGGCTGACGGCTGGCTGGGGACACCAACCCCTGCAGCCTCTCGGCACTCCTAGAACGGAGCTTCTGGCAATGGAAAGGGAAGATGAGAACTTTTTCCTACCAGCACGCTTCTTGCAAGACATCTTTAGAGAAAGGGATGCACCTGAAGCACATTTCTTGTTTCTGGATTTTACTCACACGACTGGCATCAGCCACGGAGAGACTCCTCCTTGACCACATCACTTCCTTCAGCATTCACGTCTGGCTGTGCACCACCGACGTCCCTCACGGCCCTGGATCACCCACTGACGGCACAGGGAAAGCCGCCTGCTCTCACCACAGCGCTACGCAAAGCCTTTTGTTTACCAGGCAGCCAAAAACTCCAGCAAAGAGCCTGCACCGCCACGACACACCGACGTGACAGCGTTTAACGCAGCAGCCCGAGGTGCCTTTACTCCTTCCAAAAACCTCTCCAAGTTGCCCACACACTCAGCAGTTCCTCGGTGCTGGGGACAGCTGCTCAGGGTGTTGTCGACACCCGGCATACATCGTGCCTATTGACAAACCGCAAAATGCTGATTAAATCGCGTGCTTCAGCCAACCTGCGCAGGGAAAACTAATTGAACTGCAAAACTGATGGGTTCTGCGTTACCTTGTTGGAACGGGGAGGCTGGGCTATGTAATGCTTGATCTCCTTTTATTTGATTAGGCAAATTAGGGAACAACAGTGTGAAATGCATTATTGTACTAATAGGATGTCCAAAACGTGAATCTCATTAGAGCTCTGGCCTGGATGCTTTTCATTTGGGTTCTCTGTAAGCTGAGGAAGAATACTTATGCCAGAAATATACATTTTCCAATTTCCAGAGGAATTGTCCACTAATAAACATCATATTCCATACTGGCTTTACTCCCCGGAATATCTCCTCACAAAAAGCGTTTCCGAGCTTCTGGAGCAATCTAGCGCAAGATGTACTAGAAATGGGGCGAGGAGGCTGGAGCCCGAGCGCGCTATCAGCTGCTCCAAGTTCACTCAGAGCTGAAAGCTGCCCAGGAGAAAAGCAGCTTCACGAGGTGAGAGCCCCTGGGCCGTGGGGATGCTGCAGCTCCCCGAAGGGATGGCTGACTGGTCAAAAACGCGTTCCGCAAAACTGATCGTGGGAAAGGCGCGTGTTACGGTCACTGGGGAGGCAGAAGGAGGGAAGAAGTGAGGGTGAAGGGGCACCTCTGAGACCAGCGCAGGGCACAGCCAGCCCCACGCTGCAAGAGCCGGGGAAACGCGGGCTGACCTGGAGAGAGCTCTGCTGCGGCACAGCCCGTGCCTGTGCTCTCGGGGCCGGCTCCAGCACCCCCGGGCCACGTCCACCTCGTCCAGGCAGGGTCTGCATCCAAGGTCACTCCATGATACCAGGGGAGAACAAACACACGCCAGAAAAGTAAAACAGCCCTACATTTCACCTGAAAAGGGTTTTATGAGGAGAGCCCATTCAGACAGAAGTTGGTGCAGGGTCACTTCACAATATAGCCCTTTCAAATTGCAGTTCCAACTCGGAATTAATTATCCTTTCACTGTCTTGGGGTTTCTTTTCTTCTCTGCTTCACATTAACGGCAGCTGAAATTATTTTAAAGCAATGATCTTGAACATCATGTCCTTCAGCTGGCCCTGAAAATCCATTTTCTATGGAAAGCCTCCTTTCTTTTCCAAGGCTTCTGTGAGTGTACAAACCTTATCAAGGCTCTGGTTCTCCAGGGGCGTCGGATGCTGGAGGACCACCCTGGTGCCTGCGTGCTGGACCGGCTCCAGGGTATGTTATTAGCGCCAACGGCCAATCTGAAAGCAGATTAACTCCTTCGGCTTTCAGGGATCCAGCGCGCGTGTCCTGCAGCAGGACACCATGTGCACGGGCACAGCTACAAACACAATTATGAGTCATCAAGCCGTGAGATAAAACCAGAACATCAAGGGCAACATGCGGGTCTGACAAGAGAGATGTCTTTTTCACACAATGATAACCTGTAAAAAAGTAACTTTAAGGCTAGAACTACTCAGAAGCTCCCACTCTCCACAAGCTAAACCACTTGCTCAGCACACGAGGGACATGCCGACTCCCTGTTCCGCATGGTTTTCCAAGGGAAGGGAGGCAACACGTTTTGAACATACTGCCTCGGGGATGGTCCCAATCCAAACCAGCCTCTGCAGAGAGTGAACGCAGACTTCCAGGCTGACTCCAGGCTGGACAACCTGCCCCTCTCCCTGCGCCTACGGGAACGCTGCTGCTCTGCTTCCTCTCGCGAACAGCTCTGTGACTTCTGCCTGCTGCCCGGGTTTCCCCCGGCAGCGCACGAGGCTCCAGCAGGCACAGCGGGCCTGCAGGTACCCGCACCAGCTGAGGGAGGTAACGCTCCGCTCCGACCCTTGCTGACCCCCAGCCTGTGGAGCCGCCTGTGTTCTGTTCTTGCAGCTCCCACGCTGCGTAGGCTAGAAGGACGGTGCGGGCAAAGTTGAAGACAGAGCTCAGGAGATCCCAGGCTGCCCCGTCCCCTTGCCGCCAGCCCAACTGGCTGGACGTACCCCCCAGCCCACGGCGGGCCCTACCCAAAGCACGCTGAAGGGCCAGCCGGGCAGGGAGTCCCACAGCGCAGAGATCTCCCTTTCCCTCTCCACCCCAACAAGCTGTTAGTGGGTGTCATAGAAAAACTGCTTCAGCCAGGGTTTTCAGCAGCTTTCCACCGAGCTTAACGCTGCAGCCTGGAAACACACGGGACTATCACTGACAACATCCCGCAGCCAAACTGCCGCCAAGAGCTCTTGAAAATCACTCCCTAGCAGCTCCGCAGCTCTCAGGGGTGGAAACGACCCTGTTGCACAGGGACCGGCCGAAATTTGGCGCAGGGGGCCTGTTTCTCACGAGGCTCACCGCGGGCCCTGGCCAAGGGGCTGGACAAAGGTGTGGCGGTGAGAGACGGGGAGCCAGCGTGTGAGGCGCCACGGAAACAATCCGCCTCGCGCTGGAGCGACGCGGCCCCGCCAGCCAGCGGGCCGGGAGGGGTTTGTACGTGACTCACAAACCTCGGCTGTCCCTGGCCTGATCTCGCCAAGGAGACCATCGTGGGCGCTGACTGCCGCTGCGATGCCCCAGCTGGTGAGCGGTGCCACGCTGCCCCGCGACTCGGGCACGCTCCATTCTCTGATGGAACACGCAGGAGAAAGGAGCACCAAGAGAAGAACCTGGGACAAGGCTTGGCTGCAGGTCGCTGCGATTGTGCAATACAGCCTGACGCCAGAGCTGGCCAAGACCCATATCTCCATGTCATTAAATACTGGCCTTTCCTGTTTACATGCTCTGGAGAATAACAGCAGCAACATGCAAGGAAAATAACAGCATCATGAACCTCTGAGTTCTGGGCTCTCAGTGATAGGCAGGTACCTAAACTGGCCCTAGAGCCATCCTTTTCCTCAAACAAGCCCCTTACATCCACGGCCTCCCTGTTAAACGGGCCTCCCGAGTGCTTTAATTTCTAAATCAACTTGCTGGAGATTCAACCCAGGGCGCCAGTGGCCTCCAGAAACACAGGCACGCGCTCACACATTGTGAATGACGACAGCCCACGTTCAACTCCTTTGCTGTTGAATTTTGTTTTCCTTCTGTTTTGTACAGGGCTGGATTCCGAAATGTCTCTGCCTCCAGACCATCTCTTACGGAAGCTGGGGAGAGGCATTCTGTCACCGTGCCCAGCCCTCTTCAGCCTGCGCCCATCACAGCACCCGGCTCTCAGCACCACGACAGAGATGTCCCTCAAGTCGCAGGCTTCCCGCTCCGCCAAGCAAGCCAGCGTAACCCTCCTACATCCCTAATCCTCTTACGGCAGGAGAGCATCATTTCTCCTGCAGGGTGGGACCCGCCATATGTTAACCCAAAACCCAAGGAAGAGGCTCTCGTCTCTGAGGCAGGAGCAGGCAGGGAAATAACGCGCGGACTGTTTTCCAGGCGGGAGGTCATCCCCCTCTTGACAGCAAGGTGCGACGCGTGGCTCCGTGTTCCCCCTTGGCTGCAAGGGCAGCTCCAGCACGCAGAGGACCAGCCATCACCCAAGGACCTCGCAGAACAGCTGTGTCCCGTCCCCGCCAGCGCGCACGGCCCGGGCGAGAGGGGCCTCAGCCGTGCCCACAGCGACCCGGCAGGGTGAGGCGGGGCCGTGTCCCCGATCAACCCAAACGCACACAAGATCAGCAGCAAAGCAACGCAGCATGCGAAGATCCTGTCAACACACACTTAAAATAAGAACTGTGAGCAGATGCCCTTGGCTTTCTAGGGACTACAGAAAACTCCAGCTCCCTGCTCGGAGCTCCAGCAATTTGTTCCAGAAACGGCAGGACCGCCGGTCCCACAGCAGAGAGCGCGTCCATCGGGATGCTGCACCCCCTCCTCATCGGGTGAACAAATACAATCCCAAAGGCACTGTGCAAAGTTTTAAAAACCCAAGGTTTAAGCTGTTTCTAAGCTGCCTGAGCCCCTGGTATCAGGGTCTGAAAGCACGGGGCAGAGAGCACGGAGGCTTTCCTGGGAGAAACTGGAATTTCTTCACGAAGCCCCAAGCAAGCAGGGGCAGAGTTTGCCCAGGGTCAGTGTTCAGCACCCAGCTCCCCCAGATGGCACTCAAATTCTCCTTCCCTGCTGCAGTGCCCGTGTCTTCCCTCTCCCCCCCGCAGGGCTCAGCAGCCCTGCGCACAGAGCCTCGCCAGCCATACGCTTCTGTGTGTTTTCACTTTGCGGTTAGAGACTCTTGAGGACAGATCCCTGACAATGTGCGTGAAGTACTCCTGCATCCCCTGGTACCTCCTCTGGTCCTGCACCGCGAAGGTGAGCGTGGGGACTGACGGCAGCTGGGGGTCATCGCGCTTACTGTGAAATACTTTTGATTGCCATGATCAGTTTTTAAGGAGGACGCGGTGGCCACAGCACATCATAACTCCCAACCAAGCTCTGTAACTGTTTTTCCTGCCTGCAAAAAAATAGGTCAGAAAATCCAGTGCTTTGTTTTGGCTTCTCCCTCCTTCTTCCCAGGGAGTCACGCAGCCAGACCCCAGCAGTGCGTGGGACGTGGGTTTTGGCAAGGCCCACAGACCTTCACAACCTCCTTGCGCTACCCCTTCTGCGGTCCCCACCTGCCCCGACACACGGACCAGGCCCCCTGCTTTCCGCAGGAAAACCAAAGAGCTGCACAAACAGGGCCAGGGCCCCCGGCCGCAGCCCCTTACGGTGAGGCACGGACGTGCCAGCACGCTCTGCGGCCACCGTACAAAAAGATCATGGTTAGCTTCCCTCTGAACCAAGCCTTGTGGTAATTCTCCCTCAAGCTACAAACACATGGACTGCAGGACTCCTCTGAAACCAGCCCCCAGCATTTCTGTATCTCTAACTAAATCAAACCAGCTGATGGGGGGGCTTTGCTGTTTCCGATAATTTCCTCTGAACGGGCCATCTGATAACCATCAAAAGCTCCCTTTTTCCATTTTACGGGGCGGTATTATTTAACAGCGTGTTTGTGTCCAGCCCAGCCTAAGCCAGCTGAAAGACTTTCACTCGTGTCTTTGCTTGCTGGACTTTGCTTCCAAAGCTTTAGAAATGCCGAGGTTAAAGGCTCTCTCCGGAAAGAAAAACACACCATTTCTGCTCCTTTTGATGCATAAAACCAGTATAAAACCAGTTTTCTCAAGCCATTTTGTTTTCTTTACATGAAAAATTCCTTTTTTTTTTTCTTAAAAGAAGGTAGAGAATTAGGTGAAGGGGGTCTAACCCGTGCCAACAGGCCCTAAGCGCAGGGAGGGCAGCAGCTGGGAGCCATCAACGCTCCCCTCTCTGCTCCCCACCCCGCCGACCCAGCCGGAGGAAAGGAGCCCCGACCCTCGCCTCGCAGCCAGCCCTGGTGATTGCTCCTCCGCCGCTGCAGCTCCGGGCCACGGCTGCGCAACCACAGAACACATTTCGTGTTGCCAAAGTATTACACAGTGCTGGAGGCTGGTAACGTGAGTTAGGGAAGAGCTGGCAAGTGCGAGGCTCCCAAATCCTGGGAAGAGTGAAAGGGAGTTCAAGCGCACGGCAGAACCGGGGTCCAGAGCCCAGAGCAGCTGAACGGGGAGGAGAGCAGAAAAGCTACAGCTCCGCACCCCAGCTGGAGGGAAAAGCAGCGTCACTGGTAAGACCCGGAGAAGTAAATCAAGTGCCAAGGAACAGCTCTCGCGATGCTGTTGCAGTGTTTTGCCTAACAAAGCCACTTCCGTCTCTCGCGTCCTCCCCTCTCCCCCAGGGACGCCCTGGTTTTGAGGCAGGGCCAAGAGGGGGGCAGATGTCTCCTGGGGAGCGGCGGCCGAGCCCACGGACGCCTCCAGCCGTGCCGGCGCCTTGCAGAGCGGCTGTCACGCTGGCTAAGGCAGCTGAAACCGCTCGCAGTGCTCATCTCCCTGCCAAGACAGGGGAGAGAGACGAGTTCTGCTTGATCGGGACCCGGACATCTTTAAGATGAGTTGCCCAGACAAAGCCAACGGTGAGGAAACTCCCACTGGGTGGTGTCTTTCAACACCCCTGCAGAACAGCTGGAAACCGAGCCGGGACGTGCACTGCCGTCACCTAACAAGGTCAAGCCCACCGAGCTGTACCAGATCAGGCCTCTTCCTCCCAAAGCAGCCCAAACTGCATTTTATCCTCTGTCTTCTAGGGAGGAGGCCGTGCCTCTGGCACGTGCCACATCTAGAGGAACTTCCTCACCAGCACAGAGGTGACAAGGACTTTTTGAAGTGGCCAGCGTGGCGCTGGGTACCTCCCTCACTCAGACACTGTGCTCGGGGTGACTGGTGGCACCAGCTGACCGCCCTCTCCTCCAGCCCCAAAGGCACCCCGGGGTCAGCATTACACAACGCTTGCAGGACAATGGGACTCCCCTTTCATTTACGGTTGTTTCCCGTCACGTAGCTGCTTCAACCAGCAGCTGAAGTTGAAATAGGACTGGATTAAAAGGTAAACATTTCTCACAGCTCTCTCATCAACTACATTAAATATAGTCACAAAAAAGTGCCCCACAATATTTTCTGTATTTGCTGAGGGATGACGTCGTCCTTGCCTTAAGCGTGTGCCAGATTACTCATAAACCTGGACCATATGCCACTGCAATTTACTGATGGGCCCAAGCTGTTTTGGTAGATACAAAATCCGAGGGGATTAGGGAGGCTCGGGCCACGCTGAAAACAGAGCAACAGTGGTGGGGCAGCTGCTTGCTCTCTTTGCTCAGTCTCAATTTAGGTCAGCAGCCAGCAGCCCGCCCAAACGCAACGCTGACGGGCTGGGCTGCGCGGCGCTCCGGCACGCGCACAGGCCGGCCCCAGCCACGGGCACCCGCTGCCTTCGGGGGGGCTGCCCTTCGGCGGGACGCAGCACCCAGCCCGGGCTGGGGCAGATGAAAGCCCTGTTTTCCCGTGTTCAGTCAGGCAGCCAGACCGAGCTGCAGAACCCCCAATTCCAAGCAAACAAGGCGCTGCTTCCCCCCATCCTGCTTGCCTTCCCGTGCCAATACACAAATCACAGCCGCGTGGGGTGGCGCGGGTGGGAGAAGCCCAGGTGTGGGGCAACGGAGCAGGGCGACATCCAGCAACAGCTTCGGCAAAGCTCCCTCGCGCAGACCTTGCTGGTGGCCGGTCTGGAAGGCAGCCAGTGACCGGCAGGTCACTGCAGCTCTGTTGTCGTGCTCCCTGGCCTAGAGAGGGGTCTGCTCTTCCAGAGGCTCCCCCTGAAACGGGGCCCTCTCCCAGTGGCACTTACGCAAACCGAGGTGCCCACAGGCTGTGACGCTGGCTCTCGGTCTGCTGCCTTGGCTTCTTCCTGAGGAGGCCGATACCCACATGAGATCTCAAACGACGTCAATGGTCTGCTGATTCAAGAAAAGCCTATTTATTATGGAGTAGTAACAGAATTCAGCTGGAGCAAGCAGCTACATATTAAACAACCTCTTCACCAGATCACTGGAATCTCTTTCCCCTCCACATTATCTTAAATTTCCTCTTTCCTAGGTGAAAAGACAAGTACCTCCATCACACTGAAGAGAGGCGCTGCGTATCACCAGGGAATTGAAGTACTGCAGAGTGCGATATGAAAGGGAGATCAGAGAGGCTGCGGGTGAACATCCTACATTTCTCCACAAAGAGCAGGAGCACTCCAGATGCATGAAATACAAAATGTAAACATGCAACCTGGTTTTCAGAGTATTCCTCCACTGGGTGCAATCTGGGATGGTAACTTTCATCACTTACAAGATGCTCACGACCAACACAGCCCAGCTGACCTCTCCAGCTGTCAGAGCCAGCCGACTGCTCTGTTCAACACAGCGGCTTTGCACCCAAAGATTTCCCTGCTTGGCACAATTAAGCAGATTAGAGTCCAGCCGTTATTACTTTTAAGTAAGAGTTCGCAATTTTAACCTCGCGTGTCTGACCTTGGCAGCTGAAGTGCACCAAACAGCTACCCAGTTGGATCTGCCAGGCTCCAGAGACAGGTGCGACAGCCTGACAGCACAGGCCTGGCTCAGCAAACCCGCCTATGCTCTCTGACCCCGACCTGGAGGGAGGGACGGGCACACCGACCCCACTAAGCCCTGGACAGACGTGGCCACCTTCCATCCCGCTCGCTTACGCCAGTGGAACTTCCTTTGTTTCAGACATACTCCTCCTCGCGCCCCGCTACACCACGTCCCACCTGCTGTAACAAACAGCCCTCACCGAGGCTGAGCCCCTTCGGTACCGACCTGGCAAAGCAGAGTCTGCACGGCCTCGTGAAAACGAGCCCCAGGCACCCAGCGGCAGGCTGCCGAGGCCAGGGCAGTAACGGCTGACTGGAAGGGTACTGATTAGGTTGCTAGCTCGTTTTACAGATTTGTCCTCCTCAAGTTTCTTTGTCACTGCAGCATCCCAGAGCGACCCCAAACACGCACGCCTTCTCTTCTGGGGCAGGGTGGCTGAGATCGAACACTCCTACGCTCCCTGCTTCGCGTGCCCAGATGTGCGATGCAGATGAGGTTTGCAGAAAGGGACAAGGTCTGCCTGGCAATAATTGCTTACAACTTTTATTCAATCCATTTCCCTTTCCTAATTATTATAATAGTTCCCGAAAACATCGTCCATGGACTTTAAATGTTTGATGATTGTGTGTTTTAATGAAGGCTGTGGAATTATCCTGTGCGCAGTGCCACATGGCCCCACAACGCAATCGAGATGCTAAATAATTTTTAAAAATTTATAGTTTACAAGATGTATTTCCCATCTGTGGCAATACAGTAGCTCCCAAATGCATTGCATTTCACTACAGTAACAACACCTCTCAAAAACAATTGGCTTAAGGCCACAGGATGGTTTTATAATGCCCCGAGAAGTGCACTAAAACGTATACACACGTTGAAGATTAACACTGTCGAGACCGAGTGCTACCAAAGGCAAATAACCTGCACGCCCAAACCAAGTGCCTTTACACTCCCAAGTAACGCGCTGATGTTCAAAGTATTAATCCCTTTAACAGAGAGACAAAGAAGCTCCTTTTGGCACTTTGCAAAAGCTCAGCCCACCAACCGAAGCCACGGCAGCACCAAAAACCTGCAGAGTTTGAAGAGCGGTTATCTATAAAATGACGAAGCCCTGAGGTGAGATCAGCAGCGACTCTTCCTTCCCTCCTCTCCCCAGAGACGTTCTCTGCTACAAGGCAAAAATACGCGAACTGTGCCCAACTTAAAAACCGATTTTGGGATGTAAGCCAGAGCAGATGGTTAGAAAAGCTAAATACCGTTGATTTATTTCTTACCCTTTACGAAGCAATATTAGAGACAATGGACCTTATCAGAACAAATGAGAATAAACACGGGGATGCAGACTCAATAGACAATTAACAACCAGAGCTACCAGATTCTATTATGCTATGATTAATTCTGAATTTGTGGAAGTATTATCAGCAGCAAACGTCTAGCTTGATCTAATGAAACCAGTGCCAAACGAGACAACCTTTCAGTTAGCACTCTTCCATTTGCAAGATCACTTCGGCAGGAAAAAAGTGCAGAAGATGCTTTGTGCTGTAAAGTCGGATGGAAAATTCGCTTAAACACCACCCCCAGCCCAACCCCAAGAGACCAACGAAGCCGCCCAGATGGACATACACCACCACGAGCTCAACGTCTCTGAGTGAAGAGGCCCGAGGGATCTCCCCAGGCAACCCAGAGATGCAGCCAGAAGGCTGCGGCCCTTCCTTGCCCCTTCCCTCTGGAACAACCAACGTGGCCTTCAGCCCCCTGCTTCCTACCACCCGTCCCGCGAGGCCAAGGGGGTGACACCACCATGGACTGCCTGTCCCTCCTCAGCTCCAAATTCTGCTCCGGATGAAGCAGCGGCTTTGGTCACAGGGCAAACAACTTTGGCCCGCAGTCACAAAGTCAGCAAGGCATCCTTGCACCGAGAAGTGGCGGGTGCTGAAACGCGTCTGCAGCTCTACCTTTGCCCCACGCACCTCGGTTTCCCCATCCGCAACCCGCCACAGCCTCCCCGCTGGGTGCTGCAGCGCGACCGACATTCTCACCGCAGAGCTCCCCTCCCTCCAGCAGCAATAGAAGGTGCGAGACTATTTATTGCCTCGTGACTGGCGGGCACTCCTTGTAAACAGGTCATAGCAATTACCTAACAAATGTTTACCGCTGCCCTACATCACCCTCAGGTTCAGCCATCTCTGCGGAGGGAACACTCAGTGCTGGTTAACTGCTGCTGGCAACACAAGGAAATGGACTTCCTGATGAGAATGTTCAAGGCCCGTTATTTGTGAGATGGGGCCGAGATGGGACGTAATGAATTTAGCCCTGTTGCGCTTCATTTACCGTCGCTAACGCATACAATAAAAGTTTGGTTTATACCCTGGTGCTGCCATGCATGAATATCTCATTATAACTGCAAGAGTTTTTATTTTTATTGGGACCTGTAACAGCATTGTGCTATGTTAATTACCAGCCGCGTAACAGAAGTGCAGCAAGGGTGGTTTCCTCCCGTTCCTCCTCCCGTACAGGCAGGATGGGGACCAAGGGGGCCGCAGACGGGCCACCGCTGAAGCTGGGATGTTTTATTAGGTTACGGCTGCATCTAACAGGGACTCGCAGGCTCAGCTGCCCAGCATCTTTGCACGACCCTTCCAGCGCCTGCAGTACCTCTGCTGTTAGGGCAAGAAGCGTGCATCAGAGTCCTTCTCCATTAAACAACAGGCAGCCGCTGCCCACCTGGCTTGGGCGGGGGCTCCCCGCCCTCTCACACGCCAGAGACGGATGCAAGATGCCCGTGATGAGGGTACGGCCTGGTGGAGAAAAGGGAAGGAGGGCAGGGATAGCAGGTCAGCAACTGCGCAAGGGCAGGCACCAGGAACTGGGAAGAGGGATTAGATCTATGTTGGAACATCCCGGCTACCAGGAAAGCCAGGCTGCTGCAGGCCCGCACGTCACACTCGTTGGCGGTGACACCACAAACACGATGTCATCTCCTAAAATGTGGCCAGCAGAAAAAACCCCAGCAAGCTATCACAGCCTGCCTTTCAAATAAGTGGTTTCTTGTGACACCTGACTGCTCTGAGGAACAGGCACCATCGCTGTACCAGAAAAGCCACAAGTTACTGGCTTGCCAACAGCTTCCATGGGAGGCTGGGATTTTCCTCAGAACCTTGCTGGAAGCTGGGACGTGGCTCCACTTTCACCTCCAGGCAGCTGAAGCAGCTGTTTCCCACCTCTCCGCAGAAGGGCTGCTCTGATCACAGCTCACCTGCCTCTAGCCTCACCAAGGTCGCACCTCCCAGCTCCTCTGTAACATCCCTACGGCGGAGCACAGAGAAAGGAGCAGCTGGGAGGAGGTGGAGGACATGTGAGGAGTCCTTGCCAAGGGTAGGAGCTTTCCTACAGCTGCAAAGCTGAAGGTTCACTACAGAAGGGACAAGAGCGACGGCACAGAGAAAGGAAATCCAAAGGCAGAGGAAGACGGAGCCAGCATATGTAGTGAAATACCAGTTTACGGAAGATCTAGGCACTTATTAGGTAAGATGATCCTCCAACCCAGATGTCTTTCACAAAACCAAATCCTTAAAAACCCTCAGTGTCTATTTTTTCCCTTCATGAACATTTGTATTTTGGAAAACTCCACGCTGGAAGCTGCTCAAGTTGTGAATGCTCCAGGGCTGCGGCTGCAGTGAGTCACGCTGCCACATCCAGTGACCTTCCGAAAACCCTCTGCACAACCGAGCCATCAGCTGCACTCACAACCGGAAAAAGAGATGTAAACTGTTCCTTTTCAGGGGCAGCTAAGCCTCAGCTCAGGTCTGACCCTGACAGGCGCAGTAATACTGGCAGCAGGGACACTTGGCCCAAAAAGCCAGTTTTCCAGGTTTGTGCCCAGAAGAGAAAGCTGGGCTGCAAGTCCGTACTGACCTGTGGCTATGGTGATGGCTCCGAGGTCCATCTTTGCTCCAGCAGAACGCCAGGCAGACCCCACGTCTACGTTCTGTACACGGTTGTGTGCAGCACTTACTTCATCTAGGGTCTGCTCTAGTTCACGCTCAGAAACCTGCCTCTGGACCCACATTTTGCAGCTTGTGGCACACAAAGAACTCGACATGGGACATAAACACCTGCTTCTGTGACCTGTAGTTCAAAAAGATCTGGCAATACGGGCTTTTGGCATGACTGCAGAAAACGAAGTTCAGTTTTTTTGGCTCTTCAAAGGGAACACAGCTCTTAAAATTGTACATGTATAGGTGGGAGGGGACAGATTTTCTCCCTGCAGCCTTTAGCAAAAACCCAATCTAACTCATTCCATGTGAAAGTTGCTGCTCTTACAATCAAGTTGCTGCCAAGTTGCTGAGAAATGCAGAGCATGGCTATGAAAAGGTTCTGAACTGGAAGCCAACAGCACTTCTAGAAAGGGAACTGCATCAATATGGCAGAAGGAAGGTGTGGGTCTTGCCCTACCAGAACACCTGATTCTCTAGTCACTGCAGAAAAACACATCACCCCGCTGCATTCACAGCGTTCAGCTCATCTTACTTTAGCCATGTGCCACACACCTTCTCCCCGAACCGCTGACGCGATAGGGGCCCTGCGGCGGTTCCTTCTAAGTGTTCCAGCTCATCCTCCTTTCAGTCCTGAGCCACCTTGCACCCAGGCAGCTCAGTGACCGGATGCAGGCACGGCTCTCCCCGCTCTGCCGCTCGGATTCCCCGCGGCCAGGCAGTATTTGCTGTCCGTATCACCTCCGCAGCGCAGAGGCTCCGTGGAACAGCCGAGGTTTGTTCTGCGTGGCTCCCAGGCCCGAGCTCATGCGAGTCAGCTCCTGTGAGCCAGAGACCTTGCTCTCCTCCCAGCTTGCAAAACCAAACAAAGCAAGTCCTCCTGGAGAGGAGCTGCGCTGGCAACGGCAGTGGAAAAGGGGAAACAAGAAATTCTTGCTGCATCTGCTATTCGTTGCTGAGCGGCAATATGGCAGCGGTGCAACGCAGCCGGCCACACCTAAAAACCTTCTGCCTTCAGCGCACAGGCAGATCTCCTGGGGACGGGGTTCGTGCCGGTTACTCCCAAATCCCACCCTCCTGTTCCAGAGAGCACGCTGCCCTCCGCCCCCCTGCGCTGGAAGGGGGATGGACGGGACACGTGCTGGGCGAGCGGGCCGTTACACATGGCTGCCTTTGGCAGCTGGCTCTGTACTCTTCTTTGACCCTGACAAGACGCTGATGCTCAGGCTCCCTCGTTTCCAAGAGTTTGTGTAATGAGAGCTGCCCTTTTTCAAATCTGACAGCATGACTACACATGAAAGGAGAGCACTGAACTCAAACCTGAGCTCTAGCTCAACAGGAAAAAAACTAAAAACCAACTTCAGATAAAAACAGAGAGGTCACATTTTAGTGCCTACTGGGCAAACCAGCATCCTGAGGGCTTCCTGGGCTCAGCAGTTCCCAGTCACGCCAGACCAGCCAGAAGAACAGGAGCAGCAATGCAGTGCCCTACCCACGGGTTGAAAGCTGTTCTAGTTTGTGGTACCCACCCACTAATGATAACGCCCTGCCTTTACTTACAAAAGAGTTCACCACGCACTCAGAACAAAGAACAAATGAAAATAATGCTGGCTGCCGTCCTGGAGGCAGAGCTCTTGGCTGGGATGCTGCGTTAAAAACACGCCTTGCTTTGCTGAGCTGTTTGCTAACTCGGGGCTGGGTGCTCGCGGGCAGGTAGCTGTGGCTCTGCCCCCCCCAGCAGCACGTTAAAAACCCCAGGGGCCACAGCGCGGGCTGGCCAGGGCTGTCTGCCCCTCGGGAGCACCCACCGCTGCGCTGCGGCAGGGGACGGCTGCCTGCGGGTCCCGAGCACCAGCCAAGCCCTGCCGCCACGGTCTGCAGCATCACCTCGACCACTTTTCACTGGCATTCCCCACGTTCCCGAGCACCGTACAGCGGTCCTCTCTATTTCTCCACAGGGACTGGTGGCATTTCTCTTTCACCACCCTGCTGATATACACATAGAAGAAATCTTTTCTTTCTACAGCAGGAATGAGGCAGGGGAGTGAAACATTAACTCCCATGGGAACTCCAGTTACACCCAATGCTGCATGTTTCAGGTGGGGGAGCTTGCAAGTCCTTGCTCCAGCTTCCCTTTTATGAAGGTATTACCCAACCAATTTCGTTCCCTAAGTAGATTTGGTTATCAAAATAAATAAAATTAACACAGCTCTGCTGCAAGCTTTGAAAGACTCCCTGATAACTGGTGTAGAGTTGGTATTCCTCCTAAAGAAATACCATTTTTAACTTCTGCTTACATGATTAGGTCCTGAAGCACAGACACATTCAATCACCAGCCTGAAGTGCATCGTAAATCTCAGCTCAGTATCAGAGTAATAACAGAAAAACACCTAGAACGCAGTAGGCAGAGCGTTCCCATTGGCTGTGCTCCTGCAAAGCGTGCTGGCTTGCCCCCGGGCGCAGAAACAGCAGCAAGTTCATCTCGGGCAAACTGGGCTGTGACTCCGTACCCGTCAGCTGCGTTGGACTGGGTGCCCAGGTGCCCTGCGACATCCCCTTCACGGGCTGTCACCTCTCAGGAACCGCAGGTCGCCTCTTCCCCACCTCCCCCAGCTCTCTCTGAGATCCCATGCCCTAAAATCCCTCTCAAACCTGAGCGAGTTCAATTGCTGGAAAGCTTTGTGTGGGTGCATTGAAATTCATTTCACTCCAGCTTAAATCACCAGGGGACCAGGTGAAGCTACATCAGTGCCAGACAGGTTCAAACTCAGTGTCTGCAAGAGTTACTCCAGCAGTGCAGTGGGACAGATTAAAACAAGTTTACACCAGCACCACTTTATCCAAATCGCACGCTCCTGCCACTGATACTCATACTGCCTCACAATCTTGTGACCGAGAATGGAGGGGGATGAGCAGGAGTTGGCCCCATCAGCTCCACAGAGAGGAAAGCATGCCAGGAGCACCGCCCTGTACCACAGACCTGTCACACAGTTCCCTCTCTTCAACCCCTTCTCCCAGTTGCAAGTTTAGGGTGCGATTACTCCTCTCCCCCCTGCCCCACACAGGCTGTGTTTTCAGACCTGTGCAGACAACAGCTTGAAAAGGTGGCCCGACCCCTAAACACAAGCCGTGCCTGGACTGAACTGCTGACCCCTTGGTCTTTACAGCTCCAGGTTATTTATTACAGGACACAAAACTGCCTTATCTGCAGCTGAAATGCTCAAAAATGTATTCCTCGCCTGCCCTGCTCCCACCCCTGGATGACCAGTCCATCAGGACTGCGATGCTGCTGGCTCTCCTTTGGCCGCAAGTCCCCTTCAAGGAGAAGCCGAGCGAAGCGGCGGGAGATGCTGACAGCATGGCGTTTGAGGCAGCCGGGACGCCGGGGCTGAGGGAGACGGCGCTGGAAGGAGGGCAGACGCAGGCCCAGGCGCCGCACACGCATGGCCGGTGATCTGTGGGGTTCAGGCTGTCAGCTCCTGAAGGCCCACGGACTTGGCAGGCACGGCTCCCTGCCCCTTCTGTGCAGACACAGAGGTAGGTGCCAAAAACGCTCCCCATGCTGGATGCATTTCAGATCGTGAGGGAAAGGCAAAGAGCGGGGCTGTGCCACAGCCTGTGAGCCACCGTGACTTTCCTCCGAGAAATCGGTCTGGTGCCAGCTTAGCCTACGCGAAGGAACTTGCTTATTTAAGTAGCATCAGTTTATAACCCCTTTTCAGCCATTTGATGCTGGTTTTGTCAACCAGGAGTTGGTAACAGCACAAAACGAGGGGTTTCTGAAGTGCCTTCCTCCTCACTCGTTCTCTGGACAGTTCTGAGCTTACGCAGAACCTGTCTTTTGCTCGGTCTGCGTGCCGGAGGGAAGGGGACCGCAGCAAGGCGTGCGCAGATACTGCAGGAGCAGCAGTGTTAACTTAGGCTACTCATAGTTGGAGACTTTTTTCCCTTCTTTTAAACTTTTCAAATTTTGAATGTAAAAAAACCCCAGAGAAACCTTCACCAAACCCCATATGTTCCTGCAGTTCAATGTTTTAGTAACAGCAGCGGTAGTTGAGCATTTCTCCCCACAAAGAGAGCAATTTCCAATTTAGAAGCCATGATGCTCACAGTCTTTGGATGGTTTTCTGTTAATGGGACAGCTCTGATCACAAACAAAGATCATCAACAAGCTAGGCTATGTTTACAAGTATTATTGCAAGACAGTTAGACTTCAGTAGTCTGAGAAGTCATCTGAAGGTAATCTATAATTCCTAAATAATTATCAACAAAAAATTACATACTATTCCACTTTTTAATGTAGAGTTTAAAAGGTAAGTATCATCTGTGCACTGATGAAACACCCACCCATCCATAAATCATATATCGTCTATCTCATAGGCTTTGGGGTTTGGTGGCTGATTACAGGGTCGCCAGTTTGTGTTGGCGGCATATTGTCACCCACCTCATGTGGTCTAATAGAAGGTTTGATTTCTACCTACAGCATCACACGGATCGCGTTTGGCTCTACCCAAACAGTGAGATACTTTTTCACATTTTTGACAAACTTCTCAGAAAAACCGTTCTATGTCTTTTCCAAAGGTGGCTGCTACCAGTACGGCCCACTGCGCACCTCTGTTGCCCACAGGACGACTGGTTTCCATTTTTAACATCCAGAGTTACTGCAACACACAATGAAAGAGAGCGTCTTCCGTGGAGCTCTGTCCATGGCTAGGCAGTTCCTTTGTATTTGGTAGAGAAAAAGCACAAAGTTCAGCTGCCAGCTAAAAAGCTTGTTAGGAGAAAAACTTTGATTTTATACAGCCTTATCCTACACGCTGGACCGCAGCTAGCAGTGAAGAACCAGCAAGGTTCTAGCAGTCTCCTGCCTGCCTAACGGAGACCTAGAGGAACAGGCAGGAAGGGAGAGAGCCACAATCGCAGCCTTTGCCTTTAACCAAGGCAAAAAGGCATTAACGAAGAGCTACGCGGTCAGACACCGACCGACTTACATCACTGAAGTACGGAAGCTAAAAGATGGCAAATGTTCAAAATCGAGAGGCAAGTGGAGAATACTGAATATTGCACTAAGAATTAGTATGTGCTAGAGTGAATAAATGCAGCAAGCCATCCACAAGGAAGAGGTTTGGGAAGCATGGAGAAAATTTCCCAAGCTACCGACACGAAGCGCATCTCTGCGGCGATGGAAACAACCAAGCACAGGCTATCACGAGCTGTTAGTCCAAGCCTAAAGCCAAGGGGAGTTACAGGTCCGTGCAGGACAACCGCCTGACCGCCCGTCAGCAGCGGTAACCGCGCGGCGGGGCGCTGGCCACCAGCCGTACCTGAGAACGGGAGGGCAGCGGAACCACCAGCGCCGTTACTGAGCTGCAGGGCAGCTCCATCAGACAAGCACAGCCGCCTGCCGCATCACCCAGGGCACAGGCGTTGGCTTTCTGTACCGTGCAGTGGCTTTCACTTCTAATTGTGTTTTTTCTTGGCTTTAGCATCACCAACTGCTACTCCACTTGACAGCTCTGCCTAACAATAGGCTGTACACAAATGTGCTAATTTCAGTGAGTTTTAAGGGAAAAAAAAAAAAAATCAAATCCACGCTTAGAGTCATGTGGTCTCATCTGAAAGGAACCCGAATCTAGCATCCTCTCCCCCGCGGCCACCACAGAAACACTTGTGCATTACAGCAGTAACCCACCGGTCACATATGTCAGCAGCCCTCCTCTGGGAAACTGCAGGAGACGTCCTCCTCCGGAGGGAAGGTAAGGCTCTGGCCCTCACAGCGCCCGTGTTCTCATTCTTGGCCAGGCCAACGCCCGAGAGGGGACAAGGCACTCGTCCCTCGTTTCCAGTTTAAGCACGCACTTCATGACAAAGAACAAACAGGAGGATTGGGGAAGCTGTCCCCATCGTTACAAACTCGGTGTTAACCCCACCGCACGCAGGACGAGGGTCGCGGGCACCGGGGAGCAAGCGGGCTCCTTAAAACAACACGGCTGGCTCAGAGAAGGTTATTGCCAGCGTTATTGCCACCCAGATATAAATATGTACACGGCCTGTCATTTCCACGTAACAAACGGTAACAGCCATCCCGGTGACAGCGAGGCAGCGGTGGGGAAGGACGACTTTATCACCTCCCTACGACTGTGTTTCCCAAGCAACCCTCGCGCCAATCCGCAGCCCTGCGCGATCATTAGTTCCTGCACATGGCAGCAATGAAATTGTCCCTTAAAGTAAATCATTCCAGGATTTTTATAATCTGAAATAAAATTTTCTAATATTTTTTTCCTAAGTTTTCCAGGTTTAAGGTTTTAATCTTTTATTATTTATTGTGCGGCAGTTGTGAAGGGCATGATGAGAGGCCCTGCGTAAATAGTTGTCGTTGGAGGATCGGCGCGTGACAATGCCGCCTTGAAGAAATTAATGGTTTCTTTTCTTTTCCTTATTACTGCCGTGTTCTGTTTGAGGGTGTTCAAAATAAGAGTAAAACAAACCAAACTAAAGCTGCACTTGGGCTCCTGTGTGTTTTCTACCTTGTGGCTTACGTTGCTGTTAAATATTCTTCAGAAACGGCACTGAAGGAGAACGGCACATATATTTTCCTTTCTTCCTTCACCCTCAGAGCATCAAATTGGAAAGACGACCATTTTCTACTGTTCGAGATGCAGAGTAGTCCTCTATTTTAGTACTCTCTAGGATTTATAACTGTTTTTAACTACTACAAACACTATTTAACCTTTGCTATCTTTACCTCTGGTAATTTTTTTTTATCCCACCAGAGCCCAAATTACTCATAGCAAAACACTGGACATTCTCTTAACTGCAGGCTTAAAAAATAATCCTCTTTCAATAGAAAAAGACATAAAATATCTCATTAGACCAATAGCACTAGAGGCACAATCCATCCCAGAGTATAAAAAAAATTATGCTACGCGTCATTTCTTCCTACCTAAATTCTCTGACACCTGGAACTCAGAGACAGAGTGTTTTGGTGAGTCCACTGCTGAACTGACAGACGCACAGCTCCAGCGCTTACTTCCAGGGCTTCATCCTGCTCACATCGACAACAAGGCTCGGGGAGGAGTGAGGCCGAAGCTGCATGCAGAGGTCTGTACCGAAGCACATGGTTGCTGCATTAAGGCTATGATCACAAGATATCAAATCAGGCCCCCGACTTCTGTGTACTGCATTTTTATTCTGCGTGTACCCCCGTGTGCCCAATACTGCACAGGAGAGCGGAGAATCACCAGCGCACACATCCGGGCTGGATGCCAACCCAGCCTCGACCAAGCACCCACCCAGGCAGGCAGAGCAGACCCGCCCGGCCGAGCGCAGCGCTCCGGGGCCGGACACCGCTGGCAGCACCGCACGCCCCGGTGTCGCCAGGCACCGCAGAGTCTGACTGCAAACCCACTCCTACCACACAGAGCCAGCGCTTACGGTCGGCAGGATGAGAAACGCTGGTATGGAAACAGAGTAGGAGCAGGCTGTCTGCCTTCTGCAGCGAGAACGTGAGGACGGGAAGCCATAGAAACCGCACAGCCATCGTCAGGGGAAGCGCTCTGAGATACTGGAGACTGCCAAAGATAAATGCCAGCCCCACAGATGTTGCTCACCCACTCAACGCCACAGAGGAGAGCGGCTCCCTTAACTAAACCTACTTGTACTGGATTTTTAAGAGCAACTATAACACATTTGGGGCTCAATCATGTGACAAAAAGAGTAACCAGCTTCTTAGGAGCCGCTCACATTACAAAGTGCTTGCAGGATCCAATCCAGAGTGGGTTTTACACCCTTCTGAGCAAACCTCCAACAACAGCAGCCGAGCCTCCTCCTTGCACTTCACCGTGCCCTTCACGTCTTCTTCGGCTGCCTGGCTGCATGTCCTACGGTAGGACCGGCTCCATGCAGCAGGAAGGACGTATAATTCATCCCAAATGATCAAGGATAATTATATGCTTAAAGAGCAATATGCAGAGGTTCTCCTACAGATAATTAAGGAGAAAACTCACAGTTCACCCATGTGGGAAGCTAGCCAGGAAGTGCAGACACACTTTGGGAATTCATCCATTATTTATAATCTGCAGTGTCTTGTCAAAAACCCGAAATGAGAAGTTAAAGCTTTAGCACGTTCTCCAGCATACTGCCGGGCCATCACCTCCCATTAGTTTTTAAGTAACACTCCCATTGGGCCAGAGTCATCAGAAGGTCCCTGGCACCCGCCTAACCTCGCCAGACCTCAACACAGAACTGGCTCAAGGAAGCTCCAACCCGCCCACCGTCACCGCCCGCACCCTGGGGCTCTGCCACGCGTGCCAAGGCGGCGTGGCACCCCGCGGCGAGCCGGGGGTCAGCCCCGAACCAGCACAGCGCCGACGTCCCAGCCAGGCCTTCCCCACCGGCCGGGCTGACGCAAGTGCTGCAGGTCTCGTCCTGGCAGTGAGCGCATGCTGCTGTGCACGGACTGCGGCACACGGGGAGCAGCGGGCGGCCAGGCAGCTGCTCGCGGGCCAGAGCTAAGTCACTGTCCCACACAGCCTCTGAATCGGCAGCTCTGCAACCTGTACGCTACAGGTGACACAATAACACCGGGTGCTGCCAGTACTGTCAGGCTACCATTTGTTTCCTCTTGGAAACAGCCTCCCGCTCCATTTTCCCTTCGCATTAAAAAGGGGAAGGAACCCCAGGTACCGTTTGCACTGCAGTGGGATCCTGCAGTACCTCCATTAAAACAGCTCGTCTTCAGACCCATTTTCTGTTCCTGGACACCCCTACACTTCCACTCACAGCTGAGGCACAAAACCCGATTAGTTATTAATTGAGGCACGTTAGAATTCATTAACTCTGCTTGTGAAGCCAGAGCTATAATTAACTGTCTTCCTCGGCTTTTGTTCTTCAGTCTCCAGGTGGAAGGTCCCATTGTTAGCGAGGACGGCAGCGCACGTCACCATCCCACCGCCTCTCTAGCGGGCAGACAGCTTAGTTCTGCTGCTGGCAACGCGGCACGAACCCCAGCGGGGCTTCACCAGTTACTGCTGACCCGTCAGCTACCGACTGTCCCGTGCCGTGTGCGAACTGGGGCATATTCTGAAGGAATGGGAGCATAGAGAAAGCTGATGAAAATATTTTTTAAAAGGTCATTTTCAGCAAGCTCAGCGCCCTGCTACAGGACATGTAGCACGACTCCATGCAGATCTGGCCTTCCAGCTGCGCCTCTGCAAGAATTTTCATTTTCAAGAGCTACCAGAAACGCAGCTCAAGGCAAATTCTTGCTTCCCATATGGAACAGCACAAAGCCAACCTTTGTTTTAAAGCAAAACGAACACAGAAATTAACTTACATGTCAGGTTCCGAGGCTTAACATGGCAGCACTTGCGCTGGCATTTGCACACATTCCCGCTGCGTCTCCACGTGCTACAAGGATGCCCTTGTAGCTTGCGAAGAAAGCAGCTGGAATCTAACCTGCCTAAAAACGGGCTCTTCCTAATGGAGTTGCTTTTGGGGTGGAACTTCAAGAGCAGTTCACTGGAAGTGACTTCCCACTTCTGGTGTGAACTGCCTTTGTAGAACAGAAATATTCTGGCTTTAAACCTGGTGCTGGTGCATTCTGTATCAATAGGCAACATCAATAAGAGAAAAACATGAGGAAAGGCAGTAACCAAAAAGGAAAAGCAGATGTCTTGTGCTCGATGTCTCGCTAAGGAGCAGCATCAGGGTACTCCCTTCCCCACCACGACCGCAGTCCCTGGGGTGGCACAGCGGGACCGGGGAGAAGGTGGCACAAGGCTGCCCTGAACGTCAGGGGTGCTGCACTCCTGCCCAAAGCGCCACCTGCTCCAGAGCCCCACGGCTTCCCCGGGGTCCCCATCCTGCTCCGGAGAGTCGCGCTGCCCAGCGATGCCAATGGCCGGTCTGCCCCAGCACAAAGATGGGCTTCCCAGGAGCCAGGGACGGCCGGGACAGGGCAGGTCAGAGCGGGAGGCAGCAGAGCCAGGGCTCTCTTCCTCTCCTTCTCCCACCCCCCTCATTTCCGCAACGTGCCAGCCTACACATTGGAGCTGGCACGGAGGGACGGCAGCCGGTGCCAGCAAACAAGTCTGGTGCAGATTATTTCCCTGCTGGAGCCACAGAGACTCTGGGCGTCGCAATATGGTGGCTCACCCCCTTCCTGCTGCAACACAACCGCGCGCTGCTGCCCGTGGGGGCCGGCCCGTCTGCAGGCCCTCAGCCAGCCCACAGTGCCCAGAGCCGCGAGGGCAGCACTGCCGCGGCGGCACAACTGGTCATCTCGGGCTCTGACAAAGCTTTTAGGGTGGCATGAGTATCCGTACGAGCTCATCCCATAGCAAGCGCATTCCAGGTACCAGCCTGGAGACATTTCGGGGAACAACCATCTTCTGCTTCCACAGCCAGAAGCGGCAGCAGCGAAGGTGAATCAAACTGGAAATCAGAGAACAGTCAAAACACCGTCCGATTTCTGCGGTACCCTGTGCGCGTGCCGTGGTTTGTCAGACTGTTTGACTCCCAGAACAAGTGGCCGCTGGGTGTCTGTTCACAGTGTGCCTTTCAACGCGTGACCCGCACCTCTGTCTGGATCCCGCACAACCGCCACACATCCGCACGAGGCTTCGCGTCTCTAAGTACGTTCGTCCATGGAGCCGGCTCTGTCAGACACACAGGCCCATCAGCATGCTCCTCCCCGCCCTGCTCTGTCCCGTGCCACGGATCTGCGGGTCTACAGGAGGACATTAGGCCCGCTGGTTGTCTCCAGAGGCCAAGAGTCGCTTGGCCTCAGAGCCTCAGAGCCTGCACAAGCGCCGTCTGAAAGCGCTGCCTGGACCAAGACTCACCCGTCAGGCAGGCAGAGCCAGCGTGGTGTGCTGCGTTCTCATCTTGCCAACCAGCTCAGCAGCAGCGCTGACGAATTCGTTCCTCTGTGCTGGGGAGACAGGGAAGCAAACAGGGCTTTTGTGAAAGCCCAGAAAAAAACGGCAGTGACCTTGCACGATTTTTCACGTGCCTACATATCAATCACACACATCCTGTCCCCGTAAGCTGGAGAAGCACCTCTAATGCCAGTATTGATGGTGCTGTCAAGCCTTCACAATAGCTGCCTGACAGCACCACGCTCGCCAGAGATACGGACAGTTCGGGCAATCAATAGCTTGAGAGAAGTCTCATGTGGGAGCCGTCACTCAGAACAAGTACAGAAGAGGCTGCTAAAAGCTTCTGCCTTCCTTTTTCTAATCTGGTGAGGATTAATGCTTGAGGGAGCTACCTACCTCACACTCTGCTATGAAGATGCTCATTTTAACAAGAGAAGGCCAAAACAAGCAAGCCCTGCTTCTGCCAAGGAACATCTGGGGTTGAGAATTCGCAGTTCTCTGTTGTGGAAAGCAGCTGAACAGAAAGCAGAGGATGATAGCAATCATATTACCCTTCCACCTTCGAGTACGGGAACACTCGAGGTGAACCTGCTTACCGCTGCAGGGTTTTCCTCATACGGGTCCGTAAGCTAACAGATCACCTCATCAAGACGCCTGTCTCTGCTCCAAATCCAGGTGGCTTCATGACTGCATCACAATATTAATAGCCTCTTATAAGATCAACATTTGTTTGGCCAAGAGCAATGAATAATGCAAACAGCACTGCCTAAAATAATTTTTATTTTATTTGGATCAGAGGCTGAGAGCCACCCTCTGATCCTGCGCCAAAGCTGAAAGGAAACGAAGTGCATTTAGGGCTGGTGGGAGGTGATGGGTACAAGGCACAGAGAACCAGCTCCTTCACTTCAACAAAACACAGAGTCAACAGCAGCAGCATTCCCCGACTACCCCTGCCAAACGCACCGCTCGTCCTTCCCCTCACCCCTGGAGCCCGCGTAGCGCCAAAGCTGAACAACGCCTGTTTCTAGAGTAAAGGAGTTTTCTGGTTTGCTTCTTTCTGAATGCAGTGACCCAAAAACTCCATCATTAGTAACAATAATTAAAAGGTGCCATAAGAGGGAGTGTATGGATGATTGCCACTAGAAGGAACATTCTCATTAATTTAGTACAGATTTTTAACTCGGCTTCATTAGGAAATGTCTGCTGAAGGCCATTTAGGACTCTGGGGATGTTCCTGCACTTCAGGCTCTCCTGGCGCTGTCGGGAAGAAGGCAGGCAAGAAAGATCTGCTGGCTGGCGCACGGTTTTGCCTGGGTAGCCAGCGAAGGGATCATTTTGCCAGCCTTCTAGCCAAGAAATGCATCCTCCTGAAATCGGGGATCTGAGCAACCGTGCAGCCACTCCAGCAACGTCCCTCTGGCAGTCCAGCCTCACAGACACCAGCGAGGCCCCAGGGAGGAGCACCACATCAGGCTTCCTCAGTAGCGCCCGTCTTGCCATGGCATTTGGGCACCTCACTCCTTCAAACCTTTTTGCAGAAACCAGTTTCACGGAAAGTTTTTCATAAGAACACCCAAAGTTTGCTCTTCAATGTAGCTGTTTAACCGGGACACAGAGAAGACACAGCAGCCCTAGAAATAAATGATAACTAATGAAGAGCACTTGGGAGAAGCTCCCTTGTTAGACAATACCCATCAAGCAGAGTTAACTAATAATTAACGCACCGAGCAGACACTAAGCGTGCAGCCCTCTCTAATGGAGCAGGAGACAGGGAAATATTAAGGAAGCACCAACAGCTGGCTTGTTAATACTCTGAGAGCCAATCTCTTACACAAGACACAAATGGGAAGGCAGAATTATAATTAAAGTATATTTTAAGATAAACAGAAAAAACCTGTTGTGAATCGTACCTTTCATTATCTAAGTGTTCTGCAGCTGTTGCTCTCCTTGGTTTCCCTGGTTGGCCCTTGCCCAGGACAGACTCAACAGCACACTTGGAGAAGAAACCCCCGAGGCTCACTGCTCAGCTCCCGTAACAGCGTTCCAGCAGAAGGGCACATTAAAGTCCCGAGGAGAAGGCCCTCAAGAAAGCACGTGTGCACAGCGAAGCTTTGAACAGACACGAGCTGTGGGCTCACCGGGCTCAGCACACGGGATGACATGGGTGTTCCTGCACCACCTTCACCAAGACCCTTAGCTGAGACCATCAACCGCTTGATCTCTCACAGCTACGCGGGAGCCAGAGCGCACGGCGGGTGCTTCAGAACAAGAGGCAAGGCCAAACCCCGCGAAAGCGAGGTGCAAGCCGAAGGCACTCTGGGCCTCCTCCAGCCTCCTGCAGTCACTGGAGAAGTCGGCTTCAGGAAACAAGGTCCTAGTACTATCGCATCTGGAAAAACACTTCCATAAAAGCTCAGGTTTGAACCAAGTTGTCCTTACTTACAATAAACTTTCAGGAATGCTTGGAGGCGTGTATCCCAAAAGATGCCGTCTGTGATTTCCTTTTATTTCACAAACACATAATCTGTGAATCGCCTCTGCTTTCATTTTTACGAGCAGCTGGCTTTGTTCCTACATACGCTTTTCTTCTAATTGCAGTCAGAAAGAAAAGGCTCAGGTCTCTCATCAGATACCATCCGGAGCGAGTTATCAGGGTTAAATCCACCCTGGCTGGTAAAAGCAAATTAATCTAGGCTGATAAAGCGTGAGCGTTTAGTTGCCAGGAATCCGCTAAAGCCCCAATCTGCAGAGATTTATTTCTGCACTTCACTGCAAGCACGCGGCCGGCCCGCCTCCCTCCAGCCCAGCACAACTTCACTTCGTGCCTGTATGTATTTATTTTCTCCGCTGAAATGTAAATAAAGAATTTGCTACCTGCTGCTAACACAACGTGCAACTGAGAGGCTCATACAGTAAGGAATCTTTAATTAATTTAAAGTAACGTCTAATGCATGCATTCGTATGTCACCAAAGTAAAACCAGAAGTGCCACCACAACTTCAGGGGAGCGCAAATCACCAAAGTTTTCAAGAGCAAACAGAGGGGAGCATCACATCTTCTAGACTACTGCAGGTCTTCGGTATTCTCCTTCATCCACAAACAATGCCTAGAGCATGAATCTTTTCAAGCCCAAAGACTTTTTTCCATTACCAGACCAAAAACGTTGGGTGAGAGAGGCAGAACAGAACTCTGGGGAAAGGCAGACGATGGCTCCAGCCGTGGCTTAACCGAGTCTCCTCCGCACTCACTCGCAGCCGCACGTGGCCGGACATCGCTACGTTACCGGAGCGCTTACGGAAGTGTTCGGATGAGCTCATGTAAAGCTCTGGGATGCACTGCCCCCCACTCACAGACCTGACGCTGGCAAACACAGAGCCCAGGACACCTGATGTGAGACAGAGACTAAACGCACTTGTGGGAGTAAGTGGGGCCCAATATCGCTGATATTCCAATCCAGCATCTGTCCCGTGGTGGTGACAGCGAGGATTCCCCACGGAGTGACATAACCACCGCGGCCAGCCCACGCAGGGCATCCATGCCGCCGACCCGCGCTCGCGGCAGACAGCTCTGGCAATTGGACACCTGTAGCTCCAGGACCAGGGAAAGAAATTCATGTTTTACGGCCAGGATCTAAAGCAAATTTTATTGGAAGCTTTTATGTTTGGAGGTTTGAGCAGTTTTTATAGAGAGGAGTTCTGAAAACTGCCATAAAATTTTGCCTTGGGGGTTATGATTACATTTGTATCTTTCCCAAACTTGTATAAATAAAGACGACAGGTTTTACTGTAGAAGCTTAAAAGGTTAGAGTGGTATTTGGTCTGTGATGAACCTTTTATAGATATGATGCTGTAAGAATTTATTCTTAAATATCAATAAAAAAATACAACTTAACATTTCTTGATAAAGCAATGGTGATTACAAAAAGAGCTGTCAGAGAGGCGGGAGCATCGCTAGTGGCTTCCTTCCTGCTAAATTAATGCTTTGGTACAGTTTTGCTCACTGGAAACTATTCAGTAATTTGCATTCTATCAGAGGTGAAATGTTCTTTCCAAGGACAACGCTTTGTGGTGTCCTAATATTTGATGTGAGACTCGCCTCTAGACACCATGCCCACACAAAGTTTTCTGGTCCCTCTGAAAAGCCAGCAGGCTCTGTGCTTCTGCTGGTTCCCGGCAGTGTTTTCCTGCTACGCTCCTCCCCTTCCCTTGTCCCGCTCTCCCCACACGCACAAGCATGTCCACAACCAATTCCTCTCCAAAGTGCAGCAGTGACAGGAGCAGAAGCAGAAACTCCCAGTTCCAGGAGCACTTTGTACTGGTTACAACCGGCATTGCCACTTGCCTCAGGGGAGCAAGGCACACTTCAGCGGCGGGGCTCTTGATCAGGACTAATACGCTGATTTTGCAAACCTGGAACAGACTGTTAGTGAAGTGCACACCTGGACACTGGAAACAAGGACTACTGAACTCGCTGTCTCCTCAAGCACAGTCGTATTAGGATTTTAAATTTCAACTAAAAACTGTGATAAACATCTTAGTCGCAGACAGGATGACTACCCAGTGAGGAAAACTCCCTCAAAGCCCTCAGCGTACGCAGTTCTGGGCCTGAGCGAGGCGTGCGGCACAGCAGGGCTCCGAGCGCCGCATTAGGACAGGCGCACGCCACTCGTCCGAGCGCTCCGTGAACGCGCCTCGAGAAAGCACGCTGACCAAGCCTGCTTCAGGCCTTTGGGAAGCTATGCGGTCTCGATGGTGCGTATGAATGAAGCCTTTTGCCCACAAAGACGTTAACAGAAAACAAACCGGACACCTTCATTCAGACATGATAGATATTAAGACAAGTATTCACAATGAATTAGTGCTCTGCATAATTGGCAACATCAAGTAAAACAAAAATTACAGTATCCAATAAGAAACACAACATCAAAAGCACACGGTGGGGCAGGAAAAAAACTGCTTTATTTATTTTTTTTTCATCTCATTCTCTCTTACCTTGATTTCCTGAGTTGAATGTTGCTCCAAGCAGAATGGCGTGCGTGTTCCGGCCATCACAAAAACGTGGATTTCACAAAATGCCATTTGGCATCACAATATTTGCATCTCTTACAGTATTTTATTCAGGTTTCATGTGTGTTTTAATAATTACCCTTTCCCCTGACAAAGTTCCCTGGTAAGTAAGATCTGAGTATCTCTTACCTTACAGTCTTCATCCCCTGCTTTGCCTCACGACTGTGCATTCTGTGGTCGCTTCACAGCTGTATGGGGTCACTGGAGACAGAGCTGTACTGCAGAGAAGACAGCTGGTCCACGAGGCACCGCAACAGCCCTGCAAATAAACGTGCAGAGTTGAACCAAGCCACAGTAAAGCACTGAAACATTTCATGACCAGAAATTTGCCATTCTACAAGAAATAACTGGTTTTTAATCTTCTGTACGCATTAGAGTAACAAATTTTGAACCATTGCGCGCAGCGTGAAAACTCTCTTTTCACAACCCAGGAGTGTTCCCTTTTGCCACCACCTCTCCATCCCTACGCCGTGTTTTCCCAGAAGGGCAGCCCTTGAAAAGCGAGCCCGTCCGCCGCTGTGTTTGCGGAGCGCCTGCTCTCGGTGGGCCTCGGGCGCTGCGCTAATACAACTGATAAATAACGGGACCTGTTACGACCAGAGCCTGGCTTGCAAGCCATTAATAACGTTCACGTCCCACAGACCACTTCAGCATACGCCCAAGCCCCACCGATACCCAAGTTCACCACTTGCTGAAGCACGTGGTCAAATAACAAAGGTTCCCCAAAAGCTTTTAGTCACATCCATAAGCAGGCTCACTAGAGAAAGCCAGCGGGCAGGTACCCTTCACATACCACTGCACAGCCAGCCGGAAAAGCACTTACTGGAAAACAATTAAGAGTCTTCATACCAGCAAATTTATTATTATTTTTCCCTCTTTCCCTCAGGAGGAAACTGCTTTTACTCAAGCTGACACATTCACATCTAGTGAAAACCCTGTGACCTGCAGTAAGTGAGAGGCTACGGGCACCCACGACAGCTTTGTCCTTACAGCCCTGTCTTTCCTCTCCTCCGATGCCAGGATTTACTCAGAAGATGACATTCCACTTGTTTCTAAACCCCGTGTTTACCCAGTCACCAAGCAGCCCTAGTAGCACCAGCATTTACGCTGACAATCGCCGCGCACGTAGCAAGTGATGAAAAGCAAGAGCTGGCCTCAGAAAGCTCCCGAGGATGAAAATAACTGAAAACTACGTGCACCAAGCACGACCCGGGGAGTCAGAGACCGCGATTTTTGTTAGGAACCTCATCCGTCTTCAGTATTTCCAGGTAAAGGAAAAATGTTTACATCACCGTGTAACTTATTTGTTAGGAATTGTCTCTGTAAGTCTTGCTATGGTTATTAATACCTCATGGTTTGAACAGAAGGCCTAAAACCATCACCGACAATGACAAAGTTTCATCTCAGGTTAAGAAAACATTAAAAAGAAACTTAGTCCTTGTAATTCAAGGTTTTGCTATGTCACTGTTTTAAATGACAGCCGGTTGGTATGACTTTGCTTATAGAAACCCAATTTTAATGAAATGAAAATGAAACCAAATCCTGAAAGCTGGAGAAACCCACACTCGCTCTCCCCCCACTCTCAGTGCCGCAGGTGCTCCACGGAGCAGCAAGGCCGTGGAACGGCCTGCATCCCATCTCAGGCTGCTCCTGCAACCCCTAACCCGAGCAGCCCCACGGACAAAGCCTTCAGAAATGCTGAACAAGAGAACGTGGGCCGTGGTCCCCGGGGTGGAAACTGCCACCCTGAGCCGTAGCGTTCTGCTGAGTGAACGCCTGCAGCAGGAGAAGTCACGTCAGGTTGCCCCACTCCAGAACTCCTACCCAGGACTGCACCGCACGCCTGCACGGCTGGTGGAAACGCTGCCCTGCCCCTGACACCACAACCACCACTGAACGCTTAACGAGGCTGGCAATCAGCTGCTCCACCCAGCTCCTGTAGGTACCCCCAACAGCTTATTCCACATCTACTGACCGGGCTCACGGGACTCCAGCAACTAAATATTGCCCAAGGGTGAGCGGTTTCAGAGACAGCGGAGTACTGCCGGCAGCTGGAGGCCGAAGGCAACATGCGCGATCAAAGGAGCTGGCATTACCTCAGGCCGATTCGCTGCTGCAGTCTCCAGGGACAGCCGCTCTTTGTTTATGGCCCCGAAAGCGCTCCTCGGGATGCTGAAGGCTTTCTGTGCACACAGGCCTTGTGTACAAACACCACACATCTGCAAGGACGCTTCCCAACGGGGCAGCTTTTTGCAAAGGCCCAGCGGCGGGCTGGAGGTGCTACCCTGGGGTTTGGCACCAGAACCTGAACCCGCAGAGGTGCAGCCCGCACTGCAAGGCTGGACCATCTGCGGGAGACCGAGCCACGCCACCTGACACGCCACGGAACGAGAAGGGATGCAGCAGGGTAAGCAAGGTCTGTGTCTGGGGTCTGGATTCAACGGGTAGTAAGAAATACCACCAGCTAGTAACGCGTCTGCGCCTCTACGCCGCTGGCCTGCCCTGGCCAAGGGAAGGGTTCAGTCCACGGCTGGGCAGGAGAGGAGAAAGCCTTCACAACGCCTTCACTCAGCTTTGAGTGCTTTCCTTTTTTTCTTAAAAAAGAAATGGGCTGTTTGACACAGGCTTGCTTAAAATCTTTGTCTTGTACTGTGTGAGCAGTATCCCAAGGCCAAAGCTGAAAGCAGTCAGCCAGCAGAACGGGATGAGCCGTGCGCGTTTCCAGACCTGCCCTTGGAGAGCGTGGGCTCCAAACGAAACGCCGAGGCTGCGGCCTCAGCACCAGCCAACCTGAGTGGCCATGTCCAGAGCAGCTCCAGAGAAAGAGCCCTGCAGTTTCAAGGTACCAGCAGAGGCACTGGGGAACACCAGCCTTGTTTGCCACTGTGCCAGCAGACGTGTCTGTGCTTGGTGTGGGAAGGGGATAGAGGAACGCCCTGGAGGAGTTCAGGGGTTCAAGGAGCCCCCAACCCCTCTGCTCCTTACCACCCTCCCTACTTCATCTCAGAGTTACTTTCCTCCTCATCATCAGACACACGAAGCATGTGCCAGGAGTACAAAATGGCCACGGAGGCACAACCGGGCGGCAGAGACCCCGCTATTCGCAGGGAACGGGAACGGTCTGCGCCACGGCAGCTCTTCCAGGGCTGTGCCGCAGTGCCCGGCCTCGCCTGGCCTCCTCCTGTCACACAGGGCGTGCGGACAAGATGATGAAAGCTTCAGGGAGGAACTTTTGCCAGCGTGGATCTTTTCAGTATTGTTACATGCTGGCATCTCCAAAGAGCGAGGAGAGGGTGCCAAGCTTATTACTACCCAAGTTTTATAATTTACAGCCTGCACAACGAAGGCTGAACACACAGCAATTCTGCAGGGCAATTCTGGGAAGTAACCATCCTGCAGCACCAATTATTAAAACCACTTGTACACATTAAAGCTATAAAGATTAAAAATATAGCACACTTGCCATTAAATATGAATGAAGTCATGTAATATGTATTGTATAGCGGCGCAGTGGCCAGCCGCGCGAGCTCCAGCACAACCCTGCGCAAGAACGGCAAACCCCAGCTCCCAGCTCAGCACGCGTTTTGTCAAAGCCAAGAAACAAGTTTGTCATGCAAAATAAACACAGATGTTCCGAGCACCGACTGCAGCTTTCGGGCGATGGCAAGGAGAAGCAAGCGCTTCAGGAAAACATGCCTCTCGGAGCAAGCCCCCCGGCCGCGCACACCGTATCCCAGCACCAGCCGAGGCCCGGTGAGTCGTTCCGAGGACATATCCTGCTGCTGGTTTCCATTTGCTTTGCTGTTCATTGTGTTTTCCCCCCGATACTCCGTCCTGAAACATATCCAAATGGCTCCCCACGCTGACGGGGCTGGCAGGCTCTGGTGACGCAGGCTGTCGTTGGCGTGCTGCTTGCTAAACCCGCCTCACGCTGCAGAAAGGCTAAAGTTTATTAGCGCCTCAGGCCTGGCTCGGCTTTTTTATGGCAATTGTTTTCCCCTTCTCCCTCATCCCATTCCCCTGAGAAATGAATCATTTTCTATCGTGCCACACACCGTAACACCTTCCAGCTTCTCTCGCTGCCGCGGGCAATTCCGTGCGACACGGTTCAGGTACACAGACACCTGCACGAATGTACGCGCCTGCACATGTGCGCGCGCACGCACAATGGCACCTCCCAACTTCAAGCCCAGTTTCAGTATTTTTGTAGAAAAAAAGTACAGTGGGTCTTTTCTGGTAGAGCTAGTACTTATCTTGGCCAGGAAAAAAGATCAGCTGAAGCTATGGAAAAAAAAAGTTAGGATTCTGCCTTGAAATTACATTTTAAAAATAAACCTCCGCAGTTGCAATGAGCAAGAAAATTGGCTAACCTAGACTTGGAACATGAAATTATTTAGCCTTATGGAAGAAAGGTGGTCAGGCCACACGAGACTAAGTGGAAATCTTGTTTCCCAGCTTGGCCACAGGCTCACGCGGGACTGATGGGCTTCCTCCTCCTCCGCCTTGGCTCCTTAGCACGGCAGTAACGCTCCAAGACGATGTTTCTGTGCTGTACTACAGAAAGAGGTCACAAAGTGGAGAGGCTTTTGGATGGTCCAGTAACAAAGACCACGGTAGAATGACTCTCCTTCCAGCAAGGATTCTTTTGATCTGCTTTCTGTAATCCCACAGAAAACGCTTTTTCCGTCAAAACCCAGTAAACTACAATTTCTTGTCTTCACAGCACGACTTGGGCCTGTTTCCCTGAGAACTCACAGGGATTTTATCAGCACATTGACTTCCAGTTTATTGAGTAGTGAGTCTGCCTGGAAACGTGCATAAAATCAGAGGTAGATGAGGGAAGAAGAAACATGGAAAAGCTCATAGAGTAACTTCAAAACCATAAACGGGTGCAGGAAACCTGGGACACTCGCAAAGACTTACAGTGAACAGAAGAGGCGGCTACGTTCGTCAAGCTAATTGCTCGCAGAACATTCTTTTCCCAGCCCCACTTAGCACCAGCGAGCCCAAGACAACGGATAATTCATAATCCACGCGTCTCTGTCCGATCAGGGCAAGGCGACGCGTTTGGCGGCTGCAGACATAATTAGGTGCCATTAGACAGACCAACGCTTGCTCTCCTGCTGCAAGGCTGAGGCGGCAATTTGTTGGTGTGATGCGGCTGCAAGGGGGGAGGAAGCATTAAAATCTGCTTCGACTTTGCACAGCGTGGCCGCAGCTGGAACTGCGGCAAACCTGGGACGAGAGCGAGGGAGAGTACAACGTGGGATGGGTACGCGGGCCCCGACACCGCTCGTGTGGAGCGCGCACGGGCGCACCGCTGCCGACGTCCAGTTTGCTGTAGAAAGCAGCAAGACCCCCCCACAAAATACATGGAAGCAGCGGAAATCTGGAGGGAGGAAACATAAAAGCCCAACATCTGGAAAAAAAAAAAAAAATCCTTCTTAATGAGGAATTTCACACCTTCCTGTGTTTTATGCTGCTTCTCCCTACGAGAGAAGAGACAAGGCAGAGCCCACCGAGGTCAAGGGAGCGTTTCACTCAGAATCAGTCAGGTCTGCGCGGAGGTGCTGCCACGCGAAACCCTGTCTGCGCTGTTCGGCCGGGAACCCGCAGGGAAACTCTTACTGGTGTCACTTGCCAATGAAAGGAAAAGTAAACCCCAGCGCTCTCTTAGAGAAAACCTAACTCTGTGTATGTTTATGTTTTCATCGATGCTATTTCAAACACGGCCTTGA